>NW_027362761.1:164278856-169078856 GCF_046119375.1 Phyllobates terribilis
ATGGGGTACTCGGCATCCGGGCCTATGGATGCTTGTGGGGGATATGTCACAGTGGCTGGCCCGGTCCGTGGCCCAGGGCGGTCAACCAAAAAGTGGGATTGTAACTTGGATAGGAAAAATAAAATAAATAGTTTGTGACGCCACCTGTGGTACCTGGTAAGGTTTACCAGCGCTGCTGCAGACCTCCGGGGGGTGATGGGATGGCAGCTGAGGTGTTTCTGCTCCCCACAGGAGGAACGGGCCCCCGGGGCAGTGTGGAGTTTGATGGTGGTGATGCTGGGGCTTGTAGTGCAGGCGGCATGGCGCAGCAGGAGTAACTGACAGAGACAGGGGATTCGCTTCAATACCTTTACTGGTGCGGATGTCAGGTACGGTCCAGGGTACTCAGTAGGGTGGGTGCACTTCAGGACTTCTCCCCAGTGAGCGGGTACAAGGCCTCCTGGTCCGTGTCTGCCTCTCTGTATGCTCCTGGCCAGCCTGCAACTGGGTCTAGCTTATGTGTCGTGCTGTTCCTTCACCTGTCGCTCGGTAGTAGGACCTTCTGTTGGCAACCACTCTCCCTGGACGCTGGGGCCTTGTGGTTCCTGGTCCTGTAATGGGTCTAGCTTCAGGTCAGCCAAGGACTTGTAGTCCTCCTGGGATGCCGGTGATCCCTACTGGGTATAAAGGAACCCTGTAGGCGCGGACCCCGTGTCCGGTTTGTATATCGGGGTGAGCCTATGATGCTCCTCTGCCCCCTCAACTCCTCTCTCCTTTCTCCTCTTGCCTTCGGCCACACTCGGGGCCCTCAGAACTCAGCAGCAGACGCGCTGCGTCTTCGCTGCTCTCAGCGTCAGCACACCTTCAGACTCTCTCTCAGTCTGAACTAACTGAACTGCCTGGCTCCACCCTCCATATATATATCCCTATCAGGGCTCCCTCTGGTGGTATGAGGTGGAAGGGTGGAGGTGTTTGTATGTAAGGAGGGCCTCTTGTGGAGAAGTCCATCCATGCACCCTGGGTCCTGTGGTACCTGTGCACAGTAGGGTGCCACAATTACCTTTTATCTGCCCCCTTGGGCAGATTCCCATGGACCGCTGTGTGTGGGCGGCAGCTGTATTTTGACGGCCACCAGCCCATTAATTTCTTCTTGCTCTGTGAGCGTGTGCACGTAGTGTTTACTACTGAACCCTGAGACACGAGCAGTGAAAGATTACGTCCTTACACCAGTGCCAGCGTCAGGACGTACTTTGTGGGCAGAGTTAGCACACAATTTGTATTGCCCCCAACGGGTGGTATAAATATCCAAATGGCCCTTGTCAGAAAAAAGATTCCTCACCCCTTGATATAGAGGATCAGAGAGAATACAGTTTAGGCAGCAGTGTAACTTTGCTGTCCATCAAGTAGGAGCGTCTCAGTACTCTGGATGCTAAGAAAGGGCGCACTCCTGAACTGTGGAGATGGGACCACTCCTTTAAAGAGGTTTTGCCACCATAAAGCTATGTGCCCACGATGCAGAAATGCTCTGGATTTTTCCTGAGTGTTTCTGCATCTCCCCTGGCAGAAAAAAAACGCATGCGGATTGTACATGGGTTTTCCTGCCAGGGACATGCGGATGTGAAGCGTTCTTCACATGCATTTCCGCATGTGGGATGTCAAGCACTTTCCAAGCGATTTTAGCATCACTTGTCAACTTGGTCACACTATATAAATCCATGCAAATGGCATGGATTTATATAGTGTGACCGTAAAGAATGGTAAAAAAAAATAAAAAATCTATACTTACCTTCCGATGGCCCCCGCAGTCTTGCTTCTCTTCGTTCTCCCTTGTCGGCAGCTCGCGGTACACTGAAGGACCTATGACGTCAACGCAGTGAGGACGAGCGCAGCGGGGGCCGTCAGAAGGTAAGTATAATATTTATTTTTTATTTTATTCTTTTTTTTACAGTTTTCTATGGTACCTGGGTCCGGAGGAGAGTCTCCTCTTCTCCAGACTCGGGTACCATCCGCACATTAAAACGCGTGTAATGCGCATCTACATATACAGTGATGCGTAATCCATGCGTTCCAATGCAAGTCAATGGCGGCGAAAACGCAGCACTTCCGCAAAATAATTGGTAGTGCTGCGTTTTTTTCCACAATGATAATCCGCAGCGGAAATTTCCTCAGCATGTGCACAGCACATGCGGATTATCATTGGGGAACATGGCAGGCCTTCTACCATGCGTTTTTAAGCGTTTCTGCGCGTTTTTGCCGCTGCGGAAATGCTTAAAAAAAGCATTGTGGGCACACAGCCTAAAGGATACATTTAATTAAGCAGAAAATGTGTAAATAAATGTTTTTGCAATTTATAGTTATTAAAAATTATGCTCCATTCAAAAAATAACAACCTTTCATCTTCTGAAATGGGCCCCCTGGCGTTATTCTGTCTGAGAGCTTTATCCGTCCATCCCAGTGGCCGATCAGCAGGCCGCGCATGCGCAACTCCTGTCATCATAAAAAAGAGTTCCTCCACCTCCCCACCGCCAGCGTGCGCAATGTATGTGAGAAGCTCCCTGCACTCACAGAATGCTGGGAAGCGTGTGCAGTGATAGCAGACATACTTCCCGCACTCACACAGGTCTGACAGCTGGGTGAGATCGTTCTGCTTTACCTGCGCGCTGTCAGAACTGTGTGAGCGCGACTGCAGACAGATGCTCTCCGCACCCACACACGTCTAAAAGCGCATGCAGGAGGCAGAATGCTGGGAAGTGTGTGCAATCATTGCAGACTGACCCTCCCTCTACTCATACAGCTCTGTTAGCTGGGTGAGATCAATCTGGTCCAACCTGCGAGCGCTGTCAGACCTGTGTGAGGGTTTTTGACACATTTTTGATGCGTTTTTTTTTGCTGTGGTTTTTTGTTGCAGATTTTTCCCCATTCATTAGTATGGGTGAAATCTACAGCAAAAACGCTAAAAAATTGACATATTGCAGACTTATATCTGCACCAAATCTGCAAGTCACAAATAAACAACATGTGCATGAGATTTCAGGAACTTATTGGCTTTGCTGGCATCAGGAAACCCCTCAGTTCTTGTGACAGATTTGTGTAGAAATTTTTTTACAAAACCACGTGTGCACAGACCCATACTTTGTCATTTTAGAGCACCATGATAAAGTGTATATTCTGGTGGACCTTCATACAGATGATGGGGTTACATAAGAGTGAAAAATGTTTTGTAATTTGTATAGTATTGGGTATGCGATGGCAGAGGCAAATCTAGGTTTCATTGCAGCCAGGGCAATTATTCAGTTTGGTGCCCCCTCTTATACACAGCTTAAGTGTTAGGCCAGGCAAAATGGTCAGGATATGGTTTAGCCGCAACACGTTTTGTCTTTTAATTGATTGTATGTTCACATGTGGCAGCTATATTGCGATTTTTTTGCCACAGTAGAATCGCAGTTTTTGCTTCGATTTTGAAGAAAAGGGCAAAAAAAAGCTTGGAATACCGACAATACCGACAATCATGACAATTCCAACCATACTAACGTTACGGACAATACCACTAACACCAGAAAAACTAACTTTAATATCAATACCAACAAAACCAACTTTACTGGCAGTACCAGCAATATCTCCAGATCTGTCTGACTTTAATTTCTTACAGAAGAAAACAGACTACCAGCAGCATTAGCAGTGCCCCTTATTAGGGGTTTTTTGGACATTTTTAAAAATTAGCTTAACAGGGAATATGGATAAAAAAACACCATTACTCACTTGTTAAATCTGTCGACTGTCAAGTGTCAATGCTCTGGTGGTCTCTTAATTCTGTGTATGACATAAAACAGCTGAGGCCATTGATTGTCAGCGGCGGTCACAATGGAAGTACACTGACGCAAAGATTGGTGAGGTCCAAGTCGGTTGACAGATTACTGGGAGTGGCTGGGGAGGACCCAGCGGTCATGGTGCACTCCAGCACCAATGACAAAGCTATATGTAAGTGGAAGGTCCTTAAAGATGATTGCAGGGAATTAGGCAAGTATTTTCTGAAATACTGCCTGTACCGGGTGCCACACAATAGACAGTGGGAGATTAGGGTAGTGAATGAGTGGATTAGGAATTGGTGTAGGAAGGAGGGTCTGGGGTCTCGGGAGAACTGGGCCAACTTCTCTGGGATGGGCTGCACCTCATTGGAGAATGTGCAGCTATGCTGGGGAAAAGAAACCCTAGTGTTTAAACTAGGAATAGGGGGAGGGCAATTACTGTACAGTACAGCACGGGAAGATAGTGGAGATAGTGACCTGGGCATAAGTAATGAAAGTGGGTTGGCATGGGGGGAGGGATTAGGATAGGCAACATATTAAGCGGGATCAGAGGTACAGAGAGATACATAAAGTGCATGTACACTAATCCCAGAAGCCTCACCAACAAAATGGAGGAATTAGAATTAATATTGTTGAAAGAAAATTATGATATGGTGGGGATAACGAAGACATGGCTGGATGAGTGCTATGACTCTGCTGTTAATTTACAGAGCTTTAGTATGTTCAGAAATGACCGTACAAATAAGCGGGTGGGAGGTGTTTGTTTAGATGTAAAATCGTCCCTAAAACCCATCCTCCGTGATAATATATGTGAGGCCGATGACAATGTAGAGTCGCTGTGGGTGGAGATAAGGGGAGGGAGAAAGAATAATTAAATACTGATAGGGGTTTGTGATAAGTTTCCAAATATAATGGAAGTGGCAGAAAATATTCTCATAAAGCAAATATATGAGGCAGCAAATCAAGAAGTAATTATTATTGGGGACTTCAACTACTCTGATATAAATTGGGGTCCAGCAAAGGAAACAGGTTTCTTTTTTTCAAATGTAAAGCACCACTCCAGCGTTTCTTTTTATTTCACTGCTGGAGTGGTGCTTTAAATGTCCCCTGCGCCCTAACTCATACTCACCTTCCAGCGTTTTCATCCGTTTTTACTGCCGCTCTCATCAGTTTCCAGTGTTTTATGGAGCTGCGTGGAGATCACTTTACATTACAAGTCTATGTGAGCCTCTTTCTGGCCTTGTTCTGGCTCTCATAGACTTGCATTGTGCTTTTGTGACGTAGCTTCTGACTTCCGGACAGTCAGAAGCTACAATCACAAGATGGCGCCATGTGACTGGAGCAGCACCGATAAAACTGTGAAGACACCACCGGAGGGTGAGTATATGACGGGGCAGGGGCCTTAGATTTAAAGTGCTACTCCAGTGCTGAAAAAAAAACACTGGCGTGGTGCTTTAAGGATTTATTGAATTTATATTAAAAATAAACACCACTAAACAGAAAAGTATGTTCAGATAAATGTAACCAGTGGGATATAAATTGCCAATAAACAAATAACTGGAGTGCATATCTTAGGAACAGATAACAGATGATGTGTAACTTACAACCATGAGAAAGAAAGAAAAGCCAAGAAAGGAGAAAGACAGCGTTAAGAATTTTAATATTGAGAAATTGATCATATGGAAGGAATATAATGCATATAGAGTGTTCAAAACCTTCAAGTAATATGCATATCGAGGTGTTATTGGTGGGATTAAATGCGCTAATTACCACCCCTGTTACCTCTTTGATAATTTTAGGTTTTTGACAAAAATGAAAGACTTTCACAACTGATACAAGACCTGACCTAATTTTAACCAATAGGCCAGACAGAATATCAAATGCTCGGGTCAGCAAAATAATAAGTTTGCATGTATCCTTTTAATAAGATGTATAGAAGAGAGGCTACATGGACACTAAACTTCAGGAAGGCAAATTTCCAACTGCTAAGAGATGATCTTAGTACCATAAACGGAAACAATGTCCCGAAAAATAAAAGTACACAAAGCAAATGGGAGACATTTATAAGCATCCTGAATAGGACCTGTGCACAATATATACTCTATGAAAATAAACAAGCAAGAAATAGAAGGAAACCACTATGGCTAAATAGAGCTGTAAGGGACGCAATAAATTACAAAAAGAGTTTAGGGAATTAAAGAAAGAGGGTAGTAACAAGGCATTAAATAAGTATAGAGAAAAAATTGTGAAAAAAGCTAATTAAAGCAGCAAAGATTGAAACAGAAAGATTTATGGCCACGGGAAGTAAAAATAATCCAAAAACATTCTTCAACTACATAAACAGTAAGAAATTCAAAAATGATAGTGTTGGCCCCCTCAAAAATAATGGTAGAAACGGTGGAAGAGGATGAGGGAAAGACCAACCCAGTTAAGCTGTCGTTTTTCCAAACTGAATAACCCCAAGTTTAATAACCTGCCTTGGTATTGCATCCACCCATTCCCTTAATAACCTTGGTTGCTCTTCTCTGCACCCGCTCTAGTTCAGCTATGTCCTACTTATACACTGGAGATGAAAATTGTACACAGTATTCTATGTGTGGCCGTACTAGTGACTTGTATAGAGGCAAAACTATGTTCTTGTCATAATCTGTGTCACTTTTAATGCATCCCATTACTTTATTAGCATTGGCAGCAGCTGCTTGGCATTGGTCACTAAAGTTTAGTTTGCTATCCACCCATACACCCAAGTCTATTTCAGTGACAGTTTTACAAAGTGTTTTACCATTTCGTACATAATTATACATTATTTCCTCTGCCCAAACCTCCAGCTTACATAAATCCCTCTATAAGGCTAGGTGCAGACGACCGTGTATTCTCTCATTCGAGTTTGATCGAAGTGTGAGCATAGTGTGATTTGATACTCTCGGATGAGGAGAAATGGAGACATTTTTTTCTCCATTGTGTCAGTCCATGGAAATCGGACTGCACTCAGATGTCATCCGAGTGCTGGTCGATGTTTTTCACACACTTATTGACTTTTATGGCTGAGTGCAATCCGGCTCTGTCTGAGGAAAAAATCAGATTTGTGCAGGGTCCCATAGCATAACATTGGTCAGGTTGCGATCTGATGTTTTGTCAGGTCAGAATCGGACCAAAAATATGCTCGTCTGCAGCTGTCCTAATATTAAATTTTCCTTCTCTGTGTTTATGACTTTTAGAGTTTGTGTCATCTGCAAATATTGAAATCCTATTCTGTATGCCCTTTGCAAGGTCATTAATAAATGTTAAAAGACGAGGGCCCAGTAATGACTCCTGAGGCACCCCACTGTTAACTGTGACCCAATCTGAGTGTGTTCCATTAATAGCCATAAATAGTCGTCTCGATTATTGCAACTCTCTACTAATCGGTCTTCCTCTTACTAAACTCTCCCCTCTCCAATCCGTGCTTAATGCAGCAGCAAGGATCATATTCCTCGCCAACCGCTACACCGATGCCTCTTCCCTGTGCCAGTCATTGCATTGGTTGCCCATCCAATATAGAGTTGCTCCTCCAATGACACTGGCAGGCTGTAGGCTGCTTCTGGCCTTTGACTGTTGGAGGCCAATGCTACACAGGGGATGTTGAGAGGTATGATGCCTTCAATGTGAATGTACAATTTTCATAGTCATGAAAATACAGAAAAATCTTTAAATGAGAAGGTGTGTCCAAATTTTGGTCTGTACTGTATAGGAGGCTATGGCGGATCACAATGTATATAACGGTCTATGGGGCATCATAGCCCCCTTTGTCTTGTTCAGTGGTGGTTGGGTTTCAGAATTCCTTACCTTGGACATGTTTTTGAGCACGGAACACCTTATACATCTGGGTGGTTGTAGTTCTGTAATATAACTGCACTGGAGGATAATGGGTTCCTTGTTGCTTCACGTTTGATTCTTCTCAGATCTTTGGCAGTTAATGTGCATCTTTGAATCTCAACATTCTCACGTTTTTTTGAGACTCTGTTGACTAATTGCAACCAAACATCTGATGGTTCTGTGATCACGCCCCAATATCTTAGCAATTTCAAGAGTGCTGCATCCTTCATAGAATCATAGAATGTTAGAGTTGGAGGGGACCTCCAGGGTCATCGTGTCCAAGCCCCTGCTCAATGCAGGATTCACTAAACCATCTCAGACAGATGTCTGTCCAGCCTCCGTATGAAGACTTCCATTGAAGGAGAACTCACCACCTCTCATGGCAGCCTGTTCCACTCATTGATCATCCTCCCTGTCAAAAAGTTTTTTCTAATATCTAATCTGTATCTTCTCCCACTCAGTTTTATCCCATTGCTTCTAATCTTTCTTTGTGCAAATGAGAATAAAGCTGATCCCTCTCTAGTGTGACAGCCCTTGAGATATTTGTAGACTGCTATTAAGTCTCCTCTCAGTCTTCTCTTTTGCAAGCTAAACATTCCCAAATCCTTTAACTATTCCTCATAGGACATTGTTTGCAGTGGGCTCACCATCCTTGTAGCTCTTCTCTGAACTTGCTCCAGTTTTTCTATGTCTATTTTAAAATGTGGTGCCCAAAACTGTACACAGTATTCCAGATGAGGTCTGACCAAAGAGGAGTAGAGGGGGATAATTACTTCACGTGATCTAGACTCAATGCTTCTGTTAATGCATCCCAGAATTGTGTTAGCCTTTTTTGCTGCTGCATCACACTGTTGTAAGACTTGTAACAATATGACTTATAACAATTTTTGACTTTTCAGAGTTTTTTTTCCTCTCTGATTTGGCCCATTTTGCCTGATAAAAACAAGCTGCCTAATAACTCTGCACACCTTGATAAAGGTGTTGAAATCTTTAGGCCACGGCCTCCCTCATTAAACAAATACACATCACCTAATCTGCTTCATCCAATAAGTATTCAAGTTTATACACCTTGAAGTTGGAAAATATGAATAAATATGATGATATGGTCAAAATACTCACCTGCCTAATAATTCTGCATGTAGTGCACTGCCAGCGCCCGTGCACCCTGTTCCCTTCTCTCTCTGTGCAGGGACGCCGGCTTACTCACCGCCCCGGCCCTTGCGCGCGGTCCCCGATGTGCTCTGACCCCTGCCTCCTCCTTCCTGATATGCATGCCGTACTCTGCTTCTGTGGCGCACCTAGTGTGCGCACATGCTCACTCCCGTGCTCTTACAGGGGCAGCGCACATTTGCTAAATGCTCCCAGCTAACAGCTTGGAGGCATTTAGTTAACATTCTCCAATAGCTGGGAGGCATCTTGTATAAAAGGCACCCTCCCCAATAGGGAGGTGCCTGAGCATAGTTATATTAGGTGGCTTGGTGTGCTACTGTATGTTGCCAGGTCCCCCGTTCCTAGTCTGCTAAAGTTACCCTGTATCCCGTATCCTGAGTCCCTTAGTCCGGTCTAGTTGTCCATATCCTGAAACCGCATCGGCGGTACCTGTCCGCCATCCTGGGGGCTGAATACCCAAGTCTGAACTCTGAACCTGTCCCTATGGCTGTCCTGTCGACACAGCTTGAACCTGTTCCTGTAGGCTTCATGTCGGCCATAGCCTGAACCTGTCTTTGTGGCCGTCCTGTCAGCACAGCCTGAACCTGTCCCGATGGCTGTTCTATCGGCATAGCCCGAACCTGTCCCAGTGGCCGTCCTGTCTGCATTCATGTTTTAAGTGTTTTTAATATATTGTGGTGTTGTTTATATGGTCTTTCTCTAATAAATATTTATTTATAGTGATCCCTGCCTTTGCATACACTCTTTTCTCTCTTTTTTTGGACATTTTAGATTTTAAAACATTTTTCAAGCTGTTGTTATAAAGTATTCTAATTTACTGAGATATTGACTTTTGTGTTTTCATTGGCTGTAAGCCATAATCATCAACATTAACAGAAATAAACACTTGAAATAGATCACTCTGTTTGTGATGACTCTATATAATATAGGAGTTTCACTTTTTGTATTGAAGAACTGAAATAAATTAACTTTTTAATGATATTCTAATTTAGTGAGATGCACCTGTAAATGTAATGTCCAGCTCAAGTAAAAGGGAGGCCACAACCTTATTTGCAGAGAGTGCAAAAACCTGAAACAAAAACAAAGAAATGAACTGGAATATGAGTTGGATTACAGGCTACTGTCTGCTTTCCTGTATCACATTCCATCCAAAAGTAGAAACATTGTTATGTACAGAAGCAGAGAGCAAAAGCATTTGTATGTGAGTGGTTAGGAAAAATTCTTAATTATTATACTGTTTCCAATCACAGATCTCTATTATGTTGCTCACTGACGTATGATGTTACAATGTGTTCCTAATCTGAAACCCCCTTGGAGCAAAACTAGATCTACAATTTTCATGTAAATGACTGTTTAACCAGCAAGTTAAAACACTCACTAATTGCCCATATATACCATTAGATCCTAGATTACTAATCAGCCTAAAGGGCAGAACTACCTGATCTGCATATGACTGTTGTCATGGCAACTGCTGCTTATAAATCATGCATGCGGAAAATCACCAAACCCAAATACAGGGGAGAATCATCCGTAGTATTACAGGTTGCATGAATCTAGAAATCTATGAAAAAGAGGCAAATTGCACCCAGTTGATCAAAGTGTTATAAAGTACTTGCCACAAGTCGCTAGGCATGTTTGACTTTTTTTGTCTTTGTCATGGCTGGGGTACAGTTACACTAACATTGCCAATGATGATCATTCCAGTGACAGCATCAAACCACGAACGATAAACCAAACCAAAATGGCAGGGGAAATGAAGTGACTCACAAATAACTGCATATGAAGTCTTACCCCTATTGGTCATCACATGCACTGATGTCGTACAAGGGATCCACCAGCACATCATAATCACATTCACATAACAGTCAGCCATTATATAATAGCATACCTCCCAACTTTTTGTAGACCCAAATCCAGGACTGTCCGCTGTATCTAGGATAGTTGGGAGTAGAGATGAGTGGATGGATTCCCGGGTCTCTGGTCCAGCGTCCAGGTCAGGGCTACCTGGCTGCTGGACTGGAGGCTGTAATCTCTTACCTTCCAGGGCAGCGCGACGTCATCTGTGCGTCCTGCTCATCTCTCGTTGGGACCTGAGGATTATTTTTTGTTCCCTCATTCACAGTCGGAGCCGCCAGAACTTTCTCATCATTATGTAGCTTCACTACGACATCCGGCTTTTTTGTGTCTGTTAAGGCCGTGTTCACACAGAAATACTGTGTTTTATGTTTTCAGCAGATATCTCCACCAAACTCCACAATAACAATCTCTTCCCCCTTATTTGATGCTTTTCTGATGCAGATGTGCTTTTTGGTACAGATATGCTGGTGCTTTTTATAGTACAGAAAAGCTTTGCACTTAATGAAGTATCTGCATTTTTTTTAGGCTCCGCATAGATGCGTCTGAAGACGCTGCTGAAATCTGCGGTATTGATGAGCGAGCGTGTGTTGTTAACCCTTTCGGCAAGCACGCTCGGCATTTATGTTAGTGCCGCCGCGGCTGCATGTGTCGCGGCATCCTGCATGTGTCACAGCTGTCTAACAGGCGTGACACATGCAGCGGCGGAGGCTCAAACATAGATGTCGAGCACGCCGAAAATACTCGGCGAACACCCGAGCATGTGCTCCGAAAGGGTTAACAATATACGCTTGCTCTTCACTACTCTGCGGTTTTGGTGCAATTTCTCTCTATAGGCTTCTTCTGTGAAAGACGCATGTAGAAAAAAAACGCTGCTGCATTTTTAAGTGCAGAATCAAAGCTTTTCTGTACTATTAAAAAGAGTTAAAAACTCTACTTCATATCTTCCCCAAAATCGCATCAAATAAGCGGGAAAACGCATAAAAGAAACGCAGCAAACACACAATAGTCAGAGAAGATTGTTACTGGGTCGTGTGGTGCGAGCACCTGCAGAAAAAAAGCAGCAAAAAGAATGCAGCATTTACGCTACGTGTGAACACGGTCTCAGCATTACAGTTTTATTACATTTTTTATGGGTTTAATAAAGAAAAAATATAAATCACGCCATTTTTTTACGACATTTACCTATCCCCGTAAATAATCTGATTGCTGTGTTGTGCGGGTCATTACAACTACAGGGACACCAAATATGTCCATGTTATTTGCTGATTTGTGATGTTCATTATTTTTTACATAACGCATTAAAAATTACTATTTTTTTCATTATCAAATGTTTTTCTTTATTATTTTTTAGCAATTTTATAGGCTGAAAAAAAATTCTTATTCTCCCTGTAAAATAAAATTACATATATAGTACCCAGCAGTGTATTTAGATCAGTACAATAAGCCTATAGTGAAAGCCTGCAGTACAGGTCAAGTAGACAGAATTCTAGCAATGATTTCACTGGAGCTGGTGGCACAGCAGGATAAGTGTCTGCCGTGTCAGTAATGTTGTGAGATCAACACGAGGACAGAAAAAAACAGACAGAAAATATGTATTTTTGTAATTGTTGTTAAATTTACTTTTATTTATAGTATGAAAAAAATCATTTTCTTCAGCTCAGTATACAGGCACCATAAAAATGCATTGCTATACACAATGTATTTCTATGGATATGTATACTCTGCTTCTGTACTGTCTGTGCTTTTGGACTCTACAGTGCATTGCGTGCATTGTAGAGTAAAGTTAACTAAATCCTCCTATTTTACCATTGAGTGCTGTAACTGAGGGGTTAGAGCTGTAGCCTCTGCACACTGAGCTCCCAGTTTGAGTCCTGGCAGATGCGATCACAGGAGAAAGAAGAGGTGAGTGTAATATAATTTAATTTATTCACTGACCAGTGAGCAGCTGTGCCGCCCCCGAGGAGGAGGGGGGACATCGGAGAGTTGAGTATAAATAGAAGCCAAGAGAACAGCTGAGCCGTGATGGGACAGTCCCGCAGAATATAGGACGGTTGGGAGCTATGTAATAGCGCTATACAGTGTTGATATGAAAGATCTATACTATACCTATAGATTGTATTATAGAAGCAATACACACTGCCTACAATACATCAACATGATGTGTGCTCATAGTTCTATACAGTGGCGTACATAGAAATTACAGGGCCCCATAGAGAAAGTTTGAATTGAGACCCCCACCTCGCCCAAAATAAATAAAAAAAAATGGGCAGAGAAGACAGGGTCATATCTCTCAACCTTTATAAACAGGGATAACGATGGCACATTTACAGTAATTATAACCCTTTTCAAGCTTCTTAGTGTTCTCACCAGTGATACCCCTTTTACAAAAGTAGATACATGTACCCAACCAGCGACATGCACACATTTGGAGAAAATATTGACATAGCACTAGGAACATTAGGCTCAAGCTACTTTTGGTGTGCGCCAAATATTGATCTGGAACACTCTCAGCATGAACCCATTCAAACTGTGTTTAGATAGATGGAATCAGCGTGAGATATCGGCATACATCCGCATTAAGATGCAGATAGGTGGTATGCCCAATCACAAGATGTTTCTTGTGTGGCACCTTGGTAATGAGACATCTTTTTATAGCCCGTCAGTTGAACCAGCTGATATTTTTCACTAAGTGGCAAGATTGCTGATAGATTTCAGCTGGTGTCATGACTTTCCATGACTTTCTGCACGTCTCTTTCTTCATGTTTTCAATACTTTTTCCCTATGTCATTTCTCATTATTACACATAACTTAATTTATGGACATCTATGGTTTGATTTATTTGCATGTGTGGATTGGATGGGTTATTACCAACATCTGGTGAGAATTTCATATCAATAGCACCTTTAGAAATATATTTACTTAGAAAATTGATGATGTGGTCAATACTTATTTCACCTGCTGTAACTACTGGTGCAATGCATGTGTCCAATAATGATGAGCAGAAGCCATCACTAATCAACCATCCAGCAGTATGTTAAAAACAGTATAAAAAACAAATATCAATACTCACATACCTATATTAGAACACACTTGCAAATGTATCAAAGATTAACTGAAAATATACCTTAACCCCTTAAGCCCCGAGGGTGGTTTGCACGTTAATGACCAGGCCAATTTTTACAACTCTGACCACTGTCACTTTATGAGGTAATTACTCTGGAACGCTTCAACGGATCCCCCTGATTCTGAGATTGTTTTTTCGTGACATATTGTACTTCATGATTGTGGTAAAATTTCTTCGATATCACTTGCGTTTATTTGTGAAAAAAATGGAAATTTGGTGAAAATTTAGAGAATTTTGCAATTTTCAAAATTTGAATTTTTATGCCTTTAAATCCGAGAGATATGTCACACAAAAGAGTTAATAAATAACATTTCCCACATGTCTACTTTACATCAGCACAATTTTGGAACCAAAATTTTTTTTTGTTAGGGAGCTATAAGGGTTAAAAGTTGACCAGCGATTTCTCATTTTTCCAACAAAATTTACAAAACCATTTTTTTAGGGACCATATCACATTTGAAGTCACTTTGAGAGGTCTTTATGACAGAAAATACCCAAAAGTGACACCATTCTAAAAACTGCACCCCTCATTGTGCTCAAAACCACATTCAAGAACTTTATTAACCCTTCAGGTGCTTCACAGGAATTTTTTGAATGTGGAAGAAAAAAATGAACATATAACTTTTTTCACAAAAATGTTAATTTAGATCCAATTTTTTTTATTTTCACAGGGGTAACAAGAAAAAATGGACCCCAAAATTTGTTGTGCATTTTCCTCTGGGCACGCAGATACCCAATATGTGGGGAAAAACCACTGTTTGGGCGCACGGCAGGGCTCGGAAGGGAAGGAGCGCCATTTGACTTTTTGATTGTAAAATTTGCTTGAATAATTAGCGGACGCCATGTTGTGTTTGGAGAGCCCCTGTGTGCCCAAACATTGGAGCTCCCCCACAAGTGACCCCATTTTGGAAACTAGACCCCCCAAGGCACCTATATAGATGCGTAGTGAGCACTTGGAACCCCCAGGTGCTTCACAAATTGATTCGTAAAAATGAAAAAGTGTTTTTTTTTTCACTTTTTCATTTTTACGCATCAATTTGTGAAGCACCTAGGGGTTCCAAGTGCTCACTATGCATCTAGATAGGTGCCTTGGGGGTTCTAGTTTCCAAAATGGGGTCACTTGTGGGGGAGCTCCAATGTTTGGGCACACAGGGACTCTCCAAATTCAACATGGTATCCGCTAACAAATTGAATGGAAAATCGGCTCAAATTGTTAGCGGACACCATGTTGCGTTTGGAGAGCCCCTGTGTGCCCAAACATTGGAGCTCCCCCACAAGTGACCCCATTTTGGAAACTAGACCCCCCAAGGCACCTATCTAGATGCATAGTGAGCACTTGGAACCCCCAGGTGCTTCACAAATTGATTCGTAAAAATGAAAATGTGTTTTTTTTTCACTTTTTCATTTTTACAAATCAATTTGTGAAGCACCTAGAGGTTCCAAGTGCTCACTATGCATCTAGATAGGTGCCTTGGGGGGTCTAGTTTCCAAAATGGGGTCACTTGTGGGGGAGCTCCGATGTTTGGGCACACAGGGACTCTTCAAATGCAACATGGTGTCAGCTAACAAATTGTCGGCTCAAATTGTTAGCGGACACCATGTTGCGTTTGGAGAGCCCCTGTGTGCCCAAACATTGGAGCTCCCCAACAAGTGACCCCATTTTGGAAACTAGACCCCCCAAGGCACCTATTTAGATGCATGGTGAGCACTTGGAACCCCCAGGTGCTTCACAAATTGATTCATAAAAATGAAAAAGTGAAAAAAAAAAAACACTTTTTCATTTTTATGAATCAATTTGTGAAGCACCTGGGGGTTCCAAGTGCTCACTATGCATCTAGATAGGTGCCTTGGGGGGTCTAGTTTCCAAAATGGGGTCACTTGTGGGGGAGCTCCAATGTTTGGGCACACAGGGACTCTTCAAATGCAACATGGTATCCGCTAACAAATTGTCGGCTCAAATTGTTAGCGGACACCATGTTGCGTTTGGAGAGCCCCTGATGTGCCTAAACAGTGGAGCTCCCCCACAAGTGACCCCATTTTGGAAACTAGACCCCCCAAGGCACCTATCTAGATGCATAGTGAGCACTTTGAACCCCCAGGTGCTTCACAAATTGATTTGTAAAAATGAAAAAATGAAAAAAAAAACACTTTTTCATTTTTATGAATCAATTTGTGAAGCACCTGGGGGTTCCAAGTGCTCACTATGCATCTAGATAGGTGCCTTGGGGGGTCTAGTTTCCAAAATGGGGTCACTTGTGGGGGAGCTCCAATGTTTGGGCACGCAGGGGCTCTCCAAACGCAACATGGCGTCCGCTAACAATTTGAGCCGATTTTCCATTCAATTTGTTAGCGGACACCATGTTGCGTTTGGAGAGCCCGTGATGTGCCTAAACAGTGGAGCTCCCCCACAAGTGACCCCATTTTGGAAACTATACCCCTCAAGGATTTTATTAAGGTGTATAGTGAACACTTTGAACCCAGAGGTACGACACAGAATTTGTTTACATTAGGTCATCATATTGAATAAGTTGTCATTAGTCTTGAGAGCAAGTGCTCACTACTTGAGTTTGCATCGGGTACTCAGGTATGCAACATGTACAGCTTGTGCTCAAGTGACATGCTCGAGTGCCTGCTCCGCATGTTTCACGGTTATTAGACACCCAAAAAAAAACATGCGGGGATCGCTCGTGCATGGCAGGCAATCCCTGTAAAGTTTTTTTGGCCGCGAAGCCTATGGGGCAGAGACTCGAGCATGTCACTCAAATACCCACGATACTCAATGCATACCAGAGCACCCGATGCAAACTCAAGTAGCGAGCACTTGCGCTCAACACTAGTCGCCATATCGTCATCTTTTTTTCTTTTGAAAAAAATCCCAACCCCATCACAACCCTAACCCCAACCCTAACCCCAACCCCAGCCCTAACCGCAGCACAACCCTAACCCTAGCACAACCCTAACCCTAGCACAACCCTAACCCCAAACCCAGCCCTAACCCTAGCCCAATCCTCACCCAAGAGTTTATTTTTGACGCCGTTCCTCGTGCGGTATAAGTGATTAGACGACTTTATTCTTCGGGTCGATGTGATTACAGCAGTACCAGAATCATATGGGGTTTTTATGACTGACAGCTGTCACACACTAAAAGACGCATTTTTTGTAAAATCTAGTTTTTGCATCGCCATATTTTGAGAGCTATAATTTTTCCAGATTTTGGCAGACAGTCATGTGACGGCTTGTTTTTTGTGGGATGAGTTGACGTTGTTATTGGTGCCATTTTCAGGCACGTGGCATTTTTTGATCGCTTTCTATTCCGATTTTTGGGAGGCAGAATAAACAAAAACCAACAATTCAGGAATGGTGTTTTTTTTGTTTTTTTTAATTCTGTTCCACGTGTGGTAAAATTGATAAGGTAGCTTTATTCTTCGGGTCAGTACATTTACAGCGGTACCACATTTATATCGGTTTTCTATGTTTTGCACTTTTACATAATAAAAGCAATTTTATAGAAAAAAATATTTTTTAGCATAGCTTTATTCTGAGAGCTATAACTTTTTTATTTTTCGGCTGATGGAGCTGTATGTTGGCTTGTTTTTTGCGGGACGAGATGACGTTTTCAGCGGTACCATTTTTATTTATATTTGTCTTTTTGATCGCGTGTTATTCCATTTTTTGTTTGGCGGTATGGTGATAAAGCATTGTTTTTTGCTTCATTTTTTTTTTTTTTTTTTTACCGTGTTCAAAAAGGGGTTAACTAGTGGGACAAGTTTTATAGGTCAGGTTGTTCCGGACGCGGCGATACCAAATATGTGTACTTTTATTGTTCTTTTTTGTTTTTTTTTATAATAATATTTATTGATGGGTACATTATATTTTTATTTTTGGTGGATTATTATTATTATTTTTTTTTTTTGCAATTTTTTTTTTTTTTTTTTTGCACTTTCTGGGTGTTTTTACACTTTTTTACTCTGTCCCACTCTGGGACTTTCATTTTTTTTTCTCTGATCGCCTGCATGGCACAGGAATGCAGCACCATCCCTGTGTCATGCAGGCTGTCAGCGCTGGACGGGGAGAAGATTGTTTGGAGATGCACTGCGCATGTCCAAACAATCTTCCTGCTGCCTGGTGACCCGGATGTTGTCATGACGACATCGGGTCGTCATGGCAACACCCGGGAAGCCTTTGCAGACAGCGCTGGAAGCCGGAAGAGGAGGTGAGTATCTGCGATCACCTCCCCTTGCCCCTGCAATGCTGCGATCAACTTAGATCGCAGCATCGTGGGGGTAAATGTGCTGGGAGCGGTGCAGGGCCGCTCCCTGCACATAGTATCGGGTGTCAGCTGTGACAATCAGCTGACACCCGGCGGCGATCGCGCCCGCACAGCCTGTGTGCGCGCGCGATCGCCATGACGTACTAATACGGGTCTGGCTCTTAGGTCCCAGGGCACAGACGCGTATTAGTACGTCAGATGTTGTTAAAGGGTTAAAGTGTAACCTTCGTTTTAATGTTTATTACATAACTCAATAGTACACACTAAAATAAGCAACTGTGTAATATATCTTATCAGAGAAATCTGCTTCTTTCTCTGTCAGAATTGATCATTTATCATTAAAATTCTCAATTCTGAGGTAAAATCTGATACAATTCTATATAGCCGGGAGGAGGATGAGGTAGGAACTCTACCTCTAGCTCCTCCCATCTACATAGAGGCTCATCAGTAGCAGCTGCCATCTCCTATCTCAGTAATGGGAAAGTCTGTCTTCACTGAATACACATTTTACCTCAGAATTGAGAATTTTGATAATAACTTATCAATTTTGGCAGAGAGAAGCAAATTTTTCTGATAAGATATATTACAAAGGTGTTTATTTTCATGTGCACTATTAATTTCTGAAATAAAAGTTACTTTTTAAGCATATGGAACCTATTAACACTAAATGAAATATAACATTTATAATATCAACGATGGATCAGAGAGGGTGATAACCATAAAGAGAAGATAAGAAATGGCTTATCGAGACTCAACGGCCCTAATGGATCTATAATATTGGCCAATAAGAGAGGTGGGGGTAGTATGTCACCCACATGAACTTCAGGACAGGGTTAACAACTAACAGAAAGAAACATATGACCAACAACATTTTAAAATTGAAGGGGTTTTCCCACAAATGAAAATTCATTTTAATCAATAGATCTTGTAATAATAAGAAGTTCCTCAATTGGATGTGTTTAAATAAAATGTCCCTGTGCTGAGATAATCGTATAAATGTGCCCCTGCTGTGTACTGTGTAATGGCTGTGTCTGACCGTACAGGAACATGGTCTGATCATACCACATCTCCTGGACAGGGGAGGAAGCAAAAGACAATACAGATATTACAGCAGGGAATCACAGCTGATTATTCCTGTGAGGTAAAACATTTCACTGCCTGTTTTTAAACAATATTTTACTTCAAAGAATCATTTGCAATCTCCTGCTGTAATGTCTGTATAGTCTTTTTCTTCCTCCCCTGTCCAGGAGATGTGGTATGATCAGACCATGTTGCTGCACGGTCAGACACAGCCATTACACAGTACACAGCAGGGGCACATTTATAAGATTATCTCAGCACAGGAGCATTTTATGTAAACACATCCAATTGTGGAAATTATTATTATTCCAAGACCTATTGATTAAAATGCACTTTTGTTCATGGTAAAACCCCTTTAATGTCAAATGGTAGAAGGGTAGTCAAAAAAAAAAAAACATACTATCGATCAATAAAGCATGTGAATGACATACACCCGGCTGTAAAGGGGGCAGACGATGAATCCATCTGTACTCTTTTTGGAAGAGAAGCTTATTCCACTCACCCCTTCCTGTTGCGTCACCAAGTAAACAATTATTCTTTTGTTTAAAGTTCACTAAATAAAAAATCACATGGCATGTATTTTTCAGTAGACAGATTGAGTAAATGGGGTTTGTAAAATAAATATTTTAGAAAATAATTTATCGGTCTGTCTATTTACCAAGAGTATGGCAAGACCTGGACCATTAGGAGAGGAATACATGGCATTACCATTTGTATTCCTCTACTAAAGGGTTAAATGGCGGGAAAAGGGTTTCCCACCAAGTTTTCCTGCTATTACAAAGGGGGATAGAGAGATGTAGATTGGTTATAGCCTTTAGCCAGTCAGTGGCACGTCACAGTGGAAGATTGTGTTTTCTTCCCTGGCAATGCCCGCTGATAGGTCTTAGTATTTGTAAATATGGGGAGCTGTAAAGTGATAAAGGATGGCAGCACAGAGTGACTGGGTCAGTCCTCTGTGCAGCCATATCAGAAGTGCTGCCCCACCCTCCCTCCCCCATTTCTTTGTCATTGTCATGGCCGGTAGGTCAGTCGCTCAGGGAACTGAATGGACAACAGGTATTGTAAAGGTAAAGAGGCTTGAGCTTTACCTAAGCTGTGGTTTTGTTTATAAGTAGTTGATTAAAAGTATGGACTTTGTTACGGTTACTTATGTATTAAAGTTTTTAATTAAGGCCGTGGCCAATCTTTTTTCCACTAAGTCAGCGTGCTCTTTCTATAGATTAAATACCTTAGATAAGGATATATGCAAGGTTTATTAGTTATATGCTGTGTAATTCCATATACCCCTCGCTATGTGAACTTCCTACAGAGAAATAAATGCTTCATTCTGTTGTTGCCTGTGTTGAACAGATTACTGGGATTTAGAAGTGGTTGCATGGTTATGTAGCTGTCATGGTTACAATACGGCGGCCTGCCCTATCATTGAACCCTACTTCCTAGGTCAGTTCCTTATAGACCATTGAAATCAAATCTTCTAAGCTGCTATTTTACTGCTAGACACATGAAAGGGAAATAATTGGGTCCTATTCATCTTTTTCATCCAGCATTAAACAATGTTCTTAAATGGGTGATGGAGCCTTCCTATTACACTTAAATTGATTGGCCACTCTTTGGGGACAATTTTTTTAAATTTTTCTAGACAAAGTGGGCCCTGGGCAAAAGTTTAAAATAGGACCCTAAATGCTCATGTATTGCAACATTACACTCAAACATTTAAATTGCAATTACATGCGCTGAGTTCAGACCGTTAAATGAGCGTGATCGACAATATTGAAGTCCTTCGGCGCTTGTTTACCGGACTCTTTACAGAGGCTGATGAAGAATGATCGGCAAAGAACAATCACTAATGGATCAATCTGACCCCAAACAGTGTCATGTTATCAGCAGCACTTCTGCAGGTTACACCGGGCGATGTGCTGCTGAGAACAATGATTTTTGTTCTGCCATAAACAATCCAGTCACCTGATGAATGAGCAGCATTTTGATGTTTGTTGGGCGATTACCAACATGTTTACACTTATTATTATTTATTATTATAGCTCCATTTATTCCATGGCGCTGGTACAGGAGGAGAGAGGACCCTGCCGTGAGGGCTCACAATCTACAAGGGATGGGTGAGGATACAGTAGGTCGGGGTAGAGCTGGTCGTGCAGCGGTATGATGGAGCGGTGGTTATGTAGCGCTGCAATACCTCTGCAGTGACCGAACCCTCGGGGCGCTACAGTTACTGCAGGTTGTAGGCTTGTCGGAAGAGGTGGGTCTTCAGGTTCCTTTTGAAGATATCCACGGTAGGCGAGAGTCTGATGTGTTGGGGTAGAGAGTTCCAGAGTAGGGGGGATGCAAGGGAGAAATCTTGTATGCAATTGTGGGAAGAGGAGATAAGAGGGGAGTAGAGAAGGAGATCTTGTGAGGATCGGAGGTTGCGTGCAGGTAAGTACCGGGAGACTAGGTCACAGATGTATGGAGGAGACAGGTTGTGGATGGCTTTGTATGCCATGGTTAGGGTTTTGAACTGGAATCTCTGGGTAATGGGGAGCCAGTGAAGGGATTGACAGAGAGGAGAGGCTGGGGAATAGCATGGGGACAAGTGGATTAGTCGGGCAGCAGAGTTTAGGATAGATTGGAGGGGTGTGAGAGTGTTAGAGGGGAGGCCACAGGGCAGGAGGTTGCAGTTGTCGAGGCGGGAGATGATGAGGGAGTGCACTAGTGTTTTTGCAGACTCGTAGTTGAGGAATGTGCGGATCTGGGAGATATTTTTGAGTTGGAGTCGGCAGGAAGTGGAAAGGGCTTGGATATGTGGTTTGAAGGAGAGATTAGAGTCTAGGGTGACCCCAAGGCAGCAAGCTTGTGGGACTGGGGAGAGTGAGCAGCCATTGACTATGATGGACAGGTCAGATGGGGGGGTTGAGTGAGGCGTTGGAAAGATGATGAATTATGTTTTATCCATGTTAAGTTTTAGGAATTTAGCAGAGAAGAAAGATGAAATAGCGGACAGACATTGTGGGAATCTGGTTAGTAAGGAGGAGATATCGGGTCCAGAGATGTAGATTTGTGTGTCATCAGCATAGAGGTGATACTGAAAGCCATGGGACTCTATGAGCTGTCCGAGGCCAAAGGTGTAGATGGAGAAGAGCAGGGGTCCTAGGACTGAACCTTGGGGGACACCAACAGATAGGGGGCAAAATGAGGAGGTGGTGTGTGAGTGGGAGACACTGAATGTCCGGTCTGTTAGGTATGAAGAGATCCAAGATAGGGCTAAGTCTGTGATGCCAAGAGATGAGAGAGTCTGTAGTAAGAGGCAATGGTCCACTGTGTCAAAGGCAGATGATAGGTCTAGGAAGAGGAGGACAGAGTAGTGTCGCTTGGACTTGGCAGTTAGTAGGTCGTTGGTGACTTTAGTCAGGGCAGTTTCAGTGGAGTGATGCGGTCGGAAGCCAGATTGTAAGTGGTCAAAAAGGGAGCAGGAGGAGAGGTGGGAGGACAGTTCAAGGTGGATGTGTTGTTCCAGTAGTTTTGAGGCATAGGGGAGAAGTGACATGGGACAATAGCTAGTCAGAGAGGATGGGTCAAGGGAGGGCTTTTTGAATATGGGTGTGATCAAGGCATGTTTGAAGCATGAGGGAAAGACACCAGTTATTAGTGACCGGTTGAAAAGGTGGGTAAGGGTTGGGATGAAGATTGTGATGAGGTTAGGGATGAGGTGGATGGGATTGGGTCAAGTTCGCAGGTGGTGAGGTGTGATTTGGTGAGTAAAGAGGAAACTTGATCTTCCGTAATGGTGGAGAAGCTGGTTTTGGAGGAGGAGGGTTGAGTAGATATGAGGAGGGGCTGTGGGGACTTTAGGAAAAAGCTTTGTCTGATGGTGTCAATCTTCTGCTTGAAGAATGAGGCAAAGTCTTCAGCTGAGAGGAGGGGCGAGGGAAGAGGCGCTGGAGGACGGAGGAGAGAATTAAAGGTGTTGAATAGCTGTTTAGGGTTGTGAGACAGGGAGGATATGAGAGATGAGAAGTATGTTTGTTTTGCTGCAGTGAGTGTGGACTTGAAGGTAGTGAGGGACTGTTTGAATGCGATGAAATGCTCGTTGGAGTGGGAACTTTTCCATCTCTGCGCAACAACCCTGGAGGCCCTTCGCAGTTCTTTAGTCGGGTTGGAGTGCCAAGGTTGCCTGTTGAGTGTGCGAGTTGTGGTATGTGTGAGAGAGGCGACTGAATTGAGAGCTGCAGCTGTTGTGGTGTTATATAAAGTGTCAGCAGCATCTGCATCGTGTAAGGAACCTATGTCTGTGAGAGGGAGAAGGGATTCAGAGAGTGACTGTAGGTCAAGGTATTTGAGATAGAGTTCTTATACATTTCATGCTAAAGTCTATTTTACACAAAAAAGTTAATTTTTAATTATTAAGCACCATTCTGGTATTCCAAAATCCCTATGACAAACCTTCCTGTCTTGTTATGTTATGAGGCCACTAGGGTTGTCACCAGTGGAAATGTTGAACTTAATGCATTGTAAGTTCTGCCTGATAACTGTGTACACATTTAGGAATTAAGGATGTACCATAATCCTAATTACATTTTATAGATATGATTATTTTTTTAGTTTGTTAGTAAACCCATCATGAACATCAGAAGAATGAAGCCTGCAGGGAGCTCTCATTCTGCTATTGCAAGGATCTTAACCCTTTCAACCCTGGACGATTTTCCATTTTTTCGCTTTTGTTTTTTCCTCCCCTTCTTCCAAGAGCCATAATTTTTAAATTTTCTGTCCACATAGCTGTATGAGGGCTTGTTTTTTTGGGGGACGAGTTGCAATTTTGAATGACACCATTCATTCTACCACATAGAGTATTGGAAAATGAGAAAAAAATTCCAAGTGCTTTAAATTGCAAAAAAAGTGCAATTCCATATTTTTTTTTGTTTTTATTTACCATGTTCACTATATGGTAAAACTGACCTGCCAATATGTTTCTCCTGGTCAGTACGAGTACGCAGATACCAAACATGTATAGTTTTTTTTTTATTTAAGCAGTGGAAAAAAGTCTGAAATTTGTAAATACAGTTAGGTCCATATATATTTGGACAGAGACAACATTTTTCTAATTTTGGTTCTAGACATTACCACAATGAATTTTAAATAAAACAATTCAGATGCAGTTGAAGTTCAGATTTTCAGCTTTCATTTGAGGGTATCCACATTAAAATTGGATGAAGGGTTTAGGAGTTTCAGATCCTTAACATATGCCACCCTGTTTTTATAGGGACCAAAAGTAATTGGACAGATGAAATAATTGTAAATAAAATGTTCATTTCTAGTACTTGGTTGAAAACCCTTTGTTGGCAATGACTGCCTGAAGTCTTGAACTCATGGACATCACCAGACGCTGTGTTTCCTCCTTTTTGATGCTCTGCCAGGCCTTCACTGCGGTGGTTTTCAGTTGCTGTTTGTTTGTGGGCCTTTCTGTCTGAAGTTTAGTCTTTAACAAGTGAAATGCATGCTCAATTGGGTTGAGATCAGGTGATTGACTTGGCCATTCAAGAATATTTCTTGCTTTGGCTTTATGTTTTGGGTCATTGTCCATCTGTAGTATGAAACAACGACCATCAGTTTGGCTGCATTTGGCTGGATCTGAGCACACAGTATGGCTCTGAATACATCAGAATTCAATCGGCTGCTTCTGTCCTGTGTCACATCATCAATAAACACTAGTGACCCAGTGCCACTGGCAGCCTTGCATGCCCAAGCCATCACACTGCCTCCGCCGTGTTTTACAGATGATGTGGTATGCTTTGGATCATGAGCTGTACCACGCCTTCGCCATACTTTTCTCTTTCCATCATTCTGGTAGAGGTTGATCTTGGTTTCATCTGTCCAAAGAATGTTCTTCCAGAACTGTGCTGGCTTTTTTAGATGTTTTTTAGCAAAGTCCAGTCTAGCCTTTTTATTCTTGATGCTTATGAGTGGCTTGCACTGTGCAGTGAACCCTCTGTATTTACTTTCATGTCGTCTTCACTTTATGGTAGATTTGGATATTGATACGCCTACCTCCTGGAGAGTTCACTTGGTTGGCTGTTGTGAAGGGGTTTCTCTTCACCATGGAGATTACTCTGCGATCATCCACCACTGTTGTCTTCCGTGGGCGCCCAGGGCTTTTTGCATTGATGAGTTCACCAGTGCTTTCTTTCTTTTTCAGGATATACCAAACTGTAGATTTTGCCACTCCTAATATTGTAGCAATTTCTCGGATGGGTTTTTTCTGTTTTTGCAGCTTAAGGATGGTTTGTTTCACCTGCATGGAGAGCTCCTTTGATTACGTTTACTTCACAGCAAAACCTTCCAAATGCAAGCACCACACCTCAAATCAACTCCAGGCCTTTTATCTGCTTAATTGAGAATGACATAACGAAGGGATTGCCCACACCTGTCCATGAAATAGCCTTAGAGTCAATTGTCCAATTACTTTTGGTCCCTTTAAAAACAGGGTGGCACATGTTAAGGAGCTGAAACTCCTAAACCCTTCATCCAATTTTAATGTGGATACCCTGAAATGAAAGCTGAAAGTCTGAACTTCAACTGCATCTGAATTGTTTTGCTTAAAATTCATTGTGGTAATGTCTAGAACCAAAATTAGAAAAATGTTGTCTCTGTCCAAATATACTGTATATGGACCTAACTGTAAAAAATTTTTTTTGCTTTTGTCACCATTTTCAGAGACCTGTAACATTTTCATTTTTTGGGATATCGGGCTGTTTGATGGCTTATTTTTTGTGCCCTGAGCTGACGTTTTTACTGATACCATTTTGGGACAGATACAATGTTTTACTCGCATTTTTTTCTCATTACGCAGTTTACTTTATATTTTGATATATCGGACTTTTACGAACTCAGAAATACCAAATATGTGTATTTTTAAAATTTTTTAATGCTATTATCAGTGTAGCTCCTGCTGTAGACACTGGGGTCTCCCAAGGGGGTAGGTGCCCTAGGCAATTGCACTGTTACCCCCTAATGACGGCCCTGGCTATAATACACTAACACACAATAATCTTTTCAGATGGCTGTCTTTACTATTTAATGAGACAGAAGTGGTCACAGCAGGACAGAACTGTTCATGCCCATGGAAACTGTGAATCTCTCCTCTCTTCTCTGACCAGACTGCAATTTGCAATGAAGTCTTCCATCTGCTTGTGCAAGGTGAACAATTCCTATGTAATGTTCCCCTTTTACTAGAAATGGCAGACACTAGAAGCGACAGGGCAGAAGGGAAAGGTTTTAATCATTATCTCCTCCTTCATTTGTGTATACCCTTGGTAGCTATACTTAAGTGTAATCAATGTAGTAGTGTCTATAGCACGTGTGTCACTCCAAATGGTGGAAGAATCTCACTGTAATCCTGCTATATCTCATCTCACTTTAAAGGCAAGGTGCCACGATTTTTAATGTTGTATTAATAATTATTGATTATATAATCAATTATTTTAATACAAAATTAAATGCAATGCTTTAATAGTTTTTTTTGATTATTTTTTTTTTTCAGCCATGGGGGCTGCCATTTTCATTTGGGGGGGGGGTGTAAATGTCCGAGCAGGACAGTTACATACCTCACTTACAGCAGTCCTGGGTATAAGAGACTACGGTCGCCGTCCGACTGCATCTCTAACATTAAGCCTGCTCATCATGCCTCTTAGCTGCGACTTGGGGACGCCCCCTGGGCTGTTCAGGTTGCAGCTGTGGGAAGAGATCACAGCCATCTTTGTGGAGCCCGCAGTATAAGCTGCGAGCTGCGCATTCCCCTGTCATCGCACACACTGCTCAATCAGTGCGTGCGATGTCAGGAGCTGCCGGGGGACAAGATGCCGGGAGCGGAAGTACGGGGGCCATATACACAGAATGGGGCAATATACCAAGATGGGGGTATATACCAGGATGAGGCCGTATACCAGGATAGAGGGGCACATACCAGGATGGAGGGGCATATACTCAGGATGGAGGCATATACCAGGATGGAGGGGCATATACCAGGATGGAGGGAAATATACCAGGATGGAGGAGCATATACCAGGATGATGCCATATACCAAGATAGGGCCATATACCAGGATGGAGGGGGATATACCAGGATGGAGGGGCATATACCAAGATGGAGGCATATACTAGGATGGGGCCATATACCACGATGCACTATATTGGCAATTATACTGTGGTGCACTATATGGGGCCATTATACTGTGGTGCACTATATGGGGCCTTTATACTGTGGTGCACTATATGGGGCCATTATACTGTGGTGCACTATATGGGGCCATTACACTGTGGGGCACTATATGGTGCCATTAGACTGTGGGGCACTATATGGTGCCATTATACTGTGGGGCACTATATGGGGTCATTATACAGAGATCTCGGCAACTCTGATGAGCGGTGTAGTTACGTCACTGCTCATCACAGTCACCTGGTCTAGTGGAGCGCAGCGGAACCCGGAGTGGCTGCTGCTACAGTCTATGGAGCGTCGTTCTCTGAACAAGGCTCCATAGCCTTTGGACGTTGGATTCAGGGATCGTCGTGGGAGTGCCATGGACTATGTTGAACCTGCATGGGTTTTTTTTTTCAAAAATAAATTGGTGAACCAGGGAAAGTAACATAGTAACGTAGATTGAATAAAGACCTAGGTCCATCAAGTTCAACCTTTCTCCCCCAATTGTACTCCTTACATTAACACTCACTTACTAACTTACTGGGACTAAGCCTCACAAATGTATTATTATTATTATCATTTTTATTATTGCTGCACTATTTCAATTAAAAATGTTTTATATTTTGTATTACTCTTGTGATTCAAATAATGGTATTACTAAAATCCCTATGTCTAAATCTGTTGACCGAGAAGAAGGCAAAAATCCCAGGACACATTCAGCCAATTTGCGTCACGGTCACAGTCCTAGAACCCTGGATCAAACCTAATTTGATACTAGTTATGTAATTACTATTACCATACTAATGTCACGGGTGTGTTGCCACGAAGATCGTCACGAGTACACAGCCTGACTTCTCGCAGCTGACTTGTTGGTGCTTTGTGTTTTTCGGCAGTGAAGGAGTTAATTCTCTCTCTCTCTGGGCTAGCTGAGGTCCAGCCTCGCCCAGCTGCAATCAATGCTTCTTTAGTGAGACTCCTTCATATTCCTGCAGGTCTGTTTGGGAGGTGTCGGTGAAAGCTTTTCATTCAGACTTAAAGAGCGGATCGTGGTGTTTGGAGTTGCTGAGATAAGTGTATTTGGAAGTGTTTTTTCCCTTTCCTCGCTTTATCATTTATCTCCTTTCCCGTTGGTGTTCCCTCTGTTGTAGTTGTGTAGAAGTTGTATGCAAGGTGGTTTTGGTTTTTCCCTTGTACTGTCTCGTTCGTCTAAATACTGTGTGTGGGCATATTATTTCTGGTTCCCAATTGTTGTGATCGGGGTCCTTCTCAGGACTAGATTACTGAGGTGCAGGGATCCTCAGGAGGTAGGGGTTACGCTGGCGGCCTGGACCTCTGTACCTTTAACAGTACCTCCAGGTTGAGGGATTAGTCAGGGCCCCAGCTTAGGGTCAGCTTAGGCCCCCTACCTCCAGTATTCTGTGACAGTGTGACATTTTCACCGACCAACTTAGTTTTTCTCCAGCTACCATGGATCCAGTAGCCGGTCTAGCTCGGCAGTTGCAGAGTTTGTCCATGGGGCTGACGTTAGGTCCAAGGTTTTGCATCCTCTGGAGCAAGCCGGACCAGAACCTAAAGTAGCTCTCCCTGACAGGTTCACTGGGGGGCGGGACAAGTTTTTTGTTTTCCGGGAGGCATGCAAATTGTACTTTCGGCTGCGGCCTCGGTTATCGGGCAGCGAAGAACAAAGGGTGGGAATTGTCATCTCGCTCCTACAAGGGGACCCACAATCTTGGGCGTTCTCTCTTCCCCCAAGCTCCCCGGTTCTCCAGTCAGTGGATAGGTTTTTCGCTGCTCTGGGACTCGTATATGATGACCCAGATCGGATCTCCCTTGCTGAGTCTAAGTTACGTAGGATTCAGCAGGGAGATCGTCCGGCGGAGGAATTCTGTTCGGAGTTCCGTAGGTGGGCCACGGACACCCAGTGGAATGACCCGGCTCTTAGGAGCCAGTTTTGTCATGGTTTATCCGACAAATTACAGGATGTGTTGGCACAGTATGACTCTCCCGCGTCACTGGAAGCCGCTATGGCCCTTGCCATTCGCGTTGACAGACGGCTTCGGGAGAGGTGCGGGATAACTCTACCCCCTGTAATGTCTCCACCTCCTACAAGGTCCCCTCATATGGTGGTTCCCCTGGTCAGTCCGGAGGAGCCTATGCAATTAGGAGGGACATCATTTCGGGGAAGGGGACCGGTGGAGCGCCATAAGACAGGAAGGTGTTTCCTCTGCGGGAAAAAGGGACATTTTATTGGGGGGTGTCCATCCCGTCCCTTGCAGAGTAAAGAGTCGTCGAAAAAACTGTTGATCCCAGGTTGTGTGGTGGACGGCAATCTGGGAGTAGGTATTTCGTCCCTAGGTTCGTCTCAGTTTCTCGTACCGGCGGAGGTGGTGGTGGGTGCGAGAACTGAGAGGATATCTGTTCTTCTGGATAGTGGGGCCGGGGCTAATCTGGTTGATGCTCGGTTTGCCCGGGTTCAAGGTATGCGATTGAGTGAGTTGGCTAAACCCATCCCCATATTCTCGATCGATGCCAGGCCTCTCGGTCAGGGAAGTTTTTTGCAAGCTGTGCATGGCGTAAAACTTCAAGTGGGGGCAATACATAAAGAACTGTTGTCTTGCTACGTGTTGGAGGGTCTTCCCACTCCTATAGTGTTGGGCCTTCCTTGGTTAGCTAAGCATAACCCGGTTATTAATTGGCAAACCAGAGAGATAAGCCAATGGAGTAAATTCTGTAATAAAAACTGCATGAACACGGTCATCGGTGCGGTTACTCCTTGGGTCTTACCTCCATTTCTGGCGGACTTTGAGGATGTATTCTCGGAGAATGGGTGTCAGGAACTACCTCCTCATCGCGAGTATGACTGTTCTGTAAAACTGCTCCCTGAGGCCAAGTTACCTAAAGCTAGGTTGTATAACCTTTCTGGTCCTGAGAGGCAGGCCATGAAGGATTATATTTCTGAAAGTCTGGCTAAGGGGCATATTAGACCTTCATCTTCACCGGTGGCCGCGGGGTTCTTCTTTGTTAAGAAGAAAGATGGAGGCCTACGCCCTTGCCTGGATTTCCGTGAACTTAATCGGATTACGGTCCGAGATCCGTATCCGCTCCCACTTATTCCCGATCTCTTTAATCAGATCGTGGGCGCCAAATGGTTCTCTAAGTTGGATCTCAGGGGGGCGTACAATCTGATTAGGATGAAGGAGGGGGATGAGTGGAAGACAGCTTTTAACACTCCGGAGGGGCATTATGAGAACCTTGTCATGCCATTCGGTCTGACTAATGCCCCGGCGGTGTTTCAACACTTTGTTAATGATATTTTTCGCCACCTGGTGGGACAGTTTGTTGTCATATATCTGGATGATATCTTAATTTACTCGCCGGATCTGGTGTCTCATCAGGAGCACGTTAGACAGGTGTTACAGATCTTGCGGGATAATAAACTGTATGCCAAGTGGGAAAAGTGTGTGTTCGCCGTACAGGAACTCCAGTTTTTAGGCTTCCTGGTTTCAGCGTCCGGTTTTCGTATGGACCCTGGGAAAGTGCGGGCAGTTCTTGAGTGGGATCGGCCGGAGAATCTTAAGGCACTACAACGTTTCCTGGGGTTTGCTAACTATTACCGGAAGTTCATTCGTAATTTCTCGTCCATGGTTAAGCCTCTCACAGACATGACTAAAAAGGGGACGGATTTTTCTAGGTGGTCTGACAAGGCTTGTCAAGCATTCTCCTCCTTGAAAAAATGTTTTGCCTCGGCACCCATACTCATTCAACCTGATGCGTCTCAGCCATTCTTTGTAGAGGTAGACGCTTCCGAGGTAGGGGTGGGAGCAGTATTGTCACAGGGTTCGTCCCCTGGTAAGTGGCATCCGTGCGCCTTTTTCTCTAAAAAATTGTCGCCCGCTGAGAGGAATTACGATGTCGGCAATAGGGAACTCTTGGCCATTAAGTTAGCTTTTGAGGAGTGGCGCCATTTTTTGGAGGGGGCAGTTCATCCGGTCACCGTCATCACCGATCACAAGAACCTGCTATATCTGGAGTCCGCTAAACGTCTGAATCCCAGACAAGCTAGGTGGTCATTGTTTTTTACCAGGTTTAATTTCGTCGTTACATATCGTCCTGGGTCTAAAAATGTAAAGGCGGATGCCTTATCTCGTAGTTTCCCTGGGGCCGGGAATACGGACGACCCGATTCCTATTCTTCAGGAGGGGGTGGTGGTTTCGGCAGTATGCTCTGAGCTGGAGGAGGAGATATTGGAGGCTCAGGGGGACGCCCCTGTTGGACCTCCGGGGAGACTGTTTGTTCCAGATCAGTTGCGACAAAAGGTGATCGAGGCACACCATAACTCAGTTTTTGCAGGACACCCGGGGAGTAAAGCAACTGTGGATCTCCTCTCGCGTCGGTTTTGGTGGCCTAACTTACATAAAGAGGTGGTAACTTTTGTCGCGTCCTGTGGGGTTTGTGCGCGCTCTAAGACCTCACATACCCGTCCGTCTGGGGCCCTTTTACCTTTGAAGATCCCGGAGCGTCCTTGGACTCATCTGTCTATGGACTTTATTACGGACCTCCCTCCGTCTTCGGGTAAAACGGTCATACTCGTTGTAGTGGACAGGTTCAGCAAGATGGCACATTTTATCGCTCTTCCGGCTCTCCCTAATGCTAAAACTCTTGCGCAGGTGTTCATTGGGGAGATTGTGAGGCTTCACGGGGTACCCTCCGAGGTGGTGTCTGATCGGGGGTCTCAGTTTGTGTCCAAGTTCTGGAAGGCGTTTTGTGCACGGCGGGGGATGCATTTGTCATTCTCGTCGGCTTTTCATCCTCAGACCAATGGTCAGACGGAACGTATGAACCAGAGCTTGGAGACATATCTTCGGTGTTTTGTGTCAGAGAACCAGGAGGACTGGGCTTCTTTCCTACCTCTGGCAGAGTTTGCTCTCAATAATAGGCGGAGCGAGTCCACTGGTAAGTCCCCGTTTTTTGGGGCATATGGTTTTCACCCCCAGTTTTGTACTTTCAGTAGGGGGGGCTCTTCGGGGGTTCCGGAGGAGGAACGATTTTCCTCATCTCTCGCTTCAGTATGGAGAGGGGTGCTGAAGAATCTGAATACTATGGGGAACCGATACAAACGTATGGCTGATAGGAGGAGAGTGTCTGGTCCGGACCTAAGTGTGAACGATCAGGTATGGTTGTCTACCAGGAATATTAAACTTAAGGTTCCCTCCTGGAAACTGGGTCCCAGGTTCATCGGGCCGTACAGAATCAGTTCTATTATTAATCCGGTGGCATTCCGTCTTGACCTCCCCCCTACGTTTAAAATTCACAACGTGTTTCACAGATCATTGCTTAAGAGGTATGTGGCGCCGGTGGTACCGTCACCTTTACCTCCCCCTCTTGTGGTTGTCAATGGTAACTTGGAGTTCCAGGTATCGAGGGTCATTGATTCACGCTTTAATCGCCGGTCCCTTCAGTACTTGGTTCATTGGAAGGGGTATGGTCCTGAGGAGAGGATGTGGGTTCCTGCGTCGGATATTAACGCAGACCGATTAGTTCGGGCCTTCCACACGACTCATCCGAATAAACCTGGCCCTGAGGGTCCGGAGGCCCCTCGTAGAAGGGGGGGTACTGTCACGGGTGTGTTGCCACGAAGATCGTCACGAGTACACAGCCTGACTTCTCGCAGCTGACTTGTTGGTGCTTTGTGTTTTTCGGCAGTGAAGGAGTTAATTCTCTCTCTCTCTGGGCTAGCTGAGGTCCAGCCTCGCCCAGCTGCAATCAATGCTTCTTTAGTGAGACTCCTTCATATTCCTGCAGGTCTGTTTGGGAGGTGTCGGTGAAAGCTTTTCATTCAGACTTACAGAGCGGATCGTGGTGTTTGGAGTTGCTGAGATAAGTGTATTTGGAAGTGTTTTTTCCCTTTCCTCGCTTTATCATTTATCTCCTTTCCCGTTGGTGTTCCCTCTGTTGTAGTTGTGTAGAAGTTGTATGCAAGGTGGTTTTGGTTTTTCCCTTGTACTGTCTCGTTCGTCTAAATACTGTGTGTGGGCATATTATTTCTGGTTCCCAATTGTTGTGATCGGGGTCCTTCTCAGGACTAGATTACTGAGGTGCAGGGATCCTCAGGAGGTAGGGGTTACGCTGGCGGCCTGGACCTCTGTACCTTTAACAGTACCTCCAGGTTGAGGGATTAGTAAGGGCCCCAGCTTAGGGTCAGCTTAGGCCCCCTACCTCCAGTATTCTGTGACAGTGTGACAACTAAATATACTACTATACTTGTAACATTTTGCCTAATTTAACTGTAACCCACAATGTTATGTGTATCGAGGAAGTCATCCAGCCCTTTTTTGAAAGCTGTTATAGTGTCTGTCATCACTACCTCTTGTGGTAGGGCATTCCACAGTCTGATGGCTCTGACTGTAAAGAACCCTTTCCTGTTTAGATGCTGGAATCGCCTTTCTTACACCTGTAATGAGTGCCCCCTGGTCCTTAGTATGGTCTTTGAAAGGAATAAGTCATGTGCTAGTCCTTTGTATTGACCACACATATATTTATACATGTAAATGAGATCACCTATGAGGTGTTGTTTTTCTAAGCTAAACAAGCTCAACTTTTTCAACATCTCATCATGTGAGAGGTCTTCCATCCCTTGTAATAATCTAGTTGTCTGCCTTTGACTTCTGAATATCCTTTTTAAAATGTGAAGCCCAAAACTGGATCCCATATTCCAGATGTGGCCTCACCAGTGATTTATAAAGAGGCAACAGTACGTTTGGATCGCGGGATTTTATTTCTCTTTTTATACATCCTAAAATCTTGTTTTGCGGCTGCTGCTTGACATTGAGTACTGCGGCTCAGCTTACTTGTAACCAGAATACCCAAGTCCTTCTCCTGTTCTGTAGTCCTGAGTATACTCCCATTTAATGTGTATGTAGTAATAGGATTACTCCGTCCTAGCTGCATTACTTTACATTTATCTACATTAAACCTCCTCTGCCAAGTGTTTGCCCATTCAGTCATGTTATCCAGATCGTTCTACAATATCGTAATGTCAAGATCAGATTTTAATATCCTACATAGTTTGGTGACGTCAGCAAAGACTGACACTTTACTCTCAATCCCATCCCCAAGGTCATTAATAAAGAGGTTAAAAAGAATCGTTCCTAGCACAGATCCCTGTAGCACCCCACTGCTGACTATATCCCATTTAGAGAACGTACCTGTGAAGAATATTCTAGAATAATCACATGTGCCATGGTTGTCAGGTTTCCAGGCACAGCGTAACCCGACTCCCAGCTGTAAGAGAGAAGGGAGGGGGACTTCAGTGCGAATGTCCCTCTGTAGATGTGAGCTGAGCTTACAGGCAGGTTCCCTGCCATGATCCTTTCCTTTGTTCACTAACATGTGCTGTTTTGTTAAGGTACTATATTTCAATACCGAGTTGTGGAAGAACTATATGTCCCAGCTCATCACAAAATGGATTTACTAGCTCAGGGGGAGATAGCGAATGCCAGACTGCATCCTAGCTCAATTTAGCATGTAGGGACGAGGAGACACATGTAGCAGGGGCCCGGCCGGGTCCTTTGACACCAAAACCAGTTCCCGGAGACCTTTCAATAAGGAGGTATGAGCCACTTTAGTTCTTGGAGTCTCTTAGCTAGGAAAGAACATGGGTGGAGACTTGGGGTTGAGTTGGGGGGCGGGAGTGGGAGTTCCCAGAGTTTGAAGGTCTCTGTAGCCAAAAGCCTATTGTCTTTTCCTGGGGAAGCTGGTGACATCAAGACGTGTGGGAGAAGTCCAGCAACCAAGCAGGGCACACATAACTTCCCCATGTGGCTGCCCATCCCCCGAGCCATGCTTTCCATCTACTGGTAACTGACTTTAAGATATCTTATGCTTGATGTACCATGCTTTTGTATTTGTACCTCTGACCACGGTATATGTATAACCTTGTATATATAGTAGATTGTTTAGTGAGCCCTTATGGCGATTAAATATATAATTTAATCTTGGGCTGTTCTTGTATCTCGATCCACGAACCTTACGTCTGTTGTTTGGTCCAACAAATGCGCTACCGGGCTGGTTTCTAGCCCAATATAAGTCTGTTATATCAAATAGAAACTGGTGGCAGCTCTATCCAGGCCCACGAGGCTCTGCTTCACTGGAGTAATGAGAGAGCCTCTCAGCCTGTCAGGGGTGTGATAGAGTGTGGGGCCACGTCAGCGTCTGAGTGGACCACCTTGTCCCACTCCCTAGTGCCTCTCTGTACCCGCGTTGACAGGAGGTGACGGTGTAGAACTGTGTCAATCTGACCTTACGCGTCCTTGACGGGGTGCGGAACGTCACGGTGCAAAGGGTAGATCCGTATCACGTGTTCTGTCTGGCGTAGTGTGACGTCAGGCGGGTGGCGGGGTGAGGATCCACCGGAAGAAGCGGCGACAGCAGGGTTCTGCAGGCCCCCCCTGGTGCCGTTCCTTCACAGTACAATTTATGACGACTCTTTGTTTCCTATCATTTATCCAATTCCTTACCCATCTACATATAGTTCCCTCAAGTCCTTGCTTCAGCAACTTCAGTATAAGGCTCTTATGTGGTACGGTATCAAATACCTTTGCAAAGTCCAGATAAATCACATCAGATGCATTACCAAAGTCCAGATTTGCACTTACCTTCTCATAGAGCCCCAAAATGTTGGTTAGACACGACTTATTTTTCATGAGTCCATGCTGATTATCATTTATTATATTATTCTTTGCGATATAACGCTGCAGGTCAACTCTTATGATGCCCTCAAAAACACTACTGATATCAGACTTACCGGACGGTAGTTACCTGGATCCACCTTCTTACCTTTCTTAAATATCGGTACCACATTGGCTATCCTCCAATCCTATGGCACTACCCCTGTTGCCAGAGAGTCTAAGAAAATGAGATTCAGCAGTTTGTCAATTACTGAGCTCAATTCTCTCAGTATCTGTGGATGAATGCCCTCTGGGCTGGGGGATTTGAAAATGTTTAATTTGCTCAGATGCAGGCATACTTCTTTTTGTGTTAACTAGTTATATCAGGTGGTGAACTTTGATTTTTGCCCTGATGAAAGATTCCTGGAACAGGCGGTTTGTTGGTGAACATGGATGAAAAGTGCTTGTTTAATATCTCAGCCTTTTCTTTGCCCTCTATAATTATTTTGTTATTATCGTATTTTAAGAGGCTGATACCATCTGTTTTTTTCTTTTTGACATTGATGTATTTATAAAGAATTGGGATTTATTTTAATGTTGCTGACGATTTGTTGTTCTGTAGATAATTTAGCTAGCTTGATTTCTTTTTACATTTCTTATTTAGGTCTTTATACTCCTGAAATGCTATTTCTGTTTTCTCGGCCTTCAAGATTTTGAATGTCCTATGTTTTTGTCTTATTAAACTTTGTACTGTCTTATTCATCCATAATGGTTTCTTTTAATTCCTGGACATTTTGTTACCGGAGGGTATAAATTTTCTACAGGATTCTAGTAGTATTTCCATAAACATGCCCCATTTACGTTCGGTATCCCCAGTTACCATGACATGGTCCCAATCTGCACGATTAAGCTCTTCCCTTAATTTGTTGAAATCAGCTTTCCTAAAGTTCCAGTTTTTTGCATTTCCTTTTTGAAATGTTTTATTGAATATTACATTGAAACTTAACATATTATGGTCGCTGTTTCCCAAATGTTCCCGGACGTGTAGATCTGAAATTGTATCTGGTCTATTTGACAGAACCAGATCCAGCAGATTACCTCCCCTGGTTAGTTTATCTACCAGCTGAGAGAGGTAATTGTCCTGAACTGTGGATAAGAACTTGCAGCTTTTAGCACAACTGGAAGAATTTATGTCCTATTGAATATCTGGATAGTTAAAATCCCCCATAATAAGGACCCGATTATTATTTGCTGCATTTTTAATTTGTTGCAGCATTTCGTCCTCTACCAGTTCAGCTATATTAGGAGGCTTGTAACAAACTCCAATTAAAAGCTTTCCATTATGGCCATCCCCATGTACATTAACCCAGACTGACTCTACATTGTCACAGCTCCCCCCAGTGTTGTCACTGCGCACAAGTTTTAAGATGCATCTTACGAAAATACACACCTCTCTACCTTTTTTGTCTTTTCTGTCCTTTCTAAATGTAGTATATCCTTCCATGTTTGTCACTCAGTCATGGCTTTCATCAGCCAGGTTTCAGTAATACCCACCACATCATATTCCACGACCGACATAAGAGTCTCCAGTTCATTCATTTTGTTTGTGAGACTTCTTGCATTTACCAGCAGACATTTAATACTATTCGCACATTTGTTGCTCTTACTCAGCTCCCGACTTTCCTTGCATATCCCAGCCCCACCTAAATCCTCATTAACCTCTGCTGTCCCACTCTCTCTGTCCTCTCTATCTATCCGCTTATTAGCACGAATACCCTCCCTCGTCCCAAATCCTAGTTTAAAAGCTCCTCCATCCGTCTGACCATTTTTTCCCCCAGCATAGCTGCACCCTCCCCATTGAGATGCAGCCCGTCCCTACTGTAGCGCCTGTAGCATACAGCAAAGTTGGCCCAGTTCACCATGAACCAAAACCCTTCCTTTCTACACCAATTTCTAAGCAACTTATTTATCTCCCTAAGCTCCCGCTGTCTTTCTAGTGATATACATTGCGCCGGCTGTATTTCTCAAAACACCACCATAGAGGTCCTGACCTTCAGCTTCTCTCCTAGTTCCCTGTAATCATTTTTAAGGACCTTCCACCTCCCTCTAACTTTGTCATTGTTACCGATGTGTACCATGACCACTAGGTTTTCTCCAGCCCCACCCAGCAATCTGTCTATCCTATCCACAATATGTCAAACCTGAGCACCCGGCATACAACACACTGGTCGGCATTCACGCTCTCGGTGGCAGATGACCCTGTCCTCCTAATTATAGAGTCCCCTACCACCAACATCTGTCTTACCTTTGCTGCACTCCCATTTCCCTCCTTCCTACAGCAGTCATCTTCCTGGTTGCTAGGAGCAACGTCCAGCTGCAGTGATCCCAGCCCTGGGCTTGCAATCCTAATATCAGCCAAACAGGCATATTTACTTGGTTGTGCCAGATCAGGACTGGGCTCCCTGGCACTTTTCCCCCTACCCCTTCTTGTAACATTTACCCAGCCATGTACTTCTCTGTCCTGATCTTCCGTACCTCCACCCTCCTCCATATCACTGGCCCCAGCCAGTGCAAGCTCAGTGAGCTCTAAACTCCTCTCCAGGTTGCTAGTTGCACATCTAGATCCAGTATCTGGGCTTCCAAACATGTAACTCGCTGACATCGAGTGCAGACATATTCACCCTCAAACGGCTGTTCAAGGCATGCATACATCTCGCAAGATGCACACCTGCTAGCATCGTCCATGGAGCACATATTAAATGGGGATAAACAATACAGGCAAAAGCAGAAAAACTAATACAAGGCTAGTAAGGAAAACACCAAATTAGGCTCTTGTGTTAAACTATGATATTGCTTTTAACTATGTACTTACCTTTGTACAAATGCAGTCTCCGCACACTCAGCAGCCTCGCTAGATAGTTCTGCACTTGTAGTCCTCCAGTCAGCACAGCTCCGGTTTCCTGCTAGAAAATTCTAAAACAAATAGTCCGGAACATCTGCAAGTGTCGGGAAGTTTTTATTCTAATAAAATGTATTTTTCTTCCTGTATATTTTTTTCATTATTGGGTTAGTAATGGGGTTGTCTGATAGACACCTCTCCATTACTAACCACAGGGCCAGATGTGATTTTTGACAATTCGCAGCTGTAATTGACGCGCCCCCTGGGCCAGTGCTGTAGTGCGGCGCACGTGTGCGCGGGGGAATACCCGGAGCCGGATCCGATGGGGGTAGTAGTCTCCGAGTGGCGGGGACCCGGTCCGTGCCCAGGGTGGTCAAACTAAGTGTGTGGCAGTCTTTGTAGATGTTGTTTAAGTGTCGGCTACGCCACCCGTTGATTTGCGGTCGCAAGGCCGCCGCTGCAGAACAGTCCGCTGAGGCCGGTGGTATGTGTGCAGCAATGGTGGTATAACCCCCAACGGGAGAGGTATGGCCTCAGGGCAGCTGGTGCGGGTGAAGGGAGTGATAGAAAGGGCGTCCCGGTACCTTTAGTGCTGGTAGTGCGATGGAACACAGAGACTGATTGCAGTTTTCAATGCTTTACTCACAGATGTTATCAGTGTCAGTCCTGCAGGTGATGACGACCCGAGCCGTGCTGCGTCCACCAGGTACGGGGCTCGACCAACCCCCAGGCAGTTCCAGAGTGTGACCTTGAACTCCTTTCTCCGTTCCTTTCTCTGGCCGTCCCCACTAGGGACCCACCCATGTCCAGCTTCCTCGGGCCTTCTGGTGGCGAAACCTATCTCCGGTTTCCCTGACCCTATGTGGCGTGCCTTCGTGGTGAGTGTAGTGAGTGGTCACGCCAAGACGTGGCCACGACCTCCGGTTCCTGGCTGAGGATAAGTGGCCTCCACCAGTTCGGGATCCGGTACCCTGATCTGCCAACCCTTCACCCGCTGACTCCTAGCGTGTTCGGGTTCCCTCTTCCTTCATGTCTCTGGGCCTTTCTCCAGGTTCCATTCCTTCCTTGTTCCTTTCCTCTTGTCTTTCTCTCTCTTGCTCCCTTCAGGAGCAGCACCCAGACAGGGCTGCTGCTCCCTGTCACTACTCTTCTCCTCTTCTTCTGTCTGACTGCACTCAACTCCTAAGATGGTGCCCACCTTTTATACTCCCTCTGACACCCGAGCCCAGGTGACTAGCCACCAATGGGCTCCTTCCTATGCCCAGAGTCCCTCCCCTCTCTGCTCCTGCACCACTGGGATATTCCTCCCCCCCTCCCACTCCAGCCAGGGACAGACGCTGTCGTACCTGCACATCTATCTGGTGGGAGTACCGTTGTTCTGTCCCCCGGAAATGGGATGTATGTGGTGCATGCAGCTAACTGAGTTCTAGTCCACACTCCATCCTTACCCGGGAGTGGAATACCACACCTCTGGTTCGAGGTGCAATACCCCTGTAGCAGCCGAGCCCTCGGGGTGCTACATTCCCCCCTGGTAAACCACAGCACGTCCTCGGGCTGAAATAGAGTAAAAACAATTTTTAAAGTGTACGTACACATAAAACACATCAACTTTCATCCATCCCTTTATGGGAGGTTTTCTCAACAGCTGGCTAATGCCACCGGAACTCTTTTACAAAAACACTATGTAAAACTTTGGCATCATATCAAATTTCACATTAAGGCATTCTCAAATAAAACATTCTTGAATTCTCGGGTTCTTGGGATCTTGGGATCTGGCCGCTCTCAGTCTTCGGCCAGGTAGAGGGAAGGGATGACCGCTCTCAGTCCTCGGTCAGGTTAGGGATTAGGGCAAAAATAGGCAACAGTTCTCTTTCTGTCCCAACGGGGACCACACTCTTAGTGGAAACAGTCCCACAACAGTCCTTATACCCGGTCGGGTAACTATTTACATCTCCTCTTTTACCGTTTACGATTAACGGTGTGCTCCACACGCTCCTTTCTCTTCCTCAGGTTCAGACCCGTCCGGGCCCTCTTTCTTCTCCTCCTGGTACGATAACTCCTCTTCTTCCTTGACCCGGTGGACATGAAGGGCGTACCACCCCTTCACTCCCTTATGCCTGGTATAGGTGACGGTATCTCCAGGCACCAGGTCCCGTCCACTGTGCCCCTCCGGTAGGTGGGACTCTACGTCGCTCCTGTTTACAAACACCTGGCTTATGGTCTTCGGGTCTTAGATGATGCCCCAGCCACATGCCATGTGAAACTTAACAACAGTCCCGGTGACTCGGGGACCGTGAGCTGTACGGGGGGGGGGATCCTGGCGGGTCCTTGTCTTCTGCTCCACGTTTTTAATGTGGAGCCACTCCTCCTTCACTTTCCTCTCTCTCCGCTCCCGCTCAAACGTTGCCAGTTGTTGGCGGCAGGTCTCATAGCGCCGGGCGGCGCCCGCCCGGGTCTCCTGAGTGAACCCCATCAGGTCTTCTCCAGTGGGGTCCCCCTCGAATTGGGCGTCCTCCAGCGGGGTGAAGAGAGGTCCACGGGCTCCGGAGCTGGGATTAGCGGTTCATCTGGGGCCCTTGCTCCTACGGGATGACTCTTCCTGGAGCGGGGGTTGGTGTACTCAGGCGGCCAGACGAATGGTGTCCCATCCGGGCAGGTGTGCTGCTCATACAGGTCTTTCCCCAATGATGGCACGACTGGGGGCCCCGGCTGGGGTGCAGCGCCCGCGGGCACTCGGCCTTTTAACCAGGCCGGTGACTTTCTGATCGTGCCCGGTGTTGGGGAGCACGGTTCAGGGCGAGGCTCCGCTGCAGAGCTTGCTGCTGGAGGGCTGACTACTGGTGGTGGAGGTACGGTGGGCGGTGCGGCACCCAGAGCTTCGGGTCCCGCGGCGGGAGGTAGGGGCAGGTCCGCGGCCTCAGGGCCCGGAGTAACGGCGTTCCCTTTACTTGTCGTTGCAGCCTCCCCCGCGGCGTCGTCCCCGGCCTCCGGTCCGCTTCTGCTGCCTCTCGGGATCGACGCGGTGCTGGATGGTGGCTGCACCTCCGGTTGGCAGGTCAGCGTGCGCCGGGTCAACTCCTCCTTCCACCCGGCGAGCACGTCTCGTTGCGCCCAGATCATCCTCCTGTTCAGCTCTTCCAGCGCGGCCTGCGCGTACTCCGGTTCTTCCTTCTGGAGCACCGCTAGCAGCTCTGCAATCTGGTATGGCGGCTGTGGCGGTGAAGCTCTCCTCCGTATCCGACATCCTCCTCCCCCCTAGTGGACCGTGGCCTACCTTGCGATGATCCTCTTCCGTAGGCCGCGGCTCCGCAGTGGATCGTCAGGGTTGAGGACCTTCCGTCGCGCTCCTGTGACGTCGGCGTCACTGGGCTCCTTCCAGGACCTTACGCAACGTCCGGACGTGAGGCGGGGCTTCAGTTCTCGCGGGCTTTCGGAGTCCACACCCCTCTTCTTCCCACGCGGCGTCCTCAAGATGGCGCCCAATGGCGGGAAAACTCCACGGATGGCGGGAAGAAGGCAGAAGATGGCATCGGATGGCGGGAATCGGCTTCGGATGGCGGGAAACGACTCCGGACGGCGGGAAACTTCACCACAGGTAAGTAAAAAGTCTCTTTTTCAGGCACGCAGTACCCGGTGGTTACGGGCACGAGATCCTGCCGACTACGCCAAAGTTGACGCGCCCCCTGGGCCAGTGCTGTAGTGCGGCGCACGTGTGCGCGGGGGAATACCCGGAGCCGGATCCGATGGGGGTAGTAGTCTCCGAGTGGCGGGGACCCGGTCCGTGCCCAGGGTGGTCAAACTAAGTGTGTGGCAGTCTTTGTAGATGTTGTTTAAGTGTCGACTACGCCACCCGTTGATTTGCGGTCGCAAGGCCGCCGCTGCAGAACAGTCCGCTGAGGCCGGTGGTATGTGTGCAGCAATGGTGGTATAACCCCCAACGGGAGAGGTATGGCCTCAGGGCAGCTGGTGCGGGTGAAGGGAGTGATAGAAAGGGCGTCCCGGTACCTTTAGTGCTGGTAGTGCGATGGAACACAGAGACTGATTGCAGTTTTCAATGCTTTACTCACAGATGTTATCAGTGTCAGTCCTGCAGGTGATGACGACCCGAGCCGTGCTGCGTCCACCAGGTACGGGGCTCGACCAACCCCCAGGCAGTTCCAGAGTGTGACCTTGAACTCCTTTCTCCGTTCCTTTCTCTGGCCGTCCCCACTAGGGACCCACCCATGTCCAGCTTCCTCGGGCCTTCTGGTGGCGAAACCTATCTCCGGTTTCCCTGACCCTATGTGGCGTGCCTTCGTGGTGAGTGTAGTGAGTGGTCGCGCCAAGACGTGGCCACGACCTCCGGTTCCTGGCTGAGGATAAGTGGCCTCCACCAGTTCGGGATCCGGTACCCTGATCTGCCAACCCTTCACCCGCTGACTCCTAGCGTGTTCGGGTTCCCTCTTCCTTCATGTCTCTGGGCCTTTCTCCAGGTTCCATTCCTTCCTTGTTCCTTGTTCCTTTCCTCTTGTCTTTCTCTCTCTTGCTCCCTTCAGGAGCAGCACCCAGACAGGGCTGCTGCTCCCTGTCACTACTCTTCTCCTCTTCTTCTGTCTGACTGCACTCAACTCCTAAGATGGTGCCCACCTTTTATACTCCCTCTGACACCCGAGCCCAGGTGACTAGCCACCAATGGGCTCCTTCCTATGCCCAGAGTCCCTCCCCTCTCTGCTCCTGCACCACTGGGATATTCTTCCCCCCTCCCACTCCAGCCAGGGACAGACGCTGTCGTACCTGCACATCTATCTGGTGGGAGTACCGTTGTTTTGTCCCCCGGAAATGGGATGTATGTGGTGCATGCAGCTAACTGAGTTCTAGTCCACACTCCATCCTTACCCGGGAGTGGAATACCACACCTCTGGTTCGAGGTGCAATACCCCTGTAGCAGCCGAGCCCTCGGGGTGCTACATAATCAACCCCAACTATCATTACCCCGATTTCCACCGCACCAGGACAATAGGGAAATGGAGGACTAAGAGGCAGAATTGGCACATCTAATGTGATGCGCCAATTCTGGGGTGGGTGCGGACTGGTAATGTTAGGCTGGAAAGGGCCCAAAAAACAGGGACCTTTCCAGCCTGATAATATTAGCCCACAGCTATCTGCTTTATTAGGATAAACACCCTTTAATACCACATGAAAGGCACTAAAAGGTGCACGTTTATCATATGTAGGGGGCTTGTGAAATTATATATCTACAGGACATGTATTCTATTTATTCTATTATACCACTTCTCCCATAGAAGTGGACAGAGCAGGTGTGACAACACAGCATTTCTTCCTAATTATCCAGACGTATAAATCCGTAGGCCAGGAGTCATACACCTTTATTTTTATGTTGACTTTTGAATTTGTGTTCTTCTTTGGTTGATCAACACAGACTATTGTTTGTATAAACCTGAATGTTGATCACTTGAGCTGATATTTGGTAATTGATGAATGGCTGTTATTTACATCTTATGTCAGCTCCTACAACACATTGTCTGCTAGTTTTTCAATATAGGGACTCAGGATCTTTGAACAATGGATGTTTGCTAGATATGTTAAATACCATTGTAGGGTGTTTGCCAGTCAACATTGGGGGATGTGCTGTGGATACTCAAGCACTGTGAATTAATATCAGGATCCTTGACCTGTGGATGTGTGCTTGAAAGGACAATTGTAAACTATTTAAGGGTCATATGCCTCTGTATCAGAGACTTTACAAAAAGACAGCCAAGAGAGACACTTCAGCACAGCAACCAGGACACATGGCTCCATCAAGAGGAATACAAATCTGTTCCATTGACTATCACTTAACTCTCAGAGATGTTATGAGGAAATCCAGGTTGGGACAATCAGCTCACAAGGCCATACACCTTTCTGCTATATTCCCGGCGGGTCAGCGGAAGGGTGAGACTCTGAAACTTGCACCATCTTGTCTATTTGCTGGGACTGTTCTATATGTTTATTGTCTGTTTGGTGATTCAATAAAGTATTGCCACACTGTTTTACCCTCACTCTGTGTTGTCTGAGTATTATTATGCCCATGGAAGACCCCATGTCTTCACAGCAGGGATACACATTTCTATGGGAACAGTGGAGTAATGTGTGACACCGCTTTGTCCACTTCTATAGGAGCAGTGGTGTAATGTGTGACACTACTCCGTCCACTTCTGTGGGAGCAGTGGTGTAATGTGTGACACCGCTTCTTTCACTTCTATGGAAGCAGTGGTGTAATGCGTGACCTCGCTCCAACTACTTCTGGGGAGCAGTGGTGTAACACGTGACCACGCTCCGTATACTTCTATGGGTTCAGTGTTGTATTAAGTGACCCTGCTCTGTGTGCTTCTATGAGAGCAGTGGTGTAATATGTGACCTCACTGTGTCCACTTCTATGGGAGCAGAAGTGTAATGTGTGACCTTGCTCTTTACACTTCTATGGGAGCAGTGGTGTAATGTGTGACCTCGCTCCTACCACTTCTATGGGAGCAGTAGGGTAATGTGTGACCACGCTCCGACCACTTCTATGGGAGCAGTGGTGTAATATGTGACCCCGCTCCATCTACTTCTATAGGAGCAGTAGTGTAATGTGTGACATCACTCCCTCCACTTCTATAGGAGCAGTAGTGTAATGTGTGACCCTGCTCCATCCACTTCTATGGGAGTAATAATGTAGTGGACGGAGCGGGGTCACACATTACACCACTGCTCCCATAGAAGTAGACTGAGCAGGGTTACATCTTACATACATTAGATACTGCATATCTAATCTCATCCTCTGTGATACACTCTGCTGAGCTCAATATCTAATCCCATCATGTGATAAACTACACTTAGCCCTGTATCTAATCCCAGCGTGTGTTACTCTAAGCGTATCTAATTGCGCACGTGATACACTCCTCGTATCTAACCCCAGTTTATGATACAGTGAGCAGCACAATCCAAGAGAATCGGTGCTGCCGGCCGTCCTCGGTGACACTGTCTACTTGTCAGTATCACTGGAAGTCACAAACAAAATGGCTCCGCACTGTGATCCTAAACTTTATCCTTTCTTATCTTTTTAAAAACACCCAGAAGGGGAGGAGAGGAGTGACATCACACACAAATGGGCAGATCCAGCCCACATTTACTGCAGTTGTAATGTGAGCTAGTTGTACACTAGGTTTTCATGGCAAATTTCAGCAGCTGCTCCCCCTAGTGTTTAAAAGTGGAAATACCAAACCTTTTTAAATTATTTTTCATATTTTTCTTCATTAAAAATAAATGTTAATATTAAAAAAAAAAAACATTAATACTTTACATTTTTTCAATTGTTGAAATTTTTTTTTTGATGGCACCTTCCCTTTAAATGACCAGATTTCTACATACATTTCACCAGTAATTATGGACAAATGAGTAAAAGAAAGTACCCTACTTCTGCACTGATTTGAGTCTGCATATTGTAAAGCAGAAATTTCATTAACACTGTTGTAATAAAACAATCACTAAATAGGTGTGTATAAAAATAAGAAAATAAGTGATGGTGAACTTTCTGTATCAATTCATTTGCACTATATACCGTCATGGCCAAAAGTGTTGGCACCCTTGAAATTGTTCCAGAAAAGAAGTATTTCTCCAAGAAAATTATTGCAATTAGACATGTTTTGTTATACACATGCTTATTTCCTTTGTGGTTATTGGAAAAACACAAAAAAAAAAAGAGAAAAAAAGGCAAATTGGATATAATTTCACACAAAATCCCAAAAATGAACTGGGCAAAATTATTGGCACCTTTCCAAAATTGTGGGTAAGCAACTTTGTTTCAAGTATGTGATGCTCTTTCCAATTCACCTGTGGCAAGTAACAGGTGTGGGCAATATGAAAATCACACCTGAAACCAGATATAAAAGGGAGAAGTTGACTCAATCTTTGCATTGTGCGTCTGTGTGTGTGCCACACTAAGCATGCAGAACAGAAAGAAGAGAAGAGAACTGTCTGAAGACTTGAAAAACAGAATTGTTGAGAAATATCAATAATCTCAAGGTTACAAGTCCATCTCCAGAGATCTTGATGTTCCTTTGTCCACAGTGTGCAACACAATCAAGAAGTATACAACCCATGGCACTGTAGCAAATCTCCCTGGATCTGGATGGTAGAGAAAAATTGATGAACGGCTGCAACACAGGATAGTCCAGATAGTGGATAAGCAGCCCCAATCAAGCTTCAAAGAAACTCAAACTGCCCTGCAGGCTCAGAGTGCATCAGTGTCAGCGCAAACTATCTGTCTACATTTGAATGACACAAATGTGTCACAGAGACATAAAAGAGCTAGACTGCAGTTTGCAAAAGTGTATATGAGTAAGCCAAAATCCTTCTGGGAAAACGTCTTGTGAACAGATGAGACCAAGATAGAGCTTTTTAGTAATGCATATCATTCTACCCTCTCCTACTGTATCATCACCTATCCCTTGTAGACTGTGAGCCTTCACGTGCTGGGTCCTCTCTCATCCTGTACCAGTAGGTGACTTGTATTGTTTAAGATTATTTTACTTGTTTTTTATTATCTATACCCCTTTTCACATGTAAAGCGCCATGGAATAAATGGCGCTATAATAATATATAATAATAATTCTACTGTTTACCAAAAATGGAATGAGGCCTACAAAGAAAAGAACACAGTACCTACAGTCAAATATGCAGGAGGTTTAAAGATGTTTTGGGGTTGCTTTGCTGCCTCTGGCACTGGGTGCCTTGCCTATGTGCAAAGCATCATGAAATTTGAAGATTGCCAAAGGATTTTGAGTTGCAATGTAGTGTCCAGTGTCAGAAAGCTGGGTTTCCTTCCTAGGTCATGGGTCTTTCAGCAGGACAATGACCCCAAACATACTTTAAGAAGCACCCAGAAATGGATGGAAACAAAGCGCTGGAGAGTTCTGAAGTGGCTAGGACTGTGCCATGCGTTATGGTTATGTTTTTCCTGTTAGGCCAAGAAGGCCGTGTTTGTTTGGCTAACATTGCTGCTCTTAATAAACTCAGCAGAAGATTTAAAGAGACAGTGTTCCTGTGTACCTCTATGTGCAACCAAGTGAGTCGATCTAACACAGCACCCATCAAATATGAGAGACCAGGAGCAGTTTGCAAAAGAAGAGTGGTCCAAAATTCCAGTTAAGAGGTGTAAGAAGCTAGTTGATGGTTAGAGGAAACGATTGATTGCAGTTATTTATTCCAAAGGGTATGCAACCAAATGCTAAGGTGAGGGTGCCAACATTTTGTCTGGCCCATTTTTGGAGTTGTGTGAAATTATGTTAAATTTGCCTTTTTTTCTCTGCTTTTTTGTGTGAAATAAGTATGTGTATATCAAAACATGTGTAATTGTAATAATTTTCTCTGAGAAATACTTCATTTTCTGGAACAATTTCAAGGGTGTAAACACTTTCGACCATGACTGTAAGCCTACTTATTAAAGTAATTGGCGATTTAACAGAATACTTGCATTGCATCTTTACTGTTGTCTATGTAGTCAGTGGTATTAGAAATCAGGAACTAGGCCCTCTTACCATGGAGGTTTCAGAAAGAGTATACCATTTAAAGGTGCTTTCCTTTACTCAGAAAACATTGTCTTATATTTTCTATATTCCACATGGTAAAATAAAAATAACACAAACCTCCTGCACCAGCGCCTTTCCAGCAATGCCGGCGCTGAGTCTACTAGGGCTTGTGTGACATTGTTATGCCAGGTGAGCACTGCAGCCAATCAAAGCTTTTTCATATAGTACATTCCTACACACATAGAATGATACCCAAGCAGTAGATTACCTCGCACAGTATGATTGCCCTTACAGTCTCCGCTCCACAGTATGATGTCCGTACGCTATCACAAGCATCATACTTGCCAATCACATCCCTGCTCACATCTCCTGTGTTACTTATCTCTGCAGCTAGCCTAGGTAGTGTCTGAAAGCCTTGCTGGGTCCAGGACGCTTGAGAGGTATGCCCTGACAGCTAAGAGTTAAAAACTGATATTTGAAGATAGATATTTAACTATATATATATATATATATATATATATATATATAACCAATTGTCCCATCAGACAGTTGTTTTAACTCATTTTTGTTTGAACAAAATAAATATATTTATTAGGCTACCTTCTGTGATTTAACAGGAATCTATATAACTTTACCTAAACGATTTAGGCACCTGGAATAGAATCCAGTCATCTGCAGTTACACTAAAAGGAATATTTAGAAAGGTTAAATTGATACATTTTCAATCCTGATGTATTTCTATGTTCCTATTAGTGTCAGCTGGCAATCCGGACAGCCTTGATGTAGCTGACACCGAATGCAATATTCATGAGTCCCCAGATTCAATATGGTTCTGACCTATTTTTGGAAATAAGAATTTAGCATATTTATTTTAGAGCTGACATTCATTAGTTCATTCCTCCCACAATTCCACAAAGAAAAAGACCTCTCAAATGAATAATAGACTTCTTTTCTTCAAAGAGCTTAGATATACTGTAACAGATGGTGATCCTATTGTTACTCTATTATCAGAAATGTGCAGGATAATAAGATCTCATACAAACTATACAGAAGTTGTCTTTCATGTCTTACTTAACATGTGATACTTCGGGTGCAGAGCCTATTTAATTGTGGGTTCTCCAGTTAATATCACATGCCGAAACACTGGCTTTCTTTACATGGTGTGTTTAAAGAAGGACCCTTCAATTCAAATACTTTTTAAGGGCTAAACCTCTGTGAATGTATATGCAATATAGGTGTATTAACATACTCACCAATCTATGTCTTTTCCGGTTTACAGCGCTGCTCCGGTCCGTCTTCTGGGTCACGTGACTAAAATTCCAACTCTCCCCATCACACAGGGCTCTATGGAAGTTACTTTTACAATGTAAGCCTATGTGACATCAAAATAGGTCAACATAGGCTTACATTTTAGTAGCAACTTCCAACTCACACATGGACCCCAGTATAGATCTGATCAGCTGTCATGTACCTCTAACAGCTGCAGGGGGGTCGGAGATCCCCCTGCGGCTGTTAACCAGTTAAATGCCACTGTCAATTACTTACAGCGGCATTTAATACGCGCTGACTAAAAACGCTTCACAAGTCCCGTCCATAGGTGCCCCTGTCATGTGATCGCAGGGCATCAATATGGTGTGATGACAGCCGGGGGGTCTGCAGAAGGCCTCCGTGCTTGTCATTGTGAATCTTGTGGATGCCGTTCATAGGAGACTGTGATTTCTGCAAAAGCACTGCTATGTACAGCTCAGGTGATTGGATGATTGCAGTTTCAAGTCTACTAAGGGGACTATTGATGTCAGTAAAAAGTGAAACAAAAAAAGTTTAAAAAATATATATAAAAAATAAAAAAACACAAAAGTTCAAATCACCCTCCTTTTGCCCCATTCAAAATAAAACAAATAAAAAAATACACATATTTGGTATCGCTGCATTCAGAAATGTCCAATCTAGCAAAATATAAAGTAACAAGAAAAAAATCAAAACGCCAGAATTACATATTTTTGGCCGCCACAATAAGAGGCGATCAAAACATCGTATCTACCCCAAAATGGTATCAGTAAAAACGTCAGATCAGGGCACAAAAAATAAGCCCTCACCCAGTTCCAGATCCTGAAAAATGGAGGCGCTATGGGTCTTGGAAAATGGCAATATAAGTGATTTTTTTTATTTCTTACAAATTGCAGATTTTTTTTTCACCACTTAAATGAAAAAGAACCTATACATGTTTAGTATCTGCATACTCATACTGACCTGGGGAATCATATTGCCATGTCACTTTTAGAATTTAGTGAACATGGTAAATAAAAACCCAAAGAACAATTGTGGAATTGCACTTTTTTTGCAATTTCACCGCACTTGGAATTTTTTTCCAGTTTCCCAGTATTCTATATAGTAAAATCAATGGTGTAAATTAAAAGTACAACTTGTCCCGCAAAAAAACAAGCTCTCATATGGCTATATTCATGGAAAAATAAAAAAGTTATGCCTCTGGGAAAAAAGAGTGCAAAAACCGGAAAATTGCAAGGTGGTGAAGGGGTTAAGATATCACCTTCCTTGTCAGCAAACCCCTTTTCTAGACACTGTCTACTGAAGCAAAATATGTATATAAAACAAATAATAAATCTGGTACAAGTAATGTATACCAGTTTTTGGCCATAAATTAGTAAAAACTCCTTCACCGAACTAAGGCTAAATGCTTCAGACATAATACTGTTCTACATATTTTCAAACGTCAGGTTAAGATATGAAATTAGATATTTCTCAATGATTTTGACCTCCTGAATTCAAATCTGACAATGAAAATTTTTAGCTGGGAAGATACAAAGTGGTTTTCCTTGCGCTGCTGGCAGATCCCAGGAATGGACTCGGGAGATGAAGGAGTCCAAAAAGCAATATTTATTAGGTAGTTAAAATGTCAACGCATTATGTCCTGAAGAAAAAGTTGGATAACTTCGAAACACGTTTACATTGTAACTATCTAATAAATATTGCTTCTTGAACTCTTTCATCTCCCGAGTCCATTCATGGGATCCTGCCAGCAGCACAAGGAAAACTGCTTCATATCCGTACAGAATTTTTCTGGTCTGATGATCCGTGGCCTGCAGCAGCTGGTATGTGTCTAAATATTGTTGCAATTGCAACACTACCAAGTGAGCGAGCACTCGCTTTTTTAATTCATCCTGTAATCGGATAAAACCCTATTTTGCGCTCTCTTTGCTTCTCAGTCCCTCCTCAAATGAAAATTTTTAGTTGCCTCTTGTTTCTATGATATCAAAGAGTTCTCCTTTTACTGCTACATATAATTAATGCTTAAAAGTTTCAGTACTTTGAAACATTATTATTTTTGCAAATATAAAGATGCAGAATATTTTCTGCCATTTTTCTGATATTTATTTAGAGGAAACTTAGCAACAATTCAAATAACTAAAACATGTCTAAACACTATTGCGAATTATAAACAGTTACAGAAATTGCACTACAAAATTTGGTCTTCATTCAGTGACAACTCTTTTTTGCTTGTCTCTTGTACTCCTGCATCGGATCATCTCTTACAATTGTCCAACAGTAATCTGCAAGTATTGATGGATTTCATTTTTCTTGATATCTTTTCTCCATAAACACAATATCTTGATGAAATCTCCCACCGTGCTCATCGCTCACTGCTCCGTAGTTTGGTGGAACAAAGTCTAGATGCGAATGTAAGAAATGAATCTTTAAGGACATGTTACAGCCAAGATAATTATATGTTTTGAGGAGATTTTCCACCAACTCTTCATAGTTATTTGCTCTTCAGTTTCCCAAAAAATTGAGAAAGAGCAGATCAAAATTTCTAACAAGATCGTTCAGTCCACTTTGTGTTATAAGGTGTGGTTCAGTTGAGGTTGCTGACAGAAAGTCTGGGTCGTGAGAGGAAGATGCTTCATGACACCAAGCTCCCTCTTTTTCCGCACTTGACTTGACTGAAAATGTTTCTGGTGCTTTTGGAACCAGCAGTTCTTCTGTATGTGGTACTGGGTGTATTGTAGATGGAATGTTTGGATACTGTAAAGTCTTCTTCTTCTTCCTTGAAACGCCTTTCCTAATAGGGGGCACAATGCAGAAATAGCAATTGGTAGTGTGATTAATTGGCTCTCTCAATCATTAGGACTGCAAAAGGCATATATTGCCTCTTCCCATGCAACAACTGGGTAAGATGTGTGTTCTTTTCTTTGTTGGCCTTATCCCATTTTCAGTAAACAGTAGAATGATGTGCTTTACCAAAAACTTTGTCGTGGTCTCCTCTGTCCACAAGACTCTTTACCAGAAGGATTTTGGCTTACTCACGTATGTTTTGGCAAACTGCAATCTAGCTTTTTTATGTCTGTGTCAGCAGTGGGGTCCTCCTGGGTCTCCAGCCATAGTGTTTCATTTCATTCAAATGTTGCCAGATAGTTCGCACTGACACTGCTGTACCCTGAGCCTGCAGGACAGCTTGAATTTCTTTAGAACTTGATTGGAGCTGCTTATCCACCATCTAGACTAACCTGCTTTGCAACCTTTCATCAATTTTTCTCTGCTGTATACATTCAGGGAGATTAGCTACAGTGCCATGGGTTGTAAACTTCTTGATTGTGTTGCACACTGTGGACAAAGGAACATCAAGATCTCTGGAGATGAACTTGTAACCTTGAGATTGTTGATATTTTTCAACAATTTTGGATCTCAAGTCCTCAGACAGTTCTCTTCTCCGCTTTCTGTTCTCCATGCTTAGTGTGGCTCACACAGACACACAATGCAAAGATTGAGTCAACTTCTCCCCTTTTTATGTGGTTTCAGGTGTGATTCTCATATTTAAGTTCAAAAAAATCGACCAGAAGAAGGGCTTGCAATAAAATCCATAGATTTATTGTTGAATTCTTTGTACAAGAGTAAAAAACACCAAGCAGTGTGCACATAAAATCACATAGGAAAGAAACATAGGTTCTTTGCAAGCCCTTCTGCTGGTCAATTGTTTTGGACTTACTTATGCTGGCTTTTTGACTGTGCAGTAAAACAGGTGAGCTGAAACACTAACTCTTTCTGTGTGATTTTCATATTGCCCACACTTGTTACTTGACACAGGTGAGTTTGAATGAGCATCATATGCTTTAACCCCTTTACCCCCGAGGGTGGTTTGCACGTTAATGACCAGGCCAATTTTTACAATTCTGACCACTGTCACTTTATGAGGTAATTACTCTGGAACGCTTCAACGGATTCCCCTGATTCTGAGATTGCTTTTTCGTGACATATTGTACTTCATGATTGTGGTAAAATTTCTTCGATATTACTTGCGTTTATTTGTGAAAAAAACGGAAATTTGGCAAAAATTTTGAAAATTTTGCAATTTTCAAAATTTGAATTTTTATGCCCTTAAATCAGAGAGATATGTCACACAAAATAGTTAATAAATAACATTTCCCACATCAGCACAATTTTGGAACCAAAATTTTTTTTTGTTAGAGAGCTATAAGGGTTAAAAGTTGACCAGCGATTTCTCATTTTTCCAACAAAATTTACAAAACCATTTTTTTAGGGACCACATCACATTTGAAGTCACTTTGAGAGGTCTTTATGACAGAAAATAGCCAAAAGTGACACCATTCTAAAAGCTGCACCCCTCAAGGTGCTCAAAACCACATTCAAGAACTTTATTAACCCTTCAGGTGCTTCACAGGAATTTTTGGAATGTGGAAGAAAAAAATTAACATTTAACTTTTTTCACAAAAATGTTACTTAAGACCCAATTTTTTTTATTTTCGCAGGGGTAACAAGAAAAAATGGACCCCAAAATTTGTTGTCCAATTTACCCTGGGCACGCAGATACCCCATATGTGGGGAAAAACCACTGTTTGGGCGCACGGCAGGGCTCGGAAGGGAAGGAGCGCCATTTGACTTTTTGATTGTAAAATTTGCTTGAATAATTAGCGGACGCCATGTTGCGTTTGGAGAGCCCCTGATGTGCCTAAACAGTGGAAAACCCCCACAAGTGACCCCATTTTGGAAACTAGACCCCCCAGGGAACTTATCTAGATGGGTGGTGAGCATTTTGAACCCCCAAGTGCTTCACAAATGAATCCGTAAAAATGAAAAAGTATTTTTTTTCCACTTTTTCATTTTTACGAATCAATTTGTGAAACACCTGGGGCTTCCAAGTGCTCACTATGCATCTAGATAGGTGCCTTGGGGGATCTAGTTTCCAAAATGGGGTCACTTGTGGGGGAGCTCCAATGTTTAGGCACACAGGGGCTCTCCAAACGCGACATGGTGTCCGCTAACAAATTGAATGGAAAATCGGCTCAAATTGTTAGCGGACACCATGTTGCGTTTGGAGAGCCCCTGTGTGCCTAAACATTGGAGCTCCCCCACAATTGACCCCATTTTGGAAACTAGACCTCTCAGGGAACTTATCTAGCTGTGTGGTGAGCACTTTGAACCCCCAAGTGTTTTGCAAAGGTTTATGACGTAGAGCCGTGAAAAAAAAAACATTTTTTTTTCCACAAAAACGATCTTTTAGCCGCAATATTTTTATTTTCACGAGGGTACTAGGAGAAATTGGACCCCAAAAGTTGTTGTGCAATTTCTCCTGAGTATGCTGATTGGTGCAATCGATGATGACATCGATCGCACCAATCAGAGATGGCTAGGGCCTGGGCATGCACCACAGAGGGTCACAGGGAGGTGACAGGCAGGTCACAAGCCGGTCACCGCCCTGTGACCGCCCTGTCACCTGTGTTCAGGTACTCTGATTGGAGCGATTGATGTCATCATCGATCGCTCCAATCAGAGCTGGCTGGGGCTTCTATGACATCACAGGGGGTCATGGGGAGGTGACAGGCAGGTCACAAGCCGGTCACCGCCCCGTGACCGCCCTGTTACCGCGTGGTCTCGCTGTGATCGGTGCGATCGATTTGATCGGCGATCGCACCGATCCTAGCAGTTTGGGGAGAGGGCTGGGGTTACTAGGCATCAGCCTAGGATCGGTGCTCTTAGGAGCACCGATCCTAGGCTGCACATCACTGTTTCCGGCAATCTGATTGCCGGAAACAGTGAGAAATGCTGTGATTGGCTGTTCAGAATTGAACAGCCAATCACAGCGATCGTGGGTGTGAAGGGGTGGCGACACCCCCCGAGATGCCGGCACCATCTACCCTAAGGTAAGATGGCACCGGAATTTTAATGCTATTACCACGACTTCGGTCACGGTGCCGCATTAAAGATAGGGCGTATTAATACGTACAGTTATATGTAAAAGTTTGGGCACCCCTATTAATCTTAAGCTTAATGTTTTATAAAAATTGGTGTTTTTGCAACAGCTATTTCAGTTTGATATATGTAATAACTGTTGGACACAGTAATGTTTCTGCCTTGAAATGAGGTTTATTGTACTAACTAATTCAAATTTTGTTTGAATGCAGATTGCACATTTTCTGTTAGCACAATAAACCTCATTTCAAGGCAGAAACATTACTGTGTCCAACAGTTATTACACATATCAAACTAAAATAGCTGTTGCAAAAACACCAATTTTTATAAAACATTAAGCTTAAGATTAATAGGGGTGCCCAAACTTTTTCATATAACTGTATCTGGTCCATAAGGCCCAGGGCACAGATACGTACTAATACGCCCTATGTTGTAAAGGGGTTAAACAAAGTTGTTTACCAACATTTTTGGAAAGGTGTCAACAATTTTGTCTGGCCTATTTTTGAAGTTTAGTGTGAAATTATGTCCAATTTGCCTTTATTTTTCTAGTTTTTTTTGTGTTGTTCCAATAACCACAAAGGAAATAAACATGTGTATAACAAAACATATGTAATTTCAAAAATTTTCTGGGAGAAATACTTCATTTTCTGGAACAATTTCAAGGGTGCCAATACTTGCGGCCATGGCTGTATATAGTATATACCTCTATATTCTATAGGTATAGAGTGACATTGGGAATAGTGAATGGAGAGTTAGAGCTAAGGTTAGTGTTTCCAGAAGTCAGGGAGCACAGTGCATGTCACAGGGCCTGTCACAGGGCCCTGTGACGTGCAAGGGAGGGGAGTAATATGATAATTAAGCATATAGGCGGGGATTTGGGGGAATAATAAGCACATAGGCGGCGATTGTTTGGCGTTTCTTTGGTTGCCGCAACATTGCAATAAAATGCAATAATGGGTGATCAAAACATCGTATGTACCCCAAAATGGTATCAATGAAAACATCAGCTCGGCGAGCAAAAAATAAGCCCTCACCCAGACCCAGATCATGAAAAATGGAGACGCTACAGGTATCGGAAAATGGCTCCATATTTTTTTTTTTTTTACAAATTTTGGATTTTTTTTTTCACCACCAAAATAGAAAATAACCTATACATGTTTTGTATCTATGAATTTATAATGACCTGGGGAATAATAATGGCAGGTCAGTTTTAGCATTTAGTAAACATGGTAAAAAAAATTGTGGAATTGCACTTTTTTTGCAATTTCACTGCACTTTGAATTGTTTTTCCAGTTTTTCAGTGCACTATATGATAAAACCAATGGTGTCGTTCAAAAGTACAACTTGTCCTGCAAAAAACAAGTCCTACATGGCCATATTGAGAGAAAAATAAAGTTATGGCTCTGGGAAGAAGGGGAGCAAAAAATGAAAACGCAAAAATGGAAAATCTCAAAGTGGTGAAAGGTTTAAAGGGGCATGTATGTGGACAGTGACTCAAGTAATATTGCTACTATACACCTATTTTATTGTCTTGAAGTTACTATCTTACTAGTTTTAGCATGGAGATTATTGTCTCATTTTACAGCTTATTTTTTGTTCTGCACAGGTTCGTACCTGATCTCCTGCTGTATCTCTCTCTGCACATTGGCGCTAGTGATCTTTACTTAATTACAGTAATAATAACAATAAGAAGTTGCTTTAAAATAACAAAATAATTGGCAATTTTATAAATCTATACAGCTAATGGTAATGATGTAAAGGAAAAGGTCTTGGAATTCAACAACACCTTTTGCACATATTATAGGTTTATGAACAGCGGAGGAGTGAATTTACATGTTTTGACATAGGCATTTTCATATTTTGCTTACTCTAGGGTATAGACTTAACAGTTACGGAGATAAAATTAAATTTCTGTTCAAAGCAATGTAACAATGACACATAATCCTGGTTGGCACCATTAGTCATATATTGAATTACTCCAAAATACATTAAGCTATCAGGACAGGGCTTTTACAGCAGAAATAGCAGTCAAATAAAAGATTATGCTGAACTGGGAAAGCTAAAAAAGTTATTCTGGGCAGACAAAAAAGTCAATCAGTAAATCTAACCCCAAAAACAGATTGAATCATAGAATCATAGAATCATAGAATGGTAGAGTTGGAAGGGACCTCCTGGGTCATCTGGTCCAACCCCCTGCTCAAAGCAGGATTCACTAGATCATCTCAGACAGATGTCTGTCCAGCCTCTTTTTGAAGACGTCCATTGAAGGGGAACTCACCACCTCTCGTGGCAGCCTGTTCCACTCATTAATCACCCTAACTGTCAAAAAGTTTTTTCTAATATCTAATCTGTGTCTCCTCCCATTTAGTTTCATCCCATTGCTTCTAGTCTTTCCTTGTGCAAATGAGAATAAAGATGATCCTTCTACAATGTGACAGCCCTTGACATATTTGTAGACAGCTATTAAGTCTCCTCTCAGTCTTCTTTTTTGCAAGCTAAACATTCCCAAATCCTGCAACCGTTCCTCATAGGACATGGTTTGCAGACCAGTCACCATTCTGGTCGCTCTTCTCTGAACTTGCTCCAGTTTGTCTATGTCTTTTTTAAAATGTGGTGCCCAAAACTGTACACAGTATTCCAGATGAGGTCTGACCAAAGAGGAGTAAAGACCGATAATGACTTCACGTGATCTAGACTGTATGCTTCTGTTAATACATCCCAGAATTGTATTTGCCTTTTTTGCTGCTGCATCACACTGTTGACTCATGTTCAGTCTATGATCTATTAGTATACCTAAGTCTTTTTCACATGTACTGTTGCTTAGCTCTTTTCCTTCCATTCTGTATATGCTTTTTTCATTTTTATTGCCCAGATGTAGTACTTTGCATTTTTCCCTGTTAAAAACCATTCTGTTGGTTGCTGCCCACTGCTCCAGTTTATTTAGGTCTTTTTGAATCCTCTCTCTCTCTTCTCTAGTATTGGCTATGACTTCTATCTAAAATTAACTATTTCAAGCAATGCTCTATTTTTTATTCACTCACCAGTGACTAGAAGTTTTGCAGTTTTCTAAGTGACATCACAACTGTAGAGGTGTCCCCCATGTTTGTCCGCATTATTGGGGGCTTCACCTTTTTTTCCACTGTATTCAAGTCAGCTCCATGAAGCTACCTACAAGTGCAGCTGTGTGTCCAAACGGAAGTTTTGGAGATTGGAGTGAAAAAAGCGAGTAGGATAACTAGTTGGTAGGATGGAGCAACCAAAAAATGAGAAGTAGGTGAGGGAGTAAGGGCCTCATTGTACAAATTTTAAAGAATTTTGCAAATAAAAAAAGTGATAGGGAAGACATGGAGTCAATTATATACTTATTTAAGTTTCTTATAAGTCCACCGTATCGTTTCAGGGATATACAGTGGTGTGAAAATGTGTTTGCTCCCTTCCAGATTTCTTTCTCTTTTGCATATTTGTCACACTTAAATGTTTCAGATCACAAAACAAATTTAAATATTAGACAAAGATAACACAAGTAAACACAAAATGTACTTTTTTAAATGAAGGTCTTTATTATTAAGGGAAAAAGAAATCCAAATCTACAGGACCCTGTGTGAAAAGTGATTTCCCCCTAAACCTAATAACTGGTTGCGCCACCCTTAGCAGCAACAACTGCAATCAAGCATTTGCGATAACTGGCAATGAGTCTTTTACAACGCTCTGGATGAATTTTGGCCCACTCATCTTTGCAGAATTGTTGTAATTCAGCCACATTGGAGGGTTTCCGAGCATGAACCGCCTTTTTAAGGTCATGCCACAGCATCTCAATTGGATTAAGGTCAGGACTTTCACTAGGCCACTTCAAAGTCTTAATTTTGTTTTTCTTAAACCATTCAGAGGTGGACATGCTGGTGTGTTTTGGATCATTGTCCTGCTGCATAACATAAGTGCGCTTCAGGTTGAGGTCACGAACAGATGGCCGGACATTCTCCTTCAGGATTTTTTTGGTAGGGAGTTGAATTCATGGTTCCATTTACCACAACAAGTATTCCAGGTCCTGAAGCAACAACACAGCCCCAGACAATCACACAACCACCACCATATTTTACTGTTGGTATGATGTTCCTTTTCTGAAATGCTGTGTTACTTCTACTCCAGATGTAATGGAACATACACCTTCCAAAAAGTTCAACTTTTGTCTCTTCAGTCCATCAGATTATTCTCCCAAAAGTCTTGGCAATCATCAAGATGTTTTCTGGCAAGACTGAGATGAGCCTTTATGTTCTTTTTGCTCAGTAGTGGTTTTCGTCTTGGAACTCCGCAATGAATGCCATTTTTGCCCAGTCTCTTTCTTATGGTGGATCCATGATCACTGACCTTAACTGAGGCAAGTGATGCCTGCAGTTCTTTGGATGTTGTTGTGGGGTCTTTTGTGATCTCTTGGATGAGTCGTCGCTGCACTCTTGAGGTAATTTTGGTCGGCCGGCCACTCCTTGGAAGGTTCACCACTGTTCCATGTTTTCGCCATTTGTGGATAATGGCTCTCACTGTAGTTTGCTAGATTCACAAAGCTTTAGAAATGGCTTTATAACCTTTTCCAGACTGATAGATCTCAATTAATTTTTTTCTCATTTGTTCCTGAATTTCTTTGGATCGCAGCATGATGTCTTTTGAGGATCTTTTGGTCTACAGTGGATACGGAAAATATTCAGATCCCTTTAAATTTTTCACTCTTTGTTTCATTACAGCCATTTGGTAAATTCTACAAAGTTTTTTTTTTTTTTCATTAAAGTACCCTCTACACCCCATCTTGACTGAAAAAAACAGAAATGTAGAATTTTTTGCAAATTTATTCAAAAAGAAAAACTGAAATATCACATGGTCTTAAGTATTCAGAACCTTTGCTCAGTATTGAGTAGAAGCACCCTTTTGAGCTAGTACAGCCATGAGTTTTCTTGAGAATGATGCAACAAGTTTTTCACACCTGGATTTGGGGATCCTCTGCCATTCTTCCTTGCAGATTCTCTCCAATTCCATCAGGTTGGATGGTGAACGTTGGTGGACAGCCATTTTCAGGTCTCTCCAAAAATGTTTAATTGGGTTTAGGTCAGGTCTCTGGCTGGGCCAGTCAAGAATGGTCACAGAGTTGTTCTGAAGCCACTCCTTTGTTATTTAGCTGTATGCTTAGGGTCATTGTCTTGTTGGAAGGTGAACTTTTGGCCAAGTCTGAGGTTCAGAGCACTCTGGAAGAGGTTTTTGTAGCGTCGGCGTCCCTGCCTCCTGCTAGGCAGGGACGCTGTTCCCCTCACCTCTCTGCTCCATGCCCGGCGGCTTCCTCCCGCTCTGCCTGCAGCGCCCGCTCTCCCCCGGTCACTGTGCTTAGGGCGCGCGCGCGCTCCCCCTCTCTTAAAGGGGCCGCGCGCGTTGCCCTAAGGAGTCCCCGGCCAATGGCCGGAGGATCCCTCCATATATAAGGCACCTCCTCCAAAATGGAGGTGCCCGAGCAATGTTGTTGCACTGTTCACTACTCTGCTTCAGCCCTCAGGTCCCGTTGCCTGTTACCTGCCTGTTACCTGCCTGTTGACTGCCAGTTGCCTGCCAGTTGCCTGCCAGTTTCCTGTCAGTTTCCTGCCTGATTCCTGCCTGATTCCTGTCTGTCATCCGCTTTCCTGCTTGCTAGCCTGAGGTCCGACGGTCTGCCTTCCGACACCTGTCAGTCTGTCTATGGACCAGCTTGCCCGCTCACCTGGGAGCGCTCACCTGCTACCTGTCTGCTAGCCTACCTGGAGGCTCCGCCGTCACGTGCTGTGACCACCTGCCAGTCCAGAGACTCTTGCCTGCTCACCTGGGAGCGCTCATCTGTTACCTGCCTGTTAGCCTACCTGGAGGCTCCGCCGTCACGTGCTGTGACCACCTGCCAGTCCAGAGACTCTTGCCCGCTCACCTGGGAGCGCTCATCTGCTACCTGCCTGTTAGCCTACCTGGAGGCTCCGCCGTCACGTGCCGTGACCACCTGCCAGTCCAGAGACTCTTGCCCGCTCACCTGGGAGCGCTCATCTGCTACCTGCCTGTTAGCCTACCTGGAGGCTCCGCCGTCACGTGCTGTGACCACCTGCCAGTCCAGAGACTCTTGCCCGCTCACCTGGGAGCGCTCATCTGCTACCTGCCTGTTAGCCTACCTGGAGGCTCCGCCGTCACGTGCCGTGACCACCTGCCAGTCCAGAGACTCTTGCCTGCTCACCTGGGAGCGCTCATCTGCTACCTGCCTGTTAGCCTACCTGGAGGCTCCGCCGTCACATGCTGTGACCTCCTGCCCGTTTACCCAGAGACTGTCCCGGTCACTTGCTGTGACCTCCTGCCCGTTTACCCAGAGACTGTCCCGGTCACTTGCCGTGACCTCCTGCCCGTTTACCCAGAGACTGTCCCGGTCACCTGCTGTGACTGCCTGCCTGTCTTCCCTGGTCGCCACCCGCTTCCTTACAAGGACCACCCCCTTGTATAAGTTGCTCAGAGGTTCCGCCTCCCAGTCCCGTTACAGTTTGCTCGGGCCATGGAACCCGGTGGCACCCAAGCTCCCTCGCTCTCGGACCTTTGTCATGAACTGTCCCGACAGAGGTCCCAACAGGAGTCCATCCTGGGTCACCTGCGGAATGTCAATACTCCCCTGGACACTTTGACTGCCCCACCAGCAACCACCGCTAGTGTCATGACTCGCAGCCCGGCTGCTCCGCTGCCCACCAATACCATAGTATCCTGCTCTGGAATCCGGCTTTCTGCACCTCCTCGCTTCGGAGGCGACTCCGCTCAAGCTCGGGGCTTCATTAACCAGTGCACCCTGCACTTTGAACACCAGTCCCACCAGTTTAATTCCGACCGGGCCAAAGTAGCCTTCATCATGTCCCATCTCACGGGAGAGGCACTGGCTTGGCTAAATCCTCTATGGGAGAGAGGAGACCCTCTGGTGTCCGAACTGCCAGCCTTTCTCACGGCTTTCCGGAAGGTCTTCGACGAACCCGGACGGAAGACCTCATCCGCCTCATCTCTGCTACGCCTCCGTCAAGGGAGTCTCACCGTGGGCCAATATGCCATACGGTTCCGTACCCTTGCTTCGGAGCTGGCCTGGGATAACGACGCCCTGGTGTCCGTCTTCTGGGAGGGTCTGTCCGGCCGTATTAAGGATGAACTCGCCGGTCGGGACATTCCTACCACTCTCGACGACTTGATTACACTTGCCACCCGGATTGACATCCGGTTCCAGGAGCGCGCTAGGGAGGTCACCAGTGAGAGGAGGATTCCACGACTAGTCCCTACCTTCCAGAGACCCGTCACTCCCTCTGTTACTCCCCAGGCACACTCACCTGAGCCTATGCAGGTCGACCAGACCAAGATGGTCAAGACCCGTCAAGACTTACGTCGTGCCGAGGGGAGCTGTTTCTACTGTGGCAGTAAGGAGCACCGGATCCGTTCCTGCCCTGAGAGGTCGGGAAACGCCTGTGTCTAGGATCGCTCAGAGATGTCGCCCTAGACAAAAGTAAACCCTCTCCATCCCTGATGCTGTCTGTTTCTATCCTCTGCGGAGAGAACCGCTATTTTGAACTGGCTCAACTTGACTCTGGAGCTGCTGGAAATCTCATCTCTCAATCCCTGGTAGAAAAATACCACATTCCCACCAAACCTCTGGCCGTACCTATATCTGTCGCCGCCGTGGATGGGGGTCTCTTACCACATCCCATCCAACTCATCACCGAATCTCTGACTCTACAGGTGGGAATGCTGCATTCTGAGAGCATCTCCTTTCATGTTCTGCCTGGACTCTCTCACGCACTATTGCTTGGCTTGCCTTGGCTCCAGAAACATGCACCCGTGCTTGACTGGCAGACCGGAGAGGTCCTTCGCTGGGGACAGGACTGCCATAAGACTTGTCTAGTTCCCGTTCATCCTGCCCGTCCTTCTCCTACCCCAGCCAATCTGCCCGGTCTTCCGGTTCCCTATTGGTCTTATGCGGACGTCTTCAATAAAAAAGAGGCAGAGACTTTACCTCCTCATAGACCATACGACTGCCCAATCGACCTGATGCCCGGCTCTACTCCTCCCCGTGGGCGAATCTACCCTTTGTCCGCTGCTGAAACCCGGTCCATGTCTGAATATATTGAGGAGAACCTGGCCCGGGGATTTATCCGGAAATCTACCTCCCCGGTGGGAGCAGGCTTCTTCTTTGTCAAAAAGAAGGACGGCTCACTCCTTCCATGTATAGACTATAGAGGCCTAAACCAGATTACTGTGAAGAATAAATACCCCCTTCCGCTTATTCCTGAACTTTTTGACCGTCTGAGGGGGGCTAGAATCTTCACCAAACTGGATCTCCATGGGGCGTATAACCTGGTCCGTATCCGTCAGGGGGATGAGTGGAAGACGGCATTCAATACCCGGGACGGCCACTATGAGTACCTTGTGATGCCCTTCGGTCTCTGTAACGCTCCTGCCGTCTTTCAAGAGTTGGTCAATGACATCTTCCGTGATCTTCTCTACTCCTGCGTGGTGGTGTACCTGGACGATATCTTGGTCTTCTCTCCGGATCTTCCTACTCACCGGAGGGACGTTCGTCAGGTCCTGCTCAGGCTCAGGCAGAACCACCTCTACGCTAAATATGAGAAGTGCATCTTTGAGCAGACCTCTCTTCCATTTCTGGGCTACATAATCTCTCAGACTGGTCTACAAATGGATCCTGAGAAACTGTCTGCCATCCAGAAGTGGCCCCGACCAGAGGGGTTGAAGGCTATTCAGCGGTTCCTGGGCTTCGCCAACTATTACCGCCTGTTCATACCGCACTTCTCTTCCCGGACCGCCCCTATCTCTGCTCTCACCCGTAAAGGTACGAACCCCAGAGAATGGCCGCCCGAAGCAGAGGAGGCATTTCTTTCCTTAAAACAGGCCTTCCTCTCCGCCTCGGTGCTGCATCGTCCGGACGGCAACAAACAATTCTTCCTAGAAGTTGACGCCTCTTCCGGAGTTGGGGCGGTACTTACCCAAAAATCTTCCTCCGGAAGAAAGGTAACCTGCGGCTTTTTCTCCAAACTTTTCTCCTCTTCTGAGCGCAATTATTCTATAGGAGACCGAGAATTGTTGGCCATTAAGATGGCACTGGAGGAGTGGGGTTACCTGCTCGAGGGGGCTCTCAACCCGGTAATAATTTACACTGACCACAAGAACTTGGCATATCTCCAGAGCGCCCAGAGACTTAACCCGCGCCAAGCCCGGTGGTCTTTGTTTTTTGCCCGCTTTGATTTCATTCTTCATTTTCGTCCGGCTGACAAAAACATCAAAGCTGACGCCCTGTCCCGATCCTTTCTGGTGTCTGATCTTGAGGAGGAGCCTAAACACATCATCGATCCCGCCAGAGTAATGCAGGTAGCCCCCGTGGGCCTAAATCGTCTCCCTCCCGGTAAGACGTTCGTAACGGAGTCCGATCGGGAGAAGATTCTACACTGGGGTCACTCGTCTAAGCTAGCTGGGCACGCCGGTCAGAAAAAGACCCTCCAGCTTATTACCCGGCACTACTGGTGGCCTACCCTGCACAAGGATGTAATTGACTTTGTTTCTGCCTGTGTGTCCTGCGCCCGCAACAAAGTTCCGAGACACCTGCCTGCCGGCCGCCTTCTTCCTCTGCCTGTGCCTGCTGCCCTGTGGCAACATATAGCTATGGACTTCATAACAGATCTCCCCGTCTCTGCCGGTTGTACGGTCATTTGGGTGGTCGCTGACCGCTTTTCCAAAATGGCTCATTTTATTCCCCTGCCAGGCCTCCCGTCTGCTCCCGAGTTAGCTAAGGACTTTATCCGCCACATCTTCCGTCTCCATGGTCTGCCTCTCCACATCGTGTCGGATCGTGGGGTTCAGTTCACCTCACGCTTCTGGAGAGCCACATGTAAACTGCTCGACGTCACCCTGGACTTCTCCTCCGCTTACCACCCACAGTCCAATGGTCAAGTGGAGCGGATCAATCAGAATTTGACCAGTTACCTCCGGCACTTCGTTAATGCCCACCATTCAGACTGGGTGGATCTCCTACCATGGGCCGAGTTCTCTTACAACAATCACGAGAGCGAATCTTCTTCTAAATCCCCGTTTTTTGTAGTCTTCGGTCAGCATCCTCGGATCCCTTTTCCTGTCTCCACCTCTGTGGACAACCCGGCCGCGGAATCTCTCGTTAGCAAATTTTCCTCCATTTGGGAGAGTACCCGATCCGCACTCCTTCAGTCGTCCGAGCGGATGAAGAGACACGCCGACAAAAAACGCCTGGATTCCCCACAATTTCGTCCCGGAGATAAAGTCTGGCTCTCATCCAAATATGTCCGGCTCAAGATTCCTTCCTATAAGTTAGGGCCTCGGTTCATCGGCCCACTGGAGGTTATCAAACAGATCAAGCCGGTGGCCTATAAATTGAAACTCCCGGCCAACTTATGGATCCCTAACTCCTTCCATGTATCTCTTCTCAAACCCGTGGTACTTAACTCCTTTTCCAAGTCTACAGGTACGCCTCCTGCTCCGGTTTCTGCTGAAGACGAGTTTGAGGTAGAGAACATTCTGGCCATCAAAAGGGTAAGAGGAAAGACCTTTTTTCTAGTGGATTGGAAGGGGTTTGGTCCTGAGGAGAGAAAATGGGAGCCCCGGGAGAACATCCATGCCCCTCTCATCCTTGCTAAATTTCTGTCTGGCCTAAAAAAGGGGGGGCCTAAAGGGGGGGGTACTGTAGCGTCGGCGTCCCTGCCTCCTGCTAGGCAGGGACGCTGTTCCCCTCACCTCTCTGCTCCGTGACCGGCGGCTTCCTCCCGCTCTGCCTGCAGCGCCCGCTCTCCCCCGGTCACTTTGCTTAGGGCGCGCGCGCGCGCTCCCCCTCTCTTAAAGGGGCCGCGCGCGTCGCCCTAAGGAGTCCCCGGCCAATGGCCGGAGGATCCCTCCATATATAAGGCACCTCCTCCAAAATGGAGGTGCCCGAGCAATGTTGTTGCACTGTTCACTACTCTGCTTCAGCCCTCAGGTCCCGTTGCCTGTTACCAGCCTGTTACCTGCCTGTTACCTGCCTGTTGCCTGCCAGTTGCCTGCCAGTTTCCTGCCAGTTTCCTGCCTGATTCCTGTCTGTCATCCGCTTTCCTGCTTGCTAGCCTGAGGTCTGACGGTCTGCCTTCCGACACCTGTCAGTCTGTCTATGGACCAGCTTGCCCGCTCACCTGGGAGCGCTCACCTGCTACCTGTCTGCTAGCCTACCTGGAGGCTCCGCCGTCACGTGCTGTGACCACCTGCCAGTCCAGAGACTCTTGCCTGCTCACCTGGGAGCGCTCATCTGTTACCTGCCTGTTAGCCTACCTGGAGGCTCCGCCGTCACATGCTGTGACCACCTGCCAGTCCAGAGACTCTTGCCCGCTCACCTGGGAGCGCTCATCTGCTACCTGCCTGTTAGCCTACCTGGAGGCTCCGCCGTCACGTGCCGTGACCACCTGCCAGTCCAGAGACTCTTGCCCGCTCACCTGGGAGCGCTCATCTGCTACCTGCCTGTTAGCCTACCTGGAGGCTCCGCCGTCACATGCTGTGACCACCTGCCAGTCCAGAGACTCTTGCCTGCTCACCTGGGAGCGCTCATCTGCTACCTGCCTGTTAGCCTACCTGGAGGCTCCGCCGTCACATGCTGTGACCTCCTGCCCGTTTACCCAGAGACTGTCCCGGTCACTTGCCGTGACCTCCTGCCCGTTTACCCAGAGACTGTCCCGGTCACCTGCTGTGACTGCCTGCCTGTCTTCCCTGATCGCCACCCGCTTCCTTACAAGGACCACCCCCTTGTATACGTTGCTCAGAGGTTCCGCCTCCCAGTCCCGTTACAGTTTTCATCCAGAATATCTCTGTACTTGGCCGCATTCATGTTTCCTTCAATTGCAAACAGTCGTCCTGTCCCTGCAGTTGAAAATCACCCCCATAGCATGATGCTGCGACCACCATGTTTCACTGTTGGGATTGTATTGGGCAGGTGATGAGCAGTGCCTGGTTTTCTCCACACAAACCGCTTAGAATTATCACCAAAAAGTTCTATCTTCGTCTCATCAGACCAGAGAATCTTATTTCTCATAGTCTGGGAGTCCTTCATGTGTTTTTGAGCAAACTCTATGCGGGCTTTCATATCTCTTGCACTGAGGAGAGGCTTCCATCAGGCCACTCTGCCATAAAGGCCTGACTGGTGGAGGGCTGCAGTGATAGTTGACTTTGTGGAACTTTCTCCCATCTCCCTACTTCATCTCTGGAGCTCAGCCATAGTGATCTTGGGGTTCTTCTTTACCTCTTTCACCAAGGCTCTTCTCCCACGATTGCTCAGTTTAGCTGGACAGCCAGGTCTAGGAAGACTTTTACCATTTAAGGATTATGGCGGCCACTGTGCTCTTAGGAACCTTGAGTAATGCAGAAATTCTTTTGTAACCTTGGCCAGATCTGTGCCTTGCCACAATTCTGTCTCTGAGCTCCTTGGGCAGTTCCTTTCAGTTCATGAGTCTCATTTGGTCTGACATGGACTGTAAGCTCTGAGGTCTTATATAGACAGGTGTGTGCCTTTCCAAATCAAGTCCTATCAGTTTAATTAAACACAGCTGGACTCCAATGAAGGAGTAGAACCATCTCGAGGAGGATAACAAGGAAATGGACAGCATATGACTTAAATATGAGTGTCTGAGCAAAGGGTCTGAATACTTATGGCTAGTGATGAGCGAGCATGCTCGCTACTGCTCGGTGCTCGCCCGAGCATCTCACTGCTCAAGATGCTCGGCGCTCGCCGAGTAATTCCGGGTTGCTTGGGCGGGAACTCGGGTCCCCTCCCTGCATGTTTGATGCTCTTTAGAGAGCCAATGAACATTCAGGGATTGCCTGCCATGCACTGTAATGCCGTAGCCATGTTGGTTGTGGGCATTACAGTGATTGGCTGACCGCATAGCGTCATCAGGTCTATATCAGACCTGGCACCGCCATGCTCGTCACAGTCACTCCGGAATCAGACAGTGTAGGGAGAGGTGCTGCTGCGTCAAGGAGAGATTTGCTTGTGTATTAGGTAGTGTAGGGAGAAAAAACATACATTACATATATCCATTTTAACAAACAGTCCTTCTGAGGACTAATCCATCTGCAGAGATATCAGGCAGGGTGTATAGGCAGTCAGTGCATATAGCACAAGAGGCTCCATTCCAATTCTGCCTTCTGCTGCTGTTAGATATTTCTATACAAAGGCCCAGGTCTCAGAGGCCAGGAATACTTTTCTTTGGATCTTATTATTTGCTTAAAAAGCAATCCAGAGAACACCGTTTTTCTGTGCCATTTGCTTGTGTAGGGAGAGGTGCTGCTGCGTCAGGGAGAGATTTGCTTGTGTATTAGGAAGTGCAGGGAGAAAAACCGTACATTACACATATCTATCTTAACAAACAGTCCTTTTGAGGACTAACTAATCCATCTGCAGAGATATCAAGCAGGCAGTGTATATAGGCAGGCAGGCAGGGTATATAGCAGACTGCAGTGCATATAGCACAAGAGGCTCCATTCCAATTCTGCCTTGTGCTGCTGTTAGATATTTCTATACAAAGGCCCAGGTCTCAGGGGCCAGGAATACTTTCCTTTGCATCTTAATCCTCATTATTTGCTTAAAAAGCAATCCAGAGAACATCGTTTTTCTCCGCCATTTGCTTGTTGGCACTGCAGAATACAGCAAAGTCCTTTCCATATTACAGCGCTAGAAATCCAGCTACTTAAAACCGTGTTTTCTTTGTCAAACGGATCACATATACGTTGTCAGAAAATACTGCCATTTCTGGCCTCCATTAAAAATTTCCTTTAGTGTGTCAGTGAAGCAATTCACAGCAGTTTGCTGTTCAAACTACTTACCTACAAGCCAGAAAGAAACCAAGAACAAGAAAAATACCCAAATAACTGAAAGTAGATGTATAAATCGCACAGTGCAAAAATAATAATAAATAATAAAGGGTATTTAGTTAACATAATTTTGATCAAAATAATGTGAAAGCCATCCCGCTAGTTCACGGCAACCCTTATGGGACAGTCCTAACTCTAATATTAAAAACCTTACCATTTGTCAAGTGACATACATATGGACAAGGGCAGAGAGACTGATCCCTAGTGTAAGCATAAAACCGAGGCAGAATGAGCGTCTCAGCCCAGACAAAGGGCAGCCACACCCTTTTATATGCACTAAAGCATACTGACTGCAAAGAAAAAACCTGAAGGTCTGAACTGAAACGTAAGTTGATGTGCATGCAAAATGTAAATGCATGTTCACACAAGGCCATTAAACAGAGAGAAACCAAGAACAAGAAAAATACCCAAATAACTGAAAGTAGATGTATAAATCGCACAGCGCAAAAATAATAATAAATAATAAAGGGTATTTAGTTAACATAATTTTGATCAAAATAATGTGAAAGCCATCCCGCAACTTCACGGCAACCTTTATGGGACAGTCCTAACTCTAATATTAAAAACCTTACCATTTGTCAAGTGACATACATATGGACAAGGGCAGAGAGACTGATCCCTAGTGTAAGCATAAAACCGAGGCAGAATGAGCGTCTCAGCCCAGACAAAGGGCGGCCACACCCTTTTATATGCACTAAAGCATACTGACTGCAAAGAAAAAACCTGAAGGTCTGAACTGAGACGTAAGTTGATGTACATGCAAAATGTAAATGCATGTTCACACAAGGCCATTAAACAGAGAGAAACCAAGAACAAGAAAAATCCCCAAATAACTGAAAGTAGATGTATAAATCGCACAGTGCAAAAATAATAATAAATAATAAAGGGTATTTAGTTAACATAATTTTGATCAAAATAATGTGAAAGCCATCCCGCCACTTCACGGCAACCCTTATGGGACAGTCCTAACTCTAATATTAAAAACCTTACCATTTGTCAAGTGACATACATATGGACAAGGGCAGAGAGACTGATCCCTAGTGTAAGCATAAAACCAAGGCAGAATGAGCGTCTCAGCCCAGACAAAGGGCGGCCAAACCCTTTTATATGCACTAAAGCATACTGACTGCAAAGAAAAAACCTGAAGGTCTGAACTGAAACGTAAGTTGATGTGCATGCAAAATGTAAATGCATGTTCATACAAGGCCATTAAGCAGAGAGAAACCAAGAACAAGAAAAATACCCAAATAACTGAAAGTAGATGTATAAATCGCACAGTGCAAAAATAATAATAAATAATAAAGGGTATTTAGTTAACATCATTTTGATCAAAATAATGTGAAAGCCATGCCGCCACTTCACGGCAACCCTTATGGGACAGTCCTAACTCTAATATTAAAAACCTTACCATTTGTCAAGTGACATACATATGGACAAGGGCAGAGAGACTGATCCCTAGTGTAAGCATAAAACCGAGGCAGAATGAGCGTCTCAGCCCAGACAAAGGGCGGCCACACCCTTTTATATGCACTAAAGCATACTGACTGCAAAGAAAAAACCTGAAGGTCTGAACTGAAACGTAAGTTGATGTGCATGCAAAATGTAAATGCATGTTCACACAAGGCCATTAAACAGAGAGAAACCAAGAACAAGAAAAATACCCAAATAACTGAAAGTAGATGTATAAATTGCGCAGTGCAAAAATAATAATAAATAATAAAGGGTATTTAGTTAACATAATTTTGATCAAAATAATGTGAAAGCCATCCCGCCACTTCACGGCAACCCTTATGGGACAGTCCTAACTCTAATATTAAAAACCTTACCATTTGTCAAGTGACATACATATGGACAAGGGCAGAGAGACTGATCCCTAGTGTAAGCATAAAACCGAGGCAGAATGAGCGTCTCAGCCCAGACGAAGGGCGGCCACACCCTTTTATATGCACTAAAGCATACTGACTGCAAAGAAAAAGCCTGAAGGTCTGAACTGAAACGTAAGTTGATGTGCATGCAAAATGTAAATGCATGTTCACACAAGGCCATTAAACAGAGAGAAACCAAGAACAAGAAAAATACCCAAATAACTGAAAGTAGATGTATAAATCGCACAGTGCAAAAATAATAATAAATAATAAAGGGTATTTAGTTAACATATTTTGATCAAAATAATGTGAAAGCCATCCCGACACTTCACGGCAACCCTTATGGGACAGTCCTAACTCTAATATTAAAAACCTTACCATTTGTCAAGTGACATACATATGGACAAGGGCAGAGAGACTGATCCCTAGTGTAGGCATAAAACCGAGGCAGAATGAGCGTCTCAGCCCAGACAAAGGGCGGCCACACCCTTTTATATGCACTAAAGCATACTGACTGCAAAGAAAAAACCTGAAGGTCTGAACTGAAACGTAAGTTGATGTGCATGCAAAATGTAAATGCATGTTCACACAAGGCCATTAAACAGAGAGAAACCAAGAACAAGAAAAATACCCAAATAACTGAAAGTAGATGTATAAATCGCACAGTGCAAAAATAATAATAAATAATAAAGGGTATTTAGTTAACATAATTTTGATCAAAATAATGTGAAAGCCATCCCGCCACTTCACGACAACCCTTATGGGAGAAGTCCTAACTCTAATATTAAAAACCTTACCATTTGTCAAGTGACATACATATGGACAAGGGCAGAGAGACTGATCCCTAGTGTAAGCATAAAACCGAGGCAGGTATTTAAAACTCTGTTTTCTCTGTCACACGGATCACATATACGTTGTAAGAAAATATTGCCATTTCTGGCCTCCATTAAAAATTTCCTTTAGTATGTCAGTGAAGCAATTCACAGCACTTTTCTGTTCAAACTACTTACCTACAAGCCAGGTATTTAAAAATCTGCTTTCTCCGTCACACGGATCACATATACGTTGTCAGAAAATGCTGCCATTTCTGGCCTCCATTAAAAATTTCTTTCAGTGTGTCAGTGAAGCAATTCACAGCAGTTTGCTGTTCAAATTACTTACCTACAGGCCAGGTATGTAAAACTCTGCTTTCTCCGTCACACGGATCACATATACATTGTCAGAAAATGCTGCCATTTCTGGCCTCCATTAAAAATTTCCTTCAGTGTGTCAGTGAAGCAATTCACAGCAGTTTGCTGTTCAAACTACTTAGCTACAGGCCAGGTATGTAAAACTCTGCTGTCTCCGTCACACGGATCACATATACGTTGTCAGAAAATGCTGCCATTTCTGGCCTCCATTAAAAATTTGCTTTAGTGTGTCAGTGAAGCAATTCACAGCAGTTTTCTGTTCAAACTACTTACCTACAAGCCAGGTATTTAAAACTCTGCTTTCTCCGTCACACGGATCACATATACGTTGTCAGAAAATGCTGCCATTTCTGGCCTCCATTAAAAATTTCTTTCAGTGTGTCAGTGAAGCAATTCACAGCAGTTTGCTGTTCAAACTACTTACCTACAGGCCAGGTATTTAACACTCTGTTTTCTCCGTCACACGGATCACATATAAGTTCTCTCCAAACTCAGTCATTTGTAGTGAGCGTGGAAGATACTGTCCTCCTTTCAAAATCGGCAAGGCACGTGGCAAGGGACGGGGAACTGGACGTGATGGTAATGGTGCATGCAGAGGCTGAGGACAAGGCCGTGGGCAAGCTGAAATTATGCCACAACAAACACCCAAATCTTCTCGCCTGTCACAATTTCTAGGGGACCGCAGCACACCACAATTGACCCCAGAGCAGTGTCAAAAGGTTGTTGGTTGGATAGCGGATAATGCTTCCAGTCACTTAGCCACCACCACCATCACCACCCTGTCTTCCACACAGTCAAGTCTCAGTAGCCGTGAATCTGGACTGCATATTCCTCACCCTGATCCTCCTTCCTCCCACCATGCCAAGTACCCAGAGACAACTGATCCCACACTTGGACACTCTGAAGAGCTGTTCACTTTTCCATTTATAGATTCGGGTCTCTCGCCAGGTCCACTTGAAGCGGGGCAAGAGGAGATTGCGTGTAGCGATGCCCAAATATTTGAGCAGCCACGGTCACACGAAGACAACGGTGGGAAAGTGTCACAAGAGGTGGACGATGATGAGACACAATTGCCAGAAAGTCAGAAGGAGGACCAGGGTGCGAAAGTGGAAGACGAGGTGGTTGATGATATAGTAACTGACCCAACCTGGCAGGAGGACATGCAGAGCGAGGACAGCAGCACACAGGGGGAGGGAGGCAGAGCACCCCAACAGGCAGGAAGAAGCAGTGTGGCAAAAAGACCAGCCTGACCACCACCAGCATGATCAGGCGCATGGCAGCAAAGCACCCAACTTTGTGGGCCGAACCCCAGGGTCCAGGAACAGTGTCTGCGGGTGGCACCATTGCTTCTTCCGCTGTTGTGCATGCAAGGCAATCCCCTGTCCATGGTGCATGCAAAGATGCCTCCTGCCCTGCACCTGTCGTTGCACACTCTCAAGTAGTAGCATCAGGAAGGACGTACATGTCCTTGTCCCAGCGCAGCGTTCAGTTATCCATACCCCAGTCCTTGGAACGCAAGCGCAAATATGCAACCAACACCCCACAGGCCACACTACTAAATTCTCACATTTCACGACTGCTTGCACTCGAAATGTTGCCTTTTAGGCTCGTGGAGACAGAAGCATTCCGCAACCTGATGGCGGCGGCCGTCTCTTCGACACTTCGTCTCCAGCCGCCACTATTTCTCCCGGGGTGCCGTCCCCGCATTACACAAGCACGTGTCCCAAAACAATAGCCGCGCCCTCAACAACGCAGTTACCGGGAAAGTCCACCTAACCACGGACACGTGGACAAGTGCTTGTGGGCAGGGACGGTACATCTCGCTGACGGCACACTGGGTTAACATAGTGGAAGCCGGGACCCAGTCGGACCTTGGGACAGAACACGTCCTCCCGACGCCAAAGATTGCGGGCCCTCGGTCAATCAGGGTTGCCCCCACGGTCTACAGCTCCTGCACCTCATCCTCCTCAGCCTCCTCCTCCTCTTCAGCCTCCATCTCCAAAATGACCACATCAGTCACAAGCTGGAAGCACTGCAGCACTGCCTCGGCCAAGAGGCAACTGGCTGTGCTGAAGCTAATATGCGCACAATGCTGAAGAGTTGTGGACAGCTCTGAAAGAGCAGGCAGATCTGGCATGGTCGTGTGTGACAATGGCCGGAACCTGATGGCGGCTGTGAGGCGAGGCGAGCTCATACACGTACCATGCCTGGCCCATGTGCTTAACCTCGTGGTTCAGCGGTTTCTCAAATCCTACCCGGAGCTGACGGATCTGCTTGTTAAAGTACACCACCTGTGTGCCCATTTTAGAAAGTCAGCTACAGCTTCCGCCGCCCTTGCAGTGTTTCAGCAGCGTTTGCAGCTTCCGGCTGACAGACTGGTGTGTGATGTCCCCACGCGTTGGAAATCTACACTGCAGATGTTGGGAAGGATTTGTGAGCAGAAGAGGACAGTTGTTGAGTACCAGCATCAACAAGGCTGTCGGTATTCAGTTCAGACTCCACACATAAGACCTCAGGAGTGGACATGGATGTCAGACATATGTACCATCCTCCAAAACTTTGAGGACTCCACCAAGATGGTGAGTGGCGATGACGCCATAATTAGCGTCACCATGCCGCTTCTCTGTCTTCTGAAATGCTCTCTGCTCACAATCAAAGAGGATGCATTGCAGGCGGAGCACGATGAGATGGAGCAAGGAACCATACAGGGTGATTAAATACAGCCAATCCTCATCTCATCCCAACGTGGATTGAGTGGCAATGAGGAAGAGGAGGAGGAGGAAGGACAGGAGCTAGTTTCATGCGCTATAGACGGTACTACCTGCACAGCTGTCATACTGTCTGTTCAGCGTGGATGGCCAGAGAACAGCGAGGAGGAGGACAATGAAAGAGGGGTCTAGGATGTCAGCAGGAGGAAAATTACTATGTAAAGGCTGGAAAGTTGTGTGATCTGCTCTTCTGTGACCCTGACAATTATTTTCATTTTTTTTGGGGGGGGGGGCCCCAATTTGAACTTCTGCTATGGGGCCCCATGAATCCTATGTACGCCCCTGGTTGAAAGCAATGCAAAAGTGCAAATATGCATCAAAAACGCTACGTGTGAACATAGCCCAAGGTGTGGAGGAGTATTTTCGTTTTTGGTTATTTATTTTGCCTTATATACAAGTCATTACCCTGGAAAGGATGTTCCTTAACATATTTCCCAAGAAAATCCATTTTGGTTTCATTTTTGTATGTTTTATTGTGAGTCCGTAAAAGTGGCGTAATACTCTGACAACGTTGTTGACAGCAGTGATCTGGGAGTCAGAGATGCTTCCAGGGGTCTTGCCCATGCTGTTCATATGTCATTTGAGCACTGTTCCCATCGATTTGAGCAATTTTTAGGCCCTCTGCCGACCGCCGGTGGGAGCCGCCTGAAAAATGCTCGAGTTTCCCATAGACTTACATTGAGCTCGTTGCTCGGGTCGAGCACCCGAGTATTCCAATTTGCTCGACCAGAGCAACGAGTACCTGAGCATTTTAGTGCTCGCTCATCTCTACATATTACCACCCCATAGGGACCGGGTACTACAATACTGATCATTAATATAAAAACACATTACTAATATTACCATAAGTGCCATTATACACAGGAGCTCTGTATATAGTATACAGTGTATAGTGTCAGTGTACAGGTAATACAGTGATCCATTTATATGGATACACTTAAATAAAATGGGAATGGTTGGTGATATCAACTTCCCGTTTGTGGCACATTAGTATATGGGAGGGGGAAAACTTTTCCAGATTGGTGGTGACCATGGTGGCCATTTTGAAGTCGGCCATTTTGGATCCAACTTTATTTTTTTCAATGGGAAGAGGGTCATGTGACACATCAAACATATTGAGAATTTCATAAGAAAAACAATGGTGTGATTGGTTTTAACGTAACTTTATTCTTTCATGAGTTATTTACAAGTTTATGACCACTTATAAAATGTGGTCAAAGTGCTGCCCATTGTGTTGGATTGTCAATGCAACCCTCTTCTCCCACTCTTCACACGCTAATAGCAACACCGCAGAAGAAATGCTAGCACAGGCTTCCAGTATCCGTTGTTTCAGATGCTGCACATCTCGTATCTTCACAGCATAGACGATTGCCTTCAGGTGACCCCAAAGATAAAAGTCTAAGGGGGTCAGATCGGGAGACCTTGGTGGCCATTCAACTGGCCCACGACGACCAATCCACTTTCCAGGAAACTGTTCATGTAGGAATGCTCGGACCTGACACCCATAATGTGGTGGTGCACCATCTTGTTGGAAAAACTCAGTTTCCTGGAAAGTGGATTGGTCCCATGATCCTGCCCCATGCATCATATGATCCTGCCCCATGCGTCCCATGATCCTGCCCCATGCGTCCCATGATCCTGCCCCATGCGTCCCATCATCCTGCCATATGCGTCCCATCATCCTGCCCCATGCGTCCCATCATCCTGCCCCATGCGCCCCATGATCCTGCCCCATGCTTCCCATGAATCTGCCCCATGCATTCCATGATCCTGCCTCATGCATCATATGATCCTGTGGCCCCCTGGGCCGTGGGGTACTCGGTGCCGGGCCGGTCGTTGCTAGGGGAAATGTCACAGTGGCGGTGACCCGGTCCGTGACCCAGGGCGGTCAGTAAAAAGGGGTATTTACAGGGGAATTAAAGTTCTTTTTATATACAGTTCGTGATGCCATCTGTGGTATGTGGCTAAAGGGAGCCGCCGCTGCGGAGCAGGTCCTCTGGAGCTGTTGTTAATGCAGCAGAGTTGGTTTAGCTCTCCACAGGTAGAGCTTAGCTCCAGGGCAGTGTAGACGTCGCTGTTATGGTGTAGTGCAGAGGATGGCGCAGTTAATAATCAGTCCACAACTTAATGGCGGTTTCCTCTTTACTTGCGGTGGTTAGGCAGACCGGGGGTACTAGCTGGTAGTAGAGGTCCGGGCGGCCTGGAAGCAAGTTGGGGGATCCACCTAGCCAGGTGGAGTTGTAGGCCTTCCCTTTGCGCTACCTCTTTGGCCCTGCTGCGTATAACTATGCTGCGGCCCTCGTCCCTGAGTAAAACGTCTTTGTGCTCACCCGTATGACAGGCAGCTCGGGCCTTCCTGGAGTGTCGTTCCCACATGGCGGTGCTGGGCCCTGTCGTGCTGCTGAGCCTCCGGGCGTCTGATGGGGCCAGGAGACATGCAGTCTCCTGCCCTCCGGTTTCTGCTGCTGGGCTTTCGGTGCCCCACAACCTTGGACTCCGGTGTCCGGTTCTTCTGCGCTTCCCTCTGGGGTGAACTGCCATACAGCTCCACTCCCTAGGTCTTTCCTAGTCGACGTCCTGTATTCAACTCCTCTCTGCTCTCCTCACACTAACTAACCCCGCCTCCAGATCCAGTTGCTAAGGGGAGGGGCTCCCCTTGCTGGTCTGGAGCCAGGAAGTGTTGCATGCTAGCAAAACCTGATTAGGGGACCCCTCCTTGCTTCCAGGCATGGCATCACCCCCTTGTGAGGGAGGCAATGCCACTGTGGCAACCGGACTCCTGGGGTGCCACATTCCCCCCTAGTTAACTTCAGTACTCCCGGACTGAGGATACCGCCTTTCTTTTCTTTTTTTTTTTTTTAAATTAACAATCAACAATAACAATTCACATTACCAACAGTTTACAAAATCTCAAAAAGCAAAAACTACAAAAACCCAAGCAAAAACGTACAGCAGTCACTGCGGCGCTTAGTCTTTACGCCACAATCCGGGGATTGAAATTTGGCTGGTGGGAACCGCATCAACCCACTTTGTGTATCATCCCTGGGCATGGCTTCAGGGCACTCTTTCGGTGGGCCTGGTCAGCCACGCCTGCGGTTTATTTTCAAGGCCACTTATTAACTATTTTCAATATTGTCCTGACTACACCTAGTCCTGTGGTCCAATTGTCCATAAATGTAACAAATATATATATCTAGCATTATTTAATGATTACAACTATTTATAACATACTCTTTAGTTATCTTACACTTTAGTTCCTCCAGCGGGCAGGGAGCTGACCTTTAGTACTCCGGGTCGATCTACGTAGTACATTTGTTGTCACTGACCTACCCTGGTTCCTATTGTCTACCCCTGGTGTGGCGGGTTCAGTGTGAACTACACTACGGGTAGTCTGAGGTAACACTGGTAGGCTGGGTAATCTCCTACGAATTCTTTGACTCACCCTGGGTATGACAGGTTCACTGCTAGCAGAGGGTAGATTCTCCTGATCTGCTGCTGATGAAGCATCTGTCTCTGGGGCCGACTGGTCTTCCAGATGTTCTGGAGCCTCTGCAGCTTCTGGTGAGGCCGCTTGGAGAAAGGTTAGGACAGGCACCACAATTGCTCTGTTCACCTGTGTCCAAGACCGGGGAAATGCTCCAAGGACTGTCTGGACCGTTTCCTCCACTTTTTCGTGGGCTGAGGGCTGTCTTGGTCTTCTTCTCTGTGTTTCAACTGTTCAGGACATATCTTCAAGTGGTCTCTTGAGACTGCCGCTGAAGTGTCCCATCCATCTTTACTGATGAGGCACACTTTGGTGTTATCGAAATTTGAAGGTAAGACGGTGTATGGCTCAACCTCCCACTGGTCATCTAATTTGTGGACTCGTCTCTTCCTTTTGAGTACTTGTTCTCCATGTGACAAGGGAACTGCAGGTGCCTGCTGATTGTAAGTTTTCTCCTGCTTCTGTCTCCCCTGGGACAAACTTCTCTCCACACATTCTTGCACCTTGCGGTATTGTTGCTGCCGCTCTGTATCCCAATCTGCATCTGGTGATGTTGTGTCTGGTGTTAAAACTCCCATGTCTAAGTCAATGGGTAGCTTACCAGGTCTTGCTCTCATCAGGTAAGCAGGTGTACAGTTGGTGGAGTTCACAGGAATGTGGTTATACAGGTCCACCAAATCTGGTAACCTCTCTGGCCACAAGCTACGTTCTTCAAGGGGCAACATCTTCAACAGGTCTATCACCACCTGGTTCATTTTCTCGCACAACCCGTTGATCTGGGGATGATACGGCATCGTCTTTATTTTCTTGCAGCCGTACAAGTTACAGAATTCCTGGAACGCCTCTGCTTCAAAGGCTGGACCTTGGTCGGTGAGCACTCGTTCATGGTAACCGTGCGGACGACAAAAGTGTTGTTGAAACGCTTTGGCTGCCATCTGAGCCGTCTGATCTTTCACTGGCACTACTACCAAGAACCTGGAGTAGTGGTCTACTATGGTGAGAGTGTAGACATAGCCTGACCGGCTTGGGGCTAGATTCACGTGGACCAACGTTACCAGTTCAGGTGGTTGCTGGGTAATTATGGGCTGCAGGGGAGCCCTCTGGCTATCACGGTCTTTCCTTCTCAGGTTGCATGGACCACTTTCTCGACACCATCTCTCGATTGCTTTCCTCATGCCAACCCAGTAGAATCGCTCACATAGCAGGACTTCCAACTTCTTCCACCCGAAGTGTCCTGCTCCATCGTGGTACGCTTCTAATACCATTGGCGCATCCCGGCTCGGGACTACCACCTGCCAGACCAGTTCATGTGTCCGGGAGTTGATACTTCTTCGACACAGCTTTCCCTCATAGATGAACAGTTTGCCCTTCTCCTTCCACAACTGTTGGGTCTCCTGTGGAGCATCTGGATCAGGGTGTGAGTCAGCTTGTGTCAGCAACTCCTTTACCAGGCAGAAAGCTGGGTCGCTATCCTGCGTCTCTGCCCATCCATGATGGGGCAATGGGTTGAACGTGGCCTCTCTGCTGGCGGAGCGCTTGTCCCTCACACAGTGGGAGCACTGGGTCACCCCGTGATGATGGAAAGCGGGTAGCTCCATCTCCTCCAGATCTTCCGGGTCTTCTCCCCCATCTGGCAAGTTGGGCATCCTGGACAGCGCATCAGCATTAGTGTTTTTATGCCCCGCCCGATAGTTGATGGTAAACTCGTAGTTAAACAGTCAGGCCATCCATCGTTGCTCTAGGGCACCAAGCTTCGCAGTCTCCAGGTGCGTCAGCGGGTTGTTGTCTGTGAAGACTGTAAGTCTGTAGGAGGCGAGGTAGTGTTTGAAGTGCTCTGTTACAGCCCAGACTATGCCTAAAAACTTCAACTTGAAGGAACTATAGTTGTTGGGGTTCCTTTCCGTGGGCCGGAACTTCCTGCTGGCGTAGGCAATCACTCTCTCTCTGCCCTGTTGTACCTGGGACAGCACCGCTCCCAATCCCACGTTGCTGGTATCCGTATGAAGTATAAAGGGTTGGCCATAGTCGGGGTAGGCCAGGACTTCGTCACCCATAAGAGCCATTTTCAGTCGAAAGATTCGTCTTCTGGTTTACCCCATTTGAATGGAGGTTTCGGGTTCTTGGCCTTCTTGGACTGGCCCACTAAGAGGTCCTGCATGGGTGCCGCTATCTTGGTGAAACCCTTGATGAATCTCCTGTAGTAGCCTACCAGCCCGAGGAACTGTCGCACTTCCTTGATAGTGGAGGGGCTTGGCCAGTCCTTGATCACAGTGACTTTTTCAGGGTCTGGTGCTACACCTTCGGCGCTTACCACATGACCTGGGTACTGCACTTTGGGCTTCAACAGGTGGCACTTGGACGGCTTTATCTTCAGGCCATAACCAGATAGGGCTTCGAACACCTCGGCCAGGTGGTCTTCATATGTCTTTGAGTAGACAATTACATCATCTAGGTACAGCAGGACGGTTTTGAAGTTTTCGTGTCCTAGGCAACACTCCATTAACCGCTGGAAGGTTCCTGGGCCATTGCAAAGCCCGAATGGCATGCAGTTGAACTCGCTAAGACCCATTGGTGTTGTAAACGTGGTCTTTTCTCGGTCCGCCTCTGTCACAGGAACCTGCCAATACCCTCTGGTGAGATCCAAAGTGGAGAAATAGTTAGCTGATCTCAATGCTGCTAATGATTCCTCAATTCTGGGTAATGGGTAGCCGTCCTTATGTGTAATGAGGTTAATCTGCCTGTAATCGACACACATCCTCATTGTACCATCTTTCTTTCTAACGAGAACTAATGGAGCTGCCCAGGGGCTACAACTATTTCTGATCACCCCAGCCTTCTTCATCTCCCGTAACATTCCTTTGGCACATTGATAGTGAGCTGGGGGTACAGGCCGGTACCCCTCTTTAATGGGCGGATGATCTCCTGTGGGGATATGATGTTGGACCCCTTTTACCTGCCCAAAGTCTAGTGGGTGTTTGCTGAAGACTCATTCATATTTTTGGACCACCCGGTATACTCCATGCTTTTGGTGCAAAGGGGTGGAGTCAGTGCCTACTTGTAGCTTCTGACACCAATCTTCCATCTGCCCCTTGGAGCCGTTATCCTCCGCCGGTTTGGATGGAGGCAAGGGTTCCACTGCCTTTATTGCATTGTTACTGACAGTGAACAGCTTAGCAAGGGTGGCATACCGGGGTAAATGGACCTCTTTCTCCCCACAATTCAGGATGCGTATTGGTACTCTCCCCTTGCGGACATCGACTACCCCCCTGGCTGTCAAGATGGTGGGCCTACTATCAGAGTACACAGGTTCTACCAGGGCCTGATAATCTTGACCCCTGAGACCTATTGCTGCCCGACACCATATTAACATTTCACTCCTAGGGGGCATTGCAATGGGCAATGGATTACTCATCCTGACACTGCCAACTTCTCCACCAGACAGCTCTACCTGTTGTCTTTTCATCAGGGCTCTGATCTCCTTCTGCAGAACTCGCTGCTGACTGGAACTGGCAGTCTCTGCGACCAGCTGCAACAAAAGAATAATTTCCCCAAGACAATTCTCTATCACATTGGTGCCTATAGTTATCATAGGATGACTTTCTCGGTGATCAATATCAACAATAATCATTCCTTGTGATGGCAGTTCTACTCAACCAACTTTTATGGTCAGCTCTTTATACCCCACCTGAGGCAAGGGCTGACCATTGCTGGCATAGATACTAAGATGTTCATCTGGACGGCGGGTAATGTCTGAATCAGTCCAGTATTGTTTATAAAGGATATATGGCATCGTTGTCACCTGGGACCCAGTGTCCAGCAGTGCGTTCATCGGGATGCCATCAAGCACGACAGGTAGGACCGGCTGTCCTCCCACGTACTTGTCTCGCCAGCTTTGTGGGCCTGGTTGTCTTACTCCTGGGGGTTGGCCCTCTGCCCCAGGGGTTGCTCGTTTAAATTACAGAATCTTGCGTAGTGCCCCGCCTTTTGACAGCGGCGGCAGATGGGTTGTCCGTCCTGGTCGTAGCGATCGCTGTTCCTACCTCTGGTCGGTGGAATTCTTCTCTGTCGTCGCCACGGGACATCATCTGCACTGGAAGCCAGCTGGATCTTTTCCTTTGGAGACACTTGTATGGCCTGCATGGTTTTAGTTAGTGTAGCCACACTTTTGGTCAGCTCCTGGACCTGAAGGCGTAGGTCTGCAGACGGGTCATTGTCTAGAGTCTGCGCATCAGCCTCCACAGGTGCTGGGGGAAAGGACGCCACCTCCTGGTGGTATGTGATAGCTGGACGCCGGAGGGATGCAGTGCCGCCTGGGGTTGGTTCTCACAGCACCCGGATGGCTCGGTCTTTAAATTGCGCAAAGTCCAGATCAGGGTTTTGCAGAGCAATAATGCGCAGCTGTGTCCGGTGAGCGTTAGACAGGAGCCCCTCAATAAACTGCTCAGTTAGCAATCTGCACTCGTCTCGAACACTGTCGGGGTTCACTTGTTTAATGGCCCGCAGCGCCTCCTGCAGGTTTAGAGCATAGTCCGGTACACTGTCCTGCACCCTTTGTTTGCACCCGCAGAACTTCATCTTAATTTCTGCTGCGGTGCGGGTGTCAAAGGTATCCTTCAACCGAGCCAGTATTTCCTTGATAGAGCTTTTGTCCCTGCCCGGCCAAGACTTCACCTCTCTCTGGGCTGCACCGATTAGCTGGCCTATGAGGATGCTGACTTTTTGCTCCTCAGACAGGGGGTACACTTTAAACAAACTGCACAGTCTCTCCTCAAAGTCGTTCAGGGTGTGTGACTCACCTGAGTACTGGGGCAACCACGCCGCCCCTGGTATATACTGCATTGATAACGGTATTACAGTGGTGGCGGCCGCAGCTTAATCCTCTCCTTGGTTGGGCATCTTCCCCCTAGTGAACCTCAGCCAGGTCCTGGGCGTCTGCTGATGTACCAGTATGCTGCTCTGCAGGCGGAAGGATCTCTTACCCGGCGGTTCCGGATCGAGGCCTCCTGCTTCCCCTCGGCTGACGGCAAATTACGTGATAACACAGTTCAGTACAGTCTATGGCACACAGGACCCAGTTATACCGGGCTTCGTGAATCCTGTTCGTGATGCCAAGTTGACGCGCCCCCTGAGCCGTGGGGTACTCGGTGCCGGGCCAGTCGTTGCTAGGGAAAATGTCACAGTGGCGGTGACCCGGTCCGTGACCCAGGGCGGTCAGTAAAAAGGGGTATTTACAGGGGGATTAAAGTTCTTTTTATATACAGTTTGTGACGCCACCTGTGGTATGTGGCTAAAGGGAGCCGCCGCTGCGTAGCAGGTCCTCTGGAGCTGTTGTTAATGCTGCAGAGTTGGTTTAGCTCTCCACAGGCAGAGTTTAGCTCCAGGGTAGTGTAGACGTCGCTGTTATAGTGTAGTGCAGAGGATGGCGCAGTTAATAATCAGTCCACAACTTAATGGCGGTTTCCTCTTATCTTTACTTGCGGTGGTTAGGCAGACCAGGGCACGGGTACTAGCTGGTAGTAGAGGTCCGGGCGGCCTGGAAGCAAGTTGGGGGATCCACCTAGCCAGGTGGAGTTGTAGGCCTTCCTTTTGCGCTACCTTTTTGGCCCTGCTGCGTATAGCTATGCTGCGGCCCTCGTCCCTGAGTAAAACGTCTTTGTGCTCACCCGTATGGCAGGCAGCTCGGGCCTTCCTGGAGTGTCGCTCACACGTGGCGGTGCTGGGCCCTATCGTGCTGCTGAGCCTCCGGGCGTCTGATGGGGCCAGGAGACCTGCAGTCTCCTGCCCTCCGGTTTCTGCTGCTGGGCTCTCGGTGCCCCACAACCTCGGACTCTGGTGTCCGGTTCTTCTGCGCTTCCCTCTGGGGTGAACTGCCGTGCAGCTCCACTCCCTAGGTCTTTCCTCATCGACGTCCTGTATTCAACTCCTCTCTGCTCTCCTCACACTAACTAACCCCGCCTCCAGATCCCAGTTGCTAAGGGGAGGAGCTCCCCTTGCTGATCTGGAGCCAGGAAGTGTTGCATACTAGCAAAACCCGATTAGGGGACCCCTCCTAGCTTCCAGGCATGGCATCACCCCCTTGAGAGGGAGGAAATGTCACTGTGGCAACCGGACTACTGGGGTGCCACACCTGTCCCATGTGTCCCATGATCCTGCCCCATCTGCCTCCATATTGTGGCTTGCCGCTTACAGTACAAAAAAAAAAAGTAACAAAAAAAGTTACTCCTTACCTGGTTCAGATGTGAAGCAGCGCTTTTATGCTTTTTTAATAGCACAGAAAAGATTTGATTCATCACTTAAAAATGAAACTGTGCTGTTTTTATTTACATATGTTTTTTTTCAAGCTCCACATTGAAGCCTATAGAGAAAAAAGCACCAAAACTGCACAGTTCAACACCATCCTTAGATAGTATTTTAATGGAATCACATCCACTTTGCTTGGACATTTAGGCCGTGTTCACCTGTAGTGTAAATGCTGTATTTTCTGCTGCTTTTTTTACTCAGAAATTCTGCTGCATTTAACTGTCCAAGAAAAGTGGATGTGAATTCATGAAATTTGCTCCCGCCGTGAGACTAAACTTTCTGCTGAACTGTGCAGTGGTATGCTTGTTTTTCTCTATAAGCTTCTATGTGGAACCTAAAAAAACTGCAATTACTTTTTTAAGTGCAGAAACTAGAGATGAGCTTGACACACAGATGACGATGTGACGAGGCGACAGCCCTGGCTAATCAAAAGCCGCGCCAGGGACACTGTAAGGTAAGAGATTTGTGGGTCTCCTATCAAGCTACCACTGACCTGGACGCTGGATCAAAGTCCTGTGAATCATTCTGCTCATCTCTACTCCCAAACGATCAGGATACAGCAGGACAGTCCCGGATTTGGGTCTACACTCTGCCTATTCTCCCCGGAAGCCTCAATCTTTCAGTCATAGGAGTGGCTCCGGCATGGTTTCATTCACCGCTCAGTGTATAGAGTGGCGCCTATAATCGCACCCCCGGCACTGACTGACGGCCGGCTCTAATGCTGCTCCAGCTGTCAGCCAATGCCGGGGGGTGGGGTTACAAGCACTGCTATCTATGCACAGAGCAGTGACAGAAACCATGCTGAAGCCACTCCTATGACTAAGGGGCTGTGCACACGATCCGGTGACGCTGCAGGTTTGATGCTGCGTGTTATGCAGCGTCAGATTTGCAGCGTCCAGATGTTACAGCATAGTGGATGGGATGTCTAGAAATCCCATGTCCACTATGCGTATCTGGGTACCTGCGGATCACCCGCGGAAACTGACATGTGGCGCGTCTTTCAGGACCGCAGCATGTCAATTTCTCTTGCGGATCCGCATGCACACTTTCCCCATAGACCTAATCTCTATGAGGAAAGTCCGCATGTGAAAAAAAAAAAATGGTGCCGCTCATTTGCATAATGAGCGGAAACTGCTGTGGCTATCCCGTAGCATTGGGGCCGCAGGCTGGTACGCATCCTGCGTACATAACCTTAAAGACCGAGCCTGCTGGGAGAAATAACGTAAATTTCCTCCCGGGAGCAGGGCTCTCAGTATGGCAGCCGCACAGTGTCAGAATGCTATTACCTGCAGATTATCCCCATATCTTCTAGTTAATAGCGTTTTTTTACATGACAGGTTCCCTCTAAATGAAAAAAATGACAAAATTAAGAAATGATAAATTAAAAAATGAGTCAAAAACTGCAGTGTCAAAAACTGCAGTGTCAAAAAAGCAATACAAATGGATGTAAAAATGCACTGAAAAAACGCAAGTAACCTAATTTATCTAGTAGGTGCAGAAATGCTGTACAAAATCTTCAGTATCAAAAACCTACCGAATACTGATCATGGGAACTTAGCATGAAAGATTTTTTAATAAGGGGTCACAATCTAATGTCATGATTAGTTTTATTGATTGTAATAATTATTAATTCCTTGCTGACACCTCTCAAAGTCTCCGAGCTGACTTACAAAGCATTGCTAGTAGTAGGGTCTGCATAGCGCTGGGTGCGACACTGCGGATTCCGCACTACAAATCTCAAGAGATATATGTGGCACCCCAGGGGTCTGGTTTTCCACAGTAATGTAATGTTATGTCTGAGAGCAGGTGGGAGGTCCTTTGGTCAGGGATCCTGTGCATGCCACACCTCCTGCCCAGTCTTGGGAGGGGAAGAACTTCCCCTGTATAAACCCTGGGCTGAGGCAGGGTTAGTCAGTCAAGGAGAGTAGAGACAAGAAACAGCAGAAGCAATACTACTACGAGTCAGGGGCTGGCAGCTGCAGAGCTCGCCCTGACTGAGAAGCTTTCTTACCGGACCCGGCGTCCGATGCTGTGGGGACTAACTCTTACCCAGCAGCAGAAGCCGACCGGTAGGGGATTTCAGGTCCTCAGGCCCAGAAACCCGAAGGCACGGTCACACGCGTGGGACCAGCACCGCCATCGTGGAGCGGAAGCCATTAGAAGGCCCCGAGTCACCGGCCATACGGGTGAGCACCACACGGTACACTCAGGGACGTGGGCTACTTATATCCGCTTCTAGCAAGGTAGCCAGAAGAGTACAGTCAGTTTGGGAGGCCTACAACTCCGCCTGGCCAGGGGAGATCCCATCTGCTCAAGGACTGACCAGGCCCCGTTCACTAGCAAGTACTCCGGGAGGGTCTATCGTTGTTACCAGTAAAGACCCTGAATTACACCGCACCGTCTCTGAGTGGTTCCTGCTACCCCCATCATCCACATCTGCTGCCCTGAGGCCATACCCCTCCCGTTGGGGGTTATACCATCTACGCTGCACCATCCATCCACCGGCCTCAGCGGACTGTCCTGCAGCGGCAGCTCCATAGCTGCATTCAACGGGTGGCGTAGTCGTCCTACATCTACCGCTGTTACATCGCCGCTCAGTTTGACTCCCTGGGCACGGACCGGGTCACCGCCACGAGACTACAACCCTCAAGAGATCCGGCTCCGGGTAAGCTCCCGCGTGCGCAACGCAGCGCGACACAGGCCCAGGGGCGCGTCAACTTTGGCGTAGTCGGCAGGATTTCGTGCCCGCAACCACCAGGTACTGCGTGCCTGAAAAAGAGACTTTTCAAACTTACCTGTGGTGAAGATTCCCGCCATCCGGCGCCATCTTCAGCCTTCTTCCCGCCATCGGTGAAGTTTCCCGCCATCCGGCGCCATCTTCTGCCTTCTTCCCGCCATCCGTGGAGTTTTCCCGCCATTGGACGCCATCTTGAGGACGCCGCGCGGGAAGAAGAGGGGCGTGGACTCCGAAAGCGCGCGAGAACTGAAGCCCCGCCTCACGTCCGGACGTTGCGTAAGGTCCTGGAAGGAGCCCAGCAGACGCCGACGTCACAGGAGCGCGACGGAAGGTCCTCAACCCTGACGATCCACTGCGGAGCCGCGGCCTACGGAACAGGATCATCACAAGGTAGGCCACGGTCCACTAGGGGGGAGGAAGATGTCGGATACGGAGGAGAGCTTCACTGCCTCAACCCCCGCCAGCGCTACCGCTGCTGCAGTTATGCCCTTCACCATGCCCTATATCCCGGGAGCAGCTTGGCTACCCCAGTACTCAGGGGAGTCACATACCCTGCATGACTTTAGAGAAAAGCTGGATAGCCTCTTCCAGGTGTACCCCCTCACAGAAGAGCAAAAAGTGAGCATCCTGGTGGCCCAACTAACCGGGGCAGCCAAAAGGGAAGTAAAATCCTGGCCACCTGGGAGGAAGACTGTCGCAGGGATACTAACCCGGCTGAAGGACACCTTTGATACCCGCACCTCAGCCGAGATTAAGCTTAGATTCTACGGGTGCAAGCAGCGAGCGCATGAGAGTATAAGGGACTATGCACTAAACCTACAAGAGGCCCTGAGAGCCATTAAGCAGACCGACCCTGACGGCGTGGGAAACGAGGACAGGCTGTTGACCGAACAGTTTATAGAGGGACTGTATTGTAATACCCACCGAACCCAGTTGCGGGCAATGGCCTTACAGGATCCCCATCTGGGCTTTGCACAGTTCAAGGACAGAGCCATCCGGGTGCTCCGAGAACCGGCACCGGGTGGCGTTGTGACCCACAAGCGCCCTGCTATCACTTACCATCAGGAGGCGGCGCCCTTGTCGGCAGGGCCTGTGGGAGCTGATGCGCAGGCTTTGGACAATGACCCGGCTCCAGACCTACACCATCAGGTCCAAGAGCTAGCTAAGAGCGTTGCTGCGCTAACCCGAACTGTGCAGTCTTTACAGGCTTCCACCCCAGGGAAGATCCAGCTGGCATCCGGACCGGAGGACATCCCGTGGCGTCGACCAAGGAGGACCCCACCGGCCAGAGGAAGACCCAGTGACCGATACAGCGAGGACGGACGACCCATCTGCCGCCGCTGTAATCAACCTGGACATATGGCAAGGTACTGTTCTTTAAACGGGCACAACCTGGGGTAGAGGGCCAACCCCCAGGAAAAAGATCACCAGGCCCATCGAACTGGCGCGACAGATATGTGGGAGGACGTCCAGTCTTGCCTGTGGTACTGGATGGCATTCCCATGAGTGCCCTACTGGACACCGGGTCACAGGTCACCACCATCCCGTACGTGCTCTTTAAGCAGTACTGGAATGACTCGGATATTACCCGCTACCCTGACGACGACTTGAGTATCATCGCCAGCAATGGCCAGCCCGTGCCACAGATCGGATTTAAAGAGGTGACCATCAAAATCGGTAGAGTCGAACTGGCAGCACAGGGACTGATCATTGTAGATATTGACAAACATGAGAGTCACCCAAAAATAACTCTAGGAACTAATGTAATTGAAAATTGTCTTGCAGAGGTGATTTTCCTTTTACAGCAGGTTGCCAAGAACGCCAGCTCCAGCGAGCAGCGGGTGCTCCAGAAAGAGATCCGGGAACTGATGCGACGGCAACAGGTGGAACTCTCCGGCGGTGAGATTGGTAGCGTAAGAATGTGTGACCCTTTTCCTATTGCCATGCCCCCAAAAAGTGAAATGATGATTTGGTGCCGGGCAGCTATTGGTCTGAGAGGTAGAGATTACCAGGCAATGGTAGAACCAGTTTACTCGGACAGTAGGCCCACCATTTTGACAGCACGGGGGGTGGTTGATGTACGCCATGGGAGGGTGCCCGTTCGCATAATAAATATCGGGGAGAGGGAAGTGTACCTGCCCCAGTATGCCACGCTAGCCAAATTATATACCATTAACCAAAATTCTATACAATCTGTGGAACCCTTGCCTCCATCTCACCCGGAGGAGGGTAACGGCTCTAAGAAAAACATGGAGGACTGGTGTCAGCAACTACATCTGGGTACTGACTCCACTCCCGCACACCAGAAACAAGGAGTCTATCGGGTGGTTCAGGAGTACGAGAGAGTGTTCAGTAAACACCCGTTAGACTTCGGGCGAGTCAAGGGGGTAGAACACCACATCCCCACGGGAGACCATCCTCCTATAAAAGAGAGGTATCGACCCGTACCCCCTGCCCACTACCAACACGCCAAAGGGATGCTTAGAGACATGAAGGAGGCTGGGGTGATCAGGGATAGCTGTAGCCCCTGGGCAGCTCCACTAGTCTTAGTCCGAAAGAAAGACAACACCATGAGGATGTGTGTAGATTACCGGAAAATCAATCGTATCACACACAAGGATGCGTACCCCTTACCAAGGATAGAGGAGTCATTGGCTGCTTTGAGATCTGCTAACTTCTTCTCTACCTTGGATCTCACTAGCGGGTACTGGCAGGTTCCTGTAGCAGAGGCGGACCGGGAGAAGACCGCATTCACCACCCCGATGGGACTTAGCGAGTTCACCTGCATGCCGTTCGGACTCTGCAACGCACCGGGAACCTTCCAACGACTAATGGAGTGTTGTCTGGGCCACAGAAACTTCGAGACGGTCCTGTTGTACCTGGACGATGTCATCGTATATTCCAAGACGTATGAGGACCACCTGAAACACCTGGCGGAAGTGTTCGAAGCTCTGGCAAGTTACGGCCTAAAGGTGAAACCCTCCAAGTGTCACCTCCTGAAACCAAAGGTGCAGTACCTGGGACATGTGGTGAGCGCTGACGGAGTGGCTCCCGACCCTGATAAGATCACCGCAATTAAGGAATGGCCAAGCCCCTCCAGCGTAAAAGAAGTGCGGCAGTTCCTCGGGTTGGTAGGCTACTACCGAAGGTTTATTCCCGGTTTCACCAAAAAGGCAGCACCTATGCAGGACCTCCTGATAGGCCAGTCCCGGAAGGCCAAGAACCAGAAGCCGCCCTTCAAATGGGAGGAGCTGGAAGAAGAGTCCTTCCGCCAGCTGAAGATGGCCCTCACGGGGGACGAAATCCTGGCGTACCCGGATTATAGCCAGCCCTTTATCCTCTACACCGACGCCAGTAACATCGGGCTAGGAGCCGTACTGTCCCAGATCCAGCAGGGGAAGGAACGAGTAATCGCCTACGCCAGCCGAAAACTGCGACCCACCGAAAGGAACCCCGAGAATTACAGCTCATTTAAGTTAGAGTTCCTGGCCGTAGTATGGGCAGTCACCGAGCGCTTTAAGCATTACCTCGCTTCTTCCCGGTTCACCGTGTACACGGATAACAACCCGTTGACACACCTGGACACGGCAAGACTCGGTGCCCTGGAGCAGAGGTGGATGGCCCGTCTGTCCAACTACGAGTTCACAATCAAATACCGGGCAGGACGCTCCAATACCAACGCGGACGCCCTGTCCAGGATGCCCAACCTGCTGGACGGAGGAGAAGATCCGGAGGGACTGGAAGAAGTTGAACTCCCTGCGTTCCACCGTCATGGGACTATCCAGTATTCCCACCGGGTAAGGAGTAAGCAAGCTGCTACGTTGAACCCCTTACCCCACTACAACTGGGCGGAAACGCAAGACAGCGACCCTGCCGTCCGACTGGTGAAGGAGATGCTGACTCGGCCGGAGGCTCGCCTTGAACCAGACGCTCCGGAGGAAGCCAAACAACTATGGGCAGAGAAGAGTCGACTGTTCCTTTACAAAGGGAAGTTGTGCCGCAGAATGGTTAACTCCCGGACGCATGAATTACTCTGGCAAGTAGTGGTGCCACGAAGAGACGCAGCCATGGTGATGGAGGCATACCACGACGGAGCTGGACACTTCGGGTGGAAGAAGCTGGAGTTCCTGCTGCGCGAGCGGTTCCACTGGGTAGGCATGAGGGGAACCATCGAGAAGTGGTGCAGAGACTGTGGCCCGTGCAACCTGAGAAGGAAGGACCGTGCCAGCCAGAAGACTCCCCTGCAGTCCATCGTCACCCGGCAACCGTTGGAACTGGTAGCCTTGGATCATGTAAAACTGACCCCAAGCAGAAGTGGCTACGTCTACGCGTTAACCATCGTGGATCATTACTCCCGGTTTCTGGTTGTCGTCCCCGTCAAGGACTTAACGGCTCAAACAGCAGCTAGAGCCTTCCAGCAGCACTTTTGCCGTCCACACGGGTACCCGGACCAAGTGCTGACGGACCAGGGACCTGCCTTTGAAGCGGAGGTCTTCCAGGAATTCTGCAATCTGTATGGCTGCCGGAAGATAAGGACGACACCCTACCATCCGCAAACTAATGGACTTTGTGAGAAAATGAACCAGGTGGTAATGGATCTTCTAAAAACGTTGCCCCTGGAAGAACGCAGTCTGTGGCCTGAGAAGTTGCCCGATCTGGTGGACCTATACAACCACATCCCGGTAGGTTCCACCAACTGTACCCCGGCTTACCTAATGAGGGCAAGACCTGGTAAGTTACCTGTTGACCTGGAAATGGGAGTCCTGACACCCGAGGACACTTCACCAGAAACAGACTGGGACACAGAGAGGCAGCAGCAGTACCGGAGAGTACAGGAGAGCGTGGAGCGAAGTCTCTGTCAGGCTAGGGAAAGACAAGAGAAAACTTACAACCAGTATGCTCCCGCTGTTCCCCTGGTACCCGGAGAGCAGGTCTTGAAGAGGAAGAGACGGCTCCACAAGTTGGACGACCAGTGGGAGAAGGACCCGTACACCGTACTGCCCTCAAGCCACGAGAACCCGAAGGTTTGTACCATCAGTAAAGACGGAGGGGAAACCACAGCCATTGTATCCCGGGACCACCTGAAGAAGTGTCCCGAACAACTGAGGAACCCTGAAGAGGAACAAGAAGACCATCGACCCGTAGAGGAAAGGGAAGATATGGTTAGTACTGTGCTCGGGGACTTCCCTCGGTCTTGGACTCAAGTCAATGGTGCAGTTGTGGTACCCGTACTCACCTTCCTCCAACCAGCATCCCAAGCACCTACGGAGCAACAGGTAGAGCTGGAAGAACAGCCGGTCCAGGAGGCAGAAGACCCCACACCCGCAGACCAGGAGGATCAACCCTCTGCTTGCAGTGAGCCTGCCATATCCCTAGTGAGCCAAAGAGCCGGTAGACAGCTGCCCAGTTTACCCTTGACAGCTCCTACACCCTGTAGTTCAGGGCTAGACAGTCAGCTCCGTAGGTCCACTAGGGCCACTAGAGGCCAGTTACCCGCACGTTGGAGGATTTGAAGTGTATAAATTGTTTTATTTATGTTTACCTGTGTATTGTTGCTTGTGTATAATTTTGTGTTTCTAGTTATTTGTAGGAGTCCTTGGTGGATTTACCGGGAATCCTTTGTACATAGTTGGAGCGTAACCCAGGACGGACTAAAGACTGATAAGGACTCGGGGCAGGACAAACCCCTACCTGGTTACGTCTCCCTGTTTTGGTGAAATGGACACCTTGCTTTTCTTCAAAGACTGCACCCGGTTACGGACATGCCGTGACCACCTTTATGTGTTTCTTCTTATTGTACTGTTATTGTTGTTATATCTTGTTATGTTTTTCTAAAATATGTTTAGTCCCGGAGTACTAAATTTCACTAGGGGGGAATGTGGCACCCCAGGGGTCTGGTTTTCCACAGTAATGTAATGTTATGTCTGAGAGCAGGTGGGAGGTCCTTTGGTCAGGGATGCTGTGCATGCCACACCTCCTGCCCAGTCTTGGGAGGGGAAGAACTTCCCCTGTATAAACCCTGGGCTGAGGCAGAGGGTTAGTCAGTCAAGGAGAGTAGAGACAAGAAACAGCAGAAGCAATACTACTACGAGTCAGGGGCTGGCAGCTGCAGAGCTCGCCCTGACTGAGAAGCTTTCTTACCGGACCCGGCGTCCGAGGCTGTGGGGACTAACTCTTACCCAGCAGCAGAAGCCGACCGGCAGGGGATTTCAGGTCCTCAGGCCCAGAAACCCGAAGGCACGGTCACACGCGTGGGACCAGCACCGCCATCGTGGAGCGGAAGCCATTAGAAGGCCCCGAGTCACCGGCCATACGGGTGAGCACCACACGGTACACTCAGGGACGTGGGCTACTTATATCCGCTTCTAGCAAGGTAGCCAGAAGAGTACAGTCAGTTTGGGAGGCCTACAACTCCGCCTGGCCAGGGGAGATCCCATCTGCTCAAGGACTGACCAGGCCCCGTTCACTAGCAAGTACTCCGGGAGGGTCTATCGTTGTTACCAGTAAAGACCCTGAATTACACCGCACCGTCTCTGAGTGGTTCCTGCTACCCCCATCATCCACATCTGCTGCCCTGAGGCCATACCCCTCCCGTTGGGGGTTATACCATCTACGCTGCACCATCCATCCACCGGCCTCAGCGGACTGTCCTGCAGCGGCAGCTCCATAGCTGCATTCAACGGGTGGCGTAGTCGTCCTACATCTACCGCTGTTACATCGCCGCTCAGTTTGACTCCCTGGGCACGGACCGGGTCACCGCCACGAGACTACAACCCTCAAGAGATCCAGCTCCGGGTAAGCTCCCGCGTGCGCAACGCAGCGCGACACAGGCCCAGGGGCGCGTCATATACAATACCAGTAAATGAGTTTTTCAAAGCTATATCCACATTTACCATAAACATTCTGTACAGAAAATTATAACATGCTGTGGATTTTCAAGTTCATCACCTTTTATTGTAGATTTTATGCTTTACAATGCATAAGGTGAACACATGCAGATTTTGCATCGATTTGATGTAGATTCATGGCAGAAACGATCCACCATGTTTCCACCTGCCTTACATGCCCCAAGGTTTTGTAGGTTCCAGGGCTACATACTACATATGGTGTACACACACACTGACGGGAACAACCTATTAAATGTAATGAATAATACTGATTTTACTATAGCAATATACTTTTGACCAGGGCTGGGCTGGGACTAAAATTCAGCTCTGGCATTTGAAAGCACACAGGTCCATGCTGTCCCCTACTCTCCCACTTCCATGCACTACCCCTGGTGGGGGTTCTATTGCAAATATGTCCCTGCCTGACATTGGGGAAAATCAAGATTTACAGCCAGGTCAAATTTTCAGTATATAGGATTAAACAATACAGTCATGCTATGATCACATAATACCACAATATATTGACAAAATAATGCCATCATACTAATCTTTAAAGTGGTTGTCCACCCATGAGTAGATTTTCTGCCAGTCATGCAGCTTTCCAAATCCTAAAATTGTACAATATACATACTGTTAGGATTCAGCTCTGATTGCTGGTTACAGTGGTCATCATGTGACTGCAAGTATGGGATTTGCATTATTGTGGTCACATGCCAAATAGAGTCTCAATTAAGACTCTAGACAGCCTTCGGGTATGGCCTTCCGAAAATTTACTCAGAGTGGACAACCCCTTTAACAAACATCACTGTACAAAGACCAATATTAGCATTAATATTGTAATATAATAGTAAAATAATTCCGCCAGACTATAACCAAGTATTTCCAGTATATACAATATTGATAATACCACCATACTGATCATTTACCAAAACTACTGTACTGAAACTGATATTACCACCATATACTGGCCACATATGTATATAATATACAGATAAATCCAGTGACTCACCGCTGACCATAGTCATTCACTTTCTCTTTTCTTTTTCATTCGACCATGACCTCCATGACCACTTCATCCACCCATGACTAATCCCTGCAGAATGTAACATAGATACATCTACAACCAGTGCCCTAGTCAGTAACAATGCCCCATTTGTGCCCTGCATAGTAATAGTACTCCCCCTTTTGTGCCACACACACAGTAACAGTGTGCCCTCAGTACCCCTACACAATAGTAATGCTTCCTTTGTGCTTCCACATAGTAATGATGCCCCCTCTATACCTTCTCGAAGTATTAATGCCCTCTGTGCGTCCTCATAATTATACAGCCCCAACAATAGTAATGTCTCCAGAGCTTCCTTATAATAATAATCACCCCCTGTCCCCATTATTAGTATACGAAGGCACAAAGTGCATTATTATTATAACATCCCCCAGTGCCATCTTACAATAATAATAATTCTCCCACACCATGGGGGCATTTTAATAAAGAGGTATAATGAGGGGTATTATCATAAGGAGATACGATGGGGACATTATTATGAAAAGGTACAATGACAGACATTATAATAAGCACGCACAATAGGGGAAAATTATTACAATAAAGAGGAATAAGGGAGCATTTTTATGAGGCGGCACAATGGGATCTTTATTATAATGCCTTCTTATTATAAATACCCCCTTTCTACTGCCACATTATAATGCCCATCCTCTTTGTGCATCCTAAGAGTAATAACAGTGCCCTTTTGCGCCTGGCAAGAGTATAAAAAGAAGCCAATAGCTCACCTATGCCAAGCAGTAATGAACTCCTACTCACTACAGTGTCCAGGACAGAGCATGCAGCATGATTCAATTATAATATTGCACCGCCTGACGTTCCCGGTGTGGCACTGGCCTCTTTCAGGCTATAGGTCGAAAGCTGATGGCTCTCTGCTTCACCACAATGTTTACCATTATCTGTATCCTTAGGATGCTGATACTGGTGGAATTGTTGCAGGCCCATAAAGCCCATTGCAGAATTGCCCATCTGACATTTGCAGATGACCAGTCCAGCAGTATTAGTAACATCTGAAAGCAAAATACACAGCTACATAAGTACTTGAGGAAGTCACAGTACAGCCCATACAAACAGTACCTGCATCAGAGATTTCCTCACTGTCAGTGCAGTGCAGGGTTACCCCATAATGTGACCTAACTTAGGAGTTCTCTTGCCACCTAATCCCACAAAGCTTCTCGTAAATGACTACTGTCTTCAGACACGCTACAGTCATGCTCTGTTCCCGGGTGCAACTCTTTCCATGCCTAGTGACAAAGGATGCCCGAGACACATTAAACCAGGGAAGGAGGACTGCACCTATTATATGGCACTGTGTACTTACAATTGCTTATTTTGCCTTTCAACCCAGCTAATTCTTCTCTTTTCTCTGCTCTATGTAGAAATAGGAAGTCTCTTGTCCCTACATTTATCATTCCCCTCTTCAACTCCTGACCACTCCGCTCCTCCCCACTGCCAGCGAATTTTGCAGTGACTCCTGAGTCATGAGGGGAAAATTGACTTCTTGTTTCTACATAGAGTTTAGAAGGATTCAGCTAGTCAGTTTTTAATCACGTGAGGTCATAAACCTAATGGAAAAGAGAAGAATTTACTGGCTAGAAAGGCAAAATGAGTAATTCTAAGTACACAGTGCCATATAGTATGATGATTGCAATATATTAAGAGGATAAAAACTTTGATGGGAGGAGGAGTGCTTCTTTAAGCTCTTTTCCCGGGTGCAACTCAAGTGATCCCTAGTAACCAAGGATGCCTGGGACACATTAAACCAGGAAGAAGGGCAGAAGGGGAGAAAAGACTTACACCACTCACAAAATTGTCGGAGAACCACAAGCCAGCAGTGTAGTGAAAAGTATGAAAAAAGAATAAAACAATAAAGTAACCAACCATAAACACACACATATCTTTAGCTTTTATGAATTCAACATATTTATTTTGTATTTTTTATTCTTTAATTATTAATTATTATTTAGTATTTTTGTCTTTGTAATTTTTCACTATATATTTACACTCATTTTCACTTTTTTATTTTATTTCATTCATATATACTCCCATATGTGTGTGTGGCACCTCTAAAAAAATGTAATTTTTTTTCACCTTGTGATGGTGTTTTGTTCACTAGTCAACAAATTCTTCTCCTTCTTTTTCTATATAGTGCACTTCCACAACTCTAATGTATTATTTAGACAACACAATGTGGGCTGCTAATGAGCTCACTCAGACATTGGCTCATGCTTATTTTTGTCACACTCTGCACCATTCATTGCATACTTTGCATTTTCATGAGATGAGTGATTATGCATTGTTTATTAATGTTTTATTTCATAATTTAATCAATAAACACTCCTTGTTTCTAAGTCTACATCCTGCCTGTGTGTATCACTGCACTGAGCACTCATGCATTTTATTTTACTTTGCTCGCGTGGAATATGTTCACTGTTTTAAACAATAAACACTTATGCACCTTATTCTCATGTTATGTATGCATGTTCATGCTATGACGATCAGTACCTTACATACAGGTCCTTCTAACAAAATTAGAATACCATCAAAAAGTTAATTCATCTCAGTTCTCCAATACAAAAAGTGAAACTCATTTATTATATAGAGTCATTACCAACAGAGTGATCTATTTCAAGTGTTTATTTCTGTTAATGTTGATGATTATGGCTTACAGCCAATGAAAACACAAAGGTCATTATCTCAGTAAATTAGAATACTTTATAACAACAGCTTGAAAAATGTTTTTAAAATCCGAAATGTTGGCCTACTGAAATGTATATTCAGTAAATGCACTCAATACTTGGTCGGAGATCCTTTTGCATCAATTACTGCATCAATGTGGCGTGGCATGGAGGCGATCAGCCTGTGGCACTGCTGAGGTGTTATGGAAGCCCAGGTTGCTTTGATAGCAGCCTTCACCTCGTCTGCATTGTTGAGTCTGGTGTCTCTCATCTTCCTCTTGACAATACCCCATAGATTCTCTATGGGGTTAAGGTCAGACAAGTTTGCTGGCCAATCAAGCACAGTGATACTGTTGTTTTTAAACCAGGTATTGGTACTTTTGGCAGTGTGGACAGGTGACAAGTCTTGCTGGAGAATGAAATTTACATCTCCAAAAAGCTTGTGGGTAGAGGGAAGCATAAAGTGCTGCGCTGACTTTGGTCTTGATAAAACACAGTGGACCTACACTAGCAGATGACATGGCTCCCCAAACCATCACTGATTGTGGAAACTTCACACTAGACCTCAAGCAGCTTGGATTGTATCTCTCTCCACTCTTCCTCCAGACTCTGGGACCTTGATTTGCAAATGAAATGCAAAATTTACTTTCGTCTGAAAACAACACCTTGGACCACTGAGCAACAGTCCAGGTCTTTTTCTCCTTGGCCCAGGTAAGACGCTTCTGGCGTTGTCTATGACGCGCCCCCTGGGCCAGTGTTGTTGGGGATACCCGGAGCCGGATCAGATGGGGGTTGTAGTCTCCGAGTGGCTGTGACCCGGTCCGTGCCCAGGGTGTCAAGCTCAGTGTGTGGCAGTCCTTACTGATGTTACTAAAGTTCTTTATGTCGACTACGCCACCCGTTGAATTGCGGTCACTACGGCCGCCGCTGCAGCAGGGTCCGCTGAGGCTGATGGTGTTTGTGCAGCTTAGGTGGTATAACCCCCAACGGGAGGGGTATAGCCTCAGGGGGTCAGGTGCAGAGGATGGTGGTTGTGGAAGTGCAGGGAAGATGGTAATGAGAGTCAGAGTCGGGTTGTGCAGTTCAGGGTTCTTTACTTACTGCTGTTCTTGTACCGGTCACTCCGGCCTTGAGTGACCACCCGAGCCGTGCTGCGTCCACCAGGTCCTGGACTCGGCCAACCCCCAAGTAGTTCTGGAGCGTGGTTCTGAGCTCCCTTTCTGTCCTGTCCTCGTCTCTGGCCTTCCCCACCAGGGATCCACCTATGTCCGGCTCCCTCGGGCCTCTTGTTGGTGAACCCTTGTCTCTGGGTTCCCTGACCCTATGCGTGGTCTGCCTTCCGGGTGGATATAGTGGGTGTCCGTGGCAGATTCTGCCCACAGCCTCCGGTTCCTGGCTAAGGTGTGCTGTAGCCTCTGCCAGCTTGGGATCCGGTACCCTGTTGCCAACTCTTCACCCTTTGATTTAGTTTGGGCTCTCAGAGTTCCTTCTTTCTCCCCCTCTGGGTCTTTCTCTCTCCTCTCTCACTCTTGGCCTTGGGGCTGCTCTGCTCTTCTGCTCTCTTCCTCTGCAAAGACTTACTGACTGCTTCTCACATACTGACCGACTGACCCTGATCTAAGATGGTGCCCACCTTATATACTCCCTCTATGTGTGAGCTCAGGTGACCAGCACCCAATGAGCTCCTAGCACTACCCAGACTGCTCCCCCTATCTGCCCCTACACTACTGGGATATTCCACCCCCCTCCCACTCCAGCCAAGGACAGACTCGGTCGTACCTGCACATTATTAAGTGGGAGTACCATTGGTCTGTCCTCCGGAAATGGGATGTGTGTAGTGCATGCAGCTGACTGAGCTCAGTTCCACACTCCATCCTTACCCGGGAGTGGAATATCACACCTCTGGGTTGAGGTGCAATACCCCTGTAGCAGCCGAATCCTCAGGGTGCTACATCTATTGGTCATGAGTGGCTTGACACAAGGAATGCGACACTTGCAGCCCATGTCCTGGATAAGTCTGTGTGTGTGGTGGCTCTTGAAGCAATGACTCCAGCAGCAGTCCACTCCTTGTGAATCTCCCCAAAATTTTTGAATGGCATTTTCTTAACAATCCTTTCAAGGTTGTGGTTATCCTAGTTGCTTGTGCACCCTTTTCTACCACACTTTTTCCTTCCACTCAACTTTCCATTAATATTCTTGGATACAGCACTCTGTGAACAGCCAGCTTCTTTAACAATGACCTTTTGTGGCTTACCCTCCTTGTGGAGTGTGTCAGTGACTGCCTTCTGGACATCTGTCAAGTCAGCAGTCTTCCCCATGATTGTGGAGCCTACTGAAACAGACTAAGGGACCTTTTTAACCACTTCGGAAGCCTTTTCAAGTGTTTTTTGTTAATTATTCTAATTTATTGAGATAATGACTTCTGTGTTTTCATTGGCTGTAAGCCATAATCATCAACATTAACCGAAATAAACACTTGAAATAGATCACTCTGTTTGTAATGACTCTATATAATATATGAGTTTCACTTTTTTGAATTGAAGAACTGAAATAAATTAACTTTTTGATGATATTCTAATTTTGTGAGAAGCACCTGTATATTGCACACAAGGACTATAATGGAATTGTTTTAACTTCTCCAAATGTCTCTTCATCAACTTAGAAATCGCCTATAAACTGCATTGAATACAGTATGCTGCTGTATACTAAGGATACTTATCTCTCACACTCTCCAGCAACATGCTTCCTTCACTCCGTCCTTGGTTGCTGTGGTGATGCATATGTGGCACCCCAGGGGTCTGGTCTCCACAATAATAGCAATATTATGTCTGAGAGCAGGTGGGAGGTCTCTTGGTCAGGGATCTTATGCATGCCACACCTCCTGCCCAGTCCTGGGAGGGGAAGAACTTCCCCTATATAAACCTGGGGCTGAGGCAGGGTTAGGAGAGAGAGAACAAGAGTAGAGAAGAGAAGCAGCATAGGAAGAAACAACAGGAGCTCTGTGGGAGCAGTGCTACAAGGAGTCAGGGGCTGGCAGCTGCAGAGCTCGCCCTGACTGAGAAGTTATCACCGGACCCGGAGTCCGAGGCTGTGGGGACTAATCCTTACCCAGCAGCAGAAACCGACCGGCAGGGGATTGCAGGTCCTCTGGCCCAGAAACCCGAAGGCACGGTCACACGCGTGGGACCAGCACCGCCATCGTGGAGCGGAAGCCATTAGAAGGCCCCGAGTCACCGGCCATACGGGTGAGCACCACACGGTACACTCAGGGACGTGGGCTACTTTTACCCGCCTCTAGCAAGGTAGCCAGAAGAGTACAGTTAGCTGGGAAGGCCTACAACTCCGCCTGGCCAGGGGAGATCCCATCTGCTCAAGGACTGACCAGGCCCCGATCGCTAGCAAGTACTCCGGGAGGGTCTATCTTTGTCACCAGTAAAGACCCTGAACTACACGCATCGTCTCTGAGTGGTTCCTGCTACCCCCATCATCCACGTCGGCTGCCCTGAGGCCATACCCCTCCTGTTGGGGGTTATACCATCCCCGCTGCACCATCCTTCCACCGGCCTCAGCGGTCTGCCCTGCAGCGGCAGCTCCAAAGCTGCATTCAACGGGTGGCGTAGTCATCCAACATCTACTGCTAGTAGACTCGCCACTTAGTTTGACTCCCTGGGCACGGACCGGGTCACCGCCACGAGACTACTACCCCCATCTGATCCGGCTCCGGGTAAGCCCCCGTGCACGCGATGCCGCACGACACAGAAGGCCCAGGGGCGCGTCACATACTACATGCCTCGCCTCTACCCGCCCACACCTTGAGGCGTCTGGTATGGGTGGGCGGAGATGACGTTAAACGCCGACCCGCAGGCTTCCCGTGGCTGTGTGGATAATGCGAGCACCATACAATGTCGCCTTATTGGTGAGTCAAAATATAAATAGCCAATGCCTCAGTCCTGATGTCACCCCTCCGAAGAAGCCAGACGCAAAACGTGCGTTAAGGATGTTCTTCTATGGTATGATTATCCACCTTGGGTTTACTGTGCCATTTCTTTGGACTCTATAAGATTTTCTGTGTGTGTAGTCAATGACTATTGCAGTATGGTGATATTTGGTCTATTCATTGTATGATTTATACTTTCTAGAGGCTGCATAGTAACATAGTTGTGCAATAGACCCAAATTATAATGCATTTGTTTTCAATTGTAGGATTCTATCCACATTTTACTTATTTTTTGTATATAATAAATAAATATTTGATACACTGCCAATTTTGCAAGTTTTCCCACCTACAAAGAATGGAGAGGTCTGTAATTTTTATTGTAGGTACACTTCAACTATCATAGACAGAATTTAAGAATAAAAAAACAGAAAATCACATTGCATGATTTTTAAATAATTAAATTGCATTTTATTGCATGAAATAAGTATCTGATTGCCTACCAACCAGTAAGAATTCTGGCTCTCACAGACCTGTTAATTTTTCTTTAAGAAGCCCATCTACACTGCACGCATTACTTGTATTAATTGCACCTGTTTGAACTCGTTACTTGTATAAAAGACACCTGTTAACACACTCAAACAATAACCCCACAACTTCTCCACCATGGCCAAGACCAAAGAGCTGTCTAAGGACACCAGGGACAAAATTGTAGATCTGCACTAGGCTGGGATGTGATACAGGACAATAGGCAAAAAGCTTGTTGAGAAGGCAACAACTGTTGATGCAATTATTAGAAAATGGAAGAAACACAAGATGACTGTCAATCTTCCTCGGTCTGGGCTCCATGCAAGATCTCGCCTCGTGGGGAAAGGATGATTCTGAGAAAGTGCAGGAATCAGCCCAGATCTACACAGGAGAACCTGGCCAATGACCTGAAGAGAGCTGGGACCACAGTCGCAAACATTACCATTAGTAACACACTACACTGTCATGGATTAAAATCCTGCAGGGCACGCAAGGTCCCCCTACTCACGCCAGCACATGTCCAAGCCCATTTGAAGTTCGCCAATGGCCATCTGGATGATTCAGAGGAGGCATGGGAGAAGGTCATGTGGCCAGATAAACCAAAATAAAACTTTTTGCTATCAATTCCACTCACTGTGTTTGAAGGAAGTAGGCAGAGTGCAACCTCAAGAACACCATCCCAACCGTGAAGCATGGAGGGGGAAACATCATACTTTGGGGATGCTTTTCTGCAAAGGGAACAGGACAACTGTACCGTATTGAAAGGAGGGAGGATTGGGTCATGTCTCTCGAGATTTTGGCCAACAACCTCCTTCCCCCAGTAAGATCATTGAAGATGGGTCATGGCTGTGTCTTCCAGCATGACATCAAATATTTACTTCATGCAATAAATTGCAAATTAATTATGTAAAAATCATACAATGTGATTTTCTGGAGTTTTTTTTGTGTTTTGTGTCTGTGTCTCTCACAGTTGAAGTGTACCTACAATAAAAATTACGTATCTCTCCATTCTTTGTAGGTGGGACAATTTGCAAAATCAGCAGAATATCAAATACTTATTTTACTCACTGTATACTAGAATACTTATATGCACTGAGCTTTTCTAAAATATAGACATACTGTTTGCTCAATATTATCTACTTTGCATTTTTCTGCCATATATTGCTGCCTTAAGTATTTATAAACAATTGTTTTTTCTATGCAGATTATGCAGGAGTGGCTATGAGTTACACACTTCCATTATGTCTATGAGATATATCAAATTATTTATGTATTTTGTGTAATTAAATTGTGATCAATAGGTCTCTTGCATAGTAATACCCTGGTGAGGTATACTTCTGTTTTAGCATCTCCTTTTTATTCTGTCTGTCATATTTTATTGTATACATCTTAAAGGGAACCTGTCAGCAGGATTGTGCTAAGTAAACTACCGGCAATGTCAGGTAGGCGCTGTTACACTGATTAAAATGATACATGGGTTGATGAAATCCGTCTTGTAGTTGTTGTTTAATCTTTGATTGCAGTTTGGAGATAATGAAATGCTCCTGCTCAAGGGCGGGCCTGTGGGTGGGGTTTTTCTTGGTGCTCTGTTCTCATATTCATCCTTATTAACTTAAATGACAGGTCACTGAATCTTCAGTGACCTGCCTCCTATTTTAAATACTGCCCTTGCACAGTTCATATTGTGGTAAAAAAAATTTAACTCCAGAAAAATGGCGCCAGCGCCCGTGCATGCACAGTAGCATCTGCTGACAGATGCTACTGCGCAAGCGCCATGGCCATTTTGCTGGAGCCATTTTTTTTTTTTTGCTCGAAAAAATTGGCCATGGCGTGTGGCCAGTAGCATCGATCGACAAGCGATAGATGCTACTGCGCATGCGCGGGCGCCATTTTGTTGGAGCAAAATTATTTTTTAGCTCCAGCAAAATGGCCGTAGATGCAATAGATGCTACTGCGCATGCATGGGCGCCATTTTGCTGGAGCTAAATTTTTTTTTTTAAAGACCACAATATGAACTGCGAAAGCGCAGTATTTAAAATAGGAGGCAGGCCACTGAAGGATCAGTGACCCATCATTTAAGCCACAATGATGAAGATAATGCCAGAACACCAAAGAAAGCCTCGCCCACAGGTCCACCTCGAAGCACAACAATCGCTCTCCAAACTGCAAATAAAGGTTACACAAGAACCACAGGACAGATTTCATCAACCCAGGTATCATTTTAATCAGTGTAACAGCGCCAACCTGACAGTGTATGCGGTTTTCTTAGCAAAATCCTGATGACATGTTTGCTTTCATAAAGTTTATTGGATCTTATACTTGCTTTATCACTCCTAGTTTCTTATGTAGGTTATATATGAGCAATTTTACGTACACAGTGCTATATAATATGATGATTGCAATCATATACAGTACAGACCAAAAGTTTGGACACATCTTCTCATTTAAAGATTTTTCTGTATTTTCATGACTATGAAAATTGTACATTCACACTGAAGGCATCAAAACTATGAATTAACACATGTGGAATTATATACTTAGCAAAAAAGTGTGAAACAACTGAAAATATATCTTATATTCTAGGTTCTTCAAAGTAGCCACCTTTTGCTTTGATGACTGCTTTGCACACTCTTGGCATTCTCTTGATGAGCTTCAAGAGGTAGTTACCGGAAATGGTCTTCCAACAATCTTGAAGGAGTTCCCAGAGATTCTTAGCACTTGTCAGCCCTTTTGCCTTCACTTTGCGGTCCAGCTCACCCCAAACCATCTCGATTGGGTTCAGGTCGGGTGACTGTGGCGGCCAGGTCATCTGGCGTAGCACCCCATCACTCTCCTGCTTGGTCAAATAGCCCTTATATAGCCTAGTGGTGTGTTTGGGGTCATTGTCCTGTTGAAAAATAAATGATGGTCCAACTAAACGCAATCCGGATGGAATAGCATGCCGCTGCAAGATGCTGTGGTAGCCATTCTGGTTCAGTATGCCTTCAATTTTGAATAAATCCCCAACAGTGTCACCAGCAAAGCACCCCCACACAATCACACCTCCTCCTCCATGCTTCATGGTGGGAACCGGGCATGTAGAGTCCATCCATTCACCTTTTCTGCGTCGCACAAAGACACGGTGGTTGGAACCAAAGATCTCAAATTTGGACTCATCAGACCAAAGCACAGATTTCCACTGGTCTAATGTCCATTCCTTGTGTTCTTTAGCCCAAACAAGTCTCTTCTGCTTGTGGCCTGTCCTTAGCAGTGGTTTCCTAGCAGCTATTTTACCATGAAGGTCTGCTGCACAAAGTCTCCTCTTAACAGTTGTTGTAGAGATGTGTCTGCTGCTAGAACTCTGTGTGGCATTGACCTGGTCTCTAATCTGAGCTGCTGTTAACCTGCGATTTCTGAGGTTGGTGACTCGGATAAACTTATCCTCAGAAGCAGAGGTGACTCTTGGTCTTCCTTTCCTGGGGCAGTCCTCATGTGAGCCAGTTTCTTTGTAGCGCTTGATGGTTTTTGTAACTGCACTTGGGGACACTTTCAAAGTTTTCCCAATTTTTCGGACTGACTGACCTTCATTTCTTAAAGTAATGATGGCTACTTGTTTTTCTTTACTTAGCTGCTTTTTTCTTTCCATAATACAAATTCTAACAGTCTATTCAGTAGGACTATCAGCTGTGTATCCACCAAACTTCTGCACAACACAACTGATGGTCCCAACCCCATTTATAAGGCAAGAAATCCCACTTATTAAACCTGACAGGGCACACCTGTGAAGTGAAAACCTTTTCCGGTGACTACCTCTTGAAGCTCATCAAGAGAATGCCAAGAGTGTGTAAAGCAGTCATCAAAGCAAAAGGTGGCTACTTTGAAGAACCTAGAATATAAGACATATTTTCAGTTGTTTCACACTTTTTGTTAAGTATATAATTCCACATGTGTTAATTCATAGTTTTGATGCCTTCAGTGTGAATGTACAATTTTCATAGTCATGAAAATACAGAAAAATCTTTAAATGAGAAGGTGTGTCCAAACTTTTGGTCTGTACTGTATATTAAGAGGATAAAAACTTTCATAGGAGTGCTTCTTTAAAGGAAACCTGTCATCAGGATTTTGCTAAGTAAACTACAGGCTTTGTCAGGTTGGTGCCGTGACACTGATTAAAATGATACCTGGGATGAAGCAATCCGTCTTGTGGTTGTTGTTTAATCTGTGTTTGCAGTTTGGAGTTAAAGAGATGTTCGGCCTCTGGGGCGGCCCTGTGGGCGGTGCTTTATTTGTTGATCTGGCATTAGCTTCATCATTGTGGCTTAAATGACAGGTCACTGATCCTTCATTGACCTGCCTCCTATTTTACTGCTTTTGAACAGTTCATATTGTAGTCTTTATAAAAAAAATTTAACTCCAGCAAATTTTTTTTGCTCCAACTAAAGGGCGGCGGCACGTGCGCAGTAGCATCTATCGGCAAACGATGCTCTCAATCTGTGCAAACGCTGCCCGCCAGTGGGCAGGGCTTGCACAGATTAAGAGAATCACTTGAAGATAGATGCTACTGCGCATGCGTCAGAGCCATTTTGTTGGAGCACTCCACATGCCTTCTTTAACTGACCCAGAGTTAAAAGGAAACCGGCCATTTAATAACTTCTGACTCTCGTAGTTTAATTCATATAATAAAAACAGCTCCTGACTGACAGGGCTGTGACTGTGTCACCATGACTTAGCACTCTTCACAGACACAGAATACATGGGTGATAATGAACAGACAATTGAAAAACATATACAAATGCTGTGATACTTCTGCCTACAGGACAGAGAGTGGGAAGGCCAGGAGCCCAGGACCCATGTAATGTTGATGCCGATAGAGTTCAAAGCGGTGCTTGCCGAAGATCTGAAGAAAGGGCAACAAGACCAGGAAAGGTGTTGGGTGCTATTGGTGCTACTATATAATATATGTATTTGGCAAACATTCCTTTACATGTATGAACCTTTTTAATATAGGCAGTATAGGTACCGTCCCAATTTAGGGTCACCTTGCCGCTGGTGGGACGGCTTGTATACTTTTTTTGATCAAAAATAGTTCACTAAGTACCCTATATTTATTATGCAACTTTGCTTTACATTTATATATAATGATGGTAGGGTATGAGATATATTTTTGTCTTTTGTAGGTTTTGCTTCTTTTTGCTAGTGTGAACATGCTCCTATTTCTTGCATGTCTACCATCTTAGACCTCAGTTCACATTGCTTGGTTTTTTGTCTTGTTTGCATTCTGTGCAATTTAAGGGTGTGGCATCCCCTTTGTTGAGCTGATTGGTATATATGTAGCTTACTACGGGCCTAGGTGGTCTGGAGTTGGGACCCGGTCCTATTTGTCTACCCTTTTATATGCATTACTTCAACTTTGATATACAGTAAGGTTTTTAATATAGGCAGTATAGGTACCGTCCCAATTTAGGGTCACCTTGCCGCTGGTGGGACGGCTTGTATACTTTTTTTGATCAAAAATAGTTCACTAAGTACCCTATATTTATTATGCAACTTTGCTTTACATTTATATATAATGATGGTAGGGTATGAGATATATTTTTGTCTTTTGTAGGTTTTGCTTCTTTTTGCTAGTGTGAACATGCTCCTATTTCTTGCATGTCTACCATCTTAGACCTCAGTTCACATTGCTTGGTTTTTTGTCTTGTTTGCATTCTGTGCAATTTAAGGGTGTGGCATCCCCTTTGTTGAGCTGATTGGTATATATGTAGCTTACCACAGGCCTAGGTGGTCTGGAGTTGGGACCCGGTCCTATTTGTCTACCCTTTTATATGCATTACTTCAACTTTGATATACAGTAAGGTTTTTAATATAGGCAGTATAGGTACCGTCCCAATTTAGGGTCACCTTGCCGCTGGTGGGACGGCTTGTATACTTTTTTTGATCAAAAATAGTTCACTAAGTACCCTATATTTATTATGCAACTTTGCTTTACATTTATATATAATGATGGTAGGGTATGAGATATATTTTTGTCTTTTGTAGGTTTTGCTTCTTTTTGCTAGTGTGAACATGCTCCTATTTCTTGCATGTCTACCATCTTAGACCTCAGTTCGCATTGCTTGGTTTTATGTATGAACCTTACAGTTTTCTTGCTGAACAACCAGTAAAGCTTAGATTATCTAAAATGAGTGCTCTTCCCAGCCACAGGCTATCGTTCTTTCATGTTTCAGTGATGAACTGACACTTACATCTCCGATGTACTTGATCAAAGCTGTCAACGTTTTATGGAAATGCACAGTATTGGGAATACATAGCAGCATGAATCTGTTCTAGGAAAATGAAGCATTGAAAACATTTTACCCACTTTTTCTATGCTAAGTGTCTGTAGCTTAAAAGGTGCTGCTATATGCCACAATAATATCGTTTTAGAAACTATATACGGTACCATATGATAACATACATTTTTTCCATTGCAAAAAATATTCAACCAAACTTTCTAATTCAAGGGAACCTGCAAAACTTTAAGGGGTTTTCCCACGAACAAAGTACATTTTAATGAATAGATCTTGGAATAATAAGTTCCACAATTGGATGTGTTTACATAAAATGTTCCTGTGCTGAGATAATCTTATAAATGTGCCCCTGCTGTGTACTGTGTAATGGCCGTGTCTGACCGTACAGGAACATGGTCTGATCATATCACATCTCCTGGGCAGGGGGATAGAAAAAGAGTATACAGACATTACAGCAGGAGATCACAGCTGATTATTCCTGTGAGGTAAAACATTTCACTGCCTGTCTTTAAACAATATTTTACCTCAAAGAAAGAATCAGCTGTGATTTTTTAAACACATCCAATCCAATTGTAGAATTTTTAATACTGTTGGTTAAAATTAACTTCGTTGGTGGGAAAACGCCTTTAAGTACAGTATGTTATGTAGTATATATTTGTTTTACAATAAAAGTTAATGAGCACTATATGCAACTGTATGGCATATTGTAAAGTCTCCAATAATCCTTTTTGTAAAGATTTTTTATTACATCATGGAATAGACATTAGGTTGCTGCTAACCTATGTGATTTTAAGTTTTACAGGTCATTGCAGTACTACAAGAAGATCCCTTAGGATAGGATCACACGACCATTTTTCTCTCATCCGAGAGAATCAGGCAGGACGATTATGCTAATCACACTCTGATCAAACTCTGAGAGTGTGGTCAAAGTGTGATCCGATGTTCTCGGATTGGAGAATAAAAATAATTTAAAAAAATGTCTCCATCTTCTCCATTCAGTCTGTCCTTGAAAATCAGACCACACTCGGATGTCATCTAAGTGCAATCCAATGTTTTACACGGACCAATAGATATGAATGGGTGAGTGCCATCTGATTATCGGAGGCAAATTGTGCATGCTGCAATTTTTTTCCATGGGCCACTCACAGCCTCAGCCACTTTTAATGTTATATGCTTTTATTGTAACCACAAATGGATAAAACATACTCATTGTATTAATAAAATGCAGCATTCAGTCACTTCCAACTCTGTGGATCAAAATATTTGATTATGCATAAAGAAATGAGACGATAACTGTAATTTTTTTAGTTTATCTAAATGTTGTTGTTTTTTATTTCAAATAGTTTTTTTTTGCAATTTAATTGCTTTAAGTCTTTTGAAAGAAAGCCAGTGCATCGCACTTAGCATTCTTACTCAGATTAATGGCACAAATCTGTCTATTCATAGAATCTCTGAGAGGTGAAAATGTAACAAATTTATTGGAAGGAATATGACTTTTCATAAAGTTGATGCGTATATTGCCACATGCTATCTCCCATTTGTCTTCCACTAAATATGCCAGTTTTAGTAAATGTGGGCACTTCATTGTTTCTGGTTTCACTGTTGTATGTCCTCATGACTGTTTTACAGCACATTTCTGTAGGTGCTGTTCACTACTCAGATCAGCAGTTCAGACAAGATAGTGGCCCCATATTCACTGAAGGACGTAGACTAAAACGTATGTAATTAGAAAACGTGACTATGTGTCAGTTTATATTAATGACTGCAAACTGACACATTTAATTTCCTTATTACCATCCTGACTTTCTAAGGCTACAACAGTAATTGCTTAGAACTTGGTGCCTTGACTGGTAGTGCAAAACTATAAGGTAATTTCATGCTTATCAAAGGTAGGAATATTTTTGTTGCATGACATATGCTCAGGGTCATTACTGACACATAGGGTTGTCACCTTGCAAAAAATACTGTTCGAAAGGCTCGGAAAAAAAAGAAAAAAGAAAAACGCAGCTGCATCTCAACACTGTTGTATTCAGACCACAGTGGAGACGTCAAGATCGCCAGCACTTCAGCTAATCCCTGAGCTCAGGGACCCTTCTGCTGTAGATAGCCAATAGCCGCTGAGCTCAGTGATTGACTGCAGCAATGTTGAAGTGACATCACTGCTGCAGCCTGTACACAGTCACCAGAACAGCGGAAAGCCCCCGGGATGGTAACAACTCAGTTTTTTTTTTACCTCCTTGAGCCTCAGGTGATAATCCCTTCAAAATCTCCATTCATTCTACATTATATATAACTGACTCTGTGCTAGAACACTGCAGAAATATTACAATGTTGATTATCTGTATGGATTTGCTCTTTGGTACTGCTATTTTAGTTTTAGTGTTGCGGTAAATACAGCTGATGTTATTCTCTTGGATCGCTCCAGGAAAATGAATTGAGTACTAATAATTACTCCAAACCACATAAAAAAAAGAGAAAACAACGTGAAACAAATGGAATTAAATGTAAGCAGCATTAGGATATTGCATCTGCTGTGTAATTTACAATCTTTTGACCTCAACGAGTACATGAAGAGTCTGACCAAGCATAAATCAAGTGAAATCCATACCAATATTAAGGTTTTTCTGAAATCCATGGTTCCTTTGAAACCTGATATAAAATTAGTTCAGCATATTCATGCTACGGAACAAATAGCAGGAGCAATGAACTGCATAACTGATGTCTTAGGGGTCTTTCACACATCTGTGTTTTGAGTACGTGTGGTGACAGTTTCCACACGCACTGGAGACACTGACACATGTAGACCCATTCAAATGAATGGGTGTGCGCACATGTCAGTGCGTTTTCACAGACCACGTGTCCATGGGCAAACCATGCTGACATGTCCATTCTTTTACCCGCAGCTTGGGCCGCAAAACGTCCCACACACGTACACACTGATGACACATGGATGACATTCGTGTGTCATCCGTGTGACACGTACCAGCGCCTGGGAATCAGTGGTATAGTTCACACTGTTCCCAAGCGCCAGGTGCTGGAGGCATCTGTCTTCATTGTCCCTTTCCAGCGCTGAGATCAGCATGAGCAGGGGACAATGTTGAGAGTTGTATTCTGCTCCTGCTGTGTCCAGCAAGTGTAAAATCAGAATAAAATAAAAAATATATACTTACCTTTATACCAAATTCCCTGAAGCCATTGTCCCCTGAAAAAAAAAACTATAATACTCACTTGTCCTACATACTGTCCCACACTTCAATCCATCTGACTGACAATTCTGCATCAGCGTGTGCGGTGGCTTGAGGCGACCGTACATGCTGAGGAGCAGAGGAGAATGACTCGCTGAAGTAAGCGGGCCTCTGAACTGCGCTAAGTCCAGTAAATGACAGGACACTGCTCAGTGAGCTCAGCAGAGGACAGGGGCCTACTCGCTACAGTGCTTCATTCTCCTCTGCTTCTCAACGTGTGCGGTCAGATGGATTACAGCATGGGACACTTACAGTGGGTACGGAAAGTATTCAGACCCCTTTAAATTTTTCACTCTTTGTTTCATTGCAGCCATTTGGTAAATTCTAAAAAGTTCTTTTTTTCTCATTAAAGTACACTCTGCACCCCATCTTGACTGAAAAAAAACCTGAAATGTAGAAATTTTTGCAAATTTATTAAAAAAGAAAAACTGAAATATCACATGGTCATAAGTATTCAGACCCTTTGCTCAGACACTCATATTTAAGTCACATGCTGTCCATTTCCTTGTGATCCTCCTTGATATGGTTCTACTCCTTCATTGAAGTGCAGCTGTGTTTAGTTAAACTTATAGGACTTGATTTAGAAAGCACACATCTGTCTATATAAGACCTCACAGCTCACAGTGCATGTCAGACCAAATGAGATTCATGAGCTCAAAAGGAACTGCCCAAGGAGCTCAGAGATAGAATTGTGGCAAGGCACAGATCTGGCCAAAAAGAATTTCTGCATTACTCAAGGTTCCTAAGAGCACAGTGTTCTCCAGAATCCTTAAATGGAAGAAGTTTGGGACCACCAGAAGTCTTCCTAGACCTGGGCGTCTAGCCAAATTGAGCAATCGTGGGAGAAGAGCCTTGGTGAGAGAGGTAAAGAAGAAACCCAAGATCAATGTGGCTGAGCTCCAGAGATGCAGTAGGGAGATGAGAGAAAGTTCCACAAAGTCAGCTATCAATGCAGCCCTCCACCAGTTAGGCCTTTATGGCAGAATGGCCCAACAGAAGCCTCTCCTCAGTGCAAGACATATGAAAGCCCGCATAGAGTTTGCTCAAAAACATATGAAGGACTCCCAGACTATGAGAAATAAGATTCTCTGGTCTGATGAGACGAAGATAGAATTTTTCGGTGATAATTCTGAGTGGTATGTGTGGAGAAAACCAGGCACAGTTCATCACCTGCCCAAAACAATCCCAACAGTGAAACATGGTGGAGGCAGCATCATGCTATGGGGGTGTTTTTCAGCTGCATGGACAGGACAACTGGTTGCAATCGAAGGAAACATGAATGCGGTCAAGTACACAGATATCCTGGATGAAAACCTCTTCCAGAGTGCTCTGGACTAGAGATAAGCCGTGTTCGACTCGAACTGTTCGCCAATCTCAAATTCGAGCTGTTTTGGGCGGTGTTCGAGCCGTTCGGCGAACACAAACAATTAGAAAAAAATTCGGCTGTTCGAGGTTATGTTCGATAACTGTTCGTGCACCAAAATCATAACTGGATTTTTTCTCAGTAATGCTGAAAATTAATGTTAACACGCAGTTTGAGTGTACAGCGGGGCGGGGGGAGGGGCAGGGGATGGATCTCTGCATAAATAATGAAGATCTCCATTTTTTTTTCTCTTTCCCGCATTTACAGTGGGGAGGTGCAATCTGTCAGCCTATCAGCAGCGCACACACGGAGCAAACTGCTTTTTTTCACACAAGCAAGGGCATGTGTCATTGGCAGTGTATGTCACATGTCCTTGCCCTATAAGACCCAGCCATTTTCCCCGTCGCCACCATTTTCTCACTGCTGCAGCTGCGTATTAGACGGCACCACTGTTGCTGTGTGCGCTATAACTTGTTAATTTCAAGCCAATTTTCACACAAATCTACAGATAGCTTGGGAGTAGGGAATAGTTGTGATTGCAGTCCTTTTAAGGACTAGGTTACATCATTTCCTACGACTTTTATCAGGCAGGTCTGTGCTCTTAAATAGATAGGTTGGGAGTAAAGACTAATTGTAATTGCAGTCCTTTTGAGGGCTAGGTTACATCAGTTCCTATCACTTTTATCAGGCAGGTCTGTGCTCTTAAATAGATAGGTTGGGAGTAAAGACTAATTGTAATTGCAGTCCTTTTGAGGGCTAGGTTACATCAGTTCCTATCACTTTTTGCCAGGCAGGTCTGTGCCAGTGCTGTGCAAGTTTTTTTCACAGCATTTGGCTAAATCTAGCAAAGCAAATCCTTTTTGGCCTCTTGCAGTGTGTGTTAGTCAGTGGAGTAGCCTATCTGTGTTGCAAGCTACACCACCTGTGTATAGAATACAATTTTTTTTACTGCACCTAGTGAAGTAAAACCTTTTGGGCATAGCATCATTCTATTAGTCCATCTATACTAACCTCCACCAGGTTGCAAATTCAAAATAATTTTTATCTGCATCTAGCTCTGAAAAACTATTTGGGCTTGGGTTTGTAGCAGTGTGTGGGACATGTTCTATTAGTCCATCTATATTAACCTCCACCAGGTTGCAAATTCAAAATAATTTTTATCTGCATCTAGCTCTGAAAAACTATTTGGGCTTGGGCTTGTAGCAGTGTGTGGGACTTGTTCTATTAGTCCATCTATATTATCCTCCACCAGGTTGCAAATTCAAAATAATTTTTATCTGCATCTAGCTCTGAAAAAATATTTGGGTTTCGGCTTGTAGCAGTGTGTGGGACTTGTTCTATTAGTCCATCTATACTAACCTCCACCAGGTTGCAAATTCAATATAATTTTTTTCTGCATCTAGCTCTGAAAAAATATTTAGGCTTGTAGCAGTGTGTGGGACTTGTTCTATTAGTCCATCTATACTAACCTCCACCAGGTTGCAAAATTCAATATAATTTTTTTCTGCATCTAGCTCTGAAAAAATATTTCGGCTTGTAGCAGTGTGTGGGACTAGTTCTATTAGTCCATCTATACTAACCTCCACCAGGTTGCAAATTCAATATAATTTTTATCTGCATCTAACCCAGCCAATACTTTTGGGCTAATACCACAGTTTGGCCACTCAGCTCTGCTCGGTTCCCATCCATTGTTTTTTGTGCAAACAACTCCAGAGTTGTGAATTAGTTAACCACCAAAATGAGTGGAAAAAGGCCTGCTGCTGGTGGAAAGGGGAATAGGCCTGTTGGGAAGGGAAAAAAAGGTTGTGTCCGTGGGGTAGGTGTTAAAGCAACAGTAACATCTGCAGAAGAAAGACCATCTTCCAGCCAAACTAAAATGTCTACTTCTTTTAGCGGACAATGTGATAAGATCCCTTTCTTACGGCCACGGCAATCGCTACAAATTCCAGATGAGGCACAAAAACAGCAGGTGCTTCAACGGATATCAAGTGCTCCTTTAAGTGGGCTCTCCTCCACCTCAACTTCAACATCACAAATACTCCAGTCCTCAGAGGTGTCACCCCAATCGCACTTGCTTCCTCACAGCTCCCAAGTCTCCAGCTGCCCATCTGAGTATGGGGTAGAACAGATGGTTGAGTCTGCAGAGCTGTTTACTCATACTATAGCCTGGGAATCAGAAGTCGGCTCCAGAGCTTCTGTGAATCCAGACGAGGAAATGATCTGCACTGATGCCCAGAATCTTTATGAGTCGGATCCAGGACCAGACGCAGAAGGTTCTGACCATAATGTAACCCTCGTTCCCAAACTGTAACTCCTGTTGGTGGAGACAATGTGGAAGACGATGATGAGACTCAAATACCTGATTGGAGCGACAACTTTAGCTTTTTGTCAGGGCAGGAAGAGGTTGGCTCTGAGGACGACTGGTGTGATAACACACAGGGTGATGATGACGAGGTTGGAGATCCCACTTACTGTCAACCCACAGTCAGCCAGTCGATGAGGTCAGCAGAGGAGGTGGAGGAGGATGCTAGTGACGACGAGGTCAGGTTGCGCCTTCCTGGACAGAGACGTAGTACTGGAAGCACGTCAACAACTGCATCTTCAAACACAACTCTGCCTCTGACCACAAGTTGTGGTGGCTCTTCAGGTCGCATGGGTGCTAAGCCTTGCATAGCCTGGGCATTTTTTCAGATCGATAAGGATGACCCAACTCGTGTTATCAGCAAAAGCTAAGTAGAGGCCAAAAAATACATAGTTGAGTGCTTCATGCATGAACCGGCACATGGATATGAAGCATAAGTTGCAGTGGGAAGCTCACTGTGCTACAATGCGGCCTAGCCGGCAGGGGCAGCCACAGTCTGCCACATCTTGTGCATCCGCGGCCTCTTCATCCTCTGTGACTGGGGGGACAGCAGTCACACCTGTTTTGGGATGCAGACCTGCCACCTCTTTACCCGCAACAGCAAGCGTGATTGGCAGGTCATCATTTTCTTTGGAGGTGGAAACACCAGCTGGTGTTCAGCGCTGTCCGACATCGATAGCACCACCTTTGGATCAAGGCAACCTAACATGTCCGCCTGCATCTTCCTCACAGACCGGCAGTTTGCCAGGGACACCCTTCTCAACCCCGTCTAAGCACAACAGCCAGCCCTCGGTCCCTCAGATGTGGACAAGTAAAAGACCATTTCTTCCTAGCCATGAGAAAGCTAAGAGGTTGAATTTCACCATCTGCAAGCTCTTGGCTACAGAAATGCTGCCTTTCCGCCTGGTGGAGACAGAGGATTTTCGAGACCTTATGACCGTCGCAGTGCCCCAGTACCAGATGCCCAGTCGGCACTACTTCTCAAAGAAAGGTGTGCCTGCGCTCCACCAGCATGTCGCACATAACATCACCGCTTCTTTGAGAAACTCTGTGTGTGACAGGGTGCATTTCACCAGTAGGCATGGACAGGGGCGTTACATGTCGCTGACTGGGCACTGGGTAACTATGGTGACATCAGGACAAGGGGCTGCTGTCCAAGTCTTGCCGTCCCCACGAGTTGTGCGTCAATCCTCTTTAGCTCGAAGTTCCTCCAATGCTTCTGCCTCCTCAACCTCCTCTCGGTCCTCCACCTGCACCCAAAGCCTGTCTGGTCATGCCACAAGCTTTCTAACTGCGCAGAAGGGATCCTGCACACCACCTTACTATGCTGGCAGCAGGGCTCAACGTCATCAGGCGGTTTTTACTTTGAAATGTCTGGGAAATGTGAGTCACACAGATGAGGAGTTGTGGTCAGCTCTGGAGAACCAGTTTCATGAATGGTTGTCTCCACTGGACCTGAAACCAGGGAAGGCCGTGTGCGACAATGCTGCAAACCTGGGTGCGGCCCTTTGCCGGGGCAATGTCACACACGTGCCTTGTATGGCTCACGTGTTGAACCTAGTTGTCCAGCAATTTTTAGCCCACTATCCCGGACTAGATGGCCTTCTGCAGAGGGCACGGTCGCTGTGTGCTCACTTCCGCCGTTCGCATCCCGCAGCTCAGCGACTTACATCTCTACAGAAGTCGTTGGGCCTGGCACTTCACCGGCTAAAATGTGATGTGCCTTCTCGATGGAATTCAACTCTGCACATGTTGCAGCGACTGTGGCAGCACTGACAAGCCCTGGTGCAATACATTCTGACGTATAGCCTGGGCCAACGAGATCCAGAGGTGGGGCAAATCATGCTGGAGGAGTGGTCTCAGATCAGGGCCCTATGCACCCTTCTGCACAGTTTTAAAATGGCGTCGAAGATGTTTAGTGCTGACGATGCCATTATCAGCATGACTATTCCGGTGATTTACATTCTGGAGAACATGTTAAACAGAATTCGGAGTCAGGTGGTGGCACAAGAGGAGGTGGAGGAAGTAGAGGAGGAGGAGTTGTATGCGGAAGGGCTAACATCTGCAAGGTCCAGACGGTCGGCAGCACCAAGGCGGCAGGCATGTGAGGGTGGGGGAGATGGTTTAACCAGGGCGCATGGAAGCAGCCAAACTAGTGAGGAAGGTGCAGGAGCCCAGGAAGAAGTGGAGGACGAACGGATGGAAGACTCATCAGATGAGGGAGACCTTGATCACATTTCTGTTGTGCGAGGTTGGGGGGAGAGGGCAGAGGAAGGAAGCATGATTACTACCTCGCCACCAACACAACAGGGACTTGGTGCTCCTGGATGCGCAAGACACATGAGTGCCTTCTTGCTGCACTACCTGCAACATGACCCTCGAATTGTGAGAATTAGAAATTATCCTGACTACTGGGTTGCCACACTCTTAGATCCCCGGTACAAAAGTAAATTTGCAGAAATTATTCCTGCCATAGAAAGAGATGCACGCATGCAGGAGTATCAGCAGAGACTGTTGCAGAATCTTACATGTGCTTTTCCACAAAACACTAGTGGTGCACGTAGTGAATCTCACAGTTCCAACTTTCCAACCGTGGGACAGTCCAGTGTTCAGCACTCAAAACGTAACAGAAACACAGTATCTGCTGGTAACATCAATTTTGCGGAATCATTTCACCACTTTTTTAGCCCATCCTTTGCAAGGCCACAAGAGACAAAAGTCTGACACATAGTCAAAGCCTAGAGACGATGGTACAGGAGTATCTTCAAGTAAACATTGAAGCCATGACTGTGTCACTGGACCCTTGCTCTTTTTGGGCTTCCAATCTGGATAAATGGCCGGAGCTCGCCACTTACGCCTTGGAGATCTTGTCATGCCCCGCAGCCAGCGTTCTGTCTGAACGTGTGTTCAGCGCTGCTGGTGGTGTGCTGACAGATAAGCACACGCTGCTCTCCACTGATAATGTAGACAGACTCACGTTCATAAAGATGAACAAATCATGGATCCGAAAGGACTTTTCTACCCCTGTGTCATCCTGGGGAGAGTAAAAGCTTGATGATTTGTTAAAATCACCTCACCAACCATTTTAAGCTTTCAAATTACTAACCATGTTTATCTGTATCTTGGCTGGAAAATAATTTGGGCCTTGTAGCAGTGTGCAGTACTGATTCTATTAGGCCATCTATACTAAACTCCACCAGATTTAAAATTACTAATCATGTTTATCTGTATCTTGGCTGGAAAATAATTTGGGCCTTGTAGCAGTGTGCAGTACTGATTCTATTAGGCCATCTATACTAAACTCCACCAGATTTAAAATTACTAATCATGTTTATCTGTATCTTGGCTGGAAAATAATTTGGGCCTTGTAGCAGTGTGCAGTACTGATTCTATTAGGCCATCTATACTAAACTCCACCAGATTTAAAATTACTAATCATTTTTATCTGTATCTTGGCTGGAAAATAATTTGGGCCTTGTAGCAGTTTGCAGTACTGATTCTATTATGCCATCTATACTAAACGAGACCAGATTTAAAATTACTAATCATGTTTATCTGTATCTTGGCTGGAAAATAATTTGGGCCTTGTAGCAGTTTGCAGTACTGATTCTATTAGGCCATCTATACTCAGCTCCACCAGCTTTCAAATTAATAATAATTTTTAGCTGCATCTAGCCCGGAAAATAATTTCGGGGCTCCTAGATGCGCAAGACACATGAGTGCCTTCTTGCTGCACTGCCTGCAACATGACCCTCAGATTGTCAGAATTCGAAATAATTCTGACTACTGGGTTGCCACACTCTTAGATCCCCCACACTCTTCGATCAACCTTTTCATTTTAATAAAGAACAATTATAAGCATTAGCAGGTTATTAGAAACTGAAATCAAACAGTTTTCAACTCAAAACTTTATTCTAGGTGATGTTACATTTGCACATAGGACCCCTTGTTCGAAAGGAGCTTCTGAACTCTCTCGTCCATTGAATTTGTCAGGTTTTGGATGGTTTCTGCTTCAGTTGTTTTGCATGAGGACAGAATACCCTCCCAGAGCTGTTGCTTAGATGTGAACTGCCTCCCGTCATCATAAACACTCCTTTTGATGATGCTCCAGAGGTTCTCAATGGGGTTGAGGTCAGGGGAGCATGGGGGTCAGACCATAAGTTTGTCCCCTTTTATGCCCATATCAGCCGGAGATGCAGATGTGTTATGTGCAGCATGAGACGGTGCATTATCATGCATGAAAAGGATCTTGCAGTGGAATACACGGTTCTTCTTCTTGAACCATGGCAGGAAGTGCTGTTTGAGAAACTCCACATACATTATGGAGTTCATCTTTACCCCTTCAGGAATCCTAAAGGGGCCAACAATCTCTCTCCCCATGATTCCATCCCAAAACATTACTCCACCTCTTCCTTGTTGGCGCCGTAGCCGTGTTTGCATGGGGTGTCCATCAACCAGCCATCCTCCACTCCATCCATCTGGACCATCGAGCGTTGCACGGCACTCATCGGTGAACAAAACAGTTTTGAAATCAATCTTCATGTATTGTTTGGCCCACTGGAGCTGTTTCTGCTTGTGTACAGTGGATAGAGGAGGTAGACAGGATGGCTTATGCACAGCTGCAAACCTCTGAAGGACCCTGCATCTTGTTGTTCGGGGGACGTTGGAGGCACCAGCAGCTTCAAAAACTTGTCTGCTGCTATGACAAGGCTTTTTTGCCGCTGCTCTTTTAACCTGATGTAATTGCCTGTAGGAAAGAGTCCTCAATTTGCCCTTATCAGCACGCACACGTGTGTACTGTGAATCAGCTACATACTTCTTGATTGTGCGATGATCAGGATGAAGTGTCTTGGCAATGTTGATTGTAGTCATGCCTTGACCTAAACACTCCACAATTTGCTGCTTCTCAGCAGCCGACACATCCTTTTTCTTTCCCATTTTGGCAGAAAATGTAGGCTGCTTAATAATGTGGGACAGCCTTCTTAAGTAGTCTTGACTTTCATTGGACACACCTGCCAAACTAATTAGCACAGTTGTCTGCAATTGCTTACAGTGATATAAAGAGCCCTGACACACATCACCATCAATGAGTTTAACTGACAAACAAAAAAATTCTTACCTTATCACTCCTAAACACTTTTTGCATAATAATTTGGAACACAGTGTACATGTGCTTTTCCAAAAAACACCAGTGGTTCACATAGTGAATCTTACAGTTCTAACTTGCCAACCGTGGTCTGTATGGAGTTGTGCAATAAAGGGCCCAAAATTAAGAATACATAGACGGGAGAGGTCTCTATGAATACGAATTCCTAAGAATTTGATACCCTGTGAGGACCAGTCAAAGGGAAAGTTGGACTGGATGGAATCCTGTATGGATTTGGGGAGGGAGACATCGAGGGCCTCAGACTTCGCTGCATTGATTTTAAAATTTGACCATGTAACAAAGTGATCTATTTCAGCCATAACAGCAGGGATGGATATATGTGATTGAGTGATATATACTAGGATATCATCAGCAAATGCAGAGCACTTGTACTCGGTGCCTCCCACCTCAATCCACCTAATATTGGGGTTATGGTGAATTGATGAGAGCAGGTGCTCCATCACTAGGATGTATAAGAGAGGGGACAGAGGACATCCCTGCCTTGTCCCATTGGTGATTATGAAAGGTGATGAAAATGTTCCATTTATCTTCAGCCTAGGTGACGTATTGCGATACAGGGCCGTGATTTTGCCTATAAAAGGGTCCCCTAGACCCCTACCCCAAGCTTTTTAAGAGAATAATATATGGCGTGCCAGGAGACTCTATGGAATGCTTTCTCAGCATCCAACGAGAGTATCTAATTACAAATTTTTAACTGCATCTAGCCCAGGAAATACTTTGTGCCTAGTAGCAGTGTCTGCTAGTCAGCGGATTATCCCAGCTGTTAAGCAAGCTACACCACCTGTAGTTTGGACACTTAATTTTTTCAAAGGAAATGGTTCGGGCCCCCGGGACACTCAGTGAAGAGCATCGGGAGGCACCCCAAGGCACAGGGGCTGGGACTGGCGGTAGGACGCCTTGCGGTGGACCGCCAAGCTCGATCCTTATAAAAGCTTTTTAACTGCAGCAGCTTTAGTGGACGCTACTGGAGCTTGAATTACCGCGGCTGCTGGCATGAGACTTGCCCTCCAATAGATCCTTGTAAAAAGATTTAAAGAGTACTCATTCAAATTAGAGAGACAATTTAAATTAAAAAGATTAGACCTGCCTCCACCGCAGGGGGGCTCGCTCGACCCACCAGCGGACAGGCACCAGTATTGGGAGAGGGGGACTGGCCATCAGGGTCCACCGCAGCTCTGGCACAAACCCGGCGACACGGAGGTCGCACGGGCAGGAACGGACTGGCCATGTCGGCTTCGCACTTTTTTGGTTTTAGAAGGGCATGACATGCCTATATCTGTGTCTCCCCCTCCTTTTACTCCTCCACCTCTTTTCTTTTCGCATGACTATATGTACTTGTCACTTTTCCATGTGTTAGTTGGCTCTTCTGAGCAGTTTGTCAGCTTTTGGACACCTTTGAAGGTGTTTTCTATGTGTTTCTATGTGTTTTTGTTTGCCTGCCATTGGTTTTAACGGTGTTCGAAGGTGTTCGACGAACAGTTCGACGAACAGTTCGGCGAACATACGGGTGTTCGACGAACCGAACTCGAACACTACGGGGGTGGCTCAACACTACTCTGGACCTCAGACTTGGCCGAAGGTTCACCTTCCAACAAGACAATGACCCGAAGCACACAGTTAAAATACCAAAGGAGTGGGTTCAGAACAACTCTGTGACCATTCTTGACTGGCTGAGCCAGAGCCCTGACCTAAACCCAATTGAGCATCTCTGGAGAGACCTGAAAATGGCTGTCCACCAACGTTCACCATCCAACCTGACGGAACTGGAGAGGATCTGCAAGGAAGGATGGCAGAGGATCCCCAAATCTAGGTGTGAAAAACTTGTTGCATCATTCCCAAGAAGACTCATGGCTGTACTAGCTCAAAAGGGTGCTTGTACTCAATACTGAGCAAAGGGTCTAAATACTTATGACCATGTGATATTTCAGTTTTTCTTTTTTGCAAAAATTTCTACATTTCTGTTTTTTTTCAGTCAAGATGGGGTGCAGAGTGTACTTTAATGAGAAAAAAATGAACTTTTTAGAATTTACCAAATGGCTGCAATGAAACAAAGAGTGAAACATTTTAAAGGGTCTGAATACTTTCCATACCCACTGTATTTAATCTTCGGACTGGTGAGTATAATGATTTTTTTATTTCACTCTTATTTTTACACTAGGAGACAGCGGGAGCAGAATACTACTCTCAACATTGTCCCCTGTTGGCGTTGATCAATAGGAACAATGATGAGGGCAGCATTCAGCACCCGGTGCTTGGGAACAGCACTAACTGTACCGCTGATTCCCAAGCGCCGGTACGTGTGATCCCGATGCCGCACTTGGGCGGCATGCGGTTGCCACACGTATCATACACATGGATATCTCCGGTACTGGTTTTTCCAGTACCGGAAATATCCGGACATGTGAAAGAGGCCTTATATACAGTGGTTGATTGCAGTTGTTGCTGATAACGGAGGCCCAACCAGTTTTTAGGTTTAGAGGGCAATCACTTTTTCACACAGGGCCCTGTAGGTTTGGATTTCTTTTTCCCTTTTATAATAAAGACCTTTATTTTAAAAACTGCATTTTGTGTTTATTTGTGTTATCTTTGTGTTATATTTAAATTTGTTTTCTGATCTGAAGCATTTAAGTGTGACAAACATGCAAAAGAGTAAGAAATCAGGAAGGGAGCAAACACTTTTCCACACCACTGTATATATGTTACATGTTGGGTTTATGTACATTAAGAAAAAATAAGAAGAAAAATATTGACAACCCTCTGTATCTGAAAGATAGAAAATAAAAAAGTGCGATGTTAAAATCGATGGCCATGTTTCCATCACAGGTATCTAACTTGTTCACATGTTAAAAATTGCACTGTATCAATGCTACCCACAGGGTACATAGAAGAGCTGGAAAGGAAGTAGAAACTGATTTTTTATGCACAGTACCAGTGTGGAGTAGCATCATTGAGTTAAAGGGGTTGTCTACTACTCGGATAACCCCTTCTTAAGCACTATGTTTCTCCAGGTAAAATTATAACACCTATACTTACCTCTGGTGCCGCTCCAGCAGTGTCGGCACTGGTGTGAGAGGGTGGACAAGGAGTCCTTGTCCCCCTCAAGTCCCCCTTTTGCGTATGGTTATATTTCTGTTTATTATTATTATTATTATTATTATTATTCTAAAAAAAGTATTTTATCCCTATGGCCGTTAACTGCAAGGCCGTTCCCAGGGAGTGGGGGAGGGCAGCCCTATGGGGGAACCAGTGGGAAGATTTTTGAGATATAGGAATTAGTTCGTGTTGAGTAGACTGTATGTTGAGAGGAGGTGAAAAGGGAGAAGACAGGTTGATCACTTGTGGAACTACAAGGCTCAGCATGGAAAGAAGCTAGTTACAGAGTACAGAGGTGGCAGAACATCACAGGTAATTGGGGATCCCTGAAGAAAGGAAAGTTTATAAGTCTGGGAAACGTATGACTCAGTGGAAAAGGGAGACCTTGGGAAAAGGTAGCACCCTGCTGTGAGTACTTAAACAGGGACCATTGTCTCAACGAGCGGCCCCTTGGACTGACATAGGCGAAGACTCAGGGTATTGGGACCATAGCAACACACGTAGACCCGTATGAACCTGCCCCTAAGAAAACGCAGGTATCTGGAGGAAGTCAGAGCTACTGCTGATCTCTCAATTCCTACAGATTATTATTATTATTTATTATTATTATAGCGCCATTTATTCCATGGCGCTTTACATAGAGATATACGTCCGCGCCGCTGAAAGATCCTCAAGTCAGGAACATGTAATAATATCCTTGTCTATTGGTAAATGCCTACGCGTTTCTGGGTGTTCCACACCCCTTCATCAGGGCACCAACAGATATATCTCTACTTTCACCGCCTTTGGATTTATTCTGGTCCTGTGGGACACCCAATGGAGATCTGCTGCAGCTGCTTTTTATACGCTATGGTGGTTGTGTCCTTACACAACCAAACCAGGTGAGCACCACCTTTTTATTATTCATTCCTATGTCTACAGGTGAAACTCTATTGGTCTTTGCGCTCTCTCTCACTTTGTATTCATGGCGCTTTACATGTGATAGGGATATACTTAACAAAACGAGTCAGCGACTGGTACAGGAGGAGCGAGGACCCTGCCCGCGAGGGCTCACATTCTAGAAGGGATGGGTGAGGATACATTAGGTGAGGGTAGAGCTGGTCGTGCAGCGGTGGTTACTGCAGGTTGTAGGCTTGTCGGAAGAAGTTGTACAAAGTAGTAGACAGTGAAGCGGCTGCTGATTGGCAGCAGGTATAATAATGTCACACATGCCCCGGGAGAGCCAATGCTGAAGCGGCTGGATTTGTGCCGACACTGGAGGGGAGTATAGCTGTTATTTTATGAGGGGGGAAGAAAGTGATTGAGAAGGGGTTATCGAGTCATAGACAGACCCTTTAAAATGGCATTAAATGACTTTTTATTTGTAATCATTTTAAGTGTTTGATGTCTGGATGCTATAACCTTATTGTTTATTTGTCAAAGATTCTTGAAACTTGCAGTTGATAACAGATATTGTGTGTTAAATATTAATTATAGTTATTCAATTTTTACTCTTAACTCTGTATTGGGTATATTTGCTGATATGATATTTAGCTTATTCTTGTACACTTAGCATGGGTGGATGTATACCATATGGACCTCAATGAGTGGACGCAACAGGTTTATGTGAGACATATATTGCTACAGGACACTCAGGGAGGGGCAATCTTCTCTCTGTCCACTCAGAGGGTCTACGTTCATGAGCTGACACGTGCTTCGGCCCATATAACATTTTGGCCAAAACACACAGTAGCTGACATGTGGTCATGGGGCCTACAATATCCTGGACTTTGACACTAATGGATAAGCAGCTGACACCTGCTCCTGAGGCCTACTTGGATGGACACTCATGGACAAGCAACTGATAAAACTTCTACACAGGATCCAGAGAAAGATGGATGAATAAACCGCAACCAATTGATTGAACTAACCATGGGACCAATTCACATATTTTATATTTTGCTGCAATGATTCTTTTTGGTGGACAATACAAATAAACCACTACGTTTATTTTGACATTTTCTTTGGAGTATCGCATCTGATAAAAAGTCCTGAATAAATACATTTACGAAATATGTAAATGTATATTTAACATTGTGAAAGACAGATACATTTCCAGAAAACTATAGGGAAGGAAACAATGGCTCATGTGTATAAATAGTGTTTTTTTTGTCTCCTGGCTGCAGTTTAAAGCAGAAACAAACTGTGCTTTACTCGACCTTCCTGAGTCCACTGATGACACTTTGTCGCTGTTTGCAGTGTCTGCTATTGTCTGGTCGGCTGAAGTCACATCAACAGTGCTGCAGCCAATCATTAAGGCACCACTCTGGTGTTTCTTTTATTTCATTGGAGTGGTATTGTGGCACCCCAGGGGTCTGGTTTCCACAGTAATGTAATGTTATGTCTGAGAGCAGGTGGGAGGTCCTTTGGTCAGGGATCCTGTGCATGCCACACCTCCTGCCCAGTCTTGGGAGGGGAAGAACTTCCCCTATATAAACCCGGGGCTGAAGCAGGGTTAGTCAGTCAAGGAGAGTAGAAACAAGAAACAGTCATAGGAAGAAACAGCAGAAGCTCAGTGGGAGCAATACTACTACGAGTCAGGGGCTGGCAGCTGCAGAGCTCGCCCTGACTGAGAAGCTTTCTTACCGGACCCGGCGTCCGAGGCTGTGGGGACTAACTCTTACCCAGCAGCAGAAGCCGACCGGCAGGGGATTTCAGGTCCTCAGGCCCAGAAACCCGAAGGCACGGTCACACGCGTGGGACCAGCACCGCCATCGTGGAGCGGAAGCCATTAGAAGGCCCCGAGTCACCGGCCATACGGGTGAGCACCACACGGTACACTCAGGGACGTGGGCTACTTATATCCGCTTCTAGCAAGGTAGCCAGAAGAGTACAGTCAGTTTGGGAGGCCTACAACTCCGCCTGGCCAGGGGAGATCCCATCTGCTCAAGGACTGACCAGGCCCCGTTCGCTAGCAAGTACTCTGGGAGGGTCTATCGTTGTTACCAGTAAAGACCCTGAATTACACCGCACCGTCTCTGAGTGGTTCCTGCTACCCTCATCTTCCACGTCGGCTGCCCTGAGGCCATACCCCTCCCGTTGGGGGTTATACTATCACGCTGCACAATTCTACACCGGCCTCAGCGGTCTGCCCTGCAGCGGCAGCTCCATAGCTGCAAATCAACGGGTGGCGTAGTCGACACTCAAATAACATCTATCAAGACTGCCACACACTGAGTTGACTCCCTGGGCACGGACCGGGTCCCCGCCACTCGGAGACTACAACCCTCATCTGATCCGGTTCCGGGTAAGCCCCCGTGCGCGAGACGCTGCGCGACACAGCAGGCCCAGGGGCGCGTCAACTTTTGGCGTAGTCGGCAGGATTTCGTGCCCGCAACCACTGGGTACTGCGTGCCTGAAAAAGAGACTTTTAAAACTTACCATTCGTGAAGTTTTCCCGCCATCGGTGAAGATTCCCGCCATCCGGCGCCATTTTCAGCCATCTTCCCGCCATCTGTGAAGATTCCCGCCATCCGGCGCCATCTTCAGCCTTCTTCCCGCCATCCGTGGAGTTTTCCCGCCGTTGGACGCCATCTTGAGGACGCCGCGCGGGAAGAAGAGGGGCGTGGACTCCGAAAAGCCCGCGAGAACTGAAGCCCCGCCTCACGTCCGGATGTTGCGTAAGGTCCTGGAAGGAGCCCAGCAGACGCCGACGTCACCGGAGCGCGACGGAAGGTCCTCAACCCTGACGATCCACTGCGGAGCCGCGGCCTACGGAAGAGGATCATCGCAAGGTAGGCCACGGTCCACTAGGGGGGAGGAAGATGTCGGATACGGAGGAGAGCTTCACTGCCTCAACCCCCGCCAGCGCTACCGCTGCTGCAGTTATGCCCTTCACCATGCCCTATATCCCGGGAGCAGCTTGGCTACCCCAGTACTCAGGGGAGTCATATACCCTGCATGACTTTAGAGAAAAGCTGGATAGCCTCTTCCAGGTGTACCCCCTCACAGAAGAGCAAAAAGTGAGCATCCTGGTGGCCCAACTAACTGGGGCGGCCAAAAGGGAAGTAAAATCCTGGCCACCTGGGAGGAAGACTGTCGCAGGGATACTAACCCGGCTGAAGGACACCTTTGATACCCGCACCTCAGCCGAGATCAAGCTTAGATTCTACGGGTGCAAACAGCGGGCCCATGAGAGTATAAGGGACTATGCCCTGAACCTACAAGAGGCCCTGAGAGCCGTTAAGCAGACCGACCCTGACGGCGTGGGAGACGAGGACATGCTGTTGACTGAACAATTTATAGAGGGTTTATATTGCAATGCCCACCGAACCCAGTTGCGGGCAATGGCCTTACAGGACCCTCATCTGGGATTTGCACAGTTCAAGGACAGAGCCATCCGGGTGCTCCGAGAACCGGCACCGGATGGCGTTGTGACCCACAGGCGCCCAGCTATCACTTACCACCAGGAGGCGGCGCCCTTGTCGGCAGGGCCTGTAGGGGCTGATGCGCAGGCTTTGAACAATGACCCGGCTCCAGACCTGCACCATCAGGTCCAAGAGCTAGCTAAAAGCGTTGCTGCGTTAACCCGAACTGTGCAGTCTTTACAGGCTTCCACTCCAGGGAAGATCCAGCTGGCATCCGGACCGGAGGACATCCCGTGGCGTCGACCAAGGAGGACCCCACTGGCCAGAGGAAGACCCAGTGACCGATACAGCGAGGACGGACGACCCATCTGCCGCTGCTGCAATCAACCCGGACATATGGCAAGGTACTGTTCTTTAAACGGGCACAACCTGGGGTAGAGGGCCAACCCCCAGGAAAAAGATCACCAGGCCCATCGAACTGGCGCGACAGATATGTGGGAGGACGTCCAGTCTTGCCTGTGGTACTGGATGGCATTCCCATGAGTGCCCTACTGGACACCGGGTCACAGGTCACCACCATCCCGTACGTGCTCTTTAAGCAGTACTGGAATGACTCGGATATTACCCGCTACCCTGACGACGACTTGAGTATCATCGCCAGCAATGGTCAACCCGTGCCACAGATCGGATTCAAAGAGATGACCATTAAAATCGGTAGAGTCGAACTGGCAGCACAGGGACTGATCATTGTAGACATTGACAAACATGAGAGCCACCCAAAAATAACTCTAGGAACTAATGTAATTGAAAATTGTCTTGCAGAGGTGATTTTCCTTTTACAGCAGGTTGCCAAGAACGCCAGCTCCGGCGAGCAGCGGGTGCTCCAGAAAGAGATCCGGGCACTGATGCGACGGCAACAGGTGGAACTCTCCGGCGGTGAGATTGGTAGCGTAAGAATGTGTGACCCTTTTCCTATTGCCATGCCCCCAAAAAGTGAAATGATGATTTGGTGCCGGGCAGCTATTGGTCTGAGAGGTAGAGATTACCAGGCAATGGTAGAACCAGTTTACTCAGACAGTAGGCCCACCATCTTGACAGCACGGGGGGTGGTTAATGTACGCCATGGGAGGGTGCCCGTTCGCATAATCAATATCGGGAAGAGGGAAGTGTACCTGCCCCGGTATGCCACGCTAGCCAAATTATATACCATTAACCAAAATGCTATACAATCTGTGGAACCCTTGCCTCCATCTCACCCGGAGGAAGGTAACGGCTCTAAGAAAACAATGGAGGACTGGTGTCAGCAACTACATTTGGGTACTGACTCCACTCCCTCACATCAGAAACAGGGAGTCTATCGGGTGGTTCAAGAGTACGAGAGAGTGTTTAGTAAACACCCGTTAGACTTCGGGCGAGTCAAGGGGGTAGAACACCACATCCCCACGGGAGACCATCCTCCCATAAAAGAGAGGTATCGACCCGTACCCCCTGCACACTACCAACACGCCAAGGGGATGCTTAGAGACATGAAGGAGGCTAGGGTGATCAGGGATAGCTGTAGCCCCTGGGCAGCTCCACTAGTCTTAGTCAGAAAAAAAGACAACACCATGAGGATGTGTGTAGATTACCGGAAAATCAACCGTATCACACACAAGGATGCGTACCCCTTACCAAGGATAGAGGAGTCATTGGCTGCTTTAAGATCTGCTAACTTCTTCTCTACCTTGGATCTCACTAGCGGGTACTGGCAGGTTCCTGTAGCAGAGGCGGACCGGGAGAAGACCGCATTCACCACCCCGATGGGACTTAGCGAGTTCACCTGCATGCCGTTCGGACTCTGCAACGCACCAGGAACCTTCCAACGACTAATGGAGTGTTGTCTGGGCCACAGAAACTTCGAGACGGTCCTGTTGTACCTGGACGATGTCATCGTATATTCCAAGACGTATGAGGACCACCTGAAACACCTGGCGGAAGTGTTCGAAGCTCTGGCGAGTTACGGCCTAAAGGTGAAACCCTCCAAGTGTCACCTCCTGAAACCAAAGGTGCAGTACCTGGGGCACGTGGTGAGCGCTGACGGAGTGGCTCCCGACCCTGATAAGATCACCGCAATTAAGGAATGGCCAAGCCCCTCCAGCGTAAAAGAAGTGCGGCAGTTCCTCGGGTTGGTAGGCTACTACCGAAGGTTTATTCCCGGTTTCACCAAAAAGGCAGCACCTATGCAGGACCTCCTGATAGGCCAGTCCCGGAAGGCCAAGAACCAGAAGCCGCCCTTCAAATGGGAGGAGCTGGAAGAAGAGTCCTTCCGCCAGCTGAAGATGGCCCTCACGGGGGACGAAATCCTGGCGTACCCGGATTATAGCCAGCCCTTTATCCTCTACACCGACGCCAGTAACATCGGGCTAGGAGCCGTACTGTCCCAGATCCAGCAGGGGAAGGAACGAGTAATCGCCTACGCCAGCCGAAAGCTGCGACCCACCGAAAGGAACCCCGAGAATTACAGCTCATTTAAGCTAGAGTTCCTGGCCGTAGTATGGGCAGTCACCGAGCGCTTTAAGCATTACCTCGCTTCTTCCCGGTTCACCGTGTACACGGATAACAACCCGTTGACACACCTGGACACGGCAAGACTCGGTGCCCTGGAGCAGAGGTGGATGGCCCGTCTGTCCAACTACGAGTTCACAATCAAATACCGGGCCGGACGCTCCAATACCAACGCGGACGCCCTGTCCAGGATGCCCAACCTGCCGGACGAAGGAGAAGATCCGGAGGGACTGGAAGAAGTTGAACTCCCTGCGTTCCACCGTCATGGGACTATCCAGTATTCCCACCGGGTAAGGAGTAAGCAGGCTGCTACGTTGAACCCCTTACCTCACTACAACTGGGCGGAAACGCAAGACAGCGACCCTGCCGTCCAACTGGTGAAGGAGATGCTGACTCGCCCGGGGGCTTGCCTTGAACCAGATGCTCCGGAGGAAGCCAAACAACTATGGGCAGAGAGGAGTCGACTGTTCCTTTACAAGGGGAAGTTGTGCCGCAGAATGGTTAACTCCCGGACGCATGAACTACTCTGGCAAGTAGTGGTGCCACGAAGAGACGCAGCCATGGTGATGGAGGCATACCACGACGGAGCTGGACACTTCGGGTGGAAGAAGCTGGAGTTCCTGCTGCGCGAGCGATTCCACTGGGTAGGCATGAGGGGAACCATTGAGAAGTGGTGCAGAGACTGTGGCCCGTGCAACCTAAGAAGGAAGGACCGTGCCAGCCAGAAGACTCCCCTGCAGTCCATCGTCACCCGGCAACCGTTGGAACTGGTAGCCTTGGATCATGTAAAACTGACCCCAAGCAGAAGTGGCTACGTCTACGCACTAACCATCGTGGATCACTACTCCCGGTTCTTGGTTGTCGTCCCTGTCAAGGACTTAACAGCTCGAACAGCAGCGAGAGCCTTCCAGCAGCATTTCTGCCGTCCACACGGGTACCCGGACCAAGTGTTGACAGACCAGGGACCTGCCTTTGAAGCGGAGGTCTTCCAAGAATTCTGCACTCTGTATGGCTGCCGGAAGATAAGGACGACACCCTATCATCCGCAAACTAATGGACTTTGTGAGAAAATGAACCAGGTGGTAATGGATCTTCTGAAAACGTTGCCCCTGGAAGAACGCAGTCTGTGGCCTGAGAAGCTGCCCGATCTGGTGGACCTATACAACCACATCCCGGTAGGTTCCACCAACTGTACCCCGGCTTACCTAATGAGGGCAAGACCTGGTAAGTTACCTGTTGACCTGGAAATGGGAGTCCTGACACCCGAGGACACTTCACCAGAAGCAGACTGGGACACAGAGAGGCAGCAGCAGTACCGGAGAGTACAGGAGAGCGTGGAGCGAAGTCTCTGTCAGGCTAGGGAAAGACAAGAGAAAACTTACAACCAGTATGCTCCCGCTGTTCCCCTGATACCCGGAGAGCAGGTCTTGAAGAGGAAGAGACGGCTCCACAAGTTGGACGACCAGTGGGAGAAGGACCCGTACACCGTACTGCCCTCAAGCCACGAGAACCCGAAGGTTTGTACCATCAGTAAAGACGGAGGGGAAACCACAGCCATTGTATCCCGGGACCACCTGAAAAAGTGTCCCGAACAACTGAGGAACCCTGAAGAGGAACAAGAAGACCATCGACCCGTAGAGGAAAGGGAAGATATGGTTAGTACTGTGCTCGGGGACTTCCCTCGGTCTTGGACTCAAGTCAATGGTGCAGTTGTGGTACCCGTACTCACCTTCCTCCAACCAGCATCCCAAGCACCTACGGAGCAACAGGTAAAGCTGGAAGAACAGCCGGTCCAGGAGGCAGAAGACCCCACACCAGCAGACCAGGAGGATCAACCCTCTGCTTGCAGTGAGCCTGCCATATCCCTAGTGAGCCAAAGAGCCGGTAGACAGCTGCCCAGTTTACCCTTGACAGCTCCTACACCCTGTAGTTCAGGGCTAGACAGTCAGCTCCGTAGGTCCACTAGGGCCACTAGAGGCCAGTTACCCGCACGTTGGAGGATTTGAAGTGTATAAATTGTTTTATTTATGTTTACCTGTGTATTGTTGCTTGTGTATAATTTTGTGTTTCTAGTTATTTGTAGGAGTCCTTGGTGGATTTACCGGGAATCCTTGTACATAGTTGGAGCGTAACCCAGGATGGACTAGAGACTGTTAAGGACTCGGGGTAGGACAGACCCCTACCTGGTTACGTCTCCCTGTTTTGGTGAAATGGACACCTTGCTTTTCTTCAAAGACTACACCCGGTTACGGACATGCCGTGACCACCTTTATGTGTTTTTTCTTATTGTATTATTGTATTATTATTGTTTATACCTTGTTATGTTTTTCTAAAAATATGTTTAGTCCCGGAGTACTAAATTTCACTAGGGGGGAATGTTGCACCCCAGGGGTCTGGTTTCCACAGTAATGTAATGTTATGTCTGAGAGCAGGTGGGAGGTCCTTTGGTCAGGGATCCTGTGCATGCCACACCTCCTGCCCAGTCTATATAAACCCGGGGCTGAAGCAGGGTTAGTCAGTCAAGGAGAGTAGAGACAAGAAACAGTCATAGGAAGAAACAGCAGAAGCTCAGTGGGAGCAATACTACTACGAGTCAGGGGCTGGCAGCTGCAGAGCTCGCCCTGACTGAGAAGCTTTCTTACCGGACCCGGCGTCCGAGGCTGTGGGGACTAACTCTTACCCAGCAGCAGAAGCCGACAGGCAGGGGATTTCAGGTCCTCAGGCCCAGAAACCCGAAGGCACGGTCACACGCGTGGGACCAGCACCGCCATCGTGGAGCGGAAGCCATTAGAAGGCCCCGAGTCACCGGCCATACGGGTGAGCACCACACGGTACACTCAGGGACGTGGGCTACTTATATCCGCTTCTAGCAAGGTAGCCAGAAGAGTACAGTCAGTTTGGGAGGCCTACAACTCCGCCTGGCCAGGGGAGATCCCATCTGCTCAAGGACTGACCAGGCCCCGTTCGCTAGCAAGTACTCCGGGAGGGTCTATCGTTGTTACCAGTAAAGACCCTGAATTACACCGCACCGTCTCTGAGTGGTTCCTGCTACCCTCATCTTCCACGTCGGCTGCCCTGAGGCCATACCCCTCCCGTTGGGGGTTATACTATCACGCTGCACAATTCTACACCGGCCTCAGCGGTCTGCCCTGCAGCGGCAGCTCCATAGCTGCAAATCAACGGGTGGCGTAGTCGACACTCAAATAACATCTATCAAGACTGCCACACACTGAGTTGACTCCCTGGGCACGGACCGGGTCCCCGCCACTCGGAGACTACAACCCTCATCTGATCCGGTTCCGGGTAAGCCCCCGTGCGCGAGACGCTGCGCGACACAGCAGGCCCAGGGGCGCGTCAGTATCACTAATGCATGTTCCATGCCCTTAGTAATATATTTACCAGCTGCCGTCTTCTGATTTTACCTGTCTTATTGGCCAAAGATTGCGTTTATGGTTCACAACATTGTCAATTTCTTGATGAATAAAGCCGGATACTTATCCATCATGCAATACTATCTGATTTGCTCCAAATTTATTCTTCAGTAGGACAACGCCAAAAAATATAGAAAATCTCTTTAAGAACTATTTTCAGTGTAAGGCCATGACCCCACTATCAGTATTTGATCAGTATTCGGTCAGTATTTTTTCTCAGGAGTGGGAGCCAAAACCAGGTGAAGAAAATCAGAGAAAAGGTATAGTAGAAACAAGTGCACCAATTCTGCATTTATCACCCACTCCTGGTTTTGGCTCCCACTCCTGAGAAAAAATACTGACCGAATACTGCAAATATTGAAAATTCAAGTGTAATTGACATTTCAGGTGAACTTGTAGCAGCATTTTGCCACTTTATCCTCATTTTGCTCCTCTCTTCTCCAAAGACTTTTATAAGAAGAAACTGCAATCTGATCCCTCAGTGACCTTGAAATCTGTCTTCACTGGAGTTAGATTTTGCAAGTTAAAAGAAATCTGTAAGCAGGTTTTTGCAATGTAATCTGAAGACTGCAGGAGATAGGGACTGAAACACTGAATTCAGCGATGAAGGTTTTATCATTAGGACATTATGAATGCCAGGACTGATGTGCACGCGACTGCTAGTCTGACTCTGCCTCCTCCAGTGATAAGCAGCTCACTGTCTATAGAGTATGTATATACAGAGCCTGGTGTGGGTGGGGGCAGCTTACTGAGCTCAGATACATTCGACATCTAAGAACTCTGATTGTGTCAGAACCACTGCGCCCAGTAAACTAAGTGATACAGTATATCATTAGATTCAGGGTCTCTTTGCCTACTTCATGCTGCTCTCACAAGAGGTAGCAAAATCCTGCTGGCGGATTCATTTTAATTACAGTCAATGATCATTTCAAGAGCAGAAAGAGGCATTTTTCTATAAGAAGATATACAATTTCAAAAATCATATTTCACGCAATGGTTTTGTAAGATAATTATCACTAGGACATTATAACTGCCATCTCACTACAACTCACTATCTATAGACTATGTACATACAGTGCCTGGTGTGGGCAGGTTTAGCTTTCTGAGCTCTGCTGCATTCTACATATAAGAACTCTGATTGTGTGAGAACGGATGCACCCAGTAAACTGATACATTGTTGGATTCAAGGTCTCTTTGCCTACATCATGCTGCTCTCAAATGAGGTAGCAAAAACCTGCTGACAGATTCCCTTTAATTACAGTGAATGATCAGTCCTAGAGCAGAAAGAGGCATTTTTCTATAAGAAGATAAGTGTGACGATACAGCCTATAATCTTAATAAGCCAGATATTGGGATTTGTTAAGCCAAGAGAAATACACTATTATCTTTTTGTTTCTGTTGACTTGTAAATGTATGTGTATTGCAAGAAGGACAGACCAGTATTTGTATAACCTTGATTGTTATCTCCTCTTGGGTTTGGAAACAATGATGTTTGATAATATGCTAATTACATACTGTACTAAAAGCCAGCTGAATGTTGACTTAAAGAGCCCACTGTATACCAACTATGTAAATTGATTACCTCAAACAATGATAGCTGATCCCTGTGAGTAATGCCCTCCCTAAACCCTTACCTGTGAATGTGTACTTGAAGGACAACTGTAACTATTTAAGGGACTTGTGCTTCTGTAGCAAAGAGACTTGAGACAGAGAGTCAGAAAGACTTTACAAGGAGAATGAGATACATCCTTCAGGAAAGTAGATGGATATCATGGCGGCTCCATCCAAAGAGACACAGATTTGGATTCTACATGATTCCGGCCTAAGGGTACGGCCCTGACTGGAAAGATACAGATCTGCTCCATTAACCATCAGAGAGCCCATGGATACGTTTGGGGAGACCAGGTTGGGACGATGAAGTCAACTGGCCCCATGGATATGTTGTTTGGGGTTGCCAGGAGGGACCATCCGGTCGCCTGGAACCCATGGAGACATTCAGAGAAGCCAGATTGGGACCAGCCGGTCATCTGGCTCCATGGAAACTCTCAGAGAGGCCAGTGTGGGACCCTCGGGTCTCCTGGCCTTGTACCTCGATGGACTGCTAGCTTCCTAAGCATGCCACTACCTTCTCTCTGTGGGGGCCCGCCAGAAGCGGGGGGACCACTCGTTGAGGTAGTTGGCCCTGGAAGTCCCAAAGTCGCAGCTTTTATATCGCAGGCCGGCGGAGAAGGAAGGGTGAGACTGTGTAATGTTGTACCATCTTGGGTATTTGCTGGGACTGTTCTGTTCATTGTCCGTTTTGTGGTTTAATAAAGTACTGCCACGCTGTTTTATCCTCGCCCTGTGTTGTCTGAATAGTATTACGCCAACACAAGACACAATAAGCTAATATCTTAATAATTCACAAATAGAGAATTAAAACAATGGTTACTCTTTAAGTCTTTATATGATATGCAAGAGCTGTAACAATATCAATATCCATTCTTTAGGCACAGCAATTTTAGAAATCCTCTGTCACGCAATGCTTTTGTAAGACAATTTTCACATGTAAATCCACTATTAATACTATTGGAGGATACATTTGGATTGTAAAGCATTGTATAACATGAGTCGATTTCAGTGTGCAGGATTGTATAATAGGCTTGTTTTACTTAATAAAGTAAGATATAAAAAATGATATGGGTCAGGAACAGAAAGAGTGAACTAATTCCACATATATGCTATTTTGTGTCTCTCATATTTCAAAAACTCAAAAATTAGACTAAATAAAGTAAGCAAATAGCATATTTAAATTCCCAGGGAATCATTGCAAGGCCTATAAGTCTACCAACGCCAATTTGGCGCTCACCACCAGGAGAAACTTTTACCCCTAAGACACTACATAAAGCTTTACTGATTTTCTATTACATTGTGTCTTCTTGGTATATTACATATCATAATATTTATGTTCTTTTGTGTTGGAAGTTCGGAGTAGATACATTTTTAGGAATGTGCCCCTGTATGTTTGTTGTTGGGGTAATACTACAGTATGTAGCTGACTACTGAGTGGTACATGACAAGAATTCTGTAATGCATTTCGATATAGTAAAAAATATATATATTTTGTGTAAATTAGAACATGAACTGCTTCCATATGAACTACAAATTCACTATGCAAATTTTCTTCCTGATGTACAAGTAAAATTATAAATTCCAAAAGAGTTTTGTGTTCTAGCTGGAGCCTGTGCATCAATCTTAATAATTAAGAGCATTCTGTCATGGCCTAGAAATACTAACATATATTTTTCTGTTGAGATTAATATTGCTTTATGAAACTTTCCACTGAAGAAAGTGGAACTACATGTTAATACAGCTCTGTGCAGCGCTGGTTAAATTAAACTTTTATTTTTATAGGCGGAATGTTAATCTATATGCAAAGTGTAAGTGAAGATGTTATTTTAATTGCCTAGTAATTTACCTCTTGAATGACTACCATAACAATTCATCTCCAGTATGCTCAGTTTGTTGACTTAAATCCCAGCTAGCTTCTCTATTGTGTGTGTAAGTCGGTTACTGCAATAGCTAGAGAGCTTGCTAAGCCTTGACATCATAGCCTCAAGTACTGCGCTATGGATTAGTGAGCACTACTGCCACTCTTTCACATTGTACACATAAGACTCTGTTCACACCGTGTTCAGAGCATGTCCAGGACATAGCGGTATACATTTGGCCCTTGACTAGGGTACGATTCATTATTGTATTTGCACCTTTATATTTATTTTATTTATTTATTTTACTCTCTTACATAGCACCATCATATTCCACAGCGCTTTACATACATTATGGGCACTGTCCCCACTGGGGCTCACAATCTAAATTCCCTATCAGTATATCTTTGGAGTTATATGTCTATTTTTTGCTGTTTATTCATTTGCACTTTATTCTTCTTTTAATTTGCGCCTTTTTTTAAAGTCTAATTTATGTGTTCAACTGCTTTTTTTATATTCCTTATTGTGGGCATGGGTTGGCGTTTCAAGAAGATTTTTTGGCTGATTCATTAATTGTGACTTTTTAAAGTCTCAAACTTTTTGCTCAAATTTACTCCATTCACTTTGTAAGAGTGGTTTTATGTATGTCTGACATTTTTGCACAAATTTTGCAACAGCCGAATATGTGACTTTTCTGCACTAAAAAGTAGTAAAAAATGTTAAAGCCAAAAATACAGAGTATTTTAATTTTGTGCAAAATTCATAAAATATGTGAGCTATTTTGAAGATTTTGGCACAAAAACATCATTAAATACCCCATGATAAAAAAAAAAAAAAAAAGAAAAGTGACGTACATAATGAATCGTGCCTTTGGTGCCTGGTACATTTTTCTTTGAAGGATGAAAACTGCAAACTATTGTTTTCAATACAATAAAAACACAATGTATAACAGCCATGACTATTCCAAAAAGATATAGATTGCATAAGATAAAGTCTGTCAGGCATGGTACTGTACAGAAGCAGAGAGCGAAGAGAAGCATAAAGTAAATTCTACACTTAGATTAACTTGATGATAGCTCAGAGAAGTGGGGCTAGCAAAGACCACAGAGGAAGCTGAATGCACAAAGGGGCAGATGGAAAGGAAAAAAAACACAACATTACAAGGAAAAAACATTATGTTGGGCTTAGTCTGTATATTAAATAGATTGTCCAGGCTTGGGACAAAAGTCTACAGTTGCGCTCTGTGACTGCAAACTGCTGAATCATGACTGTGTGCAGTGCTCTGATGCGAGAGGGTAGTCACATGACAACATTTATGCAATTTGCAAACTTGTGGTCACATGCGGATTTGATGCGTTCAGCTTCTTTCAATAGAAGTGAATTGAAAGAAGCCAAACCTGCCTAGTTAGCACAGGTATGTGTGGCACCCTGCTTTTCACAGGTACCACAGGACCCAAAAGGGTGCATGGATTAACTTCTCCACAAGAGGCCCTCATTACAAACAAACACCTCCACCCTTCCACCTCATACCACCAGAGGGAGCCCGGATAGGGAGATATATATATGGAGGGTGGAGCCAGTGAGTTCAGTTAGTTGTTTAGTCAGAGAGTGTGCTGCCACTGAGTGCAGTGAAGATGCAGCACGTCTGCTGCTCTATTGAGGGCCCCGGGTGTGGCTGGGGGCAAGGAGGAGAGGAGAGAGGAGTTGAGGGGGTAGAGGAGCATCATAGGCTCACTCCAAGACACAAACCGGACACCAGGTCCGCGCCTACAGGGTCCTTTATACCCAGTAGGGATCACCGGCATACCAGGAGGACTATAAGTCCCTGGTCAACCTGAAGCTAAACCCTTGACAGGACTAGGAACCACGAAGACCCCAGCGTCCAGGGATAGTGGTTGCCAGAAAAAGGTCCTACTACCAAGTGACAGGTGAAGGAACAGCACGACACAGAAGCTAGGCCCAATTGTAGGCTGGCCAGGAGCTTAGAGAGAGGGAGACATTGACCAGGAGGCCTTATACCCGCTCACTGGGGAGAAGTCCTGAAGTGCACCCTTCCTACCGAGTACCCTGGACCGTACCTGACATCTGCACCAGTAAAGGTACTGAAGTGAATCCCCTGTCTCTGTCAGTTACTCCTGCTGCGCCATCTCTCCTGCACTGCAAGCCCCAGCATCACCACCATTTGCACCTACAGTGCCCCGGGGGCCCGCTCCACCTGTGGGGAGCAGAAACATCCCAGCTGATATCCCATCACCCCCCGGAGGTCTGCAGCAGCGCCGGTAACCATTACCGGAAACCACAGGTGGCTTCACGAGCCAAACTGTACACTAAAACCCCTTTTTAAAGAGAGATCCAGAGTACGGGCCCGGGAGCCGACTGCCATGACATCCTAAACAAGGTAAAGGGCCCAGGTACCGAGTCCCCTATATTTCCCCTGGGTGACACATCTCTCTTTCCTGGCGTCACGAACAGGATTTCGTGCCCGTTGCCACCGGGTACTGTGTGCTGTATTGAACTGTATTTGAACTGTGGTGAACAACATCGCCGCCATTACCGCGCCGCCGTGCGGGAAGAAGAAGGGCATAACCGCGGGAATCAGAGAGGCGTGACTGTTGGAAGCACGCGAAGCTCAAGCCCTGCCTCGCACTCTGACGCAGCACCAGGAAGCGTCAGGTCCTGGAAGGAGACCGTCGTCTGCGGAGCTGCGGCCTACCCGATTAAAGTAAAGGAGGTAGGCTACGGATCACTAGGGCGGGCGCAACCATGGCCGATGACCAGCAAAACGCCGGAGCACCGGTTAACGCTCCTGATGCTCAACTCGCGCCTGGCGTTGCTCAGGCCGGAGCGGCCACCCCACCAGCAGGGGTCGTGACTCCGTTGATACCCATGGCCATGCCGTATATCCCTGGAGCAAAATGGCTTCCCCAGTATGACGGCAAACCAGACACCCTGTCTGGATTCAAAAGGAAAATATGCAGTGTACTGGATATGTACTCAATGACTGGTAAACAGAGAGCCGCTGTTGTGCTGGGACAATTGACTGGTGCCGCAGAGCAGGAAGTTGAAACCTGGCCAGCCGCAGACCAGGAATCGGTATCCATTATCTTTAAGAGACTGCAAACTGTCTTTGAAAACCGCACTGAGACAGATCTCTGGATGAGGTTCTACCACTGTACCCAGAAACTTGAGGACAGTATCTGAGACTACGCCTGGCGCTTACAGGAGGCCCTGCGGGCCCTGAAACAGGTTAGTCCAGCCAGCATACAAGATGAGAACAAATTGCTGACAGAACAGTTCATCCGGGGGTTGAGGTCTCAGGAGGAGAGCAGAACCGTACGGTGGTGGGCCTTAGATCATCCAAATGCCACCTTTGATGCCCTGAAGGACATGGCTATCAAGAGTCTGCAGCCCCTGGAACTGTCAGATACTTCCATCCAGCGTTACCAGGGTGGGGCCACCCCATTGCCCGCAGCGCCCACTGCTCCTTCATTAACGGCTGAAACAAAAATTCAAACAGTGCCCCCTAACGAGCTGGACAGCCTGCGCTCTGAAGTGCGTCAGTTAAGTGAAACCCTGGCCACTGTCCTGAGCACCCTGCAGCTACAGAAGGATCCTACTCGCCGACAGTCCTGAGGATGTCCCCTGGATGAGGAGAAGAAGAAGGACAACGCCACCCCATAGAAGGACAACGCCACCCCGTGGGAGGACCAACGACCAACGTCGCCCTCCGGGAGAATTCATCTGCTACCATTGCCACAAGGCAGGCCACACCGCACGGAACTGTCCTTTAAATGGGCAAACCCTGGGGCCAAGGGCCAACACCCAGGAGTAGATCAACCAGGCCCATCCAGCTGGTACGACCGGTTTGTAGGAGGAAGGCCTTTCCTGTCCATCGTGCTGGATGGCATAGCAACACCTGCATTACTGGACACTGGCTCACAGGTAACCATCATACCTGATGTCCTCTACAAAAGGTATTGGTCCATAGATGAACTCCACCCGCCAGCCCCGAACCTCTCTGTGTATGCCTCTAACGGCCTTCCTGTTAACCTAGTAGGGGTTAAGGACGTGACAGTGAAGGTGGGGAGAGTGGAACTAAAGGACCAAGGACTAATTGTCATAGAATCTAATCCTGGTGATACCAATCCGTATATGATACTTGGTACAAATATTGTTGGTAACTGTTTGGGAGAAGTGTTGTTTTTACTCCAACAGATTGCTGACACTGCCAAACCAGGGCAGAGGAAGGTGCTAATTCGAACCCTCCTGTACCAGCAACAGGTAAAACTAACAGGTGGTGAGATTGGTAATGTACGGGTGACAGACCCGATACCCATTGTGATTCCCCCAATGAGTGAAATGCTGATTTGGTGTAGGGCAGCAATAGGTCTCAAGGGACAGAACTACCAGGCGGTAGTGGAGTCCATTAGCTCAGAGCACAGACCTACACTCCTAACTGCTAGAGGGGTACTTGATGTACGCAATGGAATGGTATCCGTACGTCTCCTAAATTGTGGGGAGGAGGAAGTTAAATTGCCAAGATACGCCACTGTTGCCAGATTGTATACTGTGAATAATGATGCCATACACACAGTGGAATCCTTGACCCCACCAGACACAGTGGAGGACAATGACTCTGAAGCTCAGCTGGAGGATTGGTGTCAACAGCTCCATGTTGGAACTGACGCCACTGCTGTCCATCAGAAACACGGTGTTTACAGGGTGGTTCAAGTATATGAACAAGTGTTTAGCAAGCACCCACTTGATTTTGGAAGGGTTAAAGGGGTACAACACCACATACCCACCGGTAACAATCCACCCATTAAGGAGCGTTACAGACCCGTACCACCAGCACATTACCAAAAAGCCAAGGAAATGTTGCATGACATGAAAAAGGCAGGGGTAGTAAGGGATAGCTGTAGCCCCTGGGCAGCTCCCCTGGTCCTGGTCCGAAAGAAGGACGGTAGCATGAGGATGTGTGTAGATTATAGACAAATTAATTGAATAACACATAGAGATGCATACCCTTTGCCCCGTATAGAGGAATCCGTGGCTGCACTAAAATCTGCCAATTACTTCTCCACATTGGATCTCACTAGAGGGTACTGGCAAGTCTCTGTTGCTGAGGAAGACCGGGAGAAGACAGCCTTCACCACCTCGATGGGATTATGCGAGTTCAACAGTATGCCGTTTGGGCTCTGCAATCCCCCGGGACGTTCCAGAGGCTGATGGAGTGTTGCTTAGGACACCGGAACTTTGAGACAGTGCTGCTGTACCTGGATGACATTATCGTGTACTCGAGGACGTATGAAGACCATCTGAAGCACCTGGCGGAGGTATTTGAAGCATTGTCCCGGTAATGGATGAAACTAAAACCTTCTAAGTGCCACCTGCTGAAACAGAAGGTTCAGTATCTGGGACACGTGGTCAGCTCAGAGGGAGTAGCACCGGACACGGAGAAGGTCACTGCCATCCAGAAGTGGCCTGAACCGAGAAGCATCAAAGAAGTACTGCAATTCCTGGGACTGGTCGGGTACTACAGGAGGTTCATAAAGGACTATACCAAAAGGGTAGCACCTCTACAAGATCTCCTGGTAGGACAGTCCAAAAGAGGAAAAAGTCCCCCATTCCAGTGGGGCAAAGAACAGGCTGAATCCTTTGCAGAAATGAAGGAAGTCCTAACTGGTGAAGAAATCCTGGCTTACCCTGACTACAGCCAGTCTTTCCTGTTGTACACTGACGCCAGCAACGAGGGACTGGGAGCTGTGTTGTCCCAGAAGCAAAACGGCAGAGAGAAGGTAATTGCCTATGCCAGTAGGAAGCTTCGCCCTACTGAGAGGAACTCGGAGAATTAAAGTTCCTTCAAGCTGGAATTCCTGGCCTTGGTCTGGGCTATCACTGAAAGATTCAAGCATTACCTAGCCTCAACCAAATTCACAGCCTTTGCCGACAATAATCCCTTGACACACCTGGAGACAGCCAGGTTGGGAGCCATGGAACAGCGTTGGGTGGCCAGACTGTCGAATTATCAGTTCACAATCAAACACCGGGCAGGTCACAAGAATACCAATGCTGATGCCTTGTCAAGAATGCCCCACCAGTCGGACACCGAGGAAGAAGTGGATGATCTCGAAGAAATTGAACTAGCTGCTTTCCACAGAAATAGAATGGTCCACGAGCAGCACGCCTCCAGAAGATGTCATGGTAGGACGCCAAACCCTCTCCCTCATCACAGCTGGAAGGAGACCCATGACAGTGACCCGGTTGTCAGCCTCATCAAAAGACTGATAACCCAAGAACGTTCTCACCTGGAGAAGAATGCTCCCCCACAAGCCAAGTACCTGTGGAATGAGAGAAGCCGGTTGTTCATCTACAGAGAGAAGCTGTGCAGAAGGTATGTCAACCCCAAGACCCATGAAATGGTGTGGCAGATTGTTGTACCTAGGACAGATAACCAGATGGTGTTAAAGGCCTACCACGACCAGGCAGGTCACTTTGACTGGAAGAAGCTGGAAACCCTGCTGAAGGACCGGTTCTATTGTGTTGGAATGCAGAGTTCCATAGAAAGGTGGTGCCGGAATTGTGGGCCCTGTAGCCTCAGAAGGAAAGACTACGGCAGCCAGAAAGCACCCTTGCAGTCCATCAAAACAACTCAACCCCTGGAGATTGTCGCTCTGGATTACGTCAAACTGTCACCCAGCAGATCAGGCTACTCCTATGCCCTGACCATGGTGGATCACTATTCCCGGTTCCTGGTGGTAGCCCCTGTCAAGGACCTAACAGCAGAAACTGCAGCAAGAATGTTCCAAGCCTACTTCTGCAGACCCCATGGATATCCGGAAAAGGTGAGCTATTCAAGGAATTCTGCCACCTGTATGGATGCAAGAAGATCCGGACTACGCCATATCATCCGCAAACCAACGGTATGTGCGAGAAAATGAACAACATCATTATAGATCTGTTGAAAACCCTATCTTTGGAAGAAAGGAACCAGTGGCCAGAAAAGCTACCTGACCTAGTGGACCTGTATAACCACATACCCGTGAGTTCTACTAATTGTACCCCAGTGTACCTTATGAGAGCAAGACCTGGAAAATTGCCCATGGACTTGGAGCTCGGAGTGGAAGAACCTGGTACAGATACGTCCACTGAAGACTGGGACACAAGTCGGCAAGAGCAGTACATGAGAGTACAGGCGTGTGTCAAAGGCAGTCTAAACAAGGTGAGGGAAAGACAGGAAGAGCAGTATAACAAACATGCACCAGCAGAACCCTTGGCACCTGGAGAGATAGTGCTAAAGCGGAAAAGAAGAGGTCACAAGCTCGATGACCAGTTTGAAAGAGAGCCCTACACTGTGTTAAACTCCAGGTTTGACAACAGTAAAACCTGCCTGATTAGTAAGGATGGAGGTAAGACAACCGCAACAGTCTCAAGAGACCACTTGAAGGTGTGCCCAGGTCTACTGAAGACAACGGAGGAAGAAGTACCTCCTATAGCACCGGAAGAACCCAAGGAAGTTGTGATTCACACAGTTCTAGGAGATTTCCCTGCGGACTGGCCTCAACTTGATGGAGCAGTTATTATACCAGTAATACACTTCTATCAACCACAAGAAGAACCTGTGGGCGCCCTAGAGGAACCTGCTCAGGAACAGGAAGAGGCCCCACTCAGAGGAGGAAGGCCTGTTGAAGCAGAGCCAGTAATCAGTGCACTTGATAGTCCCATAGAGAGATTGAGGCAGTTTTATAATCTACCAGCACGTACACCTGATAGGTTAGCAGAGAGTGCATGCACAGACACCAGTATCACCCCAGTGCTACAAAGGTCCACACGCATCACACAAGGCCAAATCCCTGCCAGGTTTAGGGATTAAAATACAAAATGCCTAAAGTATAAATAGTTACCCAGTTGGGTATTGCCTATTGTTTATTGTGTAAACTGAAATTAATGCGTGCCTGTAGTTACCCGTCAGGGTACAGAGACTTGTAGGCTGAGGACTGTGAGCAGCCAAAAATATAGTTGGACTCATCAAAAGTGCCCCCCTTATTTGACCACTGAACAAAAACCCGTTTGGCGTGGCCGAAGACGTGGTCCAACACCTGGATCACTTATGCCCTGTAGCCATGCCCAGGGCCTACGTTGAGGGTTTTCAGGCGGGTCCCTCATGTTACTCATTTTACGCTTTCTTCGGTGAAATGGACACCGGGTTACGGGACTTACTGTAACTTTTATTATTGTTATTATGATTATTGTTATTGTTGTATCCTGTTACAAAATGCTTCAGTCCAGGAGTACTGAATTGTACTAGGGGGGAATGTGGCACCCTGCTGTTCACAGGTACCACAGGACCCAAAAGGGTGCATGGATGGACATCTCCACAAGAGGCCCTCATTACAAACAAACACCTCCACCCTTCCACCTCATACCACCAGAGGGAGCCCGGATAGGGAGATATATATATGGAGGGTGGAGCCAGTGAGTTCAGTTAGTTGTTTAGTCAGAGAGTGTGCTGCCACTGAGAGCAGTGAAGATGAAGATGTATTGAGGGCCCCGAGTGTGGCCGGAGGCAAGGAGGAGAGAGGAGTTGAGGGGGCAGAGGAGCATCATAGGCTCACCCCAAGACACAAACCGGACACCGGGTCCGCGCCTACAGGGACCAGGAGGTCTTATACCCACTCACTGGGGAGAAGTCCTGAAGTGCACCCTTCCTACCGAGTACCCTGGACCGTACCTGACATCTGCACCAGTAAAGGTACTGAAGAGAATTCCCTGTCTCTGTCAGTTACTCCTGCTGCGCCATCTCTCCTGCACTGCAAGCCCCAGCATCACCACCATTTGCACCTACACTGCACCGGGGGCCCGCTCCACCTGTGGGGAGCAGAAACATCCCAGCTGCCATTCCATCACCCCCCGGAGGTCTGTAGCAGCGCCGGTAACCATTACCGGAAACCACAGGTGGCTTCACGAGCCAAACTGTACACTAAAACCCCTTTTTAAAGAGAGACCCAGAGTACGGGCTGGGGAGCTGACTGCCGTGACATCCTAAGCAAGGTAAAAGGCCCGGGTACCGAGTCCCCTATATTCCCCCTGGGTGACACATGCAAATCGCAAAAATGCATTCAAGTGACCACCTGCTCTCACCAGCAATACTAGGGAATCGTGACATTGTGTGCAATGCACACTGTTATGATTCAGAAATTTTCAGTCACATACAGTGCCTGCAGACTTTTGTCCCAAGTCTGGACAACCCCTTTAACAATACCAATGCATTTAGTGTGCTTAATGAAAAATACTGCGATTGTGGAAATAACACTTTTATATCAGAGTTATACAGTCATACTGATGTGGATTTTTAACATATGTACACCAGGTTTAAGAGATCTATTTAATAATGTATCCAGTTTGTATTGTGAAATCTGATGACTGATTGTCTTTAACCCATTCACGACCTATGAGGTATAGGTATGTCATAGGTCATGTCCCTCTCAGCGCCGGAATCCGCATCTTTCCTGGCACATGACAGCTGATTTGATCAGCTGTCATGTTCCCCTAACAACTGCTGATGGAATTATGATTCACCCGCGGCTGTTAACATGTTAAATGCCTCTGTCAATCTCTGACAGCGGCATTTAACTCGCAGAAACTGGATGTGCGCCACAAATTCCGCCCATCGGCCCCCCTGTCACATGATCGTGGGGTGCCGATCGGTTGCCATGACAGCCGGGGGTCTGCAGAAGACCCTTGTGCTTGTCACTGCAGATCTATAAACACCAACCCGTGGCCGGCGTTTATAGGAGATGGTGATTGCTGCTACACATAGCAGGGTGAAGCCTTGCTATGTGTAGCACAGGCAATTGGATGATCGCAGCTTCAAGTCTCCTAAGGGGACTATTGAAGCATATACAAAGTAGAAAAAAAATGTTTAAAAAATATAACTAAATTACAAATAATAGGTCAAATCACCCACGCTTTGCCCCATTCAAAATAAATTAATAAAAAAATGGAAAATACACATATTAGGTATCCCTGTGTTTAGAAATGTCCAATCTATCAAAATATAAAAACAATTAATCTGATCGGTAAACGACGTAACGAGAAAAATAATTAAAATGTCATAATTAAGTTTTTTTGGTCGCCGCAACATTGCAATAAAATGCAATAACAGAGAATCAAAAGATCATATCTACCCCAAAATGGTATTAATAAAAGCATCAGCTCAATGAGCAAAAAAAAGACCTCCCCCAGCCCGAGATCTCGAAAAATGGAGACACCATGGGTCTCGGAAAATGGGGCTTTTTTTATTTTTCTTACAAATTATGGATTTTTTTTTCACCACTTAAATAAAAAAGAACCTATACAGTGATGGCCAAAAGTATTGGCACCCCTGCAATTCTGTCAGATAATACTCAGTTTCTTCCTGGAAATGATTGCAATCACAAATTCTTTGATATTATTATCTTCATTTAATTTGTCTTCAATGAAAACACACAAAAAGAATTGTCCTAAAGCCAAATTGGATACAATTCCACACCAAACCTAAAAAAGGGGGTGGACAAAATTGGCACTGTTTGAAAAATCATGTGATGCTTCTCTAATTCGTGTAATTAACAGCACCTGTAACTTACCTGTGGCACCTAACAGGTGTTGGCAATAACTAAATCACACTTGCAGCCAGTTAACATGGATTAACCGCTTCGCAACCTTGGGTTTTGTCGTTTTTGCTTTTTCGTTTTTTGCTCCCCTTGTTCCCAGAGCCATAGCGTCTTTATTTTTTGGGCAAAATGGCCGTGTGAGGGCTTATTTTTTGCGGGACAAGTTGTACTTTTCAACTCCATTACTAGTTTTACCATATCGTGTACGGGAAAATGGGAAAAAAATTCCAAGTGCGGTAAAATTGCAAAAAAAGTGCAATACCACAGTTGTTGTTTTTTTTTTTTTTTACCACGTTCACTGAATGCTAAAACTGACCTGCCATTCTTATTCTCCAGGTCATTACGAGTTCGTAGACACCAAACATGTATAGGTTATTTTATATTTAAGTAGTGAAAAAAAATTCCAAAATTTGGTAAAAAAAACGGAAAAAAAATAGCGCCATTTTCCGAGACCTGTAGCGTCTCCATTTTTCATGATCCGGGGCTGGGTGAGGGCTTATTTTTTGCGCGCCGGGCTGACGTTTTTATTGATAACATTTTGGGGTAGATCCGATGTTTTGATCGCCCGTTATTGCATTTTATTGCAATTTTGAGGCGACCAAAAAACGTAATTCTGGCATTTAGAATTTTTTTCACGTTACACCGTTTACCGATCGGATTAATTATTTTTTATATTGATAGATGGGGCGATTCTGAACGCGGCAATACCAAATATGTGTATGTGGGTTTTTTTTTTTTATATTTTATTTTGAATGGGGCGAAAGGGGGTTGATTTAAACTTTTATATTTTTTTAATTTTTTTTATATTTTTAAAAACATTTTTTTTCACTTACTGCATGCTTCAATAGTCTTCATAGGAGACTAGAAGCAGCAGTTGTCTGATCGGCTCTGCTACATGCAGGGGATCAGCAGATCCCCTGCATATAGCAAAAATGGTCCTGTGCTATGAGCGCCGACCACTAGGTGGTGCTCATAGCGACGAGATCATGACAACCACAGGCGTCTGCTGCAGACCCTGGGTTGTCATGCCCACCCATCGGTGACCCGCGATCACATGACGAGGTCACCGATGGGCAGGGCTTATGACGCGCAACCCGGAAGCGAACGTTAAATGCTGCTGTCGGAGATTGACAGCGGCATTTAACATGTTAACAGCCGCGGGTGGATCGCGATTCCACCCGCGGCTGTTGCGGGCACATGTCAGCTGTAAGAATCAGCTGACATGTGCTCCGTTCAGTGAGGGCTCAGTGCAGCAGCCCTCACTGAACCGGGGGTACGCAAATGTGCGTAATAAGACGTCATGGGTTGGAAAGGGGTTAAAGTTGACTCAACCTCTGTCCTGTGTCCTTGTGTGTACCACATTGAGCATGGAGAAAAGAAAGAAGACCAAAGAACTGTCTGAGGACTTGAGAAACCAAATTGTGAGGAAGCATGAGCAATCTCAAGGCTACAAGTCCATCTCCAAAGACCTGAATGTTGCTGTGTCTTCCGTGCGCAGTGTCATCAAGAAGTTTAAAGCCCTTGGCACTGTGGCTAACCTCCCTAGATGTGGACGGAAAAGAAAAATTGACGAGAGATTTCAACGCAAGCTTGTGCGGATGGTGGATAAAGAACCTCGACTAACATCCAAACAAGTTCAAGCTGCCCTGCAGTCCGAGGGTACAACAGTGTCAACCCGTACTATCCGTCGGCGTCTGAATGAAAAGGGACTGTATGGTAGGATACCCAGGAAGACCCCACTTCTTACCCCGAGACATAAAAAAGCCAGGCTGGAGTTTGCCAAAACTTACCTGAGAAAGCCTAAAACGTTTTGGAAGAATGTTCTCTGGTCATATGAGACAAAAGTAGAGCTTTTTGGGAAAAAGCATCAACATAGAGTGTACAGGAAAAAAAAAGAGGCATTCAAAGAAAAGAACACGGTCCCTACAGTCAAACATGGCGGAGGTTCCCTGATGTTTTGGGGTTGCTTTGCTGCCTCTGGCACTGGACTGCTTGACCGTGTGCATGGCATTATGAAGTCTGAAGACTACCAACAAATTTTGCAGCATAATGTAGGGCCCAGTGTGAGAAAGCTGGGTCTCCCTCAGAGGTCATGGGTCTTCCAGCAGGACAATCACCCAAAACACACTTCCAAAAGCACTATAAAATGGTTTGAGAGAAAGCACTGGAGACTTCTAAGGTGGCCAGCAATGAGTCCAGACCTGAATTCCATAGAACACCTGTTGAGAGATCTCAAAATGGCAGTTTTGAGAAGGCACCCTTCAAATATCAGGGACCTGGAGCAGTTTGCCAAAGAAGAATGGTCTACAATTCCAGCAGAGCATTGTAAGAAACTCATTGATGGTTACCGGAAGCGGTTGTTCGCAGTTATTTTGGCTAAAGGTTGTGCAACCAAGTATTAGACTGAGGGTGCCAATACTTTTGTCTGGCCCATTTTTGGAGTTTTGTGTGAAATAATCAATGATTTGATTTTTGCTTCATTCTCTTTTGTGTTTTTTCCTTGCAAGCAAATTAAATGAAGATAATAATACCAAAGAATTTGTGATTGCAATCATTTTAAGGAAGAAACTGAGCATTATCTGACAGAATTGCAGGGGTGCCAATACTTTTGGCCACCACTGTATATGTTTGTGTGGCGCCCCTGAGGGTTCAGTCGCCACAGAGGTACTGCATCTCACCCAGAGGTGTGGTATCTCACTCTCAGGTAAGGATGGAGTGCTGCCCGGGACCCTAACACATGCATCAAACACATCCACTTCAGTAGGGCAGGGCGAGATTGCTCCTAAGGGAGAGCACAGTCCCTGGTCCCTGGCTGGAGTGGAGGGGAACCAAGTGAGGGGGAACCATGTAGTGGGTGTGGGTGGAGGACGTAGATCAGGGGAGCACTTGAGAGGGAGTTGTATAAAAGAGGGAACCATCTTGTTTTAGAGAGAGCAGTCAGAGAAGCCAGTCTGAGAGGAGGAGTGGAGGGAGCAGGGGCTCTGCACAAGCTCTGCTCGGGCGTAGGGCCTGAGGAGAGGCCCAGGACTGAAGGAGAAGGAGAGGTGCAGGAAGGAAGGCTCCAAGAGGAGGAAGCGATCCTAGGGGTACGGGCTGTGCTGGAGGCCACCCGTACGCCCGAATCTACCTGGTGTGGAGGGATCAAGCCGCAGAGGGGACCGGCCCCTAAACTAGTGGAGAACTACAAGGCTCAGCTAGAAACCGGAGGCTGCTGTACTTGCAAGGTGCAGTGGCCACAACCACAATTACATCGCCGAAAAGGTGGCCACAGAGGGTCCAGGGGACTGCAGGTCGCCCGACAAGACCCGAGGCTACCGGATTGGGACACTGATTGTGAGGAGGGCGAGAGCCAGCGCAGGAAGACGACTGAGGAAGGCACATAGAAAGGGGTCCTGTCAGGTACTCTTGAACTACCTCAGGGATTGCTGAACCCCTGCCTGGTGAACGCAGCGCGACGTGGGAGGCTGTAAGCTGGACAGTGCAACCTGAGGAACTTAACAACTGTGAGTAAACTCTGAGGATTGCACCCCACTGTCTCTGTGAATTACTGCTGCGCCATCACCCCCTGCACCACGCTGCACTAGATCGCCCAGCAACATCTACAACATCTACCCAGCCCTGGAGCTAAGCTCTACCTGTGGAGAGCTAAACCAACTCTGCTGCATTTACATCAGCTCCAGAGGATCTGCTCCACAGCGGCGTCTCCCTTTAGCCGCTTACCACAGGTGGCGTCACGAACTTTATATATAAACTATAAAATCCCCTGTAAATAAACCCCTTTTGATTGACCGCCCTGGGTCACGGACCGGGTCACTGCCACTGTGACATTTCCCCAAGCAATGACCGGCCCGGCACCGAGTACCCCACGGCCAGGGGGCGCATCATATTGTTTCTTCAAACTCGTAATGACCTGGAGAATCATAAACGCAGGTCAGTTTTAGCATTTAGTGAACATGGTAAGTACAACTCATCCCACAAAAAACAAGCCCTCAAATGGCCATATTGACCGAAAAATTAAAAAAGTTATGGATCTGGGAAGAAGGGGAGCAAAAAACGAAAACCCAAAAAACATAAAACTGCAAGGTTGTGAAGGGGTTAAAGAATTCTCATAGCTGCAATTCTGAGAATGAAATGCATGCATCGCTAGTGTAGCATTGCAACTTTTTCATTGCTGTTCTCTGCACAGTGAAGTGGATATCCTAACAAGATGCCGGCACTTTCCAACACAGGAATACCTCTGTAACACTTTTGTCTCACCTTTCCTGTTAGTAAACTTACGGTTACCTCCTTTTAGGAGCCAGGTGCTCTTCTGTATTGTAGGCACTTTCTTTCTTCTGTCAGTGGTGTGAGGCAACAGGCAGGGGCACACTCAGTAATCCTGCAGGCTCAGGCATTGCAGTTCGTCTTTTAGTAGTAAAAGTACTGGAGATGCAGAGAGAGTAATGATTGACTTCAGACCCTTTTTATGCTCCACTTTGGGCCTCACTAGGCCCTGAGGATGTGCACCCTAAAGGGGTTTTCCCACGAAAAGTTCATTTTAAAAAATTGGCTGTGTCTGACCATGTACGGTACATACCACATCTCCTGGGGAGGGGAGGAAGCAAAAGAGTATACAGACATTACAGCAGGGGATCACAGAGGATTCATTTTGTGAGGTAAAACATTTCACTGCCTGTCTTTAAACAATGTTTTACCTCACAAAATGAATCCTCTGTGATCCCCTGCTGTAATGTCTGTATAGTCTTTTCCTTCCTCCCCTTGAACAGCACAGTTCAGCAGTGTCCTTGGGAACATAGCGGGCAGCTGTTTTGTTAACCCATTTACCCCCCAGGGTGGTTTGCACGTTAATGACCGGGCCATTTTTTACAATTCTGACCACTGTCACTTTATGAGGTAATTACTCTGGAACGCTTCAACGGATCCCACTGATTGTGAGACTGTTTTTTCGTGACATATTGTACTTCATGAAAGTGGTAAAATTTCTTCGATATCAGTTGCGTTTATTAGTGAAAAAAAACGGAAATTTGGTGAAAATTTTGAACTTTTTTTGGGGTTAGGGAGCTATAAGGGTTAAAAGTTGACCAGCAATTTCTCTTTTTTACAACAAAATTGACCACATCACATTTGAAGTCACTTTGAGAGGTCTTTATGACAGAAAATACCCAAAAGTGACACCATTCTAAAAACTGCACCCCTCAAGGTGCTCAAAACCACATTCAAGAAGTTTATTAACCCTTCAGGTGCTTCACAGGAATTTTTGGAATGTGTAAGAAAAAAATTAACAATTAACTTTTTTCACAAAAATGTTATTTTAAACCCAATTTTTTTATTTTCGCAGGGGTAACAGGAAAAAATGGATCCCAAAATTTGTTGTGCAATTTTCCCTGAGCACGCAGATACCCCATATGTGGGTAAAAACCACTGTTTGGGCGCACGGCAGTGCTCGGAAGGGAAGGAGCGCCATTTGACTTTTTGATTGTAAAATTTGCTTGAATAATTAGCGGACGCCATGTTGCGTTTGGAGAGCCCCTGATGTGCCTAAACAGTGGAAACCCCCACAAGTGACACCATTTTGGAAACTAGACCCCTCAGGGAACTTATCTAGATGTGTGTTGAGCACCTTTAACCCCCAGGTGCTTCACAGAAATTTATAACATTGAGCCGTAAAAATAAAATTTTCACATTTTTCCCACAAAAATGTTTTTCAGCCCCCAATTTTGCATTTTCATAAGGGTAACAGGAGAAATTGCACCATGCAGTTTGTTGTGCAATTTCTTCTGAGTAAGAAGATACCTCATATGTGGGGGAAAACCACTGTTTGGGCGCACGGCAGGGTTCGGAAGGGAAGTAGTGCCAATTGACTTTTTGATTGTAAAATTTGCTTGAATAATTAGGGGACGCCATGTTGTGTTTGGAGAGCCCCTGATGTGCCTAAACAGTAGAAAACCCCCTCAAGTGATAGCATTTTGGAAACTAGACCCCTCTGGGAACTTATCTAGATGTGTGGAGAGCACCCTGAACACCCAAGTCCTTTACAGAAGTTTGTAACATGGAGCCGTGAAAATAAAAAAATCAAACTTTTTCCACAAAAATGATGTTTTAGCCCCAATTTTTTTATTTTCACAAGGGTAAGAGGAGAAAATGGACCCCAAAATCTTTTGTGCAATGTCTCCTGAGTACGCCAATACCCCATATGTGGGGAAAATACAGTGTTTGGGCGCATGGCAGGGTTCAGGAGTGAAGGAGTACCCGATGCAAACTCAAATAGCGAGCACTTGCGCTCAACACTAGTCGCCATATCGTCATCTTTTTTTTTTTTTTTACTTTTGAAAAAAATCCCAACCCTACCCAACCCTAACCCTAACCCTAGCCCAACCCTAACCCTAACCCGAGAGTTTATTTTTTACGCCGTTCCTCGTTCGGTATAAGTGATTAGACGTCTTTATTCTTCAGGTCGGTGAGATTACAGAGATACCAGAATCATATCGGGTTTTTATGATTCACAGCTGTCAGACACTAAAAGACACATTTTTTGTAAAATCTAGTTTTTGCATCGCCATATTTTGAGAGCTATCATTTTTCCATATTTTGGCCGACAGAGTCATGTGATGGCTTGTTTTTTGCGGGATGAGTTGACGTTTTTATTGGTGCCATTTCCAGGCACGTGACATTTTTTGATCGTTTTCTACTCCGATTTTTGGGAGGCAGAATAAACAAAAACAAACAATTCAGGAATTGTTGTTTTTTTTTATCCTGTTCCGCGTGTGGTAAAATTGATAAGGTAGCTTTATTCTTTGGGTCAGTACGTTTACAGCGGTACCACATTTATATCTTTTTTTATGTTTTGGCGCTTTTACACAATAAAAGCTCTTTTATAGAAAAAAAAATTTTTTTGCATCGCTTTATTCTGAGAGCTATAACTTTTTTATTTTTCGGCTAATGGAGCTGTATGGCAGCTTGTTTTTTGCGGGACAACATGACATTTTCAGCTGTACCATTTTTATTTATATTTGTCTTTTTGATCGCGTGTTATTCCATTTTTTGTTTGGCGGTATTGTGATAAAGCATTGTTTTTTGCTTAGTTTTTTATTTATTTTTTTTACCGTATTCACTGAAGAGGCTAACTAGTGGGACAGTTTTATGGGTCAGGTCATTCCGGACGTGGCGATACCAAATATGTGTACTTTTATTGTTTTGTTTGTTTGTTTTTCATAATAATATTTATTGATGGGTACATCATATTTTTATTTTTGATGGATTATTATTATTATTTTTTTTATATATTTTTACAGTTTTTTTTTCATCTTTTAACACTTTTTAGACTTTTATTCTGTGTCCCACTCTGGGACTTTCACTTTTTTTTATTCTGATCGCCTGTATAGCACAGGAATGCAGCACCATCCCTGTGACCCGGATGTTGGCAACATCCAGGAAGTCGTGGCAGACAGCGCTGGAGGCCGGAAGAGGAGGTGAGTATTGCGATCACCTCCCCTTGCCACCGCAATGCTGCGATCGACTTCGATCGCAGCATTGCGGGGGTTAATGTGCCGGGAGTGGTGCGGGACCGCTCCCTGCACATAGTACCAGGTGTCAGCTGTGACAATCAGCTGACATCCGGCGTGCGGGCGCGATCGCCATGACGTACTATTCCGTACCTGCCTCTTAAAGCCCAGGGCGCAGGTACGGAATAGTACATCATGGGCTTTAAAGGGGTTAATATACTATTAGCCACACATCAATCAAAATGTAAAGTGATAAGCAGCACTGTGCCCCCTGTTAACTATAATCTTCGCCGACCTATAATATAGATAAAGCAAGCGTCACACCAGCGTATAGCATTTGATGCGAGAGCATCGGATTGCAATATGCTAATGACTCTCGGCTCCTGCTCTGCTGCGAGCGGGAGCCGAGTGTTATGCTACTGTGCTGCAATCCTCTCACATGAGAGAATCAGAACACAGCTCCCTAGGAGATGGAAAAAGTAATTTCTCCATCTACTCCATGGCCTGACTCTGCGTATATTGGACTGCACTGGGCTGACATCCGAGTGCAGTCCGAGGTTTCACTCGCACCCATAGACTTGTATGGGATCGATTGAATCGAGTCTCGCTGCACATCTCAGCATGCTGCAATTGTTCTCTCATGCCGAATCGGCGTGAGAAAATAATCGCTGATCTTAGCAGCCCCATAGAATAACACTGGGCCGAGTGCTATGTGATGTTTGACTAATGAGTGGGGGAATATACGCAACAAAAGCATGTCAAAATTGTGACAAAAAATGTATTTTATGCAGTGTTCTTCCTGCTAACACATTAGGACGCGCAGCAGAATTTTCTCCTGAAAATCCTGAACATGTGCACATAGCCTTAGTCCCTGTCCTGTGTCCCCCCCCCCAAGTCCTTGATAGCATCATAATGAATTTGAGGGTGCGAGAAGACATTAACAGGTACTTAACATCCTCCGCCACATCCCAATTCATTACAAGTCCCTGACAGCATCTTCTCCCGCCTTTCAATTCATTATAAAGTGTCCCATCCACCTTACCCCCTACTCTCCCACTCTCCAATAAATTTTAAGTCCCTGATAGTGTCATAATTGTGAGATGGCGAGGACGTTATCAGAGACTTAGCACCCTCCTCCACCACCCAATTCATTTTACATTCATATCTAACGTCCTCCTCCCCCTCTTCACAAGTCCATTATAAGTCCCCCTTACTCCCATCTCAATCCCCCACTTCCCGCATTGTCCTCTCTCCCACCCTCTCATTGTCCTCTCCCCCACATCCATCATTGTCCTCGCCCCCACATCCATCATTGTCCTCTCCCCACACCCATCATTGTCCTCTCCCCCACATCCATTATTGTTCTCACCCACATCCATCATTGCCCTCTCCCCCACTCCCATCATTGTCCTCTCCCCCACCCCCATCATTGTTCTCCCCCACCTCCATCATTGTGCTGCCCACCACCCCCATCATTGTCCTCCCACACCACTCCTCATTGTCCTGGACCTCTCCCCAGTGTATTGGTAAAAAAGCTTGCTGACGTCATCAAGCCATGTGTGCCTGTGTCAGAGAGAAAGCGTCGGGCAGAAAGTAGAGGGCGGATTCCTGCAGCTCCACCGCCATTTTCTCCTGTAGGCAGGAGAGCTGCAAGAATCGCTCCCTGCCCGCCGCACATGATGAGGGCAATCTGGCCATGGCCCACCCAGGAGTCTCAGGCTCTGAGAAACAGGCCAGATTGCCCTCATTATTAGCCGCCCTGCAAGGGCCCCCCTCCACCTCCGGGCCATGGTGCAGCCCCTGCTGTGCCCATACAATGAATAATACACACTGCTCCCCCTACAATGAATAATACACACTGCTCCCCCTACAAAGAATTATAATATACACTGTGTCCCCTACAATCAATAATACACACTGTTCCCCCTACAATGAATAATACACAGTGTTCACTACAATTAATTATAATATACACTGTGCCCCTACAACCACTGGTGTTTTTGCACAGAAGCTGGCTCTGGTCAGAAAAGGCCAGGCCAGACTGTATCAGGATATGTGCACTGCGTGCAATCCGCAGTGGCCAGATGTTACAGCATAGTGGATGATATTTATACAAATCCCATGTCCACTATGAGTCTGCGGCACACCCTCAAAAACTGACATGCGGCACATCTTTCCACACCGCAGCATGTCAATTTCTCTGTTTGTGTAAGTTCGGGAGCCGGGCTGGTTAGTAACGCTGTTAAGCTGCAGATTAACCCCATATCTGCAGGTTAATAGATTAATTTCTCATGACTTGTTCCCTTTAAATCCCCTGCTTTAAAAGTTACATTGCCTATTCAAAGCATACAGTAAGTAATAACTTGCAGTTGAGTCGGGATCTGACCACTGGAACCTCAATGAATTCTGAAAAAAAGGACTCTGAAAAGACCCTTTAGAAGAGAGCAGTGGCTGCGGATTCACGTTCCTTCTCTGTTCATTCTCAATAGGACTAGCAGAAAAAGCTGAGCGGCCTATCTCTGGAAATGCTATAGAAAATTATTAAAGTCATGGTGGCCACTGCTCCATTCTGATTGGGCATTTTAGAGCCCCATTCTTGGGAACCATGGAGGGATGACCACTTTAATAGTTGATAGATAACTTTTAATGATGGGAATTGACCTTTTATATTACTTATTCAGCATTGATAGGACATTGCGTAGATGCCCTTACCTAACTTCATGCTGCCCTTGAGCTCATGCCCAGATTTTGGAAATAAAAGTTTATTCTTTGAATCCTAGCTTCTACAAAGTACCAATCCTTTACTGCTATTTACATAGCATATACAGAGTAATTATATTATTATACTGTTGGCTGGCTTCTTGCCTGGAAACACATGACATTTCCTAGGATATCCTTCATCACATATCTTTTTGTGAACACACATTGAATTGCATAGGTCTTGACCTAAGCTTTTTGGAAGAATGCATCAGAGCAAGATCTTATTCTTCTGTTGCTTGGAAACAGAACCTTAGCCAAAAATATACTGAAATACCATTGAGATATGGAACTGCTGGTTCAGTTACCAAAAGGCAGAGATAAAAAGGAATATTTTATCCTCCTTGGGTGCAATGATAATCTTCTCAAGTTTTATTCTGTTTTTTTTTCCTGCCTCCAATGTTACAAAGCAGATGTGTCCATGTATTTGAGGTTACTAGGCAGCTACCCTGTCATGTCTCAAACGCTATTTACCTGTAGATATGAGTTTATCTATAGGTTTATAGCATTCTAAAGCTGCCCGGCCGCTGCACTGAAAGCCCACCTACCGGCAGGAAATTAACTTTATTCCTCCTGGCAATCTCCAGCTTTCAGTTATAGAGGCATGCCGATGTGGCTTCAATTATCACTTACTATACAGTGAGTGGTCGCTGTAAGTGCACCATGGCACAATGACTGACAGCCATCGTTGCACTGATATGCCTCAACAATTTCCCGTATTCTTCATATGTCTAACCTGTGGAGGTAGGGTGGCAAGATGGAAACCTTTTCTTACAAAGATAAACATCTAAGCCCAGCTATGTTTTGCTTGCCAAACCCTACATAAAGTCTGCCAGTAGCATGTAGGAAAATGCGTTATGGTCTGATGAGTCCAAGAGTATATTTGTCAAAAACTCTGTGTGACGATACAGCTTATAATCTTTATCAGCCAGACGATTAGATTTGTTAAGCCAAGAGAAATACACTATTATCTTTGTGTTGACTTGAACATGTATGTGTATTTCTGTGGATGGGGAAGGACAGACCAGTATTTGTATAACCCTGAATGTTGACTTCTATTGGTACGTGAAACAATGAATGTTTGCTAATTATGGTGATTAAGCATTGTGTGGACCCTGTGGCTTATTGACTCGCAAAACAGTAGGACAAACTATGTAAATTGATTAAATGCTTAAACAATGAGACCTGAGCCCTGTGAGTAATGCCCTCCCTAACCCCTTATCTGTGGATGTGTACTTAAAAAGGAGATATGTTTCTGTAGTTGTCAGACTTGAAACCGAAATTGGAAAGCTACATTACAGGGAGGGTCAAGGTTCAGACTCTCTGAGAACATCAGCTTGGAAGTATGGCGAAAAAAAAAGGTAGTGGCCGCTCACCTGGGTTAATGGCGCCTGAAGCAGGGATTCCAAGTGACCACTTGGCAAGTATAAGGAATGACTGAAGAAATAATCCAGCTTCATAAAATATCCAAGGTTTATTTCCAAAGCAGCTTAAAAGTCATAAAACCGAAATCGAACAACATTCATGATAATCACAATACATATAAAAGTTCATATTTCCAGACATGATTACAGCCAAACATACATTAATAATGGAACATCAACTACCGGCATAAATTTAGCCCTGCTGGATGGCAGGTGTTCAGCCAATACATCCAGTACGCCTCTCTGTCCAGCATTCTCTTTCTAATGTCTCCCCCCTTAAAGTTGTAGACACCTTATCTATCCCTAAGACGCGGAAAGAAGCAGTGTTGCGATTGTGCTGATGGATGAAGTGTCTTGACGCCTGAGAAATGGAACAGTTAGTGACAGAAATATTACTGATATCTGAAATATGTTCAGCAATGCATTTTTTCAACTTACGTGTTGTGCGTCCCACATATAATTTGTCACATATTATGCACTGAATGATGTACACCACGTTTTGGCTGTTGCATTTAATGTAGGTTTTAATATTAAAATTTTGCTTACCATCCGCACTAAAAAAATGTTTATTAATGTGTGCAAACCTGCACATGTCACAACGGTTATATCCACATTTAAAAAAGCCCTCACAATTCAACCATGTAGCCCGTTGTTCCCCAGTTCCAACCTGTGATTTTCAAACACAGTTGCCTAAAGATTTACCCTTTTTAACCACTACTAGACACCCTGGGATGATAATTTTGGACACAATGGGATCATCATTTAACATAGGCAAATATTTCAAAATTATTCTTTAAATTTGATAGAATTTGGGACTATACTGGAGTGAAAGGACAGGTTTGGTAATTTTCGTTTTGGTTTTGATGATGGAAGAATTAATTAGACCTTCCCTCTTTTTATTTTGAACGATACCTTGGGCACTATAAGGATTCAAGCAGGGTAGCCTTAATTCTTTAATTTTGTTGTATAATGTGCTTATTTGTGTTTTAATTTTTTGGGGTCACTGCAATTTCTCTTAGTTCTTGTATACTCATCCACTGGTATCACCCTGATGGTGTGTTTGGAGTGACCACTATTAGCATGCAATACAGTGTTGCCTGTCTTTGGTTTGTGATGAGTGGCAGTGGAAATCATATTATTCCTTACCTCCAGATCTAGATCCAAAAAAGAAATACAATTTAAATGACATTTGTAAGTAAATGACAGGTTATAGTCATTGTCATTGATGAATTCTATGAAGGCGGGTATGGCAGACATATCGGACCCCCAAACAAAGAGGAGGTCGTCAATATATCTGCCATACCACACCATAGATTCCAAAAAAAGAATTGCAGGGTGCATACAGATGGTTATGATATGACATCACAAGGTTAGCAAGAGATGGTGAATACTTTGCCCCCATAGACACTCCTTTTTATTGGAAAAAAAAAAGAATGATTATACACAAAATAATTATGCATCATGAGAAAGTATGTGACGTGTTCCATGTAAGTCATATAAATCAGTCATGTAAGAACTAAACTTTAATAAATTTAATTTAAGAGCCTGTATAGCAACTTCGTATGGTATGGCCGTATAGAGCGAAACAAAATCACAGCTTAGTCACGAGCACATCTCGGGTGACTTTTAAAAAACCTGGCGATCTATATACAAGTGGCTGAAGCAGTGAGTCAAGCCATTCCCCGAGATGTTCCATTACAGAATCTATACCAGAGATGATAGGTCTCATTGGGGGAGGATTTGTCCCTTTATGTACCTTTGGCAAACCATATATCATTGGGAGGATGGAATTTTCAACAGTCAAGTAATTTTTCTGTTTTTCAGATATCACACCCAAAGCAAAGCCATCACAGATAATATTTGTAACATACCTGGTGGCGGGCTTGCATAGTGCACCATCTCTCACTATGCAAGATCGCAAACTTGATCTTCAGTCCAGTCTGCTAGCCTGGCTTCCATTCATGCTGTCTGTTTGTCTCTGTTCTGACTGCTTAGGGCGGCGACCCGGTTACTTCCAGGATTTTGTAGCTGCTGTGGTCACACCCCTAATGCGTCCTCAGCCTTTTGCTGTCTGTCACTGGATATTTAAACCAGCTCCACCTTGAAGCTGGTGCCTGAGCAACTATTATCTTCAGAGGGCTTCTTGCCCCTCATGTGTCAGGTCCTGTTCTGTTTTTCTTGCCTGTCTGCCTTCCTGGAGGCTGTATTCCCAGGCCTGTCTGAACACGCTCCTAGCCTGTTCGTCCTGCCTTCTGGGGGCCGCATACCCAGACTCACTCCTGTATCTCGCTGCAGTGTCAGTTCCTGTCTCAACACTCAGTTCCTGTCTGAACACTCTCCTAGCCTGTTACCTGTTTTTCTTTATGTCTGTACCTTTCCTTTTTCTGCAGCCTGAACCTGCACCTAACTCCTACTCGTTGTCGCTGTACTTCCGTTTGTGAGTTTGGAGTTCACTCGCTACTTCTTTGCAAGTACCTTGTGTGTATCTGGTTCTGCCTTTCCCTTCCAGTCTGTTCCGTGTGAACAGAGCCCTGTCCCCTCTGCTCTGTCTTTGCTCACCGCTTTGGCGGTTTTCCCCTTGCTCTGCCTTGCTTACCGCTCTGGCGGTTCCTGCCCGCTCAGCCTTGTCCACCGCATCTGCGGTTTCGCTCTGCTCAGCTTTGTCCACCGCATCTGCGGTTTCGCTCTGCTCAGCTTTGTCCACCGCATCTGCGGTTTCGCTCTGCTCACCTTTGTCCACCGCATCTGCGGTTTCGCTCTGCTCAGTCCTGACAACCGCACCTGCGGTTTCGCTCTGCTCAGCCCTGTCCACCGCACCTGCGGTTTCGCTCTGCTCAGCCCTGTCCACCGCACCTGCGGTTTCGCTCTGCTCAGCCCTGTCCACCGCACCTGCGGTTTCGCTCTGCTCAGCCCTGTCCACCGCACCAGCAGTTTCGCTCTGCTCAGCCCTGTCCACCGCACCTGCGGTTTCGCTCTGTTCAGCCCTGTCCAACGCACCTGCGGTTTCGCTCTGCTCAGCCCTGTCCACTGCACCTGCGGTTTCGCTCTGCTCAGCCATGTCCACCGCACCTGCGGTTTCGCTCTGCTCAGCCTTGTCCACCGCACCTGCGGTTTCGCTTTACTCTGTTTGATTACCGCATCTGCGGCTCTGAACCCGTCTCCCAGTCTGTACTGGACCCTACCCAGCCTGTGCTCTAACCTGCCTGTTCCTGTATTCCCCGGTGTGGGTCAACAGCCGTGTCCGGGGTCTGACCTGGAGTTGCACCTGGTCCCTCTGCTCGGTTCCTCCCTGGTGCACGGCGTCGTAGCCGTCGTGCGACCTGGGTCGGATCGGGTTGATACTTAGTTACGCCCCTCCAGGCACTCTCCGGTTCATGGCACAGTGGGATCACTAATCACACACACGCCAGTCAGTCCGGGCGTGTGCATAACAATATTATGGGTCTCCTCTGTGTACCTAGGAATGGGGTTGTTTAATACTCTGGTGTATGTACTCTGGTCGGATAACATATTTAACATCTGCAGTTCATATACTGACTTGTCCAATACCACCACCAACCCTCTTTTGTCCACCATTTTTACTACAATGTCCTTGATGTTTTCCAATTCCTTCAGGGAAATATTTTCACGATGCGATAAATTGGAACGATTTCCTCTGGTAGATGAAGAGTGTAATTCTCTTAATTCTCGTTGGATTGCTTCTTGGAACCTATCCATAGACTATGTTCTTGATTGGATAGGATAAAACCTAGGATTGCGAGTAATAAAGGATTCAGCTTGATTAACGGTTTTAGAATTAATATTTCCTTGTAACTCTTGTAAATTTAAAATAGACATTTGTTCTTGAAAATGGAAAAGGTGGTATTCATTCAATTGGGATGAATCACATAGTCCTGTATTGTCCACAGAATCTTCCGAGAATAAATGCTTCTTTATTGTCAAATTTCTGACAAACTTGTTGATGTACATAAGAGTATTAAACAAATTGAACTTTCTTTCTGGCATAAAATTTAAACCAAAAGAGAGATCTTTTAATTGGTCAGATATAAAAGTAGGTCTGGAAAGGTTTAAAACATGTGATAAATGCTCTTCTTCTAGAACAGTTTTCTACGGTGGGTTACATATTGCTTAAATGCCCATATTATTTGGAGTGTTTTCGTCCACCACGTTTTTTGCGTTTTTGGTGTGGTTTTTCTTTCGACAATAATAGGAAAAATCCTGTTGAAAGCTGCCAGAATCTGTATGATTGGTATTGTTGTCTGAGGTTTCCGGGTCTGAGGAGCTGAACCTGACATGATGTCTGAAGGAGGACTTGTTGTGAATTTGAGCATTTTTCAGAATGGATTTCGGCGGCCTGGGAGATTTCTCCCACCTACCCCACTCATACACCTGTTTGGTCAGGTAATCATAACTGTCTCTTTGGAATTTGTTCTTTTTCCTAGATGCAATAATGTCCTCCATTTTATTAATATTTGCTTCAATATGCTGGAAAGAGGCATCACAATCCACAACACTGACCTGTTACTTTAATGAAATTTTTACAGCTTCTATTTCTTTTTGAACTTTGGCCAGTTTGATCTCCAGCTAAGAATGTTCCAGCTAAGGTACAAAAAGGACATCACATGGTAAAACCACCAATAGAAAACACAATTAACATCACATGATCGCATACTTCATTGAAAAAAGGCCCCCACATAAAACTACCCATATCATTAGACATCACATAACATACAATTAAAACAGTGTGCATTCCGAACAGGTAATGTGCTAGTTCAATAGTGAAACATCAGTTCTCGGCGCATATTGAGGCTGGCAGGATGGCATGTATCCAGGTTCAACATCCAATAGGCTTCTCGATTCTGTAAGCGTCTTTTAATATCTCCACCTAAAGGATTAGCAGCAATTTTCTCAATACCTAGAATTTGTAATGAAGAAATATTCCTGTTATGGCATTATGGCATTGTATAAAGTGCTTAGAGGCATGAGAGATGTTACGATTGGTTTCTGACATACTGCATATATCCATGATGAGTTCAGAGAAATGCGTTTTTTACTTCCCTCTCCTCATTCATTGGGAAAGCGCACGATGGATGCTGGGTGTGACGCGCGGGGTAACCCCACCCACAGCCCAGCATCCACCGCTGGGACTGCGTCACTGATGTCACGCCTCCCTTGATGTGACATCAGTGGCAGGTCACGTGATGCCTGTGAGCGGCCAAGGATATCGCTGCTCACAGGCAAGAAGGACACAGCCAAGTATTTACAATACATCTTAGAATCACTGGGTTAATACATTGGAGGTCTCTTAAAAAGTAGTGGACAACTCCTTTAAGAGGATGCACATTTTGATGGGAGTGCTTTTTTTAAAACTGACTACTCCCTCCCCGGACACATCTTATTCCCTTTATTCCCTGATTTCTCCTCCCCCGGATATGCCTATTGCATCACTTCCTCTATATGCGGCCCACCATGACACGCACGCCGACGCCGCCTTCCACGGAGGTGCTGCGCTCCACGGAGACACGGCTCGCCTGAGGAGGTTACGATCGGCTCACAGCAGCATGGCGCCATGCAAATATGCACACTCACAGATGTTCCAAATTGACTGCCTACTATGGACGTTTCTGATTGGCCTAAATCTCTTTAAATACCTTACCTTCACATTCCAACATTATATCCTCGTCAAAGCCAGTGGCGAAACGCACGTTGGATCAGGCCAGCTCTCAGGGGGTCAGTAATATTCATCACCATTTTACATTGCATGCTACTTTCTCATCTGTTGTCATGTATGTCACACATCATCTACTATGTAATTATGTGTTCTGACTATTCTCTGGTTGATAGAGACATCACTGTTGATGTCCATAGCACTTTAACTTATATACTTATTTACATCTAGGGTAGTATGGAGTAGTTTACTTCGCCCTAAGCACTTTATATTCTTTCTCTATATACCTTACTATTTACATATTGAAAACCTAGTGGAGATTATTATTCACTATGTGACAGCATTTTTGTGGCATATTTGTAATTTGTAATTTGTTTACCTTCATACCCCCCAGCCTGACCTCTCTCGCTTTCTGTGTCACTTTTCCCTTTATAAACATTTTATGTGATTTTATCTTATCCTACCAATAAATGTTATATTTTATGATACCATAGTTCTTATGTCTTGTGTGTAGGTCTTAATTTTATATGGTGGACATATGAACATTGCAATTTTTCCTTTTTGATATTGTATTCATTGGTTTCTGACATACTGCATATACCCGTGATGAGTTCAGAGAAATGCGTTTTTTTAATTCCCTCTCCTCATTCATTGGGAAAGTGCGTGATGGATGCTGGGTGTGACACTCGGGGTAACCCCACCCACAGCCCAGCATCCACCGCTGGGACTGCATCACTGATGTCACGCCTCACTTGATGTGACATCAGTGGTGGGTCACGTGATGCCAGTGAGCGGCCAAGGATAGCGCCGCTCACAGGCAAGAAGGACACAGCCAAGTATTTACAAAACATCTTAGAATCACTGGGTTAATACATTGGGGGTCTCTTAAAAAGCAGTGGACAACTCCTTTAAGAGGATACACATTTTGATGGGAGTGCTTTTTTTAAAATGAAGCATGGGAAACTAATTATTAGATATTTTTTTCATTTTTCCTACCACTGTTTGGGCTACATTGGATTTCATAAACTACGTTGTACCAACACGGGATCTAGTTGGTTAATAAAATGGTCAAAGGGGGATGGTGTAAGGTAGTATTGTTATTTTGGTTTTTTTTAACGCTTTAGTGACCAGGCCAATTTTTTAAATCTGACATGTGTCACTTTATGTGGTAATAGCTCTGGAATGCTTCAATATATCCCATTGATTTTGAGATTTTTTTTTCGTGACACATTATGCTTTATAATAATGGTAAATTTAGGTCGCTATGTTTTGCATTTATTTATAAAAAAAATCAGAAATTTGACATAAATTTTAAAAAATTAGCAATTTTCAAACTTTAAATGATTATCCCTTTAATCCAGATAGTCATACCACACAAAAACATTAATAAATAACATTTCCCTCATGTCTGCTTTACATCAGCACCATTTGTAAAATGTTGTTTTATTTTATCAGCATTTTAAGGTTTAAAAATGTAGCAGTAATTTTTCATATTTTCAAGGAAATTTACAAAACGTATTTTTATAGGGCGCTATTCAGTTTTGAAGTGATTTTTGGGGTCCTATATATTGGAAAGCTCCAAATGTGATACAATTTTTAAAACTGCACCCCTCAACATATTTAAAATTCTTTCAGGTAGTTTATTAACCCTCCAGGTGCTTTTCAGGAATTAATGCAAAGTGACATAACAGGAATGAAAAAGTTTATTTTCACCACCTAAATTTTGATAACTTCTGAATAGGCCACTATAGCCAGCAGTCTCTAAGGCAGTTATTTGACAGTGAACTGCCATGGCAAACATCAGGACCACACGATCAAGATCTTGGGGTGCCAATGTAGTTAAAGACAGAGCCCTCACCCTCTGTTAACCATCTAGATGTCGTAGTCAATATTGACAGCAGGAAAACTGCTTCATATCCGTACAGCATTTTTCTGGTCTGATGATCCGTGGCCTGCAGCAGCTGGTATATGTCTAAAGATTGTTGCAATTGCAACACTACCAGGTGAGCGAGCACTCGCTTTTTTAATTCGTCCTGTGATCGGATAAAAAGCTATTTTGCGCTCTCTTTGCTTCTCAGTCCCTCCTCAAATGAAAATTTTTAGTTGCCTCTTGTTTCTATGATATCAAAGAGTTCTCCTTTTACTGCTACATATAATTAATGCATAAAAGTTTCAGTACTTTGAAACATTATTATTTTTGCAAATATAAAGATGTTATGTATATGTTATATATTTTGTTATGCCATTTTTCTGATATTTATTTAGAGGAAACTTAGCAACAATTCAAATAACTAAAACATGTCTAAACACTATTGCGAATTATAAACAGTTGCAGAAATTGCACTACAAAATTTGGTCTTCGTTCAGTGACAACTAGTGTTGAGCCACCCCCGTAGTGTTCGAGTTCGGTTCGTCAAACACCCGTATGTTCGCTGAACTGTTCGTCGAACTGTTCGTCGAACACCTTCGAACACTGTTAAAACCAATGGCAGGCAAACAAAAACACATAGAAACACATAGAAAACACATAGAAAACACTTCAAAGAGGTCCAAAAGCTGACAAACTACTCAGAAGACACAACTAACACATGGAAAAGTGACAAGTACATATAGTCATGTGAAAAGAAAAGAGGTGGAGGAGTAAAAGGAGGTGAAGACACAGATATAGGCATGTCATGCCCTTCTAAAATCAAGAAAGGCTGGAGTAAAAATCTAAAATCAGCCTACCAACACCCAGACGTCGTGACAAGAAAATTAAAAAAAGAAATATCTTTAGGTAGAATGGCGGTTCCATTCAGAACAGTTTCCTTACAAGACGTAGTGATATCCCCGTTGTGAGTTGTGCCAAAAACGGAACCCAATACATTCGGACTAATTCACCATTTGTCATATCCAAGGGGCAGGTCAGTAAATGACAACATCGACGCGGAACCAAGTACAGTAGTATATACTGTACATCCTTTGACAAGGCAATCAGGCGGATCAAGAAGTTGGGAAGGGTCACCCTAACGGCCAAAACAGACATTAATGCGGCGTTCCAGTTACTTACTACCTGTGCCTCCGAATAGTGTCCACCTATTGGGCTGCTTCTGGGAAGGAGCATACTATATAGATCGCTGTTTGCCCATGGGGTGGTCCAGATCCTGCTCACTATTTGAGGCGTTTAGTTGCTTCCTCGAATGGGTTGTAATGGACGTTTCTAAGGGGGCACATATTATCCATTACCTCGACAACTTCTTATGCCTGGGCCCAAAAGATTCGCCACAGTGTGAATACACGAGGTAGTCCACCTGTGAGAAGGAGAGAGCTGGAGGGAGAGTGGGCACCACAGAGCTGAGGGGTTAGATGGAGAACGGAAGAAGGAAAGAGGGCGAGGGAGGTAAGGGAGTACAGTGGAAGGCCGACCTGAGCTCCCCCACGTTCCTGCTGGGCGGGGAACAGCCCTGGGAAGAAAAGCCGCTTGCGCATCCCTTTGAGGTTAAGGGCGCGAGCGGGCAAAGGGACTACGCTGGAGTGCGAAGCCGACACGGCCAGTCCGTTCCTGCCCGTGCGACCTCCGTGTCGCCGGGTTTGTGCCAGAGCTGCGGTGGACCCTGATGGCCAGCCCCCCTCTCCCAATACTGGTGCCTGTCCGCTGGTGGGTCGAGCCTCCCCGCGGTGGGGGAGGGGGGTAACATCTGCAGAAGAAAGACCATCTTCCAGCCAAACTAAGATGTCTACTTCTTTTCGTGGACAATGTGATACGATCCCTTTCTTACGGACACGCCCATCGCTACAAATTCCAGATGAGGCACAAAAACAGCAGGTGCTTCAACGGATATCAAGTGCTCCTTCAAGTGGGCTCTCCTCCACCTCAACTTCAACATCACAAATACTCCAGTCCTCAGAGGTGTCATCCCAATCGCACTTGCTTCCTCACAGCTCCCAGTCTGAGTATGGGGTAACACAGATGGTTGAGTCTGCACAGCTGTTTAGTCATACTATAGCCTGGGAAACGGAGGCCTGCTCCAGAGCTTCTGTTAATCCAGACGAGGAAATGATCTGCACTGATGCCCAGAATCTTTATGAGTCGGATCCAGGACCAGATCTCTTGACCTTCTTAGGTTCTGAGCATAATGTAGACCCTCGTTCCCAAACTCTAACTCCTGTTGGTGGAGACAATGATGAAGACGATGATGAGACTCAAATACCTAATTGGAGCGACAACTTGACTTTTTGGTCAGGGCAGGAAGAGGTTGGCTCTGAGGACGACGGGTGTGAGAACACACAGGGTGATGATGACGAGGTTGGAGATCCCACTTACTGTCAACCGACAGTCAGCCAGTCGATGAGTTCAGCAGAGGAGGTGGAGGAGGATGTGACTAGCCCAGGGGATGGGGATGACTCGGTACCCGGGCCTTTGCCTGGCCTTGGGGATGTCGCGGTGGTCAGCTCCCGGGCCCATACCCTGGGGTCACTCTTTAAAAGGGCGGATAATTGTTAATTTTATAAGAGTTCGTGATGCCACCTGTGGTATCTGGTGAGAAGCACCAGCACTGCAGCAGTCCACTGAGGCCGGTGATAAGGCAGCTCGATGGTATAGCTCCCCACAGGTGGAGCTAGGCCTCAGGGCAGCATATGCAGGGGGAATGCAGGACAGGCGAGACCCAGCTGGGTCAGAGCAAGAACGGGAACGGACACGGTAGTCACTTCAGTACCTTTTACTGGTGGAAATTCAGGCACATCCCGGAACACTGTAGGGTGAAGGGTGCATATCAGGATCCTCCCCAATGAGCGGGTGTAGGGCCTCCTGTTTCTTGCCTCTGCGTAGTAAGTTTCTGACCTGCCTGGAGCTAGGCCTAACTTTGTCTCTGTCCTGCGCTGGCTGACCTTGTGGTAGGGCCTTGTCTTGGAGTTCACGCTCCCAGTATGCGGGGTCTAAGCTTCTCCTGGCTCTGTTACGTATCAGCACCTTAGCGATCCTGGGACTTGTAGTTCTCCAGGGATTCCGGTTATGCCTTACTGGGTCATAGAGATCCTGGTAAGCTCGGATCCGGTGTCCGGTAAATGCTTCGGGGTGAGCTGGTTAAGCTCCTCTGCCCCCTATGTACTAACTCTCCACTCGCCTTCGGCCTACTCGGGCCCTCACTAGGCTATACACACTAGCGGCAGCTTGCCGCGCTTCACCGATCTTATGGCGCCGGCACACCTTAAGCTCTAACTGGGCTCACTGAATCTAGCTAGCAGGAGCCTCGTGCTCCACTGCTGAACTATTAACTGAGTTCTCTAGACTAGACTGAGCTCCACTGCAGCCTGACCTCTCTTAGGCTTCTCTACTGCCGGAACTCTTCAGAGGAACTGAACTGCCTAGCTCCACCTTCCATATTTATATCCCTAACGGGCTCCCTCTGCTGGTCTGAGGTGGAAGGTGGAGATGTGTGAATGTTTATGGGGGTCTCTTGTGAAGGATTCCATCAATGCACTCTTCTAGGATCTGTGATATCAAGCGCAGCTGGGCGTCACAGATGCTATTGACGACGAGATTAGGTTGCGCCTTCCTGGACAGAGACGGAGTACTGGAAGCACGTCAACAACTGCATCCTCAACCACAACTCTGCCTCTGACCACAAGTCGTGGTGGCTCTTCAGGTCGCATGGGCTCTAAGCCTTGCATAGCCTGGGCATTTTTTCAAATCGATAAGGATGACCCAACTCGAGTTATCTGTAATATTTGTCACCAAAAGATAAGTAGAGGCCAAAAAATCCATAGTTTGAGTACTTCATGCATGAACCGTCACATGGATATGAAGCATAAGTTGCAGTGGGAAGCTCACTGTGCTACAATGCGGCCTAGTGGGCCGGGCCAACCACCGTCTGCCCCATCTTGTGCATCTGCGGCCTCTTCATCCTCTGTGACTGGGGGGACAGCAGTCACACATGTTTTTGGACGCAGACCTGCCACCTCTTTACCCGCAACAGCCAGTGTGATTGGCAGGTCATCATTTCATTTGGAAGTGGAAACACCTGCTGGTGTTGAGCGCTCTCCGACATCGAGAGCACAACCTTTGGATCAAGGCAACCTAACTTTTCCGCCTGCATCTTCCTCACAGACCAGCAGTTTGCCGGGGACACCCTACTCAACTCCGTCTAAGCACAACAGCCAGCCCTCGGTCCTTCAGATGTGGACAAGTAAAAGACCATTTCCTCCTAGCCATGACAAAGCTAAGAGGTTGAATTTCACCATCTGCAAGCTGTTGGCTACAGAAATGCTGCCTTTCCGCCTGGTGGACACAGAGGATTTTCGAGACCTTATGTCCGTCGCAGTGCCCCAGTACCAGATGCCCAGTCGGCACTACTTCTCAAAGAAAGGTGTGCCTGCGCTACACCAGCATGTCGCACACAACATCACCGCTTCTTTGAGAAACTCTGTGTGTGACAGGGTGCATTTCACCACAGACACTTGGATGAGTAGGCATGGATAGGGGCGTTACATGTTGCTGACTGGGCACTGGGTAACTATGGTGACAGCAGGACAAGGGGCTGCTGTCTAAGTCTTGCCGTCCCCACGAGTTGTGCGTCAATCCTCTTTATCTAGAAGTTCCTCCACTGCTTCTGTCTCCTCAACCTCCTCTCGGTCCTCCACCTGCACCCAAAGCCTGTATGGTAATGCCACCCGCTTTCTAACTGCGCAGAAGGAATCCTGCACACCTCCTTACTATGCTTGCAGCAGGGCTCAACGGCATCAGGCGGTGTTTACTTTGAAATGTCTGGGAAATGTGAGTCACACAGCTGAGGAGTTGTGGTCAGCTCTGGAGACCCAGTTTCATGAATGGTTGTCTCCACTGGACCTGCAACCAGGGAAGGCCTTGTGCGACAATGCTGCAAACCTGGGTGCGGCCCTTCGCCAGGGCAATGTCACACACGTGCCTTGTATGGCTCACATGTTGAACCTGGTTGTCCAGCAATTTTTAGCCCACTATCCCGGACTAGATGTCTTTCTGCAGAGGGCACGGTCGCTGTGTGTTCACTTCCGCCGTTCGCATCCCGCAGCTCAACGACTTACATCTCTACAGAAGTCGTTGGGCCTGCCACTTCACCGCCTGAAATGCGATGTGCCGACACGGTGGAATTCAACTCTGCACATGTTGCAGCGACTGTGGCAGCACCGACAAGCCCTGGTGCAATACGTTCTGACGTATAGCCTGGGCCAACGAGATCCAGAGGTGGGGCAAATCACGCTGCAGGAGTGGTCTCAGATCAGGGACCTATGCACCCTTCTGCACAGTTTTGAAATGGCGACGAAGATGTTTAATGCTGACGATGCCATTATCAGCATGACTATTCCGGTTATTTACATGCTGGAGCACAAGTTAAACAGAATTCGGAGTCAGGTGGTGGGACAAGAGAAGGTGGAGGAAGTAGAGGAGTAGTCGTATGCGGAAGAGATAACATCTCCAAGGTCCAGATGGTCGGCAGCACCAAGGCGGCAGGCATGGGAGGGTGGGGGAGAGGGATTAACCAGGGCGCATGGTAGCATCCAAACTGTTGAGGAAGGTGCAGGAGCCGAGGAAGAAGTGGAGGACGTACTGGCGATAGGCATGGAAGACTCATCAGATGAGGGAGACCTTGATCACATTTCTGTTGTGCGAGGTTGGGGGGAGAGGGCAGAGGAAGGAAGCATGACCAACACAACAAGGACTTGGTCCTCCTGGATGCACAAGACACATGAGTGCCTTCTTGCTGCACTACCTGCAACATGACCCTCGGATTGTCAGAATTCGAAGTAATCCTGACTACTGGGTTGCCACACTCTTAGATTTGCCGAAATAATTCCTGCCATAAAAAGGGATTCACACATACAGGAGTATCAGCAGAGGCTGTTGCAGAATCTTACATGTGCTTTTCCACAAAACACCAGTGGTGCACGTAGTGAATCTCACAGTTCTAACTTGCCAACCGTGGGACTGTCGAGTCTTCATCACTCAAACCGTAACAGTAACACAGTATCTGCTGGTAACAGCAATTTTGTGGAATCGTTTCACCACTTTTTTAGACCATCCTTTGCAAGGCCACAGGAGACAAGAAGTCTGACACATAGTCAACGCCTAGAGAGGATGGTACAGGAGTATCTCCAAGTGAACATCGAAGCCATGACTGTGTCACTGGACCCTTGCTCATTTTGGGCTTCTAATCTGGAAAAATGTCCGGAGCTCGCCACTCACGCCTTGGAGATCTTGTCATGCCCTGCAGCCAGCGTTCTCTCTGAACGTGTGTTCAGCGCTGCTGGTGGTGTGCTGACAGATAAGCGCACGCGGCTGTCCCCTGAGAATGTAGACAGACTCACGTTCATAAAGATGAACAGATCATGGATCCGAAAGGACTTTTCTACCCCTGTGTCATCCTGGGGAGACTAAAAGCTTGAGGATTTGGTAAAATCACCTCACCAACCATTTTAAGCAACTCTGGGGCAATTGATGCCACTTAAGTGGTGTCTGTGCCACAATTTTTGGAAAAAATGGAGACTCTTTTTGGAGTCCCCTTGCTGTGTTTTACGTGACGTTGGCATCGTCAATTCCAGGTGGGTTGGGTCGCTCCCCCCCCTTTTAACCGTAAGAAACTACATACACTATGGCTTGGGGTAACACAGATGGTTGAGTCTGAAGAGCTGTTTACTCAGAGGTCTGCTCCAAAGCTTCAGTGTCTGCTAGTCAGCGTAGTAGCCAAGCTCTGAAGCAAGCTACACCGCCTGTGTATCTAATAAGAATTTTTAACTGCATCTAGTCTAGGCAGACTGTGGGGACCCCCAACCAAACCCAGACGCTCAGCCCCCCTACCGCCCCCCTCTCCTTGACAATACAATAATGTAACTCTTACAACTGGATGGGTGAGGATCGGTCACAGCTTTTTTAACTCTTTATACTCATTCCATTAGAAAGGCATTTTATTTCTAAAATAATTCAGCTTGTTGCAGCATGCCCTGTGTCTCCACACCGGCAAGTTGGCCAACAAGTGTAACTCTCCAACATGTCCTTTCTATTTCCAGGCCACGGAGGATCCTGCGTACTCGTATGCAGGACTCTGACCCCCATCCATCACTCTTAACGCTTGTTCCACTCCATCCTGGAGTCCTGACAGGAATATGTCCAGTCCAATATCCATTAAGTGAACACCGTCGGGCCGTATGAGGCCTGCTTTATCTCCTTCCAGTTGTCGGTGTCGTATCACTACACCGCCTCTGTCTCTTCTAAATTTTGCCATCCGAATATTTATTACCCGCCTTGTCCGTTCGATGGCCGTGATGTCTCGCCCACCTTGCCATACCGCTATCGGCACAATCTCTGACCATACTATAGTTAGTTTTGTGAAAAATTCTCTGAAGCGCTCAGTGTCAAGTTTCATTATTGCCATTAGTTATGCGCTCTTGTGATGACCTAGGTCGTTTTCCCCGGCCTGTATAACTAAGATGTCCGGACCTCTTGCCTCTCTCCCTACCTTGATTACCTCCATTAGTACCTGTGGCCATTTCAGGCCTCTAATACCTCTCCAGTTGAAATATGTATTATGAAACTCTAATTTCCTCCCGTCTGGGCGGACTTTCGCCCTTTTTTCTGCCAAATATATATACGAGTGGCCTATCACCCACACTGTTGGCTTAGCATAACCTGTAAAAGAAACAAACCACGTTAGGATAGCAAGTCCGGTCTTATGTATCTCGCCAAACACGTGGATCGCCATCTCCCTATCCTCTGAACTTCCGTTTCTGACAGTCCTGCTCTTGCTGCTTCCGTGGCCGCGCCTATGCGGAATGAGTGTGTCCTGTAATCTTTGGGGTGGTTCCCTGCCGATGTTAGGCATTTATTAAATATAGTTTGGAACTGGTATCTTGATAATGGCGTTCCATCAATGTGTGATAGGAAGAAATTACTTTGTGATCTGATGGTTATATATGTTTTTACTATTGTTACCTGACTCAGTGTACCGTTTGTGGGTTGTAGAAGTACCCAAGTGCCCCTGCCCGCTGGAACCGTTTTCGATTTGCGTATGCGTAGACGTATTGCATTATTGGCTATGACTACGTCCTGGTGTAATAAGCCTCCACTGGTGGTAATTTTGGATTGAGGGACTAATTCGCTTATGCATAGCGCCCCGAAGAAGGCGATCGCAAATGCAGTAGACAGTAGTGTTGCTTCAAATTGTGAGTGTCATGTTAATGGTGTTAGGGATATGATGTGAGAAATCAGTTTTAGTGACACGGGACGGGACGTCTACACTCCTGACTTGGCTGACCCCTTTTCCACCCTTTTATGGATTGTCTGATGATAAATCTCTTTGTCACATCTCCCCAATTCAGTAGTTGGAAGTGAAATGCTACTCCGGTCAGACACCGCTGCGCTGACGCCCCTGATATGCCCCTCATCATTAGCTGGTGGAGAAATTCTATGGTGACTTGTAATCTGGCTTGTTCACATTGGTCAACCCGTCTGCCTACTACTAGTCGTGTCCACTCTTCCCATGCCTTACCGTATTCTTGCCACGTCGACGGGGCAACTGACGCTCTGATTAATGGCATCAACTATTCGCCACTAGATCCCATAGGGAGGGTGGGCAACTGTTGCCCGATGGGTGGGAGTTGGGGAGGAGCTCTGTGAAAATCTACCAATTGAATTGTGATAAAGCATTAGCAGCTGCATTAGACCCCTCAGCATCGTGGCTAGCGCGGACCCATACATTGTGTTTTAGGCACAGGAAGCACTGGGAGAGACGATGATGCCATCTTATTAATGCAGTGCGCTAGGCTGGTGTTTTTTGTTATGAAGCGTATATTTTTGTTAGCCAGGCGCGCGCCCCATATTTCTATTGCTACCACTATTGGGAAGAAAAATTATTTTCCGGGCTACATGCAGCTAAAAATTATTATTAATTTCAAAGCTGGTGGAGCTTGGTATAGATGGCCTAATACAATGACTACCACACACTGCTACTATGCCCAAAATTATTTTCCGGTCTAGATGCAGCTAAAAATTATTATTAATTTCAAAGCTGGTGGAGCTTGGTATAGATGGCCTAATAGAATGAGTACCACACACTGCTACTATGCCCAAAATTATTTTACAGGCAAGATGCAGCTAAAAATTATTAGTAATTTGAAAGCTGGTGGAGCTTAGTATAGATGGCCTATTAGAATGAGTACCACACACTGCTACTATGCCCAAAATTATTTTACAGGCAAGATGCAGCTAAAAATTATTAGTAATTTGAAAGCTGGTGGAGTTTGGTATAGATGGCCTAATACAATGAGTACCACACACTGCTACTATGCCCAAAATTATTTTCCAGGCAAGATGCAGCTAAAAATTATTAGTAATTTGAAAGCTGGTGGAGCTTAGTATAGATGGCCTAATAGAATGAGTACCACACACTGCTAATATGGCCAAAATTATTTTCCAGGCAAGATGCAGCTTAAAATTATTAGTAATTTGAAAGCTGGTGGAGCTTAGTATAGATGGCCTAATTGAATGAGTACCACACACTGCTAATATGCCCAAAAGGTTTTACTTGGCTAGGTGCAGTAAAAAATTTGTATTACATACACAGGTGGTGTAGCTTGCAACACAGATAGGCTACTCCACTGACTAACACACACTGCTAATATGCCCAAAAGGTTTTACTTGGCTAGGTGCAGTAAAAAATTTGTATTACATACACAGGTGGTGTAGCTTGCAACACAGATAGGCTACTCCACTGACTAACACACACTGCAAGAGGCCCAAAAGATTTGCTTAGCTACATTTAGCCAAATGCTGTGAAAAACACTTGCACAGCACTAAAACAGACCTGCCTGGCAAAAAGTGATAGGAACTGATGTTACTTAGCCCTCAAAAGGGCTGTAATTACAAATAGTCACTACTCCCAACCTATCTGTCTATTTAAGAGCACAGACCTGCCTGCTAAAAGTCGTAGGAAATGCTGTAACCTAGCCCTCAAAAGGGCTGCAATTAGAACTAGTCCCTACTCCCAAGCTATCTGTCTATTTCAGATAAAATTCGCTTGCAATTCACACAGTTATACTGTATAGCGCGCACACAGCAGCAGCGGTACCGTCTAACACTCAGCTGCAGCAGTGAGAAAATGGTGGCGATGGGGAAAATGGCTGGGTCTTATAGGGCAAGGACATGTGACATACACAGCCAATGACACATGCCCTTGTTTGTGTGAAAAAAAGCACTTCGCTCCGTGTGTGCGCTGCTGATAGGCTGACAGACTGCACCTCCCCACTGTAAATGCGGGAAAGAGAAAAAAAAATGGAGATCTTCATTATTTCTGCAGAGATCCATCCCATGCCCCTCACCCCGCCCCGCTGTACACGCAAACTGTGTATTAACATTGATTATCAGCATTACTGTGAAAAAATCCAGTTACGATTTTGGTGCACGAACAGTTATCGAACATAACCTCGAACAGCCGGATTTTTTTCAAATCGTTCGGGTTCGTCGAACGGCTCAAACACCGCCCAAAACAGCTCGAATTTGAGATTGGCGAACAGTTCGATTCGAACACCGCTCATCTCTAGTGACAACTCTTTTTTGGTTGTCTCTTATACTCCTGCATAGGATCATCTCTTATAATTGTCCAACAGTAATCTGCAAGCATTGATGGATTTCATTTTTCTTGATATCTTTTCTCCAAAGACGCAATATCTTGATGAAATCTCCCACTGTGCTCGTCGCTCACTGCTCCATAGTTTGGTGGAACAAAGTCTAGATGCGAATGTAAGAAATGAATCTTTAATGTTACAGCCAAGATAATTATATGTTTTGAGGAGATTTTCCACCAACTCTTCATAGTTATTTGCGCTTGAGTTTCCTCAAAAATTGGGAAAGAGCAGATCCAAATTTCTAACAAGATCGTTCAGTCCACTTTGTGTTATAAATTTTGGTTCAGTTGAGGTTGCTGACAGAAAGTCTGGGTCGTGAGAGGAAGATGCTTCATGACACCAAGCTCCCTCTTTTTCCTCACTTGACTTGATTGAAAATGTTTCTGGTGCTTTTGGAACCAGCAGTTCTTCTGTATGTGGCACTGGGTGTATTGCAGATGGAATGTTTGGAACTGTAAAGTCTACTTCTTCTTCCTTGAAACTCCTTTCCTAATAGGGGGGCAGGGCACAATGCAGAAATAGAAATTGGTAGTGTGATTGGTTGGCTCTCTTAATCATTGGGACTGCAAAAGGCATATATTGCCTCTTCCCATGCAACCACTGGGTAAGATGTATGTTCTTTTCTTTGTAGGCCTCATTCCATTTTCAGTAAACAGTAGAATGATGTACTTTACCAAAAAGCTTTGTCTTGGTCTCCTCTGTCCACAAGACTCTTTACCAGAAGGATTTTGGCTTACTCACGTATGTTTTGGCAAACTACAATCTAGCTTTTTTTCATGTCTGTGTCAGCAGTGGGGTCCTCCTGGGTCTCCAGCCATAGCGTTCCATTTCATTCAAATGTCGCCAGATAGTTCACACTGACACTGCTGCACCCTGAGCCTGCAGGACAGCTTGAATTTCTTTAGAACTTGATTGGAGCTGCTTATCCACCATCTGGACTAACCTGCGTTGCAACCTTTCATCAATTTTTCTCTGCTGTATACATTCAGGGGGATTAGCTACAGTGCCATGGGTGGTAAACGTCTTGATTGTGTTGCACACTGTGGACAAAGGAACATCAAGATTTCTGGAGATTAACTTGTAACCTTGAGATTGTTGATATTTTTCAACAATTTTGGATCTCAAGTCCTCAGACAGTTCTCTTCTCCGCTTTCTGTTCTCCATGCTTAGTGTGGCTTACACAGACACACAATGCAAAGATTGAGTCAACTTCTCCCCTTTTTATGTGGTTTCAGGTGTGATTTTCATATTTAAGTCCAAAAAAATGGACCAGCAGAAGGGCTTGCAATAAAATCCATGGATTTATTGTTGAATTCTTTGTACAAGAGTAAAAAACACCAAGCAGTGTGCACATAAAATCACATAGGGAAGAAACATAGGTTCTTTGCAAGCCCTTCTGCTGGTCAATTGTTTTGGACTTACTTATGCTGGCTTTTGGACTGTGCAGTAAAACAGGTGAGCTGAAATACTAACTCTTTCTGTGTGATTTTCATATTGCCCACACTTGTTACTTGACACAGGTGAGTTTGAATGAGCATCATATGCTTTAAGCAAAGTTGTTTACCAACATTTTTGGAAAGGTGTCAACAATTTTGTCTGGCCCATTTTTGGAGTTTAGTGTGAAATTATGTCCAATTTGCCTTTATTTTTCTATGTTTTTTTGTGTTATTCCAATGACGACAAAGGAAATAAACATGTGTATAACAAAACATGTGTAATTTCAAAAATTTTCTGGGAGAAATACAATTTCAAGGGTGCCAACACTTGCGGCCATGGCTGTATATAGTACCGTATTTTTCGGACTATAAGACGCACCGGACCATAAGACGCACCTAGGTTTTAGAGGAGGAAAATAAAAAAAAAAATGTAACCAAAAAATGTGTTCATGATGCATTTTTAAGGGGGAGGGGGTCTTCTGCTGACACTGGTATAGGGGTAATATCCGCCAATTCTGACAATATCCCCTATCCTGGTATATATGTCCCCCCCTTCCTTTTATACGTGGTCCCCATCCCCATCCTGGTATGCCTGGCATCCCTCCATCCTGGTATGCATGGAACCCCTCCATCCTGGTATGCATGGCACCCCTCATCCCTATCCTGGTATGCATGGCACCACTCATCGCTATCCTGGTATGCATGGCACCCCTAGTCCCTATCCTGATATGCATGGCACCCCTAATCCCCATCCTGGTATGCATGGCACCCCTAATCCCCGTCCTGGTATGCATGGCACCCCTCATCCCTGGCCTGGTATGCATGGCACCCCTCATCCCTGTCCTGGTATGCATGGCACCCCTCATCCCCGTCCTGGTATGCATGGCACCCGTCATCCCTGTCCTGGTATGCATGGCACCCCTCATCCCTCTCCTGGTATGCATTGCACCCCTCATCCCCGTCCTGGTATGCATGGCACCCCTCATCCTTATCCTGGTATGTATGGCCCCCTCATCTTTATCCTGTTATGTATGGCCCCCTCAGCATTACTCTGGTATGTATGGCCCCTTCAGTGTTACCCTGGTATGTATGGCCCCCTCATCCTTACCTTGGTATGTATGGCCCCCCTCATCCTTACCCTGGTATGTATGGCCCCCTCATCCTTATTCTAGTATGCATGGTCCCCATCAGGCTGCACATAAAAAAAAAAATAAACACTCATACTCACCTTTTTTCTCTCTCCTCCAGCGCTGCATCCTGTCTGCCCGCACTGATCTCTCCATGTGAGTCGCGCATGATGTCACTGCCATGCGCAGCTCACAAGGAGAGATCAGCTGCCGGAAGTCACTGCTCCCCACGCCGGGACTGTGTGCGCGGGGAGCAGTGACTTCACTCTCCTTCATAGGCGGCACACAGTGTAGCGGCGCCGCGGCTGCTGCTGCTGCCGGGCTATCGCGTGTGCCCACTTATTAAAGGGCATGAATATTCACCCCCTCCCCACGCCCACGGGCGTGGAGAGAGTTTGAATATTCATGCCCTTTAACAGAGGGCACAGGCGATTCCGGCAGCAGCAGGAGCCGCAGCTCGGCTGCACTGTGTGCTGCTATTAAGGAGCATGAATATTCAGTGCTCCCCACGCCCCATGGCAGTGGGGAGCAGTGAATATTCATTTTCTTTAGCAGCAGGGACATTGTAGGCTGCAGCGGGCGGCTGCTGCCTCCTGTGCCCCACTCCTCCACCGCTACCGCTCCCCCCACACCCCACATATATATACATCCCCCCAACATTCGGACTATAAGACGCACCCCCCATTTTCCTCCAAAATTTTGGAGGAAAATAGTGCGTCTTATAGTCCGAAAAATACGGTATATACCTCTATATTCTGTAGGTATAGAGTGATATTGGGGATAGTGAATGGAGAGTTAGAGCTAAGGTTAGTGTTTCCAGTGCATATAGTATATACCGCTATATTCTGTAGTTATGGGGTGATATGGGGGATAGTGAGTGGGAGGTTAGAGCCAGGATTAGATTACCCAATAGATATAGTACATTTTCTCCTTCCTTTTCTGTAGCTTCCTACAAATATGGACATCAGCTGGAATAAAAGGCTGTGTAAAACAGCTGGTCGCACTGGATTCTAGGAAAATAGCAGGGAACTCTACGCCATTATCCAGTTATTGGATAAAGTATGCGATTTTGTAGGTAGGCTTCACATCAGGCACAAATTATGGATTTGCTGCGGCGACATCTTCCGCATGTGTTTACTTTTGATTGTAAGCATATGCTGCTTTGTCCTCAGAATGACTACGAGACACAACGATCCATGAGATATTTCATGCTGTCTGCTGGGTCATCAATTGCAATGGTGAATATGCCCATCACCAGCTAAGGGAGTATTATTCAGAGAAGGCAGCACACATCCACACGGACCTCCCGCCCATTACTGTACTCCACAGTTGGGAGTACCAGTACCCGGTGATATACTAATGCTCAGGATGCCAGTCTAGGTAAGATACGTCTCACATAAACCATGGACACACAGGTGAATGATACTGGTCATGGGGTGTATTTGTTAGTTACTATCACTGCTTGCTTCACGGATTCTGCAGTCAGACAAAAAGTGGCTCTGTCATTAATTTTGGATGTGTTTGCACCATTAGGATCAGTCTTTAATATAAGCTTTATCTCTCATCCCACAGTCTAATATTGCACGGATTCTCTTGACACAGAAGTTTGGGTGCGTCTACTGTAAGAACAAGTTGGTTCTTGTAACCTCAATCAGAGAAGATCCATCAGTGACCATCCAGCTCCATCAACAGTCTGATCATCGGCCTGGCCAACATGGCAGCACATAAATGAAGTCATCCAATAGACCGCTGGAAAGTCACATCTTCGTCTTCCACCATAATAACGTCTTCTCACCATCTCTCGGGCGGCACAGTGATACGGTGGTTAGGATTGGAGTCTGCAGCACTCGGGTCGAGGAAGCAAATCCGACCATGGACATCTGCATAGAGTTTGTATATGCTCCCTGTGTCGGTGTGGGTTTCCTCTGGGTTCTCTGCTTTCCTCCCACACTCCAAAAAATATACTCCAAAAAATATACTGATAGGTTAATTGTCTTTTTCCAAATTGTCCCTAACATGAATGATGGTCGTCCCTGTACAGTGCTACAGAATATGTCAGCATTATATCAAATCCATCACTAAATACAAATATTTTAACCCCTTTAAAGCCCATGATGCACTAATACGCGTCTGTGCCCTGGGACTTAAGAGCCTGACCGGTATTAGTACGTCATTGTGATCACGCGCGCACACAAGCTGTGCGGGCGCGATCGCCGCTGGGTGTCAGCTGATTGTCACAGCTGACACCCGGTACTATGGGCAGGGAGCAGTCCCGCACCGCTCCCGGCACATTAACCCTCGCAATGCTGCGATCGAAGTTGATCGCAGCATTGCGGTGGCAAAGGGGAGGTGATCGCGATACTCACCTCCTCTTCAGGCCTCCAGCGCTGTCTGCCGCGGCTTCCCGGGTGTTGCCATGACGACCCGATGTGATCATGACACCAGACAGCAGGAAGATTTTATGGTCATGCGCAGTGCATGACCAAACAATCTTCTTACAGCGCTGACTGCCTGCATGGCACAGGGATGGTGCTCCATCCCTATGCTATGCAGGCGATCAGAATAAAAAATGTGAAAGTCCCAGAGTGGGACAAAGTAAAAAAGTAAAAAAACTCTCAGAAAGTGAAAAAAAAAAAAAAAAAAATTGTAAAAATATTTAAAAAAAATAAAAAAAATAATCCACCAAAAATAAAAATATAATGTACCCATCAATAAATATTATTATGAAAAAAAAAAACAAACAAACAATAAAAGTACACATATTTGGTATCGCCGCGTCCGTAACGACCTGACCTATAAACCTGTCCCACTAGTTAACCCCTTCAGTGAACACGGTAAAAAAATAAAATAAAAAGCGAAGCAAAAAACAATGCTTTATCATCATACCGCCAAACAAAAAATGGAATAACACGCGATCAAAAAGACGAATATAAATAAAAATGGTACCGCTAAAAACGTCATCTTGTCCCGCAAAACACAAGCCACCATACAGTTCCATCATCCGAAAAATCAAACAGTTATAGCTCTCAGAATAAAGCGATGCAAAAAAATATTTTTTTTCTATAAAATAGCTTTTATTGTGTAAAAGCGCCAAAACATAGAAAAACGATATAAATGTGGTACCGCTGTAAACGTACTGACCCGAAGAATAAAGCTACCTTATCAATTTTACCACACGCGGACTAGAATAAAAAAATTTTAAAAAAACAATTCCTGAATTGTTGTTTTTTGTTTATTCTGCCTCCCAAAAGCTGGAATAGAAAGCGATCAAAAAATTTCATGTGCCTGAAAATGGCACCAATAAAAACGTCAACTCATCCCGCAAAAAACAAGCCGTCACATGACTCTGTCGGCCAAAATATGGAAAAATTATAGCTCTCAAAATATGGCGGTGCAAAAACTAGATTTCACAAAATATGTATCTTTTAGTGTGTGACAGCTGTCAATCATAAAAACCCGATATCATTCTGGTATCTCTGTAGTCGCACCATTCTGAATAATAAAGTCGTCTAATCACTTATACCGCACTAGGAACGGCGTAAAAAATAAACGTTAGGGCTGGGGTTGGGGTTAGGGTTGTGCTAATGTTAGGATTGGGGTCAGGGTTGGGGTTAGGGTTGTTTTTTTTTTTTCAAAAGTAAAAAAAAAAAAAAAAAAGATGACGATATGGCAACTAGTGTTGAACGCAAGTGCTCGATACTTGAGTTTGCATCGGGTGCTCGGGTATGCATTGAGTATCGCGGGTGAACGAGTCTCCCCACCCGAATTTTTCACGGTTATTAGACACCCCAAAAAAAACATGCGGGGATCGCTCGAGTCTCCGCCCCATATGCTTCGTGGCCAAAAAAACCTGGCGGGGATTGCCTGCCATGCACGAGCGATCCCCGCATGTTTTTTTTGGGTTGTCTAATAACCGTGAAACATTCGGGCGGGGACTCGAACTTTTTACTTGAGCACCCGTGATACATGGTGCATACCTGAGTACCCGATGCAAACTCAAGTAGCGAGCACTTGCGCTCAAGACTAATGACAACTTATTCAATATGATGACATAATGTCATCAAATTCTGTGTTGTACCTCTGGGTTAAAAATGTTCACTATAACCCTTGATAAAATCCTTGAGGGGTGTAGTTTCCAAAATGGGGTCACTTGTGGGGGGTTTCAACTATTTAGGCACATCAGGGGCTCTCCAAACGCGACATGGCGTCCGCTCTCGATTCCAGCCGATTTTGCGTTCAAAAAGTCACACAGTGCTCCTTCCCTTCTGAACTCTGCCGTGCGCCCAAACACTGTATTTTCCCCACATATGGGGTATTGGCGTACTCAGGAGAAATTTCACAAAAGCTTTTGGGGTCCATTTTCTCCTCTTACCCTTGTGAAAATAAAAAAATTGGGGCTAAAACATCACTTTTGTGGAAAAAGTTTGATTTTTTTATTTTCACGGCTCCATGTTATAAACTTCTGTAAAGGACTTGGGGGGTTCAAGGTGCTCACCACACATCTAGATAAGTTCCCTGAGGGGTCTAGTTTCCAAAATGATGTCACTTGTGGGGAGTTTCCACTGTTAAGACACATCAGGGGCACATCCGCTAATTATTCAAGCAAATTTTACAATCAAAAAGTCAAATGGCGCTCCTTCCCTTCCGAAGCCTGCCACACGCCCAAACAGTGGTTTTCTCACACATATGGGGTATCTGCTAACTCAGGAGAAATTGCACAACAAACTGCATAGTGCAATTTCTTCTGTTACCCTTATGAAAATGCAAAAGTGGGGGCTGAAAAACATTTTTGTGGGAAAAATGTGAAAATTTTATTTTTACGGCTCAATGTTATAAACTTCTGTGAAGCACCTGGGGGTTCAAGGTACTCACTATACATCTAGATAAGTTCCCTGAGGGGTCTAGTTTCCAAAATGGTGTCACTTGTGGGGGGTTTCCACTGTTTAGGCACATCAGGGGCTCCCCAAATGCAACATGGCGTCCGCTAATTATTCAAGCAAATTTTACATTCAAAAAGTCAAATGGCGCACCTTCCCTTCTGAACCCTGCCGTGCGCCCAAACAGTGGTTTTCCCCCACATATGGGGTATCTGTGTGCCCAGGGGAAATTGCACAACAAATTTTGGGGTCCATTTTTTCCTGTTACCCCTGTGAAAGTAAAAAAAATTGGGTCTAAAGTAACATTTTTGTGAAAAAAGTTAAATGTTAATTTTTTTCTTCCACATTCCAAAAATTCCTGTGAAGCACCTGAAGGGTTAATAAAGTTCTTGAATGTGGTTTTGAGCACCTTGAGGGGTGCAGTTTTTAGAATGGTGCCACTTTTGGGTATTTTCTGTCATAAAGACCCCTCAAAGTGACTTTAAATATGATGTGGTCCCTAAAAAAATGGTTTTGTAAATTTTGTTGGAAAAATGAGAAATCGCTGGTCAATTTTTAACCCTTATAGCTCCCCAATAAAAAAAAATTTTGGTTCCAAAATTGTGCTGATGTAAAGTAGACATGTGGGAAATGTTATTTATTAACTATTTTGTGTGACATATCTCTCTGATTTAAGGGCATAAAAATTCAAATTTTGAAAATTGCAAAATTTTCAAAATTTTCACCAAATTTCCATTTTTTTCACAAATAAATGCAAGTGATATCGAAGAAATTTTACCACAATCATGAAGTATAATATGTCACGAAAAAATATTCTCAGAATCAGGGGGATCCGTTGAAGCGTTCCAGAGTAATTACCTCATAAAGTGACAGTGGTCAGAATTGTAAAAATTGGCCTGGTCATTAACGTGCAAACCACCTTGGGTTGTAAAGGGGTTAAACAAACTTATTATTGTAATGTTGCCTTCTGTCAGTCATATCATGTATAGATCATTTACAAAAAAAGTTATGTCCTGTAGGGGGATCCCGCCATACAGATTGCCAGGGACAGGAATGGGGGCGCTAACACTCACATAGACAGTCTGACAGGCTTACACTGGTAAAATACAGCTTATACACGCACAAAGATTCTCACACCCCAAACAAAGCAAAGTCATCAAGTTTCAGAGCTCCCACTGAAATGAATGGAGATAGGTGCACATGCGCAGTGACCTTTCCATTTCTGAGGAGTCTATAATCTCAATGGGACCAGAATCTATCAAACATTTATGACATATGATACTGAGCAATGCCCCTTTAATAAAGACCATAAAAATTAGCACTAAATACAGGGGTGTGAAAAAGTGTTTGCTCCATTCGTGATTTCTTATTCTTTTTCATGTTTGTCACATGTAAATCTTTCAGATCACAAAAAAAAATGTAAATATTAGACAAAGATAACACAAGTAAACACAAAATTCAGTTTTTAAATTAAGGTCTTTATTATTAAGAGAAAAAGAAATCCAATCCTACAGGGCCCTGTGTGAAAAAGTGATTGCCCCCCCCCCACCCCTTAAAACATAAAATTAACTTTGGGACATAAAACGTCTTTGGGAAGCTGAGTTCAGTTTCCCTAGACACACACAGACAGGCCTGATTACTGCCACATCTGTTCTCAATCAAGAAATCACTTAAATAGGACCTGCCTGACAAAGTGATGTACAGTGGGTACGGAAAGTATTCAGACCCCTTTTAATTTTTCAGTCTTTGTTTCATTGCTGCCATTTGGTAAATTCTAAAAAGTTCATTTTTTGTTCTCATTAAAGTACACTCTGCACCCCATCTTGGCTGAAAAAAAAAACAGAAATGTAGAAATTTTTGCAAATTTATTAAAAAAGAAAAACTGAAATATTACATGGTCATAAGTAGTGATGAGCGAGCACTAAAATGTTCGGGTACTCGTTGCTCGGGTTGAGTAAATTGGAATACTCGGGTGCTCGAGCCGATCAACGAGCCCAATGTAAGTCTATGGGAAACTCGAGCATTTTTCAGGTGGCTCCCCCCGGCGGTCTGCAGAGGGCCTAAAAATTGCCCAAATCGATGGGAACAGTGCTCAAATGACATGGGGACAGCATGGGGAAGACCCCTGGAAGCATTTCTGACTCCCAGCTCACTGCTATCAACAACATTGTCAGAGGTATTATGCCACTTTTACGGACTCACAATAAAACATACCAAAACGAAACCAAAATGGATTTTCCTGGGAAATATGTTAAGGAACATCCTTTCCATGTAAAATGTATATAAAGCAAAATAAATAACCAAAAACAAAATTACTCCTCCACACCTTGGGCTATGTTCACACGTAGCGGTTTTGATGCGTTTTTGCACTTTTGCATTGCTTTCAACAAAAGACAAATGCATTCACTGGGAAATGTAATTTCAACATTTTACAACCTTATCTGGCCATGTGGTGTGTGACACATCATCAGACACATGCATACAGTGCTGAAAATACATGGGAACAGCATGGGGAAGACCTCTGGAAGCATTTCTGACTCCCAGGTCACTGCCTAAAAGTGTGCCCATCATAAGTGATCCTTGGCGCATGCGAAGATGCCTCCTACCATGCACCTGTCGTTGCAGACTTGCAACAATCACCGTCCACGTCCTTGTCCCAGTGCAGCGTTCAGTTGTCCCTACCCCATTCCTTGGAATGCAAGCGCAAGTATGCAGCCAGCCAGCCACCCACCCACAGGCTGCAATACTATACTGCCAAATTTTTGACAGCTGCTTGCACTTGAAATGTGGCCTTTTAGGTTCGTGGAGGCGGAAGCTTTTCATAACCTCATGCTGGCGGTGGCCAGGTGTCCATACTCGGTCCCCAGCCCCCACTATTTCTCCCAGTATCGTCTCCGCCTTCCACAAGCACGGGTCCCACAACATTACCCGTGCCCTCCCCAGTGCACTTACTGGGAAGGACCGCCTAACCACAAACATGTGGACAGGTGAATGTGGCCAGGGACGGTACGGAGCTAGACGACAACTTTTTTGCTGAGAGTTGTATTTAGCTCGGTGAAAGGACTGGCATAGAGGGAAACCGTATCTACCCTGGGTGTCATTTCTCCCAGGAAGTCCTCTAATGTAGCTTGTTGCAGAAGCAATGGCAGCCCATCCAACATCAACTCGCACTTGTCAGTAGTGCTTTGACACACACACATCTTTCTTTGCGCATTTAATTTCATGAATACAGAGTTGGACAATGGCCTGATCTGCAATGCGGTTTAAGAAATAATATGCATTAGCATGTCCGATCCACATAAAAAAAGCAGCCATAAAGTGTCCGGGAACCTTCCCCCACGCTTTTCTTAGCCAGGGCTGCTTCTCGGCAGGGTTGGACGGGCCCACCAGAGAACAGGAGACTCCTCCGGCGGGCCCTGGCTTCTCCTTCAGGAGAGTTCATAGTGCCGAGGTGAGGCGATGATGATGATAGAGGCCACCATCTACTTAGTTTTCTGTTACTTGGAATGCAAGTGCAAGTATGCAGCCAGCCACCCACTCACCCACAGGCCGCAACACTAAACTGCCAGATTTCTGGGCAGCTGCTTGCACTTGAAATATGGCCTTTTAAGCTTGTGGAGGCGGAAGCTTTTCACAACCTCATTCCGGTGGCGGCCGGGTGTCCATACTCGGTCCCCAGCCGCCACTATTTCTCCCGGTATCGTCTCCGCCTTCCAAAAGCACGGGTCCCACAACATTACCCGTGCCCTCCCCAGTGCACTTATTGGGAAGGACCGCCTGACCACAAACACGTGGACAGGTGAATGTGGCCAGGGACGGTACGGAGCCAGTCCACAACTTTTTTTGCTGAGAGTTGTATTTAGCTCAGTGAAAGGACTGGCATAGAGGGAAACTGTATCTACTCTGGCTGTCATTTCTCCGTCACCAGGTTCCGGCCATTGTCACACGACCATGCCTGGCTGTATGTTCAGCGGTGAGAGCCACAGATCAGGCTGCTGTGTTACAGCTTTCAACAACTCTGCAGCGCTGGGCGGTTTGTCAATTAAGCATTAAGCATGTTATCTTCAGCACAGCCTGTTGCCGCTTGGCCAAGGTAATGCTGCAGCGTTGTCACCGGGAAATGTCATCATCAGACACATCCTGTTTTATTTATGATGGAGGGATAGTCATAAAGCCTATTTTTATAGGGACATCAGATGGCCCTTACTATTCTTAAAAGGCCAGCAGTCGGCCCTCGCTATTGTTAGAGAGCCATCAGCCGGCTATGCTTTGTTGTTCCCATTATTAACAAGTGGGTCTCCTATACTGTTATTGCGTATCCAGTGACTGCAAGGGGTGCCAAAAATTTGGACGCAACCCAATACCCCTTTGAAGAGACATAGAGGAGGGTCTCAGTAAAAAAAATGTTCCCATTATAAAGGAGCAGGTCTCCTATAGTGGTAATGCCCATGCTGTGACTGAAAGAGCTGCCAAAATTTGGGAAAAACCCCACTAAGAATTTAAAGACACATAGAGCAGGGCCACAGTAACAAGGTACGACATGTTCCCATTAGAAAGGAGAGGGTCTGCTATACAGTTATAGGGTATGCAGTGAGTCCAACGGCTGACCAATTTTATGAAAAACCCCACTAAGAATTTAAAGACACACAGAGCAGGGCTACAGTAACAAGTACGACATGTTCCCATTAGAAAGGAGAGAGTCTGCTATATAGTTACAGTTATATGAAAAAGTTTGGGTACCCCTATTAATCTTAAGCTTAATGTTTTATAAAAATTGGTGTTTTTGCAACAGCTATTTCAGTTTGATATATGTAATAACTGTTGGACACAGTAATGTTTCTGCCTTGAAATGAGGTTTATTGTACTAACAGAAAATGTGCAATCTGCATTCAAACAAAATTTGACAGGTGCATAAGTATGGGCACCCTTATCATTTTCTTGTTTCAAATACTCCTACCTACTTTTTACTGACTTACTAAAGCACTTTTTTTGGTTTTGTAACCTCATTGAGCTTTGAACTTCATAGCCAGGTGTATGCAATCATGAGAAAAGCTACTTAAAGTGGCCACTTGCAAGTTGTTCTCTTGTTTGAATCTCCTCTGAAGAGTGGCATAATGGGCTCCTCAAAACAACTGTCAAATGATCTGAAAACAAAGATTATTCAACATAGTTGTTCAGGGGAAGGATACAAAAAGCTGTCTCAGCGATTTAACCTGTCAGTTTCCACTGTGAGGAACATAGTAAGGAAATGGAAGAACACAGGGACAGTTCTTGTTAAGGCCAGAAGTGGCATGCCAAGAAAAACATCAGAAAGGCAGAGAAGAAGAATGGTGAGATCAGTCAAGGACAATCCTCAGACCACCTCCAGAGAGCTGCGGCATCAACTTGCTGAAGATGGTGTCACTGTGCATCGGTCAACTATACAACACACTTTGCACAAGGAGAAGCTGTATGGGAGAGTGATGCGAAAGAAGCCGTTTCTGCAAGCACGCCACAAACAGAGTCGGCTGAGGTATGCAAAAGCACATTTGGAGAAGCCAATTTCTTTTTGGAAGAAGGTCCTGTGGACTGATGAAACCAAGATTGAGTTGTTTGGTCATACAAAAAGGCGTTATGCATGGCGGCAAAAAACCACAGCATTCCAAGAAAAACACTTGCTACCCACAGTAAAATTTGGTGGAGGTTCCATCATGCTTTGGGGCTGTGTGGCCAATGCCGGCACCGGGAATCTTGTTAAAGTTGAGGGACGCATGGATTCCACTCAGTATCAGCAGATTCTTGACAATAATGTTCAAGAATCAGTGACAAAGTTGAAGTTATGCAGGGGATGGATCTTTCAGCAAGACAATGATCCAAAACACCGCTCCAAATCTACTCAGGCATTCATGCAGAGGAACAATTACAATGTTCTGGAATGGCCATCCCAGTCCCCAGACCTGAATATCGTTGAACATCTGTGGGATCATTTGAAGAGGGCTGTCCATGCTCGGCGACCATCAAACTTAACTGAACTGGAATTGTTTTGTAAAGAGGAATGGTCAAAAATACCTTCATCCAGGATCCAGGAAATCATTAAAAGCTACAGGAAGCGACAAGAGGCTGTTATTTTTGCAAAAGGAGGATCTACTAAATATTAATGTCACTTTTCTGGTGAGGTGCCCATACTTGTGCACCTGTCAAATTTTGTTTAAATGCAGATTGCACATTTTCTGTTAGCACAATAAACCTCATTTCAAGGCAGAAACATTACTGTGTCCAACAGTTATTACATATATCAAACTGAAATAGCTGTTGCAAAAACACCAATTTTTATAAAACATTAAGCTTAAGATTAATAGGGGTGCCCAAACTTTTTCATATAACTGTATAGGGTATGCAGTGAGTCCAACGGCTGACCAATTTTAGGAAAAACCCCACTAAGAATTTAAAGACACACAGAGCAGGGCCACAGTAACAAGTACGACATGTTCCCATTAGAAAGGAGAGAGTCTGCTATACAGTTATAGGGTATGCAGTGAGTCCAACGGCTGACCAATTTTAGGAAAAACCCCACTAAGAATTTAAAGATACATAGAGCAGGGCCACAGTAACAAGGTACGACATGTTCCCATTAGAAAGGAGAGGGTCTGCTATACAGTTATAGGGTATGCAGTGAGTGCAACGGCTGACCAATTTTGGGAAAAACCCCACTAAGAATTTAAAGACACACAGAGCAGGGCCACAGTAACTACAAATTCCCATTAGAAAGGAGAGAGTCTCCCATAGTGCTGGCCTATGCAGTGAATGCAAGGGCTTCCAAAAATTTGGAGGCACTTCAATGTCCCTTGGAAGAGACGGGGAGGAGGGCCTCATAAAAAAATGTTCCCATTAGAAAGGAGCGGGCCTCCTATACTTGTAATGCCCATGCACTAAGCGTATGGGCTGACAAACATTTACTCCTGGGGGTATACATGAACATACTGTATAAAAAAATTTTTTACTGGCATCATAAACATCCTTTAAAAAAATTATGTGGGTGTTGCATCATGGACCACGGTCACCCTGGTGATATGGTGGTGGAGGATGAAGAGAAGGAGGAGGACAAGTGCAAATAGCCAAAATCAGGAAGTGTATACCCATGTGTGGGTGTGAAAAGGTGCATGGGAATACACCTACCAAGAAAAGACACTGGATTTGAGTTTATGTTACGCTGCTATCATTCGGTGGTGTTGAGAAGTCTGGCCCAATGCAGCCCTTGTTCATTTTTATAAGAGTCAGCCTGTCAGCATTTTCAGTTGACAGGCGGATGCGCTTATCAGTTATAATTCCACCAGCGGCACTAAAAACCCGCTGTGATAAAACACTGGCAGCAGGGCAGGCCAGGACCTCCAAGGCATAGAGAACCAGTTCATTCCACGTATCCAGCTTGGATACCCAATAATTTTAAGGCACAGCGGAATCACGGAGCATGTTGGTACGGTCGGCAAGGTACTCCCTCAGCATCTTCCAAAACTTTGCACTCCTTGTGAGAGTACCCCGCGCCTCAGGGCCTGTGCGATGGGAGAGTCTGAGAAAACTCTCCCAGAACTTTGACAGTGTTCCACTGCCGCTGCTGGATTGAAGTTGTGTCTCTCTCACCTGTACTCCTTGGTTGTCCAACGAAGTGTGCCCTCTGCCGCCAGCGTATTCAGATGGGAATTTTTTTAGTAGTTCCGCAACAAGGGCTTTCTGGTACAGCCCCATTTTTCTAGACCTGTCCGCCTTAGGAATAAGAGATATAAAGTTCTCCTTCTAGCGTGGGTCTAGAAGTGTCACCAACCAGTAATGACTGTCACCCAAAATTTTGAGAATGCGAGGGTCATGGGAAAGGCAGAGTAACATAAACTCAGCCATACGTGCCAGACTACTAACAGGCAAGACTTCCGTGTCCTCACCAAGAGGATGACTGACCATGCTCTCCTCCTCCTCCTCCTCCTCGCTGTCCTCTGGCCATCCACGCTGAACAGACGGTATGACAGCTGTGTAGTTTGTACCGTCTATAGTGCATGAAACTAGCTCCTGTCCTTCATCCTCCTCCTCTTCCTCATTGCCACCCAATCCACGTTGGGATGAGATGAGGCTTTGGCTGTATTTAATCACCCTGTATGGTGTATCATGGGACGCATGGGACCAGTCCACTTTCCAGGAAACTGAGTTTTTCAACAAGATGGTGCACCACCACATTATGGGTGTCAGGTCCGAGCATTCCTACATGAACAGTTTCCTGGAAAGTGGATTGGTCGTCGTGGGCCAATTGAATGGCCACCAAGGTCTCCCGATCTGACCCCCTTAGACTTTTATCTTTGGGGTCATCTGAAGGCAATCGTCTATGCTGTGAAGATACGAGATGTGCAGCATCTGAAACAACGGATACTGGAAGCCTGTGCTAGCATTTCTTCTGCGGTGTTGCTATTAGCGTGTGAAGAGTGGGAGAAGAGGGTTGCCTTGACAATCCAACACAATGGGCAGCACTTTGACCACATTTTATAAGTGGTCATAAACTTGTAAATAACTCATGAAAGAATAAAGTTACGTTAAAACCAAGCACACCATTGTTTTTCTTATGAAATTCTCAATATGTTTGATGTGTCACATGACCCGCTTCCCATTGAAAAAAATAAAGTTGGATCCAAAATGGCCGACTTCAAAATGGCCGCCATGGTCACCACCAATCTGGAAAAGTTTTCCCCCTTCCATATACTAATGTGCCACAAACGGGAAGTTGATATCACCAACCATTCCCATTTTATTTAAGTGTATCCATATAAATGGCCCACCCTGTATATACAGAGCTCCAGTGTGTAATGTCACTGGTGATCACTGTATTACCTGTACACTGACACTATACACTGTATACTATGTACAGAGCTCCTGTGTATAATGGCACTTACGGTAATATTAGTAATGTGTTTTTATATTAATGATCAGTATTGTAGTACTCTGTCCCTATGTGGTGGTAATATGTAGAGATGAGCGACCACTAAAATGCTCGGGTACTCGTTGCTCTGGTCGAGCAAATTGGAATACTCGGGTGCTCGACCCGAGCAACGAGCTCAATGTAAGTCTATGGGAAACTCGAGCATTTTTCAGGCGGCTCCCCCCGGCGGTCTGCAGAGGGCCTAAATATTGCCCAAATCAATGGGAACAGTGCTCAAATGACATGGGAACAGCATGGGGAAGACCCCTGGAAGCATCTCTGACTTCCAGATCACTGCTGTCAACAACGTTGTCAGAGTATTACGCCACTTTTATGGACTCACAATAAAACATACAAAAACTAAACCAAAATGGATTTTCCTGGGAAATATGTTAAGGAACATCCTTTCCAGGGTAATGACTTGTATATAAGGCAAAATAAATAACCAAAAACAAAACTACTCCTCCACACCTTGGGATATGTTCACACGTAGCGTTTTTGATGCGTTTTTGCGCTTTTGCATTGCTTTCAACCAGGGGCGTACATAGGATTCATGGGGCCCCATAGCAGAAGTTCAAATTGGGCCCCCTCCCCCCAAAAAAAAAGTAAATAATTGTCAGTGTCACAGAAGAGCAGATCACACAACCTTTACATAGTAATTTTCCTCCTGCTGACGTCCTAGGCCCCTCTTTCATTGTCCCATAAAGTGTGATACCAACAAAAGTGTCCCCCAAACACAGTATGATACCCCCATGGTGAATTCCTCCACATGCGCAGTATAATGACCCTACTGTACCTCACCTCAACTCACAGGGCAAAGTTTGCTTACCCCAACACAGTATGATCCCCCAATTGTGAGCCCTAGAGCTAGAGAGGATGGTAGGTAATAAGGGAAGGTGTTATACATAATAAAAGATGAAACTACAGTACAGACCAAAAGTATGGACACACCTTCTCATTTAAAGATTTTTCTGTATTTTCATGACTTTGAAAATTGTACATTCACACTGAAGGCATCAAAACTATGAATTAACACATGTGGAATTATATACTTAACTAAAAAGTGTGAGACAACTGAAAATATGTCTTATATTCTAGGTTCTTCAAAGTAGCCACCTTTTGCTTTGATGACTGCTTTGCACACTCTTGGCATTCTCTTGATGAGCTTCAAGAGGTAGTAACCGGAAATGGTCTTCCAACTATCTTGAAGGAGTTCCCAGACATGCTTAACACTTTTTGGTCCTTTTGCCTACACTCTGCAGTCCAGCTCACCCGAAACCATCTCGATTGGGTTCAGGTCTGGTGACTGTGGAGGCCAAGTCATCTGACGTAGCACCCCATCATTCTCCTTCTTGGTCAAATAGCCCTTACATAGTCTGGAGGTGTGTTTGGGGTCATTGTCTGGTTGAAAAATAAATAATGGTCCAACTAAACGCAAACCGGATGGAATAGCATGCCGCTGCAAGATGCTGTGGTAGCCATGCTGATTCAGTATGCCTTCAATTTTGAATAAATCCCCAACAGTGTCACCAGAAAAGCACCCCCACACCATCACACCTCCGCCTCCATGCTTCACGGTGGGAACCAGGCATGTAGAGTCCATCCGTTCACCTTTTCTGCATCGCACAAAGACACGGTGGTTGGAACCAAAGATCTCAAATTTGGACTCATCAGACCAAAGCACAGATTTCCACTGGTCTAATGTCCATTCATTGTGTTCTTTAGCCCAAACAAGTCTCTTCTGCTTGTTGCCTGTCCTTAGCAGTGGTTTCCTAGCAGCTATTTTACCATGAAGGCCTGTTGAACAAAGTCTCCTCTTAACAGTTGTTGCAGAGATGTGTCTGCTGTTAGAACTCTGTGTGGCATTGACCTGGTCTCTAATCTGAGCTGCTGTTAACCTGCGATTTCTGAGGCTGGTGACTCGGATAAACTTATCCTCAGAAGCAGAGGTGACTCTTGGTCTTCCTTTCCTGGGGCGGTCCTCATGTGAGCCAGTTTCTTTGGAGCGCTTGATGGTTTTTGCAACTGCACTTGGGGACACTTTCAAAGTTTGCCCAATTTTTCGGACTGACTGACCTTCATTTCTTAAAGTAATGATGGCCACTCGTTTTTCTTTACTTAGCTGCTTTTTTCTTACCATAATACAAATTCTAACAGTCTGTTCAGTAGGACTATCATCTGTGTATCCACCTGATTTCTGCACAACACAACTGATGGTCCCAACCCCATTTATAAGGCAAGAAATCCCACTTATGAAACCTGACAGGGCACACCTGTGAAGTGAAAACCATTTCCGGTGACTACCTCTTGAAGCTCATCAAGAGAATGCCAAGAGTGTGCAAAGCAGTCATCAAAGCAAAAGGTGGCTACTTTGAAGAACCTAGAATATAAGACATATTTTCAGTTGTTTCACACTTTTTTGTTAAGTATATAATTCCACATGTGTTAATTCATAGTTTTGATGCCTTCAGTGTGAATGTACAATTTTCAAAGTCATGAAAATACAGAAAAATCTTTAAATGAGAAGGTGTGTCCAAACTTTTGGTCTGTACTGTATATAACTAAGGACGGCGCTATACAGTCATGGCCAAAAGTATTGAGAATGAGACAAATAGTAATTTTTCCAAAATTTACTGCTTCATTTTTTGTAATGGCAATTTGCATATACTCCTGAATGTCAAAGAGTGATCAGCTTAACAGCAATTACTGTACTTGCAAAGTCAATATTTGCCCAGAAAATGAACTTTAACCCCCAAAACACATTTCAACATCACTGCAGTCCTGCCTTAAAAGGAGCAGCTAACATCGTTTTAGTGATTGATCCATTAACACTGGTGTGGGTGTTGATGAGGACAGGGCTGGTCATCAATCAGTCATGATTAAGTAAGAATGACATCACTGGACACTTTAAAAGGAGGCTGGTTCTTGGTATCATTGTTTCTCTTCAGTTAACCATGGTTATCTCTAAAGAAACACGTGCAGCCATCATTGCACTGCACAAAAATGGCCTAACAGGGAAGAGTATCGCAGCTACAAAGATTGCACCTCAGTCAACAATCTATCGCATCATCAAGAACTTCAAGGAGAGAGCTTCCATTGTTGTCAAAAAGGCTCCAGGGCGCCCAAGAAAGACCAGCAAGTGCCAGGACCGTATCTTAAAACTGTTTCAGCTGCGGGATCGGACTACCAGCAGTGCCGAGCTTGCTCAGGAATGGCAGCAGGCTGGTGTGAGTGCTTCTGCACGCACTGTGAGGCGGAGACTCCTTGAGCAAGGGCTGGTTTCAAGGAGGGCAGCAAAGAAGCCACTTCTCTCCAGAAAAAACATCAGGGACCGACTGATATTCTGCAAAAGGTACAGGGAGTGGACTGCTGAGGACTGTGGAAAAGTCATTTTCTCTGATGAATCCCCTTTTCGATTGTTTGGGACATCTGGAAAACAGCTTATTCGGAGAAGAAGAGGTGAGTGCTACCACCAGTCTTGTCTCATGCCAACTGTAAAGCATCCTGAAACCATTCATGTGTGGGGTTGCTTCTCAGTCTTGCCTAAAAACACAGCCATGAATAAAGAATGGTACCAGAATGTCCTCCAAGAGCAACTTCTCCCAACCGTCCAAGAGCAGTTTAGCGCCCAACAATGCCTTTTCCAGCATGATGGAGCACCTTGACATAAAGCAAAGGTGATAACTAAATGGCTCATGGAACAAAACATAGAGATTTTGGGTCCATGGCCTGGAAACTCCCCAGATCTTAATCCCATTGAGAACTTGTGGTCAATCATCAAGAGACGGGTGGACAAACAAAAACCAACAAATTCTGGCAAAATGCAAGCATTGATTATGCAAGAATGGACTGCTGTCAGTCAGGATTTGGTACAAAAGTTGATTGAGAGCATGCCAGGGAGAATTACAGAGGTCTTGAAGAAGAAGGGGCAACACTGCAAATATTGACTTGCTGCATTAACTCATTCTAACTGTCAATATAACCTATTGGTACTCATAATATGATTGCAATTATATTTCTGTATGTGATATAAACATCAGACAAACACTAATAAAAACCAGAGGCCAGCAGATCATGTGAAAATATAATTTTGGTGTCATTCTCAAAACTTTTGGCCATGACTGTACATAATAAGCGAGTACACTATATACTAAGGGTGTATGCTATACATAATAAGTGAGTACACTATGTACTAAGGGACTGTGCTATACATAATACGGCTACATTCCTGCATCTGTGTGCAGTGTCAGTGTGCTGCCCTGTTTTACAGACGCATTGAGCATGTCCTATTCTAATCCTCAAAATCAGATCAGAACAGGACATTCTCTGACCCTCACAGATCTCATTCTCAGATCCGTGATTTTCATGGATGTGTGAATGGATCTATAAAACTCTACAAGTCCGTGGACCATCTGATAAAAAAATCTGACATTTCACACAAATGTGAGAATGCAGCCTAAGGGATTTTACATGTAACATTATCACTCCAAGTCATACAGCGCAGATACAGAATAATATTTACATCCAGGCACTTACCGCTGATGTCTCTTCTGATCAGAGTCAGTTTCTGCTGCTTCTTCTCTATCTGGTCAGACCTTCATGTTGACATCTCCCAGTCACGATTCGTCTTGTCATGATGATCTCCAGCCTAGATAATAACAAGGTCACATATATTGTATATATACATGTGTCTCCCGCCGCACTGCGCCCCTGAATACAGATCTGTAACCCCCCATTAATATACTGTTAGCCACTTAGTAATCAAAATATAAAGTGATAAGCAGCACTGTGCCCCCCATTAACTATAATCTCCACTTGCCAATAATATAAATTATTCAGTCTCTGTGACTCTCCCCAATTAACTGTAAGGCTATGTGCACACGGAAAATATACAAGCACCCCCATCATTGCTCTGTCCCAGCACCTCCATCATTGCTATGTCACAGCACCTCCCGTCAACGCTCTCTACCAGCACCCCCAACATTGCTCTGTCCCAGCACCCCTGTCATTGCTCTCCCAGCACTCTCGTAATTGCTCTCTCCCAGTACCCCTGTCGTTCCTCTTTCCCAGCACCCCCATCATTGCTCTCTCCCTGCACCCCCATCATTGCTCTCTCCCTGCACCCCGTCATTGTTGTCTCCCAGCACCCCCGTCATTGCGCTCTCCGAGCACCCCCATCATTGCTCTGTCCCAGCACCACTATCATTGCTCTCTCCCAGCACCCCCATCATTGCTCTTTCCCAGCACCCCCGTCATTGCTCTCTCCTAGCACCCTCGTCATTGCTCTCTCCCTGCACCCCCGTCATTGCTCTCTCCGAGCACCCCCATCACTGTTCTCTCCCAGCAACCCCCGTCATTACTCTCCCAGCACCTCCATCATTGCTCTATCCCAGCAACCCGTCATTGCTCTCCCCATCCCCGTCATTGGTCTACTAATCCCCACCATTGCTTTCCCCGCCCCATCAGCCCCATCACTGCTCTTCCCAGCCCCACCATTGCTCTCCCCAGACCCATCAGCGCTCTCCCCAGCTCCATCAGCCCCACTACTGCTCTCCCCAGCCCCATCAGCCCCACGATTGCTCTCCCCAGCCCCATCAGCCCTACCATTGCCCTCCCCAGCCCCATCAGCCCCACTATTGCTCTTTCCAGCCCAATCAGCCCCATTATTGCTCTCCCCAGTGTTTCAGTAAAAATAAAAAAAAAACACTTACCTCTCTGCCCGTTCCCCCGCAAGCTGCAGCATCACTGCTCTTCCCAGCCCCACCATTGCTCTCCCCAGACCCATCAGCGCTCTCCCCAGCCCCATCAGCCCCAGCATGGCTCTCCCCAGCCCCATCAGCCCCACCATTGCTCTCCCCAGCCCATCAGCCCCACAATTGCTCTCCCCAGCCCCATCAGCCCTACCATTGCTCTCCCCAGCCCCATCAGCCCTACCATTGCTCTCCCCAGCCCCATCAGCCCCACTATTTCTCTCTCCAGCCCAATCAGCCCTATTATTGCTCTCTCCAGCGTTTCAGTAAAAATAAAAAAAAACACTTACCTCTCTGCCCGTTCCCCCGCAAGCTGCAGCATCACTGCTCTTCCCAGCCCCACCATTGCTCTCCCCAGACCCATCAGCGCTCTCCCCAGCTCCATCAGCCCCACTACTGCTCTCCCCAGCCCCATCAGCCCCACGATTGCTCTCCCCAGCCCCATCAGCCCTACCATTGCTCTCCCCAGCCCCATCAGCCCCACTATTTCTCTCTCCAGCCCAATCAGCCCTATTATTGCTCTCTCCAGCGTTTCAGTAAAAATAAAAAAAAACACTTACCTCTCTGCCCGTTCCCCCGCAAGCTGCAGCATCACTGCTCTTCCCAGCCCCACCATTGCTCTGCCCAGCCCCATCAGTCCCACCATTGCTCTCCCCAGCCCCAACAGCCCCACGATTGCTCTCCCCAGCCCCACCAGCCCCACCATTGCTCTCTCCAGCCCCATCAGCCCCATTATTGCTCTCACCAGCCCCATCAGCCACATTATTGCTGTCCCCAGCGTTTCAGTAAAAAAAAAAAAAAAAACACTTACCTCTCTGCCCGTTCCCCCGCAGGCCGCAGCATCCTTGTTGTCTGCAATTTCCTCCCTCACACAGGCCCGTGCAGCATGATGATGTCATCAAGCAGCGCGTGCCTGTGTGAGGGAGGAAGCGGCAGGCAGGAAGCAGAGGACAGATCTCTGCAGCTCCTCTGCCATTCTGTCCTGTCAGCAGCGGAGCTGCAGGGATCGCTCCCTGCCCACCACGAGAAGGGAGACACTGCACCGGCGGGCCCCCCGGCGCAGCTGCACCAGCAGCGGTATGTCCGCCCCTGGACTGCTATGGGCCCCCCCAGCTCACGGGCCCCATAGCAGTCACGTGGTCTGCCGCCATCGCCATTTTAACATTTTACAACCTTATCTAGCATGTGGTGTTTGACACATCATCAGACACATGCATACAGTGCTGAAAAGACATGGGAACAGCATGGGGAAGACCTCTGGAAGCATCTCTGACTCCAAGGTCACTGCCTAAAAGTGTGCCCATCATAAGTGATCCTTGGCGCATGCGAAGATGCCTCCCACCATGCACTTGCCGTTGCAGACTTGCAACAATCACCGTCCATGTCCTTGTCCCAGTGCAGCGTTCAGTTGTCCCTACCCCATTTCTTTGAATGCAAGCGCAAGTATGCAGCCAGCCAGCCACCCACCCACAGGCTGCAATACTATACTGCCAAATTTTTGACAGCTGCTTGCACTTGAAATGTGGCCTTTTAGGCTCGTGGAGGCGGAAGCTTTTCATAACCTCATGCCGGCGGCAGCCGGGTGCCCATACTCAGTCCCCAGCCGCCACTGTTTCTCCCGGTGTCGTCTCCGCCTTCCACAAGCACGGGTCCCACAACATTACCCGTGCCCTCCCCAGTGCACTTACTGGGAAGGACTGCCTAACCACAAACACGTGGACAGGTGAATGTGGCCAGAGACGGTATGGAGCCAGTCCACAGCTTTTTTTGCTGAGTTGTATTTCACCACAGCCATATACTTTAGCTTGGTGAAAGGACTTGGGAAACCATATATATCCAGCTGTCATTTCTCCCAGGAAGTCCTCTAAAGCTGTTTTCACTTGAAATGTGGCCTTTTAGGCTCGTGGAGGCGGACGCTTTTCACAATCTCATGCCTCGTGTCCATACTCGGTCCCCAGCCGCCACTATTTCTCCCGGTGTTGTCTCTGCCTTCTACAAGCGCGGATCCCTGAACATTACTGCTGGTACTTTTCTGTGGGAATCTGCTTGCTTCCTACTAGCCTGGAATATTTCCAGTAAACTATGGTCCGATGCCATGGTATTAGCACTGCCACCAGTACCAGTAGCGAAGCCTTCCCCAATTTCCTTCTCAGGAATTTTATTTGGTAGACTGAGTGGCTGCCCAAATACATTAGTTTCTCACAAAGGAGCTGAAGATAGAGTGACAGTAGGTGCAAGTTTCTCCAGCCTGTTAGATATCAGAGGGTGAACGGCAGCACATTGGATCAGTGGTTAGAACTGAAGCCTTGCAGTGCTGGGATCCTGGGTTCAAATCCCAGCCAGGACAACATCTGCAAGGATTTTGTATGTTCTCCCCGTGTTTGCGTGGGTTTCCACCTCAGTAAAAAAGCAGCCATAGAGTGTCCAGGAACCTTCCCACACACTTTTCTTAGCCAGGACTGCTTCTCGGCAGGGTTGGACGGTCCCACGAGAGAATCCTCTGGTGTGCCCTGGCTTCTACATCAGGAGAGTTCATGATAGCGCTAACTTTGCAGCTGCTATGGGGCTCTTGAGCGGGGGAGAAAGGTGAGCCTTCAGAATCAAATCCTCTGGTGAGCCCAATGTTTTTCAATCTGAAACAGCTTCTCAGTGGGAGTTGTATTTCACCACAGCCATATTCTTTAGCTCGGAGAAAGGACTGGCATAGAGGGAAACCGTATCTACTCAGGCTGTCATTTCTCCGTCACCAGGTTCCGCTCATTGTCACAAACGACCATGACTGGCTGTATGTTCAGCGGTGAGAGCCACAGATTAAGCTGCTGTGTTACAGCTTTCAACAACTCTGCAGTGCTGGGCGGCTTGTCACCTAAGCATTAAGCATGTTATCTTCAGCACAGCCTGTTGCTGTTTGGCCAAGGCAGTGCTGCAGTGCTTTCAGCTTGTGACTGATGTGGTCATTTCGGAGATGAAGGAGGAGGTGCAGGAGCTGAACAATGTGATTACATTGAGGCTACATTGGCGACTCTGTTTTTATACTAAAGAAAGATCCTACTGTTTTTTTTTTTATCTTATTTTTAAAGGCAAATGCATTCACTGGGAAATGTGATTTTAACATTTTACAACCTTATCTGGCAATGTGGTGTGTGATACATCATCAGACACATCCTGTTTCATTGATGATGGAGGGACTCTGAAAGACACATAGAGCAGGGCCACAGTAACAAGTACGACATGTTCCCATTAGAAAGGAGAGGGTCTGCTATACAGTTATAGGGTATGCAGTGAGTCCAACGGCTGACCAAATTTAGGAAAAACCCCACTAAGAAATTAAAGACACATAGAGCACGGCCGCAGTAACGACAAATTCCCATTAGAAAGGAGAGAGTCTGCTATACAGTTATAGGGTATGCAGTGAGTCTAATGGCTGACCAAATTTAGGAAAAACCCCACTAAGAATTTAAAGACACATAGAACAGGGCCACTGTAACAAGTACGACATGTTTCTATTAGAAAGGAGAGGGTCTGCTATACAGTTATAGGGTATGCAGTGAGTCTAACGGCTGACCAAATTTAGGAAAAAAAACACTAATAAATTAAAGACACATAGAGCAGGGCCACAGTAATGACAAATTCCCATTAGAAAGGAGAGAGTCTCCCATAGTGTTGGCCTATGCAGTGAATGCAAGGGCTGCCTGTTACGGATCCGGGTGGTGGAACTCTGTGCTGCGGTGCAAGGAGGGACCAGAGGGGCGTAACTAGGTATCAACTCGGACCGACCAAGGTCATACGGCAGCTCAATCGACTCCGTGACCAGGAAAGGACCGAGCACAGGGACCAGGTGCTACTCTGGGACCGACCTTGTATGAGAGCAGGTGACTCCCACGGGTCAGAAGGCAGTGATTGACCGGTACAGCAGATGAGCACAGCAGGCAGGATGACGGGTGATCCGGGCAGATGGACTGGCAGACACGGCAGGTAACAAGCAGGAGCCTCCAGGTAGGCTGGCTGGTAGGCGCGGCAGGTAACAGGCAGGTGCTTCCAGGTAAGCGGGCTGGCAGGCGTGGCAGGTAACAGGCAGGAGCCTCCAGGTAGGTTGGCTGGTAGGCACGGCAGGTAACAGGCAGGTGCTTCCAGGTAAGCCGGCTGGCAGACACGGCAGGTAACAGGCAGGTGCTTCCAGGTAAGCAGGCGGGCAGGGCCCATAGACAGATTAGCTGACTGGACTGTAGACAGACTGTCGGGCTGGAGAGTAGACAAGCTGGCGGAAAGGGCTGGTAGTCAGGCTGGCGGACTGGACTTGTAGTCAGGCTGACGGACTGGACTTGTAGTCAGGCTGGCGGGCTGGACTGGTAGTCAGGCTGGCGGGCTGGACTGGTAGTCAGGCTAGCAGCAGGACCTGAGGGCTGAAGCAGAGTTTAACACACAAACTACATCCTCCATTTTGGAGGAGGTGCCTTATATATGAGAGGTCCTCCGGCCATTGGCCGGGGACTCCTTAGGATGGCGCGCGCGGCCCCTTTAAGAGGGAGGGAGCACGCGTGCCCTAAGCACAGTGCCCGGCAGCAGCAGAAGCAGGAGCGCTGGAGGACGCCGGGCGGGGAGCGCGGAGGTAAGAGGGACGGCGTCTCTGCCTGTCAGGGGGCAGAGACGCCGATACTACACTGCCAAAAATTTGGAGGCACTTCAAAGCCCCTTGGAAGAGATGTGGAGGAGGACCTCATAAAAAAATGTTCCCATTAGAAAGGAGAGGGCCTCCTATATTTGTAATGACCATGCAGTAAGTGTATGGGCTAACAAACATTTACCCCTGGGGGGGTATACAAGAACATACCGTATAAAAAATTTTTTTATGGGCATCATAAACACCCTTTAAAAAAATTATGTGGGTGTTGCATCACGGACCACGGTCACCCTGGTGATATGGTGGTGGAGGATGAGGAGAAGGAGGAGGACAAGAGCAAATAGCCAAAATCAGGAAGCGTATACCCATGTGTTGGTGTGAAAAGGTGCATGGGAATACACCTCCCAAGAAAAGACACTGGATTTGAGTTTATGTTACGCTGCTATCATTCGGTGGTGTTGAGAAGTCTGGCCCAATCCAGCCCTTGTTCATTTTTATAAGAGTCAGCCTGTCAGCATTTTCAGTTGACAGGCGGATGCGCATATCAGTTATAATTCCAACAGTGGCACTAGAAACCCGATAAAACGCTGGCGGAAGGGCAGGCCAGGACCTCCAAGGCATAGAGAGCCAGTTCATTCCACGTATCCAGCTTGGATACCCAATAATTATAGGGCACAGAGGAATCACGGAGGACGTTGGTACGGTCGGCAAGGTACTCCCTCAGCATCTTCCAAAACTTTGCACTCCTTGTGAGAGTACTCCGCGCCTCAGGGCCTGTGCGATGGGAGGGTCTGAGAAAACTCTCCCAGAACTTTGACAGTGTTCCCCTGCCTCTGCTGAATTGAAGTTGTGTATCTCTCGCCTGTACTCCTTGGTTGTCCAATGAAGTGTGCCCTCTGCCGCCAGCGTTTTCAGATGGGAATTTTTTTAATAGTTCCACAACAAGGGCCTTCTGGCACAGCCCCATTTTTGTAGACCTGTCCGCCTCAGGAATAAGAGATATAAAGTTCTCCTTGTAGCGTGGGTCTAGAAGTGTCACCAACCAGTAATGACTGTCACCCAAAATTTTGAGAACGCGAGGGTCATGGGAAAGGCAGCGTAACATAAACTCAGCGATGCGTGCCAGACTACTAACAGGCAAGACTTCCGTGTCCTCACCAAAAGGATGACTGACCATGCTCTCCGCCTCCTCCGCCTCCTCTTCCTCCTCTCTGTCCTCTGGCCATCCACGCTGAACAGACGGTATGACAGCTGTGCAGGTTGTACCGTCTATAGTGCATGAAACTAGCTCCTGTCCTTCCTCCTGCTCCTCCTCTTCCTCATTGTCACCCAATCCATGTTGGGATGAGATGAGGCTTGGCTGTGTGTAATCACCCTGTATGGTTCCTTGCTCCATCTCATCGTGCTCCGCTTGCAATGCATCCTCTTTGATTGTGAGCAGAGAGCGTTTCAGAAGACAGAGAAGTGGGATGGTGACGCTAATTATGGGGTCATTGCCGCTCACCATCTTGGTGGAGTCCTCAAAGTTTTGGAGGATGGTACATATGTCTGACATCCATGTCCACTCCTTATGTGTGGAGTCTGGACTGAATACCGACGGCCTTGTTGATGCTGGTACTCAACAACTGCCCTCTTCTGCTCACAAATCCTTCCCAACATCTGCAGTGTATAGTTCCAATGCGTGGGGACATCACACACCAGTCTGTGAGCCGGAAGCTGCAAACGCTGCTGAAACACGGCAAGGGCGGCGGAAGCTGTAGCTGACTTTCTAAAATGGGCACACAGGCGGCGTACTTTAACAAGCAGATCCGGAAGCTCTGGGTAGGATTTGAGAAACCGCTGAACCTCGAGGTTAAGCACATGGGCCAGGCATGGTACGTGTGTGAGCTCGCCTCGCCTCAGAGCCGCCACCAAGTTCCGGCTATTGTCACACACGACCATGCCTGGCTGTAGGTTCAGCGGTGTGAGCCACAGGTCTGCCTGCTCTTTCAGAGCTGTCCACAACTCTTCAGCATTGTGTGGTTTGTCACCTAAGCATATTAGCTTCAGCACAGCCTGTTGCCGCTTGGCCGAGGCAGTACTGCAGTGCTTCCAGCTTGTGACTGATGTGGTCATTTCGGAGATGGAGGCTGAAAAGGAGGAGGAGGCTGAGGAGGATGAGGTGCAGGAGCTGTAGACCATGGGGGCAACCCTGATTGACCTAGGGCCCGCAATCCTTGGGGTCGGGAGGACGTATTCCGTCCCAAGGTCCGACTGGGTCCCGGCTTCCACTATGTTAAACCAGTGTGCCGTCAGCGAGATGTACCGTCCCTGCCCACAAGCACTTGTCCACGTGCCCGTGGTTAGGTGGACTTTCCCGGTAACTACGTTGTTGAGGGCACGGCTAATGTTTTGGGGCACGTGCTTGTGTAATGCGGGGTCGGCACACCAGGTGAAATAGTGGCGGCTGGGGACCGAGTACAGAGGGACGGCCGCCGCCATCAGGTTGCGGAATGCTTCCGTCTCCACGAGCTTAAAAGGCAACATTTTGAGCGCAAGCAGTCGTGAAATATGAGAATTTAGTAGTGTGGCCTGTGGGGCGTTGGCTGCATATTTGCGCTTGCGTTCCAAGGACTGGGGTATGGACAACTGAACGCTGCGCTGGGACAAGGACATGGACATGCTTCCTGATGCTGCTACTTGAGAGTGCGCAATGACAGATGCAGAGCAGGAGGCATCTTCGAATGCACCATGGACAGGGGATTGGCTTGCAAGCACAACAGCGGAAGAAGCAATGGTGCCACCTGCAGACACTGTTCCTGAACCCTGGGGTTTGGCCCACAAAGTCAGGTGCTTTGCTGCCACGTGCCTGATCATGGTTGTCAGGCTGGTCGTTTTGCCACCCCTGCTGATGCTGGCCTGGCAGGTGGTACAAATGGCCTTTTGGGGGTTATCGGCAAAGTCTTTAAAAAACAACCAGACTCGGGAAGACCTAACAGTTGTACTGGCAACTTCCTTCATGTTGGTGTTACGGGGAACGGTTACCTGCCTTCTGTCTGCTGCCACCACACTGCTTCTTCCTGCCTGTTGGAGTGCTCTGCCTCCCTCCCTCTGTGTACTGCTGTCCTCGCTCTCCATGTCCTCCTGCCAGGTTGGGTCAGTTACTATATCATCCACCACCTCGTCTTCCACTTCCGCACCCTGGTCCTCCTCCTTGCTTTCTTGCAATTGTGTCTCATCATCGTCCACCTCTTGTGACACTTTCCCACCGTCGCCTTCATGTGACCGTGGCTGCTCAAATATTTGGGCATCGCAACACGCGATCTCCTCTTGCCCCGCTTCAAGTGGACCTGGCGAGAGGCCTGAATCTATAAATGGAAAAGTGAACAGCTCTTTAGTGTGTCCAAGTGTGGGATCAGTTGTCTCCGGGCACTCGGCATGGTGGGAGGAAGGAGGATCAGGGTGAGGAATATGCTGTCCAGACTCACGGCTACTGAGACTTGACCGTGTGGAAGACAGGGTGGTGGTGGTGACTAAGTGACTGGAAGCATTATCCGATATCCAACCAACAACCTTTTGACACTGCTCTGGGTTCAATAGTGGTGTGCTGCGGTCCCCTAGGAATTGGGACAGGAAGGTCAGGCGAGAAGATGTGGGTGTTTGTTGTGGCACAATTTCAGCTTGCCCACGGCCTTGTCCCGGGCCTCTGCATGCACCATCAGGTCCAGTTCCCCCTCCCTTGCCACGTGCCTTGCCCATTTTAAATGGAGGACAGTATCTTCTACGCGCACTACAAATGACTGAGTTTGGAGCGAACTTATATGTGATCCGTGTGACAGAGAAAACAGAGTTTTAAATACCTGGCCTGTAGATAAGTAGTTTGAACAGCAAACTGGTGTGAATTGCTTCACTGACACACTGAAAGAAATTTTTAACAGAGGCCAGAAATGGCAGTATTTTCTGACAACGTATATGTGATTCGTGTGACGGAGAAAACAGAGTTTTAAATACCTGGCCTGTAGGTAAGTAGTTTGAACAGCAAACTGGTGTGAATTGCTTCACTGACACACTAAAAGAAATTTCTAAAGGAGGCCAGAAATGGCAGTATTTTCTAACAACGTATATGTGATCCGTGTGACGGAGAAAACAGAGTTTTAAATACCTATCCTGTAGGTAAGTAGTTTGAACAGCAAACTGGTGTCAATTGCTTCACTGACACACGGAAAGAAATTTTTAATGGAGGCCAGAAATGGCAATATTTTCTGTCAACGTATATGTGATCCGTGTGACGGAGAAAACAGAGTTTTAAATACCTGGCCTGTAGGTAAGTAGCTTGAACAGCAAACAGCTGTGAATTGCTTCACTGACACACTAAAGGAAATTTTTAATGGAGGCCAGAAATGGCAGTATTTTCTGACGACGTATATGTGATCCGTTTGACGGAGAAAACACAATTTTAACCCCTTCAGGACCCAGCCTATTTTGACCCTAAAGACCTTGGCATTTTTGTCAATTCTGACCAGTGTTCCTTTACGAAGTAAAAACTCTGGAACACTTCAACGGATCCTAGCGATTCTGAGATTGTTTTTTCGTAACATATTGGGCTTCATGTTAGTATTAAATTTAGGTCGATAATATTTGCGTTTATTTGTGAAAAAATCAAAAATATGGGAAAAATTTTGAAAATTTTGCAATTTTCAAATTTTGAATTTTTATTCTGCTAAACTAGAGAGTGATGTGACACAAAATAGTTAATAAATAACATTTCCCACATGTCTACTTTACATCAGCACAATTTTTGAAAAAAAAAAAATTTTGGTAGGAAGTTAGAAGGGTTCAAAGTTCATCAGCAAATTTTCTTTTTTCCAGCAAAATTTGCAAAGCCATTTTTTTTAGTGACCACATCACATTTGAAGTCCCTTTGAGGGGTGTACATGACAGAAAACACCCAAAAGTGACAACATTCCAAAAACTGCACCCCTCAAGCTACTCAAAACTACATTCATGAAGATTATTAACCCTTCAGGTGCATCACAGGAACTAAAGCAACATGGAAGAAAAAAATGAACATTTTAATTTTTCTAACAAAATTTTTTTTCTAGCCTAAATTTTTTAATTTTCACATGGGTAACAGGGTAAATTGCATCCTAAAATTTGTTGGGCATTTTCTCCTGAGTAAACCAATACCTCATATGTGGTCATAAACCACTGTTTGGGCACACGACAGGGCTCAGAAGGGAAGGAGCGCCATTTCACTTTTTGATTGGAAAATTAGCTCCAAAAGTCAAATTGCGCTCCTTCCCTTCTGAGCCCTGCCATGCGCCCAAACAGTGGTTTATGACCACATATGAGGTATCGGTGTACTCAGGAGAAATTGCCCAACAAATTTTAGGATGCATTTTATCCTGTTACCTATGTGAAAATTAAAAAAAATAGGCTAAAAGAAATTTTTTGTAAAAAAAAAAAGTATTTTTAATTTTTACGGATTAATTTGTGAAGCACCTGGGGGTTCCAAGTGCTCACTATGCATCTAAATAGGTGCCTTGGGGGGTCTAGTTTCCAAAATGGGGTCACTTGTGGGGGAGCTCCAATGTTTAGGCACACAGGGCCTCTCGAAACGCAACATGGTGTCCGCTAACAATTTGAGCCGAAATTGTTAGCGTACACCATGTTGCGTTTAAAGAGCTCCTGTGTGCCTAAACATTGGAGCTCCCCCATAAGTGACCCTATTTTGGAAACTAGACCCCCCAAGGCACCTATCTAGATGCATAGTGAGCACTTGGAACCCCCAGGTGCTTCACAAATTGATTCGTAAAAATGAAAAAGTGGAAAAAAAAATACTTTTTCATTTTTACGGATTAATTTGTGAAGCACCTGGGGGTTCCAAGTGCTCACTATGCATCTATATAGGTGCCTTGGGGGGTCTAGTTTCCAAACTTGGGTCACTTGTGGGGGAGCTCCAATGTTTTGGCACACAGGGCCTCTCCAAACGCAACATGGTGTCCGCTAACAATTTCGGCTCAAATTGTTAGCGGACACCATGTTGCGTTTAAAGAGCTCCTGTGTGCCTAAACATTGAAGCTCCCCCATAAGTGACCCCATTTTGGAAACTAGACCCCCCAAGGCACCTATCTAGATGCATAGTGAGTACTTGGAACCCCCAGGTGCTTCACAAATTGATTCGTAAAAATGAAAAAGTGGGAAAAAAAATACTTTTTCATTTTTACGGATTAATTTGTGAAGCACCTGGGGGTTCCAAGTGCTCACTATGCATCTAGATAGGTGCCTTGGGGGGTCTAGTTTCCAAAATGGGGTCACTTGTGGGGGAGCTCCAATGTTTAGGCACACAGGGCCTCTCCAAACGCAACATGGTGTCCGCTAACAATTTGAGCCGAAATTGTTAGCGTACACCATGTTGCGTTTAAAGAGCTCCTGTGTGCCTAAAAATTGGAGCTCACCCATAAGTGACCCCATTTTGGAAACTAGACCCCCCAAGGCACCTATCTAGATGCATAGTGAGCACTTGGAACCCCCAGGTGCTTCACAAATTGATTCGTAAAAATGAAAAAGTGGAAAAAAAAATACTTTTTCATTTTTACGGATTAATTTGTGAAGCACCTGGGGGTTCCAAGTGCTCACTATGCATCTAGATAGGTGCCTTGGGGGGTCTAGTTTCCAAAATGGGGTCACTTGTGGGGGAGCTCCAATGTTTAGGCACACAGGGCCTCTCCAAACGCAACATGGTGTCCGCTAACAATTTGAGCCGAAATTGTTAGCGTACACCATGTTGCGTTTAAAGAGCTCCTGTGTGCCTAAAAATTGGAGCTCACCCATAAGTGACCCCATTTTGGAAACTAGACCCCCCAAGGCACCTATCTAGATGCATAGTGAGCACTTGGAACCCCCAGGTGCTTCACAAATTGATTCGTAAAAATGAAAAAGTGGAAAAAAAAATACTTTTTCATTTTTACGGATTAATTTGTGAAGCACCTGGGGTTCCAAGTGCTCACTATGCATCTAGATAGGTGCCTTGGGGGGTCTAGTTTCCAAAATGGGGTCACTTGTGGGGGAGCTCCAATGTTTAGGCACACAGGGCCTCTCCAAACGCAACATGGTGTCCGCTAACAATTTGAGCCGAAATTGTTAGCGTACACCATGTTGCGTTTAAAGAGCTCCTGTGTGCCTAAACATTGGAGCTCCCCAATAAGTGACCCCATTTTGGAAACTAGACCCCCCAAGGCACCTATCTAGATGCATAGTGAGCACTTGGAACCCCCAGGTGCTTCACAAATTGATTCGTAAAAATGAAAAAGTGGAAAAAAAAATACTTTTTCATTTTTACGGATTAATTTGTGTAGCACCTGGGGGTTCCAAGTGCTCACAATGCATCTAGATAGGTGCCTTGGGGGGTCTAGTTTCCAAAATGGGGTCACTTGTGGGGGAGCTCCAATGTTTCGGCACACAGGGGCTGTCCAAACACGACATGGTGTCCGCTAACAAATTGGAACCATGTTGCGTTTGGAGAGCCCCTGTGTGTGTAAACATTGGAGCTCCCCCATAAGTGACCCCATTTTGGAAACTAGATCCCCCAAGGCACCTATCTAGATGCATAGTGAGCAGTTGGAACCCCCAGGTGCTTCACAAATTGATTCGTAAAAATGAAAAAGTGGAAAAAAAATACTTTTTCATTTTTACGAATCAATTTGTGAAGCACTTGGGGGTTCCAAGTGCTCACTATGCATCTAGATAGGTGCCTTGGGGGTTCTAGTTTCCAAAATGGGGTGACTTGTGGGGGAGCTCCAATGTTTCGGCACACAGGGGCTGTCCAAACATGACATGGTGTCCGCTAATAAATTGGAACCATGTTGCGTTTGGAGAGCCCCTGTGTGTAAACATTGAAGCTCCCCCACAAGTGACCCTATTTTGGAAACTAGACCCCCCAGGGAACTTATCTAGATGTAGTGTATGTGAGTTTGGTGTGTGGTGTGGTGTATACACCACACACACACACACAAACAACCTCACATACACTACAACACACACACCAACCTGACATAGGTTGGTGTGTGTTGTAGTGTACGTGAGGTTGTTGTGTGTGTGCGTGATGTTTTGTATGTCATGCTAGTGTGGGTGAGTTCTGTAGGGAAGGTCAGGATGTGTTTAGTCCGGGGACATGTGATGAATTTTGAAACATTCATTCAAACACAGTCCCGGTTTATCAGGACACGTTTCACATTGGAAACGGGTGACCTTTCTTATCCCCCTTTTATGGCAGACCCGGCACCTTTTTCTTACCGTGACCTCACCAGGAAAATGTTGCCCTGGTACCACACGGGAGACTCGAGTTCCAGGGGTGCTGGGGCCCGCTTCTTCTTCGCTTCTAAAAATCAGGGCCTTTATCACCGCCTCCTGGAAGTTGAGGAAGGTGTTGGTGGTCTGGCCTGCACATCGTGACAGCACGTATGCGTTATACAGTGCCATTTGAACGATGTGCACGGACAGTTTTTTATACCAGACTTTCGCCTTCCTCATCGCACTGTAGGGCTGGAGGACTTGATCAGAAAGATCAACTCCCCCCATGTGCTTGTTGTACCCCAGGGCACAGTCCGGTTTGCGGACCGGTGCTGGGGTACCTCTAACGTTGGTGGCCGTGGTGCCGGGACCATGGATTGTGGTCAAGAAAAAGACGTCCCTTTTGTCTTTGTACTTCACCACAACCATGTTGCCGCTACATTGAGCTCGGCTCTCACCCTTTGGGAAAACCTGGTCAATTAGCGTCAAAGGGAGACCCCTCTGGGTTCTGCGCACAGTACCGCAAGCGGCGGTAGCTCTGGCAGAGAGGGACTGAAATAGGGGAATGCTTGTATAAAAGTTATCAACGTATAGATGGTAACCTTTATCAAGCAGTGGGCGGATCAAATCCCACACTATTTTCCCACTTACCTTCAGAGCAGGTGGACATTCTGGGGGCTGAATCCTCGAATCCTTTCCTTCGTAAACTCTAAAGCTGTGAGTGTACCCTGAGGCACTCTCGCACAGCTTGTAGAGCTTTATTCCGTACCTGGCCCTCTTACTGGGCAGGTATTGTCGGAATTGAAGCCTCCCTTTGAAGTGGATGAGGGATTCATCCACAGAAATTTCCCTTTGGGGAACGTACACTTCAGCAAACTTCTTGCTGAAGTGTTCTATGACCGGACGAATTTTGAACAGTCTGTCAAAATTCGGGTCATCGCGGGGAAGGCTGTCCGTGTTATCCCTGAAATGTAAAAATTTGTGAATGACCTCAAATCTTTTGCGGGTCATCACCATTCCGAACACTGGAGTTTGATATAAAATATCGGTACTCCAGTATTGACGGATTTCTGGTTTCTTCACAATCCCCATGTGAAGTATCAGTCCCCAATATTTTAACATTTCTACTGAGTCAACGGGACTCCAAGTAGAAAACATTGAATTTGGGTTTGCAGACAAAAATTGTTGGGCGTAAATGTTAGTCTGCTCCACCATGAGACTGACAATGGCCTCAGAGAAATAGACTTTGAAAAAGTCTATTTCCCTGAGGTTTGCGGTCTCAAACTGGATTCCTGATTGGGGAAGGAAATCAGGAATCCGCGGAGCGTAATTTTCAGGGACGGGGGTCCACACCGGGGCACTGGTGCTAGGTTGGGCGTGACTAGCACCAGGTTGAGGGTTACTTACAGATGGCTGTGGGTCTTCTTCCACGGACTCCGGACGATGCCTTGACCTCTGACGTCGTCTTGGTGCCGGCTCGGTGTCACTGGAGGAGGAAGAATGAGAGGAATAGAGGAACGTGGGGTCCTCTCCCTCACTATCAGCTTCGGAGGCAATAAATGAATATGCCTCCTCAGCTGAGTACGCCCTAGGGCGGGACGGGCGGGACATTTTGTGTGCTATGGGGAAAAAAAAAATCTAAACTTTATTATTAGTATGAGTGTACGTGTGTATGTGTGAGTGCTTGGTGTAAATCACGTGTGGGGGCGGTCAGGCGCACGGGGCGCAGGAGGAGGCACGGTCAGGCGCACGGGGCACAGGAGGGGGCACGGTCAGGCGCACAGGGCACAGGAGGGGGCGCAGTCAGGCGCACGGGGCGCAGGAGGGGGCGCAGTCAGGCGCATGGGGCGCAGGAGGGGGCGCAGTCAGGCGCACGGGGCGCAGGAGGGGGCGCAGTCAGGCGCACGGGGCGCAGGAGGGGGCGCACGGGGCGCAGGAGGGGGCGCACGGGGCGCAGGAGGGGGCGCAGTCAGGCGCACGGGGCGCAGGAGGGGGCGCAGTCAGGCGCACGGGGCGCAGGAGGGGGCGCGCTCAGGTGTACGGGGCGCAGGAGGGTGCGCGCTCAGGCGTACGGGGCGCAGGAGGGGGTTGAGGAGATGGAAGAGCCAGCAGTGATCACTGGGCAGAAAGGGGGGTAGGAGCCGGCAGGCAGCAGGGGGGGTGATCACTCGGATGGCGGGGGGGGGCTGGTGATCACTGGGGGGGTGAGATCACTGGGGGGGGTGAGATCACTGGGGGGTGAGATCACTGGGGGGGGTGAGATCACTGGGGGGGGTGAGATCCCTGGGGGGGGTGAGATCCCTGGGGGGGGTGAGATCCCTGGGACTGGGGGATGGTGTTGTGATCCCTGGGACTGGGGGATGGTGTTGTGATCACAGGCGCAGGAGACCACCGGCTGTCAGAAGGAGAGCAGCAGCCGGTGGATGAAGACGTGGGAGAGAGCGGAGGGAGCGGTAGGAAATTGGGCTGGGGTGGAGGGGTGGGGGGTGGTAGGGGATGGAGGGGGGGGTCAGGGGCTAAGTGGGGGCTGGAGTGAGACAAGGGGAGAAACAATTACCGGCGGCAGCAATGTGGGGCGGCAGGGGATCGCGGGCGGCAGCGGATCGCAGGAAGCGGGGGTCGCTGGCGGCGAGGGTCGCTGGCGGGTCTCTGGCGGGGGTTGCTGGCGGGTCTGGGGTCGACGTCGGCGGCGGCTAACCAATCTCCTCAGCATCCACGGACAGGATAGAAGCTGAGGAATTTGGTTAGCCATTTAAATTTCCTCCTCCACATCTGATTGGAGGGCTAGCGTCACATGGACACTAGCCCCAATCAGATCTGGGGGGGGGGGGACAGAGGTGACACTCCCCCCAGCCAATGGCTGATGCTGTAAGCATCAGGCTATGCCCAGATTGAAATATTTCACCAATTTTCATTGGTGAAATGTTTCATTCATTCCGATTGGCAGTTTCACTAAAAGTGAAAATGAAACTACCAATCGGAGGGGTCCCAGGCACGGGGGGGGTTAATCCACCCCCCCTGGGGTCAACTTCAGGTTGTCTAGTTGCATGAGCAACTGTGACACCTGAGTGACCCCGCTCGCAGGCGCTGCAGGGGCTCTTTCCCTCCATGTCACAGACGCTGTGACATGGGTCGGGAACGAACTGTTTTCCATGTCACAAACGGTGTGACACGGGTCGGGAAGGGGTTAAATAGCTGGATTTCTAGCGCTGTAATATGGAAAGGACCTCGCTGTATTCTGCAGTGCCAACAAGAAAATGGCGCAGAAAAACGGTGTTCTCTGGATTGCTTTTTAAGCAAATAATGAGGATTAAGATCCAAAAAAAAATATTCCTGGCCCCTGAGACCTGGGCCTTTGTATAGAAATATCTAACAGCAGGAGAAGGCAGAATTGGAATGGAGCCTTTTGTGCTATATGCAGTGCAGTCTGCTATATACCCTGCCTGCCTGATATCTCTACAGATGGATTAGTCCTCAAAAGGACTGTTTGTTAAGATGGATATGTGTAATGTACGGTTTTTCTCATTACACTACCTAATACACCAGCAAATCTCTCCCTGACGCAGCAGCACCTCTCCCTATTCTGCCTGATTCTGGAGTGACTGTGACGAGCATGGCGGCGCCAGGTCTGATATAGACCTGATGATGCTGTGCGGCCAGCCAATCACTGTAATGCCACAACCAACATGGCTACGGCATTACAGTGAGTGGCAGGCAATCCCTGCATGTTGATTGGCACTCTAAAGAGCGCCAAACATGCAAGGAGGGGACCCGAGCTCCCGCCGAGCAACCCCAGAAAAACTCGGCGAGCGCCGAGCATCTCGAGCAGTGAGATGCTCAGGCGAGCACCGAGCAGTAGCGAGCATGCTCGCTCATCACTAGTAATTAGTGATGAGCGAGTGTGTTTTGTTAACCCTTTCGCCGAGTATGCTCGGGCCGAGCACCGAGTAGTTACAGCGGCTCGGTGTTATGTTTGAATCACTCCCGTGTGCATGATTTGCGACTGTTTGACAGCTTTAATACATGTGAGGAATGTGTAAGAAATAGACATTCCTCACATGTATTAAAGCTGTCAAATAGTCGCAAATCACGCACACGGGAGTGATTCAAACTAGTGATGAGTGATCCTACGGGAGCGATGCTGGAGAAGGATGAAGGCAGCTGCAGGTGAGTATGAGACAGAGGGCAGGGAAATTACATTTAAGGCACCACTCCAGTGGTGCAATTAAAAAAATGCTGGAGTGGTGCTCTAAGTATGGAAAATTCTGCTTTACTTGTCACTGCAGGATGTTGCTTGCAGCTTTTGCTACTGCCTACAATGAGGCAGGTTGTGGGTTTGATTGCCCAGGAGACCAGATCACAAGAAAAGAGAATTGTTTATTTAATTAATTTAAATATGTGTAGAGCAGAGAGATGCTGGTCCCACGCCCCGAGGAGGTATTGAGCGATGAACATGCCAGAGAGAAGACATCGCACCGAGAGAGTAAATGGAAGTCAGTACAAAGCCCTAATCTGCCAGGACAGTGTGACTGACCGATCAAATTGGAACAGTCACACTGAATGCAGGACAGTTGGTATCTATGTGAACTTTGCTGTAACAATTGCTCAGATCGGCCCAATATATTTTGTGTACAGATCTAGCATCTTTGAGTAGAGAAGGAGCAGAGTGTTAACATTGTGCGAGCTTTGCCTTCTAGCAGCCACAGCACAACATTAATTGCTATTATGACTCTAGAGCCACTGTGAGTGCAATGCAGGGGCAGATCTGGGCAAAGCTGACCTACAATCTGTGGCCCTGACAACAGGTGCACGAAGGAAGAGCAGGTGGGAGGATGTTAGAGCGCGCATATTGTGAGAACTCTATCTTCTTTATAGTAGCCACAGTTAAAGAAGAGCAGAAGCAGAGTGTGCACAGTGGTCTCCCTGTGACAGTAGCATCATTACAGTCGCAGTGAGAGTGCTGTGCAGACTTTGCTTCTGCTCTTCTCTCACTGTGGCTGCTATAAATAAGGCAGGGCATGCATACTACTGTGTTCTACACAACCACTCCCTTGTCATTGAAGCCACAGACTGCAAGTTTGATTTGCCCAGCTCCGCTCTTGCACAGTGCTCTCTGTGGATCGAGTGTTGGAATAACGCTTATCATTGTATATATTGCAACAACTACTATTTACTACTGTTTAATACTGCATGAGTTTCTGTCTCCAGCAATAGTGTTATATTGCCAGTAAAGCACTGTTAAACAAAGGAACCAGGAAGTTCCTGTTCTCTCACTGTGTGTAGCTGGAGCACACTTTTACTTTCACTTTGCAAGCTGACAGACAAGATGCTAAGATCCTAAGCTATAAGAAATACCAGTTGTAAGCTGTGTTATCGTTGTTCCTAAATAAATATACTTTCACTGTTGAACGGCTGGACAGTACAGAGAATGATCCACTGCCAAGGTTTTGGGCCCAAAGACCCAGAAATCCAAAGACTCAGAGAACAGCCCTGAGGAGAGAGAACAGTGTACTAAGAAGAAGAAGCAAAGATGGCCATCAACAGCAACTCTGTAAAGTTCACAGTGTCAAATCTGACTAACCAGAACTACCAATCATGTAAATTCAAGGTAAAGATGCTGCTGATAAGAGAAGGTATGTGGAAATACACAAAGGAGCCTAGACCTGACCCACTACCAGTAGACGTGGTAGAGAAGGATTCAAGATATGCAGGCAGAGGTGGATTAAGAGTAGCAAGGGCCCCGGGCAGTTTAGAAGGCGCGGGCACCCCCCCACACACACACACACACCTGATGTATCACATGTCACATGATCACCTGTGATAGATCATGTGATAGTTCACGTGAAATTAATTTAGCACAATATTGATATATTAATTATAATAATTTTTTTATATTAATTGTATGACTTAATATTGAGCACAATTAGGTATGCTGACATCCCCTTTATACAGTAGGAGACCCTAGACACAATATGAGCTGCCACAATCCTATACACAGCAGGAGGCCGCACGTAGCCATCTATACACAGCGGGAGGGCACACGTAGCCATCTATACACAGCGGGAGGCCGCACTTAGCCATCTATACACAGCGGGAGGCCGCATGTAGCCATCTATACACAGCAGGAGGCCGCATCTAGCCATCTGTACACAGCGGGAGGGCACACGTAGCCATCTATACACAGCGGGAGGCCGCACATAGCCATCTATACACAGCGGGAGGCCGCATGTAGCCATCTATACACAGTGGGAGGCCGCACGTAGCCATCTATACACAGCGGGAGGCCGCATGTAGCCATCTGTGCACAGCGGGAGGCTGCACGGAGCCATCTATACACAGCAGGAGGCCGCACGTAGCCTTCTATACACAGCAGGAGGCCGCACGTAGCCATCTCTACACAGCGTGAGGCCGCACGTAGCCATCTATACACAGCGGGAAGCCGCACGGTGCCCCCCAGATACAGTAGGAGGCCGCACGTAGCCATCTCTACACAGCGGGAGGCTGCACGGCGCCCCCCAGATACAGCGGGAGGCCGCACGGCGCCCCCCAAAGACAGCGGGAAGCCGCATGGCGCCCCCCAGATACAGCAGGAGGCCGCACGCAGTCACGCACACACGCAAACATATACAGACATATACATACACGCATAAACACATTTGAAACACAAAAATACATATAAACAGACATCACACAATGATATCTGCCTGCACACAGACACACACACTCACTCACTCACACACTCACTCACTCACACACTCAATCACACACACACTCAATCACACACACTCACACACACTCAATCACACACTCACCAACCCCCGGCTCGGCTCCAGTCGTCCAGCTCCTCTCCGGTGCAGCAGTACAGGGCGCACACTGCGTGACATCATGCTAGCAGACACGGCCGCACACAGGCCGAAGAAGAAGCAGCGGCCGTGCGCAGCTGCTGGGGGAGCGGTCCGGGGCCCCCCGCCTCTGCCTGCCGGTGTGTGCCGCATTGGCGCCCACATATTATAATGAGGGCAATCTAGCCATGGGCCACCCGGAGCCTCGGGCCCCGGGCGGTAACCCAGATTGCCCTCATTATAATCCGCCTATGTATGCAGGATTACATAAGAATATTCGGAAGGAAAGTATTTGTACATATTTCCAAAGAAAAACGTTCCTAGTGGGAATCTCAAGTAAAAGAAGGTATCCTAGTGGGTTACAGTGACACCCAGAAAGGATATAGGATCCTGTACCCAGAAAAGAACAAGGTCACAATAAGCAGAGATGTCATGATTAGTGTTGAGCGAATTTGTTCAGCATTTCAAATTTGTGTTCATGTTCGGGGTTCCAGCTTGTTCGCGCCCAAAATTCGGCGTGACAGCGTGGCAAATCAGGGATGTTCGTGGGCGGAGCCGATTTTTGGGTGCGAACAAGCCAGAACCCCAAACACGAATTTGAAATACCGAACAAATTCGCTCAACACTAGTCATGATTGATGAGAACTTCATGTTGCTCAAGTGTTAGGACATTATACCAGTAGTCCAGCTGAAGCAACAACAATCTGAGTCACAATTTCAAAATAACAAGAAAAAGCAAGTAGAAGTTTGGTTAGGTTCTTCAACCACTGAATAAGCAACAGAAAAATCAGGTGAACCTGAAGTCAGGAGGTCATCAAGATTAAACAAAGGTATGCCAGTTAAGTGTCTATCCTACTTTGTCAAAACACTACCCGAGTCAGAGGCCCAGTCATGGTATGAGATGCAACAACTACACTGTGTTCCAAATTATTATGCAAATAATATTTTCTCAGATTTTCCCAAATTACCTATATGAATTGCAGTCATTGTAATTTTCCAATCAAATAACTATTAGAGTACAACTGAAAGTTTTTTGTACAAACTGCCTATGATAACAGTATATTTTTTAAAAAATAAAAAACTCAAACTGCACTCAAAATGCATGTTCCAAATTATTATGCACAGCAGAGTTTTCAACGATTCATTTTAATAAAGAACAAAAAAATGGTCATTTTTGAAATTATAAGCATTAGCAGGTTATTACAAACTGAAATCAAACAGTTTTCAACTCAAAACTTTATTCTAGGTGATGTTACATTTGCACATAGGACCGCTTGTTCGAAAGAAGCTTCTGAACTCTCTCGTCCATTGAATTTGTCAGGTTTTGGATGGTTTCTGCTTCAATTGTTTTGCATGAGGACAGAATACCCTCCCAGAGCTGTTGCTTAGATGTGAACTGCCTCCCGCCATCATAGACACTCCTTTTGATGATGCTCCAGAGGTTCTCAATGGGGTTGAGGTCAGGGGAGCATGGGGGTCACACCATAAGTTTGTCCCCTTTAATGCCCATAGCAGCCAGAGATGCAGATGTGTTATGTGCAGCATGAGACGGGGCATTATCATGCATGAAAATGATCTTGCTGCGGAATGCACGGTTCTTTTTCTTGAACCATGGAAGGAAGTGCTGTTTGAGAAACTCAACATACATTATGGAGTTCATCTTTACCCCTTCAGGGATCCTAAAAGGGCCGACAATCTCTCTCCCCATGATTCCAGCCCAAAACATTACTCCACCTCCTCCTTATTAGCGCCGTAGCCGTGTTTGCATGGGGTGTCCATCAACCAGCCATCCTCCACTCCATCCATCTGGACCATCGAGATCATTTCATGAATGATAATGCCCCGTCTCATGCTGCACATAACACATCTGCATCTCTGGCTGCTATGGGCATAAAAGGGGACAAACTTATGGTGTGGCACCCATGCTCCCCTGACCTCAACCTCATTGAGAACCTCTGGAGCATCATCAAAAGGAGTGTCTATGATGGCGGGAGGCAGTTTACATCTAAGCAACAGCTCTGGGAGGGTATTCTGTCCTCATGCAAAACAATTAAAGCAGAAACCATCCAAAACCTGACAAATTCAATGGACGAGAGAGTTCAGAAGCTCCTTTCGAACAAGGGGTCCTATGTGCAAATGTTACATCACCTAGAATAAAGTTTTGAGTTGAAAACTGTTTGATTTCAGTTTGTAATAACCTGCTAATGCTTATAATTTCAAAAATGACCATTTTTTTGCTCTTTATTAAAATTAAAAGGTTGAAAACTCTGCTGTGCATAATAATTTGGAACATGCATTTTGAGTGCAGTTTGAGATTTTTATTTTTTTAAAGATATACTGTTATCATAGGCAGTTTGTACAAAAACCTTTCAATTGTACTCTAATAGTTACTTCACTGGAAAATTACAATGACTGCAATTCATATAAGTAATTTGGGAAAATCTGAGAAAATATTATTTGCATAATAATTTGGAACACTGTATACCTGTCCATGAAAAACTGAAGTGGATTAATGCTGCAATGAGGAAATGAAGTCCCTTCATCAACTCCAAACTTGGAAACTCACCAAACTACCACAAGGCAAGAAAGCAATCAAATGTAAATGGGTTTTTAAGACCAGATATGACTGTGAAGGCAAGGTTCACAGATTTAAAGCAAGATTGGTCGCTAAAGGATATTCTTAGAAATATGGTGAAGATTATGATGCCACATTTTTTACAGTTGCTAAGCAGACCACTTTTAGGAATCTGATGGCTATAACTGCTGTACAAAAGATGTTTGTCAGACATTTGAACATCAAAACTGCCTTTTTAACCCCTTCTCGATATGCGCTGTACACATACTGCTCTGCGGGAGCTGTGTTCCCGCAAAGAGCAGTATATGTATGGCGCAGTGCTCACGCTGAGCGCCGCCGCGATCACATGTGGGTATTAGCTCTATATGAGAGCTGACATCCCACAGCAATGCACATGGTCAGTGCTAGCACCGATTGTGAGTGTTTAACCCCTGTGATGCCGCTGTCAATAGTGACAGTGACATCGCGGGGCATCGCAGAGGGAGTGGGCTCCCTCTCTGCTTCCATCAGCACAACGCGATGAGATGAAGGTCTCCATGGTGACCCCCGATCCTAAGATGGCCGCGGGGTCCTTAAGGGTTTTGCAGGAAGGTGGCCTGTCAGCACCTGCTCAGAGAGCAGGAGCCGAGACGCCTCCTTCCTGCCTGGTAATCTGATGCTCTGCATTGCAGAAGCATTGCAGAGTATCAGATCAGCGATCAGTGTAGGGAAAGTTGATGTCCCATCCTGGGACAATGTAAAAAAGTTAATAAAAATTATTAAAATATAAAAAAATAAAGAAAGAAAGAAAAAATATGAATTCAATAAATACAATTATCTGTGTTAAAAAATAAATAAACAAAAAAAGTAAACATATTTGGTATCACAGCTTCTGGAATGACCCGACCTATAACACTGTCCTACTAGTTAACCCCTTCAGTGAACACCGTAAAAAAAATAAATGAAAAACAAGGCAAAAAAATATGCTTTATCATACCACCGAACAAAAAGTGCAATAAAACGCAATAAAAAATACGAATGTAAATAAAAATGGTACAGCTGAAAACGTCATCTTGTCCCGCAAAAAACAAGCCATCATAGAGCTCCATCAGTGGAAAAATACAAAAGTTACAGCTCTCAGAAAAAAGCAATGCAAAAATAATTATTTTTTCTATAAAGTAGTTTTTATTGTGTAAAAGCGCCAAAACATAAAAAACTATATAAATATGGTATCACTGTAATCCTGCTGACCTGAAGAATAAAGCTGTCATGAATTTTACCACACACGGAACGGCATAAAAAAATCACCAAAAAACAATCCCTGAATTGCTGGTTTTAGTTCATTCTGCCTCCCAAAAATCGGAATAGAAAGTGAAGATGTCATTTGCCTGAAAACGGTACCAATAAATTCGTCAACTCGTCGTCCCACAAAAAACAAGCCCTCACGTGACTGTCGGCCAAAATATGGAAAAATTATAGCTATGAAAATATGACAATACAAAAACTTATTTTTAGAATAAAAAGCGTCTTTGTGTGTGACAGCTGCCAAACATAAAAACCCAATATAAATGTGGTATCGCTGTAATCTCACCAACCCGAAAAATAAAGTCACCTAATCACTTATACCGCACGAGGAATGGCGTAAAAAGTAAATAAAACGAATTCTTCACCTACTGTTGATTTGTTCATTCTGCCTGCCAAAGATCGCAGTAAGGCTCTGCTCACATTTATCCTGCGCTGAGTGCTTGCACCGGGATTTCCGTGTAAATCTCTGAAATACATGATTCAGAAGGAACCCCCGGCGGAAGATTCCCTATAATGAGAATACAATGAGGCAGATGGAGGCACTGTGGATGCCGTAGGACCTGTGATCCGGCGGTGTCTGTCTTTTTAGGCATCCATAAAAGTGCCGTCAGCAACAGTTTTGAGCAACTCTCTAAAACAAGGACACTGCTGAACAGAGGCCAGACGGAGTCCAGAGTAACTCTGCTGCCTCATTATAGTGAATGGATCCCTCTAGGGTTTCATCTGAATCACGTCACTCTGAGATTTAGATGGAAACCCTGATGTAAGTGCTTGGCATAGAGCACTGGATAAATGTGATCCAAAATGTTAATTAAAATGTTCCCAATAAAAGCTTCAGCTCCATTCACAAACAAAACAAGTCCTCACTCAGGTCCGTCATCTGTTAATGGAAATATTGGGTACTTCCATGTTACTGGTAGCACAAAGGCTCTGGAAAGGCAAAATGGCTCCTCACTCTCCAAAAGAAATCCAGCAAACTATGCTCTCCCAAATCCAAATGCCCCCCTCCCTTTTGAACCTTAGTATGCCTAAACCGCATTTAGCGTCCACATGTTTGACATTTCTGTAGCGATGAGAGCCTGCCTAATTTACAGGTGCGTGTCTCCAGAAGCACGAGCTGGGCACAACATACTGGTCACTACAATGTAGTGGTCAGTACAACGGCAGTTTGCAATTTTCACTCAGCAACATTCACTGCTGCTTGTTTTTGGAAAACACCCATAAAGTCAATATCGTTACTACACCAGTAGACAAATTCCCAAAGGGATATAATTTCCAAAATGGGGTCACTTGAAGGGGATTCTGCTCTTCTAGCATGTAGAAGTTCTGTATATATATGTAGTATGCAAACTATTCTAGGAAAATATACGCTCCAGGAGGCAAAAAGCGCTCCATCCCTCCCGAGTGTCGCTGTGTGGCTAAGCAGTACTGTATAGCCACATATGGGGCATTTCTACATTCAGCAGATATTGTTGGACAAATTTTGGTTCCATTTTACCCATTTCCCAGTGTGAAAATGTAAAATCTGGGGCTAAAACAAAATTTTGGTGGTAAAAATGTAATTATTTTTTCTTCACTGCCCAATGGTATAAAATGCTGTGATACACCTGTAGTGTCAATATGATCACTGCACTCCTAGATTAATTCATTGAGAGGTGCAGTGTGTAAAATGGGGTCACTTATGGGGGTTTTGACTGATCTGGCACCTCAGAGGCTCTACCAAAGTGACATGGCACCCTTAAACCAGTCCAGCAAAATCCAGCGCTTCTTCCCTTCTGAGCTTTGTACTGTACCTCAAATGTAGTTTTCGACCATATATGGGGTATCTGAATACTCAGGTGAAATTGCACAACAAATTTTGGGGTCCATTTTCTCCTGCTACCCTAGTGAAAATTTAGGGCTAAAACCATTTTTGTGGGAAAAATGGGATTTTGTTTATTTTCACGGCTTAACGTTATAAACTTCTGTGACGCACCTGGGGGTTCAAGGTGTTCACCACACATCTAGATAAGTTCCTTGAGGGTTAATAGATTATGTCCTAATCATAAACACACGTCCCTTGAGGGGTCTAGTTTCTGAAATGGTGTCACTTATTGGGGGTTTCCACTGTTTAGGCACATCAGGAGCTCTCCAAATGCAACATGGCATCCGCTAATTAGGCCAGCTAATTTTACATTCAAAAAGTCAAATGGCGCTCGTTCCCTTCAGATCCCTGTCATGCACCCAAACAGTGTTTTTTCCTCCACATATTGGGTATCTGTGTGCTCAGAAGAAATTGCACAACAAATTTTGAGGTCCATTTTCTCCTTTTACCTTTGTGAAAGTAAAAAAAAAATTGGGTCTAAAGTAACATTTTTGTGAAAAAAAGTTAAATGTTTATTTTTTTCCTTCCACATTCCATTAATTCCTGTGAAGCACCTGAAGGGTTAATAAACTTTTCGAATGTGGTTATGAGCACCTTGAGGGGTGCAATTTTTAGAATGGTGTCACATTTGGGTATTTTCTGTCATATAGACCCCCTCAAAGCTCAAAAGTCACTTCAAATGTGATGTGGTCCCTAAAAAAAGTGGTTTTGTAAATTTTGTTGTAAAAATTAGAAATCGATGGTCAACTTTTAACCCTTATAACTTCCTAACAAAAAAAATTATGTTTCCAAAATTGTGGTGATATAAAGTATATATGTGGGAAATGTTATATATGAACTGAGGGTTTATATCAAAGAGGATGAAGAGAATCTCATTTGCAAACTACAAAAATCTCTTAAGCAATCGGCAAGAGCATGGAACACCAAAATGAACAGTCTTATTGGAAGATGGATTTAAAAGGGGTTAAGCACATCCGTGTTTATACACAAAATGTACAGATGGAAAGTGGATGTATATTCTCTTATATGTGGACAATGGGATTATGGTTCATCAAGATAAAACAGAAATTGCTAAAATGACTAAAACTCTGAATCAGCATTTTGAAACGAAAGACCTTGGAAATGTAAAATATTATAAATATTATCAGGTCCAAAGAGAAGAAGATGGAAGCTTTCTTCTAAACCAAAGTGCAAAAATCAACTCAATTCTGAATCAGTTTGGAATGCCAGAAGCCAAAAAGGTATATCGACCCCAATGGAACCATCCTACTTAAGGTTGGAAGGAGAAGATTATCTGTTACCTGACAATGAAAAATACAGACAGCCTTGGGGGCACTTCTATACAGAGTAACCATGACTCGACCTGAAATCTCAGCAACAATTGGAATTCTCTGCATATGTGTGGAAAAATCATGCCCAAAAGACTGGAATGCCATTTAGAGAGTTCTTTGATATTTGAAAGAGACTCAAGATAAATTTAAGGATATCTGTAACAGGAGATCTAAAACTCGCAGACTATGTGGATGAAGACTGAGCTGGTGACTTAAATGATCGTAAATCGACAAGCGGCTATTTGTTCAAGCTTGGAGAAAGTTCAATTTCTTAGTCTAGCAGAAAACAGGTGTCTGTAGCCTTGTAATCTACAGAAGAAGAGTATGTGTCTGCAACCCACGCAAGTCAAGAGGTAATTTGGTTAAATCAATTGTTAGGCGATCTTGGTAAGCCATCAGCTCAGCCAACAGTGATTGACAGAACGTGGCATAATTGAGTCTGTTTATTGCGAGACTGACCAGATCATAGCTAAGCCACTTCCAAGAGACAAATTTGAATAATTCAGAACCACTATGGGACTAACAAGAAAAGTAGTTGTTGAGTGGGGGTGTTGGAATAATGCTTATTATTGTATGCATTGCATCAACTACTATTTACTATTGTTTAAAAGTATATGAGATTCTGTCTCCAGCAATGGTGTTATATTGCCAGTAAAGTAGTTAAAAAAGAAACGAAAACCGGATGTTCCTGTTCACTGTGTGTAGCTGGAGCACATTTTACTTTCACTTTGCAAGCTGACAGACAAGATGCTAAGATCCTAAAGCCCCCGTCTCACATAGCGAGATCGCTGCTGTGTCACGGTTTTGGTGACGCAACAGCAACCTCACCAGCGATGTCGCTATGTGTGACACTTTGCAGCGATCAGGCCCCTGCTGTGAGGTCGCTGATCGTTGCAAAGTGTCCTGGACCTTTTTTTGGTCGTTGCCCTTCCGCTGGTCAGCACACATCGCTGTGTGTGACCAGCGGGAGCAGCGATCAGGCTGGTAACCATGATAAACAGCGGGTTACTAGGGGCGCACGCGCACTTAGTAACCCGCTGTTTATCATGGTTACGAGCCTGCTAAAGTGAGCGGTAACCTCCCGCTCACCGTAGCAGAGTGGTAACCATGATAAACAGCGGGTTACTAGGTGCGCGTGTGCCCCTAGTAACCCGCTGTTTATCATGGTTACCAGCCTGCTCCTGCTTCAGCAGGCTGGTAACCAGGAGCAGGACATCGTGGAAAGATTCTTTCCACGATGTTGCTGCTCCCCTGATCGTTGGTGAGCCTGCCTGTTTGACAGCTCACCAGCGACCACATAGCGACGCAGCAACGATCCCTGACAGGTCGTATCGTTGTCGGGATCGCTGCAGCGTCGCTAAGTGTGACGGGGCCTTAAGCTATAAGAAATACCAGTTGTAAGCTGTGTTATCTTTATTACTGAATAAATATATATTCACTGTTGAATGGCAGGACAGTACAGAGATTAATCCACTGCCAACATCTAGCAACATTATAATCACAGTGAGGGCTGGTGCAGATGGACATTTTTTCTCCATCCGAGAAAAATGAGTCCGATTATGCTAATCTCACTCTGATCAAAGTTTGATCTCAGTGTAATCAGAGTGGGATCCAATTTTCTTGCAGGTGGAGTGAAAAAAAATATTCACCTTCTCCATTATGTCAGTCTATGAATGTTGGACCACATTTGGGTGACACTCGAGTGAAGTCCAATTTTTTTCTCCACAGACATAAATTGGTGAGTGCCATCCAATTCTCAGCAAATCGTGCATGCTGCTATTTTTTTACCGCAGACAGAGAAAAAAATTGTATATGTGCACAACCTCCATAGAATAACATGGGTTCGAGTGCTATCCATCAAAGCCATGGATAGCACTCATCTGATTAAAACTGTTGTCTGCATGAGCTCTGAGAGTGAGCAGGCTGTATAGATCCAGTTTCTGCACTTTTCTCACTGTGGCTGCTAGCAAACAGAGCACGCACACTGTGAATACTCTACTATCCTCGTACTTATTTTCTAGATGTGTAAAGGAGTGAGAATATGGCTGACACCCCCTGAAGACATTGGTACTGTGATTTTTGATGACATGATATACTATAGTAATGTACTTACAGGGTAAAAAAAAAGTTACAGTGAGCGAGACCTACAAATGGGAGGAGTTTGAGAGTAAGAAGAAAGTTTCTTCCTGGTTAGAATGGGTCACCAATTAGTAGTGAAGTGGACAAAGTGAAGCCAGTCACAAGTTTGGTGACTTAATAGGCTACATTACTGGGTGTGTGTGCAAGGAAGAGATTTTCTAAGGGAGCAAGCCCTGTAACTGTACTGGACAAAGTGTCCGAGTGGATCTTAATATGTCCAGAACTTCCTGGATACAAGAAAGTGGAACATACAAGAAGGAAGACCTCAGCTGCAGTGTGTACAGCCAGGAACACAAGGAAGTATAGCTATAGGTTGTGGCTATCCCTGAGACAGCACAGACAAAGTGGGGCTGAAGAGAGAATGTTTAAGCTGGACCTGGGAGTCTTAGTAAAAAAAAAAATTGGACCTGCCAGGCCAGAGCATGAGTACCGCTGGAAAGTTACCAGGTACCGCCGTTACGAGTTTCACAGTTAGGTGACCTGAATACTCCAACTATGACGTCAGCGGTCAGGTGATGGTCGCGTGACCATCAGCTGATTAAATGATGTCACCGCAGGTCCTACCAGTACACCGCAGGCCGCCGAGGAGAGAGGATCGCCGCCGGGAGGTGACTCTGGGCCGCTGGAGAGGTGAGTATAAGGTTTTTTTTTTTTCTTTTTACTTTTTTTTTTTTTTTTTTTTTAGTATAGATGCACCATTTGAAAGCAGAACTCTCCTCATAAGTTGGTCACACAATATAAATCCATGCCAGTTGCATGGATTTATATTGTGTGACCACCTTGTCAAGCACTTTTACAAATGCATTTGAGTGATGTTCAAAATCGCTTGGAAAACCGCTTGAAAAAACGCATGCGAAAACGGATGTAAAAACTCTTAAAAAACACATGTAAAATCCGCATGCGTTTTTTTCTGCCAGAGAGAGGAAAAAATGCTCAGGAAATTTCTGCTTCAAATCTGCATCGTGGGCACATACCCTAAGCAGTTGTTATGGCACAGTATACCATATTTTCTGCAGGAAGGCAGCAAAATAGTGTAATAATACTTACCAACCCTATTGTAAATAGCATTAAAATAAAATAAAAAGTTACTCTTTAACAGAAAATACAACAAAACAACCTTTTTTCAAGATATTCATGATTGTATATTGTGCAATTTGAAAGCTCTTTGCAATTTGTGGTTAAAATAGAGAGTAAAATCCCAATATCAATTAATCTTATGGCTTGCTTCACATGTCAGATATCACTGTCCACGTGTGGCCCTCGATTGTGGAACCAGTAGCGAATTTACTAACTTTAACTCAACAGCCTCATATATACCTATTGGTCCAAAAGTCATAGGGCCCAATTCATCAAGACCGGCGTTGTTCACACCTATGTGTGCTATGTAAGAAACCTTACTCCACTCAGGTACTGGAATGAGATTTCTGCATAGGAAACACCACAACTCTTCATGAAGTAGACGAAGTGTGGCATCACGCCAACGCCACAGCCCCATGTAACTTCAGCTTCACCCAGATTGGTGGAAATAGTGAAAACTGGTGGGAAAATGCTAAAAGCCTCAAAATTTAGTCACAACTCCTAGTTATGCCTAAATTTTCTACTTTTCAAAGCTTTTACTCCAGAATTCTGGCGTGAAAGATTTGATGAATCGGGCCCATAGTTCGTACTTCGACCATGAAAATCGGCCTTAATTGTGCTTTGTATGTTGCAACGATGCAATGGCCTCATGTTCCAAAGCATGAATTTATTTTACACCTAATGACAGTGCGCATTTTAATCTGAAAAAGGAATAAGCAGCTTACAGGCTCTTTGATGATAACTAAAGGGGCATTTACAATGCAAGATAATTATGAATGAGCTATGGTAAAAACCCTTGTTTCACGATTTTCTTGCCGTTGAAATAAGCTGCCAATCACCCGATGAAGGAGGAAAACACTTGTTCATTGGGTGAAATGATCTTTTACGCAGCGTAAAAATCATCATTCTCAATGGTGCATGATTATGTGTAAACAGGACTGCACTGTCAAGAACCATGGCAGCCTACGTGTACTGAATGATCTAGTATAGATGGACATTGTTTACTTTGGTCTGCCTGTCAAACTACCGTTGATTGATAGAAGTTTACCGTATCTTAATGCCGGTCAGTCTGTGTAAACGGACCTTAAAGCTGTCCATCCCGTTTACCATGAATAGTAATCTTAGAGTCGCAGTTTCTGTACACTTTAGATTATTGCATTTTATTTTTGGATGGGACCTGCTTAAGTGAACTATCTATTCCAGCTTCAGCTACTATATGTCGAGATTAAACTGGTTATCTCTATCCTATAGTTCCTGCATGCTATTTACTCTTAATGAATGCTGCCAATAAAGTAGTCCTTGCCATCACTCAATTGTCAGTACAACTTGTCTTTGACATTCAATGTCTTTGTGGTGTCACAGAGGCTTTTTCATTGAGTTGCCATACAAAGATAAAAGTATTGATTTTCTGATAGCACAAAATGTAACCTGCTTGGTGGCCAGTAAGCGGGACACAGTCAGGGTTTTCTGAGTCTCAGTGTGAAACATGTCTATATTGACGGGTTCTCAGCAAATCACATGAACCATTTTCTTAAGTTGGGTCAGTTGATGTTTTCTATCCCGGTAATGACAATGTCTATCAAACTCTATTATATATCAGGACAAAGGTCTCATTGTGAATAGATCGGAATGGTTTGAATTCCTTTTGGACACTGCAGACACTTGCGGGTCAGCTCTTGTTAGCGGCAATGTTGATACGCTTGGACTGTTATATTTGAGGGTGACAAGGATGTCTTTGTATATTTGAGGAGCCACATTTCACTTTACGGATGAATTAAACAAAACGCTGCAAATCCCTGCATTTTGATTTTGGGGACGGTGTAAGGGTGGATATTGTTTGTACACATCTCCTCCAGTAACACCAAGTCAGAACTGAATGACTAAGATGCAGACACTTCATCTTGACAGCTCACAAGGCAAACGTGATTTTTATATGACTAAATGATACACTATAAATATTCAGACCTCGACCATTGGTGACAGGCGCATCTCGGCTTCCATGAACACTCATCTCTTCCTTCTACCCCCTAAGTTCTCATTGCAGGAATTCACTTTGCCTCCATCATTTTTATGCCTCTTTAGTGGCCTATTACTTTGTGTAACCCACTGTGCCAACACTTGTCATTAATCCACTGGCCATAAGAACAATGGATAGTAAATCGGTAATTTATCTGACCCTATACAAACAGCATAAATTCACCTTAAATATCTCATTTAATATTTTTTCAAAAGGCCCAATTCTAGCAAACAACTTCTGATTTTTATAGTGAAATCATGAGATCTGGAAAGACAAGCATTGTTAGTTTTCTGTTCTAAATAATAATAATCCTAATGCTGATTTCTAGATAGTCCGTATAAAGATATGTTAAATATAAAGATGTGTTAAAATATAAAGGATGCATTTTAATAAAATTAATAGGACATCAGGCATATTAATGTGCTAAATGGTAAGTTAGACATGCCTAATTTGTACAGAAGGATATTTGCATTGTGACTTTTATGGGTTACACAATCTAAGTAGGTCAGTGGGACAACATGTATTTCATGGCAGTAAATCCCAAGTAGATTCAAATAAAAAAAAGAAATTGTAATATGAAAAAAGCATACTAGTCCTGTAGAATATATGCTGTATTATAGTATTTTAATTTATTTTACTCACTTATATAGCGGGAGTAGCAATAATATGATTTGTATTCATACATACAGTACAGACCAAAAGTTTGGACACACCTTCTCATTTAAAGATTTTTCTGTATTTTCATGACTATGAAAATTGTACATTCACACTGAAGGCATCAAAACTATGAATGAACACATGTGGAATTATATACTTAACAAAAAAGTGTGAAACAACTGAAAATATGTCTTATATTCTAGGTTCTTCAAAGTAGCCACCTTTTGCTTTGATGACTGCTTTGCACACTCTTGGCATTCTCTTGATGAGCTTCAAGAGGTAGTCACCGGAAATGGTCTTCCAACAATCTTGAAGGAGTTCCCAGAGATGCTTAGCACTTGTTGGCCCTTTTGCCTTCACTCTGCGGTCCAGCTCACCCCAAACCATCTCGATTGGGTTCAGGTCTGGTGACTGTGGAGGCCAGGTCATCTGGCGTAGCACCCCATCACTCTCATTCTTGGTCAAATAGCCCTTACAAAGCCTGGAGGTGTGTTTGGGGTCATTGTCCTGTTGAAAAATAAATGATGGTCCAACTAAACGCAAACCGAATGGAATAGTATGCCGCAGCAAGATGCTGTGGTAGCCATGCTGGTTCAGTATGCCTTCAATTTTGAATAAATCTCCAACAGTGTCACCAGCAAAGCACCCCCACACCATCACACCTCCTGCTACATGCTTCACGGTGGGAACCAGGCATGTAGAGTCCATCCGTTCACCTTTTCTGCGTTGGACAAAGACACGGTGGTTGGAACCAAAGATCTCAAATTTGGACTCATCAGACCAAAGCACAGATTTCCACTGGTCTAATGTCCATTCCTTGTGTTCTTTAGCCCAAACAAGTCTCTTCTGCTTGTTGCCTGTCCTTAGCAACAGTTTCCTAGCAGGTATTTTACCATGAAGGCCTGCTGCACAAAGTCTCCTCTTAACAGTTGTTGTAGAGATGTGTCTGCTGCTAGAACTCTGTGTGGCATTGACCTGGTCTCTAATCTGAGCTGCTGTTAACCTGCGATTTCTGAGGCTGGTGACTCGGATAAACTTATCCTCAGAAGCAGAGGTGGCTCTTGGTCTTCCTTTCCTGGGGCGGTCCTCATGTGAGCCAGTTTCTTTGTAGCACTTGATGGTTTTTGCAACTGCACTTGGGGACACTTTCAAAGTTTGCCCAATTTTTCGGACTGACTGACCTTCATTTCTTAAAGTAATGATGGCCACTCGTTTTTCTTTACTTAGCTGCTTTTTTCTTGCCACAATACAAATTCGAACAGTCTATTCAGTAGGACTATCAGCTGTGTATCCACCAGACTTCTGCACAACACAACTGATGGTCCCAACCCCATTTATAAGGCAAGAAATCCCACTTATTAAACCTGACGGGGCACACCTGTGAAGTGAAAACCATTTCCGGTGACTACCTCTTGAAGCTCATCAAGAGAATGCCAAGAGTGTGCAAAGCAGTCATCAAAGCAAAAGGTGGCTACTTTGAAGAACCTAGAATATAAGACATATTTTCTGTTGTTTCACACTTTTTTGGTAAGTATATAATTCCACATGTGTTAATTCATAGTTTTGATGCCTTCAGTGTGAATGTACAATTTTCATAGTCATGAAAATACAGAAAAATCTTTAAATGAGAAAGTGTGTCCAAACTTTTGGTCTGTGCTGTATATCATACCCAGTCATCAACAGAATATAGCAAGGGCATTTCAGACTCTAAAATATAACTTTTAATAGATAAGTTTAAAATATTTGGTGTCAGACAATTATGACAGAGACAAAGTACACATACTCCCCAGGTCGTGGTAACAACTATAATAAGAGAGCAGAACACGTCACCTAAATGGCGCACCGGAACCTGGTCAGAAAGGATCAAACAATAAACCTTAATGACACAGGGTCTCTGTGAAATGTCCAAAAAGTGAGTGGACAAAATTAGACGTTTCTCGAGTGAAATCAAATAGTGTCAAATGACACAGGATAAACGTCTTAGGATGATTGAAATAAAGAGTTTCTCATATACATTCAAGATAGATGAGGTAAAGTTATGGTAATGACATCATCAAGAGAAAATGCCCACAGCAGCCAGAGATGCAGATGTGTTATGTGCAGCATGAGACGGGGTATTATCATGCATGAAAATGATCTTGCTGCGGAATGCACGCTTCTTCTTCTTTAACCATGGCAGGAAGTGCTGTTTGAGAAACTCAACATACATTATGGAGTTCATCTTTACCCCTTCAGGGATCCTAAAAGGGCCGACAATCTCTCTTCCCATGATTCTAGCCCAAAACATTACTCCACCTCCTCCTTGTTGGCGCCGTAGCCGTGTTTGCATGGGGTGTCCATCAACCAGCCATCCTCCACTCCATCCATCTGGACCATCGAGATCATTTCATGCATGATAATGCCCCGTCTCATGCTGCACATAGCACATCTGCATCTCTGGCTGCTGTGGGCATAAAAGGGGACAAACTTATGGTGTGGCCCCCATGCTCCCCTGACCTCAACCCCATTGAGAACCTCTGGAGCATTATCAAAAGGAGTGTCTATGATGGCGGGAGGCAGTTCACATCTAAGCAACAGCTCTGGGAGGGTATTCTGTCCTCATGCAAAACAATTGAAGCAGAAACCATCCAAAACCTGACAAATTCAATGGACGAGAGAGTTCAGAAGCTCCTTTCGAACAAGGGGTCCTATGTGCAAATGTTACATCACCTAGAATAAAGTTTTGAGTTGAAAACTGTTTGATTTCAGTTTGTAATAACCTGCTAATGCTTATAATTTCAAAAGTGACCATTTTTTTGTTCTTTATTAAAATGAAAAGGTTGAAAACTCTGCTGTGCATAATAATTTGGAACATGCATTTTGAGTGTTTTATTTTTTTTTTAAAAAATATACTGTTATCATAGGCAGTTTGTACAAAAACCTTTCAATTGTACTCTAATAGTTATTTGACTGGAAAATTACAATGACTGCAATTCATATAGGTAATTTGGGAAAATCTGAGAAAATATTATTTGCATAATAATTTGGAGCACAGTGTATACACAATAAGACACAAATATAATGCAATAGATAAGACAGGTGATGAAAAGCAGAGTTATTATAGAAGAGATAAACAGTTCTGGCTATAAATATTTTAGCAGTTAATAGATAAGGAGTGTGAAGGTTTTATTGTCCTGTGACTAGGTCCAGTGTTGTCATGGCCTCAAGTCTGAGGGGCACATTCCTTAGCTGATGTAGAATGACATAAATCCATGCGACACATTCATTCCTGCTCTGAAAGAGTTAAAGGTCATCTTCAGTTTATATTCTGAGTGTAGCATCAGCGTCTCTGCCCCCTGCCAGGCAGAGACACTGTCCCTCTCACCTCCCCGCGCGGCGTCCTCCTGCGCTCCTCTTCCTGCTGCTGCCGGCGCGCGCAGCTTCCCGGGCACTGTGCTTAGGGCGCGCGCGCCGTCCTAAGGAGTCCCCGGCCAATAGACGAGGGTCCTCCCATATATAAGGCACCTCCTCCAAAATGGAGGTGCCCGAGCAAAAGTTGTTGCACAGCATACTTACCTCTGCTTCAGCCCTCAGGTCCAGTTGCCAGACTGACTACTGTTCCAGTCCGCCAGTCTGACTACTCTCCAGCCCGACAGTCTGCCTTCCGTTCAACTCGCCAGTCTGTCTATGGGCAAGTCCGCCTGCTTACCAGGAAGCACCTGCCAGTTACCTGCCTGCTACCTGCCGTGCCTGCTAGCCCGCTCACCTGGGAGGACCCGCCTGTTTCCTGCCTGTTACCTGCTAGCCTACTTGGAGGCTCTGCCGTCACTTGCCGTGACTACCCGCCTGCTAACCTAGAGACTTCAGCCTGCTTGGCCGTCACTTGCCGTAGCCTACCTGGAGGCTCCTGCTGTCACTCGCTGTGACTACCTGTCTATTAACCTAGAGACTTCTACCTGCCGTCACGTGCCGTGACCACCTGTCAACTATCCAGAGACTTCTGCCTGCTTGTTGTGCCCATCCGCTATACCGGTCAGTCCCAGTCCGCTGACCCGTGGGAGCCACCTGCTCTCTTACAAGGTCGTACCCAGAGTAGCACCTGGTCCCTCTGCTCGGTCCCTCCCTGGTCACGGAGTCGTTAGCCGCCGTACGACCAGGGTCGGTCTGAGTTGATACTTAGTTACGCCCCTCTGGGTCCCTCCTTGCACCGCGGCACAGAGGTTCCACCATCCGGATCCGTAACACTGAGATTCTTCTTTCTCTTTGAGATTTGAAGTTACCTTTTAATACCAGTAATTTCATCTCTTTTATGCTGTGATCAGGTGAACAAAAATGCTTGGCTACAGGTAGATCTATTCTTTTTTCTTTAATTGTGTGGCGATGATGATTCATCCTTGTCCTAAGTTTTTGCCCTGTCTCCCGTACATAAAGACCCCCAGCTGGACATTTGGTACATATAATTAAGTGCACTACATTAGATGTGATACAGCTGAAAGTACCTGGGATCTTATAGTCCTGATGTGAATTGGGGATCTTTATCTTGTCTGTGGTTATTATAAACGGACAGGTTTTACATTTTTTCTGTTTGCAAGGAAAGGTACCTGTAGCTGGAGGAGATGACAGGGAGCTTATGACAATGATGCTTCTTAGATTTGGGGGCTGCCTGAAACACAGAAGTTGGGGGTCTGGAAATATGGATTGTAATCGGGCATATTTTTGTAGTAAGGGTTGTAGTTTCCGTGCAGCTCTCCTTAGCGCCTCCAGATTTGGATTGTAGGTGACTACTAGAGGCACCCGGTTGCTTTCTTGTTTGGTTTTGTAATGTAGGAGATGATTCCTTGATATTCTGGTGGCTCTTGTAATCTGGTTCTCAATTGTTCTTGGATGGTAGCCCTGATTCAAAAAGGTCTTTCTGAGGCCATCAAGGTGTTTGTCTCTATCCATCTGGTTGGAACATATCCGATTGTATCTGATGGCTTGGCTGTAAACAATAGTTTTTTATGTGTTTTGGATGGAAACTGTCCCATTTAAGGTATGTAGGACGGTCGATTGGTTTCCGGTACAAGGATGTCTCTATTTCATTGTTCTGTAGCTTGATGATGGTGTCCAAAAAGTTAATTTCTGTACAGGAGTAGTTGAGTGTTAGGTTGATAGTGGGATGAAATCGATTAAAGTATTCATGGAACATCTTCAGCTGTTGCTCAGACCCCGTCCAGATGATTAAAATATCGTCAATGAAACGATAGTAGGCCAGAGGCCTGATAGGACATGAGGACAAAAAGTCACTTTCAAGCTTGGCCATGAAAAGATTTGAGTACTGTGGAGCCATTTTACTTCCCATCGCTGTACCAGTCTCCTGTAGATATGTGTTCTTATCAAATTCAAAGTAATTGTGGGTGAGGATGAATTCTGTAAGTTTGACCACAAAATCAGCAACAATTCCTGTATTTTCCATGAAGATTTTGCAGGCATTTAATCCATCCTGGTGTGGGATATTAGAGTACAAAGATTCCACATCCATGGTAGCCAGGACGGTTCCTTCTGGTAGAGGACCTACTGCTGCTAGTTTATTCAGTAGGTCTGTCGTGTCCTGAATGTAGCTGGATGTAGTCTTTACCAGTGGTTTAACAACAACTCTATCCATCCAAAAACTTGCTCAGTAAGGGTGCCCACACATGAAAATCCCAAAATCCACAAATCTGGAAATCCAGGAAGACCGATTATTTCATGTGTGGGCACCCTTACTGAGCAAGTTTCTGGATGGGTAGAGTGTTAATAATTGCTCTCCTGAACCTAACACCTGATTGTGCCCCCCATGGCAGTAACAAATGTAAATATATAATGGTATGTGCAAAATAATATCAGTTTTACATCACTAATGTGTTTAATTACTGTTTTTGGCAGAAAAGAATCATACAACATGGGAAAAAATTAATGACTACGTGCAGGCAAGTAATGGGCAACCAACAGAATCAACAGTCATGACATGCACGCTGCTAATTGGATGTAATGGACTCATTTAATGAAAAGGGGTGTTCTAATTAATAGCAGTGCGGAGTTCAAATCTGTGAAGAAACAGGTGTCAATTATGGCCCTTATTTAAAGGAGGAGGACAGCAAATGTTGTACCTGCTGATTTTACTTTGCGCATTGACTAAAATGGGTCTTTCCAGACATTGTACCGAAGGAGAAAGAACTTTGATCAAGAAGTTAATTAGAGAGGGGAAAACATATAAAGTGCAGAAAATAATTGTCTGCTCGGCTTAAAAGATCTCCAATACTTTAAAATGGCAAACAAAACCCGAAACACGTGGTAGGAAAAGAAATACTACCATCAGCATAGATCATAGAATCACAAGAATGGCAAAAAAAAAGCATCCAATGATCAGCTCCAGGGAGATCAAAGACGATCTTCAGTTACTTGTGAGTTCTGCAACCATCAGAAGACGTCTTCGTGAAGCCAAACTATGTAAGAAACCTCTTAAAGTTGCTGAAAAAAAGACGTGCTGAAAAGGGTACAGTTTGACAAAGAATACATTAATTGGCCTAAAAAGAAGTGACAGATGAGAGCAAGCTTGTTCTTATTGGGTCTAAAGGCTGCAGACAGTTTGTGAGACGACCCATAAACACTGAATTCAAGCCACAGTACACTGTGAAGACTGTAAAATATGGAGATACAAGTAGACTGCGGGGACCCCTAATCAAATGCCGACTCGTGCTTAATCCCCCACCACCCCCTCTCATCACCAATAATACACGAGGTACAACTTGATGGGTGGAGGTCGGTCACAGCTTTATTAATTATCCGTTTATTTACCGTCAGAAAGGCACTTAACTTATCAACGCGCTCGTCGCCAAATGCCCTGTTGTCTCGTCACAGACAAGTCAGCCAACGAGCAGTAACTTCACAACATGTCCTTTCTTTATTTTCAGGCCGCTGTGACTTGCAAAGTCTAAAAGAAATAGCCACTTTAACCATCATCTCAAAGGGGAGAGAGGGTGGAACGAGCACTTCCAGGACCTGAACAGGGGGAAGAGGAAGGAGGCTGGGTCAGCGCTGGGTTTAGATTTATGGGATGGGCTGTGCTAGCCGTCTCTGTTATTTTATTGATCCCTACGGGGGCTTCCTCTTACCCACAGGCAAAAGGGGTGGTGGTGGGGGGCACAAATCGTCACAAAGCTGACTGTGGAGGGGCACCACAGTCAGAGGCACTCTCCTTAATCAGTACAATGCCTGCCATAAGGGTTAGGGGATGTTTCTCATACTATGGAGTTTGGCCCATTTATCACATACCAAACACCATGGACCAGCATGAATATATCAAAATACTGGAAGTGGACAACGACCCCAAATACACCAGCAAGCGGGCAACATCCTGGTTCTAGACCAACAAGATTGTTATGAAGTGGCCAGTACAATCCCCAGACCTCAATCTGATTGATCATTTGTAGAGTGACATCAAAAATGCTGATTTTGATACAAAACCTAAGAATGCAAAAGAACTGTGGAATGTAGTCCAGTCAGCTTGGGCTCGAATATCTGTTCTCAGGAGTCAGATGTTAGTTGACTCCATACCACACAGATGTAAAACATTTATCAGATATAAAGGTTATACAACTAAATATTAATTCAGTGATTAATAGAAAAGGTAAGTCTGGAAACAAACCAGTTTATTCTGTAAATATTTGAGTTTGTAAATGAAAGTTCAGACACTTTTTTCAGCAGCCTATTCCTTTTTTTTCTTTTTCAGTTTAAAAATATATTTTGTTAATGTTTTCATTTGGAATTGAATATGCAGTGCTCCTAGTGCCTTTGTATGTATGAAAATAAATGCTATTATGAGGATTGAGCTTTTTCTTAGTTGTTTTAAACACACTGGTATTATTCTACACATAACTGTGTACATAACTTGAGATGAGTCTGTTACATCACTGTGGAAGAATTTTGTCCCACTTCATGTAGAATTCTTTTAATTTGGCTACATTGGAGGATTTTAGAGTATGATTGTCCATTTAAGGTCTTGTCACAGCATCTCAATGGGATTCAAGCCAGGAGTTTGGATTGGCCCCTCCAAAATCGTAATTTTGTTCGTTTGAGCCATTCAGAAGAGGACTAACTTTTGGATTATTGTACTGCTGCATAACCCAACTTAGTTTTAGGTTACATACTGATGGTCAGGCATTCTCCTTTTGTCCTGGTCCTGCAGACACAAACAGCCCGCACAATCACACCGTCATGTTTGACTGTTGGTACAATGTTATAATCTAGGTTTACCAGACATGTAGCAATTTGGCTGAGAACCAAACGGCAATATAGCAAACAGTCTTATTGCAAATTGCCGAAGTCTTACATATCATCTGCAATCTATTGCAATGGCAATTTGTCGTAAAACTGCAGTTTTGCATCCCAATTCTCAGCCTTAGGCAAGACTACGGCTGGGTTCCCATAGCGCAGCTCCTGCATGCTGCTGAAACGAACCTGCATGCAGTGACCAATTGCTGTTTACTAGAGATGAGCAATTTCAATGAATTCCAGCTGCCTTGGTCTGGCATCCAGTCTGGTCTTTGTGCTTACTTGGCCCTGTGACATCATTACGTCATTACGCATGTGATGTCGCGGGGTCTAGCAAGCAGCAAATGCACCAAGGATGCCAGGTGGCTAAAGACTGGCTGCCATTGAATACCAGACTGGATTCTGCACAAAGGCAGTGCAAATTGAGTTGCTTATCTCCACCATTTACCTGTAGAATCATGCAATCATTCTCCACCACTTGCAAGAGGTAGACGCACTGTGGAAACCCAGCCTTAAGGCCCCGTCACACATAGCGACGCTACAGCAATCCCGACAATGATACGACCTGTCAGGGATCGTTGCTGCGTCGCTATGTGATCGCTGGTGAGCTGTCAAACAGGCAGGCTCACCAGCCATTAGGGGAGCAGCGACATCGTGGAAAGAATCTTTCCATGATGTCCTGCTCCTGGTTACCAGCCTGCTGAAGCAGGAGCAGGCTGGTAACCATGATAAACAGCGGGTTACTAGGGGCACACGCGCACCTAGTAACCCGCTGTTTATCATGGTTACCACTCTGCTACGGTGAGCGGGAAGTTACCGCTCACTTTAGCAGGCTCGTAACCATGATAAACAGCGGGTTACTAGGTGCGCGTGTGCCCCTAGTAACCCGCTGTTTATCATGGTTACCAGCCTGATCGCTGGTCCTGCTGGTCACACACAGCGATGTGTTAAAAAAAAATGTGTCACACTGACACTAATTTCTTCAGAAATGTCTAAAGCTTACACGGACAACAGATGTACATTAGAAGCTGGGTTAAAATTGACTTAAGTTTTTTTTAAGTTCAGTTGTCCTATTGCATGAGTCACACCCGAGTAGTAGGGCACTATTAGGCCCAGGCGTAGGTGCCGAGCGGTGGTATGGCTATTCTGCGGTGTTGGGCAGTTTGGGGTGTCACGGTGCTCCGACCTGGTTCATGGCACTCCAGACCCGTTCATAGGGTATATCTAGATTATTTAGAGGTAGGTAGGAAGAAGGCAGACCAGATCTTGGTATGAACAGTTCAAACAGTTTGCTGGATCACAGATCAAGGAAGCACAGCTTCTCCAGCATTTAACTGCAACACTGTTTTTCCATATAGGTCCCGGTTGGATGGCAATGGGACGGATACTCTGATATGGTAAAAGGTTTGGCCTTGCTGTGATGGGCTCTGAAAAGACAGTCTGGCCAGGTACTTAATCCTAGCAGCCCTTGTACCCTACGCCTCCCCTCTAGGCTTGACTCTCTCCAACCGCCAACTGCCTCTGGTCACCATAGTGACCAGACTATAGAGGATGTTGATCAGACATCCTCCAATACATTCCGTTGCCGACCCTTATACCGCCACCTGCTGGTCTCCAGTGGTATTGCAGAGCAACAATTTACATTTAAAGGGATATTCCCATCTCCATGATTCTATCCCAATATGCAGTAGGTGTAATAATTATATTAGCATATACCTCCAATTAGAAATGTAGTATAGTTTTTTGATTTGCTATGTCTCTTTCCTCATGTGCAGGCATTGCAGGACCTTAGGTATCCATATTTACGACCACTGATATGGTGACAGCTAGTAACTAGTGGTTGTAACCATGAACACCTAAAGTTCTGCAATGCCTGCACATGTGGAAAGAGACATCATGAATCAGAAAAACTATACTATATTTCTAATTGGAGATATTTGCTACTATTATTATTACACCTACTATATATTGGGGATAGGATCTTGGAGATGGGAATACCCCTTTAACTTAACAGAATAACACCAGGCAATACATCAAAGCATAAATTATTCCACAGACGCCTATGAATGCAGAAAAAAAAAAGCTGAGTTGTGAGCAGTTGTGTGCAGTGATGGAGCAGTAACAGGTACAGCGAGTATAAAAGGTGCTCTCCCATCCCTGCCACAAACACAAAAAATCCAAGTAGTGTCACTTTTTTTTTTTTTTTACACACATTTTGTCTCATTTAAATATAATTGGAACATACTTCAGGTCCATTTAGTGAACGTTAATTCTTTATTTGATAATTTTGGCTTTCAAGAGCAGTAAAATTTACCCCTCTGCCTTGATTTGGATGTACCTTTTTTTTATCAATGTACCCGAGTAAGAATCTTGTATAAAATGCTTTTATTTACATTTTATTTTAACATATCGTTGCATTATATATCCTATTAATTTGGGTTCTTCTGAAACCAAGCAAAAAGTCTAGATTCATAAAGAAAAACATACAAGGTATACAAGTCAAAAAAGTAAAGGTGAACTCTTACTTCACAGGCAGAAGTTGCTGCAAATTAATAGGATCTGTTCAACTCCATGTTAATTATTGTACAGCTTATTGAGGACCTTAAACCAAATTTTTCATGTTAAACTGGATACATGATGTAACAGAGGCTGCAGAGCAGAATAAAACGTATGATTTTGTTTGTTTTTATTTAAGTTTAGCATCTCCGTTGCAGAGATATTCGCAAGCAAAGTATTTGGCACCTAATGAAAGAACACCCATGGGCCACTCAATTCAAAAGGTCTTCCCCTGACGAAGTCGTCGGTGATACGCGTGGGGCTTCTCTCCATCTCTATACCTTTGCAGCTTCCTCTTTGTGGTCCCCCTATATAACACAGAAAGTTGTATCTCTATAACCCTTCTCTGGTATTTTCCAGTACAACCTCTGGGAGTAAAGCCTACAAGGTTTATCCATTCATGAGTATTTTGCTTGGTACCATTATTAGATTCAGGATATTTCCTTGATTTGTACATACTGAGAATTCATGATTTATTGGTCAGTAGTTCTCTCTGGGGGATCCGGGAATACCTGACACTTTACATGTGACACGTACTTCCACTTGACCCATGACTGTGATCTCATGACCATCTTGACCATATCTGGGACAACCATGACACATTGTTACCAGGCGCCTGGCTTTTTCATGTCTGCATAATTTGGTTTGTGATGGTCATAATTGTTTATAATCATTATCATATTATCCTGTATGCATATTGCCTATGGTGCTAAGAGATCATTCATACCTATATACAGTACAGACCAAAAGTTTGGACACACTTTCTCATTTAAAGATTTTTCTGTATTTTAATGACTATGAAAATTGTACATTCACACTGAAGGCATCAAAACTATGAATTACCACATGTGGAATTATATACTTAACAAAAAAGTGTGAAACAGCTGAAAATATGTCTTATATTCTAGGTTCTTCAAAGTAGCCACCTTTTGCTTTGATGACTGCTTTGCACACTCTTGGCATTCTCTTGATGAGCTTCAAGAGGTAGTCACCGGAAATGGTTTTCACTTCACAGGTGTGCCCTGTCAGGTTTAATAAGTGGGATTTCTTGCCTTATAAATGGGGTTGGGACCATCAGTTGTGTTGTGCAGAAGTCTGGTGGATACACAGCTGATAGTCCTACTGAATAGACTGTTAGAATTTGTATTATGGCAAGAAAAAAGCAGCTAAGTAAAGAAAACGAGTGGCCATCATTACTTTAAGAAATGAAGGTCAGTCAGTGCGAAAAATTGGGAAAACTTTGAAAGTGTCCCCAAGTGGAGTTGCAAAAACCATCAAGCGCTACAAAGAAACTGGCTCACATGAGGACCGCCCCAGGAAAGGAAGACCAAGAGTCACCTCTGCTTCTGAGGATAAGTTTATCCGAGTCACCAGCCTCAGAAATCGCAGGTTAAACAGCAGCTCAGATTAGAGACCAGGTCAATGCCACACAGCGTTCTAGCAGCAGACACATCTCTTCAACAACTGTTAAGAGGAGACTTTGTGCAGCAGGCCTTCATGGTAAAATAGCTGCTAGGAAACCCCTGCTAAGGACCGGCAACAAGCAGAAGAGACTTGTTTGGGCTAAAGAACACAAGGAATGGACATTAGACCAGTGGAAATCTGTGCTTTGGTCTGATGAGTCCAAATTTGAGATCTTTGGTTCCAACCACCGTGTCTTTGTGTGACGCAGAAAAGGTGAACGGATAGACTCTACATGCCTGGTTCCCACCGTGAAGCATGGAGGAGGAGGTGTGATGGTGTGGGGGTGCTTTGCTGGTGACACTGTTGGGGATTTATTCAAAATTGAAGACATACTGAACCAGCATGGCTACCACAGCATCTTGCAGCGGCATGCTATTCCATCCGGTTTGCGTTTAGTTGGACCATCATTTATTTTTCATCAGGACAATGACCCCAAACACACCTCCAGGCTGTGTAAGGGCTATTTGACCAAGAAGGAGAGTGATGGGGGGCTACGCCAGATGACCTGGCCTCCACAGTCACCAGACCTGAACCCAATAGAGATGGTTTGGGGTGAGCTGGACCGCAGAGTGAAGGCAAAAGGGCCAACAAGTGCTAAGCATCTCTGGGAACTCCTTCAAGATTGTTGGAAGACCATTTCCGGTGACTACCTCTTGAAGCTCATCAAGAGAATGCCAAGAGTGTGCAAAGCAGTCATCAAAGCAAAAGGTGGCTACTTTGAAGAACCTAGAATATAAGACATATTTTCAGTTGTTTCACACTTTTTTGTTAAGTATATAATTCCACATGTGTTAATTCATAGTTTTGATGCCTTCAGTCTGAATGTACAATTTTCTTAGTCATGAAAATACAGAAAAATCTTTAAATGAGAAGGTGTGTCCAAACTTTTGGTCTGTACTGTACATTTTTTCTGAGTGTTTTGGTCCCACACCTAGGTTGCTGCTTACATTGCTATATTTATAGTTCATTACCCAGGGATGTACAGTATTGCCATTTGTTTTTTTAAGTGTTTTTAACTCCATTGTTCTTTTGTGTGCAATAAACTTTTTGCATTACTTACTGTTATGCCTGGTGTGCACATCTTTATGCAGTTCTTTTCTTTGTCTTTTATATGGTTCCTTCTCTCCACATGATGTTGTACCCTACAGTATCAATTTTATATCAGTATTGCACACCTCCCCTTCTCTCTAACTCAATTCAAAACGTTGACCTCAGCAAACCTCTCATCCACACGACGCCATACACACAGTCTGTCATCTGCCCTGTACAGTGGCTACCGGGATTCTCCCGTGAAGAGAACACCTCTCCAACGTGCCAGACGCCGTCGAATATGAGCATTTGCCCAATCAAGCCGATTACTATGACGAACCGCAGTCATGTGGAGACCCCAATGAGGACGACGAGCATAAAGATGAGTTTCCCTGAACTATTTGACAGTTTGTGCATAAATTTTTTGGTTGTGCAAAGATTGATACAGCAGCTGTCTCTTAGAGGTGAAGATGCTGGATGGTGAGGTCCTGGGCAGGTGTGGTTACACATGAGCTGAGGTTGCGAGGACAGGTGGCTATACTGCCAAATTCTCTAAAATGCCTTTGGAAACTGCTTATGGTAGAGAAATGAACATTCAATTCACAGGCAAAAGCTCTGGTGGACATTCCTGCAGTCAGCATGCCAATTGCCCGCTCCCTCAAACCGTGCAACATCTGTGGCATTGTGCTGTGTGATAAAACTGGACATTTTAGAGTGGCCTTCTATTGTAGCCACCCCAAGGCACATCTGGACAATAATCATGTGTCTAATCAGCATCTAGATAATCCATCCACCTCACAGGTGTGGCATATATCGGCAGAGAAGTGCTCACTAACACAGATTTAGACAAATTTGTGAATATTTAAGAGAAAAAGGCCTTTTCTGTACATGGAAAAAGTCCTAGATCTTTGAGCTCAGAGAATGAAAAATGGGAGCAAAACAGGTCTTGTGTATAATAAATATATATACATATACACACACACTGAACAAAAATAATCAAATGAGTGCAAAATGGGTATTCCACAGATCAGCAGAATGAGGAGTGCTTGTACATTCATTTAGTTGAACCAAGAATCAGTAAAGAAGACCTGCATGCACAGGTGTGTCAGCAAGTATGGTGACCGCAGAACTCTGCTAATTGTAGGGAGTCCTTAAGGTTGGATCCCAAATGTGCACACATGGAAAACTTAGCCTATTTTTTTTTTTTTCTCAGTGACCATGCCAATCTAGGATAAGTGCCCATGATGCAGAAATGCTGCTTATTTTTTTCCGCTTCTTCCAGGCAGGACAAACGCGTGCGGTTTTTACATGCGTTTTTCCTGCCAGGTAGAAGCGTTTGTCAACCGTCTTTGCATGCATTTCTGCATGCGGGTTATCAAGCGCTTTTCCAAGTGATTTTAGCATCACTTGAAAAGTGCTTGACAACTTGTTCACACTATATAAATCCATGCAAACAGCATGGATTTATATAGTGTGACCAAGTAATAGTTAAAAAAGAAAAAAAAAAAAGAAGAATGGTAAAATATAAAGATTATACTTACCTTCCGATGGCCCCCCGTGTTTTCTCCGCTATGTCCGGTCTGTTGTATGGGCCTGTGGTGGTGTGAAAGGACCTGCCATGATGTCATTTAGTCATGTGACTGCTGACGGAGGTCGCGTGACCTGTCACATGTCTAAAGGACGTCATGGCAGGTCCTTTCACACCACCGCAACCCATACAACAGACCGGATGCATCGCTGAGGAGACCGGGGGCCATCGGAAGGGGAGTATGATCTTTATTTTTTATTTTAAATTCTTTTTTTTTTTTTAACAGGTTCTATGGTACCCGGGTCCGGAGGAGAGTATTCTCTTCTCCAAACCCTGGTACCATCCGCACATTGAATTGCATAATATCCGTGTGTGCAAATGTGCTGACACAGATATGTGTTTCAATGCAAGTCAATGGCGGCAATTACGCTGCGTGTCCGCAAAATTAATGGACATGCTGCGTATTTTTCCGCAATGATAATCCACAGCGGAAATTTCCGCAGCATGTGCATAGAACATGCGGATTATCATTGGGGACCATGGGGCACGTATTACCAAGCAGTTTTGCTGCGGAAATTCCGCGGCAAAAACGCTTGAAAAACGCATAGTGGGCACGCAGCCATATTCTTTAAAATTTTAAAGTTTATTACTATATTTACTAAAGCTTCTGTCACAGCTTTATACATGGATCTATAGGTGATGTCTTAGGTTAATCTTTCAGTCTTCATGTAACAATGCTCTGGCTATGTTTTATTGGTTAATGGTATGTGGAGCAAAATCATTAATAAGAGAAAGTAAAAATGTACCGGACCTGTATTTTTATGGTAACACATTTCCTTTCTGATAAGGCTGCCTCTTTTCCATTAAATGTGTTAATCTGAAAAGAAAATGTTACATATATTTTTAATTGATGAAAATAAATTATATTATATGTATAATGTTTGCAAATTATAAAGACTTAAAAGGCAAACTTCTTGTTCTGCAGGGGAATACTGTCAGCTGTCAATACGGACTGTGCTCCTGCCCATTGACACATGCACCTAAAGTGTCAGTGTTTGTCAGCACAAGCGACTGGCTGCAGCAGTTGTTTGTCTGAATGGGGATATCATCGCTGAAATGGTCATCTGGGAAACCAGCAAAAATATTAAGAGAAACACCCCTCTTGGTAAAAGTATACAATGAGCAGGTGTAGATTTGCAACGCTTTGTGCCATTTTCTAGCTTTGAACTTAAATTTGTCATCAAAAGTGGCAATAGCAAGTGTCACATAACACAAATATAAATGCGTGGCTAACATTAAAGGGGGTGCTGAGCTGGGCAATTGACATCACAAAATTTGGAAATCTACCAGCTTGTGCACAGGAGCAACAAGTATCCTGCGCCTCACAATGGCCCTGCTACAGGACAGGTGCACAAGACCTTCTACTTGTCAACCTGTAGATATTTGTAGAAGTTGAATCAACAGCTCCAATCACCACCTGATGTGGAAGCAAGATGGAGAATGATTACCCCTTTAAGACCTAACATCACAAAATTGGCACACACAAAAAAAAAAATATTGTAGAAATTTTTCAGGAAGCATGGGTTGGTGCTTAAAAAGTTGTTCTTAACATAGCGCTTCAGGAGCAAACCATTCCCCTGCCTCACCGGCTTCCTACTTACCAGGGGTGGTGCTTTCTTGATTGACAGTTTGGACCAAAGGCATGGTTGTGCCACGAGTCCAAACTGAATGCTGGAAGCAGAGGCAGCAGTATCTGACAACGGAGGACTGCAATCGCACTGAAGCCAGTGGGAATCCGACAACTTCAGGGCAGCACTAGTAAGCTCCAGCAAAGAGCTTGCAAATTCACACTCTTGCGTAAGAAACTGGCCACCTCCGATCAACTCCAGCAGTATCAGGTAACCTAGGCAATGAGCAGTAAGCTGCAGAACTAAAAATTACACCATTTTTAAAACCAGAATATTTTTAACAAGTATTTAGCAAAGTTGACTGTTTTCCCAAGCACTTAGCAACTTTATCCATTCATAATATTGAGAATAAACGTTTACTTTGTGTCCTACTACAGACAAAGAGAGAGAGGTCTATATTTTCAGCCAGTCGCCTTAGGGCTCATTAAAAAATCAGCGATTTTTTTCATATACAAAAAAAATGTCCGAATTTCATCAGCATTTTGGATCAGATTTTCCTCTATGTTTGGTCAGTATGTCAGCATTTAGCATCAGAAGGTCATCAGTTCTTCTTGTATGCAAATACCTGCTCCACCCAAGACATTGAAAAGATATATATATCTCTTGAAGCTCATCAAGAGAATGCCAAGAGTGTGCAAAGCAGTCATCAAAGCAAAAGGTGGCTACTTTGAAGAACCTAGAATATAAGACATATTTTCAGTTGTTTCACACTTTTTTGTTAAGTATATAATTCCACATGTGTTAATTCATAGTTTTGATGCCTTCAGTGTGAATGTACAATTTTCATAGTCATGAAAATACAGAAAAATCGATAAATGAGAAGGTGTGTCCAAACTTTTGGTCTGTACTATATTATATATATATATATATATATATATATATATATATATATATATTTCAGCAATAAGGTACAAAATAGGATCAATGGAAAGGAAGAGATTATTGGAGTGATCGCTGCTCATAATGCATTTGGAGGGGGTTCACACAGCGTTTTTTTCTGTAAGTTATGCGGATTTTGGAAGCATTTGCTTTATTTGTGCAGATTACATATATGATTTGTCTACCATACATGTTTAATAAAGTTTGTTGCGTTTTTTGCAGCATTTTTTCACTTACTCATTGCTTTGTACGGGTGAAAAAAAAAGCTGTAAAAACGCTGAATAAATTGACATACTGTAGTTTTCAAAAATGCTTCAGTTCTCAAATTTCACGTCAGCACTGAATGTTAGCTTGCACATGTGCCCAGCTCTTTAAACAATTTTTTCAGATAAACTTTCATCTTTTTCTGTATTTAACCCCTTCACTCCCCCCCCCCCAAGCTGGTTTTCACCTTCCTCACCAGGCCAGTTTTACAATTCTGACCACTGTCACTTTATGAAGTAATTACTCTGGAACGCTTCAACGCATCCCCCTGATTGTGAGACTGTTTTTTTGTGACACATTGTACTTTATGTTAGTGGTTATGTTTATGATTTGCATTTATTTATTAAAATATGACAAAAGTGAAAATTTAGCAATTTTCAAACTTTGAATTTTAATGCCCTTAAACCAGTTATACCACACAAAATAGTTAAACATTTCACACGTTTTTACATCAGCATCATTTTCTAAACAATTGTTTTGTTTGTTAAACTTAACTAACTTTCTATCAGCAATTTCTCATTTTTCCAATAAAAAAAAAGTTGGTTATGTAAATTGTATTTATTTTAGAGACCACATCACATTTGAAGGGACTTTGACAGGTGTAGTTTTTAAAATGGTGCCACTTTGTGGGGCCTATATGACAGAAAATAACCAAAAGTGCTCAAAAATCACATTCACAAAGTTTATTGACCCTCTAGGGACTGCACATGAATTAAAGTAATGAAGATTTTACTTTTTCCCTCAAAAATATTGCTTTAGCCCCAAACTTTGCATTTTCATAAGGGACACAGGAGAAAATAAACCATACAATTTCTCCTCAGTTCATAGATATCCCAAATGTGGTTGGAAAACCATTGTTTGGGCACGCGGCAGGGATCGGAAAGGAAGGAGCACCAATTGAATTCTGGAGCGCAATTTTGGCTGGAATAGACTGCAGATGCCATGTCATATTTGAAGAGCCCCTGACATGCGAAAACAGCAGAAACCCCCACAAGTGACCCCATTTTACAAACTACACTTTTCAATGAATTCATCTAAGGGTGCAGTGATCATATTGACACCATGGGTGTGTCACAAAATGTTATACCATTGAGCGATGAAGAAAAATATAATTACATTTTTACCACACAAATTTAGTTTCACCCCAGATTTAACATTTTCACACTGGGAAATGGGTAAAAATGGCACCAAAATTTGTTACTATATTTCTGTTGAACGTGGCAATACCCCATAAGTGGCTGGACAGTACTGCTAAGTCACACAGCAAGACTCTGTAGGGAAGGAATGCTATTTGACTCTTGGAGCACAAATCATATAAGAGTTTGCAGACTCCATATATAGAGCCCCTAAGTGCTAGAAGAGCAGAATCCACCCTCCTCAAGTGACCCCATTTTGCAAATTGCACCCCACTGGGAATTTATCTACAGGTGTAGTGTTGATTTTGACTCCATAGGTGTTATCCAGAAAAAAGCAGCAGCTGATGAGTGATAAATTGAAAATCTGCCACTGTAGTGCCCGTATATTGTAGTGCCTATACATTGTGCACAGCTCGTGCTTCTGGTGACACGAACCCCAGAAATTAAAGTGGGCTCTTATTGCTACAGAAATGCCAAACATCTCTTTACGCCGTTACTCGTTCGGTATAAGTGATTAGACGACTATACTTTGGGTCAGTACGATTACAGCGATGCCAGACTTGTATAGTTTTTTTATGTTTTGGAGCTTTTACACAAACTATTTTATAGAAAAAAAGAATTGTTTTTGCATCGCTTTATTCTGAGAGCTATAGCTTTTTTTATTTTTCTGCTGACGGAGCTGTATGGCGGCTTGTGTTTTGCGGGACAAGATGACGTTTTCAGCTATACCATTTTTATTTCCATTCGACTTTTTGATCGTGTTTTATTTCACTTTGTTCAGCGGTATGATGAAAAAGCATCGTTTTTGCAACTCTTTTTTTTATGGTGTTCACTGAAGGGGTTAACTAGCGAGACATTTTTATAGGTCGGGTCATTCTAGATGCGGCGACACCAAATGTGTACTGGTTTTTTTTTTGTTTTTTTTTTTACATAAATATACATTTTTATTGGTAGAATATTTTTTTCATTTTTTTGTGATTTTTTTTTTTAAAACTATTTTTACAATTATTTAACTTTTTTTTTTTTTTTTTTTAACTTAGTCCCTCTATGGGACTTTAAATTTAAATTACTCGGATTGCATTGCAATGCATTTTACCGGTCAGTATTACACTGGTCTAAGCAGGCCACTGTCGCTGGCAGACCCGGAGGTCGTCACGACGATCTCGGTTTGCCATGACAACGATCAAGCCCTAGCGATGACATCGGGGGCGGGTGGGGCGCCGATCGGACAGGAGAGGGAGCCGCCTACCTCTTCCAGCATCCCAAATGCTGAGATAGATATTGATCACGACATTTAGGGGGTTTAACAGCCAGGGGCGGTACAGGCACCGCTCTTGTCTGGGACCGCTGAGGTTCGGCTATCACATAAGCTGAGCTCCCAGCAGCGATTGCCATAACGTACCTATAAGTCAAAGGTCGGGCACCCCTAGCCGACCATGACCTATTCATTGGGCTCATGTCATGTATAAACCTACCATCAGATTTTGTGTTTCACAACTTGGTTTTCTCCAAGGATGGCCAATAATGACAAACTCTTTGGACTATCTGGGATCACAATTACTTTATTGACATTCGCTAATGGTAGTTATGTGCCCAAAAACCTGAAAATATCCAAAATGAACAAAGGTTAACACCAGACATCTTGTTAAGCACTGGATGTTGTTTTTGTAGCCATTTAGTGTTTGGTGGAAAACATCCTCACTAACCTCCCAGGGAGAAATTGAAGACAATGACAATGTCCTCATTAATGTAGATCCTTGATGTCTTGCTCATTAACCTGTGTGGAAGTCTGAATAATTAAACATTGAATGTGAAGCAGTTTTCTCCTCATTAGGAAGTCACAATAACACGGTTTTCTCAAAATTGCTGGGATTTTATTTGCCTCAGGCTTATGAATTGCAACCAAAGACATTGTGCAAAGAAAGCAAAGATTAAGTACACTTTAAGGAAAAAAGCTGATTATCCACATTGATAACAAAGGTCAATTTAGAGAGAAAAAAAAATGGTCAAGGGAAAATTAAATGTTCAATTACATTAGATATAGTTTGCAACAATTAACAAGTTAAACCAAACTTCTTTATAACAAATAGAAATTGTAATAAAAAAAATGAATTACATTAGCCATATACTTTATTATGCTTGAACAACATTGTATTTAAACTGTTCTAATGTGAGGAAGAAGGGCAGGGAGAGAGAAGGGGAAAAATATGGAAAAGAACTACTGCATATTAACACCTTAAGAGCCAGTTGAGCCACGGCATGCAAAACAGTCAATTGCAGGCTCCTCCAGCACCAAAAGCGTTAACCAGTACTTGAAAGTTGCATAAATGTACCACAAGATAAAAAAAAAAAAAAGAGGAAAAAAAACAAACTGAACCACAGCAACATAAAGCTACTAAAAGAAAATTGCCTGGCGAAAAATAAAATAACCAGTTGCTTCTATTTATTTGTCCCAGTTCTCATAGCTACAAAATATCAGCCGTTAGCTGCACCCTGGTATAGCAAACCAGGCACAGAGAAATCAATTCCAAATGAAAGTCGACTCACAAAAGTTATACTATTGATCCACAGTTTTCCATCAAAAAAAATGTTACTTGCTTCATACTGGAGGCCATTTGGTCACAATATGTTACAAAATCTGTGTGTGGCGTTTGTTTCTATATATTTTTTTCTTTACACAATGAGATCATGTATGCCTGGCACTAGTCTACTGTCACCTCTAGATGATGAATACAGAAACATTCCCATTGTGTATTTTTCCTTTTTTAGAAAAACATGAAATTGAATGAGTGGAAACTAGAAAATGAAGAATTCTGTCCATAAAACAGTAGTCATGTAAGTCACTCGTCATCACTTCCACTTCCCTCCGACTGATCCTAGGGGGGAGGAAATAAATGGACATTAACAAAGTGATTCCTTTACAATAATTTAATGACAACACCACCAAACTGAATAGCTGCAGCAGTCATGTGATAAACTGATATCACTGCTGCAGCCAACAACTAAAGGGAATCTGCCAGCAGGTTTTTGCTACCTCATCTGAGAGCAGCCTGAAGTAGGCAAAGAGAAGCTGATTCCAGCGATGTATCACTTAGATCACTGGGTGCAGCCGTTCTGACATCAGAGATATTAGATTTACCAATACAGCAGAGCTGAGGAAGCTGCCCCCACCCACACCAGACTATATACAGGGTGGTCCAAAAGTAGGTGGCCAGAAAGTGTAATAAGGTTATGAAGGGGGAAATTTATCAAACATGGTGTAAAGTGAAACTGCCTCAGTTGCACTTAGCAACCAATCAGATTCCACTTTTCATTCCTCACAGACTCTTTGGAAAATGAAAGGTGGAATCTGATTGGTTGCTAAGGGCAACTGAGCCAGTTTTACAGATCTAGTTTTCACAGATAGATCTCCCCCAAATCTGTTTTCTTTTCAGATAATTCAGATAACACATAATGGCAAATAATTTAAATACAGATCAAAGAAAATGGATTTTAACAGAGTATTGGAAATCTCAAAATGCTGAAACCGTTAGAGCAAATTGGGTGTAAACATTTGGTACTCAAGCCCCAAAGAGACAAACCATTTACTGCATTCGTGACAAATTCAATGCCACTGGCTCAATCCTTAATGCTCCAAAAACTGGTTGACCCAAACCAGTCTGTACAGAAGATAATAAACAACTTGTTGCTGAAACATTTGTTCAGAGTCCAAAAAAGTCCACAGAAGAGCCTCTTTGGAATTGGGAATTTCACGAGCTTCTATCTTGCGAATCCTGAAATCTATTGGGTGGAAAGCTTATCGTCCACGTCTAATTCATGGTTTATTGGAGGATGATCCAGACAGGCGGCTGCAATTTAGTGTTTGATAAATCTCCCCCTTCATAACCTTATGACACTTTCTGTCCACCTACTTTTGGACCACCCTGTATATTGTCTATAGACAGTGTGCGGCCTATCACAGGAGCGGGTGATGCTGGACCAGGAGGCGTGCACTGCTCTGCTGAGCTGCAGCAATGATAAGCTACTGGTGCTAAAACAATCATTGCACGCAAACAAAATCCTGGACCTTATAGCTTTAAAGAAAACGTGTAAATCCAGCAAAGGGTCCAATAAAATATTCTTCTTTATTTAAAGTCCATTAAAATCCACAAACATTAATAACCGCAGACACGTTTCTGACTGATGTCCTTATTCATTGCATACATGTTTTAACCCCTACAGCATGCGGTCTTCAGATTACATAGCAAAAACCTGCTGGCAGATTCCCTTTAATAAGCAGCAAGAATTTATTCATTAAGGCTGGGATTTTAAATCCCAATTTTACTACTTCTTCTTACTTGTTAAATATATCTATCTAATGATAAACAAATCAATGTGTTTGCATAAAAAATGCATGACATTTTGGCAATGTTTTTTTTTTTTTTTAAGGTGAGTCACATTACAAAAATCTCTGCAACAAGTCTTCCATATGCAGATGTACCCTAATACATGAATTTATCCCCACCCCACCCATGCTCCACTTATCAATTGAAAGTTTGGCATTCCTACTTACAATTTCATCTTGATCTTCATCGCTGTCATAGTCGCTGACTACTGGCTTGGCTTTGCCACGACTCTGCCGTTTCTTTCCCTTTCCTCGACTCTTTTCATCCTTTTTATTCAGCTTGATTTTCACTTTTACAGATTTGGCTAAAGCAGAAAGTTTAAAATTACTATACAAATAGAAGAATGAATAAAAGTACAATTCTGATTGTGATTCAAATGTACAATATCAGACAAATGACTAGAAAAAAAATGCATTTGGGGTTAGCTATCCTATAAGAGAAAAACAGTATATAGGAGCCTTGATTTATCGTAATGAGTTATTATATGGTAATGTACACTTCAATCGCTTTGCAGACTAATGGCAGACAAAAATGGTAAGGGTGAAAAGAAATGCTCAACTTGCATTAGATTATTTAATTAGCATTAGATTATTTAACAACAACAACAAATAGGGTTATGTAACCCAGTTATAGTAATTCAGTTGACAACCCTTAAAGTGATGCCATCATGTCCTAATGTTTGAGTGGGGTTTTTGTGTTAAAATCTGGATTTTTTAATTAATTTTTTTTTATAGATATCGCGAGCTGTATTAAAACCAGAAAAAATAGTAACCTTGCAATTTTCACACTAGACACTGGTGTGTTTTCTTTGTTATACACACACACACTAGCTTCCCATTTCATAGCACGTAGTCACAATGAACAGACCTCTGACCGTATTGTATTGAAGCATCGATTGAGCCCGTGCAATGGGAAGAAGAGCAGGGACAGCTGTGGCATCTAAAATAGCCCCAGTGGCCAGTGCGAAAACCGCAAGATTAGAAGAGTTTTCTGCAAGCTTAAATCAGCAGAGGCAGGATATAGCTGATAATACAGAATCCACCAATCACAATAGGAAATGTCACAGTTGACCCTACTCCTCGTGCCTTCACAATGACCATATTAAAATATAAACAATATCAGAGTCTGTTCATTGCGGCTAATGTACGCGTTTGGTTTCCAGAGTCAAAGAAAAGCCCCAGTGGCAAATAAGAAAATTGCAAGATTACAAACTTTATTTTCATATTACAATTAAAAAACAAAACACATTACCAATTCTTTTTAAACACAGGTAAGATACCCTGATTTAAACATTAAGTCATTTTCTATTGATAGTTTCCCTTTAAAAGGGTTTAGTCACATAATGACATAATACAAATGGAGTCAAACATCCCAACCCCTCATGTAATTAGTCAATTACTCTTTTCTTTTTGTTCGCGAAAAATCTTTTTTAGAACATTGTTGCTGCATTAATGTCACTTCTAACCAGCAAAAAAAAAAAAAAAATACACAGAATGATGCCTCCAGTTAAGAGTTTTAAAGGGCTGGAAGTGCACCGGTAGTATTAAGTTATGTGGAAAATAAACACCTTAAAGAAGTTTAAGACCCTGAAATCCAAAATTTTTTAAGATAATCTGTGCTGTATTGTAATATGCAACAGCCCTATACATTTTGTTTCTACCTTTTCGTTCCTCCTGAATTTCACATCATTCCCAGCACCCAGTTTGTTTACATCTGGTTTCACCAGATCAGGCAGTTTACTGGGCTTTTTTCCCCCAAGCTCAGGGCCTCACAGAGTTCAGCCACACCAACTGCACACTCATTGGCTGTTCCCATCTGCCCAAGCACTGACCTCTGTTATTCATTCCAGCACTGGAAGTGACAGAGGAGCAATCCTGTGTCCTCATCTGTACTGCAACAATCTACCTCACATCACATCGTGACAGAGCAGTCACATGTAGTGATGATCGAGCATGCTCGATCATCACTACATGCGACTGTTTGACAGCTTTAATACATGTATTAAAGCTGTCAAGCAGTCGCAAATCATATTCACGGAGAGACGAAAACTTAACCCCAGAGCACGCTGAAGATAATAGGTGCTCGCCTGAGCATGCTCGTAAATCTTGAGCAACGAGCATGCTCGATCACGTCCTCACATTACCCCTGACATAGGAATGCTGCTGCAGAGCCTCCTGATACACACCTCAGCTGCTGCAGAACCTCATAATACATCTTTGCTGCTATCGCTGCATTAAATTGATAGAATGACTTACTTTCACATATACCAATTTTATGGTGATCTGGAGATAACAGTATGTTATGTATGACGCAGAGGCTTCCAATGTTATTTCGCTACATGATAAGGATCCTGACAGTTGGTTCCTACTGCACGACCCCGAGGCCACATGAATCAGACATTGGCTCTATTATTGCAGTCTGGTATGTTGTACTCTGATGCTGCCGCGTTTCAGATAAAACACATTTAATATCCGTTTTGCGACTATGACAACTAGCTCAAGAGTTCATTCCTCAGCGGCTTCTCTCTGCTTTGCTCCCTCCCCTAGACTGACAGGTATCCCCCTATCCTTGTAATTCTGCAAGTTGACACTGGCAGGCTGAGTCCTAAAGGTGTGTAATATGTGCTCTGTTAGGATTTCGCTCTCCTTGCCAATTCGAGCGGTCGTCACATGATCGCTTACATGCAATTTGCAGACTTGTGGGCATGTGACGACTGACATTCCTCCTGCTTCTCTTAGTTGCAAATTATAACAAAGAAGCAGGAGGAACGTCAGACTGATCCCGAAAAATGTCTCGGAAAATGGCGCCATTTTTTTTTCTACAAACTTTGGATTTTTTTTTTCACTACTTAAATAGCAAAGAACCTATACAAGTTTGGTATTTACGAATTTGTAATGACCTGGAGAATCACCATGGCAGGTCAGTTTTAGCATTTAGTGAACATGGTAAAAAAAAAACAAAAAAAAACAAACCACAATTGTGGGAACTGCACTTTTTTACAATTTCACCACACTTGGATTTTTTTTCCCTTGCTTTCCAGCACACTATATGGTATAATCAATTGTGTCGTTAAAAAGTAAGTGGTCCCGCAAAAAACAAGCCCTCATATGACCATATTGGCTGAAAAATAAAGTTATGGCTCAGTTAAGAAGAGGAACAAAAAACAAAAAAACAATTGCAAGTGCCTAAGATTGCATACACATACAGCCAAAAAGGGGTCACCAAACAATGATACATTGAGTGCATAATGAAAACTTATTAAAAGATACATGACGCGCCCCTGGGCCTGTGTCGCGCTGCGTTGCGCACGCGGGAGCTTACCCGAAGCCGGATCTGTTGAGGGTTGTAGTCTCGTGGCGGTGACCCGGTCCGTGCCCAGGGAGTCAAACTGAGCGGCGATGTATCAGCGGTAGATGTTGGACGACTACGCCACCCGTTGAGTACAGCTAAGGAGCTGCTGCTGCAGGGCAGACCGCTGAGGCCGGTGGTAGGATTGTGCAGCGTGATAGTATAACCCCCAACGGGAGGGGTATGGCCTCAGGGCAGCCGACGTGGATGATGGGGGTAGCAGGAACCACTCGGAGACGGTACGGTGTAGTTCAGGGTCTTTACTGGTGACAAAGATAGACCCTCCCGGAGTACTGGCTAGCGATTGGGGCCTGGTCAGTCCTTGAGCAGATGGGATCTCCCCTGGCCAGGCGGAGTTGTAGGCCTCCCAAACTAACTGTACTCTTCTGGCTACCTTGCTAGAGGCGGGTATAAGTAGCCCACGTCCCTGAGTGTACCGTGTGGTGCTCACCCATATGGCCGGTGACTCGGGGCCTTCTAGTAGCTTCCGCTCCACGACGGCGGTGCTGGTCCCATGCGTGTGACCGTGCCTTCGGGTTTCTTGGCCAGAGGACCTGGAATCCCCTGCCTGACGGATTCTGCTGCTGGGTAGGAGTTAGTCCCCACAGCCTCGGACTCCGGGTCCGGTAAGAAATCTTCTCAGTCAGGGCGAGCTCTGCAGCTGCCAGCCCCTGACTCCTTGTAACACTGCTCCCACAGAGCTCCTGATGTTCTGTTCCTATATTTGCTTCTTTTCTCTGTCTCTACTTCTTCTCTACTCACTCACCCTGCCTCAGCCCTAGGTTTATATAGGGGAAGTTCTTCCCCTCCCAGGACTGGGCAGGAGGTGTGGCATGCATAGGATTCCTGACCAAGAGACCTCCCACCTGCTCTCAGACGTAATATCTCTATCACTGTGGCAACCAGACCCCTGGGGTGTCACATTCCCCCCTAGTGAAATTTAGTACTCCGGGACTAAACATATTTTAGAAAAACATAACAAGATATAACAATAACAATACAATAAAGAAACACATAAAGGTGGTCACGGCATGGCCGTAACCGGGTGCAGTCTTTGAAGAAAGCAAGGTGTCCATTTCACCAAAACAGGGAGACGTAACCAGGTAGGGGTCTGTCCTGCCCCGAGTCCTTAACAGTCTTTAGTCCGTCCTGGGTTACGCTCCAACTATGTACACAGGATTCCCGGTAAATCCACCAAAGACTCCTATAAACAACTAGAAACACATAATTATACACAAGCAACAAGAAAAACAGGTAACCTCAAATAAAACAATTTATACACTTCAAATCCAACGTGCGGGTAACTGGCCTCTAGTGGACCTAGTGGACCTACGGAGCTGACTGTCTGGCCCTGAACTACAGGGTGTAGGAGCTGTCAAGGGTAAATTGGGCAGCTGTCTACGGGCCCTTTGGCTCACTAGGGATATGGCAGGCTCACTGCAAGCAGAGGGTTGATCCTCCTGATCTGCTGGTGTGGGGTCTTCTGCCTCCTGGACCGGCTGTTCTTCCAGCTCTACCTGTTGCTCCGTAGGTGCTTGGGATGCTGGTTGGAGGAAGGTGAGTACGGGTACCACAACTGCACCATTGACTTGAGTCCAAGACCGAGGGAAGTCTCCGAGCACAGTACTAACCATATCTTCCCTTTCCTCTACGGGTCGATGGTCTTCTTGTTCCTCTTCAGGGTTCCGTAGCTGTTCAGGACACTTCTTCAGGTGATCCCGGGATACAATGGCTGTGGTCTCCCCTCCGTCTTTACTGATGGTACAGACCTTCGGGTTCTCGTGGCTTGAGGGCAGTACGGTGTACGGGTCCTTCTCCCACTGGTCGTCCAACTTGTGGAGCCGTCTTTTCCTCTTCAAGACCTGCTCTCCGGGCACCAGGGGAACAGCGGGAGCATACTGGTTGTAAGTTTTCTCTTGTCTCTCCCTAGCCTGACAGAGACTTCGCTCCACGCTCTCCTGTACTTTCCGGTACTGCTGCTGCCTGTGTCCCAGTCTGCTTCTGGTGAAGTGTCCTCGGGTGTCAGGGCTCCCATCTCCAGGTCAACAGGTAACTTACCAGGTCTCGCCCTCATTAGGTAAGCCGGGGTACAGTTGGTGGAACCTACCGGGATGTGGTTGTATAGGTCCACCAGATCGGGCAGCTTCTCAGGCCACAGACTGCGTTCTTCCAGGGGCAACGTTTTCAGAAGATCCATTACCACCTGGTTCATTTTCTCACAAAGTCCATTAGTTTGCGGATGATAGGGTGTCGTCCTTATCTTCCGGCAGCCATACAGATTGCAGAATTCCTGGAAGACCTCCGCTTTAAAGGCAGGTCCCTGGTCCGTCAGCACTTGGTCCGGGTACCCGTGTGGACGGCAGAAGTGCTGCTGGAAGGCTCTAGCTGCTGTTTGAGCCGTTAAGTCCTTGACGGGGACGACAACCAAGAACCGGGAGTAATGATCCACGATGGTTAACGCGTAGACGTAGCCACTTCTGCTTGGGGTCAGTTTTACATGATCCAAGGCTACCAGTTCCAACGGCTGCCGGGTGACGATGGACTGCAGGGGAGTCTTCTGGCTAGCACGGTCCTTCCTCCTCAGGTTGCACGGGCCACAGTCTCTGCACCACCTCTCGATGGTTCCCCTCATGCCTACCCAATGGAACCGCCCGCGCAGCAGGAACTCCAGCTTCTTCCATCCGAAATGCCCAGCTCCATCGTGGTATGCCTCCATCACCATGGCTGCGTCTCGTCGTGGCACCACTACTTGCCAGATTAGTTCATGCGTCCGGGAGTTAACCATCCTGCGGCACAACTTCCCCTTGTAAAGGAACAGTCTACTCTTTTCTGCCCACAGTTGCTTGGCTTCCTCCGGAGCGTCTGGGTCAAGGCGAGCCTCTGGCCGAGTCAGCATCTCCTTCACCAGCCGGACGGCAGGGTCACTGTCTTGCGTTTCCGCCCAGTTGTAGTGAGGTAAGGGGTTAAGCGTAGCGCCTTGCTTACTCCCTACCCGATGGGAATACTGGATAGTCCCATGACGGTGAAACGCGGGGAGTTCGACTTCTTCCAGTCCCTCTGGATCTTCTCCTACGTCCGGTAGGTTTGGCATCCTGGACAGGGCGTCCGCGTTGGTATTGGAGCGTCCTGCCCGGTATTTGATGGTGAACTCGTAGTTGGACAGGCGGGCCATCCATCTCTGCTCTAGGGCACCGAGTCTTGCCGTGTCCAGGTGTGTCAACGGGTTGTTATCCGTGTACACGACGAACCGGGAAGAAGCGAGGTAGTGCTTAAAGCGTTCGGTGACTGCCCACACCACTGCCAGGAACTCTAGCTTAAATGAGCTGTAATTCTCAGGGTTTCTTTCGGTGGGTCGCAGTTTTCGGCTGGCGTAAGCGATTACTCGCTCTTTCCCCTGCTGGATCTGGGACAGCACGGCTCCTAGCCCGATGTTACTTAGAATCATAGAATCATAGAATGGTAGAGTTGGAAGGGACCTCCTGGGTCATCTGGTCCAACCCCCTGCTCAAAGCAGGATTCACTAGATCATCTCAGACAGATGTCTGTCCAGCCTCTGTTTGAAGACGTCCATTGAAGGGGAACTCACCACCTCTCGTGGCAGCCTGTTCCACTCATTAATCACCCTAACTGTCAAAAAGTTTTTTCTAATATCTAATCTGTGTCTCCTCCCATTTAGTTTCATCCCATTGCTTCTAGTCTTTCCTTGTGCAAATGAGAATAAAGATGATCCTTCTACAATGTGACAGCCCTTGACATATTTGTAGACAGCTATTAAGTCTCCTCTCAGTCTTCTTTTTTGCAAGCTAAACATTCCCAAATCCTGCAACCGTTCCTCATAGGACATGGTTTGCAGACCAGTCACCATTCTGGTCGCTCTTCTCTGAACTTGCTCCAGTTTGTCTATGTCTTTTTTAAAATGTGGTGCCCAAAACTGTACACAGTATTCCAGATGAGGTCTGACCAAAGAGGAGTAAAGACCGATAATGACTTCACGTGATCTAGACTGTATGCTTCTGTTAATACATCCCAGAATTGTATTTGCCTTTTTTGCTGCTGCATCACACTGTTGACTCATGTTCAGTCTATGATCTATTAGTATACCTAAGTCTTTTTCACATGTACTGTTGCTTAGCTCTATTCCTCCCATTCTGTATATGCTTTTTTCATTTTTATTGCCCAGATGTAGTACTTTGCATTTTTCCCTGTTAAAAAACATTCTGTTGGTTGCTGCCCACTGCTCCAGTTTATTTAGGTCTTTTTGAATCCTCTCTCTCTCTTCTCTAGTATTAGCTATCCCTCCTAGCTTTGTGTCATCAGCAAATTTAATCAGTTTACCCTCAATTCCTTCATCTAAATCATTGATAAAGATGTTGAACAATACAGGTCCCAGGACGGACCCCTGTGGTACCCCACTTGAGACATTCATCCAGCTACAAGACTTGCGTCGGAGTAGAGGATAAAGGGCTGGCTGTAATCCGGGTACGCCAGGATTTCATCCCCCGTGAGGGCCATCTTCAGCTGGCGGAAGGACTCTTCTTCCAACTTCTCCCATCTGAAGGGCGGCTTCTGGTTCTTGGCCTTCCGGGACTGGCCTATCAGGAGGTCCTGCATAGGAGCTGCCTTTTTGGTGAAACCGGGGATGAACCTGCGGTAGTAGCCTACCAACCCGAGGAACTGCCGCACTTCCTTTACACTGGAGGGACTTGGCCATTCCTTAATTGCGGTGATCTTATCAGGGTCGGGAGCCACTCCGTCAGCGCTCACCACGTGTCCCAGGTACTGCACCTTTGGTTTCAAGAGGTGACACTTGGAGGGTTTCACCTTTAGGCCGTAGCTTGCCAGAGCTTCGAACACTTCCGCCAGGTGTTTCAGGTGGTCCTCATAAGTCTTAGAATATACGATGACATCGTCCAGGTACAACAGGACCGTCTCGAAGTTTCTGTGGCCCAGACAGCACTCCATTAATCGTTGGAAGGTTCCTGGTGCGTTGCAGAGTCCGAACGGCATACAGGTAAACTCGCTAAGTCCCATCGGGGTGGTGAATGCGGTCTTCTCCCGGTCCGCCTCTGCTACAGGAACCTGCCAGTACCCACTAGTGAGATCCAAGGTAGAGAAGAAGTTAGCAGATCTTAAAGCAGCCAAAGACTCCTCTATCCTTGGTAAGGGGTACGCATCCTTGTGCGTGATACGGTTGATTTTCCGGTAATCTACACACATCCTCATGGTGTTGTCTTTCTTTTTGACTAAGACTAGTGGAGCTGCCCAGGGGCTACAGCTATCCCTGATCACCCCAGCCTCCTTCATGTCTCTAAGCATCCCCTTGGCGTGTTGGTAGTGTGCAGGGGGTACGGGTCGATACCTCTCTTTTATGGGAGGATGGTCTCCCATGGGGATGTGGTGTTCTACCCCCTTGACTCGCCCGAAGTCTAACGGGTGTTTACTAAACACTCTCTCGTACTCTTGAACCACCCGATAGACTCCCTGTTTCTGATGTGAGGGAGTGGAGTCAGTACCCAAATGTAGTTGCTGACACCAGTCCTCAATTGTTTTCTTAGAGCCGTTACCTTCCTCCGGGTGAGATGGAGGCAAGGGTTCCACAGATTGTATAGCATTTTGGTTAATGGTATATAATTTGGCTAGCGTGGCATACCGGGGCAGGTACACTTCCCTCTTCCCGATATTGATTATGCGAACGGGCACCCTCCCATGGCGTACATTAACCACCCCCCGTGCTGTCAAGATGGTGGGCCTACTGTCTGAGTAAACTGGTTCTACCATTGCCTGGTAATCTCTACCTCTCAGACCAATAGCTGCCCGGCACCAAATCATCATTTCACTTTTTGGGGGCATGGCAATAGGGAAAGGGTCACACATTCTCACGCTACCAATCTCACCGCCGGAGAGTTCCACCTGTTGCCGTCGCATCAGTGCCCGGATCTCTTTTTGGAGCACTCGCTGCTCGCCGGAGCTGGCGTTCTTGGCAACCTGCTGTAAAAGGAAAATCACCTCTGCAAGACAATTTTCAATTACATTAGTTCCTAGAGTTATCTTTGGGTGACTCTCGTGTTTGTCAATGTCTACAATGATCAGTCCCTGTGCTGCCAGTTCAACTCTACCAATTTTAATGGTCACCTCTTTAAATCCGATCTGTGGCACGGGCTGACCATTGCTGGCGATGATACTCAAGTCATCGTCAGGGTAGCGGGTAATATCCGAGTCATTCCAGTACTGCTTGAAGAGCACGTACGGGATGGTGGTGACCTGTGACCCGGTGTCCAGTAGGGCACTCATAGGAATGCCATCCAGTACCACAGGCAAGACTGGACATCCTCCCACATATTTGTCGCGCCAGTTCGATGGGCCTGATGATCTTTTTCCTAGGGGTTGGCCCTCTACCCTAGGTTGTGCCAGTTTAAAGGACAGTACCTTGCCATATGTCCGGGTTGATTACAGCGGCGGCAGATGGGTCGTCCGTCCTCGTTGTATCGGTCGCTGGGTCTTCCTCTGGCCGGTGGGGTCCTCCTTGGTCGACGCCACGGGATGTCCTCCGGTCCGGATGCCAGCTGGATCTTCCCTGGAGTAGAAACCTGTAAAGACTGCACAGTTCGGGTTAGCACAGCAACGCTTTTAGCTAGCTCTTGGACCTGATGGTGCAGGTCTGGAGCCGGGTCATTGCTCAAAGCCTGCGCATCAGCTCCCACAGGCCCTGCCGACAAGGGCGCCGCCTCCTGGTGGTAAGTAGTAGTGGGGCGTCTGTGGGTCACAACGCCACCTGGTGCCGGTTCTCGGAGCACCCGGATGGCTCTGTCCTTGAACTGTGCAAATCCCAGATGAGGGTCCTGTAAGGCCATTGCCCGCAACTGGGTTCGGTGGGCATTGCAATATAAACCCTCTATAAATTGTTCAGTCAACAGCCTGTCCTCGTCTCCCACGCCGTCAGGGTCGGTCTGCTTAATGGCTCTCAGGGCTTCTTGTAGGTTTAATGCATAGTCCCTTATACTCATGTGCCCGCTGTTTGCACCCGTAGAATCTAAGCTTGATCTCGGCTGAGGTGCGGGTATCAAAGGTGTCCCTCAGCCGGGCCAGTATCCCTGCGACAGTCCTCCCCCCAGGTGGCCAGGACTTTACCTCCCTTTGGGCTGCCCCGGTTAATTGGGCCACCAGGATGCTCACTTTTTGCTCTTCTGTAAGGGGGTACACCTGGAAGAGGCTATCCAGCTTTTCTCTAAAGTCATGCAGGGTATGCGATTCCCCTGAGTACTGGGGTAGCCAGGCTGCCCCCGGGATATAGGGCATGGTGAAAGGCATGACCGCAACAGCGGTGGCGCTGGCGGGGGTTGAAGCGGTGAAGCTCTCCTCCGTATCAGACATCCTTCTCCCCCCTAGTGGACCGTGGCCTACCTTGCGATGATCCTCTTCCGTAGGCCGCGGCTCCGCAGTGGATCGTCAGGGTTGAGGACCTTCCGTCGCGCTCCTGTGACGTCGGCGTCTGCTGGGCTCCTTCCAGGACCTTACGCAACGTCCGGACGTGAGGCGGGGCTTCAGTTCTCGCGCGCTTTCGGAGTCCACGCCCCTCTTCTTCCCGCGCGGCGTCCTCAAGATGGCGTCCAATGGCGGGAAAACTCCACGTATGGCGGGAAGAAAGCTGAAGATGGCGCCGGATGGCGGGAAAACTCCACCGATGGCGGGAAGGAAGCGGAAGATGGCGCCGGATGGCGGGAATCTTCACCACAGGTAAGTTTGAACAGTCTTTTTCAGGCACGCAGTACCCGGTGGTTGCGGGCACGAAATCCTGCCGACTACGCCAAAAGTTGACGCGCCCCTGGGCCTGTGTCGCGCTGCGTTGCGCACGCGGGAGCTTACCCGGAGCCGGATCTGTTGAGGGTTGTAGTCTCGTGGCGGTGACCCGGTCCGTGCCCAGGGAGTCAAACTGAGCGGCGATGTATCAGCGGTAGATGTTGGACGACTACGCCACCCGTTGAGTACAGCTAAGGAGCTGCTGCTGCTGCAGGGCAGACCGCTGAGGCTGGTGGTAGGATTGTGCAGCGTGATAGTATAACCCCCAACGGGAGGGGTATGGCCTCAGGGCAGCCGACGTGGATGATGGGGGTAGCAGGAACCACTCGGAGACGGTACGGTGTAGTTCAGGGTCTTTACTGGTGACAAAGATAGACCCTCCCGGAGTACTGGCTAGCGATTGGGGCCTGGTCAGTCCTTGAGCAAATGGGATCTCCCCTGGCCAGGCGGAGTTGTAGGCCTCCCAAACTAACTGTACTCTTCTGGCTACCTTGCTAGAGGCGGGTATAAGTAGCCCACGTCCCTGAGTGTACCGTGTGGTGCTCACCCGTATGGCTGGTGACTCGGGGCCTTCTAGTAGCTTCCGCTCCACGACGGCGGTGCTGGTCCCATGCGTGTGACCGTGCCTTCGGGTTTCTTGGCCAGAGGACCTGGAATCCCCTGCCTGACGGATTCTGCTGCTGGGTAGGAGTTAGTCCCCACAGCCTCGGACTCCGGGTCCGGTAAGAAATCTTCTCAGTCAGGGCGAGCTCTGCAGCTGCCAGCCCCTGACTCCTTGTAACACTGCTCCCACAGAGCTCCTGATGTTCTGTTCCTATATTTGCTTCTTTTCTCTGTCTCTACTTCTTCTCTACTCACTCACCCTGCCTCAGCCCTAGGTTTATATAGGGGAAGTTCTTCCCCTCCCAGGACTGGGCAGGAGGTGTGGCATGCATAGGATTCCTGACCAAGAGACCTCCCACCTGCTCTCAGATGTAATATCTCTATCACTGTGGCAACCAGACCCCTGGGGTGTCACATACACTCCTACAAAAAACACCTTTTTGGATAAATGCTGGTTTATAAAAATGGATATGGAAAACTGAATATCTGCATAATAAAACCAAACAAATAAGATCGTAAGAGATGCCATGCCTTTTAAGAAACATCCTAAAGTAGCCCAGAAATATACTAGATATTTTTCAACACATGCCACTGTTGTGGACCAATGGTCCTTATAGCTTCATTTTATTTTTTTTTTGCAGCTGTAAGGAGTTTGATTAGGTCACAGAAATCATCATCTACATACAACTGGTGGCAGCAAAATGTGTGATGTATTTGTCATGAACATGCATCGTGAGGTTTACTGTCCCAGAAAAAAATTCTGAATCCTGTAGTGAGGGACCAGCCCTTTTTGTAGAAAACACACAATTTTAGTGATGCACTTTGTTTTCTGTATTGAGAATAACTTTTTACTCGCCAATCCCGAGACCGGGGCTTTGCTATGCCCCATCAGAATTCATGCTCTATGGGATTGCCGGGGAAAGCAGAAAGCTGTACATATTTAATATGATTGTAGGTGCCCTTCAGGAAAGATCTGAGAGCAAGTCTTCGCAATACGACCCTTTCTCTATTCAGTAAAACCTGAATTTATGCTCATGTTGAAAGAAATTCATGCTCATGCCTGGCCAAATCTGAATATGTTAAAACGCATATGAATGGATGAGTATTAAAAAAAAAGAGAAAAAAGGAAGCGTTCCTTTAACTGATATATTCATTCCATAGCCCCCACTTCACCCCCCAAAAAATATATATAAAAATTGTGAGGCAGATCCTAGGCTTACTCAGTATCATATTAATTCACAAAGAAAACTCGATAGTTTGACTAGAAATCTGAGAAGCATATGACGTTATACAGAAACTGATCGTTCCAGTCGGCTTCAAGTGCCTCCCCTCTTTGCGTCACTGAAAGCTCAAACGGGAATTCAGAATACTCCAGACACTGCCAGAAGCCATTTTCCTGCAGAGACAGAAGGGATCTTGCTTCTTTCCACGTTTGCATGACTTATGATTTCAAATGTCCTTTTTCAAAAATCAGAGGACTCCCTGGAATTCTCCTTCTTAATCCCTTAACTACCTTGAAGTTTTAGAGGCCTATTCACAGCGGCTCTTCAGACACTTAATACGCCGCAGCTTACGATGCTGTAGTCTTGTGTATCAGGCACCGATAAAAGAACAAAGATGGTCTCACATGATTTAACCCATTATATACATACATAGTTTGTAAAGCCGAATAAAGACTTGCGTCCATCAAGTTCGACCTGTAAGTTCTGTAGTTGCTAAAGTTGATCCAGAGGAGGGCAAAAACCCCAAATGATTTAGCCAATCTTCACCTGAGGAAAAATTCCCTCCCGACTCTGAAACCAGCAGTCAGAATAAATCCCTGTATCAACCTACTATTTTATTATATTTTTAAGTATATGCAGAAATCTGCCTGGTATCTAGAAAAGCATCCAGTCCCTGCTTGAACTGGTGTAGTGAATCTGACATTACCGTCTCCTCACTCAGTGAATTCCATATTCTCACTGCTCTTACCGTAAAGAACCCCTTCCTATGCTGGTGCTGAAACCTTTTCTCTTCCAGTCTTAGTGAGTGCCCTCTTGTTACCGTAATATCCCTCCTTTTGAACAAATCCCGGGCAAGGTCTCTATACTGTCCCCTAACATATTTGGACACATTTATTATGTCCCCCCTCAACCTTCTCTTTTCCAGGCTGAATAGTCCTAGTTTTGCCAACCTCTCTGGGTATTGCAGTCCCTCCATTCCCTTTATTAATTTTGTTGCCCTCCTTTGTACCTTTTCAAGCTCATTTATATCCTTTCTATATATTGGGGCCCATAACTGAGCACAGAATTCCAAGTGTGGTCTGACCATATGCAGAGGTCAATAGTGACTATGGCATTAATGCTGTGCCTGGTTGCCCCCAGCAATATGAATGTTTTTCTATGGAAGCTGCAATGGTGCCCAGGACTACCATTGGCATCTACCTATTAAGCCAGAGACATGTCAGGGCAGATGCCAGCTGTGTTACACAGCTGTCAGCTGCCTGTAATAACATGGGATACAAAACATGCCTAGTCATTTTTGGAGGTGGAAGTGGTTTAAAAAAAAAACTAAATAAAAAATTAAACAAACATCTGCCGTGCAAATAAGAATTAGGCTCTCTCAAATGGTTGTTTCACCAAAGGAACATCTAACTCCAGTGCTGCCTATAAGAAACTACCATGCATACATGTCCTTCTGGCCTTGGTCTGGCCTGTATAAATCAGTAAACTGCAAGAATGAAGTATGGAATTATAGACAGTGTGACGATCTGAATACGGCAATCCTGGCATTACAATTTTTTTTTTTCTTGATATTTAAATCATTTGATATTTTTCTCAGAAAGGCTTCATAGAAGATTATGATTTTTACAATATGCAGCAGTACTATAGTATTGCTGTGCATAGTACAAGCGATAAGACGATCACAGGTTCAAGTCCACTAAGGGGACTAATAAATACAATAAAAAGTTTTCAAAAATATGAAAATAACAAAAACCTAAAAGTTCAAATCCCATTTCCCCCATTAAAAATGCACATATGTTGTATCGCCGCATCCAGAAGAGTGTCAGACCTATTAAAGTATAAAAACAATTAACCTGATCTGTAAACTGTGAAAATTGTGTTATTTTCGCAATTTCAATGCACTTGAAATTTTATTCCCATTTCCCAGTATACTATGTGGTAAAATAAATGGTGTCATTCAAAAGTACAAGACGTCCTGCAAAAAAACCAAGCCCTTATAAGTCTATGTGGAGCAAAAAAAAAGGTATGGCTCTTTGAAGAGGAAAAGGAAAAAAATGAAAATGAAAAAAACAAAAACAGAAAATGGCCCTGTCAAGGAGGGCTTAATGGGTCTAACCAATAGAAAAAGTAAAATAAAGTTGTTTTTTTTTAAATCAAAAGAATAAAGTTCCAATCAACCAGCTTTTCCCCATTTGGAAAAAAAAAGCATATGTGGTATTGCTACATTTCTAAAATTCTGATCCAAATATAAAATGAATGAATAGATTGCTAAACAACAACAAGAAAAACACGTCAATGTTTTTTTTTCAGCCATTGCAACAGCACATAAAAAAATGCAATATCATAACTACCCACAAATGATCAATTAAAACGTTGCCTCATGGCGCAAAAAACAAGCACCCAAACCTCATCGACCGAAAATTAAAAACTTTTCGTGTCTCAAAAAATGGTGATGAGAAAAAAAATAGATTTTTTTGCAATTGGTTCCTTTTCATGCACAATTAGTTCTTCACTGCTTTTAATACTACATTGTATGTGTGTGAAGTTATAGAAAAAGAGTAAGACATTTTGTAGAGGGATTATTACTTTTTGGGCAAAATTACAGCCAGGGAGTTTTTGCCTCTTCATGATGAGGTTTTTTAAAATTATTTAGAATAGGTAATAGTAATATCTATAAATTAAAGGTTTACCCTCAGATTCGGATTCATCTTCATCCTCCTCATCTTCCTCTTCGATGCTGTCCTCTTCACTGTCGTCTTCGTTTGCAAGTTTCTGCCTTGCACTCTTAAAGACTGATTGTAGAACAATAGAATCCTCATATATCTAGATACAATGAAAAGGCAAGAAAAACTGGGTCAGATCCAAAAAATGGGCTATTTCTCATGTGTGCTGGATCCAGTATACATCCAGTATTGATCAATGTGTCCCTCCTATTTTGTCATATGCAAACCCCCCTTTACCCTACACCCACCTCAAAAAAAAATAATCTTAACGTTTATCAATTAAGCAGTAAGCTCTCAGTGTAAGTCTATCAGAGCCTCGTTCTTGCTCTCATACAGTGAGAAGTGACCTCTTGGCAAACTCTGGAGCGATCCGCCAGGTCATAACCTGCAGAAGACAACCGGAGCAACACCGATAACCGATGAAGTGGGCAGCTGGTGAGTATAATACTAGGGGCAGGGAATTTAGAATAGTGTCACCACTCCAGCAGTAAAATAAGTAAAAAAAACATATGCTGGAGTGGTGCTTTAATAATCTATGATAAAGTCCTCCAGCGTCCGATTACACTCCGTAATGGAGAGAAGCTCAAGAGAAAATTAGGCAGAATACAACCTTTAAAATATGTACAATGATCATGGAGTATAGAGATTTTCTCAAGCCAATCTTCTTCAATAACTTAAAGAAACCAAAATACAAGCAATCCGCAAGATTACTCTCTAAATATCTTCTCCTTTGTCCCCATTTATTGCCATTTTGTAATCAAAAGTTAAGGTATGCTAATCTTCTCCCCTTCAGCAAAGTGCTGCAATAATTTGCATTTTCAGGTAAGATTTCTACAGGACTGTTCCTTTCAGGAGTTGCAGAAAATATTGCAGACTTATGCTTTGGGCAAGTTTCACTTCTGATTATTTTCCCAATGTTATTTGTAATCAGTACGTGTGAGGTTAAGCAACATACACGTCTGTTTTTTGCTATTAAATTGAAGATCATTTATTTTTATTTTTTTTTAAACTGACCAGAGAACAAACACACATTGCTAAAGTAAAAGGGATTTTTTGGGGCAATTTGTACAATGTGCTAGCGGTAGAAAATATAATTTATTAAGAAAAAAAAAAAAAAAAAAGCAGATGACACAAATTGACCTATTAACCAAACAATCTTCTTGGAGAAGCTTTATTATGCTATTGGAAAAGCGGCAGTCTCTGAAAAATAAACCCTTTAAAAATAAAGCTGAAGTGGATAAAGAATAAATCACATAACATGATGGCCATTCAAATGAATCGCCATCCTCGCAATGTTTTGAAAGAGCTGGGGATGGGATATTGGCACAATGGGAGGGGTCATCAGCATTGGGATACCCTTCACATTGTCCACTTACCCCAAAAAGTCTCAGGGCGACAACTGCCTGTTATGGCCAGCTTATCTCCCTAAACTTACATTCGTTTGTAATGAACTCGTATAGGTTGAAACAACCTTACATGCTCTTAGAACCACTGCCGGGTGCTTGTTTAGTTGTCACCCATGTACTATTAGTCATCAGCCTTGAAGAATGGCATATATTCATTAAATACCCAAGTCGTTTAATCTTTTCAATGAGTAGTGTGAAAGGCATGGTCTCCCTCCAGTGGTGCTGCAAGGAAATAAGCATTTCACTGTAGTCGGTTGAACATGCCCATGATTTCAAGGCGTGCAGTCCAACCTACCATTTTAACGTCCCTATGTAATCATTTAGTAGGGAGGTAGTGAATCAGCATCATCATGTTTTAGAGTAAAATTACCAATCATAAGAACCGAGAACTACAAACCTGGGATCCTTCCAGATTGAACGTCTGGGCATTGTAGCATAGCAACATGACATCCTTTTCTAGATCACTTACACTTCTGTATTTATGATTACGAATCCTTTCCTATAGATTCAGAAAGAAAAGATCAAGATTATACTCACTGACGCATTTAATACCTCCTATTTCTAAGTGGATCTAATAGGTAAACTAACATTATGGGATCTGGATATGATCCCATAACATTGCAAATCATCAAAAAAGCAACCCATGTTCATTAAGGGGGTTGTCCACCTTCGTTGGACAATTTTTTTTATCTCTTAAATGCAATTGGGGCCAAAAATCATTTTTGCAATTGTTTCCTTAAAGGTTTTGCACCATTTGCCTCTTACATCCGCTGCATTACTGTCTATTGCTGCCTGCAGAATGAGGTAGCGGGATCGGACACATTTTCTTTATTTTATCAGATATATTGTGGACATGATGTGACACTTACTACATATGGGACAGGCTCTCCATGCATTAGTGGTCCACTCCAGCAGTGAGGAAAAAAAAAAGCAACAAAAAACGCTGGAGTGGTGCCTTAATGATTGGCTGCAGCACTGTTTATGTGACTTCAGCTGAGCAGACAATAACTTACACTGCAAACAGCGGCATAGTGTCAACAGTGGACCCAGGAAGGGCGAGTAAAGCACAGTTTGTTTCTATTAAATTAATCTGCAACCGGCATGGATTTATATAGTGTGACCAAGTAATAGTAAAAAAAAAAAAAAGAATAAGAATGGCGAAAAATAAAAAATAAAGATTATACTTACCTTCCGATGGCCCCCGGTCTCCTTCTCCGCTCCGTCCGGTCTCCCTGGTGGTGTGAAGGACCTGCGATGACGTCATTGAGTCATGTGACGGGTCACGCGAAAGCCGATGTCAGCGGTGGCGTGACCTGTCACATGACTCAATGACGTCATGTCAGGTCCTCACACCAACGCGAGCCGCCCAACACACCGCACGCATCGCTGAGGAGACCGGGGGCCATCGGAAGGTAAATATAATCTTTATTTTTTACTTTAAATTCTTTTTTTTACAGTTTCTATGGTACCCAGGTCTCGAGGAGAGTCTCCTCTTCTCCAGGCCCGGGTACCATTCGCACATTGAATCGCTTCATATCCGCGTGTGCACATGTAGTGATGAGGATATGAAGCGCTTCAATGCAAGTCAATGGCGGCAATTCCGCTGCGTGTCCGCAAAATTAATGGACATGCTGCGGATTTTTCCGCAATGATAATCCGCAGCGGAAATTTCGGCAGCATCTGCATAGCACATGCGGATCATCATTGGGGACCATGGGGCACATATTACCAAGCGGTTTTTAAGCGTTTTCGCTGCGGAAATTCTGCGGCAAGAACGCTTGAAGAACGCATAGTGGGCACACAGCCTTAGAGCGACGAGTTGGGGACCGCACCTACAGCAATAAAGATGAATTGTTTGCAGATTTGCAAATGGATTGGAGCAAGATCCCTCAAGATGTCTTGAATACCCTAGTGGCTTCAATGACCCGTCGGTGTAGTGCAGTAATTAAAGCAAGAGGTTATGCTACAAAACACTAAGTTATGGCATTGTAAGCAATGAATTACTGTATTTTACGGATTATAAAAACGCACCTTAAATTTTGGGGTGCAAAATAGGAAAAAAAAAAGTGTTTAAAGTGATGCGCCTTATAATCAGTTTTACCTGAGGGAGGTGGTTGAGCAGGGGTCACAGGAGCAAGGGTCTCTCGAGATCTCAATCTGCGCATGCTCCAGCGGCCATTTTCCCTAAGCCCTCCGCAGTGCTATGTACAGGAAAGGGAGCCTTCGCTCAACGCCAAATTCTTTTAAGAGGACGAGGCCCACAGCAATGCCCCACTTCCACCACCGCCCAAGTCATCCTGAATCAGCGACCCTGCTGAGAGGTCGGGGCCCGTTGCATCGCCCGACTCCTGCTGCAGCCACCGTCAACCTCCTGTATCTGTGACACTGACACCCCCCCACCCCTCTCCGGTAGAATACCGTATCTTCACATTCCCTTTTTCCTCCCAAATTTGGGGGTGGGGGGGGGGGGTAGTGTGTTTTATAATCTGAAAAATACAGTACTCTCTATGTTGTGATCAATAAATAGTATATGCATGACTTTTGGCAGTCCGTTTTCTATAATTATTTGACCATACCTATATTCAAAAGCATTTTGGTTAAAATTAAGGTCTCGCATGATGACCACTTCATGCACTTTCAATTCATCACCAGGGAAATGACATCACAACAACCAGACAGAAGTAATCACACTTTTAAAAAAACAAAAAGCAAAACTTTTGGTCGCTACTGTAGTTTTCTGGAAATGTATCTCTTTCACAATATATATTAACTGCAAGTTTCAAGAATGTTTGACAAATAAGCAATAAGGTTATAGCATCGAGACGTCAAGCACTTGTAAAAAAAGTAATTTATTGCCATTTTAAAAGGGGTTGTCTATGACTCGACAATCCCTTCTTAATCAGTATGTCCCCCTCATACAATAATAGCTACACTCACCTCCGAGGTTGGCACAGTTCCGGCGGTGTCGTCACTGTCTCTTCTGGGGCTTGCATGACATTGTTATGTCACGTGAGCCCTGCAGCCAATGTCACATGAGCCCCAGGAGAGCCAGTGACGACACCGCTGGAACAACGCCGGTACTGGAGGAAAGTATAGCCGTTAATGCACTCTGGGAGAACATGGTGATTGAGGAGGGGTTGTTAGAAGTGGACAACCATTTTAATGATTTTGCCTAAATAGGTCGCCCATGTTAGTCAGTTTCCGCATTTACTTCCATGAAGCAGACTGATATTTTTCAATGATTGCCACTTCTCCCCAATAACCAAGGGATATATATACCCATGCGGATGTAAAGCAACTAGTACTGCTTGTTGTGTGCAGATTCATTGTGTAAATTATATTGAGAAGTCACAAAAACTCCTATCCTGTAATTGTTCTAGAAAACAGTGTATAGCTTTTACCTTTATTTTTTTGAAGTCAACTGGTTTGCGGATTAATTCATAGTATTCGGGTAACTCTTTTCTAGAAGGAAGCTGTATAAAAACTTCACTTAGCTGCCGTCCAGAGCTGTACAAAAAGCAAACAGAATTTGAAAGCAACTAAAAGTAAAGCCATTTTAACTAAATCATCAGATGACATCTGGCACAATATAAAAAGGCACAAATCATGCACTATAATGTGCCAAATACATCTGTTACAGATATTCTTAGCACAATCATAACATCAAAACAAATTGTGACCAAAGAGGTTCTTTTGCAGGTGATGCCACCTAGTGGAGAGAACTATACAGCCAATATATAAATCTTCTATTGTCTGATATAGAACAGACACTGAAAGACATTCTCTTGGACATTTCATTTGCTGCCTAAGACAAAGTGAATACTGACATTTCCGGTCTTGTGTGTGTTTATGACCAGTCATTGCCTGCTAGAGGAAAGAATGCTAGCCAGAGCCTATTGCACAAATGGACCAAAGTGTAAATGGCTGCACATGAGGATGTCCATTCACCAAGCAGAAAATATAAGCCTTGCTGTGCTCACAGCGCATGCACTTTACTGCTACTACTGTTTCCAGGCAACAAGCGATGCCTGCCGCAGAGAGGAAGACGGCACAATGAACGGGCGGTGCTCAGGAGGCTTTGTGTCGGGCACAGTCACAGGAACCTGGGAGAAGCTTGTTAGCCTTTATGCTTTTTAGTCTGGACTGTAACATTTGAAGGATGGGAGGGGAAAGAGAAGGATTGACATGAGTGGTCAGAATATACGGCAAATATATTTATAGCTGCAAATCATGCGTCACTATGCATAGAGCTAGGCTGTGTACAGAGACGTGTGCCTGATGCCCCTGCCGCCTACAGAAGGAACAATAGACTTGGCCAGCGGCGTTGCAACCAGGCAGATCAGGGAACATTAGCCAAGATGACACTCATTTTATTCAGGGTTCTTGTAGTAAATGTCCAACACCGCAGGACAGTGAAAGATGCCCTGCTGATAGCAAGGGTTCTGGCAGCATCCCTCAAGTGCCATTCAACTTTGTTTTTTTTTTTTAGTGTTTTTACAACTTCATTCAATAATGTTTTTCCAAGCGAAAACGTTGGCAAAACGCTCAAGACAACATCCAGCCATCTTTTGAGGCTTCCCATTGACTTGTGTTGTAAAGTAGGGAGCATCTTTAAAGTGGAAAACTTCTGAAGAGTGGTCAGCTCACTTTAAACCATTGGGCTTCTTTGGAAAACTGAAGTGGTTAAAAGACTGAACATATGAAGAGAAAGTAGAATGACTATGTACATTATTTTGCACGTTTTTGGAGTGCTTTTTCAGGCAGGTTTTAGCATTAACCAGCCTGAAAAAAAAACATTGTGTACACATACCCCAAGTGCATACTCCCACTGAAATTTTGTTCTCATGTGCATTCTCACATCAAATCCACGTTTTAAAAACTCTCAAACATGTAAATACACTCAACCATTAAATAAAATACATTATTATTCAAATGTTTCCTGTGGCAGTTCTGTGCCCAAAGAGTGTTTATGGTCCCCACCGGTGGGGCACAACATCCATTAGGCAGCATAACCTACATACAAGGTATAAAATGCTTAGGTGTTTATTTCAAGTCATAAATCCACAAAGTGCAGTCAGGATTAGTGCACAAACCCTACACAAAACGGCACCCGACATCAATGATTTCTGAATTGAATTCTCGGAGAACCTCTTTAATGTACCCCATAAAGAGGTGGAAAAATAAAGAACTAAAATAATGTCGATTCATAAAAATGAACACCCTTAAGCTAATACTTTGATGAGGTTTCCTTTGAATTTATGGTTAGGAGTCTGTCGGCATGGCACATCTAGAATTGTGAATCTTTGTCTACTTTTTCTTGTAGTCACACTCCAAATCTGTCAGATTGCAAAGGTACCGTATCTCCCTGTGTACAGCCCTCTTAAAGTCAGCCCACAAATTTTCTATCGGATTCACATCTGGGCTCTGGTTGGGTCATTACAAAACTTCGATCTTCTCTTGGCAAAGCCATTATTTTGATGTTTTGGTGGGATTCTTAGTAGGGTTGTTGTCGTGCTGAAAGGTGAAATTCATCTTCAGCTTTTTAGCAAATTGACCGATACTTGGAATAATTAATAATTTGCTTTTACTTTACTAAAGCCCCAGTTCCAGCTACTGAAAACAGCCCCAAAGCATAATGTTGCTTCACTGTGGGTATGTTGTTTTTTTGGTGAAGCTTTCCACATCTTGTCACTGGGATTTTTGCACATTCCTTAAGGTAAAACTGCTCCAGCTCCTTCAAGTTAGATGGTTTCCTCTGGTGAACAGCAATCTTCAAGTCTGACCACAGATTCTCAACTTGGATTAAGGTCTGAGCTTTGACTAGGCCACTCCAAAACATTTAAACGTTTCCTCTTAACCTATTAGTGAAGGAGCCAATTTTGACCTTAATGACAAGGCCAAATTTTTGAATATCTGATCAGTGTCACTTTATGGGGAAATAACTCTGGAAGGCTTTAAAGGATTCTGGGACAGTTTTTTCGTGACATATTGTACTTCATGTTAGTGATAAAATTTGGTTGATATGATTTGCGTTTATGAAAATATCGAAAATTTGACATAAAATAGAAAAATTTAGCAATTTTAAAACTTTTCATTTTTATGCCCTTAAACGAGATAGATAGTTATATCACACAAAATAGTTCATAAATAACATTTCCTACATGTCTACTTTACATCAGCACAATTTTTGAAACTTTATTTTTTTTGATCTTATTAGGAAGTTATAAGGGTTCAAAGTTGACCAGCGATTTCTCATTATTCCGACAAAATTTACAGAACCAATTTTTTTTTTTTTTTTACTGTTTGGGCGCACAGCAGGAGCTTATAAGGGAAGGAACGCCTTTTGACTTTTTGATTGCAAAAATAGCTGCTATCTCGAGCGGACACCATGTTGTTTTTGGAGAGCTCCTGATGTGCATAAACAGTGGAAACCCCAACAAGTGACCCCATTTTGGAAACTACACCCCCTCAAGGATTTTATCCAGGGTTATAGCGAGCATTTTGAACCCACAGATATGACACAGAATTCGATAACATTAGGTTAGGTCATGTTGAAAAAGTAAATTTTTTTTTCACAAAAATCTTGCTTTAGTCCCAAATTTCTAATTTTTGCAAGTGGCAATAGCAAAAAGTGGACCCCACAGTTTGTCAGCCACTTTCTTATGAGCGCAGCGATACCCCACATGTAGTCAAAAAGTTCTGTTTGGACAAACGGCCAGACTGAGCAGAAGGAGCAATATTTGAATTTTGGAACACAAATTGGCTGAAATAGATTGAGGGCGACATGTCACATTTGCAGGGCCCATAAGGCGTTTAAACAGCAGATAAAAGCCAATAAGGGTGTGTGGGGGGGGGGAGTGAATACTTTCACAAGCCACTGTACCTTTTGGAATTATGGACAAAAAGTTCAACATTGGTCTCATCTGACTAACATGTGATTGGATAATTCTGAGCACAACCACATCCCCAATTATTAAAAGTGTTCACACTTATGCAACCACATTAAAGTTTTATTTTAATTTCCCCCACTCAACATGATTTTAGTATGTTTCTCAATGCATTTGTACAAATTATAGGTGACATTAAAAGGTGCAAAAAGTTCTGAAAGGATTCTTCGTATGATTTTTTACGTAACAAAACATAACCTGGTATTTTAAATGGGTGTGTAGACTTTTTATATTCACTGCACACACATACATATGTTGTGACAAAGTCACTTGCAGAACACTGGAGGGGAGATATGTTTCACTGAGACTATTGGCTTCAGTGATGTGAAACATGGAAGTTTCTCCAGCACATTAGGTGCAGAGAGGGTTAATAGGCAGGTTTACAAGGGCATGCTTTACAGGTGGATGGTTCAGTGCTGGGAGGGACGCCATCCACCCTATCTCCACTCCAGGACATGGTTTGGGGCTATAAAGAGCCAGCCTTTACACTCAGGAGGTGGTCAGTGTCTGGAGAAAACCTGCTCCAGAGAGGAGCTTGCAGGTGTTGTGCTGAACCACGTGTGATTTACCCTGAGTGGCTGAACCCCGGCCGATATACAGACTGTGCTGCATATTTGTTCTGCCTTTATGCGGAATGGGCTGTGTTTACTTTATGGACTACAGGTTAGTTTATGACGCTTAATAAACTAACCCGAAAATTTAAAGAGACAGTGTTCGGTGTCTACCTCCATGTACAGCCAAGCAAGCCGCTTTACCACAATGTAAACACTTCAGGGATATGTGAGAAAATGCTGCACAGTGAGAAAAAAATAGAAGTGTTTAAGAGAACCTGTCAGCAGGAAAATACCATCCAATCTGCAGGCCCCAAATTATAGAGTAGGCGGGAGTTAAGCAGATTGATATATCATTTTGTGAGAAAAGATTCAGTATAACCTGTGCTTTCATTATTTAATATTCTACTCTGTCTGGGATTTTGGGTCCAGTGGATGGTCCCATCAGTTTTTGACAGTTATCTCTGTATGCACAGATATACATAGACAGATGTCAGTCACTGTTAGGACCGCCCACTGGACCCAAAATCCCAGAAAAAGCAGACGTTTAAATGTTGAAAAGACAGGTTAGGGTGCAGTCAGATGGTCGTATAACACGGACGACGATCGCATCACAATGCTCGAACTACACGCTCGGGTCAGGTAAGCCAACGGGACAGCCGCATAAAAATACATGCTGTTACGCTTGGGTCAGGAGAACAGACGGCCAGTCCGAGCATTGCGATGCGATTGTCGTCCGTGTTATACAGCAGTCTGACTGCGCCCTTGTACTGAATCTTCTCACTAAACTAAATATCAATCTGCTCATCTCCTCCTGCTCTATAACACTATGACTGCAGACTGGACGGCATTTTCATTGTGACAGGTTCCCTTTACATTTTGTTAATAAAAAAAAAAAAAAGTTGTAAAGTCTATCAACAAAAGAGGAATCTTTATAAAATCAATATTTGGGTGGCCACCTTTTGCCCTAAAAACAGCATCAATTCTCCTAGGTACACTTACACAAAGTCAGGGATTTTGAGGGATAAAAAGTCAGATGTACGAGTAACCAATTATACATAAGAGGTGATAATGTTCAGTATTTTCATTTGGAGGTTGAAACACAATCATTAACGGAGACAAAGAGCTGTGTAGAAGGCTTAACACTCAAAGAAAAACAGCCAAACTCTGCTACAAAGGTGAAGTTCAGAAAGACTTATTTCACAGGTCATACACTATGGCAAGACTGAGCATAGCAACATGACACAAGGTAGTTATACTGCATCAGCAAGGTGTCTCCCAGGCAATTATCTCAAAGCAGACTGGGGTTTCAAGATGTGGTGTCCATGATCTCTTAAAGAAGTGGGCAACAATGAGGATTGTAGATACAGTGGTCGGCCATCATACTTGCTTCCCTTCAAAATCAGAAGATGTCGTTCAGCAGTGTCATCAGCTCAGAACTGGCAGCAACTAGTGGGACTACATCTACGGTTCAGAAAAGTTTGGGCCATAAGTTGTCTACATGGAAGAATTGTGGCCAAAAAGCCACAACTTTGACATGGAGAAAAGGCCAAGTGACAACTGAGCATGAAAACATATGAACTGGGGTGCAAAAAAATGGCACCAGGTGTTGTGGACTGAGGAATCAAATTGTGAAATATTTGGCTGTTAACTGCTGGAGATAAGAATCATAACAAATGTCTGTGAATCATGGTATTGGTTTTTGGTATTGGTTTCTTGTAAGTTTGGGACTGCACTTCAGCAAATGTAGCTTGGGATTTGGTCAGAATTAATGATCTCATCAATGCTGACAATTAAAGGCAGATACTTATCCATCATACAACACAATCAGGGCGGCATCTGATAAGCTAAATTTATTCAGCAGCAGGATAACAACCCCAAATATACAGCCAATTTAAAAAACTATCTTCAGCGTAGGAGAAAAAAAAAAATTGATGAAGTGATATGGCCCCCATAAAGTCTTGATCTCACATTCAAATCTTTATCAAATTACAAAAAGAGACCGAAAGATTTGCACAAGCCTGCATCCACAAAAGATCTTTGGTTCGTTCTTCAGGATGTTTAGAACAACTTCCCTCCAGAATTTCTTAAAGGAAATCTGTCACTCCCTTGGACGTACCCAAGCTATTAATAAGGGCATACAGGTTCTAGAATACTTAACAGTCATAACTGTATGCCTCATATCTGCAGTCTTGTTCTTCAGAAATCTTCTTTTAATTCTGCGTTCTTCCAGGCTCTTGGGCGTCTGGTGCCTGGAAGGAAACTCTGCCTCTAGTCTTCATTTGCATGCCTGTCTCTTCCCATTAGCGTCACAAAGCCCTGAGACGTCTAGTGGTTTGACAGCCCCTTGCAATTGTGATATTCAACATTACAGTTTTGCCCTTCTATAGTCATCGGCTTCTTGTTTCTTCTGCACAGGTGCCTGCGCAGAGGAAACAAGAGGCAAATGCCTATAGAAGGGCAGAAAAGTAACGTGAACTATAACAATTGCAAGGGGCAGGCAAACCACTAGACGTCACAGGGCTTTGTGACGCTAATGGGAAGAGACAGGCATGCAAATGAAGACTAGAGGCAGAGTTTCCTTCCAGGCACCAGACGCCCAAGAGCCTGGAAGAACGCAGAATTAAAAGAAGATTTCTGAAGAACAAGACTGCAGATATGAGGCATACAGTTATGACTATTTTAAAGGGAATCTGTCATGTCCTAGTTGCTATGTACACTGCCCCCATTGTTTTGTTAATGATGCAATGCGCATCACTAACAAGCTTTTTTCATTAAAATTAGTGGCAGTATAATGATTTGATATACTTTGTCCTACCTGCTCGTATTCAGTCATAGGGATGTGATTCTCACATTCAGTCATGGGAGGGCGCCGCATTCACTCACTGCTGGCGCCGCCCATCTATTTGAATATTGCTCCCTGCAAGAGCTATTATTGTGGGGCGCATGCGCATTTGTACAGGTACGGCTGCTGGTTCCATGCCTGAGCAGTGAGGCTGTGTGATTACAGGCTTCACTGCGCACGCGCTATGTTCCCCGCGCGTGCGCAGTGAAGCTGTGTAGTTCCCCGCTTCACTGCGCATGCGCTATGACGCTCTATTCCCCCGCGTGCCCACTGAGGCTGTGTGATTACCAGCTTTACAGCGCATGTACCATGTTCCTCGCGCGTGCACAGTGGAGCCGCGAATTACACAGCCTCACTGAGCACACGCGAGAACATAGCATGTGCACAGTGAAGCTGGTAATCACACAGCCTCACTGTGCAGAAGCGGGACCAGCAGCCAGACATGTGCAAATGCGCCCCCCCAATAATAGACCTTGCCGGGAGCAATATTCAAATACATGGGCGGTGCCAGCAGTGACAATGCGGGAGTCACACCCCTATGACTGAAAACATGACAGGTTCCCTTTAAGTATTCTAGAACCTATATGCCCATACTAATAGCTTAGATACGTCCAAGGGCGGTGACAGATTCCCTTTAAACTGTGTGTAAGTGTACTTAGAAGAATTGATGTTATTTTGAAGTCAAAGGGTTGTGGTCATATCAAATATTGATTTGATTTAGATTTCTCTTTTGTTCATTCGCTTTGCATTGTGTTAAATGATATAAACTATGAATACTTCTATTTTTGAAAGCATTCTTACTTTGCTAGTAGACGCCAATGGGGAAAAAATGCAATGTATTCAGTGGGAAATGTTATACATTGTGCTATACATCTGACGTAGGCTAATAATGTGAAAAAAGTAACAGGTGATATATGCTGTCTCAGCAATAGGTAAAATGTTTAAATAAATGCTACAGCATTTATATAATAAATTATGCAAGACAAGAATAATTCCTAATTGATTAGAAATACAAAAGACTTAGAAGTATTTCAGGAAACTTTGTCTTTCATTTGAACCAAAAGCATCATGGGGTAAAATAGAGCATTTGAAACTTTACCTTCTTGAGCCATGAGATGCTTGCTTACCTGTCTTTGTAGTTTATTACAGTGTCTACTATAGCATTCATCTGTTTAGTTAGTTTAGGTGGGTTTGGTGATAACTTTTCAGCTGGAGGACGTCCTCTTCGTTTTTTCTCTCGTTTTTCTCCATCATCTTTTACAACCTCTTTGTCCACATTTCTTCGCCGCTTGCGCTTTTTCAGCCGAACTTCCTCTTCCATCTCTTCCAGATTTCCGTCCTCGATAGCCTGGTGACAGAAACAAACATGAACATGGAACAAGTATGACCTTTTTTATTCCAGGTTTGACACAGGGTAATCAACTCTTCAATGAAACCAATGTGAAGTAATGTTATGCGTGAAAGAAGAGAACAAGGGTTCGACCACAGGATCAATAATTACACTTAGGCCACATCATTTTGAATATTGTTTTAATCTTATCAATTTGTAGAATTTCTAGTGACTGTATATTGAATGATTCGGAATTTCCAGATGTGAAAGAACTGTAGAATTTATAAATGACAATAGACAAATGGTGCTACCTTTCCATTCTCAATGGGGCATGTTCCAACACACTCACGCTGTCCAAGGAGTGCAGAACTGTGGGAACACATCCCTTTGACATGGACAATAGTAACTCTCAGTTGTGATATTTTCAGGAGGAATAAGAGGGGGAACAGCACAAGTCATAAGAAAAGTGCTTTTCACTCATGGTAAAGAAATACAGAAGAGCAATACACTATATGCATACGTGAAGCTGATATAGATTAGTAGTTTCTCAGACTAAAAATAAACTAACAGCTAATAGAAGGTTGATGACCAATCTTAAAAATCAAGGTCTTCAAGCTCAGAATAATATATAAATGTGTATTAAATACCACAACATTGCATATTGCAGATATCTATTACAGGGTCTATGGATAAGGTGATGGCTGCCATTAGGGCATGTTCACATGGCGTGGACTTGCTGCATGGAAACACCTAAATGTCTGAACTAATAAGTCTATATGGCCAGGCAAGCAAAGTGAATATTCAAAATAATTGGCAAAACCAACAAAGTTTATTAATGACTCAAGATATACAAAATATGATACACAAATATTAAAAACAAGGATGCTTTAACTTGAGGGACACATAAAATAGACCTGTTCATATAGTACATGTGTGTCATCTAGGTTGCAGTGTTGTAACTCGAGTAAAGTACTAACAACCATATAGAATAATCATCATAGATCTGATGAGATGCTAGTGTAAATTCGAAATGCACGTCAGGGTGGAGGGACACAGAACCTGACATACATTTGTGACCTAGGTAAAGACCCACCATTAGATAGAAATAGATTTCCTGATGTGTTTCGTCCCGCTTCCACACGCCCCCTGAAGAAGCAGGATGAAACACTCTTCGGGGTGGAGGGACACAGGACCTGACATACATCTGTGACCTAGGTAAAGAGCCACCATTAGATAGAGTTCCTGATGAGCACAGTAGTACTAAATCGGCCTACATAGTCTCAAAATTAAACTGGAATGAGCTCATCAGATGATTATTCTATATCGATGTTAGTACTTTACTGGAGTTACAACACTGCAACCTAGATGACATGTACTACAAACAGGTCTATTTTATGTGTCCCTCAGGTAGAAGCAGCTTTGTTTTTAATATTTCTGTATCATATTTTGTATATTTTGAGTGATTAGTAAACTGTTTTTTTTAAATGATTTTGAATATTTACTTTGCTTGCCTGGCCATAGGACTTATTGGTCCTGACATTTAGGTGTTCTCATACATTTCAAAGTGAAATCTGACATGGCAGATGACCATTATTCAAATGGACACATTACACTGATTTAATTGCTGCATGGAAAGCCTACAGCAATGTACAGTTTAATGCAAGTGAAAAAAGTGTAAAACCTCGTCACACATTGTGGCCAAGTCCTGTACAGATTCGGATGTCTGGACTTTCTGTGGCATGCTGTATTCTGCAAATGATTTTCCTTTCCTACTAAACCGGCTGAAAACCCTGGTCAAATCTGCAGCAAAAATCCACAGTGTGTGAACGTACCCTTATTGGTTCATCACCAATGGAAAAAAAGGTGGGACGTCTGTTAGACCAAGTCATCCCAGATTTCTAAAAAGATTATAAAGGAAAACATTTTCAATTAACTTCTAGATATACAGGAAAAGGGGTTAGGACGTTTAAGTGCACTTTCAAAAACATTTGACATGTCAGAAGTTAGGGATCTAGATGCTGAGACCCCCCTCCCCTTTAAGTGAAATAGGTGGAACAGGCAGATGAGTTACATAGTTACGTAGGTTGAAAAAAGACCTAGGTCCATCAAGTTCAACCTTTCTATACCAATTATACATAGGTTCAATAGAAAGTTTTACGAACATTTCTTCAGCTGACCTCATCTACGCAGAAAGATGTGCCAACCATTTGTTTCAGCGATCGTGGGGGTCTCAGCACCTATCCCACCTATTAAAACTTTGCACTGTCATGATGACGGTAAAACTTTTTAGAAAGTGCCGTTACACTTTAAATGGTGCTTTATGACAGGTGATAGACAAACATTAGGAAAGACTCCTAGAAAATGAAACCCAGTTATCCTCTAAACCCAGAGCAGGTCAATTCAATCCATTCATATCAAGCTCTCATTATAAATGCTAACAGTTTATTTATTGCCATCATTAACAATAGTAGACAATTATTACGAGGAGAAACGGCACAGAATGCTGAGCCTGAATAGTAAGAACCCATGAGCCAGAACGACCGGCTCACAAACACGGCTGATGCCTAACTTTGGAAGTCATTCTCACCAAGTGAGTCCACATTACATTGGTTTCCTGTGATGTATACATATAAGCACAATGAGATTTCTACATCCACACGGCACACAGCGAGCTGTAAAGCACAACCCTAACACACCTGGAAGAACATTATACACTTGTTATGCATCTGAATGTTGGCGTCTGCAGCTGAAAAGAAATCTAATCAAATGGCAATTACCTTCACTTTCCACAGTATCAACCATGGGCAATATTTACAGGCAGCACAAATAAACACGCTCACGTCATTAGAATCCCATTCAGATGAGAAGAATAAAAACAGGAAAGAAAAAGCCTTCAACCTGGCAGGTACGTGTGCCAAAGGGATTTGCACATCCGTTTCCTACGGATCCTTACAAATACCCTAAGCCAACCGAACAAAATATAAGCAAGAAAATCCTGAGGGACAGCTCCAGACTAGGCCTTAATAATCAAAAGTCAATTTCCATCATGCTTGTAGCGTTCAGACACAATCACCATGAAGGACGCTCAAAAACCTGGCGATTTACAGGGACAAAAAAGAAAAAGGAAAATGAGCCAGATAAACACACAGCAGCATTAATATTTATGGGATTAAAAAAACAGCAGTACCCATGATACCGCCTAGCAGACAATTAGAAGGCAGCCTATCTAGCATGCACTGGATGTCTAAAATGCAGCAGACAAGGCAGGCAACAGTTAATGCTATTGCTTTCTTTAAGCACTCAGATGAACAGAAACATGAAGAACAGCCGCCTTACACAGCTACACATGCCTGGTATATAAGTTCTAGCCAATCTTCAAGACGACAAGGAAAAGAGATATTTACCTTACCACTATCAGCAGGCCGGCTATCGGAAATCACTGTTAGTGGGGACAAAATTAACAAGCCAGCAAAGCAGCGAGCTGCTAGTCTCTTCATCAGCTGATCAGGAGGAAAAAAAAAAAAAAAAGAAGAGGGAGCCGGGGAAAGGCTATGTTTTCAAATACAAGTAATTTTATTTTACCGAATATGCAACACCGGACTGCGAGCTGGAAATCTGCTGTTTCATTCCACCCAGCACAAGGCCTGAAGCCTCCTTCCGACAGTAATGCTTTAGTATTGACAACTGCTTATCATATTTACCCTTATTATTCCAGGCACAAGCTGGAGATTATCATCCAGGGCAAGCGTTCCTTCGCACTATTCATGATGGGAACAAATGAGGGACGGCCCGGAAGGTAAACCAGACAGGTAAATATTGGAAAATACGGCCGGAATGAGCCTAATAAACATCTACATTTTTCAACCCCCCAAAAAAATCATATTCTCACTGTAAGATTATATACAGGAGCTTGTGCGCACATTTCATGTAGACATAGACGTGATGTTTAATACACAGTATAATAATAAATGATTGTAGCTCTACCTTACATGGTATGACGGAGACAATAACAACGGTCATTAGCCAATCTCCATTCCAGACTAATGATCTTATGCCATATTCTGTGATATAGATAATATGGGGGGGGGGGGGTCATCAGGAATTACTACAAAGCCAAGTGTTCATCACAGTCACCTATCTGCATAGAAAGCTGGACAAATAATAAACCGGCAGAGCACTGCCATTCATTAATAAAAGTTGTGCTATAGCCGCTGCTGTGATATCGTCTCTTTAAATTAAAATGCATGCTTTCATTATACGCAGAAAAATGGAAGCGGCTGCAGCAGCGCTGCATGAGAGGAAGATCATTTATGTATACAATACAGACAACTTACTATACAAGGCTAGACTTTCAGTGATTAGGGGTGCCATGAAACAAAACAGAAAGAACAGAGAATGCCCATCCAAATCTTCAACACGGCAATTAGAAATCACAAAGACAAATCCCACATTTCTGATTGGTGACGTGCTGCAGTGAGACCTTATTCAGGCACGGTGACGCCTCTCCTGCTCATCCGCGCCTCAATTTAGTGAGGTGAATGGAAAGGGAGGCACAAGGAGCGAACAGGAGAAAGCTTAACCCCTAGCAGACTGGGTTCTCGTATGGGCTCAGCGTACAGTCTGCTAGCCGCATACATGTGCAAAGCCAGATCAACGCTTCGCCTAACATGCGATGCACATATTAAAACACATGCATGTCAGTAAGACAGCTGACGTTATTAGTATTTTTTTTTTTTTTTTTTTTTAAATTCCCTTTATACATTTTTTTTTTTTACAGTGCTGAGAAATTCACAGGTCATTTACAGCAAAGGCCAGATTGAAGGGATTCTAGAAATCTGCAATGAGCAGACAGGGCTGTGCTTGGGGGATACCAGTCTTTTTCAGTCATTAGCACAGGAACCAGACTGGCTGTACACAATGCAGAACACCTCCTTATACGTGGAGCCGAGCATGCAGATATTAATCTCAGACAGACAGATGTTCCGGACAATCTGGTACTTGCACCTTTTATATGAGGAATTGCTCATGAGAAATCAAAATAAATTCTATTCCCCAATTGTTTATATCCTCTGGCAGTAAAAAAAACAACAAAAAAATCACAGTGCTGCAGGTCAACTCAACAATAATCCAGCGCTACATGTGTATCCAGCCGCACTCATACACCTAAGATTGGGTGGTGTTACCATAGCAACAGCAGAAATATGACCAATAAGGGAAAATGTAACAAACCACTGTACAAATCAAGATCCCCCCTGGTAAACATATACTCATCAGAATCATTAATATTGGGACTACATAGATTTACCATATGAACGGCACAAAGCTGAACATATCACCAGTGGAGACTCACGGTGCCAGATACCACCAAGGTACCTGACATGAATGAATGTAAAAGTGTACAAATTTGGGCAATACAGGAGGACATTATAGAAATGTACAAAATAAGTGACAGCTAACAAAAGATTCTCCTGTATCTGTACAGTATGAGAAATAAAGTATAGGCAGCCATTCAATGTAATGCATGGACGGGCCAGGTTCACTACAGCAGACGCCATTAATGTCTTACAGATCTGACACACAGAGGGTGGTCTTGAACAGGGCTAACATGCGCTATAACCTCACTATTTGCCTTAAACTCATGAAGACAACCCCTTTAAAGTAGATCTGTCACCAGTTTTCACAATGCCAACTATAATTATAAAATAAATCTGTTAGACCTGAAGAGGCTGCTGTAGTTACAATGAAAATCCATATAAAAATGGCCCCATAATCCTGATTGTAAAGGGAACCGGTCACGTGAAAAAAAGCTATTAACCTGCAGGATGAGCATTTTATAAGTCCTGCTATGTTATGAAATATCTCAAGAGTCCAGTGTATTCAGTCTCATACCAACCCACCTGATTAACAGCTGTAGCTTGTACTGAGCAGCATGAGATTTTAGCCACAACAGGAAAGAGGAATACTACGACTACATGCCAATAATCAGTAAATGGCAGTGCTTTAGAAGCAGATTATATTTGCTGCGTCCAAAACGCTGCGTTCTAATCACGCAGGTAATTCCGCATGTGTTCAATGAACAATGCAGATTTACCACATCCAATACATTCTATTGGGGAAATTTCTATTGCCGAGACATGCTGCGTTTCGTAAAGCCGCACCGCGGATGAGTTTACGCAACGTCAAATAGAGGCACAGTGGGCATGGGATTTCTATAAACCCCATCCACTGTGTTTCTACTGTAGAAAGCAGCGTTTTGGACGCAGTGCAGGTGAGCTGCGTTCAAAACGCTATTACTGATCAATGGCCCATACCCTAAGATGCTGTCAGTGTAGGTGAATGGACAGTGAAGCTAAACTATCATAAAAGTTTTCACAACCATTTTGATATGGATTTTCAAAGACAGCAAACCAACCTTCTTAGGTCTAAAATACTCCACATACAGAGCTTGTTTTGTGAAAGCTGTTGACAGATCTGCTTTATTGTTTTCTTTATGAAGATACAGTACAGACCAAAAGTTTGGACACACCTTCTCATTTAAAGATTTTTCTGTATTTTCATGACTATGAAAATTGTACATTCACACTGAAGGTATCAAAACTATGAATTAACACATGTGGAATTATATACTTAACAAAAAAGTGTGAAACCACTGAAAAGATCCTAGTTACTTACCGGTAACGGGATTTTACAGAGCCCATGACAGCACCACCTGAGAGAGGGTATCCGCCCACCAAGGACAGGAACCTACTGAATAAAAAGGCGGTACCTCTCCTCCGCATCAGTTTTGTTTCAGAGCATGAGAGGGCCTCCGAAGACAGGTTAATACATAACCACCACCTCAACATATGTACTAAACACCTTAAAAAAAGTGCACACCACAGTGATAAAGGGGAGGGAATTAATAGGGTGCTGTCATGGGCTCTGTAAAATCCCGTTACCGGTAAGTAACTAGGATCTTTTCCCCTTCTCCCATGACAGCACCACCTGAGAGATTTATAGAGATCAAATACCAGAGGGAGGGATCACCGCTTGCAACACCCTTCTACCAAAGGACAGATCAGTAGAAGAGGAAAGGTCAAGACGGTAATGTTTGTAAAATGTAGCAGGGGATGACCAAGTTGCCGCCTTACATATAATGTCGATGGGCACATCCGCCTTCTCAGCCCAGGAAGCAGCTACCGCTCTGGTGGAATGGGCCTTCAGGTTCTCAGGAACCGGCAGATTGCTTAGAAGAGTAGGCTAAGGTAATAGTATCCCTGACCCATCTAGCTATGGTCCCCCTTGTAACCTTAAGTCCTTTCCTAGCCCCCTGAAAGGATATAAATAAAGCGTCACTCCAGGCTTTTGTCACTTCCAAATACTGGACTAACACCCTCTTAACATCTAAGGTGTGAAGCTTATGTTCCTCAGAATCCCTAGGATTAGGATAGAAGGAAGGGAGAGTGATTACTTGCGTCCTATGGAACTTGGAGGCTACCTTTGGAAGATAGGCCGGGTCTGGTCTTAAGATTACTCTATCCATACATACTTGAGTGAATGGATGGTTAACGGATAGTGCGTGCAAGTCACTGACTCTACGAGCTGATGTCAGGACCACCAATAGCGCAGTCTTTAAAGTTAAGATTTTTTCTGAAACCTTCTCTAAGGGCTCGAAGGGAGGTTTGGTTAATGCTTCCAGAACTAAATTAAGGTCCCAAGGAGGCATTCTTGGAACAGGAATAGGTCTGGATCTATGACAGGCTTTAATAAATCTAATGATCCATCTATTTGCTGCCAAGTCATAATTATACAGTGCCCCCCTTTGCGTCAATAGCGACCTCTCAAAATCCAAGCCGTCAAATGCAGGCCCGCTCTTTGGGGATGACAGACTGGGCCCTGCCTGAGGAGATCCAGGATGTCCGGAAGAACCCATGGATCTGCTTGGGACATTCTCTTCATCCAAGTGAACCATGGTCTCTTGGGCCAGAACGGGGCGATCAATATAACCCTCGCCCGTTCCTCTCGGATCTTCCTCAGGATAGTAGGGATCAGTACTAAAGGGGGAAAGGCATAAGCTAGAGTGAAATCCCACTGAATCTGCAGCGCATCCACCGCAAACGCCCCCTCTTTTGGATTCAGGGAGCAAAAGGTTTCGGTCTTCCGATTGTGTCTGTTTGCAAACAGATCTATCTGGGGCTGTCCCCACCGATCCACAATCTGCTGAAAAACGGCTGGATTCAACTCCCACTCTCCTTGTTTCAAGATGTGACGACTCAAGAAACCGGCCTTTATGTTCTCTTCCCCTTTTATATGCAGTGCCGAGAGCGTAACCAGCCGACTCTCGGCAAACCTGAAGATCTGATCCGCTATTAACATCAGAGGGAGAGATCTGGTACCCCCCTGATGATTGATGTAGGCGACTGTTGATCTGTTGTCTGACATTATCCTGACGTGAGGACCCTGAAGAACAGAACTGAATTCTTTTAGCGCGTTTCTGGCTGCCAACAGCTCTTTCATGTTGGAAGAGAGACTTGTCTCGCTGTCCGACCAGAGGCCTTGTACAGAACGATCCCTTAGGTGAGCTCCCCAACCTTCCACACTTGCGTCTGTTGTAATTGTATCCGACACCTGGAAGGTCCAAGGAACCCCCAAAGATAGGTTGACCGGAGATGTCCACCAGTCCAGGGAGTTGATCACAACATCTGGAAGAGATATTTTCCCATTCAGGCGACCTTTGAGCCGCCTGTCCGCTGCCAGAATCTCCTGTTGAAGACATCTGGAATGGTGCTGGGCCCACTGAACCGCCGGGATGCAAGACGTCATTGTACCCAACAGAGACATTGCACTCCTCAGGGTCGTGGTCGGATTGCTGACAACCTGAGATGTTAGGGATCTGATCTTCAGTTTCTTTTCCTCTGGCAGAAGACAGGTTTGGTTTTCTGAGTCCAGAATGAGACCCAGGAAAGACTGAACCCTCTTTGGTTCCAGCCTTGACTTCTCCAGATTTAACAGCCAACCTAGGCGTCTTAGACTGGCCATGACGTCCGCCAGGGCTAGAGCACAGAGTTGACTTGATCTGCCCACTACTAAGAAGTCGTCCAGATAAGGGATGACCAAAATGTCTCTTTCCCTCAAGTGCGCTGTGACCTCCAGAATGATTTTTGTGAAGACTCTCGGCGCCATGGAAATGCCAAAGGGAAGAGCTGCGAACTGAAAATGCCTTACGTGCCTGCCGAATTGTACAGCTACTCTTAGAAACTGTTGATGATCTGGCAAAATCGGGACGTGGTAGTAGGCGTCCTTCAGATCGAGGACGCACATAAAACAGTCCGGAAATAACATCTTTATGGCTGATTTTATTGTTTCCATCTTGAAAGGCCTGTAGATTAAATGGTCGTTCAGTCTCTTTAAGTTCGCAATGGTCCTGAAGGAGCCGTCCGGCTTCTTTATTAGGAAGAGAGTCGAATAGAATCCTCTTCCTTGCTCGGGTGCAGGTGTTTCCACCAGAACTCCTTTCATGAGCAGAGAGAACTTCCTGCTGTAAGGCTATCTGTTCCGCTAAACCTCTGGGGCTGATATTTTGACAGTGTTCTTGGGCCTGCTTTTGAACTCTAATGTCAGCCCCCTCCTGATTATCCCTAAGATCCAAGAATTGGATGAAATTTCCTTCCAGGCAGGCAGGAAGTGGGACAATCTTCCTCCCACCCGGGGGGAACTGTCACTTAGGGGCTTTCTTATTCTCGGAGGAGGGACCCCCAAACATGAAGCCTCTGCTATACGGCTTTCGGTCTTTCCAGCTACCTTGGTCTCTGGGAGCTTTACTGCGGCTGTATTTTCTCTTCCGAAAGAAACTGTTAAATCGGGAACCAGACACCGTGGGAAATCCATGTTTTTTGTCTGCGGCTTTATCTAGGATGTCATCTAGACCTTTGCCGAACAAGAAGTCCCCCTCACAAGGGATTGAGCACAGTTTAGACTTTGACTGCACATCTTCTGGCCAGCTCTTGAGCCATAGCGCCCTACGGGCTGCATTAGAGAGGTTTGCAGACCGGGCAGCCAGCCTAACTGAATCTGCCGATGCATCTGCCAGGAATGCAGCCGTTCCCTGCACAAGAGGAAGGTCTGATAGAATTTTCTCCCTGGACACATTCCCCCTGATCTGGTCTTCCAATTGTTGAAGCCAGATCATCATAGATCTAGCAGTGCAGGTCGCTGCTACTGCCGGTTTAAGGGCCCCTGCTGACGACTCCCAGGTTTGCTTAAGGAAGGACTCCGCTTTTTTATCCAGCGGGTCTTTTAAGGCTCCTAAATCCTCAAAGGGCAGAGTGGATTTTTTTTTTTTTGTGAAGATTTTGAAATGGCCACGTCAATCTTAGGGGTTTTGTCCCATTTAGCCGCATCCTCATCCTCAAAGGGGTACCTCCGCTTGGAGGATGACGGCAGCTGACCCTTCCTCTCCGGTTTCTTCCATTCCCTTTCTATCAGAGATTTAATCCTGTCATTGACCGGGAATGAGCGTCTCCTCCTTTGGTCTAAGCCCCTGAACATAACATCCTGGACTGTTCTGGGCACTTTGGTATCGGTAATACCCATAGTCCCTCTGACGGCTTTAACTAGTCTCTCAGTATTCTCAACCGAAAAACAAGGTCTGCCCCCCCCATCATCATCCGAAGACTCCGATGACGATGAGTGATTAGAGGAGGAAGGCAGTTCTCTCGTAAAACGGGACTCCACTGATTCCTCTGATTCTGAAGAAACTAGTTTTCGCTTCTTCTTTTTGAGAGAGGTTAAGCCTCTTAAGGACTCTCTGACCTCTGTCTGGATTAGATCCTTTAATTCTAAAGAAAACCTGGGGGACTCCTCTGCAATGGTTTTCTGAATACAGTCCGAGCATAGGTTTTTGGCATAGGAGGTGGGAAGACCGATTTTGCATAAAGCACACTCCCTGTTTTTACTTTTAGCACTACACTTCTTCGCCTCCTGCCCCAAGAAATAAAAGGAGAAGAAGGAGGAAAAGAGAGAGAGAGAAGAGCACATTATTCAAGGTGAGACTTTCACGAAGATCACTCACCACACTGCCGTTCAGACTAGGGTACCGGAGGCGGTGGTTGCCGTTCACATGAGGGCTCCCATCTGGCGGAGGTGGACTGACGAAGTCTTTTCTGACCAGTCTTGTCGGAACTCGTACGCCCCTCACTGCTGTGACTTTGTCGATGGGAAGATTCCCGTTCCATTTGTTTGAGCTGCTTGCGCTGCTTTGATGGCTGTGGCTGCTGCTGTACTTCCTGTGGCGGTGACAGCTGCTGCCCAGGTGACTGCGGTTCCTCATCCATCATGGCGGGGATGCAGACACCGCCATCCTGATTGCTCCCCATCCTTAAAAGCAGTAGGGCTCCACCTCCTTTAGGCTCCTCCCTTTCCGGCAGTGTGCTCATCTCTCTTTTTTTTTTTTTAATTTTAGCCAGCTGGCGCGCTACCCGCAGATCCACCTGCCTCTGCGCGTGCGCAGCCCAGCGGCACCCGGCGCGCTTGCAGCGGGATGACAGCTTCCCACCCGCGCATGCGCAGACCCGGTTTCCGGCGCACTCCGTGATAGGGCGCGTCAGCACCCCGCGCGTGCGCAGCCCGGACTTCCGGCGCGCTCCGTCACAGGGTGCGACGCGACCCCCACGTGCGCAGCCCGGAAGACCTGCCGGCCGGCGCGCTCATTTCATCTTTGCGAGGCGCAGACCCGGCCGCAGGCCCCGGCGCACGCGGGGAGGAATCCAGAAACAGCACCTCCTCCCCACACGCAGACCCGGGCAGCAGCCAGACGGGCTGGGAACAGGGACCATCTGCTGCTTCCACGGCCTCCAGGCCGCACCGTCCATAATCCAGGTACGTGAGGTACCACCTGGTGAGGCTCCCATCAGGGACAGGAACCAAAACTGATGCGGAGGAGAGGTACCGCCTTTTTATTCAGTAGGTTCCTGTCCTTGGTGGGCGGATACCCTCTCTCAGGTGGTGCTGTCATGGGAGAAGGGGAAAATATGTCTTATATTCTAGGTTCTTCAAAGTAGCCACCTTTTGCTTTGATGACTGCTTTGCACACTCTTGGCATTCTCTTGATGAGCTTCAAGAGGTAGTCACCGGAAATGGTTTTCACTTCACAGGTGTGCCCTGTCAGGTTTAATAAGTGGGATTTCTTGCCTTATAAATGGGGTTGGGACCATCAGTTGTGTTGTGCAGAAGTCAGGTGGATACACAGTCCTACTGAATAGACTGCTAGAATTTGTATTATGGAAAGAAAAAAGCAGCCAAGTAAAGAAAAATGAGTGGCCATCATTACTTTAAGAAATGAAGGTCAGTCAGTCCAAAAAACTGGGAAAACTTTGAAAAAGTGTCCTCAAGTGCAGTTGCAAAAAACATCAAGCGCTACAAAGAAACTGGCTCACATGAGGACCGCCCCAGGAAAGGAAGACCAAGAGTCACCTCTGCTTCTGAGGATAAGTTTATCCGAGTCACCAGCCTCAGAAATCGCAGGTTAACAGCAGCTCAGATTAGAGACCAGGTGAATGCCACACAGAGTTCTAGCAGCAGACACATCTCTTCAACAACTGTTAAGAGGAGACTTTGTGCAGCAGGCCTTCATAGCTGCTAGGAAACCACTGCTAAAGGACAGGCAACAAGCAGAAGAGACTTATTTGGGCTAAAGAACACAAGGAATGGACATTAGACCAGTGGAAATCTGTGCTTTGGTCTGATGAGTCCAAATTTGAGATCTTTGGTTCCAACCACCATGATATGTATGCAAAATATATATACCCATAGTCATCTTCCAGAGTCGCTCATCTTCCAAGTCATGGGATTTTAGCTCTGACTAGATGGCTCACAGGAGTTTAGGTGTGAACTGGAAGTGGCTTTTACAATGCATTTCACTATTAGACTCAGAACGATGCTCCATAGAATTACATTGTAAAGGAGACGCTGGGTCCACACATAAACCTGTGTGATCCGGCTAGTCAGAGTTGAAGTCATGTTACTCAGAAGAGAACCGGAGCAGAGTTGGAAACCGTGGAAGACCGCAATCAGTAGTTATTTTAATACAACTACACAATATTGCATACATATTTGGAGAGGGTTAGGGGGAAAAAAAAATATGTTGAGTGTGCTTCTTTAAAAAAGCTATTTTCAACAACTCCCCCATACATGATTATATCCAGTTTACAGTAGTGGTTTCAGATCCACCCGGGTCAGACAACCTAAAGTAACTGAACGTTAAACAAATAAGACAAAAAATTCCTTCCGCTATACAGTACAGGAGACAAACTACTAGATTTCCTGACAAATGGGATGTTGGAAGAATACATACCACCTATGCCTCTACAGCAGGGATATCAAACTTAAACCCACTGAGGGCCAAAATGAAAGACTTGAACAAAGTCGCGGACCAACCAGTAGTCAGTATAACGGGCCCCCCACAATCCTCCATACAGAGTAACGGGCCCCCCACAATCCTCCATACAGAGTAACGGGCCCCCCACAATCCTCCATACAGAGTAACGGGCCCCCCACAATCCTCCATACAGAGTAACGGGCCCCCCACAATCCTCCATACAGAGTAACGGGCCCCCCACAATCCTCCATACAGAGTAACGGGCCCCCCACAATCCTCCATACAGAGTAACGGGCCCCCCACAATCCTCCATACAGAGTAACGGGCCCCCCACAATCCTCCATACAGAGTAACGGGCCCCCCACAATCCTCCATACAGAGTAACGGGCCCCCCACAATCCTCCATACAGAGTAACGGGCCCCCCACAATCCTCCATACAGAGTAACGGGCCCCCCACAATCCTCCATACAGAGTAACGGGCCCCCCACAATCCTCCATACAGAGTAACGGGCCCCCCACAATCCTCCATACAGAGTAACGGGCCCCCCACAATCCTCCATACAGAGTAACGGGCCCCCCACAATCCTCCATACAGAGTAACGGGCCCCCCACAATCCTCCATACAGAGTAACGGGCCCCCCACAATCCTCCATACAGAGTAACGGGCCCCCCACAATCCTCCATACAGAGTAACGGGCCCCCCACAATCCTCCATACAGAGTAATGGGCCCCCCACAATCCTCCATACAGAATATTGCCCCCTACAGTCTTCCATACAGAATAATACCTCCCACATAGTCCTCCATATAGAATAATGGGCCCCACATAGGGGTGATGGTTCTGGTGTCGCAGGCAAAATAAAACTACCCTACTGGCCAAATTTGGCCCATGGGCCGGAGTTTGACACGTATGCTCTACAGGAATAGCCAAATCCACATCTGTGTTCACAATTATTTTCCTAATTATTATTGGATCCATCACATGTTGGACACCAGCTTTGTCAAATGGACCCCACTGATTAATAGGGTCTGTTGGGTTCCCATCATTGTATAGGCAGTTTTAGGGGTAGAAGCAATGCTGCATTGTATTCATCATTTATTATCAGTGATGGCGCTCCTAACAAAGCCTTTAATGCAGATGTAAACTTAGATGATATCCATGAGTTGCCACCCACTGGCTATTACACCAGTTGCTCGGCCCAAACATTTGTGCAGTGCAGGCATACCCATTTCTGGTTTCATTAAAGTAACAGACATGGCTGCAAAATGTCTCAATGATAGTTTTTTGGTATAAGGATTTTACTCAAAAAGGCATTTTTTTTAATATACTAAAATATTCATTGGCTTCTTTCTATTGCTGTTTATTTTCTGTAGGCACCAGAGCCAATATTTTTCTACAAGACTTGTCTGGGCTGCTCTCCCATTCTCTGAAAATTATCAAACAAGCAACACGCTGCAAGAGTCAAAATGAAGAATATTTGTATACAGTATAAGTGTCGCCATGTTTGAATATTCTCATGTGCCATCAATGAACTACAGTGGACAAGAAGAAAATGGGTTGATTTTGCCTGAAAACCACATTTAGAGCCACATATGTATCAGGTGCATTTTGATGTTGCTGAATTGCAGAATTAACCCCAAGACACTTACAATGGCATGTTTGGTTCTAGAATAAGGTCATTGGTATTTGCAGATTTACTTTAGTAGGGAGAAGGAGATAAGCCATCAGACCTTTGGTGATCTGGAGTAACAAATACAGCAGGCGAAAATACTTTTTCTGTCATTTCTCTATTACGCGCAACTTAATTTATGGACCTCTATGGTTTGATTTCTTAGCCTGTGTGGACTCGATGGGTTGTTACCGACATCTAGTGAGAATTTCATGTCCATAACACCTTTAGAAATAGATTTACATAGGAAATTGGTGATGTGTTCAATACTTATTTCACCCGCTGTATAAGGGCAAAGTGAAAGGCTATATGGCTGCTCCAACATACTACACTGTACATCGGCTGGTTTGGCAGCTATCCAAATGCAGGGATGCACAACTTGCAGCTCAGGGGCCACATGACGCCATTCTGTGCAGCCTCACAAATATCTGGAGTAGGACAGGCTTCACTGTACCTGGTGGCTGTTCAAATGTAGTTTCCATATGAGAAGCGGCATGCAATGTGGGAGCAAAGTCAGGCAATTACTAAGGTGAGGCGGTGGCCATCTAGATATGTATGGTCTTCTCACTGAAGTGCCGAATGGGAGAGAAGACTACTCCCAGTCTTCTGATGGGGGAAGCCCTTGAAGTTTTATAAATGTTTTAAGTCAAACAATTTAACACTGGAACCAAGAAAACTGGTGCACCCCTCATCTAATGTTTATAGCCATTTTAAAGGAGAGTTGTAATCTAGAAGTCATCAAGACAGCTCTATGGAGGAGATTCATGTGTCACAATACACAGTGGAGCTTGAAAGTTTGTGAACCATTCCGAATTTTCCATATTTCTATATAAATTTGACCTAAAAGTACATCAGATTACCACGGAAGTCCTAAAAGTAGATAAAGAGAACCAAATCATACAAATGAGTTCATCAAGAGAATGCCAAGAGTGTGCAAAGCAATCAAAGCAAAAGGTGGCTACTTTGAAGAACCTAGAATATAAGACATATTTTCAGTTGTTTCACACTTTTTTGTTAAGTATATAATTCCACATGTGTTAATTCATAGTTTTGATGCCTTCAGTGTGAATGTACAATTTTCATAATCATGAAAATACAGAAAAATCTTTAAATGAGAAGGTGTGTCCAAACTTTTGGTCTGTACTGTATGTGAAGCAGTTAGGCTATGTACCCACGATGAGTTTACGTTGCATATATTTGCTGAGTCTGAACAGCAGCATCTTACAGTTCTAGCAAAGTGGATGGGATTTATAGGAATCTCCTGCCCACTTTGCTTTTTTTTTCCCCTGTTACTTCGCGTAAACTGACCTGCGGTGCAGGTTTCAAATCCACAACAAGCCAATTTCTGTTGCAGGTATCCCGAGTTTTATGTGCAGATTTTACCCATAGACTTGCATTATTAGATACGGAAAATACATAGGTAAAAAACGTACATGCATTTTTAGTGCTTTTCCATGGTGGAGAATGGATGTAATTCATAGATTACTGTATGAATAAAGTTGTCAAAGCCAAATACCAGGAAATATCAAAATCAAAGCAGCCTTGTTTAAAACCGGACATACCAACAAGAGACAAAAAACGCAGCGTCAGATACACATGAAAAAAAAAAGTGTACTCAAAAAATGCAAGTAAGCATCGTAATAGGTGCAGAAAATCTTTAACATCAAAAACTCAGCAAATGCTTATAGTGGGAACATGGTCTAAGAATTAGCAAATAATTTTCAGATGAAATTAGTATCTGGTGTTTTTAGGCTACGTGCACACAAAGCATTTTTGACGCGTTTTCCCGCCGCGGAAATGTTGCGAAAACGCTTGTTAATAGGTCTGCCAGGTATAGCAATGGTAATCTGGACGTGCTGTGCACATAATGCGGAAATTTCCGCTCCGGATTACCATTGTGGAAAAAAATGCAGCATGACCATTGTTCAGGCGTTTCCGCCGCAAATTCGCGCCCATTGACTTGCATTGAACCGCAGCAAATCCGCAGGTATAATATCTATACCTGCGGATTCGCTGGGTTTCAATTAAAGCCAATGGACGCAAATTCGCGGTGGAAACGCGCTGCGGGTAGTACCCAGGTCGGGAGGACTACTACTCCTGATAACAGCGAGAGCGGCATGGTGGGAGGAGCAGAGCGCGCTGTGAAAAAAAAAAAAAGTAAAAACAAAACAAACAAAAAAAAAAACCTCTATACTCACCTGCCCGGCGGCCGCCGGTGTCCTCCTGGTCCCTGGCGGCGATGTGCTGCTCCCGGCGGCCAGCGGTGTACTGAGCTGCCAGGACCTGCAGTGACGTGGTCGATCAGCTGATCGGTCACGTGACGTCATCGTGGGAACCTTCAGAAGAAAGTTCCCAGGGTGATGGCGGTGAGAGCTCACCGGGGCTGATCAGCTGATGAACGCCAGTGACCTCCTGCAGCAGTATGTACACTGACGGGTGATTTTACACCCCTGTCAGTATACAATGCTGTCTTCTACAGCAGTGACATCAGTGATTGCTTTTGTCACTGCTGTAGAAGTGACACGGATCGTCGTGGGACACTTGTTGACGGTACGTGGACTGCGTCGTTGACGGCGGACAGGTGAGGGATATGGTTGTTTGTTATTTTACGTTTTTTTTCAGAAGATCGATGGCTTTGCGGACGGAGAGTAATAAAAAAAAAAATTGTAGAACAGTGTGTTTAATTTCATTAAAATACTTTATTCTGGCCGTGTCTTTTATTGAAAAAAGCGGCGATGATTTTGCTACGCAGTTAGTAATGGGGGCGTCTTATAGACACCCTCCATTACTAACCTGGGCTTCACGTCAGACGCTAATACAAGGCTTACGTGAACCCCAACCCCATTACCCAACCACTACAGGGCAGTGGGAAGAGCGGAGGCCAAGCGCCAGATTTGACGCATCTTATGAATGCGCCATTTCTGGGACTGCTGAGGGGTGATATTAATAGCCCCTTTCCTGGCTACTAATATCAGCCCGCAGCTGTCTCATTTAGCCTTTTCTGGTTAGATTTTATAGGGGGACCCCACGTCAATTTTTTTCTGGGGTCCCCCTGTAATCTAGCCAGTAAAGGCTAAACAAACCGCTGTGAGCTGATATTAATAGCCAGAGAACATTGTTGGCTAATGGTCCCTTCCCTGGCTACTAACATCAGCGGTCAGCTTTCCCTCTTCTGGTTATAAAAATGAAGCAGGAGCCCACGCCATTTTTTTTTTTTTATTTTAGGCTCTGTGCCCACGATACAGACATAGCAGCGCTTTGGACACATTTTTTGCTGCATCCAAAATGTTGCATTCTATCGAACGCAGGTAAATCCACATGTGTTCACTGGACTGTGCGGATTTACTGCATTCATTACAAGTGGTCAAATTTCTGTTGCGCAGACCAGCGACTCCACAAGAGAATTTGACATGCTGCGGTCCTGAAAGACGCGCCGCATGTCAGTGTCTTGCAGCCTCTGATGCACGTATAGTGGACACGGGATTTCTAGAGATCCCATCCACTATGCTGTAACATCTGGACGCTGCGGGTTTGACGCTGTATAAACACGCAGCAGCTCCCGATCCTGGCCACGTACCCAAACTCACCCGCAGCATGTCAATTTCCGCAGTGGAGACGCTAGTCTCCGTAGCAGATTTTGACCGATTGAAGTGTCATATGCGGTGGATTCACATGTACAGACAACGAAAGTGCAGCATTAGAACACCGCGTTTGGGACACAACAAAAATAAGCCGCATCCAAAGCGCTGCTAAGTGCTGATCGGGGGGAAGTAGTGGCTAACCAAACAGTTGTGAGCTGTTAATTATGACCAGAGACCATGTTTGCAAATGGCACCTTCCTAGGCTTAAAAATAGCAGCTCACAGCAGCTGCATTTATTACATGAATGGGAATGCTAATGAAGATTGGGTGAATGGGACTAGCAGACAACAAGCTCTTTTGTTTGGTGATGTCAAGGTGTCAATCAGACCTTTTCATGACCAAACCTAATTAAAGTAAAGTAAAAAGAGTTAAATAAACACACAGACACAGAGTAAACACTTTATTTGAAATACAACATAAATATTCTTTAATCATTCAAATTAACCAATATACTCACACGAGTTCTGATGGTAATCCATGGTTTAAGCAATGTCCCACTAAATAACTTTATTTAACTCCAAAAAGCATTCATTGATGTACAATAACACTTAAAAGGAATCTGTCACCCCCTGGGAGATATCAGACCTCTACTATGGACATACAGGTTACAGAAAAGTAAATCTACACATACCTGTATAGCCCATAGTAGAGGTTTGATTGCAGAGAAAAGTGTTTTTATAAACTTCGTTTTACACAGGCTTGGCGTCCCATGGACGCCAAGAAATCCCCGCCTATCTGTTTATTATTCCCATAAATCCCCGCCTATATGCTTAGTTACCATATTCCCCCCCTCCCCTGCACGTCCTGTGTCGTGCACCGTGCTCCCCGACTTTCCGGGCAAGCGCAAACCGCCACTCATATAGAGAGCGCTTTGATTCCTCCCGGCCCATCTCTCTGTGCACTGCGCCGCAAGAATCTATTGATCAGGCGCCGGGAAGTGACAGTGACTCCCCTGCCAAGGAGATGCAGAAATTTCTGCTTTAATTCCTGACCGTGCACACATAGCCTTAAAGGGCATCTGTCACCCCCTGGGACTTATCTGAACTACTAATGTGAGCATACAGGTGATAGAAATATAAATCTATTCCTAACTGTATTCCTCATATTAGAGATCTAGTTCCTGTGAAATTTCTTTTTATTCATTCAGGTTTCTGATGCGTTCCCGTCCCGGGGCCTGCAAGAAATCACCGCCTCCTGTGGTAATTACAATGTTTTTCCCCTCCCCTGCACGTCATCGTGCCCTGTGAAGTGCAGTTGCGGCGACCAAATCCCACGCCTGCGCACTTCACATTTTGCACAAGGCACACTTCTTCCTCCCATCGATGGTCATAGTACTGCAGGGATGTTGTGAGCAGGTGCCGGGAAGTCACAGTGACTCGCCGACGCCTGCGCACAAGATCCCTGCAGTACAATTACAATAGATGGGAGGAAGAAGTGCACCTTCTGTAAAAAGTGAAGTGCACAGGCGCAGAATTTGGCTACCGCAAATGCACGTCACAGGGTACTGTGACATGCAGGGGAGGGGGGAAACATACAGTTGTGCTCAAAAGTTTACATACCCAGGCAGAATTTTTCCTTTCTTGGCCTTGTTTCAGAGAATATGAATGACAACAAAAAAACTTTTTCTCCACTCGTGGTTATTGGTTGGGTGATGCCATTTATTGTCAAACTACTGTGCTTTCGCTTTTTAAATCTTAATGACAACCAAAAACATCCAAATGACCCTGATCAAAAGTTCACATACCCCATTTCTTAATACCGTGTATTGCCCCCTCTAACATCAATGACAGCTTGAAGTCTTTTGTGGTAGTTGTGGATGAGATTCTTTATTTTCTCAGATGGTAAAGCTGCCCATTCTTCTTGGCAAAAAGCGTCCAGCTCCTGTAAATTCCTGGGCTGTCTAGCATGAACTGCGCGCTTGAGATCTCCCCAGAGTAGCTCAATGATATTGAGGTCAGGAGACTGAGATGGCCACTCCAGAACCTTCACTTTGTTCTGCTGTAACCAATGACAGGTCGACTTGGCCTTGTATTTTGGATAGTTGTCATGTTGGAACGTCCAAGTACGTCCTATGCGCAGCTTCCGGGTTGATTAGTGCAAATTTGCCTCCAGTATTTGCTGATAAAGTGCTGCATTCATCTTTCCTTCAACTTTTACCAAGTTTCCAGTGCCTTTGTAGCTCACACATCCCCAAAACATCAGCGATCCACCTCCGTGCTTTACATCATAGACCTTGTTGACCTCTCTCCAAATGTATCGTTTATGGTTGTGGCCAAAAAGTTCAATTCTGGTCTCATCACTCCAAATTACCTTGTTCCAAAAGTTTTGAGGCTTGTCTCTGTGCCGTTTGGCGTATTGTAGGCGAGATACTTTGTGGCATTTGTGCAGTAGTGGCTTTCTTCTGGCGACTCGACCATGCAGCTCATTTTTCTTTAAGTGCATCTTGAAACAGCCACACTGCTAGTTTTCAGAGACTTCTGAATTTCAGCTGATGTTATTTGTGGGTTTTTCTTTGCATCCCAAACAATTTACATGGCAGTTGTGGCCAAAATCTCTGTTGGTCTACCTGACCGTGGTTTGGTTTTTACAGAGCCCCTGATTTTTCATTTGTTAATCACAGTTTGAACGCTGCTGACTGGCATTATAAAATTCCTTGGATATGTTTTTGTATCCCTTTCCTGTGTTATACAGTTCATCTACCTTTTCCCGTAGATCCATTGACAATTCTTTTGCTTTCCCCATGACTCAGAATCCAGAAAAGTCAGTGGCTGGATGAAAGATGCAAGATTGTCTGGATCCCAGAAACTCACTCAGCTTTTATGCACACACACTGATTACAAGCAAACAGGTCACAGGTGAGGATGTTACCTTTAGTAGCCATTCAAACCCATTTGTGTCAAATTCTGTGCATGTTATCAGGCCAAAATCACCAGGGTATGTGAACTTTTGATCAGGGTCATTTGGATGTTTTTGGCTGTCATTAAGATTTAAAAAGATAAAACACAGTAGTCTGACAATAAATTGCTTCACCCAACCAATAACCATGAGTGGAGAAAAAGTTTTTTTATCATTCATATTCTCTGAAACAAGGCCAAGAAAGCAAAAATTCTGCCGGGTATGTAAACTTTTGATAACAACTGTAATTCACACAGGGAGCGGGGATTTATTGTGGGCCCCGGGCCTGCAAGGCGTTAGAAATGTAAATCTATTCCTACCTGTATGCCTCATATTAGAGGTCTAGTTGCTGTGAAATTTCTTTTTATTTATTCTAGTTTCTATCACCTGTATGCCCATATTAGAGGTCAGATAAGTCCCAGGGGGTGACAGATTCCCTTTAATCAATGGGATGGCAATTATGTTTTAGTGAGCGACCTGTTTTATTTAACCAGTTCATAACTTTACCCTCCCTTCCTGACCAAACACATTTTTGGGTCATTTTGTAAATGCGCTTTTAATGGCTCTATTTTTTTTTCTCATTCACATATCCAAATAGTTTTCTATATAATGAGGCAAAACTTATGAAGTGTGCATTTTACAATTTTTTATTTTTTTTATTTACCACTATAGCTGCAGAAAAAAAAACAGGTTTTGCTTTGTTTTTCTTGCATTTTTTTCACTGACCATTTGTCTCTTAATGCATGCTGTTAAAGTTCAGTGAAAAAATTACCTATTCAGCTTCATAAGGGTTTTGGCACAAAAAACGCAGCAAAACCTGATACATGCATTTTGCAGCGTTTTTTTCAGCGTTTGTCATTGTCCATTACTTTCAATGGGTGAAAAGCTGCAAAACCGCTAAAAAACACCGAAAGAAGTGACATGCTCTATTGTGCAAAAAAACATGCAAAGCACAAAACATTGATGACACAAAAACCAATGTGTGTGCATGAGATTGTGAAATCTCAGACTTAGCTTGTACTGTAAAACTCAGCTGAAAATTTGCATTAAAATACGCCTAGTGTGAACATGGCCTAAAGGAAAGCTAAAAACATTTTAAATTATGGGGGGGGGGGGGAGCACTCACTACAGGTGGAAGAAAGGCAATTCTAGCAGCTAATCTGGAAAGGGTTCTTTACAGTCAGAGCAGTCAGGAATGCCGTACCACAAGAGGTAGTGATGGCAGACACTGACCGCTTTTAAAAAAGGGCTGGATGATCTCCTCACTCAATACACAACATTTATAGTTAAATTAGTGGCAAAATGTACAATTGGTGGAGGAAGGTTGAACTTTATGGACCTTTTTTTAATTTAATTTCATTTTAGCCATTTTTGTATTTACTGCACCCCCTTAAGGAGACTTTGTGGGGTGGGGGGCATTTCCACAAATTCTTTTTTTTACTGATTTCTCTTGTAACTGGCAGGAGCTAGTATTTTAGCCACAGCTACAGTGCAATGTCAGCCTCCTGGCAACATATTAAAGCTCTCTGGGTTTCCTAGGACCCAGCAGTTTTTCTTCCCTCCCTGCACCCAATGATCACATATACACTGGGTTCAGAGATAAAAGCAAGTGCTACTTAATCTGTATACACACAGCACTAGTTCAGTGCAGCGCGCACAGAGGGGGAGAAAGCGCGCTCGCTCAGCGCTGCGCGCACAGAGGTGTAAAAAGCGCGCTCGCTCAGCGCTGCGCGCACAGAGGTGGAGAAAGCGCGCTCGCACAGCGCTGTGCGCAGAGGTGGAGAAAGCGCGCTCGCACAGCGCTGTGCGCACAGAGGTGGAGAAAGCGCGCTCGCTCAGCTGTGCGCACAGAGGTGGAGAAAGCGCGCTCGCTCAGCACTGCGCGCACAGAACTGGAGAAAGCGCGCTTGTTAAGCACCGTGCACTGTGGTAGATCGCTCACTCAGCTGTATACGGAGGTAGACACAGGTATGCTGTCTCTTTAAAAACTTCTGGTTGGTTTATTAAAATGCAGCAAGAACCAACACTGAGTCCATAAAGGCAAACACAGACCACTGGGCAAAACGGGAAAAACAAAACGGTAACACAGAAGCACAGTCTTTATGGTCGTAGGGATCCGCCTGCTCAGAATTCAGCAACTGCACATGGTTCAGCCTAGCTCCACACAAACAGATCTGGACTTAGTCTCTCCAGACCTACTGAACACTGAATGCCTCAGTTGGCTGAGTATTTAAACTCCAGACCACACCCTGAGGTGGAGATATGGTGAATTGCCTCCTGCCCTGCACTATGGCCATTCACATAAAACTGGCCTATTTAAATATGCCCGGTTAACCCTCTCAGCACATACCATGTAGGAGAAGACTTACAGTTTCACATCACTAAAGCTAATAGCCTCAGTGAAACATATCTCCCCTCTGACACTCTGCCAGTGACTGTCACAGCACACACAGATGGAGAAAGTGCGCTCATTCAGCACTGTGCACACAGAGATCAGGAAGGTAAACCTAGTAAAAAAAAAAAAAAAAAAAGATGCTTAACTTCTCTGTAGGAAGTCTGTCTGTGTGTGTGACTGATGCGTTTCAGCTTATGCAACCTTATTCATGGTCAGCTAGTGCCTCCAGATTCAAGGCATATATAGATGAAATACACATCGCATGTTTCTCTGGATCCAATAAAATTGGGTATCAATTAAGAAAATGAATGCATCTGGAGAAATCTGGTGTGATGGAAAATTGGGAGGCTGAAAAGAAATGAAAAACTAAGGATACAGAAATTTGAAAACATACAAAAAAAATAATTAAATAAGAAAACCAGATTATATTAGTAGTAATGTAAAATAAGGTCTTGTCTGATATTTAGTCCTAATGGTGTCCTTTGTTTAATTTAAAAATCCAATAAGATTCTCTATTGAGTAGCTCTATAGTTGCCACCTCTAGTAGGTTTAGCAACTTTTTCTATGGCTCTAAGAATGAATGAAGATCAGTCAGTCCCCTTTGTGTCTGTACAAAATGGCGAGATACTGCAGTCATATTGACTGCTGATCTGCTAACAGCATCTGACATACGACGTCTGATGTGTCTTTTCAAAGGTTCATCCCACATACTGCATGCGGTGTGAGGTGCCGTCAATGAAATAAATCACTCCAATGGTACTACAGTTCATGAAGTTGTGTATTTTAAATGTTTCTCCCGTAGAGAATGATGTAAAAAATTTTTTGTTTTGTGTTCATGTTCACATGAAAGGCATTTATTGCTGCCGCATTTAAAAAAGCCCTTAATAGAAAGGCAGGCATCAGAAAGGACGTGTGTTAATTTTAAAGGTACTGGGTGCCAGAATGGATCCTAGTGTGGGAGTTTTTTGGCTGTGTATCGGATATTCGTAATGCACATGATTTGAGTGAGTTTGCGTCCTGATTTAAGATTGGCAGATATTTTTTCATAATTTGTATAATGTTATGATATTGTGAACTGTATTCTGTAGTAAACGTGCTGCTTGCTGTCGCTGTATCATAAGCTGGGATTAGAAACGTGGAGTGTATCACGTGAGTGATTAGATACACTTAAGAGTAACACGCTGGGATTAGATACAGGGTTAAGTGTAGTTTATCACTTGATGGGATTAGATAGGGAGCTCAGCAGAGTATCACAGAGGATGAGATTAGATACACAGCAGGGTCACACATTTCTAAAGGAACAGAGGTGTAATACGTGACCCTGCTCCGTCCACTATATTACTACTCCCATAGAAGTGGACAGAGCGGGGTCACATTATACCACTGCAACCATAGAAGTGGACGGAGCGGAGTCACACATTACACCACTGCTCCCATAGAAATGGGACCAGAAGTGTAATAGAATGACAATGTCCTGTAGATATATAATTTCACAAGCCCCTACATATAATAAACCTGCACCCTTTAGTGCCTTTTATGTAGTACTAAAGGGTGTTTACCCTAATGAAAAAAACACAACAAAAAAAAATAAACAGTGTGGACTGTTTTTAGTAACCAGGCAGCTGCGGGCTTATTTTATCAGGCTGGAAAGGTCCCTGTTATTGTGCCCTTCCCAGCCTAAAAATACCAGTCTGCAGCCACCCCAGAATTGGCGCATCACATTAGATTCGCCAATTCTGGTGCTGTGCCGGTCTCTTCTTGATTGCCCTGGTACGGTGGCAATCGGGGTTAATAAAGTTGGGGTTGATGACAGCTGTGAATTGTCAAAAATCACATATGGCATCAAGCCCTGTGGTTGGTAATAGGGGTGTCTGATAGACTTCTCTCCATTACTAACCCAGAAAGAAAAAAAACACACAGAAAAATAAGGCTTACTTAAATAAAGACTGCCTGACCAATTTTTTTTGGGCAAAAAAACAAAAACTCCATGCAGGTCCGACGTAGTACATGGCGTTCCCACGACAATCTCCGAATCAGACGCCCAAAGGCGCATTTTTCAGACAACTATGCTTTATAGGCTGTAGCAGCAGCCTCTCTGGGTAACACTGTGCTCCATGAGACGCCACGGCTGTGATGAGCAGTTACGTCAGTAACTACACCGCTCATCAGTCGCGAGCCCTCTGTATAATGGCCCCATATAGTGCTCCAGAGTACAATATGCCCCATCATTCTGGTATATATGGCCCCATCCTCCTCCTCCTGGTATATATAGCCCCGTTCTCCTACTCATCCAGGTATATATAGCCCCATATATTTAAAAAACAAACAAACAAAAAACAAACACACACACACACACACATACTTGCCTTCCATGCACTCCCACGCAGCGCTGCATCCTGTTCAGAGCACAGCAGATGGATGATCTCCCTGCTGTGCCCTGAACAGGACGGCGGGGAGCAGTGATCTGCAGCCTGTAGTGTAAGGCTATGTTCACACACATTGGGTTTTTCAGCATTTTTTTGCTGCAGATTTTTATGCAAATTTTCAGATGTTTTGCAGTACCAGCAAAGTCTATGAGAAACTAGAATTCTCTGTTCACACAGCATTTTTTTTTCTTGTTGTGTATTTTGTGCTTTGGTTGGGTTTTTGGAAAATAGAGGATGTCACTTCTTTCAGCGTTTTTTCAACCATAGGAAGTAATGGGTGGTGAAAAAAACGAGGAAAAAATGCACCAAAATTTGCATCAGCGTTTTTTTCAGTGTTTTTGAAGGCAAAATAGAATGGGGTCTTTTTTTTCGCAGAACATTATGTACATGCATAAATAGAGACAGAAGGACAGTGAAAAAAAACGCATCAAAAAGTCATAAGTTACTTACCGGTAACGGGATTTTTCGGAGACCATGACAGCACCACGAGAGAGGGGATCCGCCCACCAAGGACAGGAAACCTACAGGCTTAAAAGGGGCGGCTCTCTCTCTCGCCTCAGTTTGGATTACGGAGCATTGAGAGGACCACCAGGTTAGTAGACATGGTAAACAATCATAAAAATAATATTTTTATACACCATCACTAAGTGAGAAAATTATAATTAATAACTGAGGAGTGCTCCCATAAAGTGAAGGGAGGGAATATAAGGGTGCTGTCATGGTCTCCAAAAAATCCCGTTACCGGTAAGTAACTTATGACTATCGGTCGACCATGACAGCACCACGAGAGAATTGCAGAGATGAAGAAGTTTAGGGAGGGACCACAGCCTGGAGCATCCTTCTTCCAAATGGGAGGTCAGATGAAACACCCAAATCCAGTCTATAGTGCCTATAGAAGGTAGATGGAGAAGACAAGGTAGCAGTCTTACATATGTCTTCCATCGAGACACCAGTCTTCTCCGCCCACGAGGTCGCCACTGCTCGGGTAGAGTGAGCCTTCAACCCCTGTGGCGCTTCCTCCCCACTGGAGACATAAGCTACAGTAATAGCTTCCCTGATCCACCTAACTATGGTGGACTTAGCAACCTTAAGCCCTTAATCACACATCTTCTTACATCTAAGGTATGGAATTCTGCCTCTTTTTGGTTACTTGGATTAGGACAGAACGAGGGTAAGATTATTTCTTGGAGTCTATGGAAACGGGAAACTACTTTAGGGAGATATGCTGGGTCAGTTTTAAGAATTATTCTATCGTCCAGGATCTGAGTGAAAGATGAAGCTGAAGACAGAGCCTGGATGTCACTAATCCTTCTAGCTGATGTTAGAGCTATTAGAAGCGCTGTTTTAAGGGAGATGGACTTAAGGGATGCTGAATCTATTGGTTCAAAGGGTGAACCAGATAATGCTTTTAGAACTAAATTTAGATCCCAGGGTGCTAAATTGCTTTTGATAACAGGCCTGGATCTAAACGCAGCTTTGATAAAGCGAGAAATACAGTAATTTCCTGCCAGGTCACAGTTATATAGGGCACCTAAGGCAGAGACTTGGACCTTAAGGGTACTTGTTGCCAACCCCAACTCGATGCCCTTCTGTAAAAACTAAAATTTTTCCAATTGGCACCCCTTCACCAACCATAGAACCAGAGAAAGATAAAAATTTCTTCCAAGTTCTGGCGTAAATCCTGGTAGTGACAGGTTTTCTACTACGCATTAATGTAGCCACTAGGTTTTGGGAGAATCCTTTGCACTCTAACAGAGACCTCTCAAGTTCCACACCGTCAAGTGGAGGACAGGAGCTTGAGGATTGACTATTGGACCCTGGCCGAGGAGATCCGGAATTTCGGGCAGGACCCAAGGATCGGAGATGGACATGTTCCTTAGGCATGAGAACCAGGGCCTCCAGGGCCAAAAGGGGGCAACCAGAAGGACCCTCGCCTTGTCCTCTCTGATCTTTCTTAGGACCATGGGAAGAAGATTCAGGCATAGGGTTTTCTCTGGGATTTAGGGAGCAAAAGATCTCGGTCTTTCGATTTAGCCTTGTGGCGAAGAGATCTACCACCGGAAGCCCCCATTTTCGGACTATTTGGGAAAAAATGTCCAGCTTTAGTTCCCATTCGCCTTGCCTCAGAGAAACGGCTTAAGTAGTCTGCCTTTATGTTTTCTTTTCCTTTGATGTGGAGGGCCATTAAGGAAAGGAGATGGCATCCCGAAATCTGAAAAAGACGATCCGTCACTCTCATCAGTGATCCGGAACATGTACCCCCCTGATGGTTCACGTAGGCTACCGCTATCCTATTATCTGAAAGGATCTTAATGTTTTTATCATGAAGGAAAGGCAATAAATCATTCATCGCTTTATCCACTGCTAGTAGTTCTTTAGCGTTGGAGGAAAGGCCCTTTTCCGTGTCTGACCAGGACCCCTGGGCAACCATGTCCCCCAGATGGGCCCCCCACCCACGGGAGCTTGCATCGGTTGTAATTATTTTAGTGACTCTAAATACCCAGGGAACTCCTAGTGACAGGTTCTCCTCGTTCACCCACCACCGCAAGGATTCAAGTGATTGGGGTGACAAGGACATTCGTCCTTCCAAGTGCCCATCTAACAAAACTTCATAATGTAGGACGTCCCACTGTAGAACCCTGGAGTGGTATTGAGCCCACAGAACCCCGGGAAGGCAAGATGACAGGGTACCCAACAAGGACATCGCAGCTCTAAGGGACATGACTGGCTTTGATAATGCTTTCTCTACCAGGATTTTAACCTTTTGTTTCTTGGCTTCTGGGAGGAAACATATTTGAAGGTCTGAATCCAGCATAATACCCAAGAACTGCTGTATTTTTGAAGGCACTACCCTGGACTTCTCTAGATTTAGGATCCAGCCTAGACTTTCTAAGATGGAGGATACTAATTTTAGGTGATTATAACATTGGGAGGCTGAGTCTCCAACTATCAAGAAATCATCCAGGTAAGGGATAATTAAAATATTATGTTCCCTGACATGAGCAATGACTTCCGCTATAATCTTAGTAAATACCCTGGGGGCTATGGCCAGACCGAACGGTAAGGCCCTAAACTGGAAGTGCTTAATTTCTCCATCTATGATCAAAGCCACCCTAAGGTATTTCTGGAAATCCATATGTATAGGTACATGGTAATAGGCGTCTTTTAGATCTAATACTACCATGTAACAGCCTGAAAAAAGTAACTTTATTGTAGATTTAATGGATTCCATCTTAAAGGTGGGAACTATCAAAAACTTAAGGGCTTTGAGGTTAATAATGCATCTAAAAGAACCATCAGGCTTAGAAATCAAAAAAAGAGGCGACTAGAATCCTAGCCCCTTTTCTGCTGTCGGGACCTCCACTAGGACCGCTTTATGGACCAAGTTCAGGATTTCCACTTGTAGGGCCGTCTGCTCTAATACCGAGGGACGGTTTGGGGTCAAGATGAATCTCCCACGAAGAATCTGCCGAAACTCGAACCTCAGACCGGAACCTGGGCTGCGAGTCATTGACTCGGTTTCCGGGGTTCCCGGTTAGAAGGAGAAGAGCCAAATAGGAGCCCTCTACCTTTCGGTCTGCGTCTTCCCACTTCTCGTGACCCTTCTGCGGTCTTTTCCGTAGAAACCTTCTCCTATGGAAAGGACGTTTATAAGCGGGTGCAGACAAGCTAGGGAAACCTTTTTTTTTGTCACTGGCTTAATCCAGAAGTTCGTCCAGAACAGGCCCAAAAAGATGCTCTCCTTCACATGGAATAGTACAGAGTCTCGTTCTTGCTTGAATATCCCCTGGCCAACATTTAAGCCACAAGGCTCTACGGGCTGCGTTGGACATGGCGGCTGACCTCGCTGCCAATCTGACTGAGTCCGCCGAGGCATCCGCCAGGAAGGCTGCTGCCCCCTGTAGGAGTGATATATTTGATAAAATCTCCATCCTGGGGGTGTTCTTTCTCAAATGGGATTCAAGTTGATCCAACCATATCATTAGGAACCTGGCAGTACAAGTAGCAGCAACCCTTTGCTTGGGCCTTAAAGCCGACGTTTCCCAGGTCCCTTTGAGAAAGGTGTCAGCTTTCCTATCCAAAGGGTCCTTAAGAGCCCCCATGTCGTCAAAGGGGAGAGAGGATCGCTTAGATGCCTTAGCTATAGCCACATCTATTTTTGGGGCTTTCTCCCAGGAAGAAGAAGCTGAGTCTTCAAAAGGGTATTTTCTTTTCAAGAACGGAGGAAGAACACCCTTTCTTTCTGGCCTTTTCCATTCTCTACGTATCAAGTCCTGAATCTCATCATTAAAGGGAAGACATCTTTTCCTTTGTCCCAGCCCCCTGAAAATTACATCCTGGACCGATTTTTCTGGTCTGGCCTCTGTAATACCCATGGTTGACCGAATTGCTTTGATCAAGCCATCCACTCCATTAAGTGGGAAACAATGCTGACCCGCACCACTATCTGAGGAAGCAGATGATGAAGAGGCTGAGTCGTCCGAGTCCAACTCATAAGCCGACAACAGAGAGTCATCAGGGGCTGGGGAGATCTCCTGGTCTGTATCCACCTTTACTTTAGTCTTGTTAGAGAGGATTTTACTAATTTCAGACCTGACCAAGGTTTTTAATCCTGAGGTCAAGCTAGGGGTCTCCTCTGCTAGCGTCTGATTTATACAGGACTGACAATTTTTTGGGATAAGAGTCGGGAAGGACGGTGTTACACAATGCACATTGAACATGCTTGGTCTTGAATGTACACTTCTTCCGCTATTAAAAATACTGTAGAAGGGGAGAAGGGATACTCCATTACTAAGTGAACTTTCTCAAAGATCACTTACCCAGGTGGCTCAAAAGGGCTGGTACCGATTTGGAGGATGGACCCTTCTCAGCAGGGGGATCGTCCCTGGAGGCTGCAGTTTCGTCCATCCTGCTGGAACCGTGATGACTGGACTTAGACGCCGAACCTCGCTTTCCTGAGGACCGGGCGTTACCAGTAACACGAGGGCGATGCATTTTTTGGGGCTCCCCAAACAGCCGCTGAGATGGTGGAGATGGAAGCTGCTGAACTTGCTGCTGCAGCTGCTCATTATCGGACTCCATGATGATGAGAAAAAGCTGGGAAGCCTTGAACAGTGGTGCTTGGGCCAGTTAAGTAGCGCCTGTTCCACCCCTCAGCCACCTGATTTTAATTGCATTCCCCTTTTATTTATTTATTTTTTTTTTATTTTATTTACACAGGGAAGCTTGGCGCCCCATCTCCGCGGTTAATACCGCACTTACAATTAGGTGCACGTGACCGGACTTCCGGTTCCCGGTCACGTGACCGCCCCGAGGCGCGGTGACGTCATCGGGCCGCGACTTAGAGGAGGCCGCCGGAAGTGCGCGCCCACACGAGCCTCGCGCCGGGAAGCTCCAGTTGCCGCCGCTCAAGGTAGGCTCTGCCAAGATCCACGGGCCTACTACCCCGGATCGGGGCGCAGCGTCTGATATCCAGCGCGCCGACCTCCGCTGGGTGTCGATGGGGACGGCATCCCACGCAACCCGCATGTCTTCAGGGCGATGGTGGGCCCTGCCACCTCTGATAGGGGAGCAGTCCCACTGCAGTCCGGATCAGACCAGGGGCAGACTCCTCCACAGAAAGGGGCGCAAACCTGGCTGAAGCACATGATGAAAGGGCTGCCACCCCAGATAGGGGTGCAGCCCCCTGCTTATCTGGTGCCAAAATGCTGTGCCACTCCCAGATAGGGGTGCACCCACATAGACGCTGGAGCTGCAGATCCCAGATAGGGGCGCTGCTTGACAGCCGTCGCCATCCGGTTCTTTCCACGAGCCTGAAATTGGTTCCCTCCATCAAGGACAGGAAACCAAACTGAGGCGAGAGAGAGGGCCGCCCCTTTTAAGCCTGTAGGTTTCCTGTCCTTGGAGGGCAGATCCCCTCTCTCGTGGTGCTGTTATGGTCGACCGATAAAATGCGTTTTTGATGCAGTCGATTTCCTGCCAGAGATTAGGTTTTGCTGCAGATTTGAGATGCTGAAAAAACCCAACATGTGTGAACATAGCCTTATACTGACAGGCTAAGATCACCGCTTACCGCCGCCACCGCAGATACTCACCCCGGGACCTCAGCTCCCAGACACTTCCTCTCTCCGGCTGCTTCTGAAGGTCATCGCATGAACTAAGCAATGTATGCGATGACCGGGGGAAAATGAAGCCCACACCAACACTGTGGGCAACAAAATGACCGCGATCTCCTCCCACAGCTGTGACCTGGACAGCCTTGGGGGGTGCCCAGGTCACAATGCTAGAGATGTGGTCAGAGACCGAGCGCAGTTTCTTATGCCCATGGTTGCCATAAGTGAGATGTGTAAGTGTCCTGGTCAGACACTTACACCCCCACCAAATGAATATGGCAGCCCCCAGTGGCTAAAGTAAAAATTAATAAATAAAATACAATTAAAAAATGTTACATTAAAAAATAATTGATCATTATTAATACAAAATTTCACATTACATGTTTGTGGAAGTGTATTATGGCATAAACAAAGGAGATTTCTGAAGACCACAGAAGAGTGGTGGATGCTCATCAGGCTGAAACGTGTTACAAAACCGTCTCGAAAGAGTTTGGACTCCACCAACTCACAGTAAGACAGGAGTACACTGAACATTGCAGGATTGCAAGGAGAAAGCCATTGACCTCCAGAAAGAACAGTGCTGCACATCTACAGTTTGCTAAAGATTATTTGGACAAGCCAGAAGGGTATTGGAACAAAGTTTTGTGGACAGATTAATCAAAGAGCTTTTTTTAAAGTTCCTCCAAGGAAAAGACTAATCAACTATTACCGGAAACACTTAGATGTACGGTAGTTATTGCTGCACACAAGGGTCACACCAGATACAGAAAGCAAAGGTTCATATACTTTTGACACTCAAGACATGCGACGCGATGATCATCTTCCTTATTTAAAAAAATGGCAAAGTCTAATATCTTTAATTCTCGGTTCTCATTATTTACTTTTAGGACTTGTATGCAAATCTCATGTAGTTTTAGGTTACATTTACTGAACCTTCGCCCCAGTCTCAAATCAATTGACAAAAACAAGTTTCGCACCATCCATCTTTCCCTAGACTCGGACCATTCTCCCTGTCCCTGCTGCCGAAAAACATCCCCAAAGCATGATACTGCCACTACTATGTTTCACTGTGGGGATGGTGTTCTTGGGGTGATTAGCTGTGTGGCATTTCAGAAAAGGTGTGTGTTTATACTGACAGACCATATGACACTTAAGATTGCACACAGGTGAACTTCCTTTCACCAAGTATGTGACTTATGAAGGCAATTGCTTGCACCAGAACATTTTAGGGGCTTTACAGAAAAAGGGGTAAATACATGCACACATGCCAATTTTTATTTATTTGATCCAATAAATATCATTTATGCCTATATTTTTCTCACTTCACCAACTTAGACTATTTAGTGTCGATGCATCACACACAAATTGAATTACAAAAATATTTAAACACAGGTTGTAATGTAACAAAATAGGTAAAAAGCCAAGGGGGTTAATACTTTTGCAAGCCATTGTACATGTACGTTATGTCACTACCTTTGATGTGGGCTCACACGCCGAGCCCGCATCCTTTTCGGCAGATGATGGCTGATTTAATCAACCATCATGTGCCATTAACAGCCGCGGGTGCCATTGCCCATCTCGGACAACGGCATTCAACATGCCGGCAGGGGGGCGTCATTTCATGTGCCCATCAGTGCACTCGTGATGTGATTGCGGGGCACCGATGGGTTGCCATGACACCCGATGATCTGCTGAAGACCTCTCTGCTTGTCATGACGATTCTACTGTGGAAGCCAGCCTGTAACTGCCATTCGTAAGAGTTCGTAATTTTAGCTATACATAAGAGTGCTGATGTGCTATGTATCCAACAAGCGATCCCCCAAAAAACACACGTTCAAGTCACCCCTCTTTTCCCCATTAAAAATAAAACAAAAATAAAAAATTGAAAAACACATTTGGTATTTCTGTGTTCTTAAAAGTCCGATCTATCACAATATACAATAAATGAATCCGATCAGTAAACAGCGCAACGAGAAGAAATAAAAAATTGAAATGTCAGAATTACACTTTTTTTGTCATCGTAACATTGCAATAAAATGCAGTAAGAGGCGATCAAAACATGGCACCTACCCAATAAGGGTATCAATAAAAACATTAGATCAAGGAGCAAAAAATAAGCCATCACACAGTACTATAACCCAAAAATTGACAGAGTAAGGCTCTGTGCCCATGATGAGTTTTTTAAGCGTTTTTGCAGCGGCAATTCCGCTGCAGAAACGCTTAAAAAGCTGCTTGGTAGAAGGCCTGCCATGTTCCCCAATGATAATCCTCATGTGCTGTGCACATGCTGAGGAAATTTCCGCTGCAGATTATCATTGGGGAAAAATCCACAGCACCACCAATTATTTTGCAGAAGTGCTGCGTTTTCGCTGCCATTGACTTGCATTGGAACGCATGGATTTCGCATCACTGTATATGTAGATGCGCATTCCATGCGTTTCAATGTGCGGATGGTACCCAGGTGTGGAGGACAGGAGACTCTCCTCCAGACCCGGGTACCATAGAACCTGTAAATAAAAGAATAAAATAAATATTATACTTACCTTCTGATGGCCCGCGGTGTGCTTCTCTTCGCTTGCCGGCAGATCGCGGTGGACTGAAGGACCTGTGCTGACGTCATGGTCATGTGACGGCAGGTCCTTCAGTGTACCGCGAGCTGCCGGCAAGCCAGGACGGATTGAATAAAGACTCCGGGGGCCATCAGAAGGTAAGTATAGATTTATTTTTTACCATGCTTTACGGTCACACTATATAAATCCATGCCGTTTGCATGGATTTATATATTGTGACCAAGTTGTCAAGCACTTTCCAAGTGATGCTAAAATCGCTTGGAAAGCGCTTGTCAACCCGCATGCGGAAATGCATGTGAAGACAGCTTCACAAACGCTTCTACCTGGCAGGAAAACACATGTACAATCCGCATGTACAATCCACATGTACAATCCGCATGCGTTTTTTCTGCCAGGGAGATGCAGAAATGCTCAGGAAAAAATCCGGAGCATTTCTGCATCGTGGGCACATAGCCTTACAGGTCTCAGGGAAAAAAAAAAAAAAAACTTTGCTTGCCGACTTTTTCGATTTTTAAAAATTTCCAAATTTTTTCACCTCAAAAAAAAAAACAAGAAACAAAAAAACTGTGCATGTTTGGTATCTGCATAATTGTACTGACCTGGAATGATTTAATCATATTGCCAGGTCAGTTTTACCGTATAGTAGAAATGGTTAAAAAAAAAAAAAAAAAACTAATTGTAAAATTGCACTTTTTTTTTCAATTTCAATGTATTTTTTTTCCCGCTTTCTAGTACATCACATGATAAAACTAATGATGTCATTCAAAAGTACAACTCAACCCGCAAAAAACAAGCCCACAGATGGCAATGTGGACGAAGTAATTAAAGAAAAAAAGTTAAGGCTCTTGGAAGAAGCAGGAAAAAACCCCTTCACACGGCGACCAATTTTAGTTAAAGATAGAAATGCCGGGTATTCTGTATGTTAAAGTATTTGGAAAGCATTTTTAACCTGAGAATAGCGCTATAAAAAAAAAAAAATAAATAAATCACTATAAATTAACATTCCGATTACAGTTAAAAAGAAACTTACCCTAAGCCACTGTTTATCTGTCAGTGCATCACTGTAATCCACATCCCGACGTTGACGGGACCCTCTGCCAAATATTTTTTCTTCTTCCTCCTCACAAGTAAGTCGCTCAACTTCAGCGTCATCTTTAATGATCCAGGAGGGAAGGTCATCTTCTTCCATTAAACGAGGCTTGCGATTTGGATTTCGGGCATCCTCTCTGCGCCGATCTAAATCCATGCGCTAGGAAGCACACAGAAAGTTAGCAAATATGGACACCACCTCTTAATACAAAATAAGGGCAACAAACCTTGGCCTGTATGACAAACCTCCCCCGCTTCCCTTACTTTTTTCCAGGGATTGCCAGTAGTTATCAGTGAATTCCTTTTGGAGCACTTAAAAGTTTATTAACTCTTTAGTTAGAGGAATATGAGATCCTGCAACTTTTTTTTTTTGCACTTTAACATTTTACACCATTCGCCGTGCTGAAATTTGTGTTAAAGGGGTATTCCCATCTCCAAGATCCTATCCCAATATGTAGTAGGTGTAATAATAATAATAATATTAGCAAATATCTCCAATTAGAAATGTAGTATAGTATTTTTGATTCGCCACTTACCTCATGTGCAGGCATCGCAGGACCTTAGGTATCCATGGTTCCGTCCACTGATATAGTAACAGTTAGTTAGCAAGTTGCTAGTGGTCGTAGCCATGGATACCTAAGGTCCTGCGATGCCTGCACATGAGGTAAGTGGCATAGCGAATCAGAAAAACTGTACTACATTTCTAATTGGAAATATTTGCTAATATTATTATTACACCTACTACATATTGGGATAGGATCTTGGAGATAGGAATACCTCTTTAAGCATGTTCTGTAAATCAGTACAAATATGGCAATACAAAATGTACATTGTTTTATATTTTAATAATTTGTACAAGAAATACAGACTGACAAAATAATCATTTCTTTTTGGGTCGCCATATTCTGACAGCAGAGATGTATAAGGGTTATTTTTTCTGTAACAAACTTCGTTTTCATTGGTGCCATTTTGCTGAATTTATGTTAAACAAATGAAAGACTCTTCACATTCTGGAGAATAGGGATTTTTGTAAAATTCCAGTATAATTCAACTCCACGCAAATAAATTTGCACAAATCTGGATGCATCCATCTTGTTTGAGTTATGGTTAACCGCATTCAGATGTATGCTTTACAGAAGTCACATGGACCACAAGAACTGGCATGAATCACAGAGCAGCTAATAGATTTTCCCACGGAAGCCAGAGATGAAAATACATGGAGGCTGAGCGACATCACCTGTGTCACTTTTCACTGTAAACCTGTCTCTGACGAGAATGAGACACATGTTAACACTTTTTAGTTACTTACATTACTTCATCACTGATTTTTCTTTTAAAGCAGATTCCCCCCCCCCCCCCTCAGCCAAAGGTGGCTGGTATAAGCGCCAATTTGTATCTAGAGAGGGCTCAACAGCCCCATCTGAAACCACTACATACATTTCTATGCTTCTACTATAAACACTAAAATTTACTATATTGCAGTTGTTTTAAAGGGGTATTCCGATCTCCAAGATCCTATCCCAATTTGTAGCAGGTGTAATAATTAGCAAATACCTCCAATCACAAATGTAGTGTAATTCCTTTGATTCGCTATATCGCTTACCCCATGTGCAGGGCATTACAATATCTTCGGTATCCATGGTTACAACCAGTGACAGACAGCTATTCAAGGTCGTAACCATGGATACCTAGACTACTGCAATAACCTGCAAATGGGGTAAGCGACATAACTAAACAGAAGAACTATACTACATTTCTAATTTTCTGTATTTGCTAATATTATTACTACTACACCTACTACATATTGGGATAGGATCTTGGAGATGGGAATACCCCTTTAAGGTATTATGTGTTGTGCATTTTAGGTCCAGTAACTTATTTCTACCCACCTACGTACGTATGTACCCACCCATCCATCCATCCAAGACACACACACACAGCAAAGTTATCTTTTGATCTAAAATGTTAAAGTCAAATAGCTTACCATGAACAGGTCAAACTCTTCTTCATGACGTGCAATCATTTGATTTAGTGTCTCATCATCAGGGACTTCGTCTTCCTCCTGGTAAGGTATGAAATAAAAGTACAAAATATTCAACTTTTGTATCAAACTGTATTATGGCTGCAACATTCAAAAAATAAATACTTCGGGCTTAGATATCAAAAAATTAAAGAGCCAGTGATATTTTTCGTAACCAAACTACAAAAGAACATGTAAAATAAAGAATGTAATTACACAAGACTGGTGAGAGCTGCAGCATCCATTATACTACACCATGGACCGACAGACCAAAATGTTTCCAGGAAACCATGTGCCCAATATTCTGTCCTTTGACAGTCAGGATGCATAGGAGCTTACTGTACATGATTACACACTGGACGCAATACCAGTATGCAGTAAGCTCCAACGTCCAACGTTTCATCTAGAGGCAACAAATATTTGGGGGGGGGGGGGCGCAATCCTTTTTACAGCTGAAAAGATTAGGTTTGATATTTCTATGTGGAACCACAACGCAGCATTTTACGGTGACCACTAAATGACTATGGCTTTTTCCTGACTAATACAGGGCGATCCCAAAGAGGCATTTGAACAGGGATTGTCATTGACACACAACCCTTTAAAGTTGCCCCCCCAAAAAACTAAACTCCCACACTTTGATGTCTTTACTGCCTAAGTGAATAAAAGTGTTGGTCCCATTAAAAGAAACTTGTCAGCAGGAATGTCCATGGTAAACTAAAGGTACGGGTAGTATGGCGCTGTCACACTGATTTAATGCATACCTTTAGTTTAAAAATCTGCAGCCTGGTTTTCACTAAATGTTAACGCTAAATTTCGGTGCTTTGGGGCAGGACTAGTGGGCAGTAATGTGAATAGGGTCTTCGGCTCAGAGGACTCTGCCACGGCCCCTCCGCTACCTCTGTTGCATTAATTAGAATTTCGGGTTGGGGCAGTCTTCTGCACATGTGCCACCTCCTGCGCCATTTCCATGAAAACCGCCGGAGGTCGATCTGCGCATGTGCCAGCGCCATTTTAATGAAGACCGTAACCAGCGAGAGTGCTGCCCACAGCTAAGACAGCGCCAACCCGAAATTCAAATTAATGCAACAGAGGCAGCAGAGGGGCCATTGCTGAGCCCTCTGAGACGAAGACCCTACCCCCACAACACTGCCCACAAGTCTTGCCCCGAAGCACAAAGCACCGAAATTTAGCATTAAGTTTCAACGAAAACCAGGCTTCAGATTTTTAAACTAAAAGGTATGTATTAAAATCAGCATTGCAGAGCCATACTGCCCATACCTTTACTTTACCATGGACATTTCCTGCTGACAGGTTTCCTTTAACAGTCATTTTAAACATGCTTAAGTAACATTAAAAAAGAGAAAAAAGCCAAAAATATATAAAAGCTAGTAAATATTTTAGGCAAAAAGGGATTTCTAGACTGCTTAGAGGAGCTGGGCCAACAGTGAGAGCTTCACACATTCAGAAGGATAAGGAGGGGTCAGGGGAGTTTTGCACACACAGATGAAGTTAAAAACCGTATTAAAGAAGAAAAAATCTGCCTTTCAATCATACTGGGTGCCGGGAAGTCTCTGCCAGACAAGAGTACGACCTGTGCATGATTATTCTGTGCTATAGCATAAAACCCCTCAGCGACTTAATATGAACAGATTTCATATGCCACTTTTTTTTGCCAGCATGGAAAAAATAATCATGTGAAATTCTCTGCGAAAAACTAGACCCCTCAAGGAACATATCCTTGATGTGTGGTGAGCACCTTGAACTCAAAGGTGCTTCACAGAATTTTAGAACGTTGAGCTGTGAAAATGAAAAAATAAATTTTTTAGCAAAAATGTTGGTTTTGACCCAAATTTTTCATTTGTACAAGGGTAACAGGAGAAAATGGACTGTACAATTTATTGTGCAAATTCTCCCGAATACACAAATACCTCATATGTAGTGGAAAACTACTATTTGAGTGCACGGCAAGACTTCGAAGGGAAAGAGCACCAACTGAATTCTGGAGCTCAATTTTGACTGGAATAGATTGTAGACTGTACATGCCTGTCACATTTGAAGAGCTTTAGACAAGCCCAATAAGCAGGAACCCCCACAAGAATCTACACCTCTCGAGGAATTCATCTAGGGATGTATTGAGCATTTTTAACCTTCAAGGAATTCACAAATGTATAACATTAGGCTAAGAAAATGGAAAATAACCATTTTTTTCCCCTGTTGCTTTGGCCCGAAGTTTCAAATTTTCAAAAAGGGATAATAGGAAAAATGAACCATACAATTTGCTAAGCAATTTCTCCTGAGTACGCCAATTCCCCATATGTGGTCAAAAATTACTTTTGACGCACGGTGCAAAGCTCAGAAGGGAGGAAGAACCATATTGGAGGTCAGATATTGCTGGAATGGTTTGAGGTGCCATGTCACATTGGCAGAGCCCCTAAGGTGCCAGAACAGCAGAACCCATAAATGACCTCATTTTACAAATTACATCTCTCAAATTCATCTAGGGGTGCAGTGAGCATGTTAGCACCACATGTGCCTCACAGAATTTTATACCATTGGGTGGTGAAGAATGAATAAACTATATTTTTACCACTAAAATGTTATTTTAGTTTCAAGTTTTTAATTTTTGTAAGGGATAATAAGAAAAAATGGGCATCACATTTTGTTGTGCAATGTCTCCTAAGTACGCAAATACCCTACATGTAAATCAGGAACTACTTTTAAGGCACAGTGAAAAGCTCAGAAGGGAAGGAGAGTCCTACTGAAGTGCAGATTTTGTTGTTGATGGTTTGCAGGTGCCATGACCCACTGGAAGCACCCCTGAGATGGCAGAACAACAGAACCCCCCCCCCCCCCCTATAAGTGACCCCATTTTACAAACTACACCTCTCAATGAATTCATCTTAGGGTGCAGTAATTATATTGACATCATGAGTGTGTCACAGAATTTGATAAATTTGAGAAGTTATGGTAGAATAGTTTGCAGACTCCATATACAGAGTCCCTAAGTGCCAGAAGAGCAGAATCTCCCCCACCTCTAGAGACCTCATTTTGAAGATTACACCCCTATGGAAATTTATCTACAGATGCAGTGACGATTTTGACTCCAAATAGTGACAGTTTAATAGGTCAGGACGTTACGGACACAGCGATACCAAATGTGTGTATTTTTTCATCTTACATAAATTTACTTATTGGTTTAAAGGGGTATTCCCATCTCCAAAATCCTATCCCAATACGTAGTAGGTGTAATAATAGTAATATTAGCAAATATCTCCAATTAGAAATGTAGTATAGTTTTTCTTATTCGCTATGTCTCTTACCTCATGTGCAGGCATTGCAGCACCTTAGGTATCCATGGTTACGACCACTAGCAACTAGCTGTTACTATATCAGTGGACGTAACCATGGATACCTAAGGTGCTGCGATGCCTGCACATGAGGAAAGAGACATAACGAATCATAAAAACTATATTACATTTCTAATTGGAGATATTTGCTAATATTATTCTTATTACACCTACTACATATTGGGATAGGATTTTGGAGATGGGAATACCCCTTTAAACCAATAAGTAAGTTTATGTAAGATAAAAAATACACACATTTGGTATCGCTGTGTCCGTAACGTCCTGACCTATTAAGCTGTCACAATTTGGAGTCAAAATAATCACTGCATCTGTAGATAAATTTTCATAGGGGTGTAATCTTCATAATATAGGATCTTGGAGATGGGAATACCCCTTTAATTTTTTTTTTTACTTCGTCCCTATATGGGACTTAAACTTTTATTAGTCTGATCACTGCTATAATGCATTGCAATGCATTATACCTGTCAGTGCTACACTGACAGGAGCCTCTTAGACCATGCTCTCAGCATGGTCTAACAGGCCTGCTGCAGCTGGCTGACCGACGAACGGCCCCTCACGATAACGTCATGGGGGCTAGCGATCCCAGCATTTAGGGAGTTAATTGGCACGGGGTGGTATGGGCACCACTCCTGGCAGTGACAGCCAAAGCTCGGCTATAACTTACATCGAGCTCCCAGCGGCAAGCGTGTGGGCATAGCTCCTGTGCCCTCATGATCGCCATGACTTAAAGATACGTCATTTCGCGAGAATCACTTCCCAACCATGACACAAATTTACGTCAAATGTCTTGAAGGGGTTAAAGGTTTGTGCAGAGTTAAACAGTGCTCAGTAGTCAAAGCATTGCTACATCTGCTGCAGAGAAATGTGAGATTGTATCAAAATGACATAATTTAGCCCAGTGAGTGACACATCAGGGTCACACTGTTCATACATTACAAAGCACTCAGATTACATAGCAAAATCGTACTGTCAAAGTTCCTTTAAAAATGTAGCAGAGATAGCACTCCACTAGAAAATTACAGCAAGACCATAATGTATAAAAAAAACACTGATAACATAACAGTTCATCTCTGCAGTAAAGTGTTCAAGTTTACAAGAAGAATTTCACCAACTGCTAAAAACTAGCAGAAAAAAAAAAGAAAAAAAAGCCTATACGTAAATTAGGCCTCATGAACATAGATTCCATATTGTCATGTTCGTCATTCAACTGCATTTGGGAAATTTAGCACCACTGTGGAAAGGTTTTATCTGTGAATGGTCACTAGGCTCCTACCTAGTATACAGTTGGAGAAGTAAAAGGCGCAAGATGACAAAAAATATTGAGTAATCATAAACCCCACCCCCAAAAAAACAAACCTAAAAACAAAAAAAAACAAACAAACATTAAAATGCTACAAAATGGAAATCACATTAACATCCATTTGCCCGTAGTATACTAGTGCTTACTAAAGGGTCTTAAAAAAAAAAAAAAAAAATACAGTTTTCCAAAAATTGCCACTTCTGTACCTTAGCCATAGTTACACCCCCTGTTATTAGAATCATAGAATGCTAGCCTTTGAAGGGACCTCCAGGGCCATTGTGTCCAACCCCCTGCTCAATGCATGCAGGATTCACTAAACCATCTCAGACAGATGTCTGTCCAGCCTCTGTTTGAAGACTTCCATTGAAGGAGAACTCACCGCTAGTGATGAGTGAGCGTGCTCGTTTAACCCTTTCACCAAGCATGCTCGGGTGCTTAACGAGCATCTTCGGCGTGCTTGCATATTATGTTCGAGTCCTTGCATCTGCATGATTTATGGGCTCAACACATGCAAGGATTGCCCGTTAGTGAATCCTCACATGTGTTCAGGCTGTCTAACACCCATAAATCATGCAGATGCAGGGACTCGAACGTAATTTAGGAGCACGCAGAAGCTACTCTGTAAGCACCCGAGCATGTTCAGTTAAAGGGTTAAAAGAGAACGCTCACTGATCACTACTCACCGCCTCTTGTGAAAGCCTGTTCCACTCATTGATCACACTCACTGTCAAAAACCTTTTTTCTAATATCTAATCTGTATCTTCTCCATTTCAGTTTCATTCCATTGCTTCTTATGTTTCCATGTGTAAATGAGAATAAAGATGATCCGTCTACAGTGTGACATCTCTTCAGATCTTTGCAGACAGCTATTAAGTCTCCTCTTAGTCTTCTTTTTTGCAAGCTAAACACTCCCAGAGCCTTTAACCGTTCCTCATGGGACAGTTTGCAGTGGGCTCACCATTCTGGTCGTTCTTCTCTGAACTTGCTCCAGTTTTTCAATGTCTTTTTTAAAATGTGGTGCCCAGAACTGTACACAGTATTCCAGATGAGGTCTGACCGAAGAGGAGTAGAGGGGGATAATACTTCACATGATCTAGTCTGTATTCTTCTCTTAGTACATCCCAGAATTGTGTTTGCACATGAGTCAACAGTGTGATGCAGCAGCAAAAAAGGCAGTCTGTGATCTATTAGTATACACAAGTCTTGTTCACACTTGCTGTTGCTTAGTTCTATTCCTCCCATTCTGTAAATGTCATTTTCGTTTTTTCTTGCCCCAGATGTAGAATCTTACATTTCTCCGTTAAATATTCTATCAGTCGCTGCCCATTGTTCAAGCTTATCTAGCTTGAGGAGGTGACTGACGCTGTGTGCATCCTTCTGGAAAACCACTTGTGTGTACTGGTTTCTAAACTAAAATTGGTCAGCGTGCTGTCTACTGCACAAACAGCACACTGATCAAATATACAGGCATCTGAATGAAGCCCGAGAGTAATTTCACCCGCAACATTTTTGGAAAAGGGTGCAAAATGAGTTAAACGTTAAAATCTAATCAGTGAGCTTGTTGTAACAGCGGAGATGGTCATCCCACCCTCATCTCTCTTCTCCTGAACTCTGCTAAACCGATCAAAGCTCAGCTCTTAGGACTCAGTCTAATGTATTCTGTTAAACCCTTCACCCCGAAGCCTGTTTTCACCTTCCTGACCAGGCCATTTATTTTCCAATTCTGACCACTGTCACTTTATGAGGTAATAACTCTGGAACGTCTCAATGGATCCTAGTGGTTCTGAGAAAGTTTTCTCGTGACCTAATGTACTTCATGATAGTGGTAAAACTTTTTTTGATATGACTTGCATTTATTTGTGGGGAAAAAAAAAAAATATAGGAAATTTCACAATTTGCAAACTTAATTATTATGCCCTATAAATTTACCCGGCGCTAACTATTTTTTTTACCTCCCTACCTATACCTAAAGTACTCTGTACTCAAAAAAAAAAAAAAAAAAGAAGAGAGAAATCAAACGTCACCAAACACGGACATAATAAAATAAGCTACCTATAAAACTACACTGTACAATTTTTTTTTCTCCAAAACAAAAAAAACAACGGACGTTAGCTACTCTAATGCGCTACCTCGCTACCTGTAAAGTTACACTAACACACACACATATACATACATTATATATATATATATTTTAAAGACGTCACTTACACTGTGACGTCCGCTACTCTAACAAATAAAGAAAAAAAGTCCCTTGGCGCAGACTCTGATCAGCAGAGATACTGATCAGAGTGCGGTGGGCCACGGGAAGAGCACGAATGCTCAGCGGAGGACGCCGTGCACACGAAAAAAAAAAGCACAAAAAAGTGCGCCAAAAATTCAATTGGGAATGGGGGGAGGAGAGAGTGGGGGACTGGAACAGGGATTGGGGAACTGCTGGTGTGATCACAGATCAATCACACAGCAGCCAGTAACAGCACAGGAGATCAGGGAATGGGGAAAGGAGATCTAAGCACAGCAGGATATCGCAGGAGGCACAGTTTGCAGATGGGATCGCACTGGCAACCAATGATTCTCTATCCTAGGTACACAGGAGGGGGTCTCACAACTCACAATCGCTTTGCATGCCAACTCTGAGGTAAAGATGGCATGCAGAGCGGTGATCGTCATTTTAAATTAACCCCTTTGGCCTCAATTGAACTACTGTTCAGCCAATCAGCGCCAAAGGGGTTAATCAGGAGAGGGGTCGTCGCCATCACCTCACCCATTGTGAAGGCTGTGATTGGTTCGGTCTCATCACAGCATGTCACATGTTTGTTTTTTTCAAACTTTGTCACAATGCTGTGATGGCTGGTAAGAATTGTCCAGCCAATCACAGCGATTGTGGGAGGGCGGTACAGACCAAGGGGCGACGTGCAGGGATGGCCTGCCGCTAGAGTCAGCAGCCATCTTAACATGGTCACCGCGCAATGCAGCACGGTGACCGGAAATAGCGGTGCCGTATATATATATATATATATATATACATACTGCTCTTTGAGGGAAAGCAGCTCCCGCAGCGCTGAATCTATACGGCGCATGTCGGGAAGGGGTTGAAGAAGCACTGCCATCGAAGTTTTTATCCTCTTAATATATTGCAGTCATTAAATCTAACTGTGTGCTAACAATTGCTCATTTTGCCCTTCTACCCAGCTAGTTCTTCTCTGCTGTATTAACAGGAAGTCTCTTGTCCCTGCAAAAATTATTCACTTCCATTCCTGACCCAGCGGCTCTGCTCCTCCCTGTTGCCATTGACTTTTGCAGTGACTAATAAGTCATACAGGGAAAATTCACCTTCTGTTTTAACATACAGTCATGGCCAAAAGTTTTGAGAATGACACCAAAATTATATTTTCACATGATCTGCTGGCCTCTGGTTTTTATTAGTGTTTGTCTGATGTTTATATCACATACAGAAATATAATTGCAATCATATTATGAGTACCAATAGGTTATATTGACAGTTAGAATGAGTTAATGCAGCAAGTCAATATTTGCAGTGTTGCCCCTTCTTCTTCAAGACCTCTGTAATTCTCCCAGGCATGCTCTCAATCAACTTTTGGACCAAATCCTAACTGATAGCAGTCCATTCTTACATAATTAATGCTTGCATTTTGCCAGAATTTGTTGGTTTTTGTTTGTCCACCAGTCTCTTGATGATTGACCACAAGTTCTCAATGAGATTAAGATCTGGGGAGTTTCCAGGCCATGGACCCAAAATCTCTATGTTTTGTTCCATGAGCCATTTAGTTATCACCTTTGCTTTATGGCAAGGTGCTCCATCATGCTGGAAAAGGCATTGTTGGGCGCTAAACTGCTCTTGGACGGTTGGGAGAAGTTGCTCTTGGAGGACATTCTGGTACCATTCTTTATTCATGGCTGTGTTTTTAGGCAAGACTGTGAGTGAGCCGATTCCCTTGGCTGAGAAGCAACCCCACACATGAATGGTTTCAGGATGCTTTACAGTTGGCATGAGACAAGACTGGTCGTAGCGCTCACCTCTTCTTCTCCGAATAAGCTGTTTTCCAGATGTCCCAAACAATCGAAGAGGGGATTCATCAGAGAAAATGACTTTGCCCCAGTCCTCAGCAGTCCACTCCCTGTACCTTTTGCAGAATATCAGTCGGTCCCTGATGTTTTCTCTGGAGAGAAGTGGCTTCTTTGCTGCCCTCCTTGAAACTAGCCCTTGCTCAAAGAGTCTCCGCCTCACAGTGCGCGCAGAAGCACTCAAACCAGCCTGCTGCCATTCCTGAGCAAGCTCTGCACTGCTGGTAGTCCGATCCCGCAGCTGAAACAGTTTTAAGATACGGTCCTGGCGCTTGCTGGTCTTTCTTGGGCGCCCTGGAGCCTTTTTGACAACAATGGAAGCTCTCTCCTTGAAGTTCTTGATGATGCAATAGATTGTTGACTGAGGTGCAATCTTTGTAGCTGCGATGCTCTTCCCTGTTAGGCCATTTTTGTGCAGTGCAATGATGGCTGCATGTGTTTCTTTAGAGATAACCATGGTTAACTGAAGAGAAACAATGATACCAAGAACCAGCCTCCTTTTAAAGTGTCCAGTGATGTCATTCTTACTTAATCATGACTGATTGATCGCCAGTCCTGTCCTCATCAACACCCACACCTGTGTTAATGGATCAATCACTAAAACGATGTTAGCTGCTCCTTTTAAGGCAGGACTGCAATGATGTTGAAATGTGTTTTGGGGGTTAAAGTTCATTTTTTGGGCAAATATTGACTTTGCAAGTACAGTAATTGCTGTTAAGCTGATCACTCTTTGACATTCAGGAGTATATGCAAATTGGCATTACAAAAAATGAAGCAGTAAACTTTGGAAAAATTACTATTTGTCTCATTCTCAATACTTTTGGCCATGACTGTAGAGCTTAGAAGGATTCAGCTAGTTCGTTTTTAATCACGTAATGTCATAAACCTAATGGAAAAGAGAAGAATTAGATGGGTAGAAAGGCAAAATGAGCAATTGTAAGTACACAGTGCTATAGAATATGATGATTGAAATATATTAAGAGGATAAAAATTTAATGGGAGGAGTGCTTTTTAACTTATTCTGCTATGCACTCATACTTGGAGAATATAAAATTCAATGGATCCAACATTAATGAAAAGATGATTTTTAGTTAAAATGTATGTTCATATACCTCTGTACCATTTTTGATGTTATCATCCTTAATGATACTTTTGAAATGAAACCTAACAAAAAGGATCAGTTCATGCTTCAAGTTATGTTTCCATGAGTCTCATCCACTGCGAAATATCGGCAATAGATGTTATTGCTGAAATGCTGTGGATGTGCCGCACATCTCTTCAATGCTTGACATAAAGGCCTCATGTCTGATTCTAACCTCCTTGCCCACTTGATTATTTATCTCACATGGACTGTTGGGAAATACTAAATGTTTTCTTCTACATTCATTCAGAAATTCAAGATTCACAATATGACTGATCTTGTACCAGAGAACTGTATGTTTTGGAAGCTCAGTCACAGAGTCGCTCTACAGCTACACAGACTATGCAATTTCACCTTCCATATGACAATTGCTATCAATAAGAATACATTGAACAGAATGAAAGCTAATTAAAGGAAATGATTATGAAAATTAGGTAATTGTCACCACAGCTTTAATGCCAAGTGCCAACATACTCATAGTAAAGTAGGCAAGACCGGCTAATCATCTACTACGTATGGGGGCCTCACAGCAATCCCTCAGAGATGATTTGGGGGGGGAAGGAATGGGGCAGTTTAAATATAAACACCTTTGTATTTCTGGAAAAAAATTCTATATATATATTTTTTTTATTTATTGAAATTCCTGGTGTTTGTATGCATACGAGTCCGATAGGCGGTCCTATTCAGGGACTGACAGTCTTCCATACACGACTGTGCATGCATATAGCTGTCAATCACTGAGTAGGGCCGCCTACTGGACTGATGTGCACAAACACCAGGGGTTTCAATTAATGACATACAAGTTATATATTGAATCTTTTCCAACAAACCTGTACATCATTCTGCTCCTTCTCTATACCATGCTGTCCACAAATCAAACAATGGTACAATAATGTTTCGCTTTAAAAAAAGAACCTGTCACATTGTACATAATCAATCCACTTACCTTTCATTTAATATTTGCAATACTGGGACATTTTTACCTGCACATGACCAGGCACATTTTTGGGTTTTGTGATACAAGCAGTTTTAAGACTTTGAAATTTTTTCGATCATTCGGGTATTCAATTTTTTTTTTTCTTTTTTTGTAATAAGTGGGGTCTACTTTTTAAGTCATTTTTATATATATTTTTTTATACTGGAGGAAGGAAAAAAAAAAAAAAAAGGAAGGGAATTGACTATTTTTTTTTCTATGAAATGACCAGAAAGGACAACTAAAATGCATTTTAAATTAAAATTAAATTATATATATTGGACACAATTTTTTTTCATTTTTTTCAACGGGGCAGGCAATAGCAATTTTGACTGGCACCGGGTTTTCCTTCCCCTTCTTCATGTCACACATTGTGCCCTCCCATAAAATAAAAAAATTCAGAATATATATATATATATTCCCCTGTAACTGGGGCTGCTATAGGATTTCCAGTTACAGGCAAATAAAGCCTCCTAGCTGCACTGCAGAGCTGATTTGGGTCTGTCAAGACTCCACAGCTCCTACTTCCTCCCAACACCTACTGATAACGTGATCCCTTTGCACAGAGATCGTAATAAAACCATCTCTGACTTTATTTTATAGGGAGTTTGTCTCTGACAGCAGAATCCCCTCAGCCCACTCTTTAGTATGCAATAAAATTTTAGAGAGTAATTGAAAAGTAATGTGGGGATCTACCTAAAGTTGATGGGTGGTCCAAAAAGTAGTTTCAGATGAAAACGACTAGGCTATACCTTTGACAGGAATAGATTTAACCATGTATATGTACTTGTTAAAATTTAAAGTTTCCACAAAAAAAAAAAATCACAATAAATACAAGTCAGCATTTTATTCCAACTGGACACTAGAGTCTCAGAATGAAGCCTCCCTGGAGTTCTGGTGATCGCTACATGCAGTTTCTGCAGACACAGACCGTGGATGTGCCAGGGCTGCCAGAGGGAGCTACAGTATCAGGCGAGCCTCTTAAGTCTCCAGAAAGGATAACAAAGGTTTTTATTTCTTTTTTTTTTTTAAATTACCTTCAATTCTATGATAACTAGTTTGCCAAGCAATGAGGCAAGCTAAGAACCCATATATAACCAGGCTGATTTTAAACCTTTACAGGAAGAAAATGGAAAAATGTACAGTATATGGCTGATGTTCCTCCTTAGACCTACTACACTAAATACAAAAATGCACAACTTTCTTTACATTCACAAATCCTAAACGCTGCAGAACAGAATAAACTTCCATTATTTGGTCAATGCATTTTAATCATAGTAAAATTTCAAAAGTATATAAATCAATTATTGTAACAAATGACTGCAAGAGAAGAAAAATATGCTAGAAATGAAAACGTACATAAACATTACAATGAAACAGCAAATGATAAAAGAAGCTGCTGCTAGAACCAATTACAGTAGCACATTTGGCAAAATGACTTATACATCACCCTGTGTTGCCCCCACACATATGCAAAGAAAGAAAAATTATGTATGGGTGACGAGCACTACATGCAAAAGACCAACCACTGAAACAAGCCATTGAAACCACCAACCTGGCTGGCACCTTCTTGGGAATTATCGCCTGACAGGTCATCTTTCTTTTGGCTCTAAGGCAATCAGTACAACACTATATTAGTAGCGAGTAAAGGCTGAAGTATATAGTAATAACCTTGCTGATAAACACAGCAGATACATGTAATTCAGTAGATCAAAAACAATTCTATTTATTTCAATGTAAAACAATGAAGACAAGTATTAGGAACTCTGCTCAAAATACGTCCACTCTGTCAACCATCTGTACAAAGGATTCCTGAACAGTCATAAGTAGTGTTGAGCATTCCGATACTGAAATATCGGGTATCGGCCGATATTCGCGGTATCGGAATTCCGATACTTAATTCCGATACTTTTAGAATATCGAATACCGGAATCGGAAGTTCCCATAATGCCTGCGCTCTGCAGTGTCTCTGAAGGATGACAAGCTGGATGGCATCGCTCAGCTGCAATCCAGCCTGTCATCAGAATGCCATCCCAGCGTGAGAGAATTCTCCTGATTGTTTAAAAGCCGGCGGGCGGTAAAAAGCCGCCGGCTTTTAAACAATCACACAGCCCCATACTGCTTCCCCGCAGCCTCCCACCCCGATCCTCCGCTCCCCCCATCCTGATCGTAAGTTAGGACCGGGCGGGGAGCGCAGCACCAAGGAGTAGGGAGCGAAGGAACCGGGCGGGGAAGCCGGCAGTGAAAAGACTTCACCGCCGGCTTTCCCGCCGGTTATTTCAAATGAACAGCTGAGGTATCAGGTGATGCCGATCAGCTGTTCATTTGAAGTAGCCCTCAGAGGGTTCATGTGAGTTCATGCTTGACTGCATGAACTCACATGAACTTTCCCACGGCCGCACAGGTCAGCCACACCTCCCAGACCATCAGACCCATCCTGCGCGGTGTCTGCGCGCAAGCAGACATAGGCCGGTGACACTACTACTCCCATCGGCCTATGTCTGTCCCCCGTCCACTCGTGCCAGCAGGATCAGCTTGATGGGAGCAGTAGTTCCCATCAGCCTGATCCTGCTATATAAATTGCCCTACTGTGTCCCCAATAAATTTTAAATACATTTCATTGGTGGCCAGTGGTTACCTAAAATAAATTAGTTTATACATTACCTGTCCCCGCCGATCGCCACCTAAAATAAAGTAAAAAATAAAAAACTACACCTATACTCACCTAGACACCTAATTCCCCGAAGCAATCAATCTCCTGTAATAAAATATAAAATAATAAACCACAACCTTATCCTTACCCCTCCGTAGTAGTCCACGAGTGTCCCACGATGATCTCCAGTTTAGAGCAGCCACATAGAATGTGACCGCTCTGAACCGCTGCCGCCGCTAGAATGACGGGGCCGTAAAGCAGCCCCGTCACTGCATAAGCGGGTTCGCCGGAGTTCAGGCAGCGCTGCTCCGATCAGCTCCTTTATGGCCCTGCTGTACCGTGAGAAATTCCCACGGTACAGCAGTGCCGTAAAGGAGGTCTCCGGAGCTGCGCTGCCTGAATGCACTCCGGTGACCTCAGTCAGGGTTCACGCTGCCGGGAGCGGACGTGTTCCCGGCAGTGTGAGCTTACAGCAGCCATGCACAGCTGTCACCATCTCCAGATGTGACAGCTGTGCATGGGAGATCAGCGCAGGAACGTGGACAGGTAACTTTTTTTTTTAGTAAACTAAGAATTAAATAAAATGGTGTGTTTTATTTCAAATAAATTATTTTTTTCTGGGTGTAGTGTGTTTTTTCTTTTTAACACTTTGTAGGTTAGTAATGGGGGGTGTCTTATAGACGCCCATCATTACTAACCTGGGCTTCATGGCAGCTGGCGCTGACATGAACCCCACCACTATTACCCCCTGCCACAGCACCAGGGCAGCGTGGAAGAGCGAGGCTAAGTGCCAGAATTGGCGCATCCTATGGATGCGCCATTTCTGGGGCGGCTGAAGGCTGGTGTTTCTAGCCTGGGAGGGGGCATTCATGGCACCCTTCCTGGGCTATTAATATCAGCCCCAGCTGTCTGCCTAGCCTTTGCTAGCTATTAAAATAGGGGGGACCCCACGTCATTTTTTTGGGGGGTCTCCCATTTTAATAGCTAGTAAAGGCTAGGTATTCAGCTGGGGGCTGATATTAGTAGCCTGGGAAGCTCCGTGGGTATTACCCCCTTCCCAGGCTTCGAACATCTGCCCCAGCTGTCTGCTTAACCTCCGCTAGAGACTAAAATTATGGGGGATCCCACGCCAATTTTTTTTTTAATAAATCCTTTATTTTAACACTAAATGACACTTGAGGGGTTAATAAAGATGCAGTCCCTAAATTATTTATTTTTTAATAAATTTTTCCCAAAAATTTTGACGTGGGCTTTGCCATATTTTTGTATGCCAGCCAGGTACAGCGTCCAGGAACGGGCTGCCCCCAACTCCCAGCTGTCTATTCGTACCTGGCCGGACACAACAATATAGGGAAGCCCTTTTTTTGTTATTATTTCATGAATTTCATGAAATAAGTTTAAAAAAAAAAAATACGTGGGGCTTTGCCCTATTTTTGTGTCCAGCCAGGTACAACTAAGCAGCTGGGGGCTGGAATCCACAGCGCAGGGAGGCCCAAGCTTTGTGGGCCCCCCCTGCTGCGAACTGCAGTCCGCAGCCACCCCAGAAAATGTTGCGTTCATAGAAGAGCCATCTTCTGGCGCTGTATCCAGCTCATCCAGGGCCCTGGTGCGGTGGCTCACTGGGTAATAAAGGGGTTAGGGCCAACTTTGTATTATCCGCTGGCCCTAAGCCCAAAATTCATGGGGTTACGCCAATATTAGACATGACCGCCATGAATTTCTAGTAAAGTATTTAAAAAAAACACAACACCCAGAATGAAGTCCTTTAGTTGAAATAAACACACAATTTTTTATTGTTCTAAATTAAACTCTACTTACCGTCACGCCCATTCCAGCTGAAGCCAAAGATCTCCTGCAATAAAAGTAAAATAATAAAACAACATCATCCTTACCTTTCCATGGTTCCCAGGACAGCTTCAGCTCTGCTACATTCACATGACAGTCTGGATGGCAGCAGAAAGCTGCCATCCAGCCTGTCATCCCGCAGACACTGAGAAGAGCAGGCATGCTTGCGCTCCTCAGTGTCTGGCTGTGACGGCATCCCGATGAGCCAACAATGAACTCAGCTCACCTCATGCACGTCACCAACAGCGTGGGAGAATTCTCCTGTGCATGCGGTGAGCGTGAGAGACTCTGCTTATCTGGATGCCGTCACAGCCTGACACTGAGGAGCGCAAGCATGCCTGCGCTTCTCAGTGTCCGCGGGATGACAGGCTGGATGGCAGCTTTCTGTTGCGGTCCAGCCTGTCATCTCGATGTAGCAGAGCTGGAGCTGTCGTGGGAACCATGGAAAGGTAAGGATGATGTTGGTTTATTATTTTTCTTTTATTGCAGGAGATCGTTGGCTTCAGCTGGAATGGGCGTGATGGTAGGTATGGTTTAATTTAGAACAATAAAGAATTGTGTCTTTATTTCAATTAAAGGACTTTATTCTGGGTGTTGTGTTTTTTTTAAATACTTTACTAGAAATTCATGGCGGTCATGTCTAATATTGGCGTGACCCCATGAATTTCGGGCTTAGGGTCAGCTGATAATACCAAGCTGGCCCTAACCCCTTTATTACCCAGTGAGCCACCGCACCAGGGCCCTGGATGAGTTGGGTACAGCGCCAGAAGATGGCACTTCTATGAACATGCCATTTTCCGGGGTGGCTGCGGACTGCAATTTGCAGCGGGGGGGGCCAGAAAGCTTGGGCCTCCCTGTGCTGCAGATTCCAGCCCCCAGCTGCCTAGTTGTACCTGGCTGGACACAAAAATAGGGCGAAGCCCCACGTATTTTTTTTTTTTAAATTATTTCATGAAATAATTAAAAAAAAATTGATATAGTGCGAAGCCCCACATTTGTGTCCAGCCAGGTACAGCAGGCAGGAACGGGCTGCCCCCAACCACCAGCTGCCTATTTGTACCTGGCCGGACACAACAATATAGGGAAGCCCTTTTTTTTTTTTTTTTAATTATTTCATGAAATAATTAAATATAGTGCGAAGCCCCATGTCAATTTTTTTTTTTTTTAATTATTTCATGAAATAATTTAAAAAAAAAAAAAAAGCGCTTCCCTATATTGTTGTGTCCGGCCAGGTACAAATAGGCAGCTGGTGGTTGGGGGCAGCCCGTTCCTGCCTGCTGTACCTGGCTGGACACAAATATAGTGCGAAGCCCCACATCAATTTTTTTTTAAATTATTTCATGAAATAATTAAAAAAAAAAAATACGTGGGGCTTCGCACTATATTTGTGTCCAGCCAGGTACAACTAGGCAGCTGGGGGCTGGCATCTGCAGCGCAGGGAGGCCTAAGCTTTCTGGGCCCCCCCGCTGCAAATTGCAGTCCGCAGCCACCCCGGAAAATGGCGCGTTCATAGAAGCGCCATCTTCTGGCGCTGTACCCAACTCATCCAGGGCCCTGGTGCGGTGGCTCATTGGGTAATAAAGGGGTTAGGGCCAGCTTGGCATTATCAGCTGGCCCTAAGCCCGAAATTCATGGGGTCACGCCAATATTATACATGACCGCCATGAATTTCTAGTAAAGTATTTAAAAAAACACAACACCCAGAATAAAGTCCTTTAATTGAAATAAAGACAATTCTTTATCGTTCTAAATTAAACCATACTTACCATCACGCCCATCCAATCTGAAGCCAACGATCTCCTGCAATAAAAGAAAAATAATAAAGCAACATCATCCTTACCTTTCCATGGTTCCCAGGACAGCTCCAGCTCTGCTACATCGAGATGACAGGCTGGACCGCAACAGAAAGCTGCCATCCAGCCTGTCATCCCGCGGACACTGAGAAGCGCAGGCATGCTTGCGCTCCTCAGTGTCAGGCTGTGACGGCATCCCGATGAGCAGAGTCTCTCACGTTCACCGCATGCACAGGAGAATTCTCCCACGCTGTCAGTGACGTGCATGAGGTGAGCTGAGTTCATTGTCGGCTCAACTGGATGCCGTCACAGCCGGACACTGCAGAGCGCAAGCATGCCTGCGCTTCTCAGTGTCCGCGGGATGACAGGCTGGATGGCAGCTTTCTGTTGCGGTCCAGCCTGTCATCTCGATGTAGCAGAGCTGGAGCTGTCCTGGGAACCATGGAAAGGTAAGGATGATGTTGCTTTATTATTTTTCTTTTATTGCAGGAGATCGTTGGCTTCAGCTGGAATGGGCGTGATGGTAAGTATGGTTTAATTTAGAACAATAAAGAATGGTGTGTTTATTTCAATTAAAGGACTTTATTCTGGGTGTTTGTGTTTTTTTGTAACTTTGACTATGGGGTTAGTAATGGGGGTGTCTTATAGACGCCTCTCCATTACTAACCTGGGCTTGATGTCAGCTGGCATTATAAGCTGACATCAACCCCAGCCCTATTACCCCACTGCCACCGCTACAGGGCAGTGGGAAGAGCAAGGCTAAGTGTCAGAATTGGCGCATCCTATGGATGCGCCATTTCTGGGGCGGCTGACGGCTGGTGTTTTTAGCCTGGGAGGGGGCCAATATTCATGGCACCCTTCCTGGGCTATTAATATCAGCCCCCAGCTGTCTGCCTAGCCTTTGCTAGCTATTAAAATAGGGGGGACCCCACGTCATTTTTTTGGGGGGTCTCCCATTTTAATAGCTAGTAAAGGCTAGGTATTCAGCTGGGGGGTGATATTAGTAGCCTGGGAAGCTCCGTGGGTATTACCCTCTTCCCAGGCTTCAAACATCTGCCCCAGCCGTCTGCTTAACCTCTGCTAGAGACTAAAATTACGGGGAACACCACGCCATTTTTTTTTTTAATAAATCCTTTATTTTAACACTAAATGACAAGTACAGTAACCAACACTATCACTGTACTTATTATATGTGACTGACATGTTTCTATCTATCTAATCTATGTGTGATGCGCTATTATTTCTGTTATAAATTGTCGGGTACCGCTGCTGAATTGCTGGCCGGCGATATCCGATACTTTTTGGGTATCGGCCCGATCCAATCCGATCCGATATTTCCTGATATCGGAAGGTATCGCTCAACACTAGTCATAAGTCCTCCTGTTAGGAGTTTTACAAAAAGTAGCTGTAGGAAAAAGGAAAGGCTGCCTAAAGCAACCAATCAGATCTTTGCCCTCATTTTTCAGAGGCCCTCTGGAGAGGAAAGCATCAACCGGATTAGTTCAGAGTGCCCATATCTGCTTCTTTTGATTTATCCCGGGACGGATCTAAGAAATCTTGTGGGAATTAGGTTGCATGAACAGTTAATTACTTAAATAGTTGGAGTACTTCTTTAACATTAGAATTATATGATGTCTAATTTTAATGTGCTAAAAAAAGTTATTTGAATAAACGTACTACTTAAATTCATACATATGACCCATTCAATCAAGAAACCTTCACTTGAGTGCTTTAGATGGCTCTTCAGAAGCCTTCATAAAACTTCAGGTAGTTTTTTTTAACTATTTAAACTGGGCTTCATTTATCAAAAATTACATCTTGCACATTCAAATTACCAGTACAAGAAACGCAGATAATATAATCCACAATAATTCCCCCAATGTGGTAGCTTTCAGAACTAGAGGAATCCTTTAGGGGGGGGATTTACTCATCCTTGTGTTGTAGTCTGATTACGGACAGCATAGCATGTGCTGGCTGCAGGTCTCCTGACTGGAAAGGGACAGCCTGATATAGGACCTTGAGGCCAAGTTTGGGCCAGGAGTCCCACAGGCGGGCAGTGAATCACAAACCATAACATACAGACATGTGAATCCGATCCTAATCCACATCCATCCAGGACATTTTCAGCCGAGACGCTATGCTAATGGACAAGGCTTCTGCACATGCAGAAATATTTCGGCACGAAAAAGGAAATATTCATGTGTAGATGCCTTGGTCTATCACCATAGAGTCTTAGATGACCATGGCCTGCATTTTCCACATACATTATCGTTTGTGACCATGAACATGAAAATGCAATTTACATTTGAACTTATTATTGCATCACTATATAGGTGGTTTCTTAGATTTTATTGAGACCCAAGTAGCTCTACCTCTTCTCCCACTGTCAGTACTAAACTAAGTCTTTAAGATTTTTTTTCATCTTGCAAAAATTATAATACAAAAAACAACAACAACTTTGTAACCTTGGAAATAAAATGCTCTGGTTTGTCAAGACATTTTCCGGTGGGTTTAATTCTATTTTGGCAGCAAGTAAAAAGTTTTTCTGTTGGGAGAATATTTATTTTATTTTAACATTTTACATAGTGAAATCGATCTTTAAGTAATAAATGGGGTTATATCACATTTGTCCCAAAATATCCTATGCACAGTCTTGTCTGGCATTGAATCTATCTAGGATTTGTGGTGAAAATTTGTAGACAAATCTGCATGTATTTGTCACGGGTGTTTCAGGTGTGACAGACAGTCGCTCTGGAACCGGCTGCAGAAGGTCACTGCACTTGGCATTACAGACGCCTTCGTGATCCTCTCATCTCTTTAGCATTGTTATATCCTTCTTCCTTTAGGACCCAGCAGCTACCTCCACCTTCTGCTGCTGATTGACACACCCTTGCTTGGTAGTTTAAAACGCTTTCTCCAGAGAGGCACCGGTAATAGTTCTATGTACCTCTGTGTTGGCTTGGAGCACTAGCAGTTGGCTAGTTTCTTCTATGGTGTTCTTGGAGGACAGTTGGCGTTATCGCTCTGGTGTCTGCTCAAGCTAATTATATCCCCTTTGTTTGACTACCTTTCTGCCTTTAGTGTGAATTGGGATTTAACTAGTGCTCACCCTGTCACCTCCCTAGCTAGGACCAAGCTTTTGGGACATTCAGGGCTTAGGTTCCTGCTCGGCGATAGGTGTGGAACCTATATAGGGATGGTAGGGTTGGCAGGGTGATATTAGATCTGCCTAGGGGTCTCCACTCCCCCTTTCCCTAGTGTTTGGGCTTCCTTCCTCTCTTCCCTTCGTGTTGCACTTAGTCTTTACCTCACATCGCGTGACAGTATTTCATCTAGTATTTGTCGTGGATTTGTCCCTAACTCAATGCATGAATTGAACTCATCCACAAAGTGACATGCTGCAGATTTATAATCTGCACTATAGGTCAATTTCTAAGCAGAATTTTTTTTCTGCAGAGAATGGATGAGATTTAGACGATTTAGTAAAATTGCTACTGTAATACACTGCAGGTTTTCTACCCACAAAGTCTAAGTAAAATCTGTCCCTATGAGGATACCCTAAAAAAAAGTTTGAAATCCAACATGACCAATCTTTTTCTCCTTCAGCAATTCTCATTGATGAGGGTCTGGTGGTCCTCATGCACATTAAATTGTTAGGAAGTTTGGTGGACTAATCAAACAAGTAGGGCCAGCATAAAGGGAACCTTAAAAGTGTTTCTTCCAACTAACAAAGTACCATACATTTTAATCAATACGATCTTGGTAACAATATTAAGTTCCACAATTGTACGTATTATAAAAATGTTCCTGTGCCAAGATAAGATAATCAATGCGCCCCTGTTATGTACTATGTAATGACTTTGTCTGACCACGCAGAGCTGCTCCAGTTCATAGCCGCCACTTCCCACAGCTCCTGGTAATGCAGCAGAAACACTCGCTTCTGTGATAAAACAGACAGGCAAACTGGGAAATGTGTTCCCTCACACAAACAGTTGCCAGGCCCTACTGTTTTGTCTGTATACTCACTTATCATAAGTGACTTCTACTTTCCCCCCTGGCCAGAAGCAATGAAATGAAGCAGCTCTGCATGGTCAGACACAGCCATTACACACTACATAGTCGGGGCATATTTATAAGATTATCTTGGCACTGGGACAGTTTTGTTTTTTTTTTTGTTTTTTTTTTTTTAAACACATCCAATTGTGGAAGTTATTATTATTTCAAGATCTATTAATTAAAATATACTTTATTTGTGGGACAACCCATTTAACCCCTTTACCCCCGAAGGTGGTTTGCATGTTAATGACCAGGCCAAATTATACAATTCTGACCAGTGTGACTTTATGAGGTAACCAGGGCTGTGGAGTCGGTAAGCCAAACCTCCGACTCCTCAATTTCCATGCCACCGACTCTGACTCCCTCATACATGGCTCATGTTTAAGTGATTAATTTACTGTAGCACAGATTCATCTCCGCTAAAAGTCTAGATCCTTAGATCAGCAATAGGACAGACATTTATAGGACATTTCAAACTTTCCCAAATTCTTATGAAAAAATATTCCTCACAAACTGCATTGAACTACTGTACCCAATTTATTATATATTTTAGGAGTCGGTCCATTTTATACCGACTCCATGACTTCAGATTCCACAGGCCTGGTAATAACTCTGGAACGCTTCAACGGATCCCACTGATTCTGAGATTGTTTTTTCGTGACATTGTATTTCATGATAGTGGTAAAATTTCTTCTATATCACTTGCGTTTGTGAAAAAAAAAATAAAATAAAAATCGGAGTTTTGGTGAAAATTTCGCAATTTTCAAAATTTGAATTTTCATGCCCTTAAATTAGAGCGATATGTCACACAAAATAGTTAATAAATAACATTTCCCACATGTCTACTTTACATCAGCACAATTTTGGAACCAAAGTTTTTTTTGTTAGGAAGTTATTAGGGTTAAAATTTGACTAGCGATCTCTAATTTTCCCAACAAAATTTACAGGGGCCTTTATGACAGAAAATACCCAAAAGGGACACCATTCTAAAAACTGCACCCCTCAAGGTGCTCAAAACCGCATTCAAGAAGTTTATTAACCCTTCAGGTGCTTCATGTGGAAGAAAAAAAAATGAACATTAACTTTTATTTTTCACAAAAAAGTTACTTTAGACACAAATTTTCTCCTGAACACACCAATACCCCATATCTGGGGGAAAACCACTGTTTGGGCGGACGGCAGGGTTCGGAAGGGAAGGGGCACAATTTGACTTTTTGAATGCAAAATTTGCTTGAATAATTAGCGGACGCCGTGTTGGTTTGGAGAGCCCCTGATGTGCCCAAACCGTGGAAACCACCCACAACTGACCCTATTTTGGAAACTAGACCCTCAAGGAACTTATCTAGATATGTGGTGAGCACCCTGAACCCCCAAGGTGCTTCACAGAAGTTTATAATGTAGAGCCGTGAAAAAAAATAAAAAAATTAAACTTTTTCCACAACAATGATCTTTTAGCCTCAATTTTTTAATTTTCACAAGTGAAGAGGCGAAAATGGACCCCAAAAACTGTTGTGCAATTTCTTTTGAGTACGCAGATGCCCAATATATGTGGAAAATACACTGCTTGGGCGCACGGCAGGGTTCAGAAGGGAAGGAGAACGGTGTGAGTTTTTGAACGCAAAATTGGCTGGAATCGAGAATGGATGTCATGTTGTGTTTGGAGAGCCCCTGATGCGACTTAACAGTGGAAACCCCCCATAAGTGACCCAAATTTGGAAACTAGACCCCTCAAGGATTTTATCAAGGGATATAGTGAACATTTTGAACACAGAGGTACGACACAGAATTTGATAACATTAGGTCATCATATTGAATAAGTTGTCATTAGTTTCGAGCGCTAGTGCTCGCTATTTGAGTTTGCATCGGGTATGCACCAAGTATCACGGGTGCTCGAGTCTCCGCCCAGCATGTTTCACGGTTAAGACACCCAAAAAAAAAAAAAAAAAAAAAAAAAAAAAAACCCACACATGCAGGGATTGCCCGTGCATGGCAGGCAATTCCCACGTTTTTTTTTTGGCTAACTAACACCCGCGAAACATATGGGGCGGAGACTTGAGCATGTCACTCGAGCACCAGCGATACTCGGTGCATACCCGAGCACCCGATGCAAACTCAAGTAGCGAGCACTTGCGCCCAACACTAATCGCCATATCGTCATTTTTTTTTTTCTTTACTTTTGAAAAAAATCCCAACCCTAGAGTTTATTTTTTACACCGTTCCTCGTGCGGTATAAGTGATTAGATGACTATTCTTTGGGTCGGTGCGATTACAGCGATACCAGTTTCATATTGGGTTTTTATGTTTGCCTGCTGTCACAAACAAAAAAAACAACTTTTTTTTGTTGCAAAGACTAGTTTTTGCAATCGTTTTTCCATATTTCGGCCAACAAGAGTCATGTAAGGGCTTGTTTTTTGTGGGACAAGTTGACGCTTTTATTGGTACCATTTTCAGGCACATGACATTTTTTGATCGCTTTCTATTCCGATTTTTGGGAGGTAGAATAAACAAAAACCAACAATTCAGGAATTTTTTTTTATGTCATTCCGCGTATGATAAAATTGATAAGGCAGCTTTATTCTTTGGGTCAGTACGTTTACAGCGATACCACGCTTTTAGACAAACAATTTTTTAGAGAAAATATTTTTTTTTTGCATCGCTTTATTCTGAAAGCTATAACTTTTTTATTATTTGGCTGATGCAGCAGTATGGCATCTTGTTTTTTTCGGGACAAGAAGACGTTTTCAGCGGTACCATTTTTATTTACATTCGTCTTTTTGATCACGTTGTACTCCATTTTTTGTTTGGCGGTATGATAAAAAATAAGCAAAAAAAATGATGCTTTTTTTTACCGTGTTCACTTAAGGGGTTAACAGTGGGACAGTTTTATAGGTCAGGTCCTTCTGGACGCGGCGATACCAAATATGTGTACTTTTGTTGTTGTGGTTTTGTTTTTTTTCATGGGTACAGTACCGTATTTTTCGGAATATAAGACCTAGGCTTTAAAGGAGGAAAATAGAAAAAACAGAATTAGACTCACCGGTAATTCGGTTTCTAATAACCCACCACGACAGCACACAGGGCGATGTAACCCCACCCTAATAGGGACAGGAAATACGAAGAGGTTTAAACAGCCCCTCCCACATCCTCCCTCCAGTGTTATTACAAAGGACCACAAGAGTATAGATGCTTCAAATTAATTTCTATTTCTACTGATCCGGCTGTCATAGAAACAATAAGCGAGGGGGAGGGAATTACCCGTGCTGTCGTGGTGGGTTATTAGAAACCGAATTAAGGGTAAGTCTAATTCTATTCTCTCTAATAACCCCCCACGACAGCACACAGGAGGTATATCAAATATATACTAGGGAGGGACAATAGCCTGAAGGACCTTCCTTCCGAATGCTAAATCTCCAACAGACTTTAGGTCTAGTCTGTAGTGCTTGGAGAAAGCATGAATCGAGGACCACATAGCAGCTCTGCAAATCTGTTCGATGGATGCGCTGGCTTTTTCAGCCCAGGAGACAGATATTGCCCTTGTAGAATGGGCCTTGAACTTTGCTGGAGGAGGTAGATCCAGGATCTGGTAAGCCTCCGTAATTGCCCTTTTAATCCAGTTGGCTATTGACGATTTTGCTGCCTTCTTTCCTCTGTTTGGACCTCGTGTATGGACAAATAGGTTCTTGTCTTTCCTTCCTTCTTCTGTTTCCTGAAGATAGTGCAGTACTATTCTCCGAACGTCCAGAGTGTGGAATTCCATTTCTTTCTTGTCTTTTGGGTTGTCACAAAATGATGGAAGAATTCTCCTGAGATCTGCGGAAATTTGAGACCACCTTAGGTAGAAATGAAGGGTCAAGTTGGAAAATTAGACGATCTTCCAGGATTCTCAGGTAGGGTTCGATGACCGAAAGGGCCTGTAGCTCACACACGCTTGTGGCTGTAGTTATTGCCACCAGGAAAGCCGTTTTCCAGGTCAGCCTGTCCAGTCTTATGGCTGATAAGGGCTCAAAGGGTGGCAGGGTTAACCCTTTCAGAACAATGTTAAGGTCCCAGGGGAGAATCAAGTCTTACTCTAGGGTGGATGCGGGTGGCTGCTGTCAAATTTTCTCACCCACTGATGTTCAGCTAGTCTTTGATCAAAGTATGAGCTTAATGCTAGTACCTGGACCTTAACAGTACTAGGTCTGAGACCTTTGTCCAGACCTTCTTGTAGAAAATCTAGAATCTGTGCCACATCAGCCCTATGAGGGTCTGGGTGAGTGGGTGCACACCACCTTAAGAATGTATTCCAGATCTTATGGTAAATGGTGTTCGTTACAGGTTTCCTGCTCTTCTGAAGAGTTTTGATGACTTTCTCTCACAGGCCTCTTGTTTTTAATATCAGAAATTCAGAAGCCAGGCAGCTAGGTGTAGTCTCTCGGGATCCGGATGGTGAATTTGTCCCTGGAGAAGGAGATCTTTGATGGGAGGAAGGATTAGAGGGCTCTCCACACTCAGACTGGTTAACGATCCGAACAAACTTCTTTTTGGCCAGAGAGGGGCCACTAGGATTACTCTGGTCCCTTCAGTCCCTATCTTTTGTAAGGTTTTTGAAAGGATAGGCAGTGGGGGAAAGGCATACGATAGTTTGAATTCCCATTGGTGAGCGAATGCGTCCACGCCCAAGCAAGGGCCGTTTGGATCCAGGGAGAATTATTGAGGTACCTTCGCGTTCTGTTGTCCGGCGAAGAGATCTACCTCTGGATAGCTCCATCTCTCGACTAACATCTGGAAGACGTCTGGGTTTAGGCTCCACTCTCCTGGATGAATCTTTGTTCTGCTTAAGAAATCGGCCTGGACATTGACTGAACCTTTGATATGAAGAGCCGACAGAGATAGATGATGTTCTTCGGCCCAGGAAAATATTCTCACAGAGATTGCTTTCAAGCTTTCGTGTCTTGTGCCCCCGTGATGACGAAGGTGGGCTACTGTGGTGATATTGTCTGAAAATATCTGTATGTGAGTTTTCTGGACCAGAGGCTCTGCTGCTCTGAGGACTTCCTCTACGGCCTTTAATTCTCTGAAATTTGATGAGCGCTGGCTCGCCTCTTTGGTCCATATACCCTGGAATAGCTCTTGGGAGACCATGGCTCCCCATCCCTTCCTGCTGACATCCACTTTTATGGTTACTAGCGGATTCTGGACCAATGGTACTCCACTGTTCAGATTCTTCAAGCTCAGCCACCAGAATAGAGAGGTCTTTACCCGTGGTGGTAAAGGGATTCTCCTGTTCAGAGACCGTGGAGATCCGCCCCAATTCGTAAGGATGTGGGTCTGTAATGTTCGAGTATGTGCCGGAGCCCAGGCCACCATCTGGATAAAGTAGGTCAGACCCAAGAACCGACATGGCATCTCTCAATGATACTAATCTCCGGCTTCTTAGGACATTGATCTTTGCTTTTAGCATGACCTGTTTTTGTTTGGGCAGAAAAGACATCTGGTTGTGGGAATCCAATAGTACTCCTACAAATGTTTTTATCATGGAGGGAACCATATCCGATTTTTTGTGGTGCACTAACCAGCCCAGAGACTATAGGATCTGAGTGGTCAACTGTATATGTTCTTGGAGTACTGGTACTGAGGGCCCGATTAGTAACAGGTCGTCAAGGTACAGTACAGACCAAAAGTTTGGACACACCTTCTCATTTAAAGATTTTTCTGTATTTTCATGAGTATGAAAATTGTACATTCACACTGAAGGCATCAAAACTATGAATTAACACATGTGGAATTATATACTTAAAAAAGTGTGAAACTGAAAATATGTCTTATATTCTAGGTTCTTCAAAGTAGCCCCCTTTAGCTTCGATGACTGCTTTGCACACTCTTGGCATTCTCTTGATGAGCTTCAAGAGGTAGTCTTGTGAATGTACAATTTTCATAGTCCGGAAAATACAGAAAAATCTTTAAATGAGAAGGTGTGTCCAAACTTTTGGTCTGTACTGTATAGTACTGTATAAGCCATGACCTTTGTAAATATTCGCGGGGCTGGTGATATCCCAAATGGTAGAACATTGAACTGATAGTGGACTATTTGTTCCCCTTGAGCCACTGCGAATCTTAGGAACCTCCTGTAAAGTGGATGTATGGGGATGTGGTAATATGAATTTTGGAGATCGATTGTGGCCATGACATGGTCCTTTCCTATCAGGGGGATCGTTGACCTGATTGATTCCATCTGGAATCGTTGGTAGTGGATATACTGATTCAGTGGCCTTAGATTGATAATTCGGTGTGAGCCATTTGTTTATTAGGAAGAGTCTAGAATAATGTCCTGTGCCTATCTCCCTTATAGGAACCAGGAATATCACCCCTGAGGACAATAAGTCTGTAAGACCGGATATCAGGGTGGCCTGCCGACTCTGAGAAGAGAGCGGTGTTAACTTTATTCTCTATGAAGGATAGGAGGAGAAGTTTATTTTTTACTCCAAACTAGACTACCCTCATGGGTCTGCGCAGTTTTCTTTCCACCGAGGGAGAAAATTTGAGATGCTGCCCCCGACTGCCCTGACGTCATGGTTTGTTCTGACGTTAATTTTGTGAGAGAAAAAGGTTCTTGCCTCCTCTACCTTTTGGGTAGCTCCATCGTCCTGTTTTCCCTTTACTCCTATATTGAGGGGTCTGCTCCTGGGAGGGACGAAAAGGCCTTTTCCTTACATTTCTAAGTTCCTTGAGGGCCTTCTTGTACGAGGCCTTCTCTAGAAGATCATCTAGGGCTGGCCCGAACATGTATTTTCCTTTAAAGGGGATGGAACACAATTTCATTTTCGATGCCACATCGCAGCTCCAGGATTTCAACCATAGGGCCCTTCTTACAAAATTTGATAACCCAGATGCTCTTGCCGCCACTCTCACTGATTCTGCAGAAGCATCTGCTAAAAACCCCATAGCTTTCTGTAGAAGAGGTAGGGATGCTAAGATGTCTTCTCTTGGGGTGCCTGAGACTAGGTGTCCCTCCAGTTGATCTAGTCAACGAGCCATTGATCAAGCTACGCCCGTAGAGACTGCATTGGTGTTTAATAGTGCTGCCAAGGTCTCCCAGCATTTTCTGAGTAGTCCCTCCATTTTGCGTTCCAAGGACTCTTAATTGAGAGGAAACTTCAAAAGGGCAGTGTGGTTTTCTTTACCAGTCGTGCAATCTGGATATCCACTCTTGGGACTTCAGACCAGCATTCTGCAGTCTTGTTGTCTACAGGAAATCTATCCTTTAACTCCGTAGGGGTATTCAACCTCTTTTCTGGAGATTCCTACTCATCTAAGACTAAGTCCCTAATACTGTGGTGTATAGGGAACACTAATTTTTTCCTGGAACGTAGCCCCCCAAACATCTGATCCTGTACTGTTTGGGGAACTTTCTTCCTCAACCTCCATAGTTCTCCTTACTGCCATGAGGAGTTCCTCCAAGCTATCTGATGGAAAGTAATATCTCTCTCGCTGGGAGTTGGACTCCGTTCACCTTCCTCTGGAAGATCTTCCAAGATATATCTCCTCTTCAGAGTCTTCCTCCCCTCCCTCTGGCGGGCTGATCTTCCTCTTTTTGGCTGCTGAGGGAGTAGATGTACAATCCTGACTAGGTGAGGGCGTAGGGAGAGCGACTGAGGCTAAGGAGGATTTGATCTCTTGACGTACATTCCCCTTTATCTCTTCCATTAAGGAAGTTGTTCCTGCCTGATAATTTTCTCCGTATAGTCCTTGCATAGGGGCTTTCTATGGGAGGACGATAGCTTTTTTGTACAGATGGGAGATCTGCGTGACGGTTTAGCTTTGTCTCCAGATGCAGGTTCCTTGTCCCCCCTACAAGAGAGGGGAGAAGGGAAAGGGAGCTATAATCACTATTACCTGCATCTGGGAGATGGACTACCACTGCCATACTTACTGGGACCAGACCGGAACTGGGCTCTACAGATGCAGAGAGAGAAGCTTCAACAGAGATGGTTTTGTCCTACCTGCAGATGTCTTCCTGTCCAGGGCTCCTTTATGGGCGACTGGACCAGCGACTCCCTCTGTTAGAGGGCTCCTCCCCCGGTGTCCAGGTGAAGACATGTGATCACCGGCGGCTATCACCGCTCTTTTCCCCCCTTGCATTTGCTGCAGTCCACCGTGGAAAGCAAAACCGCCGGAAGTGACGTCATCATCCACCGCCCGGCATCCGATGTCACTTCCGGTGCCATGGCATGAGCTCCACATCCTGGAGACCGGCATTGCCCGTTAGCGGGGGGAGAGGAGGAGGAGATGGACCGGAGAGCTCAAAGAGGCCACCGGCCAGAAGATCCTGCAGACTTTGCCCGAGAGCGCGGACTGGAGGAGGGGGTCCCGAATTCGGAGAAGACGGGAGCAGCGCATGTGAAGAGGAGAGGTAAACCGCTCGATCCTCCACTGCCCGGCTAATAACTTTTTCTCCAGTGCCTGTCGCTGGCCGAGCACACCGGAGATGACCTCTTCATCCCTGATAGGGACAGGAAATAACACAGGAGGGAGGAGCTATTTAAACCTCTTCGTATTTCCTGTCGCTATAAGGTGGGGTTACATCCTCCCGTGTGCTGTCGTGGGGGGTTATTAGAGAAAAAAATTTAAGCAAAAAATGTAGTCATGATGCCCTGTTAAGGGGGAGGGGGTCTGCTGCTGACACTGTTATAGGGGTAATGTCCCCCAATTCTGTTAATATCCCCCATCCTGCTATATATGGCCCCCCTCCTTCCTGTTATACGTGGCCCTCATCCCCATCCTGATATGCATGGTCCCCCTCATCCCAGTATGTAAAGCCCCCCTCACCCCGGTATCTATGGCACCCTTCAGCCATGTATGTATGGCCCACCTCATGCCTTGTCCCTGTATGTCTGGCCACCCTCATGCCTCTTCCTGGTATGTAAGCCCCCTTCATCCCTATATGTATGGCCCCCCCTCATCCCTATATGTATGGCCCCCCCTCATCCCTATATGTATGGCCCCCCCCTCATCCCTATATGTATGGCCCCCCCCTCATCCCTATATGTATGGCCCCCCCTCATCCCTATATGTATGGCCCCCCCTCATCCCTATATGTATGGCCTCCCCTCATCCCTCTTCTTGGGTCTCACTTCGATCACATTTCAGGGGTTAATGTGCCGGGAGCGGTGCAGGACTGCTCCTGGCACATAGTACCAAGTGTCAGCTGTTAGAATCAGCTGACAGCCGGCAGCAATCGGGCCCGCACAGCCTCTGTGTGGGTGCGATCGCCAGGGCGTAATAATCTGGTCATAAACTTGGTCATTAAGTACCAGGTACATATTAATACATCCCATGTCAGAATGGTGTTAAAGGTCTCATAAAAATGCCAGAAACATAGACAAGACTCCAAACGACCTGTTATGCAAGAGGATTTTAGAATGGACAAACTGTTATTTACAGCAATTATTAGCAGCAGAGTCCCAAGATGATTACAAGTTCAAGTCCCCTAGAGAAATTTCTAAATTTAAGTTTATTATATATAAATATAATCTCGCATACTTGCGATCACGTGACCACTGTTCCCGGCGAATTCTCAAGCGATGTGAGGATTCACAAGTCTGAAGTCACATACAGTGACTGTAGACTTGTAGTTTGAGACCGGACAAAACTTAAGTTTTTTACAAAACTCAAATGTGCAAAATTTTAACTTTTCGCTCTTTAACCCCTTTAAAGCCCATGACGTACTAATACGCGTCTATGCCCTGGGCTTTAAGAGCCTGACCCGTATTAGTACGTCATGGCGATCGCGTGTGCACACAGGCTGTGCAGGCGCGATCGCCGCCGGGTGTCAGCTGATAGTATCTGGTGTCAGCTGTGACAATGTGCAGGGAGCGGTCGTGCACCGCTCCCAGCACATTAACCCCCGCAATGCTGCGATCGAAGTCGATCGCAGCATTGCGGAGGCAAGGGGAGGTGATCGCCGATACTCACCTCCTCTTCCAGCGTCCAGCGCTGTCTGCCGCGGCTTCCCGGGTGTTGCCATGACGACCCGATGTCGTCATGACAACATCCGGGTCACCAGACAGCAGGAAGATTGTTTGGACATGCGCAGTGCATCTCCAAACTATCTTCTCCCTGTCCAGCGCTGACTGCCTGCATGGCACAGGGATGGTGCTGCATTCCTGTGCCATGCAGGCGATCAGAATAAAAAAAGTGAAAGTCCCACAGTGAGACAAAGTAAAAAAGTTAAAAAAACTGTCTGAAAGTGAAAAAAAATAAAATTGTAAAATTAAAAAAAAAAAAAAAATAATAATCCACTAAAAATAAAAATATAATGTACCCATCAATAAATATTATGAAAAAAAAAAAAACAATCAATGTACACATATTTGGTATCGCCGCGTCCCTAACGACCTGACCTAGAAAACTGTTCCACTAGTTAACCCCTTCAGTGAACACGGTAAAAAAAAAAACAAAAAAAACAAACAAAAAAAAAAATGCTTTATCATCATACCGCCAAACAAAAAATGGAATAATACGCGATCAAAAAGACGAATATAAATAATAATGGTACCGCTGAAAAAGTCATCTCATCCCGCAAAAAAACAAGCCGCCATACAGCTCCATCATCCGAAAAGTCAAAAAGTTAGAGCTCTCAGAATAAAGCGAAGCAAAAAAATAATTTTTTCTATAAAATAGCTTTTATTGTGTAAAAGCGCCAAAACATAGAACAACTATATAATTCTGGTACCGCTGTAAACGTACTGACCCGAAGAATAAAGCTACCTTATCAATTTTACCACACGCGGAACAGAATAAAAAAATGTAAAAAAACACAATTCCTGAATTGTTGGTTTTTGTTTATTCTGCCTCCCAAAAATAGGAATAGAAAGCGATCAAAAAATGTCACGTGCCTGAAAATGGCACCAATAACAACGTCAACTCATCCCGCAAAAAACATGCCGTCACATGACTCTGTCTGCCAAAATATGGCGATGCAAAAACTAGATTTTACAAAATGTGTCTTAGTGTGTGACAGCTGTCAATCATAAAAACCAGATATGATTCTGGTATCGGTGTAATCGCACCGACCCGAAGAATAAAGTAATCTCATCACTTATACCGCATGAGGAACGGCGTAAAAAATAAACGCTAGGGCTGGGGTTGTGCTAATGTTAGGGTTGGGGTTGTTTTTTTTTTTTTACATTGGAAAAAAAAAAAAAGATGACGATATGGCGACTAGTGTTGAGCGCAAGTGCTCGCTACTTGAGTTTGCATCGGGTGCTCGGGTATGCACCGAGTATCGCGGGTGCTCGAGTCTCCACCCCATATGCTTCGCGGCCAAAAAAACCTCGCCATGCACGAGCGATCCCCGCATGCTTTTTTCGGGGTGTGAAACATGCGGGCGGGGACTCGAGCATTTCACTTGAGCACCCGTGATACATGGTGCATACATGAGTACCCGATGCAAACTCAAGTAGCGAGCACTTGCGCTCAAGAGTAATGACAACTTATTCAATATGATGACCTAATGTTATCAAATTCTGTGTCGTACCTCTGGGTTCAAAATGTTCACTATACCCCTTGATAAAATCCTTGAGGGGTGTAGTTTCCAAAATGGGGTCACTTGTGGGGGAGCTGCACTGTTTAGGCACATCAGGGGCTCTCCAAATGCGACATGGTGTCCGCTAACAAATTGAATGGAAAATCGGCTCAAATTGTTAGCGGACACCATGTTGCGTTTGGAGAGACCCTGATGTGCCTAAACAGTGGAGCTCCCCCACAAGTGACCCCATTTTGGAAACTAGACCCCCCAAGGCACCTATCTAGATGCATAGTGAGCACTTGGAACCCCTAGGTGCTTCACAAATTGATTCGTAAAAATGAAAAAGTGGGAAAAAAAATACTTTTTCATTTTTACGAATCAATTTGTGAAGCACCTGGGGGTTCCAAGTTCTCACTATGCATCTAGATAGGTGCCTTGGGGGATCTAGTTTCCAAAATGGGGTCACTTGTGGGGGAGCTCCACTGTTTAGGCACATCAGGGGCTCTCCAAACGCAACATGGAGTCCGCTAATTATTCAAGCAAATTTTACAATCAAAAAGTCAAATGGCGCTCCTTCCCTTCCGAGCCCTGCCGTGCGCCCAAACAATGGTTTTTCCCCACATATGGGGTATCTGCGTGCCCAGGGGAAATTGCACAACAAATTTTGGGGTCCATTTTTTCCTGTTACCCCTGCGAAAATAAAAAAATTGGGTCTAAAAGTAACATTTTTGTGAAAAAAGTTAAATGTTAATTTTTTTCTTCCACATTCCAAAAATTCCTGTGAAGCACCTGAAGGGTTAATAAAGTTCTTGAATGTGGTTTTGAGCACCTTGAGGGGTGCAGTTTTTAGAATGGTGTCACTTTTGGGTATTTTCTGTCATAAAGACCTCTCTCAAAGTGACTTCAAATGTGATGTGGTCCCTAAAAAAATGGTTTTGTAAATTTTGTTGGAAAAATGAGAAATCGATGGTCAACTTTTAACCCTTATAGCTCCCTAACAAAAAAAAATTTTGGTTCCAAAATTGTGCTGATGTAAAGTAGACATGTGGGAAATGTTATTTATTAACTCTCTTGTGTGACATATCTCTCTGATTTAAGGGCATAAAAATTAAAATTTTGAAAATTTTCGCCAAATTTCCGTTTTTTTCACAAATAAACTCAAGTGATATCGAAGAAATTTTACCACAATCATGAAGTACAATATGTCACGAAAAAACAATCTCAGAATCAGGGGGATGCGTTGAAGCGTTCCAGAGTAATTACCTCATAAAGGGACAGTGGTCAGAATTGTAAAAATTGGCCTGGTCATTAACGTGCAAACCACCTTGGGTTGTAAAGGGGTTAAGCCAGTCTGCCAAGAGTCTCCAACCTTTTGCAAAGCTTAGTCGAGAGGGGGCATGGCCGAGCAAATCAAACAAATTCATCAAAATTTAAGCTACCATCAGTTCAATTTATGACTCTAATGGTAGGTTCCCTTAAAAATTTTCTGAAGATCAAACTGTATTCAATTAGATTCACAAATTTGCCAACAGCCTCAGCCACACTGATATGGACAGATCAGGGGTGAAAGGGATACAACCTTTGATATGTGCTTTTATTGGAAGAGAATGTAATAGACAGGTGGAAGTTAAGTTTTTCAGTTATATTTAAAAAAAAAAAGTCTTAACCAAGTTAATGGGATAATACATCACATTTTATATAAAACGCTTGCAAAAAGTGATGCAGGATTCAAACTTTTTAGTGGCAGGTGATCAGTGGATCTAACCTTCGTAGTCTATAGTTCTCCCAGTGTTTTTCTCTTCTTGGTACTTTGGTTTCCCTTCACCCTCCAAAAGGCATCATGATAGGGAATTTAGATTTTGAGCCCCATTGGGACAGCAATGTAAGCATAATAAATAGTAATTCATGTAATATGAGGATGGCACTTCATCTAAATGGCCACCATATTGTCCCCAGTTGCAGACACTACAGAGGAAATGCATAGCAGGCAGAGTTATTCCCCCAATTGTAAAGACAACCCTTCTAAACTAACCAAGAAGCAGTATTGCTTTTTCGGAGTTCTCAATTGCTTGAATATTAGGACTTTGGTATTACAGCAGATCATATAAACAATCGCACCATATTTACTTCTATTAAATACGAAGTCATTGAGATAAATGAGTGGGAACAGCAAGAAACTTCATGACCAGATGAGCCTGGTCTTCTTTGAGGCCTACCCGATTTCATTTCAAGACTTTACTCAACTAGAATTCTAGAAGTTTTAGGACACAATGATGCCTATAAAGGCATCCACATACATGAAATTATCAGTTTTATACTGGATGGTTTTGGCAGTTTAATATGAGAGCTTAAAACAAGGGCAGAAAACATTAATGTCCGGTGCCAGCACCCTAAAGCCCTGATTAATCAAAGCTTTTACACTATTTTCGTCCAGCTCTGACAAAATGGGACCGTCGCTCAAAATCATGATGAGCGAAAGCATAGCTTACACCACTAATCTTACTGCAATCTGTGACTAAAGCAAGATTTGTGGTGAGGAGCACACAGAGGTGTACATCACTTCCTGCCTCGCCTGATTAAGAGGCATGCACCTCATATGCCACCCGTTCATTAAGAATGGCATGGGAAATGAAAGTCTTGATGACTCTGCCCCTAAGGCTATGTGCCCACGATGCAGAAATGCTCAGGATTTTTTCTTGAGCGTTTCTGCATCTCCCTGGCAGAAAAAAACGCATGCGGATTGTACATGAGGAAATGAAGCGTTCTTCACATGCATTTCCGCATGAGGGTGTCTAACGCTTTCCAAGCGATTTTAGCATCACCTGGAAAGTGCTTGACAACTCGGTCACACTATATAAATCCATGCAAACGGCATGGATTTATATAGTGTGACCCGAGAGAATGTCAAAAAATAAAAAAATAAATATACACTTACCCTCCGATGGCCCCCCGAGACTTGCTGCACTCCTGTGCTGGCTGCCGGCAGATCGCGGTACGCTGTACTGAAGGACCTGCCGTCACATGACTGACGTCACTGCAGGTCCTACAGATCTGCCCGCGATCTATCGGCAAGCACAGGGAAAGAGTCCGGGGGCCGTCGGAAGGTGGATATAATCTTTATTTTTTATTTTATTCTTTTTTTTACAGCTTTTAAATGGTACCTGGGTGTGGAGGAGAGTCTCCTGTCCTCCACACCTGGGTACCATCCGCACATTAGAACGCGCCAATTACGCAAGTACAGATGCAATCTTGCGGAATTGGCGCGTTCTAATGCAAGTCAATGGCGGCGAAAACGCAGCGCTTCCGCAAAATAATTGGTAGTGCTGCGTTTTTTTTCCACAATGATAATCCGCAGCGGAAATTTCCTCAGCATGTGCACAGCACATGGGGATTATCATTGGGGAACATGGCAGGCCTTCTACCATGCGCTTTTTAAGAGTTTCTGCAGCGTTTTTGCCGCTGCGGAAACGCTTAAAAGCCGCATCGTGGGCACACAGCCTTAGGCTATGTGCCCACGATGCAGAAATGAAACAGAAAATTTCTGCAGTGTTTGGCTGTGTGCTCACTATGCGTTTTTGCCACGGAATTTCCGCAGCGAAAACGCTTAAAAACCGCTTGGTAATACGTGCCCCATGGTCCCCATTGCAGAAAAATAAACAGCATGTCCATTAATTTTGCGGACACGCAGCGTAATTGCCGCCATTGACTTGCATTGAAGCGCTTCATATCCACATCACTACATGTGCACACGCGGATATGAAGCGATTCAATGTGCGGATGGTACCCAGGCCTGGAGAAGAGGAGACTCTCATCCATACCTGGGTACTATAGAAACTGTAAAAAAAAGAATTTAAAATAAAAAAAATAAAGATTATATTTACCTTCCGATGGCCCCCGGTCTCCTCAGCGATGCGTGCGATGTGTTGGGCGGCTTGTGGTGGTGTGAGGACCTGACATGACGTCATTGAGTCATGTGACAGGAGACCGGGGTGCCATCGGAAGGCAAGTATAATCTTTTTCTTTTTTCACCATTCTTATTCTTCTTTTTTTTTTTTTTTAACTATTACTTGGTCACACTATATAAATCCATACCGGTTGCATGGATTTATATAGTGTGAACAAGTTGTCAAGCACTTTCCAAGTGATGCTAAAATCCCATGCAGAAACGCATGCAAAAACGCTTGACAAACGCTTCTACCTGGCGGGAAAAACGCATGTAAAATCCGCATGAGTTTTTCCTGCCAGGGAGAAGTGGAAAAAAGATGCAGCATTTCTGCAACGTGGGCACTTAGCCTTTCTGCATGTTCTTGGCAGTAAAAATACTTGCGGATTTTGCACGCATTTTTTGCAGCGTTTTTACATGCGTTTTTCAAATGCATTGGGACCTCAAATCCGCATGCAGAAACACACAAATAATGGACATGCTGCGGATTCCGCAGCATGGGCACAGAAAATGCAGATTTTCATTGGGTATCATGGGGCACGGATTACCACGCGTTTTGCAAGAGTTTACGCTGCGGAAATTCCGCAGCAAAAACGCTTGAAAAACGCATAGTGGGCACACAGCCTAAAGGTCCAATTCAACAAACAGTTTTGGCAACTAGTGACTATAACATTTGGCAACTTTTGACAAGCTCTGACTACTTTTTGAAAAGTGGGTGAAACTTAGAGGGAATGGGAGGGTTCTAGCATGATCTGACTAATTCACTTTGTGGTGTAAATCATAGCAGAAATTTACACCAGCTTGAGTGCACAATTCCTGAAAGATAAGGCAGATTTATGGAAAACACCAGTCTTGATGAATTGGCCCAAGTATACATCCTTACTATGTGTACAGAGACCACCCAGTAGGCTCAGTGCTAGGTTTTCTGATCAGGATAATAAAATAACTATTAAATGGCTCCCCAAAGTACTCCAGTACAGAGTGTAGTATTGTAATTCGTGTGCCAAGACTGACATACACATGTGCAAATGTGAAACGCAATTTAATAAAATTATATTATTACCAAAAAATGTAGTACTCCTCTTACTTAACATGCAGCTTAAAAATGCTAGAGTGTTTTTTTTACTTTGCAAAAATCTGAGTAGTGCAAATTCTGTAGCATTCTGCAAACTTTTATGTCCCTACTACTTCTGGTTACTGGAAATGGCTGATCTCCTGGGAGACCTAACAGAAGACCAGGACACCACAATAGCTTAGGAAGATTGCAACATCCCTGAAAAACATTTGAATGGAAGGACAGTTGCAGTAACGCCATGATTTCGCCATAACTCATAGGCAACTCTGTCACCAAGGACATAGACTAACAAATATTTTTCATTTTGTGCATTTTTTTATTAAATGGTTTTAAGATCGAATGCATCTTTGTACAGGTCTTGATAATTTTTTGTTACATTGGCATCTGCCACCCATTCTCTTCTGTATCAGGTGGCAGTTTAATATATTTCAGTTGTGTACACCCCATCATGTACACTAGTGATGCCCATCTCTTTTGCTCATTTCAGTAAAATCTAAAAATGCATCACGTACTTCATGGACTAATGTTTAGCAGTGATAAGTGCTTGGAAACAATAAGTATATGTAGTAGGATCCCCCTAAGATATAGAGATGTCCACATCTGTGGAAAGCGTTCTGTAGAGTGCCACGGGTGAACAAGAGCATTAAGGTAACCTACAATAACCAGATATGCAACTTGCAGGAAGCACATGTCCCATAGTGACCACTATATTTATTTGCTAACTGGCTATTCTCTTTTAGCCCATTTTTGAGTGGGCATATTTATCTATGGGGATTACAATCTGGATATTCAGTTATAAATCCCTTTAGACCAAAAGGTAAAAAAGGGACCAATAACCCAGCAGGAGAATGATACAAATTAATCTTATGGAAAACACGGGTGTTATTCTAATTAAGTGAATTAAAAAGTCACTCTTATTATAATGCTCCCTCACATGGCAAGAAGTTTTCTAGTAATCAAAAACAGTAATAGAAAAGCCTACAAGGGAACTAAACTAAAAATGGCTTATCCTAACAGCCAAACCAAAAGTATTAAATGCAGAAAATACATCACAAAGATCAAAGCCATCTATGAAAACTAAATTGTTATAATCTATTAAACTGCATCAAGCTCGCCAGCTCAAGTTCTATGGAGAAAAATGTATATTGGTAAGTTACCTCATTCTGTTCTTCATGCTCCAGAATAGCTTGCAGAAATGCCCTTCTTTCATGGCCTGATGATTTCTGATCAAACATGCCCGCCTGAATGACTTTCTGATCAACATTCAGCTTGTATTTAGCTGCTGCAAGAATCTTCTCCTCCACACTGTTGACTGTGCACAGACGCAACACGCGCACCTCGTTCTGCTGACCGATCCGGTGTGCTCTGTCCTGTGCCTGGAGGTCCTGTAATCCACCAATATATAGTTATAGCATCTAATTACAAGACACCACTTCAGCACTTTAAAGGGAATCTGTCACCAGGATTTTGCTACCACAGCAGAGCAGCATAATGTAGGAAGAGTGACCCTGATTCCAGGAATGTAGCACTTAGTTTACTGGGTGCAGTTGTGACAGTGCTGAGGCCACATTCAGTATGTGGTCAGTATTTTAAATCAGTATTTGTAATCCAAAATCAGGAGTCAAACAGTCAGAGGAAAAGTATAATAAGTACTGATGTAAAATACTAACCAAATACTGAATGAGTGAACATTGCCTTAGACGTAGCATAAAGCAGAGCTGAGAAACCTAACCCCGCCCACACGACTCTAGTTTTCCGGGACCGGATAGAGGGAAATCTTATAGGAGGTGGTTTGGTGTTCGCCTTTTTTTTAGCAACAAAAAATCATTTTCCATTTCACAATGAAGTAAAGTATTATAAACTTGTTTGCCATGTTTGGGAGAATTTGATCCCTGACCTCAACCCTATTAAACATCTTAGAAATGAATGGTAATGTCAGCTTCGGCTCAGATCTTAAACATCCGTTCTCATCTATAAAGCCACATGAGCGAGATGTAGCAAAGCATCTCATCAACAATAGATATTGCTGTTATGACAGAAAGAACCAACATTTTTTTTTCTTCTTTAAAGAGGGAGTTCTCTAAACAGACATTAAATATGCAATCATTGCAGGTCCCACAGACGGTAACCCCATAACAGCTAAATTGCCAAAACCCTTAACAGAGAAATAATGGTTCAGTATTGTCCCAGTGCTTCTGTCATTTTGTTCTAGTCTGTGAAGGGGGTCACGTTGATGAAAAAAAAACAATAAATTGTATAATACATGGATAGTACCTTACTTCTGTGGTGTATTTTTTGTGCTTTTGTTTTTAACAATGGAAAGGCTTTATACAATTTTTATAATCAAAGTTTGCAAACCTGATGAGGATTCCAATCACTGTCAAAAATAACGACTGTGTCCGCCGCCTGCAGGTTCAACCCCAAGCCTCCTGCTCTGGTACTCAGCAGAAATATGAAGAACTGGGAGCCTTCTTCATTGAATTTCTTCAGCATTGCAGCTCGATCTTCTGACTTCGTTGTACCTTTATATTTATATACAAATAATAGAAAATGAAAAGAATAGGGAAAATAAAAAGAAATTAGAAGATAGAAATAAAGAAAAAAAGCACTGACATTTTCAAAGTCTAAGACCGGTGAGAGGATAATAAAAAGCATTTACATATTTAGGAAAAATGAATAGGTATTTTGTTTAACCCCTTAATGACCAGACCATTTTCTGTTTTAGTTGTTTGCTCCCCTTCTTCCCAGAGCCATAACTTTTTTATTTTTCGATCAATATGGCCGTGTGAGGGCTTATTTTTTGCAGGATGAGTTGTACTTTTGAACGACATCACTGGTTTTACCATATCGCGTGCTGGAAAACAGGAAAAAAAATCCCAAGAGCGGAGAAATTGCGAAAAAAGTGCAATTCCGCAGTTGTTTTTTTACCACATTCACTGAATGTTAAAACTGACCTGCCATTATCATTCTCCAGGTCATTCCGAGTTCTGACCTGCCATTATCATTCTCCAGGTCATTCCGAGTTCTGACCTGCCATTATCATTCTCCAGGTCATTTCCGAGTTCTGACCTGCCATTATCATTCTCCAGGTCATTTCCGAGTTCTGACCTGCCATTATCATTCGCCAGGTCATTCCGAGTTCTGACCTGCCATTATCATTCTCCAGGTCATTCCGAGTTCTGACCTGCCATTATCATTCTCCAGGTCATTCCGAGTTCTGACCTGCCATTATCATTCTCCAGGTCATTCCGAGTTCTGACCTGCCATTATCATTCGCCAGGTCATTCCGAGTTCTGACCTGCCATTATCATTCGCCAGGTCATTCCGAGTTCTGACCTGCCATTATCATTCTCCAGGTCATTCCGAGTTCTGACCTGCCATTATCATTCTCCAGGTCATTCCGAGTTCTGACCTGCCATTATCATTCGCCAGGTCATTCCGAGTTCTGACCTGCCATTATTATTCTCCAGGTCATTACGAGTTCTGACCTGCCATTATTATTCTCCAGGTCATTACGAGTTCTGACCTACCATTATTTTTCTCCAGGTCATTACGAGTTCGTAGACACCAAACATGTATAGGCTCTTTTTTTATTTAAGTGGTGGAAAAAAAAATCCAAAGATTGCTTAAAAAATAAAAAAGGCACCATTTTCTGAGACCCGTAGCGCCTCCCTTTTTCGGGATCTGGAGCCGGGTGAGAACTTATTTTTTGCTGGCCAAGCTAATGTTTTTATTGATACCATTTTGGGGTAGATCTGATGTATTGATCGCCCGTTATTGCAATGTTGCAGCGACAAAAAAAACGTAATTCTGGCGTTTAGAATTTTTTATCGTTACGCAATTTACCGATCGGATTAATTCTTTTTTTATATTGATAGATAGGGCGATTCTGAACGCGGCGATACCAAATACTTGTATGTGTGTTTTTTATGGTTTTATTTAGAATGGGGCAAAAGGGGGGTGATTTAAACTTTTATATTTTTAAAAACTTTTCGCTTGCTTCAGTAGTCTTCATGGGAGACTTGACGCTGCACTTGTCTGATCTCCTCTGTTACACACCGGTTATGATCAGATCGCCTCTGTGTAGCAGATTTGCTCACTTGCCATGAGCGCAGACCGCTGGGCGGCGCTCATAGCAATGTGGCATTGACAACCACAGGGGTCTACTACAGACTCCGAGTTGTCATGCCAACCCATCGGTGACCCGCGATCATGTGACAGGGTCGCTAATGGGCGGGGCCAATGACACGCTTCCCGGGAGCGCAAGTTAAGTGCCGCTGTCAATAGCGGTATTTAACTAGTTAACAGCCGCGGGTGGATCGCGATTCCACTCACAGCTGTTGCGTGCACATGTCAGCTGTATTGATCAGCTGTCATGTGCCCGGAAAGGTGCGGGCTCGGCGCCAGAGCTCGCACTAAACAGGGTGTTATGACGTGTTTCGTACTATTACGGCACACGTCATAAACGGGTTAATATAATATTAGGTAGTCATTTATGCCCATTCTAAGTATAATGTGGCCAGCAAGAACATCAAGAACTTTACCTGTACATTCCACCTCAGTTTACAGATGTAAAAATATAACTATACATATCAAATATTTAATAATCAGCAGATACAAACCATCAAGTCGGAGGTAAAGGAAGTTTCGAAAAGCAAAATAGTCTTCCATGATAGTCATGAGTGAAGTCATCTGACAGAAGAGCAAAACCCTGTGATTTGTGGCATGGAGCTTTGGTAATATTCGATCAAGTAACTCAAACTTTCCTGACGTCCTATAGAGATCAGGCCTGAAAGAAGAATTTCTATAATTAGTAAACTTTACATCAACTCTGATACAATTAGGCATTTAGTGCACAGAAATAATAGTTAATAAGTATTATATAGCATTGTCCAAAAGCAGAGCAGAAGTCATAAATCAATATAACGCTACATGAAGATTCATACTATAAGAGTAGTTACCCATTGATGATCCCATTGGAATATCCCAGATGTTCAGCAAAGGATTCCTGTAAAAACAAAATATATATAATAATCAGCATTTGGTATTCTCCAAAACAAAGTCTATATACATTAAGCTGCACTACATTAATAAACTTTTAGACCCCTTTGAAATCCCACTTGACAAGGTTTAGCGGAGCCGCATGGTTTTTGTTGGAAAAGGACAATTCTGGAGTGCACCAAAACTATGGCAACATTTTTGGCACAAATTTCTTTGCAAAGTAAGCCAACTAATAGGTTATGTAAACTTACACTATTTAATCTAAAGATGTGCCAAATTTATAGACAAGCATGAAATTCTGGAACCAGACAGAAGAATAACTAGGTAATAACACTGTGTGAAAGAACTTCACTGCTGACAACAGTATAAACTGTCCCCAAAGGGGTAAATATGAATTCACTGTATATTAGGGGTCTCAAATTGAGACTCCTATGTAATATGCAGCGAATACTTAGAATGCTGTTTGAAAGCAGTGAAAAAAGCAAAATCACCACTCCAGGGACAAACCCGAAAGTCAAACAAAAGGGACAACGTTACCAAGAATCAAGCCAAACCTGACAAAATCAACCTATCAAAAGCATTAATTTATACTTTAATTGTGTTATGAATTTTAACATACAACTGAAGGGGTGGTCCACTATTAAGTTTCAGTAAAAAGCCACTTCGTGGTCAGTGCTGCGCCCCCTGCCTGTCTGCTGGAAACAACATCTGGCGAGTACATCACAAAAAAGCTGCAGGGTTAACACTTTGTTAAAGTGGCTAGGGCAAAATGTGTAATAAGCTCTAACCTCTTATACAAAAAAGTTTTTTTTTTTTTTACCATAAAAAAGCCCCTTTGTCACAGTGCTGGCCACATTTGGGGTCTCGTTGTCCTCACAGAGCAATAATATGACAGTTATAGTCCGTCATCGATTAGTTATCACAGACATATTATAAATATACATTCCTGAGGTTTAGTTTTAATCACATTTGTATTTTTTTTTCCAATTACTAATAGAAAAAACATTGCATCGGCAATAAAACTATAATGAATCAGTACAGTTAAGTGCTCAGAGCAACCAGACTTGCCTCAATGTGCTGGAATATGAAAGGATGGTTACAGATCTTTCGCAGCTGCATGATGGTATTCATTAAAGTCTTGGCTCCACCTTTTCCCTAAAAGATAGTGAAAAACTATGTTAACACTATAACACTGACCAGCAATGATATCATTGGAATTCTTAAAGCAGAAAGTGTTACGAGTTTAAAATAAGCCAAAACGCAGATGAATAAGCCCTGATTCATCAAGGTGTTTTGTCAGAATCCTGGCATAAAACGCCTTGAAACGTTGCAAAATGTTCGTGCAACTCAAAGCTGAGCAAAAATGTTGAAACCTTGCGAGGTTTTTACATCAGTTCTGTCCAACTACTCAACTTTTAGAAAAGTAAGCTGAGCTGGGGCAGAACAGGTGTTGACTTCGTATGCCTGACTAATGTGATCATGGTAGGTCACTATGGTGGTGTAAATTACCACCACGACTGCAGTATATTTCTGACAGTGGCACAGAGTGGTTGAAAGATGAACCAAATTCATTAAGGCTGTGTGGCCACTATGCGTTTTTTAAAAACCCCTTTACAGCCTGGGGCGTAATAGTACGCACCAGGCCGTCACCCCCTATTCAGCGTGGGCTCCGGCGGTGAGCCGGGCACATGTCAGCTGATTCTTACAGCGGACATGTGCCCACAACAGCCGCGAGTGGAATCGCAATCCACCCGCGGCTGTTAACATGTTAAATGCCGCTGTCAATCTCTGATAGCGGCATTTAACATCGCCGCGACGGAAGAGTGTCACTTACCCTGCCGATCAATGACCCCGTCACGTGATCGCGGGTCACTGATGGGTGGGCATGACAACCCTGGGTCTGCAGCAGACCCCAGTGGTTGTCATGTGCTGATCGCTAAGAGCACCACCTAGTGGTCGGCTCTCATAGCACAGGAGCATTTCTGCTACATAGAGGTGATCTGCTCATCACCTCTATGTAGCAGAGGCGATCAGACAAGTGCTGCTTCTAGTCTACTATGGAGACTATAGAAGCATGCAAAAAGTGAAAAAAAAAAGTTTAAAAATATTTTAAAAAAATTAAAATATAAAAAGTTTAAATCACCCCCCTTTCGCCCCATTCAAAATAAAATAAAAAAACCACATACACATTTGGTATCGCCCGATCTATCAATATAAAAAAATTAATCCGATCGGTAAACGGCGTAACGAGAAAAAAATTCTAAACATCAGAATTACGTTTTTTTGGTCACCGCAACATTGCAATAAAACGCAATAACGGGCGATCAAAACATCGGATCAACCCCAAAATGGTATCAATAAAATCTTCGGCTTAGAGCGCAAAAAATAAACCCTCACCCTGCCCCAGATCCCGAAAAATGGAGATGCTACGGGTCTTGGAAAATGCGCTTTTATTTATTTATTTTTTTTAAGCAAACTTTGGAATTTTTTTTCACCACGTAAATAAAAGAGAACCTATACATGTTTGGTATCTACAACTCGTAATGACCTGGAGAATAAGAATGGCAGGTCAGTTTTAGCATTCAGTGAACGTGGTAAAAAAAATAAATAAAACAAAACATCTGTGGTATTGCACTTTTTGCAATTTCACAGCATTTGGAATTTTTTTCCCGTCTTCCCGTACACTATATGGTAAAACTAGTAATGTCGTTCAAAAGTACAACTCATCCTGCAAAAAATAAGCCCTCACATGGCCATATTGACCAAAAAATAAACACGCTATGGCTCTGGGAACAAGGGGAGCAAAAAACGAAAATAGGAAAACGGAAAATCCCAGGGTCCTTAAGCGTTTCCGCAGCGAAATTGCCACTTGACTTTGGCTCACAAAAACTGCATTTGAAAATCCAGTCACTGACTGAAGATCTTTGGGATATAGTAAAGAAGCCAATCTGATACAGGACATTGTACTTCCAGCTTACACATGCGCTGTGCATGTAATGTTGATGCTGTGGAGTGTTCTGGCTGTCAGCTGTAATGTGACTGTAAATGTGTGATCTACAAACCAGTTTAGTCAGTCATGTTAGGTGTAAGTTGTAGGAGAGACTCACTCCTCCCTCCCAACTACTGACCCACATCACTCCATCTGGTTTATATTAGGGTGCTCCTACCTGACTATATAATACGTATAGTGTATGTTATAATTGTCCTCCAATTGGAAGGGGAAGTAAATTATGCTGAATCTCAAAATGCCTGATCCTTTGTTCCCGTGACACACAAGCCACTGCCAAAAAAGTATGACAATGGCTTGTTCTCCTCTGCCAACTAAAAACATATGGGCACTTCAGCACGCATATAAGGGAATATGGAAAAGTCTAGTGTATGAGCAACTTCAATTATATCACTATGTAGGGAAAATTCCAGAGAACAAGTTTTCGCCCAGATTCATTATTTATGGGTTTTTAAGTCACTTTCCTTTTTTGTCTTGTAGTAATAGTTTTTGTGCCAAATTATTCAAACCTATACAAAAAGCAGGTGCAAAGGCAATGATGAATCAGGGCTATTGTATGTTATTTTCTGTTTAACCCCTTCTGGCTACAGGCAATTTTCATTTCTATGGTTTTATTTTTCCGTCGAAATAGCGGTTTCAGGGTTTGTTTTTTTGTGGGACAAGTAGCTGTGAATACCATTCATTTCATCATAAGATGCACTAAAAAGCAGAAAAATTCAAAATGTTATGAAATGGTGAAAAAAGCTAATTCGTGCATTGTTTTTACAGTGCGAAAGTAAAATTCTAAATTTTAGAACAATTACAACGTTTTTGTTCTAGGTTTTTTATACTAAAGTGATTAAAATAAAAATGGAAAATTGTATTTAAAAAAAAATTAATAAAATATTGGATTGTGCGATCCAAAACTTTTTATTTTTCCATTGATGGAGCTGAATGAGTGTTTTTTGCATTTAGATTTTTTGTAACTATGATTTCAGGGTACATACAATATTTTATTGCATCTTTTTGTGTTGCAGCGCCCAAAAAACTGCAATTTTGTAGTTTTGATTTATTTATTTTCTTATGACATTTCTAGCATCTTTGCATGTTCTAGGGAGGTGCCTCGAATGATAAAACATAACTCCAGATATGCAGTTTATTTAATTTCCTTATATCTTACTGTACAGGTCAATATAGGAACTTAGGGACACAGCAATACCAAATATGAGATTATTTTTTTGTATTTCTATTTAAAGTGAGAAAAGGGGGTAGGAGATTCAAATGTGTACAATTATTTTTTTTTAGTCTTCTTAGGAGACTTAAATGTCACAGGCTGGGTTTTACTGAACTAATATGGCACCGATGGGTGCCTACAGCAGGCTCCCAGCTGCAACGATTCATTGGCACACTACAAACGAATCTTGGATCAATGGGACCAAAAGCAAGTGCACACTAGCAATCCAGTCGCTGCTTTTCAGTGAGGTCGGCTATGTCCTACATCAGAAATCAGTTAAGCCATAATAAACCTGATTCCACAATCATGTACAAATGAATCCTGGAAATTAGAATACATGTTACCTAGTTGTAAATAATGACTAGATGCCTCTACTTGAATGAGACAAAACTGCAGGCAAATGCAGCCCAGCCTGCATTAAAGACAATTCTCGCATGAGCGCTGAGGATCCCTTAAACAGCTGATCGATGTAGAGAAAAGTCTCCGCCAGGCCCAGACTGCTAACCTGCCTTATCGAGCAGATGCCCGGTGGGCTGGTCTGTTAGTTCATAAAATGGGCTGCCTGGCTATTGCTGTCAGTGTACCATTGTGGATCAGTGAGTCATGCATTCTGTGTGGAGTCTGAGGTTATCGGATTATCTTTATGGTAGGTAAACAAATGACTGGCCGACAAGAGTTTTAAGAGTTTAGGATGGGCAATCCAGACACAGACTTGACTTTGAAAAGCTGGTCTTGTATATTGTGCACTAATTAATAGCTTTTAATGCCTCTAACTGCAAAGTTTGCTCTGAAGAGTTTGTCATTGTCAGAACAGTCATTCACACATGTACCATTCCTCCAGTATTCACTGGGAAAATACTAATGTGGTTACAAAATGACAGAGTTCATGAAGCAGAGCTGGGCTACGTTAAGCTGGCAAGAGTTCCAGAAGTGACAAGGTGCCGGGCTGAGGCCAGGCCATTCTAAGTATCTGTACACACACACACACTGCACAGCAGCACTCCTCCTGTCCTGTATATATACACTGCACAGTACCACTCCTCCTGTCCTGTATATATACACTGCACAGCACCACTCCTCCTGTCCTGTATATATACACTGCACAGCAGCACTTCTCCTGTCCTGTATATATACACTGCACAGCAGCACTTCTCCTGTCCTGTATATATACACTGCACAGCAGCACTCCTCCTGTCCTGTATATATACACTGCACAGTACCACTCCTCCTGTCCTGTATATATACAATGCACAGCACCACTCCTCCTGTCCTGTATATATACACTGTACAGCACCACTCCTCCTGTCCTGTATATATACACTGCCCAGTACCACTGCTCCTGTCCTGTATATATACACTGCCCAGTACCACTCCTCCTGTCCTGTATATATACACTGCACAGCAGCACTCCTCCTGTCCTGTATATATACACTGCACAGCAGCACTCCTCCTGTCCTGTATATATACACTGCACAGTACCACTCCTCCTGTCCTGTATATATACACTGCACAGCACCACTCCTCCTGTCCTGTATATATACACTGCACAGCACCACTCCTCCTGTCCTGTATATATACACTGCACAGCACCACTCCTCCTGTCCTGTATATATACACTGCCCAGTACCACTCCTCCTGTCCTGTATATATACACTGCACAGCACCACTCCTCCTGTCCTGTATATATACACTGCACAGCACCACTTCTCCTGTCCTGTATATATACACTGCACAGCAGCACTCCTCCTCTCCTGTATATATACACTGCACAGCAGCACTCCTCCTGTCCTGTATATATACACTGCACAGTACCACTCCTCCTGTCCTGTATATATACACTGCACAGCACCACTCCTCCTGTCCTGTATATATACACTGCACAGCACCACTCCTCCTGTCCTGTATATATACACTGCACAGTACCACTCCTCCTGTCCTGTATATATACACTGCCCAGTACCACTCCTCCTGTCCTGTATATATACACTGCACAGCACCACTCCTCCTGTCCTGTATATATACATTGCACAGCAGCACTTCTCCTGTCCTGTATATATACACTGCACAGTACCACTCCTCCTGTCCTGTATATATACACTGCACAGCACCACTCCTCCTGTCCTGTATATATACACTGCACAGCACCACTTCTCCTGTCCTGTATATATACACTGCACAGCAGCACTTCTCCTGTCCTGTATATATACACTGCACAGCAGCACTCCTCCTGTCCTGTATATATACACTGCACAGCAGCACTCCTCCTGTCCTGTATATTCACACTGCACAGTACCACTCCTTCTGTCCTGTATATATACACTGCACAGTACCACTCCTCCTGTCCTGTATATATACACTGCACAGTACCACTCCTCCTGTCCTGTATATATACACTGCACAGCACCACTCCTCCTCTCCTGTATATATACACTGCACAGCACCACTTCTCCTGTCCTGTATATATACACACACTGCACAGTACCACTCCTCCTGTCCTGTATATATACACACTGCACAGCACCACTTCTCCTGTCCTGTATATATACACACACTGCACAGTACCACTCCTCCTGTTCTGTATATATACACTGCACAGCACCACTTCTCCTGTCCTGTATATATACACTGCACAGTACCACTCCTCCTGTCCTGTATATATACACTGCACAGTACCACCACTCCTGTCCTGTATATATTCACACTGCACAGCACCACTTCTCCTGTCCTGTATATATACACACACTGCACAGTACCACTCCTCCTGTCCTGTATATATACACTGCACAGCACCACTCCTCCTGTCCTGTATATATACACAGCACCACTCCTCCTGTCCTGTATATATACACTGCACAGCACCACTCCTCCTGTCCTGTATATACACACTGCACAGCACCACTTCTCCTGTCCTGTATATATACACTGCACAGTACCACTCCTCCTGTCCTGTATATATACACTGCCCAGTACCACTCCTCCTGTCCTGTATATATACACTGCCCAGTACCACTCCTCCTGTCCTGTATATATACACTGCACAGCAGCACTTCTCCTGTCCTGTATATATACACTGCACAGCAGCACTCCTCCTGTCCTGTATATATACACTGCACAGTACCACTCCTCCTGTCCTGTATATATACACTGCACAGCACCACTCCTCCTGTCCTGTATATATACACTGCACAGCACCACTCCTCCTGTCCTGTATATATACACTGCACAGTACCACTCCTCCTGTCCTGTATATATACACTGCACAGCACCACTCCTCCTCTCCTGTATATATACACTGCACAGCAGCACTCCTCCTGTCCTGTATATATACACTGCACAGCAGCACTCCTCCTGTCCTGTATATATACACTGCACAGTACCACTCCTCCTGTGCTGTATATATACACTGCACAGCACCACTCCTCCTGTCCTGTATATATACACTGCACAGCACCACTCCTCCTGTCCTGTATATATACACTGCACAGTACCACTCCTCCTGTCCTGTATATATACACTGCCCAGTACCACTCCTCCTGTCCTGTATATATACACTGCACAGCACCACTCCTCCTGTCCTGTATATATACATTGCACAGCAGCACTTCTCCTGTCCTGTATATATACACTGCACAGTACCACTCCTCCTGTCCTGTATATATACACTGCACAGCACCACTCCTCCTGTCCTGTATATATACACTGCACAGCACCACTTCTCCTGTCCTGTATATATACACTGCACAGCAGCACTTCTCCTGTCCTGTATATATACACTGCACAGCAGCACTCCTCCTGTCCTGTATATATACACTGCACAGCAGCACTCCTCCTGTCCTGTATATTCACACTGCACAGTACCACTCCTTCTGTCCTGTATATATACACTGCACAGTACCACTCCTCCTGTCCTGTATATATACACTGCACAGTACCACTCCTCCTGTCCTGTATATATACACTGCACAGCACCACTCCTCCTCTCCTGTATATATACACTGCACAGCACCACTTCTCCTGTCCTGTATATATACACACACTGCACAGTACCACTCCTCCTGTCCTGTATATATACACACTGCACAGCACCACTTCTCCTGTCCTGTATATATACACACACTGCACAGTACCACTCCTCCTGTTCTGTATATATACACTGCACAGCACCACTTCTCCTGTCCTGTATATATACACTGCACAGTACCACTCCTCCTGTCCTGTATATATACACTGCACAGCACCACTCCTCCTGTCCTGTATATATACACTGCACAGCATCACTCCTCCTGTCCTGTATATATACACTGCACAGCAGCACTCCTCCTGTCCTGTATATTCACACTGCACAGTACCACTCCTTCTGTCCTGTATATATACACTGCACAGTACCACTCCTCCTGTCCTGTATATATACACTGCACAGTACCACTCCTCCTGTCCTGTATATATACACTGCACAGCACCACTCCTCCTCTCCTGTATATATACACTGCACAGCACCACTTCTCCTGTCCTGTATATATACACACACTGCACAGTACCACTCCTCCTGTCCTGTATATATACACACTGCACAGCACCACTTCTCCTGTCCTGTATATATACACACACTGCACAGTACCACTCCTCCTGTTCTGTATATATACACTGCACAGCACCACTTCTCCTGTCCTGTATATATACACTGCACAGTACCACTCCTCCTGTCCTGTATATATACACTACACAGTACCACCACTCCTGTCCTGTATATATTCACACTGCACAGCACCACTTCTCCTGTCCTGTATATATACACACACTGCACAGTACCACTCCTCCTGTCCTGTATATATACACTGCCCAGTACCACTCCTCCTGTCCTGTATATATACACTGCACAGCAGCACTTCTCCTGTCCTGTAAATATACACTGCACAGCAGCACTCCTCCTGTCCTGTATATATACACTGCACAGTACCACTCCTCCTGTCCTGTATATATACACTGCACAGCACCACTCCTCCTGTCCTGTATATATACACTGCACAGCACCACTCCTCCTGTCCTGTATATATACACTGCACAGTACCACTCCTCCTGTCCTGTATATATACACTGCACAGCACCACTCCTCCTCTCCTGTATATATACACTGCACAGCAGCACTCCTCCTGTCCTGTATATATACACTGCACAGCAGCACTCCTCCTGTCCTGTATATATACACTGCACAGTACCACTCCTCCTGTCCTGTATATATACACTGCACAGCACCACTCCTCCTGTCCTGTATATATACACTGCACAGCACCACTCCTCCTGTCCTGTATATATACACTGCACAGTACCACTCCTCCTGTCCTGTATATATACACTGCCCAGTACCACTCCTCCTGTCCTGTATATATACACTGCACAGCACCACTCCTCCTGTCCTGTATATATACATTGCACAGCAGCACTTCTCCTGTCCTGTATATATACACTGCACAGTACCACTCCTCCTGTCCTGTATATATACACTGCACAGCACCACTCCTCCTGTCCTGTATATATACACTGCACAGCACCACTTCTCCTGTCCTGTATATATACACTGCACAGCAGCACTTCTCCTGTCCTGTATATATACACTGCACAGCAGCATTCCTCCTGTCCTGTATATATACACTGCACAGCAGCACTCCTCCTGTCCTGTATATTCACACTGCACAGTACCACTCCTTCTGTCCTGTATATATACACTGCACAGTACCACTCCTCCTGTCCTGTATATATACACTGCACAGTACCACTCCTCCTGTCCTGTATATATACACTGCACAGCACCACTCCTCCTCTCCTGTATATATACACTGCACAGCACCACTTCTCCTGTCCTGTATATATACACACACTGCACAGTACCACTCCTCCTGTCCTGTATATATACACACTGCACAGCACCACTTCTCCTGTCCTGTATATATACACACACTGCACAGTACCACTCCTTCTGTTCTGTATATATACACTGCACAGCACCACTTCTCCTGTCCTGTATATATACACTGCACAGTACCACTCCTCCTGTCCTGTGTATATACACTGCACAGCACCACTCCTCCTGTCCTGTATATATACACTGCACAGCACCACTCCTCCTGTCCTGTATATATACACTGCACAGCACCACTCCTCCTGTCCTGTATATTCACACTGCACAGTACCACTCCTTCTGTCCTGTATATATACACTGCACAGTACCACTCCTCCTGTCCTGTATATATACACTGCACAGTACCACTCCTCCTGTCCTGTATATATACACTGCACAGCACCACTCCTCCTCTCCTGTATATATACACTGCACAGCACCACTTCTCCTGTCCTGTATATATACACACACTGCACAGTACCACTCCTCCTGTCCTGTATATATACACACTGCACAGCACCACTTCTCCTGTCCTGTATATATACACACACTGCACAGTACCACTCCTCCTGTTCTGTATATATACACTGCACAGCACCACTTCTCCTGTCCTGTATATATACACTGCACAGTACCACTCCTCCTGTCCTGTATATATACACTGCACAGTACCACCACTCCTGTCCTGTATATATTCACACTGCACAGCACCACTTCTCCTGTCCTGTATATATACACACACTGCACAGTACCACTCCTCCTGTCCTGTATATATACACTGCCCAGTACCACTCCTCCTGTCCTGTATATATACACTGCACAGCAGCACTTCTCCTGTCCTGTATATATACACTGCACAGCACCACTCCTCCTGTCCTGTATATATACACTGCACAGTACCACTCCTCCTGTCCTGTATATATACACTGCACAGCACCACTCCTCCTGTCCTGTATATATACACTGCACAGCACCACTCCTCCTGTCCTGTATATATACACTGCACAGTACCACTCCTCCTGTCCTGTATATATACACTGCACAGTACCACCACTCCTGTCCTGTATATATTCACACTGCACAGCACCACTTCTCCTGTCCTGTATATATACACACACTGCACAGTACCACTCCTCCTGTCCTGTATATATACACTGCACAGCACCACTCCTCCTGTCCTGTATATATACACAGCACCACTCCTCCTGTCCTGTATATATACACTGCACAGCACCACTCCTCCTGTCCTGTATATACACACTGCACAGCACCACTTCTCCTGTCCTGTATATATACACACACTGCACAGTACCACTCCTCCTGTCCTGTATATATACACACACTGCACAGTACCACTCCTCCTGTCCTGTATATATACACTGCACAGTACCACTCCTCCTGTTCTGTATATATTCACACTGCACAGTACCACTCCTCCTGTTCTGTATATATTCACACTGCACAGTACCACACCTCCTGTCCTGTATATATTCACACTGCACAGTACCACTCCTCCTGTCCTGTATATATTCACACTGCACAGTACCACTCCTCCTGTTCTGTATATATTCACACTGCACAGTACCACTCCTCCTGTTCTGTATATATTCACACTGCACAGTACCACACCTCCTGTCCTGTATATATACACTGCACAGTACCACTCCTCCTGTCCTGTTGTCGGACAGGCATCAATATTGGTTTAGTATTTTCAATATTACTATGGCCAAATAAAAATAAATATTGGAAAACCTGTTTAAATTGATTATCCCAAGTAATCCCCTCTCCTCTGGAGAGGGGATAACTGTCCAATCGCTGGAGGTCCGACTGTTGGGACCCCCATGATCCCGAGAATCGGAGCTCTGTAGAGCACCGTGTAAATGGAGCTGTGGCCGATCATACGCACTGTGGCGCCATTCACATGCGGCTCTTCAAATAACTCCTTTTAGGATAGTGAGGGGCACGACAAAATAAAGAAAAATTCACTGATCGGGGGTAATGAGTGTTAGGGTACGTGCACACGATCAGTAATTGCTGCGGGATTTGTAAAAATCCCACGTCCACTTTGCGTCTCCGTGCACTTGCAGATCTCCTGCAGACAGACATGTGGCGCGTCTTTCCAGACCGCAGCATAACAATGTCTCTTGCGGAGTCACTAGTCTCCGCAAGAGAAATGATATCAGTGCAATGTATAGGATGCGGTGAATCTACATGGTTCAATGGACACATGCGGATTCACCTGCGTGCAGCGCTTTGGACGCAGCATAAAGTATACTGCGTTTAAGCGCTGCCGATACTGACCGTGTGCACATACCCTTATAGAATGTGGACTGGTGGGGTTTGTGGCAGGGCTGCTTTTTTGACCCAGTCCGGCCCTGGTCTTAGCCACCCCCCACACACAGATCTAAAATTGATAGCCTATCCTAAAGGCTGGATAATCTCTTGAAAGTCAACACCTGTCACCCACATAAAATAAACAAATCTATTCAATCCTCATGTCCAGCACTCATCAACACACCTTCTTATCTTTTTCTGAACCGTCGGTAAGGAGAATGCCTTTTCCTTGCATATGGCGATAAAGAATCTTCTGGAGGGCTGACATATCACATTTGATTACATATTCAACCTGAAAGAAATAAGGAGGAAAAAGTCTGCAAAAACAAACTGAATGTTGTGTGCCATGGCTGCTGATGGCCACAAAGGACATGCCACCGGCTCCATGATAGAATGATTTACACACAAAATGGTGGTAGAAAAATAAACAGTTACTTTTACAAACCTTTTCTGGTAACTGGGACTCCACTTCTTTTTTCAACCGTCTTAACAGGAATGGTCGCAAAACTTTATGTAGACGCCGAATGATCAGTATAGTTTCTTCTTCATTTAAATCCACCTAGCAGATGGGGAAAAAAAAAACTATGGAAACTGGACCTTACAAAAGATAGCAATTCACATTATAAAATCTATGTTTTTAGGGCAAGTCTAGCTACTTTATGCGACTCCAGATCAACATATCTCTCCAGACCAGTAACTACAGTACATTACCCTCTCTCCTGTCATGGCAAATGGAGCATTGAACCACTGTTCAAAGGTGCTGCAGCTTTTAAAGATGGTGGGCAAAAGAAAATTCAGCAGGGCCCAAAGCTCGGGCAGTTTGTTCTGGAGTGGAGTGCCTGTAAGAAGTATACGTCTAGGAGCCACATAATGGGTGTTCAGCACTTGTGTTAACTTGCAGTGGTGATTCTTCATTCGATGGCCTTCATCCACAATCATGTACTTCCATCGTATCTACAAAAAGAATAAAATACATTGAGAAAAAACATAGGGCTTTCATCTACAGCAGAGCTAAAAATCATGCCAGCCATAACAAGATACCGATGTTCAGGTTTTACCACGTTTCTGAAACTCTAATCGGCAAACAAAATATACATTTTGTGAGCCAGTTTTTCTCCTAAAGTGAACCTGTCACCAGGTCAAAAGTGACTAGTCCTTGCTTTAAGGCTTACTCACACTGGCGTATAACACGGCCAAAAGCTATGCAATGTTTTGTCAGATAGCACCCGAGCCCAATGTTATACTATGGGGCATACAAATGTATGGGTGCGTGCGAAACATCGGACTGCACTCTGATGTCACCCGAGTGCAGTCTGATGTACGCGCACAGAGACTATGGAGAAATTAAGTTCTCTGTCTTCTTCATACCTGGGATGTGATTCTCTCATGCAAAAGAATAGGATCACACTCAAATGACAATTGGCTCAATATGAGTTGAGTGTCATTGGCCTAAGTGGTCTGATTCTCTAGCATGAGAGAACATATGTTAGACCACGGCCCCACTATCAGTATTTGGTCAGTATTCGGACAGTATTTTTTCTCAGGAGTGGGAGCCAAAACCAGGTGAGGAACAATCAGATAAAAGGTCTAATAGAAACAAGTCACCAATTCTGCATTTATCACCCACTCCTGGTTTTGGCTCCCACTCCTGAGAAAAAATACTGACCGAATACTGACCAGATACTGATAGTGGGGCCGTAGCCTAAGTGTGAGTGTACCCTTAATTTTATTCCCACGGCTTAAGTGTACCATTTTTTTTTTTAATCTGACATACTGTTTGAGAGATATGGGCCTTTTTATTTGGTGCAAATTTGTATGGTCTTTACGAAGTTGCTTAACCTGTTGGTCACAGGGTTCTCTGGGGTCGTGACTTTAGGTAGCACCGCCCCATTGGTAAAGAGCATAAAAAGTAGCAACAAATAAAAATGTCCACATGTCTGGAAGCATATGGCAAATTTATTTTAAAAAAAATGCACACTCAGGAACAGCAAGAATAAGATAAGAGCAAAAAGTAGCCAAGGAACAAGATAGGAATTTCCAGTTCGCAATGTAAAATTACAACACGTCACATATTAGGACTTTGCAAGAGTGAAGTCACACAAGGGGGCAATGGAGGTAACCATGAGCTCAGTTACTTAGACATAACGGATCGTACAATAAATATATTTTCTGCAGCCTGCACAACGCTTCATATATGGAGAGCTACCCAAAGCACCTTCCCAGGATGCAATTCTTTAGTCAGACCGAGTTCTTGCCAACAACTTCAAATAAAATCATTTTAATGCCTCAGTAAGTCCCCATCAACTCTCTTCCATGCATTAATGGGATTATATCTCAATCCATCAAAACAATGTAGGACCAGGCAATTTGTAAATACCATGTAAATAGAATAGTCAGAAAGCGCTCATTTCCATCTGCTAATAATCCTCTCAGCTGACCACACTGGCATCAACAAAAGCCGCACATAATAATGCAGAATACTGAAGCGCTGACTGAACGACAAGAATCCTAAAGGAAACGTCCACCTTCACTAGATTTCCTTTTGCTCCAGTAATAACTGAAGCAACTTTGTATCCACAGCAGCCATGCAGATTTAGCGGTCTTTACAGTAGGGCTATGTGCACACTGTGCGCTTTTTTCTACGCGGACATGCACCAAAAACACTAGGTAATCCGTCTGCCAGCTAAAGTAATGACAATCCTGATGTGCTGTGCGTATTATTCGGAAATTTCCGCTTAGGATTGTCACTGCGCTAAAATCCGCAGCATGTCCATTCTTTGTAGCGTTTCTGCAGAGCAAAAACGCTCAAAGAATGGTACCGGGGCCGGGGAAGAAGGCTACTTCTCCCATCATCCGACCACAGCTCCTGCTGATAGCAGCGAGAGCGGCGCTGATGAGGGGAGAAGTAGTGTCCTCAACCGAGCAGCCGTCTGTGCGGCGACTGTTAAGAAAAAAAAAAAAAAAAAACACCTTATTCTCACCTGCCTGGCGTCCTCCCGATGTCCCCCGGCGGTACACTAACGGGAGCGCGCTCGCTCCCAGCAGTATACATCGTTGCGCGGCCGGGACTGAATTAACCAGCTGGAGATCAGCTGACGAGACCTCAGTTTACAGCACCGGAATTTTCCCACAAATGTTCCGACACAGCACTCATGCAGTAAATGAGGTCACTGGAGCATATCAGCTGATGAACTCAGCCTGCAGCACAGCACTGTACACTGACAGGAGTGATTACAGCAATCACATCAGAAATGACCCAGATCGCCGTGGGACATTCTGGATCACGTCATGACGGCGGACATGCGAGGGATATGGTTATTTTTTTTGTTTTGTTTGTTTATCTAACCAGTAAAGGATAAGCCAATAGCTGTGGGCTGTTATTCTTAGCCAGGGAGCATTTTTGGATAATGGCCCCTTCCCCGGCTACTAATATCAGCTCCCAGCGGTTGGCTTTCCCTCTGCTGGTTATAAAAAGGATGCGGGAACCCACGCCATTTTTTTTTTTAAATTATAGGCTATGTGCCCACAATCTGAACGTAGCAGCACTTTGGATGCAGCATATTTTTGCTGTGTCTAAAACGTTGCATTCCATTGAATGCAAGTAAAGCCACATGTGTTCACTGAATCATGTGGATTTACTGCATTCAATACATTCCAGTGGTCAAGAATCTGCTGCAGAGACTTGCAACTCCGCAAGAGAATTTGACATGCTGCGGTCCTGAAAGACGCGCCGCATGTCCGTGTCCACGGGTGATTCACAGCCTCAGATGCATGCATAGTGGACATGGGATTTCTAGAAATCCCATCCACTATACTGTAACATCTGGCCTCTGCGGGTTTGACACTGCATAAAACACGCAACTTCAAACCTGCAGCGGCTGCTGATCATGGCCACGTACCAAAACTCACCCGCATGTCAATTTCTGTAGTGGAGACGCTAGTCTCTGCTGCAGATTTTGGCTGATTGAAACATTATCATAAGCGATGGTTCCGCATGTACTGACAACAAAAGTGCGGCATTAGAACACAGCGTTTTGGACGCAGCGAAAATATGCTGAGACCAAAGCGCTTCTGATTTCTGATCATGAGAACGTAGCGGCTAACGAAACATCTGTGAGCTGTTATCAATAGCCAGGGAACACGTTTGCCTAATGGCACATTCCTAGGCTAAAAATAGCAGCTCTCAGCTGCCCTAGAAATTACTTGAATGGAAATGCTAATGAGATTGTGTTTATTGGTTTACCTGAAACCTAGCCCTTTTGTTTAGTGATGACAAGGTGTCAATCAGATCCTTTCATTACTAAACCTAATTAAAGAGTTCAACACACGCACAGTAAAACACTTTGAAATACAAGAGACACATTCTTTAATCATTTAAAATTAACCAATATACTCACCCCAGGTCTGACGGTAATCCAAGGGTTAAAGCGGCGTCCCACGTTTCTTTTTTCAAATATCTTTATTTAACTCCGAAAAGCATTCACTGATGTACAAATAAGCATGAAAGACACTACAAAATCGCACGTTTTTTTCTGCAGCGTTTTTCCTGCCAGCAGATGCAGAAACGCTGAAGAAATTTCTGCAATCAAATCCTGAACGTGCACTTAGCCTAAGAGTAAAAACAAACCATGCGCAGTCTGACCTTGCACTCCTTCCATCTTCAGTACATACGTAAGTACACTACTGTTCAAAAGTTTTGGGTCCTCCAGACAATATGTTATCCTTATTTATCAAATGAGTTGCAAAATTATTAGAAAATACAGTCCAGACATTGACAAGGTTAGAAATAATGATTTTTATTTGCAATAATTTTCTCCTTCAAACTTTGAGTTCATCAAAGAATGCTCCCTTTGCAGCAATTACAGCATTGCAGTCCCAAAGGACATTCTAGCCGTTAATTTGCTGAGGTAATCTAGAGAAATTTCACCCCATGCTTCCCGAAGGTCAAGCTGCTCCCACAACAGCTCAATAGGGTTGAGATCTGGTGACTGCGCTGGTCACTCCATTACAGATAGAATTCCAGCTGCCTGCTTCTTCCCTAAATAGTTCATGCGTAATTTGGAGGTGTGCTTTGAGTCATTGTCCTGTTGTAGGATAAAATTGGCTCCAATCAAGCGCTGTCCACAGGGTATGGCATTTCGTTGCAAAATGGAGTGATAGCCTTCCTTATTCAAAATCCCATAAACCTTGTACAAATCTCCCACTTTACCAGCACCAAAGCAACCCCAGACCATCACATTACCTCCACCATGCTTGACAGATGACGTCAGGCACTCTTCAAGCATCTTTTCAGTTGTTCTACATCTCACAAATGTTCTTCTGTGTGATCCACACACCTCAAACTTTGATTCGTCTGTCCATAAAACTTTTTTCCAATCTTCCTCTGTCCAGTGTCTGTGTTCTTTTGCCCATATTAATCTTTTCCTTTTATTAGCCAGTCTCAGATATGGCTTTTTCTTTGCCACTTTGCCCTGAAGGCCAGCATCCCGGAGTCACCTTTTCACTGTAGACGTTGACACTGGCGTTTTGCGTGTACTATTTAATGAAGCTGCCAGTTGAGCTGTCGATTTCTCAAACTAGAGACTCTAATGTACTTGTCTTGTTGCTCAGTTGTGCAGCGGGGCCTCCCACTTCTCTTTCTACTCTGGTTAGAGCCTGTTTGTGTTCTCCTCTGAAGGGAGTAGTACACACTGTTGGAGGAAATCTTCAGTTTCTTGGCAATTTCTCGCATGGAATAGCCTTCATTTCTAAGAACAAGAATAGACTGTCGAGTTTCACATGAAAGTTCTCTTTTTCTGGCCATTTTGAGTTTCATAGAACAAACAAATGTAATGCTCCAGATTCTCAACTAACTCAAAAGGAAGGTAAATTTAATAGCTTCTCAAATCAGCCAAACCGTTTTCAGCTGAGCTAACATACTTGTGCAAGGGTTTTCTAAATATCCATTAGCCTTCTTACACAATGTACCATTAAAACACTGGAGTGGTGGTTGTTGGAAATGGGCCTCTATACACCTATGCAGATATTGCAATAAAAACAAGACGTTTGCAGCTAGAATAGTCATTTACCACAGTAACAAAGTATAGAGTATTTCTGATTCATTTAATGTTAGCTTCATTGAAAAAAAAGTGCTTTTCTGTCAAAAATAAGGAAATTTCTAAATGACCCCAAACTTTTGAACGGTAGTGTGTGTATTTCTTGGGAGACCTACCAAATGTGGCAATTTGTTACCATGAAGACTTAGACTGGATTAGTAAAAAAACAAAAAAAAAAAACACATGTAAAAGAGGATTGTTTTGACTATTTTCTGCATTGTATAGTGGTTCTTGTACGTACAATAACATCCACTGGCAAAGTTGCTACACTTTTCAATGTCGATGCATAGGGGCAATAATAAAATAGTTAACAGCCACAAAGGCACAAGGAAGCTTCAGTCAATGTCTATGGGGTGGGCAGAAAACCGCACAGTACAGCGTGTGGCTATTTTTGTTGGCCCCACAAAGGTGGAGGTGGAGGGGGGCGGGGACGGTACGACATGTGGCAGTGCACATATGAACACCTCCATTCAAGGACTTGCTCAGCGTAGTCAAGCAAAAAGGAGGAACAGATGGCTCAGTATCTTTATTATAGTGGTCAGTGGGGTTCCCAGTGATCAGACAATTCTCCTCTAGATAAGCGATAAATGTCCACGGTTAGATAACAGCTATAAGAATATAATAGAGAAAAATGGTGCACACAGGATAACCCTGCCTAACTGCATAATGCAACCTCATATTGAGTGATTCATTTAGACCAATATGAACTGTCGGCTTTAAACAAGTTTCTCACAACCTTTACTAGTTGGCGTACATTCAGCTAGGCAAGCTCCCCACATAATTGTCACACAGAGACACCTCTACAGAGCATGAAATAAGTAGTGGACACGTCACCAATTTTCAAAGCAAATATATTTCTGAATTTGCTATTGACATGAAATTCTCACCAGATGTTGGTAACAACCCATCCAATCCACACAGGCAAAGAAATCAAATTAGATGTCCATTGTATAATAATGAGAAATGACACATGTAAGCAGTATTGAACTCACTCACTGAAATGTATTTAATACTTCGTACAAAGGCCTTTGTTGATGACAGCTTCAAGACTCCTCCTGTATGGAGAAACTAGTCACATGCATTGTCCAGCTGTGATTTTGGCCCATTCTTCAACATAAACACTTTTCAAATCCAAAAGGTTATGTGGGCGCCTTTGACCCCTGTGCTTTAGTTGCTTTCATAAATTTTCTATTGGATTCAGATCAGGTGATTGGTTTCAGAGAATAAAAATAAAGCTGCCAGAATGGCTCAGCCAATGAAGAGTTTCCTTGGATGTGTGCTTGGAATTATTGTCTTGCGGAAATGTCCACCCTCATTTCATCTTCATCATCCTGGTAGATTGCAACAGATTTTTATTAAGAATGCATTTGTTCATTATCCTTTCTTAAATTATATGACGTTTGCCAGTGCCTTATGCTGAAAAACAGCCCCACACCATGATGTTCCCAACTCCAAACTTCACTGTTGGTATGGTGTTTTTGGGGTGACATGCAATGCCTATTGGCCTCTAAACATGGTGTGTATTATGGCATCCAAAGAGTTCAATTTTGGTCTCATCTGACCAGACTATATTCTCCCAGTATTTTACTGGCTTGTCTAAATGTTGATAAGCCAACTTGAAATGCAGTTGACCATGTTTTTTGTTCAGCAATGGAGTCTTGCGTGGAGAGCATGAATACAGGCCATGAAGGTTGATTCATTACTTAGTTTTCTTACAAACAATTGTACCTGCTGATTCCAGGTCTTTCTGCAGCTCTCCACTGTTGGTCCTGGACTCTTGGACATCTCTATTGAACTCTTTCCACTCCTCTGTCTAAAATCTTGTGGTGAGCACCTGGTTGTGGCTGGTTTATGGAGAACGGATGTTCTTTCCCCTTCCGGATTATGGCTCCAACAGTGCTCACTGGAACCTTCAGTAGTTTAGAAATTCTTCTCTAACCAATGCCATCAGTATGTTTTTCAACAATAAGGTTACGAAGGTCTTGGGACAGCTCACTGTTTTTACCCATCATGGGATGTTTCTTGTGTGGCACCTTGGTAAGGAGACCTTTTTATACACAATTCGTTGAATCAGGTAATTATATTTTTCACAAAGTGGCAGGATAAATTTCTAATTTCTGATCGATTTCAGCTGGTGTCATGACTTTACATGGCTTTTTGCACTGCTCTTTCAGGTGTTTAAATACGTTTTCCCTGTGTCATTTCACATTACACAACTGACACCATGAAAAAAGGAGAAACATTGCTCATCGTACTTGATTATTGAAACCTGTCTATTATCAGGAGTGCCTTTCCAATGCTGCTGACCCACAGAAATGTCCAAACGAATAAAGAGGGGATAGGCACATCCAAATAAAAATCTTTAACCTTTATTTCACAAGAACAGGATTAAACGTTCCACATAGGTGATGGTAATAAAACCGCTCTGATGCGCTTCTGGCGCCCACTGCACATTTAGTCAAACAGCATGACCATGACTAAGGGCACCAGAAATGCGTCAGAGCAGTTTTATTACCAACACCATCCCTATGTGGAACTTTTAATCCTATTCTTATGAAATAAAGGTTAAAGATTTTTACTTGGCTGTGCCTATCCCCTCTTTTTTTCATTTACACATAACTTAATTAATGGAAATCTATGGTTTGATTTCTTTGCTTGTGTGGATTCGATGGGTCTTCTGAGAATTTCAGAACAGATCGGACCACACCATTGGTGTGTATACTAAAAGGTCTTTTTAGTGTTATGCAGAGCGCATTGGGTTTAGAATATATTTTATATATATATATATATATATATATATATATATATTTATTTATTATATATATATATACACACACACATATACATACAGTACAGTACAATACAAAAGTTTGGACACACCTCATTTAAATATTTTTCTGTATTTTCTTGACTATGAAAATTGTACATTCACACTGAAGGCATCAAAACTATGAATTAACACATGTAGAATTATGTAATTAACAAAAAAGTGTGAAACAACTGAAAATATGTCTTATATTCCTTTCGCTTTGATGACTGCTTTGCACACTCTTGGCATTCTCTTGATGAGCTTCAAGAGGTAGTCACCGGAAATGGTTTTCACTTCACAGGTATGCCCTGTCAGGTTTAATAAGTGGGATTTCTTGCCTTATAAATGGGGTTGGGACCATCAGTTGTGTTGTGCAGAAGTCAGGTGGATACACAGCTGATAGACCTACTGAATAGACTGTTAGAATTTGTATTATGGAAAGAAAAAAGCAGCTAAGTAAAGAAAAACGAGTGGCCATCATTGCTTTAAGAAATGTAGGTCAGTCAGTGCGAAAAATTGGGAAAACTTTGAAAGTGTCCCCAAGTGCATTTGCAAAAACCATCAAGCGATACAAAGAAACTGGCTCACATGAGGACTGCCCAGGAAAGGAAGACCAAGAATCACCTCTGCTTCTGAGGATAAGTTTATCCGAGCCACCAGCCTTAGAAATCGCAGGTTAACAGCAGCTCAGATTAGAGACCAGGTCAATGCCACACAGAGTTCTAGCAGCAGACACATCTCTACAACAACTGTTAAGAGGAGACTTTGTGCAGCAGGCCTCATGGTAAAATAGCTGCTAGGAAACCACTGCTAAGGACAGGCAACAAGCAGAAGAGACTTGTTTGGGCTAAAGAAAACACGGAATGGACATTAGACCAGTGGAAATCTGTGCTTTGGTCTGATGAGTACAAATTTGAGATCTTTGGTTCCAACCACCGTGTCTTTGTCCAACGCAGAAAAGGTGAATGGATGGACTCTACATGCCTGGTTCCCACTGTGAAGCATGGAGGAGGAGGTGTGATGGTGTGGGGGTGCTTTGCTGGTGACACGGTTGGGGATTTATTCAAAATTGAAGGCATACTGAACCAGCATGGCTACCACAGCATCTTGCAGTGGCATGCTATTCCATCTGGTTTGCATTTAGTTGGACCATCATATATTTTTCAACAGGACAATGACCCCAAACACACCTCCAGGCTGTGTAAGGGCTATTTGACCAAGAGGGAGAGTGATGGGGTGTTACGCCAGATGACCTGGCCTCCACAGTCACCAGACCTGAACCCAATCGAGATGGTTTGGGGTGAGCTGCACCGCAGAGTGAAGGCAAAAGGGCCAACAAGTGCTAAGCATCTCTGGGAACTCCTTCAAGATTGTTGGAAGACCATTTCCGGTGACTACCTCTTGAAGCTCATCAAGAGAATGCCAAGAGTGTGCAAAGCAGTCATGAAAGCAAAAGGTGGCTACTTTGAAGAACCTAGAATATAAGACATATTTTCAGTTGTTTCACACTTTTTTGTTAAGTATATAATTCCACATGTGTTCATTCATAACTTTGATGCCTTCAGTGTGAATGTACAATTTTCAGTCATGAAAATACAGAAAAATCTTTAACTGAGGTGTGTCCAAACTTTTGGTCTGTAATATAAATAAATTATATATATATATACACACACATATATATATACATACATATACACACACACATTATATATATATATATATATGAATCTGAAGAGTATGTGCATCTATTTTTGAAAACATTTTTATTTTCCAGCATTTTTGTCCAGAACGGCTTAAAATGTTTACCTTTTTGCACAGTACTAACTATATGTATATAAACCTCTGATGAGAGCCTAATGGAATGTCACAATACGCTTATACCGTAGTAAACATCACAGGCATCATCTTCATAGGTGTTTGTTGGCAAGTGCAGGTCTGCATCCATTTTTAGTAACAGGAGAGCTGGACTGTTTAATTCTGCCATCAGCTGCAGGTATGCGATGAGAAACCCTCCTGATAAATACTACTGTTGCAGATTACAAACAGTATGCCAATACGCCCATAGTCTTGGTGTCACAAAGAAAACAAAAAGATAAGCACTAGTGTTGAGCGAGTATGTTCTATTAACCCTTTCGGCGAGTATGCTCGGGCCGAGCTCAGAGTATTTACAGCTGCTTGGTGATATGTTTGAATCGCTCCCGTGTGCATGAGTTGCGACTGTTTGACAGCTTTATTACATGTGAGGAATGTCTATTTCTTACACATTCCTCACATGTGATAAAGCTGTCAAACAGCTGCAAATCATGCACACGGGAGCGATTCAAACATATCACCGAGCAGCTGTAAATACTCTGAGCTCGGCCCGAGCATACTCGGACAGAACATACTCGCTCAACACTAATAAGCACAAATAAAATCTGTGTGTGTACAGAAATGACTAAAAAAAATAAAATAAAATGACCAGTTTATGCCTGCTTACCAACTATGACATATATAAGAATGGAGATCAAGGAAAATTACCTTAGCAAGAATGTGCTTGTCTTTAATAATGTATTCGTAAGTGGTCAAGAGGACATTAAATTTTCCACTCCTGAGTTGTGGGACCAGAGATCGTCTCATTGCAGGTGTTCCCTAAAATTCAGAGACAAGGCGTGATTTTCAACATTACTGAGAAGATGTTCAGATTGTGTTAGGTATCACTTACATCATTCTATCTATCCAAAGACACCATTTTCTACACTACGTGATTAATATTTTTGTTGATGCATATTAACTGCAATTTAACCAGTTCAAGATCAGGCCACTTTCCCCATTTCTGACTTGGCACATTTTCATGTTTTTTAGTATATGCAGTTTTAAAGAACCCTATAGATTTTTATCTTTCCCACATTCAAATAATCTTTGCACTTTTTTTTTTTTTAAAACTCACAGGTTTTATTTTTTCCCCCCAATTTGAACTGGCAGATGGTTATTAAAGTGTTTGACACTATTGTTTTCTTGTTTAACAGCCACTATTTGTTGCCTTATTTAGAGCTTGGATGAGAGTGTGTATTAAAAAAAAAAAAAAAAAAATCAGCTCTGTCGATCTCAAAGGTGCAGCTAACAACGATTTCGAAAACAGCCACCTCCATCCCATGATCAGGATGAATTTCTCTCATCTCTGTAATAGTGCAGAAGAGTACACAATTATGTTGTGATGAGCAGGGCTGTGGTAAGCCAAACCTCCAAATCCTCAATTTCCATGACACCGACTCCCTCATACATGGCTCATGTTTAGTGATAAATTTACTGTAGCACAGATTAATCTCAGCTAAAAGTCTAGACCCTTAGATCAGGAATAGGACAGACATTTATAGGACATTTCATAACTTTCCCAAATTCATATGAAAAAATATTCCCCACAAAATGCATTGAACTACTGTACCCAATTTATTATATATTTAAGGAGTTAAGAGTTGGTCCATTTTATTCCAACTCCACCAAAATGGACACCGACGCCACAGCTCTGGTGATGAGTAGGGGTTAAAGGGAATCGATCAGTAGGAAAGTTGAATAAAATGGGATACGTTGTTTTAGTCCAGAGAAATCCATGTTTTTTTAAATATGTAAATGAACTGTTAAGATCTATGGACTGAACATAGATTTGCATGAGAATCTGCCTCCAGAGGTTATTATAAATGAAAGGGGGAGTTCCCAGTGTGATGTGTAATGGCCGCTCTCTGCTCTCACTGCAGAGCTGTGTGTGATTATAACTAACATAGTACAACACAGCTGAGCTTTGCCTCTTGCATTACAGTGGTGTGAAATAGAAGCTGAAACACAGAGGACTAGTGCTGCTGCAATTTTGTTTATAATGAGACAAAGTTCAGTTCTTCTGTACAGCGTTATTTGCTATCTCTTACAGCTCTGCAGTGAGAACAGGAGAGCAAAGTGTCAGTCATTACATGTCGGACACTGGTAATGCCCCCTTATATTGAAGCTCTGGAGGCAGATTCTCATGCAGATCAGAGTTCGGCCCATAGATATTAACAGCTCATTTAAGATATCAGATCGCAGATATCATTTTTTCAATGACCAGCTTGCCCATGTACACGGCTTTGGAAGGTTGATCCTACTGACAGATTAAATGATTTTCACACTGAACACATTACCTATACATAACCAAACTCTTGCATCGTGCCCAGATTCAAACGATCGATAGGAGGATCCAAAATGTTTTGTTTTTCACTTATACACTGGATAGGATACCAGTATTTGGTGGGCAAACCCTTTTACGAATTGAATGCTGCCCCTCCAAATATACAATAAGAACAGCTTTTAGGTTGTCAGTTTTGGGGCATGCACACCAGAAATATCCTCGTCAAAAAAAAGTTTTCTTTACACATGTGCCCCCCTTCCCCTCAAAAAAAAAACAGAAAGAAAAAATATAAGAGGGTCATAACTATGAAAAAAACAAAAAACCTAAAAGGACATGATTATCATTGCTTCACAGCTTTTCATTCCTGCAGTCATTAGTCCTTTTTGAAGCAGACTCTTTAGCATGATTTGCCTGTGCTGTAGCACACATGGTAATGTTCTGTGGCATCTCGAGGGGGAATGAAAAATGCACAATGCAAACCTTGTATGCGATCTTCACCACCGAAGGAGCCCATTTATCAAACTCATACTGCCAGTTGGATAATGTCCTAAAAACAAAAAAATACCTTTTTAAAATAAAAAATTTAATTATCTTTCAGTTCATGTTAAGACAGTAAAAAGGCAATGCATGTACTCACTTTACATCAAGGAACACCCATGAAACACTAACTTGAAGGGGTTATGCCAAATTCGGTGGTGTAGTACATGTGAAGAGGGTTTACAAACAAAATAATATATACTCACAATGAACAAATTAACAGTGACAAACTGCTACAGAGGGGGAAAGGACCCTGCCCTCACGGGCTTGTAATCTACTGGGTAGTGGAGAAGACTACAATAGGTCGGGGTGGTTGCCGCAGTTCATGGGGTAGGGAGGTGGTAGAAGGATTATTGCAGACAGGAGGCTTTTCTTTAGACATGAGTAGTTTTCAGATTGAATCTTAAGTTTTCAATTTTGGAAGACAGTAGAACATGTTGAGGCACTGAATTTCAGAAGATAGGGGATGCTCGAGAAAAATCTTGGAGACAGTTGGGTAGGGAACGTACGAGAGCGGAGGAAAGGTGGTCTTGTGAGGACTGGTGGAGATTACATGTGGGAAGGTATTGGGAAACCAATTTGAAGATGTAACGAGAAGACAAATTATGGACAGTCTCGTATGTCATTGTTAATAATTTAAACTGGATTTGCTGGAAAATGGGAGGCCAGTGAAAGGATTGGCATAGTGGAGAGGTGGAGGACTAGCGAAGGGAGAGGTGGATTAACCGGGTAGCTGATTTAAGGACAGACTGGAGAGTTTTAGCCGGGAAGCCATAAGAGAGGGTACTACATCAATAACAATTTAGCCGATTTGAGATTGAGGAAAGGATGAATTTTGGAAATATTTTTGAGTTGGAGGTGGCAAGAGATGGTAAGGGCTTGGATGTGCGATTTGACGAACAGGGTGGAGTCAAGGTTTATACAGAGACAGCAGACTTTTGTTTCTGGGGAAAGTGCGATTTATTGTGATAGACTGATCTGGTAGGTGGGATGGATTTATTCAGTTTTGTCCATATTGCTGTTTAGAAAGCATGATAAGAAGGAGGATATAGTTGATAGACACTCTGGAATTATTGACAGCAGAGAGGTGGCATCTGGGCCAAAAAAGTAGATTTGAGTGTTCTAAGCATGCAAGTAGTATTTGAAGAAAAGGAACTTTATGAGTTGCCCCAGGCCAAAAGTATAGATGGAGAAAATTAGGGGCCCCACACAGAGCCTTGAGGGAGAGAGGATAGTTTTCTGATCACTGGGAGTCTAACCACTGGACTCCCACTGGTTCGGAGAATGGGGCTCTGAAGAGTCCTGTGTGAATGGAGCAGAGACTCAGCATGTGCACCTAAGCTCCGTTCATTCTTAAGAGATGAGCCCTGTGCTTGTTATCCCTAGCGCTCCCATTGCACAATCCATTTATAAAAAAAAAGAAGAAGAAGAAGCAAAAATGACAAAAGAAATCTGTCATGGATGAATCTACCTCCATGACTCAGGAGCTCCTGTTCAAACGGAGAACATAAGTCAATGTCCACGGTTTTAAGCTCTAGAAAATTTCCCACAATATGGGCAAATGAAATTGCAAAACAGTAAATACGCCATCATTTGACAATACCCTTATACAAAGCAGCAATGGTGCTATAATTTGCATACAGGAATCAATTTGATGAGCTTCAGCTTCCCCACTTACATTGCTGTCTTATTCATTAGAATAGGACATGTGCGCGTTTCCATTGGGTACATTTCTTGGGAAGAATAGGAAGAGGCAATGTCATTGGCGGCACTTCAAAACCTTTAACTCCTTAAAGAAATGCCCTACTTTAGGCCTTGACATAGTTGGCCAGCATATTCACTTCTGCATTGTGAGGTAAGAGGCACTGATGATGTTGCGTTGGATGATGCCTGTAAGGACACATACTCCTGTATCCATTAGAATCTGCAGATCATGCACACATCCTAGTAAGTGCCAACTGATGCAAAGTCATTAGCTCCACTCACCGCCAATGTGTAAAAGTGAGAGTGCTAAATCCTTTAAGCAACAAGCTATTTTCCCTCAAATTGATCTATACGAGATTAATGGGAATGTCTTGTTGTTGAAAAATCATCTTTCATCACTTTATATAATTACCTCTTCCAGGATCTGGGGAGGACGTAGCGTGGAAGATAACTTATTTAGAATAAGCTCTGGAGGCAGAGTCATCTTCCAGGACACATCCTCCCCATAGATTAAAACTGGTTAGCTCAGTATGTGCAAGAAGTATATGTTTTGCAGTTATGGCATTTAGGCGTAGTGTTCACCTACTAGCAACTAGACTATACCATTGGTCAACTGCATCCACAATGACACAAGCAAGTAAAATAAGTTACCCTCTATAGCTTAATAAAAAAAACAAAATTGCAAAAAAAAAAAAATAATAGATTGATTTAGTGCCTGGGAGGTGCACTTGGATTTTTCCACAACAGATCTGCTTTACAATTTCTTGGTTTTATTTTGATTTTGTCCAAAATAATCAGGATTAAAATATTCCATTTTCTTCTATAATAGTGATAAACATCTAAAATACACAGTTAAACTATTCTATACAAAGGATAACAAATATGAAAAACAAAATGGGATAAAAACATTTTATAGCTCATTTAAAATCTTAATTTAAAATAAAAAAAACTACATTTCAACTGAAATAGTTTGAGGAGTTCAACAAGCCCCATTACATGCTAATGGATGTAAACCTAGAGGGCACTCAGATAAAAGGAGAAAAAAAAGCTGGTAAAACAACTTACGAAAGTGGAACAATAATGAGAAAGGGGCCATTAAGTCTTTTGTGCTCCATCAGATAGGTTATGAGAGCTATCGTCTGAATTGTCTTTCCAAGGCCCATTTCATCAGCAAGAATTCCATTTAAATTGTTGTTATAGAGAGAAACCATCCATTCCAAGCCTTGGACCTGAAATCGTAAAGGAAAGCTAAATGAATAAAAATGCACAAAGGCAAATCTCACTTGCATCACTTACTAGTGATTAGTGTTGAGCCACCCCCGTAGTGTTCGGGTTCGGTTCGGTTCGTCGAACACCGGGATGTTCGAGGAACTGTTCGTCGAACTGTTCGTCGAACACCTTAGAACACCGTCGAACACCGTTAAAACCAATGGCAGGCAAACAAAAACACATAGAAAACACCTTCAAAGGTGTCCAAAAGCTGACAAACTGCTCAGAAGACGCTTTCTTTAAAAAAGCCGGCTGGCAATTCAGCAGCGGCATACACCGGTACCCGACAATTTAGACAAGAAGGAATAGAGCCTCACACATAGATTAGATAGATAGAAACATGTCAGTCACATATATATGAAGTACAGTGACAGTGTTGCTTACTGTACTTGTCATTTAGTGTAAAGGATTTATTAAAAAATATAATAGTGTTTTCGTGCACCGTCTCTTTAAAAAAGCCGGCCGGCAATTCAGCAGCGGTACCCGACAATTTATAACAGACAGAATAGAGCTTCACACATAGATTAGATAGATAGAAACATGTCAGCCACATATATACGAAGTACAGTGACAGTGTTGCTTACTGTACTTGTCATTTAGCGTAAAGGATTTATCAAAAAAAATAATAGTGTTTTCATGCACCGTCTCTTTAAAAAAGCCGGCCGGCAATTCAGCATCTGTACCCGACAATTTATAATAGACAGAATAGAGCTTCACACATAGATTAGATAGATAGAAACATGTCAGTCACATATATATGAAGTACAGTGATAGTGTTGGTTACTGTACTTGTCATTTAGTATTAAAATAAAGGATTTATTATTAAAAAAAATTGGCGTGGGGTTCCCCTTAATTTTAGTCTCTAGCGGAGGTTAAGCAGACAGCTGGGGCAGATGTTTGAAGCCTGGGAAGGGGGTAATACCCACGGAGCTTCCCAGGCTACTAATATGAGCCCCCAGCTGAATACATAGCCTTTACTAGCTATTAAAATGGGGGACCCCCCCAAAAAAATGACGTGGGGTCCCCCCTAATTTAATAGCTAGCAAAGGCTAGGCAGACAGCTGGGGGCTGATATTAATAGCCCAGGAAGGGTGCCATGAATATTGGCCCCCTCCCAGGCTAGAAACACCAGCCGTCAGCCGCCCCAGAAATGGCGCATTCATAGGATGCGCCAATTCTGGCACTTAGCCTCGCTCTTCCACGCTGCCCTGTAGCGGTGGCAGGGGGTAATAGGGCTGGGGTTGATGTCAGCTTATAATGCCAGCTGACATCAAGCCCAGGTTAGTAATGGAGAGGCGTCTATAAGACACCCCCATTACTAACCCCATAGTCAAAGTAAAAAGAAAACACAAACACCCAGAATAAAGTCCTTTAATTGAAATAAAGACACAATCCTTTATTGTTCTAAATTAAACCATACTTACCATCACGCCCATTCCAGCTGAAGCCAACGATCTCCTGCAATAAAAGAAAAATAATAAAGCAACCTCATCCTTACCTTTCCATGGTTCCCACGACAGCTTCAGCTCTGCTACATCGAGATGACAGGCTGGACCGCAGCAGAACGCCGCCATCCAGCCTGTCATCCCGCAGACACTGAGAAGCGCAGGCTTGCTTGCGCTCTGCAGTGTCTGGCTGTGACGGCATAAAGATGAGACGAGTTCATGTCCAACGAACTCAGCTCACCTCCTGCACGTCACTGACAGCGTGGGAGAATTCTCCTGCACTCAGCGCTTCAGCGTGAGAATTCTCCCACGCTGAAGCGCTGAGTGCAGGAGAATTTTCCCACGCTGTCAGTGACGTGCATAAGGTGAGCTCATGTCCAATGAACTCAGCTCACCTCGTGCACGTCACTGACAGCGTGGGAGAATTCTCCTGCACTCAGCGCTTCAGTGTGAGAATTCTCCCACGCTGAAGCGCTGAGTGCAGGAGAATTTTCCCACGCTGTCAGTGACGTGCATGAGGTGAGCCGAGTTCATTGGACATTAACTCGGCTCATCTGGATGCCCTCACAGAGAGACACTGTGGAGCGCAAGCAAGCCTGCGCTTCTCAGTGTCTGCGGGATGACAGGCTGGATGGCAGCGTTCTGCTGCGGTCCAGCCTGTCATCTCGATGTAGCAGATCTGAAGCTGTCATGGGAACCATGGAAAGGTAAGGATGATGTTGCTTTATTATTTTTCTTTTATTTCAGGAGATCGTTGGCTTCAGCTGGAATGGGTGTGATGGTAAGTATAGTTTAATTTAGAACAATAAAGAATTGTGTGTTTATTTCAATTAAAGGACTTTTTTCTGGGTGTTGTGTTTTTTTTAAATACTTTACTAGAAATTCATGGTGGTCATGTCTAATATTGGCGTGACCCCATGAATTTTGGGCTTAGGGCCAGCTGATAATGCTAAGCTGGCCCTAACCCCTTTATTACCCAGTGAGCCACCGCATCAGGGCCCTGGATGAGTTGGGTACAGCGCCAGAAGATGGCGCTTCCATGAACGCGCCATTTTCAGGGGTGGCTGCGGACTGCAATTTGCAGCGGGGGTGGCCCAGAAAGCTTGGGCCTCCCTGCGCTGCGGATTCCAGCCCCCAGCTGCATAGTTGTACCTGGCTGGACACAAAAACAGGGCGAAGCCCCACGTCAATTTTCTTTAAATTATTTCATGAAATAATTAAGAAAAAAAGGGCTTCCCTATATTGTTGTGTCCAGCCAGGTACAAATAGGCAGCTGGTGGTTGGGGGCAGCCCGTTCCTGCCTGCTGCACCTGACTGGACACAAATATAGTGCGAAGCCCCACGTCAATTTTTTTTTAATTATTTCATGAATTTCCTGAAATAATTTAAAAAAATTGAAGTGGGGCTTCGCACTATATTTGTGTCCAGCCAGGTACAGCAGGCAGGAACGGGCTGCCCCCAACCACCAGCTGCCTATTTGTACCAGGCCGGACACAACAATATAGGGAAGGCCTTTTTTTCTTAATTATTTCATGAATTTCATGAAATAATTAAAAAAAATTGAAGTGGGGCTTCGCACTATATTTGTGTCCAGCCAGGTACAGCAGGCAGGAACGGGCTGCCCCCAACCACCAGCTGACTATTTGTACCTGGCCGGACACAACAATATAGGGAAGGCCTTTTTTTCTTAATTATTTCATGAATTTCATGAAATAATTAAAAAAAATTGAAGTGGGGCTTCGCACTATATTTGTGTCCAGCCAGGTACAGCAGGCAGGAACGGGCTGCCCCCAACCACCAGCTGACTATTTGTACCTGGCCGGACACAACAATATAGGGAAGGCCTTTTTTTCTTAATTATTCCATGAATTTCATGAAATAATTAAAAAAAAAATACGTGGGGCTTCGCCCTATTTTTGTGTCCAGCCAGGTACAACTAGGCAGCTGGGGGATGGAATCTGCAGCGCAGGGAGGCCCAAGCTTTCTGGGCCCCCCCGCTGCAAATTGCAGTCCGCAGCCACCCCGGAAAATGGCGCGTTCATAGAAGCGCCATCTTCTGGCGCTGTACCCAACTCATCCAGGGCCCTGGTGCGGTGGCTCACTGGGTAATAAAGGGGTTAGGGCCAGCTTGGTATTATCAGCTGGCCCCAAGCCCAAAATTCATGGGGTCACGCCAGTATTAGACATGACCGCCATGAATTTCTAGTAAAGTATTTAAAAAAAACACAACACCCAGAATAAAGTCCTTTAATTGAAATAAACACACAATTCTTTATTGTTCTAAATTAAACTATACTTACCATCACGCCCATTCCAGCTGAAGCCAACGATCTCCTGCAATAAAAGAAAAATAATAAACCAACCTCATCCTTACCTTTCCATGGTTCCCACGACAGCTTCAGCTCTGCTACATCGAGATGACAGGCTGGACCGCAGCAGAACGCTGCCATCCAGCCTGTCATGCCGCAGACACTGAGAAGAGCAGGCATGCTTGCGCTCCTCAGTGTCTCGCTGTGACGGCATCCAGATGAGCCGAGTTCATGTCCAATGAACTCAGCTCACCTCATGCACGTCACTGACAGCGTGGGAAAATTCTCACGCTGAAGTGCTGAGTGCAGGAGAATTCTCCCACGCTGTCAGTGACGTGCATGAGGTGAGCTCATGTCCAATGAACTCAGCTCACCTCATGCACCTCACTGACAGCGTGGGAAAATTCTCCTGCACTCAGCGCTTCAGCGTGAGAATTCTCCCACGCTGTAAGTGACGTGCATGAGGTGAGCCGAGTTCATTGGACATGACCTCGGCTCATCTTTATGCCGTCACAGAGAGACAATGTGGAGCGCAAGCAAGCCTGCTCTTCTCAGTGTCTGCGGGATGACAGGCTGGATGGCAGCGTTCTGCTGCGGTCCAGCCTGTCATCTCGATGTAGCAGAGCTGAAGCTGTCGTGGGAACCATGGAAAGGTAAGGATGAGGTTGCTTTATTATTTTATTTTTATTACAGGAGATCGTTGGCTTCAGCTGGAATGGGCGTGATGGTAAGTATGGTTTAATTTAGAACAATAAAGAATTGTGTCTTTATTTCAATTAAAGGACTTTATTCTGGGTGTTTGTGTTTTTTTTAACTTTGACTATGGGGTTAGTAATGGGGGTGTCTTATAGACGCCTCTCCATTACTAACCTGGGCTTGATGTCAGCTGGCATTATAAGCTGACATCAACCCCAGCCCTATTACCCCCTGCCACCGCACCAGGGCAGCGTGGAAGAGCGAGGCTAAGTGCCAGAATTGGCGCATCCTATGAATGCGCCATTTCTGGGGCGGCTGACGGCTGGTGTTTCTAGCCTGGGAGGGGGCCAATATTCATGGCACCCTTCCTGGGTTATTAATATCAGCCCCCAGCTGTCTGCCTAGCCTTTGCTAGCTATTAAATTAGGGGGGACCCCACATCATTTTTTTGGGGGGGTCCCCCATTTTAATAGCTAGTAAAGGCTATGTATTCAGCTGGGGGCTGATATTAGTAGCTGGGAAGCTCCGTGGGTATTACCCCCTTCCCAGGCTTCAAACATCTGCCCCAGCTGTCTGCTTAACCTCCGCTAGAGCCTAAAATTAAGGGGAACCCCACGCCAATTTTTTTAATAATAAATCCTTTATTTTAATACTAAATGACAAGTACAGTAACCAACACTGTCACTGTACTTCATATATATGTGACTGACATGTTTCTATCTATCTAATCTATGTGTGAAGCTCTATTCTGTCTGTTATAAATTGTCGGGTACAGATGCTGAATTGCCGGCCAGCTTTCTTAAAGAGACGGTGCATGAAAACACTATTATTTTTTTTAATAAATCCTTTACACTAAATGACAAGTACAGTAAGCAACACTGTCACTGTACTTCATATATATGTGACTGACATGTTTCTATCTATCTAATCTATGTGTGATTCTCTATTCCTTCTATTCTAAATTGTCGGGTACCGCTGCTGAATTGCCGGCCGGCTTTTTTAAAGAGACGGTGCATGAAACCACTATTATTTTTTTTGATAAATCCTTTACACTAAATGACAAGTACAGTAAGCAACACTGTCACTGTACTTCGTATATATGTGGCTGACATGTTTATATCTATCTAATCTATGTGTGAAGCTCTATTCTTTCTGTTCTAAATTGTCGGGTACCGGTGTATGCCGCTGCTGAATTGCCGGCTTTTCATGTTTCACTGTGAGCACTGTTCCCATCGATTTGGGCAATCACTGTAATGCCACAACCACCATGGCTGTGGCATTACAGTGAGTGGCAGACAATCCCTGCATGATTGGTGCTCTAAATAGCGCCAGACATGCAGGACACGCTTTTGGTGCACGAACAGTTATCGAACATAACCTCGAACAGCCGAATTTTTTGCAAATCGTTCGGGTTCCTCGAACAACTCGAACACCGCCCAAAACAGCTCGAATTTGAGATTGGCGAACAGTTCTAGTCGAACACCGCTCATCTCTACTAGTGATACCTGCAGAAAAGCACAAGGGTTATTTGAAGAAGTTGTCATACCAGTGACTATTTCTGATCTGTAAGGCTATGTTCACACATCATGGTTTATTCAGAGCTCATTTTCTGCAGCAAAGCCTGATCTCTCGAAAGGAGGTTGTTCAGGATTTTTGAGCAATCCCAAAAAATGTTCCCTCAAATGCAATAGCGGCCGCAAATGTGTGCGACCGCTCCATTCATTTACTATGAGACTGCCGGAGGTGTATTTGGCTAACAAAATCTTCACAAATTCCTCACTGTTTTTCCCAAGTTTAAAAAACACTTCCCGACACAAGCCAATTTTCATTTTTGCGCTTTCATTTTTCCTTGCCTTTTAAGAGCTGTTTTATTAAAAAAAAAAAAAATGTTATTCCGACAGCTTTTTTTTTTTTTTTTGAAGGGGGGAGGTATTCTAGTTGTGAAAATATTTTTGTAGCTTTATAATACCGTTCGGGAATGTGAACCTGCAATCCTCTGGTTGCTTATACTATATGCCGCAATGCAACTCTATTGCAGTGTATAGTAACAATCACAACCGCCTATAAAGCCCAGTCACAGACTGGGTTTCAACGTCATGGCAGTTACAGGGGTCTTCAGCAGAGACCCCCAAGCTGCAATGGCCGCCCATCGGCACCCTGCCATCACGTCTCAGAACCACAATCCTGTTCGTGCGCTCTAAATGCTGCTGTCAGAAAATGTCGTCAGCAGCATTTAAGGAGTTGACAGCAGCCGATTGAGCTAAACAATTGGTTAATACCTCCTTTCAAAAGAAAATCTGACAGTAGGATCGACACCTATAAACCAATTACATGGCTGCATTTGTCTCTTGACAGTGATTTCAGACAGAGGTTTACTGCGTATGCACAGTCTGTGTTTATGAGCATACACAGGACTTAGAATTCAAGGTGGAGAATTAAGGTACGCTTACACAGACCAAGCAGCGGCACGATACTCCCAACGATATGTAAACTTTTACCTATCAGCGGTCATTTGAATTTCTGTTTACATAGGCAGACCAAAGCAAACGATGCGCACTGAGCGATCTATACTAGATAGTATGGACGCAAGCCCCTAAGGAACCAATGAACATGGACAAACTCGGTGTGAAAGCACTTTGAGGCTTCTTGTCAGGATTAGGGCTCATGCAACCGCCTGTGGATCTCTGTTCGATCATGGACTGCAATGTACGTACTGGCCGCGGGTCTCTCCCAACCAGAGCATGACAGCTTCATATATTTTTTATTCCTCCTCACCCCACCTCCTAACCCCCATTAAAAATCCATCTTGGCCAAAGTAAGACCAACTGACAGCATAGTGAGGTGTCAGGTTACACTTCCTATAGTCAATGGAGAGGGAAGGAGGAAGGGAGGGTAGAGAGGAGTGAGTAGCAGATGAGAAAATAAGCAGATCGACCGGCGGCACAGAAGTTGCTGGTCTGCCTGTGTAAAAAAGCATTCAAAGCAAGCAATGTGCACTAAGCAATCTATACTAGACTGTTCAGTGCTAATAGGCTGCCATTGTTTTCAGCAGCGCATATCCTGTTTACACAGGACGAAGCACCAATGAGAACGATGATATTTTATGGTACATAAAAGATGGGCTTGTTCATTGAGCGATCAGCAGCCCATTTACACGGCAAGATTATTATGACTGATTATCTTGCAGTGTAATCAGGGCTGTGGAGTCTGTAAGCCAAACCTCCGACTCCTCAATTTCCATGACTCCCGACTCGGAAGCATGGCCTCACTACTGAGCGTGTACATAAAGCGCAGCAGACTCATCTCCACTAAAAGCGTAAATACTTAGATCAGGAATAGAACAGACATGTATACGTCATTTCATAACTTTCCCAAATTCTTATGAAACCATTAACAGCACATCCTGCATTGAACTACTGTACCCAATGTATTATATATTTTAGGAGTCAGTTGGTCCATTTTATACAGATTCCACCAAAATGGAAACAGACTCAGGCTCCGACTCTACAGCCCTGAGTGTAAATACTCCTTAAAATGGGTGATTTAGCACATCCTTATGCCAGATCGGGATTCACAGCTACACAGCTCAGTACTGCTGTATAATTTTCCTCCATCTGCTGCTGCTGGTTCTGAACTTTTGCTACAAAAAGAAAAAGGTAAGAATCCCTCTGTTACTGTGCAATGTGTATGGGAGTCATAATAGCTGTTAGTCTCCTCCAATTAACTCATAGAAAACTAAAAATCAAAGAGCATGTAAAAAAGTAAAACTGATGAAAAATGCAGGACACAAGTCATAAATAGGCCAGAAATTGTATTATTCCTCATGTACAAAGGACCATAGTGTTTAAGTCTGTGAGAGCAGGGTCCTCTCCCCTTCTGTACCACTTGATTCCGGTAATTTTAATGCTGCACTTGTATTATATGTATGCAAATACCATGGAATTAATGGTGCTTTAAAATAAATAATAAACAGAAATACTTGTAAAAGATACAGATTTTACTGTACCTGGTAATGTTTAAGGGAGCCATTGATTAGAAGAGTTGATTGCTTCTCCACCCTCTCTATAATTGCATGAGCCACGCCATAATATGACTGGGACTGCTCGGCATCAGCCTGCAAGCTATACTCATCATCAACATCTTGCTTTGCAGTCCTGAAGTAGAAATGAACAATCAGCTGGATTTCATCTAACAATTACTGGGACATATACCTGCAACCAGATGAATCAGGAACTTTTCTGCTATAAAACTGTTTCCAAAAAGAAACTTATTTTTTTAATGACACATAAGAAATAAATGTTACAGATGATAAACCAAGATTAGAAGTAACCTGGAATTAAACATATTTAGACAGTAATTAGGTATGACCCTTAGCATTACTAAAACGAGCCAGATGCCATCTATGACCTAATTGAAGCACCACGCCAGCGGGCTTTCTTAAGTTCTCCGCAGGAGTGGTATCACTAATTTAAGTTCCCTGCCCCTAGTAATATACTTACCAGCCGCTGTCTTCTGCTGTTCTCATCGCCACTCTGGCCGGTGCGGACCTGAAGTCAATTCTCAATGTAAGCCTATGTGAACCAGAACGAGGTCCTCATAGACTTGCATTGAGAGCATGTATCGTTAGCCCCTCATGTCAGGAGCTGCGGTCACAAGATGGTGGAAAGTCACTGGAGCGGTGGCAGGAAGAGCAGAAGATGATGGCTGATAAGTATTTTACTAGTGGCAGGGAACAGACGTTAGCAATACCACTCCGGCGGTGAAAAAAGAAAAAAACAAAAATATTGTGAGTGGTGCTTTACTTGCCAATGCAAAGACGATACATCTTGATCACTACCATGGATGCAGATAATCCCATAACGGTCTATGCAGGCAATTTTTACAAAGGCAAAAATCCTCTAAAAAGATGCAGCTCTTCTTTGAAGGGTTGTTCCTAAGATAGTAAGTTGCTCCCCAGTGCTGCACCTTGTCTGTCAGCTCAATTCCCTGCTTGCTTCAAAAACCCAACAAGATCCAGATCAGACACTGTTTGTTGTAGTATTAAACAGATATAAAAGGGGCTAATATTTGGCAGAGTGTTATCTCACTAGAAAGTGGTGTCCAGAAAGAGGCATGGGTACGCAGAATAATGAAAAGCACTTGATTAATAGAGTGAAACATTTTGGCCCAAAATGTTGCTGGAATCAAGATGTAGCACAAGTAGAAGGGTCTAATGTTAAAGCCCAATTACCGTTACAAATCTCAAACATTATCTTATTCAAATGGCGGTCTAGAATCAGTGACGGGTCCGACCCTTAGGGTGTGCAGCATTCATTGACTAGTGATCAGAGCGTGCGCCGGTGGCTGTAGTTACAGGCAAATGCAGGCTATGTAACACAGCCAGCATCTGCCCGGTATGGGGTGAGCTCAGCTCCTGAGCCTGCTCCTTACACAGGGACCTGACATAGGATGTAATAGTTCCTCCTATGTCGGGAAGGTGTTAATGAGATTGGAAGTTACAACAACTTTCACGCCCCATGGTTGTCTCATGGTTTTACAGAGTGTAGACATTTTTCAAAGCTACTACAACTTATATAAAAGTACACAAAGGTGAATGGAATTAAGATTACAAAAAACATGCCTTTCTCCACTTACCAAAGCTTGACATCTTTCCATACATTGATTAGTACTTTACTTTTGGGTTAAAATGTACACATCAATGACTAATACAGCTGTACAAAACTAACAATCCCAAAGTATAAATGGTAAAGTATTTACGGACTAAGGCCTCATTCACATGAAGTTGTATCCATCCTTTTCACGGAGAGGACACGTTCTTTTAATATATGGTGCTACTCACATGTCTGTGTATTTTCGCGGACCGTGTAAAACTCACAAATGAAAAGTGAAAGTGTATGGTTCCATGAAAAACACGTACAGCACACAGATGGCATTGGTGTCATATGTAACATTGCAAAGTATACGAGAAGCTGTGTTATTTCTTCATCCACCAGTGAAAAACACTCATGACCCACTGATGGTAAAAACAGACACACCGATGAAACATTAATCCTAAACACTGATGACACTGGTACCATTTTTTCACGTACACGATTAAACATGGATGTGTGAATGAGGCCTACAACTGTAGTTTTATCCTATAGGATTAGGTAAGTACTAAACAGGTAATACCCCAATATAATCTTTATCGAGGCTAAACTGAATTCAACTATTTAAATACACTATAGTTTACTTCGTAATGAAAAAGCAAAAAGGAAAATAAAAGAATAAGCCATACTCAATTATCTGCTTGGCATTGTCCTCTGTATTCAAACCCAAACGCTTCTTTTCATCAGAGTCCAGTCTGCTAGATTCATCATCCTCATCCTAGAGAGAAAATGAAACAAACATACATGATACGGTATTTCATTGTAGAAACAAGCAGTTGCTGAAATATCAAATTGCAGTGTACTGAAGCTAAAAGTCGTGGTATTTCGTATGCAGCTCTGCGTCATTGTCACGGCCAGCTTGGACGTCAGCGGCAGCCCACTAAAGCAGTGGACTGAGGAGGGATCTCCGAACAGTTTAATTTACTATGAGGAGGAAGGCAATGAGCTACAGTGGAGAACCATTGACGAGCAGTAGCTCCCAATCAGGCTCACAGACTCCATGCATCATGAGTAGCCATTCATCTGAATCTGTCACGGTATATAGCCATTAAACTATCTCAAGGGATATAAAAACCATAAGGAGTCACACTACCAAGACAAAAAACCCCCCACAAAATGTCAATTCTTTATTAAAATATAAATCCCTTCACAATCGGGCCAATTTCCATTTTTACGTTTCCTTTTTTTCCTCCCCTTCTTTCCAGAGCGTTAAAGCTTTTATTTTTCTGTCCACGGACCTATGGGGGCTTGTTTTTGTAGGACGAGTTGCACTTTTGAATGACACAATTCATTTTTATCACATAGTGTCTTGAAAAACTGGAAAAAAAATTCCAAATGGGGAGAAATTGTGAAAAAAAAAAAATGCAATTCTGACATTGGTTTTAGGGAATTGCTTTTACGGTGTACATTTTGTGGCAAAAATGACCATGCAATATGATTCTGCTCATCAATACAGATACGGAGATACAAAATATGTTCAGTTTTTTATTATTTTAATAGCAAAAAAAGAAAAAAAATCAGAAGTACACAAAAGGAAAAAATTTGGGGGGTTGTGCCGCCATTTACCAAGACCAGTAACGTTTTACTTTTTCAGCCGATGGAGCTGTGTGACTAATGTTTGCGGGGCAAAAAGACATTTTCATGGATACCATTTTGGGATAGATGTGACGCTTTGATTTCTTGTTGCAGCATTCTTTGTTTTTCTGGTCTCTGCATTTCTACAATTTTGGTGTTCTTGAATTTCTCATTTACCAATAGGGATAATTATTTTTATATTTTGATAGATAGGACCACAGCGATATCATGTGTATTTTTTTTATATATCTATTTTCAATGGTGGGAAAGGGAGGTGATTTGAAGCTGCTATCTCCTGCTAGTTTGTGCTATATAAAGCAATGTCACAGCATCGCTGCATATAGCAGATATCACAGTCTTCTTTGATGCCTGGCTACAGGCCGAGCTTCAAAGGAGTTCCGTAAGGACAAGCACGGAGATCTTCAGCTGACCCCTTGGCAGTCATAACTATCCATTGGAGACCTGCGATCACGTCACGGTCACACCGATGGGTGCATGGAATGACGCGCACCAACGCCAAAGCATGTTAAATGCCGCTGTCAGATTTGACAACGGCATTTAACAGGTTAAGAATCAGAGGTCTTCAAATACCTCCAATTAGAAATGTAGTATAGTTCTTCTGATTCGCCATGTCGCTTACCCCATGTGCAGGGTATTGATTGCAGTAGCTTAGGTATCCATGGTTACGACCATTCATAGGGACTGAGTTGCTAGAGCTACTGCAATGCCCTGTAAATGGGGTAAGCGACATAGTGAATCTGAAGAACTATGCTACATTTCTAATTGGAGGTATTTTCTAATACTATTATTACACCTACTGCTTATTAGGATAGGATCTTGAAAATAAGAATACCCCTTTAAAAAAAAAAAAAAAAAAAAAATTTGAATTAAAGGACTGCTAGGGGCAGTGTTTGGCGATCAGGCACACCACTGTTGTATCCCTTAGAGTGCCAACCACCGCGGTTAGGTAGTGAAAGATTTTTAAGGGTGACAGCAGGCCCTTTCCCGTACATAGAATTCTGTATTCTACTAACTGAAGCTAGTATCTAACCATTGTTCTGAGCCATTAAAGAATTTTGACCCTTGATCTATAATTGTTGCGGCTAATCACAGGTGTAGTATTTAATTATTAATATTTAATAAAGAATTCACATTTTAATGTTTTTTTTCTGTATTGGTTGTTGTCACTATAGGGATGAAAAACAGTGAACCACATTATCCGGATCTGTGATGAAAAACCCCTTTAAAGTGCACATAACCCCTTTAGCATCTCACTGTAAAAAGTCTTAAAGTTTAGTTTCTGTAGTGCTGAAATACTACACATATTTTATCTGCTGAGATTATTTCACCAGTAGCCGGCCAGGACTGTTAGCTTTCGGTGCACCTGACCAATTAGCAATCCTCTGAAGCAACTACAGGACAAACAGGCTCGGTGAGCAAATAAAACTTTCTTTTGTCGATACAACATACATACCTCTTCTTCATACTCTGAGCTACTCCCCTCACTGTCAGATCTCGGAGCTACTTCATATCTGAGGAGGTAAAACAAAGATCAGAGTGGCCTTATAAAATAATAACGTATTACAAATGATTTGCAGTGCCAGAACACAAAAAAGAGGAGAAAAGACTTAACAATAAACACATTTTAACACATTAGTTACACTTTAAATGTTTTGTCCATTACTTTATATCAGTTACTTAGTGGGCCAATGGTGGTGATAAAGTAAAAACCCCAGTGTCACAAACCAGACTACTCACTACAGGCAGCAGCACCGATCCGGTAAGGTGTTTAATTGTTTTTGACAACTTAAATTACTGTTGACCCATCAGTTGGGGTTCAGGGTAAAGACCACTGCTTAATAATGGGTCTTTTTAAGGGGTGGCAAAATATGAAAAAAAGGGTTTTAAAAGTTTACTTAAACTAAGAAACTTAAAGGAAACCATTGAACAAAGTTACTTACCCCGGGTTCATCTCCAGCCAAGTCTCCAGTTGACTGGCCTTGGGTGCTTCTGGAGCAAGCAGGACTTTCCCTGTCTCCGTATGAATAACCTTTACAGGTAGGTCGCTCATCTGGCTACTTTCATCTATTAGCTGAACGATGGAAAGAGAAGAAAAACATTGCACTACCATTAACACGAAAGCTGTTAACGGAAAAAGCTATGAAGAAAGCTTAAAACTAGATGAGGGACAGTCAAAATCTGCTACAAAAGGTGAGGTTGTGGAAGACAGTTTCATGTCACAGGTCATGCACCATGGCGAGACAGAGCACAGCAGCAAGACGCAAGGTAGTTATACTGCATTAGCAAACATTTTGAAGCTGACTGGGGTTTCAAGATATGCTGTTTAATCTCTTTTGAAGATACACTAAGAAAATGGACAACGCTGAGGACCACAGACACAATGGTAGGCCAAGGAAATAGTAAAGCAGATGAGAAACACATCATGCTTACTTTCCTTTGAAATCGGAAGATGTCCATCAGTGTCATCAGCCAATGGGACTCAGCTACACTAATCTACTGTTCGGAGAAGTCTGACCATCAGTGCTCTCCATTGAAAAAAAAAAAAACTATACCTTCGACATGGAAACAAGGCCAAGCAGTTCAACTATGTAAGAAAATGTAGGAACTGGGATGCACAAAAATGGCAGTTTGTTTGCCGATGGGTTGGAGAGCGGCACAATAAATTAAAGTTTCCAGGCAACAGTGAAGCATGGTGGATGTTCCCAAGTTTGGGGAGGAAGGGGTTCATCTTCACTAATACATCAAGGGCTCTGAAAATGCAATAACTGTAAGGGATAATACCTAAATACCCTAAGGGTATTTTCATATGTAGCATTTTGGATGTGAAAGGGGATTTTACCATAACACCCATTTAGAAGTTATAAAGACAATGTAACTTTTTTACAATACCTCTCCATCAGGACCAAGTCCAGATCCAATTCCTTCTGCATTGTCTTCCACCTTCTGTAAAATTAAATTGAAATGTCTTATTAGATCCCCTTTTCCTACACTTTGATATTAAAATACACAGCCTTGCAATGCTCTATATAAGCCATGACAGACTCTAAAATGGACAAACTGTAGACTGCAGATTTGTAACCATGATAGAAAAGCAAAATATTTTAAAGTGTCAGGAAAGGAAGTCAACAATAGCCACGCACCAGGTAAAACATGATGTACCACCAGACAGCTGCATTCTCAGAAAATTATCTGTAAGACTGATTAAACAAAAGCATAGTAACTTGGAAAATATAGTTATATAGAGACAACACTTCGTTTAATATTTTGTATCATGTGCTGGTACCAATTTACCCATGTAGTAGGTGAATAACGGAATCTGGGACCATCCTAATTGGGTACACCTTGTCATGGTGGTATGGCTTTTATGTTTTTTTTGATCAAAAAACATGTTCAGTACCCCAAATATTCTTTACATGTGTTACTATTTATTTACTACAGTCTGCCTACGCATGATGTTGTTATCCTAGGTTTTGTATGTTTAAAACCAGTTTCACAATAAACTACATACACTATTGAATAGATCTTCAATTTTAAAGTAATTATGGTACATTAGCCTCATCGGTTTTATGATCGAACAGCAGTATATTCCTGATACTATCCCCTTAAGGACCGAGGAATTTTTAGATTTTTGCACTTTTGTTTTTTCCTCCCCTTGAACCCCTTTTACCATCAACATGGCCATAGGTCGGCTTGTTTTCTTTAGCAGGACGAGCTTTACACTTGAATTACACCTCATTCATTTTATCATACAATCTACCGGGAAGCAGGAAAAAAGGCAAGTGCATTGAAATTGCAAATAAACAAAACATACGCAATTCTGTCAGTCTTTATGACATTCGTTGCTCTGTAAAAATTAAGTTAACATGATTTTCCAGGTCAATATGATTATGGTGATAAAAAAACAAAAAACTTTAATTTCAGTGATTAAGAAAAACTTTAATGAAAAACTAAAACTAAACTTAAACTGAAATTAAAAAAGCTGACTTTAATTCATACTATTTTGGGACAAATAGGATGTTTTGATTGCTTATATTTTATTAAAAAGTGTGGCAACCAAAAAGTAGCAATTTTAGCTTTACAGCTTTTTTGTTGTTAGTGTGAGTATATTTTGATATATTTGACTTTTTTTGGACATCTGAATGCCAAACAATTATTTTTTTTTAACATCTTTATTTTTGGAGCTGCTGATAAAAATTGGTTTTAAAAAACAAAATGTATAAAATTTAAAATTTTTAAAATCTTTTAAGTGGACCTAAACCATTTAAAGAAGCACGCCCATGAATATTTTTCTTCATTAAATGTATGTGTATGGTGTTGTAGTATAAGTGTATTAATATACTCCTCTACTGTCGCTTTCCATGGGAGCCAGTGGAGTTCTGCTCCGCTTTTCAGTGACATCACTAAGTCACACTGCGCTCTGCGTGACACGGAAGTGGCTTTTATAATGTAGGTTTATGGAGCATCAGAACGAGGCCCCATAGGCTTTCATTGTAAGAGAGACTTCCTGAATTGCGGTGATGTCACTGAGAAGAGGAGTGAGCCTGTATCATACTGTTCTTAGGAGTCTATGACAAATCCTTCATGTATGTCAACGGTCGTTAAGGAGTTTGGCTGTGTGACCACAATGCGTTTAAGTGTTTCCACAGCGGCAATTCCGCTGCAGAAACGCTTAAAAACACATGGTAGAAGGCCTGCAATGTTCCCCAATGATAATCCGCATGTGCTGTGCACATGATGCAGACATTTCCACTGCAGATTATCATTGCAGAAAAAAAAAATGAAACACTACCAATTATTTTGCGGAAGCGCTGCGTTTTCGCCGCCATTGACTTGCATTGCAACGCATGGAATCTGCATCACTGTATCTGTACATGCGGAATCCAAGCGTTTCAATGTGCGGATGGTACCCGGGTCTGGAGGAGAGGAGACTCTCCTCAGACCCGGGTACCATAGAACCTGTAAAAAAAAAAAAATAAATAAAATAAAATAAAAAATAAATATTATATTTACCTTCTGATGGCCTCCGGGGTGCTTGTTTTGGCTTGCCAGCAGATCGCGGTGGACTGAAGGACCTGCGCTGACGTCATTTAGTCATGTGATGGGTCACGCGATGCTGACGTCGGCGTGTCCTTAAATCTATCGCGAGCTGCCGGCAAGCAGCGACAAGCACACTGGAGGCCATCAGAAGGCAAGTATATATTTATTTTTTAATATTCTTTCGGTCACACTATATAAATCTATAACATTTCCATGGATTTATATAATGTGACCAAGTTGACAAGTGATGCTAAAATCGCTTGGAAAGCGCTCGTCAACCCGCATGCGGAAACGCATGTGAAGAACGCTTCACATCCGCATGTCCCTGGCAGGAAAAACGCATGTACAATCCGCATGTACAATCCGCATGCATTTTTTCTGCCAGGGAGACGCAGAAACGCTCAGGAAAAATCCTGAGCATTTCTGCATCGTGGGCACGTAGCCTTTAAAAGGCTTGTGCGGGACATTTATAGAATCTCAGAGAGACTAACTCTAAATATGTCATGTACTCACTTGTTGGGATTCTGTGGTTTTCACAATCTCTGCACTCCTCAGAGCCTATGCTTTTGAATATTAGCTGGTATGTGGAACCCAGGAGCATTAAAAGGAACCCGATAGTTGATAAATGCTACCCGATTCACGGGCAGCATGTATCAGACACAGGCTTGAGGATTTTAGTCATGTATGTTTGACTCTGAAATGCTACTGCATTTCAGAGAAAAACATACCATAAACGCTCTGGACTGGCCGAAGCGCGACAGCTTCATGTATTTCTATGCAGCTGTCACGCTTGGGTCAGGAGAGCCGCCGGCCAGTCCGTGCACTACATTCCTATCTTGAGAGATCAAGAGAGCAGAGAGGGGTCATTATACTAGTAACGCCCCCTTATATTTATAATAAGCTCATGAAGATCAGTGTTCGGCCCATAGTCCTGAACAGCTTATTTAAATGTTAAAAAAAAAGTTAATTTTTCTGGAAGACATCAGATCGCAGATATAAAGGTATCATTATATTCAGTTTCCTATGACCTACATGCCCATATAGACAGCTTAGGAGGGTTGATCCTACTTAGATAATTTTCATGCCCTTAAATCAGAGAGATATGTCACACAAAATAGTAAATAACATTTCCCACGTCTACTTTACAATTTTTTAAATATTTTTTTTTTTTGAGAAGTTATAAGGGTTAAAAGTTTGCAAAATTTATAAAACCATTTTTTTTTTAAGGGACCACATCACATTTGAAGTGACTGAGGGGACTATGACAGAAAATACCCAAAAGTGACAATATTCTAAAAACTGCACCCCACAATGTGTGCAAAACCACATTCCAAGAAGTTTATTATTAACCCTTCAAGTGCTTTACAGTAATTAATGGAATGTGGCAGGAAAAAAAAAAACATTTAACTTTTTTTGTGGGAGAAAAAAAAAAAAAAAATCTTTACCCCTCAAGGAACTTTACAAGATGTGTGGTGAGCACCTTGAACCCCCAGGTGCTTCACAAAAAAAGTTTAACGTAGAGCTGTGAAAATAAAACAAAACATTTTTTCCACAAAAATGATCTTTAAGCCCCAAATTTTTTATTTTCACAAGGGTAAGAGGAGAAAATTGACCCCAAAAATTGTTGAGCAATTTCTCCTGAGTACACAGATACCCCATATGTGGGGGAAAACCAATGTTTGGGTGCATGACAGGGCTCGGAAGAGAAGGAGTGACATTTTGGATTACAGACTTTGATGGAACGGTCTGGGGGCATCATATTGCGTTTTCAGAGCCCCAAATGTGCATAAATAGTGGAAACCCAAGTGACCCCATTTTGGAAATGATCTAGTGTTTCCTGGTATGTGAATTTTATAATGTATTGGCATAAGCAAGTTGTGCAGAGTGCATTAGGTTGGCATACGTGAGTTGTGTAAGTCAGAAATGAATTTAGTAGTCCATAGGATGTGTGGTACAGTCTCAAGCATTCTTTTATACACAGGCCAGGTTTGTCGGGGCAGGTGTCACATTGATAAGTGGTGTCCTTGCGTATCTCCCTTCTGTAACACACTCGGCACCTCTTTTGCGACCTTCCTTTCTTTGTGGTTTGAGGGACCTCCCCGGGGAAATGTTGGCCTGGTACGATACAAGAACCTTCAGTTCTGGAAGTACTGGCGCCCACTCCTTCCTGACTGCCAGAAATTAGAGTCTTAATCACTACCTTCTGGAACTGAAGGTACGACGTACCGGTTTGGCCTGTACATCGTTATAGCAGGAAAGCGTTGTACATTGGCATTTGTATGATGTGCACGTCCAGCTTCTTGCACCACACCTTTGCTTTCCTCATGGCACTGTACGGCTGGAGGACTTGATCAGAGAGATCAACCCCCCCCCCACAATTCTTCTTGTATCCCAATACACAGTCTGGTTTGGTGACCTGTGCAGAGGTACCTCATACAGCGGTGAGGGTGCTGCAATCAACATGTATGGTGGTCAAGAAAAGGACATCCCTCTTGAACTTGTACTTGATCACCAACATGTTGTTGCTACATTGGGCTCTGCTCTCACCCTTTCTGAGCATCTGCCCAATTAGCGTCTTAGGGAGGCCTCGGATTTTTGCAGACTGTACCGCAGGCTGCGGTAGCTAGCGCAGAGAGGGACTTTAAGAGTGGGAAGCTGGTATAAAAGTTATCTAAGTAGAGGTGATACTGCTGGATCAAGGTTGGGTGCGCCAAATCCCACACAATTTTCCCACTCACTCCCAGGACAAAGGGGCTGAAACTGGGTGTCCTTCCCTTTATAAACTCTAAACCTGTGGGTGTACCCTGAGCTACTCTCACACAGCTTGTAGAGTTTAATTTCGTACCACCTGGCCTATTGCTGGAATTTGAGTATCCCCTTGAAATGGATTAGGGACTCCTCCACGCAGATGTCCCTTTCGGACACGTACACCTCAGCAAACTTGTTGCTGAAGTAATCAGTGACTGGCCAAACTAAGTTGGGGTCACCTTGGAGAAGACACCATGCATTATCATCATTGTAATGCAAATATTTTGGAATGGCCACAAAACGTTTACGAAACAGTATACAAAACATCAACTCTCCAATATTGCCCAAGTTCCGCCCTGTTCACCAACCCATGTGAAGGACCAGGCCCCAAAACGTCATTATTTCTACTGCGTCTACAGGGGTCCAATTAGAAAATGATGAAGGGCCGTTTTGTGCCAGAAATTGCTGGGCGCACAAATTTGTTTGGGCCACCATGAGGTTTACAAAATCCTCAAGAGAAAGACTTTGAAAAAGTCTGTTTCTGTGAGGCCGCTGGTGTCAAATTTGATTTCTGAAATTTGCGCCACAAAATCAGGAATCAGTGGCTCATAATCTTCAGGGGGTGAGGTCCATACGGGGTCAGTAACGGTGGGCGCTGGTTCAGTTTCTGTCCTGGGGCAGTTCAGCATCACTTGACGAAGAGGAGGAGGAAAAATAAAGGAAAGTTGCATCCTCTTTCTCACCATCAGTGTCAGAGGCAAGGAAGGCGTATACCCCGTCCGCTGAATACCATGATTGGGACAAGCGGGCCATTTTTTCACAAATTTTATTTGCCGATTACTACAGTATATTTTTACTGTCCCTAATCTAGTCCTATCAACCAATCTAAAAATGCTTTCTATTTTTTCACACCCAAACAAAAAAAAAAAAAAAAACACCGGAGGTTGATCACCGATGTGCGTCAGTGATCAGCGCTCGACAGCTGTAGGATGCACGCACGGATAGAAAAAAAATAAATAAAAATATGGACAGGAAAAGAAAAAAGTTCTTGCCAAAAGTGAGCACAGGTGCTAATCACTGGTGTGCGTCTGATCAACGGCTTGGTGTGGTGGCTGTAGGATGCACATACGGAGTGGTGAAAAGGGGATGGGGTGGAAGAATAGACCAAAAATAAAAAAAAGTTCTGGAAAACAGTAAACACCAGTGTGCGTCACTGATCAACGCACACTGGTGACACATTAATGCAATCACGGTGTCACATTAAAGATTGGACTATGGATATGTCCTAGGTCAGCAAGTAGCTACTGACCTGGACGTATGGCTATGTCCAAGGTCGTGAAGAGGTTAAAAGGGCATAAAAATTAAAAAAATTTGATTTTTTCTAAATTGTCAAATTTCAGATATTTTTATAAACGAAAATTACATTGACCTAAATTTACCTGGAACAAATTACAATCTGCAATCGGTCACAAAAAAATCCCAGAATCACTGGGGAATATAGATGCATTCCACAGTTGTTACCACAAAGTGACCTGTCAGATTTGACAAATTTGGCCTGATCAGGAAGGCAAAAAACAGACTTTTTAATTGAAAACCTGCTTGTTGTGATAATGAAAGGACTATAGAAGAGTGATTGGTTCAGTAAAGGGCATTTTCTAAATGCAAATTAACAAAAATGAGGAAAAAAAAGAGTGCTGTTCATAAAAGGCAAAGAAAAGAAGTAGTGGTACTATAGGTTCTAGTGTAATTTCTAACATTACATACAGACAGAAAAATGGTTCAATATGGTCATTTAAATGCTAGTAAAGGGACCATTTATGGGAAATGACTGGAACTCAAATCATGACTGGAACCCAAATCATGTCTGGTGGTATCTTTTTTTATGCTTGAGAATGGAAGCACTCAAAATTATGTAAGGGAAATAGAATAAGATTGATGGGGATTGGAATAGTATTTAATCACAGCACAACCTTTATTCTCACAGGTGTAAATACAATATGTAAATTTTGTAACTAAGAAACAAGAGAAGTAAATTCAGCGATCAATAACAGTGTGCAAGCACGTAAATGTATGTGTTCTTGAATACAGCCAACATATTAACAGCTTGCTGCTGGTGTTATTTTAGCAAGTCTTGCTAGACTTCACAGTCAGCCATCTGTGCAATAGATCGTTACATGCATCATAAAAAAAAATCCACCCAGAATAAAAACGGCCATATACTTGGAATGGAAACGTTAGTGTGACAGCCAAAAGTTTTACTAACATTTAGCTAGCATGGCAAAAATAGAAATCTTTGCAAAAGTGTCAAAAGCCATAAAGTGCCTGCCCTTTTTGTGACTGCTGTAAAATGTAAATAGCTAAAAAAAAAAAAAATATGACTAAACTTTAGCTTTCTCAATAATGGACATTATATCCATCTGTTTAGCCTATCTTCTTGTCTGCAGAGGGTAGTGCTGCTTTAGATCTAACCATATTGTTTTTTTGTTGTATTTGGTAATGTATTCTATTTCTAAGCAGCACCAATATATTTGGACAACCGTTTAGTAATAGCAACTCTCCCAAACTGCACATCCAGCTAGATACCACCAGGAAAATGAAATTCACACCTAGGCAGTTTTCCAGGTTCTAACCCTGATACAGGAATTCTAGTTACTCGCACAGGAATTCTAGTTACTCGCACCGCCACAAAATGTACTACAGTTATGTCGTATGGACTACATTTCTCAAGCATGCAAGTGTTAAGTAGCTGAAGACTACAAAATATGAAACACCAGAATGCAGTCTTCTATACTGTAATACAGAAATTATTCCTTATAACCATGTTAATAAACTGCTACTAAAACTAGTGACCGTATACAGCATGGTGCTGAAACAAAGCACACCAATCTGCTTTTGTAAGATGTTCTATCTGGTGATAAAGGTATGGCACATCATGGCGGATAAGTCATTACCTTCTTTCTTCTCTTCTTCTTTTTCTCTTTGGCAGCCTGAGCTTGCTTATGCTCCCAAACCAAACTGGTCAGATTGGCCACATACTCATCGGTCTGTTGGAGAAGGTAGGCCAGGCGGCGATCCTTTTTCTGGTCAATAAGCTTACGGTAGCCTTCTTCATCTTCCGCCTGTTAAAAGCAGAAAAACACTCACTCTGGATAAAATGGTTCATCTCCATAGTTCTGTATGCACAACCAATTGAAAGTGCATGCAGCGCTGACCGCTAAGGCTGCACAGAGATAGGGTAATGGCACAACACCGAGGCATATAATTTGTGAGGCTTCCAACTCAAAGAAAAATCAAGAAAATAAATGCATGTGTGACTGTTGCATCATATAGCCCTAACAGTTCCTTACAGGAAATCGGTCAGCAGGCTTTTGCAATGCAAACAGATGTTGGGGCAGATAGCCTGATTCCAGGGATGCATCACTTACTGGGCTGCTTGGTGCAGTTTTGATAGAATCCCTGTTTTCTGTGTTGTAGATGAAGCAGTGGTCAGAATGTTGAGCTGTCTATAACCTCACCCACAGCCGATTGTCAGCTTCCTGTGTAAAGTGTCAGCAAGCTGCCCATCAGCTTTGGAGGCGGGGTTACACAGATTAAATGGACTGCCATGTGGTCCTTTAGTGATAATCTCCTGCTGATAAAACACTGATTGAATGTATTGAAACTACAGCCTAGTAAGTGACAAACCAGAAATCGGGCTCTCTTACCCTATATTAAACTGCTCTCAGATTAAATGTCAAAAATCTGCTAAGATTCCCTTAAACAGTTTTGCCAGTTTGCATTTCACAATAGCGTACAAGTACACCACAATGACTTATTGTTCATGTGCAATAAATGTACAGTGTAAGCTACAATGAAAGAAAGTTCAACTTTGATGTGGTCCAGATGTGTGAGCAATATTATGGAGTTTGTGGAAAGGAGGTAGATACTATGATGCTGTAAAAACTATCTAGGGTAGAAAAAAAAAAAAATCATACTGTGTATGAAAACAAGTTCTGCAAACCAACAATATCTGGACATTATCAAAAAGTAGCATGGATGAAGTCATTGTGGGGGAATGCAATGCTTCATTGTGCAGCAATCAAAAAGACGATGCAAATGAGGCTGCGCATCCTAAAACAGGTTTACTTTTTGTAAACCACTGTGCATGATTTTTTCCCCCTCACCTACAGCCCTCAAAGTAGAATGTAGCATCTGCCTGCTGTAGTAGATTGGAAATCTACTAGAAAATACTAGATGCTCACGTGTACCCCTTCCTAACTCTATTGCAGTCTTTTTGCAACAAACTTACCATCAATCTTCTCATTCTTTCTTTCTCGATTCGTTCAGTTTCTTTCTTCTGCTCGCGTTCTGTGTTTGCGTGCCATGTAGCCACAGCTTTAGAAAGTTTCTGGATTTTGCCAGTGACCGATCTGTGGTATTCTTTAAAGTCTTTAGCATGTTGCAATATACTGTTAAGATATTCCTATAATTGACAAGAGAAGAGATACAGGTAAAATGACTATTGGATAAAAGGAATTCTATTGATAAAAAGGGTTATGTAGTTGGGTAAAGCCATAACAGGACACCCATAAAATACACACTACCTTTACTTTCAATCACTTATCCTTACAATGTATGGTGCATCACAAACAGTACACAGTATGCAGGTAAGTGAGAGACTGGCCAGGAATCATAAATCATCTGTGTTTGGTGGGATTCAATTAGATTTGGCCTACTTGCTTAAGTTTTTTTCTTTTTTTGAGGGAATTCCCAAAACATGCCAACTTATTTTTCAAACTGTAAGACGCACTTTTTTCCTCCAAAATGTTGGAGGAAACTGGGAGGTGCGTCTTGTAGTCCAGATGTACGGTCCGGCTATGGATGGTGGGGGAGTTGTGAGTGGGGCGGCAGAGAGGGAGCAGAGCACCGGAGGCAGGAGCTGCCTGCTGCAGCTAACATGATGTCCGCTGTTAAATGGAAATGAATATTCAATGCTCCCCACACTCATGGGCATGTGGAGCACAAAGTATTCATTCTCCTTAATAGCGCACACAGTTTCAGCCGCCGGGCAATCACGTGTTCCGCTACTAAAGAGAATGAATATTCACTACTCCCCACTCCCATGGGCGATGGGGAGTAGTGAATATTCATCCTCTTTAGTAGCGGGAACACGTTATCGCCCAGCAGCTGGGGCTGACACTGTGCGAGCCATTAAGGATAATGAATATTATCTACTCCCAAGGTCCATAGTTCGGGCGTGGGGAGCAGTGAATCTTCCGGCAGTTGATCTCAGCGTCTGAGGGCGCATGGCAGTGACGTCATGCGCTGCTCACACAGTGAGATCAGATGCTGGCAGCAAAACAGGATGCAGCACTGGAGCAGAAGGGAGGTGAGTAGAACAATTTCTTTTTTTTATGTCTGCAGCGTCATGGCGGTGGGGGTGCCATGCATACCAGTATGGGGATGGTGGGACCACATATAACAGGAAGGAGGCTATTAGTATAGAATTGAGGGACATTGCCCCTATAATAGTGTCAGTAGCAGACCCCCTTCTCCAAAAGCTGTGCATCATGACCACATTTTTTGCTTCAAATTTATTTTTCTATTTTTCTCCTCTAAAACCTAGGTGCATCTCATGGTCCGGTGCATCATATAGTCCAAAAAATATGGTACCACTCTGTGTATGGGTCTACAGCTGGCAAAAATATTAAATAAAAGTCATCTGAACCAGTCATTTGAGTATGGGAGTCTCTGCATATCTTGGAGAGATGTATAGGGCATGTTAGATTTTAACATGCTTAGTTCCTTTTTCTTGGCTCAATAGGTGTATGAGGAGTTCAGGTGAAAAGAGCTGTAGGCTGAAACATCTGATCAGTGATTACTTGTGAATGGCAAGCTGTCAGTGGAGGGATGGTCGCACCTTTGCTGCTTTACGGCCCTCTCTCCACTGAACGTTGCTAATGTTAGTGCCCGTTCTTAAGTGAGATGCAGGGTTCACAGGATTTGCAAGAAATGTACAAAATGGGAATAAGCCCTTAAGCTGGCCATACATATGATATTGTTAATTAGATTGCTCGATCCAAAGCTTTATTTAGCCTGACTGGAACACTTGATTATACTATGGATATGCCATAAATATAAGATGGCATTAACCCTTTAAGTCCAGAGCTTCAGAGGCAATTATGATCAATTATAGTCACTGATGCTAAGCAATAAATGTGAGGTCACGTGATATACCATTTAGTAAATGATGCTAAGTCATGGCATCTGAGAGGGTTTAACAGTGGCAGAACACCCGATCAATAATCTTCAGCATTTTGGTGATCGATGTTAGTTGTAATATACACCAACTACAAATTTGCATATAAGCAGTTTTTCATATAATGAATTAGTTATCAGTGTTATATTTGCTTGATATGCAACAGCAATATTCTGTTCTTCTGATTGCGGAGCTAGACACATTTGCTTTGGCTGCTTCCTCCTTTAGTAGATGTGAAATAAATACGTTAAAAAGAGTTACCACCAATCTAAATGTGGGTCCATTTCCATCAGACCCCACAACGCGGGACTCAGGGATGTACATTTACAATGATTACTGTGCGTTACTGTCCCAGCACAGCTTGCTGTACCTGGTGCTTTTGCCTGCGTTTCCGTTCCTGTTCAATTTTCTGTTGCTTTTCGAGTTTCTCAGTCATACGAGCTTCACGAAGAGTTTGTCGCTTATTCCTCTTGTAAGCCTTAGAGTTCAGGGCTGTCTCAAGTGTAGTATCCCGACGCATGCACGCCACAACCTCCTGTCTCAGCTGGGAAGTAGAAAAAATGGAATTCAATTACAAATGAATTTATTAAAGCACATTACAGTACGTGAAAGGAGAAATTATAAACCCCTCTCCCCATATCTACACTAAATCTGTAAATACTATTGGATCTAAATTTAAAGAAGCTGTCCACTACTAGGACAACCCCTTCTCATACCACACGCTTGGCCCTGATAAAATTAAAAAACTTATACTCTCGTCCCGTGCCGGCGCCGTTCCAGCGGTGACGGCACTTTCGTTCCAGGGGCTGTCGTGTGGTTGTTATGACACGTGAACCTGGCACCCAATCAGCGCTGGCGTCACGGTCTTCACCTTCATATGGTTAAGTAATTAACAGGAAGTGAGAGCAGCCGCAGCCCCCATTTCCTGTTAATTATTTAACCGTACTAAGGCGGGGACAGTGACACCAGCGCTGATTGGGTGCCAGGCTCACGTGTCATAACAACCACACGACAGCCCCGGGAAAACAAGTGCAGACACCGCTGGAACGGCGCCGGCATGGGAGGAGAGTATAAGCGTTTATTATTTTATTAGCGCCAAACATTTAGATCTAGAAGGGTTTGTCCTAGTAGTGGACAACCCATTTAAGATAAAGAAATTGAATACTCATCTGAAAGAACATTTCTTAATTTCTGTAACTGCAGCAAATCCACAAGATTTATGTAAAAATGCAGCAGTTTGAAAATCGCATCTTCAAGCTTCCCCATTTAGTGTTTGTCTTCCAAGTTTACACCTTACAAGATTTGTTCTTACTAACAATCTGATTAGAACAATGTGGCATATTTTTTGAATAACATAATTTAGATTAAAAAAAAATAAAAATTGGTCACCTGACGCTGGAAGTTTAAAAGTCTAAGAGCTTTTAACTCCACTGTAGCTTTCGTTCTCAGATCTGGTGGCAGTGAGCCTGGTAAGTTTTCTAGTTCCTGGATCCGATGGGCAATACGGGCCTGAAGTCTAAACACACAAATAAGGAAAATTAGGCAGTTAATACAAATGTATAGTTACAATTTTTTTCCACCTGTATTGTATATACTATAGTGCATCAAACTGGCAGAAGAAAAAGTTGACAAATGGAGCACAAATGGACAATCTAAATTAGAAACAACTTACATCCACGGCAGCATGCATCAGACACTGGCTGCATGATTACAGTCAGATATGTTGGACTCAAATCCTACAGCATTTCAGAGAAAAAACATACTTTAAAAGTCAGACAGGCGGGTCTCCGGACACTTTGCCCACTCCCACTGACTGACAGGTCTCTTCCTGTGTGCATGTATAGGGAGAGACTTGACTTTATACTGGTGATCTTTAGCAAACTGCAGACGGGCAGCAATGTTCTTTTTGGAGAGCAGTGGCTTTGTACTTTTCAATCCTGCCATGCACATCAATTTCTGTTCAATGTCCTCCTGATGGTAGACTCATGAACATTAATGTGAGAGGCCTTTAGTTGTTTAAAGGTTACCTTGGATTCCTTTGTGACCTTGTGGAATATTAAACGCCTTGCTCTTGTAGTGATCTCTGTTGGTTGGCCTACTCAGGGGAGGGCAATAATGGACTTGAATTTTATCTGCTTGTGGACTGTCTTTCCACTGCTGGAGTCTAAACTCTACAGATGGTTTTGTAACATTTTCCAATCTGATGAGCTGTAAAATATTTTTAACTCATTTGTTTGATTTGCTTCTCTTTATCTACATGTAGGACTTGTGGGATAATCTGATGAAGTTTCAGGTCAAGGTTTAAGCAGAAATAATGAAAATTCTGAAGGGTTTACAAACTTTCAAGCAAAAGCTGTATTTCCAAAACATTGGTCCATCAACCCCACCCCACCTTATCAGCCACCATATGCAGATAGATATGATATTGGAGAGAACTGCCCTATGGAAATTAACTGCCAAGCACAATATTTGCTCCCAGTTTTAACTAATTCACTTGTTAATGAACTAATTAGGAAAAACATAAAATTGCACCATTTGTGCTGGTACGCAGAAATCCCAAACCCCAGAAGTACAGAGAGCAGCAAATACAGAGGTTTTCAGTCAGCATTTACTGCTAATACGCCTTGGTGCGAAGTATAAATAATTAAAATATACCACACTAGTTTACAGAATACCTTGAAATTTATTGCATACTATTGCATCAGCAGGGTCATAAGACCACATATGAGAGATTTCTTCTTACAATATATTCACGTCTCCTGAAGGATTCATAAACCTCTTCACTAGACCTGAAAAATATCCCCAGCCTGTAAAACAAGTCTGTTTCTTGCTGGAATAGTAACCCCTCTTGATTTACTGTTCAATCTCTATGAAAAACCTGCCTGACCTAATTCTAATTCAATTTTTGGTACTCTGGAGGACAGAAAATGAGTCTCATGCAGCGTTGCAGAATTACATCTTTGCGGTTAGGGGTATTTTAAAGCCTCAAATCTCCTTCGGAGACAATCTGACCACCTTTCTGTGATGTATTTATAGAACAAAAGGTAAAGCGTTTAAGACAAGAGTGCAGAGTGACTGACATGAGCCAGCACCCTGCCCATGACTAGTGCGCACCTTTATGTTATGTCAAGAGGAGATACTACCCCCCATAAGAGGACACACAGGAATCCAAGTAAATAGGACCCAGGAAAATAGAAAACACTAGGGGAAGACCCCACTAGAGAGAACCCTCTCTAACAGCACTTTAAAACTTAAATGTCATAGGTCATAATAAAATCTATATCCGTATTGGGGCGACATATAAAATAGGTCCGTTGTCTGCCTTATGGAGTAATTAGTATACAAGTGAATGCTTGAATAAAAATCTTAAATAGCAGCACCCTGGGGTGCTATCCTTATTAAGAATAGGACGTGAAAGTTACATCACAAACCCCCACCATCTTTAACCGCAAATGCAGGGCGTCATCAGGAGATGGGAAAATAGCATGAATGGCGGCTGACCACATACCCCATATAGATAGCCTTTGACCATAACGTCACAACTAGCGCAACAACATTGACACACAATAATGACAATGAATCCAAATTAGACGAATAGTAACGTTTGTCATATTAGCATAGACATACTCCCCAATCGCAAAATAAATATTTAGTGTAGAGACTACCCGTAGTACACGCTGGAAAAAGACGTCACCCTGATTGCTTGTTCCAGAAATGAACAACAAATAAAAATGCTCTCCTGTCCCGTACACCAACAGTAAGTCCGCCCGTCAATAACACTGACATACTGATGTGGAGTATTAGAATAGGGCAGCGGCAACGTCATACAGAGAGTACTGTACTGGGTCAGTGGCAAGGTCATAGTGACATGGCATATACGGATAGGCTGCCACGTCACTGGAGGCTCGTCCACGTACATCGCTTCATAATGATACAGTTCAATTAATTTATTTCTATTAAGAAGATCTGCACAAAAACAAGAAAAAGTAAATTGATTAGAACTTCAGAAAGAAGTATATACCTCACATGACCAACCTACATAAATGAATACAGATGATATTATCTAAATGAGAATGTTAAAATACATGTCATTAAAATAAGTCAAAGTGACATTTAGATCAGCGTCATGATATTCTTGCAATATTTAACCTATGAAAAAGAACTATATGAAACTATATTAAGAGGTAAAAATTCAATATACCACATTATATATAAATAATAATTTAATACATTATTTAACATCAATGTGGTATATGGCGTTGACTCATTCTCACAAAGGGCATACAGAGGTTATAGAGGGAGGTCCCCTGCCTGGAGTCAAGCTAAATGAACAGGAACAGTCTACGGCACCATTTTCTCTGCAGCGGAAGTGTGTGACAAGGCACAATTTGCCCTCAGTCATATCAGTTGTTCCACCAGGGTGTAAGGCGGCAAACCTGCGGCTCAATGTCAAGTCTGCTTCCATTATGAAAGGGGTGGTCTTCATGAGACAATCCCTTCAAGAAGGTTAAAGGGGTTTTCCCACGAACAAAAGTTCATTTTAATCAATAGACCTTGGAATGATAATAACTTCCACAATTGGATGTGCTTAAATAAAATGTCCCTGTGCTGAGATAATCTTATAAATGTGCCCCTGCTGTGTACTGTGTAATGGCTGTGTCTGACCGTACAGGAACATGGTCTGATCATACCACATCTCCTGGGCAAGGGGGAAGCAAAAGAGTATACAGACATTACAGCACGGGGATCACAGACGATTCTTTTTGTGACATTAAAAACAGGCAGTGAAAAGTTAACATATTTTACCTCAAAGAAAGAATCAGCTGTGATCTCCTGCTGTAATGTCTGTATACTCTTTTGCTCCCTCCCCTGCCCAGGAGATGTGGTATGATCAGACCATGTTGCTGCACGGTCAGACACAGCCATTACACAGTACACAGCAGGGGCACATTTATAAGATTATCTCAGCACAGGAACATTTTATTTAAACACATCCAGTTGAGGAACTTATTATTATTACAAGATCTATTGATTAAAATGAACTTTTGTTCATGGGAAAACCCCTTTAAGGCATTTTTGGTGTATTTACCTAAAAGCCAATACTTCATCCGTTCCGTTATTAGATGAAAATGGAATTACACGTTCTGAAGAAGGCAGAACCAAGTATATAAACACGTGGCTGAGAATTCAGACGTCTGATTAAACGTTGTCAGAGTACGGACCAGCTTGGGTGTCCTGACCTGAACGTCGAATCACGGACATATATGAAACTGCCAAGTTTGGGACAGGAGCTGCGCAGCCAGTCTGCACTTCCTTCAAGACTATTTAAAATGTGCTTTGAAGAAAAGTGAATATTTGGCTTCTGGAAGAGCAGAATATTGAAATTTGGTCTTGTTCTTAGTTATTCCCTCCAGCCAGCCTGATATCTCAAATGTTACATGTCATTAGGGGAACAAAGAGGCGTGAATGACCTTTAGCAAAAGCTGAAGTACATGTTCTAGAAGCAGATTACTCAGTCTTTACCTCCTTTGTACTGCATAAGAGGGCAGACTAATTAGCACTGCACTTGGCCCTGTATACTGCAGACACATAGCAGCTCTTCAGTGTGGTAACTGTACACATATACACTTTTGAGATGCAGACGTGCCATCTGCTGACACAAATGACGGCATGTGAGAGCCCTATGAGAGGACTTGTATTAAATGAAAATATGGAGGCACAAGAAAAGGTGGACCTGAATGAAAAGATTTAGATAAAAAATAAGACCTTTCTTGATAACCGATCAGTAGAATAGACCTAACGATAATCCTTTCCTTCACTGTATTTCTATTACCCGTAGTTTGCATTTTCCAGGTTGAACGTACAAACAGCACAGCTGGAGCTGCTCATTGTAATCTTTATAGATCTCTTCTTCAGTCTGCAAGGAAAGGATGCGTTCTCTTCTTTGGATTAAAAGCAACAATAGTATAAATTCGAAAACAATATTCCCCAAGGTGTCAGTATAGTGCATCAAGGGATAGCTCAGTCTGCACGAATAGGGTAAGTAAATGGATTCCTGTGTGCAGACTGTGCGGGGAAGCTGGTCAAAGCAATTATTAGAATGCGGATGTTATGTGGACTTGTGCCCCTTAAAGATCGTTACACATAATTAGCCCCAGGGGGCCAGTTCTATTTCTAGACCTCCCGCCAACACAAAAGACAATGACATGTCCCACACCACAGGGAAGCAACTGCTGCTTATTATCCAACTTTTTCATTGCCCACTCCCACACTATTGAATCAACCACTAATTTTCTGCTTCATGCCAGTAGAAATACTACTTCAAATACAACTTGTGTCAAGCAAAACAATTTCTTATTCTGGCCACTAATATCAAAAGCTGCAGCATAAGAAAAATGCAAAAAAAACTGCCATACATTAAATCATAGAATGTTGGAGTTGGAAGGGACCCCCAGAGTCATCGTGTCCAACCCCCTGCTCAAAGCAGGATTCACTAAACCATCTCAGACAGATGTCTGTCCAGCCTCTGTTTGTAGACGTCCATTGAAGGAGAACTCACCACCTCTCATGGCAGCCTGTTCCACTCATTGGATCACGCTCACTGTCAAAAAGTTTTTTGTAATATCTAATCTGTATCTTCTCCCTATCAGTTTCATTCCATTGCTTCTAGTCTTTGTGCAAATGAAAATAAGGATGATCTCTCTACAGTGTAACATCCCTTCAGATATTAGTAGACAACTGTTAAGTCTCCACTTAGCCTTTTTTGCAAGCTAAACATTCCCAAATTCTCTAATTATTCCTCACAGGACATTGTTTGCAGACCGGTCACCACCCTGGTAGCTCTTCTCTGAACTTGATCCAGTTTCTTTAAGTCTTTTTTAAAATGTGGTGCCCAAAACTGGACACCGTATTCCAGATGAGGTCCGACCACAGAGGGGAGTAGAGGGGGATAATTACTTCATGTGATCTAGACTCTATGCTTCTTTAATGCATCCCAGAATTATGTTTGCCTTTTTTGCTGCTGCATCGCACTGTTGACTCATGTGCAGTCTGATCTATTAGTATACCCAAGTCTTTTTCACACGTGCTGTTGCTTAGTTCTATTCCTCCCATTATGTATATGCTTTTTTCATTTTTCCTGCCCAGGTGTAGGTAGGACTTTGCATTTTTTGTTAAAAACCATTCTGTTAGTTGCTGTTCACAGTTCCAGTTTGTTTAGATCTTTTTGAAACCCCTCTCTCTTCTCTAGTATTAGCTATCCCTCCTAGCTTTGTGTCATCAGCAAATTTAAATCAGTTTACCCTCAATTCTTTCATAAAGACGTTGAACATTACATGGCACAGGACAGAGCATTGTGGTACCCCACTTGACACATTCTTATAAATGAATTTGCAACCATTTATGACCACTCTTTGGGTCCGATCACTAAGCCAGTTATGAATCCGCCTAACAGTTGCCTTCTCCATTCCATAGTTGGTCATTTTTTCAATAAGGATGGTATGAGATACTTTGTCATATGCTTTGCTGAAGTCAAGATATGATATATGTGCTGCGTTTCCCTGATCCACCCAGTCAGTGATTCTGTCATAGAAGGAAATTAAAAGGGAACCTGTCATGTCATTTGTAGCATGTAAACTATCCCCAGTGAGTTGTTGTGATGCATTGTGCATTAAGGACACGCTTTTTTCATTAAAATCAGCGCTATAATCCTTTGCAAAAAAAACTTTTAGTTATGATACCAGCTCATTTAGTCATAGGAGTGTGCTTCATTGCATTCAGTCAGACTTGTCACCGCCCACTCATTTTGAATTACGTCCCCGAGTTTGTGCTGACGTCACTTGAATATACGCCTTGAAATACCGCGCTTGCGCAGTGTGTATGCGAGCATCCGCACTTGCGCATTGTGTATTCCGAAGCCACTGCAGATCAGTCTGAGAAGCTGGAAACTACAAACAGCTTTACTGTGCAAGCGCGGGGAGCCGCTCGTCACGGCGCATGCATGGCTCCACGATCGCCGTTCCCAATACACACTGCGCAAGCGCAGCTTTTTAACACGCATGTACGAGTGACGTCAGCGCAAACCCGGGGAACATAATTCAAAATAAGTGGGCGGCGACAAGCCTGACTGAATGTAATGAAGCACACCCCTATGACTAAACAAGCTGGTACCATATAACTGTATAAAAGTGTTCTTTGCAAAGGATTATTGAACTGATTTTAATGAAAAAAAGCATGTTAGTGATGCACATTGCATCACTATTGCCACACTGGGGGCAGTTTACATGCTACAAAATGACATGACCGGTTCCCTTTAAGTTAGTCTGACATGACTTATTAGTTACAAACCCATGCTGGCTCTGCTTAAATCACTTCATTCTCCTAAAGGTACTTGCATACATATTGTTTTATAATTTGTTAAAAGATCTTTCCTGGTACATTAGTAAGGCTCACAGGCCTATAGTTCCCTGGGTCCATCTTCCCCTTTCTGAAGATGGGGACAACATTCGCTCTTCTCCAGTCTTCTGAGACGTCTCCTGTTCTCCAATAATTCTCAATGATTATGGAGAGTGGTTCAATAATTTACTCTCATCTCCTTCAGTACCCTAGGATGTAATTTATCTGGACCTCAAGACTTGAATGCACTTATGTTAGCTAAGTATTTCCTCACTATCTCTCGGTTTATAGATTGAAAAATCCACACTATTCCTTCAATAGTACAGTGAAGATCAGTTGATGTTACATTTACTTTTTGAGAGAACACAGAAGCAAAATAGGAATTTAAAAGTTCGGTTTTCTCAGCATCATTTTTTACCACTTTACCATTTTCATCCTATACAAATCCTATAGCATCTTTGACTTCTCTTTTACTTTTGACATATCCCAAAAATCCTCTCTTCTTGCTTTTGACATCTCTTGCAAGCCTTAATTCATTATCAGCTTTAGCTAATCTGATGCGTGCCCTACAGGTTCTGCAGACAGCATTATATTCTTCTTTAGATATGCCTCCCTCTTTCCATTTGATAAACATTTCATTCTTCCTTTTTAGCAGGTGTTTAAGTTCTGTGTTCATCCATCCTGGTTTCGTTAAATGCTTCGCTCTTTTAGGGATTGTTAACGATTGTGCTTTGAGAATCTCATTTTTCAAAAAAGTTTCCATCCTTACTGGACATTTCTGTCCTTAAAGGATATCCAGCCATTGGATCCCTCCTAGCCTCTTTTTGAGTCCCGTAAAATCTGCCTTTCTGAAATCCAACCTTGAAGTCTGACTCTTCTCAGGTCTTCCTCCTCTAGTTATCCAAAATTCTATGCTTGCTACTACTACTTCCCAGAAGGACACTAAATTGGGACAAGACCACACCATATATATTGTATCTGCGGAGTCAATTTTGTACCCAGGACAATTAGGACTTGACCGAAATCCAATGTTATAACACAATTGAGGTGTCCTATATACCTGATGCAGCACATATTTGGGAAAGCCTTTGGGATTCGCTTAGGGACAATTGTAGAACGCTTTCCAAAATTTGTAGCCAATGGTGTTCGACAGGTCCTATAACAACCTCCCATTTTTATTTTGAGCGCAGAGGGTGCTTTATCAGGGCAGAATCCAATATAATATTATAAAGCATTGAAATTAACATGCGCGAATTATGCACGTTAGCTATCCTCTATTATATTTTGAGGCACACCCGTGTCCAGAACAAGACCCTCTGCCTGATATGCACTAGTGCATGCCCTCATCATCTCCCGCCTCAACTACTTCAACAGCCTGCTCTGTGACCTCCCTTCTAACACTCTCGCACCCCTCCATTCTATCCTAAACTCTGCTACCCGACTAATCCACCTGTCCCCCCACTATTCCCCAGGCTCTCCTCTCTGTAAATCCATTCACTGGCTCCCCATTACCCAGAGACTCCAGTTCAAGACCCTAAACCTTGGCATACAAAGCAATCCACAACCTGTCTCCTCTATACATCTGTGACCTAATCTCTTGGTACTTACCTGCAAGCAACCTCAAATCCTCACAAGATCTCCTTCTCTACTCCTCTCTTATCTCCTCTTCTCACAATCGAATACAAGATTTCTCCCATGCATTCCCCCTACTCTGGAACTCTCTAACCCAACATATCAGACTCGCCTACCGTGGAAATCTTCAAAAGGAAGCCGAAGACCCACCTCTTCCGACAAGTGTACAACCTGTAGTAACCACCGCTCCACTATACCACTGCACTACCAGCTGTAAACATGAAAGGAGAAACAAGCTCACCCAGGCTCTTTGGCGTCCTGAAGCACAGAACCCAATGGACCACTTGCGGCAATAGAAAAACAGAGTATGTTCCAGCTTCTTAAATTGCAAAATTCTTTATTGGATAAAAAGGATTTCCATGGGGATAGGAGGCATAGCATAGCACTTTGCTTCCCGCCAGTCTCAATCTTACTTCTATTGAAAATCGCATGATTTATCTAAACAGTATCACATTGGCAGCTAGAACCAGTGCAATCTCTGTCGGTAGGAGGACAGCTTTTTGCTGTCCTTGAGAGAAAAAAAGTGTTGAACATCTATAAAAAGCGAAGAGGTCCAGAAGGTTCCATTGATGGGCTGCAGTAGTTCATAGCGCAGCTGACTGGACAATGGAAAAACTACAAGAATAAAAATCAAAAATGGCCACAAGCAAAATTTGCAGCCATAAAGAACAGTTTGGAAGGCCTCAAATTATTATCTGATTAGCCACTGAGGTAAAGGCAGAATGGTGACTTGTGGAGTACTGGGGAAGAGAGTCTAGTGCTGGCACCAGAGGCCAGAGTTTTACAGAAGCATAAGAGCACTTACCAGAATCCAGCAAAAAGCAAGGAGAGGCCCCGAAGGCTATTAGCCTGTGGGCTCCTTAAATGCTGTCGAGCATCTTGGCACCCAGAAAACCATTTCCCAACAAAAATGCCCACGTTGGAAGTGAAGATGAGTAAAGAAGAGAAGCCAGCCTGTAGGGCCACACTAAGCACAATAGAGCGTTTCCAGCCTAGTCGCAGAAAATTCAGGGACCGATTTTGAAGTGGCTTACCGTCGTAGGACCTCTGACACAGAGGTCATTGGAAGGTGCCAAAAGTTATGAGTATTGGTGGCTAGTGGAGGCGAAAGGGGCCCAGGAAGGACCCCCACATTGAAAAACATCCTACCGAAAAAAGCACTTGCACATCAAAAAAGTGCCCATGTCCTCTAAAAATCTAGGGTTCAGAAAGGTGAAATGGTGCTCAGGATGAGGGATTGTCCCAGTAAAATAAAACAGAGGGAGACTTCCAATGGGGAGTAAAGAGACACTCAGGTCCAGTGTATTCAGGTACCCACACAAGGTCAACCCCACGATGGCCTCACACACTTAGTGGTGACATAGACACTCCGCCACAGAGGTAACTATGGAGGACAGGTGACTGTAGAGAAACTGCATCCCTAGGAGGTTACACAAGTATTGAGTTCACGCTGTGGTCTCCCTGGACTTTATAGAGTAAAGTTAGCGGACATCCACAACACCAAAGAAAATAAAGAGAAAAACAATAAAGACAAAAGAGAAAAAGAAAAAAAAATGGAGTGGACTTGAAAACATGGAGAGTCTGCCTTTCAGACACTAGGCTAAAAATGAGCAGCCTAGTCTCTGAAGAGAAAGTATAGCTGGCCAGGAAGAGCCAACATTTTTCTATCAAGTGCCAAGGATACTGGTGGTAAAGCCCAACCCCACAGGACAGTGTCCCTTACTGTGATTAATGAGATAATGTTTGATTTTTTTAAGAGAATCTGTCACCCCTGGCACTTATCTGACCTCTAATATGGGCCATACAGGTAGGAATAGATTCACATTTCTATCACTTGTATGCTCATATTAGAAGTCAGATAAGTGCTGAGGGGGGACAGATTCCCTTAAAGTTTTAACATTGCCTGCCATCAGGTTAATTTCTTAACCTTTTTCTTAAAAACAAAATCCCCCCCAAAATTGTGGAATGTCACCAGTAAAATGAATGGTGCCATTCAAAACTACAACTCATTGCCGCAAAAAAACAAGCCTTCATATGGCTATGGCTCTTGGAAGAAAGGGAGAAAAAAAAATATATAAAACCGCAAAAAAGAAACTTATTAAAAGCTTCCCAGCGTGGTTATTTATCACTTTTCAGTGTTCTTCACAAGAAAATTACTGCAAGAATGTTACATTACTACAGCCATGCACTGGCATCGTAGCTCAGTAGCCGCCCGCTACTGCTTACAGTACAATGCCATAACAGCTTTTTTTTCCCCCCAAAACCAGTAGTGTGTACATGAAATACTTTTAAAAGTGAAAATGGATTATGATTTATCAAAGATGAGCAATTTGAACAATTTTTGTTATAACTATTGAAGGTAAAATGATGTATAATTGAAATGACAAATGTTGAATTTGATGTGTCTGAATCTAATTCACTATCCAAGAGGTTAAACAGGAATCTTCCCTACTTACTTCCAGTAAACACTAAACACTCTGCAATCGCCTATGTGTAATGAGCGCTTTGTTCCTACCTGTATTCCCTTTCTTGTAGTATTTCAACAGGATCTAAGCCCTGGGGTTTCTGGATAGGACTTATTCGGTTCTGTTTTTGTTGAAGATGAACAATTGGTGCTGGCTGCCCAGGTGTAGGCTGTGGGACCGATGGGCCAGGCAAAGCGACAGATGGTGGAGCTGCAGGTGGTGCTGGGGATGGTCTGCCACTTGGCGGTGGTACTGACAGTTTTTGGGTGGTACTTGGGACATTGAGTTCTGAAGTTTGGCCTGATAAAAAAATAAAAATCATTAAGAGAGACTGACAACAAAAACAAAACAGGAGAAGAGAAAGAGCGAGCGGGAAGGAAGAAAAAAAAGAGAAGAAAAAAAGAAGAAAAAAAAGAGAAAAGAAAGAAAGAAAAGAAAGAAAGAAAAAAAGAGAAGAAAGAAATATTCAAGCAAGGTGACATTATTTATACTAAATTGGTCAGAGCTGCTTGGTGTCAAAATAGCATTTCTGGAAGACTACATTCTTTATGTGGGGGGGATGGACAAATGAAGCAGTTGCAAGGCCAGTTCATTCAGACATCTCTGGTTCTCGTACAGATAATTTTCTGTGAAATGACTAAGCACAGGCATCTCCAAAAGGGAAACTAAACATCAGGATCAGATTAGGACACAATGTGACTAGATAAATATTTTAAATCTATTGAGCAATGCAAGATAGAGGACACCACAAAAGGAAAAAAAATGTGAGAAGTAGGCTGCCAGATGACCAGGGATTGTCCATTGTCAGCTTGTGGGAGTCATATAGAAAAAGCCTATAAAAACTATGGGCGTCACTGAGAATTGTTGCTTGTTATCATACATTATTTCACACACATTGCAATATCCAGCATTGCATATTCCACAAATGCAACATCTTCTGGTGATTGAAAACAGGGCTGTGGAGACGGTAAACCAAACCTCCGACTATGACACCTCAATTTCCATGACACTGACCAACTCCCACCCCACGACTGACTCCTTCATACACGGCTCATGTTTAAGTGATAAATTTACTGTAGCACAGATTCATCTCCGCTAAAAGTCCAGACCCTTAGATCAGGAATAGGACAGACATTTATAGGACATTTCATAACTTTCCCAAATTCTTATGAAAAAATATTCCTCACAAACTGCATTGAACTACTGTACCCAATTTATGATATATTTTAGGGGTTGGAGTTGATCCATTTTATACAGACTCCACAGCCATGATTGAAAACACCTTGCTTCAGTTCATGAAAAGGGCTTTTTGAAGTAGAATATGTAATCAGACTGTGGGGGAGCTAAAAGTCGCACCCCACTAATCAGCGGGCCTGTGTCAGCACTGTCCCCCTCATTGTTTACCAGCCTACGCTTTCTATGAAGTTGCTGCTGCACTGGGCAGTATAACTCACTGCTGGATAGTCCTACTCGAGCCCAGACATAAGCACTATCCAATGTACAGAGTTGGGCCAAGGGAAAAAAAAAATGAAGGGGATGAGGTGATCACTAAGGCTTCAAGGTCCTTTTGGCAGAATATCTGTCATAATAATGGATTTTCTTACAGGGATTGTCTCAAGTATTTAAATGGTTAATATTGCAAAGTGCTTGTGAAAACATTATTAAAATTAGTTTTAAATTAAAAAAATAGTATTAAATAAAACTTATTAAAAATAGTCTTCGTTCTCAAAAACAAAAGGAATTTCTAAGAGCCTAGGTTACCAGCCACTCTACAGCCTCTGAGTGGCCAGTTACCTAGGCAAGGAGTGAGCGCTGCTTACAGGACCTAGGTTTTACAGCTCGGAAGCACCGTTCTGAATCTGGTCAGATCGCAGTATTCCGACAGCTTTTGTCCTCCTACTTTTTTCCAATACTGGAGAGGAAAAGCAGCCTGGGAGAGCACTTTGGGCCTAGTGATGCAGTCATATCACTGATCCAGACTCTTCAGGAGCGCAACGCCCTCACAAATCCAGGGAGCCAGAGGGGCAGAGTGCTCCTGAACACAGAATAGGACACTCCTTTAAAAGGGGTTTTCCTAAAAAGTACATTTTATTCAATAGATCTTGGAATAATAATAAGATCCACAATTGGGTGTGTAAAAAAGAAATGTTCCTGTGCTGAGATAATCTTATAAATGTGCCCCTGCTGTGTACGGTGTAATGGCTGTGTCTGACCGTACAGGAACATGGTCTGATCATACCACATCTCCTGGGCAGGGGAGGAAGCAAAAGAGTATACAGACATTACAGCAGGGGATCACAGCAGATTCTTTTTTATTTTTTTTTACCTCACAGAGAATCAGCTGCGATCTCTTGCTGTAATATCTGTACAAAAAAAAAAAAACACGAAATGCTGGCTTTTTTTTTTTTTTTTTTTTACCGGATTGTTTTTATATTTTGACAGATTGGTATTGCTGCATTCTGAAAAGTCCAAACGTGTATTTATCTGAATGGTTTTATTTTCAATGGTGAAAAAGGTTTGATTTGAAAGTGGGTTTTTTTTCATATTTTTAATAAACATCCGATCGCTTGTACTATAAATAGAAGTGCTTCAGAAACCCCGATCTCTTATGAATGCCGGCTCTTGGAGACTGACAATGATAGGCACGGGCGTCTTCTCCAGACCCCCAGCTGTCAAGACAAGCCATCAGCGTCCCCGGTCACGTACATGGGCGCGATTAATGATGCACTTCCAACCAGCACGTATTAAATCAGCCATCAAGTGCGAGGAAAGATGTGGGCTCAGCCTGCGAGCCCACATCAAAGGCAGGGACACGAACTTTGACGTAAATATACGTCAAAGGTTGTGAAGAGGTTAAGGATAAAGTTTTAATACCATCAATTTTTTTATTGTTGGGGTTTGACCAGTGGAACGGATACGGATTTTGAAAATGTGGGTACTCAATAACTCAAAGCCAGGTGGCTAATATGTACTTCTAAATTGGCTGCCAGTGCCCAACTGTTATTTGTCTGAATGACACTCAACCTTACCTTCTCCCCAAGGCTTTAAAGCCATTGTAGCAGCATGACCGGCCATTGCAGGGGTAGGTCCTGTTCCAGAAGGGGCGACAGTCATTGGGTGCATTCCCATGCCTTTGAATGAAGAACAAGGAGAAAATGAAACAAAACTGAAGCACAATTCTTTTCTACAAAACCAGCACATAAGTAACAAATTATATGTTCACACTGGGACTTCAATATGGAAACCTATATAAAAAAAAATAAATAAATATGGAGGTGCTCTGTTTTTTTTTGCAGTTTATGGAAACCATGCAGCATAATTCATTATAGTATTAAAAAAAAACAAATCTACATCTTGATAACCCCAATAAAAATAAAAAGGGTACACAATGTATATACAAGCAAATACATAATAAAACTTGGACTTATAGCTGCTTATTCTACTTTCCTATTCACACCAAATATGAATGCAGATCTATACAAACATGTGGTATGAGAAACAGCATCAAAATAAGAGGTATAAGGTTTGTCCCTTCAGGACAAGTCCTCTGTCGATGTATCCTATTAGAGCATATGGCAACTAAGGGACCCTCTTCTACCAGCACAGAGCTCCACATAGCCCAGTGTAATACCACATTTCCACTACAGCAACAATAAAATGACAGAGCTTAATATCTTTAACTTACTTGGTGGTCGAATGTAACTAGCAGGTGGCTGTTGAGGTGGCGGCTGTTGTGCTTGTGGGGGCTGCTGTTGTTGCTGAATTGCAGGCAAGGTCCTCTTTCCTTGGACTGCAAGTTGGAGATTATCTGACAATGGTTGCCCTCTTGCCAACATCTTGTAAGCCAATATCTGAGCACGCAGCTGGTGAAGCTGAACCTGGCTAAATGCAGAGGGTCCACGACTGGGCTGACTAATTACTTGTTGGTCTCCTTGCAATACGAGCCCAGGCTGCGCTGGAGGTATCTGAGGGGGTGTTGGTCCTCCACCAGACATTGGACTCGATACATGCTCAGGAGCCCCCAATGGTGATGGGTGAGGAGACATATATCCTGAAGGAAAACACATGCATCTTGTTACTGAAAAATTATATATGGTCTACTCTTGAATAGTAACAGGTTACCCACTGTTATTAACTCCTTTTCCTGTCAAGGACACATCTTTCATTCTAGAAGTAAAGGACTTCAGTAGTTGAGGAGGTACCAGATAGGCAGCAACGTCTGCCAAGCTACAGCGGGCTGCAAAGCCCTGTATGAAGGAGTAAAAGGAAGCCAGCAGGGGAAGAGCAAGAAGTGCTAGCCACTGAGGCACCGTGCTGCCCAACATAAATCCAGGGGAAGAGCAATATAAACATGACCTGTTTCTACCCTCCTTATTAAGCAGAGCGTATTTGTGCTGACTGACATTTAGAGGGATTTTTCCCCAACAGAAAAGCGAGAAGATGAACAATGCAAGTATAATCACTCCTCTGAGCAGACCATCAGCGTAAAGTCAGTTGCACCAAGAATTTACACTATGCACAAATATACCTCAATATGATTTTTACACTATTCTTATCCTGTCTATGCCAGTTATGTAAATTTATATGCTTACAGTAATAGGGAAAACTATTACTGAAGTCTAGCGGATTCACACACACACAAGAGAGCTCATACAGAAATTTATCAGAAAAAGGTTATTTTTAAAACAAGACCCTGGATATTTTAAAGTCCCATTCAAAAGAAGTTACCTTAAGTGAAAGCACCCCTTACACGTTTCTGATGGGTAATACAGATGTCTGTCAGTCAAAGTGCCTAGAGCATCTAGTACTGCCCACAAATACAATAGCTTCAGTCTATTAGAAAATGCTTCAAAATATGACAGTGGAGAATGAATAAGTAGAAAATATTCTTCACAGTCCAACCACAGAAATATGAATAAAACATAAGAAATGTACCAACCAATTCAGGACACAGTTAATCCAGCCCCCAAATGGGGATTAGTGAATTGGTCGGTATACGCACAAAGCATTATTAGAACTCGTTCCACAACAAGTTCTCATATGGCTATCTCAACAAGGGAAAAAAAGTTTTGACTCTTGGAAGGAAAAAGTACAAGTGCTATAATTGGCAGGTTGGAAAGGGAGTTTAAACACTCAGCTTTAGTATACAGAATATTTAAACTACAAATGTAACTCAATGGCAAAACAAGAGGCATGTGCACATTTCAAGAGTCTTCGGCTATGGTCACACCACAGTATTTTCTATCATCCGAGAGCATCGTGGCGAACGGCGTGCGAACAGTTTCTCTGATGTTGTGAAGATGGGAAAACATTAATTTCCTTCATTCTGCCAGTCTGTGAAAATCAGACTGCACTCTTGTCATCCAAGTGCAGTCCTATTGTTTCCATGGACTGACTGACTTGCATTGCCGAGTGCGATCTGATAATCTGATTCAACGATTTTTCCCTCAGACCAGCTCATACTTCATTTCAGGGAAAATTACATACTGATGCAACTAAAGTAAAGAGGAAACTTTACATTTTCCAAGTTTGTCAGGACCCCTTTGATTTACTAAACACGCCAAGTGATCTTATTCAGAAATGAATTCGAGCTATGATAAAGAGCTGCTATTCCTTATAAACAAGTTAATAAATCCATGTGATTTACTTGGTTAAGAAAAGCAAAGCAGTGAGTACCTTGACTATGTTGATCCATGGGACTCTGTGGAGGGCCCATACCAGCATGAGGTGGCCTCATATTGGAGCTCTTCATGGTAGCACAGTGCATTTCATCAGACATTCCTTTATCATGCATGCTCTCCATGGGCTGCTGCAAGGAGGTAATTATCACATTTTCACTCAGCAAATCTTATTAGCATATATTATACATCATCTTTAGTTTGAACTGTCCTAAAATTTTCATAAAGTCTTGGGATAACTACAGCTGTGGTCAACATTATTGGCACCCTCAATTGATTTCTCCATAAATAGTTGGGCATGTACTGCATGTACAAGAAATAATTTAACAGATTTGACAGATAATAATTTGACATATTCCCTTTAACACTTTTCACAGCTCCAGTCCAATAGACTGCAAAACACCACCACCGCATTATGGATCATCAGCCATGTTTAATTGTAAGTAGGATAAACTTTTCTTTATAGATCTCATTTGGTCATCTATAACATAGTGATGACATGAATTGCTGAAGAGCTCTGGTTGTTTCATCTGTTCATAGAACATTTTCCCCGAAGGAATGCGGTTTGTCTATGTAACTTTTGGCAACGTTCAGTCGCTCTTTCATGCTTTTCTTTTAAGAGGTTTTGCACTACACCAATAATGATGACCCAACAATAGGATAGGTCACCAGTATCAAATTGTTAGGAAGCCCAACACCTAGCACCCCTCAGATTAGCTGTTAGCAAATTCAGCAGCGGTCTGATGAAAACAGTGGGACAGAGGGTAACACCACTGCTCCGTCACATGGTTTAGTAGCTGAAAACGGCTACTGCAGATCAGCTCCTGTTCAAAAGAATGGAGTGGATCTGCAGTACCCAGTTGTGGTCACTAAACAATGTGACAGAGGTTTCACTGCATCACACTATTTACATCTGGCTGCTGTATAATTGGATCGGTGGAAGTGTCCGTTATAGGCACCCAAAGACTTGAGACTGATGACTTATGTGAACGATAGGTCCGCAATATCGACGTAGTGGAAAACCCCTTTAAGCACTAGGGTTCTCCTAGGCTTTCACTGATACAGTCCTATTTTGTTCAGTGTGCCTCGGAGTGTGGCATGGGTTGAAAATATTACTCCAAATGTCTCCAACTCAGCCTAAAGTTCTTTGGTTTCTTTAGCAAATTATGAATCAACTTTCATAGCGGTCTCTCGTCAAATTTTCCTCTTTCCGATTATTAGGAGGTTATTGACTGCTTCATAAGCACCAAATTTCTTAATGCCATTTTGAACTGTTGAAGCCAGGATGCCAAGGTCATTGGAGATAGTTTTGTAGTCTTTAGACTGTGCTTGGCGATAAAAGCATTTCTAATCACTTACCTTTGCCATTGAGAACAAGAAACATAATAAAACTGGCCTTTTTAAGCATCAGAGCCACCAATAATAGGCTAACTAAATTAATTTGAGCACGGAAAGGTGGGGTTAGGGTTCATTCAGACGTCAGTCTACCACGTACGAGTTCTAGCTGTGTTTTTAATGACCTTGTAGTCTATGGGGCTCTTCACATGTCAATTTATTTTTGTGGACCGAGTGAAGAGCATCAAAACAGACATTTCCAATTTGATCCAAGTCAGCAAGATGGCTCAGTGGTTAGCACTGCAGCCTTGCAACACCAAGGACAATATCTGCAAGGAGTTTGTGTGGGTTTCCTCCGGGTTCTCCAGTTTCCTCCCACATTCCAAAGACATACTGATAGGGATTGTAGATTGTGAGCCCCAATGGGGAAAGTGATGATGATGTCTGTAAAGCGCTGTGGAATTAATGGCGCTATATAAATGAGTAAAATAAATAAATAAAAACGTGTCAATTCAAGTATAAAGGCAAATGGAATAAATAAATGAAATAAAATCGGACAGCACTAAACACAAATGAGAAAAATCACTGATGTCTGAATGAGTCCTTTGTTTCAAACTGAACAAAGGGTGCCAATAGTCATATCGTGGCATGGTATTCGATTTTGCATTTATACCTTTTAAATGGTCTACTTAATATTCAGAAGTGCAAATAAAGCAGTCCACAGCCATTGTGCCACTGTACAAGGGGAAAATCCCCTAAACCAGCACTGCATCACCCTCATTCTCAGGATTCCAGAGTTCTGACCCAGCCATTCAAAAACAAATGTATATTGTAGCAAGACGCCATCACTTTAAAAAAATAAATAAATAAAAGAGAACACCCATAAAAAAAAAAAAAATTAAAGCTACTCTACACCTAACATTTAATGGAAACTAATCATACAATTGGAGGGTCCATTAAAATGGGTGAAAAAAAAAAAATCCCAAAAAATAACTGCAAAGTTTCAGAGTTCACCTGATCTCTAGATACAAACATAACAATGATCAGCCCATACCTGTATTATCATAAATAAAAGGAGACTTTTAGCTGCAGCAGTATTAAATTAGCAGATCCAAGACAACTTTGTTTTAGCAATCAATGAACATTCTAGTGCACAGATCCCTAAACTGATGGCATCTTAAAGAGGTATTCCCATCTCAAACATGCATTGTTAAGACGGGAATAGCAATTTCTCTGTTGAAACCACAAAGTGATTGAGGCTGTGAAAACAGCCAAGCTAGCTGCACACTGCTCTGCCAATAACCGTAATATAAGTGAATGGGAGTTCCAAAAACAGCACCGAATATTTTGCCATTGAAGCCACTGAAACTCTGCAATGATGACAAAAAGTGGCTTGTGGCATCTGCATGGATGGCGAGCCCTCTCCCTCTGTCTAACCATGTAGATGCTGCAGTCACTGACAGCTAAGGGGTTAACCTTCTGGGTAGCTCAGATCCCAGTAGTTGTGGCAGGTTGTGTCACCACTGTGCCCGATAATGATCAAGTTAACAAATACACAGCTCTGGCAAAAATTAAGAGACCACTGCAAAATTTTCAGTTTCTCAGATTTTTCTCTTTATAGGTATATTTTTTGAGTAAAATGTACATTATTGTTTTAGTCTATAAACTACTGACAACAGGTCTCCAAAATTCAAAGCTAAAAATTTAGTATTTATTTGCAGCAAATGATAAAGCGTCAAGATACTAAAAAAGAAACAGTGCTTTCAGACCTCAAATTACTCATGTTTTAACTCCGGAACAGTTCAGAAATCAATATTTGGTGGATTAACCATGATGTTTAATCACAGCTTTCATGCGTCTTGGCATGCTTTCCAATAGAAATTAATATGTACGCACGCACGCACGCACACACGACCAAAAGTTTGGACACACTTTCTCATTTAAAGAAATTTCTGTATTTTCATGGCTATGAAAATTGTACATTCATACTGAAGGCATCAAAACTATGAATTAACACATGTGGAATTATATACTTAACAAAAAAGTGTGAAACAACTGAAAATATGTCTTCTATTCTAGGTTCTTCAAAGTAGCCACCTTTTGTTTTGATGACTGCTTTGTACACTCTTGGCATTCTCCATGTGCTCGCCAGAGGTAGCCTGACTGCCATTAGGTACCGAGAGGAGATCCTCAGACCCCTTGTGAGATCATATGCTGGTGCGGTTAGCCCTGGGTTCCTCCTAATGCAGGACAATGCGAGACCTCATGTGGCTGGAGTGTGTCAGCAGTTCCTGCAAGATGAAGGCATTGAAGCTATGGACTGGCCCGCCCATTCCCCAGACCTGAATCCGATTGAGCACATCTGGGACATCATGTCTTGCTTTATCCACCCAATGTCACATTGCACCACAGACTGTCCAGGAGTTGGCGGATGCTTTAGTCCAGGTCTGGAAGGAGATCCCACAGGAGACCATCCGCAACCTCATCAGGAGCATGCCCAGGCTTTCTAGGGAGGTCATACAGGCACGTGGAGGCCACACACAATACTGAGCCTCATTTTGACTTGTTTTAATGACATTACATCAAAGTTGGATCAGCCTGTAGTGTGTTTTTCCACTTTAATTTTGGGGGTGACTCCAAATCCAGGCCTCCATTGGTTAATAAATTTGATTTCCATTGATGATTTTTGTGTGATTTTGTTGTCAGCACATTCAACTTTGTACAGAACGAAGTATTCAATATTTCATTCATTCAGATCTAGGATGTGTTATTTGAGTGTTCCCTTTATTTTTTTGAGCAGTGTATATACAGGGTGGTCCAAAAGTAGGTGGACAGAAAGTGTAATAAGGTTATGAAGGGGGAGATTTATCAAACATGGTGTAAAGTGAAACTGGCTCAGTTGCCCTTAGCAACCAATCAGATTCTACTTTCATTTTCCAAAGAGTCTGTGAGGAATGAAAAGTAGAATCTGATTGGTTGCTAAGGGCAACAGCCAGTTTCACAGATCTAGTTTTCACAGATAGATCTCCCCCAAATATGTTTTCTTTTCAGATAATTCAGATAACACATAATGGCAAATAATTTAAATACAGATCAAAGAAAATGGATTTTAACACAGTATTGGAAATCTCAAAATGCTGAAACCGTTACAGCAAATTGGGTTGAAACATTTGGTACTCAAGCCCCAAAGAGACAAACCATTTACCGCATTTGTGACAAATTCAATGCCACTGGCTCAATCCTTATTGCTCCAAAAACTGGTCGACCCAAAACAGTCTGTACAGAAGATAATAAGCAACTTGTTGCTGACACATTTGTTCAGAGTCCAAAAAAGTCCACCAGAAGAGCCTCTTTGGAATTGGGAATTTCACGAGCTTCTATCATGCGAATCCTGAAATCTATTGGGTGGAAAGCTTATCGTCCACGTCTAATTCATGGTTTACTGGAGGATGATCCAGACAGGCGGCTGCAATTTAGTGTTTGATAAATCTCCCCCTTCATAACCTTATTATACTTTCTGTCCACTTACTTTTGGACCACCCTGTATATTAGAAATAGCACTTGACAATGACATTTATTTTTGTCATAGGTCAGAAAGGTGTTAATATGAATTTATCACAAATTGTGTTTACTAACTAAAACATTAATTTTCTAACTTTTATTTCCTGATAGTATATAGGCAAAAGTCTGGAGATGACTGACTTCTATGGGAGAGACCTCTAGGCATGCTCTGTGATCTGTGCGTTTATCCACTTATATGTGGTGGATGCTGTCATCTTAGATCACTTTGTATTGTAAATCTGCCTGTGATAACGAGGAGACTACTGAAAACTTAACTCTAAAGAATCGGAAATGTCAGCCTATCTTGAGGCTCAGTGGGCAGAAAAAAATTGAGGATCTTTTAGGTGATCATTATCAGATAAGTGAGGATCCAGTGGTACCAGGTGTAAACATCCAAAAAAGCTGAACAGAATCACTCCACTGAGTGTGTATAAGGACACTGCCAAGAACTGCAGACCTGTTCCTATTCCAGCTCCACTGAGTGTGTAAATGGACGCTGCCAAGAACTGCAGACCCGTTCCTATTCCAGCTCAACTGAGTGTGTAAATGGACGCTGCCAAGAACTGCAGACCCGTTCCTATTCCAGCTCCACTGAGTGTGTAGATGAAAGCTGCCAAAAACTGCAGACCCGTTCCTGTGCCCTTAAATAGGAGTTGACATGCTGCTTTCAGCAGAAACCGTAACACACTGAAAGGAACTGTACTACTCAGCTTCGCTCAACCGCCAGAACTGGTAACAGTGGGAGTGTCTGGTGTCGTACCCCCATAGATTAGATATGTATAGGTTATCTAGATTATATGCCCAAGCAAATCCTTTATGGCTGTATGCAAGGGGGAATACAGGCTTCTAGTATACACACTGAGCAGTGACAAACCTGAAAAAAAAAAACTAAAACCGTATATAAAAGGCACAATCACTTGAATACCAACTTGAAATTTTTACCTTATGCAACTGGTGCATGTTCTCTGGTGGATAATCTGAGGGAGCCAAGTTAGAGAGAGGATGAGAGACACTGGGTAGTCCTGGACTTGGGCCCATCATGCTGTGTACGGATCCTGGGGAAGGTCCTGGTCCTGGGCTAGGTCCTAAAATAGGTCCTGGGGAAGGACCAGGACCTGGAGAAGGCCCCGGGTGAGGCATCGCACCCGGATCTGTTGGAGTAGACATCGGATATTCCGTGCCTAAAACAGAAAGAGAAAATAGAAGACAGGAATAAAATGTACATTTTTGTTGCCATTTGAGGATAAATAAGCACGTTAGTAGCACAATGTATGGAAAAAAAAATAAATTTACAGATAATTACGGTATGTACATTTTCTTAACATTAAACACAATGCAGAAGCTGAAAAATTCTCAAAATAAGAATAGTTTCCCAGTTACTTCTGAATTTGGAAGTAGATTACAGTTTTCCCCGATGCATATTATAACTTGTTGCATATTTAATTTGCTTCCAATGGTGTCAATGGGACCTATGAATTAGATTCAATGTATGGCCAGTTTCACAAAATCCTTGTATACAGACAGTGCTCAGATCAGATGACCCAACCTGATCGCCGCAACTCATGCCTCAAATTAGAAGAACCGGAGCTTGGTACGAGTCTTCCGATGTGGGAACGGTCTGAGTGTCAAGGATGTGTGAAACAGGCCTACCTTCTGATTTATTTATTGAAGCTAATGATGTCCTTAGTAGTCAAGGGGATGGTCAAACAATTCTGGGGATTTTACTTAAACTTATTTACCCCGTATGGTAAATGACATAATTTCATAGATTGGACCTTTATTACATGGCAATACCAAAAACGTTTTATACATCTCTATTTTTTATGGAGAAGAAAGGAGGTTATTGAAATTTTTAATAAAATAGGTCCCACCACCACCTTTTTTTTTTTTTTTTTTTTTGTTTTTAGAACAAGCTATCAGGACAATCATAAGGTGGCTGGCCATCACAGGAGCAGCAATATGGCAGGGGTATTTAACACCTTCACCCCACCAAGGCTGTCTGCAGCTTAATGACCAGGCCAATTTTACAATTCTGACCAGTGTCACTTTATGAGATGACAACTCTCTGAAACGCTTCAATGGATCCCAATTATTATGATATTCTTTTTTCGTGACACCTTGCACTTCATGATAGTGGTAAAAAAATTTTGATATGACTTGCGTTTATTTGTGAAAAAAATAGAAATTTAGCAATTTTAAAACTTTTAATTCTTATGCCCTTAAATCAGAGATATGTGACACACACAATAGTTAATAAATAACATTTCCCACATGTCTACTTCACATAAGCACAATTTTTTAAACAAAATATTTTTTTTTGTTAGGATCTTACAAGGGTTAAATGTTGACCACATCATATTTGAAGTGACTGACAGGTCTATATGCCAGAAAACACCAAAAAGTGACACCACTCTAAAAACTGCACCCCTCAAGGTGCTCAAAACCACATTCAAGAAGTTTATTAACCCTTCAGGTGCGTCACAGGAATTTTTGGAATGCGGAAGAAAAAAAATGAACATTTAATTTTTTTTTCACAAAAAATTTACTTTAGACATTTTTTTATTTTCCCAACGGTACCAGAAAACAATAAACCCCATATTTTGTTGTGCAATTTCTCCCGAGAATGCAGATATCCCATATGTGGGAGAAAACCACTGTTTGGGAGCACGGCAGGGTTCGGAAGGGAAGAAGCGCCATTTGAATGCAATATTTTCTGGAATAATTAGCTGACACTATTTCGCATTTGGAGAGCCCCTGATGTGCCTAAACAGTGGAAACCCCCCACAAGTGACACCATTTTGGAAACCAGACCCCTTCGGGAACATATCTACTGTGCCCCAGACTACTGTTTGGCCGCACAGCAGGGCTTGGAAGGGAAGGAGTGCCATTTAACTTGAGCCATGAAAATAAAAAAAATTAGTGCTAAGAGTGTTTTTGTGGGGAAAAAGTGAAATTTTTATTTTCACAAGGGTAACAGGAGAAAATGGAAGCCAAAATTTGTTGAGCAATTTCTTTTCAGTACGCAGACACCCCATAAATGGGTGAAAACCACTGTTTTGGTGCACAGCAGCATATGTGGCTGTACAGTATTGCTTAGCCACACGGCGAGACTTGGGAGGGAGCGCCGATTTTCCAAGAATAGTATGCAGACTTCATATATAGAGCCCCTAAGTGCTAGAAGAGCAGAATCCCTCCTCAAGTGACCCTATTTTGGAAATTATACCCCTTTGGGAATTTATCTACAGGTGTGGTGATGATTTTGACTCCATGGGTGTTTTCCAAAAACAAGCAGCAGTGGATGTTGCTAAGTAAAGATTGCAAACTGCTGTTGTAGTGACCAGTACGCTGTAGCGACCAGTACGTTATGCCGAGCTAGTGCTTCTGGAGACATGTACCCGTAAATTAGGCGGGCTCTCATCGCTACAGAAATGCCAAACATGTGGACGCTAACTGCGGTTTAGGCACACTGGGGGTCAAAAGGGAGGTGGGAATTTGTATTTAGGAGCACAGAATTTGCTGAATTTTCTTTTCGGGGCAAGGGCCATTTTGCTTTTCCAGAGCCTTTGTGCTACTAGTAACTTGGAAGCCCCCTATATTTCCGTTAAAAGATGATGGACCTGAGTGGGAACTTGCTTTTTTTGTGGACTGAGCTGAAACTTTTATTGTGATCCAAAATGTTATGTAAAATGTTCCCATTTATCCTGTGCCCTACGCTGAGCACCGATATCAGGGTTTGCATTTAAGTCTCCGAGTGAGGAGATTCAGATGAAACCCCCGAGGGATCCATTCACTATGAGGCAGCAGAGTTACTCTGGAGGCCATCTGGCCTTTGTTCAGCGGTGTCCTTTTTTACAGAGGTTCACAAAACTGTGGCCAACAGCACTTTTATGCACGCCTAAAAAAGATGGACACTATGGGATCACAGGCCAGACTGCGTATATGGTGTCTCCACCTACCTCATTATAGGAAATCTTCCACCGAGGGGTCTGTCTGAATCACGTATTTCAGAGATTTACACGGAAACCCCGGTGTAAGCGCTTAGTGTTAAGCACAGGATAAATCTGCACTGAGCCACACTGCGATCTTTGGGAGGCAGAATTAACAAATCAACAGCAGGTGAAGAATTGGTTTTATTTTTGTTTTACGCCGTTCCTCGTGCGGTATAAGTGATTAGGTGACTTTATTCTTCGGGTCGGTGCGATTACAGCGATACCATATTTATAATTGGGTTTCTATGTTTGGCAGCTGTCACACCCTAAAAAGGCACTTTTTTTACTGCAAAAACTAGTTTTTACATCACCATATTTTGAGAGCTATAGTTTTCCATATTTCAGCCGACAGTCATGTCGAGGCTTGTTTTTTTTTGCGGGACAAGTTTACGTTTTTTATTGGTACCATTTTCGGGCACAACAGTATTTGATCACTTTCTATTCTGATTTTTGGGAAGCAGAATAAACAAAAACCAAAATTCAGAAATTGTTTTTTGGAGGTTTTTTTATGCCATTCTGTGTATGGTAAAATTGATAAGACAGCTTTATTCTTCGGGTCAGTACGATTACAGTGATACCACATCTATATAGCTTGTGTTTTGGCGCTTTTACACAAACTTTTGTAGAAAAAATTATTATTTTAGCTTCACTTTATTCTGAGAGCTATAACTTTATTTTTCAGTTGATGGAGCTGTATGGCGGCTTGTTTTTTGCAGGACAAGAGATGAAGTTTTCAGCAATACCATTTTTATGTACATTTGTCTTTTTGAGCGAGTTTTATTCTGCTTCTTGTTTGGCGGTATGATACAAAAAAAAAAAAAAAGACAAAGCATTTATTTTTTAAGTGTTCACTAAAGGGGTCAACTAGTGGGACAGTTTTATAGGTCGGGTCGTTCCGGACGTAGTGATACCAAATGTGTGTATTTTTTTTTACCATAACATTTATTTATGGTTACAATATAATTTAGTGATTTTTTGTTTTTTTAATAAACTTCTTTACTTTGTCCCACTATGGGACCTTCACTTCTACAGTCTGATGGCAGTTCTAAGGCGTAGCAACGCAGGAGCAATGCTATGCCTTATAGCCGTCAACCCTGCAGACACAATTTAGTTAGCTAATGCACTACGCATTATTTAACTATCTTGCTAGTGCCTGGTGACCCAGATATAGTCATGACATCGGGTCACCATGGTAACAATCGCAACCCCGCGACATCATCGTGGTTTCTCCGATCCAAGAGCAGAGGGGTTTTTGTCCCTCTGCCTGCTCGCTAAATAATGCGATCGCAGATTTAGAGGGTTAAAGTGCCGGAATCGGTGCCGGGTGTCAGCTGTCAGAATCAGTTGACACTTGGCAGTGATCGCGCGTGCACAGCCTCTGTGGACCCAAAATCGCCTGGAAGTATCCATACGTCTAAGGTTGGTAAGTACCAGGCCACATGGACATATGGATACATTTAAGGTCATAAAGGGGTTAAAGAAGCACTCAAAATTGTTATACTTTTAATATATTGCACTCATCATATTATATAGCACTGTGTACTTACAATTGATCATTTTGCCTCTCTACCCAGCTAATTCTTCGCCATGTAGAAACAGGAAGTCTCTTGTCCCTGCAGAAATCATTCCCCTCTTCAACTCCTGACCAAGCTGCTCCTCCCTTATGCCAGGAAATTTTGCAGTGACTCATGAGTCATACAAGGATAATGTACCTCCTGTTTCTACATAGAGCTTAGATGGATTCAGCTAGTCAGTTTTTAATCATGTGATATAGACCTAATGGAAAAGAGGAATTAGCTGAGTAGAAAGGCAAACTGAGCAATTGTAAGTGCACAGTGCTATAATATGATTACAATATATTAAAAGGATAAATATTTTGATGGGAGGAGGAGTGCTTCTTTAAAGGAGGTGACTGCAGTGATCAGAGTTTAGTTCTCCTGAGGAAAAAAAAACTGTTTTGGATTGTATCAAGAATGCACTGTGTTGCCTTACTAAGTCTGTTTAACCCAGAACAAGCAGGCATTTCAATGAATAAAATACAAGTAAGGTCGAATTCACACATCTGATTCTGTCATGTGTGCAATTCAGATAGAACACCGACAACTTATTCTACAGCATTAACCCATCCGAATTTGGTCTGATTTGCAGACAAAACTTGCCAATTATGATCGGGTTTGCAATTCCAAAGGCAAGCACACGAATGCCATACATCTCGTATTCGTGTGTTGTCCATTTGAAACACAAAAAGGTTTATTGCTTAAATAACCTAATACTAGATTATCTGCCATACAAAAGGAACAACCAATACACAGTGAACATAGTACTAATATTCAGCTCCGTTCACATTCGGGGAGGAGTCTGATGGTTGGGAACGTCACCAATCAGCAGAAAGGGAACTTTTATCCGTCAGTACGGAGATGCAGTGCACATGCTCAACCACTGCTCCTTTCATTCCCTATGGGGCTACTGTGCACTGCTCTTTTCTCAGAAGCCCCAAAGAGAATGAATTCCGGCCCATTTTGTAATAGGGATAAAAGTTCCCCATTGAGGATAAGAATTCCTTGTTATATTGATCGGTGTGAGTCCCAGCTGTTGTACACCCACCAATTGGCAAATTATAACCTATCCTTAGGGTGGGCAGGGCTGTGGAGTCGGTAAGCCAAACCTCCGACTCCTCAATCTCCACGACTCCCTCATTCATGGCTCATGTTTAAGTGATAAATTTACTGTAGCACAGATTCATCTCAGCTAAAAGTCTAGACCAGGGGTCTCAAACACGCGGGCCCGCGGGCCGCATGCGGCCCCTGAGGCTGCTTTATGTGGCCCGCAGGCACAAACCCCTTGACGATCCCGACCTGGTCCAGGAGGAGCCGCCGACAGCAGCGCTGCATTGCCGCACACAGAGACTGTCTCCCAGCACAGCATTTCCAATGACAGCCGCTGGCCAATCAGAGGCCAGCAGCTGATATCTGCGTGTCGGCGCAGTGAGTATGATGTCATTGCCATATGCAGATGTCAGCTGCTGGCCTCTGATTGGTCAGCGACTGACATTGGAAATGTTGTGCTGGGAGACAGTCTGTGTGCGGCAATGCAGCGCTGCTGTCAGCGGCTCCTCCTGGACCAGGTCGGGATCGTCAAGGGGTCTGACTCTGTGATGCCTGCGGGCCACATCTGCAGGAAGGCCACCGAGGGAACGGAGGACAGGTGAGAATCATCTTTTTTTTTTTTTTGTGTGTGTGAAGAACAGCACAGGGGGCACATAGCCACAGGATGGGGACCTGGATGGGGCACATAGCCACAGGATGGGGACCTGGATGGGGCACATAGCCACAGGATGGGGACCTGGATGGGGCACATAGCCACAGGATGGGGACCTGGATGGGGCACATAGCCACAGGATGGGGACCTGGATGGGGCACATAGCCACAGGATGGGGACCTGGATGGGGCACATAGCCACAGGATGGGGACCTGGATGGGGACCTGGATGGGGCACATAGCCACAGGATGGGGACCTGGATGGGGCACATAGCCACAGGATGGGGACCTGGATGGGGCACATAGCCACAGGATGGGGACCTGGATGGGGCACATAGCCACAGGATGGGGACCTGGATGGGGCACATAGCCACAGAATGGGGACCTGGATGGGGCACATAGCCACAGGATGGGGACCTGGACGGGGCACATAGCCACAGGATGGGGACCTGGATGGGGCACATAGCCACAGGATGGGGACCTGGATGGGGCACATAGCCACAGGATGGGGACCTGGATGGGGCACATAGCCACAGGATGGGGACCTGGATGGGGCACATAGCCACAGGATGGGGACCTGGATGGGGCACATAGCCACAGGATGGGGACCTGGATGGGGCACATAGCCACAGGATGGGGACCTGGATGGGGCACATAGCCACAGGATGGGGACCTGGATGAGGCACATTAGTACAAGATGGGGGCCAGGATGGGGAACATTGCCACAAGATGGAAACCTGGATGGTCACATAGCCACAAGATGGGGACCTGGATCGGGAACATTGCCACAGGATGGGGACCTGGATCGGGAACATTGCCACAGGATGGGCACCTGGATGGGGCACATAGCCACAGGATGGGGACCTGGATGGGGCACATAGCCACAGGATGGGGACCTGGTTGGGGCACATTAGTACAAGATGGGGACATTACTACAAGATGTTTGCCATTATTACTATATGATGCTAATGGTATGACAATTTTACTGTATGTGGCCAATTGGAGGAAAGAAAATTGTAAAAATCAAAAAAATAAAAATAAAGCATGAAAAAATATTGGGCACTAAAAATGCTGTTTAATATGTAAACTAAAGTAAACACAAAAAAGTACACGTTTATTATCGCCACATCCATAACGACCCAAGCTATAAAAAAATAAACACGGGAAAAATGTTCAAAAGGTGTATACAAAAAAAAATGGTATCACTAAAAATGTCACATTGAACAAAAAATGCGGCCCCCCAAATTCAAATTTTTTCCATTTGTGGCCCATATATCCAGCCGAGTTTGAGACCCCTGGTCTAGACCCTTAGATCAGGAATAGGACAGACATTTATAGGACATTTCATAACTTTCCCAAATTCTTATGAAAAAATATTCCCCACAAACTGCATTGAACTACTGTACCCAATTTATTATATATTTTAGGAGTCGGTATAAAATGGACACTGACTCCACAGCCCTGAGGGCAGGTGATAACTAGTTTTCACTTGACAACCTCTTTAAAGTCTCATTGTAGATTTTCATATCTGCCGCATGCTCTATTTTTCTGAGGTTTCATTATGCAAATGTCAGAGTTCAGATTGCACTGATCTCTGGTTTTACTTGCCATGCTAAAGAAATAGATGTAGTGTGTGAACATGCCCTAATATAGTGTTTTGAACAGAATACTGTGGTTATGCCTGAAGACCAGAGTCCTGGTTTTGAGTAAAAATTACGTACTGAAGTAGCACCAAAAGTGTAAAATTCTGGTGAACGTTGCTTGTTAGGCTTGTCACACTAACTTCAATGGGGAAGGGTGTCGCTGACAGATCATTCAAATGAGCAGATTTGAAGCAGTGATCCCTATATTCCAACATGCAATGTTTCAATCAAGCTTTAAAATGGCGGTGCAAGCCAAAATGCTGTCGACCCCTTGTAGGTCTGAGTGGAATTTTTCCCAGCCTGATGTATGAATGCACACAAGTTTCTTAAATTATAGTTCTCTTACTAATATAAACAGACTGACAAAATAACAGAAAAGCGGATAACCAATTTGCCTGTGCTTCTTCTCTTGTCTATAAAATGAATGATTGAAAGAAACAGGAAAAAAAAAACACTGATAAAAAACAACTGTCAAGCTTTGTCTGGTTTTTGATTAATATATGCTCTTTTGTACTTTATGGACATAACTTATTTTTTAAGAAATCATAGGGAAAGTTTACAAATCATCACAGTAACAAAGAAATTCAGTAAATACAAAAATGGCGCCTGCCAACTGTATGAAACATCAAAACAGGCGGTGTAGAGAATTCTTGGAAAAGATCCAAATGTAAGCACAGAGGTCCTTCTCACTTACGTCAACCTGCTAATGTGAACTCTACAGTGAATTTCTGCAGAATCTCATGAAAGGCTGCTGGTGAACATATTCTCCTAGGAACAGTACCATAAGGGGGAGTCAGACACATGGCCATTGCCTAACCAAATACATCATCATTTAGGGTCTACACCAACATGCACATTTTCTTAACATGTCTTGAGAAAGCAGCTTTTAATCAGAGAAAAGTTTGCAAATATAAAGATCCTTTTTTGTTTACTTTATATGAGCCGAGGGAAAAAAGATCGAGAGAGATCGAGAGAGATTTTTTTTTTTATGTGCCTGCAGGCAGTACCATTCTAAAAACTAAATGAATCAGTAAAGAACACCTCTGGCGGGACCAGTGTCTATGATCCATATTAAATGGGTTATCCGGGCTTTCTGTAGAATTTGTATGTGAACCTGATTTCAGGCAAGTTTTGCTGTGTTTTTTTATGCGTTTTTTTTCACTGTCCTTCTGTCTCTATTTATGCATGTACATAAAGTTCTGTGGGGGAAAAAAAAGACCCCATTCTATTTTGCCATCAAAAAACGCTGATGCAAATTTTGGTGCGTTTTTTCAGCGTTTTTTTCACCACCCATTACTTCCTATGGGTGAAAAAACGCTGAAAGAAGTGACATCCTCTATTTTCCAAAAACCCAACCAAGGCACAAAATACGCAACAACAAAAAAAAATTGTGAACAGAGAATTCTGATTTCTCAGATTTTGCTGGTACTGCAAAACGCATCTGAAAATTTGCAAATAATCTGCAGCAAAAACCGCTGAAAAACACAACATGTGTGAACATGGCCTTAGTCATATGAGCAGCTCTCTCCTGATTCTGGAGGAGCTGCTCACACCCAGTCTGGAGTTTTCCTGTCTGGCAGACTGGTCATAACATTACAACTGTCACTAGGCCCTCAGTTTCGGCCAGATCTTGCCTCGGGCTCCAGCCTCCCCATGCAGCACACAGTGCAGGCAGTGGGGAATGACTTTGCTGGATTGGACTAAACCTTGCAATCAGCTGTTAGCAGGAACAGACTACTGAATTGAATGGCAGAGAATAAAGCTGAAAGTGTCTTTCCCCACTGTTCAATCTCAGGAAAGTCTGAAGTTCCTGCCAGGTCCTTTAGGCCACATGAGAGCCTCATGGGACTGGAAGACAAATAAATAAGTTGCTACAGATCCTCAAGAAGGAAAAGGCTTCTACATAGGCGAGTATAATGTGCTGTGTGTCTAATTATATAGCCAAACATCTATATATCTAAATCTATTATCCATTTATCTATCTAGTCTAGAGTTGCTGAGTCACGTGCAGCGCAGCATGACCCAGAAGTGGCTGTTGGCAAAGTCTATGGAGTGTCAGAACGAGGCTCCATAGACTATGTCTGCCCTAAGTGGGATTTTTTCAAATAAAGTCGTGAACGAGGGAGTGTCGAGGAAAGTTTATTTCAATAAAGTATTTGTGTGCGTTTTTCCTTTTTATTATCGGGTTAGTAATGGGAGTGTCTGATAGATGCCTCAATTACTAACCCCTTGGCTTGATGCCAGCGACATCAACCTCAAAAACCATTACCCCGATTGCCAAAGCACCAGGGCAAATCGGGAAGAGCCGGGCAAAGTGCTAACATTGGAGCATCTAATGTTCTGCACCACTTCTTGGGTGGCCCTTCCAAGCCTGATATTATAAGCCCACAGCTGTCTGCTTTACCGCGGCTGGTTATCAAAAATAAGGGTGACCCGTTTCTTTTTTTTTTTTTTATATTAATTTGATTAATACAAAGTTTGACAATAACCTCCACATGCCAGGCATTAAAGGGTTCAATGTTATATATATATATATATATGTATATATATATATATATATATATGTTCACAAAAAATGCCATCAAATATACAAAACAATGGGCAGATAGAATGTCAGATGACAAGCATCTGTCCCTAAGCATGCTGAAAAGACATAATAAAAAGAGGAGAACAGCTCAGCATATATTGCAAAAATAAAGTTTATTGGTGAAATATACATAAAAATTGTCAATAGAAAAGGAAACCAGGAGGTAATTGCAAAGTAGCTTTACAAGCCAGGTATATTGTAAATAGTAGGATCATAATAGATCTATGGATCTATAGAATTGCACATTTGCCCACAATAGTAGAGCAATAATAAATAACAAAATAGTGAACATTCAATATCACAAAATGGCAATGGGTAAAGACACAGAGGTCAGCCCAAATACATATAGACCTGCTAATATTAGTAAAAGTCGCCCTTACTAGGTTATGGGAGACTGTGTCAGAATTAAGGTGCTCACACATTATAGTTCCATAAACTCATTACCTGGCAGGAAAGCACAGCCCAAAAGGAGGGGGGGGGGAGGTGGTCAGAAGAGCCCTTTTCTATTGACAATTTTTATGTATATTTCACCAATAAACTTTATTTTTGCAATATATGCTGAGCTGTTCTCTTTTTATTATATATATATATGTTGCATGGATTTATATAGTGTGACCAAGTTGTCAAGCACTTTCCAAGTGATGCTAAAATCGTTTGGAAAAGTGCTTGACAATCCGCATGCGGAAATGCATGTGAAGAACGCTTCACATCCGCATGTCCCTGGCAGGAAAACGCATGTACAATCCGCATGCGTTTTTTTCTGCCAGGGAGATGCAGAAACGCTCAGGAAGAAATCCTGAGCATTTCTGCATTGTGGGCACTTAGCCTGAATATCATTATCTTTGCGCATAGGGAAACTGTCACCAGAAAAACTGCTATTAACCTGCAGGTTATTAACCTGCCTTTAACCCGAACTTAGCCAAACGCTGCGGGGAGAAAATTAACTTTATTCTCCCCGGCAGCATTCCAGCTTTAGTTAGGGGGGCGGCTGAGCCCCCAGCAGCCTCACCAAACACCCCTTCCTCCCAACTTGGGGCCCGCAGCTTCAGCCTATCCTGCCGCCGGCGGCTTCCTGCAGCGGCGACCCCGCTCCACCGCCTTCTCCCCGGCCAACGTTAAGTTTTTTTGATAGGCACAATGCCACAAAAAAGGCTGTAACAAGCGATCAAAAGGCCACATCTATCCCAAAATGGTACTAATAAAAACGTTGCCTCACCCCACAACCACATCGGCTGAAAATTAAAAACATTACAGGTCCTGGAAAATGGTGACACAAACCAATTTTTTTTTTGTGCAAACGTCTGATTTTTTTTTCCACCACGAAAACAATAAAATAAAAAAACAAAACTGGACATGTTGAGTACAGCCGTAATCATATTGATGAGGAGAATCATATTATATGGTCATTTTTACCACAAAATGTACACTGTAAAAACAATGTCAGAATTGCATTTGTTTTTTTTTTTTCACAATTTTACCACACTTAGAATTCATCCCCCCCCCCATTTTCTAGTACACTATGTGGTAAAATAAATGAGGTCATTCAAAAGGTACAACTTGTCCCGCAAAAAACAAGCCCTCATGTCTATGTGGACAGAAAAAATAAAAGCGTTATGGCTCTGGAAAAAAGGAGGAGGAAAAAACAGAAAAGCAAAAACGGAAATTAGGCGCAGCATAAACAAAGATGGCTAAGCCGGTATTCACACACGGAAAAATGGGCACATGCCAGTACAGCCGTGGTCACACTGTACACAGACTCCGGAGCGATATAAAATATTACAGGTTGGGGGGGGGTGATGTTACACAGGATCACTGCTCTGTTATTCCCAATACTGGAGTGATGATAGTGGTCAGCACAGGGGCAGATTACTGACAGCCAATGAGGGTGTAGTGGGCAAGCAGCCGGGCGGTGCCAGTTCTGGCAGTGAGGTTAGATAATAAAGCACATGAAGCTGTCAAGTTTGGTAGAGCCGCAGGTAAACAAAGTGGGTGCAGGGAACGAAGGATGGCAACAAAAAGCTAAACTTATAGGGGTGTGGTATATTACAATACAGCACACATTACAGTTAAAAAAAAAAAAAGAGGATTGGATTCGGGGGTCACACAACCTCTTTAACCCCTTCCTCCCCCCTAAGCCTGTTTTCACCTTCCTGACCAGGCCAATTTTTACAATTCTGACCACTGTCACTTTATGACGTAATTACTCTGGAACGCTTCAACGGATCCCACTGGTTCGGATATGACTTGCGTTTATTTGTGAAAATATTGGAAATTTGGCAAAAATTTCACAATTTTTAAACTTAATTCTTATACCCTTAAACCAGAGTCAGGTCACACAAAATAGTTAATAAATAATATTTATCACGTCTACTTTACATCTGCGTCATTTTTGAAACAATTTTTTTTTGTTAGGAAGTTAAAAGGGTTAAAAGTCGACCAGCAATTTTTCCATCATAAAAAAAAAAGTTTTTATTTAGGCAAATTATTTTTAGGGACCACATCCATTCGAAGTGACAGAAAATACCCAAAAGTGACATCCTAAAAACGGTACAAAAATGTTAATTTAGCCCCAAATTTTTTTTATTTTCACGAGGGTAACATGAAAATATGGACCCCAAAATTTGTCGAGGAATTTCTCCTGAGTACACCATTTCCCCAAATGTGGAGGGAAACTACTGTTTGGGTGCATGGCGGGGCTCGGAAGGGAAGGAGCACAGTTTGACTTTTTGAACGTAAAAATGGTTGGAATCGAGAGCGGATGCAATATTGCGTTTGGAGAGCCCCTGATGCGACGAAATAGTGGAAACCTCCCCCAAGCGACCCCATTTTAGAAACTATACCCCTCGGTGAGCACCTTGAACACCCAAGTGCTTCACAGAAGTTTATAACGTTGAACTGTGAAAATGAAAAAATAAAAAATTTGCAAAAATGTTGGCTTTCCTCCAAGTTTTTCATTTTCACAAAAGACTAACAGTAGAAATTGCACAACAAATGTGTTTAGTCCATTTTGCTCCAGAGTACACAGATATCCCATATGTGGTTAAAAACTACTTTTGAGGCACAGTGCAAAGCTCAGAAGGGAAGAAGCGCCTTATTGGAGTTCACATTTTTCTGGAATGGTATGAGGGCGCCATGTCACATTGGCAGAGCCCCTGAGGTGCCAAAACAGCAGAAAACCCCCATAAGTGACATCATTTTGCAAACTATACCCCTCAATGAATTTATCTAGGGGTGCAGTGAGCATGTTAACACCAAATGCGCCTCACAAAAATGTATATACCATTGGGCGGTGAAGAAAGTATAATTACATTTTTACCAATAGAATGTTATTTTAGCCCCAAATTTTTAAATTTTATATGAGCTAATAGGAACAAATGGACATCTCAGTTTGTTGTGAAATTTCTTCTGCGCACGCCGATACACTACATGTAATCGTGAACTACTTTTGAGGCACAGTGCAAAACTCAGAAGGGAAGGAGCGCCGTAATTTAGTACAAATTTTACTATTATAGTTTGTAGTTTGCAAGTGACATGACCCACTGGTAGAGCCCCTGAGATGCCAGAACAGCAGAACCCTCTATAAGTGACCCCATTTTACAAACTACACCTCTCAATGAATTCATCTAAGGGTGCATTGATCATATTGACACCACAGGTGTGTCACAGAATTTTATACCATTGTGAAGTGAAGAAAAAATAATTACACTTACCACAAAAATGTTGCTTTAGCCTCAGATTTTACATTTTCACAAGTGGAAATGTGTATATATAAAAAAAAAAAAATAAAAAAAAAAATAAAAAAAAAAGGAGGGCACCAAAATGTGTCTCACAGTTTTTGCTGAATGTAGAAATACCCCATATGTGGCTATACAGTACAGCTTAACCACACTGCGAGACTCGGGAGGGACGGAGCGCCATTTGCCTCCTGGAGCGCAGATTTTCTAGAATAGTTTGCAGACTCCATATACAGAGCCCTTAAGTGGTAGAAGAGCAGGATACCCCCTCAGGTGACCTCATTTTGGAGATTATAACCCTTTGGAAAGTTAGCTACAGGTGTAGTGAGGATTTGACTCTATGGCTATTTTCCAGAAACAAGAAGCAGTGTTTTTTGCGGAGTGAAAAATTGCAAATCTTTTATTGTAGTGCCCCATACATTATGCCCAGCTCGTGCTTCTGGAGACACGCATCTATAAATTAGACAGGTTCTCATCGCTACAGAAATGCCAAATATGTGGACACTAAATGTCGTTTAGGTACACTGTGGTGCTCAGAAGGGAGGGAGGGCATTTGGATGTGCAGAATTTGCTGAATTTATTTTGGGGGAAGAGCCATAGCGCTTCTCCAGAGCCTTTGAACTACCAGTAACATGGAAGATCCCTATATTTCCGTTAAAAGATGATGGACCTAAGTGGGGAATTGCTTTTTTTTTTTTTTTTTTTTGACAGATTTGAAGCTTTTATTGGGAACATTTTACGCAACGTTTGGGATCACATTTATCCGGCGCTCTACGCTGAGCACTTACATCAGGATCTCCAGCTAAATCTCCAAATGACGAGATTCAGATGAAAACCCCCAAGAAATCCATTCACTATAATGAGGAGTTATTCGGGAGTCTGTTTGGCCTCTGTTCAGGGGTGTTCTTTTCAGAGGTGCACAGAACTGTGGCCAACCGCACTTTTATGCATGCTTTAAGGCTATGTGCCCACGATGCAGAAATGCTGCACATTTTTTCCGCTTCTCCCTGGCAGGAAAAACACATGCGGTTTTTACATGCGGTTTTCCCGCCAGGTAGAAGAGTTTGTCAAGCGTCTTTGCATGCATTTCTGCATGCGGGCTATCAAGCGCTTTTCCAAGTGATTTTAGCATCACTTGGAAAAGTGCTTGACAACTTGTTAACACTATATAAATCCATGCAACCGGCATGGATTTATAGTAGTCTGACCAAGTTAGTTAAAAAAAAAAAAAAATAAATAAGAATGGTAACAAATAAAAATAAAATTATACTTGCCTTCCGATGTCCTCCCAGTGTTTTCTCCGCCGCGTCTGGTCTCTTGCACTGCTCGCAGTGGTGTGAAGGACCTGCGGTGACGTCACTGAGTCATGAGACAGGTCACATGACTCAATAACGTCATGGCAGGTCCTTCACAACACCGTAACCCATACAGCAGACCAGACGGAGCGGAGAAAACGCCGGTAGGACATCGGAAGGTAAGTATAATCTTTATTTTAAATTCTTTTTTTTACAGTTTCTATGGTGCCCAGGTCTGGATGACCTGGGTACCATTCGCACATTGAACCCTGTGATATCCGCTTGTGCACATGTAGTGATGCCCGCTTGTGCACATGTAGTGATGCGGATGTCACGCGGTCCAATGCAAGTCAATGGCGGCGATTACGCTGCGTGTCCGCAAAATGAATGAACATGCTGCGGATTTTTGAGCGCAGCATAAATGCTGCGGAAAAATCCACAGCATGGGCATTGACATTGCGGCTTGTCATTGGGGACGGATTACCAAGCGTTTCCGCTGCGTAAATTCCGCAGCATAAACGCTTGGAAAATGCTTAGTGGGCACGCAGCCTTAAAAGACGGACACCGCCGGATCATAGGCTAGACGGCGTCTACAGTGACTCCATCTGCCTCATTATAGGGCATATTCTGTCAGGGATTCTGTCTGAATCACGTTTTTCAGAGATTTACACGGAAACCTAGATGCAAGTGCTTAGCACAGGATAAATGCCTTACTGCGATCTTTGGGAGGCAGAATGAACAAAACAGCTGCAGGTGAAGACTTGGTTTTATTTACGCCGTTCTTTGTGCGGCATAAGTGATTAGACGACTATATTTCAGTTCGGTGCGATTATTGTGATACAGATTCATATCTTTTTTTTTTTTTCTTCCCCATATTTTGAGAGCTATAATTTTTCCATATTTCGGCCGTCATGAGGGGGTTTGTTTTTTGCGGGAAGAGGACACTTTTTTTGGTACAATTTTCGGGCACATTACATTTTTTGATCACTTTCTATTCTGATTTTTGAGTGGCAGAATGAACAAAAACCAGCAATTCAGGAATTGTTTTTTTGTGAGGGGGAGGGGGGCTTATACCATTCCACATGTGGTAAAATTGATAAGACAGCTTTATTCTTTGGGTCAGTATGATTACAGCGATACCACATTTATAGTTTTGGCGCTTTTATACAAAAACTTTTACAAAAAAAAAATATAGTTCTCAGAATAAAAGATGCAAAAATAACTTCGTTTTCCGCTGATGGAGCTGTATGCAGCTTGTTTTTTTGCGGGACAAGATGATGTTTTGAGTGATACCATTTTTATTTACATTTGTTTTTTTGATCGCGTTTTATTTCACTTTTTGTTCGGTGGTATGATGAAAAAGCATATTTTTTTTTACGGTGTTCACTGAAAGAGTTAACTAATGGGACAGTTTTATAGGTAAAGTCATTCCGGACGTGGCAATACCAAATATGTATACTTTATTTTTTCATACAAATATTTATGGGTACAATATATTTTCTTTTTTTTTTTTTTTTTTTTTTACTTAGTCCCTCTATGGGACTTTAACTTTTTGCAGTCTGATCGCTGGTATAAAGCATTGCAATGCACGGGCATTGCAATGCTTTATAAACTGTCAGTGCTGCACTGACATAAGCTTGTTAGACCATGCACTGCGCATGATCTGGCAAACCTGCTAGCCCTGGAGACCCGGATGTAGTCATGACGTCGGATCACCGTGGCAACAAAATTTTATGCCCATTGTGCTTCTATTTGCCGCTGCGTAAACTCACCGGTGGCTCGGCTTTACAAGATGCAGCATGTCAATTTCTGTTGCGGAGAAGCTAGTCTCCGCAACAGAAATTTCCACAATAGAATGTATTGGATGTGGTAACTCAGCATGTGTTCAATGAACACATGCGGATTTACCAGCGTGATCGGATACAGCGCTTAGGACGCAGTGAAAATACGCTGTGTCCAAAGCGCTGCTATTGCCTGATCATCGCCACATTGACCAAAAACAGTGAGCCTATCATTCTGAAAAATGTTTTAGACTTTCCCAAAAATTCCATAACAAGGCCTTGCCAACCAGGGCAGTGGAATCTGTAAGCCAAACCACTGACTAACTCCTCAATTTCCCTGACTTCCGACTCAGACCCCAACTCCACAGCACTGCCTCACTACTGGGCATGTATATAAAGTGCAGCACAGATTTAGCTCAACTAGAAGCCTGAATCCTTAGATCAGAAATAGAACATTTCATAACTTTCCAAATTCTTATGGAAAAATTTATAGCACACCCTGCATTGAACTACTGTACCCAATTTATTAGATATTTAAGGAGTCGGTCCATTTTATACCGATTCCAACACCACCAAAATGGACACCGACTCCACAGCCCTGTTGCTAACACTGAAATCGCAGGGTCACATTGCGACATCATGTTTTGATCTTCTATGGAGTTGCATTGCAACCTGCGACACAGTCACAAATGTTTCCGAATTAGTTTGTTTCTCATTTGCCATAGACTTCAGTGCGAGTGGCAAGCGACAAGTCACATGCCGCTTACAACCTCTTTTATCTTGGCAATTTAATTTTACAGCAAAAACAGGGCTCTAAAAAGTCGTATAACTTTAAATCACAGACAAGTTGCACAGAAGTTGTTTTTTTTATTATGTGACTATTGTGATAATTGCTGTCATGCGACAAATATTGCGATTTAGTCCTATCCTTATGGACCAGAATAATAATTGTCTGAATTCATATGTTGTGTCCGTAAAATAAGGTCTATGCTCAAACCTCAATACCCGGCCCTGAACTCACTGCCATACATCGAGTAATCCCATAATTACAGACAAAGATAGCCACACACTTCACAGAGCAAGGCTATCCTCAATGTCATTAATATGAAGAGACATTTTCTACCTGCTGCAACATTCATCACCTCCTGATTGCAGACTTGCAGGCAAAGGAGTCACAAGCAGGGCTGTGGAGTCAGTAAGCCAAACCAGACTCCTCAATTTCCCTGACTTCCGACTCCCAACACCACAGCCCTGCCTCACTACTGAGCGTGTACATGAAGTGCAGCCCAGATTCATCTAAACTAACAGCCGAGATCCTTAGATGAGGAAAGAATAGACATTTATGGGACATTTCATAACATTCCTAAATTCTTATGAAAACATTTACAGCACATACTGATTGTACTATTGTACCCAATTTATTATATATTTTAGGAGTCGGACCATACTGACTAATTCAGACTCCACCAAAATGGACACCGACTCCAACTCCACCACCCTGGTCACACAAATCCTCTATTTTGGTGAATTCTGGGGGTCCCAACCGCCCTAGTCGTGAAACTCACACTGACAGTTATTACCCATCTAGGGGATAGGTGATAATTTCTTTAGGCTAGAAATCATTAAACTTAATGGGAACCTGTCATAAGAAAGTATTTACCTACAGTCTTAATGCTTATTGGCTAGTAAATATCGTTCCACACATATGACTGTAACATGATGTGTGGCTGCTGGGGGGAAAAGTTATATTCTCAATGCAGCTAAAAACATCATGCTAGACTGCCACATGTGTGTGAAAGGGCATTTATCTGCAGATTAGCACTAGGACTGTAAGAAATACCATTTTTATTTCTGATGACAGGATCCCTTTAAATCACACGTCAAACTATGGCCCGTGGACCAAGTCTGGCCCACGGGTGATTATATTTGGACTGCGACAGCAGAACCACCACCCCTCCGTGGGCCCCGGTACACTGTGTGGAGGACCGCGTGGGGCCCGGTACACTGAGTGGCCTCTGACTTTGTCCTAGTTTTTCATTTGGCCCTCTGTGTGTTTTGAGATTGACATCCCTGCTTTAAAAGAAACCTGTTATTAGATTCATGCTGCCCGAACCAAAGGCAGTGTGTGAATCAGATCCTAGCTGTGCAATTGCAGCCAAGTATGATCTTCTCCAAAATGCCATGTAGTTTGAAAGAAAACAGTTTGAAAAGCAGGCCGGGAACCATAGAAATAGACGTGACTATTACATTGTGGTCCCCAGTGGACTTTTCTCCACCTTGCTCCAGTTAACTCTCCCTATGTACACACATGGAAAACAGTCACCTGGAGCAGTGAGAGATAACCTGGCCGGGCGTGATTGATTTGTCTCTTGTCTCTCTAAAATCATCGACTGACTTTTGAAAACGAAGCTAAAAGGTGTTGTCCAGTCTAAAGCCAATAAGTCACTATGTGACTGGAGAACTGTGAATCCTTACATAGCACACTGCTATAGAAAAAAAGAATCAGCACTTACTACGCTTTGTAAATTGGAAGTCCATGGGAGGAAAACCGGTGGGTGCCATGACTCCAGCTGGCGTGGCTCAGCGACAATGGAAAAGTGAAAAGAGCGGCATTTCCACAGGTAAAATAAAAGCACTGTTTTATTTCTTTACACCATAAAACCCGACATACAAAAGATAAAAAAAAAAAAAAACTGACACGTCGAGTTTTATGGTATAAAGAAATAAAATAGTGCTTTCATTTTACCTGTGGAAGTGCCACTATTTTCACTTTTCCATAGCGCACGGCTGGGAGGACTCCCGCCGTGAACAGCGGTCACGAGGCCGCATGGGATAAGTATACTCCTGGCCAGAATCCAACTAGATTGTTTCTGGCCTCGCGCAATACACCGCCTTCAACGTGTCAGAAACGGTCTAGTCGGATTCTGGACAGGTGTATGCATACGGCATACTTGCGGTCATGTGGCCGCTATTCCTGGCGCTGATACCGGGAATCCTCACAGCATGCAGAGCACCCTAGGTGAGGGTTCACAAGTCTGCAGTCACAGAGTGGCTGCAGAATTGCCATTTTAGAGCAGACAACCCCTTTACATTTTCTCTGAAACGCCAAATTGTTAAAACATACAAGGCGGCAAATTGGGCAGCCAGGCTGATTCATGCTGCCCATGGCTCGGGCAACATGAATTCAGTGACAGGTTCCCTTTAAAGGGGGTTTTCCACGAACAAAGTTATAATTATTCAAAGATCTATTGATTAAAATTAAGTTCCACAATTGTATGTGTTTAGAAAAAAAATGAGACTTTTGCAAGCAAATTTTTTTTTAGTAATACTGACTTATGCAATTCTCCATGATTACCTTCGGACAACAGTGCCTTAAAGTGGTTTTCCCACGAGCAAAGTACATTTTAAGTCAATAGATCTCGGAATAATAATAACTTCCACAATTGGATGTATTCAAATAAAATGTCCCTGTGCTGAGATAATCTTATAAATGTGCCCCTGCTGTGTACTGTGTAATGGTTGTGTCTCACTGTGCAGGAACATGGTCTGATCATACCACAGCTCCTGGGCAGGGGAGGAAGCAAAAGAGTATACAGAAATTACAGCAGGGGATCACAGCTGATTATTCCTGTGAGGTAAAACATTTCCCTGCCTGTTTTTAAGCAAGGTTTTTCCTCTCAGAAAGAATCAGCTGTGATGTCGATGAGCCAAACCACTGACTCTGACATTTCCGTCTTCCGACTCAGACTCCACAGCCCGGCCTCACTACTGAGCATGTACATAAAGTGCAGCACAGATTCATCTCAACTAAAAGCCGAGATTCTTAGATCAGGAATAGAACAGACATTTATAGGACATTTCATAACTTTCTCTAATTCTTAAGAAAACATTTACAGCACATCCTGCATTGAACTACTGTACCCAATTTATTATATATTTTAGGAGTCGGTCCATTTTATACCTGTACAGAGGACTGTGTGGGGCCAGCTATTCTGTATATTGGATGGCCCGCGACTTTGTCAAAGTTTTTAATTTTGGCCCTGTGTGTTTGACATCCCTCTCCTAAGATAATCATGGAGAATTGCATAAGTCAGTAATACAGAAAAAAATTAAAAAAATTACTGGCAAAGGTCTCTGCAGACACACAACCTCATAATAATACATTCCAAGCACAACTCCAGTGTTTGTTTTTTCAGTACTGGAGTGATACCACAAATGAAACTTCCCTGACCCTAATATAATACTCACGAGCCGCTCCGGTCTCATGCCACCATCTTGTGACTGCAATTTCTGATTGAGCAGAAGTAACAGTTACAAGCTCTCAGTGTACGTCTATGAGAGACTTGTTCTGGCTCTCCGACTTTGACCAAATACTGAATGTGTGAGCGTGGCCTGTGTTTGTAAGGCAAAATCAGGAGTGGAACATATTTCACCCCCTCCAGGTTTTGGCCAACAAATACTGATGTAAAATACTGAACGTGTGATCGTGGCCTTTACAGCGAGTAGTGACTTCCGGATCACCCAGCCAACACTGGAGCGATCCGACAACTCACAACCTGTAGAAGACGACCGGAGCGGCGCTGATAACAGATGAAGGCGGTGTCTGGAACGTATAATACTAGGGGCAGGGAACTTAGATTAGTGGCACTAGTCCAGTGCTGCAATAACAAAATAAACCCATAGTATGGTGGTGTACGCCAGTCCAGATGCTGGTTTAATTCCCATATTTATAGCACCATAGAACCATTAATGCAGCATTTTGGTGTTTAAAAGGGGGTGTTAGGTGATAACTTATTGATGGGTGGGGATCCAGACCACCCACCAATCGATAAGGATAGGTGCAAGTTATTTTCAGTGGTCAACCAATTGAAACACAATTGCCTAAGTGCAAAAATGTGCCTATGCTCACGTGAAGTTGGCCAACGGCGAAGTGTTAAAGGAACATCTCTTAAAAGAAGCATTTCTGTATACTCGGTCCCGTGCCGTGCGACAAGTTCTGATCCGGACCATGTGAATGGGCGCATAGCCTCCCCCATGTGTAAACCATGTACACATAGCCAGCCAACATGGGAGACTCCATAAGAAGCACTAGGACCAAGTAAGAAAGTTTGTGGCCCCACAGGAGACCCATTGGCTGGGTGGCGAGGGCCTGCCATGCCGTTAGGAGCTGAGCGATAGCAAACACGCAGCCATGTGACTAGAAGTTCAGCCTGTCCTCCTCACACAGCAGCAGCTCGACTTCTCTGGGAAGTACGAGAAGCAGCCATGACGGTCTGTGAGACGAGGGTGACCAGGACGACAGCTCGCAGCCGAGAACGAGGCTCCGGCGTTATACAGCCGTCTCCGGGCGGCCACAGCTCGCAGCCCAGCGCCAGGCTCCGGCGGGTGCGGGCGTTATACAGCCGCCTCCGGGCGGCCACACACAGTACAGGGCACGGTACAGGGCACAGCTCGCTCAGTCCCCCGCCATTGTATGCAGTGAGGGGAGCTGGCCTCCACCGTGCTGCAGGGAATCGACATTTAGGAGAGGAACCAGGGGAGCCATGTTTATTCCCTCCCCCCTCTCTCTCGCTCTCTGGAAAGTTTGTACACCCGATCGATTGCTTCTCTGACCGGGACCAGATTCAGGCTCGGCCACCGTTACCGAACACGAGTACACGGCGCAGGCAGGAGGCGGGCTGCTTACCTGCTCGTCAGCGCCGGCTGTGCTGAGCGCTGTGTGGGTGTATGTTCTGTGAGTGTGGAGGTAAAAGCTTCAGGCCCTGTTCCTGTTCCTCCTCCCCTCCGTCATGTCATCGTGATCAAACATGTCTGAGTGTTTTCCGTGTGACTTCCTGACGCCGTGGACGCAGCTCTGCCGCCCGCGCACACCATTACCACTGCGCGCGCCCATTTTAAAAGCGCCGGAGTTCCACTGTGAGGAATACAAGAACTGGGATGTCAGCCATGTCTACACTGCCTGCTCACATACAGCATAATCCGCAGTAATCCTCCTCACCTAGCACAAGCTCCAGAGGAAAAGCCTTTATCTCTAGCCACAGGCATGGCAAACGGCGCAGAAGTCACCTCACAACTCCATGACTAAAAGCCCATCTATTTAGTACTAGTATGGCGGTCGTATAGTCGCCTGTTTACACAGCCCGCGCTGTAAGCTGACTATACATGTAAAGGTACCGTCACACTTAGCGACGCTACAGCGATCCCGACAACGATACGACCTGGCAGGGATCGTTGCTGCGTCGCTATGTGGTCGCTGGTGAGATGTCAAACAGTTAGATCTTCCCAACGACGTAGCAACAATGCGGCGACCCGTAGCGACCTGTATAACGATGCAACGCAAATGCACGCCTATGTGTCCCAGTTTTGAGTCGCCAACGAGGTCGTTGGTAAGGTGTCAAACACACCGATGCATGCTACCCAGCGGGAGCGCAACGATCAAAAAATGGTCCAGGTCATTCTGACACAACCAGCGATCTCACAGCAGGGGCCTGGTCGCTGCTACCTGTCAAACGTAGCGAGAGCGCTGTTGAGGTCGCTGTTGCATCACAAAACTTGTGACTCAGCAGCAATCTCGCTTAGTGTGACGGGGGCTTTAGATGGCGGTCAGCTGAACAATGTCTGGGCTGATCTCTTTCCCAACAGCCATCTCGGCCCTGGTCTCTCCCACACTCAGCCGAGCACTTCTACAATCATTTTATTTATATAGCGCCAACAAATTCCACAGCACATGTACAGGCAATAAAGGTATTATAGAGCAGGGGTCTCAAACACGCAGCCCACAGGCACTGTAGACCCCGGCTGGCCTCTGACTGGCTGGCATTGGTATTGCTGTGGAGAGAGCTGGTCTCTGCGCAGCAATACATCTCAATTGAATGTGCATCCAAGGACGCCCCTCCAACTGAACTAAAGCTGCCGACAGCGAATCCCTGGAGCGGCTGCGACCGTTAGGGTATATGCACACAGGAGCCACTTCGTGTCTATGCAGCGTCCAACCCGCAGCATCCAGATGTTACAGCATAGTGGATGGATTTCTAGAAATCCCATGTCCACTGTGCACCCACGCACACTGACATGCGGCACGTCTTTCCAGACGGCAGCATGTCATTTTCTCTTGCGGGTCTGCATGTGGACTTCCCCCATAGACCTAATCCCTATGAGGAACATCCACATGTAAAAAAAAAAATCGCGCCGCTCAATTGTATAATGAGGGCGGAAGCCGCGTGGCTATTCCTTAGCGTCAAGGCTGCAGGCGGCTCCTGACTGCACACATACCCTTAAGGGGTCTACAGTGACTGCGGGCCGCATGTGCAGTAAAGAGGATGCCGAAGAAACAGACGACAGATGAGAAGAATCTTTATTTTTTTTTATGTGTATGTGAAGAACGGCACAATAGGGAACATTACTACAAGATGGAGACATTACTACAATATGGGGACCAGAATGGGACATTACTACAATATGGGGACCAGAATGGGACATTACAAGAATATAGGGACCAGAATGGGGCATTAATACAATATGGGGACCAGAATGGGGCATTAATACAATATGGGGACCAGAATGGGACATTGCTACAATATGGGGACCAGAATGGGTCATTATTGCAAGGTTAAGACGGGGATGGTCACATTACTACAAGGAGGGGACCAGGATGGGGCATTACTACAAGATGAGGACTAGGATGGGCACATTACTACAAGATGGGGGACATTGCTACAGGATGGGGACCTTACTCCAAGATGAGGACCAGGATGGGGCATTACTACAATATGGGGACTTGGATGGGGAGATTACTACAAGAAGGGGACCAGGATCGGGCGTTACTACAGGATGGGGAGATTACGAGAAAGAAGCTAGGATGGGGCGTTACTACAAGACAGGGACCAGGATGTGGCAAATTACTACAAGATATTTGTCATAATTACTACATTACCTATTGTAAGACAATATTACTGTATGTGGCCAATTGGGGGAAACAAATTTGTAAAAATGTAAAGTAAAGCATGAAAAATTATTTTGCCACTAAAAATGATGTTTTATATATACAGGTGCATCTCACTAAATTAGAATATCATCAAAAAGTTAATTGATTTATTCAGTACAAATAGTGAAACTCATATATTATGCCAAGTCCTGCTGGAGAATAAAATTTCCATCTCAAAAAAGCTTGTCGTCAGAGGGAAGCATGAAGTGCTCTAAAATTTCCTGGTAGACTGCTGCGCAGACTTTGATCTTGATAAAACACAATGGACCTACACCAGCAGATGACACATGGCTCCCCAAACCATCACTGATTGTGGAAACATCACACTAGACCTCAAGCATCTTGGATTGTGTGCCTCTCCAGATTCTGGGACCTTGATTTCCAAATGAAAATTGGAACTCGGGGACCTTGTGGAGTGTGTCAATGACTGCCTTCTGGACATCTGTCAAGTCCGCAGTCTTCCCAATGATTGTGAAGCCTACTGAAACAGACTAACGGACCTTTTTTAACACTTAGGAAGCCTTTGCAGGTGTTTTTTGTTAATTATTTCAATTTACTGAGATAATGACTTTTGTGTTTTCATTGGCTGTAAGGCTATGTGCCCACGATGCAGAATTGAAGCAGAAAATTTCCACAGCGTTTCTGCATGTTCTTGCGGATTTTACACGCGTTTTTGCAGCGTTTTTACATGCGGATTTGACTTGCGTTTTTCAAATGCATTGTGACCTCAAATCTGCATGCGGAAACGCACACATACACTGTGTTCCAAATTATTATGCAAATAATATTTTCTCAGATTTGAGTTGAAAACTGTTTGATTTCAGTTTGTAATAACCTGCTAATGCTTATAATTTCAAAAATGACCATTTTTTTGTTCTTTATTAAAATGAAAAGATTGAAAACTCTGCTGTGCATAATAGTTTGGAACATGCATTTTGAGTGCAGTTTGAGTGTTTTATTTTTTTAAAAATATACTGTTATCATAGGCAGTTTGTACAAAAACCTTTCAATTGTACTCTAATAGTTATTTGACTGGAAAATTACAATGACTGCAATTCATATAGGCAATTTGGGAAAATCTGAGAAAATATTATTTGCATAATAATTTGGGACACAGTGTAATGGACATGCTGCAGATTTTTCTGCAAGGAAAATCACCTCGGAAAATTCCGCAGCATGTGCACAGAACATGCAGATTTTCATTGGGGATCATGGGGCACAGATTACCAAGCGTTTTTCAAGCATTTACTCTGCGGAAATTCCGCATAAAAAATGCATAGTGGGCACGCAGCCTAAGCCATAATCATCAACATTAATAGAAATAACCACATGAAATAGATCACTCTGTTTGTAATGACTCTATATAATATATGAGTATCACGTTTTGATTGAAGAGCTGAAATAAATTAACTTTTTCATGATATTCTAATTTTGTGAGATGCACCTGTATAGATAAACTAAATTAAACCAAAAAAGTGCACATTTGTTATGGCCACATGCATAACAACTCAAGCTATAAAACTACCATAACAAATACGATGAAGGCCATATAAAAAAAGAAAATAAACATGCCAGAAGTGTTAAAAAAAAATCAAAAGGTGTATAGAAAAAAGAAAAGGTATCACTAAAAATCTCAATGTCCTGTAAAGAATGTGGCCCCCCAAATTTAAATTTGACGAGCGGCGGTTGCTACGGTCCAGCTTCATCTGCTTTATCGCACATGGTGAAACTAGCGTGAGAAAGCTGTAAGTCACAAAATTTTAGCACAGCCTAGATTTATGCCAAAATGTTGTGACCTCAAAGTTTTTTGAGCCTGTGTGCCCACGATGCGTTTTTTAAGCGTTTTCGCAGAGGCAAAAACGCTGCAGAAACGCTTAATAATCGCATGGTAGTAGGCCTGCCATGTTCCCCAATGATAATCCGCATGTGCTGTGCACATGCTGCGGAAATTTCCGCTGCAGATTATCATTGCGGAAAAAAACGCAGCACTACCAATTATTTTGTGGAAGCGCTGCGTTTTCGCCGCCATTGACTTGCATTGGACCGCATGACATCCGCATCACTGCATCTGTACATGCAGAATCTAAGCGTTTCAATGTGCGGATGGTACCCAGGTCTGGAGGACAGGAGACTCTCCTCCAGACCCCGGTACCATAGAACCTGTGAAAAAAAGAATAAAATAAAAAATAAATATTTTATTTACCTTCTGACGGCCCCAGCTCTCCTTGTCTTCACTTGCCGGCAACTCAAGGTGGACTGAAGGACCAGCGCAGACATCAGGTCCTTCAGTGTACCGCGAGCTGCCGGCAGCCAGGACAGTGAAGCATGACTGCGGGGGCCATCAGAAGGTAAGTATAGATTTATTTTTTTACCATTCTTTCGGTCACACTATATATGCTGTTTGCATGGATTTATATAGTGTGACCAAGTTGTCAAGCACTTTCCATGTGATGCTAAAATCGCCTGGAAAGCGCTTGTCAACCCGCATGCGGAAATGCATGTGAAGAACGCTTCACATCCGCATGTCCCTGGCAGGAAAACACATGTACAATCCGCATGTACAATCCGCATGTACACTCTGCATGCGTTTTTTCTGCCAAGGAGATGCAGAAACGCTCAGGAAAAAATCCGGAGCATTTCTGCATCATGGGCACGTAGCCTTACATGGAAATGCTTTGATGAATCAGGCCCTCATTTTTGTGCATTTTGACTTGCCAACTGGCCTTTTACTATATGGTATATATATTTAAATATGTGCATTGTAATCAGCCCTGCCTCACTGCTGAGCATGTACATAAAGTTCTGCACAGATTCATCTCAACTAAAAGCCGAGATCCTTCGATCAGGAATAGGACAGACATTTATAGGACATTTCATAAATTTCCCAAATTCTTATGAAAAAATTTATAGCACATCCTGTATTGTACTACTGTATCCAATTTATTATATATTTTCGGAGTCAGTTCATTTTATTGCAAATCTGACTCCACCAAAATGGACACCGACTCCCACATCCCTACAATTTGTTTTTGGTATTTTCTGGATCATATAGATCAACCTGGTATACATTCCCTTTTAGTGGATGGTTTTAATTGTTTATTTTCATGAATTATAAATAAAGTAAAGTTACTTTTATTGGGCTTTTTGCGCTTCCATTGTTTGCAGGGGTGTTTTGATGCTTGGAAGTGCCCTTTATTTATTCTGGCTTTATATAGAGGTTTATGGATGTGAATGTAGTCTGCAACATCATGTCGACTCATGACACTTTGGCCCTGATTCATCATGTACGTTTTTTTTTCCTCTTTAAGTCAGTTTCCTTTTACGTCTTGTGGTATTCGTTCCTGTTTTTTGCACCAAATTCTTTAAAATCGCGTACACAGATCAAGAATTTTGCACAAAGTCACACATTTCACAAAATGGCACAAAAATTGTTCCAAAATGCTGGTATACTCAAAAATACACGAGGGGAAGGTGGAATGGAGTTGCACCAAATTTTATGACTTTTTAAAAAGTCACAATTGATGAACTAGGCAAAAACATCTGGGATCGCTGTCTGGCCCCTGATTAAGGGATGTATTAAAACATAACTTTTATTTAAAATTACATCAGGTTGTCAGTGTTATTTCTAGAGTATTCTATCTCTAAAACCCATCTGGTTCAATAGTTAATCTGTGTATATTCCTGAAATTTCAATCTCTGGAGTTCATATAGTTCATTGGTCAATCTGGTTATTTTACTATTTCTGTACTAATTCCCCTGTGCTGCACTTCAAAGGTTGATTCAACAGGTAGATTGTTCACTATGATACACACGGATTCCCTGATGGTCACTATGACGTGGTAGGGATATCTGAGACGTGGCTGGACGAGAGCCATGACTGGGCAGTTAATTTACAGGGCTATAGTCTGTTCAGAAATGACCGTACAAACAAGCGAGGGGGGGGATGTGTTTATATGTAAAATCATCCTTAAAACCTGTCTTGCGGGAGGATACATGTGAATCTAATGAAAATGTAGAGTCCCTGTGGGTGGAGATAAGGGGAGGGGAAAAAAATAATAAATTACTGATAGGGGTTTGTTATAAGTCTCCAAAAATAATGGAAGTAGCGGAGAATATCCTCGTAAAGCAAATAGATGAAGCAGCGACTCAAGGAGAAGTCATTATTATGGTAGACTTCAACTACCCTGAAATACATTGGGGGACAGAAACATATAGTTCAAGCAAAGGAAATAGGTTTTTGACTACTATGAGAGACAATTACCTTTCACAACGGGTTCAGGACCCAACAAGAAGGGGGGCACTGCTAGACCTAATATTAACCAATAGGCCAGACCGCATATCAAATATACGAGTTGGGAGTCACTTGGGTAATAGAGATCACAAAATAATACGTTTTCATGTAACCTTTAATAAGATGTGTAGTAGAGGGGTTACAAGGACACTAAACTTCAGGAAGGCAAATTTCCAACGGTTAAGAGATGATCTTAGTGCAATAAACTGGGACGATATCCTGAGACATAAAGCTGCACAAAGCAAATGGGAGACATTTATTAACATCCTGAATAGGACCTGTGCACAATATATACCCCTTGGGAATAAACATGCTAGAAATAGGAGGAAACCACTATGGCTAAATAGAGCTGTAAGGGGCGCAATAAGTGACAAAAAGAAAGCATTTAGAGAACTAAAGCAAGTAGGTAGTGATGAGGCATTAAATAAATATAGAAAATTAAATAAATTATGTAAAAAACAAATCAAGGCAGCAAAGATTGAGGCAGAGAGAATCATTGCCAGAGAAAGTAAAAATAACCCCAAAATATTCTTTAACTACATAAATAGTAAAAAACTAAAAAATGAGAGTGTTGGCCCCCTTAAAAATAGACTGGGTGAAATGGTGGATGAGGATGAGGAAAAAGCCAATATGCTAAATGATTTTTTTTCAACCGTATTTACACAAGAAAATCGCATGACAGAAAACATGATTAGTGATAACAAAAATTCTCCAGTAAATGTCACTTGCTTAACCCTGCAGGAAGTACGGCGGCGTCTAAAAATCACTAAAGTTGACAAATCCCCGGGCCCGGATGGGATACATCCGCGAGTACTGCAGGAATTAAGTAATGTCATAGATAGACCATTATTTTTAATCTTTAAAGATTCCATAATAACAGGGTCTGTACCACAGGACTGGCGTATAGCAAATGTGGTGCCAATATTCAAAAAGGGGACAAAAACTGAACTTGGAAATTATAGGCCGGTAAGCTTAACCTCTACTGTGGGTAAAATCCTGGAGGGTTTCCTAAGAGATGCTATACTAGAGTATCTGAAGAAGAATAACCTCATGACCCAATATCAACATGGGTTTACGAGGGACCGTTCCTGTCAAACTACACTGTGTTCCAAATTATTATGCAAATAATATTTTCTCAGATTTTCCCAAATTACCTATATGAATTGCAGTCATTGTAATTTTCCAGTCAAATAACTATTAGAGTACAATTGAAAGGTTTTTGTACAAACTGCCTATGATAACAGTATATTTTTAAAAAAATAAAAAACTCAAACTGCACTCAAAATGCATGTTCCAAATTATTATGCACAGGAGAGTTTTCAACCATAAGTTTGTCCCCTTTTATGCCCATAGCAGCCAGAGATGCAGATGTGTTATGTGCAGCATGAGACGGGGCATTATCATGCATGAAATGATCTCGCAAGTCCAGATGGATGGAGTGGAGGATGGCTGGTTGATAGACATCCCATGCAAACACGGCTACGGCGCTAACAAGGAAGAGGTGGAGTAATGTTTTGGGCTGGAATCATGGGGAGAGAGATTGTCGGCCCTTTTAGGATCCCTGAAGGGGTAAAGATGAACTCCATAGTGTATGTTGAGTTTCTCAAACAGCACTTCGTTCCATGGTTCAAGAAGAAGAACCGTGCATTCCGCAGCAAGATAATTTTCATGCATGATAATGCCGAGTCTCATGCTGCACATAACACATCTGCATCTCTGGCTGCTATGGGCATAAAAGGAGACAAACTTATGGTGTGGCACCCATGCTCCCCTGACCTCAACCCCATTGAGAACCTCTGGAGCATCATCAAAAGGAGTGTCTATGATGGCGGGAGGCAGTTCACATCTAAGCAACAGCTCTGGGAGGGTATTCTGTCCTCATGCAAAACAATTGAAGCAGAAACCATCCAAAACCTGACAAATTCAATGGACGAGAGAGTTCAGAAGCTCCTTTCGAACAAGCGGTCCTATGTGCAAATGTAACATCACCTAGAATAAAGTTTTGAGTTGAAAACTGTTTGATTTCAGTTTGTAATAACCTGCTAATGCTTATAATTTCAAAAAATTTTTTGTTCTTTATTAAAATGAAAAGGTTGAAAACTCTGCTGTGCATAATAATTTGGAACATGCATTTTGAGTGCAGTTTAAGATTTTTATTTTTTTAAAAATATACTGTTATCATAGGCAGTTTGTACAAAAACCTTTCAATTGTACTCTAATAGTTATTTGACTGGAAAATTACAATGACTGCAATTCATATAGGTAATTTGGGAAAATCTGAGAAAATATTATTTGCATAATAATTTGGAACACAGTGTAATCTGATCAGTTTTTATGAGGAGGCAAGTTCTGGACTGGACCAAGGAAATGCAATGGATGTTGTGTATATGGACTTTTCAAAAGCTTTTGATACGGTTCCACACAAAAGGTTGATACATAAAATGAGAACAATGGGGATAGGGGAAAATATATGTATGTGGGTTAAGAATTGGCTCAGTGATAGGAAACAAAGGGTGGTTATTAATGGAAAACACTCAGACTGGGTCTCAGTTAACAGTGGGGTACCACAGGGGTCAGTATTGTGCCCCTTTCTTTTTAACATATTTATTAATGACCTTGTAGTAATATTTCAGTATTGTAGTATTTCAGTAGTGTAGTAATATTTCAATATTTGCAGATGACACTAAACTCTGCAGGGTAATCAATACAGAGGAGGACAATTTTATATTACAGGAGGATCTATGTAAACTAGAAGCTTGGGCTGATAAATGGCAAATTAGCTTTAATGGGGATAAATGTAAGGTAATGCACTTGGACAGAGGAAATAAAATGTATAATTATATGCTTAATTGTAAAACACTGGGCAAAACTGTAACTTAAAAAGACCTGGGTGTATTGGACGACAAGCTCACGTTTAGTGGCCAGTGTCAGGCTGCTGCTGCAAAGGCAAATAAAATAATGGGATGCATTAAAAGAGGCATAGATGCTCATGAGGAGAACATAATTTTACCTCTATACAAGTCATTAGTGTGACCACACTTAGAATACTGTGTACAGTTCTGGTCTCTGGTGTATAAGAAAGACATAGCTGAACTAGAGCGGGTGCAGAGAAGAGCGACCAAGGTTATTAGAGGACTGGGGGGTCTGCAATACCAAGACAGGTTATTACACTTGGGGTTATTTACTGTGGAAAAAAGAAGGCTTAGGGGTGATCTTTTTACTATGTACAAGTATATGAGGGGACAGTACAAAGACCTTTCTACTGATCTTTTTAATCTGAGGCCTGAGACGGGGACAAGGGGGCATCTTCTACGTCTGGAGGAAAGAAGGTTTAATCATAATCACAGATGGGGATTCTTTACTGTAAGAGCAGTGAGACTATGGAACTCTCTGCCGCATGATGTTGTAATGAGTGATTCACTGTTAAAATTTAAGAAGGGCATGGATGCGTTTCTTGAAAAGTATAATATTACAGGTTATAAATACTAGATTCCTTGATAGGGCGTTGATCCAGGGAACTAGTCTGATTGTCGTATGGAGTCGGGAAGGAATTTTTTTCCCCAATGTGGAGCTTAGTGTTTGCCACATGGGTTTTTTTTGCCTTCCTCTGGATCAACAAGTTAGGCTATGGGTTGAACTAGATGGACTTAGTCTTCCTTCAACCTTAAAAACTATGTTACTATTTTACTAAAACAAATAAATAGCCACCCCAACAAGTTTTGCCACCCCAACAAGTTTCGCCATTACTGCCTTCCTTAGGGGGCTTGGGCTATAAAGATAGTTAGCACAGAAATAGTAAAATAACCACATTGACCAATGAACTATATGAACTCCACAGACTGAAATTTCAGGAATATACCTTGATTAGCTAGTGAACTAGATGGGTTTTAGAGATAGAATACTCTAGAAATAACACTGACAACCTGATGTAATTTTAATTTAATTACCACTTTTAAAAATCTATAAACCCTTTCATCTTAAAACCTGTTTTCACCTTCCTGACCAGGCCAATTTTTTAATTCTGACCAGTGTCACTTTAGGAGGTAATAACTGTGGAACGCTTCAACAGATCCCAGGGAATCTGAGACTGTTTTTTTGTGACATATTGTACTTCATGATAGTGGTAACATTTATTTGATATGACTTACGTTTATTTGTGAAAAAATTGGAAATTTGGCAACAATTGTGAAAATGTTGCAATTTTCAAACTTTTAATTTTTAGACCCTTAATCCAGAGAGTTATGTCACACAAAATAGTTAAAGGGAATCTGTCACCCCCTGGGAGATATCAAACCTCTACTATGGGCATACAGGTTATAGAAAAGTAAATCTATACATACCTGTATGGCCCATAGTAGAGGTTTGATTGCAGAGAAATGTGTTTTTATCAACTCGGTTTTGCACATGCTTGGCGTCCCCCGGATGCCAAGAAATCCCCGCCTATCTTCTGAGTAATTCCTGAATTTCCCACCTATGTGTTTAGTTAGAATATTGCCCCCCTCCCCTGCACATCATAGGGCCCTGTGATGTGCACTGTTCTCCCTCAGTTGCCGCGCATTTTAAAGCGCCGCTCACATAGAGTGCGCTTTGTTCCCTCCCGGACCAGTCTGTCTGTGCCCTGCGCCGCAGGGTTCTATTGTGCAGGCGCCGAGGAGTCACAGTAACTCCCCGGCGCCTGCGCAATAGAACTCTGCGGCGCAGTGCACAGACAAAGGTGGCCGGGAGAAAACATAGTGCACTCTATGTGAGCGGCGCTTGGCACATGAGTGGGAACTGATGGAGAACAGTGCACGTCACAGGGCCCTGTGACGTGCAGGGGAGTGGGGCAATGTATGACATGCAGAAGTAGTGCTGTTGCTTCAAAAGCAGCCAGCTACTATTACAAATAACACAAGCACAGGAGACAGGAAGTGTTGTGCTTCAGAAGCATCCAGCAACTAGAGGGGTTAACACAGTCACAGGAGACAGGGAGTGTTTTAGCAGAGCCCCAAGGTGATTGTGGAGAACTTGTTATTGTAATCTGGCTGAAGCGAAAGAGAAAGGTGGTGTGTTATCTGGATCTGACAGAAGGCAACTGAACAGGATTCAGATCAGGAGAGAAACTAAACTCAGGTCAGATAAACTCCCTGAACTAACAGTGCAGAATATTATCGGACAGGAAGATAAGGACTGGAAGGAATTGTGTCACAGGGATCATCTTCCTCATCAACCCCCCCCCCTCCATCTCCATGCAGGATAAAGAATGCTGTGTACTATTGTGTCTTTGTGAAGGAAAAGCCTGTGGTTGTGTATGCATAGAAGTGTGCTGCTAAGAGATCTAATCTATGCTGAATTATGCTACTGAAGAGACTGTAATACTGTGCCTTGTGAAGAAATTACTGGATTGTTACTGGAGCCGGTTGCTCAAGAAACTCAGACTGTACTGTAATGAAGATTGTTGCTATAATATCCCTGAATTGCATTGGCCGTGCTTCAGATTAAATTCCACTGTTAAACTGTTGAAAAAGACTCTTGTCAGATGTGTCTGGTCAGCAGTTGAATCTATTGTGTGCCTGAGAGAAGCTGCAGCCTATGGTCGCCCTGAGTAACGGTTCCCCCAGGATTCCAAAGAATTCATGAAACCCGTCTGGCCTTATCTGAACCTAGCAGTGTGCGTGTAACATTGGTGGCTTGTACAGGGAATCCTGAACAGGAATTAGCGTGTAGAGGGAAAAGAGGAAAAGTGTCTGGAAAAACACAGCAGCACAGCACCTCAATTCAACTCTGCTACACCAGTTAAAGGGTACCAGCCTTGAAGAAAACTCACTAGCAGCAATGGATGTGGAAATACAAATGGACAGAATTAGTGAGCTGCTTCTTCAGTTAACCTGTGAAGAATTCAGAACAGTAGCAGAACATATAAAGATGTCAGAAGAACAGATTTCTAAAGCACACAACCGCAGGCAACTTTTAGCTGCCATTAATGCAAAAATGGATGAGCTGGGGGAGAAAGAAAGACGTCATGGGGACGTTCCTCCAGGAGCTAACGCAGGTTGAAGTTGTAGGATGGAGTGGCGGCACCAATTACGAAAAGCGGGAATCTCCGTCCGCAGACAGAACTACAGGAATTGAAAGAACAATTCAAAGCCCTAACAACAGCCCTGCAGGAATCGACCAGAACCTCTGAACGGGTGATAGACTCAGACAGAACCTTTACCCTGCTCGGGTTAGATAAATCAGGAAGAAAGTTCTCTCTAACACCACAAATCACCATAAGGAAATAATTCAAGATCCTAGGACAGATTGGAGAGTGTGAACAGAAAGAGAAACTGTCTTATATGAACTTGTTGCACCAGATCGTTGCAGGCTTACAGAAAGGCTACCAGTCAGATGAGATCGTTGAGGGGGTGAAGAAAGCGATCAGCCCAGGACTGAACCTCTATAGTATGCTAGAAATGATGAGTCAATTGACCTTGCAACAGCTGAAGTTGATTTTAAAAGGGCACTATAAATAAGAGAGTACAGAATTGTTCCACCAACTCATTAACCTCTCACAGAAAAATAATGAATCTCCCCAAAATTTCTTGTTCAGGTCAATTGAATTGAAGGATAGACTGTTGTTTGCATCCAGAGATGTAGAAGAGGAGGAGAAGTTTGATGCTGGACTAGTCCAGAAGAAGTTCTTGAGATCATTGGGAAAGGGGATAATCAGCAAAGACACCAAGTTTCAGCTGAAACAGTACCTAGAAGATCCTGGCATTCTGGACGAAGTCCTAATTGAAAAAATTAATGAGGCACCTAGTTTGGAGTCAGAGAGCCAACAGAAGTTAAAGAAAGGCTCTGCTCCTAAAATTACCAAAACTATTCAGCTGAAGTTGGAGACCCCCGGTGGGCAGTCCGAAGATCATCGTGGAGACCCTCCAGTGCTACCTCCGAGAGGGAACCTTAAATCACCAATAAAAGAGAGGCCTGCCAGCGCTCACTGGGTGTAAGTAATAGGAGAACTGCGAGCACAGTTGATTAAGGTGAAAAAGTTGATTCATTCCAGGCTAGGACCTGTATCCCTCAGATCCAGGAGTGGGTTCCAAAACAGAAGATACCCGGCTTGTGAAGTATGCCGTTCATCAAATCAGAGTACGGTGTGTGTCCACTGTCTAAGATGTGGTGAGGAAGGACATTATGCCAAGGAATGCCAATGGTCACGGTCGTTTGGGTTGAAAGACAGGAGATTGCCAGTGTGGGGTGACTGGTAACCGCGACACGGTCCACATCTCACCAAACGCCAGAGCGGCTCATGAGGTAAAACGGCTGCGTCAGTACTATTCCCAAGTGTGTTCCCGTCTACAACAGCTGCAAGAGAGACAGGGGCATCAGTTACTTAATGCACAGTGCAGAGGTCAAATGATGTACTCCTGGGAGGAGGATTCCTCGGTCAGTAAAGATAGCTTCATCAGCCTAATCGGTGAAAGGTGCTTTATACAATTCCAGCTAGATGGACTCCTGGTAAAAGCACTGTGGGACAGAGGAGCCCAAGCGAGCCTTTTAAATGAATAATGGAGAAGGCACTACCTGCCACATACCTGCCTTCGGTCAATAAAAGAACTCTTAGGACCAGTGGAACTCCACGCAAAATAGGCTTGGTGGAAGTGACTTTCCAACTGAGGACCACGAAGAACAGCAACACCATTGAGCTTTTGGTACCTTTTCTCGTGACCAGTGATCAGAACGTGGCAGAGGATCCTATCCTGGGTTATAATGTATTCAGTGAGGTCATCACGAAACACAAGTCAGGGACACTGGTGATGGATGCAATTGCCACATTACTTGCCATACCCAACGCCATGGCGAAAAATGTGATTCATAGAGTAAAGAAAGCAGAGAATACAATTGCCCCAAAAGAAGTCAAGGTAGGCTGGCGCCCAACCATCATACCTGCAAACCAAATGGTGGGGGTGAGGTGTGGAGTCCAGGTAGAACCGGGAAGAAAAGTCCAGAATAGAATGTTCGTGCCAAAAGACTCCTCAGAACTTCCAGAAGGCCTATTTCAAGGTGAGACTGTGCTTACGAGTCCTACTGGTGGGTTTGCTCGAGTGACAGTACCGGAGATGAATACTACAAAACACGAAATTAGACTGGATCCAAAGACTGTGTTAGGTCACATTGAAACGGTATATCCAGCCAGTGTGAGACCCGCCCAGGGGTCTACCGTGAATTCAGTCTCCCCACCAAGGAACAGGAGTTGCCCAGGGGAGGAAATTGCATGACCCACCTCAGGGTCCTGGGATCCCCCAGTGTCCCTGGAACACTTGTATGCTGAAGATATAGCGATAGCAAAACAGATACTGAGAGAAGAGTGTCATGAATTCTCTAAAGATGACTGATATAGGCTGTATCCCGTCATTGCAATTGAAAATCAATTTGAAAGACACGACCCCAGTAACGAGAAGTTACATGTCTGTGCCAAAACCATTACACCGTGAAGTGAAAGAGTATTTACAAGATCTAATCAACAGAGGTTGGGTCCAAAAGTTGAAGTAGTCTTATTCCTCTGCTATTGTTTGTGTTAGGAAGAAGGACCGTATGTTGAGACTCTGTTGTAATTACCGGGAACTAAACCAAAAGTCAGTACCTGATCGGCACCCGATACCAAAGATTCAAGATATGCTGGATAGCCTATCAGGAAGTATATGGTTCTCTGTCCTCGATCAGGGTAAGGCATACCATCAAGGATTTGTTGAAAAGTCCAGTAGACCCTTGACAGCATTCATCACACCTTGGGGGTTATATGAGTGGATCCGCATACCGTTTGGGCTCAGTTCAGCTCCAGCAGAATTTCAAAGAAGCATGGAGACCTGTTTGGAAGGATTGAGGGACGATATCTGCCAGCTGTACTTGGATGACAATGTGGTACATTGTGCAAAGTGCAAAACCTTCCGGGAGCATGTTGAACACGTGAGGACCGGATTACAGCGGTATCAACAACACGGAGTTAAGTTGAACCCAAAGAAGTGTGAACTGTTCAAAAGGCAAGTCCGATTTCTAGGGAAAATTGTGTCCGGAGAAGGATATACCATGGACCCAGCAGAAATCGCTCCGGTACTGGCCTTAAAAAACAAGCGGCCCTTCACTGTCGGGGAGTTGAGGCAGATCTTAGGATTCCTCTCTTACTATTGTCCTTACGTTCGGAACTTCTCCAGGATTGCCGCCTTGCTATACCTCCTCTTGGGGGGACGATAGAGTCAACAACACCCACGGAGAAAAAGAAGAACACTGGTAGGACCGGGCTTAACAGAAACAACGCCGTTTCATCCCAACAGCCCATTCTCTGGACAGCAGACCACAAGGAGGTATTGGAAAAACTAGTAGACTACCTGGTAAAACCACGCATCTTGGGATATCCTGATTTCAACTTACCATTTGTTCTTCATTGTGACGCTTCTCAAGTTGGACTGGGAGCTACCCTGTATCAGCATGAAGATGGAAAATTGAGAGTCATCGGTTACGGTTCTAGAACGTTGACAGATGCCGAGAAGAATTACCATCTACAGTCCGGAAAATTGGAGTTCCTGGCATTGAAATGGGCTATCTGTGAACGATTTAGAGATTTCCTCTACTACCGCAAAAAAGTTTGAGGTTTATACTGACAACAACCCTTTGACCCATGTCCTCACTACAGCCAAACTGAATGCAATGGGTTTGAGATGGGTCGCTGAACTCGCTGACTTCAATTTCAGCATCAAGTACAGGAAAATGCAAAGCGGATGCTGACGGATTGTCGAGAATGCCACTAGAGCCTGAGGAGTTCTTGCAAGAATGCTCAGAAGATATCAGTCTGGAAGCAATTTAGACCACTACCCAAGCAGTGCAAGCTTATCAAGAGGAAGACACACCATTGTGGTGTCCGTTGACGGTGGAAACCACCATAAAAGCGAGAGAACAAGATCACCCCCTGTCTATTCAACAACTACCAAAAGGAAAAATCCGTAGAGCACAATGGGGAGATTAGATAATTGGTAGAATGCTACTTTATGTGGACCAAAATCGATTTCCAAGTAAATGGGAGAGAGATAATGAGTCACCAGCAGTATCTGTTTTAGTTAAAGAATGGACGAAGCTCTACCTCAGTGCAGATGGTATCCTGTATCGTAAAGGAAGTCAAAACCGGCAGTTGGTATTACCCAGAGTATTCCGTAGTTTGGTCTTCAAAGAACTCCATGAAAACATGGGACACCTGGGAGTGGAAAGGACAACCAACTTGATCTGTGCACGTTTCTTTTGGCCGTACATGCAGAGAGATATTGAGAGGTACGTGACCAGGGAGTGTAGGTGTCTGAAAAATAAACGTCCCAACCCATCAACCTGGGCACCTATGGGCAACATCCAAACTACGTATCCGTTTGAGATGGTCTCAATAGACTTTCTACATGTCGAGACGTGCAAGGGTGGTTACGAATAAATATTCGTTGTGATGGAACATTTTACTTGATTTGCCCAAGCATATACCACACAACGCCCTATCACCCAGAGGGTAATGGACAAGTGGAACGTTTTAACCGGACATTATTGTTGATGTTGCGCACTTTAACAGCTGACGAGAAGAAAAACTGGAAGATTTCTCTGTCAAAAGTGGTCCATGCCTATAACTGTACAAAGAGCGATGCAACGGGTTACTCACCCTTCTTCCTGTATGGGCGATCGCCAAGACTGCCAATCGACATCATGTTCGATACTCCGGTGTCAGAGACTTACAGAACATATCCGGAGTATTTTCGGAAATGTAAGGAACGGATGGCAGAGGCATACAACATAGCATCTAAAGTGGTTATGCAAGGACAGAGCAAGAGTAAGGAGTACTATGATCAAAAATGTTATGGAGCAGAATTGGCACCAGGAAGCCGGATGCTAGTCAAGAACGTACGTGAGAAAGGTGGCCCAGGAAAACTTCGTTCGTATTAGGAAGACAAGGTGTATGTGGTCATAAATAGGAAAGCCGATGACAGTCCAGTGTATGAAATCCGATTGTAAAGAGGGGACAAGAAAAACAGAATAGTCCATCGGAATTTATTACTACCCTGTGATTATCTCCCACCACAACAAGACTTCCCAGAAGCAGACCGACATTGACCAAGATCGACTAAAAGACCACCACAGATTGAAGCTCCGGTGGTGGATAGTGACCTTGAAAGTACCAATGAAGAAGAGCACACCGTTGTATTTCTCGGACCGGCAAGGAGAGTGATGTACCATCCTCAGGAGAGTGAACTAAGTCCAGAGGCTCCAAAGTTTGTATCAAGGAGTACAGATGAAGTCCAATTCAGTTCTGATGATCGAACACCAATCACTGGAGAGACCTACCTGTTATGTTCTGCTACCAGAGCTAAGGAAAGAGAGGAGATCTGTCCCTACGATAGAACTCAGCTGAATCCCTACGATGTAACAGGGAACCTGATCCTGCGATCAGACCTGCTAAAGTCCTAAGCTAGTCTGTACGGAGACCTATAGATGTGGGGAAGGAATCCCTACAAGTACTAAGGACTGGGAGGAAAATGGGACACCTCCTAACAGAAATAGTAGCAGACAGACGAACAAACAAAATATATAGAACAAAGAGGTCCGTAGACCAAGCAAACTAACAGAGTTAGATACAGAGCACAGGCTAGCTAGAAAGTAGTTAAACAATGAAGTCCAGCAAAGCCAGAAGGGCGAAGCAGGATTAAATAGGCCAACAAGGTCATGTGACCAGCAAAGGAAAAAAAACCTAAGAGCAAGGTTCTAACACTACCGACGCTCAGGAGAAGCGGAATTACCAGACCGTGTGGAACCAGGCGATTCTGGAGAAGTACGGGAACTTACAGAGGCAGTTCCAAAAGCATCTAAGGAAGCACGGGAAATGAGTGCGGTGGAAGAAACTCCTGTGACCGAAGAACCCGTGGTATCTGAGGAACAACCCATCAGGAGGATATCGACTCGAGAAGTGAGGAGACCCGTGATGCTGACGTATGAGACACTTGGTGAACCGAGTCTAGTGCCAAGGACTGTCGACTGGAAACAGGTATCTCTGCCTACGGACCAGGTAAGCCCACTGGAGTGGTATTCACCACCGAGAGGCAGTATGGAAGATGTTGCCTGGTGGAAAGACTTGTTTTCATGCTTTGATTTTCCTTAAAAGACTTCGTAGACACAAAGAACTGTTAAGGCCTAGTGAGAGAGAGAGCTGGTTGAAGACCTACAAAAAGCTCCAGCTGAAGAGACACTCATTGTGTTAATTGTGTTAATTGTTTATTTCTTACAGGAGTACTACTAGAAAAAGGTCATAGAATAGGTTGTTATAAATGTTTATAAATGTTATGCCAATTTGTATATAAAGTTACTCAACTTTCACCAATGTCTCAGAATTGGTCACATTGACCAATTAAGATGAATGTCGAGGACGACATTCAAAAAGGAGGGAAGAGTGTGACATGCATAAGTAGTGCTGTTGCTTCAAAAGCATCCAGCAACTATTACAAATAACACAAGCACAGGAGACAGGAAGTGTTGTGTTGTGCTTCAGAAGCATCCAGCAACTAGAGGGGTTAACATAGTCTCAGGAGACAGGGAGTGTTTTAGCAGAGCCCAAGGGGGATTGTGGGGAACTTGTTATTGTAGTCTGGCTGAAGCCGAAGAGAAAGGTGGTGTGTTATCTGGATCTGTCAGAAAGCAACTGAACAGGATTCAGATCAGGAGAGAAACTAAAAAACTAAACTCAGGTCAGATAAACTCCCTGAACTAACAGTGCAGAAGATTATCAGGCAGGAAGATAAGGACTGGAGGGAATTGTGTCACAGGGATCATCTCCTTCATGAACCCCCCCCCCCTCCATCTCCATGCAGGATAAAGAATGATGCGTACTATTGTGTCCTTGTAAAGGAAAAAAAGCCTGTGGTTGTGTATGAATAGAAGTGTGCTGCTAAGAGATCTAATCTATGCTGAATTATGCTACTGAAGAGACTGTAATACCGTGCTTTGTGAAGAAACTACTGTATAGTTACTGGAGCAGGTTACTCAAGAAACTCAGACTGTACTGTAATGAAGATTGTTGCTGTAATATCCCTGAATTGCACTGGCCGTGCTTCAGATTAAATTCCACTGTTAAACTGTTGAAAAAGACTCTTGTCAAATGTGTCTGGTCAGCAATTGAATCTATCGTGTGCCTGAGAGAAGCTGCAGCCTATGGTCGCCCTGAGTAACTGTTCCCTCTGGATTCCAAATAATTCATGAAACCCGTCTCGCCCTATCTGAACCTAGGGACGTGCATGTAACAAATATGCTAACTAAACACATAGGCGGGGATTTCGGGGATTACTAAGAAGATAGGCGGGAATTTCTTGGAGTCCCAGGGATGCCAAGCATGTGCAAAACCGAGTTGATAAAAACACATTTCTCTGCAATCAAACCTCTACTATGGGCCATACAGGTATGTATAGATTTACTTTTCTATAATCTGTATGCCCATAGTAGAGGTCTGATATCTCCCAGGGGGTGACAGATTCCCTTTAATAAATAAAATTTTCCACATGTCTACTTTACATCAGCAGAATTTTGGAAACATAATTTTTTTTGTTAGAAAGTTATAAGGGTTAAATGTTGACCAGCGAGTTCTCATTTTTACTACAACATTTACAAAACCATTTTTTTAGAGACCACATCACATTTGAAGTTACTTTGAGGGGTCCATATGACAGAAAATACCCCAAAATGACACCATTCTAAAAACTGCACCCCTCAAGGTGCTCAAAACCACATTCAAGAAGTTTATTAACCCTTCAGGTGCTTCACAGGAATTAATGGAATGTGGAAGGAAAAAATAAACATTTAACTTTTTTTCACAAAAAATTTACTTTAGACTCATTTTTTATACTTTCACAACGGTAACAGGAGAAATTGTACCAAAAAATATGTTGTACAATTTCTCTTAAGTACCCTGATACCCCATATTTGGGGCAAAACTATTCTTTGGGCGCACGGCAGGGTTTGGAAGGGGAGGAGCGCCATTTCACTTTTTGAATGTAAAATTTGTCGGCATAATTAGTGGACGCCATGTCGCGTTAAGAGAGGCGCAGATGTGTCTAAACAGTGGAAACCCCCTACAAGTGACACCATACTGGAAACTAGACCCCTATGGGAACTTATCTAGATGTGTGGTGAGCACCTTGAATGCCCAGGTGCTTCACAGAAGTTTATAACGTTGAGCCGTGAAAATAAAGAAATCACATTGTTCCACAAAAATGTTTTTTTTTAGCCCCATATTTTGCATTTTCACTAGTGTAACAGGGAAAATGCACCATGCAATTTGTTGTGCAAATTCAGTACGCTGATATCCAAAATGTGGAGGAAAACCACTGTTTGGGCGCACGGCAGGGCTCGGAAGAGAATGAGCGCCATTTGACTTTTTGAATGCAAAATTTTCTGAAATAGTTAGCGGAAGCCATGTCGCATTTGGGGAGCCTAAACAGTAGAATCTCCCCACAAGTGACACCATTTTGGAAACTAGACCCCACAGGAACTTATCTAGATGTGTGGTGAGCACCTTGAACCCCCAGATGCTTCACAGAAGTTTATAATGTTGAGCCGTAAAAATTTTAAAAAAATTAAATTTTTCCTGCAAGAATATTTTTTAGCCCCAAATTTTGCATTTTCACAAGGGTAACAGGAGAAAAGGGACCTCAAAATTAGTTGTGCAATTTCTCCTGAGTACGCAGATACCCCATACGTGGTCGAAAACTACTTTTGAGGCATAGTGCAAAGCTCAGAAGGGAAGAAACACCATATTGGAGTTCAGAATTTGCTGGAATGGTTTGGGGGTGCCATGTCACATTGACAGATCCCCTAAAGTGCCAGAACAGCAGAATTCCCCCATAAGAGACCCCATTTTACAAACTACACCTCTCAATGAATTCATCTAGGGGTGCAGTGAGCATGTTGACACCACATGTGCCTCACAGCATTTTATACCATTGAGCGGTGAAGAAAGAATAATTAAATTTTTACCACCAAAGTTTTGTTTTAGCCCCAGATTTTACTTTTTCACACTGAAAAATGCTGAATGTAGAAATACCCCATATGTGGCTGTACAGTACTGCTTAGCCACACGGCGAGACTCAGAAGGGATGGAAAGCTATTTACCTCCTGGAGTGCAGATTTTCCTAGAATAGTATGCAGACTCCATATACAGAGACCCTAAGTGCTAGATAAGCAGAATCCCCCCTCAAGTGACCACATTTTGGAAATTATACCCCTGTGGGAATTTATCTACAGGTGTGGTGAGGATTTAACTACATGGGTGTTTTCCAGAAACAAGCAGCAGTGGATGTTGCTGAGTAAAAATTGTAAACTGCCGTTGTAGTGACCAGTGTGTTATTCCCAGCTCGTGCTTCTGGAGACACGCACCAGTAAATTAGGCGGGCTCTCATCGCTACAGAAATGCCAAACATGGACACACTGTCGGGCTCAGAAGGCAGGTGGTCATTTGTACTTGGTAGCACAGAATTTGATGAATTTCTTTTGGGGGGGGGGGGGATTTCGCTTTCCCAAAGCCTTTGTGCTACGAGTAACGTGGAAGCCCCCTATATTTCCATTAACAGATGACAGACCTGAGTGGAGACTTGCTTTTTTTGTGGATTGAGTCGAAGTGAAGCAAAATGTTATGTAAAATGTTCCCATTTATCCTTTGTTCTACGCTGAGCACTGATATCGGGGTTTCCATTTAAATCACCTAGTGACATAATTCAGATGAAACCTCCGAGGGATCCATTCACTATAATGAGGTAGCAGAGTTACTCTGGACACCGTTGATTAGACTACTTTATTCTTCGGGTCAGTGCGATTACAGCAATACCAGCTTTATATTGGGTTTTTATGTTTGGCAGCTGTCACACACTAAAAAACGCTTTTTTTTGCAAAAACTAGTTTTTGCATCACAATATTTTGAGAGTTATCATTTTTCCATATTTCGGCTGACAGAGTCATGTAACGGCTTGTTTTTTGTTGGACAAGTTGACATTTTTATTGGTACCATTTTCGGGCACGTGACATTCTTTGATCGCTTTTAGTGATGAGCGAGTATGTTCTGTTACCCCTTTCGCCGAGAATATTCGGGCCGAGCACCGAGTAGTTACAGCTGCTCGGTGATATGTTTTAATCGCTCCCGTGTGCATGATTTGCAACTGTTTGACAGGTTTAAAACATGTGAGGAATGTGTAAGAAATAGACATTCCTCACATGTATTAAACCTGTCAAACAGTCGCAAATCATGCACACGGGAGCGATTCAAACATATCACCGAGCAGCTGTAAATACTCGGAGCTCGGCCCGAGCATACTCGGACAGAACATACTCGCTCAACACTAATCGCTTTCTATTCCGATTTTTGGGAGGGAGAATAAACAAAAACCAACAATTCAGGAATTATTTTTCTGTTTTTTTTTATGCAGTTTCGTATGTGGTAAAATTGATAAGGCAGCTTTATTCTTCGGGTTAGTATGTTTACAGCGATACTACATCTATATAATTTTTTTATGTTTTGGCACTTTTACACAATAAAAATAATTTTATATAAAAAAGAATTTGCATCGCTTTATTCTGAGAGCTATAACTTTTTTATTTTTTGACTAATGGAGCTGTATGGCGGCTTGCTTATTGCAAGACAAGATGACGTATTTTTGATCGCGTTTTATTCCACTTTTTGTTTGGTGGTATGGAGATAAAGCACCGTTTTTTACTTAGTTTTTTTTTTTTTACCATGTTCACTAAAGGGGTTAAATAGTGGGACAGTTTTATAAGTCAGGTCGTTCCGGACGCGGCGATACCAAATATGTGTACTTTTATTGTATTTTTGTTTTCTTTCATAATAATACTTATTTATGGATACAATATGTTTTTATTTTTGGGGGATTTTTTTACAATTTTTTTTCCCACTTTTTTACTTTGTCCCACTATGGGATTTTCATTTTTTGCAGACTGATAGCTTGTATAGCATAGGGCTGCAGGTGCATCCCTATGCTATGCGGGCGGTCAGCACTGCACTGCAAGCAAGCATGTTTGATCATGCACTGCGCATGATCAAACTAGTGCCTGGTGACCCAGATGTCATGACGACATCGGGTCACCATGGCAGCGATCGGGACCTCGCGATGATGTTGCGGGGCTTCCAATCCAACAGCAGAAGGGCTTCTGTCCCTCTGCTCGCTTGCAGCGATCGCAGCAATTAGGGGATTAAAGTGCCGAGGCACCGCACCTGACACTGAGTGTCGGGTGTCAGCTGTCAGAATCAGCTGATACCTGGCGGCGATCGGTGAGACCAGGGCACAGGGATGTATTATTACGTTTTTATTGGTACCATTTAAGGGCAAATGACATCTTTTAATTGCTTTCCATTCTGTTTTTTGGGAGGCAGAATGAACAAAAAAACTACAATTCAGGAATTGTTTTTTGGGAGTTTTTTTATGCCGCTTCACTGTGGTAAAATTGATAAGACAACTTTATTCTTCGGGTCAGTATGATACCACATTTATATAATTTGTTTTATATTTTGTCGCTTCTACACAATAAAAATAATTTTATAGAAAAAATATTGTTTTTACATCACTTTATTCATGACACGCCCCCGGAAAAAGCGATCAAGCGAAACGGCGTCCGCCGGGTGTGGGGAGAACACAGCAGGTCCTCAGCACTCCAGGATACACTTCATAACGAGATATTCTCATTCCCTCTTCCAAATAGATTACCCTCACCCCTATAGGGACTAAGCTTACTTAGAGCCCCTTTTTCTTGTTTCACATAACCTTGATTAAGATTGGATTTACTCCCCTCGTCGCACTTGCGCAAGATTTGGTGAAGTATTTCAATTTGCTTAATATGCCCCCCTACTATTTGCGTTAATTACTTGATCTCATCTAGGTGTATATTCATGTGAGCGGCTTTATATGATTACATCGTTCATTATTTACTAGACCGTACTGTGTTTCCTATCCCCCCTTTCTTTGGAGGTTTATTCCCTTGTATATTTTATTATATTTTTTATTCATTATTGGAAATAAAATTGTCAGTATTTTATCCTTACATTGTCAGAATGTCTTCATATCTGGCGGTCATATGCCGTTATAGATCTTTTTGTGGTAGAAATATTTCAAAGTTGTCTGACCTCATGTTATTGAACTATTTTTGGATTTACTTCTCCAATTTAGCAAAGAGTGTGTTATCTCTCAGAATCTGAAGAACTTCGGGGACTCTCTGCCAATGAGACTCAAGATCCGATGAATAAATCAAAATGTCATCCAGATAAACAATAACACTCCTACCGATCAAGGGTCTCAGAATGTCATTGATGAAATTTTGAAAAAATGCAGGGGCGTTAGTAAGCCCAAAAGGCATCACCAAACACTCAAAATGTCCTTCCGGGGTGTTAAAAGATGTTTTCCATTCATCTCCGTCCTTCACCCACAGCCATTTATATGCCCCACGAAGGTTAATCTTAGAAAACCATTTAGCTCCGGTCAATTGGTTAAACAAATCCGGAATAAGTGGTTTATGGGTAAGGATTGCGCACAGTGATCTTATTAATCTCCCAAAAATCCAGACATGGCCTAAGAACCCCATCCTTCTTTTTTGACAAAAAAAGAACCCAAACGCCACAGGAGACTTAGAGGGTCTTATGTGACCTGCAGCTAAACTAGTCTGAAGGTAGTCCTTCAAAGCCTCCCTCTCGGGAATTGTCAGATTAAACAACCGACTCTTAGGGAGCTTAGCATCAGGGACGAACTCAATAGCGCAATCGTAATCTCTATGAGGTGGTAAAGCTTTCGACTCCACCTCTGAAAAAACCCTCCAAAAATCCTGAATGGGTTCAGGTAACTCCCCCTTCACAACAGCCGCAATGTGAACATTACAACACTTACCATAACACCCCTGACCCCAGGATCTTATGGAACCAGACGACCAGTCCAGCAAAGGATTATGCACTTTTAACCAGGGCAACCCCAGGACGACCGGGGAAGGCAACTTAACAAGTACAAATAAGTCAATCTGCTCCCGATGTTCCATATTCATAGTAAGCGGAAATCCAGTGACTTTTCGAAGAATGCTCCCAAGCTCCAGGGGAGTATTATCAATCGCCACCACAGGAAAAGTAGACGACAAAGGTTCAGAATCAAACTTATACTTTTCAAGAAATTGTTGATCAATCAAATTAAGTGCAGAACCACAATCCACCATAATCTGAAACTCAATCAAACGACCCTGACAGGTGGTATTACCAGGAAAAAACACCCCAGCAGAACGTAAAAACGCAATGCGAACGGGAGTGTTATTTCTACTGACCATTTTTTTTTCTTTCCATAAGCAAACCTCAAATTGCTTTAAAAAATGATCAGCCTTACCGCAATACAAGCAAAGTCGCTCAGAGAACCCCCTGTCCCTCTCCTTGGAACGGGATGACATTGCCCCGACCTGCATAGGTTCCCCAGTGTCGGCAGGAATATCGTGAAAAACAGAATCCAGAAATACAGGAAATTTTTCCTCACTCTGTCTAGCCCTCAACCTTCTATCCACACGGATAGCTAACTGCATGTCAACTTGCAGAGTATCAGGTGCAGGGAATGCAATGAGCAAATCTTTAACCCTTTCACTCAAGCCTGCCAGAAACTGAAACTTGAGTGCAGGTTCGCTCCACCTGACCTCTGTAGACCATCGTCTGAACAGGGTGCAATAACTCTCAGCATCAAGAGAACTCTGTTTGAGACGTCTGAGCTCTGCCTCAGCTGATGTAACCCATCATATAGCAAACCCATGGCATCAAAAAATGCCTCCACAGAGGAAACGCCCAGATTTGAGTTTCTTTACGCAATAGAGTCATAATAATCCCTACACGATGTAGTTCTCTACTAGAAGACCTAGGTCTGAGCCGAAAATACAACAAACAAGCATTTTTAAATGAAAAAAAATCCTGTCGTTTCCCTGAGAAAAACGCAGGTAATCCTACCTTAGGCTCTTCATAGCATTCTGCAGGGTATTTACTCACATACTGCTGAAGATCGGCAACCTCCAGAGTCAACCCTTGCAAGACTTGAGCTAGCTCCTGGATGGTAACCATACTGAAGAAAATCCAGGAGAAGGAGAGGAGAAGAAAAAAAAAACTTTTTTTTTTTAAATGCGGCTGGACATACTGTTATGTTTTGCAACTTAGAACTAAGGAATAGGAGGGAAAAGCTGTCCCTGCGCTGAGACTCAGCTGAACCATACGCTGGGATGGATGCCCTATTCCTTATGAATAGCCCCACCGAAACTCCTGCACTGAACTCAAACAAAGACCTGCAGGAAGGGGAAAGGGGTCCCTAAAAGATCTAAGGACGGGGATCTAAAGCAGGAGACCTCCTAACAGAAAAGTTAGTTGCAGAAACGAAAATTAAAGGAAACAAAAACTGGTGGAACAAGAAGTCCCAGGATAACAATAGTCCAAAGCAAGAAGAACTAAACAAGGCTACTTAGCCAGAGCACGAGCGTTACAACACTGATGTCCAGAGGGGAATGGAAGCCAGGTGCGATGCACGCAATAAAATCCAGCCAGTGCAAGGACCATCTTTTAAAGAGGATTCTGCTACACCAGTGCAGAGCTTGCTCAGGAATGGCAGCAGGCAGTGCATCTGCAAACTCAGTAAGGTGATGGCTTTTTGAATCTCACCTGTCAACAAAGAAGGTTCTTCTCTCCAAGAAAAATATCAGGCAGACAGACTGGCATTGTGCAGAAAGTAAGGGACTGGACTGCAGAGGACTTGAGTAAAGTTATTTTGTCTGATGAAGCCCACTTCAGACTGTTTGGGATATATGAAAGAATGATTGGCCATAGAAAAAAAGGTGATTGCTACCATACACTGCGTGTAGAATTATTAGGCAAATGAGTATTTTGATCACATGATACTTTTTATACATGTTGTCCTACTCCAAGCTGCATAGGCTTGAGAGCCAACTACCAATTAAGTAAATCTGGTGATGTGCATCTCTGTAATGAGGAGGGGTGTTGACTAATGACATCAACACCCTATATAAGGTGTGCTTAATAATTAGGCAACTTCCTTTCCTTTGAAGCTGCCAAGATGCCATTCGCCACCAGTTTTGCCATATTTCAGAGCTGCAACGTTACTGGAGTATCAAAAAGCACAAGGTGTTAGATACTCAGGGACATGGCCAAGGTAAGGAAGGCTGAAAAACGACCACCTTTGAACAAGAAACATAAGATAAAACGTCAAGAATTGGCCAAGAAATATCTTAAGACTGATTTTTCAAAGGTTTTATGGACTGATGAAATGAGAGTGACTCTTGATGGGCCAGATGGATGGGCCAGAGGCTGGATCAGTAAAGGGCAGAGAGCTCCACTCCGACTCAAACACAAGCAAGGTGGAGGTGGGGTACTGGTATGGGCTGGTATCATCAAAGATGAACTTGTGGGACCTTTTCGGTTTGAGGATGGAGTGAAGCTCAACTCCCAGACCTACTGCCAGTTTCGGGAAGACAACTTCTTCAAGCAGTGGTACAGGAAGAAGTCGGTATCGTTCAAGAAAAACATGATTTTCATGCAGGACAATGCTCCATCACATGCATCCAACTAGTCCACAGCGTGGCTGGCCAGCAAAGGTCTAAAAGAAGAAAAAATAATGCCCCCCTTGTTCACCTGATCTGAACCCCATAGAGAACCTGTAGTCCATCATAAAATGTGAGATCTACAGAGAGGGAAAACAGTACACCTCTCGGAACAGTGTCTGGAAGGCTGTGGTGGCTGCTGCACGCAATGTTGATCGAAAACAGATTAAATAACTGACCGAATCTATGGATGGAAGGCTGTTGAGTGTCATCATAAAGAAAGGTGGCTATATTGATCACTAATTTTTTTGGTTTTTGTTTTTGCATGTCAGAAATGTTTATTTCTAAATTTTGTGCACTGATATTGGTTTACCTGGTGAAAATAAACAAGTGAGATGGGATTATATTTGGTTTTTATTAAGTTGCCTAATAATTCTGCACAGTAATCGTTACCTGCACAAACAGATATCCTCCTAAGATAGCCAAATCTAAAAAAAAACCACTCCAACTTCCAAAAATATTAAGCTTGGATATTTATGAGTCTTTTGGGTTGATTGGGAATATAGTTGTTGTTCAATAATAAAAATAATCCTCTAAAATACAACTTGCCTAATAATTCTGCACACAGTGTAGGTCCGGTGTCATGCCAAGAGTAAAGCATCATAAGACAATTCATTTGAGAGATTGCTCTTTATCCAAGGGAGTGCGCTCACAAGTTTGCCTGAGAACATTGCTATGAATAAAGAATAGTATGTAAACATCCTCCAGGAGCATTTAAGTGATGAACAATGCTTTTTCCAGCCTGATGGAGCACCATGTCAAACGGTAAAAGTGATGACTAATTGGTTTGGTAAACAAAACGAACAAAACTGTCCAGCTCTCAATACCATTGAGAACCTGTGGTCAATCCTCAAGAAGTGGGTTGACAAACAAAAAACACAGAAATTGTTCTAAATTCCAAGCACTGCTTAGGCAAGAATGGGTTGCCATTAGTGTTGAGCGAGCATGCTCGACACTGCTCGTTACTCGTCCGAGCATCTCACTACTCGGGATGTTCAGCGAGCACCGAGCATTTCCGGGTTACTCGGGCAGGAGCTCGGGTCTCCGCCCTACACGTTTCGCGCTCTTTACAGAGCCAATGAACATGCAGGGATTGCCAGCCAGTCACTGTAATGCCGCAGACAATGTTGTTTGTGGGCATTACAGTGATTGGCTGGCCGCACAGCGTCACCTCGAGGATTTAAAACCGGGCGCCGCCATCTTGGACACCGTCGCTCCAGATCAGACAGTGTAGAGAGGGTGCTGCTGACTTAGGGAGAGATATATAGTGCAAAATACGTAGTGTAGGGGTCTCTAAAGCCTGCCAAATCAAACAAACAGTCCTTCTCAGGACTAATATCCATCCCAGATATCAGGCAGACAGGCAGGCTGTATAGGAGATGCAGTGGTTATACCAGCAAACGCTGCATTACAGTCCTGTGTGCTCCTGTTGGTCAAATTGCTAGACTTATACCCCGGTCTCAGGGGCCAGAAATGTTATTTTTTTTTTCAGCTAAATCCTGTATTTTTTTTTCCTCAGTCAGACTGTACAAATACGCGTCTTATTAACCTTTTGGTATCCCCCCCCCCACCCAAAAAAAAAAAAATTGAGTGTGTCTATGACTGTTCAGACACCAATATATCTGTTTAAAAGAGTCTGGTGTAGGCCAGAGAAATAGAAAAATAGAACTGTGGTTTTGCAGTTCCACGGGTCAAATCTCTGTATTATCCTGCTTTTGTCATTTTTTGCCATAAAAAAAACTGTAATAGTGTCTCCCTGACTGTTCAGACACCAAGATATCTGTTTAAAAGATTCTGGTGTACGCCACATAACTATAACTGTGGTTTTGCAGTTCCACGGGTAAAATCTCTGTATTATCCTGCTTTTGGCATTTTTTGCCGTAAAGAAAACTGTAATAGTATCTCCCTGACTGATCAGACACCAATATATCTGTTTAAAAGAGTCTGGTGTAGGCCAGAGAAATAGAACTGTGGTTTTGCAGTTCCACGGGTCAAATCTCTGTATTATCCTGCTTTTGGCATTTTTTGCCGTAAAAACATACTGTAATAGTGTTTCCCTGACTGGTCAGACACCAATATATCTGTTTAAAAGAGCCTGGTGTAGGCCAGAGAAATAGAACTGTGATTTTGCAGTTCCACGGGTCAAATCTCTGTATTATCCTGCTTTTGGCATTTTTTGCCGTAAAAAAAACTGTAATAGTGTCTCTCTGACTGGTCAGACACCAAGATATCTGTTTAAAAGAGTCTGGTGTAGGCCAGAGAAATAGTACTGTGGTTTTGCAGTTCCACGGGTCAAATCTCTGTTTTACCCTGCTTTTGGCATTTTTTGCCGTAAAAAAAAACGGTAATAGTGTCTCCCTGACTGGTCAGACACCAAGATATCTGTTTAAAAGATTCTGGTGTACGCCACATAACTATAACTGTGGTTTTGCAGTTCCACGGGTCAAATGTCTGTATTATCCTGCTTTTGGCATTTTTTGCCGTAAAAAAAACCTGTAATAGTGTCTCCCTGACTGGTCAGACACCAATATATCTAAGAGTCTGGTGTAGGCCAGAGGAATAGATCTGTGGGTTTCCTCTTCCACAGTTCTAAACTCCTTTTTATTACTTTTTTTCCATTGATAGTGCGAGTGTAAGCTATTTTACTTCATTTACAATGGGCAAGGCGCGTAGCAAGGGATGTGGAACTGGACGTTCTGATGATGGTGCGTGTAGAGGACGGAGCCGTGGCCAAGGTGAAAATATGCCACAACCAACAGCCACATCTTCTCGCTCCCACTTCTTGACCGACTTACTAGGGAACCACACTACAACACCAGTATTGCGAACTGATCAGTGTGAACAGGTTATTAATGGGATAGCAGATAATACTTCCAGTTACCTGGGCACCACCACCTCCGGTCTGTCTTCCACACGGTCAAATTTTAGTAGCCGTGGGTCTCGACCGCATACTCCTCCTCACCCTGATGCTCCTTCCTCCCACCATGCCGAGTGTCGTCAGACAGCAACTGATCCCACACTTGGACACTCTGAAGAGCTGTTCACTGGTCCATTTCCATATTTGTGCCCCTCGCCTGCTCCGCTTGAAGTTGTGGAAGAGGAGATCCCATGTAGCGATGCCCAAATATTTGAACAGCCACGGCCACAGGAAGTCGACGCTGGCAATTTGTCACAAGAGGTGGACGATGACGAGACACAATTGCCACGAAGTGAGGAGGAGGATCGTGGTGCGCAAGTGGAAGAGGAGGAGGTGGTGGATGATCTAGTAACTGACCCAACGTGGCAGGAGGACACTCAGAGCGAGGCCAGCAGCACACAGGGGGAGGGAGGCAGAGCACTCCAACAGGCAAGAAGAAGCAGTGTGGTGGCCACAGACAGAAGGCGGGCAACCGTTCCCCGTAACACCAACACGAAGGACGTTGACAGTACAACCGGTAGGTCTTCCAGAGTCTGGAATTTTTTTTAAAGACTTTGTTGATAACCCCAAAAAGGCCATTTGTACCACCTGCCATGCCAGCATCAGCAGGGGTGACAAAACTACCAGCCTGACCACCACCAGCATGATCAGGCACATGGCAGCAAAGCAACCGACTTCATGGGGCGAACCCCAGGGTCCACGACCAGTGTCAGCGAGTGTCACCACTGCTTCTTCCGCTGTTGTGCGTGTAATAGAACCCCCTGTTGTGCATGCAAGGCAATCCCCTGTCCATACTGCATGCAAAGATGCCCCCTCCTCTCAGTCTTCACTTGTTATGGCAGTTTCTCAAGAAACAGAATCAACGTCCACGTCCCACCGCTGCGTTCAATTGTCCATATCCCAGACCTTTGAACGAAAGCGCAAATTCGCAGCCAACGCCCCACAGGCCACAGTCCTAAATTCGCACATTTCACGACTGCTTGATTTGGAAATGCTGCCTTTTAGGCTGGTGGAGACGGAATCCTTCCGCAACCTTATGGCGGTGGCCGTCCCTCGGTACTCGGTCCCCAGCCGACACTATTTTGCCCGGTGTGCCATCCCCGCACTACACAAGCACATGTCCCAAAACATCTGCCGTGCCCTCAACAACGCAGTTACTGGGAGAGTCCACCTGACAACGGACACGTGGACAAGGGCTTGTGGCCAGGGACGGTACATCTCCCTGACGGCACACTGGGTAAACATAGTGGAAGCCGGGACCCAGTCGGACCTTGGGACGGAACATATCCTCCCCACACCGAGGATTGCGGGCCCTATGTCAGTCAGAGTTGTCCCCACACTGTACAGCTCCTGCGCATCATCCTCCTCCTCCTCATGTTCAGCCTCCATCTCAGATATCACCACATCAGTTACAAGCTGGAAGCACTGCAGTACTGCCTCAGCCAAGCGGCAACAGGCTGTGCTGAAACTCATAAGCTTAGGTGATAAACTTCACACTGCTTGTGAGTTGTGGACAGCTGTGAAAGAGCAGGCAGATCTGTGGCTGAGACCGCTGAACCTACATCCAGGCATGGTCGTGTGTAACAATGGCCGTAACCTGGTGGCGGCTCTGAGGCGAGGCGAGATCACACATATATCATGCCTGGCTCATGTGCTTAACCTCGTGGTTCAGCGGTTTCTTAAATCATACCCCGAGTTGCCAAATCTGCTCGTCAAAGTACGCCACCTGTCAGCTCATTTTCACAAGTCGGCTACAGCTTCCGCTGCCCTTGCTGTGTTGCAGCAGCGTTTGCAGCTTCCGGCACACCGACTGGTGTGTGATGTCCCCACACGTTGGAACTCTACCCTCCACATGTTGCAAAGGATTTGTGAGCAGAAGAGAGCAGTTGTGGAGTACCAGCTGCAACAAGGCCGTCGATATTCAGGTCAGACTCCACACATAAGACCTCAGGAGTGGACCTGGATGTCTGACATATGTACCATCCTGACAAACTTTGAGGAGTCCACCAAGATGGTGAGTGGCGATGACGCCATCATTAGGGTCAGCATCCCACTTGTCGGTCTTTTGCAACGCTCTCTGCAGAGAATTAAAGAGGAGGCATTGCAGCCAGAGTATGATGAGATGGATCAAGAACCCTTAATGGGCGATTACACACAGCCCACCCTCATCTCATCCCAACGTGCATTGGGGGACAATGAGGGAGAGGAGGAGGAGGAGGAAGAACAGGAGCTGGTATCATGCGCTGTAGACTGTAGTACCTGTACAACTGTCATACAGTCGGTTCAGCGTGGGTGTCCTGAGGACAGGGGGGAGGAGGAGGAGGAGGAGGAGGAGAGCATGGTCAGTCGTCATCTTGGTGAGGACACGGAAGTCTTGCCCGTTACCAGTCTGGCACGCATGGCTGTCTTACGCTGCCTTAACCGTGACCCTCGTGTTGTCAAAATGTTGGGTGACAGTCATTACTGGTTGGTGACACTTTTAGACCCCCGCTACAAGGAGAGCTTTCACTCTCTTATTCCTGAGGTGGAGAGGTCTACAAAAATGGAGCAGTACCAGAAGGCCCTTGCTGCAGAACTGTTAAAAAAATTCCCATCTGAACACGCTAGCGGCAAAGTTTACAGTTCGTTGACCAACCAAGGCGTACAGGCGAGAGAGACGCAACTCCAATCCAGCAGAGGCAGGGGAACACTGTCAACATTCTGGGACAGTTTTCTGAGACCCGCCCAGCTTACAGGCCCTGAGGCGCGGGGTACTCTCACAAGGAGTGGAAAGTTTCAAAAGATGGTGAGGGAGTACCTTGCCGACTGTACCAGCGTCCTCCATGATTCCTCTGTGCCTTTTAATTATTAGGTATCCAAGCGTGTTTTTAGTGCCTCCGGGGCAATTATAACTGATAAGCGCACTCACTTGTCAACTGACAATGCTGACAAGCTGACCCTTATCAAAATGAACAATGGCTGGATTGGGCCAGACTACTCATCACCACCAAATGACAGCAGAGTAACATAAAGTCAAATCCATCTGTTATTTCGGGAGGTGTATTCCCATGCACCGCTTCACACCCACACATAGGTATACGCTTCCTCATTTCGGCTGTATTTTGCTCTTCTCCTTATCCGCAGTCTCCACCACCACTATACCACCAGGGTGACCGTGGTCCGTTTGCCAGCACTGCAAGTTCCTACATCCTAAATTTTAGCAGCTTTTGCTTGGAAGGCATAGGCAAAGACTATGGGTGATCCTCTCCCCAATAATGGGAATAATGTTTTTAATATGTTGTAATGCATGGCTCTTGTAAGGGGCATGAAAACCGTCTTTTTAAACTACTGCGACCTCCACACTTTTCCCAGGGACATGGATATTGTCTTTTTATTCCACTGCGACCTCCACCACTTTTCCCAGGGGCATTAAAACTGTCTTGTTAAGCTACTGCAACCTCCACGTCTCTTCCAAGGGGCATTAAAACCGTCTCGTTAAGCTACTGTGACCTCCACCACTTTTTCAAGGGGCATTGATATTGTCTTGTTAAGCTATTGCGACCTCCACCACTTTTCCAAGGGGCGTTGATATTGTCTTGTTAAGCTAATGCGACCTCCACCACTTTTTCAAGGGGCATTAAAACCGTCTTGTTAAGCTACTGCGACCTCCACGTCTCTTCCAAGGGGCATTAAAACCGTCTTGTTAAGCTACTGCGACCTCCACGTCTCTTCCAAGGGGCATTAAAACCGTCTTGTTAAGCTACTGCGACCTCCACGTCTCTTCCAAGGGGCATTAAAACAGTCTTGTTAAGCTACTGCGACCTCCACCACTTTTCCCAGGGGCATTGATATTGTCTTTTTATTCCACTGCGACCTCCACCACTTTTCCCAGGGGCATTGATAATGTCTTTTTATTCCACTGCGTCCTCCACGTCTCTTCCAAGGGGCATTAAAACCGTCTTTTTAAGCTACTGCGACCTCCACCACTTTTCCCAGGGGCATTAAAACATTCTTGTTAAGCTACTGCGACCTCCACCACTTTTTCAAGGGGCATTGATATTGTCTTTTTATTCCACTGCGACCTCCACCACTTTTCCAAGGGGCATTAAAACCGTCTTGTTAAGCTACTGCGACCTCCACATCTCTTCCAAGGGGCATTAAAACCATCTTGTTAAGCTACTGCGACCTCCATGTCTCTTCCAAGGGGCATTAAAACCATCTTGTTAAGCTACTGCGACCTCCACCACTTTTTCAAGGGGCATTGATATTGTCTTTTTATTCCACTGCGAACTCCACCATTCTTCCAAGGGGCATTAAAACCTTCTTGTTAAGCTACTGCGACCTCCACCACTTTTCCCAGGGGCATTAATATTGTCTTTTTATTCCTCTGCGACCTCCACCACTTTACCCAGGGGCAATAAAACCGTCTTGTTAAGCTACTGCGACCTCCACCATTCTTCCAAGGGGCATTAAAACCGTCTTGTTAAGCTACTGCAACCTCCACGTCTCTTCCAAGGGGCATTAAAACCGTCTTGTCAAGCTACTGCGACCTCCACGTCTCTTCCAAGGGGCATTAAAACCCAACAGGCCAACCGTGCACAGGAGACCCAGTTGCTATAAATGGAAAAAACGGTTTTGTTAAGGCCCTCAGACCTCCATGTCACTTCCAAGGGGCATTGGAGTGCCTCAAAATTTTTCGTAGGCATTGCACTCACTGCATGCCCTATAACTGTGTAGCCGAACCGCTCCTTTTGGTACAGAAACATATCCTACAAGACATGTGTGGTTGACTGGCCTGATATTGATGTGAATAGTCCCTGTTCCTCCTGCTCTTTCTCCTTTGCCACCACCTCATCCATCATTCATCACCTGAAGCTTTGTTTTAATGGGAGTCACAGAACTGGGATAGTAGCAGGAAAACATCCAGCAATGCTTGGAGGAGGTAGGATATGAGCCAAAACGCTGACCACCTCAGGCCTAGCCGCTACTACATACATGCGCTTGCATTCCAAGAAAACAAAGCAGATGCTAACTTCTATCATCATCATCATGCTCCTCACCTTGGCACTCTCAACTCCCCTGATGGAGAAGCCAGGGCCCACCGGAGGAGTCTGGTTCTCTGGTGCGCTCGTCCAATGCTGCCCTAAAGCAGGCCGGGCTAAGAAAAGTGTGGGGGGAAGTTCCAAGGAGAAATAGGGGCGGCTGGGGACCATTTATGGACACCCGGCTGCCCCAAGGCGGCTGGGGACCGTGTGTGGACACCCGGCCGTAGGGCGGCTGGGGACCGAGTGTGGACACCCGGCCGCCCCCTAGCGGCTGGGGACCGAGCGTGGACACCCGGCCGCCGGGCGGCTGGGGACTGAGTATGGATACCAGGCCGCGGATGCAGCCATGACATGGTGGCCGGCGTCTGCCTTCACATGCCTAAAAGGCCCAATTTCAAGTTCAAGCTAGCTACTAGTATGGTATTACAGCCTGGGGGTGGGTGGCAGGTTGCACACTTACGCTTGCATTCCAAGAAAACAAAGCAGATGCTAACTTCTATCATCATCATCATGCTCCTCACCTTGGCACTCTCAACTCCCCTGATGGAGAAGCTAGGGCCCACCGGAGGAGTCTGGTTCTCTGGTGGGCTCATCCAATGCTGCCCTAAAGCAGGTCGGGCTAAGAAAAGTGTGGGGGGAACTTCCAAGGAGAAATAGGGGTGGCTGGGGACCGTGTGTGGACACCCGGCCGCGTAGCGGCTGGGGACCGAGAATGGACACCCGGCCGCCGGGCGGTTGGGGACTGACTATGGATACTAGGCCGCCGACGCAGCCATGACATGGTGGCCGGCGTCTGCCTCCACAAGCCTAAAAGGCCTAATTTCAAGTGCAAGCAAGCTAGCAGTATGGTGTTTCAGCCTGGGGGTGGGTGGCAGGTTGCACACTAAGGCTGTGTGCCCACGATGCGTTTTTCAAGCGTTTATGCTGCGGAATTTCCGCAGTGTAAATGCTTAAAAAATGCTTGGTAATCCGCCCCCCATGGTCCTCAATGACAAGCCGCACTGTCAATGCCCATGCTGCGGATTTTTCCACAGCGTTTATGCTGCGCTCAAAAATCCCGAGCATGTCCATTAATTTTCCGGAAGCGCGGCGTAATCGCCGCCATTGAATTGCATTGAGATGCATATAATCCGTGTCAGTACATTTGTACTCACGGATTATATGCGTTTCAATGTGCGGATGGTACCCAGTTCTGGAGGAGAGGAGACTCTCATTGTACCTGTAAAAAAAAGAACAAAATAAAAAATAAAGATTATATTCACCTTCCGACGGCCCCCGGTCTCCTCCTCTGTGCTTGCGGGCAGGACTGAAGGACCTTCGGTGACATCAGAGTCATGTGACGGCAGGTCTTTCAGTGCAGTGTCCCGCGATATCCCGGCAGCCAGGAAAGAGCGCAGCAGCACTCCCCGGGCCATCGGAAGGTAAGTATAGGTTTATTTTTTTATTTTTAAACATTCTTTCGGTCACACTATATAAATCCATGCTGTTTGCATGGATTTATATAGTGTGACCTAGTTGTCAAGCACTTTCCAAGTGATGCTAAAATCGCCTGGAAAGCGCTTGTCAATCCGCATGCGGAAACGCATGTGAATAACGCTTCAAATCCGCATGTATTTGGCAGGAAAAACGCATGCACAATTTGCATGCTTTTTTTCTGCCAGGGAGATGCAGAAATGCTGCAGAAATTTTCTGCTTCATTTCTGCATCGTGAGCACATAGCCTTACGCTTGCACTCCAAGAAAACAAAGCAGATGCTAACTTCTATCATCATCATCATGCTCCTCACCTTGGCACTCTCAACTCCCCTGATGGAGAAGCCAGGGCCCAATGGAGGAGTATGGTTCTCTGGTGGGCTCGTCCAATGCTGCCCTAAAGCAGGCCGGGCTAAGAAAAGTGTGGGGGGAAATTCCAAGGAGAAATAGGGGCGGCTGGGGACCGTTTATGGACACCCGGCCGCCAGGCGGCTGGGGACCGTGTGTGGACACCCGGCCGCCCCCTGGTGGCTTGGGACTGAGCGTGGACACCCGGACGCCGGGCGGCTGGGGACTGAGGATGGATACATCGCTGCCAAAGCAGTCATGAGGTAGTGGCCAGCTTCGGCCTCCTTAAAACTAAAAGGCCCCATTTCAAGTGCAAGCTAGCAATATGGTATTGCAGCCTGGGGGTGGGTGGGTGCAAGGCTGCATACTTGCGCTTGCATTGCAAGGAATGGGGGAGGTACAACTGAACACTGCCCTGGGACAAGGACTTGCAGGGGGATAGTTGCAAGTTGGCATCTTCTGATGCGGCAAGGATCACTTCTGATAAGCACACTTTTAGGCAGTGACCTGGGTGTCAGAGATGCTTCCAGGGGTCTTCCCCATGCTGTTCCCATGTCTTTTCAGCACTGTATGCATGTGTCATACATCACATGGCCAGATAAGATTGTAAAATGTTAAAATGACATTTGTCACGGTTGAAAGCAATACAAAAGTGCAAAAACGCATAAAAAATGCTACTTGTGAACATAGCCCAAGGTGTGAAGGAGTAGTTTTGTTTTTGGTTATTTATTTTACCTTATACACAAGTCTTTACCCTGGAAAGGAAGTTCCTTAACATATTTCACAGGAAAACAGTTTCAGTTTCGTTTTTGAACGTTTTATTGTGAGCCCGTAAAAGTGGCTTAATACCTCTGACCACGTTGTTGACAACAGTGACCTGGGGATCAGAAATGCTTCCTGGGGCGATGCCCATGCTGTCTCCATGTCTTTTGAGCACTGTCACTATCGTTTTGGGCACTTTTTAGGCTTTCTACAGACTGCCGGGGGTGCCGCCGCAAAAATGCTCGGGTCTCCCATAGACTAACATTGGGCTCATTGCTCGGGTCGAGCACCCGATTATCACCGTGAGCTCGGCCCGAGCTTCGAGCACCCGAGCAATTTAGTGCTCGCTCAACACTAGTTGCCATCTGTCAGAATTTTGCCTAGGCAGTGATTTCCAGCATGCCAGTTGAATTGCAGAAGTCTTGAAAAATAAGGGTCAACACTGTAAATATTGAGTCTTTCCATAAACTTTAAGCATTTAGGAAAAATAATATAGTGAAAATATATATTCTTGTATCGTGTTAGCCAGTAGATAGAAAATATTTAAATTTGAGAGTCCTCAGTGGTTGATACCTTTTAATGGCTAACTGAAAAGATGGTAACAAATTGCAAGCTTTCAAGACTACTCAGACTCTTCATCAGGCTAATATACCACAAAATCTGAAGAGTCACATATTTATACACAATAAGACATAAAAATAATGCAGTAGATAAGACAGGTGATGGAAAGCAGAGTTATTATGGAAGAGATAAACAGTTCTGGCTATAAATATTTTAGCAGTTAATAGATAAGGAGTGTGAAGGTTTTATTGTCCTGTGACTAGGTCCAGTGTTGTGATGGCCTCACAAGTCTGAGGGGCACATTCCTTAGCTGATGTAGAATGACATAAATCCATGCGACACATTCATTCCTGCTCTGAAAGTGTTAAAGGTCATCATCAGTTTATATTCTGAGATTCTTCTTTCTCTTTGAGATTTGAAGTTACCTTTTAATACCAGTAATTTGATGTCTTTTATGCTGTGATCAGGGGAACAAAAATGCTTGGCTACAGGTAGATCTATTCTTTTTTCTTTAATTGTGTGGCGATGATGATTCATCCTTGTCCTAAGTTTTTGCTCAGTCTCCCCTACATAAAGACCCCCAGCTGGACATTTGGTACATATAATTAAGTACACTAAGTTAGATGTGATACAGCTGAACGTACCTGGGATCTTATAGTCCTGATGTGAATTGGGGATCTTTATCTTGTCTGTGGTCGTTATAAACGGACAGGTTTTACATTTTTTCTCTTTGCAAGGAAAGGTACCTGTAGCTGGAGGAGATTACAGGGAACTTCTGACAATGATGCTTCTTAGATTTGGGGGCTGCCTGAAACACAGAAGTGGGGGGTCTGGAAATATGGATTGTAATCGGGCATCTTTTTGTAGTAAGGGTTGTAGTTTCCGTGCAGCTCTCGTTAGCGCCTCCAGATTTGGATTGTAGGTGACTACTAGAGGCACTTGGTTGCTTTCTTGTTTGGTTTTGTAATGTAGGAGATGATTTCTTGATATTCTGGTGGTTCTTGTAATCTGGTTCTCAATTGTTCTTGAATGGAAGCTCTGATTCAAAAAGGTCTTTCTGAGACCATCAAGGTGTTTGTCTCTATCCATAGGGTTGGAACATATCAGATTGTATCTGATGGCTTGGCTGTAAACAATAGAGTTTATGTGTTTTGGATGGAAACTGTCCCATTTAAGGTATGTAGGACGGTCGATTGGTTTCCGGTACAAGGATGTCTCTATTTCATTGTTCTGTAGCTTAATGATGGTGTCCAAAAAGTTAATTTCAGTACAGGAATAGTTGAGTGTTAGGTTGATGGTGGGATGAAATTGATTAAAGTGTTTATGGAACGTCTACAGCTGTTGCTCAGACCCCATCCAGATGATTAAAATATCGTCAATGAAACGATAGTAGGCCAGAGAAATAATATACTTTTTGTAAATAAAAGGGTAGAACCTATTTTATACGGACGTACACAGTGTGATTTCTTGTCACTCTCAGTCCAATACAGGTTCTGAGACTCCTCTGAGAACAACAGACAAGTTCACTGAAGCACTCGCCAAGCACACAATGCAAGAAGCCGAATGTGGGTCAAACTGAAGGCCATGTCTCTTTAGTGAAAGAAATGTGTGCTACGTGTAAATACTATGACTGGAGTGGGCAATCTGAGTACTTATGACACTGGGATTATGAAGAACCATGAGAATATCCAGAGTGATCGTCCCTTTAACACCCTATGGTGTTTTTATGCTGTGTGTAAACTAGCACTTGGGACAGTATCTTCGCTTACAATAAGTTTTATTTCTATAGTGCCAACATATTCCGCAGAACTTTACATTTTAGATGGGATTTGTACAGACAATAAAGACATTACAGAATAACAATAATCACATAAATCAACAGATACCAAAGGGAATCAGGGCCCTGCTCATCAGCTTACAATCTATGAGGAAATAGGGGAGACACGAAAAGTGAATGGTCAAAAGTGTTTCTGTTGTATAGTCCAGCCATCAATATAATAAAAATGGTATTCACACAACGCTGTATGAACCCATCACCAGCCAGTATGTGTACAGTACAGACACCATAGAGGGCTATTAAGTGCATGGAGGGAGTATGAACAGATGCTACGAGGGTCCTGATTTTGAAGAAAATTTTGTATGGGCAAAACAAGGATAATTAGATTTATGTGGTGAGGTGATAGGATAGTCTAAAGAAATTAGTTTTTATGACACGCTTAAAACTTGGGAATTAATCAAATTGTCCGGGGTAGTGCATTCCAAAAAATTGGCGCAGCACTCGAGAAGCCTGGGAGACGGAAGTGGGAGGTTTGGATTATTGAGGATGTTAGTCTTAGGTCATTAGCAGAACAGAGGGCAGAAGTAGGGTGATAGATAGAGATGAGGGAGGAGAAGTAAGGTGGTGCAGAACCATGGAGACCTTTGTGGGTGAGAGCGATAAGTTTATATTGAACTCTGTAGCGGATGGGCAATCAATGCAACGACTGGCATAGTGTGGAGGCATCAGTGTAGTGGTTAGAAAGGAATAGGATCCTGGCAGTTGCATTCTGGACAGATTGGAGAGGGAGAGTTTTGTTAGAGGGAGACCGATTAGTAGAGTTGCAATAATCCGGACAAGAATAAAAAAGAGCTACAGTAAGAGTTTTTGCAGAGTCAGAGGTAAGAAAAGTTCGAATTCTGGAGATGTTTTTGAGGTGTAGGTGACATGAGTGAGCGAGTGATCGGATGTGGGGAGTGAACCAAAGATCTGAGTCAAGTATAACCCTAAGACAGCGGGCATGTTGCTGGGGAGTAATGGTAGAACCACACACAAATGGTAGGTTAGCGGAGGGAGGAAACATAAGGAGTTCCGTTTGTGAAAGATTCAGTTTGTAGTAATGCAAGGATGATGTCAGGAAATGATGTGTATAATTGGGTGTCATCAGCATAGAGATGGTACTGAAAACCAAATCTACTGATGGTTTGTCCAATAGGGGCAGTATATAAGGAGAAAAAGGGGGCCTAGGACTGATCCTTGAGGAACCCTGACAGTAATAAAAAGAGGAGAGGAAGAGAAGCCAGCAAAGGATTCAGTGAAGGAGTGGTCAGAGAGGTAGGAGGAGAACAAGGAGAGAACAGTATCTTTGAGACCAATAGAGCAAAGCATAGTGAGGAAGAGCTGATGATTCTCAGTGTCTAATGCTGCAGAGAGATCCAAGAGAATCAGCTGGGAGTAGTGACCATTAGATTTAGCTGTTAGTAGATCATTAGAGACTTTAGTGAGGGCAGTTTCAGTAGAGAGTAAAGAGCAGAAACCAGATTGTAAAGGGTCAAGAAGAGAGTTATCTGAGAGATAGCGGATTAGACAGGAATGGACCAGGCGTTCCAGGAGTTTAGAGATGAAGGGAACATTGGAGACAAGTCTGTAGTTAGCAGCACAGTTCTGGTCCAGGGATGTTTATTTTTTAAGTAATTGATGTATATTGGCATTTTTAAGTGAGGAGGGAAAGATACCAGATGAGAGAAATTAAATATTTTAGTTAGGTGAGTGCTAACGCTATCTAATGCTATGTCTTTTAACACTGTGTATGAATTAACATTTGGTCTGCCAACAGAATCTGTTTTAAGAAACTCCAAGTCGTCTTTTTAAGCTGTGTTTTAAAATTTGATGTGATCATATTACAGGGAAGTTTGTGGATGCTTGATAGATCTAACTGTATATATATCATGGGCTCACCTACAGATGTGGATTTGCTAAGCTGTAGGTCATGGTGAGAAAATAGAACGGAGGTGTTGGGTACACGTGGAACGACAGAGCTGGATCAGTCAGTTGACACCTGGAGCAGAGCTGAATTTGCTGGATGGCACATGGAACAGCGAGGAAAGAGCACTTTGAAACAGCAGAGTAGTATAGACAGAAAGACACCTTGACAACATACAGCCAAATGTGCAAACAGCACCTTGGAACAGTAGAATCAGGTAGATAGGCAGGTACCTCAATGCAACATAGCCAAGTGTGTGAATAACACCTTGGAACAGCGGATTTGTGTAGATGAACAAATACCTTGACACAGACCCGAAGGTGTGGATAGCACTTAGAAACAGTAGAGCTAAGATGACAGACAGGCACCTTGAAGTAGCAGAGCCAACTTTGCAGACTACACCTTGCAGCAAACAGAGCTGAGTCAGCAGACAGGTACCTTGAAGAAACAGAGCCAAGTATATGGACAGTACCAAGGCAGACAAGCACCCTGAAGTAACAGAGCCAAGTGTGCGGACAGAAACCAGCAACTGCAGAGACAAGTTGGCAGACAGACACCTTGAAGTAGCAATGACGAGTATGTGCACAGCACCCAGGAGCTGCACAGCTGAGTTAATCAAGTGAGTAGACTAACACATGGTAGCTGCATGTGCATAGTACCTTAACCCCTTTTAAGCCCATGATGTACTAATACGCGTCTGTGCCCTGGGCTTTAAGAGCCTGACCCGTATTAGTACGTCATCGCGATCGCGCGCGCGCACACAGGCTGTACGGGCGCGATCGCCACCGAGTGTCAGCTGATTGTCACAGCTGACACCCGGTACTATGTGCAGGGAGCGGTCCCGCACTGCTCCCGGCACATTAACCCCCGCAATGCTGCGATAGAAGTCAATCGCAGCATTGCGGTGGCAAGGGGAGGTGATCGGTATACTCACCTCCTCTTCCGGCCTCCAGCGCTGTCTGCCGCGGCTTCCCGGGTGTTGCCATGACGACGCGATGTCGTCATGACAACATCCGGGTCACCAGGCAGCAGGAACATTGTTTGGTCATGCGCAGTGCACGACCAAACAATGTTCTCACTGTGCAGCGCTGACTGCCTGCATGGCACAGGGATGGTGCTCCATCCCTATGCTATGCAGGCGATCAGAATAAAAAAAAGTGAAAGTCCCAGAGTGGGACAAAGTAAAAAAGTGTAAAAACTCCCAGAAAGTGAAAAAAAAAATAAAAAAATTGTAAAAATATTTAAAAAATAAAATAAAAAAAATAATCCACCAAAAATAAAAATATAATGTACCCATCAATAAATATTATTATGAAAAAAAAGCAAACAAACAATAAAAGTACACATATTTGGTATCGCCACGTCCGGAACGACCTGACCTATAAAACTGTCCCACTAGTTAACCCCTTCAGTGAACACGGTAAAAAAAAAAAAAAATGCTTTATCATCATACTGCAAAACAAAAAATGGAATAACACGCAATCAAAAAGACGAATATAAATAAAAATGGTACCGCTGAAAACGTCATCTTGTCCCGCAAAAAACAAGCCGCCATACTGCTCCATCATCCGAAAAATCAAAAAGTTAGAGCTCTCAGAATAAAGCGATGCAAAAAAATATTTATTTCTATAAAAATAGCTTTTATTGTGTAAAAACATTGGAGCTCCCCCACAAGTGACCCCATTTTGGAAACTAGACCCCCCAAGGCACCTATCTAGATGCATAGTGAGCACTTGGAACCCCCAGGTGCTTCACAAATTGATTCGTAAAAATGAAAAAGTGGAAAAAAAAATACTTTTTCATTTTTACGGATTAATTTGTGAAGCACCTGGGGATTCAAAATGCTCACCACCCATCTAGATAAGGTCTAGTTTCCAAAATGGGGTTACTTGTGGGGGGTGTCCACTGTTTAGGCACATCAGGGGCTCTCCAAACGCAACATGGCGTCCGCTAATTATTCAAGCAAATATTACAATCGAAAATTCAAATGGCGCTCCTTCCCTTCCGAGCCCTGCCGTGCGCCCAAACAGTGTTTTTTCCCCACATATGGGGTATCTGCGTGCCCAGGGGAAATTGCACAACAAATTTTGGGGTCCATTTTTTCCTGTTACCCTTGCGAAAATAAAAAAAAATTGGGTCTAAAGTAACATTTTTGTGAAAAAAGTTAAATGTTTATTTTTTTCTTCCACATTCCAAAAATTCCTGTGAAGCACCTGAAGGGTTAATAAAGTTCTTGAATGTGGTTTTGAGCACCTTGAGGGGTGCAGTTTTTAGAATGGTGTCACTTTTGGGTATTTTCTGTCATAAAGACCTCTTTTAGTGACTTCAATTGTGATGTGGTCCCTAGAAAAATGGTTTTGTAAATTTTGTTGGAAAAATGAGAAATCGCTGGTCAACTTTTAACCCTTATAGCTCCATAACAAAAAAAAATTTTGGTTCCAAAATTGTGCTGATGTAAAGTAAACATGTGGGAAATGTTATTTATTATCTATTTTGTGCGACATATCTCTCTGATTTAAGGGCATAAAAATTCAAATTTTGAAAATTGCTGAATTTTCAACATTTTCGCCAAATTTCCATTTTTTTCCCAAATAAACGCAAGTGATATCGAAGAAATTTTACCACAATCATGAAGTACAATATGTCACGAAAAAACATTCTCAGAATCAGGGGGATCCGTTGAAGCGTTCCAGAGTAATTACCTCATAAAGTGACAGTGGTCAGAATTGTAAAAATTGGCCTGGTCATTAACGTGCAAACCACCTTGGGTTGAAAAGGGGTTAAATTTAAGGCAGTATAAAGCCAATAGACCCAGCCTTAGAGGGCCTGGAAGAAGGACTTTAAAGGTGCGCAACGTGCTACCATCTTAACCCGACGTGCACTAGCACAGAGTTTGTAACTTTTATCTGTCTGTTATGGAGCTTATCTCAAGTCATTTATGATCACATGAAAGTTCAACTCTTTTTTTAAGTAGTTTATGGTCATAAATCAACTGATAGGAGCTCAGGAACAGCCAGATAATGGAGTTACAAACTAGCCATCAAAACTATCTCACTGTTGGATTCTTAATTACATTCTGCAACTAGCGATAAGCAGGGAAATAGCCTAAACATTTAAATTGTGCAATATTTTTAATGAAACCCAAATGGAAAAATATGGAGCTTATCTCAAGTCATTTATGATCACATGAAAGTTCAACTCTTTTTTTAAGTAGTTTATGGTCATAAATCAACTGATAGGAGCTCAGGAACAGCCAGATAATGGAGTTACAAACTAGCCATCAAAACTATCTCACTGTTGGATTCTTAATTACATTCTGCAACTAGCGATAAGCAGGGAAATAGCCTAAACATTTAAATTGTGCAATATTTTTAATGAAACCCAAATGGAAAAAAATATTTGTAGCTCAAAATAGATGCATTGAAGTAAAAAATTGCTCCTGAAACTGTCCATATCCTTTAATATTCACTGTCTGTTGTACCTTCTATCCACCTGCCACTGGCCTCTTTCTCCCTAACCACAGTGTATAGGGAAAGTTGTCAATCATCGGCGAGAGAGTAGGAATAATTAATGAATACAGGGAGTTTGCGATCAGCTCCTGCAGCAGCAAACAATCAGTGCTTTTATATGTATGGCAATAAAAAAGTGGAATCGGAATTATGACTGCTTAATGTAGATTCTAGCAAGTACCGAAATATGTCAGTACTGATATATAGGTTACTAAAGTACGTTAAAGTATATATTTTTTGTTAATAAGTTAATGCCAATGGTAAGCGGAACTCAAAATATGAGTGTGCCCATTTTTTTACCCATTGTGAGTGTTGGTCAGATTTCTGCCCTATACACTTGACATGCATGTCCAATTAAAAGTAGTATAATTGCTTTCAGACATTGTACAATTAAAGGGGTTGTCCACTTCCAAAAGTGCCCCCATCTTCAACTTTTAGTCCCCATGTTAGGTTCCAACAGCCCCACTGTGTCGGCTTTCCAACAATTTTTCAGTTTTTTTTGTGTGATGTGATTGAAGGGGGCTGTTTGACTCTCTTATTTCAGTATCTAAACCCTCCACCATCTCTGTCTATATATCTGATGTAACTGAGAAGGGACTAGTCTAGCTTTTGAAATAAGCCAGTCAACCAGCACACTTTACCAGGACTGTGGAGTCGGTAAGCCAAACCATATAACATATTTGTAATTGAAAGCTTTGTGATCTCTATTACATTCAGTAAAAAAATAAGCACATGCTGCCCTCTCACACCCACTTACTTAGATGGGAGTCTTTTATTAAAAATATGGCCAATATTGAAAGAATGTATAATTGTGATTCCAAAAAGCATGATAGACCCTTTTTCTCCTGTTTAATAAGCATGCTTGGGTGCCCTACTACAAAGAAATAAATATGCATGGCATAATCAGTGCAGTCTGTAGGTTAGGATCAGGACTGAGCAGAGTGACTTTAGAAGCTTGCAGGCAAGACCTGCGGAATAACTAAAGCCCTAGGGCAACTTTTGGGATTGGACTCTTCACTAGTATGTTTCTCGGATGCTTGGGTACTGTGGGTGTTGCCAGGTTCTATAAAGATATCTGTCCTCCCTCTTAAAAAAAAAAATAGTACAAATATATGTTTATCAATGGCTATGTTGTTATAGAATAATTTATGTGTATGATAATAGACCTCTAAATAAGGACACAATAAGCATTTGACTTCAGTATGTGTAGGCCAAAACCAGGAGTAGGTGAAAAATACAGACGTAGTGCGCATGTTTCGATTATACTCTTTCTCTGATTGTTCCATTCCTAATTGTGGCTTACAAATACTGATGTAAAATACTGACCAAATATTAAACGTGTGAACGTGGCCTAATAGTAATAAAGTAATGCAATCACCGAATAATACCACTGTATAAGTAACAAGTTTAACCACCAGACTGTTATTGAACAAAATCCAGTATACCAAGGCCAAAATCCAATATTACCAATAATATTACCACATCATGACCACGTATTACCACTTCTATATAGTTATAGTGCTCTTCGCTGTGGCCCCCCATAATAATAGTGCCAACACTGTGTTTCTATTTGCAGACACGGTGTTTCAAGCTGTTGGCCCTCGTCAGTGCAAAGTATGAGAACTGATTTGGCTAGGTGAGAGGCTCTGGACTGAGGTCTAAGGGATAACATTTCTCCTTGTGGAGAGTGACATACTGGCTCTGGCATGCCAAGATAAGGAGGCTTATTCGCCATGCAATGCTCCTCTGGGAAATTTAATTGGAAGCAGCAATCCTACAAGTCACAATCAACCATTTATCAAGTTGTACAATATGACTTAGGATAATAGCCAAATCAAAATCTCAATTTTTAAACACGGTGGTTTGGGCTGTTGGCCCTCGTCAGTGCAAAGTATGAGAACTGATTTGGCTAGGTGAGAGGCTCTGGACTGAGGTCTAAGGGGTAACGTTTCTCCTTGTGGAGAGTGACACACCTTCTCTGGCATGCCAAGGTAAGGAGGCTTATTCGCCCTGCAATGCTCCTCTGTGAAATTTAACATGCAAATTGCCTCTTCAGAGAAAAAGAGGACTTTAACTCTATAGCGCCACCTATTGGAAGCAGCAATCCTACAAGTCACAATCAACCCGTTAACGAGTCGTGCAATATGACTTAGGATAAAAGACAAATCAAAATCTCAATTTTTAGACACGGTGTTTCAGGCTGTTGGCCCTCCTCAGTGCAAAGTATGAGAACTGATTTGGCTAGGTGAGAGGCTCTGGACTGAGGTCTAAGGGGTAATGTTTCTCCTTGTGGAGAGTGACACACCTTCTCTGACATGCCAAGGTAAGGAGGCTTATTCGCCCTGCAATGCTCCTCTGTGAAATTTAACATGCAAATTGCCTCTTCAGAGAAAAAGAGGACTTTAACTCTATAGAGCCACCTATTGGAAGCAGCAATCCTACAAGTCACAATCAACCCTTTAACAAGTAGTGCAATATGACTTAGGATAATAGCCAAATCAGAATCTTAATTTGCAGAAACAGTGTTTCGGGCTGTTGGCCCTTGTCTGTGTAAAGTATGAGAACTGATTTGGCTAGGGAAGAGGCTCTGGACTGAGGTCTAAGGCGTAACATTTCTCCTTTGTGGAGAGTGACATACCGGCTCTGGCATGCCAAGGTAAGGAGGCTTATTCGCCGTGCAATGCTCCTCTGATAATTTTAACATGCAAATTGCCTCTTCAAATAATAATAGTGACTCCAATGTTTTTACATAGTAATAGTGCCCCCTATGTGTCTCTATATATTAATAGGGCTTGCTATGGTTTCACATACTAATAGTGTATGTCCCCCCTCTAAGCCATACTTAAAACTAGTTTCCTTATTGTGCCTTCACAAAGTAAATGTCCCCATACAATAGTCCTGAAGACATAGATACAATCAAAAGTAATGCAGACTATCTGAAATTTGCCAGATGGGCAGTCTTGCCCAGTATATAAAACAGGCACACCCTGTGAAGAATATGGGGGGGGATTTAATGTCATGCCAATAAACTATATAATATCCAGTCCAAGATTCCAATCCTCCTTCAAAGTGTGAAGCTGAAACAGGACACCTGGCTTAGCAGGTGATCCAACCTCATTAGCTTCAAAAGGAAAAAACTCTCACCCCCACTTAGCTTGTACCAAGGATCTCTTGACAGGATGACCCCCTGCCGCACTCTGTGTAACGGCTTCATTCAAGTTCCCCAGTCAGATGGGAATTTCATAAAGAGATCATGGAGTTACCGTACATCCGAGCTGTATACTGGTTACACTTTTGAGATCTCGGGAACGGACAGAAAGCCTGCACCGCAGGATGGGGAGATACGTAGAACAGCTAGTAGAAGCCAGGTAGCAAAGCCATGTTTGATCTCCAAGCATAACGGGGGCCTGACCGGATCAGATGACATCAAAACTGCCACCCTATGACCTTCCATTGAGAAGTTATGATCCATAGGTTTTGGAGCTTCAGCTATGAAGAGCCCAAGGGAGGGGGAACTAGAACCATCCCTGGGGTGAGAAAAGGATTGACCGACCAAGAAGTTAAATGCCCTTGTGAGGTTATGTGGCTCTGCTCTTTTATTCTTGTGGTTCATTTCTGAGGAGGGGTCACTTCTGAGGGGGGAACTGGAAACAGCTGGCACCCTACACCCCCTATGTGATCCAGCTCCAAGGCCGAACATCCAATCGGTAACTGATATGTTTCATCTGTTTATACCTTGGGTACTACCACCTGTATTTGCATATCTGACCATTGTATATGTATAACCATTGTGTATATAGTGTTTTGTCTAGTGTGCCCTTAAGGAGATTAAATATATAATTTAACCTTGGGCTGCTCTTTTATCTCGATCTACAAATCCACGTGTCCCGGTTCACAGTTTAACTTCACATGCTACTGGGGCTGGTTTCTGGTTCGATATAATCCTGTTAACTGACGGGAGTTATATCTAAGGAGGAACTGGTGGCAGTGCTACTGGGCTGGCAACGCTCTGTTTCACTCATGCTAGTGAAAGGGGCATCTCAGCCTGTCAGGGTTGTGAGTGAGTGTTGTGCCACGCCAGTGGCTGTGTGGGCCACCCTCTCTCACTCCTTATGCATGTGTGGACAGGGGGAATCCGTGTAAAATTGTGCCAAGTTGACCTTACGTGTCCTCACAGGATGCGGAATATCACGTTAGTAAAAGTGGGGAGACCGTACCACGTGATCGTTAGGTGGGGCTGCGAGGTCAGGTTCATCACATATTCTATACTGGCTGTTGCAGTCTTGTTACATACTACCTGTAAGCTCTGTAAACTAGTGTAGTCATTAGATGACAGCTAGTTATTAATTGAACAGCTATCATCCCACACAACCTTTTCCTTGTTAACATGTTTGACCCAGGTGACTTTGCGTGTTAATCCAGTGTGAGGTTCCTTTGCTGCCACTTAACGCTAGAGGAAAAGAAAGGAAGTAAGAAATGTAAATCCAACCTGTCTGGCCTTTGTGCTCCCAACTGCATACACTAAGGCTGTCAACTAAAATCTACTTTTCAAAGCTTGAACTACATATCATAAAATGCGAAACAAATAAGCTTCAACAGTACACGGTACTTTTTTATGGCTGCCCAAATCTGTGTTTAAAAAATTGGAGCATGCATTAGTTTCTTCCATAATTCCATATTCAGATGATACTTGCCCATTCAAGTCTATGGGTGTGTAAAAAAAAAAAAAATCGGATGCAGTACAGAGATATAGTATAGCATCAGCTTTTTACGGATACATTGCAATTCTATAACACAGGAAATTGTAAATGGTCTTGTAAATAATTAATAGCTGCAGCAGTAAAAAAAACGGATTTTCTAGATTATGTATGGATTGCACATGGATGACAAGTGAGAAAAAAAATCATCTTACTTTTCTGGATGAAACTCTTAATTTTTTCTGCGCTTGTGTGAACCCCTACCCTCATGCACACAAGACCTGCATGTCCATGGATCTACTAAACAGAATTTAGATTTTTATAGTAATATAAGATTGGTTGCGTAGAACAGTGGGTAATTGGGTGTTGTGGTTGTAATATGTATGTTAATAGGAACTTGTCAAGGAGATTTACTCCTATAACGCATTAGGAACGCTTTATCAGCCTGCTAATTACGTATTTAATGATGCCATTATTACAACTAAGTGTTGCTGGAGTCTTTGGAAAAATAATATTTAATCCCGTTGCACTAATACCCAGACTATAGTCCAGGACTATACCCTGTAGTTTGCAGGTATCACACCCACAGCAGAGGGGGAGCAAAGCAACCTCTTCTCCTCCCCTGCTCATTAGTCAATAATGCTGCTATGGGGGTAAGTGGCGGCGCTCCTGGACTAGTCCGGGTACTCGCACAACAAGATTGAGCCTTTATACACTGCTCAAAAAAATAAAGGGAACTCTCAAATAACACACCCTAGATCTAAATTAATGAAATATTCTCATTGAATACTTTGTTCTGTACAAAGTTGAATGTGCTGACAACGGAATCACACAAAAATCATCAATGGAAATCAAATTTATTAACCAATGGAGGCCTGGATTTGGGGTCACCCCCAAAACTAAAGTGGAAAAACACACTACAGGCTGATCCAACTTTTATGTAATGTCCTTAAAACAAGTCAAAATGAGGCTCAGTATTGTTTGTGCCCTCCACGTGCCTGTATGACCTCTGTTAGAACCCTCCTGTTTGTTTTTGTTTCTATCTTGTGTTTTGCGATCACGTGACCATCTGCCTATATATTCCAGCTCCGCCCTTCTGGCTTTGCTGGACTTCAGTGTTGTTTGACTGTCTCTCTAGCCAGGTGCTTTTGTGCCTATCTCTCTCTAGTTCGCTTGGTCCTCTGGGACCTCTAGTACTTTTTGTCAGTTTTTCTTTTGCTCTGCAACAACTTCTGTTATGAGGGGTCCCATTTTTGTCCCAGTCCTTAGTTCTTTTAGGGACCCCTCCCTTTCTCTATAGGTCTTCGTTCAGACTAGCCGAGGACGAAGGCGGGTCTGTTCGCAAGGAACAGGTTGCCCGCTACAACGTAGGGACTCAGCTTAGTCTTACTGTAGGGACAGCTCTCCCCATCTTTCCTTAGTTTATGTTGTAGATCATAACAGTAAGTCCAGCCCAAACAACAACTTTAAGGAAAGAAATCCGGGGATCAGTATGGTGTCTGTTCAAGATTTGGCTCAACGCCTGCAGGGATTGTCTCTGGAGGTGTCCGAGCTCCAGCAACACGTGAGTAGCTGCTCTGGAGCGCATTTTGTGGAACCCAAGGTAGGACTGCCTGATATTTTTTATGGTAAACAACAAGATTTTTTTTCCTTTAAAAATGCTTGTTTATTATATTTTCGTTTGAGACCAAGGTCCTCTGGGAATGAATCACAGCGCATTGGGTTTATCATGTCACTTTTGCGCAAGGAACCACAGGGGTGGGCCTTTTCTCTCCAACCTAATGATCCGTGTTTTAGGTCAGTGGAGGAATTTTTTTCTGCTATGGGGCTATTGTATGACGATCCTGATCTGCTGAGACAGAACTGAGGCGTTTGAATCAGGGGTCAGGTGATGTTGAAAATTATTGTACACACTTCAGAAGGTGGTCCTCAGAAGTGAAATGGAATGATTCGGCATTAAAATGTTTTTTTCTTGCTGGTCTAAGTGAAAGGGTTAAGGATCTGCTGATTGCATTCCCTGCACCTGAGACCTTGCAGGAAGCCATGCAATTAGCTATACGTGTGGACAGGAGCCTGCGTGCCAGGGTTAATGATGAAAAAATTCCTGCAATGGCAGCTCCTATTTCCCAGAGGGTCTGCTCGGACGGTGGAGAACCGATGGAGGTTGGGGCGATGTCACTTCGCTCTCAGGAAAGAGACCGCAGGTTTTCCAAGGGATTGTGTTTTTATTGTGGCAAAACTGACCATTTGATTAAGAACTGTGAGCTTCGTTTAAGTAAAGAAAAAAAAAAGGGCAGTTACGCCCGTATTGCTTGTTTGAGCTCTAAGGGAGTATTTCTTTCAGGGAGTACCTCATTGCAGGAAGATTTGATTGAATTTCAGGTATTTGTGGATTGTGGTTCAACACTTAATGTGATTGATAAGGGGTTTTTGGAAAAACTTAAATTGGAATCCAAACCTTTGTCATCACCTATTTCTGTGATTGCTATTGATAACACTCCTTTGAAATGTATTACTCACAAGGTTGCGGCATTTCCCCTTACTATCAATGGTATTCACCAAGAAATTTTGGATTTGGTGGTATTAAATAATTTACCCCCTCCAGTCGTTTTAGGTTTGCCTTGGTTAAAACTGCACAATCCTTTACTGGACTGGTCTACTAATGAGATTAAGTCTTGGAGTCCTAAGTGCTATGATAAGTGTTGTAATAGTCGCATTGCAGCTGTGGAAAAACGGGAATTACCTGTACCTATTCAGGATTTTTGGAAGGTTTTTTAGAGGAGGAGTCGCAAGTTTTACCTCCTCATAGGGACTATGATTGCACCATTGAGTTTGTTCCTGGAGCTACTCTTCCCAAGAGTCGCTTATTTAATCTGACTATCCCTGAGAGAAAGGCCTTGGAGGAATACATACAGACGAGCTTGGCTGCTGGTCACATTAGACCTTCTAAGTCGCCTGTGGCCGTTGGATTTTTCATTGTTAAAAAAAAGGACGGGGGTTTATGTCCATGTCTGGACTTTCGTGAAATTAATAAGATTACTGTACGCAATTCTTACCCATTGCCATTAATTCCTGACTTGTTTAACCAGTTAGTGGGGGCCAAGTGGTTCTCTAAAATTGATCTCCGGGGGGCATACAATTTGTTACGAATGAAGGAGGGTGATGAATGGAAAACTGCTTTTAACACTCCGGTAGGTCATTTTGAGAATCTGGTGATGCCTTTTGGTCTTACCAATGCACCCGCGTTTCTTCAGAACCTTATTAATGACATCCTGGGACCTTTGATTGGTAAGAATGTGATTGTGTATTTGGATGACATTCTGATTTATTCACCAGATCTGGAGTCCCATTGACAGAGTGTACGTGAAGTGTTGCAGTTATTGAGTAATAATTCACTTTTTGCTAAGCTGGAGAAATGTGAGTTCGCTGTGCAGAGAATTAGTTTTTTTGGCTACATTATCTCCAGTGAGGGCTTTGAGATGGACGCGGTGAAGGTTCAGGCTGTGCAGGAATGGCCTAGGCCTATTGGTTTGAAATTGATACAGAGATTTTTGGGTTTCGCCAATTATTACAGGAAATTCATTAAGAATTTTTCTATAATTGTTAAGCCGCTGACCGATCTCACCAGGAAAGGTGCGAATATGGTCCAGTGGACTACTGAGGCCATTGAAGCTTTTGTGTATCTCAAGGAAAGGTTCAGTTCTGCCCCTATCCTTATGCAGCCTGATGAGACCAAGCATTTTTTGGTCGAGGTCGATGCTTCTTCGGTGGGGGTCGGTGCAGTTTTGTCTCAGAAGAACAAGGATAGAGTACATCCCTGTGCTTTTTTTTCGAAAAAATTTTCAGAAACCGAACTTAATTACGATGTTGGTAATCGGGAATTGCTGGCTATTAAACTCGCGTTTGAACATTGGCGTCATTTCTTGGAAGCTGCTAGATTTCCTATTCAGGTTTTCAGAGATCATAAGAATTTGATCTATCTGGATGCTGCCAAACGCTTGAATGCCCGTCATGCTAGGTGGGCACTTTTTTTTTCTCGGTTTAATTTTTCTGTTACTTATATCCCTGGTACTAAGAATGTTAAAGCCGATGCTTTATATGGCAGCTTTTCTCCCATGGTTGGTACCGAGGAGGAGGAGACCATTTTACAGAAAGGAGTTGTGGTAGCAGCATTGGACTCTGTTTTGGAAGATGGGATTCTTAAAGCCCAAGAGGATGCCCCATCTAACACTCCCCATGGGAGGTTGTTTGTGCCTAGAACCTTTAGGAGAGATTTGTTTGTGGAGTATCATGAGTCTCGGTTGGCAGGTCATCCAGGAATTTCTGAGACTAAGAGACTTATCAGTCGCAGTTTTTGGTGGCCTGGGTGGCAGAAGGAGGTCATCAAGTGGGTGCGTCAATGTACGGTGTGTGCTGGGTCAAAGGCTTCACATACCCCTGCTGCGGGGTTGCTTTGCCCTCTGGAGGTTCCTAGTGCGCCTTGGACGCATCTTGCAATGGATTTTATTATTGACCTTCCTGTGTCCGAGGGTTTCACTGTCATCTGGGTGGTCGTGGACCGTTTTAGTAAGATGTGTCATTTGGCTCCATTCATTAAGCTACCCTGCGCTAAGACACTCGCTAAGGCGTTTGTTAAGGAAATTGTCAGGCTCCATGGCATTCCCACCGACATTGTTTCTGATAGAGGACCTCAGTTTGTGGCTCGCTTTTGGCGTGCTTTTTGTGACAGGTTGGGAGTCCATTTGTCATTTTCGTCTGGGTATCATCCTGAGTCTAATGGACAGACTGAAAGAAAGAACCAGGATGTTGAACAGTTTTTGTGTTGTTTTGTGGCCGACAATCAAGAGGGGTGGTCTGAGTTTCTGCCACTCGCAGAATTTGCTCTTAACAACCATACATCCTCCTCTGCTGGGTGTTCTCCTTCTTTTGTTGTACTGGGAGACATCCGTCTTTTGGTTCGTTCTCCAAATTGGGGTCGGCGGTGCCGGAGGAGGAGAATTTTTCCGGTGATTTGGAGAGAGTTTGGACTAATGTACGTTGTAACCTTCAAGAGGCTAACAAAAAGTCCAAGAAGTATTTTACCAGGAAACGTAAAGAGGTTTTGTTTACTGTGGGTGACATGGTTTGGTTGTCCTCAAAGAATCTTCGGTTGAGGATTCCCTCTAAAAAATTGGGTCCCAAGTTTGTGGGGCCATTTAAAGTGCTTCAGGTGGTTAACCAGTCTGCTGTTAGGTCCCCACCTCCTGGAAGATTAATCCTGTGTTTCATGTTTCCTTGTTGAAAAAGGCTGATGTATTGGATAGGGATGCCACTATCACAGTTCCTCCAGTGGTGGAAGACGGCGAATATGAAATTTCTCGTATCCTGAATTCTAGAGGGCATAGAGGGAGATTGCAGCATCTCGTCGCTTGGAAAGGTTTCGGTCCCGAGGATAACTCCTGGGTAAGGGCAGATGATGTCTCTGCCCCTAGACTTGTCAGAGCTTTCCACAGGAGATTTCCGGATAGGCCTGGGCCTGGAGGATCCTCATAAAAGAGGGGGTACTGTTAGAACCCTCCTGTTTGTTTTTGTTTCTATCTTGTGTTTTGCGGTCACGTGACCATCTGCCTATATATTCCAGCTCCGCCCTTCTGGCTTTGCTGGACTTCAGTGTTGTTTTGACTGTCTCTTTAGCCAGGTTCTTTTGTGCCTATCTCTCTCTAGTTCGCTTGGTCCTCTGGGACCTCTAGTACTTTTTGTCAGTTTATCTTTTGCTCTGCAACAACTTCTGTTAGGAGGTGTCCCATTTTTGTCCCAGTCCTTAGTTCTTTTAGGGACCCCTCCCTTTCTCTATAGGTCTCCGTTCAGACTAGCCGAGGACGAAGGCGGGTCTGTTCACAAGGAACAGGTTGCCCGCTACAACGTAGGGACTCAGCTTAGTCTTACTGTAGGGACAGCTCTCCCCATCTTTCCTTAGTTTATGTTGCAGATCATAACAACCTCCCTACAACGCCTGGGCATGCTCCTGATGAGGTTGCGGATGGTCTCCTGTGGGATCTCCTCCTAGACCTGGACTAAAGCATCCGCCAACTCCTGGACAGTCTGTGGTGCAACATGACATTGGTGGATGGAGCGAGACATGATGTCCCAGATGTGCTCAATCGGATTCAGGTCTGGGGAACGGGTGGGCCAGTCCATAGCGTCAATGCCTTCATCTTGCAGGAACTCCTGACACACTCCAGCCACATGAGGTCTGGCATTGTCCTGCATTAGGAGGAACCCAGGGCCAACCGCACCAGCATATGGTCTCACAAGGGGTCTGAGGATCTCATCTCGGTACCTAACGGCAGTCAGGCTACCTCTGGCGAGCACATGGAGGGCTGTGCGGCCCTCCAAAGAAATGCCACCCCACACCATTACTGACCCACTGCTAAACCGGTCATGCTGAAGGATGTTGCGGGCAGCAGATCGCTCTCCACAGCGTCTCCAGACTCTGTCACATGTGCTCAGTGTGAACCTGCTTTCATCTGTGAAGAGCACAGGGCACCAGTGGCGACTTTGCAAATCCTGGTGTTCTGTGGCAAATGCCAAGCGTCCTACACGGTGTTGGGCTGTGAGCACAACCCCGATCTGTGGACGTTGGGCCCTCATACCACCCTCATGGAGTCGGTTTCTAACCGTTTGTGCAGACACATGCACATTTGTGGTCTGCTGGAGGTCATTTTGCAGGGCTCTGGGAGTGCTCCTCCTGTTCCTCCTTGCACAAAGGCGGAGGTAGCGGTCCTGCTGCTGGGTTGTTGCCCTCCTATGGCTCCCTCCACATCTCCTGGTGTACTGGCCTGTCTCCTGGTAGTGCCTCCAGCCTCTGGACACTACGCTGATAGACACAGCAAACCTTCTTGCCACAGCTCGCATTGATGTGCCATCCCGGATGAGCTGCACTACCTGAGCAACTTCTGTGGGTTGTAGAGTCCATCTCATGCTACCACGAGTGTGAAAGCACAACCAACATGCAAAAGTGACCAAAACATCAGCCAGAAAGCATTGGTACTGAGATGTGGTCTGTGGTCCCCACCTGCAGAACCACTCCTTTATTGAAGGTGTCTTGATAATTGCCAATAATTTCCATCTATCGTCTATTCCATTTGCACAACAGCATGTGAAATTGATTGTCAATCAGTGTTGCTTCCTAAGTGGACAGTTTGATTTCACAGACGTTTGATTTACTTGGAGTTATATTCTGTTGTTTAAGTGTTCCCTTTATTTTTTGAGCAGTGTATTTCACACACACCACACTAACACTTAGATGTAACAAAGGCATCATTACAGACATTGTTAGAAGGCTGCTATAGAGCTGCCAAAACATTACAGGCGTAAATCCCATTACCTGGTTCCTTTTAAATGTAACTGCATTGAAGTAGGTCTCCCTGTGTCTCTCCAATTGCTGTGCCCAGTGTATATATTATTAAGCTAGAGTGCATTACATACAGCTCCTTTACTCAGGTAAATGCTTCTGAAGAGGCTCAGAACTGGGAGACAAAGTAAAGCAAATAGGGAAGACCTTCACTGGACACCATGAAGAATAACAGCTAGTGTAAACTCTGCCTGTAGTGGCAGATGACAGGGAACAATAGACTAGATAATAGCAAACATGAATAACATAGATTTCCATTATTTACATCTATATATATATGTACTGTATATACAGAACCTGACAAAGATTCAACATTTAGCTAGCATAATCCTATATAATCCTCTTGACAAAATCCATTTTACAACTACAGAACAAATGGACACAGGAGCATAAAATGAAAATGGGACAGTCAGTGAGCTACTTTTATGCAGAACCCCAGCTGAATGAAGTGGTCATATCACTGATACAAATAGGATAGATCAGCAGATATTAGATGGATTGATCAGTAGATTTTAGATGGATCGATCAGTAGATATTAGATAGGTGGATCGATCAGTAGATATTAGATAGATGGATCGATCAGTAGATATTAGATAGATGGATCAATCAGCAGATATTAGATGGATCGATCAGTAGATATTAGATGGATCAATCAGTAGATATTAGATAGGTGGATCGATCAGTAGATATTAGATAGATGGATCGATCAGTAGATATTAGATAGGTGGATCGATCAGCAGATATTAGATGGATCGATCAGTAGATATTAGATAGGTGGATCGATCAGTAAATATTAGATAGGTGGATCGATCAATAGATATTAGATGGATCGATCAGTAGATATTAGATAGGTGGATCGATCAGTAGATATTAGATGGATCGATCAGTAGATATTAGATAGGTGGATCGATCAGTAAATATTAGATAGGTGGATCGATCAATAGATATTAGATGGATCGATCAGTAGATATTAGATAGGTGGATCGATCAGCAGATATTAGATGGATCGATCAGTAGATATTAGATAGGTGGATCGATCAGTAAATATTAGATAGGTGGATCGATCAATAGATATTAGATGGATCGATCAGTAGATATTAGATAGGTGGATCGATCAGTAGATATTAGATAGGTGGATCGATCAGTAAATATTAGATAGGTGGATCGATCAGTAGATATTAGATAGATGGATGAATCAGCAGATATTAGATGGATCGATCAGCAGATATTAGACGGATCGATCAGCAGATATTAGATGGATCGATCAGCAGATATTAGACGGATCGATCAACAGATATTAGATGGATCGATCAGCAGATGGCTAGTAATAAGACAGCTAATGGCCACATCCCTGTATGTCCCCTGTGTGCCCTGTGACCAGAGTTAGTAAACAGTCATCAGGGAGATGTGGCATGACTCCTGCCAGGCAGGCACCGGTACAGTACAGGGATTGGGCAGCTTCTCTACTTACAGTGCTTAATAATGAGAATAATGAGGTGAAACAATCTGACAACTTCATTGTCTCCTCCCTGAAAACTTCCCTGCCAGCTAAATGCGTACAATCGCCCCACGATCCACTGCACCCATCATCCACCCTCCTCCACTGCTCAGCACCGTACACAAGACAGGTAATGAGGAATCACAAGCCAACTTCAAAGCGATGCGTCTCCGTGTTACCAACCAGTCAGCCAGATCCCTGGGAAGAAAAGCCGCTCTCCACAAAGGGTTAACTGCCGTGCACTGCAGTAAGCCGGCGCAGTGTAGTGAATGCAGAAGCCGGCTGAGGTCGGGGGACGCCACACACACACAGATGGCACAGCCGCGCTCCGGGCATAGGGCAACGGCCGTGTGATTACCGGCGGGCAGGCGGGCGGGCTCCAGCGCTGGATCGTGTCCTTCTAGCAGGCAGATGTCGCTGGAGGATGAGGAGGAGTGACAGCGCCGATGTCTCCTTGTTACTGGTCACTGCCACCTCTTGACCACCCCGTGTGTCCTTTCACTGCTGCAGACGCGCTGTCATTCACTCTCGTTGGCAGCCGGGCCATGAGATCATTATCCGGATCATGGCCTCTTCCCCTCCTGCTCAATCCTTCTGCCAACTCCTCCTCCTCCCAATTCCTTCTTGGTTTTATTTTTAATCCTGCTGTGTGTAGTTTTCCTCGGCTGTGCCACTTCCCCCGTACACAGGGTGCCAGCACCACACCTCCTCCATAGTTGGCAGCAGCAGGGAGCTGTGAGCACCTGATGGCCAGCAGCCTCCTGGTGTGCAGTGCCAGTGTGTGAGGCATCAATGCCGGCCCATAACTAACAGCAGGAGAACTCATCCCAATTAGTCACATTTGTCATTAGCTTCCACTGTGTTTGGGGGAATCTTTCAGCCCTCCTAATAAATAATCCAGGGTGGGGAGAATCATGAGGACAGTGCCCTCTAGCGCCCCCTGCGGTCAGCTGAGGGATCTGACCACTGTAGGGGTCAGCTGCTTGTCCACCAGTGTGCTTGTGTCACCTGAGGCTGTGCAGAAGAGACAGCACACCTTTATTAGCTATTGTGTATACTTGGTACAATAAGATCTTCTATATCCATAGACTTATTCTGTAGGGATGTTCACACATTCAGGATCTGATGTGTATTCGGCACCGAAATCATAAAATCCGCTAATATTACACCTCCAATGCACGCAAAGGAAATATACATAAATCAGACACAAAAACCCCAGGCAGATGTTTGTCCAAGCAACAGCAAGAAGAATGAGACGTTCATGTTTCTTGGGTCATCCGCACAGAAAAGCAAGGGATTAGCCCCATGTGGATTTGCATTTCCATAGAAAAGGGTTAACCCATATGTGGATCCGCAAAACAACAATTTTACATCTTCAAATAAATACAGGTAGGATTTGCTCTGGCCACAGGCGTGATGTGAACGTACCATTAATGTGCAAATAGCACATAAGATACCTGTCAGATGACAGATGTTTCTTCTGAGACCCCCATACATCTAAACATTGTAATGCCCAATCGTACATGTGATTTGTATGGGGAGAGGAGGGTAACCTGCTATTAGACACCCCTGGCGGTGACTTATTGCCAAGGAGATCAGGGAGAACATTCACACAACATCTTTTGTCAGTGTCAAAACCACTTGTCTTTTTTCATTTCTTCTAACCGCTTCAGGTATTGAAAGCCATGAAGCTGCAAAAAGAAGTGACCCTTCCATTCTTCAGGTGGCTTTTGCTTGGAAACCACCGATATCTTATATATCAAATTATTAAAAGAAAAGAAACACCCCAAAAATGACTCAAAAGACATTAAAGAAGACACTTCAGGTAAAACTTCTTCAAAAATGATGCAGGTATGCCAGTGTCTGAAAGACGCCATGTGTGTATTCCCTTAGGAGGCTCCAAAAATGAGCTTTCAAGGGATTAAAATAATATTTTTACCTGGTCACGCCCTGTATATTTTGTAATGCCTGCATGTTTCACAGGTGTAGGTTTTTGTTTGATTGTTGTATTTATATGTGATCCAGAAAACTGATGAAAATGTAGTTGAAAAATCGCACATTTTTTGCGCAATGTGATGTTGTGCAAAAATGTTGAGACTCTTGGCATTTTCACTCCATTTTAGCCCACATCTGACAAAGTAGATGGAGCTGGTGCGGGGTGTGGTAATGCCCGCTGGTGGAATTCATGGCTAGCTGTGGTATTCGTTATGCCACAAATGTTACTCCAGTCCCATACCAGAATAGAATTTGTGGCAAGGCATACACTACTTCGTGCCTCGTCTGATTAATGAAGCGCACTCCACCCTGTCCACTCATCAAGACCGACATGAAAAACGCCGGTCTACAAGAATCGGGTTCTTTGCCAGTGTGCTAGCACCATGCGTTCCCACAATGAGTATTTGGTGAGTTTTTAATGTTGCAGATTTTCTGCAGCATTTCTGCCCCTATTATATAAATAGGTTACTTGTTTTTTATCATTGCTTTTTTTATACGTGTTTTTGTCGTTCTTTTGATGCTGCGATTTTTGTTGCTTTTGGCACTTCATGTTTTAAATAAAGCTGACCCCATTTTGTAAACTAGACCCGTCAGGGAACTTATTTAGATGTGTGGTGAGCACTTTGAACCCCCAAGTGTTTTGCAAAAGTTTATAATGTAGAGGCGTAAAAAAGAAAAAAAAAATTTTTACCACAAAAACGATCTTTTAGCCAGAATTTTTTTATTTTCACGAGGGTAACAGGAGAAATTGGACCCCAATAGTTGTTTTGCTATTTCTCCTCAGTACGCCGATACCTCATATGTGGGGGAAAGCCATTGTTTGGACGCACGGCAGGGCTTGGAAGGGAATGAGCTCCTTTTGACGTTTTCAATGCAAAACTCGCTGGAATTGACAACGGACCCCATGTCGCGTTTGGGGAGCCCCTGATGTGCCTAAACAGTGGAAATCCCCCACAAGTGACCCCATATTGGAAACTAGACCGCCCATTGAATTTATCTAGATGCGTTGTGAGCACCTTGAACCCCCAGGTGCTTCACAGAAAATTATAACGTTGACTTGTGAAAATAAAAAAAACACATTTTTTTCCACAAAAATGTAAAAAATAAATATTTTCACAAGGGTAACAGGAGAAAGTGGACCTCAAAACATGTTGTCCAATTCCTCCTGAGTGCGCTGATACCCCATATGTTGGAGAAAACTACTGTTAGGGCGCACGTCAGGGCTTGGAAGGGAAGGAGTGATGCTTTGGAATGCAGACTTTGATGGAATGGTCTGTGGGCGTCATGTCACGTTCTCAGAGCCCCTGATGTGCCTAAACAGTGGAAATGCCCAACAAGTGCCCCCTTTTTGGAACTGAGACCCAATTTGTGTATTCTATATTGTAGTGTCATACGTCAGTTGTGCAGGACAACCTGACAAACACTACACAACTGACGTATGACAACTAGAGATGGGCGAGCACTAAAATGCTAAGGTGCTCGATGCTCGGGTCGAGCAAATTGGAATGCTCGCGTGCTTGACCCGAGCAACGAGCCCAATGTAAGTCTATGGCAAACTTGAGCATTTTTCAGGCGGCTCCCCCCGGTGGTCTGCAGAGGGCCTAAAACTTGCTCAAACGACATGGGAACAGTGCTCAAACGACATGGGAACAGCATGGGGAAGACCCCTGGAAGCATTTCTGACTCCCAGGTCACTGCTGTCAGCAACATTGTCAGAGGTATTACGCCACTTTTATGGACTCACAATAAAACATAAAAAAACAAAAACAAAATGGATTTTCCTACATCCTTTCCAGGGTAATGACTTGTATATAAGGCAAAATAAATAACCAAAAACAAAAATACTCCTCCATACCTTTGGATATATTTACACGTAGCTTTTTGATGCGTTTTTGCACTTTTGCATTGCTTTCAACCTAGACAAATGCATTCACTGGGAAATGTCATTTTAACATTTTACAACCTTATGCAAGGGCTGCCAAAAATTTGGACCTACTCCAATGCCCCTTGCAAGAGACGTAGATGAGGGCTTCCTAAAAAAAATGTTCCCATTATTAGGAAGTGGGTCTCCCATTCTGTTTGCCTATGCAGTGAATGCAAGGGTTGCCAAAAATTTGGAGGCACGCCAATGCCCCTTGGAAGAGACGTGGAGGTCAGAGGGCCACCTGAAAACAATGTTCCCATTATTAGGAAGTGGGTCTCCCATAGTGTTGGCCTATGCACTAAATGCAAGAGCTGCCAAAAATTGGGAGGCACTCCAATGCACCTTGGAAAAGACATGGAGGAGGGCCTCATAAAAAAATGTTCCCATTAGAAATGAGCGGGTCTCCTATACTTGTAATGCCCATGCACTAAGTGTATGGGCTGACAAACATTTACCCCTGGGGGTATACATGAACATACTGTATAGAAATTTTTTTTTACGGGCATCATAAACACCCTTTAAAAAAATTATGTGGGTGTTGCATCACGGACCATGGTCACCCTGGTGATGTGGTGGAGGATGAGGAGAAGGAGGAGGGCAAGAGCAAATAGCCAAAATCAGGAAGCGGATACCCATGTGTAAGTTTGAAAAAGTGCATGGGAATATACCTCCCAAGAAAAGACACTGGATTTGAGTTTGTTATGCTGCTATCATTCGGTGGTGTTGAGAAGTCTGGCCCATTCCAGCCCTTGTTCATTTTTATAAGAGTCAGTCTGTCAGCATTTTCAGTTGACAGGCGGATGCGCTTATCAGTTATAATTCCACCAGCGGCACTTAAAACTCGCTCTGATAAAATGCTAGCGGCAGGGCAGGCCGGGACCTCCATGGCGTAGATAGCCAGCACATTCCAGGTGTCCAGCTTGGATATCCAATAATTATAAGGCACAGAGGAATCACGGAGGACGTTGGTACGGTCGGCAAGGTACTCTCTCAGCATCTTCCCAAACTTTGCACTCCTTGTGAGAGTACCCCGCTCCTCAGGGCCTGTGCGATGGGAGGGGCTGAGAAAACTCTCCCAGAACTTTGACAGTATTCCCCTGCCTCTACTGGATTGGAGTTGTGTCTCTCTCGGCTGTACTCCTTGGTTGTCCAACGAACTGTGACCTCTGCCACCAGCGTTTTCTGATGGGAATTGTTTTAATAGTTCCGCAACAAGGGCCTTCTGGTACTGCCCCATTTTTGTAGACCTGTCCGCCTCAGGAATAAGAGATATAAAGTTCTTCTTGTAGCGTGGGTCTAGAAGTGTCACCAACCAGTAATGACTGTCACCCAAAATTTTGAGAAAGCAAGGGTCACTGGAAAGGCAGCGTAACATAAACTCAGCCATGTGTGCCAGACTGCTAACAGGCAAGACTTCCGTGTCCTCACGAAGAGGACGACTGACCATGCTCTCCTCCTCCTTCCTCCTCTTCCTCCTCCTCCCTGTCCTCAGGCCATCCACGCTGAACAGACGGTATGACAGTTGTGCAAGTAGTACCGTCTATAGCGCATGAAACTAGCTCCTGTTCTTCCTCCTCCTCCTCCTCCTCTTCCTCATTGTCACCCAATCCACGTTGGGATGAGATGAGGCTGGGCTGTGTGTAATCACCCTGTATGATTCCTTGCTCCATCTCATCGTGCTCCACCTGCAATGCATCCTCTTTGATTGTGAGCAGAGAGCGTTTCAGAAGACAGAGAAGCGGGATGGTGATGCTAATTATGGCGTCATCGCCACTCACCATCTTGGTGGAGTCCTCAAAGTTTTGGAGGATGGTACAGATGTCTGACATCCATTTCTACTCCTGAGGTCTTATGTGTGGAGTCTGAACTGAATACAGACGGCCTTGTTGATGCTGGTAGTCAACAACTTCCCTCTTCTGCTCACAAATCCTTCCCAACGCATTGGGACATCACACACCAGTCGGTGAGCCGGAATGTGCAAACGCTGCTGAAGCACGTCAATGACGGCAGAAGCTGTAGCTGACTTTCTAAAATGGGCACACAGGCGGTGTACTTTGACAAGTCGATCCGGCAGCTCCGGGTAGCTTTTGAGAAACCGCTGAACCACAAGGTTAAGCACATGGGCCAGGCGTGGTACATGTGTGAGCTCGCCTCATCTCAGAGCCGCCAGCAGGTTCCAGCCATTGTCACACACGACCATGCCTGGCTGTAGGTTCAGCGATGTGAGCCACAGATCTGCCTACTCTTTCAGAGTTGTCCACAACTCTTCAGCATTGTGCGGTTTGTCACCTAAGCATATTAGCTTCAGCACAGCCTGTTGCCGCTTGGCCGAGGCAGTGCTGCAGTGCTTCCAGCTTGTGACTGATGTAGTCATTTCGGAGATGGAGGCTGAAGAGGAGGAGGCTGAGGAGGATGAGGTGCTGGAACTGTAGACTGTGGAGGCAACCCTGATTGACCTAGGGCCCGCAATCCTCGGCGTCGGGAGGATGTGTTCCGTCCCAAGGTCCGACTGGGTTCTAGCTTCCACCATGTTAACCCAGTGTGCAGTCAGCGAGATGTATCATCCCTGCCCACAAGCACTTGTCCACATGTCCGTGGTTAGGTGGACTTTCCCTGTAACTGCATTGTTGAGGGCACGGCTAATGTTGTGGGACACGTGCTTGTATAATGCGGGGACGGCACACTGGGAGAAATAGTGACAGCTGGGGACCGAGTACCAAGGGACGGCCGCCGCCATCAGGTTGCGGAAATCTTCCATCTCCACGAGCCTAAAAGGCAACATTTCGAGCGCAAGCAGTCTCGAAATGTGGGAATTTAGTCGTGTGGCCTGTGGGGCGTTGGCTGAGTATTTGTGCTTGCGTTCCAAGGACAACTGAACGCTGCACTGGGAAAAGGACGTGCTTGCTGATAGTGCTAGTTGAGAGTGTGCAATGACAGGTGCAGGGCAGGAGGCATCTTCGCATGCACTATGGACAGGGGATTGGCTTGCACACACAACAGCAGAAGAAGCAGTGGTGTCACCCGCAGACACTGTTCCTGGACCCTCGGGTTCGGCCCACAAAGTCGGGTGCTTTGCTGCCATGTGCCTGATCATGCTAGTGGTGGTCAGGCTGGTAGTTTTGCTACCTCTGCTGATGCTGGCCTGGCAGGTGGTGCAAATGGCCTTTTTGGGGTTATGGGCAGAGTCTTTAAAAAACAGACTCGGGAAGACCTAACAGTTGTACTGGCAACTTCTGTCATGTTGGTGTTACGGGGAACGGTTGCCCGCCTTCTGTCTGTGGGCACCACACTGCCTCTTCTTGCCTGTTGAAGTGCTCTGCTTCCCTCCCCCTGTGTGCTGCTGTCCTTGCTCTGCATGTCCTCCTGCCAGGTTGGGTCAGTTACTATATCATCCACCACCTCGTCTTCCACTTCCGCACCCTAGTCCTCCTCCTGACTTTCTGGCAATTGTGTCTCCTCATCGTCCACCTCTTGTCACACTTTCCCACCGTCGCCTTCTTAGGACCATGGCTGCTCAAATATTTGGGCATTATTACATGCAATCTCCCCTTGCCCCGCTTCAAGTGGACCAGGCGAGAGGTCCGAAGCTATAAATTGAAAAGTGAACAGCTCTTCGGAGTATCCAAGTGTGGGATCAGTTGTCTCTGGGCACTCGGCATGGTGGGAGGAAGGAGGATCAGGGTGAGGAATATGCGGTCCAAACTCACAGCTACTGAGACTTGACCGTGTGGAATACAGAGTGGTTGTGGTGGTGGCTAAGTGATTGGAAGCATTATCTGCTATCCAACCAATAACCTTTTCACACTGCTCTGTGTTCAATAGTGGTGTTCTGCGGTCCACTATTAATTGGGACAGGAAGGTCGAGCGAGAAGATGTGGGTGTTTGTTGTGGCACAATTTCAGCTTGCCCACGGCCTCGGCCTCTGCATTCACCATCACTTCCAGTTCCCCATCCTTTGCCACGTGCCTTGCCCATTTTAAATGGAGGACAATATCTTTAACGCTCACTACAAGTGGCTGAATTTGGAGCGAACTTATATGTGATCTGTGTGACGGACAAACCACAGTTTTAAATAGCTGGCTTGTTGGTAACTATTTTTAACAGCAAACTGGTGTCAATAACTTCACTGACACACTGAAACAAAATTTTAATGGAGGCCAGAAATGGCAATATTTTCAGCACAATTATATGTAATCCATGTGACGGACAAACCACAGTTTTAAATAGCTGGCCTGTAGGTAACTATTTTTAACAGCGCCGACCTCGTGTCAATCAGTTCACTGACACACTGCAACAAAATTTCAATGGAGGCCAGAAATGGCAATATTTTCAGCGCAATTTTATATGATCCGTGTGACGGACAAACCACAGTTTTAAATAGCTGACCTGTAGGTAACTATTTTTAACAGCACCGACCTCATGTCAATCAGTTCACTGACAGACTGCAACGAAATTTAAATGGAGGCCAGAAATGGCAATATTTTCAACGCAATTATATATGATCCGTGTGACGGACAAACCACAGTTTTAAATAGCTGGCCTGTAGGTAACTATTTTTAACAGCAAACTGGTGTCAATAGCTTCACTGACACACTGCAACAAAATTTCAATGGAGGCCAGAAATGTCAATATTTTTAGCGCAATTACAGTATATGTGATCTGTGTGACGGACAAACCACAGTTTTAAATAGCTGGATTTTTAATATGGAAAGGACCTGGCTGTATTCTGCAGTGCCAACAAGCAAATGGCGCAGATAAACGGTGTTCTCTGGATTGCTTTTTAAGCAAATAATCAGGATTAAGATAAAAAAAAATATTCCTGGCCCCTGATACCTTGGCCTATTTCTACAAATATCTGTAAAAGCACCAGCAGACAGAACTGGAATGGACCCTCTTGCTATGTGCACTGCAGTCTGCTATATACCCTGCCTGCCTGCCTAGCACTGATATCTCTGCATCTGGATTAGTCCTCAGAAGGACTGTTGGTTGAGATGCATATGTGTCTCTAATATAGTCTGGTATACCTACACTAACTAGAAACAAGCAAATCTCTCCCTAGCTCAGCAGCAGCTCTCCCTACACTGTCTGATTCTGGAGTGACTGTGACGAGCATGGCGGCTCCAAGTTCGATATAGACCTGATGGCGCTGTGCGGCCAGCCAATCACTGTAATGCCACAACCAACATGGCGATGGCATTACAGTGATTGGCAGGCAATCCCTGCATGTTGATTGACGTTCTAAAGATCGCCAAACATGCAGGGAGGGGACCCGAGCTCCCGCCGAGCAACCCCGGAAATACTCGGCGAGTGCCGAGGATCTCGAGTAGCGAGCATGCTCGCTCATCACTAATGACAACCTGAAGAACACTACGTGAGTTGTGTAGTGTTCGTCAGGTTGTCATACGTCAGAAATTAATTTAGTAGTGCGTGGAAGTATCGTACCTTCTGAAGCATTCTTTCATGCACAGGCCAGGTTTGTCGGGGCAGGTGTCGCATTGGTAAGTGGTGTCCTTGCTTATTCCCCTTTTATAACACACTTGGCACCTCTCTTGTGACTTACCTTTTTTTCCTGTTTGAGGGACCTCTCCCGGGAAATGCTGGCCTGGTACAATTCGAGGTCCTTCAGTTCCGTAAGTACTGGAGCCCGCTCCGTCACCGCTGCCAAATATCAGGGGCTTGATAACTACCTCCTGGAAGTGAAGGTACGACGTAGAAGTATGGCCTGCACATTGTGACCGAAGGAAAGCGTTGTGCATTGCCATCTGTACGATGTGCACAGCCAACTTCTTGTACCACACCTTGGCCTTTCTCAAAGCACTGTATGGCTGGAGGACTTGATCAGAGAGATCAACTCCCCCCATGTACTTGTTGTACCCCACTACAGTCTGGTTTGACGACCTGTGTAGTGGAACCTCGTACAGTGCTGAGGGTGCTGCCATCACCATGTATGGTGGTCAAGAAAAGGACATCCCTCTTGTCCTTGTACTTGATCACCAGCATGTGGTAGCTACATTGGGCTCTGCTCTCACCCCTTCTGAGCAGCTGCCCAATTAACATCTTCGAGAGGCCTCTCTGATTTTTGTGGACAGTACCGCAGGCTGTGGTACGTCGCGCAGAGAGGGACTTGAAGAGCGGGACACTTTTATAAAAGTTATCCACGTACAGGTGATAACCTTTCTCCAGCAGTGGGAGCACCAAATCCCACACAATTTTCCCACTCACTCCCAGAACAGAGGGGCATTCAGGGGGTTCAATCCTGGAGTCCTTCCCTTCGTAAACTCTAAACTTGTGAGTGTATCCTGAGGTACTCTCACACAGTTTATACAGCTTAATTCCGTACCTGGCCCTCTTACTGGGCAGGTACTGCCAGAATCCAAGCCGCCCCTTAAAAGCGATTAAGGACTCATCCATGCAGATGTCCCTTTGGGACACGTACACTTGAGCAAACTTGTTGTTGAAGTGCTTGATGACCGGCCGAACTTTGAAAAGACGATCAAAGTTTGGGTCATCGCATGCAGGACACCTTGCATTATCGTTGTAATGCAAGAACTTGTGGATGGCCTCAAAACGTTTCCGGGTCATGACCATTCGGAACACTGGAGTGTTATACAAAACGTCAACACTCCAGTATTGCCGAATTTCAGGCTTCTTCAGGATCCCTATACGAAGGACCAGGCCCCAAAACTTCATAATTTCTACTGCGTCTACAGGAGACCAGTTAGAAAATGATGAAGAGGGGTTTTGTTCCAAAAATTGATGAGCGTACAAATTAGTTTGGCCCACCATGAGGTTTACAAAATCCTCAGAGAAAAAGACTTTGAAAAAGTCTAGTTTTGTAAGGCCAATGGTGTCAAACTTGATTCCTGATTCCGCTACGAAATCAGGAATCAGTGGCTCATAATTTTTGGGGGGCGAGGTCCTTACGGGGTCAGTGGTAGGGGTCACTGGTTCATCTTCTCTCCTGGGACTACTGCATGGCAGTCCAGCAGCACCTGAGGAGGAAGAGGAGGAGGAAGAAGAAGAAGAGGATGACGAGAAATCAGAAAAATAAAGAAAGGTGGGATCCTCGCCCTCACTGTCAGTGTCAGAGGCAAGGAAAGTGTATGCCTCCTCCGCTGAATAGCGAGTTTGAGATGAGCGAGACATTTTTTCTTGTGTATGTGGTGCGTGTGTGTCAGTACTTTATTTAGAGTGTGTGTGTGTGTCAGTGTGCTTGGGTGTAAACTTTTTTTTTTTTTATGGAAAAAAAAAAGGAACAACCGTAGGTGGTGAAAACAGCAACCACGAGTGCGGATCGGTGAACTATGTAACCAATCAACTCTCGGCAGCTGCTGGGTGTACGCACGGATGTGGTGCAAATGAGGGGGAGTGTAAAACTGTGAGCACGAGTGTGGATCAGTGACCTGTGGTCACTAATCAGCGATCAGCCGCTGCAGAAAGCACGAAAAAAAACGGACAAAAGTCGAGCGATCAAGTACTGATCAAGTAATGATCAGCACTTGGTGGCAGAAAGGCAAATGGGAAGGGGGGAAGGAGGAGAGGGGAATTGGGATGGATGAGGACGGATCAAAAAATCCTACTTACAGTTGTCTTCTGTCAGATGTCTTCTGTAGCAGGAGCGGCGATTGTGGTGTCACAGGCTTCTGTGGCACCGCAAGGCTCAGCACGGCGCACAATGGGAGAGCCCGACCGCCTGCTACAAAAGAAAAAAGGTTAGTGGAAAAAAGTGTAAAGTAGGGAGCGCGAGTGCTGATCGGTGATTTGCGTCAACGTTCAGCGGCTGCTGAATGCACGCACGGAGGTGGTGCAAAGTGGGAGGAGGGGACAAAAAATGGAGAATGATAAAAAAGTCCTGGAAAACAGCGAGCACGGATGTTGATCAGTGACGTAGTCACTGGTCAACGCTCGGCCGCTGCAGGACGCACAAAAAAAAAAACAGCCAAAAAACACGCGATCAAGTACTGCTCGGTGGCAGAAAAAGGGGATGCGGAGGATGGTAAAAAGAGAGGGGGGAAGCGGGGTAAAGAGAGGGGGGGGAGTGGGGTTGGGGTGGATGAGGGGAGATCAGAGATGGACTTACCAATGTCTTCTGTGTTCTTTTTTCAACAGGAGCAGGGTCAGTAGCAGGATCAGCAGCATGAGCCCAGCAGCAGGAGACTGAAGACCAGAGCAGACCGGAGCAGGATATCCAGGACACCGCAGCAGGAGACTGGAGCAGGACACCGGAGCAGCAGCAGGACACCGGAGCAGCAGATCCAGAAGACTGAAGACCGGAGCACGTAAGAGAAAGGTCTTGTAGTGTCACAGAAAATTCTGTGGCACTACAAGGCCCATCACAGCGCAGATCAGTGTGACCGTTCTGTAGAAATCCTCACCAAGTGTGAGGATCTGCAGGGCGGTCACAGGGGGTGATAGGGTGGTGACAGCCAGGTCAGGTACTCTGATTGATGCGATCGATGATGACATCGATCGCACCAATCAGAGATAGCTGGGGCCTGGGCAGCATCACTGGGGGTCATGCAGTGGTGACAGGCAGTTTACAAGCCATTCACCGCCCTGTAACTACCCAGTCACCTATGGTCAAGAACTCTGAATGGAGCGATCGATGCCATCATTGATCACTCCAATCAGAGCCAGCTGGGGCCTGGACATACACTACAGGGGGTCATGTGGCGGTGACAGGCAGGTCACAAGCTGGTCACCGCCCTGTCACCGCACGGTCGTGCTATGAGCTGATCATAGCGGGTTGGGGAGAGGGCTGGGGTTTCTAGGCAACAGCCTAGGATCGGTGCTCTTAGGAGGCTGCACATCACTGTTCTGATTGCCGGAAACAGTGAGAAATGCTGTGATTGGCTGATCAGAATTGAACAGCCAATCACAACAATCGTGGTAGCGGGTGGAGGGGGGGGGCAGTGACACCCACTGGGATGGTAAGATGGCGCCGGAAATTTAATGCGATCACCGTGACTTCGGTCGCGGTACTGCATTAAAGATCGCACTTAATAGTACGTAGTTGGCCCAATAGGCCCAGGGCGCAGCTACGTACTATTACTGACAAGGTCAGAAAGGGGTTAAAAACACACCGCAGGTCAGTTTACGCTGAGTAAAAGAAAATAACAGTGAGCATGAAATTTCTATAAATCCCATCCATCTTACTGGAACAGAAAGACATTTCATTTTTTGCATAGCGAAAATACACAAAAACTTATTGTGGGAACTTAAAGGGGTTTTCCCACGAACAAATTAAATTTTAAAGTTGATTTTAATCAATAGATCTTGGAATAATAATAAGTTCCACAAATGGATGTGTTTAAATAAAATATCCCTGTGCTGAGATCATCTTATAAATGTGCCCCTGCTGTGTACTGTGTAATGGCTGTGTCTGACCGTACAGGAACATGGTCTCATCATACCACAGCTCCTGGGCAGAGGAGGAAGCAAAAGAGTATACAGACAGGACAGCAGGGGATCACAGCTCATTATTCCTGTGAGGTAAAACATGTCACTGCCTGTTTTTAAACAATGTTTTACTTCAAAGAAAATTATTTGCGATCCTGTGCTGTAATGTCTGTATACTCTCTTTTGCTATACAGACATTACAGAACCTTTTTTTAAACGCATCCAATGTGGAAATTATTATTATTCCAAGATCTATTGATTAAAGTGAACTTTGTTCATGGGAAAACCTCTTTAACCTTATGGACCAAAATATGCAATGGAATAGGGCTCTGGCACCTGTCTGCAATGCGGAGCTGGACACGAAGCCTGTTATGTCTGCAATTTGTTGATGTGGCTTGCTTGTTTTACAAGTTGGTCTTCTGAACCCGGCTTCATAGTCATGTTGATGTCTAATTATGGGCTAATAAGGCCACGTTCACACTTTGAGTATTTGGTGAGTTTTTAACGCAGTATTTGTAAGCCAAGACCAGGAGTGGGTGATAAATACAGAAGTGGTGACGTGTTTCTATTATACTTTTCCTCTGATTGTTCCTCTCCTGATTTTGACTTACAAATACTGATGAAAGATACTGACCAAATACTGAACGTGTGCACGTGGTCTAGGACTCATTCGGACATCAGTCATTCTTCTCATGCAAAAAAAAAAAACGATCCAAATTTCATTAGCATTTTATAGTGTCAATTTTTACCATCACAGTTTGGTGAGAGTTTTATCAGTTTTTCTTAGATGAAAAAGAAAACTGATTAATGTTTCTTAAGCTTCTCATATCAAGCAGTCTGTGAAAAATGAACAGCATACAGGTGGCATGGAGCACTGTCCAAATATTTCTCGGATCCATAGACTTTCATCAGCGGGTTTGATGCAGGACTTAGATCAAAATCGGACGTAACTCCATGATTTTGTGTGGACCACAAAAATACATGGATATGTGAATAGCTCCATAGACTATGATAAATACACAGCTCTGGCAAAAATTAAGAGACCACTGCAAAATTTTCAGTTTCTTGGATTTTTCTTTTTATAGGTATATTTTTGAGTAAAGTGTACATTGTTGTTTTAGTCTATAAACTACTGACATGATGTCTCCGAAATTCAAAGCTAAACATTTTGTATTTATTTGCAGCAAATGATAAAGCGTCAAAATACTAAAAAAGAAACAGTGCTTTCAGACCTCAAATTACTCATGTTTTAACTCAGGAACAGTTCAGAAAACAATATTTGGTGGACTAACCATGATGTTTAATCACAGCTTTCATGCGTCTTGGCATGCTTTCCACCAGAAAACTGTTCTGTGGTCTCTTCATTTTTGCCAGAGCTGTAGATAGAACTTGAACAAGGAAACCTCATGTCTGAATGAGCCCTTATGGTGGAGCATGCAAAAGGTAAAAGCTGGTGATAAGAAGCCCTAAGGCATATAAAATTCAGCAATTACTACCTTTAATAAAGTCCTTGTAAAAACACAACGCGTTTCGACGGCATGCAAGCCATCTTCATCAGGTAATACAAGGAAATGACATCAGGAATGTTATATAGGATCAAAAAACAAACCGATTGGACCGCTCATTAATGACATAATAACAATCAGTAATTTAGCCCCCTAATATTGTCTGCAAGCCAGCATATAGGATACCATGAATCATATTATATTTCACAAAAAAAAAAAAACACTTTTATTTAAAAAATACTAATTGAAAAATAAAAATATATATACAGTAGAGACCAAAAGTTTGGACACACCTTCTCATTTAAAGATTTTTCTGTATTTTCATGACTTTGAAAATTGTACATTCACACTGACGGCATCAAAACTATGAATTAACACATGTGGAAGTATATACTTAACAAAAAAGTGTGAAACAACTGAAAATATGTCTTATATTCTAGGTTCTTCAAAGTAGCCACCTTTTGCTTTGATGACTGCTTTGCACACTCTTGGCATTCTCTTGATGAGCATGTGACGGCGGAGCCTCCAGGTAGGCTAACAGGCAGGTAGCAGATGAGCGCTCCCAGGTGAGTGGGCAAGAGTCTCTGGACTGGCAGGTGGTCACGGCACGTGACGGCGGAGCCTCCAGGTAGGCTAACAGGCAGGTAGCAGATGAGCGCTCCCAGGTGAGCGGGCAAGAGTCTCTGGACTGGCAGGTGGTCACAGCACGTGACGGCGGAGCCTCCAGGTAGGCTAACAGGCAGGTAGCAGATGAGCGCTCCCAGGTGAGCGGGCAGGAGTCTCTGGACTGGCAGGTGATCACAGCACGTGACGGCGGAGCCTCCAGGTAGGCTAACAGGCAGGTAGCAGATGAGCGCTCCCAGGTGAGCGGGCAAGAGTCTCTGGACTGGCAGGTGGTCACAGCACATGACGGCGGAGCCTCCAGGTAGGCTAACAGGCAGGTAGCAGATGAGCGCTCCCAGGTGAGCGGGTTAGCTGGTCCATAGACAGACTGACAGGAGTCGGAAGGCAGACCGTCGGACCTCAGGCTAGCAAATGGGTAAGCGGATAACAGGCAGGAATCAGACAGCAAACTGGCAGGAAACTGGCAGGTAACTGGAAACGGGACCTGAGGGCTGAAGCAGAGTAGTGAACAGTGCAGCAACATTGCTCAGGCACCTCCATTTTGGAGGAGGTGCCTTATATATGGAGGGATCCTCCGGCCATTGACCGGGGACTCCTTAGGGCGACGCGCGCGGCCCCTTTAAGAGAGGGGGAGCACGCGCGCGCCCTAAGCACAGTGACCGGGGGAGAGCGGGCGCTGCAAGCAGAGCGGGAGGAAGCCGCCGGGCACAGAGCAGAGAGGTGAGGGGAACAGCGTCCCTGCCTAGCAGGAGGCAGGGACGCCGACGCTACAGGTTCTAGATGTGAAACTCAAAGTCCCATTGATAATACTATGGCAACACAAGCACCTAGGGATACAGCATTGGTAACAGCCCACATCACTAGAATCCTCAATGTGTGTTACTATTTTCTTACAGGTTGTGTTACTGGGGGCTACCAAATTTCGTAAACACCTATTCTTCCTTTATATTACCATTGGTTTATCTGGGAGAACATCTGAGAGAAATGGATCTGCCTTCAAAATATACCAATATTTACGCAGTAGCTTATGAATAATCAGACGGGGCTGGCAATATGTGGTTATCAAACTCCATTTCGCTAAATCACTAGATTTACAAACAGATGACCTGGAATCCAAAACCTTATTTACACAGGATTCCTGTGTTAGTGATTTTGTTTTATTAAATGCATCCCATAAAAGTTTTTTCGGGTAACCTTTCGCAAGGAACCTCTTTTTTAATATATGGGATTCTCTACAAAAATCACGATCACGTGTGCAATTTTTACGGATTCGCCAATACTGACCGTAAGGAACATTACGAATCCAGCTTGGGAGATGTCCGCTGTCGAATCGCAAATAACTGTTCACATCAACGGATTTATAAAAAGGTCGATGTGAACAGCCCCCCTGCATCATCTGTTTGAATTAACAGGTCTAGAAACTGGATGGCTAAAAAAGCTGAAGAAGCTGCGAAGGTCAGGCCCCAATGATTTCTATTGAGTTCCTCGACAAAAAGAGAGGCCTCCTCCTCAGTGCCATCCCACAAAAATATAAGATTGTCTATGTATCGTCTGTAGAGGGTAATGTGGAAACCCGCTGTGAGGGACTGCGCAATGAAGACGGACTCAAAAGCACCCATAAAGAGATTAGCGTAGCTGGGTGCAAATCTCGTCCCCATTGCGCAGCCCCTCAACTGGTGGTAGATGGATCCCTCAAACAAAAACACGTTGTTATCCAAAATGAAAGCTATGGCAGGCAGAAGAAAATCCCTCTGTTGCACAGGTAACAAATCATCTGATTCAAGATAAGACCCTACTGCCTTGAGGCCCAATTCGTGGGAAATGTTGCTATACAATGCTGATACATCAAGAGTTAGAAGAAGTCCCAATTTGGGGGGTATGGCTTTCAACTGATTAATTAATTGAGTAGAATCCTTAAGACAGGATGGTAAAAGAACTTTATATTTCTGTAAAAATAAATCCACGTAGTGGGACAGATTGCAGGTAATCGAACTTATACCGGATATAATGGGACGACTGAGAGGGTTTTTGGAGTCCTTATGGAGTTTGGGGAGGAAATAAAAATGCATTCTATACTGAGCAATGTTTAAAAAACTTTTTTTCTCTTTTATTCAAAAGACCCGCAGTATAAGCTTTCTTGATAAGCTTATTATATTCCAAAAAATGGAGATAGACGGATCCTGGTTGAGTGACTCATAATAGTCTTGATCACCAAGGATCCGCCTACCTTCTCCCAAATACCAGTTTCTATTCATAAGCACAATACCCCCCCCCCCTTATCTGCGCTTTTTATAATTAGATTTTAATTATTTTGTAGGGAGGTGATAACGTCTGCACAACCTTTGGGGTGAGTGGCTCCTTGGCCTTCTTTATAATATCACCTTACAGGTTGACACATTATGTTTTTCTTTTCTTTTACATAACATCTTATTCTGCTGCGTGGGACCACGGTTCATGGATAGCTGCATTGCAGCCAACATTGGTTATTTTTCCCAATCTGGATTTAATCGCTGCTTTGTGGTCAAGATTTATCATCTCCTACAATTTAGACTGAACTGACATTACAGGCCATTTTAAGACCGTTTCATATATATATATATATATATATATATATATACAGTGCTGGCCAAAAGTATTGGCACCCCTGCAATTCTGTCAGATAATACTCAGTTTCTTCCTGAAAATGATTGCAATCACAAATTCTTTGGTATTATTCTCTTCATTTAATTTGTCTTCAATGAAAAAAACACAAAAAGAATTGTCCTAAAGCCAAATTGGATATAATTCAACGCCAAACCTAAAAAAGGGGGTGGACAAAAGTATTGGCACCCTTTGAAAAATCATGTGATGCTTCTCTAATTCGTGTAATTAACAGCACCTGTAACTTACCTGTGGCATCTAACAGGTGGTGGCAATAACTAAATCACACTTGCAGCCAGTTAACATGGATTAAAGTTGACTCAACCTCTGTCCTATGTCCTTGTGTGTACCACATTGAGAATGGAGAAAAGAAAGAAGACCAAAGAACTGTCTGAGGACTTGAGATACCAAATTGTGAGGAAGCATGAGCAATCTCAAGGCTACAAGTCCATCTCCAAAGACCTGAATGTTCCTGTGTCTTCCGTGCGCAGTGTCATCAAGTTTAAAGCCCATGGCAATGTGGCTAACCTCCCTAGATGCGGACGGAAAAGAAAAATTGACGAGAGATTTCAACGCAAGATTGTGCGGATGGTGAATAAAGAACCTCGACTAACATCCAAACAAGTTCAAGCTGCCCTGCAGTCCGAGGGTACAACAGTGTCAACCCGTACTATCCGTCGGCGTCTGAATGAAAAGGGACTGTATGGTAGGATACCCAGGAAGACCCCACTTACCCCGAGACATAAAAAAGCCAGGCTGGAGTTTGCCAAAACTTACCTGAGAAAGCCTAAAACGTTTTGAAAGAATGTTCTCTGGTCAGATGAGACAAAAGTAGAGCTTTTTGGGAAAAAGCATCAACATAGAATGTACAGGAAAAAAAAGAGGCATTCAAAGAAAAGAACATAGTCCCTACAGTCAAACATGGTGGAGGTTCCCTGATGTTTTGGGGTTGCTTTCCTGCCTCTGGCACTGGACTGCTTGACCGTGTGCATGGCATTATGAAGTCTGAAGACTACCAACAAATTTTGCAGCATAATGTAGGGCCCAGTGTGAGAAAGCTGGGTCTCCCTCAGAGGTCATGGGTCTTCCAGCAGGACAATGACCCAAAACACACTTCCAAAAGCACTATAAAATGGTTTGAGAGAAAGCACTAGAGACTTCTAAGTTGGCCAGCAATGAGTCCAGACCTGAATCCCACAGAACACCTGTGGAGAGATCTCAAAATGGCAGTTTGGAGAAGGCACCCTTCAAATATAAGGGACCTGGAGCAGTTTGCCAAAGAAGAATGGTCTACAATTCCAGCAGAGCATTGTAAGAAACTCATTGATGGTTACCGGAAGCGGTTGTTCGCAGTAATTTTGGCTAAAGGTTGTGCAACCAAGTATTAGGCTGAGGGTGCCAATACTTTTGTCCGGCCCTTTTTTGGAGTTTTGTGTGAAATGATCAATGATTTGATTTTTGCTTCATTCTCTTTTGTGTTTTTTCCTTGCAAGCAAATTAAATGAGAATAATACCAAAGAATTTGTGATTGCAATCATTTTCTGGAAGAAACTGAGTATTATCTGACAGAATTGCAGGGGTGCCAATACTTTTGGCCAGCACTGTGTATATATATATATATATATATATATATATATATATATATATATATATATATACACACATAATTTTTTTTTTGTTGTTGTTAATTTTGTCTCTTTGCCAACATGGATCTCTTTAGAGCAAATCGTGATGCATATAGGGAATCTATGATGTTTGATGCCTTGGGGTGTACTTCATTAACTATGAGTGAGTGTGCTGTATCTTGTCCTCATCGCCTCTGTGATGAGGACAAAAAATTTATGGCTAATCTGTTCACAATATATGAAACTAAGAGTAGATCTAAAATCTTGAATCATATTGATGCTATGTTTCTGGATAGATATATTTATGAGAATTTGATCCCTAGGGGACTCAGATTGTCCCAGAAATCATCTTTTCCGCAAGATTCTATTTTTACTAAAAAATGGGAAGATCATTCTCTTCAGTGTTCCTTTGGTTTTATGAGGTTACTAATAGAGAAGAGGAATACCATAGCCGATATGGCCTTGCATGATCTCATGATTGCTAAAAGCAACCTTGATAAATATTCACATTCATTAGAGTATAAGGAGTTTGATGTTAATCTTAGATCAAGATTGGATAAATATGAGGAAGAAATAATAAAAAAGAAAGTATCCAAATTACTTAGAGATAGGAATGATAATAACAATCCCAGGGTTGAGGAAATGGATGTAGTTGAAACCCCTAATGAGAATAATTCTGAAGCGATATCCAATTCTCAATCTCGGGTCAATGGTTGTCCTGGTAAAACTCCTCAAAACTCTCGGTTGTTACTGAAATCTGATAAGCAAAAAGTATTTTATGATCAGCATCGAAATAAGTTAAAAACTGGAAAGCCAAACATTAGCAATAATAGTAAAAATTCAAGTAAAAAAGAAAATAAGCTGCATGGAGTTAGTTGGGACTAATTATGTATCGATAGATGAGGCTAATCAATCATCCAATCTGCCCACCTTTAGTAATCCCTCTATTGTGGTTCAAGATTTTTTTATCAACTGTGGGTCTGGACCCTGTACCTGTGATACACCCCGGGCTTCTAGGGTGTTGGATGTGGTCCCTTTGGTAACAAGATTGACAAATCAAACTACTGGTCCCTTGATTGTTGGTAATACCCAAAATGGGAAGGAGGATATAACTGGCTATTTTTCCAAGACAACTATTAAGGCTGTTACATCAACACAATTGGCGATTTTTCCAAGACAACTATTAAGGCTGTTACATCAACACAGGTTGATGTGGGTTCAAATTTTCCTAATATTTCTACCTTCACTGTCCATGATAGTACTGATATACAGACTTCGAATCAATATGAGATCCTTGGGGATTCCCCTATGTCGGATGAATCTGTGATGTTGAGCCAGTTGGCTCCATCTATGGTTAAGGTTAATTTTAAAACTGGTGATGATTCATCTGTGAGGCAGATTGTGGATTTACCTGTCCTGCCTCAGGAGGACTTATCATCTAAGGGTAAAAACTCTGCTTATACCACCCCAAATTGGAGTAATAATGTAGCACTGGAAATTATGCCCATATTGAGTGATTCCTCCAATGTGGAGGTTATCTCTTCATCTTTTAGGGGCCCCACCCTTGGTGTACCGTTGGGTACTAATATCATGTCTAACTCTAATGTTACTGCGTCAGCTGGAGACCAGGTTTTCAATATTTTGATCCCCCCCCAGCAGTAGTGGTTCTACTTCTAGGAACACTAAGATCACTCAGTTTTTTCAGGTTGTACCGGGGAGACAAACAAAACGAAAAAGAGGAAACGGGGGTGTAGAGGGGGTCGCAGATCTATTAGTTCCCTCGATCCCCGGACCACCGTTCTCTCAGAAAAGAACAAAAGCCCAATAAGGTTAGAAGTTGATATTCCACAAAATGAGAATATATGTAATAAATCAGGGATTTTACAATCTGTCGGATCACATTCTTACCAATGATGAAATTACTAGAGATGAGCGAGCACTAAAATGCTCGGGTGCTCGAAGCTCGGGCTGAGCTCACCGTGATACTCGGGTGCTCGACCCTATCAACGAGCCCAATTGTAACGGGTCTGGGAGGCGGAACCTCTGAGCTACTATACAAGGGGGCGGTCCTTGTAAGGGAGCGGGTGGCGACCAGGGAAGACGGGCAGGAAGTCACAGCAGGTGACCGGGACAGTCTCTGAGAGAACGGGCTGGAGGTCACGGCAAGTGACCGGGGCAGTCTCTGGATGAACGGGCAGATGGTCACGGCAAGTGACCGGGGCAGTCTCTGGGTAAAGGGTTGGTACGACCTGTGGCGGCTGATGATAGACGTGAGCTCCCAGGTGAGCAGGCGAGAGTCTCTGGATGAACGGGTGGTCACAGCATGTGACGGCGGAGCCTCCAGGAAGACCAACAGACAGGCGGCAGATGAGCGCTCCCAGGTGAGCGGGCAGAAGTCTCTGGACAGGCGGGTGGTCACAGCACGTGACGGCAGAGCCTCCAGGTAGGCTAGCAGACAGGCAGCAGATGAGCGCTCCCAGGTGAGCGGGCAGGAGTCACTGGACAGGCAGGTGGTCACTGCACGTGACGGCGGAGCCTCCAGGTAGGCTAGCAGGCAGGTAGCAGATGTGCGCTCCCAGGTGAGCAGGCATGCTGGTCCATAGACAGACTGACAGGAGTTGGAAGCCAGACCGTCGGACCTCAGGCAAGCAGGCAGGTGGCTGAAGTGCGCTCCCAGGTGAGCGGACAGGCTGGTCCTTAGACAGACTGACAGGAGTAGTAAGGCAGACCGTCGGACCTCAGACTAGCAGGCAGGTAGTAGATAATCAGGCAGGAATAAGACAGCAAGCTGGCAGGAATCTGGCAGGTATCTGGCAGGTAACTGGCAACGGGACCTGAGGGCTGAAGCAGAGTAGTGAACAGTGCAACAACATTGCTCGGGCACCTCCATTTTGGAGGAGGTGCCTTATATATGGTGAAGTCCTCCGGCCATTGGCCGGGGACTCCTTAGGACGGCGCGCGCGGCCCCTTTAAGAGGGAGGGAGAGCGCGCGCGCCCTAAGCACAGTGGCCGGGAAGGAGCGCGCGCTGCCAGCAGAGCGGGAGGAGGACGCAGGGCACGGAGCAGAGAGGTGAGGGGAACAGCGTCCCTGCCTAGCAGAGGGCAGGGACGCCGGCGTTACAGTACCCCCCCTTTAGGCCCCCCCTTTTTTAGGCCAGACAGAAATTTAGCTAGGATAAGAGGGGCATGGATGTTCTCCCGGGGCTCCCACGTTCTCTCCTCAGGACCAAACCCCTTCCAATCTACTAGAAAAAAGGTCTTTCCTCTTACCCTTTTGGTGGCAAGAATGTTCTCTACCTCAAACTCGTCCTCAGCAGAAACCGGAGCAGGAGGCGTACCTGTAGACTTGGAAAAAGAGTTAAGTACCACAGGTTTGAGGAGAGATACATGGAAGGAGTTAGGGATCCGTAAGTTGGCCGGGAGTTTCAATTTATAGGCCACCGGGTTGATCTGACTGATGACCTCCAGAGGACCGATGAACCGAGGCCCTAACTTGTAAGAAGGTATCTTGAGTCGGACATATTTAGATGAGAGCCAGACTTTATCTCCAGGATGAAATTGTGGAGGATCCAGGCGTTTTTTGTCAGCGTGTCTTTTCATCCGTTCAGACGACTGAAGGAGTGCGGATCGGGTACTCTCCCAAATGGAGGAAAATTTGCTAATGAGAGATTCCCCAGCCGGGTTGTCCACAGAGGTGGAGACAGGAAAAGGAATCCGAGGATGCTGACCGAAGACTACAAAAAACGGAGATTTGGAGGAGGATTCGCTCTCGTGATTGTTATAAGGGAACTCGGCCCATGGTAGGAGATCCACCCAGTCTGAATGATGGGCATTAACGAAGTGCCGGAGGTAACTGGTCAGGTTCTGATTGATCCGCTCCACTTGACCATTGGACTGTGGGTGGTAAGCGGAAGAGAAGTCCAGGGTGACGTCTAGCAGTTTACAAGTGGCTCTCCAGAAACGTGAGGTGAACTCTACCCCACGATCCGACACGATGTGGAGGGGCAGGCCATGAAGACGGAAGATGTGGCGGATAAAGTCTTTAGCCAGCTCGGGTGCAGACGGGAGGGCTGGCAGGGGAATAAAGTGAGCCATCTTGAAAAAGCGATCAGCGACCACCCAAATGACTGTACAACCGGCGGAGACGGGGAGATCAGTTATGAAGTCCATAGCAATATGCTGCCAGGGGGCAGCAGGCACAGGAAGCGGAAGGAGGCGACCGGCTGGCAGGTGTCTCGGGACTTTGTTGCGGGCGCAGGACACACAGGCAGAAACAAAGTCTATTATGTCCTTGTGCAGGGTAGGCCACCAGTAGTGCCGGGCAATAAGCTGGAGGGTCTTTTTCTGACCGGCGTGGCCAGCTAGTTTAGACGAATGGCCCCAGTGTAGGATCTTCTTCCGATCAGGTACTGAAACAAACGTCTTACTGGGAGGGAGACGATTTAGACTCACGGGAGCCACCTGCATTACTCTGGCGGGATCGATGATATGTTTAGGTTCTTCCTCGAGATCGGACACCAGAAAGGATCGGGACAAGGCGTCTGCTTTGACATTTTTGTCAGCCGGGCGAAAATGAAGAACAAAATCAAAGCGAGCAAAAAACAAGGACCACCGGGCTTGGCGCGGGTTAAGTCTCTGGGCATGCTGGAGGTAAGCCAAGTTCTTGTGGTCAGTGTAAATTATTACCGGGTGAAGAGCCCCCTCGAGTAGGTAACGCCACTCCTCCAACGCCAGCTTGATGGCCAATAACTCTCGGTCTCCTATGGAATAGTTGCGCTCAGAAGAGGAGAAGAGTTTGGAGAAGAAGCCACAAGTTACCATTCTCCCGGAAGATGATTTTTGAGTAAGTACCGCTCCGGCTCCAGAGGAGGAGGCGTCAACTTCCAGGAAGAACTGCTTGTTGCCGTCCGGGCGATGCAGCACCGGGGCGGAAGAGAAGTCCTGTTTTAGGGAAAGAAAGGCCTCCTCTGCTTCGGGCGGTCACTCTTTGGGATTAGTACCCTTACGGGTGAGCGCGGAAATTGGGGCAGTCCGGGAAGAGAAGTGTGGTATGAAGAGGCGGTAGTAGTTAGCGAAGCCCAGGAATCGCTGAATGACCTTCAACCCCTCCGGTCGAGGCCATTTCTCGATGGCAGATAGTTTCTCTGGATCCATTCGTAGGCCGGTCTGAGAAATAATGTAGCCCAAAAATGGAAGCGAGGTCTGCTCAAAGAGGCACTTCTCGTATTTAGCGAAGAGGTGATTCTGCCTGAGCCTGAGCAGGACCTGACGAACGTCCCTCCGGTGAGTCTGGAGATCCGGAGAGAAGACCAAGATGTCGTCCAGGTACACCACTACGCAGGAGTAGAGAAGGTCCCGGAAGATGTCATTGACCAACTCTTGAAAGACGGCAGGAGCGTTACAGAGACCAAAGGGCATTACCAGATATTCATAGTGGCCGTCCCGGGTGTTGAATGCCGTCTTCCATTCATCCCCCTGACGGATACGAACCAGGTTGTACGCCCCACGGAGGTCCAGTTTGGTGAAGATTCTAGCCCCCCTCAGACGATCAAATAACTCCGGAATGAGCGGAAGGGGGTACTTATTCTTCACCGTGATCTGGTTATGGCCTCTATAGTCTATACAGGGACGGAGAGAGCCGTCCTTCTTTTTGACGAAAAAGAAGCCTGCTCCCGCCGGGGAGGTAGATTTCCGCATGAATCCCCTGGCCAGATTCTCCTCAATATATTCGGACATCGACCGGGTCTCAGCAGCGGATAATGGATAAATACGCCCACGGGGAGGAGTAGTACCAGGTAACAGGTCGATAGGGCAGTCGTATGGTCTATGAGGGGGTAGTGTCTCTGCTTCCTTTTTATTAAAGACATCAGCATAAGACCAATAAGGAATCGGAAGTCCAGGTAGATTAGCTGGGGTAGGAGAAGGACGGACGGGATGGACGGGAACCAGACAGGTCTTATGGCAGTCCTGTCCCCAGCGAAGGACTTCTCCGGTCTGCCAGTCAAGCACGGGTGCATGTCTCTGGAGCCAAGGTTGGCCTAGCAAGAGGGCGTGGGAGAGTCCAGGCAGAACATGAAAGGAGATACTCTCAGAATGCAGCATTCCCACCTGCAGAGTAATGGATTCGGTGATGAGTTGGATGGGGCGTGGTAAGAGACCCCCATCCATGGCAGCAACAGACAAGGGTACAGCCAGAGGTTTGGTGGGGATGCGGTATTTCTCTACCAGGGACTGTGAAATAAGATTCTCGGCTGCTCCAGAGTCAAGTTGGGCTAGTTCGAAATAACGGTTCTCCCCGCAGACGATTGAGACTGACAACAGCAGAGATGGAGAGGATTTATTCTTGTCTAGGTCGACCTCTCTGAGCGAACCTAGACACAGGCGTTTCCCGACCTCTCCGGGCAGGTACGGATCTGGTGCTCCTTACTGCCACAGTAGAAGCAGCTCCCCTCAGCTCGGCGTAAGTCCTGACGGGTTTTGACCATCTTGGTCAGGTCGACCTGCATAGGCTCAGGAGAGTGTACCTGGGTAGAGACGGAGGGAGTGACAGGTTTCTGAAAAGTAGGAGCTAGACGTGGTAACCTCCTCTCACGGGTGACCTCTTTGGCACGCTCCTGGAACCGTAGGTCAATCCGGGTGGCAAGAGTTATTAGGTCATCGAGAGTGGTAGGGATGTCCCGACCGGCAAGTTCATCTTTAATACGGCCGGACAGACCCTTCCAGAAGACGGATATCAGAGCGTCGTTATCCCAGGCCAGCTCCGAGGCAAGGGTACGGAACCGTATGGCATATTGGCCCACGGTGAGACTTCCCTGACGGAGGCGTAGCAGTGATGATGCGGATGAAGTCTTCCGTCCGGGTTCGTCGAAGACTTTCCGGAAAGCCGTGAGAAAAGCAGGCAAGTTGGACACCAGGGGGTCTCCTCTCTCCCATAGAGGATTTAGCCAGGCCAGGGCCTCCCCGGTGAGATGGGACATGATGAATGCAATTTTGGCTCGGTCGGAGTTAAACTGGTGGGACAATAGTTCAAAGTGCAGGGTGCACTGATTTATGAAGCCCCGAGCCTGGGCGGAGTCGCCTCCGAAGCGAGGAGGTGCAGAAAGCCGGGGTCCGGGGTAGGATACCATGGTATTAGTGGGCAGCGGAGCTGCCGGATTGCGAGACATGGCACTGGCGGAGGTTGCTGGTGGAGCAGTCAGAGTGTCCAGGCGAGTATTGACATTCCGCAGGTGACCCAGGATGGACTCCTGTTGAGACCTTTGACGGGACAGTTCATGACACAGGTCCGAGAGCGAGGGAGCTTGGGTGCCACCGGGTTCCATGGCCCGAGCAAACTGTAACGGGTCTGGGAGGCGGAACCTCTGAGCTACTATACAAGGGGGCGGTCCTTGTAAGGGAGCGGGTGGCGACCAGGGAAGACGGGCAGGAAGTCACAGCAGGTGACCGGGACAGTCTCTGAGAGAACGGGCTGGAGGTCACGGCAAGTGACCGGGGCAGTCTCTGGATGAACGGGCAGATGGTCACGGCAAGTGACCGGGGCAGTCTCTGAATGAACGGGCAGATGGTCACGGCAAGTGACCGGGGCAGTCTCTGAATGAACGGGCAGATGGTCACGGCAAGTGACCGGGGCAGTCTCTGGATGAACGGGCAGATGGTCACGGCAAGTGACCGGGGCAGTCTCTGGGTAAAGGGTTGGTATGACCTGTGGCGGCTGATGATAGACGTGAGCTCCCAGGTGAGCAGGCGAGAGTCTCTGGTTGAACGGGTGGTCACAGCATGTGACGGCGGAGCCTCCAGGAAGACCAACAGACAGGCGGCAGATGAGCGCTCCCAGGTGAGCGGGCAGAAGTCTCTGGACAGGCGGGTGGTCACAGCACGTGACGGCAGAGCCTCCAGGTAGGCTAGCAGACAGGCAGCAGATGAGCGCTCCCAGGTGAGCGGGCAGGAGTCACTGGACAGGCAGGTGGTCACTGCACGTGACGGCGGAGCCTCCAGGTAGGCTAGCAGGCAGGTAGCAGATGTGCGCTCCCAGGTGAGCAGGCAAGCTGGTCCATAGACAGACTGACAGGAGTTGGAAGGCAGACCGTCGGACCTCAGGCAAGCAGGCAGGTGGCTGAAGTGCGCTCCCAGGTGAGCGGACAGGCTGGTCCTTAGACAGACTGACAGGAGTAGTAAGGTAGACCGTCGGACCTCAGACTAGCAGGCAGGTAGTAGATAATCAGGCAGGAATAAGACAGCAAGCTGGCAGGAATCTGGCAGGTAACTGGCAACGGGACCTGAGGGCTGAAGCAGAGTAGTGAACAGTGCAACAACATTGCTCGGGCACCTCCATTTTGGAGGAGGTGCCTTATATATGGTGAAGTCCTCCGGCCATTGGCCGGGGACTCCTTAGGACGGCGCGCGCGGCCCCTTTAAGAGGGAGGGAGAGCGCGCGCGCCCTAAGCACAGTGGCCGGGAAGGAGCGCGCGCTGCCAGCAGAGCGGGAGGAGGACGCCGGGCACGGAGCAGAGAGGTGAGGGGAACAGCGTCCCTGCCTAGCAGAGGGCAGGGACGCCGGCGCTACACCAATGTTAGTCTATGGGAGACCAGAGCATTTTTGCGACGGCACCCCCGGCAGTCTGTAGAAAGCCTAAAAAGTGCCCAAAACGATAGTGACAGTGCTCAAATGACATGGGGACAGCATGGGGATCGCCCCAGGAAGCATTTCTGATCCCCAGGTCACTGCTGTCAACAACGTGGTCAGAGGTATTAAGCCACTTTTACGGGCTCACAATAAAACGTTCAAAAACGAAACTGAAACGGTTTTCCTGTGAAATATGTTAAGGAACATCCTTTCCAGGGTAAAGACATAAGGTAACATAAATAACCAAAAACAAAAATACTCCTCCACACCTTGGGCTATGTTCACAAGTAGCATTTTTTATGCGTTTTTGCACTTTTGTATTGCTTTCAACCGTGACAAATGCATTCACCGGGAAATGTCATTTTAACATTTTACAACCTTATCTGGCCATGTGCTGTGTGACACATGCATACAGTGCTGAAAAAACATGGGAACAGCATGGGGAAGACCCCTGGAAGCATCTCTGACACCCAGGTCACTGCCTAAAAGTGTGCCCATCAGAAGTGATCCTTGCCGCATCAGAAGATGCAGACTTGCAACTATCCCTGTGCAAGTCCTTGTCCCAGGGCAGTGTTCAATTGTACCTCCCTCATTCCTTGCAATGCAAGTACAAATATGTAGCCAACCACCCACCCACCCGCAGGCTGCAATACTATACTGCTAGCTTGCACTTGAAATGGGGCCTTTTAGTTTGGAGGAGGCCGAAGCTGGCCACTACCTCATGGCTGCGTCGGCGGCGAGGTCTCCATACTCAGTCCCCAGCCGCCACTATTTGTCCCGGGAACCTTCCCCACACTTTTCTTAGCCTGGCCGGCTTTAGGGCAGCATTGGACGAGTCCACCAGACAACCAGATACTCCTCCGGTGGGCCCTGGCTTCTCCATCAGGGGAGTTGAGAGTGCCAAGGTGAGGAGCATGATGATGATGATAGAAGTTAGCATCTGCTTTGTTTTCTTGGAATGCAAGTGTAAGTGTGCAGCCTGCCACCCACCCACCCCCAGGCTGCAATACCATACTGCTAGCTTGCTTGCACTTGAAATGAGGCCTTTTAGGCTTGTGGAGGCAGACGCCGGCCACCATGTCATGGCTGCGTTGGCGGCCTGGTATCCATACTCAGTCCCCAGCCGCCCGGCGGCCGGGTGTCCACACTCGGTCCCCAGCCGCCAGGGGGCGGACGGGTGTCCATACTCGGTCCACAGCCGCCCCTATTTGTCCCGGTGCGCCTTATACACCAGCGCGCATACCAAAACATTACCTGTGACCTCCCCAGTGCATTTAATGGGAAGGACAGCCTAACCACGAACACATGGACAAGTGAATGTGGCCAGGGATGGTCCATCTCACTGACGCCTTCACACTGGGTTAATATTGTGGAAGCCGGGACACAGTTGGACAATGGGATGCAAGACGTCCTCCAGACATAGAGGATTGCGGGTCTTGCGTCAATCAGGCTTCAACACAAAGTTTACAAGGTAGACAGCAGCAGTGGTCGGCCTCCTACACACCAAGTAAATTATTCATGATCATGAGGCCATCCATCTCCTTAGCTTTCTGTTCCTTGGAATGCAAGCGCATGTATGTAGTAGCGGCTAGGCCTGAGGTGGTCAGCGTTTTGGCGCATATCCTATCTCCTCCGAGGATTGCTGGATGTTTTCCTGCTACTATCCCAGTTCTATGACTCCCGTTAAAACAAAGCTTCAGGTGATGAATGATGGATGAGGTGGTGGCAAAGGAGAAAGAGCAGGAGGAACAGGGACCATTCACATCAATATCAGGCCAGTCAACCACACATATCTTGTAGGATATGTTTCTGTACCAAAAGGAGTGGTTCGGCTACACAGTTATAGGGCATACAGTGAGTGCAATGCCTACCAAAAATTTTGAGGCACTCCAATGCCCCTTGGAAGTGACATGGAGGTCAGAGGGCCTTAACTAAACCGTTTTTTCCATTTATAGCAACTGGGTCTCCTGTACACTGTTGGCCTAAGCAGTGAATGGAAGGCTTTCCAAAAATTCTGAGGAACTGCAATGCCCTTGAAACAGACGTGGATTACAGCATACTAAAAACCTTCTACCCATTATTGGGGAGTGGGTCTCCCTTAGTGTTCGCCTATGCATTGAAAAGCAAAAGCTGACTAAAATTAGGAGGAAATGCAATGCCCGTTGGAAGAGTCGTGAAGGTTAGAGGTAATTAAAAACAACATTTCAGTGCCCCTTGGAAGAGCTGTGGAGTTCAGAGTGGTTTAACAAGACAGTTTGAATGCCCCTTGGAAGAGACGTGGAGGTCACAGTAGCTTAACAAGACGGTTTTAATGTCCCTTGAAAGAGACGTGGAGTTCAGAGTGAAATAAAAAGACAATATCAATGTCCCTTGGAAGAGTGGTGGAGGTTACAGTGGAATAAAAAGACAATATCAATGCCCCTTGGAAGAGTGGTGGAGGTCGCAGTGGAATAAAAAGATAATATCAATGCCCCTTGGAAGAGTGGTGGAGGTCCCAGTGGAATAAAAAGACAATATCAATGACCCTTGGAAGAGACGTGGAGGACACAGTAGCTTAACAAGACGATTTTAATGCCCCTTGGAAGAGACATGGAGTACAGAGTGGTTTAACAAGACGGTTTTGATGCCCCTTGGAAGAGACGTGAAGGTCACAGTAGCTTAACAAGACGGTTTTAATGCCCCTTGGAAGAGACGTGGAGGTCACAGTGGAATAAAAAGACAATATCAATGCCCCTTGGAAGAGATGTGGAGGTCCCAGTGGAATAAAAAGACAATATCAATGACCCTTGGAAGAGACGTGGAGGTCACAGTAGCTTAACAAGATGATTTTAATGCCCCTTACAAGAGCCATGCAGTACAGCATATTAAAAACATTATTCCCATTATCAGGGAATGGGTCTCCCATAGTCTTTGCCTATGCCTTCGAAGCAAAAGCTGCCAAAAATTAGGACGGAGGAACTTCCAATGCCCCTTACAAGAGCTATGCAATGCAGCATATTAAAAACATTATTCCCATTATTGGGGAGTGGGTCTCCCATAGTCTTTGCCTATGCCTTCGAAGTAAAAGCTGCCAAAAATTAGGATGGAGGAACTTGCAATGCCCCTTACAAGAGCCATGCAGTACAGCATATTAAAAACATTATTCCCATTATTGGGGAGTGGGTCTCCCATAGTCTTTGCCTATGCCTTCCAAGCAAAAGCTGCCAAAAATTAGGACGGAGGAGCTTGCAATGCCCCTTACAAGAGCCATGCAGTACAGCATATTAAAAACATTATTCCCACTATTGGGGAGTGGGTCTCCCATAGTCTTTGCCTATGCCTTCCAAGCAAAAGCTGCCAAAAATTAGGATGGAGGAACTTGCAATGCTGGCAACATGGATCACTGTCACCCTGGTGGTATAGTGGTGGTGGAGGCTGAGGATAAGGAGAAGAGCAAAAAACAGCTGAAATGAGGAAGCGTATACCCATGTGTGGGTGTGAAGCGGTGCATGGGAATACACCTCCCGAAATAACACAGTGGATTTGACTTTATGTTACTCTGCTGTCATTTGGTGGTGATGAGAAGTCTGGCCCAATCCAACCCTTGTTCATTTTGATAAAGGTCAGCTTGTCAGCATTGTCAGTTGACAGGCGAGTGCGCTTATCAGTTATAATTCCCCCAGCGGCACTAAAAACACGCTCCGATAACACGCTAGTGGCAGGGCAGGCCAGGACCTCCAAGGCGTACAGAGCGAGTTCATTCCAAGTGTCCAGCTTGGATACCCAATAATTAAAAGCCACAGAGGAATCACGGTGGATGCTGGTATGGTCGGCAAGGTACTCCCTCACCATCTTTTGAAACTTTCCACTCCTTGTGAGAGTACCCCGCGCCTCATGGCCTGTAAGCTGGGTGGGTCTCAGAAAACTGTCCCAGAACATTGACAGTGTTCCCCTGCCTCTGATGGATTGGAGTTGCGTCTCTCTAGCCTGTACGCCTTGGTTGGTCAACGAACTGTGACCTCTGCCGCTAGTGTGTTCAGATGGGAATTTTTTTAACAGTTCTGCAGCAAGGGCCTTCTGGTACTGCCCCATTTTTGTAGACCTCTCCACCTCAGGAATAAGAGAGTGAAAGTTCTCCTTGTAGCGGGGGGTCTAAAAGTGTCACCAACCAGTAATGACTGTCACTCAACATTTTGATGCGAGGGTCACGGTTAAGGCAGCGTAACATAAAGTCAGCCATGCGTGCCAGACTGGTAACGGGCAAGACTTCCGTGTCCTCACCAAGATGACGACTGACCATGCTCTCCTCCTCCTGCTCCTCCTCCCCCCTGTCCTCGGGCCACCCACGCTGAACCGACGGTATGACAGTTGTACAGGTACTTCCGTCTACAACGCATGATACCTGCTCCTGTTCTTCCTCCTCCTCCTCTCCCTCATTGTCCCCCAATGCACGTTGGGATGAGATGAGGCTGGGCTGTGTGTAATCGCCCACTACGGCTTCTTGATCCATTTCATCATACTCTGGCTGCAATGCCTCCTCTCTGCAGAGAGTGTTGCAAAAGACAGACAAGTGGGATGCTGACGCTAATGATGGCGTCATCGCCACTCACCATCTTGGTGGACTCCTCAAAGTTTGTCAGGATGGTACATATGTCAGACATCCAAGTCCACTCCTGAGGTCTTATGTGTGGAGTCTGACCTGAATATCGACGGCCTTGTTGCAGCTGGTACTCCACAACTGCTCTCTTCTGCTCACAAATCCTTTGCAACATGTGGAGGGTAGAGTTCTAACGTGTGGGGACATCACACACCAGTCGGTGTGCCGGAAGCTGCAAACGCTGCTGCAATACAGAAAAGGCGGCGGAAGCTGTAGCCGACTTCCGAAAATGAGCTGACAGGCGGCGTACTTTGACGAGCAGATCTGGCAACTCGGGGTATGATTTAAGAAACCGCTGAACCACGAGGTTAAGCACATGAGCCAGGCATGGTACGTGTGTGATCTCGCCTCGCCTCAGAGCCGCCACCAGGTTACGGCCATTGTCACACACGACCATGCCTGGATATAGGTTCAGCGGTCTCAGCCACAGATCTGCCTGCTCTTTCACAGCTGTCCACAACTCACAAGCAGTGTGAGGTTTATCACCTAAGCTTATGAGTTTCAGCACAGCCTGTTGCCGCTTGGCTGAGGCAGTACTGCAGTGCTTCGAGCTTGTAACTGATGTGGTGATATCTGAGATGGAGGCTGAACATGAGGAGGAGGAGGAGGATGATGCGCAGGAGCTGTACACTGTGGGGGCAACTCTGACTGACATAGGGCCCGCAATCCTCGGTGTGGGGAGGATGTGTTCCTTCCCAAGGTCCGACTGGGTCCCGGCTTCCACTATGTTTACCCAGTGTGCCGTCAGGGAGATGTACCGTCCCTGGCCACAAGCACTTGTCCACGTGTCCGTTGTCAGGTGGACTCTCCCAGTAACTGCGTTGTTGAGGGCACGGCAGATGTTTTGGGACACGTGCTTGTGTAGTGCGGGGATGGCACACCGGGCAAAATATTGTCGGCTGGGGACCGAGTACCGAGGGACGGCCACCGCCATAAGGTTGCGGAAGGATTCCGTCTCCACCAGCCTAAAAGGCAGCATTTCCAATGCAAGCAGTCGTGAAATGTGGGAATTTAGGACTGTGGCCTGTGGGGCGTTGGCTGCGAATTTGCGCTTTCGTTCAAAGGTCTGGGATATGGACAATTGAACGCTGCGGTGGGACGTGGATGTGGACGTTGATGCTGTTTCTTGAGAAACTGCCATAACAAGTGAAGACTGAGAGGAGGGAGCATCTTTGCATGCAGTATGGACAGGGGATTGCCTTGCATGCACAACAGGGGTTTTTCTTATACGCACAACAGCGGAAGAAGCAGTGGTGACACCGCTGACACTGGTCGTGGACCCTGGGGTTCGCCCCACAAAGTCGGGTGCTATGCTGACATGTGCCTGATCATGCTGGTGGTCGTCAGGCTGTTAGTTTTGTCACCCCTGCTGATGCTGGCCTGGCAGGTGGTACAAATGGCCTTTTTGGGGTTATCAGCAGAGTCTTTAAAAAAATTCCAGACTCTGGAAGACCTACCGGTTGTACTGGCAACATCCCTCGTGTTGGTGTTACGGGGAACAGTTGCCCGCCTTCTGTGTGCGGCCACCACACTGCTTCTTCCTGCCTGTTGGGGTACTCTGCCTCCCTCCCCCTGTGTGCTGCTGGCCTCGCTCTGCGTGTCCTCCTGCCACGTTGGGTCAGTTACTAGATCATCCACCACCTCCTCCTCTTCCACTTCCGCACCACGGTCCTCCTCCTCACTTCGTGGCAATTGTGTCTCGTCATCGTCCACCTCTTGTGACAAATTGCCAGCGTCGTCTTCCTGTGGCCTTGGCTGTTCAAATATTTGGCCATCGCTACATGGGATCTCTTCTTCCACCACTTCAAGCGGAGCAGGCGAGGGGCCCAAATATGGAAATGGACCAGTGAACAGCTCTTCAGAGTGTCCAACTGTGGGATCAGTTGCTGTCTGACGACACTCGGCATGGTGGGAGGAAGGAGCATCAGGGTGAGGAGGAGTATGCGGTCGAGACTCACGGCTACTAACACTTGACCGTGTGGAAGACAGACCGGAGGTGGTGGTGCCCAGGTGACTGGAAGTATTATCTGCTATCCAATTAATAACCTGTTCACACTGATCAGTTCACAATAGTGGTCTTGTTGTTGTGTGCTTCCCTTGTAATTCGGTCAAGAACTGGGAGCGAGAAGATGTGGCTGTTGGTTGTTGCACATTTTCACCTTGGCCACGGCCCCATCCTCTACACGCACCATCACCAGAACGTCCAGTTCCACGTCCCTTGCCACGCGCCTTGCCCATTGTAAATGAAGTAGAATAGCTTACACTCACGCTATCAATGGCAAAAGGGTAATAAAAAGGAGATTAGAACTGTGGAAGAGGAAAACCACAGTTCTATTTCTCTGGCCTACACCAGAATCTTTTAAACAGATATATTTGTGTCTGAACAGTCAGCGAGACACTGAAAATGTTTTTTTTTATGCAAAAAAGACAAAAAAGTGGATAATACAGAGATTTGAACTGTAGAACTGCAAAACCACAGTTATAATTTCCTGGTGTATACCAGACTTGTTAAAATAGATATATTGGTGTCTGAACATTCAGTGACACACTCAAACTGTTTTTTTTTTATGGAAAAAAGGCAAGCAGGTTGATAACACCCAGATTTGAACAGTGGAAGAGGAAAACCACAGTTCTAGTTCTCTGGCCTACACCAGACTCTTTTAAACAGATATATTGGTGTCTGAACACTCACAGACACACTCAATTTTTTTTTTTTGGGGGGGGGGGGAGACCTGGGGCTAAGTCTAGAAATTTGACCAGCAGGAGCACACAGGACTGTAATGCAGTGTTTGTTGTTATAACCACTGCGTCTCCTATACAGCCTGCCTGCCTGATATCTGGGATGGATATTAGTCCTGAGAAGGACTGTTTGTTTGATTTGGCAGGCTTTAGAGACCCTACACTAACTTTTTCGCAGTATAAATCTCTCCCTAGCTCTGCAGCACTGACCCTACACTGTCTGATCCGGAGCGACTGTGTCCAAGATGGAGGCGCCCGGTTTTAAATACTCGAGGTGACGCTGTGCGGCCAGCCAATCACTGTAATGCCCACAAACAACATGGCTGCGGGATTACAGTGACTGGCTGGCAATCCCTGCATGTTCATTGGCTCTGTAAAGAGCGCCAAACATGCAGGGCGAAGACCCGAGCTCCCGCCCGAGTAACCCAGAAATGCTTGGTGCTCGCCGAACATCCCGAGTAGTGAGATGCTCGGGCGAGTACCGAGCAGTGTCGAGCATGCTCGCTCAACACTAGTAAAGATATAAAATTATTTTAAGTCGCTGACATGGTGCCATCTTGTGTTTTGAGGCTGTGGTTTTGGTGGGATCTGCCCATATGAGTTATTGGTGAAAATGCCCATACCTTTGATGGGGCCCGCAAGTATAAACTTAATAGTGCGCAGGCGCAAGAATTTTCTGGTATTATAACATAACAAAAGTGGTGTCCGCAAACTACAGTTTGCAGTGCGCATGGGCGGACACACTTTGACCTCCATGTGCTCTCATTGGCTGACTGGTGTTGACGCGCATCAAAATGCAGTTACACAGTTTTAAGCGCTTCCTAAAAACACACCTGTTTAGGGCGGCCTATCACATTCCCTAATCGAAGTCCTTTTATATCCTTATAGCCCATCCCTTATTTCTCCAAACATAAGTCTCCACCGAACCCAAAAGCACTACAGATACTGGCTGGTGATGAGCTCTTGAAGCCTTTATCTATCCCTCATCCCCCTCAAGATGGCTGGACCATCTTTGTAAACAAGCCATTGTACTTTGTGCCAACCCGACCTCATTGTAGATTGTAAGCTCTTACAAGCAGGGTCGTCATCATTTTTGCTTTAATTATTGTACTATCTTTAGCTATGTTACTTATGACTGTTGTATATGAAACTCTGAATTGTAAAGCGCTGCGGAATATGTTGTCGCTATATAAATAAACATTATTATTATTAAATGCGCGCTAACATTACATGGACGCTGAGAACGGTGTGTAAATCGTCATTAAAGGAAATAATAACAATATGCACCTGGGTGAGCCATTTCTGAATATATGACACACATGAGCTAATTAATATGTTAATTAAATATTTTTATATATTATTATGATATATTTCCGCTCGTTCTTAGCACTTGATGACATTGGCACTTTATGATGATGAACTGATCATATGCATGTTGCACAAATTATTAAGTATTTATGCTGTTTTTATGGATAATTTGTAAATTATACCTTGTTGTAATACTTATGTATATAATTGCTTGTACACCCAATTCACTGCTTGAAGAAGATTCACTGCAACAGAAACGTCGCCATGCCACATGGGCTAAATAAAATATACTTTTCTTTTGCTAAATATTGGAGTGCTGCCTTCTTTTTCTATTTATATCTATCTATCTTTTCACATCTGACAAGTAAACATTTGTCATTTCTATTCTGCATTCTATTCCGGTACGTGTCACATGGACGGCACACGGATGACACACTTTATGTCATTCCGTGTACGGGATGTATTGACGCATGGACGCCATTTACCACGGGACGAACCCTGAGACAACACAGCCCCAACCCCAACATCCGACGCATCAACCTCCACAATAAAGGGTTGAGAAACATCGGGTTGACTGAGTATAGTTGCAATGGCAAAATTATTCTTTAAGGAAGAAAAAGCCTGGAGGGAAGCATCCAGCCATTTGGAAAAATCAGACCCATTCTTAGTCATGTCAGTAAGGGGTTTCACTATCACAGAGTAATTTTGGATGAAAAATTAGTAAAGCCCAAAAAACGTTGTAGAGTCTTCAGGTTCTCGGGACGTTCCCAGTCAAGGACTGCACAGATCTTCTCCGCATCCATCGAAAACCCGAAGATGACAACAAGTACCTCAAAAACTGCACCTCCTGAACAGCGAAAACACATTTTTCTAGTTTGGCATAAAGTTTGTTATCCTTTAATATCTGGAGCACCTGCTTAACATGCCCCCGATGAGTCTCAAAATCAGGTGAGCAAACCAAAATATCGTCCATATAGACCACCACAAACCTCCCCACCAAATGATGGAAAATGTCATTTATGAAATGCTGGAATACCACAGGTGCATTGGTCAAACCAAAAGGCATAACCAGACTCTCGAAATGTCCTTCCAGGTGTTACGAGTCCGGGTGGTGGAACCACTGTACCGTGTTTCAAGGAGGGACCAGAGGGGCGTAGCTAAGTGCCTACCCGGATCGACCCTGGCTACACGGCGGCTTAGTTGACTCTGTGAACCAAGGGGGGAGTGGGAAGGTGAACCAGGTGCCACTCTGGGACCGACCTCGTGTTAGAGCAGGCGACTCCCACGGGGCTGATAGCCGAAGCAGACTGGCACGACAGATGGGCAGACAGAAATGCACATCTGGTAGGCAGGCGGACTCAGCTGACTGACGGATAGGCTCGGCTGGCAGGCTGATTGGCACACACGGCTAATAGGCAGGCTGGCGGGCACGGCAGATAGGCAGGCTGGCGGGCACGGCAGATAGGCAGGCTGGCGGGCACAGCAGATAGGCAGGCTGGCTGGCACGGCTGACAGACAGGCTGGCGGGCACGGCTGACAGACAAGCTGGTGGGCACGGCTGATAGATAGGCTGGCGGACAGCACTGGGACCTGAGGGCTGGAGAGAGTGTTAGCACACAAACTTCAACATTTCACAGGCACCTCCATTTTGGAGGAGGTGAATTATATAGGGGCAGTCCTCCGGCCATTGGCCGGGGACTCTTTAGAGCGGCGCTCGTGGCCCCTTTATGAATACAGGACCCGGGGATCTGCGAGAGGTGCAGTCACCCCAGGCGTATGCGGCGAGGGAGCCGGAGGATTCCGGACCAGGACCACGGCGGTGAGGAGATCGGCATTTCTGCCAGGCAGGAGGCAGAGACGCCGACGCTACACCGGGGTATTGAACGCTGTTTTCCATTCGTCCCCTTCTCTGATTCTAACCAGGTTGTAGGCTCCCCTTAAATCCAACTTGGAGAATACCTTATCTCCCACAACCTGGCTGAACAAATCAGGAATCAGAGGAAGAGGGTATAGATCACAGATGGTAATTTGATTTAATTCCCGGGAATCTAAACAGGGACGTAGACCGCCATCTTTTTTCTTCACAAAGAAAAACCCTGCTGCCACAGGCGAAAATGAGGGTCTGTTATGTAAATTCTCCATACTTTCCGCAATGAAATCTTCATGGCTTGTCTCTCAGAGCCAGAAAGATTATACAGTCTGGACTTCCGTAGTTTAGCTCCGGGGGTCAGGTTAATAGGACAGTCATAATCACGATGAGGAGGCCAATCCTGACACCCCCTCTCAGAAATAACGTCCTCAAAACCAGACAGAAAAGCACGTAATATTTCCGTAGAGACAGTAACAAGGGAAATATCTAAACAGTTCTCATGGCAGTAATCTCCCCGGCTTGCCAATCCACCAACCGATTATGTTTAACATGCCAAGGGATACCCAAGACAGTCGGTGTGGGAAGATTGTCCAAGGACATAGCAAGGGATTATTTCACAATGAACTGACCATACACTCAGTTTTACATTATGTACAATCTGAGTAAATGCTTTCTGTGCAAGTGGCACGGAGTCGATGGCGAAAATGGAAAGGTTTATCTAAAGTACAGCAAGCAAGACCATGAGTATTCACAAACTCAGCATCCACCATGCTGACTCCGGCTCCACTGTCAACAAACACAGAAATTTTCTCGGTTTTGCTCTCTAGCACCACCTCTGCTGTCAGGATAAAGCAGGAACTTCAGTTTAGCCATAAATGCACCCCTTGTTTATCCAACTTCAGACTACCAAGAGTTAGGCTATGTGCCCACGTATCAGATTTGATGCAGAGCGTTTTTGCCTCTCTCTGGCAGAAAAAAACGCATGCAGATTTACATGCGTTTTTTCTGCCAGAGAGAAGTGTTTTTTCAGCGTTTTTACATGCGTTTTCGCATGCGTTTTTTCAAGCACTTTTCCAAGTGATTTTGAGCATCACTTGGAAAAGTGCTTGACAAGTTGGTCACACAATATAAATCCATGCAACTGGCATGGATTCATATTGTGTGACCATCTTAGATGCTTTAAATGCTGCATCTATAGTAAAAAACAAAAAAAGAATTAAAAAGTAAAAAAAAACATATATTCACCTCTCCGGCGGCCCCCGGTCTGCTCCCAGCGGCGTCCTCTCTCTTCGGCGTCCCGCGGTGTACTGCCAGGACCTGCAGTGACGTCATTTAGTCAGCTGATGGTCACGCGACCATTACCTGACCGCTGACGTCAGCGGTCGCGTGACCATCAGCTGAGTAAATGATGTCACCGCAGGTCCTGCAAGTACACCGCGGGACGCCAAGGAGAGAGGATGCCGCCGGGAACAGACTGGGGGCCGCCGGAGAGGTGAATATACAGGAGTTTTTTTTTATTTCTAACTTTTTTATTTCTTTTTTTCACCGCGTGGTAGCCGGGATGAAGAGGAGTTGTAGTCTCCTCTTCATCCTGGGTACCACACGCACCGTGATTACGCTGCAAATTCGCGGCCATTGAATTTAATTGAAACGCAGCAAATCCACATATACCTGCGGGTTTGCTGTGTTTCAATGTTCCTCAATGGCCGCGAATTTGCAGCGTAATAGCAGTAGAAATGGTCATGCTGCGTTTTGCAACGCAATGCGAATTTGGCGCGCTAATTAGCGCATCATGTGCACATTACATCCGAATTCACATTGCTTTGCATGGCAGATGGTTTTACAAGCATTTTCGCGGCCGTAAAAACGATACAAAAACGCTACGTGGGCACATGGCCTAAATCGAGTCTCGTTTTGTTTAGGAATTGAAGGATCGGTCCCAGCAAAATGTCCCTTTTTCCCACAAAAAAAACATACGCATTTTTTTCTTGCGAATCTCCGGGGAGATGTATGATGCAGAGACACCCCCCAACTGCATGGGTTCCTCCACCTCCCCCAGTACTGGTTCACCCCCAGACTGTTCCCCTGGCAGAGGTACACAACCCCGAAAAGAAGGCCCCGGAGAAGGTGGTCTCACCCTTCTATCCCGAAGGCGTCTATCAAGACGTATGGCCAAAGACATGGCAGCCTCCAAGGACTGAGGGGTTTCATATACTGCCAAGGCATCTTTTAACCTTTCAGTAAGCCCCTCACAAAATTGACTTCTAAGGGCTGAGTCATTCCATTTGGAATCCAAACTGTACGTCTCCACTGACCGATTCCCCTGCTGAAGGCGACGTAGCCTAGACTCAGCCAAGGCGACTCAGTCAGGGTCATCATAGATAAGAGCCAGAGCCCCGAAAAAACCCTCCACAGACTGGAGACAAACCAAGACCTGCGGTAAAGAAAACGCACAGGATTGAGGATCGCCCTGCAGTTGAGAGATCACAATTCCAACCCGTTGCTCCTCATTTCTGGAGGAATAGGGACAAATTTTAAAACACAATTTGCAGGCCTCCTTGAATACAAAAAACTTGTCCCTACATCCAGAAAACCTGTCCAGGAGGGCAACCTTGGGTTCAGGCTAGGCAGGCCTACCTGCAGAGACCATATTGGCGGCCTGTAGCCGCTGATGCTGCTGCTGTACCTCACTGCGGAGGTCATTCACCTTCAGAGACAGCCTGTGGAGCCGCTCTGAAAGCTCTGCAGCTGATCCCATACCAAAGGAGAAAGGAAAAAAAAAGGTCCACGCCCAAAAACACACAGAGAAAATAAAAATGTCAGGTTTTTTTTTTTTTTTTTTTTTCCCTTTTCAAAATGTGCTCGGCCAACGATAATATCACTCAAGGTGTGGGAAAGACTTAGTGAAACACAAAGGGAAAAGGGAAAGGGAGCCCAGACACTAGGGAAAGGGGTGAGTGGAGACCTCCTACTCTGGTCTAGTGTCAGCCTGTCTCAACTACCGTCCCTATATTGACTCTTCACCAATCGCCGCATGCGTGCTTCGCCCTGACTTTCCCTGGCGTATGGCTAAGGCTAGGGAAGTAAGGAGATGAGCACTAGTCGATCTCCACTAAACTCTATAGACAACAAGGGTAGACAAACAGGGGGGATTGCTTAGCTTTAGAAGACTCCAAACAAATGCGCACACAGCCTCAAGCTCCAGAGATGACGAAGTACTGCTCTTGCTAAAGCCCCACAAGTAGTAATGAATATCGCTGGAACCTCCCTCTCAGACACATCAGGTATTTATACACCCAGGCCAGGAAGCTAATTAGCCAGAGGGAGGTAGCCACTGGGTCCTAGAGACAGCCAGTCTCTAAGAAAATGTCTGTAATGCCAAACGTAGAGATCTCCTGCAACCAACTCCAGGGCGACTGTCTGTCACCTCTGACACACCTGTGACATTATCTTGTTTTAGAAATCTCAGTTGCTTTCCTGTGGTCTGTTTGTGAGTTATCCTCCCCAGCATGCTTTCCTTTCTTCCACGTTTGGGGTCTGGGAGGTTTTCACTTAATCCTTGTATTTTTTTGGTTAAAAGGGGGTGTGTTCAAAATAAAAGCAGTGTGGAGTTCAATTAGTGAGGTCAATCATTCTGTGAAGAAACAGGTGTGAATCAGGTGGCCTTTATTAAAGGGTGAAGCCAGCACATGTCGTACATGCATTTCCCCTTGAAAGCCTGAAAAATATGGGTCGTTCGAGACATTGTCCAGAAGAACAGCGTACTTTGATTAAAAAGTTGATTGGAGAGGGTAAAACTTATAAAGAAGTGCAGACAATGATAGGCTGTTCAGCTAAAATGATCTCAAATGCTTTAAAATGCAAAGCAAAACCAGAGAGACATAGAACAAAACGAAAGACTACCATTCGAATGGATCAAAGAATAGCCAGAATGGCAAAAGCTCAACTAATGATCAGCTCAAGGATGATCAGTCTCAAGTTACCGGTGAGTACTGTGACAGTTAGAAGACGCCTGTGTGAAGCTTAGCAAGAAGTCCCCACAAAGTCTCACTGTTAAAAAAAGACATGTACGGAAGTGGATACAATTTGCAAAAGAACTCATCAATTGGCCTAAAGAGAAATGGAGAAACATTTTGTGGACTGATGAAAGTAAAATTGTTCTTTTTGGGTTCGATAGCAGCAGACAGTTCATCAGACAACCCCTAAACTCTGCATTCAAGCCACAGTACACACTGAAGACAGTGAAGCATGGTTGTGTCAATGGCCGGAGGACCTCCCATATAAAGGGCACCTCCTCCAAAATGGAGGTGCCCGTGCAAGGTTGTAGCTTTGTGTGTTATACTCTGCTTCAGCCCTCAGGTCCCGCTGCTAGCCTGACTACTAGTCCAGCCCGCCAGCCAGACTACAAGTCCAGCCTGCCAGCCAGACTACAAGTCCAGCCCGCCAGCCTGACTACAAGTAAAGTCCGCCAGCCTGACTACGAGTCCTGTCCGCCAGCCTGACTTCAAGTCCTGTCCGCCAGCTTGTCTACTCTCCAGCCCGACAGTCTGTCTACAGTCCAGTCCGCCAGTCTGTCTATGGGCTCTGTCCTCCTGCTTACCTGGAAGCACCTGCCTGTTACCTGCCGTGCCTGCCAGCTCGCTTACCTAGCAGTACCTGCCTGTTACCTGCCGTGCCTGCCAGCTCGCTTACCTAGAAGCACCTGCCTTTTACCTGCCTAGCCTACCAGCCAGCCTACCTGGAGGCTCCTGCCTGTTACCTGCCGTGCCTACCAGCCAGCCTACCAGGAGGCTCCTGCTTGTTACCTGCCGTGCCTGCCAGTCCGTCTGCCCGGATCACCCGTCAGCCTGCCTGCCGTGCTCATCTGCTGTACCAGTCAGTCCCTGCCTTCTGACCCGTGGGAGTCACCTGCTCTCATACAAGGTCGGTCCCCAGAGTAGCACCTGGTCCCTCTGCTCGGTCCTTCCCTGGTCACGGAGTCGATTGAGCTGCCGTATGACCTTGGTCGGTCCGAGTTGATACCTAGTTACGCCCCTCTGGTCCCTCCTTGCACCGCAGCACAGAGGTTCCACCACCCGGATCCATAGCAATTTCTCTTACTATGGTGCCGGACATATTTACCGCATACCAGAGATCATGGACTAGTTTGCATATATTAAAATACTTAAAGAGGTCATGTTGCCTTACGCTGAAGAGGATATGACCTTGAAATGGGTGTTTCAACAAGACAACGACCCTAAACCCACCAGTAAACGAGGAAAATCTTGGTTCCAGTCCAACAAAATTGAGGTTACGGAGTGGCCAGCCCAATCCCTGGACCTTAATTCGATAGAACACTTGTGGGGTGTCATCGAAAATGCCATTTCTGAGACAAAGCCAACAAATGCCAAAAATTGTGTGATATAGTCAAAGCATTCTGGGCTGGAATAACAGTTGACAGGTGCCAGAAGTTGGTTGACTCTATGCAACATAGAAATGAAGCAGTTATACAAAAATGTGGGTATACAACTAAATATTAGGTTAGTGATTCACAGGAATGCTAAATCCTCAAAAAAAAGTACATATTGTGAGTTTGTAAAGACAAATGCAGACACTGCTATTTTTTTTAGAACAGCCAATGTTAATTTTTTGTTATTTTCTTTAAAGTATTTACAAATTATATACATTTCTCTTCATGTTCTGAATTAGAAAACAGTGTGTAATGTTCCCAATGCATGGAAATAAAAACTAGTATAAAAATGTTGTGCTTAAAGGGGTATTCCCATCTCCAAGATCCTATCCCAATATGTAGTAGGTGTAATAATAATATTAGCAAATACCTCCAATTAGAAATGTAGTATAGTTTTTCTGATTCAATATGTCTCTTTCCTCATGTGCAGGCATTGCAGGACATTAGGTATCCATGGTTACTTCCACTATCAACTAGCTAATAGTAATGAGCGAGCATGCTCACTACTGCTCGGTGCTCGTTATTGATCGGTGCTCGCCCAAGCATCTCACTGCTCGAGATGCTCGGCGCTCGCGGAGTATTTCCGGTGTTGCTCTTCGGGAGCTCGGGTCCCCTCCCTGCATGTTTGGCGATCTTTAGAGCGCCAATCAACATGCAGGGATTGTCTGCCACACACTGTAATGCCGCAGCCGTGTTGGTTGTGGCATTGCAGTGTGTTACGGATCCGGGTGGTGGAACCTCTGTGCTGCGGTGCAAGGAGGGACCAGAGGGGCGTAATTAGGTATCAACTCGGACCGACCAAGGTCGTACGGCGGCTCAAACGACTCCGTGACCAGGGAAGGACTGAGCAGAGGGACCCAGTGCTACTCTGGGGACCGACCTTGTATGAGAGCAGGTGACTCCCACGGGTCAGAAGGTAGGGACTGACCGGTACAGCAGATGGGCTTGGCAGGCAGGCAGACGGGTGATATAGGCAGACGGACTGGCAGGCACGGCAGGTAACAAGCAGGAGCCTCCAGGTAGGCGGGCTGGTGGGCACAGCTGGTAACAAGCAGGTGCTTCTAGATAAGCGGGCTGGCAGGCACGGCAGGTAACAGGCAGGAGCCTCCAGGTAGGCTGGCTGGTAGGCACGGCAGGTAACAGGCAGGAGCCTCCAGGTAGGCTGGCTGGTAGGCACGGCAGCTAACAGGCAGGTGCTTCCAGGTAAGCAGGCAGGCTGAGGCCATAGACAGATTGGCGGACTGGACTGTAGACAGACTGTCGGGCTGGAGAGTAGACAAGCAGGCGGACTGGACTAGTAGTCAGGTTGGCGGGATGGACTTGTAGTCAGGCTGGCGGGCTGGACTTGTAGTCTGGCTGGCGGGCTGGACTTGTAGTCTGGCTGGCGGGCTGGACTTGTAGTCTGGCTGGCGGGCTGGACTGGTAGTCAGGCTACCAGCGGGACATGAGGGCTGAAGCAGAGTATCACACACAAAGCTACAACCTTGCACGGGTACCTCCATATTGGAGGAGGTGCCTTCTATAGGGGAAGTCCTCCGGCCATGGGCCGGGGACTTTTAGGACGGCGCGCATGGCCCCTTTAAGAGGGAGGGAGCGCGTGCCCTAATCACAGAGCCGGGGAAGCTTCATGCACCAGCAGCAGCTGCAGGGAGGCCAGAAGACGCCGGAGCAGGACCGCGGTGGTAAGGGGGACGGCGTCTCTGCCAGGCAGGAGGCAGAGACGCCGATGCTACAGTACCCCCTCCCTTTACGCCCCCTCTTTTTCAGGCCAGCAAGAAATTTTTTAAGGAGAAGCGGGGTGTGAATGTTCTCCCTGGGTTCCCAAGTTCCCTCCTCTGGGCCAAACCCCTTCCAATCCACCATAAAAAAGGTTTTTTCTCTTACCCTCTTGGTGGCCAGAATGTTCTCTACCTCATAGACGTCCTCAGTGGAGACCGGAGCTGGGGAGGTACCTGGATTGTCGGAAAAAAAATTAAGCACAACTGGTTTGAGGAGAGATATGTGGAAGGAGTTGGGAATCCGTAAGGTGGCCGGGAGTTTTAACTTGTAGGCTACTGGGTTGATTTGCTGGAGGACTTCAAATGGGCCGATGAAACGTGGACCCAACTTATAGGAGGGTATTTTGAGACGAACATGTTTGGAGGAGAGCCAAACCTTGTCTCCCGGACGGAATTGAGGTGGATCCAGACGTCTCTTATCAGCATACTTCTTCATCCCCTCGGAGGACTGAAGAAGTGCGGATCTAGTGTCCTCCCAAATAGTGGAAAATTCTCTGACCAGAGACTCCGCGGCCGGGTTGTCCACTGAAGCGGAAGCGGGAAACGGAATCCGGGGATGTTGACCGTAGACCACAAAGAACGGCGACTTGGAAGAAGATTCGCTTTCATGGATGTTGTAGGAGAACTCGGCCCATGGTAGGAGCTCCACCCAATCGGTATGGTGAGCGTTGACGAAGTGCCGGAGGTAGCTGGTAAGGATCTGGTTGATATGCTCCACTTGGCCATTGGACTGCGGATGGTAAGCGGAGGAGAAATCTAGGGTGACATCCAGCAGCTTACACGTAGCTCTCCAGAAGCGCGAAGTGAACTGGACCCCTCGATCAGACACAATGTGGAGAGGTAGGCCGTGGAGACGAAAGATGTGATGGATGAAGTCCTTAGCCAGCACAGAAGCAGATGGGAGACCAGGCAGAGGGATGAAGTGGGCCATTTTAGAAAAGCGGTCAGCGACCACCCAAATGATCGTGCAACCAGCAGAAACAGGGAGTTCCGTAATAAAGTCCATAGCAATGTGTTGCCACGGGGCAGCAGGTATGGGAAGAGGCAGGAGACAGCCGGCAGGAAGATGTCTGGGAACCTTGTTGCGGGCAGACGACGAACAGGCCGTGACAAAGTCTACCACATCCTGGCGCAGGGTAGGCCACCAGTAATGCCGGATAATGAGCAGGAAGGTCTTCTTCTGGCCAGCATGGCCGGCTAGGTTGGATGAATGACCCCAGTGTAGAACCTTCTAACGATCCGGAACCGCTACATTCGTCTTACCGGGTTGGAGACGAGACAGATCCAAGGGGGCCACATTCATCACTTTGGAGGGATCGATGATATGCATAGGCTCCTCCTCTTGATCAGAAGACAGGAAGGATCGGGACAAGGCGTCTGCTTTAACGTTCTTGTCCGCCGGGCGGTAATGTAGGGTAAAGTTAAAGCGGGCGAAGAAAAAAGACCACCGGGCCTGACGCGGATTGAGTCTTTGGGCGTTCTGAAGATAAGCCAAGTTTTTGTGGTCAGTATAGATGACCACCAGGTGCAGAGTTCCCACGAGCAGGTAACGCCACTCATCCAGCGCCAATTTGATGGCTAGCAGTTCTCGGTCTCCTATGGAGTAGTTGCGCTCAGACGAGGAGAAGAGCTTGGAGAAGAAGCAGCAGGTTACCATTCTCCCGGATGGAGATTTCTGGGTGAGCACCGCTCCGGCTCCAGAAGAGGAAGCATCAACCTCCAGAAAGAATTGTTTGTTGTTATCCGGACGGTGCAACACAGGGGCAGAAGAGATGGCTTGTTTTAGAGAGAAGAAGGCCTCCTCTGCTTCGGACGGCCATTCCTTAGGATTTGCTCCCTTTCGGGTGAGTGCAGAGATGGGTGCAGTCTGGGAAGAGAAATGTGGGATGAAGAGACGGTAATAGTTGGCGAAGCCCAGGAATCGCTGAATCGCCTTCAACCCCTCCGGTCGGGGCCACTTTAAGACGGCAGAGACCTTCTCGGGGTCCATCCGTAGACCTATCTTAGAGATGATATAGCCCAGGAACGGAAGAGAGGACTGCTCGAAGAGGCATTTCTCAAATTTTGCATATAGGTGATTCTGCCTGAGCCTAAGCAGGACCTGATGAACATCCCTCCGATGAGAGGGAAGATCCGGAGAGAAGACCAAGATGTCGTCCAGGTACACCACCACGCAAGAATATAAGAGGTCACGGAAGATGTCTAATTCTTGGAAGACGGCGGGAGCATTACAGAGACCGAAGGGCATCACACGGTATTCATAGTGACCGTCCCGGGTATTGAATGCCGTCTTCCACTCGTCTCCTTGGCGGATCCGGACCAGGTTATATGCCCCACGAAGAACGAGCTTGGTGAAGATCTTCACGCCTTTAAGGCAGTCGAACAGCTCAGAGATGAGCGGTAGGGGGTATTTGTTTTTGACAGTCATTTGGTTGAGTCCTCTATAATCGATACTTGGACGTAGTGAACCGTCTTTCTTTTTAACGAAGAAGAATCCGGCTCCAGCCGGGGAGGAAGATTTCCGGATGAATTCCCTAGCCAGATTTTCTTCGATGTACTCCGACATGGCCCGGGTTTCGGCCAATGACAACAGGTAGATAAGCCCACGGGGTGGAGTGGCACCGGGTATCAGGTCGATAGGGCAATCATATGGCCTAAGGGGTGGCAGAGTCTCTGCCTCCTTCTTGTCGAAGACATCAGCATAGGACCAGTAGGGTGCCGGTAGACCAGGTAATTTAGTCGGAGTAGATGGGGGTCGAGCTGGGCGAACCGAAACCAGGCAGGTCTCATGGCAATCCTGCCCCCAACGGAGCACCTCACCGGATTGCCAGTTCAGAACGGGTTCATGTTTCTGTAGCCAGGGTAGACCTAGCTAAAGGGGGTGAGAGAGTCCGGAAAGCACATGGAAGGAAATCCTCTTTGAGTGCAGCATTCCCTCCTGCAGGGTTACGGGCTCCGTGACGAGCAAGATGGTCACCGGAAGGAGTCTTCCATCCACGGAAGCGACTGCCAATGGTTCGGACAGAGGTTTGGTAGGAATCTGATACTTCTCTACAAGGAACTGGGATATGAGATTCCCAGCGGCTCCGGAATCCAGATGCACAGTTTCAAAGAAGCGGTTCTCTCCACAGGAAATAGAGATGGATAAAGTCAAGAACGGAGAGGACTTACTTTTGCCTAGGATGACCTCTCCGGTCCAGCGACGTGCTTGCATTACGGTAATGGTCTAGGATGTGTTTTACCTGACCATATACCTTTCCTGTGTGCACAGTAAAGGTCTGTACACATGACTGGGACAGCACACAGCACCTATACACACAGCTGACTGATCACATGACTGTGACATCAGCAAGGTCCTGTCAGTTTGTGTGTGTGCACAGGATATATAAACCCTGGTAATTTGAGACAGGTGTGTTCGGTGTGAGGCGTGAGGCCTGTGCTCCGTGTGTGTGGGACACCGTTTGTGAGAGGCCTAGGGAGGCTGAGAGTGAAGCCTGGCAGCCTGGAAGGCCGAGCCTGGATCCTGTGCGTGGATGTCAGTGGCCTTTGAGGGAGAGCCGGCTTGGTGAAGAACCCTGAAAGGCGCAGGCTGGATGTCAAGTGTGGAAGACATACCAGTAGCCTACGAGGGGACGACGGCTAGAGACCCCCACCTGGGAAAGCCGCAAAGCCACAGTGGTGGCGGAATAAACGGACTGTAGCAGCTAAAACCCGGCAAAGGTAATACACTTTGTTACATGGACTGTGTTATGGACATTGATAATTTATTACCTTGCCGTAGGCTGTAACCTGGAGCAAGTGGGCCTGTGTGCCACTTGTCTCATGAATATTGTAGATATGTGTGTCGGCGTGCCACGGAGTTGGACCCGGTGAACTGTGGCTTATGATGTAATAAACTGCAACATTGTGAGAAAAGCGTAAAGACATTGCTTATGTGCCTTAATTGACCCGGTGCAGCGAGTAACCCCCATTATGATGACTAGCGCTGCCTTACATATGGTGGAGAATGCGGGCAGCGGCAGCCCGGTTGCTAGCGGCAACGACAACCCGGTTGCTAGGGGCAACGACACAGAACGACGAGTGTAGATAAAGCATCTTGCTGCAACTTGGCGGGGTTGTGAAGATTGGCGTCGCAATCAAATCCGGTTGTTTGCTGCAACTCGGCAGGGTTGCGAAGATTGGCGTCGCACTCAAATCCGGTTGTTTGCTGCAACTCGGCGGGGTTACGAAGATTGGCTTCGCACTCAAACCTGGTTTGCTGTGGCTCTGCGGGGCTCACGAAATTAAAAGCATCTGGCTGCAACTCGGCGGGGTTGCGAAGATTATCGTCGCACTCAAACCTGGTTTGCGGTGGCTCGGCGGGGCCACGAATATTTTTTCCAGGAGAGCGGTGAAGTTCTAGTGTGAACAGCGTACCGCGATGGCTGTGAGCAAAGCAGCAGATCTGTCTGGAGCTATTGAGCGGTTGAAGGGCCTGTTGGGACCGGAGCAGGTATTTGGGAAACTTTTACTGGACATGGTGCAGGAACCGCAGGAGCTGTGGGCACCATATGGAATGGCGGCAGTGGACCATTCTATGGACTCTCTGGGGGCGCCAGTGTTGTCCCAGAGTGCCCAGGAAGGTGGTAAGAGATGTTGTGAACTGAGTCCTAAGACTGCTGCTGATTTTTTGTGTAAAAATTACCCTGCCGGTGTGGTTGTTAAAAAGGGGGTGGAGTCTAAAAAAGGAGCGGATTTTCACAAGAGTGTGGACTGTAGAAAACTGGAAATTGTTACTGGTTGTTGGTTGGTACCTCCTAAAAATGACAATGTGACCGTTGATAACGGGGTAACTCCAGTAGAAGGGGGTGACGTCAAAGTGGGAGGTGACCTGTTAGTCCACAACACCATGGGGAGGGACACAGACCCCGTAGCTGACTGTGACACTATGAAAGTAAAAAGTGAGTTCGGTCAGGAGGGGATAGACGAGGGGAGAGAGTCCCCCTCTCGTCGTCGACGGCGCAAGGGCCACAAAAAGGTTGCTCCGGTAGTACTCCCTGAAAATGAAAATAAAGCGAATATAGTACTGTGTGCCTATGCTTCAAGTGTGGATCCTCCTTTAGAGGTAGAAGAGGAGATGACATTGCCAGTAGCAACCTCTGGTACGGTACTGAGTCTGACGGATCAGGATCCGACAGCCCTGAAAGGGGAGGCGGCCAGTCATGACCAAGTACGGGAGCCTTTCAGGCCGCAGTGTCAGATTGACGTGTAGCAGTTATGTGGAAACCTGGGGAACGTGTCCTCAGACCAGCTGAACCTGGAGTCTGAGCAGCAGAAAATATACCAGGTTATGAGGAACTGGCAGCGAGACATGGAGGGAAGCAACGCGGAAATTAACCATTGGAAGGAAATGTTCTACGGAATTAAGGAGGACCGCCGTAAAATCAAGGAGGAGGTTTTTCAATTACAGATTGACAAAGCGGTGTATGAAGATGAGTTATGCGAGGTGAAAGATCGCTTCTCCCTGGTACAGTTAGAGCTGTCTGCCCTCAAAGAGGCGCTGCAGCATGAAGTTGCTGGGCGTGAACAAAACCTAGAACGATTGCGCGAACAGTTCAACCAGGAGCTGTGTGACTCCAAGAAGGAGTGTGATGAAAAGTTCGGTATGGAACTGCAACAACTTAAGAGAGATTATGAGGATCTCCTCAAGGTAAAAGAAAAACTAGAGGAGGATAAGGCGGGTGCAGAGCACGTGCGCCAAGTGGGTGAGACCACTCTGCAAGAGACCCGTGAGGAGAATGATTATCTCCGTGGAAAGACCCTAGGTCTGGAAGCTCAGGTGAAGGAGCTACAGATGTCCTGTGAAACTCTCCAGAGGGCGGAGACGTGCCTTAAAGAAACAGTCAGCAAGATGGAAACTGAGCGGAAAAAGATGGAGGAGTCCATCGGAGAAGCCACAGACCAGGGCCAGGAGTTGGCCGCTGGTGAGGAGAGGTATGAAGCAGATACCTCCTCGAGTGATGCGAGCTTGGATGATTCAGTGGAAGTAAGAGCTGAGATCAGGGAGCTCAAGGAATTGCTTCAGGCCCATTTGAAGCAAGAGAGGTCTGAGAGAACTCTACTGTTAAAAGAGCAGTTGAAGTAGGAAGAGCTTCAGAGACGGGCCGCTGAGAGGCGAGTGATGGAACTAGAGGAAGAGGTTTCCGGGCTCAAAAGTCTCCTGACAAAGTATCACTCGGTGAGCGAGGCCTCCTTGGAGAAGGAAAAGGGCAAACACGTTGTACTCACTCCCTTAAACCATGAGAAGGTGGACCTGAGGAGAGCTAAGAGCAGGGTAACAGAAGATAAATATGAAGTGGAAGTGGTCAAGACGAAAATTTGTGAATTTGTAGCTGTGAGTCAGCTCAGGGTAAGCATACAGGGGGAAGAAGCTGAAAGTCAGTTGTCCCTGAACCCTGAGCTGGTTGATCATCTGGAAACTACTGGTGAGACCGAAACGTCTTGGTACAAATGCCTCATAGATTTACCCGAGGATGTGAGGGAAGAATGCACCCGTGAGTCCGTGCATGAAGAGTTTAAGAAGGCTGTGGGAGCCTGTAAGGTGTACTTGACCTCCGAAGCTAAACAGCTGGTGGTTCTGTCCATGACCGAAGTCACAGTGAAGAGGGTGGCGATCCTAAGTGATATGCATTGGCGATGTATTCGCACGAAGCGGTTTCTCCCGTTGAAGATGGAACAAGCCGTTAGACAACTGGAGCTGATGAGGAAAGCTCACAGTATGCGTGAAGAGGTCATCCGGGTGCCTCATGTTCTGGTGAGAAAGCTCATTGGGAGAAGCGGTCGAGCCATGCAGATGATGGTCAAGAAGTCTGGTGTGGTGAAAGTAAGAAGTCCACGTGATCATCAGGACTGGATACCAGACGAAGACGGCATGGTGTCCTTCTCCGCTGTAGGAACAGAAGAAAGCCTAGAATATATACGCATGCTGATTTAGTACCGAGTGACCTACCTGCAGGAGGTAGAACAATTGAATCTCGCTAGACTGCAAGTAGATAGACGGCATCATCTGAGCAGCAGAAGATGGAAGCCGTCTAGAAATAGTGAGACCCGACAGAGAAAGGGCCCCCTAAATAACAGAACAGCTACAGCTGGAGTTAGGGACCTTTCAAGATGTCCTGAGAGTAGTGGGCGTGGGTTTAGAGGTAGTGAGACCTCCAGTAACTCAGGTTTGAGCAGCCCATACAAACGACCCCATAGAGGACGGGACAGTACGGAGTCGAACCGGACCTTAGATACCAGGGCATGTGAGTCACTCCGCTGTATGACTGACCGCTGGGAGCGGGGGAGGTCTGGCAAGATTATGACTGAGCGCTGGGAGCGGGGGAGACCTGACAAGGTTACAACTGACCGCTGGGAGCGGGGGAGCTCTGACAAGGTTACGACCCGGAAAGGTGACCCGACGAAGTCAGTGACAGTGACAAATGGTAGGTCCCTAAGAAATGGGCTAATGTCATTGACTAATATTCCAGGGGCTGAACAGCGCAATTGACAAGTACATGGTCTCGGTATGAACTGTGGGATGTGAGGTGATTGTGTATGTTATGTGTTCAACCCCACAAGTTTGAACAGAGGTGGGGGATATGTAATGCAGCGACGTGCTTGCATAACGGTAATGGTCTAGGATGTGTTTTACCTGACCATATACCTTTCCCTTCAGGTGACTGGTCACATGACTGTGACATCACACAGGTCCTGTGTGCACAGTAAAGGTCTGTACACATGACTGGGACAGCACACAGGACCTATACACACAGCTGACTGATCACATGACTGTGACATCAGCAAGGTCCTGTCAGTTTGTGTGTGTGTGTGCACAGGATATATAAACCCTGGTAATTTGAGACAGGTGTGTTCGGTGTGAGGCGTGAGGCCTGTGCTCCGTGTGTGTGGGACACCGTTTGTGAGAGGCCTAGGGAGGCCGAGAGTGAAGCCTGGCAGCCTGGAAGGCCGAGCCTGGATCCTGTGCGTGGATGTCAGTGGCCTTTGAGGGAGAGCCGGCTTTGTGAAGAACCCTGAAAGGCGCAGGCTGGATGTCAAGTGTGGAAGACATACCAGTAGCCTACGAGGGGACGACGGCTAGAGGCCCCCACCTGGGAAAGCCGCAAAGCCACAGTGGTGGCGGAATAAACGGACTGTAGCAGCTAAAACCCGGCAAAGGTAATACACTTTGTTACATGGACTGTGTTATGGACATTGATAATTTATTACCTTGCCGTAGGCTGTAACCTGGAGCAAGTGGGCCTGTGTGCCACTTGTCTCATGAATATTGTAGATATGTGTGTCGGCGTGCCACAGAGTTGGACCCGGTGAACTGTGGCCTATGATGTAATAAACTGCAACATTGTGAGAAAAGCGTAAAGACATTGCTTATGTGCCTTAATTGACCCGGTGCAGCAAGTAACCCCCATTATGATGACTAGCGCTGCCTTACACAGGTTTCTGGAAAGCAGGAGCAAGACGAGGAAATCTTCTCTCCCGGGTAGTCTCCTTAGCACGTTCTAGGAAACGGATGTCAATCCGGGTTGCTAGTGACACCAGGTCATCCAGGGTGGTAGGAACGTCCCGGCCGGCTAACTCGTCCTTAATCCGACAGGAAAGGCCCTCCCAGAAGGTGGACACCAGGGCCTCATTGTCCCAGGCAAGCTCAGAAGCGAGGGTATGGAACGGTATGGCATACTGGGCCACGGTGAGACTCCCTTGGCGGAGACGGAGCAATGAGGAGGCAGTAGAGATCCTTCGTCCGGGTTCATCGAAGACCTTCCGGAAGGCAGTGAGGAAAGCCGGAAGATCGGACACCAGGGAATCCCCTCTCTCCCATAGAGGGCTAAGCCATGCCAATGCTTCCCCGGTGAGGTGAGACATGATGAACGCCACCTTGGCCCGATTGGAGGGAAACTGATGTGGCAGGAGTTCAAAGTGCAGCATGCACTGATTCAGAAAGCCCCGACATAGGACGGGGTCACCTCCAAAACGAGGAGGCGCAGAAAGCCGGGGTCCTAGGCTGCATGCCGTGGTATTGGTAGGTAGCGGCTCTGCTGGAGCGGGTGTCGCTCTACTTGAGGCAGACACATGTGGGACAGACAGCGTGTCCAGGCGAGAGTTGACAGACCGCAGGAAGGTCAGGATGGTTTCCTGTTGGGATCTCTGACGAGAAACCTCCTGTTACAGGTCAGCAAGCAAAGGGGCCTGGGGGCCACCGGGTTCCATGGCCCGTGCAAACTGTTATGGATCCGGGTGGTGGAACCTCTGTGCTGTGGTGCAAGGAGGGACCAGAGGGGCGTAACTAGGTATCAACTCGGACCGACCAAGATCGTACGGCGGCTCAATCGACTCCGTGACCAGGGAAGGACCAAGCAGAGGGACTAGGTGCTACTCTGGGGACTGACCTTGTATGAGAGCAGGTGACTCCCACGGGTCAGAAGGTAGGGACTGACCGGTACAGCAGATGGGCACGGCAGGCAGGCAGACGGGTGATACGGGCAGACGGACTGGCAGGCACGGCAGGTAACAAGCAGGAGCCTCCAGGTAGGCGGGCTGGTAGGCACAGTTGGTAACAAGCAGGTTCTTCTAGGTAAGCGGGCTGGCAGGCACGGTAGGTAACAGGCAGGAGCCTCCAGGTAGGCTGGCTGGTAGGCACAGCAGGTAACAGGCAGGAGCCTCCAGGTAGGCTGGCTGGTAGGCACGGCAGGCAACAGGCAGGTGCTTCTAGGTAAGCAGGCGGACAGAGCCCATAGACAGACAGGCGGACTGGACTGTAGACAGACTGTCGGGCTGGAGAGTAGACAAGCAGGTGGACTGGACTAGTAGTCAGGCTGGCGGACTGGACTCGTAGTCAGGCTGGCGGGCTGGACTAGTAGTCAGACTAGCAGCGGGACCTGAGGGCTGAAGCAGAGTATCACACACAAAGCTACAACCTTGCACGGGCACCTCCATATTGGAGGAGGTGCCCTTTATATGGGAAGTCCTCCGGCCATTGGCCGGGGACTTTTCAGGACCGCGCGCGCGGCCCCTTGAAGAGGGAGGGAGCGCGCGCACACCCTAAGCACAGAGCCGGGGAAGCTGCGTGCACCAGCAGCAGTTGCAGGGAGGCCAGAAGATGCTGGAGCAGGACCGCGGCGGTAAGGGGGACGGCGTCTCTGCTGGGCAGGAAGCAGAGACGCCAATGCTACACAGTGATTGGCTGGCATCACAGTGTCATCAGGTCTATATCAGACCTGGTGCCGCCATGCTCGTAACAGTCATTCCAGAATCAGACAGTGTAGGGAGAGCTGCTGCTGAACTTGGGAGAGATTTGCTTGTTTCTAGTTAGTGTAGGTATACCAGACTATATTAGAGAAACATATCCATCTCAACTAACAGTCCTTCTGAGGACTAATCCAGCTGCAGAGATATCAGTGCTAGGCAGGCAGGCAGGGTATATAGCAGACTGCAGTGCACATAGCAAGAGGGTCCATTCTTTTCCTGTCTGCTGCTGGTGCTTTTACAGATATTTGTAGAAATAGGCCCAGGTATCAGGGGCCAGGAATAATTTTTTTTTATCTTAATCCTGATTATTTGTTTAAAAAGCATTCCAGAGAACACTGTTTATCTGCGCCATTTGCTTGTTGGCACTGCAGAATACAGCCAGTTCCTTTCCATATTACAGCGCTAAAAATCCAGCTATTTAAAACTGGTTTGTCCGTCACACGGATGACATATAATTGCGCTGAAAATATTGCCATTTCTGGCCTCCATTGAAATTTTGTTGCAGTGTGTCAGTGAACTTATTCACACGAGGTCGGTGCTGTTCAAAATAGTTACCTACAGGCCAGCTATTTAAAACTGTGGTTTGTCCGTCACACGGATCATATATAATTGCGCTGAAAATATTGACATTTCTGGCCCCATTTAAATTTTGTTGCAGTGTGTCAGTGAACTGATTGACACGAGGTTGGCGCTGTTAAAAATAGTTACCTACAGGCCAGCTATTTAAAACTGTGGTTTGTCCGTCACATGGATCACATATAATTGCGCTGAAAATATTGCTATTTCTGGCCTTCATTTAAATTTTGATGCAGTGTGTCAGTGAACTTATTGACACGAGGTTGGCGCTGTTAAAAATAGTTACCTAGAGGCCAGCTATTTAAAACTGTGGTTTGTCCGTCACACAGATCACATATAATTGCGCTAAAAATTCTGCCATTTCTGGCCTCCATTAAAATTTTGTTTCAGTGTGTCAGTGAAGCTATTGACACCAGTTTGTTGTTAAAAATAGTTACTTAGAGGCCAGCTATTTAAAACTGTAGTTTGTCCGTCACACGGATCATATATAATTGCGCTAAAAGTATTACCATTTCTGGTCTTCATTGAAATTTTGTTGCAGTGTGTCAGTGAACTGATTGACACGAGGTCGGTGCTGTTAAAAATAGTTACCTACGGGCCAGCTATTTAAAACTGTGGTTTGTCCGTCACACGGATCACATATAAGTTCGCTCCAAATTCAGCCATTTGTAGTGAGCATGGAAGATATTGTCCTCTATTTAAAATGGGCAAGGGACGGGGAACTGGATGTGATGGTGATGGTGCATGCAGAGGCCGAGGCCGCGGGCAAGCTGAAATTGTGCCACAACAAACACCCACATCTTCTCACTCGACCTTCCTGTCCCAATTAATAGGGGACCACAGAACACCACTATTGAACACAGAGCTATGTGAAAAGGTTATTGATTGGATAGTAGATAATGCTTCCAGTCACTTAGCCACCACCACCACCCTGTCTTCCACACGGTCAAGTCTCAGTAGCCGTGAGTCTGTACTGCATATTCCTCACCCTGATCCTCCTTCCTCACACCATGCCGAGTGCCCAGAGACAACTGATCCCACACTTGGACACTACAAAGAGCTGTTCACTTTTCCATTTATAGATTCGGGCCTCTCGCCTGGTCCACTTGAAGCGGTGCAAGAGGAGATCGCATGTAGCGATGCCCAAATATTTGAGCAGCCACGCTCATACAAAGGCGACGGTGGGAAAGTGTCACAAGAGGTGGATGATGATGAGGCACAATTGCCGGAAAGTTAGGAGGAGGACCAGGGTGCGGAAGCGGAAGACAAGGTGGTGGATGATATAGTAACTGACCCAACCTGGCAGGAGGTGTTAGAATCTAGGTTGTTTTACTATCGGCCATCTTGTTGTGGTTTGCTGGCTTCTAGTCTTTTCCTCTGGTGCTGGGTGTCTTGGTCACGTGATCTCTTCACTCTTTATTACTCAGCACCTGTCTCCCATTCCCCACTGGACATTAGTGTTGTTACGCTTGTGCTCTGGCTAAGTAGCCTTGTTTTGTTCTTTGTGCTTTGGACAATTGATTTCCTGGGACTTCTTGTTCCACCAGTTTTGTTCCCTTTAATCTTTGTTTCTGCAACTAACTTTCCTGTTAGGAGGTCTCCTGGTTTTGCTCCCAGTCCCTAGATCTTTTAGGGACCCCTTTCCCCTTCCTTCGGGTCTTCGTTTGAGTCCAGTGCAGGAGTTTCGGTGGGGCTATTCACAAGGAATAGGGCACCCACATCAGCGTAGGGTTTAGCTGAGTCTCAGTGCAGGGACAGCTTTTCCCCCCTATTCCTTAGTTCTAAGTTGCAGAACATAACAGTATGTCCAGCCCCGTTTAAAAAGAAAAAAAAAAATGTCTATGTTTTTTTTTCTCCTCTCCTCTTCCTGGGTTTTCTTCAGTATGTGTACAATCCAGGAGCTTGCTCAGCGCTTGAAAGGATTGACTCTGGAGGTTGCCGGTTTTCAGCAATACATGAGTAAATACCATGCAGAACGCTATGAAGAACCTAAGGTAGGATTACCTGAGTGTTTCTCGGGGAAATGACAGGATTTTTTTTCATTTAAAAATGCTTGTTTGTTGCATTTTTGGCTCAGACCTAGATCTTCTGCGAGTGAACTACAGCATGTAGGGATTATTATGTCTCTATTGCGTAAAGAACCTCAAATCTGGGCGTTTCCCTTGTCTCCTGATGATCATTGTCTGAGGTCTATGGAGGCATTTTTTGATGCCATGGGTTTGCTGTATGATGATGCTGATCAGTTTGCTTCAGCTGAGGCAGAGCTCAGTCGTCTCAAACAGGGTTCTCTTGATGCTGAGAGTTATTTCACCCTCTTCAGATGATGGTCTGCAGAGGTCAGGTGGAACGACTCTGCACTCAAGTTTCAGTTTCTGTCAGGCTTGAGTGAAAGGGTTAAAGATTTGCTCATTGCTTTCCCTGCACCTGATACTTTGCAAGTTGCCATGCAGTTAGCTATCCGTGTGGATAGAAGGTTGAGGGCCAGACAGAATGAGGAGAAGTTTCCTGTATTGCTGGATTCTGTTTCTCACGATATTCCTACAGACACTGGGGGACCTATGCAGGTGGGGGCAATGTCATGCCGTTCCAAGGAGAGGGACAGGAGGTTATCTGGGGGACTTTGCTTGTATTGCTTTAAGGCTGATCATTTTTTAAAGCAATACGAGGTTCGCTTAAGGAAAGAAACAAAAATGGCCAGTAGAAATAACACTCCCGTTCGCATTGCGTTTTTACGTTCTGCTGGGGTGTTTTTTCCTGGTAATACCACCTGCCAGGGTCGTTTGATTTAGTTTCAAATTATGGTGGATTGTGGTTCTACACTTACTTTGATTGATCAACAATTTCTTGAAAAGTATAAGTTTGATTCTGAACCTTTGTCGTCTCCTTTTCCTGTGGTGGCGATTGATAATACTACCCTGGAGCATGGGAGCATTCTTTGAAAGGTCTCTGGGTTTCCGCTTACTATGAATATGGAACATCAGGAGCAGATTGTTATGATCTGCAACATGTACTATGGAAAGATAGGGGAAAGCTGTCCCTACAGTAAGACTAAGCTGAATCCCTACGATGTAGCGGGCTGCCTGTTCCTAGCGAACAGACCCACCTTAGTCCTCGGCTAGTCTGAACAAAGACCTATAGCATTAAGGGAGGGGTCCCTAAAAGAACTAAGGACTGGTACAAAAATGGGACACCTCCTAAACAAAGAAGTTGTTGCAGAACACAAAAAGACAAACTGACAAAAGATGCTAGAGGTCCCAGAAGGACCAAGCGAACTGACAGATAAAGGCACCGAAGCACCTGGCTAGAGAGACAGTCAAACACTACAGTCCAGCACAGCCAGAAGGGCGGAGCTGGAATATAAAGGCAGATGGTCACGTGATCGCAAAACACAAGATGGAAAAAACAAACAGGAGGGTTCTAACAGTACCCCCTCTTTTATGAGGATTCTCCGGATCCTCCAGGCCCAGGCCTATCCGGAAACCTCCTTTGGAAAGCTTTAACAAGCCTAGGAGCAGAGACATCATCCGTTTTTATCCAGGAGTTGTCTTCGGGACCGAAACCCTTCCAGGAGACAAGAAACTGTAATCTACCTCTATGCCATCAAGAATTCAAGAAATTAAATTTCATATTCGCTGTCTTCCACCACAGGAGGAACTGGGACAGTGGCGTCCCTATCAGATACATCAGCCTTTTTCAACAAGGAAACATGAAACACTGGATTAATCTTCCAGGAAGTAGGGACATCCAACCTAACAGCAGACGGATTAACAACCTGAAGCACTTTAAATGGACCCACAAACTTAGGACCCAGTTTTTTAGAGGGAATCCTCAACCGCAGGTTCTTCGAGGACAACCAAACCATGTCAGCCACAGAAAACAAAACCTCCTTACGTTTCCTGTCAAAATACTTCTTGGACTTCTTGTTAACCTCTTGAAGGTTACAACGTACATTAGTCCAAACTCTCTCCAAATCACCGGAAAAATTCTCCTCCTCCGGCACCTCCGACCCCAATTTGGAGAACGAACCAAAAGACGGATGTCTCCCAGTACAACAAAAAAAAGGAGAACACCCAGCAGAGGAGGATGTATGATTGTTAAGAGCAAATTCTGCGAGAGGCAGAAACTCAGACCACACCTCTTGATTGTCCGCCACAAAACAATGCAAAAACTGTTTAACATCCTGGTTCTTTCTTTCAGTCTGTCCATTAGACTCAGGATGATAACCAGACGAAAATGACAAATGGACTCCCAACCTGTCACAAAAAGCACGCCAAAAGCGAGCCACAAACTGAGGTCCTCTATCAGAAACAATATCTGTGGGAATGCCATGGAGCTTGAAAATCTCCTTAACAAACGCCTTAGCGAGTGTCTTGGCGCAGGGCAGCTTAATGAATGGAACCAAATGACACATCTTACTAAAACGGTCCACGACCACTCAGATGACAGTAAAACCCTCAGACACAGGAAGATCAGTAATAAAATCCACTGTGAGATGCGTCCAAGGTGCACTAGGAACCTCCAGAGGGCAAAGCAACCCCGCAGCAGGAGTATGCGAAGCCTTTGACCTAGCACACACAGTACACTGACGCACCCACTTGATGACTTCCTTCTGCCATCCAGGCCGCCAAAAACTGCGACTGATACGTCTCTTAGTCTCCGAAATACCTGGATGACCTGCCAACCGAGACTCATGACACTCCACAAACAAATCTCTCTTAAAGGCTCTAGGCACGAACAACCTCCCATGGGGAGTGTTAGATGGAGAATCATCTTGAGCTTTCAGAATCCCATTCTTCAAAATGGAGTCCAATGCTGCCACCACAACTCCTTTCTGCAAAATACTCTCCTCCTCCTCGGCACCGACCGTAGTAGAGAAGCTGTGAGATAAAGCATCAACTTTAACATTCTTAGTACCAGGGATATAGGTAACAGAAAAATGAAACCGAGAAAAAAAAAGTGCCCACCTAGCTTGATGGGCATTCAAGCGCTTGGCAGCATCCAGAGAGATAAAATTCTTATGATTTGTGAAAACCTGAATAGGAAATCTAGCGCCTTTCAAAAAAATGACGCCAAAGTTCAAACGCGAGTTTAATAGCCAGCAACTCTCAATTTTCAACATCATAATTCAGTTCGGTTTCCGAAATTTTATTCGAAAAGAAGGCACAAGGATGTACCGTACTCCACCCTTGTTCTCCTGAGACAAAACTGCTCCGACCCCCACCGATGAAGCATCGACCTCGACCAAAAAAGGCTTGATCTCATCAGGCTGTATAAGGATAGGGGCAGAACTGAACCTCTCTTTGAGACTTTGAGATACTCAAACGCTTCAATGGCATCAGTAGTCCACTGGGCCGTATTCGCACCTTTCCTGGTGAGATCGGTTAGAGGTTTAACAGTTACAGAAAAATTCTTAATGAATTTCCTGTAATAATTGGCAAAACCCAAAAATCTCTGTATGGATTTCAAACCAACAGGCCTAGGCCATTCCTGCACAGCCTGAACCTTCACAGGGTCCATCTCAACGTCCTTGCTGGAGACAATGTAGCCCAAAAAACTAATTTTCTGCACAGCGAACTCACATTTCTCCAGCTTAGCAAAGAGTGAATTATCACTCAATAACTGCAAAGCTTCACGTATACTCTGCCAATGGGACTCTAGATCTGGTGAATAAATCAAAATGTCATCCAAATACACAACCACATTATTACCAATCTTACCATATTCTTACCAGGATGTCATTAATAAGGTTCTGAAAAAATGTGTAGCGTCGGCCACTGTGCTTAGGGCGCGCGCGCGCTCCCCCTCTCTTAAAGGGGCCGAGCACGCCATCCTAAGGAGTCCCCGGCCAATGGCCGGAGGACCTCACCATATATAAGGCACCTCCTCCAAAATGGAGGTGCCCGAGCAATGTTGTTGCATAGCCTATCACTCTGCTTCAGCCCTCAGGTCCCGTTACCAGATACCTGCCAGTTACCTGCCAGAATCCTGCTTGATACCTGCCTGTTACTCGTCTATCTACTTGCATTCCTGCGGTCCGACAGTCTGCCTACCAGCCCTACCAGTCTGTCTATGGATCTGATTGCCCGCTCACCTGGGAGCGCTCATCTGCTACCTGCCTGCTAGCCTACCTGGAGGCTCTGCCGTCACGTGCTGTGACCACCTGCCTGTCCAGAGACTCTTACCCGCTCACCTGGGAGCGCTCATCTGCTACCTGCCTGTTAGCCTACCTGGAGGCTCTGCCGTCACGTGCTGTGACCACCTGCCTGTCCAAAGACTCTTACCCGCTCACCTGGGAGTGTCCGCCTGCTACCTGCCTGCTAGCCTACCTGGAGGCTCTGCCGTCACGTGCTGTGACCACCTGCCTGTCCAGAGACTCATACCCGCTCACCTGGGAGCGTCCGCCTGCTACCTGCCTGCTAGCCTACCTGGAGGCTCTGCCGTCACCTGCTGTGACCACCTGCCTGTCCAGAGACTCTTGCCCGCTCACCTGGGAGCGTCCACCTGCTACCTGCCTGCTAGTCTACCTGGAGGCTTAGCCATCACTTGCTGTGACCACCTGCCTGTCCAGAGACTCTTGCCCGCTCACCTGGGAGCGTCCACCTGCTACCCGCCTGCTAGCCTATCTGGAGGCTTAGCCGTCCCTTGCCGTGTCCACCCGCCTGTCAAGAGACTGTTCCCGTCACTTGCCGTGACCTCCTGCCCTTCTACCCAGAGACTGTCCCCGTCACTTGCCGTGACCTCCTGCCCTTCTACCCAGAGACTGTCCCCGTCACTTGCCGTGACCTCCTGCCCTTCTGCCCAGAGACTGTCCCCGTCACTTGCCGTGACTACCTGCCCGCCTACCCTGGGAGCCACCCGCTTCCTTACAAGGACTGCCCCTTTGTATCGTTGCTCAGAGGTTCCACCTCCCAGACCCGTTACAAAATGCAGGTGCATTGGTAAGACCAAATGGCATCACCAGATTCTCAAAATGACCTACCGGAGTGTTAAAAGCAGTTTTCCATTCATCACCCTCCTTCACTTGTAACAAATTGTATGCCCTCCGGAGATCAATTTTAGAGAACCACTTGGCCCCCACTAATTGGTTAAACAAGTCAGGAATTAACGACAATGGGTAGGAATTGCGTACGGTAATCTTATTAATTTCACGAAAATCCAGACATGGATGTAAACCGCCGTCCTTTTTTTTAACAAAGAAAAATCCAACTGCCACAGGCGACTTAGAAGGTCTACTGTGACCAGCAGCCAGGCTAGTCTGTATGTATTCCTCCAAGGCCTTTCTTTCACGGATAGTCAGATTAAACAAGCGACTCTTGGGAAGAGTAGCTCCTGGAACAAACTCAATGGAGCAATCATAATCCCTATGACGAGGTAAAACTTGCGACTCCTCCTCCGAAAACACCCTCCAAAAATCTTGAATAGGTACAGGTAATTCCCCTTTTTCCACCGCCACAATGCGACCATTACAATATTTATCATAGCACTTCGGACTCCAATATTTAATCACATTAGTAGACCAGTCCAGTAAAGGATTGTGCAGTTTTAACCAAGGCAATCCTAGAACAACCGGAGAAGGTAAATTATCTAAAACAACCAAGTCCAAAATTTCTTGGTGAACTCCATTGATAGAGTGGAAATGCAGCAACCTTGTGAGTAATACATTTCAAGGGAGTGTTATCAATTGCAATCACAGAAATAGGTGATGACAAAGGTTTGGATTTCAATTTAAGGTTTTCCAAAAACCTTTTATCAATCACATTAAGTGTTGAACCACAATCCCCAAATACCTGAAATTCAGATCTCCCTGCAAAGTAGTACTCCCAGAAAGAAATACTCCTGCAGAGCGTAAACAAGCTATACGGGCGTAACTGACCTTTTTTTTCTTCTTTACTTAAACGACGCTCACAATACTTAATCAAATGGTCAGCTTTACCACAATAAAGACATAATCCCTCGGCGAACCTCCGGTCTCTTTCCTGAGAGCAGAGTGACTTTGCCCTAACCTCCATCGGTTCTCCGCTGTCTGAGCAGATTTTCTGGGGATTAGGAACTGACATTACCTCATTAAGCCTGCACCTCAGCCTCCTGTCCACACGAACAGCTAACTGCATTGCATCCTGCAGAGTCTCAGGTGCAGGGAATGCAATTAGCAGATCCTTAACTCTTTCATTCAGACCCGCAAGAAATAAACATCTCAGCGCAGGATCATTCCATTTAACTTCTGAGGCCCATCTCCTGAAGTGTGTGCAATAATTTTCAACATCACCTGACCCCTGATTCAAACGCCTGAGTTCTGCTTCAGCAGATGAGATTCGATCAGGATCGTGATATAATAGCCCCATAGCAGAAAAAAATTCTTCAACAGACCTTAAACACGGATCATTAGGTTGGAGAGAAAAGGCCCACCACTGTGGTTCATTGCGCAAAAGGGACATAATAAAACCAATGCGCTGTGATTCATTCCCAAAGGACCTTGGTCTCAAACGAAAATATAACAAACAAGCATTTTTAAAGGAAAAAAAATCTTGCTGTTTACCATAAAAAACATCAGGCAGTCCTACCTTGGGTTCGACAAAATGCGCTCCAGAACAGCTACTCACGTGTTGCTGAAGCTCAGCCACCTTCAGAGACAATCCCTGCAGGTGTTGAGCCAAATCCTGGACAGAAACCATACTGATCCCCGAATTTCTTTCTTTTTAGTTTTTTGGGCTAAAAAATGGGTGTCCCATTTTTGTCCCAGTCCTTAGTTCTTTTAGGGACCCCTCCCTTAATTCTATAGGTCTTCATTCAGACTAGCCGAGGACTAAGGCGGGTCTGTTCACTAGGAACAGGCAGCCCGCTACATCGTAGGGATTCAGCTTAGTCTTACTGTTGGGACAGCTTTCCCCTATCTTTCCTTAGTACATGTTGCAGATCATAACAATTATGATTGCGCTATTGACTTCGTCCCTGATGCTAAGCTCCCTAAGAGTCGGTTGTTTAATCTGACAATTCCCGAGAGGGAGGCTTTGAAGGAGTACCTTCCGACTAGTTTAGCTGCAGGTCACATAAGACCCTCTAAGTCTTCTGTTGAGGTTGGGTTCTTTTTTATCAAAAGGAAGGATGCGGGTCTTAGGCCATGTCTGGATTTTCGGGAGATTAATAAGATCACTGTGTGCAATCCTTACCCGTTACCACTTATTCCGGATTTGTTTAACCAATTGACCGGAGCTAAATGGTTTTCTAAGATTGACCTTCGTGGGGCATATAATTTGCTGCGGGTGAAGGACGGAGATGAATGGAAGACAGTTTTTAACACCCTGGAAGGTCAGTTTGAGTGTTTGGTGATGCCTTTTGGGCTTACTAACGCCCCTGCATTTTTTTTAAATTTCATCAATGACATTCTGAGACCCTTGATCGGTAGGAGTGTTATTGTTTATCTGGATGACAATTTGATTTATTCATCGGATCTTGAGTCTCATTGGCAGAGAGTCCGCGAAGTTCTTCAGATACTGAGAGATAGCACACTCTTTGCTAAATTGATGAAGTGTCAGTTTGCTGTCCAGAAAATATTTTTTATGGGTTACTTTGTCTCTTGTGATGGTTTTGAGATGGACCCGGTGAAAGTTCAGGATGTGCTGGAGTGGCCGATGCCTGAGGGTTTGAAGTCCGTACAGAGGTTTTTGGGGTTTGCCAATTATTACAGGAAATTCATAAAGAATTTCTCTGTCATCGCTAAACCCATTACTGATCTCACCAAGAAGGGTGCTAATACAGTCCAATGGTCCACTGAGGCTATTGAAGCTTTTGAGTATCTCAAGGAGAGGTTCAGCTCTGCTCCTGTTCTTATCCAGACGGATGAGACCAAGCCATTTTTGGTTGAGGTGGATGCCTCATCTATAGGCATATGGGCAGTTCTGTCCCAGGAGGGTGACGATGGGGTGCATCCCTGTGCTTTCTTTTCAAAACATTTTTCTGAGAGAGAGCTCAACTAGGATGTTGGGAATCGTGAGTTGTTGGCTATTAAACTCGCGTTCGAGCATTGGCGACATTTTTTGGAGGGGGCTCGACATCCTATACAGGTTTTCACTGATCATAAGAATTTGATTTATCTGGACGCAGATATGCTTGTCAGGCTAGGTGGGCACTGTTTTTTGCCCGGTTCAATTTTTCCGTAACCTTTGTCCCGGGGACAAAGAATGTTAAGGCTGACGCTTTGTCTCGCAGTTTCTCTCCAGCAGTGAATGCTGAGAGGGAGGAGTGTATTTTGCAGAGAGGGGTGGTGGTGGCCGCATTGGATTCTGAGTTGGAGAATAGCATCCTAGAAGCTCAGAGTGCGGCACCAACTAACACTCCATGTGGTAAATTGTTTGTGCCTAGAGCCTTGATGAGAGCGTTGTTTGTTGAATGCCATGAGTCTCGGTTGGCAGGTCACCCAGGGATTTCAGAAACTAGGAAGTCTATCGGTCAGAGTTTCTGGTGGCCAGGGTGGCAAAGGGAAGTTATCAAGTGGGTGCGTCAGTGTTCTGTGTGCGCTAGGTCGAAGGCCTCTCATGCTCTGGCTGCGGGGTTGCTGTGCCCCTTGGAAGTTCCTAGTTCTCCATGGACACACCTTGCCATGGATTTTATCACCGATCTGCCTTTATCGGAGGGTTTTTCTGTCATCTGGGTTGTTGTGGACCGGTTTAGTAAAATGTGTCATCTGGTTCCGTTCAACAAGTTACCTTGCGCCAAGACTCTTGCTAAGGCTTTTGTGAAGGAGATTGTCAGGCTCCATGGTGTTCCCACGGACATTGTTTCTAATAGAGGACCACAGTTTGTGGCTCGCTTTTGGCGTGCTTTTTGTGACAGATTGAAAATTAATTTGTCATTCTCGTCGGGGTATCATCCAGAGTCCAATGGACAGACTGAAAGGAAGAACCAGGATGTCGAGCAGTTTTTGAGATGTTTTGTGGCAGACAATCAGGAAATGTGGTCAGAATTTCTACCACTTGCAGAGTTTGCCCTTAATAATCATACTTCTACCTCGGCTGGTTGTTCTCCTTTCTTTTGTTGTACTGGCAGGTATCCATCTTTTGGTCCATTTTCCAAAGTTGGGGCTGCTGTACCGGAGGAGGACAATTTTTTTGGTGATTTGGAGAGGGTTTGGACCAGCGTACGCCTAAACCTTAAAGAGGCTAACAAGAAATCAAAAAGGTATTTTGACAAAAAAAGAAAGGAGTCCTTGTTTGCTGTTGGGGATATGGTTTGGTTGTCCTCTAGGAATCTACGTTTGAAAATTCCTTCTAAAAACCTGGGGCCTAAATTTGTGGGTCTTTTCAAAGTGGTTCAGATTGTCAACTTGGCAGCGGTGAGGTTGGGCATTCCCTCGTCCTGGAGGATTAATTCTGTGTTTCATGTGTTGCTACTTAAGACGGCGGACACGCCTGATAAGCAGGTGAAGCCTACTGTTCCTCCTGTTGATGAGGACGGTGAATTTGAGATTTCTCGCATTTTGGATTCCAGGTGGCATAGAGGGAGATTACAGTATCTTGTGTCCTGGAGAGGTTTCGGCCACGAGGATAATTCCTGGGTGAAGGTCGAGGACGCCGCGGCCTCAAGGCTAATTAATGCTTTTCACAGGAGATTTCCTGGTAAGGCTCGGCCTAGAGGATCCGGAGGTTCTGTTAGAATCTAGGTTGTTTTACTATCGGCCATCTTGTTGTGGTTTGCTGGCTTCTAGTCTTTTCCTCTGGTGCTGGGTGTCTTGGACACGTGAACTCTTCACTCTTTATTACTCAGCACCTGTCTCCCATTCCCCGCTGGACATCAGTGTTGTTATGCTTGCGCTCTGGCTAAGTAGCTCTGTTTAGTTCTTTGTGCTTTGGACAATTGATTTCCTGGGACTACTTGTTCCACCAGTTTTGTTCCCTTTAATCTTTGTTTCTGCAACTAACTTTTCTGTTAGGAGGTCTCCTGGTTTTGCTCCCAGTGCCTATATCTTTTAGGGACACCTTTCCCCTTCCTTCAGGTCTTCGTTTAAGTTCAGTGCAGAAGTTTCGGTGGGGCTATTCACAAGGAATAGGGCACCCACCTCAGCGTAGGGTTTAGCTGAGTCTCAGTGCAGGGACAGCTTTTGCCCCCTTTTCCTTAGTTCTAAGTTGCAGAACATAACAGGAGACATGCAGAGTGAGGACAGCAGCACACAGGGGGAGGGAGGCAGAGCACCACAACAGGCAGGAAGAAGCAGTGTTGTGGCCGCAGACAGAAGGCGGGCAACCATTCCCCATAACATCAACACGACAGAAGTTGCCAGTACAACTGTTAGGTCTTCCCGAGTCTGGTTGTTTTTTAAAGACTCTGCCAATAACCCCAAAAAGGCCATTTGCACCACCTGCCAGGCCAGCATCAGCAGGGGTAGCAAAACTACCAGCCTGACAACCACTAGCATGATCAGGCACATGGCAGCAAAGCACCCGACTTTGTCGGCTGAACCCCAGGGTCCAGGAACAGTGTCTGCGGGTGACACCACTGCTTCTTCTGCTGTTGTGCGTGCAAGCCACTCCCCTGTCCATAGTGCATGCGAAGATGCCCCCTGCCCTGCACCTGTCGTTGCACACTCTCAGCTAGCACCATCAGCAAGCACGTCCTTGTCCCAACGCAGTTCAGTTGTCCATACCCCAGTCCTTGGAACGCAAGCGCAAATACGCAGACAACGCCCCACAGGGCACACTACAAAATTCCCACATTTCGCTACTGCTTGCACTCGAAATGTTGCCTTTTAGGCTCACAGAGACTGAAGTTTTCTGCAACCTGATGGCGGTGGCCGTCCTTTGGTACTTGGTCCCCAGCCGCCACTATTTCTCCCAGTGTGCCATCCCCGCATTACACAAGCACGTGTCCCACAACATTAGCCGTGCCCTCAACAATGCAGTTACAGGGAAAGTCCACCTAACCACGAACACGTGGACAAGTGCTTGTGGGCAGGGACGGTACATCTCGCTGAGGGCACACTGGGTTAACATAGTGGAAGCCGGGACCCAGTCGGGCCTTGGGGCAGAACACATCCTCCCGATGCCGAGGATTGCGGGCCTAGGTCAATCAGGGTTGCCCCCACAGTCTACAGCTCCGGCACCTCATCTTCCTCAGCCTCTTCCTCCTCTTCAGCCTCCATCTCTGAAATGACCACATCAGTCACAAGCTGAAAGTACTGCAGCACTGCCTTGGCCAAGTGGCAACAGGCTGTGCTGAAGCTAATATGCTTAGGTGACAAATCGCACAATGCTGAAGAGTTGTGGATAGCTCTTAAAGAGCAGGAAGATCTGTGGCTGACACCGCTGAACCTACAGCCAGGCATGGTCGTGTGTGACAATGGCCAGAACCTGGTGGCAGCTCTGAGGCGAAGCAAGCTCACACATGTACCATTCCTGGCCCATGTCCTTAACCTCATGGTTCAGCAGTTTCTCAAAAGCTACCCGGAGCTGCCGGATCTGCTTGTCAAAGTACGCCGCCTGTGTGCCCATTTTAGAGAGCCAGCTACAGCTTCTACCGCCCTTGCTGTGCTTCAGCAGCGTTTGCAGCTTCCGACTCACCGACTGGTGTGCGATGTCCCCACGCGTTGGAACTCTACACTGCAGATGTTGGGAAGGATTTGTGAGCAGAAGAGGGCAGTTGTTGAGTACCAGCATCAACAAGGCCGTCGGTATTCAGTTCAGACTCCAGACATAAGACCTCAGGCGTGGACATTGATGTCAGACATCTGTACCATTCTCCAAAACTTTGAGGCCTCCACCAAGATGGTGAGCGGCGATGACGCCATAATTAGCATCACCATCCCGCTTCTCTGTCTTCTGAAACGCTTTCTGCTCTCAATCAAAGAGGATGCATTGCAGGCGGAGCGCGATGAGATGGAGCAAGGAACCATACAGGGTGATTACACACAGAATGACAAAAGAGAAAAAATATTCAGCTCACCTGATTGCTGTAGGCTTTCTGATATAATCTGGAGAAAAGAATTTTCGTGGATTGCTTGTGATGCAGTAGCACTGTATACTTCTATTCCACCTGAAATCACAGTGGAAGCTCTTTCATACCATTTGAAAAAATACAGTGATTATACAGAAGATCTATGTACATTTATTATACAGGTGGTTAATTTTCTTATGACATGTAATTAATTTTCTTTTGATGGCCGGTACTATGTGCAATCCAGAGGAGTGTCAATGGGGGCCAAGCACTCCCCCTCATTAGCCAACTTAGTCATGGCCTATTGGGAGGAGTGCTATTTATATAGTGCTGATAATCCGCATGCTGAGCGCTTGGTCTGGTATGGCAGATACATCAACGATCTGCTATTTGTATGGTCGGGCGATGTGTCTGCCATACCGGACTTCGTGCAATATCTGGATGTCAATCACTGCAACCTGACATTCACGTATAGAGCTGAAATTTCCGTCATTTCATTTCTTGATCTAAATTTGCGGGGCATTCCGGATCAGCACATATTGACTAGTACATATTGTAAACCACAATCTGGAAATACTACTCTGCATGCAAACAGTAGTCATCCATTTCACATTATCAAAGCGATACCTGTGGGTGAATTTACACGCTTTGCAAGAAATTTCAATGATGATAACATTTTGTCCTCAGAACTCACACATACATGGTCTAAATTGTTAGAAAGAGGGTACCCAAAATGGACTCTAAATAGAGCCAAAGATATAATTAAAAACAAAAAATATCAGAACTCTGGATCATGTGTTGTTCAGAGTTCTGCTAAAAAATCTAATAAATTAGTTTTGTCATTGCAATTCAGGCCTCAGTTCAATACCATCAAATCTATCTTTTTTAAACATATATCTATTTTGTATGAGGACACAACTTTATCTAAGATTTTACAAATCAACTGTTCTGTAGAAGCAAGGAGAGGTATCACCATTGGTAATATTGTATCACCCTCTCTTTTCTCCTCTAATAATAAAAAATGTAATAATTGGTTGAATTGCTCTGGCTTTTATATTTGTGGTCAAAATAGATGCCGGACATGTAAATACACATCAGCAACCAAAGAATTTCACAATTATAACCACACAGAAACTTTTAAAATCAAAGATTATATAAACAGTAATAGTTCCAGTGTGGTTTATATAATCTTATGCAAAATATGTGACCTTATATATGTTGGTTGTACCACAAGAAAACTTAAAGTCCGCATTTCTGAACATTTAACTGATATATCTTCTCTTTCTAGTGCTAATCGTAATATTTCACATGCCTCTAGACATTTCATTGAATGCCATCAGAGATCCTTGCAGTTCTTTGTAGGTTATTGGTATAGAAAGAGTTAAACCTGCACATAGAGGAGGAGATTCCAGACGCCGTCTACTTACTAGAGAAGCATTCTGGATTTATAATCTCGGATCCCGTTTCCCAGACAGACTCAATGCACACCGTGAAATCATGTTTCACTATTAACTTCATATCTTGTTACTGTTAATTGATCTTATATATTTCATGTAACACTTGTTGTTAAAAGAAATTTTTTAATCTTTCTTTTCTTTTTTTGCATATTGGTTTTATATATTTCTTCCATTTTATGTGATTGGCTCACACTAATTATGCACCTTATTCACACTCTCATGTGATCCAGTTTACTGATCTCATTGGTCGCCACTGGATATAATATCATAGTGTGTTATATGCAGGTTAGCTTTGACAAAGAACACAGGTCTGTGTTCGAAACGCGTTGCGATTTTTTTCTATGTGAGATTCCCCGATGTAATTTGGAAATTTTAAACTGCGTGGATTCATCTCAATAAATTTTTGCACTTTTGGAAGCTGGTTTCTCCTTTCTTCTTTTTCTGATTACACACAGCCCAGCCTCATCTCATCCCAACGTGGATTGGGTGACAAGGAAGAAGAGGAGGAGGAGGTGGAAGAACAGGAGCTAGTTTCATGCGCTATAGACTGTACTACCTGCTCAACTGTCATGCCGTCTGTTCAGCGTGGATAGCCTGAGGACAGGGAGGAGGAGGAGGAGAGCTGGGTCAGTCGTCCTCTTGGTGAGGACACAGACGTCTTGCCTGTTGGCAGTCTGGCACGCGTGACTGAGTTTATGTTACGCTGCCTTTCCTGTGACCCTCGTGTTCTCAAAATTTTGGGTGACAGTCATTACTGGTTGGTGACACTTCTAGACCCACGTTACAAAGAGAACTTTATATCTCTTATTCCTGAGACGAGCAGGTCTACAAAAATGGGGCAGTACCAGATGGCTCTTGTTGCGGAACTATTAAATAAGCAAATTGCCTCTTCAGAGAAAAAGAGGACATGTACTCTATAGGGCCACCTTTTGGAAGTAGCAATCCTACAAGTCATAATCAACCCTTTAACGAGTCGTGCAATATGACTTAGGATAAAAGCCAAATCAGAATCTCAGTTTGCAGACACGGTGTTTCGGGCTGTTGGCCCTTGTCAGTGCAAAGTATGAGAACTGATTTGGCTAGGTGAGAGGCTCTGGACTGAGGTCTAAGGGGTAGGTCACTCTCCCTAAGGAGAAACGCTACCCCTTAGACCTCAGTCCAGAGCCTCTCACCTAGCCAACAGTCCGAAACACCGTGTCTGCAAATTGAGATTCTGATTTGGCTTTTATCCTAAGTCATATTGCTCGACTCGTTAAAGGGTTGATTGTGACTTGTAGGATTGCTACTTCTAATAGGTGGCGCTATAGTGTACAAGTCGTCTTTTTCTCTGAATAGGCAATTTGCATATTAAATTTCCCAGAGGAGCATTGCATGGCGAATAAGCCTCCTTACCTTGACGTGCCAGAGCTGGTGTGTCACTCTCCATAAGGAGAAACGCTACCCCTTAGACCTCGGAACTATTAAAAAAATTCCCATCTGAAAACGCTGGTGGCAGAGGTCACAGTTCGTTGGACAACCAAGGAGTACAGGCGAGAGAGACACAACTCCAATCCAGCAGAGGCAGGGGAACACTGTCAAAGTTCTGGGAGAGTTTTCTCAGCCCCTCCCATCGCTCAAGCCCTGAGGCGCGGGGTACTCTCACAAGGAGTGCAAAGTGTGGGAAGATGCTGAGGGAGTACCTTGCCGACTGTACCAACGTCCTCCGTGATTCCTCTGTGCCTTGCGCTAGCGTTTTATCAGAGCAGATTTTTAGTGCCGCTGGTGGAATTATAACTGATAAGCGCATCTGCCTGTCAACTGAAAATGCTGACAGGCTGACTCTTATAAAAATGAACAAGGGCTGGATTGGGCCAGACTTCTCAACACCACCGAATGATAGCAGCGTAACATAAACTCAAATCCAGTGTCTTTTTTGGGAGGTTTATTCCCATGCACCTTTTCACACCCACACATGGGTATACACTTCCTGATTTTGGCTATTTGCTCTTGTCCTCCTCCTTCTCCTCATCCTCATCCTCCACCACCATTTCACCAGGGTGACCGTGGTCCGTGATGCAACACCCACATAATTTTTTTAAAGGGTGTTTATGATGCCCGCAAAAACATTTTTTTATACAGTATGTTCATGTATACCCCCCAGGGGTAAATGTTTGTCAGCCCATACACTTAGTGCATGGGCATTACAAGTATAGGAGACTCACTCCTTTCTAATGGGAACATTTTTTTATGAGGCCCTCCTCCACGTCTTTTACAAGGTGCATTGGAGTAGGTCCAAATTTTTGGCAACCCTTGCATTCACTGCATAGGCAAACAGTATGGGAGACCCACTTCCTAATAATGGGAATATTGTTTTCGGGAGGCCCTTCTCTAAGTCTCTTCAAAGGGGTATTGGGGTGCGTCCAAATTTTCAAAGCGGTACTGGTGTGCTTCCAAATTTTGGGCAGACCTGCCACTCACTGCATACGCAATAACAGTATAGGAGACTCACTCTTTAGTAATGGGAACAACAAAGCATAGCTGGCTGATGGCTCTCTAAGAATAGTGAGGGCCAACTGCTGGCCCTTTAAGAATAGTAAAGGCCGCCTGATGGCCCAATAAAAATAGGCTTTGTGACTTTCAGAGTCCCTCCTTCATAAATGAAACAGGATGTGTCTGATCATGTCTCACACACCACATTTCCCGGTGAATGCATTTGTCACGGTTGAAAGCAATGCAAAAGTGCAAAAACACATCAAAAACGCTAAGTGTGAACATAGCCCAAGATGTGGAGAAGTATTTTTGTTTTTGGTTATTTATTTTGCCTTATATACAAGTCATTACCCTGGAAAGGATGTTCCTTAACATATTTCCCAGGAAAATCCATTTTGGTTTCGTTTTTGTATATTTTATTGTGAGTCCGTAAAAGTGGTGTAATACCTCTGGCAACGTTGTTGACAGCAGTGACCTGAAAGTCATAAATGCTTCCAGGGGTCTTCCCCATGCTGTTCACATATCATTCGAGCACTGTTTCCATCGATTTGGGCAATTTTTAGGCCCTCTGTAGACCACCCGGGTGAGCCGCCTGAAAAATGCTCGAGTTTCCCATAGACTTATGTTGAGCTCGTTGCTCGGGTCGAGCACCTGAGTATTCCAATTTTCTGAACCCGAGGATCGAGCACCCGAGCATTTTAGTGCTCGCCAATCACTACTAGCTAACTAACTGTCATTATATCAGTGGTCATAACCATGGATACCTAAGGTCCTGCAATGCCTGCACTTGAGGAACGAGACATAGCGAATTAGAAGAACTATACTACGTTTCTAATTGAAGGTATTTGCTAATTTTATTGTTATTACATCTAGTACATATTGGGATAGGATCTTGGAGATGGGAATACCCCTTTAACTCATGTTTTTGAACACACTGCTATTATTTTGAACACTACTGTACTTCCTCTGTTCCTAGCTTCTTCATAACCCACACTGCCATTTGTTGTGAGAAAAGCATACAGTCCTTTTTTAAATGCTGTTATAGTATCAGCCATTATTACTAACTGACAGTCGGCCCTAATGATGAGCCACCTGTCAATCAGTGCCGGGGTCGCGGTTACAGACGCAGCTCTCTATGCATTGAATGGTTACTGAAACCGTTCCTGTGCCACCCCTATTACTGGAAGTTGAACACTGCCAGGGGGAATAAAGTTAATTTCTGCCAGTGCCAGCGCCACACTGTGTCAGAACAGTATTAACCTGCAGATTAACCACATATCTGTAGGTTAATAGTGTTATTTTGCATGATAGGTTCCCTTTAAGATCTCATGCACAATTGCAGATAGTTTTTCTGTATGCAGAATCCTGATGGAAAATCTGCTGCTTTTGCACTCTTTCGGAAATCTACCCTTAACACCAGTAAAATTGTTCTTCCCTTTGCATTCGGTTGGACATAACTTTTCTTATTTTTACATAAATGCAGATGTTGGAGGTCTTATTTCGTCTATTTTTTTATTTTTTTGTAAAAAATAGTTATTTATTTCTTCTTACTTTCTTGTTACTTTTTATTATATATAGCACACAAACTCTCAAAAGACCTAGTATATTAATAACTGGGACAGCATTCTTATAAATCGATATAAACATACTATCACCAAGCAGAAACTGCTTAGTAAAAAAAAGTCATACGACTGTGTCCCTTATAAAAATGAATAGATTTGTTAGATAAATATTAAAGTATGAATATGTGCTCAGATAAGGAGAAGGTAAGCTCAAAACAGATGGGACACAGAAAATGGCCTTTATATTTACCCCTTCACGACATTTGACATACTGTTACGTCATATGTCGTGTTCCTGACTTTGATGCGAACTCGCACGCCAAGCCCGCATCTTTCCAGGCTGATGATGGCCGAATTGTTCAACCATCATTTGCCTCTAACAGTCACGAGCGGAGCCTGGTAAATGCCGCTGTCAATCTTTGACAGTAGCATTTAACACGTGTCAGGAGGGGGTAACTGAGAGCAGGCACTGCTTATGCACTGCTATGTGCAGTATAAGCGATCAGATGTTTGCAGGTTCAAGCCTTTTAAAGGGACTTACAAACACAGTATATGTTTTTTTAAAAAAATAAAATAAAAAAAATTGCAAAATTTCAAATCATCCCCCTTTAGACCCATTAAAAACAAAACAAAAAAAATACACATATTTGGTATCGCTGCGTTCGTAAAAGGTTGATCTATCAAAATATAAAATAAATTAATCTGATCGGTAAACGGCATAATAAGAAAAAAATCGAAACACCAGAATTACATTTTTTGGTCACTGCAACATTGCAATAAAATGCAATTACGGGCAATCAAAACATCATATCTATCCAAAAATAGTATCAATAAAAACATCATCTCGGCGCGCAAAAAATAAGCCTTCATATGACCCCAGATCTCAAAAAATAGAGTCGCTACGGGTCTCGGAAAATGGTGCCATTTTTTTTTCTGCACAAACTTTGGATTTTTTTTTCACCACTTAAATAAAAAAGAACCTATACATGTTTGGTATCTACAAACTCGTAATGACCTGGAGAATCATAATGGAAGGTCCCCTTTAGCATTTAGCGAACATGGTAAAGAAAAAACTATTGTGGAATTGCACTTCTTTTGCAATTTCACTGCACTTGGATTTTTTTCCCGCTTTCCAGTGTATCACATGATAAAATGAATGGCGTCATTAAAAAGTGCAAATTGTCCTACAAAAATCAAGCCCTCATGCGGTTATGTGGATGGAAAAATGTTATGGCTCTTGGAAGAAGGGGAGGTAAAAACGAAAGCTAAAAAACAGAAATTGGTTGCAGCGTGAAGGGATTAATAACGATATGATGACAAGTTATAGCAGTACAGTATATGATAATAATAGACATAGACCCCACCTATAGTATCAGTGACTACCTTTATATACTACTATATTTATTTAAATATATACACACACACACAGTGGTGTGAAAAAGTGTTTGCCCCCTTACTCTTTTGCATGTTTGTCACACTTAAATGTTTCCAATCGCAAAAGATAAATAAATATTAGACAAAGACAACACAAGTAAACACAAAACGCAGTTTTTAAATGAAGGTCTTTATTATTAAAGGAAAAAGAAATCCAAACCTACAGGTCCCTGTGTAAAAAAGTGATTGCCCCCTAAATTAATAACTGGTTGGACCACCCTTAGCAACAACTGCAATCAAGTGTTTGCGATAACTGCCAATAAGTCTTTTACAACACTCTGGAAGGATTTTGGCCCACACATCTTTGCAAAATTGTTGTAATTCAGCCACATTGGAGGGTTTCAGAGCATGAACCGCCTTTTTAAGGTCATGCCACAGCATCTCAATCGGATTAATGTCAGGACTTTGACTAGGCCACTCTAAAGTCTTAATTTTTTTTTTCTTAAGCCATTCAGAGGTGGACTTAATGATGTGTTTTGGATCATTGTCCTGCTGCATAACCCAAGTGCGCTTCAGTTTGAAGTAACAAACAGATGGCCAGACATTCTCCTTCAGGATTTTTTGGTAGACTGCAGAATTCTTGGTTCCATTTACCACAGCAAATCTTCCAGGTCCTGAAGCAGCAAAACAGCCCCAGACCATCACACTACCACCACCATATTTTACTGTTGGTATGATGTTCCTTTTCTGAAATGCTGTGTTACTTGTCTTCTACGCCAGATGTAATGGAACATTCACCTTCCAAAAAGTTAAACTTTTGTCTTGTCACTGCACAGAGTATTCTCTCAAAAGTCTTGGCGATCATCAAGATGTTTTCTGGCAAAACTGAGACAAGCCTTTATGTTCTTTTTGCTCACCAGTGGTTTTTGTCTTGGAACTCTATGTATGCCATTTTTGCTCAGTCTCTTTCTTATGGTGGAGTCATGAACACTGACCTTAACTGAGGCAAGTGAGGCCTGCAGTTCTTTGGATGTTGTTATGGGGTCTTTTGTGACCTCTTGGATGAGTCGTCGCTGTGCTCTTGGGGTAATTTTGTCAGCCAGCCACTCCTGGGAAGGTTCACCACTGTTCCATGTTTTCGGCATTTGTGGGTAATGGCTCTCACTGTGGTTCGCTGGAGTCCCAAAGCTTTAAAAAATGGATTTATAACCTTTTCTAGACTGATAGATCTCAATTACTTTGTTTCTCATTTGTTCCTGAATTTCTTTGGATCGGAGTATGATGTCTAGTGATTTCTTGATTGAGAACAGGTGTGGCAGTAATCAGGCCTGTGTGTGGCTAGGGAAATTGAACTCAGCTTCCCAAAGATATGATAAACCACAGTTAATTTATGTTTTAAGTGGGAATGGGTAATCACTTTTTCACACAGGGGAATTTCTTTTTCCCTTAATAATAAAGACCTTCATTTAAAAACTGCATTCTGTGTTTACTTGTGTTATCTTTCTTTAATATTTAAATTTGTTTAGTGATCGGAAACATTTTAAGTGTGACAAGCATGCAAAAGAATAAGAAATCAGGAAGGGGGCAAACACTTTTTCATACCACTGTGTATTTAAGCAAAAAAGCATCATGAAAATTCAACTTCACTTTTAATGCATGTTCACACAGAGAGGTAAGCTATGTATTATCAGTCTGGATTTGTGGGACGAAAATCCTCAACCCACTACAGCAGCAGACTAGTGAATCTCATCTACACCCTGCAAAATGAAACAATCTGAATGGAAATTGACCTGTGGCATGGATTTTATATCCACAGCATGTCAATTGTTTTCTCCAGTGGATTTTCAGCAAGACCAATGGCATGTGTATGGAGTCTTAGGTTATGTGCACACGTTCAGGATTTGCTTGCAGAAATTTCTGCAGCGTTTCTGCAAGGTTCTGAATCTCTTAGCATCAAAAGCGTTGCAGAAATTCCAAGTGTTTTTTTGTGCGTTTTTGCTTGCGGATTTGCATGCATTTTTTCCAGTGCATTGTATAGGAAAAATGCAGACCATAACGCACAAAGAATGGACATGCTGCTTCTTTTTCCGCGCATGAAATTCTGTAAGGAAAAATCCAGATCATGTGCACAGATCTTGCAAAATCTCATAGGGAATGCTGGGATAAGGTTTGCAATGTGTTGTTGGGGTCTATTCCGCGTGGATTTATCGCATCAAAAACGCCCAAAAAACGCACCGTGTGCACATAGCCTTAGGCCTGAGTATTTGGGGAGTTTTTGAGGTTGCAAATTATATGCACTAATTAAGTAATTTAGGTTACTTGTGTTTTTTTCATTACGTTTTTGATGCGTTTCCGCTGCACAAAAGCAGTAAAAATATATGGCCGTTTTTTACCTTTGGATTTAATGCAAGTCTATGGAAAAATTTGTACATAAAACTCAGCATACTCGCAAGAGAAATTGACTTGTTGTGGATTTGAAACACGCACCGGAGGTCAGTTTACGTTGAGTAAAATAAAGCACAGTGGGCATAAGATTTATATAAATCTCATCCACTTAGCTGGACCTGCAAGATGCTGCATTTTTGATGTAGTAAAGTCAAAAACACATTGTGTGCACACAGCCTTAGGCCTCATTCAGACGTCCATGTTGGACGTATGTGTTGTATTCATTTTTTTTCAACTGGTCCCCATTATAATCTATAATGCTGTTCACATTTCCGTTTTTTTCCAACAGCACAGATGACAAGGACCAATACAAGTCTATAAGTCCGTGAAAAACATCTAAAGAACACGGATGGAATCCGTGTGCTGTCTGTATTTAACATTGCAAAGTATACGAGAAGGTTTGTAATTTATTTATTTTTTAATCCATCCGTGAAAAATACTGATGACCACACTGATGGTACATACGAAAACACGAATGCAAAACACAGTCTTGTGAATGAGGCCTAAAACAGTATTTTACTTTGCCTGCTGCAGAAGTAAAGCTCTGGGTAATTAGTACAAAAGTTACATTCTTTGTTTAGTTTAGGAAACCCATTTTTTATATTTCCTATAATCAGGCAAATGCTACCGCCCCATTATCAGTATTCGGTCAGTATTGTTCCTCAGTATTTATAAGCCAAAACCAGGTGAGGAACAATCAGAGGAAAAGTGTAATAGAAACAAGTCACCAATTCTGTATTTATCACCCACTCCTGGTTTTGGCTCCCACTCCTGAGAAACAATACTGACCGAATACCGACCAAATACTGATAGTGGTGCCATGGCCTTAAACTGAAATACTTCATGTGAGCCTTGGCATTAGACCACGGCCCCACTATCAGTATTTAGTCAGTATTCGGTCAGTATTTTTTCTCAGGAGTGGGAGCCAAAACCAGGTGAGGAACAATCAGAGAAAAGGTATAATAGAAACAAGTCACCAATTCTGCATTTATCACCCACTCCTGAGAAAAAATACTGACTGAATACTGACCAAATACTGATAGTGCGGCCGTGGCCTTAAACTGAAATCCTTCGTGTGAGCTTTGGCATTAGACCACGGCCCCACTATCAGTATTCGGTCAGTATTTTTTCTCAGGAGTGGGAGCCAAAACCAGGTGAGGAACAATCAGAGAAAAGGTATAATAGAAACAAGTCACCAATTCTGCATTTATCACCCACTCCTGAGAAAAAATACTGACCGAATACCGACCAAATACTGATAGTGGTGCCGTGGCCTTAAACTGAAATACTTCATGTGAGCCTTGGCATTAGACCACGGCCCCACTATCAGTATTTAGTCAGTATTCAGTCAGTATTTTTTCTCAGGAGTGGGAGCCAAAACCAGGTGAGGAACAATCAGAGAAAAGGTATAATAGAAACAAGTTACCACTTCTGTATTTATCACCCACTCCTGGTTTTGGCTTACAAATACTAAGGAAAAATACTGACCAAATACTGATAGCCTTAGGCTATGTTCACACATTCAGTATTTGGTCAGTATTTTACATCAGTATCTGTAAGCCAAAACCAGGAGTGGGACAATCAGAGGAAAAGTATAATAGAAACACGTCACCACTTCTGTATTTATCACCCACTCCTGGTTTTGGCTTACAAATACTGATGTAAAATACTGACCAAATACTGACCATGTGAACATGGCCTTATTCTGGACATACATCAGTGAGCTCAGACGACTGTTTTCTGAGCGACTCGCTGCTCATAGTTGGTCAGTGAACATTATAGTAATGCTATAAGTCAAAATGAGAATTTGGACAAAATGGCTTATCTATTTCTGCCATGATATTTGACCTAATCCGGGCTTCCAATCTGTTTGGCAGGCAAAAAACAACAAGCAAAATATTCCAACATGGCAGATCAACATTTCTTCGTATACTTGCCATCACACTTATTCATGTTACAAAAAGGCACCAATGGTTGCCAGAAAATGGTCTAAATCATCCTTCTCAGCTGTCCAGAATTGTTAGTGTATGGCCTCCTTTCATAAATTGTTTCTCGAAAAAGTTTTTGATTTTATACATATACTAACTGAACTTTGTGATAAACAGCAGTGTAGTTTGAAGATTCCCCTTAGCTCATTCCTTACCCTTTAGTTATTTAGAGAATTAATTGAAGTCACAGATTCCATAGAGATTTAGTAAAATACATGTATTCTACATGGAGCTCACCTCTGAAATCCCTATCACTTAATTATCATGTGAATGCTCCTGTGGATTAAGGTAGGATATTTCACAGCTGGGTCTGTGGATAAGTATAGCATTGAGTTGAACTCTTGGGCATTCAGTGTTTTTAGCCAAGCTATTTTCTAACAGAACAGTGATTAAATATTGAACAAGGAGAAACGGGGTCAAACACTTAATGTTTAGTATCTTTTTCTTATGTCTTATTCATAGAGCATTAATTAAACTGGCTATGAAACTAAGATATGATAATATGTACTATATAACAGCCGATAGTCTATCGCCTGCATTATGATGATACTATGCTGAAAGGGCCATTTAAGTTAACGTTCCATCTTTACTTTAGTACTTACTGGCAGGGCTGTATTTTGCTTTCATGCTGCTCTATGCATTTTTAGTGGGCACGCCCCCTACTGTTCAGTCAGACTAAGGCGGGTTTCACACGTCCGTATATTTCCGGTACCGGAAAAAACGGTACCGAAGATATCCGTGTCCCGTGTGTCCGAGTGTGTCACACATGTGGCAACCGTGTGCCCCCCGTGTGCCGCATCAGGATCACATGGACCGACGCCTGGGAATCAGTGCTACAGTTAGCACTGTTAAATTCATATATTTACCTGTCATGTCTCCTGCGGTAATCCATGCAACCGATCAGCAGAGGAGCCGGGGAGAATGAGCAGCTGCAGCGAGCTGGGCCCGGAGCTGAGCTCAGGAGCAGTGTCCTGTCACTCAATGAGCGCAGATCCGGGGCTGCTCATTCTCCCCAGCTCCTCAGCGTCAGCGGTCAGAAGATTACAGTGGGGGACATCTCCGGACAGGTGAGTATAAGGATTTTATTATTTTATTCTTATTTTACACAGGCGCACTTTGGTAGCAGACTACTACCCTCATCATTGTCCCTGCTGGTGCTGATCACAGCACCGGCAGGGAACCATGATGAGGGCAGTGTTCAGCACCCAGCACTTGGGAACAGCGCTAACTGCAGCACTGATTCCCAGGCGCCGGTATGTGTCACACGGATGACACACGGATGTCATCAATGTGGGACTTTTGCAGACCGTGTATCTACAAAAAAACTGACATGTCAGCGTGTGGAGCACGCGGTCCATGGAAACACACTGACATGTACAGACCCATTCATTTGAATAGGTTTGCTGTGTCGGTGTCTCCAGTAAGTGTGAAAACTGTCACCACACATGCTGGAGACACAAACATGTGAAAGAGCTCTAAGAGTATGTGCACGCAGCATTTTTTTTTCTGGCAGATCCGCTCTGTAACCCGCCTGAAAAAGTGCTAAATATATGCTAAAAACAATGAACTCATACACTGCACTGTAAAGACGACTTGCTGTTCATATGTTCAGTTTTGATCTTTTTTTAACCACTTCAGGTTTTCCAAGACATGTAGCGGCAAAAAGTGACTGGTCCATTTAAAACAAAAACTGATGGCTAAAACATGTTGGAAAAGACGACCAAAAAGATGCTTAAAAAAGTTACTTCGGGACAAAATTACAACTATGTGTCTTGAAGCATCTTCCAAAACTCCACGGATTCACAGAAGTCTAAAAGAAGTCGTGTGCACATACCCTGAAAGTGCTCATACCCTTCAGATACTAGTTAAGAGCCCCATACACATGAGACTATATTTGGCCAAGCCAGCTGAAACCAACAGGTTCTGCAGACAATCCAATGTGTATGGGGGCCTCTGACTGATGATTATCAGGGGAGATAAGAATCCAACTTTGTCCCATTTCAGACTGTAGATCCTTTTGTTGTGCATGCTCTCCTGTCGCCTGAGCTGCGGTCTTCTAGAAGGTCTTTGTTTAGCGACTGGTGGGGGCCTCAGAAATGAGTGACCCACCGATCTGCTCAGAATGGGCATAAAACATAAAAAATATCCCAAAAGTTTAGATATTCTTTAAAGCAGATATCTCAAGTTTGAAAGTTATTCCCTATCTATGGGATAGGGAATTATTTTCCGATCACTGGGGGCCCAACCGCCATGGTTCCCACCGATCCTGGGAACCGGGGACTACTGCTCCATTCTAATGAGAACACAAAAAATCAGCAGAGCGCTACTGTAATCTCCGGCACTCTCATTAAGAATGAATGGAGCGGTATTGCGGATGATCGACCTCTGCTCCAGTTTTCGGAAACGCTGGGGGTCCAAGCACATGCGGATAGTGGATAACTTTCCAGCTTGAAACAACCCCTTTAAGTGGCAGTAAAGGGGTTACATAGTTACATAGGTTGAATAAAGACCTAGGTCCATCAAGTTCAACCTTCTTCCACCAATTTTGTCGGTCTAAAACTACAAATCTGCAGTCACTCTATGTGACTTCATTGTTGTGAATCCTCACATCATGCACTGCTTGCTGTGAGGATTCTCCAGTGTCAGCATAAGGAAAAGCAGTCGTGATTTGCATACTCCCGGCCACAATCCGACTAGATGGACATGGCCTCCCTCAATTTATTTGCATAGTTGGATTGTGGCGAGAAGTATGTAAATCACATGACTGCTTTTCCCAACGCTGACACCGGAGAATCCTCACAGCAAGCAGTGCATGATGTGAGGATTCACAAGTCTGCAGTCACAGAGTGACTAGACAGAGTTAACTAGACAATCCCTTTAATACTGAAACTTATTATCAATCTATCAAAGCAGGCTGTCAATCACCCGATGCACGAGCAAAACGTTCATTCGTTGGGTGAAATAAATTTTAAGCTTACTGAAAGGGAGTCTGTCAACCCAAAATCACAATTAGACTGCATAAAGATTTACATAGGGGACGTAGCCCCTACTAAAATAATACCAGTCATATACAGTTTAGCGTAATAATTGCTGAAAAAGGGACATTTATTTAATATGCACATGATGACACTTCTGTGCACCCTTTGTGTGGCCTAAGCCATGATGCACCGTTATGACCTAACATTTGAAAATTACAGGAAACCTGTCACCAGGTTTTCCCCATATAAAGTATGTCCAGCACCTATAAGCATTCTGTTAGACAGTCTGTATGTCCCCAATCCCCTATCCCCTATGCAAAAAAAAAAGCTTTTATTATACCCACAGACGGTGCGGTCCGGTCAGATGGACATCTCTGGTCTTGATCCGGTGTCTCCTCTCTTCTTACAATCATCGTCCTCGTTCCCTGATTCATGTGGATGACGCATCCAACGTCAACATCACGGTGTCCCCCAATCTTGCTCCTGCGCGGGCACACTTCTGTCTGCGCAGGCACACTTCTTTCTGCCCTGATGAGGACAGAGGAAAATACTGTAGTGCGCATGAGCCAGGAAAGGCAAGAGAGCGCTGATGACACGTACAGTAGGTAAAGCTGGCACATGCGCATGCAGGGCAGAGAGAGGTGCGACTGTGCAGGAGTGCGATGGGGGACACCGTGATGATGATGTAGGACGCGTCATCCACATGAAGCAGCAAAGGAGGACAACAAGCGTAAATAGAGAGGAGGCGCAGGATCAAGACCAGAGAGCCATCGGACCGCTCTGTCTGTGGGTATAATAAAACCTATTTTTTGTGTCTACATAGGAGATTGGGGACATACAGACAGCCTACCAGAATGCTGTAACAGAGGGCTTATAGGTGTTGGATGTACTTTATATAGGGAAAACCTGGTGACAGGTTCCCTTCAAAGCCAATCCCTTGTCTTGATAGTGATCCGTTGGTACGAGCAAGTACAGTCTAACATCAGTTCACCTGTCTGCGCTTGCGCACCAACACTGGAGACGAACACCAGAACGTTCTAAGTGTCAGTGCGGTTGTGCACACAATGTGGCTGTGGGCACATTCTGACTCCGGGATCTTGTCTGTCTGCGGCTGCCACTTGGTGCACTTGGAAGTAGCGAGCGACTTCAGCAATGAGGACAAGGCGTTGTGATGTGCTGTCTGCTCACTTCAACCCCTTCCTCATCATTGAGTCCACAGCCAAAAGCAGGCAGCAGCCAGGCATCAAAATGCGCCTGCAGTCTCATTGTCTGCGCGTCCACACTGAGAGGTACTGTGCTCCTGTAGTGTCAGGGCACAAGTGCAGAAATGCAAAGGTATTTTAGACAGCACTTACTCTTACCAAAGGACCTCTGTCATTTATAACAAGGGAATAGCTTTAATATGCAAATAGAAGGGTGTAACGGTGCACCAAGGCATAGGCCGCGCCAAGGGGGCACAGAAAGCCCTCATTTGCATATAAAAAAAAATAAATCAAGTTAAAACTGTGTATGCTTGGGCTATGCCGCCTATATAAATGTGTATGCAGAATAATTGGTATTTTGTGTGTGAAAGACTCCTTATATGTTATCGTTCTCTGCAAAACATAGTCCTGTGTACACATGTACTGCTGAGAACAATGTTTTTTTATGTGTCACAAAAAAATTATCCCATATTGTCTCACTTATGGTACACGGTCTCCACACTATTCTCTCCTATAAAATATTCCCACCAAACTGTCTGCCCTAGTGAAATATGGCAGTCACACAACGCCCTCATAAAGGAAAACCACCACACAGTCCTCTCCATCCCGAGCTCAACCCCCCCATGTTCTTCACACAGAACCCCCCACGTTCACCAGAGTTTCCCTCCTCCACGATCACCAGTTTCCCCCATATTCACCAGAGCTTCCCCCACATTCACAAGCCCCCCCATGTTCACAAGTTTCCCCAACCACCAGTGTTCCCACCTCCCCCATGTTCACCAGAGCTCCCCCCACGTTCACAAGTCCCCCTCATGTTCTCCAGCGCCCCCCTTTATGTTCTCCAGTGATCCCCCCCCCTCATGTTCTCCAGTGGTCTCCCCCCTCATGTTCTCCAGTGGTCTCCCCCCTCATGTTCTCCAGCGGTCCCCCCCTCATGTTCTCCAGTGATCCCCCCCCTCATGTTCTCCAGTGGTCTCCCCCCTCATGTTCTCCAGTGATCCCCCCCCTCATGTTCTCCAGTGGTCTCCCCCCTCATGTTCTCCAGTGGTCTCCCCCCTCATGTTCTCCAGCGGTCCCCCCCCTCATGTTCTCCAGTGGCCCCCCCCTCATGTTCTCCAGCAGTTCCCTTTCCTCATGTTCTCCAGCATTCTCCCCTCATGTTCTCCAATGTCCCCACCCACCTCATGTTTTCCAGCGGTTCCCCCCCTCATGTTCTCCAACGGTCCCCCTGATTATGTTCTCCAACAGTTCCCTTTCCTCATGTTCTCCAGCGTTCCCCCCTCATGTTCTCCAATGTTCCCACCTCATGTTCTCCAATGTTCCCACCCACCTCATGTTCTCCAGCGTTCCTCCTCCCTCCCCGTATCTTCAGCCCTGTGAGCGCTTAGGCTGTGTGCCCACGATCAGTATTTGCAGCGTTTTGGACACAGCTCACCTGCGCTGCTTCCAAAATGCTGTGTTCTACATAAGAAGCACAGTGGATGGATTTAGAAATCCCATGCCCACTGTGCTTCTATTTGACGCTGTGTAAACTCACCTGTGGCTCGGGTTTATGAGCCGCAGCATGTCAATTTCTGTTGCGGAGACGCTAGGCTCCACAACAGAAATTTCCCCAATAGAATGGAAGCCCCCCCCCTGAAAGAATGTAAGGGGGGTCTCATGATAACACAGACCCTTATTTGATGTTTATACAGTACTATTGGCTTTGATGGTTTGGTCATTTGGATGTAAAGGGTCAGGGGTGGATTAAGAGTAGCAAGGGCCCTCGGCAGTTTAGAAGGTGCGGGCCCCCTTCCCCCCATACACACACCTGATGTATCACATGTCACATGATCCCCTGTGATAGATCATGTGATAGTTCACGTGAAATTAATTTGGCACAATATTAATATATTAATTATAATAATTTTTTTTAGGCTGTGTGCCCACCATGCGTTTTTTAAGCGTTTCCACAGCGGCAATTTTGCTGCAGAAACGCTTAAATAACGCTTGGTAGAAGGTCTGCCATGTTCCCCAATGATAATCCGCATGTGCTGTGCACATACTGCGGAAATTTCCGCTGCGGATTATCATTGCGGAAAAATCCGCAGCACTACCAATTATTTTGCGGAAGCGCGGCGTTTTCGCCGCCATTGACTTGCATTGGAACGCATGTATTCCGCTTCACTGTATATGTAGATGCGGATTCCATGCGTTTCAATGTGCGGATGGTACCCGGGTCTGGAGGAGAGGAGACTCTCCTCTGGACCCAGGTACCATAGAACCTGTAAAAAAAAAAAAATATATTATACTTACCTTCTGATGGCCCCCGGTGTCTTTATCTGATGCGTCCTGACTTGCCGGCAGCTCGCGGTAGACTAAAGGACCTGTGGTGACGTAATTTAGTCATGTGACGGGTCACTCGACCGCTGACGTCGGCAGGTCATCAGAAGGTAAGTATATATTTATTTTTTATTTTTTACCATTCTTTTACGGTCACACTATATAAATCCATGCCGGTTGCATGGATTTATATAGTGTGACCACGTTGTCAAGTACTTTTCCAAGTGATGCTAAAATTGCTTGGAAAGCGCTTGACAACCCGCATGCGGAAATGCATGTGAAGAACGCTTCACTTCCGCTTGTCCCTGGCAGGAAAAACGCATGTACAATCCGCATGCGTTTTTTCTGCCAGGGAGATGCCAAAACGCTCAAAAAAAATCCACATAGCCTTACATTAATTGTATTGCTTAATATTGAGCACACATAGCCATCTATACACAGCAGGAGGCCGCACGTAGCCATCTATACACAGGGGAGGCCGCACGTAGCCATCTATACACAGCGGGAGGCCGCACGCAGTCACGCACACACACACAAACATATACAGACATATACATACACGCATAAACACATTTGAAACACAAAAATACATATAAACAGACATCACACAATGATATCTGCCTGCTCACACACTCTCACACACACACACACACACACACACACACACACCATCCCCTGCTTGGCTCCAGTCCTCCAGCTCCTTTCTGGTGCAGCAGTGCAGCGCGCACTGCGTGACTTCACACTAGCAGACACGGCCGCGGACAGGGCCGTGTCTCCTAACAGTGATGGCCCGGCCGAAGAAGAAGTAGCGGCAGTGCACCGCTGCTGGGGGAGCGGTCCGGGGGCCCCCCTGCCTCTGACTGCCGGTATGTGCTGCGGCACCGCACATATTATAATGAGGGCAATCTGGCCATGGACCCCCCGGAGCCCTGGGCCCCCTGCAGCCCCGGGGCCCCGGGCGGTAGCCCAGATTGCCCTCATTATAATCCGCCTATGTAAAGGGTTAATTTTAAATAAGTAAACTATGGTATTCCATGAGCAGGTTAAAACTGTTTTTTTCTGGTTCTCCTGGCACGCTTTTTCCTGGTCCCTGATTGGTGACTTTGAAAAAGTGCGGGAAGAAAAAGGATATAAAATCAGCTGATTTTTGCCAGCTGGCTCATCTGCCTGTCAGAAGAAAAGAAGATCCCACCCACCCTTCCCCCTTTTTAGAATTTATTGAATAATATTTATTTTTGTCGTGTTGTTTATTTTGAGGTAAAATCGCCCAGCTTTTGCTGGGTGGATTGTTTTTTGTTAATATGGAAATTATTTATTGGTTATATTTATTATTATTTATAATTAATTAAAATTTAAAGTTACCCATGAATAAACGCCACGGCCATTTTTTTTCCGCATATTCCAGTGTCTTGTGTATTTATTTATAGATTAGTGGGTCTTGTGTTACCATGTATTGGATGTGGTAACGCCGCATGGTTCAATGAACACATGTGGATTTACCTGCGTGATTAGAACGCAGCAAATATATTCTGCTATATCCTGATCGTGGGCACATAGCCTTACCTGCTCCAGGATCCGTCTTGTCCTCTGCGGCACTCTGCACTGATGTCGGCAACATGATGAGGGCTCCTGATTGGAGCTCCACTGACCCCGGGAGTGCTGGCGCTACGGAAGATCATTTGTATTCGTGTCTTAAAGAATTTTTTTTCCATTTTGATATATATATTCAACTACATTTTTTGTCTGAATATAGGCTATATATACAGATGTGTGTTTATGTGTGTATATATATATATATATATATACATATATATATATATATATATGTATATATATATATATATATATATATATAGATATATATATATATATACACATAAACACACATCATATATCAAAAGAATGCAGCAGCACTCCATATGGCTAAGATACGTCTTAACAATGAAAATGATGAAAATATTAGATCTAAACTGTTTTGCTTAGCAACAAGTACTTACAAAGAGTGAAGGTTTTTAGCGCATAAATTGGCCAATTCATGTGTGCCCATCAACAATGGCAAGGTAACCTCCTCCTGATGGGTAACTACTCTGCCTAACATGTCACTTTTGGGCTACAAGCCTACAACTAAACTGCCTCTTGCCTGATTCTGCACTCCTCCCATTAACCAGCAGGTGTTGTATAAACAGCTCTGCTTGCCCTTTAAATGTAGGTGTTTTTAGCCCAGAAGAAGACATGTTTGTCCGTTTAGTTGTAGGCTTGTAGCCCAAAAGTGGCATGTTAGGCAGAGTAGTTACCCATCAGGGGGAGGTTACCTTGCCGTGGTTGATGGGCACACATGAATTGGCCAATTTATGCGCTAAAAACCTTCATTGTTTGTAAGTACTTGTTGCTAAGCAAAACAGTTTAGATGTAATAATTTCATCATTTTCATTGTTAAGACGTATCTTGGCCATATGGAGTGCTGTTGCATTCTTTTGATATATTTTATAGTTACGGCAGTTGGCACCAGTTCACACTAGGAGGTGCTGGTAAGGTTTATCTGGTTTGTATTACTATAAGGGGGTGTAACTGCCTCTTGCCTGATTCTGCACTCCTCCCTTTAACCAGCAGGTGTTGTATAAACAGCTCTGCTTGCCCTATAAATGTAGGTGTTTTTAGCCCAGAAGAAGACATGTTTGTCCGTTTAGTTGCAGGCTTGTAGCCCAAAAGTGTCATGTTAGGCAGAGTAGTTACCCATCAGGGGGAGGTTACCTTGTCGTGGTTGATGGGCACACATGAATTGGCCAATTTATGCGCTAAAAACCGTCATTGTTTGTAAGTACTTGTTGCTAAGCAAAACAGTTTAGATCTAATATTATCATCATTTTCATTGTTAAGACGTATCTTGGCCATATGGAGTGCTGCTGCATTCTTTTTATATATTTTATAGTTACGGAAGCTGGCACCAGTTCACACTAGGAGGTGCTGGTCAGGTTTCTCTGGTTTGTATATATGCATATCATATATATATATATATATGTATATATATATATATATATATATATAAATCTATCATATATCATATATATACTCTATGTGTGTGCGTGTAATATACAGTATACAGTGCATTGTGAAAGTATTTGGCCCCCTTGTACTTTTCTACCTTTTGCCACATTTCTGGCTTCAAACATAAAGATATAAAATTCTATTTTTTTGGGGAAGAATCAACAACAAGTGGGACACAATCGTGAAGTGGAACGAAATTTATTGGATATTTTAAACTTTTTTAACATATTAAAAACTGAAAAGTGGGGCGTGCAATATTATTCGGCCCCTTTACTTTCAGTGTAGCAAACTCACTCCAGAAGTTCAGTGAGGATCTCTGAATGATCCAATGTTGTCCTAAATGACTGGTAATGATAAATAGAATCCACCTGTGTATAATCAAGTCTCGTATAAATGCACCTGCTCTGTGATAGTCTCAGGGTTCTGTTTCAAGTGCAGAGAGGATCATGAAGACCAAGGAACACACCAGGCAGGTCCGAGATACTGTTGTGGCAAAGTTTAAAGCCGGATTTGGATACAAAGAGATTTCCCAAGTTTTAAACATCTCAATGAGCACTGTGCAAGAGATCTTATTGAAATGGAAGGAGTATCAGACTACTGCAAATCTACCAAGACCCGGCCGTCCCTCTATACTTTCATCTCGAACAAGGAGAAGACTGATCAGAGATGCAGCCAAAAGGCCCATGATCACTCTGGAGGAACTGCAGAGATCTACAGCTGAGGTGGGAGAGTCATAGGACAACAATCAGTCGTACACTGCACAAATCTGGCCTTTATGGAAGAGTGGCAAGAAGAAAGCCATTTCTCAAAGATATCCATAAAAAGTCTCATTTGAAGTTTGCCACAAGCCACCTGAGAGACACACCAAACATGTGGAATAAGGTGCTCTGGTCAGATGAAACCAAAATCGAACTTTTTGGCCACAATGCAAAACGATATGTTTGGCGTAAAAGCAACACAGCTCATCACCCTCAAAACACCATCCCCACTGTCAAACATGGTGGTGGCAGCATCATGGTTTGGGCCTGCTTTTCTTCAATAGGGACAGGGAAGATGGTTAAAATTGATGGGAAGATGGACGGAGCCAAATACAGGACCATTCTGGAAGAAAACCTGTTGGAGTCTGCAAAAGACCTGAGACTGGGACGGAGATTTATCTACCAACAAGACAATGATCCAAAACATAAAGCAAAATCTACAATGGAATGGTTCAAAAATAAACTTATCCAGGTGTTAGAATGGCCAAGTCAAAGTCCAGACCTGAATCCAATCGAGAATCTGTGGAAAGAGCTGAAAACTGCTGTTCACAAACGACCTCCATCCAACCTCAATGAGCTCGAGCTGTTTTGCAAGGAAGAATGGGCAAGAATTTCGCCTCTCGATGTGCAAAACTAATAGAGACATACCCCAAGCGAGTTGCAGCTGTAATCGCATCAAAAGGTGGCGCTACAAAGTATTAACTCAAGGGGGCCGAATAATATTGCATGCCCCACTTTTCAGTTTTTAATTTGTTAAAAAAGTTTAAAATATCCAATAAATTTCGCTCCACTTCACGATTGTGTCCCACTTGTTGTTGATTCTTCCCCCAAAAATTAGAATTTTATATCTTCATGTTTGAAGCCAGAAATGTGGCAAAAGGTAGAAAAGTTCAAGGGGGCCAAATACTTTCACAATGCACTCTATATATATCAGAAGTTTATGTCAGTGTGCAAAAAGTCGCTTCCAAAGTCACATATTTCCTTAAAATGCTCTGCTGTAGCTCATCTTCTAGAAGAATTTTACAATCCAACTATTGACAGAGGTGATGTAAGTAGGCATCTAAATTGGCGGTCGCTGAGAAATCTTTAAGCTTTTTTTAGCTTGAAATGTCAAATTCCTTATATAATTGACCTGTACTCCGTTTCCTAACAATCCTCTGTCACTCTAAAATCTTCCATCTCCATTGCTCTCAGTGCACTTGTCAAAGGTTTTTTAACACTGAAAATCTACTGAAAGCGAGAAGAAAAATCCTCTTCTGCATTGGTAATTTATGGAATCAGACGCTGCTTTTATGAAATGTAAAGCCAGGATTGTATCTCTGAAACATGTTGACTCAATTCTGCTCCATCACTGAGGACCTCACAAAAATCCATCTACAAATCCTAAAAGTGAAAGATAAAATAATAGGTTCTTGCTTGCCTTTGTATATTGTTGTACTGATTAAAGGGGTTGTCTTCATTTTTTTTAGGAAAAGGGAAACTTCCTTTAAAATGAACCATGAACAGCCATTTATCTGAATGGTCTCAATGCAATAATACCTTGGTCTGTCTGGCCATAGCTTACCCCAACAAGATCAGCTGTTTGCTGGGGTTTTGCTGAATTGATCGCAAAGTATTCCTCTGGTGAGACCCATATTAATTGAGCTGTTGGGGAACCCAGAAGCATGCCTACAAAGAAAATGAAACATTTCACAGGTCAGTCTGTGTATTGTATGAATGTTTCTGGCCATTAAGAATGAATGTTGCTACTTGTAGCTGCTATTTTGGCTATTAATTAAAGGCTTTTCCCAATATTGAATGTTTTCACCTATCCACAAAATAGGTGGCCACTTTGGCTGGTGGGTTTAGACTTCTGGGACCCCCTCCTACTCAGCTCATGGGGCTCAGAAATGCACTTTCAGAAGAAGGCATGTCCTCCAATGGAGAATTCATTGTCTATGGAAATGCTGAAGAAAGCTGAGCGCTGTACTGGTACTCCCATTAATCAGGAAGATAACACTTTTCCTGTGAATAGGTGCTAACTTTTAAAGTTGGGAATAACCCTTTAAGGACCTTAAAAAGAGAACTCAGTTTTTCAAAAGGGAATTTGTCAGCAGGTTTTTGCTATGTAATCTGGTAGCACCATGATGTAAGGACAAATACCCTGATTCCAGCGATGTATCACTTAGTTTACGAAGTCAACAAAGATTCTTCAGTAAAAACACAGCCAATGTTTTCCTGAAGCAGTTTTGTTTTTGAACACTTGGCAGGTACGCCAGTATTTAAAATATGCCGTCTGCACTTATGTAGTAGTGGGGAAGGACATAGCTTCCCTCTGGCACTGAAAGGGTTAAAAGAGAATGTTCCCGATAGTTAGATCTTTCTGGGCTGCAGTTAGGTCCAGTTAAGGGGTTAGCTGTGATAATCCAGCCCAGTAGAGTAAAGGGGAACCCAGTGCTTTGGTTAGGCATAAGATGTGAATAAATGCCTTGTTGATAATAACTTCCTTGTGGGCTGTAGTATTGGTAACCAGCCACAAGATGACCTGTCTCAGGTGCAGTTGCCAAGTTAAGTCTGCCAGTAGGATAGCAGACATGTATGACAGTGAAGGGGGTTAATTGTGTGTGAGGACAGCCCATAGAGGGTGGGCACTGTAGGAAATCTCTGGTTAGTTTCCAGAAGCAGGAAGTGACAGTTCAGTGTGAGTTAGGGCTTGGGATCGTACGGGCAGCCTCGATGTAGTGGCTGCTAGGGCAGACGTGAGCCCCATAACCCAGACAGTGGATCCCCAAGGTGAAGATTTCCTCCACAAGAGTCCCCTTAGCTGGTCGGAGAAATTCAACAGAGTCATTGAGGACCAGGGGGCACATTTTGTCTGCAGGCTGCAGAAGAAGCTAGAACTCAAGGCTAGGACGTGGGGAGAACTAGGATCCGTATATACTGTTATTGGTGAGGAAGATTCTCTAGGGCTAGAGAACAGAGCAACAGAGATGCTTCACTTAAAGAGGGAACCAGGGCTGAAGTTGTATCAAATACCTGTGGGAAAGATGACAACCTGTTGGGCCTTATCCATTATATCTGCTTGTAAATATTGTACATATTCCTCTTCTCCAAGTAAAGTCCCAGTTATGGTTATGAATCTTGTGTCCTCTGAATTTATTGCAGCCCTGGTTCCAGAAGAGAAATGCCTGGAGACATACGCGACCAGCTGGTCTGAAGTAAGTGGACAGCACCGCATACACTGCAGCACACCAGAGGGAGGACACACCTTGTCTGTAAGGTGTCAGAGCGAGCATGGGCCACAGCTCGCCCACGACTACCTCGCTGGTGCACCTTACACATACCCCAAGGCTATGTTCACACAGAGTTTATTGAGGATTTTTTTGAGCAGATCCACTCCAAAATCCTTCTCAAAAACCACTTAAAGGGAACCTGTCAGGTGCCCCCAGAACCACCAGCAGTTGTGTCTGCATACATGACTTACAAGCGCCGGCGTAATCAACAGCGCTATGCATACCTCGCGCATGTGCGCAGCTTTTTTCCCTCACTGTATTGATTCTCTGAAGTCAGTTGTATGCTTCCCAGCTTCAGAGAGGCGCACTGCGCATGATCGGAATTGAAGAAGACTTCCGATTATGCGCAATGTACCTCTCTGAAGCTGGGACGCGTACACCCGGCTTCAGAGGATCAATGCAATGAGGGAAAAAAGCCAGGCACATGCGCAAGGTATGTATAGCACTGGCGATGATGCCAGCGCTTGTAATTCATCCACAGGGGATCACCAGTAGAGATGAGCAAACATGTTCGAAAAAACGATTGCCAATTTCAAATTTGGCGCGAATATTGCATATTCGGATTCGTGATCAAACACATTAGCATTTTTTCTTAAAATCTGCAAAATTCAGTAAAAGTGCGGGAAATTATTGCGTTTCCACTACAGTATTTTTATCACTTTGGCTAGGATAGTGGTGCTATATGATGAGCGGGGGGACGTGTTTGATGAGGGGAGGGGGTGGGGAGAGGTCAGAGGAGCGGTGTGCTCATAATTAAAAAAAAATTTTCTCCTAACTTTATGTGTGCTAATTGTGGCTAGCCAATCAGGGCGCAGGAACCATCCACAATGTCCAGACACAAGGGCTTGTACCATTGGCAGCTGAAATCACATGTCCCTCTCTATATAAAGAGCGGACATGTTGTTTTAGCGCAAGTTTGTAATTATAGCAGGTCAGAGAGGTTGCTCTTGGTCTGCTCCTGGATACTGAGAGATTTAAGCTAGTTAGCTAGGCAGGTGTCATGCTGTCTCGGCGTTCAGGAGGTCAGGAGCCTATGCTGATCTTACACTGGGACCCTGCCTAATCCCTCTACCTGGAGGTACTGTTGATGGTACAGAGATCCAGGCCGCCAGCGTAAACCTACCTCCTGAGAATCCCTGAACCTCAGTAATCTAGTCCTGAGAACACAACAATTGGGGACAGGACCGTGTATGCCAAACACAGTACAAGACGAACGAGACAGTACAAGGGGCGAACCAAAAACCACCTCGCATACAAAAAACTTACACCACTACAACGGAGGGAACACCAACGGGTAAGGGGATAAAGAATAAAGCGAGGAAGGGAAAAAACCACACCGAGTACACTTCGTTCCTAACTCCACAATACCACGTATCACTCTGATAGTCTGCATGAAAAGCTTTCACCGACAACTACCCTATCAGAACGGCAGGTATTTGAAGGAGTCCCAATACTGCAGAATTAACTGCAGCTGGGCGAGGCTGGGCCTCGTCTAGCACAGAGAGAGAGAATTAACTCCCTCCCTGCCGAAAAACACCAAGCACCAAAAACTCAGCTGCGAGAAGTCAGGCTGTGTAATCGCGACGATCTTCGTGGCGACACACCCGTGACAGTACCCCACCTTCTATGAGGGGCCTCCGGACCCTCAGGGCCAGGTTTATCCGGGTGAGTCGTGTGGAAGGCCCGAATTAATCGGTCTGCGTTAATATCCGACGCAGGAACACACATCCTCTCCTCAGGACCATACCCCTTCCAATGAACCAGGTACTGAAGGGACCGGTGATTAAAACGTGAATCGATGACTTTCGATACCTGAAACTCCAAGTTACCATTGACCACCACAGGAGGAGGAGGTAAAGGTGATGGTATCACCGGCGCCACATACCTTTTAAGCAAAGATCTGTGGAACACGTTGTGAATTTTAAAAGTAGAGGGGAGGTCAAGACGAAATGCCACCGGATTAATTATAGAGCAGATCCTATACGGCCCGATGAACCTGGGACCCAGTTTCCAGGAGGGAACCTTAAGTTTTATATTCTTGGTAGACAACCATACCCGATCGTTCACACTTAGGTCCGGACCAGACACTCTCTTCCTATCAGCCATACGTTTGTATCGGTTCCCCATAGAACTTAGATTATACAGCAACCCTTTCCATATCGAAGCGAGTGATGACGAAAATCGTTCCTCCTCAGGAACCCCCGAAGAGCCCCCCCTACTGAAAGTACAAAACTGGGGGTGAAAACCATATGCCCCAAAAAACGGGGACTTACCAGTGGACTCACTCCGCCTATTATTAAGAGCAAACTCCGCCAGAGGTAAGAAAGAAGCCCAGTCCTCCTGGTTCTCTGGCACAAAACACCGGAGATATGTTTCCAAACTCTGGTTCAGACGTTCCGTCTGACCATTGGTCTGAGGATGAAAAGCCGAAGAAAACAATAAATGCATCCCCCGCCGAGTACAAAATGCCCTCCAGAATTTGGACACAAACTGAGACCCCCGATCAGACACCACATCAGAGGGTACACCATGAAGCCTTACAATCTCCCCAATGAACACCTGCGCAAGAGTTTTAGCATTAGGAAGAGCAGGAAGAGCGATAAAATGTGCCATCTTGCTGAACCTGTCCACTACAACGAGTATGACCGTTTTACCCGAAGATGGCGGGAGATCCGTAATAAAGTCCATAGACAGATGAGTCCAAGGACGCTCCGGGATCTTCAAAGGTAAGAGAGCCCCAGACGGACGGGTACATGGGGTCTTAGAGCGCGCACAAACCCCACAGGACGCAACAAAAGTTCCCACCTCCCTATGTAAATTAGGCCACCAAAACCAACGCGAAAGGAGATCCACAGTTGCTTTACTCCCTGGGTGTCCTGCCAAAGCTGAGTTATGGTGTGCCTCAATCACCTTTTGTCGCAACTGATCTGGAACAAACAGTCTCCCAGGAGGTCCAACAGGGGTGTCCCCCTGAGCCTCCAATACTTCCTCCTCAAGCTCAGAGAATACTGCCGACACCACCACCCCCTCCTGAAGGATAGGAACCGGGTCATCCGTATTCCCGGCCCCAGGGAAACTACGAGATAAGGCATCCGCCTTTACATTTTTTGATCCAGGACGATATGTGACGACAAAATTAAACCTGGTAAAAAACAATGACCACCTAGCTTGTCTGGAATTCAGACGTTTTGCGGACTCCAGATATAGCAGGTTCTAGTGATCGGTGATGATGGTGACCGGATGGATAGCCCCCTCCAAAAAATGGCGCCACTCCTCAAAAGCTAACTTAATGGCCAAGAGTTCCCTATTGCCGACATCGTAATTCCTCTCAGCGGACGACAATTTTTTAGAGAAAAAAGCGCACGGACGCCATTTACCAGGAGACGAACCTTGTGATAATACTGCCCCTACCGCTACCTCAGAAGCGTCTACCTCTACAATGAATGGCTGTGACGCATCAGGTTGAATGAGTATGGGTGCCGAGGCAAAACATTTCTTCAAGGAAGAGAAAGCTTGACAAGCCTTGTCAGACCACCTAGAAAAATCCGTCCCTTTTTTTGTCATGTCTGTGAGAGGTTTAACCATGGACGAGAAATTACGAATGAATTTCCGGTAATAATTAGCAAACCCCAGAAAACGTTGTAGTGCCTTAAGATTCTCTGGCAGATCCCACTCAAGAACTGCCCGCACTTTCCCAGGGTCCATACGAAAACCAGACGCTGACACCAGGAAACCTAGAAACTGGAGTTCCTGAACGGCGAACACACACTTTTCCCACTTGGCGTACAGTTTATTATCCTGCAAGATCTGTAACACCTGCCTAACATGCTCCTGATGAGACACAAGATCAGGCGAGTAAATTAAGATGTCATCCAGATAAATAACAACAAACTGACCCACCAGGCAGCGAAAAATGTCATTAACAAAGTGTTGGAACACCGCCGGGGTATTAGTCAGACCAAATGGCATGACAAGGTTCTCATAATGTCCCTCCGGAGTGTTAAAAGCCGCCTTCCACTCATCCCCCTCCTTCATCCTAATCAGATTGTACGCCCCCCTGAGATCCAATTTAGAGAACCATTTGGCGCCCACGATCTGATTGAAGAGATCGGGGATAAGTCGGAGCGGATACGGATCTCGGACCGTAATCAGATTAAGTTCACAGAAATCCAGGCAAGGGCGTAGGCCACCATCTTTCTTCTTCACAAAGAAGAACCCCGCAGCCACCGGGGAAGATGAAGGTCTAATATGCCCCTTAGCCAGACTCTCTGAAATATAATCCTTCATGGCCTGCCTCTCCGGACCAGACAAATTATACAACCAAGATTTAGGTAACTTGACCCCAGGAAGCAGTTTTACCGAACAGTCATACACGCGATGAGGAGGTAGCTCCTGACACCTTCTTTCCGAGAACACATCCTCAAAGTCAGCCAGAAATGGGGGTAAGACCCTAGGAGCGACCGTACCGATGACCGTATTCATGCAGTTTTTTTTACAGAATTCACTCCATTGGCTTATCTCTCTAGATTGCCAATTAATAACCGGGTTATGCTTAGTTAACCAAGGAAGGCCCAACACAATAGGAGTGGGAAGACCCTCCAACACGTAACAAGACAACAGTTCTTTATGTATCGCCCCCACCTGAAGATTTATGTTATGCACCGCTTGCGAAAAACTTCCCTGACCGAGAGGCCTGGCGTCGATCGAGAATATGGGGATGGGTTTAGCCAACACACTCAATCGCATACCTTGAACCCGAGCAAACCGAGCGTCCACCAGATTAGCCCCGGCCCCACTATCCAGAAGAACAGATAACCTCTCAGTTCTCGTACCCACCACCACCTCCGCCGTTACAATAAACTGAGACGAACCTAGGGACGAAATACCTACTCACAGATTGCCGTCCACCACACAACCTGGGATCCTAACTGCATAGGCTCCTCTGGACTGACCAGGGGAACCTCCATATAAGGGACCATTGTAGAAGGTGGAGTCATCACAGGGGGTGGAGTTATCCCGCACCTCTCCCGGAGCCGTCTGTCAATGCGAATAGCAAGGGCCATAGCGGCTTCCAGCGACGCGGGAGAGTCATACTGTGCCAACATATCCTTTAATTTGTCAGATAAACCTTGACAAAACTGGCTCTGAAGAGCCGGGTCATTCCACTGGGTGTCCGTGGCCCACCTACGGTACTCTGAACAGAATTCCTCCGCAGGACGATCTCCCTGCTGGATCCTACGTAACTTAGATTCAGCAAGGGAGATCCGATCCGGGTCATCATATACAAGACCCAGAGCAGAGAAAAACTCATCCACTGTCCGGAGAGCCGGAGAGCCCGGGTGAAGAGAGAACGCCCAAGATTGGGGGTCCTCTTGAAGGAGCGAGATGACTATTCCCACCCTTTGTTCTTCACTCCCCGATGACCGAGGCCGCAGCCGAAAGTACAACTTACATGCCTCCCGGAAAACAAAAAACTTGTCCCGCCCCCCCGTGAACCTGTCAGGGAGAGCTACTTTGGGTTCTGATCCGGCTTGCTCCAGGGGATACAAAACCTTGGACTTAACGTCCGCCAGCTCCAAGGACAAACTCTGCAACTGCCGAGCTATATTGGCTACTGGATCCATGGTGGCTGGAGAGAATCTTTTAGTGGGTCGGTGAAAATGTCACGCTGTCTCGGCGTTCAGGAGGTCAGGAGCCTATGCTGACCCTACACTGGGGCCCTGCCTAATCCCTCTACCTGGAGGTACTGTTGATGGTACAGAGGTCCAGGCCGCCAGCGTAAACCTACCTCCTGAGAATCCCTGAACCTCAGTAATCTAGTCCTGAGAAGGACCCCGATCACAACAATTGGGGACAGGACCGTATATGCCAAACACAGTACAAGACGAACGAGACAGTACAAGGGGTGAACCAAAAACCACCTCGCATACAAAAAACTTACACCACTACAACGGAGGGAACACCAACGGGTAAGGGGATAAAGAATAAAGCGAGGAAGGGAAAAAACCACACCGAGTACACTTCGCTCTTAACTCCACAATACCACGTATCACTCTGATAGTCTGCATGAAAAGCTTTCACCGACAACTACCCTATCAGAACGGCAGGTATTTGAAGGAGTCCCAATACTGCAGAATTAACTGCAGCTGGGCGAGGCTGGGCCTCGTCTAGCACAGAGAGAGAGAATTAACTCCCTCCCTGCCGAAAAACACCAAGCACCAAAAACTCAGCTGCGAGAAGTCAGGCTGTGTAATCGCGACGATCTTCGTGGCGACACACCCGTGACAGCAGGTGCTTCTAAGACAGATAGTTTAGATAGCTAGTGTCCTGTGTGGCTGTGAAATCGACCTTCCAGCAGATTTTTTTTCTTGTGCTATTAGTGAGGTCCAGACAAAGACAGCAAGGCAGATTTCAGCATAGAACTCTGTTGTGCACTGCTTCTATTGTACTCGATGCACAAGTACACCTTTAAAAATCTATTTTTTTCTGTGACAAACGAGATTCAGCACGCCATATCTCAGCTTGTAATTTTGTGGCGGTGAAATTCAGCTGTATGCAGAGCTCGTTCGGAGTAAAAAAAAAAATCTATTTTTTTCTGTTACTAATGTGATACAGCATGCCATATCTCAGTTGTCATTTTGTGGCGGTGAAATTCAGTTGGATGCAGAGCTTGTTAAGAATAAAAAAAATCTATTTTTTTCTGTTACTAACGTGATAAAGTAGGCCAGATCTCAGTTTGAACTTGTTTGGAGCATAGATTCTATTTCATACAGGCCTCATCCACAGTAAAACAATAATTTCTTCTGTTACTGATGTGATAAAGTAGGCCAGATCAAAGTTTGAAATTTCTTGGAGCATATATTCTATGTTATACAGGACTCATACACAGTAAAAAAAATAATTTCTTCCGTTACTGATGTGATAAAGTAGGCCAGATCAAAGTTTGAAATTTCTTGGGGCATATATTCTATGTTATAAAGGACTCATACACAGTAAAAAAAATAATTTCTTCTGTTACTAACATTATAAAATAGGCCAGATCTTAGTTTGAAATGTTATGTTATAAAGGCCTCATCCACAGTAAAAAAAATCTATTTTTTTATTGCTAATAGTGTGTTCCAACCACACTATATGAACAACATGAGTGGGAAAAAGAGAGGTCGTGGTGGAAGGGGGAATAAGCTTGGTGTTCAAGGTATACATGGGGTAGGTGGTAATGTTAGTGAAAGCACTAGTGAACCAACACTGTCACGTGGTATCAAGAGACAACTGACAACTTCTGTTATGGGACGGGCTGCCCCACTCCCTTTCTTTGGCTGTACGCCTTGTAGATGAGGGCCAGAAAGAGCATGTGCTCCAGTGGATGGCAAGCACTGCATCAAGTGGCCTCTCCTCCTCTTCCTCCATCTCAACATCACACACAGTACAGTCCACAGAGGTGGCCACCCAATTTCCCAGTTTCTCCCCATGTCACAACTCTCCAACCATTCAAATGACTATAGGGAACCACAGATGGGTGTGTCTGCACAGCTGTTCACACATTCTATACCATGGGTGACTCGCCCAGGGGAATATGGGGGACTCGGTACCCGGGCCTTTACCTTCTTGGGATGTCACGGCGGTTGGCTCCCGGGCCCGTACCCTGGGGTCACTCTTAAAAGGGGTTGTTGCTTGAAGGGATGATAAATGGTTTTGTCTCGTGACGCCACCTGTGGTTCCTGGTAATGGGTACAAGCGCTGCTGCAGACCTCTGGGGGAGATGGGATGGCAGCTGAGATGTCTCTGCTCCCCACAGGTGGAGTGGGCCCCGGGGCAGGGTTGATGGAAGGGATGCAGGTGAGAGGTGGCCCGGCCAGGTCAGGGGAGAATAACAGGCCCGCACACAGGGGATTCGCTTCAGTACCTTTACTGGTGTAGACGGCAGGTATGGTCCAGGGTACTTAGTAGGAAGGGTGCACTTCTGGACTCTCCCCAGTAAGCGGTGAGCGGGTAGTAGGCCTCCTGATCCGTTTCTTCCTCTCTCTCTCTCTGAAGCTCCTGACTCCTGGAACTAGGCCTAGCTTCCATACTGTTTCTCTCTCTCACCTCCCTCTTTGGTAGTAAGAACTTTTCTCTGGCTACCACTATCCCTGGACGCTGGGGCCTTCGTGGTTCCTAGTTCTGTAGATGATTGTAGCTTCAGGTTGACCAGGGGTCTGGAATCCTCCTGGTATACCAATTATTCCTACTGGGTGTAGAGGACCCTGTAGGCGTGGACCCGGTGTCCAGCTTGTGTTCTGGGGTGAGCTTAAGATGCTCCCCTGCCCCCTTAACTCCTCTCTCCTCTCCTTGCCTCCGGCCATGCTGTAGGCCCTAAGGCTTCAGCACGTGCTTTAGGCCTTGGCTTGCCCTCAGCACAGCAGCTCAGCAGGTGCTGCCTCTTCACTGATCTCAATTGCCAGCACACTCTCCCTACCTAACTCCACCCTCCAGTATATATATCCCTAACAGGGCTCCCTCTGGTGGTATGCGGTGGAAGGGTGGAGGTGTCTGTGTGTACTAAGGGCCTCTTGTGGAGAGGTCCATCCATGCACCCTTTTGGGTCCTGTGGTACCTGTGGGTAGCAGGGTGCCACATGGGCATCAGACGTCTGCTTCAAAGATTCACAGACTCAAGAGGAGGAAAGCATTTGCACCGATGCATAGGTTGGATCTGGGGCAGAACGAAGTAGGATCCGAGCAGCATCCTGACTCTCGTGACCAGACGTTAACCCCTGGGGGGAGGTGATCCCGATGAGACTCAGATACCTGAGGCTCACGCGGACTGTACTGTGCTGTCAGGGCAGGAAGAGGAGGAGGGTGACTCCCAGGATGAGGAATGGGATAACAGATAGGATGATGATGAGGTTGTAGATCCCTCTTGGTGTGAACCCAGAGGCACGCATCTGAGTAGGTCATCTGAGGAGGTGAAGGAAGAGGAAGACGAGGAGGTTACATTGCGCCCTACAGAGCAGACACGGAGTGATGCAACCACGACGAGCACTGCATCCTTAGCCACAAAATGTGGCTGTGGGCAGCAGCAGTCGCGGGTATTCAGCTCGCAGGGGTGGCAAGGGTTGCCTAGCCTGGGCTTTTTTTGACACCGCAAAGGATGAACTAACTCACGTTATCTGCCAACTTTGCAAAAAAAAACTCATTCGAGGGAAAAAGTGCAGTAATTTGAATACTACATGCATGAACCTTCACATGCGCAATCAACATGCGTTACTCTGGCAATCTCACTGTGATAAAATGCTTACCAATGGACCTCAACAACTATCAGCCGCCCCATCAGCCGCATCTGCTGCTTCTTCCTCCTCCTCCTGTTACTGTGCTAAGTGTTGCCACAGAGGTCTCCAACTGCACAACCTCAGGTTGTTTACCCACTCCAGTCAGGCTGCGTGAGAGTCTGTCAGGTGTAACGGAAGCGGACATGCCTGCTGTGATCTCAGAGAACGGGCACACCACATCTTTATCAATCCACCATAACATCTCCGCCTGCATCTCACTGACGGTCCAGCAGTTTGTCCCGTTCACCATACTCCGCCCTTTGTCAGCACTGCAGCCAGCCCACTGGCCTGCAGTTGTGATAACGTAAAAGATTGTTTCCTCCTACACATGACAAAGCTGAGAGGTTGAACTTCACCATCTCCAATCTGTTGGCCATGGAAATGCAGCCTTTCCACCTGGTAGATACTATAACATCGGCATCTCTGCCTCCTACTGGGCAGAGACGCCATTCCCCTCACCGCCGCGGTCCAGGTATGGCGTCCTCCCTCTTGCCTGCTGCTGTGGCGTGCACCACGGGCTGCTTCCCGAGCTCTGTGCTTAGGGCGCGCGCGCTCTCCCTCCTTCTTAAAGGGGCCACGCGCGCCATCCTATAGAGTCCCCGGCCAATGGCCGGAGGACTGCCCCTAAATAATGCACCTCCTCCAAAATGGAGGTGTCTGTGCAAGGTTGTTGTTCTGTGTGCTAACACTTGCTTCAGCCCTCAGGTCCCGCTGTCTACAGTCCTGCCCGCCAGTCTGTCTACAGTCCTGCCCACCAGCTTGCTTACCTGGAAGCACCTGCCAGTTACCTGCCATGCCCGCCAGCCTGCTTACCTACCCGGACCACCCGTCAGCCTTCCTGCCGTGCTCATCCACTGTACCGGTCAGTTCCTGCCGTCTGACCCGTGAGAGTCACCTGCTCTCACACAAGGTCGGTCCCAGAGTGGCACCTGGTCCACCTGCCCGGTCCCTACCTGGTTCACGGAGTCGATTGAGCCGCCGTGCGACCTTGGTCAGGCCGAATAGGCACTTAGTCGTGCCCCTCTGGTCCCTCCTTGCACCGAAGCACAGAGGTTCCACCACTTGGATCTGTAACAGTTTGCACAGGCCATGGAACCCGGTGGCCCCAGGCTCCTTCACTCTCTCCTCACGTCAGAGATCCCAACAGAAGACTATCCTGTCCTATCTGCGGTCTGTCAACTCCCGCCTGGACATGCTGTCCTCCCCGTCTGTGTCCGTCTCTAGCCGAGCGGCACCCCAACCTACTGGCGCTATGGCATCCGGCTCTGGACCCCGGCTCTCTGCGCCTCCACGTTTTGGTGGTGACCCCATTTTATGTCGGGGCTTCCTAAATCAGTGCACGCTGCACTTTGAACTCCTGGCACATCAGTTCCCCTCCGACCGGGCCAAGGTGGCGTTCATCATGTCTCACCTCACCGGGGAGGCATTGGCATGGCTAAACCCTCTGTGGGAAAGAGGGGATCCCCTGGTATCCGATCTTCTGGCTTTCATCACTGCCTTCCGGAAGGTCTTCGATGAGCCCGGACGAAAATCTTTTACTGCCTCCTCACTTCTCCGTCTCCGCCAAGGGAGTCTCTCCGTGGGCCAGTATGCCATACGTTTCCGAACTCTCGCATCCGAGCTTGCCTGGAACAACGAGGCCCTGGTGTCCACCTTCTGGGAGGGTCTTTCCGGTCGAATCAAGGATGAGCTAGCCGGTCGTGACATCCCTTCCACCCTGGACGACCTGGTGTCATTAGCTACCCGGATTGACATCCGTTTTCAGGAACGTGCCAAAGAGACTACCCGGGAGAAAGGATTTCCGCGTCTCGCTCCTGTATTCCAAAAGCCTGCCTCTCAACCAGCAATTCCCCGAGCATGTTCGCCTGAGCCCATGCAAATTGACCAAGCCAAGATGGTCAAGTCTCGCCAGGAGACGCGCCGAGCCGAGGGGAGTTGCTTCTACTGTGGCAGTAAAGAGCATCTGATCCAATTCTGCCGGTGAGACCGGGAAACTCCAGTGTCTAGGACCGCTCGGAGAGGTTGTCCTAGGCAAGAGTAAATCCTCTCCATCCTTGACTCTGTCTGTTTCTATTTCCAGTGGTGAAACCCGCTTCTTCGAGATTGCTCATCTGGATTCTGGAGCCGCTGGGAATCTCATTCAACAGGCTGTTGTGGAGCGATATCAGATTCCTACTGTACGTCTGGCTGAACCGTTGGTGGTTGCCTCCGTGGATGGGAGGCTTCTTCCGGAGACCATCTTGCTCGTCACAGAGCCTGGAACCCTTCAGGTGGGAATGCTGCACTCAGAGAAGATCTTTCATGTGCTGTCCGGTCTCTCTCACTCCTTCTTGCTTGGTCTACCCTGGTTACAAAGACATGAGCCTGTCCTGAATTGGAAATCTGGTGAAGTGCTCCGTTGGGGTCAGGAATGCCATGAGTCCTGCCTGGTTCCGGTTCATCCAGCTTGACCCCCGTCTACTCCGGCTAATCTACCTGGTCTGCTAGCACCCTACTGGTCCTATGCGAACGTCTTCGACAAGAAGGAAGCAGAGACACTACCACCTCATAGGCCATATGATTGCCCCATTGACCTGGTACTTGGTGCTTCTCCTCCCCGCGGGCGCATCTACCCCTTGTCACTGGCTGAGGCCCAGGCCATGTCTGAGTACATTGAGAAGAATCTTGCTAGGGGATTTATCCAGAAATCCACCTCTCCGGCTGGAGCAGGATTCTTCTTCGTCAAGAAGAAAGACGGCTCTCTATGTCCCTGTATTGATTACAGGGGTCTTAACCAGATTACCATCAAAAATAAGTACCCCCTGCCTCTCATCTCGGAGCTGTTTGACCGCCTTAAAGGCGTGGAGTTCTTCGTCAAGCTCGATCTTTGTGGGGCGTACAATTTGGTCCGGATCCGCCAGGGAGACGAGTGGAAGATGGCATTCAACACCCAGGACGGTCTCTACGAATACCGCGTAATGCCCTTTGGTCTCTGTAATGCTCCAGCCGTCTTCCAGGAGCTGGTTAACGACATCTTCAGTGATCTCCTGTATTCTTGCGTGGTGGTGTACCTGGACGATATCTTGGTCTTCTCTCCGGATCTACCCTCACACCGGAGGGATGTTCGTCAGGTTCTGCTAAAGCTCCGGCAGAAACACCTATACTCTAAATTCGAGAAATGCCTCTTCGAGCAGACCTCTCTACCATTCCTGGGCTATATTATCTCCGAGACTGGTCTGCGGATGGATCCCAAGAAGGTCTCTACCGTTTTAAAGTGGCCCCGACCGAAGGGGTTGAAGGCGATTCAGCGATTCCTGGGTTTCGCAAATTATTACTGCCTCTTCATTCCTCGTTTCTCCTCCCGGACTGCTCCTATCTCCTCGCTCACCCGTAAAGGAGCAAATCCCAGGGAATGGACTTCCGAAGCGGAGCCTTCTCCTCCGCTCCTGTGCTGTACCATCTGGATTGCAACAAGCAGTTCTTCCTGGAGGGTGATGCTCACCCAGAAATCCTCGTCCGGGAGAATGGTAACCTGCGGCTTCTTCTCCAAGCTATTCTCCTCATCCGAGCAACTACTCCATAGGAGATCGTGAGCTGCTGGCTATCAAATTAGCACTGGAGGAGTGGCGCTACTACTGGAGGGGGCTCTGCACTATGGCAGTGCATCTACACTGACCACAAAAACCTTGCTTATTTTCAGAACGCCCAAAGATTAAATCCACGTCAGGTCAGGTGGTCTCTATTCTTTGCCCGATTCTGCTTCACTCTGCATTACCGCCCAGCGGACAAGAACATTAAAGCTGACACTCTATCCCGCTCATTCTTGTCTTCCGACCAAGAGGAGGAGCCTCTACATATCATCGATCCCTCCAAAGTAATGACTGTGGCTCCGTTTGACCTGTCTCATCTTCCACCCGGTAAGACCTTTGTAGCGGTTCCGGATCGTAAGAAGGTTCTACTCTGGGGCCATTCACCCAAACTAGCCGGTCATGCTGGCCTGAGGAAGATCTTTCTGCTCATCGCCCGACATTACTGGTGGCCTTCCCTGCGCAAGGATGTTGCGAACTTCGTCGCGGCTTGTTCCTCCTGTGCCCGTAACAAGCTTCCCAGGAACCTTCAATCCGGCCATCTTCTTCCTCTTTCCGTGCCTTCCGCTCCATGGCAACACATTGCAATGGACTTCATTACGGATCTCCCTGTTTCTGCTGGTTGTACGGTCATTTGGGTGGTCGCTGACCGCTTTTCTAAAATGGCCCACTTCATCCCTTTGCCTGGTCTTCCGTCTGCATCTGTGCTGGCTAAGGACTTCATCCATCACATTTTTCATCTCCACGGCCTACACCTCCACATTGTGTCTGATCACGGGGTTCAGTTCACTTCGCTCTTCTGGAGAGCTACATGTAAGCTGCTGGATGTCTCCTTGGATTTCTCCTCTGCTTATCATCCTCAGTCCAATGGTCAAGTGGAACGTATCAACCTGGTCCTTACCAGCTTTCTATGGCACTTTGTCAACGCTCACCATAACGATTCGGTTGAGCTCTTGCCCTGGGCCGAGTTCTCTTATAATAACCATGAGAGCGAGTCTTCCTCAAAATCCCCGTTCTTTGTGGGCTACGGTCAACATCCCCGGATTCCGTTTCCCGTCTCCTCTTCAGTGGACAATCCTACCTCGGAGTCTCTGGTCAGCGAATTTTCAGCTATTCGGGAAGACACTAGATCTGCACTTCTTCAGTCCTCCGAGCGGATGAAGAAACATGCTGATAAGAGACGTCTGGATCTGCCTCTATTCCGTCCGGGAGACAAGGTCTGGCTGTTCTCCAAATATGTTCGTCTCAAGATACCTTCCTATAAGTTTCTGTCCGTGGTTCATCGGTCCGTTCGAGGTTCTGAACCAAATCAATCCCGTGGCTTACAAGCTGTAACTCACGGTCACCTTACGGATTCCCAACTCCTTTCATGTATCCCTCCTCAAACCTGTTGTCCTTAATTCTTTCTCTGACGATCCAGGTACCGTTCCAGCTCCAGTCTCTGCTGAGGATGTCTTTGAGGTAGAAAACATTTTGGCCACCAAGAGGGTAAGAGGAAAGACTTTTTTTCTTGTGGATTGGAAGGGGTTTGGCCCTGAGGAGAGGTCTTGGGAACCCAGGGAGAACATTCATGCCCCTCATCTTCTTAAAAAATTTCTTGCGGGCCTAAAGAAGAGGGGGCGTAAAGGATGGGGGGTACTGTAGCATCCTTGTCTCTGCCTCCTGCCGAGCAGAGACGCCGTTTCCCTCACCGACGCGGTCCGAGTCCGGCGTCCTCCCGCTCCCCTGCTGCTGTGGCACGCACTGTGCGCAGCTTCCCGGGCTCTGTGCTTAGGGCGCGCGCACTCCCGCCGTCCTATAGAGTCCTCGGCCAATGGCCGGAGGACTGCCCCTATATAAGGCACCTCCTCCAAAATGGAGGTGCCTGTGCAAGGTTGTTGTTCCGTGTGCTAACACTTGCTTCAGCCCTCAGGTCCCGCTGTCTACAGTCCTTCTCACTAGTCTGTCTAGAGTCCTGCCCGCCAGTCTTCTACAGTCCTGCCCGCCAGCCTGCTTACCTGGAAGCACCAGCCAGTTACCTGCTGTGCCCGCCAGCCTGCTTACCTGGAAGCACCTGTTTGTTACCTGTTGTGCCCACCAGCCAGCCTACCTGGAGCACCTGCTTGTTACCTGCCGTGCCCACCAGCCAGCTTACCCGGAGCACCCGTCTGGCTATCTGCCGTACCTACCTGCTTATCTACCCAGACCACCCGCCAGCCTGCCTGCTGTGCTCAACCGCTGTACCAGTCAGCTCCTGTCATCTGACCCATGGGAGTCGCCTGCTCTCACACAAGATCAGTCCCAGAGTGGCACCTGGTTCACCTGCCCGGTCCCTCCCTGGTTCATGGAGTCGATTGAGCCGCCGTGCGACCTTGGTCAGGCCGAGTAGACACTTAGTCACACCCCTCTGGTCCCTCCTTGCACCGAAGCACAGAGGTTCCACCACCTGGATCCGTAACAGATACAGATGGATTCTGAAAGCTGATGGCCGTCACAGTTCCCCAGTACCAGTTGCCCAGTCGCCATTCCTTCTCTAAGAAAGCTTTGCCTGCGCTACATCAGCATGTCGCAGACAACATCACCCATTCCTTGACTAAATATATGTTTGCCAGGGTGCATTTCACCACAGACACCTGGACGAGTAAGCATGGCCATGGGCATTACATCTCGCTGACTGGGCACTGGGTGACTCTGGTGGCTGTGGGGGCATGCGGGGAGGGGGCTGCTCCACAGGTCCTGGAATCCCCAAGGCTTGCAGGACAAACCTCTGTATTTCACACTTTCTCCACTGATTCTGCCTCCTCCACCTCCTCTAGGGCCTCCACCTGCTCCCTCAACCACTGCCTTAATGAGACATGTGTTCCAACAGTGTAGAGCATATCCCCACCACCTCCATACTGCACAGCCAGGGCTCACCGCAATCAGGCAATCTTAAAATTAATATGCCTTGGAGATTGGCATCATACAGCTGAAAAGTTGTGGACAGCTATCCAGGCCGAGTTTGAGCAATGGCTGTCTCCGCTGAACCTGGAGCCAGGGAAGCCCGTGTGCGATAAGGATGCGAACCTGGTGGTGACCCTACACAGAGGCAAGCTCACACACGTGCCTTGCATGGCTCACATCCTCAACCTGGTGGTACAGCAATTTCTCCGCCACTATCCCTGCCTTGATGCGCTGCTGCAGAAAGCACGGAAGCTGTGTGCTCACTTCCACCATTCGCACCCCTCAGGTCATCGACTTGCATCGATACAGAGGTCTTTGTCCATGCCAGTTAACCGGTTGATATGCGATGTGCCGACACGGCGGAATTCCACTCTGCATATGTTGCAGCGACTGTGGCAGCAGCAACGAGCCCTGACGCAGTATGTCATGTCGTATAGCCTGGGCAGTACGGACGTGGGGCATATCACGCTTACGGAGTGGGCACAAATTAAGGACCTCTGCACCCTTCTGCACAGTTTTGAAAGGGTTACTAAGATGGTTAGCGCTGATGATGCTGTCATCAGCATCACTATTCCAGTCATCTACATGCTGGAGCAGACTTTGAATAGCCTGCTGGAGGAGGTGGTGGCCCCAGAGGAAGAGGAGGAAGAAGAGGAGGAAGGGATAACAATGTCTCAAAGTTCCAGACTGTCGTCATACAAGCGGGTGCCAAAGGAGGGTGGATTACAGCGATCGAGGGGGGCTGGTGATACTAGACAAACTGTTAGTGAAGGCGCAAGAGCCGAGGAATAAATGGAGGAGGAAGAGGTGATGGGTGAGCAACATTCAGGAGATGAAGAGGATAATCATCCCCTCTCTGTTGTTCGTGGTTGGCCGGAGGGGACGGAGGTAACAAGCATCAGTGTTACCCAGCCACCAAGGCATGGCCTTGGACCTCATGGAAGAGCCCAACATATGAGTGCCTGCTTGCTGCACTATCTGCAACATGATCCCCGTATAGTTATGATTCGAAATAGTGCTGACTACTGGGTTGCCACTCTGTTAGATCCACGTTATAAGAGTAAATTTTGCCAGATGCTTCCCGCCTTGGAAAGGGACCCGTGAATGCTGGAGTATCAAAACACTCTTTTACACAACCTTAAGAGGTTTTCCCCAAGACAGCAGTGAGGCACACAGTGTGCATCACAGCTCTAGACTTCCAAGCTCTGAAACATCAATTTGTCAACGCCAAAACATTAGCTGCAGCAGCAGCAGTGTAAGTGGCAGAAGCAATTTCTGTGAGTCCTTTCTCACATTTTTTACACCAGCTGTGCACCAGCACAACAGAGTACAAGTCTGTCACGTGGTGAACGACTGGAGAGGATGGTGCAGGAGTATCTAGAGCTCAATATCAATACCATCAGAAAGGGTTTGTGTGGTGCCCCTGCGGGTTCAGTCACCACAGAGGTACTGCATCTCACCCAGAGGTGTGGTATCTCACTCTCAGGTAAGGAAGGAGTACTGCCCGGGACCCTAAAACCTGCATCCAACACTACACTACTCCAGACCAGCAGGAGGGGCAAGATGCGCTGCTCCTCTGCTGAGCCCTGTCCCTGGCTGGAGTGGGGGGAACCAAAGTAGGGGGAACCATGTAGTGGGTGTGGGTGGAGGAAGAAGTTCAGGGGAGCTCAGTAAGAAGTGATATAAAAGAAAGGGTGGAACATTCTAGAGTCAGTCCAGTCTGAGGAGAGCGAGTCAGAGGAAGAGTTGGGAGCAGGAGCTCTGCTCAGGTAAGCGCGGGCCTGAGTGAGGAGGCCCAGGAGAAGGAGAGGAAGAAGGAACGGGAGCAGAGAGAAGGCTCCAGGAGTGAAGAAAGGATCCCAGGGGTACGGGCAGTGCTGGAGGCCACCCGTACGCCCAAGTCTACCAGGTGGTGGAGGGATCGGGTCACAGAGGGGACCGGCCCCTAACTAGTGAGAATTACAATATTTAACTAGGTAACCCGAGGCTCCAGCATTTCAGGTGCTGCAGCCATAGGCCACATCTATCTCACCAAGAAGGTGGCCATAGAGGACCCAAGGGGACAGAGAAGACGTCGCCCGGCAAGGTCCACGGTCACTGGATTGGGGCACTAGGTGTGAGGTGCAGGGAGACGGCCAGAAGGAATACACAGAAGGGGCTCCCGTTATGTACGCCGGAGGTACCTGAGGGTTGGGAAGTTATGATCTGCAGTTGTAACCAGGAGCAAAGTAAGAACTGTGAGTATATCCGGAAGACTGCACCCCACTGTCTCTGTCAATTATTACTGCTGCGCCATCACCCCCTGCACTACACTGCACCACGAGTGCTACTTCCATAACAGCAACATCTACACTGCCCTGGAGCTAAGCTCTACCTGTGGAGAGCTGAAACAACTCCGCTGCATTCACACCAGCTCCAGAGGACCTGCTCCGCAGCGGCGGCTCCCTTTAGCCGCATACCACAGGTGGCGTCACAAACTGTATATAAGAATTTTAATTCCCCTGTAAAAATCCCCTTTTATTGACCGCCCTGGGTCACAGACCGGATCACCGCCACTGTGACATCTCCCCTAGCAACGACCGGCCCGGCACCGAGTACCCCACTGCCCAGGGGGCGCGTCATTTGGACCCTTTTACATTTTGGTCTTCAAAAATGGAAACGTGGCCTGAGCTCGCCTGTCATGCCTTGGAGGTTTTATCATGCCCGGCAGCCAGTGTTTTCTCAGAACGTTTCTTCAGAGCTGCTGGTGGTGTCCTGATGTATAAGCGCAGCCGGCTGTCCCCTGAAAGTGTAGACTGCCTAACTTTCATCAAGATGAACAAGTCATGGATCTCAAAGGACTTTTGCACCCCAATCGCAGACTGTACAGACTAGGCGATGTTGTAGTTTTTAGTATGCTGCATTGGTCTTGCGTAATTGAAGTCTATGATATCTGTAGATAGTGACTTACAGCTGATGTTCTTTCTGGTGGAGTCGTTCACTTTTCCAGTCTTTTCCATCTGGCCTAGACCGACATGGCAACTTCTTGCAGCGAGGACTCGTCTGTGGAGATAACAACAAAAACACATGACTTCTCATATTTCCGGTACCGTCTCCATCTATCCCCAACCTACACAAACATCTTATCCTGCTGATACCACAATGCTGAGCCATATGTGTCCCTATTACTGCACCTGTTGTGCATTATGTACCCCGCAGTCCATACAGCATTATGCACCCCGCAACCTGTACAGCATAATGCACCCGCATAGCCCACACAGTATAATGCACCCTCATAGCCCATACAGTATAATTCACCCCCATAGTCCTCAATTCAGTTTTATGGCCACCATAATGTTGTAAAAAAATAAAATACAATACTCACCTCTCCTCCTCGTTCCCTGCTGATCCGGTCTCCGCAGCTTGTGTTCTGAAGTGTTGCACATCTGAGTGTAGAGGACACCATGTAGTGACGTCATTGCGCTGAGACATCAGACGTCGAGGAAGAATGATGGGGGAGGAAGCGTCAGCGTCGGCAGATGCCCATACAGTTGAACTTGCGGGGTAGGTCCTGCTTGTTCACAGGCACAGTTCACAGTTTAGGTAGATCTTGTCTTAGTCTACCACAAATGCTATGACCAAGTTTGTTTAAAAGTCAGTAAAGTGATATAAGTAAATATTGGATTAAAGAAGCACTCCTCATCCCATCAAAGTTTTTATCCTCTATATTGCAATCATCTTACTACAGGTGCTTCTCACAAAATTATAATATCATCAAAAAGTTAATTTATTTCAGTTCTTCAATACAAAAAGTGAAACTCATATATTATATAGAGTCATTACAAACAGAGTGATCTATTTCAAGTGTTTATTTCTGTTAATGTTGATGATTATGGCCAGTTGTAACATCCCTGGCGGCGTGCTGGCATGGCTTACCATCTCCCACCATGCAAGGCCGCCAACTTACCTATCAGTCCAGGCTGCACACTTTGCTCCAGTACTTGCTGTGTGCATGTCTCTTGTCTGCTGGCTTAGGGCGGCGGCGCTGGCACATCCTGATTCTTAAAGTTAGAGTGTGCCCACTCCTAATGCGTCCCCAGCCTATTGCTGTGAGTCACTGGATACTTAAACCCCTTCCACCTAGTAGGAAGTGCCTAAGCAACACTTTCTTTCAGTGTGTTCTGTGCAACTGAGTTGTCAGGTCCTGTCCTGTATCTAGTCTGTTTCCGCCACCCTGGGGGCTGTATACCCAGGCCTGTTACCTGTATCTGTGACTTCTAGTCTGTTTCCGCCACCCTGGGGGCTGTATACCCAGGCCCGTTACCTGTATCTGTTACTTCTAGTCTGTTTCCACCACCCTGTGGGCTGTATACCCAGGCCCGTTACCTGTATCTGTGACTTCTAGTCTGTTTCCGCCACCCTGGGGCTGAGTTCCCAGGCTCGTTCCTGTATCTTGTTCCGGGTTCAGTTCCTGTCTGAACTGTGTCCTAACCCATTACCTGTTTGTCTCTATGTCCGTACCTTCCCTTTTCCTGCAGTGTCTGAACCTGCACCTAACTCCAACTCGTTGTCTCTGTACTTCTGTTTGTGAGTTTTGTGTCCACTCGCTACTTCATTGTAAGTACCTTGTATGTATCTGGTTCTGCTTGTCCCGTTTCCCTGCCTCCGTTTCTACCTCCTGTGTTCTAACTATCTTCCTGTGTTTCTCAGTCTGTTCCATGCAAACAGAGCCCTGTCCTGTCTGCCTGCACCTTCTGCCCTGCGGTTTCGCTCTGCTCTGTTCTGCCCTGCTTGTCCTCCGCACTTGCGGTTTCACTCTGCTCTGTTCTGCCTCGCTTGTCCTCTGCACCTGTGGTTTCGCTCTGCATCGCTTGTCTTCCGCACCTGCGGTTTCGCTCTGCTTTGTTCTGCCTCGCTTGTCCTCCGAACCCGCGGTTTCGCTCTGATCTGTTCTGCCCTGCTCGTCCTCCGCACCTGCGGTTTCGCTCTGCTTGTCCTCCGCACCTGCGGTTTCGCTCTGCTCTGCTTGTCCTCCGCACCTGCGGTTTCGCTCTGCTCTGCTTGTCCTCTGCACCTGCGGTTTCGCTCTGCTCTGCTTGTCCTCCGCACCTGTGGTTTCGCTCTGCTCTGCTTGTCCTCCACACCTGCGGTTTCGTTCTGCTCTGCTTGTCCTCCGCACCTGCGGTTTCGCTCTGCTCTGCTTGTCCTCCGCACCTGCGGTTTGGCTCTGCTCTGCTTGTCCTCTGCACCTGTGGTTTTGCTCTGCTCTGCTTGTCCTATGCACTTGCGATTTCGCTCTGCTCTGCTTGTTCTCCGCACCTGCGGTTTCGCTCTGCTCTGCTTGTCCTCCACACCTGCGGTTTGTTCCTGTATCCCAGTCTGTACTGGTCCCTATCCAGCCTGCTTTCCTACCTGCCAGTACCCGCCTGTCTGCATACCTGCCAGTACCCGCCTGTCTGCATACCAGCCGTGCCTGCCAGTACCCGCCTGTCTGCATACCAGCTGTGCCTGCCCGTTCCTGCATTCCCCGGTGTGGGTCAACAGCTGTGACCGGGGTCTGACCTGGAGTAGCACCTGGGCCACCTCTCACGTCCCTCCTCAGACCACGGAGTCGATTAAGCCGCCGTGTGTTCGTGGTCGGATCTGACGAGGACCCTAGTCATGCCCCTCCAGGCACTTCTCGGTTCGTGGCCCAGTGGGACCACTAACCACGCTTTTGCCATTTAGTCCGGGTGTGAGCGTAACATCAGTAAAGTAGAATAAATAACAAAAAACACCTGCAAAGGCTTCCGAAGCGTTTTAAAAGGTCCCTTAGTCTGTTTCAGTAGGCTCCACAATAATGGGGAAGACTGCTGACTTGACAGATGTCCAGAAGGCAGTCATTGACACACTCCACAAGAAGGGTAAGCCACAAAAGGTCATTGCTAAAGAAGATGGCTGTTCACAGAGTGCTGTATCCAAACATATTAATGGAAAGTTGAGTGGAAGGAAAAAGTGTGGTTGAAAAAGGTGCAAAAGCCACCGGGATAACCACAGGCTTGAAAGGCTTGTTAAGGAAAGGCCATTCACAGAGTGCTATATACAAGCATATTAATGGAAAGTTGAGTGGAAGGAAAAAGTGTGGTAGAAAAAGGTGAACAAGCCACCGGGATAACCGCAGGCTTGAAAGGATTGTTAAGAAAAGGTCATTCAAAAATTTGGGGGAGATTCACAAGGAGTGGACTGCTGCTGGAGTCATTGTATCAAGTATGTATCAAGATTCTGGTTCACATGTTCAATTTGCCCATTAGACTGTGGGTGAAAGGCAAATGAAAATGAAAGATGAACCCCCAAACGAGCACAAAATGCTTTCCAAAATTTGTAAGTAAATTGCACTCCTCGGTAGGAAACACAATCAGATGGAATCCCATGTAATTTCACAATTTATTTAATAAAAATTTGCGCCAAAGTCTTGGCATTAAATAAAGCAGGTAGCGCAATGTAATGAGCCATCTTTCTGAATCTGTCCACCACCACCAATACTACAGTATTACCTGCAGATACGGTTAGGTCAGTGATGAAATCTACCGACAAATGAGTCAAGGTCTACAGGGAACACCCAGAGTTGTCTTGATGAGGTTGAAGACTCCCAGACGGACGAGTATGTGGGGTCTTAGAACGTGCACAAGTACTGCAGGCAGCTACATACTCCTGAACATCCTGGTGCACCCCAGATCACCAAAAAGAACGAGTAAGAAGATTTGTGGTGGCTTTACTGCCAGGATGCCCAGCCAAGACCGAATCATGATGTTCACTTAAAATTTAAGGCCGCGGTTCACAGGAACAAACAGTTTACCTGAAGGAAAGGCAGCAGGGGCGTCCCCCTGAGCCTCAACGACCTCCCTCTCCAGATAAGAACATATAGTTGCAATAACTATCCCTTTCTGTAATATAGGAACCGGTTCACAATTACCTCCTCCACCAGGAAAACAACAAGATAAGGCATCAGCCTTAATGTTCTTATTACCCCGGCCTATATGTCACAAAAAGGTTGAATCTGGTGAAGAACAATGACCATCTTGCCTGTCTAGGTGTCAGACGTTTTGCAAATTCCAAATACCAAAGATTTCTATGATTGGTGATTACCATGACCGAATGAACTGCCCTTCACCAAAAAATGTCGCTACTCCTCAATAGCCAACTTTATTGCCAAGAGTTCCCCATTACCAATATTTTTCTTGGCAGATGACAGTTTCTTTGAAAAGTATGCACACGGACGCCATTTACTTGGAGATGAACCCTGTGACAATACAGGCCCAACTCTAACTTCTGACGGGTCAACCTCTACAATGAATAGCTGAGTGACGACAGGCTGTATAAGAATCAGTGCTGAAGGAAAACATTTCTTTAAAGTAGCAAAAGTCTGTCCCTTTCCTGGTCATATCTGTCAGAGGTTTGGCCACTAAAACTTCTTTATCAACTTACGGTAGTAATTGGCGAACCCTAAAAACCTTTGTAAAGCTTTTAAGTCTTCAGGACGAACCCAATCCAGTACCGCCCTTACTTTCGCCGGATCCATGTGAAAACCGGTGGACGATAAGTATTAACCCAGAAAAGGTATCTCCTGAACCGAAAACATATTCTCTGGTTTGACATATAATTTATTGTCCCTGAGTATTTGTAAGACCTGCCTGACATGTATTTGATGTGACACGAGGTCTGACGAATGAATCAATATGTCATCAAGATAGACTACCACAAATCTACCTCCCAGATCACAAAAAATGTCATTTACAAAGTGCTAAAAGACGGCGGGAGTATTAGTGAGCCTAAATGGCATCACAAGGTTTTCATAGTGTTCCTGGTGTATTATAAGCAGTATTCCACTCATCCCCCGCCTTTATACGCATGAGATTATTTGCCTTCCCCTGAGGTCCAGTTTAGAAAACCATTTTGCCCCGACAATCTGGTTAAAGAGGCCAGGAGGGGAGCAGTGGGTGGCTTGGGGAGGCTGAGGCCTGCTCTCCTGACAAAGGATTGTGCTCTGTCAGGAGCCAGGCCTGGGGGCCTCTGCTGATTGCGGCAGGTCCTTGGGGGCCACACATCCCGTGTTCTCTGTGCCTCAGCGCCCTGTGGGTGTGGTGAGGGGCCCTCCCGGCCTGCGGGCTCTACAGGGGCCTCGGGGGCCTCCTCTGCTCTACAACTTGAAAAGGGGCCTAGTCTTTGAGCCAGGAAGGTGGGGCCCTCAGGGGCCTGTAGGCCGTCACTGCTATATGCCGGGTGCTGATGTCAGTGCGCGGCGCATAGCAGTGATGTCAAATGGTCTCCGGCCAGCGGCCTTTAAATGTCACTGCTATGCACTGCACACAAACGTCAGCGTGCTGCCTCTGATGGGTCGGCGACAATGTTAAAGACCACGCCGATATGAAGCTGCAAGAGGACGCTGTCGGAGGAGCGCAGGAAGGTGAGAAGAATTTTTTTCCCTAAGTGAATTTGCAGGGTAGTGGAGATAGGGATCTAGGATGGGGCAGCATAGAATACATAGGGGCCCAGGATATGGGGGCGTACATAGGGGCCCAGGATATGGGGGGAAACATATAGGCCCAGGATGGGGGATATTATTAAATAAAGGGGGCCAGGATGGGTGACCATTACAGTATGTCACGAGTGTGTCAGATATGACAGACAGTCGCCCTGCAGTTGGTTGCACAAGATCTCTTCGTTTGGCATTACAGACACTTTCTTAGATCTGTCTCACTCTAGGACCCAGCGGATACCTCCCTCTTGCTAACTGACACCCAGGCCTGGGGGTTTAAATACTTTCTGTTTGCTACAGGGAGGGGCCGGTGATATTGACATGTTCGCTTGTGAAAGCTTGGAGCTATTGCAGTCTGCTTACTTCCTCTCTTGTGCCTAGGAGGACGTGTGGTGTAATCTCTCTGAAGTTGGCTCAAGCTAAGTTACTTTCCCCCGTGTTTGTCTCCCTTGTTGTTTTTAGTTGTTAGTGGGGACTGACTAGTGCTCATCCCCCTCTTCCCTATCCAGGGCCAAGCTCTAGGGCAGTGGTTCTCAACTCCAGTCCTCAAGACCCACCAACAGATCATGTTTTCAGGATTTCCTTAGTATTGCACAGGTGATATAATTCCATCACCTGTACAATACTATGGAAATCCTGAAAACATGATCTGTTGGTGGGTCTTGAGGGCTGGAGTTGAGAACCACTGCTCTAGGGAAATACAGGGTTAAGGTTCCTGTGCGGCTATTGGTGAGGAACCAATATTGGGACGTTAGGGGAGACAGAGTGATATCAGATCAGCCTAGGAGGTCTCCACTCCCCCTTTCCCTAATGTCTTGGCTCCCTTCCCCTCTTCCCTTCGTGTTGCACTTAGTCTTTCCTACACCTTGCATGACCCAGTATGGGTGCCAGAATGAGGTACATAAATTATTTGTTTATGGTGTCAAGTGGGAACATAATTAATTTAGGGGCCACTTAGGGGACGTTATTAATGCTGTAATATAATTTACTTTTGAGGATATTGTCTTCCATGGAGGATCAACCATGGAGGAACAAAAGGGAGGTCCTGTTACTGTACACGGCAGCACTATGACGCATTTTTTCTTCATCTGACGTAGTGTAGAAATTGGGGAAAAAGTAGGGAATGTTCTCTAGAAGCGATCAGCTATAGATAACTGTGTGTTATTTTCTGGAGAGACGAATCCTGGCTGGAAGAAGTGATGGCGGTCTGTGCCAGATGAAGAAGAAAAGCGAAGATGAAGGACTTCACCTAGAGACATCACCGGTCAGTGTACACATGTACACTTACACTATATGGTATATACAGATCTTCTGTGTATGTCACACGTGATCCCCATATTACCTGTACACTGACATTATATACAGTGCTCCTGTGTATAATGTCACCGGTGATCCTTGTATTACCTTTACACTATGCAGTATATATAGAGCTCCTGTGTATAATGTGACTGGTGATCCATGCATTACCTGTATACTATATACACGGGAGCTCTGTTCATAGTGTCAGTGAACAGGTAACACAGTGATCATCAGTGACATTATACACAGGAGCTCTGTATATAGTGTACAGGTAATACAGTAATCACCAGTGACATTATACACAGGAGCTCGGTACATAGTGTCAGTGCACAGGTAATACAGTGATCACCAGTGACATTATGCACGGGAGCTCTGTATATGATGTATCGCGTACAGGTAATACAGGGATCAGCACTGACCGTATACACAGGAGCTCTGTACATAGTGTAATGTCACTGGAGATCACTGTATTATCTGTAGACTATATAAAGAGCTCCTGTGTATAATGTCACTGGTAGTAATATTTGTGTTATTAGTATTGTGCTTTTTAGTCATGATCATTATTGTAGTATTAGTCAGTCACTATGTGGTGGTAATATGTGATCTGGTCATGGTGTGGCGGTATTTGTTCCTTGTATGTGGTATTATTCAGTCACTATGTGGTGGTAATATGAGGTCCGGTCATGGTGTGGTGGTATTTGTCCCTTGTATGTGGTATTATTTGGTCACTATGTGGTGGTAATATGTGTTCTGGTCATGATGTGGCAGTATTTGTTCCTTGTATGTGATATTATTCGGTCACTATGTGGTGGTAATATATGTTCTGGTCATGGTGTGGTGGTATTTGTTCCTTGTATGTGGTATTATTGGTCTTGGTATAGTGGATTGTGCTGTGTATGGAGGTCACTTGTTCTCCCTGATATCAATAAGGGGAAGATTCTTTATTAGAGATTAATTACTTGGATGTTTACCTGCACTTAGAGGTTCTCCGGTGAAAACAAGTAATCACCTATCCTAAGGTCACATACACACATACAGTATTTGGGCAGTATTTTACATCAGTATTTGTTAGCCAAGACCAGTAGTGGGTGATAAATGCAGAAGTGGTGACGTGTTTCTATTATACTTTTCCTCTGATTGTTCCACTCCTGATTTTGGCTTACAAATACTGATGTAAAATACTGAACATAGCCTAAGGATAAGTTATTGATTTGTGGGGATGACTGCTGGGACCCGTCCGATAGGCAGAATGAGGAACTTTTATCCCCATTAGATTGGAGCGGCATGTACGATTCGACCACTGATCCCTCAGTTGCTGCAAGCGCTGCTCTTGGCTTTTTCTGGCAGCCCCAAAGAGGATGAATGGATCTGTAGTCAGACACCCCACCTGCCGCTGCATTTTAAAATAGGGATAAAAGTGTTCTGCCAGGGATAAAACTTCCCAATTATTTTCTGATCCATGCGGTTTCGGGCTCTACCGATCAATAAGTTATCACCTACATAACCTGTGAAGCAGAGACAACGTGTTTTCACAAAGAAACCCCTTCAATGTAAACTATTGTAATTATATATCCCAGTTATAGTGGTGCATAGCAGATGTGCAGGAGCAGCCTGTGTTTTACAGTCAACGCCCCACTATAACGGGGATAACTGCTAACAGGTATTTGCATATAACTGTAGGGTGGGCCCCTAGAGTCCATTTTCCCTGTGGGCCCCAGACACCCCAGTCCAACCCTGGAGAGGATATGGATTCCGGACCGTGATCCAATTTAGTTCATGGAAATCTAGGCAGGAGTGTAACACCATGTCTTTTTTCAAACAAAGAAAAAACTTTTGCAACGGGAGATAAGGAAGGGCTGATATTACTCTTAGCCATACTTTCGGCGATATAGTCCTTCATGGCCTGCCTCTCCAGAACTAAGATATTGTATAACCTGCTTTTAGGCAATTTGGCCCCAGCAATTAGATTAACAGCGCAATTATAAGGATGATGAGGAGGGAGTTCTTGACACCCCTGTTCTGAGAACAAATCCGTCAGTCAGACAGGTATTCCGGCAGAGATCGGTCATCAACCCTGGCTAAACGGGTGCCCAAGCAGTGTCCTTGACAGTTCTCGCTCCACCTTACTACCGCCAGATTTTGCCAGTCCACTACGGGATTGTGCTATATAAGATTATTATTATTATTATTATTAAGCCAAGGTAGTCCAAGAACCACAGGAGAGGCCAAGCCATTTAGCACATAACAATCGATTGATTCCAAGTGCATGGCCCCTACCTGCAGATATATCTCTCGTACGACTTGAGTAAAATACCCTGGCTCAAAAGTGCAGAGTCTATAGCGATTATGGTTATAGGTCTAGACAATTTATGTGGATTGAGACCCTGGTCCTGGACGAAACGGGCGTAAATCAGATTAAACCCCGTCCTACTGTCCAAAAAGGCTGAACTAACCACCTTACTTTTGCCACAGAGGAAATATGTACACCCGGGTTGCTAACCTCCCCACAACCCAGGCTCCTTAGTTTTCCAGCGGCTGTTTGCGGTTATGTATGGATGGACAAGTACCCACAAAATAACCCTTCACACCACAAAAAAAGCAGAAAAAGCACACTCACTCTTTGCACCAAACTGCAGGAGGACCGAGGACCCGGGGAGAATGAGTGGCTCCGGAGCTGCGCTCAGTGAGTGACAGGACACCACTCCTGAGCTCAGCTACGGGGCCCGCTCGCTGGAGAAGCTCATTCTCCCCGGCTCCACGGCACCAGCGGTCAGAGGATTACAGCTGGGGACATCTCTGGACAGGTGAGTATATGGATTTTATTATTTTATTCTTATTTTTACGCTGGGACACTGCGGGAACAGACTACTACTACCCTCATCATTGCCCCTGCTGGTGCTGATCGCATCATATCTCTTGCGAAACTGAAGCAGTAATCTACCATGCAAAATGCTCCTGTGGGCGGATTTATATTGGTATGACGACCAGAGCATTAAAAATAAGGATACAAGAACATGTCAGAGATATAAAAAATGCAGCTAACTGTCTTGAACCCCAACTATTGAAAACAATCCCTAAGCACTTTTTCGAATGCCACAACTGTAGCCCTAAAGGTCTTGCAGTATGTGGCATCGATCATGTTTATATGGGGATTAGAGGGGATAATGCCAAACAAAAGCTGCTTATGGATGGTCACATTGGATACGCTAGCCCCTAATGGCCTCAATGAGGCCATCAGCTTCAAGTCTTTCCTTTGATCGCTTTTTCTTTTAATCTAGTAGGTGCAATATATGTTTTTTAATCATGCATGTATATGTTATTTACTTGTTTTTTGTCTGTGTACATCCCTCTAGTCCGTGAAAGTTCGGGTATTGTCTCCATCCTGCAGCTGTTCTAAGGAGACGATCTGGGACTGCTGTCTGCATCTTCCTACCCCCTCTTTTTTACTATGGTGATTTCTATCCATCATCTCCCATAGTATTTTTAGTAGTCCTTCTCACCTCTCTTTATGATTCATGTTTTTGTGTCTTATGATTGTATAATGTTAATAAAATGTATAATTTTTTCTAAAAACTGACCCTCAGTTTTTTTTCGATTTTCTGCCTATCCTAAATTGACTATAATAGCTTCATGATATTTGACTACATCAAATTATTATGGTACTAGCTAGTCAGGATATATTTTTCTGTGAATCTTCTTTCTCTTTTTCGGATATATACATGATGATGGCAGTGTTCAGCACCCGGCACTTGGGAACAGCGCTAACTGTAGCGCTGATTCCCAGGCGCCGCTACGTGTGATCCTGATGCGGCACACGGGTGGCACAGAGTTGCCACACGGGTGACACACATGGGATACAGATATCTCCGGTACCGTTTTTTCCGGTACCGGAAATATATGGACATGTGAAACCGGCCTTAGAGCCGCTGAGCTCACTGCTGCTCAGTGCTGCAGCCAATGCCAGGACCATTAGCAATGGCATAAACTCAATTATGGACCCAGGTAAGGTGAGTACAGTGCGGTCTATTTAATTTTATAACAAACTGCAGCCAGGGTATAAATTTAATTGAAAGGGAACAACACATTTAATGGTCATCTGTGATCTGAAAATGTGATCCAGACTACAGACACTGTAAATGTGAGTGAGTCAAACCTGTAGTCAGGGAAGGGAGGGTTCTTGTAAGGAACCTGAATTATTTTGGAAGTCAAATCAATTGTAGCATCGGCGTCTCTGCCCCCTACCAGGCAGAGATGCCGTCCTTCTCACCTCCCCGCTACCCGCGCAGCGTCCTCCTGCGCTCCTCTTCCTGCTGCTGCCGGCGCGCGCAGCTTCCCGGGCACTGTGCTTAGGGCGCGCGCGCGCTCCCTCTCTCTTAAAGGGGCCGCACGCGCCGTCCTAAGGAGTCCCCGGCCATATATAAGGAGGTGCCCGAGCAAAAGTTGATGCACAGTATACTTACCTCTGCTTCAGCCCTCAGGTCCAGTTGCCAGCCAGACTACTGTTCCAGTCCGCCAGTCTGACTACTCTCCAGCCCGACAGTCTCCTTCCGTTCTACCCGCCAGTCTGTCTATGGGCAAGTCCGCCTGTTTACCAGGAAGCACCTGCCAGCTACCTGCCAGCTACCTGCCGTGCCTGCTAGCCCGCTCACCTGGGAGCACTCGCCTGTTACCTGCCTGTTCCTGCCCGTTACCCGCCTGCTAACCTAGAGACTTCGGCCTGCTTGGCCGTCACTTGCCATAGCCTACCTGGAGGCTCCTGCTGTCACTTGCCGTGACCACCTGTCTGTTACCTAGAGACTTCAACCTGCTCTGCCGTCACGTGCCGTGACCACCCGTCAACTATCCAGAGACTTCTGCCTGCCTGTTGTGTCCATCCGCTATACCGGTCAGTCCCAGTCTGCTGACCCGTGGGAGCCACCTGCTCTCTTACAAGGTCGTCCCCAGAATAGCACCTGGTCCCTCTGCTCGGTCCCTCCCTGGTCACGGAGTCGTTAGCCGCCGTACGACCAGGGTTGGTCCGAGTTGATACTTAGTCACGCCCCTCTGGGTCCCTCCTTGCACCGCGGCACAGAGGTTCCACCACCCGGATCCGTAACATCAATAGTTTTGGATTTTTCCAGTAGGCGTATTTGTTTTTCCCTGTAGAGACTGTAGTTGTTAATTTTAAGTCAATAATAAGTCAATTATATTTTAGATGAAATTTCCATGCTCCATAAACAAAAAATATCAATTTGATAGTAAAACATTAACTCAAATCATAACAATTACTGTACATGCTGCTCATAATTCAAACAATAAAAATGTGATGTTCTCAAGGAGACCATGTGACCAAACCTGTTGTCAGAAGGCTCAAAGATAGAGCTGGTCACATATTCCTCCATTAACAGCCATTTTGGGAACAGGAGAACTGTGCAATCTGTGAAAAAGGCTGCAATAACAAGCAGGCGGTGCTTCGCAATAGATGAGAACCTGTAATAATTATGTAATATGTCCCAATATGTCAAAGAAACATGTCATGGCGGTTCTAGGCAACTGACCACTGCAGACAATGACAGGCCTCAGCGGTCCTGTGACAAGGGAATAGTGATGTCACCAATTTCATAGAGGCACAGAGAGCAGAGTGGCCTGCTCTGAATCCGTAATGGGGACAGAATTTGAGTATGTTTCAGTTTCTTATTTTCACAGAATCTGAGCATCCTGTTAAAATAGTATTAAGCCCAGACAATCCCTTTAAAGTAAAGATGTAAACAGCTTTCTTTCACTACCATCAAACCTTTCAGTGATAATGTTCTGATAAGCACTGATGGCTATAAAGAACGAGAATAAAGAGGCCTTTACTCAGACCGGGCAGCCCTGGAATGATTATGTAGGACTTTCTGGGATAATTGAAATTTTGAACTCTTTAGAATAGAAAGGTATTATTATGTCATTATTTAAAATATGTTGCACAGAGCTTTTAAAGTGATTCTATCACCGTGGTTTTGCTACCTCATCTGAACGCAGCATAATGTGGGAAAAGAGACTCTCATTGCAACAATGTATCACTTAGTTTACAGGATGCAGCAGTTGTGACACAATCAGAGTTCTTAGATGTAGCATGTGGCAGAGCTCAGAAAGCTAACTCTGCCCACACCACAGCTTTCTGTGTACATTGTATTTTGACATTAAACTGCTAATCAGTGATCGGAGTGTGGTTGGACCAGGATGCACGCGGGTACCTATTCCAGCAGTGATAATCTCCTGCTGATAAACACTTATTGCATTGGTACAACAGCCTAATAGGAAACACATTGCAGAAATCAGTGTCTCTGTCCCTACCTCATGCTACTCTCAGATTACATAGCAAAAAGCTTCTGACAGATTCCCTTTAGTTACAACCAGAGATCGATGTATATTCTCCTTCCACATAAGAATTTCTCTCTTCTATTGACAAGGGCTGGATTCCTCCAGTCATGCTCCTGGATTCGTTCCTTTGAGTTTGTGGTCTGTGGTCGGCTTCTCTTTCTGTTGAGCCACAGGAGCACACCTTTTCTCTGGGTATTTGGGTTCTGCTTTTCTGGCTGCTGTCTCCTTAGCCTAACACAGATGTTTTTATTTCTCTGCCTATCACCTTTTGGTTGCAGCTTTATATTCTGTCCACCTGCTGGCATTTCCTGCTGGTGATAGATTCATTTCGATGTTCTGACATTCTATTGATGTTTGGAGCCAGTCTGGGAGATTCCAGCTAAGGGTTTTTTTCTTTTCTGTTTCTTTGCTAAACTTTGCACTTATCTTCTGTTTATCATTAGTAATTAGGCAGTATATTTGTTGACAGTACTTTATTCTTTGTTTGGTATTTAGTTATCTACTTTACTCACTCTGGGATCTCTTTCTGTTTCAGCACACTTCTCTTCTTGTAGGTAATTCAAACTCTGCTATGCCCTCTGGTTCTTTAGGAGGAACGTGAAGCAACTCGTCAGCCTTTTAGACAGTTTAGGCCAGAGTTGCCATCTCCTAGTCTGTGGTTATGTCTATCTCTGCACCTGCAGGTACCACAAAGGACTGCGGAGTCAGGATATCTAGTCTGTGCAGGAACTCGCAGGGTCAGTTACAGTTATTAGTGCATAACCTATTTTCCCGAGTGAGTTGCTACACAGGCATAGCTATACTAGGAGCTGTTAGGAGCATTCAGGGTGAGCCACCATCGAGTGGGGTCGCCATTGCGTTAGCTTAATGTGCCATCCTCCACAGCCAGGTAGGGACAGACCAGAGTCAGAGTAGGGCTTTTACCAGTCTGCACAGGGATCTGTCAGGTTCAGGTATTTATCCCCCTGGTTTGTACACTACCCGTTTGTATGTGCAGTCATAACACCTCCCCTTCCTGCCCCAATTGTTCCTTTTGTTCCTATTAATAATATATCATAATTGAAACTAAATACAGGATGTAAACTTCTGTATCGTTTATTAAATTCCTTTTCTATTAAAAATGATATATCATTTTCTATAAACCTGCCAGGGAATATTATTTTGTACAATGTGAATATTGTATTTAAACTTCAATAAAACAATTGTGTTACTAAAATATAGATAAAGTGGCTGACCCTGTACGTATAACAATTTTTTGTCTAGTATACAGATAAAAACAGAGGGAGAAATTGAGCCCTAAATGCCTGTGTATACCATAAAAAATATTAGATATAAATATAGAAAAAAATCAGCTAGGAAAAAAAATTATAATTTGCAGGCCAATACAGATATTTTATAAGATGAAAATGAAGTATAAATTATGTTTGATGAAATAATCTAAAAGAATGAAGGTTTTATATGTCATCAAAAAGGTCAACTGAAATAGCTTTCATAAATTTTTCTGTTATTTTAAAATATGTCAGGCTTCAATGTCACCAGCTGTAAAATGGATACTGTTACCTAATCAATTTACACATGTAGCAAGTAGCAACCTTGCTGTTCTTTTGATCATGAGGTTTGTTACCTATGTACACTGCTTTTTACAGGATATTTCATGCATTGAAATATATACCTAATTTTCCAATTTACCTCTTTGAACATTTCATGTTCAAAGAAAGATGCTGTCATGTGTGAAACTCCTTTAAATATCAAACGTTGGCATCAGAAGAATATGCCATGTACAATATATTCAGAACTTGATAGGCACAATTTTAAAGGAAAAATGTACCTTGTATTTTTATGTTCATTTGACTGTAGGTGCAATTACACATTTGTGGCTGAACCACATTAACTGCAAGCAGATTTCTCCTCATTGGTATGGTGCACCTGTAGTTGGAAGAGTTATTATGGTACAGATACAGTACCACAATTAGGGTCAGACCATTCAATGTGGCGGGCTGTGCTGCCGGAGCGCCACACACATGTGGCCAATGGTCGCACAATTATTTATTAATTAGTTTGCCAATACTGGCCAGTGACCATATAATTATTTATTAATTACTTTGCTAATACTGGCCAGTGGTCACATAAGTATTTATTAATTAGTTTGCTAATACTGGCCAGTGGTTGCATAATTATTTATTAATTAGCTTACTAATACTGCCTAGTGGCCTCATAACTATTTATTAATTACTTTGCTAATATTGGCTAATGGTAGCATAATTATTTATTAATTAGTTTGCTAATACTGGCCAGTGGTTGCATAAGTATTTTTTAATTAGTTTACTAATAATGGCCAGTGGTTACATAATTATTTATTAATTAGCTTACTAATACTGCCTAGTGGTTACATAATTATTTATTAATTTGTTTGCTAATACTGGCCAGTGGTCACATAAGTATTTATTTATCAGTTGGCTAATACAAATAGTTTCTGAACTAGATTTTGATTTTTTTTAAAAGGAATCTGTTATCAGATTTTTGCTATGTAATCAGGGATCAACAAGATGTAGGAGCTGAGTTCTTAATTCCAGTAACGTGTCACTTACTGGGCTGCTTGCTGCAATTTTGATAAAATCATTATTTTATCTGCTACAGATCTCTCATTTCTCTGACTGCTGAGCTCAGTATAACCCTGCCACAGTACTGATTGTCAGCTTTCTGTGTACACTGTAAATTGTCAGAAAGCTGCCAATTAGTGGTGGGGGTGGGGTTACATTGACTAGATTACAGGAGACAACTAGTCCTCTAGTGATAATCTCCTGCTGATAAACATCAATTTTATTGAAACTGCAATAAACAGCCCAGTAAGTGACACTTCACTGGAATCAGAGTCTCTACCCCTACATCTTGCTGCTCTCAGATTACATAGACAACATCTGCTGACATATTCCCTTTAATCCTTGTGTTTGTGTGGGTTTCCTCTGGGTTCTCCAGTTTCCTCCCACACTTCAAAGACATACTGATAGGGAATGTAGATTGTGAGCCCCAATGGGGACAGCCATGATAATGTATGTAAAGCACTGCAAAATATGTTGGCGCTTTATAAAAATGAAGATTATTATTATTTAATAGAAAATGCTTCCAGAGTTTCAGGGTTCTATGCTGTACTTTGCTAATAAAATCTATTCTAGGTTATGGTCACAATGTGTTTTTTTTTGTTGTTGCAGCTTTCCAAACTTGCAGTGAAAACTCAGTGATTTTAGTGCATTGTTGGAAATTTGCGACAAAAAACACATTGGGCTCACATCATGTGAACAAAGCCCTAGTCTACGTACAATCCATATTCAACATCGGTAGTTATTCTCTACTGCTCTAATTGAACAGGTGCATTTAAATGACCTCTAATTTTACAACTTTTTATATTATGGACCTTGGAGTCTTAATGTATCATGGCAGCTATACACCTCGCATCTTTGAATTACTTATTTGTAAAAACAGTTCAACCTGCAGTTGTGGCTCATCTAATGAGTGATTAGGGAACACATTTTACAAGATGTATTACGGGATTTAAACAATAAATATAACTATTTGTATTGCATCATACTTGTACTTTAATAAGTACTAATGGTGTGCATGTGTAGACATTAACATAATACATTTAATAATAGACTACTTCTTATTCTTTGTTCATTGTACTACATGCTACATGCTTTAAATTTGCAACTTTTTCTTTATCATATATCAAAATCATGTAATAATTTATACTAAAGAAAACTATAAAAAACATGGGCATTAGTGTGTTGTAAAAAATGCATTAGTGAATAAGTTAATGGAAATTATTCCTCACAAAAGATGAGTGAATTTATATTTTAGACTTGCTCAGATATATTATCAGCACCAAAGACATAAATAAGGCAACAATATTTGGGAAATACACAAGAGATAGGAATATAAAGTACATTACAATGAAATATTCATAGCTGAAGATTTTATGCTCTTCCACCATTCATATGATTTACACAATTTGTGTGTGTACTGGACTCACAGTTGTACATAAAATACTGCATTAAAATGCAAGTGATATGAAGCAAGATAGAAAAAAAAGAAATAACGAGAGTAATCGGATCTTAATGGTTTAATCACTATTTTTAGAAGTGATCATTTCTAGGTGGAAAGGTGATAACTTGATGATCAATGGAGGTCCGAAAGCTGGAACCCCCACAAGTCTTAGAGCTCCGTCTGAATGGATAAGTGGCTAAGCAGGTGTAACACCGCTCCATTCATTTTCTATGGAACTACTGAAAAAGGCAATAACTGTACATGGCGATCTCCTGCAGTTCCGATGCTTTTTCCCAGCTTTTGGTCACTCAAGGTTTCAATTCCTTTAATCAGGACAAGAAAAGGAGACCATAAGCCATATTGCAATGAGGATAACAGCTCCCAGACCCAGGCAATATACCCCCACACAAACCCCATATATACAGTATGAACCCCCACATAGCATCCTATATACAGTATGAGACCCCACATAGCCCTCTCTATACAGTTTGAGCCACACACAGCCTCCTAAATACAGTATGAGCCCCCACATAGCTGTCTATATACAGTATGAGCCCCCACATAGCCTCCTATATACAGTATGAGCCCCCATTAAAAAAAAACAAAAACATAACACATACTCACCTCGCTCCTCTACCCCCGGCACTGCGCTCTGGCATTCGGGGCTCCACTTCTTCTCAAGGCTGGCGCGTACATGCTGGCGCCGGCTGATGACGTTATCACGCAAGTGTCAGAGGCATCAGGAGCTCCCCTGGCACTGCTCTGCAATCCAGCATAGCCGGCAGCGCAGCACCAGGAAAGCTCCTGTAATGCACACGCCCGGACTGACTGGCGTGTGCGTGTTTAGTGGTTCCACTGTGTCATGAACCGTAGAGTGCCTGGAGGGGCGTAACTAAGTATCTGCCCGATCCGACCAAGGTCGCACGACGGCATACGACGCCAGTGCACCAGGGAGGAACCGAGCAGAGGGACCAGGGTCTACTCCAGGTCAGACTCCGGACATGGCTGTTGACCCACACCGGGGAATACAGGAACAGGCAGACTAGAGCGCAGGCTGGGTAGGGTCCAGTACAGACTGGGAGACAAATTCAGAGCCGCAGATGCGGTAAACAAATAGAGTAAAGCGAAACCGCAGGTGCGGTAGACAAGGCTGAGCAGAGCAGAACCGCAGATGCGGTAGACAAGGCAGAGTAAAGCGAAACCACAGACGCGGTAGACAAGGCTGAGCAGAGCGAAACCGCAGACGCGGTAGACAAGACTGAGCAGAGCTGAACCGCAGACGCAGTAGACAAGGCTGAGCAGAGCAAAACCGCAGACGCGGTAGACAAGGCTGAGCAGAGCAAAACCGCAGACACGGTAGACAAGGCTGAGCAGAGCGAAACCGCAGACGCGGTAGACAAAGCTGAGCAAAGTGAAAACGCAGACGCGGTGGACAGGACTGAGCAAAGCGAAACCGCAGACGCGGTGGACAGGGCTGAGCAAAGCGAAACCACAGACGCGGTGGACAGGGCTGAGCAAACCGAAACCGCAGACGTGGTGGACAGGGCTGGGCAAAGCGGAACCGCAGACGCGGTGGACAGGGCTGAGCAAAGCGAAACCGCAGACGCAGTGGACAGGGCTGAGCAAAGCGAAACTGCAGACTCGGTGGACAGGGCTGAGCAAAGCGAAACTGCAGACGCGGTGGGCAGGGCTGAGCAAAGCGAAACCGCAGACGCGGTGGATAGGGCTGAGCAAAGCGAAACTGCAGACGTGGTGGACAGGGCTGAGCAAAGCGAAACCGCAGATGCGGTGGACAGGGCTGAGCAAAGCGAAACCGCAGATGCGGTGGACAGGGCTGAGCAAAGCGAAACCGCAGACGCGGTGGACAGGGCTGAGCAAAGCGAAACCGCAGACGCGTTGGACAGGGCAGAGCGGGCAAGAACCGCCGGAGCGGTAAGCAAGGCAGAGGGGACAGGGCTCTGTTCACACGGAACAGACTGGAAGGGAAAGGCAGAACCGATACACGCAGGATACTTGCAATGAAGTAGCGAGTGGACTCTAAACTCACAAACGGGAGTACAGAGACAACGAGTAGGAGTTAGGTACGGGATCAGATTCTGCAGGAACAGGGAAGGTACGGACATAGAGAAAAACAGGTAACAGGCTAGGAGAGTATACAGACAAGAACAGACACAGCAGCAAGATTCCGGAGCGGGTCTAGGTATGCGGCCCCTAGAAGGCGGAACGAAAAGGCTAGGAGCGTGTTCAGACAGGAACAGGCAAGATACAGGAATGGGTCTAGGTATGCGGCCCCTAGAAGGCGGAAAGAACAGGCTAAGAGCGTGTTCACACTGGCCTGGAAATACAGCCTCCAGGATAGGCAGAAGACAACAGGCTAGAAGATAGTTCAGACAGGACACAGTTCAGACACAGGAACTGATACCGCAAAGCAGGAAACATTGACAGGACCTGGCACATCAGTGACCGGAAACCAACTGAAAGAACCCAATGCTCAGGCATGGATTCCAGGGAGGAGCTGGGTTAAATACCAGGTGACAGAGAGCAATAGGCTGAGGATGCACAAGGGGTGTGCCTGCAGCAGCTACAAGAAGCAGGAAGTGATCGGGTGCCGCCCTTAAGCAGCAAAAACAGAGGCAAGCAGACAGCATGGAGGGAAGCCAGGCTAGCAGACTGGACTGGAGATCAAGTGCGCGCTCTTGCACAGTGGGAGATGGACCACTATGCAAGGACGCCGCCAGGTATGTTACAGCTCCCTGCCAGAAGATGTGCATCGCCGCCGGCGAAACACAAAACATTATAATGGGGGCAATCTGGCCGTGGGCCCCAGATGGTAGCCCAGATTGCCCTCATTATAATCCGCCTATGACTATACTCCATTCTTGGGATTGGTCAGGATCCCAGCGGTTGGTCTCCTAGCAATCAGCAAGTTATCACCTAGGATAAGTGATAACTTCTAAAGATGAGAATAAATCTTTAATAAGAAATTGTATAATTATTAAAAAAGTTTTGCTTTCTGGGACTAACTTTTGTGACTTAGCGTCAAGGGTCAGCCATAAGTAGGTTTTCTTCCACTTGATGACTTGTATTAGCGTAATGAGCCACGCTGAATCTTTAAGACACAAATTTGCTCCCTGGATCTTGTGTCCTTACACGTTCCAGACATGCTGAATACAATTGGTCTACCCATCATTTGCCACTGCACTTGTGCACCTTAATAATTTCATAATAAAAATATATTTATACTCACCTTTTTTGGCTATAATTTTTTGTGAATTGGTTTGGCACCTTGGGCACATGGTAGAATGTAGACATGATCAGAATTTAGTCCGTGACATATTTCTTTTTCCTTTTTTGTATTTATTTTACTAACTTTTGCTTGATCTATTTCTTCCACAATTATTTTTAGTTGGGCTGTTGTACTAAACATCCACTCTGTTCAGGGAAAATGGAGAATGTAGGGAGCAGCCGGTTTGGGGAGGGGAGAATGTGTAATAGAGAATGGACATGTAGAGCGGCTGTATGAGAGGTAGGATAAAGAGAGCAGTCTTTATGAGCGGCGGGAATAAGGGACAGTTAGTGAGAAGAAAGGACATAGAGAGCAGTCTGAATGAGATGTGCCATGTCGAACTAGTCAGGTTGGTTGAAATAGATACTCCTACAAATAACCAACAACCTGTAAACACAGGTGATTATTCCACAATGTATACATAATCAATAGTTTTATTACACAGTTATTACTAATAAGAAACATTATAAAAACATGGACAAGTGATAGAGAAAAGAAAGTCCTGTTGTGCTGCCTGGAATCCAACCACTCAAAGTGCAAGTGCATTTAGCCCCAAATATAATTCGTTAATAGACCAATCAAAAACCAATAAAATACACAGTGATACAATCTAACAATAATAACAGACAATCAAAAATCCCCTTACACACAATTCAGTTTAATTGGTAAGGTCTATATATAAACAACACCATAGAAGAAGAGCGATAAAAAGCCCACTTCTTGAAAGGGGCTAGAAAACATGTCTAATTTATGGGTATGAAAAAGAAATGCTGACCACTTGCTCTGCTTCTGCCTCACTCCTAAGCTTCTGGGTTTGGTCTCCTGTGGATCATCGTGCTGTGTTCCTCTTTGACAAATCAAACTGCAACCGGTAAATTAATCAATTAATACGGTAAGCATAATTCATGTAACAATGATAAAAAAATACACCAATATATATTCATTAAATAAAACAATATAATAATGATACTTAAGAGTGTATGTGAAAAAATAAATAAAAATGGACAAACACCATAAAATACATTTTTTCTTAGCTTATGATTTACCGTGTTGGTGCATCGCCACCTATGTGACGCATGATTCATGGATGACATAACGCCATGCCAGTGAATCAATTTTCACTAACATTAATATGGTGGTGGAACCAGTAGTTTGACTATTTCCCCAAAGTCTCCCAGGAGTCATTTTTCAAAATGACAACGCTAGACTGCATGTTTGTGCTAATGTGAACAGCCTGCATAAACTAAACGTGCTACCACGACCTGCAGCATCTCCGGATTTCTTTTGAGCACATCTGGGATGTCATTGGTCGGCAATTGCAAAAGTTGCTGTCAGCAGCGGATTTTGATGATTTACTTGCTCAATTTCTTTCCGCACAGCAGAGCATTTGTCGTACAACCATTAAAGGGAATCTGTCAGCCGGTTTTTGCTACCTCATCTGAGTGCAGCATGATATAGGTAAAAAAAATCCTGAATCCAACAATGTATCACTTAGTTTACTGGGTGTAGCAGTTCTGACACAGAGTTTTTAGATTTAACAATGCAGCAGAGCTGAGAAAGCTGAACCTGCCCACACCAAGCTCTGTACATACAATTGCTATAGACAGTGAGGTGCTCACTCATTATTATTGCTGTGTTACAGCAATGATAAGCTTCTGGGGCTAAAACAATCATTGCAAGTAAACAAAACCTCAGAGCTTGTTAAGAGAGGCAGAGGCATCACTGAAATCTGTGTTTAACCCCTACAGCATGTTTTCTTCAGATTACATAGCAAAAACCTGTTGAAAGATTCTCTTTAATGACCTCCTTGATAGCATTTCTATTTTTCCATCATTTGCATATCATTAACATGACTGTCAATCATGTGATTTCCATAATTTCAAAATGTTTCCTTGTTGGTGTTGTAATGTCAATATTGCAGATTGTGTGAAAAAAGTTACAAAAAATAAAAGTGAAAGTAGACCCCCAAAAAATATTTACAGTGAAAAAAACAAACAGAAAAACTAATGATGCAAGAAATCGGTAAGTACCACATCATATTATATGTAAAGAGATCCAAGAAAGATACTCATTAGTGTCATCCCGAAGATCTCCACATCTAAAGGACTACCTCACATATGCCACAAAAAAAGCTTCCAAAAGATGGATGTATTGTGCCAAATTGTATGTCCTTGCAAAGGTGCCAAGAACTCGACCACAAACAGTATAAATTGGAAATTCCAAGAAGCAGGTAAGTGCCACAATAGATTTTCTATAGGATAAATCCAATGGAAAAATCATCCCGAGGCTCCGTCCTGTAGATCTCCCCATGTAGAAAACAAAGTTGTCTACACTGTTGTGTAAATGTAACTAGAAGCATTGATGCTGTTTTAAAGACAAAGGTAGACACATCAAATATTGTTTTGTTTTAGGTTTCTTTTTTGTTCATTCACTTTGCATTTTGTTAATTGATAGTGATGTGTTACTTATTTTCCTTGGGTGCAGCAGTTGAGATAGAATCTGTAGCAGATCTAGTAGAGCTCACAATGTTGAAGCCTGCAAAACTCTGCCCACACCACTGATTGGCAGCTTTCTGTGTACATTGAATAGTGCTAATCAGTCCTGGCGACGTGGCTGGACTAGGCGGCACAAGGCCAGTTGTCCTGTAGTGATCATCTCCTGCTAATAAAACACTGATTGTATTGAGACAGCAAAACACAGCCTATTGAGTAACACATCACTGTAATCAGGGTCTCTGCTCCTACATCATGGTGCTCTCAGATTATATAGCAAAAACGTGTTCACAGATTCCCTTTCACACTTCTATTTTTAAAGCATTCTTAATTTAACGCATTTTTTCCACATCTACCTAAAACTTTTGCACAGTGCTGTGCTTTTTGGGATACATCGGCATCTCAAATGATTATAGTGTCTAGGATTTGCAATCACTTCATTACCAGTAGGAGTCTAACCTCTGGGTCTCTCACCGCTTCCTGGGAACCCTAGTGGGAAAATGCAGTAAATCCAGATTAAAAAGTTCATGAACTGGTTAATGTACTTGCCCACAACAAATCTCACTGCGATGTATTATTCTCTGGCAGAATATAATAGGATTAGGTGGGTATGCCCCAGGGCAACAGATAATAGAAAGTCTTTCCACTAAATGTAATGAACTGGAGTCAACTATAGAACCAAGCCTTGCGACTGTGACTGTTATTCGCTGACCTTGGTCACATTTCGCCTTTGGCCCAGAATAACCTCACCTCATTGCTGATGGTTCTTTGCATAGTGTAAATGGTGAGTATGTGTGCTATATATTCTTTGAATATCAAAGCATAAAATATGTCAGACTGTACCTGTAGTTGCCTAGCAACAAGTCTTGGCACAGTGGCATTAGAAAACATCTGTGTCAAAACTTCAGAGACTCTCAGAAAAAGTAATGATAAAATAGACTGCTTTATTTAAAGGGGAAACATCTGTATTTCACTGCTGCTAATTCCATGTCTCCATGGCATTCATTGTAAGCAAAGTATTCTTTCTGAACATAATGTATAAAAACAAATAGACTGCTAATATGGGGAAGTCTAAGAGCTAAGAAAGAGAACTTTCCATGTCCTTTTAAATAAAATATATTAAAAAGTAATGCAATCCCTGCTGAATGTTCCATTTCAAAATCGATTTTTCACCTGTTGCCTCTCCTGATGTCTCGTGTAGTGAATACTTGTATGCATCGGGAAATCGTAATTCTGAAGCATCTTTTATTAGACAAGAGAGCAACTTGTGCATATGTGAACAAATGAAATAAATGGAGAATTGCCCAAACTTGATTGCCACTCAGGCTATATGTAGAAAGCAGTATTGAACTGGCACAAATGCATAAAATATAGAAGTAATGCTGGTAAGTGCATAAAATGCTGAATTAAAATGCTTGAAAAAAGTTTATCCAGTTTATAGACTATATACCAGTAAGTAATCAGAACATAGGATAGGATACAAAAGACAGTTAATAATCTAATAATCTTTTTATTTATATAGCGCCAACATATTCCGCAGCGCTTTACAATTCAGACAATTTACAGACATTATGGGCACTGTCCCCACTGGGGCTCACAATCTACATTCCCTATCAGTATGTCTTTGGAGTTTCCCATCGCTTTAGATGAAATCCTTGTGTCCTGATAGACAAGTCCCATAACAATTGAAGAGGAGATAAGGATATCCAAGCGAAGGAGCACTCCGGCTGGCAGGGCTCACTCAGCTGAATGACTGCGCGTTCCACAAGAGAATTCTGGGAAGCGGTTCAAAGTGATGTCGCCAAGTAGCTACATATCAGGAAATGGACAAAAAATCCTGCGTGTTTCTGAAAAGAAAGGAAAATCCCTTTAGCGAATATCATGCCTTTGTAAAGCTAGAGTGCTCTTGCTACATATCCTAATTAGAGATGAGCGTTGTTCTACTCGAACTGTTCGCCAATCTCAAATTCGAGCTGTTTTGGGCGGTGTTCGAGCCGTTCGGCGAACACGAACAATTTGAGAAAAATTCGGCTGTTCGAGGTTATGTTCGATAACTGTTCGTGCACCAAAATCATAACTGGATTTTTTCTCAGTAATGATGGAAATTAATGTTAATACGCAGTTTGAGTGTACAGCGGGGTGGGGGGAGGGGCAGGGGATGGATCTCTGCAGGAACAATGAAGATCTCCATTTTTTTTTCTCTTTCCCGCATTTGCTGTGGGGAGGTGCAATCTGTCAGCCTATCAGCAGCGCACACACGGAGCAAAGTGCTTTTTTTCACACAAGCAAGGGCATGTGTCATTGGCAGTGTATGTCACATGTCCTTGCCCTATAAGACCAAGCCATTTTCCCCGTCGCCACCATTTTCTCACTGCTGCAGCTGCGTGTTAGACGGCACCGCTGTTGCTGTGTGCGCTATACCTTGTTAATTTCAAGCCAATTTTCGCACAAATCTACAGATAGCTTGGGAGTAGGGAATAGTTGTGATTGCAGTCCTTTTAAGGACTAGGTTACAGCATTTCCTACGACTTTTATCAGGCAGGTCTGTGCTCTTAAATAGATAGGTTGTGGGAGTAAAGACTAATTGTAATTGGAGTCCTTTTCAGGACTAGGTTACATCCTATAAGTTTTTGCCAGGCAGGTCTGTGCCAGTGCTGTGCAAGTTTTTTTCACAGCATTTGGCTGAATCTAGCAAAGCTAATCCTTTTTGGCCTATTGCAGAGTGTGTTAGTCAGTGGAGTAGCCTATCTGTGTTGCAAGATATACCACCTGTGTATAGAATACCAATTTTTTTACTGCACCTAGTGAAGTAAAATCTTTTGGGCATACTATACTGACCTCCATCAGGTTGCAAATTGAATATAATTTTTTTCTGCATCTAGCTCTGAAAAATTATCGGGCTTCTAGCTGTGTGTGGGACTTGTTCTATTAATCCATCTATACTGACCTCCATCAGGTTGCAAACTGAATATATTTTTTTCTGCATCTACCTCTGAAAAAATATTGGGCTTCTAGTTGTGTGTGGGACTTGTTCTATTAATCCATCTATACAGACCTCCATCAGGTTGCAAACTGAATATATTTTTTTCTGCATCTACCTCTGAAAAAATATTGGGCTTCTAGCTGTGTGTGGGACTTGTTGTATTAGTCCATCTATACTGACCTCCATCAGGTTGCAAATTCAAAATAATTTTTATCTGCATCTACAGTACCTCTGAAAAAATATTTGGGCTTCTAGCTGTGTGTGGGACTTGTTCTATTAATCCATCTATACAGACCTCCATCAGGTTGCAAACTGAATATATTTTTTTCTGTATCTACCTCTGAAAAAATATGTGGCCTTCTAGCAGTGTGTGGGACTTTCTCTATTAGTCCATCTATACTGACCTCCATCAGGTTGCAAATTCAAAATAATTTTATGTCTGCATCTAGCTCTGAAAAAATATTGGGCTTCTAGCTGTGTGTGGGACTTGTTGTATTAGTCCATCTATACTGACCTCCATCAGGTTGCAAACGGAATATATTTTTTTCTGCATCTACCTCTGAAAAAATATGTGGCCTTCTAGCAGTGTGTGGGACTTTCTCTATTAGTCCATCTATACTGACCTCCATCAGGTTGCAAATTCAAAATAATTTTATGTCTGCATCTAGCTCTGAAAAAATATTGGGCTTCTAGCTGTGTGTGGGACTTGTTGTATTAGTCCATCTATACTGACCTCCATCAGGTTGCAAACGGAATATATTTTTTTCTGCATCTACCTCTGAAAAAATATTGGGCTTCTAGCTGTGTGTGGGACTTGTTCTATTAATCCATCTATACAGACCTCCATCAGGTTGCAAACTGAATATATTTTTTTCTGCATCTACCTCTGAAAAAATATTGGGCTTCTAGCTGTGTGTGGGACTTGTTGTATTAGTCCATCTATACTGACCTCCATCAGGTTGCAAACTGAATATATTTTTTTCTGCATCTACCTCTGAAAAAATATTGGGCCTTCTAGCAGTGTGTGAGACTTTCTCTATTAGTCCATCTATACTGACCTCCATCAGGTTGCAAATTCAAAATAATTTTTTGTCTGCATCTAGCTCTGAAAAAATATTGGGCTTCTAGCTGTGTGTGGGACTTGTTGTATTAGTCCATCTATACTGACCTCCATCAGGTTGCAAATTAAAAATAATTTTTATCTGCATCTACAGTACCTCTGAAAAAATATTTGGGCTTCTAGCTGTGTGTGGGACTTGTTCTATTAGTCCATCTATACTGACCTCCATCAGGTTGCAAATTGAATCTAATTTTTATCTGCATCTAGCTCTGAAAAAATATTTGGCCTTCTAGCAGTGTGTGGGACTTTCTCTATTAGTCCATCTATACTGACCTCCATCAGGTTGCAAATTGAATATAATTTTTATCTGCATCTAGCTCTGAAAAAATATTTGGCCTTCTAGCAGTGTGTGGGACTTTCTCTATTAGTCCATCTATACTGACCTCCATCAGGTTGTAAATTAAAAATAATTTTTATCTGCATCTACCTCTGAAAAAATATTTGGGCTTCTAGCAGTGTGTGGGACTCATTGTATTAGGCCATCTATACCAAGCTCCACCAGCTTTGAAATTAATAATAATTTTTAGCTGCATCTAGCCCTGAAAATAATTTTTCCCAATAGTGGTAGCAATAGAAATATGGGGCGCGCGCCTGGCTAACAAAAATATACGCTTCATAACACAAAACACCAGCCTAGCGCACTGCATTAATAAGATGGCATCATCGTCTCTCCCAGTGCTAGGCCTACTACGCAGGCTAGTATTCCTGTGCCTAAAACACAATGTATGGGTCCGCGCTAGCCACTATGCTGAGGGGTATAAAGCTGCTGCTAACGCTTTATAACAATTCAATTGGCAGATTTTCACAGAGCTCTTCCACAACGCCCACCCATCGGGCAACAGTTGCCCACCCTCCCTATGGGATCTAGTGGCGAATAGTTGAAGCCATTAATCAGAGCGTCAGTTGCCCCGTCAACGTGGCAAGCATACGGTAAGGCATGGGAAGAGTGGACACGACTAGTAGCAGGCAGACGGGTTGACCAATGTGAACAAGCCAGATCACAAGTCACCATAGAATTTCTCCACCAGCTAATGATGAGGGGCATATCAGGGGCGTCAGCGCAGCGGTGTCTGACCGGAGTAGCATTTCACTTCCAACTACTGAATTGGGGAGATGTGACAAAGATTCATCATCAGACAATCCATAAAAGGGTGGAAAAGGGGTCAGCCAAGTCAGGAGTGTAGACGTCCCGTCCCGTGTCACTAAAACTGATTTCTCACATCTTATCCCTAACACCATTAACATGACACTCACAATTTGAAGCAACACTAATGTCTACTGCATTTGTGATCGCCTTCTTCGGGGCGCTATGTATAAGCGAATTAGTCCCTCAATCCAAAATTACCACCAGTGGACGCTTATTACACCAGGAAGTAGTCATAGCCAATAATGCAATACGTGTACGCATACATCAATCGAAAACGGTTCCAGCGGGCAGGGGTACTTGGGTACTTCTACAGCCCACAAACGGTACACTGAGTCGGGTAACAATAGTAAAAACATATCTAACCATCAGATCACAAAGTAATTTCTTCGTATCACACATTGATGGAACGCCATTATCAAGATACCTGTTCCAAGCTATATTTAATAAATGCATAACATCGGCAGGGAACTACCCCAAAGATTACGGGACACACTCATTCCGCATAGGTGCGGCCACGGAAGCAGCAAGAGCAGGACTGTCAGAAACGGAAGTTCAGAGGATAGGGAGATGGAGATCCACGTGTTTGGCGAGATACATAAGACCGGACTTGTTATCCTAACGTGGTTTGTTTCTTTTACAGGTGACGCTAAGCCAACAGTGTGAGTGATAGGCCACTCGTATATATATTGGGCACAAAAAAGGGCGAAAGTCCGCCCAGGCGGGAGGAAATTAGAGTTTCATAACACATATTTCAACTGGAGAGGTATTAGAGGCCTGCTATGGCCACAGGTACTAATGGAGGTAATCAAGGTAGGGAGAGAGGCAAGAGGTCCGGTCATCTTAGTTATACAGGCCGGGGGAAACAACCTAGGTCATCACAAGAGCGCATAACTAATGGCAATAATGAAACTAGACACTGAGTGCTTCAGAGAATTTTTCACAAAATTAGCTATAGTATGGTCAGAGATTGTGCCGATAGCGGTATGGCAAGGTGCGCGAGACATCACGGCCATCGAATGGACAAGGCGGGTAATAAATATTCGGATGGCAAAATTTACAAGAGACAGAGGCGGTGTAGTGATACGACACCGACAACTGGAAGGAGATAAAGCAGGCCTCATACGGCCCGACGGTGTTCACTTAATAGATATTGGACTGGACATATTCCTGTCAGGACCCCAGGACGGAGTGGAACAAGCGTTAAGAGTGATGGGTGGGGGTCAGAGTCCTGCATATGAGTACGCTGGATCCTCCGTGGCCTAGAAATAGAAAGGACATGTTGGAGAGTTACACTTGTTGGCCAACTTGCCGGAGTGGGGACCCAGGGCATGCTGCAACAAGCTGAATTATTTTAGAAATAAAATGCCTTTCTAATGGAATGAGTATAAAGAGTTAATAAAGCTGTGACCGATCCTCACCCATCCAGTTGTAAGAGTTACATTATTGTATTGTCCATGAAACGGGGGCGGTAGGGGGGCTGAGCATCTGGGTTTGGTTGGGGGTCCCCACAGTCTGCCTAGGCTAGATTAATTTAAAAATTCTTATTAGATACACAGGCGGTGCAGCTTGCTTCGCAGCTGGGCTACTACGCCCAAAGTATTGCCTAGGCTAGATGCAGTTAAAAATTCTACGCTGACTAGCAGACACTGAAGATTTGGAGCAGACCTCTGAGTAAACAGCTCTTCAGACTCAACCATCTGTGTTACCCCAAGCCATAGTGTATGTAGTTTCTTACAGTTAAAAGGGGGGGGTGCGACCCAACCCACCTGGAATTGACGATGCCAACGTCACGTAAGACACAGCAAGGGGACTCCCAAAATTGTGGCACAGACACCACTTAACCCTAGAACGCATACCTGTGGCCTTGCAGGCCTGCCCAGTTAATTGTTTTCTATTTTCTGCAAGATTGCTTTAGTTAGAATTTTGAAACTCTAGGTATTCTTCATGTATATAGTTGTTTGTCATTTGAGTTTGAGTTATTCCATGTTATTTGCACACGGGCCTAAAGGGCCCCAGGTATGTGAAAGTGTAGATTTTTATGGTCATGCGTTCTAGGGTTAAGTGGCATCAATTGCCCCACTGTTGCTTAAAACGGTTGGTGAGGTGATTTTACCAAATCCCCAAGCTTTTAGTCTCCCAAGGATGACACAGGGGTAGAAATGTCCTTGCGAATCCATGATTTGATCATGTTTATGAACGTGAGTCTGTCTACATTCTCAGTGGACAGCCGCGTGCGCTTATCTGTCAGCACACCACCAGCAGCGCTGAACACACGTTCAGAGAGAACGCTGGCTGCATGGCATGACAAGATCTCCAAGGCGTGAGTGGCGAGCTCCGGCGATTTTTCAAGAATGGAATACCAAAATGAGCAAGGGTCCAGTGACACAGTCATGGCTTCGATGTTCACTTGGAGATTCTCCTGTACCATCCTCTCTAGGCATTGACTATGTGTCAGACTTCTTGTCTCCTGTGGCCTTGCAAAGGATGGTCTAAAAAAGTGGTGAAACGATTCCACAAAATTGCTGTTACCAGCAGATACTGTGCTACTGTTACTGTTTCAGTGATGAAGACTCGACAGTCCCACCGTTGGCAAGTTAGAACTGTGAGATTCACTACGTGCACCACTGGTGTTTTGTGGAAAAGCACATGTAAGATTCTGCAGCAGATACTCTTGCATTCGTCAATACCTTTTTATGGCAGGAATTATTTCGGCAAATATACTTTTGTACCGGGGATCTAAGAGTGTGGCAACCCAGTAGTCGGGATTACTTCGAATTCTGACAATCAGGGGGTCATGTTGCAGGTAGTGCAGCAAGAAGGCACTCATGTGTCTTGCGCATCCAGAAGGACCAAGTCCTTGTTGTGTTGGTAGCGAGGTAAGAATCATGCTTCCTTCCTCTGCCCTCTCCCTCCAACCTCGCACAACAGAAATGTGATCAACGTCTCCCTCATCTGATGAGTCTTCCATGCCCATTGCCAGTTTGTCCTCCACTTCTTCCTCGGCTCCTGCACCTTCCTCAACAGTTTGGCTGCTACCATGCGCCCTGGTTAATCCATCTCCCCCACCCTCCCATGCCTGCCGCCTTGGTGCTGCCAACCGTCTGGACCTTGGAGATGTTATCCCTTCCGCATACGACTCCTCCTCTACTTCCTCCACCTCCTCTTGTCCCACCACCTGACTCCGAATTCTGTTTAACATGTGCTCCAGCATGTAAATCACCGTAATAGTCATGCTGATAATGGCATCGTCAGCACTAAACATCTTCGTCGCCATTTCAAGACTGTGCAGAAGGGTGCATAGGTCCCTGATCTGAGACCACTCCTCCAGCGTGATTTGCCCCACCTCTGGATCTCGTTGGCCCAGGCTATACGTCAGAACGTATTGCACCAGGGCTTGTCGGTGCTGCCACAGTTGCTGCAACATGTGCAGAGTTGAATTCCACCGTGTCGGCACATCGCATTTCAGCCGGTGAACTGGCAGGCCCAACGACTTCTGTAGAGATGTAAGTCGTTGAACTGCGGGATGCGAACGGCGGAAGTGAGCACACAGTGACCGTGCACTCTGCAGAAGGCCATCTAGTCCGGGATAGTGGGCTAAAAATTGCTGGACAACCAGGTTCAACACGTGAGCCATACAAGGCACGTGTGTGACATTGCCCCGGCGAAGTGCCGCACCCAGGTTTGCAGCATTGTCGCACATGGCCTTCCCTGGTTGCAGGTCCAGTGGAGACAACCTTTCATGAAACTGGGTCTCCAGAGCTGACCAAAACTCCTCAGCTGTGTGACTCACATTTCCCAGACATTTCAAAGTAAACACTGATGCGTTGAGCCCTGCTGCCAGCATAGTAAGGAGGTGTGCAGGATTCCTTCTGCGCAGTTAGAAAGCAGGTGGCATTACCAGACAGGCTTTGGGTGCAGGTGGAGGACCGAGAGGAGGTTGAGGAGGCAGAAGCAGTGGAGGAAGTTCGAGATAAAGAGGATTAACACACAACTCGTGGGGACGGTAAGACTTGGACAGCAGCCCCTTGTCCTGCTGTCACCATAGTTACCCAGTGCCCAGTCAGCGACATGTAACGCCCCTGTCCATGCCTTCTCGTCCAAGTGTCTGTGGTGAAGTGCACCCTGTCACACACAGAGTTTCTCAAAGAAGCGGTGATGTTGTGTGCGACATGCTAGTGGAGCGCAGGCACACCTTTCTTTGAGAAGTAGTGCCGACTGGGCATCTGGTACTGGGGCACTGTGACGGACATAAGGTCTTGAAAATCCTCTGTGTCCTCCAGGTGGAAAGGCAGCATTTCTGTAGCCAACAGCTTGCAGATGGTGAAATTCAACCTCTTAGCTTTCTCATGGCTAGGAGGAAATGGTCTTTTACTTTTCCACATCTGAGGGACCGAGGGCTGGCTGTTGTGCTTAGACGGTGTTGAGTAGGGTGTCCCCGGCAACTGCCGGTCTGTGAGGAAGATGCAGGCGGACATGTTAGGTTGCCTTGATCCAAAGGTGGTGCTCTCGATGTCGGAGAGCGCTCAACACTAGCAGGTGTTTCCACTTCCCAATGAACTGACGACCTGCCAATCACACTGGCTGTTGCGGGTAAAGAGGTGGCAGGTCTGCGTCCAAAAACATGTGTGACTGCTGTCCCCCCAGTCACAGAGGATGAAGAGGCTGCGGATGCACAAGATGGGGCAGACGGTGGTTGGCCCAGCCGGCTAGGCCGCATTGTAGCACAGTGAGCTTCCCTATGCAACTTATGCTTCATATCCTTGTGACGGTACATGCATGAAGTACTCAAACTATGTATTTTTTGGCCTCTACTTAGCTTTTGCTGACAAATATTACAGATAACACGAGTTGGGTCATCCTTATTGATCTGAATAAATGCCCAGTCTATGCAAGGCTTAGAGCCCATGTGACCTGAAGAGCCACTACGACTTGTGGTCAGAGGCAGAGTTGTGGTTGAGGATGCAGTTGTTGACGTGCTTCCAGTACTCCGTCTCTGTTCAGGAAGGCGCAACCTAACCTCGTCGTCAATAGCATCTGTGATGCCCCGCTGCGCTTGGTATCACAGATCCTACAAGAGTGCATTGATGGAATCCTCCACAAGAGGCCCCCATAAACATTCACACATCTCCACCTTCCACCTCAGACCAGCAGAGGGAGCCCGTTAGGGATATAAATAGGGAAGGTGGAGCTAGGCAGTTCAGTTCCTCTGAAGAGTTCCTGCAGTAGAGAAGCCTAAGAGAGGTCAGTCTGCAGTGGAGCTCAGTCTAGTCTAGAGAACGCAGTTAATAGTTCAGCAGTGGAGCACGAGGCTCCTGCTTGCTAGATTCAGGGAGCCCAGATAGAGCTTAAGGTGTGCCGGTGCCGTAAGATCAGTGAAGCGCGGCAAGCTGCCGTTAGTGTGTATAGCCTAGTGAGGGCCCAAGTAGGCCGAAGGCGAGTGGCGAGTTAGTACATAAGGGGCAGAGGAGCTTAACCAGCTCACCCCGAAGCATTTACCGGACACAGGATCCGAGCTTACCGGTATCTCTATGACCCAGTAAGGCATAACCGGAATCCCTGGAGAACTACAAGTCCCAGGATCGCTAAGGTGCTGATATGTAACAGAGCCAGGAGACGCTTAGGCCCCGCATACTGGGAGCGTGAACTCCAAGAGAAGGCCCTACCACAAGGTCAGCCAGCGCAGGACAGAGACAAAGTTAGGCCTAGCTCCAGGCAGGTCAGAAACTTACTACGCAGAGGCAAGAAACAGGAGGCCCTACACCCGCTCATTGGGGAGGATCCTGATATGCACCCTTCACCCTACAGTGCTCCGGGATGTGCCTGAATTTCCACCAGTAAAAGGTACTGAAGTGACTACCGTGTCCGTTCCCGTTCTTGCTCTGACCCAGCTGGGTCTCGCCTGTCCTGCATTCCCCCTGCATACGCTGCCCTGAGACCTAGCTCCACCTGTGGGGAGCTATACCATCGAGCTGCCTTATCACCGGCCTCAGTGGACTGCTGCAGCGCTGGTGCTTGTCACCAGATACCACAGGTGGCGTCATGAACTCTTATAAAATTAACAATTATCCACCCTTTTAAAGAGAGACCCCAGGGTACGGGCCAGGGAGCCGACCACCGCGACATCCCCAAGGCCAGGCAAATGCCCGGGTACCGAGTCATCCCCATCCCCAGGGCTAGTCACATCCTCCTCCACCTCCTCTGCTGACCTCATCGACTGTCTGACTGTGGGTTGACAGTAAGTGGGATCTCCAACCTCGTCATCATCACCCTGTGTGTTATCACACCCGTCGCCCTCAGAGCCAACCTCTTCCTGCCCTGACCGAAAAGTCAAGTTGTCGCTCCAATCAGGTATTTGAGTCTCATCATCGTCTTCATCATTGTCTCCACCAACAGGAGTTACAGTTTGGGAACAAGGGTCTACATTATGCTCAGAACCTTCTTCATCTGGTCCTGGATCCAACTTATAAAGATTCTGGGAATCGGATCAGATCATTTCCTCATCTGGATTAACAGAAGCTCTGGAGCAGACCTCCGTTTCCCAGGCTATAGTATGAGTAAACAGCTGGGCAGACTCAGCCATCTGTGTTACCCCATACTCAGACGGGCAGCTGGAGACTTGGGAGCTGTGAGGAAGCAAGTGCGATTGGGGTGACACCTCTGAGGACTGGAGTATTTGTGATGTTGAAATTGAGGTGATGGAGAGCCCACTTGAAGGAGCACTTGATATCCGTTGAAGCACCTGCTGTTTTTGTGCCTCATCTAGAATTTGTAGCGATGGGCGTGTCCGTAAGAATGGGATCGTATCACATTGTCCACGAAAAGAAGTCGACATCTTAGTTTGGCTGGAAGATGGTCTTTCTTCTGCAGATGTTACTCCCCCCCCCACCGTGGGGGGCCTCGACCCACTGGCGGACAGGCACCAGTATTGGGATAGGGGGGCTGGCCGTCAGGGTCCACCGCGGCTCTGGCACAAACCCGGCGACACAGAGGTGGCACAGGCAGGAACGGACTGGCCGTGTCGGCTTCTCACTTTTTGGATTTTAGAAGGGCATGACATGCCTATATCTGTGTCTCCCCCTCCTTTTACTCCTCCACCTCTTTTCTTTTCGCATGACTATATGTACTTGTCACTTTTCCATGTGTTAGTTGTGTCTTCTGAGCAGTTTGTCAGCTTTTGGACACCTTTGAAGGTGTTTTCTATGTGTTTCTATGTGTTTTTGTTTGCCTGCCATTGGTTTTAACGGTGTTCGAAGGTGTTCGACGAACAGTTCGGCGAACACACGGGTGTTCGACGAACCGAACCGAACTCGAACACTACGGGGGTGGCTCAACACTAATCCTAATTCCCAGCTGGAAATTTAGGACCAAAATGTATATGTAGCACCCTGAGGATTCGGCTGCTACAGGGGTATTACACCTCAACCCAGAGGTGTGGTATTCCACTCCCGGGTAAGGATGGAGTGTGGGGCTGAGCTCAGTAGCCTGCATGCACTACATACATCCCATTTCCGGGGGACAGAACTACGGTACTCCCACCAAGTATATGTGCAGGTACGACAGCGTCTGTCCCTGGCTGGAGTGGGAGGGGGGTGGAACATCCCAGTAGTGTAGGGGCAGATAGGGGGAGTACTCTATGTAAAGCTAGGAGCTCATTGGGTGCTGGTCACCTGGGCTCACACATAGAGGGAGTATATAAGGTGGGCACCATCTTAGGACAGAGTCAGTCAGTCAGTCAGTCTGAAGAGGAGCAGAGCAGAGGAGCTCAGCCTGGAGGGCTGACAGGGAGCTGTGGCTCCGGCTGGGCCCAGCTCCAGGGCTGAGCCTGCAGTGAAGCAGAGGAGAGAGGAAGAGAAGAAGGGCCCAGAGAAGCAGAGTCAGAAGGAACCCTAAGAACCCAGTCTTAAACCAAAAAGGGTGAAGGGTTGGCGAACACGGGTACCGGAACCCGAACTGGTGGAGGCCACTTATCCTCAGCCAGGAACCGGAGGTCGTGGTCAAGATTTGCCACGACCCTCACCAAATCCACTAGAAAGGCACACCAAGCATAGGGTCGGGGAACCCAGAGGAGGTTTGACCACCAAGAGACCCGAGGGAGCCGGCCAAAGGTGGATCCCTGGTGGGAACGGCCAGAGACAGAGAGAGAGAAGGGAGCTCAGTACCACGCTCCGGAACTGCCTGGGGGTTAGCCGAGTCCAGGACCTGGTGGACGCAGCACGGCTCGGGTGGTCACTGAAGGCCAGAGTGACTGAGAGAACACCTGTGAGTAAAAACCCTGAAACTGCATCTCCTGACTCTGACTCTTCTTACTGCACCGTCACAACCCTCATCATCTACACCTGCTGCCCTGAGGCCATACCCCTCCCGTTGGGGGTTATACCACCACGCTGCACATCCTTATACACCTGGCCTCATTGGACTGTTCTGCAGCGGCGGCTTCAAAGCCGCACTCAACGGGTGGCGTAGTCGATCAAGTTAACATCTACTGCCATAGACTGCCACTTAGTTTGACACCCTGGGCACGGACCGGGTCACCGCCACGAGGACTACTACCCCTATCCAGATCCGGCTCCGGGTATCCCATGAACATGGCCCAGGGGGCGCGTCATATATAACAAGTGTAAGGGTGTGACATAGGCTGTCACATGCCTCTCCCTCTGTAAACAGTGATCATGCTGATTTGTGACTTATCATACACATGTGGTCAAAATTGTTGGTGTTAGAACCCTCCTGTTTGTTTTTTCCATCTTGTGTTTTGCGGTAACGTGACCATATGCCTTTATATTCCAGCTCCGCCTCTTTGTCTGTGCTGGACTTCAGTGTTGTTTGACTGTTTTGCTAGCCAGGTGCTTCGGTGCCTATATCTCTCAGTTTGCTTGGTCCTTCTGGGACCTATAGTACCTTTTTGTCAGTTTATCTTTTGTTTTCTGCAACAACTTTCTCTGTTCAGGAGGTGTCCCATTTTTGTTCCAGTCCTTAGTTCTTTTAGGGACCCCTTCCCTTTATTGTATAGGTCTTCGTTGAGACTAGCCTAGGACTAAGGCGGGTCTGTTCGCTAGGAACAGTCAGCCCGCTACATCGTAGGGATTCAGCTTAGTATTACTGTAGAGAAAGCTTTCCCCTTCTTTCCTTAGTTCGTGTTTGCAGATCATAACAGTTGATACCCCTCGTTTAATGAAAGAAAAACCCACAATGGTCACAGAAATAACTTGAATCTGACAAAAGTAATAATAAATTAAAAATCTATGAAAATAAACATATGAAAGTCAGACATTGCTTTTCAACCCTGCTTCCACAGAATTAAAAAAAAAATGAAACTCATGAAATAGGCCTGGACAGAAATGATGGTACCCTGAAAATAATGTGACAAAAGGGACATGTTAAATCAAGTTGTGTCCACTAATTAGCATCATAGGTGTCTACAATCTTCTAATCAGTCAGTGGGCCTGTATATAGGGCTACAGATACTCACTGTGCTGTTTGGTGAAGTGGCCTTCTATGAGCCCTGACCTAAATCCTATTGAGCATCTTTGGAAAGAGCTGAAACATGCCGTCTGGAAAAGGCAACCTTCAAACACGAGACAACTGGAGCAGTTTGCTCATGAGGAGTGGGCCAAAATACCTGTCGAGAGGTGCAGAAGTCTCATTGACAGTTACAGGAATCGTTTGATTGCAGTGATTGCCTCAAAAGGTTGTTCAACAAAATATTAAGTTAAGAGTACCATCATTTCTGTCCAGGCCTATTTCATGAGTTTAATTTTTTTTTAAATTCTGTGGAAGCAGGGTTGAAAAGCAATGTCTGACTTTCATTTGTTCATTTTCATAGATTTTTAATTTATTATTACTTTTGTCAGATTCTGACAAATCTGTGACCATTGTGGGTTTTTCTTTCATTAAACAAGGCGCACCAACAATTTTGACCACATATGTATGTGAATGTATTATGTTCTTTATGTAAAACATCTAGGGAGTAGTGAGGAGCAGTAGGCAGAGTGAGACTGCCGTCAGGGGAGGCCTGTGTCAGGCCATCTCAGTCCTGGGTTCAAGACCCGAATGCACAGGACCCATACAGGTTCTGTTCCATGTACAGAGAGAGAGACGGAGTGTGGAGGAAGACTGAGCAGACAGAAAAGCAGACTCCATCAGCAGTATCAGCAGTGAAGTGTTTTACTAGTGCAAGTTATCAGAACAGAATGAGGACACATTTGAGACTGAATCTGGATGCCAGCACAGTCCTAGGCTCATGGCCTGTGAGAGATGCTCAAGGCGAGGCCTCTATATCCCTAGAGGGGAGATTCCTATCTGGGTCACAGAAGAAGTGCATGATGTCGGGTCTCAGGAAGGGACGAGATCAAACACTGGGAAGGCACATTACCAAGGGTACTTCACTAACCAAAGAACTTGTCTTGATCTGTATACTGCAACCATGTATGGAAGAATTGCACAGTAAAAGTTAATCTGTTAACCCAGATCTGTGATCTCCTGTCTTGCTTGAAGTCAGTGTCGGTTCCATGAGTACAGCAAATCCTCCAATGCAGCACACACTGCGGTCTCAGTTTTTAATAGTAGAGGGGGCATTGGGCGAAGAGAATATAGTTTCGGCACACAGCGCTATGGTAACGGCCCTGGGTGCTCCCCTCTACATGAGACCCCCTCTTACTTTTTTTACATAATGCCTAGTAATGTTTTGTGTGCTACTGACAATAAAGACAAAGTCGACTTGTTTCTTGTACTGCAGAACACCAATAAATGCATTTTGATCCAAGCACTGTTATTTCTGGCCTAACACTCAGCGGGATATTACAGAGTCATGGGGAACAGTATTTAACAGTGCTAAAATGGATGATAGTATAGTGACTCCCTAAGAAACAAGTTGATACACATTTTATGGACTAGTCTTGTATAAATATTAGAAAATTTGTTCAAGGCAAATTGAATTTGCCCCAAATTTTATGAAAAAAATTATATTCTGTGTAATCAAAGTATTTGCGATTTGCTTCGTGCATTTTAGCAAAATGGTGAACATTCAGCAGCCAATTTGCTGAATTGTAGATGGCCAGGAAAGGGGTTAAAAAAATTAATATTCACCTTTCCACTCAGCTGCACCACCACAACCGCAGGCCATAGTACGGTCCTATACATCTCCTAAAGAGGATATTTTCCACCTGGTGGAAAAAGGGGCTGGTGTCATTGTGGCACCCTGCTACACACAGGTACCACAGGACCCAAAAGGGTGCATGGACGGACTTCTCCACAAGAGGCCCTCATTACATAACAGACACCTCCACCCTTCCACCTCATACCACCAGAGGGAGCCCTGTTAGGGATATATATATTGGAGGGTGGAGTTAGGTTGGCAGAGTTTGCTGGCACTGTAGATCAGTGAAGCGGCAGCACCTGTTGAGCTGCTGTGCTGAGGGTCCCGAGTGTGGCTGAGGCAAGGAGAGAGGAGAGAGGAATTAAGGGGGCAGAGGAGCAACTAAAGCTCACCCCAGAACACAAGCCGGACACTGGGTCCGCGCCTACAGGGTCCTCTACACCCAGTAGGGATAACCGGCATACCAGGAGGATTCCAGACCCCTGGTCAACCTGAAGCTACAATCATTTACAGAACTAGGAACCACGAAAGCCCCAGCGTCCAGGGATAGTGGTAGCCAGAGAAAAGTTCTACTACCAAGCAGAAAGGTGAGAGAGTGAAACAGTACAGAAGCTATGCCTAGTTCCAGGCTGGCCAGGCGCTATAGAGAGAGGAAGAAACGGACCAGGAGGCCTAATACCCGCTCACTGGGGACAGTCCAGAAGTGCACCCTTCCTGCTAAGTACCATGGACCATACCTGCCGTTTACACCAGTAAAGGTACTGAAGCGAATCCCCTGTGTGCATGTCTGTCATTCCCCCTGACCCAACCGGGCCATCTCTCACCTGCATCCCTTCCATCAACCCTGCCCCGGGGGCCCGCTCCACCTGTGGGGAGCAGAAACATCCCAGCTGCCATCCCATCACCCCTGGAGGTCTGCAGCAGCACTGGTACCCATTACCAGGAGCCACAGGTGGCGTCACGAGACAAAACTGTTAACAAACCCCTTTTTAAAGAGTGACCCCAGGGTACGGGCCCGGGAGCCGACTGCCGTGACATCCCAAGAAGGTAAAGGCCCGGGTACTGAGTACCCCATATTCCCCTGGGTGCGTCATCTCAGCTCGGTTTAAAGATTCAATCCGCTGCCCTGTTGCTCTGTGGTCGGTTCCTCTGTCTGCTGAGCTATTGCCTCATCTTCCCTGTCCAAATGCTGATGGTTCCAATTGTCTTTGTTCCCCCTCCTTGGTTTGCCCTATTATCTTCTGGGTTGGGTTTTATATGTTCACCCTTCACTGCTGTTCCTTTCTGGCTATACCTCTAGATGGACTTGTGTTTAGGAGTTCCAGCCTTTCAGCTAAGGGATTTACCTTGCATGGTAAACACCAGCTGAATTCTTCAGTGATACTATTTGACTTCCTTCCCAGTTCCTCTTTCTTTCACCTCTTCAGATTTCTGGGAGGTTATTATTGTTCCGTTTATTTTTGGCTCTATTTAGATTTTACTCTCTGCCTTATATGAACGTGTTTTAATTTTCTCACCCTGGGTTTTTATATCTTCCTGCACATTTTCCTCTCCTCTTATTGGCAGTGTGTTGCGGCCTCCCCTATGGTTACACAGGAGGTACAAGAAACCCCTATATAACCTTTTAGGGTGCCAGGTCCAAGGTGGTGCTTTTTGAGTTGTGCGGCTAGAGTCTTTCTAGTCTGTACAAGGACCAGATGGTTGTGGGTGTGGCATCTCCCTGTAGTAGGTCTTCCCTTTTTCCATTACCCGTGAGTGAGTGTGCCTGATGGCGATGTGAACTAGACGGTGGGCTGCGGCAGTGGGACACATGAACAGTAACGTGAGAATTATTATGCTCTGGGGTCTTGATATACCCAGAGAACAGCACTGACCAATTGATTCACATTTCCTTGCTAAGTATGAGTGAACTGCCGAATTTGAATCATGGGATTGATGCGCTCATCACCAGTCCTGTATATTCTAGTAGCATTAAGTTTAACAGGTGATTAGACTTTAGTACAGGAAGACTTTGTCCTGCAATGTTTCTTTTGCTTTACTTGAAATACTTGCATTCCCCATAAAATAAAATTTCTTAAGACTCTACTTTGTAGAGGCGTGGAGAGCAATGAATATTCATTTTCCTTAATAGCGCGCACACTGTAGCCGCAGTGCGGCTCCTGCTGCCGCTCTGCGGTCTGTGTGCCCGATATTAAAGACCATGAATATTCACTACAATCCACTCCCATGTGGGCACACAGATTGCCGGAGCTGCGCTGCGGCTACAGTGTGCGCTCTATTAAGGAAAGTGAATGGTCACTGCTCCCCACGCACACAGTTCTAGTGCGGGGAGCAGTGACTATTCCGGCACAGCATCTCACAGTGTGTGAGAGCGCATGGCAATTATGCCATGCGCGGCTCACACAGTGACAGTGTCGGCAGCAGAGCAGGACGCAGCGTTGGAGGAGACAGGGGGTGAGTATAATTGTTTATTTTTGTGTGTGCAGTGTGATGGGGATCAGGAGATGCTAAGCATACTAGGGTGGAGGGGTGCCAGGCATACCAGGATGGGGATCGGAGGGTGCCTTGCATACCAGGATGGGGATCAGGGTGTGCCATGCATACCAGGATGGGGATCAGGGATACCATGCATACCAGGATGAAGGATAAGGGGTGCCATACATACCAGGATGAGGGATGAAGGGTGCCATACATACCAGGATGAGGGCCATACATACCAGGATGAGGGATGAGGGGGGTCATACATACCAGGATGGGGATCAGGGGTGCCATGCATACCAGGATGAGGAGTGCCATGCATACCACGATGAGGGGTGCCTAGCATACCAGGATGGGGATCAAGGGGTGCCATGCATACCAGGATGGGGATCAAGGGGTGCCATGCATACCAGGAAGAGGGATGAGGGGGGCCATACATATCAGGATGGGTATGGGGGCCACATATAACAGGAAGGAGGGGGCCATATATACCAGGATGGGGGATATTAACAGAATTGGGGGACATTACCCCTATAACATTGTCAGCAGCAAACCCCACTCCATAACAGGGCATCATGACCACATTTTTTGCTTACATTTTTTTCTAATTTCCTCCTCTAAAACCTAGGTGCGTCTTATGGTCCGAAAAATACGGTATATAAAAACACTGGCGCTCTGTCTTGACCAAAACATTGGAAAAATAGTAATAGTGTTGTGAAGCTACAGCAGTGAAGAAGATGAGTGTGGTAGTGTGTGAATAATACAGAGGTTCAATTGATAGGGGGAGAGAGAAATAGGATAGGCCGCAGTAGATTGAGTGTGATTGATCAGTGATATATGGTGTAACTGGCATCTGTCATGTTGCATTTGAATTTCAATTACACATTTTTTCGTCATTCCTAATACACTAGAAAGTAGAAGCAAGTCAGCATAGTAATTTTTACAGAAAAGAAAAATCTGAAATCACTATCGACTGTACATGAGTTTTTGCATATTTTGAAAAAACGAGCATGTCTATTTTATTAGTCAAATTTTAAATCTGTACGCGCCACATCAATACACAGTCCAATTGCAGAAGCTGCCTTTTTCGATGTGTATCTACCAAGCATTTTTTATCATGACTAGAGACGAGCGTTGTTCGACTCGAACTGTTCGCCAATCTCAAATTCAAGCTGTTTTGGGCGGTGTTCGAGCCGTTCGGCGAACACGAACGATTTGAAAAAAATTCGGCTGTTCGAGGTTATGTTCGATAACTGTTCGTGCACCAAAATCATAACTGAATTTTTTCTCAGTAATGATGAAAATGAATGTTAATACGCAGTTTGAGTGTACAGCGGGGCGGGGGGAGGGGCAGGGGATGGATCTCTGCGGGAATAATGAAGAACTCCATTTTTTTTTCTCTTTCCCGCATTTACAGTGGGGAGGTGCAGTCTGTCAGCCTATCAGCAGCGCACACAAGGATCGAACTGCTTTTTTTCACACAAGCAAGGGCATGTGTCATTGGCAGTGTATGTCACATGTCCTTGCCCTATAAGACCCATCCATTTTCCCCGTCGCCACCATTTTCTCACTGCTGCAGCTGCGTGTTAGACGGCACCGCTGTTGCTGTGTGCGCTATACCTTGTTAATTTCAAGCCAATTTTCGCACAAATCTACAGATAGCTTGGGAGTAGGGAATAGTTGTGATTGCAGTCTTTTTAAGGACTAGGTTACAGCTAGTGTTGAGCCACCCCCGTAGTGTTCGAGTTCGGTTCGGTTCGTCGAACACCCGTGTGTTCGCCGAACTGTTCGTCGAACTGTTCGTCGAACACCTTCGAACACCGTTAAAACCAATGGCAGGCAAACAAAAACACATAGAAACACATAGAAAACACCTTCAAAGGTGTCCAAAAGCTGACAAACTGCTCAGAAGACATAACTAACACATGGAAAAGTGACAAGTACATATAGTCATGCGAAAATAAAAGAGGTGGAGGAGTAAAAGGAGGGGGAGACACAGATATAGGCATGTCATGCCCTTCTAAAATCCAAAAAGTGAGAAGCCGACACGGCCAGTCCGCTCCTGCCCGTGCCACCTCCGTGTCGCCGGGTTTGTGCCAGAGCCGCGGTGAACCCTGATGGCCAGCCCCCCTCTCCCAATACTGGTGCCTATCCGCTGGTGGGTCGAGCGAGCCCCCCTGTGGTGGAGGCAGCTCTAAGCTTTTTAATTTAAATTGTCTCTCTAATTTGAATGAATACACTTTAAATCCATTTACAAGGATCTATTGGAGGGCAAGTCTCATGCCAGCAGCCGCGTAATTCCAGCTCCAGTAGCGTCCACTAAAGCTGCTGCAGTTAAAAAGCTTTTATAAGGATCGAGCTCGGCTGTCCACTGCAAGGCATCCTACTGCCAGTCCCAGCCCCTATGCCTTGGGGTGCCTCCTGATGCTCTTCACTGAGTATCCCATGGTCCCGAAGCATTTCCTTTGAAAAAATTAAGTGTCTAAACTACAGGTGGTGTAGCTTGCTTAACAGCCGGGATAATCCGCTGACTAGCAGACACTGCTACTAGGCACAAAGTATTTCCTGGGCTAGATGCAGTTAAAAATTTGTAATTAGATACTCTCGTTGGATGCTGAGAAAGCATTCCATAGAGTCTCCTGGCACGCCATATATGATTCTCTTAAAAAGCTTGGGGTAGGGGTCTAGGGGACCCTTTTATAGCCAAAATCACGGCCCTGTATCGCAATACGTCACCTAGGCTGAAGATAAATGGAACTGTATTACCCTGAGGGCTCGGTTGCTACAGAGGTATTGCACCTCACCCAGAGGTGTGATATCTCACTCTCAGGTAAGGATGGAGTGTGGATCAGGACCCGACACCTGCATGCATTACACCACATTGCCGTGGGGCAGGGCGACCAATATGCCTCTGAGATGGGCACGACAGTCCCTGTCCCTGGCTGGAGTGGGGGGAGGGAACACTGAGGAAGGGGAACCCTGTAGTGCAGGAGCAGGGAGGAAGCAGTTCCTGGGTGCATTGAGAAGGGAGTATAAAAGGTGGGCACCATCTTAGTTCAGTGCAGAGAAGTCTGAGCAGAAGTGGCAGGGAGCATGGGCTCTGCATGAGCTCTGCTCCGGAGGCGGGCCTAGTAACAGAGGCCCAGGCCTGGAAGAGGGAGAAGGAAGGAAGAGGAGCGGAGAAGGCTCCAGGAACGAGGAATGAAGGGATTCCAGGGGTGCGGACGGGGGAGTCGCCACCGCACACCCGAATCCACCTGCGTGGAGGGGTCAGGCCAAAGGGGGAGACCGGTCCCCGAAACTAGTGGAGGCAGGAAACGACCCTCAGCTAGAAACCGGAGGCTGTGACATTTTATGTGGCGCAGCCCCTCGCTACACCCGCTAGGAAGGCACCACATAGGGTCAGGGAAACTGGCGCCAAGTTTACCAAGAGGAGGCCCGAGGCAGCCGGACAGAAGGGTTGGTAAGAAAGGCCAGACAAAGGACACACAAAGGCGGTCCTGTGAAGCGCTCCAAAGTTATCTGGGAGTTGTCTGAGCCCCTCACCTGGTGAGCACAGTACGACGTGGGCAGCCGTTACCTGCAGACGTGGTCTGGATAATAAGAACTGTGAGTAAAGGCCCTGGACTGCATCACTGACTCCGTGTCGTTACTGCCCTGCACCATCACCCCCATCCTCCGCATACACTGCCCTGAGGCTATACTCCTCCCGTGGGGAGTTATGCTACGCTCTGCTGCACCCACAACACCAGCCTCAGCGGTCTGCCCTGCAGCGGCGGTTCACTCTGACCGCAATCCACGGGTGGCGTAGTCGGACATTTAAACATCAAAACCACATAAATAGTTCTGCCACTGGTTTGACCACCCTGAGCCACGGAACCGTGTCGCCGCCACGAAGACTACAACCACCAGCATCCACCAAAAAGGGTCCGGCTCCGGGTGTCCCAAGGCCCAGGGGGTGCATCAGAACATTTTCATTACCTTTCACAATCACCAATGGGACAAGGCAGGGATGTCCTCTGTCCCCTCTCTTATACATCCTAGTGACGGAGCACCTGCTCTCATCAATTCGCCATAACCCCAATATTAGGTGGATTGAGGTGGGAGGCACCGAGTACAAGTGCTCTCTATTTGCTGATGATGTCCTAGTATATATCACTCAATCACATATATCCATCCATGCTGTTATGGCTGAAATAGATCACTTTGTTACATGGTCAAATTTTAAAATCAATGCAGCGAAGTCTGAGGCCCTCGATGTCTCCCTCCCCAAATCCATATAGGATTCCATCCAGTCCAACTTTCCCTTTGCCTGGCCCTCACAGGGTATCAAATACTTAGGAATTCCTATTCATAGAGACCTCTCCCATCTATGTTATCTTAATTTTGGGCCCTTTATTGAACAACTCCATACAGACCACGGTTGGCAAGTTAGAACTGTAAGATTCACTACGTGAATCACTGGTGTTTTGTGGAAAAGCACATGTACACTGCGTTCCAAATTATTATGCAAAAAGTGTTTAGGAGTGATAAGGGAAGAATTTGTTTGTTTGTCAGTTAAACTCATTGATCGTGATGTGTGTCAGGGCTCTTCATATCACTGTAAGCAATTGCAGACACCTGTGCTAATTAGTTTGGCAGGTGTGTCCAATGAAAGGCAAGACTACTTAAGAAGGCTGTCTCACATTATTAAGCAGCCTACATTTTCTGCCAAAATGGGAAAGAAAAAAGATGTGTCGGCTGCTGAGAAGCAACAAATTGTGGAGTGTTTAGGTCAAGGCATGACTACAATCAACATTGTGCGATGATCAGGATGAAGTGTCTTGGCAATCAAGAAGTATGTAGCTGATTCACAGTACACACGTGTGCGTGCTGATAAGGGCAAATTGAGGACTCTTTCGTACAGGCAATTACGTCAGGTTGAAAGAGCAGCGGCAAAAAAGCCTTGTCATAGCAGCAGACAAGTTTTTGAAGCTGCTTGTGCCTCCAACGTCCCCCGAACAACAAGATGCAGGGTCCTTCAGAGGTTTGCAGCTGTGCATACGCCATCCTGTCGACCTCCTCTATCCACTTCACACAAGCAGAAACGGCTCCAGTGGGCCAAACATTACATGAAGACTGATTTCAAAACTGTTTTGTTCACGGATGAGTGCCGTACAGCGCTCGATGGTCCAGATGGATGGAGTGGAGGATGGCTGGTTGATGGACACCCCACGCAAACACGGCTACAGCGCCAACAAGGAGGAGGTGGAGTAATGTTTTGGGCTGGAATCATGGGGAGAGAGATTGTCGGCCCCTTTAGGATCCCTGAAGACGCTAAAGATGAACTCCATAATGTATGTGGATTTTCTCAAACAGCACTTCCTGCCATGGTTCAAGAAGAAGAACCGTGTATTTCACAGCAAGATCATTTTTCTGCATGATAATGCACCATCTCATGCTGCACATAAAACATCTGCATCTCTGGCTGATATGGGCATAAAAGGGGACAAACTTATGGTGTGACCCCCATGCTCCCCTGACCTGTACCCCATTCAGAACCTTTGGAGCATCATTAAAAGGAGTGTCTATGATGGCGGGAGGCAGTTCACATCTAAGCAACAGCTCTGGGAGGGTATTCTGTCCTCATGCAAAACAATTGAAGCAGAAACCATCCAAAACCTGACAAATTCAATGGACGAGAGAGTTCAGAAGCTCCTTTCGAACAAGTGGTCCTATGTGAAAATGTAACATCACCTAGAATAAAGTTTTGAGTTGAAAACTGTTTGATTTCAGTTTCTAACAACCTGCTAATGCTTATAATTTCAAAAATGACCATTTTTTTGGTCTTTATTAAAATGAAAAGGTTGATCGAAAAGTTTGGGGGATCTAACAGTGTGGCAACCCAGTAGTCATGATTACTTCGAATTCTGACAATATGAGGGTCATGCTGCAGGTAGTGCAGCAAGAAGGCACTTATGTGTCTTGCGCATCTCGGAGCCCCAAAATTATTTTCCGGGCTAGATGCAGCTAAAAATTATTATTAATTTTAAATCTGGTGAAGCTTTAGTATAGATGGCCTAATAGGATCAGTGCTGCACACTGCTACAAAGCCCAAATTATTTTCCAGTCAAGATACAGATAAACATGATTAGTAATTTTAAATCTGGTGGAGCTTATTATAGATGGCCTAATAGAATCAGTGCTGCTCACTGCTTCAAAGCCCAAATTATTTTCCAGCCAAGATACAGATAAACATGATTAGTAATTTGAAAGCTTAAAACGGTTGGTAGGGTGATTTTAACCAATCATCAAGCTTTTACTCTCCCCAGGATGACACAGGGGTAGAAAAGTCATTTCGGATCCATGATTTGTTCATCTTTATGAACGTGAGTCTGTCTACATTATCAGTGGAGAGCCGCGTGCGCTTATCTGTCAGCATACCACCAGCAGCGCTGAACACACGTTCAGACAGAACGCTGGCTGCGGGGCATGACAAGATCTCCAAGGCGTAAGTGGCTAGCTCCGGCCATTTATCCAGATTGGAAGCCCAAAAAGAGCAAGGGTCCAGTGACACAGTCGTGGCTTCAATGTTTACTTGGAGATACTCCTGTACCATCGTCTCTAGGCGTTGACTATGTGTCAGACTTCTTGTCTCCTGTGGCCTTGCAAAGGATGGGCTAAAAAAGTAGTGAAATAATTCCGCAAAATTGATGTTACCAGCAGATACTGTGGTTCTGTTACGGTTTGAGTGCTGAACACTTGACGGTCCCACGGTTGGCAAGTTGGAACTGTGAGATTCACTACGTGCACCACTGGTATTTTGTGGAAAAGCACATGTAAGATTCTGCAACAGTCTCTGCTGATACTCCTGCATGCGTGCATCCCTTTCTATGGCAGGAATAATTTCTGCAAATTTACTTTTGTACCGGGGATCTAACAGTGTGGCAACCCAGTAGTCAGGATTATTTCTAATTCTCACAATTCGAGGGTCATGTTGCAGGTAGTGCAGCAATTAGGCACTCATGTGTGTTGCGCATCCAGGAGCACCAAGTCCCTGTTGTGTTGGTGGCGAGGTAACAATCATGCTTCCTTCCTCTGTCCTCTCCCCCCAACCTCGCACAACAGAAATGTGATCAAGGTCTCCCTCATCTGATGAGTCTTCCATCAGTTCGTCCTCCACTTTTTCCTGGGCTCCTGCACCTTCCTCACTAGTTTGGCTGCTACCATGCGCCCTGGTAAAACCATCTCCCCCACCCTCACATGCCTGCCGCCTTGGTGCTGCCGACCGTCTGGACCTTGCAGATGTTAGCCCTTCCGCATACAACTCCTCCTCCTCTACTTCCTCCACCACCTCTTGTGCCACCACCTGACTCCGAATTCTGTTTAACATGTGCTCCAGCATGTAAATCACCGGAATAGTCATGCTGATAATGGCATCGTCAGCACTAAACATCTTCGTCGCCATTTCAAAACTGTGCAGAAGGGTGCATAGGTCCCTGATCTGAGACCACTCCTCCAGAGTGATTTGCCCCACCTCTGAATCTCGTTGGCCCAGGCTATACGTCAGAACGTATTGCACCAGGGCTTGTCGGTGCTGCCACAGTCGCTGCAACATGTGCAGAGTTGAATTCCACCGGGTAGGCACATCGCATTTTAGCCGGTGAAGTGGCAGGCCCAACGACTTCTGTAGAGATGTAAGTCGCTGAGCTGCGGGATGCGAACGGCGGAAGTGAGCACACAGCGACCGTGCCCTCTGCAGAAGGCCATCTAGTCTGGGATAGTAGGCTAAAAATTGCTGGACAACCAGGTTCAACACGTGAGCCATACAAGGCACGTGTGTGACATTGCACCGGCGAAGGGCCGCACCCAGGTTTGCAGCATTGTCGCACACGGCCTTCCCTGGTTTCAGGTCCAGTGGAGACAACCATTCATGAAATTGGTTCTCCAGAGCTGACCACAACTCCTCAGCTGTGTGACTCACATTTCCCAGACATTTCAATGTAAAAACCGCCTGATGACGTTGAGCCCTACTGCCAGCATAGTAAGGAGGTGTGCAGGATCCCTTCTGCGCAGTTAGAAAGCTTGTGGCATGACCAGACAGGCTTTGGGTGCAGGTGGAAGACCGAGAGGAGGTTGAGGAGGCAGAAGCAGTGGAGGAACTTTGACATAAAGAGGATTGGCGCACAACTCGTGGGGACGGCAAGACTTGGACAGCAGCCCCTTGTCCTGCTGTCACCATAGTTACCCAGTGCCCAGTCAGCGACATGTAACGCCCCTGTCCATGCCTACTCGTCCAAGTGTCTGTGGTGAAATGCACCCTGTCACACACAGAGTTTCTCAAAGAAGCGGAGATGTTGTGTGCGACATGCTGGTGGAGCGCAGGCACACATTTCTTTGAGAAGTAGTGCCGACTGGGCATCTGGTACTGGGGCACTGCGACAGAAATAAGGTCTCGAAAATCCTCTGTGTCCACCAGGCGGAAAGGCAGCATTTCTGTAGCCAAGAGCTTGCAGATGGTGAAATTCAACCTCTTAGCTTTCTCATGGCTAGGAGGAAATGGTCTTTTACTTGTCCACATCTGAGGGACCGAGAGCTGGCTATTGTGCTTAGACGGGATTGATAAGGGTGTCCCCGGCAAACTGCCGGTCTGTGAGGAAGATGCAGGCGGACATGTTAGGTTGCCTTGATCCAAAGGTGGTGCTATCGATGTCGGACAGCGCTCAACACCAGCTGGTGTTACCACCTCCAAAGAAAATGATGACCTGCCAATCACGCTGGCTGTTGCGGGTAAAGAGGTGGCAGGTCTGCGCCCCAAAACAGGTGTGACTGCTGTCCCCCCAGTCACAGAGGATGAAGAGGCCGCGGATGCACAAGATATGGCAGACGGTGGTTGGCCCGGCCGGCTAGGCCGCATTGTAGCACAGTGAGCTTCCCACTGCAACTTATGCTTCATGTCCATGTGCCGATTCATGCATGAAGTACTCAAACTATGTATTTTTTGGCCTCTACTTAGCTTTTGCTGACAAATGTTACAGATAACACGAGTTGGGTCATCTTTATCGATCTGAAAAAATGCCCAGGCTATGCAAGGCTTAGCACCCATGCGACCTGAAGAGCCACCACGACTTGTGGTGAGAGGCAGAGTTGTGTTTGAGGATGCAGTTGTTGACGTGCTTCCAGTACTATGTCTCTGTCCAGGAAGGCGCAACCTGACCTCGTCGTCACTAGCATCTTCCTCCACCTCCTCTGCTGACCTCATCTCTTGGCTGACTGTGGGTTGACAGTAAGTGGGATCTCCAACCTCATCATCATCACCCTGTGCGTTATCACACCCGTCGTCCTCAGAGCCAACCTGTTCCTGCCCTGACAAAAAACTAAAGTTGTCGCTCCAATCAGGTATTTGAGTCTTATCATCGTCTTCCTCATTGTCTCCACCAACAGGAGTTACAGTTTGGGAATGAGGGTCTACATTATGGTCAGAACCTTCTGCGTCTTGTCCTGGATCCGACTCATAAAGATTCTGGGCATCAGTGCAGATCATTTCCTCGTCTGGATTCACAGAAGCGCTGGAGTCGACCTCTGATTCCCAGGCTATAGTATGAGTAAACAGCTCTGCAGACTCAACCATCTGTTCTACCTCATACTCAGACGGGCAGCTGGAGATTTGGGAGCTGTGAGGAAGCAAGTGCGATTGGGGTGACACCTTTGAGGACTGGAGTATTTGTGATGTTGAAGTTGATGTGGAGGAGAGCCCACTTAAAGGAGCACTTGATATCCGTTGAAGCACCTGCTGTTTTTGTGCCTCATCTGGAATTTGTAGTGATTGGCGTGGCCGTAAGAAAGGGATCTTATCACATTGTCCGCTAAAAGAAGTAGACATTTTAGTTTGGCTGGAAGATGGTCTTTCTTCTGCAGATGTTACTGTTGCTTTAACACCTACCCCACGGACACAACCTTTTTTCCCCTTCCCAACACGCCTATTCCCCTTTCCACCAGCAGCAGGCCTTTTTCCACTCATTTTGGTGGTTAACTAATTCACAACTCTGGAGTTGTTTGCACAAAAAAACAATGGATGGGAACCGAGCAGAGCTGAGTGGCCAAACTGTGGTATTAGGCCAAAACTATTGGCTGGGTTAGATGCAGAAAAAAATTATATTCAATTTGCAACCTGATGGAGGTCTGTATAGATGGATTAATAGAACAAGTCCCACACACAGCTAGAAGCCCAATATTTTTTCAGAGGTAGATGCAGAAAAAAATATATTCAGTTTGCAACCTGATGGAGGTCTGTATAGATGGATTAATAGAACAAGTCCCACACACAGCTAGAAGCCCAATATTTTTTCAGAGGTAGATGCAGAAAAAAATATATTCAGTTTGCAACCTGATGGAGGTCTGTATAGATGGATTTATAGAACAAGTCCCACACACAGCTAGAAGCCCAATATTTTTTCAGAGGTAGATGCAGAAAAAAATATATTCAGTTTGCAACCTGATGGAGGTCTGTATAGATGGATTAATAGAACAAGTCCCACACACAGCTAGAAGCCCAATATTTTTTCAGAGGTAGATACAGAAAAAAATATATTCAGTTTGCAACCTGATGGAGATCTGTATAGATGGATTAATAGAACAAGTCCCACACACAGCTAGAAGCCCAATATTTTTTCAGAGGTAGATGCAGAAAAAAATATATTCAGTTTGCAACCTGATGGAGGTCTGTATAGATGGATTAATAGAACAAATCCCACACACAGCTAGAAGCCCAATATTTTTTCAGAGGTAGATGCAGAAAAAAATATATTCAGTTTGCAACCTGATGGAGGTCTGTATAGATGGATTAATAGAACAAGTCCCACACACAGCTAGAAGCCCAATATTTTTTCAGAGGTAGATGCAGAAAAAAATATATTCAGTTTGCAACCTGATGGAGGTCTGTATAGATGGATTAATAGAACAAGTCCCACACACAGCTAGAAGCCCAATATTTTTCAGAGGTAGATGCAGAAAAAAATATATTCAGTTTGCAACCTGATGGAGGTCTGTATAGATGGATTAATAGAACAAGTCCCACACACAGCTAGAAGCCCAATATTTTTTCAGAGGTAGATGCAGAAAAAAATATATTCAGTTTGCAACCTGATGGAGGTCTGTATAGATGGACTAATACAACAAGTCCCACACACAGCTAGAAGCCCAATATTTTTTCAGAGCTAGATGCAGAAAAAAATATATTCAGTTTGCAACCTGATGGAGGTCTGTATAGATGGATTAATAGAACAAGTCCCACACACAGCTAGAAGCCCAATATTTTTTCAGAGGTAGATGCAGAAAAAAATATATTCAGTTTGCAACCTGATGGAGGACAGTATAGATGGACTAATACAACAAGTCCCACACACAGCTAGAAGTCCAATATTTTTTCAGAGGTAGATGCAAAAAAAAATATATTCAGTTTGCAACCTGATGGAGGTCAGTATAGATGGACTAATACAACAAGTCCCACACACAGCTAGAAGCCCAATATTTTTTCAGAGGTAGATGCAGAAAAAAATATATTCAGTTTGCAACCTGATGGAGGTCTGTATAGATCGATTAATAGAACAAGTCCCACACACAGCTAGAAGCCCAATATTTTTTCAGAGGTAGATGCAGAAAAAAATATATTCAGTTTGCAACCTGATGGAGGTCTGTATAGATGGATTAATAGAACAAGTCCCCCACACAGCTAGAAGCCCAATATTTTTTCAGAGGTAGATGCAGAAAAAAATATATTCAGTTTGCAACCTGATGGAGGTCTGTATAGATGGATTAATAGAACAAGTCCCACACACAGCTAGAAGCCCAATATTTTTTCAGAGGTAGATGCAGAAAAAAATATATTCAGTTTGCAACCTGATGGAGGTCTGTATAGATGGATTAATAGAACAAGTCCCACACACAGCTGGAAGCCCAATATTTTTTCAGAGGTAGATGCAGAAAAAAATATATTCAGTTTGCAACCTGATGGAGGTCTGTATAGATGGATTAATAGAACAAGTCCCACACACAGCTAGAAGCCCAATATGTTTTCAGAGCTAGATGCAGAAAAAAATTATATTCAATTCGCAACCTGATGGAGGTCAGTATAGATGGACTAATAGAATGATGCTATGCCCAAAAGATTTTACTTCACTAGGTGCAGTAAAAAAATTGGTATTCTATACACAGGTGGTATATCTTGCAACACAGATAGACTACTCCACTGACTAACACACTCTGCAATAGGCCAAAAAGGATTAGCTTTGCTAGATTCAGCCAAATGCTGTGAAAAAAACTTGCACAGCACTGGCACAGACCTGCCTGGCAAAAACTGATAGGAACTGATGTAACCTAGTCCTGAAAAGGACTCCAATTACAATTAGTCTTTACTCCCACAATCTATCTATTTAAGAGCACAGACCTGCCTGATAAAAGTCGTAGGAAATGCTGTAACCTAGTCCTTAAAAGGACTGCAATCACAAGTATTCCCTACTCCCAAGCTATCTGTAGATTTGTGCGAAAATTGGCTTGAAATTAACAAGGTATAGCGCACACAGCAACAGCGGTACCGTCTAACACGCAGCTGCAGCAGTGAGAAAATGGTGGCGACGGGGAAAATGGCTGGGTCTTATAGGGCAAGGACATGTGACATACACTGCCAATGACACATGCACTTGCTTGTGTGAAAAAAAGCACTTCGCTCCGTGTGTGCGCTGCTGATAGGCTGACAGATTGCACCTCCCCACTGCAAATGCGGGAAGAGAAAAAAAATGGAGATCTTCATTGTTCCTGCAGAGATCAATCCCCTGCCCCTCCCCCCACCCCGCTGTACACTCAAACTGCGTATTAACATTAATTTTCATCATTACTGAGAAAAAATCCAGTTATGATTTTGGTGCACGAACAGTTATCGAACATAACCTCGAACAGCCGAATTTTTCTCAAATTCTTCGTGTTCGCCGAACGGCTCGAACACCGCCCAAAACAGCTCAAATTTGAGATTGGCGAACAGTTCGAGTAGAACAACGCTCATCTCTAGTTACAGCATTTCCTACGACTTTTATCAGGCAGGTCTGTGCTCTTAAATAGATAGGTTGGGAGTAAAGACTAATTGTAATTGCAGTCCTTTTCAGGACTAAGTTACATCAGTTCCTATCAGTTTTTGCCAGGCAGGTCTGTGCCAGTGCTGTGCAAGTTTTTTTCACAGCATTTGGCTAAATCTAGCAAAGCTAATCCTTTTTGGCCTATTGCAGAGTGTGTTAGTCAGTGGAGTAGCCTATATGTGTTGCAAGCTACACCACCTGTGTATAGATTATCAATTTTTTTACTGCACCTAGTGAAGTAAAACCTTTTGGGCATAGCATCATTCTATTAGTCCATCTATACTGACCTCCATCAGGTTGCAAATTGAATATAATTTTTTTCTGCATCTAGCTCTGAAAAAATATTTGGGCTTCTAGCAGTGTGTGGGACTTGGTCTATTAGTCCATCTATACAGACCTCCGTCAGGTTGCAAATTGAATATAATTTTTTTCTGCATCTAGCTCTGAAAAAATATTTGGGCTTCTAGCAGTGTGTGCGACTTGTTCTATTAGTCCATCTATACTGACGTCCATCAGGTTGCAAATTGAATATCATTTTTTTCTGCATCTAGCTCTGAAAAAATATTTGGGCTTCTAGCAGAGTGTGGGACTTGTTCTATTAGTCCATCTATACTGACCTCCATCAGGTTGCAAATTGAATATAATTTTTTTCTTCATCTAGCTCTGAAAAAATATTTGGGCTTCTAGCAGTGTGTGGGACTTGTTCTATTAGTCCATCTATACTGCCCTCCATCAGGTTGCAAATTAAAAATATTTTTTTTCTGCATCTAGCTCTGAAAAAATATTTAGGCTTCTAGCAGTGTGTGCGACTTGTTCTATTAGTCCATCTATACTGACCTCCATCAGGTTGCAAATTGAATATAATTTTTTTCTGCATCTAGCTCTGAAAAAAATATTTGGGCTTCTAGCAGTGTGTGGGACTTGGTCTATTAGTCCATCTATACTGACCTCCATCAGGTTGCAAATTAAAAATATTTTTTTTCTGCATCTAGCTCTGAAAAAATATTTGGGCTTCTAGCAGTGTGTGGGACTTGGTCTATTAGTCCATCTATACTGACCTAGATCAGGTTGCAAATTGAATATAATTTTTTTCTGCATCTAGCTCTGAAAAATATTTGGGCTTCTAGCAGTGTGTGGGACTTGGTCTATTAGTCCATCTATACTGACCTCCATCAGGTTGCAAATTGAATAGAATTTTTTTCTGCATCTAACCCAGCCAATAGTTTTGGCCTAATACCACAGTTTGGCCACTCAGCTCTGCTCGGTTCCCATCCAATGTTTTTTTGTGCAAACAACTCCAGAGTTGTGAATTAGTTAACTACCAAAATGAGTGGAAAAAGGCCTGCTGCTGGTGGAAAGGGGAATAGGCGTGTTGGGAAGGGGAAAAAAGGTTGTGTCCGTGGGGTAGGTGTTAAAGCAACAGTAACATCTGCAGAAGAAAGACCATCTTCCAGCCAAACTAAAATGTCTACTTCTTTTAGCGGACAATGTGATAAGATCCCTTTCTTACGGCCACGCCAATCGCTACAAATTCCAGATGAGGCACAAAAACAGCAGGTGCTTCAACGGATATCAAGTGCTCCTTTAAGTGGGCTCTCCTCCACATCAACTTCAACATCACAAATACTCCAGTCCTCAAAGGTGTCACCTGAATCGCACTTGCTTCCTCACAGCTCCCAAATCTCCAGTTGCCCTTCTGAGTATGAGGTAGAACAGATGGTTGAGTCTGCAGAGCTGTTTACTCATACTATAGCCTGGGAATCAGAGGTCGGCTCCAGCGCTTCTGTGAATCCAGACGAGGAAATGATCTGCACTGATGCTCAGAATCTTTATGAGTCAGATCCAGGACCAGACGCTGAAGGTTCTGACCATAATGTAGACCCTCATTCCCAAACTGTAACTCCTGTTGGTGGAGACAATGAGGAAGACGATGATGAGACTCAAATACCTGATTGGAGCGACAACTTTAGTTTTTTGTCAGGGCAGGAACAGGTTGGCTCTGAGGACGACGGGTGTGATAACGCACAGGGTGATGATGATGAGGTTGGAGATCCCACTTACTGTCAACCCACAGTCAGCCAAGAGATGAGGTCAGCAGAGGAGGTGGAGGAGAATGCTATTGACGACGAGGTCAGGTTGCGCCTTCCTGGACAGAGACGTAGTACTGGAAGCACGTCAACCACTGCATCCTCAAACACAACTCTGCCTCTCACCACAAGTCGTGGTGGCTCTTCAGGTCGCATGGGTGCTAAGCCTTGCATAGCCTGGGCATTTTTTCAGATCGATAAAGATGACCCAACTCGTGTTATCTGTAACATTTGTCAGCAAAAGCTAAGTAGAGGCCAAAAAATACATAGTTTAAGTACTTCATGCATGAACCGGCACATGGACATGAAGCATAAGTTGCAGTGGGAAACTCACTGTGCTACAATGCGGCCTAGCCGGCCGGGCCAACCACCGTCTGCCATATCTTGTGCATTCGCGGCCTCTTCATCCTCTGTGACTGGGGGGACAGCAGTCACACATGTTTTGGGACGCAGACCTGCCACCTCTTTACCCGCAAAAGCCAGCGTGATTGGCAGGTCATCATTTTCTTTGGAGGTGGTAACACCAGCTGGTGTTGAGCGCTGTCCGACATCCGACACCAAAATTGGATCAAGGCAACCTAACATGTCCGCCTGCATCTTCCTCACAGACCGGCAGTTTGCCGGGGACACCTTTATCAACCCCATCTAAGCACAATAGCCAGCCCTCAGTCCCTCAGATGTGGACAAGTAAAAGACCATTTCCTCCTAGCCATGAGAAAGCTAAGAGGTTGAATTTCACCATCTGCAAGCTCTTGGCTACAGAAATGCTGCCTTTCCGCCTGGTGGACACAGAGGATTTTCGAGACCTTATGTCCTTCTCAAAGAAAGGTGTGCCTGCGCTCCACCAGCATGTCGCACACAACATCACCGCTTCTTTGAGAAACTCTGTGTGTGACAGGGTGCATTTCACCACAGACACTTGGACGAGTAGGCATGGACAGGATCGTTACATGTCGCTGACCGGGCATTGGGTAACTATGGTGACAGCAGGACAAGGGGCTGCTGTCCAAGTCTTGCCGTCCCCATGAGTTGTGCGTCAATCCTCTTTATCTCGAAGTTCCTCCACTGCTTCTGCCTCCTCAACCTCCTCTCGGTCCTCCACCTGCACCCAAAGCCTGTCTGGTCATGCCGAAAGCTTTCTAACTGCGCAGAAGGGATCCTGCACACCTCCTTAATATGCTGGCAGTAGGGCTCAACGTCATCAGGCGGTTTTTACTTTGAAATGTCTGGGAAATGTGAGTCACAAAGCTGAGGAGTTGTGGTCAGCTCTGGAGAACCAATTTCATGAATGGTTGTCTCCACTGGACCTGAAACCAGGGAAGGCCGTGTGCGACAATGCTGCAAACCTGGGTGCGGCCCTACGCCGGGGCAATGTCACACACGTGCCTTGTATGGCTCACGTGTTGAACCTGGTTGTCCAGCAATTTTTAGCCCACTATCCCCGACTAGATGGCCTTTTGCAGAGGGCACGGTCGCTGTGTGCTCACTTCCGCCGTTCGCATCCCGCAGCTCAGCGACTTACATCTCTACAAAAGTCGTTGGGCCTGCCACTTCACCGGCTAAAATGCGATGTGCCTACCCGGTGGAATTAATCTCAGCACATGTTGCAGCGACTGTGGCAGCACCGACAAGCCCTGGTGCAATACGTTCTGACGTATAGCCTGGGCCAACGAGATCCAGAGGTGGGGCAAATCACGCTGGAGGAGTGGTCTCAGATCAGGGACCTATGCACCCTTCTGCACAGTTTTGAAATGGCGACGAAGATGTTTAGTGCTGATGATGCCATTATCAGCATGACTATTCCGGTGATTTACATGCTGGAGCACATGTTAAACAGAATTCGGAGTCAGGTGGTGGCACAAGAGGTGGTGGAGGAAGTAGAGGAGGAGGAGTTGTATGCGGAAGGGCTAACATCTGCAAGGTCCAGACGGTCGGCAGTACCAAGGCGGCAGGCATGTGAGGGTGGGGGAGATGGTTTTACCATGGCGCATGGTAGCAGCCAAACTAGTGAGGAAGGTGCAGGAGCCCAGGAAGAAGTGGAGGACGAACTGATGGAAGACTCATCAGATGAGGGAGACCTTGATCACATTTCTGTTGTGCGAGGTTGGGGGGAGAGGACAGAGGAAGGAAGCATGATTGTTACCTCGCCACCAACACAACAGGGACTTGGTGCTCCTGGATGCGCAAGACACATGAGTGCCTTCTTGCTGCACTACCTGCAACATGACCCTCGAATTGGGAGAATTAGAAATAATCCTGACTACTGGGTTGCCACACTGTTAGATCCCCGGTACAAAAGTAAATTTGCAGAAATTATTCCTGCCATAGAAAGGGATGCACGCATGCAGGAGTATCAGCAGAGACTGTTGCAGAATCTTACATGTGCTTTTCCACAAAACACCAGTGGTGCACGTAGTGAATCTCACAGTTCCAACTTGCCAACCGTGGGACCGTCGAGTGTTCAGCACTCAACCCGTAACAGAAACACAGTATCTGCTGGTAACATCAATTTTGCGGAATCATTTCACCACTTTTTTAGCCCATCCTTTGCAAGGCCACAGGAGACAAGAAGTCTGACACATAGTCAACGCCTAGAGACGATGGTACAGGAGTATCTCCAAGTAAACATTGAAGCCATGACTGTGTCACTGGACCCTTGCTCTTTTTGGGCTTCCAATCTGGATAAATGGCCGGAGCTAGCCACTTACGCCTTGGAGATCTTGTCATGCCCCGCAGCCAGCGTTCTGTCTGAACGTGTGTTCAGCGCTGCTGGTGGTATGCTGACAGATAAGCGCACACGGCTCTCCACTGATAATGTAGACAAACTCACGTTCATAAAGATGAACAAATCATGGATCCGAAACGACTTTTCTACCCCTGTGTTATCCTGGGGAGAGTAAAAGCTTGATGATTGGTTAAAATCACCTCACCAACCGTTTTAAGCTTTCAAATTACTAATCAGGTTTATCTGTATCTTGGCTGAAAAATAATTTGGGCTTTGAAGCAGTGTGCAGCAATGATTCTAATAGGCCATCTATACTAAGCTCCACCAGATTTAAAATTACTAATCATGTTTATCTGTATCTTGGCTGGAAAATTATTTGGGCTTTGTAGCAGTGTGCAGTACTGATTCTATTAGGCCATCTATACTAAGCTCCACCAGATTTAAAATTACTAATCATGTTTATTTGTATCTTGGCTGGAAAATAATTTGGGCTTTGTAGCAGTGTGCAGTACTGATTCTATTAGGCCATCTATACTAAGCTCCACCAGATTTAAAATTAATAATAATTTTTAGCTGCATCTAGCCCGGAAAATAATTTTGGGGCTCCGAGATGCGCAAGACACATAAGTGCCTTCTTGCTGCACTACCTGCAACATGACCCTCAGATTGTCAGAATTCGAAGTAATCCTGACTACTGGGTTGCCACACTCTTAGATCCCCCACACTCTTCGATCAACCTTTTCATTTTAATAAAGACCAAAAAAATGGTCATTTTTGAAATTATAAGCATTAGCAGGTTATTAGAAACTGAAATCAAACAGTTTTCAACTCAAAACTTTATTCTAGGTGATGTTACATTTGCACATAGGACCCCTTGTTCGAATGGAGCTTCTGAACTCTCTCGTCCATTGAATTTGTCAGGTTTTGGATGGTTTCTGCTTCAATTGTTTTGCATGAGGACAGAATACCCTCCCAGAACTGTTGCTTAGATGTGAATTGCCTCCCGCCATCATAGACACTCCTTTTGATGATGCTCCAGAGGTTCTGAATGGGGTAGAGGTCAGGGGAGCATGGGGGTCACAGCATAAGTTTGTCCCCTTTTATGCCCATACCAGCCAGAGATGCAGATGTGTTATGTGCAGCATGAGACGGTGCATTATCATGCATAAAAATGATCTTGCTGTGGAATACACGGTTCTTCTTCTTGAACCATGGCAGGAAGTGCTGTTTGAGAAACTCCACATACATTATGGAGTTCATCTTTACCCCTTCAGCGATCCTAAAGGGGCCGACAATCTCTCTCCCCATGATTCCAGCCCAAAACATTACTCCACCTCCTCCTTGTTGGCGCTGTAGACGTGTTTGCGTGGGGTGTCCATCAACCAGCCATCCTCCACTCCATCCATCTGGACCACCGAGCGTTGCACGGCACTCATCCGTGAACAAAGCAGTTTTGAAATCAGTCTTCATGTAATGTTTGGCCCACTGGAGCTGTTTCTGCTTGTGTGAAGTGGATAGAGGAGGTCGACAGGATGGCGTACGCACAGCTGCAAACCTCTGAAGGACCCTGCATCTTGTTGTTCGGGGGACGTTGGAGGCACCAGCAGCTTCAAAAACTTGTCTGCTGCTATGACAAGGCTTTTTTACCGCTGCTCTTTTAACCTGACGTAATTGCCTGTAGGAAAGAGTCCTCAATTTGCCCTTATCAGCACACACACGTGTGTACTGTGAATCAGCTACATACTTCTTGATTGCCAAGACACTTCATCCTGATCATCGCACAATGTTGATTCTAGTCATGCCTTGACCTAAACACTCCACAATTTGTTGCTTCTCAGCAGCCGACACATCCTTTTTCTTTCCCATTTTGGCAGAAATTGTAGGCTGCTTAATAATGTGGGACAGCCTTCTTAAGTAGTCTTGCCTTTCATTGGACACACCTGCCAAACTAATTAGCACAGGTGTCTGCAATTGCTTACAGTGATATAAAGAGCCCTGACATACATCACCATCAATCAGTTTAACTGACAAACAAACAAATTCTTCCCGTATCACTCCTAAACACTTTTTGCATAATAATTTGGAACACAGTGTACATGTGCTTTTCCACAAAACACCAGTGATTCACGTAGTGAATCTTACAGTTCTAACTTGCCAACCGTGGTCTGTATGGAGTTGTTCAATAAAGGGCCCAAAATTAAGATAACATAGACGGGAGAGGTCTCTATGAATAGGAATTATTAAGTATTTGATACCCTGTGAGGGCCAGGCAAAGGGAAAGTTGGCCTGGATGGAATCCTGTATGAATTTGGGGAGGGAGACATCGAGGGCCTCAGACTTCGCTGCATTGATTTTAAAATTTGACCATGTAACAAAGTGATCTATTTCAGCCATAACAGCAGGGATGGATATATGTGATTGAGTGATATATACTAGGACATCATCAGCAAATAGAGAGCACTTGTACTCGGTGCCTCCCACCTCAATCCACCTAATATTGGGGTTATGGCGAATTGATGAGAGCAGCTGCTCCGTCACTAGGATGTATAAGAGAGGGGACAGAGGACATCCCTGCCTTGTCCCATTGGTGATTATGAAAGGTGATGAAAATGTTCTGACGCGCCCCCTGGGCCTTGGGACACCCGGAGCCGGACCCTTTTTGGTGGATGCTGGTGGTTGTAGTCTCCGTGGCGGCAACCCGGTTCCGTGGCTCAGGGCGGTCAAACCAGTGGCGAAACTATTTATGTGGTTTTGATGTTTAAATGTCCGACTACGCCACCCGTGGATTGCGGTCAGAGTGAACCGTCGATGCAGGGCAGACCGCTGAGGCTGGTGTTGTGGGTGCAGCAGAGCGTAGCATAACTCCCCACCGGAGGAGTGTAGCCTCAGGGCAGTGTATGCGGAGGATGGGGGTGATGGTGCAGGGCAGCAGCAGTAACGACACGGAGTCAGTGATGCAGTCCAGGGCCTTTACTCACAGTTCTTATTATCCAGACCACTTCTGCAGGTAACGGCTGCCCACGTCGTACTGTGCTCACCAGGTGAGGGGCTCAGACAACTCCCAGATAACTTTGGAGCGCTTCACAGGACCCCCTTTGTGTGTCCTTTATCTGGCCTTTCTTACCAACCCTTCTGTCCGGCTGCCTCGGGCCTCCTCTTGGTAAACTTGGCGCCAGTTTCCCTGACCCTATGTGGTGCCTTCCTAGCGGGTGTAGCGAGGGGCTGCGCCACATAAAATGTCACAGCCTCCGGTTTCTAGCTGAGGGTTGTTTCCTGCCTCCACTAGTTTCGGGGACCGGTCTCCTCCTTTGGCCTGACCCCTCCACGCAGGTGGATTCGGGCGTGCGGTGGCGACTCGCCCGTCCGCACTCCTGGGATCCCTTCGTTCCTCGTTCCTGGAGCCTTCTCTGCTCCTCTTCCTTCCTTCTCCCTCTTCCAGGCCTGGGCCTCTGTTACTAGGCCCGCCTCCGGAGCAGAGCTCATGCAGAGCCCCTGCTCCCTGTCACTTCTGCTCAGACTTCTCTGCACTGAACTAAGATGGTGCCCACCTTTTATACTCCCTTCTCAATGCACCCAGGAACTGCTTCCTCCCTGCTCCTGCACTGCAGGGTTCCCCTTCCTCAGTGTTCCCTCCCCCCACTCCAGCCAGGGACAGGGACTGTCGTGCCCATCTCAGGGGCATATTGGTCGCCCTGCCCCACGGCAATGTGGTGTAATGCATGAAGGTGTCGGGTCCTGATCCACACTCCATCCTTACCTGAGAGTGAGATATCACACCTCTGGGTGAGGTGCAATACCTCTGTAGCAACCGAGCCCTCAGGGTGCTACAGTTCCATTTATCTTCAGCCTAGGTGACGTATTGCGATACAGGGCCGTGATTTTGGCTATAAAAGGGTCCCCTAGACCCCTACCGCAAGCTTTTTAAGAGAATAATATATGGCGTGCCAGGAGACTCTATGGAATGCTTTCTCAGCATCCAACGAGAGTATCTAATTACAAATTTTTAACTGCATCTAGCCCAGGAAATACTTTGTGCCTAGTAGCAGTGTCTGCTAGTCAGCGGATTATCCCGGCTGTTAAGCAAGCTACACCACCTGTAGTTTGGACACTTAATTTTTTCAAAGGAAATGCTTCGGGACCACGGGATACTCAGTGAAGAGCATCAGGAGGCACCCCAAGGCATAGGGGCTGGGACTGGCGGTAGGATGCCTTGCGGTGGACAGCCGAGCTCGATCCTTATAAAAGCTTTTTAACTGCAGCAGCTTTAGTGGACGCTAGTGGAGCTGGAATTACGCGGCTGCTGGCATGAGACTTGCCCTCCAATAGATCCTTGTAAAAGGATTTAAAGTGTATTCATTCAAATTAGAGAGACAATTTAAATTAAAAAGCTTAGAGCTGCCTCCACCACATGGGGGCTCGCTCGACCCACCAGCGGACAGGCACCAGTATTGGGAGAGGGGGGCTGGCCGTCAGGGTCCACCGCGGCTCTGGAACAAACCCGGAGACACGGAGGTGGCACGGGCAGGAACGGACTGGCCGTGTCGGCTTCTCACTTTTTGAATTTTAGAAGGGCATGACATGCCTATATCTGTGTCTCCCCCTCCTTTTACTCCTCCACCTCTTTTCTTTTCGCATGACTATATGTACTTGTCACTTTTCCATGTGTTAGTTATGTCTTCTGAGCAGTTTGTCAGCTTTTGGACACCTTTGAAGGTGTTTTCTATGTGTTTCTATGTGTTTTTGTTTGCCTGCCATTGATTTTAACGGTGTTCGACGAACAGTTCGACGAACAGTTCGGCGAACACACGGGTGTTCGACAAACCGAACTCGAACACTACGGGGGTGGCTCAACACTAATCACGACATTATTAGAAAGGTTGTTGAATTTTGTTAAAAAAAAAAGAGAAAAAAATTGTTAACAAAATGTAGACATTTAACTATGCATGTCTGTATTTGCACATCCCATTTACTAGTCTAATTGCTGCTACATTTCGCTTTCTGTACCTGTATCTACCAAGCTAGCATTTCTTGTTATGTCATTTTTTGTAAGAGTGAATGGTGGTGTCACAGAGATTGTCAAAAATGAATTATAGTGTTGTACAAAATCTATGGAAAAAGAAAACTTGGCAATGACAAAGTACAGGGAACTGTAAAAAAATAAAAATTAAACAGAACATGCCTAAGTTAAGAGTGTGGAAGCCGCAAGGAGCAGCAAAAGCACCAACACTGGCGCTAACCATCCAGGCAGTAGTACTATCAAAAGCAGGTCACAATTGACCTCCTTTGCCTTCAAGAAGTGCATTAGTGGGAAGGAAGCAGAGGGTGTTATGGAATATATGATGCATCTCTCTTCTCAGTCACAGCAGTATAATGTTACCTCTGACAGTGACACCATCAGCCTGAGTCAGTGTTCAGCAAAGAACTGTCTGTCTGATTACAATTGACTGAGAGGGATAATTTTTTAACTAGTTTTTAATAAAAAAAAAAAAACAGAAAAAGTCAGTCACTACACAGTATTCAAAGGCTGTGTTTGTGTTAAAGAACATGAAACTTGGGTTGGATTCAGTGCTAACAGACCTCAGAGCGTAACCTACATCTTTGCAGGGCAGTTGGAAGCTTTGCATTATTGTGATTCACGGCAAATTGATTCACTGCAAATCAAATGTTTTGGAAAATTTTGTATCATTTAGCAAATTTGAATTTCAAAATATTTTATCATCTCAAGAACTGTGTGATACCATTTCACTGGTAAATATAGTGTGCGCAGTATGACAGATATAATGTGCCATTAATCAGTGTTCGACTATGTAAGGACTAGAGATAAGCAAATTTCCCTAATTTAATTTTGAGTTTGATTCATCTGATTTGGACCAAAACAGTTTGGCAAATCAAAGTGCTCGTCTCTGTATGCTAACTGTAATATAGCCACTTTAGGCATTTTTCTGATTTTTTTCTGATTTATTTGGATTTGGAAACTTCTATGAATTTTGAAAAGTTCATACCAAACTCAAATTGTGCAGAATCAATTAGCTCATCTCTAGTAGAGACCTATCCCATTGGCAAGAGAAACGTTAATGCTCCTCTTTCATTTTGTTTAGAGCATAATGAAGGTTTCTAGAAAAATACATTGTTATAGTATTGTTCCTTGAAAGAGGAAAGAAAATATTTACTATAGCAAAAGTATCAGGAGAACTGATGGGTGTTCTTAAAAAAAATGGTCTTTTATAATGAAAGTAGTGAAACTAATCCTTTTACCAGCAGGAGTGGTAGGAAAATAACTTTTTGTAATTCCTCAACATTTCAAACAATATCCAAGAGCCCATATTCAGCATATAATGCAGCAGACACACACTGTTATAACGTTGCTTATGCCTGCTGCTGGGTTGCCTGAGATGCTGCGGGGGAATCAGAATTGACTACTGCTTCATTTTAAGAAAATCTCTGACTTTTGTTAATATATATACTGTATGTCGAGGAGTGGCAATTAATACAATTCTATAATATTGTACAACAAGCAAACCTAAACCTTAAACACAATAAAATATACATTTACAAGAGGTTAATACGAAATATGCCCTCACAAGTTATAAGAGCAGAGGAAACCACACAAAGTATGAAAAAATAGAATGTATGTGTCATTTTGTGACATTTCAGTTACATTGTAAATTATGGAAACCTTTTTTGATGCATTTTACCTCATTATTTTTCCTAACTGTATCTGACACGTGAGATGCTGGTGACGCGCCCCTGGGCCTGTGTCGCGCTGCGTTGCGCACGCGGGAGCTTACCCGGAGCCGGATCTCTTGAGGGTTGTAGTCTCGTGGCGGTGACCCGGTCCGTGCCCAGGGAGTCAAACTGAGCGGCGATGTAATAGCGGTAGATGTAGGACGACTACGCCACCCGTTGAATGCAGCTATGGAGCTGCCGCTGCAAGACAGTCCGCTGAGGCCGGTGGATGGATGGTGCAGCGTAGATGGTATAACCCCCAACGGGAGGGGTATGGCCTCAGGGCAGCAGATGTGGATGATGGGGGTAGCAGGAACCACTCAGAGACGGTGCGGTGTAATTCAGGGTCTTTACTGGTAACAACGATAGACCCTCCCGGAGTACTTGCTAGTGAACGGGGCCTGGTCAGTCCTTGAGCAGATGGGATCTCCGCTGGCCAAGCGGAATTGTAGGCCTCCCAAACTGACTGTACTCTTCTGGCTACCTTGCTAGAAGCGGATATAAGTAGCCCACGTCCCTGAGTGTACCGTGTGGTGCTCACCCGTATGGCCGGTGACTCGGGGCCTTCTAATGGCTTCCGCTCCACGATGGCGGTGCTGGTCCCACGCGTGTGACCGTGCCTTCGGGTTTCTGGGCCTGAGGACCTGAAATCCCCTGCCGATCGGCTTCTGCTGCTGGGTAAGAGTTAGTCCCCACAGCCTCGGACGCCGGGTCCGGTAAGAAAGCTTCTCAGTCAGGGCGAGCTCTGCAGCTGCCAGCCCCTGACTTGTAGTAGTATTGCTCCCACTGAGCTTCTGCTGTTTCTTCCTGTGACTGTTTCTTGTCTCTACTCTCCTTGACTGACTAACCCTGCCTCAGCCCAGGGTTTATACAGGGGAAGTTCTTCCCCTCCCAAGACTGGGCAGGAGGTGTGGCATGCACAGGATCCCTGACCAAAGGACCTCCCACCTGCTCTCAGACCTAACATTACATTACTGTGGAAAACCAGACCCCTGGGGTGCCACATTCCCCCCTAGTGAAATTTAGTACTCCGGGACTAAACATATTTTAGAAAAAACATAACAAGATATAACAACAATAATAGTACAATAAGAAGAAACACATAAAGGTGGTCACGGCATGTCCGTAACCGGGTGTAGTCTTTGAAGAAAGCAAGGTGTCCATTTCACCAAAACAGGGAGACGTAACCAGGTAGGGGTCTGTCCTACCCCGAGTCCTTAACAGTCTCTAGTCCATCCTGGGTTACGCTCCAACTATGTACAAGGATTCCCGGTAAATCCACCAAGGATTCCTAAAAATAACTGGAAACACAAAATTATACACAAGCAACAATACACAGATAAACATAAATAAAACAATTTATACACTTCAAATCCTCCAGCGTGCGGGTAACTGGCCTCTAGTGGCCCTAGTGGACCTACGGAGCTGACTGTCTGGCCCTGAACTACAGGGTGTAGGAGCTGTCAAGGGTAAACTGGGCAGCTGTCTACCGGCTCTTTGTCTCACTAGGGGTACGGCAGGCTCACTATAAGCAGAGGGTTGATCCTCCTGTCCTGCTTGTGTGGAGTCTTCTGCCTCCTGGACCGGCTGTTCTTCCAGCTCTACCTGTTGCTCCGTAGGTGCTTGGGATGCTGGTTGGAGGAACGTGAGTACGGGTACCACAACTGCACCATTGACTTGAGTCCAAGACCGAGGGAAGTCCCCGAGCACAGTACTAACCATATCTTCCCTTTCCTCTACGGGTCGATGGTCTTCTTGTTCCTCTTCAGGGTTCCTCAGTTGTTCGGGACACTTCTTCAGGTGGTCCCGGGATACAATGGCTGTGGTTTCCCCTCCGTCTTTACTGATGGTACAAACCTTCGGGTTCTCGTGGCTTGAGGGCAGTATGGTGTACGGGTCCTTCTCCCACTGGTCATCCAACTTGTGGAGCCGTCTCTTCCTCTTCAAGACCTGCTCTCCGGGTACCAGGGGAACAGCGGGAGCATACTGGTTGTAAGTTTTCTCTTGTCTTTCCCTAGCCTGACAGAGACTTCGCTCCACGCTCTCCTGTACTCTCCGGTACTGCTGCTGCCTCTCTGTGTCCCAGTCTGTTTCTGGTGAAGTGTCCTCGGGTGTCAGGACTCCCATTTCCAGGTCAACAGGTAACTTACCAGGTCTTGCCCTCATTAGGTAAGCCGGGGTACAGTTGGTGGAACCTACCGGGATGTGGTTGTATAGGTCCACCAGATCGGGCAACTTCTCAGGCCACAGACTGCGTTCTTCCAGGGGCAACGTTTTTAGAAGATCCATTACCACCTGGTTCATTTTCTCACAAAGTCCATTAGTTTGCGGATGGTAGGGTGTCGTCCTTATCTTCCGGCAGCCATACAGATTGCAGAATTCCTGGAAGACCTCCGCTTCAAAGGCAGGTCCCTGGTCCGTCAGCACTTGGTCCGGGTACCCGTGTGGACGGCAAAAGTGCTGCTGGAAGGCTCTAGCTGCTGTTTGAGCCGTTAAGTCCTTGACGGGGACGACAACCAGAAACCGGGAGTAATGATCCACGATGGTTAACGCGTAGACGTAGCCACTTCTGCTTGGGGTCAGTTTTACATGATCCAAGGCTACCAGTTCCAACGGTTGCCGGGTGACGATGGACTGCAGGGGAGTCTTCTGGCTGGCACGGTCCTTCCTTCTCCGGTTGCACGGGCCACAGTCTCTGCACCACTTCTCGATGGTTCCCCTCATGCCTACCCAGTGGAACCGCTCGCGCAGCAGGAACTCCAGCTTCTTCCACCCGAAGTGTCCAGCTCCGTCGTGGTATGCCTCCATCACCATGGCTGCGTCTCTTCGTGGCACCACTACTTGCCAGAGTAATTCATGCGTCCGGGAGTTAACCATTCTGCGGCACAACTTCCCTTTGTAAAGGAACAGTCGACTCTTCTCTGCCCATAGTTGTTTGGCTTCCTCCGGAGCGTCTGGTTCAAGGCGAGCCTCCGGCCGAGTCAGCATCTCCTTCACCAGTCGGACGGCAGGGTCGCTGTCTTGCGTTTCCGCCCAGTTGTAGTGGGGTAAGGGGTTCAACGTAGCAGCCTGCTTACTCCTTACCCGGTGGGAATACTGGATAGTCCCATGACGGTGGAACGCAGGGAGTTCAACTTCTTCCAGTCCCTCCGGATCTTCTCCTCCGTCCGGCAGGTTGGGCATCCTGGACAGGGCGTCCGCGTTGGTATTGGAGCGTCCTGCCCGGTATTTGATTGTGAACTCGTAGTTGGACAGACGGGCCATCCACCTCTGCTCCAGGGCACCGAGTCTTGCCGTGTCCAGGTGTGTCAACGGGTTGTTATCCGTGTACACGGTGAACCGGGAAGAAGCGAGGTAATGCTTAAAGCACTCGGTGACTGCCCATACTACGGCCAGGAACTCTAACTTAAATGAGCTGTAATTCTCGGGGTTCCTTTCGGTGGGTCGCAGTTTTCGGCTGGCGTAGGCGATTACTCGTTCCTTCCCCTGCTGGATCTGGGACAGTACGGCTCCTAGCCCGATGTTACTGGCGTCGGTGTAGAGAATAAAGGGCTGGCTATAATCCGGGTACGCCAGGATTTCGTCCCCCGTGAGGGCCATCTTCAGCTGGCGGAAGGACTCTTCTTCCAGCTCCTCCCATTTGAAGGGCGGCTTCTGGTTCTTGGCCTTCCGGGACTGGCCTATCAGGAGGTCCTGCATAGGTGCTGCCTTTTTGGTGAAGCCGGGAATAAACCTTCGGTAGTAGCCTACCAACCCGAGGAACTGCCGCACTTCTTTTACGCTGGAGGGGCTTGGCCATTCCTTAATTGCGGTGATCTTATCAGGGTCGGGAGCCACTCCGTCAGCGCTCACCACGTGTCCCAGGTACTGCACCTTTGGTTTCAGGAGGTGACACTTGGAGGGTTTCACCTTTAGGCCGTAACTTGCCAGAGCTTCGAACACTTCCGCCAGGTGTTTCAGGTGGTCCTCATACATCTTGGAATATACGATGACATCGTCCAGGTACAACAGGACCGTCTCGAAGTTTCTGTGGCCCAGACAACACTCCATTAGTCGTTGGAAGGTTCCCGGAGCGTTGCAGAGTCCGAACGGCATGCAGGTGAACTCGCTAAGTCCCATCGGGGTGGTGAATGCGGTCTTCTCCCGGTCCGCCTCTGCTACAGGAACCTGCCAGTACCCGCTAGTGAGATCCAAGGTGGAGAAGAAGTTAGCAGATCTTAAAGCAGCCAAAGACTCCTCTATCCTTGGTAAAGGGTACGCATCCTTGTGTGTGATACGGTTGATTTTCCGGTAATCTACACACATCCTCATAGTGTTGTCTTTCTTTTTGACTAAAACTAGTGGGGCTGCCCAGGGGCTACAGCTATCCCGGATTACCCCAACCTCCTTCATGTCTCTAAGCATCCCCTTGGCGTGTTGGTAATGTGCAGGGGGTACGGGTCGATACCTCTCTTTTATGGGAGGATGATCTCCCGTGGGGATGCGGTGTTCTACCCCCTTGACTCGCCCGAAGTCTAACGGGTGTTTACTAAACACTCTCTCATACTCTTGAACCACCCGGTAGACTCCCTGTTTCTGGTGGGAGGGAGTGGAGTCAGTTCCCAAGTGTAGTTGCTGACACCAATCCTCCATTACTTTCTTAGAGCCGTTACCTTCCTCCGGGTGAGATGGAGGCAAGGGTTCCACAGACTGTATAGAGTTTTGGTTGATGGTATATAATTTGGCTAGCGTGGCATACCGGGGCAGGTACACTTCCCTCTCCCCGATATTGATTATGCGAACGGGCACCCTCCCATGGCGTACATTGACCACCCCCCGTGCTGTCAAAATGGTGGGCCTACTGTCTGAGTAAACTGGTTCTACCATTGCCTGGTAATCTCTACCTCTCAGACCAATAGCTGCCCGGCACCAAATCATCATTTTACTTTTTGGGGGCATGGCAATAGGAAAAGGGTCACACATTCTTACGCTACCAATCTCACCGCCGGAGAGTTCCACCTGTTGCCGTCGCATCAGTGACCGGATCTCTTTCTGGAGCACCCGCTGCTCGCCGGAGCTGGCGTTCTTGGCAACCTGCTGTAAAAGGAAAATCACCTCTGCAAGACAATTTTCAATTACATTAGTTCCTAGAGTTATTTTTGGGTGACTCTCATGTTTGTCAATATCTACAATGATCAGTCCCTGTGCTGCCAGTTCGACTCTACCGATTTTGATGGTCACCTCTTTAAATCCGATCTGTGGCACGGGCTGGCCATTGCTGGCGATGATACTCAAGTCGTCGTCAGGGTAGCGGGTAATATCCGAGTCATTCCAGTACTGCTTAAAGAGCACGTACGGGATGGTGGTGACCTGTGACCCGGTGTCCAGTAGGGCACTCATGGGAATGTCATCCAGTACCACAGGCAAGACTGGACGTCCTCCCACATATCTGTCGCGCCAGTTCGATGGGCCTGGTGATCTTTTTCCTGGGGGTTGGCCCTCTACCCCAGGTTGTGCCCGTTTAAAGAACAGTACCTTGCCATATGTCCAGGTTGATTGCAGCGGCGGCAGATGGGTCGTCCGTCCTCGCTGTATCGGTCACTGGGTCTTCCTCTGGCCGGTGGGGTCCTCCTTGGTCGACGCCACGGGATGTCCTCCGGTCCGGATGCCAGCTGGATCTTCCCTGGGGTGGAAGCCTGTAAAGACTGCACAGTTCGGGTTAGCGCAGCAACGCTCTTAGCTAGCTCTTGGACCTGATGGTGTAGGTCTGGAGCCGGGTCATTGTCCAAAGCCTGCGCATCAGCTCCCACAGGCCCTGCCGACAAGGGCGCCGCCTCCTGGTGGCAAGTGATAGCAGGGCGCTTGTGGATCACAACGCCACCCGGTGCCGGTTCTTGGAGCACCCGGATGGCTCTGTCCTTGAACTGTGCAAAGCCCAGATGGGGATCCTGTAAGGCCATTGCCCGCAACTGGGTTCGGTGGGTATTACAATACAGTCCCTCTATAAACTGTTCGGTCAACAGCCTGTCCTCGTTTCCCACTCCATCAGGGTCGGTCTGCTTAATGGCCCTCAGGGCCTCTTGTAGGTTTAGTGCATAGTCCCTTATACTCTCATGCGCTCGCTGCTTGCACCCGTAGAATCTAAGCTTAATCTCGGCTGAGGTGCGGGTATCAAAGGTGTCCTTCAGCCGGGTTAGTATCCCTGCGACAGTCTTCCTCCCAGGTGGCCAGGATTTTACTTCCCTTTTGGCTGCCCCGGTTAGTTGGGCCACCAGGATGCTCACTTTTTGCTCTTCTGTGAGGGGGTACACCTGGAAGAGGCTATCCAGCTTTTCTCTAAAGTCATGCAGGGTATGTGACTCCCCTGAGTACTGGGGTAGCCAAGCTGCTCCCGGGATATAGGGCATGGTGAAGGGCATAACTGCAGCAGCGGTAGCGCTGGCGGGGGTTGAGGCAGTGAAGCTCTCCTCCGTATCCGACATCTTCCTCCCCCCTAGTGGACCGTGGCCTACCTTGCGATGATCCTGTTCCGTAGGCCGCGGCTCCGCAGTGGATCGTCAGGGTTGAGGACCTTCCGTCGCGCTCCTGTGACGTCGGCGTCTGCTGGGCTCCTTCCAGGACCTTACGCAACGTCCGGACGTGAGGCGGGGCTTCAGTTCTCGCGCGCTTTCGGAGTCCACGCCCCTCTTCTTCCCGCGCGGCGTCCTCAAGATGGCGTCCAATGGCGGGAAAACTCCACGGATGGCGGGAAGAAGGCAGAAGATGGCGCCGGATGGCGGGAAACTTCACCGATGGAGGGAAGAAGGCTGAAGATGGCGCCGGATGGCGGGAATCTTCACCACAGGTAAGTTTGAAAAGTCTCTTTTTCAGGCACGCAGTACCCGGTGATTGCGGGCACGAAATCCTGCCGGCTACGCCAAAGTTGACGCGCCCCTGGGCCTGTGTCGCGCTGCGTTGCGCACGCGGGAGCTTACCCGGAGCCGGATCTCTTGAGGGTTGTAGTCTCGTGGCGGTGACCCGGTCCGTGCCCAGGGAGTCAAACTGAGTGGCGATGTAATAGCGGTAGATGTAGGACGACTACGCCACCCGTTGAATGCAGCTATGGAGCTGCCGCTGCAAGACAGTCCGCTGAGGCCGGTGGATGGATGGTGCAGCGTAGATGGTATAACCCCCAACGGGAGGGGTATGGCCTCAGGGCAGCAGATGTGGATGATGGGGGTAGCAGGAACCACTCAGAGACGGTGCGGTGTAATTCAGGGTCTTTACTGGTAACAACGATAGACCCTCCCGGAGTACTTGCTAGTGAACGGGGCCTGGTCAGTCCTTGAGCAGATGGGATCTCCGCTGGCCAAGCGGAATTGTAGGCCTCCCAAACTGACTGTACTCTTCTGGCTACCTTGCTAGAAGCGGATATAAGTAGCCCACGTCCCTGAGTGTACCGTGTGGTGCTCACCCGTATGGCCGGTGACTCGGGGCCTTCTAATGGCTTCCGCTCCACGATGGCGGTGCTGGTCCCACGCGTGTGACCGTGCCTTCGGGTTTCTGGGCCTGAGGACCTGAAATCCCCTGCCGATCGGCTTCTGCTGCTGGGTAAGAGTTAGTCCCCACAGCCTCGGACGCCGGGTCCGGTAAGAAAGCTTCTCAGTCAGGGCGAGCTCTGCAGCTGCCAGCCCCTGACTTGTAGTAGTATTGCTCCCACTGAGCTTCTGCTGTTTCTTCCTCTGACTGTTTCTTGTCTCTACTCTCCTTGACTGACTAACCCTGCCTCAGCCCAGGGTTTATACAGGGGAAGTTCTTCCCCTCCCAAGACTGGGCAGGAGGTGTGGCATGTACAGGATCCCTGACCAAAGGACCTCCCACCTGCTCTCAGACATAACATTACATTACTGTGGAAAACCAGACCCCTGGGGTGCCACACTGGCATGACAATTAGTAGACCTTTTTCTAAAAATCACGCTGTAAAAATTGACCCTAAAGATTGTAAAACGTCTACCTTTAGACACTTCCCATTTTTTTGCTGAAAGCTTTCATTTTTATTCCTCTGTGTCAGTTTTGTTCTTTTGTGTCATACTTCAATGCCCCTCTGGAACCTTATTCAGCTGTGCGGCAGAATAATAGGTTTGTGATTTATCATTATACTTTCACCTCTGTACTCTTGCTTCCTGATTAGTGTTGAGCATTCCGATACTGTAATATCGGGTATCGGCCGATATTCGCGGTATCGGAATTCCGATACTTAATTCCGATACTTTTACAATATCGGATACCGGAATCGGAAGTTCCCATAATGCCTGCGCTCTGTACTGTCTGTGAAGGATGACAAGTTGGATGGCAGTGCGATCCAGCCTGTCATCAGAATGCCATCCCAGCGGGGGAGAATTCTCCTGATTGTTTAAAAGCCGGCGGGCGGTATAAAGTCGCCGGCTTTTAAACAATCACACAGCCCCATACTGCTTCCCCGCAGCCTCCCACCCCGATCCTCCGCTCCCCTCGCCACCTCCCATCCCGATCGTAAGTTAGGACCGGGCGGGGAGCGCAGCTCCAAGGAGCGGGGAGTGAAGGACCCGGGCGGGGAAGCCGGCAGTGAAAAGACTTCACCGCCGGCTTTCCCGTTCTGTGCTGCGCTTTCCCGCCGGTTATTTCAAATGAACAGCTGAGGTATCAGGTGATGCCGATCAGCTGTTCATTTGAAGTCGCCGCGTTGCCCTCAGAGGGTTCATGTGAGTTCATGCTTGACTGCATGAGCTCACATGAACTTTCTCACGGCCGCACAGGTCAGCCTCACCTCCCAGACCCGTCATGATTAGTGTGTGTGCGGGGTGTGTGTGCGGGGTGTGCGCGCGATGTTTGTGCGGGTGTGCGCGGTGTGTGTGCGGGGTGTGTGTGCGGGGTGTCTGTGCGATGTGTGCGGGTGTGTGCGGTGTGTGTGCGTGCAGGCAGACATAGGCCGATGTGACACTACTACTCCCATCGGCCTATGTCTGTCCCCCGTCCACTCCTGCCAGCAGGATCAGCTCGATGGGAGCAGTAGTTCCCATCAGACTGATCCTGCTATTTAAATTGCCCTGTGTCCCCAATAAATGTTAAATACATGTCATTGGTGGCCAGTGGTTACCTAAAAGAAATTAGTTCATACATTACCTGTCCCCGCCGATCGCCACCTAAAATAAAGTAAAAAATAAAAAACTACACCTATACTCACCAAGACACCTAATTCCCCGAAGCCATCGATCTCCTGTAATAAAATATAAAATAATAAACCACAACCTTATCCTTACCCCTCCGTAGTAGTCCACGAGTGTCCCACGAAGATCTCCAGTTCAGAGCAGCCACATAGAATGTGACCGCTCTGAACCGCTGCCGCCGCTAGAATGACAGCATAAGCGGGTTCACCGGAGTTCAGGCAGCGCTGCTCCGGTTAGCTGCTTTACGGCCCTGCTGTATAGTGAGAAATTCCCACGGTACAGCAGTGCCGTAAAGGAGGTCTCCGGAGCTGCGCTGACTGAATGCACTCCGGTGACCTCAGTCAGTGGCTCCCGCTGCCGGGAGCGGACGTGTTCCCGGCAGCGTGAGCTTACAGCAGCCATGCACAGCTGTCACCATCTCCAGATGTGACAGCTGTGCATGGGAGATCAGCGCAGGAACGTGGACAGGTAACTATTATTTTTAGTAAACTAAGAATTAAATAAAATTGTGTGTTTTATTTCAAATAAATTATTTTTTTCTGGGTGTAGTGTGTGTTTTTTCTTTTTAACACTTTGTAGGTTAGTAATGGGGGTGTCTTATAGACGCCCATCATTACTAACCTGGGCTTCATGGCAGCTGGCGCTGACATGAACCCCACCACTATTACCCCCTGCCACCGCACCAGGGCAGCGTGGAAGAGCGAGGCTAAGTGCCAGAGTTGGCGCATCCTATGGATGCGCCATTTCTGGGGCGGCTGACGACAGGTGTTTCTAGCCTGGGAGGGGGCCAATATTCATGGCACCCTTCCTGGGCTATTAATATCAGCCCCCAGCTGTCTGCCTAGCCTTTGCTAGCTATTAAAATAGGGGGGACCCCACGTCATTTTTTTTGGGGGGGTCCCCCATTTTAATAGCTAGTAAAGGCTAGGTATTCAGCTGGGGGCTGATATTAGTAGCCTGGGAAGCTCCGTGGGTTTTACCCCCTTCCCAGGCTTCAAACATCTGTCTCAGCCGTCTGCTTAACCTCCGCTAGAGACTAAAATTATGGGGGATCCCACGCCATTTTTTTTTAAAATAAATCCATTATTTTAACACTAAATGACATTTGAGGAGTTAATAAAGATGCAGTCCCTAAATTATTATTTATTTTTTAATTAATTTTTCCCAAAACTTTTGACGTGGGCTTCGCCATATTTTTGTATGCCAGCCAGGTACAGCATCCAGCTTCTATGAACGCGCCATTTTCCGGGGCGGCTGCGGACTGCAATTTTCAGCGGGGGGCAGAAAGCTTGGGCCTCCCTGCGCTGCAGATTCCATCCCCCAGCTGCCTAGTTGTACCTGGCTGGACACAAAAATAGGGAGAAGCTCCACGTTTTTTTTTTTTAATTATTTCATGAAATTCATGGAATAATTAAGAAAAAAAGGGCTTCCCTATATTGTTGTGTCCAACCAGGTACAAATAGGCAGCTGGTGGTTGGGGGCAGCCCGTTCCTGCCTGCTGTACCTGGCTGGACCCAAATATAGTGCAAAGCCCCACGTCAATTTTTTTTTAATTATTTCAGGAAATTCATGAAATAATTAAAAAAAAATTATGTGGGGCTTCGCCCTATATTTGTGTCCAGTCAGGTACAGCAGGCAGGAACGGGCTGCCCCCAACCACCAGCTGCCTATTTGTACCTAGCCGGACACAACAATATAGGGAAGCCCTTTTTTTCTTAATTATTCCATGAATTTCATGAAATAATTAAAAAAAAAAATACGTGGGGCTTCGCCCTATTTTTGTGTCCAGCCAGGTACAACAAGGCAGCTGGGGGCTGGAATCCGCAGCGCAGGGAGGCCCAAGCTTTCTGGGCCCCACCCGCTGCAAATTGCAGTCCGCAGCCGCCCCGGAAAATGGCGCGTTCATAGAAGGGCCATCTTCTGGCGCTGTACCCAACTCATCCAGGGCCCTGGTGCGGTGGCTCACTGGGTAATAAAGGGGTTAAGGCCAGCTTGGCATTATCAGCTGGCCCTAAGCCCGAAATTCATGGGGTCACGCCAATATTAGACATGACCACCATGAATTTCTAGTAAAGTATTTAAAAAAAACACAAACACCCAGAAAAAAGTCCTTTAATTGAAATAAAGACACAATTCTTTATTGTTCTAAATTAAACCATACTTACAGTCACGCCCATTCCAGCTGAAGCCAACGATCTCCTGCAATAAAAGTAAAATAATAAAGCAACCTCATCCTTACCTTTCCATGGTTCCCAGGACAGCTTCAGCTCTGCTACATCGAGATGACAGGCTGGACCGCAGCAGAACGCTGCCATCCAGCCTGTCATCCCGCAGACACTGAGAAGCGCAGGCATGCTTGCGCTCCTCAGTGTCTCGCTGTGACGGCATCCAGATGAGCGGAGGTCATGTCCAATGAACTCAGCTCACCTCATGCACGTCACTGACAGCGTGGGAAAATTCTCCTGCACTCAGCGCTTCAGCGTGAGAATTTTCCCACGCTGTCAGTGACGTGCATGAGGTGCGCCGAGTTCATTGGACATGACCTCACCTCATGCACGTCACTGACAGCGTGGGAAAATTCTCACGCTGAAGCGCTGAGTGCAGGAGAATTCTCCCACGCTGTCAGTGACGTACATGAGGTGAGCCGAGTTCATTGTCGGCTCATCTGGATGCCGTCACAGCCAGACACTGAGGAGTGGAAGTATGCCTGCGCTTCTCAGTGTCTGCGGGATGACAGGCTGGATGGCAGCGTTCTGCTGCGGTCCAGCCTGTCATCTCGATGTAGCAGAGCTGGAGCCGTCGTGGGAGCCATGGAAAGGTAAGGATGAGGTTGGTTTATTATTTTTCTTTTATTGCAGGAGATCGTTGGCTTCAGCTGGAATGGGCGTGATGGTAAGTATGGTTTAATTTAGAACAATAAAGAATTGTGTGTTTATTTCAATTAAAGGACTTTTTTCTGGGTGTTTGTGTTTTTTTTAAATACTTTACTAGAAATTCATGGTGGTCATGTCTAATATTGGCGTGACCCCATGAATTTCGGGCTTAGGGCCAGCTGATAATGCCAAGCTGGCCTTAACCCCTTTATTACCCAGTGAGCCACCGCACCAGTGCCCTGCATGAGTTGGGTACAGCACCAGAAGATGGCGCTTCTATGAACGCGCCATTTTCCGGGGCGGCTGCGGACTGCAATTTGCAGCGGGTGGGGCCCAGAAAGCTTGGGCCTCCCTGCGCTGCAGATTCCAGCCCCCAGCTGCCTAGTTGTACCTGGCTGGACACAAAAATAGGGCGAAGCTCCACGTTTTTTTTTTTAAATTCATGAAATTCATGGAATAATTAAGAAAAAAAGGGCTTCCCTATATTGTTGTGTCCGGCTAGGTACAAATAGGCAGCTGGTGGTTGGGGGCAGCCCGTTCCTGCCTGCTGTACCTGACTGGACACAAATATAGGGCGAAGCCCCACATCAATTTTTTTTAATTATTTCATGAATTTCCTGAAATGATTTAAAAAAAATTGACGTGGGGCTTCGCACTATATTTGTGTCCAGCCAGGTACAGCAGGCAGGAACGGGCTGCCCCCAACCACCAGCTGCCTATTTGTACCTGGTTGGACACAACAATATAGGGAAGCCCTTTTTTTCTTAATTATTTCATGAATTTCATGAAATAATTAAAAAAAAAAAATACTTGAAGCTTCTCCCTATTTTTGTGTCCAGCCAGGTACAACTAGGCAGCTGGGGGATGGAATCTGCAGCGCAGGGAGGCCCAAGCTTTCTGCCTCCCCCCCGCTGAAAATTGCAGTCCGCAGCCACCCCGGAAAATGGCGCGTTCATAGAAGCTGGATGCTGTACCTGGCTGGCATACAAAAATATGGCGAAGCCCACGTCAAAAGTTTTGGGAAAAATTAATTAAAAAATAAATAATAATTTAGGGACTGCATCTTTATTAACTCCTCAAATGTCATTTAGTGTTAAAATAAAGGATTTATTTTAAAAAAAATTGACGTGGGGCTTCGCCCTATATTTGTGTCCAGCCAGGTACAGCAGGCAGGAACAGGCTGCCCCCAACCACCAGCTGCCTATTTGTACCTGGCCGGACACAACAATATAGGGAAGCCCTTTTTTAAAAAAATTATTTCATGAAATAATTAAAAAAAAATTGACGTGGGGCTTCGCACTATATTTGTGTCCAGCCAGGTACAGCAGGCAGGAATGGGCTGCCCCCAACCACCAGCTGCCTATTTGTACCTGGTTGGACACAACATTATAGGGAAGCCCTTTTTTTCTTAATTATTCCATGAATTTCATGAAATAATTAAAAAAAAAAATGCGTGGGGCTTCGCCCTATTTTTGTGCCCAGCCAGATACAACTAGGCAGCTGGGGGCTGGAATCTGCAGCGCAGGGAGGCCCAAGCTTTCTGGGCCCCACCCGCTGCAAATTGCAGTCCGAAGCCGCCCCAGAAAATGGCGCGTTCATAGAAGAGCCATCTTCTGGCGCTGTACCCAACTCATCCAGGGCCCTGGTGCGGTGGCTCACTGGGTAATAAAGGGGTTAAGGCCAGCTTGGCATTATCAGCTGGCCCTAAGCCCGAAATTCATGGGGTCACGCCAATATTAGACATGACCACCATGAATTTCTAGTAAAGTATTTAAAAAAACACAACACCCAGAAAAAAGTCCTTTAATTGAAATAAACACACAATTCTTTATTGTTCTAAATTAAACCATACTTACCATCACGCCCATTCCAGCTGAAGCCAACGATCTCCTGCAATAAAAGTAAAATAATAAAGCAACATCATCCTTACCTTTCCAAGGCTCCCACAACAGCTTCAGCTCTGCTACATCGAGATGACAGGCTGGACCGCAGCAGAACGCTGCCATCCATCCTGTCATCCCGCAGACACTGAGAAGCGCAGGCATACTTCCACTCCTCAGTGTCTGGCTGTGACGGCATCCAGATGAGCCGAGGTCATGTCCAATGAACTCAGCTCACCTCATGTACGTCACTGACAGCGTGGGAAAATTCTCCTGCACTCAGCACTTCAGCGTGAGAATTTTCCCACGCTGTCAGTGACGTGCATGAGGTGAGCTGAGTTCATTGGACATGAACTCGGCTCATCTGGATGACGTCACAGAGAGACACTGAGGAGCGCAAGCATGCCTGCGCTTCTCAGTGTCTGCGGGATGACAGGCTGGATGGCAGCGTTCTGCTGCGGTCCAGCCTGTCATCTCGATGTAGCAGAGCTGAAGCTGTCGTGGGAACCATGGAAAGGTAAGGATGAGGGTGCTTTATTATTTTACTTTTATTGCAGGAGATCGTTGGCTTCAGCTGGAATGGGCGTGATGGTAAGTATGGTTTAATTTAGAACAATAAAGGATTGTGTCTTTATTTCAATTAAAGGACTTTATTCTGGGTGTTTGTGTTTTTCTTTAACTTTGACTATGGGGTTAGTAATGGGGGTGTCTTATAGACGCCTCTCCATTACTAACCTGGGCTTGATGTCAGCTGGCATTATAAGCTGACATCAACCCCAACCCTATTACCCCCTGCCACCGCACCAGGGCAGCGTGGAAGAGCGAGGCTAAGTGCCAGAATTGGCGCATCCTATGGATGCGCCATTTCTGGGGCGGCTGACGGCTGGTGTTTCTAGCCTGGGAGGGGGCCAATATTCATGGCACCCTTCCTGGGCTATTAATATCAGCCCCCAGCTGTCTGCCTAGCCTGTGCTAGCTATTAAATTAGGGGGGACCCCACGTTATTTTTTTTGGGGGGTTCCCCCATTTTAATAGCTAGTAAAGGCTAGGTATTCAGCTGGGGGCTGATATTAGTAGCCTGGGAAGCTCCGTGGGTATTACCCCCTTCCCAGGCTTCAAACATTTGCCCCAGCTGTCTGCTTAACCTCCGCTAGAGCCTAAAATTAAGGGGAACCCCACGCCAATTTTTTTTTAAATAAATCCTTTATTTTAACACTAAATGACAAGTACAGTAATCAACACTATCACTGTACTTCATATATATGTGACTGACATGTTTCTATCTATCTAATCTATGTGTGATTCTCTATTCTTTCTATTCTAAATTGTCGGGTACAGATGCTGAATTGCCGGCCGGCTTTCTTAAAGAGACGGTGCATGAAAACACTATTATTTTTTTAAATAAATCCTTTACACTAAATGACAAGTACAGTAAGCAACACTGTCACTGTACTTCTTATATATGTGGCTGACATGTTTCTATCTATCTAATCTATGTGTGATGCTCTATTCTTTCTGTTGTAAATTGTCGGGTACCGGTGAATGCCGCTGCTGAATTGCCGGCTTTTCATGTCATTCTACATTATTCTTAGTTGTTTTACTTCATGTAGAATTAACCTACAAGGAAAGAAAGGGTTTATTTTCATTCCGATATTTGTGTCCCATTGACTTGCATTGGTTTCCGGTATCGGAATCGGCGATATCCGATACTTTTTGGGTATCGGCCCGATCCAATCCGATACGATATTTCCTGATATCGGAAGGTATCGCTCAACACTATTCCTGATCCATAACAAAGCATTGGCCCTAATGAAATACATGATAAAACAAGCAATGAAAACCATTAGTCTTGAGTATAATAACGCAACATCATTATCATTGTATGCGTCAAAGACTTTGAAATCAGTGCTTAATAATATGATCCTATAGCTGAACTTCTGTATTATCTGTGCCCAAGGACAGTAGTATAGATGTGATAAATCTAAAGTTTCATTTACATAAACCGACTGGCGGTGTTAAACGACTGCCAATCAGTAAATATTTGCCAATAGGCGGCCGTTTAAGTAGCCTGTTTGCACATGCAGACCATGCTTATTCATGCCCACTGAACAATCTGTAATTGGTTTTTCAGTGCGTTTAGGCTTTCATAGATGTCGCCAGCATGAGTCCTGTTTACACAGGACAACATGCTGCCAAGAACAGTGATGTTTTGTGCAGCATAAGACATCATTTCATCCAATAACCAAATATTTTGCTTATTTGTTATCATGAAATGAGTGCTGCTATGAGCACTCGTGTATGATAATCTTTCTTGTATTAATGTACCTTGAGACACCTTTGTCTCCACCCTGTGATGTTGTTCTATGGTATTGGATGTAAATATTTTGCTTGCATTTTGGGTGCTATAGTAGTATCATCATGAGCATAGGCGGATTATAATGAGGGCAATCCGGGCGACAGCCCGGGGCCCCGAGCCTGCAGAGGGCCCGCGGCTCCGGGCGGGGTGTCTAATGCCGGATTGCCCTCATTATATGTGCGGCCACCGCGGCACATACCGGTAGCAGTGGCGGGAGGGGGGGCCCGGGAGGGGGGGGCCCCATACCGCTCCCCCAGCAGCGGCCGCCGCTACTTCTTCATCGGCCGGGCCAGCACTGCAGCAGTTAACTTCCCTGTGCTGGCCCGGCCGCGTCACTGCTAGGAGACACGGCCCTGTGCGCGGCGTGTCTCCTAGCTGTGACGTCACGCAGTGCGCACGCGGCCTGCAGTGCTGCACCGAAGAACCTGAGGACTGGAGCCGAGCCGGGGGATGGTGAGTGTGTATGTGTGTGAGTATGTATGTGTGTATGTGTGTATGTGTGTGTGTGTGTGTGTGTGTGTGTGTGTGTGGGCAGATGTCATTGTGTGATGTCTGTCTGTGTGTATGTCTGTGTGTGTGTGTGTGGGCAGATGTCATTGTGTGATGTGTATGTGTGTGTGTGTGTGTAGGCAGATGTCATTGTGTGATGTCTGTTTGTGTGTGTGTGGGGGGGTAGATGTCATTGTGTGATGTCTGTTTGTGTGTGTGTATGTGTGTGTGTGTGTGTGTGTGTGTGGGCAGATGTCATTGTGTGATGTGTGTGTGGGCAGATGTCATTGTGTGATGTCTGTTTGTGTGATGTCTGTGTGTGTGTGTGTGGGCAGATGTCATTTTGTGATGTCTGTTTGTATGTGTGTGTGGGGGGGTAGATGTCATTGTGTGATGTCTGTTTGTGTGTGTGTGGGCAGATGTCATTGTGTGATGTCTGTTTGTGTGTGTAGGCAGATGTCATTGTGTGATGTCTGTTTGTGTGTGTGTGTGGGCAATTGTCATTGTGTGATGTCTGTTTGTGTGTGTGTGTGTGGGCAGATGTCATTGTGTGATGTCTGTTTGTGTGATGTCTGTGTGTGTGTGTGGGCAGATGTCATTGTGTGATGTCTGTTTGTATGTGTGTGTGTGGGGGTAGATGTCATTGTGTGATGTCTGTTTGTGTGTGTGTGTGTGTGTGGGCAGATGTCATTGTGTGATGTCTGTTTGTGTGTGTGGGCAGATGTCATTGTGTGATGTCTGTTTGTGTGTGTGTGTGTGTGTGTAGGCAGATGTCATTGTGTGATGTCTGTTTGTGTGTGTGTGTAGGCAGATGTCATTGTGTGATGTCTGTTTGTGTGTGTATGTGGGCAGATATCATTGTGTGATGTCTGTTTGTGTGTGTGTGTGGGGGGGCAGATGTCATTGTGTGATGTCTGTGTGTGTGGGGGGGGGCAGATGTCATTGTGTGATGTGTGTGTGTGTGTGTGTGGGCAGATGTCATTGTGTGATGTCTGTTTGTGTGTGTGTGTGGGCAGATGTCATTGTGTGATGTCTGTTTGTGTGTGTGTGTATGCAGATGTCATTGTGTGATGTCTGTTTGTGTGTGCATGTGTATGTCTGTGTGTGTGTGTGGGCAGATGTCATTGTGTGATGTCTGTTTGTGTGTGTGTGTGTAGGCAGATGTCATTGTGTGATGTCTGTTTGTGTGTGTGTGGGCAGATGTCATTGTGTGATGTCTGTTTGTGTGTGTGTGTGTGTGTGTGGGCAGATGTCATTGTGTGATGTCTGTTTGTGTGTGTGTGTAGTCAGATGTCATTGTGTGATGTCTGTTTGTGTGTGTATGTGGGCAGATGTCATTGTGTGATGTCTGTTTGTGTGTGTGTGTGTGTGTGGGCAGATGTCATTGTGTGATGTCTGTTTGTGTGTGTGTGTGTGTGGGCAGATGTCATTGTGTGATGTCTCTGTGTGTGTGTGGGGGGGCAGATGTCATTGTGTGATGTGTGTGTGTGTGTGGGCAGATGTCATTGTGTGATGTCTGTTTGTGTGTGTGTGTGGGCAGATGTCATTGTGTGATGTCTGTGTGTGTGTGTGGGGGGGCAGATGTCATTGTGTGATGTGTGTGTGTGTGTGGGCAGATGTCATTGTGTGATGTCTGTTTGTGTGTGTGTGTGGGCAGATGTCATTGTGTGATGTCTGTTTGTGTGTGTGTGTGTAGGCAGATGTCATTGTGTGATGTCTGTGTGTGTGTGTGTGTGTGGGCAGATGTCATTGCGTGATGTGTGTGTGGGCAGATGTCATTGTGTGATGTCTGTTTGTGTGTGTATGTGGGCAGATGTCATTGTGTGATGTCTGTTTGTGTGTGTGTGTGTAGGCAGATGTCATTGTGTGATGTCTGTTTGTGTGTGTGTGTGGGCAGATGTCATTGTGTGATGTCTGTTTGTGTGTGTGTGTGTGGGGGGGGGGCAGATGTCATTGTGTGATGTCTGTGTGTGTGTGTGTGTGTGGAGGCAGATGTCATTGTGTGATGTGTGTGTGTGTGTGGGCAGATGTCATTGTGTGATGTCTGTTTGTGTGTGTGTGTGGACAGATGTCATTGTGTGATGTCTGTTTGTGTGTGTGTGTGTGTGGGCAGATGTCATTGTGTGATGTCTGTTTGTGTGTGTGTGTGGGCAGATGTCATTGTGTGATGTGTATGTGTGTGTGTGTGTGTAGGCAGATGTCATTGTGTGATGTCTGTTTGTGTGTGTGTGGGGGGGTAGATGTCATTGTGTGATGTCTGTTTGTGTGTGTGTATGTGTGTGTGTGTGTGTGTGTGTGTGGGCAGATGTCATTGTGTGATGTGTGTGTGGGCAGATGTCATTGTGTGATGTCTGTTTGTGTGATGTCTGTGTGTGTGTGTGTGGGCAGATGTCATTTTGTGATGTCTGTTTGTATGTGTGTGTGGGGGGGTAGATGTCATTGTGTGATGTCTGTTTGTGTGTGTGTGGGCAGATGTCATTGTGTGATGTCTGTTTGTGTGTGTAGGCAGATGTCATTGTGTGATGTCTGTTTGTGTGTGTGTGTGGGCAATTGTCATTGTGTGATGTCTGTTTGTGTGTGTGTGTGTGGGCAGATGTCATTGTGTGATGTCTGTTTGTGTGATGTCTGTGTGTGTGTGTGGGCAGATGTCATTGTGTGATGTCTGTTTGTATGTGTGTGTGTGGGGGTAGATGTCATTGTGTGATGTCTGTTTGTGTGTGTGTGTGTGTGTGGGCAGATGTCATTGTGTGATGTCTGTTTGTGTGTGTGGGCAGATGTCATTGTGTGATGTCTGTGTGTGTGTGTGTGTGTGTAGGCAGATGTCATTGTGTGATGTCTGTTTGTGTGTGTGTGTAGGCAGATGTCATTGTGTGATGTCTGTTTGTGTGTGTATGTGGGCAGATATCATTGTGTGATGTCTGTTTGTGTGTGTGTGTGGGGGGGCAGATGTCATTGTGTGATGTCTGTGTGTGTGTGGGGGGGGGCAGATGTCATTGTGTGATGTGTGTGTGTGTGTGTGGGCAGATGTCATTGTGTGATGTCTGTTTGTGTGTGTGTGTGGGCAGATGTCATTGTGTGATGTCTGTTTGTGTGTGTGTGTATGCAGATGTCATTGTGTGATGTCTGTTTGTGTGTGCATGTGTATGTCTGTGTGTGTGTGTGGGCAGATGTCATTGTGTGATGTCTGTTTGTGTGTGTGTGTGTAGGCAGATGTCATTGTGTGATGTCTGTTTGTGTGTGTGTGGGCAGATGTCATTGTGTGATGTCTGTTTGTGTGTGTGTGTGTGTGTGTGGGCAGATGTCATTGTGTGATGTCTGTTTGTGTGTTTGTGTAGTCAGATGTCATTGTGTGATGTCTGTTTGTGTGTGTATGTGGGCAGATGTCATTGTGTGATGTCTGTTTGTGTGTGTGTGTGTGTGTGTGTGGGCAGATGTCATTGTGTGATGTCTGTTTGTGTGTGTGTGTGTGTGGGCAGATGTCATTGTGTGATGTCTCTGTGTGTGTGTGGGGGGGCAGATGTCATTGTGTGATGTGTGTGTGTGTGTGGGCAGATGTCATTGTGTGATGTCTGTTTGTGTGTGTGTGTGGGCAGATGTCATTGTGTGATGTCTGTGTGTGTGTGTGGGGGGGCAGATGTCATTGTGTGATGTGTGTGTGTGTGTGGGCAGATGTCATTGTGTGATGTCTGTTTGTGTGTGTGTGTGGGCAGATGTCATTGTATGATGTCTGTTTGTGTGTGTGTGTAGGCAGATGTCATTGTGTGATGTCTGTGTGTGTGTGTGTGTGTGGGCAGATGTCATTGCGTGATGTGTGTGTGGGCAGATGTCATTGTGTGATGTCTGTTTGTGTGTGTATGTGGGCAGATGTCATTGTGTGATGTCTGTTTGTGTGTGTGTGTGTAGGCAGATGTCATTGTGTGATGTCTGTTTGTGTGTGTGTGTGGGCAGATGTCATTGTGTGATGTCTGTTTGTGTGTGTGTGTGTGTGGGGGGGGGCAGATGTCATTGTGTGATGTCTGTGTGTGTGTGTGTGTGTGGAGGCAGATGTCATTGTGTGATGTGTGTGTGTGTGTGGGCAGATGTCATTGTGTGATGTCTGTTTGTGTGTGTGTGTGGACAGATGTCATTGTGTGATGTCTGTTTGTGTGTGTGTGTGTGTGGGCAGATGTCATTGTGTGATGTCTGTTTGTGTGGGTGTGTGGGCAGATGTCATTGTGTGAAGTCTGTTTGTGTGTGTGTGTAGGCAGATGTCATTGTGTGATGTCTGTTTGTGTGTGTGTGTAGGCAGATGTCATTGTGTGATGTCTGTTTGTGTGTGTATGTGTGTGTGTGTGTAGGCAGATGTCATTGTGTGATGTCTGTTTGTGTGTGTGTGGGCAGATGTCATTGTGTGATGTCTGTTTGTATGTGTGTGTGTGTGGGCAGATATCATTGTGTCATGTCTGTTTATGTGTATTTTTGTGTTTCAAAGGTGTTTATGCGTGTATGTATATGTCTGTATATGTTTGTGTGTGTGCGTGACTGCGTGCGGCCTCCTGCTGAGTATAGTTGGCGCCGTGCGGCCTCCTGCTGTATCTAGGGGGGCGCCGTGCGGCCCCCCGCTGTGTATAGATGGCTACGTGCGGCCCCCCGCTGTGTATAGATGGCTACGTGCGGCCCCCCACTGTGTATAGATGGCTACGTGCGGCCCCCCGCTATGTATAGATGGCGCCGTGCGGCCCCCCGCCGTGTATTGATGGCGCCGTGCGGCCCCCTGCTGTGTAGAGATGGCGCCGTGCGGCTCCCCGCTGTGTATAGATGGCTACGTGCGGCCTCCCGCTGAGTATAGATGGCGCTGTGCGGCCTCCTGCTGTCTCTGGGGGGGGCGCCGTGCGGCCTCCCGCTGTGTATAGATGGCTACGTGCGGCCTCCCGCTGAGTATAGATGGTGCTATGCGGCCTCCTGCTGTATCTGGGGGGGGCGCCGTGCGGCCTCCCGCTGTGTATAGATGGCTACGTGCGGCCTCCCTTTGAGTATAGATGGCGCTGTGCGGCCTCCTGCTGTCTCTGGGGGGGCGCCGTTCGGCCTCCGGCTGTGTATAAATGGCTACGCGCGGCCTCCCGCTGAGTATAGATGGCGCTGTGCGGCCTCCTGCTGTCTCTGTGGGGGGCGCTGTGCGGCATCTATGCTCAGCAGGAGGACGCACGTAGCCATCTATACACGTATACTCAGCAGGAGGCCGCACGTAGCCATCTATACAGTGCCATCTATACACAGCGGGAGGCCGCACGGCGCCATCTATACACAGCAGGAGGCCGCACGTAGCCATCTATACACGTATACTCAGCAGGAGGCCGCACGTAGCCAGCTATACGGTGCCATCTATACACAGCAGGAGGCTGCATGTAGCCATCTATACACAGCGGGAGGCCACACGGCGCCATCTATACACAGCGGGAGGCCGCACGGCACCATCTATACACAGCGGGAGTCTCAGTGCTTTGCAAGAGCAGTCAATAAATTCTGCTTGACTAATTCTGAGCACCATAAAGTCTGGTTCGCTTCTAACCTGCTGTCTTCATTTTCAGCTTGCTGAATTCTAGCTCATTTACTGTCATTCGAGACGATGCCTTTGCTGGTCTCTTTCACCTTGAATACCTGTAAGTAGTGTTGAGCGATACCTTCCGATATCAGGAAATATCGTATCGGATTGGATCGGGCCGATACCCAAAAAGTATCGGATATCGCCGATTCCGATACCGGAAACCAATGCAAGTCAATGGGACACAAATATCGGAATGAAAATAAACCCTTTCTTTCCTTGTAGGTTAATTCTACATGAAGTAAAACAACTAAGAATAATGTAGAATGACATGAAAAGCCGGCAATTCAGCAGCGGCATTCACCGGTACCCGACAATTTACAACAGAAAGAATAGAGCATCACACATAGATTAGATAGATAGAAACATGTCAGCCACATATATAAGAAGTACAGTGACAGTGTTGCTTACTGTACTTGTCATTTAGTGTAAAGGATTTATTTAAAAAAATAATAGTGTTTTCATGCACCGTCTCTTTAAGAAAGCCGGCCGGCAATTCAGCATCTGTACCCGACAATTTAGAATAGAAAGAATAGAGAATCACACATAGATTAGATAGATAGAAACATGTCAGTCACATATATATGAAGTACAGTGATAGTGTTGATTACTGTACTTGTCATTTAGTGTTAAAATAAAGGATTTATTTAAAAAAAAATTGGCGTGGGGTTCCCCTTAATTTTAGGCTCTAGCGGAGGTTAAGCAGACAGCTGGGGCAAATGTTTGAAGCCTGGGAAGGGGGTAATACCCACGGAGCTTCCCAGGCTACTAATATCAGCCCCCAGCTGAATACCTAGCCTTTACTAGCTATTAAAATGGGGGAACCCCCCAAAAAAAATAACGTGGGGTCCCCCCTAATTTAATAGCTAGCACAGGCTAGGCAGACAGCTGGGGGCTGATATTAATAGCCCAGGAAGGGTGCCATGAATATTGGCCCCCTCCCAGGCTAGAAACACCAGCCGTCAGCCGCCCCAGAAATGGCGCATCCATAGGATGCGCCAATTCTGGCACTTAGCCTCGCTCTTCCACGCTGCCCTGGTGCGGTGGCAGGGGGTAATAGGGTTGGGGTTGATGTCAGCTTATAATGCCAGCTGACATCAAGCCCAGGTTAGTAATGGAGAGGCGTCTATAAGACACCCCCATTACTAACCCCATAGTCAAAGTTAAAGAAAAACACAAACACCCAGAATAAAGTCCTTTAATTGAAATAAAGACACAATCCTTTATTGTTCTAAATTAAACCATACTTACCATCACGCCCATTCCAGCTGAAGCCAACGATCTCCTGCAATAAAAGTAAAATAATAAAGCAACCTCATCCTTACCTTTCCATGGTTCCCACGACAGCTTCAGCTCTGCTACATCGAGATGACAGGCTGGACCGCAGCAGAACGCTGCCATCCAGCCTGTCATCCCGCAGACACTGAGAAGCGCAGGCATGCTTGCGCTCCTCAGTGTCTCTCTGTGACATCATCCAGATGAGCCGAGTTCATGTCCAATGAACTCAGCTCACCTCATGCACGTCACTGACAGCGTGGGAAAATTCTCACGCTGAAGTGCTGAGTGCAGGAGAATTTTCCCACGCTGTCAGTGACGTACATGAGGTGAGCTGAGTTCATTGGACATGACCTCGGCTCATCTGGATGCCGTCACAGCCAGACACTGAGGAGTGGAAGTATGCCTGCGCTTCTCAGTGTCTGCGGGATGACAGGATGGATGGCAGCGTTCTGCTGCGGTCCAGCCTGTCATCTCGATGTAGCAGAGCTGAAGCTGTCGTGGGAGCCATGGAAAGGTAAGGATGATGTTGCTTTATTATTTTACTTTTATTGCAGGAGATCGTTGGCTTCAGCTGGAATGGGCGTGATGGTAAGTATGGTTTAATTTAGAACAATAAAGAATTGTGTGTTTATTTCAATTAAAGGACTTTTTTCTGGGTGTTGTGTTTTTTTAAATACTTTACTAGAAATTCATGGTGGTCATGTCTAATATTGGCGTGACCCCATGAATTTCGGGCTTAGGGCCAGCTGATAATGCCAAGCTGGCCTTAACCCCTTTATTACCCAGTGAGCCACCGCACCAGGGCCCTGGATGAGTTGGGTACAGCGCCAGAAGATGGCGCTTCTATGAACGCGCCATTTTCTAGGGCGGCTGCGGACTGCAATTTGCAGCGGGTGGGGCCCAGAAAGCTTGGGCCTCCCTGCGCTGCGGATTCCAGCCCCCAGCTGCCTAGTTGTATCTGGCTGGGCACAAAAATAGGGCGAAGCCCCATGCATTTTTTTTTAAAATTATTTCATGAAATTCATGGAATAATTAAGAAAAAAAGGGCTTCCCTATATTGTTGTGTCCAACCAGGTACAAATAGGCAGCTGGTGGTTGGGGGCAGCCCATTCCTGCCTGCTGTACCTGGCTGGACACAAATATAGTGCGAAGCCCCACGTCAATTTTTTTTTAATTATTTCATGAAATAATTTTTTTACAAAAGGGCTTCACTATATTGTTGTGTCCGGCCAGGTACAAATAGGCAGCTGGTGGTTGGGGGCAGCCTGTTCCTGCCTGCTGTACCTGGCTGGACACAAATATAGGGCGAAGCCCCACGTCAATTTTTTTTAAAATAAATCCTTTATTTTAACACTAAATGACATTTGAGGAGTTAATAAAGATGCAGTCCCTAAATTATTATTTATTTTTTAATTAATTTTTCCCAAAACTTTTGACGTGGGCTTCGCCATATTTTGTATGCCAGCCAGGTACAGCATCCAGCTTCTATGAACGCGCCATTTTCCGGGGTGGCTGCGGACTGCAATTTTCAGCGGGGGGGGCAGAAAGCTTGGGCCTCCCTGCGCTGCAGATTCCATCCCCCAGCTGCCTAGTTGTACCTGGCTGGACACAAAAATAGGGAGAAGCTTCAAGTATTTTTTTTTTTTAATTATTTCATGAAATTCATGAAATAATTAAGAAAAAAAGGGCTTCCCTATATTGTTGTGTCCAACCAGGTACAAATAGGCAGCTGGTGGTTGGGGGCAGCCCGTTCCTGCCTGCTGTACCTGGCTGGACACAAATATAGTGCGAAGCCCCACGTCAATTTTTTTTAAATCATTTCAGGAAATTCATGAAATAATTAAAAAAAATTGATGTGGGGCTTCGCCCTATATTTGTGTCCAGTCAGGTACAGCAGGCAGGAACGGGCTGCCCCCAACCACCAGCTGCCTATTTGTACCTAGCCGGACACAACAATATAGGGAAGCCCTTTTTTTCTTAATTATTCCATGAATTTCATGAATTTAAAAAAAAAAACGTGGAGCTTCGCCCTATTTTTGTGTCCAGCCAGGTACAACTAGGCAGCTGGGGGCTGGAATCTGCAGCGCAGGGAGGCCCAAGCTTTCTGGGCCCCACCCGCTGCAAATTGCAGTCCGCAGCCGCCCCGGAAAATGGCGCGTTCATAGAAGCGCCATCTTCTGGTGCTGTACCCAACTCATCCAGGGCCCTGGTGCGGTGGCTCACTGGGTAATAAAGGGGTTAAGGCCAGCTTGGCATTATCAGCTGGCCCTAAGCCCGAAATTCATGGGGTCACGCCAATATTAGACATGACCACCATGAATTTCTAGTAAAGTATTTAAAAAAAACACAAACACCCAGAAAAAAGTCCTTTAATTGAAATAAACACACAATTCTTTATTGTTCTAAATTAAACCATACTTACCATCACGCCCATTCCAGCTGAAGCCAACGATCTCCTGCAATAAAAGAAAAATAATAAACCAACCTCATCCTTACCTTTCCATGGCTCCCACGACGGCTCCAGCTCTGCTACATCGAGATGACAGGCTGGACCGCAGCAGAACGCTGCCATCCAGCCTGTCATCCCGCAGACACTGAGAAGCGCAGGCATACTTCCACTCCTCAGTGTCTGGCTGTGACGGCATCCAGATGAGCCGACAATGAACTCGGCTCACCTCATGTACGTCACTGACAGCGTGGGAGAATTCTCCTGCACTCAGCGCTTCAGCGTGAGAATTTTCCCACGCTGTCAGTGACGTGCATGAGGTGAGGTCATGTCCAATGAACTCGGCGCACCTCATGCACGTCACTGACAGCGTGGGAAAATTCTCACGCTGAAGCGCTGAGTGCAGGAGAATTTTCCCACGCTGTCAGTGACGTGCATGAGGTGAGCTGAGTTCATTGGACATGACCTCCGCTCATCTGGATGCCGTCACAGCGAGACACTGAGGAGCGCAAGCATGCCTGCGCTTCTCAGTGTCTGCGGGATGACAGGCTGGATGGCAGCGTTCTGCTGCGGTCCAGCCTGTCATCTCGATGTAGCAGAGCTGAAGCTGTCCTGGGAACCATGGAAAGGTAAGGATGAGGTTGCTTTATTATTTTACTTTTATTGCAGGAGATCGTTGGCTTCAGCTGGAATGGGCGTGACTGTAAGTATGGTTTAATTTAGAACAATAAAGAATTGTGTCTTTATTTCAATTAAAGGACTTTTTTCTGGGTGTTTGTGTTTTTTTTAAATACTTTACTAGAAATTCATGGTGGTCATGTCTAATATTGGCGTGACCCCATGAATTTCGGGCTTAGGGCCAGCTGATAATGCCAAGCTGGCCTTAACCCCTTTATTACCCAGTGAGCCACCGCACCAGGGCCCTGGATGAGTTGGGTACAGCGCCAGAAGATGGCGCTTCTATGAACGCGCCATTTTCCGGGGCGGCTGCGGACTGCAATTTGCAGCGGGTGGGGCCCAGAAAGCTTGGGCCTCCCTGCGCTGCGGATTCCAGCCCCCAGCTGCCTTGTTGTACCTGGCTGGACACAAAAATAGGGCGAAGCCCCACGTATTTTTTTTTTAAATTATTTCATGAAATTCATGGAATAATTAAGAAAAAAAGGGCTTCCCTATATTGTTGTGTCCGGCTAGGTACAAATAGGCAGCTGGTGGTTGGGGGCAGCCCGTTCCTGCCTGCTGTACCTGACTGGACACAAATATAGGGCGAAGCCCCACATAATTTTTTTTTAATTATTTCATGAATTTCCTGAAATAATTTAAAAAAAATTGATGTGGGGCTTTGCACTATATTTGGGTCCAGCCAGGTACAGCAGGCAGGAACGGGCTGCCCCCAACCACCAGCTGCCTATTTGTACCTGGTTGGACACAACAATATAGGGAAGCCCTTTTTTTCTTAATTATTCCATGAATTTCATGAAATAATTAAAAAAAAAAAAACGTGGAGCTTCTCCCTATTTTTGTGTCCAGCCAGGTACAACTAGGCAGCTGGGGGATGGAATCTGCAGCGCAGGGAGGCCCAAGCTTTCTGCCCCCCGCTGAAAATTGCAGTCCGCAGCCGCCCCGGAAAATGGCGCGTTCATAGAAGCTGGATGCTGTACCTGGCTGGCATACAAAAATATGGCGAAGCCCACGTCAAAAGTTTTGGGAAAAATTAATTAAAAAATAAATAATAATTTAGGGACTGCATCTTTATTAACTCCTCAAATGTCATTTAGTGTTAAAATAATGGATTTATTTAAAAAAAAAATGGCGTGGGATCCCCCATAATTTTAGTCTCTAGCGGAGGTTAAGCAGACGGCTGGGGCAGATGTTTGAAGCCTGGGAAGGGGGTAAAACCCACGGAGCTTCCCAGGCTACTAATATCAGCCCCCAGCTGAATACCTAGCCTTTACTAGCTATTAAAATGGGGGACCCCCCCAAAAAAAATGACGTGGGGTCCCCCCTATTTTAATAGCTAGCAAAGGCTAGGCAGACAGCTGGGGGCTGATATTAATAGCCCAGGAAGGGTGCCATGAATATTGGCCCCCTCCCAGGCTAGAAACACCTGTCGTCAGCCGCCCCAGAAATGGCGCATCCATAGGATGCGCCAACTCTGGCACTTAGCCTCGCTCTTCCACGCTGCCCTGGTGCGGTGGCAGGGGGTAATAGTGGTGGGGTTCATGTCAGCGCCAGCTGCCATGAAGCCCAGGTTAGTAATGATGGGCGTCTATAAGACACCCCCATTACTAACCTACAAAGTGTTAAAAAGAAAAAACACACACTACACCCAGAAAAAAATAATTTATTTGAAATAAAACACACAATTTTATTTAATTCTTAGTTTACTAAAAATAATAGTTACCTGTCCACGTTCCTGCGCTGATCTCCCATGCACAGCTGTCACATCTGGATATGGTGACAGCTGTGCATGGCTGCTGTAAGCTCACGCTGCCGGGAACACGTCTGCTCCCGGCAGCGGGAGCCACTGACTGAGGTCACCAGAGTGCATTCAGTCAGCGCAGCTCCGGAGACCTCCTTTACGGCACTGCTGTACCGTGGGAATTTCTCACTATACAGCAGGGCCGTAAAGCAGCTAACCGGAGCAGCGCTGCCTGAACTCCGGTGAACCCGCTTATGCTGTCATTCTAGCGGCGGCAGCGGTTCAGAGCGGTCACATTCTATGTGGCTGCTCTGAACTGGAGATCTTCGTGGGACACTCGTGGACTACTACGGAGGGGTAAGGATAAGGTTGTGGTTTATTATTTTATATTTTATTACAGGAGATCGATGGCTTCGGGGAATTAGGTGTCTTGGTGAGTATAGGTGTAGTTTTTTATTTTTTACTTTATTTTAGGTGGCGATCGGCGGGGACAGGTAATGTATGAACTAATTTCTTTTAGGTAACCACTGGCCACCAATGACATGTATTTAACATTTATTGGGGACACAGTAGGGCAATTTAAATAGCAGGATCAGTCTGATGGGAACTACTGCTCCCATCGAGCTGATCCTGCTGGCAGGAGTGGACGGGGGACAGACATAGGCCGATGGGAGTAGTAGTGTCACATCGGCCTATGTCTGCCTGCACGCACACACACCGCACACACCCGCACACATCGCACAGACACCCCGCACACACACCCCGCACACACACCGCGCACACCCGCACAAACATCGCGCACACACCCCGCACACACACCCCGCACACACACTAATCATGACGGGTCTGGGAGGTGAGGCTGACCTGTGCTGCCGTGGGAAAGTTCATGTGAGTTCATGCAGTCAAGCATGAACTCACATGAACCCTCTGAGGGCAACGCGGCGACTTCAAATGAACAGCTGATCGGCATCACCTGATACCTCAGCTGTTCATTTGAAATAACCGGCGGGAAAGCGCAGCACAGAACGGGAAAGCCGGCGGTGAAGTCTTTTCACTGCCGGCTTCCCCGCCCGGGTCCTTCACTCCCCGCTCCTTGGAGCTGCGCTCCCCGCCCGGTCCTAACTTACGATCGGGATGGGAGGTGGCGAGGGGAGCGGAGGATCGGGGTGGGAGGCTGGGGGGAAGCAGTATGGGGCTGTGTGATTGTTTAAAAGCCGGCGGCTTTATACCGCCCGCCGGCTTTTAAACAATCAGGAGAATTCTCCCCCGCTGGGATGGCATTCTGATGACAGGCTGGATCGCGCTGCCATCCAACTTGTCATCCTTCACAGACACTACAGAGCGCAGGCATTATGGGAACTTCCGATTCCGGTATCCGATATTGTAAAAGTATCGGAATTAAGTATCGGAATTCCGATACCGCGAATATCGGCCGATACCCGATATTACAGTATCGGAATGCTCAACACTACCTGTAAGTGCTCCACTTAATGTCATATTTTTGATTCTGTTCTTCTTCATCTACTGGCATGTGCAATTGTATGAGCAAGTATTTATATGAATTTATGACCTACTTAAACCTTTGAGGACCTTAAATTTTATTCAATCAAATTTTTTTCCAGTTGAAAACTATGGGACATATATGTGCCTTGGTCCTCAAAGGGTTTTTAAAGGGGCTGCAAACATAAATACGAAAAAAATAATTCAATTAGTGCTTTTTGAGTTCATTTAATTTTTATTTGAAGTCCATTTTTTTTATATACCTTGAAATTAAGCCCTACCCCATGGAATGAAGCCCTACCTACATGACATCTGAGAGCTACATGGATCCCGCTTGTGAGGTGCCTGTCCGTCACTACTATTCAGTTTTAGGGTCCACTCACTAAGCCATATATTCTCTCATGCAAGAGAATAGGGCCAATTATGCTAATGACACTCGGCTCAAACTCTGTCAGAGCTTCAACTGAGTGTGATCCGATTCTCTCGCAGCACAGATATGGAGAAGATGGAGAACTTACTTTCTCCATCTTCTCCATAGTCTCTGTGAGTGTTCATCGGACTGCACTTGGATGATATCCGAGTGCGGTCTAATGTTTTACGTGCACCCATAGACTTGTATGGGTGCACATGGTCCGAATATCGAATGAGATTATTTTCTCATGCCAATAATCGCAGATCTGCACTGTCCCATAGTATAACATAGGGCCGAGTCCTATCCGATAAAACATCACATAGCATTCGGCCGTGTTATACGACAGTGTGAGCGAGCCCTTAGAGTCAAGGAATATTTACATGCAGATGATGATATTATTCTCCAAGTGTATATTTTTTTAGGCGAGTTCATAGTAAATGCTTTGCCTTTTTGACATGTGATCAACTAAAGAACAAGAAAGATTTAGGACCTCCCCTATAGAGAAACGGAAAATAGTTTGGAGGACTAGCATGTCCTTTTTTATTTATTATGAGAAAATCATAAAAGATCCCGTTTTTTAACCATACTGTGACTTTCTGCTGAGGGAGAGGGAGAGAGCTGCCCTATTCAGAGTCTGTAATAAGACCTGCTGACAAAAGTGTTGAAGATACAGTCTAATGTGAATTAACAATGAAAAAAAGTTAATTTCACAAATGGCTTGTATTTTTTTAATACAAACTTTTTTGTCTTTACAGCTCCTTTAAAGGGAATCTGTCATCAGGTTTTTGCCACCTAATCTGAGAGCAGCATAATGTAGGGTTAGAGGCACTGATTCTAGTAATGTGTCACTTACTGGGCTGCTTAGAGTTTTTTTTTGATAAAATCATTGATTTGTCGGAAGGTAATTATCACTAGATGACTAGTAAGTTCTGTAGGACCCCACCCCCATCACTGATCAGTAGATTTCTGTGTACACTGAACATGGGCAGAAAGCTGCCAATCAGTGGTGTGGGCGGGGCTATACAGAGCGCAGCATTCAGAGAGCTGCTAGATCTGCAGCAGATAAAACGGTGATTTTCTCAAAATGACAGCAAGCAGCTGAAAAAGTGACACATCGCTGGAATCAGGGTATCTGCCCCAATATTGTGCTGCTCTCAGATGAGGCAGCACAATTAATATTGTGCCAAATTAATTTCCCGTGAACTATCACATGATCTATCACAGGGGATCATGTGACATGTCACGTGATAAATCAGGTGGGGGGGGGCCCGCGCCTTCTAAACTGCCCGGGGCCCTTGCTACTCTTAATCCACCCCTGATCATGAGACTTTTGAGTATGAGCTTCCTGAAATGTGATCTCATCTCAATGAAGTCCCTACACATAAGAATTAACCCTTTCGCACCAAAGCCCGCTTTTGCCTTTGTGACCGGGCCAATTTTTTAAATTCTGACCAGTGTCACGTTATGTGTTAATAACTCTGGAACGCTTCAACGAATCCCACTGATTCTGAGATATTTTTTTGTGACATATTGTACTTCATGTTAGTGGTAATTTTTTTTCGATATAACTTGTGTTTATTTCTGAAAATATCGAAAATTTGGCGAAAATGTTAAAAATTTTGCAATTTTCAAAATTTCAATTTTTATGTCCTTAAACCAGCGAGTTATGTCACACAAAATAGTTAATAAATGAAATTTCCCACATGTCTACTTTACATCAGCGCAATTTTTGAAACAGAATTTTTTTTTGGTAGGAAGTTAGAATGGTTAAAAGATGATCAGCAATTTCTAATTTTTCAAACAAAATTTACAAAACCATTTTTTAGGGACCACATCACATTTGAAGAGACTTTGAGGGGTCTATATGACAGAAAATACCCAAAAGTGACACCATTCTAAAAACTGCACCCCTCAAGGTACTCAAAACCACATTCAAGAAGTTTATTAACCCTTCAGGTGCTTCACAGCAATTAATGGAATGTAGAAGGAAAAAATGAAAGTTTTACTTTTTTCCCACAAAAATGTTACTTTAACCCCAAATTTTTCATTTTCACAAGGGTAGCAAGAAATTAATGGACCTCAAAATTTGTTGTGCAATTTCTCCTAAGTACACTGATACCCAATATGTGGTGGAGAACTACTGTCTGGGAGCCCGGCAGAGCTTGGAAGGGTAGGAGCACTATTTAACTTTTGGAATGCAATATTGTCTGGAATTGATAGCAGATGCCATGTCGCATTTGCAGAGCCCCTGAGGTGCCTAAACAGTGGAAACCTCCCATAAGTGACCCCATTTTGGAAACTACACCCCTTAAGGAATCCATCTGCTGGTGTTATGACCATCTTGATACCACAGGTGCCTCACAGAATTTTTAAATATTGGGACATGAAAATGAAATATCATGTTTTTTTCATGAAAATATTGATTTAGCCTCAAATTTCTCATTTTCACAAGGGTAAAAGGAAAAAATGAATCCTACAGTCAATTGTGAAATTTCTCGTGAGTACACAGATACCCCATATGTGGTCATAAACTACATTTCAGCCACAGTGCAAAGCTCAGAAGGGAAAGAGCGCCACATTGGAGAGCACATTTTGCTGGAATGGTTTGTGGTTGACATGTCACACTGTCAGAGCCCCTGAGGTGCCAGAACAGCAGAACCTCCCCAAAAGTGACCGCATTTTACAACCTACTCCTCTAAATGAATTTATCTAGTGGTGCAGAGAGCATATTGGCACCACAGCGGTTCCATAGAAATTTATGCCATTGGGTAATAATTACCACTTTTCTACCACTAAAATATCGTTTTATGCTCAGATTTTAAATGGAAAAATAGGTAGATGAGTAAATGGTCACTACACCCATAGATGAATTTCCAGAGTGGTGTCATTTCCAAAATGGAGTCACTTCACTGGGGATTCTGCTGTTCTGGCACTTTTCAGCACCTCTAAGTGCCAGAACTGCAGAATCCCCCCTGAAGTGACGCCATTTTGGAAATGACACCCTTCTGGGAATTTATCTATGGTTTTAGTGACCATTTTAACTCCATGGATGATTTTCAGAAACAAGCACGCAGTGGAAGTTTTAGATTCTGGAGAAACCCCCCTCCCACGCCTGGAAATTGTTAAGTGAGCTCTACTCTAATGTGTCATTCACTAAATAAACCAAATGCTTGAATGACAAAATGGGATAATTTTTTACAGTTTAAAAACGTGGTTTTGTGTGGAAGATTTTAAAGCTGTCAGTGAGGCATAAGACTGGCAATGATGGACATTGTGGGCAATAGTAACAGGTATCATGCCTCATTCCTCTTTTGGAACATACATGACATCTTCTCTGGGGGTTCTTTCTTGTTTCTGTTGCTGGAATAAGTGTAATAAAATGTCGCTCAGTGAGTCTTTTCACGTCTTCAGATTCTAATTGATAAGCGGGGCTAACATTTTCAAAAACAAGATTTTCAATTACCTTTTCCTGATAATCTGAATGTCCTGCTTTTTTGTATAACATAAAATAATTTTATGTGGCCACTTGAAATAAATAAATGACTAACTTTTTATATCAGGTATATGATTTTCTTAATACCTGGTATGGCTGTAGAACCTGGTCTGCAAGGTCCACCCCTCCCCCCATGTATTTGTTGTAGTCAATGATTGACATAGGTTTTTGCTTCAGAGTAGTGGATCTTAGTTCTACAGTGGCCCTTGTGGCATCTGCGTGGATCAAACTGGGGATAAAAATATCCTTCTTATCTTTATACTTGAGGGCAAGCAGCTCTCCATTGTGTACAGCCCCTGCCTGCCCCTTTTGGAACTTTTCCTTGACCATGGATTGTGGAAACCCCTGATGGTTTTTAAGAATGGCCCCACAAGCCCCTATGTTGTGTTCAACTTGACTTTTAAATATGAGTATGCTGGTGTAGTAATTGTCCACATAAAATTTGTAGCCTTTATGTAAAAATGGACTTATCAGCTCCCAAACAATTTTTCCAGATGTCCCCAGATAAGTAGGGCATCCTGGTGGGTTTAGTTGGCTATGGCTATCTTTCCCCTGATAAATGTGAAAAGCTGATGTGTATCCGGTTGAACTCTCACACATTTTACAGAGCTTTATTCTGAACCTTGCCCTCTTAGATGGAATAAATTGCTTGAGGTGCGGTCTTCCTTTGAATTTTACCAGGGACTCCTCAAAAGAAATGTTTTGTGTTGGAGTGTAGAGCCTTAAACACTTTTCTGTCAAGTCTTCAATGATGGGTCTGATTTTATATAGTCTGTCATGTTCTGGGACATTTCTGAGCAGGCATTGACTATTGTCGTTAAAATGCTAAAATCTCATGAGCATTTCATAACGGGTCCTTGGAAGAACAACAGAAAACATAGGGGTGGCTTGAATAGAGCGGTTGGACCAGTAGGACTCAATGTTCGTTTTTTTTTAACAAGCCCCATGGCAAATGTAGGTCCTAAATTTTTTTTAATTTCCAGAACATTAGTTGGCATCCATAAATTTGCCTAGCAATAATAGGATTGTAGATTCTGGCTGATAAATTAGGACGCCCATAAATTTGTTTGCAGGACATTATGCTCTAGCAAGCTATCTGTCAAAAACAAATTAAAAAAATTAATTGGTCCAAAATCTTTCACCTCCACATTTATAACAGAAATGGCATTAAAATCAGGGTTAAATGGAGTAGCCGAATCCGAAGGCCTCCCATCTGGGAAATGCTACATCAAGTGGCAAAGCCTCTTGTATATTGGCATACGCCAATTCACTAGTACCAGGGACAGCGCTTGTACTGGGCACTGTTCCCTGATTTGGAGACTTTTCTCCAGTAGTGCTATTTGCCCCTCTTGTTGTTCTGGTCCTTGTGTTTGAGGATGGACCAGAATCACTGCTCATTTCTGAGCTATCACTGTCGCCGCTACTAAAGACCGACGTTTATCTACAGTGGGCTGTCGGGAAGTGGTTAAATGATTCTCAAGAATATGTTTTTTTTATTAGGAACGTCTTATTCTTGAACAGTGATCAGTAGAGTTGAGCCACCCCCGTAGTGTTCGAGTTCGGTTCGGTTCGTCGAACACCCGTATGTTCGCCAAACTGTTCGTCGAACTGTTTGTCGAACACCGTCGAACACCGTTAAAACCAATGGCAGGCAAACAAAAACACATAGAAACACATAGAAAACACCTTCAAAGGTGTCCAAAACCTGACAAACTGCTCAGAAGACACAACTAACACATGGAAAAGTGACAAGTACATATAGTCATGTGAAAAGAAAAGAGGTGGAGGAGTAAAAGATGGGGGAGACACAGATATAGGCATGTCATGCCCTTCTAAAACCAAAAAAGTGCGAAGCTGACAAGGCCAGTCCGTTACTGCCCGTGTGACCTCCGTGTCGCCGGGTTTGTGCCAGAGCTGCGGTGGACCCTGACGGCCAGCCCCCCTCTCCCAATACTGGTGCCTGTCCGCAGGTCTCAGCTTTTTAATTTAAATTGTCTCTGTAATTTGAATGAGTACACTTTAAATCCTTTTACAAGGATCTATTGGAGGGCAAGTCTGATGCCAGCAGCCGCGGGAATTCCAGCTCCAGGAGCGTCCACTAAAGCTGCTGCAGTTAAAAAGCTTTCATAAGGATCGAGCTTGGCGGTCCACCACCAGGCGTCCTACCACCAGTCCCAGGCCCTGTGCCTTGGGGTGCCTCCCCGATGCTCTTCACTGAGAGTCCCGGGGGCCCGAAGCATTTCCTTTGAAAAAATTAAGTGTCCAAACTACAGGTGGTGTAGCTTGCTTAACAGGTGGGATAATCCGCTGACTAGCAGACACTGCTACTAGGTCCAAAGTATTTCCTGGGCTAGATGCAGTTAAAAATTTGTAATTAGATCTACAGGCGGTGGCTACTCCGCTGACTAGCAGACAATGCTACTAGGCCCAAAGTATTGCCTGGGCTAGATGCAGTTAAAAATTTGTAGTTAGATACTCTCGTTGGATGCTGAGAAAGCATTCCATAGAGTCTTCTGGCATGCCATATATTATTCTCTTAAAAAGCTTGGGGTAGGGGTCTAGGGGACCCTTTTATAGCCAAAATCATGGCCCTGTATTGCAATCCGTCAGCTAGGCTGAAGATAAATGGAACATTTTCATCACCTTTCATAATCACCAATGGGACAAGGCAGGGATGTCCTCTGTCCCCTCTCTTATACATCCTAGTGATGGAGCACCTGCTCTCATCCATTCGCGATAACCCCAATATTAGGTGGATTGAGGTGGGAGGCACCGAGTACAAGTGCTCTGCATTTGCTGATGATGTCCTAGTATATATCACTCAATTACATATATCCATCCCTGCTGTTATGGCTGAAATAGATCACTTTGTTACATGGTCAAATTTTAAAATCAATGCAGCGAAGTCTGAGGCCCTCGATGTCTCCCTCCCCAAATCCATACAGGATTCCATTCAGTCCAACTTTCCCTTAGCCTGGCCCTCACAGGGTATCAAATACTTAGGAATTCCTATTCATAGAGACCTCTCCCGTCTATTTTATCTTAATTTTGGGCCCTTTATTGAACAACTCCATAAAGATCTTACTTCTTAGACGGTGAAGGATTTTTCCTGGTTCGGCGTATACTAAAAATGAACGTCCTACCTAAACTCTGATACCTCTTCCAAACCATTCCCGTGGTAATTCCCTCAAATTTTTGAAAAAGACTACGCAGTAGCTTTTAGTCTCCCCAGGATGACACAGGTGGGGCAGACGGTGGTTGTCCCGGCCCGCTAAGCCGCATTGTAGCACAGTGAGCTTCGCACTGCAACTTATGCTTCATATCCATGTGACGGTTCATGCATGAAGTACTCAAACTATGTATTTTTTGGCCTCTACTTAACTTTTGGTGACAAATGTTACAGATAACACGAGTTGGGTCATCCTTAGCGATCTGAAAAAATGCACAGGCTATGCAAGGTTTAGAGCCCATGTGACTCTGCTACTAGCAATACTATCAAATGATTGGCTGGGTTAGATGCAGAGCGTCTTGGTTTGGTTGGGGGTCCCCACAGTCTGCCTAGGCTAGATGCAGTTAAAAATTCTCATTAATACGCCCAAAGTTACGGTAAACTCTATACTAAATAAGGAAGGATTCACTGACTGTGGTGGCCCCTCCGTGGGCCGTGGCGATTGGTGGAGATTTGGTGGATGATTATAGGAGAAAGCTCCTTAATAGAGAAAGTTGGTGGATTTATACTTTAAATACACGTGTACCAGCGGATTTAAACATCAGACATGATTTGATGTATCATTATGAGTGATCATTTATAGATTATTATATATATGTTCCTTTTTTCTTCTTTTCTTTTTCTTTTTGATTATTTACATTTATATGCATTGTTTCTATGCTATACGATTTTAACATGGTATGTGTGTTTAAATTTCTGATTAACTCAGCCTTGAACAGGTGCATAGCAGGACATGACATATAAATACCACTTCCTTGCTGTTTTTTTGCTATGCAATGATTAAGAACTCGTATATATATTGTGCAGAAAGAAGGGTGAAAGTGCGCCCAGGCGGGAGGAAATTGGAGTTTCATAACACATATTTGAACTGGAGAGGTATTAGAGGCCTGCAATGGCCACAGGTACTAATGGAGGTAATCAAGGTAGGGAGAGAGGCAAGAGGTCCGGTCATCTTAGTTATACAGGCCGGGGGAAACGACATAGCTTATCACAAGAGCGCATAACTAATGGCAATAATGAAACTAGACACTGAGCGCTTCAGAGAATTTTTCACAAAACTAACTATAGTATGGTCAGAGATTGTGCCGAGAACGGTATGGCAAGGTGCGTGAGACATCACGGCTTTCGAACGGACAAGGCAGGTAATAAATATTCGGATGGCAAAATTTATAAGAGACAGAGGCTGTGTAGTGATACGACACCAACAACTGGAAGGAGATAAAGCAGGCCTCATACGGCCCAACGGTGTTCACTTAATGGATATTGGACTGGACATATTACTGTCAGGACTCCAGGACGGAGTGGAACAAGCGTTAAGAGTGATGGATGGGGGTCGGAGTCCTGCATACGAGTAAGCAGGATCCTCCTTGGCCTAGAAATAGAAAGGACATATTGGAAAGTTAAACTTGTTGGCCAACTTGCCGTTGTGGAGACTGGAGACACAGGGCATGCTGCAAAAAGCTGAATTATTTTAGAAATAAAATGCATTTCTAATGGAATGAGTATAAACAGTTAATAAAGCTGTGACCGATCCTCACCCATCCAGTTGTAAGAGTTACATGATTGTATTGTCAATGAAAGGGGGGGCGTTAGGTGGCTGAGCATCTGGGTTTGGTTAGGGGTCCCCACAGTCTGCCTAGGCTAGATGCATTTAAAAATCATTATTAGATACACAGGTGGTGCAGCTTGCTTCGCAGCTGGGTTGCTACGCTGACTAGCAGACACTGAAGCTTTGGAACAGACCTCTGAGTAAACAGCTCTTCAGACTCAACCATCTGTGTTACCCCAAGCCATAGTGTATGTATTTTCTTACGGTTAAAGGGGGGGGGGGGACCCAACCTACCTCTAATTGACGATGCAACGTCACGTAAACAAAGCAAGGGGACTCCAAAAAGAGTCTCCATTTTTTCCAAAAATTTGTGGCACAGACACCACTTAAGTGACATCAATTGCCCCAGAGTTGCTTAAAACGGTTGGTTAGAATGAGTACCACACACTGCTACTATGCCCAAAATTATTTTCCAGACAAGATGCAGCTAAAAATTATTAGTAATTTGCAAGCTGGTGGAGCTTAGTATAGATGGCATAATAGAATGAGTACCGCACACTGCTACAGGCCCAAAATTATTTTCCAGACAAGATGCAGCTAAAAATTATTAGTAATTTGAAAGCTTAAAACGGTTGGTGAGGTGATTTTACGAAATCCTCAAGCTTTTACTCTCCCCAGGATGACACAGGGGTAGAAAAGTCCTTGCGGATCCATGATTTGTTCATCTTTATGAACGTGAGTCTGTCTACATTCTCAGTGGACAGCCGCGTGCGCTTATCTGTCAGCACACCACCAGCAGTGCTGAACACAAGTTCAGAGAGAACGCTGGCTGCGGGACATGACAAGATCTCCAAGGCGTAAGTGGCGAGCTTCGGCCATTTAATCCGGATTGGAAGCCCAAAAAGAGCAAGGGTCCAGTGACACAGTCATGGCTTCAATGTTTACTTGGAGATACTCCTGTACCATCGTCTCTAGGCGTTGACTATGTGTCAGACTTCTTGTCTCCTGTGGCCTTGCAAAGGATGGGCTAAAAAAGCTGTGAAATGATTCCGCAAAATTGCTGTTACCAGCAGATACTGTGTTTCTGTTACGGTTTGAGTGCTGAACACTCGACAGTCCCACGGTTGGCAAGTTAGAACTGTGAGATTCACTACGTGCACCACTGGTGTTTTGTGGAAAAGCACATGTAAGATTCTGCAACAGTCTCTGCTGATACTCCTCCATGCGTGAATCCCTTTCTATGGCAGGAATTATTTCGGCAAATTTACTTTTGTACCGGGGATCTAAGAGTGTGGCAACTCAGTAGTCAGCATTATTTTGAATTCTGACAATTCGAGGGTCATGTTGCAGGTAGTGCAGCAAGAAGGCACTCTTGTGCCTTGCGCATCCAGGAGCACCAAGTCCCTGTTGTGTTGGTGGCGAGGTAACAATCATGCTTCCTTCCTCTGCCCTCTCCCCCCAACCTCGCACAACAGAAATGTGATCAAGGTCTCCCTCATCTTATGAGTCTTCAATCAGTTCGTCCTCCACTTCTTCCTGGGCTCCTGCACCTTCCTCACTAGTTTGGCTGCTACCATGCGCCCTGGTAAATCCATCTCCCCCACCCTCACATGCCTGCCGCCTTGGTGCTGCCGACCGTCTGGACCTTGCAGATGTTAGCCCTTCCGCATACAACTCCTCCTCCTCTACTTCCTCCACCTCCTCTTGTCGCACCACCTGACTCCGAATTCTGTTTAACCTGTGCTCCAGCATGTAAATCACCGGAATAGTCATGCTGATAATGGCATCGTCAGCACTAAACATCTTCGTCGCCATTTCAAAACTGCGCAGAAGGGTGCATAGGTCCCTGATCTGAGACCACTCCTCCAGCGTGATTTGCCCCACCTCTGGATCCCGTTGGCCCAGGCTATATGTCAGAACGTATTGCACCAGGGCTTGTCGGTGCTGCCACAGTCGCTGCAACATGTGCAGAGTTGAATTCCACCGGGTAGGCACATCGCATTTTAGCTGGTGAAGTGGCAGGCCCAACGACTTTTGTAGAGATGTAAGTCGCTGAGCTGCGGGATGCGAACGGCGGAAGTGAGCACACAGCGACTATTGCCCTCTGCAGAAGGCCATCTAGTCGGGGATAATGGCCTAAAAATTGCTGGACAACCAGGTTCAACACGTGAGACAAACAAGGCACTTGTGTGACATTGCCCCGGCGAAGGGCCTTCCCTGGTTTCAGGTCCAGTGGAGACAACCATTCATGAAACTGGTTCTCCAGAGCTGACCACAACTCCTCAGCTGTGTGACTCACATTTCCCAGACATTTCAAAGTAAAAATCGCCTGATGACGTTGAGCCCTGCTGCCAGCATAGTAAGGAGGTGTGCAGGATCCCTTCTGCGCAGTTAGAAAGCATGTGGCATGACCAGACAGGCTTTGGGTGCAGGTGGAGGACCGAGAGGAGGTTGAGGAGGCAGAAGCAGTGGAGGAACTTCGAGATAAAGAGGATTGACGCACAACTCGTGGGGACGGCAAGACTTGGACAGCAGCCCCTTGTCCTGCTGTCACCATAGTTACCCAGTGCCCAGTCAGCGACATGTAATGCCCCTGTCCATGCCTACTCGTCCAAGTGTCTTTGGTGAAATGCACCCTGTCACACACAGAGTTTCTCAAAGAAGCGGTGATGTTGTGTGCGACATGCTGGTGGAGCGCAGGCACACCTTTCTTTGAGAAGTAGTGCTGACTGGGCATCTGGTACTGGGGCACTGCGACGGACATAAGGTCTCGAAAATCCTCTGTGTCCACCAAGCGGAAAGGCAGCATTTCTGTAGCCAAGAGCTTGCAGATGGTGAAATTCAACCTGTTAGCTTTCTCATGGCTAGGAGGAAATGATCTTTTACTTGTCCACATCTGAGGGACCGAGGGCTGGCTGTTGTGCTTAGACGGGCTTGAGAAGGGTGCCCCCGGCAAACTGCCGGTCTGTGAGGAAGATGCAGGCGGACATGTTAGGTTGCCTTGATCCAAAGGTGGTGCTCTCGATGTTGGAGAGCGCTCAACACCAGCTGGTGTTTCCACCTCCAAAGAAAATGATGACCTGCCAATCACGCTGGCTGTTGCGGGTAAAGAAGTGGCAGGTCTGCATCCCAAAACAGGCGTGACTGCTGTCCCCCTAGTCACAGAAGATGAAGAGGCCACGGATGCACAAGATGGGACAGACGGTGGTTGGCCCGGCCCGCTAGGCCGCATTGTAGCACAGTGAGCTTCCCACTGCAACTTATGCTTCATATCCATGTGACGGTTCATGCATGAAGTACTCAAACTATGGATTTTTTGGCCTCTACTTAACTTTTGGTGACAAATGTTACAGATAACACGAGTTAGGTCATCCTTATCGATCTGAAAAAATGCCCATCCTATGCAAGGCTTAGCACCCATGCGACCTGAAGAGCCACCATGACTTGTGGTCAGAGGCAGAGTTGTGTTTGAGGATGCAGTTGTTGACGTGCTTCCAGTACTACGTCTCTGTCCAGGAAGGCGCAACCTGACCTCGTCGTCACTAGCATACTCCTCCACCTCCTCTGCTGACCTCATCGACTGGCTGACTGTGGGTTGACAGTAAGTGGGATCTGAAACCTCGTCGTCATCACCCTGTGTGTTCTCACACCCGTCGTCCTCAGAGCCAACCTGTTCCTGCCCTGACAAAAAACTAAAGTTGTCGCTCCAATCAGGTATTTGAGTCTCATCATCGTCTTCCTCATTGTCTCCACCAACAGGAGTTACAGTTTGGGAACGAGGGTCTACATTATGGTAAGAACCTGATGCGTCTGGTCCTGGATCCGACTCATAAAGATTCTGGGCATCAGTGCAGATCATCTCCTCGTCTGGATTCACAGAAGCTCTGGAGCCGACCTCGGATTCCCAGGCTATAGTATGAGTAAACAGCTCTGCAGACTCAACCATCTGTTCTACCCCATACTCAGACGGGCAGCTGGAGACTTGGGAGCTGTGAGGAAGCAAGTGCGATTGGGGTGACACCTCTGAGGACTGGAGTATTTGTGATGTTGAAGTTGAGGTGGAGGAGAGCCCACTTGAAGGAGCACTTGATATCCGTTGAAGCACCTGCTGTTTTTGTGCCTCATCTGGAATTTGTAGCGATTGGCGTGGCCGTAAGAAAGGGATCGTATCACATTGTCCGCTAAAAGAAGTAGACATCTTAGTTTGGCTGGAAGATGGTCTTTCTTCTGCAGATTTTACTGTTGCTTTAACACCTACCCCACTGACACAACCTTTTTTCCCCTTCCCAACACGGCTATTCCCCTTTCCACCAGCAGCAGGCCTTTTTCCACTCATTTTGGTGGTTAACTAATTGACAACTCTGGAGTTGTTTGCACAAAAAACGATGGATGGGAACCGAGCAGAGCTGAGTGGCCAAACTGTGGTATTAGCCCAAAAGGATTGGCTGGGTTAGATGCAGTAAAACAATTTTATTACATACACAGGTGGTGGAGCTTAGTATAGATGGCCTAATAGAATGAGTATCACACACTGCTACTATGCCCAAAATTATTTTCCAGACAAGATGCAGCTAAAAATTATTAGTAATTTGCAAGCTGATGGAGCTTAGTATAGATGGCCTAATAGAATGATGCTATGCCCAAAAGGTTTTACTTGGCTAGGTGCAGTAAAAAAAATTGTATTCTATACACAGGTGGTGTAACTTGCAACACAGATACGCTACTCCACTGACTAACACACACTGCAAGAGGCCAAAAAGGATTTGCTTAGCTAGATTTAGCCAAATGCTGTGAAAAACACTTGCACAGCACTGGCACAGACCTGCCTGGCAAAAAGTCCTAGGAAATGCTGTAACCTAGTCCTCAAAAGGACTGCAATTACAACTAGTCCCTACTCCCAAGCTGTCTATTTAAGAGCACAGACCTGCCTGCTAAAAGTCTTAGGAAATGCTGTAACCTAGTCCTCAAAAGGACTGCAATTACAAGTAGACCCTACTCCCAATCTATCTATTTAAGAGCACAGACCTGCCTGCTAAAAGTCGTAGGAAATGCTGTAACCTAGTCCTCAAAAGGACTGCAATCACAACTATTCCCTACTCCCAAGCTATCTGTATATTTCTGAGAAAATTGGCTTGAAATTAACACTGAATGTATAGCGCACACAGCAACAGCGGTGCCATCTAACACACAGCTGCAGCAGTGAGAAAATGGTGGCGACGGGGAAAATGGCTGGGTCTTATAGGGCAAGGACATGTGACATACACTGCCAATGACACATGCCCTTGCTTGTGTGAAAAAAAGCAGTTCGCTCCGTGTGTGCGCTGCTGATAGGCTGACAGACTGCACCTCCCCACTGTAAATGCGGGAAAGAGAAAAAAAAATGGAGATCTTCATTATTTATGCAGAGATCCATCCCCTGCCCCTCCCCCCGCCCCGCTGTACACTCAAACTGCGTATTAACATTGATTATCAGCATTACTGTGAAAAAATCCAGTTATGATTTTGGTGCACGAACAGTTATCGAACATAACCTCGAGCAGCCGGATTTTTTTTTAAATCGTTCGTGTTCGCCGAACGGCCCGAACACCGCCCAAAACAGCTCGAATTTGAGATTGGCGAACAGTTCGAGTCGAACACCGCTCATCTCTAGTGATCAGTAAAGATGATCGAATCTCTTGAATTTCAAATTCACCAGCTCCATCAAAGTCTTCCAAACATTAAATTTGCTGCAAACCGATTCTTGAATTTCAAAAATGCAAAGTCTCCAATTGCTTTGAAAAGATGTATTTAACACTTTGAGGTCTCCTAGGACCGTGTTAAGCTTCCTTTGAGCTTTTATAATGCAAACACAGCCTTAGAAATGTCCACATGAGCTCCACAAATCTGGATAAATGTACAGCAACCAGTGGTAACCAATAGCCTGTTTAACACTGTACAAGAAGACTTTTTATACTATTTTTAATATGTAAAAGTGTTCTCAAAATTATCCCTTTTTGGCAGCAGATGTCTGTCTTCCTGGTGTTTATACACAGGTGGTGTATATGGAAGAAGTTATGGCTTTTTGATAAGCACTGGTCCAAAAATTATCCTTGTTTTGTGAGTAACAAAACGTTTGTAGGTTGTTAAATTACTAAGCTACAGTGGGGAAAATAAGTATTTGATATGTGGCACCCCAGGGGTCTGGTTTCCACAGTAACAGCAATGTTATGTCTGAGAGCAGGTGGGAGGTCTCTTGGTCAGGAATCCTATGCATGCCACACCTCCTGCCCAGTCCTGGGAGGGGAAGAACTTCCCCTATATAAACCTGGGGCTGAGGCAGGGTTAGTGAGTAGAGAAGAAGTAGAGACAGAGAAGAGAAGCAGATATAGGAAAAGAACATCAGGAGCTCTGTGGGAGCAGTGCTACAAGGAGTCAGGGGCTGGCAGCTGCAGAGCTCGCCCTGACTGAGAAGTTATCACCGGACCCGGAGTCCGAGGCTGTGGGGACTAACTCCTATCCAGCAGCAGAAACCGACCGGCAGGGGATTGCAGGTCCTCTGGCCCAGAAACCCGAAGGCACGGTCACACGCGTGGGACCAGCACCGCCGTCGTGGAGCGGAAGCTACTAGAAGGCCCCGAGTCACCGGCCATATGGGTGAGCACCACACGGTACACTCAGGGACGTGGGCTACTTATACCCGCTTCTAGCAAGGTAGCCAGAAGAGTATCGTTAGTTTGGGAGGCCTACAACTCCGCCTGGCCAGGGGAGATCCCATCTGCTCAAGGACTGACCAGGCCCCAATCGCTAGCCAGTACTCCGGGAGGGTCTATCGTTGTCACCAGTAAAGACCCTGAACTACACCGTACCATCTCCGAGTGGTTCCTGCTACCCCCATCATCCACGTCAGCTGCCCTGAGGCCATACCCCTCCCGTTGGGGGTTATACTATCACGCTGCACAATCCTACCACCGGCCTCAGCGGTCTGCCCTGCAGCAGCAGCTCCTTAGCTGTACTCAACGGGTGGCGTAGTCGTCCAACATCTACCGCTAATACAGCGCCACTTAGTCTGACTCCCTGGGCACGGACCGGATCACCGCCACGAGACTACAACCCTCAAGAGATCCGGCTCCGGGTAAGCTCCCGCGTGCACAACGCAGCGCGACACAGGCCCAGGGGCGCGTCAACTTTTGGCGTAGTCGGCAGGATTTCGTGCCCACAACCACCGGGTACTGCGTGCCTGAAAAAGACTGTTCAAACTTACGTGTGGTGAAGATTCCCGCCATCCGGCGCCATCTTCCGCTTCCTTCCCGCCATCGGTGGAGTTTTCCCGCCATCCGGCGCCATCTTCAGCCTTCTTCCCGCCATACATGGAGTTTTCCCGCCATTGGACGCCATCTTGAGGACGCCGCGCGGGAAGAAGAGGGGCGTGGACTCCGAAAGCGCGCGAGAACTGAAGCCCCGCCTCACGTCCGGACGTTGCGTAAGGTCCTGGAAGGAGCCCAGCAGACGCCGACGTCACAGGAGCGCGACGGAAGGTCCTCAACCCTGACGATCCACTGCGGAGCCGCGGCCTACGGAAGAGGATCATCGCAAGGTAGGCCACGGTCCACTAGGGGGGAGAAGGATGCCGGATACGGAGGAGAGCTTCACCGCTTCAACCCCCGCCAGCGCCACCGCTGTTGCGGTCATGCCTTTCACCATGCCCTATATCCCGGGGGCAGCCTGGCTACCCCAGTACTCAGGGGAGTCACATACCCTGCATGACTTTAGAGAAAAGCTGGATAGCCTCTTCCAGGTGTACCCCCTCACAGAGGAGCAAAAAGTGAGCATCCTGGTGGCCCAATTAACCGGGGCAGCCCAAAGGGAGGTAAAGTCCTGGCCACCTGGGGGGAGGACTGTCGCAGGGATACTAACCCGGCTGAGGGACACCTTTGATACCCGCACCTTAGCCGAGATCAAGCTTAGATTCTACGGGTGCAAACAGCGGGCACATGAGAGTATAAGGGACTATGCCCTGAACCTACAAGAGGCCCTGAGAGCCATTAAGCAGACCGACCCTGACGGCGTGGGAGACGAGGACAGGCTGTTGACTGAACAATTTATAGAGGGTTTATATTGCAATGCCCACCGAACCCAGTTGCGGGCAATGGCCTTACAGGACCCTCATCTGGGATTTGCACAGTTCAAGGACAGAGCCATCCGGGTGCTTCGAGAACCGGCACCAGGTGGCGTTGTGACCCCCAGACGCCCCACTACCACTTACCACCAGGAGGCGGCGCCCTTGTCGGCAGGGCCTGTGGGAGCTGATGCGCAGGCTTTGAACAATGACCCGGCTCCAGACCTGCACCATCAGGTCCAAGAGCTAGCTAAAAGCGTTGCTGCGCTAACCCGAACTGTGCAGTCTTTACAGGTTTCCACTCCAGGGAAGATCCAGCTGGCATCCGGACTGGAGGACATCCCGTGGCGTCGACCAAGGAGGACCCCACCGGCCAGAGGAAGACCCAGCGACCGATACAACGAGGACGGACGACCCATCTGCCGCCGCTGCAATCAACCCGGACATATGGCAAGGTACTGTCCTTTAAACTGGCACAACCTGGGGTAGAGGGCCAACCCCCAGGAAAAAGATCACCAGGCCCATCGAACTGGCGCAACAAATATGTGGGAGGACGGCCAGTCTTACCCGTGGTACTGGATGGCATTCCTATGAGTGCCCTACTGGACACCGGGTCACAGGTCACCACCATCCCGTACGTGCTCTTCAAGCAGTACTGGAATGACTCGGATATCACCCGCTACCCTGACGACGACTTGAGTATCATCGCCAGCAATGGTCAGCCCGTGCCACAGATTGGATTTAAAGAGGTGACCATTAAAATCGGTAGAGTCGAACTGGCAGCACAGGGACTGATCATTGTAGACATTGACAAACACGAGAGTCACCCAAAGATAACTCTAGGAACTAATGTAATTGAAAATTGTCTTGCAGAGGTGATTTTCCTTTTACAGCAGGTTGCCAAGAACGCCAGCTCCGGCCAGCAGCGAGTGCTCCAGAAAGAGATCCAGGCACTGATGCGACGGCAACAGCTAGAACTCTCCGGTGGTGAGATTGGTAGCGTGCGAATGTGTGACCCTTTCCCTATTGCCATGCCCCCGAAAAGTGAAATGATGATTTGGTGCCGGGCAGCTATTGGTCTGAGAGGTAGAGATTACCAGGCAATGGTAGAACCAGTTTACTCAGACAGTAGGCCCACCATTTTGACAGCACGGGGGGGTGGTCAATGTACGCCATGGGAGGGTGCCCGTTCGCATAATAAATATCGGGAAGAGGGAAGTGTACCTGCCCCGGTATGCCACGCTAGCCAAATTGTATACCATCAATCAAGATTCCATACAGTCCGTAGAACCCTTGCCTCCATCTTCCCCGGAGGAAGGTAACGGCTCTCAGAAAACAATGGAGGACTGGTGTCAGCAACTACATTTGGGTACTGACTCCACTCCCTCACACCAGAAACAGGGAGTCTATCGGGTGGTTCAAGAGTACGAGAGAGTGTTTAGTAAACACCCGTTAGACTTCGGGCGAGTCAAGGGGGTAGAACACCACATCCCCACGGGAGACCATCTTCCCATAAAAGAGAGGTATCAACCCGTACCCTGCACACTACCAACACGCCAAGGGGATGCTTAGGGACATGAAGGAGGCTGGGGTGATCAGGGATAGCGGTATCCCCTGGACAGCTCCACTAGTCTTAGTCAAAAAGAAGGACAACACCATGAGGATGTGTGTAGATTACCGGAAAATCAACCGTATCACACACAAGGATGCGTACCCCTTACCAAGGATAGAGGAGTCTTTGGCTGCTTTAAGATCTGCTAACTTCTTCTCTACCTTGGATCTCACTAGCGGGTACTGGCAGGTTCCTGTAGCAGAGGCGGACCGGGAGAAGACCGCATTCACCACCCCGATGGGACTTAGCGAGTTTACCTGCATGCCGTTCGGACTCTGTAACGCACCAGGAACCTTTCAACGATTAATGGAGTGCTGTCTGGGACACCGGAACTTTGATACGGTCCTGTTATACCTGGACGATGTCATCGTCTACTCCAAGACCTACGAGGACCACCTGAAGCACCTGGCGGAAGTGTTTGAAGCTCTGGCAAGTTACGGCCTAAAGGTGAAACCTTCCAAGTGTCACCTCCTGAAACCAAAGGTGCAGTACCTGGGACACGTGGTGAGCGCTGACGGAGTGGCTCCCGACCCTGATAAGATCACCGCAATTAAGGAATGGCCAAGTCCCTCCAGTGTAAAGGAAGTGCGGCAGTTCCTCGGGTTGGTAGGCTATTACCGCAGATTCATCCCCGGTTTCACCAAAAAGGCAGCTCCTATGCAGGACCTCCTGATAGGCCAGTCCCGGAAGGCCAAGAACCAGAAGCCGCCCTTCAAATGGGAGAAGTTAGAAGAAGAGTCCTTCCGCCAGCTGAAGATGGCCCTCACGGGGGATGAAATCCTGGCGTACCCTGATTACAGCCAGCCCTTTATCCTCCACACCGACGCAAGTAACATCGGGCTAGGAGCCGTACTATCCCAGATCCAGCAGGGGAAAGAACGAGTAATCGCTTACGCCAGTCGAAAACTGCGACCCACCGAAAGAAACCCTGAGAATTACAGCTCATTTAAGCTAGAGTTCCTGGCAGTGGTTTGGGCAGTCACCGAACGCTTTAAGCACTACCTCGCTTCTTCCCGGTTCACCTTGTACACGGATAACAACCCGTTGACACACCTGGACACGGCAAGACTCGGTGCCCTAGAGCAGAGATGGATGGCCCGTCTGTCCAACTACGAGTTCACAATCAAATACCGGGCAGGACGCTCCAATACCAACGCGGACGCCCTGTCCAGGATGCCAAACATACCGGACGTAGGAGAAGATCCAGAGGGACTGGAAGAAGTCGAACTCCCCGCGTTCCACCGTCATGGGACTATCCAGTATTCCCATCGGGTAAGGAGTAAGCAAGCCGCTACGTTTAACCCCTTGCCTCACTACAACTGGGAGGAAACGCAAGACAGTGACCCTGCCGTCCGGCTGGTGAAGGAGATGCTGACTCGGCCAGAGGCTCGCCTTGACCCAGACGCTCCGGAGGAAGCCAAGCAACTGTGGGCTGAGAAGAGTCGACTGTTCCTTTACAAGGGGAAGTTGTGCCGCAGAATGGTTAACTCCCGGACGCATGAACTAATCTGGCAAGTAGTGGTGCCACGGAGAGACGCAGCCATGGTGATGGAAGCATACCACGACGGGGCTGGACACTTCGGATGGAAGAAGCTGGAGTTCCTGCTGCGTGGGCGGTTCCACTGGGTAGGCATGAGGGGAACCATCGAGAGGTGGTGCAGAGACTGTGGCCCGTGCAACCTAAGAAGGAAGGACCATGCCAGCCAGAAGACTCCCCTGCAGTCCATCGTCACCCGGCAGCCGTTGGAACTGGTAGCCTTGGATCATGTAAAACTGACCCCAAGCAGAAGTGGCTACATCTACGCGTTAACCATTGTGGATCATTACTCCCGGTTCTTGGTTGTCGTCCCCGTTAAGGACTTAACGGCTCAAACAGCAGCTAGAGCCTTCCAGCAGCACTTCTGCCGTCCACACGGGTACCCGGACCAAGTGCTGACGGACCAGGGACCTGCCTTTGAAGCGGAGGTCTTCCAGGAATTCTGCAATCTGTATGGCTGCCGGAAGATAAGGACGACACCCTATCATCCGCAAACTAATGGACTTTGTGAGAAAATGAACCAGGTGGTAATGGATCTCCTGAAAACGTTGCCCCTGGAAGAACGCAGTCTGTGGCCTGAGAAGCTGCCCGATCTGGTGGACCTATACAACCACATCCCGGTAGGTTCCACCAACTGTACCCCGGCTTACCTAATGAGGGCGAGACCTGGTAAGTTACCTGTTGACCTGGAAATGGGAGTCCTGACACCCGAGGACATTTCACCAGAAGCAGACTGGGACACAGAGAGGCAGCAGCAGTACCGGAAAGTACAGGAGAGCGTGGAGCGAAGTCTCTGTCAGGCTAGGGAAAGACAAGAGAAAACTTACAACCAGTATGCTCCCGCTGTTCCCCTGGTACCCGGAGAGCAGGTCTTGAAGAGGAAAAGACGGCTCCACAAGTTGGACGACCAGTGGGAGAAGGACCCGTACACCGTACTGCCCTCAAGCCACGAGAACCCGAAAGTCTGTACCATCAGTAAAGACGGAGGGGAGACCATAGCCATTGTATCCCGGGATCACCTGAAGAAGTGTCCTGAACAGCTACGGAACCCTGAAGAGGAACAAGAAGACCATCGACCCGTAGAGGAAAGGGAAGATATGGTTAGTACTGTGCTCGGAGACTTCCCTCGGTCCTGGACTCAAGTCAATGGTGCAGTTGTGGTACCCGTCCTCACGTTCCTCCAACCAGCATCCCAAGTGCCTACGGAGCAACAGGTAGAGCTGGAAGAGCAGCCAGCCCAGGAGGCAGAAGACTCCACACAAGCAGAACAGGAGGATCAACCCTCTGCTTATAGTGAGCCTGCCGTACCCCTAGTGAGCCAAAGAGCCGGTAGACAGCTCCCCAGTTTACCCTTGACAGCTCCTACACCCTGTAGTTCAGGGCTAGACAGTCAGCTCCGTAGGTCCACTAGGGCCACTAGAGGCCAGTTACCCGCACGTTGGAGGATTTGAAGTGTATAAATTGTTTTATTTGTGGTTACCTGTTTTTCTTGTTGCTTGTGTATAATTATGTGTTTCTAGTTATTTATAGGAGTCCTTGGTGGATTTACCGGGAATCCTTGTACATGGTTGGAGCGTAACCTAGGAATGGACTAAAGACTGTTAAGGACTCGGGGCAGGACAGACCCCTACCTGGTTACGTCTCCCTGTTTTGGTGAAATGGACACCTTGCTTTTCTTCAAAAACTGCACCCGGTTGCGGACACGCCGTGACCATCTTTATATGTTTTTCTTATTGTACTATTATTGTTTATACCTTGTTATGTTTAAAAATATGTTTAGTCCCGGAGTGCTAAATTTCACTAGGGGGGAATGTGGCACCCCAGGGGTCTGGTTTCCACAGTAACAGCAATGTTATGTCTGAGAGCAGGTGGGAGGTCTCTTGGTCAGGAATCCTATGCATGCCACACCTCCTGCCCAGTCCTGGGAGGGGAAGAACTTCCCCTATATAAACCTGGGGCTGAGGCAGGGTTAGTGAGTAGAGAAGAAGTAGAGACAGAGAAGAGAAGCAGATATAGGAAAAGAACATCAGGAGCTCTGTGGGAGCAGTGCTACAAGGAGTCAGGGGCTGGCAGCTGCAGAGCTCGCCCTGACTGAGAAGTTATCACCGGACCCGGAGTCCGAGGCTGTGGGGACTAACTCCTATCCAGCAGCAGAAACCGACCGGCAGGGGATTGCAGGTCCTCTGGCCCAGAAACCCGAAGGCACGGTCACACGCGTGGGACCAGCACCGCCGTCGTGGAGCGGAAGCTACTAGAAGGCCCCGAGTCACCGGCCATACGGGTGAGCACCACACGGTACACTCAGGGACGTGGGCTACTTATACCCGCTTCTAGCAAGGTAGCCAGAAGAGTATCGTTAGTTTGGGAGGCCTACAACTCCGCCTGGCCAGGGGAGATCCCATCTGCTCAAGGACTGACCAGGCCCCAATCGCTAGCCAGTACTCCGGGAGGGTCTATCGTTGTCACCAATAAAGACCCTGAACTACACCGTACCGTCTCCGAGTGGTTCCTGCTACCCCCATCATCCACGTCGGCTGCCCTGAGGCCATACCCCTCCCGTTGGGGGTTATACTATCACGCTGCACAATCCTACCACCGGCCTCAGCGGTCTGCCCTGCAGCAGCAGCTCCTTAGCTGTACTCAACGGGTGGCGTAGTCGTCCAACATCTACCGCTAATACAGCGCCACTTAGTTTGACTCCCTGGGCACGGACCGGATCACCGCCACGAGACTACAACCCTCAAGAGATCCGGCTCCGGGTAAGCTCCCGCGTGCACATCGCAGCGCGACACAGGCCCAGGGGCGCGTCAGATACACGGCTGATTTTGCAAGTTTTTCCACCTACAAAGAATGGGGAGGTCTGTCACTTTTATTGTAGGGACACTTCAACTGTGAAAGACAAAGTATTAAAAAAAAATCCAGAAAATCACATTGCATGATTTTTACATAATTAATTTGCACTTTATTGCATGAAATCAGTATTTGATATAATAGAAAAACAGAACTTAATATTTTGTATTGAAACCTTTGTTTGCAATTACAGAGGTCAGACGTTTCCTGAAATTCTTGATCAAGTTTGCACACACTGCAGCAGGGATTTTGGCCCACTCTTCCATACAGATCTTCTCCTGATCCTTCAGGTTTTGGAGCTGTTGCTGGGCAACATTGAGTTTCAGCTCCCTTCAAAGATTTTCTATTGGGTTCAGGTCTGGAGACTGGCTAATTCACTCCAGGAACATGAAATGCTTTTAACGGAATCCCCCTTAGTTGCCCTGGCTGTGTGTTTTGGGTCGTTGTCATGCTGTAAGACCCAGCCATGACCCATCTTCAATGCTCTTACTGAGGGAAGGAGGTTGTTGGCCAAAATCTCGCAATACATAAACCCATCCATCCTCCCTTCAATACGATGCAGTCGTCCTGTCCTCTTTGCAGAAAAGCACCCCAAAAGTATGATGTTTCTCCCACCATGCTTCATGGATGGGATGGTGTTCTTGGGGTTGTACTCATCCTTCTTCTTCCTCCAAACACGGCGAGTGGAGTTGATACCAAAAAGTTCTATTTTGGTCTCATCTGACCACATGACCTTCTCCCATGCCTCTTCTGGATCATCCAGATGGTCACTGGTGAACTTCAAACGGGCTTGGACATGTGCTGGCATAGGCAGGGGGACCTTGCATGCCCTGCAGGATTTTAATCCATGATGGCATAGTGTGTTACTAACAGTAATGCTTGAAACCGTGGTCCCAGCTCTCTTCAGGTCATTGACCAGGTCCTCCCATGTAGTTTTGGGCTAATTCCTGACCTTTCTCAAAATCATCCTTACCTCACGAGGCTAGATCCTGCACAATTCGATTGGCAGAAAAAATGGTTGGTGACAAGCCGTCATCCAGGACAGCTGACCTGTCAACTCATGTTTGAGAAAGTTGGAACCAGTGTGATGTAGAATATTATTATCAGTAATATCTATGCCTCAAAAAAAATCAGGTTGTCACAAAAGCTTGAAAAGGAGTAAGAAAGTACTAATTAGGATTTTTGTTGTTGAAGATTTCATAATTTTTTCATCAACTGTCACGGACACTGCCCACTCACTGTGCACGTGACTTAGATGTGACTGTAAAGGGGGACACTGTTTCTCACACTCATTAGTCCACTCACCTATTGCAATAAGCTGACACTGAGCTAAACGCACCCCACAGCCTGTTCAGATATCCATACCACGCTTTTTGCTGTCACCATTCATCTTTTTGATAGGCCAGAGAGATGCCTGCCCTGGGTGACACACTAGTACAAATGCAGACCCATCTTTCGCGAGCACCTGATGGATACTCTTCTTGCTTTTTGGTTTTCACAGGGTAGCACAATCAGGCTATACTTTCTCCCTTCAAGGTTGTGGGTATGTTTAGAACAGAAAGAAACAAAATTAATTTTAGATATAATTTCCGAAAAAAAAAAATACAGTGCTTAAGGCTATGTGCCCACGATGCAGAATTGAAGCAGAAAATTTCCGCAACGTTTCTGCATGTTCCTGGCATTAAAAAGGCTTGCAGATTTTACACGCGTTTTTTAAGCGTTTTTGCAGTGTTTTTACATGTGAATTTGACTTGCGTTTTTCAAATGCATTGTGACCTCAAATCCGCATGTGGAAACGCACAAATAATGGACATGCTGTGGATTTTTCCACTGCGGAAAATCCGCTGCGGAAAATTCCGCAGCATGTGCACAGAACATGCGGATTTTCATTGGGGATCATGGGGCATGGATTACCAAGCGTTTCTCAAGCGTTTACGCTGAGGAAATTCCGCATCAAAAACGCTTGAAAAACGCATAGTGGTCATGCAGCCTTAAAGTTACAAAAAGTTGAAAAGACGTATTTCTAATTTAAAATTTCCCAAAGGAATCTCCTATGTCACGATTGCACCACTCACGGTGTCCTAAGTACGCGGTGAGTGACTTTTTCTTGTCTGAGCATGGTGGAAAGCAGAAGAAACTAACAAAAGAGCATGAATTTTGCTAGACCTGCAGTTCAAATCAGATGCTAAGATAGCATGAACAGGGCAGATAATCCATCACTTTCAGCATAGTGTTGAAGATAAAAGAAAACAAAATAAGGTAATGGAGTATATTACAAAAATTCATTCAAAATGTAAATAACTAAAGGAAATATCACTATAAATATATTTCTAAATACTTTTAGCAAATAGCAATTATTTTGTCCAGAGAGGTAATCATTGTAGAAATAAAATGTACACTGTCTTGTTATATTGACAGAAACCTGTCCTAGAATATTAAGACAGATGCCTATGACCATTTGTAGTGGCAAGCTCCACAGCTGTGACGTGGAGATAACCTATATCAAGTACTGTCATTCAGAAAGACAGGGTGGACAGCAGTGTGAGCAGCTTCCTCTTACCTCAGCATCCCTAACATCTCCAGTATAAGATCGGAAAGACAGGGTGGACAGCAGTGTCATTAGACTCTTCTTAACTCAGCACCAGTAACATCTCCAGTATTAGGCTGTACCCTCTATGTGTTTTTTAAGCGTTTCTGCAGCGGCAATTCCACCGCAGAAACGCTTAAGAAACGTTTGATAGAAGGTCTGCAATGTTCCCCAATGATAATCCGCATGTGCTGTGCACATGGTGCGGAAATTTCCGCAGCGGATTATCATTGCGGAAAAATCCGCAGCACTACCAATTATTTTGCGTAATCGCGGCATTTTCGCCGCCATTGACTTGCATTGAATCGCTTAATATCCGCATGACTACATGTGCACATGCGGATGTTCTGCTATTCAATGTGGGGATGGTACCCGAGTCTGGAGAAGAGGAGACTCTCCTCCAGACCCGGGTACCATAGTACCTGTAATAAAGAAAGAATTTAAAATTAAAAAAAGACATTATACTCATCTTCTGATGGCCCCCGGTCTCCTTAATGATGAGTCCTGGCTCCCCGGCAGCTCGCAATGGTCTAAAAGGACCTGCCATGACGTCATTTAGTCATGTGACGGGTCACGCAACCGCTGACGTCGGCAGTCGCGTGACCTGTCACATGACTAAATGACGTAATGGAAGGTCCTTTTACACAACCGTGAGACACCGTGGAGTCCGGACGCATCGGATAAGGAGACCGGAGGCCATTGGAAGGTGAGTATAATGTTTTTTTTTATTTTTTACCATTTTATTCTTTTTTTTAACTAACTTGGTCACACTATATAAAATCCATGCCGGTTACATAGATTTGTATAGTGTGACCAAGTTGTCAAGCACTTTCCAAGTGATGCTAAAATTGCTTGGAAAGTGCTTGACAACCCGCATGCGAAATCGCATGTGCAAAACGCGTGACAAACGTTTGTCCCAGGGTGAAAAAATTCATGTAAAATCCGCATGGGTTTTTTCTGCCAGGGAGATGCAGAAATGCTCAGGAAAAATCCGGAGTATTTCTACATCATGGGCACATTGCCTAAGGCTGCGTGCCCACTATGCATTTTTCAAGCGTTTTTTTGCCGCAGAATTTCTGCAGCGAAACCCCTTAAAAACGCTTGGTAATACGTGCCCCATGGTCCCCAATGATAATCCACATGTGCAATTCGCATATGCTGCGGAAATTTCCGCTGCGGATTATCATTGTGGAAAAATACGCAGCATGTCCATTAATTTTGCGGACACGCAGCGTAATTGCCACCATTGACTTGCATTGAATCACATAATATCTGTATGAGCACATGTGAACAAGCAGATATTATGCAATTCAATGTGCGGATGGTACCCGGGTCTGGAGAAGAGGAGACTCTCCTCGAGACCTGGGTACCATAGAACCTTTTTAAAAAAGAATTTAAAGTAAAAAATAAAGATTATACTCACCTTCCGATGGCCCCCGGTGTTTTCTCCACTATGTCCGGTCTGTTGTATGGGTCACAGTGGTGTGAAAGGACCTGCCATGACATCATTTAGTCATGTGACCTGTCACATGACTAAATGACGTCATGAATGGTCCTTTCACACCACCACAAGCCATACAACAGACTGGATGTAACAGAGAAAACACCGGGGGCCATCGGAAGGTGAGTATAATCTTTATTTTTTACTTTAAATTCTTTTTTAAAAAGGTTCTATGGTACCCAGGTCTCGAGGAGAGTCTCCTCTTCTCCAGACCCGGGTACCATCCGCACATTGAATTGCATAATATCTGCTTGTTCACATGTGCTCATACAGATATTATGTGATTCAATGCAAGTCAATGGTGGCAATTACGCTGCGTGTCCGCCGGTTGCATGGATTTATATAGTGTGACCAAGTTGTCAAGCACTTTTCCAAGTGATGCTAAAATAGCTTGGAAAAGCGCTTGATAACCCGCATGCAGAAATGCATGTGAAGACGCTTGACAAATGCTTCTACCTGGCAGGAAAAACGCATGTAAAAAACGCATGCGTTTTTCCTGCCAGGGAGAAGCGGAAAAAATATGCAGCATTTCTGCATCTTGGGCACTTAGCTTTAGTGTTATGCATCTGTTTCGGCTGGGTCAGGCTCCTCTCCTTTCGCCTTTGCTGTGCATGACGTTGAATTTCAAAAGTTGCCTGGCATGTCCTAGTGACATCATCTCACTAGACATTTTAAGGCCCAGTTTTGACACACTCCTGTGTCTGAGTGTTAAAGGGAATCTATCAGTGAGATCAACTCTCTTAAACTATCTACATAGGCATGCAGGACACAGAGAGTTGTGTAAGCCACCTCAGTGAGCAGGGTGTCCAGTAGTTCTCACCTCAATATGGCGCAGTGCCTCCACCCGAATCTTGCTGGTAGCTGAAGTGGGATGCAGGAGGGTCTTCCTCTTCTGCCAGGAGTCGACTTGGAAAATTCCTGTCCACGCTCTGTACACACTCACAAGAGATGAGGTTGGAACAATTAACAGGTTTATTTACAGCAAGATAAATGGTGTTAAATTCAGAGGTCACAACAAGGATTAGCAAAACATCTAATATCACACAATCTATGATACAGGTTCAAAATGTGTAAATGTAAATGAGATGTTGACTAGTCCCAATCATTAACTCTAACTCTCCCTATTATCGGGCAGAACAAAATACCAATACTATTAATGCATGTCACAGTTCACATTACATAATACAACAATACACATGTTCTTCAAGGGGGAATGTGGGCAGTAGGTCTATCTTTTTACATTTACATCTGGCCATCGCTGAAGTAAATAACAGCTGATTGGTGGGGTTGCTGAATTTTGGATTCCCACCAATCTGCCATTGATGACCTGTTCTATAGATAGGTCATCAGTGCCTTTGCGCAAACATCTCCCTTAATTAGGTGTCCAGAGTGGTGTGTGTAAGGTTTATCATATAGTCATATAATGGAGACCGCACTCCCCTTCATCTGGTATTAACCAAAATACCTTGCGCACATTGCAATAAGGGTGGAACTCCTTGAAGTTAAACCAAAAAATATGAAAAAGACAACGGCACCAGGGTCTTTTAAAAAATGTATAAATTGTTGATTTATTACCACCACATAGTGTGCGACGTTTTGGCTCAGCAATGGGCCTTCTTCAAGCTTTATCAATTTTATCCACACTTTATCAACTTTTCAAAGACCCTGCTGCTGTTGTCTTTTTCATATTTCATGGTATATATGTATATGGACTATGCATTAGTGATGCATATGTATCTGCCATGTAAGTAGAACATGTGTGCCATGTGTTTTATGAATGAGTGTGTGTGACCTGTATGAGTGGCTGAAGGGCTGGTAAATGACAAAGAATACGACTGCAATGTCTAGTCACAATGCCAGTAGTTTTAGTGATTTATAATTAATAATTTGTTTTGTTTTTCACAATTTAACATTTAAATTAATGTTTAATTTTGGGATAAACCCATTAGCACCTTCTAAGGCAAAGTTTGGGCTCTAATGTCACCACAATTTGAGTTCTAGTACCAATCCTTTCTAGACTCCTGAATACAATGTTCACCTAGCTATGAAATCATGCACACACATTCTAATATTGTGAAACAAGCTTCAAACAAAAAGCTTGACTTAAAAAAAATGCATAAATAAAATGTAATAGGAAATAAATAAGAAATCAGTATTGTTTGCTGAATATAAAGTAGAGAACAGAAACAAAAAAAATCCTTAAAATCAGGCAAGATATGAAGAATCACAGTATTTGCTGTACTATTAACCCCAATATCATAAAATATAACTTTTAATAAATAATTATAAAATACAATAGACAAAAGAACACCCAAGTGACTACCCACATGTGAGGGACTAAACACTATCCCTATAAAAGTCTATCACTCCTCCCTGCCTAACTGCGGAGGTTGGCACCCTTAATACCTGTGCATGTGGCGCCCCCGCTCATCGGCGGCTGTCCCTTCTCACCCTATTAGGCCCTCTTACTAAATAGGGACAGGTATAATGTGCTTGGTGCTCCAAACAATGTTAATAATAAATTGTATGCACATAGCCAGTGCCTCTACAATATGGCAATGCGATAGATATCTGACCGACCACAGCAAATGTATCACAAGGTGCCATATATAGATGAAAAGATTATTATAAGACGCAATGGCTATAAATATCCAAAAGTGATGTGTTTATAAATGGACAGATCCCTGTACTTGCTCCTGGTGTGTCCCTACCTACCAGTGGAGGTTGGCACCCTAATCCTACGCCAGTGGCGCCCCCACTCCTCGACGGCTCTCCCTTCTATCCCTGTCTCACCCTGACGAGAGAGGGAGAGCCCCTAGTACTTAATGCAAAGATATAGACTGAGGGCACACGATGCGGTTTTAATGCATTTCCGCGGCGATTATTCCACCACGGAAACGCATTAAAGTAGCTTGGTAAGAGGTCTGCCATGTATACCAATGATAATCCGCATGTGCTGTACACATGATTCGTAAATTTCCTCTGCAGATTATCATTGTGACACAAACCGCAGCACAACCAATTCAGGCGCGATTTCGTGAGGAAATCACGCCCATTGACTTGCATTGAATCGCAGCAAACCCGCATGTATAATATCTATACTTGCGGATTTGCTGCATTTCAATGTAAATCAATAGGTGCAAAATCGCGCCGCCGCTGGTACCTGGGTCGGGAGAGGAGGCTGCTACTTCTCTCATCCGACCGCTGCTCTGGCTGATAACAGCGAGAGCAATGTGGATGGGAGAAGAAGCAGCCTGCTCCTCCCAGCCCGCGTGCCAGCGGCAGTTAAAAAAGAATAAAAAAAAACAAAAAACGTCATACTCACCTGTCCGGCGGCCCCCGGTGTCGTCCTCTGCGATGTCGTCTCTTCGGGGGCTTGCGGTACACTGCGGAGCGTGGGCTCGCGCCCTGCAGTGTGCTTCCAGGACCTGCGGTGACGTCACTGATCATCTGATGGTCACGCGACCATCAGCTGATCGGTGATGTCAGCGATCACCTGATGGTTGCGTGACCATCAGGTGATCAGTACCGGCAGCAATCAGCTGATGGTCACGTGGTAATGCTTACCGTGGTAAACTTCACAACAAGGTTCCCATGGTCTCTAGCTCACCGGGGCTCATCAGCTGATCTTCAGCTGATGAACCCCAATGACCTCCTGCAGCACTGTATACTGACAGAGGGTGATTTTACACCCCTGTCAGTATACAGTGCTGTATTCTACAGCTGTGACATCAGTGATGGCTCATGTCACAGCTGTAGAAATGATCCGGATCGTAGTGGGACAGTCGTGACCGTGTACTGCGTTGTTGATGGCGGACAGGTGAGAGATACTGTTGTTTGTTTTTTTAATTTTTTTCAGGAGATCGAGGGCTTCACGGAGGCGGGTAATTAAAAAAATTGTAGAACCGTGTGTTTTTTATTTCATTAAAATACTTTATTCTGGCCATGTCTTTTATTGAAAAAGCAGCGACCATTTAACCATGCGGTTAGTAATGGGGGCATCTTATAGACGCCCTCCATTACTAACCTGGGCTTCACGTCAGCCGCCAATTCAAGGCTGACGTGAACCCCAACCCCATTAACCCACTCGCCACCGCTACAGGGCAGTGGGAAGAGCGAGGATAAGCGCCAGATTTGCCGCATCTTACGGATGCGCCATTTCTGGGACTGCTGAGGGGTGATATTAATAGCCATGGAGGGGGCTAGTATTCATGGCCCCTTCCATGGCTATTAATATCAGCCCGCAGCTGTCTAGTTTAGCCTTTGCTGGCTCGATTTTATAGGGGGACCCGCTTGTCAATTTTTTTCTGGGGTTCCCCTGTAATCTAGCCAGTAAAGGCTAAATAAACAGCTGTGGGCTGATATTAATTGCCATGGAACATTGTTGGCTAATGGCCCCTTCTGCGGCTACTAATATCATCCCCCAGCGGTCGGCTTTCCCTCTGCTGGTTATAAAAATGACGCGTGAGCCCACGCCATTTTTTTTTTAAATTTTAGGCTTTGTGCCCATAATTCAGACATAGCAATGCTTTGGACGCGAATTTTTGCTGCGTCCAAAACGTTGCATTCTATTGAATGCAGGTAAATCCACATGTGTTCACTGAACCATGTGGATTTACCGTATTCTGTACATTCTAGTGGTCAAATTTCTGTTGCGGAGACTTGAGACTCCACAAGAGAATTTGACATGCTGTGGTCCTGAAAGACACGCCGCTTGTCAGTGTCCGCGGGTGATTCGCAGCCTCAGATGCATGCATAGCGGACATGGGATTTCTAGAGATCCCATCCACTATGCTGTAACATCTGGACGCTGCAGATTTGATGCTGTATATAGACGCAGCGTCAAACCTGCAGGGGCTCCTGACCGTGGCCACGTATCCCAACTCACTCGCATCATGTCAATTTCTGTAGCGGACATGCTAGTCTCCGCTGCAGATTTTGACTGATTGAAGTGTCATTATATGTGGTGGATTCGCATGTACCGACAACAAAAGTGCTGCAGTATAACTCCGCATTTTGGACGCAACATAAATGCATTGTGTCCAAAGCGCTGCTGAGTGCTGATCGAGAAGGGGGGACGTAGTGGCTAACAAACCAGCTGTGAGATGTTAATTATGGCCAGGGAAAAAATTTGCCTAGTGGCACATTCCCAGGCTAAAAAAAACAGCTCACAGCAGTCGCATAAATTACGTGAATAGAAATGCTAATGAAGATTGGGTGAATTGGACTAGCTGACACTCAGCTCTTTTGTTTGGTGATGTCAAGGTGTCAATCAGACCTTTTCATGACCAAACAAAGTAAAGAAACACACAGACACAGTGTAAACACTTTATTTGAAATACAACAGACCCATTCTTTAATCATTTAAATGAATCAATATACTCACCCTAGTTCTTATGGTAATCCAAGGGCTTAAGCAATGTCCCACCAACTTATTTAGCTCCAAAAATCATTCATTGATGCTCAAAAATGCTTAAAAAAAACGCTTAAAAAAATCATGTAAAAACCGCATGCGTTTTTTTTCTGGCAAGGAGAGACAAAAACGCTCAGGAAATTTCTGCTTCAAATCTGCATCGTGGGCACATACCCATAAACAATCAGATATAAACAGATGGAGATACAAATGGCTCAGTTTCACTTACAATAAGTACAAAATATAGTAATTATCATATGATATCTCAATACCAAGGAAACTCAGTTTGAACAACATAATATCCGAGACTATTTTCTTAATGCATAATGTATAATGCCAAACACATTAGAGTGTCAAATGATATAGGGATTACACAAATGGATCAGACCATGAAAAAAACAGGAGAATGTAAACTATTTACCTGTGATCAACTAATCTTTTGATATACAATAAAAATCAGAGAATCATTTATGCCCCTTAACAAATAGGAGCTGTATGTCTAGAGTCAACTTATTCATGCTCCTCATAATGTAAGAGCTATGCACCTGTAATCAACTCAACGCATTTCTCCTCTCCATGAGGTTCATCAGGATTAATACAACAGGTGATGGTATAGAGAAAAAGCATATAATAATGACTTATCTGGTCAGATGTCCCTAGATCAGGTTTGCATAAATGAGAGGCAGTGCTCACTGAGATAGTCTGAGAGAGGCAAGATATGAACAGAAAATGGTGAGAAAAGTGAGTGGAATATGTGATGAGCATTCTGTCCAGCAGTCTCCAGAATGTAAAGTTCTATGTGAGCTTAAATACTCATGAGAAGAACATGTAAAAATGGACGTGTGCTATCCAATTTTTGATCAGATAGCACACGCACAGCACACTGACCCATCTTATTCAATAGTGCTGTTCAGATGAATGCTTTTTTTCTCGGCTCGACTGTCCATGAGAAAAAGATTGCAGCATTCACTACTTTCATCCGAGTCTCAGGTGAGACTCACACATTCAGGTCTATGGGTGGGTGAAAAAAATTGGATTCAACACCAACCGAGCGGCATCCAATTTTTACTGATATATTTGTATTATAAATCTAGGAAACTGTATGTGATCATGTACTTGGTTTATTGTAGCTGTATGAAAGCGGGTCGCACACGGACGTAAAAAACAAACACACAGATGATAGATGGGTGACAATCTGCTGAAAATTAGAAAACAAAATCGTCCGAGCTTTCTGGATGAAACTTGGACGATTTTTCACACGTTCGTCTGCATGAGGCTTTACGCTGTAGGGCCACAACTAAAATCACTGCGACACATTGCAACATTGGATGTAATGATTTCCTATGGTGTCACGCTGCGACTTGCGACATACTGCAACTGCAGCACAGAGTCGTAAATGTTTCCACATATGCTGCATTTTCTGTCACTGGTCGCAAGTCGTACATCGGATTCAATTCACATGTGACTTGTGTGCGACTTAGCTGTAACTTGGCTGTTTTATTTACAGCAAAATCAGAGCTGTAAAATAGTCGCAGATAAGTTACACGAATGTTTTTGTAACGCGTGTTTTCAGAGAACACTATCGCGTGACACGTGTCACCATATAGCCCCTGCCTTAGTCGTGTTTTGCAGCTTATTTTGCTGCAGATTTTTATGCAAATTTTCAGCTGCGTTTTGCAGTACCAGCAAAGGACATGAGAAACCAGAGTTCTCTGTTCACACACGTTGCTTTTGTTGATGCGTATTTTCTGCCTTGCTTGCGTTTTTGGAAAATAAAGCATGTCACTTCTTTCAGCATTTTTTCAGCGTTTTTTGCAGCATTTTGGATGGCAAAAATAGAATGGGATCCTTTTTTTTTTTTTTTTTTTTTTTTACACAACTTTATGTACATGCCTAAATAGAGATGGAAGAACAGTGAAAAAAACGCTGGAAAAATGCATCAAAAAAGGCAGGAAAACCTGCATTTTTGACGCAGCCGTTTTCCTGCCAGAGAAAAAGTTGTCAGCAGATTTGCAGCAGATTTAGCTGCAGAAAAAAACACAACGTGTGTGAACACAGCCTTAGTGTTTACAGGGGAAAAGAATGAGAAATCTCCAGCATATCCTGTAATTAGCTCTGCGCATAGTTTGGTCAGTGAGTATTGAAAGCTCTGTGGTAATCAGCAGCAAATGATTAAAATCCAAACATGAATTTCACAGCCGTCCTTATACCTGCAATTTAAAGGTAACCTTTTCTACTGAATAGATTCTTTTACTAACAAAAAATATACTGATTTTAAAGTCCAAAACAAAAGCTGCACCTATGTTTAAATCTGGCCATATGCAATCGGCTGGCATCCTGATCCTTAGCAGTAGGAAGCCAAAAGTCTTATTACATCGCCTTCCAAAATGAAGCTCAAAGCAGGCATTTTATCTTTCCTCGTGTAATCACCATAAGCTAGGAAATGAAATTTCCAAAACCTAAAAGTATTCAGCAGAGAGCTCTAGGGCACTGCATGTCACTTTTTCCTTTGATGTATTCTCGGCAAAGAAGCTTCAAATCTCCTGCTTGAGTTATTTGAACATGTTATTTAACTCTTTCTTCTTTCAGCTGCAAAAAACCTAGATTGAATAATAATGGCAATCATATAGATCATCTGCATGAAGGTGATTCTGGTTGCATGATCAAAGCTATTGAATTCTAAGATATACATTGGTATTATTATGTTACAGTGATTGTGTGTGTGTGTGCTTCTCACTAAATTAGAATATCATCAAAAAGTTAATTTATTTCAGTTCTTCAATACAAAAAGTGAAACTCATATATTATATAGTCATTACAAACAGAGTGATCTATTTCAAGTGATGATTATGTCTTACAGCCAATGAAAACACAAAAGTCATTATTAGAATACTTTATAACAACAGCTTGAAAAATGTTTTTAACCCCTTTAAAGCCCAAGATGTATTAATACGCGTCTGTGCCCTGGGCTTTAAGAGCCTGACCCGTATCAATACGTCATTGCGATCACCGCTGGGTGTCAGCTGATTGTTACAGCTGACACCCGATGCTATGTGCAGGGAGCAGTCCCGCACATTAACCCCTGCAATGCTGCGATCGAAGCATTGCTGTGGCTAAGGGGAGGTGATCGCAATACTCACCTCCTCTTCCGGCCTCCAGCGCTGTCTGCCACGGCTTCCCGGATGTTGCCATGACAACCCGATGTCGTCATGACAACATCCAGGTCACCAGACAGCAGGAAGATTTTTTGCTCATGTGCAGTGCATGACCAAACTATCTTCTCACTGTGCAGCGGTGACAGCCTGCATGGCACAGGGATGGTGCCCTATGCTATGCAGGCGATCAGAATAAAAAAAGTGAAAGTCCCATAGTGGGACAAAGTAAATAAATAAAAAAACTGTCACAAAGTGAAAAAAAAAAAATTGTAAAAATATAAAAAAAAAAATAAAAAAAAGAATCCACCAAAAATAAAAATATAATGTACCCGTCAATAAATATTATTATGAAAAAAAACAAATAAACAATAAAAGTACACATATTTGGTATTGCTGCGTCCGGAACGACCTGACCTATAAAATTGCCTCACTAGTTAACCCCTTCAGTGAACACGGTAGAAAAAAAAAAAAAAACGAAGAAAAAAAACAATGCTTTATCATCATACCACCAAACAAAAAATGGAATAGCACGCGATCAAAAAGACAAATATAAATAAAAATGGTACCGCTGAAAACAAGCTGCCATACAGCTCCATCAGCCGAAAAATAAAAAAGTTATAGCTCTCAGAATAAAGCGATGCAAAAAAATAATTTTTTCTATAAAATTGCTTTCATTATGTAAAAGCGCCAAAACATAGAAAAACGATATAAATGTGGTACCGCTGTAAACGTACTGACCCGAAGAATAAAGCTACCTTATCAATTTTACCACACGCGGAGCAGAATAAAAAAAAAACAAAAAAAAACAATTCCTGAATTGTTGGTTTTTGTTTATTCTGCCTCCCAAAAATCGGAATAGAAAGCGATCAAAAAATGTCACGTGCCTGAAAATGGTACCAATAAAAACGTCAACTCATCCCGCAAAAAACAAGATGTCACATGACTCTGTCGGCCAAAATATGGAAAAATTATAGCTCTCAAAATATGGCGATGCAAGAACTAGATTTTACAAAAAAATGCGTCTTTTAGTGTGTGACACCTGTCAATCATAAAAACCCTATATGATTCTGGTATCGCTGTAATCGCACCGACCCGAAGAATAAAGTCGTTTAATCACTTATACCACACGAGGAACGGGTTAGGGTTGTGCTAGGGTTAGGGTTGGGGTTGGGGTTAGGGTTGTGCTAGGGTTAGGGTTGGGCTTGGGGTTAGGGTTGGGCTAGGGTTGGGTTGGGGTTAGGGATGGGGCTAGGGTTGGGGCTAGGGTTGGGGCTAGGGTTGGGGCTAGGGTTGGGCTAGGGTTGGGCTAGGGTTAGGGTTGGGGTTAGGGTTAAGGTTAGGGTTGGGGTTAGGGTTGGGCTAGGGTTGGGGTTGGGATTTTTTTCAAAAGTAAAAAAAAAAAAAGATGATGATATGGCAACTAGTGTTGAGTGCAAGTGCTCGCTACTTGAGTTTGCATCGGGTGCTCGGGTATGCATTGAGTATCGTGGGTGCTCGAGTGACATGCTCGAGTCTCCGCCCCATATGCTTCGCGGCCAAAAAAACTTTGCGGGGATTGCCTGCCATGCACGAGCGATCCCCGCATGTTTTTTTTTCGGGTGTCTAATAACCGTGAAACATGCGGGCGGGGACTCGAGCATGTCACTCGAGCACGCGCGATACATGGTGCATACCTGAGTACCCGATGCAAACTCAAGTAGCGAGCACTTCTCTCAAGACTAATGACAACTTATTCAATATGATGACCTAATGTTATCAAATTCTGTGTCGTACCTCTGGGTTCAAAATGTTCACTATACCCCTTGATAAAATCCTTGAGGGGTGTAGTTTCCAAAATGAGGTCACTTGTGGGGAGTTTCCACTATGTAGGCACATCAGGGGCTCTCCAAACGTGACATAGAGTCCGCTCTCGATTCCAGACGATTTTGCGTTCAAAAAGTCACACAGTGCTCCTTCCATTCTGAACTCTGCCTTGCGCCCAAACACTGTATTTTCCTCACATATGGAGTATTGGCGTACTCAGGAGAAATTGCACAAAAGTTTTTGGGGTCCATTTTCTCCTCTTACCCTTGTGAAAATTAAAAAATTGGGGCTAAAACAATTTTTGGGGAAAAAGTTTGATTTTTTTATTTTCACGGCTCCATGTTATAAACTTCTGTAAAGGATTGGGGGTTCAGGGTGCTCACCACACATCTAGATAAGTTCCCTGAGGGGTCTAGTTTCCAAAATGGTGTCACTTGTGGGGGGTTTCCACTGTTTAGGCACATCCGCTAATTATTCAAGCAAATTTTACATTCAAAAAGTCAAATGGTGCTCCTTCCTTTCCGAACCCTGCCGTATGCCCAAGCAGTGGTTTTCCCCCACATATGGGGCATCTGCTTACTCAGGAGAAATTGATCAACAAATTGCATGGTGCAATTTCTCCTGTTACCCTTATGAAAATGCAAAATTGGGGGCTGAAAAACATTTTTGTGGGAAAAATGTGAAAATTTTATTTTTACGACTCATTGTTATAAACTTCTGTGAAGCACCTGGGGGTTCAAGGTGCTCACCACACATCTAGATAAGTTCCCTGAGGGGTCTAGTTTCCAAAATGGTGTCACTTGTGGGTGGTTTCCACTGTTTAGGCACATCAGGGGCTCCTCAAATGCAACATGGCGTCCGCTAATTATTCAAGCAAATTTTACATTCGAAAAGTCAAATGGCGCTCCTTCCCTTCCGAACCCTGCCGTGCGCCCAAACAGTGTTTTTTCCTCACATATGGGGTATCTACGTGCCCAGGGGAAATTGCACAACAAATTTTGGGATCCATTTTTTCCTGTTACCCCTGAGAAAATAAAAAAAATTGGGTCTAAAGTAACATTTTTGTGAAAAAAGTTAAATGTTAATTTTTTTTCTTCCACATTCCAAAAATTCCTGTGAAGCACCTGAAGGGTTAATAAAGTTCTTGAATGTGGTTTTGAGCACCTTGAGGGGTGAAGTTTTTAGAATGGTGTCACTTTTGGGTATTTTCTGTCATAAAGACCCCTCAAAGTGACTTCAAATATGATGTGGTCCCTAAAAAAATGGTTTTGTACATTTTGTTGGAAAAAGGAGAAATCGCTGGTCAACTTTTAACCCTTATAGCTGCCTAATAAAAAAATTTGCTGATGTAAAGTACACATGTGGGAAATGTTATTTATTAACTATTTTGTGTGACATATCTCTCTGATTTAAGGGCATAAAAATTCAAATTTAAAAAACTGCAAAATTTTCAAAATTTTCGCCAAATTTCTGTTTTTTTCACAAATAAACGCAAATGATATGTAAGAAATTTTACCCCAATCATGAAGTACAATATGTCACGAAAAAACAAACAGTCTCAGAATCAGGGGGATCCGTTGAAGCGTTCCAGAGTAATTACCTCATAAAGTGACAGTGGTCAGAATTGTAAAAATTGGCCTGGTCATTAACGTGCAAACCACCTTGGGTTGTAAAGGGGTTAAAATCCAGAATGTTGGCCTACTGAAATGTATGTTCAGTAAATGCACTCAATACTTGGTCGGGGCTCCTTTTGCATCAATTAGTGCATCAATGTGGCATAGCATGGAGGCGATCAGCCTGTGGCACTGCTGAGGTGTTATGGAAGCCCAGGTTGCTTTGATGGCAGCCTTCAGCTCGTCTGCATTGTTGGGTCTGGTGTCTCTTTTCTTCCTCTTGACAATACCCCATAGATTCTCTATGGGGTTAAGGTCAGGCGAGTTTGCTGGCAATCAAGCACAGTGATACTGTTGTTTTTAAACCAGGTATGGGTACTTTTGGCAGTGTGGACAGGTGCCATTTCCTGCTGGAGAATGAAATTTTCATCTCCAAAAAGCTTGTGGGCAGAGGGAAGCATGAAGTGCTCTAAAATTTCCAGGTAGATGGCTGCGCTGACTTTAGTCTTGATAAAACACAGTGGACCTACACCAGCAGATGACATGGCTCCCCAAACCATCACTGATTGTGGAAACTTCACACTAGACCTCCAGCAGCTTGGATTGTGTGCCTCTCCACTCTTCCTCCAGACTCTGGGACCTTGATTTCCAAATGAAATGCAAAATTTACTTTCATCTGGAAACAACACCTTGGACCACTGAGCAACAGTCCAGGTCTTTTTCTCCTTGGCCCACGTAAGACGCTTCTGGCGTTGTCTATTGGGCATGAGTGGCTTGACACAAGGAATGCGACACTTGTAGCCAATGTCCTGCATACGTCTGTGTGTGGTGGCTCTTGAAGCAATGACTCCAGCAGTAGTCCACTCCTTGTGAATATCCCCCAAATTTTTGAATGGCCTTTTCTTAACAATCCTTTCAAGGCTGCGGTTATCCCGGTTGCTTGTGCACCTTTTTCTACCACACTTTTTCCTTCCACTCAACTTTCCATTAATATGCTTGAATACAGCACTCTGTGAACAGCCAGCTTTTTTAGTAATGACCTTTTGTGGCTTACCCTCCTTGTGGAGTGTGTCAATGATTGCCTTCTGGACATCTGTCAATTCAGCAGTCTTCCCCATGATTGTGGAGCCTACTGAATCAGACTAAGGGACCCTTTTAAACGCTTCAGAAGCCTTTGCAGGTGTTTTTTTGTTAATTATTCTAATTTACTAAGCTAATGACTTTTGTGTTTTCATTGGCTGTAAGCCATAATCATCAACATTAACAGAAATAAACACTTTTTGAATTGAAGAACTGAAATAAACTTTTTGATGATATTCTAATTTAGTGAGAAGCACCTGTATATACGCACAGATACAATGCTATACAGACATTTAGGCAGGTAATGCTGTAAAGCGAGAATGCATTAAAAAATAGAGATGTTAATAATTTATTTTTAGGAGTTAACAAAATGCAAAGTGAGTGACCAAAAGAAAAATTTAAATCAAATGAATATTTTATTGTTACCACCCTTTGCTTTCAAAACAGCATTGATTCTTCTGGGTACACTTGCACAAACTCAGGGATTTTGGAGGATTATAGTCAGTTGTATGAGTAACAAATTATATCAAACAAGTAATAATGATCAGTATTCTCATATATAGGTTGAAAAGTGCTGCGGAATATGTTGGCAGTGGCACTATAAAAGTAAAAATTATTATTATTATTCTTAGGTTGAAACACAGTAATTAACTGAAAATTAAATAGCTGTGTAGGAGGCCTACAACTTCGTGAGTGACAGCAAAACTCTGCTACAAAGGTGAGGTTGTAGAAGACAGTTTCATGTCACAGGTCATACACTATGGCAAGACTGATCCCAGCAACAAAATGCAACAACAACAAGACACTAGCTACAAGGCACATACTGCATCAGTAAGGTTTCTCTGTCACATACAGTATGTGCCTTAACATAATGCTGCAACCTCTGATCTGGTCACTGGGTGGCGCTGCACTAATACTGTGGTTACTGCTGGACAACAGCAGTGTGAAGTAGTTTAACTTTAAGATTGCTGAGACTAGCTGTTCCTTTCCTGTCCACCTATGTTTTCCTGCAGTGAACTGGTATGTAATTAGATCTCTTCCGTGAGCCATGGGGGGCTCCCTTATACAGTACAGACCAAAAGTTTGGACTCACCTCATCATTTAAAGATTTTTCTGTATTTTCATGACTTTGAAAATTGTACATTCACACTGAAGGCATCAAAACTATGAATTAACACATGTGGAATTATATACTTAACAAAAAAGTGTGAAACAACTGAAAATATGTCTTATATTCTAGGTTCTTCAAAGTAGCCACCTTTTGCTTTGATGACTGCTTTGCACACTCTTGGCATTCTCTTGATGAGCTTCAAGAGGTAGTCACTGGAAATGGTTTTCACAGGCGTGCCCTGTCAGGTTTAATAAGTGGGATTTCTTGCCTTATAAATGGGGTTGGGACCATCAGTTGTGTTGTGCAGAAGTCAGGTGGATACACAGCTGATAGTCCTACTGAATAGACTGTTAAAATTTGTATTATGGCAAGAAAAAAGCAGATAAGTAAAGAAAAACGAGTGGCCATCATTACTTTAAGAAATGAAGGTCAGTCAGTCCGAAAAATTGGGAAAAATTTGAAAGTATCCCCAAGTGCAGTTGCAAAAATCATCAAGCGCTACAAAGAAACTGGCTCACATGAGGACCGCCCCAGGAAAGGAAGACCAAGAGTCACCTCTGCTTCTGAGGATAAGTTTATCCGAGTCACAAGCCTCAGAAATCGCAGGTTAACAGCAGCTAGGATTAGAGACCAGGTCAATGCCACACAGAGTTCCAGCAGCAGACACATCTCTTCAACAACTGTTAAGAGGAGACTTTGTGCAGCAGGCCTTCATGGTAAAATAGCTGCTAAGAAACCACTGCTAAGGACAGGCAACAAGCAGAAGAGACTTGTTTGGGCTAAAGAACACAAGGAATGGACATTATACCAGTGAAGATCTGTGCTTTGGTCTGATGAGTTTTGGTTCCAACCACCGTGTCTTTGTGCGACGCAGAAAAGGTGAACGGATGGACTCTACATGCCTGGTTCCCACCGTGAAGCATGGAGGAGGAGGGTGATGGTGTGGGGGTGCTTTGCTGGTGACACTGTTGGGGATTTATTCAAAATTGAAGGCATACTGAAAAAGCATGGCTACCACAGCATCTTGCAGCGGCATGCTATTCCATCCGGTTTGCGTTTAGTTGGACCATCATTTATTTTTCAACAGGACAATGACCCCAAATACACCTCCAGGCTGTGTAAGGTCTATTTGACCAAGAGGGAGAGTGATGGGGTGCTACGCCAGATGACCTGGCCTCCACAATCACCAGACCTGAACCCAATCGAGATGGTTTGGGGTGAGCTGGACCGCAGAGTGAAGGCAAAAGGGCCAACAAGTGCTAAGCATCTCTGGGAACTCCTTCAAGATTGTTGGAAGACCGTTTCCAGTGACTACCTCTTGAAGCTCATCAAGAGAATGCCAAGAGTGTGCAAAGCAGTCATCAAAGCAAAAGGTGGCTACTTTGAAGAACCTAGAATATAAGACATATTTTCAGTTGTTTCACACTTTTTTGTTAAGTATATAATTCCACATGTGTTAATTCATAGTTTTGATGCCTTCAGTGTGAATGTACAATTTTCAAAGTCATTAAAATACAGAAAAATCTTTAAATGAGAAGGTGTGTCCAAACTTTTGGTCTGTACTGTATATATAAACCCTAGTAGACAATCTCTGGCTGATAATTATTTATTTTTGCTAGACCTGGTCACTCTGATCCATTGTGCCAGTTGCACCACTCAGTATATCACATATTGTTTACTTTAACAGTATTAGTGTTGAGCGAGCACTAAAATGCTCGGGTGCTCGAAGCTCGGGCCGAGCTCACCGTGATACTCGGGTGCTCGACCCAAGCAATGAGCCCAATGTTAATCTATGGGAGACTGGAGCATTTTTGCGGCGGCACCCCCGGCAGTCTGTAGAAAGCCTAAAAAGTGCCCAAAACGATAGTGACAGTGCTCAAAAGACATGGGGACAGCATGGGCATCGCCTCAGGAAGCATTTCTGACCCCCAGGTCACTGCTGTCAACAACGTGGTCAGAGGTATTAAGCCACTTTAACGTGCTCACAATAAAACGTTCAAAAACAAAACTGAAACGGTTTTCCTTTGAAATATGTTAAGGAACTTCCTTTCCAGGGTAAAGACTTGTGTATAAGGTAAAATAAATAACAAAAAACAAAAATACTCCTCCACACCTTGGGCTATGTTGACAAGTAGCATTTTGTATGCGTTTTTGCACTTTTGTATTGCTTTCAACCGTGACAAATGCATTCACCGGGAAATGCCATTTTAACATTTTACAACCTTATCTGGCCATGTGCTGTGTGACACATGCATACAGTGCTGAAAAGACATGGGAACAGCATGGGGAAAACCCCTGGAAGCATCTCTGACACCCAGGTCACTGCCTAAAAGTGTGCCCATCAGAAGTGATCCTTGCCGCATCAGAAGATGCAGACTTACAACTATCCCCGGGCAAGTCCTTGTCCCAGGGCAGTGTTCAATTGTACCTCCCCCATTCCTTGCAATGCAAGCGCAAGTATGCAGCCTGCCACCCACCCACTCCCAGGCTGCAATACCATACTGCTAGCTTGCTTGCACTTGAAATGGGGCCTTTTAGTTTGGAGGAGGCCGAAGCTGGCCACTACCTCATGGCTACTTCAGCAGCGAGGTATCCATACTCAGTCCCCAGCCGCCCGGCGGCTGGGTGTCCACGCTCGTCCCCAGCCGCCAGGGGGCGGCCGGGTGTCCATACTCGGTCCCCAGCCACCCCGCGGCCGGGTGTCCACACACGGTCCCCAGCCGCCTGGAGGCGGCCGGGTGTCCATAAACGGTCCCCAGCCACCCCTATTTCTCCTTGAAACTTCCCCCACACTTTTCTTAGCCTGGCCTGCTTTAGGGCAGCTTTGGACGAGCCCACCAGAGAACCAGACTCCTCCGGTGGGCCCTGGCTTCTCCATCAGGGGAGTTGAGAGTGCCAAGGTGAGGAGCATGATGATGATGATAGAAGTTAGCATCTGCTTTGTTTTCTTGGAATGCAAGCGTAAGTGTGCAACCTGCCACCCACCCACCCCCAGGCTGCAATACCATACTGCTAACTTGCACTTGAAATGGGGCCTTTTCGTTTGGAGGAGGCCGAAGCTGGCCACTACCTCATGGCTGCTTCGGCAGCGAGGCATCCGTACTTAGTCCCCAGCCGCCCGGCGGCCGGGTGTCCACGCTCAGTCCCCAGCCACCAGGGAGCGGCCGGGTGTCCGTACTCGGTCCCCAGCCGCCCCCCGGCCGGGAGTCTATAAACGGTCCCCAGCCGCCCCTATTTCTCCTTGAAACTTCCCCCACACTTTTCTTAGCCTGGCCTGCTTTAGGGCAGCATTGGACGAGCCCACCAGAGAACCAGACTCCTCCGGTGGGCCCTGGCTTCTCCATCAGTTGAGTTGAGAGTGCCAAGATGAGGAGCATGATGATGATGATAGAAGTTAGCGTCTGCTTTGTTTTCTTGGAATGCAAGCGCATGTATGTAGTAGCGACTAGGCCTGAGGTGGCCAGCATTTTGGCGCATATCCTACCTCCTCCAAGGATTTCTGGATGTTTTCCTGCTACTATCCCAGTTCTAGGACTCCCGCTAAAACAAAGCTTCAGGTGATGAATGATGGATGAGGTGGTGGCAAAGGAGAAAGAGCAGGAGGAACAGGGACCATTCACATCAATATCAGGCCAGTCAACCACACATGTCTTGTAGGAAATGTTTCTGTACCAAAAGGAGCGGTTCGGCTACACAGTTAAAGAGCATGCAGTGAGTGCAATGCCTAACAAAAATTTCGAGGCACTCCAATGCCCCTTGGAAGTGACATGGAGGTCAGAGGGCCTTAACTAAACCATTTTTTTCATTTATAGCAACTGGGTCTCCTGTGCACTGTTGGACTAAGTAGTGAATGGAAAGTTTTCCAAAAATTATGAGGAACTGCAATGCCCCTTGAAACAGACGTGGATTACAGCATACTAAAAACCTTCTACCCATTATTGGGGAGTGGGTCTCCCTTAGTGTTCGCCTATGCATTGAAAAGCAAAAGCTGACTAAAATTAGGAGGAAATGCAATGCCCCTTGGAAGAATGGTGGAGGTCGAAGTGGAATAAAAAGACAATATCAATGCCCCTTGGAAAAGTGGTGGAGGTCGCAGTAGCTTAACAAGACTGTTTTAATGCCCCTTGGAAGAATGGTGGAGGTCGCAGTAGCTTAACAAGATGGTTTTAATGCCCCTGGGAAAAGTGGTGGAGGTTGCAGTAGCTTAACAAGATGCTTTTAATGCCCTTTGGAAGAGACTTGGAGGTTGCAGTAGCTTAACAAGACGGTTTTAATGCCCCTTGGAAGAATGGTGGAGGTCGCAGTGGAATAAAAAGACAATATCAATGCCCATGGGAAAAGTGGTGGAGGTCGCAGTAGCTTAACAAGACGGTTTTAATGCCCCTTGGAAGAATGGTGGAGGTCGCAGTGGAATGAAAAGACAATATCAATGCCCCTGGGAAAAGTGGTGGAGGTTGCAGTAGCTTAACAAGACGGTTTTAATGCCCCTTGGAAGAATGGTGGAGGTCGCAGTGGTATAAAAAGACAATACAAATGCCCCTGGGAAAAGTGGTGGAGGTCGCAATAGCTTAAAAAGACGGTTTTAATGCCCCTTGGAAGAGACTTGGAGGTCTCAGTACATTAACAAGACGGTTTTAATGCCCCTTGGAAGAGACGTGGAGGTTGTAGTAGCTTAACAAGACAGTTTTAATGCCCCTTGGAAGAATGGTGGAGGTCGCAGTAGCTTAGCAAGATGGTTTTAATGCCCCTGGGTAAAGTGGTGGAGGTCGCAATAGCTTAACAAGACAGTTTTAATGCCCCTTGGAAGAGACGTGGAGGTTGCAATAGCTTAACAAGATGGTTTTAATGCCCGTTGCAAGAGACGTGGAGGTTGCAGTAGCTTAACAAGACGGTTTTAATGCCCCTTGGAAGAGACGTGGAGGTCGCAGTGGAATAAAAAGACAATATCAATGCCCCTGGGAAAAGTAGTGGAGGTCACAGTAGCTTAACAAGACGGTTTTAATGCCCCTTGGAAGAATGATGGAGGTTGCAGTGGAATAAAAAGACAATATCAATGCCCCTGGGAAAAGTGGTGGAGGTCGCAGTAGCTTAACAAGACGGTTTTAATGTCCCTTGGAAGAATGGTGGAGGTCGCAGTGGAATAAAAAGACAATATCAATGCCCCTGGGAAAAGTGGTGGAGGTCGCAGTAGCTTAACAAGACGGTTTTAATGCCCCTTGTAAGAATGGTGGAGGTCGCAGTAGCTTAACAAGATGGTTTTAATGCCCCTGGGGAAAGTGGTGGAGGTCGCAGTAGCTTAACAAGACAGTTTAAATGCCCCTTGGAAGAGACGTGGAGGTTGCAATAGCTTAACAAGACTGTTTTAATGCCCTTTGGAAGAGACTTGGAGGTTGCAGTATCTTAACAAGACGGTTTTAATGCCCCTTGGAAGAGACTTGGAGGTCGCAGTGGAATAAAAAGACAATATCAATGCCCCTGGGAAAAGTGGTGGAGGTCGCAGTACCTTAACAAGACGGTTTTAATGCCCCTTGGAAGAATGGTGGAGGTCGCAGTGGAATAAAAAGACAATATCAATGCCCATGGGAAAAGTGGTGGAGGTCGCAGTAGCTTAACAAGATGGTTTTAATGCCCCTTGGAAGAATGGTGGAGGATGCAGTGGAATGAAAAGACAATATTAATGCCCCTGGGAAAAGTGGTGGAGGTCGCAGTAGCTTAAAAAGACGGTTTTAATGCCCTGTGGAAGAATGGTGGAGATGGCAGTGGTATAAAAAGACAATATCAATGCCCCTTGGAAAAGTGGTTGAGGTCGCAGTAGCTTAAACAAGACGGTTTTAATGCCCCTTGGAAGAGACTTGGAGGTCGCAGTAGCTTAGCAAGACGGTTTTAATGCCCCTTGGAAGAGACGTGGAGGTTGCAGTAGCTTAACAAGACGGTTTTAATGCCCCTTGGAAGAGACGTGGAGGTTGTATTAGCTTAACAAGACAGTTTTAATGCCCATTGGAAGAATGGTGGCGGTCGCAGTAGCTTAACAAGATGGTTTTAATGCCCCTAGGGAAAGTGGTGGAGGTCGCAGTAGCTTAACAAGACAAATTTAATGCCCCTTGGAAGAGACGTGGAGGTTTCAATAGCTTAACAAGACGGTTTTATTGCCCCTTGGAAGTGACGTGGAGGTTGCAGTAGCTTAACAAGACGGTTTTAATGCCCCTTGGAAGAGACGTGGAGGTCTCAGTGGAATAAAAAGACAATATCAATGCCCCTGGCAAAAGTGATGGAGGTCGCAGTAGCTTAACAAGACGGTTTTAATGCCCCTTGGAAGAATGGTGGAGGTTGCAGTGGAATAAAAAGACAATATCAATGCCCCTGGGAAAAGTGGTGGAGGTCGCAGTAGCTTAACAAGACGGTTTTAATGCCCCTTGGAAGAATGGTGGAGGTCGCAGTGGAATTAAAAGACAAAATCAATGCCCCTGGGAAAAGTGGTGGAGGTCGCAGTAGCTTAACAAGACGGTTTTAATGCCACTTGGAAGAGACGTGGAGGTCGCAGTAGCTTAAGAAGACGGTTTTAATGCCCCTTGGAAGAAACGTGGAGGTTGCAGTAGCTTAACAAGACGGTTTTAATGCCCCTTGGAAGAGACGTGGAGGTTGCAGTAGCTTAACAAGACGGTTTTAATGCCCCTTGGAAGAGACGTGGAGGTTGCAGTAGCTTAACAAGACGGTTTTAATGCCCTTTGAAAGAGACTTGGAGGTTGCAGTAGCTTAACAAGACAGTTTTAATGCCCCTTGGAAGAGACTTGGAGGTCGCAGTGGAATAAAAAGACAATATCAATGCCCCTGGGAAAAGTGGTGGAGGTCGCAGTAGCTTAACAAGACGGTTTTAATGCCCCTTGGAAGAGACGTGGAGGTTGTATTAGCTTAACAAGACAGTTTTAATGCCCATTGGAAGAATGGTGGCGGTCGCAGTAGCTTAACAAGATGGTTTTAATGCCCCTAGGGAAAGTGGTGGAGGTCGCAGTAGCTTAACAAGACAAATTTAATGCCCCTTGGAAGAGACGTGGAGGTTTCAATAGCTTAACAAGACGGTTTTATTGCCCCTTGGAAGTGACGTGGAGGTTGCAGTAGCTTAACAAGACGGTTTTAATGCCCCTTGGAAGAGACGTGGAGGTCTCAGTGGAATAAAAAGACAATATCAATGCCCCTGGCAAAAGTGATGGAGGTCGCAGTAGCTTAACAAGACGGTTTTAATGCCCCTTGGAAGAATGGTGGAGGTTGCAGTGGAATAAAAAGACAATATCAATGCCCCTGGGAAAAGTGGTGGAGGTCGCAGTAGCTTAACAAGACGGTTTTAATGCCCCTTGGAAGAATGGTGGAGGTCGCAGTGGAATTAAAAGACAAAATCAATGCCCCTGGGAAAAGTGGTGGAGGTCGCAGTAGCTTAACAAGACGGTTTTAATGCCACTTGGAAGAGACGTGGAGGTCGCAGTGGAATAAAAAGACAATATCAATGCCCCTGGGAAAAGTAGTGGAGGTCGCAGTAGCTTAACAAGACGGTTTTAATGCCCCTTGGAAGAATGGTGGAGGTTGCAGTGGAATAAAAAGACAATATCAATGCCCCTGGGAAAAGTGGTGGAGGTCGCAGTAGCTTAACAAGACTGTTTTAATGCCCCTTGGAAGAATGGTGGAGGTCGCAGTGGAATAAAAGGAAAATATCAATGCCCCTGGGAAAAGTGGTGGAGGTCGCAGTAGCTTAACAAGACGGTTTTAATGCCCCTTGTAAGAATGGTGGACGTCGCAGTAGCTTAACAAGGTGGTTTTAATGCCCCTGGGGAAAGTGGTGGAGGTCGCAGTAGCTTAACAAGACGGTTTTAATGCCCCTTGGAAGAGACGTGGAGGTTGCAATAGCTTAACACGACGGTTTTAATACCCTTTGGAAGAGACTTGGAGGTTGCAGTATCTTAACAAGACGTTTTTAATGCCCCTTGGAAGAGACTTGGAGGTCGCAGTGGAATAAAAAGACAATATCAATGCCCCTGGGAAAAGTGGTGGAGGTCGCAGTACCTTAGCAAAACGGTTTTAATGCCCCTTGGAAGAATGATGGATGTCGCAGTGGAATAAAAAGACAATATCAATGCCCATGGGAAAAGTGGTGGAGGTCGCAGTAGCTTAACAAGACGGTTTAAATGCCCCCTGGAAGAATGGTGGAGGACGCAGTGGAATCAATAGACAATATTAATGCCCCTGGGAAAAGTGGTGGAGGTCTCAGTAGCTTAACAAGACGGTTTTAATGCCCTTTGGAAGAATGGTGGAGGTCGCAGTGGTATAAAAAGACAATATCAATGCCCCTTGGAAAAGTGGTTGAGGTCGCAGTAGCTTAACAAGACGGTCTTTATGCCCCTTGGAAGAGACTTGGAGGTCGCAGTAGCTTAACAAGACGGTTTTAATGCCCCTTGGAAGAGACGTGGAGGTTGCAGTAGCTTAACAAGACAGTTTTAATGCCCCTTGGAAGAGACGTGGAGGTTGTAGTAGCTTAACAAGACAGTTTTAATGCCCCTTGGAAGAATGGTGGAGGTCGCAGTAGCTTAACAAGATGGTTTTAATGCCCCTGGGGAAAGTGGTGGAGGTCGCAGTAGCTTAACAAGACGGTTTTAATGCCCCTTGGAAGAGACGTGGAGGTTGCAATAGCTTAACAAGACGGTTTTAATGACCCCTTGGAAGAGACGTGGAGGTTGCAGTAGCTTAACAAGACGGTTTTAATGCCCCTTGGAAGAAACGTGGAGGTTGCAGTAGCTTATCAAGACGGTTTTAATGCCCCTTGGAAGAGACGTGGAGGTTGCAGTAGCTTAACAAGACGGTTTTAATGCCCCTTAGAAGAGACGTGGAGGTTGCAGTAGCTTAACAAGATGGATTTAATGCCCCTTGGAAGAGATGTGGGGGTTGTAGTAGCCTAACTAGACGGTTTTAATGCCCCTTGTAAGAATGGTGGAGGTCGCAGTAGCTTAACAAGATGGTTTTAATGCCCCTGGGGAAAGTGGTGGAGGTCGCAGTAGCTTAACAAGACGGTTTTAATGCCCCTTGGAAGAGACGTGGAGGTTGCAATAGCTTAACAAGATGGTTTTAATGCCCCTTGGAAGAGACTTGGAGTTCACAGTGGAATAAAAAGACAATATCAACGCCACTGGGAAAAGTGGTGGAGGTCGCAGTAGCTTAACAAGACGGTTTGAATGCCCCTTGGAAGAATGGTGGAGGTCGCAGTGGAATAAAAAGACAATATCAATGCCCATGGGAAAAGTGGTGGAGATCGCAGTAGCTTAACAAGACGGTTTTAATGCCCCTTGGAAAAATGGTGGAGCTCGCAGTGGAATGAAAAGACAATATCAATGCCCCTGGGAAAAGTGGTGGAGGTCGCAGTAGCTTAACAAGACGGTTTTAATGTCCCTTGGAAGAATGGTGGAGGTCGCAGTGGTATAAAAAGACAATATCAATGCCCCTGGGAAATGTGGCTGAGGTCGCAGTAGCTTAACAAGACGGTTTTAATGCCCCTTGGAAGAGACTTGGAGGTCGCAGTAGCTTAACAAGACGGTTTTAATGCCCCTTGGAAGAGACGTGGAGGTTGCAGTAGCTTAACAAGACGGTTTTAATGCCCCTTGGAAGAGACGTGGAGGTTGCAGTAGCTTAACTAGACAGTTTTAATGCCCCTTGGAAGAGACGTGGAGGTTGTAGTAGCTTAACAAGACAGTTTTAATGCCCCTTGGAAGAATGGTGGAGGTCGCAGTAGCTTAACAAGATGGTTTTAATGCCCCTGGGGAAAGTGGTGGAGGTCGCAGTAGCTTAACAAGACGGTTTTAATGCCCCTTGGAAGAGACGTGGAGGTTGCAATAGCTTAACAAGACGGTTTTAATGCCCCTTGGAAGAGACGTGGAGGTTGCAGTAGCTTAACAAGACGGTTTTAATGCCCCTTGGAAGAAACGTGGAGGTTGCAGTAGCTTATCAAGACGGTTTTAATGCCCCTTGGAAGAGACGTGGAGGTTGCAGTAGCTTAACAAGACGGTTTTAATGCCCCTTAGAAGAGACGTGGAGGTTGCAGTAGCTTAACAAGATGGATTTAATGCCCCTTGGAAGAGATGTGGGGGTTGTAGTAGCTTAACTAGACGGTTTTAATGCCCCTTGTAAGAATGGTGGAGGTCGCAGTAGCTTAACAAGATGGTTTTAATGCCCTGGGGGAAAGTGTTGGAGGTCGCATTAGCTTAACAAGACGGTTTTAATGCCCCTTGGAAGAGACGTGGAGGTTGCAATAGCTTAACAAGATGGTTTTAATGCCCCTTGGAAGAGACTTGGAGTTCACAGTGGAATAAAAAGACAATATCAACGCCCCTGGGAAAAGTGGTGGAGGTCGCAGTAGCTTAACAAGACGGTTTGAATGCCCCCTGGAAGAATGGTGGAGGTCGCAGTGGAATAAAAAGACAATATCAATGCCCATGGGAAAAGTGGTGGAGATCGCAGGAGCTTAACAAGACGGTTTTAATGCCCCTTGGAAAAATGGTGGAGGTCGCAGTGGAATGAAAAGACAATATCAATGCCCCTGGGAAAAGTGGTGGAGGTCGCAGTAGCTTAACAAGACGGTTTTAATGTCCCTTGGAAGAATGGTGGAGGTCGCAGTGGTATAAAAAGACAATATCAATGCCCCTGGGAAAAATGGCTGAGGTCGCAGTAGCTTAACAAGACGGTTTTAATTCCCCTTGGAAGAGACTTGGAGGTCGCAGTAGCTTAACAAGACGGTTTTAATGCCCCTTGGAAGAATGGTGGAGGTTGCAGTGGAATAAAAAGACAATATCAATGCCCCTGGGAAAAGTGGCTGAGGTCGCAGTAGCTTAACAAGACGGTTTTAATTCCCCTTGGAAGAGACTTGGAGGTCGCAGTAGCTTAACAAGACGGTTTTAATGCCCCTTGGAAGAGACGTGGAGGTTGCAGTAGCTTAACAAGACGGTTTTAATGCCCCTTGGAAGAGACGTGGAGGTTGTAGTAGCTTAACAAGACAGTTTTAATGCCCCTTTGAAGAATGGTGGCGGTCGCAGTAGCTTAACAAGATGGTTTTAATGCCCCTGGGGAAAGTGGTGGAGGTCGCCGTAGCTTTACAAGACGGTTTTAATGCCCCTTGGAAGAGACGTAGAGGTCGCAGTGGAATAAAAAGACAATATCAATGCCCCTGGGAAAAGTGATGGAGGTCGCAGTAGCTTAACAAGACGGTTTTAATGCCCCTTGGAAGAATGGTGGAGGTTGCAGTGGAATAAAAAGACAATATCAATGCCCCTGGGAAAAGTGGTGGAGGTCGCAGTAGCTTAACAAGACGGTTTTAATGCCCCTTGGAAGAATGGTGGAGGTCGCAGTGGAATTAAAAGACAAAATCCATGCCCCTGGGAAAAGTGGTGGAGGTCGCAGTAGCTTAACAAGACGGTTTTAGTGCCACTTGGAAGAGACGTGGAGGTCGCAGTAGCTTAACAAGACGGTTTTAATGCCCCTTGGAAGAAACGTGGAGGTTGCAGTAGCTTAGCAAGACGGTTTTAATGCCCCTTGGAAGAGACGTGGAGGTTGCAGTAGCTTAACAAGACGGTTTTAATGCCCCTTGGAAGAGACGTGGAGGTTGCAGTAGCTTAACAAGACAGATTGAATGCCCCTTGGAAGAGATGTAGGGGTTACAGCAGCTTAACTAGACAGTTTTAATGCCCCTTGTAAGAATGGTGGATGTCGCAGTAGCTTAACAAGATGGTTTTAATGCCCCTGGGGAAAGTGGTGGAGGTCGCAGTAGTTTAACAAGACGGTTTTAATGCCCTTTGGAAGAGACTTGGAGGTTGCAGTAGCTTAACAAGACGGTTTTAATGCCCCTTGGAAGAGACTTGGAGGTCACAGTGGAATAAAAAGACAATATCAACGCCCCTGGGAAAAGTGGTGGAGGTCACAGTAGCTTAACAAGACGGTTTTAATGCCCCTTGGAAGAATGGTGGAGGTCGCAGTGGGATGAAAAGACAATATCAAGGCCCCTGGGAAAAGTGGTGGAGGTCGCAGTAGCTTAACAAGACGGTTTTAATGTCCCTTGGAAGAATGGTGGAGGTCGCAGTGGTATAAAAAGACAATATCAATGCCCCTGGGAATAGTGGTGGAGGTCTCAGTAGCTTAACAAGACGGTTTTAATGCCCCTTGGAAGAATGGTGGAGGTCGCAGTGGAATAAAAAGACAATATCAATGCCCCTGGGAAAAGTGGTGGAGGTCGCTGTAGCTTAAGAAGACTGTTTTAATGGCACTTGGAAGAGACGTGGAGGTTGCAGTAGCTTAACAAGACGGTTTTAATGCCCCTTGGAAGAATGGTGGAGGTCGCAGTGGTATCAAAAGACAATATCAATGCCCCTGGGAAAAGTGGTGGAGGTCGCAGTAGCTTAACAAGACGGTTTTAATGCCCCTTGAAAGAAACGTGGAGGTTGCAATAGCTTAACAAGACGGTTTTAATGCCCTTTGGAAGAGACTTGGAGGTTGCAGTAGCATAACAAGACGGTTTTAATGCCCCTTGGAATAGACGTGGAGGTTGCAGAAGCTTAACAAGACGGATTTAATGCCCCTTGGAAGAGATGTGGGGGTTGCAGTATCTTAACTAGACGGTTTTAATGCCCCTTGTAAGAATAGTGGAGATCGCAGTACCTTAACAAGATGGTTTTAATGCCCCTGGGGAAAGTGGTGGAGGTCGCAGTAGCTTAACAGGACGGTTTTAATGCCCCTTGGAAGAGACGTGGAGGTTGCAATAGCTTTACAAGACGGTTTTAATGCCCTTTGGAAGAGACTTGGAGGTTGCAGTAGCTTAACAAGACGGTTTTAATGCCCCTTGGAAGAGACTTGGAGGTCACAGTGGAATAAAAAGACAATATCAACGCCCCTGGGAAAAGTGGTGGAGGTCGCAGTAGCTTAACAAGACGGTTTTAATGCCCCTTGGAAGAATGGTGGAGGTCGCAGTGGAATGAAAAGACAATATCAATGCCCCTGTGAAAAGTGGTGTAGGTCGCAGTAGCTTAACAAGACTGTTTTAATGTCCCTTGGAAGAATGGTGGAGGTCGCAGTGGTATAAAAAGACAATATCAATGCCCCTGGGAAAAGTGGTGGAGGTCGCAATAGATTAACAAGACGGTTTTAGTGCCCCTTGGAAGAGACTTGGAGGTCGTAGTAGCTTAACAAGACGGTTTTAATGACCCCTTGGAGGAAACGTGGAGGTTGCAGTAGCTTAACAAGACGGTTTTAATGCCCCTTGGAAGAATGGTGGAGGTTGCAGTGGAATAAAAAGACAATATCAATGCCCCTGGGAAAAGTGGTGGAGGTCGCAGTAGCTTAACAAGACGGTTTTAATGCCCCTTGGAAGAATGGTGGAGGTCGCAGTGGAATAAAAAGACAATATCAATGCCCCTGGGAAAAGTGTTAGAGTTCGCTGTAGCTTAAGAAGACGGTTTTAATGGCACTTGGAAGAGACGTGGAGGTTGCAGTAGCTTAACAAGACGGTTTTAATGCCCCTTGGAAGAATGGTGGAGGTCGCAGTGGTATAAAAAGACAATATCAATGCCCCTGGGAAAAGTGGTGGATGTCGCAGTAGCTTAATAAGATGGTTTTAATGCCCCTTGGAAGAAACGTGGAGGTTGCAATAGCTTAACAAGACGGTTTTAATGCCCTTTGAAAGAGACTTGGAGGTTGCAGTAGCTTAACAAGACAGTTTTAATGCCCCTTGGAAGAGACTTGGAGGTCGCAGTGGAATAAAAACACAATATCAATGCCCCTGGGAAAAGTGGTGGAGGTCGCCGTAGCTTAACAAGACGGTTTTAATGCCCCTTGGAAGAATGGTGGAGGTCGCAGTAGCTTAACAAGATGGTTTTAATGCCCCTGGGGAAAGTGGTGGAGGTTGCAGTAGCTTAACAAGACGGTTTTAATGCCACTTGGAAGAGACGTGGAGGTTGCAATAGCTTAACAAGACGGTTTTAATGCCCTTTGAAAGAGACTTGGAGGTTGCAGTAGTTTAACAAGACGGTTTTAATGCCCCTTGGAAGAGACTTGGAGTTCGCAGTGGAATAAAAAGACAATATCAATGCCCCTGGGAAAAGTGGTGGAGGTCGCAGTAGCTTAACAAGACGGTTTTAATGCCCCTTGGAAGAATGGTGGAGGTCACAGTGGAATAAAAAGACAATATAAATGCCCATGGGAAAAGTGGTGGAGATCGCAGTAGCTTAAGAAGACGGTTTTAATGCCCCTTGGAAGAATGGTGGAGGTCACAGTGGAATAAAAAGACAATATAAATGCCCATGGGAAAAGTGGTGGAGGTCGCAGTAGCTTAAGAAGACGGTTTTAATGCCCCTTGGAAGAATGGTGGAGGTCGCAGTGGTATAAAAAGACAATATCAATGCCCCTGGGAAAAGTGGTGGAGGTCGCCGTAGCTTTACAAGACGGTTTTAATGCCCCTTGGAAGAGACGTAGAGGTCGCAGTGGAATAAAAAGACAATATCAATGCCCCTGGGAAAAGTGATGGAGGTCGCAGTAGCTTAACAAGACGGTTTTAATGCCCCTTGGAAGAATGGTGGAGGTTGCAGTGGAATAAAAAGACAATATCAATGCCCCTGGGAAAAGTGGTGGAGGTCGCAGTAGCTTAACAAGACGGTTTTAATGCCCCTTGGAAGAATGGTGGAGGTCGCAGTGGAATTAAAAGACAAAATCCATGCCCCTGGGAAAAGTGGTGGAGGTCGCAGTAGCTTAACAAGACGGTTTTAGTGCCACTTGGAAGAGACGTGGAGGTCGCAGTAGCTTAACAAGACGGTTTTAATGCCCCTTGGAAGAAACGTGGAGGTTGCAGTAGCTTAGCAAGACGGTTTTAATGCCCCTTGGAAGAGACGTGGAGGTTGCAGTAGCTTAACAAGACGGTTTTAATGCCCCTTGGAAGAGACGTGGAGGTTGCAGTAGCTTAACAAGACAGATTGAATGCCCCTTGGAAGAGATGTAGGGGTTACAGCAGCTTAACTAGACAGTTTTAATGCCCCTTGTAAGAATGGTGGATGTCGCAGTAGCTTAACAAGATGGTTTTAATGCCCCTGGGGAAAGTGGTGGAGGTCGCAGTAGTTTAACAAGACGGTTTTAATGCCCTTTGGAAGAGACTTGGAGGTTGCAGTAGCTTAACAAGACGGTTTTAATGCCCCTTGGAAGAGACTTGGAGGTCACAGTGGAATAAAAAGACAATATCAACGCCCCTGGGAAAAGTGGTGGAGGTCACAGTAGCTTAACAAGACGGTTTTAATGCCCCTTGGAAGAATGGTGGAGGTCGCAGTGGGATGAAAAGACAATATCAAGGCCCCTGGGAAAAGTGGTGGAGGTCGCAGTAGCTTAACAAGACGGTTTTAATGTCCCTTGGAAGAATGGTGGAGGTCGCAGTGGTATAAAAAGACAATATCAATGCCCCTGGGAATAGTGGTGGAGGTCTCAGTAGCTTAACAAGACGGTTTTAATGCCCCTTGGAAGAATGGTGGAGGTCGCAGTGGAATAAAAAGACAATATCAATGCCCCTGGGAAAAGTGGTGGAGGTCGCTGTAGCTTAAGAAGACTGTTTTAATGGCACTTGGAAGAGACGTGGAGGTTGCAGTAGCTTAACAAGACGGTTTTAATGCCCCTTGGAAGAATGGTGGAGGTCGCAGTGGTATCAAAAGACAATATCAATGCCCCTGGGAAAAGTGGTGGAGGTCGCAGTAGCTTAACAAGACGGTTTTAATGCCCCTTGAAAGAAACGTGGAGGTTGCAATAGCTTAACAAGACGGTTTTAATGCCCTTTGGAAGAGACTTGGAGGTTGCAGTAGCATAACAAGACGGTTTTAATGCCCCTTGGAATAGACGTGGAGGTTGCAGAAGCTTAACAAGACGGATTTAATGCCCCTTGGAAGAGATGTGGGGGTTGCAGTATCTTAACTAGACGGTTTTAATGCCCCTTGTAAGAATAGTGGAGATCGCAGTACCTTAACAAGATGGTTTTAATGCCCCTGGGGAAAGTGGTGGAGGTCGCAGTAGCTTAACAGGACGGTTTTAATGCCCCTTGGAAGAGACGTGGAGGTTGCAATAGCTTTACAAGACGGTTTTAATGCCCTTTGGAAGAGACTTGGAGGTTGCAGTAGCTTAACAAGACGGTTTTAATGCCCCTTGGAAGAGACTTGGAGGTCACAGTGGAATAAAAAGACAATATCAACGCCCCTGGGAAAAGTGGTGGAGGTCGCAGTAGCTTAACAAGACGGTTTTAATGCCCCTTGGAAGAATGGTGGAGGTCGCAGTGGAATGAAAAGACAATATCAATGCCCCTGTGAAAAGTGGTGTAGGTCGCAGTAGCTTAACAAGACTGTTTTAATGTCCCTTGGAAGAATGGTGGAGGTCGCAGTGGTATAAAAAGACAATATCAATGCCCCTGGGAAAAGTGGTGGAGGTCGCAATAGATTAACAAGACGGTTTTAGTGCCCCTTGGAAGAGACTTGGAGGTCGTAGTAGCTTAACAAGACGGTTTTAATGACCCCTTGGAGGAAACGTGGAGGTTGCAGTAGCTTAACAAGACGGTTTTAATGCCCCTTGGAAGAATGGTGGAGGTTGCAGTGGAATAAAAAGACAATATCAATGCCCCTGGGAAAAGTGGTGGAGGTCGCAGTAGCTTAACAAGACGGTTTTAATGCCCCTTGGAAGAGACGTGGAGGTTGCAATAGCTTAACACGACGGTTTTAATACCCTTTGGAAGAGACTTGGAGGTTGCAGTATCTTAACAAGACGTTTTTAATGCCCCTTGGAAGAGACTTGGAGGTCGCAGTGGAATAAAAAGACAATATCAATGCCCCTGGGAAAAGTGGTGGAGGTCGCAGTACCTTAGCAAAACGGTTTTAATGCCCCTTGGAAGAATGATGGATGTCGCAGTGGAATAAAAAGACAATATCAATGCCCATGGGAAAAGTGGTGGAGGTCGCAGTAGCTTAACAAGACGGTTTAAATGCCCCCTGGAAGAATGGTGGAGGACGCAGTGGAATCAATAGACAATATTAATGCCCCTGGGAAAAGTGGTGGAGGTCTCAGTAGCTTAACAAGACGGTTTTAATGCCCTTTGGAAGAATGGTGGAGGTCGCAGTGGTATAAAAAGACAATATCAATGCCCCTTGGAAAAGTGGTTGAGGTCGCAGTAGCTTAACAAGACGGTCTTTATGCCCCTTGGAAGAGACTTGGAGGTCGCAGTAGCTTAACAAGACGGTTTTAATGCCCCTTGGAAGAGACGTGGAGGTTGCAGTAGCTTAACAAGACAGTTTTAATGCCCCTTGGAAGAGACGTGGAGGTTGTAGTAGCTTAACAAGACAGTTTTAATGCCCCTTGGAAGAATGGTGGAGGTCGCAGTAGCTTAACAAGATGGTTTTAATGCCCCTGGGGAAAGTGGTGGAGGTCGCAGTAGCTTAACAAGACGGTTTTAATGCCCCTTGGAAGAGACGTGGAGGTTGCAATAGCTTAACAAGACGGTTTTAATGACGCCTTGGAAGAGACGTGGAGGTTGCAGTAGCTTAACAAGACGGTTTTAATGCCCCTTGGAAGAAACGTGGAGGTTGCAGTAGCTTATCAAGACGGTTTTAATGCCCCTTGGAAGAGACGTGGAGGTTGCAGTAGCTTAACAAGACGGTTTTAATGCCCCTTAGAAGAGACGTGGAGGTTGCAGTAGCTTAACAAGATGGATTTAATGCCCCTTGGAAGAGATGTGGGGGTTGTAGTAGCCTAACTAGACGGTTTTAATGCCCCTTGTAAGAATGGTGGAGGTCGCAGTAGCTTAACAAGATGGTTTTAATGCCCCTGGGGAAAGTGGTGGAGGTCGCAGTAGCTTAACAAGACGGTTTTAATGCCCCTTGGAAGAGACGTGGAGGTTGCAATAGCTTAACAAGATGGTTTTAATGCCCCTTGGAAGAGACTTGGAGTTCACAGTGGAATAAAAAGACAATATCAACGCCACTGGGAAAAGTGGTGGAGGTCGCAGTAGCTTAACAAGACGGTTTGAATGCCCCTTGGAAGAATGGTGGAGGTCGCAGTGGAATAAAAAGACAATATCAATGCCCATGGGAAAAGTGGTGGAGATCGCAGTAGCTTAACAAGACGGTTTTAATGCCCCTTGGAAAAATGGTGGAGCTCGCAGTGGAATGAAAAGACAATATCAATGCCCCTGGGAAAAGTGGTGGAGGTCGCAGTAGCTTAACAAGACGGTTTTAATGTCCCTTGGAAGAATGGTGGAGGTCGCAGTGGTATAAAAAGACAATATCAATGCCCCTGGGAAATGTGGCTGAGGTCGCAGTAGCTTAACAAGACGGTTTTAATGCCCCTTGGAAGAGACTTGGAGGTCGCAGTAGCTTAACAAGACGGTTTTAATGCCCCTTGGAAGAGACGTGGAGGTTGCAGTAGCTTAACAAGACGGTTTTAATGCCCCTTGGAAGAGACGTGGAGGTTGCAGTAGCTTAACTAGACAGTTTTAATGCCCCTTGGAAGAGACGTGGAGGTTGTAGTAGCTTAACAAGACAGTTTTAATGCCCCTTGGAAGAATGGTGGAGGTCGCAGTAGCTTAACAAGATGGTTTTAATGCCCCTGGGGAAAGTGGTGGAGGTCGCAGTAGCTTAACAAGACGGTTTTAATGCCCCTTGGAAGAGACGTGGAGGTTGCAATAGCTTAACAAGACGGTTTTAATGCCCCTTGGAAGAGACGTGGAGGTTGCAGTAGCTTAACAAGACGGTTTTAATGCCCCTTGGAAGAAACGTGGAGGTTGCAGTAGCTTATCAAGACGGTTTTAATGCCCCTTGGAAGAGACGTGGAGGTTGCAGTAGCTTAACAAGACGGTTTTAATGCCCCTTAGAAGAGACGTGGAGGTTGCAGTAGCTTAACAAGATGGATTTAATGCCCCTTGGAAGAGATGTGGGGGTTGTAGTAGCTTAACTAGACGGTTTTAATGCCCCTTGTAAGAATGGTGGAGGTCGCAGTAGCTTAACAAGATGGTTTTAATGCCCTGGGGGAAAGTGTTGGAGGTCGCATTAGCTTAACAAGACGGTTTTAATGCCCCTTGGAAGAGACGTGGAGGTTGCAATAGCTTAACAAGATGGTTTTAATGCCCCTTGGAAGAGACTTGGAGTTCACAGTGGAATAAAAAGACAATATCAACGCCCCTGGGAAAAGTGGTGGAGGTCGCAGTAGCTTAACAAGACGGTTTGAATGCCCCCTGGAAGAATGGTGGAGGTCGCAGTGGAATAAAAAGACAATATCAATGCCCATGGGAAAAGTGGTGGAGATCGCAGTAGCTTAACAAGACGGTTTTAATGCCCCTTGGAAAAATGGTGGAGGTCGCAGTGGAATGAAAAGACAATATCAATGCCCCTGGGAAAAGTGGTGGAGGTCGCAGTAGCTTAACAAGACGGTTTTAATGTCCCTTGGAAGAATGGTGGAGGTCGCAGTGGTATAAAAAGACAATATCAATGCCCCTGGGAAAAATGGCTGAGGTCGCAGTAGCTTAACAAGACGGTTTTAATTCCCCTTGGAAGAGACTTGGAGGTCGCAGTAGCTTAACAAGACGGTTTTAATGCCCCTTGGAAGAGACGTGGAGGTTGCAGTAGCTTAACAAGACGGTTTTAATGCCCCTTGGAAGAGACGTGGAGGTTGTAGTAGCTTAACAAGACAGTTTTAATGCCCCTTTGAAGAATGGTGGCGGTCGCAGTAGCTTAACAAGATGGTTTTAATGCCCCTGGGGAAAGTGGTGGAGGTCGCCGTAGCTTTACAAGACGGTTTTAATGCCCCTTGGAAGAGACGTAGAGGTCGCAGTGGAATAAAAAGACAATATCAATGCCCCTGGGAAAAGTGATGGAGGTCGCAGTAGCTTAACAAGACGGTTTTAATGCCCCTTGGAAGAATGGTGGAGGTTGCAGTGGAATAAAAAGACAATATCAATGCCCCTGGGAAAAGTGGTGGAGGTCGCAGTAGCTTAACAAGACGGTTTTAATGCCCCTTGGAAGAATGGTGGAGGTCGCAGTGGAATTAAAAGACAAAATCCATGCCCCTGGGAAAAGTGGTGGAGGTCGCAGTAGCTTAACAAGACGGTTTTAGTGCCACTTGGAAGAGACGTGGAGGTCGCAGTAGCTTAACAAGACGGTTTTAATGCCCCTTGGAAGAAACGTGGAGGTTGCAGTAGCTTAGCAAGACGGTTTTAATGCCCCTTGGAAGAGACGTGGAGGTTGCAGTAGCTTAACAAGACGGTTTTAATGCCCCTTGGAAGAGACGTGGAGGTTGCAGTAGCTTAACAAGACAGATTGAATGCCCCTTGGAAGAGATGTAGGGGTTACAGCAGCTTAACTAGACAGTTTTAATGCCCCTTGTAAGAATGGTGGATGTCGCAGTAGCTTAACAAGATGGTTTTAATGCCCCTGGGGAAAGTGGTGGAGGTCGCAGTAGTTTAACAAGACGGTTTTAATGCCCTTTGGAAGAGACTTGGAGGTTGCAGTAGCTTAACAAGACGGTTTTAATGCCCCTTGGAAGAGACTTGGAGGTCACAGTGGAATAAAAAGACAATATCAACGCCCCTGGGAAAAGTGGTGGAGGTCACAGTAGCTTAACAAGACGGTTTTAATGCCCCTTGGAAGAATGGTGGAGGTCGCAGTGGGATGAAAAGACAATATCAAGGCCCCTGGGAAAAGTGGTGGAGGTCGCAGTAGCTTAACAAGACGGTTTTAATGTCCCTTGGAAGAATGGTGGAGGTCGCAGTGGTATAAAAAGACAATATCAATGCCCCTGGGAATAGTGGTGGAGGTCTCAGTAGCTTAACAAGACGGTTTTAATGCCCCTTGGAAGAATGGTGGAGGTCGCAGTGGAATAAAAAGACAATATCAATGCCCCTGGGAAAAGTGGTGGAGGTCGCTGTAGCTTAAGAAGACTGTTTTAATGGCACTTGGAAGAGACGTGGAGGTTGCAGTAGCTTAACAAGACGGTTTTAATGCCCCTTGGAAGAATGGTGGAGGTCGCAGTGGTATCAAAAGACAATATCAATGCCCCTGGGAAAAGTGGTGGAGGTCGCAGTAGCTTAACAAGACGGTTTTAATGCCCCTTGAAAGAAACGTGGAGGTTGCAATAGCTTAACAAGACGGTTTTAATGCCCTTTGGAAGAGACTTGGAGGTTGCAGTAGCATAACAAGACGGTTTTAATGCCCCTTGGAATAGACGTGGAGGTTGCAGAAGCTTAACAAGACGGATTTAATGCCCCTTGGAAGAGATGTGGGGGTTGCAGTATCTTAACTAGACGGTTTTAATGCCCCTTGTAAGAATAGTGGAGATCGCAGTACCTTAACAAGATGGTTTTAATGCCCCTGGGGAAAGTGGTGGAGGTCGCAGTAGCTTAACAGGACGGTTTTAATGCCCCTTGGAAGAGACGTGGAGGTTGCAATAGCTTTACAAGACGGTTTTAATGCCCTTTGGAAGAGACTTGGAGGTTGCAGTAGCTTAACAAGACGGTTTTAATGCCCCTTGGAAGAGACTTGGAGGTCACAGTGGAATAAAAAGACAATATCAACGCCCCTGGGAAAAGTGGTGGAGGTCGCAGTAGCTTAACAAGACGGTTTTAATGCCCCTTGGAAGAATGGTGGAGGTCGCAGTGGAATGAAAAGACAATATCAATGCCCCTGTGAAAAGTGGTGTAGGTCGCAGTAGCTTAACAAGACTGTTTTAATGTCCCTTGGAAGAATGGTGGAGGTCGCAGTGGTATAAAAAGACAATATCAATGCCCCTGGGAAAAGTGGTGGAGGTCGCAATAGATTAACAAGACGGTTTTAGTGCCCCTTGGAAGAGACTTGGAGGTCGTAGTAGCTTAACAAGACGGTTTTAATGACCCCTTGGAGGAAACGTGGAGGTTGCAGTAGCTTAACAAGACGGTTTTAATGCCCCTTGGAAGAATGGTGGAGGTTGCAGTGGAATAAAAAGACAATATCAATGCCCCTGGGAAAAGTGGTGGAGGTCGCAGTAGCTTAACAAGACGGTTTTAATGCCCCTTGGAAGAATGGTGGAGGTCGCAGTGGAATAAAAAGACAATATCAATGCCCCTGGGAAAAGTGTTAGAGTTCGCTGTAGCTTAAGAAGACGGTTTTAATGGCACTTGGAAGAGACGTGGAGGTTGCAGTAGCTTAACAAGACGGTTTTAATGCCCCTTGGAAGAATGGTGGAGGTCGCAGTGGTATAAAAAGACAATATCAATGCCCCTGGGAAAAGTGGTGGATGTCGCAGTAGCTTAATAAGATGGTTTTAATGCCCCTTGGAAGAAACGTGGAGGTTGCAATAGCTTAACAAGACGGTTTTAATGCCCTTTGAAAGAGACTTGGAGGTTGCAGTAGCTTAACAAGACAGTTTTAATGCCCCTTGGAAGAGACTTGGAGGTCGCAGTGGAATAAAAAGACAATATCAATGCCCCTGGGAAAAGTGGTGGAGGTCGCCGTAGCTTAACAAGACGGTTTTAATGCCCCTTGGAAGAATGGTGGAGGTCGCAGTAGCTTAACAAGATGGTTTTAATGCCCCTGGGGAAAGTGGTGGAGGTTGCAGTAGCTTAACAAGACGGTTTTAATGCCACTTGGAAGAGACGTGGAGGTTGCAATAGCTTAACAAGACGGTTTTAATGCCCTTTGAAAGAGACTTGGAGGTTGCAGTAGTTTAACAAGACGGTTTTAATGCCCCTTGGAAGAGACTTGGAGTTCGCAGTGGAATAAAAAGACAATATCAATGCCCCTGGGAAAAGTGGTGGAGGTCGCAGTAGCTTAACAAGACGGTTTTAATGCCCCTTGGAAGAATGGTGGAGGTCACAGTGGAATAAAAAGACAATATAAATGCCCATGGGAAAAGTGGTGGAGATCGCAGTAGCTTAAGAAGACGGTTTTAATGCCCCTTGGAAGAATGGTGGAGGTCACAGTGGAATAAAAAGACAATATAAATGCCCATGGGAAAAGTGGTGGAGGTCGCAGTAGCTTAAGAAGACGGTTTTAATGCCCCTTGGAAGAATGGTGGAGGTCGCAGTGGTATAAAAAGACAATATCAATGCCCCTGGGAAAAGTGGTGGAGGTCGCAGTAGCTTAACAAGACGGTTTTAATGCCCCTTGGAAGAGACTTGGAGGTCGCAGTAGATTAACAAGACGGTTTTAATGCCCCTTGGAAGAGACGTGGAGGTTGCAGTACCTTAACAAGACAGTCTTAATGCCCCTTGGAAGAATGGTGGAGGTCGCAGTAGCTTAGCAAGATGGTTTTAATGCCCCTGGGGAAAGTGGTGGAGGTCGCAGTAGCTTAACAAGACAGTTTTAATGCCCCTTGGAAGAGACATGGAGGTTGCAATAGCTTAACAAGACGGTTTTAATGCATGTTGCAAGAGACGTGGAGGTTGCATTAGCTTAACAAGACAGTTTTAATGCCCCTTGGAAGAGACGTGGAGGTCGCAGTGGAATAAAAAGACAATATCAATGCCCCTGGGAAAAGTAGTGGAGGTCGCAGTAGCTTAACAAGACGGTTTTAATGCCCCTTGGAAGAATGGTGGAGGTTGCAGTGGAATAAAAAGACAATATCAATGCCCCTGGGAAAAGTGGTGGAGGTCGCAGTAGCTTAACAAGACGGTTTTAATGCCCCTTGGAAGAATGGTGGAGGTCGCAGTGGAATAAAAAGACAATATCAATGCCTCTGGGAAAAGTGTTAGAGTTCGCTGTAGCTTAAGAAGACGGTTTTAATGGCACTTGGAAGAGACGTGGAGGTTGCAGTAGCTTAACAAGATGGTTTTAATGCCCCTTGGAAGAATGGTGGAGGTCGCAGTGGTATAAAAAGACAATATCAATGCCCCTGGGAAAAGTGGTGGATGTCGCAGTAGCTTAATAAGATGGTTTTAATGCCCCTTGGAAGAAACGTGGAGGTTGCAATAGCTTAACAAGACGGTTTTAATGCCCTTTGAAAGAGACTTGGAGGTTGCAGTAGCTTAACAAGACAGTTTTAATGCCCCTTGGAAGAGACTTGGAGGTCGCAGTGGAATAAAAAGACAATATCAATGCCCCTGGGAAAAGTGGTGGAGGTCGCCGTAGATTAACAAGACGGTTTTAATGCCCCTTGGAAGAATGGTGGAGGTCGCAGTAGCTTAACAAGATGGTTTTAATGCCCCTGGGGAAAGTGGTGGAGGTTGCAGTAGCTTAACAAGACGGTTTTAATGCCACTTGGAAGAGACGTGGAGGTTGCAATAGCTTAACAAGACGGTTTTAATGCCCTTTGAAAGAGACTTGGAGGTTGCAGTAGTTTAACAAGACGGTTTTAATGCCCCTTGGAAGAGACTTGGAGTTCGCAGTGGAATAAAAAGACAATATCAATGCCCCTGGGAAAAGTGGTGGAGGTCGCAGTAGCTTAACAAGACGGTTTTAATGCCCCTTGGAAGAATGGTGGAGGTCACAGTGGAATAAAAAGACAATATAAATGCCCATGGGAAAAGTGGTGGAGATCGCAGTAGCTTAAGAAGACGGTTTTAATGCCCCTTGGAAGAATGGTGGAGGTCACAGTGGAATAAAAAGACAATATAAATGCCCATGGGAAAAGTGGTGGAGGTCGCAGTAGCTTAAGAAGACGGTTTTAATGCCCCTTGGAAGAATGGTGGAGGTCGCAGTGGTATAAAAAGACAATATCAATGCCCCTGGGAAAAGTGGTGGAGGTCGCAGTAGCTTAACAAGACGGTTTGAATGCCCCCTGAAAGAATGGTGGAGGTCGCAGTGGAATAAAAAGACAATATCAATGCCCATGGGAAAAGTGGTGGAGATCGCAGTAGCTTAACAAGACGGTTTTAATGCCCCTTGGAAAAATGGTGGAGGTCGCAGTGGAATGAAAAGACAATATCAATGCCCCTGGGAAAAGTGGTGGAGGTCGCAGTAGCTTAACAAGACGGTTTTAATGTCCCTTGGAAGAATGGTGGAGGTCGCAGTGGTATAAAAAGACAATATCAATGCCCCTGGGAAAAATGGCTGAGGTCGCAGTAGCTTAACAAGACGGTTTTAATTCCCCTTGGAAGAGACTTGGAGGTCGCAGTAGCTTAACAAGACGGTTTTAATGCCCCTTGGAAGAGACGTGGAGGTTGCAGTAGCTTAACAAGACGGTTTTAATGCCCCTTGGAAGAGACGTGGAGGTTGTAGTAGCTTAACAAGACAGTTTTAATGCCCCTTTGAAGAATGGTGGCGGTCGCAGTAGCTTAACAAGATGGTTTTAATGCCCCTGGGGAAAGTGGTGGAGGTCGCCGTAGCTTTACAAGACGGTTTTAATGCCCCTTGGAAGAGACGTAGAGGTCGCAGTGGAATAAAAAGACAATATCAATGCCCCTGGGAAAAGTGATGGAGGTCGCAGTAGCTTAACAAGACGGTTTTAATGCCCCTTGGAAGAATGGTGGAGGTTGCAGTGGAATAAAAAGACAATATCAATGCCCCTGGGAAAAGTGGTGGAGGTCGCAGTAGCTTAACAAGACGGTTTTAATGCCCCTTGGAAGAATGGTGGAGGTCGCAGTGGAATTAAAAGACAAAATCCATGCCCCTGGGAAAAGTGGTGGAGGTCGCAGTAGCTTAACAAGACGGTTTTAGTGCCACTTGGAAGAGACGTGGAGGTCGCAGTAGCTTAACAAGACGGTTTTAATGCCCCTTGGAAGAAACGTGGAGGTTGCAGTAGCTTAGCAAGACGGTTTTAATGCCCCTTGGAAGAGACGTGGAGGTTGCAGTAGCTTAACAAGACGGTTTTAATGCCCCTTGGAAGAGACGTGGAGGTTGCAGTAGCTTAACAAGACGGATTGAATGCCCCTTGGAAGAGATGTAGGGGTTACAGCAGCTTAACTAGACAGTTTTAATGCCCCTTGTAAGAATGGTGGATGTCGCAGTAGCTTAACAAGATGGTTTTAATGCCCCTGGGGAAAGTGGTGGAGGTCGCAGTAGTTTAACAAGACGGTTTTAATGCCCTTTGGAAGAGACTTGGAGGTTGCAGTAGCTTAACAAGACGGTTTTAATGCCCCTTGGAAGAGACTTGGAGGTCACAGTGGAATAAAAAGACAATATCAACGCCCCTGGGAAAAGTGGTGGAGGTCACAGTAGCTTAACAAGACAGTTTTAATGCCCCTTGGAAGAATGGTGGAGGTCGCAGTGGGATGAAAAGACAATATCAAGGCCCCTGGGAAAAGTGGTGGAGGTCGCAGTAGCTTAACAAGACGGTTTTAATGTCCCTTGGAAGAATGGTGGAGGTCGCAGTGGTGTAAAAAGACAATATCAATGCCCCTGGGAATAGTGGTGGAGGTCTCAGTAGCTTAACAAGACGGTTTTAATGCCCCTTGGAAGAATGGTGGAGGTCGCAGTGGAATAAAAAGACAATATCAATGCCCCTGGGAAAAGTGGTGGAGGTCGCTGTAGCTTAAGAAGACTGTTTTAATGGCACTTGGAAGAGACGTGGAGGTTGCAGTAGCTTAACAAGACGGTTTTAATGCCCCTTGGAAGAATGGTGGAGGTCGCAGTGGTATCAAAAGACAATATCAATGCCCCTGGGAAAAGTGGTGGAGGTCGCAGTAGCTTAACAAGACGGTTTTAATGCCCCTTGAAAGAAACGTGGAGGTTGCAATAGCTTAACAAGACGGTTTTAATGCCCTTTGGAAGAGACTTGGAGGTTGCAGTAGCATAACAAGACGGTTTTAATGCCCCTTGGAATAGACGTGGAGGTTGCAGAAGCTTAACAAGACGGATTTAATGCCCCTTGGAAGAGATGTGGGGGTTGCAGTATCTTAACTAGACGGTTTTAATGCCCCTTGTAAGAATAGTGGAGATCGCAGTACCTTAACAAGATGGTTTTAATGCCCCTGGGGAAAGTGGTGGAGGTCGCAGTAGCTTAATAGGACGGTTTTAATGCCCCTTGGAAGAGACGTGGAGGTTGCAATAGCTTTACAAGACGGTTTTAATGCCCTTTGGAAGAGACTTGGAGGTTGCAGTAGCTTAACAAGACGGTTTTAATGCCCCTTGGAAGAGACTTGGAGGTCACAGTGGAATAAAAAGACAATATCAACGCCCCTGGGAAAAGTGGTGGAGGTCGCAGTAGCTTAACAAGACGGTTTTAATGCCCCTTGGAAGAATGGTGGAGGTCGCAGTGGAATGAAAAGACAATATCAATGCCCCTGTGAAAAGTGGTGTAGGTCGCAGTAGCTTAACAAGACTGTTTTAATGTCCCTTGGAAGAATGGTGGAGGTCGCAGTGGTATAAAAAGACAATATCAATGCCCCTGGGAAAAGTGGTGGAGGTCGCAATAGATTAACAAGACGGTTTTAGTGCCCCTTGGAAGAGACTTGGAGGTCGTAGTAGCTTAACAAGACGGTTTTAATGACCCCTTGGAGGAAACGTGGAGGTTGCAGTAGCTTAACAAGACGGTTTTAATGCCCCTTGGAAGAATGGTGGAGGTTGCAGTGGAATAAAAAGACAATATCAATGCCCCTGGGAAAAGTGGTGGAGGTCGCAGTAGCTTAACAAGACGGTTTTAATGCCCCTTGGAAGAATGGTGGAGGTCGCAGTGGAATAAAAAGACAATATCAATGCCCCTGGGAAAAGTGTTAGAGTTCGCTGTAGCTTAAGAAGACGGTTTTAATGGCACTTGGAAGAGACGTGGAGGTTGCAGTAGCTTAACAAGACGGTTTTAATGCCCCTTGGAAGAATGGTGGAGGTCGCAGTGGTATAAAAAGACAATATCAATGCCCCTGGGAAAAGTGGTGGATGTCGCAGTAGCTTAATAAGATGGTTTTAATGCCCCTTGGAAGAAACGTGGAGGTTGCAATAGCTTAACAAGACGGTTTTAATGCCCTTTGAAAGAGACTTGGAGGTTGCAGTAGCTTAACAAGACAGTTTTAATGCCCCTTGGAAGAGACTTGGAGGTCGCAGTGGAATAAAAAGACAATATCAATGCCCCTGGGAAAAGTGGTGGAGGTCGCCGTAGCTTAACAAGACGGTTTTAATGCCCCTTGGAAGAATGGTGGAGGTCGCAGTAGCTTAACAAGATGGTTTTAATGCCCCTGGGGAAAGTGGTGGAGGTTGCAGTAGCTTAACAAGACGGTTTTAATGCCACTTGGAAGAGACGTGGAGGTTGCAATAGCTTAACAAGACGGTTTTAATGCCCTTTGAAAGAGACTTGGAGGTTGCAGTAGTTTAACAAGACGGTTTTAATGCCCCTTGGAAGAGACTTGGAGTTCGCAGTGGAATAAAAAGACAATATCAATGCCCCTGGGAAAAGTGGTGGAGGTCGCAGTAGCTTAACAAGACGGTTTTAATGCCCCTTGGAAGAATGGTGGAGGTCACAGTGGAATAAAAAGACAATATAAATGCCCATGGGAAAAGTGGTGGAGATCGCAGTAGCTTAAGAAGACGGTTTTAATGCCCCTTGGAAGAATGGTGGAGGTCACAGTGGAATAAAAAGACAATATAAATGCCCATGGGAAAAGTGGTGGAGGTCGCAGTAGCTTAAGAAGACGGTTTTAATGCCCCTTGGAAGAATGGTGGAGGTCGCAGTGGTATAAAAAGACAATATCAATGCCCCTGGGAAAAGTGGTGGAGGTCGCAGTAGCTTAACAAGACGGTTTTAATGCCCCTTGGAAGAGACTTGGAGGTCGCAGTAGATTAACAAGACGGTTTTAATGCCCCTTGGAAGAGACGTGGAGGTTGCAGTACCTTAACAAGACAGTCTTAATGCCCCTTGGAAGAATGGTGGAGGTCGCAGTAGCTTAGCAAGATGGTTTTAATGCCCCTGGGGAAAGTGGTGGAGGTCGCAGTAGCTTAACAAGACAGTTTTAATGCCCCTTGGAAGAGACATGGAGGTTGCAATAGCTTAACAAGACGGTTTTAATGCATGTTGCAAGAGACGTGGAGGTTGCATTAGCTTAACAAGACAGTTTTAATGCCCCTTGGAAGAGACGTGGAGGTCGCAGTGGAATAAAAAGACAATATCAATGCCCCTGGGAAAAGTAGTGGAGGTCGCAGTAGCTTAACAAGACGGTTTTAATGCCCCTTGGAAGAATGGTGGAGGTTGCAGTGGAATAAAAAGACAATATCAATGCCCCTGGGAAAAGTGGTGGAGGTCGCAGTAGCTTAACAAGACGGTTTTAATGCCCCTTGGAAGAATGGTGGAGGTCGCAGTGGAATAAAAAGACAATATCAATGCCCCTGGGAAAAGTGGTAGAGTTCGCTGTAGCTTAAGAAGACGGTTTTAATGGCACTTGGAAGAGACGTGGAGGTTGCAGTAGCTTAACAAGACGGTTTTAATGCCCCTTGGAAGAATGGTGGAGGTCGCAGTGGTATAAAAAGACAATATCAATGCCCCTGGGAAAAGTGGTGGATGTCGCAGTAGCTTAATAAGATGGTTTTAATGCCCCTTGGAAGAAACGTGGAGGTTGCAATAGCTTAACAAGACGGTTTTAATGCCCTTTGAAAGAGACTTGGAGGTTGCAGTAGCTTAACAAGACAGTTTTAATGCCCCTTGGAAGAGACTTGGAGGTCGCAGTGGAATAAAAAGACAATATCAATGCCCCTGGGAAAAGTGGTGGAGGTCGCCGTAGATTAACAAGACGGTTTTAATGCCCCTTGGAAGAATGGTGGAGGTCGCAGTAGCTTAACAAGATGGTTTTAATGCCCCTGGGGAAAGTGGTGGAGGTTGCAGTAGCTTAACAAGACGGTTTTAATGCCACTTGGAAGAGACGTGGAGGTTGCAATAGCTTAACAAGACGGTTTTAATGCCCTTTGAAAGAGACTTGGAGGTTGCAGTAGTTTAACAAGACGGTTTTAATGCCCCTTGGAAGAGACTTGGAGTTCGCAGTGGAATAAAAAGACAATATCAATGCCCCTGGGAAAAGTGGTGGAGGTCGCAGTAGCTTAACAAGACGGTTTTAATGCCCCTTGGAAGAATGGTGGAGGTCACAGTGGAATAAAAAGACAATATAAATGCCCATGGGAAAAGTGGTGGAGATCGCAGTAGCTTAAGAAGACGGTTTTAATGCCCCTTGGAAGAATGGTGGAGGTCACAGTGGAATAAAAAGACAATATAAATGCCCATGGGAAAAGTGGTGGAGGTCGCAGTAGCTTAAGAAGACGGTTTTAATGCCCCTTGGAAGAATGGTGGAGGTCGCAGTGGTATAAAAAGACAATATCAATGCCCCTGGGAAAAGTGGTGGAGGTCGCAGTAGCTTAACAAGACGGTTTTAATGCCCCTTGGAAGAGACTTGGAGGTCGCAGTAGATTAACAAGACGGTTTTAATGCCCCTTGGAAGAGACGTGGAGGTTGCAGTACCTTAACAAGACAGTCTTAATGCCCCTTGGAAGAATGGTGGAGGTCGCAGTAGCTTAGCAAGATGGTTTTAATGCCCCTGGGGAAAGTGGTGGAGGTCGCAGTAGCTTAACAAGACAGTTTTAATGCCCCTTGGAAGAGACATGGAGGTTGCAATAGCTTAACAAGACGGTTTTAATGCATGTTGCAAGAGACGTGGAGGTTGCATTAGCTTAACAAGACAGTTTTAATGCCCCTTGGAAGAGACGTGGAGGTCGCAGTGGAATAAAAAGACAATATCAATGCCCCTGGGAAAAGTAGTGGAGGTCGCAGTAGCTTAACAAGACGGTTTTAATGCCCCTTGGAAGAATGGTGGAGGTTGCAGTGGAATAAAAAGACAATATCAATGCCCCTGGGAAAAGTGGTGGAGGTCGCAGTAGCTTAACAAGACTGTTTTAATGCCCCTTGGAAGAATGGTGGAGGTCGCAGTGGAATAAAAGGAAAATATCAATGCCCCTGGGAAAAGTGGTGGAGGTCGCAGTAGCTTAACAAGACGGTTTTAATGCCCCTTGTAAGAATGGCGGACGTCGCAGTAGCTTAACAAGGTGGTTTTAATGCCCCTGGGGAAAGTGGTGGAGGTCGCAGTAGCTTAACAAGACGGTTTTAATGCCCCTTGGAAGAGACGTGGAGGTTGCAATAGCTTAACAAGACGGTTTTAATACCCTTTGGAAGAGACTTGGAGGTTGCAGTATCTTAACAAGACGTTTTTAATGCCCCTTGGAAGAGACTTGGAGGTCGCAGTGGAACAAAAAGACAACATCAATGCCCCTGGGAAAAGTGGTGGAGGTCGCAGTACCTTAGCAAAACGGTTTTAATGCCCCTTGGAAGAATGATGGATGTCGCAGTGGAATAAAAAGACAATATCAATGCCCATGGGAAAAGTGGTGGAGGTCGCAGTAGCTTAACAAGACGGTTTAAATGCCCCTTGGAAGAATGGTGGAGGACGCAGTGGAATCAATAGACAATATTAATGCCCCTGGGAAAAGTGGTGGAGGTCTCAGTAGCTTAACAAGACGGTTTTAATGCCCTTTGGAAGAATGGTGGAGGTCGCAGTGGTATAAAAAGACAATATCAATGCCCCTTGGAAAAGTGGTTGAGGTCGCAGTAGCTTAACAAGACGGTCTTAATGCCCCTTGGAAGAGACTTGGAGGTCGCAGTAGCTTAACAAGACGGTTTTAATGCCCCTTGGAAGAGACGTGGAGGTTGCAGTAGCTTAACAAGACAGTTTTAATGCCCCTTGGAAGAGACGTGGAGGTTGTAGTAGCTTAACAAGACAGTTTTAATGCCCCTTGGAAGAATGGTGGAGGTCGCAGTAGCTTAACAAGATGGTTTTAATGCCCCTGGGGAAAGTGGTGGAGGTCGCAGTAGCTTAACAAGACGGTTTTAATGCCCCTTGGAAGAGACGTGGAGGTTGCAATAGCTTAACAAGATGGTTTTAATGACCCCTTGGAAGAGACGTGGAGGTTGCAGTAGCTTAACAAGACGGTTTTAATTCCCCTTGGAAGAAACGTGGAGGTTGCAGTAGCTTATCAAGACGGTTTTAATGCCCCTTGGAAGAGACGTGGAGGTTGCAGTAGCTTAACAAGACGGTTTTAATGCCCCTTAGAAGAGACGTGGAGGTTGCAGTAGCTTAACAAGATGGATTTAATGCCCCTTGGAAGAGATGTGGGGGTTGTAGTAGCCTAACTAGACGGTTTTAATGCCCCTTGTAAGAATGGTGGAGTACGCAGTAGCTTAACAAGATGGTTTTAATGCCCCTGGGGAAAGTGGTGGAGGTCGCAGTAGCTTAACAAGACGGTTTTAATGCCCCTTGGAAGAGACGTGGAGGTTGCAATAGCTTAACAAGATGGTTTTAATGCCCCTTGGAAGAGACTTGGAGTTCACAGTGGAATAAAAAGACAATATCAACGCCCCTGGGAAAAGTGGTGGAGGTCGCAGTAGCTTAACAAGACGGTTTGAATGCCCCTTGGAAGAATGGTAGAGGTCGCAGTGGAATAAAAAGACAATATCAATGCCCATGGGAAAAGTGGTGGAGATCGCAGTAGCTTAACAAGACGGTTTTAATGCCCCTTGGAAAAATGGTGGAGGTCGCAGTGGAATGAAAAGACAATATCAATGCCCCTGGGAAAAGTGGTGGAGGTCGCAGTAGCTTAACAAGACGGTTTTAATGTCCCTTGGAAGAATGGTGGAGGTCGCAGTGGTATAAAAAGACAATATCAATGCCCCTGGGAAAAATGGCTGAGGTCGCAGTAGCTTAACAAGACGGTTTTAATTCCCCTTGGAAGAGACTTGGAGGTCGCAGTAGCTTAACAAGACGGTTTTAATGCCCCTTGGAAGAGACGTGGAGGTTGCAGTAGCTTAACAAGACGGTTTTAATGCCCCTTGGAAGAGACGTGGAGGTTGTAGTAGCTTAACAAGACAGTTTTAATTCCCCTTTGAAGAATGGTGGCGGTAGCAGTAGCTTAACAAGACGGTTTTAATGCCCCTGGGGAAAGTGGTGGAGGTCGCCGTAGCTTTACAAGACGGTTTTAATGCCCCTTGGAAGAGACGTAGAGGTCGCAGTGGAATAAAAAGACAATATCAATGCCCCTGGGAAAAGTGATGGAGGTCGCAGTAGCTTAACAAGACGGTTTTAATGCCCCTTGGAAGAATGGTGGAGGTTGCAGTGGAATAAAAAGACAATATCAATGCCCCTGGGAAAAGTGGTGGAGGTCGCAGTAGCTTAACAAGACGGTTTTAATGCCCCTTGGAAGAATGGTGGAGGTCGCAGTGGAATTAAAAGACAAAATCCATGCCCCTGGGAAAAGTGGTGGAGGTCGCAGTAGCTTAACAAGACGGTTTTAATGCCACTTGGAAGAGATGTGGAGGTCGCAGTAGCTTAACAAGACGGTTTTAATGCCCCTTGGAAGAAACGTGGAGGTTGCAGTAGCTTAGCAAGACGGTTTTAATGCCCCTTGGAAGAGACGTGGAGGTTGCAGTAGCTTAACAAGACGGTTTTAATGCCCCTTGGAAGAGACGTGGAGGTTGCAGTAGCTTAACAAGACGGATTGAATGCCCCTTGGAAGAGATGTAGGGGTTACAGCAGCTTAACTAGACAGTTTTAATGCCCCTTGTAAGAATGGTGGATGTCGCAGTAGCTTAACAAGATGGTTTTAATGCCCCTGGGGAAAGTGGTGGAGGTCGCAGTAGTTTAACAAGACGGTTTTAATGCCCTTTGGAAGAGACTTGGAGGTTGCAGTAGCTTAACAAGACGGTTTTAATGCCCCTTGGAAGAGACTTGGAGGTCACAGTGGAATAAAAAGACAATATCAACGCCCCTGGGAAAAGTGGTGGAGGTCACAGTAGCTTAACAAGACGGTTTTAATGCCCCTTGGAAGAATGGTGGAGGTCGCAGTGGGATGAAAAGACAATATCAAGGCCCCTGGGAAAAGTGGTGGAGGTCGCAGTAGCTTAACAAGACGGTTTTAATGTCCCTTGGAAGAATGGTGGAGGTCGCAGTGGTATAAAAAGACAATATCAATGCCCCTGGGAAAAGTGGTGGAGGTCTCAGTAGCTTAACAAGACGGTTTTAATGCCCCTTGGAAGAATGGTGGAGGTCGCAGTGGAATAAAAAGACAATATCAATGCCCCTGGGAAAAGTGGTGGAGGTCGCTGTAGCTTAAGAAGACTGTTTTAATGGCACTTGGAAGAGACGTGGAGGTTGCAGTAGCTTAACAAGACGGTTTTAATGCCCCTTGGAAGAATGGTGGAGGTCGCAGTGGTATAAAAAGACAATATCAATGCCCCTGGGAAAAGTGGTGGAGGTCGCAGTAGCTTAACAAGACGGTTTTAATGCCCCTTGAAAGAAACGTGGAGGTTGCAATAGCTTAACAAGACGGTTTTAATGCCCTTTGGAAGAGACTTGGAGGTTGCAGTAGCATAACAAGCCGGTTTTATTGCCCCTTGGAATAGACGTGGAGGTTGCAGAAGCTTAACAAGACGGATTTAATGCCCCTTGGAAGAGATGTGGGGGTTGCAGTATCTTAACTAGACGGTTTTAATGCCCCTTGTAAGAATAGTGGAGATCGCAGTAGCTTAACAAGATGGTTTTAATGCCCCTGGGGAAAGTGGTGGAGGTCGCAGTAGCTTAACAGGACTGTTTTAATGCCCCTTGGAAGAGACGTGGAGGTTGCAATAGCTTTACAAGACGGTTTTAATGCCCTTTGGAAGAGACTTGGAGGTTGCAGTAGCTTAACAAGACGGTTTTAATGCCCCTTGGAAGAGACTTGGAGGTCACAGTGGAATAAAAAGACAATATCAACGCCCCTGGGAAAAGTGGTGGAGGTCGCAGTAGCTTAACAAGACGGTTTTAATGCCCCTTGGAAGAATGGTGGAGGTCGCAGTGGAATGAAAAGACAATATCAATGCCCCTGTGAAAAGTGGTGTAGGTCGCAGTAGCTTAACAAGACTGTTTTAATGTCCCTTGGAAGAATGGTGGAGGTCGCAGTGGTATAAAAAGACAATATCAATGCCCCTGGGAAAAGTGGTGGAGGTCGCAATAGATTAACAAGACGGTTTTAGTGCCCCTTGGAAGAGACTTGGAGGTCGTAGTAGCTTAACAAGACGGTTTTAATGCCCCTTGGAGGAAACGTGGAGGTTGCAGTAGCTTAACAAGACGGTTTTAATGCCCCTTGGAAGAATGGTGGAGGTTGCAGTGGAATAAAAAGACAATATCAATGCCCCTGGGAAAAGTGGTGGAGGTCGCAGTAGCTTAACAAGACGGTTTTAATGCCCCTTGGAAGAATGGTGGAGGTCGCAGTGGAATAAAAAGACAATATCAATGCCCCTGGGAAAAGTGGTAGAGTTCGCTGTAGCTTAAGAAGACGGTTTTAATGGCACTTGGAAGAGACGTGGAGGTTGCAGTAGCTTAACAAGACGGTTTTAATGCCCCTTGGAAGAATGGTGGAGGTCGCAGTGGTATAAAAAGACAATATCAATGCCCCTGGGAAAAGTGGTGGATGTCGCAGTAGCTTAATAAGATGGTTTTAATGCCCCTTGGAAGAAACGTGGAGGTTGCAATAGCTTAACAAGACGGTTTTAATGACCTTTGGAAGAGACTTGGAGGTTGCAGTAGCTTAACAAGACGGTTTTAATGCCCCTTGGAAGAGACTTGGAGGTCACAGTGGAATAAAAAGACAATATCAACGCTCCTGGGAAAAGTGGTGGAGGTCGCAGTAGCTTAACAAGACAGTTTTAATGCCCCTTGGAAGAATGGTGGAGGTCGCAGTGGTATAAAAAGACAATATCAATGCCCCTGGGAAAAGTGGTGGAGGTCGCAGTAGCTTAACAAGACGGTTTTAATGCCCCTTGGAAGAATGGTGGAGGTCGCAGTAGTATAAAAAGACAATATCAATGCCCCTGGGAAAAGTGGTGGAGGTCGCAGTAGCTTAACAAGACGGTTTTAATGCCCCTTGGAAGGGACTTGGAGGTCGCAGTAGATTAACAAGACGGTTTTAATGCCCCTTGGAAGAGACGTGGAGGTTGCAGTAGCTTAACAAGACAGTTTTAATGCCCCTTGGAAGAATGGTGGTGGTCACAGTAGCTTAGCAAGATGGTTTTAATGCCCCTGGGAAAAGCGGTGGAGGTCGCAGTAGCTTAACAAGGCAGTTTTAATGCCCCTTGGAAGAGACGTGGAGGTAGCAATAGCTTAACAAGACTGTTTTAATGCCCGTTGCAAGAGACTTGGAGGTTGCAGTAGCTTAACAAAACGGTTTTAATGCCCCTTGGAAGAGACGTGGAGGTCGCAGTGGAATAAAAAGACAATATCAATGCCCCAGGGAGAAGTAGTGGAGGTCGCAGTAGCTTAACAAGACGGTTTTAATGCCCCTTGGAAGAATGGTGGAGGTTGCAGTGGAATAAAAAGACAATATCAATGCCCCTGGGAAAAGTGGTGGAGGTCGCAGTAGCTTAACAAGACGGTTTTAATGCCCCTTGGAAGAATGGTGGAGGTTGCAGTGGAATAAAAAGACAATATCAATGCCCCTGGGAAAAGTGGTGGAGGTCGCAGTAGCTTAACAAGACTGTTTTAATGCCCCTTGTAAGAATGGTGGAGGTCGCAGTAGCTTAACAAGATGGTTTTATTGTCCCTGGAGAAAGTGGTGGAGGTCGCAGTAGCTTAACAAGACGGTTTTAATGCCCCTTGGAAGAAACGTGGAGGTTGCAGTAGCTTAACAAGACGGTTTTAATGCCCCTTGGAAGAGACGTGGAGGTTGCATTAGCTTAAGAAGACGGTTTTCATGCCCCTTGGAAGAGACGTGGAGGTTGCTGTAGCTTAATAAGACGGATTTAATGCCCCTTGGAAGAGATGTGGGGGTTGCAGTAGCTTAACTAGATGGTTTTAATGCCCCTTGTAAGAATGGTGGACATCGCAGTAGCTTAACAAGATGGTTTTAATCCCCCTGGAGAAAGTGGTGGAGGTCGCAGTAGCTTAACAAGACGGTTTTAATGCCCCTTGGAAGAGACTTGGAGGTTGCAATAGCTTACCAAGACGGTTTTAATGCTCTGTGGAAGAGACTTGGAGGTTGCAGTAGCTTAACAAGACGGTTTTAATGCCCCTTGGAATTGACTTGGAGGTCACAGTGGAATAAAAAGACAATATCAATGCCCCTGGGAAAAGTAGTGGAGGTCGCAGTAGCTTAACAAGACGGTTTTAATGCCTCTTGGAAGAATGGTGGAGGTTGCAGTGGAATAAAAAGACAATATCAATGCCCCTGGGAAAAGTGATGGAGGTCGCAGTAGCTTAACAAGACGCTTTTAAAGCCCCTTGGAAGAATGGTGGAGGTCGCAGTGGAATGAAAAGACAATATCAATGCCCCTGGGAAAAGTGGTGGAGGTCGCAGTAGCTTAACAAGACGGTTTTAAAGCCCCTTGGAAGAATGGTGGAGGTTGCAGTGGAATAAAAAGACAATATCAATGCCCCTGGGAAAAGTGGTGGAGGTCGCAGTAGCTTAACAAGACGGTTTTAGTGCCCCTTGGAAGAATGGTGGAGGTCGCAGTGGAATAAAAAGACAATATCAATGCCCCTGGGAAAAGTGGTGGAGGTCGCAGTAGCTTAACAAGACGGTTTTAATGCCCCTTGGAAGAATGGTGGAGGTCGCATTGGTATAAAAAGACAATATCAATTCTCCTGGGAAAAGTGGTGGAGGTCGCAGTTAGTGTTGAGCCACCCCCGTAGTGTTCGAGTTCGGTTCGGTTCGTCGAACACCCGTGTGTTCGCCGAACTGTTCGTCGAACTGTTCGTCGAACACCTTCGAACACCGTTAAAACCAATGTCAGGCAAACAAAAACACATAGAAACACATAGAAAACACCTTCAAAGGTGTCCAAAAGCTGACAAACTGCTCTGAAGACACAACTAACACATGGAAAAGTGACAAGTATATATAGTCATGCGAAAAGAAAAGAGGTGGAGGAGTAAAAGGGGGGGAGACACAGATATAGGCATGTCATGCCCTTCTAAAATCCAAAAAGTGAGAAGCCGACACGTTCAATCCGCTCCTGCCCGTGCCACCTCCGTGTCGCCGGGTTTGTGCCAGAGCCGCGGTGAACCCTGACGGCCAGCCCCCCTCTCCCAATAGTGGTGCCTGTCCGCTGGTGGGTCGAGCGAGCCCCCCCTGTGGTGGAGGCAGGTCTAAGCTTTTTAATTTAAATTGTCTCTCTAATTTCAATGAATACACTTTAAATCCATTTACAAGGATCTATTGGAGGCCAAGTCTCATGCCAGCAGCCGCGTAATTCCAGCTCCAGTAGCGTCCACTAAAGCTGCTGCAGTTAAAAAGCTTTTATAAGGATCGAGCTCGGCTGTCCACCGCAAGGCATCCTACTGCCAGTCCCAGCCCCTATGCCTTGGGGTGCCTCCTGATGCTCTTCACTGAGTATCCCGTGGTCCCGAAGCATTTCCTTTGAAAAAATTAAGTGTCAAAACTACAGGTGGTGTAGCTTGCTTAACAGCCGGGATAATCCGCTGACTAGCAGACACTGCTACTAGGCACAAAGTATTTCCTGGGCTAGATGCAGTTAAAAATTTGTAATTAGATACTCTCGTTTGATGCTGAGAAAGCATTCCATAGAGTCTCCTGGCACACCATATATGATTCTCTTAAAAAGCTTGCGGTAGGGGTCTAGGGGACCCTTTTATAGCCAAAATCACGGCCCTGTATCGCAATACGTCACCTAGGCTGAAGATAAATGGAACTGTATTACCCTGAGGGCTCGGTTGCTACAGAGGTATTGCAACTCACCCAGAGGTGTGATATCTCACTCTCAGGTAAGGATGGAGTGTGGATCAGGACCCGACACCTGCATGCATTACACCACATTGCCGTGGGGCAGGGCGACCAATATGCCCCTGAGATGGGCACGACAGTCCCTGTCCCTGGCTGGAGTGGGGGGAGGGAACACTGAGGAAGGGGAACCCTGTAGTGCAGGAGCAGGGAGGAAGCAGTTCCTGGGTGCATTGAGAAGGGAGTATAAAAGGTGGGCACCATCTTAGTTCAGTGCAGAGAAGTCTGAGCAGAAGTGGCAGGGAGCAGGGGCTCTGCATGAGCTCTGCTCCGGAGGCGGGCCTAGTAACAGAGGCCCAGGCCTGGAAGAGGGAGAAGGAAGGAAGAGGAGCGGAGAAGGCTCCAGGAACGAGGAATGAAGGGATCCCAGGGGTGCGGACGGGCGAGTCGCCACTGCACGCCCGAATCCACCTGCGTGGAGGGGTCAGGCCAAAGGGGGAGACCGGTCCCCGAAACTAGTGGAGGCAGGAAACGACCCTCAGCTAGAAACCGGAGGCTGTGACATTTTATGTGGCGCAGCCCCTCGCTACACCCGCTAGGAAGGCACCACATAGGGTCAGGGAAACTGGCACCAAGTTTACCAAGAGGAGGCCCGAGGCAGCCGGACAGAAGGGTTGGTAAGAAAGGCCAGACAAAGGACACACAAAGGGGGTCCTGTGAAGCGCTCCAAAGTTATCTGGGAGTTGTCTGAGCCCCTCACCTGGTGAGCACAGTACGACGTGGGCAGCCGTTACCTGCAGACATGGTCTGGATAATAAGAACTGTGAGTAAAGCCCTGGACTGCATCACTGACTCCGTGTCGTTACTGCTGCTGCCCTGCACCATCACCCCCATCCTCCGCATACACTGCCCTGAGGCTATACTCCTCCCGTGGGGAGTTATGCTACGCTCTGCTGCACCCAAAACACCAGCCTCAGCGGTCTGCCCTGGAGCGGCGGTTCACTCTGACCGCAATCCACGGGTGGCGTAGTCGGACATTTAAACATCAAAACCACATAAATAGTTCCGCCACTGGTTTGACCGCCCTGAGCCACGGAACCGGGTCGCCGCCACGGAGACTACAACCACCAGCATCCACCAAAAAGGGTCCGGCTCCGGGTGTCCCAAGGCCCAGGGGGCGCGTCAGAACATTTTCATCACCTTTCACAATCACCAATGGGACAAGGCAGGGATGTTCTCTGTCCCCTCTCTTATACATCCTAGTGACGGAGCACCTGCTCTCATCAATTCGCCATAACCCCAATATTAGGTGGATTGAGGTGGGAGGCACCGAGTACAAGTGCTCTCTATTTGCTGATGATATCCTAGTATATATCACTCAATCACATATATCCATCCATGCTGTTATAGCTGAAATAGATCACTTTGTTAAATGGTCAAATTTTAAAATCAATGCAGCGAAGTCTGAGGCCCTCGATGTCTCCCTCCCCAAATCCATATAGGATTCCATCCAGTCCAACTTTCCCTTTGCCTGGCCCTCACAGGGTATCAAATACTTAGGAATTCCTATTCATAGAGACCTCTCCCATCTATGTTATCTTAATTTTGGGCCCTTTACTGAGCAACTCCATACAGACCACGGTTGGCAAGTTAGAACTGTAAGATTCACTACGTGAACCACTGGTGTTTTGTGGAAAAGCACATGTACACTGTGTTCCAAATTATTATGCAAAAAGTGTTTAGGAGTGATAAGGGAAGAATTTGTTTGTTTGTCAGTTAAACTCATTGATGGTGATGTGTGTCAGGGCTCTTTATATCACTGTAAGCAATTGCAGACACCTGTGCTAATTAGTTTGGCAGGTGTGTCCAATGAAAGGCAAGACTACTTAAGAAGGCTGTCTCACATTATTAAGCAGCCTACATTTTCTGCCAAAATGGGAAAGAAAAAGGATGTGTCGGCTGCTGAGAAGCAACAAATTGTGGAGTGTTTAGGTCAAGGCATGACTACAATCAACATTGTGCGATGATCAGGATGAAGTGTCTTGGCAATCAAGAAGTATGTAGCTGATTCACAGTACACACGTGTGCGTGCTGATAAGGGCAAATTGAGGACTCTTTCCTACAAGCAATTACGTCAGGTTAAAAGAGCAGCGGCAAAAAAGCCTTGTCATAGCAGCAGACAAGTTTTTGAAGCTGCTTGTGCCTCCAACGTCCCCCGAACAACAAGATGCAGGGTCCTTCAGAGGTTTGCAGCTGTGCATACGCCATCCTGTCGACCTCCTCTATCCACTTCACACAAGCAGAAACGGCTCCAGTGGGCCAAACATTACATGAAGACTGATTTCAAAACTGTTTTGTTCACGGATGAGTGCCGTGCAGCGCTTGATGGTCCAGATGGATGGAGTGGAGGATGGCTGGTTGATGGACACCCCACGCAAACACGGCTACAGCGCCAACAAGGAGGAGGTGGAGTAATGTTTTGGGCTGGAATCATGGGGAGAGAGATTGTCGGCCCCTTTAGGATCCCTGAAGGCGCTAAAGATGAACTCCATAATGTATGTGGATTTTCTCAAACAGCACTTCCTGCCATGGTTCAAGAAGAAGAACCGTGTATTTCACAGCAAGATCATTTTTTTGCATGATAATGCACCATCTCATGCTGCACATAAAACATCTGCATCTCTGGCTGATATGGGCATAAAAGGGGACAAACTTATGGTGTGACCCCCATGCTCCCCTGACCTCTACCCCATTCAGAACCTCTGGAGCATCATCAAAAGGAGTGTCTATGATGGCGGGAGGCAGTTCACATCTAAGCAACAGCTCTGGGAGGGTATTCTGTCCTCATGCAAAACAATTGAAGCAGAAACCATCCAAAACCTGACAAATTCAATGCACGAGAGAGTTCAGAAGCTCCTTTCGAACAAGGGGTCCTATGTGAAAATGTAACATCACCTAGAATAAAGTTTTGAGTTGAAAACTGTTTGATTTCAGTTTCTAATAACCTGCTAATGCTTATAATTTCAAAAATGACCATTTTTTTGGTCTTTATTAAAATGAAAAGGTTGATCGAAAAGTTTGGCGGATCTAAGAGTGTGGCAACCCAGTAGTCATGATTACTTCGAATTCTGACAATATGAGGGTCATGTTGCAGGTAGTGCAGCAAGAAGGCACTTATGTGTCTTGCGCATCTCGGAGCCCCAAAATTATTTTCCGGGCTAGATGCAGCTAAAAATTATTATTAATTTTAAATCTGGTGGAGCTTAGTATAGATGGCCTAATAGGATCAGTGCTGCACACTGCTACAAAGCCCAAATTATTTTCCAGCCAAGATACAGATAAACATGATTAGTAATTTTAAATCTGGTGGAGCTTATTATAGATGGCCTAATAGAATCAGTGCTGCACACTGCTACAAAGCGCAAATTATTTTCCAGCCAAGATACAGATAAACATGATTAGTAATTTGAAAGCTTAAAACGGTTAGTAGGGTGATTTTAACCAATCATCCATCTTTTACTCTCCCCAGGATGACACAGGGGTAGAAAAGTCGTTTCGGATCCATGATTTGTTCATCTTTATGAACGTGAGTCTGTCTACATTATCAGTGGAGAGCCGTGTGCGCTTATCTGTCAGCACACCACCAGCAGCGCTGAACACACGTTCAGACAGAACGCTGGCTGCGGGGCATGACAAGATCTCCAAGGCGTAAGTGGCTAGCTCCGGCCATTTATCCAGATTGGAAGCCCAAAAAGAGCAAGGGTCCAGTGACACAGTCATGGCTTCAATGTTTACTTGGAGATACTCCTGTACCATCGTCTCTAGGCGTTGACTATGTGTCAGACTTCTTGTCTCCTGTGGCCTTGCAAAGGATGGGCTAAAAAAGTGGTGAAATGATTGCGCAAAATTGATGTTACCAGCAGATACTGTGGTTCTGTTATGGTTTGAGTGCTGAACACTTGACGGTCCCACGGTTGGCAAGTTGGAACTGTGAGATTCACTACGTGCACCACTGGTGTTTTGTGGAAAAGCACATGTAAGATTCTGCAACAGTCTCTGCTGATACTCCTGCATGCGTGCATCCCTTTCTATGGCAGGAATAATTTCTGCAAATTTACTTTTGTACCGGGGATCTAACAGTGTGGCAACCCAGTAGTCAGGATTATTTCTAATTCTCACAATTCGAGGGTCATGTTGCAGGTAGTGCAGCAAGAAGGCACTCATGTGTGTTGCGCATCCAGGAGCACCAAGTCCCTGTTGTGTTGGTGGCGAGGTAACAATCATGCTTCCTTCCTCTGTCCTCTCCCCCCAACCTCGCACAACAGAAATGTGATCAAGGTCTCCCTCATCTGATGAGTCTTCCATCAGTTCGTCCTCCACTTCTTCCTGGGCTCCTGCACCTTCCTCACTAGTTTGGCTGCTACCATGCGCCCTGGTAAAACCATCTCCCCCACCCTCACATGCCTGCCGACTTGGTGCTGCCGACCGTCTGGACCTTGCAGATGTTAGCCCTTCCGCATACAACTCCTCCTCCTCTACTTCCTCCACCTCCTCTTGTGCCACCACCTGACTCCGAATTCTGTTTAACATGTGCTCCAGCATGTAAATCACCGGAACAGTCATGCTGATAATTGCATCGTCAGCACTAAACATCTTCGTCCCCATTTCAAAACTGTGCAGAAGGGTGCATAGGTCCCTGATCTGAGACCACTCCTCCAGCGTGATTTGCCCCACGTCTGGATCTCGTTGGCCCAGGCTATACGTCAGAACGTATTGCACCAGGGCTTGTTGGTGCTGCCACAGTCGCTGCAACATGTGCAGAGTTGAATTCCACCGGGTAGGCACATCGCATTTTAGCCGGTGAAGTGGCAGGCCCAACGACTTCTGTAGAGATGTAAGTCGCTGAGCTGCGGGATGCGAACGCGCGGAAGTGAGCACACAGCGACCGTGCCCTCTGCAGAGGGCCATCTAGTCTGGGATAGTGGGCTAAAAATTGCTGGACAACCAGGTTCAACACTTGAGCCATACAAGGCACGTGTGTGACATTGCCCCGGCGAAGGGCCGCACCCAGGTTTGCAGCATTGTCGCACATGGCCTTCCCTGGTTTCAGGTCCAGTGGAGACAACCATTCATGAAATTGGTTCTCCAGAGCTGACCACAACTCCTCAGCTGTGTGACTCACATTTCCCAGACATTTCAAAGTAAAAACCGCCTTATGACGTTGAGCCCTACTGCCAGCATAGTAAGGAGGTGTGCAGGATCCCTTCTGCGCAGTTAGAAAGCTTGTGGCATGACCAGACAGGCTTTGGGTGCAGGTGGAAGACCGAGAGGAGGTTGAGGAGGCAGAAGCAGTGGAGGAACTTTGACATAAAGAGGATTGACGCACAACTCGTGGGGACGGCAAGACTTGGACAGCAGCCCCTTGTCCTGCTGTCACCATAGTTACCCAGTGCCCAGTCAGCGACATGTAACGCCCCTGTCCATGCCTACTCGTCCAAGTGTCTGTGGTGAAATGCACCCTGTCACACACAGAGTTTCTCAAAGAAGCGGTGATGTTGTGTGCGACATGCTGGTGGAGCGCAGGCACACCTTTCTTTGAGAAGTAGTGCCGACTGGGCATCTGGTACTGGGGCACTGCGATGGACATAAGGTCTCGAAAATCCTCTGTGTCCACCAGGCGGAAAGGCAGCATTTCTGTAGCCAAGAGCTTGCAGATGGTGAAATTCAACCTCTTAGCTTTCTCATGGCTAGGAGGAAATGGTCTTTAACTTGTCCACATCTGAGGGACCAAGGGCTGGCTATTGTGGTTAGACGGGGTTGATAAGGTTGTCCCCGGCAAACTGCCGGTCTGTGAGGAAGATGCAGGCGGACATGTTAGGTTGCCTTGATCCAAAGGTGGTGCTATCGATGTCGGACAGCGCTCAACACCAGCTGGTGTTACCACCTCCAAAGAAAATGATGACCTGCCAATCACGCTGGCTGTTGCGGGTAAAGAGGTGGCAGGTCTGCGCCCCAAAACAGGTGTGACTGCTGTCCCCCCAGTCACAGAGGATGAAGAGGCCGCGGATGCACAAGATATGGCAGACGGTGGTTGGCCCGGCCGGCTAGGCCGCATTGTAGCACACTGAGCTTCCCACTGCAACTTATGCTTCATGTCCATGTGCCGGTTCATGCATGAAGTACTCAAACTATGTATTTTTTGGCCTCTACTTAGCTTTTGCTGACAAATGTTACAGATAACACGAGTTGGGTCATCTTTATCGATCTGAAAAAATGCCCAGGCTATGCAAGGCTTAGCACCCATGCGACCTGAAGAGCCACCACGACTTGTGGTGAGAGGCAGAGTTGTGTTTGAGGATGCAGTTGTTGACGTGCTTCCAGTACTACGTCTCTGTCCAGGAAGGCGCAACCTGACCTCGTCGTCACTAGCATCTTCCTCCACCTCCTCTGCTGACCTCATGTCTTGGCTGACTGTGGGTTGACAGTAAGTGGGATCTCCAACCTCATCATCATCACCCTGTGCGTTATCACACCCGTCGTCCTCAGAGCCAACCTGTTCCTGCCCTGACAAAAAACTAAAGTTGTCGCTCCAATCAGGTATTTGAGTCTCATCATCGTCTTCCTCATTGTCTCCACCAACAGGAGTTACAGTTTGGGAATGAGGGTCTACATTATGGTCAGAACCTTCTGCGTCTGGTCCTGGATCCGACTCATAAAGATTCTGGGCATCAGTGCAGATCATTTCCTCGTCTGGATTCCCAGGCTATAGTATGAGTAAACAGCTCTGCAGACTCAACCATCTGTTCTACCTCATACTCAGATGGGCAGCTGGAGATTTGGGAGCTGTGAGGAAGCAAGTGCGATTGGGGTGACACCTTTGAGGACTGGAGTATTTGTGATGTTGAAGTTGATGTGGAGGAGAGCCCACTTAAAGGAGCACTTGATATCCGTTGAAGCACCTGCTGTTTTTGTGCCTCATCTGGAATTTGTAGCGATTGGCGTGGCCGTAAGAAAGGGATCTTATCACATTGTCCGCTAAAAGAAGTAGACATTTTAGTTTGGCTGGAAGATGGTCTTTCTTCTGCAGATGTTACTGTTGCTTTAACACCTACCCCACGGACACAACCTTTTTTACCCTTCCCAACATGCCTATTCCCCTTTCCACCAGCAGCAGGCCTTTTTCCACTCATTTTGGTGGTTAACTAATTCACAACTCTGGAGTTGTTTGCACAAAAAAACAATGGATGGGAACCGAGCAGAGCTGAGTGGCCAAACTGTGGTATTAGGCCAAAACTATTGGCTGGGTTAGATGCAGAAAAAAATTATATTCAATTTGCAACCTGATGGAGGTCAGTATAGATGGACTAATAGAACAAGTCGCACACACAGCTAGAAGCCCAAATATTTTTTCAGAGGTAGATGCAGAAAAAAAAATATTCAGTTTGCAACCTGATGGAGGTCAGTATAGATGGACTAATAGAGAAAGTCCCACACACTGTTAGAAGGCCAAATATTTTTTTCAGAGCTAGATGCAGACAAAAAATTATTTTGAATTTGCAACCTGATGGAGGTCAGTATAGGTGGACTAATAGAACAAGTCCCACACACTGCTAGAAGGCCAAATATTTTTTCAGAGCTAGATGCAGAAAAAAATTATATTCAGTTTGCAACCTGATGGAGGTCAGTATAGATGGACTAATAGAGAAAGTCCCACACACTGCTAGAAGGCCAAATATTTTTTCAGAGCTAGATGCAGAAAAAATTATATTCAGTTTGCAACCTGATGGAGGTCAGTATAGATGGACTAATAGAGAAAGTCCCACACACTGCTAGAAGGCCAAATATTTTTTCAGAGCTAGATGCAGAAAAAAATTATATTCAGTTTGCAACCTGATGGAGGTCTGTATAGATCGATTAATAGAACAAGTCCCACACACAGCTAGAAGCCCAATATTTTTTCAGAGGTAGATGCAGAAAAAAATATATTCAGTTTGCAACCTGATGGAGGTCAGTATAGATGGACTAATACAACAAGTCCCACACACAGCTAGAAGCCCAATATTTTTTCAGAGCTAGATGCAGAAAAAAATTATATTCAATTTGCAACCTGATGGAGGTCAGTATAGATGGAGTAATAGAACAAGTCCCACACACAGCTAGAAGCCCAAATATTTTTTCAGAGCTAGATGCAGATAAAAATTATTTTTAATTTGCAACCTGATGGAGGTCAGTATAGATGGACTAATAGAGAAAGTCCCACACACTGCTAGAAGGCCAAATATTTTTTCAGAGCTAGATGCAGAAAAAAATTATATTCAGTTTGCAACCTGATGGAGGTCTGTATAGATGGATTAATAGAACAAGTCCCACACACAGCTAGAAGCCCAATATTTTTTCAGAGGTAGATGCAGAAAAAAATATATTCAGTTTGCAACCTGATGGAGGTCAGTATAGATGGACTAATACAACAAGTCCCACACACAGCTAGAAGCCCAATATTTTTTCAGAGCTAGATGCAGAAAAAAATTATATTCAGTTTGCAACCTGATGGAGGTCTGTATAGATGGACTAATAGAACAAGTCCCACACACAGCTAGAAGCCCAATATTTTTTCAGAGGTAGATGCAGAAAAAAATATATTCAGTTTGCAACCTGATGGAGGTCAGTATAGATGGACTAATGCAACAAGTCCCACACACAGCTAGAAGCCCAATATTTTTTCAGAGCTAGATGCAGAAAAAAATTATATTCAATTTGCAACCTGATGGAGGTCAGTATAGATGGAGTAATAGAACAAGTCCCACACACAGCTAGAAGCCCAAATATTTTTTCAGGGCTAGATGCAGATAAAAATTATTTTTAATTTGCAACCTGATGGAGGTCAGTATAGATGGACTAATAGAGAAAGTCCCACACACTGCTAGAAGGCCAAATATTTTTTCAGAGCTAGATGCAGAAAAAAATTATATTCAATTTGCAACCTGATGGAGGTCAGTATAGATGGAGTAATAGAACAAGTCCCACACACAGCTAGAAGCCCAAATATTTTTTCAGAGCTAGATGCAGATAAAAATTATTTTTAATTTGCAACCTGATGGAGGTCAGTATAGATGGACTAATAGAGAAAGTCCCACACACTGCTAGAAGGCCAAATATTTTTTCAGAGCTAGATGCAGAAAAAAATTATATTCAGTTTGCAACCTGATGGAGGTCTGTATAGATGGATTAATAGAACAAGTCCCACACACAGCTAGAAGCCCAATATTTTTTCAGAGGTAGATGCAGAAAAAAATATATTCAGTTTGCAACCTGATGGAGGTCAGTATAGATGGACTAATACAACAAGTCCCACACACAGCTAGAAGCCCAATATTTTTTCAGAGCTAGATGCAGAAAAAAATTATATTCAGTTTGCAACCTGATGGAGGTCTGTATAGATGGACTAATAGAACAAGTCCCACACACAGCTAGAAGCCCAATATTTTTTCAGAGGTAGATGCAGAAAAAAATATATTCAGTTTGCAACCTGATGGAGGTCAGTATAGATGGACTAATGCAACAAGTCCCACACACAGCTAGAAGCCCAATATTTTTTCAGAGCTAGATGCAGAAAAAAATTATATTCAATTTGCAACCTGATGGAGGTCAGTATAGATGGAGTAATAGAACAAGTACCACACACAGCTAGAAGCCCAAATATTTTTTCAGAGCTAGATGCAGATAAAAATTATTTTTAATTTGCAACCTGATGGAGGTCAGTATAGATGGACTAATAGAGAAAGTCCCACACACTGCTAGAAGGCCAAATATTTTTTCAGAGCTAGATGCAGAAAAAAATTATATTCAATTTGCAACCTGATGGAGGTCAGTATAGATGGAGTAATAGAACAAGTCCCACACACAGCTAGAAGCCCAAATATTTTTTCAGAGCTAGATGCAGATAAAAATTATTTTTAATTTGCAACCTGATGGAGGTCAGTATAGATGGACTAATAGAGAAAGTCCCACACACTGCTAGAAGGCCAAATATTTTTTCAGAGCTAGATGCAGAAAAAAATTATATTCAGTTTGCAACCTGATGGAGGTCTGTATAGATGGATTAATAGAACAAGTCCCACACACAGCTAGAAGCCCAATATTTTTTCAGAGGTAGATGCAGAAAAAAATATATTCAGTTTGCAACCTGATGGAGGTCAGTATAGATGGACTAATACAACAAGTCCCACACACAGCTAGAAGCCCAATATTTTTTCAGAGCTAGATGCAGAAAAAAATTATATTCAGTTTGCAACCTGATGGAGGTCTGTATAGATGGACTAATAGAACAAGTCCCACACACAGCTAGAAGCCCAATATTTTTTCAGAGGTAGATGCAGAAAAAAATATATTCAGTTTGCAACCTGATGGAGGTCAGTATAGATGGACTAATGCAACAAGTCCCACACACAGCTAGAAGCCCAATATTTTTTCAGAGCTAGATGCAGAAAAAAATTATATTCAATTTGCAACCTGATGGAGGTCAGTATAGATGGAGTAATAGAACAAGTCCCACACACAGCTAGAAGCCCAAATATTTTTTCAGAGCTAGATGCAGATAAAAATTATTTTTAATTTGCAACCTGATGGAGGTCAGTATAGATGGACTAATAGAGAAAGTCCCACACACTGCTAGAAGGCCAAATATTTTTTCAGAGCTAGATGCAGAAAAACATTATATTCAGTTTGCAACCTGATGGAGGTCTGTATAGATGGATTAATAGAACAAGTCCCACACACAGCTAGAAGCCCAATATTTTTTCAGAGGTAGATGCAGAAAAAAATATATTCAGTTTGCAACCTGATGGAGGTCAGTATAGATGGACTAATACAACAAGTCCCACACACAGCTAGAAGCCCAATATTTTTTCAGAGCTAGATGTAGAAAAAAATTATATTCAATTTGCAACCTGATGGAGGTCAGTATAGATGGAGTAATAGAACAAGTCCCACACACACCTAGAAGCCCAAATATTTTTTCAGAGCTAGATGCAGAAAAAAATTATATTCAGTTTGCAACCTGATGGAGGTCTGTATAGATGGATTAATAGAAAAAGTCCCACACACAGCTAGAAGCCCAATATTTTTTCAGAGGTAATTGCAGAAAAAAATATATTCAGTTTGCAACCTGATGGAGGTCAGTATAGATGGACTAATACAACAAGTACCACACACAGCTAAAAGCCCAATATTTTTTCAGAGCTAGATGCAGAAAAAAATTATATTCAATTTGCAACCTGATGGAGGTCAGTATAGATGGAGTAATAGAACAAGTCCCACACGCAGCTAGAAGCCCAAATATTTTTTCAGAGCTAGATGCAGAAATAAATTATATTCAGTTTGCAACCTGATGGAGGTCTGTATAGATGGATTAATAGAACAAGTCCCACACACAGCTAGAAGCCCAATATTTTTTCAGAGGTAGATGCATAAAAAAATATATTCAGTTTGCAACCTGATGGAGGTCAGTATAGATGGACTAATACAACAAGTCCCACACACAGCTAAAAGCCCAATATTTTTTCAGAGCTAGATGCAGAAAAAAATTATATTCAATTTGCAATCTGATGGAGGTCAGTATAGATGGAGTAATAGAACAAGTCCCACACGCAGCTAGAAGCCCAAATATTTTTTCAGAGCTAGATGCAGATAAAAATTATTTTTAATTTGCAACCTGATGGAGGTCAGTATAGATGGACTAATAGAGAAAGTCCCACACACTGCTAGAAGGCCAAATATTTTTTCAGAGCTAGATGCAGAAAAAAATGATATTCAGTTTGCAACCTGATGGAGGTCAGTATAGATGGACTAATAGAGAAAGTCCCACACACTGCTAGAAGGCCAAATATTTTTTCAGAGCTAGATGCAGAAAAAAATTATATTCAGTTTGCAACCTGATGGAGGTCAGAATAGATGGACTAATAGACAAAGTCCCACTCACTGCTAGAAGGCCAAATATTTTTTCAGAGCTAGATGCAGAAAAAAATTATATTCAATTTGCAACCTGATGGAGGTCAGTATAGATGGACTAATACAACAAGTTCCACACACAGCTAGAAGCCCAATATTTTTTCAGAGCTAGATGCAGAAAAAAATTATATTCAATTTGCAACCTGATGGAGGTCAGTATAGATGGAGTAATAGAACAAGTCCCACACACAGCTAGAAGCCCAAATATTTTTTCAGAGCTAGATGCAGATAAAAATTATTTTTAATTTGCAACCTGATGGAGGTCAGTATAGATGGACTAATAGAGAAAGTCCCACACACTGCTAGAAGGCCAAATATTTTTTCAGAGCTAGATGCAGAAAAAAATTATATTTAGTTTGCAACCTGATGGAGGTCTGTATAGATGGATTAATAGAACAAGTCCCACACACAGCTAGAAGCCCAATATTTTTTCAGAGGTAGATGCAGAAAAAAATATATTCAGTTTGCAACCTGATGGAGGTCAGTATAGATGGACTAATACAACAAGTCCCGCACACAGCTAGAAGCCCAATATTTTTTCAGAGCTAGATGTAGAAAAAAATTATATTCAATTTGCAACCTGATGGAGGTCAGTATAGATGGAGTAATAGAACAAGTCCCACACACACCTAGAAGCCCAAATATTTTTTCAGAGCTAGATGCAGAAAAAAATTATATTCAGTTTGCAACCTGATGGAGGTCTGTATAGATGGATTAATAGAACAAGTCCCACACACAGCTAGAAGCCCAATATTTTTTCAGAGGTAGATGCAGAAAAAAATATATTCAGTTTGCAACCTGATGGAGGTCAGTATAGATGGACTAATACAACAAGTACCACACACAGCTAAAAGCCCAAAATTTTTTCAGAGCTAGATGCAGAAAAAAATTATATTCAATTTGCAACCTGATGGAGGTCAGTATAGATGGAGTAATAGAACAAGTCCCACACGCAGCTAGAAGCCCAAATATTTTTTCAGAGCTAGATGCAGATAAAAATTATTTTTAATTTGCAACCTGATGGAGGTCAGTATAGATGGACTAATAGAGAAAGTCCCACACACTGCTAGAAGGCCAAATATTTTTTCAGAGCTAGATGCAGAAAAAAATGATGTTCAGTTTGCAACCTGATGGAGGTCAGTATAGATGGACTAATAGAGAAAGTCCCACATACTGCTAGAAGGCCAAATATTTTTTCAGAGCTAGATGCAGAAAAAAATTATATTCAGTTTGCAACCTGATGGAGGTCAGAATAGATGGACTAATAGAGAAAGTCCCACACACTGCTAGAAGGCCAAATATTTTTTCAGAGCTAGATGAAGAAAAAAATTATATTCAATTTGCAACCTGATGGAGGTCAGTATAGATGGAGTAATAGAACAAGTCCCACACACAGCTAGAAGCCCAAATATTTTTTCAGAGCTAGATGCAGATAAAAATTATTTTTAATTTGCAACCTGATGGAGGTCAGTATAGATGGACTAATAGAGAAAGTCCCACACACTGCTAGAAGGCCAAATATTTTTTCAGAGCTAGATGCAGAAAAAATTATATTCAGTTTGCAACCTGATGGAGGTCTGTATAGATGGATTAATAGAACAAGTCCCACACACAGCTAGAAGCCCAATATTTTTTCAGAGGTAGATGCAGAAAAAAATATATTCAGTTTGCAACCTGATGGAGGTCAGTATAGATGGACTAATACAACAAGTCCCACACACAGCTAGAAGCCCAATATTTTTTCAGAGCTAGATGCAGAAAAAAATTATATTCAATTTGTAACCTGATGGAGGTCAGTATAGATGGACTAATAGAATGATGATATGCCCAAAAGATTTTACTTCACTAGGTGCAGTAAAAAAATTGGTATTCTATACACAGGTGGTATATCTTGCAACATAGATAGGCTACTCCACTGACTAACACACTCTGCAATAGGCCAAAAAGGATTAGCTTTGCTAGATTCAGCCAAATGCTGTGAAAAAAACTTGCACAGCACTGGCACAGACCTGCCTGGCAAAAACTGATAGGAACTGATGTAACCTAGTCCTGAAAAGGACTCCAATTACAATTAGTCTTTACTCCCACAACCTATCTATTTAAGAGCACAGACCTGCCTGATAAAAGTCGTAGGAAATGCTGTAACCTAGTCCTTAAAAGGACTGCAATCACAACTATTCCCTACTCCCAAGCTATCTGTAGATTTGTGCGAAAATTGGCTTGAAATTAACAAGGTATAGCGCACACAGCAACAGCGGTGCCGTCTAACACGCAGCTGCAGCAGTGAGAAAATGGTGGCAACGGGGAAAATGGCTTGGTCTTAAAGGGCAAGGACATGTGACATACACTGCCAATGACACATGCCCTTGCTTGTGTGAAGAAAAGCACTTCGCTCCGTGTGTGCGCTGCTGATAGGCTGACAGATTGCACCTCCCCACTGTAAATGCGGGAAAGAGAAAAAAAAATGGAGATCTTCATTATTCCTGTAGAGATCCATCCCCTGCCCCTCCCCCCACCCCGCTGTACACTCAAACTGCGTATTAACATTAATTTTCATCATTACTGAGAAAAAATCCAGTTATGATTTTGGTGCACGAACAGTTATCGAACATAACCTCGAACAGCCGAATTTTTCTCAAATCGTTCGTGTTCGCCGAACGGTTAGAACACCGCCCAAAACAGCTCGAATTTGAGATTGGCGAACAGTTCGAGTAGAACAACGCTCATCTCTAGTCGCAGTAGCTTAACAACACGGTTTTAATGCCCCTTGGAAGAGACTTGGAGGTCGCAGTAGCTTAACAAGACCGTTTTAATGCCCCTTGGAAGAATGGTTGAGGTTGCAGTGGAATAAAAAGACAATATCAATGCCCCTGGGAAAAGTGGTGGAGGTCGCAGTAGCTTAACAAGACGGTTTTAATGCCCCTTGGAAGAATGGTGGAGGTCACAGTGGAATAAAAAGACAATATCAATGCCCCTGGGAAAAGTGGTGGAGGTCGCTGTAGCTTAAGAAGATGGTTTTAATGCCACTTGGAAGAGACGTGGAGGTCGCAGTAGCTTAACAAGACGGTTTTAATGCCCCTTTGAAGAATGGTGGAGGTCGCAGTGGTATAAAAAGACAATATCAATGCCCCTGGGAAAAGTGGTGGAGGTCGCTGTAGCTTAAGAAGACGGTTTTAATGCCCCTTGGAAGAGACGTGGAGGTTGCAATAGCTTAACAAGACGGTTTTAATGCCCTTTGGAAGAGACTTGGAGGTCGCAGTGAAATAAAAAACAATATCAATGCCCCTGGGAAAAGTGGTGGAGGTTGCAGTAGCTTAACAAGACGGTTTTAATGCCCCTTGGAAGAATGGTGGAGGTGGCAGTGGAATAAAAAGACAATATCAATGCCCATGGGAAAAATGGTGGAGGTCGCAGTAGCTTAACAAGACGGTTTTAATGCCCCTTGGAAGAATGGTGGAGGTCGCAGTGGAATGAAAAGACAATATCAATGCCCGTGGGAAAAGTGGTGGAGGTTGCAGTAGCTTAACAAGACGGTTTTAATGCCCCTTGGAAGAATGGTGGAGGTCGCAGTGGTATAAAAAAACAATATCAATGCCCCTGGGAAAAGTGGTGGAGGTCGCAGTAGCTTAAGAAGACGGTTTTAATGCCCCTTGGAAGAGACTTGGAGGTCGCAGTAGATTAACAAGACGGTTTTAATGCCCGTTGGAAGAGACGTGGAGGTTGCAGTAGCTTAACAAGACAGTTTTAATGCCCCTTGGAAGAATGGTGGAGGTCACAGTAGCTTAGCAAGATGGTTTTAATGCCCCTGGGGAAAGTGGTGGAGGTCGCAGTAGCTTAAGAAGACGGTTTTAATGCCCCTGGGAAGAGACTTGGAGGTCGCAGTAGCTTAACAAGACAGTTTTAATGCCCCTTGGAAGAGACGTGGAGGTTGCAATAGCTTAACAAGACTATTTTAATGCTTGTTGCAAGAGACGTGGAGGTTGCAGTAGCTTAACAAGATGGTTTTAATGCCCCTTGGAAGAGACGTGGAGGTCGCAGTGGAATAAAAAGACAATATCAATGCCCCTGGGAAAAGTAGTGGAGGTCGCAGTAGCTTAACAAGACGGTTTTAATGCCTCTTGGAAGAATGGTGGAGGTTGCAGTGGAATAAAAAGACAATATCAATGCTCCTGGGAAAAGTGGTGGAGGTCGCAGTAGCTTAACAAGACGGTTTTAATGCCCCTTGTAAGAATGGTGGAGGTCGCAGTAGCTTAACAAGATGGTTTTAATGCCCCTGGGGAAAGTGGTGGAGGTCGCAGTAGCTTATCAAGACGGTTTTAATGCCCCTTGTAAGAATGGTGGAGGTCGCAGTAGCTTAACAAGATGGTTTTAATGCCCCTGGGGAAAGTGGTGGAGGTCGCAGTAGCTTATCAAGACGGTTTTAATGCCCCTTGGAAGAGACGTGGAGGTTGCAATAGCTTAACAAGACGGTTTTAATGCCCTTTGGAAGAGACTTGGAGGTTGCAGTATCTTAACAAGACGGTTTTAATGCCCCTTGGAAGAGACTTGGAGGTCGCAGTGGAATAAAAAGACAATACCAATGCCCCTGGGAAAAGTGGTGGAGGTCGCAGTACCTTAACAAGACGGTTTTAATGCCCCTTGGAAGAATGGTGAAGGTCGCAGTGGAATAAAAAGACAATATCAATGCCCATGGGAAAAGTGGTGGAGGTCGCAGTAGCTTAACAAGACGGTTTTAATGCCCCTTGGAAGAATGGTGGAGGACGCAGTGGAATGAAAAGACAATATTAATGCCCCTGGGAAAAGTGGTGGAGGTCGCAGTAGCTTAACAAGACGGTTTTAATGCCCCTTGGAAGAATGGTGGAGGTCGCAGTGGAATAAAAAGACAATATCAATGCCCCTGGGAAAAGTGGTGGAGGTCGCAGTAGCTTAACAAGATGGTTTTAATGCCCCTTGGAACAATGGTGGAGGTCGCAGTGGTATAAAAAGACAAAATCAATGCCCCTGGGAAAAGTGTTGGAGGTCGCAGTAGCTTAACAAGACGATTTTAATGCCCCTTGGAAGACACGTGGAGGTTGCTGTAGCTTAACAAGACGGTTTTAATGCCCCTTGGAAGAGACGTGGAGGTTGCAGTAGCTTAACAAGACTGTTTTAATGCCCCTTGGAAGAATGGTGGAGGTTGCAGTAGCTTAACAAGATGTTTTTAATGCCCCTGGGGAAAGTGGTGGAGGTTGCAGTAGCTTAACAAGATGGTTTTAATGCCCCTTGGAAGAGACGTGGAGGTCGCAGTAGCTTAACAAGACTGTTTTAATGACCCTTGGAAGAGACGTGGAGGTTGCAGTAGCTTAACAAGACGGTTTTAATGCCCCTTGGGAGAATGGTGGAGGTCGCAGTAGCTTAACAAGACGGTGTTAATGCCCCTGGGGAAAGTGGTGGAGGTCAAAAATTAGGACAGAGGAACTTGCAATGCTGGCAAACAAGAGCCCTGCTGTACAGCATCTTAAAAACATTATTCCCATTATTGGGGAGTGGGTCTCCCATAGTCTTTGCCTATGCCTTTCAAGCAAAAGCTGCCAAAAATTAGGACGGAGGAACTTGCAATGCTGGCAACACGGACCACGGTCACCCTAGTGGTATAGTGGTGGTGGAGGCTGAGGATAAGGAGAAGAGCAAAATACAGCCGAAATGAGGAAGCGTATACCCATGTGTGGGTGTGAAGCGGTGCATGGGAATACACCTCCCGAAATAACACAGTGGATTTGACTTTATGTTACTCTGCTGTCATTTGGTTGTGATGAGAAGTCTGGCCCAATCCAGCCCTTGTTCAGTTTGATAAGGGTCAGCTTGTCAGCATTGTCAGTTGACAGGCGAGTGCGCTTATCTGTTATAATTCCCCCAGCGGCACTAAGAACACACTCCGATAACACGCTAGCGGCAGGGCAGGCCAGGACCTCCAAGGCGTACAGAGCGAGTTCATTCCAAGTGTCCAGCTTGGATACCCAATAATTAAAAGGCACAGAGGAATCACGGAGGATGCTGGTACGGTCGGCAAAGTACTCCCTCACCATCTTTTGAAAATTTCCACTCCTTGTAAGAGCACCCCACGCCTCAGGGCCTGTAAGCTGGGCGGGTCTCATAAAACTGTCCCAGAACATTGACAGTGTTCCCCTGCCTCTTCTGGATTGGAGTTGCCTCTATGTCGCCTGTACGCCTTAGCTGGGCAACGAACTGTGACCTCTGCTGCTAGCGTTTTCAGATGGGAATTTTTTTAACAGTTCTGCAGCAAGGGCCTTCTGCTACTGCCCCATTTTTGTAGACCTCTCCACCTCAGGAATAAGAGAGTGAAAGTTCTCCTTGTTGCGGGGGTCTAAAAGTGTCACCAACCAGTATTGACTGTCACCCAACATTTTGACAACGCGAGGGTCACGGTTAAGGCAGCGTAACATAAAGTCAGCCATGTGTGCCAGACTGGTAACGGGCAAGACTTCCGTGTCCTCACCAAGATGACGACTGACCATGCTCTCCTCCTCCTCCTCCTCCTCCCCTCTGTCCTCAGGCCACCCACGCTGAACCGACGGTATGACAGTTGTACAGGTAATACTGTCTACAGCGCATGATACCAGCTCCTGTTCTTCCTCCTCCTCCTCCTCTCCCTCATTGTCCCCCAATGCACGTTGGGATGAGATGAGGCTGGGCTGTGTGTAATTTCCCGCTACGGCTTCTTGATCCATCTCATCATACTCTGGCTGCAATGCCTCCTCTTTAATTCTCTGCAGAGAGCGTTGCAAAAGAGAGACAAGTGGGATAACGCTAATGATGGCGTCATCACCACTCACCATCTTGGTGGACTCCTCAAAGTTTGTCAGGATGGTACATATGTCTGACATCCAGGTGCACTCCTGAGGTCTTATGTGTGGAGTCTGACCTGAATATCGACGGCCTTGTTGCAGCTGGTACTCCACAGCTGCTCTCTTCTGCTCACAAATCCTTTGCAACATGTGGAGGGTAGAGTTCCAACGTGTGGGGACATCAAACTCCAGTCGGTGTGCCGGAAGCTGCAAACGCTGCTGCAACACAGCAAGGGCGGCGGAAGCTGTATCTGACTTGCGAAAATGAGCTGACAGGCGACGTACTTTGACGAGCAGATCTCGCAACTCGGGGTACGATTTAAGAAACAGCTGAACCACGAGGTTAAGCACATGAGCCTGGCATGGTACGTGTGTGATCTCGCCTCGCCTCAGAGCCACCACCAGGTTACAGCCATTGTCACACACGACCATGCCTGGATGTAGGTTCAGCGGTCTCAGCCACACATCTGCCTGCTCTTTCACAGCTGTCCACAACTCACAAGCAGTGTGAGGTTTATCACCTAAGCTTATGAGTTTCAGCACAGCCTGTTGCCGCTTGGCTGAGGCAGTACTGCAGTGCTTCCAGCTTGTAACTGATGTGGTGATATCTGAGATGGAGGCTGAACATGAGGAGGAGGATGATGCACAGGAGCTGTACACTGTGGGGGCAACTCTGACTGACATAGGGCCCGCAATCCTTGGTGTGGGGAGGATGCGTTCCCTCCCAAGGTCCGATTGGGTCCCGGCTTCCACTATGTTTACCCAGTGTGCCATCAGAGAGATGTACCATCCCTGGCCACAAGCACTTGTTCACGTGTCCGTTGTCAGGTGGACTCTCCCAGTAACTACGTTGTTGAGGGCACGGCAGATGTTTTGGGACACGTGCTTGTGTAGTGCGGGGATGGCACACCGGGCAAAATAGAGTCGGCTGGGGACCGAGTACCGAGGGACGGCCACCACCATAAGGTTGTGGAAGGATTCTGTCTCCACCAGCCTAAAAGGCAGCATTTCCAACGCAAGCAGTCGTGAAATGTGCGAATTTAGGACTGTGGCCTGTGGGGCGTTGGCTGCGAATTTGTGCTTTTGTTCAAAGCTCTGGGATATGGACAATTGAACGCTGCGGTGGGACGTGGACGTTGATGCTGCTTCTTGAGAAACTGCCATAAAAAGAGAAGACTGAGAGGAGGGGGCATCTTTTCATGTAGCATGGACAGGGGATTGCCTTGCACGCACAACAGGGGGTTCTATCACTCGCACAACAGCGGAAGAAGCAGTGGTGACACCCGCTGACACTGGTCTTGGACCCTGGGGTTCGCCCCACAAAGTCGGGTGCTTTGCTGCCATGTGCCTGATCATACTGGTGGTGGTCAGGCTGATAGTTTTGTCACCCCTGCTGATGCTGGCATGGCAGGTGGTACAAATGGCCTTTTAGGGGTTACCAGCAGAGTCTTTAAAAAAATTCCAGACTCTGGAAGACCTACCGGTTGTACCGGCAACATCCCTCGTGTTGGTGTTACGGGGAACTGTTGCCCGCCTTCTGTGTGCGGCCACCACATTGCTTCTTCCTGCCTGTTGGGGTACTCTGCCTCCCTCCCCCTGTGTGCTGCTGGCCTCGCTCTGCGTGTCCTCCTGCCACGTTGGGCCAGTTACTAGATCATCCACCACCTCCTCCTCTTCCACTTGCGTACCACAATCCTCCTCCTCACTTCCTGGCAATTGTGTCTCGTCATCGTCCACCTCTTGTGACAAATTTCCAGCGTCGACTTCCTGTAGTCTTGGCTGTTCAAATATTTGGGCATCGCTACATGGGATCTTCTCTTCCGCCACTTCAAGCGGAGCAAGCGAGGGGCACATATATGGAAATGGACCAGTGAACAGCTCTTCAGAGTGTCCAAGTGTGGGATCAGTTGCTGTCTGACGACACTCGGCATGGTGGGAGGAAGGAGCATCAGGGTGAGGAGGAGAATGCGGTTGAGACTCACGGCTACTAAAACTTGACCGTGTGGAAGACAGACTGGAGGTGGTGGTGCCCAGGTAACTGGAAGTATTATCTGCTATCCAATTAATAACCTGTTCACACTGATCAGTTCGCAATACTGGAGTTGTAGTGTTCTTCCCTAGTAATTAGGTCAAGAAGTGGGAGCGAGAAGATGTGGCTGTTGGTTGTGGCACATTTTCTCCTTGGCCATGGCCCCGTCCTCTGCACGCACCATCACCAGAACGTCCAGTTCCACGTCCCTTGCCACACGCCTTGCCCATTGTAAATGAAGTAAAATAGCTTACACTCGCACTGTCAATGGATAAAGGGTAATAAAAGGGAGATTAGAACCGTGGAAGAGGAAAACCACAGTTCTATTTGTCTGGCCTACACCAGAATCTTTTAAACAGATATATTTGTGACTGAACAGTCAGGGAGACACTACTAAAGTTTTTTTTTAGGGCAAAAAATGCCAAAAACAGGAAAATACAGAGATTTGACCCGTGGAACTGCTAAACCACAGTTCTATTTTTCTGGCCTACACCAGACTCTTTTAAACAGATATATTGGTGTCTGAACAGTGAGGGAGACATTATTACTGTTTTTTTTTTATGGCAAAAAGTGCCAAAAGTAGGATAATACAGAGATTTGAGCCGTGGAACTGCAAAACCACAGTTATAGTTATGTGGCATACACCAGACTCTTTTAAACAGATATATTGGTGTCTGACCAGTCAGGGAGACGCTATTACAGTTTTTTTTTACGGCAAAAAATGCCCAAAACAGGATAATACAGAGATTTGACCTGTGGAACTGCACAACCACAGTTATAGTTATGTGGCGTACACCAGACTCTTTTAAACAGATATATTGGTGTCTGACCAGTCAGGGAGACACTATTACAGTTTTTTTTTACCGCAAAAATGCCAAAAACAGGATAATACAGAGATTTGACCCGTGGAACTGCTAAACCACAGTTCTATTTTTCTGGCCTACACCAGACTCTTTTAAACAGATATATTGCTGTCTGACCAGTCAGGGAGACACCATTACTGTTTTTTTTACGGCAAAAAATGCCAAAAACAGAATAATACAGAGATTTGACCCGTGGAACTGCAAAATCACAGTTATAGTTATGTGGCGTACTCCAGACTCTTTAAAACAGATATATTGGTGTCTGACCAGTCAAGAAGACACTATTACAGTTTTTTTTTACGGCAAAAAATGCCAAAAACAGGATAATACAGTGATTTGACCCGTGGAACTCTAAAACCAGAGTTTTAGTTATGTGCCGTACACCAGACTCTTTTAAACAGATATATTGGTGTCTGACCACTCAGGGAGACACTATTACAGTTTCTTTATATGGCAAAAAATGCCAAAAACAGGATAATACAGAGATTTGACCCGTGGAGCAGCAAAACCACAGTTCTATTTTTCTGGCCTACACCAGACTCTTTTAAACAGATATATTGGTGTCTGAACAGTCAGGGAGACACTTTTACTGTTTTTTTTACGGCAAAAATGCCAAAAGCAGGATAATACAGAGATTTGACCCATGGAACTGCAAAACCACAGTTATAGTTATGTGGCGTACACCAGACTCTTTTAAACAGATATATTGGTGTCTGACCAGTCAGAGAGACATTATTACAGTTTTTTTTTACTTCAAAAATGCCAAAAGCAGGATAATACAGAGATTTGACCTGTGGAACTGCAAAACCACAGTTATAGTTATGTGGCATAAACCAGACTCTTTTAAACAGATATATTGGTGTCTGACCAGTCAGGGAGACACTATTACAGTTTTTTTTTATGGCAAAAAATGCCTAAAACAGGATAATACAGAGATTTGACCCGTGGAACTGCAAAACCGCAGTTATAGTTATGTGGCGTACACCAGACTCTTTTAAACAGTTATATTGGTGTCTGACAAGTCAGGGAGACACTATTACAGTTTTTTTTTAACGGCAAAAATGCCAAAAGCAGGATAATACAGAGATTTGACCCGTGGAACTGCAAAACCAGAGATATAGTTATGTGGCGTACACCAGACTCTTTTAAACAGATATAATGGTGTCTGACCAGTCAGGGAGACACTATTACAGTTTTTTTTATGGCAAAAATGCCAAAAGCAGGATAATACAGAGATTTGACCCGTGGAACTGCAAAACCACAGTTATAGTTATGTGGCGTACATCAGACTCTTTTAAACAGATATATTGGTGTCTGACCAGTCAGAGAGACACTATTACAGTTTTTTTTTACTTCAAAAATGCCAAAAGCAGGATAATACAGAGATTTGACCTGTGGAACTGCAAAACCACAGTTATAGTTATGTGGCATACACCAGACTCTTTTAAACAGATATATTGGTGTCTGACCAGTCATGGAGACACTATTACAGTTTTTTTTTACGGCAAAAAATGCCTAAAACAGGATAATACAGAGATTTGACCCGTGGAACTGCAAAACCACAGTTATAGTTATGTGGTGTACACCAGACTCTTTTAAACAGATATATTGGTGTCTGACCAGTCAGGGAGACACTATTACAGTTTCTTTTTACGGCAAAAAATGCCAAAAACAGGATAATACAGAGATTTGACACGTGGAGCAGCAAAACCACAGTTCTATTTTTCTGGCCTACACCAGACTCTTTTAAACAGATATATTGGTGTCTGAACAGTCAGGAAGACACTATTACTGTTTTCTTACGGCAAAAAATGCCAAAAGCAGGATAATACAGAGATTTGACCCATGGAACTGCAAAACCACAGTTATAGTTATGTGGCGTACACCAGACTCTTTTAAACAGATATATTGGTATCTGACCAGTCAGGGAGACACTATTACAGTTTTTTTTTACTTCAAAAATGCCAAAAGCAGGATAATACAGAGATTTGACCCGTGGAACTGCAAAACCACAGTTATAGTTATGTGGCATACACCAGACTCATTAAAACAGATATATTGGTGTCTGACCAGTCAGGGAGACACTATTACAGTTTTTTTTTACTGCAAAAAATGCCTAAAACAGGATAATACAGAGATTTGACCCATGGAACTGCAAAACCACAGTTATAGTTATGTGGCGTATACCAGACTCTTTTAAACAGATATATTGGTGTCTGACCAGTCAGGGAGACACTATTACAGTTTATTTTACGGCAAAGAATGCCAAAAACAGGATAATACAGAGATTTGACCCGTGGAGCAGCAAAACCACAGTTCTATTTTTCTGGCCTACACCAGACTCTTTTAAACAGATATATTGGTGTCTGACCAGTCAGGGAGACACTATTACAGTTTTTTTTTACGGCAAAAAATGCCCAAAACAGGATAATACAGAGATTTGACCCGTGGAACTGCAAAACCACAGTTATAGTTATGTGGCGTACACGAGACTCTTTTAAACAGTTATATTGGTGTCTGACAAGTCAGGGAGACACTATTACAGTTTTTTTTTACGGCAAAAATGCCAAAAGCAGGATAATACAGAGATTTGACCCGTGGAACTGCAAAACCAGAGTTATAGTTATGTGGCGTACACCAGACTCTTTTAAACAGATATAATGGTGTCTGACTAGTCAGGGAGACACTATTACAGTTTTTTTTATGGCAAAAATGCCAAAAGCAGGATAATACAGAGATTTGACCCGTGGAACTGCAAAACCACAGTTATAGTTATGTGGCATACATCAGACTCTTTTAAACAGATATATTGGTGTCTGACCAGTCAGAGAGACACTATTACAGTTTTTTTTTACTTCAAAAATGCCAAAAGCAGGATAATACAGAGATTTGACCCATGGAACTGCAAAACCACAGTTATAGTTATGTGGCATACACCAGACTCTTTTAAACAGATATATTGGTGTCTGACCAGTCATGGAGACACTATTACAGTTTTTTTTTACGGCAAAAAATGCCTAAAACAGGATAATACAGAGATTTGACCCGTGGAACTGCAAAACCACAGTTATAGTTATGTGGTGTACACCAGACTCTTTTAAACAGATATATTGGTGTCTGACCAGTCAGGGAGACACTATTACAGTTTCTTTTTACGGCAAAAAATGCCAAAAACAGGATAATACAGAGATTTGACACGTGGAGCAGCAAAACCACAGTTCTATTTTTCTGGCCTACACCAGACTCTTTTAAACAGATATATTGGTGTCTGAACAGTCAGGGAGACACTATTACTGTTTTTTTACGGCAAAAAATGCCAAAAGCAGGATAATACAGAGATTTGACCCATGGAACTGCAAAACCACAGTTATAGTTATGTGGCGTACACCAGACTCTTTTAAACAGATATATTGGTATCTGACCAGTCAGGGAGACACTATTACAGTTTTTTTTTACTTCAAAAATGCCAAAAGCAGGATAATACAGAGATTTGACCCGTGGAACTGCAAAACCACAGTTATAGTTATGTGGCATACACCAGACTCATTAAAACAGATATATTGGTGTCTGACCAGTCAGGGAGACACTATTACAGTTTTTTTTTACTGCAAAAAATGCCTAAAACAGGATAATACAGAGATTTGACCCATGGAACTGCAAAACCACAGTTATAGTTATGTGGCATATACCAGACTCTTTTAAACAGATATATTGGTGTCTGACCAGTCAGGGAGACACTATTACAGTTTTTTTTACGGCAAAGAATGCCAAAAACAGGATAATACAGAGATTTGACCCGTGGAGCAGCAAAACCACAGTTCTATTTTTCTGGCCTACACCAGACTCTTTTAAACAGATATATTGGTGTCTGACCAGTCAGGGAGACACTATTACAGTTTTTTTTTACGGCAAAAAATGCCCAAAACAGGATAATACAGAGATTTGACCCGTGGAACTGCAAAACCACAGTTATAGTTATGTGGCGTACACCAGACTCTTTTAAACAGATATATTGGTGTCTGACCACTCAGGGAGACACTATTAAAGTTTTTTTTTACCGCAAAAAATGCCAAAAACTGGATAATACTGAGATTTGACCCGTGGAACTGCAAAACCACAGTTCTATTTTTCTGGCTTACACCAGACTCTTTTAAACAGATATATTGCTGTCTGACCAGTCAGGGAGACACCATTACTGTTTTTTTTTACGGCAAAAAATGCCAAAAACAGGATAATACAGAGATTTGACCCGTGGAACTGCAAAACCACAGTTATAGTTATGTGGCGTACACCAGACTGTTTTAAACAGATATATTGGTGTCTGACCAGTCAGGGAGACACTATTACAGTTTTTTTTTACATCAAAAATGCCAAAAGCAGGATAATACAGAGATTTGACCCGTGTAACTGCAAAACCACAGTTATAGTTATGTGGCGTACACCAGACTCTTTTAAACAGATATATTGGTGTCTGACCAGTCAGGGAGACACTATTACAGTTTTTTTTTACTGCAAAAAATGCCTAAAACAGGATAATACAGAGATTTGACCCATGGAACTGCAAAACCACAGTTATAGTTATGTGGCGTATACCAGACTCTTTTAAACAGATATATTGGTGTCTGACCAGTCAGGGAGACACTATTACAGTTTTTTTTACGGCAAAGAATGCCAAAAACAGGATAATACAGAGATTTGACCCGTGGAGCAGCAAAACCACAGTTCTATTTTTCTGGCCTACACCAGACTCTTTTAAACAGATATATTGGTGTCTGACCAGTCAGGGAGACACTATTACAGTTTTTTTTTACGGCAAAAAATGCCCAAAACAGGATAATACAGAGATTTGACCCGTGGAACTGCAAAACCACAGTTATAGTTATGTGGCGTACACCAGACTCTTTTAAACAGATATATTGGTGTCTGACCACTCAGGGAGACACTATTAAAGTTTTTTTTTACCGCAAAAAATGCCAAAAACTGGATAATACTGAGATTTGACCCGTGGAACTGCAAAACCACAGTTCTATTTTTCTGGCTTACACCAGACTCTTTTAAACAGATATATTGCTGTCTGACCAGTCAGGGAGACACCATTACTGTTTTTTTTTACGGCAAAAAATGGCAAAAACAGGATAATACAGAGATTTGACCCGTGGAACTGCAAAACCACAGTTATAGTTATGTGGCGTACACCAGACTGTTTTAAACAGATATATTGGTGTCTGACCAGTCAGGGAGACACTATTACAGTTTTTTTTTACATCAAAAATGCCAAAAGCAGGATAATACAGAGATTTGACCCGTGTAACTGCAAAACCACAGTTATAGTTATGTGGCGTACACCAGACTCTTTTAAACAGATATATTGGTGTCTGACCAGTCAGGGAGACACTATTTCAGTTTTTTTTTACGGAAAAAAATGCCCAAAACAGGATAATACAGAGATTTGACCCGTGGAACTGCAAAACCACAGTTATAGTTATGTGGCGTACACCAGACTCTCTTAAACAGATATATTGCTGTCTGACCAGTCAGGGAGACACCATTACTGTTTTTTTTTTTTCAGCAAAAAATGCCAAAAACAAGATAATACAGAGATTTGACCCGTGGAACTGCTAAACCACAGTTCTATTTTTCTGGCCTACACCAGACTCTTTTAAACAGATATATTGCTGTCTGACCAGTCAGGGAGACACCATTACTGTTTTTTTTTACGGCAAAAAATGCCAAAAACAGGATATTACAGAGATTTGACCCGTGGAACTGCTAAACAACAGTTCTATATTTCTGGCCTACACCTGACTCTTTTAAACAGATATATTGGAGTCTGAACAGTCAGGGAGACACCATTACTGTTTTTTTTACGGCAAAAGATGCCAAAAGCAGGATAATACAGAGATTTGACCCATGGAACTGCAAAACCACAGTTATAGTTATGTGGCGTACAGCAGACTCTTTTAAACAGATATATTGGTGTCTCACCAGTCAGGGAGACACAGTTTTTTTTTACGTCAAAAATGCCAAAAGCAGGATAATACAGAGATTTGACCCGTGGAACTGCAAAACCAGAGTTATAGTTATGTGGCGTACACCAGACTCTTTTAAACAGATATATTGGTGTCTGACCAGTCAGGGAGACACTATTACAGTTTTTTTTATGGCAAAAATGCCAAAAGCAGGATAATACAGAGATTTGACCCGTGGAGCTGCAAAACCACAGTTATAGTTATGTGGCGTACATCAGACTCTTTTAAACAGATATATTGGTGTCTGACCAGTCAGGGAGACACTATTACAGTTTCTTTTTACGCCAAAAAATGCCAAAAACAGGATAATACAGAGATTTGACCCGTGGAGCTGCAAAACCACAGTTCTATTTTTCTGGCCTACACCAGACTCTTTTAAACAGATATATTGGTGTCTGAACAGTCAGGGAGACACCATTACTGTTTTTTTTTTCGGCAAAAAATGCCAAAAGCAGAATAATACAGAGATTTGACCCGTGGAACTGCTAATCCACAGTTCTATTTTTCTGGCCTACACCAGACTCATTTAAACAGATATATTGCTGTCTGACCAGTCAGGGAGACACCATTTCTGTTTTTTATTTACAGCAAAAAATGCCAAAAACAGGATGATACAGAGATTTGACCCGTGGGACTGCTAAACCACAGTTCTATTTTTCTGGCCTACACCAGACTCTTTTAAACAGATATATTGGTGTCTGACCAGTCAGGGAGACACAGTTTTTTTTTACGTCAAAAATGCCAAAAGCAGGATAATACTGAGATTTGACCCGTGGAACTGCAAAACCACAGTTATAATTATGTGGCGTACACCAGACTCTTTTAAACAGATATATTGGTGTCTGACCAGTCAGGGAGACACTATTACAGTTTTTTTTAACTGCAAAAATGCCAAAAGCAGGATAATACAGAGATTTGACCCGTGGAACTGCAAAACCACAGTTATAGTTATGTGGCGTACACCAGACTCTTTTAAACAGATATATTGGTGTCTGACCTGTCAGGGAGACACTATTACAGTTTCTTTTTACGCCAAAAAATGCCAAAAACAGGATAATACAGAGATTTGACCCGTGGAGCTGCAAAACCACAGTTCTATTTTTCTGGCCTACACCAGACTCTTTTAAACAGATATATTGGTGTCTGAACAGTGAGGGAGACACCATTACTGTTTTTTTTTCGGCAAAAAATGCCAAAAGCAGGATAAGATAAGATAAGATAAGATAAGATAAGATAAGATAAGATAAGATATACTTTATTTATCCCGGAGGAAATTGCGGTATCACAGCAGCAGAACACAGATCTCGAACATGACACATATGATAACAAAACATTTGGAATGCTTTAGACATTGCTTTTCAGACATTTGTTAAACACCCCCATAGCTGTTGGAACAAACGATCTCCTGTATTTTTCCTTTTTACACCTTAGTTGTATTAGGCGATTGCTGAATGTGCTCTTCTGTTTCGCAAACAGTTCATAAAGCGGGTGTGTGTTGTTGCCCATTATAGCTCTGCACTTCTTCTTAATCCTATCCTCTACCACCTCTTCAAAAGTCCCAAGCTGTAGGCCCACCGTCGCGCTAGCCTTCTTTATAAGTTTGTTGAGCTTGTTGGCGTCAGCAACACGCACACTGTTACCCCAGCAAATTATTGCCGCAAAGGTGGCACTAGCCACAATGGATTGGTAGAACACCTCAAGCATTTTGCCACACACATTAAAAGACCTTAACTTCCTTAGGAAGTACAATCTACTCATCCCCTTCTTGTAGACCTTCTCCATGTGGCACTTCCAGTCTAGCTTGCTATCCAGGTAAACCCCCAAATATTTGAAACTGTCCACCATCTCCACATCCTGACCGTCAATGGTAACAGGTAGGCATACCTTCTTGCACCTTCCATAGCTCATCACCAACTCCCTGGTTTTCTTAACATTTAGTTCTAGATGGTTAGCCTGGCACCATACTACAAAGTCCGCAACCACCCTTCTATATTCCTCTTCGTCCTGGTCCTTCCCAATACCGCCAACTATCACAGAGTCATCCGAGTACTTCTGGAGGTGACAACGGTCTGATTTATACTGAAAGTCAGCTGTGTACAATGTAAAGAGGAATGGCGACAGCACTGTTCCCTGCGGGGCTCCGACACTGCTCAGTACACTATCTGATGTAGCCGTCCCCCACCTAACAAACTGTGGCCTATCCGACAGGTAGTCAATTATCCAATTCACAAGTCCCTCATCCACCGACATTTTAATCAACTTTCCTCGCAGTAAGAGTGGCTGTAATGTGTTGAACGCACTAGAGAAATCAAAGAACAAAGCACGCACTGTGGTTCCATCATTGTCCAAAAAGGAATGTACTGTTTGTAGCAGAGACGCTACAGCATCGTCCACACCCAGTCCCTGCCGGTACGCAAACTGAAGAGCATCAGTATGCGCCATCACCCTCGGACACAAGTGAGCAAGTACTATTCTCTCCAAGGACTTCATCGCATGCGATGTTAAGGCCACCGGTCTATAGTCCCCCGGGGAAGCCGGGAAGGTAGTCTTGGGAATCGGCACCAGGCAGGAAGTCTTCCATAGCACTGGTACTCTCTTTGATTGTAAGCTCTGGTTAAAGAGATGCTGGAAGACAGTACATAACTCATTTGCACACACTCTGAGGACAAGTGGACTGAGACCGTCAGGCCCTGCTGCTTTGCCAATGGCCAGCTTACTAAACTGGTCCCTCACGTCATTTTTGGAGACCGAGAAATGATCTATTTCACCCCCTGTTAATTTAGCTAGTTGTTCCCCGGCCTCCTCCCCCTTCCCTGCTGCTACCGCACCTTTATTGCTGAATCTATTGAAGAACTGATTCATTTCATTAGCCATTGTAAGTCCACCACCCCCCTGCTCCGACCTTGCCTTAAACCCAGTCACTAGCTTCATTCCAGCCCACACCTCTCTGGAGCTTTTTTGTGCAAATTGATTTTCTAATTTAACTCTGAATGCCTCACGGGCAATCTTAATTTTCCCCTTTAGGTCTCGCTGTATAATTTTCAATGCCTCCTTGTCCTTCCTTTTAAAAGCCAGTTTTTTCATGTTTAGTAAATGTTTCAACTCTTTTGTAATCCATGGCTTATTGTTTGCATAACACCGAATCTCTTGAACAGGTACTACAATGTCCATACAGAAGTTGATGTAATCAGTAACTCTGCCAGTAATCTCATTAACATTACATTTCTCTTTCATGGTACACAACACCTCCCAGTCTGTACAGTCAAAGCAGTCTTGTAACGCCTCCTCTGCTGCTGGACACCACTTCCTTATCTTTTTAATTGTCACTGGTTGTTTGCGGACGTCTGGTTGGTAAGCAGGAGACAATAGTATGAGGTTGTGGTCAGATTTCCCCAGGGGGGGTAATGCAGCCGATGAATAAGCATTCTTAACATTAGCAAAGAGGAGATCCAGTGTGTTGTTGTCCCGTGTAGGACATTTGACATATTGATAGAACTTTGGTATTGCAGATGAGATCTTTACTCGATTGAAATCCCCAGAAATTACAGTTAGAGAGTTTGGGTGTTTAGTCTGAAGCCGGGCCATCACCCCTGACAACACATCCCCAGCAGCCTCTGGGTTCGCAGATGGTGGTATATACATCACAACTACAATAACAAGAGTGAATTCTCTAGGCAGATAGTAAGGCCTGAGGCCCACTGCTAACAGTTCAATATTTGGACAGCAATGTTTCTCCTTAACAGTTACATGCCCCTGATTGCACCATCTGTTGTTAATGTAGAGTATCACTCCTCCACCTTTTTTCTTGCCGCATCTAACTCTCTCTCTATCAGCCCGAACCATTTGAAACCCTGGTACCGAGACACATGAATCTGGGACCTCCTCATGCAGCCAGGTTTCTGTAAAGCACATGAGACTGCATTCCCTAAACTCCTTCTGGGTCTTACTCAGAGCCAGCAGTTCATCCGACTTATTTCCCAGCGATCGTACGTTACCCATGATAATGGATGGGACCACTGGTTTAAACCTTCTCCTCCAGGACTTGATCTTCTTGCCTGCTCTGCAGCCTCTGAAAGGTCTCCTTATTTCCCGTGGAACATTCAGTATTGCCACTGCTGGAGAAGACTTTATCCTGCGCAGTTCCAGAAGACGATCCCTAGAATACACTGCTCGTTTAGCAACAGACCTAGGGTCCACCATCCCGTCATTATTTCCACCCGTCACACCAGTCCTCTCCATGGCAAATCGTATACAGTGACCTCCACCGCTCACATATGGCTGTATCCCTGTCACAGGCTGTGGGTAGCAGCATGCATCCTTCAGTAGCATTAGCTGAGATGGTCCGTATTGCGTGCCCCAGAGTGTCTGTACCTGCAGGAGACTTGTAAGTGGTGGAAGAAGATCCAGGTGCAGATCTCGTGCTGTGTGCCCAGCAGCAGTTGATAGTGTGGGAAGTGTTGTATCTTCCATCCCCAATAGACGAGTATACAGGAACGTTGCAATCCAGAGAAGGTAATAAAATAATAAAATAAAATAACTGTAACAAAACTGTAACTAAAATAAAGTAGAAGCTTCTGCTGCTGCAATGGGCTGCCAGTAGTCCGGCGCCGTATTGTCTCCACAATCTAGCAGAAAGGCAGACAGGCATGTCCACACCCTCCGGAGTCAGAAAGTGAATGTCAGAAAGTGAATAATACAGAGATTTGACCCATGGAACTGCAAAACAACAGTTATAGTTATGTGGCGTACACCAGACTCTTTTAACAGATATATTGGTGTCTGACCAGTCAGGAAGACACTTACAGTTTTTTTTACGTCAAAAATGCCAAAAGCAGGATAATACAGAGATTTGACCCATGGAACTGCAAAACCACAGTTATAGTTATGTGGCGTACACCAGACTCTTTAAAACAGATATATTGGTGTCTGACCAGTCAGGGAGACACTATTACCGTTTTTTTTTACTGCAAAAATGCCAAAAGCAGGATAATACAGAGATTTGACCCGTGGAACTGCAAAACCACAGTTATAGTTATGTGGCGTACACCAGACTCTTTTAGACAGATATATTGGTGTCTGACCAGTCAGGGAGACACTATTACCGTTTTTTTTTTCTGCAAAAATGCCAAAAGCAGGATAATACAGAGATTTGACCCGTGGAACTGCAAAACCACAGTTATAGTTATGTGGGGTACACCAGACTCTTTTGAACAGATATATTGGTGTCTGACCCGTCAGGGAGACACTATTACAGTTTTTTTTTACCGCAAAAAATGCCAAAAACAGGATAATACAGAGATTTGACCCGTGGAACTGCTAATCCACAGTTCTATTTTTCTGGCCTACACCAGACTCTTTTAAACAGATATATTGCTGTCCGACCAGTCAGGGAGACACCATTACTGTTTTTTATTTACGGCAAAAAATGCCAAAAACAGGATAATACAGAGATTTGACCCGTGGGACTGCTAAACCACAATTCTATTTTTCTGGCCTACACCAGACTCTTTTAAATAGATATATTTGTATCTGAACAGTCAGGGAGACACCATTACTGTTTTGTTTTTACTGCAAAAAATGCCAAAAGCAGGATAATACAGAGATTTGACCCATGGAACTGCAAAACCACAGTTATAGTTATGTGGCATACCCCAGACTCTTTTAAACAGATATATTGGTGTCTGACCAGTCAGGGAGACACAGTTTTTTTTTACATCAAAAATGCCAAAAGCAGGATAATACTGAGATTTGACCCGTGGAACTGCAAAACCACAGTTATAGTTATGTGGCGTACACCAGACTCATTTAAACAGATATATTGGTGTATGACCAGTCAGGGAGACACTATTACAGTTTCTTTTTGCGGCAAAAAATGCCAAAAACAGGATAATACAGAGATTTTACCCGTGGAGGTGCAAAACCACAGTTCTATTTTTCTGGCCTACACCAGACTGTTTTAAACAGATATATTGGTGTCTGACCAGTCAGGGAGACACTATTACAGTTTTTTTTTTACGTCAAAAATGCCAAAAGCAGGATAATACAGAGATTTGACCCGTGGAACTGCAAAACCACAGTTATAGTTATGTGGCATACACCAGACTCTTTTAAACAGATATATTGGTGTCTGACCAATCAGGGAGACACTATTACAGTTTTTTACGGCAAAAAATGCCCAAAACAGGGTAATACAGAGATTTGACCCGTGGAACTGCAAAACCACTGTTATAGTTATGTGGCGTACACCAGATTCTTTTAAACAGATATATTGGTGTCTGACCAGTCAGGGAGACACTTACAGTTTTTTTACGGCAAAAAATGCCCAAAAAGCAGGATAATACAGAGATTTGACCCATGGAACTGCAAAACCACAGTTATAGTTATGTGGCGTACACCAGATGTTATGATCTGCTACAAGCACTAAGGAAAGACAGGAGATCTGTCCCTACAATAGAACTAAGCTGGATCCCTACGATGTAACGGGGAACCTGATCCTGCGATCAGACCCTCTAAAGTCCTCGGCTAGTCTGAACGAAGACCTATAGATGTGAGGAAGGGATCCCTACAAGAACTAGGGACTGGGAGAAAGATGGACACCTCCTAGCAGAAATTGTAGCAGAAATAAGACAAACAAACAACATAGAACATAGAGGTCCGAAGACCTAGCAAAACTGACTAAGAAAGGAAACAGAGCACCAAGCTAGCTCAAGAGTAGAAATTACAATGAAGTCCAGCAAGGCCAGGAGGGCGGAGCCGGATTAAATAGGCAAAAAAGGTCATGTGACCAGCAAACTAGAAAAAACCTAACAGGAGAGTTCTAACAGTACCCCCTCTTCTAAGAGGATTCTCCGGATCCCCTAGGCCCGGGCTTATCAGGAAACCTCCTGTGAAACGCTCTGACAAGTCTGGAAGCAGAAACATCATCCGCCCTCACTCATGAGTTATCCTCGGGTCCCAAACCCTTCCAAGCGACGAGATACTGCAAACTCCCTCTATACCGTCTAGAATTTAGGATGCGGGAAATTTCATATTCCCCGTCCTCCACCACCGGAGGAACAGTGGCAGAGGCGTCACCATCCGACACATCAGCTCTTTTCAACAGAGAAACATGAAACACCGGATTAATCTTCCAGGAGGTAGGAACCTCCAACCTAACAGCAGATTGGTTAACTATCTGAAGCACCTTAAAGGGCCCTACAAACTTAGGACCCAATTTTTTAGAAGGAATCCTCAATCGCAGATTCTTAGAGGACAACCAAACCATGTCACCAACAGCAAACGAAACCTCTTGCCGTTTCCTATCAAAGTACATCTTAGATTTTTTGTTAGCCTCCTGAAGATTACCACGCACATCCGTCCAAACTCTCTCCAAATCACAGGAAAAACTCTCCTCCTCAGGCACAGCCGATACCAATTTGGAGAATGACCCAAAAGACGGATGTCTCCCAGAACAACAAAAAAAAGGCGAACACCCAGCAGAAGAGGATGTATGGTTGTTAAGAGCAAATTCAGCAAGTGGCAGAAACTCAGTCCACCCCTCTTGATTGTCTGCCACAAAGCAACGCAAGAACTGCTCAACATCCTGGTTCTTTCTTTCTGTCTGGCCATTAGACTCAAGATGATATCCGGATGAAAACGACAAATGAACTCCCAACCTGTCACAAAAGGCACGCCAAAAACGAGCCACGAACTGAGGTCCCCTATCAGAAACAATGTTAGTAGGAAAGCCATGTAGTCTGACAATTTCCTTGACAAAGGCCTTAGCGAGTGTCTTAGCGCAAGGCAGTTTGATGAAGGGAACCAAGTGACACATCTTGCTAAAACGGTCCACGACCACCCAGATGACCGTGAAACCCTCAGAGGGGGGAAGGTCAGTAATAAAGTCCATAGCCAGATGTGTCCAAGGTGCACTAGGAACCTCCAGAGGGCAAAGCAACCCCGCAGCAGGAGCATGCGAAGACTTAGATCTAGCACACACAGTACATTGACGCACCCACTTAATGACTTCCTTCTGCCATCCAGACCACCAAAAACTGCGACCCACAAGTCTCTTGGTCTCAGAAATTCCTGGATGACCTGCCAACCGAGACTCATGACACTCAACAAACAAATCTCTCCTAAAGGTCCTAGGCACAAACAACCTCCCATGGGGAGTGTTAGATGGGGCATTCTCCTGAGCTTTAAGAATCTCATCCTCCAAAACGGAGTCCAAAGCAGCAATCACAACACCTTCTTGTAAAATGCTCTCCTCCTCCTCCTCAGCACCGACCATGGGAGAAAAGCTGCGAGACAAAGCATCAGCTTTAACATTCTTGGTACCCGGGATGTAAGTAACGGAAAAATTAAACCGTGAGAAAAAAAGTGCTCACCTAGCCTGACAGGCATTCAAGCGCTTGGCAGCATCAAGATAGATCAGATTTTTATGATCAGTGAAAACCTGAATGGGAAATTCAGCACCTTCCAAGAGATGACGCCAGTGTTCAAATGCGAGTTTAATAGCCAGCAATTCCCGATTACCAATATCGTAATTAAGTTCAGTCTCAGAAATTTTTTTTGAAAAAAAGCACAGGGATGTACTCCATCCTTGCTTTCCTGAGACAACACCGCACCGACCCCCACAGAAGAAGCATCAACCTCAACCAAAAACGGCTTAGTCACAACAGGCTGCATAAGGATGGGAGCAGAGGTGAACCTCTCCTTTAGAAACACAAAAGCTTCAATGGCCTCAGAAGTCCACTGAACCGCATTAGCACCTTTCCTGGTGAGATCGGTCAGTGGTTTGACAAGAATAGAAATTTTTTTTATGAATTTTCTGTAATAATTGGCGAAACCCAAAAACCTCTGTATCGATTTCAAACCAATAGGCCTAGGCCATTCCTGCACAGCTTGAACTTTAACCGGATCCATCTCAAAACCTTCACTGGAGATAATGTAGCCCAAAAGACTAATTCTCTGTACAGCGAACTCCCATTTCTCTAGCTTAGCAAAAAGCGAATTGTCCATTAATAACGGTAAAACCTCACGTACGCTCCGCCAATGAGACTCCAGATCCGGCGAATAAATCAAAATGTCATCCAAATACACAACCACATTTTTGCCGATCAAAGGTCTAAGGATGTCATTAATAAGATTCTGAAAAAATGCTGGAGCATTGGTAAGACCAAAAGGCATAACCAGATTCTCAAAATGACCCACAGGAGTGTTAAAAGCAGTATTCCATTCATCACCCTCCTTCATGCGCAACAAATTGTATGCCACCCGGAGATCAATTTTAGAGAACCACTTGGCCCCCACTAACTGGTTAAACAAATCAGGAATCAATGGCAGTGGGTAAGGATTGCGTACAGTAATTTTATTAATCTCACGAAAGTCCAGACAAGGACGTAAACCGCCGTCCTTTTTTTTAACAAAAAAAAATCCAACAGCCACAGGAGACTTGGAAGGCCTAATGTGACCGGCGGCCAAGCTTGTCTGTATGTATTCCTCCAAAGCCTTTCTCTCAGGAATAGTAAGATTAAATAAACGACTTTTAGAAAGAGTCGCTCCAGGGACAAATTCAATGGTATAATCATAGTCTCTATGGGGAGGCAAAATTTGCGATTCTTTCTCAGAAAAAACTTTACAAAAATCCTGAATAGGTACAGGTAATTCCCCTTTATCCACAGCAGCAATGCGCCCGTTACAACACTTGTCATAACACTTAGAGCTCCAGGACTTAATTTCATTGGTAGACCAATCCAGTACAGGATTGTGCAATTTTAACCAGGGTAACCCCAACACTACTGGAGAAGGCAAATTATTTAATACTACCAAATCCAAATTCTCTTGGTGAATACCATTAATAGTGAGGGGAAATTCACAGACTTTGTGAGTAACACTCTTCAAGGGAGAGCCATCGACAGAAACCACAGCAATAGGGGATGACAAAGGTTTGGGTTTTAATTTAAGTTTTTCCAAGAACCCCCCATCAATCACATTTAGAGTAGAACCACAATGCACAAATACCCGAAATTCAATTAATTCTTCCTGAGCAGTGGTAGTAGCAGAAAGAAGTACACCCTTAGTATTTAAACAGGCTATACGGGCGTAACAGGCCTTTTTTTTTTCTTTGTTCACACGAAGCACACAGTTCCTAATGAAATGGTCAGATCCACCACAATAAAAGCACAAACCTTCAGAAAATCTGCGGTCTTTTTCCTGAGAGCGGGGTGACATCGCCCCAATCTCCATCGGCTCTCCAATGTCAATACAGACCCTCTCAAGACTCGGAGCTGACATGGCAGAGGATTTACTCTCATTTACCTTTGCACGCAGTCTCCTGTCCACCCGTATAGCTAATTGCATTGCCTCCTGCAAGTTTCCAGGTGAAGGATAAGCAATCAGCAGATCCTTAACCCTTTCACCTAGCCCCGCAAGAAACAAACTTTTCAAAGCGGAATCGTTCCACCCCACCTGAGCAGACCACCGACGGAAGTGAGTACAATAATTTTCCACATTACCTGATCCCTGCCTCAAACGTCTTAATTCAGACTCAGCAGATGAGACACGATCAGGATCATCATACAACAACCCCAAAGCAGAAAAAAAACTATCCACTGATCTAAAGCACGGATCACTAGGTTGGAGAGAAAAGGCCCATCCCTGAGGTTCTTTGTGCAAAAGTGACATTATAAACCCTATGCGCTGTGATTCATCACCAGAGGATCCAGGTCTTAAACGAAAATACAATAAACAAGCATTTTTAAAGGAAAAAAAATCTTGTTGTTCACCAAAAAATAGATCAGGCAGACGTACCTTTGGCTCTACAAAATGTGCTCCAGAACAGGTACTCACGTGTTGTTGGAGCTTGGCCACCTCCAGAGATAGTCCCTGCAAGCGTTGAGCCAAATCCTGAACTGAGACCATGATGGAAACTGGAGGTCTTTCCTTAGAGAAATTTTTTTGGGGCTGGACTTACTGTTATGATCTGCTACAAGCACTAAGGAAAGACAGGAGATCTGTCCCTACAATAGAACTAAGCTGGATCCCTACGATGTAATGGGGAACCTGATCCTGCGATCAGACCCGCTAAAGTCCTCGGCTAGTCTGAACGAAGACCTATAGATGTGAGGAAGGGATCCCTACAAGAACTAGGGACTGGGAGAAAGATGGACACCTCCTAATACAGAGATTTGACCCGTGGAACTGCTAAACCGCAGTTCTATTTTTCTGGCCTACACCAGACTCTTTTAAACAGATATATTGGTGTCTGAACAGTCAGGGAGACACCATTACTGTTTTTTTTTACGGCAAAAAATGCCAAAAGCAGGATAATACAGAGATTTGACCCATGGAACTGCAAAACCACAGTTATAGTTATGTGGCGTACACCAGACTCTTTTAAACAGATATATTGGTGTCTGACCAGTCAGGGAGACACTTACAGCTTTTTTTTGCGTCAAAAATGCCAAAAGCAGGATAATACAGAGATTTGACCCATGGAACTGCAAAACCACAGTTATAGTTATGTGGCGTACACCAGACTCTTTTAAACAGATATATTGGTGTCTGACCAGTCAGGGAGACACTATTACAGTTTTTTTTTACGGCAAAAAATGCCCAAAACAGGATAATACAGAGATGTGAACCGTGGAGCTGCAAAATCACAGTTCTATTTTTCTGGCCTACACCAGACTCTTTTAAACAGATATATTGGTGTCTGAACTGTCACAGACACACTCAATTTTTTTTGGGGGGGGAGGGGAAATACCAAAAGGTTAATAAGACGCGTGTTTGGACAGTCTGACTGAGGAAAAAAAAAAATACAGGATTTAGATGAAAAAAAAAAATAATTTTCCTGGCCCCTGATACCGTGGTGATAAGTCTAGCAACTTGACCAACAGGAGCACACAGGACTGTAATGCACCGTTTGCTGGTATAACCACTGCGTCTCCTATGCAGCCTGCCTGCCTGATATCTGGGATGGAAATTAGTCCTGAGAAGGACTGTTTGTTTGATTTGGCAGGCTTTAGAGACTCTACACTTCCTATTTCGCACTATACTGTATATCTCTTCCTAACACAGCAGCACTGACCCTACACTGGCTGATCCGGAGCGACTGTGTCCAAGATGGCGAAGCCCGGTTTTAAATACTCGAGGTGACGCTGTGCGGCCAGCCAATCACTGTAATGCCCACAAACAGCATGGCTGCGGCATTACAGTGACTGGCTGGCAATCCCTGCATGTTCATTGGCTCTGTAAAGAGCGCCAAATGTGCAGGGTGGAGACCCGAGCTCCCGCCCGAGTAACCCGGAAATGCTTGGTGCTCGCCGAACATCCCGAGTAGCGTGATGCTCGGGTGAGTAACGAGCAGTGTCGAGCATGCTCGCTCAACACTACTCAGTATCAATCCCACGTGATGACCCTTCTTGCCACCAGCCTACTCTATCGGTCAGTGGCTGACTCTGTGTCCCCTACCCAGGAGTTACTTGGTTGTAAACAGAGTGGCTTGCACTAAACCCATCTCTGGAATCCCTATTAACAGCTGTCAGACTTCTACCGTGTACCCATTACACTCTCAAATACAAAGATTTCAAAACAGACTTGGATTCCAAGGCATGCTTTTCAATTACTTTTGAAGATGCACCATGAATTGGACAATGTTGATGGTCACAGTAGCAATAGGTGGCTAAGGAAACTTCGCGTAGCAGATGAAAAACACATCATGCTTACTTCTCTAAGAAATAAGAAGATGTCCATCATCAGTTCAGACACGCCAGCAACCAGAGGGGTCCAGCTACACAAATCTGCTGTTCGGAAGAAGTCTGGCCAGAAATGGTCTTTATGGAAGAATTATGGACAAAAAGCCATACCTTCAACATTTATGCATATAGCATTTATGCATACTTTATCGAAGTGCCATAATTTATCAAAGTGTCTCGGCAGTTAGATATGGCATTGCTAATATTCATCTTTCTTCTCTTCTTACAGGTATATATATATTTCTCACTCCTCTATGTGTGATCTATTCTGAAAACTGCTTTGTGCCTCCATGTTCCTTGCAATGCTCTGCAGCTAATCACTGGTATATATTTCTCACTCCTCTATGTGTGATCTATTCTGAAAATTGCTTTGTACCTCCATGTTCCTTGCAATGCTCTGCAGCTAATCACTGGTATATATTTCTCACTCCTCTATGTGTGATCTATTCTGAAAACTGCTTTGTACCTCCATGTTCCTTGCAATGCTCTGCAGCTAATCACTGGTATATATTTCTCACTCCTCTATGTGTGATCTATTCTGAAAACTGCTTTGTACCTCCATGTTCCTTGCAATGCTCTGCAGCTAATCACTGGTATATATTTCTCACTCCTCTATGTGTGATCTATTCTGAAAACTGCTTTGTACCTCCATGTTCCTTGCAATGCTCTGCAGCTAATCACTGGTATATATTTCTGACTCCTCTATGTGTGATCTATTCTGAAAACTGCTTAGTACCTCCATGTTCCTTGCAATGCTCTGCAGCTAATCACTGGTATATATTTCTCACTCCTCTATGTGTGATCTACTCTGAAAACAGCTTTGTACCTCCATGTTCCTTGCAATGCTCTGCAGCTAATCACTGGTATATATTTCTCACCCCTCTACGTTCTTTAATCCATGATACTGTAAGGTCATCACACTTACTTTAACAGTTTATGATCCATGTAGAGTTGCCAGTCTGTTTTTTTTTCTGCAGTTTTATGGTCTCCTGTTGGCTTAAGCTAGTTGATTGATTGCTAACGAGTTAAATCTGTGTAGATCTAAGCAGATTCGTCCCTATATATTGAGACATAGTCTAGGGGCAGCATTTATGCGGGGGCATTTATGCATATAGCATTTATGCATACTTTATCGAAGTGCCATAATTTATCAAAGTGTCTCGGCAGTTAGATATGGCATTGCTAATATTCATCTTTCTTCTCTTCTTACAGGTATATATTTCTCACTCCTCTATGTGTGATCTATTCTGAAAACTGGTTTGTACCTCCATGTTCCTTGCAATGCTCTGCAGCTAATCACTGGTATATATTTCTCACTCCTCTATGTGCGATCTATTCTGAAAACTGCTTTGTACCTCCATGTTCCTTGCAATGCTCTGCAGCTAATCACTGGTATATATTTCTCACTCCTCTATGTGTGATCTATTCTGAAAACTGCTTTGTACCTCCATGTTCCTTGCAATGCTCTGCAGCTAATCACTGGTATATATTTCTCACTCCTCTATGTGTGATCTATTCTGAAAACTGCTTTGTACCTCCATGTTCCTTGCAATGCTCTGCAGCTAATCACTGGTATATATTTCTCACTCCTCTATGTGTGATCTATTCTGAAAACTGCTTTGTACCTCCATGTTCCTTGCAATGCTCTGCAGCTAATCACTGGTATATATTTCTCACTCCTCTATGTGTGATCTATTCTGAAAACTGCTTTGTACCTCCATGTTCCTTGCAATGCTCTGCAGCTAATCACTGGTATATATTTCTCACTCCTCTATGTGTGATCTATTCTGAAAACTGCTTTGTACCTCCATGTTCCTTGCAATGCTCTGCAGCTAATCACTGGTATATATTTCTGACTCCTCTATATGTGATCTATTCTGAAAACTGCTTAGTACCTCCATGTTCCTTGCAATGCTCTGCTGCTAATCACTGGTATATATTTCTCACTCCTCTATGTGTGATCTACTCTGAAAACTGCTTTGTACCTCCATGTTCCTTGCAATGCTCTGCAGCTAATCACTGGTATATATTTCTGACTCCTCTATGTGTGATCTATTCTGAAAACTGCTTAGTACCTCCATGTTCCTTGCAATGCTCTGCTGCTAATCACTGGTATATATTTCTCACTCCTCTATGTGTGATCTACTCTGAAAACTGCTTTGTACCTCCATGTTCCTTGCAATGCTCTGCAGCTAATCACTGGTATATATTTCTCACCCCTCTACGTTCTTTAATCCTTGATGCTTTAAGGTCATCACACTTACTTTAACAGTTTATGATCCATGTAGAGTTGCCAGTCTGTTTTTTTTTCTGCAGTTTTATGGTCTCCTGTTGGCTTAAGCTAGTTGATTGATTGCTAACGAGTTAAATCTGTGTTGATCTAAGCAGATTCGTCCCTATATATTGAGACATAGTCTAGGGGCAGCATTTATGCGGGGGCATTTATGCATATAGCATTTATGCATACTTTATCGAAGTGCCATAATTTATCAAAGTGTCTCGGCAGTTAGATATGGCAGTTGGACAGGGCAGGAGACAGGTAAGACATCATGCAAGACAATTAAACAAACTTGCTTCCAGGTCATCTTTTTGGCAAACAGTATTCACCATTTGTATCTGTGCCATTTATATTCTGGCTGCTACAATCATCCACATCCACCGTTCTCCCACAAATTCTGCACACTTCATCCATATTAACCCCTCACTCCTCTCTTCTCCTGTGTACAGCTCTCATGCTCTCTTCACAATGTTATATCACAAAGATCCATTCATTCCCACCATACAACACAGGAAACGCTCTCACAAATCACTCAACCATCTGCTCACTCTCTGTATCTTCCTTCTCTTAGTCGCAGGTGATATTTCTCCTAATCCAGGACCCTCCAGTAATAACACTAACTCTTTCCCTGTTACATTCAGAAACCCTGCTAATCTCATTAATACTCCCTGCATATCTTCTGTCTCATTCAACTGTGCCCTTTGGAATGCGCGCTCAGCATGTAATAAACTCTCTTACATCCATGACTTTTTCCTCTCTAATTCCCTCAACCTTCTGGCTCTCACTGAAACCTGGATCCAGCAGTCGGACACCACCGCCGCTGCAGCTCTCTCCTATGGTGGCCTACACTTCTCTCATACTCCGAGACCTGATAACAGATCAGGTGGAGGTGTTGGTCTGCTTCTTTCAGCAAAATGTACTTTTCAGGTTATCCCCCCAGTACCCTCCCTTATCTTCACTTCTTTTGAGGCCCACACAGTCAGACTCTACCGGCCCTTCTCCCTGCGAGTGGCGGTTGTCTATCGCCCTCCAGGTCCCTCCCATCAGTTCCTGGATCACTTTGCTGCCTGGCTTCCAAATTTTCTATCCTGCGACATCCCCACAATAATCATGGGAGATTTTCACATTCCAATTGGCGATCCTCTTTCCCCATCTGCCGCTCACCTTTTATCACTAACCTCCTCCTTCGGCCTTTCACAGCTTGCTAATTCTCCTACACATGAGGACGGGAACACATTGGACCTGATCTTCTCCTGGCTTTGCTCAGTACATGACTTTACTAACTCTCCCCTTCCAATGTCTGACCATAATCTTCTTTCATTCTCTGTCAAGAACTGTGACTCTACTCAAGACCCCCCCACTCTCCACACTTATAGAAAAATACGCGCTATTAACACCCAGAAATTTATGAAAAAGTTGCAATCATCATTGGCCCCAATCTCCTCCCTCTCATGTCCCGACTCTGCATTAAAGCATTATAACGAAATAATGCTATGCGCCCTGGATGAAGCCGCATCTCCTACACAAAGAACAATTCGGCATAGACGGCGACAACCCTGGCACACACCTCAAACACGTCTTCTCCAGCGGTGTTCCAGGTGCGCTGAAATTCTGTGGAGAAAATCTAATCTGCCCGAAGATTTCCTCCATTATAAATTTATGCTGAAAACATATAACTCTGCGCTTCACCTCTCCAAACAAACCTACTTTAACAACCTCATAATCTCACTTTCCAATAATCCTAAACGACTCTTTGACATGTTTCATTCTCTCCTCAATCAAACAGCACAGGCCCCGATCATCGACCTCAGCGCAGACGATCTGGCCAATTATTTCAAAGAAAAAATTGACCATATCCGACAGGAAATTTTCTCCCAATCCCCAAACGTTATGCATGCTCTCCCTCGCCACATTGTATCTTGCTCACTTTCTGATTTCGAACCTGTCACGGAAGATGAAGTGATCAGGCTCCTTGCATCTTCTCGCTCTACCACGTGCACCAGTGACCCTATTCCCTCACATCTCCTTCAGTCCCTTGCTCCAGCTGTCACCACTCACCTAACTAAAATTTTCAACCTCTCCCTCTCATCTGGTATCTTTCCCTCTTCTTTTAAACATGCCAGCATACATCCATTACTTATAAAACCATCCCTTGACCAAAACTGCATGGCCAACTACAGACCTGTTTCCAATCTTCCCTTTATCTCTAAACTCCTGGAATGCCTCGTCCATTCCGGTATAATCCGCTATCTCTTAGACAACTCTCTTCTTGACCTTTTACAATCTGGTTTCCGCTCTTTACATTCTACTGAAACTGCCCTCACTAAAGTCTCTAATGATCTACTAACAGCTAAATCTAATGGTCACTATTCCCTGCTGATTCTCCTGGATCTCTCTGCAGCATTCGACACTGTGGATCACCAGCTCCTCCTCACTATGCTCCGCACTATTGGCCTCAAGGACACTGTTCTCTCCTGGTTCTCCTCCTATCTCTCTGACCGCTCCTTCTCTGTGTCTTTCGCCGGCTCCTCCTCCTCTCTCCTTCCCCTTACTGTAGGGGTTCCTCAAGGATCAGTCCTAGGCCCCCTTCTTTTCTCCTTATACACAGCTCCCATTGGGCAAACAATCAGCAGATTCGGTTTTCAGTACCATCTCTATGCTGATGACACCCAATTATACACCTCTTCTCCGGACATCACCCCTGCATTACTACAAAAGACCAGTGATTGTCTTTCTGCTGTGTCTAACATTATGTCCTCCCTCTGTCTAAAACTGAATTTGTCAAAAACTGAATTACTCGTATTTCCTCCCTCCACTAACCTACCTATGTCCGATATTGCCATTTCCGTTTGTGGCTTAACCATTATTCCCCAGCAACAAGCCTGCTGTCTTGGGGTAATTTTTGACTCAGATCTTTCCTTCACTCCTCACATCAAATCACTCGCTCATTCATGTCATCTACACCTCAAAAACATCTCAAGAATCAGGACTTTTCTCACCTTTGACTCGGCAAAATCTCTTACTGTCGCTCTTATTCATTCTCGTCTGGACTCTGCAACTCTCTACTTATCGGGCTCCCTCTTACTAAACTCTCCCCTCTCCAATCCGTCCTTAACGCAGCAGCCAGGATCATATTCCTCGTCAACCGCTACACCGATGCCTCTTCCCTGTGCCAGTCATTGCATTGGTTACTCATCCAATATAGAGTTCAATTTAAACTTATCACGCTTACCCACAAAGCGCTCCATGCTTCAGTACCCCCCTACATCTCCTCCCTTGTCTCAGTCTACCACCCTACACGTGCCCTCCGTTCTGCCAGTGACTTAAAACTAAAATCCTCCATAATCCGAACTTCCCACTCCCGTCTCCAAGATTTCTCACGTGCTGCGCCAATTCTTTGGAATGCACTACCCAGGACAGTTCGATTAATTCCCAATACTCACAGTTTCAAGCAGACCCTAAAAACCCATTTATTTAGACTGGCGTATCGCCTCCACACACTATCTGTCCATCCCAGTTGTCCATCCCAGTTTTCCCCCATATTAAAATCTTCTTCAATTTCAGGTTCATACCAACCATGCACATAATAGCCTCGGTCAGGACTGCACACATACTGGCAGAGGACCAGTCCATGTATTATTTATCCTATATAGTACTGTATATCAAGGCTGCATTATACAATACAGTATATGTACATTCTACCTTTTGTGTCTCCCCCATTTCCTCATAGACTGTAAGCTTGCGAGCAGGGCCCTCACTCCTTTCGATATGAGATATGTTTATTCTGTGTTGTTTGTATAAGTCCCCCCTAAAATTTGTAAAGTGCTGCGGAATATGTTGGCGCTATAAAAATAAAAATTATTATTATTATTATTATGGACAAGCGACTCAACAGTGCACAAAAATATTGGAAATGGGGTTCATAAAAAAGGCAGCATGGGAGAGGGATAAACAGTTGTGGCTGTAAATATTGGAACAGTTCATAGTTAAGAAGTGTCAAAGTTTTATTGTCCTGTGATTGAGGTCTGGTCCATGATTGTGATGCCCCCACATAGTCTGAGGAACACATTCCTTAGTTGATATAAAAAGATATAAATCCATGCAATACATTCATTCCTGCACTGATTTGGTCAAAGGTTGTCATAAGTTTGTATTCCCAGACTCTCATCACAATCATGGACCAGACCTCAATCACAGGACAATAAAATTTCACACTCCTTAACTTTGAACTGTTCCAGTATTTATGGCCACAACTTTTTCTCTCCCTCCGATACTAATAGTTCTGCTTCACGTCACTTGTCTCATCTATTGCATTATTCTTGTGCCCTGTTGTGTATAAATATGTGAATCTTCATATTTTGTGTTATTCCATGCCTGATTAAGAGACCCTAGTAGTCTGAAAAGCTTGCAATTTGTTAACATATTTTCAGTTAGCCATTAAAAGGTATTAAACACTGAGGACTCTCAAATCTTAATATTTTTTTATCCACTGGCTAATACAGCAGAAAAAACTGACTGGCACTTCCAAAACAAGAAATAGGTATGAACAGGTGCTTACTAGGAGCAGTTATCTCCATATATAACTAACAAACAAAGTAGCACTCTGTAACGTTAAGTATGCGAACATGAAATACATGAAATATGAATAGCATTACTGCTGTAGAAAATAGAAATAAATGATAAATCTTAGCGCATAAATTGGCCAATTCATGTGTACCTGGTAGCCGCGATAAGGCGTTTCTCAAAATACCAGGACCCTATGAATGTGAATACCTCTCCAAGAGAGATCCGTCTGCTTATGTGTGGGATAATAAGATCCTGCTGTAATTAAAATCGCCTGTGGCATAGAGGCGGAGTGCTCAGTCAAAGCTTATGCATAGGAACAGAAAAAACTGACCAGCACGTCCAAAACAAGAAATAGGTGTGAACAGGTGCTTATTAGGAGCAGCCATCTCCATATATAACTAACAAACAAAGAAGCATTCTGTAACGCTAAGTATGCGAACATGAAATACATGAAATATGAATAGCATTACTGTTGTAGAAAATAGAAATAAATGAGAAATCTTAGCGCATATATTGGCCAAATTATGTGTACCTGGTAGCCACGATAAGGCATTTCTCAAAATACCAGGACCCTATGAATGTTAATACCTCTCCAAGAGACATCTGTCTGCTTATGTGTGGGATAATAAGATCCTGCTGTAATTAAAATCGCCTGTGGCATAGAAGCAGAGTGCTCAGTCAAAGCTTATACATAGAAACAGAAAAAACTGACCGGCACCTCCACAACAAGAAATAGGTGTGAACAGGTGCGTACTCCAAGCAGCGATCTCCATATATAACTAACAAACAAAGTAGCACTCTGTAACGCTAAGTATGCGAACATGAAATCCATGAAATATGAATAGCATTACTGCTGTAAAAAATAGAAATAAATGAGAAATCTTAGTGCATAAATTGGCCAATTCATGTGTACCTGGTAGCTGCTATAAGGCGTTTCTCAAAATACCAGGACCCTATGAATGTGAATAAATCTCCAAGCGACATCGGTGTGCTTGTGTGTGGGATAATAAGATCCTGCTGTAATTAAAATTGCCTTAGTGTTACAGAGTGCCACTTTGCTTGTTAGTAATATGATACAAAGATATAGATTTTTCCTGTATCATTATGAGGGTGGCGAACTAGAAAGGCATGGCCCTTGATTTAGTATCTTTAGTGACAAAATATTATTTATTGCTGGTAAAAATGTGCAACTTACTACCTGTACAGCTATTTCACATAAATACTACCTTAAAGTGGACCTGTCACCAGGTCAAAAAAGAGGCCAGTTTGTACTCTTATTTTATTCCTGCTGCTCCCTTGAGAATTCCGTCTTTCATTTGCTTGATTTTTTAAATCTTCCATACAGTTCCAGAGATATTGGCTTTTTTATTTAGTGCTATTTTTTATGGTCTTTACAATGGGGTGTGGCACACAGGATTCTTTTGCGGATTACCTTTAGGATGCTCTGCATAATTACTGTATAAGCAATGTCCCCTTGGTAAAGACCATAAAATATAACACTATATAAGGCTGCGTGCCCACTATGCGTTTTTTAAGCGATTCTGCAGCGGCAATTCCGCCGCATAAATGCTTAAAAAACGCTTGGTAGAAGGTCTGCAATGGTCCCCAATGATAATCCGCATGTGCTATGCACATGCTGTGGAAATTTCCGCTGCGGATTATCATTGCGGAAAAGTCCGCAGCACGTCCATTAATTTTGTGGAAACATGGCGTAATTACCGCCATTGACTTGCATTGAATCACATAATATCCGCATGACTATGCCGCGTGGGGAACTTTTGTGGGATGCTGGGGGTTGTAGTCTCCGTGGCGGCGACCCGGTCCCGTGGCTCAGAGTGGTCAAACCAGTGGCAGTCTTTTATATGTTTTAGGTTAATGTCCGACTACGCCACCCGTGGATTGCGGTCAATAAGAGCCGCCGCTGCTGAGCAGGCCTCTGAGGCTGATGTTGTGAGGGCAGCAGAGTGTAGTATAACTCCCCATGGGAGGAGTATAGCCTCATGGCAATGTAAAGCGATTATGGTGGTTGTGGTGCGGGGCGTCCCAGTACTAGTAGTGCTGACGCGGTGAGAAAGCACAGAGACAAGGTGTTGCAGTTCAGGTTCTTTACTCACAGTTCTCATCCAGGTCACGTGACCTGACGTCGGCGGTCACGTGACCTGTCACATGGCTAAATTACGTCATGGAAAGTCCTTTTACACCATCACGAGCCGTCGAAGACACCGGAGAAGGAGACCGGGGCCATCGGAAGGTGAGTATAATTTTTTTTTTTCATTTTTTTTTTTTATTATTGATGCTGCATTTGCAGCATCGTAACTTGGTCACACTATATAAATCCATGCCGGTTGCATGGATTTATATAGTGTGACCAAGTTGTTAAGTACTTTTCCAAGTGATGCTAAAAAACAACCCGCATGCGGAAATGCATACAAAAACGCTTCACAAACGCTTCTACCTGCCAGGAAAAATGCATGTAAAATCCGCATGAGTTTTTCCTGCCAGGGAGATGCAGAAAAAATCTGGAGCATTTCTGCTTCGTGGGCACTTAGCCTAAAAATGCCGGTATCTCTGAAGGCCTATGGCAGATCTAATAACAAAGAAACAAAAATAATTGACAGATTACACAAGAGAGCAGCAGGAATGAAATAAGAGAAAAAACTGACCATTTTTAACCAGGTGACAGGTCCTCTTTTACTTCAAATGTCAGGGTGGTCCTCATTCTATTCGGCAGTAACATTCTAAAACGTCACTGCACTGTAGAGCAGCTTCACACTATTGTGCAGCTGTGGGAACAGGTAGCCGGATGTTTGCCTTCCCTGCAGGGAGTCTAGTTGTGTTTGACATGATTTATGATCATGTCCATGTAGCGCCCTGGTACGCACAGGTGCCACAGAACCCAGAAGGGTGCATGGATGGACTTCTCCACAAGAGGCCCTCATTACATACCAACACCTCCACCCTTCCACCTCATACCAGCAGAGGGAGCCCGTTAGGGATATATATATGGAGGGTGGAGCCAGGCAGTTAGTCAGTCTCTCAGTGAGTTAAGCTGAAGAGAGAGTGCTGGCACTTAGACCAGTGAAGAGGCAGCATGGTGGCTGCTGTGCTTAGGCGAGCCAAGGCCTACAGCACGAGTTGAAGCCTAGTGAGGGCCCTGAGTGTGGCCGAAGGCGAGAGGAGAAGTAACAAGGGGGCAGACGAGCGTACCAGGCTTACCCCGAACTATACACCGGACCCCGGGTCCGCGCCTACCGGGTCCCTTTACACCCAGTAGGGACCACCAGATACCTGGAGGACTACAAGTCCCAGGTCGACCAACGCTGACTACTGTACCAGGGCTAGGAGTCATGGAAGCCCCAGCGTCCAGGGAGAGTGATCTCCAAGAGAAGGCCCTACCACCAGGTCAGCAGGTGCAAGAGAGAGAGACAGTAATTAAGTCAGGCCTAGCTCCAGGCAGGTCAGAAGCTTAGCAAGTGGAAGCAACGGATCAGGAGGCCCTATACCCGCTCACTGGGGAGAGTCCAGAAGTGCACCCTTCGTACCGAGTATCCTGGACCATACCTGCAACAACACTAGTAAAGGTACCGAAGCGAACCCCCGTGTGAGTGTCTGTCATTTCTCCCTGAACCGTCCTGGCCGTCTCTCACCTGTACCACCATCCATTTCCCTACACTGCCCTGGAGCTAGCTCTTCCTGTGGAGAGCCACACCATCCCTGATGCAGTAACATCAGCTTCAGAGGACTGTTCCACAGCGGCGGCTCCCTTTAGCCGCATTCCACAGGTGGCGTCACAAACTTTACAAATCCCCTATCAATAATTCCCCTTTTTGCTGACCGCCCTGGGCCACGGACCGGGCCAGCCACCGTGATATCCCCCACCAGCATCCTTAGGCCCGGCTGCCGAGTACTCCACGGCCCTGGGGGCGCGTCATCCACCTGCTTGATTAGTTCTGAACAAGTGCTGTATATGATGCGCCCCCAGGGCCGTGGGGTACTCGGGAAAGGCCTATAGATGCTGGGGGAGGGATATGTCACAGTGGCAGCGGCCCGGTCCGTGGCCCAGGGCGGTCAACAAAAAAAAGGGGGAAGAAATATTTATATGGGATTTGTAGTTCTTAGGACGCCACCTGTGGTTAATGATAATAGGTACCAGCGCTGGTTCAGACCTCTGGGGCGGTTGATAGGGCAGCTGGGTTGGAACGGCTCCCCACAGGTGGAGCGGGCCCCAGGGCAGTGTAGTAGGGATGGTGGTGATGCTGGGGCTTGTAGTGCAAGAGAGAGATGGCGCAGCGGAAATAACTGACGGAGGCAGGGGAGTGCAGTCATCCGAGTTTACTCACAGTTCTGTTTAAGTTCCTCAGGTACACTGTACGGGTGTCAGCCTCCCGCGTCGCACTGTGTCTACCAGCCAAGGGGTTTAGCACTTCCTCAAGTATATCGGGAGCACTTGACGGAACCCCGCTCTTGTATGTTCCTTTCTAGACCGACTTCCCGCGCTGGGTCTTCTCCCTCCTGCCCTGCGCTTCCCCACACACAGTCCCGATCGGGTGCTCTGAAGTCCCTCTGGGCAACCTGGAGTTCCCGGACCTACTTGATGCCCTTCACGGTGACTAGGGTGAGACTGTGGCAACTGCACCATGGAAGTGCAGAAGCCTCCGGTTTTTCCAGCCGAGACCAGGAGTAACACGGCTGGTCCAGGGACCGGTTCCCTTCCTGCGGCCTGATCCCTCTGACACTTGGCAGATTCGGGCGTACGGGTGCCATCCTGCACTCACCGTACCCCCTGGGATCCCTTATGTTACCGGAGCCTTTCTCCTCTGCTCCCCTCCTGGGCCTCTCTTATTAGACCCAACTCATGAAGCAGAGCTCGTGAAGAGACTCTGTGGCGCCCTGCTGCGCATTGGTGCCACAGATCCCAGAGGGGTGCATGAATGGACTTCTCCACAAGAGGCCCTCATAGCATTCACACACCTCTACCCTACCACCTCAGACCACCAGAGGGAGCCCAGATAGGGATATATATACTGGAGGGTGGAGTTAGGCAGGCAATCTGTTGAGAGGAGCTCCTGCAGAAGCGAGACTGCAGTGGAGCTCAGTCAATCCAGTCCAGACTCAGAGAGCTCGAGTTAGTGAGCCTAGGGCATGCCGACGCCAAAAGAGTGGTGAAGAGTAGCGAGGCCTACTGCCCGTGTGAAACCTAGTGAGGGCCCCGAGTGTGGCCGAAGGCGAGTGGAGTAAGCAAGCAACATAGGGGGCAGAGGAGCTTTACCTGCTCACCCCAAGAACATATACGGGACACCGGGTCCGCGTCTGCAGGGATTCCCTACACCCAGCAGAAACAACCGGAACCCCTGGTGAACTATATGTCCCAGGAACACCAAAAGCTGATTATGTACCAGGGTCAGGAGTCACAGAGGCCCCAGAGACCAGGGAGTGTGATCTCCAACAGAAGGCCCTACCACCAAATCAGCAGGTGCAAGACAGAGACTAACTTAGGCCTAGCTCCAGGCAGGTCAGAAACTTATCAAGGAAAGTCAAGGAACAGGAGGCCCCACACCCGCTCACTGGGGAGAGTCCTGATATGCACCCTTCACCCTGAAGTACCCTGGACCATGCCTGAAACACCACCAGTAAAGGTACTGAAGTGAACTGTTGTGTGTGTGCCTATTTTTCCTCTGACCCGGCTGGGTCCCCTCCGTCCTGCATCCCTACACTTACGCTGCCCTGAGGCCCCGCTCCACCTGTGGGGAGCCGCACCAACTAAGCTGCCTAAACACCGGCCTCAGAGGACTGTCACAGCGCTGGTGATACTCACCAGACACCACAGGTGGCGTCACGAACATCCCTATCCCATACAACTTTCCCCCTTCTCTTTTAAGAGTGACCCCAGGGTACGGACCCGGGAGCCGGCCACCGCGGCATCACCCAAGATCAGGCAACAACAAGGCCCGGGCGCCGAGTCGTCCCCATCCCCTGGGCGCGTCATCTCTTCCTGGCGTCACGAACAGGATTCCATGCTTGCTGCAACGACGCAGTGTTGTGCCTGTTGCCACCGGGTACTGTGCGCCTTTAATCAGAACTGTGTATTTAACTGTGGCGAAGTTCGCCGCTATTGTTGTGCCGCCGAGCGGGAAGAACAGCGTAACCGCGGGAAACTGAGAGACGTACTTGCTGAAGCGCGCGAAGCCCCGGACACGCCCCACGCCTCGACGTCAAACCAAGAAGCGCCAGGTCCTGGAAGGAGCCTGACGTAGGACGCAAGCGACGCAAGGTCCTGAGGGAAGACCGTCACCTGCGGAGCTGCGGCCTACCGAAAGAATAGAAAAGAAGGTAGGCCACGGTTCGCTAGGGGGGCGCCAGAATGTCCGAAGAACAGCACAACGCCGAGTACCGGTTAACGGCCCTGATGATCAACCCGTGCCCGGCGCCGAGCAGGCCGGAGCAGCCGCTCCACCAGCAGGGTGTGTAACCCCTGTCATTCCCATGGCCCTACCGTACATCCCTGGAGTGAAGTGGCTCCCCCAGTACAGTGGCAAACCAGATACCCTGTCTGGATTCAAAAGGAAAATATGCGGTATACTGGACATGTACTCTATGACAGGCAAGCAAAGAGCCGCTGTTGTATTGGGACAATTGAGTGGTGCTGCGGAGCGAGAAGTAGAAACCTGGTCGGTCACAGACCAGGAGTCAGTGTCCGCAATCTTTAAAAAGTTACAGACTGTCTTTGAGAATCGTACTGAGACAGACCTCCGGATGAGGTTCTACAACTGCTCTCAGCAACCAGAGGACAGTGTTCGGGACTATGCCTGGCGTTTACAAGGGGCCCTGCGAGCTCTGAAACAGGTTAGTCCAACCAGCATCAATAATGAAAATAGAATGCTGAAGGAACAGTTTATCTGGGGACTGAGGTCTCAAGAGGAGAGCAGGACTGTGCGTTGGTGGTCCCTGGATCATCCAGATGTCACCTTTGACCCCCTTAAGGACATGGCTATAAAAGAACTGCAGCCCCTGGAAACAACTGCTACCCAATGTTACCAGGGTGGGGCCACCCCAGTGCCCGCAGCGTCCCCCTTTTCCCTGGTGGCTGCTGAAGCCAAGGTGCAAGAAACGTCCCCTAGCGAGCTGGACAGCCTGCGCTCTGAAGTGCGTCAGTTGAGCAAAACTCTGACCACTGTACTGAGTGCCCTGCAGCTGCAGACGGAGCCCGAGGCAGAAGGAAGGATCCTGCTAGCCGACAGCCCTGAGGATGTCCCCTGGATGAGAAGGAGGAGGAGGACAACGCCACCTCCTGGGAGGACCAGCGACCAACGCCGCCCGCCGAAGGACCCTGTCTGCCACCGCTGCCACAAGAGAGATCACGCCGTCCGGAGCTGTCCTTTAAACGAGCAAACCCAGGGGCCAAGGGCCGACACCCAGGAGTAGACCCCTCAGGCCCATCAAACTGGTACCGCTGGTTCGTGGGGGGAAGACCTTTCCTGTTCATCGTGCAGGACGGCATCGCGACACCTGCTCTGCTGGACACAGGATCTCAGGTAACCATCATGCCTGATGTCCTCTACAAAAGGTTCTGGTCCATAGACGAACTTCATCCACCAGATCCAAATCTTTCCGTGTATGCCTCAAACGGCCTCCCCCTTAACCTAGTCTGGGTTAAGGATGTGGCAGTAAAGGTGGGAAGAGTGGAACTGAAGGACCAGGGACTAGTGTTGAGCATTCCGATACTGTAATATCGGGTATCGGCCGATATTCGCGGTATCGGAATTCCGATACTTAATTCCGATACTTTTACAATATCGGATACCGGAATCGGAAGTTCCCATAATGCCTGCGCTCTGTAGTGTCTGTGAAGGATGACAAGTTGGATGGCAGCGCGATCCAGCCTGTCATCAGAATGCCATCCCAGCGGGGGAGAATTCTCCTGATTGTTTAAAAGCCGGCGGGCGGTATAAAGCCGCCGGCTTTTAAACAATCACACAGCCCCATACTGCTTCCCCCCAGCCTCCCACCCCGATCCTCCGCTCCCCTCGCCACCTCCCATCCCGATCGTAAGTTAGGACCGGGCGGGGAGCGCAGCTCCAAGGAGCGGGGAGTGAAGGACCCGGGCGGGGAAGCCGGCAGTGAAAAGACTTCACCGCCGGCTTTCCCGTTCTGTGCTGCGCTTTCCCGCCGGTTATTTCAAATGAACACCTGAGGTATCAGGTGATGCCGATCAGCTGTTCATTTGAAGTCGCCGCGTTGCCCTCAGAGGGTTCATGTGAGTTCATGCTTGACTGCATGAACTCACATGAACTTTCCCACGGCAGCACAGGTCAGCCTCACCTCCCAGACCCGTCATGATTAGTGTGTGTGCGGGGTGTGTGTGCGGGGTGTGTGCGCGATGTTTGTGCGGGTGTGCGCGGTGTGTGTGCGGGGTGTGTGTGCGGGGTGTCTGTGCGATGTGTGCGGGTGTGTGCGGTGTGTCTGCGTGCAGGCAGACATAGGCCGATGTGACACTACTACTCCCATCGGCCTATGTCTGTCCCCCGTCCACTCCTGCCAGCAGGATCAGCTCAATGGGAGCAGTAGTTCCCATCAGACTGATCCTGCTATTTAAATTGCCCTACTGTGTCCCCAATAAATGTTAAATACATGTCATTGGTGGCCAGTGGTTACCTAAAAGAAATTAGTTCATACATTACCTGTCCCCGCCGATCGCCACCTAAAATAAAGTAAAAAATAAAAAACTACACCTATACTCACCAAGACACCTAATTCACCGAAGCCATCGATCTCCTGTAATAAAATATAAAATAATAAACCACAACCTTATCCTAACCCCTCCGTAGTAGTCCACGAGTGTCCCACGAAGATCTCCAGTTCAGAGCAGCCACATAGAATGTGACCCCTCTGAACCGCTGCCGCCGCTAGAATGACAGCATAAGCGGGTTCACCGGAGTTCAGGCAGCGCTGCTCCGGTTAGCTGCTTTACGGCCCTGCTGTATAGTGAAAAATTCCCACGGTACAGCAGTGCAGTAAAGGAGGTCTCCGGAGCTGCGCTGACTGAATGCACTCCGGTGACCTCAGTCAGTGGCTCCCGCTGCCGGGAGCGGACGTGTTCCCGGCAGCGTGAGCTTACAGCAGCCATGCACAGCTGTCACCATCTCCAGATGTGACAGCTGTGCATGGGAGATCAGCGCAGGAACGTGGACAGGTAACTATTATTTTTAGTAAACTAAGAATTAAATAAAATTGTGTGTTTTATTTCAAATAAATTATTTTTTTCTGGGTGTAGTGTGTGTTTTTTCTTTTTAACACTTTGTAGGTTAGTAATGGGGGTGTCTTATAGACGCCCATCATTACTAACCTGGGCTTCATGGCAGCTGGCGCTGACATGAACCCCACCACTATTACCCCCTGCCACCGCACCAGGGCAGCGTGGAAGAGCGAGGCTAAGTGCCAGAGTTGGCGCCTCCTATGGATGCGCCATTTCTGGGGCGGCTGACGACAGGTGTTTCTAGCCTGGGAGGGGGCCAATATTCATGGCACCCTTCCTGGGCTATTAATATCAGCCCCCAGCTGTCTGCCTAGCCTTTGCTAGCTATTAAAATAGGGGGGACCCCACGTCATTTTTTTTGGGGGGTCCCCCATTTTAATAGCTAGTAAAGGCTAGGTATTCAGCTGGGGGCTGATATTAGTAGCCTGGGAAGCTCCGTGGGTTTTACCCCCTTCCCAGGCTTCAAACATCTGCCCCAGCCGTCTGCTTAACCTCCGCTAGAGACTAAAATTATGGGGGATCCCACGCCATTTTTTTTTAAAATAAATCCATTATTTTAACACTAAATGACATTTGAGGAGTTAATAAAGATGCAGTCCCTAAATTATTATTTATTTTTTAATTAATTTTTCCCAAATCTTTTGACGTGGGCTTCGCCATATTTTTGTATGCCAGCCAGGTACAGCATCCAGCTTCTATGAACGCGCCATTTTCCGGGGCGGCTGCGGACTGCAATTTTCAGCGGGGGGCAGAAAGCTTGGGCCTCCCTGCGCTGCAGATTCCATCCCCCAGCTGCCTAGTTGTACCTGGCTGGACACAAAAATAGGGAGAAGCTCCACGTTTTTTTTTTTTTAATTATTTCATGAAATTCATGGAATAATTAAGAAAAAAAGGGCTTCCCTATATTGTTGTGTCCACCCAGGTACAAATAGGCAGCTGGTGGTTGGGGGCAGCCCGTTCCTGCCTGCTGTACCTGGCTGGACCCAAATATAGTGCAAAGCCCCACGTCAATTTTTTTTTAATTATTTCAGGAAATTCATGAAATAATTAAAAAAAAATTATGTGGGGCTTCGCCCTATATTTGTGTCCAGTCAGGTACAGCAGGCAGGAACGGGCTGCCCCCAACCACCAGCTGCCTATTTGTACCTAGCCGGACACAACAATATAGGGAAGCCCTTTTTTTCTTAATTATTCCATGAATTTCATGAAATAATTTAAAAAAAAAATGCATGGGGCTTCGCCCTATTTTTGTGCCCAGCCAGATACAACTAGGCAGCTGGGGGCTGGAATCCGCAGCGCAGGGAGGCCCAAGCTTTCTGGGCCCCACCCGCTGCAAATTGCAGTCCGCAGCCGCCCCACAAAATGGCGCGTTCATAGAAGCGCCATCTTCTGGCGCTGTACCCAACTCATCCAGGGCCCTGGTGCGGTGGCTCACTGGGTAATAAAGGGGTTAAGGCCAGCTTGGCATTATCAGCTGGCCCTAAGCCCGAAATTCATGGGGTCACGCCAATATTAGACATGACCACCATGAATTTCTAGTAAAGTATTTAAAAAAAACACAAACACCCAGAAAAAAGTCCTTTAATTGAAATAAAGACACAATTCTTTATTGTTCTAAATTAAACCATACTTACAGTCACGCCCATTCCAGCTGAAGCCAACGATCTCCTGCAATAAAAGTAAAATAATAAAGCAACCTCATCCTTACCTTTCCATGGTTCCCAGGACAGCTTCAGCTCTGCTACATCGAGATGACAGGCTGGACCGCAGCAGAACGCTGTCATCCCGCAGACACTGAGAAGCGCAGGCATGCTTGCGCTCCTCAGTGTCTCGCTGTGACGGCATCCAGATGAGCGGAGGTCATGTCCAATGAACTCAGCTCACCTCATGCACGTCACTGACAGCGTGGGAAAATTCTCCTGCACTCAGCGCTTCAGCGTGAGAATTTTTCCACGCTGTCAGTGACGTGCATGAGGTGCGCCGAGTTCATTGGACATGACCTCACCTCATGCACGTCACTGACAGCGTGGGAAAATTCTCACGCTGAAGCGCTGAGTGCAGGAGAATTCTCCCACGCTGTCAGTGACGTACATGAGGTGAGCCGAGTTCATTGTTGGCTTATCTGGATGCCGTTACAGCCAGACACTGAGGAGTGGAAGTATGCCTGCGCTTCTCAGTGTCTGCGGGATGACAGGCTGGATGGCAGCGTTCTGCTGCGGTCCAGCCTGTCATCTCGATGTAGCAGAGCTGGAGCCGTCGTGGGAGCCATGGAAAGGTAAGGATGAGGTTGGTTTATTATTTTTCTTTTATTGCAGGAGATCGTTGGTTTCAGCTGGAATGGGCGTGATGGTAAGTATGGTTTAATTTAGAACAATAAAGAATTGTGTGTTTATTTCAATTAAAGGACTTTTTTCTGGGTGTTTGTGTTTTTTTTAAATACTTTACTAGAAATTCATGGTGGTCATGTCTAATATTGGCGTGACCCCATGAATTTCGGGCTTAGGGCCAGCTGATAATGCCAAGCTGGCCTTAACCCCTTTATTACCCAGTGAGCCACCGCACCAGGGCCCTGGATGAGTTGGGTACAGCACCAGAAGATGGCGCTTCTATGAACGCGCCATTTTCCGGGGCGGCTGCGGACTGCAATTTGCAGCGGGTGGGGCCCAGAAAGCTTGGGCCTCCCTGCGCTGCAGATTCCAGCCCCCAGCTGCCTAGTTGTACCTGGCTGGACACAAAAATAGGGCGAAGCTCCACGTTTTTTTTTTTAAATTCATGAAATTCATGGAATAATTAAGAAAAAAAGGGCTTCCCTATATTGTTGTGTCCGGCTAGGTACAAATAGGCAGCTGGTGGTTGGGGGCAGCCCGTTCCTGCCTGCTGTACCTGACTGGACACAAATATAGGGCGAAGCCCCACATCAATTTTTTTTAATTATTTCATGAATTTCCTGAAATGATTTAAAAAAAATTGACGTGGGGCTTCGCACTATATTTGTGTCCAGCCAGGTACAGCAGGCAGGAACGGGCTGCCCCCAACCACCAGCTGCCTATTTGTACCTGGTTGGACACAACAATATAGGGAAGCCCTTTTTTTCTTAATTATTTCATGAATTTCATGAAATAATTAAAAAAAAAAAAATACTTGAAGCTTCTCCCTATTTTTGTGTCCAGCCAGGTACAACTAGGCAGCTGGGGGATGGAATCTGCAGCGCAGGGAGGCCCAAGCTTTCTGCCCCCCCCGCTGAAAATTGCAGTCCGCAGCCACCCCGGAAAATGGCGCGTTCATAGAAGCTGGATGCTGTACCTGGCTGGCATACAAAATATGGCGAAGCCCACGTCAAAAGTTTTGGGAAAAATTAATTAAAAAATAAATAATAATTTAGGGACTGCATCTTTATTAACTCCTCAAATGTCATTTAGTGTTAAAATAAAGGATTTATTTTAAAAAAAATTGACGTGGGGCTTCGCCCTATATTTGTGTCCAGCCAGGTACAGCAGGCAGGAACAGGCTGCCCCCAACCACCAGCTGCCTATTTGTACCTGGCCGGACACAACAATATAGTGAAGCCCTTTTGTAAAAAAATTATTTCATGAAATAATTAAAAAAAAATTGACGTGGGGCTTCGCACTATATTTGTGTCCAGCCAGGTACAGCAGGCAGGAATGGGCTGCCCCCAACCACCAGCTGCCTATTTGTACCTGGTTGGACACAACAATATAGGGAAGCCCTTTTTTTCTTAATTATTCCATGAATTTCATGAAATAATTTAAAAAAAAAATGCATGGGGCTTCGCCCTATTTTTGTGCCCAGCCAGATACAACTAGGCAGCTGGGGGCTGGAATCCGCAGCGCAGGGAGGCCCAAGCTTTCTGGGCCCCACCCGCTGCAAATTGCAGTCCGCAGCCGCCCCAGAAAATGGCGCGTTCATAGAAGCGCCATCTTCTGGCGCTGTACCCAACTCATCCAGGGCCCTGGTGCGGTGGCTCACTGGGTAATAAAGGGGTTAAGGCCAGCTTGGCATTATCAGCTGGCCCTAAGCCCGAAATTCATGGGGTCACGCCAATATTAGACATGACCACCATGAATTTCTAGTAAAGTATTTAAAAAAACACAACACCCAGAAAAAAGTCCTTTAATTGAAATAAACACACAATTCTTTATTGTTCTAAATTAAACCATACTTACCATCACGCCCATTCCAGCTGAAGCCAACGATCTCCTGCAATAAAAGTAAAATAATAAAGCAACATCATCCTTACCTTTCCATGGCTCCCACGACAGCTTCAGCTCTGCTACATCGAGATGACAGGCTGGACCGCAGCAGAACGCTGCCATCCATCCTGTCATCCCGCAGACACTGAGAAGCGCAGGCATACTTCCACTCCTCAGTGTCTGGCTGTGACGGCATCCAGATGAGCCGAGGTCATGTCCAATGAACTCAGCTCACCTCATGTACGTCACTGACAGCGTGGGAAAATTCTCCTGCACTCAGCACTTCAGCGTGAGAATTTTCCCACGCTGTCAGTGACGTGCATGAGGTGAGCTGAGTTCATTGGACATGAACTCGGCTCATCTGGATGACGTCACAGAGAGACACTGAGGAGCGCAAGCATGCCTGCGCTTCTCAGTGTCTGCGGGATGACAGGCTGGATGGCAGCGTTCTGCTGCGGTCCAGCCTGTCATCTCGATGTAGCAGAGCTGAAGCTGTCGTGGGAAGCATGGAAAGGTAAGGATGAGGTTGCTTTATTATTTTACTTTTATTGCAGGAGATCGTTGGCTTCAGCTGGAATGGGCGTGATGGTAAGTATGGTTTAATTTAGAACAATAAAGGATTGTGTCTTTATTTCAATTAAAGGACTTTATTCTGGGTGTTTGTGTTTTTCTTTAACTTTGACTATGGGGTTAGTAATGGGGGTGTCTTATAGACGCCTCTCCATTACTAACCTGGGCTTGATGTCAGCTGGCATTATAAGCTGACATCAACCCCAACCCTATTACCCCCTGCCACCGCACCAGGGCAGCGTGGAAGAGCGAGGCTAAGTGCCAGAATTGGCGCATCCTATGGATGCGCCATTTCTGGGGCGGCTGACGGCTGGTGTTTCTAGCCTGGGAGGGGGCCAATATTCATGGCATCCTTCCTGGGCTATTAATATCAGCCCCCAGCTGTCTGCCTAGCCTGTGCTAGCTATTAAATTAGGGGGGACCCCACGTTATTTTTTTTGGGGGGTTCCCCCATTTTAATAGCTAGTAAAGGCTAGGTATTCAGCTGGGGGCTGATATTAGTAGCCTGGGAAGCTCCGTGGGTATTACCCCCTTCCCAGGCTTCAAACATTTGCCCCAGCTGTCTGCTTAACCTCCGCTAGAGCCTAAAATTAAGGGGAACCCCACGCCAATTTTTTTTTAAATAAATCCTTTATTTTAACACTAAATGACAAGTACAGTAATCAACACTATCACTGTACTTCATATATATGTGACTGACATGTTTCTATCTATCTAATCTATGTGTGATTCTCTATTCTTTCTATTCTAAATTGTCGGGTACAGATGCTGAATTGCCGGCCGGCTTTCTTAAAGAGACGGTGCATGAAAACACTATTATTTTTTTAAATAAATCCTTTACACTAAATGACAAGTACAGTAAGCAACACTGTCACTGTACTTCTTATATATGTGGCTGACATGTTTCTATCTATCTAATCTATGTGTGATGCTCTATTCTTTCTGTTGTAAATTGTCGGGTACCGGTGAATGCCGCTGCTGAATTGCCGGCTTTTCATGTCATTCTACATTATTCTTAGTTGTTTTACTTCATGTAGAATTAACCTACAAGGAAAGAAAGGGTTTATTTTCATTCCGATATTTGTGTCCCATTGACTTGCATTGGTTTCCGGTATCGGAATCGGCGATATCCGATACTTTTTGGGTATCGGCCCGATCCAATCCGATACGATATTTCCTGATATCGGAAGGTATCGCTCAACACTACCAGGGACTAATTGCAGTAGAGACTAATTCTGATGATACAGACTTGTATATGATACTTGGCACAAATATTGTTAGTAACTGTTTGGGAGAAGTGTTGTTCCCTCTCCAACAGATAGCTTACACTGCCTGACCAGGGCAGAGAAGGGCGCTCCAGAAAGAGATCCGAGCCCTTATGTACCAGCAACAGGTAAAGCTAACAGGTGGTGAGATTGGTAATGTACAGGTGACAGACCCGGTACCCATTGTGATTCCCCCGATGAGTGAAATCAAAATGCTGATTTGGTGTAGAGCAGCAATAGCTCTCAAAGGACGGAGCTACCAGGCGGTAGTAGAGCCCCTTAGCTCAGAGCATAGACCTACACTCTTAACTGCCAGAGGGGTAGTGGATGTACGCAATGGGAGGGTGCCCGTCCGTCTTCTGAACTATGGGGATGATTACCACGCTATGCCACTGTTGCCAAATTGTACACAGTAAATAACAACTCCATACACACGGCGGAGTCCTTAACCTCACCAGACGAAGTAGGGGATAATGACCCGGCAACCCAGGTGGAGGATTGGTGTCAACAGCTCCATGTTGGGACAGACACCACCCCTGTCCATCAAAAACAGGGGGTACACCGGGTGGTTAAGGAATACGAGCAGGTATTCAGTAAGCACCCACTTGACTTTGGGAGGATTAAAGGGGTACAACACCATATCCCCACAGGTGACCATCCACCCATCAAAGAACGTTACAGGCCTATACCACCAGCACACTACCAGAAGGCGAAGGAGATGTTGCACGACATGAAGAAGGCAGGGGTAGTAAGGGATAGTTATAGTCCCTGGGCAGCTCCCCTAGTTCTAGTCAGGAAAAAGGACGAAAGCATGAGAATGTGTGTAGATTACAGACAAGTAAATCGCATTACATATAAAGATGCATACCCTTTACCACATATAGAGGAATCCCTGGCTGCCTTAAAGTCTGCAAATTACTTCTCCACCCTTGACCTCACTAGTGGGTACTGGCAAGTAGCTGTTGCTGAGGAGGATCAGGAGAAGACGGCCTTCACTAACCCGATGGGACTCTGCGAGTTCAACAGTATGCCGTTTGGACTCTGCAACACCCCTGGAACGTTCCAGAGATTGATAGAGTGCTGCCTGGAACACCGCAACTTCGAGATTGTGCTAGTATACCTGGACGAAGTGATAGTGTACTCCAAAACGTATGGGGACCACTTGAAGCACCTGGCGGAGGTATTTGAGTCGCTGTCCCGGTATGGGATGAAGCTGAAGCCCTCAAAGTGCCACCTGCTCAAGCGAAAGGTACAGTACCTGGGGCACATCGTTAGTCCAGAGGGAGTAGCACCAGACCCGGAGAAGGTCACTGCCATCCAGAAATGGCCGGAGCCAAAGAGCCTCAAGGAGGTTCATCAGTTCCTGGGACTAGTCGGGTATTACGGGAGGTTTGTGAAGGACTATACCAAGAAAGCGGCGCCTCTGCAAGACCTCCTGGTAGGACAGTCCCCAAGAGGCAGAAATCCCCCCTTCCAGTGGGGTAAGGAGCAAGCTGAATCCTTTAAGGTGATGAAGGAGATCCTGACCGGCGAAGAGATCCTAGTCTACCCTGACTACAGCCAACCATTCCTGCTGTACACTGATGCCAGCAACGAAGGATTAGGAGCTGTACTGAGTCAGAAGCAGGATGGCCGAGAGAACGTGATCGCCTATGCCAGCAGGAAGCTCCGCCTGGCCGAGAGGAACCCAGAGAACTGTAGCAGCTTCAAGTTGGAGTTCCTGGCCCTGGTCTGGGCCATCACCGAGCAGTTCAAGCACTACCTAGCCTCCAGTAAGTTCACTGCCTTCACTGATAATAACCCCTTGACTCATCTGGAAACAGCTAAGTTAGGAGCCATGGAACAATGATGGATGGCTCGGCTGTCAAGCTACCAGTTCACCATTAAGTATCGGGCAGGCAGCAAGAATGCGAACGCCGATGCCCTGTCCAGGATGCCTTACCAGTCGGACACGGAAGAAGAAGTGGATGACCTGGAGGAGATTGAACTACCTGCCTTTCATCGGAATGGAATGGTCCACGAGAAACGAGCCTCCAGGAGGCATCGTGGTAAGACGTTAAACCCCCTGCCTCACCACAGCTGAAAGGAGACCCAGGACAGCAACCCGGTTGTCAGCCGTATCAAAGAGCTGATAACCCAAGAAGGTTCCTCCCTGGAGAAGGACGCGTCTCTACAAGCCAAGCAGATGTGGAATGAGAAGAGCCGGCTGTTCATCTATAGAGAGAAGCTGTGCCGGAGATACGTCAACCCCAAAACCCATGAGATGTTATGGCAGATAGTGGTGCCCAAGACAGACATCCAGATGGCGTTGGAAGCCTACCACGATCAGGCGGGGCACTTTGGCTGGAAGAAGCTAGAAACCCTGCTAAAGTGTCGGTTTAATTGGGTAGGAATGCGCAGTTCCATTGAGAGGTGGTGCCGGAATTGTGGACCCTGTAGCCTCAGAAGAAAAGACTACAGCAGCCAGAAGGCACCCCTGCAACCCATCAAGAAGACTCGTCCCTTGGAGATCGTGGCCCTGGATCATGTCAAGCTGTCACCCAGCCGGTCAGGATATTCCTATGCCCTGACCATGGTGGATCACCACTCCCGGTTCCTGGTGGTCGCCCCCGTCAAGATTCTGACAGCAGAGACAGCAGCGAGGACGTTTCAGGCGTACATCTGCAGGCCCCATGGATACCCAGAGCAGGTGTTGTCGGATCAAGGCCCAGCCTTTGAAGCCGAACTGTTCAAGGAGTTCTGCCATCTGTACGGGTCTAAAAAGATCCGGACTACACCGTACCACTCCCAAACCAACGGTCTCTGTGAAAATATGAATAACATCGTCATCGACCTGCTGAAGACCTTACCACTAGAGGAGAGAAATCAGTGGCCAGACCTACTACCTGACCTGGTAGATCTGTACAACCACATACCTGTGAGTTCCACTAATTGTACTCCAGCATATCTCATGCGAGCAAGACCCGGGAAGTTGCCCATGGACCTGGAGCTTGGTGTAGTAGAACCAGAAGCAGATATGTCCACTGAGGACTGGGACACGACCAGACAGGAGCAGTACAGAAGAGTACAGGCCTGTGTCGAAGACAGTCTCACTCGGGTAAGGGACAAGCAGGAAGCACACTACAATAAAAGTGCACCCGCAGAACCCTTCACACCAGGAGAAGTGGTGTTAAAGAGGAAAAAGAGAACCCTACACTGTGTTAAATTCAAGATTTGATAACAAGAAGACCTGCTTGATTAGCAAAGATGGAGGAATAACGACTGCAACGGTATCTAGAGACCATCTGAAGTTGTGTCCAGACCTGCTAAATCCCCAAGAAGAAGTGCCTCTCACCGTACCGGAGGAGCCTAAAGAAGCAGTACGCCATACTGACTTAGGAGATTTCCCGGCAGATTGGCCTCAACTAGGAGGAGCAGTAATAATACCTGTGATCCACTTCTTTCAACAGCCAGAAGACCCTCCACAGCAAGTAGAATCTGTTAGTGCTTCAGAAGAGCCTGCTCAAGAAGAATCCCCGGAAGTAGGATCCCCGGTTGGAGCAGAGCAAGAAGGCCCAGCCAATGGTATACTTGCCAGTCCCATAGAGGGGTTAAAGCAACCCTGCAGTCCCCCAACACTTAGAACTGACAGAATAGGGGGTAGCGCAAACACTAGTGCCTCACACATCCCAGTACCACGTAGGTTGACACGTAGCACACGAGGTCAGACCCCTGTCAGATACAGAGTATAGAGAAGGAAACTCTGACAGTGTAGATAGTTGCCCCTGGGGTATTGTCTTGTGTATTTTCATGTATGTGTATCTTGATATGTGCTTTGCCTTACTAATGGACAATTTAAGTGATATGGACACTTCCCTTGTTATCTCTAGTTACCCATAAGGGTACATAAAGAACTTTGTGGCTGAGGACTGTGTGCAGCCAAAAAACTGTTTGCTGTAAATAATTGCACTCTCTGGAGTGCCCCTTTAGGTGACCTCAGAACAAAAACCTGTCTGGCGTGGCAGAAGTGGAGGTCCAACTCAGGATCACCATGCCCTGCAGCCACCCCAGGGCCTACGTTGAGGGTTTGCTTTGGACAGGTCCCTCAAGCTACCTTGTACTTTACCTGTGAGATGGACACCCTCTCAGGGGACCTCACCGGAACAGACTTAAATTCTGAGGTTGCTTATTGTATGTATGTATATATTTATTATTTATAATATTTTATTATGCAACGTTCAAGCAAAGTGCCTCCCATAAAGGGAAGAGTTATTGTTGTTACCTGTTATAAAAATTACTTCAGTCCGGGAGTACTGAGCTTTGCTAGGGGGGAATGTGGCGCCCTGCTGCGCATTGGTGCCACAGATCCCAGAGGGGTGCATGAATGGACTTCTCCACAAGAGGCCCTCATAGCATTCACACACCTCCACCCTACGACCTCAGACCACCAGAGGGAGCCGGGATAGGGATATATATACTGGAGGGTGGAGTTAGGCAGGCAGTCTGTTGAGAGGAGCTCCTGCAGAAGCGAGACTGCAGTGGAGCTCAGTCAGTCCAGACTCAGAGAGCTCGAGTTAGTGAGCCTAGGGCATGCCGACGCCAAAAGAGCGGTGAAGAGTAACGAGACCTACTGCCCGTGTGAAGCCTAGTGAGGGCCCCGAGCGTGGCCGAAGGCGAGTGGAGTAAGCAAGCAACATAGGGGGCAGAGGAGCTTTACCCGCTCACCCCAAGAACATATACCGGACACCGGGTCCGCGTCTGCAGGGATTCCTTACACCCAGCAGAAACAACCGGAACCCCTGGCGAACTATATGTCCCAGGAACAACAAAAGCTGATTACGTACCAGGGTCAGGAGTCACGGAGGCCCCAGAGACCAGGGAGTGTGATCTCCAACAGAAAGCCCTACCACCAGATCAGCAGGTGCAAGACAGAGACTAAGTTAGGCCTAGCTCCAGGCAGGTCAGAAACTTATCAAGGAAAGTCAAGGAACAGGAGGCCCCACACCCGCTCACTGGGGAGAGTCCTGATATGCACCCTTCACCCTGAAGTACCCTGGACCGTGCCTGAAACACCACCAGTAATGGTACTGAAGTGAACTGTTGTGTGTGTGCCTATTCTTCTTCTGACCCTGCTAGGTCCCCTCCGTCCTGCATCCCTACACTTACGCTGCTCTGAGGCCCCACTCCACCTGTGGGGAGCCGCACCAACTAAGCTGCCTAAACACCGGCCTCAGAGGACTGTCGCAGTGCTGGTGATCCTCACCAGACACCACAGGTGGCGTCACGAACATCCCTATCCCATACAACTCCCCCCCTTCTCTTTTAAGAGTGACCCCAGGGTATGGGCCCGGGAGCCGGCCACCGCGGCATCCCCCAAGATCAGGCAACAACAAGGCCCAGGCGCCGAGTCGTCCCCATCTCCTGGGCGCGTCAACTCTGCTCCCCTCCTTTCTCTCACTGAATCCACACTGACTAACTCTGCCACCCTAAGATGGCTTCCCTTTATATACACCTATAAAAGTGCTGGTGGTGATGCTGGGGCTTGTAGTGCAAGAGAGAGATGGCGCAGCGGAAATAACTGACGGAGGCAGGGGAGTGCCGTCATCCGAGTTTACTCACAGTTCTGTTTAAGTTCCTCAGGTACACTGTACGGGTGTCAGCCTCCCGCGTCGCACTGCGTCTACCAGCCAAGGGGTTCAGCACTTTTTCAAGTATATCGGGAGCGCTTGACGGAACCCCACTTTCTTTATGTTTCTTACTAGTCCGACTTCTCGCGCCGGGTCTTCTCCCTCCTGCCCTGCGCTTTCCCACACACAGTCCCGATCGGGTGCTCTGAAGTCCCTCTGGGCAACCTGGAGTTCCCGGACCTACTTGATGCCCTTCACGGTGACTGTGGCAACTGCACCATGGAAGTGCAGAAGCCTCCGGTTTTCCAGCCGTGATCTAGAGTAACACGGCTAGTCCATTGACCGGCCTGATCCCTCTGACACCTGGCAGATACGGGTGTACGGGTGCAGTCCTGCACTCACCGTACCCCCTGGGATCCCTTCTGTCGACGGAGCCTTCCACCTCTGCTTCCCTCCTGGACCTCTATAACTAGGCCCCAGTTTCTGGAGCAGAGCTCCTGAAGAGACTCTGCTCCCCTCCTCTCCTTACTGAATCCACACTGACTAGCCTCTCCTGCCACCCTAAGATGGCTTCCCTTTTTATACCTCCTATAATGGTGCTCTCCTACACTATATCCTCCACCCACACGCACTACTGGTTCCCCCTCACTTTGGTTCCCCCCACTCCAGCCAGGGACAGGGCTCAGCAGAACACAGGGCATTTTGCCCTTCCAGCCGGCCTGGAGTAGTGTAGTGTTGGATGCGGGTGTTGGGGTTCTGGGCAGCACTCCCTCCTTACCTGAGAGAAGGAGGCACCACACCTCTGGGTGAGGTGCAGTACCTCTGTGGCGACTGAACCCTCAGGGGCGCCACACAGTTATCACACAGTTATCATGCTTCTTCCTCTGAATCCAGAGATCATGTGTATAGGAAGATAACAGGAGTTGCGGGGTCTTAGGAGTTCTCGTCAGCTCTTCTCTACATACAAAATAATGATTTTTTCCTTTAAATAGAGCTAATACCAGTCCCAGTTACACTAGAAATCAGCAATGAAACAAATGTATTAATGTGTTTAAATGCCCCCCAGAGGTCTTATAAAACAATATGGGGCACAGTCTATAAAATACATGAAAAAATAATAAATAAAAAAACATACTAAAAAAGGTTAGTTGGAATTGCTGTTTTAAGCAGCACCCCATCAAGAAATATGATCAATATATAAAAATAAATTTATATGGAAAAAGGAACACATTTAAAAAAAAAATTAGCTCTCCTTTGTGGTTGAAAAAAATTTGAAAAATAGACGTATTTAGTTTCCCCTTTATATTTTCTATGGTTATCAGCAGCAACAAAAAAGGAATATAAAACTGACATCAAAATGAAGGGAAGTCTGTCGGAAGGTTTTTGCTATGGAATCTGACAGCAGCATGATTTACTGGGCTGCTTGGTGCAGTTTTGATAAAATCCCTGTTTTTCTGCTGCAGATGTAGTAGAGCTAGCTATGCTGAGCTGTGTATAACCCCACCCACAGCCCTGATTGGCCGTTTCCTATGTAAATTGTACATTACCAGCAGGATTCCAATGAGTGCTGTGGGCGGGGTTACACACATAAGGACTAGACCTGCACAAAACACCTAGTCATATAGTAATAATCTCCTGCTGATAAAACACTGATTGCATTGAAGCTACAGCAAGCAGCTGAGCAAGTGATTCAAACAGGTTCTCTGCCCCTACATTATGTTGCTCTCAGATTAAAGCCACAGCCTCACTATCAGTACTTGGTCAGTATTCGGTCAGTATTTTTTCTCAGGAGTGGGAGCCAAAACCAGGAGTGGGTGATAAATGCAGAATTGGTGACTTGTTTATATTCTACCTTTTCTCTGATTGTTCCTCACCTGGTTTTGACTCCCACTCCTGAAAAAAAATACTGACCGAATACTGATAGTGGGGCCGTGGCCTAAATAGCAAAAACCTGCTGACAGATTCCCTTTAAGGCCACCACCCCACTATCAGTATTTGGTCAGTATTCCTGGTTTTGTCTGCCATTCCTGAGAAAAAATACTGACCAAATACTGATAGTGGGGCCGTGGCCTAAGACACATGCATTGTGAAAAAAATAGGGGAAAATATTTTAATATCCGAATGTGAACATTTTTTTATAGTCATTAAAAGAGTATTTATGATAAAACCTGAAAATGTGCTTTGGTAAGGAACTGATTAAAGAGGACCTGCTTCCACGCTAAAAACTTCAAATCAGATAGTTCCCCTAAACTTGCATGGTCTTCAGTTTCTGCAGCTTTTTCTTTCTTCTAAGAGTCTCTGTTTTCCTATTATTGCACGTTAATGTCACCCTAGAAGCTACTAGGTCATATGCTAATTACCAAATAAATTGACAACCAAGCGATCCTTGCTGCTCTTTGTCTACTGAACGTGAACTTTCCATACTCTGACACTGTCCAGTGAGAGAGGACAGAGGGAGAGTGGCTTGCGGTTGTTCAAAGATCCCATGAAACCTGAAAGATATCATTAAATCTCCCTGATGTCTGTGTGTAGACAGCCAATGCTAGACATGTAGTTCTTCTGCAACCAGAAGGATGCAATATGAACAGCAGGGGAGCCTTTCTGCTGTCAGCGCTCTTCCCCTGCTGATGATGCTGTTTTCTTCCAGGCTGACAAGCTTCACGCTGAATATTAGGGATCTATAAATAGAAGCAGGCATTTTAGGAGAATGCCAGGCTTGTCAGACAAGGCTATAGGCCTGTGAGTCTGGGTGGTGATGTCACAGATGGTAGAGTGGAAGGTCACTAGTGATGAGCGAACATGCTCGATTAAGGGGTTAACCGAGCACGCTCGAGTCCTAACCGAGTATCTTCGGCGTGCTCGAAAACTATGTTCGAGTCGCCCCGGCTACATGTCTTACGGCTGATAGACAGCCGCGACACATGCAGGAATTGCCTGTTTGTTAGGTAATCCCTGCATGTGTCGTGGCTGTCTAATAGCCGTAAGACATGTAGCCGCGGCGCGAAAACATAGTTTTCGAGCACGCCGAAGATACTCGGTAAGCACCCGAGCGTGCTCGGTTAACCCCTTAACTGAGCACATTCGCTCATCACTAAAGGTCACAAGTGGTTGCATGGCGCAAAGCTACTAGACCAGTGCTTCTCAACCTTTTTGGTCTTGAGGAACTCTTGGGAGGAAAAAACATCACGGGCTCCACTACCAATTACTTTTTATTTTAGTGAAGCACTATATACTTACTTATCCATATCTACCTGGTAGAGGCTATATGAGGGGCACTGCCTCCACTGCAATGTTCACTGAGGGCTCAGCAACCTAATTTTGTAATTACCTATAGTTCAAAAGGTTTTTAAAAGTTAATGACCCCTTTACGTCTCTATTTACAGAGTAGTGAAAACTGCCTGATAACTCACACTTGCACTTAAAATAAGTTAACTCATTAGGTGCCAAATACCTGCTAATAGCTCCGCAACGGAGAGAGAGGCAAAATTAAAAAATGTAAAAAAAGTTTTATGCCACTCATCTCTGCAGCTATTATAACATCGTATGTCTAGTTCAACGTGAAAAATTAGGCCTTCTGCAGATGACCATATTTTTGGTCTTAGTGCGATCGGACAAAGCATCGGATCTCGCTCAGAGCAATGTTATGGGGCTTTGCATTTGTCCAATTTTTTCCTTGGACCAAGTTTGTTTGAGGAAAAAAATCGCAACATGCACAATTTGCATCTGTAAATCGGATCGCACTATCTGAGTCAGTTAAAAAAATCTTTCATTTTCACTGACTTACAGAATGGAGAACATGGAGACATTTTCTCCTCATCTGAGAAAATCGGATCACACTATGATCACACTCTGATCGGAGTCTGATCAAAATGTTAATAGCATCAGACCGATTTTCTCGGTTGAGAGAAAATATAGTCGTATGACTCTAGCTTTACTCTTATCAACTTTGCTTCTGAATCATCAGAGGTGCTAGGGCCCTGAATCTGGCCAGATCCAGCGATCGGGCCAGTTTCAGGGCCGCACTTATGATCTGTATAGCAAAGATTTGTAATTTTCACAATGGATAAAAGGAAAAATGGACCTCATAATTTGTTATGCAATTTCTTTTGAACACGAAGATATCCCATATGTAGGAGTGCTATTTGGCTTTTGGAGCACAGATTTTGCTAGAATAGTTTTGAGGCAACATTTGTGGAGAACCTAAGGTGCCAGAACTGCAGGAAAACCCCAAAAGTGACCCAATGGTAAAATTGCACCTCTCAATAAATTAATCTATGGTAGCAGTGACTATTTTGTAATATTGAGAGTGTGGACACGGTACTCCTGTGTTTGGTGCTCAAATAGGACCCTATACCCTAAATAGTCGTAGATAAAACTTGCCACTCAAAACTCGGTATTGATGAAATTTATTAAGTGCAAGCAAGTCAAAAAATAAATGTAGATGTTTCGGTCAACACATGACCTTCATCAGTAATACAAATTACAGTGGTGAAAGACAAAGTAGTGATGCTGTGGATCGGCATTATATGCTGTAGATGAAACCCCCAATGGAACCACCCACCATAATGAGGCAGATGGAGACACTTTGGATTCCGTTTGGCGTCTGCTCCTGTGGTATCTGTGGCGCCACTGCGGGTCCAGTTGCCACAGAGGTACTGCATCTCAGCCAGAGGTGTGGTACCCCACTCTCAGGTAAGGAGGGAGCACTACCTGGGACCCACACACCTACATCCAACACTACACCACTCCAGACCAGCAGGCGGGGCAAAATGCACTTGGTCACTGCTGAGCCCTGTCCCTGGCTGGAAGGGGGGGGAACCAAAAGAGAGGGAACCATGTAGTGGGTGTGGGTGGAGGAAGAAGTTCCGGGGAGCACTAAAAGAGCAGTATATAAGCAAGGGTGGAAAGATCTAGAAGGAGTTCTGCTCAGGGGAGCAGTGGAGTGTGGTTCAGTCAGTCTTGCTCAGGAGAGCAGAGGATTGGGGCCCAGTGAGAGAGGCCCAGTAGGAGAGTGAGGAGAGAAGACAGGAGCAGTGGGAAAGGCTCCAGATATAGAGGGGATCCTAGGGGCACGGCAAGTGCGGAGTCCACCTGTGCACCCGAGTTCATTCTGACCATGGAGGGATCAGGCTGCAGTAGGGGACCGGCCCCAGACTAGTGGAATACTTTAAGGCTCAGCTAGCAAACCGGAGGTTGCGGTATCTTCAAGTGCCGTAGCCACAAGCCACACATAATCGCTGAAAAGGTGGTCATATAGGACCAAGGGGACTCAGAGGATGTCGCCCAACAAAGCCCACGGCCACTGGCTTGGGACACTGTGTGTGAGGCGCAGGGCAGGAGGGCGAGAGCCAGCGCAGAGAGACGACCTGAGAAGGTACATAAGAAAGGGCTCCCGTTCAAGTGCTTCCAAAATATCTGAGAGTTGGCTGGATCACTTTCCTGGAGGACACAGGACGATGTGGGTGGTTACAGACCGGTAACTGTAACCTGGAGAACTTAACAACTGTGAGTAAAACCTGAAGATTGCACCCCACTGTGTCCTTGAATAATTGCTGCGCCATCACCTGCCTTGCACTACACCAGCAACATCTACCTCTAAAATCCACTATATACTGCCCTGGGGCCTAGCTCTGCCCGTGGAGAGCTGAATTATCTTTGCTGCATCACCATCAGCCCCAGTGGATCTGCACCGCAGTGTCGGCCCCATACCACGGGTGACGTCACGAACATTATCCCCAAACACTTTATTCCCCTCTTTTCCTTTGTTATTGACTGCCCTGGGCCACGGACTGGGTCACTGCCACCGTGACTACCCCAATTCAGGACCTGCCCAGCTACCGAGTACCCCACGGCCCAGGGGGCACGTCATATCCATCTTTTTAGGCATGCACAGATCTGTGGTCAATCACACTTATGTGCTAAAAAGATGCCTAAAATGATGGGACACCGCCGATACACAGACCAGTCCAAAGTGACTCCATCTGCCTCATAAATGAGTGGTTCCATTGGGGTTTTTGCCTGAATCGCGGTTTTTGGGATTTACACACAAACCCCGATGTAAGCGCTCAGCAGAGAGCGCAGAATAAATGTGACCGGAGCCTTTTTCTTATTATTTGGGAGGCAGAATGAACATATAAACAGCAGTACAAGAATAGTTCTTAATTTTATTTTTGCGCTGTTCACCATGCGTTAATAAGCGATTCTTCAGGTCCATGCAATTCCAGCGATACCACATTTGTAAAGTTTTTTGTTAATGTTTTGCTACTATCACTCAGTAAAAATGATTTTTTATAAAAGGAAATGGTTATTTTGTCTCCATTTTCTGAGAGCTGTAACTTTTTTATTGTTTTGAGAATGGAGCTATATAAGGGCTTTTTTTGCGCGATGAGTTGGAGATTTTTTTGGTACCATTTTGGGGTACATATAGTTTTTTGATTGCATTTTACTTTTAATTCAGATTTTTCAGACATAGAATGAGCAAAAAACAGCAATTCACTAAGGCTAAGTGCCCATGTTGCGGAACTGAAGCATATTTTTTACGCTTCTCCATGGCGGGAAAATCGCATGCGGATTTTACATGCGGTTTTCCCGCCAGGTAGAAGCGTTTGTGAGGCGTCTTTGCAGCGTCTTTGCATGCATTTCCGCATGCGGGTTATCAAGCACTTCTCCAAGTGATTTAAGCATCACTTGGAAAAGTGCTTGACAACTTGTTCACACTATATAAATCCATGCAACCGGCATGGATTTATATAGTGTGACCAAGTAATAGTTAAAAAAAAAGAATCAGAATGGTAAAAAATAAAAAAATAAAGTTTATACTCACTTTCCGATGCATTCTCTGCCCCGTCCGGAGTCTTGAGCGGCTCACGCTGTTGTGTGCAGGACCTGCGGTGACGTGATTGAGTCATGTGATGGGTCACATGACTCAATGATGTGGCAGGTCCTTCACACAACAGCGCGACGGCGGGAAAACACCGGGAAGACATCAGAAGATAAGTATAAACTTTATTTTTTCTTTTTTTTACAGGTTCTTTGGTACCCAGGTCTGGATGAGAGTCTCCTCTCATCCAGACTTGGGTACCATCCGCACATTGATTCCGCTGCGCTTCCGCAAAATTAATGAACATGCTGCGGATTTTTGACCGCAGCATATACGCTGCGGAAAAATCCGCAGCATGGGCATTGACATTGCGGAATGCCATTGGGGACCATGGGGTGTGGATATACATGCGTTTTACAAGCGTTTACGCTGCGGAAATTCCGCAGCATATACGCTTGTAATACGCAACGTGGGCACGCAGCCTGATTGTTTTTATCTTTTTTTGCGCCGTTCACTGTGCAGTAAAAGTGATAAGACCGATTTGTTCGTCGGGTCGGTACGATTACAGCGATATGAGATTTACAGTATATATTTATTTATGCCCTGCTGCTTTTACAGATTAAAAACAATATTTTACAAAAATCACTTTATTTTTGCATTGCCATATTCTGAGAGCTGGAAATTTTTTATTTTTTTCCTGAATTAGCTTGTTTTTTTTGCTGGATGATTTGGTGTTTTTCATTATGCCATTTTTTTTACATATAACTTTTTGATAGCTTTTTATTAATTTTTTTTGTGTGACAGAATGATGAAAAAGTGCCATTTTTGCTGTGTTTTTTTATAGTATTCTATGGAATAAATAATGTGACAGTTTTATAGATCAAGTCATTCTGGATGCAGCTATACCAATTATGTGTACTTTTTTTGTTTATCTTTGTTTTATCACAAACGCAGCGTTTTTAGTGGCGAAATGGCTGTTCGTGATTTTAGTGCCTTTGTTTTTTTTTTACACATGTTATTTTACCTTTTTTTAACTTTTTCCCTAAGTCCCATTGTGGGACATGCATAATTTTTACTTTGATTGCAGGTCTCTTGCAATGCAGCACTCGTGTACTGCAGTGTCTGAGACCTGTCAGTGATTCACTGACTGTGCCTGTGAGAACCTGCTCATAGCTGGATCTCACAGACCACCGTACCCTGGGGTCATCAGATGACCTCAGGGTACCATGGCAACAATCAACATCCGCGATTACGATCGGAGGGGGTCGATCCTGCCATAGATGGTCTTTTAACCCCGTTTCAATCACTTAGATACTGTTATTTTGGCAAAGTCTAATCTGGCATTTCCTTTTTTTAAGGCTGATTAATGGTTTGTACCTTGTGATGAACCCTCTATATTTGCTCTCATGAAGTCTTCTTTTTATGGTAGACTTAGATACTGAAACGCATACTTCCTGGAGTGTTCTTCATTTGGATGGATGTTGTTAAGGGGTTTTTCTTCAGCATAGTAAGGATTCGGTGATCATCCACCACTGTTGTCTTTTGTGGACGTCGAGGCCTTTTTGAGTTCCCAAGCTCACCAGTGCTCTCTTTTTTTGCAGAATGTAACAGTTGATTTGGCAACTCCTAGAATTTCTGCTCTCTCTCTGATGGATTTCTTCTTTTTCAGCATGATGATGGTCTGTTTCTTTCCCATTGAGAGCTCCTTGCATGTTGTGGGTTCACAGCAACAGCTTCCAAATACAAATACCACACCTGGAATCAGCTCCAGACTTTTTACCTGCTTAATTGATGATGGATTAATGAGGGAATAGTCCATGCAGGTCACTAAAGAGCTTTTGAGATAACTATCCAATCACTTTTGGTCCCTTTTAAATGAGGCAACTACATATTAAAGATCTGTAATTCCTAAACTCCAATTAGGATGTGAATACTGAGAGTCTGCACTCTAAGCCCATATTGATTATATAACTGTATCAGGAATATGTTTTGGTAAACAGTTAAAATGCCAAAACTTGTCAATGTCCAAATATTTCTGGACCTAACTGTAGATAAATAGAAACGTAGATACCTAAACACACAGATACTGGGGATAGATGTGAGATACTCCAGATAAATATAATATGTAGACATATAATAGATCTATCAATAGATAGACGGATTTGAGATCAGATACTGATGTGAGTGTCTTAGTCTCTGTTCTTTATCAGTTACAGAAGCCGTATATATGCACATATACTATATGATGTGTCTATAGCCATGTGGACTGTTTATTTTTATTGATACTAAAAGAAACATAATAAAATTATATTTAGATGTGCTTGTGGCTAGCCATGGCAACCAGAATGGTAACATTTATTGTTTAGATTCCTTCCTGCATCCAGACACCTGACAATATAGGTTTATATCTAATCATTACATGTGGATCCAGCAATATCTATTCTATGTAAGGTACATTTAGTCATATCTGTAGATATTAGGTGACAGTACGAAAATGAGATGGGCTACAAGGAGGACAGAGAAAAGACCAAAATCTTGATTTCTTAAAGAAGTGGGCCTCAATCAAGGTTGTGAACCCCAGTGTTGTGCTAGAGCTGCTGGTGATCACACAGTATGGGCAGTCCGGCCATGCTGAATATTTATGCCAATAATCTTTACATCTGTTAAGCTTCTGGACCTGCTGGAGATGGGAACGTGCACAATGTAATAGTGATTAGACAAAGAAACTGTAAAACATAGACAATGCACATCCTTAAGGTGGTCCGTAGACAGAGAAGTACTTTGCTTTCCTTCATTACCATTTCTAATACGCAGTGATCTGCCTTCAGCTTCTATTGAATTTATGTTCAGTTCACACAAATTTCTTCTTTTTCTCCCCGGCCTCTTGTTTTTATAGCCCAATGCAGATGTGATAAAAGTTTGATATTGATTATCAAGTAGTTGTTGGAATAAAATATTAAAAATGTTTTGGCTCCAGAAGAAAGAAAGAGCAGCGAGAAGTGAACAGATTGCTTTAGTTGAGACGGACTTAATGGATTCTGATGTGCACAGTTGGGCAGATTGCTATGGTGATATAGGTCCTAGGCTAGAAGGCAGAAGGAGTTGTTGGTACCCTGTGGAGTGCAATAATGTTAACTTATGGCGTTACTTGTTACGCAGGATGCTGGCAGCAACCCGCGCCTGTCTGCAGAGAGCCGGATGGGGAGAGGAGGACGAGGAGTCTGTTTTATTACTCACAATGTATAACAATTGACCGGGCAGTGGTGGAAATTGAAGAATAAAGCCATATTATAATACAGTTGTTATTAAGCTGCAAACACTTAGAGCTGTAGCTGCCACAATTGCTCAGAAAGTGACCAGTGGTTTAATGTTCTCGCAATCATATTCTCTAAAATGTCACAATCATGTGATACTTACCATCTATCCCAGTGTGAAGCCCTGGCTTCTGTCCTAGATCGATGAGGGATCGTACGGCCCAGCACTGCATCGTTTCTTTCCTATGTATCGTGCCAGTGATATAACACACAAGGTCTTATCTCTGAAGTATGAAGAACTCTTCCACCCTTCATGTAACAACGCCAAGAAATATTAGTCTTTGTCTTATGAAAACATAACACATTTTATAAAGCAATTTACTATTAATGCTATTCTACTACATTAACATTGCTACAAAAAAGCCCATTTTGGGATGTTGCTATTATGAAAGTTTAACTTCTAATTATTCTATTCACCTCACATTTGTCACATCACAAGGTTATGTGAAGTGATGGCCATAAGGATTTTGTCTTCAAGAACTAGTAAATATATTAGCTGCACAGCATATGCACATGTAAATTATCATTCAGGCAATTATTTCGATTTACACAATAATAGGCAATGTTTCTTTTGTGCACTAGGTGTCACTCTGGTCAAATTTTTCTTAATCTTCTACCTCTATCATCTATCTATCTATATATCTATCATCTACAGTGGTATGGAAAGTATTCAGACCCCTTTAAATTTTGCCCTCTTTGTTTTGTAATGCAGGTGCCGGAATGCAACGCACAGAGACACAAGGCGAGAACAGTCAGAGATGTTTGTAAACAGTTTTATACAACAGGTATACTGAAACAAGGGATTAGCAACAAGGGTAATGAACATTGGTTTGAAATATCAGAAAAATACAAAATTTTTCAAAGTAAGGCGCAGTCTCTTAAAATAAGGCGCAGTCTCTTAAAGTAAGGTGATGCCCTCAAGCATGAGAGACACCACACAAGTTCTTTAACCGTGAATTTGGCCCTAGCGGGGGTCACCGGTTATTCCCGCTAGGCCGTGAGTCTCTTTCCGGAAAAATTCAATTAAATCACGTTGTGCTACTTTAGCCCCAACCGTTCCCCTCCCAACCTGAGTACATAAACCCAATTGTCCCCGGTACCGTGGGTGAGCAGTGGAAGTGACGGCCCTGCTCACATATGCAGCTCCTCTCTGCTTGGCTGTTGGAGGCAGTCTCTCGAGCCTTGGATAGGGGGGTCCAGGCCTCGTCTGTTGGCGGCCGACGTCGGGTTCCGCGAACTCACTCAGCACCGCGATCAGGTTCCTAGTATCCTCAGCAGGCACAGCACTCGGGTCACAACTGTGAGGGATCCGGAGCTCTTTTACCGGTGCCCGGCTGGAGCACCTCTCAGGCCTCTGGATTTGGCCTGTCACGCGGGGTTTCTCAGGACGCAGAGAGCACGTCTGCTCCTCTCTGCTGCTTTTCGCCAAAGACCCCTCAGGTTTGGCGTGCTGGCCTCTTATCTCTCTGAACTCCTTCCTGGAAGTCACCTGATCGGGTCCAGCATCTGAATCTGCCCTCTCTGCAACTTCCCTTGTATATTTTGGTTCCGCTTGACTGTCTCTGGCCAGTAGATGGCAGTCTCGCTCCATCCTTGAAACGTCATGTTGAAGCTCTTTTACAAGCTTTCTTGCTCATTCTACATTGCTCCTTCCTTTTTGCTCGCCAGTCCTCGGGCGAGTGGACTCCTCGCAGAATTGATGTCTTCTTCCAGGCAGTGCAAGCTCAGACAGGAGTTGGGCACACTCCTGCGTTTTCTGTTGGATTCGAGACCAGATAAACTCTTCCTGAGCATACCGGTTAGGAGGAATTCCGGCATTAGCCCGCTCAGTTCTGCCGGGCTCTTCTTGCGGAGGAGACTCCGGGAGATCCGAGGAATCAACTTCTGGGGATTGCAAATCATTTCCTGACTCATTCTGACTTCCACTCGGGAGTGGCACCAACGGTTCTGACGGGCCCAACTGCATTGTGGCCCACCCTTCTTCATCCCCCAAGGTTCCTGTATGTGGCACTTCAGCCAACACGTCTGAGGGCCCAGCCCCGTTACAGACTTCTGCTTCAGAGGAGCAAGGTCGCAACATATTACGGTGCAACACCCTGGATGTCGCGGCGTCATCCCCTTCGGGCCTAACCTCGTAGACGGGGTTGTCTGGGTGGACCTTCTTCACCACCCGATATGGTATTGCCTCCCAACGATGGTCCAGCTTACTCCCAAATCATTTAGCCCTCACCAGCACTCGGTCTCCTGGCTGAAGCGATCCACCTGTGGTCGGGGGCCGAACTGCATGCTCTACTTCCTGAAACTTCTGAGCAACCAGTTTTCTCACGGTATGGAGTCGACGCTGGTGTTCTCGAATCCAGGTACTTGGGCTACTGCCCGGATCGGGGTCTTCTGAGTCTAGCTCCAGCTCGGTGATTTCCCGGCCACTTCTTCCAAACAGCAACATGTAGGGGGTGTAGCCGGTGGTTGCATGAACTCGATTATTATACACCCACACCAGCTCGGACACGAATTCGGGCCACTTCATCTTTTTGTCCGCTTCCAGTGTTCGCAACATTTGCAACAGGGTTCGGTTAAAGCGCTCGCATGAACCGTTCCCTTGCGGGTAGTAGGGCGCTGTCTGGGAACGGTCGATCCCATAGATGCGGTATAGCTCATCCATCACTCGTCCTTGGAAGCAGGCCCCCTGGTCAGAATGTATTCGCTTCGGGCACCCATAAATCCGGATGAAATCTTGACAGATGGCCTTGGCTGCGGCTTCTGCTGTCTGATCTTTAGTGGGCGTCACTACTGCAAACTTGGTGAAGTGATCAGTCATGACTAAACAGTGTCCATAACCGTTGTATGAAGTTCCTACCATCAAGTAGTCAATCATCAAGACTTCCAAGGGGGCAGAAGTTCGGATGGTCTGAATGGGAGCTCTTTGCTCCGGGGCTTGTTCAACTCACACTGGCGACATGTTTGGCAGACCCCCTCGACTTCTTGTCGCAGTTGAGGCCAATACACCAGCCGTTGCAACCACCAGAAGGTCTTTTCTACTCCGAAGTGAGCACCTCTTCTATGAGCTTCTTGGGCTAGCTGTGTTACTAGCGCTCCTGGAACTACCACTTGCCAGGTAACATCAAACTCTCGAGGCAGCTGGATTCTTCGGCATAGCAAGCCGTCCTTCAGGAGGAGCCTCTCCCACTGGCCTAGGATTTGTAGGGTAGCTGGAAGTGAAGCGGCTCTGGTTTCCTGGTCGGGTCTCTGATTAAGGGCGACCCATTCTCTCAACTTTGCTAGCTCCGGGTCGGATTGCTGCAGATGTATCCATTCGTCTCTTGAACGGCCCAGAATCTGAGTGGGCCTCGGCTCCTCTCTGGTCTCTTGGGCGTCGACCACAGCAGTGGCGAACTGGCTGAAATCCGGGATCTCGTCGCCTTCGAGCTCCTCATCTCTGTCCTTCTTCGGCCCCACCTGAGTGACCCGGGACAGGGCATCTGCATGTGTGTTCAGGGCCTTGGACCGATAGGCGATTTTATACTGGAATTTGGACATCCTTGCGACCCACCGCTGTTCTAACGCGCCCAGTTTGGCGTTCTCCAAGTGAGCCAAAGGGTTGTTATCTGTCCGCACTTGCACTTCTGACCCTGACAGGTACTCAGCAAATTTCTCGGTCATGGCCCACACCAGTGCCAGTAGCTCCAGCTTAAACGAACTGTAGTTGTCCGGATTCTTCTCCGTATCTCGGAGTGACCTGCTGGCATACGCAATCACTCGCCCTTTCCCTCCTTGTACTTGAGCCAGCACTGCTCCCAGCCCATGCAAGCTTCCATCAGTGTACAACATGAAAGGCTGCGAAAAGTCAGCGTAGGCCAGAATCGGGGCATCTGTTAGCGCCATTTTCAATGCTCGGAATGCCTCTTCTTGTCGTGGGCCCCACTGAATGGGCTGTCGCTTGGCTCCCCCGGCTGTTCCTCTCAGCAATTCATTGAGCGGGATCGCAATCTTAGCGAAGTCTTTAATGAATCTGCGGTAGTATCCAGCAAGCCCCAGGAATGCCCTTAGTTCCCTTAGATTGGCGGGCGTGGGCCACTTCTGCACGGCAGCTACTTTCTCCGCAGTGGGGTGCACCCCTGCACTGGACACAGTGTGCCCCAGATATTCAATTTCTCGTTTGAAGAGACGACACTTACGAGGCTTAATTTTCAGGCCATGCCTTTGTAGCCGTTCGAACACTTGTTCCAATCGGCGGAGATGATCCTCGAACGTTGCGGAATAGATAATTATATCTTCCAGATATATTAAAGTGGCTTCAAAGTTGAGGTCCCCCAAGCATCTCTCCATCAGCCGTTGGAAGGTTCCTGGCGCGTTTGTTAGTCCGAACGGCATTCGATTGAACTCAAACAGGCCCATAGGGAGAACAAAAGCTGTCTTCGGACGATCCTTCTCAGCTACTGGGACCTGCCAATAGCCGCTGGCCAGGTCGAGGGAGGAGAAGAATTTGGTGCTTCCTAGTGTAGATAGAGACTCTTCAATTCGGGGGAGTGGATAGGAGTCCCGTACTGTACAGGCATTCAGCTTTCGATAGTCTACGCAGAATCTCAGGGTCCGTCCTTCTTTCGGACCAGCACGATCGGAGCCGCCCAGGGGCTCTGGCTTTCACGGATCACACCATTCCGCAACATGTGGGCCAACAGCTCTTTCACCTCCTGGTACATTTGAGGCGGGATCTGCCGATATCTCTCTCGGATGGGAGCAGTATTTCCGGTGGGTATTTCGTGCTCAATGTCCCGAGTGCACCCGAAATCATCTTCATGCTGTGCAAACACTCCCTGATATCGCTGTAGAAGTTGTTCGATCTGCCTTACTTGTCCAGCAGAAAACTCAGTCAGGTTAGCTTCCATTTCTTCCAGGAGGTGGCGTCCAGCCAACTGTTCTCTTCCATGTTCCTGGCTATTGAGGGACACCTCTAGGGTCCATGGTTTTCCTTCCACAGGTGCCAGCCCTATAGCGTCAGCTCTAGTAAGGGCCTCCGGCATTACGCACACTCGCGCCACCTCTTGTCGGGGCAACAACTGTAAACTGGTGCCACTTAAATTGATGCAGCGCACGGTTACTCGACCGTGCCGCACGGTGGCCAGAGTTCGAGCAATCAGGAGTCCAGAGGGCGCTTCTTCTCCCTCCATTGGTTCAACTTGAATGTCCACGCCCTCTAAGGACACATGTGCCAGCACCGGCAAAGTGAGTACAGTCTGTCCCACCAGCAGTGTCATTGTGGCTTCGGGCGGTATCGATACCTTACCAAGGTACTGGGAGGTAGTGGGCAACTTTTGAATCTGACTGACCCGCACGAGGTGCTGGAACACTCTCTTGTTAGCTGGGTCTCGAGTGGCGTGGGTCCAGTTGTTTTTGCTACAGCCCTCAGCCAGGAACTGTCCGACTTCTTTCAGTACATTCATGCCCAGGGTTACAATGGGCCCATCGCCTCCGGGCCCGGTGGTCAGTACGATCCCTTTTCGACCGAGGTCCTTTCCACATGCCCGCATGGACATCCATACTACTCCCGCTACTGGGATAGGTAGTTGATTAGCCGCCACCAGTTTGACAGTGGGTTCCCGGCAGGAACGAGCGACTTCAGGAAAGTGACTTTGGAAGTACGTCTCAGGCATAGCGGTCACTTGAGACCCGGTGTCCATCAAACAGCGGATCCGCTGCCCATAGAATTCAGTCCAGATAATGGGCCTCTCGGAGACAATGTCTTCAGAGTTCCCTCTTCTACTCTCTGAAGCTCGAGACCCCACGGTATGCTCCACAACCGTGGGGCATTTTAGTTTAACGGCTGTCCCCTCCTCCTCCTTTCTCGGTTGGGACAGTCTTTGGAGATATGCCCCCTACCTCCGCAGGTCCAGCACTCCGGTCCTCGTTCTGCCGATAGGTCGGGTACATGTCGTGCTGGGGCCGGATAGGAACGTTTTTCTCGTTCTGGTCTCCGTCCACGTTGAGCAGTACGGTCCGTCGGCAAGGGGGCAGTAGGAGTCTTCCTAATAGAATTCAGCTCACCCTGAATGTCTCGAATTTCCTGACGTATTTCCCGTACCCAATCAGGCTCTTGGTTGGTGAATCCAGGAGCAATTGCCTCATGACTTCTAACTGTGGCTTTGAGAACAGGAACTTCTCTCTCCAGGACTCTAGCTTCAGCCCCTACCTCCAGGAAGCCCATATCAGGGCTCAATCGCAGCCGCTCCTTCAGGATCTGCCTCAGGGAAGGGTCTTTCAAGCCAGCAATCAGTTGGTCACGCAACACCTCACCCAATGGTCCCAGTCCTCGGTTCCCATCTCGAGTTTTCTTAGTGATATGGGCCGTCACTTCCTGTAATGCATTAACATACTGATTTACTGTCTCATTTTCCCCTTGGACCCGCTGAAACAACCGTAAGCGCAAGTGTCCCAAATCTGTAGTGTCACCGTGCATGTCTCTTAAAATAAGGCGCAGTCTCTTAAAGTAAGGTGATGCCCTCAAGCATGAGAGACACCACACAAGTTCTTTAACCGTGAATTTGGCCCTAGCGGGGGTCACCGGTTATTCCCGCTAGGCCGTGAGTCTCTTTCCGGAAAAATTCAATTAAATCACGTTGTGCTACTTTAGCCCCAACCATTCCCCTCCCAACCTGAGTACTTAAACCCAAGTGTCCCCGGTACCATGGGTGAGCAGTGGAAGTGACGGCCCTGCTCACATATGCAGCTCCTCTCTGCTTGGCCGTTGGAGGCAGTCTCTCGAGCCTTGGATAGGGGGGTCCAGGCCTCGTCTGTTGGCGGCCGACGTCAGGTTCCGCGAACTCACTCAGCACCGCGATCAGGTTCCTAGTATCCTCAGCAGGCACAGCACTCGGGTCACAACTGTGAGGGATCCGGAGCTCTTTTACCGGTGCCTGGCTGGAGCACCTCTCAGGCCTCTGGATTTGGCCTGTCACGCGGGGTTTCTCAGGACGCAGAGAGCACGTCTGCTCCTCTCTGCTGCTTGGCGCCAAAGACCCCTCAGGTTTGGCGCGCTGGCCTCTTATCTCTCTGAACTCCTTCCTGGAAGTCACCTGATCGGGTCCAGCATCTGAATCTGCCCTCTCTGCAACTTCCCTTGTATATTTTGGTTCCGCTTGACTGTCTCTGGCCAGTAGATGGCAGTCTCGCTCCATCCTTGAAACGTCATGTTGAAGCTCTTTAACAAGCTTTCTTGCTCGTTCTACAGTTTCACTGCAGCTATTTGGTAAATTCTAAAAAGTTCATTTTGTTTTTCATTAAAGTACACTCTGCACCCCATCTTGACTGAAAAAAAACAGAAATGTAGAAATTTTTGCAAATTAATTAAAAAAGAAAAACTGAAATATCACATGGTCATAAGTATTCAGACCCTTTGCTCAGTATTGAGTAGAAGCACCCTTTTGAGCTAGTACAGCCATGAGTCTTCTTGGGAATGATGCAGCAAGTTTTTCAAACCTGGATTTGGGGATCCTCTGCCATTCTTCCTTGTATATCCTCTCCAGTTCCGTCAGGTTGGATGGTGAAACGTTGCTGGACAGCCATTTTCAGATCTCTCCAGAGATGCTCAATTGGGTTTAGGTCAGGGTTCCGGCTGGGCCAGTCAAGAATGGTCACAGAGTTGTTCTGAAGCCACTCTTTTGTTATTTTAGCTGTGTGCTTAGGATCATTGTCTTGTTGGAAGGTGAACCTTCGGCCAAGTCTGAGGTCCAGAGCACTCTGGAAGAGGTTTTCATCCAGGATATCTCTGTACTTGACCGCATTCATGTTTCCTTCAATTGCAACCAGCCGTCCTGTCTCTGCAGTTGAAAAACACCCCCATAGCATGATGCTGCCACCACTATGTTTCACTGTTGGGATTGTATTGGGCAGGTGATGAGCAGTGCCTGGTTTTCTCCACACATACCGCTTAGAATTATCACCAAAAAGTTCTATCTTCGTCTCATCAGACTAGAGAATCTTATTTCTCATAGTCTGGGAGTCCTTCATGTGTTTTTGAGCAAACTCTATGAGGGCTTTCATATTTCTTGCACTGAGGAGAGGCTTCCATCAGGCCACTCTGCCATAAAGGCCCTACTGGTGGAGGGCTGCAGAGATATTTGACTTTGTGGAACTTTCTCCCTTCTCCCTACTGATCTCTGGAGCTCAGCCACAATGATCTTGGGGTTCTTCTTTACCTCTCTCACCAAGGCTCTTCTCCCACAATTGCTCAGTTTGGCTGGACGGCCAGGTCTAGGAAGGCTTCTGGTGGTCCTAAACTTCTTCCTTTTAAGGATTATGGAGGCCACTGTGATCTTATGAACCTTGAGTAAGCCCAAAATTCTTTTAGAACCTTGGCCAGATCTCTGCCTTGCCACAATTCTGTCTCTGAGCTCCTTGGGCAGTTCCTTTTGAGCTCATGATTCTCATTTGGTCTGACATGCACTGTGAGCTGTGAGGTCTTATATAGACAGGTGTGTGCCTTTCCAAATCAAGTCCTATCATATTAATTAAACACAGCTGGACTCCAATGAAGGAGTAGAACCATCTCAAGGAGGATCACAAGGAAATGGACAGCATGTGACTTAAATATGAGTGTCTGAGCAAAGGGTCTGAATACTTATGACCATGTGATATTTCAGTTTTTCTTTTTTAATAAATTTGCAAAAATTTCTACATTTCTGTTTTTTTCAGTTAAGATGGGGTGCAGAGTGTACTTTAATGAGAAAAAAAAAAAAAACTTTTAAGAATTTACCAAATGGCTGCAATGAAAAAAAGAGTGAAAAATTTAATGGGGTCTGAATACCCACTGTATCTATCTCCTATCTATCCCACATATTTCTATATATCAGTTGTGAGGCACTGACCAGGATCGTATACGAGGGACGTTATATATCCCCCAGAATGTGTACAGAGACCTATTAAATCCATTGGAGTGCATTGCAGTCACAGACACAGCTGCGGCTGCAATGCAGGAATGAAGGTGAGCAATGACCTGGTCAGACTACCTGGTTAAGGCAGATTAAGTAAAACCCGGCAGGGCCTTCATTTCTTGGAGGAGGTCACAGGAGGCAGTGGGGCGGCCTCCTCCCTCCAACCCGGGTTTTCCAGTGGCTCTTGCCACAGGTCCTTTAAAATCCCTGCACTAAGGATTAGTGTTGTTCTATGTTGGAACCTGCTAGGAGCATAGCAGGAAAGCTCAGCAGGACTGAGTGTGGCTGAACCACCGCCTGGGAAGGCTCTGCACCTGTCAGGCTCTGAGCGGCCCGGCGTGGCCGTTGTCCCTGGCAACTGTTTTTTATGGACTCATGTTAACATGGCTGCGAACCGGAGGACTTTCTGTTTACCCGTGAGTTGCTGAATAAAAGCTGTTTATGTTGGACTTGCTTGGGTCACTGCCTCAGTTACTGCACGGTGTGAACACCGCCGCCTTACACAGTCTATCTGTCCACTACGCCACATCTCGGCAAAACTGATTGCACGAGAGCTGTTTGCCATGTTCTGTCTCCTTGGACTACCTAAGGAGATCCTGACGGATCAGGGAACCCCTTTTATGTCCAAAGTGACAAGGGAACTGTGCAAATTGCTAAAAATTAAACAATTGCGCACCTCGGTGTACCACCCTCAAACCGACGGGCTAGTAGAACGGTTCAATAAAACCCTCAAGTCCATGTTAAAAAAGGTGATTTCTAAGGATGGAAGGGATTGGGACATGTTGCTACCCTATTTGATGTTCGCCGTCTGTGAGGTACCCCAGGCTTCCACAGGGTTCTCTCCCTTTGAGTTATTGTACGGCAGACACCCTAGGGGTCTGTTGGACGTAGCCAAAGAGACATGGGAACAAGAGCCAACTCCACATAGGAGTATAATTGAACACGTGGCTAGTATGAAGGACCGTCGTGAAAGAACATCTGTTAGATGCCCAGGCAGCCCAGAGGCGCACATATAATAAAAGAGCCAGAGTCAGGTCTTTTAACAAGGGCGATCGGGTGTTAGTACTGGTACCCACAGCCGAGAGTAAGCTCATGGCCAAGTGGCAAGGGCCATATGAGGCTCGAGAAAAAGTGGGGGAGGTAAATTACAGGGTGTATCAGCCCGGAAGGAGGAAACCTGAGCAGCTTTACCATGTAAACCTGCTAAAGCCTTGGAAAGATCGAGAGTGTTTAGTTACAGACGTCACCCCGGGCATATCGCCAGAGAGTTCTCTACCTGCAGCCAGGGAAGCGTCCGAGGGGGAGGTCAGGATAAGTGATGCCCTCACTAAACAGCAGCGACGGGAGGCTCGCTCGCTGGTGCAGCACAATACCGACGTGTTCTCAGAGCTACCGAGTATCCAACATGACATTGTCACCGAACCTGGGGTAAGGGTGCGAATAAGACCGTACCGGGTACCCGAAGCCCGGAGGCGAGCCATCACGGCTGAGGTAAAACAAATGCTTCAGTTAGGCGTCATAGAGGAATCACGGAGTGTACTGATTCCAAAACCAGACGGATCGTTACGCTTCTGTAATGATTTCCGGAAATTGAATGAAGTGTCAAAGTTTGACCTCTATCCAATGCCCAGGGTGGACGAGCTGATTGAGAGACTGGGGCAGGCCCAGTACTTTACCACACTCAATCTCACCAAGGGTTACTGGCAGATACCTCTCACAGATTCGGCGAAGGAAAAGACCGCCTTCGTAACTCCGGAGGGTCTATACCACTATGTGGTCTTACCTTTTGGGTTACATGGGGCCCTGGCTACATTCCAGAGGTTGATGGACATAGTGCTCAAGCCTCATCAGGAGTACGCGTCCGCGTATCTAGATGATATTATCATTTTTAGCACTGACTGGCATACGCACCTATCACAATTACAAGTGGTGCTGGATTCTCTCAGAGCCGCGGGGTTAACGGCAAACCCCAAAAAATGTGCGATAGGGCTAGAGGAAGCCCGATATTTGGGGTATGTGATAGGCCGAGGAGCTATCAAGTCCCAAATCAATAAAGTTGAGGCCATAAAAAACTGGCCTAAACCGTCAAGTACAAAACAGGTGAGGGCGTTCCTTGGCATCCTTGGGTATTACTGCCGGTTTATACCTAATTTTGCTGGGCGAATGGCAGCCCTGACCGATCTCTTGAAAGGGAAAAAATCGGTAATAGTTCGGTGGAACCCTCAGGCAGAAGAAGCTTTTCAGTCCATAAAGTTGGCTCTTTGTGGACAGCCGGTCCTCATCAGCCCCAACTTCAAGGAAACCTTCATTGTACAGACAGATGCCTCGGAGGTAGGCCTAGGGGCGGTATTGTCACTAAAAGTGAATGGTGAAGAGCACCCGGTCACCTACTTGAGTAGAAAACTTGTCCCGGCAGAGAAAAACTATAGCGTGGTAGAGAAGGAGTGTTTGGCTGTTAAGTGGGCCTTGGAATCACTACGTTATTATTTACTCAGGCGTCAGTTCCGCTTGGTGACGGACCACTCACCCTTGGTATGGATGAGGTATGCCAAGGAGAGGAATGCGCGAGTCACCAGGTGGTACCTGTCACTGCAAAATTTCAGTTTCTCTGTAGAACATCGCCCTGGGAAGTTGCAAGCAAACGCAGATGCCCTGTCCCGGGCACCCAGTATGGTGGCAAATGTTCAACCCCACAAGTTTGAACAGAGGGGGGGGATATGTGAGGCAGTGACCGGGATCGTATACGAGGGACGTTATATATCCCCCAGAATGTGTACAGAGACCTATTAAATCCATTGGAGTGCATTGCAATCACAGACACAGCTGCGGCTGCAATGCAGGAATGAAGGTGAGCAATGACCTGGTCAGACTACCTGGCAAGGCAGATTAAGTAAAACCCGGCAGGGCCTTCATTTATTGGAGGAGGTCACAGGAGGCAATGGGGCGGCCTCCTCCCTCCAACCTGGGTTTTCCAGTGGCTCTTGCCACAGGTCCTTTAAAATCCCTGCACTAAGGATTAGTGCTGTTCTATGTTGGAACCTGCTAGGAGCATAGCAGGAAAGCTCAGCAGGACTGAGTGTGGCTGAACCACCGCCTGGGAAGGCTCTGCACCTGTCAGGCTCTGAGCGGCCCGGCGTGGCCGTTGTCCCTGGCAACCGTTGTTTATGGACTCATGTTAACACGGCTGCGAACCGGAGGACTTTCTGTTTACCCGTGAGTTGCTGAATAAAAGCTGTTTATGTTGGACTTGCTTGGGTCACTGCCTCAGTTACTGCACGGTGTGAACACCGCCGCCTTACACAGTCTATCTGTCTACACCGCGTGCAGAATTATTAGGCAAATGAGTATTCTGATCACATGATACTTTTTATACATGTTGTCCTACTCCAAGCTGCATAGGCTTGAGAGCCAACTACCAATTAAGTAAATCTGGTGATGTGCATCTCTGTAATGAGGAGGGGTGTTGACTAATGACATCAACACCCTATATAAGGTGTGATTAATTATTAGGCAACTTCCTTTCCTTTGGCAAAATGGGTCAGAAGAGAGATTTGACGGGCTCTGAAAAGTCCAAAATTGTGAGATGTCTTGCAGAGGGATGCAGCAGTCTTGAAATTTCCAAACTTTTGAAGCGTGATCACCGAACAATCAAGCGTTTCATGGCAAATAGCCAACAGGGTCGCAAGAAGCGTGTTGGCCAAAAAAGGCGCAAAATAACTGCCCATGAATTGAGGAAAATCAAGCGTGAAGCTGCCAAGATGCCATTCGTCACCAGTTTTGCCATATTTCAGAGCTGCAACGTTACTGGAGTATCAAATAGCACAAAGTGTGCGATACTCAGGGACATGGCCAAGGTAAGGAAGGCTGAAAAACGACCACCTTTGAATAAGAAGCATAAGATAAAATGTCAAGAATGGGTCAAGAAATATCTTAAGACTGATTTTTCAAAGGTTTTATGGACTGATGAAATGAGCGTGACTCTTGATGGGCCAGATGGATGGGCCAGAGGATGGATCAATAAAGGGCAGAGAGCTCCACGCCGACTCAGACGCCAGCAAGGTGGAGGTGGGTATGGGCTGGTATAATCAAAGATGAACTTGTGGGACCTTTTCGGGTTGTGGATGGAGTGAAGCTCAACTCCCAGACCTACTGCCAGTTTCTGGAAGACAACTTCTTCAAGCAGTGGTACAGGAAGAAGTTGGTATCGTTCAAGAAAAACATGATTTTCATGCAGGACAATGCTCCATCACATGCATCCAACTACTCCACAGCGTGGCTGGCCAGTAAAGGTCTAAAAGAAGAAAAAATAATGACATGGCCCCCTTGTTCACCTGATCTGAACCCCATAGATAACCTGTGGTCCATCATAAAATGTGAGATCTACAGGGAGGGAGAACAGTACACCTCTTGGAACAGTGTCTGGGAGGCTGTGGTGGCTGCTGCACGCAATGGTGATCGAAAACAGATCAAGCAACTGACAGAATCTATGGATGGAAGGCTGTTGTGTGTCATCATAAAGAAAGGTGGCTATATTGATCATTAATTTTTTGGTTTTTGTTTTTGCATGTCAGAAATGTTTATTTCTAAATTTTGTGCACTGATATTGGTTTACCTGGTGAAAATAAACAAGTGAGATGGGATTATATTTGTTTTTTTTTAAGTTGCCTAATAATTCTGCACAGTAATAGTTATCTGCACAAACAGATATCCTCCTAAGATAGCCAAATCTAAAAAAAACCCCACTCCAACTTCCAAAAATATTAAGCTTGGATATTTAGGAGTCTTTTTGGTTGATTGAGAACATAGTTGTTGATCAATAATAAAAATAATTCTCTAAAATACAAGTTGCCTAATAATTCTGCACACAGTCTATCTATCTATCTATCTATCTATCTATCTATCTATCTATCTATCTATCTATCTATCTATCTATTATCTGTCGATTGATCTATTATTTATCTATCCCATATCTATTTATTTATCTATCTATCTATCTAATTTTATCATCTATCTGAAAAAATTGGAGGCAGCACTCCAAAATAAAGTGCAAAACAATAGGACTTTAATGGCTTTTGTGGCAACGGTTCAAGAAAGGTTCAGGCTATGAATTGAAAAGTCACTACATAGGCCATTTTAATTCCTGTTACTTTGCATGTTATTTTGGAGAGCTGCCCACATTTTTTCACTTATTCATAAGGTTTGGTAAATGCACGGGATGCTTGGCATGCAGACTCAGAGTGAGCTGGTTCTGCTTTATCTATCTATCTATCTATCTATCTATCTATCTATCTATCTACAGTATCTATCTATCTATCTGTCTTTCTTTAATATTAATTAATATTTTATTACACATTTAATTATTTTCCATTAAAAATAATACCATATACAATATGCAGAGGTAATTCAGTTTAAACTTTTTCACACAATTTACTGTGAAATGCTCATACTTAAAGTGGGACTCTCACTGAAGTCAATAATGGGTTATTATGAGAGCACACCATCAATGAAATGTCGTATTTGCATTGCCTAAAACAATTCATATAGCATTGAACCCACCCTATCATACAGCATTACTTGTAAAATGCATTCCCTACAATAACTCCCAGAATGATATTGTAACTCCCCCTTGTGGCAGACTAGAATTTGAGCTCTGCAAAACAGTGAAGTACATAAAAGATAAAGCATAGAAAACTAAGCAGTTCAATACACTACTTGTATCTATTCCTCATGCTCCAGAGGAGATTGTGAAAATATAAGGGTTTTAAAAGGAACCTGCAGCTTGAAATTGCTGTGCAATCTATGGACAGCAAAGTGGTATAGAGCAAATTGATACATACAGTCATGGCTGAAAGTGTTGACACTCTTGAAATTGTTCCAGAAAATTAAGTATTTCTCAAAGAACATTATTGCAATTACACATGTTTTGTTATACACTTGTTTATTTCCTTTGTGTGTATTGGGACAACACAAAAAAAAAAACAGAGAAAAAAAGGCAAATTGGACATAATTTCACAGAAAACCCCAATAATTGGCTGGACTAAAATGTTGGCACCCTCAACTTAATATTTGGTTGCACACCCTTTGGAATAAATAACTGCAGTCAATCGTTTCCTATAACCATCAACAAGCTTCTTACACCTCTTAACTGGAAGCACTTTGTTTCCATCCATTTCTGCGTGCTTCTTGAAGTATGTTTGGTTTCATTGTGCTACTGGAAGACCCATGACCTAGGATGCAAACTCAGCTTTCTGACACTGGGCAATACATTTCGACCCAAAATCCTTTGGTAATCTTCAGATTTCATGATGCCTTGCACACAGTCAAGGCACCCAGTCCAATAGACAGCAAAACATCCCCAAAACATCTTTGAACCTCCACCATATTTGACTGTAGGTACTGGGTTGTTTTCTTTGTAGCCCTCATTCCATTTTTGGCAAACAGTTGAATGATGTGCTTTACCAAAAGCTCTATCTTGGTCTCATCTGTCCACAAGACGCTTTCCCAGAAGCATTTTGGCTTAATCACATACATTTTTGCAAACTGCAGTCTAGCTTTTTTTTATGTCTGTGTGTCAGAAGTGGGGTCCTCCTGGGTCTCCTGCCATAGCGTTTCATTTTATTTCAAATATCAATGGATAGTTTGACACTGATGCACCCTGAGCCAGCAGGACAGCTTGAATTTCTTGGGAACTTGATTGGGGCTGCTTATCCACAATCTGGACTATCCTTTGTTGCAATCTTTCATCAATTTTTCTCTGCCGTCCAAGTCCAGGGAGATTAGCTACAGTATCATGGGTTGTAAACTTCTTGATTATATTGTGCACCATGGACAAAGGAACATCAAGAGCTCTGGAGATGGACTTGTAACCTTGAGATTGTTGATATTGTTCAGCAATTTTGGTTCTCAAGCCCTCAGACGGTTCTCTTCACCTCTTTCTTTTCTCCATGCTTAGTGTGGCACACACAGATACACAATGCACTTCTCCCTTTTTTATTTGATTTTGAGCATAATTTTCATACTGCCCTCACTGTTATTTGCCACAGGTGAGTTTCAATGAGCATCACATGCTTGAAACAAAGTTGTTTACCCACATTTTTGTCCTGCCCATTTTTGGCATTTTGTGTGAAATTATGTCCAATTTGCCTTGCCATTTTTTCTAAGTTTTTTTTGTGTTATTCCAATACACACAAAGGAAATAAACATGTGTATAACAAAACATGTGTAATTGCAATAATTTTCTAGGAGAAATACTTCACTTCCTGGAACAATTTCAAGGGTGCCAACACTTTTGGCCAAGACTGTAGGTTTGTTGGAAAAAGGTTCAATACAACTTGTATTTTATTTATTGAAGTCTTTGCTCATTCTGGGTTCTTAAGTCAAGAGGGTGGTCCTACTCATTGATTGACAGCCTTCCTGTATAAAAAGATAGCTGTCAATCCAGGGGCAGACACAGATAACTGAGGGCCCACTAAAGCAGCAGGAAAATAGGAAAATTAAAAATACTTACTGTACCTCATAAATTGGCAATTCATGTGTAGTATACTCAATTTTTCCTATTTTTTAGAGCAGTAATGCAATTCAAATTTCATATATTTCATGTTTGCATGCTATAGCACTACAGAGTGCTACTTTATTTGTTAGATCGGGAAGTGCAGTGACAAGGTCAAGTTCAAGCACATTGGCTGCTAGTGCCAGCATGTACCAACCATTCAAGGCAGTGGGAGGCCATACTGATATCCCTTGCAGACATTCCTGCAATGTTCATGTACTGGGAACAGTGCCTGGTCTTCTGACATAGAAAAGTCGATGGACACGGAACCGCGTGAAGGGCCGGGAGCACTGCTGAAGTGGACAGGAAATTCCTGAGGCTGACTGAGTCAGTGGGCTTAGGGATAGTCCAGGACGAACGAGTGGCAGGGCTGAAGATGCGTTGTACTACAGAAGTAAGAAATCTGATGTGTTGTGCCCTATCCTACATGTTACAACTTAATGAACTACGGCCTACAAGTGAGTGTTATGCCCGCCATACTTGACAGCACAAGGACTGGGACACTGTTTTCCTGTAAAGTGGCAGAGTGTAACCGTAACCAGCTCAGTCGTGACTACCGTTCTTGGCCACTTTACATATCACCATGCATAAGGTATTGCCATACTCATGAGAAGTCGCATGATAAATTTTGGGGTACTTTTTATCTTATTACCTCTTGTAAAAATGAAAACATTTGAGCAAAATCTAAATAATATCGTAACAAATGTACTGTTTACTTTTTTCCCAGCCCAATAGTAAAGAAATTAGTAAAATATGATACTTTTGGGGTAAAAATGCTCGCTACACCCCTTGATGAATTTCTGGAGAGATGTAGTTTCCAAAAAAGGAAGAGGGGAATTCTACTGTATTGCCAATTGAGTGGCTCTGCAGATGTAATATGGAGATAGAAAAAACATTCCTGCAAAATTTCCTTGCAAAAGTCCTGATGTCCATCCAAATAACAGTGTACAACCACTTATAGGGTATTGCTATACTCAAGAGAAATTGCATAACACATTGTGGGGAAATTGTTTTTTATCTTTGTCCCTACGGAAAAAAAAAAAGTATTCACCCCTTGGCATTTTTTGTGTTTTGCTACCTCACAACTTGGAGTTTTTTTAGGGTTTACATCAGTTCATCTAAAGAACATGCCTACAACTGTAAACATTTTGTTTTCTCTTTTTGTGAAACAAATAAAAAATAGGACAAAATAACTGGATATTTCAGTGTGCATAACTATTCACCCCTATTCACCTCCTAAAGTCAGTACTTTGTAGAGCCTTATCTTGTGGCAATTACAGCTGCAAGTTGCTTTGGATAAGTCTCTATGAGCGTTCCGCATTATGCCACTTGGATTTTTGCCTATTCCTCAAGGCAAAACTGCTCCAGCTCCTTCAAGTTAGATGGTTTCCTCTGGTGAACAGCAATCTTCAAGTTTGACCACAGTTCTCAATTGAATTAAGGCCTGGGCTTTGATTAGGCCACTCCAAAACATTTACATGTTTCCCCTTAAACCACTCGAGTGTTGCTGTAGCTGTATGCTTTGGGTTGTCTTCGTGGAAGGTGAATCTTCATTCCAGTCTGAAATCACTGGCAGACTGAAAAAGGTTTTGCTCTAGAATATCCCTGTATTTCGCAACATCCATCTTCTCCTTGACTCGGACCATTTTCATTGTCACCTGCTGCCGAAAAACACCCCCACAGAATGATGCTGCCACAACCATGTTTCACTGTGGGGTAGTGTTCTTGGAGTGATGAGCTGCTCATCTAACCACAGCACCTTCCTCCATACATTTGGGGAGTCTCCTACATGTCTTGTGGCAAACTCAAACCGAGCCTTACAATTTTTGTAGGTAAGTAAAGGCTTTTTCTAGCTACTCTTCCATTAAGGCGACCTATAAGGAGTGTATAGCTTATTGTAGTCATATGGACAGATACTCCAGTCTTTGCTTGGGAACTCTGCAGCTCTTCAGGGTTACCTTTGGTCTCTGTGCTGACTCTCTGATTAATGCCCTCCTTGTCTAGGCTGAGAGTTTTGGTGGTGCCCTCTCTTGGCAGGTTTGTTGTGGTACCATGTTCTTTCCATTTGATGATAATGGATTTGATAGTGCTCCAGGGGATTATCAGAGATTGGGATATTTTTTTATAACCCAACCCTGACTTGTACTTCTCAATAACTTTGTCCCTGACTTGTTTGGAGGTCTCATTGGTCTTCATAGTGTTGTTTGGTTAGTTGTGCCTCTTGCTTAATGGTGTTGCAGCCTCTGTGGCTTTTCAGAAAAGGTGTGTATACACTGACAAAATGACAGACCATGTGACACTTAAATTGCACACAGGTGGACTTCCTTTCACTAAGCATGTTACTTATGAAGGTATGTAGTGAAAAAGAAAGGAACCGCACTCACCACTCCGCAGTAAAACAGTCCTTTATTTCATTGAGCCCACTCTCTGGAACGGCTGAGCGCGAAACGGCCGTCGTCCGTGTCTTTTATCCCCTGTACCTCCTGCCCGCAGCCTGACTGTCCTGCTCAATGAAATAAAGGACTGTTTTAATACAGAATGGTGAGTGCGGCTTCTTTCTTTATCTCTACATGCCTGCATTGTGACTTTTAAAGCCCAGCACCACCATATACTCAAATTGCCTATAGTGATTTTCTTCATTAAGTGCAGCTTCTTTGCACCTGTATACTCTTGGTGCCGCCAACATTTATATTATTAAACATTGAGACTTACTTATGAAGGTAATTGCTTGCGCCAGAAATTTTTTGGGGCTTCAAATCAAAAGGGGTGAAGACATATGCACATGCCAATTTTTAGTTATTTAATCCCATGAATTTAATTTATTAATTTATTTCATTTATATTTTTCTCACTTAACCAACTTAGACTATTTAGTGCTAATGCATCACCCGCAAATCAAATTACAAAAATATTTAAACACAGGTTCTAATGTAACAAAATAGGTAAAAAGCCAAGGGGATGAATACTTTCACAAGCCACTATATATATACATATACAATTTTTCCTTTTCACTTCTTATTGCTATAAAAATCTTTGAAATATATGTAGGATCAAAGTGTTCACTACAACCATAGATGAATTCCTTGAGAGGTGTAGTTTCCAAAATGGCTTAACTTTTGGGGGGTTTAAGCTGTTCTGGCGCCAGAATGTGATGTACTTAAACAGAAAAGTACAACTACATATGAGATATTGCGGCACTTGGGAGAAATTATATAACAAACTGTGGTGTGCTTTTACTTCTATTGTTCTTTGTAAGGGCAGGTGCAGATAACCGTTTGTTCCCCAGCCGAGAAAATCTGTCCAACTATGCTAATCACACACTAATACAATTCTGATCAGAGTGTGATCCAATTTTCTCAGAGGTGGAGAGAAAAAAAAAGGTTTTCCATCTTCTCCATTCCGTCTGTCCGTGAAAATTGGTCCACACTTGGATGTCCTCCGAGTGTGGTTTGATGTTTTCAATGGACCCATACTGTAGACATGAATAAATTAGTGCCATCTGTTTCCGAGGCAAATTGTGCATGCTGTGATTTTATTCCTTCAACCACTTAGTTTAAGAAAAAAATCGGACATGTGCACAGTCTCATTGAATAACATTGGTCCAATTTTTTGATGGATTGCACTTGGACCAAAACTAAGGTCATCTGCACGTGCCCCAAAAATCAAAAACTTGTGGTTAAAACAGCTTTTGTTGCAGAACAAATTGAATTTTCATTCCACTTTGCGTTAATTGATGTGAAGCATTTTTAATACTTTTTGAAATGTTGTGATTTGTGTAGGGTTTCTAAAATATAGGCCCCTCAAAGGCAGTTGAGAACTGAATCAGTCCCTTAAATAATAGGTTTCTGAAAGTTTATTGAAAGTGTGAAAAAATGATTCTAAACCCTTAAGCTTTTTAATGTCCCTGAAACATAAATGGACAAATAAAAAGCAATGCCAACTTAATGTAGACATAAAGGAAATGTTAATTATTAACTATTGTGTGTGGTAGACACATTAAAAGTTTGAAAATGTAACCGTTTTCACAATTTTGTGTAAATTAAATTTTCTATATTTACCAAGTTCAAATATATTGATCTAAACTTACTATTAATGTAAAGTACCATGTTTCATAAAAAACAATCCCAGAATCACTTGGATAGCCTGGCATCCTACTACTAGTATTAGGCTACCGATTTGATCTCACTGAAGAACTTTCCATTGCAGACCTGCCCTCGCCACTGTAAACAGCAGTAAGAGCAGGTCTGGGCACCAGTGGTGAGAATACGTCGGGCAGCCTGGCCCTGTATAACTAATGCCAGGCTTCTGACTTTTTCTCACCACTAGAAGAACTTTCAGCAGCGACATGACCAAAAAAACAAAGCATAACACACTTCATCAATGGCAAGATGAAAACGTTATGGGACTTGTGAAAATGGAAGATTTGCATACTGTATATTCAATACATGTTTTTATTGCTCTGCAGGGAAGGGGCACCATTTCAATTATCCCCTGCTCTAGCAGGAAAGCTAGAATCGGCCCTGTCATCTGTCCTCTATGATACTGTCCACATGTCAGTATCACATTGCAGTTACCATCATGGCACTGCCCGGTGATCCTAAACTTTTTCTTTCCCCTCCTTTTTTCAAACACCCAGATGGGGAGGGGAGGAGTGACATCAGATACACGCGAGCAGATCCTGCCCACATTTACTGCAGTCGAAATGTGAGCTAGTATAAAGGCTCACTCAGTTTTTCACGTAAGAGTGCTATTATTTACGGATAAAACCTGTGATAGTCTATGGGGTTGTTCACATGTCAGTAAATTTTTTGTAGACCAAGAGATTCATGCAAAATTGCAGAGACAAGTTTGATATTGATCCGAGTGTTGGATCAAACTCAGCAATTATAGTCTGGAAGTCTGTGAAAAAGTTGCACAGCATCCGGTTGCCATCCCTGTGCTGTGCTGACCTTTTTTCACTGATTGATAGATAGGAGAAGGTGGAGAAACTTTTTCTTATCAGTGAAAAAAAACTGATGAAACTCGATTAAAATCACTGATGAAACTCCGTCCACTATTATCGTATGTCAAAAAAACTGACGTCTGTATGAGGCCTTACACTTGGCTTTCATGTCAAATGTGAACAGCTGCCCTCATTAGTGTTTAAAAGTTAAACATATCAAGGCTTTTTAAATCATTTTTCGTATTTTACACCATTAAAACAGTTTAAAATATTAGTAAAAATAAAAGTAAACACATTAATACTTTACATTTAGAAATAGTTTTTACTTTTTTTTATTTTGATGATACATTCACTTCAACAATGGTTCACTCGAAAAATGCATGAAACATGGAATATGTCTTCTGTTTTTATCAGATCACCTTAGACTTTAATGGCTGAATTTGATCCGCAAAACGTATGAGAATAGGATTGTTCTGGTTCTCGGACAGCATATGGATGTGTACTGTAGCTGTGTGAATGCAGCCTTACACTCCATGATGACCGTTATAAAAAAACACAATTTCAGATTTACTGTTTTCCCTCTTTCTTATTTAATCTGTCCTTCAATAAAAATGAATAAAAAGTGATCAAAACTTAAAGGGATTTCTGGGACCAATTAATTTTTTTTTACTATGGGCATAAGAATTAACAGGCATATACACTGCTCAAAAAAATAAAGGGAACACTTAAACAACAGAATATAACTCCAAGTAAATCAAACTTCTGTGAAATCAAACTGTCCAATTAGGAAGCAACACTGATTGACAATCAATTTCACATGCTGTTGCGCAAATGGAATAGACAATAGATGGAAATTATTGGCAATTATCAAGACACCCTCAATAAAGCAGTGGTTCTGCAGGTGGGGACCACGGACCACATCTCAGTACCAATGCTTTCTGGCTGATGTTTTGGTCACTTTTGAATTTTGGTTGTGCTTTCACACTCTTGGTAGCATCTACAACCCACAGAAGTTGCACATGTAGTGCAGCTCATCCAGGATGGCACATCAATGCGAGCTGTGGCAAGAAGGTTTGCTGTCAGTGTAGTGTCCAGAGGCTGGAGGCGCTACCAGGAGACAGGCCAGTACACCAGGAGACGTGGAGAGGGCCGTAGGAGGGCAACAACCCAGCAGCAGGACTGCTACCTCCGCCTTTGTGCAAGGAGGAACAGGAGGAGCACTGCCAAAGCCCTGCAAAATGACCTCCAGCAGGCCACAAACGTGCATGTGTCTGCACAAACGGTTAGAAACCGACTCCATGAGGGTGGTATGAGGGCCCGACGTCCACAGATGGGGGTTGTGCTCACAGCCCAACACCGTGCAGGACGCTTGGCATTTGCCACAGAACACCAGGATTGGCAAATTCGCCACTGGTGCCCTGTGCTCTTCACAGATGAAAGCAGGTTCACACTGAGCACATGTGACAGACGTGACAGAGTCTGGAGACGCCGTGGAGAGCGATCTGCTGCCTGCAACATCCTTCAGCATGATCGGTTTGGCAGTGGGTCAGTAATGGTGTGGAGTGGCATTTCTTTGGAGGGCCGCACAGCCCTCCATGTGCTCGCCAGAGGTAGCCTGACTGCCATTAGGTACCGAGATGAGCTCCTCAGACCTCTTGTGAGACCATATGCTGGTGCGGTTGGCCGTGGGTTCCCCCTAATGCGGGACAATGCCAGACCTCATGTGGCTGGAGTGTGTCAACAGTTCTTGCAAGATGAAGGCATTGAAGCTATGGACTGGCCCGTCCGTTCCCCAGACCTGAATTTGATTGAGCACATCTGGGACATCATGTCTTGCTCCATCCACCAACGTCACGTTGCACCACAGACTGTCCAGGAGGAGATCCCACAGGAGACCATCCGCAACCTCATCAGGAGTATGCCCAGGTGTTGTAGGGAGGTCTTATAGGCACGTGGAGGTCACACACAATACTGAGACTCATTTTGACTTTTTTTTAAGGACATTACATCAAAGTTGGATCAGCCTGTAGTGTGTTTTTCCACTTTAATTTTGGGGGTGACGCCAAATCCAGGCCTCCATTGGTTAATAAATTTGATTTCCATTGATGATTTTTATGTGATTTTGTTGTCAGCACATTCAACTTTGTACAGAACAAACTATTCAATGAGAATATTTCATTCATTCAGATCTAGGATGTGTTATTTGAGTGTTCCCTTTATTTTTTTGAGCAGTGTAGTTGTAAAGGACATATCAATATTCATGCTATAGTTACTTCATTTTTGATTGCTTGCTTCTAAAATCATGTTATTATTACTCCTTGAATAGCATACATTCTTTTATTCTTTTCTCCTGCTTCACATGCAATTTTCTCACAAGAACCTTTTCTCTCAAGAACATTTCTATGAAATACCCTGCTCCTGTTATCTAACTAGTCTGAGCCGGGATGTATAACCTTGTAACTTTCCATCATGTGCCGAACTAACGATAATATGACCATACAGTGGTGGCCAAAAGTATTGGCACCCCTGCAATTCTGTCAGATAATACTCAGTTTCGTCCTGAAAATGATTGCAATCACAAATTCTTTGGTCTTATTATCTTCATTTAATTTGCTTGCAAGGAAAAAATACAAAAGAGAATGAAGCAAAAATCAAATCATTGATCATTTCACACAAAACTCCAAAAATGGGCCAGACAAAAGTATTGGCACCCTCAGCCTAATACTTGGTTGCACAAGCTTTAGCCAAAATAACTGCGAACAACCGCTTCCGGTAACCATCAATGAGTTTCTTACAATGCTCTGCTGGAATTGTAGACCATTCTTCTTTGGCAAACTGCTCCAGGTCCCTGATATTTGAAGGGTGCCTTCTCCAAACTGCCATTTTGAGATCTCTCCACAGGTGTTCTATGGGATTCAGGTCTGGACTCATTGCTGGCCACCTTAGAAGTCTCCAGGGCTTTCTCTCAAACCATTTTATAGTGCTTTCTCACACTGGGCCCTACATTATGCTGCAAAATTTGTTGGTAGTCTTCAGACTTCATAATGCCATGCACACGGTCAAGCAGTCCAGTGCCAGAGGCAGCATAGCAACCCCAAAACATCAAGGAACCTCCGCCATGTTTGACTGTAGGGACCGTGTTCTTTTCTTTGAATGCCTCTTTTTTTTCCTGTACACTCTATGTTGATGCTTTTTCCCAAAAAGCTCTACTTTTGTCTCATCTGACCAGAGAACATTCTTCCAAAATGTTTTAGGCTTTCTCAGGTAAGTTTTGGCAAACTCCAGCCTGGCTTTTTTATGTCTCGGGGTAAGAAGTGGGGTCTTCCTGACAGGGCCGGCTCCAGGTTTTTCTGGGCCCCGGGCGAAAGAGTCTCAGTGGGCCCCTTTAACACATACCACGATTCATGATGCAGAGATACAGCGGAGAATATATATATATATATATATATATATATATATATATATATATATATATATATAGTACAATGCAAAGATTTCTCTTCTTACATTACATGAGTGATATCTATTGTAAATTCCACAATAGCTCAGAAACCGGTGAATCGCTCCACACAGAATACTGGCCCCCATATAAGGCTCCATACGGAATACTGGCCCCCATATAACGCTTCATACGGAATACTGGCCCCCATATAAGGCTCCATACGGAATACTGGCCCCCATATAAGGCTCCATACGGAATACTGGCCCCCATGTAAGGCCCCATACGGAATACTGGCCCCCATGTAAGGCTCCATACGGAATACTGGCCCCCATATAAGGCCCCATACGGAATACTGGCCCCCATATAAGGCCCCATACGGAATACTGACCTCCATATAAGGCTCCATACGGAATACTGGCCCCCCATATAAGGCTCCATACGGAATACTGGCCCCCATATAAGGCTCCATACAGAATACTGGCCCCCATATAAGGCTCCATACGGAATACTGGCCCCCATATAACGCTCCATACAGGATACTGGTCCCCTTATAAAGCTCCATACAGGATACTGACCCCCATATAACGTTCCATACAGGATACTGGTCCCCTTATAAAACTCCATACAGGATACTGGCCCCCATATAACGCTCCATACAGGATACCGGTCCCCTTATAACGCTCCATACAGGATACCGGTCCCCTTATAACGCTCCATACAGGATACTGGCCCCCATATAATGCTGCATGCAGGCTGTTACCCCCCACATAATGCCCCATACAGGCTGTCCCCCCCTTATAATGCTCCATGCAGGCTGTTACCACCCACATAATGCCCCATACAGGCTCAACCCTTTTAATGCTCCATGCAGGCTGTTACCCCCCACATAATGCCCCATACAGGCTGCCCCCCCTTATAATGCTCCATGCAGGCTGTTACCCCCCACATAATGCACTATGCAGGCTGCCCCCCCTTTATAATGCCCCATGCAGGCTGTTCCCCACCTTATAATGCCCCATGCAGGATGTCACCCCCCCTCTATATAATGCCCCATGCAGGATGTCCCCCCCCTCTTTATAATGCCCCATGCAGGATGCCCCCCCCTCTTTATAATGCCCCATGCAGGATGCCCCCCCCTTATAATGCTCCATGCAGGCTGTCCCCCCCCCACATAATGCCCCATACAGGCCCCCCCCCCTTTTAATGCTCCATGCAGGCTGTTACCCCCCCACATAATGCCCCATACAGGCTGCCCCCCCTTATAATGCTCCATGCAGGCTGTTCCCCACCTTATAATGCCCCATGCGGGATGTCCCCCCCCCTCTTTATAATGCCCCATGCAGGATGCCCCCCCTTCTCTTTATACTGCCCCATGCCTCCATACATTAAAAAAAGAAAATCAAATACTCACCTCCCTTCTCCTCACCTGCTACCTGCTGCCCGCTGCTCGGGTCCGAACGCCAGCGTTGTCGGTGTCTTCCCGCTCAGCGCTCCCTGTGACGGCCAGGGGAGGGCGCGGTGAAAAGACGTCACCGCGCCCTCTGACCTGAGACGTCACAGGGAGCTCAGAGCAGGAAGACAGCGGATCTGCAGAGGCACGGGGAGAGGTAAGTATCCAGCTGCCGGGGCCCTGAGCAAGCGGCGGAGAAGGGCAGGCGCTGACACCGCTCTCCTCCGCTCATAGCCCAGCGCGGTGCGCGACCGCCAGTGGGCCCCTCTGCCTGCTCAGGGCCCCGGCATTTGCCCGGGTGCGCCGGGTGCTGACGCCGGCCCTGCTTCCTGGGTATCCTACCATACAGTCCCTTTTCATTCAGACGCCGACGGTTAGTATGGGTTGACACTGCTGTACCCTCGGACTGCAGGGCAGCTTGAACTTGTTTGGATGTTAGTCGAGGTTCTTTATCCACCATCCGCACAATCTTGCGTTGAAATCTCTCGTCAATTTTTCTTTTCCGTCCTCATCTAGGGAGGTTAGCCACAGTGCCATGGGCTTTAAACTTCTTGATGACACTGCGCACGGAAGACACAGAAACATTCAGGTCTTTGGAGATGGACTTGTAGCCTTGAGATTGCTCATGCTTCCTCACAATTTGGTTTCTCAAGTCCTCAGACAGTTCTTTGGTCTTCTTTCTTTTCTCCATGCTCAATGTGGTACACACAAGGACACAGGACAGAGGTTGGGTCAACTTTAATCCATGTTAACTGGCTGCAAGTGTGATTTAGTTATTGCCAACACCTGTTAGGTGCCACAGGTAAGTTACAGGTGCTGTTAATTACACGAATTAGAGAAGCATAACATGATTTTTCAAACAGTGCCAATCCTTTTGTCCACCCCCTTTTTTAGGTTTGGTGTGGAATTATATCCAATTTGGCTTTAGGACAATTCTTTTTGTGTTTTTTCATTGAAGATAAATTAAATGAAGATAATAATACCAAAAAATTTGTGATTGCAATCATTTTCAGGAAGAAACTGAGTATTATCTGACAGAATTGCAGGGGTGACAATACTTTTGGCCACCACTGTATGTGTGTTTCCGTAATAATTGTACTAACATTGGTTTAAGCCTGTAGTATGGCTGTAGGAGATTGGCTATTGATATACTCAAAACAATATATAATGCTAAGTAAAATAAACGGGATTAAAGATTCTCCGAATCCTCCCATACAGAGCTCTGTCTCCATCTGGTTCCCTGATTGCAATCTACCTTGTAACATAATAATTTGACACTCACTTGGTCAACCGTGAAGGATCATTGCTGCCCTCCCTCAACAGCTTGGTGCCGTGACTCGGATCCCTAACCAGGGACGCCCCACCACCTCTGGATGTCCACAAAGAGAGACTTGCTTTCGGCCTCCCCCACTGGAATTGGGACTGATCATCCCCCTCAAAAGCCACGGTAAGTGCACGAGTTCTTTACTAGTGGTACTGACCATTTGGCGTGGTTTCCACGTGGTGCATGGTCGTTTGAAGTATCTCCGGACGTCTTGGTTGGATATAGTCAAAGGTGAGACTATAGGGGTGTAGTCCCATTAGGACTACACTGATATTGATAACTTTTAAAGCAGTACCACCTCGGATTGACAAGTGAATATTGTTTGAATCTGCCTTAAACTTCTGACAAGATTCTTAGGAGACTGAACACTATTAGTATCAGTCGCGGCAGGTGATCGAAGATTGGGTAGGACACGCACACAGATATAAGTATATCGAGTGTCCGGAGGGCTGCAGACGCGAGCTCTCCTCCTTTCACCTAGTACCATACGTGACTTCCCTGAAGGGAGGGGTGAGTCAGTGGAACAGCAGAGCCCGGCCGGACTCATACTGTGCACAAATCAAGGATCTTTGTCAGTCGAAAGGCAGCAGTGCAGTGATTAATACATGTTTCCGTGGAGCAGAAAGAAAGTGTCTCCCCCTCAGGAGGGAGAGGATGTGATGACTATAATGGTCGGTCAAGAGGGGAGAAAAACATTTATAAATGCACCAAAAGTGTTTAAGTTGTTAAACTTTCCCGTGGAGGGGAGACTTCAGCCTGCATTGTGGCACGAAGGAATCCAGCAGAAAAGGGGAAGACTAGTTGACTGTGAATTGTTGGAAGATGCTGAAAAGTTTAGGAAAGTTGCACATGAGATTTGTGGAGATGGATATGTTGAAATAGAGGAGGAGATGAAGCCTGGTTATTTCAATTATTTTTATGTCAAGAAAGTAAAATTATCTAGCACTGTAACAAAGACTGGCTGTTTTGTGCTACAAAATGATGCTGATTGGGAAAAGGTAGAGGAGGAAGTAGATTCCCCTTCCCAACTTATGTGTCCACAAACTGAATCTGAAGCCCCTAAAGAAGCATCCCCTACCTCCACAAATGTAGCCGTACCCCAGCCCCTGAATCCGGAAACTGATCAATTTATACCTAAGGAGTTTAAATACCCTGCACTTCCCACTGGTGGCCAGCCACCACCATATGACCCAGATGGCTGGCTCTGTAATGGGTGTTGGGCCACTAATCCGGGATGGCGCAAGACGTGTTGTAATTGTGGAGCACGCAGACCCAGTGTTGTAGCACCAACCTTCCCATTACTTAACACTGACGGCGGATATTATAAACCATTTCCCCCACCTGCTCCCGCCATGGTCCACACTCCATTTGGAGAGACCCAAGGTCCTCCGAACTGTACCCTATTCACCCTCTCCTGAACTGGGGAAATAGAACATGGACACGAGTACCAGGAGGTGGCGTCTGTTTTACTGAATGGTCCTTTGGAATTTTCCACTATACTGAGAATAGGCATGGGGAGTATACCGCAACAGCAAGTTGGGATCATTGTAAACGCAGCAAATGCAAAACTACAGCATGGGGGGGGCTAGCTGCAGAAATATGTCGTATTGGGGGGCCTACAATACAAACTGCATCCAATGATCACATCCGTGACCACTGTCCGTTAAGAGAAGGAGAGGTGATGGCTACAAGAGCGGGGCAGCTATCATGTCAGTATGTTATGCATGCGATGGGACCAAGATATGATCCCCTGGATGTACCCAGGTCACAACACCTGCTTACAGAAACAATTCAAAACACCTTAGCATACGCATCACAGCTTCATGCGGTCCCAACCCTAGCCCTGCCATTTATTTCCACCGGTATTTTTGGATATCCAAATCAAGACGCAGCCAAAATAATAGGCGGGGCTATAAAGCAATACATCGCCAAGTTTCCAACTAAATTGAGAGAGATAAGACTCTTGGCCATCGACAGGGATCTCGTTGATTATGCCACTCAACTAATCAAACCCGATATCTGGTCTCCCCCAGTGTTTCCCTACCTCCAAGATCTCCCAACAATCAGTACTCATGCTGATTTCCCTTACACCTCCACCCCCTCTCATAAAGATAAAGGAAATGGAGGAAGCGGACCAGAATACCAGCCCACCCAAATATATCCCGTTTACCCCTGCACAGTCGGATACTCTGTGTAACCATCTCCCGGATCCCGAACATTCCCCCGTGGCTTTTTACAGGGGCATGGCTGCAAATAGAGAGATATATTCAACAACAAGGCAAGATCTTTTACACCTGCTCCGTGTAAAAGACGGTGAAGGATATTATCCCATGGTAGAGGCTGCTATCCCATATAATAGAGCATTAGACGCCAATACCTATGAGACTTGACTTCTGTCAAGCCCTTAAAATATGGCTTGACAGATAAGTTGGCTGATAAGTTGGCTGATCAATCCACTACCCTCACAGACGTCACTCAAGAGAAGGGAGAGTCGGCTGAGAAGTTTTATAGGCACCTTATGCAGGTCTATAAGGACCTTGGGTTCTCCTTACATACTAAAACTCATTGCCAGCTGTTAGTATCCGCCTTTATCCAGGGGTTACGGACTGAGATCAAGGACGCGATATTGGCTGTACGACCAGATGTTGAGTCAGCCACCCCAGGAGATGCCCTAAAGGTAGCAAAAAGCTTCCAGAAAAGTGTCACCCGGACCGCTTCTGCGGTTAAGCCTAAATCCAAACCAGCTGAAATGGCAGTTGCGGCACCCGCAGTACCCGCAACACAGAATCCTCCCTTACAGCCCCACTATTACCCCATGGCAGTACCTCATCAGCGAGTAATGTATCCCGGGAAAAGACCAGTAGTGAATTCCCGTCTTCAGTGTTGGAGGTGTGGCCGGACAGGACACTTCCAAAGGGACTGTCACACCCCTGCTAGCCAGTACACCGCCCAAGCCCCCCTATCTAGAAATAGGACGCCCGGCCCACGAGACTCACAAGAAAATGTCCCCCAAGACCGTCCATTCTGAAATGGAGGCCAATCAGAGTCTGCCATCGTGATGCCCGTAACCACCCCCGGCTCTGTTCATCTGTAGTTCTCCCAGTAGGAGGGAATCCGGTGAAGTTCATGGTAGACACTGGGGTGGCCAACTCCATTTTAAAATCCACTGAACTGCCCCAGGGTCTCCCAGTCCAATTTTCTAACGACAATCTAATATTGATCGGTGTAGATGGCAGACCTAACAAACACACTCTCACCAAACCTATTCCGATTGGCCCATTTCCGGAAGTAATGGCACAATTTGTCATATCCCCGTCCTGCCTGGTAAATATTTTAGGAGCAGACCTCTTGTCTAAATTCCGATCCCGAATTCAATACCAGGACAATGGTCAGATGATCCATACTTTAAAGGATCCAAACTCTGATGCACACATAGAGGAGGTCTGCATCTTACGGGCACTACCCACGGTTATGATTAACATATCAGATACGAATGGAAATCTCCCAAAAAATCTCAGGTTAGCTCCATACACAGAAGAAATCCCTTCTCATCTGTGGTCACAAGGCCCAGATGACATTGGGAGATTGCCGGTAGAACCAGTGCAGGAGTACCTCAAGCCCGGAGCGCCCTTTCCCAAGGTTCGCCAGTACTCGCTCATACATGCACAAGAACAAGGTCTACACCAGCAAATTCAGACCTTGTTAGAGAAAGGGGCACTAATCCCCTGCGTCTTCCCGTGCAATACGCCGTTGTTTCCCGTAAGGAAAAAATCCCAACCAGGGCAGCCGCCCGCTTATCAATTGGTCCAGGATTTGAGGGCAGTAAATGCAGCGACTGTCTTGGAAACTCCTGTGGTGCCTAATCCACATACACTTCTCTCACAAATACCATCTACCGCAGCCTGGTTTATAGTAATTGATTTAGCAAACGCCTTTTTCAGCATTCCACTACATAAAGACTGTCAGTTTCTGTTTGCATTTACATATCAGGGCAGGCAATTGACTTGGACGGTGATGCCGCAGGGAGCGCAGAATAGCCCTAATCAGTTTGCAAAGAACATGTCTAGCTGTCTGCTGCCGTGGCAGCTGGACAACTCTGAGGTAGTACTATTACAATACGTTGATAATCTTCTTTTGTGTGCCCCCACGGAGCAAGTGTCCATCAGGGCCAGTGTTAGCCTCCTCAAGCATCTAGCAAAACTGAATTGTCGAGTCTCAGCCTCGAAACTTCAGTTTTGCCTCAGTCAAGTGGTTTTCTTAGGCCACTGCCTTACTCAGGGTGCCAGACATCTCACAGAAGAAAGAAAGACGGCCATCTACCTACTACCATTCCCAAAAGATCCCATAGAGCTGCAACGGTTCCTCGGACTATGTACATATTGCAGACAATACAACCCCTATATGATGCATTAAGAGAAGACACTCTGGTTGATGTAAACAACAAGGACCACCAAAAACTGCTGCAACAAGCCTTTGAGCAATTAAAATCAAGGATAATGACAGCCCCTGCCCTTGGAAACCCAGATTATGCTCAACCTTTCCATTTGTATGTCTCCGAGACGGGAGGGCATGCAGCCGGGGTACTCACGCAGAGACACTGTACAAAGCAGCGCCCGGTCGGTTATTACTCAGCGTGTCTGGACCCGGTAAACAGGGCCTCCCCCAGCTGTCTACGAGCGGTTCTCGTCCACACAGCAGTTACTTGAAAAAACGGGGGACATCATCCTTGGACATGAGACTCACATTTATGCTCCACACGATATTGCGGCTGTTTTGGCTTTACAGCAACCTAAACATCTGTCCACACAGAGACACTTGCAGCTGCAGTGTACGTTGATCTTGCCAGAAAATGTGAAATTACACCGGTGCACCACCATCAACCCGTCCACCCTGCTACCAGCACCTGAAGGAGAGGGGAAAGAGGCTCCACCACATGATTGTCTGGAACAAATTACTGCAGAGTCAACTCCACTTGTTTTAGTGGGGGAAGTACCCTTGGATGACCCAGAACTTACGTTATATACGGATGGATCCAGGAAGCAGAGCTCAAAGCTCTGATTGCTGCTTGTCAACAGGCCGAAGGAAAACGAGTGAATATATTTACTGACTCGAGATACACCTTCGGGATTGCACATGACTTTGGGGAGATCTGGGCAAGGAGAAGCTTTGTCATGACTGCAGGTTCTCATGTGAAAAATGCTGAAAACGTCAGACAATTGATGGAAGCGGTACAACTACCAAGACAGTTGGCTGTTGTAAAGGTAAAAGCTCATACCCGACAAGACGCCCCTGAAGCAAGAGGTAATGCACTTGCTGATCTCCATGCTAAACAAGCAGCTCTTCTCCAGACATCCATGTCCATGGCTGCTACGCGACCGCAGACCAAACAGCTAAATTCCGTGCCAACTCAGGATCAACCTGCAGAAAATCATCAACTGGTCCCTCCAATCACAAAACTACGCTCCACACAGCAGAAAGTCTCTAAAGAGGAACGCCAGTCATGGAAGGAAGCAGGTGCTAAATTGATAGATTGGCTATGGAAAAAGGAACAACTATATTGTTTGCCTCGACTCCTATATCCTGCCGTTGCAGCCTGGGCCCATGGACCGGTGCATCGAGGGAAAAACCAAGCTTTGCTACTGATACAGAAACTTTATTGGGCCCCAGGAATTTCCACTGTGTTGAGCGCACAAAACAAAGGTTGCACAATATGCCAAACCTGCAACCCAGGCAGATTACAGAATGTACCGACAAAACACCAAGCTAAACCAGAGTATCCGTTCCACCGATTGCAAGTTGATCATATCACTCTCCCTAAAGCAGGACGAGATGAATACTGCTTAGTGGTAGTGGATATGTTTTCCAGCTGGCCAGAAGCATTCGCCATTCCAAACATGACTGCCAAGACTACCACCAAAAAGCTGGTCTCTGAAGTTGTTTGCTGGTACGGAGTTCCAGAAGTTATCGAAAGCGATCAGGTACCAGCCTTTTCCTCATGCGTATATCAAGAAATACTTACCATGATCGGATCAACAGTGGCGCTGCATACTCCTTACCATCCACAGTCAAGCGGCAAGGTGGAGAGATTGAATGACACACTTCCTCTACCCTATGGCAACACAAATGTAGGACAAATTAGTGGAAGTCACTGACTACTTAGATGACCAGATTTGGAGTGTATTGGAAGTAATTAATACTACTGTTGCGGTGCAGAATCAACTTATTATAGTAGCCAATCAACATACTTTAGTGCTGGACTATTTGACAGCAGCTCAAGGAGGGATGTGTCAGGTTATAGGCCCAGCCTGTTGTCACTATATTGACCCCGATTCTACCAAGACATTAGGAAACTCAGGGAAGAATATAACAAACATAACGAATTGACCAAAGACAGTTGGTGGTCTGATACGTTCTCCTTCTTAAATCCTGCTAATTGGTTTAAATGGATTAGTGGATGGATTGCTGGAATATTACAAGGAGTGTTACATATTGCTGCTTGCATCTTGTTAATGTATGTCTTACTAAAACTATTTTTTTTTTGTATCCCAATTTGCATGAGGAAAACCTGCCAGTCATCAGAGAGCAAGGAGAACGCTATCAACCAACATCCAGTGCTACTATACATGGACCTCCCAGATGTAACCAGCATTGAGGGCCTGGACGGCAAGGGAATGATGACCTTCACCCGCACGCCCCGACCAACCTCACGTCTGAAGATCAGAGCTTTATGATTATATCAACGGACAAGGGGGGATGGACATGCCGCGACGGCCTCAATTGGTAACAAGGGCACTAATTGAGTAAAGACCAATGTCCCTCAGGCTCAAACCATGACCCTGGGAAAGCACCTCTATTGTTGATAATAGCATAATTTTTAGGGGGGAAATGTAAAGGACATATCGATATTCATGCTATAGTTACTTAATTTTTTATTGCTTGCTTCTAAAATCATGTTATTATTACTCCTTGCATAGCATACATTCTTTTATTCTTTTCTCCTGCTTCACATGCAATTTTCTCACAAGAACCTTTTCTCTCAAGAACATTCTATGAAATACCCTGCTCCTGTTATCTAACTAGTCTGAGCCGGGATGTATAACCTTGTAACTTTCCATCATGTGCCGGACTAACGATAGTATGACCATACACTGTGCGCAGAATTATTAGGCAAATGAGTATTTTGATCACATGATACTTTTTATACATGTTATCCTACTCCAAGCTGCATAGGCTTGAGAGCCAACTACCAATTAAGTAAATCTGGTGATGTGCATCTCGGTAATGAGGAGGGGTGTTGACTAATGACATCAACACCCTATATAAGGTGTGCTTAATTATTAGGCAACTTCCTTTCCTTGGGCAAAATGGGTCAGAAGAGAGATTTGACGGGCTCTGAAAAGTCCAAAATTGTGAGATGTCTTGCAGAGGGATGCAGCAGTCTTGAAATTTCCAAACTTTTGAAGTGTGATCACCGAACAATCAAGCGTTTCATGGCAAATGGCCAACAGGGTCGCAAGAAGCGTGTTGGCCAAAAAAGGAGCAAAATAACTGCCCATGAATTGAGGAAAATCAAGAGTGAAGCTGCCAAGATGCCATTCGCCACCAGTTTTGCCATATTTCAGAGCAGCAACATTACTGGAGTATCAAAAAGCACAAGGTGGGTGATACTCAGGGACATAGCCAAGGTAAGGAAGGCTGAAAAACGACCACCTTTGAGCAATAAACATAAGATAAAACGTCAAGAATGGGCCAAGAAATATCTTACGACTGATTTTTCAAAGGTTTTATGGACTGATGAAATGAGAGTGACTCTTGATGGGCCAGATGGATGGGCCAGAGGCTGGATCAGTAAAGGGCAGAGAGCTCCACTCCGACTCAGACGCCAGCAAGGTGGAGGTGGGGTACTGGTATGGGCTGCTATCATTAAAGATGAACTTGTGGGACCTTTTCGGGTTGAGGATGGAGTGAAGCTCAACTCCCAGACCTACTGCCAGTTTCTGGAAGACAACTTCTTCAAGCAGTGGTACAGGAAGAAGTTGGTATCATTCAAGAAAAACATGATATTCATGCAGGACAATGCTCCATCACATGCAGCCAACTACTCCACAGCGTGGCTGGCCAGTAAAAGTCTAAAAGAAGAAAAAATAATGACATGGCTCGCTTGTTCACCTGATCTGAGCCCCATAGAGAACCTGTGGTCCATCATAAAATGTGAGATCTACAGGGAGGGAAAACAGTACACCTCTCAGAACAGTGCCTGGGAGGCTGTGGTGGCTGCTGCACGCAATGTTGAACGAAAACAGATCAAGCAACTGACAGAATCTATGGATGGAAGGCTGTTAAGTGTCATCATAAAGAAAGGTGGCTATGTTGGTCACTAATTTTTTTTTTTTTTGCATGTCAGAAATGTTTATATCTAAATTTTGATATTGGTTTACTTGGTGAAAATAAACAAATGAGATGGGATTATATTTGGTTTTTATTAAGTTGCCTAATAATTCTGCACAGTAATAGTTACCTGCACAAACATATATCCTCCTAAGATAGCCAAATCTAAAAAAACCCCACTCCAACTTCCAAAAATATTAAGCTTGGATATTTATGAGTCTTTTGGGTTGATTGAGAACATAGTTGTTGATCAATAATAAAAATAATCCTCTAAAATACAACTTGCCTAATAATTCTGCACACAGTGTAGTGTTTCCGCAATAATTGTACTAACATTGGTTTAAACCTGTAGTATGGCTGTAGGTGATTGGCTATTGATATACTCAAAACAATATATAATAAGTAAAATAAACGGGATTAGAGATTCTCCGAATCCTCCCATACAGAGCTCTGTCTCCGTCTGGTTCCCTGATTGCAAACAACCATGTAACATAATAATTTGACACTCCCTTGGTCAACCGTGAAGGGTCATTGCTGCCCTCCCTCAACATAGTTACTAAATACCAGCCTGTTCCACCCGGTGTTGGCTCAGAGCAGTGATTGACTGCTCTCCTGCTAGTATTCGGCTTCTCACGTCAACAGAGCAGCTCTTCTTCTTCCGTGCTGCTCTGCCGACAGGACGTGAGTGCCTGCATTATGCTGATTGACAGCTGGCTCCCCGCAATTAAAGGGTAACCATCGTTTCAGTTTTAGCTTAATATATCAATAGTACACATGAAAAAAAGCAACTTTATAATATATGTTATCAGATAAATCTGCTTCTTTCTCTTCCAGAATTGATCAGTCATTATTAGTGATGAGCGAGTGTGCTTGCTACTGCTTGGTACTCGCCCGAGCATCTCACTGCTCGAAATGCTCAGCACTTGGCAAGTACTTCCTAGATGCTCGGGCGGGAGCTCGAGTCCCCGCCCCGCATGTTTAGCGCTGTTTAGACAGCGAATAAACATGCGGTGATTGCCTGCCACTCACTGAAATGGCGTAGCCATGTTGCTTGTGGCATTACAGTGATTGGCTGGCCGCATAGCGTCATCGGGTCTATACAAGACCTTGTGCCGCCGTGCTCGTCACAGTCTACCCCGGAAACAGGCAGAGTAGGGAGAGGTGCTGCTGAGCTAGGGAGAGAATTGAAGGTTTAATAGTTAGGTATTGGTATTCCACAGCAAATTTTTATATACATCTGAACTAATAGTCCTTCTAAGGACTAATCCAGCTGCATATATTATTCATGGTGATAGCAGGAATTAGGCAGGCAGAGTTTGTGGAGAGTGTATAGAGCAGAATAGGGTCCATTGCACGTTATGTCTGTAGCTGTTAGCTGTACAGATATGCATAACCATAGATATCAGGGCTAGTATTCTTTTTGCTCTTAATCCTGATTATTTGCTTAAAAAGCAATATAATACACCATTTTAACTGCTCCATTTGCTTGATAGCAGAATACAGCCAGATTTGGTTGATTTTATTCACATTGCTGTATTGTGGAAGCAGAGAAACCATCATCAGACGTGATCCGATATAACTGCGATAATAATCGTGACATTTTGAGGAGCATGCAAAATGTTACACTCCATTTAAAGTCTGCCAGTTGTGTGTTGTTCAACCTATTCACACTTGGTCGCTGACCAATACCATACTACAAGGCCACTGCCTAAAACCGGGTTCATCAGACGTGATCCGATATTACTGCGGTAATAATTGTGACATTTTGGGGAGCGTGCAAAATATTACACTCCATTTAAAGTCTGCCAGTTGGGTGATGTTCAACCTATTCACACTTGATCACAGACCAATACCATACTGCAAGGCCACTGCCTAAAACTGTGGTCATCAGATGTGATCTGATTTTACTGCGGTAATAATCGTGACATTTTTGTGAGTGTGCAAAATATTACACTTCATTTAAAGTCTGCCAGTTGTGTGTTGTTCAACCTATTCACACTTGGTCGCTGACAAATACTATACTACAAGGCCACTGCCTAAAACCATGGTCATCAGACGTGATCTGATATTACTGCGGTAATAATTGTGACATTTTGTGGAACGTGCCAAATATTATACTCCATTTAAAATGGGCAAGGCACGTGGCAAGGGACGGGGAAGTGGACGTAATGGTGCGCGCAGAGGCCGAGGCCATGGGCAAGCTGAAATTGTGTCTGCTGAGGGAGCACAACAAGCACCCACATCATGTCGCCCTACCTTCCTGTCCCACTTTGTAGGGGGCAGTGGAACACCACTATTAAAGCCACAGCAGTGTGAAAAGGTTGTTGGTTGGATAGCAGATAATATTTCCAGTCACTTTGCCACCATCACCACCCTGTGTTCCACACGGTCCAGTCTCAGTAGCCGTGAGGCTGGACCACATATTCCTCACCCTGATCCTCCTTCCTCCCACCATGCAGAGTGCCTGGAGACAAGTGATCCCACACTTGGACACTCCGAAGAGCTGTTCACTTTTCCATTTATAGATTCCGGCCTCTCACCCGGCCGCATCAAGCTGGGCAAGAGGAGATTGCATGTAGCGATACCCAAATATTTGAGCAGCCATGATCACAAGAAGTCGACGGTGGGAAAGTGAAATTACTGTTGCAAGAGATGAATGATGAGACACAATTGCCAGCAAGTCAGGAGGAGACCCAGGGTGCATACGTGGAAGACGAGGTGGTAGACAATGAAGTCACTGACCCAACCTGTCAAGGTGACATGCATAGCGAAGACAGCAGCATAGAGGGCGAGGGAGGCATAGCACCACAACAGACAGGAACAAGCAGTAGGGTGGCCACAGACACAAGGCGGGCAACTGCTCCCCGGAACACCAACATGAGGAAAGTTGCCAGTCCAACTGTTAGGTCTTCCAGAGTCTGACTCTTTTTTAAAGACTGTCCAGATAACCCCCAAAAGGCCATTTGCAATATCTGCCATGCCAGCATCAGCAGGGGCAGCAAAACTACCAGCCTGACCACCACCAGCATGCTCAGGCACATGAGAGCAAAGCACCCGACTAGTTGGGCCGAACGCAAGGGTCCAGAAATAGTGTCTGCGGGTGACACCACTGCCTGTTCCGCTATTGTGTGTGCACGCCAGTCACCTGTCCATGGGACAGGCGAAGATGCCTCCCACCCTGCACCTGTCATTGCACACTTGCAACCACCACCATCAGCAATTACGTCCATGGCCTTGTCCCAACGCAGCGTTCAGTTGTTTCTACCCCAGTCATTTGAACGCAAGTGCAAATACGCAGCCAACCACCCACAGTCCACAGCACTAAACTGCCACATTTGTCGAATGCTTGCACTTGAAATGTTGCCTTTTAGGTTTGTGGAGACAGAATCTTTCTGTAACCTCATGGCGGCGGCCGTCCCTCAGTAATCGGTCCCCAGCCACTATTATTTCTCCCGGTGTGCCGTCCCCACCATACATAAGCACGTGTCCCAGAACATTACCCGTGCCCTCAACAACACATTTACTGGGAAAGTCCACCTGACTACGGACACATGGACAAGTGTTTGTGGCCAGGGATGGTACCTCTCACTGACGGCACACTGGGTTAATATAGTGGAAGCTGGGGCCCAGTCGGACCTTGGGACGGAACATGTTGTCCCGACTCCGAGGATTGCGGGCTCTGGGTCAATCACAGTCATTTTACAGCTCCTACACCTCCTCCTCCTCCTCTTCAGCTTCCATCTCCGAAATGACCACATCAGTTGCAAGCTAGAAGCACTGCAGCACTGCCTCAGCCAAGTGGAAACAGGCTGTGCTGAAGCTAATATGCTTAGGTGACAAACCACACACCGCTGCAGAGTTGTTGACAGCTGTAACAGAGAAGGCAGATCTGTGGCTGTCACCACTAAACCTACAGTCAGGCATGGTCGTGTGTGACAATGGCCGGAACCTGGTGGCGGCTCTGAAGTTAGGCAAGCTCGCACACGTACTATGCCTGGCCCATGTGCTCAACCTAGTGGTTCAGCGGTTTCTCAAAACCTACCCGGGTCTGCCTAAGCTGCTTGTGAAAGTACGTCGCATGTGTGCCCATTTCAGAAAGTCAGCTACAGCTTCCACCGCTGTCGTCATGCTTCAGCAGCATTTGCAGCTTCCAGCTCACTGACTGATGTGCGTTGTAACCACGCATTGGAACTCAACGTTGCATATGTTGGGAAGGATTTGTGAGCAGCAGAGGGCAGTTGTTGAGTACCAGCTTCAACACGCCTGTCGGTATTCAAGTCAGCCTCTGCACATAAGAGCTGATGAGTGGGTATGGATGTCCGACATCTATGCCATCCTCCAAAACTTTGAGGACGGAGCATGATGAGATGGAGCAAGGAACTATACAGGGTGATGCCACACAGCCCAGCCTCATCTCATTTCAATGTGGATTGGGTGATAATGAGGAGGAGGAAGAAGAGGAGGAGGAGGAGGAACAGGAGCTGTTTTCTTGGGCTACAGGCGGTACTATCCACACAACAGTCATGCTATTTATTCAACGTGGATGGCCTGAGGAGAGGGAGAATGAGGAGGATGACAAGGAGAGGATGAGGAGGAGAAGAGCATGGACAGTCGTCCTCTTGGTCAGGACAAGGAAGTAATGGCTGTTGGCGGTCTCGCACACATGGCGGACTTTATGTTTCGCTGCCTTTCTCATGACCCTCGTGTTGGATGCATTTTGGGCAACAGTAATTACTGGTTGGTCACACTAGATCCACGCTACAAAGAGAACTTTCTATCTCTCTTTCCCGTGGCGCAGAGGTATAATAAAATGTTGCTGTACTAGAAGGCCCTTGTTGAGGAATTATTAAAAAATTCCCTTCTGAAAATGCTGGCAGCAGAGGTCACAGTTCCTTGGACAACCAAGGAGTACAGGCGAGGGAGACACAAATACAATGCAGCAGAGGCAGGGGAACACTGCCAAAGGTGTAGGACAGTTTTCTCAGACCCTCCCAGCGCCCAGGCCCTGATGCATGGGGTACTCTGACAAGAAGGGAAAAGTTTTGGAAGATGCTGAAGGAGTACCTTGCCAACTGTACCAACATCCTCCGTGATTCCTCTGTGCCTTATAACTATTGGGTATCCAAGCTGGACACGTGGCATGAACTGGCTCTCTACATCTTGGAGGTCCTGACATGCCCTGCCGCTAGCGTTTTGTGAGAGTGGCTTTTTAGTGCCACCGGGTGTATTATAACTGATAGGCGCATCTGCTTGTCAACTGAAAATGCTGACAGGCTGACTCTTATCAAAATGAAAAAGAGCTGGATTGGGCCAGTCTTCTCAACACCACCGGATGATAGCAGCGGAATATAAAGTCAAATCCAGTGTTTTTTTATTTGGGGGGGGGGGTCTATTCCCATGCACCTCTTCACATCCAGACATGGGTATACGCTTCCTGATTTTGTCTATTTTCTGCTGTCCTCCTCCTTCTCCTTCTCATTCTCTACCACCATATCACCAAGGTGACCGTGATGCAACACCCACATAATTATTTTAAGGGTGCTTATGATGCCCATTGGAAATTTTTTTAGAGGCCTACCTCTAACATTCTGTATGTTATACAGTATGTTCTTGTATACTCCCCCCTTCCCAGGGGAAAATGTTTTTCACTAAGTGCATTGGCATTACCACTAAAGGAGACCCACTCCTTAATAATGGGAATTTTTTTTTAATGAGGACCTCCTCTATGTCTTTTCAAAGGGGTATTGGAGTGCATCTGAATTTTTGGCAACCCTTGCAGTCACTTCATGGGCATTACTACTATGGGAGACCCACTCCTTAATAATGGGAACAATTTTTTTTAATGAGGACCTCCTCTACATCTCTTCAAAGGAGTATTGGAGTGCGTCCAATTTTTGGGCAGCCCTTGCAGTCACTGCATGGGCATTACCACTATAGGAGACCCACTGGTAATAATGTTAACAATTTTTTTTAATGAGTCCCTCCTCTACGTCTCTTCAAAGAGATATTGGAATGCGTCCTAATTTTTGGTAGCCCTGCCACTCACTGCATACGCAATAACAGTGTAGGAGACCCACTCCTTTATAATGGAAAACATTTTTTTTACTGAGGCCCTCCTCTATGTCTCTTCAATGGGATATTGGAGTGTGTCCAAATTTTTGGCAGCCCTGCCACTCACTGCATACACAATAACAGTATAGGAGACCCACTTCTTTATAATGGGAACATTTTTGTTTACTGAGGCCCTTCTTTGTGTCTCTTCAAAGGGGTATTGGAGTGCGTCCTAATTTTTGGCAGCCCTGCCACTCACTGCATATGCAATAACAGTATAGGAGACTCACTCGTTAATAATGGGAACAACAAAGCATAGCCGGCTAATGGCCCTCTAACAATAGTGAGGGACGACTGCTGGCCCTCTAACAATAGTAAGGGCCATCTGATGGCCTTGTAAAAATAGACTTTGTGACTTTCACTGTCCCTTCTTCATAAATGAAACAGGATGTGTCTGATCATGTCTCACACACCATATGGCCAGTTAATGTAGTAAAATGTTAAAATTACATTTACTGGTGAATGCATTGAAAGCAATGCAAAAGTGCAAAAGCGCATCAAAAACGCTACGTGTGAACAAAGCTCAAGGTGTGGAGGAGCATTTTTGTTTTTGGCTATTTATTTTGCCTTACATACAAGTCATTACTCTGGAAAGAATGTTCCTTAACATTTTTTCCAGGAAAAAACATTTTGACTAGTTTTTGTATATTTTATTGTCAGTCTGTAAAAGTGCCATAATACTCTGACAAAATTGTTCACAGCAGTGACCTGGGAGTCTGAGATGCTTCCAGGGGTCTTCCCCATGCTGTTCCCATATCATTTGAGCATTGTTTCCATTGATTTGGCCAATTTTTAAGCCCCCTCCAGACGTCCATGGGTGGGGGCGCCGGAAAAATGCTCGAGTTTCCCAATGACTTACATTGGGCTCGCTGCTTGCGTCGAGCACCTGAGCATTTCGATTTACTCGACCTGAGCAACAAGCACCCGAGCATTTTAGTGCTCGCTCATCACTAGCCATTATCAAAATTCTCAATTCTGAGGTGGATTCCGGTCAGACGCCTCTAACCCAGCCAAACCAGATCTCACACTTTGCACTGACGATCGGCAGTACCCCAAAACACAGTGTTTGCAAATTGAGATTTTGGTTTTGGCTTTAATCTTAAGTCATGTGACAAGTCTCATTAGAGAGTCGATATTGAATTTTAGGATTGCTACTTCCTATAGGTGGCACTAGAGTTCTAGTCCTCTTCCTCTTTGAAGAGACAATTTGCATCAATTCTGAAGTAAAATCTGTATAAGATATATTACATAGTTTCTTGTATTCACGTGTAGTATTGATTTAGGAAATAAGAATTAAAAAACTGTTACTCTTTAAGCCACATACTGTATATACTAAAGCGTACCAAGAGCCGTGCTTGGGAGCTGTGTTTGATTAGGCAAACAAAAATAGGTTAGGTGCCAGATGGAAGCTCAATTGCCAATGATCTGTTCTTCTCACTTCATTAACCTTTCATCAGAGAGCTGGATAGAGAAAACTAAAGCAGAATGATAAAATAATATAGTTACATAAACAATCAGTTCCAATAGACACTTGTTTACTGCCTGTTGAAAAACACCAGACAGTGCACTATTATACTAATTATTATATTATGAACTCCTATGATAAACACGTCCTGTTTCCTGCCACCTGGTTGTGTTTTCTGCCATCCATAGTCTTCTTGGTGGGTCTTGACAGCTGGGTTCAGTCTGCCTTCCTAAGTCATGGTCCTGTGCCACTTTTTTAGCAGGAGTCCTTGCACTGTGGATACAGACAGAGCAGCAGCATGCACACAGTTCTGTATAGTACAACTCAAGGAATGTGTGACATAGGACAAGAGGCCAAGACCTCCCAGCTTATCCAGACTGCAGCCTTTCAAATCAGGGGCTAAAGGGCAAAACAAGGGTGAAATTTTAAGCAACTGGGCTTCTTACATTTTTACATTACTAATGGGGATCTATAGTATTCATATGCTTGGGATTATTGTATTTGTGCACCTGTGAATGTACTGTGTGTGTGTATATGTGTATATATATCTATATACAGTACAGACCAAAAGTTTGGACACACCTTCTCATTTAAAGATTTTTCTGTATTTTCATGACTATGAAAATTGTACATTCACACTGAAGGCATCAAAACTATGAATTAACACATGTGGAATTATATACTTAACAAAAAAGTGTGAAACAACTGAAAATATGTCTTATATTCTAGGTTCTTCAAAGCAGCCACCTTTTGCTTTGATGACTGCCTTGCACACTCTTGGCATTCTCTTGATGAGCTTCAAGAGGTAGTCACCGGAAATGGTCTTCCAACAATCTTGAAGGAGTTCCCAGAGATGCTTAGCACTTGTTGGCCCTTTTGCCTTCACTCTGCGGTCCAGCTCACCCCAAACCATCTCGATTGTGTCAGGCCAGGTCATCTGGTGTAGCACCCCATCACTCTCCTTCTTGGTCAAATAGCCCTTACACAGCCTGGAGGTGTGTTTGGGGTCATTATCCTGTTGAAATTAAATGATGGTCCAACTAAACGCAAACCGGATGGAATAGCATGCCGCTACAAGATGCTGTGGTAGCCATGCTGGTTCAGTATGCCTTCAATTTTGAATAAATCCCCAACAGTGTCACCAGCAAAGCACCCCCACACCATCACACCTCCTCCTCCATGCTTCACGGTGGGAACAAGGCATATAGAGTCCATCCGTTCACCTTTGCCAAGAGTGTGCAAAGCAGTCATCAAAGCAAAAGGTGGCTACTTTGAAGAACCAAGAATATAAGACATATTTACAGTTGTTTCACACTTTTTTGTTAAGTATATAATTCCACATGTGTTACTTCATAGTTTTGCCTTCAGTGTGAATGTACAATTTTCAAAGTCATGAAAATACAGAAAAATCTTTAAATGAGAAGGTGTGTCCAAACTTTTGGTCTGTACTGTATATCTGAAAATTGTGATATGCATTTGTATTCAGCCTCATGTAGTCTGATACCCCTGAATGCAATTCTAAGTGACCAATTGCTTCCAGAAGTCGCATAACTAGTAAATTGAGTCCACTGACACTTTCCAATCTCACTGAGAAAGAGCTAGATTGCAAAGAAGAATGGGCATAAATTTCATCCTCTAGATGCAAAGCTGGCAGAGACAAAAGACTTGCCTGTCCGCACTTGCGGTTCCCTGCCTGTTTGCACGTGCAGTTCCCTGCCTGTCTGCACATACGGTCCCCTGCCTGTCTGCACATGTGGTCCCCTGCCTGTCCGTACCTGTGGTTCTGTTCCAGTCTGCTCTTGTGGTTCCCTGTCTGTCTGCACTTGCGGCCCAGTACCTCTCTTGCCAATGACCCAGTTATTCCTGAAACTGTTCCTGTCCATCCAGTCTGAACTGGGGCCTAGTCGTTCCTGAATTCCAGTCGTAACTGCCAGTATTTGCCTGCCTGTTTATCTGCCGTACCCGCCAGCACCTGCCTGCCTGTATACTAGTTGTGCCTGCCAGCACCTGCCTGCCTATACATCAGCTGTGCCCGTCAGAACCTGCCTGCCTGTATATCAGCTGTGTCTGCCAGCACCTGCCTGCCTGTATATCAGCCGTGCCCGCCAGAACCTGCCTGCCTGTATATCAGCCGTACCCGCCAGCACCAGCCTGTATATCAGTCGTTTCTGTCTGAACGTGCCTGCCTGTGAATCAGCCCTGCCAGTCAGTATACCTGCTGCACCTGCCTGCACCTGCCGTGCCTGCCAGTATCCCTGCTGTTCCTGCCAGCACCTGTTGTTATAGCTTCCTGTCTCAATGGGGGTCAGGTGCCGTGCATCTGAGTGTCCTGGAGTAGCACCTAGCGTCCATCCGGAGCTGAGTCTAACCCACCATCAGGGGCTCCAGCAAAGAGTCAGGTGTTCTCTTAGTCACTCCCCTCCAGGTTCTCCTCGGTCCAAGATCCACGCACACACATAACAGGGCACGCGTGAGCATAACATAATGTCTATATATTAGGTCAATCTTATAGCTGTTAAGATGATTAGGAGTTAGGACCCATCATAATCTATATTTTTTATAGATCACATGAAACAAAAACCAAACATTTGATTTCGAGAACTGATCTGTAAATCAGCTTCCAGATATTTTTTTAAAAGTAAAAAAGCAAAAATAGTCTCCTGGAAGCATATCATGATATGACCTTAATTAAAGGGGCTGTTCACCCCTTTTTATGTTTAAAACCCACCCAGCATAGTCTAAAAACAAGAAAATAAGCAGTAACAGTGGACGGGGATTTGTAGATAAGTACTGTGAAGACCCGGGGTCTTCCGTGGGCGTAATGCTACTCAGACAACACAGGGTGAGGGTAAAACAGCATGGCAATACTTTATTGAACCACAAAGCGGACAATAAACACATAGAACAGTCCCAGCAAATACCCAAGATGATACAACATTACACAGTCTCACCCTTCCTTCTCCACCCGCCTGGGATAGAACAGATGCAACTTTGGAGACTTCCAGGGCCGACTACCTCATCCAGTGGTCCCCCGCTTCTGGCGGGCCCCTACAGAGAGAAGGTAGCGGCAAGCTTAGGAAGCTAGCAGTCCATCGAGGTACAAGGCCAGGAGACTCGAGGGCTCCAATCTGGCCTCTCCGAGAGTTTCCATGGGGCCAGATGACCGTTGGGTCCCAATCTGGCTGCTCCGAATGTCTCCATGAGTTCCAGGTGACCGGTGGGTCCCTCCTGGCAACCCAAAACAACATATCCATGGGACCAGGTGACTTCCTCATCCCACCCTGGTCTCCCCAAAATGTATCCATGTCTCTCTGATGGTCAATGGAGCAGATCCGAATCTTTCCAGTCAGGGCCGTACCCTTAGGCTAGAATCATATAGAATCCCAATATGTGTCTCTTTGGGTAATGCCATGCAATCCATCTACTGTCCAGAACGATATCTCTCATTCTTCTTGTAAAGCCTTTCTGACTCTCTGATCCAAGTCTAACTGCTACAAAAACACATGTCCCTACTGCTTCTCTGGGCTCAGCCCCCTGAATGGGCAGAACTGCTTTCACCCCCCCCAAGCTAAGTGTGCATTAGTGGAGGTATCTTTCTCAGGTCTACTGAATCACCTGGGTCTACATGTGAGACTCCCTGTGGTGAAGGCTCCACCAGATCTTCTTTCAACACTTACACAATTGGCCTAGACAATTTTTGAACAATGGTTAGAGGCTCCTGAAATACTAATGAGATTAGTGGAATGCTGGACACTTTACAAGTTAAATTAGTGTACATAAACTGACGAGCAAGCAGAACATTCATAAAACACAGCCAGCAATCTCTAATAAAACACAATAAGGTATTTCTCTTGGATTAACAAATCTAATCGTCTGGCTAATTAAGATTATAAGTTGTATCGTCACAAGTACCAGTATGTTTTGTTTTTAGATCATGCTTGACAACTTTTGAAATTAAAAATGGGGTGGACAATCCTTTCATTATTATTTAATAAATCTGCCTGGTTCATATAACCTATTATGGTACTTAGTATTTCAGGGCTATTATAATATTACCAGAATTTATTTTTTTACAACACTGCCACTAACATTTGATTTGAAATATCTGTTTATCTTGCTAAACCTTTGTCTCCTTAAACATCACTTTCTGCTCTTTCCAATACTTTTTGTTTGACAAAGAGTTTACAATGGAAATATGCCATTGGGAGATGCAAATTGACCACACAAAGCACTCTGTAACCATAAGCAAATAAAGATTTCCACAGAGGTAATGAAGGGCAGAATATGAGCCAGGTTATGAGGCCGCAGCTTCCAGTCATGTTCACCTGCCACAAACTTGCAATGTTGATTGTGTATATAATGCTTCAAAGCAAAACACAAATCTGACCTCATAGTCTGCTCAAGCAATGATTTTTCATGTCAGGTTTCTCCCAAAGTCGGGTCTCCTGATGAGGAATCTGGTTTTTATTTGCATACCACATAATACAATTGACTGTATATTTAGAGTCTATATTTGTTGGATCCATTTCTCTTTTTATACATTTGGAATTAAAGGGGTTGTTGTGGCGCCCCTGCCAGTTCAGTTGCCACAGAGGTACTGCATCTCACCCAGAGGTGTGGTGACCCACTCTCACGTAAGGAGGGAGTACTGCCCGGGACCCACCCACCTGCATCCAACACTACACCATTCCAGACCAGCAGGCAGGGGCAATATGAAAGTGTACAATACTGAGCCCTGTGCCTGGCTGGAAGTGGGGGGAACCAAGAGAGGGGGAACCAAGTAGTGGGTGTGGGTGGAGAAAGTAGTTCAGGGGAGCACCGTCACTAGGAGTATAAAAAGGGAACCATCTTGAAGGAGTCAGGTCAGTCTGAGGAGAGAGTCAGAAGAGAGAGAGAGCTGGGAGCAGGAGCTCAAGAGGAGCTCTGCTCAGGAGGAGAGGAGGAAGGAGCGGGCCTAGACTGAGAGGCCCAGGAGGACTGACTGTGAGAAGATGGGAGCAGAGGGAAGGCTCCAGAGAGGCTGAGTGGATCCCAGGGGCATGGGAAGTGCAGGAAGCCACCCGTGCGCTCGAATCTACACAGACGTGGAGGGATCAGGCGGCAGAGGGGACTGGCCCCTAAACTAGTGGAGAACAACCAGGCTCAGCTAGACAACCGGAGGCTACTGTACTTTCAAGGTGCAGCTGCACAAAACCATAATTACATCGCCGAAAAGGTGGCTGCATAGGATTCAGAAGATTGCACGTCACCTGACAAGATCCAAGGCTACTGGCTTGGGACACTGATTGTGAGGCGCAGGGCAGGAGGGTGAGATCCAGCGCAGGAAGATGAACGAGGAAGGCACATAGAATGGGGTCCCATTTAAGTACTCCTGAGATACTTGAGAGATTGCTGAACCTCTTCCTTGGTGAACGCAGGATGACGTGGAAGGTTACACACTGGCGCTGGTAACCTGGAGTCTTGAACAACTGTGAGTAAAACCTTGAAGACTGCACCCCACTGTGTCCTAGAATTATTGCTGCGCCATCACCAGCCCTGCACTACACAGCACCAACAACATCTACCTCATAACATCACTATATCCTGCCCTGGAGCTTAGCTCTGCCCGTGGAGAGCTAAACCAACTCTGCTGCATCATCATCAGCTCCAGAGGACCTGCACCGCAGCGGCGGCCCCATATAGCCGCATACCACAGATGGCGTCACGAACATTATCTCTAAAAACTTTATTCCCCTTTTACTTTTCCCCTTTTATTGATCGCCCTGGGTCACGGACCGGGTCACTGCCACCGTGACATCCCCAGCACCGACCGGCCCATCTATCGAGTACCCCACGGCCCAGGGGGCGCGTCATATTTGGCGTCATGAACAGGATTCAAACCAACCCCTTATAACTGGGTAGTGTGCGCCTAGAGACTGTGTTTGATACTGAATGTGGCGCCACCCCAGAAGAATGGACGCCATTATGTGCGTGATCAAGGACGACAAGAAACCTCCCATCATGGGCCGGGTTCCAGAATGGCGCCAAAAGCGGAGCCCGCCCCATGCACCTGTGGCCATATACCTAGACGTGTCCATCAGTCTGGGGAAGCCGCCCCCAGGTGTGGCCGACAGCAAGCAGCCATGGAACCACCCCAGAAAGGGGAGAGGAAAAGAGAAACCTTGGAGACAGGGTGTGGCCTCAAGCAGTGCAGACAGACCGCACCCGGCAGGCACGATGGAAGGAGACCAGCCTGAGACTCAGGCCCGTGTCCTGCAGCCTGCAGCATCACCCCTCAACCTGGAGGGGGTTTTATCTAAATTATCCCTGGAGGATGCGAGTTTCCTCCGCGATGAGGTACAGGAGTTGGGCTGGCGGATGGAGGAGGCCCAGCAGGCTGACGCTGCCATCTGGAAGGATGAGCTGCTAGAGAAGCTAATGACCCGGCAGCAGTCCGCGCTGTATCCCACCAGCAGCGCCCCAGCCCCGCCGGAGCCTCTCCTTGACCAGGAGGCGACAAGCAGTGCTGGAGCGGCTGCAGGAGCAGGTAACGATGACACCCCTGCCCCGGGCGCTGACAGCGCTGACCTGCTCCTGGGCCCTTTACAGGAACCGCCTGCCCCGGGCGCCTGCAACGCCAACCTGCTCCTGGGCCCCCAACCGGAACCTCCTTTCCCGGGCGCCTGCCACGCCAACTTGCTCCTGGGGCCCCTACAGGAACCCCCTGCCCCCGCATGGGTGTACGGGTGCCCCGCCTGGGACTGGTCCGCCAAGTTCGAGGACCAGCAGAGAGCCCCTCTATTACCTACACCCACGCCCCCGGTTGCCAGCTAGGGAGGAGAAGAGATCAGGTGGGACAACCCGGAGGGTAACCTCATGGGGTTTCCGAGGGAGACCGAGACCGAGGCCCTCCGGAGGGAGGAACAGTGCCAGCGGGAGCTCCGGATACTAACAGCAGAACACCAGGAGCGACAGGAGCAGTGGGAGAGAATGGAGGCCCGCAATATGGAGGAGAAGACCCGGGTCTGCAGGGTAAAGCCGGCCACCCCCAGACCCCGTGCAGAAGGGACTGTAGTAAAGTTCGACCTGGAAGCCGGTTGGGGCTTCATAAGGGAGCTGCAATTATCTAAAGACTTCTTTGTGAACCGGTGGGACATGGAGTCCCATCTCCAGCAAGGACATCCCGGCCGAGAACTCTACCCTGGTGACCGTGTCACCTACACCCGGCATAAGGGACCACGTGGATGGTATGCCCTCCATGTACGCAGGGTAGTGGAGGAGGAGGAGGACATGCCTCTACCGTCCGAGGCTGTCGACCTGGCTGGGCCAGCCTATAGCGGACAGGTGCTTCCCAGGAGGAAGCACCACTATTGAACTCTCTGTTTAAAAATGTGTAAATAGTTACTCGGAAGGGTACAGCAAAAATGCAATGTTAAAAGTGTGTGTTTAAAAAGTTTTATAAGTGTACCCGGTAAAGGTACAAGGACACTTAGCCTGTGGACGGTGAGCAGCTAAAAACTTTCCCTTGTAAATGGTTAGCACTTTTTAAAGTGCTTCTTGTTGGTTTTATCATGACCACTGAACTAAAACCTGTTTGGCGTGGCCGAAGACATGGTCCAACAACTGGATCACCTATGCCCTGCAGCCACGCCCAGGGTCTACGTTGAGGGTTTCCGGACGGGTCCCTCAAATTGCACTAACTGTATTGATCTCACTGTATTGAGCTGAAAAATGTTTTATATGAAAAATATTTTATATGTGTGAAGAAGAATGTTATTAAAAGTGGTTTCATAATGTTTTATATGCTGATAGAAACATGTAACGTTTAAGAAAATGTGCCTCCCATAAAGGGGAAGAAAAAGTTGTGTGTTATTCTTCTAAGTGATGCATCTAAAAATTTTGCATGTCTAAAACATTTGTGTTTTTGCTCTGTTTCAGCCCGCAGACGTGCTGTGTTTTACCAGCGGGTTCAGTCGCCACAGAGGCACTGCATCTCACCCAGAGGTGTGGTGCCCCACTCTCACGTAAGGAGGGAATACTGCCCGGGACCCACCCACCTGCATCCAACGCTACACCATTCCAGACCAGCAGGCAGGGGCAAGATGCAAGTGTACAATACTGAGCCCTGTCCCTGGTTAGAAGTGGGGGAACCAAGAGAGGGGGGAACCATGTAGTGGGTGTGGGTGGAAGAAGTAGATCAGGGGAGCACCATTACTAGGAGTATAAAAAGGGAACCATCTTGAAGGAGTCAGGTCAGTCTGAGTAGAGAGTCCGATGAGAGAAAGAGCTGGGAGCAGAAGCTCAAGAGGAGCTCTGCTCAGGAGGAGAGGAGGAAGGAGCGGGCCTAGACTGAGAGGCCCAGGAGGACAGACTGTGAGAAGACGGGAGCAGAGGGAAGGCTCCAGAGAGGCAGAGTGGATCCCAGGGGCACGGGAAGAGCAGGAAGCCACCCGTGCGCTCGAATCTACACAGATGTGGAGGGATCAGGCGACAGAGGGGAACAGCCCCTAAACTAGTGGAGAACAACCAGGCTCAGCTAGACAACCAGAGGCTACTGTACTTTCAAGGTGCAGGTGCCCAAAACCACAATTACATCGCCGAAAGGTGGCTGCATAGGATTCAGGGGATTGCACGTCGCCGACAAGATCCGAGGCTACTGGCTTGGGACACTGATTGTGAGGCGGAGGGCAGGAGGGTGAGATCCAGCGCAGGAAGATGACTGAGGAAGGCACATAGAATGGGGTCCCGTTTAAGTACTCCTGAGATACTTGAGAGATTGCTGAACCCCTTCCCTGGTGAACGCAGGACGACGTGGGAGGTTGCACACTGGTGCTGGTAACCTGGAGTCTTGAACAACTGTGAGTAAAACCTTGAAGACTGCATCCCACTGTGTCCTAGAATTATTGCTGCGCCATCACCAGCCCTGCACTACACGGCACCAACAACATCTACCTCATAACATCACTATATCCTGCCCTGGAGCTTAGCTCTGCCTGTGGAGAGCTGAACCAACTCTGCTGCATCACCATCAGCTCCAACGGACCTGCACCGCAGTGGCGGCCCCATTAAGCTGCATACCACAGGTGGCGTCACGAACATTATCTATAAAAACTTAATTCCGCTTTTACTTTTCCCCTTTTATTGACCGCCCTGGGTAACGGACCGAGTCACTGCCACCGTGACATCCCAAGCACCGACCGACCCTGCTACCAAGTACCCCACGGCCCAGGGGGCGCGTCATTGTCCCAGAGGCGTAGCTAGGGGTTCAGCTCAGGGGGCGCGAAACATCTGAGTGGGCCCCTAACAAGGTAACCGTGGGTACAACTATGGTGCCACACCCTGATTGTGGGTAAAGAGGAACCTCAGCACATGACCGTGCTGTTACTGAAAATAAATCTCTACATAAAGACCAACACTAATATTACCACCATATGGTGACCATATAGTGGTAGTTGCCAGACCAGCAGACCATACAAGTAATTACAGTACAGGTATATATAGTAACTTACAGCTGACATTCTCTCTGGTGGAGTAGTTCATTTTCCCGTCTTTTCCATCTGGCACAGACCGACATAACAACTTCTTCCAGTCACGACTCATCTGCAGAAATTACAACGAAAACACATTTGACTTCTCGCACATCCAGCCCCGTCCCCATCTATTCCCACCCTGCACAAACTCCTCATCCTGCTGATACCCCAATACTGAGCCTCTGCTGCAGTATGTAACTCTATTACTGCACCTGCTGTATGGTACAATAACAGAGCTCCTCTCACTGCACCGGATAATAATGCGCACCACTGTGCCCTTTACAAAGTAATAATGCCTCCTTTGTGCTCTCTAGATGGTAAAATTGCTCCCTTGAAAAGATTAATGCACTGTGCAAATGCCCTAGAAAATGTCCACATTTTGCCCCTCTGATGGTTACAATACTCTGAGGGCCCTTATAACAATAATGCTTCTTAAGTGCCCACTTAATATTTAATAATGTCCACTGGGTCCTCATATATACAGCTCCTCTATATACAGTATAGTGGACCCATAGCTTCCTTATACAGAGTATGATGTCCCCACAGCAACCCTATATACAGTATGATGGGCCCATAGTTCCCTTATACTCAATATAATACCCCACAGCTTCTTTATACACAGTATGGTGGGCCCACTTCTCCCATAAACACACAACCACCGTCAGTACATGAATTCGGCACCAGAACCACAATTGGTAAATGAATGCAGTGCCAGAACCACCATCAGTAGCTGAATACAGCACTAGAACCACAATTTTCCTCCTCTGCATTCTGCCCACAAGATAATGTGCCTTCACATTAACATCCCTCATATACAATAACAGTCCCTACAACCCTTGGCTCTTTAAGGTGCTTACCTTTCCCACTTCGGCAGCAGCAGGGTGACGGCCACAGTAGGGAACCAGTGACAGAAAGGTGACCGCCTCAGCCGGGTGATGACCTCTGATTAGTTATGAATTGGTACACGATCAGAACCACGGTCAGATCCACTGTCAGTATGTGAATCCAACTTCTTTATACTGTGCCCCCACTTCTCCATATTGTCCTCAAAGGTCTCACCTCTCCATACTGTCCCCCCACGCTTCTATCTTTACATGCTGTGCCTCCACTTCTCCATAGTGTCCCCCACACTCTCATCTCTCTATACTGTCCCCCCACGCACCCATCTCTAGATACTGTGCCTCCATATGTCCATATTGTCCCCAAAGCTCTCACCTCTCCATACAGTCCTGCCATGCTCCCATCTTTACATAATGTTCCCCCACTTCTCAATACTGTGCCCTCACTTCTCCATATAGTCCGTCACGCTCCCATCTCTACATACTGTTCCCTTTTTTTCCATACAATCCCCTCACACTCACACTTTTCCATATGGTCCCCACTAGCTACAAATTCTCCATTCTGTTCCCCCATTTCTCCACATTGTCCCCTACACTCCCACCTCTCCATATGGTCCCCCCACTTCTTCATATTGTACATCCACTTCTCCATACCGTCCACTCATGGTCCCATTTTCCTATACGGTCCTCTCACCTTTCCATAATTTTCCCCACTTCTCCATCTGGTCCACAATTCCTCCATAATGTCCCACATTTCGCCATACAATCACCCCACAGTTCTACTTCTCTATATGGTCCTCAGACGCTCCCAATTGTCCATCCTGTTCCCCTGTATTGTCCCTTATGCTCCCACCTCTCCATACTGCCCCCCCACTTCTTCATATTGAACACCCATTTCTCCATATTGTATTCCAACACTCCCATTTCTCCATACAGCCCCCCAACTCTATATAATGTCTCCCACTTCTCCAAATGGTAACCCCATGCTCCCTCTTCTCCATACTAACCCAACACTTCTCGATCTGGTGCACTCACCCCCACGCTGCTCCCTCTCACAATATTCAACACTTCCCCACATGCAGGCAAGACGCGTTTTTTGCCGCTCTGCGGCTCAGTGATCTGACAGCAGCTGAGTGATGAGGTCAGCAGTGTGTGACCTCTGACCTCTTCACTCCACTGCTGCGCATCGGGCCGGGGAGACGACGAGCACTCCCCTCCTCCCAGCGCTGCACTGTTGCTGCTCAGATGTATTCTTGTCTAAGATACATAAATACATCTGAGCACAGGGATAAAAGGAAGCAGTGTGCAGCCCTGGTTTTTCTTAAGCATATTGTTGCAGTGTAGCTCCGGGTAGGCGCCCTGTGGTGGGCCCCCCCTGAGCACGGGGCCCGGGTCGACTGCACCCTCCCCCCCCCCCCCGGTACCGGGTTGTCCCCTTTCAGAAAACTCAAATCCTCGAGTGCAGTTTATGACAAAAAACAAAATGCGCTTTACTCACAAGTCCCGGGTCCACTACTGAGGCTGCGCTGTTGCTCCTGGTGTAAGTTATTGGCTGCTGTGCTGACGCCACATCGACAGCACTACAACTAATTAATGAGCTCAGTGACTCTGATCACAGTGTTCAGTCTATATGAGCAGAGCTACTGAGTGCAGGGATTGGCTTGGAGAACTTTGAGAAAATCTTGAAAAATCCTTTAATGCCAAGATGTCTGGTGTTGAAAGGCAGTAAATACCAGTGGTATTCTGTCTACGCTTACTTCCACATCTAGTTAACTTTTCAGTAAATGTGGCACCCTGCTACCACAGGTACCACAGGACCCAAAAGGGTGAATGGACGGACTCCTCCACAAGAGGCCCTCACTACAAGCAAACACCTCCACCCTTCCACCTCAGACCACCAGAGGGAGCCCTGTTAGGGATATATGTATATGGAGGGTGGAGTTAGGCAGTCAGTCCAGTCTGAGAGTTCAGTCATATAGTGTGCTGGCACTTAAACCAGTGAAGAAGCAGCACGTCTGCTGCTGTGTTCTGAGATCCCCGAGTGTGGCCCGAGGCAGAGAGGAGAAAGGAGTTAAGGGGGCAGAGGAGCATCAGAGGCTCACCCCAAGACATAAACCGGACACCGGGTCCGCGCCTACAGGGTCCTCTATACCCAGTAGGGACTACTGGCATACCAGGAGGATTACAGATCCCTGGTCGACCTGAAGCTAAACCCTTTACAGGACAAGGAACCACGAAGGCCCCGGTGTCCAGGGATAGTGGTTGCCAGAGAAAGGTCCTACTACCAAGCGACAGGTGAGAGAACGACACAACACAGAAGCTAGGCCCAGTTGCAGGCTGGCCAGGAGCTTAGAGAGAGGGAGAAATGGACCAGGAGGCCTTATACCCGCTCACTGGGGAGAGTCCAGAAGTGCACCCTTCCTACCGAGTACCCTGGATCGTACCTGACATCCGCACCAGTAAAGGTACTGAAGTGAATCTCCTGTCTCTGTCAGTTACTCCTGCTGCGCCATCTCGTCTGCACTGCAACGCCCAGCATCACCATCTGCACCTATACTGCCCCGGGGGCCTGCTCCGCCTGTGGGGAGCAGAAACATCCCAGCTGCCATCCCATCACCCCCGGAGTTCTGCTGCAGCGTCGGTAACTATTACCGGAAACCACAGGTGGCGTCACGAGACAAACTGTACACTAAAACCCCTTTTCAAGAGAGACCCCAGAGTACGGGCTCGGGAGCCGACTGTCGAAGACATCCTACACAAGGTAAAAGGCCCGGGTTCCGAGTCCCCTATATCCCCCTGGGCGAGACACTCTCTTCCTGGCGTCACGAACAGGATTTCGTGCCCGTTGCCACCGGGTACTGTGTGCCATAATTGAACTGTGTTTAAAACTCTGGTGAACATCACCGCCATTACCACGTCGCCGCGCGGGAAGAAGAGGGGCGTAACCGCGGGAACCAAAGAGGCGTGACTGTTGGTAGTGCGCAAAGCCCAGGCACCGCCTCGCGCTTCGACGCCGAACCAGGAAGCGTCAGGTCCTGGAAGGAGACCGTCGTCAAGCGCACGCTCTGACTTCAGCCGCGAGGGAAACGCAAGGTCCTGGAAAGAGACCGTCGCCTGTGGAGCTGCGGCCTACCCGATCAAAAGTAAAGGAGGTAGGCTACAGTTCACTAGGGGGGCGCAACCATGGCCAACGACCAGCAAAAAGCCGGAGCACCGGTTAACGCTCCTGATGTTCAACTCGCACCCGGCGCTGCTCAGGCCGGGGCTGCCGCCCCACCAACAGGGGTCGCGATTCCAGTCATGCCCATGGCCCAGCCATACATCCCCGAAGCAAAATGGCTTCCCCAGTATGATGGCAAGCCAGAAACCCTGTCTGGATTCAAGAGAAGGATATGCGGTGTATTGGACATGTATTCAATGACTGGTAAACAGAGAGCCGCTGTTGTGCTGGGACAATTGACTGGTGCCGCCGAGCGGGAAATTGAAACCTGGACAGCCGCAGACCAGGAATCAGTATCTATCATATTTAAGAGACTGCAAACTGTCTTTGAAAACCGCACTGAGACAGATCTCCGGATGAGGTTCTACCATTGTACGCAGAAACCTGAGGACAGTATCCGGGACTATGCCTGGCGTCTACATGAGGCACTGCGGGCCCTGAAACAGGTTAGTCCAGCCAGCATACAAGATGCAAACAAAATGCTGACAGAACAATTCATCCGGGGGTTGAGGTCCCCGGAGGAGAGCAGAACTGTACAGGGGTGCGCCTTAGATTATCCAAATGCCACCTTTGACACCCTGAAGGACATGGCTATTAAGGGTCTGCAGCCCCTGGAACCATCAGATAATGCTGTCCAGCGTTATCAGGGTGGTGCCACCCCAGTGCCCGCAGCACCCACTGCTCCTTCATTAACGGCTGAAACAAAAATGCAAACAGTGCCCCCTAGCGAGCTGGACAGCCTGCGCTCTGAAGTGCGTCAGCTGAGTAAAATCCTGACCACTGTCCTGAGCGCCCTGCAGCTACAGACGGAGCCTGAGCCGGATGGAACAGTCCTGAGGATGTCCCCTGGATGAGGAGAAGAAGGAGGACAACGCCACCCCGTGGGAGGACCAACGACCAACGTCACCCCCCAAAAGAATTTGTCTGCTACCATTACCACAAGGCAGGCCATACCACCCGGACCTGTCCTTTAAACAGGCAAACCCTGGGGCCGAGGGCCGACACCCAGGAGTAGACTAACCAGGCCCATCAAGCTGGTACTACCGGTTTGTAGGAGGAAGGCCTTTCCTGTCCATCGTGCTGGACGGTATAGCAACACCTGCACTACTGGACACCGGGTTGCAGGTAACCATCATACCTGACATCCTCTACAAAAGGTACTGGTCCCTAGATAAACTCCATCCACCAGCCCCAAATCTCTCTGTGTATGCACCCAATGGCCTTCCTCTTAACCTAGTAGGGGTTAAGGACGTGACAGTGATGGGGAGAACGGAACTAAAGGACCAAGGGCTAACTGTAGTGGAGTCTAACCCTGGTGATACAGACTTGTACAGTGGTGGCCAAAAGTATTGGCACCCCTGCAATTCTGTCAGATAATACTCAGTTTCTTCCTAAAATGATTGCAATCACAAATTCTTTGGTATTATTATCTTCATTTAATTTGTCTTCAATGAAAAAACACAAAAAGAATTGTCCTAAAGCCAAATTGGATATAATTCCACACCAAACCTAAAAAATGGGGTGGACAAAAGTATTGGCGCTGTTTGAAAAATCATGTAATGCTTCTCTAATTCGTGTAATTAACAGCACCTGTAACTTACCTGTGGCATGTGTTGGCAATAACTAAATCACACTTGCAGCCAGTTAACATGGATTAAAGTTGACTCAACCTCTGTCCTGTGTCCTTGTGTGTACCACATTGAGCATGGAGAAAAGAAAGAAGACCAAAGAACTGTCTGAGGACTTGAGAAACCAAATTGTGAGGAAGCATGAGCAATCTCAAGGCTACAAGTCCATCTCCAAAGACCTGAATGTTTCTGTGTCTTCCGTGCGCAGTGTCATCAAGAAGTTTAAAGCCCACGGCACTGTGGCTAACCTCCCTAGATGTGGACGGAAAAGAAAAATTGACGAGAGATTTTAACGCAAGATTGTGCGGATGGTGGATAAAGAACCTGGACTAACATCCAAACAAGTTCAAGCTGCCCTGCAGTCCGAGGGTACAACAGTGTCAACCCGTACTATCCGTCGGCGTCTGAATGAAAAGGGACTGTATGGTAGGATACCCAGGAAGACCCCATTTCTTACCCCGAGACATAAAAAAGCCAGGCTGGAGTTTGCCAAAACTTACCTGAGAATGCCTAAAAAGTTTTGGAAGAATGTTCTCTGGTCAGATGAGACAAAAGTAGAGCTTTTTGGCAAAAAGCATCAACATAGAGTGTACAGGAAAAAAAAGAGGCATTCAAAGAAAAGAACACAGTCCCTACAGTCAAACATGGCGGAGGTTCCCTGATGTTTTGGGGTTGCTTTGCTGCCTCTGGCACTGGGCTGCTTGACCGTGTGCATGGCATTATGAAGTCTGAAGACTACCAACAAATTTTGCAGCATAATGTAGGGCCCAGTGTGAGAAAGCTGGGTCTCCCTCAGAGGTCATGGGTCTTCCATCAGGACAATGACCCAAAACACACTTCCAAAGGCACTATAAAATGGTTTGAGAGAAAGCACTGGAGACTTCTAACGTGGCCAGCAATGAGTCCAGACCTGAATCCCATAGGACACCTGTGGAGAGATCTCAAAATGGCAGTTTGGAGAAGGCACCCTTCAAATATCAGGGACCTGGAGCAGTTTGCCAAAGAAGAATGGTCTACAATTCCAGCAGAGTATTGTAAGAAACTCATTGATGGTTACCGAAAGCGGTTGTTCGGATTTATTTTGGCTAAAGGTTATGCAACCAAGTATTAGGCTGAGGGTGCCAATACTTTTGTCTGGCCCGTTTTTGGAGTTGTGTGTTAAATGATCAATGATTTGATTTTTGCTTCATTCTCTTTTGTGTTTTTTCCTTGCAAGCAAATTAAATGAAGATAATAATACCAAAGAATTTGTGATTGCAATCATTCTCAGGAAGAAACTGAGTATTATCTGACAGAATTGCAGGGGTGCCAATACTTTTGGCCACCACTGTATATGATACTTGGTACAAATGTAGTTGGTAACTGTTTGGGAGAAGTGTTGTTCTTACTCCAACAGATGGCTGACACTGCCAAACTAGGGCAGAGGAAGGTGCTCCAGAAGGAAATTCGCGCCCTCCTGTACCAGTAACAGGTAAAACTAACAGGTGGTGAGATTGGTAATGTACGGGTGACAGACCCAATACTCATTGTGATTCCTCCAATGAGTGAAATGCTGATTTGGTGTAGGGCAGCAATCGGTCTCAAGGGACAGTGGAGCCCATCAGTTCAGAACACAGACCTACACTCCTAACTGCTAGAGGGGTAGTTGATGTACGCAATGGGAGGGTACCCGTACGTCTCCTAAATTGTTGGGAGGAGGAAGTCAAATTGCCACGATACGCCACTGTTGCCAGACTGTATACTGTGAATAATGATGGCATACACACAGTGGAATCCTTGATCCCACCAGATACAGTGGAGGACAATGACTCCGAAGCTCAGCTGGAGGAATGGTGTCAACAGCTTCATGTTGGGACTGACGCCACTCCTGTCCATCAAAAACACGGTGTCTACAGAGTGGTTCAGAAATATGAACAAGTTTTTAGTAAACACCCACTTGATTTTGGAAGGGTTAAAGGGGTACAACACCACATACCCACCGGTAACCATCCACCCATTAAGGAGCGTTACAGACCCGTACCACCAGCACATTACCAAAAAGCCAAAGAAATGTTGCTTGACATGAAAAAGGCAGGGGTAGTAAGAGATAGGTATAGCCCCTGGGCAGCTCCCCTGGTCCTGGTCATAAAGAAGGACGGTAGCATGAGGATGTGTGTAGATTACAGACAAATTAATTGAATAACACATAAAGATGCATACCCTTTGCCCCGTATAGAGGAATCCCTGGCTGCACTAAAATCTGCCAATTATTTCTCTACATTGGATCTCACTAGCGGGTACTGGCAAGTCGCTGTTGCTGAGGAAGACAGCCTTCACCACCCCGATGGTATTATGCGAGTTCAATAGTATGCCGTTTGGGCTCTGCAATGCCCCCTGGACGTTCCAGAGGCTGATGGAGTGTTGCTTAGGACACCGGAACTTTGAGACAGTGCTGCTGTACCTGGAAGACGTTTTTTGTGTACTCGAGGACGTATGAAGACCATCTGAAGCACCTGGCGGAGGTATTTGAAGCATTGTTCCGGTATGGGATGAAAATAAAACCTTCCAAGTGCCACCTGCTCAAACAGAAGGTTCAGTACCTGGGACACGTAGTCAGCTCAGAGGGAGTAGCACCCGACCCGGAGAAGGTCACTGCCATCCAGAAGTGGCCTGAACCGAGAAACATCAAGGACGTACCTCAGTTTCTGGGACAGGTAAGGTACTACAAGAGGTTCATTAAGAACTATACCAAAAAGGCAGCACTTTTACAAGATCTCCTAGTAGGACAGTCCAGAAGAGGTAAAAGTCCCCCATTCCAGTGGGGCAAAGAGCAGACTGAGTCCTTTGCAGCAATGAAGGAAGTCCTAACCGGTGAGGAAATCCTGGCTTACCCCGACTACAGCCAACCTTTCCTGTTGTATACCGATGCCAGCAACGAGGGACTGGGAGCTGTGTTGTCCCAGAAGCAAAACGGCAGAGAAAAGGTAATTGCCTATGCCAGAAGGAAGCTTCACCCTACTGAGAGGAACCCGGAGAATTACAGTTCCTTCAAGCTGGAGTTCGTGGCCTTGGTCTGGGCTATCACTGAAAGAATCAAGCGTTACCTAGCCTCAACTAAATTCACAGCCTTTACCGACAATAATCCCTTGACACACCTGGAGACAGCCAGGTTGGGAGCCATGGAACAGCGTTGGGTGGCCAGACTGTCGAATTATTATCAGTTCACAATCACATACCGGGCAGGTCACAAGAATACCAATGCTGATGCCTTGTCAAGAATGCCCCACCGTCGGACACCGAGGATGAAGTGGATGATCTCGAAGAAATTGAACTACCTGCTTTCCACAGAAATGGAATGGTCCACGAGCAGCGCGCCTCCAGAAGATGTCATGGTAGGACCCCAAACCCTCTACCTCATCACAGCTGGAAGGAGACCCAGGACAGTGACCCGGTTGTCAGCATCATCAAAAGACTGATAACCCAAGAAGGTTCTCACCTGGAGAAGGATGCTCCCCCACAAGCCAAACACCTGTGGAGAAGCCGGCTGTTCATCTACAGAGAGAAGCTGTGCAGAAGGTATGTCAACCCCAAGACCCATGAAATGGTGTGGCAGATTGTTGTACCTAGGACAGATATCCAGATGGTGTTAGAGGCCTACCACGACCAAGCAGGTCACTTTGGCTGGAAGAAGCTGGAAATCCTGCTGAAGGACCAGTTCTATTGGGTTGGAATGCAGAGTTCCATAGAAAGGTGGTGCCGGAATTGTGGACCCTGTAGTCTCAGAAGGAAAGACTACAGCAGCCAGAAAGCACCCTTGCAGTCCATTAAAACAACCCAACCCCTGGAGATTGTTGCTCTGGATCACGTCAAACTGTCACCCAGCAGATCAGGCTATTCCTATGCCCTGACCATGGTGGATCACTATTGCCGGTTCCTGGTGGTAGCCCCGTCAAGGATCTGACAGCAGAAACTGTAGCAAGAACGTTCCAAGCCTACTTCTGCAGACCCCATGGATATCCAGACAAGGTGCTCACAGATCAAGGCCCTGCTTTTGAAGCTGAGCTATTCAAGGAATTCTGTCACCTGTATGGATGCAAGAAGATCCGGACTATGCCATATCATCCGCAAACCATCGGTATGTGCGAGAAAATGATTAACATCGTCATAGATCTGTTAAAAACCCTGCCTTTGGAAGAGAGGAACCAGTGGCCAGAAAAGCTTCCTGACCTAGTGGACCTGTGTAAACACATACCCGTGAGTTCTACAAATTGTACCCCAGCGTACCTTATGAGAGCAAGACCTGGAAAATTGCCCATGGACCTGGAGCTCGGAGTGGTAGAACCTACTGCAGATATGTCCACTGAAGATTGGGACACGAGTCGGCAAGAGCAGTACAGGAAAGTACAGGCCTGTGTCGAAGACAGTCTAAGCAAGGTGAGGGAAAGGCAAGAAGAACAGTACAATAAGCATGCACAAGCAGAACCCTTGGCACCTAGAGAAATAGTGTTAAAGCGGAAAAGAAGAGGTCACAAGCTCGATGACCAGTGGGAAAAAGAGCCCTACACTGTGTTAAACTCCAGATCTGACAACAGTAAAACCTGCCTGATCAGTAAGGATGGAGGTAAGACGACCGCAACAGTCTCAAGAGACCATTTGAAATTGTGCCCAGGTCTACTGAAGACACCGGAGGAAGAAGCACCTCTTGTAATACCGGAGAAACCCGAGGAAGATGTACTTCATACAGTTCTAGGAGACTGGCTTCAACTTGATGGAGCAGTTATTATACCAGTGATACACTTCTATCAGCAACCAGAAGAACCTCCACCACCAGTAGAACCTGTAAGCGCCCTAGAAGAACCTGCTCAGGAACAGGAAGTATCCCCGGTAAGAGGAGGATCACCAATTGAAGCAGAGCCTGAAGGCCCAGTAATCAGTGTACTTGCCAGTCCCATAGAGAGATTGAGGCAGTTCTATGACTTACCTACACGTAGACCTGAAAGGTTAGTGGATAGTGTATGTACAAACACCAGTACCACCCCAGTGCTACGAAGATCCACACGCAGCACACAAGGCCAAATCCCTGTCAGGTTTAGGGATTAAAATACAAAATGCCTAAAGTATAAATTGGGTATTGTTACTGTTATTTATTATGTGAGCTGCAAATAATATGTACTCATCTAGTTATCCGTAAGGATATAAAGACTTGTAGGCTGAGGACTGTGAGCAGCCAAAAACTTTCCTTGTAAATAGTTGCACTTACCAAAGTGCCTCCTTATTTGTTACATATAAAAAGGAGCTGAGAACAAAAACCCGTTTGGCGTGGCCGAAGACGAGGTCCAGGATCTGGATTGTCTATGCCCTGTAGCCACGCCCAGGGCCTACGTTGAGGGTTTTCAGGCGGGTCCCTCATGCTCCTGTTGTTACACCTTCATCAGCAAAATGGACATCTGGTGATGGGACTTATTGTAACATCGTTGTTGTAGTTATTATTGTTGTTACTTGTTGTTATTACCTGTTTTAAAAATGCTTCAGTCCAGGAGTACTGAATTGTACTAGGGGGGAATGTGGCACCCTGCTACCACAGGTACAACAGGACCCAAAAGGGTGCATGGACGGACTCTTCCACAAGAGGCCCTCACTACAAACAAACACCTCCACCCTGCCACCTCAGACCACCAGAGGGAGCCCTGTTAGGGATATATATATATGGAGGGTGGAGTTAGGCAGTCAGTCCAGTCTGAGAGTTCAGTCAGATAGTGTGCTGGCACTTAGACCAATGAAGAAGCAGCACGTCTGCTGCTGTGTTCTGAGGGCCCTGAGTGTGGCCGGAGGCAGAGAGGAGAAAGGAGTTCAAGGGGCAGAGGAGCATCACAGGCTCACCCCAAGACATAAACCGGACACCGGGTCCGCGCCTACAGGGTCCTCTATACCCAGTAGGGATTACTGGCATACCAGGAGGATTACAGATCCCTGGTCGACCTGAAGCTAAACCCTTTACAGGACTAGGAACCATGAAGGCCCCGGTGTCCAGGGATAGTGGTTGCCAGAGAAAGGTCCTACTACCAAGTGACAGGTGAGAGAACGACACAACACAGAAGCTAGGCCCAGTTGCAGGCTGGCCAGGAGCTTAGAGAGAGGGAGAAATGGACCAGGAGGCCTTATACCCGCTCACTGGGGAGAGTCCAGAAGTGCACCCTTCCTACCGAGTACCCTGGACCGTACCTGACATCCGCACCAGTAAAAGTGCTGAAGTGAATCTCCTGTTTCTGTCAGTTACTCCTGCTGCGCCATCTCTTCTGCACTGCAACGCCCAGCATCACCATCTGCACCTACACTGCCCCGGGGGCCCGCTACGCATGTGGGGAGCAGAAACATCCCAGCTGCCATCCCATCACCCCTGGAGGTCTGCAGCAGCGCCGGTAACTATTACCGGAAACCACAGGTGGCGTCACGAGACAAACTGTACACTAAAACCCTTTTTCAAGAGAGACCCCAGAGTACGGGCCCGGGAGCTGACTGTCGAAGACATCCTAAACAAGGTAAAAGGCCCGGGCACCGAGTCCCCTATGTCCCCCTGGGCGAGACATAAATAAGAGTCAGTCTGATTGGGAAAAGTACCAACATATGAACACCTTATACCAAAACATGAACACACGTGGACACATTTCTGTAAACTCTCCACTGATAATTTAACTTTACTCCCAATTATATCCTGATAGCCCAAAATACCATTTCACCTCAATCCCGCCCTTTAGAAGGTTGGGTAGCATCTTGGTTTTCTGGAGAGATGTAAAAAATATACGGTATCTTTCAGTTTTGCAATTGTGAAAGCTAACATTTATAAGCAGCTACCTGTCCCTTAGCCTGAGAGCCCACATACTGTAGTGTTTGGTCTGGAGATGCTGGTTTCAGCAGCTCAATGTATGTAAAACAACAAGAATTCCATGTTGGTACCTCTGCACCCAATAAATAAAATATATACTTCATCAGAAATTAGAAATATGCTTGTGAATTGAAAACCTATCTATGAAATTGTCACCCCATAACAATTGAAATTGGATCTATTCCTTTATAAAATGTAAGGAGCTTCCATAAAGCTGGATGTAGTGTTCCTATCAGATTTCTATTTTACATAATAACCTTTGTGTCTTATGAAGAGTTGTGTTATTAGGATTCCGGTATTTGCTCCGTCTATATGAGATATATAAACAACCTTTTTTACGAACTTTTACAAATGAAAACACATCTCAATTGTATTTTATTTGGTATGACACTAACGCTAAATGGGTGTGAATATGTATGAGTTTTTTTTCCAAATTTTCTGAAAAATTGCATAACTTCTATAGTTATTTTTTCTTTTACCATTAGAAAATGAGGATGAGTAAGATTAAAGGAGTTGTCTCAGAAAGAGAAACCCCATCCCTGTGCCTTATTAGGGCAGAATGACATATTTGAGGGACTTCCACACTCAGGACTCCCCTTTTGTAAGCCAGAATTATAGGTCTCAAGCTGCACTTATATACAATAGATTGCTATTCATCTAGTTGGTGTCAATACTCCACATGCCTCTCATACAGTATGTTCTATCACATTACATACTACCTCTGTAATACGATCAATGAATCTTTCCCAGGACAAAATAAACTCCCAAAAAAATGAAGCGATCCATGCAATACACTGATATTCAATCTTTATTGATACATTTTTATTAAAAACACAACAAAAGATCAAATATACGATCAACTTTAAGTGGGCACTAAGGCTGTATAAGTTTGTCAAGTAACAAAAAATCCTATTGACAGCAATCTCCTTTAAAAATATCAAAGTAAATGCCTAGTGGTAAGTATATTTATACATAGGGAGTAAGAGTTGCCTGGATCACAACATTTGAGCACTATAAAACAATATTCACCCATTAATATATAATGGTTTAGATCCCAATTAGCTCCCCAGGAAAAGGAGATTAAAGACAGTGGAAAGTTCAGAAAGGAAGGAGTGCACATTTTGCTGTTATGATTTGCAGGTGCCATGAACCATTGGAAATGCCCCTGAGGTGCCAGAACAGCAGAACCCCCTGTAAGTGACACCATTTTAGAAATTACACCTCTCAATGAATCTAAGGGTGCAGTGATCATATTGAAACCGTGGGTGGGTCACAGAATTTTATAGCATTAGGCAGTGAAAAAAAAAATTGTTACCACAAAAATTTTGTTTTAGCCCCAGATTTTACGTTTTTACAAGGGTAAATGGGTAAAATTGGCAGTAAAATTTGTCACTGAATTTCTGCTGAACGTGGCAATAACCCATATGTGGCTGTACAGTACTGCCTAGCCACTCAGGAGGCCCGAAGCACTATTTGACTCTTGGAGAACAAATTATTGTAGAATAGTTTGCAGACTCCATATACAGAGCCCCTAAGTGCCAAAAGTGCATAATTCCCTCTCAAGTGACCCAAATTTGGAAATTACACCCCTCTCGGAATTTATCTACAGGTGTAGTAACTAGGGATGAGCGGACCCATGGATATTCAGGTTCATCGGGTTCAGCCGAACTGTAGTTCAAAGGTTGGTTCAGCATCCGAACTTGACCTCGAATTTGACCCCAAACCCAATAGAAGTCAATGGGGACCTGAACTTCGGGCTTTAAAATGGCTGTAAAATGGTCATAGCAAGGGCTAGGGGATGTAGATGGAAGCAAAATGGGGGTAAGAGCAGGAGAATTGCTCTACAAATAAATGTGGGTAGGGAAATTACTTAAAATAACATACAGTTGAAATCAGTTTACATATACTATATAAAAATACACATATGCATGTTTTTCTCAATATCTGACATGAAATCAGAATAAACCTTTCCCGTTTTAGGTCAATTAGCATTACCATAATGTTTAATATTTGCCAAATGCCAGAATAAAGAGGGAGAGAGAATGTTTTAAGGCATTTTTATTACTTACTGCAAAGTTAAAAGTTTAAAGAACACTTATTGCTATGCCTTTAAACAATTCTGTACTGCCCATATGATGATGTCATGTGTTTGGAAGCCTCTGATAGATTTTTTGGCAACATCTGAGTTAATTAGAGACACACCATTGGATGTATTTAAATGCACACCTGAAACACACTGCTTCTTTGTGTAGCATCATGGGAAAGTCTGAAGAAATTAGCCAAGATATCAGGAAGAGAATTGTAGACTTGCACAAGTCTGGCTCATCCTTGGGTACAATTTCAATATACCTGAAGATGCCTCATTCATCTGTACAAACAATTATACGCAAGTACAAACAAGATGGGAATGTCCAGCCATCATTCCGCTCAGGAAGGAGACGAGTTCTGTGTCCCAGAGGTGAGCATGCTTTGGTCGACATGTGCATATCAACCCAAGGACAAAAGCAAAAGACCTTGTGAAGATGATGACGGAAGCTGGTAAGATTGTGTCAATATCCACAGTGAAACGAGTACTGTATCAACATGGGCTGAAAGGCCTCTCTGCTAGGAAGAATCCATTACTCTAAAAGAAATATAAAAAAGCCAGATTAATGTTTGCAAATGCACACAGGAACAAAGACCTTAATGTTTGGAGACATGTCCTGTGGTCTGATGAAACTAAAATTGAACTTTTTGGGCATAATAACCATCGTTACGTTTGGAGGGAAAAGGGAGAAGCTTGGAAGCCTAAGAACACCATCCCAACTGTGAAACATGGGGGTGGCAGCATCATGTTGTGGGGTTGTTTTGCTGCAGGAGGGACTGGTGCACTTCACAAAATAGATAGCATCATGAGAAAAGAAGATTATGTGGCAATACTGAAGCAACATCTCAAGACATCAGCCAGGAAGTTAAAGCTTGGGTGGAAATGGGTCTTCCAAATGGACAATGACCCAAAGCATACTGCCAAAATGGTAACAAAGTGGCTTAAGGATAACAAAGTCAATGTTTTGGAGTGGCCATCACAAAGCCCTGATCTCAATCCTATTGAACATTTATGGGCAAAGCTGAAAAGGCAGGTGAGAGCAAGGCGACCTACAAACCTGGATCAGTTACACCAGTTTTGTCAGGAGGAATGGGTCCAAATACCAATCAACTATTGTGAGAAGCTTGTGGAAGGATATCCCAAACATTTGATTGAAGTCATTCAGTTTAAGGGCAATGGTACCAAATACTAATGAAATGTATGTAAACTTTGGACTTTGCAGTAAGTAATAAAAATATCTTAAAACATTCTCTCTCATTATTCTGGCATTTGGCAAATATTGAAAATTATGGTAATCCTAATTGACCTAAAACGGGAAAGGTTTATTCTGATTTCATGTTAGATGCTGAGAAAAATATGCATATGTGTCTTTTTATATAGTGTATGTAAACTTCTGGTTTCAACAGTATAATGAAAAATAAAACTAATAATCTTTAACCAGGAGGCGGAGGTCCAAGTGGAGGAGATAGACATGGCGGTGTAGTTGGAAGAGGCAGAGGAGGAGGTAGCCAATACTGTTTTTGTGCTTATTTTTTTATTTATTGTTTTGGGGGTACTCTGAAAACTGGCTCTGTGGGAGCACTCTGCATATAGGCCGTGTAATACTCTCCACTTTTTTGGGGTGCAAAAAATGTGGATAGGCAAATGACTTAAAGGGGTTTTCCCATGAACAAAGTTAATTTTAAAGTTGATTTTAATCAATGCATCTTGGAATAATAATAATTTCCACAATTTGATGTGTTTAAAAAAATAACCTTATACACTGATGAGCAAAAGGGTAATAATGTTTTGAACTTTTGACTTTCAAGCGCCATATCTCACCATCCACTGCTGCCTCGAACATCAGACTTCCATTATTTTATAGACAATCATCTTGGCAATTTCATACATAAATTTGACTTGCAACTATTTAGCATATGATTAGTTGTGCAGATTCTTGTTATGTCACTGCATTGATACTCCAGGTGGTGGAAAAATCTTTTTATTAGTGTATACAACAAAACATAACATGTTCTCACATTCCCTAATGGCTGAGTGTGTTATCAGGGTTATTCCCAAGCTAAATGTCACTGGTTCGAATTGAGGAGTCGATATGAAGAAGATTTCCCAAGAAAAGAAAAACAGCATCATTCAGCTCATCTATAGCGGTCTCTCGGCCATGAAAATTGCCAAACTGCATCATGTGACTGCCATGACACTTGAAAGAATGCAAAATTAAATTCGCCCATCCATTCAAAAGCCAAGAAGTGGACGTCCAGGCAAAATATCAGAGTCAACAAGTCGGCTCATCACAAGGTCTATCAGTTCTGGCGCAACAAACACGGCAATAAAAGTGGCTCGTATGCTTCGTAATACTGAGATCACAGACAACCGTACAAAAAACGTGTGATGCATGTTACACAAATCTGGAATGGTAGCTCGAAAAAAGGTGAAGAAGCCTCGACTTTAATATCGTCATAAGAAGTGTTGGCTCAAGTTTGAAAAAAAGTATGAAAAGTGGACAGTAGAAGATTAGAACCGGGTGATTTGGAGAAATGAGGTGAAAGTCAATTGACTAGGCTCTGAAGGGTACAAAGGGGTTTAGAAGAAACAAGGGAAAAAGTGGCTAACGGATCGAGAAATTGAAGACAATGTCAATTTTGGTGAAGGAAGCCTGATAATATGGGGTTGTTTCACAGTCAAAGGCATTGGATACTTGACCAGGATCGATGGTGGTCTTAATGCTGAGCTATATGTAAGTATCCTACAAGACGAGTTACTTTGTACACTCAAGTACTATGGGTATGAAAAGGATGACATAGTGATCCAGCAGGACAATGACCAGAAGCATACATCAAGATTGGCAAAAAATGGTTCATTGACAATGAAGTAGAGGTGCTGGATTGGACCCCACAGTCTCCAGACCTCAACCCAATCAAACACTTGTGGGTACAGTCGAAGAAAAAACTGTATACATACCCAAGTGAGTTGACCAGTATGCACCAACTTTGGGAACATTTAGAAGAGACTTGGGATCAGATTTCAGTCAAAACATGATTCTCACCAAGAGCATGCCCAGAAGGATTCAGGCAGTGTTGAAAGCCAAAGGGGGATTTACAAAATACTAACAAAATAATAAAAATTAAAGTTTAGATTTTTAGGAGCAAAACAGTAACAGTACAGTGACATAACCAGAATCTGCATAACTAATCATATGCTACATAGTTGCAAGTCAAATTTATGTATGAGATATCCAAGATTGTCTATAAAATGATTGTAGTCTCAAGCTCGAAGCAGTAGTGGATGGTGATATATGGAGCTTGAAAGTCAAAAGCTCAAAACATTGTTACCCTTTTGCTCGTCAGTGTAAATGTGCCCCTGCTGTGTACTGTGCAATGGCTGTGTCTCACTGTACAGGGACATGGTCTGATCATACCACAATTCCTGGACAAGTCCTGTGGGATCCATACCTTGTTCATTTTAATGAATGTGAGCTTGCCCACGTTGGCTGTGGACAGGTGGATGCGCCTGTCTGTGATCACATCCCCTGCTGTGCTAAACACACGTTCCGACAGTACACTTGCCGCAGGGCAGGCCAGCAACTCCAAGGCAAAAAGGGCAAGCTCAGACCATGTGTCCAATTTGGAGACTCAGAACTTAAATGGGGCACACCCATCACTCAGTACGTAGAGACGTGTGAACATGTCCTCTTCCACCATGTTGTTGAAACACTACCTCCTGCTCATACAGACCATATTAGATGGTGGTGCCAGATGTTGTAGCATGCTGAGGAAGGTTTTCCACATTTTGGCCATGGTAACCCTCCCTTTCGAGGTAGTGCCGGCACCCCAGCCTCATTGGCGACTTCCCCCTCTACCTCTGCCCTGTGCTTCCACTGATCCCCCGCTGTCAGGTGGGAACGCTGTCAGTAGTGCATCTACCAGCATGCGCTTGTATTACCGCATTTTCCGATCCCACTGCAGTGACGGAAGTAAGGATGGTACGTTGTCCTTGTTGTGGGGATCTACCAAGGTGGCCTCCCAGTAATCAGCACTGGTAACAATCTGGGCAAGTCGGCGGTCTTTGTGCAGGCACAGCAGCATGTATTGATTAACTTGTGCCAGGCTGCCTAGAGGCAACGACAAGCTGTCCTGGGTGGGAGGTGTATCAGCTGGGTCCGCTTTATCCCCCAGCCTTGCTCGTGATGCCTGTGATCTGCTTTGAGTGCCACCTTGCTGTGAACATGTATCTTTTTCCTCCTCGTCATCCTCCAAAACTGTCCTCTGGCTGTTGGTACAGGAACTTATCCTCCGAGCCATGTGTGGAAGACTGGCCTGATAATGGTGTGAATGGTCCCTGATCCTCCTCCTGTTCTACCATCTCATCCATCATTGGCTGAAGCTTTTTTTCAAGGAAGTGTACAAGTGGGATAGTAACGCTGATGAAGGCGATATCAGCGCCTGCCATGTACTCAAAGCAGCGCAACACGGCACACACGTTGGTGTTGGTAGGACATTTCACCTCAGGCCCGGCCACTGCTATAATTTTTAATATAGACAGTGTAGGACTGTCCCAATTAGGGTCACCTTGTCGCTGGTGGGACGGCTTGTATACTTTTTTTGATCAAAAATAGTTCACTAAGTACCCTATATTTCATATGCAACTTTGCTTTACATTTATATATAATGATGGTAGGGTATGTGATATATTTTTTGTCTTTTGTAGGTTTTGTATCTTTTTGCTAGTGTGAACATGCTCTTATTTCTTGCATGTGTACCATCTTAGACCTCAGTTCACATTGCTTGGTTTTTAGTAGATCAGCTTTAGGTGAGTATAGATTTTCAACAATGCTACAGTGAAGAAAAAATTAAAACATAACCTTTACTAGATATGCCATAAAAAATCTTAGTAATAAAGTGTCCAGTGCTTGTGCAAAACAGAATAAACACCAATTAAAAAGAGCAGTGGGGGATGTATGACCTTATGTGTTTTGTCGGTAGATCTTTACCATGCCATCATTTTTTCTGTACCATTCGAAACCACTGAAAAAATTACCTCCTTTCTTTTAGGGGCAATAGAGTCATACATGTATAAGACATAAATTCAGTATGTCCCAGAGTCACACATGTACATGACATAAATGACGTATGCAGCAAACATGTAGCTACCTTCAGTTTATATTGGTGAGTATGTATGTCCCTTTAACCAACTACAAGACATCTCTTCCACTACCACCAATCATCACATCTGACCTGGCACCACAAATGAATATAGCTCAAAAATAGAGGGACCTCTTTTTCATATACTCATTAGGCTGTATTGGATCGATCTCACCCTTATCTCCTATTTATGGGCGATTGTTGTGTGGAACCTCCCTACGCATTTCTTTCCTTCATCAGGGGATTCAGGTTCCCATCAGAAAACAATCTATAATAGCCGTCCTACCACACATAAGTAACGTAGCGCACTCCACAGGGTGAAAGCCCATTGCCATATGCGCTAGATTTTCTGGTCCTGTTTCCCTCCAGCAATCCATCTGATGAAGGTCAGAATGTTATGACCGAAATGTTACACTTAAAATGGATTGCATGTTCTGAATAAATTATCTTATTTTCCGCATAAAAACTGCCGGATCTTATACTTTAAAACACATAAGGTCATACATCCCCCACTGTTCTTTTTAATTGGTGTTTATTCTGTTTTGCACAAGCACTGGGCACTTTATTACTAAGATTTTTTATGTCATATCTAGTAAAGGTTATGTCTTAATTTTTTCACCACTATATTTACCCAGCTTGTACTGGAGGCATGGTGGACCATAAAGACCAGCCCCCCTTTCCCAATCAGCATGCCTGTCCATTGATGAGTCGAGGACCCCCCGGGGCGGAGGCAGGTCTAAGCTGACATAGGCGCCGCATAGGACCCCACACACTCTCCTCTCTCCTGAACGACCCTGAGTGTCGTCTTGGGTATGGTGGGTGATGAGGCAGGGCAGCCGTATTGTCCTCTGGAGGCCAATCAGCTCACCCTCCCCGTGCAATGGGTGTTTTTCATATGTCTGCCACTTCGGGACCTGTCCGCAAAGCGAGCATCTCTCCCTTCCAATCCTTCTCCCCTGTGCCGTACCAGCTCCCTTCCATGGTGAACACAGGTAATGGAGAATCATTCTGATTCCAGAGAGGGAGCCTGAGAATTGACTACCACGTCCAAGGAAGGCAGCAGTCATGCAAAATAACCACTCCTGAGCAGGTGATGCAGCAAGACAAAATAACCATCCATGACTCTTTAGAGGTTCTGTAATTGGAATGAGTACTTTAAGTCCTGTAACGGGGATCTATTGAAGGGCAAATCTGGCGCCAACAGCCGCGGTAATTCCAGCTCCAGTAGCGTACGCTAAAGTCTCCCACAACTGTGAATGGTTATTCAATGAGTTAATTTTGCCTGCTTTTATGAATTTCTGACTACAGATCACCATAAAAAAACATGAATCTGTAAATGAGTGTATGGAAAAAAAAGCTATCAAGTTATGGTCTGTGGAAGAGATGTATGTGACCAGAATGAACACTCATTTCCAGCAGATGATACCGATATGAGACAACAAGAAACACAGCAAGATGACAAAAAGCAAGAACTTGACCTGGCCTCTAAAAATCTTTGAGACAAATTTAAAAAGATTGTGAAGTGGATTGAATTTAAAAAAAGTTTGGAAGACGAGGCGCTCTACCACGACTACCGTGTACACAGTTATGGACTGTGGAAGAGATGTATTACAGACATGCTGCACCAGCCTGTATTATGGACACGCTCCACCGTGGCTGTATTATGGGCACGCTACGCCAGCCTGCATTATGGTCACACTGCACCAGGCTGTATTATGGGCATGCTACACCAGCAGCACCATGGCCATGTCCACGTCCCCTATTTGATGCTCTCCTCATTTTTTCAAGCGTTTTTTAGGCTCAATACTACCACAGACACGAGTGCAGAATATAAAAATTTGTTTTCACGCACAGTACTATCACAGACACGGGTGCAGAGTATAAAAATTTATTTTTACGCACATTACTCCCACAGACACGAGTGCAGAGTAGAAAAAATAGTTTTTACGCACAGTACTATCACAGACACGGGTGCAGAGTAGAAAAATTTGTTTTTACGCATAGTACTCCCACAGATACGGGTGCAGATTATAAATGTATTTTTCACATACACTCTACTCCCACACACACTACAGATACGGGTGCAGAGTATAAAAAATTGGTTGTAGGCACACTACTCCCACGGACACGGGTGCAGAGTACACACAGAGAGGCTTTTCTGAAAACTCATATATATACCCATGTTTCTTCACCAATAATAAAGAAATGATGCACAAAAAAGACTGGATATTTTCGGAATGTGGGCTCTATATTTCAGCACCTATATAATGAACTGCTGCATACAGAAAACTAGACAATATCTGAGGTAGGCCCTATGTTTGTGTGCCAATAATAAAGAAGTGATGCACACAGAAGACTGTATATTATTTGAGGTAGACACTGTGTTCATGTGCCTATGTAATGAAGGAATGCACACAGAAGACTGGATATTAATGGAAGTAGGCCTTATGCCCTGCGCCTATGTAATTAAGTGATGCATTCAGAAGATTAGTTATTATTGGATGTAGGCCCTATGTTTCTGTGCCTAGGTAATGAAGTTCTGCACACAGAAGACTGAATATTATTGGAGACAGGCCCTATAGTCTTGCTTCTAAGCAATGAAGAGTGAAGTGATTCACACAGAAGACTTGATATCATTAGAGGTAGGCCCTATGTTCATGTGTCTATGTAATGGAGTCATGCACACAGAAGACTTTGTATTATTGGAGGTAAGCCCTATGTTCTTGTGCCTATGTATTGAAGTGATTCAGAAGACTGGATATTATTGGAAATAGGTCCTATGCTTGTTCCTATGTAATGAAGTGATACACACGAAAGACTGGATATTATTGGAGGTAGGCCCTATGTTCCTGCCGCTATGTAATGGAGTCATGCACACAAAAGACTAGATATTATTGGAAGTAGGCCCTATGTTCCTGCCGCTATGTAATGTAGTCATGCACACAAAAGACTAGATATTATTGGAGGTAGGCCCTATGCCCTGCGCCTATGTAATGATGTGATGCACCCAGGTGATTGGATATTATTGGAGGTGTCTGCCCCGAGCCTTCTTGGCAGAAATGGTTTTAGCTGCGCAGATGAGGTTGATCTGAAACCTTAGCAGGCCATCTTCCACTAAAGCCATACATTTGCTTATGGTTACAGACAGGTGCTGGAAATACACCTGTTTCTTGCAATCTATTTCTGTTTTTGTCATAACAGTTAAAGTGGTTTGGTGTTTGCATGAAACAGCTTAAATCAACAATAACATTTGTTTGGTCTTTTACACCTTTCGATGCACCAAGCTATTTGCTACATGCAACTCACTCTTCGAGCATAAACAAAGTCTGTGTTGTTACAGGCCTGCTTCACAGTCAGGAAAATGTTCAATTTGAATGAAGTCTGACCATGAAAAAGGCAGAACATCGTCATTTGTTAGCTTTTCATCCAGCAGAATTTGCACATTCCCTGTGCCTCCTATTGGCTATTAATAGTTCTTCTGTGGAAACAAATGGGTGCTCCAGAGAAAAAGACTTTATTTGCATGTTTATAGTTGATACATGACTTGAGGGAGTAGCAGATAAAATGTGTTGAGGTTTGCATGCAGGTGCTGAAAGCTGTAGCGTTTCCCTATGTCTTTCATCTCTCAGCATAATGTTCCTTTTACAGATCATTACATTGATTATTGGAATTGTTTTCAAGGCAGAATTACCAATCCCCTCTACATTGTTATTTACTCTAATTTACGAATATTTTTCAAAGTTCGTTTGATCCAAGAAAGGATGTCATGAGATCTGAGTATTTTTCTGATGTACAATTAATGCATCTTTCTTTAACTCTTAACCCGTTACCGACATATGATGTACCGGTACATCATATGCTCATATGACGGCTCCCTGACTTTGATGTAGGCGCACATGTAGAGTAGAGATGAGCGTTGTTCTACTCGAACTGTTCGCCAATCTCAAATTCGAGCTGTTTTGGGCGGTGTTCAAGCCGTTCGGTGAACACGAACAATTTGAGAAAAATTCGGCTGTTCGAGGTTATGTTCGATAACTGTTCGTGCACCAAAATCATAACTGGATTTTTTCTCAGTAATGATGAAAATTAATGTTAATATGCAGTTTGAGTGTACAGCGGGGTGGGGGGAGAGGCAGGGGATGGATCTCTGCAGGAATAATGAAGATCTCCATTTTTTTTTCTCTTTCCCGCATTTGCAGTGGGGAGGTGCAGTCTGTCAGCCTATAAGCAGCGCACACACGGAGCGAACTGCTGTTTTTCACACAAGCAAGGGCATGTGTCATTGGCAGTGTATGTCACATGTCCTTGCCCTATAAGACCAAGCCATTTTCCCCGTCGCCACCATTTTCTCACTGCTGCAGCTGCGTGTTAGACGGCACCGCTGTTGCTGTGTGCGCTATACCTTGTTAATTTCAAGCCAATTTTCGCACAAATATACAGATAGCTTGGGAGTAGGGAATAGTTGTGATTGCAGTCCTTTTAAGGACTAGGTTACAGCATTTCCTACGACTTTTATCAGGCAGGTCTGTGCTCTTAAATAGATAGATTGTGGGAGTAAAGACTAATTGTAATTGCAGTCCTTTTCAGGACTAGGTTACATCAGTTCCTATCAGTTTTTACCAGGCAGGTCTGTGCCAGTGCTGTGCAAGTTTTTTTCACAGCATTTGGCTGAATCTAGCAAAGCTAATCCTTTTTGGCCTATTGCAGAGTGTGTTAGTCAGTGGAGTAGCCTATCTGTGTTGCAAGATATACCACCTGTGTATAGAATACCAATTTTTTTACTGCACCTAGTGAAGTAAAATCTTTTGGGCATAGCATCATTCTATTAGTCCATCTATACTGACCTCCATCAGGTTGCAAATTGAATATAATTTTTTTCTGCATCTAGCTCTGAAAAAATATTTGGGCTTCTAGCAGTGTGTGGGACTTGTTCTATTAGTCCATCTATACTGACCTCCATCAGGTTGCAAATTAAAAATAATTTTTATCTGCATCTAGATCTGAAAAAATATTTGTCCTTCTAGCAGTGTGTGGGACTTTCTCTATTAGTCCATCTATACTGACCTCCATCAGGTTGCAAATTAAAAATAATTTTTATCTGCATCTACCTCTGAAAAAATATTTGGGCTTCTAGCTGTGTGTGGGACTTGTTCTATTAGTCCATCTATACTGACCTCCATAAAGTTGCAAACTGAATATAATTTTTTTCTGCATCTAGCTCTGAAAAAATATTTGGCCTTCTAGCAGTGTGTGGGACTTTCTCTATTAGTCCATCTATACTGACCTCCATCAGGTTGCAAACTGAATATATATTTTTTCTGCATCTACCTCTGAAAAAATATTGGGCTTCTAGCTGTGTGTGGGACTTGTTCTATTAATCCATCTATACCGACCTCCATCAGGTTGCAAACTGAATATATTTTTTTTCTGCATCTACCTCTGAAAAAATATTGGGCTTCTAGCTGTGTGTGGGACTTGTTCTATTAATCCATTTATACAGACCTCCATCAGGTTGCAAACTGAATATAATCTTTTTCTGCATCTAGCTCTGAAAAAATAGTTTGCCTTCTAGCAGTGTGTGGGACTTTCTCTATTAGTCCATCTATACTGACCTCCATCAGGTTGCAAATTAAAAATAATTTTTATCTGCATCTAGCTCTGAAAAAATATTTGGCCTTCTAGTGTGTGGGACTTTCTCTATTAGTCCATCTATACTGACCTCCATCAGGTTGCAAATTAAAAATAATTTTTATCTGCATCTACCTCTGAAAAAATATTTGGGCTTCTAGCTGTGTGTGGGACTTGTTCTATTAGTCCATCTATACTGACCTCCATCAGGTTGCAAACTGAATATAATTTTTTTCTGCATCTAGCTCTGAAAAAATATTTGGCCTTCTAGTAGTGTGTGGGACTTTCTCTATTAGTCCATCTATACTGACCTCCATCAGGTTGCAAATTAAAAATAATTTTTATCTGCATCTAGCTCTGAAAAAATATTTGGCCTTCTAGCAGTGTGTGGGACTTTCTCTATTAGTCCATCTATACTGACCTCCATCAGGTTGCAAATTAAAAATAATTTTTATCTGCATCTACCTCTGAAAAAATATTTGGGCTTCTAGCTGTGTGTGGGACTTGTTCTATTAGTCCATCTATACTGACCTCCATGAGGTTGCAAACTGAATATAATTTTTTTCTGCATCTAGCTCTGAAAAAATATTTGGCCTTCTAGCGGTGTGTGGGACTTTCTCTATTAGTCCATCTATACTGACCTCCATCAGGTTGCAAATTAAAAATAATCTTTATCTGCATCTAGCTCTGAAAAAATATTTGGCCTACTAGCAGTGTGTGGGACTTTCTCTATTAGTCCATCTATAATGACCTCCATCAGGTTGCAAATTAAAAATATTTTTTTTCTGCATCTAGCGCTGAAAAAATATTTGGCCTTCTAGCAGTGTGTGGGACTTTTTCTATTAGTCCATCTATACTGACATCCATCAGGTTGCAAACTGAATATATTTTTTTTCTGAATCTACCTCTGAAAAAATATTGGGTTTCTAGCTGTGTGTGGGACTTGTTCTATTAATCCATCTATACAGACCTCCATCAGGTTGCAAATTGAATATAATTTTTTTCTGCATCTAGCTCTGAAAAAATAGTTGGCCTTCTAGCAGTGTGTGGGACTTTCTCTATTAGTCCATCTATACTGACCTCCATCAGGTTGCAAATTAAAAATAATTTTTATCTGCATCTAGCTCTGAAAAAATATTTGGCCTTCTAGCAGTGTGTGGGACTTTCTCAATTAGTCCATCTATACTGACCTCCATCAGGTTGCAAATTAAAAATAATTTTTATTGCATCTACCTCTGAAAAAATATTTGGGCTTCTAGCTGTGTGTGGGACTTGTTCTATTAGTCCATCTATACTGACCTCCATCAGGTTGCAAATTAAAAATAATTTTTATCTGCATCTACCTCTGAAAAAATATTTGGGCTTCTAGCTGTGTGTGGGATTTGTTCTATTAGTCCATCTATACTGACCTCCATCAGGTTGCAAACTGAATATAATTTTTTTCTGCATCTAGCTCTGAAAAAATATTTGGCCTTCTAGCAGTGTGTGGGACTTTCTCTATTAGTCCATCTATACTGACCTCCATCAGGTTGCAAATTTAAAATAATTTTTATCTGCATCTTGCTCTGAAAAAATATTTGGCCTTCTAGCAGTGTGTGGGACTTTCTCTATTAGTCCATCTATACTGACCTCCATCAGGTTGCAAACTGAATATATATTTTTTCTGCATCTACCTCTGAAAAAATATTGGGCTTCTAGCTGTGTGTGGGACTTGTTCTATTAATCCATCTATAGAGACCTCCATCAGGTTGCAAACTGAATATATTTTTTTCTGCATCTACCTCTGAAAAAATATTGGGCTTCTAGCTGTGTGTGGGACTTGTTCTATTAATCCATCTATACAGACCTCCATCAGGTTGCAAACTGAATATAATTTTTTTCTGCATCTAGCTCTGAAAAAATAGTTGGCCTTCTAGCAGTGTGTGGGACTTGTTCTATTAGTCCACCTATACTGACCTCCATCAGGTTGCAAATTCAAAATAATTTTTTGTCTGCATCTAGCTCTGAAAAAATATTTGGCCTTCTAGCAGTGTGTGGGACTTTCTCTATTAGTCCATCTATACTGACCTCCATCAGGTTGCAAACTGAATATATTTTTTTTCTGCATCTACCTCTGAAAAAATATTTGGGCTTCTAGCTGTGTGTGGGACTTGTTCTATTAGTCCATCTATACTGACCTCCATCAGGTTGCAAATCGAATATAATTTTTTTCTCCATCTAAGCCAGCCTATAGTTTTGGCCTAATACCACAGTTTGGCCACTCAGCTCTGCTCGGTTCCCATCCATTGTTTTTTTGTGCAAACAACTCCAGAGTTGTGAATTAGTTAACCACCAAAATGAGTGGAAAAAGGCCTGCTGCTGGTGGAAAGGGGAATAGGCGTGTTGGGAAGGGGAAAAAAGGTTGTGTCCGTGGGGTAGGTGTTAAAGCAACAGTAACATCTGCAGAAGAAAGACCATCTTCCAGCCAAACTAAAATGTCTACTTCTTTTAGCGGACAATGTGATAAGATCCCTTTCTTACGGCCACGCCAATCGCTACAAATTCCAGATGAGGCACAAAAACAGCAGGTGCTTCAACGGATATCAAGTGCTCCTTTAAGTGGGCTCTCCTCCACATCAACTTCAACATCACAAATACTCCAGTCCTCAAAGGTGTCACCCCAATCGCACTTGCTTCCTCACAGCTCCCAAATCTCCAGCTGCCCGTCTGAGTATGAGGTAGAACAGATGGTTGAGTCTGCAGAGCTGTTTACTCATACTATAGCCTGGGAATCAGAGGTCGACTCCAGTGCTTCTGTGAATCCAGACGAGGAAATGATCTGCACTGATGCCCAGAATCTTTATGAGTCGGATCCAGGACCAGACGCAGAAGGTTCTGACCATAATGTAGACCCTCATTCCCAAACTGTAACTCCTGTTGGTGGAGATAATGAGAAAGACGATGATGAGACTCAAATACCTGATTGGAGCGACAACTTTAGTTTTTTGTCAGGGCAGGAACAGGTTGGCTCTGAGGACGACGGGTGTGATAACGCACAGGGTGATGATGATGAGGTTGGAGATCCCACTTACTGTCAACCCACAGTCAGCCAAGAGATGAGGTCAGCAGAGGAGGTGGAGGAAGATGCTAGTGACGACGAGGTCAGGTTGCGCCTTCCTGGACAGAGACGTAGTACTGGAAGCACGTCAACAACTGCATCCTCAAACACAACTCTGCCTCTCACCACAAGTCGTGGTGGCTCTTCAGGTCGCATGGGTGCTAAGCCTTGCATAGCCTGGGCATTTTTTCAGATCGATAAAGATGACCCAACTCGTGTTATCTGTAACATTTGTCAGGAAAAGCTAAGTAGAGGCCAAAAAATACATAGTTTGAGTACTTCATGCATGAACCGGCACATGGACATGAAGCATAAGTTGCAGTGGGAAGCTCAGTGTGCTACAATGCGGCCTAGCCGGCCGGGCCAACCACCGTCTGCCATATCTTGTGCATCCGCGGCCTCTTCATCCTCTGTGACTGGGGGGACAGCAGTCACACCTGTTTTGGGGCGCAGACCTGCCACCTCTTTACCCGCAACAGCCAGCGTGATTGGCAGGTCATCATTTTCTTTGGAGGTGGTAACACCAGCTGGTGTTGAGCGCTGTCCGACATCGATAGCACCACCTTTGGATCAAGGCAACCTAACATGTCCGCCTGCATCTTCCTCACAGACCGGCAGTTTGCCGGGGACACCCTTATCAACCCCGTCTAAGCACAATAGCCAGCCCTCGGTCCCTCAGATGTGGACAAGTAAAAGACCATTTCCTCCTAGCCATGAGAAAGCTAAGAGGTTGAATTTCACCATCTGCAAGCTCTTGGCTACAGAAATTCTGCCTTTCCGCCTGGTGGACACAGAGGATTTTCGAGACCTTATGTCCGTCGCAGTGCCTCAGTACCAGATGCCCAGTCGGCACTACTTCTCAAATAAAGGTGTGCCTGCGCTCCACCAGCATGTCGCACTCAACATCACCACTTCTTTCAGAAACTCTGTGTGTGACAGGGTGCATTTCACCACAGACACTTGGACGAGTAGGCATGGACAGGGGCGTTACATGTCGCTGACTGGGCACTGGGAAACTATGGTGACAGCAGGACAAGGGGCTGCTGTCCAAGTCTTGCCGTCCCCACGAGTTGTGCGTCAATCCTCTTTATGTCAAAGTTCCTCCACTGCTTCTGCCTCCTCAACCCTCAACCTCCTCTCGGTCTCCCACCTGCACCCAAAGCCTGTCTGGTCATGCCACAAGCTTTCTAACTGCGCAGAAGGGATCCTGCACACCTCCTTACTATGCTGGCAGTAGGGCTCAACGTCATCAGGCGGTTTTTACTTTGAAATGTCTGGGAAATGTGAGTCACACAGCTGAGGAGTTGTGGTCAGCTCTGGAGAACCAATTTAATGAATGGTTGTCTCCACTGGACCTGAAACCAGGGAAGGCCGTGTGCGACAATGCTGCAAACCTGGGTGCGGCCCTTCGCCGGGGCAATGTCACACACGTGCCTTGTATGGCTCACGTGTTGAACCTGGTTGTCCAGCAATTTTTAGCCCACTATCCCAGACTAGATGGCCTTCTGCAGAGGGCACGGTCGCTGTGTGCTCACTTCCGCCGTTCGCATCCCGCAGCTCAGCGACTTACATCTCTACAGGAGTCGTTGGGCCTGCCACTTCACCGGCTAAAATGCGATGTGCCTACCCGGTGGAATTCAACTCTGCACATGTTGCAGCGACTGTGGCAGCACCGACAAGCCCTGGTGCAATACGTTCTGACGTATAGCCTGGGCCAACGAGATCCAGAGGTGGGGCAAATCACGCTGGAGGAGTGGTCTCAGATCAGGGACCTATGCCCCCTTCTGCACAGTTTTGAAATGGCGACGAAGATGTTTAGTGCTGATGATGCCATTATCAGCATGACTATTCCGGTGATTTACATGCTGGAGCACATGTTAAACAGAATTCAGAGTCAGGTGGTGGCACAAGAGGAGGTGGAGGAAGTAGAGGAGGAGGAGTTGTATGCGGAAGGGCTAACATCTGCAAGGTCCAGACGGTCGGCAGCACCAAGGCGGCAGGCATGTGAGGGTGGGGGAGATGGTTTTACCAGGGCGCATGGTAGCAGCCAAACTAGTGAGGAAGGTGCAGGAGCCCAGGAAGAAGTGGAGGACGAACTGATGGAAGACTCATCAGATGAGGGAGAACTTGATCACATTTCTGTTGTGCGAGGTTGGGGGGAGAGGACAGAGGAAGGAAGCATGATTGTTACCTCGCCACCAACACAACAGGGACTTGGTGCTCCTGGATGCGCAACACACATGAGTGCCTTCTTGCTGCACTACCTGCAACATGACCCTCGAATTGTGAGAATTAGAAATAATCCTGACTACTGGGTTGCCACACTGTTAGATCCCCGGTACAAAAGTAAATTTGCTGAAATTATTCCTGCCATAGAAAGGGATGCACGCATGCAGGAGTATCAGCAGAGACTGTTGCAGAATCTTACATGTGCTTTTCCACAAAACACCAGTGGTGCACGTAGTGAATCTCACAGTTCCAACTTGCCAACCGTGGGACCGTCAAGTGTTCAGCACTCAAACCGTAACAGAACCACAGTATCTGCTGGTAACATCAATTTTGCGGAATCATTTCACCACTTTTTTAGCCCATCCTTTGCAAGGCCACAGGAGACAAGAAGTCTGACACATAGTCAACGCCTAGAGACGATGGTACAGGAGTATCTCCAAGTAAACATTGAAACCATGACTGTGTCACTGGACCCTTGCTCTTTTTGGGCTTCCAATCTGGATAAATGGCCGGAGCTAGCCACTTACGCCTTGGAGATCTTGTCATGCCCCACAGCCAGCGTTCTGTCTGAACGTGTGTTCAGCGCTGCTGGTGGTGTGCTGACAGATAAGCGCACGCGGCTCTCCACTGATAATGTAGACAGACTCACGTTCATAAAGATGAACAAATCATGGATCCGAAACGACTTTTCTACCCCTGTGTCATCCTGGGGAGAGTAAAAGCTTGATGATTTGTTAAAATCACGCTACCAACCGTTTTAAGCTTTCAAATTACTAATCATGTTTATCTGTATCTTGGCTGGAAAATAATTTGGGCTTTGTAGCAGTGTGCAGCACTGATTCTATTAGGCCATCTATAATAAGCTCCACCAGATTTAAAATTACTAATCATGTTTAGCTGTATCTTGGCTGGAAAATAATTTGGGCTTTGTAGCAGTGTGCAGCACTGATCCTATTAGGCCATCTATACTAAGCTCCACCAGATTTAAAATTAATAATAATTTTTAGCTGCATCTAGCCCGGAAAATAATTTTGGGGCTCCGAGATGCGCAAGACACATAAGTGCCTTCTTGCTGCACTACCTGCAACATGACCCTCATATTGTCAGAATTCGAAGTAATCATGACTACTGGGTTGCCACACTCTTAGATCCCCCAAACTTTTCGATCAACCTTTTCATTTTAATAAAGACCAAAAAAATGGTTATTTTTGAAATTATAAGCATTAGCAGGTTATTAGAAACTGAAATCAAACAGTTTTCAACTCAAAACTTTATTCTAGGTGATGTTACATTTTCACATAGGACCCCTTGTTCGAAAGGAGCTTGTGAACTCTCTCGTCCATTGAATTTGTCAGGTTTTGGATGGTTTCTGCTTCAATTGTTTTGCATGAGGACAGAATACCCTCCCAGAGGTGTTGCTTAGATGTGAACTGCCTCCCGCCATCATAGACACTCCTTTTGATGATGCTCCAGAGGTTCTGAATGGGGTAGAGGTCAGGGGAGCATGGGGGTCACACCATAAGTTTGTCCCCTTTTATGCCCATATCAGCCAGAGATGCAGATGTTTTATGTGCAGCATGAGATGGTGCATTATCATGCAAAAAAATGATCTTGCTGTGAAATACACGGTTCTTCTTCTTGAACCATGGCAGGAAGTGCTGTTTGAGAAAATCCACATACATTATGGAGTTCATCTTTAGCGCCTTCAGGGATCCTAAAGGGGCCGACAATCTCTCTCCCCATGATTCCAGCCCAAAACATTGCTCCACCTCCTCCTTGTTGTCGCTGTAGCCGTGTTTGCGTGGGGTGTCCATCAACCAGCCATCCTCCACTCCATCCATCTGGACCATCGAGCGCTGCACGGCACTCATCCGTGAACAAAACAGTTTTGAAATCAGTCTTCATGTAATGTTTGGCCCACTGGAGCCGTTTCTGCTTGTGTGAAGTGGATAGAGGAGGTCGACAGGATGGCGTATGCACAGCTGCAAACCTCTGAAGGACCCTGCATCTTGTTGTTCGGGGGACGTTGGAGGCACAAGCAGCTTCAAAAACTTGTCTGCTGCTATGACAAGGCTTTTTTGCCGCTGCTCTTTCAACCTGACGTAATTGCCTGTAGGAAAGAGTCCTCAATTTGCCCTTATCAGCACGCACACGTGTGTACTGTGAATCAGCTACATACTTCTTGATTGCCAAGACACTGCATCCTGATCATCGCACTATGTTGATTGTAGTCATGCCTTGACCTAAACACTCCACAATTTGTTGCTTCTCAGCAGCCGACACATCCTTTTTCTTTCCCATTTTGGCAGAAAATGTAGGCTGCTTAATAATGTGAGACAGCCTTCTTAAGTAGTCTTGCCTTTCATTGGACACACCTGCCAAACTAATTAGCACAGGTGTCTGCAATTGCTTACAGTGATATAAAGAGCCCTGACACACATCACCATCAATGAGTTTAACTGACAAACAAACAAATTCTTCCCTTATCACTCCTAAACACTTTTTGCATAATAATTTGGAACACAGTGTACATGTGCTTTTCCACAAAACACCAGTGGTTCACGTAGTGAATCTTACAGTTCTAACTTGCCAACCGTGATCTGTATGGAGTTGTTCAATAAAGGGCCCAAAATTAAGATAACATAGATGGGAGAGGTCTCTATGAATAGGAATTCCTAAGTATTTGATACCCTGTGAGGGCCAGGCAAAGGGAAAGTTGGACTGGATGGAATCCTATATGGATTTGGGGAGGGAGACATCGAGGGCCTCAGACTTCGCTGCATTGATTTTAAAATTTGACCATGTAACAAAGTGATCTATTTCAGCCATAACAGCATGGATGGATATATGTGATTGAGTGATATATACTAGGACATTATCAGCAAATAGAGAGCACTTGTACTCGGTGCCTCCCACCTCAATCCACCTAATATTGGGGTTATGGCGAATTGATGAGAGCAGGTGCTCCGTCACTAGGATGTATAAGAGAGGGGACAGAGGACATCCCTGCCTTGTCCCATTGGTGATTGTGAAAGGTGATGAAAATGTTCTGATGCACCCCCTGGGCCTTGGGACACCCGGAGCCAGACCCTTTTTGGTGGATGCTGGTGGTTGTAGTCTTCGTGGCGGCGACCTGGTTCCGTGGCTCAGGGTGGTCAAACCAGTGGCGGAACTATTTATATGGTTTTGATGTTTAAATGTCCGACTACGCCACCCGTGGATTGCGTTCAGAGTGAACCGCCGCTGCAGTGCAGACCGCTGAGGCTGGTGTTGTGGGTGCAGCAGAGCGTAGCATAACTCCCCACGGGAGGAGTATAGCCTCAGGGCAGTGTATGCGGAGGATGGGGGTGATGGTGCAGGGCAGCAGCAGTAACGACACGGAGTCAGTGATGCAGTCCAGGGCCTTTACTCACAGTTCTTATTATCCAGACCACGTCTGCAGGTAACGGCTGCCCACGTCGTACTGTGCTCACCAGGTGAGGGGCTCAGACAACTCCCAGATAACTTTGGAGCGCTTCACAGGACCCCCTTTGTGTGTCCTTTGTCTGGCCTTTCTTACCAACCCTTCTGTCCGGCTGCTTCGGGCCTCCTCTTGGTAAACTTGGCGCCAGTTTCCCTGACCCTATGTGGTGCCTTCCTAGCGGGTGTAGCGAGGGGCTGCGCCACATAAAATGTCAGAGCCTCCGGTTTCTAGCTGAGGGTCGTTTCCTGCCTCCACTAGTTTCGGGGACCGGTCTCCCCCTTTGGCCTGACCCCTCCACGCAGGTGGATTCGGGCGTGCGGTGGCGACTCGCCCGTCCGCACCCCTGGGATCCCTTCATTCCTCGTTCATGGAGCCTTCTCCGCTCCTCTTCCTTCCTTCTCCCTCTTCCAGGCCTGGGCCTCTGTTACTAGGCCCGCCTCCGGAGCAGAGCCCATGCAGAGCCCCTGCTCCCTGCCACTTCTGCTCAGACTTCTCTGCACTGAACTAAGATGGTGCCCACCTTTTATACTCCCTTCTCAATGCACCAGGAACTGCTTCCTCCCTGCTCCTGCACTACAGGGTTCCCCTTCCTCAGTGTTCCCTCCCCCCACTCCAGCCAGGGACAGGGACTGTCGTGCCCATCTCAGAGGCATATTGGTCGCCCTGCCCCACGGCAATGTGGTGTAATGCATGCAGGTGTCGGGTCCTGATCCACACTCCATCCTTACCTGAGAGTGAGATATCACACCTCTGGGTGAGGTGCAATACCTCTGTAGCAACCGAGCACTCAGGGTGCTACAGTTCCATTTATCTTCAGCCTAGGTGACGTATTGTGATACAGGGCCGTGATTTTGGCTTTAAAAGGGTCCCCTAGACCCCTACCCCAAGCTTTTTAAGAGAATCATATATGGCGTGCCAGGAGACTCTATGGAATGCTTTCTCAGCATCCAACGAGAGTATCTAATTACAAATTTTTAACTGCATCTAGCCCAGGAAATACTTTGTGCCTAGTAGCAGTGTCTGCTAGTCAGCGGATTATCCCGGCTCTTAAGCAAGCTACACCACCTGTAGTTTGGACACTTAATTTTTTCAAAGGAAATGCTTCGGGACCACGGGATACTCAGTGAAGAGCATCAGGAGGCACCCCAAGGCATAGGGGCTGGGACTGGCAGTAGGATGCCTTGCGGTGGACAGCCGAGCTCGATCCTTATAAAAGCTTTTTAACTGCAGCAGCTTTAGTGGACGCTACTGGAGCTGGAATTACGCGGCTGCTGGCATGAGACTTGCCCTCCAATAGATCCTTGTAAATGGATTTAAAGTGTATTCATTCAAATTAGAGAGACAATTTAAATTAAAAAGCTTAGAGCTGCCTCCACCACAGGGGGGCTCGCTCGACCCACCAGCGAACAGGCACCAGTATTGGGAGAGGGGGGCTGGCCGTCAGGGTTCACCGCGGCTCTGGCACAAACCCGGCAACACGGAGGTGGGACGGACAGGAGCGGACTGAACGTGTCGGCTTCTCACTTTTTGGATTTTAGAAGGGCATGACATGCCTATATTTGTGTCTCCCCCTCCTTTTACTCCTCCACCTCTTTTCTTTTCGCATGACTATATGTACTTGTCACTTTTCCATGTGTTAGTTGTGTCTTCTGAGCAGTTTGTCAGCTTTTGGACACCTTTGGAGGTGTTTTCTATGTGTTTCTATGTGTTTTTGTTTGCCTGCCATTGGTTTTAACGGTGTTCGAAGGTGTTCGACAAACAGTTCGACGAACAGTTCGGCGAACACACGGGTGTTCGACGAACCGAACTGAACTCGAACACTACTGGGGTGGCTCAACACTAGTGACTACCTCTTGAAGCTCATCAAGAGAATGCCAAGAGTGTGCAAAGCAGTCATCAAAGCAAAAGGTGGCTACTTTGAAGAACCTAGAATATAAGACATATTTTCAGTTGTTTCACACTTTTTTGTTAAGTATATAATTCCACATGTGTTAATTCATAGTTTTGATGCCTTCAGTGTGAATGTCCAATTTTCATAGTCATGAAAATACAGAGAAATCTATAAATGAGAAGGTGTGTCCAATCTCTATATATATATACCACCCCACATTCAGACTATAAGACGCACCCCCCACTTTCCTCCAAAAACTAACACATGGAAAAGTGACAAGTACATATAGTCATGCGAAAAGAAAAGAGGTGGAGGAGTAAAAGGAGGGGGAGACACAGATATAGGCATGTCATGCCCTTCTAAAATCCAAAAAGTGAGAAGCCGACACGGCCAGTCCGCTCCTGCCCGTGCCACCTCCGTGTCGCCGGGTTTGTGCCAGAGCCGCGGTGAACCCTGATGGCCAGCCCCCCTCTCCCAATACTGGTGCCTGTCCGCTGGTGGGTCGAGCGAGCCCCCCTGTGGTGGAGGCAGCTCTAAGCTTTTTAATTTAAATTGTCTCTCTAATTTGAATGAATACACTTTAAATCCATTTACAAGGATCTATTGGAGGGCAAGTCTCATGCCAGCAGCCGCGTAATTCCAGCTCCAGTAGCGTCCACTAAAGCTGCTGCAGTTAAAAAGCTTTTATAAGGATCGAGCTCGGCTGTCCACCGCAAGGCATCCTACTGCCAGTCCCAGCCCCTATGCCTTGGGGTGCCTCCTGATGCTCTTCACTGAGTATCCCGTGGTCCTGAAGCATTTCCTTTGAAAAATGAAGTGTCCAAACTACAGGTGGTGTAGCTTGCTTAACAGCCGGGATAATCCGCTGACTAGCAGACACTGCTACTAGGCACAAAGTATTTCCTGGGCTAGATGCAGTTAAGAATTTGTAATTAGATACTCTCGTTGGATGCTGAGAAAGCATTCCATAGAGTCTCCTGGCACGCCATATATGATTCTCTTAAAAAGCTTGGGGTAGGGGTCTAGGGGACCCTTTTATAGCCAAAATCACGGCCCTGTATCGCAATACGTCACCTAGGCTGAAGATAAATGAAACTGTAGCACCCTGAGGGCTCGGTTGCTACAGAGGTATTGCACCTCACCCAGAGGTGTGATATCTCACTCTCAGGTAAGGATGTAGTGTGGATCAGGACCCGACACCTGCATGCATTACACCACATTGCCGTGGGGCAGGGCGACCAATATGCCCCTGAGATGGGCACGACAGTCCCTGTCCCTGGCTGGAGTGGGGGGAGGGAACACTGAGGAAGGGGAACCCTGTAGTGCAGGAGCAGGGAGGAAGCAGTTCCTGGGTGCATTGAGAAGGGAGTATAAAAGGTGGGCACCATCTTAGTTCAGTGCAGAGAAGTCTGAGCAGAAGTGACAGGGAGCAGGGGCTCTTCATGAGCTCTGCTCCGGAGGCGGGCCTAGTAACAGAGGCCCAGGCCTGGAAGAGGGAGAAGGAAGGAAGAGGAGCGGAGAAGGCTCCAGGAACGAGGAACGAAGGGATCTCAGGGGTGCGGACGGGCGAGTCGCCACCGCACGCCCGAATCCACCTGCGTGGAGGGGTCAGGCCAAAGGGGGAGACCGGTCCCCGAAACTAGTGGAGGCAGGAAACGACCCTCAGCTAGAAACAGGAGGCTGTGACATTTTATGTGGCGCAGCCCCTCGCTACACCCGCTAGGAAGGCACCACATAGGGTCAGGGAAACTGGCGCCAAGTTTACCAAGAGGAGGCCCGAGGCAGCCGGACAGAAGGGTTGGTAAGAAAGGCCAGACAAAGGACACACAAAGGGGGTCCTGTGAAGCACTCCAAAGTTATCTGGGAGTTGTCTGAGCCCCTCACCTGGTGAGCACAGTACGACGTGGGCAGCCGTTACCTGCAGACGTGGTCTGGATAATAAGAACTGTGAGTAAAGGCCCTGGACTGCATCACTGACTCCGTGTCATTACTGCTGCTGCCCTGCACCATCACCCCCATCCTCCGCATACACTGCCCTGAGGCTATACTCCTCCCGTGGGGAGTTATGCTACGCTCTGCTGCACCCACAACACCAGCCTCAGTGGTCTGCCCTGGAGCGGCGGTTCACTCTGACCGCAATCCACGGGTGGCGTAGTCGGACATTTAAACATCAAAACCACATAAATAGTTCCGCCACTGGTTTGACCGCCCTGAGCCACGGAACCGGGTTGCCGCCACGGAGACTACAACCACCAGCATCCACCAAAAAGGGTCCGGCTCCGGGTGTCCCAAGGCCCAGGGGGCGCGTCAGAACATTTTCATCACCTTTCACAATCACCAATGGGACAAGGCAGGGATGTTCTCTGTCCCCTCTCTTATACATCCTAGTGACGGAGCACCTGCTCTCATCAATTCGCCATAACCCCAATATTAGGTGGATTGAGGTGGGAGGCACCGAGTACAAGTGCTCTCTATTTGCTGATGATGTCCTAGTATATATCACTCAATCACATATATCCATCCATGCTGTTATGGCTGAAATAGATCACTTTGTTACATGGTCAAATTTTAAAATCAATGCAGCGAAGTCTGAGGCCCTCGATGTCTCCCTCCCCAAATCCATATAGGATTCCATCCAGTCCAACTTTCCCTTTGCCTGGCCCTCACAGGGTATCAAATACTTAGGAATTCCTATTCATAGAGACCTCTCCCATCTATGTTATCTTAATTTTGGGCCCTTTATTGAACAACTCCATACAGACCACGGTTGGCAAGTTAGAACTGTAAGATTCACTACGTGAACCACTGGTGTTTTGTGGAAAAGCACATGTACACTGTGTTCCAAATTATTATGCAAAAAGTGTTTAGGAGTGATAAGGGAAGAATTTGTTTGTTTGTCAGTTAAACTCATTGATGGTGATGTGTGTCAGGGCTCTTTATATCACTGTAAGCAATTGCAGACACCAGTGCTAATTAGTTTGGCAGGTGTGTCCAATGAAAGGCAAGACTACTTAAGAAGGCTCTCTCACATTATTCAGCAGCCTACATTTTCTGCCAAAATGGGAAAGAAAAAGGATGTGTCGGCTGCTGAGAAGCAACAAATTGTGGAGTGTTTAGGTCAAGGCATGACTACAATCAACATTGTGCGATGATCAGGATGAAGTGTCTTGGCAATCAAGAAGTATGTAGCTGATTCACAGTACACACGTGTGCGTGCTGATAAGGGCAAATTGAGGACTCTTTCCTACAGGCAATTACGTCAGGTTGAAAGAGCAGCGGCAAAAAAGCCTTGTCATAGCAGCAGACAAGTTTTGAAGCTGCTTGTGCCTCCAACGTCCCCCGAACAACAAGATGCAGGGTCCTTCAGAGGTTTGCAGCTGTGCATACGCCATCCTGTCGACCTCCTCTATCCACTTCACACAAGCAGAAACGGCTCCAGTGGGCCAAACATTACATGAAGACTGATTTCAAAACTGTTTTGTTCACGGATGAGTGCCGTGCAGCGCTCGATGGTCCAGATGGATGGAGTGGAGGATGGCTGGTTGATGGACACCCCACGCAAACATGGCTACAGCGCCAACAAGGAGGAGGTGGAGTAATGTTTTGGGCTGGAATCATGGGGAGAGAGATTGTCGGCCCCTTTAGGATCCCTGAAGGCGCTAAAGATGAACTCCATAATGTATGTGGATTTTCTCAAACAGCACTTCCTGCCATGGTTCAAGAAGAAGAACCGTGTATTTCACAGCAAGATCATTTTTTTGCATGCTCCCCTGACCTCTACCCCATTCAGAACCTTTGGAGCATCATTAAAAGGAGTGTCTATGATGGCGGGAGGCAGTTCACATCTAAGCAACAGCTCTGGGAGGGTATTCTGTCCTCATGCAAAACAATTGAAGCAGAAACCATCCAAAACCTGACAAATTCAATGGACGAGAGAGTTCAGAAGCTCCTTTCGAACAAGGGGTCCTATGTGAAAATGTAACATCACCTAGAATAAAGTTTTGAGTTGAAAACTGTTTGATTTCAATTTCTAACATCCTGCTAATGCTTATAATTTCAAAAATGACCATTTTTTTGGTCTTTATTAAAATGAAAAGGTTGATCGAAAAGTTTGGGGGATCTAAGAGTGTGGCAACCCAGTAGTCATGAATACTTCGAATTCTGACAATATGAGGGTCATGCTGCAGGTAATGCAGCAAGAAGGCACTTATGTGTCTTGCGCATCTCGGAGCCCCAAAATTATTTTCCGGGTTAGATGCAGCTAAAAATTATTTTTAATTTTAAATCTGGTGGAGCTTATTATAGATGGCCTAATAGGATCAGTGCTGCACACTGCTACAAAGCCCAAATTATTTTCCAGTCAAGATACAGATAAACATGATTAGTAATTTGAAAGCTTAAAACGGTTGGTAGGGTGATTTTAAACAATCATCAAGCTTTTACTCTCCCCAGGATGACACAGGGGTAGAAAAGTCGTTTCGGATCCATGATTTGTTCATCTTTATGAACGTGAGTCTGTCTACATTATCAGTGGAGAGCCGCGTGCGCTTATCTGTCAGCACACCACCAGCAGCGCTGAACACACGTTCAGACAGAACGCTGGCTGTGGGGCATGACAAGATCTCCAAGGCGTAAGTGGCTAGCTCCGGCCATTTATCCAGATTGGAAGCCCAAAAAGAGCAAGGGTCCAGTGACACAGTCGTGGCTTCAATGTTTACTTGGAGATACTCCTGTACCATCGTCTCTAGGCGTTGACTATGTGTCAGACTTCTTGTCTCCTGTGGCCTTGCAAAGGATGGGCTAAAAAAGTGGTGAAATGATTCTGCAAAATTGATGTTACCACCAGATACTGTGGTTCTGTTACGGTTTGAGTGCTGAACACTTGACGGTCCCACGGTTGGCAAGTTGGAACTGTGAGATTCACTACGTGCACCACTGGTATTTTGTGGAAAAGCACATGTAAGATTCTGCAACAGTCTCTGCTGATACTCCTGCATGCGTGCATCCCTTTCTATGGCAGGAATAATTTCTGCAAATTTACTTTTGTACTGGGGATCTAACAGTGTGGCAACCCAGTAGTCAGGATTATTTCTAATTCTCACAATTCGAGGGTCATGTTGCAGGTAGTGCAGCAAGAAGGCACTCATGTGTGTTGCGCATCCAGGAGCACCAAGTCCCTGTTGTGTTGGTGGCGAGGTAACAATCATGCTTCCTTCCTCTGTCCTCTCCCCCCAACCTCGCACAACAGAAATGTGATCAAGTTCTCCCTCATCTGATGAGTCTTCCATCAGTTCGTCCTCCACTTCTTCCTGGGCTCCTGCACCTTCCTCACTAGTTTGGTTGCTACCATGCGCCCTGGTAAAACCATCTCCCCCACCCTCACATGCCTGCCGCCTTGGTGCTGCCGACTGTCTGGACCTTGCAGATGTTAGCCCTTCCGCATACAACTCCTCCTCCTCTACTTCCTCCACCTCCTCTTGTGCCACCACCTGTCTCCGAATTCTGTTTAACATGTGCTCCAGCATGTAAATCACCGGAATAGTCATGCTGATAATGGCATCGTCAGCACTAAACATCTTCGTCGCCATTTCAAAACTGTGCAGAAGGGTGCATAGGTCCCTGATCTGAGACCACTCCTCCAGCGTGATTTGCCCCACCTCTGAATCTCTTTGGCCCAGGCTATATGTCAGAACGTATTGCACCAGGGCTTGTCGGTGCTGCCACAGTCGCTGCAACATGTGCAGAGTTGAATTCCACCGGGTAGGCACATCGCATTTTAGCTGGTGAAGTGGCAGGCCCAACGACTTCTGTAGAGATGTAAGTCGCTGAGCTGCGGGATACGAACGGCGGAAGATAGCACACAGCGACCGTGCCCTCTGCAGAAGGCCATCTAGTCTGGGATAGTGGGCTAAAAATTGCTGGACAACCAGGTTCAACACGTGAGCCATACAAGGCACGTGTGTGACATTGCCCCGGCGAAGGGCCGCACCCAGGTTTGCAGCATTGTCGCACACGGCCTTCCCTGGTTTCAGGTCCAGTGGAGACAACCATTCATGAAATTGGTTCTCCAGAGCTGACCACAACTCCTCAGCTGTGTGACTTACATTTCCCAGACATTTCAATGTAAAAACCGCCTGATGACGTTGAGCCCTACTGCCAGCATAGTAAGGAGGTGTGCAGGATCCCTTCTGCGCAGTTAGAAAGCTTGTGGCATGACCAGACAGGCTTTGGGTGCAGGTGGAAGACCGAGAGGAGGTTGAGGAGGCAGAAGCAGTGGAGGAACTTTGACATAAAGAGGATTGACGCACAACTCGTGGGGACGGCAAGACTTGGACAGCAGCCCCTTGTCCTGCTGTCACCATAGTTACCCAGTGCCCAGTCAGCGACATGTAACGCCCCTGTCCATGCCTACTCGTCCAAGTGTCTGTGGTGAAATGCACCCTGTCACACACAGAGTTTCTCAAAGAAGCGGTGATGTTGTGTGCGACATGCTGGTGGAGCGCAGGCACACCTTTCTTTGAGAAGTAGTGCCGACTGGGCATCTGGTACTGGGGCACTGCGACGGACATAAGGTCTCGAAAATCCTCTGTGTCCACCAGGCGGAAAGGCAGCATTTCTGTAGCCAAGAGCTTGCAGATGGTGAAATTCAACCTCTTAGCTTTCTCATGGCTAGGAGGAAATGGTCTTTTACTTGTCCACATCTGAGGGACCGAGGGCTGGCTATTGTGCTTAGACGGGGTTGATAAGGGTGTCCCCGGCAAACTGCCGGTCTGTGAGGAAGATGCAGGCGGACATGTTAGGTTGCCTTGATCCAAAGGTGGTGCTATCGATGTCGGACAGCGCTCAACACCAGCTGCTGTTACCACCTCCAAAGAAAATGATGACCTGCCAATCACGCTGGCTGTTGCGGGTAAAGAGGTGGCAGGTCTGCGCCCCAAAACAGGTGTGACTGCTGTCCCCCCAGTCACAGAGGATGAAGAGGCCGCGGATGCACAAGATATGGCAGACGGTGGTTGGCCCGGCCGGCTAGGCCGCATTGTAGCACACTGAGCTTCCCACTGCAACTTATGCTTCATGTCCATGTGCCGGTTCATGCATGAAGTACTCAAACTATGTATTTTTTGGCCTCTACTTAGCTTTTGCTGACAAATGTTACAGATAACACGAGTTGGGTCATCTTTATCGATCTGAAAAAATGCCCAGGCTATGCAAGGCTTAGCACCCATGCGACCTGAAGAGCCACCACGACTTGTGGCGAGAGGCGGAGTTGTGTTTGAGGATGCAGTTGTTGACGTGCTTCCAGTACTACGTCTCTGTCCAGGAAGGCGCAACCTGACCTCGTCGTCACTAGCATCTTCCTCCACCTCCTCTGCTGACCTCATCTCTTGGCTGACTGTGGGTTGACAGTAAGTGGGATCTCCAACCTCATCATCATCACCCTGTGTGTTATCACACCCGTCGTCCTCAGAGCCAACCTGTTCCTGCCCTGACAAAAAACTAAAGTTGTCGCTCCAATCAGGTATTTGAGTCTTATCATCGTCTTCCTCATTGTCTCCACCAACAGGAGTTACAGTTTGGGAATGAGGGTCTACATTATGGTCAGAACCTTCTGCGTCTGGTCCTGGATCCGACTCATAAAGATTCTGGGCATCAGTGCAGATCATTTCCTCGTCTGGATTCACAGAAGCGCTGGAGTCGACCTCTGATTCCCAGGCTATAGTATGAGTAAACAGCTCTGCAGACTCAACCATCTGTTCTACCTCATACTCAGACGGGCAGCTGGAGATATGGGAGCTGTGAGGAAGCAAGTGCGATTTGGGTGACACCTTTGAGGACTGGAGTATTTGTGATGTTGAAGTTGATGTGGAGGAGAGCCCACTTAAAGGAGCACTTGATATCCGTTGAAGCACCTGCTGTTTTTGTGCCTCATCTGGAATTTGTAGCGATTGGCGTGGCCGTAAGAAAGGGATCTTATCACATTGTCCGCTAAAAGAAGTAGACATTTTAGTTTGGCTGGAAGATGGTCTTTCTTCTGCAGATGTTACTGTTGCTTTAACACCTACCCCACTGACACAACCTTTTTTCCCCTTCCCAACACGCCTATTCCCCTTTCCACCAGCAGCAGGCCTTTTTCCACTCATTTTGGTGGTTAACTAATTCACAACTCTGGAGTTGTTTGCACAAAAAAACAATGGATGGTAACCGAGCAGAGCTGAGTGGCCAAACTGTGGTATTAGGCCAAAACTATTGGCTGGGTTAGATGCAGAAAAAAATATATTCAGTTTGCAACCTGATGGAGGTCAGTATAGATGGACTAATACAACAAGTCCCACACACAGCTAGAAGCCCAAATATTTTTTCAGAGGTACTGTAGATGCAGATAAAATTTAGTTTTAATTTGCAACCTGATGGAGGTCAGTATAGATGGACTAATAGAGAAAGTCCCACACACTACTAGAAGGCCAAATATTTTTTCAGAGCTAGATGCAGAAAAAAATTATATTCAGTTTGCAACCTGATGGAGGTCAGTATAGATGGATTAATAGAACAAGACCCACACACAGCTAGAAGCCCAATATTTTTTCAGAGGTAGATGCAGAAAAAAATATATTCAGTTTGCAACCTGATGGAGGTCAGTATAGATGGACTAATACAACAAGTCCCACACACAGCTAGAAGCCCAATATTTTTTCAGAGGTAGATGCAGAAAAAAATATATTTAGTTTGCAACCTGATGGAGGTCAGTATAGATGGACTAATACAACAAGTCCCACACACAGTTAGAAGCCCAAATATTTTTTCAGAGGTAGATGCAGAAAAAAATATATTCAGTTTGCAACCTGATGGAGGTCAGTATAGATGGACTAATACAACAAGTCCCACACACAGCTAGAAGCCCAAATATTTTTTCAGAGGTACTGTAGATGCAGATAAAAATTATTTTTCATTTGCAACCTGATGGAGGTCAGTATAGATGGACTAATACAACAAGTCCCACACACAGCTAGAAGCCCAAATATTTTTTCAGAGGTACTGTAGATGCAGATAAAAATTAGTTTTAATTTGCAACCTGATGGAGGTCAGTATAGATGGACTAATAGAGAAAGTCTGACACACTGCTAGTAGGCCAAATATTTTTTCAGAGCTAGATGCAGAAAAAAATTATATTCAGTTTGCAACCTGATGGAGGTCAGTATAGATGGATTAATAGAACAAGACCCACACACAGCTAGAAGCCCAATATTTTTTCAGAGGTAGATGCAGAAAAAAATATATTCAGTTTGCAACCTGATGGAGGTCAGTATAGATGGACTAATACAACAAGTCCCACACACAGCTAGAAGCCCAATATTTTTTCAGAGGTAGATGCAGAAAAAAATATATTCAGTTTGCAACCTGATGGAGGTCAGTATAGATGGACTAATACAACAAGACCCACACACAGCTAGAAGCCCAAATATTTTTTCAGAGGTAGATGCAGAAAAAAATATATTCAGTTTGCAACCTGATGGAGGTCAGTATAGATGGACTAATACAACAAGTTCCACACACAGCTAGAAGCCCAAATATTTTTTCAGAGGTACTGTAGATGCAGATAAAAATTAGTTTTAATTTGCAACCTGATGGAGGTCAGTATAGATGGACTAATACAACAAGTCCCACACACAGCTAGAAGCCCAAATATTTTTTCAGAGGTACTGTAGATGCAGATAAAAATTAGTTTTAATTTGCAACCTGATGGAGGTCAGTATAGATGGACTAATAGAGAAAGTCCGACACACTGCTAGAAGGCCAAATATTTTTTCAGAGCTAGATGCAGAAAAAAATTATATTCAGTTTGCAACCTGATGGAGGTCAGTATAGATGGATTAATAGAACAAGACCCACACACAGCTAGAAGCCCAATATTTTTTCAGAGGTAGATGCAGAAAAAAATATATTCAGTTTGCAACCTGATGGAGGTCAGTATAGATGGACTAATACAACAAGTCCCACACACAGCTAGAAGCCCAATATTTTTTCAGAGGTAGATGCAGAAAAAAATATATTCAGTTTGCAACCTGATGGAGGTCAGTATAGATGGACTAATACAACAAGTCCCACACACAGCTAGAAGCCCAATATTTTTTCAGAGGTAGATGCAGAAAAAAATATATTCAGTTTGCAACCTGATGGAGGTCAGTATAGATGGACTAATACAAGTTCCACACACAGCTAGAAGCCCAAATATTTTTTCAGAGGTACTGTAGATGCAGATAAAAATTAGTTTTAATTTGCAACCTGATGGAGGTCAGTATAGATGGACTAATACAACAAGTCCCACACACAGCTAGAAGCCCAAATATTTTTTCAGAGGTACTGTAGATGCAGATAAAAATTAGTTTTAATTTGCAACCTGATGGAGGTCAGTATAGATGGACTAATAGAGAAAGTCCGACACACTGCTAGAAGGCCAAATATTTTTTCAGAGCTAGATGCAGAAAAAAATTATATTCAGTTTGCAACCTGATGGAGGTCAGTATAGATGGATTAATAGAACAAGACCCACACACAGCTAGAAGCCCAATATTTTTTCAGAGGTAGATGCAGAAAAAAATATATTCAGTTTGCAACCTGATGGAGGTCAGTATAGATGGACTAATACAACAAGTCCCACACACAGCTAGAAGCCCAATATTTTTTCAGAGGTAGATGCAGAAAAAAATATATTCAGTTTGCAACCTGATGGAGGTCAGTATAGATGGACTAATACAACAAGTCCCACACACAGCTAGAAGCCCAAATATTTTTTCAGAGGTAGATGCAGAAAAAAATATATTCAGTTTGCAACCTGATGGAGGTCAGTATAGATGGACTAATACAACAAGTCCCACACACAGCTAGAAGCCCAAATATTTTTTCAGAGGTACTGTAGATGCAGATAAAAATTAGTTTTAAGTTGCAACCTGATGGAGGTCAGTATAGATGGACTAATACAACAAGTTCCACACACAGCTAGAAGCCCAAATATTTTTTCAGAGGTACTGTAGATGCAGATAAAAATTAGTTTTAATTTGCAACCTGATGGAGGTCAGTATAGATGGACTAATAGAGAAAGTCCGACACACTGCTAGAAGGCCAAATATTTTTTCAGAGCTAGATGCAGAAAAAAATTATATTCAGTTTGCAACCTGATGGAGGTCAGTATAGATGGATTAATAGAACAAGACCCACACACATCTAGAAGCCCAATATTTTTTAAGAGGTAGATGCAGAAAAAAATATATTCAGTTTGCAACCTGATGGAGGTCAGTATAGATGGACTAATACAACAAGTCCCACACACAGCTAGAAGCCCAAATATTTTTTCAGAGGTACTGTAGATGCAGATAAAAATTAGTTTTAATTTGCAACCTGATGGAGGTCAGTATAGATGGACTAATAGAATGATGCTATGCCCAAAAGATTTTACTTCACTAGGTGCAGTAAAAAAATTGGTATTCTATACACAGGTGGTATATCTTGCAACACAGATAGGCTACTCCACTGACTAACACACTCTGCAATAGGCCAAAAAGGATTAGCTTTGCTAGATTCAGCCAAATGCTGTGAAAAAAACTTGCACAGCACTGGCACAGACCTGCCTGGCAAAAACTGATAGGAACTGATGTAACCTAGTCCTGAAAAGGACTCCAATTACAATTAGTCTTTACTCCCACAACCTATCTATTTAAGAGCACAGACCTCCCTGATAAAAGTCGTAGGAAATGCTGTAACCTAGTCCTTAAAAGGACTGCAATCACAACTATTCCCTACTCCCAAGCTATCTGTATATTTGTGCGAAAATTGGCTTGAAATTAACAAGGTATAGCGCACACAGCAACAGCGGTGCCGTCTAACACGCAGCTGCAGCAGTGAGAAAATGGTGGCGACGGGGAAAATGGCATGGTCTTATAGGGCAAGGACATGTGACATACACTGCCAATGACACATGCCCTTGCTTGTGTGAAAAAAAGCACTTTGCTCTGTGTGTGCGCTGCTGATAGGCTGACAGATTGCACCTCCCCACTGCAAATGCGGGAAAGAGAAAAAAAAATGGAGATCTTCATTGTTCCTGCAGAGATCCATCCCCTGCCCCTCCCCCCACCCCGCTGTACACTCAAACTGCGTATTAACATTAATTTTCATCATTACTGAGAAAAAATCCAGTTATGATTTTGGTGCACGAACAGTTATCGAACATAACCTCGAACAGCCGAATTTTTATCAAATTGTTCGTGTTCGCCGAACGGCTCGAACACCGCCCAAAACAGCTCGAATTTGAGATTGGCGAACAGTTCGAGTAGAACAACGCTCATCTCTAGTAGTCACCAGAAATGGTCTTCCAACAGTTCCCAGAGATGCTTAGCACTTGTTGGCCCTTTTGCCTTCACTCTGCAGTCCAACTCACCCCAAACCATCTCGATTGTGTTCAGGTCTGGTGACTGTGGAGGCCAGGTCATCTGGCGTAGCACCGCATCACTCTCCTCCTTGGTCAAATAGCCCTTACACAGCCTGGAGGTGTGTTTGGGGTCATTGTCCTGTTGAAAAATAAATGATGGTCCAACTAAAAGCAAACCGGATGGAATAGCATGCCGCTGCAAGATGCTGTGGTAGCCATGCTGGTTCAGTATGCCTTCAATTTTGAATAAATCCCCAACAGTGTCACCAGCAAAGCACCATCACACCTCCTCCTCCATGCTTCACGGTGGGAACCAGGCATGTAGAGTCCATCCGTTCACCTTTTCTGCGTCGCACAAAGACATGGTGGTTGGAACCAAAGATCTCAAATTTGGACTCATCAGACCAAAGCACAGATTTCCACGGGTCTAATGTCCATTCCTTGTGTTCTTTAGCCCAAACAAGTCTCTTCTGCTTGTTGCCTGTCCTTAGCAGTGGTTTCCTAGCAGCTATTTTACCATGAGGGCCTGCTGCACAAAGTCTCCTCTTAACAGTTGTTGTAGAGATGTGTCTGCTGCTAGAACTCTGCGTGGCATTGACTTTGTCTCTAATCTGAGCTGCTGTTAACCTGTGATTTCTGAGGCTGGTGACTCGGATAAACTTATCCTCAGAAGCAGAGGTGACTCTTGGTCTTCCTTTCCTGGGGCGGTCCTCATGTGAGCCAGTTTCTTTGTAGCGCTTGATGGTGTTTGCAACTGCAATTGGGGACACTTTCCAAGTTTGCCCAATTTTTCGGACTGACTGACCTTCATTTCTTAAAGTAATGATGGCCACTCGTTTTTCTTTACTTAGCTGCTTTTTTCTTGCCATAATACAAATTCTAACAGTCTATTCAGTAGGACTATCAGCTGTGTATCCACCTGACTTCTGCACAACACAACTGATGGTCCCAACCCCATTTATAAGGCAAGAAATCCCACTTATGAAACCTGACAGGGCACACCTGTGAAGTGAAAACCATTTCCGGTGACTACCTCTTGAAGCTCATCAAGAGAATGTCAAGAGTGTGCAAAGCAGTCATCAAAGCAAAGGGTGGCTACTTTGAAGAACCTAGAATATAAGACATATTTTCAGTTGTTTCACACTTTTTTGTTAAGTATATAATTCCACATGTGTTAATTCATAGTTTTGATGCCTTCAGTGTGAATGTCCAATTTTCATAGTCATGAAAATACAGAAAAATCTTTAAATGAGAAGGTGTGTCCAAACTTTTGGTCTGTACTGTACATATATATATACACTGTTCAAAAAAATAAAGGGAACACTTACACAACAGAATATAACTCCAAGAAAATCAAACTTCTGTGAAATCAAACTGTCCACTTAGGAAGCAACAGTGATTGACAATCAGTTTCACATGCTGTTGTGCAAATGGAATGGACAATAGATGGAAATTATTGGCAATTTTCAAGACACCCTCTATAAAACAGTGGTTCTGCAGGGGGGGACCACAGACCACATCTCAGTACCAATGCTTTCTGGCTGATGTTTTGGTCACTTTTGAATGTTGGTTGTGCTTTCACACTCGTGGTAGCATGAGACGGACTCTACAACCCACAGAAGTTGCTCAGTTAGTGCAGCTCATCCAGGATGGCACATCAATGTGAGCTGTGGTAAGAAGGTTTGCTGTGTCTGTCAGCGTAATGTCCAGAGGCTGGAGGCGCTACCAGGAGACAGGCCAGTACACCAGGAGACGTGGAGGGGGCCGTAGGAGGGCAACAACCCAGCAGCAGGACCGCTACCTCCGCCTTTGTACAAAGAGGAACAGGAGGAGCACTGCTAGAGCTCTGCAAAATGACCTTCAGCAGGCCACAAATGTGCATGTGTCTGCACAAACGGTTAGAAACTGACTCCATGAGGGTGGTATGAGGGCCCAACATCCACAGATGGGGGTTGTGCTCACAGTCCAACACCGTGCAGGACGCTTGGCATTTGCCACAGAACACCAGGATTGGTAAAGTCGCCACTGGCGCCCCGTGCTCTTCACAGATGAAAGCAGGTTCACACTGAGCACATGTGACAGAGTCTGGAGACGCCTTGGAGAGCGATCTGCTGCCTGCAACATCCTTCAGCGTGACCGGTTTGGCAGTGGGTCAGTAATGGTGTGGGGTGGCATTTCTTTGGAGGGCCGCACAGCCCTCCATGTGCTCGCCAGAGGTAGCCTGACTGCCATTAGGTACCGAGATGATATCCTCAGACCCCTTGTGAGACCATATGCGGGTGCGGTTGGCCCTGGGTTCCTCCTAATGCAGGACAATGCCAGACCTCATGTGGCTGGAGTGTGTCAGCAGTTCCTGCAAGATGAAGGCATTGAAGCTATGGACTGGCCTGCCCGTTTCCCAGACCTTAATCCGATTGAGCACATCTGGGACATCATGTCTCGCTCCATCCACCAACGTCACTTTGCACTACAGACTGCCCAGGTCTGGGAGGAGACTTTTTGCTCAGCAGTGGTTTTTGACTTGGAACTCTACCATGCATTCCATTTTTTCCATGCATGCAAGGTGCCATGCATGCCAGGATGGGGATGAGGGGTGCCATGCATACCAGGATGGGGATGGGAGCCACGTATAATAGGAAGTGGGGGCATATATACCAGGATGGGGGATATTAACAAAATTGGGGGACATTACCCCTATACCGGTGTCAGCAGCAGACCCCCTCCTCCTTAACAGTGCATCATGACCTCATTTTTTGCTTACATTTTTTTTTCTATTTTCCTCCTCTAAAACCTAGGTGCGTCTTATGGTCCGTTGCGTCTTATAGTCAGAAAAATATGGTAATTGATATCTATCAGTCTGGAAAAGGTTATAAAGCCATTTCTAAAGCTTTGGGACTACAGCGAACCACAGTGAGAGCCATTATCCACAAATGCCGAAAACATGGAACAGTGGTAAACCTTCCCAGGAGTGGTCAGCCGACCAAAATTACCCCATGAACGCTGCGCCGACTCATCCAGAGAGTTGTAAACGTCTCATTGCCTGTTATCGCAAACGCTTGATTGCAGTTGTTGCTGCTAAGGATGGCCCAACAAGTTATTAGATTTGGGGGACAATCACTTTTTCACGCAGGGCCCTATAGGTTTGGATTTCTTTTTCCATTAATAATAAATACCTTAATTTAAAAACTGCATTTTGTGTTTTCTTGTGTTATCTTTGTCTGATTTGTTATGCACACGCCCGGACTGACTGGCCTGAGCGTGGTTGGTGATCCCACTGGACCATGAACCGAGGAGTGCCTGGAGGGGTGTGACTACGTATCAATTCAGTCCGACCAAGGTCACACGGCGGCTCAGTCGACTCCGTGAACCAGGGAGGAACCGAGCAGAGGGACCAGGTGCTACTCCAGGTCAGACCCCGGTCACAGCTGTTGACCCACACCGGGGAATGCAGGAACGGGCAGGCACAGCTGGTATGCAGACAGGTGGTACTGGCAGGCACGGCTGGTATGCAGACAGGCGGGTACTGGCAGGCACGGCTGGTATGCAGACAGGCGGGTACTGGCATGCACGGTTGGTATGCAGACTGGCAGATACAGGCAGGTAGGAACGCAGGCTGGATAGGAACCAGTACAGACTGGGATACAGGAACATAGCCGCAGGTGCGGTGGACAAGCAGAGCAGAACCGCAGGCGCTGAGGACAAGCGGAGCAGAGCAGAGCGAAACCGCGAAACCGCAGGAGTGGTGGACAAGCAGAGCAGAGCGAAACCGCAGGTGCGGTGGACAAGCAGAGCGAAACTGCAGGTGCGGTGGACAAGCAGAGCAGAGCGAAACCGCAGGTGCGGTGGACAAGCAGAGCAGAGCCAAACCGCAGGTGCGGTGGATAAGCAGAGCAGAGCGAAACCGCAGGTGCGGTGGACAAGTAGAGTAGAGCGAAACCGCAGGTGCGGTGGACAAGCAGAGCAGAGTGAAACCGCAGGTGCGGTGGACAAGCAGAGCAGAGCGAAACTGCGGCTGCAGTGGACAAGCAGAGCAAAACTGCGGGTGTGGTGGACAAGCAGAGCAGAGCGAAACCGCAGGTGTGGTGGACAAGCAGAGCAGAGCGAAACCGCAGGTGCGGTGGGCAAGCAGAGCAGAGAGAAGCCGCAGGTGCGGTGGACAAGCAGAGCAAAGCGAAATCACAGGTGCGGTGGGCAAGCAGAGCAGAGCGAAACCGCAGGTGCGGTGGACAACCAGAGCAGAACAGAGCAGAAGGTGCAGGCAGACAGGACAGGGCTCTGTTCACATGGAACAGACTGGAAAATACAGGAAGATAGTTAGAACACAGGAGGTAGATACGGAGGCAAGGAAATTGGACAAGCAGAACCAGACAAACACAAGGTACTTACAATGAAGTAGCAAGTGGACACAAAGCTTACAAACAGAAGTACAGAGGCAACGAGTTGGAGTTAGGTGCAGGTTCAGACACTGCAGGAAAAGGTAAGGTTCGACATAGAGACAAACAGGTAACTGGCTAGGACACAGTTCAGACAGGGACTGAACCAGGAACAAGATACAGGAACGAGCCTGGGAACTCAGCCCCCAGGGTGGCGGAAACAGACTAGAAGTCACAGATACAGGCAATAGGCCTGGGTATACAGCCCCCAGGGTGGCGGAACAGACTAGGAGTCACAGATACAGGTAACAGGCCTGGGTATACAGCCCCCAGGGTGGCGGAAACAGACAGGATACAGAACAGGACCTGGAACTCAGTTGCAAGGAACTCACTGAAGGAAAGTGTTGCTCAGGCACCTCCTACTGGGTGGAGGGTGTTAAGTATCTGATGACTCACAACAATAGGCTGGGGACGCATTAGGAGTGCGCACACAGAAACTATAAGAATCAGGCAGTGACCGCGCCGCCGCCCTAAGCAATCAGACAAGAGACATGCACACAGCAGGTTTCTGGAGCAAAGTGTGCAGCCTGGACTGATAGGTAAGTTGGCGGTCTTGCATGGTGGGAGGTGGTAAGCCATGCCAGCATGCCGCCAGGGATGTTACATAATATTTCAATTTGTTTTGTGATCTGAAACATTTAAGTGCGACAAACAAGCAAAAGAATAAGGAATCAGGACGGGGACAAACACTTTTTCACACCACTGTATATTCTGCTCTGCAGCCACTATATTGTGTCCAGTTCAACATGAAAAATTTGATAAAAGGTCCTCTTTAAATTATCAAACCTCTGAGTGAACACTATATTGTTTACCATCTGTGCTGTTGTACTCCCCAATAACATATCTACTGTATATGGGGGAGCATACTGATACACAACTCCAAATCCCAGGCATGCATGCCATTAAAGAAGATCTGTCACCAAATTTCACAATACAAGTTGTATACATGATGAGACTGCTGTACTTTATGTGAAAATCCTTATCACAATTGCTATATAATCCTGGAATTAAAATAAGTATAATTTGAGTCCAGTTTAAGAGGAAAGCGCCCATTAGTCCAATAGTATTCAGTCTCCGCCCACCCATCTTGACAGCTGCAGCTTGTACTGAGCAGTGTGAGATTTCAGCAGCAGGGAGGAGGGACACTGAGCATCTATTAGTCAGGCTAAGTGTGTAAAATTTCAGCGTTTCAGTATGTACTTTATTCTGATATAAATATTCGCAGTGAATAAACCAGGTGTTAATAATGACCTATTTAATAATATACGTAATTTGAATTGTGAAATATGGTGACAGAATGGCTTTAAATGAAAACATTCTGTAAGCAAAGGAGGAGTTTTATGGGATGACGCTAGTAGGAAATGAATCGTCATTCTAAAGCTATCTTATTTGAGGGTTACCGACATCATCTTCATTTACCCAATGGCATAGCTTGAAGTTCATGGATCATTTTGCAAAATTTTTAACAGCTTTTTCAGCTGTTATGATCTATTGTGTCCAATGACTTGACACTGTATAAGATTTGCAGTCACAAATAGAAAAAATGAACACCTCTAATAATGAAATGGTATTGAATTCAAGAAAAGTGAATTTATAAAAAACTCCATTTGAGAGGTATAAAGATAGGGGGGGAAAATCCAGCACTTGGTTTCTGCTAAAGATAAAAACAATAACCATTATTTGCACTAAAAGATGCACACGTTAAAATCAGGACATCCTGAAATAAATATCACTGGCCTACGCGTTTCAAACTGATATGTGTATACAGTTCTTTTATTCATGGCCTCTATGAATAAAAACCATACACAGACACACACGCTGATTCGAAATGCGTAGGATAGTGTCATTTATTTTAGGAAGTCCTGTTTTTAACTGGTGCATTTTTTGATTATAGATGTGCTAATAAACGTTATTGTTTTATCTTCATTGAAAACCCAGTGCTGGATTTTTTTCACCTTTGTTCCCTGATAGCATCTGCGTACAGTCTAAATGTTAAAGATTTCTGAAGAAAACATTCCCAGTTATTCCAGTACATATGGTATATAAGATACAGACAGAAATTGTGTTCTTTAATATAACAGAGGATGGTATTGAGATAGTAAAACCTCGCAGGAGGGATCCTTTCTGTCTCTGTACCAATCTGTCACCTTTTTAGTCTCATTTATTGTACTTGTTTTTACTCTTATGTACCTATGGTATGTATTTTTTTTATACTTGAGTTATGTACAAAAGCCTGGTTGTAGCTTTTGTCTTATGTACAGAATCCCGGACTTAAGGATGCTTTAAAATAATAATTAATTTCAAGAGCGTTGGACTTCTTTCACGACCAATTATTCAGTCCTCCTTATATCTCATGAAAATGTGTATATATTTATCTTTTTATGCCCGAGACGTGGGCAGGCACTACGTGCTGTGAAGTTATCACTGTTAATTTTTGCAGTAAAGTGATCCTTCCAATAGGTGCCATAGTGTGCAATGACTTCACACCTTACATATTGTACATGCAAGTGTTAAAGGAAACCTATAATTGCATAAATCATTTACAATCAGTCCCCTACATAAGATGCAGCCAGAAATGACACAGAACACTGCTTATTGTACTTGTTTTTAATCTTATTTAATGTATTTATATTATCTATTATCTATACTTGATATCTCCTCACAGCATGATCTTATTACTATGAAACATAATGTGTTTTATCGTCATAAGGAGAAACATAAAAGGTTAAATGTTTCACTAACTGTTGCATTGTATCAGGGCATTACATTACATTACTTTTTAGGAATGATTAGGCTGATGGGACTTTTGAAAACTTTTGCATTCAATGCAGTTTATGCCATCTGAAATAAGTCAGTATTGTTTCATGGAATGTCACCCAAGGCTATTTAATATATCAAAAATAGGTTGTCAGATAGATATATTTAAGAAGTCTCCATTTACCAAAACATTCTAAAAGGATTTTCACTATTCATTTTATGGAATGTCCATTCAGTATAATTTAGTGCTTGAGATATATGCTTTATTCTCACTCTTCACTGTAAATAAATCTACATTCATGCAAATGAAAATGCATTGCATAATTTATTGCATTTGCTGGGAACCAATTTTGTTTTTTCTGTTTGTGAATGCAGACTGGGGCTAAGCTCACAATAGCTGTCAGCAACTGCCTATGTCCTTACAAAAGGGCAAACACAAGTTATAACCAAAATTGCCCTCTGTGCGAGCTTGATCCTGCAAATGGCCGATATTTAATACTGTATTATTAGCCAGCTTTCATGATTATTAAGCATTGATAGTAGACACTTTTATTAAATGAGTTGTCCACTACTGGGCAACTCCTTCTTAATCACTCCAATGTCCATCATAAAATAAAAGCACTTGAAACGTACCTACCAAAGGGTTCCCGTGATTTCAGCAGGTCGCTAATTGGCTGTAGCCCTTCAGAGCAAACATCCATCATAACAATGTAATTTGAACTCCAGGAATCACAGCGCCAACATTGCAGGAACGGCTCTGCTCTAGGAGGTAAGTATTATTAGTTTTTATGATGGGCAATTGAGTTGGGTTTCCCAATAGGGAACAATCTCATTAAATAGAAATGTGGCACCCCAGGGGTCTGGTTTCCACAGTAATAGCAATATTACGTCTGTGAGCAGGTGGGAGGTCTCCTGGTCAGGAATCCTATGCATGCCACACCTCCTGCCCAGTCCTGGGAGGGGAAGAACTTCCCCTATATAAAACTGGGGCTGAGGCAGGGTTAGGGGGGAGAAAGAGAAGAAGAGGAGTCCCAGACAGAGACATAGTCTGGTCTGGGGAGGAGCAGCTATAGGAAAGAAAGATCAGGAGCTCAGTGGGAGCAGTGCTAAAAGGAGTCAGGGGCTGGAAGCTGTAGAGCTCGCCCTGATTGAAGAGTTCTCACCGGACCCGGAGTCCGAGGCTGTGGGGACTAATCCTTACCCAGCAGCAGAAACCGACCGGCAGGGGATTTCAGGTCCTCTGGCCAAGAAACCCGAAGGCACGGTCACACGCAAGGGACCAGCACCGCCGTCGTGGAGCGGAAGCTACCAGAAGGCCCCGAGTCACCGGCCATATGGGTGAGCACCACACGGTACACTCAGGGACGTGGGCTACTTTTACCCGCCTCTAGCAAGGTAGCCAGAAGAGTACAATTAGTTGGGGAGGCCTACAACTCCGCCTGGCCAGGGGAGATCCCATCTGCTCACGGACTGACCAGGCCCCGATCGCTAGCCAGTACTCCGGGAGGGTCTTCCTTGGTCATCAGTAAAGACCCTGAACTACACCGCACCGTCTCTGAGTGGTTCCTGCTACCTGCCTGCTATTCTGCTACCCCCTTCAAACACGTCGGCTGCCCTGAGGCCATACCCCTCCCGTTGGGGGTTATACCATCTACGCTGCACAATCGTACCACCGGCCTCAGCGGTCTGCCCTGCAGCGGCGGCCTCATAGCCGCATTCAACGGGTGGCGTAGTCGAACACCGTACCATCTTCTGCTAAACTCTGCCACTCAGCTTGACTCCCTGGGCACGGACCGGGTCACCGCCACGAGACTACTACCCCTATCAGATCCGGCTCCGGGTAGGCTCCCGCATGCGCAACGCTGCGCGACTCAGGCCCAGGGGCGTGTCAACTTTGGCGTAGTCGGCAGGATTTCGTGCCCGCAACCACCGGGTACTGCGTGCCTGAAAAAGAGACTTTTAAACTGACCTATGGTGAAGGTTCCCGCCATCCGACGCCATCTTCTACCTTCTTCCCGCCATCCGTGGAGTTTTCCCGCCGTTGGACGCCATCTTCTGCCTTCTTCCCGCCATCCGTGGAGTTTTCCCGCCGTTGGACGCCATCTTGAAGACGCCGCGCGGGAAGAAGAGGGGCGTAGACTCCGAAAGCGCGCGAGAACTGGAGCTCCGCCTCACGTCCGGACGTTGCGTAAGGTCCTGGAGGGAGCCCAGCAGACGCCGACGTCACAGGAGCGTGACGGAAGGTCCTCGACCCTGACGATCCACTGCGGAGCCGCGGCCTATGGAAGAGGATCATCGCAAGGTAGGCCACGGTCCACTAGGGGGGAGGAAGATGTCGGATACGGAGGAGAGCTTCACTGCCACAGCCACCGCCAGCGCCACCGCTGCTGCGGTCATGCCTTTCACGATGCCCTATATCCCGGGGGCAGCCTGGCTACCCCAGTACTCAGGGGAGTCACATACCCTGAATGACTTTAGAGAAAAGCTGGATAGCCTCTTCCAGGTGTACCCCCTCACAGAAGAGCAAAAAGTGAGCATCCTGGTGGCCCAACTAACCGGGGCAGCCCAAAGGGAGGTAAAGTCCTGGCCACCTGGGAGGAGGACTGTCGCAGGGATATTAACCCGGCTGAAGGACACCTTTGATACCCGCACCTCAGCCGAGATTAAGCTTAGATTCTACGGGAGCAAACAGCGAGCACATGAGAATATAAGGGACTATGCACTAAACCTACAAGAGGCCCTGAGAGCCATTAAGCAGACCGACCCTGACGGCGTGGGAAACGAGGACAGGCTGTTGACCGAACAATTTATAGAGGGACTATATTGCAATGCCCACCGAATCCAGTTGCGGGCAATGGCCTTACAGGATCCTCATCTGGACTTTGCACAGTTCAAGGACAGAGCCATCCGGGTGCTCCGAGAGCCGGCACCGGGTGGCGTTGTGACCCACAGGCGCCCTACTACCGCTTACCACCAGGAGGCGGCGCCCTTGTCGGCAGGGCCTGTGGGAGCTGATGCGCAGGCTTTAAACAGTGACCCGGCTCCAGACCTGCACCATCAGGTCCAAGAGCTAGCTAAAAGCGTAGCTGCGCTAACCCGAACTGTGCAGTCTTTACAGGTTGCTGCTCCAGGGAAGATCCAGCTGGCATCCGGACCGGAGGACATCCCGTGGCGTCGACCAAGGAGGACCCCACCGGCCAGAGGAAGACCCAGCGACCGATACAACGAGGACGGACAACCCATTTGCTGCCGCTGCAATCAACCCGGACATATGGCAAGGTACTGTCCTTTAAACTGGCACAACCTGGGGTAGAGGGCCAACCCCCAGGAATAAGATCACCAGGCCCATCAAACTGGCGTGACAAATACATGGGAGGACGTCCAGTCTTGCTTGTAGTACTGGATGGCATTCCTATGAGTGCCCTACTGGACACCGGGTCACAGGTCACCACCATCCCGTACGTGCTCTTCAAGCAGTACTGGAATGACTCGGATATAACCCGCTACCCTGACGACGACTTGAGTATCATCGCCAGCAATGGTCAACCCGTGCCACAGATCGGATTCAAAGAGATGACCATTAAAGTCGGTAGAGTCGAACTGGCAGCACAGGGACTGATCATTGTAGACATTGACAAGCGCGAGAGTCACCGAAAGATAACTCTAGGAACTAATGTGATTGAAAATTGTCTTGCAGAGGTGATTTTCATTTTACAGCAGGTTGCCAAGAACGCCAGCTCCGGCCAGCAGCGAGTTCTCCAAAAAGAGATCCGGGCACTGATGCGGCGGCAACAGGTGGAACTCTCCGGTGGTGAGATTGGAAGCGTGAGAATGTGTGACCCTTTCCCTATTGCCATGCCCCCAAAAAGTGAAATGATGATTTGGTGCCGGGCAGCTATTGGTCTAAGAGGTAGAGACTACCAAGCAATGGTAGAACCCGTCTACTCAGACAGTAGGCCCACCATTTTGACAGCACGGGGGGTGGTTGATGTACGCCATGGGAGGGTGCCCGTTCGCATAATAAACATCGGGAAAAGGGAAGTGTACCTGCCCCGGTATGCTACGCTAGCCAAATTGTATACCATCAATCAAAATTCTGTACAGTCCATGGAACCCTTGCCTCCATCTCATCCAGAGGAACGTAACGGCTCTAAGAAAACAATAGAGGACTGGTGTCAGCAACTACATTTGGGTACTGACTCCACTCCCTCACACCAGAAACAGGGAGTCTATCGGGTGGTTCAAGAGTACGAGAGAGTGTTTAGAAAACACCCGTTAGACTTCGGGCGAGTAAAGGGGGTAGAACACCACATCCCCACGGGAGACCATCCTCCTATAAAGGAGAGATACCGACCCGTACCCCTTGCACACTACCAACACGCCAAGGGGATGCTTAGAGACATGAAGGAGGCTAGAGTAATCAGGGATAGCTGTAGCCCCTGGGCAGCTCCACTAGTCTTGGTTAAAAAGAAAGACAACACTATGAGAATGTGTGTAGATTACCGGAAAATCAACCGTATCACACACAAAGATGCGTACCCCTTACCAAGGATAGAGGAGTCTTTGGCTGCTTTAAAATCTGCTAACTTCTTCTCCACTTTGGATCTCACTAGCGGGTACTGGCAGGTTCCTGTAGCAGAGGCGGACCAGGAGAAGACCGCATTCACCACCCCGATGGGACTTAGCGAGTTTACCTGCATGCCGTTCGGACTCTGCAACGCACCAGGAACCTTCCAACGATTGATGGAATGCTGTCTGGGACACCGAAACTTCGAGACGGTCCTGTTATACCTGGACGATGTCATCGTCTACTCCAAGACCTACGAGGACCACCTGAAACACCTGGCAGAAGTGTTCGAAGCCCTGGCAAACTACGGCCTAAAGGTGAAACCCTCCAAGTGTCACCTCCTGAAACCAAAGGTGCAGTACCTGGGACACGTGGTGAGTGCTGACGGAGTGGCTCCCGACCCTGATAAGATCACCGCAATTAAGGAATGGCCAAGCCCCTCCAGCGTAAAGGAAGTGCGGCAGTTCCTCGGGTTGTTAGGCTACTACCGAAGGTTCATTCCCGGTTTCACCAAAAAGGCAGCTCCTATGCAGGACCTCCTGATAGGCCAGTTCAGGAAGGCCAAGAACCAAAAGCCGCCCTTCAGATGGGAGAAGTTGGAAGAAGAGTCCTTCCGCCAGCTGAAGATGGCCCTCACGGGGGATGAAATCCTGGCGTACCCTGATTACAGCCAGCCCTTTTTCCTCTACACCGACGCAAGTAACATCGGGCTAGGAGCCGTACTGTCCCAGATCCAGCAGGGGAAAGAACGGGTAATTGCTTATGCCAGCCGAAAACTGCGACCCACCGAAAGAAACCCTGAGAATTACAGCTCATTCAAGCTAGAGTTCCTGGCAGTGGTGTGGGCAGTCACCGAACGCTTTAGGCACTACCTCGCCTCTTCCCGGTTCACCGTGTACACGGATAACAACCCGTTGACACATCTGGATACGGCAAGACTCGGTGCCCTGGAGCAGAGATGGATGGCCCGCCTGTCCAACTATGAGTTCACGATCAAATACCGGGCAGGACACTCCAATACCAACGCGGATGCCTTGTCCAGAATGCCAAACCTACCGGACGTAGGGGAAGATCCAGAGGAACTGGAAGAAGTTGAACTCCCCGCGTTCCACCGTCATGGGACTATCCAGTATTCCCACCGTGTAAGGGGTAAGCAATCTGCTACGTTCAACCCCTTACCTCATTACAACTGGGCGGAAACACAAGACAGTGACCCCGCCGTCCGACTGGTGAAGGAGATGCTGACTCAGCCAGATGCCCGCCTTGACCCAGACGCTCCGGAGGAGACCAAGCAACTGTGGGCTGAGAAGAGTCGACTGTTCCTTTACAAGGGGAAGTTGTGCCGCAGAATGGTTAACTCCCGGACGCATGAACTGATCTGGCAAGTAGTGGTGCCAAGAAGAGACGCGGCTATGGTACTGGAGGCATACCACGACGGAGCTGGGCACTTCGGATGGAAGAAGCTGGAGTTCCTGCTGCGCGGGCGGTTCCACTGGGTAGGCATGAGAGGAACCATCGAGAGGTGGTGCAGAGACTGTGGCCCATGCAACCTAAGAAGGAAGGACCGTGCCAGCCAGAAGACCCCCCTGCAGTCCATCGTCACCAGGCAGCCGTTGGAACTGGTAGCCTTGGACCATGTAAAACTGACCCCCAGCAGAAGTGGCTACGTCTATGCGTTAACCATAGTGGATCACTACTCCCGGTTCTTGGTTGTAGTCCCCGTCAAGGACTTAATGGCTCAAACAGCAGCTAGAGCCTTCCAGCAGCACTTTTGCCGTCCACACGGATACCCAGAGCAGGTGCTGATGGACCAAGGACCTGCCTTTGAAGCGGAAGTCTTCCAGGAGTTCTGCACTCTGTATGGCTGCCGGAAGATAAGAACAACACCCTATCATCCGCAAACCAATGGACTCTGCGAGAAGATGAAGCAGGTGGTGATAGACCTTCTGAAAACATTGCCCCTGGAAGAACGCAGTCTGTGGCCTGAGAAACTGCCTGATCTGGTGGACCTATACAACCACATCCCGGTAGGTTCTACCAACTGTACCCCGGCTTACCTAATGAGAGCAAGACCTGGTAAGCTGCCTGTTTATCTGGATATGGGAGTCCTGACACCCGAGGACACTTCACCAGAAGCAGACTGGGACACAGAGAGGCAGCAGCAGTACCGGAAAGTACAGGAGAGCGTTGAGCGAAGTCTCTATCAAGCTAGAGAAAGACAGGAGAAGACTTACAACCAGTATGCTCCCGCTGTTCCCCTGGTACCTGGAGAGCAGGTCTTGAAGAGGAAGAGACGGCTCCACAAGTTGGACGACCAGTGGGAGAAGGACCCGTACACCGTACTGCCCTCAAGCCATGAGAACCCGAAAGTCTGCACAATCAGTAAGGATGGAGGAGAAACCACAGCCATTGTATCCCGAGATCACCTGAAGAAGTGTCCCGAACAGCTACGGAACCCTGAAGAAGAACAAGAAGACCCTCGACCCGCAGAGGAAAGGGAAGATATGGTCAGTACTGTGCTCGGAGACTTCCCTCGGTCTTGGACTCAAGTCAATGGCGCTGTGGTGGTACCCGTCCTCACCTTCCTCCAACCAGCATCTCAAGTACCTACGGAGAAACAGGTAGAGCTGGAAGAGCAGCCGGTCCAGGAGGCAGAAGACCCCACACAAGCAGACCAGGAGGATCAACCCTCTGCTTATAGTGAGCCTGCCGTACCCCTAGTGAGCCAAAGAGCCCGTAGACAGCTGCCCAGTTTACCTTTGACAGCCCCTACACGCTGTAGCTCAGGACCAGTCAGTCAGCTCCATAGGTCTACTAGGGTCACTAGAGGCCAGTTGCCCGTACGTTGGAGGATTTAAAGTGCTCAAACTGTTTTATTTGTATTTACCTGTTTATTGTTGCCTGTAAATAATTGTGTATTTTTAGTTATTTTATAGGTGTCGTTTAGGGATTATCCGGAATCCTTTGTACATATGTTTGGAGCGTAACCCAGGAACGGACTAAGACTGTTAAAGACTCGGGGTAGGACAGACCCCTACCTGGTTACGGCTCCCTGTTCCTTGGTGAAATGGACACCCTTGTTTTCTTCAAAAACCGCACCCGGTTGCGGACACGCCGTGACCATCCTAATGTGTTTTTCTTTATTATGCTGTTTCTGTTTATACTTGTATGTTCACAAAAATATGTTTAGTCCCGGAGTACTAAATTTCACTAGGGGGGAATGTGGCACCCCAGGGGTCTGGTTTCCACAGTAATAGCAATATTACGTCTGTGAGCAGGTGGGAGGTCTCCTGGTCAGGAATCCTATGCATGCCACACCTCCTGCCCAGTCCTGGGAGGGGAAGAACTTCCCCTATATAAAACGGGCTGAGGCAGGGTTAGGGGGGAGAAAGAGAAGAAGAGGAGTCCCAGACAGAGACATAGTCTGGTCTGGGGAGGAGCAGCTATAGGAAAGAAAGATCAGGAGCTCAGTGGGAGCAGTGCTAAAAGGAGTCAGGGGCTGGAAGCTGTAGAGCTCGCCCTGATTGAAGAGTTCTCACCGGACCCGGAGTCCGAGGCTGTGGGGACTAATCCTTACCCAGCAGCAGAAACCGACCGGCAGGGGATTTCAGGTCCTCTGGCCAAGAAACCCGAAGGCACGGTCACACGCAAGGGACCAGCACCGCCGTCGTGGAGCGGAAGCTACCAGAAGGCCCCGAGTCACCGGCCATACGGGTGAGCACCACACGGTACACTCAGGGACGTGGGCTACTTTTACCCGCCTCTAGCAAGGTAGCCAGAAGAGTACAATTAGTTGGGGAGGCCTACAACTCCGCCTGGCCAGGGGAGATCCCATCTGCTCACGGACTGACCAGGCCCCGATCGCTAGCCAGTACTCCGGGAGGGTCTACCTTGGTCATCAGTAAAGACCCTGAACTACACCGCACCGTCTCTGAGTGGTTCCTGCTACCTGCCTGCTATTCTGCTACCCCCTTCAAACACGTCGGCTGCCCTGAGGCCATACCCCTCCTGTTGGGGGTTATACCATCTACGCTGCACAATTGTACCACCGGCCTCAGCGGTCTGCCCTGCAGCGGCGGCCTCATAGCCGCATTCAACGGGTGGCGTAGTCGAACACCGTACCATCTTCTGCTAAACTCTGCCACTCAGCTTGACTCCCTGGGCACGGACCGGGTCACCGCCACGAGACTACTACCCCTATCAGATCCGGCTCCGGGTAGGCTCCCGCGTGCGCAACGCTGCGCGACTCAGGCCCAGGGGCGCGTCAGAAAGCTGGTTATATACACTGTGTGCCGAATTATTAGGCAAATGAATATTTTGATCGCATGATACTTTTTATACATGTTGTCCTACTCCAAGCTGCATAGGCTTGAGAGCCAACTACCAATTAAGTAAATCTGGTGATGTGCGTCTCTGTAATGAGGAGGGGTGTTGACTAATGACATCAACAGCCTATATAAGGTGTGCTTAATTATTAGGCAACTTCCTTTCCTTTGGCAAAATGGGTCAGAAGAGAGATTTGATGGGCTCTGAAAAGTCCAAAATTCTGAGATGTCTTGCAGAGGGATGCAGCAGTCTTGAAATTTCCAAACTTTTGAAGCGTGATCACCGAACAATCAAGCGTTTCATGGCAAATAGCCAACAGGGTCACTAGAAGCGTGTTGGCCAAAAAAGGCGCAAAATAACTGCCCATGAATTGAAGAAAATCAAGCGTGAAGCTGCCAAGATGCCATTCGCCACCAGTTTTGCCATATGTCAGAGCTGCAACGTTACTGGAGTATCAAAAAGCACAAGGTGTGTGATACTCAGGGACATGGCCAAGGTATGGAAGGCTGAAAAACGACCACCTTTGAACAAGAAACATAAGATAAAGCGTCAAGAATGGGCCAAGAAATATCTTAAGACTGATTTTTCAAACGTTTTATAGACTAACAAAATGAGAGTGACTCTTGATGGGCCAGATGGATGGGCCAGAGGCTGGAGCTGTTATGGGCAGAGAGCTCCACTCCGACTCAGACGCCAGCAAGGTGGAGGTGGGGTACTGGTATGGGCTGGTATGATCAAAGATGAACTTGTGGGACCTTTTCAGGTTGAGGCTGGAGTGAAGCTCAACTCCCAGACCTACTGCCAGTTTCTGGAAGACAACTTCTTCAAGCAGTGGTACAGGAAAAAGTCGGTATCGTTCAAGAAAAACATGATTTTCATGCAGGACAATGCTCCATCACATGCATCCAACTACTCCACAGCGTGGCTGGCCAGTAAAGGTCTAAAAGAAGAAAAATAATGACATGGCCCCCTTGTTCACCTGATCTGAACCCCATAGAGAACCTGTGGTCCATCATAAAATGTGAGTTCTACAGGGAGGGAAAACAGTACACCTCTCGGAACAGTGTCTGGGATGCTGTGGTGGCTGCTGTACGCAATGTTGATCGAAAACAGATCAAGCAACTGAGAGAATCTATGGATGGAAGACTGTTGAGTGTCATCATAAAGAAAGGTGGCTATATTGATCACTAATTTATTTATTTTTTTACATGTCAGAAATGTTTATTTCTAAATTGGTTTACCTGGTGAAAATAAGCAAGTGAGATGGGATTATATTTGGTTTTTATTAAGTTGCCTAATAATTCGGCACAGTAATAGTTACCTGCACAAACAGATATCCTCCTAAGATAGCCAAATCTAAAAAAAACCCACTCCAACTTCCAAAAATATTCAGCTTGGATATTTATGAGTCTTTTGGGTTGATTGAGAACATAGTTGTTGATCAATAATAAAAATAATCCTCTAAAATACAACTTGCCTAATAATTCTGCACACAGTGTATAGTACTGTGTAGAAGTTCTAGGCAGATGTAGAAAATATGCTGTAAAGTAAGAATGTTTTTAAAAAAATAAAAATGTACAATACAAAAATAAAAGGTGCTTTCAAAAATACAAGCGTTAATACTTTCTTTTTATCAATTAGCAAAATGCCAAGTGAATGAACGAAAGAAAAATGTAAATCACACCAATATGAAATATGAATAGCATAACTGCTGTAAAAAATAGAAATAAATGAATTTTTTTTTTACAGCAGTTATGCTATTCATATTTCATATCTATTTACTCAGTGTTACAGTGTGCTACTTTATTTGTTCATTATATATGGAGGTAGCTGCTCTTAGTAGGCACCTGTTCACACCTATTTCTTGTAGTGGAAGTGCCGTCATTTTCTTTGTTACTAGATTTAGCGTTGACTGAGCACTCCACCCCCACCCCCATGCCGCAGGTGGTTTTAAATGCATCCAGGATCTGTCTTTCCCACACATAAGCAGACGGAGGTCTCTTAGAGAGGTATTCACATTGGTAGGTCCTGACATCGAGAAACGCCTTACCGCGGCTGTCAGGTACACATGAATTGGCCAATGTATGCGCTAAGATTTCTCATTTATTTACAGCAGTAATGCTATTCATTTTCCATACTTCATATTTACATGCGCTAAAAAAAAATTTTTTCAAAAAATTTTTTCATTTATTTCTATTTTTTACAGCAGTTATGCTATTCATATTTCATATCTATATACTCAGTGTTACCGTGTGCTACTTTATTTGTTCAATATATATGGAGGTAGCTGCTCTTAGTAAGCACCTGTTCACACCTATTTCTTGTAGTGGAAGTGTGACACCCCAGGGGTCTGGTTGCCACAGTGATAGAGATATTATGTCTGAGAGCAGGTGGGAGGTCTCTTGGTCAGGGATCCTATGCATGCCACACCTCCTGCCCAGTCCTGGGAGGGGAAGAACTTCCCCTATATAAACCTGGGGCTGAGGCAGGGTTAGAGAGTTGAGAGGGAGAGTTCAGCCAGGAGGGCTGACAGGGAGCTGTGGCTCCGGCTGGGCCCAGCTCCTGGGCCATGCCAGAAGTAGAGAAGAGAAGCAGCATAGGAAGAAACAACAGGAGCTCTGTGGGAGCAGTGTTACAAAGAGTCAGGGGCTGGCAGCTGCAGAGCTCACCCTGACTGAGAAGATTTCTTACCGGACCCGGAGTCCGAGGCTGTGGGGACTAACTCCTACCCAGCAGCAGAATCCGTCAGGCAGGGGATTTCAGGTCCTCTGGCCAAGAAACCCGAAGGCACGGTCACACGCATGGGACCAGCACCGCCGTCGTGGAGCGGAAGCTACTAGAAGGCCCCGAGTCACCGGCCATACGGGTGAGCACCACACGGTACACTCAGGGACGTGGGCTACTTATACTCGCTTCTAGCAAGGTAGCCAGAAGAGTATCATTAGTTTGGGAGGCCTACAACTCCGCCTGGCCAGGGGAGATCCCATCTGCTCAAGGACTGACCAGGCCCCAATCGCTAGCCAGTACTCCGGGAAGGTCTATCTTTGTCACCAGTAAAGACCCTGAACTACACCGTACCGTCTCCGAGTGGTTCCTGCTACCCCCATCATCCACGTCGGCTGCCCTGAGGCCATACCCCTCCCGTTGGGGGTGATACTACCACGCTGCACAATCCTACCACCGGCCTCAGCGGTCTGCCCTGCAGCGGCAGCTCCATAGCTGCATTCAACGGGTGGCGTAGTCGTCCATCATCTACCGCTGATACAGCGCCACTTAGTCTGACTCCCTGGGCACGGACCGGATCACCGCCACGAGACTACAACCCTCAAGAGATCCGGCTCCGGGTAAGCTCCCGCGTGCGCAACGCAGCGCGACACAGGCCCAGGGGCGCGTCAACTTTTGGCGTAGTCGGCAGGATTTCGTGCCCGCAACCACCGGGTACTGCGTGCCTGAAAAAGACTGTTCAAACTTACCTGTGGTGAAGATTCCCGCCATCCGGCGCCATCTTCCGCTTCCTTCCCGCCATCGGTGGAGTTTTCCCGCCATCCGGCGCCATCTTCAGCCTTCTTCCCGCCATACGTGGAGTTTTCCCGCCATTGGACGCCATCTTGAGGACGCCGCGCGGGAAGAAGAGGGGCGTGGACTCCGAAAGCGCGCGAGAACTGAAGCCCCGCCTCACGTCCGGACGTTGCGTAAGGTCCTGGAAGGAGCCCAGCAGACGCCGACGTCACAGGAGCGCGACGGAAGGTCCTCAACCCTGACGATCCACTGCGGAGCCGCGGCCTACGGAAGAGGATCATCGCAAGGTAGGCCACGGTCCACTAGGGGGGAGAAGGATGCCGGATACGGAGGAGAGCTTCACTGCTTCAACCCCCGCCAGCGCCACCGCTGTTGCGGTCATGCCTTTCACCATGCCCTATATCCCGGGGGCAGCCTGGCTACCCCAGTACTCAGGGGAGTCACATACCCTGCATGACTTTAGAGAAAAGCTGGATAGCCTCTTCCAGGTGTATCCCCTCACAGAAGAGCAAAAAGTGAGCATCCTGGTGGCCCAATTAACCGGGGCAGCCCAAAGGGAGGTAAAGTCCTGGCCACCTGGGGGAAGGACTGTTGCAGGGATACTAACCCGGCTGAGGGACACCTTTGATACCCGCACCTCAGCCGAGATCAAGCTTAGATTCTACGGGTGCAAGCAGCGAGCACACGAGAGTATAAGGGACTATGCCCTGAACCTACAAGAGGCCCTGAGAGCCATTAAGCAGACCGACCCTGACGGCGTGGGAGACGAGGACAGGCTGTTGACTGAGCAATTTATAGAGGGTTTATATTGCAATGCCCACTGAACCCAGTTGTGGGCAATGGCCTTACAGGACCCTCATCTGGGATTTGCACAGTTCAAGGACAGAGCCATCCGGGTGCTCCGAGAACCGGCACCAGGTGGCGTTGTGACCCACAGACGCCCCACTACCACTTACCACCAGGAGGCGGCACCCTTGTCGGCAGGGCCTGTGGGAGCTGATGCGCAGGCTTTGAACAATGACCCGGCTCCAGACCTGCACCATCAGGTCCAAGAGCTAGCTAAAAGCGTTGCCGCGCTAATCCGAACTGTGCAGTCTTTACAGGTTTCCACTCCAGGGAAGATCCAGCTGGCATCCGGACCGGAGGACATCCCGTGGCGTCGATCAAGGAGGACCCCACCGGCCAGAGGAAGACCCAGCGACCGATACAACGAGGACGGACAACCCATCTGCCGCCGCTGCAATCAACCCGGACATATGGCAAGGTACTGTCCTTTAAACTGGCACAACCAGGGGTAGAGGGCCAAACCCCAGGAAAAAGATCATCAGGCCCATCGAACTGGCGCGACAAATATGTGGGAGGACGTCCAGTCTTGCCCGTGATACTGGATGGCATCCCCATGAGTGCCCTACTGGACACCGGGTCACAGGTTACCACTATCCCGTACGTGCTCTTCAAGCAGTACTGGAATGACTCAGATATCACCCGCTACCCTGACGACGACTTGAGTATCATCGCCAGCAATGGTCAGCCCGTGCCACAGATTGGATTTAAAGAGGTGACCATTAAAATCGGTAGAGTCGAATTGGCGGCACAGGGACTGATCATTGTAGACATTGACAAGCGCGAGAGTCACCCAAAGATAACTCTAGGAACTAATGTAATTGAAAATTGTCTTGCAGAGGTGATTTTCCTTTTACAGCAGGTTGCCAAGAACGCCAGCTCCGGCCAGCAGCGAGTGCTCCAGAAAGAGATCCGGGCACTGATGCGACGGCAACAGATAGAACTCTCCGGTGGTGAGATTGGTAGCGTAAGAATGTGTGACCCTTTTCCTATTGCCATGCCCCCAAAAAGTGAAATGATGATTTGGTGCCGGGCAGCTATTGGTCTGAGAGGTAGAGATTACCAGGCAATGGTAGAACCAGTTTATTCAGACAGTAGGCCCACCATTTTGACAGCACGGGGGGTGGTCAATGTACGCCATGGGAGGGTGCCCGTTCGCATAATAAATATCGGGAAGAGGGAAGTGTACCTGCCCCGGTATGCCACGCTAGCCAAATTGTATACCATCAATCAAAATTCCATACAGTCCGTAGAACCCTTGCCTCCATCTTCCCCGGAGGAAAGTAACGGCTCTAAGGAAACAATGGAGGACTGGTGTCAGCAACTACATTTGGGTACTGACTCCACTCCCTCACACCAGAGACAGGGAGTCTATCGGGTGGTTCAAGAGTACGAGAGAGTGTTTAGTAAACACCCGTTAGACTTCGGGCGAGTCAAGGGGGTAGAACACCACATTCCCACGGGAGACCATCTTCCCATAAAAGAGAGGTATCGACCCGTACCCCCTGCACACTACCAACACGCCAAGGGGATGCTTAGGGACATGAAGGAGGCTGGGGTGATCAGGGATAGCTGTAGCCCCTGGGCAGCTCCACTAGTCTTAGTCAAAAAGAAAGACAACACCATGAGGATGTGTGTAGATTACCGGAAAATCAACCGTATCACACACAAGGATGCGTACCCCTTACCAAGGATAGAGGAGTCTTTGGCTGCTTTAAGATCTGCTAACTTCTTCTCTACCTTGGATCTCACTAGCGGGTACTGGCAGGTTCCTGTAGCAGAGGCGAACCGGGAGAAGACCGCATTCACCACCCCGATGGGACTTAGCGAGTTTACCTGCATGCCGTTCGGACTCTGTAACGCACCAGGAACCTTTCAACGATTAATGGAGTGCTGTCTGGGCCACAGAAACTTCGAGACGGTCCTGTTGTACCTGGACGATGTCATCGTATATTCCAAGACTTATGAGGACCACCTGAAACACCTGGCGGAAGTGTTCGAAGCTCTGGCAAGCTACGGCCTAAAGGTAAAACCCTCCAAGTGTCACCTCCTAAAACCAAAGGTGCAGTACCTGGGACACGTGGTGAGCGCTGACGGAGTGGCTCCCGACTCTGATAAGATCACCGCAATTAAGGAATGGCCAAGTCCCTCCAGTGTAAAGGAAGTGCGGCAGTTCCTCGGGTTGGTAGGCTATTACCGCAGATTCATCCCCGGTTTCACCAAAAAGGCAGCTCCTATGCAGGACCTCCTGATAGGCCAGTCCCGGAAGGCCAAGAACCAGAAGCCGCCCTTCAAATGGGAGAAGTTAGAAGAAGAGTCCTTCCGCCAGCTGAAGATGGCCCTCACGGGGGATGAAATCCTGGCGTACCCTGATTACAGCCAGCCCTTTATCCTCTACACCGACGCAAGTAACATCGGGCTAGGAGCCGTACTGTCCCAGATCCAGCAGGGGAAAGAACGAGTAATCGCTTACGCTAGCCGAAAACTGCGATCCACCGAAAGAAACCCTGAGAATTACAGCTCATTTAAGCTAGAGTTCCTGGCAGTGGTGTGGGCAGTCACCGAACGCTTTAAGCACTACCTCGCTTCTTCCCGGTTCACCGTGTACATGGATAACAACCCGTTGACCCACCTGGACACGGCAAGACTCGGTGCCCTAGAGCAGAGATGGATGGCCCGTCTGTCCAACTGCGAGTTCACAATCAAATACCGGGCAGGACGCTCCAATACCAACGCGGACGCCCTGTCCAGGATGCCAAACCTACCGGACGTAGGAGAAGATCCAGAGGGACTGGAAGAAGTCGAACTCCCCGCGTTCCACCGTCATGGGACTATCCAGTATTCCCATCGGGTAAGGAGTAAGCAAGCCGCTACGTTTAACCCCTTGCCTCACTACAACTGGGAGGAAACGCAAGACAGTGACCCTGCCGTCCGGCTGGTGAAGGAGATGCTGACTCGGCCAGAGGCTCGCCTTGACCCAGACGCTCCGGAGGAAGCCAAGCAACTGTGGGCTGAGAAAAGTCGACTGTTCCTTTACAAGGGGAAGTTGTGCCGCAGAATGGTTAACTCCCGGACGCATGAACTAATCTGGCAAGTAGTGGTGCCACGGAGAGATGCAGCCATGGTGATGGAATCATACCACGACGGGGCTGGACACTTCGGATGGAAGAAGCTGGAGTTCCTGCTGCGTGGGCGGTTCCACTGGGTAGGCATGAGGGGAACCATCGAGAGGTGGTGCAGAGACTGTGGCCCGTGCAACCTAAAAAGGAAGGACCGTGCCAGCCAGAAGACTCCCCTGCAGTCCATCGTCACCCGGCAGCCGTTGGAACTGGTAGCATTGGATCATGTAAAACTGACCCCAAGCAGAAGTGGCTACGTCTACGCGTTAACCATTGTGGATCATTACTCCCGGTTCTTGGTTGTCGTCCCCGTTAAGGACTTAACGGCTCAAACAGCAGCTAGAGCCTTCCAGCAGCACTTCTGCCGCCCACACGGGTACCCGGACCAAGTGCTGACGGACCAGGGACCTGCCTTTGAAGCGGAGGTCTTCCAGGAATTCTGCAATCTGTATGGCTGCCGGAAGATAAGGACGACACCCTATCATCCGCAAACTAATGGACTTTGTGAGAAAATGAACCAGGTGGTAATGGATCTCCTGAAAACGTTGCCCCTGGAAGAACGCAGTCTGTGGCCTGAGAAGCTGCCCGATCTGGTGGACCTATACAACCACATCCCGGTAGGTTCCACCAACTGTACCCCGGCTTACCTAATGAGGGCGAGACCTGGTAAGTTACCTGTTGACCTGGAAATGGGAGTCCTGACACCCGAGGACACTTCACCAGAGGCAGACTGGGACACAGAGAGGCAGCAGCAGTACCGGAAAGTACAGGAGAGCGTGGAGCGAAGTCTCTGTCAGGCTAGGGAAAGACAAGAGAAAACTTACAACCAGTATGCTCCCGCTGTTCCCCTGGTACCCGGAGAGCAGGTCTTGAAGAGGAAAAGACGGCTCCACAAGTTGGACGACCAGTGGGAGAAGGACCCGTACACCGTACTGCCCTCAAGCCACGAGAACCCGAAAGTCCATACCATCAGTAAAGACGGAGGGGAGACCATAGCCATTGTATCCCGGGATCACCTGAAGAAGTGTCCTGAACAGCTACGGAACCCTGAAGAGGAACAAGAAGACCATCGACCCGTAGAGGAAAGGGAAGATATGGTTAGTACTGTGCTCGGAGACTTCCCTCGGTCCTGGACTCAAGTCAATGGTGCAGTTGTGGTACCCGTCCTCACGTTCCTCCAACCAGCATCCCAAGTGCCTACGGAGCAACAGGTAGAGCTGGAAGAGCAGCCGGTCCAGGAGGCAGAAGACTCCACACAAGCAGAACAGGAGGATCAACCCTCTGCTTGTAGTGAGCCTGCCGTACCCCTAGTGAGCCAAAGAGCCGGTAGACAGCTGCCCAGTTTACCCTTGACAGCTCCTACACCCTGTAGTTCAGGGCTAGACAGTCAGCTCCGTAGGTCCACTAGGGCCACTAGAGGCCAGTTACCCGCACGTTGGAGTATTTGAAGTGTATAAACTGTTTTATTTGTGGTTACCTGTTTTTCTTGTTGCTTGTGTATAATTATGTGTTTCTAGTTATTTATAGGAGTCCTTGGTGGATTTACCGGGAATCCTTGTACATGGTTGGAGCGTAACCTAGGAATGGACTAAAGACTGTTAAGGACTCGGGGCAGGACAGACCCCTACCTGGTTACGTCTCCCTGTTTTGGTGAAATGGACACCTTTGTTTTCTTCAAAGACTGCACCCGGTTGCGGACACGCCGTAACCATCTTTATGTGTTTTTCTTATTGTATTATTATTGTTTATACCTTGTTATGTTTTTCTAAAAATATGTTTAGTCCCGGAGTACTAAATTTCACTAGGGGGGAATGTGACACCCCAGGGGTCTGGTTGCCATAGTGATAGAGATATTATGTCTGAGAGCAGGTGGGAGGTCTCTTGGTCAGGGATCCTATGCATGCCACACCTCCTGCCCAGTCCTGGGAGGGGAAGAACTTCCCCTATATAAACCTGGGGCTGAGGCAGGGTTAGAGAGTTGAGAGGGAGAGTTCAGCCAGGAGGGCTGACAGGGAGCTGTGGCTCCGGCTGGGCCCAGCTCCTGGGCCATGCCAGAAGTAGAGAAGAGAAGCAGCATAGGAAGAAACAACAGGAGCTCTGTGGGAGCAGTGTTACAAAGAGTCAGGGGCTGGCAGCTGCAGAGCTCGCCCTGACTGAGAAGATTTCTTACCGGACCCGGAGTCCGAGGCTGTGGGGACTAACTCCTACCCAGCAGCAGAATCCGTCAGGCAGGGGATTTCAGGTCCTCTGGCCAAGAAACCCGAAGGCACGGTCACACGCATGGGACCAGCACCGCCGTCGTGGAGCGGAAGCTACTAGAAGGCCCCTAGTCACCGGCCATACGGGTGAGCACCACACGGTACACTCAGGGACGTGGGCTACTTATACTCGCTTCTAGCAAGGTAGCCAGAAGAGTATCGTTAGTTTGGGAGGCCTACAACTCCGCCTGGCCAGGGGAGATCCCATCTGCTCAAGGACTGACCAGGCCCCAATCGCTAGCCAGTACTCCGGGAGGGTCTATCTTTGTCACCAGTAAAGACCCTGAACTACACCGTACCGTCTCCGAGTGGTTCCTGCTACCCCCATCATCCACGTCGGCTGCCCTGAGGCCATACCCCTCCCGTTGGGGGTGATACTACCACGCTGCACAATCCTACCACCGGCCTCAGCGGTCTGCCCTGCAGCGGCAGCTCCATAGCTGCATTCAACGGGTGGCGTAGTCGTCCATCATCTACCGCTGATACAGCGCCACTTAGTCTGACTCCCTGGGCACGGACCGGATCACCGCCACGAGACTACAACCCTCAAGAGATCCGGCTCCGGGTAAGCTCCCGCGTGCGCAACGCAGCGCGACACAGGCCCAGGGGCGCGTCAGAAGTGCCGTCATTTTCTTTGTTGCATTCACCGTAGACGTGTATGGGTACAAGTGAGCCAAGCCTCGCTGCCAATCACAGCATTCTGCAATTGTTCTCCCATGCCTAATCAGCATGAGAAAATAGCAGATCTGAGGTGCCCTATAGAATAACACTGGTACGAGTGCTATGCGATGTTTTATCGCGTAGCACTCGGCCGTATTCAGGATCTTCTACTCAAAGCTATCCCTTCTGCACAACAGATGGATGTAATAAGTGACCGGGCTCACTGTCTCATTAAACCGAAATTTGTTCCTAGAGCAATCCATAGGACATAATTGCACGAATCCACTTTTTTCAAATAAAGGAGCGTTTAATGGGCTTTTTAAAACACAGCAAAAAACTACCAGCTCTATATAATACAATGTTAAAATTTTAGACCTGTCAAAAGATACTTTAAGGCTAAGTGCCCACGATACAGAAATGCTGCAGATTTTTTCCTCATCTTCCTGGCAGGAAAAACGCATGCGGATTTTACATGCGTTTTTCCCGCCAGGTAGAAGCGTTTGTCAAGTGTTTTTGCAAGCATTTCTGCATGCGGGTTATCAAGCTCTTTTCCAGAATAAAAATGGTAAAAAATAAAAAATAAACATTATACTTACCTTCCGATGGTCCCCGGTGTTTTCTCGGGTGCGTCTGGTCTCTTGTACGGCTCTTGTACGACGTCAGCGGTCGCGTGACCTGTCACATGACTAAATGACGTCACTGCAGGTCATTTTAGACCATCACGAGCCGTACAAGAGACCTGACGCACCGGAGAAAACACCGGGGACCATCGGAAGGTAAGCATAATATTTATTTTTTATTTTAAATTCTTTTTTTTACAGGTCTCCTCTTCTCCAGACCCGGGTACCATCCGCACATTGAATCGCTTAATATCCGCATGTGCACATGTGGTGATGCGGATATTAAGTGATTCAATGCAAGTCAATGGCGGCAATTACAAAATTAATGGACATGCTGCGTATTTTTCCGCACAGCACATGCAGATTATCATTGGGGACCATGGGGCACGTATTACCAGGCGGTTTTTAAGCTTTATCGCTGGGGAAATTCTGTGGCAAAAACGCTTGAAAAATGCATAGTGGGCACACAGCCTGAATGCAAGGAAATCATTCAGAGAAATAACTTTAGTTCTGAGACAGAATAACATTCCAAATACAGTCATGACCGAAAGTGTTGGCACCCTTGAAATTGTTCCAGAAAATTAAGTATTTCTCCCAGAAAATTATTGCAATCACGCATGTTTTGTTATACACATGTTTATTTCTTTTGTGTGTTTTGGAACAATGCAATAAACAAAGGAAAAAAAAGGCAAATTGTGTGGGTAAACAACTTTATTTCAAGCATGTGACACTCATTCAAACTCAGCTGTAGCATGTAACAGGTGTAGGCAATGTGAAAATCACACCTGAAACCAGAAGTTCACTCAATCTTTGCATTGTTTGTCTATATGTGCCACACTAAGCATGCAGAACAGAAAGAGAGTCCTGTGCCCGATACTGCGTGTTAAAGACTGATGTACTTGAATTGTCCAGTAAAGTTAAACTTGTTAAAATGAACCGGGTGACCCCTGATGTGTGCGCGGCTGTTCCTAGAACCGTGGACGTGGAGATAGCGAAGGTTTTCGGCCTGCAAGTGAGTGTGATGCAACTTACACAAGATAGCACACTGGGACTGGGATACAATTTATTTGTGTGGTGCCAGGGCATGGGAAAATAGTCCCTCAACCATGACTATTGTCCTGTGCACCTTACACTGTCATGTTATACTCCGTGAGACCATGCAGAGTGCAGCGTGAGACCCGACAGTGGTCTAGTAGGGTATTCTGATTTGCACATGGAAACACGAGAAGCAATGGAATGAAACTGATAGAGAGAAGATACAGATTAGATATTAGAAAAAACTTTTTAACAGTGAGGGTGATCAACGAGTGGAACAGGCTGCAATGAGAGGTGGTGAGTTCTTCTTCAATGGGAGTCTTCAGAGACTGGATAAACGTCTGTTTGAGATGGTTTGTCAATTCTGGATTGAGCAGCAAGTTGGACATGATGACCCTGGAGGTCCATTACAACTCTAACATTCTATTAATCTATGATTCTATCCAAACAAAGAATGAAAACAAGAATAATTCAGATAAATAATCCAGATGCATCATCTGATATCCAGTGTAAATATATTTCAGAAGCTTTTGCTTCATATTATTCTAATTCATTCAACTAAATCAAGACATTAACACTACCCAAACAATAAAACATGATTTCAATGTCTTTTTGTCTAAAATACATCTCCCTTCCTTTGACGACACCCATTTGGAAAAACTGAACCTACCCTTTTCAGTAGAAGACCTGGTGACACTAGGCTCGTCACAGTATAACCTTCAGACAGGCAGAGTAGGGACAGGTGTTGCTGTGTGAAGGACAGAATTGGCGATGTAATAGTTAGATATAATTACTGCAGGAGGTATATATAAATATCCATCTGAACTAACAGTCCTTCTGAGGAATAATCCAGCTGCATATATTCAGTGGTGATAGCAGGAGTTAGGCAGGCAGAGACTGTGAACACTATACAGCACAATAGTATCCATTGCACGTTCTGTCTGCTCCTGCTGTTACAGATATCCGTAGACATAGCCCCAGGGCTAATTTTTTTTTTATCTTAATCCTGATTATTTTCTAAAAAAGAAATAGATTCCAACATTTTACTGCTCCATTTGCTTTTTAGCACAGCAGAATACAGCCAGATCTTTTCCATCATCATACGCGATTCCATATTACAGTCATAAAAATCTAGAAATTTGTAGTTAACATGGAAAATATTATCCTTCATTTACAGTTTGGCAGCAGTGTGTCAGTGAAGCCATTCACTAGGAAACTACAAACCCGCTATTTAAAACCGTGGGCGTCCGTCAGACGTATCACATATAACTGCGGTACAAATTCAACCATTTGTAGCGACCGTGGAAAAATATTCTCCTCCATTAACAATTTGTATCAGTGTGTCAGTGAAGCTATTCACACGTGGTCACTGTGAATAATAGGAAACGACAAGCCCGCTATTTAAAACCATGGGCGTCCGTCAGAGTATCACATATAACTGCAGTACAAATCCAACCATTTATAGCGACCGTGAAAAATATTGTCCTCCATTTACATTTTGGCAGCAGCGCATCAGTGAAGCTATTCACACGTGGTCACTGGCAGTAATAGAAAACTACAAGCCTGCTATTTAAAACTGTGGGCATCCTTCAGACTTATCACATATAACTGCAGTACAAATCCAGCCATTTGTAGGGGATGTTCAAGATATTATACTCCATTTACAGTTTGTCAGCAGTGTGGTAGTGAACCTATTCACACGTGGTCACTGAGCAATACTAAACTAGAAGGGCAGTGCTTAAAACCGTGGGCGTCCCGTCACACGTATCACATATTAATGCGGTATAAATCCAGAAATTTGCAGTGGATGTTCAAGATATTATACTCCATTTAAAATGGGCAAGGCGTGTGGCAACGGACGGGTAAGTGGATGTGACGGTGATGGTGCATGCAGAGGCGGAGGCCGTGAGCAAGCTGAAATTGTGCCACAACAAGCACCCATATCGTGTCGCCCTACCTCCCTGTCCCAATTACTAGGCGACCACATCACACCACTATTGAACCCAGAGCAGTGTCAAAAGGTTGTTGGTTGGATAGCAGATAATGCTTCCAGTTACTTTGCCACCACCACACCATACTCTGACAACATTGTTCACAGCAGTGACCTGGGAGTCAGAGATGCTTCCAGGGGTCTTCCCCATGCTGTTCCCATTTCATTTCAGCACTGTTCTCATTGATTTTGGCAATTTTTAGGCCCCTTGCAGACATCCGCTGGAAAAATGCTCGAGTTTCACATAGACTTACATTGGGCTCGTTGTTTGGGTCGATCACTCGAGCATTCCGATTTGCTCGACTCGAGCAACAAGTATCGGAGCATTTTAGTGATCATCACTAATTGTGACCCTTCCTCTGTCAAATGTTATCGTCCGATTTTATTATTAAATACTTATGTGAAAATATATGCAAACATTCTGGCTCAGAGAATGGATCAAGTCAGATTCATAATTGGAAGACAAGCTCCTGATGGCACCAGGAGGATGATAAATCTAGTTTCATCTATAGAAAGAGGCAAAAAAAACTGATAATCTATTATCTCTCAATGCAGAAAATGCTTTTGATAGTATAAAATGGAATTATACCTGGTATACCTGGGAAACTTTATCCAAATTTTGGTTTTAAAGGGCAAATATTGAAAACAATGAAAGTATTACACTAATCTCCATCAGCTTAAGTCTTATCAAACAACCATCTATCCAACTATTTTTAGATAATAAATGGTACAAGACAGGGCTACCCACTCTTGCCATTATTATTTACTCTTATAGTGGATCCATTTTCAGAATCTATTAGAAGTAATAGTCTAATTAGAGGTATACCTACCAACCAAAGACAGCATAAAATTTGATTGTTTTCGGACTATATCATCATGACATTGTCTGATACACTAAACACCCTTTGTGAAATAACTAATATTAATACATTTTCTAAAATTTCATATTATTTATTTATTTATTTTACTCGCTTATATAGCGGCATTAATTCCACAGCGCTTCACAGACAATATCAGCATTGTCCTCATTGGGGCTCACAATCTAAATTCCCTATCCATATGTCTTTTGGAGTGTAGGAGGAAACCGGAGAACCCGGAGGAAACCCACGCAAACACGGGGGGAACATACAAACTCCTTGCAGATGTTGTCCTTGGTGGGATTATTATAAGATTAATTCCAAAAAGTCCAAAATTTTGAGTTTCTTCGTGGACCCTGATCTTCAAAATCAAATTAGGAACGTGTTCTAGTATCAACTAGAACAAATTATCCCATATTTAGGAATTGTCCTAACAAACCCTAGTTACTTACTAATTGAAAATAATGTTACAAATATCTATAATGATATTCAAAGCCGCATTCGAGAGATAATTAAATTGGACTTTAATGGTTGGGAAAAGTTGTTATTTATAAGATGATGCTTCTCCTAAAATGTCAATATATTTTTTGGACCATTCCACTAAACTTTCCAAATACTGTATTTTTCGGACTATAAGACGCACTTTTTCCTCCAAAATTTTGGAGGAAAGTGGGTGGTGCGCCTTATAGTCCAGATGTACGCGGTACCTTTATAGTCTGGCTGTGCATGGTGGGGGGGAGAGCAGCAGCGGCAGAGGAGCGGGTCACAGAAGGCAGGAGCCACCTTCTGCAGCTAACACTGTGCCCACTGTTAAAAAACAAATATTCACTTCTCCCCACGCCCGGGACAATGGTTGTGTGGAGCAGTGAATATTCATTTTCTTTAATCGCGGGCACAATGTTAGCCGCAGCCGTGGCTCCTGCAGCTGCTGTGTGATCACATGTGCCCGCTATTAAAGAAAATTAATATTCACTGCTCTCCACTCCCATGGGCATGGGGAGCAGTGAATATCCATTCTCTTTAATAGCGAGCACACGTGATTGCCCGGCCGCTGCAGGAGCCAGCGGCTGCGGCTAACACTGTGCCAGCTATTAAGGAAAATTAATATTCACTGCTCCACACGATCATAGTCCCAGGCGTGGGGAGCAGTGAATATTCGGGCAGTTGACCTAAGTGTGTGATGGTGCATGTCAGTGACATCATGCGCTGCTTACACGCTGATTGTCAGCTGCTGGCATCAGAACACAACTCCACTGGAGCAGAGGGAAGATAAGTTGAATTCTTTATTTATTTGTGTGTGTGGTGTGAGGGGGCCATATATACCAGGATGGGGATGTGCAGGGCATGTATACCAGAGTAGGGGGCCATATATAACCGAGGGCCATGTATACCAGGATAGGGATGGGGGGCCATGTATGCCAGGAAGGGGATAGGTGGCATGTATACCAGGATAGGGATGGAGGGGCCATGTATACTAAGATGGAGGGCCATGTATACCAGGATGGGGGGCCATGTATACCAGGATCAGGGGGCCATGTATACCATGTATACCAGGATGGAGGACATTGTATACTATGTATACCAGGATGGAGGACCATGTATACCAAGATGGGGGGCCATGTATATCAGGATGGGGCGCCATGTATGCCAGGATGGAGATGGGGGGTCATGTATACCAGGAAGGGGATGGGGGCCATAAATACCAGGATGGGGATGGGGGTCATGTATACCAGGATGGGAGGGGCCTTATATACTAGGATGAGGACATATATATACCAGGGTGGGGGCCATAACGACTTGGATAAATGTAACGAACCAAACTAAGAATAACCAACAAAAACTCACATTAGATTCTATACCATTCTCCATTATTGAGATTGCGTTGCATAACCTGAATTTAAAAAATTGGGAAAAACAGGGTATCACATCAATACCTAATGTAATTACTAACATGGCAAACAATTCTTTCATTACTTTTCTAGAACTTGTTGAGAATTACAAAATTCCAGAGTCAGAATTCTTTCATTAGTTCGAAATTAGAAATTACTATTATACTAAATTCAATTTTTCCTTTTACCCTTCCCAGACAAATAGTAAACCTTATAAATAATCCATCCAAAAATAATATACGGACTACTAATGTACTACATATTTAATGAAGACACACTCTTGATTAAGAAAGCAACTATTATAAATTGGGGACATGATCTACAAAAAAATTGGATATAGATACTCGGACAAAGGCTCTTAACTGGACTTTTAAATCAACATATGCAACATTTCACAAATCACTTTATAAATTGATAGCTGGATGGTACCCTACTCCAAATAAACTGCATAGAATATTTCCTCCACAGTCTACGTATTGCTGTAGAAATTGTGTGAAAATTGGTTATCTTTATCACATCTTTTGTGAATGTCCAAACGTACTTCAACTTTGGTCAGAGGTCTATGCCTTGATTACAAACATATCAGTTTCAACCCTTTACCACCTTGGGTTTTTCCGTTTTTGCATTTTTGTTTTTTGCTCCCCTTTTTCCCAGAGCCATGACCTTTTTATTTTTCCGTTAATATGGCCATGTGAGGGCTTATTTTTTGCAGGATGAGTTGTACTTTTGAACGACACCATTGGTTTATCATATCGTGTACTAGAGATCGAGAAAAAAATTCCAAGTGCGGTGAAATTGCAAAAAAAAGTGCAATTCCACAATTGTTTTTTGTTTTTTTACCATGTTCACTAAAAGCTAAAACTGATTTGCCATTATGATTCTCCAGGTCATTACGAGTTCGTAGATACCAAACTTGTATAGGTTCTTTTTTATTTAAGTGGTGAAACAAAAATCCAAAGTTTGTTATAACGGGAGGAAAAATAAGGAGCATAAAGGTAACAAAATATGCTTTTAATAGTTATATGTGGACAAGTAAATGACATATAGTAAATAGATGATATCTAATAAATAGAAATATGAAGTGATACATAAATAATACATCAATAGGAAAATCACAGCTTGGATGATTAAGTACATACATTCAGGAAAAAGCACAGCACACATAGATTACCTAATCTCACTGCCATATAGCATGGTTCAAGGAGATAGGGAAAAACAGGGCACCTACCAAATACATATACATAATGGGCTGCAGCAGTAAAAAGACCATAACATAGTGTCAATTAGGGTAATCATTGCCCATAAAGTCAGTAGAGGGTACCTAACTCTTGAGAAAGCCCAAGTGCTCAGGGCGAAACGCGCGTTGAGGCATCTGCTGTCCACTGTTCACTTTTCTTTGCCAGCGCTATATTTCACCTTGGGTAAGGTACCCTCTACTGACTTTATGGGCAATGATTACCCTAATTACCCTATGTATACCAGGATGGAGGACCATGTATACCAAGATGGGAGGCCATGTATATCAGGATGGGGCGCCATGTATGCCAGGATGGAGATGGGGGGTCATGTATACCAGGAAGGGGATGGGGGCCATAGATACCAGGATGGGGATGGGGGCCATGTATACCAGGATGGGAGGGGCCTTATATACTAGGATGAGGACATATATATACCAGGGTGGGGGCCATAACGACTTGGATAAATGTAACGAACCAAACTAAGAATAACCAACAAAAACTCACATTAGATTCTATACCATTCTCCATTATTGAGATTGCGTTGCATAACCTGAATTTAAAAAATTGGGAAAAACAGGGTATCACATCAATACCTAATGTAATTACTAACATGGCAAACAATTCTTTCATTACTTTTCTAGAACTTGTTGAGAATTACAAAATTCCAGAGTCAGAATTCTTTCATTAGTTCGAAATTAGAAATTACTATTATAGTAAATTCAATTTTTCCTTTTACCCTTCCCAGACAAATAGTAAACCTTATAAATAATCCATCCAAAAATAATATACGGACTACTAATGTACTACATATTTAATGAAGACACACTCTTGATTAAGAAAGCAACTATTATAAATTGGGGACATGATCTACAAAAAAATTGGATATAGATACTCGGACAAAGGCTCTTAACTGGACTTTTAAATCAACATATGCAACATTTCACAAATCACTTTATAAATTGATAGCTGGATGGTACCCTACTCCAAATAAACTGCATAGAATATTTCCTTCACAGTCTACGTATTGCTGTAGAAATTGTGTGTAAATTGGTTATCTTTATCACATCTTTTGTGAATGTCCAAACGTACTTCAACTTTGGTCAGAGGTCTATGCCTTGATTACAAACATATCAGTTTCAACCCTTTACCACCTTGGGTTTTTCTGTTTTTGCGTTTTTGTTTTTTGCTCCCCTTTTTCCCAGAGCCATGACCTTTTTATTTTTCCGTTAATATGGCCATGTGAGGGCTTATTTTTTGCAGGATGAGTTGTACTTTTGAACGACACCATTGGTTTATCATATCGTGTACTAGAGATCGAGAAAAAAATTCCAAGTGCGGTGAAATTGCAAAAAAAAAGTGCAATTCCACAATTGTTTTTTGTTTTTTTACCATGTTCACTAAAAGCTAAAACTGATTTGCCATTATGATTCTCCAGGTCATTACGAGTTCGTAGATACCAAACTTGTATAGGTTCTTTTTTATTTAAGTGGTGAAACAAAAATCCAAAGTTTGTTATAACGGGAGGAAAAATAAGGAGCATAAAGGTAACAAAATATGCTTTTAATAGTTATATGTGGACAAGTAAATGACATATAGTAAATAGATGATATCTAATAAATAGAAATATGAAGTGATACATAAACAATACATCAATAGGAAAATCACAGCTTGGATGATTAAGTACATGTATTCAGGAAAAAGCACAGCACACATAGATTACCTAATCTCACTGCCATATAGCATGGTTCAAGGAGATAGAGAAAAACAGGGCACCTACCAAATACATATATGACGCGCCCCTGGGCCTGTGTCGCGCTGCGTTGCGCACGCGGGAGCTTACCCGGAGCCGGATCTCTTGAGGGTTGTAGTCTCGTGGCGGTGACCCGGTCCGTGCCCAGGGAGTCAAACTGAGCGGCGATGTAACAGCGGTAGATGCAGGACGACTACGCCACCCGTTGAATGCAGCTATGGAGCTGCCGCTGCAGGACAGTCCGCTGAGGCCGGTGGATGGATGGTGCAGCGTAGATGGTATAACCCCCAACGGGAGGGGTATGGCCTCAGGGCAGCAGATGTGGATGATGGGGGTAGCAGGAACCACTCAGAGACGGTGCGGTGTAATTCAGGGTCTTTACTGGTAACAACGATAGACCCTCCCGGAGTACTTGCTAGTGAACGGGGCCTGGTCAGTCCTTGAGCAGATGGGATCTCCCCTGGCCAGGCGGAGTTGTAGGCCTCCCAAACTGACTGTACTCTTCTGGCTACCTTGCTAGAAGCGGATATAAGTAGCCCACGTCCCTGAGTGTACCGTGTGGTGCTCACCCGTATGGCCGGTGACTCGGGGCCTTCTAATGGCTTCCGCTCCACGATGGCGGTGCTGGTCCCACGCGTGTGACCGTGCCTTCGGGTTTCTGGGCCTGAGGACCTGAAATCCCCTGCCGGTCGGCTTCTGCTGCTGGGTAAGAGTTAGTCCCCACAACCTCGGACGCCGGGTCCGGTAAGAAAGCTTCTCAGTCAGGGCGAGCTCTGCAGCTGCCAGCCCCTGACTCGTAGTAGTATTGCTTCTGCTGTTTCTTGTCTCTACTCTCCTTGACTACTAACCCTGCTTCAGCCCCGGGTTTATATAGGGGAAGTTCTTCCCCTCCCAAGACTGGGCAGGAGGTGTGGCATGCACAGGATCCCTGACCAAAGGACCTCCCACCTGCTCTCAGACATAACATTACATTACTGTGGAAACCAGACCCCTGGGGTGCCACATATACATAATGGGCTGCAGCAGTAAAAAGACCATAACATAGTGTCAATTAGGGTAATCATTGCCCATAAAGTCAGTAGAGGGTACCTAACTCTTGAGAAAGCCCAAGTGCTCAGGGCGAAACGCGCGTTGAGGCATCTGCTGTCCACTGTTCACCTTTCTTTGCCTGCGCTATATTTCACCTTGGGTAAGGTACCCTCTACTGACTTTATGGGCAATGATTACCCTAATTGACACTATGTTATGGTCTTTTTACTGCTGCAGCCAATTATGTATATGTATTTGGTATATGCCCTGTTTTTCCCTATCTCCTTGAACCATGCTATATGGCAGTTTGATTAGGTAATCTATGTGCGCTGTACTTTTTCCTGAATCTATGTACTTAATCATCCAAGCTGTGATTTTCCTATTGATGTATTGTTTATGTATCACTTGATATTTCTATTTATTAGATATCATCTTTTTACTATATGTCATTTACTTGTCCACATATAACTATTAAAAGCATATTTTGTTACCTTTATGCTCCTTATTTTTCCTCCCGTTATAACATACTTTGGAGTTGGTATATACTGGCTGATGCTAGCATAGTCTATGATCATCAGTTATGTTTAGTTTTGCTTGTTGCAATTACAGGGCTGCTTCGTTTATAAAAATCCAAAGTTTGTAAAAAAAAAAAAAATGGCACCATTTTCCGAGACCCGGAGCATCTCCATTTTTCATGATCTGGGGTGGGTGAGGACTTATTTTTTGTGTGCTGAGCTGATGTTTTTATCTATACCATTTTGGGGTAGATACAATGTTTTGATCTCCCATTATTGTATTTTAATGCACTGTTGCGACAACCAACAAAAAACGTAATTCTTGTGTTTTGATTTTTTTTATCATTACGCCGTTTACTGATCGGATTAATTATTTTTTATATTGATAGATTGGGCGATTTGAAACATGACGATACCATACATGTGTATTTTTGATTGATTTTTAATTTATTTAATTTTGAAACGGGTGAAAGGGGGGTGATTTGAACGTTTATATATTTTTAATAGTTTTAAAAACGTTTTTCTTTACTTTTCACTTGCTTCAATAGTCTCCATGGGAGACTAGGGGTCTCCTGCAGACCCCGAGTTGTCATGCCAACCCATTGGCGACCCGTGATCGTGCTACGGGCACGTCGATGGGCGGGTGTCACGCAAGGTGTGGGAAAGACTAAGTGCAACACAAAGGAAGGGGAGAATGGAGCACAGACTCTAGGAAAAGGGGGGAGTGGAGACTTCCTAGGCTGATCTGATATCACCCTGTCTCCCCTACCGTCCCTATATTGGTTCTTCACCGATAGCTGCACAGGAAACTATCACTGTATTTGCCTAGTGTTTCTCCCTGGATAAGGAAGGGGGGATGAGCACTAGTCGATCCCCACTAACAACTAAAGACAAAAAGGTAGACAGACACGGGAGAAAGATAACTTAGCTTGAGCCGACTTCAGAGAGATAACACACACGTCCTCTTAGCAGCAGAGAGGAAGTAAACAGACTGCACTCGCTCCAAGCTTTCACAAGGAAACATGTGAATATCACCGGCACCACATTGTAGCAAAGTGAAACTATTTAAACACCCAGGCAAGGGTGTCAATTAGAGCAGGAGGGAGGTAGCCGCTGGGTCCCAGAGTGAAACAGCTAAGAAGGTGTCTGTAATGCCAAATGAAGAGATCTTCTGCAACCAACTGCAGGGCGACTGTCTGTCACATCTGACACACCCGTGACAGTGGGTCTTATGACGCACTTCCGGCGCGTGCATGTTAAATGCCACTGTCGAAGTTTGACAGCGGCTTTTAACATGTTAACAGTCGCGGGTGGATCGCGATTCCACCCGCGGCTGTTGGGGGCACATGACAGCTTATCAGATCAGTTGTCATGTCCCTGGAAAGGTGCGGACTCATCGCCGGAGCCCATACCAAAAGGGGGATGCGACCTTGGACGTATGTCTAACGTAGTAAAGGGGTTAAACATGTCTCCTTATTTAGCTCTATTGTCAATAGGAGTGGACAACAGCATATAGAATATCAAATCTATCACTATCCATATATTCTTGGTAAGAAAAACATTAATAGTGGAAACAGGTTAACACACCCTCAATTTCAGATATGATTGACAGAGTTATCCACACATATAGCATTTGAATTAGCTTACATAATTAGAATGAACACCCACTACACATACCTTAACAGATGGAAAATTTGGGATAATGCTTTTCTCTCAAATCAAATAAGAAGAAAAGAAACAGTCGGTTATGGTACATTCTAAGACCAGATTAAAATTTGAGAAACATTTTAAATGGTAAAACGTATTGTCTGATCTAATTCAGATTAGACTTTCTACTTTTAGGCTGTGTGCCCACGTAGCATTTTTCAAGCGTATATGCTGCGGAATTTCCGCAGCGTAAACGCTTGAAAAACGCATGTATATCCGCACCCCATGGTCCCCAATGGGATTCCGCAAGTTCTATGCACATGCTGCGGATTTTTCCGCAGCGTTTATGCCGCGTTCAAAAATCCGCAGCATGTCATTTAATTTTGCGTTTCCGCAAGCGGAATTGCCTTTGTCCAATGCATAAAAAACGCAAGGCAATTCCGCATGTGGAAAACGCGTGATAAACGCACGAAAAATGCGCGATAAACGCGTGCGGAATTCCGCATGCGTTTTTCCGGGAGAGGACTTGCATTTATGCAGCAGAAATTTTCTGCTTCATAAATGCAACGTGGGCACATAGCCTTAGAGTGCTATAGAATTCCTCAGCATGACCTTGCTTTATTTTCTTTTGTTACTTTTGTTATTGTGATGATTGTTTATCCCCATATGTGATCATTTTTTTTTCTTCCCTTCTCCTTTCTCCTCACTCAGACCCCATTCTTTCCCTTCACTATTTCCAACTTCACGTGGCGACAAACCATGGTATAAATTTATTTGGGACCTTATGAGACATTGTGCGTGCTCCAAATTAAATTGTAAAATCCAAATGCGTGCACAGAAGAGCCACGCTAATACATTGAGCATCAAGGCAGATCTCTCTTTATTACATCATTGGTCAGTGTTTATATAGATATTTTCTAGACATACATTGTACTATCAATATGGCTCAGCTTATCACTACATACAGTATGTGCTGCCATTAGTATACATATATCTCATTGGCTAAAGTTAATACTCTCTACACCCAGCTGAAGAGTTTAGGTGTGGTACCTGTTACTTTCACTTTGCTATGTGTTATGTCTAAAGGCCCCGTCACACATAACGAGATCGCTAGCGAGATCGTTAGTGCGTCACGGTTTTGGGATCGCTGGAGAGTCGTTTCGTGATCGCTGGGGAGCTGTCAAACATGCAGAACTTCCCAACGATTTCTGCCGCCCCAGCGATCTAAGTAACGATCTCGGCGGTCGTTGGGACGCTTTCACACAGCAGCTATTTCAACGATCCACACCTTGATAGGGACTGTACTGTGTCACAAAGGCGTGCATAAAATCACTTTTCCGCGCCCCCTCATCTCTGATTGGTGGACGCCACTGTGTTCTGATTGGGCGGCCTTGGTTTAAGATCGCTACTGTGTCTCCGGTCAGATGGGAACACTGGTGTGTGTATTGTTCCTGTACTGATGTATGGATGTCCATATATTTATAATGAATATATATATAGAGATGTAAATGGCCATTTATGTGTATGCATATCTGTATGTTTGAGAGTATGTATGTGTATATATAGTTATCTGTATACGTATGTGTATATGAGTGTGTGTGTATATATTTATGTACTTAAAAATATGTATGAGTACATGGATGAATCTGTTTACATACGAGTACACGAATGTATATGCGTGTATGTATGTGTATATGTATGTATGTATCTGTATACGCATGTGTATACATATGTATATATATATATATATATATATATATGGACTGCTTACTGCGGTGACTACTGCTACTACTGAAAGAATGAGAAACAAAGCTTTTGCATAGTAGTACACACAGTTTATTAGACACATCAGTACAGAAATGTCAGTAGTGTAGAAACATGAGTAGTTGCCCACTATAGGTTCTGATGCTGCCAAGGAACAGCACCAGGACCGTTAAAATACTGGCAGTAGTTGTCGCGGCAGGTCTTCGCATCATGGGTGTTTCTGCCATGTCCCACTGGTTGAAGGCCTGCAATTGCAGGATCGCTTGCACGCCATTCACCGAGCTCCACTTCCCCATTGGCTAGGTCCACAGAGTCCACGAAGCCAGGCGGACAGTACATAATTGCATCACGTCGACGAAGAAAGTTGTGAAGCGTGCAACAGGCCAAAACAACAGAGTCTATTGATTTAAGCTTCATGTTAATTGGCGTGTGAAAAACTCTGAAGCGGTTGGCCAGGACAGCATGTCAGAAAACATGCTGTGTGGGTGTGTGTGCACGAGACCCCTAAAATATCTGCCCATGCAAAAGCATATATATACAGATAGAAGCCAAGCCCTCCCTCCCTGAAGAGCAATGATAGCAGATAATTGGTAGATGTCCTATAAATGAATTAAAAATGGAAACTCATTTGAGACCCCAAACAATACCTACCTCGCTAAAGATGTCTGATTTCTTCAAAGTGGAGTCACAGCCGGAGAACGCTGGTGGGATCCGTAAAACAAGGACGCAGTAGCGACCACCAATCGGGGACGAGGGGAGCGGAAAAGTCCAATTTATGCACGCCTACGTGTCTCAGTTCTGAATCGCTAACGAGGTCGTTGATAAGGTGTCAAATACAGCGATGCACACTGCCCAGCGGGAGCGTAACGACCCAGGAATGGTCCAGGAAGCTTTGTAACGATCAGCGATCTCACAGCAGGGGCCTGATCGTTGCTACCAGTCAGACATAACGAGATCACAGCAAGTTCGCTATTGCGTCACGAAAACCGTGACGCATCAACGATCTCGCTATCGATCTTGTTATGTGTGACGGGGCCTTAAGTCTCTAAGACAAAGAAATTCCTGAGACCCCTTATCTCAAAACATACAATAAATACTGGCTCAGACTCCATTTCAAAGAACCGGAGATGCATGTAGAATAACCAAGATGGAGTCAAGATAGATAAATAAATCCTGCTCTCACAATTCCCTTCTCTTGTGGCAGTGGGTGGCTGTTCTACCTGAAGTGCACGCCTACAGACTCCCCCAGACACATTCTCCTCCCCTTATAGAAAAAGCCGGTCTTCCTACACCGCTTCACCGTATTCTCCAGATTGGCCTGCCTGTCACACCATCGGATGGACACACACACACAACCCACAACAAGCAAGGAAATTATACAGGTGCCATATTCATATGCTGGTCAGAGTTAGCATCCAACAGTTGGCCAAAGTAGATATAATTTATCCAGTCCACAATTTTATTTGTGAATAGCGATTCAAATCCTGCTGCTACTTGATCTCTGGCTTTAAACTCATCTAGTACTTCTCTTGGGAACCCAATAGCGTCGATGTACACGTGAGGGTCGTAAGAAGTAGCAATACTGGTGCCATGTTTGTGTCTCTGGTTTTCCATTGCATATTCGTGGAGCTTGTCTGTATTTGGAGTTACAATCTGGAATGATATCAGGAATTTAACAATAGCACATGTACCCTCCCATCCTACTGGCAGTACTGGATAAAAGTCACCATTTACACACACCTACCACAAGTTAGCCCTAGCTACTGTCTGATTCAGGAGGGCATGGCCTCGTACCAAATTAGTGTTGGTGGGACTGTAGTATGAGGAACTTAAATGCTTTAGGTCAATGGTACCTGTTAAACTCTGGAAACACGTGTAATTCCTAGGATAGGGGTTAACTCCATTGGTCTTTACCTTTTTAGGGTTTATGGGTAGATACAACTATCGGAGCAAATTACATTCTGAAATATTTTCTCTTTTTGTAGCAGAGAATAGCCAAACTTATCAGGTGTAAGCAATGGGGTTGTCTGGTTGTTTATAGGGAGAGCACCACGAATGAATCTTTGGAAGTATTAGGCTGCTGGGCTCCAGTCTTATTTAAAATAGGTCGATCCTTAAGATAAAAGTGTTCTAATCAGTCAGTGCCCCCTGGGATATTTATGTCCATCACATATAGTTCAGTGTCGATAACAGAGGGGTTCTCTATCTTCAAATACATTGCGCATCAAGGCAGATCTCTCTTTATTACATCATAGGTCAGTGATTATATAGGCATTTTCTGGACATACATTGTAGCAATATAATTGGCTCAGCTTACCTCTACATATGTGCTGGCATTAGTATACATCTCACTGGCTAAAGTTAATATTGTCTACACTCAGCTGAAGAGTTTACTTTCACTTTGCTATGTGTTATCTCTAAGACAAAGAAATTCCTGAAACTCCTTTTCTTAAAACATGCATATACTGGCTCAGACTCCATTTCACAGAAGAGGAGATGCATGTAGAATAACCAAAATGGAGTCAAGATAGATAAATAAATCCGTCTCTCATACATGTTATGAAGACTTTTTGTAAAAAACCTTGATAAAAAAATATTCTGAAAAAAAAAAATAATTTAGGGGTGCAGTTTTTAAAATATCACTTTTTGGGATTTTCCAGTACATAGACCCCCAACATTAACTTCAAATCTGAATAGGTCAGTATCTGTTAGAACCCTCCTGTTTGTATTTTCCATCTTATGTTTTGCGGTCATGTGACCATCTGCCTTTATATTCCAGCTCCGCCCTTCTGGCTGTGCTGGACTTCAGTGTTTGACTGTTTTTCTAGCCTGGTGCTTCGGTGTCTTTCTCTGTCAGTTCGCTTGGTCCTTCTGGGACCTCTAGTACCTTTTTGTCTGTTTGTCTTTTTGTGTTCTGCAACTACTTCTCTGTTTAGGAGGTGTCCCATTTTTGTCCCAGCCCTTAGTTCTTTTAGGGACCCCTCCCTTAATGCTATAGGTCTTCGTTCAGACTAGCCGAGGACTAAGGCGGGTCTGTTCGCTAGGAACAGGCAGCCCGCTACATCGTAGGGAGTCAGCTTAGTCTTACTGTAGGGACAGCTTTCCCCTATCTTTCCTTAGTTCATGTTGCAGATCATAACAGTATGTCCAGCCAAAAAAAACTAAAAGGAAAGAAATTCAGGGATCAGTATGGTTTCCGTCCAGGATTTGGCTCAACGCCTGCAGGGATTGTATCTGGAGGTGGCTGAGCTTCAGCAACACGTGAGTAGCTGTTCTGGAGCGCATTTTGTTGAACCCAAGGTAGGACTGCCTGATGTTTTTTATGGTAAGCAGCAAGTTTGTTATATATATATATTTGAGACCAAGGTCCTCTGGGAATGAATCACCGCACATTGGTTTTATTATGTCACTTTTGCGCAGTGAACCACAGGGGTGGGCCTTTTCTCTCCAACCTAATGATCCGTGTTTAAGGTCTGTAGAATTTTTTTTTCTGCTATGGGTCTATTATATGATGATCCTGACCGAGTCTCATCTGCTGAGGCAGAACTCAGGTGTTTGAATCAGGGGTCAGGTGATGATGAAAATTATTGCACACACTTCAGGAGATGGGCTTCAGAAGTCTTATGGAATGATCCTGCGCTGAAATGTTTATTTCTTGCTGGTCTGAGTGAAAGGGTTAAGGATTTGCTAATTGCATTCCCTGCACCTGAGACACTGCAGGATGCCATGCAGTTAGCTGTTCGTGTGGACAGGAGACTGAGGTCCAGCGTGAATGAGGTAAAGACTTCTGTAATGTCAGGTCCTAGTCCCCAGAAAATCTGCTCTGATGACGGAGAACCGATGGAGGTGGGGGCGAAGTCGCTCTCCTCTCAGGAAAGAGACCGGAGGTTCGCCGAGGGATTGTGTCTTTATTGTGGTAAAGCTGACCATTTGATTAAGTATTGTGAGCTTCATTTAAGTAAAGAAAAAAAAAAATCAGGTACGTTTGTATAGCTTGTTTACACTCTGCAGGAGTATTTCTTTCTGGGAGTACTACTTTGCAGGAAAATTTGATTGAATTTCAAGTATTTGTGGATTGTGGTTCAACACTTAATGTGATTGATAAAGGGTTTTTGGAAAAACTTAAATTGAAATCTAAACCTTTGTCATCACCTATTTCTGTGATTGCTATTGATAACACTCCCTTGGAATGTATTACTCACAAGGTTGCTGCATTTCCCCTCACTATCAATGGAGTTCACCAAGAAATTTTGGACTTAGTTGTATTAGATAATTTACCCACTCTGGTCGTTTTAGCTTTGCCTTGGTTAAAACTGCACAATCCTTTACTGGACTGGTCTACTAATGTGATTAAGTCTTGGAGTCCGAAGTGCTATGATAAGTGTTGTAATGGTCACATTGCGGCTGTGGAAAAAAGGGAATTACCTGTACCTATTCAAGATTTTTGGATGGTTTTTTCAGAGGAGGAGTCGCAAGTTTTACCTCCTCATAGGGATTATGATTGCGCCATTGAGTTTGTTCCTGGAGCTACTCTTCCCAAGAGTCGCTTGTTTAATCTGACTATTCCTGAAAGAAAGGCCTTGGAGGAGTACATACAGACTAGCCTGGCTGCTGGTCACATTAGACCTTCTAAGTCGCCTGTGGCAGTTGGATTTTTCTTTGTTAAAAAAAAGGACGGGGGTTTACGTCCTTGTCTGGATTTTCGTGAAATTAATACTATTACCGTACTCAATTCCTACCCATTGCCGTTAATTCCTGACTTGTTTAACCAGTTGGTGGGGGCCAAGTGGTTCTCTAAAATTGATCTCCGGGTGGCAAACAATTTGTTACGAGTGAAGGAGGGTGATGAATGGAAAACTGCTTTTAACACTCCGGTAGGTGATTTTGAGAATCTGGTGATGCCTTTTGGTCTTACCAATGCACCTGCATTTTTTCAGAACCTTATTAATGACATCCTGAGACCTTTGATTGGTAAGAATGTGGTTGTGTATTTGGATGACATTTTGATTTATTCACTAGATTTAGAGTCCCATTGGCAGAATGTACGTGAAGTTTTGCAGTTATTGAGTGATAATTCACTCTTTGCTAAGCTGGAGAAATGTGAGTTTGCTGTGCAGAAAATTATTTTTTTGGGCTACATTGTCTCCAGCGAGGGTTTTGAGATGGACCTGGTGAAGGTTCAGGCTGTGCAGGAATGGCCTAGGCCTATTGGTTTGAAATCTATGCAGAGATTTTTGGGTTTTGCCAATTATTACCGGAAATTCATTAAGAATTTTTCTATAATTGTTAAGCCTCTGACCGATCTCACCAGGAAAGGTGCAAATATGGCCCAGTGGACTACTGAGGCCATTGAAGCATTTGAGTATCTCAAAGAGAGGTTCAGTTCTGCCCCTATCCTTATGCAGCCTGATGAAACCAAGCCTTTTTTGGTCGAGGTCGAAGCTTCATCGGTGGGGGTCGGAGCAGTTTTGTCTCAGGAGAACAAAGGTGGAGTACATCCTTGTGCCTTCTTTTAGAAATTTTTTTCGGAAACCGAACTGAATTATGATGTTGGAAATCAGGAGTTGCTGGCTATTAAACCCGCGTTTGAACAATGGCGTCATTTTTTGGAAGGCGCTAGATTTCCTATTCAGGTTTTCACAGATCATAAGAATTTGATCTATCTGGATGCTGCCAAGCGCTTGAATGCCCGTCAAGCTAGGTGGGCACTTTTTTTCCTCGGTTTCATTTTTCTGTTACCTATATCCCTGGTACTAAGAATGTTAAAGCCGATGCTTTATCTCGCAGCTTCTCTCCTACGGTCGGTGCCGAGGAGGAGAGCATTTTACAGAAAGGAGTTGTGGTGGCAGCATTGGACTCCGTTTTGGAGAATGGGATTCTGAAAGCTCAAGATGAGGCTCCATCTAAAACTCCCCATGGGAGGTTGTACGTGCCTAGAGCCTTTAGGAGAGATTTGTTTGTGGAGTGTCATGAGTCTCGGTTGGCAGGTCATGCAGGAATTTCGGAGACTAAGAGACTTATCAGTCGCAGTTTTTGGTGGCCTGGATGGCAGAAGGAAGTCATCAAGTGGGTGCGTCAGTGTACTGTGTGTGCTAGGTCAAAGGCTTCACATACTCCTGCTGCGGGGTTGCTTTGCCCTCTGGAGGTTCCTAGTGCGCCTTGGATGCATCTCACAATGGATTTTATTACTGATCATCCTGTGTCCAAGGGTTTTACTGTCATTTGGGTGGTCGTGGACCGTTTTAGTAAGATGTGTCATTTGGTTCCATTCATTAAGTTGCCCTGCACCAAGACACAGCCTAAGGCGTTTGTTAAGGAGATTGTCAAGCTCCATGGCGTTCCCACGGATATTGTTTCTGATAGAGGACCTCAGTTTGTGGCTTGCTTTTGGCGTGCTTTTTGTGACAGATTGGTAGTCCATTAGTCATTTTCGTCTGGTTATCATCCTGAGTCTAATGGACAGACTGAAAGAAAGAACCAGGATGTTGAACAGTTTTTGCATTGTTTTGTGGCGGACAATCAAGAGGTGTGGTCTGAGTTTCTGCCTCTCGCAGATTCTGCTCTTAACAATCATACATCCTCCTCTGCTGGGTGTTCTCCTTTTTTTTGTTGTACTGGGAGACATCTGTCTTTTGGTTCGTTCTCCAAATTAGGGTCGGCGGTGCCGGAGGAGGAGAATTTTTTCCTGTGATTTGGAGAGAGTTTGGACTAATGTACGTTGCAACCTTCAAGAGGCTAACAAGAAGTCCAAGAAGTATTTTGACAGGAAACGTAAGGAGGCATTGTTTACTGTGGGTGACATGGTTTGGTTGTCCTCGAAGAACCTGCGGTTGAGTATTCCCTCTAAAAAACTGGGTCCTAAGTTTGTGGGTCCATTTAAAGTGCTTCAGGTTGTTAACCCGTCTGCTGTTAGGTTGGGTGTCCCTACTTCCTGGAAGATTAATCCTGTGTTTCATGTTTTCTTGTTGAAAAAGGCTGATGTATTTGATAGGGACGCCACTGTCACAGTTCCTCCTATGGTGGAAGACGGCGAATATGAAATTTCTCGTATCTTGAATTCTAGATGGCATAGAGGGAGATTACAGTATCTTGTCTCCTGGAAGGGTTTCGGTCCCGAAGACAACTCCTGAGTAAGGATGGATGATGTCTCTGCTCCTAGGCTTGTTAAAGCTTTCCACAGGAGGTTTCCAGATAGGCCTGGGCCTGGAGGATCCGGAGGATCCGGAGGATCCTCATAAAAGAGAGGGTACTGTTAGAACCCTCCTGTTTGTTTTTTCCATCTTGTGTTTGTGGTCACGTGACCATCTGCCTTTATATTCCAGCTCCGCCTTTCTGGCTGTGCTGGACTTCAGTGTTTGACTGTTTCTCTAGCCTGGTGCTTCGGTGTCTTTCTCTGTCAGTTCGCTTGGTCCTTCTGGGACCTCTAGTACCTTTTTGTCTGTTTGTCTTTTTGTGTTCTGCAACTACTTCTCTATTTAGGAGGTGTCCCATTTTTGTCCCAGTCCTTAGTTCTTTTAGGGACCCCTCCCTTAATGCTATAGGTCTTCGTTCGGACTAGCCGAGGACTAAGGCGGGTCTGTTCGCTAGGAACAGGCAGCCCGCTACATCGTAGGGATTCAGCTTAGTCTTACTGTATGGACAGCTTTCCCCTATCTTTCCTTAGTTCATGTTGCAGATCATAACAGTATCCCTTCTATCACTTTAACAAAAGCCCGTTTGAAAAAATTATACTGACATAAAGTAGAACTGTGGGAAATGTTATTTATTAAAGGAAAGCTGCCAGGTCCCCCATGTCCCCAGAACCATCAGCAGTTGTGTCTGCACATGTAAATTCCCTGTCTACACTGTGTGCAGAATTATTAGGCAAATGAGTATTTTGATCACATGATACTTTTTATACATGTTGTCCTACTCCAAGCTGCATAGGCTTGAGAGCCAACTCCCAATTAAGTAAATCTGGTGATGTGCATCTCTGTAATGAGGAGGGGTGTTGACTAATGACATCAACACCCTATATAAGGTGTGCTTAATTATTAGGCAACTTCCTTTCCTTTGGCAAAATGGGTCAGAAGAGAGATTTGACTGGCTCTGAAAAGTCCAAAATTCTGAGATGTCTTGCAGAGGGATGCAGCAATCTTGAAATTTACAAACTTTTGAAGCGTGATCACCGAACAATCAAGCGTTTCATGGCAAATAGCCAACAGGGTCGCAAAAAGCGTGTTGGCCAAAAAAGGCGCAAAATAACTGCCCATGAACTGAGGAAAATCAAGCATGAAGCTGCCAAGATGCCATTCACCACCAGTTTTACCATATTTCAGAGCTCCAACGTTACTGGAGTATCAAAAAGCACAAGGTGTGCCATACTCAGGGACATGGCCAAGGTAAGGAAGGCTGAAAAACGACCACATTTGAACAAGAAACATAAGATAAAACATCAAGAATGGGCCAAGAAATATCTTAAGACTGATTTTTCAAAGGTTTTATGGACTGATGAAATGAGAGTGACTCTTGATGGGCCAGATGGATGGGCCACAGGCTGGATCAATAAAGGGCAGAGAGCTCCACTCCGACTCAGACGTCAGCAAGGTGGAGGTGGGGTACTGGTATGGGCTGCTATCATCAAAGATGAACTTGTGGGACCTTTTCGGGTTGAGGATGGAGTGAAGCTCAACTCCCAGACCTACTGCCAGTTTCTGGAAGACAACTTCTTCAAGCAGTGGTACAGGAAAAAGTCGGTATCGTTCAAGAAAAACATGATATTCATGCAGGACAATGCTCTATCACATGCATCCAACTACTCCACAGCATGGCTGGCCAGTAAAGGTCTAAAAGAAGAAAAAATAATGACATGGCCCCCTTGTTCACCTGATCTGAACCCCATAGAGAACCTGTGGTCCATCATAAAATGTGAGATCTACAGGGATGGAAAACAGTACACCTCTCGGAACAGTGTATGGGAGGCTGTGGTGGCTGCTGCACACAATGTTGATCGAAAACAGATCAAGCAACTGACAGAATCTATGGATGGAAGGCTGTTGAGTGTCATCATAAAGAAAGGTGGCTATATTGATCACAAATTTTTTGGGTTTTTGTTTTTGCATGTCAGAAATGTTTATTTCTAAATTTTGTGCACGGATATTGGTTTACCAGGTGAAAATAAACAAGTGAGATGGGATTATATTTGTTTTTTATTAAGTTGCCTAATAATTCGGCACAGTAATAGTTACCTGCACAAACAGATATCCTCCTAAGATAGCCAAATCTAAAAAAAAACACTCCAACTTCCAAAAATATTAAACTTGGATATTTATGAGTCTTTTGGGTTGATTGAGAACATAGTTGTTCATCAATAATAAAAATAATCCTCTAAAATACAACTTGCCTAATAATTCTGCACACAGTGCAAGGCTACGGCCCCACTATCAGTATTTGGTCAGTATTCAGTCAGTATTTTTTCTCAGTAGTGGAAGCCAAAACCAAATGCGGAACAATCAGAGAAAAGGTATAATAGAAACAAGTGCAGCAATTCTGCATTTATCACCCACTCCCTTGTTTTGGCTCCCACTCCTGAGAGAAAATGCTGACCAAATACTGATAGTGGGGCCGTGGCCTAACAGTTCCTGTAATACATTACATACATAAACAGATCTTTAGAAAAAGTATTTCTAAAGTCCGTTTATAATATGTAAATGAGGCCTTACTAGCCGATGGGGCATTAGTGACCCCTTTGGGCGTGATAACTTAACTTACAAGCGCCGGCATCATCTCTAGCGCTATACTTACCTCGCCCATGCACATGGCTTTTTCCCCTCGCATTATTGATCCTGTGAAGCCGGGTGTACCCATGCCGGCTTCAGATAGGCGTGCTGCTTATGATTAGAAGTACAGAAGACTTATTTGTAATTTTGTGAGAAGAGAGATAGTGTCCTGCTAGGAGAGCTGTCAAAAGTATAAGAATGTACCCTGTAACAAAAAATATTGTAAGAAATTTTACATTTTTACAGTCTTTTTCTAACCCTAAGTAGGGTTAGGACTAGGGTTGGGGAAAAAAGAAATAAAGAAGCTCACGATACCAATATTGTTCGGGATACATTGGAAAGTTGATTCACCAATTGGTTGGTTCACCAAAGTTGGTTCACCAATTCCTGCTGGTGAAGCTCAGCTATTGTAGAACCAAAGAAGAAAAAGGATTTTACGGCACTTCCATCCATAAAATTCATCTTTTTATTAGAAATTCATTTAAAAACAGGAGGTTCCATCATACGATAAAACCTTATGACTTTCTGGCGTACATTACGCCCTCAGTCATAGGAATAGACTTCTTTTTCTTTGCAACTTCTTTTTCATATATATTTTTTGTATAATAAAGTTATGACTTTTTAACAGAAGAATCTGATGCTGGATTTTCATTTTTGCCTCTGCCAATCTCTTGCCGCATTACAGGTCTCCATGCAGTGCATTTTCTTATGGGTGAGCTGACTTTTCCTGCTTTTTTGAAGTTACATACAGGTGCATCTCACTAAATTAGAATATCATCAAAATGTAAATTTATTTCAGTTTTTCAATACAAAAAGTGAAACTTATATATTATATAGTTATTACAAACAGTGATCTATTTCAAGTGTTTTATTTCTGTTAATGTTGATGATTATGGCTTGCAGCCAATGAAAACACAAAAGTCATTATCTCAGTAAATTAGAATACTTTATAACAACAGCTTGAGAAATGTTTTTAAAATCCGAAATGTTGGCCTACTGAAATGTATATTCAGTAAATGCACTCAGTACTTGGGTGGGGCTCCTTTTCCATCAATTACTGCATCAATGCAGCGTGGCATGGAAGCGATCAGCCTGTGGCACTGCTGAGGTGGAAGCCCAGGTTGGTTTGATAGCAGCCTTCAGCTAGTTTGCATTGTTGTGTCTGCTGTCTTTCATCCTCCTCTTGACAATACAAGGTCAGGCGAGTTTGCTCGCCAATCAAGCACAGTGATACTGTTGTTTTTAAACCAGGTATTGGTACTTTTGGCAGTGTGGACAGGTGTCAAGTCCTGCTGGAGAATGAAATTTCCATCTCCAAAAAGATTGTCAGCAGAGGGAAGCATAAAGTGCTCTAAAATTTCCTGGTAGACGGCTGCGCTGACTTTGGTCTTGATAAAACACAGTGGACCTACACCAGCAGATGACATGGCTCCCCAAACCATCACTGATTGTTTGTGGAAACTTCACACTAGACCTCAAGCAGCTTGGATTGTGTGCCTCTCCACTCTTCCTCCAGACTCTGGGACCTTGATTTCCAAATGAAAATTGAAACTCTGGGACCTTGTGGAGTGTGTCAATGACTGCCTCCTGGACATCTGTCAAGTCAGCAGTCTTCCCCATGATTGTGGAGCCTACTGAAACAGACTAAGGGACCTTTTTAAACGCTTAGGAAGCTTTTGCAGGTGTTTTTTGTTAATTATTTTAATTTACTGAGATTACTGAGAGACTTTTGTGTTTTCATTGGCGGTAAGCCATAATCATCAACATTAACAGAAATAAACACGAAATAGATCACTCTGTTTATAATGACTCTATATAATATATGAGTTTCACTTTTTGTATTGAAGAACTGAAATAAATTAACTTTTTGATTATATTCTAATTTTGTGAGATACACCTGTAGTTTGCAGTTTTGCAAATTATAGACTTTAGAAAGGTGTCACAGTCAGGATCTGCCTCTAAGGCTAGGTTCCCAGGATGAGTTTTTGGTGAGTTGTTTATACTGGGTATTTTCAAACAAATGCAAATAACCTATTTTTCTTAGTAGCTGCTGTTGGAGCTGACCTCTGGCTCTGACTGTTAACCTGTTACATGCCACTGTTAGCCTCTGCCATCAACCTTTGGCCTGTGGCTAGGCTTCAAAGGAGACTGGGATCTTTACTATATACAGCAATACTAAAGTATTGTACAAGCGATCAGAAGATTGCAGGTTCAAGTCCCCTGAGGGGACTAACAAATACACTAAAATGAAAAAAAGAAAAATTTGAATCAACCCTCTTTTCTCTCCATTAAAAGTAAAGATATTAAATAATTAAAAAAAACATACATATGTGGTATTACTGTCTCCATAAAAGTCCGATCTCTCAAAATCTAAATTAATTAACCCCAATTAATAAATATTGTAAATAGAAGAAAATTCAAAACCGTAAAATTGCATTTTTTTGGTCACCGCAACACTGCAAAAATGCATTAAAAAGAAATCAAAATGTCATATCTATCCAAAAATGTTATCAATAAAAATGTAGTCTCGGCCCCCAGAAAATAAGCCATCACTCAGCTCCAGCAAGAGGATAATGTAAGCATTATGAGTCGGAGAAAATGGCAACACAATAAAAACATTTTTTCTTACAAATTTCTGATTTTTTTCACCATTTAGATAATTAAAAAAGACTGGACAAGTTTGGTAGCGGTGCAATTGTACTGATCTGGGTACTCATGATGCCAGATCATTTTCACCAATAGGTGGAGTATAGTGTGGGCCCATGGCCAGATTGCCCTTGTTATAATATCCTGGTGGGTAGGTTTCCTGGCGCTCTGCTGCTGACTATACAGACGTGCCAGCGCAATGATCTGTCATCGTGATGACATCATCTGCTGGCTCCGGTGTGTGGCAGCATGTACTCACTGGCCACAAGTAGAAGTGGAGCCTTGAGGACAGGAGCAGAGCACCAGGAGAACGTGAGCAAGGTGAATATGTGTTGTTGTCTTTTTTAATATATGTATGGAAAGTGTGTGCCTATACATATATATGGGCTATGTCAGGTCTCAGAATGTATATAGGTTGCTATGTGGGGCTCATGTTGCACATAGGGAGTTATGTGGGGCTCATACTGTATATAGGAGCCCATGTGAGGGCTCATACTGTATGTAGGGAGCTATGTGTGGGCTCATACTGTATCCAGGGAGCTATTGTTCTGGCTTATGCTGTATATAGAGGGCTATGTGAGGGCTCTTACTGTACATAGGGGGCTATGAAAGGGCTTATACTGTATTTAGGAATCTATATGAGGGCTCATACTGTATATAGGAGGCTATGTGAAGGCTCATACTATATCTGGGGAGCTATTTGTGGGCTCATACTGCATCTAGGCAGATATGTGCAGGCTCATACTGTATATAGGTGGATATGTGGGGAGCTCATACTGTATATAGGAATCTGTGAAGGCTCATACTGTATATAGGGAACTATATGGGGGCTCATACTGTATCTAGGGTGCTATGTGAGGGCTCATACTGTATCTAGGTAGCTATGTTGGGGCTCTTGCTGTATATAGGGGGCTATGTGGGGGCTCATGCTGTATATTTGGGCTATGTGTGGGCGCATACTGTATAAAGGGGGCTGTGTGTGGGCTCATGTGGTATGTAGGGGGGCTATGTGGATGTGTATACTGTATATAGGCAGCTATGTGGGGACTTATACTGTGTTTAGGTAGCTCATTTTTGGCTTATACTGTATATAGGAATCTATGTGAGGGCTCATACTGTTTATAGGGAGCTACGTGGGGCTTATACTGTATATAGGTAGTTATGTGGGGGCTCATACTATATCTAGGAGGCTATGAGGGGTCTCATACTGTATATTTAGCGCTATGTGGAGGCTAATTCTGTATATGAAGCTATGTGAGGGCTCATACTGTACCTAGGGAGCGATGTTGGGGATTGTACTGTATCTAAGGAGCTATATGTGGGCTCATACTCTATCTAGGGAGATATGTGTGAGTCATACTGTATATAGATGGATATGTGAGGGCTCATACTGTATATAGGGAGCTATGTGGGGGCACATGCTGTATATTGAGGGCTATATGAGGGCTAATACTGTATATAGGAGCCTCTGTGAGAGCTCATACTGTATATAGGGAGCTATGTGGGGGCACATGCTGTATATTGAGGGCTATGTGATGCAACAAGCCCAATGTTAGTCTATGGGAGACCTGAGCATTTTTGCGGCAGCACCCCCGGCAGTCTGTAGAAAGCCTAAAAAGTGCCCAAAACGATAGTGACAGTGCTCAAATGACATGGGGACAGAATGGGGATCGACCCCAGGAAGCATTTCTGACCCCCAGGTCTCTGCTGTCAACAACGTGGTCAGAGGTATTAAGCCACTTTTACGGGCTCACAATAAAACATGCAAAAACAAAACTGAAACTGTTTTCCTGTGAAATATGTTAAGGAACATCCTTTCCAGGGTAAAGACTTGTGTATAAGGTAAAATAAATAACCAAAAACAAAAATACTCCTCCACACCTTGGGCTATGTTCACAAGTAGCATTTTTTATACATTTTTGCACTTTTGTATTGCTTTCAACCGTGACAAATGCATTCACCGGGAAATGTCATTTTAACATTTTACAACCTTATCTGGCCATGTGCTGTGTGACACATGCATACAGTGCTGAAAAGACATGGGAACAGCATGGGGAAGACCCCTGGAAGCATCTCTGACACCCAGGTCACTGCCTAAAAGTGTGCCCATCAGAAGTGATCCTTGCCACATCAGAAGATGCAGACTTGCAACTATCCCCGTTCAAGTCCTTGTCCCAGTGCAGTGTTCAATTGTACCTCCCCCAATCCTTGCAATGCAAGTGCAAGTATGCAGCCTGCCACCCACTCACCCCCAGGCTGCAATACCATACTGCTTGCTTGCACTTGAAATTGGGCCTTTTAGGCATGTGGAGGCGGAATCTGGCCACCACGTCATGGTTGCCTCGGCGGCCTGGTATCCATATTCAATCCCCAGCCGCCCGGCGGCCGGGTGTCCACGCTTAGTCCACAGCCGCCAGGGGGCAGCCGGGTGTTCATAAACGGTCCCCAACTGCCCCTATTTGTCCCGGTGCACCTTATACACAAGCACGCATACCAAAACATTACCTGTGCCCTCCCCAGTGCATTTAGTGGGAAGGACAGCCTAACCACAAACACGTGGACAAGTGAATGTGGCCACGGCTGGTCCATCTCACTGATGCCTTCACACTGGGTTAATATTGTGGAAGCCGGGACACAGTTGGACACTGGGATGCAACACGTCCTCCAGACATAGAGGATTGCGGGTCCTGGGTCAATCAGTCTTCAACACAAAGTTCAGAAAGTAGACAGCAGCAGTGGTCGGCCTCTTACACAACGAGTAAATTATTCATGATCATGAGGCCATCCATCCACAGTTCTAGTTATCTGGCCTACACCAGACTCTTTTAAACAGATATATATGTTTCTGAACAGTCAGCGAGACACTGAAAAAGTCTAGCAATTTAAAAAGCAGCACACAGGACTGTAGTGCAGTGTTTGTTGGTATAACCACTGCGTCTCCTATACAGCCTGCCTGATATCTGGGATGGATATTAGTCCAGAGAAGGACTGTTTGTTTGATTTTGCAGGCTTTAGAGACCCTACACTACCTATTTCGCAGTATAAATCTCTCCCTAGCTCAGCAGCACTCTCCCTACATCGTCTGATCCGGAGCGACTGTGTCCAAGATGGCGGTGCCCGGTTTTAAATACTCGAAGTGACGCTGTGCGGCCAGCCAATCACTGTAATGCCCACAACCAACATGGCTGCGGCATTACAGTGACTGGCTGGCAATTCCTGCATGTTCATTGGCTCTTTAAAGAGCGCCAAATATGCAGGGCGGAGACCCGAGTGAGATGCTGGGGAGAATTCCCTTCAGTCTCGAGCATGCTCGCTCAACACTAATGACATCCCAACAAAAGACAAAAAGCGCAATAAAAAAGCATTTAAAAAATGTTGCGGAAAGCAACAATGAAAAAATGCAAGTAACCTTGCAAAAAGTTGACATTTTGGTGAATACAGAGTTTTGTGAATGAAATTCAAGTAGCATTCAATTTCACTTAAATTTATTGGCTCATCTCTAGTTATAATATATCAAATTAACCTTAAATAATAATTTGATATTTTGCATTGGAACTATCAACAGCTCTATCTGATTTATACCTTGTACAAGTTTGCGTGTTTACATTTATGTATCGACTATACATGTGTATATACATGCACGTAGCTTAGATAAAATTGTGGCTTCAGCTGTCTACATAACTTTATGTTTGACATATGCTCCACTAATTGCTACCGGTTTCATCAATCACAGAGTGGTTCAGAGGACATACTGTATATTCTGAGATTTCTACTGAGTGTCATGTGGACCCTTATAGCAGTGGTCTATGTGTTGTTTATACAGGCAGAATGTTATGCTAGACTTTAAAATACATGAGAAGGAAGACAATTGTGCAAACTAGCAATACGAAGAAAGTTGATACCGCACATTGATAATATATCTCCAGCATCTTTCTGTACAGCATGAGTGTCATTTTCTAATGTTTCATATCAGTTCAAAGTATCAAATACAGAATGAAATGGTGAATGATAATCTCACAACGCCAAGCTACTTAGTGTAACTAAATACAGCATGAGCTAAAACATAAAGCTAATGTGGTTGTCGCTGATCCAGTTACCCTTTCATATAGTTACCTTACCTGCTGGGAACAGTTACATAAAATGATCCAAAATACTAACACATTTAAAAACAATGTTGTAGGAATCACACCTTAGGCTACTTTCACATTTTCCTTTGCTGATTATTCTGATATTGTATTCATATTCTGATTATTTTATTTAGGCCGGGTTCACAGGAGAGTATATTCTCTCCTCCCAGAGAATCGGATCAATTATGGTAATGACACTCCGATCAAACTCTGATCCAAGTTTGATCCTAGTATCAGCATAGTGTGATCCAATTCTCTTGGATAAGAGAATTGTAGCCCAGGTGAGGAAAAGATGGAGAACGTAATTTCTCCATCTTTTCCATTGTCTGACTCTGTGGATATTGGACTGCACTCAGATGTCATCTGAGTTCAGTTCGATATTTTTCACACACCCATAGACTTGAATGAGTGAGAGATATCTGATTTGAGCTGCAAATCGCAGCATGCTCGTGCTGAATCGGCATGAGAAAATAACCGCCGATCTGCACTGCCCCATAGTATAACATTGGGCTGAGTGCAGCCTGACAAAACATCGGAGAGCACTCGGCTGTGTTATACACTCGTGTGAGTGTGCCCTTTGAGGAACTGACAAACAAATTCAATACAATTGGAAGCTTCTATTTTGCACATCCGTTTTGCACACCAATTCTGTTTCTATGCTCCTCTACATGGAACAGACAAATTAAATGTGCAAACGGAATTGAACATTTCCCAAATTTACATATTATTACAATAGCCTTTCCTTGAGGTTGGGGCAACACAGTGACATGTATCATGCGACAGCAGTTCTCTGACAAGTCGAGCGATCAAAAACATTTGTGCAACTTGTCTGCTCCTTGATGTAACATGATTATTTTAGAGCTCTTATTTGGCTGAAAATAAATCAAGTCGCATGTCACTTGTGACTTTCTAACAATGAAACCTATAGCAAGTGTGAACATGCAGCTCTGTGCTACATTTGGAGTATGTCGCTGATCGCAATGCGACATCCTAAGGAATCATTACATCCAATGCAGCAATGTGTTGCTATTATTTAAGTGTCGCACAACCCATCACCATGTAGCCCTAGCTTAGAGCAGATCTGCCAATATAATATGCAGCCCTAAGTGAAGGTTCATTCTATTATTAGCATAAGGCCACGGCCCCATTATCAGTATTTGGTCAGTATTCGGTCAGTATTTTTTCTCAGGAGTGGGTGATAAATGCAGAATTGGTGACTTGTTTCTATTCTACCTTTTCTCTGATTGTTCCTGACCTGGTTTTGGCTCCCACTCCTGAGAAAAAATACTGACCGAATACTGACCAAATACTGATAGTGGGGCCGTGGCCTAAACTTCACAAACAAATATTACTCATTCGAATACAATTGACTCTTGGTTTTGAGATTAGCGCACATGGATCGCTCCACTTCCAACTTTTATTCTATCTTTACAAAATCAGGAGCCTTCATAGACAGTCCTGACAGGCATCCACCATTTACACGTTTCAGACCTCTCAAAACTCATGTGTATCTATCTTATCATAAAAAAACAGACAAGATAAAAAAAAAAATAACAAACAGAGCCCTTGCTGCATTTTTGCTGTTAAAATGGGCATAACAATGAATGTCAATGATATCTGGCAGACCCCTCTGATTTATAATGTGTTTCATTGTGGTGTTCTTGTTGGCAAACATCATTTTGAGAGTAAAAATAGCCATCCTCCTGTCAAATCTGATGCAAATGTGAACAGAGACTTAGAATCCTACTGATAAGAATAGGGTCCCTCACTCATCACTTCTGTATGTTTTCCTCATACAATGAGGCATGTTTATCCAGCAAAATATGCCAGAATTCTGGGGTAATTTACAAAAAAATCCTGTCTTTAATGACTTGCAGCATAGTTATGATGAGTTTTTGACACTTTTTATGACTTGTGTGAATATGGGACATGGGCTGAGAAAGGGCATGGTTTACAAAAGAGGTGTGCACTAAAATTGTGGGGCACATTTCTGGCTCAAATTAAGCCAACTAATAGGTGATGCAAATTTATACTACACAGTCTTAAAATTAGACAGATTTATAAAACATTTAAACAATATCATCTGAACAGAAAACATAATATATTCACACAATGTGTATAATAGGCCTTATGCCTCAAAAAGGCCTATTCAAATAAACAAATGGACACTCCCAACACAGAATTTGCTACTGAAAACATGGACTCATAAGTCCATAAATATATATTCAATAAGTTATATTCGATCATAGAAAAAATGGCAAAAAATATGTATATCCTCATACAGTGGTGGCCAAAAGTATTGGCACCCCTGCAATTCTGTCAGATAATACTCAGTTTCTTCCTGAAAATGATTGCTATCACAAATTCTTTGGTATTATTATCTTCATTTAATTTGTCTTCAATGAAAAAACACAAAAAGAATTGTCCTAAAGCCAAATTGGATATAATTCCACACCAAACCTAAAAAGGGGGTGGACAAAAGTATTGGCACTGTTTGAAAAATCATGTGATGCTTCTCTAATTCGTGTAATTAATAGCGCCTGTAACTTACCTGTGGCACCTAACAGGTGTTGGCAATAACTAAATCACACTTGCAGCCAGTTAACATGGATTAAAGTTGACTCAACCTCTGTCCTGTGTCCTTGTGTGTACCACATTGAGCATGGAGAAAAGAAAGAAGGCCAAAGAATTGTCTGAGGACTTGAGAAACCAAATTGTGAGGAAGCATGAGCAATCTCAAGGCTGCAAGTCCATCTCCAAAGACCTGAATGTTCCTGTGTCTTCCGTGCGCAGTGTCATCAAGAAGTTTAAAGCCCATGGCACTGTGGCTAACCTCCCTAGATGTGGACGGGAAAGAAAAATTGACGCAAGATTGTGTGGATGGTGGATAAAGAACCTCGACTAACATCCAAACAAGTTCAAGCTTCCCTGCAGTCCGAGGGTACAACAGTCTCAACCCGTACTATCTGTCGGCGTCTGAATGAAAAGGGACTGTATGATAGGATACCCAGGAAGACCCCACTTCTTACCCCGATACATAAAAAAGCCTGGCTGGAGTTTGCCAAAACTTACCTGAGAAAGCCTAAAACATTTTGGAAGAATGTTCTCTGGTCAGATGAGACAAAAGTAGAGCTTTTTTTGCAAAAAGCATCAACATAGAGTGTACAGGAAAAAAAAAGAGGCATTCAAAGAAAGGAACACGGTCCCTACAGTCAAACATGGCAGAGGTTCCCTGATGTTTTGGGGTTGCTTTGCTGCCTCTGGCACTGGACTGCTTGACCATGTGCATGGCATTATGAAGTCTGAAGACTACCAGCAAATTTTGCAGCATAATGTAGGGCCCAGTGTGAGAAAGCTGGGTCTCCCTCAGAGGTCATGGGTCTTCCATCAGGACAATGACCCAAAACACACTTCCAAAAGCACTATAAAATGGTTTGAGAGTAAGCACTGGAGACTTCTAAGGTGGCCAGCAATGAGTCCTGACCTGAATCCCATAGAACACCTGTGGAGAGTTCTCAAAATGGCAGTTTGGAGAAGGCACCCTTCAAATATCAGGGACATGGAGCAGTTTGCCAAAGAAGAATGGTCTACAATTCCAGCAGAGCATTGTAAGAAACTCATTGATGGTTACCGGAAGCGGTTGTTCGCAGTTATTTTGGCTAAAGGTTGTGCAACCAAGTATTAAGCTGAGGGTGCCAATACTTTTGTCTGGCCCATTTTTGGAGTTTTGTGTGAAATGATCAATGATTTGATTTTTGCTTCATTCTCTTTTGTGCTTTTTCCTTGCAAGCAAATTAAATGAAGATAATAATACCAAAGAATTTGTGATTGCAATCATTTTCAGAAAGAAACTGAGTATTATCTGACAGAATTGCAGGGGTGCCAATACTTTTGGCCACCTCTGTATAAGAATAAAATTGATAACAATAAGACTCAGGTATTAAAGGCATGTAGTCCACATATGCATAATGGGGAGGGAAGAGTTTACTGTCTGGTAACTGTTTAAAGGCCTTCCTTTCATATTTCACCACCGGACATATAACCACGTTTTCCCCCTTATCTGCTCACAATATCAACAAATGACTTTAATTCATCCGCTTGTCATTGGTTTTCTCACATTTTGCCAGTAATAGATTAGTTCTCGCATCTTATTTTTCACTTTTGTGAGTCTGCCCACATTATTGCGTATAGCTCATTACTTTACATTTACCATGTATTTGCCCTTCATTCTTGCACACTTTCAAGATGGAATCCGGCTAGTGCGCATGCCTATGATACGGGGTGTGCCGGAGCATCACAAACGGTTCCCTGTATTGACGCGTGCGGGCCATAGACATCACAGAGTATTTCCCCTTGACCGCTGCGTCATTTGGGCCATCGGAAGTGATGTAAGTCCCGGCGCACGTAGCACTACGCATATGCCGCATAATACGCCGGAAAGATGCACACCTGTTGTGGCGATTATAAAAGGTTAGTTTTACACAGAGCACGTCACAGCCCCCCGAGGAAGCCCACGTGAAACGTGCTTCAAGGCTGCAGGCACAGCGAGAGACATGGCTAAGAGATATATGTATCTTTCTATTTAGATTAATTGCTGTTGTCTTCCATACTTCTTTCTATTTAGCAGTATTACAATATAGGCCATGGATACCTCTTTGACTTTCTTTTTCTAAATAGGTACATGTGTATTAACCTTGACACCATTATGTTTCACTAATCACTAATAAGCACTGGCACTTTATTGTCTTTGTACCATCTCTCTTATAATATACTCTTCCCTCCCCATTATGCATATGTCGACTACCTGCCTTTAATACCTGAGTCTTATTGTTATCGATTTTATTCTTATACATATTATTTTCCATTTTTTTCTATGATCTAATATAAGTTATTGAATGCATATTTATGGACTTATGACTCCATGCTTTCAGTAGCAGATTTATAAAACAGCATGATGCAGTTTGATAAATTTTATTATTATGCTTATATAGCACCATCATATTTCCTAGGGCTTTACAGAAATTATCATTGCTGTCCCTATTGGGGCTCATAATCTACATTCTCTATCAATATGTCTTTGGAGTGTGGAAGGAAACCCACACAAATATGAGGAGAACATACAAACGTCTTGTAGATATTTTCCTAGGTGGGATTTGACCCAGGCCCCCAGCACTGCAAAGCTACAGTGTTGAACACTGAGCCATCATGCTGCATATAAAGACTGTCAAATATGCTCCACTGTATATGTCAGGACAATGTAAAGAAGAGCATGAGTGTGGAACTACCCAAACCATGTTTAATCCCTTCACGACCTTTGACGTAAGTTTACGTCATGGGTGGGAAGGGAATCACGACCTATGAAGTAAACTTAAATCATGGGGATCATTCTGGCACAGGAGCAGTGCCTGCACGATCACTGGTGTGAGCTCTGTGTAAGCAATAGCTCGGCAGAGGAGCGGGGCACAGGTAGTAGCCGTAGCCGGCTGCTGCAGCGATCATATGTGCCTGCTCTTAAAGAGAATGAATATTCACACCTCTCCATGACGGCAGCTGCGATTGACAGTGTTGCGCTATAAAAGAAAATGAATATTCACTCCTCTCCACGCCCATAGTCCCGGCGTTGAGAGTAGTGAATATCTCGGCAGCTGATATCAGAGTGTGAGGGCACATGGCAGTGATGTCATGCGCTGCTTGCACGTTGAGATCAGCTGCTGGTAGAACAAGACGCAGCACTGGAGCAGATGGGAGAAAGGTGAGCAGAACTGTTTATTTTTTCATGTGTGCACTGATGGGGGCCATGCATACCAAGATTGGAGATGAGGGGGCCATGCATACCAGGATTGGGGATGAGGGGGCCATGCATACCAGGATTGGGGATGAGGGGGCAATGCATACCAGGATGGGGATGGGGGGGCCATGCATACCAGGATGGGGATTAGGGGACCATGCATACCAGGATAAGGATGAGGGCCATATATACCAGGATGGTGACATATATATACCAGGATGGGGGATGTTAGTACAGAATTGGAGGACATTATCCCTATAACAGAGTCTGCAGCAGACCTCATCCCCCCCATAACAGTGCATCATGACCACATTTTTTGCTTATATTTTTTTTCCTAATTTCCTCCTCTAAAACCTAGGTGCGTCTAATGGTCTGGTGCATCTTATAGTCCGAAACATATGGTATATGTATGTAAAAACAAAAATAAACAAAAAATGACACATATTTGGTAGCACTGCATGATTCCAGCCAATTTTACGTTCCAAAAGACAAACGGCGCTCTTTCCCTTCTGAGCCCTGCCGTAGTTTTTCACCACATATGGGGTATCTGCATACCCAGGAGAAATTGTACATCAAATTGTATGATCCATTTTCTACTGATACCCTTGTGAAAATGCTAAATTTTGGGCTAAAGCAAAAATTTTTAAGTAAAGTTTTTATTTTTTCTTCCAAATTGCTTTCATTTCTGTTAAACACCTGAAGGGTTAATCCACTTATTGAATGTGGTTTTGAGCACTTTGAGGGGTGCAGTTTTTAAAATGGTGTAACGTTTGGGTATTTTCTGTCACATAGGCCCTCAAAGCCACTTCAAATGGGATGTGGTCCCTAAAAAATTGCTTTTGTAAATTTTGTTGGAAAAATTACACATTGCTAATCAAATTTTAACCCTTCTAAATTACTAACAAAAAGCAAATTATGTTTAAAAAATGATGTTGTAAAGTAGACTTGTGGTAAATGTTATTAACTATTTGGTGCAATATAACTATCAGGTTTAAGGGAAAAAAAATAAAATTGCAACATTTTCAAAATTGATGCCAAAATTCCAATCTTTTCACAAAAAAAAATAATCAAAAAATATCGACCTAAATTTACCACTAATATATGAAGTACAATATGTCACAAAAAAACATTCCCAGAATCAGTGGGATTCGTTGAAGCGTTCCAGAGTTATTACCACATAAAGTGACAGTGGCCAGAATTGTAACATTTGGCCCGGTCAGGAAGGTGAAAACAGGCTTGGGGGTGAAGGGGTAAAGTTAAGGCTTCATGGTGACACTGGTTGTGTGCTACAAAGACTGCCGTTTTACCTTGCAACATAATTGTCAATAGGGTCAATTTGGATCACCATCGCAAGAAAAACACCAAAAAAGCACCTTTGTATTTTTGGTTGCAAGTTGCATATTTCTTTGCCCCCATACAATTTTAATGCATGTCTTGTGTGACTTACGAGCCCACATCTTTCCCGGCAGATGATGGCTGTGCTAATCACAGATGCCTCTAATAGACTGTTAACCTGTTAAATGCCACTGTCAACATGTGACAGCGGCAATTACAGCGCTCCAGCAGGGGAGAGCACTGTTCTTACTGCTCATCGGCGCTCCCATGATGTGATCGCGGGGCACCGATGGGTTACGATAACAGCCAGGTGTCTGCTGAAGACCCCTACGCCTGTTATCACAGTACTCCTGTGAACACCAGCCTGAAGCCGGGGTCCCACTAGCGTATGGCATCCGATGCAAGAGCATCCGATGCGATATGCTAATAACATTCGGCTCCCACTCTGCTGTGAGCGGGAGCCGAGTGTCAGAGCTCAGGGCTCCTATCCTTTCACACAGAGTGGATCGCAGCACTGCTGCGGAGGGGATGGAGAAAGTAATTTCTCAATCTCCTCTGTGGCTGGCGTCTTCGGGTATCGCACTGCACTTGGGTGATATCCGAGTGCAGTGCAATGTTTCAGACGCACCCATAGGCTTATATGGGTGCGTGCAATCCGAATGCAGCATGCTGCGATTTTTTTCCAGCCCGATCGCAATTCGGTCGGCGCTGGAAAAAAATATGCTACTGAGCACACACTCATAGGATTAAATTGGTCAGAATGCAATCCGATTTTTTATCGGATTCCATTCGTCCGATTTAATCGCAAGTGAGAGCGAGCCCTGAATCTGGCATTTATAAGAGACCGTGATTTTTGCTATATACCGCAATGCTATTTCATGGTTGCATATAGCACAAGTGATCAGATGATAACAGGTTCAAATCCCCTAAGTGGAATAACAAATATAGTGAACAGTAAAAGAATGTTTTAAACAAATAAGAATCAAAAATATATAAAAGTTAAAATTACCCCCTTATTCCCCCATTAAGTAATAAAAGATAAAAACAATTAAAAATACACATATTTGACATTGCTACATTCATAAAAGTTTAATATATAAAATATAAAATAATGCAATTGGTAAATGAAATAGTAAGATAAAAAGATCAAAACACTAGAATTGTGACCGCCGCAACAACAGAAAAAAATGGAATAACAGGTAATCAAAACATTGTATCTAGCCAAATTGATATTAATAAAAACATCATCTCAGGGAGCAAAAAACAAACCCTCACACAACTTCAAAAAATTAAAAATGTTACATCTCTTGGAAAATGGCAATTCAAGCGAATTCTTATTTTCTTTACAAATTTCTGAACTTTTTTCACCACTTAAAGCAAAAACTTTACATGTTTGGTATCACAGTAATTGTACTGATCTGGAAAATCAAATTTCCAGGTCAGTTTTGTGGTAAGACGAATTCTGTGAAAAAACCCACTCCCCAAAACAATTGCTAAATTGTGCTTTTTTTTTGCTGCTTTGCCACACCTGGAATTGTTTCCCATTTTCACATGATAAAAGGGATGGTGACATTCAAAAGTACAACTCGTTCCACAAAAAACAAGACCCTATATGGCTATGTCAAGGGAAAAATAAAAAAATTATGGCTCTTGGAATAAGAGAAGGAAAAAATGAAAGTTCACTCTGAAACACGCCTGAAAAAGTGCTAGCTACAACAATCAAAATAATGAACATATGCATTTCTAGTAAAAACTATTTTTTCTTCATATGCTCAGTCTTTTGAGCATCTTAACCACTTCAGGTTTCCAAAGACACCAAGTGGTTAAGAAAAGTGACCTGACCATTCTTCAGGCATTTTCCACTCTGAAAACATTCCGTACTGTATAAGACAAGGCAATGGGAAAACTCAAAAAATGGCCAATGGTAAAAAAAAACGATGAGAAAGCACTCAGCAAACAAAAAAATAATTACAAAAAAAAAGACGTTTCAGAAACAAAAATGCTGGCATTTAGTAAATGGTCTTCCTCTTGGAAAACTCGGCGGGTTGCCCCACTTGAAAAAAAACTTCTGGTGCATATATTGTAATAAGGCAAAGCCAGGCAAAGTGCGGCCCATGGGCCATATCTAGCCCTGTGGCTGTTCCAGTCCAGCCCACGGACAAAGACAGTCGAGGGGCTGAAAACAGTGGCCCACAGGCTGCACCAAGCCCTCTGCCACCTGCCTGTCCACCGCTTCCCGCTGTTACCGTTTGTCATGGGAATACTGCAACAGAGATGGGTCAGAAGATCGCAGCACTTGGCTACACGTGCACCTGCACTGGTTGGATCTGCTTTGCCTTGCAGATAGCTTTACAGATTTCCCTTGCCCTGTTATTGTAAGGGTTAAACATTTCTGTTTGTCTCCTAGAGCTCTCTGACCTGTTCTGATTTCTCCATTCCCCTCTAGTACAAATACTCACCTCTAAGCTTTAGTAGTTGCCAGTGATAGCTTGCTATAACCTGGTTTGGAGATGAAGGTATGAGCTGTGTGAAGAGAGTTCGTCTAGGAGTAGTCTGTGGAGATATCTGTTTGGAAGTTTGTTTGAGTGTCTTCTTTTACCTTCTCTCCTATTTGGTTAGCCTCACCTTTTCCTTCCCCTTTCCCTTTTGTGTAGTCTGGGAGTGCATTGAGTGATTGCTGTCTCTTTTATCCTCGCCTGTTTCCCTTTGTGTCTTTATGTTAGAGCAGGACTAGCGTTCCTGCTACTCTACTCAATAATCAGGGTCGTTCTCAGGGTAAGACAGGGATAGGAATGTGATCGTCGCACGGGGTGAAGAACCCGTCTAGGCACCCTAGGTAGCTTAGGATTGCTCAGGGCAAGTGTCAGCGGTGCCTCCTTTAATCTTTTCCTAGTGGCAGAGCTCGCCTTCTCTTCCGTCTCGCCATGCGCCGTCTTACTTCTCACAGAAGTGTGACATTATGACTGGCCTCATCTTATTTGGGTCTACAATGAACCCTGTGGCTGCTCTGGCTGAGAAGTTGCAAAATCTATGCCTAGAAGTAACATAGTAACATAGTAACATAGTTTTTAAGGTTGAAGGAAGACTAAGTCCATCTAGTTCAACCCATAGCCTAACATGTTGATCCAGAGGAAGGCAAAAAAAACCCATGTGGCAAACACTAAGCTCCACATTGGGGAAAAAAATTCCTTCCCGACTCCATACGACAGTCAGACTAGTTCCCTGGATCAACGCCCTATCAAGGAATCTAGTATTTATAACCTGTAATATTATACTTTTCAAGAAAGGCATCCATGCCCTTCTTAAATTTTAACAGTGAATCACTCATTACAACATCATGCGGCAGAGAGTTCCATAGTCTCACTGCTCTTACAGTAAAGAATCTGCGTCTGTGATTATGATTAAACCTTCTTTCCTCCAGACGTAGAAGATGCCCCCTTGTCCCCGTCTCAGGCCTCAGAGTAAAAAGATCAGTAGAAAGGTCTTTGTACTGACGCGCCCCTGGGCCTGTGTCGCGCTGCGTTGCGCACGCGGGAGCTTACCCGGAGCCGGATCTCTTGAGGGTTGTAGTCTCGTGGCGGTGACCCGGTCCGTGCCCAGGGAGTCAAACTGAGCGGCGATGTAACAGCGGTAGATGCAGGACGACTACGCCACCCGTTGAATGCAGCTATGGAGCTGCCGCTGCAGGACAGTCCGCTGAGGCCGGTGGATGGATGGTGCAGCGTAGATGGTATAACCCCCAACGGGAGGGGTATGGCCTCAGGGCAGCAGATGTGGATGATGGGGGTAGCAGGAACCACTCAGAGACGGTGCGGTGCAATTCAGGGTCTTTACTGGTAACAACGATAGACCCTCCCGGAGTACTTGCTAGTGAACGGGGCCTGGTCAGTCCTTGAGCAGATGGGATCTCCCCTGGCCAGGCGGAGTTGTAGGCCTCCCAAACTGACCGTACTCTTCTGGCTACCTTGCTAGAAGCGGATATAAGTAGCCCACGTCCCTGAGTGTACCGTGTGGTGCTCACCCGTATGGCCGGTGACTCGGGGCCTTCTAATGGCTTCCGCTCCACGATGGCGGTGCTGGTCCCACGCGTGCGACCGTGCCCTCGGGTTTCTGGGCCTGAGGACCTGAAATCCCCTGCCGGTCGGCTTCTGCTGCTGGGTAAGAGTTAGTCCCCACAGCCTCGGACGCCGGGTCCGGTAAGAAAGCTTCTCAGTCAGGGCGAGCTCTGCAGCTGCCAGCCCCTGACTCGTAGTAGTATTGCTTCTGCTGTTTCTTGTCTCTACTCTCCTTGACTGCTAACCCTGCTTCAGCCCCGGGTTTATATAGGGGAAGTTCTTCCCCTCCCAAGACTGGGCAGGAGGTGTGGCATGCACAGGATCCCTGACCAAAGGACCTCCCACCTGCTCTCAGACATAACATTACATTACTGTGGAAACCAGACCCCTGGGGTGCCACAGTACTGTCCCCTCATATACTTGTACATAGTAATAAGATCACCCCTAAGCCTTCTTTTTTCCACAGTAAATAACCCCAAGTGTAATAACCTGTCTTGGTATTGCAGACCCCCCAGTCCTCTAATAACCTTGGTCGCTCTTCTCTGCACCCGCTCAAGTTCAGCTATGTCTTTCTTATACACCGGAGACCAGAACTGTACACAGTATTCTAAGTGTGGTCGCACTAATGACTTGTATAGAGGTAAAATTATGTTCTCCTCATGAGCATCTGTGCCTCTTTTAATGCATCCCATTATTCTATTTGCCTTTGCAGCAGCTGCCTGACACTGGCCACTAAACGTGAGCTTGTCGTCCACCAATACACCCAGGTCTTTTTCAATTACAGTTTTGCCCAGTGTTTTACAATTAAGCATATAATTATACATTTTATTTCCTCTGCCCAAGTTCATTACCTTACATTTATCCCCATTAAAGCTCATTTGCCATTTATCAGCCCAAGCTTCTAGTTTACATAGATCCTCCTGTAATATAAAATTGTCCTCCTCTGTATTGATTACCCTGAAGAGTTTAGTGTCATCTGCAAATATTGAAATATTACTCTGTATGCCCCCTACAAGGTCATTAATAAATATGTTAAAAAGAAGGGGGCCCAATACTGACCCCTGTGGTACCCCACTGTTAACTGAGACCCAGTCTGAGTGTTTTCCATTAATAACCACCCTTTGTTTCCTATCACTGAGCCAATTCTTAACCCACATACATATATTTTCCCCTATCCCCATTGTTCTCATTTTATGTATCAACCTTTTGTGTGGAACCGTATCAAAAGCTTTTGAAAAGTGGCAGATGTGCGTTCTGTGACATTGCAGCTCCCACCTCTAGCCTCAGATTTTTCGGCCGCTGCTCCCGGCAACTCCCGTCTTAGCCTAGACTGAGTTTGCCGGATATATTCTCTGGAGGTTGGGACAAGTTTGTAGTTTTTAGGGAGGCCTGAAAAACTGTACTTCAGGCTGCAAAAACATTCCTCGGGTATCGAGGAGTAGTGGGTGGGGATAGTCATCTCCCTTCTCCAGGGGACCCCCTAGCCTTGGCTTTTTCCCTTCCGTCCAGTTCTCAGTCACTCTCCATATGGTTGAGGAATTTTTTAGCGCTCTAGGACTCATTTATGATGATCCCGACCGTGTCGCCCTGGCTGAATCCAAATTACGTCAGCTTCAGCAAGTAGAACATCCAGCTGAGGAGTTCTGCAGATGATTCACAGACACCAGGTGGAATGATCGCGCTGCTGCTGGTGAGAGTCAGTGCACTGGAGGCAGGAGCAGAGCGCCGGGGTAACGGAGCGAGGTTAGTATGTTTTTCTTCTTCTTTCTCTTATATGTGTATGGTATGTTTACATGTATATAGGAGGCTATGCGGGGGTTCGTGCTGTATTATTGAAGGCTATGTGGGGGCTCATACTGTATATAGGGGGCTGTGTGGAGCTCGTGTATATTGGAGGCTATGTGGGGGCTCATACTGCATATAGGAGGCTATGTGGAGGCTCATGCTGTATTCAGAAGGCTTTATGGGGACTCATACTGTATATAGGAGGCTATGTGGAGGCTTTTAATGTATATAGGAGGCCAAATGGGGGCTCAGCCTCCTATATATGGTATATGTGGGGGTTCATGCCGTATATTGAAGGTTATGTGGGGGCTCATACTGTATATGGGAGGCTACATTGGGTCTCATACTGTATACAAAGGGCTACATGGGGTTCATACTATGTTTAGGAGGCTATGTGGAGGCTCATGTTGTATATAGTAGGCTATGTAGGGGCTCATACTGTATATAGGTAGGCTGTGTAGGGTCTCATATATAGTGGCTTTGTGGAAGCTCACACCGTATTTAGGAGTCCATGTGGGGGCTCACACTGTGTATAGGAGGCTATGCAGGGGCTCATACTGTATATAGAAGGTAATGTGGAGGTTCATGCTGTATATAGGAAGGCTGTGTCGGGGCTCACACTGTATGACTAAGGCTGTGTGGGAGCTCATGTGGTATATAGGGACACTGTGTGTGGGCTCGTGATGTATATAGGGAGGCTGTGTGGGGGCTCATGCTGTATATAGGGAGGCTGTGTGGAGGCTCATGTTGTATACAGAGAGGCTATGTGAAGCTCATGCAGTATAGAGAGAGGCTATGTTGGGGGCTCATGCTGTATAGAGGGATGCTTTGTAGGGAGTCATGCTGTATATAGGGAGGCTGTGAGGGGGCTCATGCTATATATAGGGGAATGTCAGCATACTTAATTCTGCTCAATATTAAGTGATAATATTAACATATTAATTACAATTATTATTTTATATGTATATTAATATTGAGTAGAATTAATTTCAGCCTATTGGTTTGGCCCTTCACAACAGTTGTGGTCTCTCATGAGGCCTATTGGGAAAATTAATTGCCCACCCCGGTAATAGGACATAAAGACATTGACTGTCATTATGAGACAACTATTTTAAATCTCTTGCCTTTCTAAAGGTCTGTGCCTCATAAAAAGTTCCTATAGCTTAAGAAATGGGAAAAATAGTTCTGGCTTGATCTAAAGTATTGTATATTATGCTACATTATTTGTTAAACATCTCATGAGAAAACTCACATAAATGTAAAGTCATGACCGTATAAATATATAAATAATATATCTCAGGCATGATAAAAAGGCCGTCAGCAAACCTATGTGGTTTTAGAAAGCATTTGCTGTACAAGCTAAATACACAACATAACATTTGCTTATTAAAATCCTTAATAAAATGATGTGGGTAGCCAAACAGCAAATAATGTTTCAGCCAGTGAATACCAGTGTGGTCTACTTGTACCAAGAAGTTGGTTAATATCTATGATCATAAAACACAGCAGAAATGATCAGTCCAATAAACACAGATATTAAAAGGCGTTTATTCTTTTATATGAAAAAGCTTTGTAGTAAAATGAACAGTCTATGCCGGACCACACTGAATAAAAAAAGATGGAGCTTGTCAAAGGAAAATCCGTGGACCAAATTCAGTGCCCAAACATTGGATCATCGTGCAGGAACTCAACAAATCACTATAACCAAAGCACAAAATATACGGCGTGCAGCCTTATTAACTGTCATCTAGATAAACAGCAGGAAAAACCCAAACCTTGAAGTTCTGCACACAAGTTCGAGGCTAATATTACAGCTTTTTCCAAGATTTATCTTCATTTTTGAGTAGATGCAGTTATATTACGCTGTAGCTGTCAGCTTGCCAGACAATGAGAATGGCATGTCACTAACAGCTCGCTCTATACTCCTGTGGGAAAGCAGCAAGAAAATAAAAACAGATCATATTTAGAACCTTTTTTTGCTGAAATATCAAAGATTCCAATGCTGGTTACAGCTCAAGACTATTTTTACATTATGCTCGCTAAAATATGTCTCGCACAGTGCCTCTATGGGGATATGTAGAGGGCCATAGTCTGTTTTCAATCTGGAGGGGAGATGAAGTTAAACTGTCAGTTTGGCTGCTTGTGTTGCTATGTCTACTGTTACCCCCTGGAAATCAGAGGCTTTCTTACACTTGGCAATAGGTGCATGAAACTAAAGCTGCTTTTTCTACCTTGACAAAAACATGTTAAAATGAGGTCATAGTCGTTAATTAAACAGCGTGGAATTTTGGCTCTGTCAAATCAAACATTCTGCAGCAAGCTGTAATAAAAAGAAGAGAGCAAACAGCTGCATGGTCCATCGTCCAAGACCTGGAACAATAGCAGTCTCTAAGAGCCTGAAATGTTCTGATAATGTAGCATTTTAGCACACAGTACAGAGTCTCATGATTTCTGTGGAATTCCTCCTCAATGACCTGAAACCACATATTGAAACACTGTGGTTGAACTTTTATGAAAGTAAAGGCAAATTTGAATAGCTACCAGCAGGCATCATACAAAATTCCCATCGAGTTACTTTACTCTCTCTATTCTAGATGACAAAATGTGCAACCTCTACTGTTCTTGATGCTTTTAATGAGCAGTCTTTTAAAAAATAATTAGATGCGCTATCATGGTTGCTGCTCACATGTAATATAATATCATACAGTGCCCATTTATATGCACCGTTCAATGTGATACCAAATGATGACTATGTTTGCATTACTTATGAAGTATATATTCAGTGTAAAAGCCAGTAAAATTCTCAGCACATACTGTAAGTTATTAATTGACCCTCATTTACTGGTTAGAGGCCAAAAGAAGCTTTGGTACCCGGGCTTGTATAGGTTGGCATGGTGCTTTTATAGAAAAATAAAGCCAACCACATTTTTCTAGGCAGAGGCATGCGAAAAAAAGTATGTACGTTTTTTTTTACATGGATGCCATTGGCAGTGTATGCCGCTATCTTGAGGGAGCAAATTTTGGCCTGGGGGGCAAGCACAAAGCAGTGGTCCATCCTTATTGTGTTTACTTCTGGCTGTTTCAAAAGAGAGTATGGGTTACAAGGCTTTAAAAAGCTTTAACAAAAAAACTTTTTCTTCACTCATGGTTAATGGTTGGGTGAAGCCATTTATTTTCAAGCTACTGTGTTTTCGCTTTTTAAATCTTAATAACAACCAAAAACATCCAAATGACCCTGATTAAAAGTTCACATACTCCAATTCTTAATACCGTGTATTGCCCCCTCTAACATCAATGACAGCTTGAAGTCTTTTGTGGTAATTGTGGATGAGGTTCTTTATTTTCTCAGATGGTAAAGCTGCCCATTCTTCTTGGCAAAAAGCCTCCAGTTCCTGTAAATTCCTGGGCTGTCTAGCATGAACTGCTTGCTTGACATCTCCCCAGAGTGGCTCAATGATATTGAGGTCAGGAGACTGAGATGGCCCCTCCAGAACCTTCACTTTATTCTGCTGTAGCCAATAATAGGTCGACTTGGCCTTGTGTTTTGGATTGTTGTCATGTTGGAACGTCCAAGTGCGTCCCATGCGGAGCTTCCAGGCTGATGAGTGCAAATTTGCCTCCAGTAATTGCTGATAACGTGCTGCATTTATCTTTCCTTCAAATTTTACCAAGTTTCCTATGGCTTTGTAGCTCACACATCCCCAAAACATCAGCAATCCACCTCCGTGCTTTAATGTAGGAATGGTGTTCCTTTCATCATAGGCCTTTTGACCTCTCTCCAAATGTAACGTTTGTTGTTGTGGCCAAAAAGTTCAATTTTGGTCTCATCACTCCAAATTACCTTGTTCCAGAAGTTTTGAGGCTTGTCTCTGTGCTGTTTGGCGTATTGTAGGCGAGATACTTTGTGGCATTTGCGAAGTAATGGCTTTCTTCTGGTGACTCGACCATGCAGCCCATTTTTCTTCAAGTGCTTCTTTATCATGCATCTTGAACAGCCACACCGCTAGTTTTCAAAGAGTCCTGAATTTCAGCTGATGTTATTTTTGGGTTTTTCTTTGCATCCCGAACTATTTTCCTGGCCATTGTGGCCAAAATTTTTGTTGGTCTACCTGACCATGGTTTGGTTTTTACAGAGCCCCTGATTTTCCATTTGTTAATCACAGTTTGAATACTGCTGACTGGCATTATCAATTCCTCGGAAATTTTTTGTATCCCTTTCCTGTGTTATACAGTTCAACTACCTTTTTCTATAGATCCGGTGACAATTCTTTTGCTTTCCCCATGACTCACAATCCAGAAACGTCAGTGGCTGGATGAAAGATGCAAAAGTCTGTCTGGATCCCAGAAAATCACTCAGCTTTTATGCACACACACTGATTACAAGCAAACAGGTCACAGGTGAGGATGTTACCTTTAGTAGCTATTCAAACCCATTTGTGTCAAATTCTGTACATGTTATCAGGCCAAAATCACCAGGGTATGTGAACTTTTGATTAGGGTCATTTGGATGTATTTGGTTGTCATTAAGATTTAAAAAGCGAAAACACAGAAGTTTGACAATAAATGGCTTCACCCAACCAATAACCATGAGTGGAGAAAACGTTTTTTTGTTATCATTCACATTCTCTGACACAAGGCCAAGAAAGGAAAAATTCTGCCGGGCTATGTAAACTTTTGAGCACAACTGTATATACTAACTGATCCCACCTGGACTTGACTGCATGACCTTACATCTAATATATGGCACTATATATGATATATAATGTATGATGTCCTGGAGCCAAGCTCAGGATCAGTCATAGCAGGATGATGTGGTATTCTGTGTCTGCAGTTACTCTATCTGACCCTCAATATGATTTATTGCTGCAGCTTGAACTTTCCTGCAGATTCGGTGACACTGGAGATGATGACTCCCTCTGACAGCACGACCTGATCTGTGTAGAGGTTCAAACTGGTGCAATAAATCATCACACCATGCCTCCAATAGAGCTTTTGCTGTCACGATGAGGCAAGATACTGCCCTTTTGCTTTGCCTTTGTATTATTTAATGCATAAATAAAAAAGTAGCATGACAATTTTTGAGAGTTTTCTGCATGGAAAATAATGTAGCAGCAACATCTGCAATCAAGCGATTGCAATAACTGGCAATGAGTTTTTTTACAATGCTCTGGAGGAATTTTTGCCCACTCATGTTTGCAGAATCGTTGTAATTCAGCCACATTGGAGGGTTTCTGAGCATGAACTACCTTTTTAAGGTTATGCCACAGCATCTCAATCAGATTAAGGTCCGGACTTTGACTAGGCCACTCTAAAGTCTTAATTTTGTTTTTTTTTAAAGCAATTCAGAGGTGGATTTGCTGTTGTGCTTCGGATCATTGTCCTGCTGCATAACCCAAGTGCGCTTCCATTTACCACAGCAAGTCTTCCAGATCCTGAAGCAGCAAAACAGCCCCAGACCATCACACAACCACCACCATATTTTACCGTTAGTGTGATGTTCCTTTTCTGAAATTGTGTGTTACTTCTATGCCAGATATAATGGGACATATACCTTCCAAAAAGTTAAACTTTTGTCTCGTCAGTCCACAGAGTATTCTCCCAAAAGTCTTGGCGATCATCAAGATGTTTTCTGGCACAACTGAGACGAACTTTTACTGCTCAGCAGTGAATTTAGTCTTGAAAGTCTGCCATGCAGGCCATTTTTGCCCAGTCTCTTTCTTATCGAGCAGTCATAAACACTCACCTTAACTGAGGCAAGTCAGGTCTGCAGTTCTTTGAATGTTCTTGTGGGGTCTTTTGTCACCTCTTCAATGAGTCGTCGCTGTGCTCTTGGGGTAATTTTGGTCGGCCACTCCTGAGAAGGTTCACCACTGCGCCATGTTTTCACCATTTGTCGATAATGGCTCTCACTGTGGTTTTCTGGAGTCACAAAGCTTTAGAAATGGCTTAATAACCTTTTCCAGACTGATAGATCTCAATTACTTTCTTTCTCATTTGTTCCAGAATTTCTTTGGATTGCGGCATGATGTCAAGCTTTTGAGGATCTTTTGGTCAACTTCACTTTGTCAGGCAGGTCCTAATAAATGTATTTCTTGTTTGCTTGTTTGTGAACAGGTGTGGCAGTAATCAAGCCTGTGTGTGGCTAAGGAAATTGAACTCAGCTTCCCAAAGATGTGATAAACCACAGTTAATTTATGTTTTAAGGGGGGGCAATCACTTTTTCACACAGGGCACTGTAAGTTTGTATTTCTTTTTCCCTTAATAATAAAGACCTTCATTTAAAAATTGCATTATGTGTTTACTTCTATTATCTTTGTCTAATATTTAAATTTGTTTGGTGATCTGAAACATTTAGGTATGACAAACATGCAAAAGTATAGCAAATCAGGAAGGGGGCTAACACTTTTTCACACCACTGTATCTTGTGAAGACTATGGAAATGCAGCATAGGGCGATGGGGGCTTCCAACTTCAACTCTCTACTTCTTCAGCTCACTCCATTGTAGTACCATACCTCAACCTGGCAGGTCCAGTATTTATTCACTTATGCTCCCAGTTCCAAATAAAATAAATGGTTATGATTCATATGAAACAGGATTGCTGGTACAATTTGGTACCACATAAATACTGCTCCTGTTTCATATGGATAAATAGTATCATTAAAATGTGGCATATATACCAAACCTGGTAGTGTCTTTTGCTTTACACATGCATACAGTGGCATGTAAAAGTTTGGACAACCCTGTCAAAATTCTGTTATTGTGAGCAGTTAAGCAAGTTGAAGATGAAATGAACTCTAAAAGGTCTAAAGTTAAAGATGACACATTTCAAGACCAAGACCAAGCAAAATTTCAGTAAGAGCTGCTCGTATGATTACTAGAAAGTCAAATCAGAACCTCCGCTTGACTGTAAAGACCTTCAGAAAGATTTAGCAGACTGTGGAGTTGTGGTACATTGTTCTACTGTTCAGAGACACCAGTATAAATATGGCCTTCATGGAAGAGTCATCATAATAAAACCTCTCCTGCGTCCTCATCATAAAATTCAACGTCAGAAGTATGCAAAAGAATATCTAAACAAGCCTGATGCATTTTGGAAACAACTCCGATGATGTTAAAATATAACTTTTTGGCCACAATGATAAAAAGTATGTGTGGAGAAAAAAGGGCACAAAATCAGGGAAAAACATCTCATCAACCATTAAGCATGGGGGTGGATCAATCAAGCTTTGGGGTTGTGTTGCAGCAAATGGCATGGGGAAGGTTTCATGGGTAAAGGGAAGAATGGATTCAATGAAATTTCAACAAATTCTTAATGCAAACATAACACCATCTGTAAAAAAGCTAATGCTGAAAAGAGATTGACTTCTACAAATGGATATTGATCCTAAAAAGACATCAAAATCCACAATAAATTACCTCAAAAGCTCAAGATGAAAGTTTTACAATGACCCTCACAGTCCCCTGATCTGAACAGCATTGAAAATCTGTGGCTAGACCTCAAAATAGCAGCGCAAGCAAGACAACCCAGGAATCTCACAGAACTGGAAGAATTTTCCAAGGAAGAATGGATAAATATCCCTGAAACAAAAATTGAAAGACCCTTGGCTGGCTACAAAAAGCATTTACAAGCTGTGATACTTGCAAAAGGGGGTGTTACTAGGTAATAGCCATGCAGGGTGCCCACAATTTTGAATCAGGCCATCTTCCTTTTTGTAATTTTTAAAATGTAAAAAATTACAATATATATATTTTTAGCCTAAAATACAAAGGAAATGTGTCATCTTTAACTTTAGCTTTGTTAAAGATCATTTCATCTTCAACTTGCTTAACTGTTCATAATAACAGTACTTTTGACCATTTTTTTTTATTTAAATGTCACCTCTCTCAGTTGCAGAATTATTAGCAGTTGAAGTATTTGGGTTCTAATGAGTTCATTTTAGTTAAGTCAAGTGTCAGATACTTTGCACTGTGGGCATGTACTCTTCTCCATGTGTGAAGTGCAATTTCACAATTGTTTTTTGTTTTGTTTTTTTATTTACCATGTTCACTATACGGTAAAACTGACCTGGCAATATGATTCCCCTAGTCAGTACGATTAAGCAGATACCAAATATGCATAGTTTTTTTAATTTAATTGGTGAAAAAATTTCAGAAATTTGTAAACAAAAAAAAAATTTTGCTCTTGTTGCCATTTTCCAAGACCTGTAACTCTGAATTTTTGGGATATAGGGCTGTGTGAGGGCTTTTTTTTTGCACCCTCAACTGACATTTTTACTGATACCATTTTGGGGTAGATACGATGTTTCGATAGCCTCTTATTGCATTTCATTGTAATGTTGCAGCGGCCCAAAAAAATAATTCTGTTGTTTCGATTTTTTTCTTGTTACACCGTTTACCGATCTGATTTATTTATTTTATATTTTAATATATCAAACTTTTTTGAATGCAGCAATACCAAATATGTATATTTTTTTAAATTATTTTATTTTGAAGAGGGAAAAAAGAGGGTGATTTGAACTTGTGCTTTTTTTATTTTTTATATTTTTAAAAACATTCTTTAAAATTTTTACTGTATTTAATAGTCTAGTTAACTTGAAGTTGCAATCATCTGATCGCTTGTGCTATACATAGCAGTGCATCGGCACTGCTATGTATAGTAAAAATCACACAGGCTGGCTTTCACAGGAGAATTGTGATGGCAAGCATGGGGTCTTCAGCAAACTCTCGGCTGTCATGAAAACCCATCTGTGTGCCTGTGACTTGAAATAATGCACAAAACCCTGCTGGCACATGTTAAATGCCGCAGTCAAGTGTTCCAGCAGCTGGAAACTCCAGTAACCTTAAAGTCTCCCTTAAAGGCTACCTTAAGGAAGTTTCTGGGCCTTAAACATGCCGGGAGATCCGGTGGCTGTGAACTCTGGCAAGCAAGGTTACCTGAGTTTACAGCCACCGAGTCTTGTGGCAGCTCGAGTGCTGAACTGATGAGTGCCAAGTGCCAGACTCGCGGGCACTCATTAGTCTGGCTACCCTAGTGAGAACCGGCCATTGTGAACTGAGGTGACGTCAGTAAGGTTACCTCAGTTCACAGCGGTGCAGCCCTTGTGAGAACTGGCCACTATGAACTAAGATAACCTTACTCACAATTCACAGCAGCCATGTCTCGCGGAGCACAGCGCAGTGACTGTTGCTCCAGTCTATGGAGCTGCCTTCTCTGAACAGAGCTCCATAGACTGGGTGAAGAAGACTGAGATTGCCGTGGGACCTTATTATTATTATTATTATTGTGGATTATTATATTTTTTTTGTATTTTTTTTAATAAATGGGGGAAAGAGAGAAATTGTTGGGGAGTTTTTTCAAATAAAGATTTTTTTCTGTGTGTTTTTTTCAAATAAAGATTTTTTTTCGGTGTGTTTTCTTCTCTTTTTACTTACTGGGTTAGAAATGGGGGTGTCTGATAGACACCTTTCCATTACTAACCCGTGGGCTTGATGTCAGCAGACATTACACAGCCGACATCAACCCCAAAATCCCATTACCCCGATTGCTACCGCACCAGGGCAATTGATAAGAGCCGAGGCTAAGTGCTAATGGATGCGCCATTTCTGGGGTGCTGAGGGCTGTTCTTATTAGGCTGGGAAGGGGCCAATATCCTTGCCCCTTACTGGCCTATTAATATCAGTTTGCAGCTGTCTGCTTTGCCTTAGCTAGTTATCAAAATTAGGTGGGACCCCACGTCATTTTTTTAGGGTCCCTTCATTTTTAATAACCAGCAAATGCAAAGCAGACAGCTAGAGGCTGATATTAATAGGTTAGAAAGGTCCATGTATATTGGCCCCTTCCCAGAATAATAAGACCAGCTCACAGTTGTCTGCTTTCCCTTGGCTGGTTTTTAAAAATTGGGGAGACCTCACGTAGTTTTTTTCTTTTATTTATTAATATTTTTAATTTATTTATTGGTAATCTATCTCGCTATCAGCGAGAGCAGGAGACGCTGATGACAGTAGTAGTCATCAGCCAGCACCTGACCAGCGGTAACCTTGTCACCACCTGTCACAGCTGCTGGCTCATGCGCTGTTCTCTGTGTGACAGAGTGGGAACCATGATACCCAGTGGCTGTGACCGGCGGTGACTTCAGTAAGGTTTCTGCCGGTCAGAGCTGCTGTTTCCCATGCTTTCACACAGAGGACAGCTTGGAAACTGCTGAATGTTCGGGTCCCTCATTAACTTGAATGGGGTTCGGGTTCAGGATCAAGTTCGGGTACCATTATGGTACCTGAACCAAACTTTTTTTTAAGGTTTGTCGGAATCCGACGAACCCAAACATCCATGAGTCTGGTCATTCCTATTCTACCCTAAACTTTTGTGAAGTACCTGCTGGTGTAAAAATGGTCACTACACCCCTAGATTAATTTTTTGAGGTGTGTGGCTTCCAAATTGGGTCCATTTATGGGGTATTTCTGTTGTTTCAGCACTTTAGGGACTCTGCAAATGTGACATGGCATTCCCATCTATTACATCCAAATTTACAATCCCAAACTCAAATAGCTAATCTTCCCTTCCATGCCATGCTGTGTGCCCTAACATACACACCTAGACATTAAGAGCAAAAAAATAAAAAAGTATAAATTTTAATAAATCAGGAACATGATTAATGTAAATTAAAATATGATTTAGAAAATAGTGAAAACCACAGTGTGGTTAACCCCTTTCTGACATGAGACGTATCCATACGTCCCTGTGGCCTGGTACTTACTGACCAGGGACATATGGATACGTGTAGCCGATTTTGCTTGCACAGAGACTGTGCACGCGCAATCGCCATTGGGTGTCAGCAGATTCTGACAGTTGGCAGACCGGCACCACTCCCGGCACTTTAACCCCCTAAATGCTGCGATCACTGTATTTAGCGAGCAGGCAGAGGGACAAAAGCCCCTCTGCTCTTGGATCGGAGAGCCCGCGACATTATCGCGGGGTCCCGATCGTTGCCATGGTGACCCGATGTCGTCATGACGACCCGGGTCACCAGGCACTAGCAAGGTAGTTAGATCATTCGCAGTGCTTAATCTATCTAATTTGTGTCTGCAGGGCTGACAGCTATAAATCATAGCATTGATCCTGCACTGCTATGCCTTATAACAGCGATCAGACTGCAGAAAGTGAAAGTCCCATATTGGGACTAAGTAAAAAAGTGAAAAAATGTTGTAAAAGTATTTTTTAGGAAATCACAAAATAATGAAAAAAAATAAAAAATATAATGTACCCATAAATAAATATTATAATGAAAAAAAAAATACAATAAAAGTACACATATTTGGTATTGCTGCGTCCGGAACGACCCAAGCTATAAAATTATTCCACTAGCTAACCCCTCTAGTGAACACGGTAAATAAGAAAAAAAAATAACGAGGCACAAAATGATGCTTTATCATCATATCGCCACACAAAAAGTGGAATAAAACATGATCAAAAAGACGAATGTAAATAAAAATGGTACCACTGAAAACGTGATCTTGTCCCGCAAAAAACAAGCCGCATACAGCTCTATGAGCTGAAAAATAGAAAAGTTATAGCTCTCAGAATAAAGCGATGGAAAAATAATTATTTTTTCTATAAAAGTTTTTATTGTGTAAAAGCGCCAAAACATAAAAAAAATATAAATTTAGTATCGCTGTAATTGTACTTACCTTAACATTAAAGTTGCCTTATCAATTTAACCATACGCGGAACGGCATAAAAAAACTCCAAAAAACAATTCCTGTTTATTCTACCTCCCAAAAATCAAAATGAAAAGCGCTCAAAAAATGTCATGAGCCCGAAAATGGTACCAATAAAAATGTCATCTTGTCCTGCAAGAAACAAGCCCTTACATAACTTTGCTGGCCGAAATACGGAAAAATCATAGCTCTCAAAATATGGTGATGTGAAAACTAGTTTTTGCAAAAAAAAAGCGTCTTTTAGTGTGTGACAGCAGCCAAACATAAAAACCCTCTATAAATCTGGTATCGCTGTAATCGCACCGACCTGAAGAATAAAGTCGTCTAATCACTTATACTGCAAGAAGAAGGTCGTACAAAATAAATAAAACCAATTCTTCACCTGCTGCTGATTTGTTCATTCTGCCTCAGAAAAGATTGCATTAAGGCTCTGCTCACATTTATATTGCGCTCTGTGCTGATCGCTTACACTGGGGTTTTCAAGTAAATCTCTGAAACACGTGATTCAGACAGAACCTTCGATGGAAGATTTCCTATAATGAGGCAGATGGAGGTACTGTGGATGCCGTCTGGCCTGTGATCCCACAGTGTCCGTCTTTTTATTAGGCGTGCGTAAAAGTGCCATCGACCACAGTTTTGTGAACCTCTGAAAAAAAGGACACCACTGAACCGAGGCCAGACGGAGTCCACACTAACTCTGCTGCTTCATTATAGTGAATGGATCCCTCGGGGTTTCATCTGAATTATGACACTCGGAGATTTAAATGGAAGCTCCGATATCAGTGCTCAGAATAGAGCACAGGATAAATGGGAACATTTTACATAACATTTTGGATCACAATAAAAGCTTTGACTCAATGCACAAAAAAGAAAGTCCCCACTCAGATCCATCATCTGTTAATGAAAATATAGGGGGCTTCCTTGTTACCAGTAGCACAAAGGCTCTGGAAAAGTGAAATGACTCTTGCCTCCCAAAAGAAATTCAGCAAATTCTGTGCTCCCAAATCGAAATGCCCACCTCTCTTCTGAACCCCACAGTGTGTCTAAACCGCAGTTAGCGTCCACATGTTTGGCATTTCTGTAGCTATTAGAGCCTGCCTAATTTATAAGTGCATGTCCCCTGATGCACGAGCTGAACATAACGTACTGGTAACTACAACGTACTGGCCACTAAAATGGCAGTTTGCAATTTTCACTCGGCAACATCCACTGCCGCTTGTTTCTGGAAAACACCCAGGTAGTTAAAATCCTCACCACACCTGTAGATAAATTTCCAAAGAGGTATAATTTCCAAAATGGGGTCACTTGAGGGGGGATTCTGCTCTTCTAGCACTGATATGGAGTCTGCATACTATTCTAGGAAAATCTGCGCTCCAGAAGGCAAATAGTGCTCCATCTCTCCCGAGTCTCGCCGTTTGGCTAAGCAGTACTGTAGAGCCACATATGGGGTATTTCTACATTCCGCAAAAATTGTGTGACAAATTTTGGTGCCATTTTTACCCATTTCCCAGAGTGAAAATGTAAAATCTGGGGCTAAAAAAACCTTTGGTGGTAAAAATGTAATTATTCTTTCTTCACCGCCCAATGGTGTAAAATTCTGTGAGGTACATGTGGTGTCAATGATGCGCCCCCTGGGCCGTGTGTGCAGGGGAAATACCCAGAGCCGGGTCTCTGTATAATGCTGGGGTTTGTAGTCTCCGTGGCGGCGACCCGGTCCCGTGGCTCAGGGTGGTCAAACCAGTGGCAGTCTATTTATGTGGTTTTTATGATTAAATGCCCGACTACGCCACCCGTGGATTGCGGTCACTGAGAACCGCCGCTGCGTGGCAGACCGCTGAGGCTGGCGTGGTGTGCGCAGCAGAGGGTAGTATAACTCCCCATGGGAGGAGTATAGCCTCAGGGCAGCGTCTGTAGATGGTGAGGATTGTGGTGCGTGGGTGCAGCAGAAATGACTCAGAGTCCGTGTAGTGCAGTTCAGGGTCTTTACTGTTGGTAATGAAGAAGGCCCTGCCAGGAGTACTGGCTAACATTAGAGGCCTGGTCAGTCTGCAAGCGAACAAGAGTCCCCCTGGCCAGGTGGAGGTATAGGCCTTCCCGTCTGACTGCACTCTTCCTGGCTACCCTGCTGTAGTCATGTAGTAGCCCACGTCCCTGAGTGTACCGTGTGGTGCTCACCCGTATGGCTGGTGACTTGGGGCCTTTGGTGCCTTCCGCTTCTCGATGGCGGTGTCGGTCCCTTGCGTGTGACTGAGCTTCCGGGCTTTCTATGGCCAGAGGACCTGAAATCCCCTGCCAGGTGGTTTTTGCTGCTGGATGTAGATATCCCCACAGCCTCGGTTCTCTGCGTCTTCTGCCAGTATGAGCTCTGCTCCAGTCCCTGGTCTTCAGCTCCTGGCTCCTACAGAGCTCCTTGCCGCTGCTCTGTCCTTTTCCCTGGAACTAGACTTCTCTCCTAACCGCACCCCAGATCCAGTTTATAAAGGGCAGGTTCCTCCCCTCCCTGGACTGGGGCAGGAGGCGTGGCATGCAATATTGCTCCTGACCAGGAAAACTCATGCTCGCTCTCAGACATGGTATTTATACCACTGTGGCAACCATACCCCTGGGGTGCCACATTCCCCCCTAGTAAATTTTAGTACTCCGGGACTAAACACATTTTGCAAAAACACAACAGGTAATAACAATACAGTAACATATATACAAGAAGTTTAGTCTTTTTAGGTCACGGCGCTCCCGTAACCAGGTGTCCATGTCACCCGAGATGCATTTTGAGGGACCCGTCCCAAACCCTCAATGTAGGCCCTGGGGTGGCTACAGGGCATCGATGATCCGGCGCTGGGCCACATCTTCAGCCACCTCCAGGGTTTTTGTTCTGTGGTCGGGACAAAAAGGGGCACTTTACAGGTGCAACTATATACAAGGTACAGTTCCGGTTATTCATTGTCCATAACCTGTTAGTCCATGAACCCTGTCGGGGAACTTGAGAAACATAATTAGTTTCATGCCACAAACATTTTAACATTTGCAACATACAGGTATGTATATCACATTTTAAATTCTCCAGCGAGCGGGCATTTGACCCCTAGTGCTCCTGGTGGACCTATGTAACACGCTATCTGGTGGTGTCCTTTCTGGGTCCCCTGTTTCTACCCCTTGTGTAGTGGGCTCACTAGTGTCTGCACTACAGGTATTTGGAGATGTTTTTGGTAGGCTGGGCAGCTTTCTGCGTACTCTTTGGCTCACTACGGGCACGGCAGGCTCACTACTAGCAGAGGGTTGATTCTCCTGAGCTGATGGTATGGAATCTTCTGCTTCCGGGGCCGGTTGCTCTCCCAACTCTACTTGCTCTTCTGTAGGCCCTTGAGGGGCTGGCTGGAGGAAGGTAAGGATGGGTACCACAATAGCGTTGTTAATTTGTGTCCAGGACCGGGGAAATTCTCTGAGTACTGTACTGACCATTTCTTCCCTTTCCTCTGCGGGTTGAGGGCTATCTTGGTCTTCATCAGTGCTTTGCAGCTGCTCGGGACACTTCTTCAGGTGGTCTCTGGAGACAGTGGCTGTGGTCTCTCCTCCATCCTTACTGATAATACATACTTTCGGATTGTCATGACTTGAGGGCAGTACTGTGTACGGGTCTTTCTCCAATTGGTCGTCCAACTTATGGAGCCGCCTCTTCCTCTTCAAGACCTGCTCTCCAGGTGCCAGGGGAACAGCGGGAGCATGCTGGTTGTAAGTCCTCTCTTGCCTTTCTCTTGCTTGAGACAGACTTCTCTCAACACTCTCCTGCACTTTCCGGTACTGCTGCTGCCGTTCTGTATCCCTGTCTGCCTCTGGCGAGGTGTCCTCTGGTGTCAGGACTCCCATATCCAGGTCAATAGGCAGCTTACCAGGTCTTGCTCTCATTAGGTAAGCTGGGGTGCAGTTGGTAGAGTTTACTGGGATGTGGTTATACAAGTCCACCAGATCAGGCAGTTTTTCAGACCACAAACTGCGTTCTTCCAGGGGCAACGTTTTTAGCAAGTCTATCACCACCTGGTTCATCTTCTCGCATAATCCGTTATTCTGGGGGTGATAGGGCGTTGTCCTTATCTTCTTGCAGCCATACAGGTTGCAGAACTCCTGGAAGACCTCCGCTTCGAAGGTTGGACCTTGGTCAGTCAACACTTGCTCTGGATACCCGTGTGGACGGCAGAAGTGCTGCTGGAAGGCTCTAGCTGCTGTCTGAGCTGTTAGGTCCTTGACAGGGACCACCACCAGGAACCGGGAGTAGTGGTCTATGATGGTGAGGGCGTAGACGTACCCGGACCTACTTGGAGCCAGCTTCACATGGTCCAGGGCTACCAGTTCTAGTGGCTGCTTGGTGATGATGGACTGCAGGGGAGTCTTCTGGCTGGCACGGTCCTTCCTTCTCAGGTTGCACGGGCCACAGTCTCTGCACCATCTCTCAATGGCCCCTCTCATGCCTACCCAGAAGAACCGTTCACGCAACAGGAACTCCAACTTCTTCCATCCAAAGTGCCCTTCTCCATCGTGGTATGCCTCCAGGACCATAGCCGCGACTCGTCTCGGGACCACTACCTGCCAAGTTAGCTCATACGTCCGGGAGTTAACAATTCTCCGGCACAGCTTCCCCTTGTAGAGAAACAGTTTACTCTTCTCCTTCCACAGCTGTTTAGTTTCTTCCGGAGTGTCTGGGTCAAGGTGGGCATCAGCCTGTGTCAGCATCTCTTTTACCAGGTGGACGGCTGAGTCACTGTCTTGCGTCTCCGCCCAGATGTAGTAGGGTAAGGGATTGAACGTGGCAGAGTGCCTGGATCTTCCCCTCCGTCCGGCAAGTTCGGCATCCTGGACAGGGAGCCTGTGTTGGCATTTGTGCGTCCCGCTCGGTATTTGATGGTGAACTCATAGTTGGATAGGCGGGCCATCCATCTCTGCTCCAGGGCACCTTGTTTTGCAGTGTCCAGGTGTGTCAACGGGTTGTTGTCCGTGTACACGGTGAACTAGGAAGAGGCCAGGTAATGTTTAAAGTGCTCTGTCACTGCCCACACCACTGCAAGGAACTCTAACTTGAAGGAGCTGTAATTTTCAGGATTCCTTTCTGTGGGCCAGAGCTTCCTGCTTGCATAAGCGATTACCCATTCTCTGCCCTGTTGGATCTGGGACAGCACCGCCCCTAGCCCGATGTTGCTCGCATCTGTGTGGAGAATAAAAGGCTGGCCGTAATCAGGGTACGCCAGGATTTCATCCCCCGTGAGGGCCATCTTCAGATGGCGGAAGGACTCATCCTCCAGCTTGTCCCATTTGAAGGGCGGCTTCTGGTTTTTGGTCTTACTGGACTGGCCAATCAGGAGTTCCTGCATAGGAGCTGCCATTTTGGTGAAACCGGAGATGAATCTTCGGTAGTAGCCTACCAACCCGAGGAACTGCCAAACTTCCTTTATGCTGGAGGGTCTTGGCCAGTCCTTAATCACTGTGATCTTATCAGGGTCTGGAGCTACTCCGTCAGCACTCACCACGTGTCCCAGGTACTGTACCTTTGGTTTCAGTAGATGACACTTGGAGGGTTTTACCTTTAGGCCGTAGCCTGCCAGGGCGTCAAACACCTCTGCCAGGTGTTTCAGATGGTCCTCATATGTTTTGGAATACACGATGACATCGTCCAGGTATAGCAAGACCGTCTCGAAATTCCTGTGCCCCAGACAGCACTCCATCAACCGCTGGAAGGTTCCTGGTGCATTGCAGAGCCCGAACGGCATACAGTTGAATTCGCTGAGACCCATCGGGGTGGTGAACGCGGTCTTCTCCTTGTCGGCCTCTGCTACAGGAACCTGCCAGTACCCGCTAGTAAGATCCAAAGTGGAGAAGAAGTTAGCAGATTTTAATGCAGCTAAAGATTCCTCTATCCTAGGTAACGGGTACGCATCTTTGTGGGTGATTCGTTTGACCTCCTGTAGTCTACACACATTCTCATGGTGCCATCTTTCTTTTTCACAAGAACTAGTGGAGCTGCCCAGGGGCTACAGCTGTCCCTGATTACCCCAGCCTCCTTCATTTCTCGCAACATTCCCTTGGCATTCTGATAGTGTGCAGGGGGTACAGGTCGGTATCTTTCCTTTATGGGTGGATGGTCTCCTGTGGGGATGTGGTGTTCTACCCCCTTTACTTGCCCAAAGTCTAGCGGGTGTTTGCTAAAGACTCTTTCGTACTCCTGCACCACCCGGTAGACTCCCTGTTTTTGGTGTGAGGGAGTGGAGTCGGTGCCCACATGCAGTTTCTGACACCATTCCTCCATTTGTTTCTTGGAGCCGTTACCCTCCTCTGGTTGAGATTGCGGCAACGGTTCCACGGCCTTTACAGAGTTCTGGTTAACGGTGAACAATTTGGCTAGAGTAGCATACCGGGGCAAGTATACTTCTCTTTCCCCAATGTTTAGGATGCGGATGGTTACCCTCCCATGGCGTACATCGACCACCCCCCGTGCTGTCAAAATGGTGGGCCTACTGTCTTAGTAGACGGGTTCTACCATAGCTTGGTAGTCCCTTCCTCTTAACCCGATTGCAGTCCGGCACCAAATCATCATCTCACTTTTTGGGGGCATGGCGATAGGGAACGGGTCACTCATCCTAACACTACCAATCTCACCACCAGATAGTTCTACCTGTTGCCTTTTCATCAAGGCTCTGATCTCTTTTTGTAGGACACGCTGTTGGCTGGAGCTGGCGTTCATCGCAACCTGCTGTAAAATGACAATTATCTCTGCAAGACAATTTTCAATAACATTAGTACCCAAGGTTATCTTAGGGTGGCTTTCACGACGGTCAATGTCCACAATAATCAGTCCTTGCGCTGGCAGTTCAACTTTACCAATTTTTATAGTCACCTCCTTGAATCCCACCTGCTGACCATTGCTGGCGATGATGCTCAGATCGTCATCTGGGTAGCGAATGATATCTGAGTCATTCCAGTACCGCTTAAAGAGCACATAGGGGATGGTGGTTACCTGTGACCCGGTGTCCAGTAGGGCACTCATAGGAATGCCATCCAGCACCACAGGCAAGACCGGTCATCCCCCTGCGTACTTATCACGCCAGCTCGATGGGCCTGATGATCTTATGCCTGGGGGTCGGCCCTCTGCCCCAGGTTGGGCCCGTTTAAATGACAGTACCTTGCCATATGTCCTGGTTGATTGCAGCGGCGGCAGATGGGTTGTCCGTCCTGGTTGTAGCGGTCGCTGGGCCTTCCTCTGGACGATGGGATCCTCCTCCGTCGACTCCAAGGGACGTCCTCCGGACTGGAAGCCAGCTGGATCTTTCCTGGGGAAGACACCTGTAAAGACTGTACAGTTCTGGTTAGCGCGGCAACGCTTTTGGTCAGTTCTTGGACCTGATGGTGCAGGTCTGCAGCCGGGTCTTTGTCCAAAGCCTGTGCATCAGCTCCCACAGGCTCTGCAGACAAGGGTGCCGCCTCCTGGTGATAGGTGATAGCAGGGTGCCTATGGGTTACAGCGCCACCTGGTGCCGGTTCTCGGAACACCCGGATGGCCCTGTCTTTAAACTGTGCAAAGTCCAAATCCGGGATCTGCAAGGCTATTACACGCAATTGGGTTTGGTGGGCGCTGGACTGTAGACTCTCAATGAACTGTTCAGTCAATAGCTTATCCTCATTCCGCACGCTGTCAGGGTCTGCCTGTTTAAAGATTCTCAGGGCCTCCTGCAAATTCAAAGCATAGTCCCGTATACTGTCTTGTGCCCGCTGTTTGCATCCATAAAATTTTAATTTAATCTCTGATGAGGTGCGGGTATCAAAAGTGTCCTTTAGACATGCCAGTATTTCCTTTACAGTCCCCTTTTCCCTGGCTGACCAGGACTTTACTTCTCTTTGGGCTGCCCCGATTAACTGACCTGTCAAGATGCTCACTTTTTGTTCCTCGGACAGGGGGTATACTTTGAATAAACTATATAGTCTTTCCTTAAAGTCGCTCAGGGTATGCGACTCCCCTGAGTACTGGGGTAACCATGCCGCTCCGGGATGTACGGCATCTTGAACGGTATTACTGTGGCAGCAGCCGTGGTGGCGGTGGGAGCTCCCTCCATTCCTGGTGTCTTCCTCCCCCCTAGTTAACCGTGGCCTACCTTTCGTTGCTTCTTCTCCGTAGGCCGCGGTTCCGCAGGCGATCGTCGGGGTCGAGGACCTTGCGACGCGCGCTGATGACGTCAGCGTCCACTGGATTCCTTCCAGGACCTTGCGCAGCGTCAGTGCGTAAGGCGGGGCTTCAGCTCTCGCGCGCTTTTGGCGTCCACGCCCATCTTCTTCCCGCGCGGCGTCCCAGAAATGGCGCACAATGGCGGGAAAATGGCGGCGGAAGGCGGGAAACCGACTGCGGATGGCGGGAAACTTCACCACGTAAGTATGACACTCTTTCTTCAGGCACGCAGTACCCGGTGGTTGCGGGCACGAAATCCTGCCGACTACGCCAAAGTTGATGCGCCCCCCTGGGCCGTGTGTGCAGGGGAAATACCCAGAGCCGGGTCTCTGTATAATGCTGGCGGCGACCCGGTCCCATGGCTCAGGGTGGTCAAACCAGTGGCAGTCTATTTATGTGGTTTTTATGATTAAATGTCCGACTACGCCACCCGTGGAATGCGGTCACTGAGAACCGCCGCTGTGTGGCAGACCGCTGAGGCTGGTGTGGTGTGCGCAGCAGAGGGTAGTATAACTCCCCACGGGAGGAGTATAGCCTCAGGGCAGCGTCTGTAGATGGTGAGGGTTGTGGTGCGTGGGTGCAGCAGAAATGACTCAGAGTCCGTGTAGTGCAGTTCAGGGTCTTTACTGTTGGTAATGAAGAAGGCCCTGCCGGGAGTACTGGCTAACATTAGAGGCCTGGTCAGTCTGCGAGCGAACAAGAGTTCCCCTGGCCAGGTGGAGGTATAGGCCTTCCCGTCTGACTGCACTCTTCCTGGCTACCCTGCTGTAGTCGGGTAGTAGCCCACGTCCCTGAGTGTACCGTGTGGTGCTCACCTGTATGGCTGGTGACTTGGGGCCTATTTTGCCTTCCGCTCCTCGATGGCATTGCCGGTCCCTTGCGTGTGACTGAGCCTCCGGGCTTTCTATGGCCAGAGGACCTGAAATCCCCTGCCAGGTGGTTTCTGCTGCTGGATGTAGATATCCCCACAGCCTCGGACTCCAGTGTTCGATTCTCTGCGTCTTCTGCCAGGATGAGCTCTGCTCCAGTCCCTGGTCTTCAGCTCCTGGCTCCTACAGAGCTCCTTGCTGCTGCTCTGTCCCTTTCCCTGGAACTAGACTTCTCTCCTAACCCCGCCCCAGATCCAGTTTATAAAAGGCAGGTTCCTCCCCTCCCTGGACTGGGGCAGGAGGCGTGGCATGCAATATTGCTCCTGACCAGGAAAACCCATGCTCGCTCTCAGACATGGTATTTCTACCATTGTGGCAACCAGACCCCTGGGGTGCCACATCAACATGCTCACTGCAGTCCTAGACAAATTCATTGAGAGGTGTAGTTTCCAAAATGGGGTCTCTTATGGAAAGTTCTGCTGTTCTGGCACCTTAGGGGCTCTGCCAATGTGACATGGCACCATCTAACCAGTGCTGCAAAATATGAACTCCAATATGGTGCTTCTTCCCTTCTGAGCTTTGCATTGTACCTCAAAAGTAGTTTTCAACCACATATGGGGTATCAGCATGCTCAGGAGAAATTGTACAACAAATTTGGGGTTCCATTTTCTCCTGTTACCCTTGTGAAAATAAAAAATATTGGTGCTAAAAGACCATTTTTGTGGGAAAAATGTGAAATTTTGGTATTTTCTGTCATATAGACCCCTAAAAAAACACTTCAAATGTGATGTGATTCCTAAAAAAAATGGTTTAGTAAATTTTGATGGAAAAATGAGAAATCGCTGGTCAACTTTTAACCCTTATAACTCCCTAACAAAAAAAAAATTTGTTTAAAAAATTGTGCTTATGTAAAGTAGAAATGTGGGAAATGTTATTTATGAACTATTTTGTGTGACATATCTCTCTTATTTAAGGGCAATAAGAAGTTTGGAAATGGTAAAATTTTGAAAATTTTCACCAAATCTCCGTTTTTTTTCACAAATAAACGCAAGTTATATTGAAGAAATTTTATCACTATCATGAAGTACAATATGTCACGAAAAAACATTCTCACAATCGGTCATTACCTCATAAAGGCACGCTGGTCAGAATTGTAAAAATTGGCTTCGTCATGAATGTGTAAAGAGCCTTGGGGCATAAAGGGGCTTAAAAGAAAAAAAGGTAAACTTTTGTATATTGGAAAAGTCTATTGTGCTACTGCAAGACAAAAATAAACATCATAATAAATTAATAAAATAGAGAAACAATAAATATATACCTTATTACTCATATTATGTGCACATGTACGCCCTCTAGAATTGCATCAAATCTGAAGCACGTTTTTTGGAACTTTCATCAGGGAGTGCATTAAATAACTCCCAGCAAAGATATGGAATGCTTCCTTACATCCGTAAGAAACAAACTGTTAGGCCACGTGCACACGTTGAGTATTTGGTGAGTTTTTTACCTCAGTAAGCCAAAATCAGGAGTGGGTGATAAATACAGAAGTGGTGACTTGTTTCTATTATACGTTTCCTCTAACTGTTCCGCTCCTGGTTTTGACTTACAAATACTAAGGTAAAAAACTCACCAAATACTCATCGTGTGCACGTGTCATTACTGAAGTGGCATTGCACGCTAAATAGACAAGCCCCTCCCTCGCCACAGAGCAATGGCCTGGGTCATGTAGAACACTACATTGTCCAGGATGATAACTAGGGATGCTGCACACCAATGAAAAGGCTGGGTGAGATGTAGTTTTGAAGGCACATGATGCATGCATATGGTCACAGGAAAAGAAAGTATCCATGGGGTTGCAACGGACTAGTGAAAAAATAGCCAGCATTAAAGAATTAGAAAGAAAGAGAAACTAAAGGAGTGAAAAAAACATATCATTAAATAAAGGACAAACACATGGCTGTATTGAGTAACTATATGACAACGGACACAATGAACAGAAAAAGATATTAAATCAAAAATTAAAAGTACTGTATATACTTGAGTATAAGCTGACTTTTTCAGCACATTTTTATGCTGAAAAAAAAACCCTTGGCTTATAATCAGGTATACAGTGGGTCCAGAAAGTATTCAGACCCCTTTAAATTTTTCACTCTTTGTTTCATTGCAGCCATTTGGTAAATTCTAAAGTTCATTTTTTTCTCATTAAAGTACACTCTGCACCCCATCTTGACTGAAAAAAAACAGAAATGTAGAATTTTTTGCAAATTTATTAAAAAAGAAAAACTGAAATATCACATGGTCAAAAGTATTCAGACCTTTTACTCAGACACTCATATTTAAGTCACATGCTGTTCATTTCCTTGTGATCCTTCTTGAGATGGTTCTACTCCTTCATTGGAGTCCAGCTGTGTTTAATTAAACTGATAGGACATGATTTGGAAAGACACACACCTGTCTATATAAGACATCACATCTCAAAGTGCATGTCAGACCAAATGAGAATCATGAGCTCAAAGGAACTGCCCAAGGAGCTCAGAGACAGAATTGTGGCAAGGCACAAATCTGGCCAAGGTTAAAAAAGAATTTCTGCATTGCTCAAGGTTCCTAAGAGCACAGTGGCCTCCATAATCCTTAAATTGAAGAAGTTTGGGACCACCAGAAGTCTTCCTAGATCTGGCTGTCCAGCCAAACATAGCAATCGTGGGAGAAGAGCCTTGGGGAGAGAGGTAAAGAAGAACCCCAAGATCACTGTGGCTGAGCTCCAGAGATGCAGTAGGAAGATGGGAGAAAGTTCCACAAAGTCAACTCTCACTGCAGCCCTCCACCAGTCGGGCCTTTATGGCAGAGTGGCCCGACGGAAGCCTCTCCTCAGTGCAAGAAATATGAAAGCCCGCATAGAGTTTGCTCAAAAACACATGAAGGACTTCCAGACTATGAGAAATAAGATTCTCTGGTCTGATGAGATGAAGATAGAACTTTTTGGTGATAATTCTAAGCGGTATGGAGTAAACCGGGCACTGCTCATCACCTGCCCAATACAATCCCAACAGTGAAACATGGTGGTGTCAGCATCATGCTATGGAGTGTTTTTCAGCTGCAGGGACAGGACACTTGGTTGCAATTAAAGGAAACATGAATGCGGCCAAGTATAGAGATATCCTGGATGAAAACCTCTTCCAGAGTGCTCTGGACCTCAGACTTGGCCGAAGGTTCTCCTTCCAACAAGACAATGACCCTAAGCACTCAGCTCAATTAACAAAGGAGTGGCTTCAGAACAACTTTGTGACCATTCTTGACTGGCCCAGCCAGAGCCATGACCTAAACCCAATTGAGCATCTCTGGAGAGACCTGAAAATGGCTGTCCACCAACGTTCACCATCCAACCTGACGGAACTGGAGAGGATCTACAAGGAAGAATGGCAGAGGATCCCCAAATCCAGGTGTGAAAAACTTGTTGCATCATTCCCAAGAAGACTCATGACTGTACTAGCTCAAAAGGGTGCTTCTACTGAATACTGAGCAAAGGGTCTGAATACTTATGACCATGTGATATTTCAGTTTTTCTTTTTTAATAAATTTGCAAAAATTTCTACATTTCTGTTTTTTTCAGTCAAGATGGGGTGCAGAGTATACTTTAATGAGAAAAAAATGAACTTTTTAAATTTTACCAAATGGCTGCAATGAAACAAAGAGTAAAAAATTTAAAGGGGTCTGAATACTTTCTGTACCCACTGAATACTTTCTATATACTTATATATACAGTATATACTGGTGGGGGGTTGCGGCGGCGGAGCATCGGGGCACAGGCAGTAGCCGCTGCTGCAGCTACAACGTGTGCGCGCTGCTTAAGAAAATGAATATTCACTCTTCTCCACGCCCATGGGAGTGGAGAGTGGTGAATATTTATTTTCTTTAATAGCGCAGTGTGAGTAGCAGTCGCCACTTCCTGCTGCGACTCAGGGATCCTCTGTGCCCACTATTAGAGAGGCACAAAGGATCCCTGAGCCGCTGCAGGAGGTGCGCCTGCGACTCACACTGTGCTAGTAAGGAGAATGACTTTTCACTCCTCTCCACGTCCATAGTCCCGGCGTGAAGAAGAGTGAATATCCCAGCACCTCACTTTGGCGTCTGAGGGTGCATGGCAGTGACGTCATGCACTGCTTAGATGCGGAGGTGAGATGCTGGCAGAAAAGGACGCAGCGCTGGAGCTCAAGGGACGAAGGTGAATAGAAGTGTTTATTTTTTTTCATGTGTGCAGTGATGGGGGGTCATGGATACCAGGATTGGGGTGTGGGGTGCCATGCATACCAGGATTGGGATGGGGGTGCCATGCATACCAGGATTGGGATGGGGGTGCCATGCATACCAGGATTGGGATGGGGGTGCCATGCATACCAGGATAAGGATGAGAGGTGCCATGTATACCAGGATAGGGATGAGGGGTGCCATGCATACCAGGATTGGGATGAGGGGTGCCATGCATACCAGGATTGGGGATGAGGGGGCCATGCATACTAGGATTTGGGATGAGGTGTGCCCTGTGTCCCTGTTCGTGACGACAGAAGTTGTCGCTCCTCCGAGGCCGTGGCCCAGGGCGGACAACTGAAAAGAGGGGAATGTATATTGGGATAATAGGTTTGTAAATGTTCGTGACGCCACCTGTGGTTTCTGGTGAGAATCACCAGCGCTGCGGCAGTCCTCTGAGGCCGGTGATATGGCAGCTCGATGGTATAGCTCCCCTCAGGTGGAGCTAGGCCTCAGGGCAGCGTACGAAGAGGGGGGATGCAGGACAGGAGAGACCCAGCCGGGTCAGAGCAAGAACGGGGACGGACACGATAGTCACTTCAGTACCTTTTACTGGTGGTAATTCAGGCACATCCCGGAGCACTGTAGGGTGAAGGGTGCATATCAGGATCCTCCCCAATGAGCGGGTGTAGGGCCTCCTGTCTCTTGCCTTTGCGTCGTAAGTTTCTGACCTGCCTGGAGCTAGGCCTAACTTTGTCTCTGTTCTGCACCTGCTGACCTTGTGGTAGGGCCTTCTGTTGGAGATCACTCTCCCTATTCTTTGGGGTCTCTGTGATTCCTGACCCTGGTGCGTATCAGCTTTTGGTGATCCTGGGACATGTAGTTCGCCAGGGGTTACGGTCGTTTTCTACTGGTCATGAAGATCCACGTAGACTCGGACCCGGTGTCCGGTAAATGCTTCAGGGTGAGCTGGTTAAGCTCCTCTGCCCCCTATGTACTCACTCTCCACTCGCCTTCGGCCCCGCTCGGGGCCCTAACTAGGCTACACACACTGCAGCCGGGACGCTGCTCTTCTTCGCCGCTCTCAGAGCGTCGGCACACTCCTAGCTCTCTATCCTGAGCTCTGTGAGTTCTAGTCTGGACTCACTCAACAAACTGTACTGAACTCTTTCTGCTGGAACTGCTAGGCTCTGCCTCGACTGCACTGACTCCTTCTGTGTCTGAGCAGGAACTCCCTAGCTGCTCTGTACTCCAGCAGGCTAGGAACTGAACTGCCTAGCTCCACCTTCCCTATTTTTATCCCTAATGGGCACCCTCTGGTGGTCTGAGGTGGAAGGTGGAGGTGTGTGTATGCTGTGGGGGCCTCTTGTGGAGGAATCCTTCTATGCAACCCTCTAGGATCTGTGGTACCAAGCGCAGCTGGGCGCCACACCTGCATACCAAGATTGTGATGAGGGGTGCCATACATACAAGGATTGGGGATGAGGGGCGCCATGCATACCAGGATTGAGGATGAGGGGGCCATGCATACCAGGATTGGGGATGAGGGGGCAATTCTTACCAGGATGGGGAAATTTACTAGTAGCTGCTGTATTTCCCACCCTAGGCTTATACTCGAGTCAATATGTTTTCCCAGTTTTTTGTGGTAAAATTAGGTGCCTCTGCTTATATTCGGGTCGGCTTATACTCGAGTATATACGGTATGTATGTGAATAAAAAACAGTGATAATGAGTTGCATGAACGTGTAATGAAGAACGGAAATAAACAAAGTAAAAGTATAACCATTTCATGGAATCGCACAAGAATATGCACAAACGCATTGAAAAAAAACAAGAAAACAAGTACATTTAATTTAATTAGTGTACAAAAATTGAAATATAAAACACACAATTCATGGAGAAAGGGTAGTGTATGCACCCTGAATCGGGTGTATCATCTAAATTAACATTACATTTATTTCCATAGTGAACACTACCTAAAATGGACTAAATAGATCCCATCGCCGAAAATACATACGAAGCACAGAAAGAGAAAAAAGACGATAAAGGGGTCACTAAATTGAAAAAGATTTTAGCAAAATTTATTATAAATAGTCAGGTACATAATGAGGGTAAGAGAAGATACAATAGGAAGAACTAAAAAACAACCCACTCCACATGACAATCTCCATAGTAAGTCCTCTATTATACATAAATACATCTCAGACATAAATCTCAGACATATAGGGGCAAAGAAGATGTCACCATGGGGAAAGAAATGGATAACAACTCTGTACTAATTTCCCACAATGTTATATTGTAATATCCTTATGACATGGAAAGAATGTATAGTCACTCACTCGCTCTTGTGTATACATATTCCCCAGAAAGTGTCAGTATACATACCGAGGAACTCAGACCCACGTCACAAGGCAGTCAAAGGGCAGTCAGAAGTGGAGGGACCTGTAAGGAGAGCGCACACGTGGAGCGGGATGCCCCGACGCGCGTTTCGGTCACCCTTCGTCAGGGGGCATGTGGGTGAAATGAATGCATCCGATTTTATAGGTGCCAAATGGCAACAGAGATCAGAAACGATACTGGTGTCACCATGGAAATGAAGACGCCGGCCGGCGTCCGCGTGGACCGGAAGTGACGCATGCGTCACCATGGAGATCAAGACGCCGGCCGGCGTCCACGTCAAATGACATCCGGCAGCAGCGAGCCGCTGCACCGGATGTCAACGGAGACACAGAGGGCAGGCAGACGTCAAGAGCCCCACAGCACGCATGCGTGCCAGGTCACCTCATTCCCATATATGTAAGTGCCAACGAGAATAATAATAGATTGTGTGATTGGGAAGGGAAAACACATATAAGAGGGGACAACACGGACACTGGTGGATAACAGCATATTATTTTAAATTATTTTAAAGGGGACCACAGTCAAAAGATTACATAGTCAATAATGAATCAAAAAGGCCAAGTATATCATTAAAAGCAGCTGAATAATTGCAAACCCCATATGTCTATAAATATATCTAATGAACAAAGATATATATGTATACATATTAGAACCCACTGTCAGTGGGAACACAAGATGGAGTATAAAGATAATATATTAGGGGCCGAAAAAATGACCTGATTCAAATCGATTACATATATCTTCTATTTTACTATGGGTCACAACAGGGTGCATTAAATAATCCGCAAACATTGCATTAAAGGTGCCTAGAGGTGCCATACAGAGATTGGATATAGTACACACATATACATTTATTTATTTCCATCAAAGAAATATCATATTTTTTGTTATATTAATTTAAACATCAAAAAAAAATATATAGACAGTGTATACCATAGCCACACATTTATATATGCAAATAGCACAGAGCATAGATGCACCTTGTTCTTCTCCATGTTCTCTTGTGGTATATGTAGTCTTTTGTGGATTCTAACGTAGATGAAACATTTTATATTCACAAAGCCAGTGGAGCGGTCCCCAGTGAAAGGCGAACAGGAGACATCCAGAAAGAGAGAAAATCCTAGATAATATACGAAGAAATAGCGGTAAGTAGTGTTGAGCGATACCTTCCGATATCAGGAAATATCGTATCGGATTGGATCGGGCCGATACCCAAAAAGTATCGGATATCGCCGATTCCGATACCGGAAACCAATGCAAGTCAATGGGACACAAATATCGGAATGAAAATAAACCCTTTCTTTCCTTGTAGGTTAATTCTACATGAAGTAAAACAACTAAGAATAATGTAGAATGACATGAAAAGCCGGCAATTCATCAGCGGCATACACCGGTACCCGACAATTTACAACAGAAAGAATAGAGCTTTACACATAGATTAGATAGATAGAAACATGTCAGTCACATATATATGAAGTACAGTGACAGTGTTGCTTACTGTACTTGTCATTTAGTGTAAAGGATTTATTAAAAAAAATATTAGTGTTTTCGTGCACCGTCTCTTTAAAAAAGCCGGCCGGCAATTCAGCATCTGTACCCGACAATTTATAACAGACAGAATAGAGCTTCACACATAGATTAGATAGATAGAAACATGTCAGTCACATATATAAGAAGTACAGTGACAGTGTTGCTTACAGAACTTGTCATTTAGTGTAAAGGATTTATTAAAAAAAATATTAGTGTTTTCGTGCACCGTCTCTTTAAAAAAGCCGGCCGGCAATTCAGCATCTGTACCCGACAATTTATAACAGACAGAATAGAGAATCACACATAGATTAGATAGATAGAAACATGTCAGTCACATATATATGAAGTACAGTGACAATATTGCTTACTGTACTTGTCATTTAGTGTAAAGGATTTATTAAAAAAAATATTAGTGTTTTCGTGCACCGTCTCTTTAAAAAAGCCGGCCGGCAATTCAGCAGCGGTACCCGACAATTTATAACAGAAAGAATAGAGCTTCACACATAGATTAGATAGATAGAAACATGTCAGTCACATATATATGAAGTACAGTGACAGTGTTGCTTACTGTACTTGTCATTTAGTGTAAAGGATTTATTTAAAAAAATAATAGTGTTTTCATGCACCGTCTCTTTAAGAAAGCCGGCCGGCAATTCAGCATCTGTACCCGACAATTTAGAATAGAAGGAATAGAGAATCACACATAGATTAGATAGATAGAAACATGTCAGTCACATATATATGAAGTACAGTGACAGTGTTGATTACTGTACTTGTCATTTAGTGTTAAAATAAAGGATTTATTTAAAATAAAATTGGCGTGGGGTTCCCCTTAATTTTAGGCTCTAGCGGAGGTTAAGCAGACAGCTGGGGCAAATGTTTGAAGCCTGGGAAGGGGGTAATACCCACGGAGCTTCCCAGGCTACTAATATCAGCCCCCAGCTGAATACCTAGCCTTTACTAGCTATTAAAATGGGGGACCCCCCCCAAAAAAATGACGTGGGGTCCCCCCTATTTTAATAGCTAGCAAAGGCTAGGCAGACAGCTGGGGGCTGATATTAATAGCTCAGGAAGGGTGCCATGAATATTGGCCCCCTCCCAGGCTAGAAACACCAGCCGTCAGCCGCCCCAGAAATGGCGCATCCATAGGATGCGCCAATTCTGGCACTTAGCCTCGCTCTTCCACGCTGCCCTGGTGCGGTGGCAGGGGGTAATAGTGGTGGGGTTCATGTTAGCGCCAGCTGCCATGAAGCCCAGGTTAGTAATGATGGCCGTCTATATGACACCCCCATTACTAACCTACAAAGTGTTAAAAAGAAAAAACACACTACACCCAGAAAAAAATAATTTATTTGAAATAAAACACCATTTTATTTAATTCTTAGTTTACTAAAAAAAAAATAGTTACCTGTCCACGTTCCTGCGCTGATCTCCCATGCACAGCTGTCACATCTGGAGATGGTGACAGCTGTGCATGGCTGCTGTAAGCTCACGCTGCCGGGAACACGTCCGCTCCCGGCAGCGGGAGCCACTGACTGAGGTCACCGGAGTGCATTCAGGCAGCGCAGCTCCGGAGACCTCCTTTACGGCAGAGCTGTACCGTGGGAATTTCTCACGATACAGCAGTGCCGTAAAGGAGCTAACCGGAGCAGCGCTGCCTGAACTCCGGTGAACCCTTACGGCCCCGTCATTCTAGCGGCGGCAGCGGTTCAGAGCGGTCACATTCTATGTGGCTGCTCTGAACTGGAGATCTTCGTGGGACACTCGTGGACTGCTACGGAGGGGTAAGGATAAGGTTGTGGTTTATTATTTTATATTTTATTACAGGAGATCGATGGCTTCGGGGAATTAGGTGTCTAGGTGAGTATAGGTGTAGTTTTTTATTTTTTACTTTATTTTAGGTGGCGATCGGCGGGGACAGGTAATGTATGAACTAATTTCTTTTAGGTAACCACTGGCCACCAATGACATGTATTTAAAATTTATTGGGGACACAGTAGGGCAATTTAAATAGCAGGATCAGGCTGATGGGAACTACTGCTCCCATCGAGCTGATCCTGCTGGCACGAGTGGACAGGGGACAGACATAGGCCGATGGGAGTAGTAGTGTCACATCGGCCTATGTCTGCCTGCACGCACACACACCGCACACACCCGCACACATCGCACAGACACCGCGCACACCCGCACAAACATCGCACACACACCCCGCACACACACCCCGCGCACACACACCCCGCGCACACACCCCGCACACACACCCCGCGCACACACACCCCGCACACACACACCCCGCACACACACTAATCATGACGGGCTGATGGTCTGGGAGGTGAGGCTGACCTGTGCGGCCGTGGGAAAGTTCATGTGAGTTCATGCAGTCAAACATGAACTCACATGAACCCTCTGAGGGCACCGCGGCTACTTCAAATGAACAGCTGATCGGCATCACCTGATACGTCAGCTGTTCATTTGAAATAACCGGCGGGAAAGCGCAGCACAGAACGGGAAAGCCGGCGGTGAAGTCTTTTCACTGCCGGCTTCCCCGCCCGGGTCCTTCGCTCCTTGGTGCTGCGCTCTCCGCCCGGTCCTAATTTACGATTGGGATTGGAGGTGGCGAGGGGAGCGGAGGATCGGGGTGGGAGGCTGCGGGGAAGCAGTATGGGGCTGCGTGATTGTTTAAAAGCCGGCGGCTTTTTACCGCGTGCCGGCTTTTAAACAATCAGGAGAATTCTCCCACGCTGGGATGGCATTCTGATGACAAGCTGGATCGCAGCTGAGCGCTGCCATCCAGCTTGTCATCCTTCACAGACACTGCAGAGCGCAGGCATTATGGGAACTTCCGATTCCGGTATTCGATATTATAAAAGTATTGGAATTAAGTATCGGAATTCCGATACAGTGAATATCGGCCGATACCCGATATTTCAGTATCGGAATGCTCAACACTAGCGGTAAGTAAAATAAATTAAAGAATGAAATATAAAATTAAACCGCAACACTATGGAACCAATTAAGATGTAATTGAATAGGAGTGGTGGCAGGTCAAAGGAAAGGAGGGTAGCTTATACTTTCATTTAAGCCCTTGGGGTGCAAGGTGTTAAGGGTCCAGATCCAACGGGACTCCAATTGGGCGAGTTTAAGCCCCACCTTGCCACCCGTATATTAGGTACAATACAGTCAATGCCTCTTATTTTGAAAAATGAAGAATTACAATCATGATGGACCTTAAAATGGCGTGGTATAGGTTTAAGGGTGGATGTGTCCGTGTGGTCGGCTGCAGCAAAAATGCCCAAAACGTACTCACGGATCCGTACTTTAAATTGGCGGGTAGTCATGCCCACATATATAAGTCCACAGGGACATGTGGCAAAGTAGATCACATATTTTGTAGTACAAGTAATTACCCTATTAATTTTATAAGTCTTGGACCCATCAGAATTAAAAAAAGTATCAATCCGTTTGACGTTTGGGCATGCTTCACACCGACCACAAGGGACACATCCACCTCTTCTTGTCTGCCCATCCAAGAATGTAGTGACCGCCGAACCCTCATAATGTGAGTGTACCAGGTAATCCCGAAGATTCCTGGAGCGTCTGATAGAAATGGACGGCCTATCTGGGATAAACCTTGATAGGACATTGTCAGCTTTGAGAATATGCCATGATCGAACAAGAATATTTCTCATACGGAAGAATTGACAATGGAAATTAGTGACAAACCGCACTTGTTCATTATCATTTCCTCTAATTTGGCTACAATATATTAAACTGTGTCGAGACGAGAATTTTGCCCTATTATATGCCCTCTTAATCATGCGACGGCTAAAGCCTCTAGTATGTAATCTCTCTTTAAGTTCTGAGGCTTGCCTCTCAAAGTCTGCATCAGTGGAGCAGATCCTCCGGATTCGGAGGAACTGTCCCACCGGTACCGACTGAATCATGTGTCTGGGATGTGACGATGTGGCATGCAGAAGCATGTTTGTTGACGTGGGCTTGCGAAACACAGTAGTTTGGAGACAATTGGATTCATCCCTCCTAAGGGAGACATCCAAAAACTCCACTTGATGTAGATTGAATTGATAGGTGAGATGAATATTGAGGTCATTGAGACTCAATTGACCCATGAACATTTGTAAAGATGATAATGAACCCTGCCAGATCATGAGGATGTCATCGATGTAACGCGTCCAAAAGAGGACGCGGACATCGCCTCCTCACGATCTGACAGGCAGAGGTCCCTTTCCCACAGACCCAGGAACAGATTGGCATAGGCGGGCGCAAAGGCCGCGCCCATGGCTGTCCCCTGGAGCTGCAGGAAAAAGGAGCCCTTAAATGTGAAAAAATTATGATTAAGGGTAAATTCAAGTAACTCAAGAATGAGCGCCCTTAATGGTACAGGTAGAGGAGAGGTATCAAGGAAGAACTTGACCGCAGAGAGGCCATCAACATGTCTGATATTGGTGTAGAGAAACTCCACATCTGCAGTCACCAAGATGGTGTTGTCCTCAATGTACAGCCCATCCACCTTCTTCAACAATTCACCAGTGTCCTTGAGAAAAGAGGGCAGGCACTCAACCAGCGGCTGCAGATGCGAGACAATCCACCTATTAACATGTTCCAGGAAGTTACCTCCTCCCGAAATGATTGGGCGACCAGGCGGAATAGCGGCATCCTTATGAATTTTGGGTAACAGGTAGAGTGTGGGGATAGTAGGTTCAGCTATCAAAAGGGCGGAGGCCAATTCCTGGGTGATAATTTGGTCTGCTACAGCCCGATTAATAATAGATTTAAGTTCAGCCATATATGAGATAAGGGGGTTATAAGTAAGTTTTTTATAGCAGATCTTATTGTTTAATTGTCGGTATGCCTCTTTCTCACATTGGCATTGGCCACTCGACAATATTACCCCTTTTATCTGCAGGCTTAATTACGATGTCAGGTAGTTGTTGTAACACATTCAACCTATCCCGTTCATCCTTAGTTAAATTGTCGCGTGAAATATGGCGGGGAAGCGCCAAAAATTCATCCACGACAATTTTAACAAAAAGATCCACATTGGCGCATGACGTAAGAGGGGGAAACTTCCTAGACCGGGGACGTATAGAGTCCGGGATCTTACCTCCAATTGGAGTGTTGTGTTCAATGGACAGGTCCTCCAATATTCTCACCGCAGCCTGTTCCTCCTCTGTAGGAAAGAGATCATGGAGCCCACCATCAAAAAAATGCCTCTTGAAAATCAAAGCCCTTGCAAAGATGTGTAAATCTTTGATGGCCGTAAAGGCATCAAATTGGGCAGCTGGCGCAAATGATAGTCCCTTACTTAGAAGGGACATATCAGAATCTGTCAAAATATGGTTACTAAGGTTAATTACCTTAAAATCATTCCTCTTGTGGTCTGGTGATTTATACTCCTGACGTTTGTAAGGATGGAAATTAGCTTCTCGCATTCTTTTATTGGAGGTGCCAGACCTTGTCATCATTGATGAAGAGGAAGCTTCAGAATGGTCACTCAAAAATGTAACAGAAGAATTGGATAATTTACGTGAAAGATTAGAAATTTGCGTTCCAGATTTACGCCACAGGTATACCTTTTTAAGATGGTAGTTGTAACGGATCTGGGAGGCGGAACCTCTGAGCTACTATACAAGGGGGCGGTCCTTGTAAGGGAGCGGGTGGCGACCAGGGTAGACGGGCAGGCAGTCACAGCAGGTGACTTGGACAGTCTCTGAATGAACGGACAGGAGGTCACGGCAAGTGACCGGGGCAGTCTCTGGATGAACGGGCAGGAGGTCACGGCAAGTGACCGGGGCAGTCTCTGGATGAACGGGCAGGAGGTCACGGCAAGTGACCGGGGCAGTCTCTGGATGAACGGGCAGGAGTTCACGGCAAGTGACCGGGGCAGTCTCTGGGTAAAGGATTGGTACGACCTGTGGCGGCAGATGATAGACGTGAGCTCCCAGGTGAGCAGGCGAGAGTCTCTGGATAATCGGGTGGTCACAGCATGTGACGGCGGAGCCTCCAGGAAGACCAACAGACAGGTAGCAGATGAGCGCTCCCAGGTGAGCGGGCAGGAGTCTCTGGACAGGCGGGTGGTCACAGCACGTGACGGCAGAGCCTCCTGGTAGGCTAGCAGACAGGCAGCAGATGAGCGCTCCCAGGTGAGCGGGCAAGCTGGTCCTTAGACAGACTGACAGGAGTTGGAAGGCAGACCGTCGGACCTCAGGCAAGCAGGCAGGTAGAAGATGTGCGCTCCCAGGTGAGCGGGCAAGCTGGTCCTTAGACAGACTGACAGAAGTTGGAAGGCAGACCGTCGGACCTCAGGCTAGCAGGCAGGTAGCAGGATATCAGGCAGGAATTAGACAGTAGACTGGCAGGAATCTGGCAGGTATCTGGCAGGTAACTGGCAACGGGACCTGAGGGCTGAAGCAGAGTAGTGAACAGTGCTACAACATTGCTCAGGCGCCTCCATTTTTGAGGAGGTGCCTTTTATATGGGAGGTCCTCCGGCAATTGGCCGGAGACTTCTTAGGACGGCACGCGCGGTCCCTTTAAGAGAGGGGGAGCGCGCGCGCGCGCGCCCTAAGCACACTGCCGGGGAAGGAGCGCGTGCCGGAAGCAGTGGGGAGAGAAGCGCTGGAGGACGCCGCGCCAGGAGCGGGGAGGTGAGAGGGACGGCGTCTCTGCCTAGAACGGGGCAGAGACGCCGATGCTACAGTACCCCCCCCTTTAGGCCCCCTCTTTTTTTGGCCAGAAAGAAATTTCTCAAGGAGAAGCGGGGCGTTGATGTTCTCCCTGGGTTCCTAAGTTCTCTCCTCAGGACCAAACCCCTTCCAATCTACCAGAAAAAAGGTTTTTCCTCTTACCCTCTTGGAGGCCAGAATACTCTCTACCTCAAAGATGTCATCAGCGGAAACCGGAGCAGGAGGGGCACCTGGATTTTTGGAAAAAAAGTTAAAGACAACGGGTTTGAGGAGAGATACGTAGAAGGAGTTGGGGATCCGTAGGGTGGCCGGGAGTTTTAATTTGTAGGCCACAGGGTTAATTTTCCTGAGGACTTCGAAGGGGCCGATGAATCGAGGACCCAACTTGTAGGAGGGTACTTTGAGCCGCACATGTTTGGATGAGAGCCAAACCTTGTCTCCCGGACGGAATTGGGGCGGATCCAGACGTCTCTTATCAGCATCTCTCTTCATCCGCTCAGAGGAGAGAAGAAGAGCGGACCTGGTGCTCTCCCAAATAGTAGAAAATTCGCTGACAAGAGACTCCGCAGCAGGGTTGTCCACAGAAACGGAGACAGGAAGTGGAATCCGGGGATGTTGGCCACCGACTATAAAGAACGGGGATTTGGAAGAGGACTCGCTCTCATGGTTGTTATAAGAGAACTCGGCCCATGGTAGGAGATCCACCCAGTCCGAGTGGTGAGCATCAACGAAGTGCCGGAGGTAGCTGGACAAGATCTGATTGATCCGCTCCACTTGACCATTGGACTGAGGGTGGTAAGCGGAGGAGAAATCCAGGGTAAAGTCCAGCAGCTTACATGTGGCTCTCCAGAAGCGAGAGGTGAACTGAACCCCACGATCCGACACGATGTGGAGGGGTAGACCATGGAGACGGAAGATGTGGCGGATAAAGTCTTTAGCCAGCTCGGGTGCAGACGGAAGACCAGGCAGGGGAATGAAGTGGGCCATCTTAGAAAAACGGTCAGCGACAACCCAAATGACAGTACAACCGGCAGAAACTGGAAGGTCGGTGATAAAGTCCATAGCGATGTGTTGCCAAGGAGCAGCAGGTACGGGAAGGGGCAGGAGATGGCCGGCAGGTAGATGTCGGGGAACTTTGTTACGGGCACAGGATGAACAGGCCGCGACGAAGTCTACCACGTCCTTACGCAGGGTAGGCCACCAGTAATGCCGGGTAATAAGTTGGAAGGTCTTCTTTTGGCCAGCATGGCCAGCTAGTTTAGAAGAATGTCCCCAGCGAAGAACCCTCTCCCGATCTGGCACAGCTACGAACGTCTTACCGGGTGGAAGACGAGTCAGATCCAAGGGGGCCACATTCATCACCTTGGAGGAGTCGATGATGTGCGTAGGTTCCTCCTCTTGATCGGAAGACAGGAAGGACCGGGACAAGGCATCAGCTTTGGCGTTCTTGTCCGCCGGATGGAAATGAAGAATGAAGTCGAAGCGGGCAAAAAACAACGACCACCGGGCCTGGCGAGGATTGAGTCTCTGGGCATTTTGGAGATATGCCAGGTTTTTGTGATCCGTGTAGATAATTACCGGGTAGAGAGCCCCTTCAAGCAGATAGCGCCACTCTCCCAGTGCCAATTTGATGGCTAGCAATTCCCGGTCTCCAATGGAGTAGTTGCGCTCCGACGAGGAGAAGATTTTGGAGAAGAAGCCGCACGTTACCATTCTCCCGGTAGAAGACTTCTGGGTGAGCACCGCTCCGGCTCCGGAGGAGGAGGCATCAACCTCCAGGTAGAATTGTTTATTACAGTCCGGACGGTGCAGGACGGGAGCAGAGGCGAAGGCTTTCTTTAGGGAAAGGAAGGCCTCCTCGGCTTCAGGCGACCATGTCCTGGGGTTAGCCCCCTTACGGGTAAGTGCAGATATGGGAGCAGTCCGAGACGAGAAGTGTGGGATGAAAAGACGATAATAATCGGCGAAGCCCAGGAATCGCTGTATCGCCTTCAAACCTTCAGGACGAGGCCATTTTAGAACGGAAGAGAGCTTCTCGGGATCCATTTGCAGACCTGTTTGGGAGATGACATAGCCCAAGAACGGAAGGGAGGTCTGATCGAAGAGGCACTTCTCGTATTTGGAGTAAAAGTGGTTCTGCCGAAGCCTAAGCAGGACCTGACGAACATCCCTCCGGTGTGTGGGGAGATCCGGAGAGAAGACCAAGATATCGTCCAGGTATACCACTACGCAGGAGTACAGGAGGTCACGGAAGATGTCGTTGACTAGTTCCTGAAAGACCGCGGGAGCATTACAGAGACCGAAGGGCATCACAAGGTACTCGTAGTGACCGTCCCGGGTATTGAATGCCGTCTTCCACTCGTCTCCTTGACGGATATGGACCAGATTATACGCTCCTCGTAGATCCAGCTTGGAGAAGATCCTGGCGCCCTTGAGACGGTCAAACAATTCGGAGATGAGTGGCAGGGGATATTTGTTTTTTACCGTGATGAGATTGAGTCCTCTGTAGTCAATACAGGGACGTAGCGAGCCGTCTTTCTTTTTGACAAAGAAGAATCCGGCTCCAGCCGGGGAGGTAGATTTTCGGATAAATCCCCTAGCCAGATTCTCTTCAATGTACTCAGACATGGCTCGGGTCTCGGCTGCAGACAACGGGTAGATACGCCCACGGGGAGGAGTGGTGCCAGGTACCAGGTCGATCGGGCAATCGTATGGCCTATGGGGTGGCAACGTCTCAGCTTCCTTCTTACCGAAGACGTCCGCATAGGGCCAGTAGGGAGCCGGGAGACCAGGTAAGTTAGCTGGAGTAGGCTGAGGGCGAAGTGGACGGACCGGGACCAGGCAGGTCCTATGGCAGTCAGGACCCCATCGGAGTACTTCACCGGACCGCCAGTTCAATACGGGTTCATGTGTCTGGAGCCAAGGTAGACCTAGCAACAGGGAGTGAGAAAGTCCGGACAGCACATGGAATGAGATCTCCTCAGAGTGCAGCATTCCCACCTGCAGGGTTATGGGTTCGGTGACGAGCAGGATGGTCTCCGAGAGAAGTCTACCATCCACGGAGGCGACTGACAATGGTTCAGCCAGGGACTTGGTGGGAATATGGTATCTCTCTACCAGAGACTGGGAGATGAGGTTTCCAGCAGCTCCAGAATCCAGATGGGCGAGTTCAAAGAGACGGTTTTCTCCCCAAGCAATAGAGACCGGTAAGGTCAGAGACGGAGAGGGCTTACTTTTGTCTAGGACGACCTCTCCGAGTGGTGCTAGACACTGGCGTTTCCCGGCTTTTCCGGGCAGGAACGGATGAAGTGCTTCATACTGCCACAATAGAAACAGCTTCCCTCGGCTCGGCGAGATTCTTGGCGAGAACCGATCATCTTGGTCTGGTCGACCTGCATAGGCTCAGGAGAGTGTAGCTGAGGAGAGACGGAGGGAGTGACGGGTTTCTGAAAAGTAGGAGCTAGACGTGGAAACCTCCTCTCACGGGTGACCTCTTTGGCACGCTCCTGGAACCGCAGGTCAATCCGGGTGGCAAGAGTTATTAGGTCATTGAGAGTGGTAGGAATGTCCCGACCGGCAAGTTCATCTTTAATACGGCCGGACAGACCCTCCCAGAAGACGGAAACCAGAGCGTCATTATCCCAGGCCAGCTCCGAGGCAAGGGTACGGAAATGTATGGCATATTGGCCCACGGTGAGACTTCCCTGACGGAGGCGTAGCAGAGATGATGCGGATGAGGTCTTCCGTCCGGGTTCGTCGAAGACTTTCCGGAAAGCCGTGAGAAAGGAAGGCAAGTCGGACACCAGGGGGTCTCCTCTCTCCCATAGAGGATTTAGCCAAGCCAGGGCCTCTCCGGTGAGATGGGACATGATGAAGGCAATTTTGGCCCGGTCGAAGTTAAACTCGTGAGACAGGAGTTCAAAGTGCAGGGTGCACTGATTTATGAAGCCCCGAGCCTGGGCGGAGTCGCCTCCGAAACGAGGAGGTGCAGAAAGCCGGGGTCCGGGGTAGGATACCATGTTATTAGTGGGCAGTGGAGCTGCCGGATTGCGAGTCATGGCACTGGCGGTGGTTGCAGGCAGAGCAGTCAGAGTGTCCAGGCGAGAATTGACATTCCGCAGGTGACCCAGGATGGACTCCTGTTGGGACCTCTGACGGGACAGTTCATGACACAGGTCCGAGAGCGAGGAAGCTTGGGTGCCACCGGGTTCCAAAATGGAGGGGCCCGAGCAAACTGTAACGGATCTGGGAGGTGGAACCTCTGAGCTACTATACAAGGGGGCGGTCCTTGTAAGGGAGCGGGTGGCGACCAGGGTAGACGGGCAGGCAGTCACAGCAGGTGACTGGGACAGTCTCTGAATGAACGGACAGGAGGTCACGGCAAGTGACCGGGGCAGTCTCTGGATGAACGGGCAGGAGGTCATGGCAAGTGACCGGGGCAGTCTCTGGATGAACGGGCAGGAGGTCACGGCAAGTGACCGGGGCAGTCTCTGGATGAACGGGCATGAGGTCACGGCAAGTGACCGGGGCAGTCTCTGGGTAAAGGATTGGTACGACCTGTGGCGGCAGATGATAGACGTGAGCTCCCAGGTGAGCAGGCGAGAGTCTCTGGATAATCGGGTGGTCACAGCATGTGACGGCGGAGCCTCCAGGAAGACCAACAGACAGGTAGCAGATGAGCGCTCCCAGGTGAGCGGGCAGGAGTCTCTGGACAGGCGGGTGGTCACAGCACGTGACGGCAGAGCCTCCTGGTAGGCTAGCAGACAGGCAGCAGATGAGCGCTCCCAGATGAGCGGGCAAGCTGGTCCTTAGACAGACTGACAGGAGTTGGAAGGCAGACCGTCGGACCTCAGGCAAGCAGGCAGGTAGAAGATGTGCGCTCCCAGGTGAGCGGGCAAGCTGGTCCTTAGACAGACTGACAGAAGTTGGAAGGCAGACCGTCGGACCTCAGGCTAGCAGGCAGGTAGCAGGATATCAGGCAGGAATTAGACAGTAGACTGGCAGGAATCTTGCAGGTATCTGGCAGGTAACTGGCAATGGGACCTGAGGGCTGAAGCAGAGTAGTGAACAGTGCTACAACATTGCTCGGGCACCTCCATTTTGGAGGAGGTGCCTTTTATATGGGAGGTCCTCCGGCAATTGGCCGGGGACTCCTTAGGACAGCGCGCGCGGTCCCTTTAAGAGAGGGGGAGCGCGCGTGCGCACGCCCTAAGCACACTGCCGGGGAAGGAGCGCGTGCCGGAAGCAGTGGGGAGAGAAGTGCTGGAGGACGCCGCGCCAGGACCGGGGAGGTGAGAGGGACGGTGTCTCTGCCTAGAACGGGGCAGAGACGCCGATGCTACAGTAGTCTCTCATGTCTCTACTGAATTTAGACATCTGTGTGTCTTGGATCTTCTTAACTGTGGAATCCAACACCTTATCAATTTGTAGGTCAAAATTAGGGAGTTTCTCAGGTGGACACTTAGAACAGAAATCCGCTTGTGCCGTATCTATTTGGGCATCCAATTCCGTAATAGATTGGGAATTGAGATCTACCAATAGTTGCATCAATGCCAATGAGCAATTAGTGCATGTTTCCTCCCATTTAGTAATAAATAGTTTGTCGTCTACTAAAAATGTGGGAGTTACACGTACACGTAGTCCACGTGGAATCATTTGACGAGTGATATATTTTCCCAGAAATGCTCTGTTCCACCATAGTTTTGTTCTTTTAATAAGTAATTTTTGGATTGACAATGATTTTTCATCCCATCCCTGATCAGCCACCACAACGCCATCCGTCACATTACCCCCAAAGGCCTGATCAATCTGCGACAGCCAGGATTTTTCCTTGGCCTTATAGTCCATATTACCAGAAAAGAAAGAACCTGTGCAAAACACAGCACAAATAATGTAAAACACACAATTCATGGAGAAAGGGTAGTGTATGCACCCTGAATCAGGTGTATCATCTAAATTAACATTACATTTATTTCCATAGTGAACACTACCTAAAATGGGCTAAATAGATCTCATCGCTGAAAATACATACGAAGCGCAGAAAGAGAAAAAAGATGTTAAAGGGGTCACTAAATTGAAAAAGATTTTAGCAAAATTTATTATAAATAGTCAGGTACATAATGAGGGTAAGAGAAGATAAAATAGGAAGAACTAAAAAACAACCCACTCCACATGACAATCTCCATAGTAAGTCCTCTATTATACATAAATACATCATTAATCTCAGACATATAGGAGCAAAGAAGATGTCACCATGGGGAAAGAAATTAATAACAACTCAATCTTTTGACTGTGATCCCCTTTAAAATAATTTAAAATAATATGCTGTTATCCACCAGTGTCCGTGTTGTCCCCTCTTATATGTGTTTTCCCTTCCCAATCACACAATCTATTATTATTCTTGTTGGCACTTACATATATGGGAATGATGTGACCTGGCACATATGCGTGCTGTGGGGCTCTTGACGTCTGCCTGCCCTCCGTGTCTCCGTTGATATCCGGTGCAGCGGCCCGCTGCTGCCGGATGTCATTTGACGCGGACGCCGGCCAGCGTCTTGTTCTCCATGGTGACGCATGCGTCACTTCCGGTCCACGCGGATGCCGGCCGGCGTCTTCATTTCCATGGTGACACCAGTATCGTTTCTGATCTCTGTTGCCATTTGGCGCCTATAAAATAGGATGCATTCATTTCACCCACATGCCCCCTGACGAAGGGTGACCGAAATGCGCGTCGGGGCATCCCGCTCCACGTGTGCGCTCTCCTTACAGGTCCCTCCACTTCTGACTGCCCTTTGACTGCCTTGTGACGTGGGTCTGAGTTCCTCGGTATGTATACTGACACTTTCTGGGGAATATGTATACACAAGAGCGAGTGAGTGACTATACATTCTTTCCATGTCATAAGGATATTACAATATAACATTGAGGGAAATTAGTACAGAGTTGTTATCCATTTCTTTCCCCATGGTGACATCTTCTTTGCTCCTATATGTCTGAGATTAATGATGTATTTATGTATAATAGAGGACTTATTATGGAGATTGTCATGTGGAGTGGGTTGTTTTTTAGTTCTTCCTATTGTATCTTCCCTTGCCCTCATTATGTACCTGACTATTTATAATAAATTTTGCTAAAATCTTTTTCAATTTAGTGACCGCTTTATAGTCTTTTTTCTCTTTCTGTGCTTCGTAAAAATTGAAATATGAAGAATTGAAAATGTAAATGTCCGTCTCAATATTGGGCCAGGAAATACAAATGCCATATGGAAAGCATCCCACTTCGGATCCTGGTTCCCAAATTGGATGTTACTCAATGTGTTATAATGTGAGCTTATAACGACTGTTAATAAGATGATCATATAGATTCTTACATCGGTGAGCCATGATACTGGACTGTGAAGGTAAGTATTGTCTCATTGTTTGGTTCTCCAGTAATATGGGCCACTAATTTTTGATACTAATTTTCATCTGCCATTTAAAAAAATAAAAGCATGTTTGAAAAATGATGCCAACATAAAGTAGTCATATATGAAATTTTGTTTGATAACTATTTTACTAGGTATAAGAGCAAGAAAATAAAAGTATAAAATTGTAAATTTTTAAAATTTGACAAATTTCAAATATTTTAATAACGCAAAATCTTACTGGCCTAAATTTACCAATGCTATTATGTACAAAGTGTTACAAAAAATCTCGGAATCACTAGTATTGGAAGAAGCACTCAATAAAGGATATAAATATGGGAGTTCTAAACCAGACAACACTTTTAACGAATGAATGTGTTAATTGTTTAATAAAACTGTCTTTTTCTGGCATTTGACAGGATGACAAATCTGCTTTTTTGTAATATTAAATATCAGCATGAATAACCACAATGCAATATAAAAAAGAATTGGCTAAGCTACACTATTTTCATACTTAAGAAAAGGCAAATGAAATAACATTTTTAAGATTCTATTGTCAGCACAGCTGGCTATCAGAAAAGCTGAGGATTGTTTGTAGTCTAGCCAATAATGTTTTGCTGGCATACCGAAATTGGCTCGGTCTGCTGACATACACAGCATACATTACTCCAAAGGCACTTAACTACATATGGTAAACAAGGGAAATGTCTTTTCACCACTGCACACATCCAAGTTTTTAGTTCAGGCTTTAATTACTTTAACCACACCATAAGTTCTGACCCAGGCTCCCTGCATATGCAAGCAGCAAAATCCAAAAAAGCTTTACTTTACAGCTGTAGACTAACAACAATGCAAAAAAACGCCTATATGCAGATATTAAATTCAGTTAATCTCATGGCAGAACATTGTGTTTAGCAATGCCATTGGTTTTTTCCCATGGCAGGTTGGGGCAAACATACTTTTCCTTCTTTAAAAACATAATTTGGAATACACCACCTGTTTTCTCTTACCACCCTGTGATACTGTGATAGACAGAAGACTTTGGTTAGAGCAAGCAAGATATTTTTATTATTCTTTTTCTTGTTCCTTTTTCTGAATCCATATGCAGTCTTTAGCATAATTGTATTTTTTTTCTACAAGGCTGGAAAATTACTGGCAGCGATGTTACAAACATACACATACTGGGGATATAGAATGGATGTAAGATTGAAAGATAAATTATAGTGAGATGATAGTTTTTAAATTGATAGATAATGTCAGATGGATATTAAATAGATAGCTATATAAATTATTTGCTGGATAGATAACAATGTTCTACATATTTTCTAAAGTTGTCAGGTTCAGTTATGAAATGAGCCATTTCTTAATGATTTTCACCACTTGAATTCAAATCTTACAATGAAAATATTTAGCTGGCTCTTGTTTCTATGATATTAAATTAATGCATAAAAGTTTCAGTGCTTTGAAACATTATTAGTTTTGCAGATATAAATGACGCGCCCCTGGGCCTGTGTCGCGCTGCGTTGCGCACGCGGGAGCTTACCCAGAGCCGGATCTCTTGAGGGTTGTAGTCTCGTGGCGGTGACCCGGTCCGTTCCCAGGGAGTCAAACTGAGCGGCGATGTATCAGCGGTAGATGTTGTACGACTACGCCACCCGTTGAATGCAGCTATGGAGCTGCCGCTGCAGGACAGTCCGCTGAGGCCGGTGGATGGATGGTGCAGCGTAGATGGTATAACCCCCAACGGGAGGGGTATGGCCTCAGGGCAGCAGATGTGGATGATGGGGGTAGCAGGAACCACTCGGAGACGGTACGGTGTAGTTCAGGGTCTTTACTGGTGACAACGATAGACCCTCCCGGAGTACTGGCTAGCGATTGGGGCCTGGTCAGTCCTTGAGCAGATGGGATCTCCCCTGGCCAGGCGGAGTTGTAGGCCTCCCAAACTGACTGTACTCTTCTGGCTACCTTGCTAGAAGCGGGTATAAGTAGCCCACGTCCCTGAGTGTACCGTGTGGTGCTCACCCGTATGGCCGGTGACTCGGGGCCTTCTAGTAGCTTCCGCTCCACGACGGCGGTGCTGGTCCCATGCGTGTGACCGTGCCTTCGGGTTTCTTGACCAGAGGACCTGAAATCCCCTGCCTGACGGATTCTGCTGCTGGGTAGGAGTTAGTCCCCACAGCCTCGGACTCCGGGTCCGGTAAGAAATCTTCTCAGTCAGGGCGAGCTCTGCAGCTGCCAGCCCCTGACTCCTTGTAACACTGCTCCCACAGAGCTCCTGATGTTTCTTCCTATGCTGCTCTCTTCTCTACTCCTGGCATGGCCCAGGAGCTGGGCCCAGCCGGAGCCACAGCTCCCTGTCAGCCCTCCTGGCTCAACTCTCCCTCTGAACTCTCTAACCCTGCCTCAGCCCCAGGTTTATACAGGGGAAGTTCTTCCCCTCCCAGGACTGGGCAGGAGGTGTGGCATGCATAGGATTCCTGACCAAGAGACCTCCCACCTGCTCTCAGACATAACATTGCTGTTACTGTGGAAACCAGACCCCTGGGGTGCCACATTCCCCCTAGTGAAATTTAGTACTCCGGGACTAAACATATTTTTAGAAAAACATAACAAGGTATAAACAATAATAGTACAATAAGAAAAACATATAAAGATGGTCACGGCGTGTCCGCAACCGGGTGCAGTTTTTGAAGAAAAGCAAGGTGTCCATTTCACCAAAACAGGGAGACGTAACCAGGTAGGGGTCTGTCCTGCCCCGAGTCCTTAACAGTCTTTTAGTCCATCCTGGGTTACGCTCCACTAACTGTACAAAGGATTCCCGGCAAATCCACCAAGGACTCCTATAAATTACTAGAAACACATAATTATTTACAGGATATGGCCACTCTCAGTCCTCGGCCAGTGGGGATAAGGATTGGCTGCTCACAGTCCTCAGCCTGGTAAGGGATAGGGGATGGCTGCTCACAGTCCTCAGCCTGGTAAGGGATAGGGACACACGGGGAACAATTCACTAATCCCAACGGGGACCATATTTTAATTAGCAGCAGTCCTTGTACCCTAACGGGTAACTATGTACAGCTCTTTATTCATGCTACTTCCCTTCAGTAGCTATGTCCTCTTTGTGCTCCCTCCTGAGGGTAGTCCTCAGACCCGTCCGGGTCCTCTTGGCTTTCCTCGTATTGGTAGTACTGCAGCTCCTCCTCGGTTAGCTGGGTTAGTATCTCTGCGACAGTCCTTCTCCCAGGTGGCCAGGACTTTACCCCCCTTTGGGCTGCTCCGGTTAATTGGGCCACCAGGATGCTCACTTTTTGCTCCTCTGTGAGGGGGTACACCTGGAAGAGGCTATCCAGCTTTTCTCTAAATTCATGCAGGGTATGTGACTCCCCTGAGTACTGGGGTAGCCAGGCTGCCCCCGGGATATAGGGCATGGTGAAAGGCATGACCGCAACAGCGGTGGCGCTGGCGGGGGTTGAAGCAGTGAAGCTCTCCTCCGTATCCGGCATCTTCCTCCCCCCTAGTGGACCGTGGCCTACCTTGCGATAATCCTCTTCCGTAGGCCGCGGCTCCGCAGTGGATCGTCAGGGTTGAGGACCTTCCGTCGCGCTCCTGTGACGTCAGCGTCTGCTGGGCTCCTTCCAGGACCTTACGCAACGTCCGGACGTGAGGCGGGGCTTCAGTTCTCGCACGCTTTCGGAGTCCACGCCCCTCTTCTTCCCGCGCGGCGTCTTCAAGATGGCGTCCAATGGCGGGAAAACTCCACGGATGGCGGGAAGAAGGCAGAAGATGGCGCCGGATGGCGGGAAAACTTCGCGGATGGCGGGAAGAAGGCAGAAGATGGCGCCGGATGGCAGGAATCTTCACCACTGGTAAGTTTGAACAGTCTTTTTCAGGCACGCAGTACCCGGTGGTTGCGGGCACGAAATCCTGCCGACTACGCCAAAAGTTGACGCGCCCCTGGGCCTGTGTCGCGCTGCATTGCGCACGCGGGAGCTTACCCGGAGCCGGATCTCTTGAGGGTTGTAGTCTCGTGGCGGTGACCCGGTCCGTGCCCAGGGAGTCAAACTGAGCGGCGATGTATCAGCGGTAGATGTTGTACGACTACGCCACCCGTTGAATGCAGCTATGGAGCTGCCGCTGCAGGACAGTCCGCTGAGGCCGGTGGATGAATGGTGCAGCGTAGATGGTATAACCCCCAACGGGAGGGGTATGGCCTCAGGGCAGCAGATGTGGATGATGGGGGTAGCAGGAACCACTCGGAGACGGTACGGTGTAGTTCAGGGTCTTTACTGGTGACAACGATAGACCCTCCCGGAGTACTGGCTAGCGATTGGGGCCTGGTCAGTCCTTGAGCAGATGGGATCTCCCCTGGTCAGGCGGAGTTGTAGGCCTACCAAACTGACTGTACTCTTCTGGCTACCTTGCTAGAAGCGGGTATAAGTAGCCCACGTCCCTGAGTGTACCGTGTGGTGCTCACCCGTATGGCCGGTGACTCGGGGCCTTCTAGTAGCTTCCGCTCCACGACGGCGGTGCTGGTCCCATGCGTGTGACCGTGCCTTCGGGTTTCTTGGCCAGAGGACCTGAAATCCCCTGCCTGACGGATTCTGCTGCTGGGTAGGAGTTAGTCCCCACAGCCTCGGACTCCGGGTCCGGTAAGAAATCTTCTCAGTCAGGGCGAGCTCTGCAGCTGCCAGCCCCTGACTCCTTGTAACACTGCTCCCACAGAGCTCCTGATGTTTCTTCCTATGCTGCTCTCTTCTCTACTCCTGGCATGGCCCAGGAGCTGGGCCCAGCCGGAGCCACAGCTCCCTGTCAGCCCTCCTGGCTCAACTCTCCCTCTGAACTCTCTAACCCTGCCTCAGCCCCAGGTTTATACAGGGGAAGTTCTTCCCCTCCCAGGACTGGGCAGGAGGTGTGGCATGCATAGGATTCCTGACCAAGAGACCTCCCACCTGCTCTCAGACATAACATTGCTGTTACTGTGGAAACCAGACCCCTGGGGTGCCACATAAAGATGCAGAATATTTTCTGCCAATTTTCTGATATTTATTTAGAGGAAACTTTGCAACAATTCAAATAACTAAAACATATCTAAACATTATTGCAAATTATAAACAGTTACAGCACTTGCAGTACAGAATTTGGTCCTCATTCAGTGACAACTCTTTTTTGCTTGTCTCTTGTACTCCTGCATTGGATCATCTCTTACAATTGTCCAACAGTAATCTGCAAACATTAATGGATTCCAATTTCCTTGATGGATTCCTTTTTTCCATAGCCGCGATATCTTGGTGAAATCTCTCACATGCTGTCGCTCATTGCTCTGCAGTTTGGTGGTAAAGAGTCTAGATGCGAATGTAAGAAATTAATCTTTAAGGACGAGTTACAGCCAAGATCCTTATGTTTTGAGGAGATTTTCCACCAATTCTTTATAGATATCTGCTCTTGAGTTTTCCAAAAAATTGGTTACCACTAATGTGAATGCTACCCATGCAGCCTTTTCCTTGCCCTGCAACAAACGGAGAAACTCCTCATCTTGAAGAAGCTTACGAATCTGAGGTCCAATAAAGACTCCTTCCTTTATCTTTGCTTCACTCAACCGTGGAAATTTCTTAATAAGATACTTGAATGCTTTTGCATTTTTATCCATTGCCTTTACAAAGTTCTTCTTTAGGCCCGACTTGATATGCAATGGTGGTAACAAAATCTTATGTGGGTCAACAAGTGCTGGATGCAGGACATTTTTACTCCCTGGCTGAAGTGAATGCCTGAGAGGCCAGTCTCTTTTATTGTAGTGATATTTTCTTGCATGACTATCCCACTCACACAGAAAGCAGCAGCACTTTGTGCTGAGACCAAGTATGAGGGAAACCACCTTTAAGTCACCATAGAGGGGCCACAAATGTTGGTCATAGTTCAGGCACCTCAACAGCTGTTTCATGTTGTCATAGGTTTCTTTCATGTGGACTGCATAACCAACTGGAATTGAAGATGGCTTTTAGGCTTTTAGGCTTGTTTTGGTTGAATCGATGAAGAGCCTCCATTCCTCCGGATTATAATGATAAGCCCCTGATGAAGCCACCTTGCGTGGTGACACGCGTTGGGCACTGACAACCCATCCACTTCACCCCCAGCGTCAGGTATTATTTATGGACTCTCTTTTTTGGCTACCTTGAAACACACTGGGGTATCCTCCTTGCACTCAATGTATGATTGATTAACTTAACCCATTAGTTAGGAGGTCAAGACCTGTAGTATTAGGATTTTTTCCTGTTGTTATAACTTCTGTGCATTCTTTTGTTCTTACATTGAGCTGGCACCCGCTTTTGGGGTTTCCGGTAATTGGGTTCTGTTTGCTGCCCAGGGACTACAGGGTGGTTGTGTGAATAGCGTTCTCTATTGAGTGAGCCATTGACCACCAGAGACACTCCTGGTCGGGTTGGTGTTTATATACAGCCTGATCTATTTGATAAATGTAATTATTTGTGCAGGATGTTTTCTAGTGGATGGGCACTCACTCAGTGAGGGCTTCACTGAATTTTTACTTATGTTTTAATGAATTGTGTGTCTTCATGTATTTGTATATATTCAATAAAATGACTTAAATATATTTTCTCTAATACAAGTGTATACTCTTCTATTTATGGTGAAGGTGATCACTGCTTTTTGGTATACCTCTTCTCCTCTCTTGGATGTTCTTTATTCCTCCGGATTATGACATCTTCAGAGCTTCCATTAAACTGTTGATGGTGTTGCATACCACAAGATCGCCCTCCATGAAGAAGTATTGGACAAGATCTTTATTTTGGTTGCGGAACAAAGAAATCCGAACATTGACCGCTAGGAAATTCCACTGCTATAGCTTGGAACCTAAGAGCTCAGCCTTACTGTTGGGCAAATCCAAATCTCTACAAAGATCATTCAGTTCACTTTGTGCTATAAGGTGTGGTTCAGTTGAGGTTGCTGACAGAAAGTCTGGGTTGTGAGAGGAAGATGCTTCATGACACCAAGTGCTCTTTTCTTCCTCACTTGACTAGACTGAAAATGTTTCTGATGCTTTTGGAACCTGCAGTTCTTCAGTATGTGGTACTGGGCATATTGCAGATGGAATGTTTGGATACTGTAAAGTTCACTTCTTCTTCTTCATTGAAACTCCTTTCCTAATAATGGGTACCATGCAGAAATAAAGGATGGGTACCATGCAGAAAGGACTCTTGTCTTGCCCATGAAGCAGACATGGCTCTGGTTGAATGAGCTCTAATCGCCTGTAGTACCTGGACACCCGCTTGCTCACAGCAGATAGATTTGGTTTTAGTTATCCATCTGGATAAAGAACCTTTGACACGTTGTGACCCTAATTGAATTCTGAAAGAAAATTATACTTTGACTTCATTGGTGTGATTTGCATGGATCTTTAAGGATGAGAGTAAAACATTGGTAATGCAATTTGCTGATTTATGTTGAAGAAGAAAAGCACCATAGGACTAAGTTCTGACCTTATTCACCAGAGAGCACACTGTAGGAAGTGTAAGATGGATAATGGTCGCATAGTCGATGGGAGGTATGTGTCACAGAGATGGCTGTCCTCTGTGATGTAACCTGTAGTGTTTCTCTAGTGCAGGTAAGCATTGAGAGGATCGTTTGGTGCACCTGGGACCGGGTTATGGGTAGCTTGGAGAGTTGGGCGGGTCCAGCTACCCATATACCTCACCTCTATGTGTGGTTAACAGCCTTTAAAATGGATGCCATTGTTTGGCACATGGCCTGTGTGTTTGGAGGGAGAAGGCCTCCTGTGTGTTGTTCGCCGGACTGAGCCAGTGAGCTGAACGCTACGCAGCCTGTGTGCCCACACGTTTGGCTTAAGCAGAGACTTGCTTAATGGACATTTTACTTTGTTTTGCCTGAACTAAAGGCTGTTTGTATTACTTTACTTTTGCCGGGTTTATGAGGTAATAAACCAACATGAAGATTTAAAGGAACATGCCCCCTGTTTGTCTCCCATCGCTCCCAAGTGAATAAAATCCCTACAGAAGTTAGAAACATGTCAGCAAAATCCAAGGCTTGTATTTCAGTAACCCACTTTAGCCAATGACTATCGAGAAGTAGACCTTGAGAGACAGATGTTTTATGTCGGCAGACTGAAGTGGCCCAAAGGGAATTTTACAGAGCTGAGATATGAGAGGGCAAAGCATCTATCTAGAAACTGGGTACACCACAATAAATTTCATTCTCTAGACTGCCCTAATAAATCTCAATATAAGTGATTCCCTGACGATATTGAGTTTAAGGTCCAGAATGTCTTGAGCGTAGAAAGTAGAGAGGACATCTGGTTTCTGTTGCACAAATTAGAGAAAGTTTCCTTAATATTTAGATGAGTCAGGTGGCAGCACCTCTGATTGTATAAGGGTGTTAATGACCTCCTCTGATTGTCCAAAACTGGTACAACTGGTACAAGTTAAGATTACATCGTCACTAGGTGAGGAAATCTTGGAAGCTTCCAATATCTCCTTGCTCATGATCATCAAAGCAGTGCACCAGGCTCTCTTGGGCCAATAGGGGCAGATGGCAATTACAATGGGAGGCTGCTCAGTGGTAGGACTATATAGGCTGACAATTCATTTCATAAATTGTTATAACCTGTTCTATCAATTTAGAAGGGGAGAATCTATCCAGTTTGTGCTGCTGCTGAATGACAACAAAGAAAGTGTGGGTGTCACAAACTAATATACAGAGTTTTTACATTTCTTGTTCACTCCCTTTTTGAAGGGAAAATAATTGTGTTAAAGGGAATCTATTGTCAGATTTATGTTGCCAAAAACATTCGCAGAATGAATCAGACACTGGCACTGCAATTTCAATCAGGTATGTTTTACTTTGAAACAATGTTTCAGAGTAAACATACCTTGAAAAGCTGGCTGAGGACTATGTGTTTTGGCTGACTAGTCTGATGCAGTTGTCTTCTCCCTGCCCAAGTTGACTGAAAGGTACATAGGAAGAGATCAGTCAGTGAAAGTGAATGGGGGTGGGGAAAGGGAATCAGGAATTACATTGGAGTAGTTAGCCAAGACACATGGTCCTCAGACAGATTTTCAAAGTATATTTACTCTGAAATGTTGCTTTTCAAAGTATATTTACTGTTAGAACACTCCTGTTTGTTTTTTTCCATCTTGTGTTTTGCGGTCACGTGGCCATCTGCCTTTATATTACAGCTCCGCCCTCTTGGCTGTGCTGGACTTCAGTGTTGTTTGACTGTTTTGCTAGCCAGGTGCTTCTGTGCCTATCTCTCAGTTCGCTTGGTCCTTTGGGACCTGTAGTCCGTTTTTTCAGTTTACCTTTCGTTTCTGCAACAACTTTCTCTGTTCAGGCGGTGTCCCTTTTTGTTCCAGTCCTTAGTTCTTTTAGGGACCCTATCCCTTTACTCTATAGATCTTCATTCAGACTAGCCTAGGACTAAGTTGGGTCTGTTTGCTAGGAACAGGCAGCCCGCTACATCGTAGGGATTCAGCTCAGTCTTACTGTAGGGAAAGCTTTCCCCTTCCTTCCTTAGTTCTTGTTGCAGATCATAACATTTACTCTGAAATGCTACTATATTTCAGAGAAAATCATATCTGGCTGCAATTGCACAGCCAGTGCCAGATTTATGCTGCCCATGGTTTGGACAGCATTAATCTGATGATATATTCCCTTTAAAAAAAATACAATGGAAAATTAACAAAAATCTAGAAATGTAACTGTGATGGTCTACCCCACAAAGTGTATGTGTGTGTTATTCATGGGTGGACATGTCATTGATGCAACCTGTACAGCCTCACAGGGCTCAAGAGATAAGGAGCCCACTTCTACCCCGAAAGCATTGTGCATTATGATGACCTATTGACACCACAACAATACTGTGGCCTGTTGCTGCTGTTGGCTTTCGGGATGTTTACTTATTATTTCTTGTTCTTTTGGGAATGGGTAGTAGGGAATAATTGTGTTTAAATATACAAATGAAAATGTCCAAAAATACAGAGACAGTCTACAGTCTAACAGTCTACCTCACAAAGTGTGCGTGTCATAAACAACTTGTTTTTGCCCACCTGTTTTAGTAGTCAAATTTGCAATCAGTACATGCCACATCAATATTTCAGCCTATTGCCATTGCTGGATTTGCCATCGCATACAAGAAAGTTGACCCTTAAACCCTTCCCCAACCAGGCAATTTTCTGGATTAACGCTTTTGTTTCTTCCTCTTTTTTTCTTCGAAGAGCCAAAATTCTTTCATTTGTTCTTCAAAATTTCATGCATGAGGACCTTTTTTTAAGTGACGAGTTGTAGTTGACAACATTTGTTTTACCAATAGTTGTAGGGAGGAGGGAGCTTTGGAGGCTTACCATGTTGTTGATTATAGTCATAAGACAACTGAATTTAGTTGGGTGTTGCTATACACGAGAAACGTGCCAGGTTTCTTGAGGTTTCATTTTAATATGTTTAAATTTTTTCACAATAAAGATGTTTTTTTATTATATCCTGGTCGCATGAATCTCTTCCTCCACCATTTGTTTTACCGTTCGGTGTACTGGAATATGTAAAAGTAAGTGCAGAGAAATAGAGAAAAAATGCAATTCCGTAATTGTTTTTTTTTTTTTTTTTACGGAATTCATTGTCTGTTAAAAAACAGTGTTTAATCAGTGTTCTGCACAGTTCTCCTTTCCCACTGCCTAACAGTTAATAGTTTACATTGCAGAATTTCAATTCTGTCAATGACATTTCTATCTTTTCTGCTTCTTAGCCCACTAACTAAACCACATACACAGCACTCTGGGTGCTAAGGAATATATTTCCCAGCAACAACCTCTTCCAGGTGATGTTTTGGATGTGATGAACAGTTAGCGTTTTGATGAGATTAGGGGAGGAGGAAATGGAGGACATGATTCAAACAACTAGCTGCGTGGGTGGCTCTGTCAGCAATGAGAACTACTCTCAGACCTGGAGATATGTAATTGTTGGGGGGTAGATAAGAACAGGTTACCCAATGCAGCTAGATTTTATATGATGGGAAGTGCGATAATAAAAAGTCTACAGGTTTGCCAACTACTATTCATTTTTTCTGGACAATAAGCCCGAAATTAATGGATGGGCCAACATTTTTAGACATTAACTGTGTCCCTTAATAATGACTAAACCCCTGCTCGACCTCACCACTTAAAACATACAGAATAAGATCAGATCCTGAGAAATATACGAAGTTCACAGTTCAGGAGAAGGGCTGCTGTGCCATGTGCATACAGTTAGGTCCATATATATTTGGACAGAGACAACATTTTTCTAATTTTGGTTCTAGACATTACCACAATGAATTTTAAACAAAACAATTCAGATGCAGTTGAAGTTCAGACTTTCAGCTTTCATTTGAGGGTATCCACATTAAAATTGGATGAAGGGTTTAGGAGTTTCAGCTCCTTAACATGTGCCACCCTGTTTTTAAAGGGACCAAAAGTAATTGGACAATTGACTCCAAGGCTATTTCATTGACAGGTGTGGGCATGAATTATGCCAATTATACAGGGCAGGAAAAGAGGTACTGATCAGTGTACAGTACAGACCAAAAGTTTGGACACACCTTCTCATTTAAAGATTTTTCTGTATTTTCATGACTTTGAAAATTGTACATTCACACTGACGGCATCAAAACTATGAATTAACACATGTGGAATTATATACTTAACAAAAAAGTGTGAAACAACTGAAAATATGTCTTATATTCTAGGTTCTTCAAAGTAGCCACCTTTTTCTTTTGATGACTGCTTTACACACTCTTGCCATTCTCTTGATGAGCTTCAAGAGGTAGTCACCGGAAATGGTTTTCACTTCACAGGTGTGGCCTGTCAGGTTTAATAAGTGGGATTTCTTGTCTAATAAATGGGGTTGGGACCATCAGTTGTGTTGTGCAGAAGTCTGTTGGATACACAGCTGATAATCCTAATGAATGTTGGAAAATAATTATGACATGGTAGGGATATCTGAGACATGGCTGGACGAGAGCCATGACTGGGCAGTTAATTTACAGGGCTATAGTCTGTTCAGAAATGACCGTACAAACAAGCGAGGGGGGGTGTGTGTTTATATGCAAAATCATCCTTAAAACCCGTCTTGCGGGAAGATATATGTGAATCTAATGAAAATGTAGAGTCCCTGTGGGTGGAGATAAGGGGAGGGGGAAAAAATAATAAATTACTGATAGGGGTTTGTTATAAGTCTCCAAAAATAATGGAAGTAGTGGAGAATATCCTCATAAAGCAAATAGATGAAGCAGCGACTCAAGGAGAAGTCATTGGGGGACAGAAACATGTAGTTCAAGCAAAGGTAATAGGTTTTTGACAACTATGAGAGACAATTACCTTTCACAACTGGTTCAGGACCCAACATGAAGGGGGGCACTGCTAGACCTAATATTAACCAATAGGTCAGACCGCATTTCAAATATACGAGTTGGGGGTCACTTGGTAATAGTGATCACAAAATAATACGTTTTAATGTAACCTTTAATAAGATGTGTAGTAGAGGGGTTACCAGGACACTAAACTTCAGGAAGGCTAATTTCCAACGGTTGAGAGATGATCTTAGTGCAATAAACTGGGACGATATCCTGAGACATAAAGCTACACAAAGCAAATGGGAGATATTTATTAACATCCTGAATAGGACCTGTGCACAATATATGCCCTATGGGAATAAACATGCTAGAAATAGGAGGAAACCACTATGGCTAAATAGAGCTGTAAGGGGCGCAATAAGTGACAAAAAGAAAGCATTTAGAGAACTAAAGCAAGTAGGTAGTGATGAGGCATTAAATAAATATAGAAAATTAAATAAATTATGTAAAAAACAAATTAAGGCAGCAAAGATTGAGGCAGAGAGAATCATTGCCAGAGAAAGTAAAAATAACCCCAAAATATTCTTTAACTACATAAATAGTAAAAAATTAAAAAATGATAGCGTTGGCCCCCTTAAAAATAGTCTGGGTGAAATGGTGGATGAGGAAGAGGAAAAAGCCAATATGCTAAATGATTTTTTTTCAACCGTATTTACACAAGAAAATCGCATGACAGAAAACATGATTAGTGATAACAAAAATTCTACTTGCTTAACCCAGCAGGAAGTACGGCGGCGTCTAAAATTCACTAAAGTTGACAAACCCCGGGCCCGGATGGGATACACCCGCGAGTACTGCAGGAATTAAGTAACGTCATAGTTAGACCATTATTTTTAATCTTTAAAGATTCCATAATAACAGGGTCTGTACCACAGGACTGGCGTATAGCAAATGTGGTGCCAATATTCAAAAAGGGGACAAAAACTGAACTTGGAAATTATAGGCCAGTAAGCTTAACCTCTACTGTGGGTAAAATCCTGGAGGGTTTCCTAAGAGATGCTATAATAGAGTATCTGAAGAAGAATAACCTCATGACCCAATATCAACATGGGTTTACGAGGGACCGTTCCTGTCAAACTAATCTGATCAGTATTTATGAGGAGGCAAGTTCTGGACTGGACCAAGGAAATGCAGTGGATGTTGTGTATATGGACTTTTCAAAAGCTTTTGATACGGTTCCACACAAAAGGTTGATACATAAAATGAGAACAATAGGGATAGGGGAAAATATATGTATGTGGGTTAAGAATTGGCTCAGTGATAGGAAACAAAGGGTGGTTATTAATGGAAAACACTCAGACTGGGTCTCAGTTAACAGTGGGGTACCACAGGGGTCAGTATTGGGCCCCCTTCTTTTTAACATATTTATTAATGACCTTGTAAGGGGCATACAGAGTAATATTTCAATATTTGCAGATGACACTAAATCCATGTGACAAACACTAAGCTCCACATTGGGGAAAAAAATTCCTTCCCGACTCCATACGACAATCAGACTAGTTCCCTGGATCAAAGCCCTATCAAGTAATCTAGTATTTATAACCTGTAATATTATACTTTTCAAGAAAGGCATCCATGCCCTTCTTAAATTTTAACAGTGAATCACTCATTACAACATCATGCGGCAGAGAGTTCCATAGTCTCACTGCTCTTACAGTAAAGAATCCCCGTCTGTGATTATGATTAAACCTTCTTTCCTCCAGACGTAGAAGATGCCCGCTTGTCCCCGTCTCAGGCCTCAGAGTAAAAAGATCAGTAGAAAGGTCTTTGTACTGTCCCCTCATATACTTGTACATAGTAATAAGATCACCCTAAGCCTTCTTTTTTCCACAGTAAATAACCCCAAGTGTAATAACCTGTCTTGGTATTGCAGACCCTCCAGTCCTCTAATAACCTTGGTCGCTCTTCTCTGCACCCGCTCCAGTTCAGCTATGTCTTTCTTGTACACCGGAGACCAGAACTGTACACAGTATTCTAAGTGTGGTCGCACTAATGACTTGTATAGAGGTAAAATTATGTTCTCCTCATGAGCATCTATGCCTCTTTTAATGCATCCCATTATTTTATTTGCCTTTGCAGCAGCTGCCTGACACTGGCCACTAAACGTGAGCTTGTCGTCCACCAATACACCCAGATCTTTTTCAGTTACAGTTTTGCCCAGTGTTTTACAATTAAGCATATAATTATACATTTTATTTCCTCTGCCCAAGTGCATTACCTTACATTTATCCCCATTAAAGCTCATTTGCCATTTATCAGCCCAAGCTTCTAGTTTACATAGATGGTCCTGTAATATAAAATTGTCCTCCTCTGTATTGATTACCCTGAAGAGTTTAGTGTCATCTGCAAATATTGAAATATTACTCTGTATGCCCCCTACAAGGTCATTAATAAATATGTTAAAAAGAAGGGGGCCCAATACTGACCCCTGTGGTACCCCACTGTTAACTGAGACCCAATCTGAGTGTTTTCCATTAATAACCACCCTTTGTTTCCTATCACTGAGCCAATTCTTAACCCACATACATATATTTTCCCCTATCCCCATTGTTCTCATTTTATGTATCAACCTTTTGTGTGGAACCGTATCAAAAGCTTTTGAAAAGTCCATATACACAACATCCACTGCATTTCCTTGGTCCAGTCCAGAACTTGCCTCCTCATGAAAACTGATCAGATTAGTTTGACAGGAACGGTCCCTCGTAAACCCATGTTGATATTGGGTCATAAGGTTATTCTTCTTCAGATACTCTATTATAGCATCTCTTAGGAAACCCTCCAGGATTTTACCCACAGTAGAGGTTAAGCTTACTGGCCTATAATTTCCAAGTTCAGTTTTTGTCCCCTTTTTGAATATTGGCACCACATTTGCTATACGCCAGTCATGTGGTACAGACCCTGTTATTATGGAATCTTTAAAGATTAAAAATAATGGTCTATCTATGACGTTACTTAATTCCTGCAGTACTCGCGGGTGTATCCCATCCAGGCCTGGGGATTTGTCAACTTTAGTGATTTTTAGACGCCGCCGTACTTCCTGCTGGGTTAAGCAAGTGACATTTAATGGAGAATTTTTGTTATCACTAATCATGTTTTCTGTCATGCGATTTTCTTGTGTAAATACGTTTGAAAAAAAATCATTTAGCATATTGGCTTTTTCCTCATCCTCATCCACCATTTCACCCAGACTATTTTTAAGGGGGCCAACACTATCATTTTTTAATTTTTTACTATTTATGTAGTTAAAGAATATTTTGGGGTTATTTTTACTTTCTCTGGCAATGATTCTCTCTGCCTCAATTTTTGCTGCCTTGATTTGCTTTTTACATAATTTATTTAATTTTCTATATTTATTTAATGCCTCATCACTACCTACTTGCTTTAGTTCTCTAAATGCTTTCTTTTTGTCACTTATTGCGCCCCTTACAGCTCTATTTAGCCATAGTGGTTTCCTCCTATTTCTAGCATGTTTATTCCCAAAGGGTATATATTGTGCACAGGTCCTATTCAGGATGTTAATAAATGTCTCCCATTTGCTTTGTGTAGCTTTATGTCTCAGGATATCGTCCCAGTTTATTGCACTAAGATCATCTCTCAACCGTTGGAAATTAGCCTTCCTGAAGTTTAGTGTCCTTGTAACCCCTCTACTACACATCTTATTAAAGGTTACATGAAAACGTATTATTTTGTGATCACTATTACCCAAGTGACCCCCAACTCGTATATTTGATATGCGGTCTGGTAAGTCAGTGCGAAAAATTGGGAAAACTTTGAAAGTGTCCCCAAATGCAGTTACAAAAACCATCAAGCGCTACAAAGAAACTAGCTCACATGAGGACCGCCCCAGGAAAGGAAGACCAAGAGTCACCTCTACTTCTGAGGATAAGTTTATCCGAGTCACTAGCCTCAGAAATTGCGGGTTAACAGCAGCTCAGATTAGAGACCAGGTGAATGCCACACAGAGTTCTAGCAGCAGACACATCTCTTCAACAACTGTTAAGAGGAGACTTTGTGCAGCAGGCCTTCATGGTAAAATAGCTGCTAGGAAACCACTGCTAAGGACAGGCAACAAGAAGAAGAGACTTGTTTGGGCTAAAGAACACAAGGAATGGACATTAGACCAATGGAAATCTGTACTTTGGTCTGATGAGTCCAAATTTGAGATCTTTGGTTCCAACCACCGTGTCTTTGTGCGACGCAGAAAAGGTGAACGGATGGACTCTACATGCCTGGTTCCCACCGTGAAGCATGGAGGATGAGGTGTGATGGTGTGGGGGTTCTTTGCTCGTGACACTCTTAGGAATTTATTCAAAATTGAAGGCATACTGAACCACCATGGCTACCACAGCATCTTGCAGCGGCATGCTATTCCATCCGGTTTGCGTTTAGTTGGACCATCATTTATTTTTCAACAGGACAATGACCCCAAACACACCTCCAGGCTGTGTAAGGGCTATTTGATCAAGTAGGAGAGTGATGGGGTTCTACGCCAAATGACTTGGCCTCCACAGTCACCAGACCTGAACCCAATCGAGATGGTTTGTGGTGAGCTGGACCGCAGAGTGAAGGCAAAAGGGCCAACAAGTGCTAAGCATCTCTGGGAACTCCTTCAAGATTGTTGGAAGACCATTTCCGGTGACTACCTCTTGAAGCTCATCAAGAGAATGACAAGAGTGTGCAAAGCAGTCATCAAAGCAAAAGGTGGCTACTTTGAAGAACCTAGAGTATAAGACATATTTTCAGTTGTTTCACACTTTTTTGTTAAGTATATAATTCCACATGTGTTAATTCATAGTTTTGATGCCTTCAGTGTGAATGTACAATTTTCATAGTCATGAAAATACAGAAAAATCTTTAAATGAGAAGGTGTGTCCAAACTTTTAGTCTGTACTGTATATATGCAGAATAAAACAGAAACTGAGAATTACACCCAGTGTACAGGACAATGAGAAGTGGTACGGAATGATTCCCCCCCTCAACCCCTTCCCGGCAAAGTATGGTGACCCCATCACAGTATGATTCCCCAACTGTGATCCCCACACAGAATAATAGACCACATATAGCACTACATACAGTACAATATAATAGGCCCCACATAGTCCTCCATACAGTATAATGGGCACAAAATAGTGTTCCATACAGTATAATGGGCCCCACATAGTCCTCCATACAGTACAGTATAATAGCCAAACATAGTGCTCCATACAGTATATTGGCCCCCCACTTAGTGCTTTATACAGTATAATGGCCCCTGTCAGGGGACGCAACTCCGCTGCCTCCAATTGTTAGGACAATTATGCTGTTGACTGATGAGTGATGGATGAGGCCGTGGCTGTTTTCCCTCCTAGGCCAGTTATTGGGGAACTCACAGTGAGCATATAATATATATTATTATTATTTATTTATATAACACCATTGATTCCATGGTGTTGTACATAAGGAGTTACATACAAAATACAGATATCACTTACAGTAAATTAACTAACAATGATAGACTCGTACAGGGGGAAGAGGAACTGGATACGCTGGTCAATTGGGAGCCAGTGAAGAGATTTGCAAAGGGGGGTAGCAGGGGAGTAGCGAGGAGAGAGATGAACTAGTCGGGCACAGAGTTAAGGACAGACTGGAGAGGTACGAGAGGTAGGCCACAGAGGAGGATGTTGCAGTAGTCGAGGCGGGAGATGATGAGGGCATGCACAAGCAGTTTAGTAGATTGAGGGTTGAGGAAAGGACGCATTCTGGAAATATTTTTGAGCTGGAGGCGACAGGAGATGGCGAGGGCTTGGATGTGTAGTTTGAAGGACAGAGCAAAGTCGAGAGTTGCAACGAGGCAGCGGATTTCTGGTACAGGGGAAAGAGTGATGTCATTTATTGTGATAGATTGATCAGATAGGAAAAATACGCGAGATGGAGGAAAGATGATGAGTTCAGATTTGTCCACATTAAGTTTGAGGAAGCGAGAGGAGAAGAAGAAGGATATGGTTGATAGACACGCTGGGATTCTGGACAACAGGTGATGTCTGGGCCAGAGAAGTAGATCTGTGTGTCATCAGCGTACAGGTGGTACTGGAAACCGTGAGACTTTATGAGCTGTCCCAGGCTAAGGGTATAGATGGAGAAGAGTAGGGGTCCTAGGACAGAGCCTTGCAGGACTCCAACAGAGAGAGGGCGGAATGAGGGGGTAGTGTGGGAGTGGGAGACGCTAAAAGTGCGGTTGGAAAGGTATGAGGAGATCCAGGATAGGGCAAGGTCTTTGACACCAAAAGAAGAGAGAATCTGTAGTAGGAGGCAGTGATCAACTGTGTCGAAGGCAGAGGACAGGTCTAGAAGGAGGAGTATGGAGAATTGTCTGTTAGCTTTGGCTGTAAGTAAATCATTAGTAATTTTGGTAAAGGCAGTTTCGGTGGAATGGTAGGGATGGAAGCCAGATTGTTGGTTGTCAAAGAGAGAGTTAGATGAGAAATGGGAGGAAAGTTCAGTGTGAACATGTTGCTCATGGAGTTTGGAGGCGAATGGGAGCAGCGATATGGGGCGATAGCTGGACAAAGCTGTTGGGTCGAGGGATGGCTTTTTGAGGATAGGTGTGATTGTGGCATGCTTGAAAGCAGAGGGGAAGGTACCAGAAGTTAGTGATAGGTTGAAGAGAAGGGTTAAGGATGGGATAAGGTTGGGGAGGAAGTGGGATGGGATGGGGTCAAGAGCACAAGTGGTGAGGTGTGATTTGGAGAGGAGGCGGGTAAGCTCTCCTTCAGTGATGTTGTAGAGGGAGGTTATGGGGGAACTGTAGTGGTCTGGAAAACAAAGTTGTGGGGGTCGGACAATGAAGGCTTGCCTTGTTTGGTCAATCTTGTTTTTGAAGTGTGTGGCAAAGTCCTCAGCAGTGATGAGGGAGTTCAGCGGGGGCAGAGGAGGAAGTTAAAAGTGTTGAATAGTTGTTTGGGGTTGAAGGATAAGGAGGATATGAGGGTTGTGAAGTAGGCCTGTTTAACGGAGGTGAGGGCTGATTTGAATGCGAGTCTTGCTTGTTTAAATGCAGTGAAGTCATCTTGCAAATGTGTTTTCTTCCTACGCCGCTCTGCAACCCTGGACGCTTGCCGAAGCTTTTTAGTGAGGTTATTGTGCTAGGGCACTCTGCCATGCACAAGAAGGGCGACCGAGTCAATAGCTGATGTGAGAATGGCATTGTAGAAAGCAGTGGAGCTGTCTGTTTCGTGGAGTGAAGATATAGATGTCAGTGGTAGAATAGAGTCAGAGAGTGTGTGAGTGTCTAGATGTACAAGGTTTCTGCGGGGGTGTGCTAGTTGCTGAACATGAGTGACAGGTGAGGAGGACAGGGATGAGAAAGTAAGTAGATGATGGTCAGATAGGGGGAGGGGGTAGTTTGAGAGGTTAGATAGTGTAACATACCTGGTGGCGGGCTTGCATAGTGCACCATCTCCCACTATGCAAGATCGCAAACTTGATCTTCAGTCCAGTCTGCTAGCCTGGCTTCTATTCATGCTGTCTTCTTGTCTCTGTTCTGACTGCTTAGGGCGGCGGCTTGGTCACTTCCTGTTTCTTGTAGCTGCTGTGGGCACACCCCTAATGCGTCCCCAGCCTATTGATGTCTGTCACTCGATATTTAAACCAGCTCCACCTTGGAGCTGATGCCTGAGCAACTCTATCATTCAGTATGCTCCTTGACTCTGAATGTGCTAGGTCCTGTTCTGTTTTTCCTGCCTGTCTGCCTTCCTGGAGGCTGTATTCCCAGGCCTGTCTGAACACGCTCCTAGTCTGTTTGTCCCGCCTTCTAGGGGCCGCATACCTAGATCTGTTATCTGTGTTTTCTTGTCTGTCTGTCCGCCTTCCTGGAGGCTGTATTTCCAGGCCAGTCTGAACACGCTCCTAGCCTGTTCGTTCCGCCTTTCTGGGGGCCGCATACCCAGACTCGCTCCTGTATCTCGCTGCAGTGTCAGTTCCTGTCTGAACACTCAGTTCCTGTCTGAACACTCTCCTAGCCTGTTAACTGTCTTTCTCTATGTCCATACCTTCCCTTTTTCTGCAGAGTCTGAAGCTGCACCTAACTCCTACTTGTTGTCGCTGTACTTCCGTTTGTGAATTTAGAGTCCACTCGCTACTTCATTGCAAGTACCTTGTGTGTATCTGGTTCTGCTTTTCCCTTCCAGTCTGTTCAGTGTGAACAGAGCCCTGTCCTCTCTGCCTTGCTCACTGCTCTGGCGGTTCCTGCCCGCTCTGCCTTGCTCACCGCTCCGGCGGTTCCTGCCCGCTCTGCCTTGCTCACCGCTCCGGCGGTTCCTGCCTGCTCTGCCTTGCTCACCGCTCCAGCGGTTCCTGCCTGCTCTGCTTTGCTCACTGCTCCGGCGGTTGCTGCCTGCTCTGCCTTGCTCACCGCTCCGGTGGTTCCTGCCTGCTCTGCCTTGCTCACCGCTCCGGCGGTTCCTGCCTGCTCTGCCTTGCTCACTGCTCCGGCGGTTCCTGCCTGCTCTGCCTTGCTCACCGCTCCGGCGGTTCCTGCCTGCTCTGCTTTGCTCACCGCTCCGGCGGTACCTCTCTGCTCTGCTTGTCTACCGCATCTGCGGTTCTGTTCCTGAATCCCAGTCTGTACTGGACCCTATCCAGCCTGTGCTCCAACCTGCTAGTACCTCCCCGTCTGCACGCCAGCAGTACTTGTCAGTATCCTCCTGTCTGCATACCAGCCGTGCCTGCCAGTATCATCCTGTCGGCACTCCAGCCGTGCCTGGGTCTGGCCTGGAGTAGCACCTGGTCCCTCTGCTCGATTCCTCCCTGGTGCACGGCGTCGTTAGCCATCGTGCGACCTTGGTCAGATCGGGTAGATACATAGTTACGCCCCTCCAGGCACTCTCCGGTTCATGGCACAGTGGAATCACAAAATCACGCACACGCCAGTCAGCCCGGGCGTGTGCATAACAGATAGGGAGCAGAGTCAGGAGAAGATAAGGTCCAGTGTAAATCCATCTGTGTGGGTGGCTGAAGAGGACCACTGAGTAAGTCCAAGAGATGAAGTGAGCGACAGAAGTATGGATGCTGCTAACTGGCAAATGTCAGTGGGGATGTTGAAATCGCCCATGATGATGGTGGGAATGTCAGCAGACAGAAAATAGGGAAGCCAGGTGGAGAATTGGTCAATTAAAGGAGTGACCGGGCCCGGAGGTCTGCATATGACAGCCACTTGGAGGTTGGAGGGAGAGTAGATGTGGACAGAGTGGACTTCAAAAGAAGGGAGGATGAGGGAAGGTAGAGGTGGGATAGGGTTAAAGGTGCAGTTGGCAGAAAGGAGAAGACCCACTCTTCCACCATGTCTATTACCAGGGCGAGGAGTGTGGGTGAAGTGCAAGCCACCCTAACACAGCGCAGCAGGGGAGGCAGTGTCGGAGGGTGTCAGCCATGTTTCGGTGATGCCCAGGAGGGAGAGATTACGAGAGGAAAAGAGTAATAACATGTAGCTTATTGCTGATAGAGCGGGCGTTCCAGAGTGTTCCAAAGAGAGGGAGCAGGTATTGGTACCTTTGGCAGTGTGGACAGGTGCCAATTCCTGCTGGAGAATGAAATTTCCATCTCCAAAAAGCTTGTCAGCAGAGGGAAGCATGAAGTGCTCTAAAATTTCCTGGTAGACGGCTGCACTGATTTTGGTCTTGATAAAACACAGTGGACCTACACCAGCAGATGACATGGTTCCCCAAACCATCACCGTGGAAACTTCACACTAGACCTCAAGAAGCTTGGATTGTGTGCCTCTCCACTCTTCCTCCAGACTCTGGGACCTTGATTTCCAAATGAAATGCAAAATTTACTTTCATCTGAAAACACCTTGGACCATTGAGCAACAGTCCAGGTCTTTTTCTCCTTGGCCCAGGTAAGACGCTTCTGGCGTTGTCTATTGGTCATCAGTGGCTTGACACAAGGAATAGGACACTTGTAGCCCCTGTCCTGGATACATCTGTGTGTGGTGGCTCTTGAAGCAATGACTCCAGTAGCAGTCCACTCCTTGTGAATCTCCCTCAAATTTTTGAATGGCCTTTTCTTGACAATCCTTTCAAGGCAGCAGTTATCCCGGTTACTTGTGCACCTTTTCCTACCACACTTTTTCCTTCCACTTAACTTTCCATTGATATGCTTGGATACAGCACTCTGTGAACAGCCAGCTTGTTTAGCAATGACCTTTTGTGGCTTACCCTCCTTGTGGAATGTGTCAATGACTGCCTTCTGGACATCTATCAAGTCAGCAGTCTTCCCCATGATTGTGGAGCCTACTGAAACAGACTAATGGACCTTTTAAATGCTTAGGAAGCCTTTCTTTTTTGTTAATTATCCTAATTTACTGAGATATTGACATTTGTGTTTTCGTTGGCTGTAAGCCATAATCATCAACATTAACAGAGATAAGCACTTGAAATAGATCACTCTGTTTGTAATGACTCTATATAATATATGAGTTTCACTTTTTGTATTGAAGAATTGAAATAAATTAACTTTTTGATGATATTCTAATTTTGTGAGAGGCACCTTTACCTAATCGGTTTGGCAAAATCTGGAACTCTACATTCAAGCACTCAGTCAGCAGCACAGAGGGAACCTACTTATCAGCTGTCATTGAATTTGCCTAAATAAGGATTTTCTTTACTTTGTCCCAGCCAGTAGCGACAGGCAGTTAGGTCTAAACCTGGATTTACACACAGCAACATGCAGAGCATACAGTATATTCAAACATAACACATTAAGCATTGACATAGATTTGAGCCCACTGCACATATGGATGATATATGGCTCAATTATGTCTGGATACAATTTCACATTCTAAAGTTCCCACTGTATGGGCATTGTAAAATTTACACTGTATATATGAACTTGTGGTTTTGTGAATTTGTGTCGTGCTAACCTACAGTATATCGCAAAGTGTAAAATCTATATCCATATAGGGTAGCCCAACAGTAGGTATACATTTGAATCAATTACATTTATCACAGATCATATTTGTAAACATACACACAAAAAAACAAGTTTATTTGGATTTTATTACATTGTTTGTTTATTACATTTACATTTGTTTAACACTTTCATCAACATTGCAACATTTCTGTTACTGCTTTTAGCTTTGTAGAAGGCTTAAAAAAAATACGGATGGTCCTTGCTGGAGAAGTGTTTTTCTTTTAACCCTTTTATGACTAATGACGAACATAGCACGTCATGAGCGGGTGTCAGTTGCCGCACCATGATGTGCTATGTCCGTCATGACTTTAAACTGTCACTGGGTATAAACACGCAGTGACAGTGTAATGCCGTGATGCACTACTCTGCCATAGGTCACGCACCATGTGGTGTGCGAATGTTACCACTTCACTATGCCTGAGCGCTTATGCAGCGCCCCGAGGGCTCGGTTGCTACAGGGGTATTGCACCTCAACCACAGGTGTGATATTCCACTCCCAGGTAAGGATGGAGTGCGGACCAGGGCTCAGTTAGCTGCTTGCACACACACACACCCCATTTCCGGGGGACAGCTCGACGGTGTTCCCAGATCCGGGCACAACTGACCATGTCCCTGGCTGGAGTGGGGAGGGGGGAAGAGAACCCAGTGGTGTAGGAGCAGAAAGGGGGCGGTTTCTGGAGCACAGGAAGGAGCTCATTGGGTGAAGGTCACCTGAGCTCAGACACAGAGAAGCAGATAAAAGGTGGGAGCCATCTTAAGTCGTAGAGTAGAGTAGTAGGAGTGGAGAGTTCAGTTCAGTCAGAGCTGACAGGGAGCCACGGCTCAGCCTGAGCTCAGCTCCACGAGGCAGGCCTAGAGAGAAGGCCGGGGCCAGAGAGGAGAAGAGGAGAAGGAGAAGGAAGGAAGGAGAAGAGACAGAGGAGTGGAAGGGCTCCAGAAACAAGAAGGCAGAAGGGACCCTAAGAGTGCAGAACGGTCAGCAACCGTTGCATACCCCATTATACCGGGTGAAAGGGTCAGGATGTGGAAAGGTACCAGATCCCTAAGTTGGTGGAGGTGAATCTACCCTCAGCCAAGAACCGGAGGTTGTGACCATTTATTGGTGCGACCCCCCGCTAAACCTGCTAGGAAGGCACCATATAGGATAGCGGGAATTGAAGGCCAACGCTTACCCGACATGGTCCGCGTCAGGACACTGGTGGGGCACGAGAGGCCAGAGAAAGGACAGAAGGGGGTCCTGTGCCATACTCCTGAATTGCCTGGGGGTTGACCGAGCTCCTCGCCTGGTGGACGCAGCATGGCTCGAGCAGTCCTTGCTGACAGAAGTGACTTGGATAACAACTGTGAGTAAAAGACCCTGGACTGCATCATTGGACTCTGTGTGATTTCTGCTGCGCCGGCACCATCACCCCCAGCATCCACCTACACTACCCTGAGGCTACACTCTTCCCGTGGGGAGTTATCCTACCCCTGTGCTGCACACCAACACCAGCCTTAGCGGTCTGCCTTGCAGCGGCGGTTATCCCTGACTGCAATCCACAGGTGGCGTAGTCGGACATTTAAAGCACTGATTGATAGACTGCCACAACTTGGTCTGACCACCCTACCCCCAGCATCGTACAGAAGCCCGGTTCCGGGTACCCCACGGCCCAGGGGGCGAGTCACTTACACCGAGGTTTCAGTGTAAATATCTGAAATACGGGATTCAGACGGAACCCCCGATGGAAGATTCCCTATAATAAGGCAGATGGTGGCACTGTGGATGCCGTTTGGCCTACGATCCAGCGGTGTCCGCCTTTTTAGGTGTGCATAAAAGCACGGTCGGCTACAGTTTTGTGCCCTTCTGAAAAGAAGGACACCGCTGAAAGGAGGCCAGACGGAGTCCAGAGTAACTCTACTGCCTCATTATAGTGAATGGATCCCTCGGGAATTTCATCTGAATCACTTCACTCAGAGATTTAGATGGAAACCCTATGTAAGTGCTCAGCGTAGAGAGCAAGATAAATGTGATTCAAAATGTTATGTAAAATGTTTCCAACAAAAGCTTCAAATCAATCCAAAAAAAAGCACGTTCCTACTCAGGTCCGTCATCTGTAAATGGAAATATAGGGAGCTTCCATGTCACTGGTAGTACAAAGGCTCTGCAAAAACGCTATGGCTCCTCGCCCCCCAAAAGATATCCAAAAAATTCTGCGCTCCCAAAACCAAATGCCCCCCTCCCTTCTGAGCCCCACAGTGTGCCTAAACCACATTTAGCGTCCACATGTTTGGCAGGGGTATAATTTCCAAAATGGGGTCACTTGGGGGATTCTGCTCTTCTGACACTTAGTGGTTCTGTACAGTTATTGGCACCCATGCAGTTTAAGTACATAATGTGGAATATCGCCTGAAAAAAATGAATCAAGCAAAACAGTTTTTTTGTATAGCTAGCTATGTCACTGGTATTGGCACCTTTTATATTAATTTAGTATGGAAACACATTTTGACTCGCCTGTGGTAAATCACAAAAGAGATTAACCTGTGATTAATTGTTGGTGCCCACGTGACATGAATTAGTTAATGAATGATGACTTCAGTGTTTTAAAAAGCAACATGGTAGTCCATGTTCTTTGTCACCATGGTGAAGACAAAGGAGCTGTCTGAGGACATCAGAACTGCTATTATTAGAAAACACAAGACTTCCAAAGGGTATAAGGCCATCTCCAAAGACCTTGGTATCCCAGTTTCAACAATGCGCCATGTTATTAAGAAGTTTTCCAGGCATGAAACCATCAAGAACCTCCCTGGACATGGAGAAAAGCGGTGTCTTCGAAGGTTGGTGAGAATGGTGGAAAAAACACCACGTCAAACATCCAAGACCTGAAGGCCAACCTGGAACAGTCTGGGGTAATGGTTTCAACAAGTATCATACACCACACACTAAACCAAGCAGAGCTTTATGGGCGAAGGCCAAGTAAGAAACCATTGCTGAAGAAAAGACATAAACAAGGAACAACTGATCTTTGCCAAAGAGTACCTTGGCAAACCACAAGCCTTCCAGAAAAATGTTCTGTGGACAGATGAAACAAAATAGAGCTTTTTGGCAATGCAAAGCAACAGTTTATTTACAGACGGTGCAATGAAGCTTATGAGGAAAAGAACACCTTATCAACAATTAAGCATGGTGGAGGATCCATAATGCTGTGGGGTTGCTTTGCTGTGCCTGGTACTGGAGTCCTTGGCCGTGTCACAAGAATCATGAAATCATGGAATTATCAAGAGATTTTAGAGGGAAATGTCCTACCCAGTGTAAGACAACTTGGTTTGAGTCGAAGATCATGGGTCCTCCAGCAAAACAATGACCCAAAGCACACATTCAAAAGTACACAGGAATGGTTGAAAAAGAAAAAATTGACTGCTTTAAAATGGCCAGCAAAGAGTCCTGACCTCATTCCCATTAAAAATCTTTGGGGTGAGGTGAAATTTGCCATTATGAAAAAAAACCCTGCAAACATTCAAGAAATTTGAACTAACTGTAAAGGAAGAGTGAGAGAAAATTCCAGCTGAGAAGTGCAAGAAGCTTATAGATGGCTACAAGAAACGTTTAGAGGCTGTCAGCAATGCCAAAGGGTGTGCAACCAAGTATTAATTAGGGGTGCCTTTATTGCTGCACATGCTGTTTATTCTGTTTCTTCTTTGAAATTGCAACATGGAAGTTGAAAAACAATGTTTTATTGTTGTATCACTTTGGACCACTAATTAAAAAATCCCGAGAATATAACTTTGGTACATTTCCCTTTATTTCTGAAGATATTATACAGTCTATGAATAAAATGAAAGGGTGCCAATAATGGTGATCAGCAAACTATTCTATGAAAATCTGCGCTCCAAGAAGCAAATAGCTCTCCTTCAGTTCTGAGTATCGCCGTTTGGCTAAGCAGTACTGTACATCCACATATGCAGTATTTCCACATTCAGAAGAAATTGTGTGACAAATTTTGGTGCCATTTTTACCCATTTCCCCCACGTGAAAATGTAAAATCTGGGGCTAAAATAAAATTTTTGTGGTAAAAAATGTAATTATTTTTTCTTCACTGCCAAGTGGTATAAAATTCTGTGACAAACCCGTGTTGTCAATATGATCACTGCACCCTTGGATAAATTAATTGAGAGGTGTAGTTTGTTAAATGGGGTGACTTATGGGGGGTTCTGCTATTCTGGCACCTCAGGCGCTCTTCCAGTGGGTCATGACACCCACAAACCATAACATTAAAATCTGCACTATAATATGGCACTCCTTCCCCTCTGAGCATTGCACTGAGCCTCAAAATTAGCTCCCAATTACATGCAGGGTATTGGCGCAATCAAGAGAATTTGCACTGTAAGGTCCATTTTTTCCTATTAGCCCTTATAAAAAAAATAATTTGGGGCTAAAACAACATTTTAGAGGTAAAAATGTAATTATTCTTTCTTCACCGTCCAATGGTAGAAATTTCTGTGAGGTGCATGTGGTGTCAACATACTCACTGAACTCCAATATGGCGCTTCTTCCCTTCTGAGCTTTGTACTGTGCCTCAAAAGTAGTTTTTGATCACTTATGGTGCACTCAGGAGATATTGCAAGACAAATTTTGGAGTCCATTTTTTCCTGTTACCCTTGTGAAAATAAAAAATTTACAGCTAATAGAACATTTTTGTGGGAAAAATGTGATTTTTTATTTTCACGACTCTACGTTATAAACGTCTGTGAAGCACCTGTGGGTTCAAGGTGCTCACCACACATCTGTTACCTTTATGAAAATAAAAAAAATTGAGGCTCAAATAAAATATTTGTGAAAAAAGTAAAATGTTCATTTTTTCCTTCCTCATTGCATTAATTTCTGTGAAGCACCTGAAGGGTTAATAAACTTCTTGAATGTGATTTTGAGGATTTTCAGCTGTGCAGTTTTTAGAATGGTGTCGCTTTTGGGTGTTGTCTGTCATAAAGGCCCCTCAAAGTCACTTCAAATGTGACGTGGTCCCTAAAAAAATGGTTTTGGAAATTTTGTTAGAAAAATGAGAAATCGCTGATCAATTTTTAACCCTTCTAACCTCCTAGCAAAAAAATTATGTTTAAAAAATTGTGCTGATGTAAAGTAGACATGTGGGAAATGTCATTTATAAACTGTTTACAATATTTTCACAAATAAACTCAAGTCATATAGAACAAATTTTACCACTATCATGAAGTGCAATACGTCATGAAAAAACGATCTCAGAATCACTGGGATCTTTTAAAGCGTTCCAGAGTAATTACCACATACATTTACACAAGGAGACACTAAGCAAGGTATACATCCCTCGGGGCATGGTTGCTTTGGATTGGCCAACAGACATATTTAAACATCTCACTCCCCCTTCTCTTTTGTGACACGCCCTCGGAAGAAGAGAGCAGCGAAACGATGTCCGTCGGGTGTGGGGAGGACACAGCTGCTCCTAGGGTTTTCCTGACCTATTTCCCCATCAGGTAACTTACCTTTGATTGTGATATATGTGGTAACCCTATTATAGATTGGTCAGTGTTATTTATCCCTTAGGAACAGTCATTTCATGGGTTAGTAGTGTGAATGGAATATAAAATAGCTGCCCTGGCACCATACTTTTTTCACACCGTACTGCTTTCTCATGTTTATATACCTGTGCTGTGTGTCTATCCTCTTGCTTGGAGATTTTTTTTACCCTTTCTTTTTTAATACTTATCTTTTTATACATAATCAATAAAGCTATATGTTTTTATTATATCTAGTCGGAATCTCTTCTTATCTGGCGGGTGTATGCTGTAACAGATTTTGTTGTGTGTAATATATGGAAGTGTCTGACATTTATTGTGGACTAAAGGAGTAATTATGTTTTCTGTTTTTTGTAAACAGACGGTCCGATTTTCTGGCATTATAGATCTTAAGGCCAGGGAAAGTTCCTGGCAATCTAAGGCCACAGATTTGTTTAGACAGGGAGCCTCTGGTGTCACTCCAGAAGTAGCTATAAATAATAAGGTCCTAATAAAACAATATAAAAATGGCCTACACAAAAAGACACGTTTGTGGTGGAAAAGATCATTCCTTGAGAATTATTTGGACAAACAGATCATACCCAGAAGTCTCCATGTAAAATTGTTCCCCTCGTTTGAATTAGAGGATGAGCCATTGGTCAAGAGATGGGTGTCGGCAGCAACAGCATGCTCTTTGGAGTTCATTCAAATTATTATTGATAAAAATACCGCATCACTTAAATAAATCGATGAGGAAATTGAGGAATTATAAAAAAATTATTAAAGGAGATACCTGTGGATAATTTTGATGGTGGTGAAAATTAACAAAGAAGTGGACAAATGGGAGAATGAAGTAAGTGAGAATAAATTAAAAAAGTATCAGAGGGATACTAACAATTAAGAAACAGGCGACATCTTTCGCTGGCAAAATAAAAATGAAAAAGAAAGGAAATCCAATAATCAACACATTAGGAAACCTGTCAGTCCAGCATACTCCATAAGTCCCTCTGAGAGCTCTAAGCAGTCATTCACTGACAATCTCTTCCAGTGATATGGAGGTAGTCAGCAATGACTCACCTCATACTAGAAACCCTAATAGGCAGGAAAGGCACCTCCCGGATATCTTCACTAGATCCAAGGGTTATAGGACAATAACGGATCGACCAAATGTAATTAATAGTGATGAGCGAGCATGCTCACCACTATTCGGTACTCGCCTGAGCATCTCAGTGCTCGAGATGCTTCGTGCTCGGCGAGTAATTTTGAAATGCTCGGGCGGGAGCTCGAGTCCCCGCCCCACATGTTTGGCATTGTTTAGACAGCGAATTAACATGCGGAGATTGCCTGCCAGTCACTGTAATGCCACAGCCATGTTCGTTGTGGCATTACAGTGATTGGCTGGCTGCATAGCGTCATTGGGTCTATATAAGACCCGGGAACCTATGCTAGCCACAGTGTACCGAAAAAGCCGGCAAAGTAGGGAGAGGTGCTGCTGAGTGAGGGAGAAAATTGGCGGTTGTTTTAGTGAGGCATTTCAGCCTATTAGAAATCTACACTAACAGTCCTTCTAAGCACTAATTCTGATGCATATCAATCCTGGTGATAGCAGGAGTTAGGCAGAGTTTGTGGAGAGCGTATACAACAGAATAAAGTAGAGTCCATTGCACGTTCTTTCTGCTGTTGTTACTCATATCTATACCCCTACATATCAGGGCTAATAATCTTTGTGCTCTTAATCCTGATTATTTTGGTGAAAAGCAATAAAACACACCATTTTTACTGCTCCATTTGATTGTTAGCAGCATACAGTCAGATTTGTTTGATTTTAATAGCATTGCTGTATTGTGGAAGCAGAGAAACTTGTCCATCATCTCAGGTGGTCAAATATTACTGCGATAATCATCCTGACATTTTTTGGGAACGTGACAAATATTTTACTTCATTTAAAGTCTGCCAGTTGTGTGTTTAAACCTATTCACACTTGGTCGCTGAACAATACCATATCTATAAGGCCACTGCCTAAAACCATGGTCATCAGATGCGATCCTATATTACTGCGATAATAATCCTGACATTTTTGGGAATGTGACAAATATTCTACTCAATTTAAAGTCTTCCAGTTGTGTATTTAAACCTATTCACACTTGGTCGCTGACCAATACCATATCTATAAGGCCACTGCCTAAAACCGTGGTGATCAGACGTGATCCTATATTACTGCGATAATAATCCTGACATTTTTGGAACGCGACAAATATTCTACTCCATTTAAAGTCTGCCAGTTGTGTGTTTAAACCTATTCACACTTGGTCACTGACCAATACCATATCTATAAGGCCCCAGCCTAAAACCGTGGTCATCAGACGTGATCCTATATTACTGTGATAATAATCCTGACATTTTTGGGAACGTGAAAAATATTCGACTCCATTTAAAATGGGTAAGGTGCATGGAAAGGGACGGGGAAGTGGACGTGATGTGATGGTGCACGCAGAGGCCGAAGCTGTGGGCAAGCTGAAATTGTGCCTACTGAGAGAACACAACAAGCACCCACATTATGTCACCCTACCTTCCTGTCGCCCCTTTTTAGAGGGCCGCGGAACACCACTTTTGAAGCCAGAGCAGTGTGAAAAGGTTGTTGGTTGGATAGCAGATAATGCTTCCAGTCAGTTTGCCACCCCCACCTCCACCACCCTGTCTTCCACATTGTCCAGTCTCAGTAGTCGTGAGTCTGGACTAGAGATGAGCGTTGTTCTACTCGAACTGTTCGCCAATCTCAAACTCGAGCTGTTTTGGGCGGTGTTCGAGCCGTTCGGCGAACACGAACGATTTGAGAAAAATTCGGCTGTTCGAGGTTATGTTCGATAACTGTTCGTGCACCAAAATCATAACTGGATTTTTTCTCAGTAATGATGAAAATTAATGTTAATACGCAGTTTGAGTGTACAGCGGGGTGGGGGGAGTGGCAGGGGATGGATCTCTGCAGGAATAATGAAGATCTCCATTTTTTTTTCTCTTTCCCGCATTTACAGTGGGGAGGTGCAATCTGTCAGCCTATCAGCAGCGCACACACGGAGCGAAGTGCTTTTTTTCACACAAGCAAGGGCATGTGTCATTGGCAGTGTATGTCACATGTCCTTGCCCTATAAGACCCAGCCATTTTCCCTGTCGCCACCATTTTCTCACTGCTGCAGCTGCGTGTTAGACGGCACCGCTGTTGCTGTGTGCGCTATACCTTGTTAATTTCAAGCCAATTTTCGCACAAATCTACAGATAGCTTGGGAGTAGGGAATAGTTGTGATTGCAGTCCTTTTAAGGACTAGGTTACAGCATTTCCTACGACTTTTATCAGGCAGGTCTGTGCTCTTAAATAGATAGATTGTGGGAGTAAAGACTAATTGTAATTGCAGTCCTTTTCAGGACTAGGTTACATCAGTTCCTATCAGTTTATGCCAGGCAGGTCTGTGCCAGTGCTGTGGAAGTTTTTTTCACAGATTTTGGCTGAATCTAGCAAAGATAATCCTTTTTGGCCTATTGCAGAGTGTGTTAGTCAGTGGAGTAGCCTATCTGTGTTGCAAGACATACCACCTGTGTATAGAATACCAATTTTTTTACTGCACCTAGTGAAGTAAAATCTTTTGGGCATAGCATCATTCTATTAGTCCATCTATACTGACCTCCATCAGGTTGCAAATTGAATATAATTTTTTTCTGCATCTAGCTCTGAAAAAATATTTGGGCTTCTAGCAGTGTGTGGGACTTGTTCTATTAGTTCATCTATACTGACCTCCATCAGGTTGCAAACTGAATATAATTTTTTTCTGCATCTAGCTCTGAAAAAATATGTGGCCTTCTAGCAGTGTGTGGGACTTGTTCTATTAGTCCATATATACTGACCTCCATCACGTTGCAAATTCAAAATAATTTTTTGTCTGCATCTAGCTCTGAAAAAATATTTGGGCTTCTAGCAGTGTGTGGGACTTGTTCTATTAGTCCATCTATACTGACCTCCATCAGGTTGAAAAAGTGAATATAATTTTTTTCTGCATCTAGCTCTGAAAAAATATTTGGCCTTCTAGCAGTGTGTGGGACTTTCTCTATTAGTCCATCTATACTGACCTCCATCAGGTTGCAAATTAAAAATAAATTTTGTCTGCATCTAGCTCTGAAAAAATATTTGGCCTTCTAGAAGTGTGTGGGACTTTCTCTATTAGTCCATCTATACTGACCTCCATCAGGCTGCAAATTAAAAATAATTTTTATCTGCATCTACCTCTGAAAAAATATTTGGCCTTCTAGCAGTGTGTGGGACTTGTTCTATTAGTCCATCTATACTGACCTCCATCAGGTTGCAAATTGAATATCATTTTTTTCTGCATCTACTTCTGAAAAAATGTTTGGGCTTCTAGCAGTGTGTGGGACTTGGTCTATTAGTCCATCTATACTGATCTTCATCAGGTTGCAAATTAAAAATAATTTTTATCTGCATCTAGCTCTGAAAAAATATTTGGGCTTCTAGCTGTGTGTGGGACTTGTTCTATTAGTCCATCTATACTGACCTCCATCAGGTTGCAAACTGAATATAATTTTTTACTGCATCTAGCTCTGAAAAAATATTTGGCCTTCTAGCAGTGTGTGGGACTTTCTCTATTAGTCCATCTATACTGACCTCCAACAGGTTGCAAATTAAAAATAATTTATATCTGCATCTAGCTCTGAAAAAATATTTGGCCTTCTAGCAGTGTGTGGGACTTTCTCTATTAGTCCATCTATACTGACCTCCATCAGGTTGCAAATTAAAAATAATTTTTTGTCTGCATCTAGCTCTGAAAAAATATTTGGCTTTCTAGCAGTGTGTGGGACTTTCTCTATTAGTCCATCTATACTGACCTCCATCAGGCTGCAAATTAAAAATAATTTTTATCTGCATCTACCTCTGAAAAAATATTTGGGCTTCTAGCAGTGTGTGGGACTTGTTCTATTAGTCCATCTATACTGACCTCCATCAGGTTGCAAATTGAATATCATTTTTTTCTGCATCTACTTCTGAAAAAATATTTGGGCTTCTAGCAGTGTGTGGGACTTGGTCTATTAGTCCATCTATACTGATCTCCATCAGGTTGCAAATTAAAAATAACTTTTATCTGCATATAGCTCTGAAAAAATATTTGGCCTTCTAGCAGTGTGTGGGACTTGTTCTATTAGTCCATCTATACTGACCTCCATCAGGTTGCAAATTGAATATCATTTTTTTCTACATCTACTTCTGAAAAAATGTTTGGGCTTCTAGCAGTGTGTGGGACTTGGTCTATTAGTCCATCTATACTGATCTCCATCAGGTTGCAAATTAAAAATAATTTTTATCTGCATCTAGCTCTGAAAAAATATTTGGGCTTCTAGCTGTGTGTGGGACTTGTTCTATTAGTCCATCTATACTGACCTCCATCAGGTTGCAAACTGAATATCATTTTTTTCTGCATCTACCTCAGAAAAAAAATTTGGGCTTCTAGCAGTGTGTGGGACTTGTTCTATTAGTCCATCTATACTGACCTCCATCAGGTTGCAAATTGAATATAATTTTTTTCTGCATCTACTTCTGAAAAAATATTTGGGCTTCTAGCAGTGTGTGGGACTTGTTCTATTAGTCCATCTACACTGACCTCCATCAGGCTGCAAATTAAAAATAATTTTTATCTGCATCTAGCTCTGAAAAAATATATGGGCTTCTAGCAGTGTGTGGGACTTGGTCTATTAGTCCATCTATACTGATCTCCATCAGGTTGCAAATTAAAAATAATTTTTATCTGCATCTAGCTCTGAAAAAGTATTTGGGCTTCTAGCAGTGTGTGGGACTTGGTCTATTAGTCCATCTATACTGACCTCCATCAGGTTGCAAATTGAATATCATGTTTTTCTGCATCTAGCTCTGAAAAAATATTTGGGCTTCTTGCAGTGTGTGGGACTTGTTCTATTAGTCCATCTATACTAACCTACACCAGGTTGCAAATTCAATATAATTTTATTCTGCATCTAGCTCTGAAAAAATATTTGGGCTTCTAGCAGTGTGTGGGACTTGTTCTATTAGTCCATCTATACTGACCTCCATCAGGTTGCAAATTGAATATCATTTTTTTCTGCATCTACTTCTGAAAAAATGTTTGGGCTTCTAGCAGTGTGTGGGACTTGGTCTATTAGTCCATCTATACTGACCTCCATCAGGTTGCAAATTAAAAATAATTTTTTGTCTGCATCTAGCTCTGAAAAAATATTTGGCCTTCTAGCAGTGTGTGGGACTTTCTCTATTAGTCCATCTATACTGACCTCCATCAGGCTGCAAATTAAAAATAATTTTTATCTGCATCTACCTCTGAAAAAATATTTGGCCTTCTAGCAGTGTGTGGGACTTGTTCTATTAGTCCATCTATACTGACCTCCATCAGGTTGCAAATTGAATATCATTTTTTTCTGCATCTACTTCTGAAAAAATGTTTGGGCTTCTAGCAGTGTGTGGGACTTGGTCTATTAGTCCATCTATACTGATCTCCATCAGGTTGCAAATTAAAAATAATTTTTATCTGCATATAGCTCTGAAAAAATATTTGGCCTTCTAGCAGTGTGTGGGACTTGTTCTATTAGTCCATCTATACTGATCTCCATCAGGTTGCAAACTGAATATCATTTTTTTCTGCATCTACCTCAGAAAAAAAATTTGGGCTTCTAGCAGTGTGTGGGACTTGTTCTATTAGTCCATCTATACTGACCTCCATCAGGTTGCAAATTGAATATAATTTTTTTCTGCATCTACTTCTGAAAAAATATTTGGGCTTCTAGCAGTGTGTGGGACTTGGTCTATTAGTCCATCTACACTGACCTCCATCAGGTTGCAAATTAAAAATAATTTTTATCTGCATCTAGCTCTGAAAAAATATTTGGGCTTCTAGCAGTGTGTGGGACTTGGTCTATTAGTACATCTATACTGATCTCCATCAGGTTGCAAATTAAAAATAATTTTTATCTGCATCTAGCTCTGAAAAAGTATTTGGGCTTCTAGCAGTGTGTGGGACTTGGTCTATTAGTCCATCTATACTGACCTCCATCAGGTTGCAAATTGAATATCATTTTTTTCTTCATCTAGCTCTGAAAAAATATTTGGGCTTCTAGCAGTGTGTGGGACTTGTTCTATTAGTCCATCTATACTGACCTCCATCAGGTTGCAAATTCAATATAATTTTTTTCTGCATCTACTTCTGAAAAAATGTTTGGGCTTCTAGCAGTGTGTGGGACTTGGTCTCTTAGTCCATCTATACTGATCTCCATCAGGTTGCAAATTAAAAATAATTTTTATCTGCATCTAGCTCTGAAAAAATATTTGGGCTTCTAGCTGTGTGTGGGACTTGTTCTATTAGTCCATCTATACTGACCTCCATCAGGTTGCAAACTGAATATCATTTTTTTCTGCATCTACCTCAGAAAAAAAATTTGTGCTTCTAGCAGTGTGTGGGACTTGTTCTATTAGTCCATCTATACTGACCTCCATCAGGTTGCAAATTGAATATAATTTTTTTCTGCATCTACTTCTGAAAAAATATTTGGGCTTCTAGCAGTGTGTGGGACTTGGTCTATTAGTCCATCTACACTGATCTCCATCAGGTTGCAAATTAAAAATAATTTTTATCTGCATCTAGCTCTGAAAAAGTATTTGGGCTTCTAGCAGTGTGTGGGACTTGGTCTATTAGTTCATCTATACTGACCTCCATCAGGTTGCAAATTAAAAATAATTTTTATCTGCATCTAGCTCTGAAAAAATATTTGGGCTTCTAGCAGTGTGTGGGACTCATTGTATTAGGCCATCTATACCAAACTCCACCAGCTTTGAAATTAATAATAATTTTTAGCTGCATCTAGCCCTGAAAATAATTTTTCCCAATAGTGGTAGCAATAGAAATATGGGGCGCACGCCTGGCTAACAAAAATATACGCTTCATAACACAAAACACCAGCCTAGCGCAGTGCATTAATAAGATGGCATCATCGTCTCTCCCAGTGCTAGGCCTACTACGCAGGCTAGCATTCCTGTGCCTAAAACACAATGTATGGGTCCGCGCTAGCCACTATGCTGAGGGGTATAAAGCTGTTGCTAACGCTTTATAACAATTCAATTGGCAGATTTTCACAGAGCTCTTCCACAACGCCCACCCATCGGGCAACAGTTGCCCACCCTCCCTATGGGATCTAGTGGCGAATAGTTGATGCCATTAATCAAAGAGTCAGTTGCCCCATCAACGTGGCAAGCATACGGTAAGGCATGGGAAGAGTGGACACGACTAGTAGCAGGCAGACGGGTTGACCAATGTGAACAAGCCAGATCACAAGTCACCATAGAATTTCTCCACCAGCTAATGATGAGGGGCATATCAGGAGCGTCAGCGCAGCGGTGTCTGACCGGAGTAGCATTTCACTTCCAACTACTGAATTGGGGAGATGTGACAAAGATTCATCATCAGACAATCCATAAAAGGGTGGAAAAGGGGTCACTAAAACCCGTCACTAAAACTGATTTCTCACATCATATCCCTAACACCATTAACATGACACTCACAATTTGAAGCAACACTAATGTCTACTGCATTTGTGATCGCCTTCTTCGGGGCGCTATGTATAAGCGAATTAGTCCCTCAATCCAAAATTACCACCAGTGGAGGCTTATTACACCAGGGCGTAGTCATAGCCAATAATGCAATACGTCTACGCATACACCAATCGAAAACGGTTCCAGCGGGCAGGGGTACTTGGATACTTCTACAACCCACAAACGGTACACTGAGTCGGGTAACAATAGTAAAAACATATCTAACCATCAGATCACAAAGTAATTTCTTCCTATCACACATTGATGGAACGCCATTATCAAGATACCTGTTCCAAGCTATATTTAATAAATGCATAACATCGGCAGGGAACCACCCCAAAGATTACGGGACACACTCATTCCGCATAGGTGCGGCCACGGAAGCAGCAAGAGCAGGACTGTCAGAAACGGAAGTTCAGAGGATAGGGAGATGGCGATCCACGTGTTTGGCGAGATACATAAGACCGGACTTGTTATCCTAACGTGGTTTGTTTCTTTTACAGGTGACGCTAAGCCAACAGTGTGAGTGATAGGCCACTCGTATATATATTGGGCACAAAAAAGGGCGATAGTCCGCCCAGGCGGGAGGAAATTAGAGTTTCATAACACATATTTCAACTGGAGAGGTATTAGAGGCCTGCTATGGCCACAGGTACTAATGGAGGTAATCAAGGTAGGGAGAGAGGCAAGAGGTCCGGTCATCTTAGTTATACAGGCCAGGGGAAACAACCTAGGTCATCACAAGAGCGCATAACTAATGGCAATAATGAAACTAGACACTGAGCGCTTCAGAGAATTTTTCACAAAATTAGCTATAGTATGGTCAGAGATTGTGCCGATAGCGGTATGGCAAGGTGCGCGAGACATCATGGCCATCGAATGGACAAGGCGGGTAATAAATATTCGGATGGCAAAATTTAGAAGAGACAGAGGCGTTGTGGTGATACGACACCGACAACTGGAAGGAGATAAAGCAGGCCTCATACGGCCCGACGGTGTTCACTTAATAGATATTGGACTGGACATATTCCTGTCAGGACTCCAGGACGGAGTGGAACAAGCGTTAAGAGTGATGGGTGGGGGTCAGAGTCCTGCATACGAGTACGCTGGATCCTCCGTGGCCTGGAAATAGAAAGGACATGTTGGAGAGTTACACTTGTTGGCCAACTTGCCGGAGTGGGGATCCAGGGCATGCTGCAACAAGCTGAATTATTTTAGAAATAAAATGCCTTTCTAATGGAATGAGTATAAAGAGTTAATAAAGCTGTGACCGATCCTCACCCATCCAGTTGTAAGAGTTACATTATTGTATTGTCCATGAAAGGGGGGCGGTAGGGGGGCTGAGCGTCTGGGTTTGGTTGGGGGTCCCCACAGTCTGCCTAGGCTAGATTCATTTAAAAATTCTTATTAGATACACAGGCGGTGCAGCTTGCTTCGCAGCTGGGCTACTACGCCCAAAGTATTGCCTAGGCTAGATGCAGTTAAAAATTCTACGCTGACTAGCAGACACTGAAGATTTGGAGCAGACCTCTGAGTAAACAGCTCTTCAGACTCAACCATCTGTGTTACCCCAAGCCATAGTGTATGTAGTTTCTTACAGTTAAAAGGGGGGGTGCGACCCAACCCACCTGGAATTGACGATGCCAACGTCACGTAAGACACAGCAAGGTGACTCCCAAAATTGTGGCACAGACACCACTTAACCCTAGAACGCATACCTGTGGCCTTGCAGGCCCGCCCAGTTAATTGTTTTCTATTTTCTGCAAGATTACTTTAGTTAGAATTTTGAAACTCTAGGTATTCTTCATGTATATAGTTGTTTGTCATTTGAGTTTGAGTTATTCCATGTTATTTGCACACGGGCCTAAAGGGCCCCAGGTATGTGAAAGTGTAGATTTTTATGGTCATGCGTTCTAGGGTTAAGTGGCATCAATTGCCCCACTGTTGCTTAAAACGGTTGGTGAGGTGATTTTACCAAATCCCCAAGCTTTTAGTCTCCCAAGGATGACACAGGGGTAGAAAAGTCCTTGTGAATCCATGATTTGTTCATCTTTATGAACGTGAGTCTGTCTACATTCTCAGTGGACAGCCGCGTGCGCTTATCTGTCAGCACACCACCAGCAGCGCTGAACACACGTTCAGAGAGAACGCTGGCTGCATGGCATGACAAGATCTCCAAGGCGTGAGTGGCGAGCTCCGGCGATTATTCCAGATTGGAATACCAAAATGAGCAAGGGTCCAGTGACACAGTCATGGCTTCGATGTTCACTTGGAGGTTCTCCTGTACCATCCTCTCTAGGCATTGACTATGTGTCAGACTTCTTGTCTCCTGTGGCCTTGCAAAGGATGGTCTAAAAAAGTGGTGAAACGATTCCACAAAATTGCTGTTACCAGCAGATACTGTGTTACTGTTACTGTTTGAGTGATGAAGACTCGACAGTCCCACCGTTGGCAAGTTAGAACTGTGAGATTCACTACGTGCACCACTGGTGTTTTGTGGAAAAGCACATGTAAGATTCTGCAACAGCGTCTGCAGATACTCCTGCATTCGTCAATACCTTTTTATGGCAGGAATTATTTCGGCAAATATACTTTTGTACCGGGGATCTAAGAGTGTGGCAACCCAGTAGTCGGGATTACTTCGAATTCTGACAATCCGGGGGTCATGTTGCAGGTAGTGCAGCAAGAAGGCACTCATGTGTCTTGCGCATCCAGAAGTACCAAGTCCTTGTTGTGTTGGTAGCGAGGTAAGAATCATGCTTCCTTCCTCTGCCCTCTCCCTCCAACCTCGCACAACAGAAATGTGATCAAGGTCTCCCTCATCTGATGAGTCTTCCATGCCCATCGCCAGTTCGTCCTCCACTTCTTCCTCGGCTCCTGCACCTTCCTCAACAGTTTGGCTGCTACCATGCGCCCTGGTTAATCCCTCTCCCCCACCCTCCCATGCCTGCCGCCTTGGTGCTGCCAACCGTCTGGACCTTGGAGATGTTATCCCTTCCGCATACGACTCCTCCTCTACTTCCTCCACCTCCTCTTGTCCCACCACCTGACTCTGAATTCCGTTTAATGTGTGCTCCAGCATGTAAATCACCGGAATAGTCATGCTGATAATGGCATCGTCGTCAGCACTAAACATCTTTGTCGCCATTTCAAAACTGTGCAGAAGGGTGTGTGGCTCCCCTGAGGGTTCAGTCGCCACAGAGTTACTGCATCTCACCCAGAGGTGTGGTATCTCACCCTCAGGTAAGGAAGGCATATGGCTCGGGACCCTGACTCCTGCATCCAACACATACCCGCAGTGGGGGTAGGGCGAGATTGCTCCTAAGGGAGAGCACAGTCCCAGGTCCCTAGCTGTTTTGAGGGTCCTATGTAGTGGGTGCTTAGGGGAGCAGCTTAGGGGAGCACATGACAAGGAGAGTATAAATAGGAAGATATCTTAGAAAGAGCAAGCCAGACAGAGGAGGAAAAGTGACAGGAGCAGAGACTAGGCATGAGCTCTGCTCCGGAGGCGGGCCTAGCCTGGGAGGCCCAGGACTGAAGGAGAGAAGAGAGGAGTGGGAGCTGGAAGGCTCCAGGAACCGAAGGGACCCTACGGCTACGGGCCGTGCAGAAGGCCACCCGTACTCCCGCTGCTACCAGGAGGTAGAGGGGTCAGGCCAGATAAGGGGAACCGGTCCCTCAACTAGCGGAGAAACAGCAAGGCTCAACTAGAAACCGGAGGCTGCTGCATTTCATGTACTGCAGGCCAAAGTCCACACCAGTCTCACTAAGAAGGTAGCCACATAGGACCCAGGGGATGGAACACACGTCACCTGCCAAGGCCCGAGGATACCGGATAGAAGTGTCACTGGGTGTGAGGTGCAGGGAGAAGGCCAGAGAAAGGACACACAGAAGGGGGTCCTGCTAAGTACTCCGGAGCTATCTGGGGGTGGACTGAGCCCCTCACTGAGTATGCACAGCACGACGGCGGAGATTGCTCTGGTACCTGTAATCTGGACTACAACAACTGTGAGTAATATCTTGAGACGGCATCACACGGACTCTGTGTTCATTACTGACTCCCTGCACTACAACCACCATCATCCACCCACACTGCCCTGAAGCTACACTCTTCCTGTGGTGAGTAATAATACCGTTGCTGCAAAACCACCAGCTTCAGAGGACTGTTCCGCAGCGACGGCCCCTTTGGCCGCACTCCACAGGTGGCGTAGTCAGACATTATAAAATCCATATATACAAATTACCCTTGGATTGACCGCCCTGGGTCACGGAATGGGTCACCGCCACAGTGACTACAACCCCCAGCGTCTACCGGCCCGGCTCAGGGTACCCCATTGCCCAGGGGGCGCGTCAACTTCATAGGTCCCTGATCTGAGACCACTCCTGCAGCGTGATTTGCCCCACCTCTGGATCTCGTTGGCCCAGGTTATACGTCAGAACGTATTGCACCAGGGCTTGTCGGTGCTGCCACAGTCGCTGCAACATGTGCAGAGTTGAATTCCACCGTGTCGGCACATCGCATTTCAGCCGGTGATGTAAGTCGTTGAACTGCGGGATGCGAACGGCGGAAGTGAGCACACAGCGACCGTGCCCTCTGCAGAAGGCCATCTAGTCCGGGATAGTGGGCTAAAAATTGCTGGACAACCAGGTTCAACACGTGAGCCATACAAGGCACGTGTGTGACATTGCCCCGGCGAAGTGCCGCACCCAGGTTTGCAGCATTGTCGCACATGGCCTTCCCTGGTTGCAGGTCCAGTGGAGACAACCTTTCATGAAACTGGGTCTCCAGAGCTGACCACAACTCCTCAGCTGTGTGACTCACATTTCCCAGACATTTCAAAGTAAACACTGATGCCGTTGAGCCCTGCTGCCAGCATAGTAAGGAGGTGTGCAGGATTCCTTCTGCGCAGTTAGAAAGTAGGTGGCATTACCAGACAGGCTTTGGGTGCAGGTGGAGGACCGAGAGGAGGTTGAGGAGGCAGAAGCAGTGGAGGAACTTCAAGATAAAGAGGATTGACGCACAACTCGTGGGGACGGTAAGACTTGGACAGCAGCCCCTTGTCCTGCTGTCACCATAGTTACCCAGTGCCCAGTCAGCGACATGTAACGCCCCTGTCCATGCCTTCTCGTCCAAGTGTCTGTGGTGAAGTGCGACATGCTAGTGGAGCGCAGGCACACCTTTCTTTGAGAAGTAGTGCCGACTGGGCATCTGGTACTGGGACACTGTGACGGACATAAGGTCTTGAAAATCCTCTGTGTCCTCCAGGTGGAAAGGCAGCATTTCTGTAGCCAACAGCTTGCAGATGGTGAAATTCAACCTCTTAGCTTTCTCATGGCTAGGAGGAAATGGTCTTTTACTTTTCCACATCTGAGGGACCGAGGGCTGGCTGTTGTGCTTAGACGGTGTTGAGTAGGGTGTCCCCGGCAAACTGCCGGTCTGTGAGGAAGATGCAGGCGGACATGTTAGGTTGCCTTGATCCAAAGATGGTGCTCTCGATGTCGGAGAGCGCTCAACACTAGCAGGTGTTTCCACTTCCCAATGAACTGACGACCTGCCAATCACACTGGCTGCTGCGGGTAAAGAGGTGGCAGGTCTGCGTCCAAAAACATGTGTGACTGCTGTCCCCCCAGTCACAGAGGATGAAGAGGCTGCGGATGCACAAGATGGGGCAGACGGTGGTTGGCCCAGCCGGCTAGGCCGCATTGTAGCACAGTGAGCTTCCCACTGCAACTTATGCTTCATATCCATGTGACGGTACATGCATGAAGTACTCAAACTATGGATTTTTTGGCCTCTACTTAGCTTTTGCTGACAAATATTACAGATAACACGAGTTGGGTCATCCTTATCGATCTGAACAAATGCCCAGGCTATGCAAGGCTTAGAGCCCATGTGACCTGAAGAGCCACTACGACTTGTGGTCAGAGGCAGAGTTGTGGTTGAGGATGCAGTTGTTGACGTGCTTCCAGTACTCCGTCTCTGTTCAGGAAGGCGCAACCTAACCTCGTCGTCAATAGCATCTGTGATGCCCCGCTGCGCTTGGTATCACAGATCCTACAAGAGTGCATTGATGGAATCCTCCACAAGAGGCCCCCATAAACATTCACACATCTCCACCTTCCACCTCAGACCAGCAGAGGGAGCCCGTTAGGGATAGAAATAGGGAAGGTGGAGCTAGGCAGTTCAGTTCCTCTGAAGAGTTCCTGCAGTAGAGAAGCCTAAGAGAGGTCAGTCTGCAGTGGAGCTCAGTCTAGTCTAGAGAACTCAGTTAATAGTTCAGCAGTGGAGCACGAGGCTCCTGCTTGCTAGATTCAGGGAGCCCAGATAGAGCTTAAGGTGTGCCGGTGCCGTAAGATCAGTGAAGCGCGGCAAGCTGCCGTTAGTGTGCATAGCCTAGTGAGGGCCCGGGTAGGCCGAAGGCGAGTGGCGAGTTAGTACATAAGGGGCAGAGGAGCTTAACCAGCTCACCCCGAAGCATTTACCGGACACAGGATCCGAGCTTACCGGTATCTCTATGACCCAGTAAGGCATAACCGGAATCCCTGGAGAACTACAAGTCCCAGGATCGCTAAGGTGCTGATATGTAACAGAGCCAGGAGACGCTTAGGCCCCGCATACTGGGAGCGTGAACTCCAAGAGAAGGCCCTACCACAAGGTCAGCCAGCGCAGGACAGAGACAAAGTTAGGCCTAGCTCCAGGCAGGTCAGAAGCTTACTACGCAGAGGCAAGAAACAGGAGGCCCTACACCCGCTCATTGGGGAGGATCCTGATATGCACCCTTCACCCTACAGTGCTCCGGGATGTGCCTGAATTTCCACCAGTAAAAGGTACTGAAGTGACTACCGTGTCCGTTCCCGTTCTTGCTCTGACCCAGCTGGGTCTCGCCTGTCCTGCATTCCCCCTGCATACGCTGCCCTGAGACCTAGGTCCACCTGTGGGGAGCTATACCATCGAGCTGCCTTATCACCGGCCTCAGTGGACTACTGCAGCGCTGGTGCTTGTCACCAGATACCACAGGTGGCGTCATGAACTCTTAAAAAAATTAACAATTATCCACCCTTTTAAAGAGAGACCCCAGGGTACGGGCCAGGGAGCCGACCACCGCGACATCCCCAAGGCCAGTCAAATGCCCTGGTACCGAGTCATCCCCATCCCCAGGGCTAGTCACATCCTCCTCCACCTCCTCTGCTGACCTCATCGACTGGCTGACTGTGGGTTGACAGTAAGTGGGATCGCCAACCTCGTCATCATCACCCTGTGTGTTATCACACCCGTTGTCCTCCGAGCCAACCTCTTCCTGCCCTGACCGAAAAGTCAAGTTGTCGCTCCAATCAGGTATTTGAGTCTCATCATCGTCTTCATCATTGTCTCCACCAACAGGAGTTACAGTTTGGGAACAAGGGTCTACATTATGCTCAGAACCTTCTTCATCTGGTCCTGGATCCGACTTATAAAGATTCTGGGCATCAGATCAGATCATTTCCTCATCTGGATTAACAGAAGCTCTGGAGCAGACCTCCGTTTCCCAGGCTATAGTATGAGTAAACAGCTGTGCAGACTCAACCATCTGTGCTACCCCATACTCAGACGGCCAGCTGGAGACTTGGGAGCTGTGAGGAAGCAAGTGCGATTGGGGTGACACCTCTGAGGACTGGAGTATTTGTGATGTTGAAATTGAGGTGATGGAGAGCCCACTTGAAGGAGCACTTGATATCCGTTGAAGCACCTGCTGTTTTTGTGCCTCATTTAGAATTTGTAGCGATGGGCGTGTCCGTAAGAATGGGATCGTATCACATTGTCCACGAAAAGAAGTCGACATCTTAGTTTGGCTGGAAGATGGTCTTTCTTCTGCAGATGTTACCCCCCCCCCCACCGTGGGGGGCCTCGACCCACCGGCGGACAGGAACCAGTATTGGGATAGGGGGGCTGGCCGTCAGGGTCCACCGCGGCTCTGGCACAAACCCGGCGACACAGAGGTGGCACGGGCAGGAACGGACTGGCCGTGTCGGCTTCTCACTTTTTGGATTTTAGAAGGGCATGACATGCCTATATCTGTGTCTCCCCCTCCTTTTACTCCTCCACCTCTTTTCTTTTCGCATGACTATATGTACTTGTCACTTTTCCATGTGTTAGTTGTGTCTTCTGAGCAGTTTGTCAGCTTTTGGACACCTTTGAAGGTGTTTTCTATGTGTTTCTATGTGTTTTTGTTTGCCTGCCATTGGTTTTAACGGTGTTCGAAGGTGTTCGACGAACAGTTCGACGAACAGTTCGGCGAACACACGGGTGTTCGACGAACCGAACCGAACTCGAACACTACGGGGGTGGCTCAACACTAGTCTGGACCACATATTCCTCACCCTGATCCTCTTTCCTCCCACCATCCTGAGTGTCCGGAGACAAGTGATTCCACACTTGGACACTCTGAAGAGCTGTTCACATTTCTATTTATAGATTCTGGCCTCTCGCTCGATCCGCTTCAAGCAGGGCAAGAGGAGATCACATAAATTGATGCCCAAATATTTCACCAGCCACTGTCACACAAAGGTGACAGTGAGAAAGTGCAATTACTCTCACAAGAGGTGGGTGATGATGATGAGACCTAATTGCCAGCATGTCAGGAGGAGGCCCAGGGTGAGTACGTGGAAGACGAGGTGATGGATGATGAAGTCACTGACCCAACCCGGCAAGGTGACATGCATAGCGAGGACAGCAGCGCAGAGGGGGAGGGAGGCATAGCACCACAACAGGCAGAAACAAGCAGTGGGTTGGCCACAGACACCGTTGCCAGTCCAACTGTTAGGTTTTCCAGAGTTTGGCTCTTTTTTAAAGACTGTCCAGTTAACCCCAAAAAGGCCATTTGCAACATCAGCAGGGGCAGAAAAACTACCAGCCTGACCACCACCAGCATGCTCAGACATATGACAGCAAAGCACCCGACTAGTTGAGCCGAACTCCAGGGTCCAGAAACAGTGTCTGTGGGTGACACCACTGCCAGTTCCACTGTTGTGCGTGCACGCCAATCGCCCTATCAAGCGAAGATGCCTCCTACCCTGCACCTGTCATTGAACACTTGCAACCACCACCATCAATAACCACGTCCATGTCCTTGTCCAAGTGCAGCGTTCAGTTGTCCCTTCCTCAGTCCTTTGAACGCAAGTGCAAATACGCAGCCAACCACGCACAGACCATAATACTAAACTGCCACATTTCTCAACTGCTTGCACTTGAAATGTTGCCTTTTAGGCTCATGGAGATGGAAGCTTTCTGCAACCTCATGGAGGCGGCCGTCCCTCGGTACTCAGTCTCCAGCCGCCACTATTTCTCCCAGTATGGAGTTGCCGCCTTACACAATCATGTGTCCCAGAACATTACACGTGCCCTCACCAATGCAGTTACTGGGAAGGTCAACCTAACCACAGACACATGGACAAGTGCTTGTGGCCAGGGATCTCACTGACGGCACACTGGGTTAATATTGTGGAAGCCAGGACCCAGTCAGACCCTTGGACGGAACACGTGCTCCCAACGCTGAGAATTGTCGGCCCTGGGTCAATCAGGGTTGTCCCTACATTCTACAGCTCCTGCACCTCCTCCTCCTCTTCAGTCTCCATCTCGGAAATGACCACATCAGTCGGAAGCTGAAAGCGCTGCAGCACTGACTCGGCCAAGCGGTAACAGGCTGTGCTGAAGCTAATATGCTTAGGTGACAAACCGCACACCGCTTCAGAGTTGTTGAAAGCTGTAACAGAGCAAGCAGATCTGTGTCTCACCAATGAACCTACAGTCAGGCATGGTCGTGTGTGACAAAGGCCGGAACCTGGTGGTGGCTCTGAGACTTGGCAATCTCACACACGTACCGTGCCTGGCCCATGTGCTCAACCTAGTGGTTCAGCAGTTTCTCAAAAGCAGCGTTTGCAGCTTCCAACTCACCAACTGGTGTGCGATGTCACCACGCATTGGAACTCAACGTTGCAGATGTTGGGAAGGATTTGTGAGCAGCAGAGGGCAGTTGTTGAGTACCAGCTTCATCACGCTCGTCAGTATTCAGGTCAGCCTCCGCACATAAGAGCTGATGAGTGGGCATGGATGTCTGACATCTGTGCCATCCTCCAAAATTTTGAGGACTCCACCAAGATGGTGAGCGGTGATGACACCATAATTAGCGTCACCATCCTGCTTCTATGTTTACTGAAAAGCTCGCTGCTCACAATTAAAGAGGAGGCATTGCAGGCGGAGCACAATGAGAAGGAGCAAGAAACTATACAGCATGATGCTGCACAACCCAGCCTCATCTCACCTCAATGCGGATTGGGTGATAATGAGGAGGAGGAGGAGGAAGAGGATGAGGAGGAGGAGCAGGAGCTGGTTTCCTGCACTACAGATGGTACTATCCACACATCATTCATACCGTCTGTTCAGCGTGGATGGCCCGAGGAAAGGGAGAATGAGTAGGAGGAGGAGAAGGAGAGCATGGACAGTCGTCCTCTTAGTCAGGACAGGGAAGTCTTGGCTGTTGGCAGTCTGGCACACATGGCTGACTTTATGTTCTGCTGCCTGTCCTGTGAACCTCGCTTTGTACACATTTTTGCCAACACTAATTACTGGTTGGTCACACTTATAGACCCATGCTACAAGGAGAACTTTCTATCTCTCCTTTCTGTGGTGTGGTGGCCCTTATTGAAGAATTATTTAAAAAATTCCCATCTGAAAACACTGGCGGCAGAGGTCACAGTTTGTTGGACAACCAAGGAGTACAGGTGAGGGAGACACAAATACGATGCAGCAGAGGGAGGGGAACACTGTCAAAGGTCTGGGACAGTTTTCTCAGATCCTCCCAGCACCTAGGCCCTGATGCGCGGGGTACTCTGACATGGAGGGAAAAGTTTTGGAAGACGCTGAAGGAGTATGTTGCCGACCGTACCAACGTCCTCCGTTATTCCTCTATGCCTTATAAGTATTGGGTATCCAAGCTGGACACGTGGCATGAACTGTCTCTCTATGCCTTGGAGGTCCTGGACTGCCATGCCGCTAGTGTTTTGTCAGAGCGAGTTTCTAGTGCCACCCTGGGTATTATAACTGATAAGTGCATCTGCCTGTCAACTGAAAATGCTGACAGGCTTATGTAGCACCCTGAGGATTCGGCTGCTACAGGGGTATTGCACCTCAACCCAGAGGTGTGATATTCCACTCCCGGATAAGGATGGAGAGTGGAACTGAGCTCGGTAGGCTGCATGCACTACACACATCCCATTTCCGGGGAACAGACCAACGGTACTCCCACTTAGAAATGTGCAGGTACGACCGAGTCTGTTCCTGGCTGGGGTGGGAGGGGGGTGGTACATCCCAAGTAGTGTAGGGGCAGATAGGGGGAGCAGCCTGGGTAAAGATAGGAGCTCATTGGGTGCTGGTCACCTGAGCTCACACATAGAGGGAGTATTTAAGGTGGGCACCATCTAAGATCAGGGTCAGTCAGTCAGTCAGTCAGTCTTTGCAGAGAGGAGAGGAAGAGAGCAGAGGAGCAGAGCGGCCTGAGCCAGAGTGAGAGAGGAGAAGAAAGAGAGACCCAGAGGGGGTAAAAAGAAAGGACTCTGAGAACCCAAATTCAATCCCCGGGTGAAGAGTCGGCAATAGGGTACCGGAGCCCAAACTGGTGGGGGCAAAAGCACACCCTAGCCAGAGACCGGAGGCCGTGGGCAGCGTCTGCCACGGCCACCCACCACATCCACCCCGAAGGCAAACCACGTGGAGGGTCAGGGAACCCAAGGCCAAGGGTCTCCCAACAGAAGGCCCGAGGGAGCTGGACCTAGGTGGATCACTAGTGGGGACGGCCAGAGGAAAGGACAGAAGGAGAGCTCAGGGTCACGCTCCGGACTTGCTTGGGGGTTGGCTGGATCCAGGACCTGGTGGACGCAGCACGGCTCGGGTGGTCACTTGAAGCTGGAGTGACCGGAACATCAGCAGTGAGTAAATACCCTAAACTGCACAACCCGACTCTGTCCTCATTTAACATCTACGCTGCACCACCACAACCCCCATCCTCTGCACCTGACCCCCTGAGGCTATACCCCACCCGTTGGGGGTTATACTACCAAAAGCTGCACCAACACCATCAGCCTCAGCGGACCCTGCTGCAGCGGCGGCCGTAGTGACCGCAATACAACGGGTGGCGTAGTCGACATTAAGAACTTAATAACATCTGTAGGACTGCCACATACAACTGAGTTTGACACCCTGGGCACGGACCGGGTCACAGCCACTCGGAGACTACAACCCCCATCTGATCCGGCTCCGGGTATTCCCCTAAAGAATATGGCCCAGGGGGCGCGTCACTTACTCTTATCAAAATGAACAAGGGCTGGATTGGGCCAAACTTCTCAACACCACCGGATGATAGCAGCGGAACATAAAGTCAAATCCTGTGTTTTTTTTGGAGGGGTGTATTCCCATGCACCTCTTCACACCCAGGCATAAGTATACGCCTCATGATTTTGTCTGTTTTGCTTCACCCTCCTTCTACTTTTTCTCACCTCCACCACCATATCAACAGGGTGATGCAACACCCACATAATTTTTTTTAAGGGTGTTTATGATGCCCATAGGAAATATTTTTAGAGGCCTACCTCTAACATTCTGTATTTAATACAGTATGTTCATTTATACAGAATGTTCATGTATAACCTCCAGGGGCAAATGTTTTTCAGCCCATGCACTTAGTGCATTACCAGTATAGAAGACCCACTCCTTAATAATGGGAACAAGTTTTTTAATGAGGCCATCCTCTACATCTCTTCAAAGGGGTATTGGAGGGTGTCCAAATTTTTGGCACTCCTTTCAGTCACTGCATACGCAATAACATATAGGAGACCCACTTCTTTATAATGGAAAAAAATTTTTAATGAGGCCCTCCACTATGTATCTTTAAAGAGGTATTGGAGCACGTCCTAATTTTTGGGAGCACGTCCTAATTTTTGGCAGCTCTTGAACTTGCTGCATACGCAATAACAGTATAGGAGACCCACTCCTTAAGAAGGGAAAAATAAAAAGTACTGAGGCCCTTCACTACGTCTATTCAAAGTGGTATTGGAGTGCGTCCTAATTTTGAGCAGCCCTTGAACTTGCTGCATATGCAGTAACAGTATAGGAAACCCACTCCTATGTTGTATGTTGCAGTACCAGATGGCCTTTGTTGAAGAATTCTTTAAAAAAATCCCATCTGACAATGCTGGCAGCAGTGGTCACAGTTTCTTGGAGAGCCAAGGAGTACAGGCGAGGGAGAAACAAAGCGATGCAGCAGAGGCCTGAGTTTTCTCAGACCCTCCCAGCGCCCAGGCCCTGATGCATGGGTTACTCTGGCAAGGAGGGAAATGTTTTGGAAGATTCTGAAGGACTACCTTGGCGACCATACCAGGGTACTCCGTGATTCCTCTGTGCCTTATAACTATTGGGTATCCAAGCTGGACACATGGCATGAACTGTCTCTCTACGCCTTGGAGGTTCTGCTAGCGTTTTGTCAGAGATGGTTTTTAGTGCCACCAGGGGTATTATAACATAAACGCAATAACAATATAGGAGACCCATATTGAGAAGGCCAATTCAAATCGATTCTATATTCTACAATATTACCTCTCTTATCTGAAATTTGTTTACAGATGAGCTATCGGAGTATGGATAGCGTATTACATCAATCCAGTCAGGTATTATTGCCTTATACTGTGTACTGCTGTTGCTGCTGCAGAAAAAAAAATCTATTCTATTCCCTATTGATACCGCTGTTAGCTGCATTTACAATAGGGACTGGTGCAAGGTATCATCAGCTGAACATAAGTGTAGTTCATTGCCGTCGAATACATCTCTTCAACAGTGCATTACTGGAAATTTTCCATGCACTCGTTGACCAATTAATATTTTTTAACTGTGATCTTTGCTCACAAATTCATGAAAGCAGGCAGGGTTGCTTGCGTTACTTCACAGTTTGGTGGTGAACGTACCAAAAAAACCCTCTTCAGAGCCGGTTAAATTCTATTTTCTATTGTACTATTGTACTATATTACCTCTCTTATCTGAGATTCATGTACAGGTGACCTATAGCAGTTGGTATAGCGTCTTCCAGGCATCTGGTCAGGGATTATTGTATTATACTCTGTGCTGACAAAAAAAAATCTATTCCCTATTGATAACGCTGGATTGATGGAAATGAGTGTTCATTCTCGTCGCATACATCCCTACAACAATCCATAACTTGATAGATTTTTTCCATGCATTCGTTCACCGATTCATAATTTTTAATGGTGATCTGTAATTAGAAATTGATGAAACAGACAGGGTTGATTGCATTCCTTCACAGTTTGGGGGTGAAACGTAGCAAAAAAACCTCTTCGGAGCCGGTTAAATTCTATTTTCTATTGTTCTATATTATCTCTCTTATCTGAGATTCGAATAAGAGTGACCTATAGCAGTGGGATAGCATCTTACAGGCATCTAGTCAGGGATTATTGTATTACACTCCATGCTGAAAAAAAAATTATATTCCCTATTGATATAGCTATTTGCTGCTTTTAAAATAGGGACAGGTGTTAGATGGTATTATCAGCTGGAAATGAGTGCTCATTCTGGATGTGTCTGATCATGTCTCACACACCACATGACCAGATAAGGTAGTAAAATGTTAACATAGTATGTGAACATAGCCCAGAGTGTGGAGGAGCATTTTTTTTTTTTTATTTATTTTGCCTCATACTGTATATAATTCATTACCCTGGAAAGAGTGTTAACATTTTTTCCAGGAAAATCCATTTTGCTTCGTTTTTGTATGTTTTATTGTCAATCCGTAAACGTGGTGTAATACTCTGACAACATTGTTCACAGCAGTGACCTGGGAGTCAGAGATGCTTCCAGGGGTCTTCCCCATGCTGTTCCTGTGTCATTTGAGCACTGTTTACATTGATCTGGCCAATTTTTAGGCCCCCTCCAGACCTTCGGGGGGAGGGGCTGCCGGAAAAATGCTCGAGTTTCCCATTGATTTACATTGGGCTTGTTTCTCGGGTCGAGCACCCGAGCATTATGATTTGCTCGACCAAAGCAACGAGCACCCGAGCATTTTAGTGCTCACTCATCACTAGTAATTAACCTATCTCAACATGCTCTGACTCCCATACAAATTAGAGTATTAGAAAGAGGCTTAACTTTCTCTCCTACATGTAATTTAGACTCGTTAACGACGGTGGGAGATTTACACATTTTTGCTAGGAAGCTGATCCTCCAATAATTACACTTTAAGAATGACATGAGTAGTATCTTTTCTACTGTTGAAGAAAAAGAGGCTCTTAAAATTTTGGAATCTTTGCTTGAGGAAAATACTGTGGAAGAGGTCAGTAACTTTCCGACATCATTATTGAATATATCAAAAAAATTTCCACCTCTGAGTATGTGCCCGGCAGTGGAAGTTTTTACCAAACTGGTTACCACTAAAGTGGAGACTTTAGTACAAAAAACATCTTGGGTTTCTAATTTAAATTAAGAAGAAAGGTAAGCAGTGATTAAATTGCAGTCCCCTACGGACGTTGAATTCAAACACAACTTTATGAGAAACAAGCTAACCTCTTGTTAAACGGGCCACACTGTTACAAAAAATTATCTTACAATCACCTTACTTCCTTTCAGACCGAACTAATATCCATTTTGCAAAAGGCTCTGGATATTAGCATCATTCCCCAAAAATAGCTGACACCATTCGTAATCTGCATCCCAAGCTACCTATCGTTTATCTGATCCCTAAATTACACAACAATCCCTAGGATCCACCAGGTAGGCCTATAGTAGCGGGAAATGGGGGCCTGTGTGAAATTGTTTTCCAATTCATTGACCATTACCTTAAGCCCATGGTATCATCTCTGCCTTCATACATTTCTGCCTTTCAAAGAGTAAACCATCTTTATCTTGAGGATCATATGATTATGGTAACAGCCGATGTCGAGGCCTTATACACCTCTATCAAACATGAGGATGGCCTCAGGGCAGCAGCTTGGTACTTGAAATCCAGTAATTTAAAACCGGCACTTATTGATTTCATTCTGATCCTCCTGGAATTTATCCTCAGACATAACATCTTTACCTTTAACAACAAAACGTACCTGCAATTACAAGGGACAGCCATGGGGGCATCATATGCCCCCTCTTACTCTAATCTGTTTTTAAGAGCATAGGAAAGGGAAGTATTCCAGGGGGTGGACATTGCCGAGATAGGTATGGTACACGGATGGATGCGTTTCATAGATGATATTTGGTTTGCGTGGGAAGGAACGGTACATGATTAAGGAATTTTGATGAGAAAACTCAATAATAATCCACTGAATACTAAATTAACTTACAAATTTGAAAAAGAATTAGAGTTTCTGGATCTTCAAATAAATGTTTCTTCAGATGGTCGGATTATGACTGACATATATTGAAAGCCAACAGCGACTAATTCCTTCCTGCATGCAACCTCATCGCATCCACCGTCTGCCATTAGAGAAATACCCATTGGCCAATTTCTGAGGGCAGAATTTCTGCTCAGAGGATAATTCTTTTGAAACACAAGCTTACACATAGTTTAATGGATAGAGAGTATAGTCGACGATCTATCAGAAAGGGATACAAACGAGCAAGAGGGATCTCCAGAGAGAAATTAATCTATGGTACTTGTTAGAACCCTCCTGTTAGTTTTTTCTATCTTGTGTTTTGCGGTCACGTGACCATCTGCCTATATATTCCAGCTCCGCCCTTCTGGCCTTGCTGGACTTCAGTGTTGTTTGACTGTCTCTCTAGCCAGGTGCTTCGGTGCCTATCTCTGTCTAGTTCGCTTGGTCCTCTTGGACCTCTAGTACTTTTTGTCAGTTTGTCTTTTGTGTTCTGCAACAACTTCTGTTAGGAGGTGTCCCATTTTTGTCCCAGTCCTTAGTACTTTTAGGGACCCCTCCCTTATTTCTATAGGTCTTCGTTCAGACTAGCCGAGGACAAAGGCGGGTCTGTTCACAAGGAACAGGCAGCCCGCTACATCGTAGGGATTCAGCTTAGTCTTACTGTAGGGACAGCTTTCCCCTATCTTTCCTTAGTTTATGTTGCAGATCATAACAGTACTTATGAAAAAAATCGGACACACACAAACTGAGGGCCAAGTATGTTTCATCTCTACTTTCAGTAATCGGTGGAATGACCTTAAGCAAATTCTTGGAAAATATTGGAACGTCCTTTTGAGAGATCCGATTCTCCGCAAGGTTATTCCCCCGTTTCCATCTATGGTAGCCAGGCGAAGCCAAAAATCTAAAAGATATTTTGGTTCACAGCCATTATGATCCTGTGAAGAAATTAACAATTAAGAATTTAGCAAAGTCTAAAACATTCCAAAACCATGACAGATCTAAATGTTTTCAAATTAGGAAACATTTAACATGTTCTTCCAAAAGGGTAATATACTATGTCAAATGCCCCTGTGATCTGATTTACATAGGCCTCACTGTACGTGAATTAAAGGAGAGGGTGAGAGAACACATCAGAGACATTACAAAGGCACAAACCATTGATGATTGGTCTCTACCAATTGGTCTCTACTCAAAACTTTGCCTCGCCATTTCAAGCAACACCATAGCTGCAACCCCATAGGCGTCAAAATTATAGGCATTGATCAAGTAGAGATGGGAGTGAGGGGCGAAGATATGGGTAGGATCCTTGCACAATATGAAAGTACATGGGTCTACCATCTTGGTACTTTGACACCACAGGGCTTAAATAAAAGCTTCGGTTTTGGGTCCTTTTTGTAGCTACTTTTTAGGTGTTTTATTTTGGGGTTGGTTTTAATTCATATTTTTTATTTTTAATCTAATTATAACCTTTTTATACTTACCGTAAAGTTCCTATTGTCCTGTCCTGGGTGTCCTCTGTGTAGAGATGTAGTTCCGGCTTCTGTGGACTCTTGTGGTCCTGGCTCAGATATCGATGGCATTCTCTGTGGCTCTGGTGACCTGAGGAAAAGGAACGGGAGACATTATGGATTATCTATAAACAATTTCATCTATATGGAATATATGGACTAACCAGTTTATGGACAGTTGATGTTGAGCCTCTCGCCCCTTTTTTCTTTTTTTGCCCGTGCCTTTCTTCTCCCACCCCCACCTTTTTTTTCCTTCCTTCCTTCTGTCACATCTGCACATAGCACTTTGATCATATGTACTTTGATCAAATCCCCTTTCGGCTTTGGAAAATATCCTAAGCACTTTTTTCTCATTCTATATATTATCATATTTTGCACAAGGCACTTTATTGTAGTAATTATGTACTGTACAGACCAAAAGTTTGGACACACCTTCTCATTTTAAGATTTTCTGTATTTTCTTGACTATGAAAATTGTACATTCACACTGAAGGCATGAAAACTATGAATTAACACATGTGGAATTATATACTTAACAAAAAAGTGTGAAGCACCCCATCACTCTCCTTCTTGGTCAAATAGCCCTTAAACAGCCTGGAGGTGTGTTTGGGGTCATTGTCCTGTTGAAAAATAAATGATGGTCCAACTAAACGCAAACCGGATGGAATAGCATGCCGCTGCAAGATGCTGTGGTAGCCATGCTGGTTCAGTATGCCTTCAATTTTGAATAAATCCCCAACAGTGTCACCAGCAAAGCACCCCCACACCATCACACCTCCTCATCCATGCTTCACGGTAGGAACCAGGCATGTAGAGTCCATCCACTCACCTTTTCTGCGTCGCACAAAGACACGGTGGTTGGAACCAAAGATCTAAAATTTGGACTCATCAGACCAAAGCACAGATTTCCACTGGTCTAATGTCCATTCCTTGTATTCTTTAGCCCAAACAAGTCTCTTCTGCTTGTTGCCTGTCCTTAGCAGTGGTTTCCTAGCAGCTATTTTACCATGAAGGCCTGCTGCACAAAGTCTCCTCTTAACAGTTGTTGAAGAGATGTGTCTGCTGCTAGAACTCTGTGTGGCATTGACCTGGTCTCTAATCTGAGCTGCTGTTAACCTGCGATTTCTGAGGCTGGTGACTCGGATAAACTTATCCTCAGAAGCAGAGGTGACTCTTGGTCTTCCTTTCCTGGGGCGGTCCTCATGTGAGCCAGTTTCTTTGTAGCGCTTGATGGTTTTTGCAACTGCACTTGGGGACACTTTCAAAGTTTGTCCAATTTTTCGGACTGACTGACCTTCATTTCTTAAAGTAATGATGGCCACTCGTTTTTCTTTACTTAGCTGCTTTTTTCTTGCCATAATACAAATTCTAACAGTCTAATCAGTAGGACTATCAGCTGTGTATCCACCAGACTTCTGCACAACACAACTGATGGTCCCAACCCCATTTATAAGGCAAGAAATCCCACTTATTAAACCTGACAGGGCACACCTGTGAAGTGAAAACCATTTCCGGTGACTACCACTTGAAGCTCATCAAGAGAATGTCAAGAGTGTGCAAAGCAGTCATCAAAGCAAAATGTGGCTACTTTGAAGAACCTAGAATATAAGACATATTTTCAGTTGTTTCACACTTTTTTGTTAAGTATATAATTTCACATGTGTTAATTCATAGTTTTGATGCCTTCAGTGTGAATGTACAATTTTCATAGTCAAGAAAATACAGAAAAATCTTAAAATGAGAAGGTGTGTCCAAACTTTTGGTCTGTACTGTATAATGATGATTTGTTTATACCAATAAACTTTAGCGTGTTCTTTTTTTGCATGGTACTTTCCCTTATGTTGATAATTAAATATAAAATTTTGGCATAACCGAGCACCTGTTCCCTTTTTAGAGGGGCGTCATATTTATAATCAGTAGGGTTGTTTACTATCAGTTAAATTCACCTTTATAGCTCAAGGTATGGTTTGGAGCATAACATTGTTCACCTAATTTATTTATATATGTTAATTTTTACTTATTAAATATCACTATCTTATGGGGTGTTATTCCATCCTATGTTTATTAATTTCTGTAGGGGGAGTTGCAAAATCTGCACCTGGATAGCTAATAATCCTTAAAATATTTTTTTTAAATACAATCTCATACCATTCCCTTATATTTTATAATCTCTTCATGATTAAAGATTCATCTATTAACACTTACCCCAATCCTATGGTCACATAGTGTTATGTAAACGCACTTATAGTTATGAAATTAAGCAGTTAATTTAGCTACCTCGCTGTTTTGCTCAGATTGAGGTATGTATCCTTACAGTTTATGTGGACCCCCTTCTCCCTATTCTTCCCCCCCTCCCCTTGTCTTGATTATTAGCCTGCAGAATTTCTCATCTCCTTTGTAACCTTGCTGGTAACGGTGAGCATGCGCAGGGTCCGGTTCTCCTCTGACTTCCAGAATGCTTGGTCAGGTGACTGCATTCCACTGCGGTTCACCTAGCACGATTCCAGAAGTCCCTTTAGCTAAAAGGAGGCAGAGTCTGTGCGGCAAGCGCCGCAGGGAGACACTAAGCAAGGTATACATTCCCCGGGGCACGGTTGCTTTGGATTGGCCAACAGGCATATTTAAACACCTCATAGAAACAGAAAAAACAGAAAAAACTGACCGGCACTTCCAAAACAAGAAATAGGTGTGAACAGGTGCTTACTAGGAGCAGCCATCTCCATATACAACTAACAAACAACGTAGCACTCTGTAACACTAAGTATAAGAACATGAAATATATGAAGCACCGGTCAGTTTTTTCTGTTTCTGTGTATAAGCTTTGACTGAGCACTCCGCCTCTATGCCACAGGCGATTTTAATTACAGCAGGATCTTATTATCCCACACATAAGCAGACGGATGTCTCTTAGAGAGGTATTCACATTGACAGGGCCCTGGTATTTTGGGAAATGCCTTATCGTGGCTACCAGGTGCACATGAATTGGCCAATTTATGCGCTAAGATTTCTCCTTTATTTCTATTTTCTACAGCAGTTATGCTATTCATATTTCATATATTTCATGTTCGCATACTTACTGTTACAGAGTGCTACTTTGTTTGTTAGTTAGATATTTAAATACTTCACTCCCCCTTCTCTGGTGTGACACGCCCCCGGAAGAAGCGAACAGCTAAACAGTGTCCGTCGGGTGTGGTGAGGACACAGCTGTTCCTAGGGTTTTCCTGACCTATTTCACCATCAGGTAACTTACCTTTGATTCTGATATATGTGGTAATCCTATTATAGATTGGTCAGTGTTATTTATTCCTTATGAACAATCCCCTCATGGGTTAGTAGTGTGAGTGTGTCAGGGAACGCACAGGGACGACACCGGAGAGTTCACGCAATATCTCGCCGCTGCCGTCACTCTGTCAATTATTCACAGGATTAAGCAGGGATCCATGAGCAAACGGTCCCCACTACTCACTACGTAGGTATCGGCAAGCGACCAGTGAGCGTATGGCGTAACACCTCCGGATTCCAGCTCATGGAATATGTGTATGCGCCCCCGTATGGTCACTGTCAGCTTCACAATAGCCGAATTATTATTATTCGCTGCCTACACCGGCCGAGTTTGAAATATAATACAGGCCTGGCTGAACGCCTGCTTTCTGGTAGCGTATATGGCTTCGGGGGAGAGAATGATTACAGGACAAAAAAAAACAGAACTATTAAATTTTATATTTAATCCAAAAGGGAGGCAGTGTTTAGGAAAAATACACAATATTTTACAAAAGAGGACAATACAATACATAGGCAGTTACACAAAATAATAAGGATTAAAGAAGAAACTTACTCTATACAGTCCACAGGGACGAATCAGCATAGGTGGAGGAGGGGCTCCCCGATTTGATTTGAGCGTTATCGAACGCAATCCGTTGCTTATAGTATCTATACCCCCCTGACAAAGAATATGGATCAATCTTCAGTTGGCTCTTTTATGCCAAAGAGGGGACCTACCCACAAGCCCCTTGTGCTGACATCATGTGGGCTGGGCCCCACCCTTCATGTTTTTATTAAAAATGCTAATTTCTGTGATAAGTCCCTGGTTGCTCGCAGAAGCTTGCAAGCGATGCCATATTTTCCGTTATGAATTTACCTTCATTTAGAGACCACACATGGCGTAGTGATCTGCTATTTTGCTATTTTTGCGCCACAGCTCCCCGGAGGGGCTTATGGCTACAAAAAAATAAGCATCTTGTTCCTTAGCTGACCCTGCCACTAAATATATGGGTCCCACTATTATCAGAATTATGGAACTTCAGTTATTCCATATTCCATGTTGGCTCCGGTCGGACTGGGGCTTCGGCTAAAACTCCCTTTGACGTCCCAGGAATCAAGTTTCAACAGTTATGTGTAAATTGATCGCAAGCCTGTATCTAATCATCCCCTGCTTCTGCCAGGGAGAAAGACCCTAACATTTTAATTTGGTTATAGCTTTACAAGTCACTTCTACTGTAGGTGATAATTTGTAGAGAGACAGATGCTGAACTGTCAGCTCTCCTCTTCAGACAGATGGGGGATAAGTGAGGGGTGAGAGGGGCTTCAAAGTTTTGGGAGAAATTGTTAATATTTTCTCAATATTTCCCTGACAGAGTGGAATATAAAATAGCTGCACTGGCACCATACTTTTTTCACACCTTATTACTTTCTCATGTTGATATATCTGTGCTGTGTGTCTATCCTCTTGCTTGGAGGTTTTTTTACCCTGTCTTTTTTAATACCTATCTTTTTATATGTAATCAATAAAGCTATATGTTTTTATTATATCTAGTTGGAATCTCTTCTTATCTGGCGGTTGTATGCCGTAACAGATTTTGTTGTGTATAAATTGACACTGGTCAAATTAAAAAAATGAGGCTTGGTCATTATTGTACAAAGTGGCTCAGTCCTTAAGGGGTTAAAGCCTTATGGCAGGTATTGATGCGGTACGCAAGATGTCATGAGGGCTTATACTAGTGTGTGATGTCACCATTATGTCATTAGGAAGTTATAAGGGACATGAGCTAGTGTGTTCAATGTAAGGCAGCACTGGGGATGATGTCACATAAAAAGTTGCGATGTAGGGGCTCAAATGTCCATATTTAATAGTGCTTGAACTATAAACACTATATGCATTTTTTAATTGTGAGTGCTGTCACAAGCCACTAGCCTGACACTGCCACACACGTGCTGTTCCATTTAGTAGCCATAATGGCCAATTTAAGTGACGCTGCTGACATCTCTTCTTTCTGGCCACAGAAGAGGTGGTGATGTCCCAAGTGATAACATCAGACCTACAGACCACATCAGGGACATGTGTGACATGGATATCATAAGGAGTGCCAACACTGTAAATCGAACTCTGAGACCTATAACTACCAGATATATGAAAGGCCAGCTGGTCTATCCTCATACACATGAACTTCTTAGACCCTTAGGCTATGTGCCCATGATGCGGAAATGCTCCGGATTTTTTCCTGAGTGTTTCTGCATCTCCCTGGCAGAAAAAACGCATGCGGATTGTACATGCGGATTGTACATGCGTTTTTCCTGCCAGGGACAAGCGGAAGTGAAGCGTTCTTCACATGCATTTCCGCATGCGGGTTGTCAAGCGCTTTCCAAGTGATTTTAGCATCACTTGGAAAGTGCTTGACAACTTGGTCACACTATATAAATTCATGCAAACGGCATGGATTTATATAGTGTGACCGAAAGAATGGTAAAAAATAAAAAATAAATATTATACTTACCTTCTGATGGCCCCCGGTGTCTTTATTTGATGCGTCTCAGCTTGCCGGCAGCTCGCGGTACACTAAAGGACCTGCCGACATCAGCGGTCAGGTGACCCGTCACATGACTAAATGAAGTCATGGCAGGTCCTTGAGTCCACCGCAATCTGCCGGCAAGCCGAGACAAGGACACTGGGGGCCATCAGAAGGTAAGTATAATGTTTATTTTTTATTTTATTCTTTTTTTTACAGGTACTATGGTACCCGGGTCTGGAGGAGAGTCTCCTCTTCTCCAAACCCGGGTACCATCTGCACATTGAAATGCATGGAATCCGCATGTACAGATGCAGTGATGCGGGATTCCATGCGTTCCAATGCAAGTCAATGGTGGCAAAAATGCAGCACTTCCGCAAAATAATTGGTAGTGCTGCGTTTTTTTCCTGCAATGATAATCCGCAGCGGAAATTTCCGCAGCATGTGCACAACATTGCAGACCTTCTACCAAGAGTTTTTTAAGTGTTTCTGCAGCGGAATTGCCGCTGTGGAAATGCTTAAAAAACGCGTCGTGGGCACACAGCCTTAATCACAATTTAAAAATAGTAAAGTGAAATGCTTGCCCACCCTTCTGCTGCTCCCTTGTTGACCGGTGCTGCAGTATCTGAGCTTGAGCTTTTCTATCTCTCTATATTGCAGCCATAGTACTTGCATATACTTTAACAGTTTCTGAATAATGAAAAATCTCCAGCACTCTTATAGAAAAGCAGGAGTTTTTGTTACGTGGATAATTTTATGTGATACAACTTGCATCGGGCATGCAATGGAAGGGTTAATTCCTATGAATTCTTATACTGGACTTAAAGTAATTATCATCATGCAATGATAAGGTGCAAAAGAGTTTAGGGTTCGAAACGCATCAGATGATTTCATCTGTGGTTGTGTTGTTTGATTAATTTTTATGTGAGTTAGTTAAAAACGAAGGAGTAAAATGTAACATTTATCATAACATATTGTGGGCATACTAATCTGTGATTAATAAAGTGTAAAGAAAAGAAACAGTAATCTATAAACATAAAGTATATAATGAAGTCTACAAAAGATTTAAGAATACTGATTTACAATCCCTGTAGTGTCCACTAGATGGCATTAGATACATGCCATCATCTTCAACAAGACAAATAATAAAAGCAAATCTTTTTCCTTGAACCATTTCCTCCACTTAGAAAATATATTAGAGACCTTTTACCACTCACATCACATGAATCGAGAAATCATTTAGCCATGGCTCAATATGACTTATCTTAGAGTATATAAAGTTTCTCAAACGTGGCATTAGTAGCCATATATTTTTATTGTTTACTGAAAGATTAAAGATTATCAGTCAACAGATCAAGAGTGGACAGTTTGTGTTCTTATTTTATTCCACATTCTTCCCTGAGTATTCTGCTTCCAGATATATGGGACTGTTTATTTAGTGCTACTTTTTATAGTCTTTATCCAGGAGGCGCAGGATAGGTGACAACTTGCTTATTGGTGGGTGTCAGATGGCTGGGACCTGCATCAATTGGCAGCTAGGGAATCATTATCCCCGACAGTGACCTTTTATCCTTGTTATAAAATTGATGGCAGGTAGGATGCCCAACCGCGGCTCCATTCATTTCCTATGGGTCTACCAGAACGAGCCTAACGCAGAGCTCTGCAGCCCCATAAAAAACTATTGGAGCGGGAGTTGAGCATGTGCACTGCTGCTTTGTGCTGATCGGTGGGGAAACAGCAACAGTGGATAGGTGATAACTTGTTTTCTATGTATTTATTATTTTAGGGGCATGTATTTATTTTAAGGACAAACCTTCTGAAAACAAAATATTTTAAATTCCCTGCCCAATATTTGGAAATGCATTATAAATAACACCCCAGGAGTCCTATGTATAGATCCTATTATTTGTCCATATAAGAGCAAACCGATTAAAACAACAGCCCTCTCATCTTAGGCCAATCAGAATTTGGCTTTCATTTTTAAAATGCCCAATATAACTTAAGCATGCACTTTGGCATGTTCACTTACCATAATTTTTATATCATGTGGGGTGCTCCACCTTAGGGCTCATTTTTTTTACTTAAATGCATGTATTTTGGGCTGAAAATTATTTTTGAAGTTGCATTAAGAATTTTGCTTGCCTTCTGCAGCTTTGGGGTTGTACTGCCTATTGCTAGCTGTAGACTGAGTTAACTGAGAATCTGCAAAGAACTTCTTTGACTGAGGTCTACTTCGGAAGTCCTAAACACAAAACAGCTGGGTCCCCGGGTGTGTGCACTAAAGTTCTTTACAATAAACGTTCCTCTCAAGGTGGACCCTGCCATGTCACAGTGGAGCTGGGGACCCTTCACATTCTTGTAGAATAAGTCAGACAGTTTTTGAAAAATAAATTCTACTTTACTAAGTGTTGAAACTATATACAGATAGTAGCAGGTACAGTTATTGTGTAATGTGGCGCAGGGCGATAGCTTTGGGTGAGGTATTAAGCTATGTGCCCACGATGCAGAAATGCTCCGGATTTAGCCATGTGACAGGTCACACGACTGCGGACATCAGCGGTCGCGTGACCCATCACATGACTAAACGACGCCATGTCAGGTCCTTGTAGACAATCGCGAGCTGCCGGGGAGCCAGGACGCATCACTAAGGAGACCGGGGGCCATCAGAAGGTGAGTATAATGTATTTTTTATTTTAAATTCTTTTTTTTTACAGGTACTATGGTAACCGGGTCTGGATGAGAGTCTCTTCTCCAGACCCGGGTACCATCCGCTCATTGAATCGCTTAATATCCGCATGTGCACTTGTAGTCATGCGGATATTAAGCCATTCAATGCAAGTCAATGGCAGAGAAAACGCCGCGATTATGCAAAATAATTGGTACTGCTGATTTTTCCACAATGATAGTCCGCAGCGGAAACTTCCGCAGCATGTGCACAGCACATGCGGATTATCATTGGGGAACATTGCAGACCTTCTACAAAGCATTTTTTAAGTGTTTCTGTGGCGGAATTGCCACTGCGAAAACACTTAAAAAACGCATAGTGGGCACACAACCTTAGTCTGTTGCACCTCAACACATTTCATGAAAGTGGGGTTCATGGCTGGGTGTGTAGACTTGTGCTGTGAGGGCACTACGTCTGTGCAGGCCGCATATAGCCGATGTTACTAGTTTGCAAGGACCAGGTGTTGGATAGTTCAATGAGGGAGTCCACCAAAAATAAACCTTTTACTAAATGGGAACTTGGTAGAGAATATATACAAAAGATAGCGGGTACACAGTCTTATGAACGTTTCCTTTAAAACTCGAAGCATTTTCCACAGTTTCCTTTCTTCTTTTCTCTCTTGTTCTCTATCTTCACCTTTTCTCTTTACTCTTTCTACTTGTTCTCTGTTTCCACTATTCCTCACTACTTCACCCCTAACCCAGCTTGACACTACAGTCCTGCTTACCAAGACTCATGTACTTGTCCTGGTTTCCGCGTCTTCTTTCCCTCTTAAGGGTTCCAATATGGCCAGTAAGGCTGATGCTGTGGAACTCCCTCTTGGGACACTTTACTTGTCTCACATACTCAGTCCTGTTTAGGCCCAATACCTTCAAGGGTTATAAACTCTGGGCCTTGTGTCTAGGTGTCCTCTCCGAGGACTCGTCTCCGGTCGATCACTCTGTCTCTTAGTCACTTCTGCTCCAGATCTCGCTATCTCTTTCTTTTCTGTCTCCTCTTGCTTAGGGACACTCAAAATGTGGTACTGCTCACATTGGACCTTAGGTCAACTTGCTTTGCACTCCAGGCCCTTTCTGACTCTGACAGGAAATCCATCACTTTCTCTTCCATCTCCCTTCCCCTCTGGACTAGTCCCAAACATTAACTCTCACTGTCTCTACAGTAAAACTGCACACTTTACCAATCCTACTAACACCTTGAATGCATATCGCAATCACACTATACATCACAATTCACATTGGATCACATAACCTATTACAACAATAAACTTGTTTCTTCAAGAGGGAACATGGGCAACATGTCCATCTCCTTACAGTTGAATGCATTTTCTTGTTTCACAGGACAGAGACACATACATGGCAGTTATAGACGGCTGCACATACCTTGTGGCATACATTGTTGGTGTCCAGCAGGCTACACTGGGGATCTCCATGTTCCTCGTACAGGGCAACATGGGTCAATTTATTTTGCTGTGACTACTGCACACTAACTGTGTGAACGGTGTAAGGGAGCTCTCTCTAGCTACCACCTTGCTGACATGTTCCTGTCTGGCTGACCTCATATTCCTTCACTGCAGATCTCCAGGTCTGGCTAACACTTCACCTGCACTCTGAAACTCTTCTATTAGATTCCCCAACTTGCATTGCTGAAAAGTGATTCTGCCTTCCCTGTTGCTTGTCTGTTGTAAGGTTTGCTACTTCTTTGCAATACTGGCTATCTTCAGTACACACCCGGACAAAGCTCTGCTGAAAATCCTATATCTTTTTTAGTTCACTACTAACAGACTACATAACCATGAACCAACACACAGGGTCCCTATTACTCCTCCCCAACTATGGGCCGGCCCTACAATTAACCCTATCCTTCCTGCCTGACAAGACACTGCAGCTCACAAGGCGTAAAATACATATAGTAAAATACATATCACATAAAAATACAATAACAGTGTCTTCGGAGAGGATGTATAAGCTCTTCTCCACAAATCCATCAGTGAATTAATTGTTATGGTATATTTTACACGCACTCTGCTAGGTTCAGATAGGGCGAGACGGGTTTCATGAATTCGTTGGATTCCTGGGGGAACCGTTACTCAGGGCAACCATAGGCTGCAGCTTCTCTCAGGCACATGATAGATTCAGTTGCTGACCAGACACATCTGACAAGAGTCTTCATAAACAGTAAAACAGTAACATTTAATGAGGCACGGCCAGTACAATGCAAATTTCTCTTTGAACAACAGGCTCCAGTATTAACAGTACAGTCTCTTTTGCAGCACAGCAGTACACTGTCTATTATCCGGTAGCACAGCACAGTTTTAATGCATACACAACCACAGGCTTTTCCTTCATAAGGACTCAATAGTCCACAGCATTCTTTATCCTGCATGGAGATGGAGGGGGGGGGATTGATGAGGGAGATGATCTCTATGTCAAGCTTCCTTCCAGTTCTTTTCTTCCTGGCTGATAATACTCCACACTGTTAGCTCAGGGAGTCTAACTGACCTTTGTTTAGTTTCCCTCCTGACCTGATTTTGTTCCCTTGCCTTCTGTGAGATACAGATTATAAGCCACCTTTCTCTTTGGCTCCGGCCAGACAGTAAACAACATCCCCACAATCCCCCTGGGGCTCTGCTAAAACACTCCCTGTCTCCTGTGACTGTGTTAACCCCTCTAGTTGCTGGATGCGTCTGGAGCACAACACGTCCTATTTCCTGTGCTTGTGTTACTTCTAATAGTTGCTGAATGCTTTTAAAGCAACAGCACTACTTCTGCATGTCACACTCCTCCCTCCTTTTTGAATGTCGTCCTCGACATTCGTCTTAATTGATCAATCTGACCAATTCTGAGACAGTGGTGAAAGTTGGATAGCTTTATATACAAATTGGCATTGTCAAATTGGTATAACGTTCATAAACATTGATAACAACCTATTCTTATGACTTTTTTCTTGTAGGACACCTGTAAGAAATAAAGAATTAACACCATTAAAACAATCAGCATCTCTTCAGCTGGAGCTTTTCGTACGTCTTCAACCAGCTCTCTCTATGTTTTAACAGTTCTTTGTTTCTACAAAGTCTTTTAAGGAAAATCAAAGCATGAAAACAAGTCTTTCCACCAGGCAACATCTTCCATACTGCCTCTCGGTGGTAAATACCACTCAAGTGGACTTACCTGGTCCGCAAGCAGAGATACCTGTTTCCAGTCGACAGTCCTTGGCACTTGACTCGGTTCACCAAGTGTCTCATACGTCAGAATCACGGGCCTCCTCACTTCTCGTGTCGACATCCTCCTGGTTGGTTGTTCCTCAGATACCACGGGTTCTTCGTTCACAGGAGTTTCTTCCACAGCACTCATTTCCCGTGCTTCCTCAGATGCTCTTTTAGCTGCCTCTGTAAATTCCTGTACTTCTCCTGAATCGTACGGTCTGGTAATTCCGCTCCTTCTGAGTGTTGATCAGCCTCTTCAGGGACCGGTGTTCAATCATCAGATCTGAATTGGATTTCATCTGTATTCCTTGGTACGATCTCTGGAGCCTCAGGACTTAGTTCACTCTTCTGAGGATGGTACATCCCTCTCCTTGACGGTCCGAGAAATACAACAGTGTGTTCTCCTGCATCGGAACTTTTAAGGTCACTATCCACCTTTGGAGCTTCAGTCTGTGATGGTCCCTTAGTCGATCTCAGACGATGTTGGTCTACTTCTGGGAAGTCTTGTTGTGGTGGAAGATAATCACAGGGTAGTAGTAAATTCCAATGGACTATTCTGGTTTTCTTGTCTCCCATTTCCAATCGGATTTCATACACTGGGCTGTCATCAGCTTTCCTCCTCACGACCACATACACCTTGTCTTCCCAGTATGAACAAAGTTTTCCTGGACCGCCTTTCTCACGTACGTTCTTGACTAGCATCCGGCTTCCCGATGCCAATTCTGCTCCATAACATTTTCGATCATAGTACTCCTTACTCTTGATCTGTCCTTGCATAACCACTTTGGACGCGATGTTGTATGCTTCTGCTATCCATTCCATCCATTTCCAAACGTACTCCGGATACGTTCTGTAAGTCTCTGACACCGGAGTATCGAACATAACGTCGATTGGCAGTCTTGGCGATCGTCCATACAATAGGAAGAAGGGTGAGTAACCCGTTGCATCCCTCTTTGTACAGTTATCGGCATGGACCACTTTTGACAGAGAACTCTTCCAGTCTTTCTTCTCATCAGCTGTTAAAGTGCGCAACATCGACAATTATGGCAGGCTAAAATGTTCCACTTGTCCATTACCCTCTGGGTGATAGGACGTTGTATGGAATATCTGAATTCTACAGTACTTTCCTAGCATGGCAAAGAGCTGGTTCTCAAATTCTCTTCCTTGGTCTTGGTGTAGCCTCTTAGGGAACCCAAACCTCAAAGCAAAATCATTGAAGATCTTCTCTGCCGCTGTTCGACACGATTTATTGGTGGTGGCATATGCTTGAGCAAATCGAGTGAAATGGTCCATGACCACCAAGCTGTATTCATAACCACCCTTGCACATCTCGAGATGTAGAAAGTCTATTGAGACCATCTCAAACGGATACGTAGTTTGGATGTTGCACATAGGTGCCCGGGTTCATGTGTTGAGACGTTTATCTTTCAGACCCTCACACTCCCTAGTCACGTACCACTCAATATCTCTCTGCATGTACGGCCAGAAGAAACATTCAAGGATCAAATTTGTTGTCCTTTCCACTCCCAGGTGTCCCATGTTTTCATGGAGTTCTTTGAAGACCAACCTGCGGAATACTCTGAGTAGTACCAACTGCAGGTTTTGTCCTCCTTTACGATACAGGATACCATCTTCACTGAGGTAGAGCTTCGTCCATTCTTTAATTAAAACAAATACTGCTGGTGACTCATTGTCTCTCTCCCGCTTACTTGGAAACCGATTTTGGTCCACATAAAGTAGTATTCTACCAATTATCTGATCTTCCCGTTGTGCTCTATGGATTTTCCCTTTTGGCAGTTTTTGGATATGTGGCACCCCTGCGAGGGATTACCACAGGATCCATAGGTGCAGGGAGAGATGTACACTTGGGCACACACAACACCTTCCACTCCAGGTCTGAGGGGAGGAGTCAGTTTCCAGGGAGACAGCAAAGCGGCAGTTAGTCTAGAGAGGGGTGAAGGAGGAGAGAGAGAGAGAGCTGTTGGCTGAGGACCAGTTAAGCCCTGAACTAGGAAACTGGTCTGTGTTGTGAAGCGCCCTAGAGAGAGGGAAGGAGGCTAGAAGGAGAAAGAAAGAGATAAAACTATTATCCCTTTAGCTCACCCGGACACCGGAGTCCGAGATTGCTATTAATTCAGGAATAGCATAGAAAACCCGGACAGATCAGGAGGATTTACTCCCCCTGAAGAAGAAGGGGAAAGAGTTGCCAAACTTGACCAAGTATAGGACCAGGGGCCCAGAAAGATAATTGGTAGCCCCAAGGAAAGGTCCTCATTGTCAGTTGCGGAGAAGGACCCCAAAGAAAGTGAAGGTGGCACGTTCAGCTTAAGGCAGGACTGATCCCAAACAATGCACACATTGTTAGAGGAAGCCTCACAAATCTCCAGGGTGAATATCTCTACCTGCACCGAAAACCTGGTTATCCTCCTGAACTGTACCTGTTACCGGACATCAGTAAAAGAAAGGTACTAAAACAAAGACTTAATGTGTGTGTGTGTGTGCCAACTTTGACATTACTGCCTATAGCGTTCGTACAAGCTGTATGCTGATCACCTCAGCAACCATACACAGAGCTGGTAACCAATTTTACCAGTTACCACAGGAGGCGTCAGGACACAATACTCCCATCATCCTGACCCCCATCCCTTTACTGACGGTCCAGGGCACGGAACCGGGAACCGACCAACCGTGATCCCCACAGAAGTAACCCATCCATCCCGGTATCCGAGTACCCCTACCCCTGTTGACCGATTCAGGTATACCGGGGGTGATCATGTTCTCTTGCTCTTATGGTTGTTTCCACCGTCAACGGACACCACAATGGTATGTCTTCCTCCTGATAAGCATGTACTGCTTGGGTAGTGCTCTCAATTGCTTCCAGACTGACTTCCTCCGAGCATTCTTGTATGAACTCCTTAGGCTCTAGTGGCATTCTTGACAATCAGACAGCATCCGCATTGCATTTTCCTGACCTGTACTTGATGCTGAAATTGATGCTGAAATTGAAATCAGCTAGTTCAGCGACCCATCTCTGACCCGTTGCATTCAGTTTGGCTGTAGTAAGGACATAGGGTTGTTGTCAGTGTATACCTCAAACTCTTTGCTGTAGTAGAGATAACACAGATAGCCCATTTCAATGCCAGGAACTCCAATTTTCTGGAATGTAGATGGTAATTCTTCTCGGCGTCTGTCAACATTCTAGAACTGTAACCGATGACTCTCATTTTTCCATCTTGATGCTGATACAGGGCAGCTCCCAGTCCAACTTGAGAAGCGTCACAATGAAGAACAAATGGTAAATTGAAATCAGGATATCCCAAGATGGGTGGTTTTACCTGGTAGTCTACTAGTTCTTTCAATACCTCCTGGTGGTCTGCTGTCCAGAGAATGGGCTGTTGGGACGAAACGGCGTTGTTTCTTTTAAACCCGGTCCTACCCGCATTCTTCTTTTTCTCCGTGGGTGCTGTTGTCTCTGTCGCCCCCCCCCCAAGAGGAGGTATAGTGGGGCGACAATCCTGGAGAAGTTCCAAACGTAAGTACGATAGTAGAAGAGGAATCCTAATATCTGCCTCAACTCCCTGACTGTAGAGGGCCGCTTGTCTTTTAAGGCCAGTACCGGAGTGATTTCTGCTGGGTCCATGGTATATCCTTCTTTGGACACAATTTTTCCTAGAAATCAGACATGTCTTTTGAACAGTTCACACTTCTTTGGGGTCAACTTAACTCCGTGTTGTTGATACCGTTGTAATACGGTCCTCTCTTGTTCAACATGCTCCCGGAAGGTTTTGCTGTGTACCACATTGTCATCCAAGTACGGCTGGCAGATATCATCCCTCAATCCTTCTAAACATGTCTCCATGCGCCTCTGGAATTCTGCTGGAGCTGAACTGAGCCTAAACGGTATGCAGATCCACTCATATAATCCCCACGGTGTAATGAATGCTGTCAAGGGTCTACTGGACTCTTTGACAAACCCTTGGTGGTATACCTTACCCTGATCAAGGACAGAGAACCAGGTATTTCCTGAAAGGCTATCCAGCATATCTTGGATCTTTGGCATCGGGTGTCGATCAGGTACTGACTTTCGGTTTAGTTCCTGGTAATCACAACAGAGTCTCAACGTACTGTCCTTCTTCCTAACACAGACAATAGGAGAGGAATAAGACGACATCGACTTTTGGACCCAACCTCTGTTGATGACATCTTCTTTCACTTCACAATGTAATGGTTTTGGCACAGACATGTAACCTCTGGTTAGTTGGGTCGTGTCTTTCAAATTGATTTTCAAATGCAACGACAGGATACAGGCTATATCAGAGTCATCTTTGGAGAACGCATGACACTCTCCTCTCAGCATCTGTTTTGCTACCGCAAGATCTTCAGCACACAAGTGTTCCAGGGATACTGGGGGATCCCAGGACCCCGAGGTGGGTTGCGCAATTTCCTCCTCTGGGCAACTCCTGTTCCTTGGTGGGGAGACTGAATTCACTGTAGACCCCTGGGCTGGTCTCACACTGGCTAAATATACCATTTTAACAGTTTCGAAATGTGACCTAACACAGTCTTTGGATCCAGTCTAATTTCGTGTTTCATAGTATTCATCACCGGTACTGTCACTTGAGCAAACCCACCAGTAGGAATTGTAAGCATAGTCTCAGCTTGAAGTTCTGAGTAATCTTTTGGCACAAACAGTCTTTTCTAGACTTTTCTTCCCAGTTCTATCCGGACTCCACACATCACCCCCACCATTTGGTGTGCAGGGATGATGATTGGGCGCAAGACTACCTTGATTTCTTTTAGATCCATTGTATTCTGTGCTTTCTTTACTCTACGAATCACGTTTTCTGCCACGACGTTGGGTATGGCAAGCGATGTGGCGATTGCATCCACCACCAGCGCCCCTGCCTTGTGTTTCGTGATGACCTCACTGATTACATTATAACCCAGGAAAGGATCCTCTGCCATGTTCTAATCACTGGTTACAAGAAAAGGTACCAAAAGCTCGATGGTGTTGCTGTTCTTCGTGGCCCTGAGTTGGAAAGTCACTTCCACTCAGCCTATGAAAGGGATTTCGGTCTGGTTGACGCCTTTGCCGTGCAGTTCCACTGGTCCCAAGTGTTCTTTTAGTGACCAAAGGCAAGTGTGTGTCAGGTAGCGCCTTCTCCATTCTTCATTTAAAAGGCTCGCTTGTTCTCATGTGTCCCACAGTGCTTTTACTAAGACTCCATCTAGCTGGCACTGTATAAGGCACCTTTCACCGTTTAGGCTGATGAGGCTATTTTTACTGACCGAAGAATCCTCCTCCCAGGAGTACATCGTTTGACCTCCGCACTGGGCATTAAGTAACTTATGCCCCTCTCTCCCTTGCAGCTGTTGTAGACAGGAACACACTTGGGGATAGTACTGATGCAGCCATTTTACCTCATGCACCATTCTGGGGTTTGGTGAGATTTGGATTTGCTTCTGGGGCCTCCTCCGTGTCGCGGTTACCAGTCGCCCCACACTTGTAACTTCCTGTCTTTTAACCCAAACGACCATGACCATTGGCATTCCTTGGCATAATGTCCTTCCTCACCGCATATTAGACCGTGAACACCGTACTCTGATTTGATGAATGGCACGCTTCATAAGCCAGGTATCTTCTGTCTTGGAACCTACTGTACTCCTGGGTCTGAGGGATAACGGTTCTGGCCTGGAACAAATTAACTTTTTCACCTCAATCAACTTCGCTCGCAGTTCTCCTATTACTTCCTCCCAGTCAGCGTTGGCGGTCCTCTCTTTTGTTGGTGATTTAAGGTTCCCTCTCAGAGGTGGCACTGGAGGGTGTCTATGATGATCTTTGGACTGGCCACCGGGGGTCTCCAACTTCAGCTGACTCATTTTGGTGATTTTAGGAACAGAGCCTTTCTTTAACTTCTGTTCGCTCTCTGACTTCAAACTAGCGGCCTCATTCTTTTTTTCAATTAGGAATTCGTCCAAAATGCCAGGATCTTCTAGGTACTATTTCAGCTGAAACTTGATATCTTTGCTGATTAATCCCATTCCCAATGATCTCAAGAACTTCTTCTGGACTAGTCCAGCATCAAACTTCTCCGCTTCTACATCTCTGGATGCAAACAACAGTCTATCCTTCAGTTCAATTGCTCTGAACAAGAAACTTTGGGGTGATTCATTATTTTTCTGTGAGAGGTTAATGAATCGGTGGAACAATTCTGAAGTACTCTCTTCTATATAGTGTCCTTTTAAAATCATCTTCAGCTGTTGCAAGGTCAATTGACTTTTCATTTCTAGCATACTACAGAGGTTCAGTCCTGGGCTGATCGCTTTCACCACCCCCTCAACGATATCATCTGGCTGGTAGCCTTTCTGTAAGCCTGCTTCGATGTGGTGCAATAAGTTCCTATAAGACAGTTTCTCTTTCTGTTCACACTCTCCAATCTGTCCCAGGATCTTGAATTCTTTCCTTATGGTGATTTGTGGTGTTAGAGAGGACTGTCTCCCTGATTTATCTAACCCGAGCAGGTTAAAGGTCCTGTCTGAGTCTATCATCCATTCAGAGGTTTTGGTCGATTCATGCAGGGCTGTTGTTAGGGCTTTGAATTCTTCTTTCAATTCCTGTAGTTCAGTCTGTGGACGGAGATTCCCACTTTTGGTAATTGGTGCCGCCCCTCCATCCTCCAACCTCAGCCTGGTTAGAAACTGTGTTAGTTCCCGGAGGAATGTCCCCATGACGTCTTAAGCTTTTCTCCCCCAGCTCATCCATTTTTGCATTAATGGCAGCTAACAGTTGCCTGCGGTTGTGTGCTTTGGAAATCTGTTCTACTGACATCTTTATATGTTCTGCTACTGTTCTCAATTCTTCACAGGTTAACTGAAGAAGCAGCTTATTAATTCTGTCCATTTGTATTTCCACATCCATTGTGGCTTGTGAGTTTTTCTTTTGGGCTGGTCCCCTTTAACTGGTGTAGCAGAGTTGAGTTGAGGTGCTGTGCTGCTGTGTTTTTCCAGACACTTTTCCTCTTCTCCCTCTACATGCTAATTCCCACTCAGGATTCCCCGTACGGGTCGCCAATGTTACACGCACGCCGCTAGGTTCAGATAAGACGAGACGAGTTTCATAAATTCGTTGGAATCCTGGGGGAACCATTGCTCATTGCGACCATAGGCTGCAGCTTCTCTCAGGCACACGATAGATTCAGTTTCTGACCAGACACATCTGACAAGAGTCTTCATAAACGGTAGAACAGTAACATTTAATGAGGCACGGCCAGAGCAATGCAAATGTCTCTTTGAGCAATAGGCTCCAGTATTAACAGTACAGTCCCCTTTGCAGCACAGCAGTACACAGTCTATTATCCAGTACCACAGTACAGCAGTTTTAATGCATACACAACCACAGGCTTTTCCTTCACAAGGACTCAGTAGTCCGCAGCATTCTTTATCCTGCATGGAGATGGAGGGGGTGGATGGTGTGATGAGGGAGATGATCTCTATGTCAGGCTTTCTTCCAGTCCTTATCTTCCTGGCCAATAATACTCCACACTGTTAGCTCAGGGAGTCTAACTGACCTTTGTTTAGTTTCCCTCCTGACCTGAATTCTGTTCCCTTGCCTTCTGTGAGATACAGATCATAAGCCACCTTTCTCTTTGGCTCCGGCCAGACAGTAAACAACTTTCCCACAATTCCCCTGGGGCTCTGCTAAAACATTCCCTATCTCCTGTGACTGTGTTAACCCCTCTAGTTGCTGGATAGTTCTGGAGCACAACACGTTCTGTTTCCTGTGCTTGTGTTACTTCTAATAGTTACTGAATGCTTTTAAAGCAACAGCACTACTTCTGCATGTCACATATATTGGAAGAGATTGCAACTAGTGATGGGTGAGTGTGCTCGCCACTGATTGATGCTCGATTGAGCTTCAGAGTGTTCGAGTATGCTCATTACTCGATCGAGTATTGCCAGTGCTTGTGGGCAATGATTGAGTCCCGCCCTGCATGTTTCATGCCTGTTAGACAGCCAATAAACATGCTGAGATTCCCTGCCATACATGGTAATGCTGTAGCCATGCTGGCTAACTGGCTTTAGGCTGTGTGCCCACGATCAGTAATAATAGCATTCTGGACACAGCATATTTTCGCTGCGTCCAAAACGTTGCATTGTACAGTACAAGCATGGTAGATGGAATTAATAAAAATCCCATGCCCATTGGGATCCTTTTTTATGCTGCGTAAACTCCCCTGCAGTGCAGGTTTTCGAGCCTCAGCATGTCAATCTCTCTTGCGGGAACATTTAGTCTTCTGTTCTGTGAATTTCCCCATAGACTTGCATTAGATGCAGTAAATCCGTAGTTAAAAAAAAGCAAATGTGTTGTAAATGTGTATGCAGGTGTTTTTAGCCTGGTTTTAATAAATAAATGCTAAAAAAATGACATGGGATAAATAGCTAGATAGATATCCGTGAGATATATAATAAGTGCTGTGCATGTGTGAATAGCAGTTGTGGGAATGCTACTCACTTGGGTGTGTGGTGAGGCAACACAGGAAATGTTTCCATTTAAATGTCCATGCTGGTTTATTGGTCTGTCATAAACCATGCCACAGGCAAAGAAAAATAAACAGCCTTTCAGTGCAGGCAAAATAAAGTAAACAGTTCTTAACAAAGTCACTTGAGAAACAGTCCAGAACACACAGACTGGATAGCATCCAGCATACCAGCTCAGTCTGGAGTCATCACACAGGAGGTCTTCTCAGCTCCAGATGCAAAACATGTGTCAAACAAACAGACTTAATTTTATCCTGTGAACCACACCCAGGGGTGGGGTATGTGAGCAGCCAGACCTGCTTATCTCTCAGGCTGCCCATAAAACCAGGTCTAGATGCACCAAACAAACCTTAGTGCTATGTGCACTAGAACAATACTGCAGGATAACATCACAGATGACAGCCACCATTCTGATACATACCTCCCTTCAACTATGGTAGCCACCTTACATTCCTCCCCCCTCTGCCTAAAGCCATGGGGCTTGGCACCTTCTACTACTAAACACGGGATTCTCGAGTGTGCATTAGCACCACCATGTAGCTTCCCAGCTCTGTGTTCCACATGGAAGCTGAAATCCTTCGAGGCTAGAAACCAGCTGGTAACTCGAGCATTTTTCCCCATTTTCTTCCTTATCCACCTGAGTGGGGCATGGTTTGATACTAATTAAAATTTTTGCCCTAACAGAAAGTATTGTAATGTGTCCACCCCAAGCATTCCTTTTCTACTATGGAATAATTCTTCTCACATGCCGACAGCTTCTTACTCAGTGTAATGGACTGGGTGGTGGAACCACTATGCCGTGGTCCGAGGAGAGCCTGGAGGGGTGTGACTAGGTGCCTCACCAAGTCCAACCTCGGATGCACAGCAGCTGACGAGACCAATCTGACGATCTGAGAAGAGCCGAGGGAGGCAGGACCAGGTGCTAAACAGAACTGACCCCGGGAGGATGGAAGCTAACCCCCAAGGAACAGGAGGCAGGAACGGCCAGGAATTGCAGACTGGGGAGTACTGGCTGGTAGAGGCTGGTATTGTGACTGGCATGACAGACATACAGGCAAGCAGGTACTGATGGGCACGACTGGTATCCAGGCAGGCTGGTACAGGCAGGCATGGTTTATAGACAGGCTGTCAGGTGGGCATGGCTGATAGGCAGGCAGTTGTTGGCAAGCACCAATGATTGGCATGCAAGCACGGCTAATAGTCAGGCAGGTGCTGGCAGACACGGTTGATAGACAGGCAGGCGGGTACGGCTAATATACAGGCAGGCGGGCATGACTGATATGCCTGACAGGTATATGGGATACGAGCACTGGGACCTGAGAACTAACAAGTGTGTTAAGAAACAGACTTACAACGTTGCACAGGCACCTCCTTTAGGTGGAGGTGCCTTAAATAGTAAGGGTCTCCCAGCCATTGGTTGGGGACACTTTAGGACGGTGTTCGTCTGGCTCCGTAAAGAAAGAAGGAGCAAGATCCCTAAGCACAGTATCCGGAGATCTGCGTAACATGCACTTAACCCAGCAGCAGCAGAGCAGAAAGGAGAAGCGGGACATGGGCTGCTCCCGTGAGTGAGTCAGCGTCTCTACTGGAGGAGGGAGGCAGAGTGCAGAGACACTGGTGCTACAATACCCCCCTTTATGCCCCCTCTTTTTCAAGTCTGCAATATATCTCTCCAGGAGGAGAGGGGCATGAATGTTTTCCTTGGGCTCCCAGGACCCCTCCTCGGGACCAAACCCTTTCCAATCCACAATAAAAAGGTTTTTCCTCTTACCCTCTTAGTGGCCAGAATGTTCCCTACCTCAAACACATCTTCAGTGCTGACATCTTTGTAAAAAGGACTGAGGAGGACAGACTTGAGGAGAGACACATGAAAAGAATTGGGAATCCATAAAGAGGCAGGGAGCTTGAGCTTGTAGGCTACAGGATTAATTTGTTTTTGAACCTCAAATGGACTTATGAAGCGAGGACCTTGTTTATAGGAGGATACCTTGAGATGGACATATCTAGACGACAGCCAGACCTTTTCCCCAGGGCGAAACAGAGGAACATCTCTTGTCTGCTTGTCTTTTCATCCATTCATAGGACTTCAATAAGGTGGGTTTGGTATCCTCCCAGATTTTAGAAAAATCCTTGATGAGGGATTCTGTAGCAGGAATATTGGAGGTAGTAGAAACAGGGAACGGGATATTGGGGTGTTCACCGTAGACCACAAAAAACAGAGATTTGGCAGATGATTCACTCACATGGTTTTTGTATAAGAATTCGGCCCAAGGCAGGAGTTCGGTCCAATCACTGTGGTGGGCATTGACGAACTGCCGCAGGAAGCTGGTCAGGACCTGATTAACCCATTCTACCTGGCCATTGGATTGAGGATGGTAGGCAGAACTGAAATACAAAGTCACATCCAGCATCTTGCAGGTTGCCCTCCAGAAACGGGAGGTAAACTGGATATCTCTATCTGAGACAATATGGAGCAGTAGACCATGTACAGTAAAACGTGTAGAATAAACTTCTCTCTTAGCACTGAAGCAGATGGGAAACCAGACAGAGGAGTGAAATGAGCCATCATGGAGAAGTGATCCACAACCACCCAGAAGATCAGTGATGAAATTCATTGCAATATGCTGTCAAGGAGCAGATGGTATGAGCAACAGAAGTAGCCGACCAGTTGGAAGCTACTTTGAAATTTTGTTCTGGGCACAAGAGGGACAGGTAGAGACGAAATCTGCAATATCCTTGCACAGCACCGGACACCATTAATGTCGAGAAATGAGAAGAGCCGTTTTCTTCTGACCAGAATGGCTAGCCAACTTAGATGAGTGACCCCACAGGAGAACCAGAAGAAAGCTGAGACAGATCCATCCAACAGAGTGATCGTAATAATTTTGGAGGGCTCTATGATGTGTAGAGGCTCCTCCTGGTAGAAAGACAGGAAAGATCTAGGGAGTGCATCCACCTTTATGTTCTTATCTGCTGGCTGAAAATGGAGAGCAAAGTTGAAGAGGGTAAAGAACAGAGACCAGCGGGCTTGTCGTGGATTTAGCCGCTGTGCGGACTTCAGATAGGCTAGATTCTTGTGGTCAGTGTAGATAACCACCGGATGCATCACACCTTCAAGCACGAATCGCCACTCCTCCAGACCCAGTTTTATCACTAACAGTTCTCGATCATCTATCGAGTAGTTGCGTTCTGGAGCAGAGAAGATTTTGGAAAAGAAGCCACAGGTCACCATGCGACAGGAAGACAAATTCTGGGTAAGAACGGCTCCGGCCCCAGAAGAAAAAGCATTCACTTCCAGAAAGAACTGCTTATTATTGTCCGGACAATACAGTATGGGAGCTTAAGTGAATGCCTGTTTTAGAGATACAAAGGCATTCTCTTCCTCTGCAGTCCATAATTTAGGATTGGCCGTTTTGCGGGTCAGGGCAGAATTACATCACAGAAAAAAAAACAGCCTTACCAACACCAGGTCAAATTACCAAAGCACAAGCACAGGTGTGAAATACTGATGCGACAGCCACCCCCTCCATGAATTGGCAGATATGTGAGTGGCTGTGTCGTATTAACAATGCACTCAAATGCAGCTTACATAGGACGCCAGTCACACAGTTTGGTGTTGTGCACTGTGTCTGGCTTACAGCCTATTAATGACGCCCATAATTTTAAATCGAGCGGGCTGCCCGGCACTATATACTTGCACCATACAGGACAGACGCCCCAATTCACCCACCCAACAATGAAGGGCCTGACCGCATCCTGCAAAAAATGGAAAATGTGCAAAAAGATGAAAAATAATGTATAAGATAAATACATTACATGAGGTATTGGTGGATATTTTGGCCAAAATGCACAAGCTCGCAACCCACATCATACCTGCGACTCCATACGCTAAAATTAAAATTTTTGTCCTTTTCTGTGAGCTGTTTTTTATTTTAGCGTAGGGAGTCGCAAGTATGGGGACCCGTGATGTGGATTGCGAGCTTGTGTATTTTGGCCATATTGAACCCCCCGACATAGGGAAATGTCTCCGCTATAGCATGGAGGAGCAGACAGATGGGGTCCAGGAACATAGCTCGCCTGCTGATGGTTCTCAACCGTGGTTGCTGCAGCTTGGTGAGGTCCGTCTGCGGCCGAAGTTGCCAGCTTCTCTAGGCAGGTGGTCACTCTTCGCAGGTAGGAAAAGATTTTATCCTGCTGGCCTATTTGGCAGGAGACCTACTAGTACAGGTATGAGATAGAGGAGGCCTAGGAGCCAGAGGATTCCATGTTCTGTGCAAACTGTAATGGACTGGGTGATGGAACCACTGTGCCGAGGTCTGAGGAGAGCCTGGAGGGGTGTGAATAGGTGCCTCACCAAGTCTGACCTCGGATTCACAGCAACTGACGATACCACGATCCGAGGAGACATGAGGGAGGCGGGACCAGGTGCTACACCATCACTGACCTCGGGAGGATTACAGCTGACCCCCAAGGGGCAGGAGGCAGGAATGGCCAGAGATGTTAGACTGGCAAGTACTGTCTGGCATGGCTGGTGTAGTGACTGGCATGACAGACACACAGGCAGGCAGGTACTGGCAGGCACTCCAGATATCCAGGCAGCCTGATACAGGTGGGCACGGCTGGTAGACAGACTGGCAGGCAGGCATGGCTGATAGCCAGGCAAGTGCTGGTAGGCACGGCTGATGGACAGGCTAGCAGGAGGGCACAGCTGATAGGCAGGCAGATGCTGGCAGGCACGGCTGATAGACAGGCAGGCAGCTGGGCACAGCTGATATACAGGACTGGTATACAGGATATGAGCACTGGGACATGAAAACTAACAAGCGTGTTAAGGAACAGACTTACAACTTTGCACAGGCACCTCCATAGTAACATAGTAACATAGTTTGTAAAACCGAATAAAGACTTGCGTCCATCAAGTTCGACCTGTTAGTTCTGTGATTGCTAAAGATGATCCAGAGGAGGGCAAAAACCCCAAATGATTTAGCCAATCTTCACCTGAGGAAAAATTCCCTCCCGACTCTGAAACCAGCAGTCAGAATAAATCCCTGTATCAACCTACTATTTTATTTTTTCATTTTTAAGTATACGCTGAAATCTGCCTGGTATCTAGAAATGCATCCAGTCCCCGCTTGAACTGGTGTAGTGAATCCGACATTACCGTCTCCTCACTCAGTGAATTCCATATTCTCACTGCTCTTACCGTAAAGAACCCCTTCCTATGCTGGTGCTGAAACCTTTTCTCTTCCAGTCTTAGTGAATGCCCTCTTGTTACCGTAATATCCCTCCTTTTGAACAAATCCTGGGCAAGATCTCTATACTGTCCCCTAACATATTTGTACACATTTATTATGTCCCCCCTCAACCTTCTCTTTTCCAGGCTGAATAGTCCTAGTTTTGCCAACCTCTCTGGGTATTGCAGTCCCTCCATTCCCTTTATTAATTTTGTTGCCCTCCTTTGTACCTTTTCAAGCTCATTTATATCCTTTCTATATATTGGGGCCCATAACTGAGCACAGTATTCCAAGTGTGGTCTGACCAGTGCTTTGTACAGTGGACGAACAATGTTCTCATCCTTTGCAGCTATACCTCTTCTGATACATCCCATTACCCTGTTTGCCCTTACAGCAGCGGCCTGACTTTGGGCACTCCAATTTAGTTTGCTATCAATCAAGATGCCCAAGTCCTTCTCCATCTCTGAATTCCCCAATGATTTCCCATTCAGTGAGTACTGGTGACTTCCATTTTTCCTTCCCATATGTATGACCTTACATTTCTCCTCGTTAAACCTCATTTGCCATTTAATGCTCCACCTACCCAGCTTATCCAAATCCCTCTGTAGGTCTGCACTGTCCTCTTTTGTATTAATTGTTTTACATAACTTTGTGTCATCTGCAAATATTGATATTTTACTATTTATCCCGTTGACTATGTCGTTAATAAAGATATTAAATATCATTGGGCCTAGTACAGACCCCTGTGGTACCCGACTAGTGACGCTTACCCAATCTGAGTATATTCCATTTATAACCACCCTCTGCCTTCTATCCTTTAGCCAGTTAGCTACCCACTTGCAGACATTTTCCCCCAGCCCCATCATTCTCATTTTGTATACCAACCTATTATGTGGCACGCTATCGAACGCTTTTGAGAAGTCGAGATACACGACATCCACTGGTTCCCCCTGATCTACTCGAGAGCTAACCTCCTTGTAGAAGTCAATCAGGTTTGTTTGGCAGGAGCGATTCCTCATGAATCCATGTTGGTTCGGGATTAAAAGATTATTAGCATCAAGATGCTCCGTAATTGCCTCTTTAATGAAGCTTTCAAAAATTTTGCCCACAACGGACGTCAGACTCACCGGCCGATAGTTTCCGGCGTCACTTTTCGCTCCCTTTTTGAATATTGGCACTACATTCGCCTGTCGCCAATCAAGTGGTACAGACCCAGTCTCAACAGAGTCCTTAAATATAAGATATAACGGTCTGTCTATCACATTACTTAGTTCCCTTAGTACCCGTGGGTGTATGCCATCAGGTCCTGGTGATTTGTTTATTTTAATGTTACTGAGGCGTTTCTGTACCCCAACTTGGGTTAGATTTGTCATACTTAGTGGAGGATTAAGCTTGTCACTTCTCATTTCTCCTGTTAGTTCTATTTCCTTTGTGAAAGTTGTCGAAAAAAAATTATTTAATAGATTAGCTTTATCCTCATCTTTCTCTATGATTTTGCCTTCCTCACTTTTTATCGGTCCAATATTATCCGATTTAATCCTTTTACTATTTATATACGTAAAGAACAGTTTGGGATTTGATCTACTTTCCCTAGCAATACGTTTCTCTGTTTCCTCCTTCGCTATTTTTATTTGTTTTTTACAGGTTCTCGTTTTTTCCTTGTAACACATTAGTGCCTCCTTACTGTTTTCCTGTTTTAATCTCTTGAATGCCTCTTTTTTGCTATTTAACGCCCCTTTTACGTTCTTGTTCAACCATATTGGTTTCCTCTTATTTCTAGCCCTTTTATTCCCATACGGTATATACCTCTCGCACTGAGTATTCAGAATTCTTTTGAAGGTTTCCCATTTACTATTCGTATTCCATTGATTAAGTACTTTGTCCCAGTCAATAAGTTGAAGGTTTTCTATCAGCTGATCAAACTTCGCCCTCCTAAAGTTTAATGTTTTTGTTGTTCCCTTATTGATAACCCTACTGAAGGGCATTTTGAAGTTGATAATATTATGATCGCTATTACCTAGGTGCCCCCCTATCTGTACCTCAGTTATTCTATCAGGCCTATTAGTCAATATTAAGTCCAACACGGCCTTCCCTCTCGTTGGTTCCTGCACTAGTTGGGAGAGATAATTATCCTTAATATTTGTCAAGAACCTTTTTCCTTTCTGAGATCTACAGGTTTCTGTTTCCCAGTCAATATCCGGGTAGTTGAAATCCCCCATTACAATCACTTCATTATGTTTTGCTACTTTGTCTATTTGTCCTAATAGCAGATTCTCATTCTCCTCTGTTATATTTGGTGGCTTATAGCAGACCCCCAGTAATATTTTATTATTATTTTTTGCCCCCTCTATCTCTACCCACATGGACTCGACCCCCTCTTCTCCCTCTCCTATATCTTCCCTTAGTCTGGGTTTTAGACATGACTTTACATATAAGCAGACTCCTCCGCCTTTCCCCTGTTTCCGGTCCCTTCTAAATAAACTATAATCTAATAAATTTACCACCCAGTCGTAGCTATCGTCTAGCCAAGTCTCTGTTATACCTACGATGTCATACCTCTCCTCCGATATAAGCGCCCGCAGCTCATCCGCCTTATTGGTCAGGCTTCTTGCGTTGGTCAGCATGCAAGATAAAACTTTGGGGTTATTTAGCATCCTATTCTTCTCTAACGATCTAACTGTACTATCCCCACCCCCCTCTCCACCCTCATTATATTCACTTCTCCCCTTCCCCCTTGCTTGCCTCACATCCCACCTATTTCCTTGGTTTCCCCCCCCCGTCTCTAGTTTAAAAACTCCTCCAACCTATTAGCCATCTTCTTCCCCAGCACCGCTGCACCCTCCCCATTGAGGTGCAGCCCGTCCCTACGGTAGAGCCTGTAGCCGACCGCGAAGTCGGCCCAGTTCTCCATGAATCCAAACCCTTCTGCCTTGCACCAACTCTTTAGCCACTTATTCACCTCCCTAACTTCCCGTTGGCGCTCCTGTGTGGCTCGCGGGATTGGTAGTATTTCTGAGAAAACTACCTTGGAGGTCCTTGCCCTAAGCTTCCTACCTAGGTCCCTGAAATCATTTTTAAGGACCCTCCATCTTCCACTCACTTTGTCATTGGTGCCGATGTGGACCATGACCGCTGGGTCTTTGCCAACCCCACCCAGTAACCTGTCAACCCGATCCGCGATGTGCCGGACTCGAGCGTCAGGGAGGCAGCACACCGTTCGGCGATCCCGGTCTTTGTGACAGATTGCCCTGTCTGTCCCCCTAATAATAGAGTCACCCACTACCAGAACCTGTCTTGCCTGCCCTACACTTCCCCCCTCCCCCTCATTACTGGAGCATACACTCCCCCGGCGGTCAGAGGATCTGTCGTGCTCCAATAATGCCGGTTCTGAACCAGCCTTCCTATACTTCTTCCCTCTATCCCTCCTAACTGTTATCCAGCTCCCTGCCTGTTCAGCCTGCACTTCCCCTCTATGCTCCACCCCCAGTATTGACCCATTGAGTGTCTGCTCGGTGAGCAGCAAACTCCGTTCCATGTTGTCGATGCTCCTCAGTATCGCTATCTGAGCACTTAGATCCAGAATTTGGGCTTCCAAGTGCACGATATGCTCACATCTCTCGCAGCAGTATGGATCCTCGAGCGGTTGCTCACGGAATGCATACATTGCGCAAGATGTACACTGCACGGCTCCGGCCAACATGGACGTCATTCTAAATATGGGGATACAGTCAGTATATATATACAAGTACAAAACACAATTATTTATATATAGGTGTATGGACGGGGATCAATTAGGGATGTGCAAGTGTATCAATTAGATATCGGCGGGGGATCAGTTAAGTATGGACGGGGGATCAATTAAGTATCAAGTATGGACGGGGGAATCAGCTAAGTAGGTCAGGTGGATTAATTAAGTATGGACGGTGTGTCAATTAACTATGGACTGGGGATCAATAAATATGGACTGGGGAAATAATTATTTGTGGACTGGGGAATCAATCAATTAATTATGGACAGGGGGTTAATTAAATATGGATGGGATAAGGCAAATAAATAGGGACTGGGGATCAGTAAAAGTGGACAGGGGGAATCTATTAAATATGGACAAGGGGGATCAATTGATTATGGGCTGGGGGGATCGATCAGTTAAATGTGGTTGGGGGAATCAATTTAATATGGACGGGGGTGGTTGGGGGATCAATTAAATGAGGACGGGGGGTCAATTTAAATGTGGTCAGGGGGATCAGTTAAATATGGACGCGGGGTGATCAGGGGATCAATTTAAATATGGACGGGGGGTGATCAATTAAATATGGACTGGGGGATCACTAAAGATGGCTGGGGGAGTTGTATTAAATATGGATGGGGGGAGATCGATCAAGTATGGACAGGGGATTAATTTAAATAAGGCCGGGGGGGGAGCACTTAAATATAATACAATTACAATACAAATACAAATACAATACAGTACAGTACAGTACACACTCGGGTTCAGTAGGGCCGCTTATCGCGGCCTCCTGCCCCTCACTCACCTCCTTTAGGGACACTGCACGCTATCACAGCGCGCTCGCCCCTCCGGTCGCCTCTTACCGGTCCTCCTGGTCACCTCCTGGTCACCACCACCTGGCGCCCTCCGCCGGCCGGCGCTGCACGCTATCACAGCGCTCTCTTGCGCTCGTCCCTCCGGTCGCCTCCTACCGGTCCACCCGGTCCACTCGGTCACCTCCGCCTGGCTCCCTCGCCGGAGGGCCGCGAGCCGAGTCGGACCTCGCCGCCCGCCGCACGCCGCTCACCACAGCCACACCACAGCCCACATGCTCACACCCCGCACACGCTCTCACTTCCGGTCACGTGCTCTCTCTGTAGCTGGGAAGGGGTCAGATGAAAAAGTCCTGGAGATGTTTTTCCCTCCTTCCCAGCTCCTACAGCAGCACAAACTCCCAGCACCAACACGCTCCTCCTCTTCCTCTTCCTGTCTGGAGCTCAATGCACCTCCTCAATGCAGCATGGAGCCTGACCGGCACACAGCAAGAATCTGTATTGTACCGTCACATTCATGCAGGTGGAGGTGCCTTAAATAGTAAGTGTCTCTTAGCCATTGGTTGGGGACACTTTAAGATGGTGCGCATGCACAAAAGGTGTTTATATACTGACAGACCATGTGACACTTAGATTGCACACAGTTCCTTTCACTAAGCATGCGACTTATGAAGGCAATTGGTTGCACCAGAATTTTTTAGGGGCTTCATAGCAAAAGGGGTGAATACATATGCAAATGCCAATTTTAGTTATTTGATCGCATAAATTTAATTTATTCCTATATTTTTCTCACTTCACTAACTTAGACTTTTTAGTGCTGGTGCACCACACACAAATCGGATTACAAAAATATTTAAACACAGGTTGTAATGTAACAAATTAGGTAAAAAGCCAAGGGGGATGAATACTTTCGCAACCCACTGTATATAGGGCTACTGTCATTGTGACATCACTTAGTCATGTGCAGATTATGTGACATTCTGTATTTGATCATATTTGCCATAATCTGCTCAAGTATAAAAAGCTATCCAAGTGAGTATTTCAGCACATATGGTATGTATGAAAAGACTGTTATATAAAAGAAAAATCTTATTGTAACCTACTCTTGTGAAAGGTTGACAACAATTTTTCTACATGTTATGTTTGAGAAAAAATCATCAGATCAGAGAAAACATTTTCCGATATGTTAGAGGAATTTAAGCGCATGTGTCCAAGATATGATGTGCAAATATCCATTTTAGAGAGGAAGAGGACTTGAACTCTACTTATTGGGGGTAGCAATCTTAAAAGTCAATATCAACCCTTTAAAGGGGTTGTCCACTGCAAGGAAAACCCCTTTTCAATCTAAATGTTTGCCCCCAGTTAAAATCAAAACACCTGTACTCACCTCCTGTGTCGGTGCCGTTCCAGCGGTGTCAGCACTCGCATTCCCCGGGCTCATGTGAGGTTGTTATGTCATGTGAGCCTTACACCCTATCAGCGCTGGCGTCACTGTCCCCTCCTTCGGACATATAAGTAATCAGGAGGAAGTGAGAGCTGCGAGTGGCCACTCATTTGCTCTTGATTACATATACAGTATGTCCGAAGAAGGGGACAATGAAGCCAACGCTGATTAGTCACAGGGCTCACGTGGGCTTTACAGGGGCAAACATTCAGATTGAAAAGGGGTTGTCCTACTAGTGGACAACAATTTTAAAGGGGTTTTCCCACAAACAAAGTTACTTTCAATCAACATTTTAATCAATAGATCTTTGAATAATAATAAGTTCTACAATTAGATGTGTTTAAAAGAAATGTTATTGTGCACCTGTAATGTACTGTGTAATGACTGTGTCTGACCATGCAGGAACATAGACTGATCATACCACAGCTCCTGGGCATGGAGGCCATAGAATATATAGACATTACAGCAGGGTATTGCAGTTAATTCTTTCTCTGAGAACATTGCTTAAAAACAGGCAGTGAAATGTTTTGCCTCACAGAAATTATTACTTGCTATCTCATGCTGTAATGTCTGTATACTCTCTTTTGTATCCTACTCTGCCCAGGAGATGTGGTATGATCAGACTATGGTCCTGCATGATGAGACACAGCCATTACACAGCACAAAGCAAGGGCACATTTATAAGATTATCTCATCACTGGAACATTTTTTAACACATCCAATTGTGGAATTTATTTTTATTCCAAGATCTACTACTTAAAATGTACTTTACTTGTGGGAAAACCCCTGTAATGAGGTACACAGACCTGTAGAAGCGTCTTCACGCGAAACAGCTGTTGTCAGGTTTTTTTTTTTCCCCACTCTCCCTGCTTGCCAAACTTTTTATTCTTATGGAATAAAGATACTGCTTTTAAGGACTGGTGAGTGCAGCTCATTTTTCTTTCTTATGATTATTTTGGACTGTTTAACCACTTCGCGCCAGAGCCTGTTTTTGCCTTCGTGACCAGGCCAATTTTTTCAATTCTGAACACTGTCACTTTATGAAGTAATTACTCTGGAATGCTTCAACAGATTCCCCTGATTCTGAGATTGTTTTTTCATGACGTATTGTACTTCATGATAGTGGTAAAATTTCTTCGATATCACTTGCGTTTATATGTGAAAAAATTGGAAATTTGGCGAAAATTTTGACAATTTTGCAATTTTAAAACTTTGAATATTCATGCCCTTAAATCAGAGAGATACAGTACAGACCAAAAGTTTGGACACACCTTCTCATTTAAAGATTTTTCTGTATTTTCTTGACTATGAAAATTGTACATTCACACTGAAGACATCAAAACTATGAATTAACACATGTGGGATTATATACTTAACAAAAAAGTGTGAAACAACTGAAAATATGTCTTATATTCTAGGTTCTTCAAAGTAGCCACCTTTTGCTTTGATGACTGCTTTGCACATTATTGGCATTCTCTTGATGAGCTTCAAAAGGTAGTCAACGGAAATGGTTTTCACTTCACAGGTGTGCCCTGTCAGGTTTAACAAGTGGGATTTCTTGCCTTATATATGGGGTTGGTACCATCAGCTGTGTTGTGCAGAAGTCTGGTGGATACACAGCTGATAGTCTTACTGAATAGACTGCTAGAATTTGTATTATGGCAAGAAAAAAGCAGCTAAGTAAAGAAAAACGAGTGGCCATCATTGCTTTAAGAAGTGAAGGTTAGTCAGTCCGAAAAATTGGGAAAACTTTGAAAGTGTCCCCAAGTGCAGTTGCAAAAACTATCAAGAGCTACAAAGAAACTGGCTCACATGAGTAACGCCCCAGGAAAGGAAGACCAAGAGTCAGTCACCTCTGCTTCTAAGGATAAGTTTATCCGAGTCACCAGCCTCAGAAATCGCAGGTTAACAGCAGCTCAGATTAGAGACCAGGTCAATGCCACACAGAGTTCTAGCAGCAGACACATCTCTACAACAACTGTTAAGAGGAGATTTTGTGCAGCAGGCCTTCATGGTAAAATAGCTGATAGGAAACCACTGCTAAGGACAGGCAACAAGCAGAAGAGACTTGTTTGGGCTAAAGAACACAAGGAATGGACATTAGACCAGTGGAAATCTGTGCTTTGGTCTGATGAGTCCAAATTTGAGATCTTTGGTTCCAACCACCGTGTCTTTGTGCGACGCAGAAAAGGTGAACGGATGGACTCTACATGCCTGGTTCCCACCGTGAAGCATGGAGGAGGAGGTGTGTTGGTGTGGGGGTGCTTTGCTGGTGACACTGTTGGAGATTTATTCAAAATTGAAGGCATACTGAACCAGCATGGCTACCACAGCATCTTGCAGCGGCATGCTATTCCATCCGGTTTGCGTTTAGTTGGACAATCATTTATTTTTCAACAGGACAATGACCCCAAATACACCTCCAGGCTGGGTAAGGGCTATTTGACCAAGGAGAGTGATGGGGTGCTACACGAGATGACCTGGCCTCCACAGTCACCAGACGTGAACCCAATTGAGATGGTTTGGGGTGAGCTGGACCGCAGAGTGAAGACAAACGGGCCAACAAGTGCTAAGCATCTCTGGGAACTCCTTCAAGATTGTTGGAAGACCATTTCTGGTGACTACCTCTTGAAGCTCATCAAGAGAATGCCAAGAGTGTGCAAAGCAGTCATCAAAGCAAAAGGTGGCTACTTTGAAGAACCTAGAATATAAGACATATTTTCAGTTGTTTCACACTTTTTTGTTAAGTATATAATTCCACATGTGTTAATTCATAGTTTTGATGCCTTCAGTGTGAATGTACAATTTTCATAGCCTTGAAAATACAGAAAAATCTTTAAATGAGAAGGCGTGTCCAAACTTTTGGTCTGTACTGTATGTCACACAAAATATTTAATAAATAACATTTCCCACATCTCTACTTTACATCAGCACAATTTTGGAACCAAATTTTTTTTTGTTAGGAAGCTATAAGGGTTAAAAGTTGACCAGCGATTTCTCATTTTTCCAACAAAATTTACAAAAACATTTTTTTATGGACCGCATCTTATTTGAAGTGACTTTGAGGGGCCTTTATGACAGAAAATACCCAAAAGTGACACCATTCTAAAAACTGCACTCCTCAAGGTGCTCAAAACCACATTCAAGACGTTTACTAACCCTTCAGGTGTCTCACGGTAATTTTTAGAAAGTGGAAGAAAACAATGAACATTTAACTTTTCTTCACAAAAATGTTAATTTAGACCCAATTTTTTTATTTTCACAAGGGTAACAGGAAAAAATGGAATACACAATTTGTAGTGCAATTTCTCATTAGCGCGCTGATACCCCATATGTGAGGGAAAACCACTGTTTGGGTGCACTGCACGGTTTGGAAGGGAAGGAGCACCATTAGACTTTTTGAATGTAAAATTTGTTTGAATAATTAGCAGACGCCATGTTGCGTTTGGAGAGCTCCTGATGTGCCTAAACAGTGGAAACACCCACAAGTGACACAATTTTGGAAACTAGACCCCTTAGGGAACTTAACTAGATGTCTGGTGAGCACCTTGCACCCCCAGGTGCTTCACAGAAGTTTATAATATTGAGCCGTAAAAATAAAATGTTCACATTTTTCCCACAAAAACAATTTTAATCCCTTAATTTTGCATTATCATAAGGGTAATAGGATAAATTGCACCATGAAATTTGTTGTGCAATTTCTCCTGAACACACCGATACCCCATATGTGGAGGCAAACCACTGTTTGGGCTCACGGCAGGGTTTGGAAGGGAAGGAGCGCCATTTGACTTTTTGAATGTAAAATTTGCTTGAATAACTAGCAGACGCCATGTTGCAGTTGGGGAGCCCCTGATGTGCGTAAACAGTGAAAACCCCCAACAAATGACACCATTTTGGAAACTAAACCCCGTAGGGAACTTATCTAGATGTGTGGTGAGCACCTTGCACCCCCAGGTGCTTCACAGAAGTTTATAATATTGAGCCGTAAAAATAGAATTTTCACATTTTTCCCACAAAAACAATTTTAATCCCATAATTTTGCATTATCATAAGGGTAATAGGATAAATTGCACCATGAAATTTGTTGTGCAATTTCTCCTGAACATGCCGATACCCCAGATGTGGAGGCAAACCAGTGTTTGGGCTCACGGCAGGGTTTGGAAGAGAAGGAGCGCCATTTGACTTTTAGAATGTAAAATTTGCTTGAATAACTAGGAGACGCCATGTTGCAGTTGGGGAGCCCTTGATGTGCCTAAACAGTGAAAACCCCCAACAAATGACACCATTTTGGAAACTAAACCCCTTAGGGAACTTATCTAGATGTGTGGTGAGCACCTTGCACCCCCAGGTGCTTCACAGAAGTTTATAATATTGAGGTGTAAAAATAGAATTTTCACATTTTTCCCACAAAAACATTTTAATCCCTTAATTTTGCATTATTATAAGGGTAATAGGATAAATTGCACCATGAAATTTGTTGTGCAATTTCTCCTGAACATGACGATACCCCATATGTGGAGGAAAACCACTGTTTGGGCGCACGGCAGGGTTTGGAAGGGAAGGAGCGCCATTTGACTTTTTGAATGTAAAATTTGCTTGAATAATTAGCAGATGCCATGTTGCATTTGGGGAACCCCTGATGTGCCTTAACAGTGGAAACCCCCCATAAATGACACCATTATGGAAACTAGACCCCTTAGGGAACTTATCTAGATGTGTGGTGAGCACCTTGCACCCCCAGGTGCTTCACAGAAGTTTATAATATTGAGCCATAAAAATAGAATTTTCACATTTTTCCCACAAAAACATTTTTCATCCCTTAATTTTGCATTATCATAAGGGTAAAAGGATAAATTGCACCATTAAATTTATTTTGCAATTTCTCCTGAACACGCCGATACCCCATATGTGGAGGAAAACCACTGTTTGGGTTCACGGCAGGTTTGGAAGGGAAGGAGCGCCATTTGACTTTTTGAATGTAAAATTTGCTTGAATAATTAGCAGATGCCATGTTGCATTTGGGGAGCCCCTGATGTGCCTAAACAGTAGAAACCCCCAACAAATGACACCATTTTGGAAACTAGACCCCTTAGGGAACGTATCTAAATGTGTGGTGAGCACCTTGCACACCCAGGTGCTACTCAGAAGTTTATAATATTGAGCCGTAAAAATAAAATGTTCGCATTTTTCCCACAAAAACGTTTTTCATCCCTTAATATTGCATTATCATAAGGGTAATAGGATAAATTGCACCATGAAATTTGTTTTGCAATTTCTCCTGAACACGCCGACACCCTATATGTGGAGGAAAACCACTGTTTGGGCTCACGGCAGGGTTAGGAAGGGAAGGAGCGCCATTTCACTTTTTGAATGTAAAATTAGCTTGAATAATTAGCGGACGCCATGTTGCATTTGGGGAGCCCCTGATGTGCCTAAACAGTGGAAACCCCCAAAAATGACACCCGTTTGGAAACTAGACCCCTTAGGGAACTTATGTAGATGTGTGGTGAGCACCTTGCACCCCCAGGTGCTTCACAGAAGTTTATAATATTGAGCCGTGAAAAAATTTTTTCACATTTTTCCCACAAAAACATTTTTCATCCCTTAATTTTGCATTAACATAAGGGTAATAGGATAAGTTGCGCCATGAAATTTGTTGTGCAATTTCTCCTGAACACAACGATACCCCATATGTGGAGGAAAACCACTGTTTGGGCACACGGCAGGGATGGAAGGAAAGAGCGCCATTTGACTTTTTGAATGTAAAATTTGCTTGAATAATTAGCAGACGCCATGTTGCATTTGGGGAGCCCCTGATGTGCCTAAACAGTGGAAACCCCCAACAAATGACACCATTTTGGAAACTAGACCCCTTAGGGAATGTATCTAAATGTGTGGTGAGCACCTTGCACACCCAGGTGCTACTCAGAAGTTTATAATATTGAGCCGTAAAAATAAAATGTTCGCATTTTTCCCACAAAAATGTTTGTCATCCCTTAATATTGCATTATCATAAGGGTAATAGGATAAATTGCACCATGAAATTTGTTGTGCAATTTATCCTGAAGACGCCGATACCCTATATGTGGAGGAAAGCCACTGTTTGGGTTCACGGCAGGTTTGGAAGCGAAGGAGCGCCATTTGACTTTTTGAATGTAAAATTTGCTTGAATTATTAGCAGATGCCATGTTGCATTTGGGGAGCCCCTGATGTGCCTAAACAGTAGAAACCCCCAACAAATGACACCATTTTGGAAACTAGACCCCTTAGGGAACTTATCTAGATGTGTGGAGAGCACCTTGCACCCCCAGGTGCTTCACAGAAGTTTATAATATTGAGTCGTAAAAATAAAATTTTCACATTTTTCCCACAAAAACATTTTTCATCCCCTAATTTTGCATTATCATAAGGGTAATAGGATAAAATGTACCATGAAATTTGTTGAACAATTTCTCCTGAACACACCAATACCCCATATATGGAGGAAAACCACTGTTTGGGCTCACGGCAGGGTTTGGAAGGGAAGGAGCGCCATTTGACTTTTTGAATGTAAAATTTGCTTGAATAATTAGCAGACGCCATGTTGCATTTGGGGAGCCCCTGATGTGCCTAAACAGTGGAAACCCCCCATAAATGACACCATTTAGGAAACTAGACCCCTTAGGGAATGTATCTAAATGTGTGGTGAGCACCTTACACACCCAGGTGCTACTCAGAAGTTTATAATATTGAGCCGTAAAAATAAAATGTTCGCATTTTTCCCACAAAAATGTTTGTCATCCCTTAATATTGCATTATCATAAGGGTAATAGGATAAATTGCACCATGAAATTTGTTGTGCAATTTATCCTGAAGACGCCGATACCCTATATGTGGAGGAAAGCCACTGTTTGGGTTCACGGCAGGTTTGGAAGCGAAGGAGCGCCATTTGACTTTTTGAATGTAAAATTTGCTTGAATTATTAGCAGATGCCATGTTGCATTTGGGGAGCCCCTGATGTGCCTAAACAGTAGAAACCCCCAACAAATGACACCATTTTGGAAACTAGACCCCTTAGGGAACTTATCTAGATGTGTGGAGAGCACCTTGCACCCCCAGGTGCTTCACAGAAGTTTATAATATTGAGTCGTAAAAATAAAATTTTCACATTTTTCCCACAAAAACATTTTTCATCCCCTAATTTTGCATTATCATAAGGGTAATAGGATAAAATGTACCATGAAATTTGTTGAACAATTTCTCCTGAACACACCGATACCCCATATGTGGAGGAAAACCACTGTTTGGGCTCACGGCAGGGTTTGGAAGGGAAGGAGCGCCATTTGACTTTTTGAATGTAAAATTTGCTTGAATAATTAGCAGACGCCATGTTGCATTTGGGGAGCCCCTGATGTGCCTAAACAGTGGAAACCCCCCATAAATGACACCATTTAGGAAACTAGACCCCTTAGGGAACTTATCTAGATGTGTGGTGAGCTCCTTGCTCCCCCAGGTGCTTCACAGAAGTTTACAATATTGAGCCGTAAAAATAAAATTTTCACATTTTTCCCACAAAAACATTTTTCATCCCTTAATTTTGCATTATCATAAGGATAATAGGATAAATTGCACCAAGAAGTTTGTTGTGCAATTTCTCCTGAACACAGCGATACCCCATATGTGGAGGAAAACCACTGTTTGGGGGCACGGCAGGGTTTGGAAAGGAAAGAGCGCCATTTGACTTTTTGAATGTAAAATTTGCTTGAATAATTAGCAGACGCCATGTTGCATTTGGGGAGCCCCTGATGTGCCTAAACAGTGGAAACCCCCAACAAATGACACCATTTTGGAAACTAGACCCCTTAGGGAACGTATCTAGATGTGTGGTGAGCACCTTGAACCCCCAGGTGATTCACAGAAGTTTATAATATTGAGCCGTAAAAATAAAATGTTCACATTTTTTCCCGCAAAAACATTTTTCATCCCTTAATATTGCATAATCATAAGGGTAATAGGATAAATTGCACCATGAAATTTTTTGTGCAATATATCCTGAACACGCCGATACCCCATATGTGGAGGAAAACCACTGTTTGGGTTAACGGCAGGTTTGGAAGTGAAGGAGCACCATTTGACTTTTTGAATGTAAAATTTGCTTGAATAATTCGCAGATGCCATGTTGCATTTGGGGAGCCTGTGATGTGTCTAAACAGTGGAAACCCCCAACAAATTACACCATTTTGGAAACTAGACCCCTTAGGGAACTTATCTAGATGTGTGGTGAGCACCTTGCACCCCCAGGTGCTTCACAGAAGTTTATAATATTGAGCCGTAAAAATAAAATTTTCACATTTTTCCCACAAAAACATTTTTCATCCCTTAATTTTGCATTATCGTAAGGGTAATAGGATAAATTGCACCATGAAATTTGTTGTGCAATTTATCCTGAACATGCCGATACCCCATATGTGGAGGAAAACCACTGTTTGGGGGCACGGCAAGGTTTGGAAAGGAAGGAGCGCCATTTGACTTTTTGAATGTATAATTTGCTTGAATAATTAGCAGACGCCATGTTGCATTTGGGGAGCCCCTGATGTGCCTAAACAGTGGAAACCCCCAACAAATGACACCATTTTGGAAACTAGACCCCTTAGGGAACGTATCTAGATGTGTGTTGAGCACCTTGAACCCCCAGGTGCTTCTCAGAAGTTTATAATATTGAGCCGTAAAAATAAAATGTTCACATTTTTTCCCGCAAAAACATTTTTCATCCCTTAATATTGCATAATCATAAGGGTAATAGGATAAATTGCACCATGAAATTTTTTCTGCAATTTATCCTGAACACGCCGATACCCCATATGTGGAGGAAAACCACTGTTTGGGTTAACGGCAGGTTTGGAAGTGAAGGAGCACCATTTGACTTTTAGAATGTAAAATTTGCTTGAATAATTCGCAGATGCCATGTTGCATTTGGGGAGCCTGTGATGTATCTAAACAGTGGAAACCCCCAACAAATTACACCATTTTGGAAACTAGACCCCTTAGGGAACTTATCTAGATGTGTGGTGAGCACCTTGCACCCCCAGGTGCTTCACAGAAGTTTATAATATTGAGCCGTAAAAATAAAATTTTCACATTTTTCCCACAAAAACATTTTTCATCCCTTAATTTTGCATTATCATAAGGGTAATAGGATAAATTGCACCATGAAATTTGTTGTGCAATTTATCCTGAACATGCCGATACCCCATATGTGGAGGAAAACCACTGTTTGGGCGCACGGCAGGTTTGGAAGGGAAGGAGCGCCATTTGACTTTTTGAATGTAAAATTTGCTTGAATAATTAGCAGACGCCATGTTGCATTTGGGGAGCCCCTGATGTGCCTAAACATTGGAAACCCCCACAAATGACACCATTTTGGAAACTAGACCCCTTATGGAACTTATCTAGATGTGTCGTGAGCACCTTGCTCCCCTAGGTGCTTCACAGAAGTTTATAATATTGAGCCGTAAAAATAAAATTTTCACATTTTTCCCACAAAACATTTTTCATCCCTTAATTTTGCATTATCATAAGGGTAATAGGATAAGTTGCACCATGAAATTTGTTGTGCAATTTCTTCTGAACACAATGATACCCAATATGTGGAGGAAAACCACTGTTTGGGCGCACGGCAGGGTTTGGAAGGGAAAGAGCGCCATTTGACTTTTTGAATGTAAAATTTGCTTGAATAATTAGCAGACGCCATGTTGCATTTGGAGAGTCCCTTATGTGCCTTAAACTGTGGAAACCCCCAACAAATGACACCATTTTGGAAACTAGACCCCTTAGGGAAGGTAGCTAGATGTGTGGTGAGCACCTTGCACCCCCAGGTGCTTCTCAGAAGTTTATAATATTGAGCCGTAAAAATAAAATGTTCACATTTTTCCCACAAAAACATTTTTCATCCCTTAATATTGCATTATCATAAGGGTAATAGGATAAATTGCACAATGAAATTTGTTGTGCAATTTATCCTGAACACGCCGATACCCCATATGTGGAGGAAAACCACTGTTTGGGTTCACGGCAGGTTTGGAAGGGAAGGAGTGCCATTTGACTTTTTGAATGTAAAATTTGCTTGAATAATTAGCAGATGCCATGTTGCATTTAGGGAGCCCCTGATGTGCCAAAACAGTAGAAACCCCCAACAAATGACACCATTTTGGAAAATAGACCCCTTAGGGAACTTATCTAGATGTGTGGTGAGCACCTTGCACCCGAGGGGCTTCACAGAAGTTTATAATATTGAGCCGTAAAAATAAAATTTTCACATTTTTCCCACAAAAACATTTTTCATCCCTTAATTTTGCATTATCGTAAGGGTAATAGGATAAGTTGCACCATGAAATTTGTTGTGCAATTTCTCCTGAACACACCGATACCCCATATGTGGAGGAAAACCACTGTTTGGGCGCACGGCAGGGTTTGGAAGGGAAAGAGCGCCATTTGACTTTTTGAATGTAAAATTTGCTTGAATAATTAGCAGACGCCATGTTGCATTTGGGGAGCCCCTGATGTGCCTAAACAGTGGAAACCCCCAACAAATGACACCATTTTGGAAACTAGACCCCTTAGGAAACATAGCTAGATGTGTGGTGAGCACCTTGCACCCCCAGGTGCTTCTCAGATGTTTATAATATTGAGTCGTAAAAATGAAATGTTCACATTTTTCCCACAAAAACATTTTTCATCCCTTAATATTGCATTATCATAAGGGTAATAGGATAAATTGCACCATGAAATTTGTTGTGCAATTTATCCTGAACATGCCGATACCCCATATGTGGAGGAAAACCACTGTTTGGGCGCACGGCAGGTTTGGAAGGGAAGGAGCGCCATTTGACTTTTTGAATGTAAAATTTGCTTGAATAATTAGCAGATGCCATGTTGCATTTGGGGAGCCCCTGATGTGCGTAAACAGTGGAAACCCCCACAAATGACACCATTTTGGAAACTAGACCCCTTATGGAACTTATCTAGATGTGTGGTGAGCACCTTGCACCCCCAGGTGCTTCACAGAAGTTTATAATATTGAGCCGTAAAAATAAAATTTTCACATTTTTCCCACAAAACATTTTTCATCCCTTAATTTTGCATTATCATAAGGGTAATAGGATAAGTTGCACCATGAAATTTGTTGTGCAATTTCTTCTGAACACGCCGATACCCCATATGTGGAGGAAAACCACTGTTTGAGCGCACGGCAGGGTTTGGAAGCTAAAGAGCGCCATTTGACTTTTTGAATGTAAAATTACCTTGAATAATTAGCAGACGCCATGTTGCATTTGGGGAGCCCCTGATGTGCCTAAACAGTGGAAACCCCCACAACTGACACCATTTTGGAAACGAGACCCCTTAGGGAACTTATCTAGATGTGTGGTGAGCACCTTGCACCCCCAGGTGCTTCACAGAAGTTTATAATATTGAGCCGTAAAAATAAAATTTTCACATTTTTCCCACAAAAACATTTTTCATCCCTTAATTTTGCATTATCATAAGGGTAATAGGAGAAGTTGCACCATGAAATTTGTTGTGCTATTTCTTCTGAACACAACGATACCCCATATGTGGAGGAAAACCACTGTTTGGGCGCACGGCAGGGTTTGGAAGGGAAGGAGCGCCATTTGACTTTTTGAATGTAAAATTTGCTTGAATAATTAGCAGACGCCATGTTGCATTTGGGGAGCCCCTTATGTGCCTAAACAGTGGAAACCCCCAACAAATGACACCATTTTGGAAACTAGACCCCTTAGGGAACGTATCTAGATGTGTGGTGAGCACCTTGCACCCCCAGGTGCTTCTCAGAAGTTTATAATATTGAGTCGTAAAAATAAAATGTTCACATTTTTCCCACAAAAACATTTTTCATCCCTTAATTTTGCATTATCATAAGGGTAATAGGATAAGTTGCACCATGAAATTTGTTGTGCAATTTCTTCTGAACACAACGATACCCCATATGTGGAGGAAAACCACTGTTTGAGCGCACGGCAGGGTTTGGAAGCTAAAGAGCGCCATTTGACTTTTTGAATGTAAAATTACCTTGAATAATTAGCAGACGCCATGTTGCATTTGGGGAGCCCCTGATGTGCCTAAACAGTGGAAACCCCCACAACTGACACCATTTTGGAAACTAGACCCCTTAGGGAACTTATCTAGATGTGTGGTGAGCACCTTGCACCCCCAGGTGCTTCACAGAAGTTTATAATATTGAGCCGTAAAAATAAAATTTTCACATTTTTCCCACAAAAACATTTTTCATCCCTTAATTTTGCATTATCATAAGGGTAATAGGAGAAGTTGCACCATGAAATTTGTTGTGCTATTTCTTCTGAACACAACGATACCCCATATGTGGAGGAAAACCACTGTTTGGGCGCACGGCAGGGTTTGGAAGGGAAGGAGCGCCATTTGACTTTTTGAATGTAAAATTTGCTTGAATAATTAGCAGACGCCATGTTGCATTTGGGGAGCCCCTTATGTGCCTAAACAGTGGAAACCCCCAACAAATGACACCATTTTGGAAACTAGACCCCTTAGGGAACGTATCTAGATGTGTGGTGAGCACCTTGCACCCCCAGGTGCTTCTCAGAAGTTTATAATATTGAGCCGTAAAAATAAAATGTTCACATTTTTCCCACAAAAACATTTTTCATCCCTTAATATTGCATTATCATAAGGGTAATAGGATAAATTGCATAATGAAATTTGTTGTGCAATTTATCCTGAACACGCCGATACCCCATATGTGGAGGAAAAACCACTGTTTGGGTTCACGGCAGGTTTGGAAGGGAAGGAGCGCCATTTGACTTTTTGAATGTAAAATTTGCTTGAATAATTAGCAGATGCCATGTTGCATTTGGGGAGCCCCTGATGTGCCAAAACAGTAGAAACCCCCAATAAATGACACCATTTTGGAAACTAGACCCCTTAGGGAACTTATCTAGATGTGTGGTGAGCACCTTGAACCCGAGGGGCTTCACAGAAGTTTATAATATTGAGCCGTAAAAATAAAATTTTCACATTTTTCCCACAAAAACATTTTTCATCCCTTAATTTTGCATTATCATAAGGGTAATAGGATAAGTTGCACCATGAAATTTCTTGTGCAATTTCTCCTGAACACACCGATACCCCATATGTGGAGGAAAACCACTGTTTGGGCGCACGGCAGGGTTTGGAAGGGAAGGAGCGCCATTTGACTTTTTGAATGTAAAATTTGCTTGAATAATTAGCGGACGCCATGTTGCATTTGGGGAGCCCCTGATGTGCCTAAACAGAGGAAACCCCCCACAAATGACACCATTTTGGAAACTAGACCCCTTACGGAACTTATCTAGATGTGTGGTGAGCACCTTGCACCCCCAGGTGCTTCACAGAAGTTTATAATATTGAGCCGTAAAAATAAAATTTTCACATTTTTCACACAAAAACATTTTTCATCCCTTAATTTTGCATTATCATAAGGGTAATAGGATAAATTGCACCATGAAATTTGTTGTGCAATTTCTCCTGAGTACGCCGATACCCCATATGTGGGGGAAAACCACTGCTTTGGTGTACAGCAGGGTTCGGAAGAGAAAGGAGCGCTATGTTGGCTGGGATAGGTTGCAGACACCATGTCACATTTGAAGAGTTGCTGACATGCCGAAACAGCAAAAAAACCCACAAGTGACCCCATTTTGGAAACTACACCTCTCAAGGAATTCATCTAGGGAAGTAGTGAGTATTTTTTAATTTTTAAATTTATACCATTGTGCAGTGAAGAAAACATAATTGTATTTTTATCACAAAAAAATGTTTTACCCTCAGATTTTACATTTTCACACAGAGCAATGGGTAAAAATGGTGCCGAAATGTGTCACACAATTTCTTCTAAAAGTGGCAATAACCCATATGTGGTTGTATCGTACCGCTTAGCCATACGGCGAGATCTGGGAGGGACGGAGCGCTATTTGATAATTGGAGAACAAATTATTGTAGATTAGGCATTTGGATTTGGAAGCACAAAATTTTCTGAATTTCTTTTGGGGGGCAAGGGCCATTTCGCTTTTCCAGAGCCTTTCTGCTACCAGTAACTTGGAAGTCCCTTATATTTTTAACAGATGACTGACCTGAGTGGGGACTAGCTTTTTTTGAGGATCGAGTTGAAGCTTTTATTGGGAACATTTTACGTAACATTTTTCCGGCGCTCTAGGCTGAGCACTTACATCGGGGTTTCCATCTAAATTTCCAAGTGATGTAATTCAGATGAAACCCCTGCAGGATCCATTCACTATAATGAGGCAGCAGAGTTACTCTGGACTCCGTCTGGCCTCTGTTTAGCGGTGTCCTTTTTTTCAGAAGTGCACAAAACTGTGGCCAACCGCACTTTTATGCACGCCTAAAAAAAATGACACCGTGGGATCACAGGCCAGATGGCATCCACAGTGGCCTATATCTGCCTCATTACAGGGAATTTTCCGTCATGGGTTCCGTCTGAATCATGTATTTCAGAGATTTACTTGGAAACTCTGGTGTAAGTGCTCAGCGCAGAGCGCAGGATAAGTGTGAGCAGAGCCTTACTGCGATCTTTGGAAGAGATAATAAACAAATCAGTAGCAGGTGAAGAATTCTATTCCGTTTTTTGGGAGGTAAAATTAACAAAAACCAACAATTCAGGAATTGTTTTTTGAGGTTTTTTTTTATGCCGTTCTGCGTGTGGTAAAAGTGATAAGGCAGCATTATTCTTCGGGTTAGTACGTTTACATCGATACTACACTTTCTGTATTTTTTTTATGTTTTGGCGCTTTTACACAATAAAACAATTTTATAGAAAATTTTTTTTTTGCATCGCTTTATTCTGAGAGCTGTAACTTTTTTATTTTTTGGCTGATGGAGCTGTATGGCAGCTTTTTTTTACGGAACAAGATGACGTTTTCAGCGGTACCATTTTTATTTCCATTTTGCTTTTTGATCGCATTTTTTTCCACTTTTTGTTTGGCGATATGATGAAAAAGCATAGTTTTTTGCTCCGTTTTTTATTTATTTTTATTACGGTGTGCACAGAAGGAGTTAATTAGTGTGACAGTTTTATAGTTCGGGTTGTTTCGGACGCGGCAATACCAAATATGTGTACTCTTTTTGTTTTTGCATAAATATACAGATTCATTGGTTTAATATTTTATTTATTTATTTTTATTTATTTTGTGATTTTTTCTAACAGTTTGAAAACATTTTTTAGACTTTTTTTTACATTTTTACTTAGTCCCTGTATGGGACATTAATTTTTATTTTTCTAATCACTGTTCTCATGCAATGCAATAGACATGTATTGCATTGCATAAGAAGTTTGCTGACAGTTTCACACTGTCTGTCTCCTGCTGGACTCAGCTGCAGGCTGAGCTCAGCAGGACACCATATATGGCAGATCTGGAGGCGGTCATGTGACCTCCAGCTGCCATAACAACGGCAGGTCCTGGAAGGCATCAGGGGGCCGTCGGAGCGGTAAGTGGACGACCCCCTCTCCTCTCACTATCTTCTATATGCCGCGATCACTATAGATCGCGGCATATAGAAGATAGCAAAGGGTTAACATCATTGGGACCTGATCCAATCAGGTCCCAATGATGTCCCCTGTCAGAGCTGCCACTCTGAACCGCAACCGCAGCACTTGCAGGACCTTGGGGGTCCTGAGGGCTGCGGGACCACCGACCGTTCATAAACGTCGGCGCTTCGCAGAGCCCAGACAGCGCCGACATTTATGTACAGTGGGCGGTCGGGAAGCGGTTAAACTTTATGAGCTTTTGCACCTGAAATGTTACCAAGTCTGCATTGTATATGTTCAGCTTTGCACTGACTATTGCAGCTGCTTGCAGGTGGTGCAGGTTTTTCACTTTCCTTGCTGTAAGATAGTACTTAAAATGTACTTTGCTTGTGGGAAAACCCCTGTAATGAGCCTTGCCGCATGATTTAGGATAAAAAGCTAAACCAGACACTCAATTTGCATGGGATATATGTGGCATGCATACTTTGGAGGAGCGGAGTTTTTGAGCCACAGGTTAAATGTGTGAGTTTATACAAAATGGTATGTACAGGGTATGAATTCAGTCTGTACTTTATTTTATGTTTTGTTGCCATTCTTCATGCTGAAAATTAGCCCAAGCACACTTCCTACTAGTGATGAGCGAGCATGCTCGCTACTGCTCGAGATGCTCGGCGCTCGCCGAGTATTTCTGGGGTTGCTCGGCGGGAGCTCGGGTCTCCTCCCTGCAGCAACAAGCAGGGATTGCCTGCCACTCACTGTAATGCCGTAGCCATGTTGTTTGTGGCATTACAGTGATTGGCTGGCCGCATAGCATCATCGGGTCTATATCAGACCTGGCGCCGCCATGTTCGTCACAGTCACTCCGGAATTAGACAGTGTAGGGAGAGGTGCTGCTGCGTCAGGGAGAGATTTGCTTGTGTATTAGGTAGTGTAGGGAGAAAAACTGTACATTACACATATCCATCTTAACAAACAGTCCTTTTGAGGACTAATCCATCTGTAGAGATATCAGGCAGGCAGTGTATATAGCAGACTGCAGTGCATATAGCACAAGAGGCTCCATTCCAGTTCTGCCTTCTGCTGCTTTTAGATATTTCTATACCTAGGCGCAGGTCTCAGGGGCCAGGAATACTTTTCTTTGGATCTTAATCCTCATTATTTGCTTAAAAAGCAGTCCAGAGAACACCGTTTTTCTGCGCCATTTTCTTGTTGGCACTGCAGAATACAGCCAGGTCCTTTCCATATTACAGCGCTAGAAATCCAGCTATTTAAAACTGTGTTTTCTCCGTCAAACACATATACACATATACGTTGTCAAATACAACCATTTCTGGCCTCCATTAAATATTTCCTTTAGTGTGTCAGTGAAGCAATTCACCGCAGTTTGCTGTTCAAACTAGTTACCTACAGGCCAGGTACTTAAAACTCTGTTTTCTCCGTCACACGGATCACTTATACGTTGTCAGAAAATACTGCCATTTCTGGCCTCCATTAAAAATTTCTTTCAGTGTGTCAGTGAAGCAATTCGCAGCAGTTTGCTGTTCAAACTACTTACCCACAGCCAGGTATTTAAAACTCCGTTTTCTCCGTCACACGGATCACATATACGTTGTCAGAAAATACTGCCATTTCTGGCCTCCATTAAAAATTTCTTTCAGTGTGTCAGTGAAGCAATTCACAGCAGTTTGCTGTTCATTCTACCTACCTACAGGCCAGGTATTTCAAACTCTGTTTTCTCCGTCACATGGATCACATATACGTTGTCAGGAAATACTGCCATTTCTAGCCTCCATTAAAAATTTCTTTCAGTGTGTCAGTGAAGCAATTCACAGCAGTTTGCTGTTCAAACTTCTTACCTACAGGCCAGGTATTTAAAACTCTGTTTTCTCCATCACACGGATCACATATACTGTACGTTGTCAGAAAATACTGCCATTTCTGGCCTCCATTAAAAATTTCTTTCAGTGTGTCAGTGAAGCAATTCGCAGCAGTTTGCTGTTCAAACTACTTACCCACAGCCAGGTATTTAAAACTCCGTTTTCTCCGTCACACGGATCACATATACGTTGTCAGAAAATACTGCCATTTCTGGCCTCCATTAAAAATTTCTTTCAGTGTGTCAGTGAAGCAATTCACAGCAGTTTGCTGTTCATTCTACCTACCTACAGGCCAGGTATTTCAAACTCTGTTTTCTCCGTCACATGGATCACATATACGTTGTCAGGAAATACTGCCATTTCTAGCCTCCATTAAAAATTTCTTTCAGTGTGTCAGTGAAGCAATTCACAGCAGTTTGCTGTTCAAACTTCTTACCTACAGGCCAGGTATTTAAAACTCTGTTTTCTCCATCACACGGATCACATATACTGTACGTTGTCAGAAAATACTGCCATTTCTGGCCTCCATTAAAATTTTCTTTCAGTGTGTCAGTGAAGCAATTCACAGCAGTTTGCTGTTCAAACTACGTACCTACAGGCCAGGTATTTAAAATTCTGTTTTCTCCATCACACGCATCACATATACGTTGTCAGAAAATACTGCCATTTCTGGCCGCCATTAAAAATTTCTTTCAGTGTGTCAGTGAAGCAATTCACAGCAGTTTGCTGTTCATTCTACCTACCTACAGGCCAGGTATTTAAAACTCTGTTTTCTCCGTCACACAGATCATATATAAGTTTGCTCCAAACTCATTTGTAGTGAGCGTGGAAGATACTGTCCTCCATTTAAAATGGGCAAGGCACGTGACAAGAGATTGGGAACTGGACGTGATGGTAATGGTGCATGCACAGGCCGAGGACAAGGCCGTGGGCAAGCTGAAATTGTGCCACAACAAACACGCACATCTTCTCGCCTGACCTTCCTGTCCCAATTTCTAGGGGACCACAGCAGACCACTATTGACACCAGAGCAGTGTCAAAAGGTTGTTGGTTGGATAGCGCATAATGCTTCCAGTCACTTAGCCACCACCACCACCACCACCCTGTCTTCCACACGGTCAAGTCTCGGTAGCCGTGATTCTGGACCGCATATTCCTCACCCTGATCCTCCTTCCTCCCACCATGCCGAGTGCCCAGAGACAACTGATCCCACACTTGGACACTCTGAAGAGCTGTTCACTTTTCCATTTATAGATTCAGGCCTCTCTCCCGGTCCACTTGTAGCGGGGCAAGAGGAGATAACGTGTAGCGATGCCCAAATATTTGAGCAGCCACGGTCACACGAAGGCGACGGTGGGAAAGTGTCACAAGAGGTGGATGATGATGAGACACAATTTCCAGAAAGTCAGGAGGAGGACCGGGGTGCGGAAGTGGAATACGAGGTGGTGGATGATATAGTAACTGACCCAACCTGGCAGGAGGACATGCAGAGAGAGGACAGCAGCACACAGGGGGCGGGAGCCAGTGCACTCCAACAGGCAGGAAGAAGCAGTGTGGTGGCCGCAGACAGAAGGCAGGCAACCTTTCCCCGTAACACCAACACGAAGGAAGTTGCCAGTACAACTGTTAGGTCTTCCCGAGTCTGGTTGTTTTTTAAAGACTCTGCCGATAACTCCAAAAAGGTCATTTGCAACACCTGCCAGGCCAGTATCAGCAGGGGTGGCAAAACGACCAGCCTGACCACCACCATCATGATCAGGCACATGGCAGCAAAGCACTCGACTTTGTGGGCCATACCAGGGGGTCCAGGAACAGTGTCTGCAGGTGACGCCATTGCTTCTTCCGCTGCTGTGCATGCAAGCCAATCCCCTGTCCATGGTGCATGCGCAGATGCCTCCTGCCCTGCACATGTCGTTGCGCACTCTCAAGTAGCAGCATCAGGAAGCACGTCCATGTCCTTGTCCCAGCGCAGCGTTCAGTTGTCCATACCCCAATCCTTGGAACGCAAGTGCAAATATGCAGCCAACGCCCCACAGGCCACACTACTAAATTCTCACATTTCACGACTGCTTGCGCTCGAAATGTTGCCTTTTAGGCTCGTGGAGACGGAAGCATTCGGTAACCTGATGGCAACAGCCGTCACTCAGTACTCGGTCCCCAGCCGCCACTATTTCTCCCGGTGTGCCGTCCCCGCATTACACAAGCACGTGTCCCAAAACATTAGCCGTGCCCTCAACAACGCAGTTACCGGGAAAGTCCACCTAACCACGGACACGTGGGCAAGTGCTTGTGGGCAGGGACTGTACATCTTGCTGACGGCACAAGGGGTTGACATAGTGGAATCCGGGACCCAGTCGGACCTTGGGACTGAACACGTCCTCCCGACACCAAGGATTGCGGGCTCTAGGTCAATCACGGTTGCCCCCACGGTCTACGGCTCCTGCACCTCATCCTCCTCAGCCTCCTCCTCCTCTTCAGCCTCCATCTCTGAAATGACAACATCAGTCACAAGCTGGAAGCACTGCAGCACTGCCTTGGCCAAGTGCCAACAGGCTGTGCTGAAGCTAATATGCTTAGGTGACAAACCGCACAATGCTGAAGAGTTGTGGACAGCTCTGAAAGAGCAGGCAGATCTGTGGCTCACACTGCTGAACCTACAGCCAGGCATGGTCGTGTGTGACAATGGCCGGAATCTGGTGGCGGCTCTGAGGCGAGGCGAGCTCACACACGTACCATACCTGGCCCATGTGCTTAACCTCGCGGTTCAGCGGTTTCTCAAATCCTACCCGGAGCTGCCGGATCTGCTTATTAAAGTACACCGCCTGTGTGCCCATTTTAGAAAGCCAGCTACAGCTTCCGCCGCCCTTGCCGTGTTTCAGCAGCGTTTGCAACTTCCGGCTCACCGACTGGCATGCGATGTCCCCACGCGTTGGAACTCTACACTGCAGATGTTGGGAAGGATTTGTGAGCAGAAGAGGGCAGTTGTTGAGTACCAGCATCAACAAGGCCGTCGGTATTTAGTTCAGACTACACACATAAGACCTCAGGAGTGGACATGGATGTCAGACATATGTACCATCCTCCAAAACTTTGAGGACTCCACTAAGATGGTGAGCGGCGATGAAGCCATAATCACCATCCCGCTTCTCTGTCTTCTGAAATGCTCTCTGCTCACAATCAAAGAGGATGCATTGCACGTGGAGCACGATGAGATGGAGCAAGGAACTATACAGGGTGATCACATACAGCCAAGCCTCATCTCATCCCAACGTGGATTGGGTGACAATGAGGAAGAGGAGGAGGAGGAGGAAGGACAGGAGCTAGTTTCATGCACTATAGATGGTACTACCTGCACAGCTGTCATACCGTATGTTCAGCGTGGATGGCCAGAGGACAGAGAGGAGGAGGAGGAGGAGGAGAGCATGGTCAGTCATCCTCTTGGTGAGGACACAGAAGTCTTGCCTGTTAGTAGTCTAGAACGCATGGCTGAGTTTATGTTACGCTGCCTTTCCCATGACCCTCGCATTCTCAAAATTTTGGGTGACAGTCATTACTGGTTGGTGACACTTCTAGACCCAAGCTACAAGGAGAACTTTATATCTCTTATTCCTGAGGCGGACAGGTCTACAAAAATGGGGCTGTACCAGAAGACCCTTGTTGCGGAACTATTAAAAAAATTCCCATCTGAAAACACTGGCGGCATAGGGCACACTTTGATGGACAACTAAGGAGTACAGGCGAGAGAGACAAAACTCCAATCCAGCAGAAGCAGGGGAACACTGTCAAAGTTCTGGGAGAGTTATCTCAGACCCTCCCATCGCACAGGCCTTGAGGCGTGGGGTACTCTCACAAGGAGTGCAAAGTTTTGGAAGATGCTGAGGGATTACCTTGCCGACAGTACCAACGTCCTCTGTGATTCCTCTGTGCCTTATAATTATTGGGTATCCAAGCTGGATACGTGGAATGAACTGGCTCTCTATTCCTTGGAGGTCCTGGCCTGCCCTGCCGCCATTGTTTTATCATAGCGGGTTTTCAGTGCCGCTGGTGGAATTATAACTGATAAGCGCATCCGTCTGTCAACTGAAAATGATGACAGGCTGACTCTTATAAAAATGAACAAGGGCTGAATTGGGCGAGACTTCTCAACACCACCAAATGATTGCAGCGTAACAAACTCAAATCCAGTGTCTTTTCTTGAGAGGTGTATTCCCATGCACCTTTTCACACCCAGACATGGGTATACGTTTCCTGCTTTTGGCTATTTGCTCTTGTCCTCCTCCATCTCCTCATCCTCCACCACCATATCACCAGGGTGACCGTGGTCCGTGATGCAACAGCCACATAATTTTTTTAAAGGGTGTTTATGATGCCCATAAAAAATTTTTTTTTTATTCAGTATGTTCATATATACCCCCCAGGGTAAATGTTTGTTAGCCCATACACTTAGTGCATGGGCATTACAAGTATAGGAGGCCCGCTCCTTTCTAATGGGAGCATTTTTTTATGAGGCCCTCCTCCACGTCTCTTCCAACGGGCATTGAAATGCCTCCAAATTTTTGGCAGCCCTTGCATTCACTGCATAGGCCAACACTATGGGAGACTCTCTCCTTTCTAATGGGAATTTGTCATTACTGTGGCCCTGCTCTATGTGTCTTTAAATTCTTAGTGGGTTTTTTCTTAAAATTAGTCAGCCTTTGAGCTCACTGCATACCCTATAACTGTATAGCAGACTCTCTACTTTCTAATGCGAATTTGTCATTACTGTGGCCCTGCTCTATGTGTCTTTAAATTCTTAGTGGGGTTTTTCCCAAATTTTGGCAGCCCTTGCAGTCACAGCATGAGCATTACCACTATAGGAGACCCTCTGCTTTATAATGGGAACATTTTTTTTACTGAAACCCTCCTCTATGTCTCTTCAAAGGGGTATTGGGTTGCGTCCAAATTTTTGGTAGCCCTTGCAGTCACTGGATACGCAATAACAGTATAGGAGACCCACTTGTTAATAATGGGAACAACAAAGCATAGCCGGCTGATGGCTCTCTAACAATAGCGAGGGCCGACTGCTGGCCTCTTAATAATAGTAAGGGCCGTCTGATCTCCCTATAAAAATAGGCTTTATGACTTTCCGAGTCCCTCCATCATAAATAAAACAGGATGTGTCTGATGATGTGTCACATACCACATTGCCAGATAAGATTGTAAAATGTTAAAATGACATTTCCCGGTGAATGCATTTGTCTTAAAAAAAAACTTAAAAAAAGCAAAACAATAGGATCTTTCTTTACTATATAAAACAGCGTCACCAATTTAACAACAATGTAATCACATTGTTCAGCTCATGCACCTCCTCCTCCATCTCCGAAATGACCACATCAGTCACAAGCTGACAGCACTGCAGCACTGCCTTGGCCAAGTGGCAACAGGCTGTGCTGAAGATAACATGCTTAATGCTTAATTGACAAACCGCCCAGGGCTGCAGAGTTGTTGAAAGCTGTAACACAGCAGCCTGATCTGTGGCTCTCACCGCTGAACATACAGCCAGGCATGGTCGTGTGTGACAATGGGCAGAACCTGGTGACGGAGAAATGACACCCAGAGTAGATACGGTTTCCCTCTATGCCAGTCCTTTCACCAAGCTAAATACAACTCTGATCAAAAAAATCTGTGGACTGGCTCTGTACCGTCCCTGGCCACATTCACCTGTCTACGTGCACTGGGGAGGGCATGGGTAATGTTGTGGGACTCGTGCTTGTGGAAGGCAGAGATGACACAGGAGAAACAGTGGCGGCTGGGGACCGAGTATGGACACCCGGCCGCCTCCGACATGAGATTGTGAAAAGCTTCCGCCTCCATGAGCCTAAAAGGCCATATTTCAAGTCCAAGCAGCTGCCCAGAATTCTGGCAGTTTAGTGTTGCGGCTTGTGGGTTGGTGGCTGACTGCATATTTGCGCTTGCATTCCAAGTAACAAAAAACTAAGCAGATGGTGGCCTCTATCATCATCATGGCCTCACCTCGGCACTATGAACTCTCCTGAAGGAGAATCCAGGGCCCATCGGAGGAGTCTCCGGTTCTCTGGTGGGCCGGTCCAACCCTGCCGAGAAGCAGCCCTGTCTAAGAAAAGTGTGGGGGAAGGTTCCCGGACACTCTATGGCTGCTTTTTTAATGTGGATCGGACATGCTTATGCATGTTATTTCTTAAACCACATTGCAGATCAGGCCATTGTCCAACTCTGTATTCATGATATTAAATGCTCAAAGAAAGATGTTTGTGTGTCAAAGCACCAATGACAAGTGTGAGTTGATGTTGGACGGGCTGCCATTGCTTCTGCAACAAGCTGCATTAGAGTACTTCCTGGGAGAAATGACATCCTGGGTAGATACGGTTTCCCTCTTATGCCAGTCCTTTCACCGAGCTAAATACAACTCTCAGCAAAAAAAGCTGTGGACTGGCTCCGTACTGTCCCTGGCCACATTCACCTGTCCACGTGTTTGTGGTTAGGCGGTCCTTCCCAGTAAGTGCACTGGGGAGGGCACGGGTAATGTTGTGGGACCCGTGCTTGTGGAAGGCGGAGACAACACCAGGAGAAACAGTGGCGGCTGGGGACCGAGTATGGACACCCGGCCGCCGCCGGCATGAGGTTATGAAAAGCTTCCGCCTCCACGAGCCTAAAAGGCCACATTTCAAGTGCAAGCAGCTGTCAAAAAATTGGCAGTATAGTATTGCAGCCTGTGTGTGGGTGGGTGGCTGGCTGCATACTTGCGCTTGCATTCCAAGGAATGGGGTAGGGACAACTGAACTCTGCACTGGGACAAGGATGTGGACGGTGATTGTTGCAAGTCTGCAACAACAGGTGCATGGCGGCAGGCATCTTCGCATGCGCCAAGGATCACTTATGATGGGCACACTTTTAGGCAGTGACCTGGGAGTCAGAAATGCTTCCAGAGGTCTACCCCATGCTGTTCCCATGTCTTTTCAGCACTGTATGCATGTGTCTGATGATGTGTCACACACCACATGGCCAGATAAGGTTGTAAAATGTTAAAATGACATTTCCTAGTGAATGAATTTGTCACGGTGGAAAGCAATGCAAAAGTGAAAAAACTCATCAAAAACGCTACGTGTGAACATAGCCCAAGGTGTGTATGAGTATTTTTGGCTTTGGTTATTTATTTTGCCTTATATACAAGTCATTACCCTGGAAAGGATGTTCCTTAATATATTTCCCAGGAAAATCCATTTTGGTTTTGTTTTTGTTTTATTGTGAGTCCGTAAAAGTGGCGTAATACTCTGACAACGTTGTGACAGCAGTGACCTGGAAGTCAGAAATGCTTCCAGGGGTCTTCCCCATGCTGCTCCCATGTCATTTGAGCACTGTTCCCATTGATTTGGGCAATTTTTAGGCCCTCTGCAGACCGCCGGGGGGAGCCGCCTGAAAAATGCTCGAGTTTCCTATAGACTTACATTGGCCTCGTTGCTCGGGTCGAGCACCGAGTATTCCAATTTGCTCGACCCGAGCAATGAGTACTCGAGAAATTTAGTACTCGTTCATCAATACTTCCTACTCCTCGATCCTTTGCGGACAGCGTCTGGATCTGCCATTGATCTGTAAGTAAACATATAATGTCGGCTTAGACTGAGATTTTTACTGTAAAAGCAGTGAGACTTTGACTCATTGACACCATGTTGTTATGTTTTTTGACTTTCTTAAAAAATATTATATATTTAGATACTAGATTTCTGGAAATGCGACTTTGATCCAGGGATTTGTAGCCCCATATTGGGCGTTGAGAAGTCTTTTTTTGCTAATACTATTTGGGTCAGTTGGGATGTAGACATTAATGTGCATGGGTATTTTGATAGATTTTAGCATCATGGTGAAAAAAGGACATATTGTGACTAATGGAAAGGAAACTTAAATATATGCAAAATAGGAGTTAGTGAGATACAATTTAAATTTAGTCATAGGCAGTACTGTAATGTATTGTTTATTTGTTAAAAACTATGGGGGTAATTTATTATTTGCTTCACAATAGAACTTATTACTCATTATAAAAGTCTCACAATTAGGCCACGGCCCCACTATCAGTATTTGGTCTGTATTCGGTCAGTATTTTTTCTCAGTAGTAGGAGAAATAATCAGAGAAAAGATATAATAAAAACAAGTGCACCAATTATGCATTTATCACCCACTCCTGATTTTGGCTCCCACTCCTGAGAAAAAATACTGACCGAATACTGACCAAATACTGATAGTGGGGCCGTGGCCTAAGGCACAAGTCTGGCCCCTTTGCTCTCCTTCTTCAAGAGCTGTTAAGAAAAGAGGATAGGGTTTATCAGGAGGGATTTTAATTTGAGTTTTACTCCAGCTTATTATTAAAGGCTCCATACACAAGAACACTCGGCTCGTCTGAGCACTTCTGAGTTCTGTATGCAAGATCAGCTCTCAGACTCCTCTGGCAATGGCTTATCTTCCAGAAAATGAAAGGATCTGTGTCACGGGGTTACCGCAACAAGTTGGAGCCAGGAGACTTCAGCGCCGGAGGGCTCCTGCTCCAACTCCAAGAAGAAGCACTTCTCTGTCATTTTAAATGTATTTATTTCTTCCATCAGAACAGGGCTTAAGCGGCCATGTTGGATTTCCCTGTGCTCACAGCTGAGCTCGGTTAGCCACTCCTTTTCCATTTATAACCTGGGCTCTGATACTAAATCTTTGTCAGAGCCAGCATTTGCTGCATGGCTAAGGAGAGTGACGAGTTCTATGACAAGGAGTTTGGGAGGAATAACTTGTGACTGTCTGGTTTGTATGCGTGGTTATTCCTTATCCTTCTCTATTTTGGTTTATTCCCCCGACCTACACACCCCGGTGCTTCCCTCTGTTATATATGAGAATATTTTGTGTGCCTGGAGTTTTCTGTTTATCCCTGTCTTTTTTGCCTTGTTTGGCGGGTGGGTGTACTTCGGTGCACAGTAGCGCCCCTCTTCCCCATGTGGGGGAGGAGAACAAATGGAGGGCTAACTCAGGAGTTAGGGCGAGGGCAGAAGCCTTGGCATCCTCACCTTCAGAGGTATCCCGTGGAATAGGGCGAGCTAGGGCGCCCCCTAGTGTTAGGGTGAGGGTAGGAGCCCCTGATCCCTGGTCACCCGACAGCTGTGTTTTGACATTAGCTCTGACCGTAACCGTTTTTTTGTTCCATTATGGATCCTATCACTGTTCTGACGGGGCAATTGTAGCAGCTCAGTCTGGAGTTGCCGGATTTATGCACGGTGGTTTTGCAGTCCCCTAATACATCTGGTGTGGGTGTCTCGTCTCTCAGACAAACCATAGTGGAGCCCAAGGTTGCATTGCCTGATAGGTTCTCTGGGGGGCGGGACAAATTTGTGGTCTTCAGAGAGGCCTGTAAACTGTACTTCAGGCTACGTCCCATTTCCTCAGGTTCAGAGGAGCAACATGTGGGCATAATAATCTCGCTCCTTCAGGGGGATCCTTAAGCATGGGTGTTTTCTCTCCCATCTGACTCATAGTTGCTCCAGACGGTTGAGGGGTTTTTGGGGACTCTGGGCCTTATATATGATGACCGCGGTCGTGTCTCCTTGGCTGAGTCCACACTGCGCCAACTTGAGCAAGGAGACCGGCCAGCGGAGGAATATTGCTCCAAGTTTTGGAGGTGGCCCACGAATACCATGTGGAACGACCCCACACTCCATAGTCTCTTTGGTGAGGGGCTTTCAGTAAGGGTGAAGGACGCCTTGGCCCTGTATGAGACTCCTGACTCCCTGGAGACAGCCATGTCTCTGGCGATCCGGGATGATCGCCGTCTTCGCCAGAGACATAGGGAGTCACCTCCGTGTGTGGGGTATCCGGGGTCAAGGGAGGTCAGCGTTGAGCCAACTGTGGAACTCACGCAGGTGGGAGCGGCATCCTCCGCAGGTAAATTGTTGGTAGTTCGGCGTAAGGGAGGAGAGTGTTTCTTTTGTGGGAAAAGGGGACATTCTGTAGGCACATATCCTTCCTGACCCCAGTGTAATCAACTGCTGGAGAAACTTGATAGAATCGGTGGGCAGTCAAATGTGTATGGGGGTCTCCCAACTTTCCCGATGTTGGGGGAGAGAAGGATCCAGTGAGTTGGATTTACAATGGCAGATTGTCACAACACAGCTGTCGGGTGACCAAGGATCAGGAGCTCCTACCCTGACCCTAACACTAGGGGCGCCATAGCTTTCCCTATTCCACGTGATACCTGTGAAGGTGAGGATGCCGAGGCCTCCGCCCTCGCCTTGTCATTTTAGACCGGACAACCCCTTTAAGACCAGCATGAAATGCCAGTAAATTATTCCTGTGTCTTCTAGTTTCTCACCTGTCTAGTGAGTGATATAGTTCTGGTGTTCCATAGCCTTGTACCCCTATTACTGATGTGATTTGTCCTGACTATTCTCATATTTGCTGCCTGTCCTAACCCAGTGCTTGACCATTGTTAGTGAACAATGCCTGTCTAAGCGATCACTTTTGTCATGCTACCTGCCTGTAGTGCCATATTACTGTACATCAGCTGTCACTATCAGAGACTATTTTGGAAAAGGTAATTAGGAACTACCACCAGAACATAAAAAATACATCCATGTTGGGTTTTAAGCTGCATTCACACATTGCAGTTTTTTGCAGCAACAACGCTTTTGCTGTCGTATTGGTAAATTTAAATTATGGCAAAACATTACATTTTTCCATAACGTGTGAACACAGCCTTTCAGTAAATGAATGAACAAACTTATAGATGTTGCTACCCCAGCTAGCCCGAAGCCGAATCTAATTGTGATCCAGCAGATCCACACAATTGTGCTCCATAGCAGGAACCCCTAACTGAAATTTTAGCCCATGGTAAATATGTTTTTTAAACCACATGATACAGTATGTCTTCAAACCATATAAATAAAAACACTATAATTACTGCAATTAGTTGAATTTATAAAAATAATAAGAAAAAGATGAAAAAAATAAGTAAATACCCACTAAGAAAAGTGATGAAATATGAAATATGCTAATCAACAGGATGCAATTGTCAGATACACTGGTGCTTGAACGTTTGTGAACCTCCAGAATTTTTCATATTTCTACAAAACTTTGACTTATAATGACATCAGATTTTCACACAAGTCCAAAAAAAGAAATACCTTAAATCATTGCATTCTTGTTTTCTTTACATTTTACATAGCGTCCCAACTTCTTTGTAATTGGGGTTGCAGTTTTTTTACATGGATTTTGAAGCAGTTTTTCTTGAGACTATTTAAAGAGGGTTTTGATGTGAACTTTGAAGTGGATCTATTTTAAAACTAATGGCAAAAACTAAAACTATACATATTGCTAAAGAAAGCTTACATTATACGCATTTAAATAAATTGTTGACTATGCATATAAGTTGCACTTTAATTTGGCTCTTCACAATAGCAAACTGAAGAGGGGCTCGTACTGGGAGTTAGTGTCCGTTGCTAAAAAAGAGAGAGAGAAAGAGAGCAGGAGAGAGAGAGACTGGGTTTCAAAGGAGCTCCGTAATGACAAGCTCAGAGGTCTTCACCCTGTGAACCCACTCCATACCCCCGCTTCCGACTTGCACTGTTCATGTATGGCGGATGTCATGAAGGGATTTAGGTCCAGTGTGGATCAATGCCAACTGCTGAGTTAGATCATGTTACACGCACGCCGCCTAAGTTCAGATAGGGGCGAGACTGGCTACATGAATTCGTTGGAATCCTGGGGGAACCGTTACTCAGGGCGACCATAGGCTGCAGCTTCTCTCAGGCACATGATAGATTCAGTTGTTGACCAGACACATCTGACACGAGTCTTCATAAACAGTAGAACAGTAACATTTCATGAGGCACGGCCAGTGTAATGCAAATGTCTCTTTGAGCATCAGGCTCCAGTAATAACAGTACAGTCCCCTTTGCAGCATAGCAGTACACAGTCTATTATCCAGTAGCACAGTACAGCACAGTTTTAATGCATACACAACCACAGGCTTTTCCTTTACAAGGACTCAATAGTACACAGTATTCTTTATCCTGCATGGAGATGGAGGGGGGAAGGGTGTGATGAGGGAGATGATATCTATAACAGGCTTCCTTCCAGTCCTTATCTTCCTGGCCGATAATACTCTATACTGTTAGCTCAGGGAGTCTTTCTGACCTCTGATTAGCTTCCTTCCTGATCTGAATTCTGTTCCCTTGCCTTCTGTGAGATACAGATCATAAGCCAACTTTCTCTTCGGCTCCGGTTAGACAATAAACAACTTCCCCACAATCCCCCTGGGTCTCTGCTAAAACACTCCCCTTCTTCTGTGACTGTGTTAACCCCTCTAGTTGCTGGATGCTTCTGGAGCACAACACTTACTGTCTCCTGTGCTTGTGTTACTTCTAATAGTTACTGAATGCTTTTAAAGCAACAGCACTACTTCTGCATGTCACACTCTGCAACAGCACTACTTCTGCATGTCACAATCATACAATAAGTCTCTGCTTCTTATCTACCATCCAATCTGTGGTGTGCAAGTAACAGCCTTAAGCTCCTCATACATCTTAGATGGCTGTCGGCTGAACAGTCTTTCTACCGACTGTTCTGCTGGCAGCTTTCTCGCCCAACTTTCCCATACTTGGAAGCTCTTTTTCGGCCTTGTGCTCCTATGTTCTCTATGAGAGAGCCGCTGCCAGACATCTCTGACGGTGGCTAATCTCAGGGAGAACAAAAAAAATGGCAGTCTGAAATTGGACATGCTGGATCCATTCCTTATCCCTCCTTTCCCCAAGATCATGTGTCTAGGGAGGGCCTTCACACACATTAAACTGTCGGCTGAACCTGTCAATATCAGAAAGTTCGGCTGAGGTTAGTCTTTACTCGCTGCTGTTAATTATGTTATAAAATGACAAATAGTCTTACTATTATCTTATGAAATTAGAAAAAAAACTATGTTTTATGCTTTAAAAGTACACATGATTAGTAGATTGAACTGCAGAAGCAAAAGTACTTGAATTGATCAAAAGACTTAATAGAAAATCCACATGTTTTCTGGGTACTACCATCAAAATCTAAGAGTTTTAGTACTTTTATTGGGGGGAAACAGAGGTTACAGGATGTAGAAGTGGTGCATATTATAAAGGGCTGTTACAAGCGGGAGTTAACTTGTGCTTAGCAGCACATTGTGGATGCACATATGGCATGTATTGTAGTTCTTTCATTTGACCCTATACCTACACAATGAGATAACAGACAAAAAAAGAAATAACGATTCTGGTGCTATGGCAATGAAAACAGAGAGGAGAGGTAATATAGTAACATCCATGTGCTATAGTGCTCACACTCCATCACAGGCTTGAAAAATACCAGACATTCTGAACTCCTCTTGAGTTTTTTAGAAACTAGCAAGAAAATTTGATGTGAAAAAAAATGTGTTTTATTATCAGCTTATAAAATATGATCCTGGAGGGCTGTAGCCCATATTACCCACATTGCTATAGCCTATTTCATATTACATTGGCACAATGCATATATATTTTACAACGTTTTGGATAGCACTGTAATTTTACTCCTAAGAGGAGATAAATTGAAAATGTTCATGGAGAGTTCATATTAGATCAGTGCAACATGTTACGACCCTCTAAATTCCATATGGACCTTATCCCAAATTCATATCACAGTTGAGCAAATAGCGTAGCTTAGCGTAGCCTAGAACATCAAAGAACCAGGTGTACACAAGCAATGACGGCAGGGAGCCTGATCTGAGGGCTTTCATAGATGGTGAGCAGTGCTGATACGTTGCCTAGAAGTTACATTAAAATTTGGATATAACCTGGCTATATAAATTTGGATATAACCTGGCTATATAAATTTGGATATAACCTGGCTATATAAATTTGGATATAACCTGGCTAATATAATCTGTGCGCCCTGCCCATCACAATCAACTAAAATCAACTAAAAACACTAAAGAAGCATCTGTTTAGGTACTTCAACTTTTATGTACTTCAGTATTCAGTATTATGGTTTAACAAAATTCTCATAAGTATCAAGCGCAGTAATAGTCTGATTGCAGATGGTTGTAATATAGGTCACATTTAGCATTTATGTTACAGCCCCAAAACATGGACCTCACACAGTTCTACTGAATCCAATTCCTATGGTAATCTACAGTACAGACCAAAAGTTTGGACAAACCTTCTCATTTAAAGATTTTTCTGTATTTTCATGACTATGAAAATTGTACATTCACACTGAAGGCATCAAAAATATGAACTAACACATGTGGAATTATATACTTAACAAAAAAGTGTGAAACAACTGAAAATATGTCTTATATTCTAGGTTCTTCAAAGTAGCCACCTTTTGCTTTGATGACTGCTTTGCACACTCTTGGCATTCTCTTGATGAGCTTCAAGAGGTAGTCACCGGAAATGGTTTTCATTTCACAGGTGTGCCCTGTCAGGTTTAATAAGTGGGATTTCTTGCCTTATAAATGGGTTGGGACCATCAGTTGTGTTGTGCAGAAGTCATGTGGATACACAGCTGATAGTCCTACTGAATATACTGTTAGAATTTGTATTATGGCAAGAAAAAAGCAGCTAAGTAAAGAAAAACGAGTGGTCATCATTACTTGAAGAAATGAAGGTCAGTCAGTGCGAAAAATTGGGAAAACTTTGAAAGTGTCCCCAAGTGCAGTTGCAAAAACCATCAAGTGCTACAAAGAAACTGGCTCACATGAGGACCGCCCCAGAAAAGGAAGACCAAGAGTCACCTCTGCTTTTGAGGATAAGTTTATCCGAGTCACCAGCCTCAGAAATCGCAGGTTAACAGCAGCTCAGATTAGAGACCAGGTCAATGCCACACAGAGTTCTAGCAGCAGACACATCTCTTCAACAACTGTTAAGAGGAGACTTTGTTCAGCAGGCCTTCATGGTAAAATAGCTGCTAGGAAACCACTGCTAAGGACAGGCAACAAGCAGAAGAGACTTGTTTGGGCTAAAGGACACAAGGAATGGACATTAGACCAGTGGAAATCTGTGCTTTGGTCTGATGAGTCGAAATTTGAGATCTTTGGTTCCAACCACGTGTCTTTGTGCGACGCAGGAAAGGTGAACGGATGGACTCTACATGCCTGGATCCCACCGTGAAGCATGGAGAAGGAGGTGTGATGGTGTGGGGGTGCTTTGCTGGTGACACTGTTGGGGATTTATTCAAAATTGAAGGCATACTGAACCAGCATGGCTACCACAGCATCTTGCAGCGGCATGCTATTCCATCCGGTTTGCGTTTAGTTGGACCATCATTTATTTTTCAACAGAACAATGACCCCAAACACACCTCCAGGCTGTGTAAGGGGTATTTGACCAAGAAGGAGAGTGAAGAGAGCCTTGCAGAAAATGACCCTGGGTAATGACATAGACACCTTTTTAACCGTTTTTGAACCGTCGCCAATAGGGAGAAACTCCACCAGAGCAGTGGGCGGAAGTCCTGGTGCCATACTTAACGGGAGAGCTACAAAAGGTCTACTTTGATTTAGCCTTACAGGACACCAAAGAATATGCAAAATTAAAAACGGAAATTTTGGCATGCTTGGGGGTGATAATGACTGTTAGAGCCCAAAGGATTCACCACTACCCCGGCGCAGATGATAGAGCGAGTTGTAATGGATTGGTTTGTGCACTCCCTTCTGAAGCCAATGTAGACTTGGGTTGGCCAGGGAGATCCCTGGAATGACGATAACAGGGTCATATTAGTTAAAAGGTATCAGGGGGTTGAGGGTCCCATCAGGGGGCAGATGCTCAATAGAAGGTGGGGTGTAGGAAGTTAAAGGGGGTGGTGGATGTCATGCCGAAGGACTCATCAGATGTAATTTGCTGGAAATGTCATGGCCCAGGTCATATAGCCGCTTGTTTTCCCCTGACCACCAAACAAAAGGACTGTAACATGGAAAGCTGGTGATCATACTATGCATATCCATAGTGCAGTGTGGACTGTCCACCTAGCTAAGGACCCCAAGCTTGTCCCGTAAAAGTGAATTGTCTGCAAATGACTGGACTACTACTAATCGTGAGGGCCACACTCGCTCTCCAACTGATCCCTGGGAAGAAGGTGGGCATCTGCTGCATTGATGGGAATGCTAAAGACTATCTGGTGGCCAGAGTGGTGATTGAGATGGCCCGAGGTACTGAGTCCCATGAGGTCGGCATGATCCAAGATTTATTGCACCCAAATATCTTATGCTGGGACTTTGTGTTGTTTTTGGAATTGTGGGGGAGGGGCAGAAACTTTGATTGTTTGGGTAAGAGACGGATTGGCCCTAAAGAAGTCTCACCAATCCCAGAGCCTGATGGGTTTCCCTTCTGTGCAATGGTGGGGGATGAGAATCCTCTGAGGCCGACATTCCTGAGATAGGGATGACCGGAGAAAATTTTGGGTCTGCCCAACATAGGGACCTAACTCTACAAGAAGTATTTAATAATGTAATCGTTATAAATGTCATAGCGCAGGAGCCGGGGGCTGACATCAGATTTCCCTATTTTATGATGAGTGGGGACTTAGTGGAGCAATAGTTGGTACCAGGACCTTATAAATACAGGGTGTTGGACATGGCCCATTCCCATGTCCTGGGTGGCCATCTCAGTGTGGACAAAACCCAAGAACGGGTAACTCGGATATTCTGTTGGCCCAGGTGTTACCAACAGATCCTAAGGTATTAAACACCAAAAAGTAGAGAGGAGTATAACCAGTATCCCCTAGAACATATATGGAGGGCACCACTCTCAAACAAAAACAGCCAGAGATATAGCTATTGATGGAAAAGTATAAATAAATTTTATTATGCAAAAATTATTTTAAATAGTAAACAACAAGTATAGACATACTATAAGTGACTAAGGTAAGAGGCAAGACTAGGGGTTAGATGGAAGTAGCCAAAAGAAAAAAGAGACCATATCCCCAGCAGCAGAAACATCCACACCAGGCACATCCGGGTGTGTAATCAGACATGCACAAAGTAGCTTTAGTCCCACTTATAAGAGAGACACCGGAGCTATATAATGAAGCTCAAAAGCCGCAAGGACATTCAATATAACGATGCTGAAGATATATGCAAGGTGTCTTAACAACAGTCAATGTATACAGATCATATACTGAAATGCATTACCTTGAGACTTAGTGTTAAGTAGTGTGGAGAAGCTGCTGCGGAGGAAAAGGTAGCGCGCCTCAACACGCGTTTTGCCTGCGTGGCTTCGTCAGGAGATCCTAAGATATTGAAAGTCCTGTCCCACCTGCCAGTTAACCACTCCCACCTCTCATTTTCAAAATCCCCTCTTGGCATTGCCCATAATAGAGGTGCCGTTTGAGTGAATTGCCATGGACCTGGTTGGGTTCCTGGTTAAGTCTGCTCGGTGGCATCAACATATACTGGTTGTCCTCGACTATGCTACACAGTACACAGAAGCCCCTGAGAAAAGTATAGCTCGCGAGTTGGTCCACATCTTTGCCTGGACAGGACTACCAAGGAATATCCTTTATGAGTAAACTGATGAAGAAGCTGTGACAGGCCTTGCCAATTACACAACTGAAGATGTCAGCATACCATCCACAGATGGATGGCCTTGTGGAAAGGTTTAATAAAATCTTTAAGAGTATGCTTAAGAAAGTCATAGAAAAGGACTAACGAGACTGGGACTGTCTCGTTATTCTCTATCCGGTAGGTTCCACAAGCCTCAACCGGATTTTCTCCATTTGAACTCCTGTATGGCCAAAATCCGCAGGGCTCCTTGATATCGGAAAGAAAACCTGGGAAGCCGAAGTCACGCCCCACCGGAGCATGATCAAGCATGTCACCCAGATGCAGGAGTTTTTGACCAAATGACAAGGCCCCTATGAGGTGGTAGAGAAGCTGGGTGAAGTGAACTACAAGATTCATCAACTGGGAAGACGAAAGTCATACCAGGTCTATCACTACCACGTCAATCTTATCAAGACATGGCAAGACAGGGATCCCATTGAAACACCATGTTTGCTGGTTAAGCCACAAGGGGACATTGAACCTGTCACAGTAGCTGAGACGCTGTCGAAGGCCCAAAAACAGCAGTGTTGGGAATTATTGCAGCAGAACCGAGACATGTTCTCACGTTTGCTGGGGTGTACAGATGTCATAGATAATGAGGTTCTGATAGAACATCATGTGCCAGTGAACTTGAAATCCTACCGAATTCCCAAGGCCTGGCAAGAACTGATCTCCAAGGAAATGAAGTGTATGCTGAATCTCTGAGTAATTGAAGAATCAAAGGGCGGATGGTCTAGCCTGATTGTCCTTGTCCAAAACCCGATGGAGAATGGAGATTCTGTAATGATTATCGGAAGCTGAACGAAGTATCCACGTTCGATGCATATCTGATGTCGCGTGTCAATGAGCTGGTCAAGAGACTTGGGCTGGCAAGGAATATAGCCTCCTTGGATTTAACGAAGGGATATTGGATATTGTCACAAGAAGCCAAGGAGAAGACGGCTTTCTCTACGCCCGATGGGTGCTTACAATATATCCAATATATCCAGTTCGGACTTCAGCTGGCTCCTGCCACCTTCCAGAGGGCCTTAGACCAGATCTTCGCACCACATAAGAATTACGCTGAGGCACACCTGGACGATATCGTAATCTTCAGCCCAGATTGGTGAAGTCATCTGGGAAAGGTCCAGGCAGTGTTTGATGCTCTCAGGAAGGCCGGATTCTCTATAAATCCAAAAAAAGTGCCATGGAGAAAGAGGAGGCCAATTACCTTGGATATTTAGTAGGTAGAGAGACAAAATCAAACCCCAGATCAATAAATTGGACGCAATCCAGAACTGGCCAAAACCACTCTCAAAAAGGCAAGATAGGGTCTTTCTGGCAATCATGGGGTACTACAGGAGGTTCATTCCAAACTTTGCCATGGTGGTTGCACCTCTGTCCGACCTCCTTAATGGGACAAAATCAATTATGACCAAATAGACATTGGAGGCGGAGACGGCCTTTCAAGAAGTGAAAGTAGCTCTGTGTAAGCAGCCGGTCCTGGTAGCCTCCGACTTTTAGAAAGAATTTGTACTCCAGACGGACGCCTCAGAAGTCCGATTAGGAGCGGTCTTTTCTCAGGAGAAACACGGAGAGGAGCATCCTATTTTCTATCTGAGTAGGAAACTGTCGGCATGTGAGAAAAATTATTCCATCATAGAAAAGGAATGCTTGGCCATAAAGTGGGCGGTGGACACATTGCAATACTATCTGTTAATCTTTTAGGACCAAAGTTTAAATTAGTGTCAGAAAATGCCTCACTCAGGTGGAAGAGAGAGAAAAAGGGGAAAAATGCTCCGCCATGCACATTAGACTGTCAGCTGATCACACTGATTTCCATGGGTGTACTAATTTTATGATTAGTACATATTTTATTTTATATGCCAACAGTGGTCAAAGCATGGCTTCTTGTGTAGCTCTTGACTCCTGGATGCATGGCAAACAACTGTCACAATTCAGTTTAACAGATCTAGATTTCCAGCACTGTCCTGACATCTACATCAGTCAAGAAAGGGGCTGGAGGCAGAGCAACCTAGAAGGAAGCCCCACATGACCGGGATGGGCCAGCAGGGTGTAATTTGAATCCCAATGATCGGGATTGGGTAGAGGTCATGATGGGCGGGCATTGGGACGGGGGTGGAGATGGGGGAAGAGAGGTATAAGAAGGAAAAGTGCAGGGAAACGGGTAGTCCAGAGGAGAAGAGCATAGGAAAAAGTACCCACCCACCCTCTTTTTCCGTTGGTATCTTTGTAGGTTATGGGTAAAAGGGTGGTTTTCTTTTTAGCAGGGACGAATTGAAGTGGCATTTGATGTGGCATAAAGAAGAATATTTAAGTTGTGTAAGAAGGATTGTCACAGTGGCTTGGCGGGGGGTGGGGTTCTTGGAGTTGGCACAGAAGTGTCGGTGGAAAATTATTTGAATTTTACAGGCAGTGGTTTGATTAAGCGGGGTGATCTGGCATCTGTTTTTTTGGGGCTCTGGACGGGGTTTTATCCTGGGAGCTTTTGGTGCCCTCGAGCTGGTGATGGACGGCTGAGGGTAACACGGTGGTTCGACTTCGGTTTAGTTTGGCCAGATCAATTTTCAACTCCAAGAACCCTCCCTTCTTATTTATTTCATAATAATGTGTATATGTTAATGTTATTTGTTAATAAAATTGCCGCTGTGGCCAAATTTATCCAAAGAAAATTACAGGTGCAGTGTTTTTATTTGTTAAAGTATGTAAGCGTGGTAAGATGGGGGCGGAGGCATATGAACGGTGGAACCCGGGTTGGCTGTATACGGTCATGATGGAACACAACAGATCAATCGAAGTGATAGCCTGACCCCTCTACTTTTCATTCCAGGTGCACTAAAAGCTCAGTCTTACATTGATCCAGCTGTGAAGCCAGTGGTATGGCTATTTCAAAGTGTCCTGGGAGTCATTTTTCTACACAGCAACACTAGTCTGCATGTTGCTTGTGCTAAAATGGTATGTGGCGTCTCCAGACTTGTCTCCCATCTAGCATGTCTTGGATGTCTTTTATGGCATTGATAAAAGAAGCTGCCAGCAGCAGATCTTGATGATTTACATCCCAAAATGCATTCAGAATGGCAGAACATTCCTTAGACAACCATTTAACAACCTCATTGATAGCAGCCAAGTAGTGTAAGTGTGTGTATTTCTATGTGTGGCACTCGTGCTCGATACTGAATAAATTGTGATTCCATACATTTTGAGTCCATTTTTCCATCATTTGCATATAATTAACATGTCTATCCATCCTGTGATTTCTATCATTTCAATGATGAGTGTGTGTATACAGTACAGACCAAAAGTTTGGACACACCTTCTCATTTAAAGATTTTTCTGTATTTTCATGACTATGAAAATTGTACATTCACACTGAAGGCATCAAAACTATGAATTAATACATGTGGAATTATATACTTAACAAAAAAGTGTGAAACAACTGAAAATATGTCTTATATTCTAGGTTCTTCAAAGTAGCCACCTTTTGCTTTGATGACTGCTTTGCACACTCTTGGCATTCTCTTGATGAGCTTCAAGAGGTAGTCACCGGAAATGGTTTTCACTTCACTGCTGAAAGCACATGTCCTCTCCATATAAAAACCGACCATGTTCCCTCAGTGCCATTTTATGCGTGTCACTGAAGGAGATAGACGCTGCTGAGTGTGCTGTGTCCTGTGTAATGAGAAATATTAGCTAGATAAATGGGCGCTTCTGTGGAAGTCAGATAGTGTAGATAAGTCCTGTGCTGTGTACCTGTTCAATCAACCTTGCTGCACTTTTTTTGTTTTTGTGCCATTACTTAGATTCTGACACAAAGAGCAGGGCCTATGGCTCAGAACAGTGTTGTGCACTGGTTGTACTGTCTGTGCTCCATGTAGACCTTCAATCTATTTTTGCACTTGCTAATATAATAAAGCAAGCGAGCAAGCAAGCCCTTGTAGGCCACTTTTTGATTTTGTGGGGTTGAAATTCAGCTATCTGCAGAGCTTGTCAGTGCAGAGCACAAAAAAACTTTTTTTTTCATTTGCTAATGTGAAAGTGCAAGCTGTATTAGTCCAGTTTGTCATTTTTTGGTGGATGAACTTCAGCTTTATGCACAGTAAAACAAATATTATTTTTTTTTGTTGCTAGCCACAGTCCACTAAAGATTTTTTTGTGTGCAAACGTGATACAGTCTGCTAAAAGCCACCTACTATCTTAGTGGCGGTGAAATTCATCTGTTTTCAGAGTAAAAAAATAGATTTTTTGTCTTGCTAGGCACAGTCCACCAAAGATTTTTTTGTGTGGCAAACGTGATAGAGTCTGCTAAAAGCCACCTACTATCTTAGTGGCGGTGAAGCTCAGCTGTTTTCAAAGTAAAAAAAAGTGATTTTTTTTTGTCTTGCTAGGCACAGTCCACCAAAGATTTTTTGTGTGGCAAACATCATACACTCTACTATACGTCAGCTACTACGTTACTGGCGGTGAACTTCAGCTGTTTTCAGAGTAAAAAAATATATTTTTTCTGTTGCTAGTCAGAGTCCACAAAAGATTTTTTAGTGTCACAAACGTGATATACTTTGCTAAAAGCCACATACTATTTTAGTGGCGGTAAAATTCAGCTGTATGCAGAGCTTATGCAGAGTAAATAAATCTATTTTTTACTGTGACTAACGTGATACAGCAGGCTAGATTTGAGTTTGAAATATCTTGGAACATGTATTCTATGTTATACAGGCCTCATCCACAGTCAAACAATACTTTTTTCGATTCCTAACGTTATACAGCAGGGGATATCTCAGTTTGAATTAGTTTGTAGAATATGTCGTATGTTATACAGGCCTCATCCACAATAAAAAAATACTTTCTTCTGTTACTAATGTGATACAGTATTACTAATGTGATACAGTAGGGGACATCTCAGTTTGAAATTGTTCGTAGCACTCATTCTTTCTTCTGTTACTAATGTCATACATTAGGGGACATCTCAGGGTGCCAAGGGAGGGTGGTTCACTGTGATTGAGGGGGGTTGGTAATACCAGAAAAACTATTAGTGAAGGCGAAGAACAAATGGAAGAGGAAGAGGTGATGGGCGAGGAACAGTCAGAACATGAAAAGTATAATCATGCCCTCTATGTTCGTGTTTGGCGGGTGGGGACGGAGGAAATAAGCATCAAAGCATCAGAATCACCCACCGACCAACACAGCATGGGCTTGAACCTCAGGAAAGAGGCCGTCATATGAGTGCGTTCTTGCTGCACTATCTGCAACATGATCCCCGTATAGTTATGATTCAAAATAGTGCTGACAACTGGGTTACCACTCTGTTAGATCAACGTTATAAGAGTAAATTTTGCCAGATCCTTCCCGCTCTGGAAAGGGACCCGCGAATGCTGGAGTATCAAAACACGCTTTTACACAACCTTAAGATAGGTTTTCCCCAAGCCAGCAGTGAGGCACACAGAGTTCATCGCAGCTCTACACTTCCATCCTCCGGCACGTCAATTCGTCAATGCCAAAATATTAGCAGCAGCAGTAGTATAAGTGGCAGAAGCAATTTCTGTGAGTCCTTTCACACATTTTTTAGACCAGCTCGTGTACCTGCACAACACGGTACAAGTCTGACACACGGTGAAAGACTGGAGAGGATGGTGCACTCCTGATTGAGTCTCCATCTGCTGGATTGGCTGTAGTGGAAGAGGTTTCTACTGTAGTGAAATTAATGGCATTTTACTGGTGTCTGCCACTAATTTTGTGGAGAATCCTGATTGGGTCTCCATCTATTGGGTTGGCTGTAGTAGAAGCGGTGTCAGTCCCCATTATACTACTTAAACTCTAATGAAATTGATGCCACTTTGCTGGTGTCTGCCACAAATTTTTGGAAATGTGGGGAATCCTGATTGGGTCTCCATCTATTGGGTTGGCTGTAGTGGAAGCGGTGTCGGTCCCCATTATACTACTTAAACTCTAGTGAAATTGATGCCACTTTGGTGGTTTTAGGCCCTCATTTTTTAAATGTGAACACTCCTCATTGTGTCTCCATCTATTGGGTTGGTTGTAGTGGAAGAGGTTTCTGTCTCCATTAAACTACTTCTACTCTGGTGAAATTGATGCCACTTTGCTGGTGTCTGCCACTAATTTTTGGAAATGTGGGGAATCCTGATTGGGTCTCCATTAATTGGGTTTGGCTGTAGTAGAAGAGGTTTCTTTCTCCATTAAACTACTTCTTCTCTAGTTAAATTGATCCCACTTTGTTGGTGTTAGACCCTAATTTAGGGAAATGTGAACACTCCTGGTTTGGTCTCCATCTCTTACTTTTGGCGTAGTGGAAGAGGTTTTGGTTTCCATCTATTTGTATAGTTAAACTGTAGTGAAATGAATTATTTGGTGCAGATATTGTTCTCCAGAAACGGTACGCAAACATGATTAACTCAAAATTGGTTTTCAATAAACAACCATCAGCCGCCCCATCAAACGCATCTGCTGCTTCTTCCTCCTCTGTTACCGTGACAAGTATTGTCACACAGGTCTCCGATCATAGAACCTACGGTTGTATACTCACTCCAGTCAGGCTGAGTGAGAGCCCGTCAGCTGTAACAGAAGCTGACAAGCCTGCTGTTTTTTGTTTCACTGAGCACATCACGTTTCTCAATACACTGTAACATCTCCGCCTGCATCTCACTAACGATCTAGCAGTTTGTTCGTTTCACCGTACTCCGCCCTCTCTCAGCAGTGCAGCCAGCCCTCAGTCCCCCTGTTGTGGTCACGTAAAATATTGTTTCCTCCTACACATGACAAAGCTAATAGGTTGAACTCCACAATCTCCAATCTGTTGGCCATGGAAATGTTGGTCTTAGGTCCTAATTTTTTAAAATGTGAACAGTTCTGATTGTGTATCCATCTGCTGTGTTGGTTGTAGTGGAAGAGGTGTCGGTCCCCATTATACTACTTAAACTCTAATGAAATTGATGCCACTTTGGTGGTTTTAGGCCCTATTTTATTAAAATGTGAACACTACTGATTGTGTCTCCATCTATTGGGTTGGCGGTAGTGGAAGAGGTTTCTGTCTCCATTAAACTACTTCTACTAAGGTGAAATTGATGCCACTTTGCTGGTGTCTGCCACTAATTTTTGGAAATGTGGAGAATCCTGATTGGGTCTCCATCTATTGGGTTTGACTGTAGTGGAAGAGGTTTCTTTCTCCATTAAACTACTTCTTCTCTATTTAAATTGATGCCACTTTGTTGGTGTTAGGCCCTAATTTAGGGAAATGTGAACACTCCTGGTTAGGTGTCCATCTCCTGGGTTTGGCATAGTGGAAGAGGTTTTGGTTTCCATCTATTTGTATAGCTAAACTGTAGTGAAATTAATTATTTGGTGCAGATATTGTTCTCCAGAAAGGGGTACGCAAACATGATTAACTCAAAATTGTTTTTCAATAAACAACCATCAGCCGCCCCATCAAACGCATCTGCTGCTTCTTTGGTGGTGTTAAGCCCTAATTTAGGGAAATGTAAACACTTCTGATTGAGTCTCCATCTACTGGGTTGGTTTTAGGGGAAGATGTGTTGTTCCCAATTCTACAATTTCTAATGTAGTGAAATTGATGCAACTTTGCTGGTGTCTGCCACTAATTTTTGGAAATCTGGAGAATCCTAATTGGGTCTCCATCTATTGGGTTTGGCTGTAGTGGAAGAGATGTCGGTCACAATTATACTAGTTTTACTCTAGTGAAATTAATTCTTTGGTGCAGATATTTTTGTCACAGGGGTACACAAGATATAATCGAAATTGGTTTTCTTAGTACCGTGGTATAAAGCAGGCTATATTTAATGTTTTAATTTTTCGGTGCTGATATTGTTCTCCATACAGGGGTACACATTAGTAATGAGGGAGCACTAAATATGCTCAACTTAGTGGTTCAGCAGTTTCTCAAAACCTATCTAGATCTGCCAAAGCTGCTTGTGAAAGTACAACGCATGTGTGCCCATTTCAGAAAGTCAGCTATAGCTTCCACCACCCTGGCACTGCTTCAGCAGCATTTGACTGTTGTGCAATGTCACCACATGTTGGAAATCAACATTGCAGATGTTGGGAAGGATTTGTGAGCAGCAGGGGGCCGTTGTTGAGTACCAGCTTCAACATGCCCACCGTTATTGAGGTCAGCTTCGCACGTAAGAACTGATGAGTAGACATGGATGTCTGACATCTGTGCCGTCCTCCAAAACTTTGAGGACTCCACCAAGATGGTGAGTGGCGATGACGCCAAAATTAGCATCACCGTCCTGCTTCTGTCTGCTGAAACGCTCGGTGCTCACAGTTAAAGAGGAGACATTGCAGGCGGAGCAAGGAACTATGCAGCCCAGCCTCATCTCATCTCAATGTGGATTGGGTGATAATAAGGAGGATGAGAATGAGAACATGGACAGTCGTTCTCTTGGGAAGGACAGGGAAGTCTTGGCTGTCTTGGAAGTTTTGGCTGTCTTGGAAATCTTGATACCCCTCTTTCAGTCTGTGGGTAAGCTGTATGAGTTTTACTTAATGACCTTCAGTGGCCTAAACCATGGCTTTGCTTATGCACGTCATTTCTCAAAACGCATTGCAGATCAGGCCATTGTCCAACTCTGTAGCGTTTAAATTCAAGGTGTAAAGAAAGATCTTTGTCTGTGACTAAGCACCACCAAGAAGTGTGGGTTGATGTTGGACGGGCTGCCATTGCTTATGCAACAAGCTGCATTAGAGGACTTCCTGGGAGAAATGATGACAGCTTGAGTAGATACGGTTTCCCTCTATGCCAGTCCTTTTTCCGAGCTAAAGAATATGGCTGTGATGAAATACAACTCTCACCGAGAAGCAGTGTCAGACTGAAGAACATTGGTCCCTCCAGAGGATTTGATTCTGAGGGACTACCTTTCTCCCTCGCTAAAGAGCCCCAGAGCTGCAAGGTTTGCGCTATGAACTCTCCTGAAGGAGAAGCCAGGGCCCACCGGAAGAGTCTCCAGTTCTCTGCCGAGAAGCATTCTTGGCCAAGAAAAGTGTGGGGGAAGGTTCCCGGACACTCTATGGCTGCTTTTTAATATCGACTGCCTCTGTACCGACCCTGGCCACATTCACTTGTCCACATTTTTGTGAGTAGGGGGTCCGTCCCAGTAAGTGCACTGGGGAGGGCATGGGTAATGTTCTGGAACCCGTGCTTGTGGAAGGCAGGAACGACACCGGGAGAAATAGTGGCGGCTGGGGACCGAGTATGGAGACCTGGCCACCGCCACCATGAGGTTGTGAAAATCTTCTGCCTCCACGAGCCTAAAATGTAACATTTCAAGTGCAAGCAGCTGTTCCGAAATGTGGCAGTTTAGTATTGAGGCCTGTGGGTGGGTGGCTAGCTGGCTGCATACTTGCGCTTGCATTCCAAGTAACAGAAAACTAAGGAGATGGATCGCCTCATCATCATCATCACAACCTAGAAGGTTTGCGCTATGAACTCTCCTGATGGAGAAGCCAGGGCCCACCGGAGGATTCTCCGGTTCTCTAGTGGGCCGATCCAACCCTGCCGAGAAGCATCGCTGGCTAAGAAAAGTGTGTGGGAAGGTTCCCGGACACTCTATGGCTGCTTTTTTACTGTGGACTGGCTCCAGCAATCCATAAGATTACAATCTATAAAATGCCTTCACTGGCTCCCACTTGCCCAGCGTATCCGGTTTAAACTATTAAAGAAGTCGTCCACTACTTTATATGACCCCCCCCAATATATCCCCCCTGGGCCCCGAAGTGTTTTTGTAAATACCTTGCGGTGCCTTTTCTGCCTCGGAGCGGCTCTATCGTTAGCCGCTCAGAGGCATCACGTGACCCGTCACTGATGTCACGTCAGGTGAGACGTGACATCAGTGACGAACTCCCCGCAATGGATGATTGGCTGTGGGCGAGGTTACCCCGTGCGTCACACCCATCATTCACTGCGCGCTTTCCCAGTGAATGAGGAGAGGGAGCGCGGTGGATGTGCTGGGTAACCCCACCCACAGCCCAGTATCCACCGTGGAACGCACAAGTGAGTACCCCCTGCTGCAGCCGGAACTTGACGTGACATCAGCGGATGTCAGAGCCGGCTGCAGCCGGGGGTCACGTGATGCCTGTGAGCGTCCAGGGATAGCGCCGCTCACAGGCAGAAAAGGCACCACAAGGTATTTAGAGAAACACTTATGGGCCCTGGGGGAATACATTGGGGGATCATATAAAGTAGTGGACAACCCCTTTAACACTGACGTACAAAGCCATCCATAACCTTTCTTCTCCGTACATCTCTGAACTAATCTCCCGATATATTCCCTTACATAATCTCCTGTCCTCCCAAGACCTCCTTCTTTCCACACTTATTTGTTCCTCACTAGTGTTGAGCGAGCACTAAAATGCTCGGGTGCTCGAAGCTAGGGCCGAGCTCACTGTGATACTCGGGTGCTCGACCCGAGCAACGAGCCCAATGTTAGTCTATGGGAGACCCGAACATTTTTGCGGCGGCTCCCCCGGCAGTCTGTAGAAAGCCTAAAAAGTGCCCAAAACTATAGTGACAGTGCTCAAATGACATGGGGACAGCATGGGGATCGCCCCTGGAAGCATTTCTGAGCCCCAGGTCACTGCTGTCAACAACGTGGTCAGAGGTATTAAGCCACTTTTACAGGCTCACAATAAAACATTCAAAAACGAAAGTGAAAGTGCTTTCCTGTGAAATATGTTAACCCCTTAACGACCATGGGTCTTTCTGTTTTTGTGTTTTCCTTTTTTGTTCCCCTTCTTCCTAGAGCCAGAACTTTTTTAATTTTCATTCAATATGGCCATGTGAGGGCTTATTTTTTGCGGGATGAGTTGTACTTTTAAACACCATCACTGGTTTTACCATATCGTGTGCTGGAAAATGGGAAAAAAATTCCAAGTGCAGTGAAACTGCAAAAAAAATGCTATTCCACAGTTGTTTTTTGGGTCCTTTTTTTACCACGTTCACAGATTGCTAAAACTGACCTGCCATCATTATTTTCCAGGTTGTTACGAGTTCATAGACACCAAACATGTATAGGTTCTTTTTTATTTAAAAGGTGAAAAAAAAATCCAAAGCTTGCTAAAAAAACAAAAAAAAATGAAGCCATTTTCCGAGACCCTTAGCTTCTCCATTTTTCGGGATCTGGGGCCAGGTGAGGGCTTATTTTTTGCATGCCGGGCTGACGTTTTTATTGATACCATTTTGGGGTAGATCCGAAGTTTTGACCGCCCATTATTGCATTTTATTGCAAAGTTGTAGCGACCAAAAAAACTTAATTCTGGCGTTTAAAATTTTTTTCTCGTTACGCCGTTTACTGATTGTATTAATTCTTCTTTTATATTGATAGATCGGGCGATTCTGAATGCGGCGATACCAAATATGTGTATGTGGTTTTTTTTTTTATGTATACATATATATTTTATTTTGAATGGGGCGAAAGGGGGGTGACTTAAACCTTTATATATTTTTTATTTTTTTTATTTTTTTAAAAACTTTTTTTTTACACTTTCTGCTTGCTTCTATAGTCTCCAGAGGAGACTAGAAGCAGCAGTTGTCTGATTGCTTCTACTGCATACAAGCGATGAGCAGATCGCTTGTATGCAGGAGAAATGCTCACTTGCTATGAGCGCTGACCACTAGGTGGCGCTCATAGCAATTGAGACATGACAACCACAGGCGTCTGCTGCAGACCCTGAGTTGTCATGCCCACCCATTGGTGACCCGCGATCACGTGACGGGGTCACTGATGGGCGGGGCTTAGTACTCCCGGAAGCGTGAGTTAAATGCCACTGTCAGAGATTTAACATGTTAACAGCCGCGGGTGGATTGCGATTCCAATAATCAGCTGACATGTGCTCGCTTCAGTGCGGCCTCACCGCCGGAGCCCCCGCTGAACCGGCCTTCCCGACCTGGTGCGTACTATTACTGACAGGTTGGAAAGGGGTTAAGGAACATCCTTTCCAGGATAAAGACTTGTGTATAAGGTAAAATAAATAACCAAAAATAAAAATACTCCTCCACACCTTGGGCTATGTTCACAAGTAGCATTTTTTATGCGTTTTTGCACGTTTGTATTGCTTTCAACCGTGACAAATGCATTCACCGGGAAATGTCATTTTAACATTTTACAACCTTATCTGGCCATGTGCTGTGTGACACATGCATACAGTGCTAAAAAGACATGGGAACAGCATGGGGAAGACCCCTGGAAGCATCTCTGACACCCAGGTCACTGCCTAAAAGTGTGCCCATCAGAAGCGATCCTTCAGAAGATGCAGACTTGCAACTATCCCCATGCAAGTCCTTGTCCCAGGGTAGTGTTCAATTGTACCTCCCCCATATCTTGCAATACAAGCGCAAGTACGCAGCCTAACACCCACCCACCCGCAGGCTGCAATACCATACTGCTAGCTTGCTTGCACTTGAAATTGGGCCTTTTAGGCATGTGGAGGTGGAATCTGGCCACCACGTCATGGCTGCGTCGGTAGCCTGGTATTCATACTCAGTCCCCAGTCGCCCGGCGGCCGGGTGTTCACGCTTGGTCCCCAGCCGCCAGGGGGCGGCCGGGTGTCCATACTCAGTCCCCAGCCGCCCCGTGGCCGGGTGCCCACACACAGTCCCCAGCCGCGTGGGGGTGGTCGGGTGTCCATAAACGGTCCCCAGCCTACCCTATTTGTCCCGGTGCGCCTTATACAAAAGCGCGCATACCAAAACATTACCTGTGCCCTCCCCAGTGCATTTAGTGGGAAGGACAGCCTAACCACAAACACGTGGACAAGTGAATGTTTCCAGGAATGGTCCATCTCACTGATGCCTTCACACTTGGTTAATATTGTGGAAGCCGGGATACAGTTGGACACTGGGATGCAACACGTCCTCCAGACATAGAGGATTGCGGGTCCTGGGTCAATCAGGCTTCAACACAAAGTACAGAAGGTAGACAGCAGCAGTGGTCGGCCTCCTACACAATGAGTAAATTATTCATGATCATGAGGCCATCCACCTCCTTAGCTTTCTATTCCTTGGAATGCAAGCGCATGTATATAGTAGCAGCTAGGCCTGAGGTGGTCAGCATTTTGGCGCATATTCTACCTCCTTCGAGGATTGCTGGATGTTTTCCTGCTACTATCCCAGTTCTATGACTCCCGTTAAAACAAAGCTTCAGGTGATGAATGATGGATGAGGTGGTGGCAAAGGAGAAAGAGCAGGAGGAACAGGGACCATCAATATCAGGCCAGCCAACCACACATGTCTTGTAGGATATGTTTCTGTACCAAAAGGAGCGGTTCAGCTACACAGTTATAAGGCATACAGTGAATGCAATGCCTACCAAAAATTTCGAGGCACTCCAATGCCCCTTGGAAGTGACATGGAGGTCAGAGGGCCTTAACTAAACCGTTTTTTCCATTTATAGCAACTGGTTCTCCTGTACACTGTTGGCCTAAGCAGGGAATGGAAGGCTTTCCAAAAATTATTAGGCACTGCAATGCCACTTGAAACAGACGTGGATTACAGCGTATTAAAAACCTTCTACCCATTATTGGGGAGTGGGTTTCCCTTAGTGTTCGCCTATGCATTGAAAAGCAAAAGCTGACAAAAATTAGGAGGAAATGCAATACCTGTTGCAAGAGTCGTGGAGGTTAGAGGTAATTAAAAACAACATGTCAATGCCCCTTGGAAGAGCTGTGGAGTTCAGAGTGGTTTAACAAGATGGTTTTAATGCCCCTTAGAAGAGACGTGGAGTTCAGAGTGGTTTAACAAGACAGTTTTAATGCCCCTTGGAAGAGATGTGGAGGCCACAGTAGCTTAACAAGATGGTTTTAATGCCCCTTGGAAGAGACGTGGAGTTCAGAGTGGTTTAACAAAACAGTTTTAATGCCCCTTGGAAGAGTGGTGGAGGTTACAGTGGAATAAAAAGACAATATCAATGCCCCGTGGAAGAGACGTGGAGGTCACAGTAGCTTAACAAGACGGTTTTAATGCCCCTTGGAAGAGTGGTGGAGGTCGCAGTGGAATAAAAAGACAATATCAATGCCCCTTGGAAGAGAGGTGGAGGTTACAGTGGAATAAAAAGACAATATCAACGCCCTGTGGAACAGACGTGGAGGTCACAGTAGCTTAACAAGACGCTTTTAATGCCCCTTGGAAGAGTGGTGGAGGTCGCAGTGGAATAAAAAGACAATATTAACGACCCTTGGAAGAGACGTGGAGGTCACAGTAGCTTAACAAGACGATTTTAATGCCCCTTATAAGAGCCATGCAGTACAGCATATTAAAAACATTATTCCCATTATTGGGGAGTGGGTCTCCCATAGTCTTTGCCTATGCCTTCCAAGCAAAAGCTGCCAAAAATTAGGACAGAGGAACTTGCAATGCTGGCAACATGGACCATGGTCACCCTGGTGGTATAGTGGTCGTGGAGGCTGAGGATAAGGAGAAGAGCAAAAAACAGCAGAAATGAGGAAGCGTATACCCATGTGTGGGTGTGAAGCGATGCATGGGAATACACCTCCCGAAATAACACAGTGGATTTGACTTTATGTTACTCTGCTGTCATTTGGTGGTGATGAGAAGTCTGGCCCAATCCAGCCCTTGTTCATTTTGATAAGGGTCAGCTTGTCAGCATTGTCAGTTGACAGGCGAGTGCGCTTATCAGTTATAATTCCCCCAGCGGCACTAAAAACACGCTCCGATAACACGCTAGCGGCAGGGCAGGCCAGGACCTCCAAGGCATACAGAGTGAGTTCATTCCAAGTGTCCAGCTTGGATACCCAGTAATTAAAAGGCACAGAGGAATCACGGAGGACGCTGGTACTCCCTCACCATCTTTTGAAACTTTCCACTCCTTGTGAGAGTACCCTGCGCCACAGGGCTTGTAAGCTGGGCAGGTCTCAGAAAACTGTCCTAGAACATTGACAGTGTTCCCCTGCCTCTGCTGGATTGGAGTTGCGTCTCTCTCGCCTGTATGCCTTAGTTGGGCAGCGAACTGTGACCTCTGCCGCTAGCGTGTTCAGATGGGAATTTTTTTAATAGTTCTGCAGCAAGGGCCTTCTGGTACTGCCCCATTTTTGTAGACCTCTCCAACTCAGGAATAAGAGAGTGAAAGTTCTCCTTGTAGAGGGGGTCTAATAGTGTCATCAACCAGTATTGACTGTCACCCAATATTTTGACAATACGAGGGTCACGGTTAAGGCAGCGTAACATAAAGTCAGCCATGGGTGCCAGACTGGTAACGGGCAAGACTTCCGTGTCCTCACCAAGATGACGACTGATAGTGTTGAGCGATCACTAAAATGTTCGGGTGCCCGAAGCTCGGGCCAAGCTTACCGTGATACTCGGGTGCTCGACCCGAGCAACGAGCCCAATGTTAGTCTATGAGAGAGTCTGTAGAAAGCCTAAAAAGTGCCCAAAACGATAGTGACAGTGCTCAAAAGACATGTGGGCAGCATGGGGATCGCCCCTGGAAGCGTTTCTGACCCCCAGGTCACTGCTGTCAACAACGTGGTCAGAGGTATTAAGCCACTTTTGCGGGCTCACAATAAAACGTTCAAAAACGAAACTGAAACGGTTTTCCTGTGAAATATGTTAAAGAATTTCCTTTCCAGGGTAAAAACTTGTGTATAAGGTAAAATAAATAACCAAAAACAAAAATACTCCTCCACACCTTGGGCTATGTTCACAAGTAGCATTTTTCATGTGTTTTTGCACTTTTGTATTGCTTTCAACCGTGACAAATGCGTTCACCGGGAAATGTCATTTTAACATTTTACAACCTTATCTGGCCATATGCTGTGTGACACATGCATACAGTGCTGAAAAGACAAGGGATCAGCATGGGGAAGACCCCTGGAAGCATCTCTGACCCCCAGGTCACTGTCTAAAAGTGTGCCCATCAGAAGTGATCCTTGCCGCATCAGAAGATGCAGACTTGCAACTATCCCCGTGCAAGTCCTTGTCCCAGGGCAGTGTTCAATTGTACCTCCCCCATTCCTTGCAATGCAAGCGAAAATATGCAGCCAACCACCCACCCGCAGGCTGCAATACCATACTGCTAGCTTTCACTTGAAATGGGGCCTTTTAGTTTGGAGGAGGCCGAAGCTGGCCACTACCTCATGGCCGCTTCGGCAGCGAGGTATCCATACTCTGTCCCCAGCCGCCCGGCGGCCGGGTGTCCACGCTCGGTCCCCAGCCATCAGGTGTCGGCTCGGCATCCATACTCAGTCCCCAGCCGCCCTGATTTCTCCTGGCACCTTCCCCCACACTTTTCTTAGCCTGGCCTGCTTTAGGGCAGCATTGGACGAGCCCACCAGAGAACCAGACTCCTCCGGTGGGCCCTGGCTTCTCCATCAGGGGAGTTGAGAGTGCCTAGGTGAGGAGCATGATGATGATGATAGAAGTTAGCATCTGCTTTGTTTTCTTGGAATGCAAGCACATGTATGTAGTAGCGGCTAGGCCTGAGGTGGTCCGCGTTTTGGCGCATATCCTACCTCCTCCGAGGATTGCTGGATGTTTTCCTGCTACTATCCCAGTTCTATGACTCCCGTTAAAACAAAGCTTCAGGTGATAAATGATGGATGAGGTGGTGGCAAAGGAGAAAGAGCAGGAGGAACAGGGACCATTTACATCAATATCAGGCCAGTCAACCAGATATGTCTTGTAGGATATGTTTCTGTAACAAAAGGAGCGGTTCGGCTACACAGTTATAGGGCATACAGTGAGTGCAATGCCTACCAAAAATTTCGAGCCACTCCAATGCCCCTTGGAAATGACATGGAGGTCAGAGGGCGTTAACTAAACCTTTTTTTCGATTTATAGCAACTGGGTCTCCCGTGCACTGTTGGCCTAAGCAGTGAATGGAAGGCTTTCCAAAAATTATGAGGAACTGCAATGCCCCTTACAAGAGCCATGTGTGGCACCCCAGGGGTCTGGTCACCACAGTAATAGAGATATTACATCGGAGAGCAAGTGGGAGGTTTCCTGGTCAGGATCCCTTAAACATGCAATATACTCCTGCCCCAGTCCTGGGAGGGGAGAATTCTGCCCTTATAAACTGGATCTGGGGCAGGGTTGAGTGAGTCAGAGAACAGTCAGAGTCAGAGTGAGAGCAAGGGAAAGTAACAGCAAGGAGCTTTGTAGGAGCTAGGAGCTAAAGACCAGGGGCTGGAAGCTGAGCAGAGCTCGCCCTGGCAGAAGACAATAGGAACCGGACACAGGAGTCCGAAGCTGTGAGGACTTATATATCCAGCAGTAGAAACCAGCCGGCAGGGGATTTCAGGTCCTCTGGCCATAGAAGCCCGGAGGCTCAGTCACAAGCAAGGGACCAGCACCGCCGTCGTGGAGCGGAGGCTAACAGAAGGCCCCAAGTCACCAGCCATACGGGTGAGCACTACACGGTACACTCAGGGACGTGGGCTACTTCTACCCGCTTACAGCAAGGTAGCCAGGAAGAGTGCAGACAGACGGGGAGGCCTACAACTCCACCTGGCCAGGGGAACTCCTGCTTGCTCACAGACTGACCAGGCCTCTTATGCTAGCCAGTACTCCCGGGAGGGTCTACCTTATAATCATCAGTAAAGACCCTGAACTGCACTGCAAAGACTCTGAGTCGTTCCTGCTGCGCTCGTGCACCATCACCCCCATCATCCACACTCACTGCCCTGAGGCTATACTCCTCCCTAGGGGAGTTATCCCATTCTATGCTGCGCACACAACACCAGCCTCAGCGGTCTGCCTCGCAGCGGTGGTACTCCCTGACCACAATCCACGGGTGGCGCAGTCGGACAATTGACCTCAAAACCTAAGAAAGACTGCCACTGGTTTGACCAGCCTGAGCCACGGGACTGGGTCACCGCCACGGAGACTACAGACCCCAGAGACCCGGCACCGGGTATCCCACACACGTGTACACACGGCCCAGGGGGCGCGTCACATGCAGTACAGCATATTACAAACATAAGTCCCATTATTGGGGAGTGGGTGTCCCATAGTATTTGCTTATGCCATGCAAGCAAAAGCTGCCAAAAATTAGGACGGAGCAACTTGCAATGCCCCTTACAAGAGCCATGCAGTACAGCATATTACAAACATTAGTCCCAGTATTGGGGAGTGGGTGTCACATAGTATTTGCTTATGCTTTCCCAGCAAAAGCTGCCAAAAATTAGAACGGAGCAACTTGCAATGCCCCTTACAAGAGCCATGCAGTACAGCATATTACAAACATAAGTCCCATTATGGGGGAGTGGGTGTCCCATGGTATTTGCTTATGCTTTCCCAGCAAAAGCTGCCAAAAATTTGGACGGAGGAACTTGCAATGCTGGCACCCTGGTGGTATAGTGGTGGTGGAGGCTGAGGATAAGGAGAAGAAGATTAAACAACCGAAACGAGGAAGCGTATATCCATGTGTGGGTGTGAAGGGGTGCATGTGAATACACCTCCCGAAATAACACAGTGGATTTGACTTTATGTTACTCTGCTGTCATTTGGTGGTCATGAGAAGTCTGGCCCAATCCAGCCCTTGTTCATTTTGATAAAGGTCAGCTTGTCAGCATTGTCAGTTGACAGGCGAGTGCGCTTATCAGTTATAATTCCCCCAGCGGCACTAAAAACACGCTCCGATAACACGCTAGCGGCAGGGCAGGCCAGGACCTCCAAGGCGTACAGAGCGAGTTCATTCCAAGTGTCCAGCTTGGATACCTAATAATTAAAAGGCACAGAGGAATCACGGAGGACGCTCGTACGATCGGCAAGGTACTCCCTCCCCATCTTTTGAAACTTTCCACTCCTTGTGAGAGTACCCCTCGCCTCAGGGCCTGTAAGCTGGGCGGGTGTCAGAAAACTGTCCCAGAACGTTGACAGTGTTCCCCTGCCTCTGCTGGATTGGAGATGCATCTCTCTCGCCTGTACGCCTTGGTTGGGCAACGAACCGTGACCTCTGCCGCTAGCGTGTTCAGATGGGAATTTTTTTAAGAGTTCTGCAGCAAGGGCCTTCTGGTATTGCCCCATTTTTGTAGACCTCTCCACCTCAGGAATAAGAAAGTGAAAGTTCTCCTTGTAGCGGGGGTCTACAAGTGTCACCAACCAGTAATGACTGTCACCCAACATTTTGACAATGCGAGGGTCACGGTTAAGGCAGCATAACATAAAGTCAGCCATGCGTGCCAGACTGGTAACGGGTAAGATTTCCGTGTCCTCACCAAGATGACGACTGACCATGCTCTCCTCCTCCTCCTCCTCCTCTTCCTCCTCCCCCCGGTCCTCAGGCCACCCACGCTGAACCGACGGTATGACACTTGTACAGGTACTACCGTCTACAACGCATGATAGCAGCTCCTGTTCTTCCTCCTCCTCCTCCTCTCCCTCATTGTCCCCCAATGCACGTTGGGATGAGATGAGGCTGGGCTGTGTGTAATCGCCCGCTACGGCTTCTTGATCCATCTCATCATACTCTGGCTGCAATGCCTCCTCTTTAATTCTCTGCAGAGAGCGTTGCAAAAGACAGACAAGTGGGATGCTGACACTAATGATGGCGTCATCGCCACTCACCATCTTGGTGGCCTCCTCAAAGTTTGTCAGGATGGTACATATGTCAGACATCCAGGTCCACTCCTGAGGTCTTATGTGTGGAGTCTGACCTGAATATCGACGGCCTTGTTGCAGCTGGTACTCCACAACTGCTCTCTTCTGCTCACAAATCCTTTGCAACATGTGGAGGGTAGAGTTCCAACGTGTGGGGACATCACACACTAGTCGGTGTGCCGGAAGCTGCAAACGCTGCTGCAACACAGCAAGGGCGGTGGAAGCTGTAGCCGACTTGCGAAAATGAGCTGACAGGCGGCGTACTTTCACGAGCAGATCTGGCAACTCGGGGTATGATTTAAGAAACCGCTGAACCACGAGGTTAAGCACATGAGCCAGGCATGGTACGTGTGTGATCTCACCTCGCCTCAGAGCCGCCACCAGGTTACGGCCATTGTCACACACGACCATGCCGGGATGTAGGTTCAGCGGTCTCAGCCACAGATCTGCCTGCTCTTTCACAGCTGTTCACAACTCACAAGCAGTGTGAGGTTTATCACCTAAGCTTATGAGTTTCAGCACAGACTGTTACCGCTTGGCGGAGGCAGTACTGCAATGCTTCCAGCTTGTAACTGATGTGGTGATATCTGAGATGGAGGCTGAACATGAGGAGGAGGAGGATGCACAGGAGCTGTACACTGTGGGGGCAACTCTGACTGACATAGGGCCCGCAATCCTCGGTGTGGGGAAGATGTGTTCAGTCCCAAGGTCCGACTGGGTCCCGGCTTCCACTATGTTTACCCAGTGTGCCGTCAGAGAGATGTACCGTCCCTGGCCACAAGCACTTGTCCACGTGTCCGTTCTCAGGTGGACTCTCCCAGTAACTGCGTTGTTGAGGGCACGGCAGATGCTTTGGGACACGTGCTTGTGTAGTGCGGGGATGGCACACCGGGCAAAATAGTGTCGGCTGGGGACCGAGTACCGAAGGACGGCCACCGCCATAAGATTGCGGAAGGATTCCGTCTCCACCAGCCTAAAAGGCAGCATTTCCAATGCAAGCAGTCGTGAAATGTGTGAATTTAGGACTGTGGCCTGTGGGGCGTTAGCTGCGAATTTCCGCTTTCGTTCAAAGGTCTGGGATATGGACAATTGAACGCTGCGGTGGGACGTGAACGTGGACGTTGATGCTGTTTCTTGAGAAACTGCCATAACAAGTGAAGACTGAGAGGAGGGGGCATCTTTACATGCAGTATGGACAGGGGATTGCCTTGCACACACAACAGGGGGTTCTATTGCACGCACAACAGTGGAAGAAGCAGTGGTGACACCCGCTGACACTGGTCGTGGACCCTGGGGTTCGCCCCACAAAGTCGGGTGCTTTGCTGCCATGTGCCTGATCATGCTGGTGGTGGTCAGGCTGGTAGTTTTGTCACCCCTGCTGATGCTGGCATGGCAGGTGGAACATATGGCCTTTTTGGGGTTATCAGCAGAGTCTTTAAAAAAATTCCAGACTCTGGAAGACCTACCGCTTGTACTGGCAACGTCCCTCGTGTTGGTGTTACGGGGAACGGTTGCCTGCCTTCTGTCTGTGGCCACCACACTGCTTCTTCCTGCCTGTTGGGGTACTCTGCCTCACTCCCCCTGTGTGCTGCTGGCCTCACTCTGCATGTCCTCCTTCCACGTTAGGTCAGTTACTAGATCATCCACCACCTCCTCCTCTTCCACTTGCGCACCACGATCCTCCTCCTCACTTCCTGGCAATTGTGTCTTGTCATCGTCCACCTCTTGTGACAGATTGCCAACGTCGACTTCCTGTGGCCGTGGCTGTTCAAATATTTGGGAATCGCAACATGGGATCTCCTCTTCCACCACTTCAAGCGTATCAGGCGAGGGGCCCAAATATGGAAATGGACCAGTGAACAGCTCTTCAGAGTGTCCAAGTGTGGGATCACTTGCTATCTGACAACACTCGGCATGGTGGGAGGAAGGAGCATCAGGGTGAGGAGGAGTATGCGGTCGAGACTCATGGCTACTAAGAGTTGACCGTGTGGAAGACAGACCGGAGGTGGTGGTGCCCAGGTAACTGGAAGTATTGTCTGCTATCCAATTAATAACCTGTTCACACTGATCAGTTCTCAATACTGGTGTTGTTCTGTGCTTCCCTAGTAATTCGGTCAAGAAGTGGGAGCGAGAAGATGTGGCTGTTGGTTGTGGCACATTTTCACCTTGGCCACGGCCCCGTCCTCTGCACGAACCATCACCAGAACGTCCACTTCCACGTCCCTTGCCACGCGCCTTGCCCATTGTAAATGAAGTAAAATAGCTTACACTTGCACTATCAATGGAAAAAGGGTACTAAAGAGTAGATTAGAACCGTGGAAGAGGAAAACCACAGTTATTGTTTATTGGGGTATACCACACTTTTTTAAATAGAGATATTTGCGGCTGAACAGTGAGCGACACACTCAAACTGCTTTTTTTTTAGATACCAAAGGCCCAAAACTGGATAGTACAGCGATTTGACCCGTGGAACTGCGAAACCACACTGGGATGTCGGGCCTACACAAGACTATTTTCAACAGATATATTTTTGTGTCACAACAGTCAGGAGACAATACTGTTTTTCTTTACGGAAAAAACTACCAAAACCTGAATAATAGAGATTTTTTACCGTGGAACAGCAAAACCACAGTTATAATTTACTGGTGTATACCAGGCTTTTTAAAATATATATATATTTGCGGCTGAACAGTAAGCGACACACTCAAACTGTTTTTTTTAGATACAAATGGCCCAAAAGTGGATAATACAGAGGTTTGTACCGTGGAACTGCAAAACCACACTTGTATTTCTCGGGCCTACACCAGACTATTTTCAACAGATATATTTGTGTCTGAAAAATCAGGGAGACACTATTTTTTTTTTTTACAGCAAAAAATGCAAAAAGCAGGATAATAGAGATTTTTTACCGTGGAACAGCAAAAGCACACTTCTGTCTCTCTGGCCTACACCAGACTATTTTCAACAGATATATTTGTGTCTGAAAAATCAGGGAGACACTATTATTATTTTTATACAGCAAAAAATGACAAAAACAGGATAATACAGATGTTTTACCGTGGAACATCAAAACCACAGTAATAATTTACTGGTGTATACCAGGCTTTTTAAAATATATATATATTTGCGGCTGAACAGTGAGCGACACACTCAAACTGTTTTTTTTATACAAATGGCCCATAGAGCTGCAAAACCACACTTCTAATTCTCTGGCCTACACCAGATTATTTTCAACAGATATATTTGTGTCTGAAAAATCAGGGAGACACTATTTTTTTTTTACAGCAAAAAATGCAAAAAGCAGGATAATAGAGATTTTTTACCGTGGAACAGCAAAAGCACACTTCTGTCTCTCTGGCCTACACCAGACTATTTTCAACAGATATATTTGTGTCTGAAAAATCAGGGAGACACTATTATTATTTTTATACAGCAAAAAATGACAAAAACAGGATAATACAGATGTTTTACCGTGGAACATCAAAACCACAGTAATAATTTACTGGTGTATACCAGGCTTTTTAAAATATATATATATTTGCGGCTGAACAGTGAGCGACACACTCAAACTGTTTTTTTTAGATACAAATGGCCCAAAAGTGGATAATACAGAGGTTTGTACTGTGGAACTGCAAAACCACACTTGTATTTCTCGGGCCTACACCAGACTATTTTCAACAGATATATTTGTGTCTGAAAAATCAGGGAGACACTATTTTTTTTTTTTTTTTACAGCAAAAAATGCAAAAAGCAGGATAATAGAGATTTTTTACCGTGGAACAGCAAAAGCACACTTCTGTTTCTCTGGCCTACACCAGACTATTTTCAACAGATATATTTGTGTCTGAAAAATCAGGGAGACACTATTATTATTTTTATACAGCAAAAAATGACAAAAACAGGATAATAGAGATGTTTTACCGTGGAACATCAAAACCACAGTAATAATTTACTGGTGTATACCAGGCTTTTTAAAATATATATATATTTGCGGCTGAACAGTGAGCGACACACTCAAACTGTTTTTTTTTTATACAAATGGCCCATAGAACTGCAAAACCACACTTCTATTTCTCTGGCCTACACCAGATTATTTTCAACAGATATATTTGTGTCTGAAAAATCAGAGGCACACTTTTTTTTTGGGGGGGGGGGGGGGGCACCAAAAGGTTAATAAGATGGGTATTTGTACATTGTGAAGGAGGAAAAAAAAAGAGGATTTAGATAAAAAAAAAAGGATTTTTCCTGGCCCCCGGGACTAGTGTTGAGCCACCCCCGTAGTGTTCGAGTTCGGTTCGGTTCGTCGAACACCCGTGTGTTCGCCGAACTGTTCGTCGAACTGTTCGTCGAACACCTTCGAACACCGTTAAAACCAATGGCAGGCAAACAAAAACACATAGAAACACATAGAAAACACCTTCAAAGGTGTCCAAAAGCTGACAAACTGCTGAGAAGACACAACTAACACATGGAAATGTGACAAGTACATATAGTCATGCGAAAAGAAAAGAGGTGGAGGAGTAAATGGAGGGGGAGACACAGATATAGGCATGTCATGCCCTTCTAAAATCCAAAAAGTGAGAAGCCGACACGTTCAGTCCACTCCTGCCCGTGCCACCTCCGCGTCGCCGGGTTTGTGCCAGAGCCTCGGTGAACCCTGACGGCCAGCCCCCCTCTCCCAATACTGGTGCCTGTCCGCTGGTGGGTCGAGCGAGCCCCCCTGTGGTGGAGGCAGCACTAAGCTTTTTAATTTAAATTGTCTCTCTAATTTGAATGAATACACTTTAAATCCATTTACAAGGATCTATTGGAGGGCAAGTCTCATGCCAGCAGCCGCGTAATTCCAGCTCCAGTAGCGTCCACTAAAGCTGCTGCAGTTAAAAAGCTTTTATAAGGATCGAGCTCGGCTGTCCACCGCAAGGCATCCTACTGCCAGTCCCAGCCCCTATGCCTTGGGGTGCCTCCTGATGCTCTTCACTGAGTATCCCGTGGTCCCGAAGCATTTCCTTTGAAAAAATTAAGTGTCCAAACTACAGGTGGTGTAGCTTGCTTAACAGCCGGGATAATCCGCTGACTAGCAGACACTGCTACTAGGCACAAAGTATTTCCTGGGCTAGATGCAGTTAAAAATTTGTAATTAGATACTCTCGTTGGATGCTGAGAAAGCATTCCATAGAGTCTCCTGGCACGCCATATATGATTCTCTTAAAAAGCTTGGGGTAGGGGTCTAGGGGACCCTTTTATAGCCAAAATCACGGCCCTGTTTCGCAATACGTCACCTAGGCTGAAGATAAATGGAACTGTAGCACCCTGAGGGCTCGGTTGCTACAGAGGTATTGCACCTCACCCAGAGGTGTGATATCTCACTCTCAGGTAAGGATGTAGTGTGAATCAGGACCCGACACCTGCATGCATTACACCACATTGCCGTGGGGCAGGGCGACCAATATGCCCCCGAGATGGGCACGACAGTCCCTGTCCCTGGTTGGAGTGGGGGGAGGGAACACTGAGGAAGGGGAACCCTGTAGTGCAGGAGCAGGGAGGAAGCAGTTCCTGGGTGCATTGAGAAGGGAGTATAAAAGGTGGGCACCATCTTAGTTCAGTGCAGAGAAGTCTGAGCAGAAGTGGCAGGGAGCAGGGGCTCTGCATGAGCTCTGCTCCGGAGGCGGGCCTAGTAACAGAGGCCCAGGCCTGGAAGAGGGAGAAGGAAGGAAGAGGAGCGGAGAAGGCTCCAGGAACGAGGAACGAAGGGATCCCAGGGGTGCGGACGGGCGAGTCGCCACCGCACGCCCGAATCCACCTGCGTGGAGGGGTCAGGCCAAAGGGGGAGACCGGTCCCCGAAACTAGTGGAGGCAGGAAATGACCCTCAGCTAGAAACAGGAGGCTTTGACATTTTATGTGGCGCAGCCCCTCGCTACACCCGCTAGGAAGGCACCACATAGGGTCAGGGAAACTGGCGCCAAGTTTACCAAGAGGAGGCCCGAGGCAGCCGGACAGAAGGGTTGGTAAGAAAGGCCAGACAAAGGACACACAAAGGGGGTCCTGTGAATCGCTCAAAGTTATCTGGGAGTTGTCTGATCCCCTCACCTGGTGAGCACAGTACGACGTGGGCAGCCGTTACCTGCAGACATGGTCTGGATAATAAGAACTGTGAGTAAAGGCCCTGGACTGCATCACTGACTCCTTGTCGTTACTGCTGCTGCCCTGCACCATCACCCCCATCCTCCGCATACACTGCCCTGAGGCTATACTCCTCCCGTGGGGAGTTATGCTACGCTCTGCTGCACCCACAACACCAGCCTCAGTGGTCTGCCCTGGAGCGGCGGTTCACTCTGACCGCAATCCACGGGTGGCGTAGTCGGACATTTAAACATCAAAACCACATAAATAGTTCCGCCACTGGTTTGACCGCCCTGAGCCACGGAACCGGGTCGCCGCCACGGAGACTACAACCACCAGCATCCACCAAAAAGGGTCCGGCTCCGGGTGTACCAAGGCCCAGGGGGCGCGTCAGAACATTTTCATCACCTTTCACAATCACCAATGGGACAAGGCAGGGATGTTCTCTGTCCCCTCTCTTATACATCCTAGTGACGGAGCACCTGCTCTCATCAATTCGCCATAACCCCAATATTAGGTGGATTGAGGTGGGAGGCACCGAGTACAAGTGCTCTCTATTTGCTGATGATGTCCTAGTATATATCACTCAATCACATATATCCATCCATGCTGTTATGGCTGAAATAGATCACTTTGTTACATGGTCAAATTTTAAAATCAATGCAGCGAAGTCTGAGGCCCTCGATGTCTCCCTCCCCAAATCCATATAGGATTCCATCCAGTCCAACTTTCCCTTTGCCTGGCCCTCACAGGGTATCAAATACTTAGGAATTCCTATTCATAGAGACCTCTCCCATCTATGTTATCTTAATTTTGGGCCCTTTATTGAACAACTCCATACAGACCACGGTTGGCAAGTTAGAACTTTAAGATTCACTACGTGAACCACTGGTGTTTTGTGGAAAAGCACATGTACACTGTGTTCCAAATTATTATGCAAAAAGTGTTTAGGAGTGATAAGGGAAGAATTTGTTTGTTTGTCAGTTAAACTCATTGATGGTGATGTGTGTCAGGGCTCTTTATATCACTGTAAGCAATTGCAGACACCTGTGCTAATTAGTTTGGCAGGTGTGTCCAATGAAAGGCAAGACTACTTAAGAAGGCTGTCTCACATTATTAAGCAGCCTACATTTTCTGCCAAAATGGGAAAGAAAAAGGATGTGTCGGCTGCTGAGAAGCAACAAATTGTGGAGTGTTTAGGTCAAGGCATGACTACAATCAACATTGTGCGATGATCAGGATGAAGTGTCTTGACAATCAAGAATTATGTAGTTGATTCAGAGTACACACGTGTGCGTGCTGATAAGGGCAAATTGAGGACTCTTTCCTACAGGCAATTACGTCAGGTTGAAAGAGCAGCGGCAAAAAAGCCTTGTCATAGCAGCAGACATGTTTTTGAAGCTGCTGGTGCCTCCAACGTCCCCCGAACAACAAGATGCAGGGTCCTTCAGAGGTTTGCAGCTGTGCATACGCCATCCTGTCGACCTCCTCTATCCACTTCACACAAGCAGAAACGGCTCCAGTGGGCCAAACATTACATGAAGACTGATTTCAAAACTGTTTTGTTCACGGATGAGTGCCGTGCAGCGCTCGATGGTCCAGATGGATGGAGTGGAGGATGGCTGGTTGATGGACACCCCACGCAAACACGGCTACAGCGCCAACAAGGAGGAGGTGGAGTAATGTTTTGGGCTGGAATCATGGGGAGAGAGATTGTCGGCCCCTTAAGGATCCCTGAAGGCGCTAAAGATGAACTCCATAATGTATGTGGATTTTCTCAAACAGCACTTCCTGCCATGGTTCAAGAAGAAGAACCGTGTATTTCACAGCAAGATCATTTTTTTGCATGATAATGCACCATCTCATGCTGCACATAAAACATCTGCATCTCTGGCTTATATGGGTATAAAAGGGGACAAACTTATGGTGTGACCCCCATGCTCCCCTGATCTCTACCCCATTCAGAACCTTTGGAGCATCATTAAAAGGAGTGTCTATGATGGCGCGAGGCAGTTCACATCTAAGCAACAGCTCTGGGAGGGTATTCTGTCCTCATGCAAAACAATTGAAGCAGAAACCAGCCAAAACCTGACAAATCCAATGGACGAGAGAGTTCAGAAGCTCCTTTCGAACAAAGGGTCCTATGTGAAAATGTAACATCACCTAGAATAAAGTTTTGAGTTGAAAACTGTTTGATTTCAGTTTCTAACAACCTGCTAATGCTTATAATTTCAAAAATGACCATTTTTTTGGTCTTTATTAAAATGAAAAGGTTGATCGAAAAGTTTGGGGGATCTAATAGTGTGGCAAGCCAGTAGTCATGATTACTTCGAATTCTGACAATATGAGGGTCATGCTGCAGGTAGTGCAGCAAGAAGGCACTTATGTGTCTTGCGCATCTCGGAGCCCCAAAATTATTTTCCGGGCTAGATGCAGCTAAAAATTATTATTAATTTTAAATCTGGTGAAGCTTTAGTATAGATGGCCTAATAGGATCAGTGCTGCACACTGCTACAAAGCCCAAATTATTTTCCAGTCAAGACACAGATAAACATGATTAGTAATTTTAAATCTGGTGGAGCTTATTATAGATGGCCTAATAGAATCAGTGCTGCACACTGCTACAAAGCCCAAATTATTTTCCAGCCAAGATACAGATAAACATGATTAGTAATTTGAAAGCTTAAAACGGTTTTAACCAATCATCAAGCTTTTACTCTCCCCAGGATGACACAGGGGTAGAAAAGTCGTTTCGGATCCATGATTTTTTCATCTTTATGAACGTGAGTCTGTCTACATTATCAGTGGAGAGCCGCGTGCGCTTATCTGTCAGCACACCACCAGCAGCGCTGAACACACGTTCAGACAGAACGCTGGCTACGGGGCATGACAAGATCTCCAAGGCGTAAGTGGCTAGCTCCGGCCATTTATCCAGATTGGAAGCCCAAAAAGAGCAAGGGTCCAGTGACACAGTCATGGCTTCAATGTTTACTTGGAGATACTCCTGTACCATTGTCTCTAGGCGTTGACTATGTGTCAGACTTCTTGTCTCCTGTGGCCTTGCAAAGGATGGGCTAAAAAAGTGGTGAAATGATTCCGCAAAATTGATGTTACCAGCAGATACTGTGGTTCTGTTACGGTTTGAGTGCTGAACACTTGACGGTCCCACGGTTGGCAAGTTGGAACTGTGAGATTCACTATGTGCACCACTGGTATTTTGTGGAAAAGCACATGTAAGATTCTGCAACAGTCTCTGCTGATACTCCTGCATGCGTGCATCCCTTTCTATGGCAGGAATAATTTCTGCAAATTTACTTTTGTACCGGGGATCTAACAGTGTGGCAACCCAGTAGTCAGGATTATTTCTAATTCTCACAATTCGAGGGTCATGTTGCAGGTAGTGCAGCAAGAAGGCACTCATGTGTGTTGTGCATCCAGGAGCACCAAGTCCCTGTTGTGTTGGTGGCGAGGTAACAATCATGCTTCCTTCCTCTGTCCTCTCCCCCCAACCTCGCACAACAGAAATGTGATCAAGGTCTCCCTCATCTGATGAGTCTTCCATCAGTTCGTGTGCAGGATCCCTTCTGCGCAGTTAGAAAGCTTGTGGCATGACCAGACAGGCTTTGGGTGCAGGTGGAAGACCGAGAGGAGGTTGAGGAGGCAGAAGCAGTGGAGGAACTTTGACATAAAGAGGATTGACGCACAACTCGTGGGGACGGCAAGACTTGGACAGCAGCCCCTTGTCCTGCTGTCACCATAGTTACCCAGTGCCCAGTCAGCGACATGTAACGCCCCTGTCCATGCCTACTCGTCCAAGTGTCTGTGGTGAAATGCACCCTGTCACACACAGAGTTTCTCAAAGAAGCGGTGATGTTGTGTGCGACATGCTGGTGGAGCGTAGGCACACCTTTCTTTGAGAAGTAGTGCCGACTGGGCATCTGGTACTGGGGCACTGCGACGGACATAAGGTCTCGAAAATCCTCTGTGTCCACCAGGCGGAAAGGCAGCATTTCTGTAGCCAAGAGCTTGCAGATGGTGAAATTCAACCTCTTAGCTTTCTCATGGCTAGGAGGAAATGGTCTTTTACTTGTCCACATCTGAGGGACCGAGGGCTGGCTATTGTGCTTAGACGGGGTTGATAAGGGTGTCCCCGGCAAACTGCCAGTCTGTGAGGAAGATGCAGGCGGACATGTTAGGTTGCCTTGATCCAAAGGTGGTGCTATCGATGTCGGACAGCGCTCAACACCAGCTGGTGTTACCACCTCCAAAGAAAATGATGACCTGCCAATCACGCTGGCTGTTGCGGGTAAAGAGGTGGCAGGTCTGCGCCCCAAAACAGGTGTGACTGCTGTCCCCCCAGTCACAGAGGATGAAGAGGCCGCGGATGCACAAGATATGGCAGACGGTGGTTGGCCCGGCCGGCTAGGCCGCATTGTAGCACACTGAGCTTCCCACTGCAACTTATGCTTCATGTCCATGTTCCGGTTCATGCATGAAGTACTCAAACTATGTATTTTTTGGCCTCTACTTAGCTTTTGCTGACAAATGTTACAGATAACACGAGTTGGGTCATCTTTATCGATCTGAAAAAATGCCCAGGCTATGCAAGGCTTAGCACCCATGCGACCTGAAGAGCCACCACGACTTGTGGTGAGAGGCAGAGTTGTGTTTGAGGATGCAGTTGTTGACGTGCTTCCAGTACTACGTCTCTGTCCAGGAAGGCGCAACCTGACCTCGTCGTCACTAGCATCTTCCTCCACCTCCTCTGCTGACCTCATCTCTTGGCTGACTGTGGGTTGACAGTAAGTGGGATCTCCGACCTCATCATCATCACCCTGTGCGTTATCACACCCGTCGTCCTCAGAGCCAACCTGCTCCTGCCCTGACAAAAAACTAAAGTTGTCGCTCCAATCAGGTATTTGAGTCTTATCATCGTCTTCCTCATTGTCTCCACCAACAGGAGTTACAGTTTGGGAATGAGGGTCTACATTATGGTCAGAACCTTCTGCGTCTGGTCCTGGATCCGACTCATAAAGATTCTGGGCATCAGTGCAGATCATTTCCTCGTCTGGATTCACAGAAGCGCTGGAGTCGACCTCTGATTCCCAGGCTATAGTATGAGTAAACAGCTCTGCAGACTCAACCATCTGTTCTACCTCATACTCAGACGGGCAGCTGGAGATTTGGGAGCTGTGAGGAAGCAAGTGCGATTGGGGTGACACCTTTGAGGACTGGAGTATTTGTGATGTTGAAGTTGATGTGGAGGAGAGCCCACTTAAAGGAGCACTTGATATCCATTGAAGCACCTGCTGTTTTTGTGCCTCATCTGGAATTTGTAGCGATTGGCGTGGCCGTAAGAAAGGGATCTTATCACATTGTCCGCTAAAAGAAGTAGACATTTTAGTTTGGCTGGAAGATGGTCTTTCTTCTGCAGATGTTACTGTTGCTTTAACACCTACCCCACGGACACAACCTTTTTTCCCCTTCCCAACACGCCTATTCCCCTTTCCACCATCAGCAGGCCTTTTTCCACTCATTTTGGTGGTTAACTAATTCACAAATCTGGAGTTGTTTGCACAAAAAAACAATGGATGGGAACCGAGCAGAGCTGAGTGGCCAAACTGTGGTATTAGGCCAAAACTATTGGCTGGGTTAGATGCAGAAAAAAATTATATTCAATTTGCAACCTGATGGAGGTCAGTATAGATGGACTAATAGAACAAGTCCCACACACAGCTAGAAGCCCAAATATTTTTTCAGAGGTACTGTAGATGCAGATAAAAATTATTTTTAATTTGCAACCTGATGGAGGTCAGTATAGATGGAGTAATACAACAAGTCCCACACACAGCTAGAAGCCCAATATTTTTTCAGAGGTAGATGCAGAAAAAAATATATTCAGTTTGCAACCTGATGGAGGTCAGTATAGATGGAGTAATAGAACAAGTCCCACACACAGCTAGAAGCCCAAATATTTTTTCAGAGGTAGATGCAGATAAAAATTATTTTTAATTTGCAACCTGATGGAGGTCAGTATAGATGGACTAATAGAGAAAGTCCCACACACTGCTAGAAGGCCAAATATTTTTTCAGAGCTAGATGCAGATAAAAATTATATTCAATTTGCAACCTGATGGAGATCAGTATAGATGGACTAATAGAGAAAGTCCCACACACTGCTAGAAGGCCAAATATTTTTTCAGAGGTACTGTAGATGCAGATAAAAATTATTTTTAATTTGCAACCTGATGGAGGTCAGTATAGATGGACTAATAGAGAAAGTCCCAAACACTGCTAGAAGGCCAAATATTTTTTCAGAGCTAGATGCAGAAAAAAATTATATTCAGTTTGCAACCTGATGGAGGTCAGTATAGATGAACTAATAGAGAAAGTCCCACACACTGCTAGAAGGCCACATATTTTTTCAGAGGTAGATGCAGAAAAAAATAGATTCAGTTTGCAACCTGATGGAGGTCTGTATAGATGGATTAATAGAACAAGTCCCACACACAGCTAGAAGCCCAATATTTTTTCAGAGGTAGATGCAGAAAAAAATATATTCAGTTTGCAACCTGATGGAGGTCAGTATAGATGGACTAATACAACAAGTCCTACACACAGCTAGAAGCCCAATATTTTTTCAGAGGTAGATGCAGAAAAAAATATATTCAGTTTGCAACCTGATGGAGGTCAGTATAGATGGACTAATACAACAAGTCCCACACACAGCTAGAAGCCCAATATTTTTTCAGAGGTAGATGCAGAAAAAAATATATTCAGTTTGCAACCTGATGGAGGTCTGTATAGATGGATTAATAGAACAAGTCCCACACACAGCTAGAAGCCCAATATTTTTTCAGAGGTAGATGCAGAAAAAAATATATTCAGTTTGCAACCTGATGGATGTCAGTATAGATGGACTAATACAACAAGTCCCACACACAGCTAGAAGCCCAATATTTTTTCAGAGCTAGATGCAGAAAAAAATTATATTCAGTTTGCAACCTGATGGAGGTCAGTATAGATGGACTAATAGAATGATGCTATGCCCAAAAGATTTTACTTCACTAGGTGCAGTAAAAAAATTGGTATTCTATACACAGGTGGTATATCTTGCAACACAGATAGGCTACTCCACTGACTAACACACTCTGCAATAGGCCAAAAAGGATTAGCTTTGCTAGATTCAGCCAAATGCTGTGAAAAAAACTTGCACAGCAGTGGCACAGACCTGCCTGGCAAAAACTGATAGGAACTGGTGTAACCTAGTCCTGAAAAGGACTCCAATTACAATTAGTCTTTACTCCCACAATCTATCTATTTAAGAGCACAGACCTGCCTGATAAAAGTCGTAGGAAATGCTGTAACCTAGTCCTTAAAAGGACTGCAATCACAACTATTCCCTACTCCCAAGCTATCTGTAGATTTGTGCGAAAATTGGCTTGAAATTAACAAGGTATAGCGCACACAGCAACAGCGGTGCCGTCTAATACGCAGCTGCAGCAGTGAGAAAATGGTGGCGACGGGGAAAATGGCTTGGTCTTATAGGGCAAGGACATGTGACATACACTGCCAATGACACATGCCCTTGCTTGTGTGAAAAAAAGCACTTCGCTCCGTGTGTGCGCTGCTGATAGGCTGACAGATTGCACCTCCCCACTGTAAATGCGGGAAAGAGAAAAAAAAAATGGAGATCTTCATTGTTCCTGCAGAGATCCATCCCCTGCCCCTCCCCCCACCCCGCTGTACACTCAAACTGCGTATTAACATTAATTTTCATCATTACTGAGAAAAAATCCAGTTATGATTTTGGTGCACGAACAGTTATCGAACATAACCTCGAACAGCCGAATTTTTCTCAAATTGTTCGTGTTCGCCGAACGGCTCGAACACCGACCAAAACAGCTCGAATTTGAGATTGGTAAACAGTTCGAGTAGAACAACGCTCATCTCTACCCGGGACCTGGAGCTAAGTCCAGCAATTTCAGCAACAGGAGCAGCACACAGGACTGTAATGCAGCGTTTGCTGGTATAACCACTGCGTCTCCTATACAGCCTGCCTGCCTGCCTGCCTGATATACCTGGGATGGATATTAGTCCTGAGAAGGACTGTTTGTTTGATCTGGCAGCCTTTACAGACCCTACACTAACTATTTTGCAGGATATATCTCTCCCTAAATCAGCAGCGCTGTCCCTATACTGTCTGATCCAGAGCGACTGTTTCCAAGATGGCGGCGCCCGGTTTTAAATACTCGAGGTGACGCTGTGCGGCCAGCCAATCACTGTAATGCCCACAAACAACATGGCTGCGGCATTACAGTGACTGGCTGGCAATCCCTGCATGTTCATTGGCTCTGTAAAGAGCGCCAAACATGCAGGGCGGAGACCCGAGCTCCCGCCCGAGTAACCCGGAAATGCTCGGTGCTCGCCGAACATCCCGAGTAGCGTGATGCTCGGGTGAGTACCGAGCGGTGTCGAGCATGTTCGCTCAACACTATTCCTCACTCAATCACTTCTACTAAATATTCCCCATCCTCTGGAATTCTGTGCCTCAACACATCCGATTAGCCACCTCATTCGGATCCTTCAGACACAACCTGAAAACCCATCTCTTCAAGACAGCCTACAGCCTGCCATTGCCTCGCTATCACCTCACCTCAACACCACCGGAGCTAATGTAACTCCACGACTTACTGTCTCCTTCCCCACCATCCTGTAGAATGTAAGGCCGGAAGTGCAGGGTCTATAAGTCTTAAGATGCAATATGGCACCTTGGCAAAGCCCAGTTATGCTCTCCCTCTGATATCTAACAATAACAAACAGGTCATGCTGGAGAAACTTGCACCTACTGCCACTCAGTGTCTTCAGCTCCTTTGTGAGAAACTAATGTTTGCTCAGCCAGTCTACCAAATAAAATTCCCGAGGTACGGAAATTGTGGATGGCTTTGCTTCTGGTACTGGGTGGTAATACCAAACCGTGCCATTCACTGGATATTCCTGGCTGGTTAGAGACAAGCTCATTCCCACAGAAAAGTACCAGCAAGCTAAGGAGATGGTGGCCTCTGTCATCATGAAGGAGTTTGCTCGTTGTCTAGTAGTCTGGCTTTCATAGTAAAGATCCTGCTCATTTTTATACTTTAAAGTGAGCATGCAGAGACCGTGGTTTCTGCAGTAGCACATCCAGGCTGGGATAGTGGCGGAGAAATTGCTGTACCATCAGGTTGAGGAAGCGAGCCAAGCAAGGCACATGTCTGAGGCTGCCCTGGCATAGGGCTGCCACCATGTTTGCTCCTTGCTCCAGGTTAAGCTAAAGCTAAGCAATCTCCCCCTGTTTGTCTACCCTTGTTGTCTATAGAGTCTAGTGGAGATCGACTAGTGCTCATCTCCTCCCTTACCTAGCCTTAGCCATACGCCAGGGAAAGTCAGGGCGAGGCACGTGTGCGGCGATTGGTGAAGAGCCAATATAGGGACGGTAGTTGAGAAAGAGTGACACTAGACCAGACTAGGAGGTCTCCACTTTCCCTTTTCCCTAGTGTCTGGGCTCCCTTTCCCTCCTCCCTCTGCACTAAGTCTTTCCCACACCTTGCGTGACATTATCGCTGGCCGAGCACGTTTTGAAAAGGAAAAAAATAAAAACCTGACATTTTCTTTTTTCTTTGTGTTATTGGGCGTGGACCTTTTTTTTTTCCTTTCTCCCTTGGTATGGTTTCAGCTGCAGAGCTCGCAGATCAGTTCCGCCGTCTGTCTCTGGAGGTGAATGACCTCCGCTGTGAGGTTCAGCAGCAGCATCAGCGGTTACAGGTCACCAATGTAGTGGTCTCTGCAGGTAGGCCTGTCCAGCCTGAACCTAAGGTTGCCCTCCCGGACAGGTTTTCAGGAGGTAGGGACAAGTTTTTTGTATTTAAGGAGGCATACAAATTGTATTTCAAACTTCGTCCTTACTCCTCTGGTAATGAGGAGCAACGGTTTAGTATTGTGATCTCTCTATTGCAGGGAGATCCTCAGTCATGGGCGTTTTCGGTACCGCAGGACTCGATTTGTCTCCAGTCTGTGGAGGGGTTTTTTGGGGTTCTGGCCCTCATCTATGATGACCCTGACCGAATCGCCTTGGCTGAGTCTAGACTACATCGCCTTCAGCAGGGAAATCGGTCAGTGGAAACGTACAGTTCGGAATTCCGTAAATGGGCAAAGGATTCCAAATGGAATGACTCAGTCCTTAGAAGTAGAGATGAGCGTTGTTCGACTCGAACTGTTCGCCAATCTCAAATTCGAGCTGTTTTGGGCGGTGTTCGAGCCGTTCGGCGAACACGAACGATTTGAGAAAAATTCAGCTGTTCGAGGTTATGTTTGATAACTGTTCGTGCACCAAAATCATAACTGGATTTTTTCTCAGTAATGATGAAAATTAATGTTAATACGCAGTTTGAGTGTACAGCGGGGTGGGGGGAGGGGCAGGGGATGGATCTCTGCAGGAATAATGAAGATCTCCATTTTTTTTTCTCTTTCCCGCATTTACAGTGGGGAGGTGCAATCTGTCAGCCTATCAGCAGCGCACATGTAGCACCCTGAGGACTCGGCTGCTACAGGGGTATTACACCTCAAGCCAGAGGTGTGGTATTCCACTCCCGGGTAAGGATGGAGTGTGGAACTGAGCTAGTAGGCTGCATGCACTACATACATCCCATTTCCGGGGGACAGAACGACGGTACTCCCACCAGTTTATGTGCAGGTACGACAGCGTCTGTCCCTGGCTGGAGTGGGAGGGGGGTGGAACATCCCAGTAGTGTAGGGGCAGATAGGGGGAGTAGTCTGGGTAAAGATAGGAGCTCATTGGGTGCTGGTCACCTGAGCTCACACATAGAGGGAGTATATAAGGTGGGCACCATCTTAGAACAGGGTCAGTCAGTGAGAGTCTTTAGCCTGAGGAGCAGAGCAGAGGAGCTCAGCCAGGAGGGCTGACAGGGAGCTGTGGCTCCGGCTGGGCCCAGCTCCAGAGCAAGGCCTGCTGAGAGAGAGAGAGAGGAGTGAGAAGGACCCAGAGAGGAAACAAGAAGGAACCCCAAGATCCCAGAATAAGGACAGAAGGGTGAAGGGTTGGCGCACAAGGGTACCGGAACCCAAGCTGGCAGAGGCCAAAACGAACCTTAACCAGGAACCGGAGGTTGTGGGCAGGATCTGCCACGACCCTCACCAAATCCACTAGAAAGGCACACCGAGCATAGGGTCAGGGAGCCCAAAGGAGGCTTGACCACCAAGAGACCCGAGGGAGCCGGCCAAAAGTGGATCCCTGGTGGGAACGGCCAGAGGAAGGGAGAGTCAGAAAGAAGCTCAGGACCACGCTCCAGAATTGCCTGGGGGTTGGCCGAGTCCAGGACCTGGTGGACGCAGCACGGCTCGGGTGGTCACTCAAGGCCAGAGTGACCAAAAGAACACCAGTAAGTAAAAGCCCTGAACTGCATCTCCTGACTCTGAGTCTTCTTGCTGCACCTTCACAACCACCATCCTCCACGACTGACCCCCTGAGGCTCTACCCCTCCCGTTGGGGGTTATACTACCACAGCTGCACACACACCACCAGCCTCAGCGGACCATCCTGCAGCGGCGGCCTTTTGACCGCAAATCAACGGGTGGCGTAGTCGACACTAAGAACATCTGCAAGGACTGCCGCACACTGAGTTTGACACCCTGGGCACGGACCGGGTCACAGCCACTCGGAGACTACAACCCCCATCTGATCCGGCTCCGGGTATCCCTAACAACATGGCCCAGGGGGCGCGTCACACACACGGAGCGAAGTGCTTTTTTTCACACAAGCAAGGGCATGTGTCATTGGCAGTGTATGTCACATGTCCTTGCCCTATAAGACCAAGCCATTTTCCCCGTCGCCACCATTTTCTCACTGCTGCAGCTGCGTGTTAGACGGCACCGCTGTTGCTGTGTGCGCTATACCTTGTTAATTTCAAGCCAATTTTCGCACAAATCTACAGATAGCTTGGGAGTAGGGAATAGTTGTGATTGCAGTCCTTTTAAGGACTAGGTTACAGCATTTCCTACGACTTTTATCAGGCAGGTCTGTGCTCTTAAATAGATAGATTGTGGGAGTAAAGACTAATTGTAATTGCAGTCCTTTTCAGGACTAGGTTACATCAGTTCCTATCAGTTTTTGCCAGGCAGGTCTGTGCCAGTGCTGTGCAAGTTTTTTTCACAGCATTTGGCTGAATCTAGCAAACCTAATCCTTTTTGGCCTATTGCAGAGTGTGTTAGTCAGTGAAGTAGCCTATCTGTGTTGCAAGATATACCACCTGTGTATAGAATACCAATTTTTTTACTGCACCTAGTGAAGTAAAATCTTTTGGGCATAGCATCATTCTATGAGTCCATCTATACTGACCTCCATCAGGTTGCAAATTGAATATAATTTTTTTCTGCATCTAGCTCTGAAAAAATATTTGGGCTTCTAGCAGTGTGTGGGACTTGTTCTATTAGTCCATCTATACTGACCTCCATCAGGTTGCAAACTGAATATAATTTTTTTCTGCATCTAGCTCTGAAAAAATATTTGGCCTTCTAGCAGTGTGTGGGACTTGTTCTATTAGTCCATCTATACTGACCTCCATCACGCTGCAAATTCAAAATAATTTTTTGTCTGCATCTAGCTCTGAAAAAATATTTGGCCTTCTAGCAGTGTGTGGGACTTTCTCTATTAGTCCATCTATACTGACCTCCATCAGGTTGCAAATTAAAAATAATTTTTATCTGCATCTACCTCTGAAAAAATATTTGGGCTTCTAGCTGTGTCTGGGACTTGTTCTATTAGTCCATCTATACTGACCTCCATCAGGTTGCAAACTGAATATAATTTTTTTCTGCATCTAGCTCTGAAAAAATATTTGGCCTTCTAGCAGTGTGTGGGACTTTCTCTATTAGTCCATCTATACTGACCACCATCAGGTTGCAAATTAAAAATAATTTTTATCTGCATCTAGCTCTGAAAAAATATTTGGCCTTCTAGCAGTGTGTGGGACTTTCTCTATTAGTCCATCTATACTGACCTCCATCAGGTTGCAAATTAAAAATAATTTTTTGTCTGCATCTAGCTCTGAAAAAATATTTGGCCTTCTAGCAGTGTGTGGGACTTTCTCTATTAGTCCATCTATGCTGACCTCCATCAGGTTGCAAATTCAAAATAATTTTTTGTCTGCATCTAGGTCTGAAAAAATATTTGGCCTTCTAGCAGTGTGTGGGACTTTCTCTATTAGTCCATCTATACTGACCTCCATCAGGCTGCAAATTAAAAATAATTTTTATCTGCATCTAGCTCTGAAAAAATATTTGGCCTTCTAGCAGTGCGTGGGACTTTCTCTATTAGTCCATCTATACTGAATTCCATCAGGTTGCAAACTGAATATAATTTTTTTCTGCATCTAGCTCTGAAAAAATATTTGGCCTTCTAGCAGTGTGTGGGACTTTCTCTATTAGTCCTTCTATACTGACCTCCATCAGGTTGCAAATTAAAAATAATTTTTTGTCTGCATCTAGCTCTGAAAAAATATTTGGCCTTCTAGCAGTGTGTGGGACTTTCTCTATTAGTCCATCTATACTGACCTCCATCAGGTTGCAAACTGAATATATTTTTTTTCTGCATCTACCTCTGAAAAAATATTGGGCTTCTAGCTGTGTGTAGGACTTGTTCTATTAATCCATCTATACAGACCTCCATCAGGTTGCAAACTGAATACAATTTTTTCTGCATCTACCTCTGAAAAAATATTTGGGCTTCTAGTTGTGTGTGGGACTTGTTCTATTAGTCCATCTATACTGACCTCCATCAGGTTGCAAATTGAATATAATTTTTTTCTGCATCTAACCCAGCCAATAGTTTTGGCCTAATACCACAGTTTGGCCACTCAGCTCTGCTCGGTTCCCATCTATTTTTTTTTGTGCAAACAACTCCAGAGTTGTGAATTAGTTAACCACCAAAATGAGTGGAAAAAGGCCTGCTGCTGGTGGAAAGGGGAATAGGCGTGTTGGGAAGGGGAAAAAAGGTTGTGTCCGTGGGGTAGGTGTTAAAGCAACAGTAACATCTGCAGAAGAAAGACCATCTTCCAGCCAAACTAAAATGTCTACTTCTTTTAGCGGACAATGTGATAAGATCCCTTTCTTACGGCCACGCCAATCGCTACAAATTCCAGATGAGGCACAAAAACAGCAGGTGCTTCAACGGATATCAAGTGCTCCTTTAAGTGGGCTCTCCTCCACATCAACTTCAACATCACAAATACTCCAGTCCTCAAAGGTGTCACCCCAATCGCACTTGCTTCCTCATAGCTCCCAAATCTCCAGCTGCCCGTCTGAGTATGAGGTAGAATAGATGGTTGAGTCTGCAGAGCTGTTTACTCATACTATAGCCTGGGAATCAGAGGTCGACTCCAGCGCTTCTGTGAATCCAGATGAGGAAATGATCTGCACTGATGCCCAGAATCTTTATGAGTCGGATCCAGGACCAGACGCAGAAGGTTCTGACCATAATGTAGACCCTCATTCCCAAACTGTAACTCCTGTTGGTGGAGACAATGAGGAAGACGATGATGAGACTCAAATACCTGATTGGAGCGACAACTTTAGTTTTTTGTCAGGGAAGGAACAGCTTGGCTCTGAGGACGACGGGTGTGATAACGCACAGGGTGATGATGATGAGGTTGGAGATCCCACTTACTGTCAACCCACAGTCAGCCAAGAGATGAGGTCAGCAGAGGAGGTGGAGGAAGATGCTAGTGACGACAAGGTCAGGATGCGCCTTCCTGGACAGAAACGTAGTACTGGAAGCACGTCAACAACTGCATCCTCAAACACAACTCTGCCTCTCACCACAAGTCGTGGTGGCTCTTCAGGTCGCATGGGTGCTAAGCCTTGCATAGCCTGGGCATTTTTTCAGATCGATAAAGATGACCCAACTCGTGTTATCTGTAAAATTTGTCAGCAAAAGCTAAGTAGAGGCCAAAAAATACATAGTTTGAGTACTTCATGCATGAACCGGCACATGGACATGAAGCATAAGTTGCAGTGGGAAGCTCAGTGTGCTACAATGCGGCCTAGCCGGCCGGGCCAACCACCGTCTGCCATATCTTGTGCATCCGCGGCCTCTTCATCCTCTGTGACTGGGGGGACAGCAGTCACACCTGTTTTGGGGCGCAGACCTGCCACCTCTTTACCCGCAACAGCCAGCTTGATTGGCAGGTCATCATCTTCTTTGGAGGTGGTAACACCAGCTGGTGTTGAGCGCTGTCCGACATCGATAGCACCACCTTTGGATCAAGGCAACCTAACATGTCCGCCTGCATCTTCCTCACAGACCGGCAGTTTGCCGGGGACACCCTTATCAACCCCGTCTAAGCACAATAGCCAGCCCTCGGTCCCTCAGATGTGGACAAGTAAAAGACCATTTCCTCCTAGCCATGAGAAAGCTAAGAGGTTGAATTTCACCATCTGCAAGCTCTTGGCTACAGAAATGCTGCCTTTCCGCCTGGTGGACACAGAGGATTTTTGAGACCTTATGTCCGTCGCAGTGCCCTAGTACCAGATGCCCAGTCGGCACTACTTCTCAAAGAAAGGTGTGCCTACGCTCCACCAGCATGTCGCACACAACATCACCGCTTCTTTGAGAAACTCTGTGTGTGACAGGGTGCATTTCACCACAGACACTTGGACGAGTAGGCATGGACAGGGGCGTTACATGTCGCTGACTGGGCACTGGGTAACTATGGTGACAGCAGGACAAGGGGCTGCTGTCCAAGTCTTGCCGTCCCCACGAGTTGTGCGTCAATCCTCTTTATGTCAAAGTTCCTCCACTGCTTCTGCCTCCTCAACCTCCTCTCGGTCTTCCACCTGCACCCAAAGCCTGTCTGGTCCTGCCACAAACTTTCTAACTACGCAGAAGGGATCCTGCACACCTCCTTACTATGCTGGCAGTAGGGCTCAACGTCATCAGGCGGTTTTTACTTTGAAATGTCTGGGAAATGTGAGTCACACAGCTGAGGAGTTGTGGTCAGCTCTGGAGAACCAATTTCATGAATGGTTGTCTCCACTGGACCTGAAACCAGGGAAGGCCGTGTGCGACAATGCTGCAAACCTGGGTGCGGCCCTTCGCCGGGGCAAAGTCACACACGTGCCTTGTATGGCTCACGTGTTGAACCTGGTTGTCCAGCAATTTTTAGCCCACTATTCCGGACTAGATGGCCTTCTGCAGAGGGCACGGTCGCTGTGTGCTCACTTCTGCCGTTCGCATCCCGCAGCTCAGCGACTTACATCTCTACAGAAGTCGTTGGGCCTGCCACTTCACCGACTAAAATGCGATGTGCCTACCTGGTGGAATTAAACTCTGCACATGTTGCAGCGACTGTGGCAGCACCGACAAGCCCTGGTGCAATACGTTCTGACTAGAGATGAGCGTTGTTCTACTCGAACTGTTCGCCAATCTCAAATTCGAGCTGTTTTGGGCGGTGTTCGAGCCGGTCGGCGAACACGAACAATTTGAGAAAAATTCGGCTGTTCGAGGTTATGTTCGATAACTGGTCGTGCACCAAAATCATAACTGGATTTTTTCTCAGTAATGATGAAAATTAATGTTAATACGCAGTTTGAGTGTACAGCGGGGCGGGGGGAGGGGCAGGGGATGGATCTCTGCAGGAACAATGAAGATCTCCATTTTTTTTTCTCTTTCCCGCATTTGCAGTGGGGAGGTGCAATCTGTCAGCCTATCAGCAGCGCACACACGGAGCGAAGTGCTTTTTTTCACACAAGCAAGGGCATGTGTGATTGGCAGTGTATGTCACATGTCCTTGCCCTATAAGACCAAGCCATTTTCCCCGTCGCCACCATTTTCTCACTGCTGCAGCTGCGTGTTAGACGGCACCGCTGTTGCTGTGTGCGCTATACCTTGTTAATTTCAAGCCAATTTTCGCACAAATATACAGATAGCTTGGGAGTAGGGAATAGTTGTGATTGCAGTCCTTTTAAGGACTAGGTTACAGCATTTCCTACGACTTTTATCAAGCAGGTCTGTGCTCTTAAATAGATAGATTGTGGGAGTAAAGACTAATTGTAATTGGAGTCCTTTTCAGGACTAGGTTACATCAGTTCCTATCAGTTTTTGCCAGGCAGGTCTGTGCCAGTGCTGTGCAAGTTTTTTTCACAGCATTTGGCTGAATCTAGCAAAGCTAATCCTTTTTGGCCTATTGCAGAGTGTGTTAGTCAGTGGAGTAGCCTATCTGTGTTGCAAGATATTCCACCTGTGTATAGAATACCAATTTTTTTACTGCACCTAGTGAAGTAAAATCTTTTGGGCATAGCATCATTCTATTAGTCCATCTATACTGACCTCCATCAGGTTGCAAATTAAAAATATTTTTTTTCTGCATCTAGCTCTGAAAAAATATTTGGGCTTCTAGCAGTGTGTGGGACTTGGTCTATTAGTCCATCTATACTGACCTCCATCAGGTTGCAAATTAAAAATAATTTTTTTCTTCATTTATCTCTGAAAAAATATTTGGGCTTCTAGCAGCGTGTGGGACTTGTTCTATTAGTCCATCTATACTGACCTCCATCAGGTTGCAAATTAAAAATAATTTTTTTCTGCATCTAGCTCTGAAAAAATATTTGGGCTTCTAGCAGTGTGTGGGACTTGGTCTATTAGTCCATCTATACTGACCTCCATCAGGTTGCAAATTAAAAATAATTTTTTTCTGCATCTAGCTCTGAAAAAATATTTGGGCTTCTAGCAGTGTGTGGGACTTGGTCTATTAGTCCATCTATACTGACCTCCATCAGGTTGCAAATTAAAAATAATTTTTTTCTTCATTTATCTCTGAAAAAATATTTGGGATTCTAGCAGCGTGTGGGACTTGTTCTATTAGTCCATCTACACTGACCTCCATCAGGTTGCAAATTAAAAATAATTTTTTTCTGCATCTAGCTCTGAAAAAATATTTGGGCTTCTAACAGTGTGTGGGACTTGGTCTATTAGTCCATCTATACTGACCTCCATCAGGTTGCAAATTAAAAATAATTTTTTTCTTCATTTATCTCTGAAAAAATATTTGGGCTTCTAGCAGCGTGTGGGACTTGTTCTATTAGTCCATCTATACTGACCTAGATCAGGTTGCAAATTAAAAATAATTTTTTTCTGCATCTAGCTCTGAAAAAATATTTGGGCTTCTAGCAGTGTGTGGGACTTGGTCTATTAGTCCATCTATACTGACCTCCATCAGGTTGCAAATTAAAAATAATTTTTTTCTTCATTTAGCTCTGAAAAAATATTTGGGCTTCTAGCAGTGTGTGGGACTTGTTCTATTAGTCCTTCTATACTGACCTCCAGCAGGTTGCAAATTGAATATAATTTTTTTCTGCATCTAGCTCTGAAAAAATATTTGGGCTTCTAGCGGTGTGTGGGACTTGGTCTATTAGTCCATCTATACTGACCTCCATCAGGTTGCAAATTAAAAATAATTTTTTTCTGCATCTAGCTCTGAAAAAATATTTGGGCTTCTAGCAGTGTGTGGGACTTGGTCTATTAGTCCATCTATACTGACCTCCATCAGGTTGCAAATTGAATAAAAAAAATTTCTGCATCTAGCTCTGAAAAAATATTTGGGCTTCTAGCGGTGTGTGGGACTTGGTCTATTAGTCCATCTATACTGACCTCCATCAGGTTGCAAATTAAAAATAATTTTTTTCTGCATCTAACCCAGCCAATAGTTTTGGCCTAATACCACAGTTTGGCCACTCAGCTCTGCTCGGTTACCATCCATTGTTTTTTTGTGCAAACAACTCCAGAGTTGTGAATTAGTTAACCACCAAAATGAGTGGAAAAAGGCCTGCTGCTGGTGGAAAGGGGAATAGGCGTGTTGGGAAGGGGAAAAAAGGTTGTGTCCGTGGGGTAGGTGCAGAAGAAAGACCATCTTCCAGCCAAACTAAAATGTCTACTTCTTTTAGCGGACAATGTGATAAGATCCCTTTCTTACGGCCACGCCAATCGCTACAAATTCCAGATGAGGCACAAAAACAGCAGGTGCTTCAACGGATATCAAGTGCTCCTTTAAGTGGGCTCTCCTCCACATCAACTTCAACATCACAAATACTCCAGTCCTCAAAGGTGTCACCCAAATCGCACTTGCTTCCTCACAGCTCCCAAATCTCCAGCTGCCCGTCTGAGTATGAGGTAGAACAGATGGTTGAGTCTGCAAAGCTGTTTACTCATACTATAGCCTGGGAATCAGAGGTCGACTCCAGCGCTTCTGTGAATCCAGACGAGGAAATGATCTGCACTGATGCCCAGAATCTTTATGAGTCGGATCCAGGACCAGACGCAGAAGGTTCTGACCATAATGTAGACCCTCATTCCCAAACTGTAACTCCTGTTGGTGGAGACAATGAGGAAGACGATGATAAGACTCAAATACCTGATTGGAGCGACAACTTTAGTTTTTTGTCAGGGCAGGAACAGGTTGGCTCTGAGGACGACGGGTGTGATAACGCACAGGGTGATGATGATGAGGTCGGAGATCCCACTTACTGTCAACCCACAGTCAGCCAAGAGATGAGGTCAGCAGAGGAGGTGGAGGAAGATGCTAGTGACGACGAGGTCAGGTTGCGCCTTCCTGGACAGAGACGTAGTACTGGAAGCACGTCAACAACTGCATCCTCAAACACAACTCTGCCTCTCACCACAAGTCGTGGTGGCTCTTCAGGTCGCATGGGTGCTAAGCCTTGCATAGCCTGGGCATTTTTTCAGATCGATAAAGATGACCCAACTCGTGTTATCTGTAACATTTGTCAGCAAAAGCTAAGTAGAGGCCAAAAAATACATAGTTTGAGTACTTCATGCATGAAGCGGCACATAGACATGAAGCATAAGTTGCAGTGGGAAGCTCAGTGTGCTACAATGCGGCCTAGCCGGCCGGGCCAACCACCGTCTGCCATATCTTGTGCATCCGCGGCCTCTTCATCCTCTGTGACTGGGGGGACAGCAGTCACACCTGTTTTGGGGCGCAGACCTGCCACCTCTTTACCCGCAACAGCCAGCGTGATTGGCAGGTCATCATTTTCTTTGGAGGTGGTAACACCAGCTGGTCTTGAGCGCTGTCCGACATCGATAGCACCACCTTTGGATCAAGGCAACCTAACATGTCCGCCTGCATCTTCCTCACAGACCGGCAGTTTGCCGGGGACACCCTTATCAACCCCGTCTAAGCACAATAGCCAGCCCTCGGTCCCTCAGATGTGGACAAGTAAAAGACCATTTCCTCCTAGCCATGAGAAAGCTAAGAGGTTGAATTTCACCATCTGCAAGCTCTTGGCTACAGAAATGCTGCCTTTCCGCCTGGTGGACACAGAGGATTTTCGAGACCTTCTGTCCGTCGCAGTGCCCCAGTACCAGATGCCCAGTCGGCACTACTTCTCAAAGAAAGGTGTGCCTGCGCTCCACCAGCATGTCGCACACAACATCACCGCTTCTTTGAGAAACTCTGTGTGTGACAGGGTGCATTTCACCACAGACACTTGGACGAGTAGGCATGGACAGGGGCGTTACATGTCGCTGACTGGGCACTGGGTAACTATGGTGACAGCAGGACAAGGGGCTGCTGTCCAAGTCTTGCCGTCCCCACGAGTTGTGCGTCAATCCTCTTTATGTCAAAGTTCCTCCACTGCTTCTGCCTCCTCAACCTCCTCTCGGTCTTCCACCTGCACCCAAAGCCTGTCTGGTCATGCCACAAGCTTTCTAACTGCGCAGAAGGGATCCTGCACACCTCCTTACTATGCTGGCAGTAGGGCTCAACGTCATCAGGCGGTTTTTACATTGAAATGTCTGGGAAATGTGAGTCACACAGCTGAGGAGTTGTGGTCAGCTCTGGAGAACCAATTTCATGAATGGTTGTCTCCACTGGACCTGAAACCAGGGAAGGCCGTGTGCGACAATGCTGCAAACCTGGGTGCGGCCCTTCGCCGGGGCAATGTCACACACATGCCTTGTATGGCTCACGTGTTGAACCTGGTTGTCCAGCAATTTTTAGCCCACTATCCCAGACTAGATGGCCTTCTGCAGAGGGCACGGTCGCTGTGTGCTCACTTCCGCCGTTCGCATCCCGCAGCTCAGCGACTTACATCTCTACAGAAGTCGTTGGGCCTGCCACTTCACCGGCTAAAATGCGATGTGCCTACCCGGTGGAATTCAACTCTGCACATGTTGCAGCGACTGTGGCAGCACCGACAAGCCCTGGTGCAATACGTTCTGACGTATAGCCTGGGCCAACGAGATTCAGAGGTGGGGCAAATCACGCTGGAGGAGTGGTCTCAGATCAGGGACCTATGCATCCTTCTGCACAGTTTTGAAATGGCGACGAAGATGTTTAGTGCTGACGATGCCATTATCAGCATGACTATTCCGGTGATTTACATGCTGGAGCACATGTTAAACAGAATTCGGAGTCAGGTGGTGGCACAAGAGGAGGTGGAGGAAGTAGAGGAGGAGGAGTTGTATGCGGAAGTGCTAACATCTGCAAGGTCCAGACGGTCGGCAGCACCAAGGCGGCAGGCATGTGAGGGTGGGGGAGATGATTTTACCAGGGCGCATGGTAGCAGCCAAACTAGTGAGGAAGGTGCAGGAGCCCAGGAAGAAGTGGAGGACGAACTGATGGAAGACTCATCAGATGAGGGAGACCTTGATCACATTTCTGTTGTGCGAGGTTGGGGGGAGAGGACAGAGGAAGGAAGCATGATTGTTACCTCGCCACCAACACAACAGGGACTTGGTGCTCCTGGATGCGCAACACACATGAGTGCCTTCTTGCTGCACTACCTGCAACATGACCCTCGAATTGTGAGAATTAGAAATAATCCTGACTACTGGGTTGCCACACTGTTAGATCCCCGGTACAAAAGTAAATTTGCAGAAATTATTCCTGCCATAGAAAGGGATGCACGCATGCAGGAGTATCAGCAGAGACTGTTGCAGAATCTTACATGTGCTTTTCCACAAAATACCAGTGGTGCACGTAGTGAATCTCACAGTTCCAACTTGCCAACCGTGGGACCGTCAAGTGTTCAGCACTCAAACCGTAACAGAACCACAGTATCTGCTGGTAACATCAATTTTGCGGAATCATTTCACCACTTTTTTAGCCCATCCTTTGCAAGGCCACAGGAGACAAGAAGTCTGACACATAGTCAACGCCTAGAGACGATGGTACAGGAGTATCTCCAAGTAAACATTGAAGCCACGACTGTGTCACTGGACCCTTGCTCTTTTTGGGCTTCCAATCTGGATAAATGGCCGGAGCTAGCCACTTACGCCTTGGAGATCTTGTCATGCCCCGCAGCCAGCGTTCTGTCTGAACGTGTGTTCAGCGCTGCTGGTGGTGTGCTGACAGATAAGCGCACGCGGCTCTCCACTGATAATGTAGACAGACTCACGTTCATAAAGATGAACAAATCATGGATCCGAAACGACTTTTCTACCCCTGTGTCATCCTGGGGAGAGTAAAAGCTTGATGATTGGTTAAAATCACCCTACCAACCGTTTTAAGCTTTCAAATTACTAATCATGTTTATCTGTATCTTGACTGGAAAATAATTTGGGCTTTGTAGCAGTGTGCAGCACTGATCCTATTAGGCCATCTATAATAAGCTTCACGAGATTTAAAATTAAAAATAATTTTTAGCTGCATCTAGCCCGGAAAATAATTTTGGGGCTCCGAGATGCGCAAGACACATAAGTGCCTTCTTGCTGCACTACCTGCAGCATGACCCTCATATTGTCAGAATTCGAAGTAATCATGACTACTGGGTTGCCACACTCTTAGATCCCCCAAACTTTTCGATCAACCTTTTCATTTTAATAAAGACCAAAAAAATGGTCATTTTTGAAATTATAAGCATTAGCAGGTTGTTAGAAACTGAAATCAAACAGTTTTCAACTCAAAACTTTATTCTAGGTGATGTTACATTTTCACATAGGACCCCTTGTTCGAAAGGAGCTTCTGAACTCTCTCGTCCATTGAATTTGTCAGGTTTTGGATGGTTTCTGCTTCAATTGTTTTGCATGAGGACAGAATACCCTCCCAGAGCTGTTGCTTAGATGTGAACTGCCTCCCGCCATCATAGACACTCCTTTTAATGATGCTCCAAAGGTTCTGAATGGGGTAGAGGTCAGGGGAGCATGGGGGTCACACCATAATTTGTCCCCTTTTATGCCCATATCAGCCAGAGATGCAGATGTTTTATGTGCAGCATGAGATGGTGCATTATCATGCAGAAAAATTATCTTGCTGTGAAATACACGGTTCTTCTTCTTGAACCATGGCAGGAAGTGCTGTTTGAGAAAATCCACATACATTATGGAGTTCATCTTTAGCGCCTTCAGGGATCCTAAAGGGGCCGACAATCTCTCTCCCCATGATTCCAGCCCAAAACATTACTCCACCTCCTCCTTGTTGGCGCTGTAGCCGTGTTTGCGTGGGGTGTCCATCAACCAGCCATCCTCCACTCCATTCATCTGGACCATCGAGCGCTGCACGGCACTCATCCGTGAACAAAACAGTTTTGAAATCAGTCTTCATGTAATGTTTGGCCCACTGGAGCCGTTTCTGCTTGTGTGAAGTGGATAGAGGAGGTCGACAGGATGGCGTATGCACAGCTGCAAACCTCTGAAGGACCCTGCATCTTGTTGTTCGGGGGACGTTGGAGGCACAAGCAGCTTCAAAAACTTGTCTGCTGCTATGACAAGGCTTTTTTGCCGCTGCTCTTTCAACCTGACGTAATTGCCTGTAGGAAAGAGTCCTCAATTTGCCCTTATCAGCACGCACACGTGTGTACTGTTAATCAGCTACATACTTCTTGATTGCCAAGACACTTCATCCTGATCATCGCACAATGTTGATTGTAGTCATGCCTTGACCTAAACACTCCACAATTTGTTGCTTCTCAGCAGCCGACACATCCTTTTTCTTTCCCATTTTGGCAGAAAATGTAGGCTGCTTAATAATGTGAGAGAGCCTTCTTAAGTAGTCTTGCCTTTCATTGGACACACCTGCCAAACTAATTAGCACAGGTGTCTGCAATTGCTTACAGTGATATAAAGAGCCCTGACACACATCACCATCAATGAGTTTAACTGACAAACAAACAAATTCTTCCCTTATCACTCCTAAACACTTTTTGCATAATAATTTGGAACGCGGTGTACATGTGTGACACCCCAGGGGTCTGGTTGCCACAGTAACGTAATGTTATGTCTGAGAGCAGGTGGGAGGTCCTTTAGTCAGGGATCCTGTGCATGCCACACCTCCTGCCCAGTCTTGGGAGGGGAAGAACTTCCCCTATATAAACCTGGGGCTGAGGCAGGGTGAGTGAGTAGAAGAAGAGAAGAAGTAGAGACAGCATAGGAAGAAACAGCAGTTACAAGGAGTCAGGGGCTGGCAGCTGCAGAGTTCGCCCTGACTAAGAAGACTTTTTACCGGACCCGGAGTCCGAGGCTGTGGGGACTAATTCCTGCCCAGCAGCAGAATCCGTCAGGCAGGGGATTTCAGGTCCTCTGGCCCAGAGGCCCGAAGGCACGGTCACACGCGTGGGACCAGCGCCGCCATCGTGGAGCGGAAGCCATTAGAAGGCCCCGAGTCACCGGCCATACGGGTGAGCGCCACACGGTACACTCAGGGACGTGGGCTACTTACATCAGCTCCTGGCAGGGTAGCCAGAAGAGTACAGTCAGTTTGGGAGGCCTACAACTACGCCTGGCCAGGGGAGATCCCATCTGCTCAAGGACTGACCAGGCCCCATCCGCTAGCAAGTACTCCGGGAGGGTCTTTTGTTGTTACCAGTAAAGACCCTGAACTACACCGTACCGTCTCTGAGTGGTTCCTGCTACCCCCATCATCCACGTCGGCTGCCCTGAGGCCATACCCCTCCCGTTGGGGGTTATACTATCACGCTGCACAATCCCACCATCGGCCTCAGCGGTCTGCCCTGCAGCAGCAGCCCCCTGGCTGCACTCAACGGGTGGCGTAGTCATCAACCATTTACTACTAATGGACTGCCGTCTAGTTTGACTCCCTGGGCACGGACCGGGTCACCGCCACGAGACTACAACCCTCCACAGATCCGGCTCCGGGTAAGCTCCCGTATGCGCAGCGCAGCGCGACACAGGCCCAGGGGCGCGTCAACTTTGGCGTAGTCGGCAGGATTTCGTGCCCGCAACCACCGGGTACTGCGTGCCTGAAAAGCAAAGACTGTTCAAACTTACCAGTGGTGAAGATTCCCGCTATCCGTGGAGGTTTCCCGCCATCCGGCGCCATCTTCTACCTTCTTCCCGCCATCCGCGAAGTTTTCCCGCCATCCGGCGCCATCTTCGACCTTCTTCCCGCCATCCGTGGAGTTTTCCCGCCATTGGACGCCATCTTGAGGACGCCGCGCGGGAAGAAGAGGGACGTGGACTCCGAAAGCGCGCGAGAACTGAAGCCCCGCCTCACGTCCGGACGTTGCGTAAGGTCCTGGAAGGAGCCCAGCAGACGCCGACGTCACAGGAGCGCGACGGAAGGTCCTCAACCCTGACGATCCACTGCGGAGCCGCGGCCTACGGAAGAGGATCATCGCAAGGTAGGCCACGGTCCACTAGGGGGGAGGAAGATGTCGGATACGGAGGAGAGCTTCACTGCCTCAACCCCCGCCAGCGCTACCGCTGCTGCAGTTATGCCCTTCACCATGCCCTATATCCCGGGAGCAGCTTGGCTACCCCAGTACTCAGGGGAGTCACATACCCTGCATGACTTTAGAGAAAAGCTGGATAGCCTCTTCCAGGTGTACCCCCTCACAGAAGAGCAAAAAGTGAGCATCCTGGTGGCCCAACTAACCGGGGCAGCCAAAAGAGAAGTAAAATCTTGGCCACCTGGGAGGAGGACTGTCGCAGAGATACTAACCCGGCTGAGGGACACCTTCGATACCCGCACCTCAGCCGAGATCAAGCTTAGATTCTACGGGTGCAAGCAGCGAGCGCATGAGAGTATAAGGGACTATGCACTAAACCTACAAGAGGCCCTGAGGGCCATAAAGCAGACCGACCCTGATGGGGTGGGAAACGAGGACAGGCTGTTGACTGAACAATTTATAGAGGGTTTATATTGCAATGCCCACCGAACCCAGTTGCGGGCAATGGCCTTACAGGATCCCCATCTGGACTTTGCACAGTTCAAGGATAGAGCTATCCGGGTGCTCCGAGAACCAGCACCGGGTGGCGTTGTGACCCACATGCGCCCAGCTATCACTTACCACCAGGAGGCGGCGCCCTTGTCGACAGGGCCTGTGGGAGCTCATGCGCAGGCTTTGGACAATGACCCGGCTCCAGACCTACACCATCAGGTCCAAGAGCTAGTTAAGAGCGTTGCTGCGCTAACCCGAACTGTGCAGTCTTTACAGGTTTCCACCCCAGGGAAGATCCAGCTGGCATCCGGACCGGAGGACATCCCGTGGCGTCGACCAAGGAGGACCCCACCGGCCAGAGGAAGACCCAGTGACCGATACAGCGAGGACGGACGACCCATCTGCCGCCGCTGCAATCAACCCGGACATATGGAAAGGTACTGTTCTTTAAACGGGCACAACCTGGGGTAGAGGGCCAACCCCCAGGAAAAAGATCACCAGGCCCATCGAACTGGCGCGACAGATATGTGGGAGGACGTCCAGTCTTGCCTGTGGTACTGGATGGCATTCCCATGAGTGCCCTACTGGATACCGGGTCACAGGTCACCACCATCCCGTACGTGCTCTTCAAGCAGTACTGGAATGACTCGGATATTACCCGCTACCCTGACGACGACTTGAGTATCATCGCCAGCAACGGCCAGCCCGTGCCACAGATCGGATTTAAAGAGGTGACCCTCAAAATCGGTAGAGTCGAACTGGCCGCACAGGGACTGATCATTGTAGATATTGATAAACATGAGAGTCACCCAAAAATAACTCTAGGAACTAACGTAATTGAAAATTGTCTTGCAGAGGTGATTTTCCTTTTACAGCAGGTTGCCAAGAACGCCAGCTCCGGCGAGCAGCGGGTGCTCCAGAAAGAGATCCGGGCACTGATGCAACGGCAACAAGTGGAACTCTCCGGCGGTGAGATTGGTAGCGTAAGAATGTGTGACCCTTTTCCTATTGCCATGCCCCCAAAAAGTGAAATGATGATTTGGTGCCGGGCAGCTATTGGTCTGAGAGGTAGAGATTACCAGGCAATGGTAGAACCAGTTTACTCAGACAGTAGGCCCACCATTTTGACAGCACGGGGGGTGGTCAATGTACGCCATGGGAGGGTGCCCGTTCGCATAATAAATATCGGGGAGAGGGAAGTGTACCTGCCCCGGTATGCCACGCTAGCCAAATTATATACCACTAATCAAAATTCTATACAATCTGTGGAACCCTTGCCTCCATCTCACCCGGAGGAAGGTAACGGCTCTAAGAAAGACATGGAGGACTGGTGTCAGCAACTACATCTGGGTACTGACTCCACTCCCTCACATCAGAAACAAGGAGTCTATCGGGTGGTTCAAGAGTATGAGAGAGTGTTTAGTAAACACCCGTTAGACTTCGGGCGAGTCAAGGGGGTAGAACACCGCATCCCCACGGGAGATCATCCTCCCATAAAAGAGAGGTATCGACCCGTACCCCCTGCACATTACCAACACGCCAAGGGGATGCTTAGAGACATGAAGGAGGCTGGGGTAATCCGGGATAGCTGTAGCCCCTGGGCAGCCCCACTAGTTTTAGTCAAAAAGAAAGACAACACCATGAGGATGTGTGTAGATTACCGGAAAATCAACCGTATCACACACAAGGATGCGTACCCCTTACCAAGGATAGAGGAGTCATTGGCTGCTTTAAGATCTGCTAACTTCTTCTCTACCTTGGATCTCACTAGCGGGTACTGGCAGGTTCCTGTAGCAGAGGCGGACCGGGAGAAGACCGCATTCACCACCCCGATGGGACTTAGCGAGTTCACCTGCATGCCGTTCGGACTCTGCAACGCCCCAGGAACCTTCCAACGATTAATGGAGTGCTGTCTGGGCCACAGAAACTTCGAGACGGTCCTGTTGTACCTGGACGATGTCATCGTATACTCCAAAACTTATGAGGACCACCTGAAACACCTGGCGGAGGTGTTCGAAGCTCTGGCGAGTTACGGCCTAAAGGTGAAACCCTCCAAGTGTCACCTCCTGAAACCAAAGGTGCAATACCTGGGACACGTGGTGAGCGCTGACGGAGTGGCTCCCGACCCCGATAAGATCACCGCAATTAAGGGATGGCCAAGCCCCTCCAGCGTAAAAGAAGTGCGGCAGTTCCTAGGGTTGGTAGGCTACTACCGAAGGTTTATTCCCGGTTTCACCAAAAAGGCAGCACCTATGCAGGACCTCCTGATAGGCCAGTCCCCGAAAGCCAAGAACCAGAAGCCGCCCTTCAAATGGGAAAAGCTAGAAGAAGAGTCCTTCCGCCAGCTGAAGATGGCCCTCACGGGGGATGAAATCTTGGCGTACCCGGACTATAGCCAGCCCTTCATCCTCTACACCGACGCCAGTAACATCGGGCTAGGAGCCGTACTGTCCCAGATTCAGCAGGGGAGAGAACGAGTAATCTCCTATGCCAGCCGAAAACTGCGACCCACCGAAAGGAACCCCGAAAATTACAGCTCATTTAAGCTAGAGTTCCTGGCCGTGGTATGGGCAGTCACCGAGCGCTTTAGGCATTACCTCGCTTCTTCCCGGTTCACCGTATACACGGATAACAACCCGTTGACACACCTGGACACGGCAAGACTCGGTGCCCTGGAGCAGAGGTGGATGGCCCGTCTGTCCAACTACGAGTTCACAATCAAATACCGGGCAGGACGCTCCAATACTAACGCGGACGCCCTGTCCAGGATGCCCAACCTGCCGGACGAAGGAGAAGATCCGGAGGGACTGGAAGAAGTTGAACTCCCTGCGTTCCACCGTCATGGGACTATCCAGTATTCCCACCGGGTAAGGGGTAAGCAGGCTGCTACGTTGAACCCCTTACCCCACTACAACTGGGCGGAAACGCAAGACAGCGACCCTGCCGTCCGACTGGTGAAGGAGATGCTGACTCGGCCGGAGGCTCGCCTTGAACCAGACGCTCCGGAGGAAGCCAAACAACTATGGGCGGAGAAGAGTCGACTATTCCTTTACGAGGGGAAGTTGTGCCGCAGAATGGTCAACTCCCGGACGCATGAACTACTCTGGCAAGTAGTGGTGCCCCGAAGAGACGCAGCCATGGTGATGGAGGCATACCACGACGGAGCTGGACACTTCGGGTGGAAAAAGCTGGAGTTCCTGCTGCGCGAGCGGTTCCACTGGGTAGGCATGAGGGGAACCATCGAGAAGTGGTGCAGAGACTGTGGCCCGTGCAATCTGAGAAGGAAGGACCGGGCCAGCCAGAAGACTCCCCTGCAGTCCATCGTCACCCGGCAACCGTTGGAACTGGTAGCCTTGGATCATGTAAAACTGACCCCAAGCAGAAGTGGCTACGTCTACGCGTTAACCATCGTGGATCATTACTCCCGGTTCTTGGTTGTCGTCCCCGTCAAGGACTTAACGGCTCAAACAGCAGCTAGGGCCTTCCAGCAGCACTTCTGCCGTCCACACGGGTACCCGGACCAAGTGCTGACGGACCAGGGACCTGCCTTTGAAGCGGAGGTCTTCCAGGAATTCTGCAATCTGTATGGCTGCCGGAAGATAAGGACGACACCCTACCATCCGCAAACTAATGGACTTTGTGAAAAAATGAACCAGGTGGTAATGGATCTTCTAAAAACATTGCCCCTGGAAGAACGCAGTCTGTGGCCTGAGAAGTTGCCCGATCTGGTGGACCTATACAACCACATCCCGGTAGGTTCCACCAACTGTACCCCGGCTTACCTAATGAGGGCGAGACCTGGTAAGTTACCTGTTGACCTGGAAATGGGAGTCCTGACACCTGAGGACACTTCACCAGAAACAGACTGGGACACAGAGAGGCAGCAGCAGTACCGGAGAGTACAGGAGAGCGTGGAGCGAAGTCTCTGTCAGGCTAGGGAAAGACAAGAGAAGACTTACAACCAGTATGCTCCCGCTGTTCCCCTGGTACCCGGAGAGCAGGTCTTGAAGAGGAAAAGACGGCTCCACAAGTTGGATGACCAGTGGGAGAAGGACCCGTACACCGTACTGCCCTCAAGCCACGAGAACCCGAAGGTCTGTACCATCAGTAAAGACGGAGGGGAAACCACAGCCATTGTATCCCGGGACCACCTGAAGAAGTGTCCCGAACAACTGAGGAACCCTGAAGAGGAACAAGAAGACCATCGACCCGTGGGAGAAAGGGAAGATATGGTTAGTACCGTGCTCGGGGACTTCCCTCGGTCTTGGACTCAAGTCAATGGTGCAGTTGTGGTACCCGTACTCACCTTCCTCCAACCATCATCCCAAGAACCTACGGAGCAACGGGTAGAGCTGGAAGAACAGCCGGTCCAGGAGGCAGAAGACTCCACACAAGTAGAACAGGAGAATCAACCCTCTGCTTATAGTGAGCCTGCCGTACCCCTAGTGAGACAAAGAGCCGGTAGACAGCTGCCCAGTTTACCCTTGACAGCTCCTACACCCTGTAGTTCAGGGCCAGACAGTCAGCTCCGTAGGTCCACTAGGGCCACTAGAGGCCAGTTACCCGCACGTTGGAGGATCTAAATGTTTAAGCTATTTTATAATGTTTACCTGTCTATAGTTGCTTGTGTGTAATTTTGTATTTCTAGTTGTTTTTAGGAATCCTTGGTGGATTTACCGGGAATCCTTGTATATAGTTGGAGCGTAACCCAGGATGGACTAAAGACTGTCAAGGACTCGGGGTAGAACAGACCCCTACCTGGTTACGTCTCCCTGTGTTGGTGAAATGGACACCTTGCTTTCTTCAGAGACTGCACCCGGTTGCGGACACGCCGTAACCATCTTTATGTGTTTTCTTATTGTATTATTAATGTTTTGCCTTGTTATGTTTTCTAAATGTGTTTAGTCCCGGAGTACTAAATTTTACTAGGGGGGAATGTGACACCCCAGGGGTCTGGTTGCCACAGTAACGTAATGTTATGTCTGAGAGCAGGTGGGAGGTCCTTTAGTCAGGGATCCTGTGCATGCCACACCTCCTGCCCAGTCTTGGGAGGGGAAGAACTTCCCCTATATAAACCTGGGGCTGAGGCAGGGTGAGTGAGTAGAAGAAGAGAAGAAGTAGAGACAGCATAGGAAGAAACAGCAGTTACAAGGAGTCAGGGGCTGGCAGCTGCAGAGTTCGCCCTGACTAAGAAGACTTTTTACCGGACCCGGAGTCCGAGGCTGTGGGGACTAATTCCTGCCCAGCAGCAGAATCCGTCAGGCAGGGGATTTCAGGTCCTCTGGCCCAGAGGCCCGAAGGCACGGTCACACGCGTGGGACCAGCGCCGCCATCGTGGAGCGGAAGCCATTAGAAGGCCCCGAGTCACCGGCCATACGGGTGAGCGCCACACGGTACACTCAGGGACGTGGGCTACTTACATCAGCTCCTGGCAGGGTAGCCAGAAGAGTACAGTCAGTTTGGGAGGCCTACAACTACGCCTGGCCAGGGGAGATCCCATCTGCTCAAGGACTGACCAGGCCCCATCCGCTAGCAAGTACTCCGGGAGGGTCTTTTGTTGTTACCAGTAAAGACCCTGAACTACACCGTACCGTCTCTGAGTGGTTCCTGCTACCCCCATCATCCACGTCGGCTGCCCTGAGGCCATACCCCTCCCGTTGGGGGTTATACTATCACGCTGCACAATCCCACCATCGGCCTCAGCGGTCTGCCCTGCAGCAGCAGCCCCCTGGCTGCACTCAACGGGTGGCGTAGTCATCAACCATTTACTACTAATGGACTGCCGTCTAGTTTGACTCCCTGGGCACGGACCGGGTCACCGCCACGAGACTACAACCCTCCACAGATCCGGCTCCGGGTAAGCTCCCGTATGCGCAGCGCAGCGCGACACAGGCCCAGGGGCGCGTCACATGTGCTTTTCCACAAAACACCAGTGGTTCACGTAGTGAATCTTACAGTTCTAACTTGCCAACCGTGGTCTGTATGGAATTGTTCAATAAAGGGCCCAAAATTAAGATAACATAGATGGGAGAGGTCTCTATGAATAGGAATTCCTAAGTATTTGATACCCTGTGAGGGCCAGGCAAAGGGAAAGTTGGACTGGATGGAATCCTATATGGATTTGGGGAGGGAGACATCGAGGGCCTCAGACTTCGCTGCATTGATTTTAAAATTTTACCATGTAACAAAGTGATCTATTTCAGCCATAACAGCAGGGATGGATATATGTGATTGAGTGATATATACTAGGACATCATCAGCAAATAGAGAGCACTTGTACTCGGTGCCTCCCACCTCAATCCACCTAATATTGGGGTTATGGCGAATTGATGAGAGCAGGTGCTCCGTCACTAGGATGTATAAGAGAGGGGACAGAGGACATCCCTGCCTTGTCCCATTGGTGATTGTGAAAGGTGATGAAAATGTTCTGACGCACCCCCTGGGCCTTGGGACACCCGGAGCCGGACCCTTTTTGGTGGATGCTGGTGGTTGTAGTCTTCGTGGCGGCGATCCGGTTCCGTGGCTCAGGGCGGTCAAACCAGTGGCGGAACTATTTATGTGGTTTTGATGTTTAAATGTCCGACTACGCCACCCGTGGATTGCGGTCAGAGTGAACCGCCGCTACAGGGCAGACCGCTAAGGCTGGTGTTGTGGGTGCAGCAGAGCTTAGCATAACTCCCCACGGGAGGAGTATAGCCTCAGGGCAGTGTATGCGGAGGATGGGGGTGATGGTGCAGGGCAGCAGCAGTAACGACACGGAGTCAGTGATGCAGTTCAGGGCCTTTACTCACAGTTCTTATTATCCAGACCACGTCTGCAGGTAACGGCTGCCCACGTCGTACTGTGCTCACCAGGTGAGGGGCTCAGACAACTCCCAGATAACTTTGGAGCGCTTCACAGGACCCCCTTTGTGTGTCCTTTGTCTGGCCTTTCTTACCAACACTTCTGTCCGGCTGCCTCGGGCCTCCTCTTGGTAAACTTGGCGCCAGTTTCCCTGACCCTATGTGGTGCCTTCCTAGCGGGTGGAGCAAGGGGCTGCGCCACATAAAATGTCAGAGCCTCCGGTTTCTAGCTGAGGGTCGTTTCCTGCCTCCACTAGTTCGGGGACCGGTCTCCCCCTTTGGCCTGACCCCTCCACGCAGGTGGATTCGGGCGTGCGGTGGCGACTCGCCCATCCGCACCCCTGGGATCCCTTCATTCCTCGTTCCTGGAGCCTTCTCCGCTCCTCTTCCTTCCTTCTCCCTCTTGCAGGCCTGGGCCTCTGTTACTAGGCCCGCCTCCGGAGCAGAGCTCATGCAGAGCCCCTGCTCCCTGCCACTTCTGCTCAGACTTCTCTGCACTGAACTAAGATGGTGCCCACCTTTTATACTCCCTTCTCAATGCACCCAGGAACTGCTTCCTCCCTGCTCCTGCACTGCAGGGTTCCCCTTCCTCAGTGTTCCCTCCCCCTACTCCAGCCAGGGACAGGGACTGTCGTGCCAATCTCAGGGGCATATTGGTCGCCCTGCCCCACGGCAATGTGGTGTAATGAATGCAGGTGTCGGGTCCTGATCCACACTCCATCCTTATCTGAGAGTGAGATATCACACCTCTGGGTGAGGTGCAATACGTCTGTAGCAACCGAGTGCTCGGTGCTACAGTTCCATTTATCTTCAGCCTAGGTGACGTATTGTGATACAGGGCCGTGATTTTGGCTATAAAAGGGTCCCCTAGACCCCTACCCCAAGCTTTTTAAGAGAATCATATATGGCGTGCCAGGAGACTCTATGGAATGCTTTCTCAGCATCCAACGAGAGTATCTACTTACAAATTTTTAACTGCATCTAGCCCAGGAAATACTTTGTGCCTAGTAGCAGTGTCTGCTAGTCAGCGGATTATCCCGGCTGTTAAGCAAGCTACACCACCTGTAGTTTGGACACTTAATTTTTTCAAAGGAAATGCTTCGGGACCACGGGATACTCAGTGAAGAGCATCAGGAGACACCCCAAGGCATAGGGGCTGGGACTGGCACTAGGATGCCTTGCGGTGGACAGCCGAGCTCGATCCTTATAAAAGCTTTTTAACTGCAGCAGCTTTAGTGGACGCTACTGGAGCTGGAATTACGCGGCTGCTGGCATGAGACTTGCCCTCCAATAGATCCTTGTAAATGGATTTAAAGTGTATTCATTCAAATTAGAGGGACAATTTAAATTAAAAAGCTTAGAGCTGCCTCCACCACAGGGGGGCTCTCTCGACCCACCAGCGGACAGGCACCAGTATTGGGAGAGGGGGGCTGGCCGTCAGGGTTCACCGCGACACGGCGACACGGAGGTGGCACGGGCAGGAGCGGACTGGCCGTCTCGGCTTCTCACTTTTTGGATTTTAGAAGGGCATGACATGCCTATATCTGTGTCTCCCCCTCCTTTTACTCCTCCACCTCTTTTCTTTTCGCATGACTATATGTACTTGTCACTTTTCCATGTGTTAGTTGTGTCTTCTGAGCAGTTTGTCAGCTTTTGGACACCTTTGAAGGTGTTTTCTATGTGTTTCTATGTGTTTTTGTTTGCCTGCCATTGGTTTTAACGGTGTTCGAAGGTGTTCGACGAACAGTTCGACGAACAGTTCGGCGAACACACGGGTGTTCGACGAACCGAACTCGAACACTACGGGGGTGGCTCAACACTAGTTCTGACATATAGCCTGGGCCAACGAGATCCAGAGGTGGGGCAAATCACGCTGGAGGAGTGGTCTCAGATCATGGACCTATGCACCCTTCTGCACAGTTTTGAAATGGCGACGAAGATGTTTAGTGCTGACGATGCCATTATCAGCATGACTATTCCGGTGATTTACATGCTGGAGCACATGTTAAACAGAATTCGGAGTCAGGTGGTGGCACAAGAGGAGGTGGAGGAAGTAGAGGAGGAGGAGTTGTATGCGGAAGGGCTAACATCTGCAAGGGCCAGACGGTCGGCAGCACCAAGGCGGCAGGCATGTGAGGGTGGGGGAGATGGTTTTACCAGGGCGCATGGTAGCAGCCAAACTAGTGAGGAAGATGCAGGAGCCCAGGAAGAAGTGGAGGACGAACTGATGGAAGACTCATCAGATGAGGGAGACCTTGATCACATTTCTGTTGTGCGAGGTTGGGGGGAGAGGACAGAGGAAGGAAGCATGATTGTTACCTCGCCACCAACACAACAGGGACTTGGTGCTCCTGGATGCGCAACACACATGAGTGCCTTCTTGCTGCACTACCTGCAACATGACCCTCGAATTGTGAGAATTAGAAATAATCCTGACTACTGGGTTGTCACACTGTTAGATCCCCGGTACAAAAGTAAATTTGCAGAAATTATTCCTGCCATAGAAAGGGATGCACGCATGCAGGAGTATCAGCAGAGACTGTTGCACAATCTTACATGTGCTTTTCCACAAAACACCAGTGGTGCACGTAGTGAATCTCACAGTTCCAACTTGCCAACCGTGGGACCGTCAAGTGTTCAGCACTCAAACCGTAACAGAACCACAGTATCTGCTGGTAACATCAATTTTGTGGAATCATTTCACCACTTTTTTAGCCCATCCTTTGCAAGGCCACAGGAGACAAGAAGTCTGACACATAGTCAACGCCTAGAGACGATGGTACAGGAGTATCTCCAAGTAAACATTGAAGCCATGACTGTGTCACTGGACCCTTGCTCTTTTTGGGCTTCCAATCTGGATAAATGGCCGGAGCTAGCCATTTACGCCTTGGAGATCTTGTCATGCCCCGCAGCCAGCGTTCTGTCTGAACGTGTGTTCAGCGCTGCTGGTGGTGTGCTGACAGATAAGCGCACGCGGCTCTCCACTGATAATGTAGACAGACTCACGTTCATAAAGATGAACAAATCATGGATCCGAAACGACTTTTCTACCCCTGTGTCATCCTGGGGAGAGTAAAAGCTTGATGATTGGTTAAAATCACCCTACCAACCATTTTAAGCTTTCAAATTACTAATCATGTTTATCTGTATCTTGGCTGGAAAATAATTTGGGCTTTGTAGCAGTGTGCAGCACTGATTCTATTAGGCCATCTATAATAAGCTCCACCAGATTTAAAATTACTAATCATGTTTATCTGTATCTTGACTGGAAAATAATTTGGGCTTTGTAGCAGTGTGCAGCACTGATCCTATTAGGCCATCTATACTAAGCTCCACCAGATTTAAAATTAATAATAATTTTTAGCTGCATCTAGCCCGGAAAATAATTTTGGGGCTCCGAGATGCGCAAGACACATAAGTGCCTTCTTGCTGCACTACCTGAAACATGACCCTCATATTGTCAGAATTCGAAGTAATCATGACTACTGGGTTGCCACACTCTTAGATCCCCCAAACTTTTCGATCAACCTTTTTTATTTTAATAAGGACCAAAAAAATGGTCATTTTTGAAATTATAAGCATTAGCAGATTATTAGAAACTGAAATCAAACAGTTTTCAACTCAAAACTTTATTCTAGGTAATGTTACATTTTCACATAGGACCCCTTGTTCGAAAGGAGCTTCTGAACTCTCTCGTCCATTGAATTTGTCAGGTTTTGTATGGTTTCTGCTTGAATTGTTTTACATGAGGACAGAATACCCTCCCAGAGCTGTTGCTTAGATGTGAACTGCCTCCCACCATCATAGACACTCCTTTTGATGATGCTCCAGAGGTTTTGAATGGGGTAGAAGTCAGGGGAACATGGGGGTCACACCATAAGTTTGTCCCCTTTTATGCCCATATCAGCCAGAGATGCAGATGTTTTATGTGCAGCATGAGATGGTGCATTATCATGCAAAAAAATGATCTTGCTGTGAAATACACGGTTCTTCTTCTTGAACCATGGCAGGAAGTGCTGTTTGAGAAAATCCACATACATTATGGAGTTCATCTTTAGCGCCTTCAGGGATCCTAAAGTGGCCGACAATCTCTCTCCCCATGATTCCAGCCCAAAACATTACTCCACCTCCTCCTTGTTGGCGCTGTAGCCGTGTTTGCGTGGGGTGTCCATCAACCAGCCATCCTCCACTCTATCTATCTGGACCATCGAGCGCTGCACGGAACTCATCCGTGAACAAAACAGTTTTGAAATCAGTCTTCATGTAATGTTTGGCCCACTGGAGTCGTTTCTGCTTGTGTGAAGTGGATAGAGGAGGTCGACAGGATGGCGTATGCACAGCTGCAAACCTCTGAAGGACCCTGCATCTTGTTGTTCGGGGGACGTTGGAGGCACCAGCAGCTTCAAAAACTTGTCTGCTGCTATGACAAGGCTTTTTTGCCGCTGCTCTTTTATCCTGACGTAATTGCCTGTAGGAAAGAGTCCTCAATTTGCCCTTTTCAGCACGCACACGTCACGTGTGTACTGTGAATCAGCTACATAATTCTTGATTGCCAAGACACTTCATCCTGATCATCGCACAATGTTGATTGTAGTCATGCCTTGACCTAAACACTCCACAATTTGTTGCTTCTCAGCAGCCAATACAACCTTTTTCTTTCCCATTTTGGCAGAAAATGTAGGCTGCTTAATAATGTGAGACAGCCTTCTTAAGTAGTCTTGCCTTTCATTGGACACACCTGCCAAACTAATTAGCACAGGTGTCTGCAATTGCTTACAGTGATATAAAGAGCCCTGACAACACATCACCATCAATGAGTTTAACTGACAAACAAACAAATTCTTCCCTTATCACTCCTAAACACTTTTTGCATAATAATTTGGAACACAGTGTACATGTGCTTTTCCACAAAACACCAGTGGTTCACGTAGTGAATCTTACAGTTCTAACTTGCCAACCGTGGTCTGTATGGAGTTGTTCAATAAAGGGCCCAAAATTAAGATAACATAGATGGGAGAGGTCTCTATGAATAGGAATTCCTAAGTATTTGATACCCTGTGAGGGCCAGGCAAAGGGAAAGTTGGACTGGATGGAATCCTATATGGATTTGGGCAGGGAGACATCGAGGGCCTCAGACTTCGCTGCATTGATTTTAAAATTCTCAATGCACCCAGGAACTGCTTCCTCCCTGCTCCTGCACTACAGGGTTCCTCTTCCTCAGTGTTCCCTCCCCCCCTCCAGCCAGGGACAGGGACTGTCGTGCCCATCTCAGAGGCATATTGGTCGCCCTGCCCCACGGCAATGTGTTGTAATGCATGCAGGTGTCGGGTCCTGATCCACACTCCATCCTTACCTGAGAGTGAGATATCACACCTCTGGGTGAGGTGCAATACCTCTGTAGCAACCGAGCCCTTAGGGTGCTACAGTTCCATCTATCTTCAGCCTAGGTGACGTATTGTGATACAGGGCCGTGATTTTGGCTATAAAAGGGTCCCCTAGACCCCTACCCCAAGCTTTTTAAGAGAATCATATATGGCGTGCCAGGAGACTCTATGGAATGCTTTCTCAGCATCCAACGAGAGTATCTAATTACAAATTTTTAACTGCATCTAGCCCAGGAAATACTTTGTGCCTAGTAGCAGTGTCTGCTAGTCAGCGGATTATCCCGGCTGTTAAGCAAGCTACACCACCTGTAGTTTGGACACTTAATTTTTTCAAATGAAATGCTTCGGGACCACGGGATACTCAGTGAAGAGCATCAGGAGGCACCCCAAGGCATAGGGGCTGGGACTGGCAGTAGGATGCCTTGCGGTGGACAGCCGAGCTCGATCCTTATAAAAGCTTTTTAACTGCAGCAGCTTTAGTGGACGCTACTGGAGCTGGAATTACGTGGCTGCTGGCATGAAACTTGCCCTCCAATAGATCCTTGTAAATGGATTTAAAGTGTATTCATTCAAATTAGAGAGACAATTTAAATTAAAAAGCTTAGAGCTGCCTCCACCACAGGGGGGCTTGCTCGACCCACCAGCGGACAGGCACCAGTATTGGGAGAGGGGGGCTGGCCGTCAGGGTTCACCGCGGCTCTGGCACAAACCCGGCGACACGGAGGTGGCACGGGCAGGAGCGGACTGAACGTGTCGGCTTCTCACTTTTTGGATTTTAGAAGGGCATGACATGCCTATATCTGTGTCTCCCCCTCCTTTTACTCCTCCACCTCTTTTCTTTTCGCATGACTATATGTACTTGTCACTTTTCCATGTGTTAGTTGTGTCTTCTGAGCAGTTTGTCAGCTTTTGGACACCTTTGAAGGTGTTTTCTATGTGTTTCTATGTGTTTTTGTTTGCCTGCCATTGGTTTTAACGGTGTTCGAAGGTGTTCGACGAACAGTTCGACGAACAGTTCGGCGAACACACGGGTGTTCGACGAACCGAACCGAACTCGAACATTACGGGGGTGGCTCAACACTACTTAGAAGTAAATTTTGTGAGGGGCTTACTGTAAGGTTGAAAGATGCCTTGGCAGTATATGAAACCCCTCAGTCCTTGGAGGCTGCCATGTCATTGGCCATCCGTCTTGATAGACGCCTTTGGGATAGATGGGTGAGACCACCTTCTTCGGGGCCTTCTTGTCGAGGTTGTGTACCTCTGCTGGGGGAGCGGTCTGGGATTGAGCCAGTACTAGTGGAGGTGGAGGAACCCATGCAGTTAGGGGGTGTCTCTGCATCATACATCTCCCCAGAGAATCTCAAGAAAAAAGCTTATGTTTTTTTTGTGGGAAAAAGGGACATTTTGTTGGGACCTGTCCTTCAATTCCTAAACAAAGGGTGACTTGATTAACTCTTGGTAGTCTGGAGTTGGATAAACAAGGGGTGCATTTGTGGCCAAACTGCAGTTCCCGCTTTGTCCCGACAGCAGAGGTGGTGCTAGAGAGCAAAATCAAGAACATTTCTGTGTTTGTTCACATTGGAGCAGGAGTCAGCATGGTTGATGCTGAGTTTGTGAAAACTCATGGTCTTGCTTGCTGTGCTTTAGCTGAACCTATTTCCATTTTTGCCATTGACTCGGCACCACTTGCGCAGAAAGCATTTACACAGATTGTACATAATGTAAAACTGAGGGTGAGGCCAGTTCATTGTGAAATAATCCCTTGCTATGTTCTGGACAATCTTCACACACCGAATGTCTTGGGTATCCCTTGGCTGGTTAAACATAATCCGTTGGTGGATTGGCAAGCCGGGGAAATTATTGAAAGGGAAGATTACTGCCATGAGAACTGTTTAGATATTTCCCTTTCAACTGTCTCTATGGAAATATTACCTGCCTTTCTGTCTCGTTTTGAGGACGTTTTTTCTGAGAGGGGGTGTCAGGATTTGCCTCCTCATCGTTCTTATGATTATCCTATTAACCTGACCCCCAGAGCTAAACTACCAAAGTCCAGACTATATGATCTTTCTGGTCCTGAGAGACAAGCCGTGAAGGATTTCATTGCGGAAAGTCTGGAGAAGAGACATATCAGACCCTCATCTTCGCCCATTGCCTCAGGGTTCTTCTTTGTGAAGAAAAAAGATGGTGGTCTACGTCCCTGTTTAGATTTCCGGAAATTAAATCAAATTACCATCGGTGATCCATACCCTCTTCCTCTGATTCCTGATTTGTTCAGCCAGGTCGTGGGAGCTAAGGTATTCTCCAAGTTGGATTTAAGGGGAGCCTACAACCTGGTTAGAATCAGAGAATCTGGTTATGCCTTTTGGTTTGACCAATGCACCTGCGGTATTCCAGCATTTCATAAATTATATTTTCCATCATTTGGTGGGAAGGTTTGTGGTGGTCTATCTGGACGATATTTTGGTTTACTCACCTGATTTTCAGACTCATCGGGGGCATGTTAAGCAGGTGCTCCAGATATTAAGGGATAACATATTTTATGCCAAACTAGGAAAATGTGTTTTCGCTGTTCAGGAGGTGCAGTTTTTGGGGTACTTGTCATCTTCGGGTTTTCGGATGGATTCGTGCAGTCCTTGACTGGGAATGTCCTGAGAACCTGAAGGCTCTACTATGTTTTCTAGGCTTTACTCATTTTTACCCGAAATTCATCCAAAATTACTCTATAGTGAAACCCCTTACTGACATGACTAAGATGGGGTCTGATTGTTCCAAATGGTCGGATGCTTACCTCCAGGCTTTTTCTTCCTTAAAGAATAATTTTGCCATTGCACCTATACTCGGTCAACCCGATGTTTCTCAACCCTTTATTGTGGAGGTCGATGCTTCAGATGTTGGGGTTGGGGCTGTGTTGTCTCAGGATTCGTCCCCTGGTAAATGGCATCCATACGCCTTCTTTTCTAAAAAATTGTCTTCGGCTGAGAGAAATTATGACGTGGGTAATAGGGAACTTTTGGCAATCAAATTGGCATTCGAGGAATGGCGACACTGGTTGGAGAGGGCAGTCCATCCTATTACTGACCATAAGAACCTGTGATATCCCCCGTCAACTAAAAGTCTCAACCCTAGGCAAGCCAGATGGTCCCTGTTTTTCACTTGGTTCAATTTTGTTGTCACTTTTCGTCCAGGGGTCAAAAATGTCAAGGCTGATGCTTTGTCCCGGAGCTTCCCTGGTGGTGGTAACCATGAGAACTCTGCCCCGATATTACAGAAAGGGGTAGTCATTTCGGCACTGTATCCTGAACTGGAGGGTGAGGTGTTGGAGGCTCAGGGGGATGCCCCTGTCTCCTGCCCTTCAGGAAGGTTATTTGTACCATCTGACCTGCGCCGCAAAGTAATTAAGGAACATCATAACTCTGTGCTTACTGGGCATCCAGGTGGTAACGCAACCACAGACCTCCTCTCTCGTTGTTTTTGGTGGCCGGGATTGCATCGGTATGTAATTGAACACGTAGCTGCTTGTAGTATTTGCGCGCATTCTAAGGTTTTGCACACCCATCCGTCTAGTACTCTTCTCCCGCTACCTATCCCTAGTAGGCCATGGACACACTTGTCCATGGATTTTATTACTGACCTACTGGTTTCTGCAGGCAAAACGGTGGTTTTGGTGGCAGTAGATAGGTGCAGTAAAATGGTTCATTTTGTCACATTGCCTGCACTTCCAAATGCCAAGACACTTGCTCAGGTGTTCATAAATGAGATCGTGAAGCTTCACAGGGTTCCCTCCAATGTGGTGTCAGATCGGATTTAAAGATCATGCGAGACAGGTATAAACGCATGGCTGACAGAAGACGCTTGCCAGGTCCGGACCTAAATGTGAATGACTTTATGTGGTTGTCTACCAGGAATATAAGATTGAAAGTTCCTTCTTGGAAGCTGGGACCTATGTTTATTGGTCCCTATAAAATAATTACCGTCAATAACCCAGCAGCATTTCGTCTTGAACTTCCTCAGGCCCTTTAAGTCCACAACGTGTTCAATAGGTCCTTACTTAAAAAATATGTGGAACCTCTTGAGCCCTCACCTCTACCAGCACCCCAAGGAATGGTTTAAGGGTAATCTGGAGTTCCAGATTTTGAGGATTGTAGATTCTCATCTCCAACGCCGTTCTCTACAATACTTGGTGCACTGGAAAGTCTATGGTCCAAAGGAGAGGATGTGGGTTTCAGCATCAGAGGTGAATGCTCCCAGATTGGTTCGCTCATTTCACACCTCTTTTCCTGAGAAACCCAGTCCTGAGTGTCTGGAGGCCAATTGTAGAGGGGGGGGGGGGTACTGTCACGGGTGTGTCAGAGGTGACAGACAGTTGCCCTGCAATTGGTTGCAGGAGATCTCTACATTTGGCAGTACAGACATCTTCTTAGAGGCTGGCTGTCTCTACGACCCAGCGGCTACTTCCCTCTGGCTCATTAGCTCTCTGGCCTGAGTGTCTAAATACCTGGTGTGTCTGAGAGGGAGGTGCCGGCGATATTCATTACTACTTGTGAGGCTTTAGCAAGAGCAGTACTTCGTCCTCTCTGGAACTTGAGGCCGTGTGCGCATTTGTCTGGAGTCGTCTAAAGCTAAGCAATCCCCCCCTGCTTGTCTACCCTTGTTGTCTATAGAGTTTAGTGGAGATCGACTAGTGCTCATCTCCCTTCCCTAGTTCCCTAGCCTTAGCCATGTGCCAGGGAAAGTCAGGGCGAGGCACGCGTGCGGCGATTGGTGAAGAGCCAATATAGGGACGTTAGTTGAGACAGGGTGACACTAGACCAGACTAGGAGGTCTCCACTTCCCCCTTTCCCTAGTGTCTGAGCTCCCTAACCCTCTTCCCTCTGTGTTGCACTTAGTCTTTCCCACACCCTGCATGACAGAAAGGGAGTGGAGTCCAGTAACAGAAGTTTAAAAAATGCTGCACAATTGCTCACTGCAGAAAAACAAACCTACCTCTCATCTCTCATATCATACGTGTGTCACAGCCCTAAACAGCTATTCAGTACTTTCAAGTCCCTCTTCTGTCCACCAGCTCCCTCTCCCTCTCCTCTCAGCTGAAGACTTAGCCTCTCCTCTCCTCTCAGCTGAAGACTTAGCCTCTGCTCTTCAAGAAGAAGATTGACACCATAAGGCAAAGCTTTTGCTTAAAGTCCCAACACCCCCTTCTCTCTCATAACGACTCAACTCTCCGCCTCCAAAACCAGCTTCTCTGCCATCACGGAAGATCATCTTTACTCTCCAAATCACATTTCACCATCTGTGAACTTGACTTAATACCATCCCAACTCATTCTGAACCGTACCACAGTCTTCATCCCAAGCCTAACCCTCCTCTTTTACCTGTCACTAACAACTGGCGTCTTCCCCTCATGATTCAAACATACCTCAATCACACCCATCCTCCAAAAGCCCTCCCTTGATCCATCCAATGTTTAGCTATCGCCCCATCTCACTTTTCCCCTATACCTCCAAACAACTGGGTCAACATGTCTATTTTGAACTGTCCTCCCACCTCTCCTCCTGCTCCCTCTTTGACCACTTGCAATTTGGCTTCCGACCTCACCATTCCACTGAAACTGCCCTGACTAAAGTCAACAATGACCTACTAACTGCCAAATCCAAGCAAGACTACTCTGTCCTCCTCCCCCTAGACCTGTCATCTGCCTTCGACCCAGTAGACCATACCCTCTTTCTACAGACTCTCATCTCTTGGCATAACAGACTTGGCCCTGTCTTGGATCTTTTCATACCTAACCTACAGAACATTCAGTGTCTCCCACTCACACACCACCTCCTCATTTCACCCCCTATGTGTCGGTGTCCCCTGAGCTTCAGTTGTAGGACCCAGGCTTTTCTCCATCTACACCTTCAGGCTGGGACAGCTCATGGTCTCACAGCTTTCAGTATCCCCTCTATGCTGATGACACACAGATCTACCTCTCTGGACCTGATATCACCTTCTTACTAATCAAAATTTCACAATGTGTGTAGTGTATATCATCTTTCTTCCCTGCTAGATTTGTAAAAATTAACATGGATAAAATGCATCATCTTTCCACCATCTCATTCACTCCCCACCCCCCAACTGACCTATCCATCAAAGTGAATGGCTGCCCACTCTCCCCAGTCCCGCAAGCTTGACTCTGATCTGTCCTTCAAACGTCAGATCCAAGCTCTTTCCTCTTGCTGCTGACTCCAACTCCAAAGTATCTCGGGGATCCGCACATTTCTCAACCATGAATGTAGAAAAACACCAGTGCACACCTTCATCATCTGCCACCTCGACTACTAGAAGCTCCTGCTCTGTGGCCTCCCTTCTACCACTCTCTCACCCCTCCAATCTATCCTAAACTGTGCTGGCCGATTAATCCACCTGTCACCCCGCTATTCCCAGGCTTCTCCCCTCTGTCAATCCCTGAGCTGGTTCCCTGTTGCTCAGACACTCCAGTTGAAAAGCCTAACTTTGGCATACCAAGCCATCGAAAACCTGTCTCCTCCATACATGTGTGACCTACCTGTACTAGTTACCTGTACACAATCTCCCATCCTTCCAAGATCTCCTTCTCTACTTCCCTCTTATCTCTTCTTGTCACGATCGCATACAAGATTTGTCCCTTGCATCTCCGCTACTGTGTAACTCTGTACCTCAGCACAACAGACTCTCGCCTACCGTGCAAACCTTGAAAAAGAAGATGAAGACCCACTTTTTGTGATAAGCGTACAATCTGCGGTAACCCTCACTCCAGCATACCGCTGCATGACTAGCTGTACCTTGACCTACTGTATCCTCACCCATCCCTTGTAGATTGTTTGTGCGCCCTCGCGGGCAGGATCTTCTCTCCTCTTGCACCAGTTGATGAGTCACCGACGATGACTCCTTTTCACATGTAAAGCGTCACGGAATAAATGTCGCTGTAATAGTAATCAGGGGCGGACACTGACTGCTTGGGGCCCCTGTGCAAGAAAAGTGTCTAGGCCCCCCACCTTTTATGGCGACAAAGCTACAGATTTTTATATAGCCACACACACATATATACCTCTTACTTAGCCTCCTTTATTATGTATATTGCTGTCCCTTGTTACACAGTGCCCTCTCTTGTTATGTACAGCACCGTCCCTTACATATTGGATTATTTATAGCCCCCTGTCTTTATTACATAGTGTCCTCTCTTGTTAGATATAAAATGCAATAACGGCTGATGGAGCATGGGAAAGCTTCTTTTCTGATGGAGTAGCTGATGGACTGGTCTTCTGGTCACTGGCTGCTCCATCAGCAGTCATTTTATATCTAACAAGATAGGACTATGTAATAAAGAGAGGGCGCTGTGACTGACAAAAGTAACAAGAATACGCTAAGTAAGGGACAGCACTGTACATAACAGCAGAGGAAGCTATATAATAAGAGACGGCACCATATATAACTAGAGAGGATGGTAGGTAATAAGGGAGAGTGTTATACATAATAAAAGAGCAAACTATATAACTAAGGATGGCGCTATACATAATAAGTGAGTACACTATATACTAAGGGACTGTGCTATACATAATTAGGCTACATTCCTGTAGCCGTGTGCAGTGTCGGCGTGCTGCCCGCTTTTTACAGACGCATTGAGCATGTCTTATTCTAATCTTCAAAATCAGATCAGAACAGGACATTTTCTGACCCTCACAGATCTCATTCTCAGATCCGTGATTTTCATGGATGCGTGAATGGATCTATAAAACTCCACGAGTCCGTGGACCATCCGATAATCTGGCAACACACGGACATTTCACACAAATGTGAGAATACAGCCTAAGGGATTTTATAGCCAACATTATCACTCCAAGTCACACAGTGCAGATTCAGAATAATATTTATATCCAGAGACTTACCACTGATGTCTCATCTGATCAGAGTCGGTTTCTGCTACTTCTTCTTCATCTGGTCATACCTTCATGTTGACATCTCCCAGCCATGATTGCCTTGTCACATATATTGTATACTGTATATAAATATATACTAAGTGGCTAATAGTATATTAATGAAGGAGGGGTACATATTTGTATTTATATACAATATATACAATATATATATTGTATATAAACACAAATATGTACCCCTCCTTCATTAATATACTATTAGCCACTTAGTAATCAAAATATAAAGTGATAAGCAGCACTGTGCGCAACATTAACTATAATCTCCACCAGCCCAAAATATAAATTATTATATTCAGTCTCTGTGACTCTCCCCAATTAACTGTAAGGCTATGTGCACACGGAAAATATACAAGGCTTTACAGTACAAGCAAGGTGAAACCCCCATCAATGCTCTTTACCAGCACCCCCGTCATTGCTCTGTCCCAGCACCCCCATCATTGCTCTCTCCCAGCACCCCCATCAATGCTCTCTCCCAGCACCCCCATCATTGCTCTCTCCCAGCACCCCCGTCATTGCTCTCCCCATCCCCACCATCCTCATAATTGCTCTCCCCATCTTCATCATTGCTCTCCCCATCCACACCATCCTCATCATTGCTCTCCCCATCCCAATCATCCCCATCATTGCTCTCTCCAGCCCCATCACTGCTCTCCCCATCCCCACCATTCCCATCATTGCTCTCCCAATCCTCATCATTGCTCTCCCCAGCCCCACCATCCACGTCATTGCTCAAACCCATCCCCACCATTGCTCTCCCCAGTCCCATCATTGCTCTCCCCAGCCTTGTCATTGCTCACCCCAGCCCCATCATTTCTCTCCCCATCCCCATCATTGCTCACCCCAACCTCATCATTGCTCACCCCAACTCCATCATTGCTCACCCCAGCCCCATCATTTCTCTCCCCAGCCCCATCATTGCTCTCACCAGCCCCGTCATTTTTCTCCCCAGCCCCGTCATTGCTCACCCAAGCCCCGTCATTGCTCACCCAAGCCCCGTCATTGCTCACCCAAGCCCCGTTATTGCTCTCCCTATCCCCATCATTGCTCATCCCAGCCCCATCATTGCTCTCTCCAGCCCCATCATTTTTCTCCCCAGACCCATCATTGCCCTTCCCAACCCCACCATCCTCATTATTGATCTTCCCAGCCCCATCATTGCTCTCCCCAGCCCCATCATTGCTCTCTCCAGCCCCATCATTGCTCACCCCGGCCCATCATTGCTCTCCCCCACCTCGCCTCACTCTCCTGTTCCTCTCCCAGCATTTCAGTATAAAAAAAACACACAACTTACCTCTCAGTCCACTCCCCGCGCAGCATCCTCCTGTCATCAAGCAGCGCAAGCCTGTGTCAGGGAGGAAGCTCTCGGCAGGAAGCAGAGGTGAGGACTGATCCCTACAGCTCCACTCTGCTGCCATTTTCCTCCTGTCAGCAGCGGAACTCTGCCTTCCCGCCGCATATGATCAGGGCAATCTAGCCATGGGCCCCCTGGATCCTGGGGCTCTGAGAAGCAGGCCAGATTGCCCTCAGTAGTCTAGTGTATGCGTTTTTTTGTCCCCCCATTGAATCCTATGGCGTTCGGTAACATTCGACGATCATTCAATGAGTAAATTGGCGAATATTGCAAATTTGGCCATTGTAATCTGAATCGAATATTGAAACATTCGCTCATCTCTATTTGCCACCACCACCCTGTCTTCCACATGGTCAAGTCTCATTAACCGTGAGTCTGGATCGCATATTCCTCACACTGATCCTCCTTCCTCCCACGATGCTGAGTGCCCGGAGACAACTAATCCCACACTTGGAAACTCAGAAGAGCTGTTCACTTTTCCATTTATAGAATAGGGCCTCTCGCCCGGACAGCTTCAAGCGAGTCATGAGGAGAACGCATGTAGCGATGCCCAAATATTTGAGCAGCCACGGTCACACAAAGGCAATGGTGGGAAAGTGCAATTACTGTCACAAGAGGTGGATGATGAGACACAATTGCCAGAAAGTCAGGAGGAGGACCATGGTGCGGAAGTGGAACATGAGGTGGTGGATTATACTGTAACTGACCCAACCTGGCAGGGGGACATGCAGAGCAAGGACAGCAACACACAGGGGGAGGGAGGCATAGCACTACAACAGGCAGGTAGAAGCAGGGTGGTGACGGCAGACAGAAGGCGAAAAGCGTTCCCCGTAACGCTAGCACGACGGAAGTAGCCAGTACAACTGTTAGGTCTTCCTGAGTCTGGTTGTTTTTTAATGACTCCGCAGATAAACCCAAAAAGGCCATTTGCCCCCCCTGCCAGGCCAGCATCAGCAGGGGTAGCAACAGTGGCAGCCTGACCACCACCAGCATGATCAGGCACATGGCAGCAAAGCACCCTATTAATTGGGCCGAACCCCAGGATTCAGAAACAGTGTATGTGGGTGACAGCACTGCTTCTTCCGCTGTTGTGCATGCATGCCAATCCCCCGTCCATGCAAAGATGCCTCCCACCCTGCACGTGTCGTTGCACACTCTCAAGTAGCAGCATCAGGAAGCACGTCCATGTCCTTGTCCCAGCGCAGCGTTGTCCCTACCCCAGTCCTTGGAACGCAAGTGCAAATACGCAGTCAACGCCCCACAGGCCACACTACTAAACTCACACATTTTGCGAATGCTTGCACTCGAAATGTTGCCTTTTAGGTTCGTGTAGACGGAAGCTTTCCGCAACCGGATGGTGGCGGTCGTCCCTTGGTACTCGGTCCCAAGCTGCCACTATTTCTCCCGGTGTGCCATCCCCGCATTACACAAGCACATGTCCCAGAACATTAGCTGTGTCCTCAACAACGCAGTTACTGGGAAGGTCCACATAACCACGGAAACGTGGGCAAGTGCTTGTGGGCAGGGATGGTACATTTAGTTGACGGCACACTGGGTTAATATAGTGGAAGCCGGGACCCAGTCGGACCTTGGGATGGAATACGTTCTCCCGACGCCAAGGATTGCGCGCCCTTGGTCAATCAGAATTGCCCCCACATTCTACAATTCCTGCACCTCCTCCTCCTCTTCAGCCTCCATCTCCGAAATGACCACATCAGTAACAAGGTGACAAACTGCACACTGCTGAAGAGTTGTGGACATCTCTGAAAGAGCAGGTAGATCTGTGGCTGTCACCGCTGAACCTACAGCCAGGCATGGTCATGTGTGACAATGGCCAGAACCTGGTGGCGGCTCTGAAGCGAGGCGAGCTCACACACGTACCATGTCTGCCCCATGTGCTCAACCTCATGGTTATCAAAACCTCTAATATTACCCAGATCTTACCGCCCATTAACTGCCCCTTCCATTTACCTTAAGGAGTCCCCCTGTGATGCAGATTGCAATTTACATTATTATATACAACTTCCCTCCGCAGCTTACTATTCTCGGGGACTACTCTGCCCACATCCCCTGCCTCCTTTTGCCTCTCTTAACAACACTAGCGCTGTTCCACTTATTAGGTTGTTTACTCCATTGCCCTAGCAACCACCGCATTGCTCACAGACACTACGCGCCTCCTCGCATGCGCCGGCTTCAGACCGCAGCACGCTGCTCTGACTACCGCAGACCGCTCCCCCGGCCTCCGCGTGTCACAGCTTTGGCCACGCCCCCCACCGATGACGCACTTCCGCTCTGGTGCTTGGCGCCAACGCTCAAATAGCCCTGCAGGCATCATGCAGCCACATCACCTGGCAGCAAGCAAGGCGTGGGAACGCCGCTCCACATCCCCACAGGCACCACAGACCTCAGCACACCAGCGCCTGAATACGATCAGAACGCAGGTCCCTTACTTGGTTGAGCCCTCTACATGCTGAACTTATACTTAAGTTTGACTATGTACTATATACCTCTGTCACCCTTCTAACCTCTGTCCTATGTACTCTAGATTTTCACAGGCTAACAAACCCATGGAACCATAGCAAAGGTACCCTTATGCCTGCTTCCCTTCTACCCCACAACATACTCTTGTGACTGTGACTCTGACATGCCTCCTATTATTGCACCCTTTCCTCTTGCCTCCTGCCACGCCGTGGCTCCTACCCAAAATATCTGGCATATATGTGACGCGCCCCCTGGGCCATGTTCAAGGGATACCCGGAGCCGGATCTGGATAGGGGTAGTAGTCCTTGTGGCGGTGACCCGGTCCGTGCCCAGGGTGGTCAAACTAAGTGCGTGGCAGTCTTTGTAGATGTTGTTTAAGTGTCGACTACGCCACCCGTTGATTGCGGCTACGAGGCCGCCGCTGCAGAGCAGACCGCTGAGGCGGTGGTAGGATTGTGCAGCAAGGATGGTATAACCCCCAACGGGAGGGGTATGGCCTCAGGGCAGCAGATGTGGAAGATGGTGGTTGTGATGGTGCAGCAAGGAAGCTCAGAGACAGGTGATGCAGTTTCAGGGTTTTTACTCACAGGTGTTGCTCCGGTCACTCCTGCCTTGAGTGACCACCCGAGCCGTGCTGCGTCCACCAGGTGTGGGACTCGGCCAACTCCCAGGCAGTCCAGAGCGTGGTCCTGAGCTCCCCTCTCTTCCTTTCTACTGGCCGTTCCCACCAGGGATCCACCTTTGTCCGGCTCCCTCGGGCCTCTTGGTGGTAAAACCTTCTCTGGCTTTCCTGACCCTATTCGTGGTATGCCTTCCTGGTGGATGTGGTGACGGTCGTGACAAAGCTTGACCACGACCTCCGGTTCCTGGCTGAGGATCATTAGCCTCCACCAGTTTGGGATCCGGTACCCTGATCTGCCAACCCTTCACCCGTTAACTTGTGGGATCTCAGGGTTCCCTCTTGTCCTGCGTCTCTGGGCCTTTCTTCCTCCTCCTCTCCACTACAGGCCTGGCCCTGGAGCTGGGCCCAGCCGGAGCCACAGCTCCCTGTCAGCCCTCCTGGCTGAGCTCCTCTGCTCTGCTCCTCCTCTGAACTCGACCCTGTCTCTAGATGGTGCCCACCATATATACTCCCTCTATGTGTGAGCCCAGGTGACTAGCACCCAATGGGCTCCTACCTCTATGCCCAGAGTCCCTCCCCTATCTGCCCCTACACTACTGGGATGTTCCCCCCCCCCTCCCACTCCAGCCAGGGACAGACGCTGTCGTACCTGCACATCTATCTGGTGGGAGTACCGTTGTTCTGTCCCCCGGAAATGGGATGAGTGTAGTGCATGCAGCTAGCTGAGCTCAGTCCCACACTCCATCCTTACCCGGGAGTGGAATACCACACCTCTGGTTTGAGGTGCAATACCCCTGTAGCAGCCGAGTCCTCGGGGTGCTACATTCCCCCCTGGTAAATCACAGCACGTCCTCGGGCTGTAAAAGAATAAAACATACTAAAACATACAAACTTTTTAAAACATACACTAACAGGTAAAACATCATAAACATTATCAGAAAATATAATATGACAGGTAACTTCTTATATATTATTCTATCAGTATAACTTTTGATATAAAACTTTTTCATATAAAATGTTCTTAATCTTCTGGCCACGGTGCAAATTGTGACCAGGTAAAGTGCCACAGTCACTGGAAGAAAACAGCAGTTTTCCTATAAAACCGGTAGGGGGCGCCTTAGGAAGCGCAACTATGTACAGGGTATGGCCGCTCTCAGTCCTCGGCCAGGTAAAGGGAAAGAACGACCGCTCTCAGTCCTCGGTCAGTGGGAATAGGGGAATGGCTGTTCACAGTCCTCAGCCTGTGGGGATAAGGGATGGCTGCTCACAGTCCTCAGCCTGTGGGGATAACGGATGGCTGCTCACAGTCCTCAGCCTGGTCAGGGATAGGGACACACAGGTAACAGTTCACACTAGTCCCAACGGGGACCACTCTTAAATTGGCAACAGTTCTTGTACCCCGACGGGTAACTTTATACAGTTCTCTTTACCGTTCAGTGATAACGATGCCCTCCTGCTCCTTCCTGAGGGTAATCTTCAAACCCGTCCGGGTCCTCTTGTTCCTCCTCATACCGCAGCTCTTCCTCCGTCAGCCGGTGCACATGAAGGGCGTACGGTCCTTTGGCACACTGATGCCGGGTGAAGGTGACCTCATCACCCAGGTAAAGGTCACGTCCACGGTGTCCCTCTGGCAAGTGGGACTCGACATCCCTGCGGGTAACGAAGACGTCGCCGGGGGTTTTGTGATCCCTGATGAAGCCCCAACCGTGCTCCAGTTGGAACTTGATTACAGTCCCGGTGGCGCGGGGACCGTGGGCTGCACGGGGGTTTCTCCGGGTCCGGCTTTTCTGCTCCGCACTCTGGACCTGCAGCCGCTCCTCGCGGATCCGCCTCTCTCGCCGTTCTTTGTTGAAGACCTCCAGTTGTTGTCGGCAGCACTCCGCACGCTGGGCTGCGGCCGCCCGGGTCTCTTGGGTGAACCCCATGAGGTTTTCACCGGTGGGGTCCCATGCGAACTGCGCCTCCTCCAACGGGAGTGGGGTGATCTTGGCGGGTGCCGGAGCCGGGATCAGGGGCTCACACAGGGGTCATTCCTTCCGGAATCGGGGATTGAGGTATTCCGGTGGCCACTCAAAGGGCTGCCCATCCGGGCAAGTATGTTGCGTGCACAGGTCTTCACCTAAGGGCAGCACGGTGGAGGTTGAGGGCGCGGTGGTGACGTTAGCGCCCGTACTCACCAGGCCCTGCGACCAGGCCGGTGGCAATCTAAAGGTGAAGGGCACTGTGGAGACGGCGGCGCCCGGGGGTACCCGGCCTTGCGACCAGGCCGGTGGCCTTTCCTGCTTGGCCGCGCTCAGGGTTAAGGCGCGTGACATCACAGGGGGCGTGGTCGCGGCTCCTGCCGCTTGAGGCCTAGTTTGGAGCGGTGGCGGTGCAGCAACGGGCACGGTTGGTGGGATTTCGGGCTCTGCGACGGGGAGCTGGGGCAGGCTTACGGCTACTAGGCTTGGGGTGGTGACGTCCCCTTTACCTGCTTCCATCTCTTCAGCTCCTTCCACGGCGTCGTCTCCGGCCTTCGTCCCTTCTGCACCATCTGCAGGGGCAGGCGTGCTCCTCGTTGCGGGTGGCGTCCTATGCTGGCAGGTTCCAGCCTGCAGGGCCATTTCTCTGCTCCACTCGGCCAGCACTTCTTGCTGCACTCGGGCCATCTTCCGAGCCAGGCCCTCCAGCGCGGTCTGTGCATGCTCCCGATCTCTGGGGAGCTGTGCCAGGATCTCCACCAGGCCTTCTGGGGTGGCGGCCTGCAACAGGCTCCTGACCATAGGGTCGGTGCTGCCTGACTCTCCCTCCATCTCCGGGTGCGATCTTTCCAGACTCCTCCAGGCTGCACCCATCCTCTCTCTTTTGTTCTTGATCCGCCCATACTGAGGGCGGTCCTGGGGCAACTTGGTGATTGTCAGTTCCAGGGGCAGACCCCCCACTCTGATGGACATCTCTATCATTGCAGTCTCTGCTGGTGGGGGCGGTTTCCGCTTTTGGCGCCATTCTTGGACCTGGCCCACGATGGGAGGTGGCCTCTTGCCACCCTCTGGCACGCCCACAATGGCGTCCGCTCTGCCAGGGCGGGAAATCGTCTCAGATGGCGGGAATTGTCTCTTTATGGCGGGAAACTCCGTGGATGGCGGGAAAAGGCTGCAGATGGCGGGCAAACGGCGGGAAACGACTCCGGACGACGTCCGATGGCGGGGACCCTCCGGAACTGGCTGGAGACTTCTTCTTACGGTAAATGTGAACTTTTCTTCAGGCACGCAGTACCCGGTGGTTGCGGGCACGTAATCCTGCCGACTACGCCAAAGTTGACGCGCCCCCTGGGCCATGTTCAAGGGATACCCGGAGCCGGATCTGGATAGGGGTAGTAGTCCTTGTGGCGGTAACCCGGTCCGTGCCCAGGGTGGTCAAACTAAGTGCGTGGCAGTCTTTGTAGATGTTGTTTAAGTGTCGACTACGCCACCCGTTGATTGCGGCTACGAGGCCGCCGCTGCAGAGCAGACAGCTGAGGCCGGTGGTAGGATTGTGCAGCAAGGATGGTATAACCCCCAATGGGAGGGGTATGGCCTCAGGGCAGCAGATGTGGAAGATGGTGGTTGTGATGGTGCAGCAAGGAAGCTCAGAGACAGGTGATGCAGTTTCAGGGTTTTTACTCACAGGTGTTGCTTCGGTCACTCCGGCCTTGAGTGACCACCCGAGCCGTGCTGCGTCCACCAGGTGTGGGACTCGGCCAACTCCCAGGCAGTCCAGAGCGTGGTCCTGAGCTCCCCTCTCTTCCTTTCTACTGGCCGTTCCCACCAGGGATCCACCTTTGTCCGGCTCCCTCGGGCCTCTTGGTGGTAAAACCTTCTCTGGCTTTCCTGACCCTATTCGTGGTATGCCTTCCTGGTGGATGTGGTGAGGGTCGTGACAAAGCTTGACCACGACCTCCGGTTCCTGGCTGAGGATCATTAGCCTCCACCAGTTTGGGATCCGGTACCCTGATCTGCCAACCCTTCACCCGTTAACTTGTGGGATCTCAGGGTTCCCTCTTGTCCTGCGTCTCTGGGCCTTTCTTCCTCCTCCTCTCCACTACAGGCCTGGCCCTGGAGCTGGGCCCAGCCGGAGCCACAGCTCACTGTCAGCCCTCCTGGCTGAGCTCCTCTGCTCTGCTCCTCCTCTGAACTCGACCCTGTCTCTAGATGGTGCCCACCATATATGCTACCTCTATGTGTGAGCCCAGGTGACTAGCACCCAATGGGCTCCTACCTCTATGCCCAGAGTCCCTCCCCTATCTGCCCCTACACTACTGGGATGTTCCTCCCCCCCTCCCACTCCAGCCAGGGACAGACGCTGTCGTACCTGCACATCTATCTGGTGGGAGTACCGTTGTTCTGTCCCCCGGAAATGGGATGAGTGTAGTGCATGCAGCTAGCTGAGCTCAGTCCCACACTCCATCCTTACCCGGGAGTGGAATACCACACCTCTGGTTTGAGGTGCAATACCCCTGTAGCAGCCGAGTCCTCGGGGTGCTACATTCCCCCCTGGTAAATCACAGCATGTCCTCGGGCTGTAAAAGAATAAAACATACTAAAACATACAAACTTTTTAAAACATACACTAACAGGTAAAACATCATAAACATTATCAGAAAATATAATATGACAGGTAACTTCTTATATATTATTCTATCAGTATAACTTTTGATATAAAACTTTTTCATATAAAATGTTCTTAATCTTCTGGCCACGGTGCAAATTGTGACCAGGTAAAGTGCCACAGTCACTGGAAGAAAACAGCAGTTATCCTATAAAACCGGTAGGGGGCGCCTTAGGAAGCGCAACTATGTACAGGGTATGGCCGCTCTCAGTCCTCGGCCAGGTAAAGGGAAAGAACGACCGCTCTCAGTCCTCGGTCAGTGGGAATAGGGGAATGGCTGTTCACAGTCCTCAGCCTGTGGGGATAAGGGATGGCTGCTCACAGTCCTCAGCCTGTGGGGATAAGGGATGGCTGCTCACAGTCCTCAGCCTGGTCAGGGATAGGGACACACAGGTAACAGTTCACACTAGTCCCAACGGGGACCACTCTTAAATTGGCATCAGTTCTTGTACCCCGACGGGTAACTTTATACAGTTCTCTTTACCGTTCAGTGATAACGATGCCCTCCTGCTCCTTCCTGAGGGTAATCTTCAAACCCGTCCGGGTCCTCTTGTTCCTCCTCATACCGCAGCTCTTCCTCCGTCAGCCGGTGCACATGAAGGGCGTACGGTCCCTTGGCACACTGATGCCGGGTGAAGGTGACCTCATCACCCAGGTAAAGGTCACGTCCACGGTGTCCCTCTGGCAAGTGGGACTCGACATCCCTGCGGGTATCGAAGACGTCGCCGGGGGTTTTGTGATCCCTGATGAAGCCCCAACCGTGCTCCAGTTGGAACTTGATTACAGTCCCGGTGGCGCGGGGACCGTGGGCTGCACGGGGGTTTCTCCGGGTCTGGCTTTTCTGCTCCGCACTCTGGACCTGCAGCCGCTCCTCGCGGATCCGCCTCTCTCGCCGTTCTTTGTTGAAGACCTCCAGTTGTTGTCGGCAGCACTCCGCACGCTGGGCTGCGGCCGCCCGGGTCTCTTGGGTGAACCCCATGAGGTTTTCACCGGTGTGGTCCCATGCGAACTGCGCCTCCTCCAACGGGAGTGGGGTGATCTTGGCGGGTGCCGGAGCCGGGATCAGGGGCTCACACAGGGGCCATTTCTTCCGGAATCGGGGATTGAGGTATTCCGGTGGCCACTCAAAGGGCTGCCCATCCGGGCAAGTATGTTGGGTGCACAGGTCTTCACCTAAGGGCAGCACGGTGGAGGTTGAGGGCGCGGTGGTGACGGTAGCGCCCGTACTCACCAGGCCCTGCGACCAGGCCGGTGGCAATCTAAAGGTGAAGGGCAGTGTGGAGACGGCGGCGCCCGGGGGTACCCGGCCTTGCGACCAGGCCGGTGGCCTTTCCTGCTTGGCCGCGCTCAGGGTTAAGGCGCGTGACGTCACAGGGGGCGTGGTCGCGGCTCCTGCCGCTTGAGGCCTAGTTTGGAGCGGTGGCGGTGCAGCAACGGGCACGGTTGGTGGGATTTCGGGCTCTGCGACGGGGAGCTGGGGCAGGCTTACGGCTACTAGGCTTGGGGTGGTGACGTCCCCTTTACCTGCTTCCATCTCTTCAGCTCCTTCCACGGCGTCGTCTCCGGCCTTCGTCCCTTCTGCACCATCTGCAGGGGCAGGCGTGCTCCTCGTTGCGGGTGGCGTCCTATGCTGGCAGGTTCCAGCCTGCAGGGCCATTTCTCTGCTCCACTCGGCCAGCACTTCTTGCTGCACTCGGGCCATCTTCCGAGCCAGGCCCTCCAGCGCGGTCTGTGCATGCTCCCGATCTCTGGGGAGCTGTGCCAGGATCTCCACCAGGCCTTCTGGGGTGGCGGCCTGCAACAGGCTCCTGACCATAGGGTCGGTGCTGCCTGACTCTCCCTCCATCTCCGGGTGCGATCTTTCCAGACTCCTCCAGGCTGCACCCATCCTCTCTCTTTTGTTCTTGATCCGCCCATACTGAGGGCGGTCCTGGGGCAACTTGGTGATTGTCAGTTCCAGGGGCAGACCCCCCACTCTGATGGACATCTCTATCATTGCAGTCTCTGCTGGTGGGGGCGGTTTCCGCTTTTGGCGCCATTCTTGGACCTGGCCCACGATGGGAGGTGGCCTCTTGCCACCCTCTGGCACGCCCACAATGGCGTCCGCTCTGCCAGGGCGGGAAATCGTCTCAGATGGCGGGAATTGTCTCTTTATGGCGGGAAACTCCGTGGATGGCGGGAAAAGGCTGCAGATGGCGGGCAAACGGCGGGAAACGACTCCGGACGACGTCCGATGGCGGGGACCCTCCGGAACTGGCTGGAGACTTCTTCTTACGGTAAATGTGAACTTTTCTTCAGGCACGCAGTACCCGGTGGTTGCGGGCACGTAATCCTGCCGACTACGCCAAAGTTGACGCGCCCCCTGGGCCATGTTCAAGGGATACCCGGAGCCGGATCTGGATAGGGGTAGTAGTCCTTGTGGCGGTGACCCGGTACGTGCCCAGGGTGGTCAAACTAAGTGCGTGACAGTCTTTGTAGATGTTGTTTAAGTGTCGACTACGCCACCCGTTGATTGCGGCTACGAGGCCGCCGCTGCAGAGCAGACAGCTGAGGCCGGTGGTAGGATTGTGCAGCAAGGATGGTATAACCCCCAATGGGAGGGGTATGGCCTCAGGGCAGCAGATGTGGAAGATGGTGGTTGTGATGGTGCAGCAAGGAAGCTCAGAGACAGGTGATGCAGTTTCAGGGTTTTTACTCACAGGTGTTGCTTCGGTCACTCCGGCCTTGAGTGACCACCCGAGCCGTGCTGCGTCCACCAGGTGTGGGACTCGGCCAACTCCCAGGCAGTCCAGAGCGTGGTCCTGAGCTCCCCTCTCTTCCTTTCTACTGGTCGTTCCCACCAGGGATCCACCTTTGTCCGGCTCCCTCGGGCCTCTTGGTGGTAAAACCTTCTCTGGCTTTCCTGACCCTATTCGTGGTATGCCTTCCTGGTGGATGTGGTGAGGGTCGTGACAAAGCTTGACCACGACCTCCGGTTCCTGGCTGAGGATCATTAGCCTCCACCAGTTTGGGATCCGGTACCCTGATCTGCCAACCCTTCACCCGTTAACTTGTGGGATCTCAGGGTTCCCTCTTGTCCTGCGTCTCTGGGCCTTTCTTCCTCCTCCTCTCCACTACAGGCCTGGCCCTGGAGCTGGGCCCAGCCGGAGCCACAGCTCCCTGTCAGCCCTCCTGGCTGAGCTCCTCTGCTCTGCTCCTCCTCTGAACTCGACCCTGTCTCTAGATGGTGCCCACCATATATACTCCCTCTATGTGTGAGCCCAGGTGACTAGCACCCAATGGGCTCCTACCTCTATGCCCAGAGTCCCTCCCCTATCTGCCCCTACACTACTGGGATGTTCCTCCCCCCCTCCCACTCCAGCCAGGGACAGACGCTGTCGTACCTGCACATCTATCTGGTGGGAGTACCGTTGTTCTATCCCCCGGAAATGGGATGAGTGTAGTGCATGCAGCTAGCTGAGCTCAGTCCCACACTCCATCCTTACCTGGGAGTGGAATACCACACCTCTGGTTTGAGGTGCAATAGCCCTGTAGCAGCCGAGTCCTCGGGGTGCTACATTTGCACACTTCATCAAAAGTAAGATTGAACTGTACTTGCAATGATACTCTTGTCTGTATACCAAGTATACTATATATATGCAAGTACTCCCCACCTGATTCCTCTTTCCGCCTCCCTCTTCCTTTTCTCCCTTCCCCCACTCCCATCCCCCCCCCCCCCTACTTCTTTACCTCACCCCCCCATCCTTCCTAGTCTGGTCTAGTATTCACTAATTGCCCCCACTGGAGCTTTGTATATTTATACTGTTTTATTGTTATATTCTGACACTGTTGTTTCTCTTTCCAGTAGCAACTCAATGAATAAGGCCTATGTTGTGGCCGAAACGTCTACTGTCGCATTCACAAATTGTCGCTTGCACACCTATGGTTTGATCTATTATTTTTATGTCTGTTAAATAAATACCCACTGCAAATTATCCTATGAGTGTTCCATCAGCACCTCTCTACTCTAACTGAGTGCACGCTAATTATCTTCGTACCAACCTCATGGTTCAGTGGTGTTAAGGGGACGGTTGCAACAACTTTATTAAAATGGAACGCAACCGATCCCGGGGTCCGCGATGCAGCCTAGAAGACTGCGGCCGAATACCCACCGGGAAAGAATGTAAAACAACCAACTTAACGTATAAATCTCTACAGTGTTACTACACACCGGGACGGGAAAGGATTCGCACTATCTCCATTAACTGCACAGTCGATATGCGACAAATAACGTAGCTGTAGCTCTGTTGACTGCACAGAGACTACGCCGCAGGCGCTAGGTAGTGTGTGTGACTCACACCGGAGTGTATGAGCTCCCAGCCAGTGTGTGACCGGCCTGTGGAGTAACTCCCCAAGTGGCTAACAGGTGGTGCCAGGGATATGGAACCCGCAATCTGCTCGGGGTGTATAGAAACCCCCTTGCCGGAGCCAGACTGCCAAATGGGAACTACTTGCCTAAGCACATCTAAGCCTGCCTAAGCGACCTGTGCTAATCAGCCGAGCGAACTCTGGCATCGGCAGGTCACGGACAGAGCAGCTAGGGAGCACATAGAGCCTGCCTAAGCGACCTGTGCTAATCAGCCGAGCGAACTCTGGCATCGGCAGGTCACGGAGAGAGCAGCTAGGGAGCACATGGAGCCCAAACAGACAAACGTCCACACATAAACATAACCTAAACTGAATGATCAGAGCGCACCGCCATGCTTATGGTCGGGCTATTTAAAGACTAAGCCCTGCCCACAGTCGCATTATTGGTCGCACTACTACTGATGACATCACCCGCGGCCAATCAGGCGGTACCGGGTCACTGGATCAGCTGACACCAAACCACCAATCACGGTCCGCCATGTCACGGGCATGCTCAGTGCAGTGCACCCTGGACTTAGGCTGTAGCAGCCCTGTTCCCCTCCGCAACCTATGCTTAACGCTACTAGGAACAAAGACCCAAGAGACAGCTTGTACATCTCGTGCACTAGCTAGGCGTTGGGACCGACGGTGATGCTGAGCAGCATCTGCCCCGGCTGGACCAGAATGTGAGACCACAGAATCCACTAATGATTCTGACCCAATTTCAGATCCAGCCAATGCCCCACGCCTAACAAGCGGTTTCTCAAAACCTACCCGGATCTGCTTGTCAAAGTACGCCGCGTGTGTGCCCATTTTAGAAAGTCAGCTACAGCTTTCGCCACCCTTGCCATGCTTCAGCAGCGTTTGCAGCTTCTAGCTCACCTACTGGTGTGCGATTGTCCCCTCGTGTTGGAACTCAATGTTGCATATGTTGGGAAGGATTTGTGAGCAGCACAGGGCAGTTGTTGAGTACCAGCTTCAAAACACCTGTCGGTACTCAGGTCAGCCTCCGCACATAAGAGCTCAGGAGTGGGCATGGATGTAAGACATTTGTGCCGTCCTATAAAACTTTGATGACTCCACCAAGATGGTGAATGGCAATGACGCCATAATTAGCGTCGATCCTCTCTGTCTTCTGAACCGATCGTTGCTCACAATTAAAGAGGAGGTATTGCAGGCGGAGCATGAGGAGATGGAGAAAGGAACCATACAAGGTGATTCCACACAGCCCAGCCTCATCTCATCCCAATGTGGATTGGGTGACAATGAGGAAGAGGAGGAGGAGGAAGAACAGGAGTTAGTTTCTTGCGCTATAGACGGTACTATCCACACAACTGTTATACCGTCTGTTCTGCGTGGATGGCCTGAAGAGAGGGAGGAGGAGGAGGATGAGAGCATGGTTAGTCGTCTTCTTGGTGAGGGCACGGAAGTCTTGCCTGTTAGCAGTCTGGCACACATGGCTGAATTTATGTTACGCTGCCTTTCCCGTGATCCTCGCTTTCTCCAAATTTTGGGTGACAGTCATTACTGGTTGGTGACACTTCTAGACCCATGCTACAAGGAGAACTTTCTATCTCTCATTCCCGCTGTGGACAGGTCTACTAAAATGGTACAGTACCAGAAGGCCCTTGTTGCTGAATTATTTAAAAAAATCCCATCTGAAAACGCTGGCAGCAGAGGACACAGTTTGTTGGACAACCAAGGAGTACAGTCGAGAGAGACACAAATACGATCCAGCAGAGGCAGGGGAACACTATCAAAGGTCTGGGAGAGTTTTCTCAGACCCTCCCATCACACAGGCCCTGATGCGTGGGGTACTCTCACAAGGAAGGATAATTTTTCGAAGATGCTGAAGGAGTACCTTGCCGACCGTACCAACTTCCTCCGTGATTCCTCTGTGCCTTATAATTATTATAATTATTGGGTATCCAAGCTGGACACATGGCATGAACTGGCTCTCTATGCCTTGGAGATCCTGGCCTGCCCTGCCGCTAGAATTTTGTCAGAGCGGGTTTTTAGTGCCGCCGGGGGAATTATAACTGATAGGCGCATCCGCCTGTCAACTGAAAATGCTGACAGGCTCACTCTTATAAAAATGAACAAGGGCTGGATTGGGCCAGACTTCTCAACACCACCGAATGATAGTAGCGTAAGATAAACTCAAATCCAGTGTCTTTTTTTTGGGATGTCTATTCCCATACACCTCTTCACACCCAGAAATCGGTATACGCCTCCAGATTTTGTCTATTTTCTGTTGTCCTCCTCCTCTCCTCATCCTCATCCTCCACCACCATATCAGCGGGGTGACCATGATGCAACACCCACATAAATTTTTTAGGGGTGTTTATGATGCGCATAGGAAATGTTTGTTATACAGTATGTTCATGTATACTCCCCAGGCGCAAATGTTTTTCAGCCCATGCACTTAGTGCATGGGCATTACAAGTATAGGAGACCAGCTCCTTTATAATGGGATATTTTTTTTCATGAGGCCCTCTGCTACGTCTCTTTCAAGGGGCAATGGAGTGCGTCCAAATTTTTGGCAGCTCTTGCAGTCACTTCATATGCAAGAACAGTATAGGAGACCTGCTCCTTTATTATGGGAACATTTTTTTCATGAGGCCCCCCTCTACATCTCTTCAATTTGGAGTGCGTCCAAAATTTTGGCAGCCCTTGCAGTCACTGCATATGCAACAACAGTATAGGAGACCCGCTCCTTTATATGGGAACATTTTTTTTATGAGACCCTCCTCTATGTCTCTTCCAATGGGCATTGGAGTGCGTCCAAATGTTTGGCAGCCCTTGTAGTCGCTGCATATGCAAGAACAGTATAAGAGACCTGCTCCTTTATAATGGGAACATTTTGTTACTGAGGCCCACCTCTGTGTCTTCAAATTGGTATTGTGGTATTTCCAAAATTTAGGCAGCCGTTGCAGTCACTGCATATGCAATAACTGTATAGCAGAACCTCTTCTTTACAATGGGAACATGTTGTTACGGAGGCCCTGCTCTATGTGTATTTAAATTAGTATTGGGTTTTTTCCTACATTTAGGCAGCCCTTGCAGTCACTGCATACGCAATAACTGTATAGCAGAACTGCTCCTTTATAATGGAAACATTTTGCTTCTGAGGCCCATCCATATGTATCTTCAAATTGGTATTGGGGTATTTCCAAAATTTAGGCAGCCATTGTAGTTACTGCATACGTAATAACTGTAGAGCACAACCGCTCCTTTATAATGGAACATTTTGTTACTGAGGCCCACCTCTATGTGTCTTTAAATTGGTATTGGGGTATTTCCAAAATGTAGGCAGCCATTGTAGTCACTGCATACATAATAACTGTATATCAGAACCGCTCCATTATAATGGGAAAATGTTGTTACGGAGGCCCTCCTCTATTTCTCTTCAAAGAGGCGTTGGTGTGCTTCCAAACTTTTGGCGGCCCTTGCAGTCACTGCATATGCAAGAGCAGTATAGGAAACCTGCTCCTTTATAATGGGAACATTTTTTTCATGAGGCCCTCCTCTACGTCTCTTCCAAGGGGCATTTGAGTGCGTCCAAATTTTTGACACCCATTGCAGTCACTGCATATGCAAGAACAGTATAGGAGACCAGCTCCTTTATAATGGGAACATGTTGTTACGGAGGCCCTCCTCTATGTGTCTTTAAATTAGTATTCGGGTTTTCCTACATTTAGGCAGCCCTTGCAGTCACTGCATGCGCAATAACTGTATAGCAGAACCTCTCCATTATAATGGGAACATATTGTTACGGAGACCCTCCTCTATGTCTCTTCAAAGGGGCATTGAAGTGTGTCCAAATTTTTGGCAGCCCTTGCAGTCACTGCATATGCAAGAACAGTATAGGAGACCTGCTCCTTTATAATGGGAAAAATTTTTTCATGAGGCCCTCTATATCTCTTCCAAGGGGCATTGGAGTGCAACCAAACTTTCATTAACATTTTACCCAGGAAAATCCATTTTGGTTCCATTTTTGTAAGTATTATTGTGAGCCTGTAAAAGTGGCGTAATACTCTGACAAAATTGTTCACATCAGTGACTTGGGAGTCAGAGATGCCTCCAGGGGTCTTCCCCATGCTGTTCCCATGTCATTTGAGCACTGTTCCCAACGATTTGGGCAATTTTTAGGCCCCATGCCGACCTCCGGGGGGAGGGCCGCCGGAAAAAGGTTCGAGTTTCCCATAAACTTACATTGGGCTCATTGCTCGGGTCCAGCACTCGAGCATTCCAGTTTGCTCAACTAGAGCAACGAGTACCAGAGCATTTTAGTGCTCACTCATCGCTACTCACAGGCAATACCAAACCTTAAATATAAGTCCAAGAAAAATAGAGGCAGCACTCCAGGGATTTCAATTCAAGTTGATTTTATTGACCCATCATGTCAGGGCAACATTTCTTTCCAAATGAGGAACTTGAAAAAGGTTATTCCCAAAAAATGAAGCAGTCCACTATTCATAGAATATGAGATAACTTGATGATCGCTGCAGATGCACATGCTCAGCCTCTGCTCCACTCATCGTCCATAGGACTGCTGGAAAAAGCTGAGCTCTGTCTATGGAATTGTCGAGTACAATGTATGGAGCGTAGGCTGCATATGTGCACTAGGGTGGTCCTTAATGCAAGCAAACAATTGTATTTTCAATTTTTTGATGGGGCACCTTCTGAAATGATTCATTTGGGTCAAAAACTAAATAAACTACATTTGAACATATCTTGGTAAAAAATAATCATTATGATCGGCAATTAGAAATCATGTTTATTTCTCAACAAAAACAGTTACTTTTGTTGCCTGACGGTTAAATACTTATTTGATAGAATCACTTATTATTTGCAGTCCATGAGTGTCTTTTTCATTCTATCTCCATATCTTTCTTGATACTCTTTTACTACCAGCAGCAGAAATTATTTTGGTTCTTCATTTGTTGTATGCAACTTGTTATATTCTTCCATCAGTGCTACTCCTCGTTCTGTAGTATCATTAGTCACACCACTGACTTGGCAGCCTGGTAGCCTTCATCTGCAGACCATAGATCTACAGTGGAAAAAAAAGTATTTAGTCAGCCACCAATTGTGCAAGTTCTCCCACTTAAAAGACTAGAGAGGCCTGTAATTGACATCATAGGTAGACCTCAACTATGAGGGACAAAATGAGAAAACAAATCCTGAAAATCACATTGTCTGATTTGGAAAGAAATTTTTTTCAAATTTTGGTGGAAAATAAGTATTTGGTCAATTACAAACAAGCAAGATTTCTGGCTCTCACAGACGTGTAACTTCTTCTTTAAGAGGCTCCTCTGTCCTCCACTCATTACTTGTAGTACTGGCACCTGTTTGAACTTGTTATCAGTATAAAAGACACCTGTCTGCAGCCTCTAATAGTCACACTCCAAACTCCACTATGGTGAAGACCAAAGAGCTGTCGAAGGGCACTAGAAACAAAATTGTAGCCCAAAATTGTAGGCAATTAGCAACCACTGCTTCCAGCACTATTTCTAGAATATGATGCAAATTACAGCATGTCCTTGCCAAGCTTCTGCTCTAGAAGTTTGCAGCCACCATTCCTGAAACTGTATATGACGCGCCCCTGGGCCTGTGTCGCGCTGCGTTGCGCACGCGGGAGCCTACCCGGAGCCGGATCAGTGGAGGGTTGTAGTCTCGTGGCGGTGACCCGGTCCGTGCCCAGGGAGTCAAACTAGACGGCAGTCTATTAGTAGTAAATAGTTGATGACTACGCCACCCGTTGAGTGCAGCCAGGAAGCTGCTGCTGCAGGGCAGACCGCTGAAGCCGGTGGTAGGATTGTGCAGCGTGATAGTATAACCCCCAACGGGAGGGGTATGGCCTCAGGGCAGCCGACGTGGATGATGGGGGTAGCAGGAACCACTCAGAGACGGTACGGTGTAGTTCAGGGTCTTTACTGGTAACAACGACAGACCCTCCCGGAGTACTTGCTAGCAAACGGGGCCTGGTCAGTCTTTGAGCAGATGGGATCTCCCCTGGCCAGGCGTAGTTGTAGGCCTCCCAAACTGACTGTACTCTTCTGGCTACCTTGCTAGAAGCTGATGTAAGTAGCCCACGTCCCTGAGTGTACCGTGTGGTGCTCACCCGTATGGCCGGTGACTCGGGGCCTTCTAATGGCTTCCGCTCCACGATGGCGGTGCTGGTCCCACGCGTGTGACCGTGCCTTCGGGCTTCTGGGCCAGAGGACCTGAAATCCCCTGCCTGACGGATTCTGCTGCTGGGTAGGAGTTAGTCCCCACAGCCTCGGACTCCGGGTCCGGTAAAGAATCTTCTTAGTCAGGGCGAGCTCTGCAGCTGCCAGCCCCTGACTCCTTGTAACTCTGCTGTTTCCTATGCTGCTTCTTGTCTCCACTCTCCTTGTCTGACTCACCCTGCCTCAGCCCCGGGTTTATACAGGGGAAGTTCTTCCCCTCCCAAGACTGGGCAGGAGGTGTGGCATGCACAGGATCCCTGACCAAAGGACCTCCCACCTGCTCTCAGACATAACATTACATTACTGTGGAAAACCAGACCCCTGGGGTGCCACATTCCCCCCTAGTGAAATTTAGTACTCCGGGACTAAACACATTTAGAAAAACATAACAAAGTATAACAATAACAATACTATAAGAAAAACACATAAGATGGTTACGGCGTGTCCGCAACCGGATGCAGTCTTTGAAGAAAAGCAAAGGTGTCCATTTCACCAACACAGGGAGACGTAACCAGGTAGGGGTCTGTCCTACCCCGAGTCCTTAACAGTCTCTAGTCCATCCTGGGTTACGCTCCAACTATATACAAGGATTCCCGGTAAATCCACCAAGGTTTCCTAAAAACAACTGGAAACACAAAATTATGCACAAGCAACAATACACAGATAAATATAAATAAAACTATTTTTACACTTCAAATTCTCCAGCGTGCGGGTAACTGGCCTCTAGTGGCCCTAGTGGACCTACGGAGCTGACTGTCTGGCCCTGAACTACAGGGTGTAGGAGCTGTCAAGGGTAAACTGGGCAGCTGCCTACCGGCTCTTTGTCTCACTAGGGGTACGGCAGGCTCACTATAAGCAGAGGGTTGATTCTCCTGTTCTACTCGTGTGGAGTCTTCTGCCTCCTGGACCGGCTGTTCTTCCAGCTCTACCCGTTGCTCCGTAGGTTCTTGGGATGATGGTTGGAGGAAGGTGAGTACGGGTACCACAACTGCACCATTGACTTGAGTCCAAGACCGAGGGAAGTCCCCGAGCACGGTACTAACCATATCTTCCCTTTCTCCCACGGGTCGATGGTCTTCTTGTTCGTCTTCAGGGTTCCTCAGTTGTTCGGGACACTTCTTCAGGTGGTCCCGGGATACAATGGCTGTGGTTTCCCCTCCGTCTTTACTGATGGTACAGACCTTCGGGTTCTCGTGGCTTGAGGGCAGTACGGTGTACGGGTCCTTCTCCCACTGGTCATCCAACTTGTGGAGCCGTCTTTTCCTCTTCAAGACCTGCTCTCCGGGTACCAGGGGAACAGCGGGAGCATACTGGTTGTAAGTCTTCTCTTGTCTTTCCCTAGCCTGACAGAGACTTCGCTCCACGCTCTCTTGTACTCTCCGGTACTGCTGCTGCCTCTCTGTGTCCCAGTCTGTTTCTGGTGAAGTGTCCTCAGGTGTCAGGACTCCCATTTCCAGGTCAACAGGTAACTTACCAGGTCTCGCCCTCATTAGGTAAGCCGGGGTACAGTTGGTGGAACCTACCGGGATGTGGTTGTATAGGTCCACCAGATCGGGCAACTTCTCAGGCCACAGACTGCGTTCTTCCAGGGGCAATGTTTTTAGAAGATCCATTACCACCTGGTTCATTTTTTCACAAAGTCCATTAGTTTGCGGATGGTAGGGTGTCGTCCTTATCTTCCGGCAGCCATACAGATTGCAGAATTCCTGGAAGACCTCCGCTTCAAAGGCAGGTCCCTGGTCCGTCAGCACTTGGTTCGGGTACCCGTGTGGACGGCAGAAGTGCTGCTGGAAGGCTCTAGCTGCTGTTTGAGCCGTTAAGTCCTTGACGGGGACGACAACCAAGAACCGGGAGTAATGATCCACGATGGTTAACGCGTAGACGTAGCCACTTCTGCTTGGGGTCAGTTTTACATGATCCAAGGCTACCAGTTCCAACGGTTGCCGGGTGACGATGGACTGCAGGGGAGTCTTCTGGCTGGCCCGGTCCTTCCTTCTCAGATTGCACGGGCCACAGTCTCTGCACCACTTCTCGATGGTTCCCCTCATGCCTACCCAGTGGAACCGCTCGCGCAGCAGGAACTCCAGCTTTTTCCACCCGAAATGTCCAGCTCCGTCGTGGTATGCCTCCATCACCATGGCTGCGTCTCTTCGTGGCACCACTACTTGCCAGAGTAGTTCATGCGTCCGGGAGTTGACCATTCTGCGGCACAACTTCCCCTTGTAAAGGAATAGTCGACTCTTCTCCGCCCATAGTTGTTTGGCTTCCTCCGGAGCGTCTGGTTCAAGGCGAGCCTCCGGCCGAGTCAGCATCTCCTTCACCAGTCGGACGGCAGGGTCGCTGTCTTGCGTTTCCGCCCAGTTGTAGTGGGGTAAGGGGTTCAACGTAGCAGCCTGCTTACCCCTTACCCGGTGGGAATACTGGATAGTCCCATGACGGTGGAACGCAGGGAGTTCAACTTCTTCCAGTCCCTCCGGATCTTCTCCTTCGTCCGGCAGGTTGGGCATCCTGGACAGGGCATCCGCGTTAGTATTGGAGCGTCCTGCCCGGTATTTGATTGTGAACTCGTAGTTGGACAGACGGGCCATCCACCTCTGCTCCAGGGCACCGAGTCTTGCCGTGTCCAGGTGTGTCAACGGGTTGTTATCCGTGTATACGGTGAACCGGGAAGAAGCGAGGTAATGCCTAAAGCGCTCGGTGACTGCCCATACCACGGCCAGGAACTCTAGCTTAAATGAGCTGTAATTCTCGGGGTTCCTTTCGGTGGGTCGCAGTTTTCGGCTGGCATAGGAGATTACTCGTTCTCTCCCCTGCTGAATCTGGGACAGTACGGCTCCTAGCCCGATGTTACTGGCGTCGGTGTAGAGGATGAAGGGCTGGCTATAGTCCGGGTACGCCAAGATTTCATCCCCCGTGAGGGCCATCTTCAGCTGGCGGAAGGACTCTTCTTCTAGCTCTTCCCATTTGAAGGGCGGCTTCTGGTTCTTGGCCTTTCGGGACTGGCCTATCAGGAGGTCCTGCATAGGCGCTGCCTTTTTGGTGAAACCGGGAATAAACCTTCGGTAGTAGCCTACCAACCCTAGGAACTGCCGCACTTCTTTTACGCTGGAGGGGCTTGGCCATCCCTTAATTGCGGTGATCTTATCGGGGTCGGGAGCCACTCCGTCAGCGCTCACCACGTGTCCCAGGTATTGCACCTTTGGTTTCAGGAGGTGACACTTGGAGGGTTTCACCTTTAGGCCGTAACTCGCCAGAGCTTCGAACACCTCCGCCAGGTGTTTCAGGTGGTCCTCATAAGTTTTGGAGTATACGATGACATCGTCCAGGTACAACAGGACCGTCTCGAAGTTTCTGTGGCCCAGACAGCACTCCATTAATCGTTGGAAGGTTCCTGGGGCGTTGCAGAGTCCGAACGGCATGCAGGTGAACTCGCTAAGTCCCATCGGGGTGGTGAATGCGGTCTTCTCCCGGTCCGCCTCTGCTACAGGAACCTGCCAGTACCCGCTAGTGAGATCCAAGGTAGAGAAGAAGTTAGCAGATCTTAAAGCAGCCAATGACTCCTCTATCCTTGGTAAGGGGTACGCATCCTTGTGTGTGATACGGTTGATTTTCCGGTAATCTACACACATCCTCATGGTGTTGTCTTTCTTTTTGACTAAAACTAGTGGGGCTGCCCAGGGGCTACAGCTATCCCGGATTACCCCAGCCTCCTTCATGTCTCTAAGCATCCCCTTGGCGTGTTGGTAATGTGCAGGGGGTACGGGTCGATACCTCTCTTTTATGGGAGGATGATCTCCCGTGGGGATGCGGTGTTCTACCCCCTTGACTCGCCCGAAGTCTAACGGGTGTTTACTAAACACTCTCTCATACTCTTGAACCACCCGATAGACTCCTTGTTTCTGATGTGAGGGAGTGGAATCAGTACCCAAATGTAGTTGCTGACACCAGTCCTCCATGTCTTTCTTAGAGCCGTTACCTTCCTCCGGGTGAGATGGAGGCAAGGGTTCCACAGATTGTATAGAATTTTGATTAGTGGTATATAATTTGGCTAGCGTGGCATACCGGGGCAGGTACACTTCCCTCTCCCCGATATTTATTATGCGAATGGGCACCCTCCAATGGCGTACATTGACCACCCCCCGTGCTGTCAAAATGGTGGGCCTACTGTCTGAGTAAACTGGTTCTACCATTGCCTGGTAATCTCTACCTCTCAGACCAATAGCTGCCCGGCACCAAATCATCATTTCACTTTTTGGGGGCATGGCAATAGGAAAAGGGTCACACATTCTTACGCTACCAATCTCACCGCCGGAGAGTTCCACTTGTTGCCGTTGCATCAGTGCCCGGATCTCTTTCTGGAGCACCCGCTGCTCGCCGGAGCTGGCGTTCTTGGCAACCTGCTGTAAAAGGAAAATCACCTCTGCAAGACAATTTTCAATTACGTTAGTTCCTAGAGTTATTTTTGGGTGACTCTCATGTTTATCAATATCTACAATGATCAGTCCCTGTGCGGCCAGTTCGACTCTACCGATTTTGAGGGTCACCTCTTTAAATCCGATCTGTGGCACGGGCTGGCCATTGCTGGCGATGATACTCAAGTCGTCGTCAGGGTAGCGGGTAATATCCGAGTCATTCCAGTACTGCTTGAAGAGCACGTACGGGATGGTGGTGACCTGTGACCCGGTATCCAGTAGGGCACTCATGGGAATGCCATCCAGTACCACAGGCAAGACTGGACGTCCTCCCACATATCTGTCGCGCCAGTTCGATGGGCCTGGTGATCTTTTTCCTGGGGGTTGGCCCTCTACCCCAGGTTGTGCCCGTTTAAAGAACAGTACCTTTCCATATGTCCGGGTTGATTGCAGCGGCGGCAGATGGGTCGTCTGTCCTCGCTGTATCGGTCACTGGATCTTCCTCTGGCCGGTGGGGTCCTCCTTGGTCGACGCCACGGGATGTCCTCCGGTCCGGATGCCAGCTGGATCTTCCCTGGGGTGGAAACCTGTAAAGACTGCACAGTTCGGGTTAGCGCAGCAACGCTCTTAGCTAGCTCTTGGACCTGATGGTGTAGGTCTGGAGCCGGGTCATTGTCCAAAGCCTGCGCATCAGCTCCCACAGGCCCTGCCGACAAGGGCGCCGCCTCCTGGTGGTAAGTGATAGCTGGGCGCCTGTGGGTAACAACGCCACCCGGTGCTGGTTCTCGGAGCACCCGGATAGCTCTATCCTTGAACTGTGCAAAGTCCAGATGGGGATCCTGTAAGGCCATTGCCCGCAACTGGGTTCGGTGGGCATTGCAATATAAACCCTCTATAAATTGTTCAGTCAATAGCCTGTCCTCGTTTCCCACCCCATCAGGGTCGGTCTGCTTTATGGCCCTCAGGGCCTCTTGTAGGTTTAGTGCATAGTCCCTTATACTCTCATGCGCTCGCTGCTTGCACCCGTAGAATCTAAGCTTAATCTCGGCTGAGGTGCGGGTATCAAAGGTGTCCTTCAGCCGGGTTAGTATCCCTGCGACAGTCTTCCTCCCAGGTGGCCAGGATTTTACTTCCCTTTTGGCTGCCCCGGTTAGTTGGGCCACCAGGATGCTCACTTTTTGCTCTTCTGTGAGGGGGTACACCTGGAAGAGGCTATCCAGCTTTTCTCTAAAGTCATGCAGGGTATGTGACTCCCCTGAGTACTGGGGTAGCCAAGCTGCTCCCGGGATATAGGGCATGGTGAAGGGCATAACTGCAGCAGCGGTAGCGCTGGCGGGGGTTGAGGCAGTGAAGCTCTCCTCCGTATCCGACATCTTCCTCCCCCCTAGTGGACCGTGGCCTACCTTGCGATGATCCTCTTCCGTAGGCCGCGGCTCCGCAGTGGATCGTCAGGGTTGAGGACCTTCCGTCGTGCTCCTGTGACGTCGGCGTCTGCTGGGCTCCTTCCAGGACCTTACGCAACGTCCGGACGTGAGGCGGGGCTTCAGTTCTCGCGCGCTTTCGGAGTCCACGCCCCTCTTCTTCCCGCGCGGCGTCCTCAAGATGGCGTCCAATGGCGGGAAAACTCCACGGATGGCGGGAAGAAGGTCGAAGATGGCGCCGGATGGCGGGAAAACTTCGCGGATGGCGGGAAGAAGGTAGAAGATGGCGCCGGATGGCGGGAAACCTTCACCACTGGTAAGTTTGAACAGTCTTTGCTTTTCAGGCACGCAGTACCCGGTGGTTGCGGGCACGAAATCCTGCCGACTACGCCAAAGTTGACGCGCCCCTGGGCCTGTGTCGCGCTGCGTTGCGCACGCGGGAGCCTACCCGGAGCCGGATCAGTGGAGGGTTGTAGTCTCGTGGCGGTGACCCGGTCCGTGCCCAGGGAGTCAAACTAGACGGCAGTCTATTAGTAGTAAATAGTTGATGACTACGCCACCCGTTGAGTGCAGCCAGGAAGCTGCTGCTGCAGGGCAGACCGCTGAAGCCGGTGGTAGGATTGTGCAGCGTGATAGTATAACCCCCAACGGGAGGGGTATGGCCTCAGGGCAGCTGACGTGGATGATGGGGGTAGCAGGAACCACTCAGAGACGGTACGGTGTAGTTCAGGGTCTTTACTGGTAACAACGACAGACCCTCCCGGAGTACTTGCTAGCAAACGGGGCCTGGTCAGTCTTTGAGCAGATGGGATCTCCCCTGGCCAGGCGTAGTTGTAGGCCTCCCAAACTGACTGTACTCTTCTGGCTACCTTGCTAGAAGCTGATGTAAGTAGCCCACGTCCCTGAGTGTACCGTGTGGTGCTCACCCGTATGGCCGGTGACTCGGGGCCTTCTAATGGCTTCCGCTCCACGATGGTGGTGCTGGTCCCACGCGTGTGACCGTGCCTTCGGGCTTCTGGGCCAGAGGACCTGAAATCCCCTGCCTGACGGATTCTGCTGCTGGGTAGGAGTTAGTCCCCACAGCCTCGGACTCCGGGTCCGGTAAAGAATCTTCTTAGTCAGGGCGAGCTCTGCAGCTGCCAGCCCCTGACTCCTTGTAACTCTGCTGTTTCCTATGCTGCTTCTTGTCTCCACTCTCCTTGTCTGACTCACCCTGCCTCAGCCCCGGGTTTATACAGGGGAAGTTCTTCCCCTCCCAAGACTGGGCAGGAGGTGTGGCATGCACAGGATCCCTGACCAAAGGACCTCCCACCTGCTCTCAGACATAACATTACATTACTGTGGAAAACCAGACCCCTGGGGTGCCACATATACAGATATGGTATCAAAACACATGCATTTCACATTGTCAGTAACATGCCAGGTCATTGCTGCAGCATAAACAACATAAGCAGCACAAGCTTCACCTATTCCTTTGGCAAGCTTTGGAACTCCAAGCAACTGATCAATGCCAACTCCCGATACCAGAATGGGAAGATGGTCTACAGTTTTCCTGCCACTGATGTCTTCTAAGAGCTTTCCATCCCAGTGAATTGTTAAAGGTACAGTTGGCTGAAACTCCTGTTTTAGGTATACAGCCATTGTCTGACGGCGTTTTATTCTTTCTCGACGAACTGATGAATGATTAACATTGACATCTGCAGGATCATGGCTGAGGTGCTGATGCTGAAGGGTTTGTGTGAGAATTAATGTTGCATTTCTGTCACAAACTTTGGCCACGTCACAGCTTGCTGACAGTTTGTCATCTACTACACTGACTCTTCCTCTTTTAGCTCATTTTGCTGACGGTAGTACCTCTGATGTTTCATACGTTTGATAGACTTCTGTATCTGTATCTACTTCATCAGATGACGACTGCAACTCCACCTTTTCCACTCTAGCACTTCTTTCTTGTTTCTCTCTTGGTTCTTTTCTTGTAATTTGCCTCTTTCTTCAAAATTTCTTTTTTTTTTTTTTTCTTAAACTATTTGTCAACAATTCCCATTTTTCCATGGCGTCCAGTTGATCTCTCAACTAGCAAGAACTCCTTGTCTTCTGTTATTGTTTGACCAATAGGGGCAGTGTACAAGGAGAAAAGGTGGGGGCCTAGGACTGAACCTTGAGGAACCCTCACAGTACGGGGAAAGAGAGAGGAAGAGAAGTCAGCAAAAGATGCAGTGAAGGAGCAGTCAGAGAGGTAGGAGGAGAACCAGGAGATATCAGTATCCTTGAGCCCGATAGAGCGGAGCATAGTGACAAGGAGCTGGTGACCCTCAGTGTCGAATGCTGCAGAGAGATCCAAGAGAATCAGCAGGGAGTAGTGACCATTAGATTTAGCTGTTAGTAGATCATTAGAGACTTTAGTAAGGGCAGTTTGAGTAGAGTGTAAAGGTGAAAACCTTATTGTAAAGGGTCAAGAAGAGAGTTTTCTGATAGCAGATTAGAGAGGAGTGGACCAAGCATTCCAGGAGTTTAGAGATGAAGGAAAGATTGGAGACAGTATTAGTTTCAGACGCTTTTGATAAAGGACACAGGATAGTGTCTGAAACGTGTAAAGCAACCCTCCCTTCCTCTTTTCAAGTAGATATGTCTTTTTAAATTGATTGAATAAATTTAAATGTTTTTATCTTTAGCTGGAAAATCTACAATTTTTTTCTACAACATAGGAGACAGGTCTATAGTTAGCAGCGCAGTTCTGGTCGAGGGATTTTTTTAAGTACTGAATTTATGCTCAAAGACAGAAAGTGAGCAAGATGCAGTTCAGGAGGGAGGAGAATGCATAACATTAGGGGATTTGGAGAAAATTTCCCGTCGGAAATGGTCAACATTTTCTTTGAAATAATTGGCCATATCATCAGGAGGAAAGAGTGAAAAGTGTCAAAGAGTCGTTTAGGATTATTGGATAGTGAGGTGAAGAGGGTGTTGAAGTAGGTTTGTTTAGAGAGGTGAAGGGCGGAGTTGTAGGTTTTAAGCATTAACTAATAATGGATGAAATCTTCAGCCAGATTGGATTGTCTCCACAGACGTACGGTGCACCTGGAGCACCGCTGGAGAAAATGTGTTTTCAGCGTGTGCCGGGGTTGACGCCGTCTGTGCCAAGTTGTGCTAAATGTAAGAGGTGCAGCTTCATCCAGTGCACAATGCAGTGCTTCATTATAATGTTTCAATGCAGAGCCAGGACATGAGAGTGAGGAAATTGAGACCACTGATGATTGCAATTTTTTCATAAGTTTCTGGGTGTTAGTAGCAGGTATATTTCTAATGTGTGGAAAGTGGGGGTGTCCAGAGTTATGTGAGAATTCTTGATAGAGAATGAAAGAAAGTTGTGGTCAGAGAGCGGAAGAGGGGAGTTAATGAAGTCATACACTGAGCAGAGCAGGGAGAGGGCCAGGTCCAGCGTAATTACCATCTTCATGCATAGGAGAATTAGTAAGATTTGAAAGGCCGAAGGAGGAAAATAGCAATTGTGAGGAGCTGCCCACTTACTATAGACTATGATACTTTTCCAGCAATGGACCACCATTTTTGTCAATATTATTATTGTGTTTTATTAGTGATTTACTTGTTATGTTTTACATAGTTCTGCTTACTTGTCAATATGTAAGATTCACTTGTAAAATGTCCAGCATTCCACTAATCTCATCTTTATCTCAGGAGTCCAATGTTTCAACAGCCAATAATCTCATTAGGTGAGTGTAGATTGAGACACAGTGGAGCCGTCACCACAGGGGGTCTTACAGGCAGTCTCAGATGAAGGCTTCTAGAATATTCTTCATTGTTTTAGCGTACAGTGAATGTTTAAGGGGGAGGGTGTGATCACTTCTGACCTGGGAGGGGACTGATCCCAGTGGAAGAAAGGAGAGACATGTTTTAAAGATAGTTGTGTAGAAGGATTGAAGGAAGAGGATGGAGACCGTGGACTTGGAAGGATGGATGGATAAACATGTTACCATTATGGATTATGTCGTTTGGATTTAAACTTTCTTAAAAGGACTGCTGCTACTGGATACCTGTGCTGTCATCGTTTTATCTGCCGTCTAGAGGATCATGGACTGTGGCTACAGACTATACTGGCTGGAGATACGAAATCTGTGGGCCAACCAACCAAAAGTTGGGAGACAGTGAGTATGGCCTTTATGCAAAGCCAGTGGAACTACTGAACCCAGATTGGGAACTTGAGGACTGAGAGAACTGTATTTTGGCCATTTACCTGGAATTGCTTTACTACCATGGCTGTGATCAAAATAATATAATAATAATTTTTTATTTATATAGCGCCAACAAATTCCGCAGCACTTTACAATTAAGCGGGGACATGTACAGACAATAAATTCAATACAATTTAAGACAGTTTAAACAGTTACATTAGGAGTGAGGTCCCTGCTCGCAAGCTTACATTCTACAAGGAAATGGGGGGACACAATAGGTGAAAAGTGCTTGTTTTTTCAGGTCTGGCAATTATAATAAATAGGGATTTTTATATAAAGCTGCATGATCCGGTCATCAGCCAGTATGTTTAAGTGCAATACTCAAGTACCGAGTGCAGTTATCTTGTGCATGGAGGGTGTGGAGACAGATGAAGAGTAGGGAACAGATTCTGAATAATATTTTGAAGGAGGGAACAGGGGATGGTTAATTTACTGAGTAGTTAAGGTGGTAGGCTTGTTTAAAGAGATGGGTTTTTAAAGCACGCTTGAAGACATGGGGCTAGGCATCAGTCGGATCGCCTGGGTTAGTGCATTCCAGAGAACGGGCGAAGCACGAGAGAAGTCTTGGAGACGGAGGTGCGAGGTTCGGATTATGGGGGATGTTAGTCTTAGGTCATTTGTAAAATGGAGGGCATGTGTAGGGCGATAGACAGAGATGAGAGAGGAGATATAAGGCGGTGCAGAACTATGGAGAGCTTTGTGGGTGAGAGCGATAAGTTTATATTGGACCCTGAGGCGGATGGGCAACCAGTGTAATGACTGGCACAAGATTGAGGCATCGGTGAAGCAGCCGGACAGAAATACGACCCTGGCTGCCGCATTCAGGACGGATTGGAGAGGAGAAAATTTGGTAAGAGGGAGACCGATCAGAAGAGAGTTGCAGTAGTCCAGACGAGAGTGAATAAGAGCAACAGTAAGAGTTTTAGCAGTTTCAAAGGTGAGAAAAGGTCGGATTCTGGAGATGTTTTTAAGATGCAGGTGACAGGAGTGAGTGAGTGATTTGATATGGGGGGTAAAGGAAAAGTTAGTGTCGAATATCACCCCAAGGCAGCGGGCGTGCTGCTTGGGAGTTATGGTTGAACCCTCCAAGGTAATTTTGATGTTAGGTAGAGTTGTGTTAGTAGAGGGGAGAAACACAAGAAGTTCAGTTTTAGAGAGATTCAGTTTAAGATAAAGGGATGACATGATGTTAGAGACAGCAGACAGACAATCCTTGATATTTTGTATTGGGGTAGGGGTGATGTCAGGTGAAGAGGTGTATAGTTGGGTATCGTCAGCATAGAGATGATACTGGAACCCAAATCTGCTGATTGTTTGTCCAATAGAGGCAGTGTATAGAGAGAAGAGGAGGGGGCCTAGGACTGAGCCCTGCGGAACTCCGATAGTAAGGGGATCAGGAAAGGAAGAGGAGCCGGCAAAAGATACCATGAAGGAGTGTTCAGAGAGGTAGGAGGAGAACGAGGAGAGAACGGTGTCCTTGAGGCCTATAGAGCGGAGCATAGTGAGGAGGAGCTGGTGATTCACAGTGTCAAATGCGGCGGAGAGATCCAGGAGAATCAGCAGGGAGCAGTGACCTTTGGATTTTGCTGTTAGTAGATCATTAGAGACTTTGGTGAGGGCAGTTTCAGTGGATCAATAAAATATTGTTGCATTGTTAACCTGCCTAGGTGATTACTTACAACCCATAACCTCAGATCTCTACAGCAATAAAAGGTGGGAGGCAGATGGGGATAGGGGATCACCAATGAGGATGTTAAAATCCCCCATGATGAGGGTGGGGATGTTACAGGACAGAAAGTTTAGAAGCCAGGTGGCAAAGTGAATCAGGAGCTGACAGGAGGGGCCCGGAGGGTGATACACAACCGCCACTCGCAGGGAGAAGGGCCGATAGAGTCTGACAGTGTGGACCTCAAAAGAAGGGAAGATAAGGGAGGGTACTGGGGGGATAACCTGAAAAGTATATTTTGTTGAAAGGAGCAGGCCGACACCTCCACCTGATTTGTTGTCAGGTCTCGGGGTATGAGAAAAGTGTAGGCCACCATATGAGAAAGCAGCAGCGGCGGTGGTGTCTGACTGCTGGATCCAGGTTTCAGTAAGAGTCAGAAGGTTAAGGGAATTTGAAAGGAAAAAGTCATGGATGTAGGAGAGTTTGTTACATACTGACCGAGCGTTCCAAAGGGCACAATTAAAAGAAACAGAAGGCATGCAGGGAATATTAATGAGATTAGCAGGGTTTCTGAGTGTAGCAGGGAAGGAGTTAGTCTTATTATTACAAGAAGTGCCTGGATTAGGAGAACTATCTCCTGCGACAAGGGGAATAGAGAGAGTGAGCAGATGGTTGAGTAATTTGTGAAAGCATCTCTTGTGTTGTGTGGATCTGTGCGGTTTAACATTGTGAAGAGAGCATGAGTGCTGTACATAGGAGAGGAGAGAGGGGCTGATATGGATGGAGTGTGCTGAGTTTGTGAAAGGATGGTAGATGTGAGTAAATGCAGCAGCCAGTATATAAATGGTACAAATACATATGGTGAATACGCTTTGCAAATCAGATGACCTGGAAGCAAGTTTGTTTAATTGTCTTGCATATCTTACCTGACTCCTGGCTGTTCAACTGCCATGTTTAACTGTCCTGGCACTGAGAAAAATATGGCACTTGGAATAAACTCGCACCCTGCATGAAGTGCCTTCCCATTGTCTAGGTTGAAATATATAGGGGAGTAGGTGCTTAGATCTAACACAAATTTAACTTGTTAGCAATCAATCAACTAGCTTAAGACAGCCTAGCAAGGGAAAAAACAAGCCCATGGGTCCATCAAAACATGTACATCGCACAGATAACATCTGTGTTCTGTATGTATTTAACATATTCAACATTGCAAAGTATAGGAGAAGCTTTGTAATTTTTTTCTTTCTTTATACCAGAAAATCTCTGATGACACACTGATGGAAAACAGTGATAACACCGGTACCAGTTTTTCATGTTTAAACACGGACTTGTGAAGAAGACCTTATTAGAAGACCAATCACCGCCACTCCCCTGCACAGTCACTCCACAACACTGAACATGCCATCTGCTCTGAGCAGTGAGACCACGTTGCTCAGAGTAGATACATCAATTCTGTGTTGTGGAGTGAGGTAGGTATGTCAGGAAATGACGGCACCTTTTTACTGATCGTCAGATTAGCATATTATTTGCATATCCATTCCCATAGTTATAAAAGACCCTTATTTAATGATTTTTTAATAACTTATATTTTAACGTAAAAAAAGAGCGGTCATTTTTTTGTGATAAGTACTCTTCTTTATATATCATATATTGAATGCATTGCTACTAGTTAACTATATCTTATGATGTATACCAGAAAAATTGTAAAAAAAAATGTTTAGTTCCATTGTTCACATATCTCATCTGCTATATTATGGACAAATGGCGGTATTTACTATAAGCAGTTGTAATTATGTCACAGGAATTGGCAGCATAATACTTTATAGAGTACAACCACTTAAGGAATTTATCACAAAACATGAGGTGAAAATACAGTATGCAAGGGTTGGTCCCTTTCATGAGACGTTATATTTTTACTCAGCTCTTCAGATACCCACCTAAATATACTGGGTAATCTTAGGATCATAGACCAGAGATTCAATCACATTTATTAATCCAGTATATTTGTTTAGATTTGTAGAAAATAAGTTGTCTAAATCAGTAAAGGAACAATCTGAGGAATAGTATAATAGTACACCACTTCTGCATTTTCCACCCACGCCTGGTTTTGACTTACAAATACTGATGTAAAATACTGACCAAATACTCAACGTGTGCACGTGGTTATTCTACTGTATACTAGCCCATATGTAGGATAACTTTAAGTCCTTACTCTTTACAATGTGAAAAGACTTCACCTGCCAGTCATCACTAAAATTTCCACACATGCTCTAAGGCCTTATTCAGACCTCCTTGAGTCACGTACGTATTCTTTGCTTTTCACAGAGAGAACTCATTATAATCTATGGGGCTGTTCACAAAAAAAAAATCACAATGACGTGTTATTTTTTTTATCCATATCACGGATCAAGCTATAAATATATATAAGTCCTACACATACAAATCTATGGATACATGAAAATCACGGACAGTGCATGCATGGCTTCAATGTGACATCTGTGTTCTCTCCAAAGTTTAACATTGTAAAGGATAGGAGAAGTTTTGCAGTTTTTTTTTTTCATCAGTGAAAAATCACTCATGAAACACTGATAGTAAAAACTGCAAATTGGATCCCAAACATTGATGGGCAACGGTCTGTGTTTTACACATGAGTAAAATCATGGGCATCTGAGTGAGGCCTTACTAAGTTTAGGGAGTCAGTTGCTCCCAACCTGCTCGCATATTATACATTTTAATTTCTCTGCCACCATTGTAGCCTGGCTTGCAGAAATATGCTGTAAACGTTTGCTGCATGCTTGCAACATTAAGGCAGTTACGTTACACTCTAGAGAATCGAACCCCTTAAATCAGTGTTTCCTAAACTCTGGTTCTCATGGCCCCCAACAGATCAGATTTTCTGGATTTCCTAAGTATTGCACAGGTGATTGAATTCACATCAGAAACTGTGCAATACTAAGAAAATCCTGAAAAAAATGATCTGTTAGGGGTCTAGAGGACTGGAGTTTGAGAACCATTGCCTTAAATAGATACACATATTACAACCAGGGCCATATTTGGTGTCATTGCTGCCCCTCCCACTTTAAATAGTCATGCCCATACTAGTAAGGCAGACTAAGAGTGCCCATACCCTTAAGGAACCATATACATTAGACTAACGTCAGCTGAGCTATGGGGGCCCCAGACAGAGGATTGTCAGTGGAGATAAGAATCCAGCATATCCAATTTTGGATTGCAGATCATTTATTTCTCTAACAAATAAGCCTCTGCCAGAGATGTCTGACACCATCAGTACATTAATATAGCAATAGAACCATCACCAGTACATGAATACGTCAACAGAAACACCATCAGTACAGGAATACAGCACCAGAATCACCATCAGTACTAGAAAACATCACAAGAACCACTATCAGTATATGAATACAGCACCAGACTCATTATCAGTATTTGACTACATCACAAAACTTAGTACAACGAGCAATTACAATGTCAGGTCAGCCCCCACCATATACAATTGTGTTGCATGAACCTGGAGTCCGCATCCTGACATCTCCACTGATCGCTCAAACAGCCTCATAGAACTGCACAGCTCTTGAGACAGGAGATTATGACTTTTTACTGCATTTGTGACACTCGCATCCCTGCCCTGGGAAGATGGGGGGTTACTCGGAGCCAGGTCCTACTGAAGGTGGGGTGCAGCCATGGCCTGCACCCGTCCCGTTCCAAGGGCCGTCACATTAAAAAGGATGTAAGGGCTATCAGGGTTGAGTGGTTGCTATCGACTACGCCACCTGTGGTACCTGGTGAAGGCCACCAGCGCTGCTGCAGTCCTCTGAGGTGGGATGTTGTGGCAGCCGACGTTGATACTACTCCCCACAGGTGGAGCAGGGCCTCAGGGCAGAGGAGAAGGATGGAGGGAGTCGTAGTGCAGGGTGTCTGGTGCAGCGCAGTGTGCTGCAGAAATAACGAGTCCGGAGGCCATAGGGGTTGACTTCCAGGGTTTTTACTCACGGTGTAGAGTACAGCTGCAAGGCTTCTCCCTGCTCCTCACGGACTTCTGCGGTCACCAGGGACGGGGGTACGACAACCTCCGAGTAATTCAAGTGCTCAATCAGGACCCCTCACCAGAGTGTTCCTAGACTTCAGACTGAGTCCTCTCCTATTTGTGTGTGTAGATAGGCCAGGTCTCCCTCTGGACTAAGCTCAGAAACAGGGCACGGCTGGCAGCTCCACTCCTTCCGTTACCCGGTGGGATCCTCAGGGCCTGCCGGGCTTCCCTGACTAGTACGTAGAGTAGCAAAGTCAGGTGTCGGGGGCCGGTACCCCTCTTGCAGACGGAATCCCTCTGACTAGATCAGATTAGCGAGGACAGGTGGCGTATACCGCTCCGTCTGCATCCCCCTTGGATCCTTTTGCGGTGGATCTACACTCCTAAGCTCCGGGCCATCTTGGTCATGGTCCTTGACTAGGTTGAGACATACAGTACAGACCAAAAGTTTGGACACACCTTCTCATTTAAAGATTTTTCTGTATTTTCTTGACTATGGAAATTGTGCATTCACACTGAAGGCATCAAAACTATGAATTAACACATGTGGAATTATATACTTAACAAAAAAAGTGTGAAGCAACTGAAAATATGTCTTATATTCTAGGTTCTTCAAAGTAGCCACCTTTTGCTTTGATGACTGCTTTGCACACTCTTGGCATTCTCTTGATGAGCTTCAAGAGGTAATCACCGGAAATGGTCTTCCAACAATCTTGAAGGAGTTCCCAGAGATGCTTAGCACTTGTTGGCCCTTTTGTCTTCACTCTGCGGTCCAGCTCACCCTAAACCATCTCGATTGGGTTCAGGTCTGGTGACTGGAGGCCAGGTCATCTGGTGTAGCACCCCATCACTCTCCCTCTTGGTCAAATAGCCCTTACACAGCCTGGAGGTATGTTTGGGGTCATTGTCCTGTTGAAATATAAATGATGGTCCAACTAAACGCAAACCGGATGGAATAGCATGCCGCTGCAAGATGCTGTGGTAGCCATGCTGATTCAGTATGCCTTCAATTTTGAATAAATCCCCAACAGTGTCACCAGCAAAGCACCCCCACACCATCACACCTTGCTTCACAGTGTGAACCAGGCATGTAGAGTCCATCCGTTCACCTTTTCTGCGTCGCACAAAGACACGATGGTTGGAACCAAAGATCTCAAATTTGGACTCATCAGACCAAAGCACAGATTTCCACTGGTCTAATGTCCATTTCTTGTGTTCTTTAGCCCAAACAAGTCTCTTCTGCTTGTTGCCTGTCGTTAGCAGTGGTTTCCTAGCAGCTATTTTACCATGAAGGCCTGCTGCACAAAGTCTCCTCTTATCAGTTGTTGAAGAGATGTGTCTGCTGCTAGAACTCTGTGTGGCATTGACCTGGTCTCTAATCTGAGCTGCTGTTAGCCTGCGATTTCTGAGGCTGGTGACTCGGATAATCTTATCCTCAGAAGCAAAGGTGACTCTTGGTCTTCCTTTCCTGGGGCGGTCCTCATGTGAGCCAGTTTCTTTGTAGCGATTGATGGTTTTTGCAACTGCACTTGGGGACACTTTCAAAGTTTTCCCAATTTTTTGGACTGACTGACCTTCATTTTTTAAAGTAATGATGGCCACTCGTTTTTCTTTACTTAACTGCTTTTTTCTTGCCATAATACAAATTTTAACAGCCTATTCAGTAGGACTATCAGCTGTGTATCCACCTGACTTCTGCACAACACAACTGATGGTCCCAACCCCATTTATAAGGCAAGAAATCCCACTTACTAAACCTGACAAAGCACACCTGTGAAGTGAAAACCATTTCCGGTGACTACCTCTTGAAGCTCATCAAGAGAATGCCAAGAGTGTGCAAAGCAGTCATCAAAGCAAAAGGTGGCTACTTTGAAGAACCTAGAATATAAGACATATTTTCAGTTATCTCACACTTTTTTGTTAAGTATATAATTCCACATGTGTTAATTCATAGTTTTGATGCCTTCAATGTGAATGTACAATTTTCATAGTCAAGAAAATACAGAAAAATCTTTAAATGAGAAGGTGTGTCCAAACTTTTGGTCTGTACTGTATGTTAACTTGAACCTGCCCCTCGACCCAAGGCCAGGGTACGAGGGCCGTGTCCCCATCCTCTGCAGGTCCACACAGGATCCATGTTCAGGGAGGGAGATCACAATCAAAGAACCTAGAGCCAAGATGGCTGTGTATTAAATATGAAATATTAAGTGTAAACTAAATGTGAGTCCTCCACCCTCACCCACTACATGGTTCCCCCTATCTTTTGGTTCCCCAGTCTCCCAATTCCCAGTAGGGGCAGCACCTAGTGCCTACTAGCCCCCTCTGGTGGGAGAAGTGTGGTGTTGGATGTGGAGGTGAGGTCCTGATCATTGCACCGTGCAGCATCCCTGTGGTGGTCGAACCCTCAGGGGCGCCACACATTCATACTCCATTATGCGCGCTCCTATTTTCTGAGCTGCTCACTTCCAAGAGGTCTTTTGAGAAATTTGTGGACTCCCACAGACCTGATCAGATTTTAAGAGCCTAAAATATATAAAATCTCTCAAAAGTTTAGTTATTTTCTATGGTGCATTTACACTGGCTGATAATCGTTAGCTGATTATCGGCCTATCTACAGTGGGTACGGAAAGTATTCAGAACCCTTTAAATTTTTCACTCTTTGTTTCACTGCAGCCATTTGATAAATTCTAAAAAGTTCATTTTTTCTCATTAAAGTACACTCTGCACCCCATCTTGACTGAAAAAAACAGAAATGTAGAAATTTTTGCAAATTTATTAAAAAAGAAAAACTGAAATATCACATGGTCATAAGTATCTAGACCCTTTGCTCAGACACTCATATTTAAGTCACATGCTGTCCATTTCCTTGAGAAACCTTCTTGAGATAGTTCTACTCCTTCATTGGAGTCCAGCTGTGTTTAATTAATCTGATAGGACTTGATTTGGAAAGGCACACACCTGTCTATATAAGACCTCACAGCTCACAGTGCATGTCAGACTAAATGAGAGTCATGAGCTCAAAGGAACTGCCATAGGAGCTCAGAGACAGAATTGTGGCAAGGCACAGATCTGGCCAAGGTTACAAAAGAATTTCTGCATTACTCAAGGTTCCTAAGAGCACAGTGGCCTCCATAATCCTTAAATGGAAGAAGTTTGGGACCACCACAAGTCTTCCTAGACCTGGCCGTCCAGCCAAACTGAGCAATCATGGGAGAAGAGCATTGGTGAGAGAGGTAAAGAAGAACCCGAGATCACTGTGGCTGAGCTCCAGAGATGCAGTAGGGAGATGGGAGAAAGTTCCACAAAGTCAACTATCACTGCAGCCCTCCACCAGTCGGGCCTTTATGGCAGAGTGGCCTGATGGAAGCCTCTCCTCAGTGCAAGGCATATGAAAGCCTACAAAGAGTTTGCTCAAAAACACATGAAGGACTCCCAGACTATGAGAAATAAGATTCTCTGGTCTGAGACAAAGATAGAACCTGCACGGCTCCCTGCACATTAACCCCCACAATGATGCGATCGAAGTCGATCGCAGCATTGCGGTGGCAAGGGGGGAGGTGATCGCTATACTCACCTCTCCTGCCGGCGTCCCTCGGTGTCTGCGGCTGCTTCCGGATGTTGTTATGATGACCCGATGTCGTCATGACAACATGCAGGTCACCAGGAGGCAGGACGTTATTTTGGTCATGCACAGTGCATGACCAAAGTAATGTCTCCCCTGTGTGCAGCACTGACAGGCTGCATGGCATAGGGAGCTGCTGCTCTCTATGCCATGCTGCCGATCAGGCTGCAAAAAGTGAAAGTCCCATAGTGGGACATAGTGTAAAAGTTAAAAAAGTAGAAAAGTGAAAAATAAAATAAAAAAAAAAAGTAAAAATATTAAAAAAAAATGAAAAAAATAATCCCCAAAAAATAAAAATATATTGAACCCATAATATTTATTTATTCTGGAAAAAAAAAAAAAACATAAAAGTACACATATTTTGTATTGCCGCATCCGGAACGACCTGACCTATAAAACTGTCTCACTAGTTAACCCCTTTAGTGAACACGGTAAAAAATAAAAATAAAAAACTAACCAAAAAACAATGCTTTATCATCATACCGCCAAACAAAAAATGTAATAATACGTGATCAAAAAGACGAATGTAAATAAAAATGGTACCACTGAAAACTTCATCTTGTCCTGCAAAAAAACAGGCAGCCATACAGCTCCATCAGCCGAAAAATAAAAATGTTATAACTCTCAGAATAAAGAGATACAAAAAAAATATTTTTCCTAGAAAATATTTTTTATTGTGTAAAAGCGCCAAAAAAACTATATAAATCCAGTACCGCTGTAAATGTACTGACCCGAAGAATAAATCTGCCTTATCAGTTTTACCACACGCGGAGCGGTATAAAAGAAAACCCATAAAAATAATTCCGGAATTGCTGTTTTTTGTTTATTCTGCCTCCCAAAAATCGGAATAGAAAGAGATCAAAAAATGTCACGTGCCCAAAAATCGTACCAATAAAAACGTCAACTTGTCCTACAAAAAACAAGCTGTCACATGACTCTATCGGCCAAAATATGGAAAAATTATAGCTCTCAAAATATAGCAATGCAAAAACTAGTCTTTGCAAAAAAAAACGTCTTTTAGTGTCTGACAGCTGTCAATCATAAAAACCCGATATGAATCTGGCATAGCTGGAATCGCACCGACCCAAAGAATAAAGTCGTCTAATCACTTATACCACACGAGGAACGGAAAAAAAAATAAACTTTAGGGTTAGGGTTGTATTAGGGTTAGGGTTGTAATAGGGTTGGGGTTAGGGTTGTGCTAGGGTTTGGGTTGTGTTAGGGTTGTGCTAGGGCTAGGGTTGGGGTTGGACTAGGGTTAGGGTTGGGGATGTGATTGGGGTTAGGGTTGGGGATTGGGTTAGGGTTGGGCTAATGTTTAGGGTTGGGGTTGTATTAGGGTTGGGATCTTTTCAAAAGTAAAAAAAAAAAAAATGATGACGATATGGCGACCAGTGTTGAGCGCAAGTGCTCGCTACTTGAATTTGCATCGGGTACTCGTGTATTCACTGAGTATCGTGGGTGTTCGAGTGACATGCTCGAGTCTCTGTCCCATATGCTTCGCGGCCAAAAAAAACGTTGCTGGGATCACCTGCCATGCACGAGCAATCCCCGCATGTTTTTTTTTGGGTGTCTACAACCGTGAAACATGCGGGGTAGGGACTCGAGTATGTCACTCTAGCACCCGTGATACTGACGCGCCCCCTGGACCTGTGCTGCGCAGGGGATACCCGGAGCCGGGCCTTCTGTAAGATGCTGGGGGTTGTAGTCTCCGTGTAGCGGCGACCCGGTCCGTGCCCAGGGTGGTCAAACCAGTGGCAGTCTATTGGTATTGTAATTGTCCGACTACGCCACCCATGGATTGCGGTCAGTGGGGACCGCCGCTGCGCTGCAGACTGCTGAGGCTGATGTTATATGCGCAGCCAGGAATGAGATGACTCCCCACGGGAGAAGTATTGCCTCAGGACAGCTAGAGTGAATGTTGGGAGTGATGGTGTGAGCGTCCCATTACTGATGGTGCTGGTGCGGCGATGAAACACAGAGACTTGTAATTGCAGTTTCCAATGCTTTACTCACAGTTGTTATTCTGGTCACTTGTGCACATGAGGGACCGCCTGAGCCGTGCTGCGTTCACCAGGCAAGGGACTCGACCAACTCCCAGGCAATTCCAGAGCGTGGCACAGGGCTCCCTTGCTTTCCTTTCTCTGGCCGTCCCCACCAGTGACCCACCTTTGTCCAGCTACCTCGGGCCTTCTCTTGGCGGAACCTATCTCCGGTTTCCCTAACCCTATGCGGTATGCTTTCCTGGTGGATGTAGTGAGGGGTCGCACCAAGATGTGGTAACAACCTCCGGTCTTTGGCTGAGGAATCTGTTGCCTCCACCAATTTGGGTTCCGGTACCCTGTTCTGCCAACCCTTCACCCTGTATCTCCTGGGCATATGGGGTTCCTTCTGTCCTCATGTCTCTGGGCCTTTCTCTGTGTTCCTTGCTTCCTTTCTCCTCTGTTCCAGTTCCTTTCTTACTTTCCTTTCCGTTCCTTCTCCTCTCTCTTTCTGCTGTTTCTGGCCTCCACTCCAGGCCTGCCTCTGGAGCTGGGCCCAGACTGAGCCACAGCTCCCTGTCAGCCCTCTCTGGCTGAACTCCTCTCTGAACTGAACTGGACTCCACTCTCCCTCTATGTGTGAGCCCAGGTGACTAGCAACCAATGGGCTCCTACCTATGCCCAGAGACCCACCCCTATCTGTTCCTACACCACTGGGTATTCCACCCCCCGCCCCACTCCAGCCAGGGACAGATGCTGTCGTGCCTGCACTTCTGTCTAGTGGGAGCACCGTTGACCTGTCCCTCGGAAATGGGGTGTGTGTGGTGCATGCAGCTAAACGAGTCCTGGTCCACACTCCATCCTTTCCTGGGAGTGGAATATCACACATCTGGTTTGAGGTGCAATACCCCTGTAGCAGCCGAGCCTTCGGGGTGCTACAATACATGGTGCATACCCGAGTACCCGATGCAAACTCAAGTAGAGAGCGCTTGTGCACAAGATTAATGACAACTTGTTCAATATGATGACCTAATGTTATCAAATTATGTCGTACCTCTGGGTTCAAAATGTACACTATACCCCTTGATAAAATCCTTGAGGGATCTAATTTTCAAAATGGAGTCAATTGTGGAGGGGTTCCACTATTTAGGCACATCAGGGGCTCCCAAAATGTGACATGACGTCCGCTCTTGATTCCAGCCAATTTTGCTTTCAAAAAGTCACACAGTGCTCCATCCCTTCTGAACCCTGATGGGCACCCAAACAGTGTATTTTCCCCACATATGGTGTATTGGCATACTCAGGAGAAATTGCACAACACTTTTAAGGTTCCAGTTTCTCCTCTTACCCTTGTGAAACTAAAAAATTTGCGGCTAAAAGATTATTTTTTATGGAAAAAGTTAGATTTTTCATTTTCATAGCTTCATGTTATAAACTTCTGTGAAGCACCTGGGGGTTAAGTGTGCTCACCACACATCTAGATAAGTTCCCTGAGGGGTCTAGTTTCCAAAATGGTATAACTTATGGGGGGTTTCCACTGTTTAGGCACATCAGGGGCTCTCTAAACGCAACATGGCGACCGCTAATTATTCAAGCAAATTTTACATTCAAAAAGTCAAATGGCGCTCCTTCCCTTCTGAGCCCTGCCGTGCGCCCAAAAAGTGTTTTTTCCCATGTATGGGGTATCTGCGTGCTCAGGAGAATTTGCACAACAAATTCTGTGGTCCATTTTTTCCTGTTACCCCTGCAAAAATAAAAAAATTGGGGTCTAAAGTAACATTTTTGTGAAAAAAGTTAAATGTTCATTTTTTTCTTCCCCATTCCAAAAATTCCTGTGAAGCACGTGAAAGGTTAATAGACCTCTTGAATGTGGTTTTGAGCATCTTGAGGGGTGCAGTTTTTAGAACGGTGTCACTTTTAGGTATTTTCTGTCATAAAGGCCCCTCAAAGTCACTTCAAATGTGATGTGGTCCCTAAAAAAATGGTTTTGCAAATTTTGTTGTAAAAATGAGAAATCGCTGGTCAACTTTTAACCCTTATAGCTCCCTAATAAAAAAAATTTGGTTCCAAAATTGTGTTGATGTAAAGTAGATATGTGGGAAATGTCATTTATTAACTATTTTGTGTGATATATCTCTCCGATTTAAGGGCATAAAAATTCCAATTTTGAAAATTGCAAAATTTTCAAAATTTTTGTCAAATTTCCAATTTTTTCACAAATAAACGCAAGTGATATCGAAGAAATTTTACCACTATCATGAAGTACAATATGTCACGAAAAAGCAATCTCAGAATCAGCGGGATCCGTTGAAGCGTTCCAGAGGTATTACGGTACGGTATTACTGTCATAAAGTGACAGTGGTCAGAATTGAAAAAATTGACCCGGTCATTAACGTGCAAACCACCCTCGGGGGTAAAGGGGTTAATGAAAAAAATAAATTTTTAGAATTTACCAAATGGCTGCAATGAAACAAAGAGTGAAAAATTTAAAGGGGTCTGAATACTTTCTGTGCACACTGTATACAGGCTGCCAATCACCCAATGCAAAAGAAAAACATTAGTTCGCCAGATTAAATAATTTTTAAGCTTGCTTAAATATCATTGTTTTCAGCAGCACATTGTCCTGCATAAACATTTGCTGATGAGTACATTGCTATTCTATGAGCTCAGTATGTAAAAAAAGGAGAGAACAGGGTGCAATGGGTGACTCAGTAATGCAATTTGTAGAGGGGTGTGGGAATGGCTACTAACTTTATGGAGTTGTGCACCTCTGCACAACCCCAGTGTAAAGCTCCACAAGCTCTGCTCTGTTGGTGGCTGTCATCTTCTTTCAGCGGCGTTCACAGATCCTGATCTCACGGTGGTGAGTCACGTGATCAGGTTAGTTGCGCATACCGCCGAGATGGACGCCCAGCTTCACCAACACTCACGGCAGTGTTCCAGAGGGGTTAGGGCAGCGCAGCTTGGAAACCAGGGTAGTAACTCTTAGTTAACTTCATCCCACAGGTGGTTGAACAAGTAAATAAAGGCAGCTCTACCGCACCCCAGCAGGGGGAGAAAGACAATCAGTGAATGTGAATAGCGGTATCAGAGCGCCAATAACAGGGCAAAAATGAATTAAAATGACTGATTTGTTAATACACACAACGCGTTTCGGTGGACAAGGCCACCTTCATCAGGTGTGACAAGCACACCTGATGTTTGCTGCTTGTCACACCTGATGAAGGTGGCCTTGTCCACCGAAACGCGTTGTGTGTATTAATAAATCAGTCATTTTAATTAATTTTTGCCCTGTTATTGGCGCTCTGATACCGCTATTCACATTCACTGATTCTATGAGCTCAGAACATTCATATTAACAATCGTTCTATGCACATGACAGTGCAGTCGATCTGTCTAAACCATGGCATGTGGACCGCGGCACTCCCATTACTGGTGCACTAGCAGGATACTACCCATTATCGTAGATCTGAAGAACTATACGTTGCATAGTTAAATTGAGGAGATATTTATTAGCAATCCAATATGCATGTTAATTTTACATACAACGTTTTGGTCAATGACTTAGACATTCTTCAGATACACTATAAAATCAAATAACATAATGAAAACTAAGCAAATTGCAGACTAATTATAAAAAAAATAGTCAGAAAAGATATAAATAGTAAAATATACAGAAATTAAGGTCAACCAAACGTCAAAATATCTGTAAATAGACACAGGAGATATATTGTAGGAAAAATAAAAATATGGCTGCTATCACAAATTCAAGTGTGTGGTATTAAGGCAAGTATTGGAAGTGATGTATAAGACGTATGCTAATGTGTGAAAAAAGGGAATCGTACCCGATAAGAGGGATAAGTGTAAGGGTGTGACAGGGGCCACTCATGAGCTTCATGCCTCCTTAATAAAAAAGTACGCTTTACCTTAGTAATGTGGATACTGCTATAGACTGTATATACACTGCGCAAAAAAATAAAGGGAACACTCAAATAACACATCCTAGATCTGAATGAATAAAATATTCTCATTGAATACTTTGTTCTGTACAAAGTTGAATGTGCTGACAACAAAATCACACAAAAATCATCAATGGAAATCAAATTTATTACCCAATGGAGGCCTGGATTTGGAGTCACCCCCAAAATTAAAGTGGAAAAACACACTACAGGCTGATCCAACTTTGATGTAATGTCCTTAAAACAAGTCAAAATGAGGCTCAGTATTGTGTGTGGCCTCCACGTGCCAGTATGACCTCCCTACAACGCCTGGGCATGCTCCTGATGAGGTTGCAGATGGTCTCCTGTGGGAACTCCTCCCAGACCTGGACTAAAGCATCTGCCAACTCCTGGACAGTCTGTGGTACAACGTGACGTTGGTGGATGGAGCGAGACATGATGTCCCAGATGTGCTCAATCGGATTCAGATCTGGTGAACGGGCGGGCCAGTCTATAGCTTGAATGCCTTGATCTTGCAGGAACCGCTGACACACTCCAGCCACATGAGGTCTGACATTGTCCTGCATTAGGAGGAACCCAGGGTCAACAGCACCAGTATATGGTCTCACAAGGGGTCTGAGGGCGCCAGTGGCGACTTTGCCAATCCTGGTGTTCTGTGGCAAATGCCAAGCATCCTGCACGGTGTTGGGCTGTGAGCACAACCCCCATCTGTGGACGTCGGGCCCTCATACCACCCTCATGGAGTCTGTTTCTAACCGTTTGTGCAGACACATGCACATTTGTGGCCTGCTGGAGGTCATTCTGCAGGGCTCTGGCAGTGCTCCTCCTGTTCCTCCTTGCACAAACGCGGAGGTAGTAGTCCTGCTGCTAGGTTGTTGCCCTCCTACGGCCCCCTCCACGTCTCCTGGTGTACTGGCCTGTCTCCTGGTAGCGCCTCCAGCCTCTGGACACTACGCTGACAGACACAGCAAACCTTCTTGCCACAGCTCGCATTGATGTGCCATCCTGGATTAGCTGCACTACCTGAGCAACTTCTGTGGGTTGTAGAGTCTGTCTCATACTACCACGAGTGTGAAAGCACAACCAACATTCAAAAGTGACCAAAACATCAGCCAGAAACCATTGGTACTGAGATGTGGTCTGTGGTCCCCACCTGCAGAACCACTCCTTTATTGAGTGTGTCTTGATAATTGCCAATAATTTCCATCTATTGTCTATTCCATTTGCACAACCACATGTGAAATTGATTGTCAATCAGTGTTGCTTCCTAAGTGGACAGTTTGATTTCACAGAAGTTTGATTTACTTGGAGCTATATTCTGTTGTTTAAGTGTTCCCTTTATTTTTTTGAGCAGTGTATATTTTGTTGCAAGGTTTTCTGATTATTAATGCTGTGTATGATTTAAATGTATAACGTATAGGGAAAGCATAAGATATAGTTTAGGGTTTAGTTGGTGATAGATAGCAACATTAGAGCTGATAGGCGTTGCTGGGCCTATTAGTGTAGTGGTGGGCCTATTAGTGTATAAGATATAAGGCATCGTTTAGGACATACTGTAAGATCAATGCATGTTGTTAGAGGGTAGTGACTGCAGTTAAGTAGCGAAGAGTGAAGTTTGCCCAGCAGCCAAAGGAGACAGTTGGTGATTGGTCCTGTTAAAAGTGGGGGGGTTTGGGCCAGTGAAGAGCAACGGTTTTGACAGTTAGTCAGGCAGTCAGTCAGAGATGTAGAGAGATAGAGTTGTAACGTTTAAGACTGTGCAGTAGGAACAACTGAGAGGAAAGGCAGATTAGGCCAGAGGGCTGTAAAAGTACGGAAAGCACGGGATAGCCAGATACAGCATGTGGAAGGCCACCATTTCATTCTGCAGTATCTCCTGGAAAATCCGGGGTCTACGGCCTGAATCAGGTATGGAAACGGGTACCTCTTTCATCTCCCATAAAGGGGAGCTGGATGGGAGACTGACACAGAAGAGGCATGAGAGCTGTAGCCAGAAAGAGCATCTCAGGAGCCAGAAGGGCCAGAAATGAAAGGGAGAGCTCAGGCTGACAAAATGGATATGTGCCGTACTGACTGCCATAGAAATTGTGAACTTGTTGAGGAAAGTTAATATGTTAAAAATGGCCACGGAATCTGTTGTTCAATGTGTGGAGGCATCTGGATCCGGGACCGTGGCATCCTTCAAGACTTTTAGCTCAACAGTGAGTGTGATACATTTCATCCACACCACAAAACAGACAATACTTTATCTTTTATTTGTGGGGTGCCAGGGTGTGGAAGGAGAACAGCAGCCCCTCGCCACGACTACCACCCTGCGCCCCTCACATAAGGATGAAGATGGGCAAATGTGGAATCGAAGACATGGATACAGACTATCATGCTATGTCTGCATAATAGTAGATCTCATGCATAGTATACTCTGACAGAATGTATTAGGTATATAATATTGTATAACAAAAAGTGTGTAAGGTATGATATGTAAAGCAACAGTACATGTGAAAAAGACTTAGGTATACTAATAGATCATAGACTGAACATGAGTCAACAGTGTGATGCAGCAGCAAAAAAGGCAAATACAATTCTGGGATGTATTAACAGAAGCATACAGTCTAGATCACGTGAAGTCATTATCGGTCTTTACTCCTCTTTGGTCAGACCTCATCTGGAATACTGTGTACAGTTTTGGGCACCACATTTTAAAAAAGACATAGACAAACTGGAGCAAGTTCAGAGAAGAGCGACCAGAATGGTGACTGGTCTGCAAACCATGTCCTATGAGTAACAGTTGCAGGATTTGGGAATGTTTAGCTTGCAAAAAAGAAGACTGAGAGGAGACTTAATAGCTGTCTACAAATATGTCAAGGGCTGTCACATTGTAGAAGGATCATCTTTATTCTCATTTGCACAAGGAAAGACTAGAAGCAATGGGATGAAACTAAATGGGAGGAGACACAGATTAGATATTAGAAAAAACTTTTTGACAGTTAGGGTGATTAATGAGTGGAACAGGCTGCCACGAGAGATGGTGAGTTCCCCTTCAATGGACATCTTCAAACAGAGGCTGGACAGACATCTGTCTGAGATGATTTAGTGAATCCTGCTTTGAGCAGGGGGTTTGACCAGATGACCCAGGAGGTCCCCTCCAACTCTACCATTCTATGATTCTATGATTCTATGTTTCAGCTCAGGGGGGGAAGGAAACATCTGAGTGGGTCCCTAATCGGTAATACTGATTACAACTATGGTTGTGCAGCCTAATCATACCCCAAGCTGTATAATGGCCCCTGCATTAGTCCACAAGCTGTATAATGACCTCTGCATTAGTCCCCAAGCTGTATAATGGCCCCTGCATTAGTCCCCAAGCAGTATAACTACCATTGCATTAGTCCTTAAAATGTGCGAGGGCCCTCCACACTGTTTCAGAGTCTGCCACACTGTATAAGGGTCCCCCATTTTTATGATGCCCCCACATCACACCACAAGTTTTAATTTAAAAAAAAATCATATACTCACTTAACCTAGGATCCTGGCAAGTCCAGCGGCAAGACATCGCGTCCTGTGCGTGCGTCGGCATCTCAACCTTTCTTTGGCCCTCAGGCTTAAAGCGACCTGTGGGCTACAGAACATAGAGCAGTAGTGGAAGGAGACCATGTCTCCATGCTCTACTGCAGGGCTTAACTGTACTGGCGTTCTGCGCACGCCAATACAGTTAAGGTTAGGGTAGCTCCGGGTGGGCCCCTCAGAGAGCAGTGTCTGGGCCACTGCACCCTCTGTCTCCCCGGTAGCTATGCTACTAGTGACACTGCATTGTAACAGAAGATTAGTATAAAGATATTAACTGTAGGAGTTTTTATGTGAAAGAAAGTAGGTTTAATATAATAGTAAACCATAAATATATATATGTACACATACATAATATAAAAAGTCATCAGAGAAACGTGACAAAAACCTGGTGACAGATTCTCTTTAAACAACTGCCGATTGGCTTAATATAGCTGGTTAGCAGTCGTTTAAAGGCCCTGATTGTCTAGTGTAAATGCACCCTTACATTCAATTACTATAAAGGTGACGTTTTCATCTGGTCCTGATGACAGGGTGACTTTTCACATGCACAGCTCACCTCTGCAGACTTCCCTCTTCTCCGGTCTTTTGCATCACATCCTAATACAGTGCCCTTAAAAACATCAGTGTCATTATAATGCCTTCTGAATAAAGATATCCATCTGTCCATACAGGCACCGGACCTCCCTGTGACGATCGCAGCCCGGTAAAGGGAACGCTGTTGCCAGTGCTTTGTTTCAGCTGAATGTGCATCCTTTGATGAACATTCAACTGAAATGTATTGTGGCGCAGAGACCATGTCTCTGAATCGCAATACCAATACCAGCTACTAGCGCAGGCAGCGTATAACGTCACTGCCATGTGCTGCCCCAGCTGTGCAAGAGGAAGAGATCGCTGTTTGTAGAGGGAGTAAGGTCAGGTGAGAAGGATTTTTCCTTATGTGTATGTGAAGAGCGGCAACATTGGCTATGAGAAGGTGACCTGGATGAGGATATTTGCTACAAGAAGGTGACCAGGATGGGGACATTTGCTACATGAAGGTGAACAGGCTGGGGATGTTTGTACATGACTGTGACCAGAATGGGGATATTTGCTACATGAAGGTGACCAGGATGGGGACATTGCTACAACAAAGTGACCAGGATGGGGACATTGCTATACAAAGGTGACAAGCTATAAAATTGTACCATAACCCATATGATGAATGGCATTAAGAAAACACCAAAAATTATCAAACAGTTGTATGGGAAAAAAATGCAATCACTGAAAATGTCATCTCATCCTGCAAAGAATGTGGCCCATCAAATTAAATTTTTTTCTATGTGCCGCTCATATACCCAGCCACATTTGAGACCCCTGCTCTACACCGTTTATTTTTATATACTATGACTGCCACACTGTCCTTTATGAACTGTAACCATCACAGTGTCCTGTTATGAATTATGCTCACCACCTCAGCTTCCCTTATGAACTGTGGCCTCCACACTGTCCCCACTTCAGGCTCTCCTTATCTCCATACTGTCCCCTCCACACTGCCCCAGTCTATTCTGTTCCCCGTCTTGATTTTTTCGAGATCCCCACAGTGTGCATCACACTATATACTGCCCCTTATAGTGTTCACTCACACTATACAGTATATTGCTCACCATCGTGTGTCCTCACTCTTTATGCTGCCCTCTCATATTACACTGACAAGCAAAAGGGTAACAATGTTTTGAACTTTTGACTTTCAGGCTCCATATCACACCATCCACTACTGCTTCGAACATGAGACTACCATCATTTTATAGACAATAATCTTGGCTATCTCATAAGTAAATTTTGCTTGAACTATTTTGTATATGATTAGTTATGCAGATTCTTGTCATGTCCCTGTATTGTTACTGTTTTGCTCCTGGTGGTGGAAAAATGTTTTTCTTCCTGTATACTACAAATTACAACCTGTTCTCACATTCCCTAATAGCTCATTATGTTATTAGTAGTGTTGAGCCACCCCCGTAGTGTTCGGGTTCGGTTCGTCGAACACCGGGATGTTCGAGGAACTGTTCGTCGAACTGTTCGTCGAACACCTTAGAACACCGTCGAACACCGTTAAAACCAATGGCAGGCAAACAAAAACACATAGAAACACATAGAAAACACCTGCAAAGGTGTCCAAAAGCTGACAAACTGCTCAGAAGACACTCTCTTTAAAAAAGCCGGCCGGCAAATTCAGCAGCGGCATACACCGGTACCCGACAATTTAGACAAGAAGGAATAGAGCATCACACATAGATTAGATAGATAGAAACATGTCAGTCACACATATAAGAAGCACAGTGACAGTGTTGGTTACTGCACTTGTCATTTAGTGTAAAGGATTTATTAAAAAAAATATTAGTGTTTTCATGCACCGTCTCTTTAAAAAAGCCGGCCGGCAATTCAGCATCTGTACCCGACAATTTAGAACAGAAAGAATAGAGCTTCACACATAGATTAGATAGATAGAAACATGTCAGTCACATATATAATAAGTACAGTGATAGTGTTGCTTACTGTACTTGTCATTTAGTGTAAAGGATTTATTTAAAAAAATAGTAGTGTTTTCATGCACTGTCTCTTTAAAAAAGCCGGCCGGCAATTCAGCAGCGGTACCCGACAATTTAGAACAGAAAGATAGAGCATCACACATAGATTTGATAGATAGAAACATGTCAGTCACATATATATGAAGTACAGTAATAGTGTTGGTTACTGTACTTGTCATTTAGTATTAAAATAAAGGATTTATTATTAAAAAAATTGGCGTGGGGTTCCCCTTAATTTTAGGCTCTAGGGGAGGTTAAGCAGATGGCTGGGGCAGATGTTTGAAGCCTGGGAAGGGGGTAATACCCATGGAGCTTCCCAGGCTACTAATATCAGCCCCCAGCTGAATACATAGCCTTTACTAGCTATTAAAATGGGGGACCCCCCCAAAAAAATGACGTGGGGTCCCCCCTAATTTAATAGCTAGCAAAGGCTAGGCAGACAGCTGGGGGCTGATATTAATAGCCCAGGAAGGGAGCCATGAATATTGGCCCCCTCCCAGGCTAGAAACACCAGCCGTCAGCCGCCCCAGAAATGGCGCATTCATAGGATGCGCCAATTCTGGCACTTAGCCTCGCTCTTCCACGCTGCCCTGGTGCGGTGGCAGGGGGTAATAGGGTTGGGGTTGATGTCAGCTTATAATGCCAGCTGACATCAAGCCCAGGTTAGTAATGGAGAGGCGTCTATAAGACACCCCCATTACTAACCCCATAGTCAAAGTTAAAAAAAACACAAATACCCAGAATAAAGTCCTTTAATTGAAATAAAGACACAATCCTTTATTGTTCTAAATTAAACCATACTTACCATCGCGCCCATTCCAGCTGAAGCCAACGATCTCCTGCAATAAAAGAAAAATAATAAAGCAACCTCATCCTTACCTTTCCATGGTTCCCACGACAGCTTCAGCTCTGCTACATCGAGATGACAGGCTGGACCGCAGCAGAACGCTGCCATCCAGCCTGTCATCCCGCAGACACTGAGAAGCGCAGGCATGCTTGCGCTGCTCAGCTTCTCTCTGTGACGACATCCAGATGAGCCGAGTTCATGTCCAATGAACTCGGCTCACCTCATGCACGTCACTGACAGCGTGGGAAAATTCTCACGCTGAAGCGCTGATTGCAGGAGAATTTTCCCACGCTGTCAGTGACGTGCAGGAGGTGAGCTGAGTTCATTGGACATGAGCTCACCTCATGCACATCACTGACAGCGTGGGAGAATTCTCCTGCACTCAGCACTTCAGCGTGAGAATTTTCCCACGCTGTCAGTGACGTGCATGAGGTGAGCCGAGTTCATTGGACATGACCTTGGCTCATCTGGATGCCGTCACAGCGAGACAGTGAGGAGCGCAAGCATGCCTGCGCTTCTCAGTGTCTGCGGGATGACAGACTGGATGGCAGCGTTCTGCTGCGGTCCAGCCAGTCATCTCGATGTAGCAGAGCTGAAGCTGTCGTGGGAACCATGGAAAGGTAAGGATGAGGTTGGTTTATTATTTTTCTTTTATTGCAGGAGATCGTTGGCTTCAGCTGGAATGGGTGTGATGGTAAGTATGGTTTAATTTAGAACAATAAAGAATTGTGTCTTTATTTCAATTAAAGGACTTTATTCTGGGTGTTGTGTTTTTTTTAAATACTTTACTAGAAATTCATGGCGGTCATGTCTAATACTGGCGTGACCCCATGAATTTTGGGCTTGGGGCCAGCTGATAATACCAAGCTGGCCCTAACCCCTTTATTACCCAGTGAGCCACCGCACCAGGGCCCTGGATGAGTTGGGTACAGCGCCAGAAGATGGTGCTTCTATGAACGCGCCATTTTCCGGGGTGGCTGCGGACTGCAATTTGTAGCGGGGGGGGGGGGCCCAGAAAGCTTGGGCCTCCCTGCGCTGCAGATTCCAGCCCCCAGCTGCCTAGTTGTACCTGGCTGGACACAAAAATAGGGCGAAGCCCCACGTATTTTTTTTTTAATTATTTCATGAAATTCATGAAATAATTAAGAAAAAAAGGCCTTCCCTATATTGTTGTGTCCGGCCAGGTACAAATAGGCAGCTGGTGGTTGGGGGCAGCCCGTTCCTGCCTGCTGTACCTGGCTGGACACAAATATAGTGCGAAGCCCCACTTCAATTTTTTTTAATTATTTCATGAAATTCATGAAATAATTAAGAAAAAAAGGGCTTCCCTATATTGTTGTGTCCGGCCAGGTACAAATAGGCAGCTGGTGGATGGGGGCAGCCCGTTCCTGCCTGCTATACCTGGCTGGACACAAATATAGTGCGAAGCCCCACTTCAATTTTTTTAAATTATTTCACGAAATTCATGAAATAATTTAAAAAAAATTGACGTGGGGCTTCGCACTATATTTGTGTCCAGTCAGGTGCAGCAGGCAGGAACGGGCTGCCCCCAACCACCAGCTGCCTATTTGTACCTGGCCGGACACAACAATATAGGGAAGCCCTTTTTTTCTTAATTATTTCATGAAATAATTTAAAGAAAATTGACGTGGGGCTTCGCCCTGTTTTTGTGTCCAGCCAGGTACAACTAGGCAGCTGGGGGCTGGAATCCGCAGCGCAGGGAGGCCCAAGCTTTCTGGGCCACCCCCGCTGCAAATTGCAGTCCGCAGCCACCCCGGAAAATGGCGCGTTCATAGAAGCGCCATCTTCTGGCGCTGTACCCAACTCATCCAGGGCCCTGATGCGGTGGCTCACTGGGTAATAAAGGGGTTAGGGCCAGCTTGGCATTATCAGCTGGCCCTAAGCCCGAAATTCATGGGGTCACGCCAATATTAGACATGACCACCATGAATTTCTAGTAAAGTATTTAAAAAAAACACAACACCCAGAAAAAAGTCCTTTAATTGAAATAAACACACAATTCTTTATTGTTCTAAATTAAACCATACTTACCATCACGCCCATTCCAGCTGAAGCCAACGATCTCCTGAAATAAAAGAAAAATAATAAAGCAACATCATCCTTACCTTTCCATGGTTCCCATGACAGCTTCAGCTCTGCTACATCGAGATGACAGGCTGGACCGCAGCAGAACGCTGCCATCCAGCCTGTCATCCCGCAGACACTGAGAAGCGCAGGCTTGCTTGCGCTCCACAGTGTCTCTCTGTGAGGGCATCCAGATGAGCCGAGTTAATGTCCAATGAACTCGGCTCACCTCATGCACGTCACTGACAGCGTGGGAAAATTCTCCTGCACTCAGCGCTTCAGCGTGGGAGAATTCTCACACTGAAGCGCTGAGTGCAGGAGAATTCTCCCACGCTGTCAGTGACGTGCAGGAGGTGAGCTGAGTTCATTGGACATGAGCTCACCTTATGCACGTCACTGACAGCGTGGGAAAATTCTCCTGCACTCAGCGCTTCAGCGTGGGAGAATTCTCACGCTGAAGCGCTGAGTGCAGGAGAATTCTCCCACGCTGTCAGTGACGTGCAGGAGGTGAGCTGAGTTCATTGGACATGAGCTCACCTTATGCACGTCACTGACAGCGTGGGAGAATTCTCCTGCACTCACCGCTTCAGCGTGAGAATTTTCCCACGCTGTCAGTGACGTGCATGAGGTGAGCCGAGTTCATTGGACATGAACTCGGCTCATCTGGATGTCGTCACAGAGAGACGCTGAGCAGCGCAAGCAAGCCTGCGCTTCTCAGTGTCTGCGGGATGACAGGCTGGATGGCAGCGTTCTGCTGCGGTCCAGCCTGTCATCTCGATGTAGCAGAGCTGAAGCTGTCGTGGGAACCATGGAAAGGTAAGGATGAGGTTGCTTTATTATTTTTCTTTTATTGCAGGAGATCGTTGGCTTCAGCTGGAATGGGCGTGATGGTAAGTATGGTTTAATTTAGAACAATAAAGGATTGTGTCTTTATTTCAATTAAAGGACTTTATTCTGGGTGTTTGTGTTTTTTTTAACTTTGACTATGGGGTTAGTAATGGGGGTGTCATATAGACGCCTCTCCATTACTAACCTGGGCTTGATGTCAGCTGGCATTATAAGCTGACATCAACCCCAACCCTATTACCCCCTGCCACCGCACCAGGGCAGCGTGGAAGAGCGAGGCTAAGTGCCAGAATTGGCGCATCCTATGAATGCGCCATTTCTGGGGCGGCTGATGGCTGGTGTTTCTAGCCTGGGAGGGGGCCAATATTCATGGCTCCCTTCCTGGGCTATTAATATCAGCCCCCAGCTGTCTGCCTAGCCTTTGCTAGCTATTAAATTAGGGGGGACCCCACGTCATTTTTTTTGGGGGGGTCCCCCATTTTAATAGCTAGTAAAGGCTATGCATTCAGCTGGGGGCTGATATTAGTAGCCTGGGAAGCTCCGTGGGTATTACCCCCTTCCCAGGCTTCAAACATCTGCCCCAGCCGTCTGCTTAACCTCCGCTAGAGCCTAAAATTAAGGGGAACCCCACGCCAATTTTTTTAATAATAAATCCTTTATTTTAATACTAAATGACAAGTACAGTAACCAACACTATCACTGTACTTCATATATATGTGACTGACATGTTTCTATCTATCTAATCTATGTGTGATGCTCTATTCTTTCTGTTCTAAATTGTCGGGTACAGATGCTGAATTGCCGGCCGGCTTTTTTAAAGAGACGGTGCATGAAAACACTATTATTTTTTTTGATAAATCCTTTACGCTAAATGACAAGTACAGTAAGCAACACTGTCGCTGTACTTCATATATATGTGACTGACATGTTTCTATCTATCTAATCTATGTGTGAAGCTCTATTCTTTCGGTTCTAAATTGTCGGGTACAGGTGTATGCCGCTGCTGAATTGCCGGCTTTTCATGTTTCACTGTTGGCACTGTTCCCATCGATTTGGGCAATCACTGTAATGCCACAACCACCATGGCTGTGGCATTACAGTGAGTGGCAGACAATCCCTGCATGATTGGTGCTCTAAATAGCGCCAGACATGCAGGACACGCTTTTGGTGCACGAACAGTTATCGAACATAACCTCGAACAGCCGAATTTTTTGCAAATCGTTCGGGTTCGTCGAACAACTCGAACACCGCCCAAAACAGCTCGAATTTGAGATTGGCGAACAGTTCTAGTCGAACACCGCTCATCTCTAGTTATTAGGTTAATTCCCAAGCGAAAGGTCACTGGTTGGAATTGAGGAGCAGTCATGAAGAAGGTTTCCCAAGAAAAGAGAAACAGCATCATCCAGTTCGATAGCTGTCTCTTGACTTAGAAAATTTCCAAACTGCATCATGGAGTGCCATGACAGTTGGAAGAATGCGAAATGAAGTTTATCCATCCATTCAAAAGCCAAGAGGTGGACGTCCAGGCAAAATATCGACGTCAACAAGACGGCCTATTGCAAGGTCTATTAGTTCCGGAGCAACAAATACTGCGGTGGAGGTGACTCATATGCTTCATAATAATGGGATCACAGACATCCATGCAAGCACCGTGCGATTCACGTTACATAAGTCTGGAATGGTGGCCCGAAAAAAGGTGAAGCCTCGACCTCAATATCGTCATAAGAAGCGTCGGATCGAGTTTGCAAATAAGTACTAAAAGATGAGTTAGTTTGTACACTCGAATGCTATGAGTATGACAACGACCCAAAGCATACATTGAGATTGGAGAGGAAATGGTGAAATGACAATGAAGTAGAGGTGCTGGATTGGCCCCCCCAGTCCCCAGACCTCAACCCAATTGAACACTTGTGGTTAGAGTTGAAGAAAAAGCTGTATACATACCCAAGTGAGTCGACCAGTGTGCACCAACTTTGGGGATGTGTAGAAAAGACCAGGGATCAGATTTCGGTCAAGACATGCTTGAATCTGCTCAACAGCATGCCCAGAAGGATTAAGGCAGTGTTGAAAGCCAAAGGCGGATTTACAAAATACTAGCTAAATAATAAAAATTTAAATTTAGATTTAGAGCAAAACAGTAACAATGCAGTGACATGACTTGAATCTGCATAACTACTCAAATGATAAATAATTGCAAGTAGTATTAATGTATGAGATAGCCAAGATGATTGTCTATAAAATTATGGTAGGCTCACGTTTGATGCAGTAGAGGATGATGAGATATGGAGCCTGAAAGTCAAAAGTTCAAAACATTGTTATCCTTTTGCTCGTCAGTGTATGTCTTCACTATCTTTACCTACCCAAAATACTGTGCTCTCACTCTCTATACCTACTCCTAATAATGTGCCCTCATGCTCTATACTGATCCCCCACACTGTGCTCTCACTCTATTTACTGACCCCCCACACTCTCTCCTCATTCTCAATACTTGACCCCCCATACTATACCCTCGCTTTCTATAATGACCACCCAAACTGTGCTATCACTCTTTATACTGACCCAGAATACTGTGCTCTGACTCTCTATACTGCCTGTCATACTGAGCCCTCACTCTCTATAATAATAATCTTTTTATTTATATAGCACCAACATTTTCCGCAGCGCTTTACAATTCAGACAATTTACAGACATTATCGGCACTGTCCCCATACTGTCTCTATACTGCCTCATCATTCTGTGCCCTTAATTTCTATACTGACCATCATACTGTGCTCTCACTTTCTATACTGACATACTATACTCTGGCCTACTCTCTATAATGTCTTCGTACACTGTACCCTCACTATCAATACTGACCTCAAATACTTTGTCCTCATTCTTTATACTGCATCCTCATACTGTGCCATTACTTTACATTGCCCCCATACTCTACTCTAATTCTTTATACTGACCCCAAATACTGAGCCCCCAATACTGTGTCGTATCTTCACACTGCCACCCCCTTACTGCCTCTCCTCCATTCTGTGCCCTCGAACTGATCCTCCATCTGTATACTGCCCCAATACTGTGCCCTCACTCTTTATACTGACCCCCATACTGTGTCTTCACTCTTAATACTGACCCCTCCATACTCTGCCTTCACTCTCTACTACCCCCCATTCTGTGTCCTCACTCTCTAGGCTGACCCCCTTACTGTGCCTTCACTTTCTATTCTGCCCTCTATACTGTGCCCTTACTCTGTCCTGCCCCCATACTGCACTTCATTCTCTATACTGACCCCCAATGCTGTCTCCTCACTATCTCTTCTAAACTCCATACTGTGCCTTCACTCTCTATACTGCTCCCCCAAATTGTGCTCTCATTCTCTATAGTGACCCCACATACTGTGCCCTTTCTCTGTATACTAAGCTCTCCCACAGTCTATCTTAAAAGCCCCCTGTATTTTCATCTGTGGCATGATGAGGTGATGTCATACCACTACAGCGAAATCAGCACACCGATGCACGTTGAGGCAAGGAGCTGATTGAAGCTTTTCTGGCCCTAGAAGGGCTGACTCACTCTGAGGTTCATTTATATTCAATTCTTAAAGACAAAAATACAAATTAATGCAGTGCCCTCCTCAAAGAAGCTGAAGTGCCCTCCTCAAAGAAGCTGGTTTTGTTATGTGGTCTGGTTTGCAGAGTGGAGGAAAGATTTAAAAATATTTCCTTTCTCCTGATTCCGCCCCTCGCAACTCGTCACCCTAGGAACTGGACATCCGGTGCCTAGTTGCAAGTATGGGCCTGATCACACTCCACTTTGTTGTTATAGTCTCTATTATATTACGTGTAAAACTCTGGCCTGTGAGCCGAATCTGTAGAGATCAATGGCAAAGTGTATATGATTGCTGCACAGCAATGCTTGCAAAGGAAAATTCCTCTGTACTTTAACCCTTTCACACCGAAGCCTGTTTTCGCCTTCCTGGCCAGGCCAATTTTTTCAATTCAGAAATTGTCTTTATGTAACATATTGTACTTGATGATAGTGGTAAAACTTCTTTGATATGACTTGCGTTTATTTATGAAATAATAGGAAATTTGGAGAAAATTTTGCAATTTTTAAAATTTTATTTTTATGCCCTTAAATCAGAGAGTTATGCCACACAAAATAGTTAATAAATAACATTTCCCACATGTCTACTTTACATCACAATTTACACATAATTTTTCTTTTGTTAGGAAGTTATCGGGGTTAAAAGTTGACCAGAGATTTCTCATTTTTCTAACAAAATTTACAAAATTATTTTTTTTAGGGACCACATTACATTTGAAGTCACGTTGAGGGGTCTATATGACAGAAAAAAAACAAAAGTGACACCAATATTAAAACTGCACCCCTCAAAATGCTCAAAACCACATTCAAGAAGTTTATTAACCCTTCAGGTGCTACACAGGAATCAAAGGAACGTGGAAGGAAAAAATTAACATTTAACTTTTTTTCATAAAAAATTTACTTTAGACCCAATTTTTTTATTTTCACAAGGGTAACAGGAGAAAATTCATGGTACAATTTGTTGTGCAATTTCTCCTGAGTACACCGATACCCAATATCTGGGGGAAAACTACTGTTTGAGCGCACGTCAGGGCTTGGAAGGGAAGGAGCGCCATTAGATTTTTTGAATGCAAAATTTGCTGGAATCATTAGTGGACACCATGTCACATTTGGAGAGCCCCTGATGTGCCAAAACAGTGGAAACTCCCAATAATTGACCCCATTTTGGAAACTAGACCCCTCAAGGAGCTTTTATATATGAGTGGTGAGCACCTTGAACCTCCAGATGCATTACAGAAGTTTATAACGTTGAGCCATGAAAATAAAAAATCACATTTTTCCCACAAAAATGTTCTTCTATCCCCAAATTTTTATTTTCTCAAGGGTAACAGGAAAAATTGGACCCCAAAATTTGTTGTGCAATTTCTCCTGAGTTTGCAGATACCCCATACGGGGGAAAAACTACTGCTTGCAGATTTTCCTAGAATAGTTTGCAGACTCCATATACGGAGCCCCTAAGTGCTAGAAGAGCAAAATCCCCTCTCAAGTGACCACATTTTGTAAATTATACCCCTTTGGGAATTTATCTACAGGTGTATTGACGATTTTGACTCCCTGGGTGTTTTCCAGAAACTAGCAGTAGTGGATGTTGCTGAGTGAAAATTGCAAACTGCCATAGTAGCGACCAGTATGTTGTAGTGACTAGTATGTTGTAGTGACCGTACATTGTGCCCAGCTCGTGCTTCTGGAGAAATGCTCCCATAAATTAGGTGGGCTCTCATCGCTACAGAAATACCAAACGTGGATGCTAAATGTGGTTTAGGCATACTGGGGCTCAAAATAGAGGGGGCATTTGAATTTGGGAGGGCAGAATTTGCTGGATTTCTTTTGGGGGGAAAGGGTCATAGCCCTTTTCCAGAGCCTTTGTACTACCAGTAATGTGGAATTCCCCCTATATTTCCGTTAACAGATGACGGACCTGAGTGGGGACTTGCTTTTCTTGTGGACTGAGTTGAAACTTATATTGGGAAAATTTTACATAACATTTTGGATCACATTTATCCGGCGCTCTACACTGAGCACTTACTTTGGGGTTTCCATCTAAATATAAGAGTGACGTGACAGATGAAACCCCCGATGGATTCATTCACTATAATGAGTCAGCAGAGTTACTCTGGATTCCGTCTTGCCTCTGTTCATCAGTGTCCTTCTTTCCAGAAGTGCACAAAACTGTGGCGGACCGCGCTTTTATGCACGCCTAAAAAGACGGACACCACCGGATCACAGGTCAGGGGGCATCCACAGTGCCTCCATCTCTCTCATTATAGGGAATCTTCCACCAGGTGTCCCATCTGAATCATGTATTTCAGACAATTAAACGGAATCCCTGGGGTAAGCACTCAGCACAGAGTGCAGGATAAATGTGAGCCGATCCTTACTGCGATCTTTGGGAGGCAGGTGAAGAATTGGTTTTATTTATTTTTTATGCTGTTCCTCATGTGGTAGTGATTAAATGGATTTATGGATTTATTTTTCGGATCAGTGCGATTACAGAAATAACAAATTTATATCGTTTTGTATGTTTGGTTGCTGTCACAAACTAAAAGATGCTTTTCATTGCAAATACAAGCTTTTGCATCGCCATATTTAGACAGCTATAATTTTTCCATATTTCGGTGGACAGGGTCATGTGAGGTCTTGTTTTTTGCTGGACGAATTGACGTTTTTATTAATACCATTTTTGGGCACATGAAATTTTTTGATCACTTCCTATTCCGATTTTTAGGAGGTAAAATAAACCAAAAAATGCAATTTAGGAATTGTTTTTTTTATGCCATTCTGCATGTGGTAAAAATGATAAAACAGCTTTATTCTTCGGGTCAGTATTAGTGTTGAGTGAATTTGTTCGGCATTTCAAATTCGTGTTCGGGGTTCCGACTTGTTTGCGACAAAAAATCGCCTCCGCCCACGAACATCCCTGATTTGCCACACTGTCATGCAGATATCAGCTTGGCAAATCAGGGATGTTCATGGGCGGAGCCGATTTTTTGGCGTGAACAAGTCGGAACCCTGAACACAAACACGAATTTGAAATGCCGAACAAATTCGCTCAACACTAGCCAGTACTACTACAGCTATACCACATTTATATATTTTTTTATGTTTTATCGCTTTTATACAATAAAAATTATTTTAAAGAAAAAAAGAATTATTTTTCCATCACTTTATTCCACTTTCTATTTCATTCATAAGAACCGGGATGACCCAACAGTACGACCAATAGTGTCCGGGAATGAAGGTTTATGCAAATTAGTTTGCCACATAATAGAGTACTTCTTGAAACCAATTGTGGCTACCCTCCCCTCCCACATACAAGATACAATGGTGGCATTAAAGAGACTTGACTAGCTGCAGTTAGAAGACAATTCAAAAATTTTAACCGCAGATGTGGAGGCTTTATATTCCTCAATTAAGCACACACATGGATTAAGGGCCATTGCTTGGTTTTTAAAGAACAGTAACCAAGATCCCAAATTATGTGAATTAATATTAACACTGACTGAATTTATTCTAACCCATAATTGTTTCATATTTAAAGACCAAATCTTCCTTCAACAAGGGACAGCCATGGGGGGCGCTTGTGCCCCAGCATATGTAAACCTTTTCCTAGGCCTTTGGGAAAGAGATATTTTCCAGGGTCCCCAATAGAGGGTGCGGAATTAATCCACAATTGGATTTGATATATCGACGATGTGCTCTTCGTTTGGGAGGGGTCGATGGGGGAGTTGGAGAATCTTATGGAAACACTGAACAATAATGAGTTAAATATTCAGCTGACATATACTTATGGACGAAAAGTGGATTTTTTGGACATTGATATAGAGGTGATGCCAGATATCAGAATTAAAATAAATATATTCCGTAAACCAACAGCTACGAACTCATTGCTGCATGCTAAATCTTCTCACTTGGGGTCTACAATTAAGTCTGTTCCAGTAGGCCAGTATCTGAGAGCAAGAAGGATATGCTCTACAGAGGAATGCTTTCAAAATCAAGCTAATGACCTCTATTCCAGATTTAGGGAGAGGGGATATGGCCGTAAAACCCTACGACAGGCATACAAAAGGGCATCCAATATAACGAGAAACCAGCTTCTATATGATAATCAGGTTGGCCCAAAAAAGGAAAATTAGGTTCGACTCATCAGCCCCTATAATAAGGAATGGAAAAAATTGGTGGGAATAGTACAGAAGCACTGGCATGTACTACAGACGGATCCAATCTTAAAAAGGATACTTCCAGATAGACCCCTGATTATGGCCAAGAGATCAAAAAATCTCAAAGATCTACTTGTGAAAAGTCACTATACGGCACCAAAGAAAGTAACTCAACTTTCATTTGCATCCCATATGGTAGGGTTTTACCTGTGTGGAAGGTGTAGAGCATGTGCAAATCTAATCAAAAGTAAAGAATTCAACAATGCGGATGGAAGTAGGAGATTCAGTAGAAGGAAGTTTCTCACCTGCTCTTCAAAAGGCATCATATATCAGGCACGATGCCCATGCAATAAGGCATACATTGGAATGACCACACGTGAATTGAGAGTTCACGTTCGCGAACATGTAAGAGATATCGGGAAATCCAAAACACTAGAGGAGGGAGAACAGTTGAAAACTCTACCACGTCATTTTAGAGATATGCATAATTCTGATGCCAAAGGCCTCTGCGTAATGGCGATCGACCAGGTACGTCTGGGGTCCAGGGGAGGGAATTTATTTAGAATACTCTCTCAGGTGGAGAGCCAATGGATTCATCAACTCAACACCATGACCCATGACACCCATGGGATTAAATGAAAGCCATGGTTCTGGTTCATTTGTATAACTTAAATATAGGGATATTGTGTATTCTTGGAGTTTTAATTGTTTTTAATTTGCGTGTTCTAAGTGTAAATTTTATCTTAAGTTCCCATTTGCAAGTATATAGATTGGTTGCTGTTCTCTTTACAGTTCCATTTCGGGACCTCTTGTTGAGTGATGGACTGATGGCACGAGGGATGGGAGTCTGACATCACACCCGGCTGCTGCTTTCTATATCATTCCACATCTGGAATTCCTGCCGAGAGATGGGTTAATGGCACGAGCGAAGAGAGACCGATGCTTTTCTAGGACCATTATTGTAAGCTTGTATTGGAGATCTTGATCAAGGACGTCAACATTGAATGACATTTCATGTCACCTGAACATTCGGACCTGTTGTGATCAAATAGGAAGAAACAAAGACTACGATGGAAGAATGTTATCCTCCTGTAACCTCTTGGGAATAATCTTATGGAGTGCTCTATATCCTAGAAGAACTTTGGGTATTCTTGGTCATACCACTCGAGTGAATACGTAAATGAAAAATTAAGTGGGATTGAAATTGGAGTAGTCTCTATTTGTAAAAAAAAAAATTTGGGGGCTAGATATGTATAGTGGGCATAACATATAAATTTGATTATATATATATCTCTAAGGATTTGTCAAGTATGATGACATGACTGTGCCATTAGTGGGCACTATATACCGTACCCATTCAAGATTACATGTTCCATAGTGGTTGTAATCACATCTATATTGATCTATACGAAAATGACCATCTATGCATTATGAATGTTTAGCAGGGTTTCTGTTTTTATTTATCTTGTGCATTGATTATGACTAATTCTAATAATTCGTAAAAGGTGTTAATGGAATAACTGTATATACCAATGTGAAGTCTTAGTCTCTATATATGTATAATAACCTATGGATGACATAGTTAAGAATTTACAAGGGTCATCCTTATCAAAAGTTTAGACTCCGGTATAAGAATAACAAAAAAATTCCTTACAATTAGCATTTAGGGCTGTTTTTGAATTTTCGTGCCTAGCTCTATGGCTATTCTTCATATCTTTATGTATTTTTATCCGATGTGGCCAGGCCCATAAGATTGAAATTTATATCCTTATATTGTACACCTTATTGGTTTAGTTGTAACTGTAGTTATTAACAATGTATACAGTGGCTGGGCACGAATTTATGGAATAGGGATCGGTAGTAAAGTGGATTGTTAAGGTGGCTTTAATATCAGTATGTATAGCATTATAGACTTTTTATGCACATGTTATGGAATATTAGCATCTTACAGACATACTTGTGCGCAAAACCATGGTGTCATGTATTGTTCAGTATACATCGCTGTCCTGTATACTTAGTGATCCGCAGCGGTAGGTTCGGGCATCAGTTTATCTTCTTTCTATACTTCACTCTCTTGCTTCAGTACGTAACACTCTGCATCACTTCTCTTATTGTAGTTCGGATCGTCCAGTGCGCATACACAGCGTGTGACTCCTGGAGCTTCCTGACGCGCCGACAGGCCCGACACGCAACCACCGCTGCCTAGCAACGGTGGGGTGCGTGCGGTCCACCGAGCGTGAACGGAAGCATCCATGCTCCACCCATGACGGAAGACAGGAACATGTGACCATGGAGTAGATTTATCACTGGATGCTTATATGTATATATACATGTTAGAACCTTCCTGTTTGTTTTTTCTATCTTGTGTTTTGCGGTCACGTGACCATCTGCCTTTATATTCCAGCTCCGCCCTTCTGGCTGTGCTGGACTTCAGTGTTTGACTGTTTCTCTAGCCTGGTGCTTCGGTGCCTTTCTCTGTTAGTTCGCTTGGTCCTCTGGGACCTCTAGTACATTTTTGTCAGTTTGTCTTTTTGTGTTCTGCAACAACTTCTCTGTTTAGGAGGTGTCCCATTTTTGTCCCAGTCCTTAGTTCTTTTAGGGACCCCTCCCTTAATTCTATAGGTCTTCATTCAGACTAGCCGAGGACTAAGGCGGGTCTGTTCACTAGGAACAGGCAGCCCGCTACATCGTAGGGATTTAGATTAGTCTTACTGTAGGGACAGCTTTCCCCTATCTTTCATTAGTACATGTTGCAGATCATAACAATACACACACCAAACCCCGGTTAGATACACCTCCTGATTCAGATATGGGCAAAACGCGCGTTGGGGCATTGAGGTTAACAGCGCATACAGCCATCTTATTGCAGGTAACGATTCTAATACACTATGTTTGGGTCCCTGCTGCATGCATATTTGCACACTGGACGGTTTGCACTTCATTAGCATAAAGGCTGCAAGGTCACCTAGCAGATAGAGCTCAAATTGTAGCTTATCTTGCAAAGGAGCACTTTCTTATTTATTGGTTTATAGCACTGCTCTTTAGATGATCTTATGAACTGCTTTCCCTTTTGGGACCTGAAAGGGTGTCTTGAATATGGAACTCATTGCTGTATCTAATCCTCATTTTCACGGTATGCACTTTATTTTATTCTATGTATTTTTAAGCTGTTTCAGTAAAAATAATATTTTTAGCAAAATACTCTCTGTTCTTCTCAAATATAATGTTATGCTTTATTCTGAGAGCTATAACTTTTTTATTTCTCCGCTGACAAAGCTATACAACAGCTTGTTTTTTGCCGGACAAGATGACGTTTTCAGTGATACCATTTGTTTTCTTTAGTCTGTGTGCCCACGATGCATTTTTTAAGCATTTCCGCAGCGGCAAAAACGCTGCAGAAATGCTTAAAAAATGCATGGTAGAAGGCCTGCCATGTTCCTCAATGATAATCCGCATGTGCTGTGCACATGCTGCGGAAATTTCTGCAGCGGATTATCATTGCGGAAAAAAATGCAGCACTACCAATAATTTTGCGGAAGCGCTGCGTTTTCGCCACCACTGACTTGCATTCCGCTTCACTAGATAAGCACATGCGGAATACATGCGTTCAATGTGCGGATGGTACCCAGGTCTAGAGAAGAGGAAACTCTCCTCCGGACCCGGGTACCATAGAAAACTGTAAAAAAAAAGAATACAATAAAAAATAAATATATACTTACCTTCTGGCGGCCCCCGGTGTGCTCCTCCTCTCATGCTGGAAGATCGCGATGAACTGGAGGACCTGCGCTGACGTCATTGTCATGTGACGGGTCACATGACGCTGACATCGGCAGGTCCTTCAGTGTACCGCGATCTGCCGGCAGCTGGGACCGAGCGAAGCAAGATACCGGGGGCCATCGGAAGGTAAGTATAGATTTATTTATTTTTTTTTTACATTCTCTTGGGTCACACTATATAAATCCATGCTGTTTGCATGGATTTATATAGTGTGACCAAGTTGTCAAGCACTTTCCAAGTGATGCTAAAATCGCTTGGAAAGTGCTTTTCAACCCGCATGCGGAAATGCATGTGAAAAACGCTTCACATCTGCATGTCCCTGGCAGGAAAAACGCATGTACAATCCACATGCGTTTTTCTCTGCCAGGGAGATGCAGAAACACTCAGGAAAAATCAGGAGGATTTCTGCATCGTGGACACATAGCCTTAAATTTGTCTTTTTGATCGCGTTTTATTGCACTTTTTGTTCTGCGGTATTTATTTTTTTACAGTGTTCAATTAACTGGGTTAACTAGTGGGACAGTTTTATATGTTGGGTCATTCCGGACGCAGGGATACCAAATGTGTACTTCTTTTTGTACATAAATAAATATATTTATTGGATTAATATTTTTTCCTTTTTTTTTGTTCTTTATTTGGGGATTTTTTTTTATATTTTTAAATTTTTAATAACTTTTTTAAAACTTTTTTACATTGTCCCAGGATGGGACATCATCTTTCCCTGCCCTGATCGCTGATCTGATACTGTGCAATGTCTCTGCACTGCAGGGCATCAGAGCAGGAGGGAGGAGGCGTGTCAGCTCCTGCTCTGAGCAGGAGCTTAAAGGCCACTGTGCCTGGGTGACCCTGTGGCCATCTTGTGGCCCAGGGTCAACATGGAGACCATCGGCACAATGCAATCGCATCATAGGCTCACCCCGATATACACACCGGACACCGGGTCCGCGCCTACAGGGTCCCTTTATACCCAGGAGGGGTCGACGGCATTCCAGGAGGACTACAAGTCCCTGGCAGACCTGAAGCTAGAACCATTACAGGGCGAGGAACCACAAAGGCCCCGGTGACCAGGGATAGTGGTTGCCAGCAGAAGGTCCTACTACCGAGCGACAGGTGAAGGAACAGCGCGACACATAAGCTAGGCCCAGTTGCAGGCTGGCCAGGAGCATACAGAGAGGCAGACACGGACCAGGAGGCCTTATACCCGCTCACTGGGGAGAAGTCCTGAAGTGCACCCATCCTACTGAGTACCCTGGACCGTACCTGACGTCCGCACCAGTAAATGTATTGAAGCGAATCCCCTGTCTCTGTCAGTTACTCTTGCTGCGCCATCCCGCCTGCACTACAAGCCCCAGCAGCACCATTCACCACCAAACTCCACACTGCCTCGGGGGCCCGCTCCGCCTGTGGGGAGCAGAAACATCCCAGCTGCCATCCCATCACCCCCCGGAGGTCTTCAGCAGCGCTGGTAATCCTTACCAGATACCACAGGTGGCGTCACGAACTCTATAAATCCCATTTAAACAATCCCCCCTTTTATTGACCGCCCTGGGTCACGGACCAGGCCAGCCACTGTGACATATTCCCCCAGCATCTACCGGCCCGGCACCGGGTTCCCCACGGCCCAGGGGGTGCATCAAACTTGGCGTCACGAACAGGATTGCGTGCCCGTTGCCATCGGGTACTGTGCGCCTTAAAGAACTGTGTCGCATACCGTGGTGAAGCTTTCCCGCCAATTGCCGCTGTTTCCCGCCATTGTCCGCCATTAAAGAGTCGCCGCGCGGGAAGAAGAGGGGCGTAACCGCGGGAATCGGAGAGGCGTGACTGCTGGAAGCGCGCAAAGCTCAAGCCCCGCCTCGCGCTCTGACGCAGCACCAGGAAGCGTCAGGTACTGGAAGGAGACCGTCGTCTGCGGAGCTGCGGTCTACCCGATTAAAGAAACAGGAGGTAGGCTACGGTTCACTAGGGGGGCGCAACCATGGCCGACGACCAACAAGCCTCCGGAGCACCGGTTAACACTCCTGAGGCTCAACTTGCGCTCGGCGCTGCACAAGCCGGAGCGGCCGCCCCACCAGCAGGGGTCGTGACTCCGTTTATACCCATGGTCCTGCCGTATATCCCTGGAGTGAAATGGCTTCCCCAGTATGATGGCAAACTAGATACCCTGTCTGGGTTCAAGAGAAAAATATGCGGTTTACTGGATATGTACTCAATGACTGGTAAGCAGAGAGCCGCTGTTGTGCTGGGACAATTGACTGGTGCCGCAGAGTGTGAAATTGAAACCTGGCCAGCCGCAGACCAGGAATCAGTATCCATTATCTTTAAGAGACTGCAAACTGTCTTTGAACACCGCACTGAGACAGATCTCCGGATGAGGTTCTACCACTGTACCCAGAAACCTGGGACAGTGTCCGGGACTATGCCTGGCGCTTACAGGAAGCCTTGCGGGCCCTGAAACAGGTTAGTCCAGCCAGCATACACGATGAGAATAAAATGCTGACGGAACAATTCATCCGGGGGTTGAGGTCCCAGGAGGAGAGCAGAACTGTACGGTGGTGGGCTTTAGATCATCCAGGCGCCACCTTTGACACCCTGAAGGACATGTCTATTAAGGGTCTACAGCCCCTGGAAACATCAGGGACTGCTATCCAGCGTTACCAGGGTGGGGCCACTCCAGTGGCCGCAGCACCCACTGCTCCTTCATTGACGGCTGAAACAAAAATGCAAACAGTGCCCACTAGCCAGCTGGACAGCCTGCGCTCTGAAGTGCGTCAGCTAAGTAAAACCCTGGCCACTGTCCTGAGCACCCTGCAACTACAGACGGAGCCCGAGCCGGAAGGAAGGATACTACTCGCCGACAGCCCTGAGGATGTCCCCTGGATGAGGAGAAGAAGGAGGACATTGCCACCCCGTAGAAGGACAACGCCACCCCGGAGGAGGACAATGCAACCCCGTGGGAGGACCAACGCCCAACGTCGCCCTCCAGGAGACTTTACCTGCTACCGTTGCCACAAGGCAGACCACACAGCACGGAACTGTCCTTTAAACGGGCAAACGTTGGGGCCGAGGGCCGACACCCAGGAGTAAATCAACCAGGCCCATCAAGCTGGTACCATCAGTTTGTAGGAGGAAGGCCTTTCCAGTCCATCATGCTGGACGGTATAGCAACACCTGCATTACTGGACACCGGCTCACAGGTAACCATCATACCTGATGTCCTCTACAAAAGGTACTGGTCCGTAGATGAACTCCAGCCGACAGCCCCGAACAACTCTGTGTATGCCTCTAACGGCCTTCCTCTTAACCTAGTAGGGGTTAAGGACGTGACAGTGAAGGTGGGGAGAGCGGAACTCAAGGACCAAGGACTGATTGTAGTGGACCCTAACCCTGGTGATACAAGCTTGTATATGATACTTGGTACAAATATTGTTGGTAACTGTTTGGGAGAAGTGCTGTTTTTACGCCAACAGAATGCTGACACTGCCAAACCAGGGCAGAGGAAGGTGCTCCAGAGAGAGATTCGAGCCCTCCTGTACCAGCAACAGGTAAAGATAACAGGTGGTGAGATTGGTAATGTACGGGTGACAGACCCAATACCCATTGTGATTCCCCCAGTGAGTGAGATGCTGATTTGGTGTAGGGCAGCAATAGGTCTCAAGGGACAGAACTACCAGGCGGTAGTGGAGCCCATTAGCTCAGAGCACAGACCTATACTTTTAACTGCTAGAGGGGTAGTTGATGTACGCAATGGGAGGGTACCCATACGTCTTCTAAATTGTGGGGAGGAGGAAGTCAAATTGCCAAGGTACGCCACTGTTGCCAGATTGTATACTGTGAATGATGATGCCATACACACAGTGGAATCCTTGACCCCACCAGATACAGTGGAGGACAATGACTCCGAAGCTCAGCTGGAGGATTGGTGTCAACAGCTCCAAGTTGGGACTGACGCCACTCCTGTCCATCAGAAACACGGTGTTTACAGAGTGATTCAGGAATATGATCAAGTGTTTAGTAAACACCCACTTGACTTTGGAAGGGTTAAAGGGGTACAACACCACATAGCCACCGGTAACCATCCACCCATCAAGGAGCGTTACCGACCCATACCACCAGCACATTATCAGAAAGCCAAGGAAATGTTACACGACATGAAAAAGGCAGGGGTTGTAAGGGATAGCTGTAGCCCTTGGGTAGCTCCCCTGGTCCTGGTCAGGAAAAAGGACGGTAGCATGAAGATGTGTGTAGATTATAGACAGATTAATCGCATAACACATAAAGATGCATACCCTTTGCCCCGTATAGAGGAATCCCTGGCTGCACTAAAATCTGCCAATTACTTCTCTACACTGGATTTCACTAGCGGGTACTGGCAAGTCTCTGTTGCTGAGGAAGACCGGCGGAGAAGAGTTTAGCTGGGACAACCGGGAGGGGGACCTGATGAGGTTCCCGCAGGAGACCCAAACCCAAGTCCTGCAGAGAAAGGAGTTCTGTAGGCGGGAGCTCCTACAGCTGGAGAAGGAGCGGCGCACCTGGCGGGCTCGCTGCGAGCAGATGGATGCCCGTAACAAAGCCGAGAAGGCCCGAGAAGAGGGCCTGGTCGTGAAATTCGACCTGAAGGCTGGGTGGGGCTTCATTCGCTATCCCAATTTTAGCAGGGATATCTTCGTGAACCGGCGGGATGTTGAGCCCTATCTGGAGCAGGGCCATCCCGACCGGAACTTGTACTCCGGTGACCGTGTCACCTACACTCGACACCACCGGGAACGCGGGTGGTATGCCCTCCAGGTGTACCGCGTGATTGAGGAAGGAGAGGACACCCCCCCGCAGAACATGGCTGATGACCTGGCTGGGTCAGCCAGCAAAAATCAAAAGTACCCTAGGCGGGGACCCCATTATTAAGTACAGTAAGTGGGACTGAACATTGTATATAAGTTACCCATAAGGGTACCAACAGAAACTTTAGTTATGTGTGTATAATTACCCGTCAGGGTACAAAGACTTGTAGACTGAGGACTGTGAGCAGCCAAAAACTGTTCTTGTAAATAGTTGCACTTATCAAAATGCCCCCTTTATTTGACCACAGAACAAAAACCCGTTTGGCGTGGCCGAAGACGTGGTCCAACACCTGGATCACTTATGCCCTGTAGCCACGCCCAGGGCCTACGTTGAGGGTTTTCAGGCTGGTCCCTCATGTTTCTCCTGTTACACTTTCATCGGTGAAATGGACACCAGGTTACGGGACTTACTGTAACTTAATTATTGTTGTTATAATTATAATTATTGTTGTAACCTGTTACAAAATGCTTCAGTTCAGGAGTACTGAATTGTACTAGGGGGGAATGTGGCACCCTGCTGTTCACAGGTACCTCAGGACCCAGGGTGCATGGATGGACTTCTCCACAAGAGGCCCTTACTGCATACAAACACCTCCACCCTTCCACCTCATACCAGCAGAGGGAGCCCGTTAGGGACATATATACACTGTGTTCCAAATTATTATGCAAATAATATTTTCTCAGATTTTCCCAAATTACCTATATGAATTGCAGTCATTGTAATTTTCCAGTCAAATAACTATTAGAGTACAATTGAAAGGTTTTTGTACAAACTGCCTATGATAACAGTATATTTTTAAAACAATAAAAAACTCAAACTGCACTCAGAATGCATGTTCCAAATTATTATGCACAGCAGAGTTTTCAACCTTTTCATTTTAATAAAGAACAAAAAAATTGTCATTTTTGAAATTATAAGCATTAGCAGGTTATTACAAACTGAAATCAAGCAGTTTTCAACTCAAAACTTTATTCTAGGTGATGTTACATTTGCACAAAGGACCGCTTGTTCGAAAGGAGCTTCTGAACTCTCTCGTCCATTGAATTTGTCAGGTTTTGGATGGTTTCTGCTTCAATTGTTTTGCATGAGGACAGAATACCCTCCCAGAGCTGTTGCTTAGATGTGAACTGCCTCCCGCCATCATAGACACTCCTTTTGATGATGCTCCAGAGGTTCTCAATGGGGTTGAGGTCAGGGGAGCATGGGTGCCACACCATAAGTTTGTCCCCTTTTATGCCCATAGCAGCCAGAGATGCAGATGTGTTATGTGCAGCATGAGATGGGGCATTATCATGCATGAAATGATCTCGATGGTCCAGATGGATGGAGTGGAGCATGGCTGGTTGATGGACACCCCATGCAAACACGGCTACGGCGCTAACAAGGAGGAGGTGGAGTAATGTTTTGGGCTGGAATCATGGGGAGAGAGATTGTCGGCCCTTTTAGGATCCCTAAAGGGGTAAAGATGAACTCCATAATGTATGTTGAGTTTCTCAAACAGAACTTCCTTCCATGTCCAAGAAGAAGAACCGTGCATTCCGCAGCAAGATCATTTTCATGCATGACAATGCCCCATCTCATGCTGCACATAACACAGGGGCGGAACTACCGCCCGTGCAGCCCGTTCATTGAACGGGGGCCCCGAGGGAGAGGGGGCCCCTCCAGCAGGGCCGCCATCAGGGCATGACTGCCCTGACTCCAGTATGGGGCCCAGCTGGTAGGGGCCCCCTCGGAGCCCCGTTGGGGGGCCCCCCTCTTGTGCATCTCTCTCATGGGGCCCCCGGCCCCATGCTAAGCGCCGGGTCCGGGACATATGAGCGCTGCGCTGCTGCGCCTTCATGATTCCCCTGACTTCCGGTCATGTGACGGCGCCGTCACATGGCCGGAAGTCAGGAGAACCTGGTGTCAGCGATTTGGACGAGCGCCAGGATTCTGCAGGGATCGCATGGGGGTAAGTATAACAAGTTTTATTTTTTTTTTAAATACAATTAACTAGGAGTGGGGGGAGATGAGAGCTGCTCACGTGGGGGGGGGATTGAGAGCTGCACACGTGGGGGGGGGGATTGAGAGCTGCACACGTGGGGGGGGATTGAGAGCTGCACACGTGGGGGGGGGGATTGAGAGCTGCACACGTGGGGGGGGATTGAGAGCTGCACACGTGGGGGGGTTGAGAGCTGCACACGTGGGGGGGGTTGAGAGCTGCACACGTGGGGGGGGTTGAGAGCTGCACACGTGGGGGGGGTTGAGAGCTGCACACGTGGGGGGGGGTGAGAGCTGCACACGTGGGGGGGTGAGAGCTGCACACGTGGGGGGGGTGAGAGCTGCACACGTGGGGGGGTGAGAGCTGCACACGTGGGGGGGGTGAGAGCTGCACACGTGGGGGGGGTGAGAGCTGCACACGTGGGGGGGTGAGAGCTGCACACGTGGGGGGGGTGAGAGCTGCACACGTGGGGGGGGTGAGAGCTGCACACGTGGGGGGGGTGAGAGCTGCACACGTGGGGGGGGGTGAGAGCTGCACACGTGGGGGGGGTGAGAGCTGCACACGTGGGGGGGGGTGAGAGCTGCACATGTGGGGGGGTGAGAGCTGCACACGTGGGGGGGGTGAGAGCTGCACACGTGGGGGGGGTGAGAGCTGCACACGTGGGGGGGGGTGAGAGCTGCACACGTGGGGGGGTGAGAGCTGCACACGTGGGGGGGGTGAGAGCTGCACACGTGGGGGGGGTGAGAGCTGCACACGTGGGGGGGTGAGAGCTGCACACGTGGGGGGGGTGAGAGCTGCACACGTGGGGGGGGTGAGAGCTGCACACGTGGGGGGGGTGAGAGCTGCACACGTGGGGGGGGTGAGAGCTGCACACGTGGGGGGGGTGAGAGCTGCACACGTGGGGGGGTGAGAGCTGCACACGTGGGGGGGGTGAGAGCTGCACACGTGGGGGGGTGAGAGCTGCACACATGGGGGGGTGAGAGCTGCACACGTGGGGGGGGGTGAGAGCTGCACACGTGGGGGGGGTGAGAGCTGCACACGTGGGGGGGGTGAGAGCTGCACATGGGGGGGTGAGAGCTGCACATGGGGGGTGAGAGCTGCACATGGGGGGGTGAGAGCTGCACATGGGGGGGTGAGAGCTGCACATGGGGGGGTGAGAGCTGCACATGGGGGGGTGAGAGATGCACATGGGGGGGTTATGTTTACATAACTTTGTTACCTTATGAAGGGCAGGGGGGCCCCCAAAAATTTCTTGCACAGGGGCCCACTACAGTCTGTGTCCGCCCCTGACATAACACATCTGCATCTCTGGCTGCTATGGGCATAAAAGGGGACAAACTTATGGTGTGGCACCCATGCTCCCCTGACCTCAACCCCATTGAGAACCTCTGGAGCATGATCAAAAGGAGTGTCTATGATGGCGGGAGGCAGTTCACATCTAAGCAACAGCTCTGGGAGGGTATTCTGTCCTCATGCAAAATAATTGAAGCAGAAACCATCCAAAACCTGACAAATTCAATGGACGAGAGAGTTCAGAAGCTCCTTTCGAACAAGCGGCCCTATGTGCAAATGTAACAACACCTAGAATAAAGTTTTGAGTTGAAAACTGCTTGATTTCAGTTTGTAATAACCTGTTAATGCTTATAATTTCAAAAATGACAATTTTTTTCTTCTTTATTAAAATGAAAAGGTTGAAAACTCTGCTGTGCATAATAATTTGGAACATGCATTTTGAGTGCAGTTTGAGTTTTTTATTTTTTTAAAAATATACTGTTATCATAGGCAGTTTGTACAAAAACCTTTCAATTGTACTCTAATAGTTATTTGACTGGAAAATTACAATGACTGCAATTCATATAGGTGATTTGGGAAAATCTGAGAAAATATTATTTGCATAATAATTTGGAACACAGTGTATATGGAGGGTGGAGCCAGGCAGTCAATCAGTTGGAGAGAGTCAGACAGAGAGTGAGACTGAGAGCGTGCTGACGCTGAGAGCAGCGAAGACGCAGCACATCTGCTGCTGAGTTCTGAGGGCCCCGAGTGTGGCCGAAGGCAAGAGGAGAAAGGAAAGAGGAGTTGAGGGGGCAGAGGAGCATCATAGGCTCACCCCGATATACAAACCGGACACCGGGTCTGCGCCCACAGGGTCCCTTTGTACCCAGTAGGGATCACCGGCATTCCAGGAGGACTACAAGTCCCTAGCAGACCTGAAGCTAGACCCATTACAGGACCAGGAACCACAAAGGCCCCGGCGACCAGGAAAAGTGGTTGCCAGCAGAAGGTCCTACTACCGAGCGACAGGTGAAGGAAGAGCACGACACATAAGCTAGGCCCAGTTGCAGGCTGGCCAGGAGCATACAGAGAGGCAGACAAGGACCAGGACCTTATACCCACTCACTGGGGACAAGTCCTGAAGTGCACCCATCCTACTGAGTACCCTGGACCGTACCTGACGTCCGCACCAGTAAAGGTATTGAAGCGAATCCCCTGTCTCTGTCAGTTACTCCTGCTGCACCATCCCGCCTGCACTACAAGCCCCAGCATCACCATTCACCACCAAACTCCACACTGCCCCGGGGGCCCGCTCTGCCTGTGGGGAGCAGAAACATCCCAGCTGCCATCCCATCACCCACCGGAGGTCTGCAGCAGCGCTGGTAATCCTTACCAGATACCCCAGGTGGCGTCACGAACTCTATAAATCCCATATAAATAATCCCCCCTTTTATTGACCGCCCTGGGTCAAGGACCGGGCCAGCCACTGTGACATATTCCCCCGGCATCTACTGGCCTGGCACCGGGTTCCTCACGGCCCAGGGGGCGCGTCAACAGCGTGAGCCAACGCCATCATAACGCAGTATTTGTACAGCGGTTTGCAGGAATGCAGATCCTGCCGCACTGTGCATATCTGACGCATGTCAGGAAGTGGTTAAAAAGAGTCTTATTGAGAATATCATCATTTATTTTTTAAATTCATACTTGACATTAAAAACTTTTGTATCCCATCGGAGGCATGACTTAGGTATAGCAGAGGTCTCATATGTTATAGAAAATAGAGGGCAAATGGCACATCCATTTCTTAATAAAAAAACCTTTCTTGTTTATTCAAAAATCTGGCACCAGAAATGCATCAGCCTGTATTTAATTTTTCTTTACTGAAATTCTTCCATTAGACCACTGCTGTCCAGAGTTCTCTAAACAGTAGGTGGGTGTAGCTGGGTACCACTGGCTGTGAGTAAGCATGATACGATTTTCATCTGCTGCACTTTTTCCCTTTTTCGACGACTGCGTCTATGGTCCTCACTGTTGCCCCTTTCTTGGTGCTTCTTTAAAAGAACTTGAACAGTACACATTAAAACCCCAGTCTGCATTGAAATCATTACCTGTGAAAGAGCTTGCTGATGCAGTATAACTACCTTGTGTATTGTTATTGTGTTCAGTCTTGCCATGGTGTATGACCCATGGCATGAAGCTGTCTTCCATAACCTCACCAAAGCTGGCTTTTCCTCACCCAGTTTTAAGCCTCCTAGTCAGCTGTTTTGGTTATTGACTGTGTTTCAACCTACATATGCAAATTAATATCATTATCACCTGTTTGGTATAATTGATTTATTACTTATACACCTGACTATAAGTCTACAAAATCCCTTACTGGCAAGTCAGAAGAATTGTATGATATTTTGAAGGCTAATGATGGTAACACCAAATATTGATTTGATTTAGATTTTTATTTTGTTCATTTTCATTGCATTTTATTAATTGCTAAAAATAAACTAACACTTCCATTTTTTAAAGCATTTTTACTCTGCAGTATTTTTTCCATACCTGCTTGAAACATTTGCACAGTACTACAGTCATGGCCAAAAGTATTGAGAATGAGACAAATAGTAATTTTTCCAAAGTTTACTGCTTCATTTTTTGTAATGGCAATTTGCATATACTCCTGAATGTCAAAGAGTGATCAGCTTAACAGCAATTACTGTACTTGCAAAGTCAATATTTGCCCAGAAAATTAACTTTAACCCCCAAAACACATTTCAACATCATTGCAGTCCTGCCTTAAAAGGAGCAGCTAACATCGTTTTAGTGATTGATCCATTAACACAGGTGTGGGTGTTGATGAGGACAGGGCTGGCGATCAATCAGTCATGATTAAGTAAGAATGACATCACTGGACACTTTAAAAGGAGGCTGGTTCTTGGTATCATTGTTTCTCTTCAGTTAACCATGGTTATCTCTAAAGAAACACGTGCAGCCATCATTGCACTGCACAAAAAGGCCTAACAGGGAAGAGTATCGCAGCTACAAAGATTGCACCTCAGTCAACAATCTATCGCATCATCAAGAACTTCAAGGAGAGAGCTTCCATTGTTGTCAAAAAGGCTCCAGGGCGCCCAAGAAAGACCAGCAAGCGCCAGGACCGTATCTTAAAACTGTTTCAGCTGCGGGATCGGACTACCAGCAGTGCTGAACTTTCTCAGGAATGGCAGCAGGCTGGTGTGAGTGCTTCTGCACGCACTGTGAGGCGGAGACTCTTTGAGCAAGGGCTGGTTTCAAGGAGGGCAGCAAAGAAGCCACTTCTCTCCAGAAAAAACATCAGGGACCGACTGATATTCTGCAAAAGGTACAGGGAGTGGACTGCTGAGGACTGGGGCAAAGTCATTTTCTCTGATGAATCCCCTTTTCGATTGTTTGGGACATCTGGAAAACAGCTTATTCGGAGAAGAAGAGGTGAGCGCTACCACCAGTCTTGTCTCATGCCAACTGTAAAGCATCCTGAAACCATTCATGTGTGAGGTTGCTTCTCAGCCAAGGGAATCGGCTCACTCACAGTCTTGCCTAAAAACACAGCCATGAATAAAGAATGGTACCAGAATGTCCTCCAAGAGCAACTTCTCCCAAACGTCCAAGAGCAGTTTGGCGCCCAACAATGCCTTTTCCAGCATGATGGAGCACCTTGCCATAAAGCAAAGGTGATAACTAAATGGCTCATGGAACAAAACATAGAGATTTTGGGTCCAAGGCCTGGAAACTCCCCAGATCTTAATCTCATTGAGAACTTGTGGTCAATCATCAAGAGACGGGTGGACAAACAAAACCAACAAATTCTGGCAAAATGCAAGCATTGATTATGCAAGAATGGACTGCTATCAGTCAGGATTTGGTCCAAAAGTTGATTGAGAGCATGCCAGGGAGAATTACAGAGGTCTTGAAGAAGAAGGGGCAACACTGCAAATATTGACTTGCTGCATTAACTCATTCTAACTGTCAATATAACCTATTGGTACTCATAATATGATTGCAATTATATTTCTGTATGTCATATAAACATCAGACAAACACTAATAAAAATCAGAGGCCAGCAGATCATGTGAAAATATAATTTTGGTATCATTCTCAAAACTTTTGGCCATGACTGTATACTGTTTGTATTTTGGAGCTGCTAACAATAGATATTCAGAACTATTACATTACTGTAGCATTATTAAAGTAGTATTCACACAGAGCTTCATCATGAAGTTGTGCATGCTTAACTTCTGCTTTATTCATTGTCTATGGAACTGCTGGAAATAGCTGAGCTCTGTACTTGGCTTTCTCTCAGTCTCATTGACAATGAATGGAATAAAAGTCAAGAATACGCACTTCCACACCAAGCAAATATCCCTTTAAAGCACACCTTAGTTCCACATAAAGGCTTAGTAGAAAGAAACAGAATACCAAGTCCTGCGTCCGTTATAGGGTAATTACAGTGCAATTGTCACCTGACCTTTTAGCAGCTGTTACCAGCAAATGTAAGATAAAACTAGGGAACTAAATTATTCTTTGCTAAAGAAATTAATCCCCCACTTCTTCTTGCCTATTTAAAATCCTTCTTTGAATAACTGAGCGGTATTATTGCACAGTTATGGTCAATCTTCTCACTTTTCTTTTCTGTCCTTTTTGTAATAGTTCCGCTATATTAGAGAGAGATTTTACTCAAGCAATTTAGTCTGTCTGGCTACTGAAAACAGCTAAGCTGAGTTGAAGTGGATCAGATCTGTTACACTCACTCTGATTTATCTGACCCCTTGCTGGTTTACCAGCCTGAAATCTCTGGCATGAGTTCAGACCATGACTTTGGCAAGCTTGTTTCATGCTTTACTTACATTGTTTTTCTTTCAAATGATGCGGTGAAAAGTCCACCAGGTTTAAATATGTATTGCAAATGAGTTTTTAGAGGTTTATTACTTTTTACTGTGTAAAGAAGAGATATGTTAGTTTCCCATGAACCCTGTCAAAATAAAGACAAGTTATAAATAGGGAGAAATAGCCACTAATAAACCCATTTATTTTTGGGTCCAATACTGTCTACATGTAAATGTACTGTCATACATATGGCTCAAAGGATTTTTCCCAAATCAAAGTCCAGTGGCCGTCGTGTTAGGAATTATCGGAGGTAGTAAATACCACAGCAATGACTGCCTATAGAGAGAGGAGAGAGAGACAGAACCCTATTGACCATAAGACTTACACTTTACACGAGGGAGAAGACCCCACTGCTCATAAAAGCTTTCACTCTACAGGAGAAAAAGAGAGAGAAGACCCCACTGCTCATAAAAGCTTTCACTCTACAGGAGAAAAAGAGAGAGAAGACCCCACTGCTCATAAAAGCTTTCACTCTACAGGAGAAAAAGAGAGAAAGTACCCTGCTGACCATATAAGCTTATACACTACAGAAGAGAGAGATAGAGGAAACTACTGACCATAAGAACTTATACACTACAGAAGGGAGAGAGGACACTGATGACCATAAGAGCTTATACACTGCAGAAGAGAGAGAGGACACTGCTGACCATAAGAGCATATATACTACAGAAGAGAGAGAGCACCCCACTGACCATAAGAGCTTACACTCTACAGAAGAGAGGATACTGCTGACCATAAGAGTTTATACACTGCAGAAGAGAGAGAGGACACTGCTGACTATAAGAGCTTATATACTGAAGAAGAGAGAGAGGACACTGCTGACCATAAGAGCTTACACACTGCAGAAGAGAGAGCACCCCACTGACCATAAGAGCTTATACACTGCAGAAGAGAGAGAGGACACTGCTGACCATAAGAGCTTATACACTGCAGGAGTGAAAGAGAGAAAGAGGACCCCGCTGACCAGAAGAGTCTATACACTACAGAAGAGAGAGAGGACACTGCTGACCATAAGAGCTTCTACACTATAGAAGAGAGAGAGGACACTGCTGACCATAAGAGTTTATACACTATAGAAGAGAGAGAGGACACTGCTGCCCATAAGAGCTTATACAATTCAGAAGAGAGAGAGGACACGGCTGATTATAAGAGTTTATACACTACAGAAGAGAGAGTAGACATTGCTGACCATAAGAGCTTACACTCTACAGGAGTGACAAAGAGGACACTGCTGACCATAAGAGCTTATACATTATGGAAGAGAGGGAGGACACTGCTGACTATAAGAGTTTATACACTACAGAAGAGAGAGAGGACACTGCTGACCATAAGAGTTTATACACTATAGAAGAGAGGACACTGGTGACCATAAGAGCTTATACACTATAGAAGAGAGAGAGAGGAAACTACTGACCATAACAGCTTATATACTAGAGAAGAGAGAAAGGACCCCACTGACCATAAGAGCTTATACACTACAGAAGATAGAGAGGATCCCACTGACCATAAGAGCTTATATACTACAGAAGAGAGAGAGAGGACCCCACTGACCATAAGAGCTTATACACTACTAGAGAGAGGACACTGCTGACCGTAAGAGCTTATATACTACAGAAGAGAGAGAGGACACTGCTGACCATAAGAGCTTAAACTTTACAGGCGAGAGAGAGGAAATTGCTGACCAATAAAGCCAGGGACGGCTCCAGGTTTTTGTGGGCCCTGGGCGAAAGAGTCTCAGTGGGCCTCTTTAACACATATCATGATTCATGATGCACAGATACTGCAGCGAAATATAGATATAGTACAATACCGAAGATTTCACTTCTTACAATACATGAGTGATATCTATTGTAAATTCTACAATAGCTCAGAAACCGGTGAAGCCTCACAGTTGAGAGGATGATAGGAGTTATACTTCACCCAAGACTACGATGTAAGACACAGATGAAGTTATTCTTCCCTTATCTGGACATTTGGACTGACGCCCAGAAATTAGATTGTAACTTGTTTTTAGCTGTCTCAGCAACCTTCTACTGCTATGAATTATCACTTTTCTGTTTATGAAACTTTCTTATCAACATTCCACTGTTATGAATCATCACTTCACTGCTTGTGAAACAAAGGCATTTTACTGCGCATGTGTGACAAAAAACTATGATTATTAGTATAAATAAAGGGACAGCACCTATAGAGGCAGACGCGCTCAGGGGCTTCCCAGTACTTGATTATACACTACGTGTCTGTGTATTTCTTGTTACGGGGATACCCCGACTCCAACAAGGACCCTCCATGGCTGAATGATCCTAACAATTCCTGGCGCCCGAACAGGGACCCGAGGTCTGCGTATTCCTTCAAGTTCATCGACCGGCACGAGTAACCGCTGAGATTGGGACATCGGAACAGCAGATGACAAACCTGGCCAGGTAAGAGACACTGTTAGTTCTCTTACATCTGCTCTGCGATAGTCCGTAAATTTCATGCATATCTTGTGTTGGGATTGAGGAACTAGTAGAGAAGGATACCTATAGCTCGGGTCATTCATGTATATACTGTAGGATCTGCCGAAGGAGAGGTCAGAGAAGGTTATGAAACGGATGGTATGAAAGAGATGTGGATGTCGGGAATAGCCTCATAAGCCGCACTAAGGTAGATGACATAAGTATTACGGAGATTGCCTAACTGAGTCATAAGGTTGTGTCCTTTCGGGGAAACCTTCGCTCACGCTTAACTCCCGAACCTTTGTCCTCCTTTTTGACGGATAAGAGATTGACAGAATGAGCCCATGGAAGTAATGATAATACTCCAGGGACACGATATATAATGGAGACTGTATGGTTCATTTTATGTATTGTTGGTCTTGCCCTTGTTGCCATATATATATGTGTTAGAATTACTCTACACTTCAGACAAAACGGTCCAGAGAAACCGTTTCAGATACTGGCTCCTTAGGACAGAATAGGTAACGAGGAAAGGTAAAATATAGAATATATTTTATCTAACCCAAAAAGCCTCCTAAGGTAGGAATAGTCAGGAAAAATGGGCAACAAACAGACTAAGACCACAAATGATGAACAAGATGTCTATACAATCGTGAAAGAAAGGTGTGGTGTAGAAGCAACTAAGAATTTAGGGAAAGTTTGCAAAACTTTTCAGGTAGCAAGGCATGACAGGTTTAACAGGAAACTATGGGAGGACATTCGGGTTAGAAAAGCAGGAGTGATAAGAGACAAAGGATGGTAGAGTCCAAATTTTGGTGCCTGATGACCAAGAGTCTCTAGAAAACATTGTAAAAGTCCAAGCCTTAGAGGATGAGAAAGATCCTGCCCCTACCCAAATTATTTTAGATCTTTCTGAGGTACCAGAAAAATTATGGGCACAACATGACACCGATGTAGGACTAATGCCAATAGCTCCAGTAAAAGTCACTCCTGTTCCAGGTGTGACACTACCCCAATTGAGACAGTATCCTATTAGTGCCCAACAAGAACACGCCATAGGAGAACAGATAAAAGATTATCTAAAAACTGGAGTACTGATAGAAGTAAAGTCACCAGCCAATACACCGTTGTACCCCGTAAAAAAGAAATCTACTGAGGGGTCAGCTGCTAGATACCGGATGGTACATGATTTAAGAGAGATAAATAAAATTTTGGAACCTATTACTCCTGTTGTGCCAAATCCACACACGTTGCTATCACAGATCCCAGCAACAGCACGAGTATTTTCTGTCATAGACTTATCAAATGCATTTTTTTCAGTACCATTACACCCAGACTGTTACAAACTGTTTGCATTTACATTTAAGAATAGACAATTAGCATCGACAAGATTACCACAGGGTATGATACATTCACCTACCTTGTACTCAGAAGCTATGAGATCAGTTCTTCAAAATTTCAAACCTACGGATGAGGTTGTAATTCTTCAATATGTTGATGACCTATTATTATGTGCCCCTGCTCAAGAGTCCGCAAACAGCAACACAATAAGATTGTTAATATTTCTAGCAGACATGGGCTGTAAAGTTAACAAGAAAAAAGTACAACTTTGTATGACTACGGTAGTATTTCTAGGACACTGCATTTCACAAGGTATTCGGCACCTCACCGCCGACAGACTAAAAATCATTAGAGATCTTGTTCCTCCCAAGAACTACAAAACATTAAGAGCATTTTTGGGAATAGTATCACACTGCAGACAATGGGTTATACATGCTAGTCAGCTTATGCAACCTCTATATGATTGTTTAAAAATCGAGCCTTTTCAGTTAACTGAATCAGCGCTCATAGCCTTTCAAGACCTCAAGAAAGGTCTCATGTCAGCCCCGGCCTTGGGAATCCCAGACTACGCCAAACCATTCCAATTAATGGCTGCGGAAATGTCTAATCATGCTACAGGAGTACTAACACAGAAACATGAAAATAAACAAAGACCTGTCGCATACTATTCTGCTCAATTAGATAATGTTACCAAAGCTGCACCATCATGTGTCAGAGTAGTAGCAGCTGTCTCTCTTTTGGTAGAAAAAGCCTCAGAAATAGTACTAGACCATGCCTTAATAGTACAAACTACACATGATGTACATGGCATACTGAATCAGGTATTGCCAAAACACATTTCAATGGCTAGACATCTTAGATTACAATGCTCCTTACTAATGCCACCAAACCTCACTTTTCGCCGCATATTGTCTCTAAATTTAGCCACTCTGTTACCACTAGAGACAAAGGGGGGAGTGGAAGGAGGTCAGGAAGACGAAGATGAAAATTTTTTACAATACCACAAACAAGACAATATAATACATGATTGCTTACAGTGTATAGAACAAGAAACACAAGGGCTACCTAATGTACAGGACACCCCTCTTGACAATCCAGACCTACATATGTATATAGATGGTAGTAGGTATGCAGATGAAACTGGTAACTTTCACACAGGTTATGCCATTGTATCAGATCATGATGTTATTGAAGCTGAGCCAATGCAGGCCAGTTGTTCAGCCCAGGAAGCTGAACTATTAGCTCTAATACGAGCATTACAGTTAGCAAAAGAAAAAAACGCTAATATTTTTTACTGATTCTAGATATGCATATGGTATTGTACATGATTTTGGATGTATATGGAGAGCTAGAGGTTACATGACAGCTTCAGGTCAACCAGTAAAACATGGACAAATGATTAGACAAATCCTAGAATCAGCTGCCTCAACCAAACAAGTAGCAGTAATAAAAGTACCTGCACATGTAAGACTCGACACCGAGATAGCTAGGGGTAATGACCGAGCCGACAAGGCTGCTAAGCGAGCTGCAGTAAAACCTCTGACAACTGACCACACTATTAGTGCAGTATCAGAATTTGACTTAATTACACGGCTCAAAGAAGCCCACCAGCAGGTGAGTAGAGAAGAAAAAGAAGAGTGGCAGAAACAGGGGGCAGAAGAAAAAGAAGGACTATGGAGAAAAGGAGATGAGCTTTGTCTCCCCCGAGCGTGGTACCCTGTTGTGGTCAGTGAAGCCCACGGACCTACACATGTGTCTGCAAACGGTATGATGCAGAGGGTCAGACAGAAGTGGTTAGCCCCAGGGTTCGGCCAGGTAGCTCGAGCAAAATGTGGTTCTTGTGAAATCTGTTTAGCCCACAATCCAGGACAGACTGTTAAGACCCCCCAGAATCACCATGTAAGACCACTATATCCGTTCCAGAGACTTCAGATCGATTACATCCAGATGCCTAAGCATGGACACTATGAGTATGTACTGGTATGTGTGGACATGTTTTCGGGGTGGCCAGAGGCTTATCCAGTTCATACAGCCACGGCTAAAGTCACTGCAGTAAAAATAGCACATGAACTGGTACCCCGTTATGGTATCCCAGAAGTGATCGAGTCAGATAGAGGTACACATTTTACTGGAGAGATCTTTCAGAATGTAATGAAAATGTTGTGTATAAAAAGTGAACTACACACCCCTTACCACCCACAGAGTTCTGGTAAGGTTGAGAGAATGAATGGAACACTTAAGTTAAAAATACAGAAAGCCATGGCAGAAACACAGAAACCATGGACTGAGTGTCTCCCAATAGCATTGTATTCAGTCAGAAACACCCCCCAGGGAAAGAGCAAACTCACCCCCCATGAAATATTGTTTGGTAGAGTTGCCAATACAGGATTGTATTTCCCACAGACTTTAATGTTAGAAACTGAAAGCTTAACTGCTTATGTACAAAATTTATGTAAGCATGTGTCTAAAATACACTCTTTAGTGTTCTCTTCCATTCCAGATCCAGATTCCATTGAGGGAACGCACAAGCTGCAACCAGGAGACAAAGTTTACGTAAAAAGACATAACAGAAGAACGCTAGAACCCAGATTTGAGGGTCCATATCAGGTGTTATTGACAACTCCAACTGCAGTAAAATTGGAAGGAAAATCAGCATGGGTACATGCAAGCCATTGCAAAAAGAAATAGTGGTGATTGTACTTGTGTTAGCTATAACGATAGATCAGGGAGACCTGTGGGATAAACTAAGTTCCCCAAAACCTGCAGATAATAAATTTATAAAACATCATGAGACATTGGTAAACGGGCTGCTCGATGGCGGACAGAAAATAGCAGACTGTTGGATTTGTACGCATTCTCCAATATCAGCCACGAGCATACCCTTCCTGGCCGTACCCATGACCCCTGAGGAAGTGTTTACATGGACTAATTGCTCAGACAAATTAGCAAATAACCAAACCGTTAATTCTAGATTATGGAACACCACTGTTGCCATCCCAGTTGTGGGGTGGGTGGGATTTCCCTGGTGGCAAGGTAATATGACCGGAAAAATAAACAACTTACAATATTTAGCGTTTAAAGGAGGTGTATGGGTTCCTAGAAATAAGACGGGACTAACAGACTTAGGGTTAATTCCTACAGAAAATATACAACTCAGTTTTAGTAGCACAGTATCTTCTTCTCAACCTTTTAAACCTGATATAGTAGAAAAATACATACACAATAATGGTTGGAAATATTCACAATTATTCCCCGATGGAAACAATGATACATGTTCAAAGATACCAGGTAATATATTATGTAATGAGTCAAGTGCATATGACCCAGGTACACCGACTTGTGAAAATCCAGATGCAGGATACTGTAGTCCATTAGGTCAAAAACCCCCTTGGTGTATACTTCAGAATGTATCTAAATTTTTAGATTTGGTACATAGGTTGGTGCTCCAACACTCTGCAATATGGGATCTGCCTGAAGGAACCTTCTGGATTTGTGGAAATGGAGCATACAAATGGCTCCCAGTAGGAATAAAAGGTGCATGTACTCTAGGACGCTTAACACCGGCCACATTTATAGTTCAGAATCAGCAGGTAGATATGCAAGCAGTACCTAAACACACACTATACAAAAGAGCAGCCGACAACTCGCCTAGACCTTCAGGTAGGCCACATGTGGTCCAAATGGGAATTCCTAATAAAATATTCAGCACTTTCTTTGTGTATCCAATGTTGATGCAGATGTGGGATAAATTAGTTCAGGCCACCGACTATCTAGATGATCAGATATGGGATATTATGGATATACTTAATACTAGTATAGCTGTCCAAAATCAACTTATAATTGTTACTAATCAACATACTGTAGTGTTAGACTACCTAACTGCGGCCCAGGGAGGAATGTGTCAAATTATTGGTCCAACCTGTTGTCATTACATAGATCCAAACAGTACAATGAGTATGAGGTTCAAGCTGGCAGATATACAACGATTACGGGATGAATATGACAGACACAATGACCAAAATAAAGATAGCTGGTGGTCAGACACCTTCTCCTTTCTCAACCCAAAGAACTGGTTTAAGGGTATTGGAGGTTGGGTGGCTGGAATTCTGCAAGGTATATTACAGATTGTGCTAATTATAGTAGTCATATATGTAGTGTTTAAAATAGGATTAAAAATTATTTTAATATGCATAAATAAGCTTTGTAACACGGACTCAAGAATATGAAAGAAAAGAACTCCCGGACCAGGTCTTCTACCAAAAGTCCATAAGGAAGAATCAAAGGGGGGACTGAGAGGATGATAGGAGTTATACTTCACCCAAGACTACGATGTAAGACACAGATGAAGTTATTCTTCCCTTATCTGGACATTTGGACTGACGCCCAGAAATTAGATTGTAACTTGTTTTTAGCTGTCTCAGCAACCTTCTACTGCTATGAATTATCACTTTTCTGTTTATGAAACTTTCTTATCAACATTCCACTGTTATGAATCATCACTTCACTGCTTGTGAAACAAAGGCATTTTACTGCGCATGTGTGACAAAAAACTATGATTATTAGTATAAATAAAGGGACAGCACCTATAGAGGCAGACGCGCTCAGGGGCTTCCCAGTACTTGATTATACACTACGTGTCTGTGTATTTCTTGTTACGGGGATACCCCGACTCCAACAAGGACCCTCCATGGCTGAATGATCCTAACACAGTGCACAGTGCAGACCGGACAGAATAGTCCTCCATACAGTATTATGGGCACCACAGAGTCCTCCATACAGTATTATGGGCACCACAGAGCCCTCTTTACAGTATTATGGGCACCACAAAGTCCTCCTTACAGTATTATGGGCACCACAGAGTCCTCCATACAGTATTATGGGTGCCACAGAGTCCTCCATACAGTATTATGGGCACCACATAGTCCTCCATACAGTATTATGGGCACCACAGAGTCATCCATACAGTGTTATGGGCACCACATAGTCCTCCATACAGTATTATGGGCACCACAGAGTCCTCCATACAGTATTATGGGCACCACAGAGTCCTCCATACAGTATTATGGGCCCCATATAATGCTCCATACAGGATACAGGCCCGCATAAAATGCTCCATGCAGAATACTGGCCCCCATATAATGTTCCATACAGAATACTGGCCCACATATAATGCTCCATACAGGATACTGGTCCCCATATAATGCTCCATACAGAATACTGGCCCCCATATAATGCTCCATACAGAATACTGGCCCCCATATAATGCCCCATGCAGAATACTGGCCCCTATATATTGCCCCATTCAGGTGCCCCATATAATGCCCCATATAATGCCACATGCAGGCTGTGCCCCCATATAATGCTCCATGCAGGCTGGGCCCATATAATGCCCCATGCAGGCCGTGCCCCCATATAATGCCCCATGCATGATATGCCAACATATAATGCCCCATGCAGTCTGGGCCCCCATATAATGCCCCATTCAGAATACTGGCCCCCATATAATGCCACATGCAGGTGACGCGCCGCTGGGCCTTCTGCGTCGTGCGGCATCGCGCGCACGGGGGCTTACCCGGAGCCGGATCAGATGGGGGTAGTAGTCTCGTGGCGGTGACCCGGTCCGTGCCCAGGGAGTCAAACTAAGTGGCGGTCTATTAGCAGTAGATGTTGGATGACTATGCCACCCATTGAATGCAGCTTTGGAGCTGCCGCTGCAGGGCAGACCGCTGAGGCCGGTGGAAGGATGGTGCAGCGGGGATGGTATAACCCCCAACGGGAGGGGTATGGCCTCAGGGCAGCAGGTGTAGATGATGGAGGTTGTGATGGTGCAGCAAGGAGAGTCAGAAACGTATGGTGCAGTTTCAGGGTTTTTACTCACAGATGGTACTTCAGTCACTTCGGCCGGGAGTGACCACCCGAGCCGTACTGCGTTCACCAGGTGCGGGACTCGGCTAACCCCCAGGCAGTTCCGGAGCGTGGTCCTGAGCTCCCCTCTCTCTCTCTTTCTGCTGGCCGTCCCCACCAGGGATCCACCTTTGTCCGGCTCCCTCGGGCCTCTTGGTGGTTAAACCTTCTCTGGCTTTCCTGACCCTACTCGTGGTGTGCCTTCCTGGTGGATATGGTGAGGGTCGTGGCAAAACTTGACCACGACCTCCGGTTCCTGGCTGAGGATCATTAGCCTCCACCAGTTTGGGTTCCGGTACCCGTTTCCGCCAACCCTTCACCCGGTAACTTGTGGGATCTCAGGGTTCCCTCTGGCTCTGCGTCTCTGGGCCTTTCTTCCTCCTCTCTCTTCACTGCAGGCTTGGCCCTGGAGCTGGGCCCAGCCGGAGCCACAGCTCCCTGTCAACCCTCCTGGCTGAACTCCCTCTCAGAACTCTCCCTGTCTCTAGATGGTGCCCACCATATATACTCCCTCTATGTGTGAGCCCAGGTGACTAGCACCCAATGGGCTCCTATCTCTATGCCCAGAGCCCCTCCCCTATCTGCCCCTACACTACTGGGATGTTCCACCCCCCCTCCCACTCCAGCCAGGGACAGACACTGTCGTACCTGCACATTCACCTAGTGGGAGTACCATTGATCTGTCCCCCGGAAATGGGATGAGTGTAGTGCATGCAGCTAGCTGAGCTCAGTCCCACACTCCATCCTTACCCGGGAGTGGAATACCACACCTCTGGCTTGAGGTGCACTACCCCTGTAGCAGCCGAGTCCTCGGGGTGCTACACAGGTGCCCCATAAAATGCCCCGTGCAGGCTGTGCCCCCATATAATGCCCCATGCAGGCTGTGCCCCCATATAATGCCCCATGCAGGCCGTGCCCCCATATAATGCCCCATGCAGGCCGTGCCCCCATATAATGCCCCATGCAGGCCATGCCCCCATATAATGCCCCATGCAGGCTGTGCCCCCATATAATGCCCCATGCAGGCTGTGCCTCATATAATGCCTCCTTCTGGGCCCCCATATAATGCCCCATGCAGATGCCCCCATATAATGCCTCCTGCTGGCCCCCATATAATGCCCCATGCAGATGCCCAAATATAATGCCCCATGCAGGTGCCCCCATATAAGGTCTCCTGCTGGGCCCCCATATAATGCCCCATGCCTCCATGCTTAAAAAAAAAAAATCAAATACTCACCTCACTTCTCACCTGCTGCCGCTGCTCTGGACTCCTCACCTGCGTGGGCGTCTTTCCGCTCAGACTGCTCAGCAGAGGGCGCGGTGGAAAGACGTCACCGCGCACTCTGACCTTAGACGTTGTGGCGCTCCTGAGGGTTCAGTCGCCATAGGGGTACTGCACCTCAGTTCAAGGTGTGGTATCTCCTCTTCCAGGTAAGGATGGAGCATCTCTCAGGACCCCACTTTACCACTCAACACTACACCACTCCTGTCCTGTAAGGGGGCCTAAATGCACCAGGGTGCTGCCCCGGTCTGGGATAGAGGAGATGGGGGGAACCAAAGATAGGGGGAACCATGTAGTTGGTGAGGGTGGAGGACACACTTTTAGGAAACACTTATTCTTTCATATTTAATCTACGGCCATCTTAAGCTCAAGGTCTTTGATTGTGGTCTTCGTCACTGATTGTGGTCTTCTGCCAGAGTCCAGCAAAAGTCTGCAGCTGACTGAAGATACACGGGCCTAGTTCTCTGGCCTTGAGACGAGGAGCGGGTCAGAGTTAACCACTGTCTCTACCCGGTCAAGGTCCTGACCAAAGAAGGCCCTGGAGGGGAGCGGAGGAGATAGGCTCCACAGGCAAAAGGATCCCAGGGGAATACGGATGGAGCAGAGTCGCCACCTGTATTCTTTACTCTGGCCTAGTCAGAAGGATTCCTGCTGCAAGAGGGATAACCGGCCCCCGATATCTGACTTTGTTACTTCACGTCTCAGTCAGAAAAGCCTGGAGGCTTAGTGGATCCCAGGGGGATACGGACAGAGCGGCCTACGCCACCTGTATCTCTTACACTGCGTTTATCCAGTGGGACCCGGCCTTACACCACGTTCGTACCACATACAGTCAGGAGAAGACTTAGTGGGAGAACTTACAAAGGAGAGGAACACACACCAGAGGGGTCTCGACAGGTGCTCCTGATCTACCTGGGAAGTGCTGGACACCCCTCCCCGGTGGCCACAGTACGCCATGTGTAGCAGAGAGAAGCTTTGCGGCTGAAGGTCCATCTGAAAGTGAGTAAAGACCCGGATGACTTCACACACTGCCTCAGCCTGTTATTTCCTGCGCGGCACTGCACCCACCATTGCTTCTCACACTGCCCTGAGGCCTGCTCCGCCTGTGGGGAGCCATCCCATCTTAGCTGCCAATAACACCGGCCTCAGTGGACTGACGCAGCGCTGGTGTCCATCACCGGAAGCCGCAGGTGGCGTAGTCAAAAATACCACTCATCCTTGAAAGCCCAATATTTTTATGTGACAGCCCTGGGCATGGAACGGGTGCATCCCCCGTAACACCTACACTGACCCGGCTCCGAGTAACCCCATTTCCCAGGGAGGGCTATGAGCATCTCAACGTCACAGTGCAGCAGCTGCGGAAGAGACAGGACCTGCTGCGGAGGCACGGGGAGAGGTAAGTATTGTGCTGGCTGCCAGGGCCCTAAGCAAGGGGGGGAGGGGGACGGGCGCTAGCACCATAGAGCTTACACTCTACAGAAGCGAGAAAGGAAATTGCTAGCCATAAGAGCTTATACACTGCAGAAAAGAGAGAGAAGACATCACTTACAATAAGAGCTTTCACTCTGTAGGAGAAAAAAGATAAGACCCTGCTTACCATAAGAGCTTACACACTACAGGTGAGAGAGAGAGAGAGGATCTCGCTGACCCTATGGACTTACACGCTACAGAAGAGAAAGAGAGATCCCGCTGATCACAAGAGCTTATACACTACAGAAGAGAGACATCCCCAGTGACTCTGGAGATGGAAAAAGACTGCCGTACAAATTGTACTTCACTGGGAACTGCTGTTCTTTGATGTCCCATGTATTGACCACTATTGGAGAAGGTGTAGAAGGTATAATACTTGCCACCGGAATACAGCAGTCAGTTGCAGTTCTACAATTTAGGTAGCCTGAAAATCTTTAATTTCAATGTGTTGTTAAATAACCTGTTGGTTACCATCAGTCACCATCCATTTTTACCTAGCCAGATAGGTTGAGGTCCATTAATAAGGCTGTTTTTAGATTACCGAGCTCAAAATGGGCTAAGTACAGTATTAGGAAACCTCAGAGTGTTATACACATCTTTCCTTGGCAACTAGAGACTTTGCAGTATTGAGATTTTGGCATTTGAGACTGTTTTGAGATAATTTGGCAAAGTTGGCGATTTGAATTTCAAAACATTTGCTCATCTCTAGCATTGAGATTAATGGCATTACACCCTTCATCTACACATGACAATACTATTCTGTTGTGTAACACTTTTTATCTGTATACTGTGTGATCTGAAATCCAGAGCAACTTTTGTCTTTGAGATGTTGGAAAAAATAGAAGATAAGTTGTCCTTAGTCAGCAGTCTAAGATCAGATAGGATCAAAAAGCCCACTTGGGTCATGTAAACAATGAAGAAGCTCACTGGATTAATTTTTACAGGTTTGAAGTACATACTGTAACCCTTTATAGAGTTTAGGAGTCCACAGGGTCATGTGGGTCATCTACTGGAAATTAGTGTTTACCAGGATCACTCATAGATTGAGATGCAAACCTGGGTTACTTACAGGATGGCAAAGATTTTGTCCTTAGCCTGCTTGTAAGAGTGGTGGACTGTACTGTCGCGCTTCTGCCCCTGAAGACACCAATCAAGCTGTACTGTGTATTATAATGTGAATAGTGTCGTGCGGTTTTAGGTATATACTCGGTATAGTATTGTGGTTTGATAATAAGTAATGTATTAGTAATGCTTATTGTATAGTGCAGAATAAGATATAGTTTAATGCTTAGGATAAATAAAGACTAAGAAGTAGTACATAAGGTAGTGATAATAACATAAGACATAGTTAAAGTTTGGGACTAGCCCATAGTGGGAGGGGAAAGCCCCAATAAAAAGTAAAAATAGACTGCTTCCTGATCGGAGTGAGAGAGGGAATTTCGCTAAGCAAGGTCAAGTTCAAGTTGCAGTGGGCAAGAATCTATTGTTCGGGGAAGTGGGAGGCCTTACTGGGATCACTTGCGGACATTCCTGCAATGTCCATAGCTCAAGGACAGGTGCTACGAAGAGTGCATTATGCTCTGGCGTATAGAAGGAGTTGGATGTGGAACTGCGTTAAGTGAAGGTAACAGATCCTGGGTGTACTTGAAAGGAAATCCCTGGGGCTGACACAGCCAGTAAATGTGGAGAGAGTCCAGGAGGAACAGATAGTGATGCTGAAAATGCACTGTATTAAGAAAAAAAAAAAAAAAGTGTTGTGCCAGAAACTGCGTGTTACAATCCGAGGAACTTGAATTGTCCAGTAAACTTTTGTGTGTTGAAACAAACTGTGCCCTGAGTTATGTACGGCATGTTTGGAAGATGGAGGCCTTGGGACAGCAGAGGCCTGCAGCCTACAAGTGAGTGTGCTACAACCCATACCTGACATCACATTGGGACTGGGACATGATTTTTCTGTAAAATGTCAAGGCGTTATGGAACAGCAGCTCGTTCATGGCTACTAATCTCGGTCATTTTACAACAACCAACTAATTAGCCACAAGAAACCAATATGACTAATAAACTTGATAAGGTTTACCAAACATTTCAGTAAACCTATAAAACCAAAGCTTGCTTGTGGACCATCTACGTTAAAAAAAATCTGTCAGTAGGTTTTTGCTATGTACCATATTTTTTGGACTATAAGATGCACCGGACCATAAGACGCACCCCAAATTTTCGGGTGAAAAATAGGTAAAAAAATATTTTTTATAAGATGGGGGTCTGTCTTATAGTATGAATAGGTACGGTATCTAACCTGGGGGGCAATGGAGCAGGGGTCACAGGAGGCATAGTCCTTCAGGAAGCCGGTGCTCCAGCAGCGGGGAGTTGCGGTGGTGGTGGAGCAGGATCGCAGGGTCCTCCGTTCCCTCCCTCAATCAGGAACCCTGCGGCTGCAGCAGAAGAAGTGAGATGGCTGGGCCCGGTGTCTGGCTGAGGCCCGGTGTCTGGCAGAGGCCCGGTGTCTGGCTGGAGCCCCGGTGCTGGCTGGGGCCTGGTGTCTGGCTGTGAGTGGCTTGGCAGAGCAGTGTGGCAGAGCAGCGTGGCAGAGTGGCGTGGCAGAGCAGCATGGCAGAGTGGCGCATGCGCCAGCTCGGGCAGCCATTTTTCTGTAGATGACAGCTTCAGCAAAATGGCAGCGGCCACCGGAAAGCCACGCACGCCGCTCTGCCTCACTGCCAACAGCCAGACACCGGCCCGCTGCATCTCACCTCTTCTGCCACCGCCGGGTTCCTGAAGGAGGAAGGAAACGGAAGGCCCTGCGATCCCGGTCCACCATAAGCGGAACTATCCTCTAAGCGTTACGTTCGAACCATAAGACACAGCCCCCATTTTCCTCCCAAATTTGGGAGAAAAAAGTGCATCTTGTGGTCCGAAAAATACGGTACATCATACCCCTACATCATGATAGCAGCATGATGTAAGAGCAGAGAGCCTGATTTCAGCAATTTATTGCTTACTTTGCTGGGTGCAGCAGATGTGATAGAATAACAGTTTTTTCTGCTGCCTATCTCAGAATGTTGAGCTGTATATAACCTCACCCACCAGCTGAATATAACCTCAATAAAAACCAACATGACACAGCGCAGCTTAGCGCCATCACAAAAAGGCACCTTTTCCTGCCTTTGTTGTCTATAGTGTTCAAATATCAGTAAGAATGACTCTTTCACCCATCCCTGATCTGTGAAATGCTACCCCATCAAGGATTACGGTATTTCACTTGCAAGTTATCTTTTGTTGTATATCATCAAGTGTCCGTGCGGTCTCGGATATGTTGGGGCCACATCTCACAACACAAATTGACTATAAGATGTGGATTACCTATTCCAGCGCACTTCATCTCCAGCGGACATACGATTGCACAATAAAAATATCAGATTATTGATCAAGTCCCCCAGGCTAGGAGAGGAGGTGACCGGAAAAAGAAACTAAAGGGATGTGATTCGTGAATCCTTTTGGATCCATACCCAACAAACCTTGTTCCCTTTTGGGTCTCAATAGGGAATATGAGATCCACTATGAATTGTCTGGTTTTTGGTGGCATTCAGGAACTGACTTTTTCTATGGATATTTTGTATTTGTCTAGACTTTTCATTAATGTTCCTTAGCCCATGGTGATGATATATATAAGAGAAAATATATAGCCTATATGTCTACCGTCTATACGTGCATACAGTCTAATGTGTACATGTGGTGCATGCGTACTAGGTATGATATAATATGTAACATGCCAATTTGTTTGTTTTTTTCTAGATTTCCCAATAGACTTCAACAGGCAGAACCTCTGTTCCGTCTATCACCATTTATTCTCTGCTCCTTTCTAGTGATGAGCGAACATGCTCGCCACTACTCGGTACTCGCGAGCCATGTTGGTTGTGGCATCACAGTGATTGGCTGGCCACATAGCATCATCGGGTCTATTTAAGACCCATAGACGCTAGGCTCGTCACAGTCTACCCTGAAATCAGGCAGAGTAGGGAGAGCTGCTGCGTGAGGGAGAGATTTGCTTGTTTATTAGTTAGTATAGGTATTCCACAACATATCTTTATATCCATCTAAACTAACAGTCCTTCTAAGGACTAATCCAGCTGCATATAAACAGTGGTGATAGGAGGCGTTAGGCAAGCAGGCAGGGTTTGTGGCAGTGTATACAGCACAAGAGGGTCCATTGCACGTTCTGTCTGCTCCTGCTGTTACAGATATCCGTAGACATAGCCCCAGATATCAGGGGCCAGGGCTAATTTTTTTTTTTATCTTAATCCTGATTATTTGCTTAAAAAGCAATCCAGAGAACACCATTTTATTGCTCCATTTGCTTGTCAGCACTACAAAATACAGTCAGATCTTTTCCATCATCAGACGTGATCCTATATTACAGCGATAATAAAACTGAAATTTGTAGTGAACATGGAAAATATTATCCTTCATTTACAGTTTTTTGCAGTGTGTCAGTGAAGCTATTCACACGAGGTCGCTGTGAAGAACAGTATTAGTAAACTACAGGGCCGCTATTTAAAACCGTGGGTGTCCGTCAGACGTATCACATATAACTGCGCTCCAAATTCAGCCATTTCTGTCCTCCATTTACAGTTTGCTGCAGTGTGTCAGTCAAGCTATTCACACATGCTTGCTTTGAAGAATAGTAAACTACAGGGCCACTATTTAAAACCGTGGGTGTTCATCAGACATATATATACACATATAACTGCAGTCCAAATTCAGCCATTTGTAGTGAACGTGGAAAATATTGTCCTAAACTTAAAATGGACAAGGTGAGTGGCAAGGGACGGGGAAGTTGATGTGATGGTGATGGTGCATGCAGAGGCCGAGGCCATGGGCAAGCTGAAATTGTGCCACAACAAACACCCACATCTTGTCGCCCGACCTTCCTGTCCCAATTACTGAGGGACCGCAGAACACTATTATTGAACACAGAGCAGTGTCAAATAGTGATGACGATGGTACTCGTTGCTCGGGTCTAGCAAATTGGAATACTCGGGTGCTCGACCCGAGCAACGAGCCCAATGTAAGTCTATGGGAAACTCAAGCATTTTTCAGGCGGCTCCCCCCGGCGGTCTGCAGAGGCCTAAAAATTGCCCAAATCAATGGGAACAGTGCTAAAATGACATGGGAACAGCATGGGGAAGACCCCTGGAAGCATTTATGACTCCCAGATCACTGCTGTCAACAATGTGCTCAGCGTATTACGCCACTTTTACGGACTGACAATAAAACATACAAAAACTAAACCAAAATGGATTTTCTTGGGAAATATGTTAAGGAACATCCTTTCCAGGGTAATGACTAGTGTTGAGCGATACCTTCCGATATCGGGAAATATCGGATCGGATTGGATCGGACCGATACCGAAAAAGTATCGGATATCGCCGATTCCGATACCGGAAACCAATGCAAGTCAATGGGACATAAATATCGGAATTAAAATAAACCCTTTCTTTCCTTGTAGGTTAATTCTACATGAAGGAAAACAACTAAGAATAATGTAGAATGTATTGGGGGAGGTGGGGGAGACAATAAAGGCATAGAGGTTTAGCCCAATCAAATGGAATAGCAGGAATTACTATTTTTTTAAGATGTTCTGAGTTACGGAAATATTAACTATGTTAAGTATTTTTATATTTTGTCAGATATTTATGTTTCACTACTTCCATGCTCTTCACCTTCTTTTTTACTTCTCCCACACTTTCTCCTTCATCATCCTCAGCATCTTTTTCATCCACTTCTTCTTCACCTTCTTCTTCTTCACCTTCTTCGTATTATTCTTTTTTTTACATTCTTCATATTCTACTTCTTCATCTTCTTCATATTCTTCTTCTTCATCATATTCTTATTTGTGACAGGCATTCCTGTAGTTGTTATCTATAAAAGGTTGGACATTACACCTTTCGTTCTGCCCGTCACAAAAGATTCACAACAGGATTTGTCCGCGTTCAGTTTGGCCTGCAGCAGCAGGTCTTTTCCAGGGGCACCACGAGGAGGAACGGACTCACCCCCATACACTGCTTAGTCATATTCTGCTTATAATTTAGATATTATCTTTTGCTCTGAATTTTAATCTTATGCTTAATGTTCTTCCGCTTTTTGTTCTGCAGCTTCTTGTATTTCTGCTTCTTGGTTTTCTGTCTCTTGTTCTTCTGTATCTTGGTACTTGTCTTCTCTTCTTTGTCCTCTTGGTCAACTTTTTCAGGGTCATCTTCTTGGTCTTCTTCAGGGTGGTCTTCAGGGTGGTCGTCTTCCGGGTCCTCGTCTTCGGGGTCCTCGTCTTCTTCGGGTTGGTCTTCTGGGTCCTCGTCTTCGGGGTCCTCGTCTTCTTCGGGGTGGTCTTCAGGGTCCTCGTCTTCTTCGGGGTGGTCTTCAGGGTCCTCGTCTTCTTCGGGGTGGTCTTCAGGGTCCTCGTCTTCAGGGTCCTCGTCTTCTTCGGGGTGGTCTTCAGGGTCCTCGTCTTCAGGGTCGTCGTCTTCGGGGTCCTCGTCTTCTTCGGGTTGGTCTTCAGGGTCCTCATCTTCAGGGTCCTCGTCAGGGAGATCCAGAGTGATTACCAAGAACCATTTCAAAAAGCTTGAACTTGGAAATGTAGCAGAAAGTACAAGAAGGCTGAGGAACTACCGAGGACCAGCTGACGGTACTGGAACCCGGATGGGTAGCAGAAGGTACAAGAGCCAATGGAACTACCGAGGACCAGCTGATGTTACTGGAACTCGGTTACTAAGCAGGAGGTACCTGTGCCAGAAAGCACTACCAAGGACCAGCAGACGTTGGTGGAACTTGGATACCGAGAAGGAGGCACCTAATCCAAAGGCACTGCCGAGAACCAGCTGACGGTACTGGAACCCGGATGGGTAGCAGAAGGTACCCATGTAAAAAAAAGTTCAAGTCCGCGAGCCGGCCGCAGTTACCAAAACCCACAGTCCTACAGGGGGTGCTTGTCCTATTGGCACTATGGAACCAGCCTTCATTGCCAGATCCCGCAGCCCACATAGGAGTCACCTAAACTGCAGGCACCATAGAGTCGGCTAACCCGACCGCAACACGACAGGACAACGCATTGGAGGCAAAGTGACGTTGTCACTACCCGGAAACAGCTGGCGTGCTGGAACCAGGCTGGGCAGGAGGGAGTACCCGTGCCAAAGACACTGCCGAGAACCAGCTGACGGTACTGGAACCCGGATGGGTAGCAGAAGATACAAGAGCAAATGGAACTACCGAGGACCAGCTGACGGTACTAGAACCCGGATGGGTAGCAGAAGGTACAAGAGCCAATGGAACTACCGAGGACCAGCTGATGTTACTGGAACTCGGTTACTAAGCAGGAGGTACCTGTGCCAGAAAGCACTACCAAGGACCAGCAGACGTTGGTGGAACTTGGATACCGAGAAGGAGGCACCTAATCCAAAGGCACTGCCGTGAACCAGCTGACGGTACTGGAACCCGGATGGGTAGTAGAAGGTACAAGAGCAAATGGAACTACCGAGGACCAGCTGACGGTACTGGAACCCGGATGAGTAGCAGAAGGTACAAGAGCCAATGGAACTACCGAGGACCAGCTGATGTTACTGGAACTCAGTTACTAAGCAGGAGGTACCTGTGCCAGAAAGCACTACCAAGGACCAGCAGACTTTGGTGGAACTTGGATACCGAGAAGGAGGCACCTAATCCAAAGGCACTGCCGAGAACCAGCTCACGGTACTGGAACCCGGATGGGTAGCAGAAGGTACCCATGTAAAAAAAAGTTCAAGTCCGCGAGCTGGCTGCAGTTTCCAAAACCCACAGTCCTACAGGGGGTGCTTGTCCTATTGGCACTATGGAACCAGCCTTCATTGCCAGATCCCGCAGCCCACATAGGAGTCACCTAAACTGCAGGCACCATAGAGTCTGCTAACCCGACCGCAACACGACAAGAGAACGCATTGGAGGCAAAGTGACGTTGACACTACCCGGAAACAGCTGGCGCGCTGGAACCAGGCTGGGCAGGAGGGAGTACCCGTGCCAAAGACACTGCCGAGAACCAGCTGACGGTACTGGAACCCGGATGGGTAGCAGAAGATACAAGAGCAAATGGAACTACCGAGGACCAGCTGACGGTACTGGAACCCGGATGGGTAGCAGAAGGTACAAGAGCCAATGGAACTACCGAGGACCAGCTGATGTTACTGGAACTCGGTTACTAAGCAGGAGGTACCTGTGCCAGAAAGCACTACCAAGGACCAGCAGACGTTGGTGGAACTTGGATACCGAGAAGGAGGCACCTAATCCAAAGGCACTGCCGAGAACCAGCTGACGGTACTGGAACCCGGATGGGTAGTAGAAGGTACAAGAGCAAATGGAACTACCGAGGACCAGCTGACGGTACTGGAACCCAGATGGGTAGCAGAAGGTACAAGAGCCAATGGAACTACCGAGGACCAGCTGATGTTACTGGAACTCGGTTACTAAGCAGGAGGTACCTGTGCCAGAAAGCACTACCAAGGACCAGCAGACGTTGGTGGAACTTGGATACCGAGAAGGAGGCACCTAATCCAAAGGCACTGCCGAGAACCAGCTGACGGTACTGGAACCCGGATGGGTAGCAGAAGGTACCCATGTAAAAAAAAGTTCAAGTCCGCGAGCCGGCCGCAGTTACCAAAACCCACAGTCCTACAGGGGGTGCTTGTCCTATTGGCACTATGGAACCAGCCTTCATTGCCAGATCCCGCAGCCCACATAGGAGTCACCTAAACTGCAGGCACCATAGAGTCGGCTAACCCGACCGCAACACGACAGGACAACGCATTGGAGGCAAAGTGACGTTGACACTACCCGGAAACAGCTGGCGTGCTGGAACCAGGCTGGGCAGGAGGGAGTACCCGTGCCAAAGACACTGCCGAGAACCAGCTGACGGTACTGGAACCCGGATGGGTAGCAGAAGATACAAGAGCAAATGGAACTACCGAGGACCAGCTGACGGTACTGGAACCCGGATGGGTAGCAGAAGGTACAAGAGCCAATGGAACTACCGAGGACCAGCTGATGTTACTGGAACTCGGTTACTAAGCAGGAGGTACCTGTGCCAGAAAGCACTACCAAGGACCAGCAGACGTTGGTGGAACTTGGATACCGAGAAGGAGGCACCTAATCCAAAGGCACTGCCGAGAACCAGCTGACGGTACTGGAACCCGGATGGGTAGTAGAAGGTACAAGAGCAAATGGAACTACCGAGGACCAGCTGACGGTACTGGAACCCGGATGGGTAGCAGAAGGTACAAGAGCCAATGGAACTACTGAGGACCAGCTGATGTTACTGGAACTCGGTTACTAAGCAAGAGGTACCTGTGCCAGAAAGCACTACCAAGGACCATCAAACGTTGGTGGAACTTGGATACCGAGAAGGAGGCACCTAATCCAAAGGCACTGCCGAGAACCAGCTGACGGTACTGGAACCCGGATGGGTAGCAGAAGGTACCCATGTAAAAAAAAGTTCAAGTCCGCGAGCCGGCCGCAGTTACCAAAACCCACAGTCCTACAGGGGGTGCTTGTCCTATTGGCACTATGGAACCAGCCTTCATTGCCAGATCCCACAGCCCACATAGAGCAGGCACCATAGAGTCGGCTAACCCGACCGCAACACGACAGGACAACGCATTGGAGGCAAAGTGACATTGACACTACCCGGAAACAGCTGGCGTGCTGGAACCAGGCTGGGCAGGAGGGAGTACCCGTGCCAAAGACACTGCCGAGAACCAGCTGGCTGTGCTGGAACCCAGGGTAAATAATAAAAACAGAGTGGAGTCAGAGGCCTAATTGGAGCAAGTTTTAAATAAGTAGCACAGTGAATGTGGACAGAGCAGGAGAAATTGCCGTGAACACAGCAGGGGAACAGCTGACGTTACTGAACCCCAATAACACGGCAGCAAGTGTTGACTGTGCAGACAGCATTTCCGAGCGCCAACTGGCGGTGCTGGAGCCCAGGGATAAGAATAAAAACAGAGGAGCCAGAGGTGTAATTGGAGCAACTTTAAAATGTGTAGTACAGTGGATGTGGACAAAGCAGGAGAAATTGCCGTGAACACAGCAGGGGAACAGCTGATGTTACTGAACCCCAATAACACGGCAGCAAGTGTTGACTGTGCAGACGGCACTTCCGAGCGCCAACTGGCGGTGTTGTAGCTCAGGGATAATACTGAAAACAGAGGAGCCAGCGGTGTAATTGGAGAAACTTTCAAATCTGTAGTAGTGAGAATGTGGACAGAGGAGGAGAAATTGCCGTCCGCACAGCAGGGGAACAGCTGACGTTACTGAACCCCAATAACACGGCAGCAAGTGTTGACTGTGCAGACGGCACTTCCGAGCGCCAACTGGCGGTGTTGTAGCTCAGGGATAATACTGAAAACAGAGGAGCCAGAGGTGTAATTGGAGAAACTTTCAAATCTGTAGTAGTGAGAATGTGGACAGAGCAGGAGAAATTGCCGTCCGCACAGCAGGGGAACAGCTGACGTTACTGAACCCCAATAACACGGCAGCAAGTGTTGACTGTGCAGACGGCACTTCCGAGCGCCAACTGGTGGTGTTGTAGCTCAGGGATAATACTGAAAACAGAGGAGCCAGAGGTGTAATTGGAGAAACTTTCAAATCTGTAGTAGTGAGAATGTGGACAGAGCAGGAGAAATTGCCGTCCGCACAGCAGGGGAACAGCTGACGTTACTGAACCCCAATAACACGGCAGCAAGTGTTGACTGTGCAGACGGCACTTCCGAGCGCCAACTGGCGGTGTTGGAGCTCAGGGATTACAGTTCAGGTGGTAGAAACATGAACAGAACAGGAGACCTGGATACTGTTGCCAACCAATTATTTATTCTGGAAGAGGACTGGCAAATTCATGAGAGATCCAGGCCTTGTTCATTTTGAGAAAAGTAAGCCGGTCAACGTTATCGGAGGATAGTAGCATGCGACGGTCTGTTAGTACACCACCTGCGGCACTAAAGACGCGTTCCGATAATACTCTAGCAGCAGGGCAAGCTAGCACCTCCAATGCATACTGACTAAGCTCTGGCCATGTATCCAGCTTACAGACCCAAAACTTGAAGGGAGAAGAGCCGTCTGGGAGTACACTAAGAGGGCAAGACATGTAGTCTGTCACCATCTGACGGAAACGTTGCCTCCTGCTGACTGGAGCCGTCTGTGATGGTGTAGACATTTGTGGCGGCGGGGACACAAAACTTTGCCACATTTCGGCCATACTGGTCTTGCCTTGTGCTGAGGCGCTGCTTCTGCTCCCTCTTTGTGCAGAGCTTCCTCCACTGCCTCGACGCACTGAGCTGCTTTGTAAAGCACTAGCAGCACTGCTCTCGGTTGGAATAGAGAAGATGATGGAATGCACCAGTGCGTCTTGGTACTCCCGCATTTTACGCTCCCGGTTCAATGGTGTTATGAGGCTTTGTAAGTTGTCCCAGTAGCGAGGATCTAGGAGGGTGGACACCCAATAATCAGCCGTGTTGAGAATGTGGGCGATGCGGCGGTCGTTTCTCAGGCACTGCAGCATGAAATCAACCATGTGCTGCAGACTGCCAACTGGCCAAGAAATGCTGTCCCCTGCTTGAGGCGTGATCTCTGCCTGCTCTGCATCACCCCACGCTCGCTCTAGATACTGACTACTAGAGCATTGTGTACCTCCCTCCTCTGGACAGATGTCTTCCTCATCCATTGACTCCTCCTCATCCTCCTCACAAATTGTCCCCTGCCTAGGACTTTGTGAGGAACCACGTTGCTCAGACTGTAGAGAAGCAGATGGCATTTGTGACTCCTCATCCTCCACCTCTTCCAAAACCTCATCCCTTAGTGCTTGCAGTGTTTTTTCAAGCAGGCAGATAAGGGGGATAGTCATGCTGACTAGTGCATCATCTGCACTCGCCATCCGCGTGGAATGATCGAAGGCACGCAAAACGTGGCAAATGTCCTTCATAGAGGCCCACTCAGTGGTGGTGAAGTGTGAACGGCGCGCACTGCGACTTGTTTGCGCCTGCTGCAGCTGGTACTCCATTACTGCTGCCTGCTGCTCACACAACCTCTCCAACATATGTAACGTTGAATTCCACCTGGTGGGTAGGTCACATATGATGCGATGTTCTGGAAGACGTAATCGGCGCTGCAGAGCTGCAATGCGTGATCTTGCATTGCTGGAACGCCGCAAGTGAGCGCACTCTATGCGGACCTTGTGAAGCAGTGCATCAAGATCCGGATAGTCCCTCAAAAAACTCTGCACGACCAAGTTGAGCACATGTGCCAGACATGGGATGTGAGTGAGGTTGCCTAGGCCCAGAGCTGCCACCAGATTTCGGCCATTGTCACACACTACCATGCCTGGCTGGAGATTCACTGGCACAAACCACACGTCGCTCTGCTGCTTGATGGCATTCCAGAGCTCCTGCGCTGTGTGGCTTCGATTCCCCAAAGAAATTAATTTTAATACGGCCTGTTGACGTTTGGCCACGGCTGTGCTCATATCGGTCATCATAACAGGTAACCGTTCACGGGTCGATGTGGAGGTAGACCGTGACGGCTCCTGCAGCGCTGATTCAGAGGAACTGGAGCATGAGGAGGTGTCAATGTGTACAGACTGGATTCCTGCAATCCTTGGAGTTGGCAGAACACGTACAGCGCCACTCTCAAGATTTGTACCCGGCTCCACAACATTTACCCAATGGGCAGTGAGGGAAAGGTATCGTCCCTGTCCATGCTTACTGGTCCACGCATCGGTGGTCAGGTGGACCTTGCTACTGACGGCGTTTTGTAGCGCATGTTTAATTTTTCCCTCCACATGATGTTGCAGGGCAGGGACGGCTTGCCTGCTGAAATAAAAGCGGCTGGGCACGTTGTATTGTGGGACTGCCAATGCCATAAAGTTACGGAATGTGTCAGTCTCCACCAGCCTGAATGATAGCATTTCAAGGGCCAGTAGTTTAGCAATGCCAGCATTCAGAGCCTGTGCTCGGGGGTGGTTTGCCGAGTATGGGCGCCTTTTCTCCCATGCCTGTGCTAACGATGGCTGTAGACTGGCCTGGGAGTGTGAGGATGACTGGGAAAGTGGTGCTGTGTGTGGAATTACACTGTGTCTCTGTACAACAGTGCCAGAGATTCTTCCATGGCGATCCTGTGAGGAAGCCGAACCAGCTGTGTGTGAGCTGGAGGAAGAGGCTACAACACGAGCTGAAGAGGTGGTAGGTGGCGCTGTAGGTTGGCCTAGGTCTTCAGTGTGCTTTTGTAACTCCACCACGTGCTTGGTCCGCACATGTTTCCACATATTTGTGGTATTGAGGTTGCTGACACTTTTCCCTCTTTTCACCTTCTGATTACACAGCTTGCATTTGACAAAGCAAATGTCATCTGCAACTGTGTCAAAAAAGGACCAGGCACTGCAAGTCTTGGGAGCGCCCGCTTTGGATTTTGGAAGAGCCATGCTCCTAATGGGTGCCGAAGTGGAGGCTACAGGCAACCAAGTCTGCCCCCTCCCTCTCCCTCCTTTTTGGGCCGTTGGGGGAATCTCTTCCTCAGAGCTGCTCCCACCACCTTCCTGTCCCTCATGCCATGATGGGGCAAGGTCCTCATCATCTACACCACCCTCTTCAAACAACTGCTTCTCCTGGGTAGTCTCGACAGCACAGTACGCACCAGAAAGTGGCACCTGAGTCTCATCATCAGATGCATACTAAGGTGTGCTGCTGACCATAGGCACTGGCCCACCCGCCTCTTCAGATTCAGAGAGACAAAACGGTTGCGCATCACTGCATACTACCTCTTCTTCAAATTCTAGAATTCTGCTTGGCTGGCCCCCTCTTTCCAAGCCAAGAGATTCAGAGAACAGAAGTAGAGATGGCTCCTGTCCAGGGCTCTCTGACTGCCTGGGCAATTTGGCAGGTGGTGAAGAGACAGATGGGTGCTCTTCAGTGCTCAGGACCTGAGAGGATCTGGAACTAATTGAAGTCGATGCGTTAGCTGCCATCCATCCGACAACGGCTTCAATTTGGTCCTCGCGCAGCAGTGGGGTACGGCTAGCTCCTACAAAGCTGCGCATAAAGGACTGTTCCCTGGTAAAACTGGGGGATGCTGAGTCACTGGTGCCCGCAGCAGGCACAGAATCCCCACGTCCTCTCCCTGCAGGCACAGAATCCTCACGTCCTCTCCCTGCAGAAACTCCACGCCCACGCCCACGACCACATGCCTTACTCCCTGCCTTCTTCATCTTGGTAGACTGATAAAGATAGGCAGAAAAGTACTAAGGGCTTAGTGTGCTTATTACTGAACAGATGCTAACAGGTATAAGAAACACTAATTTTATAAAGTGTGGACTAGACTTTAATATGAGCTAATGTGGCCTACACAACTGTAAAGTGGAGTGTTTGGTGAACTTTATTTAGGTTTTTTTTTGTCACAAAAAGACACTGGATGTGCCTAAAGATGTAATAACAATAGTATCACAAACTTTTTGTAGCTATTACAATGCAATAGATGAGGCTGCAAAAAATAGGCTAATACTAATCTGGCTGGGGCTGCAGGGCCCAATGCTGCAGAAAGGCTCCTCTATCTACTCCTATATAGTGTGTTTGGAACCAATTTAGCTGAATACGGATGGAACCACCACACTAATAGGAGATATCAGGAAAAATTATGAATTGGCAATAAAGGACAATGTATGAGGCAGTGACACACACTGAGTGCACTACAACCAGACGGGGTTGAAGCACACACTACAGGGTGAGCTGCACTCACACACCAGACCTTGCAGACAGCGGTGAACAGTACAGATGCAGAGCACTGTGCACTAGCGCTGCAAGACCAAAAAAATTTCTCTATCTACTCCTATATAGTGTGTTTGGAACCAATTTAGCTGAATACGGATGGAACCACCACACTAATAGGAGATATCAGGAAAAATTATGAATTGGCAAAAAAGGACAATGTATGAGGCAGTGACACACACTGAGTGCACTACAACCAGACTTGGCTGAAGCACACACTACAGGGTGAGCTGCACTCACACACACAGATCTTGCAGACAGCGGTGAACAGCACAGGGAACTGTGCACTAGCGCTGCAATCCACAGTGATTTAGAAAGTAGCTTGGGTAAAGCAGTATAGAGCAAATAGGTAGCTAAAACCGTCCCTCAGAACAACAGCGTCCTATCCCTAACTGAATTCACAGCAGAGTGAGCTCAAAATGGCGGCGGCGGCTTTTATAGTGCATCATGACATCATTTCAGCAGCCAATCACAGCCATGCCATTAGTTAAGATGCCTACATGCCTAACAGGATGTGCCCACACTTCTTAGGATCCTCATTGGCTGAATAAAATGAAAATGGCTCATTGCATTATGGGAACTTCCGATTCCGGTATACGATATTGCAAAAGTATCGGAATTAAGTATCGGAATTCCGATACCGCAAATATCGGCCGATACCCGATATTTCAGTATCGGAATGCTCAACACTAGTAATGACTTGTACAGAAGGCAAAATAAATAAGCAAAAACAAAAATACTCCTCCACAACTTGGGCTATGTTCACACGTAGTGTTTTGATGCGTTTTTGCACTTTTGCATTGCTTTCAACCAAGACAAATGCATTCACCAGGAAATGTCATTTTAACATTTTGCAACCTTATCTGGTCATGTGGTGTGTGACACATTATCAGACACATGCATACAGTGCTGAAAAGACATGGGAACAGCATGGGGAAGACCTCTGGAAGCATCTCTGACTCCCTGGTCACTGCCTAAAAGTGCTCCCATCATAAGTGATCCTTGGCACATGCGAAGTTGCCTCCCGCCATTCACCTGTCATTGCAGACTTGCAACAATCACCAACAATCAACAATTTTTGACAGCTGCTTGCACTTGAAATGTGGCCTTTTAGGCTCGTGGAGGCGGAAGCTTTTCATAACCTCATGCCGGCGGTGGCCGGGTGTCCATACTCGGTCCCCAGCCACCACTATATTTCCCGGTATTGCCTCCGCCTTCCAAAAGCACAGGTCCCACAACATTACCCATGCCCTCCCCAGTGCACTTACTGGGAAGGACCGCCTAACCACAAACACGTGGACAGGTGAATGTGGCCAGGGATGGTACGGAGCCAGTCCACAACTATTTTTGCTGAGAGTTGTATTTAGATCAGTGAAAGGACTGGAATAGAGGGAAACCGTATCTAACCTGCGTGTCATTTCTCCCAGGAAGTCCTGTAATTGAGCTTGTTGCTAAAGCAATGGCAGCCCGTCCAACATCAACTCGCACTTGTCGGTGGTGCTTTGACACACACACATCTTTCTTTGCGCATTTAATTTCTTGAATACAGAGTTGGACATTGGCCTGATCTGTAATGCGTTTTGAGAAATAACATGCATAAGCATGGCCGATCCACATTAAAAAAGCAGCCATAGAGTGTCCGGGAACCTTCCCCCACACTTTTCTTAGCCAGGGCTGCTTTTCAGCAGGCTTGGATGGGCCCACCGGAGAACCCGAGATTCCTCCGGTGGGCCCTGGCTTCTCCTTCAGGAGAGTTCATAGTGCTGAGGTGAGGCCATGATAATAATAGAGGCCACCATCTGCTTAGTTTTCTGTCACTTGGAATGCAAGCGCAAGTATGCAGCCAGCCACCCACCCACACACAGGCCGCAACACTAGACTGCCAGATTTCTGGGCAGCTCTTTGCACTTAAAATATGGCCTTTTAAGCTCGTGGAGGCGGAAACTTTTCACAAACTCATGCCGGCGGCGGCCGGGTGTCCATAATCGGTCCCCAGCCGCCACTGTTTCTCCCGGTGTCGCCTCCGCCTTCCACAAGCACGTGTCCCACAACATTACCCATGCCCTCACCAGTGCACTTACTGGGAAGGACCACCTAATCACAAACACGTGGACAGGTGAATGTGGCAAGGGACGGTATGGAGCCAGTCCACAACTTTTTTTGCTGAGAGTTGTGTTTAGCTCGGAGAAAGGACTGGCATAGAGGGAAACCGTATCTACCCTGTGTGTCATTTCTCCCAGAAAGTCCTCTAAAGCTGCTTGCACTTGAAATGCGGCCGAACATTACTGCTGGTACTTTTCTGTGGGAATTTGCTTGCCTCCTACCAGCCTGGAATACTTCCAGCAAACTATGGTACGACGTCATGGTATTAGCACTGCCCCCAGTACCAGTAGCGAAGCCATCCCCAATTTCCTTCTCAGGAATTTTATTTGGTAGACTGAGTGGCTGCCCAAATACATTTTCTCACAAAGGAGCTGAAGATAGAGTGGCAGTTTCTCCAGCCTGTTAGATATTAGAGGGTGAACGGCAGCACATTGGATCAGTAGTTAGCACTGAATCCTTGCAGTGCTTGGATCCTGGGTTCAAATCCCAGCAAGGACAACATCTGCAAGGACTTTGTATGTTCTCCCCGTGTTTGCGTGTGTTTCCTCCTCAGTAAAAATAGAGTGTCTGGGAACCTTCCCACACACTTTCTTAGCAAGGACTGCCTCTTGAACGGCCCCACTGTGGCACCCTGCTGTTAACAGGTACCACAGGACCAGGGTGCATGCATGGACTTCTCCACAAGAGGCCCTCATTACATACAAACACCTCCACCCTTCCACCTCATACCACCAGAGGGAGCCCATTAGGGCTATATGTATGGAGGGTGGAGCCAGGCAGTCAGTCAGTGGAGAGAGTCAGACAGAGTCAGAGAGTCTGAGAGCGTGCTGATGCTGAGAGCAGCGAAGACGCTGCACGTCTGCTGCCGTATTGAGGGCCCTGAGTGTGGCCGAAGGCAAAGAGGAGAGGAGAGAGGAGTTGAGGGGGCAGAGGAGCATCATAGGCTCACCCCGAATATACAAACCGGACAACGGGTCCGCGCCTACAGGGTCCTTTATACCCAGTAGGGATCACCGGCATACCAGGAGGACTACAAGTCCCTGGCCGACCTGAAGCTAAACCCTTAAAAGGATCAGGAACCACGAAGGCCCCAGCGTTACCAGGGATAGTGGTTGCCAGCAGAAATTCCTACTACAAAGCGACAGGTGAAGGAACAGCACGACACATAAGCTAGGCCCAGTTGCAGGCTTGCCAGGAGCATACAGAGAGGCAGACACGGACCAGGAGGCCTTATACCCGCTCACTGGGGAGAAGTCCTGAAGTGCACCCATCCTACTGAGTACCCCGGACCGTACCTGACATCTGCACCAGTAAAGGTATTGAAGCTAATCCCATGTCTCTGTCAGTTATTCCTGCTGCGCCATTCCGCCTGCACTACAGGTCCCAGCATCACCACCCACCATCAAACTCTACCCTGCCCTGAGGCCCGCTCCACCAGTGGGGAGCCGTTCCATCCCAGCTGCCTTATCAACTGCCTCAGAGGTCTGCAGCAGCGCTGGTACAAATTACCAGAAACCACAGGTGGCGTCATGATCGAACTATAAACCCCCTATAAACTTTACCCCTTTTAGTTGACCGCCCTGGGCCACGGACCAGGCCAGCCACCGTGACATATCCCTTTCCCCCAGCATCTATCGGCCCGGACTCCGAGTACCCCATTGCCCTGGGGGCGCGACACCACCAGAGAATCCTCTGGTGTGCCTTGGCTTATACCTCAGGAGAGTTCATGATAGCGCTAACTTTGCAGCTGCTATGGGGCTCTTGAGCGGGTGAGAAAGGTTATCCCTCAGAATCAAATCCTCTGGTGGGCACAATGTTTTTCAATCTGAAACAGCTTCTCAGTGGGAGTTGTATTTCACCACAGCCATATTCTTTAGCTTGGTGAAAGGACTGGCATAGAAGGAAACCGTATCTACCATGGCTGTCAGTTCTCCGTCACCAGGTTCCGCCCATTGTCACACACGACCATGCCTGGCTGTATGTTCAGCGGTGAGAGCCACAGATCGGGCTGCTGTGTTACAGCTTTCAACAACTCTGCAGCGCTGGACGGTTTGTCAATTAAGCATGTTATCTTCAGCACAACCTGTTGCTGCTTGGCCAAGGCAGTGCTGCAGTGCTGTCAGCTTGTGACTGATGTAGTCATTTCGGAGATGGAGGAGGAGGTGCATGAGCTGAACAATGTGGTTACATTGAGGTTAAATTGGTAACACTGTTTTTTATACTAAAGAAAGATCCTATTGTTTTGTTTTTTTTTACATTATTTTTTAAGACAAATGCATTCACCGGGAAATGTCATTTTAACATTTTACAACCTTATCTGGCAATGTGGTGTGTGACACATCATCAGACACCGCCCATCATACACTTGCACTATGCTAACAAAACTGTTCAAAATGTCATGGTTGCCCTGTATTCGCGGTCCAGCGCAAATTTGTCAAATTTTTCCGATGTTAAGAAAATTTGCTCTCCTTTGCGATCACGAATCCGAATGTGCCATATTAGTGCCAAATTTTAAACTTTCGAACATTCGTCAAACAAATTCGCTCAACACTACTGGCAACTTCCATAGTGTTGAAGTTGCGAGGAACGGTTTCCTGCCTTCTGCCTGTGGCTAGCACACTGCTTGTTCTTGCCTGTTGTGGTGTTACGCCTCCCTCCCCCTGTGTGCTGCTGTCCTCGCTCTGCAGGCCACCTTGCCAGGTTGGGTCAGTGACTTCATCATCCACCACCTCATCTTCTACTTCGGCACCCTGGTCCTCCTCCTGACTTTCTGGCAATTGTGTCTCATCATGATCCACCTCTTGTGACAGTTTCCCACCGTCGCCTTCGTGTGACCGTGGCTGCTCAAATATTTGGGCATCGCTACATGTGATCTCCTCTTGCCCCGCTTCAAGTGGGCGAGAGGCCCGAATCTATAAATGGAAAAGTGAACAGCTCTTCGGAGTGTCCAAGTGTGGGATCAGTTGTCTCCGGGCACTCGGCATGGTGGGAGGAAGGAGGATCAGGGTGAGGAATATGCAGTTCAGACTCACGGCTACTGAGAATTGACCGTGTGGAAGACAGGGTGGGGGTGGCTAAGTGACTGGAAGCATTATCTGCTATCCAACCAATAACTTTTTCACACTGTTCTGTGTTCTGCGATCCCCTATTAATTTGGACAGGAAGGTCGAGCGACAAGATGTGGGTGTTTGTTGTGGCACAATTTCAGCTTTCCCACAGCCTCGGCCTCGTCCTCTGCATGCACCATCACGTCCAGTTCCCCGTCCGTTGCCACGTGCCTTGCCCATTTTAAATGGAGGACAATATTTTCCACGTTCACTACAAATGGCTGTATTTGAACCGCAGTGATATGTGATACGTGTGACGGAAAACCATAGTTTTAAATAGCTGGCCTGTAGGTTACTATTTTTCGCAGCGACCTCGTGTCAATAACTTCACTGACACACTGCAACAAAATTGAAGTGGAGGCCTGAAATGCCTGAATTTGGAGCACACTTATATGTGATACGTGTGATGGAAATCCACAGTTTTAAGTAGCTGGCCTGTAGGTTACTATTTTTCACAGCGACCTCGTGTAAATAACTTCACTGACACACTGCAACAAAATTTAAATGGAGGCCAATATTTTCCACGTTCACTACAAATTTTTGGATTTTTATCTCTGTAATATGGAAAGAATCTGGCTGTATTCTGCTGTGGCAACAAGCAAATGAAGGAGAAAAACGGTGTTCTCTGGATTGATTTTTAACCAAATAATCAGGATTAAGATCAAAAAAATAATTATCCCTGTCCCCTGATACCTGGGGCTAGTTCTATAAATATCTGTAACAGAATCAACAGACAGAACTGGAATGGAGCCTCTTGTGATATATTATACACTGCAGTCTGCCAAATACACTGCCTGTCTGCCTAGCTCTGATTATATATATACAGTAAATATATATACACTGCTCAAAAAAATAAAGGGAACACTCAAATAACACATCCTAGATCTGAATGAATGAAATATTCTCATTGAATACTTTGTTCTGTACAAAGTTGAATGTGCTGACAACAAAATCACACAAAAATCATCAATGGAAATCAAATTTATTAACCAATGGAGGCCTGGATTTGGAGTCACCCCTAAAATTAAAGTGGAAAAACACACTACAGGCTGATCCAACTTTGATGTAATGTCCTTAAAACAAGTCAAAATGAGGCTCAGTATTGTGTGTGGCCTCCACGTGCCTGTATCACCTCCCTACAACGCCTGGGCATGCTCCTGATGAGGTTGCGGATGGTCTCCTGTGGGATCTCCTCCCAGACCTGGACTAAAACATCCGCCAACTCCTGGACATTTTGTGGTGCAACGAGACGTTGGTGAATGGTGCGAGACATGATGTCCCAGATGTGCTCAATCGGATTCAGGTCTGGGGAACGGGCGGGGCAGTCCATAGCTTCAATGCCTTCATCTTGCAGGAACTGCTGACACACTCCAGCCACATGAGGTCTGGTATTGTCCTGCATTAGGAGGAACCCAGGGCCAACTGCACCAGCATATGGTCTCACAAGGGGTCTGAGGATCTCATCTCAGTACCTAATGGCAGTCAGACTACCTCTGGCGAGCACATGGAGGGATATGCGGCCCTCCATAGAAATGCCACCCCACACCATTACTGACCCACTGCCAAACCGGTCATGCTGAAGGATGTTGCAGGCAGCAGATCACTCTCCACGGCGTCTCCAGACTCTGTCACGTCTGTCACATGTGCTCAGTGTGAACCTGCTTTCATCAGTGAAGAGCACAGCGCGCCAGTGGCGACTTTGCCAATCCTGGTGTTCTGTGGCAAATGCATGGAGTTGGTTTCTAACCGTTTGTGCAGACAAATGCACATTTGTGGCCTGCTGGAGGTCATTTTGCAGGGCTCTGGCAGTGCTCCTGTGCGACGCCTGAAAGCCCTACCCTGGGAGATGGGGGACTCGGAGCCGGGTCCTGTGATGTAGATGGGGTGCAGCCGTGGCCCGGAACCGCTCCGTGCCCAGGGCCGTCACACTAAAAAGAGATGGTACGGGCTTATCCGGGTTGAGTGGCTGATCTCGACTACGCCACCTGTGGCACCTGGTGAAGGCCACCAGCGCTGCTGCAGTCTGCCGAGGCATGATGTTTTCGCAGCCGTCATTGTTACTACTCCCCACAGGCGGAGCAGGGCCTCAGGGCAGAGGGACAGGATGGAGGGGGTAGTAGTCTAGGAGGTCTGGTGCTGCGTAGTGCGGTGTAGTGCAGAATAAGAGTCCGGAGGCCATAGGGGTTAACTTCCAGGGTTTTTACTCACGAAAGAGATGGCAGTAGGAAGGCGTCTCCCTGTTCCTCACGGAGTTCTGCGGTCACCAGAGACGGGGGGGGGTCCGACAACCTCCGAGTAAGTCCAGTGTTAAATCAGGACCCCGCAACAGAGTGTTCCTAGACTTCAGACCGGGTCGTTTCCTGTCTGTGTGTGTGTAGATAGGCCGGGTCTCCCTCTGAACTTCAGTCAGAAAAAGGGCACGGGTGGCAGCTCCGCTCTTTCTGTTACCCGGTGGGATCCTCAGGGCCTACCGGGCTTCCCTGACCAGGACGTGGAGTAGCAAGGTCAGGTGTCGGGGACTGGAAAGGTACATCTCGCTGACGGCACACTGGGTTAACATAGTGGAAGCCGAGACCCAGTCGGACTTTGGGACGGAACACGTCCTCCCGACACCGAGGATTGCGGGCCCTGGGCAAATCAGGGTTGCCCCCACATTCCACAGCTCCTGCACCTCCTCCTCCTCTTCACCATCCATCTCCGAAATGACAAAATCAGTTGCAAGCTAGAAGCACTGCAGCACTGCCTCGGCTAAGCGGCAACAGGCTGTGCTGAAGCTAATATGCTTAGGTGACAAACTGCACAAAGCTAAAGAGTTGTGGACAGCTCTGAAAGAGCAAGCAGATCTCTGGCTCACACAGCTGAACCTACAGCCAGTCATGGTGGTATGTGGCAATGGCCCGAACCTGGTGGCGGCTCTGAGACGAGGCGAGCTCACACACGTACCATGCCTGGCCCATGTGATTAACCTCTTGGTTCAGCGGTTTCTCAAAACCTACTCGAATCTGTCGGATCTGCCTGTCAAAGTACCCCGCCTGTGTGCCCATTTTAGAAAGTCAGCTACAGCTTCCGCCGCTCTTGCCGTTCTTCAGCAGTGTTTGCAGCTTCTGGCTCACCGACTGGTGTGTGATGTCCCCGCGTGTTGGAACCCTACATTGCAGATGTTGGGAAGGATTTGTGAGCAGAAGAGGGCAGTTGTTGACTACCTGCATCAACAAGGTCATCAGTATTCAGGTCAGACTTCACACATAAAATCTCAGGAGTGGACATGGATGTCAGACATCTGTACCATCCTCCAAAACTTTGAGGACTCCACCAAGATGGTGAGCGGCAATGTCGTCATAATTAGCATTAGCATCCCACTTCTCTGCAGGCGAAGCACGATGAGATGGAGCAAGGAACCATATAGGGTGATTACACACAGCCCAGCATCATCTTATTCCAACGTGGATTGGGTGACAATGAGGAAGAGGAGGAGGAGAAGGAAGAACAGGAGCTAGTTTCCTGCGCTATAGACAGTACTACCTGCACAACTGCCATACCGTCTGTTCAGCGTGAATAGCCTGAGGACAGGGAGAAGGAGGAGGAGAGCATGGTCAGTCGTCCTCTTGGTGAGGACACAGAAGTCTTGCCTCTTTGCAGTCTGGCACACATGGCTGAGTTTGTTTTACTCTGCCTTTCTCGTGACCCTCGCGTAGTCCAAATTTTGGGTGACAGTCATTACTGGTTGGTGACTCTTCTAGACCCATGCTACAGGGAGAACTTTATGTCTCTTATTCCTTTGCAGGACAGCCCTAATAAAATGGGGCAGTAAGAGAAGGCCCTTGTTGCGGAATTAGTGAAAAAATTCCCATCTGAAAACGCTGGCGGCACAGGTCACAGTTCGTTGGACAACCAAAGACTACAGATGAGAGAGCCCCAAATGCAATCCAGCAGAGGCAGGGAAACACTGTCAAAGTTCTGGGACAGTTTTCTCAGACCCTCCCATCGCACAGGCCCTGAAGCAGGGGGTACTCTTACAAGGAGTGCAAAGTTTCGGAAGATGGTGAGGGAGTACCTTGTCGACAGTACGAATGTCCTTCATGATTCCTCGGAGTACCTTGCCTTATAATTATTGGGTATCCAAGCTGGACACGTGGCATGAACTGGCTCTCTATGCCTTGGAGGTCCTGGCCTGCCCTGCCACTAGCATTTTGTCAGAGCGGGTTTTTAGTGCCGCCAGTGGAATTATAGCCGATAGGCGCATTCGCCTGTCATCTGAAAATGCTGACAGGCTGACTCTTATAAAAATGAACAAGGCAGCCCTTGTTCATTTTTATAAGAGTCAGCCTGTCAGCATTTGGGCCAGACTTCTCAACACCACCGAATGATAGCAGCGTAACATAAACTCAAATACAGTGTCTTTTTTTGAGGAGGTCTAACTCTATTCCCATGCACCTCTGTCTTTACACCCAGACATGGGTATACACTTCCTGATTTTGTCTATTTGCTCTTGTCCTCCTCCTTCTCCGCATCCTCATCCTCCACCACCATATCACCACCATATGTACCATATCAACATATCTACGTCTCTTGCAAGGGGCATTGGAGTTCCTCCAAATTTTTGGCAGCCGTTGCTTCACTGCATAGGCAAACAGTATGGGAGACCCACTTCCTAATAATGGGAACATTGCTTTTAGGATTTAGGAGGCTCTCTGACCTCTACATCTCTTGCAAGGGGCATTGGAGTTACTCAAAATTTTTGGCAGCCGTTGCTTCACTGCATAGGCAAACGCTATGGGAGACTCACTTCCTAATAATGGGAACATTGTTTTTAGGAGGCTCTCTGACCTCTACATCTCTTGCAAGGGGCATTGGAGTGCCTCCAAATTTTTGGCAGCTGTTGCTTTATTGCATAGGCAAACACTATGGGAGACCCACTTCCTAATAATGGGAACATTGTTTTTAGGAGGCTCTCTGACCTCTACATCTCTTGCAAGGGGCATTGGAGTGCCTCCAAATTTTTTGCGGCTGTTGCTTCACTGCATAGCAAACACTATGGGAGACCCACTTCCTAATAATGGGAAATTTTTTGCAGCACTTGTAGTCACTGCATACGTAATAACAGTATAGGAGACCCACTCATGAATAATGGGAACAATAAAGCATAGCCAGCTGATGGCTCTCTAACAATAGCGAGGGCCGACTGCAGACCCTTTAAGAATAGTAAGGGCCTCCTTATGGCCCTATAAAAATAGGTTTGTGACTTTCAGAGTCCCTCCATCATAAATGAAACAGGATGTGTCTGATGATGTGTCACACACCACATGGCCAGATAAGGTTGTAAAATGTTAAAATTACATTTCACAGTGAATGCATTTGTCTTGAATCATAGAATGGTAGAGTTGGAGGGGACCTCCTGGGTCATCTGGTCCAACCCCCTGCTCAAAGCAGGATTCACTAAATCATCTCAGACAGATATCTGTCCAGCCTCTGTTTGAAGACGTCCATTGAAGGGGAACTCACCACCTCTCGTGGCAGCCTGTTCCACTCATTGATCACCCTAACTGTCCAAAAGTTTTTTCTAATATCTAATCTGTGTCTCCTCCCATTCAGTTTCATCCCATTGCTTCTAGTCTTTCCTTGTGCAAATGAGAATAAAGATGATCCTTCTACAATGTGACAGCCCTTGAGATATTTGTAGACAGCTATTAAGTCTCCTCTCAGTCTTCTTTTTTGCAAGATAAACATTCCCAAATCCTGTAACCGTTCCTCATAGGACATGGTTTGCAGACGGGTTGAAAGCAATGCAAAAGTGCATATGTAGCACCCCGAGGGCTCGGCTGCTACAGGGGTATTGCACCTCGAACCAGAGGTGTGGTATTCCACTCCCGGGTAAGGATGGAGTGTGGACTAGAACTCAGTTAGCTGCATGCACCACACACACCCCATTTCCGAGGAACAGACCGACGGTACTCCCACTAGAAAGATGTGCAGGTACGACAGCTTCTGTTCCTGGCTGGAGTGGGGAGGGGGAGGAAAACCCAGTGGTGTAGGAGCAGATAGGGGCGGGTTTCTGGGCATAGGAAGGAGCCCATTGGTTGCTAATCACCTGGGCTCGGGTGTCAGAGGGAGTATAAAAGGTGGGCACCATCTTAGGAGTGAGTTCAGTTCAGTCAGACAGAAGAAGAGTGAGAAGAGGAGTGACAGGGAGCAGCAGCCCTGTCTGGGTGCTGCCCCTGGAGGGAGTAAGAGTGAAGAAGAAAGGAACAAGAAGCAAGGAAAGAATGAAACATAAGAAAAGGCCCAGAGACATGAAGCAAGAAGGAACCCGAACACGCTAGGAATCAGCGGGTGAAGGGTTGGCAGATCAGGGTACCGGATCCCAAACTGGTGGAGGCCACTTATCCTCAGCCAGGAACCGGAGGACGTGGCCACGTCTTGGCGCGACCACTCACTACACTCACCACGAAGGCATGCCACATAGGGTCAGGGAGACTGGAGAAAGGTTTCGCCACCAGAAGGCCCGAGGAAGCTGGACATGGGTGGGTCCCTAGTGGGGACGGCCAGAGAAAGGAACGGGGAAAGGAGTTCAAGGTCACACTCTGGAATTGCCTGGGGGTTGGTCGAGCCCCGTACCTGGTAGACGCAGCATGGCTCGGGTCGTCATCACCTGCAGGACTGACGTTAATAACAACTGTGAGTAAAGCATTGAAAACTGCAATCAGTCTCTGTGTTCCATCGCACCACCAGCACCATAGGTACCGGGACGCTCTTACTATCACTCCCTTCACCCGCACCAGCTGCCCTGAGGCTATACCTCTCCCGTTGGGGGTTATACCACCATAGCTGCACATATATACCATCGGCCTCAGCGGACTGTTTTGCAGTGGCGGCCTTGCGACCGCAAATCAACGGGTGGCGTAGTCGGACACTAATACCATCATACCAATAACTGCCACTTAGTTTGACCACCCTGGGCACGGACCGGGTCACCGCCACACGAAGACTACTACCCCCTTCGGATCCGGCTCCGGGTATCCCCCGCGCGCCCGTGCGCCGCACTACAGCACTGGCCCAGGGGGCGAGTCACATAAACGCATCAAAAATTCTACATGTGAACATACGTAGCCCAAGGTGTGGAGATCATTTTTGTTTTTGGTTATTTATTTTGCTTATCTACAAGTCATTACCCTGGAAAGGATGTTCTTTAACATATTTCCCAGGAAAATCCATTTTGGTTTCGTTTTTGCATGTTTTATTGTGAGTCCGTAAAAGTGGCATAATACCTCTGACAACGTTGTTGACAGCAGTGACCTGGGAGTAAGAAATGTTTCCCCAATGCTGTTCCCATCGATTTGGACAATTTTTAGGCCCTCTTCAGACCACCGGAAAAATACAATGAGGTGCCTTGGGGATATGGCCAGTGATGAGATATCTCAAGGAGACCCAGTTCTCCTCCTCGGGGGCGTGGCTGCTCACTGGTCAGTGAATAAATTAAATGATATTATATTACTCAACACTTCATTCTCCTGTGATCGCACCTGCCCTTGGCTCAAACCAGGAACTCAGCATGCAGAGGCTGAAGCTCTAACTATTGAGCTACAGCTCCCAATGGTGAGCATAGGAGGATTTAGTGAACTTGACTCTACAATGCAGTCAATGACTCCAGAAGCAGCTCATACAAGTCCATAGAAGTACATTGTGTATAACAATGTATTTCTATGGTGCCTGTATACTGAGCAGAAGAAAATAATTATTTTGGTCCTATAAATAAAAGTAGTAAATTTATGAGCAATTACAATTTTTGATTTCTGAGAGGCCCTTGTCTTGAACCCACAACCTCAAAGCTTTGGTGACACAGAAGCTCATCCTGCTGAGCCACCAGCTCTGTTGAGAGCATTACTAGAATTCTGTCTACTTCACCTGTACTACAGAATCTGCTTACTCTCATAGAAATACACTGCTGTGTATGATGCGCCCCCTGGGCCGTGTGTCCGGGTCTCTGTGTAATGCTGGGGGTTGTAGTCTCCATGGCGGCGACCCGGTCCTGTGGCTCAGGGTGGTCAAACCAGTGGCGGATCTGTTTACTTGGTTTTTAATGTTGAAATGTCTGACTACGCCACCCGTGGATTGCGGTCACTGAGAACCGCTGCTGCGGGGCAGACCGCTCAGGCTGATGTTGTGTGCGCAGCAGAGGGTAGTATAACTCCCCACGGGAGGAGTATAGCCTCAGGGCAGCGTGTGTAGATGGTGAGGGTTGTGGTGCATGGGCGCAGCAGAAACGACTCAGAGTCCGTGCAGTGCAGTTCAGGGTCTTTACTGTTGGTAATGAAGGAGACCCTGCCGGAAGTACTGGCTAACATTAGAGGCCTGGTCAGTCTGTGAGCGAACAAGAGTCCTCCTGGCCAGGTGGAAGTGTAGGCCTTCCCGTCTGACTGCACTCTTCCTGGCTACCCCGCTGCAGTCATGTAGTAGCCCACGTCCCTGAGTGTATCGTGTGGTGCTCACCCGTATGGCTGGTGACTTGGGGCCTTTGGTACCTTCCGCTCCTCGATGGCGGTGCCGGTCCCTTGCGTGTGACTGAGCCTCCGGGCTTTCTATGGCCAGAGGACCTGAAATCCCCTGCCAGGTGGTTTCTGCTGCTGGATGTAGATATTCCCACAGCCTCGGACTCCGTTGACAGGTTCTCTGTGTCTTCTGCCAGGACGAGCTCTGCTAGCTTCCAGTCCCTGGTCTTCAGCTCCTGGCTCCTACAGAGCTCTTTGCTGCTGCTCTGTCCCTTCCTCTGGAACTCACTAACTAACCCCACCCCAGATCCAGTTTATAAAGGGCAGGTTCCTCCCCTCCCTGGACTGGGGCAGGAGGTATTGCATGCAAATGTGCTCCTGACCAGGAAAACCCATGCTCGCTCTCAGACATGGTATTTCTACCACTGTGGCAACCAGACCCCTGGGGTGCCACATTTCCCCCTAGTAAATTTTAGTACTCCAGGACTAAACACATTTTATGAAAACAGACATAACAGGGTATAAGCAATAACACAACTACATATGTACAAGAATTTCAGTCTTTATAGTTCACGGCGCTTCCGTAACCAGGTGTCCATGTCACCCAAGATGCATTTTGAGGGACCCGTCCCAAACCCTTCACGTAGGCCCTGGGATGACTACAGGGCATCGATGATCCGGCGTTGGACCACGTCTTCAGCCACCTCCACGGGTTTTTGTTCTGTGGTCTGGACCAAAAGGGCACTTAACAGGTGCAACTATTTACAAGGTACAGTTCCGGTTATTCATTGTCCATAACTTGTCAGTCCATAAACCCTGTCGGGTAACTTGAGAAACATAATTATTATTCATGCAACAAACATAAAACATTTCAACATTTGCAATATACAGGTATATATATCACATTTAAATTCTCCAGCGGGCGGGTTTCTGACCTCTAGTGCTCCTGGTGGACCTACGTAACACACTATCTTGTGGTGTTCTTTCTGGGTCCCCTGTTTCCACCCCTTGTGTAGTGGGCTCGCTAGTGTCTGCACTACAGGTGTTTGGAGATGTTACGGGTAGGTTGGGCAGCTTTCTGCGTACTCTTTGGCTTACCACGGGCACGGCAGACACACTACTGGCAGAGGGTTGATTCTCCTGGGCTGGTATGGAATCTTCTGCCTCCGGGGCCGGTTGCTCTCCCAACACTACTTGCTCTTCTGTAGGCCCTTAAGGGGCTGGCTTGAGAAAGGTAAGGACGGGTACCACAATAGCATTGTTAATTTGTGTCCAGGACCGGGGAAATTCTCCGAGTACAGCACTGACCATTTCTTCCCTTTCCTCTGCGGTTGAGGTCTATCTTGATCTGCATCAGTGCTTTGCAGCTGCTCGGGACACTTCTTCAGGTGGTCTCTGGAGACAGTGGCTGTGGTCTCTCCTCCATCCTTACTGATAATGCATACTTTCGGATAGTCATGACTTGAGGGCAGTACTGTGTACGGGTCTTTCTCCCACTGGTCATCCAACTTATGGCGCCGCCTTTTTCTCTTCAAGACCTGCTCTCCAGGTGCCAGGGGAACAGCCGGAGCATGCTGGTTGTAAGTCCTCTCTTGCCTTTCTCTTGCTTGATACAGACTTCTCTCAACACTCTCCTGCACTTTCCGGTACTGCTGATGCCGTTCTGTATCCCAGTCTGCCTCCGGCGAGGTGTCCTCAGGAGTCAGGACTCCCATATCCAGGTCAATAGGCAGCTTACCAGGTCTTGCTCTCATTAGGTAAGCCGGGGTACAGTTGGTGGAATTTACTGGGATGTGGTTATACAAGTCCACCAGATCAGGCAGTTTTTCAGGCCACAGACTGCGTTCTTCCAGGGGCAACGTTTTCAGCAAGTCTATCACCACCTGGTTCATCTTCTCGCATAATCCATTGGTCTGGGGGTGATAGGGCATTGTCCTTATCTTCTTGCAGCCATACAGGTGGCAGAACTCCTGGAAGACCTCCGCTTCGAAGGCTGGACCTTGGTCAGTCAACACTTGCTCCGGATACTCGTGTGGACAGCAGAAGTGCTGCTGGAAGGCTGTAGCTGCTGTCTGAGCTGTTAAGTCCTTGACAGGGACTACCACCAGGAACCGGGAGTAATGGTCTACAATGGTGAGGGCGTAGACGTACCTGGACCTACTTGGAGCCAGCTTCACATGGTCCAGGGCTACCAGTTCTAGTGGCTGCTTGGTGATGATGGGGCCACAGTCTCTGCAACATCTCTCAATGGCCCCTCTCATGCCTACCCAGAAGAACCGTTCACGCAACAGGAACTCCAACTTCTTCCATCCAAAGTGCCCTGCTCCGTCGTGGTATGCCTCCAGGACCATAGCCGCGTCTCGTCTCAGGACCACTACCTGCCAGGTCAGCTCATGTGTCCGGGAGTTGACAATTCTCCGGCACAGCTTCCCCTTGTAGAGAAACAGTTTACTCTTCTCCTTCCACAGCTGTTTAGTTTCTTCCGGAGCATCTGGGTCAAGGCGGGCATCAGCCTGTGTCAGCATCTCTTTTATCAGGTGGACAGCTGGGTCACTGTCTTGCGTCTCCACCCAGCTGTGGTGGGGTAAGGGATTGAACGTGGCAGAGTGCCTCTCCCTTACATGGTGGGAACACTGGGTAATCCCATGACGGTGGAACGCAGGGAGTTCGATCTCTTCCAGTTCTTCTGGATCTTCCCCTCCGTCCGGCAAGTTCGGCATCCTGGACAGGGCGTATGCGTTGGCATTTGTGCGTCCCACCCGGTATTTGATGGTGAACTCATAGTTGGATAGGCGGGCCATCCATCTCTGCTCCAGAGCACCAAGTCTTGCAGTGTCCAGGTGTGTCAACGGGTTGTTGTCCGTGTACACGGTGAACTTGGAAGAGGCAAGGTAATGTTTAAAGCACTCTGTCACTGCCCATACCACCGTGAGGAACTCTAGCTTGAAGGAGCTGTAATTTTCAGGATTCCTTTCTGTGGGCCGGAGCTTCCTGCTGGCATAAGCGATTACCCGTTCTCTGCCCTATTGGATCTGGGACAGCACTGCCCCTAGCCCGATGTTGCTTGCGTCTATGTGGAGAATAAAGGGCTGGCCTTAATCAGGGTACGCCAGGATTTCATCCCCCGTGAGGGCCATCTTCAGCTGGCGGAAAGACTCCTCATCCAGCTTGTCCCATCTGAAGGGCGGCTTCTGATTCTTGGTCTTTGACTGGAGATCTTGCATAGGGGCTGCCATTTTGGTGAACCCGGAGATGAATCTTCGGTAGTAGCCTACCAACCCGAGGAACTGCCACACTTCCTTTAAGCTGGAGGGTCTTGGCCAGTCCTTAATCATTGTGATCTTATCAGGGTCTGGAGCTACTCCGTCAGCACTCACCACATGTCCCAGGTACTGTACCTTTGGTTTCAGCAGATGACTCTTGGAGGGTTTCACCTTTAGGCCGTAGCCTGCCAGGGCGTCAAACACCTCTGCCAGGTGTTTCAGATGGTCCTTGTATGTTTTGGAATACACGATGACATCGTCCAGGTATAGCAGGACCGTCTCGAAATTCCTGTGCCCCAGACAGCACTCCATCAACCGCTGGAAGGTTCCTGGCGCGTTGCAGAGCCCGAACGGCATACAGTTGAATTCGCTGAGACCCATTGGGGTGGTGAGCGCGGTCTTCTCCTTGTCGGCGTCTGCTACAGGAACCTGCCAGTACCCGCTAGTAAGATACAAAGTGGAGAAGAAATTAGCAGACTTTAATGCAGCTAAAGATTCCTCTATCCTAGGTAACAGGTACGCATCTTTGTGTGTGATACGGTTGACCTTCCTGTAATCTACACACATTCTCATAGTGCCATCTTTCTTTTTCACAAGAACTAGTGGAGCTGCCCAGCGGCTACAGCTGTCCCTGATTACCTCAGCCTCCTTCATTTCTCGCAACATTCCCTTGGCATTCTGATAGTGTGCAGGGGGTATAGGTCGGTATCTTTCCTTTATGGGTGGATGGTCTCCTGTGGGGATGTGGTGTTCTACCCCCTTTACTTGCCCAAAGTTTAGCGGGTGTTTGCTAAAGACTCTTTCGTTCTCCTGCACCACCCGGTAGACTCCCTGTTTGTGGTGTGAGGGAGTGGAGTTGGTGCCCACATGCAGTTTCTGACACCAGTCCTCCATTTGTTTCTTGGAGCCGTTACCCTCCTCTGGTTGAGATGGAGGCAAGGATTCCACGGCCTTTACAGAGTTTTGGTTAACGGTGAACAATTTAGCTAGAGTGGCATACCGGGGCAAGTATACTTCTCTTTCCCCACTGTTTAGGATGCGGACGGGTACCCTCCCATGGCGTACATCGACCACCCCCCGTGCTGTCAAAATGGTGGGCCTACTGTCTGAGTAGACAGGTTCTACCATGGCTTGGTAGTCCCTTCCTCTTAACCCAAATGCAGTCCGGCACCAGATCATCATCTCACTTTTTGGGGCATGGCGATAGGGAACGGGTCACTCATCCTAACTCTACAATTCTCACCACCAGACAGTTCTACCTGTTGCCTTTTCATCAGGGCTCTGATCTCTTTTGCAGGACACGCTGCTGGCTGGAGCTGGCATTCACCGCAACATGCTGTAATATGACAATTATTTCTGCAAGACAATTTTCAATAACATTAGTACCCAAGGTTATCTTAGGGTGGCTTTCACGACAGTCAATGTCCACAATAATCAGTCCTTGCGCTGGCAGTTCAACTTTACCAATTTTGATGGTCACCTCCTTGAATCCCACATGTGGTACAGGCTGACCTTTGCTGGCGATGATGCTCAAATCGTCATCTGGGTAGCGGGTAATATCTGAGTCATTCCAGTACCGCTTAAAAAGCACATAGGGGATGGTGGTTACCTGTGACCCGGTGTCCAGTAGTGCACTCATAGGAATGCCATCCAGCACCACAGGCAAGACCGGTCGCCCCCCTATGTACTTATCATGCCAGCTCGATGGGCCTGATGATCTTATGCCTGGGGGTCGGCCCTCTGCCCCAGGTTGGGCCCGTTTAAATGACAGTACCTTGCCATATGTCCTGGTTGGTTGCAGCGGCGGCCGATGGGTTGTCCGTCCTGGTTATAGCGGTCGCTGGGCCTTCCTCTGGATGATGGGATCCTCCTCCGTCGGCTCCAAGGGACGTCCTCCGGACTGGAAGCCAGCTGGATCTTTCCTGGGGAAGACACCTGTAAAGACTGCACAGTTCTGGTTAGCGCGGCAACGCTTTTGGTCAGTTCTTGGACCTGATGGTGCAGGTCTACAGCCGGGTCTTTATCCAAAGCCTGTGCATCAGCTCCCACAGGCTCTGCAGACAAGGACGCCGCCTCCTGGTAATAGGTGATAGCAGGACGCCTGTGGGTTACAGCGCCACCCGGTGCCGGTTCTCGGAGCACCCAGATGGCCCTGTTTTTGAACTGCGCAAAGTCCAAATCAGGGTTCTGCAAGGCCATTACACGCAACTGGGTTCGGTGGGCGCTGGACTGTAGACCCTCAATGAACTGTTCAGTCAACAGCTTATCCTCGTTTCGCACGCTGTCAGGGTCTGCCTGCTTAATGGCTCTCAGGGCCTCCTGCAAATTCAAAGCATAGTCCCGTATACTGTCTTGTGCCCGCTGTTTGCATCCATAAAATTTTAGCTTGATCTCTGCTGAAGTGCGGGTATCAAAAGTGTCCTTTAGACGGGCCAGTATTTCCATTACAGTCCCTTTTTCCCTGGCTGACCAGGACTTCACTTCTCTTTGGGCTGCCCCGATTAACTGGCCTGTCAGGATGCTCACTTTTTGCTCCTCGGTCAGGGGGTATACTTTGAATAGGCTATACAGTCTTTCTTTAAAGTCGCTCAGGGTATGCGACTCCCCTGAGTACTGGGGTAACCATGCCGCTCCGGGGATATACGGCATCGTGAACGGCATCACTGCGGCAGCAGCCGCGCTGGCGGTGGGAGCTCCCTCCATTCTTGGTGTCTTCCTCCCCCCTAGTTAACCGTGGCCTACCTTCCGTTGCTTCTTCTCCGTAGGCTGCGGCTCCGCAGGCGATAGTCGGGGTCGAGGACCTTGCGTCGCGCACTGGTGACGTCGGCGTCCACTGGGCTCCTTCCAGGACCTTGTGCAGCATCAGTGCGTAAGGCAGGGCTTCAGCTCTCGCACGCTTTTGGCGTCCACGCCCCTCTTCTTCCCGCGCGGTGTCCCAGAAATGGCGCCCAATGGCGGGAAAATGGCCGCGGATGGCGGGAAATCGGCTGCGGATGGCGGGAAACTTCAACACGGTAAATATCACAGTCTTTCTTTCAGGCATGCAGTACCCGAAATCCTGCCGACTACGCCAAAGTTGACGCGCCCCCTGGGCCGTGTGTGAGGGAATACCCAGAGCCGCGTCTCTGTGTAATGCGGGGGGTTATAGTCTCCGTGGCGGCGACCCGGTCCCGTGACTCAGAGTGGTCAAACCAATGGCGGATCTGCTTACTTGGTTTTTAATGTTGAAATGTCCGACTACGCCACCCGTGGATTGCGGTCACTGAGAACCGGCGCTGCGGGGCAAACCGCTGAGGCTGATGTTGTGTGCGCAGCAGAGGGTAGTATAACTTCCCACATAACTCCCCACGGGAGGAGTATAGCCTCAGGGCAGCGTGTGTAGATGGTGAAGGTTGTGGTGCATGGGCGCAGCTGAAACGACTCAGAGTCCATGCAGTGCAGTTCAGAGTCTTTACTGTTGGTAATGAAGGAGACCCTGCCGGGAGTACTGGCTAACATTAGAGGCCTGGTCAGTCTGTGAGCGAACAAGAGTCCCCCTGGCCAGGTGGAGGTGTAGGCCTTCCCGTCTGACTGCACTCTTCCTGGCTACCCCGCTGTAGTCGTGTAGTAGCCAACGTCACTGAGTGTACCGTGTGGTGCTCACCCGTATGGCTGGTGACTTGGGGCCTTTGGTACCTTCCGCTCCTCGATGGCGGTGCCGATCCCTTGCGTGTGACTGAGCCTCCGGGCTTTCAATGGCCAAAGGACCTGAAATCTCCTGCCAGGTGGTTTCTGCTGCTGGATGTAGATATTCCCACAGCCTCGGACTTCGTTGTCCAGTTCTCTGTGTCTTCTGCCAGGACAAGCTCTGCTAGCTTCCAGTCCCTGGTCTTCAGCTCCTGGCTCCTACAGAGCTCCTTGCTGCTGCTCTGTCCCTTCCTCTGGAACTCACTAACTAACCCCGCCCCAGATCCAGTTTATAAAGGGCAGGTTCCTCCCCTCCCTGGACTGGGGCAGGAGGTGTTGCATGCAAATGTGCTCCTGACCAGGAAAACCCATGCTCGCTCTCAGACATGGTATTTCTACCACTTGTCCGCCGGGCGGAAATGAAGTATGAAGTCGAAGCGGGCAAAAAACAATGACCACCGGGCCTGGCGAGGATTAAGTCTCTGAGCATTTTGGAGATATGCCAGATTTTTGTGATCAGTGTAGATGATCACCGGGTACAGAGCCCCTTCAAGCAGGTAGCGCCACTCCTCCAGTGCCAATTTGACGGCTAGCAATTCTCGGTCTCCTATGAAGTAGTTGCGCTCAGAAAAGGAGAAGATTTTGGAGAAGAAGCCGCAGGTTACCATTCTGCTGGAAGAAGATTTTTGGGTAAGTACTGCTCCGGCTCCGGAAGAGGAGGCATCAACCTCCAGGTAGAATTGTTTATTGCAGTCAGGACGGTGCAGAACTGGGGCAGAGGAGAAGGCTTGCTTTAAGGAAAGAAAGGCTTCCTCGGCTTCGGGCGACCATACCTTGGGATTTGCCCCCTTACGGGTGAGCGCAGATATGGGAGCAGTCCGGGTCGAGAAGTGTGGAATGAAGAGACGATAGTAATTGGCGAAGCCCAGGAATCGTTGTATCGCCTTCAACCCCTCCGGACGGGGACACTTTAGGACAGCAGAGAGCTTCTCGGGATCCATTCGCAAGCCTGTCTGGGAGATAACATAGCCCAGGAATGGAAGAGAGGTCTGCTCAAAAAGGCACTTCTCGTATTTAGCATAGAGGTGGTTCTGCCTGAGCCTAAGCAGGACCTGACGAACATCCCTCCGGTGTGTGGGAAGATCCGGAGAGAAGACCAAGATATCGTCCAGGTATACCACCACGCAGGAGTAAAGAAGGTCACGGAAGATGTCGTTGACCAGTTCTTGGAAGACGGCGGGAGCATTGCAGAGGCCGAAAGGCATCACACGGTACTCATAGTGTCCGTCCCGGGTATTAAATGCCATTTTCCACTCGTCTCCTTGACGGATACGGACCAGGTTATACGCTCCACGTAGATCCAGCTTGGAAAAGATCCTGGCGCCTTTAAGGCGATCAAACAACTCGGAGATGAGCGGCAGGGGGTATTTATTTTTAACGGTGATCTGATTGAGTCCTCTATAGTCAATACAGGGGCGTAGCGAGCCATCCTTTTTTTTTGACAAAGAAGAATCCAGCTCCAGCCGGGGAGGTAGACTTCCGGATGAATCCCCTAGCCAGATTCTCCTCTATGTACTCAGAAATGGCCCGGGTTTCAGCCGCAGACAATGGATAAATACGCCCACGGGGTGGAGTGGCGCCAGGTACCAAGTCGATCGGGCAATCATATGGCCTATGAGGTGGTAATGTCTCTGCTTCCTTTTTACCGACGACGTCTGCACAGGGCCAGTAAGGAGCCAGTAGACCGGGTAGATAAGCTGGAGTGGGTAGTGGACGAACCAGACGAACCGGAACCAGGCAGGTCCTATGGCAGTCCGGACCCCACCAGAGTACTTCACCGGATCGCCAGTTCAACACGGGTTCATGTGTCTGGAGCCAGGGCAGACCTAGCAAAAGGGAGTGAGAGAGTCCGGGGAGCACATGGAAGGAGATCTTTTCAGAGTGCAGCATTCCCACCTGCAGGGTTATGGGTTCAGTGACGAGCAGGATGGTCACCGGAAGGGGTCTTCCATCCATGGAGGCGACTGACAGTGGTTCAGCCAGAGATTTGGTGGGAATACGGTATTTTTCCACCAGGGACTGGGAAATGAGGTTTCCAGCAGCTCCAGAATCCAGGTGGGCGAGTTCAAAGTGACGGTTCTCTCCCCAAAAGATAGAGACAGACAAAGTCAGGGACGGAGAGGGTTTACTTTTGTCTAGGATGACCTCTCCGAGTGGTCCTAGACACTGGCGTTTCCCGGCTTCTCCGGACAAGAACGGATGAAGTGCTCCTTACTGCCACAATATAAACAGCTTTCCTCAGCTCAGCGTGAGTCTTGGTGAGATTTGACCATCTTGGTTAGGTCGATCCGCATAGGTTCAGGCGAGTGCACCCGGGGAGTGACTGGTTGAGAGGCAGGTCTCTTGTAATTAGGAGCAAGGCGTGAAGACTCTCTCTCCGGGGTAGTCTCTTTGGTACGTTCCTGGAACCGGATGTCAATCCGGGTAGCTAGTGACACCAGGTCATCCAGGGTGGTAGGAATGTCCCGACCGGCTAACTCGTCCTTAATCCGACCGGAAAGACCCTCCCAGAAGATGGACACCAGAGCCTCGTTTCCCAAGGCAAGCTCAGAAGTGAGGGTATGGAACCGTATGGCATATTGGCCCACGGTGAGACTCTCTTGTCGGAGACGTAGTAGAGAGGAGGCAGAAGAGGCTCTCCGTCCAGGTTCATCGAAGACTTTCTGGAAAGCACCAAGGAAAGACAACAGGTCGGACACCAGGGGGTCCCCTCTCTCCCACAGGGGATTTAGCCACGCCAGTGCCTCCCCAGTGAGATGGGACATGATGAAGGCCACCTTGGCCCGGTCGGAGACGAACTGGTATGCCAAGAGCTCAAAGTGCAGGGTGCACTGGTTTATGAAACCCCGAGCTAAAGCGGGGTCGCCGGCAAAGCGTGGAGGTGCCAGGAGCTGAGGTCCATAGCCGGGTGCCATAATGGGACTGGATTGCGGTGCCGCAGGAACAGGCAAGGCTGGGCCAGAGATAGACATAGACGAGTGTTAACGGACCGTAGATAGGACAGCACCACTTCCTGCTGAGTTCTCTGACGTAAGACTTCCTGTGCAGATCGGAGATCTGGGGGCCACCGGGTTCAATAGCCCGAGCAAACTGTTACGGGGCCGGGTGGTGGAACCTCTGTGCCCTGAAACAAGGAGGGACCCCGAGGGGCAGGTGTTATACTGAAGACGACCTTGTATTAGAGCAGGTGGCTCCCACGGGTCAGATAGCTGGGACTGACTGGAGTAGCGGGTGGACACAACAGGTAGGTAGCAGTCTCTGGGTGAGCAGGCGGGTGGTCATGGGAAGTGACGGAAGAGCAGGTAAGAGTCTCTTGGCTGGCAGGCAGGTGGTCACGGCAAGTGACATCGGAGTTTCCAGGTAGGCTAGCAGGCGGGTAGCAGGTGAGCGCTCCCAGGTGAGCGGGTAAGAGTTTCTTGGCTGGCAGGCAGGTGGTCACGGCAAGTGACGGCGGAGCCTCCAGGTAGGCTAGCAGGCGGGTAGCAGGTGAGCGCTCCCAGGTGAGCAGATAAGAGTCTCTTGGCTGGCAGGCCGATGGTCACGGCAAGTGACGGCGGAGCCTACAGGTAGGCTAGCAGGTACGGCAGGTAGCAGGCAGGTAACTGGCAGGTGCTTCCTGTTCCGCAGGTGGACTTGCCCATAGACAGACTGGCGGATGCAGGAGACAGACTGTCGGGCTGAAGGGAAGACAAGCAGGCAGACAGGACTGGAAGTCAGGCTGGCAACAGGACCTGAGGGCTGAAGCAGAGGTGAGTATGCTTTGCAACAACTTTGCTGGGGAACCTCCATTTTGGAGGAGGTGCCTTACATATGGGAAGTCCTCCGGCTATTGGCCGGGGACTCCTTAGGACGGCGCGCGCGGTCCCTTTAAGAGAGGGGGGAGTGCGCGCCCTAAGCACAGTGCCCGGGAAGGAGCGCGCACCGGCAGCAGCGAGGGAAGGAGAGCAGGAGGACGCCGCGTGCTGGGCAGGAAGGTGAGAGGGACGGCGTGTCTGCTTAGCAGGAGGCAGAGACGCCGATGCAACAAATTCTCTTGTACAGTCAGTATAAGCCTTCCCCCCAAACAAAGAGGAGGTCATCTACCATATGTATTGAGAGTTAACAGGTACAGTTAGGTCCATATATATTTGGACATAGACAATATTTTTCTAATTTTGGTTTTAGACATTACCACAATGAATTTTAAACAAAACAATTCAGATGCAGTTGAAGTTCAGACTTTCAGCTTTCATTTGAGGGTATCCACATTAAAATTGGATGAAGGGTTTAGGAGTTTCAGCTCCTTGACATGTGCCACCCTGTTTTTAAAGGGACCAAAAGTAATTGGACAATTGACTCCAAAGCTATTTCATGGACAGGTGTGGGCAATCCCTTCATTATGTCATTCTCAATTAAGGAGATAAAAGGCCTGGAGTTGATTTGAGGTGTGGTGCTTGCATTTGGAAGGTTTTGCTGTGAAGTAAACATGCGGTCAAAGGAGCTCTCCATGCAGGTGAAACAAGCCATCCTTAAGCTTCAAAAACAGAAAAAAACATCCAAGAAATTGCTACAATATTAGGAGTGGCAAAATCTACAGTTTGGTACATCCTGAGAAAGAAAGAAAGCACTGGTGAACTCATCAATGCAAAAAGACGTGGGCGCCCACGGAAGACAACAGTGGTGAATGATCGCAGAATAATCTCCATGGTGAAGAGAAACCCCTTCACAACAGCCAACCAAGTGAACAACACTCTCCAGGAGGCAGGCGTATCAATATCCAAATCTACCATAAAGAGAAGACTGCATGAGAGTAAATACATAGGGTTCATGGCACGGTGCAAGCCACTCATAAGCATCAAGAAGAAAAAGGCTAGACTGGACTTTGCTAAAAAAACATCTAAAAAAGCCAGCACAGTTCTGGAAGAACATTCTTTGGACAGAGGAAACCAAGATCAACCTCTACCAGAATGATGGAAAGAGAAAAGTATGGCGAAGGCGTGGTACAGCTCATGATCCAAAGCATACCACATCATCTGTAAAGCACGGCGGAGGCAGTGTGATGGCTTGGGAATGCATGGCTGCCAGTGGCACTGGGTCACTAGTGTTTATTGATGATGTGACACAGGACAGAAGCAGACGAATGAATTCTGATGTATTCAGAGCCATACTGTGTGCTCAGATCCAGCCAAATGCAGCCAAACTGATTGGTCATCGTTTCATACTACAGATGGACAATGACCCAAAACATAAAGCCAAAGCAACCGAGGAGTTTATTAAAGCAAAGAAGTGGAATATTCTTGAATGTCCAAGTCAGTCACCTGATCTCAACCCAATTGAGCATGCATTTCACTTGTTAAAGACTAAACTTCGGACAGAAATGCCCACAAACAAACTGCAACTGAAAACCACCACAGTGAAGGCCTGGCAGAGCATCAAAAAGGAGGAAACACAGCGTCTGGTGATGTCCATGAGTTCAAGACTTCAGGCAGTCATTGCCAGCAAAGCGTTTTCAAACAAGTACTAGAAATGAACATTTTATTTACAATTATTTAATTTGTCCAATTACTTTTGGTCCCTTTAAAAACAGGGTGGCACATGTTAAGGAGCTGAAACTCCTAAACCCTTCATCCAATTTTAATGTGGATACCCTCAAATGAAAGCTGAAAGTCTGAACTTCAACTGCATCTGAATTGTTTTGTTTAAAATTCATTGTGGTAATGTCTAGAACCAAAATTAGAAAAATGTTGTCTCTGTCCAAATATATATGGACCTAACTGTACGTGGATTCAACAACGCAGACAACGAGGAGACAGTGGTACTTAAAAAACAACTATTTATTTGGCCAGCATGAATATCTATATATGTGATGGCACCTTTTTAAGGGTAACGGTGAACAATGACACTACAGTAAAATATGGTACAATCAGAACACAGTAAAACAATTAAACAGGCTATCTATACAGTATATATATATATATATATATATATATATATATATATATATGCACACTGTCCTTTATGTTTACAGTTAAGGGACTGTTATTGTAGATATTGTCTAATCTTAAAGCCCCAATCTAACAGGCATCACTCTCACTACTGGGCCCGTCAATGTTGTATTTCCTCTAGGCAACTCAGAAAAAATCATACAGAAGTCGATGATAGTGCCCACTAGGCCGCAAGTCTCAGATAGATGAGTTACTTGATGTATGGTACGCTCGTTACACTGGCCGCCTTCTTTCTCTGAAGCACAGACTCAGTCCTCACTCTGTACGTACATCTACACTGGATGTAATGGCTCACACAAATGTCCTTCCTCTGCATCTGGGTCTCCCTCTCAGCCCTGGCTCGGCCCACTTGGCTTGGATCTTCCCGATCTGGTCTCTCGCTTCTTCACTCGCATATGACTACTCGGGTAAGCTCTTCACTCACATTTGATCTCTCATAATCATGACTATAGCTAGCTCACTGGTGCACATGTCTGTCCTGCTATAGGTCCAGGCGCCAACTTATCCCCTTCACTTCCCTCCTGTGCCTTTATAATTACTAACTGCGCCACAGCTATCACATGACCTGGTATCTTCTCCAATCTCTTCCCCGAGGGAACATGCAGTTCACTCTTGGGTTCCTACTATTGCAATTATTTTTGCTTTCACCTTCTCTATAGTCTTTGACCAGCAGATGGCGGTATTTGCTTGCAGCTACCCTCTTAGGCATTAACCGTGTGCATCTTCTCCTTTGTCTATTTCCTTACACTGGTAGTGAACAGAAAATTCTTATACAAATAGCTAACAATGGGAAATTTCAGCTCCCATCGAGGTGCTTGTGGTTTGGAGATAGAATTGGCTATTGAAGAAGAAATAACAGGAAATAAACAGCAGAGCAAAGAAATTCCTGTAAGTCAATGGTATATGTGTGACACCCCAGGGGTCTGGTTGCCACAGTGATAGAGATATTACGTCTGAGAGCAGGTGGGAGGTCCTTTGGTCAGGGATCCTGTGCATGCCACACCTCCTGCCCAGTCTTGGGAGGGGAAGGACTTCCCCTATATAAACCCGGGGCTGAGGCAGAGTTAGTGAGAAAGAAGACAGAACAAGAGTAGAGAAGAGAAGCAGCATAGCAAGAAACATCAGGAGCTCTGTGGGGAGCAGTGTTACAACGAGTCAGGGGCTGGCAGCTGCAGAGCTCGCCCTGACTGAGAAGATTTCTTACCGGACCCGGAGTCCGAGGCTGTGGGGACTAACTCCTACCCAGCAGCAGAAACCGTCCGGCAGAGGATTTCAGGTCCTCTGGCCCAGAAGCCCGAAGGCACGGTCACACGCGTGGGACCAGCACCGCCATCGTGGAGCGGAAGCCATTAGAAGGCCCCGAGTCACCGGCCATACGGGTGAGCACCACACGGTACACTCAGGGACGTGGGCTACTTATTCCCGCCTCTAGCAAGGTAGCCAGAAGAGTACAGTTAGTTGGGAAGGCCTACAACTCCGCCTGGCCAGGGGAGATCCCATCTGCTCAAGGACTGACCAGGCCCCTATCACTAGCAAGTACTCCGGGAGGGTCTATCTTTGTCACCAGTAAAGACTCTGAACTACACCGCACCGTCTCTGAGTGGTTCCTGCTACCCCCATCATCCACGTTGGCTGCCCTGAGGCCATACCCCTCCCGTTGGGGGTTATACCATCCACGCTGCACCATCCTTCCACCGGCCTCAGCGGTCTGCCCTGCAGCGGCAGCTCCATAGCTGCATTCAACGGGTGGCGTAGTCATCAACCATCTACTGCTAGTACATCGCCGCTCAGTTTGACTCCCTGGGCACGGACCGGGTCGCCGCCACGAGACTACAACCCTCAAGAGATCCGGCTCCGGGTAAGCTCCCGCGTGCGCAACGCAGCGCGACACAGGCCCAGGGGCGCGTCAACTTTGGCGTAGTCGGCAGGATCTCGTGCCCGCAACCACCGGGTACTGCGTGCCTGAAAAGCAAAGACTGTTCAAACTTACCAGTGGTGAAGATTCCCGCTATCCGTGGAGGTTTCCCGCCATCCGGCGCCATCTTCTACCTTCTTCCCGCCATCCGCGAAGTTTTCCCGCCATCCGGCGCCATCTTCGACCTTCTTCCCGCCATCCGTTGAGTTTTCCCGCCATTGGACGCCATCTTGAGGACGCCGCGCGGGAAGAAGAGGGGCGTGGACTCCGAAAGCGCGCGAGAACTGAAGCCCCGCCTCACGTCCGGACGTTGCGTAAGGTCCTGGAAGGAGCCCAGCAGACGCCGACGTCACCGGAGCGCGACGGAAGGTCCTCAACCCTGACGATCCACTGCGGAGCCGCGGCCTACGGAACAGGATCATCGCAAGGTAGGCCACGGTCCACTAGGGGGGAGGAAGATGTCGGATACGGAGGAGAGCTTCACTGCCTCAACCCCCGCCAGCGCCACCGCTGCTGCAGTTATGCCCTTCACCATGCCCTATATCCCGGGAGCAGCTTGGCTACCCCAGTACTCAGGGGAGTCACATACCCTGCATGACTTTAGAGAAAAGCTGGATAGCCTCTTCCAGGTGTACCCCCTCACAGAAGAGCAAAAAGTGAGCATCCTGGTGGCCCAACTAACTGGGGCAGCCAAAAGGGAAGTAAAATCCTGGCCACCTGGGAGGAAGACCGTCGCAGGGATACTAACCCGGCTGAAGGACACCTTTGATACCCGCACCTCAGCCGAGATTAAGCTTAGATTCTACGGGTGCAAGCAGCGAGCGCATGAGAGTATAAGGGACTATGCACTAAACCTACAAGAGGCCCTGAGGGCCATAAAGCAGACCGACCCTGATGGGGTGGGAAACGAGGACAGGCTGTTGACTGAACAATTTATAGAGGGTTTATATTGCCACCCCCACCGAACCCAGTTGCGGGCAATGGCCTTACAGGATCCCCATCTGGACTTTGCACAGTTCAAGGACAGAGCCATCCGGGTGCTCCGAGAACCGGCACCGGGTGGCGTTGTGACCCACAGGCGCCCAGCTATCACTTACCACCAGGAGGCGGCGCCCTTGTCGGCAGGGCCTGTGGGAGCTGATGCGCAGGCTTTGGACAATGACCCGGCTCCAGACCTACGCCATCAGGTCCAAGAGCTAGCTAAGAGCGTTGCTGCGCTAACCCGAACTGTGCAGTCTTTACAGGTTTCCACCCCAGGGAAGATCCAGCTGGCATCCGGACCGGAGGACATCCCGTGGCGTCGACCAAGGAGGACCCCACCGGCCAGAGGAAGACCCAGTGACCGATACAGCGAGGACGGACGACCCATCTGCCGCCGCTGCAATCAACCCGGACATATGGAAAGGTACTGTTCTTTAAACGGGCACAACCTGGGGTAGAGGGCCAACCCCCAGGAAAAAGATCACCAGGCCCATCGAACTGGCGCGACAGATATGTGGGAGGACGTCCAGTCTTGCCTGTGGTACTGGATGGCATTCCCATGAGTGCCCTACTGGACACCGGGTCACAGGTCACCACCATCCCGTACGTGCTCTTTAAGCAGTACTGGAATGACTCGGATATTACCCGCTACCCTGACGACGACTTGAGTATCATCGCCAGCAATGGCCAGCCCGTGCCACAGATCGGATTTAAAGAGGTGACCATCAAAATCGGTAGAGTCGAACTGGCAGCACAGGGACTGATCATTGTAGACATTGACAAACATGAGAGCCACCCAAAAATAACTCTAGGAACTAATGTAATTGAAAATTGTCTTGCAGAGGTGATTTTCCTTCTACAGCAGGTTGCCAAGAACGCCAGCTCCGGCGAGCAGCGAGTGCTCCAGAAAGAGATCCGGGCACTGATGCGACGGCAACAGGTGGAACTCTCCGGCGGTGAGATTGGTAGCGTAAGAATGTGTGACCCTTTCCCTATTGCCATGCCCCCAAAAAGTGAAATGATGATTTGGTGCCGGGCAGCTATTGGTCTGAGAGGTAGAGATTACCAGGCAATGGTAGAACCAGTTTACTCAGACAGTAGGCCCACCATTTTGACAGCACGGGGGGTGGTCAATGTACGCCATGGGAGGGTGCCCGTTCGCATAATCAATATCGGGGAGAGGGAAGTGTACCTGCCCCGGTATGCCACGCTAGCAAAATTATATACCATCAACCAAAACTCTATACAGTCTGTGGAACCCTTGCCTCCATCTCACCCGAAGGAAGGTAACGGCTCTAAGAAAGTAATGGAGGATTGGTGTCAGCAACTACACTTGGGAACTGACTCCACTCCCTCCCACCAGAAACAGGGAGTCTACCGGGTGGTTCAAGAGTATGAGAGAGTGTTTAGTAAACACCCGTTAGACTTCGGGCGAGTCAAGGGGGTAGAACACCGCATCCCCATGGGAGATCATCCTCCCATAAAAGAGAGGTATCGACCCGTACCCCCTGCACATTACCAACACGCCAAGGGGATGCTTAGAGACATGAAGGAGGCTGGGGTAATCCGGGATAGCTGTAGCCCCTGGGCAGCCCCGCTAGTTTTAGTCAAAAAGAAAGACAACACCATGAGGATGTGTGTAGATTACCGGAAAATCAACCGTATCACACACAAGGATGCGTACCCCTTACCAAGGATAGAGGAGTCATTGGCTGCTTTAAGGTCTGCTAACTTCTTCTCTACCTTGGATCTCACTAGCGGGTACTGGCAGGTTCCTGTAGCAGAGGCGGACCGGGAGAAGACCGCATTCACCACCCCGATGGGACTTAGCGAGTTCACCTGCATGCTGTTCGGACTCTGCAATGCCCCAGGAACCTTCCAACGATTAATGGAGTGCTGTCTGGGCCACAGAAACTTCGAGACGGTCCTGTTGTACCTGGACGATGTCATCGTATACTCCAAAACTTATGAGGACCACCTGAAACACCTGGCGGAGGTGTTCGAAGCTCTGGCGAGTTACGGCCTAAAGGTGAAACCCTCCAAGTGTCACCTCCTGAAACCAAAGGTGCAGTACCTGGGACACGTGGTGAGCGCTGACGGAGTCGCTCCCGACCCCGATAAGATCACCGCAATTAAGGGATGGCCAAGCCCCTCCAGCGTAAAAGAAGTGCGGCAGTTCCTCGGGTTGGTAGGCTACTACCGAAGGTTTATTCCCGGTTTCACCAAAAAGGCAGCGCCTATGCAGGACCTCCTGATAGGCCAGTCCCGGAAGGCCAAGAACCAGAAGCCGCCCTTCAAATGGGAAGAGCTAGAAAAAGAGTCCTTCCGCCAGCTGAAGATGGCCCTCACGGGGGATGAAATCTTGGCGTACCCGGATTATAGCCAGCCCTTCATCCTCTACACCGACGCCAGTAACATCGGGCTAGGAGCCGTACTGTCCCAGATCCAGCAGGGGAAAGAACGAGTAATCGCCTACGCCAGCCGAAAACTGCGACCCACCGAAAGGAACCCCGAGAATTATAGCTCATTTAAGCTAGAGTTCCTGGCCATGGTATGGGCAGTCACTGAGCGCTTTAAGCATTACCTTGCTTCTTCCCGGTTCACCGTGTACACGGATAACAACCCGTTGACACACCTGGACACGGCAAGACTCGGTGCCCTGGAGCAGAGGTGGATGCCCCGTCTGTCCAACTACGAGTTCATAATCAAATACCGGGCAGGGCGCTCCAATACTAACGCGGACGCCCTGTCCAGGATGCCCAACCTGCCGGACGAAGGAGAAGATCCGGAGGGACTGGAAGAAATTGAACTCCCTGCGTTCCACCGTCATGGGACTATCCAGTATTCCCACCGGGTAAGGAGTAAGCAGGCTGCTACGTTGAACCCCTTACCTCACTACAACTGGGCGGAAACGCAAGACAGTGACCCTGCCGTCCGACTGGTGAAGGAGATGCTGACTCGGCCGGAGGCTCGCCTTGAACCAGACGCTCCGGAGGAAGCCAAACAACTATGGGCAGAGAAGAGTCGACTGTTCCTTTACAAAGGGAAGTTGTGCCGCAGAATGGTTAACTCCTGGACGCATGAATTACTCTGGCAAGTAGTGGTGCCACGAAGAGACGCAGCCATGGTGATGGAGGCATACCACGACGGAGCTGGACACTTCGGGTGGAAGAAGCTGGAGTTCCTGCTGCGCGAGCGATTCCACTGGGTAGGCATGAGGGGAACCATTGAAAAGTGGTGCAGAGACTGTGGCCCGTGCAACCTGAGAAGGAAGGACCGCGCCAGCCAGAAGACTCCCCTGCAGTCCATCGTCACCCGGCAACCGTTGGAACTGGTAGCCTTGGATCATGTAAAACTGACCCCAAGCAGAAGTGGCTACGTCTACGCGTTAACCATCGTGGATCATTACTCCCGGTTTCTGGTTGTCGTCCCCGTCAAGGACTTAACGGCTCAAACAGCAGCTAGAGCCTTCCAGCAGCACTTTTGCCGTCCACACGGGTACCCGGACCAAGTGCTGACGGACCAGGGACCTGCCTTTGAAGCGGAGGTCTTCCAGGAATTCTGCAATCTGTATGGCTGCCGGAAGATAAGGACGACACCCTACCATCCGCAGACTAATGGACTTTGTGAAAAAATGAACCAGGTGGTAATGGATCTTCTAAAAACGTTGCCCCTGGAAGAACGCAGTCTGTGGCCTGAAAAGTTGCCCGATCTGGTGGACCTATACAACCACATCCCGGTAGGTTCCACCAACTGTACCCCGGCTTACCTAATGAGGGCAAGACCTGGTAAGTTACCTGTTGACCTGGAAATGGGAGTCCTGACACCCGAGGACACTTCACCAGAAACAGACTGGGACACAGAGAGGCAGCAGCAGTACCGGAGAGTACAGGAGAGCGTGGAGCGAAGTCTCTGTCAGGCTAGGGAAAGACAAGAGAAAACTTACAACCAGTATGCTCCCGCTGTTCCCCTGGTACCCGGAGAGCAGGTCTTGAAGAGGAAGAGACGGCTCCACAAGTTGGACGACCAGTGGGAGAAGGACCCGTACACCGTACTGCCCTCAAGCCACGAAAACCCGAAGGTCTGTACCATCAGTAAAGACGGAGGGGAAACCACAGCCATTGTATCCCGGGACCACCTGAAGAAGTGTCCCGAACAACTGATGAACCCTGAAGAGGAACAAGAAGACCATCGACCCGTAGAGGAAAGGGAAGATATGGTTAGTACCGTGCTCGGGGACTTCCCTCGGTCTTGGACTCAAGTCAATGGTGCAGTTGTGGTACCCGTACTCACCTTCCTCCAACCATCATCCCAAGAACCTACGGAGCAACCGGTAGAGCTGGAAGAACAGCCGGTCCAGGAGGCAGAAGACTCTACACAAGCAGACCCGGAAAATCAACCCTCTGCTTATAGTGAGCCTGCCATACCCCTAGTGAGCCAGAGGGCCCATAGACAGCTGCCCAGTTTACCCTTGACAGCTCCTACACCCTGTAGTTCAGGGCCAGACAGTCAGCTCCGTAGGTCCACTAGGGCCACTAGAGGCCAGCTACCCGCACGTTGGAGGATCTAAATGTTTAAGCTATCTTATAATGTTTGCTTGTTTATAGTTGCTTGTGTATAATTTTGTGTTTCTAGTTATTTTTAGGAGTCCTTGGTGGATTTACCGGGAATCCTTGTACATAGTTGGAGCGTAACCCAGGATGGACTAAAGACTGTTAAGGACTCGGGGCAGGACAGGCCCTTACCTGGTTACGTCTCCCTGTTTTGGTGAAATGGACACCTTGCTTTTCAAAACTGCACCCGGTTGCGGACACGCCGTAACCATCTTATGTGTTTTTCTTATTGTATTGTTATTGTTATACCTTGTTATGTTTTTCTAAAAAAAAAAAAAATATGTTTAGTCCCGGAGTACTAAATTTCACTAGGGGGGAATGTGACACCCCAGGGGTCTGGTTGCCACAGTGATAGAGATATTACGTCTGAGAGCAGGTGGGAGGTCCTTTGGTCAGGGATCCTGTGCATGCCACACCTCCTGCCCAGTCTTGGGAGGGGAAGGACTTCCCCTATATAAACCCGGGGCTGAGGCAGAGTTAGTGAGAAAGAAGACAGAACAAGAGTAGAGAAGAGAAGCAGCATAGCAAGAAACATCAGGAGCTCTGTGGGGAGCAGTGTTACAACGAGTCAGGGGCTGGCAGCTGCAGAGCTCGCCCTGACTGAGAAGATTTCTTACCGGACCCGGAGTCCGAGGCTGTGGGGACTAACTCCTACCCAGCAGCAGAAACCGTCCGGCAGAGGATTTCAGGTCCTCTGGCCCAGAAGCCCGAAGGCACGGTCACACGCGTGGGACCAGCACCGCCATCGTGGAGCGGAAGCCATTAGAAGGCCCCGAGTCACCGGCCATACGGGTGAGCACCACACGGTACACTCAGGGACGTGGGCTACTTATTCCCGCCTCTAGCAAGGTAGCCAGAAGAGTACAGTTAGTTGGGAAGGCCTACAACTCCGCCTGGCCAGGGGAGATCCCATCTGCTCAAGGACTGACCAGGCCCCTATCACTAGCAAGTACTCCGGGAGGGTCTATCTTTGTCACCAGTAAAGACCCTGAACTACACCGCACCGTCTCTGAGTGGTTCCTGCTACCCCCATCATCCACGTCGGCTGCCCTGAGGCCATACCCCTCCCGTTGGGGGTTATACCATCCACGCTGCACCATCCTTCCACCGGCCTCAGCGGTCTGCCCTGCAGCGGCAGCTCCATAGCTGCATTCAACGGGTGGCGTAGTCATCAACCATCTACTGCTAGTACATCGCCGCTCAGTTTGACTCCCTGGGCACGGACCGGGTCGCCGCCACGAGACTACAACCCTCAAGAGATCCGGCTCCGGGTAAGCTCCCGCGTGCGCAACGCAGCGCGACACAGGCCCAGGGGCGCGTCATATGAACTGTAGTAAAACAACTTCTTGTGGAATTAATATATAAATTACATATTTTATTCTATTCATATTGAGTAGATAGTATCATTTTATGCCTACCATAATGGGTACAAAGAATAGGTTTGTGTATAAAGTTTCTAAAGAACTGTGGGCAAATTGTTTCATGGCACACAGAGCTCTATAGAGAATTATTTCTAGCAAGATCTATAAATGAAGAATGAAAATGGTGTGACTGACTAAAACTTGAGATTGTTGGTCTTGTATCATATATGATTGACAGTGAAGCAGAAAACTGCAAACTTTACTTAGAACAAATTCGGTCATATGCATTAATGGCTAGTAACATTTAGTAATGCTAGTGATCATTTTATGCCTAGCTCATATTTTGGCATTATTTAGAGACTATAAAAAAATTTAAACTGTCAGGTGCAAACATGTTTCATCATCTTATTCAGCTCCCGATTAAAGGGCAACTGCTTAATTTGAGAGGGTAAAAATACAGCTCTGCTGGGAATATAAGATAATAAATTCAAGCTGGGAAAATCTCTTTCCAAGATACAGTGCGGGTCTTGCAGCGACAGGTACATGTTCAAAAAGACGGAAATGCTGTCAGCAGGAGCCTCTTTGTAGTCCGTGCTGCAGGTGCTGTGCCAGTCACAGTAAAATTTATAAGGTGATCTTCTGAACCCATTGCACATCTGTTGTTTTATTACTGTATTATCTGGTCATGGCATGTTGTCTTTAAAATACCATTGTAGTGAAGAATACCTGTTGAAAAAGTTATTCCCCCTTCCACTTTATTGAATGCAGTCATTGCGAATGAGCATGTTTTTAATATAACTGTAACCTCTCCATGTAAGCTTACCCGTACCTGAACATTACAGCAATAGAGGGGTTAAAGGCTGGCTGAAATCACAATGGATTAAGACTCCATGCAAGAGGTTTTATGAGACATAAGGGAAACGAGGAGACGGTATAACAAGGAAAAGCCTTTGATTTAAAGAAAGCGTAATTTGTAGTTTGTTACTTGAAAGGCTGAGCGCTGGAAATATTTCCCCTGAGAAGGTGGCTGAAATCCATTATGTAGATTTGGGAATTTCATGCTGTTGCATATTCTTTACTGTACTAGAATATTTTTTTTTCTCAGAAAGGTGATCGTGCATGACTGACCTTACTATACCATGGGTATTTTATGTGAAAAAACCCTCAAACTTCCAGAATTGTACTGCTTTTTTCACTATGGTTAATGTTTTTGTTTTTCATATGCATTTTATTATTTTTCTTTGCTAAAAAATAATGTGTTTTCTGGGCCTATTTCAGGTTATTTAGTCTTGCAGTACAAAAGCGTTGACATGGTCCACCAGTGTCCAACCCCACCTGAAGTTTACTACAGAGGAAATCTTAGGCTTCATTCACACTTCCAATTTTTCCATATATGAGAAAAACGGACCGATTATTTTGATCAAACTCTGATCAGAGTGTTGTCCAAGTGTCATCTGATTTTCTCAAACATGGAGAAATTAAAAAAAAAATTTCACCTTCTCCTTTTTGACAGTTCATGAAAATCAGAGTGCACTCGGATGTCATCTGAGTGTTGTCCAATTGATTCACAAACCCATTGGCTTGTATTGCCAATTTTGATCTAACCCTTGGATCAATAAAATATCGAAGACATGTGCACAGCCCCATAAAATATCATAGGTATGAGTGCTATCTATGAAAACAACGAATAGAACTCATACACGAAAATCGTATGTGTGAATGAGCTCTTGAGATTCAAGTTTTACTTTTCAGCTAACCCCTTAACGACATCCGATGTACATGAACGGCGCTGCGGGAGATGCGTTTCCGCAAAATGCCATACGGCAGAACCATCGCATCGGTTTACTCACAGAGCCGGTGGGATCATCAGCGGGCGTCAGCTATATATTATATACACCCTGACACCCTGCAGAAATGCCCACGATCAGTGCTAGCACCAATTGTGGGCTTTTAACCCCTTTCTATTGCCGCTGTCAATAGTGACAGCAACATCGATGGGCATAGCAGAGGGAGGGAGCTCCCTCTCGGCTCTGATGGGCACAACGTAATTGCGATCTCGTTGTGCCGATGGTCTCCATGGTGACCTCAGGGACAAAAGATGGCAGCAGGGCCACCCAGGTACGGTGGCCTCTAAGTGCCTGCTCAGAGAAGAAGCTGACACGTCACCTACCTGTGTCTGATTCACTGATCTAAAGTATTGCAGAGAATTAGATCAGCAATCAGAGCAGGGAAAATTGATGTCCCATCCTGAGACAATGTAAAAAAGTAAAAATAAAGTTTTTAAAAATTGTAAAAATATTAAAAAAACACAAAATAAAGAATAAAAAAAAAATATATTATACCAACAAATACATATATTTAACGTCAAAACACAAATAAGCAAAGTGCATATATTTGGTATCGCCGTATTCGGAACAACCCAATCTATAAAACTGTCCCACTAAATAACCCATCAGTGAACACCGCAAAAAAAAAAAAGTGACAAAAAACAATGCTTTTTCATCATGCCGCCCAACACAAAGTGGAATAAAAGTTGAATGTAAATAAAAATGGGACCACTGAAAATGTCATCTTGTCCAGCAAAAACAAGTCACCGTACAGCTCCATCAGCAGAGAAATAAAAAAGCTATAGCTCTCGGAATATAGCAATGCAAAAACAATTATTTTTTTTATAAAATTGCTTTTATTTTGTAAAAGTGGAAAAACATAAAATCAAGAAATAAATATTGCATTGCAGTAATCGCGTCGACCCAAAGAATAAAGCAGTCTATTCATTTATCCCGCATGAGAAACAGTATAAAAAAATAAATACAACCAATTCTTGACCTGCAGTTGATTTGTTCATTCTGCCTCCCAAAGATCGCAGTAAGGCTCTGCTCAAATGAATCATGTGCTCTACTCTGAGCACTTACACCGGGGTTTCCGTGTAAGTCTGTGAAATATGTGATTCAGACGGAACCCTCAGAGGAAGATTCCATATAATGAGGCATATAAAGACACTGTGCCGTCTGGCCTATAATCCGACTGTGTCTTTCTTTTTAAATGTGCATAAAAGTGTGTTCAATCACAGTTTTGTGTACCTCTGAAATGAAGGACACCGCTGAACAGAGGCCAGATGGAGTCCATAGTATCTCTACTGCCTCATTATAGTGAATTGATCCCTCAGAGGTTTCATCTGAATCACGTCATTTAGAGATTTAGATGGAAACCCTGATGTAAGTGCTCAGCGTTGAGCACAGGATAAAAGTAATGCAAAAAGTTATGTAAAATGTTACCAGTAAAAGCTTCAACTCAATAGACAAAACAATCAAGTCCCCACTCAGGTCCGTCATCTGTCAATGGAAATATAGGGGTTTCCACATTACAGGTAACACCAAGACTCTGGTAAAGTGTTATGGCTCCCACCAAAAGACATCTAGCACATTCCACGCTCCCAAATCCAAATGTCCCCCTCCATTCTCAGCTTCACAGTGTGCCTAAACCACATTTAGCGTCCATATGTTCGTCAGTACTGTAGCAATGAGAGCCCGCTTAATTTATGAGATTCGTATCTCCAGAAGCACGAGCTAAGCATAATGTATAGACACTACAACATACTGGGCACTACAACATATGGGCATTGCAATGTACGGGCACTAAAACAGCAGATTTGCAATTTTCACTCAGCAACATCTATTGCTGTTTGTTTCTGGAAAACACCTATGGAGTCAAAATCGTCACTACACCTGTACAGAAATTCCCAAAGGGGTATAATTTCCAAAATGTGGTAAATTTAGGGGTGATTCTGCTGTCCTGGAACTTAGGGGCTCTGTATATGGAGTTCACAAACTATTCTAGGAAAATCTGTTCTCCAAGAGTTAATTAGAGCTCTTTCCATCTAGAGTCTCACCATGCGGACAAGCCGCCCTGTAAAGACACATATGGGGTACTTGCACGTTCAGCAGAAATTTATAACAACTTTTGGTGCCATTTTTACCGATGTCCCCATGTGAAAATGTAATGTTTGGGGCTAAAACAAAAGTTTTGTGGTAATAATGTAATTATTTTTTTCTTCACCGCTCTATGGTATAAGGTTCCCTGACACACCTGTGTTGTCAATATGATCACTGCAACATTAGATACATTTATTGAAGAGTGTAGTTTGCAAAATGGGGTCACTTTTAGGAGAGTTCTGCTGTTCTCTCACCTCAGGGGCTCTGCGAGTGTGATATGGCACCTGCAAACCATAATAGCAAAATCTGCACTATAATATGGCGCTCCTTCCCTTCTGAGCTTTGTACTGTGTCTCAAAAGTAGTTTTTGTCCACATATGGGTTATTGGTGTACACAGGTGAAATTGTGCAACAAAAAGTACCATTCATTTTTTCCTGTTCACCCTTTTGACTGTTCAACGTTATAAAATTCTGTGAAGCCCCTCCGGGTTTAAGGTGCTCATGAGATATATAGATATATTCCCCGAGGGGTGCAGTTTCCAGAATGTTTAGGCATATCAGAGGCTCTGCAAATGCAACATGACGGCATTCCATCAAAATCTGCATTCAAAAACGTTGCTCCTTCCTTTCAGAGCTGGGTAGTGTGCATAAACAGTAGTTATCCACCACACGTGGGGTATTGGCAACTCAGGATAAATTGCATAGCGCATTTTGAGGTCCATTTTCCCCTGCTACCCTTGTGAAAATGAAAAATTTGGGGCTAAAGCAACATTTTTGTGGGAAAATGTAATATTTTAATTTTTTCTTTCTACATTGCTTTAATTCCTGTGAAGCACCTGAAGGGTTAACTATTTTGTGTGACATAACTCTCTGGTTTAAGGGCATAAAGATTAAAAGATTGAAAATTGCAAAATTTTCAACATTTTTCACCGAATGTCTGATATTTTTACAAATAAATGCAAAAAATATTGCCATAAATTTGCCACTACCCTAAAGTACAATGTATTAAAAAAAAAACATTCTCAGAATCACTGGGATATATAGAAGTGTTCCAGAGTTATTACCTCATCAGAATTGGAAAACTTGACCTGGTCAGAAAGATGAAAACAGGCTTCGGCGTGAAGGCGTTAAATAGCTTATCACCCTTTATATACAATATGGACTGTATGTGCAGCGATAACAGCAGAGTTCAGTTTAGTATATTAATCGGGACTTGTTCACATTACTTTATAATGGCTCAGTTTTGAAAAAAGATGTAATAGTGCTGCCAGGAAGATGCATGTGTGGCGCCCTGCTGCGCATTGGTGCCACAGATCCTAGAGGGGTGCATGGACAGATTCCTCCACAAGAGGCCCTCATAGCATACACACACCTTCACCTTCCACCTCAGACCACCAGAGGGAGCCCGGGTAGGGATATAAAAAGGGAAGGTGGAGCTAGGCAGTTCAGTCTAATTCTGGAGTCCACAGAGAGTGAAGTCTGTGAGAAAGTCAGTCCAGCCCAGACTCAGGGAGCTCAGGTTAGTGAGCCTAAGGCGTGCCGACGCCGTAAGAGCGGTGAAGAGTAGCAAGGCCTACTGCCAGTGTGGAGCCTAGTGAGGGCCCCGAGCGTGGCCGAAGGCAAGTGGAGTAAGCGAGCTACATAGGGGGCAGAGGAGCTTAGCCAGCTCACCCCGAGACCATTTACCGGACACCGGGTCCGCGTCTGCAAGGATCTCTAAGGCCCAGCAGAAACAACCGGAACCCCTGGCGAACTATATGTCCCAGGAACAGCAAGAGCTGACTGTTACACCAGGGTCAGGAGTTACTGAGGCCCAAGAGACAGGGGGGTTTGATCTCCAACAGAAGGCCCTACCACCAGGTCAGCCGGTGCAAGACAGAGACCAACTTAGGCCTAGCTCCAGGCCGGTCATAAACTTATCAGGAAAAGGCAAGAAACAGGAGGCCCCACACCCGCTCACTAGGGAGAGTCCCGATATGCACCCTTCACCCTACAGTGCCCTGGATCGTGCCTGAAACACCACCAGTAAAGGTGCTGAAGTGAACTGTTGTGAGTGTGCCTATTCTTCCTCTGACCCGGCTGGGTCCCCTCTGTCCTGCATCCCTTCTCCTACGCTGCCCTGAGGCCCCACTCCACCTGTGGGGAGCCACACCAACTAAGCTGCCTGAACACCGACCTCAGAGGACTGTCGCAGCGCTGGTGATCCTCACCAGACACCACAGGTGGCGTCACGAACATTTCCTATCCCATATAACATTCCTTTCTTTTTAAGAGTGACCCCAGGGTACGGGCCCGGGAGCTGACCACCGCGACATTCCCCAAAACTAACAACAAGGCCCGGGCGCCGAGTCGTCCCCATCCTCTGGGCGCGACATCTCTTCCTGGCGTCACGAACAAGATTCCGTGCCCGCTGCAATGACGGAGTGTTGTGCCCGTTGCCACCGGGTACTGTGCGCCTTTAATCAGAACTGTGCATTTAACTGTGGCGAAGATTGCCGCCATTGTTGTGCCGCCGAGTGGGAAGGAGGGCGTAACTGCGGGATAACTGAGAGGCATACCTGCTCAAGCTCGCAAAGCCCCGGACACGCCCCACGCCTCGACGTCAAACCAGGAAGCGCCAGGTCCTGGAAGGAGCCCCGGTGAGCGCTCTGACGTAGGACGCAAGCAACGCAAGGTCCTGAAGGAAGACCATCACCTGCGGAGTTGCGGCCTACCGGAAGAAACGAAAGGTAGGCCACAATTTGCTAGGGGGGCGCCAGAATGTCAGAAGAACAGCACAACGCCGGAGTACCAGTTAACTGCCCTGATGTTCAACCCGCGCTCGGCGCCGAGCAGGCCGAAGCAGCCACTCCACCAGCAGGGCTTGTAACCCCTGTCATACCCATGGCCCTACCGTACATCCCTGGAGCAAAGTGGCTCCCCCAGTACAGCCGCAAACCAGATACCCTGTCTGGATTCAAAAGGAAAATATGCGGTATACTGGACATGTACTCTATGACAGGCAAGCAAAGAGCCGCTGTTGTATTGGGACAATTGACTGGTGCTGCGGAGTGAGAAGTAGAAACCTGGTCGGCCGCAGACCAGGAGTCAGTGCCCGCAATCTTTAAAAAGTTACAGACTGTCTTTGAGAATCGTACTGAGACAGACCTCCGGATGAGGTTCTACAACTGCTCTCAGAAACCGGAGGACAGTGTTCGGGACTATGCCTGGCATTTACAAAGGGCCCTGCGAGCTCTGAAGCAGGTTAGTCCAACCAGCATCAATGATGAAAATAAAATGCTGAAGGAACAGTTTATCCGGGAACTGAGGTCCCAAGAGGAGAGCAGGACTGTGCGTTGGTGGTCCCTGGATCATCCAGATGCCACCTTTGACACCCTTAAGGACATGGCTATAAAAGGATTGCAGCCCCTGGAAACAACTGCTATCCAATGTTACCAGGGTGGGGCCACCCCAGTGCCTGCGGCGTCCACCTTTTCCCCGGTGGCTGCTGAAGCCAAGGTTCCAGCAACGTCCTACACGTGGACACAGGATCTCAGGTAACCATTATGCCTGATGTCCTCTACAAAAGGTTCTGGTCCATAGACGAACTTCACCCACCAGATCCAAATCTTTCCATGTATGCCTCAAACGGCCTCCCCCTTAACCTAGTCGGGGTTAAGGATGTGGCAGTAAAGGTGGGAAGAGTGGAACTGATGGACCAGGGACTAATTGTAGTAGAGACTAATCCTGATGATACAGACTTGTATATGGTACTTGGCACAAATATTGTTAGTAACTGTTTGGGAGAAGTGTTGTTCTTGCTCCAACAGATAGCTGACACTGCCAGACCAGGGCAGAGAAGGGCACTCCAGAAAGAGATCCGAGCACTTATGTACCAGCAACAGGTAAAGCTAACAGGCGGTGAAATTGGTAATGTACGGGTGATAGACCCGGTACCCATTGTGATTCCCCCGATGAGTGAAATGCTAATTTGGTTAACAGCAGCAATAGGTCTCAAAGGACGGAGCTACCAGGCGGTAGTAGAGAACCTTAGCTCAGAACATAGACCTACACTCTTGACTGCCAGAGGGGTAGTGGATGTACGCAATGGGAGGGTGCCCGTACGCCTCCTAAACTATGGGGAGGACGAGGTCAGATTACCACGATACGCCACTGTTGCCAAACTGTACACAGTAAATAACAACTCCATACACACAGCGGAATCCTTAACCTCACCAGACGAAGAGGAGGATAGTGACCTGGCAACCCAGGTGGAGGATTGGTGTCAACAGCTCCATGTTGGGACAGACACCACTCCTGCCCATCAGAAGCAGGGTGTACACCGGGTGGTTCAGGAATACGAGCAGGTATTTGGTAAGCACCCACTTGACTTTGGGAGGATTAAGGGGGTTCAACACCATATCCCCACAGGTGACCATCCACCCATCAAAGAACGTTACAGGCCTATACCACCAGCACTACCAGAAGGTGAAGGAGATGTTGCACGACATGAAGAAGGCAGGGGTAGTAAGGGATAGTTGTAGTCCCTGGGCAGCTCCCCTAGTTCTAGTCAGGAAAAAGGACGGAAGCATGAGAATGTGTGTAGATTACAGACAAGTAAATCGCATTACACATAAAGATGCATACCCTTTACCATGTATAGAGGAATCCTTGGCTGCCTTAAAGTCTGCAAATTTCTTCTCCACCCTTGACCTCACTAGTGGGTACTGGCAAGTAGCTGTTGCTGAGGAGGATCGGGAGAAGACGGCCTTTACTACCCCGATGTGACTCTGCGAGTTCAATAGTATGCCATTTGGACTCTGCAACGCCCCTGTAACGTTCCAGAGATTGATGGAGTGCTGCCTGGGACACCGCAACTTCGAGACTGTACTACTATACCTGGACGACATGATAGTGTACTCCAAAACGTATGAGGACCACTTGAAGCACCTGGTGGAGATATTTGAGTCGCTGTCCCGGTATGGGATGAAGCTGAAGCCCTCAAAGTGCCACCTGCTCAAGCGAAAGGTACCGTACCTGGGGCACATCGTTAGTCCAGAGGGAGTAGCACCAGACCCGGAGAAAGTCACTGCCATCCAGAAATGGCCGGAGCCGAAGAGCCTCAAGGAGGTACGTCAGTTCCTGGGACTAGTCGGGTATTACCGGAGGTTTGTGAAGGACTATACCAAGAAAGCGGCGCCTCTGCAAGACCTCCTGGTAGGACAGTCCCCCAGAGGCAGAAACCCCCCCTTCCAGTGGGGTAAGGAGCAAGGTTAATCCTTTAAGGTGATGAAGGAGATCCTGACCCGCGAAGAGATCCTAGCCTACCCTGACTACAGCCAACCGTTCTTGCTGTACACTGATGCCAGCAACAACGGATTGGGAGCTGTACTAAGTCAGAAGCAGAATGGCCGAGAGAAGGTGATCTCCTATGCAAGCAGCAAGCTCCGCCCGACCGAGAGGAACCCAGAGAACTACAGCAGCTTCAAGTTGGAGTTCCTGGCCCTGGTCTGGGCCATCACCAAGCGGTTAAAGCACTACCTAGACTCCAGTAAATTCACTGCCTTCACTGATAATAACCCCTTGACTCATCTAGAAACAGCCAAGTTAGGAGCCATCGAGCAACGATGGATGACTCGGCTGTCAAACTACCAATTCACTATTCAGTACCGGGCGGGCCCCAAGAACGCCAACGCCGATACCCTGTCCAGGATGCCTCACCAGTCGGATACTGAAGAAGAAGTGGATGACTTGGAGGAGATTGAGCTACCTGCCTTCCACCGTAATGGAGTGGTCCACGAGCAACGAGCCTCCAGGAGGCATCGCGGTATGACGTTAAACCTTCTGCCTCACCACAGCTGGAATGAGACCCAGGACAGCGACCCGTTTGTCAGCCGTATCAAAGAGCTGATAACCCAGGAAGGTTCCTCCCTGGAGAAGGACGCATCTCTACAAGCCAAGCAGCTGTGCAATGAGAAGAGCCGGCTGTTCATCTATAGAGAGAAGCTGTGCCGGAGGTACGTCAATCCCAAAACCTATGAGATGGTATGGCAGATAGTGGTGCCCAAGACAGACATCCAGATGGTGTTGGAAGCCTACCACGATCAGGCGGGGCACTTTGGCTGGAAGAAGCTAGAAACCCTGCTGAAGTGTCGGTTTTATTGGGTAGGAATGCGCAGTTCCATTGAGAGGTGGTGCCGGAATTGTGGACCCTGTAGCCTCAGAAGAAAAGACTACAGCAGCCAGAAGGCACCCCTGCAACTCATCAAGACGACTTGTCCCTTGGAGATCGTGGCCCTGGATCATGTCAAGCTGTCACCCAGCAGGTCAGGATATTCCAATGCCCTGACCATGGTGGATCACTACTCCCGGTTCCTGGTGGTCGCCCCCGTCAAAGAACTGACGGCAGAAACTGCGGCAAAGACTTTTCAGGCATACTTCTGCAGGCCCCATGGATACCCGGAGCAGGTGCTAACAGATCAAGGCTCAGCCTTTGAAACTGAACTGTTCAAGGAGTTCTGCCATCTGTACGGGTGTAAAAAGATCCGGACTACACCGTACCACCCCCAAACCAACGGTCTCTGTGAAAAGATGAATAACATCGTCATCGACCTGCTGAAGACCTTACCACTAGAGGAGAGAAATCGGTGGCCAGACCTACTACCTGACCTGGTAGATCTGAACAACCACATACCTGTGAGTTCCACCAATTGTACTCCAGCATATCTCATGCAAGCCAGACCCGGGAAGTTGCCCATGGACCTGGAGCTTGGTGTATTAGAACCAGAAGCAGATATGTCCACTGAGGACTGGGACATGACCAGACAGGAGCAGTACAGAAAAGTACAGGCCTGTGTCGAAGACTGTCTCACTCGGGTGAGGGACAAGCAGGAAGCCCACTACAATAAAAGTGCGCCCGCAGAAACCCTTCACACCAGGAGAAGTAGTGTTAAAGAGGAAGAGGAGAAACCACAAACTTGATGACCAGTGGGAGAGAGAACCCTACACTGTGTTAAACTCAAGATTTGATAACAAGAAGACCTGTTTGATTAGTAGAGACGGAGGAATAACAACTGCAACGGTATCTAGAGACCATCTGAAGTTGTGTACAGACCTGCTAAAGCCCCAAGAAGAAGTGCCTCTCACCGTACCGGAGGAGCCTAAAGAAGCAGTACTCCATACTGACTTAGGAGATTTCCCGGCAGATTGGTCTCAACTAGGAGGAGCGGTAATAATCCCTGTGATCCACTTCTTTCAACAGCCAGAAGACCCTCCACAGCAAGTAGAGCCTGTAAGTGCTTCAGAAGAGCCTGCTCAAGAAGAATCCCCGGAAGAAGGATCCCCGGTTGGAGCAGAGCAAGAAGGCCCAGCCAATGGTACACTTGCCAGCCCGATAGGGAGGTTAAGGCAGTTTTACAATCTACCCACACGTAGAACTGACAGGGTAGCAGAAGGTGCAGACACAGATACCATCCACACTCCCGTACTATGCAGATCAACACGTAGCACACGAGATCAGACCCCTGTCAGATACAGAGAATAAAGAAAGAAACTCTGACAGTGTAAATAGTTGCCCATGGGGTATTATATTGTGTGTTTTCATATATGTATTTATTAACTTGTGTTTTGCTTTATAATGGACAATCTAAGTGAAATGGACACTTTTCTTGTTTGCCTCTAACTACCCGTCAGGGTACATACAGAACTTTGTGGCTGAGGACTATGTGCAGCCCAAAAACTGCTTCTTGTAAATAATTGCACTCCCTGGAGTGCCCCTTTAGGTGACCTCAGAAGGAAAACCTGTCTGGTGTGGCACTAACGGAGGTCCAACTCAGGATCGTCATGCCATGCAGCCACCCCAGGGCCTACGTGGAGGGTTTGGGACAGGTCCCTCAAGCTACCAAGTACTCTATCCTGTAACATGGACATACTGTCGGGGAACCTCACCAGAAGAGACTTGAATTCTGAGGTTGCTTATCAAATTGTACACATCTATTTATTATTTATAATGTTTTATATGTAACGTTCAAGCAAGTGCCTCCCATAAAGGGAAGAGTTATTGTTATTGTTGTTATAAAAAGTACTTCAGTCCTGGAGTACTGAGCTTTGCTAGGGGGGAATGTGGCGCCCTGCTGTGCATTGGTGCCACAGATCCTAGAGGGGTGCATGGACAGATTCCTCCACAAGAGGCCCTCATAGCATACACACACCTCAACCTTCCACCTCAGACCACCAGAGGGAGCCCGGGTAGGGATATAAAAAGGGAAGGTGGAGCTAGGCAGTTCAGTCTAAGTCTGGAGTCCACAGAGAGTGAAGTCTGTGAGAAAGTCAGTCCAGCCCAGACTCAGGGAGCTCAGGTTAGTGAGTGACGCGCCCCCTGGGCCTGTGCTGCTTCTGCTGCGCAGGGGGATACCCGGAGCCGGATCTGCTGGGGATAGTAGTGCTCGTGGCGGTGACCCGGTCCGTGCCCAGGGTGTCAAACTAAGCGGCGGAGTTTAGTATAGGATGTTATAGTGTTCGACTACGCCACCCGTTGAATGCGGTTATGAAACCGCCGCTGCAGGGCAGACCGCTGAGGCCGGTGGTACGGTTGTGCAGCGTGGATAGTATAACCCCCAACGGGAGGGGTATGGCCTCAGGGCAGCGGACGTGGATGATGGGGATAGTAGAATTGCTCGCAGGCACCAGGAACCACTCAGAGATGGTGCGGTGTAGTTCAGGGTCTTTACTGGTGGCAAAGGTAGACCCTCCCGGGAGTACTGGCTAGCGATCGGGGCCTGGTCAGTCCGTGAGCAGATAGGATCTCCCCTGGCCAGGCGGAGTTGTAGGCCTCCCCACTAATTGTACTCTTCCTGGCTACCTTGCTAGAAGTGGGTAAAAGTAGCCCACGTCCCTGAGTGTACCGTGTGGTGCTCACCCGTATGGCCAGTGACTCGGGGCCTTCTGGTAGCCTCCGCTCCACGACAGCGGTGCTGGTCCCTTGCGTGTGACCGTGCCTTCGGGTTTCTTGGCCAGAGGACCTGAAATCCCCTGCCGGTCGGTTTCTGCTGCTGGGTATGGCTCAGTCCCCACAGCCTCGGACTCCGTGTCCGGTGAGATCTCTTCAGTCAGGACTAGCTCTACAGCTTCCAGTCTCTGACCCCTTTTATCACTGCTCCCACAGAGCTCCTGATCTTGCTCTCCCTGTATCAGCTCCACTCCAGACCAGACTGTGTCTCTGTCTGGGACTCCTCTTCTTCTCCCTAACCCCGCCTCAGCCCCAGTTTATATAGGGGAAGTTCTTCCCCTCCCAGGACTGGGCAGGAGATGTTGCATGCTTAGGATTCCTGACCAGGAGACCTCCCACCTGCTCACAGACGTAATATTGCTATTACTGTGGTAACCAGACCCCTGGGGTTCCACATTCCCCCCCTAGTAAAATTTAGTACTCCGGGACTAAACATATTTTTGAAAACATAACAGGGTATAAACAGGAACAATACAATAAGGAAAAACACATTAGGGTGGTCACGGTGTGTCCGCAACCGGGTGCAATTTTTGAAGCAAAAAGGGTGTCCATTTCACCAAAGAACAGGGAGCCGTAACCAGGTAGGGGTCTGTTCTGCCCCGAGTCTTTAACAGTCTTTAGTCCGTTCCTGGGTTACGCTCCAAACATATATACAACAGAGTTCCGGTTAATCCACAAAAGACACCTATAAAATAACTAGAAAAAACATAATTATTTACAAGCAACAGTAAACGGGTAAATACCAATAAAACAGTCTGAACACTTTAGATCCTCCAACGTACGGGCAACTGGCCTCTAGTGGCCCTAGTAGACCTACGGAGCTTACTGACCGGTCCTGAGCTACAGGGTGTAGGAGCTGTCAAAGGTAAGCTGGGCAGCTGTCTACGGACTCTTTGGCTCACTAGGGGCACGGCAGGCTCACTATAAGCAGAGGGTCGATTCTCCTGGTCTGCTTGTGTGGAGTCTTCTGCCTCCTGGACCGGTTGCTCTTCCAGCTCTACCTGTTTTTCCGTAGGCACTTGGGATGCTGGCTGGAGGAAGGTGAGGACGGGTACCACAACAGCGCCATTTACTTGTGTCCAAGACCGAGGGAAGTCTCCAAGTACAGTACTGACCATCTCTTCCCTTTCCTCTGCGGGTCGAGGGTTTTCTTGATCTTCTTCAGGGTTTCGTAGTTGCTCGGGACACTTCTTCAGGTGATCTCGGGAGACAATGGCTGTGGTTTCTCCTCCATCCTTACTGATTGTGCAGATTTTTGGGTTTTCATGGCTTGATGGCAGTACGGTGTACGGGTCCTTCTCCCACTGGTCGTCCAACTTGTGGAGCCGTCTTTTCCTCTTCAAGACCTGCTCTCCAGGTACCAGGGGAACAGCGGGAGCATGCTGGTTGTAAGTCTTCTCCTGTCTTTCTCTTGCTTGACAGAGACTTCGCTCAACGCTCTCCTGTACTTTACGGTACTGCTGCTGCCTCTCTGTGTCCCAGTCTGCTTCTGGTGAAGTGTCCTCGGGTGTCAGGACTCCCATATCCAGATCAACAGGCAGCTTACCAGGTCTTGCTCTCATTAGGTAAGCCGGGGTACAGTTGGTAGAACCTACAGGGATGTGGTTGTATAGGTCCACCAGATCAGGCAGTTTCTCAGGCCACAGACTGCGTTCTTCCAGGGGCAATGTTTTCAGAAGGTCTATCACCACCTGGTTCATCTTCTCGCAGAGTCCATTGGTTTGCGGATGATAGGGTGTTGTTCTTATCTTCCGGCAGCCATACAGAGTGCAGAACTCCTGGAAGACTTCCGCTTCAAAGGCAGGTCCTTGGTCCGTCAGCACCTGCTCTGGGTATCCGTGTGGACGGCAGAAGTGCTGCTGGAAGGCTCTAGCTGCTGTTTGAGCCGTTAAGTCCTTGACGGGGACTACAACCAAGAACCGGGAGTAGTGATCCACGATGGTTAACGCATAGACGTAGCCACTTCTGCTGGGGGTCAGTTTTACATGGTCCAAGGCTACCAGTTCCAACGGCTGCCTGGTGACGATGGACTGCAGGGGAGTCTTCTGGCTGGCACGGTCCTTCCTTCTTAGGTTGCATGGGCCACAGTCTCTGCACCACCTCTCGATGGTTCCTCTCATGCCTACCCAGTGGAACCGCCCGCGCAGCAGGAACTCCAGCTTCTTCCATCCGAAGTGCCCAGCTCCGTCGTGGTATGCCTCCAGTACCATTGCCGCGTCTCTTCTTGGCACCACTACTTGCCAGACCAGTTCATGCGTCCGGGAGTTAACCATTCTGCGGCACAACTTCCCCTTGTAAAGGAACAGTCGACTCTTCTCAGCCCACAGTTGCTTGGTCTCCTCCGGAGCGTCTGGGTCAAGGCGGGCATCTGGCTGAGTCAGCATCTCCTTCACCAGTCGGACGGCGGGGTCACTGTCTTGCGTTTCTGCCCAGTTGTAATGAGGTAAGGGGTTGAACGTAGCGGATTGCTTACCCCTTACACGGTGGGAATACTGGGTAGTCCCATGACGGTGAAACGCGGGGAGTTACACTTCTTCCAGTTCCCCTGGATCTTCCCCTACGTCCGGTAGGTTTGGCATTCTGGACAAGGCATCCGCGTTGGTATTGGAGCGTCCTGCCCGGTATTTGATCGTGAACTCATAGTTGGACAGGCGGGCCATCCATCTCTGCTCCAGGGCACCGAGTCTTGCAGTGTCCAGGTGTGTTAACGGGTTGTTATCCGTGTACACGGTGAACCGGGAAGAGGCGAGGTAGTGCTTAAAGCGTTCGGTGACTGCCCACACCACTGCCAGGAACTCTAGCTTGAATGAGCTGTAATTCTCAGGGATTCTTTCGGTGGGTCGCAGTTTTCGGCTGGCGTAAGCAATTACCCGTTCTCTCCCCTGCTGGATCTGGGACAGTACGGCTCCCAGCCCGATGTTACTTGCGTCGGTGTAGAGGATAAAGGGCTGGCTGTAATCAGGATACGCCAGGATTTCATCCCCCGTGAGGGCCATCTTCAGCTGGCGGAAGGACTCTTCTTCCAGCTTCTCCCATCTGAAGGGCGGCTTCTGGTTCTTGGCCTTCCTGGACTGGCCTATCAGGAGGTCCTGCATAGGAGCTGCCTTTTTGGTGAAACCGGGAATGAATCTTCGGTAGTAGCCTACCAACCCGAGGAACTGCCGCACTTCCTTTACGCTGGAGGGTCTTGGCCATTCCTTAATCGCGGTGATCTTATCAGGGTCGGGGGCCACTCCGGCAGCACTCACCACGTGTCCCAGGTACTGCACTTTTGGTTTTAGCAGGTGACACTTCGACGGTTTCACCTTCAGACCGTAGTTTGCCAGGGCTTCAAACACCTCCGCCAGGTGTTTCAGGTGGTCCTCGTAGGTTTTGGAATAAACTATAACATCGTCCAGGTACAGCAGGACCGTCTCAAAGTTCCGGTGTCCCAGACAGCATTCCATCAATCGTTGGAAGGTTCCTGGTGCGTTGCAGAGTCCGAACGGCATGCAGGTAAACTCGATAAGTCCCATCGGGGTGGTGAATGCGGTCTTCTCCCGGTCCGCCTCTGCTACAGGAACCTGCCAGTACCCGCTAGTGAGATCCAAAGTGGAGAAGAAGTTAGCAGATTTTAAAGCAGCCAAAGACTCCTCTATCCTTGGTAAGGGGTACGCATCTTTGTGTGTGATACGGTTGATTTTCCGGTAATCTACACACATTCTCATAGTGTTGTCTTTCTTTTTAACCAAGACTAGTGGAGCTGCCCAGGGGCTACAGCTATCCCTGATTACCCCAGCCTCCTTCATGTCTCTAAGCATCCCCTTGGCGTGTTGGTAGTGTGCAGGGGGTACGGGTCGGTATCTCTCCTTTATGGGAGGATGGTCTCCCGTGGGGATGTGGTGTTCTACCCCCTTTACTCGCCCGAAGTCTAGCGGGTGTTTACTAAACACTCTCTCGTACTCTCGAACCACCCGATAGACTCCCTGTTTCTGGTGTGAGGGAGTGGAGTCAGTACCCAAATGCAGTTGCTGACACCAGTCCTCCATTTGTTGCTTAGAGCCGTTACCTTCCTCTGGATGAGATGGAGGCAAGGGTTCCACGGACTGTACAGAATTTTGGTTGATGGTATACAATTTGGCTAGCGTAGCATACCGGGGCAGGTACACTTCCCTCTTCCTGATATTTATTATGCGAACGGGCACCCTCCCATGGCGTACATCAACCACCCCCCGTGCTGTCAAAATGGTGGGCCTACTGTCTGAGTAGACGGGTTCTACCATTGCTTGGTAGTCTCTACCTCTGAGACCAATAGCTGCCCGGCACCAAATCATCATCTCACTTTTTGGGGGCATGGCAATAGGGAACGGGTCACACATTCTCACGCTACCTATCTCACCACCGGAGAGTTCCACTTGTTGCCGTCGCATCAGTGCCCGGATCTCTTTTTGGAGCACCCGCTGCTGACCGGAGCTGGCGTTCTTGGCAACCTGCTGTAAAATGAGAATCACCTCTGCAAGACAATTTTCAATCACATTAGTTCCTAGAGTTATCTTTGGGTGACTCTCGCGCTTGTCAATGTCTACAATGATCAGTCCCTGTGCTGCCAGTTCGACTTTACCGATTTTAATGGTCATCTCTTTAAATCCGATCTGTGGCACGGGCTGACCATTGCTGGCGATGATACTCAAGTCGTCGTCTGGGTAGCGGGTTATATCCGAGTCATTCCAGTACTGCCTGAAGAGCACGTACGGGATGGTGGTGACCTGTGACCCGGTGTCAAGTAGGGCACTCATAGGAATGCCATCCAGTACCACAGGCAAGACTGGACGTCCTCCCACGTATTTGTCACGCCAGTTCGATGGGCCTGATGATCTTATTCCTAGGGGTTGGCCCTCTACCCCAGGTTGTGCCAGTTTAAAGGACAGTACCTTGCCATATGTCCGGGTTGATTGCAGCGGCGGCAGATGGGTTGTCCGTCCTCGTTGTATCGGTCGCTGGGTCTTCCTCTGGCCGGTGGGGTCCTCCTTGGTCGGCGCCACGGGATATCCTCCGGTCCGGATGCCAGCTGGATCTTCCCTGGAGTAGAAACCTGTAAGGACTGCACAGTTCGGGTTAGCGCAGCAACGCTTTTAGTTAGCTCTTGGACCTGATGGTGCAGGTCTGTAGCCGGGTCATTGTTTAAAGCCTGCGCATCAGCTCCCACAGGCCCTGCCGACAAGGGCGCCGTCTCCTGGTGGTAAGTGGTAGCAGGGCGTTTGTGGGTCACAGCGCCACCTGGTGCCGGTTCTCGGAGCACCCGGATGGCTCTGTCCTTGAACTGTGCAAAGTCCAGATGAGGGTCCTGTAAGGCCATGGCTCGCAACTGGGTTCGGTGGGCATTACAATGTAGACCCTCTATAAATTGTTCAGTCAACAGTTTGTCTTCGTTTCCCATGCCGTCAGGGTCGGCATGCTTAATGGCTCTAAGGGCCTCTTGTAGGTTTAGCGCATAGTCCCTTATATTCTCATGTGCTCGCTGCTTGCACCCGTAGAATCTAAGCTTGATCTCGGCTGAGGTACGGGTATCAAAGGTGTCCTTCAGCCGGGCTAGTATCTCTGCGACAGTCCTCCTCCTCCCAAGTGGCCAGGACTTTACCTCCCTTTGGGCTGCCCCTGTTAATTGAGCCACCAGGATGCTCACTTTTTGCTCTTCTGTGAGGGGGTACACCTGGAAGAGGCTATCCAGCCTTTCTCTGAAGTCATTTAGGGTATGTGACTCCACTGAGTACTGGGGTAGCCAGGCTGCCCCCGGGATGTAGGGCATGGTGAAAGGCATGACCGCAGCAGCGGTGGTGCTGGCGGTGGCTGTGGCAGTGAAGCTCTCCTCCGTATCCGACATCCTCCTCCCCCCTAGTGGACCGTGGCCTACCTTGCGATGATCCTCTTCCGTAGGCCGCGGCTCCGCAGTGGATCGTCAGGGTTGAGGACCTTCCGTCGCGCTCCTGTGACGTCGGCGTCTGCTGGGTTCCTTCCAGGACCTTACGCAACGTCCGGACGTGAGGCGGGGCTTCAGTTCTCGCGCGCTTTCGGAGTCCACGCCCCTCTTCTTCCCGCGCGGCGTCCTCGAGATGGCGTCCAACGGCGGGAAAACTCCACGGATGGCGGGAAGAAGGCAAAAGATGGCGTCGGATGGCGGGAAAACTCCACGGATGGCGGGAAGAAGGCAAAAGATGGCGTCGGATGGCGGGAATCTTCACCACAGGTAAGTTTAACAGTCTTTTTCAGGCACGCAGTACCCGGTGGTTGCGGGCACGAAATCCTGCCGACTACGCCAAAGTTGACGCGCCCCCTGGGCCTGTGCTGCTTCTGCTGCGCAGGGGGATACCCGGAGCCGGATCTGCTGGGGATAGTAGTCCTCGTGGCGGTGACCCGGTCCGTGCCCAGGGTGTCAAACTAAGCGGCGGAGTTTAGTATAGGATGTTATAGTGTTCGACTACGCCACCCGTTGAATGCGGTTATGAAACCGCCGCTGCAGGGCAGACCGCTGAGGCCGGTGGTACGGTTGTGCAGCGTGGATAGTATAACCCCCAACGGGAGGGGTATGGCCTCAGGGCAGCGGACGTGGATGATGGGGATAGTAGAATTGCTCGCAGGCACCAGGAACCACTCAGAGACGGTGCGGTGTAGTTCATGGTCTTTACTGGTGGCAAAGGTAGACCCTCCCGGGAGTACTGGCTAGCGATCGGGGCCTGGTCAGTCCGTGAGCAGATAGGATCTCCCCTGGCCAGGCGGAGTTGTAGGCCTCCCCTCTAATTGTACTCTTCCTGGCTACCTTGCTAGAAGCGGGTAAAAGTAGCCCACGTCCCTGAGTGTACCGTGTGGTGCTCACCCGTATGGCCGGTGACTCGGGGCCTTCTGGTAGCCTCCGCTCCACGACAGCGGTGCTGGTCCCTTGCGTGTGACCGTGCCTTCGGGTTTCTTGGCCAGAGGACCTGAAATCCCCTGCCGGTCGGTTTCTGCTGCTGGGTATGGCTCAGTCCCCACAGCCTCGGACTCCGTGTCCGGTGAGATCTCTTCAGTCAGGACGAGCTCTACAGCTTCCAGTCTCTGACCCCTTTTATCACTGCTCCCACAGAGCTCCTGATCTTGCTCTCCCTGTATCAGCTCCACTCCAGACCAGACTGTGTCTCTGTCTGGGACTCCTCTTCTTCTCCCTAACCCCGCCTCAGCCCCAGTTTATATAGGGGAAGTTCTTCCCCTCCCAGGACTGGGCAGGAGATGTTGCATGCTTAGGATTCCTGACCAGGAGACCTCCCACCTGCTCACAGACGTAATATTGCTATTACTGTGGTAACCAGACCCCTGGGGTTCCACATGAGCCTAAGGCGTGCCGACGCCGTAAGAGCGGTGAAGAGTAGCGAGGCCTACTGCCAGTGTGAAGCCTAGTGAGGGCCCCGAGCGTGGCCGAAGGCAAGTGGAGTAAGCGAGCTACATAGGGGGCAGAGGAGCTTAGCCAGCTCACCCCGAGATCATTTACCGGACACCGGGTCCACGTTTGCAGGGATCCCTATGGCCAAGCAGAAACAACCAGAGCCCCTGGCGAACTATATGTCCCAGGAACACCAAGAGCTGACTGTTATACCAGGGTCAGGAGTCATTGAGGCCCAAGAGACCGGGGAGTGTGATCTCCAACAGAAGGCCCTACCACCAGGTCAGCCGGTGCAAGACAGAGACCAACTTAGGCCTAGCTCCAGGCAGGTCAGGAAAAGACAAGAAACAGGAGGCCCCACACCCGCTCACTGGGGAGAGTCCCGATATGCACCCTTCACCCTACAGTGCCCTGGATCGTGCATGAAACACCACCAATAAAGGTGCTGAAGTGAACTGTTGTGAGTGTGCCTATTCTTCTTCTGACCCGGCTGGGTCTCCTCTGTCCTGCATCCCTTCTCCTACACTGACCTGAGGCGCCGCTCCACCTGTGGGGAGCCGCACCAACTAAGCTGCCTGAACACCGGCCTCAGAGGACTGTCGCAGCGCTGGTGATCCTCACCAGACACCACAGGTGGCGTCATGAACATTTCCTATCCCATATAACATTCCTTTCTTTTTAAGAGTGACCCCAGGGTACAGGCCCGGGAACCGACCACCGCGACATCCCCCAAAACTAACAACAAGGCCCGGGCGCCGAGTCGTCCCCATCCCCTGAGCGTGTCACATGGTCCCTCTACTGCATGCCACTGATTTTCATACAGAGGTATAAAGAGGGATTTCTCTTTTCTGTTTGTTGGATTGTGTGCAAATACAACCGAAAACAAAATTGTGGCTTGCTCAATAAAATGGAATTTCTTTGAAGGCGACAATGTATTTGTGCATATGGTGCCATATACATTCTGTAAGGACAAGGTTCAAACACAATTTGTCTTTGTACTAAGAGGCCTTATGTTGTAAGCACTGCTGTATAGGCTCTGTGCCCCCAAATAATTTTTCGTCTGATAAGCCCAAGTTACCAGATTTTGAAACGGATGTTTTTTATGATAATGATTTTTTCTTCAACCCTTTAAAGAAACACTACCACTAAGTTTTTTATACATTAAATGTGTGTATATGAATGTAATTTAGAGTGAGTGTATTAATATACTCACCCACTGCTATTTTATCGGGTATCCAGCGCCATTCTTCACCTTTTCTCAGTGATGTCACCACAATTGCAACTGGCTCACTCTATGCTCTATGCGTGAGCTGGAAGTCTCTTTTACAATGAAAGTCTATTCCACTCATTCTGACGCTCCATACATTGCAAAAATAACTTCCGTCTGCAGAGCGGTGAAGTCACCTAGAAGAGGAGGACAATAATGCTGGACACTGAAGAAAACAGTGGTAGGTGAATATATTAATACACTCACACTGTTAAGTGCATATATACACACACATTTAAAGGGGTTGTCCCACAATCAAAATAGATTTAAATCAATTAACCTTGGAATAAAAATAAGTTCCACAATTGGATTTTCATTTCTCTGCCTGTTTAAAAACATATTTTACTTCACAGAAAGAATCATTTCCTATGTTGTGATGTCTGTATTCTCTCTGCTTCCTCCCTTGCCAGGAGATGTGGTATGATCAGACCTTGTTCCTGTACCGTCAGACACAGCCATTACACAGTACACAGCTGGGGCACATTTATAAGATTATCTCAGCACAGGAACATTTTGTTAAACACATCCAATTGTGGATCTTATTATTATTCCATGATCTATTAATTAAAATGTACTTTGGAATGGACAACCTGCATAATGATTAAAAAACTTAGTGGGAGTGCTTACATAAGGACCGCTAATATTTTATTCAATCACATTGGGGAGAGCTTATAACATAAAAGTTTATTCCATCGCATTGAGGACAGTTTATAACTAGAGATGAGCGGTGTTCGACTAGAACTGTTCGCCAATCTCAAATTCGAGCTGTTTTGGGCGGTGTTCGAGTTGTTCGAGGAACCCGAACGATTTGCAAAAAATTCGGCTTTTCGAGGTTATGTTCGATAACTGTTCGTGCACCAAAAGCGTGTCCTGCATGTCTGGCGCTATTTAGAGCACCAATCATGCAGGGATTGTCTGCCACTCACTGTAATGCCACAGCCATGGTGGTTGTGGCATTACAGTGATTGCCCAAATCGATGGGAACAGTGCTCACAGTGAAACATGAAAAGCCGGCAATTCAGCAGCGGCATACACCGGTACCCGACAATTTAGAACAGAAAGAATAGAGCTTCACACATAGATTAGATAGATATAAACATGTCAGCCACATATATACGAAGTACAGTGACAGTGTTGCTTACTGTACTTGTCATTTAGTGTAAAGGATTTATCAAAAAAAATAATAGTGGTTTCATGCACCGTCTCTTTAAAAAAGCCGGCCGGCAATTCAGCAGCGGTACCCGACAATTTAGAATAGAAGGAATAGAGAATCACACATAGATTAGATAGATAGAAACATGTCAGTCACATATATATGAAGTACAGTGACAGTGTTGCTTACTGTACTTGTCATTTAGTGTAAAGGATTTATTAAAAAAAATAATAGTGTTTTCATGCACCGTCTCTTTAAGAAAGCCGGCCGGCAATTCAGCATCTGTACCCGACAATTTATAACAGACAGAATAGAGCTTCACACATAGATTAGATAGATAGAAACATGTCAGTCACATATATATGAAGTACAGTGACAGTGTTGGTTACTGTACTTGTCATTTAGTATTAAAATAAAGGATTTATTATTAAAAAAATTGGCGTGGGGTTCCCTTTAATTTTAGGCTCTAGCGGAGGTTAAGCAGACAGCTGGGGCAGATGTTTGAAGCCTGGGAAGGGGTTAATACCCACGGAGCTTCCCAGCTACTAATATCAGCCCCCAGCTGAATACATAGCCTTTACTAGCTATTAAAATGGGGGACCCCCCCAAAAAAATGACGTGGGGTCCCCCCTAATTTAATAGCTAGCAAAGGCTAGGCAGACAGCTGGGGGCTGATATTAATAACCCAGGAAGGGTGCCATGAATATTGGCCCCCTCCCAGGCTAGAAACACCAGCCGTCAGCCGCCCCAGAAATGGCGCATTCATAGGATGCGCCAATTCTGGCACTTAGCCTCGCTCTTCCACGCTGCCCTGGTGCGGTGGCAGGGGGTAATAGGGCTGGGGTTGATGTCAGCTTATAATGCCAGCTGACATCAAGCCCAGGTTAGTAATGGAGAGGCGTCTATAAGACACCCCCATTACTAACCCCATAGTCAAAGTTAAAAAAAACACAAACACCCAGAATAAAGTCCTTTAATTGAAATAAAGACACAATTCTTTATTGTTCTAAATTAAACCATACTTACCATCACGCCCATTCCAGCTGAAGCCAACGATCTCCTGTAATAAAAATAAAATAATAAAGCAACCTCATCCTTACCTTTCCATGGTTCCCACGACAGCTTCAGCTCTGCTACATCGAGATGACAGGCTGGACCGCAGCAGAACGCTGCCATCCAGCCTGTCATCCCGCAGACACTGAGAAGAGCAGGCTTGCTTGCGCTCCACATTGTCTCTCTGTGACGGCATAAAGATGAGCCGAGGTCATGTCCAATGAACTCGGCTCACCTCATGCACGTCACTTACAGCGTGGGAGAATTCTCACGCTGAAGCGCTGAGTGCAGGAGAATTTTCCCACGCTGTCAGTGAGGTGCATGAGGTGAGCTGAGTTCATTGGACATGAGCTCACCTCATGCACGTCACTGACAGCGTGGGAGAATTCTCCTGCACTCAGCACTTCAGCGTGAGAATTTTCCCACGCTGTCAGTGACGTGCATGAGGTGAGCTGAGTTCATTGGACATGAACTCGGCTCATCTGGATGCCGTCACAGCGAGACACTGAGGAGCGCAAGCATGCCTGCTCTTCTCAGTGTCTGTGGCATGACAGGCTGGATGGCAGCGTTCTGCTGCGGTCCAGCCTGTCATCTCGATGTAGCAGAGCTGAAGCTGTCGTGGGAACCATGGAAAGGTAAGGATGAGGTTGGTTTATTATTTTTCTTTTATTGCAGGAGATCGTTGGCTTCAGCTGGAATGGGCGTGATGGTAAGTATAGTTTAATTTAGAACAATAAAGAATTGTGTGTTTATTTCAATTAAAGGACTTTATTCTGGGTGTTGTGTTTTTTTTAAATACTTTACTAGAAATTCATGGCGGTCATGTCTAATACTGGCGTGACCCCATGAATTTTGGGCTTGGGGCCAGCTGATAATACCAAGCTGGCCCTAACCCCTTTATTACCCAGTGAGCCACCGCACCAGGGCCCTGGATGAGTTGGGTACAGCGCCAGAAGATGGCGCTTCTATGAACGCGCCATTTTCCGGGGTGGCTGCGGACTGCAATTTGCAGCGGGGGGGGGCCCAGAAAGCTTGGGCCTCCCTGCGCTGCAGATTCCAGCCCCCAGCTGCCTAGTTGTACCTGGCTGGACACAAAAATAGGGCGAAGCCCCACGTATTTTTTTTTTAATTATTTCATGAAATTCATGGAATAATTAAGAAAAAAAGGCCTTCCCTATATTGTTGTGTCCGGCCAGGTACAAATAGTCAGCTGGTGGTTGGGGGCAGCCCGTTCCTGCCTGCTGTACCTGGCTGGACACAAATATAGTGCGAAGCCCCACTTCAATTTTTTTTAATTATTTCATGAAATTCATGAAATAATTAAGAAAAAAAGGCCTTCCCTATATTGTTGTGTCCGGCCAGGTACAAATAGGCAGCTGGTGGTTGGGGGCAGCCCGTTCCTGCCTGCTGTACCTGGCTGGACACAAATATAGTGCGAAGCCCCACTTCAATTTTTTTAAATTATTTCAGGAAATTCATGAAATAATTAAAAAAAAATTGACGTGGGGCTTCGCACTATATTTGTGTCCAGTCAGGTGCAGCAGGCAGGAACGGGCTGCCCCCAACCACCAGCTGCCTATTTGTACCTGGCCGGACACAACAATATAGGGAAGCCCTTTTTTTCTTAATTATTTCATGAAATAATTTAAAGAAAATTGACGTGGGGCTTCGCCCTGTTTTTGTGTCCAGCCAGGTACAACTATGCAGCTGGGGGCTGGAATCCGCAGCGCAGGGAGGCCCAAGCTTTCTGGGCCACCCCCGCTGCAAATTGCAGTCCGCAGCCACCCCGGAAAATGGCGCGTTCATGGAAGCGCCATCTTCTGGCGCTGTACCCAACTCATCCAGGGCCCTGATGCGGTGGCTCACTGGGTAATAAAGGGGTTAGGGCCAGCTTGGCATTATCAGCTGGCCCTAAGCCCAAAATTCATGGGGTCACGCCAATATTAGACATGACCACCATGAATTTCTAGTAAAGTATTTAAAAAAAACACAACACCCAGAAAAAAGTCCTTTAATTGAAATAAACACACAATTCTTTATTGTTCTAAATTAAACTATACTTACCATCACACCCATTCCAGCTGAAGCCAACGATCTCCTGAAATAAAAGAAAAATAATAAAGCAACATCATCCTTACCTTTCCATGGTTCCCATGACAGCTTCAGCTCTGCTACATCGAGATGACAGGCTGGACCGCAGCAGAACGCTGCCATCCAGCCTGTCATCCCGCAGACACTGAGAAGCGCAGGCTTGCTTGCGCTCCACAGTGTCTCTCTGTGAGGGCATCCAGATGAGCCGAGTTAATGTCCAATGAACTCGGCTCACCTCATGCACGTCACTGACAGCGTGGGAAAATTCTCCTGCACTCAGCGCTTCAGCGTGGGAGAATTCTCACACTGAAGCGCTGAGTGCAGGAGAATTCTCCCACGCTGTCAGTGACGTGCACGAGGTGAGCTGAGTTCATTGGACATGAGCTCACCTTATGCACGTCACTGACAGCGTGGGAAAATTCTCCTGCACTCAGCGCTTCAGCGTGGGAGAATTCTCACGCTGAAGCGCTGAGTGCAGGAGAATTCTCCCACGCTGTCAGTGACGTGCAGGAGGTGAGCTGAGTTCATTGGACATGAACTCGTCTCATCTTTATGCCGTCACAGCCAGACACTGCAGAGCGCAAGCAAGCCTGCGCTTCTCAGTGTCTGCGGAATGACAGGCTGGATGGCGGCGTTCTGCTGCGGTCCAGCCTGTCATCTCGATGTAGCAGAGCTGAAGCTGTCGTGGGAACCATGGAAAGGTAAGGATGAGGTTGCTTTATTATTTTTCTTTTATTGCAGGAGATCGTTGGCTTCAGCTGGAATGGGCGTGATGGTAAGTATGGTTTAATTTAGAACAATAAAGGATTGTGTCTTTATTTCAATTAAAGGACTTTATTCTGGGTGTTTGTGTTTTCTTTTAACTTTGACTATGGGGTTAGTAATGGGGGTGTCTTATAGACGCCTCTCCATTACTAACCTGGGCTTGATGTCAGCTGGCATTATAAGCTGACATCAACCCCAGCCCTATTACCCCCTGCCACCGCTACAGGGCAGCGTGGAAGAGCGAGGCTAAGTGCCAGAATTGGCTCATCCTATGAATGCACCATTTCTGGGGCGGCTGACGGCTGGTGTTTCTAGCCTGGGAGGGGGCCAATATTCATGGCACCCTTCCTGGGCTATTAATATCAGCCCCCAGCTGTCTGCCTAGCCTTTGCTAGCTATTAAATTAGGGGGGACCCCACGTCATTTTTTTGGGGGGGTCCCCCATTTTAATAGCTAGTAAAGGCTATGTATTCAGCTGGGGGCTCATATTAGTAGCCTGGGAAGCTCCGTGGGTATTACCCCCTTCCCAGTCTTCAAACATCTGCCCCAGCTGTCTGCTTAACCTCCGCTAGAGACTAAAATTAAGGGGAACCCCACGCCAATTTTTTTTAATAATAAATCCTTTATTTTAATACTAAATGACAAGTACAGTAACCAACACTATCACTGTACTTCATATATATGTGACTGACATGTTTCTATCTATCTAATCTATGTGTGAAGCTCTATTCTGTCTGTTATAAATTGTCGGGTACAGATGCTGAATTGCCGGCCGGCTTTTTTAAGGAGACGGTGCATGAAAACACTATTATTTTTTTTAATAAATCCTTTACACTAAATGACAAGTACAGTAAGCAACACTATCACTGTACTTCATATATATGTGACTGACATGTTTCTATCTATCTAATCTATGTGTGATGTGTGAAGCTCTATTCTGTCTGTTATAAATTGTCCGGTACAGATGCTGAATTGCCGGCCGGCTTTTTTAAAGAGACAGTGCATGAAAACACTATTATTTTTTTTAATAAATCCTTTACACTAAATGACAAGTACAGTAAGCAACATTGTCACTGTACTTCATATATATGTGACTGACATGTTTCTATCTATCTAATCTATGTGTGAAGCTATATTCTGTCTGTTATAAATTGTCGGGTACAGATGCTGAATTGCCGGCCGGCTTTTTTAAAGAGACAGTGCATGAAAACACTATTATATTTTTTAATAAATCCTTTACACTAAATGACAAGTACAGTAAGCAACACTGTCACTGTACTTCATATATATGTGACTGACATGTTTCTATCTATCTAATCTATGTGTGAGGCTCTATTCCTTCTTGTCTAAATTGTCGGGTACCGGTGTATGCCGCTGCTGAATTGCCAGCCGGCTTTTTTAAAGAAAGCGTCTTCTGAGCAGTTTGTCAGCTTTTGGACACCTTTGAAGGTGTTTTCTATGTGTTTCTATGTGTTTTTGTTTGCCTGCCATTGGTTTTAACGGTGTTCGACGGTGTTCTAAGGTGTTCGACGAACAGTTCGACGAACAGTTCCTCGAACATCCCGGTGTTCGACGAACCGAACCGAACCCGAACACTACGGGGGTGGCTCAACACTATTTATAACTATGGGACAAATATTAATTCATAGTTTAAAGGGAATCTGTCACCCCCTGGGAGATATTAGACCTGTAATATGGGCATACAGGTGATAGAAATGTAAATCTATAAATACCTGCATGTCCCATATTAGAGGTCTGCTTGCAGAGAAATGTAGTTTTATAAAATCTGTGTTCACCGCCAATCTGATTAAGGCGGATGCGTTTTTTAAGCGTTTCCGCAGCGGCAAAAACGCTGCAGAAACGCTTAAAAAACGCATGGTAGACGGCCTGCCATATTCCCCAATGATAATCTGCATGTGCTGTGTGATTATCATTGCGGAAAAAAATGCAACGCTACCAATTATTTTGCGGAAGCGCTGCGTTTTCGCCGCCATTGACTTGCATTGGAACGCATGGATTACGCATCACTGGATCTGTACATGCGGAATCCAAGCGTTTCTATGTGTGGATGGTACTCGGGTCTGGAGGAGAGGAGACTCTCCTCCGGACCCGGGTACCATAGAGCCTGTAAAAAAAAGAATAAAATAAAAAATAAATATGATACTTACCTTCTGATGGCCCGCGGTGTCCTTGTCTTCGCTTGCAGGCAGATCGCGGTGGACTGAAGGACCGGCGCTGACGTCATTTAGTAATGTGATGGCAGGTCCTTCAGTGTAGTGTACCGCGAGCTGCCGGCAAGCCAGGACGGAGCGAATAAAGACTGCGGGGGCCATCAGAAGGTAAGTATAGATTTTTATTTTTATTTTTTACCATTCTTAAAGGTCACACTATATAAATCCACTATATAAATCTATGCCGTTTGCATGGATTTATATAGTGTGACTAAGTTGTCAAGCACTTTCCAAGTGATGCTAAAATCGCTTGGAAAGTGCTTGCCAACCCGCATGCGGAAATGCATGTGAAGAATGCTTCACATCCGCATGTCCCTGGCAGGAAAAACGCATGTACAATCCACATGCGATTTTTTCTGCCAGGGAGATGCAGAAACGCTCAGGAAAAAATCCGGAGCATTTCTGCATTGTGGGCACATAGCCTAAGTAGGCAAGAAATCCCCGCCTATCTGATTAGGAAGGCAAGAAATTCCCGCCTATCTGCTTATTTTGCATTCCCCCCTCCCCTGCATGTCACAGATCCACAGGGCGTTTGCCAGCATCACTTCCTCGGGATTAATTCACATGGTCCGGGGGACAGAGGGCAGAGGTGCTGATCTCCTGTGATCCTCAGAGAGCCTCCAAGGCCACGATGAGCTACAAAGGTGCCGCACAATAATACCGTCCTTCAGCTACTCCTGGAGGAGGGGAGGAGACGGGGATCTCCTCCTGATGTTAGCGGCATGAGCTCTCAGTGACCCATGAGCGCCGGGATCCGTGTGGACATCCAGTGACCGGAGGTCCCTGTCTCCTCTCCTCCTCCAGGATGGCACTGTTTCCCATGTGTCGGCACTCACTCTCCCCTGGGCTCCGGTGCTGTTGTTGTGACACGTGATGCCAGCACCCAATCAACGCTGTCACCGCCTCCTGTCAAATTGAACATGAAGAGGAAAGTCAGAGATCAGCTGCGCAGCCCGGATTTCCTCTTCCTGTTTGATTTCTGCAAAGGTGAGGATAGTGACGCTAGCGCTGATTGGGCACTGGCATCTCGTGTCACAACAACCACATGGGAAATCCAGGACCGCGAGTGCTCACACCACTGGAACAGTGCCAGCACAGGAGGTGAGTATAAGTTTTTTTATTTTATCAGGGCCAAACATTTAGATCAAGAAGGGATTGTCCAAGTAGTGAAAAAACCCTTTAAGTTTTGCTAAAGCATTGCTTGAATAAAAATATTATGTTAGTGACGCGCCCCCTGGGACATATTCCTTTTTGAGGGGAATACCCGGCACCGGATCAGATGGGGGGTTGTAGTCTCCGAGCGGCTGTGACCCGGCCCGTGCCCAGGGCGTCAAGCTCAGTGTTATGTGGCAGTCCTACAGATGTTATTAAGAGTTCTTTTGTGTCGACTACGCCACCCGTTGTGATGCGGTCACTGTGGCCGCCGCTGCAGCAGGGTCCGCTGAGGCTGATGGTGGGTGCGCAGCTTGGTGGGATAACCCCCAACGGGAGGGGTATAGCCTCAGAGGGGACAGGCGCAGAGGATGGGGGTTGTGGTGGTGTAGTGCAGACGGCAGTGAAGACAGAGTCGGGTTGTGCAGTTAAGGGTGTTTACTTACTGCAGATGTTGTACTGGTCACTCCAGCTGCTAGTGACCACCCGAGCCGTGCTGCGTCCACCAGGTCCTGGATCCAGCCAACCCCCAAACAAGTCCGGAGCGTGGCCCTGAGCTCTCCCTCTGTCCTTTCTTCAGCCGTCCCCACCAGTGATCCACCTAGGTCCAGCTCCCTCGGGCCTTCTGTTGGGACACCCTTGGCCTTGGGTTCCCTGACCCTTCATGTGGTGTGCCTTCGGGGTGGATGTGATGGGTGGCCGTGGCAGATGCTGCCCACGGCCTCCGGTCTCTGGCTGGGGAATGTTTTTACCCCCACCAGCTTGGGTTCCGGTACCCTGTGCCGACTCCTCACCCGGTGCTTTAATTTGGGTTCTTGGGTCCTCTCTGTTTTCCCCTCTGGGTACTCCTTCTCTGCTCCTCTCTCACTCAGGGTCACTCTTCTCCCTTGCTGCAGGCTGACTTCCTCTCTCTGCTTGCTGTCTGCTCCTCTGCAGCTGTCTTGCTGTCTCCAACTGACTTGTTCTCTGCATCTGACCCTGATTCTAGTTGGTGCCCACCTTATATACACCCTCTATGTGTGAGCTCAGGTGACCAGCACCCAATGAGCTCCTATCACTACCCAGACTGCTCCCCCTATCTGCCCCTACACTACATGGGATGTTCCACCCCCCTCCCACTCCAGCCAGGAACAGACTCGGTCGTACCTGCACATTTCTAAGTGGGAGTACCGTCGGCCTGTTCCTCGGAAATGGGATGTATGTAGTGCATGCAGCCTACCGAGCTCAGTCCCACACTCCATCCTTACCCGGGAGTGGAATATCACACCTCTGGGTTGAGGTGCAATACCCCTGTAGCAGCCGAATCCTCAGGGTGCTACATTAGGGTCAGACCACACTAAGCAGTGTTTATCTTTTGGTGGAGACCTATAATAATATATAATAATATTTTTTATTTATATAGCGCCAAAATATTCCGCAGCACTTTACAATTAAGCAGGGACATGTACATACAATAAGTTCAATACAAGGTGAGACAGTTTAAACAGTTACATTAGGAGTGAGGTCCCTGCTCGCAAGCTTACATTCTACAAGGCAATGGGTGGACACAATAGGTGAAAGGTTCTTGTTATTTTAGGTCTGGCAATTATAATAAGTAGGGATTTTCATATAAAGCTGCATGATCTGGTCATCAGCCAGTATGTTTAAGTGCAATAATCAAGTATCGAGTGCAGTTATCCTGTGCATGGAGACAAATGGAATAGTAGGGTGCAGATTCTGATTAATATTTAGAAGGAGGGAACAAGGGAAAGTTAGGTTACTGAGTAGTTGAGGTGGTAGGCGTTACGGATCCGGGTGGTGGAACCTTAATGCTGTGATACAAGGAGGGACCAGAGGGACGTAACTAAGTGCCTACCCGGACCAACCCTGGCTACACGGCAGCTTAGTCAACTCCGTTAACCAAGAACGGACTGGGAAGGTGAACCAGGTGCCACTCTGGGACCAACCTTGTGTGAGGGCAGGTGACTCCCACAGAACTGATAGCCGAGGCTGACAGGCACAGCAGATGAGCACGACTGGGAGACAGGCAGGTGATGCGGGTAGACTGGCACGGCCGATAGGCAGGCTGGTGGGCACGGCAGACAGACAGGCAGGCGTGTACGGCTGATAAACAGGCTGTCGGGCACGGCTGATAGACAGGCTGGTGGACACGGCTGATAGACAGGCTGGCGGGCACGGCTGATAGGCAGGCGGGCACAGCTGATAGACAGGCTGGCGGGCACGGCTGAAAGACAGACTGGCAGGCACTGGAACCTGAGGACTGAAGAGAGTGTTAGCACACAAACAACAATCTTGCACAGACACCTCCATTTTGGAGGAAGTGCCTTATATAGGGGAAGTCCTCCGGCCATTGGCCGGGGACTCTTTTAGGACGGCGCATGCGGCCCCTTTAAGAGGGAGGGAGCGAATGCGTGCGCACCCTAAGCACAGTGCCCGGGGAACTGCGTGCGGTGTGCATCCCGGGCTAAAGCAGGAGGGGAGCCGGAGGACCGGGACCGCAGCGGTGAGGAGATCGGCTTCTCTGCCCGGCAGGAGGAGGAGCCGCCGATGCTACAGTATCCCCCCCGCCTTTATGCCCCCTCTTCTTTAGGCCTGCAAGAAATTTTTCTAGAAGACGAGGGGCATGAATGTTCTCCCTGGGCTCCCAAGACCTCTCTTCAGGACCAAACCCCTTCCAATCCACAAGAAAGAAAGTCTTTCCTCTTACCCTCTTGATGGCCAAAATATTCTCTACCTCAAAGACATCCTCAGCGAAGATCAGAGCTGGAGTGGTACCTGGCTCGTCAGAGAAAGGATTAACTCCTTTCTGGCCCAGGGCGTACTAATACGTATCTGTGACCTGGGCCTTATGGGCCTGATACATAATAGTTCGCCCTGGCGATTTCGCCCGCACACAAGCGGTGCAGGCGAGATCGCAGCCGGGCGTCAGCTGATTGTTACAGCTGAGACCTGGTGCTATGTGCCAGGAGTGGTCTCGCACCGCTTCCTGCACATTAACCCCCAAAATGCTGCGATCGAAATCGATCGCAGCATTCCGGTGGCAAGAGGAGGTAAGCGCTATACTTACCTTCTCTGCCGGCGTCCTGCGGTGTCGAGTCCGGTCACGGATGTTGCCATGGTGACCCAGGTCACCAGGAGGCAGGAAGTTGCTTTGGTCATGCGGAGTGCACGACCAAAGTAACGTCTCTCTGTGCAGCGCTGACATATCACATATCACAGGCATAGCACAGGGATGGTTCTGCATTCCTGTGCTATACAGCCGATCAGGCTGCAAAAAGTGAAAGTCCCATAGTGGGACAAAGTGTAAAAGTAACAAAAGTGCCAGAAAGTCAAAAAAATAAAAAAATAAAAATTGTAAAAATATTTAAAAAAAAATTAAAATAATAATAATGAAATATATATACAGTATATATATTGTACCCATAAATAAATAATCTTATGAAAAAAAAACAAAAAAACAATAACAATACACATATTTTGTATCGCCGCGTCCGGAACGACCTGACCTATAAAACTGTCCTGCTAGTTAACCCCTTTAGTGTGCACGGTAAAAAAAACCCCCAAAAAACGAAACATAAACTGATGTTTTATCATCATACTGCCAAAAAAAAAATGGAATAAAACACGATCAAAAAGACAAATGTGAGAAAAATGGTACCGCTGAAAACGTCATCTTGTCCTGCAAAAAACAAGCCACCACACAGCTCCAACAACCAAAAACTAAAAAAGTTATAGCTCTCAGAATAAAGTGATGCAAAAACAATTCTTTTTTCTATAAAACAGTTTTTACTGTGTAAAAGTGCCAAAATATAAAAAAAATACAGTATATAAATGCGGTACCGCTGTAAATGGACTGACCCGAAGAATAAAGCTACCTTATCAATTTTACCACACGCAGAACGGCATAAAAAAAAAACAAAAAAACAATTCCTGAATTGTTGGTTTTTGTTTATTCTGCCTTCTAAAAATCAGAATAGAAAGCGATCAAAAAATTTCACGTGCCCAAAAATGGTACCAATAAAAACGTCAACTTGTCCGGCAAAAAACAAGCCATCGCATTACTCTATCGGCTGAAATATGGAAAAATTATAGCTCTCAAAATATGGCTATGCAAAAACTAGTCTTTGCAAAAAAATACGTCTTTTAGTGTGTGACAGCTGTCAATCATAAAAACCCGATATGAATCTGGCATTGCTGTAATTGCACAAACCCGAAGAATAAAGACGTCCAATCACTTATACCACACGAGGAACAGCATAAAAAATAAACTTTAGGGTTAGGGTTGTGCTAGGGTTAGGGTTGTGCTAGGGTATCTGTTAGGGTTATGCTAGGGTTAGGGTTGGGCTAGGGTTAGGCTAGGATAAGGCTAAGGTTAGGGTTAGAGTTGGGCCAAGGTAAGGGTTGGGCTAAGGTTAGGGTTGGGGTTAGGATTTTTTCAGAAGTAAAGAAAAAAAATGACAACGATATGGCGACTAATGTTGAGCCCAAATGCTCGCTACCTGAGTTTGCATCGGGTGCTCAGGTATGCACCGAGTATAGCGGGTGCTTGAGTGACATGCTCGAGTCTGCGACCCAAATGTTTTTCAGCTGTTATACAGCCAAAAAAAACTTGCAGGGATTGCCTGCCATGCACGAGCGATCCCTGCGAGATTGGGTGTCTAATAACTGTGAAACATGCGGGGCAGGGATTCAAGCATGTCACTTGAGCACCTGCGATACTTGGTGAATAGCCGAGTACCCGATGCAAACTCAAATAGCGAGCACTTGCACTCAAGACTAATGACAACTTATTCAATATGATGACCTAATGTTATCAAATTCTGTGTAGTACCTCTGGGTTCAAAATGTTCACTAATCCCCTTGATAAAATCCTCGAGGGGTGTAGTTTCCAAAATGGAGTCACTGGTGGGAGGGGGGGTTGGTTTCCACTATTTAGGCACATCAGGGACTCCCCAAACGCAACATGGCATCCGCTAATTATTCAAGAAAATTTTACAATCAAAAAGTCAAATGGCGCTCCTTCCCTTCCGAACCCTGGCGTACACCCAAACAGTAGTTTTCCCCCACATATGGGGTATCGGCATACTCAGGAGAAATTGCAAAACAAACTTCATGGTACAATTTCTCCTGTTACTCTTATGAAAATGCAAAATTGGGGCTGAAAAACATTTTTCTTGAAAAAATGTGAAAATTTAATTTTTACAGTTCAATATTATAAACTTCTGTGAAGCACCTGGGGGTTCAGGGTGCTCACCACACATCTAGATAAGTTCCTAAGGGGTCTAGTTTCCAAAATGGGGTCACTTGTCGGGGTTTTCCACTGTTTAGGCACATCAGGTGCACATATGCTAATTATTCAAGCAAATTTTACATTCAAAAATTCAAATGGTGCTCCTTCCCTTCCGAACCCTGCCGTGCGCCCAAACAGTGGTTTTTCCTCACATATGGGGTATCTGCGTGCTCAGGGGAAATTGCACAACAAATTTTGGGGTCCATTTTTCCTGTTAGCCCTGCAAAAATAAAAAAATTTGGGTCTAAAGGACCATTTTTGTGAAAAAAGTTAAATGTTAATTTTTTTTCTTCCACATTCCAAAAATTCCTGTGAAGCACCTGAAAGGTTAATGAAGTTCTTGAATGTGGTTTTGAGCACCTTGAGGGGTGCAGTTTTTAGAGTGGTGTCACTTTTGGATATTTTCTGTCATAAAGGCCCCTCAAAGTCATGTCAATTGTGAAGTGGTCTCTAAAAAAATGGTTTTGTAAATGTTGTTAAAATGAGAAATCGCTGGTCAACTTTTAACCCTTAAAGCTCCCTACTAAAAAAAAATTTTGGTTCCAAAATTGTGCTAATGTTAAGTAGACATGTGGGAAATGTTATTTATTAACTATTTTGTGTAACATACAGTACAGACCAAAAGTTTTGACACACCTTCTCATTTACAGATTTTTCTGTATTTTCATGACTTTGAAAATTGTACATTCACACTGAAGGCATCAAAACTATGAACTAACACATGTGGAATTATATACTTAGCAAAAAAGTGTGAAACAACTGAAAATATGTCTTATATTCTAGGTTCTTTAAAGTAGCCACCTTTTGCTTTGATGACTGCTTTGCACACTCTTGGCATTCTCTTGATGAGCTTCAAGAGGTAGTCACCGGAAATGGTTTTCACTTCACAGGTGTGCCCTGTCAGGTTTAATAAATGGGATTTCTTGCCTTATAAATGGGGTTGGGACCATCAGTTTTGTTGTGCAGAAGTGAGGTGGATACACAGCTGATAGTCCTACTGAATAGACTGTTAGAATTTGTATTATGTCAAGAAAAAAGCAGCTAAGTAAAGAAAAACGAGTGGCCAAAACCAGTTGCAAAAACCATCAAGCGCTACAAAGAAACTGGCTCACACGAGGACCGCCCCAGGAAAGGAAGACCAAGAGTCACCTCTGCTTCTGAGGATATGTTTATCCGAGTCACCAGCCTCAGAAATCGCAGGTTAACAGCAGCTCAGATTAGAGACCGGGTCAATGCCACACAGAGTTCTAGCAGCAGACACATCTCTTCAACAACTGTTAAGAGGAGACTTTGTGCAGCAGGCCTTCATGGTAAAATAGCTGCTAGGAAACCACTGCTAAGGACAGGCAACAAGCAGAAGATACTTGTTTGGGCCAAAGAACACAAGGAATGGACATTAGACCAGTGGAAATCTGTCCTTTGGTCTGATAAGTCCAAATTTGAGATCTTTGGTTCCAACCACCGTGTCTTTGTGCGACGCAGAAAAGGTGAACGGATGGACTCTACATGCCTGGTTCCCACCGTGAAGCATGGAGGAGGAGGTGTGATGGTGTGGGGGTGCTTTGCTGGTGACACTGTTGGGGATCTATTCAAAATTGAAGGCATACTGAACCAGCATGGCTACCACAGCATCTTGCAGCGGCATGCTATTCCATCCGGTTTGCGTTTAGTTGGACCATCATTTATTTTTCAACAGGACAATGACCCCAAACACACCTCCAGGCTGTGTAAGGGCTATTTGACCAAGAAGGATAGTAATGGGGTGCTACGCCAGATGACCTGGCCTCCACAGTCACCAGATCTGAACCCAATCGAGATGGTTTGGGGTGAGCTGGACAGCAGAGTGAAGGCAAAAGGGCCAACAAGTGCTATGCATCTCTGGGAACTCCTTCAAGATTGTTGGAAGACCATTTCCGGTGACTACCTCTTGAAGCTCATCAAGAGAATGCCAAGAGTGTGCAAAGCAGTCATCAAAGCAAAAGGTGGCTACTTTGAAGAACCTAGAATATAAGACGTATTTTCAGTTGTTTCACACTTTTTTGTTAAGTATATAATTCCACATGTGTTAATTCATAGTTTTGATGCCTTCAGTGTGAATGTACAATTTTCAAAGTCATGAAAATACAGAAAAATCTTTAAATGATAAGGTGTGTCCCAACTTTTGGCCTGTACTGTATCTTTCTGATTTAAGGGCATAAAAATTAAAATTTTGAAAATTGCGAAATTTCCAAAATTTTCACCAAATTTCCGATTTTTTCACAAATAAACACAAGTGATATTGATGAATTTTTACCACTATCATGAAGTACAATATGTCATGAAAAAGAATCTCAGAATCAGCGGGATCCATTGAAGCGTTCCACAGTAATTACTTCATAAAGTGATATTGGTCAGAATTGTAAAAATTGGACTGGTCATTAACGTGCCATCCACCCTCGTGGGTAAAGGGGTTAAGGACAACAGGCTTGAGGAGAGACACATGAAAGGAATTGGGAATCCGTAAAGAGGCAGGGAGTTTCAGCTTGTACGCCATTGGATTTATTTGGTTCAAAATCTCGAAAGGACCGATGAACCGCGGGCCTAACTTGTATGATGGTATCTTGAGATGGACATATTTGAAGGAAAGTCAGAACTTGTCTCCCGGATGAAACAGAGGCGGATCCAGACGTCTCTTATCAGCATGCTTCTTCATCCGCTCGGAGGACTGAAGAAGTGCAGATCTAGTGTCTTCCCAAATCACCGAAAAGTCACTGACGAGAGCCTCCGCGGCAGGATTGTCTACTGAAGAAGAGACGGGAAACGGAATTCGGGGGTGTCGACTGTAAACCAAAAAGATCGGAGATTAGCAGAATACTCACTCACATGATTGTTATAAGAAAACTCGGCATAAGGCAGAAGTTCTACCCAATCGCTATGGTGAGCGTTGACAAAATGCCGAAGAAAACTGGTAAGGATCTGATTAATATGTTCCACTTGACCATTGAACTGAGGATGATAGGCCGAAGAAAAATCCAAAGTGACATCCAGCAGCTTGCACATGGCTCTCCAGAAGCAAGAAGTGAACTGAACTTCTCTGTCCGAGACAATGTGGAGGGGTAAGCCATGGAGACGAAAGATGTGATGGATGAAGTCCTTAGCCAGCACAGGTGTGGATGGAACACCAGGCAAAGGAATGAAGTGAGCCATCTTGGAGAAGCAGTCAGCGACCACCCATATGACGGTAGAACTGGCAGACACCGGAAGATCAGTGATGAAGTCCATAGCAATGTGTTGCCAAGGAGCAGAAGGCACGGGGAGAGGAAGAAGACCAGCTGGAAGGTACCTAGGTATCTTGTTACTGGCACAGAAGGAACAAGCTGCGACAAAATCCGCAACATCCTTGCACAGAGTGGGCCACCAATAATGTTGGGCAATGAGCAGAAGCGTCTTCCTCTGGTCGGTATGACCAGCCAGTTTGGACGAATGACCCCAGAGTAAGACCCTCTTCCGATCCTGAGCCGCTACAAAGGTCTTACCAGGATGTAGATGAGACAGGCCAAACAGAGTAAAAGTCATTATTTTGGAGGGGTCAATGATGTGTAGAGGCTCCTCCTCTTGGTCGGTAGACAGGAAAGAGAGGGATAGAGCATCAGCTTTAATATTCTTGTCTGCTGGGCGGTAATGGAGAGTGGAACTGAAACGTGCAAAGAACAAAGACCATCTGGCCTGACGCGGATTTAGTCTTTGGGCGGTCTGCAAGTAAGCGAGGTTTTTATGGTCAGTGTAGATGACCACAGATTGCAGAGCCCCCTCAAGCAAGTAGTGCCACTCCTCCAGCGCTAATTTGATGGCCAACAATTCTCGATCTCCTATGGAGTAATTACGCTCGGATGGAGAAAAGAATTTGGAGAAGAAGCCGCAGGTCACTATTCTCCCGGACGAGGATTTCTGGGTGAACACTGCTCCGGCCCCGGAGGAAGAGACATCAACCTCCAGAAAGAACTGTTTATTGCAATCTGGATGATGTAGCACTGGAGCGGAGGAGAAGGCTTGTTTAAGAGAGACAAAGGCACTTTACGCCTCGGAAGTCCACTCCCTGGGATTTGCTCCTTTTTGGGTGAGAGCAGAGATGGGAGCAGTCCAGGAAGAGAAATGAGGAATGAAGAGGCGGCAATAGTTAGCCAATCCCAGAAACTCCTGAATAGCCTTCAACCCCTCATGTCGGGGCCACTTTAAGACGGCAGACACCTTCACAGGATCCATCCACAGTCCGGTCTCAGAGATGATATACCCCAAAAATGGCAGGGAGGTCTGCTCAAAGAGGCATTTCTCGTACTTGGCATACAGGCGATTCTTCCGGAGCCTCAGCAGTACCTGATAAACATCCCTCCGGTGAGAGGGCTGATCAGGGGAGAATACCAAGATATCGTCCAGGTACACCACCACGCAGGAATACAGGAAATCTCAGAAGATGTCACTCACTAACTCCTGGAAGATGGCTGGAGCATTACAGAGACCGAAGGGCATCACGAGCTACTCGTAGTGACCATCCCGAGTGTTGAATGCCGCCTTCCACTCGTCTCCCTGGCGAGCTTAGTGAAGATCTTCGCGCCTTTAAGGCAGTCAAACAGCTCCGAGATGAGAGGCAGGGGGTACTTATTTTTCATGGTAATCTGGTGTAGGCCCCTATAGTCGTTACATGGACGAAGAGAGCCGTCTTTCATTTTTACGAAGAAGAATCCTGCTCCAGCCGGAGAGGTGGATTTCTGGATAAATCCCCTAGCAAGATTCTCTTCTATGTACTCTGACATAGCACAGGTCTCGGCCAGGGACAAGGGGTAGATTCACCCTCAAGGAGGTGAAGCACCAGGTATTAGGTCGATGGGGCAATCATACGGCCTATGAGGTGGAAGTGTCTCTGCCTCTTTTTTATCAAAGACATCCACATATGACCAGTAGGGTGCTGGCAGGCCAGGTAGGTTAGCTGGAGTAGACGGAGGTCGAGCAGGACGAACCGGAACCAGACAGGACTTATGACATTCCTGACCCCAATAGAGCACCTCACCAGAGCTCCAATTCAGGACGGGCTCATGTCTCTGTAACCAAGGCAGACCAAGCAAAAGGGGATGAGAGAGAATGGATAGTACGTAAAAGGAGATCCTCTCCGAATGTAGCATTCCCACCTGAAGAGTTACAGGCTCAGTGACAAACAAGATGGTCTCAGAGAGAAGCTTTCCATCTACAGAGGAAACCGCTGAAGGATCAGCCAGATGTATGGTAGGAATCTGATATCACTCCACAATGGCCTGTTGAATGAGGTTCCCAGCGGCTCCGGAATCCAGATAGGCAGTCTCGAAGAACCGGATCTCACCACAGGTAACCGAAACAGACAGAGTCAAGGGCAGAGAGGAAGAACTTTTGACTAGGATGACGTCTCCTAGACACTGGAATTTCCCTTTCTCACCAGACAGAGGCGGATAAGATGCTCTGTACTGCCACAGTAGAAGCAACTCCCCTCGGCGCGGCGGATCTCCTGGCGAGACTTAACCCTCTTAACTTGGTCTATTTGCATAGACTCTGGAGAAGACACCGGAGGGGATGCTGGTTGCCAGACTGGCCTTTGGAAGGTTGGTGCGAGGCGCAAGGGTCTTCTCTCACACGTCGCCTCCTTAGAATGCTCCTGAAAACAGATGTCAATCCTTGTAGCTAATGATACCAGGTCGTCCAGAGAGGGAGGTATGTCACGACCGGCTAGTTCATCCTTGATCCATCCGATAAGGCCCTCCCAAAAGGTGGACACCAGAGCCTCATTGTTCCAGGCAAGTTCAGATGCGAGGGTGCGGAAGCGCACAGCATACTGTCCCACAGAGACTCCCTTGGCGGAGTGGGAGAAGAGAGGAGGCAATCGAAGATTTTCATCCAGGCTCATCGAACACCTTCCGGAAAGCCACGAGGAAGGCCTGCAGATCGGACACCAGAGGATCCCCTCTCTCCCACAGAGGGTAAAGCCACGACAACGCCTCTCCGGTGAGATGAGACATGATGAATGCTACCTTGGCCCGGTCGGAGGTGAACTGGTGTGCCAGGAGCTCAAAGTGCAACGTGCACTGATTTATGAAGCCCCGACATAGAGCAGGGTCACCACCAAAACGTGGAGGCGCAGAAAGCCGGGGTACAAAGCCGGATGCCACAGCGCCACTCGGTTGAGGTGCCGACGGAGTGGGTGCCGCTCGGTTAGAGGCGGACACAGTCGAGTGGACAGCGCGTCCAGGCGGGAGTTGACTGTCCGCAGATAGGACAGGATAGCATCCTGTTGGGATCTCTGGCGAGAGACCTCTTGGTACAAGGCTGAGAGCAAAGGAGCCTCGGAGCCACCGGATTCCATGGCCTGTGCAAACTGTTACGGATCTGGGTGGTGGAACCTCTGTGCTGTGATACAAGGAAGGACCAGAGGGGCGTAACTAAGTTCCTACCCGGACCGACCCTGGCCACATGGCGGCTTAGTCGACTCCGTGAACTAAGGAGGGACCGGGAACGTAAACCAGGTGCCACTCTGGGACTGACCTTGTGTGAGAGCAGGCGACTCTCACGGGACTGATGGCCGAGGCCGACAGGCACAGCAGATGAGCATGGCTGGTAGACAGGCAGGCGATGTGGGTAGACAGGCACGGCCGATAGGCTGGCTGGTGGGCGCGGCAGATAGACAGGCAGGCGGGTACGGCTGATAGACAGGCTGGTAGGCACGGCTGATAGACAGGCTGGCGGGCACGGCTGATAGACAGGCTGGCGGGCATGGCTGAAAGACAGGCTGGCGGGCACTGGAACCTGAGGACTGAGGAGAGTTTTAGCACACAAACAACAATCTTGCACAGGCACCTTCATTTTTAAGGAGGTGCCTTATATAGGGACGGCGCGCGGCACCTTTAAGAGGGAGGGAGAGAACGCGCCCGCGCCCTAAGCACAATGCCCGGGGAATTGCGTGCGGTGTGCGCACCCCAGGCAGACGCAGGAGTGGAGCCAGAGGACGCTGGACGGGGACGCCGACGCTATAGTAGGCTTGTTTAAAGAGATGGGTTTTTAACATAGTAACATAGTAACATAGTTTGTAAAGCCGAATAAAGACTTGCGTCCATCAAGTTCGACCTGTTAGTTCTGTAATTGCTAAAGTTGATCCAGAGGAGGGCAAAAACCCCAAATGATTTGGCCAATCTTCACCTGAGGAAAAATTCCCTCCCGACTCTGAAACCAGCAGTCAGAATAAATCCCTGTATCAACCTACTATTTTATTTTATTTTTAAGTATATGCTGAAATCTGCCTGGTATCTAGAAATGCATCCAGTCCCCGCTTGAACTGGTGTAGTGAATCCGACATTACCGTCTCCTCACTCAGTGAATTCCATATTCTCACTGCTCTTACCGTAAAGAACCCCTTCCTATGCTGGTGCTGAAACCTTTTCTCTTCCAGTCTTAGTGAGTGCCCTCTTGTTACCGTAATATCCCTCCTTTTGAACAAATCCCGGGCAAGATCTCTATACTGTCCCCTAACATATTTGTACACATTTATTATGTCCCCCCTCAACCTTCTCTTTTCCAGGCTGAATAGTTCTAGTTTTGCCAACCTCTCTGGGTATTGCAGTCCCTCCATTCCCTTTATTAATTTTGTTGCCCTCCTTTGTACCTTTTCAAGCTCATTTATATCCTTTCTATATATTGGGGCCCATAGCTGAGCACAGTATTCCAAGTGTGGTCTGACCAGTGCTTTGTACAGTGGAAGAACAATGTTCTCATCCTTTGCAGCTATACCTCTTCTGATACATCCCATTACCCTGTTTGCCCTTACAGCAGCGGCCTGACTTTGGGCACTCCAATTTAGTTTGCTATCAATCAAGATGCCCAAGTCCTTCTCCATCTCTGAATTCCCCAATGATTTCCCATTCAGTGAGTACTGGTGACTTCCATTTTTCCTTCCCATATGTATGACCTTACATTTCTCCTCGTTAAACCTCATTTGCCATTTAATGCTCCACCTACCCAGCTTATCCAAATCCCTCTGTAGGTCTGCACTGTCCTCTTTTGTATTAATTGTTTTACATAACTTTGTGTCATCTGCAAATATTGATATGTTACTATTTATCCCGTTGACTATGTCGTTAATAAAGATATTAAATAACATTGGGCCTAGTACATACCCCTGTGGTACCCCACTAGTGACACTTACCCAATCTGAGTATATTCCATTTATAACCATCCTCTGCCTTCTATCCTTTAGCCAGTTAGCTACCCACTTGCAGACATTTTCCCCCAGCCCCATCATTCTCATTTTGTATACCAACCTATTATGTGGCACGCTATCGAACGCTTTTGAGAAGTCGAGATACACGACATCCACTGGTTCCCCCTGATCTACTCGAGAGCTAACCTCCTCGTAGACGTCAATCAGGTTTGTTTGGCAGGAGCGATTCCTCATGAATCCATGTTGGTTCGGGATTAAAAGATTATTAGCATCAAGATGCTCCGTAATTGCCTCTTTAATGAAGCTTTCAAAAATTTTGCCCACAACGGACGTCAGACTCACCGGCCAATAGTTTCCGGCATCACTTTTCGCTCCCTTTTTGAATATTGGCACTACATTCGCCTGTCGCCAATCAAGTGGCACAGACCCAGTCTCAACAGAGTCCTTAAATATAAGATATAACGGTCTGTCTATCACATTACTTAGTTCCCTTAGTACCCGTGGGTGTATGCCATCAGGTCCTGGTGATTTGTTTATTTTAATGTTACTGAGGCGTTTCTGTACCCCAGCTTGGGTTAGATTTGTCATACTTAGTGGAGGATTAAGTTTGTCACTTCTCATTTCTCCTGTTAGTTCGATTTCCTTTGTGAAAGTTGTCGAAAAAAAATTATTTAATAGATTAGCTTTATCCTCATCTTTCTCTATGATTTTGCCTTCCTCACTTTTTATCGGTCCAATATTATCCGATTTAATCCTTTTACTATTTATATACGTAAAGAACAGTTTGGGATTTGATCTACTTTCCCTAGCAATACGTCTCTCTGTTTCCTCCTTCGCTATTTTTATTTGTTTTTTACAGGTTCTCGTTTTTTCCTTGTAACACATTAGTGCCTCCTTACTGTTTTCCTGTTTTAATCTCTTGAATGCCTCTTTTTTGCTATTTAACGCCCCTTTTACGTTCTTGTTCAACCATATTGGTTTCCTCTTATTTCTGGCCCTTTTATTCCCATACGGTATATATCTCTCGCACTGAGTATTCAGAATTCTTTTGAAGGTTTCCCATTTACTATTCGTATTTCCTTGATTAAGAACTTTGTCCCAGTCAATAAGTTGAAGGCTTTCTTTCAGCTGATCAAACTTCGCCCTCATAAAGTTTAATGTTTTTGTTGTTCCCTTATTGATAACCCTACTGAAGGGCATTTTGAAGTCGATAATATTATAGTCGCTATTACCTAGGTGCCCCCCTATCCGTACCTCAGTTATTCTATCAGGCCTATTAGTCAATATTAAGTCCAACACGGCCTTCCCTCTCGTTGGTTCCTGCACTAGTTGGGAGAGATAGTTATCCTTAATATTTGTCAAGAACCTTTTTCCTTTCTGAGATCTACAGGTTTCTGTTTCCCAGTCAATATCCGGGTAGTTGAAATCCCCCATTACAATCACTTCATTATGTTTTGCTACTTTGTCTATTTGTCCTAATAGCAGATTCTCATTCTCCTCTGTTATATTGGGTGGCTTATAGCAGACCCCCAGTAATATTTTATTATTATTTTTAGTTCCCTCTATCTCTACCCACATGGACTCAACCCCCTCTTCTCCCTCTCCTATATCTTCCCTTAGTCTGGGTTTTAGACATGACTTTACATATAAGCAGACTCCTCCGCCTTTCCCCTGTTTCCGGTCCCTTCTAAATAAACTATAATCTAATAAATTTACCGCCCAGTCGTAGCTATCGTCTAGCCAAGTCTCTGTTATACCTACGATGTCATACCTCTCCTCCGATATAAGCGCCTGCAGCTCATCCGCCTTATTGGTCAGGCTTCTTGCGTTGGTCAGCATGCAAGATAAAACTTTGGGATTATTTAGCATCCTATTCTTCTCTAACGATCTAACTGTACTATCCCCACCCCCCTCTCCACCCTCATTATATTCACTTCTCCCCTTCCCCCTTGCTTGCCTCACATCCCACCTATTTCCTTGGTTTCCCCCCCGTCTCTAGTTTAAAAACTCCTCCAACCTATTAGCCATCTTCTTCCCCAGCACTGCTGCACCCTCCCCATTGAGGTGCAGTCCGTCCCTACGGTAGAGCCTGTAGCCGACCGCGAAGTCGGCCCAGTTCTCCATGAACCCAAACCCTTCTGCCTTGCACCAACTCTTTAGCCACTTATTCACCTCCCTAACTTCCCGTTGGCGCTCCTGTGTGGCTCGCGGGATTGGTAGTATTTATGAGAAAACTATCTTGGAGGTCCTTGCCCTAAGCTTCCTACCTAGGTCCCTGAAATCATTTTTAAGGACTCTCCATCTACCACTCACTTTGTCATTGGTGCAGATGTGGACCATGACCGCTGGGTCTTCGCCAGCCCCACCCAGTAACCTGTCAACCCGATCAGCGATGTGCCGGACTCGAGCGCCAGGGAGGCAGCACACCGTTCGGCGATCCCGGTTTTTGTGACAGATTGCCCTGTCTGTCCCCCTAATAATAGAGTCACCCACTACCAGAACCTGTCTTGCCTGCCCTACACTTCCCCCCTCCCCCTCATTACTGGAGCATACACTCCCCCGGCGGTTAGAGGATCTGTCGTGCTCCAATAATGCCGGTTCTGAACCAGCCTTCCTATACTTCTTCCCTCTATCCCTCCTAACTGTTATCCAGCTCCCTGCCTGTTCAGCCTGCACTTCCCCTCTATGCTCCACCCCCAGTATTGACCCATTGAGTGTCTGCTCGGTGAGCAGCAAACTCCGTTCCATGTTGTCGATGCTCCTCAGTATCGCTATCTGAGCACTTAGATCCAGAATTTGGGCTTCCAAGTGCACGATATGCTCACATCTCTCGCAGCAGTATGGATCCTCGAGCGGTTGCTCACGGAATGCATACATTGCGCAAGATGTACACTGCACGGCTCCGGACAAAATGGACGTCATTCTAAATATGGGGATACAGTCAGTATATATATACAAGTACAAAACACAATTATTTATATATAGGTGTATGGACGGGGATCAATTAGGGATGTGCAAGTGTATCAATTAGATATCGGCTGGGGATCAGTTAAGTATGGACGGGGGATCAATTAAGTATCAAGTATGGACGGGGGAATCAGATAAGTAGGTCAGGTAGATTAATTAAGTAAAAAGTAAAGTAAAGAAAGAATGAAATACAGTCAGCAATTCAGTCCTAAGTCCTCCCTTCCAAACTCCCTGAATCCAAAGTCACTGAAAAACAAGTCACACACTTACTTTCGTTCGCACTTACGCTCCGGACACACGCAGCTCGTTCACACTCGCAAACTAAGAGATTTAAAGAGGTTTTTTTTTTTTTTTTCTTCCTTTTCCAGCAATGTACCCTTCACCTCAATGCACTTCCAAAGGACTTGATGTCCAACCAGCTGCCCCTTATAAACCCTTAATTATGACCCCTTCCCCTTAATTAACCCCTTGTGAGTAAATCTACACCTCAGGATTTTAGTGCAATGTAGTTAACCCTTAAATACACAGGTAGTAAACTAAGAAACTAAAACTGTAGTGAGAAAATAGGTTTTAAAAAGCCCAATAAATCTAAACAGGTAGAAAAGCACTCAGCAGGTCACAATGCAGCACTCACCGCAATTCACACAGGTATTTTCTGCAGGATTCCCAAATACCTCTTCACTGAAAAACAAGTCACACACTTACTTTCGTTCGCACTTACGCTCCGGACACACGCAGCTCGTTCACACTCGCAAACTAAGAGATTTAAAGAGTTTTTTTTTTTTTCTTCCATTTCCAGCAATGTACCCTTCACCTCAATGCACTTCCAAAGGACTTGATGTCCAACCAGCTGTCCCTTATAAACCCTTAATTATGACCCCTTCCCCTTAATTAACCCCTTGTGAGTAAATCTACACCTCAGGATTTTAGTGCAATGTAGTTAACCCTTAAATCTTGAAGACATGGGGGCTAGACGTCAGTCGGATCATCTGGGGTAGTGCATTCCAGAGAATTGGCGCAGCATTAGAGAAGTCTTGGAGGCGGAGGTGCGAGGTTCGGATTATGGGGGATGTTAGTCTTAGGTCATTTGTAGAACGGAGGGCAAGTGTATGGTGATAGACAGAAATGAGAGAGGAAATATAAGGCGGTGCAAAACTGTGGAGAGCTTTGTGGATGAGAGCGATGAGTTTATATTGGACCCTGTAGCGAATGGGCAACTAGTGTAATGACTGGCATAAAATGGAGGCATCGATGAAGCGGCTGGACAGAAATACGACCCTGGCTGCTGCATTCACCTAATAGGTTAACTTTCAGAGTTAAGTAATTTATGGCCAAACATGTTCAAGTTCCCTAGAAGGACAAAATAAAAGTAGAAAAAAGTTGATAATACAAAAAAGCATCTGAGAGAATAGAATCATATTATGCAGACACTCGGATCAAACTCTAATAAGGGTTTGATCAGAGTGTCATTTACATAATCAATCCATTTCTCTTGGAGGACAGAATCTAAGGTTGTGTGACCGTAGCCTAAGAGTTTACAATTTACTGACAAGAGAGAGAGAGAGAACTCCACTGTCCATAACAGCTTACACTGTACAGGAGAGAGAGAGGACCCCAGTCACCGTAAGAGCTTACTTTCTACAGGAGAGAGACTTCCCCTGTGACTTTGGAATGGAAACTTCTCAGCCATACAAACTGTGCTCCGGTGGGTCAGCTGATTTGTGAAGGCCCAGGTACTGACCACCACTGTACAAGGTATGATAACACTGTTGTACATATTTTCAAAAGTTGTCAGGTTCAGTTTTGAAATAAGCCATCTCATAATGATTTTGACCTCCTGAATTCAAATCTGCCAATGAAATTTTTTAGTTGGCTCTTGTTTCAATGATATCACAGAGCTTCTTTTTACTGCTACGGTACATATAATCCATCAGATGTCATAATTTCAGGGCAATTTGAGAAGGCCCATGCCGCTATGCAAAATTATGTTTGTCAGCTCTCTAATACTTCAACAGTGTATGAGATGGTGCCGGGCAAGTTTTGTTTTTCTTTTTGTGGTCCATGAATCGAATCTCAAAATGTTCCATTTCGAGTTAAACTGCAGATTCAAGGAAATTCGACTTGAACTCAATCCTCCACAAATCGATTCGCTCATCTCTAATGCTGACTTATAGAATTAAGGTAAGATGTTATGGTGCAAAGGAATTTATATTGCACAGTGAGCTGCACAAAATATTTAAACCACAAAATTTTTAAAGCAAAAAACAATGGTGGAATTATTGTTTTTTTTCCATTTTTACTAGAGAGAGTTACTAGTTAGTCGAAAAGTTACATGTAGAGGTGAGCGAATCTTTTGAAATTTTAATTCATCAACAGTTTTTCCTAATAATTTGATTCTCAGCAAATCTATTTACTGTGAATCGCAATACTGCAAAGATGTGTCCCTCACCATAAAAAAGGGTTGGTAACCGTTAGTGACCAACAGAGATGAGCGAATGTTTCAATATTTGGTTCGGATTACAATCGTCGAATTTAAAATATTCGCAGATTTATTTGTCGAATATTCGCTGAACATTGCCAAACGCAAAAAGATTCAATGAGGGGCAAAAAAAATGCATACACAATACCTTCATACGGGTCCAAAAGCTGCCAAAACACATCAAATTAGGGGTAGACACCTGGAAAGTGCCATCAAGTGACAAAGAGTACAAGTACTATAATTATTATTACTATTACAGCGACATTTATTCCGTGGCGCGTTAGATGTCAAAAGGTGTCACCGACTGATACAAGAGAAGAGAGGACCCTGCCCGTGAGGGCGCACAAACAATCTACAAGGGATGGGTGACGGTACAGTAGGTCACGGCACAGCTAGTCATGCAGCAGTATGCTGGAGCGAGACTTACCGCAGATTGAACACTTGTCACAAGAAATCACGGTAAGCTTCCAGGAGCTCACAACTGAGAAGATTAACCCCTGCACCGATTAATATGAAGGCGAAAGGCTTCTAATGAGTGCGGGAGTGGGAGGAATCAAATGCTGCCGTCTTCTGGCTCCTCTCTGTCACAGTAAACCCGTGAACCTTGCAAGCTTCAACACAATGTTCACAAGGTAGACAGCAGAGGTGGTCAGTCTCCTAGACAACGAGCTAACACCTTTATGATGATAGAAGACAACATCTGCAAGTAGTTTGCATGTTCTCCCCATGTTTGTGGGGGTTTCCACCAGGTTCTCCGTTTACCTCCTCAATAAAAAAAGCAGCGATAAAGGAGTGTTCTCAATTAAAAAAATTAGAGCCTGACACCACCATTTCCGTGGCCAACAGATTGGAGATGGTGGAGTTCAACCTCTTAGCTTTGTCATATGTGGGAGGAAACAATCTTTTACGTGACCTCAACTGTGGGACCAAGAGCTGGCTGCAGTGCTGAGAGAGGGCAGAGTACGGTGAAACGTAAAAACTGCTGGACTGTGAGGGAGGTGCAGGGGGACATGTTACGGTGGATTAGAAACATCTGGTGTGCTCTGTGAAACAAACACAGCAGGCATGTCCACTTCCGTTACAGCTGACGGACTCTCACTCAGTCTGACTGTAGTGCGTAGAAGCAGAGGTTCTGCGGTTGGAGACCTGCGTGCCAATACTTGGCATGGTAACAGAGGAGGAGGAAGAAGCAGCGGATGCGGTTGATGGGGCAGCTGATGGTTGTTGACGTCCTCTGGTCCGCATTTTATCGCAGTGAGATTGCCAGAGTAATGCATGTTGATTGTGCATGTGAAGGTTCATGTATGTAGTAGTCAAATTATTGCAGTTTTTCTCTCTACTGAGTTTTTTATCGCAAAGTTTGCAGATAACATGAACTAGTTCATCCTTTGTGGTCTCAAAAAAGGCCCAGGCTAGGTAACCCTCGCCACCCCTGCGGGCTGCAGACCCGCGACCGCTGCTGGTCACTGCCACGGTTGTCACTAAGGATGCGGTGCTCATGTGCTTGCATAACTTTGTGTCAGCACCATAGGAAGCAACGTAACCTCCTCATATTCCCCCTCCTCCACCTTCCCAGATGAGCTACTCAGCTGCATGCATCTGGGTTCACACCAAGTTGGATGTACAACCTCATCATCATCCAATGTGTTATCCCATTCCTGGCCCTTAGAGTCACCCTCCTCCTCATCTTGCCCTGACAGCACAGTACAGTTGAGGATCAGGAAGCTGCTCGGACCCAACCTTTTTTTCTCCCAATATTTGCCCCAAACAATTTTAAGTTGAGATGTAATCTGCTTTATATACCAATTTTGAGTTTCTCAGGTCTGTGTACCCCTGTGTGGAGAAGAATAACTGCCCCAAACAAATTTTAAGCTGAGATGTAGTCTGCTTTATATACCAATTTTGAGTTTATCAGGTCTGTGTACCCCTGTGTGGAGAACAATATCTGTACTAAAAAATTGCTTTCACTAGAATATAACTATTGTAAAGGAGACCAAAACCTCTTCCACTACAGCCAACCCAGCACATGGAGACTCAATCAGGAGTGTTCACATTTCCCTAAATTAGGGCCTAACACCACCGAAGTGGCATCAATTTCACTACAGTGGAAATAATATAATTAGGACTGACACTTCTTCCCTTACAGCCAATCCAGTAGATGGAGACCCAATCAGGAGTGTTCACATTTGAAAACATTTGGGCCTAAAACCAATAAAGTGGCATCAATTTCACTAGAGTATAAGTAGTATAATGGGAACCGACATCTCTTCCACCTCAGCCAACCCAATAGATGGAGACCCAATCAGGATTCCCCACATTTCCAAAAATTAGTGGCAGACACGAGCAAAGTGGCATCAATTTCCGTACAGTAGAAATTCTAAAATTAGAAATGACACCTCTTCCACTACAGCCAACTCAGGAGATGGAGACGTAACCTTGAGTGTTCACGTTTCCCTAAAATAGGGCCTAACACCAACAAAGTGGCATCAATTTGAGTACAGTAGAAATTGTAGAATTAGGAACGACACCTCTTCGACTACAGCTAACCCAATGGATTGAGAGAAAAAATCTGTATTCTCCACATTTCAAAAAATGAGGGTCTAAAACCTGCAGCAGCAGCAAGAGCAGGCACACAAGCCATATCACAGACTGCAATTCCACAAGATCAATGCAGCACATTAAATACTACAACATCTCCTAGTTTGTACAGTCTGCAATTGGGGTGCAAAAGTCCTTTGAGATCCATGACTTATTCATCTTGATGAAAGTTAGGCGGTCAACATTTTCATGGGACAGCCGGCTGCGCTTATCCATCAGGACTCCACCAGCAGCAATAAACACATGTTCTGAGAGAATGCTAGCTACCGGGCATGATAAAACCTCCAAGGCGTGACAGGCAAGCTCAGACCATTCATCCATTTTTGAAGACCAAAATCTAAAAGGGTCAAAATCCTCCCTGATGGTATTCATATTGAGCTCTAGATAGTCCTCCACCATCCTCTCCAGTCATTCTCCACGTGTCAGACTTGTACTCTGTTGTGCTGGTACACGAGCTGGTCTAAAAAATGTGTGAAAGGACTCACAGAAATTGCTTCTGCCACTTACTCTGTTGCTTCTAATGTTTTGGCATTGACGAACTGACTGTTATGATCTGCAACAGGTACTAAGGAAAGAAAGGGGAAAGCTGTCCCTACAGTAAGACTAAGCTGAATCCCTAAGATGAGGCGGGCTGCCTGTTCCTAGCGAACAGACCCGCCTTAGTCCTCGGCTAGTCTGAACAAAGACCTATAGCATAAGGGGAGGGGTCCCTAAAAGAACTAAGGACTGGAACAAAAATGTGACAACTCCTAAACAGAGAAGTTGTTGCAGAACACAAAAAGACAAACTGACAAAAGGTACTAGAGGTCCCAGAAGGACCAAGCGAACTGACAGAGATAGGCATAGAAGCACCTCGCTAGAGAAACAGTCAAAAAAACACTGAAGTCCAGCACAGCCAAAAGGGCGGAGATGGAATATAAAGGCAGATGTTCACGTGACCGCAAAACACAAGATGGAAAAAACAAACAGGTGGGTTCTAACAGTACCCCCTCTTTTATGAGGATCCTCCGGATCCTCCAGACCCAGGCCTATCCGGAAATCTTTTGTGGAAATCTTTAACAAGCCTAGGAGCAGAGACATCATCCGTCCTTACCCAGGAGTTATCTTCGGGACCGAAACCCTTCCAGGAGACAAGATACTGTAATCTCCCTCTATGCCATCTAGAATTCAAGATACAAGAAATTTCATATTCACCGTCTTCCACCACAGGAGGAACTGTGACAGTGGCATCCCTATCTGATACATCAGCCTTTTTCAACAAGGAAACATGAAACACAGGATTAATCTTCCAGGAAGTAGGGACATCCAACCTAACAGCAGACAGGTTAACCACCTGAAGCACTTTAAATGGACCCACAAACTTAGGACCCAGTTTTTTAGAGGGAATCCTCAACCGCAGATTCTTTGATGACAACCAAACCATGTCACCCACAGTAAACAAAACCTCCTTACATTTCCTGTCAAAATACTTCTTGGACTTCTTGATAGCCTCTTGAAGGTTGAACTCACATTTCTCCAGCTTAGCAAAGAGTGAATTATCACTCAATAACTGCAAAACTTCACGTACACTCTGCCAATGGGATTCTAGATCTGGTGAACAAATCAAAATGTCATCCAAATACACAACCACATTATTACCAATCAAAGGTCTCAGGATGTCATTAATAAGGTTCTGAAAAAATGCAGGTGCATTGGTAAGACCAAAAGGCATCACCAGATTCTCAAAATGACCCATCGGAGTGTTAAAAGCAGTTTTCCATTCATCACCTTCCTTCACTCGTAACAAATTCTATGCCCCCCGGAGATCAATCTTAGAGAACCACTTGGCCCCCACTAACTGGTTAAACAAGTCAGGAATTAATGGCAATGGGTAGGAATTGTGTGTCACCCTGGCCTGGATGCCACAAAATGTAATAAAGCTGTGTCTGAGAGCAGGGGGGAGGTTCTGTAGTCAGGGGAACATTAGCATGCAGTACCTCCTGTCTCAGGCCAGTAGGGGGAGCAGACTGCCCCTATAAAAGCTGGTGCTGGGGGCAGGCTTAGGGAGAACTGGATGACTGTCTTAGCACTGAGACGTGTCCCGGAGCAGAGCAGGGACAGAAAGTTGTATTGCATGCACCTAAGAGGAAGTGTGGCAGGAGGAGAGCCACAAGCCAGAGACAAGAGGCGAAGTGAGCCTGTCTTGGCAGATAAAGGACTTAATTCACCAGACTTTGGTGTCTGAGGCTGGGAGGATTCCACATCCTACAGCAGATAACCAGTCCGCAGGGGACTGTATATTCCTTGGCCTAAGAAGCCTGGAGGCTCTGCCACAACAGAAGGGACCAGCACAGCCGTACCAGGCCGGGAGCAGAAAGGAACCCACGTTGCAGGCCATACAGGTGAGAATACACGGTGAGCTCGGACCGTGGGCTGTTACCGTATCAGGAGGAGATAGCCAGAAGGAGATCAGAAAGCACGGTAGGCCTACACCCTCACCCTGACCAGGGCCAATTTCCCCATTGCTCTCAGACATCCAGGTCCCCTCCTAGCCGGGACTGTTTGTGGGTCAGTTTACCTGTTCTAGTAAAGACTCTGGACTGCAACCTGTTGTCTGTGTGCTCCTTCGCGCCTCCAGCACTACCGGTACTGGGACTCTCACCACCATCACTCCCACCATCCATTATACTGCCCTGGGGCCGCACTCTTCCCATGGGGAGTCACACTACCCTAGCTGCACACCTCATCAGCCCCAGTGGTCTGCATGCAGCGGAGGTTCCTAATAACCGCAATCCACGGGTGGCGTAGTCGGACATTATTAATAGCGCATAGCAGACTACCACTGGCCTGACCACCCTGAGCCACGGAACCGGGTTGCCACTGCTACTCCCATCGTTTCCCTATTGCCCAGATTCGAGTGCCCCACGGCCCAGGGGGCGAGTCAATTGCGTATGGTAATCTTATTAATTTCACGAAAATCCAGACATGGACGTAAACCTCCGTCCTTTTTTTAAACAAAGAAAAATCCAACTGCCACAGGCGACTTAGAAGGTCTAATGTGACCAGCAGCCAGGCTAGTCTGTATGTATTCCTCCAAGGCCTTGCTTTCAGGGATAGTCAGATTAAACAAGCGACTCTTGGGAAGAGGAGGTAAAACTTGCGACTCCTCCTCCGAAAAAACCCTCCAAAAATCTTGAATAGGTACTGGTAATTCTCCTCTTTCCACAGCCGCAATGCGACCATTACAACATTTATCATAGCACTTCGGACTCCAAGACTTAATCACATTAGTAGACCAGTCCAGTAAAGGATTGTGCAGTTTTAACCAAGACAATCCTAGAACGACCGGAAAGGGTAAATTATCCAATACAACCAAGTCCAAAATTTCTTAGTGAACTCCATTGATAGTGAGGGGAAATGCCGCAACCTTGTGAGTAATACATTTCAAGGGAGTGTTATCAATTGCAATCACAGAAATAGGCGATGACAAAGGTTTGGATTTCAATTTAAGTTTTTTCAAAAACCCTTTATCAATCACATTAAGTGTTGAACCACAATCCACAAATACCTGAAATTCAATCAAATCTTCCTGCAAAGTAGTACTCCGAGAAAGAAATACTCCTGCAGAGTGTAAACAAGCAATACGGGCGTACCTGACCTCTTTTTTTTTTTTCTTTACTTAAACGAAGTTCACAATACTTAATCAAATGGTCAGCTTTACTACAATAAAGACACAATCCCTCAGTGAACCTCCGGTCTCTTTCCTGAGAGCAGAGTGACATCGCCCCAATCTCCATCGGTTCTCCGCCGTCTGAGCAGATTTTCTGGGGACTAGGACCTGACATTACAGGAGTCTTTACCTCATTCAGCCTGGACCTCAGCCTCCTGTCCACATGAACAGCTAATTGCATGCCATCCTGCAGAGTCTCAGGTGCGGGGAATGCAATTAGCAAATCCTTAACCCTTTCACTCAGACCAGCAAGAAATAAACATTTCAGACCAGGATCATTCCATTTGACTTCTGAAGCCCATCTTCTAAAGTGTGTGCAATAATTTTCAACATCACCTGACCCCTGATTCAAACGCCTGAGTTCTGCCTCAGTAGATGAGATTCGATCAGGATCGTCATATAATAACCCCATAGCAGAAAAAAATTCTTCTACCGACCTTAAGCATGAATCATTAGGTTGGAGAGAAAAGGAGTACCCCTGTGGTTCATTGCGCAAAAGTAACATAAAAAAAATAAACCAATGCGCTGTGATTCATTCCCAGAGGACCTTGGTCTCAAACGAAAATATAACAAACAAGCATTTTTAAAGGAAAAACAATCTTGCTGTTTACCATAAAAAACATCAGGCAGTCCTACCTTGGGTACCACAAAATGATGGCCAGAACAGCTACTCACATGTTGCTGGAGCTCGGCCACCTCCAGAGACAATCCCTGCAAGCGTTGAGCCAAATCCTGGATGGAAACCATACTGATCCCCGAATTTCTTTCCTTTTAGTTTTTTGGGCTAGACCTACTGTTATGATCTGCAACATGTACTAAGCAAAGAAAGGGGAAAGCTGTCCCTACAGTAAGACTAAGCTGAATCCCTACGATGTAGCGGGCTACCTGTTCTTAGCGAACAAACCCGCCTTAGTCCTCGGCTAGTCTGAACGAAGACCTATAGCATTAAGGGAGGGGTCCCTAAAAGAACTAAGGACTGGAACAAAAATGGGACACCTCCTAAACAGAGAAGTTGTTGCAGAACACAAAAAGACAAACTGACAAAAGGTACCAGAAGGACCAAGTGAACTGACAGAGATAAGTGCAGAAGTACCTGGCTAGAGAAACAGTCAAAAAAATACTGAAGTCCAGCACAGCCAAAAGGGCGGATCTGGAATATAAAGGCAGATGGTCACTTGACTGCAAAACATGAAATGGAAAAAACAAACAGGAGGATTCTAACACTGACGTGCCGGAGATTGAAAGATTCCAGCTGCGATGCACACTTTGTGCCTCACTCCTATCTTGGGGAAAACCTCTATTAAGGTTGCTTAAAAGCTTGTTTCGATACTCCAACATTAGCGGGTCTCTTTCCAGGGCAGGAAGCATCTGTCAAAATTTACTCTTATAACGTGGATCTAACAGAGTGGCAACCCAGTGGTCAGCATTATTTTGAATACTAACTACATGGCGATCATGTTGCAGATAGTGCAGCAAGAAGGCACTCATATGTCAGGCTCTTCCAGGTGGTCCAAAGCCAGACTCTATTGTTGGCTGCGTAACACTGATGCATGTTTCCTCCGTCCCCTCATGCCAACCACATTCAATAGAGAGGGGATAATTATCCTCTTCATCTTCTGACTGTTGCTCACCCATCACCTCTTCCTCCTCCATTTGTTCCTCGGCTCTTGTATCTTCACTAACAGTATGTCTGGTATCACCAAACCCCCTCGATCGCAGGAAGCCACTGTCACTTGGCATTCCCCTGTGTGACGACAGTCTAGAACTTTGAGACATTCTTATCCTCTTCTTCTGTGACAACCACTTTGTGCTGTACGCTATTCACATCCTGCTCCAGCATGTAGATGACCGGAATAGTGATGCTGATGACAGCATCATTAGCGCTAACCAGTTTAGTAGCCATTTCAGAACTGTGCAGAAGGTTGCAGAGGTCCTTAATCTGTTCCCACTCCATAAACGTGATATACCCCATGTCCATACTGCATTGTCAAAGGTTGTACAACATGACATAAAGCGTCAGGGCTCATTGCTGCTGTCACAGTCACTGCACCATGTGCTGAGTGGAATTCCACCCCTTCGGCACATCGCATATCAACCTGTTAACTGGCATGTAGAAAGACCTCTGTATAGATGCAAGTCGATAACATGAGGGGTGTGAACGGTGGAATTGAGCACAAAGCTTTCATACTTTCTGAAGCAGATCATCCAGGCCGAGATAGTGGTGGAGAAATCGCTGTACCACCCGTTTGAGGACATGAGCCATGCAAGGCACGTGTGAGCTCGCCACAGCATAGGGCCGCCAACAGGTTTGCACCATTATCGCACACGGCCTTCCCTGGCTTCAAGCAGAGACAGCCATTGCTGAAACTGAGCGTGGAGAGCTGTCCAACACTCTTCAGCTGTATGACTGCGATCTCCAAGGAATATTAACTTGAAGACTGCCTGAATGCGGTGAGCCCTGGCTGTGCAGTACGGAGGTGATGTGGATTCGCTCTGCACTGTTGTAACGCGTGTTTCATTTAGGCAGAGGTCGAGTGCGCAGTTGGAGGCCGTAGAGGAGGTGGAGTAGGCAGAAGCAGTGGAGGAAGTGGGAAATACAGAGGTTTGTTCTACAAGCCTTGGGGATTCCAAGATTTGTGGAGGAGTCCCTTCCCCGCTTGCCCCCACAGCCACCAGAGTCACCCAGTGCCCAGTTAGCAAGATGTAACGACCAGGTGTCTGTGGAGAAATGCACCCTGGCAGACATAGACTTAGTCAAGGAATGGGTGATGTTGTCTGTGACATGCTGGTGTAGAGCAGGCACAGCTTTCTTAGAGAAGTAATGGCGACTGGGCAACTGGTACTAGGGGACTGCGACAGCCATCAGCTTTCAGAAATCGTCTGTATCTACCAGGCGGAAAGGCACCATTTCCGTGGCCAACAGATTGGAGATGGTGGAGTTCAATCTCTTAGCTTTGTCATGTGTAGGATGAAACAATCTTTTACGTGACAATAACTGCGGGACCAAGGGCTGACTGGAGTGCTGAGAGAGGGAGGAGTACGGTGAAATGGGTAAACTACTGGACTCTTTGTGAGGTGCAGGTGCAGATGTTATGGTGGATTGAGAAACATGTGGTGTCCTCAGTGAAACAAACACAGCAGGCATGTCCACTTCCATTACAGCTGACGGACTCTCACTCAGCCTCACTGGAGCGGGTAGAGAACCAGAAGTTCTGCGGTGGGAGACCTGCATGCCAATACTTGGCACGGTAACAGAGGAGGAGAAAGAAGCAGCGGATGCAGTTGATGGGGCAGCGGATGCGGTTGATGGGGCAGCTGATGGTTGTTGAGGTCCGCTGGTCCACATTTTATTGCAGTGAGATTGCCAGAGTAACGCATGTTGATTTCGCATGTGAAGGTTCATGCATGTAATAGTCAAATTATTGCAGTTTTTACCTCTACTGAGTTTTTTCTTGCAAAGTGTGCAGATAGCGTGAGTTGGCTCACCCTTTGCAGTCTCAAAAAAGGCCCAGGCTAGGCAATCCTTGCCACCCCTGAGAGCTGCAGACCCGCAACCGCTGCTGGTCACAGCCACAGTTTTGGCTAAGGATGCAGTGCTCCTCTTGCTTGTGACTCGCCCCCTGGGCCGTGGGGCACCCGGAACCGGGCTCCTGTGCGATGCTGGGGGTAGTAGTGGCAACCCGATCCCGTGGCTCAGGGTGGTCAGACCAAATTGTGGCAGTATATTTGTAGGGTTCTGAATGTCCGACTACGCCACCCGTGGATTGCGGTCAGGGATGACCGCCGCTGCAAGGCAGACCGCTGAGGCTGATGTTGGTATGCAGCACAAGGATAGGATAACTCCCCACGGGAAGAGTGTAGCCTCAGGGCAGTGTAATAGGATGCTGGGGGTGATGGTGCAGGCCGCAATAATAAGGGTTCAGAGTCTGCTTCAAACAGTCCAGGGTCTTTATTGTAGTTAGTACTAATGACCCAACAGGAGTACAGGTTAGGAATGGGCCTGGGTGTCTGAGAGCATTTGGACGAGCCCCACTGGTAAGGGTGAGTGGGTAAGCCTACTGTTCTCTCTCTGCCCTTGCTGGCTATCCCCCTTTTCGTGGTGTGATAGCCCAAGTCCCTGAGCTGGCCGTGTACTACGCCCGTATGGCTTGCGACTCGGGCCTTAGGTACCTGTTGCTTCTCGTGCTGTACCGGTCCCTCTGTGTGGCGGAGCCTCCAGGCTTCTCAGGCCAAGGGACCTGAAATCCCTCACGGGTTGGTTATCTGCTGCCGGGCTTGCAACCCTGACAGCCTCGGACCCCAGTGTCCAGTTGTGTAGTTCTCTCTCAGCCAGGACCGGCTCTCGTCGCCTCTGTCCCTGGCTTGCTGTTCCTCCTCTGTCTCCTGGACTGCACAGCTGCTGCTGACCTGTCCCTTTCCTCTGGGAACCCTTCTGGATGCTTCAGAAGTGGGTCCTGGTCTCTGGTCTCTCTAACTGTTATGATAGGCTACAAGCACTAAGGAAAGACAGGAGATCTGTCCCTACAATAGAACTAAGCTAGATCCCTACGATGTAACGGGGAACCTGATCCTGCGATCAGACCCGCTAAAGTCCTCAGCTAGTCTAAACGAAGGCCTATAGATGTGAGGGAGGGATCCCTACAAGAACTAGGGAGAAAGATGGACACCTCCTAGCAGAAATTGTAGCAGTAAAAAGACAAACACACAACATAGAACATAAAGGTCAAAAGACCTAGCTAAACTGACTGAGAAAGGTTACAAAGCACATGGCTAGCTTAAGAGTAGAAATTACAATGAAGTCCAGCATGGCCAGAAGGGCGGAGCAGGATTAAATAGGCAAAAAGGTCATGTGACCAGCAAAATAGAAAAAACCTAACAGGAGAGTTCTAACAGTAACCCCTCTTCTAAGAGGATCCTCCGGATCCCCTAGGCCCAGGCTTATCAGGAAACCTCTTGTGAAATGCTCTGACAAGTCTGGAAGCAGAAACATCATCCGCCCTCACCCATGAGTTATCCTCGGGACTGAAACCCTTCCAAGCGACAAGATACTGCAAACTCCCCCTATACCGTCTAGAATTAAGGATGTGGGAAATTTCATATTTCCCGTCCTCCACCACCGGAGGAACAGTGGCAGTGGCGTCCCTATCTGATACATCAGCTTTTTTCAATAGAGAAACATGAAACACCGGATTAATCTTCCAGGAGGTAGGAACCTCCAACCTAACAGCAGATTGGTTAACGACCTGAAGCACCTTAAAGGGCCCTACAAACTTGGGACCCAATTTTTTAGAAGGAATCCTCAACCACAGATTCTTAGAGGACAACCAAACCATGTCACCAACCGTAAACAAAACCTCTTGACGTTTCCTGTCAAAGTACCTCTTAGATTTTTTGTTAGCCTCCTGAAGATTACCACGCACATCCGTCCAAACTCTCTCCAAATCACCGGAAAAACTCTCCTCCTCAGGCACAGCCGATACCAATTTGGAGAATGACCCAAAAGACGGATGTCTCCCAGAACAACAAAAAAAAGGCAAACACCCAGCAGAAGAGGATGTATGGTTGTTAAGAGCAAACTCAGCAAGCGGCAGAAACTCAGACCACCCCTCTTGATTGTCTGCCACAAAACAATGCAAGAACTGCTCAACATCCTGATTCTTACTTTCTGTCTGGCCATTAGACTCAGGATGATATCCAGATGAAAACGACAAATGAACTCCCAACCTGTCCCAAAAGGCAAGCCAAAAACGAGCCACGAACTGAGGTCCCCTATCAGAAACAATGTCAGTAGGAACACCATGGAGTCTGACAATTTCCTTGACAAAGGCCTTAGCGAGTGTCTTAGCGCAGGGCAGTTTGATGAAAGGAACCAAGTGACACATCTTGCTAAAATGGTCCACGACCACCCAGATGACCGTGAAACCCTCAGAGGAGGGAAGGTCAGTAATAAAGTCCATAGCCAGATGTGTCCAAGGTGCACTAGGAACCTCCAGAGGGCAAAGCAACCCCGCAGCAGGAGTATGAGAAGACTTAGATCTAGCACACACAGTACATTGACGCACCCACTTAATGACTTCCTTCTGCCATCCAGGCCACCAAAAACTGCGACCCACAAGCCTCTTGGTCTCAGAAATTCCTGACACTCAACAAACAAATCTCTCCTAAAGATCCTAGGCACAAACAACCTCCCATGGGGAGTGTTAGATGGGGCATTCTCCTGTGCTTTAAGAATCTCATCTTCCAAAACGGAGTCCAATGCAGCAATCACAACACCCTCTTGTAAAATGCTCTCCTCCTCCTCAGCACCGACCATGGGAGAAAAGCTGCGTGACAATGCATCAGCTTTAACATTCTTGGTACCCGGGATGTAAGTAACGGAAAAATTAAACCGCAAAAAAAAAATGTGCCCACCTAGCCTGACGGGCATTCAAGCGCTTGGCAGCATCAAGATAGATCAGATTTTTATGATCAGTGAAAACCTGAATGGGAAATTCAGCACCTTCCAATAGATGACGCCAGTGTTCAAATGCGAGTTTAATAGCCAGCAATTCCCGATTACCAATATCGTAATTAAGTTCAGTCTCAGAAAATTTTTTTGAAAAAAAGGCACAGGGATGTACTCCATCCTTGTTTTCCTGAGATAACACCGCACCGACCCCCACAGAAGAAGCATCAACCTCAACCAAAAACGGCTTAGTCACATCAGGCTGCACATGGGAGCAGAGCTGAACCTCTCCTTTAGAAACACAAATGCTTCAATGGCCTCAGTAGTCCACTGAACTATATTAGCACCTTTCCTGGTGAGATCGGTCAGTGGTTTAACAATAATAGAAAAATTTGTAATGAATTTTCTGTAATAATTGGCGAAACCCAAAAACCTCTGTACCGATTTCAAACCAATAGGCCTAGGCCATTCCTGCACGGCTTGAACTTTCACCGGGTCCACCTCAAAGCCCTTGCTGGAGATAATGTAGCCCAAAAAACTAATTCTCTGTACAGCAAACTCACATTTCTCTAGCTTAGCAAAAAGCGAATTGTCAATTAATAACTGTAATACCTCATGTACGCTCCGCCAATGAGACTACAGATCAGGCGAATTAATCAAAATGTCATCCAAATACACAACCACATTTTTGCCGATCAAAGATCTAAGGATGTCATTAATAAGATTCTGAAAAAATGCTGGTGCATTGGTAAGACCAAAAGGCATAACCAGATTCTCAAAATGACCCACAGGAGTGTTAAAAGCAGTCTTCCATTCATCACCCTCCTTCATGCGCAACAAATTGTATGCCCCCCCGGAGATCAATTTTAGAGAACCACTTGGCCCCCACTAACTGGTTAAACAAATCAGGAATCAATGGCAGTGGGTAGGGATTACGTACAGTAATTTTTATTAATCTCGCGAAAGTCCAGACAAGGACGTAAACCGCCGTCCTTTTTTTTGACAAAAAAAAAATACAACAGCCACAGGTGACTTAGAGGGTCTGATATGACCGGCGGCCAAGCTCGTCTGTATGTATTCCTCCAAAGCCTTTCTCTCAGGAATAGTAAGATTAAATAAACGACTTTTAGGAAGAGACGCTCCAGGGACAAATTCAATGGTACAATCATAGTCTCTATGGGGAGGCAAAATTTGCGACTCCTCCTCAGAAAAAACTTTCCAAAAATCCGGAATAGGTACAGGTAATTCCCCTTTATCCACAGCAGCAATGCGCCCATTATAACACTTGTCATAACACTTAGGGCTCCAGGACTTAATTTCATTAATAGACCAATCCAGTACAGGATTGTGCAATTTTAACCAGGGTAACCCCAAAATTACTGGAGAAGGCAAATTATTTAATACTACCAAATCCAAATTTTCTTGGTGAATACCATTAATAGTGAGGGGAAATTCATAAACCTTGTGAGTAACACATTTCAAGCGAGAGCCATTGACAGAAACCACGGCAATAGGGGATGACAAAGGTTTGGGTTTTAATTTAAGTTTTTCCAAGAATCCCCCATCAATCACATTCATAGTAGAACCACAATCCACAAATACCCGAAATTCAATTAATTCTTCCTGAGCTGCAGTAGTAGCAGAAAGAAATACCCCCTTAGTGTTTAAACAGGCTATACGGGCTTAACTGACCTTTTTTTTTTTGTTGTTCATACGAAGCACACAGTTCTTAATGAAATGGTCAGATTTTCCGCAATAAAAGCAAAAACTTTCAGAAAACCTGTGGTCTTTTTTCCTGAGAGCGGGGTGACATCGCCCCAATCTCCATCGGCTCTCCAATGTCAGTACAGACCCTCTCAAGACTAGGAGCTGACATGGCAAAGGATTTACTCTCATTAACCCTTGCACGCAGTCTCCTGTCCACCCGTATAGCTAATTGCATTGCCTCCTGCAAGTTTCCAGGTGTAGGATAAGCAATAAGCAGATCCTTAACCCTTTCACCTAGCCCAGCAAGAAACAAACTTTTCAGAGCTGAATCGTTCCACCCCACCTGAGCAGACCACCGACGGAAGTGAGTACAATAATTTTCCACATTACCTGATCCCTGTCTCAAAAGTCTCAATTCCATCTCAGCTGATGAGACACGATCAGGATCATCATACAACAACCCCAAAGCAGAAAAAAAACTATCCACTGATCTAAAGCACGGATCACTAGGTTGGAGAGAAAAGGCCCATCCCTGAGGTTCTTTGCGCAAAAGTGACATTATGAACCCTATGCGCTGTGATTCATCACCAGAGGATCTGGGTCTCAAACGAAAATACAATAAACAAGCATTTTTAAAGGAAAAAAAATCTTGTTGTTCACCAAAAAATAAATCAGGCAATCGTACCTTTGGCTCCACAAAATGCGCTCCAGAACAGCTACTCACATGTTGTTGGAGCTCGGCCACCTCCAGAGAGAGTCCCTGCAGGCGTTCAGCCAAATCCTGAACCGACACCATGATGGAAACTGGAGGTCTTTCCTTAGAGATATTTTTTTGGCTGGACTTACTGTTATGATAGGCTACAAGCACTAAGGAAAGACAGGAGATCTGTCCCTACAAGAGAACTAAGCTAGATCCCTACGATGTAACATGGAACCTGATCCTGCGATCAGACCCGCTAAAGTTCTCAGCTAGTCTGAACGAAGACCTATAGATGTGAGGGAGGGATCCCTACAAGAACTAGGGACTGGGAGAAAGATGGACACCTCCTAGCAGAAATTGTAGCAGTAAAAAGACAAAACACACAACATAGAACATAAAGGTCAAAAGACCTAGCTAAACTGACTGAGAAAGGTTACAAAGCACCTGGCTAGCTTAAGAGTAGAAATTACAATGAAGTCCAGCATGGCCAGAAGGGCTGAGCAGGATTAAATAGGCAAAAAGGTCATGTGACCAGCAAAATAGAAAAAACCTTACAGGAGAGTTCTAACACTAACCCTGCCCTCAGTTCCAGCTTTTATAGGGGCAGCCTGCTCCCCTTACTGGCCTGGGACAGGAGGTGCTGCATGCTAATGGTCCCTGACCAGGGAACCTCCCTCCTGCTCTCAGGCACAGCCTTTAATTTTTGTGGCATCCAGGCCTGGGGTGACACATTCCCCACTAGTAAATTTTAGTACTCCGGGACTAAACAAGAAACACAAATACAAGGTATAAATGCATGACCATAAACACAACAGGGAACGAAATAACAAACAACACCACATATTGAGTTCTTTAGGTCACAGTGTGGTCTGTGACCGGGTGTCCATATCACCAACAAAAGAAGAGGGTCACCGTATGATCCATGACCGGGTGTCCATTTCACCCAATAAGGTGAAGTTTTTGAGCGATGTGGGGACCTGTCCCTACAAACCCCAAGTTCCTGGCCTTGCGCGTGGCAGCAAGGCTGAGCTACCTACTTTGGACCACAAGGAGGCCACGCTGGACAGGTTTTTATTCTGTGGCCAACTTCACTAGAGGGCACCAGGTGCAACTATCTACATGGTAGTTTCGGTTATTCACTGTCCATAAGCTGTCAGTTCATTGCATCTAGGAAAACTGGAGAAACATTATTAATAACCAGGGTACAAACATAACACATTAAATATATACATTACACATTTTGATCTTCCAGCGAGCTGGTATTTGACCCCTAGTGCTCCGGGTTGACCTCCGTAACCCACTGTCTGGTGGTGGTCTAGCCTGGCTTTCCCCACTAATATTAATGGTACAGCTACCAGCTGGGTTCACAGGCAAGGCAGGCAGCTGTCTGCGGGTTCTTTGGCTTACCGCAGGCATGGCAGGCTCACTGTCAGCAGAGGGTTGACTCTCCTGGGCTGCTGGCATGGGTTCTTCTGCCTCCAGGGCTGCTTGTTCTTCTTGCTCTCCTGTAGGCTCCTGCTGGGTAGGTTGAAGGAAGTGTAGGACAGGTACCACTATGGCATCATTTATCCGAGTCCAGGACCGGGGGAACTCTCTGAGAACGGTGCTGATCATTTCTTCCTTGTCCTCTGCGGGTTCAAGGTCATCTTGATCTTCTCTTGGACTCTGCAGTTGCTCGGGGCACTGTTTTAGGTGGTCTCTGGAGACAGTGCTAGTGGTTTCTCCTCCATCCTTGGTAATCACACATACCTTCGGGTTGTTGTGGTCGGACTGCAGTACTGTGTACGGGTCTCTCTCCCACTGGTCGTCCAGCTTGTGAAGCCTTCTCTTCCACTTCAGGACCTGCTCACCAGGTTCCAGGGGACCAGCAGGGGCGTGTCGGTTGAAGAGCCTCTCTTGCTTTTCTCTCGCTTGATCCAAACTCCTCTCCACACTCTCCTGTACCTTCTTGTACTGTAGCCGCCATTCCGTATCCCAATCCGTGTCTGGGGAGGTGTCCTCGGGTGTCAGGACTCCCATCTTCAGGTCTATCGGCAGCTTACCTGGTCTTGCACGCATCAGGTAAGCCGGGGTGTTATTTGTAGCATTCACCGGGATATGGTTGTACAAGTCAATCAGGTCTGGCAGCTTCTCCGACCACAGGCTGCGTTCTTCCAGGGGCAACGTCTTGAGGAGATCAATGATAATATTGTTCATTTTCTCACACAGCCCGTTGGTTTGCGGGTGGTAAGGCATTGTCTGAATCTTCCTACAGCCGTAGAGGTTGCAGAACTCCTGGAAGACTTCCGCCTCAAACACTGGACCTCGATCTGTCAAGACCTGTTCCGGATACCCGTGTGGAGGGCAGAAGTGTTGCTGGAAGGCTCTGGCCGCTGTTTGGGCGGTCAGGTCTTTAACAGGAACCACCACCAGGAACCAGGAGTAATGGTCCACAATCGTGAGGGCATAGGTGTAGCCGGACCGGCTTGGAGCCAACTTCACATGGTCCAGAGCTACTAGCTCAAGAGGCTGTCTGGTGATGATGGGCCTCAAGGGTGTCTTCTGGCTGGTACGGTCCTTCCTTCTGAGGGAGCATGGGCCGCAGTCCCTGCTCCAATTCTTTATGACCCCTCTCATACCGATCCAGTAGAACCGTTCTCTCAGTAGGAACTCCAGTTTCTTCCACCCGAAGTGCCCCGCTCTGTCATGGTAGGCCTCCAGGACCATTGCTGCATCTCGTCTTGGGACCACTACCTGCCAGGTCAGCTCGTGCGTCCGGTGGTTGACAAGCCTTCTGCACAGCTTGCCCTCATAGAGGAATAGCCTGCTTTTCTCCTTCCATAACAGCTTGGCTTCCTCTGGAGCGTCCAGGCCAGGGCTAGCGTCTGCCTGGGTTAACATGTCTTTCACCAGGCGAGTCGCAGGGTCACTATCTTGCGTTTCAGCCCAGCCGTGGTGGGGTAAGGGGTTGAACATGACGGTGGTTAGGTCTTTGTCTCTTACCCGGAGAGAATACTGAGTGGCCCCATACCGGTGGAACGCAGGGAGCTCTACTTCCTCCAGCTCTTCCGAGTCTTCTTCTCCTTCAGGTAGGTGGGGCATTCTTGATAGAGTGCGTCTGCATTGGCGTTGGTTCTGCCTGCCCGGTATTTGATGGTGAAGTCATAATTGGATAGCCGGGCCATCCACCGCTGTTCTAGGGCACCTAGTCTTGCATTGTCCATGTGTGTCAGCCGGTTGTTGTCCATGTGAACTTTGCGGAGGCCAGGTAATGCTTAAACCATTCTGTGACGGCCCACACCACTGCCAATAATTCTAGCTTAAAGGAGCTGTAATTCTCCGGGTTTCTTTCAGTGGGCCTCAGCTTCCGGCTAGCATACGCGATCACCCTTTCTCTGCCCTGTTGGTTTTGTGACAGTACGGCTCCCAGTCCCACATTACTGGCATCTGTGTGGAGGATAAAAGGCTGGCCATAATCGGGGTAGGACAAGATCTCATCCCCCGTGAGGGCCATCTTCAACTGGCGGAAGGACTCCTCTTCCGGCTTGTCCCACTTGAAGGGTGGCTTTTGGTCTTAGACTGACCTATCAGGAGGTCCTGCATTGGAGCTGCCATCTTTGTGAACCCGGGGATGAACCTTCGGTAGTAGCCTACCAACCCGAGGAACTGCCTCACTTCTTTGATGTTTGAGGGGCTTGGTCAGCTCTTGATTACTGTGACCTTGTTGGGGTCGGGGTCTACTCCTTCTGCACTCACCATGTGCCCTAGTTACTGGACCTTCGGTTTCAATAGGTGACACCTTGAGGGTTTCACCTTCAGGCCATAGCCTGCCAGGGCTTCGAACACCTCTGCCAGGTGTTTTAGATGGTCCTCGCAGGTCTTCGAATAGACGAATACGTCGTCCAGGTAAAGTAGGACCGTCTCGAAGTTTCGGTGCCCTAGACAGCATTCCATCAGCCTCTGGAAGGTCCTGGGCGTGTTGCAGAGCCCGAATGGCATACAGTTGAATTTGTTCAATCCCATCGGGGTGGTGAAGGCGGTCTTCTCCTTGTCGGCCTCTGCCACAGGAACCTGCCAGTACCCGCTAGTAAGGTCCAAAGTAGAGAAGAAGTTAGCTGATTTTAGGGCTGCTAAAGACTCCTCTATCCTAGGTAACGGGTACGCGTCTTTATGGGTGATACGATTGATTTGTCTATAGTCCACGCACATTCTCATGGTACCGTCTTTCTTTCTTACCAGAACCAAGGGGGTTGCCCAGGGGCTACAGCTATCTCTAATGACCACTGCTTCTTTCATTTCTCTCAGCATGCCCTTTGCATTCTGCTAATGTGTAGGGGGTACAGGTCTGTGTCTCTCTTTTATTGGTGGGTGGCTCCCCGTGGAGATGTGGTGTTCTACTCCCTTTACTCGGCCGAAGTCTAGCTTACTAAAAATTCTCTTGTACTCCTGAACCACCCGGTAGTCTCCTTGTATTCCTCCAAAGCCTTTCTCTCAGGAATAGTAAGATTAAATAAACGACTTTTAGGAAGAGACGCTCCAGGGACAAATTCAATGGTACAATCATAGTCTCTATGGGGAGGCAAAATTTGCGACTCCTCCTCAGAAAAAACTTTCCAAAAATCCGGAATAGGTACAGGTAATTCCCCTTTATCCACAGCAGCAATGCGCCCATTATAACACTTGTCATAACACTTAGGGCTCCAGGACTTAATTTCATTAATAGACCAATCCAGTACAGGATTGTGCAATTTTAACCAGGGTAACCCCAAAATTACTGGAGAAGGCAAATTATTTAATACTACCAAATCCAAATTTTCTTGGTGAATACCATTAATAGTGAGGGGAAATTCATAAACCTTGTGAGTAACACATTTCAAGCGAGAGCCATTGACAGAAACCACGGCAATAGGGGATGACAAAGGTTTGGGTTTTAATTTAAGTTTTTCCAAGAATCCCCCATCAATCACATTCATAGTAGAACCACAATCCACAAATACCCGAAATTCAATTAATTCTTCCTGAGCTGCAGTAGTAGCAGAAAGAAATACCCCCTTAGTGTTTAAACAGGCTATACGGGCTTAACTGACCTTTTTTTTTTTGTTGTTCATACGAAGCACACAGTTCTTAATGAAATGGTCAGATTTTCCGCAATAAAAGCAAAAACTTTCAGAAAACCTGCGGTCTTTTTCCTGAGAGCGGGGTGACATCGCCCCAATCTCCATCGGCTCTCCAATGTCAGTACAGACCCTCTCAAGACTAGGAGCTGACATGGCAAAGGATTTACTCTCATTAACCCTTGCACGCAGTCTCCTGTCCACCCGTATAGCTAATTGCATTGCCTCCTGCAAGTTTCCAGGTGTAGGATAAGCAATAAGCAGATCCTTAACCCTTTCACCTAGCCCAGCAAGAAACAAACTTTTCAGAGCTGAATCGTTCCACCCCACCTGAGCAGACCACCGACGGAAGTGAGTACAATAATTTTCCACCTTACCTGATCCCTGTCTCAAAAGTCTCAATTCCATCTCAGCTGATGAGACACGATCAGGATCATCATACAACAACCCCAAAGCAGAAAAAAAACTATCCACTGATCTAAAGCACGGATCACTAGGTTGGAGAGAAAAGGCCCATCCCTGAGGTTCTTTGCGCAAAAGTGACATTATGAATCCTATGCGCTGTGATTCATCACCAGAGGATCTGGGTCTCAAACGAAAATACAATAAACAAGCATTTTTAAAGGAAAAAAAATCTTGTTGTTCACCAAAAAATAAATCAGGCAATCGTACCTTTGGCTCCACAAAATGCGCTCCAGAACAGCTACTCACGTGTTGTTGGAGCTCGGCCACCTCCAGAGAGAGTCCCTACAGGCGTTCAGCCAAATCCTGAACCGACACCATGATGGAAACTGGAGGTCTTTCCTTAGAGATATTTTTTTGGCTGGACTTACTGTTATGATAGGCTACAAGCACTAAGAAAAGACAGGAGATCTGTCCCTACAAGAGAACTAAGCTAGATCCCTACGATGTAACATGGAACCTGATCCTGCGATCAGACCCGCTAAAGTTCTCAGCTAGTCTGAACGAAGACCTATAGATGTGAGGGAGGGATCCCTACAAGAACTAGGGACTGGGAGAAAGATGGACACCTCCTAGCAGAAATTGTAGCAGTAAAAAGACAAAACACACAACATAGAACATAAAGGTCAAAAGACCTAGCTAAACTGACTGAGAAAGGTTACAAAGCACCTGGCTAGCTTAAGAGTAGAAATTACAATGAAGTCCAGCATGGCCAGAAGGGCTGAGCAGGATTAAATAGGCAAAAAGGTCATGTGACCAACAAAATAGAAAAAACCTTACAGGAGAGTTCTAACACTAACCCTGCCCTCAGTTCCAGCTTTTATAGGGGCAGCCTGCTCCCCCTACTGGCCTGGGACAGGAGGTGCTGCATGCTAATGGTCCCTGACCAGGGAACCTCCCTCCTGCTCTCAGGCACAGCCTTTAATTTTTGTGGCATCCAGGCCTGGGGTGACACATTCCCCACTAGTAAATTTTAGTACTCCGGGACTAAACAAGAAACACAAATACAAGGTATAAATGCATGACCATAAACACAACAGGGAACGAAATAACAAACAACACCACATATTGAGTTCTTTAGGTCACAGTGTGGTCTGTGACCGGGTGTCCATATCACCAACAAAAGAAGAGGGTCACCGTATGATCCATGACCGGGTGTCCATTTCACCCAATAAGGTGAAGTTTTTGAGCGATGTGGGGACCTGTCCCTACAAACCCCAAGTTCCTGGCCTTGCGCGTGGCAGCAAGGCTGAGCTACCTACTTTGGACCACAAGGAGGCCACGCTGGACAGGTTTTTATTCTGTGGCCAACTTCACTAGAGGGCACCAGGTGCAACTATCTACATGGTAGTTTCGGTTATTCACTGTCCATAAGCTGTCAGTTCATTGCATCTAGGAAAACTGGAGAAACATTATTAATAACCAGGGTACAAACATAACACATTAAATATATACATTACACATTTTGATCTTCCAGCGAGCTGGTATTTGACCCCTAGTGCTCCGGGTTGACCTCCGTAACCCACTGTCTGGTGGTGGTCTAGCCTGGCTTTCCCCACTAATATTAATGGTACAGCTACCAGCTGGGTTCATAGGCAAGGCAGGCAGCTGTCTGCGGGTTCTTTGGCTTACCGCAGGCATGGCAAGCTCACTGTCAGCAGAGGGTTGACTCTCCTGGGCTGCTGGCATGGGTTCTTCTGCCTCCAGGGCTGCTTGTTCTTCTTGCTCTCCTGTAGGCTCCTGCTGGGTAGGTTGAAGGAAGTGTAGGACGGGTACCACTATGGCATCGTTTATCCGAGTCCAGGACCGGGGGAACTCTCTGAGAACGGTGCTGATCATTTCTTCCTTGTCCTCTGCGGGTTCAAGGTCATCTTGATCTTCTCTTGGACTCTGCAGTTGCTCGGGGCACTGTTTTAGGTGGTCTCTGGAGACAGTGCTAGTGGTTTCTCCTCCATCCTTGGTAATCACACATACCTTCGGGTTGTTGTGGTCGGACTGCAGTACTGTGTACGGGTCTCTCTCCCACTGGTCGTCCAGCTTGTGAAGCCTTCTCTTCCACTTCAGGACCTGCTCACCAGGTTCCAGGGGACCAGCAGGGGCGTGTCGGTTGAAGAGCCTCTCTTGCTTTTCTCTCGCTTGATCCAAACTCCTCTCCACACTCTCCTGTACCTTCTTGTACTGTAGCCGCCGTTCCGTATCCCAATCCGTGTCTGGGGAGGTGTCCTCGGGTGTCAGGACTCCCATCTTCAGGTCTATCGGCAGCTTACCTGGTCTTGCACGCATCAGGTAAGCCGGGGTGTAATTTGTAGCATTCACCGGGATATGGTTGTACAAGTCAATCAGGTCTGGCAGCTTCTCCGACCACAGGCTGCGTTCTTCCAGGGGCAACGTCTTGAGGAGATCAATGATAATATTGTTCATTTTCTCACACAGCCCGTTGGTTTGCGGGTGGTAAGGCATTGTCTGAATCTTCCTACAGCCGTAGAGGTTGCAGAACTCCTGGAAGACTTCCGCCTCAAACACTGGACCTCGATCTGTCAAGACCTGTTCCGGATACCCGTGTGGAGGGCAGAAGTGTTGCTGGAAGGCTCTGGCCGCTGTTTGGGTGGTCAGGTCTTTAACAGGAACCACCACCAGGAACCAGGAGTAATGGTCCACAATCGTGAGGGCATAGGTGTAGCCGGACCGGCTTGGAGCCAACTTCACATGGTCCAGAGCTACTAGCTCAAGAGGCTGTCTGGTGATGATGGGCCTCAAGGGTGTCTTCTGGCTGGTACGGTCCTTCCTTCTGAGGGAGCATGGGCCGCAGTCCCTGCTCCAATTCTTTATGACCCCTCTCATACCGATCCAGTAGAACCGTTCTCTCAGTAGGAACTCCAGTTTCTTCCACCCGAAGTGCCCCGCTCTGTCATGGTAGGCCTCCAGGACCATTGCTGCATCTCGTCTTGGGACCACTACCTGCCAGGTCAGCTCGTGCGTCCGGTGGTTGACATGCCTTCTGCACAGCTTGCCCTCATAGAGGAATAGCCTGCTTTTCTCCTTCCATAACAGCTTGGCTTCCTCTGGAGCGTCCAGGCCAGGGCTAGCGTCTGCCTGGGTTAACATGTCTTTCACCAGGCGAGTCGCAGGGTCACTATCTTGCGTTTCAGCCCAGCCGTGGTGGGGTAAGGGGTTGAACATGACGGTGGTTAGGTCTTTGTCTCTTACCCGGTGAGAATACTGAGTGGCCCCATACCGGTGGAACGCAGGGAGCTCTACTTCCTCCAGCTCTTCCGAGACTTCTTCTCCTTCAGGTAGGTGGGGCATTCTTGATAGAGTGCGTCTGCATTGGCGTTGGTTCTGCCTGCCCGGTATTTGATGGTGAAGTCATAATTGGATAGCCGGGCCATCCACCGCTGTTCTAGGGCACCTAGTCTTGCATTGTCCATGTGTGTCAGCCGGTTGTTGTCCATGTGAACTTTGCGGAGGCCAGGTAATGCTTAAACCATTCTGTGACGGCCCACACCACTGCCAATAATTCTAGCTTAAAGGAGCTGTAATTCTCCGGGTTTCTTTCAGTGGGCCTCAGCTTCCGGCTAGCATACGCGATCACCCTTTCTCTGCCCTGTTGGTTTTGTGACAGTACGGCTCCCAGTCCCACATTACTGGCGTCTGTGTGGAGGATAAAAGGCTGGCCATAATCGGGGTAGGACAGGATCTCATCCCCCGTGAGGGCCATCTTCAACTGGTGGAAGGACTCCTCTTCCGGCTTGTCCCACTTGAAGGGTGGCTTTTGGTCTTAGACTGACCTATCAGGAGGTCCTGCATTGGAGCTGCCATCTTTGTGAACCCGGGGATGAACCTTCGGTAGTAGCCTACCAACCCGAGGAACTGCCTCACTTCTTTGATGTTTGAGGGGCTTGGTCAGCTCTTGATTACTGTGACCTTGTTGGGGTCGGGGTCTACTCCTTCTGCACTCACCATGTGCCCTAGTTACTGGACCTTCGGTTTCAATAGGTGACACCTTGAGGGTTTCACCTTCAGGCCATAGCCTGCCAGGGCTTCGAACACCTCTGCCAGGTGTTTTAGATGGTCCTCGCAGGTCTTCGAATAGACGAATACGTCGTCCAGGTAAAGTAGGACCGTCTCGAAGTTTCGGTGCCCTAGACAGCATTCCATCAGCCTCTGGAAGGTCCTGGGCGTGTTGCAGAGCCCGAATGGCATACAGTTGAATTTGTTCAATCCCATCGGGGTGGTGAAGGTGGTCTTCTCCTTGTCGGCCTCTGCCACAGGAACCTGCCAGTACCCGCTAGTAAGGTCCAAAGTAGAGAAGAAGTTAGCTGATTTTAGGGCTGCTAAAGACTCCTCTATCCTAGGTAACGGGTACGCGTCTTTATGGGTGATACGATTGATTTGTCTATAGTCCACGCACATTCTCATGGTACCGTCTTTCTTTCTTACCAGAACCAAGGGGGTTGCCCAGGGGCTACAGCTATCTCTAATGACCACTGCTTCTTTCATTTCTCTCAGCATGCCCTTTGCATTCTGCTAATGTGTAGGGGGTACAGGTCTGTGTCTCTCTTTTATTGGTGGGTGGCTCCCCGTGGAGATGTGGTGTTCTACTCCCTTTACTCGGCCGAAGTCTAGCTTACTAAAAATTCTCTTGTACTCCTGAACCACCCGGTAGACTCCTTGTTTTTGGTGCAGGGGAGTGGAATCAGCACCCACATGGAGTCTGGCACCATCTCTCCTTGTGTTTCTGGGAGCCATTACCCTCCACCGGGGGAGATGGAGGCAAGGGTTCCACGACCCTGATAGCATTGTGTTCGACGGCAAACAATTTGGCTAGTGTAACGTACCGGGGCAAGTGTACTTCCCTTTCCCCGATGTTTAAGATCCAGACGGGCACCCTTCCATGGCAGACATCAACCACCCCCCTGGCTGTCAAAATGGTGGGCCTGCTGTCTGAGTACACGGGTTCTACCATGGCTTGGTAGTCTCTCCCTCTTAACCCGATTGCAGTCTGACACCAGATCATCATTTCACTTTTGGGATGCATGGCAATGGGGAACGGGTCGCTCATCCTCACGCTACCGATCTCACCACCAGACAGTTCTACCTGTTGCCGTCTCATCAGGGCTCTTATCTCCTTCTGGAGGACCCTCTGTTGGCTGGAGCTCGCATTCATCGCCACCTGCTGAAAAATCACAATTACTTATGAAAGACAGTTTTCAATCACATTAGTACCCAAGGTTATTTTAGGGTGACTTTCACGACGGTCAATGTCCACAATGATCACTCCCTGTGCCGGCAGTTCCACCTTACCAATCTTGATGGTCATCTCTCTGAACCCCACCTGCGGCACGGGTTGGCCATTGCTGGCGATGATGCTTAAGTCATCGTCTGGATAACGGGTTACATCCGCGTCACTCCAGTACCGCTTGAAAAGTACGTATGGGATGGTAGTCACTTGGGATCCGGTGTCCAGCAGTGCACTCATAGGGATACCGTCCAGCACTACGGGTAAGACCGGGCGTCCCCCCACGTACTTATCACGCCAATTAGATGGGCCTGATGACCTTATGCCTGGGGGTTGGCCCTCTGCCCCAGGTCGGACCCATTTAAAGTACAGTACCTTGCTATGTGTCCTGGCTGACTGCAACGGCGGCAAATCGGCTGTCCATCCTCAGTGTAACGGTCGGCGGGCCTCCCTCTGAACGACGGGATCCTCCTCTGTCGACGCCACAGGACATCCTCCGGACTGGAAGCCAGCTTGATTGGTCTTGACAGTTCCACCTGCAACGACTGTACGGTCCTGGTCAGTGCAGCCACACTCTTTGTTAGCTCTTGGACCTGATGGTGCAGGTTTGCAGGCTGGGATTGATTTAGGGCCTGTGCATCAGCCCCCACAAGGTCTGCGGGGCAGGGCGCCGCCCCCTGGTGGTAGGTGATGGCAGGGCGCCGGGAAGCTGCAGCGCCACTTGGTGCGGGTTCTCGGAGCACCCGGATGGCCCTATCCTTGAACTGTGCAAAAGTCAAATCGGGGTTCTGTAGGGCCATGAGGCGCAGCTGGGTTCTGTGGGCACTGGACAGCAGACCTTCTATGAACTGGTCAGTCAACAGTTTATCAGTGTCCTGCACGCTGCCAGGGTCAGCTTGCTTTATTGCTTCCAGAGCTTCTTGCAGGTTCAAGGCATAGTCTCTGATACTATCTTGGGCTCGCTGCTTACAGCCATAGAACCGCATTTTGATTTCTGCTGAGGTACGGGTATCAAAGGTACAGAATGTCCTTTACAGTCCTTTTCTCCTCATCTGACCATGATTTCACTTCCCGCTGGGCTGCACCGGTTAGCTGCCCCGTCAGAATGCTCACTATCTGTTCTTCTGTCAGGGGATAAACTTTAAATAAACTGTGCAGTCTTTACTTAAAGTCAGTTAACGTATGGGATTCCCCTGAGTATTGGGGCAGCCAGGCTGCTCCGGGGATGTAGTGCATGGAGAACGGCATCACCGCTGCTGCAGCCACGCTGGTGGTAGAAGGTCCCTCCGCGTCCGTCATCTTCCTCCCCCCTAGTTAAGTGTGGCCTACCTTACGTTGACCCTCTTCCATAGGCCGCGGCTCCGCTGGTGCTGCTCCGGGCGAGGACCTTGTGTCGCGTCATGGTGACGTCAGCATCTCTCTCACTCCTTCCAGGACCTTGCGCAGCGTCGGTGCGTAGGGCGGGCTTCAGGTTTTGCGCGGTTTGGACGTCCACGCCCCTCTTCTTCCCGCGCAGCATCCCGAAGATGGAGCCCGATGGCGGGAACACGGCAGAGGATGGCGGGAAACGGCTGAAGATGGCGAGAAACGGCTCCGGATGGTGGGAAACCTCTTTTTCAGGTAAGTGTACAGTCTTTTTCAGGCACGCAATACCCGTTTGTGGCTGGTTGGTCACAATCCTGCCGACTACGCCAAAGCTGACTCGCCCCCTGGGCCGTGGGGCACCCGGAACCGGGCTTCTGTGCGATGCTTGGGGTAGTAGTGGCAACCCGATCCCGTGGCTCAGGGTGGTCAGACCAAATTGTGGCAGTCTATTTGTAGGGTTCCGAATGTCCGACTACGCCACCCGTGGATTGCGGTCAGGGATGACCGCCGCTGCAAGGCAGACCGCTGAGGCTGATGTTGGTATGCAGCACAGGGATAGGATAACTCCCCTAGTAGCCTCAGGGCAGTGTAATAGGAAGCTGTGGGTGATGGTGCAGGCCGCAATAATAAGGGTTCAGAGTTTGCTTCAAACAGTCCAGGGTCTTTATTGTAGTTAGTACTAATGACCCAACAGGAGTACAGGTTAGGAATGGGCCTGGGTGTCTGAGAGCAGTCGGGCGAGCCCCACTGGTCAGGATGAGTGGGTAGGCTTACCGTTCTATCTCTGCCCTTGCTGACTATCCCCCTTTTCATGGTGTGATAGCCCACGTCCCTGAGCTGGCCATGTACTACGCCCGTATGGCTTGCAACTCGGGCCTTAGGTACCTGTTGCTTCTCCGTGCTGTACCGGTCCTTCTGTGTGGCGGAGCCTCCAGGCTTCTCAGGCCAAGGGACCTGAAATCCCTCGCGGGTTGGTTATCTGCTGCCGGGCTTGCAACCCTGACAGCCTTGGACCCCAGTGTCCGGTTGTGTAGTTCTCTCTCAGCCAGGACCGGCTCTCGTCGCCTCTGTCCCTGGCTTGCTGTTCCTCCTCTGCCTCCCGGACTCCTCAGCTGCTGCTAACCTGTCCCTTTCCTTTGGGAACCCTTCTGGATGCTTCAGAAGTGGGTCCTGGTCTCTGGTCTCTCTAACCCTGCCCTCAGTTCCAGCTTTTATAGGGGCAGCCTGCTCCCCCTACTGGCCTGGGACAGGAGGTGCTGCGTGCTAATGGTCCCTGACCAGGGAACCTCCCTCCTGCTCTCAGACACAGCCTTTAATTTTTGTGGCATCCAGGCCTGGGGCGACACACTTGCATCACTCCGTGTCTGCACCATAGGGTGGAAGGTAAGCTCCTCGTCTTCCTCCTCCATCTCTTCAGATGAGCTACTCGGCTGCGTGACTCTGGGTTCACACCAAGTAGGATCTTCAACCTCGTCATCATCCAATATGTTATTCCATTCCTCACCCTCAGAGTGACCCTTCTCCTCTTGTTGCCCTGACAGCACAGTACAGTCCGCATGAGCCTCAGGTATCTGAGTCTCATCAGGATCACCTCCCTCCCTGGTGGTTAACATCCGGTGACGAGGGTCAGGAACCTGTTCGGACCCTACTCCGTCCTGCCCCGAATCCAACCTAAAAAAATTTGGTCGGTGCAGATGCTTTCCTCCTCTTCTTGACTCTGTGAATGTTTGGAATACACTTTTAATGCTCATGGTATAGAATGGGTGAACAGTTCTACAGACTCGCCGATCTGTGTTTCGCTGCAGTCAGTTGGGCACTTGGACAGTTGTGACACGGTGGGAAGCAAGGGTAATTGGGGTGCCACCTCTGTGTACTGTACTATGTGTGATGTTGAGGTGGAGGAAGAAGAGGACAGGCCACTTGAAGCAGCGCTTGCCATCCACTAAAGCACCTGCTCTTTCTGACCCTTATCAACAAGGCATATCGCTGTGCGCCTGCCACTGGAGTAGCCAGTCCTGTCACCGAAGTTGTCAGTTGCCTTCGGATAGGACATGGCGGTGTTGGTTCACTAGTGCTTTCACTAACATTACCACCTACCCCACGTATACCTTGAACACCAAGCCTATTTCCCCTTCTACCACGACCTCTCTTTTTCCCACTCATGTTGCTCAGATACTGTAGTAGGAGCATGCTATTAGCAGAACAAATTTAGATTTTTCCCTCTGCAACAGCTCTGCACACACCTGAATTTCAGCACCACGAAATGACAAGGTAAGATATGGCTTGCTGTATAACGTTACTTACAGAAGAAAGTATTTTTTTAGCGTGGATGAGGCCTATATAACATACGACATATTCTCCAAACTATTTCAAACTGACATGTCCCTGCTGTATAACGTTAGGAACCGCACAAAGTGTTTTCTTTACTGTGGATAAGGCCTGTATAACATAGGAGATATTCTCCAAACTATTTCAAACTGAGATGTCCCTGATGTATAACGTTAGGAACCGAACAAAGTATTTTTTTAGTGTGGATGAGGCCTGTATAACATAGGAGATATTCTCCAAACTATTTCAAACTGGGATGTCCCTGCTGTATAATGTTAGGAACAGAAGAAAATATTTTTTTAGTGTGGATGAGGCCTGTATAACATACTAGATATTCTCCAAACTATTTCAAACTCAGTTCTACCCTGCTGTATCACGTTGCTGAATTTCACCGCCACTAAAAGGACTAGGTGGTGTAATACAGTATGTTTATTTTATTGTTTGGACTCTGCCTAGCAACAGAAAATATTTCTTTTTACTCTGAAAACAGCTGAAGTTCACCACCACTAATGTAGTAGCTGATGTATAGCAGACTGAATCACGTTTGCCAAACAAAAAAATCTTTGGTGGACTGTGGCTAGTAACAGAAAAAATATATTTTTTTACTCTGAAAACAGCTGAAGTTCACCGCCACTAATGTAGTAGCTGACGTATAGCAGAGTGTATGACGTTTGCCACGCAAAAAAATATTTTGTGGACTCTGCCTAGCAAAACAAAAAAATATGTTTTTTTTTACTTTGAAAACACCTGAGGTTCACCGCCACTAAGATAGTAGGTGGCTTTTAGCAGCGTTTATCACGTTTGCCACACAAAAAAATCTTCGGTGGACTCTGCCTAGCAAGACAAACAATCAATTTAATTTTTTTACTCTGAAAACAGTTGAGGTTCACCGCCACTAAAATAGTAGGTGGCTTTTAGCAGAGTATATCACGTTTGCCCCACAAAAAAATCATTGGTGGACTCTGCCTGCCAACAGAAAAATTATATTTATTTTTACTTTGCATGCAGCTGAAGTTCACCCACCAAAAAAATGACAAACTGGGCTAACACATTAGCAAATGAAAAAAAGTTTTTTTGTGCTGTGCACTCAGAAGCTCTGCACTGCCAAGCTCTGCAGATAGCTGAATTTCAACCCCACAAAATCAAAAAGTGGCCTACAAGGGCTTGCTTGCTTGCTTTATCACATTAGCAAGTGCAAAAATATATTGAAGGTATACTCCTGCATGGAGCGCAGTACAACCGGTGCACAACACTGTTCTATGGCATGGGCCCTGCTCTTTCTGTCAGAATCTCAGTAATTGCACAAGAAAAAAAAAAGTGCTGCAAGGTCGATTGAACAGGTACACAGTAGAGATGAGCGGTGTTCGACTAGAACGGTTCGCCAATCTCAAATTCGAGCTGTTTTGGGCGGTGTTCGAGTCTTTCGACGAACGCGAACGATTTGCAAAAAATTTGGCTGTTCGAGGTTATGTTCGATAGCTGTTTGTGCACCAAAAGCGTAACTGGATTTTTTCACATCATGCAGCGATTGTCTGCCACTCACTGTAATGTCACAGCCATGGTGGTTGTGGCATTACAGTGGTTGCCCAAATAGATGGGAACAGTGCTCACAGTGAAACATGAAAAGCTGGCAATTCAGCAGCGGCATGAATTGGACATGAACTCGGCTCATCTGGAAGCCGTCAAAGCCAGACACTGAGGAGCGCAAGCATGCCTGCTCTTCTCAGTGTCTGCGACAAGGCAAGCTGGATGGCAGCATTCTGCTGTGCTCCAGCCTGTCATCTCGATGTAGCAGAGCTGAAGCAGTCCTGGGAACCATGGAAAGGTAAGGATGATGTTGGTTTATTATTTAATTTTATTGCAGGAGATCGTTGGCTTCAGCTGGAATGGGCATGATGGTAATTATGGTTTACTTTAGAAAAATAAAGAATAGTGTGTTTATTTCAATTAAAGTACTTTATTCTGGGTGTTTGTGTTTTTTTTTAACTTTGACTATGGGGTTAGTAATGGGGGTGTCTTATAGACGCCTCTCCATTACTAACCTGGGCTTGAAGTCAGCTGGCATTATAAGCTGACATCAACCCCAGCCCTATTACCCCACTGCCACCGCTACAGGTCAGTGGGAAGAGCGAGGCTAAGTGCCGGAATTGGCGCATCCTATTGATGCGCCATTTCTGGGGCGGCTGTCGGCTGGTGTTTCTAGCCTGGGAGGGGGCCAATATTCATGGCACCCTTCCTGGGCTATTAATATCAGCCCCCAGCTGTCTGCCTAGCCTTTGCTAGCTATTAAGATAGGGGGGGACCCCACGTCATTTTTTGGGGGGTCCCCCATTTTAATAGCTAGCAAAGGCTGGGTATTCAGCTGGGGGCTGATATTAGTAGCTTGGGAAGCTCCGTGGGTATTACCCCTTCCCAGGCTTCAAACACCTGCCCCAGCCGTCTGCTTAACCTCCGCTAGAGACTAAAATTACGGGGAACCCCACGCCAATTTTTTTTTTAATAAATCCTCTATTTTAACACTAAATGACAAGTACAGTAACCAACACTGTCATGGTACTTATTATATTTGTGACTGATATGTTTCTAACTATCTAATCTATGTGTGATGATCTATTTTTTCTGTTCTAAATTGTCGGTTACTGATGCTGAATTGCCGGCAGGCTTTTTTAAAGAGACGGTGCATGAAAACACTATTATTTTTTTAAATAAATCTTTTAACACTTAATGACAAGTACAGTAACCAACACTGTCACTGTACTTCTTATATATGTGACTGACATGTTTCTATCTATCTAATCTATGTGTGATGCTCTATTTTTTCTGTTCTAATTGTCGGGTACCGATGCTGAATTGCCGGCCGGCTTTTTTAAAGAGAGTGTCTTCTGAGTTTGTCTGCTTTTGGACACCTTTGTAGGTGTTTTCTATGTATTTTTATTTGACTGCCATTGGTTTTAACGTTGTTTCACAGTGTTAGACAGTGTTCTAAGGTGTTCGACGAACAGTTCCACGAACATCCCGGTGTTCGACGAACCGAACCGAACCAAACCTGAACACTAGGGGGGTGGCTCAACACTAGTACACAGCACAGGACTTATCTACACTATCTGACTTCCACACATGCACCCATCTATCTAGCTAATATCTGTCAGTACACATGGCCACACATTGCAGCATCTATCACGGGCAGTAACATGGATCTAATGGCGCTGGGGGAATACGGCCTCTTTTTATATAGAGAGGACATGTGATTTCAGCAGCCAATTGCAGAAGCCCTTCTGTCTGGACACTGTGGATGCTTCCTGCGCTCAGATTGGCTAGCCGTGCTTTCCTGACTTAAAGTTACTGCCTACAGGAAAAAAAAAAGAAGCTTGCCACTGATCTGACCTGTTCTGAGCTATCACCAGCCCCCCACTCATCTACCACCTCCCCCCGCTCATCATATACAAGCACTATGCTAGCAAAACTGTTAAAAACGCTGTAGTTGCCCCGCAATCACGTTCCCGTGCAAATTCACCAAACGTTGTCGATTTTTCCAGAATGTAAGAAATTTTGCTCGACTTTTCCATCACAAATCCGAATGTGCCACATTCGTGTCGAACTCGAACTTAAAGAAGTTGTCCAGTACTTTATATTACCCCCCCAATGTATACCCCCGGGGCCCCTGAGGATTTTTGTAATTAGCTTACGTTGCAGATACTGCCTGTGAGCAGCGCTATTCTTGTTCACTCACAGGCATTACGTGACCCTGCGCTGACGTCACGACAAGTGAGGCGTGACTCAGCGCTGGGGTCCCCGCGGTGGCTGCTGGGTTGTGGGCGGGGTTACCCTCCACTTCACACCCAGCATCCACTGCGCACTTTCCCAATAAATGGGGAGAGGTAGAGCGTGCCGTGGATGCTGGGTGTGATGCGGGGGTAACCCCGCCCACAGCCTGGCATCCACTGTGGAACGCAGAAGACAGAGACCCCCCTGCTGCTTCCAGCACTTGTTGTGTCGTCAGCGGATGTCAGCACCGGCTGCAGCTGGAGGTCACATGATGCCTGTGAGCGGCCAGTGATAGCGCCGCTCATAGGCAGTATCTGCAATGTAAGCTAATTACAAAAATCCTTAAAGGCCCCTGGGGGATACATTGGGGGGGGGGGTAATATAAAGTACTGGACAACCCCTTTAAGTTTGGAGAACGGATTTCGAAAATATTCGCTCATCACTAGTGACCAACTGCCAGCCCATTTTTAAAATGTAAAAAACCTGTCCATAAATTATACATCTTACTCTTTTGTGATTACGCACAGGATTCTGTCGCTGCCTGTATGTCCAAGAGAATGTTTGAAATTTCCTGCTCGGTCTATGACAAACCTGGCTGATCATGCATTTTATAAACATTGTAGGCAGGGACCTGGAGTTGCTGAAGACCATACATTCTCGTGTCACTGACACTGTGTGTCTTATCAACTTTGTATGTTACTTTCTGTGCCTAAGGGTGCTTTCACACTGCGTTCTGGCACCCGTTAGTTGGCCCCGTCAGAGCTTATGTCTGAACTTCTAAACAAAATGGGATTGGGGTGTATGCATCGACGAAGCCAGAGAGCGAAACGTGCTCTTTGTCATGCATCATTTTTGGGCATGTACGTCTACTGGAGATGGACACCTGGACACAGTCTACTACGTCTGAGTGTCCAACTCCAGTAGGCATACACACCTGAAAATGATGCACGACAAAGCACACGTTCGCTCTGCCGGCACCATTATAGTCTATGGCACCATCGGCGCATATGCCCGAATCCTGTTTTGCGGATGGTTCGGACATAAGCCCTCGATGGGACCAAAAAGCGGGTACCTGAACGCAATGTTGAAGCACCCTAACAGGGTTTCCAGACTACATGAAAAAGCCAGGGTTCAACTCCTGGTACAGTTTACAGTGCCTCAAAACTAGATCTCAATTACATGTAGGGTATTGGCATACTCAGGAAAAATGCACAACAAACTGAGAGGTCCATTTTTTCCTATTAGCCCTTATAAAAAATTAAAAATTTGGGGCTAAAATGATATTTTAGTTGTAAAAATGTAGTTATTCTTTCTTCACCGCCCAATGGTATAATTTTCTATGAGGCACATGTGGTCTCAACATGCTCACTGCACCCCTAGTTGAATTCATTGAGAGGTGCAGCTTGTAAAATTACATAATTTATGGGATGTTTTTTTTGCTCTGGCATTGTGATATGGCACCTCAAACCATTCCAGCAAAATATGAACTCCAATATCGTGCTTTTTACCTTCTGAGCTTTTCACTGTGCCTCAAAAGTAGTTTTCGACCACATATGAGTATTGGTGTACTCAGGAGAAATTGCACAACAAATTGTATGGTCCATTTTGCTACTATTGCCCTTGTGAATATGAAAAAGTTGGTGCAAAACTAACATTTTTGAGGGAAAATTTTATTTTTTTCATTTTTACAGTTCAATGTTATAAACTTCTGTGAATCACCTGGGGGTTCAAAGTTCTCCCCACACATCTAGATAATTCCTTGAGGGGTCTAATTTGCAAAATGGCATTACTTTTTGGGGGTTTCTACAGTTTAGGCACATCAGGGGCTCTCCAAACTCAACATGGCGTCCGCTAATGATTCCAGCCAATTTAGCAATCAAAAAGTCAAATGGTGCTCCTTCCCTCCTGAGCCCTGCTGTGCACCCAAATGGTAGTTTTCCCTCACTTATAGGGTATCAGCTTACTCATGAGAAATTGCCCAACAAATTGTATGGTGCAATTTCTCCTGTTGCTCCCTAGTGAAAATAAAAAAATGGGGCTTAAAGAACATTTTTGTGGGAAAAATATGATTTTTTTTATTTTCACAGCTCAATATTATAAACTTCTGTAAAGCACCTGGGGGTTCAAGGTGCTCACTACACATTTAGGCACATCAGGGGCTCTGCAAACATGACATGGCATCCACTATCTATTCCAGCCAAAATGGTGTGCTTCAAAAGTCAAATGGTGCTCCTTCCCTTCCGAGCCCTGTCGTGCACCCAAACAGTAGTTTTCTTCCACATATGGGACATCAGCGTACTCAGGAGAAATTGCACAACAAAATGTATGGTGCATTTTCTCCTGTCACATTGTGAAAATGAAAAATTTTGTGCTAAAAGAGCAGTTTTGTAGGAAATTATTTTCACGGCTCTATGTTATAAACTTCTGTGAAGCACTTGGGTGTTCAAGGTGCTCACCACACATCTAGATACATTCCTTGAGGAGTATAGTTACCAACATGGGTCACTTGTGGGTGGTTTACACTGTTTAAGCACATCAGGGGTGCTCCAAACACTACATGGTGTACACTGTCGATCACAGACATTTTTGGGTTCAAAAAAGTCAAACAGTGCTTTTTCCCTTCCACAACTATGCATCCAAACAGTAGTTTTCCCACTCATATGGAGTATTGGCATAGTCAGGAGAAATTGCACAACAAATTTTATGGTCCATTTATTCCTGTTACCCTTGTGAAAATAAAAAAAAATGGAACTAAAGTAAAATTTTAGTGAAAAAAAAATAAAATGTTAGTTTTTTCCTTACACATTGCATTAATTTCTATGAAGCACCAAAAGGGTTGTTAAACTTCTTGGATGTGATTTTGAGGACTTTAATAGGTGCAGTTTTTAGAATGGTGTCACTTTTGGGTATTTTCTGTCATATTAGCCCCCCAAAGTCACTTCAAATGTGATGTGGTCCCTAAAAAAATGGTTTTGGAATTTTTGTTGGAAAAATGAGAAATCGATTGTCAACTTAGTTTTAACCGATCTAACTTCCTAACAAAAAAAAATTATGGTTCAAAAATTGTGCTGATGTAAAGTAAATATGTGTTAAATGTTATTTATTAACTATTTTGTGTGACATACAGTAAATATATGGTTTAAGGGCATAAAACATAATATTTTGAGAATTGCGAAATTTTCAAAATGTTCACCAAATGTCCCTTTTTTTCACAAATAAATGCAAGTAATTTAGAACTAATTTTACCACTATCATGAATTACAATATGTCATGAAAAAACATCTCAGAATCAGTTGGATCCATTGAAATAAATGCTGCCAAGCTCAACAGAAAAAAGCTTGCAAGCACCATGCTTGTTCAGCCACCACAGCTAATCAGATGCGGTAGTCAGTCTCTTAGGCAACAAGCTGTAAGCAAAACAAAAGTGTTAATATGTCAAGAATGTCTGCAAATGATGATAAATAGTGTTGAGCGAGCATGTTCGACACTGCTCGGTACTCGCCCAAGCATCTCACTACTCAGGATGTTCGGCGAGCACCGAGCATTTCCGGGTTACTCGGGCGGGAGCTCGGGTCTCCGTCCTGCACGTTTGGCGCTCTTTACAGAGCCAATGAGCATGCAGGTGTAGCACCCTGAGGATTCGGCTGCTACAGGGGTATTACACCTCAAGCCAGAGGTGTGGTATTCCACTCCCGGGTAAGGATGGAGTGTGGAACTGAGCTCAGTAGGCTGCATGCACTACATACATCCCATTTCCGGGGGACAGACCAATGGTACTCCCACTAGAGAAATGTGCAGGTACGACAGTGTCTGTCCCTGGCTGGAGTGGGAGGGGGGGTGGAACATCCCAGTAGTGTAGGGGAAGATAGGGGGAGCAGTCTGGGTAATGCTAGGAGCTCATTGGGTGCTGGTCACCTGAGCTCACACATAGAGGGAGTATATAAGGTGGGAACCATCTTAGAACAGGGTCTTTTGTAGAGGTTTGGTCAGTCTGTCAGAGTTGAGTCAGAGAAGCAGAGCAGCTCAGCCAGCTCCAAGGCCAAGAGAGAGAGAGCGGAGAAAGAAGGACTCAGAGGGGGAGAAGAGGGAACTCCAAGAACCCAAAATTAGACCAGAGGGTGAAGAGTTGGCACAAGGGTACCGGATCCCAAGCTGGTGGAGGGCCCTAATCCTTAGCCAGAGACTGGAGGTCGTGGGCAGGATCTGCCACGTCCACCCACTAAATCCACCCGGAAGGCACGCCAAGAATAGGGTCAGGGAACCCAGAGACAAGGGTTTACCAACAAGAGGCCCGAGGGAGCCGGACTTAGGTGGATCCCTGGTGGGGAAGGCCAGAGAGAAGGACAAGTCAGAAAGGGAGCTCAGGACCACGCTCCAGAATCACCTGGGGGTTGGCCGAGTCCAGGACCTGGTGGACGCAGCACGGCTCGGGTGGTCACTCAAGGCCGGAGTGACCAACACAAAAGCAGTAAGTAAAACCCTGAACTGCACAAGCCGACTCGGAGTCTTATTACCACTCTCACTGCACCTCCACAACCACCATCCTCTGCAACTGACCCCCTGAGGCTATACCCCTCCCGTTGGGGGTTATACTACCTGAGCTGCACACACACCACCAGCCTCAGCGGACCCTGCTGCAGCGGCGGCCGTAGTGACCGCAAATCAACGGGTGGCGTAGTCGACACTAAAGAACATCCAGTAACATCTGTAGGACTGCCACACATTGAGCTTGACACCCTGGGCACGGACCGGGTCACCGCCACTCGGAGACTACAACCCCCATCTGATCCGGCTCCGGGTATCTCCCAAACAACACTGGCCCAGGGGGCGCGTCAACTTTGGCGTAGTCGGCAGGATAACGTGCCCGCAACAACCGGGTACTGCGTGCCTGAAGAAAAGTTCACTGTTACCTTAAAAAGAAGTCTCCCGCCGGTTCCGGAGGGTCCCCGCCAACGGACCCCATCACAGGTCGTTTCCCGCCGGTTGTCTGCCATTTGCAGCTTTTTCCCGCCATCCATGGAGTTTCCCACCACTGGGAGACGATTCCCACCATTTCCAAAGATTTCCCGCCTTGGAAGAGCGGACGCCATTATGGGCGTGCCAGAGGGTGGCAAAAGGCCACCTCCCATCGTGGGCCAGGTCGAAGAATGGCGCCAAAAGCGGAAACCGCGCCCACCAACAGAGACTGTGATGCTGGAAGTGTCCATCAGCGTAAGAGAACTGCCCCTGGAACTGACAATCACAAAGTTGCCCCGGGACCACCCTCAATGTGGGCGGAGACAGAACAAGAGAGCAAAGATGGGTGTCGCCTGGAGCAGTCTGGAGAGAGCGCACCCGGAGACAAGAAGTCTGGAGAGGAGTCCAGAGAGAGCCTACCCGGAGATGGAGGGAGAGTCAGGCAGCACCGACCCAGTGGTCAGGAGCCTGCTACAAGCAACAACCCCACTAGGCCTAGTGGAGGTCCTGGCACAGCTCCCCCGAGACCGGGAGTGTGCACAGACTGCGCTGGAGGGCCTCGCACGGAGGATGGCCCGGGTGCAGCGAGAGACGTTGGCGGAGTGGAGCCGAGAGATGGCCCAGCAGACCGGAACCCGTCAGCGGAGCACGCCACCCGAGATGAGGAGACAGACCGCCTCTGAGGATGGTGCAGGAGGACTCAAGGCCGGAGACGGCGCCGAGAAGGGAGCCGAACGGACGGAGGCAGGTAAAGGGGACGTCTCTACCCCGAGCCGGGAAACCGTGTACCTGCCCCAGCTCCCTGTCGCAGAGCCCGAAATTCCCCCTGCCGTGCCCGTCGCTGCATCGTCACCGCCGCAGACTAGGCCTCAACCGGAAACCGCGGCCGCGACCCCTGTGACGTCACGCGCTTCGACCCTGAGCGCGGCAAAGCAGGAAATACCATCAGCCTGGTCGCAAGGCCTAGTACCCCCGGGCGCCGCCATTCCAACAGCGCCCCCTACCTCCGCGGAGCTACCAGCCTGGTCGCAGGGCCGAGTAACCACGGGCGCCGCCGTTCTTACGGTGCCCTTTTCCTTTAGCGTGCCCCAAGCCTGGTCGCAAGGCCTGGTCAACCCGGGCGCCGCTACCACCACAGCGCCCATAACACCTAAAGTACCGCACCTGGGTGAGGACCTGTTCGCCCAGCATACGTGCCCGGATGGGCAGCCCTTCATATGGCCCCAGGAGTACTACCAACTGGAACTCCAAAGGGCGAGGCCCCTGTGTGAGCCCCTGATTCCGGCTCCGAAGCCCGTCAGGAGGACCCAGCCCCCGCTAGAGGAGGCACAGTTTGAGTGGGACCCCACCGGAGGAGACCTCATGGGGTTCACTCAGGAGACTCGGGCGGCCGCAGCGGAGCGTGCAGAGTGCTGCCGCAAGCAGCTCGAGGTCTTCGAGAAGGAGCGGAGAGAGAGGCGGGTCCGGGAACAGCAAGCACAGATAAGGAGCGCGGAGCAGAAGAGCCGGACCAGGAGGAACCCCTGTGCAGCTCATGGTCCCCGTACCACCGGGACTGTGATTAAATTCAACCTGCAGCATGGGTGGGGCTTCATAAAAGACCATCATACCCCCGGCGACGTCTTTGTCACACGCAGAGACGTAGAAAGCCATCTGCCGGAGGGACACAGAGGTCGTGACCTGTATGTAGGGGACGAGGTCACCTTCACCCGGCACAAGTGTGCCAAAGGACCCTACGCCCTCCATGTACATCGCCTGACGGAGGAGGAGCTGCGGTGTGAGGAGGAGCAGGAGGACCCGGACGGGTCTAAATCCAAAGAAGGAGCAGGAGGACGCCGTCGTTAAAGTACGGTAAAGAGACTGTAAATAGTTACCCATCGGGGTACAGTGAACTGTTGCTGCTTTAAATAAGTCCCCGTTGGGACAAGAGTGAACTGTTAACCCGTGTGTCCCTATTCCCATTACCTGGCCGAGGACTGAGAGCGGCCATATTCCCCTTGTATATAGTTGCGCTTCCTAAGGCGCCCCCTACCGGTTTTATAGTAAACTGTTGTTTTTCTTAAAGAGACTGTCGCGCTTTTCCCGGTCACAAGTTGCACCGTGGCCGGAGGAGCAAGATTGTTTACAAGGACGTTATTTATGAAGAGTTTTTATGAAAAGTTTTATGTGATGTTTTATAGGTTTATGTTTATGAAAAAAAAAATTATATGTTTTGGATGTTTATTATCTTACAGCCCGAGGACGTGCTGTGATTTACCAGGGGGGAATGTAGCACCCTGAGGATTCGGCTGCTACAGGGGTATTACACCTCAAGCCAGAGGTGTGGTATTCCACTCCCGGGTAAGGATGGAGTGTGGAACTGAGCTCAGTAGGCTGCATGCACTACATACATCCCATTTCCGGGGGACAGACCAATGGTACTCCCACTAGAGAAATGTGCAGGTACGACAGTGTCTGTCCCTGGCTGGAGTGGGAGGGGGGGTGGAACATCCCAGTAGTGTAGGGGCAGATAGGGGGAGCAGTCTGGGTAATGCTAGGAGCTCATTGGGTGCTGGTCACCTGAGCTCACACATAGAGGGAGTATATAAGGTGGGAACCATCTTCATTTTCAATGTCTCACTGACTGTTCAGAAATCAATATATCTGTTTAAAAGAGTCTAGTGTAGGCCAGAGAAATACTGTGGTTTTCCTCTTCCACGGTTCAAATCTCCTTTTTATTACCCTCTTGCCATTGATATTGCGAGTGTAAGCTATTTTACTTAATTTATAATGGGCAAGGTGCGTGGCAGGAGACGTGGAACTGGACGTTCTGGTGATGGTGCGTGCAGAGGATGGGGCCGTGGCCAAGGTGAAAATGTGCCACAACCAACAGCCACATCTTCTCGCTCCCAGTTCTTGATCGAATTACTAGGGAAGCACACAACAGCACCACTATTGCAAACTGATCAGTGTGAACAGGTTATTAATTGGATAGCAGATAATACTTCCAGTCACCTGGGCACCATCACCTCCGGTCTGTCTTCCACACGGTCAAGTGTTAGTAGCCGTGAGTCTCGACCGCATACTCCTCCTCACCCTGATGCTCCTTCCTCCCACCATGCCGAGTGTCATCAGACAGCAACTGATCCCACAGTTGGACACTCTGAAGAGCTGTTCACTGGTACATTTCCATATTTGTACCCCTCGCCTGCTCTGCTTGAATTGGTGGAAGAGGAGATCCCATGTAGCGCTGGCCAAATATTTGAACAGCCATGGCCACAGGAAGGCGACGCTGGCAATTTGTCACAAGAGGTGGACGATGACGAGACACAATTTCCACGAAGTGAGGAGGAGGACCGTGGTGCAAAAGTGGAAGAGGAGGAGGTGGTGGATGATCTAGTAACTAACCCAAAGTGGCAGGAGGACGCGCAGAGTGAGGCCAGCAGCACGCAGGGGGAGGGAGGCAGAGTACCCCAACAGGCAGGAAGAAACAGTGTGGTGGCCGCAGACAGTAGGCGGGCAACCATTCCCCGTAACACCAACACGAGGGACGTTGCCAGTACAACCGGTAGGTCTTCCAGAGTCTGGAATTTTTTTAAAGACTCTGCTGATACCCCCAAAAAGGCCATTTTTACCACCTGCCAGGCCAGCATCAGCAGGGGTGACAAAACTACCAGCCTGATCACCACCAGCATGATCAGCCACATGTCAGCAAAGCACCCGACTTTGTGGAGCGAACCCCAGGGTCCACGACCAGTGTCAGCGGGTGTCACCACTGCTTCTTCCGCTGTTGTGCGTGTAAGAGAACCCCCTGTTGTGCGTGCAAGGCAATCCCCTGTCCATACTGCATGCAAAGATGCCCCCTCCTCTCAGTCTTCACTTGTTATGGCAGTTTCTCAAGAAACAGCATCAACGTCCACGTCCACGTCCCACCGCAGCGTTTAATTACCAATATCCCAGATCTATGAATGAAAGCGCAAATTCGCAGGCAATGCCCCACAGGCCACAGTCCTAAATTCGCACATTTCATGACTGCTTGCTGCCTTTTAGGCTGGTGGAGACGGAATCCTTCCGCAACCTTATGGCGGTGGCCGTCCCTCGGTACTTGGTCCCCAGCCGACACTATTTTGCCCGGTGTGCCATCTCCGCACAACACAAGCACGTGTCCCCAAACATCTGCCGTGCCCTCAACAACGCAGTTACTGAGAGAGTCCACCTGACAACGGACATGTGGACAAGTCCTTGTGGCCAGGGATGGTACATCTCCCTGACGGCACACTGGGTAAACATAGTGGAAGCTGGGACCCAGTCAGACCTTGGGACGGAACACATCCTCCCCACACCAATGATTGCGGGCCCTATGTCAGTCAGAGTTGCCCCCACAGTGTACAGGTCCTGCGCATCATCCTCCTCCTCCTCATGTTCAGCCTCCATCTCAGATATCACCACATCAGTTACAAGCTGGAAGCACTGCAGTACTGCCTCAGCCAATCGGCAACAGGCTGTGCTGAAACTCATAAGCTTAGGTGATAAACCTCACACTGCTTGTGAGTTGTGGACAGCTGTGAAAGAGCAGGCAGATCTGTGGCTGAGACCACTGAACTTACATCCAGGCATGGTCGTGTGTGACAATGGGCATAACCTGGTGGCGGCTCTGAGGCGAGGCGAGATCACACACGTACCATGCCTGGCTCATGTGCTTAACCTCGTGGTTCAGCGGTTTCTTAAATCGTATCCCGAGTTGCCCGATCTGCTCGTCAAAGTACGCCGCCTGTCAGCTCATTTTCAGAAATCGGCTACAGCTTCCGCTGCCCTTGCTGTGTTGCAGCAGCGTTTGCAGCTTCCGGCACACCGACTTGTGTGTGATGTCCCCACACGTTGGAACTCTACCCTCCACATGTTGCAAAGCATTTGTGAGCAAAAGAGAGCAGTTGTGGAGTACCAGCTGCAACAAGGCCATCGATATTCAGGTCAGACTCCACACATAAGACCTCAGGAGTGGACCTGGATGTCTGACATATGTACCATCCTGACAAACTTTGAGGAGTCCACCAAGATGGTGATGACACCATCATTAGCGTCAGCATCCCACTTGTCTGCCTTTTGCAACGCTCTCTGCAGAGAATTAAAGAGAAGGCATTGCAGCCAGAGTATGATGAGATGGATCAAGAAGCTGTAGCGGGCAATTACACACAGCCCAGCCTCATCTCATCCCAACATGCATGGGGGACAATGAGGGAGAGGAGGAGGAAGAGGAAGAACAGGAGCTGGTATCATGCGCTGTAGACGGTAGTACCTGTACAACTGTCATACCGTCGGTTCAGCGTAGGTGGCCTGAGGACAGGGGGGAGGAGGAGGAAGAGGAGAGCATGGTCCGTCATCATCTTGGTGAGGACACGGAAGTCTTGCCCGTTACCAGTCTGGCACGCATGGCTGACTTTGTGTTACGCTGCCTTAACTGTGACCCTCGCGTTGTCAAAATGTTGGGTGACAGTCATTACTGGTTGGTGACACTTTTAGACCGCCGCTACAAGGAGAACTTTCACTCTCTTATTCCTGAGGTGGAGAGGTCTACAAAAATGGGCAGTACCAGAAGGCCCTTGCTGCAGAACTGTTAAAAAAATTCCCATCTGAACACGCTAGCGGCAGAGGTCACAGTTCGTTGACCAACCAAGGCGTACAGGAGAGAGAGACGCAACTCCAATCCAGCAGAGGCAGGCGAACACTGTCAACATTCTGGGACAGTTTTCTGAGACCCGCCCAGCTTACAGGCCCTGAGGCACGGGGTACTCTCACAAGGAGTGGAAAGTTTCAAAAGAAGTTGAGGGAGTACCTTGCCGACCGTACCAGCGTTCTCAGAGATTCCTCTGTGCCTTTTAATTATTGGGTATCCAAGCTGGATACTTGGAATGAACTCGCTCTGTACGTCTTGGAGGTCCTGGCCTGCCCTGCCTCTAGCATGTTATCGGAGTGTTTTTAGTGCCGCTGGGGGAATTATAACTAGAGATGAGGGGTGTTCGACTAGAACTGTTCGCCAATCTCAAATTCGAGCTGTTTTGGGCGGTGTTCGAGTTGTTCGACGAACCCCAACGATTTGCAAAAAATTCGGCTGTTCGAGGTTATGTTCGATAACTGTTCGTGCACCAAAAGCGTGTCCTGCATGTCTGGCGCTATTTAGACCACCAATCATGCAGGGATTGTCTGCCACTCACTGTAATGCCACAGCCATGGTGGTTGTGGCATTACAGTGATTGCCCAAATCGATGGGAACAGTGCCAACAGTGAAACATGAAAAGCCGGCAATTCATCAGCGGCATACACCGGTACCCGACAATTTAGAACCGAAAGAATAGAGCTTCACACATAGATTAGATAGATAGAAACATGTCAGTCACACATATAAGAAGCACAGTGACAGTGTTGCTTACTGTACTTGTCATTTAGTGTAAAGGATTTATCAAAAAAAATAATAGTGTTTTCATGCACCGTCTCTTTAAAAAAGCCGGCGGCAATTCAGCAGCGGTACCCGACAATTTATAACAGACAGAATAGAGCTTCACACATAGATTAGATAGATAGAAACATGTCAGTCACATATATATGAAGTACAGTGACAGTGTTGCTTACTGTACTTGTCATTTAGTGTAAAGGATTTATTAAAAAAAAATAATAGTGTTTTCATGCACCGTCTCTTTAAAAAAGCCGGCCGGCAATTCAGCATCTGTACCCGACAATTTAGAATAGAAGGAATAGAGAATCACACATAGATTAGATAGATAGAAACATGTCAGTCACATATATATGAAGTACAGTGACAGTGTTGCTTACTGTACTTGTCATTTAGTGTAAAGGATTTATTAAAAAAATAATAGTGTTTTCATGCACTGTCTCTTTAAAAAAGCCGGCCGGCAATTCAGCATCTGTACCCGACAATTTAGAATAGAAGGAATAGAGAATCACACATAGATTAGATAGATAGAAACATGTCAGTCACATATATATAAAGTACAGTGACAGTGTTGCTTACTGTACTTGTCATTTAGTGTAAAGGATTTATTAAAAAAATATAATAGTGTTTTCATGCACTGTCTCTTTAAAAAAGCCGGCTGGCAATTCAGCATCTGTACCCGACAATTTAGAATAGAAGGAATAGAGAATCACACATAGATTAGATAGATAGAAACATGTCAGTCACATATATATGAAGTACAGTGACAGTGTTGATTACTGTACTTGTCATTTAGTGTTAAAATAAAGGATTTATTTAAAAAAAAATTGACGTGCGGATCCCCATAATTTTAGGCTCTAGCGGAGGTTAACCAGACGGCTGGGGCAGATGTTTGAAGCCTGGGAAGGGGGTAATACCCATGGAGCTTCCCAGGCTACTAATATCAGCCCCCAGCTGAATACCTAGCCTTTACTAGCTATTAAAATGGGGGACCCCCTAAAAAAATGACGTGGGGTCCCCCCTATTTTAATAGCTAGCAAAGGCTAGGCAGACAGCTGGGGGGCTGATATTAATAGCCCAGGAAGGGTTCCATGAATATTGGCCCCCTCCCAGGCTAGAAACACCAGCCGTCAGCCGCCCCAGAAATGGCGCATCCTTAGGATGCGCCAATTCTGGCACTTAGCCTCGCTCTTCCCACTGCCCTGTAGCGGTGGCAGGGGGTAATAGGGTTGGGGTTGATGTCAGCTTATAATGCCAGCTGACATCAAGCCCAGGTTAGTAATGGAGAGGCGTCTATAAGACACCCCCATTACTAACCCCATAGTCAAAGTTAAAAGAAAACACAAACACCCAGAATAAAGTCCTTTAATTGAAATAAAGACACATTCCTTTATTGTTCTAAATTAAACCATACTTACCGTCACGCCCATTCCAGCTGAAGCCAACGATCTCCTGCAATAAAAGAAAAATAATAAAGCAACCTCATCCTTACCTTTCCATGGTTCCCACGACAGCTTCAGCTCTGCTACATCGAGATAACAGGCTGGACCGCAGCAGAACGCTGCCATCCAGCCTGTCATCCCGCAGACACTGAGAAGCGCAGGCATGCTTGCGCTCTGCAGTGTCTGGCTGTGACGGCATAAAGATGAGACGAGTTCATGTCCAATGAACTCGGCGCACCTCATGCACGTCACTGACAGCGTGGGAGAATTCTCCTGCACTCAGCACTTCAGCGTGAGAATTCTCCCACGCTGTCAGTGACGTACATGAGGTCAGCTGAGTTCATTGGACATGAATGAGCTCACCTCATGCACGTCACTGACAGCGTGGGAGAATTCTCACGCTGTAGCGCTGAGTGCAGGAGAATTTTCCCACGCTGTCAGTGACGTGCATCAGGTGAGCTGAAATCATTGGACATGAATGAGCTCACCTCATGCACGTCACTGACAGCGTGGGAAAATTCTCCTGCACTCAGCGCTTCAGCGTGAGAATTTTCCCACGCTGTCAGTGACGTGCATGAGGTGAGCTCATTCATGTCCAATGAACTCAGCTGACCTCATGTACGTCACTGACAGCGTGGGAGAATTTTCACGCTGAAGTGCTGAGTGCAGGAGAATTCTCCCACGCTGTCAGTGACGTGCATGAGGTGAGCCGAGTTCATTGGACATGACCTCGGCTCATCTTTATGTCGTCACAGCGAGACACTGAGGAGCGCAAATGTGGCACCCCAGGGGTCTGGTCTCCACAGTAATAGCAATATTATGTCTGAGAGCAGGTGGGAGGTCTCTTGGTCAGGAATCCTGTACATGCCACACCTCCTGCCCAGTCCTGGGAGGGGAAGAACTTCCCCTATATAAAACTGGGGCTGAGGCAGGGTTAGGGAGTTAAGAAGAGGAGCAGCATAGGAAAGAAAGATCAGGAGCTCAGTGGGAGCAGTGCTAAAAGGAATCAGGGGCTGGCAGCTGAAGAGCTCGCCCTGATTGAAGAGTTACCACCGGACCCGGAGTCCGAGGCTGTGGGGATTAACCTTGACCCTGCAGCAGAAACCGACCGGCAGGGGATTTCAGGTCCTCTGGCCAAGAAACCCGAAGGCACGGTCACACGCGTGGGACCAGCACCACCGTCGTGGAGCGGAAGCCACTAGAAGGCCCCGAGTCACCGGCCATACGGGTGAGCACCACACGGTACACTCAGGGACGTGGGCTACCTTTACCCGCCTCTAGCAAGGAAGCCAGAAGAGTACAATTAGTTGGGGAGGCCTACAACTCCGCCTGGCCAAGGGGGATCCCATCTGCTCAAGGACTGACCAGGCCCCGACCGCTAGCCAGTACTCCGGGAGGGTCTATCTTTGTCACCAGTAAAGACCCTGAACTACACCGCATTGTCTCTGAGTGGTTCCTGCTACCCCCATCATCCACGTCGGCTGCCCTGAGGCCATACCCCTCCCGTTGGGGGTTACACCATCCACGCTGCACCATCCTTCCACCGGCCTCAGCGGTCTGCCCTGCAGCGGCAGCTCCATAGCTGCATTCAACGGGTGGCGTAGTCGTCCTACATCTACTGCTAATATATCGCCACTTAGTCTGACACCCTGGGCACGGACCGGGTCACCGCCACAAGGACTACTACCCCTATCCAGATCCGGCTCCGGGTATCCCTTGAACATGGCCCAGGGGGCGCGTCACAAGCATGCCTGCGCTTCTCAGTGTCCGCGGGATGACAGGCTGGATGGCAGCTTTCTGCTGCGGTCCAGCCTGTCATCTCGATGTAGCAGAGCTGAAGCTGTCGTGGGAATCATGGAAATGTAAGGATGAGGTTGCTTAATTATTTTACTTTTATTGCAGAAGACATTGGCTTCAGCTGGAATGGGCGTGACGGTAAGTATGGTTTAATTTAGAACAATAAAGAATTGTGTGTTTATTTCAATTAAAGGACTTTATTCTGGGTGTTGTGTTTTTTTAAATACTTTACTAGAAATTCATGGTGGTCATGTCTAATACTGGCGTGACCCCATGAATTTCGGGCTTAGGGCCAGCTGATAATGCCAAGCTGGACTTAACCCCTTTATTACCCAGTGAGCCACCGCACCAGGGCCCTGGATGAGTTGGGTACAGCGCCAGAAGATGGCGCTTCTATGAACGCGCCATTTTCTGGGGCGGCTGCGGACTGCAATTTGCAGCTGGTGGGGCCCAGAAAGCTTGGGCCTCCCTGCGCTGCGGATTCCAGCTCCCAGCTGCCTAGTTGTACCTGGCTGGGCACAAAAATAGGGCGAAGCCCCACACATTTTTTTTTTAAATTATTTCATGAAATTCATGGAATAATTAAGAAAAAAAGGGCTTCCCTATATTGTTGTGTCCAACCAGGTACAAATAGGCAGCTGGTGGTTGGGGGCAGCCCGTCCCTGCCTGCTGTACCTGGCTGGACACAAATATAGTGCGAAGCCCCACCTCAATTTTTTTTTAATTATTTCATGAAATAATTTTTTTAAAAAAGGGCTTCCCTATATTGTTGTGTCTGGCCAGGTACAAATAGGCAGCTGGTGGTTGGGGGCAGCCCGTTCCTGCCTGCTGTACCTGACTGGACACAAATATAGGGCGAAGCCCCACGTCAATTTTTTTTAAATTATTTCAGGAAATTCATGAAATAATGAAAAAAAAATTGATGTGGGGCTTCGCCCTATATTTGTGTCCAGTCAGGTACAGCAGGCAGGAACGGGCTGCTCCCAACCACCAGCTGCCTATTTGTACCTAGCCGGACACAACAATATAGGGAAGCCCTTTTTTTCTTAATTATTCCATGAATTTCAAGAATTTAAAAAAAAAATACGTGGAGCTTCGCCCTATTTTTGTGTCCAGCCAGGTACAACTAGGCAGCTGGGGGCTGGAATCTGCAGCGCAGGGAGGCCCAAGCTTTCTGGGCCCCACCCGCTGCAAATTGCAGTCCGCAGCCGCCCCGGAAAATGGCGCGTTCATACAAGCGCCATCTTCTGGCGCTGTACCCAACTCATCCAGGGCCCTGGTGCGGTGGCTCACTGGGTAATAAAGGGGTTAAGGCCAGCTTGGCATTATCAGCTGGCCCTAAGCCCGAAATTCATGGGGTCACGCCAATATTAGACATGACCACCATGAATTTCTAGTAAAGTATTTAAAAAAAACACAAACACCCAGAAAAAAGTCCTTTAATTGAAATAAACACACAATTCTTTATTGTTCTAAATTAAACCATACTTACCGCCACGCCCATTCCAGCTGAAGCCAATGATCTCCTGCAATAAAAGTAAAATAATAAAGCAACATCATCCTTACCTTTCCATGGCTCCCACGACAGCTTCAGCTCTGCTACATCGAGATGACAGGCTGGACCGCAGCAGAACGCTGCCATCCAGCCTGTCATCCCGCAGACACTGAGAAGCGCAGGCTTGCTTGCGCTACTCAGTGTCTGGCTGTGACGGCATCCAGATGAGCCGAGGTCATGTCCAATGAACTGGGCTCACCTCATGCACGTCACTGACAGCGTGGGAAAATTCTCACGCTGAAGCGCTGAGTGCAGGAGAATTTTCCCACGCTGTCAGTGACGTACAAGAGGTGAGCCGAGTTCATTGTCGGCTCATCTGGATGCCGTCACAGTCAGACACTGAGGAGCGCAAGCATGCCTGCGCTTCTCAGTGTGTGCGGCATGGCAAGCTGGATGGCAGCGTTCTGCTGCGGTCCAGCCTGTCATCTCGATGTAGCAGAGCTGAAGCTGTCCTGGGAACCATGGAAAGGTAAGGATGAGGTTGCTTTATTATTTTTCTTTTATTGCAGGAGATCGTTGGCTTCAGCTGGAATGGGCGTGATGGTAAGTATGGTTTAATTTAGAACAATAAAGAATTGTGTCTTTATTTCAATTAAAGGACTTTATTCTGGGTGTTTGTGTTTTTTTTTTAACTTTGACTATGGGGTTAGTAATGGGGGTGTCTTATAGACGCCTCTCTATTACTAACCTGGGCTTGATGTCAGCTGGCATTATAAGCTGACATCAACCCCAACCCTATTACCCCCTGCCACCGCACCAGGGCAGCGTGGAAGAGCGAGGCTAAGTGCCAGAATTGGCGCATCCTATGGATGCGCCATTTCTGGGGCGGCTGACGGCTGGTGTTTCTAGCCTGGGAGGGGGCCAATATTCATGGCTCCCTTCCTGGGCTATTAATATCAGCCCCCAGCTGTCTGCCTAGCCTTTGCTAGCTATTAAATTAGGGGGGACCCCACGTCATTTTTTTGGGGGGGGTCCTCCATTTTAATAGCTAGTAAAGGCTAGGTATTCAGCTGGGGGCTGATATTAGTAGCCTGGGAAGCTCCGTGGGTATTACCCCCTTCCCAGGCTTCAAACATCTGCCCCAGCTGTCTGCTTAACCTCCGCTAGAGACTAAAATTACGGGGAACCCCACGCCAATTTTTTTTAATAATAAATCCTTTATTTTAATACTAAATGACAAGTACAGTAACCAACACTATCACTGTACTTATTATATATGTGACTGACATGTTTCTATCTATCTAATCTATGTGTGAAGCTCTATTCTGTCTGTTATAAATTGTCGGGTACAGATGCTGAATTGCCGGCTGGCTTTTTTAAAGAGACGGTGCATGAAAACACTATTATTTTTTTTGATAAATCCTTTACACTAAATGACAATTACAGTAAGCAACACTGTCACTGTACTTCCTATATATGTGGCTGACATGTTTCTATCTATCTAATCTATGTGTGATTCTCTATTCCTTCTATTCTAAACTGTCGGGTACAGATGCTGAATTGCCAGCCGGCTTTTTTAAAGAGACGGTGCATGAAAACACTATTATTTTTTTTAATAAATCCTTTGCAGTAAATGACAAGTACAGTAAGCAACACTGTCACTGTACTTCATATATATGTGACTGACATGTTTCTATCTATCTAATCTATGTGTGAAGCTCTATTCTGTCTGTTATAAATTGTCGGGTACCGCTGCTGAATTGCCGGCTGGCTTTTTTAAAGAGACGGTGCACGAAAACACTATTATATTTTTTAATAAATCCTTTACACTAAATGACAAGTACAGTAAGCAACACTGTCACTGTACTTCATATATATGTGACTGACATGTTTCTATCTATCTAATCTATGTGTGATGCTCTATTCCTTCATGTCTAAATTGTCGGGTACCGGTGTATGCCGCTGCTGAATTGCCGGCCGGCTTTTTTAAAGAAAGCGTCTTCTGAGCAGTTTGTGAGCTTTTGGACACCTTTGAAGGTGTTTTCTATGTGTTCCTATGTGTTTTTGTTTGCCTGCCATTGGTTTTAACGGTGTTCGACGGTGTTCTAAGGTGTTCGACGAACAGTTCGACGAACAGTTCCTCGAACATCCCGGCGTTCGACGAACCGAACCGAACCCGAACACTATGGGGGTGGCTCAACACTAATTATAACTGATAAGCGCACTCTCCTGTCAACGGACAATGCTGACAAGCTGACCCTTATCAAACAAGTGCTGGATTGGGCCAGACTTCTCATCACCACCAAATGACAGCAGAGTAACATAAAGTCAAATCTACTGTGTATTCCCATGCACCGCTTCACACCCACACATGGGTATACACTTCCTCATTTCGGCTGTATTTTGCTCTTCTCCTTATCCTCAGCCTCCATCACCAAGGTGACCGTGGTCCGTATTGCCAGCATTGCAAGTTCCTCCATCCTAATTTTTGGCAGCTTTTGCTTGGAAGGCATAGGCAAAGACTATGGGAGACCCACTCCCCCATAATGGGAATAATGTTTTTAATATGCTGTACTGCATGGTTCTTGTACGTGTTGCCAGCATTGCAAGTTCCTCCATCCTAATTTTTGGCAGCTTTTGCTTGGAAGGCATAGGCAAAGACTATGGAAGACCCACTCCCCAATAATGGAAATAATGTTTTTAATATGCTGTACTGCATGGCTTTTGTAAAGGGCATTAAAACAGTCTTGTTAAGCTTCTGTGACCTCCATGTCTCTTCCACGGGGCATTAAAACCGTCTTGTTAAATCACTCTGAACTCTACATCTCTTCCAAGGGGCATTAAAACCATCTTATTAAACCACTCTGACCTCCACATCTCTTCCAAGGGGCATTAAAACCATCTTGTTTAACCACTCTGACCTCCACCACTCTTCCAAGGGGCATTAAAACTGTCTTGTTAAGCTACTGTGACCTCCACGTCTCTTCAAAGGGGCATTTAAACCATCTTGTTAGACCACTCTGACCTCCACGTCTCTTCCAAGGGGCATTAAAACCATCTTGTTAAACCACTCTGACCTCCACGTCTCTTCCAAGGGGTATTAAAACCATCTTGTTAAACCACTCAGACCTCCATATCTCATCCAAGGGGCATTAAAACCATCTTGTTAAGCTACTGTGACCTCCACGTCTCTTCCAAGGGCCATTTAAACCATCTTGTTAAACCACTCTGACCTCCACGTCTCTTCCAAGGGGCATTGAAACCATCTTGTTAAACCACTCTGACCTCCACCACTCTTCCAAGGGGCATTAAAACCATCTTGCTAAGCTACTGTGACCTCCACGTCTCTTCCACGGGGCATTGATATTGTCTTTTTATTCCAGTGGGACCTCCACCACTCTTCCACGGGGCATTGATATTGTCTTTTTATTCCACTGCGACCTCCACCACTCTTCCAAGGGGCATTGATATTGTCTTTTTATTCCACTGTGACCTCCACCACTCTTCCAAGGGGTATTGATATTGTCTTTTTATTCCACTGCGACCTCCACCTCTCTTCCAAGGGGCATTGATATTGTCTTTTTATTCCACTGCGACCTCCACCACTCTTCCAAGGGGCATTGATATTGTCTGTCTATTCCACTACGACCTCCACCACTCTTCCAAGGGGCATTAAAATTATCTTGTTAAGCTATTTTGACCTCCACGTCTCTTCCAAGGGACTTTAAAACCATCTTGTTAAACCACTCTGATCTCCACGTCTCTTCCAAGGGGCATTAAAACAATCTTGTTAAACCACTCTGACCTCTACGTCTTGTTAAGCTACTGCGACCTCCTCCACTCTTCCAAGGGGCATTAAAACCGTCTGGTTAAACCACTCTGAACTCCACAGCTCTTCCAAGGGGCATTGAAATGTTGTTTTTAATTACCTCTAACCTCCACGACTCTTTCAACAGGCATTGCATTTCCTCATAATTTTAGTCAGCTTTTTCTTTTCAATGCATAGGCAAACATTAAGGGAGACCCACTCCCCAATAATGGGTAGAAGGTTTTTAGTACCCTGTAATCCATGTCTGTTTCAAGGGGCATTGCAGTTCCTCATAATTTTTGGAAAGCCTTCCATTCACTGCTTAGGCCAACAGTGTACAGGAGACCCAGTTGCTATAAATGGAAAAAACAGTTTAGTTAAGGCCCTCTGACCTCCATGTCACTTCCAAGGGGCATTGGAGTGCTTTGAAATTTTTGGTAGGCATTGCACTCACTGTATGCCCTATAACTGTGTAGCCGAACGGCTCCTTTTGGTACAGAAACATATCCTACAAGACATGTGTGGTTGACTGGCCTGATATAGATGTGTATGGTCCCTGTTCCTCCTGCTCTTTCTCCTTTGCCACCACCTCATCCATCATTCATCACCTGAAGCTTTGTTTTAACGGGAGTCATAGAACTGGGCTATTAGCAGGAAAACATCCAGCAATCCTCGGAGGAGGTAGGATATGCGCCAAAATGCTGACCACCTCAGGCCTAGTCGCTACTACATACATGCGCTTGCATTCCAAGGAACAGAAAGCTAAGGAGATGGATGGCCTCATGATCATGAATAATTTACTCGTTGTGTAGGAGGCCGACCACTGCTGCTGAACTTTGTGTTGAAGCCTGATTGACCCAGGACCGGCAATCCTCTATGTCTGGAGGACGTGTTGCATCCCAGTGTCCAACTGTGTCCCGGCTTCCACAATATTAACCCAGTGTGAAGGCATCAGTCAGATGGACCATCCCTGGCCACATTCACTTGTCCACGTGTTTGTGGTTAGGCTGTCCTTCCCACTAAATGCACTGGGGAGGGCACAGGTAATGTTTTGGTATGCGCACTTGTGTATAAATTGCACCGGGACAAATAGGGGCGGATGGGGACCGTCTATGGACAACCGGCCGTCCCCTAGCGGCTGGAGACAGAGTGTGGACACCCGGCCGTCTGGCGGCTGGGGACTGAGTATGAATACCAGGCCGCCGACGCAGACATGACATGGTGACCGGCGTCTGCCTCCACAAGCCTAAAAGGCCTCATTTCAAGTGCAAGCAATCTAGCAGTATAGTATTGCAGCCTGGGGGTGGGTGGGTGGCAGGCTGCACACTTACGCTTGCATTCCAAGAAAACAAAGCAAATGCTAACTTCTATTATCATCATCATGCTCCTCACCTTGCCACTCTCAACTCCCCTGATGGAGAAGCCAGGGCCCACCGGAGGAGTCTGGTTGTCTGGTGGGCTCGGCCAATGCTGCCCTAAAGCAGGCCAGGCTAAGAAAAGTGTGGGGAAGGTTACCAGGACAAATAGGGGCAGCTGGGGACCGAGTATTGACACCTGGCCGCCCCCTGGCGGCTGGGGACCGAGTGTGGACACCCGGCCGCCGGGCGGCTAGGGACTGAGTATGGATACCAGGCCGCCGACGCAGCCATGACATGGTGGCCGGCATCTGCCTCCACAAGCCTAAAAGGCCTCATTTCAAGTGCAAGCAAGCTATCAGTATGGTATTGCAGCCTGGGGGTGGGTGGGTGGCAGGCTGCATACTTGCACTTGCATTGCAAGGAATGGGGGAGGTACAATTGAACACTGCCCTGGGACAAAGACTTGCACGGGGATAGTTGCAAGTCTGCATCTTCTGATTCGGCAAGGATCACTTTTGATAGGCACACTTTCAGGCAGTGACCTGGGTGTCAGAGATGCTTCCAGGGGTCTTCCACATGCTGTTCCCATGTCTTTTCAGCACTGTATGCATGTGTCACACAGCACATGGCCAGATAAGGTTGTAAAATGTTAAAATGACATGTCCCGGTGAATGCATTTGTCACAGTTGAAAGCAATACAAAAGTGCAAAAAAGCATGAAAAATGCTACTTGTGAACATAGCCCAAGGTGTGGAGGAGTATTTTTGTTTTTGGTTATTTATTTTACCTTATACACAAGTCTTTACCCTGGAAAGGAAATTCCTTAACATATTTCACAGGAAAGCAGTTTCAGTTTTGGTTTTGAAAGTTTTACTGTGAGCCCGTAAAAGTGGCTTAATACCTCTGAACACGTTGTTGACAGCAGTGACCTGGGGGTCAGAAATGCTTCCTGGGGCGATCCCCATGCTGCCCCCATTGTCTTTTGAGCACTGTCACTATCATTTTGGGCACTTTTTAGGCTTTCTACAGACAGCCGGGGGTGCCGCTGCAAAAATGCTCGGGTCTCCCATAGACTAACATTGGGCTCGTTGCTCGGGTCGAGCACCCGAGTATCACGGTGAGCTCAGCCCGAGCTTCGAGCATCCGAGCATTTTAGTGCTTGCTCAACACTAATGATAAACATTAATATTCAAAACTATCTAACAATACCCATCTATGAAGCTGGGAATAATGCTCCAATAGGCCTGTTGGTTAGGAGTTAAAGTTGAGTATCTGACGCGCCCCCTGGGACATATTCCTTTTAGAGGGGAATACCCGGCACCGGATCAGATGGGGGTTTGTAGTCTCCGAGCGGCTGTGACCCGGTCCCGTGCCCAGGGCGTCAAGCTCAGTGTGATGTGGCAGTTCTACAGATGTTACTAAAGTTCTTTTGTGTCGACTACGCCACCCGTTGTGATGCGGTCACTGTGGCCGCCGCTGCAGCAGGGTCCGCTGAGGCTGATGGTGGGTGCGCAGCTTGGTGAGATAACCCCCAACGGGAGGGGTATAGCCTCAGAGGGGACAGGCGCAGAGGATGGGGGTTGTGGTGGTGTAGTGCAGACGGCAGTGAAGACAGAGTCGGGTTGTGCAGTTAAGGGTGTTTACTTACTGCAGATGTTGTACCGGTCACTCCAGCTGCTAGTGACCACCCGAGCCGTGCTGCGTCCACCAGGTCCTGGATCCAGCCAACCCCCAAACAAGTCCGGAGCGTGGCCCTGAGCTCTCCCTCTGTCCTTTCTTCAGCCGTCCCCACCAGTGATCCACCTAGGTCCAGCTCCCTCGGGCCTTCTGTTGGGACACCCTTGGCCCTGGGTTCCCTGACCCTTCATGTGGTGTGCCTTCGGGGTGAATGTGGTGGGTGGCCGTGGCAGATGCTGCCCACGGCCTCCGGTCTCTGGCTGGGGATTGTTTTTACCCCCACCAGTTTGGGTTCCGGTACCCTTTTGCTGACTCCTCACCCGGTGCTCTGATTTGGGTTCTTGGGTCCCTTCTCTTCTGTGCTCTGGGTCTTTCTCTTTTCTCCTCTCTCACTCTGGGTCTTGGTCTTTCTTCTCTCCTCTCCTAACTTGTTCTCTGCAGCTGATCCTCTCTGCATCTCACTCTCTGCGTCTGACCCTGATTCTAGTTGGTGCCCACCTTATATATCCCTCTATGTGTGAGCTCAGGTGACCAGCAACCAATGAGCTCCTAACTTTACCCAGGCTGCTCCCCCTATCTGCCCCTACACTACATGGGATGTTCCACCCCCCTCCCACTCCAGCCAGGAACAGACTCGGTCGTACCTGCACATTTCTAAGTGGGAGTACCGTTGGTCTGCTCCTCGGAAATGGGATGTATGTAGTGCATGCAGCCTACCGAGCTCAGTTCCACTCTCCATCCTTACCCGGGAGTGGAATATCACACCTCTGGGTTGAGGTGCAATACCCCTGTAGCAGCCGAATCCTCAGGGTGCTACATTCCCCCCTGGTAAATCACAGCACGTCCTCGGGCTGTAAGACATAAATAACACCAAAAACATACAAAATTTTCATATAAACATAATAAACATATAAAACACTATATAAATAACATATCTTAGCAGATAAAACTTTCTCGTCGTCTCTTGTTTCTGGTTCCTCCTCCGGACACTGTGCAACGTGTGTCCGGGAAAAGTGCGACAGTCTCTTAGAAAAACTGGTTTTCCTATAAAACCGGTAGGGGGCGCTTTAGGACGCGCAACTATATACAGGGGAAAGTTGGCCGCTCTCAGTCCTCGGCCAGGTAGAGGGAAGGGAATGGCTGCTCACAGTCCTCAGCCTGTAGGATGAAGGGGTTAACGGGTAAACAGTTCACTGGTCCCAACGGGGACTATTTTAGCAGCAACGGTTCACTGTGCCCCGACGGGCAACTATATACAGTCTCTATTCCCGTCCTCAACGACGGCTCCCTCCTGCTTTTTCTTGATATGGTGTTGCTTCAGACCCGTCCGGGTCCTCTGGCTCCTCCTCCCCGTACCGCAACTCCTCCTCCGTCAAGCGGTGTACGTGGAGGGCGTAAGGTCCTTTGGCACACTTGTGCCGGGTGAAAGTGACCTCGTCTCCGACGTAGAGGTCACGGCCTTTGTGACCTTCCGGCAGGTGGGACTCGACGTCTCTGCGGGTCACAAAAACGTCACCGCGGTTGTTACGGTCCCGAATAAAGCCCCACCCATGCTGCGGGTTGAACTTTATCACCGTCCCGATGGTGCGGGGACAGTGCGCTGCACGGGGGTTCCTCCTAGTCCGGCTCTTCTGCTCCGCGCTCCGGATTTGGGCCTGTTGTTCTCTGACCCGCCTCTCCTCCCGTTCTCTTGCAAACTCTGCTAGCTGCTGACGACAACACTCAGTACGCTCAGCGGCGACTGCCCGAGTTTCCTGAGTGAACCCCATTAGATCTTCTCCGGTGGGGTCCCACTCAAACTGCGCTTCCGCTAGCGGGGGCGAGATCCGTGCCACGGGCTTCGGAGCCGGAATCAGGGGTTCATCCAGGGGTCTTAGTCTCTGCTGCCGTTCCAGCTCATGGTATCCTTCGGGCCAGATGAAGGGCCGCCCGTCCGGCCATGTGAGCTGGCTGAACAAGTCCTCCCCCAGGTGTGGCACCCTTGGTTTTACGGGCGCGGGCGCGGTGGTGGTGGCGCCCGGGTTGCCCAGGCCTTGCGGCCAGGCCTGGGGCACCTGGAAGGTGAAGGGCACCGTTAGGACGGCGGCGCCCTGGGCTACCTGGCCTTGCGGCCAGGCCGGAGGCTCCGCGGAGGTAGGGGGCGCTGTTGGTGATGCGGCGCCCGGGGGTACTAGGCCTTGCGACCAGGCTGGTGGTATTTCCTGCTTTGTCACACTCCGGGTCGAGGCGCGTGACGTCACAGGGGTCGCTGCGGCGGCTTCCGGTCGGGGCCTAGTCCATGGCGGTGACATGGCGGCTACGGGCACAGCAGGGGGACTTTCGGGCTCTGCGACGGGGAGCTGGGGCAGGTAAGCGGTGTCACGGCTTGGGGTATAGGCGTCCCCTTTACCTGCCTCCATGCGTTCGGCTCCCTTCTCGGCGCCGTCTCCGGCCTTGGGTCCTCCCGCGCCATCCTCAGAGGCGGTCTGCTTCCTCTTCCAGGGTAGCATGCTCCGTTGACTGGTCTCTGCTTGCTGGGTCATCTCCCGGCTCCACTCCGCCAGTATCTCACGCTGTACCCGGGCCATCCTCCGTGCGAGGCCCTCCAGGGCAGTCTGTGCACACTCCCGGTCTCGGGGGAGCTGCGCTAAGATCTCCGCTAGACCTAGCGGGGTTGTGGACTCTAGCAGGCTCCTGACCATCGGGTCGGTGCTGCTATGCTCTTCTTCCGGCAGGCTCCTGGCCAGCGGGCCGGTGCTGCTCTGCCCTCCTTCCTCGGTCTCTAGCAGACTCCTGGCCAGCGGGCCGGTGCTGTTCTGCTTTCTCTCCATCTCCGGGTGAGCTCCTCCGCTACTCCTCGTTAGACCTCTTGCCTCCGGGTGCGCTCGCTCTAGACTGCTCCAGGCGACACCCATCTTTGTTCTCTTCTTTCGTCTCCTCCCACTTCGAGGGCGGTCCCGGGGCAACTCGGTGACTGTCAGCTCCAGGGGCTGTTCTTTCACGCTGACAGACACCTCCAGCATCACAGTCTCTGTTGGTGGGGGCGGTTTCCACTTTTGGCGCCATTTTCTGTCCCGGCCCACGATGGGAGGTGGCCTCCTGCCCTCCTTTGGCACGCCCATAATGGCGTCCGCTGCTCTTCCAAGGCGGGAAATCTGCGGTTTTGGCGGGAAGCGTCGCCCAGTGGCGGGAAACTCTGCAGATGGCGGGAACAAGTTGGAAATGGCGGACAATCGGCGGGAAACGACTGGTGATGGAGTCCGATGGCGTGGACCCTCCGGAACCGGCGGGAGACTTCTTTTTGAGGTAAACTCGTTCTTTTCTTCAGGCACGCAGTACCCGGGTGTTGTGGGCACGTAATCCTGCCGACTACGCCAAAGTTGACGCGCCCCCTGGGACATATTCCTTTTAGAGGGGAATACCCGGCACCGGATCAGATGGGGGTTTGTAGTCTCCGAGCGGCTGTGACCCGGTCCCGTGCCCAGGGCGTCAAGCTCAGTGTGATGTGGCAGTTCTACAGATGTTACTAAAGTTCTTTTGTGTCGACTACGCCACCCGTTGTGATGCGGTCACTGTGGCCGCCGCTGCAGCAGGGTCCGCTGAGGCTGATGGTGGGTGCGCAGCTTGGTGAGATAACCCCCAACGGGAGGGGTATAGCCTCAGAGGGGACAGGCGCAGAGGATGGGGGTTGTGGTGGTGTAGTGCAGACGGCAGTGAAGACAGAGTCGGGTTGTGCAGTTAAGGGTGTTTACTTACTGCAGATGTTGTACCGGTCACTCCAGCTGCTAGTGACCACCCGAGCCGTGCTGCGTCCACCAGGTCCTGGATCCAGCCAACCCCCAAACAAGTCCGGAGCGTGGCCCTGAGCTCTCCCTCTGTCCTTTCTTCAGCCGTCCCCACCAGTGATCCACCTAGGTCCAGCTCCCTCGGGCCTTCTGTTGGGACACCCTTGGCCCTGGGTTCCCTGACCCTTCATGTGGTGTGCCTTCGGGGTGAATGTGGTGGGTGGCCGTGGCAGATGCTGCCCACGGCCTCCGGTCTCTGGCTGGGGATTGTTTTTACCCCCACCAGTTTGGGTTCCGGTACCCTTTTGCTGACTCCTCACCCGGTGCTCTGATTTGGGTTCTTGGGTCCCTTCTCTTCTGTGCTCTGGGTCTTTCTCTTTTCTCCTCTCTCACTCTGGGTCTTGGTCTTTCTTCTCTCCTCTCCTAACTTGTTCTCTGCAGCTGATCCTCTCTGCATCTCACTCTCTGCGTCTGACCCTGATTCTAGTTGGTGCCCACCTTATATATCCCTCTATGTGTGAGCTCAGGTGACCAGCAACCAATGAGCTCCTAACTTTACCCAGGCTGCTCCCCCTATCTGCCCCTACACTACATGGGATGTTCCACCCCCCTCCCACTCCAGCCAGGAACAGACTCGGTCGTACCTGCACATTTCTAAGTGGGAGTACCGTTGGTCTGCTCCTCGGAAATGGGATGTATGTAGTGCATGCAGCCTACCGAGCTCAGTTCCACTCTCCATCCTTACCCGGGAGTGGAATATCACACCTCTGGGTTGAGGTGCAATACCCCTGTAGCAGCCGAATCCTCAGGGTGCTACATATCCTTACCCTGATAATACACAGGCCTTTGAATGCATACATAGCACTGTTTTTCCCATACTATAAAATCGGTAAATTTGATTCTATAAATAGAAGGCAATCCTACATGACTTTACATATGAGGAATTTAACAGTGGTTAGGGAACTTCTGCAATAGCAACTGGATTAGGACAAAGACATAGGCATTTACACTGCAAAATATTATATTCCAGGAACCTTTTACAAATTAATTTAAGAAAACAAGATGTCAGACACATTTTGTCTAGTACAGTTGAAATCCATTGTAGATGAATTTGTACAAACATTGAAGACAGGTATCACTTTTCATTTAAAGTGCTAGGTATCAAATGAACAGCCAGTTAGAAAACCTGAACTTTTGGCAATCAACCAGCGCAATGTTCAGAAAAGTAGATAAAAAAGAGCACAATAACACAGAAATAAATGAATATGAAAATCCTTGCCCCTTATCTATAATGTGAATACTTTTTTAATGGCTGGCTGTGGAAAATGACCCCAGCAGCAGTAAAAGCTGTAGCTTCCTTTTCTGCTCCTCTTTGCACCATGTATGGCATTTGCTGCTCACCCCCACTTCTACCGAGCAATGTCGCAGACACTTTCTGCTTTGCTCCAAATCTCTCCTCCTTATGGAAGACTGTCTTTTTACATGTCTGCCTCTGCTGGTGGGAAACAGGAACATTTAATGCTCTCTGTAATATTTCCAGAGGCAGAGGCGTATCTGGGAGGGGTGGGGGCAGTCGGGGCATATGCCCCAGGTGCAGCCAGAAGGGGGGCGCAGTCGGGCCGCCTAATGCGGTGGTCCGAGATGTCTCGCCAGCGGCTGCATTCTGCCACCCACTGAACCGGGATTCGGCCGTTCTCTGACTCAGCTATCAAACTGACAGCCAACTCACAAAAGCTGCAGCGCCGACTCCCAGCGTTCAATTGTACTTGCGTCTTTCGGACGCGAGTACAATTAAAGCTCTGACCATCTGCTTAGATCGATGTCAGTAGCGTGCGTGATCAGGTCATGTGATTATGCTGCTGACGTCACTCACCGACGCCCAGAAGAGAGAAGAACATCAGTGGTAAGTGCTCCTGTGGCTATGGAGCTGAAGACACTGAAGATTCAGTATGGGGGGGTATTTATTCAGGGTGCAGGGCATCTATTTATTCTGTATGGGGGGACATTTCTTTACTGTGCAGGGGGGCTAATTATTCAGTGTGGAGGGGGATATTTATTTAGTGTTGAGGGGGATATTTATTCAGAGTGCAGGGCGGGGATTTATTCCGTGTAGAGGGGGGGATTTATTCAGTGTGGGGGGATTTATTCAGTGGGGAGGCTTAGCAATACATTTTCAAATGTACCTCTCCACTGTTACCAGTGTGAGATGGGGCCTCATTCTCAAGACACTGTAGGTCCCTAAAGATGGACCTGCATCAATCCATAGGAAAGACCTGCATGTTAGAATGCATAAATGTTTGACATAAGGCAACCCATTTAACTCTTTAAATAGTACCTATCACCAATCTGGGGCTGCTCTTTTTATCTAATGAAAGAGTGGATAACCCCAGATTAGTCATTTTTCTAAAAAAACATTTTCTAACAAAACCCCAAAGAATTGATCTTAATGTACACTGAAAGGAGAGGACTTTCTAGCAACGTTGGCCCTGAACTTTTGGGTTGTCCCATCATGCAGAGCAGGAGCCGACAACCCTTGGCGGCCACTCTGGCAGTGAAAGAACAAGATCTTATGATATCTAGCTGTTCGCACTAATGAACAACTGGTGTCTAAGTTGTTCCTGCTGTAATGATTTTATCATTTTGTAATAACTTAATGTAGTATGCAGCACTAGGTTAGTACAAACAGCGAGATGCATGCCAAATTCCACAACCCAGAAGGTTCCGTTTTTGTTTTTTCTTCCTCTTCTTCTAAAAGAGATAACTTTTTGACTTTTCCATCAACATAGACGTATGAGGGTTTGCTTTTTGTTGGACGAGTTATACAGTACTTTTGAATGACTCCATTCATTTTATCATGTGATGTACTAGAAAGCTGAAGAAAAATCCAAGTGCTGCAGAAAATGCAAAAAAGCGCAATTCCCACAATAGTTTTTTTTTTACTTAAAGTGTTCACACTGTATATAAGGTAAAAATTAACCGACAATATGATTTTTCAGGTCACCCTTTTGGGGTACATGCCACATTTTAATTTTTTTTTATTGTATTTTTTAGTGAACTGCAGTGACTGAAAAACTGCATTTCTGGTCTTTTTTTCAGCATTTAACGTACACTTAAAAAAATTATATTTTGATTACTTTTCATTTTTTTGGACCTTTTTTTGAATGTGGAAAATGTTAATAATTTAAACTATATATATAGTTGCAAGGCTTGTATCTAACACTTCCTCCAGTGCTTCTGCATCCTCCACCTCCTCTAGGGCCTTCACCTGCGCCCTCAACCTCTGCCTAAATGAGACACATGTTCCAAAAGTGCAGAGAGAATCCCCCCACCTCCTTACTGCGCAGCCAGGGCTCAAAGCAATCAGGCAGTGTTAAAATTAATATGCCTTGGAGATCACAGTCATGCAGCTGAAAAGTTGTGGACAGCTCTCCAGGCCAAGTTTGAGCAATGGCTATTTCCACTAAACCTGGAGCAAGGGAAGGCCATGTGCGATAACGGTGCAAACCTGGTGGCGGCCCTATGCCGGGGCAACCTCACACACATGCCTTGCATGGCTCGCATCCTCAACCTGCTGGTACAGCAATTTCTCCACCATTATCCCGGCCTGGATGCGCTGCTGCAGAAACCACGGTTTCTGTGTGCTCACTTAAAACTATAAAAATGAGCAGGATCTTTAGCATAAAAACTAGACTACTAGACAACGAGCAAACTCCTTCATGATGATAGAGGTCACCATCTCCTTAGCTTGCTCGTACTTTTCTTTGGGAATGAGCTTGTCTCTAACCAGCCAGGAATATCGAGTGAACGGCACGCCATGATTTGGTATTAGCACTCAGTACCAGAAGTGAAGCCATCCACAATTTCTATACCTCAGGAATTTTATTTGGTAGACTGGCTGCCCAAACATTAGTTTCTCTCAAAGCAACTGAAGATACTGAGTGGCAGTAGGTGCAAGTTTCTCCAGCATGACCTGTTTGTTATTGTTAGATATCAGAGGGAGAACATAACTGGGCTTTGCCAAGGTGCCATTTTGTATCTTAAGTCTTATAGACCCTGCACTTGCGGCCTTACATTCTGCAGGATGGTGGGGAAGGAGACAGTAGGTTGTGGAGTTGCATTAGCTTCGGTGGTGTTGAGGTGGCAGCGAGGCAATGGCAGGCTGTAGGCTGTCTTAAAGAGATGGGTTTCAGGTTCTGTCTGAAGGATCCAAATATGGTGGCTAATTGGACGTGTTGAGGCACAGAATTCCAGAGGATGGGAGATATTTGGTAGAAGTCTTGGAGGCGATTGGGTAAGGAACAAATAAGTGTGGAGGAGAGAAGGAGGTCTTGGGAGGACCGGAGATTAAGTAAAGGAATATATGGGGAGATTAGTTCAGAGATGTAGGGAGAAGAAAGGTTATGGATGGCTTTACTGGTCAATGTTAGTAGTTTGAACTGGATATGCTGGGTAATTGGGAGCCAGTGAAGGGATCTTATTGATTGCAATCTTATAGATTGCCAGTCCACAGTAAAAAAGCAGCCATAGAGTGTCTGGGAACCTTCACACAGACTTTTCTTAGCCAGGGCTGCTTCTAGGCAGGGTTGGACGGGCCCACCAGTGAAACAGAGACTCCTCCGGTGGGCCCTGGCTTCTCCTTCAGGAGAGTTAATAGCGCAAACCTAGCAGCCGCTATGGGGCTCTTGAGCAGGGGAGAAATGTGGTCCCTCAGAATCAAATCCTCTGGTGGGCAAAATGTTCTTCAATCTTACACTGCTTCTCGGAGTCAGTTGTATTTGACCTCAGCCATATTCTTTAGCTCAGTGAAAGTACTGGCATTGAGGGAAACCGTATCTACTCTGGCTGTGATTTCTCCCAGGGAAGCCCTCTAATGCAGCTTGTTCCATAAGCAATGACAGCACGTCCAACATCAGCTCACACTTCTTGGTGGTGCTTCGACACACAAAGATCTTTCTTTGCGCCTTGAATATCAGGACTACAGAGTTGGGCCATGGCCTGATCTGCAATGTGTTTTGAGAAATAGCTTGCATAAGCAAAGCCACAGTTTAGGCCACTCAAAGTCATCATTAAGCAAAACTCATACAGCTTTCCCACAGACTGAAAGAGGGGTATCAAGACTTCCAAGACAGCCAAGACTTCCCTGTCCTCACCAAGAGGACAACTGTCCATGTTCTCCTCCTCCTCCTTATTATTACCCAATCCATGCTGAGATGAGATGAGGCTGGGCTGTGTAGTATCACCCTGTATAGTTCCTTACCCCATCTGCAATGCCTCCTGTTTAACTGTGGGCACCGAGCGTTTCAGTAGACAGAGAAGCGAGCTGGTGATCCTAATTATGGCATCATCACCGCTCACCATCTTGGCGGAGTCCTCAAAGTTTTGTCAGACATCCATGCCCACTCAGCAGCTCTTATGTGCGTAGGCTGACCTGAATTCTGACGGGCGTGTTGAAGCTGGTACTCAACAACTGCCCTCTTCTGCTCACAAATCCTTCCCAAGATCTGCAACGTTGATTTCCAATGTGTGGTGAGATCGCACAAGAGTCATGAGCTGGAAGCTGCAAACACTGCTGAAGCACTGCCAAGGTGGCGGAAGCTGTAGCTGACTTTTTGAAATGGGCACATACGCGTTGTACTCTCACAAGCAGCTCTGGCAGAACTGGGTAGGTTTTGAGAAACCGCTGAACCACTAAATTGAGCATATTTAGTGCTCTCTCATTACTAATGTGTACTAATGTGTACCCCTGTATGGAGAACAATATCAGCACCAAAAAAATTAAAAGTTTAAATATAGCCTGCTTTATATACCATGGTACTAAAAAAAACAATTTTCGATGATATCTTGCGTACCCCTGTGACAACAATATCTGCACCAATAAATTTATTTCACTAGAGTAGAACTAGTATAATGGCAATCAACATCTCTTCCACTACAGCCAACCCAGCAGATGGAGACCCAACTAGGAGTGGTCACATTTCAAAAAATTAGGGCCTGACACCACTATTTCAGTGGCCAACTAATTGGAGATAGTGGAGTTCAATATCTTAGCTTTGTCATGTATAGGAGGAAACAATCTTTTATGTGACCACAATTATGGGACCGAGAGCTGGCTGCATTGCTGAGAGAGGGCGGAGTACGGTGAACCGGACAAACTGATGGACCGTGACTGAGGTGCAGGCGGAAATGTTACGGTGGATTGAGAAACATGTGGTGTCCTCGGAGAAACAACCACAGCAGCCATGTGCACTTCTGTTACAGCTGGCGGACTCTCACTCAGCCTGACTAGAGCGGGTATAGAACTGGAGGAGGAGGAAGAAGCAGTAGATGCGATTGAGGGGGCGGCTGATGGTTGTTTATTGAAAACCAATTTTGAGTTTATCATGTTTGTGTACCCCTGTGTGGAGAACAATATCGGCACCAAAAATTAATTTCACTAGAGTATAACTGTTAGAACCCTCCTGTTTGTTTTTGTTTCTATCTTGTGTTTTGCGGTCACGTGACCATATTCCTATATATTCCAGCTCCACCCTTCTGGCCTTGCCGGATTTCAGTGTTGTTTTGACTGTCTTTCTAGCCAGGTGCTTTTGTGCCTATCTGTCTCTAGTTTGCTTGGTCCTCTGGACTAGTGTTGAGCCACCCCCGTAGTGTTTGAGTTCGGTTTGGTTCGTCGAACACCCGTGTGTTCGCCGAACTGTTCGTCGAACACCTTCGAACACCATTGAAACCAATGGCAGGCAAACAAAAACACATAGAAACACATAGAAAACACCTTCAAAGGTGTCCAAAAGCTGATAAACTGCTCAGAAGACACAACTAACACATGGAAAAGTGACAAGTACATATAGTCATGAGAAAAGATAAGAGGTGGAGGAGTAAAAGGAGGGGGAGACACAGATATAGGCATGTCATGCCCTTCTAAAATCCAAAAAGTGAGAAGCCGACACGTTCAGTCCGCTCCTGCCCGTGCCACCTCCGTGTTGCCGGGTTTGTGCCAGAGCCGCGGTGAACCCTGACGGCCAGCCCCCCTCTCCCAATACTGGTGCCTGTCCGCTGGTGGGTCGAGCGAGCCCCCCTGTGGTGGAGGCAGCTCTAAGCTTTTTAATTTAAATTGTCTCTCTAATTTGAATGAATACACTTTAAATCCATTTACAAGGATCTATTGGAGGGCAAGTCTCATGCCAGCAGCCGCGTAATTCCAGCTCCAGTAGCGTCCACTAAAGCTGCTGCAGTTAAAAAGCTTTTATAAGGATCGAGCTCGGCTGTCCACTGCAAGGCATCCTACTGCCAGTCCCAGCCCCTATGCCTTGGGGTGCCTCCTGATGCTCTTCACTGAGTATCCCGTGGTCCCGAAGCATTTCCTTTGAAAAAATTAAGTGTCCAAACTACAGGTGGTGTAGCTTGCTTAACAGCCGGGATAATCCGCTGACTAGCAGACACTGCTACTAGGCACAAAGTATTTCCTGGGCTAGATGCAGTTAAAAATTTGTAATTAGATACTCTCGTTGGATGCTGAGAAAGCATTCCATAGAGTCTCCTGGCACGCCATATATGATTCTCTTAAAAAGCTTGGGGTAGGGGTCTAGGGGACCCTTTTATAGCCAAAATCACGGCCCTGTATCACAATACGTCACCTAGGCTGAAGATAAATGGAACTGTAGCACCCTGAGGGCTCGGTTGCTACAGAGGTATTGCACCTCACCCAGAGGTGTGATATCTCACTCTCAGGTAAGGATGGAGTGTGGATCAGGACCCGACACCTGCATGCATTACACCACATTGCCGTGGGGCATGGCGACCAATATGCCTCTGAGATGGGCACGACAGTCCCTGTCCCTGGCTGGAGTGGGGGGAGGGAACACTGAGGAAGGGGAACCCTGTAGGGCAGGAGCAGGGAGGAAGCAGTTCCTGGGTGCATTGAGAAGGGAGTATAAAAGGTGGGCACCATCTTAGTTCAGTGCAGAGAAGTCTGAGCAGAAGTGGCAGGGAGCAGGGGCTCTGCATGAGCTCTGCTCCGGAGGCGGGCCTAGTAACAGAGCCCCAGGCCTGGAAGAGGGAGAAGGAAGGAAGAGGAGCAGAGAAGGCTCCAGGAACGAGGAATGAAGGGATCCCAGGGGTGCGGACGGGCGAGTCGCCACCGCACGCCCGAATCCACCTGCGTGGAGGGGTCAGGCCAAAGGGGAAGACCGGTCCCCGAAACTAGTGGAGGCAGGAAACGACCCTCAGCTAGAAACCGGAGGCTGTGACATTTTATGTGGCGCAGCCCCTCGCTACACCCGCTAGGAGGGCACCACATAGGGTCAGGGAAACTGGCGCCAAGTTTACCAAGAGGAGGCCCGAGGCAGCTGGACAGAAGGGTTGGTAAGAAAGGCCAGACAAAGGACACACAAAGGGGGTCCTGTGAAGCGCTCCAAAGTTATCTGGGAGTTGTCTGAGCCCCTCACCTGGTGAGCACAGTACGACGTGGGCAGCCGTTACCTGCAGACGTGGTCTGGATAATAAGAACTGTGAGTAAAGGCCCTGGACTGCATCACTGACTCCATGTCGTTACTGCTGCTGCCCTGCACCATCACCCCCATCCTCCGCATACACTGCCCTGAGGCTATACTCCTCCCGTGGGGAGTTATGCTACGCTCTGCTGCACCCACAACACCAGCCTCAGCGGTCTGCCCTGCAGCGGCGGTTCACTCTGACCGCAATCCACGGGTGGCGTAGTCGGACATTTCAACATCAAAACCACATAAATAGATCCGCCACTGGTTTGACCGCCCTGAGCCACGGAACCGGGTCGCCGCCACGGAGACTACAACCACCAGCATCCACCAAAAAGGGTCCGGCTCCGGGTGTCCCAAGGCCCAGGGGGTGCATCAGAACATTTTCATCACCTTTCACAATCACCAATGGGACAAGGCAGGGATGTCCTCTGTCCCCTCTCTTATACATCCTAGTGACGGAGCACCTGCTCTCATCAATTCGCCATAACCCCAATATTAGGTGGATTGAGGTGGGAAGCACCGAGTACAAGTGCTCTCTATTTGCTGATGATGTCCTAGTATATATCACTCAATCACATATATCCATCCATGCTGTTATGGCTGAAATAGATCACTTTGTTACATGGTCAAATTTTAAAATCAATGCAGCGAAGTCTGAGGCCCTCGATGTCTCCCTCCCCAAATCCATATAGGATTCCATCCAGTCCAACTTTCCCTTTGCCTGGCCCTCACAGGGTATCAAATACTTAGGAATTCCTATTCATAGAGACCTCTCCCATCTATGTTATCTTCATTTTGGGCCCTTTATTGAACAATTCCATACAGACCACGGTTGGCAAGTTAGAACTGTAAGATTCACTACGTGAACCACTGGTGTTTTGTGGAAAAGCACATGTACACTGTGTTCCAAATTATTATGCAAAAAGTGTTTAGGAGTGATAAGGGAAGAATTTGTTTGTTTGTCAGTTAAACTCATTGATGGTGATGTGTGTCAGGGCTCTTTATATCACTGTAAGCAATTGCAGACACCTGTGCTAATTAGTTTGGCAGGTGTGTCCAATGAAAGGCAAGACTACTTAAGAAGGCTGTCTCACATTATTAAGCAGCCTACATTTTCTGCCAAAATGGGAAAGAAAAAGGATGTGTCGGCTGCTGAGAAGCAACAAATTGTGGAGTGTTTAGGTCAAGGCATGACTACAATCAACATTGTGCGATGATCAGGATGAAGTGTCTTGGCAATCAAGAAGTATGTAGCTGATTCACAGTACACACGTGTGCGTGCTGATAAGGGCAAATTGAGGACTCTTTCCTACAGGCAATTACGTCAGGTTAAAAGAGCAGCGGCAAAAAAACATTTTCAGAGCAGCAGACAAGTTTTTGAAGCTGCTGGTGCCTCCAACGTCCCCCGAACAACAAGATGCAGGGTCCTTCAGAGGTTTGCAGCTGTGCATACGCCATCCTGTCGACCTCCTCTATCCACTTCACACAAGCAGAAACGGCTCCAGTGGGCCAAACATTACATGAAGACTGATTTCAAAACTGTTTTGTTCACGGATGAGTGCCGTGCAGCGCTCGATGGTCCAGATGGATGGAGTGGAGGATGGCTGGTTCATGGACACCCCACGCAAACACGGCTACAGCGCCAACAAGGAGGAGGTGGAGTAATGTTTTGGGCTGGAATCATGGGGAGAGAGATTGTCGGCCCCTTTAGGATCCCTGAAGTCGCTAAAGATGAACTCCATAATGTATGTGGATTTTCTCAAACAGCACTTCCTGCCATGGTTCAAGAAGAAGAACCGTGTATTTCACAGCAAGATCATTTTTTTGCATGATAATGCACTATCTCATGCTGCACATAAAACATCTGCATCTCTGGCTGATATGGGCATAAAAGGGGACAAACTTATGGTGTGACCCCCATGCTCCCCTGACCTCTACCCCATTCAGAACCTCTGGAGCATCATCAAAAGGAGTGTCTATGATGGCGGGAGGCAGTTCACATCTAAGCAACAGCTCTGGGAGGGTATTCTGTCCTCATGCAAAACAATTGAAGCAAAAACCATCCAAAACCTGACAAATTCAATGGACGAGAGAGTTCAGAAGCTCCTTTCGAACAAGGGGTCCTATGTGAAAATGTAACATCACCTAGAATAAAGTTTTGAGTTGAAAACTGTTTGATTTCAGTTTCTAATAACCTGCTAATGCTTATAATTTCAAAAATGACCATTTTTTTGGTCTTTATTAAAATGAAAAGGTTGATCGAAAAGTTTGGGGGATCTAAGAGTGTGGCAACCCAGTAGTCATGATTACTTCGAATTCTGACAATATGAGGGTCATGTTGCAGGTAGTGCAGCAAGAAGGCACTTATGTGTCTTGCGCATCTCGGAGCCCCAAAATTATTTTCCGGGCTAGATGCAGCTAAAAATTATTATTAATTTTAAATCTGGTGGAGCTTATTATAGATGGCCTAATAGAATCAGTGCTGCACACTGCTACAAAGCCCAAATTATTTTCCAGCCAAGATACAGATAAACATGATTAGTAATTTGAAAGCTTAAAACGGTTGGTAGGGTGATTTTAACCAATCATCAAGCTTTTACTCTCCCCAGGATGACACAGGGGTAGAAAAGTCGTTTCGGATCCATGATTTGTTCATCTTTATGAACGTGAGTCTGTCTACATTATCAGTGGAGAGCCGCGTGCGCTTATCTGTCAGTACACCACCAGCAGCGCTGAACACACGTTCAGACAGAACGCTGGCTGCGGGGCATGACAAGATCTCCAAGGCGTAAGTGGCTAGCTCCGGCCATTTATCCAGATTGGAAGCCCAAAAAGAGCAAGGGTCCAGTGACACAGTCATGGCTTCAATGTTTACTTGGAGATACTCCTGTACCATCGTCTCTAGGCGCTGACTATGTGTCAGACTTCTTGTCTCCTGTGGCCTTGCAAAGGATGGGCTAAAAAAGTGGTGAAATGATTCCGCAAAATTGATGTTACCAGCAGATACTGTGGTTCTGTTACAGTTTGAGTGCTGAACACTTGACGGTCCCACGGTTGGCAAGTTGGAACTGTGAGATTCACTACGTGCACCACTGGTGTTTTGTGGAAAAGCACATGTAAGATTCTGCAACAGTCTCTGCTGATACTCCTGCATGCGTGCATCCCTTTCTATGGCAGGAATAATTTCTGCAAATTTACTTTTGTACCGGGGATCTAACAGTGTGGCAACCCAGTAGTCAGGATTATTTCTAATTCTCACAATTCGAGGGTCATGTTGCAGGTAGTGCAGCAAGAAGGCACTCATGTGTGTTGCGCATCCAGGAGCACCAAGTCCCTGTTGTGTTGGTGGCGAGGTAACAATCATGCTTCCTTCCTCTGTCCTCTCCCCCCAACCTCGCACAACAGAAATGTGATCAAGATCTCCCTCATCTGATGAGTCTTCCATCAGTTCGTCCTCCACTTCTTCCTGGGCTCCTGCACCTTCCTCACTAGTTTGGCTGCTACCATGCGCCCTGGTAAAACCATCTCCCCCACCCTCACATGCCTGCCGCCTTGGTGCTGCCGACCGTCTGGACCTTGCAGATGTTAGCCCTTCCGCATACAACTCCTCCTCCTCTACTTCCTCCACCTCCTCTTGTGCCACCACCTGACTCCGAATTCTGTTTAACATGTGCTCCAGCATGTAAATCACCGGAATAGTCATGCTGATAATGGCATCGTCAGCACTAAACATCTTCGTCGCCATTTCAAAACTGTTCAGAAGGGTGCATAGGTCCCTGATCTGAGACCACTCCTCCAGCGTGATTTGCCCCACCTCTGGATCTTATTGGCCCAGGCTATACGTCAGAACGTATTGCACCAGGGCTTGTCGGTGCTGCCACAGTCGCTGCAACATGTGCAGAGTTGAATTCCACCGGGTAGGCACATTGCATTTTATCCGGTGAAGTGGCAGGCCCAACGACTTCTGTAGAGATGTAAGTCGCTGAGCTGCGGGATGCGAACGGCAGAAGTGAGCACACAGCGACCGTGCCCTCTGCAGAAGGCCATCTAGTCTGGGATAGTGGGCTAAAAATTGCTGGACAACTAGGTTCAACACGTGAGCCATACAAGGCACGTGTGTAAAATTGCCCCGGCGAAGGGCCGCACCCAGGTTTGCAGCATTGTCGCACACGGCCTTCCCTGGTTTCAGGTCCAGTGGAGACAACCATTCATGAAATTGGTTCTCCAGAGCTGACCACAACTCCTCAGCTGTGTGACTCACATTTCCCAGACATTTCAAAGTAAAAACCGCCTGATGACGTTGAGTCCTACTGCCAGCATAGTAAGGAGGTGTGCAGGATCCCTTCTGCGCAGTTAGAAAGCTTGTGGCATGACCAGACAGGCTTTGGGTGCAGGTGGAAGACCGAGAGGAGATTGAGGAGGCAGAAGCAGTGGAGGAACTTTGACATAAAGAGGAATGACGCACAACTCGTGGGGACGGCAAGACTTGGACAGCAGCCCCTTGTCCTGCTGTCACCATAGTTACCCAGTGCCCAGTCAGCGACATGTAAAGCCCCTGTCCATGCCTACTCGTCCAAGTGTCTGTGGTTAAATGCACCCTGTCACTCACAGAGTTTCTCAAAGAAGCGGTGATGTTGTGTGCGACATGCTGGTGGAGCGCAGGCACACCTTTCTTTGAGAAGTAGTGTCAACTGGGCATCTGGTACTGGGGCACTGCGATGGACATAAGGTCTCGAAAATCCTCTGTGTCCACCAGGCGGAAAGGCAGTATTTCTGTAGCCAAGAGCTTGCAGATGGTGAAATTCAACCTCTTAGCTTTCTCATGGCTAGGAGGAAATGGTCTTTTACTTGTCCACATCTGAGGGACCGAGGGCTGGCTATTGTGCTTAGACGGGGTTGATAAGGGTGTCCCCGGCAAACTGCCGGTCTGTGAGGAAGATGCAGGCGGACATGTTAGGTTGCCTTGATCCAAAGGTGGTGCTATCGATGTCGGACAGCGCTCAACACCAGCTGGTGTTACCACCTCCAAAGAAAATGATGACCTGCCAATCACACTGGCTGTTGCGGGTAAAGAGGTGGCAGGTCTGCGCCCCAAAACAGGTGTGACTGCTGTCACCCCAGTCACAGAGGATGAAGAGGCCGCGGATGCACAAGATATGGCAGACGGTGGTTGGCCCGGCCGGCTAGGCCGCATTGTAGCACACTGAGCTTCCCACTGCAACTTATGCTTCATGTCCATGTGCCGGTTCATGCATGAAGTACTCAAATTATGTATTTTTTGGCCTCTACTTAGCTTTTGCTGACAAATGTTACAGATAACACGAGTTGGGTCATCTTTATCGATCTGAAAAAATGCCCAGGCTATGCAAGGCTTAGCACCCATGCGACCTGAAGAGCCACCACGACTTGTGGTGAGAGGCAGAGTTGTGTTTGAGGATGCAGTTGTTGACGTGCTTCCAGTACTACGTTTCTGTCCAGGAAGGCGCAACCTGACCTCGTCGTCACTAGCATCTTCCTCCACCTCCTCTGCTGACCTCATCTCTTGGCTGACTGTGGGTTGACAGTAAGTGGGATCTCCAACCTCATCATCATCACCCTGTGCGTTATCACACCCGTCGTCCTCAGAGCCAACCTGTTCCTGCCCTGACAAAAAACTAAAGTTGTCGCTCCAATCAGGTATTTGAGTCTCATCATCGTCTTCCTCATTGTCTCCACCAACAGGAGTTACAGTTTGGGAATGAGGGTCTACATTATGGTCAGAACCTTCTGTGTCTGGTCCTGGATCCGACTCATAAAGATTCTGGGCATCAGTGCAGATCATTTCCTCGTCTGGATTCACAGAAGCGCTGGAGTCGACCTCTGATTCCCAGGCTATAGTATGAGTAAACAGCTCTGCAGACTCAACCATCTGTTCTACCTCATACTCAGACGGGCAGCTGGAGATTTGGGAGCTGTGAGGAAGCAAGTGCGATTGGGGTGACACCTTTGAGGACTGGAGTATTTGTGATGTTGAAGTTGATGTGGAGGAGAGCCCACTTAAAGGAGCACTTGATATCCGTTGAAGCACCTGCTGTTTTTGTGCCTCATCTGGAATTTGTAGCGATTGGCGTGGCCGTAAGAAAGGTATCTTATCACATTGTCCGCTAAAAGAAGTAGACATTTTAGTTTAGCTGGAAGATGGTCTTTCTTCTGCAGATGTTACTGTTGCTTTAACACCTACCCCACGGACACAACCTTTTTTCCCCTTCCCAACACACCTATTCCCCTTTCCACCAGCAGCAGGTCTTTTTCCACTCATTTTGGTGGTTAACTAATTCACAACTGTGGAGTTGTTTGCACAAAAAAACAATGGATGGGAACCGAGCAGAGCTGAGTGGCCAAACTGTGGTATTAGGCCAAAACTATTGGCTGGGTTAGATGCAGAAAAAAATTATATTCAATTTGCAACCTGATGGAGGTCAGTATAGATGGACTAATAGACCAAGTCCCACACACAGCTAGAAGCCCAAATATTTTTTCAGAGGTAGATACAGAAAAAAATTGTATTCAGTTTGCAACCTGATGGAGGTCAGTATAGATGGACTAATAGAACAAGTCCTACACACAGCTAGAAGCCCAAATATTTTTTCAGAGGTAGATGCAGAAAAAAATTATATTCAGTTTGCAACCTGATGGAGGTCAGTATAGATGGACTATTAGAACAAGTCCCAAACACAGCTAGAAGCCCAAATATTTTTTCAGCGGTAGATGCAGAAAAAAAATATATTCAGTTTGCAACCTGATGGAGGTCAGTATAGATGGACTAATAGAGAAAGTCCCACACACTGCTAGAAGGCCAAAAATTTTTTCAGAGCTAGATGCAGACAAAAAATTTTGAATTCGCAACCTGATGGAGGTCAGTATAGGTGGACTAATAGAACAAGTCCCACACACTGCTAGAAGGCCAAATATTTTTTCAGAGCTAGATGCAGAAAAAAATTATATTCAGTTTGCAACCTGATGGAGGTCTGTATAGATGGATTAATAGAACAAGTCCCACACACAGCTAGAAGCCCAATATTTTTTCAGAGGTAGATGCAGAAAAAAAATATATTCAGTTTGCAACCTGATGGAGGTCAGTATAGATGGACTAATTGAGAAAGTCCCACACACTGCTAGAAGGCCAAATATTTTTTCAGAGCTAGATGCAGACAAAAAATTATTTTTAATTTGCAACCTGATGGAGGTCAGTATAGATGGACTAATAGAGAAAGTCCCACACCCTGCTAGAAGGCCAAATATTTTTTCAGAGCTAGATGCAGATATAAATTATTTTTAATTTGCAACCTGATGGAGGTCAGCATAGATGAACTAATAGAGAAAGTCCCACACACTGCTAGAAGGCCAAATATTTTTTCAGAGCTAGATGCAGAAAAAAATTATATTCAGTTTGCAACCTGATGGAGGTCAGTATAGATGGACTAATAGAACAAGTCCCACACACAGCTAGAAGGCCAAATATTTTTTCAGAGGTAGATGCAGATAAAAATTATTTTTAATTTGCAGCCTGATGGAGGTCAGTATAGATGGACTAATAGAGAAAGTCCCACACACTGCTAGAAGGCCAAATATTTTTTCAGAGCTAGATGCAGACAAAAAATTATTTTGAATTTGCAACCTGATGGAGGTCAGTATAGATGGACTAATAGAGAAAGTCCCACACACTGCTAGAAGGCCAAGTATTTTTTCAGAGCTAGATGCAGACAAAAAATTATTTTTAATTTGCAACCTGATGGAGGTCAGTATAGATGGACTAATAGAGAAAGTCCCACACACTGCTAGAAGGCCAAATATATTTTCAGAGCTAGATGCAGATAAAAATTATTTTTAATTTGCAACCTGATGGAGGTCAGTATAGATGGACTAATAGAGAAAGTCCCACACACTGCTAGAAGGCCAAATATTTTTTCAGAGCTAGATGCAGAAAAAAATTATATTCAGTTTGCAACCTGATGGAGGTCAGTATAGATGGACTAATAGAACAATTCCCACACACAGCTAGAAGGCCAAATATTTTTTCAGAGGTAGATACAGATAAAAATTATTTTTAATTTTCAGCCTGATGGAGGTCAGTATAGATGGACTTATAGAGAAAGTCCCACACACTGCTAGAAGGCCAAATATTTTTTCAGATCTAGATGCAGACAAAAAATTATTTTGAATTTGCAACCTGATGGAGGTCAGTATAGATGGACTAATAGAGAATGTCCCACACACTGCTAGAAGGCCAAATATTTTTTCAGAGCTAGATGCAGACAAAAAATTATTTTTAATGTGCAACCTGATGGAGGTCAGTATAGATGGACTAATAGAGAAAGTCCCACACACTGCTAGAAGGACAAATATTTTTTCAGAGCTAGATGCAGATAAAAATTATTTTTAATTTGCAAACTGATGGAGGTCAGTATAGATGGACTAATAGAGAAAGTCCCACACACTGCTAGAAGGCCAAATATTTTTTCAGAGCTAGATGCAGAAAAAAATTATATTTAGTTTGCAACCTGATGGAGGTCAGTATAGATGGACTAATAGAACAAGTCCCACACACAGCTAGAAGGCCAAATATTTTTTCAGAGGTAGATGCAGATAAAAATTATTTTTAATTTGCAGTCTGATGGAGGTCAGTATAGATGGACTAATAGAGAAAGTCCCACACACTGGTAGAAGGCCAAATATTTTTTCAGATCTAGATGCAGACAAAAAATTATTTTGAATTTGCAACCTGATGGAGGTCAGTATAGGTGGCCTAATAGAACAAGTCCCACACACTGCTAGAAGGCCAAATATTTTTTCAGAGCTAGATGCAGAAAAAAATTATATTCAGTTTGCAACCTGATGGAAGTCAGTATATATGGACTAATAGAACAAGTCCCACACACAGCTAGAAGCCAAAATATTTTTTCCGAGGTAGATGCAGAAAAAAATTATATTCAGTTTGCAGCCTGATGGAGGTCTGTATAGATGGATTAATAGAACAAGTCCCACACACAGCTAGAAGCCCAATATTTTTTCAGAGGTAGATGCAGAAAAAAAATATATTCAGTTTGCAACCTGATGGAGGTCAGTATAGATGGACTAATAGAGAAAGTCCCACACACTGCTAGAAGGCCAAATATTGTTTCAGAGCTAGATGCAGACAAAAAATTATTTTGAATTTGAAACCTGATGGAGGTCAGTATAGATGGACTAATAGAGAAAGTCCCACACACTGCTAGAAGGTCAAATATTTTTTCAGAGCTAGATGCAGAAAAAAATTATATTCAGTTTGCAACCTGATGGAGGTCAGTATAGATGGACTAATATAACAAGTCCCACACACAGCTAGAAGGCCAAATATTTTTTCAGAGGTAGATGCAGATAAAAATTATTTTTAATTTGCAGCCTGATGGAGGTCAGTATAGATGGACTAATAGAGAAAGTCCCACACACTGCAAAAGGCCAAATATTTTTTCAGAGCTAGATGCAGACAAAAAATTATTTTGAATTTGCAACCTGATGGAGGTCAGTATAGATGGACTAATAGAGAAAGTCCCACACACTGCTAGAAGGCCAAATATTTTTTCAGAGCTAGATGCAGGCAAAAAATTATTTTTAATTTGCAACCTGATGGAGGTCAGTATAGATGGACTAATAGAGAAAGTCCCACACACTGCTAGAAGGCCAAATATTTTTTCAGAGCTAGATGCAGATATAAATTATTTTTAATTTGCAACCTGATGGAGGTCAGTATAGATGGACTAATAGAGAAAGTCCCACACACTGCTAGAAGGCCAAATATTTTTTCAGAGCTAGATGCAGAAAAAAATTATATTCAGTTTGCAACCTGATGGAGGTCAGTATAGATGGACTTATAGAACAAGTCCCACACACAGCTAGAAGGCCAAATATTTTTTCAGAGGTAGATGGAGATAAAAATTATTTTTAATTTGCAGCCTGATGGAGGTCAGTATAGATGGACTAATAGAGAAAGTCACACACACTGCTAGAAGGCCAAATATTTTTTCAGAGCTAGATGCAGACAAAAAATTATTTTGAATTTGCAACCTGATGGTGGTCAGTATAGATGGACTAATAGAGAAAGTCCCACACACTGCTAGAAGGCCAAATATTTTTTCAGAGCTAGATGCAGATATAAATTATTTTTAATTTGCAACCTGATGGAGGTCAGTATAGATGGACTAATAGAGAAAGTCCCACACACTGCTAGAAGGCCAAATATTTTTTCAGAGCTAGATGCAGAAAAAAATTATATTCAGTTTGCAACCTGATGGAGGTCAGTATATATGGACTAATAGAACAAGTCCCACACACAGCTAGAAGCCAAAATATTTTTTCCGAGGTAGATGCAGAAAAAAATTATATTCAGTTTGCAACCTGATGGAGGTCTGTATAGATGGATTAATAGAACAAGTCCCACACACAGCTAGAAGCCCAATATTTTTTCAGAGGTAGATGCAGAAAAAAATATATTCAGTTTGCAGCCTGATGGAGGTCAGTATAGATGGACTAATAGAGAAAGTCCCACACACTGCTAGAAGGCCAAATATTGTTTCAGAGCTAGATGCAGACAAAAAATTATTTTGAATTTGAAACCTGATGGAGGTCAGTATAGATGGACTAATAGAGAAAGTCCCACACACTGCTAGAAGGTCAAATATTTTTTCAGAGCTAGATGCAGAAAAAAATTATATTCAGTTTGCAACCTGATGGAGGTCAGTATAGATGGACTAATATAACAAGTCCCACACACAGCTAGAAGGCCAAATATTTTTTCAGAGGTAGATGCAGATAAAAATTATTTTTAATTTGCAGCCTGATGGAGGTCAGTATAGATGGACTAATAGAGAAAGTCCCACACACTGCAAAAGGCCAAATATTTTTTCAGAGCTAGATGCAGACAAAAAATTATTTTGAATTTGCAACCTGATGGAGGTCAGTATAGATGGACTAATAGAGAAAGTCCCACACACTGCTAGAAGGCCAAATATTTTTTCAGAGCTAGATGCAAGCAAAAAATTATTTTTAATTTGCAACCTGATGGAGGTCAGTATAGATGGACTAATAGAGAAAGTCCCACACACTGCTAGAAGGCCAAATATTTTTTCAGAGCTAGATGCAGATATAAATTATTTTTAATTTGCAACCTGATGGAGGTCAGTATAGATGGACTAATAGAGAAAGTCCCACACACTGCTAGAAGGCCAAATATTTTTTCAGAGCTAGATGCAGAAAAAAATTATATTCAGTTTGCAACCTGATAGAGGTCAGTATAGATGGACTTATAGAACAAGTCCCACACACAGCTAGAAGGCCAAATATTTTTTCAGAGGTAGATGGAGATAAAAATTATTTTTAATTTGCAGCCTGATGGAGGTCAGTATAGATGGACTAATAGAGAAAGTCACACACACTGCTAGAAGGCCAAATATTTTTTCAGAGCTAGATGCAGACAAAAAATTATTTTGAATTTGCAACCTGATGGTGGTCAGTATAGATGGACTAATAGAGAAAGTCCCACACACTGCTAGAAGGCCAAATATTTTTTCAGAGCTAGATGCAGACAAAAAATTATTTTTAATTTGCAACCTGATGGAGGTCAGTATAGATGGACTAATAGAGAAAGTCCCACACACTGCTAGAAGGCCAAATATTTTTTCAGAGCTAGATGCAGAAAAAAATTATATTCAGTTTGCAACCTGATGGAGGTCAGTATAGATGGACTTATAGAACAAGTCCCACACACAGCTAGAAGGCCAAATATTTTTTCAGAGGTAGATGCAGATAAAAATTATTTTTAATTTGCAGCCTGATGGAGGTCAGTATAGATGGACTAATAGAGAAAGTCACACACACTGCTAGAAGGCCAAATATTTTTTCAGAGCTAGATGTAGACAAAAAATTATTTTGAATTTGCAACCTGATGGAGGTCAGTATAGATGGACTAATAGAGAAAGTCCCACACACTGCTAGAAGGCCAAATATTTTTTCAGAGCTAGATGCAGACAAAAAATTATTTTTAATTTGCAACCTGATGGAGGTCAGTCTAGATGGACTAATAGAGAAAGTCCCACACACTGCTAGAAGGACAAATATTTTTTCAGAGCTAGATGCAGATAAAAATTATTTTTAATTTGCAACCTGGTGGAGGTCAGTATAGATGGACTAATAGAGAAAGTCCCACACACTGCTAGAAGGCCAAATATTTTTTCAGAGCTAGATGCAGAAAAAAATTATATTCAGTTTGCAACCTGATGGAGGTCAGTATAGATGGACTAATAGAACAAGTCCCACACACAGCTAGAAGGCCAAATATTTTTTCAGAGGTAAATGCAGATAAAAATTATTTTTAATTTGCAGCCTGATGGAGGTCAGTATAGATGGACTAATAGAGAAAGTCCCACACACTGCTAGAAGGCCAAATATTTTTTCAGAGCTAGATGCAGACAAAAAATTATTTTGAATTTGCAACCTGATGGAGGTCAGTATAGATGGACTTATAGAGAAAGTCCCACACACTGCTAGAAGGCCAAATATTTTTTCAGAGCTAGATGCAGACAAAAAATTATTTTGAATTTGCAACCTGATGGAGGTCAGTATAGATGGACTAATAGAGAAAGTCCCACACACTGCTAGAAGGCCAAATATTTTTTCAGAGCTAGATGCAGACAAAAAATTATTTTTAATTTGCAACCTGATGGAGGTCAGTATAGATGGACTAATAGAGAAAGTCCCACACACTGCTAGAAGGCCAAATATTTTTTCAGAGCTAGATGCAGATATAAATTATTTTTAATTTGCAACGTGATGGAGGTCAGTATAGATGGACTAATAGAGAAAGTCCCACACACTGCTAGAAGGCCAAATATTTTTTCAGAGCTAGATGCAGAAAAAAATTATATTCAGTTTGCAACCTGATGGAGGTCAGTATAGATGGACTAATAGAACAAGTCCCACACACAGCTAGAAGGCCAAATATTTTTTCAGAGGTAGATGCAGATAAAAATTATTTTTAATTTGCAGCCTGATGGAGGTCAGTATAGATGGACTAATAGAGAAAGTCCCACACACTGCTAGAAGGCCAAATATTTTTTCAGAGCTAGATGCAGACAAAAAATTATTTTGAATTTGCAACCTGATGGAGGTCAGTATAGATGGACTAATAGAGAAAGTCCCACACACTGCTAGAAGGCCAAATATTTTTTCAGAGCTAGATGCAGACAAAAAATTATTTTGAATTTGCAACCTGATGGAGGTCAGTATAGATGGACTAATAGAGAAAGTCCCACACACTGCTAGAAGGCCAAATATTTTTTCAGAGCTAGATGCAGACAAAAAATTATTTTGAATTTGCAACCTGATGGAGGTCAGTATAGATGGACTAATAGAGAAAGTCCCACACACTGCTAGAAGGACAAATATTTTTTCAGAGCTAGATGCAGATAAAAATTATTTTTAATTTGCAACCTGATGGAGGTCAGTATAGATGGACTAATAGAGAAAGTCCCACACACTGCTAGAAGGCCAAATATTTTTTCAGAGCTAGATGCAGAAAAAAATTATATTCAGTTTGCAACCTGATGGAGGTCAGTATAGATGGACTAATAGAACAAGTCCCACACATAGCTAGAAGGCCAAATATTTTTTCAGAGGTAGATGCAGATAAAAATTATTTTTAATTTGCAGCCTGATGGAGGTCAGTATAGATGGACTAATAAAGAAAGTCCCACACACTGCTAGAAGGCCAAATATTTTTTCAGAGCTAGATGCAGACAAAAAATTATTTTGAATTTGCAACCTGATGGAGGTCAGTATAGATGGACTTATAGAGAAAGTCCCACACACTGCTAGAAGGCCAAATATTTTTTCAGAGCTAGATGCAGACAAAAAATTATTTTGAATTTGCAACCTGATGGAGGTCAGTATAGATGGACTAATAGAGAAAGTCCCACACACTGCTAGAAGGCCAAATATTTTTTCAGAGCTAGATGCAGACAAAAAATTATTTTTAATTTGCAACCTGATGGAGGTCAGTATAGATGGACTAATAGAGAAAGTCCCACACACTGCTAGAAGGCCAAATATTTTTTCAGAGCTAGATGCAGATATAAATTATTTTTAATTTGCAACGTGATGGAGGTCAGTATAGATGGACTAATAGAGAAAGTCCCACACACTGCTAGAAGGCCAAATATTTTTTCAGAGCTAGATGCAGAAAAAAATTATATTCAGTTTGCAACCTGATGGAGGTCAGTATAGATGGACTAATAGAACAAGTCCCACACACAGCTAGAAGGCCAAATATTTTTTCAGAGGTAGATTCAGATAAAAATTATTTTTAATTTGCAGCCTGATGGAGGTCAGTATAGATGGACTAATAGAGAAAGTCCCACACACTGCTAGAAGGCCAAATATTTTTTCAGAGCTAGATGCAGACAAAAAATTATTTTGAATTTGCAAATTGATGGAGGTCAGTATAGATGGACTAATAGAGAAAGTCCCACACACTGCTAGAAGGCCAAATATTTTTTCAGAGCTAGATGCAGACAAAAAATTATTTTTAATTTGCAACCTGATGGAGGTCAGTATAGATGGACTAATAGAGAAAGTCCCACACCCTGCTAGAAGGCCAAATATTTTTTCAGAGCTAGATGCAGATAAAAATTATTTTTAATTTGCAACCTGATGGAGGTCAGTATAGATGGACTAATAGAGAAAGTCCCACACACTGCTAGAAGGCCAAATATTTTTTCATAGCTGGATGCAGAAAAAAATTCTATTCAGTTTGCAACCTGATGGAGGTCAGTATAGATGGACTAATAGAACAAGTCCCACACACAGCTAGAAGGCCAAATATTTTTTCAGAGGTAGATGCAGATAAAAATTATTTTTAATTTTCAGCCTGATGGAGGTCAGTATAGATGGACTAATAGAGAAAGTCCCACACACTGCTAGAAGGCCAAATATTTTTTCAGATCTAGATGCAGACAAAAAATTATTTTGAATTTGCAACCTAATGGAGGTCAGTATAGATGGACTAATAGAGAAAGTCCCACACACTGCTAGAAGGCCAAATATTTTTTCAGAGCTAGATGCAGACAAAAAATTATTTTTAATTTGCAACCTGATGGAGGTCAGTATAGATGGACTAATAGAGAAAGTCGCACACACTGCTAGAAGGCCAAATATTTTTTCAGAGCTAGATGCAGATAAAAATTATTTTTAATTTGCAACCTGATGGAGGTCAGTATAGATGGACTAATAGAGAAAGTCCCACACACTGCTAGAAGGCCAAATATTTTTTCAGAGCTAGATGCAGAAAAAAATTATATTCAGTTTGCAACCTGATGGAGGTCAGTATAGATGGACTAATAGCACAAGCCCCACACACAGCTAGAAGGCCAAATATTTTTTCAGAGGTAGATGCAGATAAAAATTATTTTTAATTTGCAGCCTGATGGAGGTCAGTATAGATTGACTAATAGAGAAAGTCCCACACACTGCTAGAAGGCCAAATATTTTTTCAGAGCTAGATGCAGACAAAAAATTATTTTGAATTTGCAACCTGATGGAGGTCAGTATAGATGGACTAATAGAGAAAGTCCCACACACTGCTAGAAGGCCAAATATTTTTTCAGAGCTAGATGCAGACAAAAAATTATTTTTAATTTGCAACCTGATGGAGGTCAGTATAGATGGACTAATAGAGAATGTCCCACACACTGCTAGAAGGCCAAATATTTTTTCAGAGCTAGATGCAGATAAAAATTATTTTTAATTTGCAACCTGATGGTCTTCAGTATAGATGGACTAATAGAACAAGTCCCACACACAGCTAGAAGCCCAAATATTTTTTCAGAGGTAGATGCAGATAAAAATTATTTTTAATTTGCAACCTGATGGAGGTCAGTATAGATGGACTAATAGAACAAGTCCCACACACTGCTAGAAGGCCAAATATTTTTTCAGAGCTAGATGCAGAAAAAAATTATATTCAATTTGCAACCTGATGGAGGTCAGTATAGATGGACTAATAGAATGATGCTATGCCCAAAAGATTTTACTTCACTAGGTGCAGTAAAAAATTGGTATTCTATACACAGGTGGTATATCTTACAACACAGAGAGGCTACTCCACTGACTAACACACTCTGCAATAGGCCAAAAAGGATTAGCTTTGCTAGATTCAGCCAAATGCTGTGAAAAAAACATGCACAGCACTGGCACAGACCTGCCTGGCAAAAACTGATAGGAACTGATGTAGCCTAGTCCTGAAAAGGACTGCAATTACAATTAGTCTTTACTCCCACAATCTATCTATTTAAGAGCACAGACTTGCCTGATAAAAGTCGTAGGAAATGCTGTAACCTAGTCCTTAAAAGGACTGCAATCACGAACAGTTATCGAACATAACCTCGAACAGCCGAATTTTTCTCAAATCGTTCGTGTTCGCCGAACGGCTCGAACACCGCCCAAAACAGCTCGAATTTGAGATTGGCGAACAGTTCGAGTCGAACAACGCTCATCTCTACTCTGGACCTCTTGTACTTTTGTCAGTTTATCTTTTCCTCTGCAACAACTTCTGTTAGGAGGTGTCCCATTTTTTGTCCCAGTCATTAGTTCTTTTAGGGACCCCTCCCTTTCTCTATAGGTCTCCGTTCAGACTAGCTGAGGACGAAGGTGGGTCTGTTCACAAGGAACAGGTCGCCCGCTACAACATAGGGACTCAGCTTAGTCTTACTTTAGTGACAGCTCTCCCCTTCTTTCCCTAGTTTATGTTGCAGATCATTACAGTAAGTCCAGCCTAAACAAAAAAAAAAACTTTAAGGAAAGAAATCCGGGGATCAGTATGGTTTCGGTTCAAGATTTGGCTCAACGTCTGCAGGGATTGTCTCTGGAGGTGTCCGAGCTCCGGCAACACGTGAGTAGCTGTCCTGGAGCGCATTTTGTGGAACCAAAGGTAGGACTCCCTGATATTTTTGATGGTAAACAACAAGATTTTTTTTCCTTTAAAAATGCTTGTTTATTATATTTTTGTTTGAGACCAAAGTCCTCTGGGAATGAATCACAGCGCATTGGGTTTATCATGTCACTTTTGCGCAAGGAACCACAGGGATGGGCCTTTTCTCTCCAACCTAATGATCCGTGTTTTAGGTCAGTGGAGGATTTTTTTTCTGCTATGGGGCTATTGTATGACGATCCTGATCGAGTCTCATCTGCTGAGACAGAACTGAGACGTTTGAATCAGGGGTCAGGTGATGTTGAAAATTATTGTACACACTTCAGAAGGTGGTCCTCAGAAGTGAAATGATTCAGCGTTAAAATGTTTTTTTCTTGCTGGTCTAAGTGAAAGGGTTAAGGATCTGCTGATTGCATTTCCTGCACCGGAAACCTTGCAAGAAGCCATGCAATTAGCTATACGTGTGGACAGGAGACTGCGTGCCAGGGTATATGATGAAAAAATTCCTGCAATGGCAGCTCCTAGTTCCCAGAGGGTCTGCTCGGACTGCGGAGAACCGATGGAGGTTGGGGCTATGTCACTCCGCTCTCAGGAAAGAGACCGCAGGTTTTCCAAGGAATTGTGTTTTTATTGTGGTAAATCTGACCATTTGATTAAGAACTGTGAGCTTCGTTTAAGTAAAGAAAAAAAAAAGGTCAGTTACGCCCGTATTGCTTGTTTGAACTCTAAGGGAGTATTTATTTCAGGGAGTACCTCATTGCAGGAAGATTTGATTGAATTTCAGGTATTTGTGGATTGTGGTTCAACACAATGTGATTGATAAGGGTTTTTTGGAAAAACTTAAATTGGAATCCAAACCTTTGTCATCACCTATTTCTGTGATTGCAATTGATAACACTCCTTTGAAATGTATTACTCAGAAGGTTGCTGCATTTCCCCTCACTATCAATGGCATTCACCAAGAAAATTTGGATTTGGTGGTATTAAATAATTTACCCTCTCCAGTCGTTTTAGGTTTGCCTTGGTTAAAACTGCACAATCCTTTACTGGACTGGTCTACTAATGAGATTAAGTCTTGGAGTCCTAAGTGCTGTGGAAAAAGGGGAATTACCTGTACCTATTCAGGATTTTTGGAAGGTTTTTTCAGAGGAGGAGTCGCAAGTTTTACCTCCTCATAGGGACTATGATTGCACCATTGCGTTTGTTCCTGGAGCTACTCTTCCCAAGAGTCGCTTATTTAATCTGACTATCCCTGAAAGAAAGGCCTTGGAGGGATACATACAGACGAGCATGGCTGCTGGTCACATTAGACCTTCTAAGTCGCCTGTGGCCGTTGGATTTTTCTTTGTTAAAAAAAAAGACGGTGGTTTATGTCCATGTCTGGACTTTCGTGAAATTAATAAGATTACCGTACGCAATTCCTACCAATTGCCGTTAATTCCAGACTTGTTTAACCAGTTAGTGGGGGCCAAGTGGTTCTCTAAAATTGATCTCCGAGGGGCATACAATTTGATATGAATGAAGGAGGTTGATGAATGGAAAACTGCTTTTAACACTCCGGTAGGTCATTTTGAGAATCTGGTGATGCCCTTCGGTCTTACCAATGCACCCATGTTTCTTCAGAACCTTATTAATGACATCCTGAGACCTTTGATTGGCAAGAATGTGGTTGTGTATTTGGATGACATTCTGATTTATTCACCAGATCTGGAGTCCCATTGGCAGAGCGTACGTGAGGTGTTGCAGTTATTGAGTGATAATTCACTTTTTGCTAAGCTGGAGAAATGTGAGTTCGCTGTGCAGAGAATTAGTTTTTTGGGCTACATTATCTCCAGCGAGGGCTTTGAGATGGACCCGGTGAAAGTTCAGGCTGTGCAGGAATGGCCTAGGCCTATTGGTTTGAAATCGATACAGAGATTTTTGGGTTTCGCCAATTATTACAGGAAATTCATTAAGAATTTTTCTATAATTGTTAAGCCGCTGACCGATCTCACCAGGAAAGGTGCGAATACGGTCCAGTGGACTACTGAGGCCATTGAAGCTTTTGTGTATCTCAAGGAGAGGTTCAGTTCTGCCCCTATCCTTATGCAGCCTGATGAGACCAAGCCTTTTTTGGTCGAAGTTGATGCTTCTTCGGTGAAGGTCGGTGCAGTTTTGTCTCAGGAGAACAAGGATGGAGTACATCCCTGTTCTTTTTTTTCGAAAAAATTTTCAGAAACCGAACTTAATTACGATGTTTATAATCGGGAATTGCTGGCTATTAAACTTGTGTTTGAACATTGGCGTCATTTCTTGGAAGGTGCTAAATTTCCTGTTCAGGTTTTCACAGATCATAAGAACTTGATCTATCTGGATGCTGCCAAACGCTTGAATGCCCGTCAAGCTAGGTGGGCACTTTTTTTTTCTCGGTTTAATTTTTCTGTTACCTATATCCCTGGTACTAAGAATGTTAAAGCCTATGCTTTATCTCGCCGCTTTTCTCCCATGGTTGGTACCGAGGAGGAGGAGAGCATTTTACAGGAAGGAGTTGTGGTAGCAGCATTGGACTCCATTTTGGAAGAAGTGATTCTGAAAGCCCAAGAGGATGCCCCATCTAACACTCCTCATGGGAGGTTGTTTGTGCCTAGAACCTCTAGGAGAGATTTGTTTGTGGAGTATCATGAGTCTCGATTGGCAGGTCATCCAGGAATTTCTGAAACTAAGAGACTTATCAGTCGCAGTTTTTGGTGGCCTGGGTGGCAGAAGGAAGTCATCAAGTGAGTGCGTCAATGTACGGTGTGTGCTAGGTCAAAGGCTTCCCATACCCCTGCTGCGGGGTTGCTTTGTCCTCTGGAGGTTCCTAGTGCGCCTTGGACGCATTTGGCAATGGATTTTATTACTGACCTTCCTGTGTCCGAGGGTTTCATTGTCATCTGGGTGGTCGTGGACCGTTTTAGCAAGATGTGTCATTTGGTTCCATTCATTAAGCTACCCTGCGCTAAGACACTCGCTAAGGCGTTTGTTAAGGAAATTGTCAGGCTCCATGGCGTTCCCACCGACATTGTTTCTGATAGGGGACCTCAGTTTGTGGCTCGCTTTTGGTGTGCTTTTTGTGACAGGTTGGAAGTCCATTTGTCATTTTCGTCTGGCTAACATCCTGAGTCTAATGGACAGACTGAAAGAAAGAACCAGGATGTTGAACAGTTTTTGCATTGTTTTGTGGCAGACAATCAAGAGGGGTGGTCTGAGTTTCTGCCACTCGCAGAATTTGCTCTTAACAACCATACATCCTCCTCTGCTGGGTGTTCTCCTTTTTTTTGTTGTACTGGGAGACATCCGTCTTTTGGTTCGTTCTCCAAATTGGGGTCGGCTGTGCCGGAGGAGGAGAATTTTTCCGGTGATTTGGAGAGAGTTTGGACTAATGTACGTTGCAACCTTCAAGAGGCTAACAAAAAGTCCAAGAAGTATTTTAACAGGAAACATAAAGAGGTTTTGTTTACTGTGGGGGACATGGTTTGGTTGTCCTCAAAGAATCTGCGGTTGAAGATTCCCTCTAAAAAATTGGGCCCGAAGTTTGTGGGGCCATTTAAGGTGCTTCAGGTTGTTAACCAGTCTGCTGTTAGGTTGGAGGTTCCCTCCTCCTGGAAGATTAATCCTGTGTTTCATGTTTCCTTGTTAAAAAAGGCTGATGTATCGGATAGGGAGGCCACTGTCACAGTTCCTCCGGTGGTGGAAGACGGCGAATATGAAATTTCTTGTGTCCTGAAATTTCATAACCAAATTTCGTAACCAGAGACCATAGAGGGAGATTGCAGTATCTCGTCGCTTGGAAAGGTTTCGGTCCCGAGGATAACTCCTGGGTTAAGGCGGATGATGTCTCTGCCCCTAGACTTGTCAGCGCTTTCCACAGGAGATTTCCGGATAGGCCTGGGCCTGGACTATCCGGGGGATCCTCATAAAAGAGGGGGTATTGTTTGAACCCTCCTTTTTGTTTTTGTTTCTATCTTGTGTTTTGCGGTCACGTGACCATATTCCTATATATTCCAGCTCCGCCCTTCTGGCCTTGCTGGACTTCAGTGTTGTTTAGACTGTCTTTCTAGCCAGTTGCTTTTGTGCCTATCTATCTCTAGTTTGCTTGGTCCTCTGGACCTCTAGTACTTTTGTCAGTTTATCTTTTGCTCTTCAACAACTTCTGTTAGGAGGTGTTCCATTTTTTGTCCCAGTCCTTAGTTCTATTAGGGACCCCTCCCTTTCTCTATAGGTCTCCGTTCAGACTAGCCGAGGACAAAGGCGGGTCTGTTCACAAGGAACAGGTCGCCCGCTACAACGTAGGGACTCAGCTTAGTCTTACTTTAGGGACAGCTCTCCCCTTCTTTCCCTAGTTTATGTTGCAGATAATTACAATAACTATTATAATGGAGACCAAAACCTCTTCCACTACAGCCAACCCAGCAAATGGAGACCCAACCATGAGTGTTCACATTAAAAAAATTAGGGCCTGACACCACCGAAGTGGCATCAATTTCTGTAGATTAGAAGTAGTATAATGAGGACAGACACCTCTTCCACTACAGCCAACCCAGTAGATGGAGACCCAATCAGGATTCTCCACATTTACAAAAATTAGTGGCAGACACCAGCGAAGTGGCATCAATTTCACTACAGTAGAAATAGTAGAATTAGGAATGATACCTTTTCCACTACAGCCAACCGAGCAGATGGAGACTCAATCAGGAGTGCACCATCCTCTCCAGTCGTTCACCATGTGTCAGACTTGTACTCTGTTGTGCTGGTGCACAAGCTGGTCTAAAAAATGTGTGAAAGGATTCACAGAAATTGCTTCTGCCACATACACCACTGCTGCTGCTAATAGTTTGGCATTGACTAATTGACGTGCCAAAGATTGGAAATGTAGAGCTGCGATGCACTCTGTGTGCCTCACTGCGGTCTTGGGGAAAACCTATCTTAAGGTTGTATAACAGCGTGGTTCAATACTCCAGCATTCGCGAGTGGGAAGCATCTGGCAGAATTTACTCTTATAACATGAATGTAACAGAGTGGCAACCTAGTAGTCAGCACTATTTCGAATCATAACTATACGGGGATCATGTTGCAGATAGTGCAGCAAGAAGGCTCTCATATGTTGGGCTCTTCCATGAGGTTCAAGCCCATACTGTGTTGGTGGCTGGGAAACTCTGATGCTTGTTTCCTCCGTCCCCTACTGCCAAACACAAACAGAGAGGGGATGATTATCCTCTTCATTTTCTGGCTGTTGCTCGCCCATCACCTCTACCTCTTCCATTTCTTCCACAGCTCTTGCACCTTCACTAACAGTTTTTCTGGTATCAACAACCCCCCTCGATCGCAGTAAACCACCCTCCATTGGCACCCTGACATATCCCCTAGTGTATGAAAAAAGGATTTTTTTAGTGTGGATGAGTCCTGTATAACATAGGAGATATGCTACGAACAATTTCAAACTGAGATGTCCCCTACTGTATCAGATTACTAACAGAAGAAAATATTTTTTAGTGTGGCTGAGGCCTGTATAACATACGAGATATTCTCCAAACTATTTCAAACTGAGATGTCCCATGCTGTATAACGTTAGGAACAGAAGAAAGTATTTTTTTAGTGTGGATGAGGCCTGTATAACATACGAGATATTCTCCAAACTATTTCAAATTGAGATGTCCCCTGCTGTATAACGTTAGGAATAGAAGAAAGAACTTTTTTACTGTGGATGAGGCCTGTATAACATACAAGATATTCTCCAAACTACACGGCTTGAAAAAAAAAAGGGAACACTCAAATAACACATCCTAGAGCTGAATGAATGAAATATTCTCATTGAATACTTTGTTCTGTACAAAGTTGAATGTGCTGACAACAAAATCACACAAAAATTATCAATGGAAATCAAGTTTGTTAACCAATGGAGGCCTGGATTTTCAGTCACCCCCAAAATTAAAGTGGAAAAACACACTACAGGCTGATCCAACTTCAATGTAATGTCCTTAAAACAAGTCAAAATGAGGCTCAGTATTGTGTGTGGCCTCCATGTGCCTGTATGACCTCCCAACAATGCCTGGGCATGCTCCTGATGAGATTGCGGATGGTCTCCTGTGGGATCTCCTACCAGGCCTGGACTAAAGCATCTGCCAACTCCTGGACAGTCTGTGGTGCAATGTGACGTTGGTGGATAGAGCGAGACATGATGTCCCAGATGTGCTCAATCGGATTCAGGTTTGGGGACCGGGCAGGCCAGTCCATAGCTTCAATGCCTTCATCTTGCAGCAACTGCTGACACACTCCAGCCACATGAGGTCTGGCATTGTCCTGCATTAGGAGGAACCCAGGGTCAACCGCACCAGCATATGGTCTCACAAGGTGTCTGAGGATCTCATCTCGATACCTAATGGCAGTCAGGCTACCTCTGGCGAGCACATGGAGGGCTGTGCGGCCCTCCAAAGAAATGCCACCCCACACCATTACTGACCCACTGCCAAACCGGTCATGCTGAACGTTGTTCCAGGCAGCAAATTGCTCTCCACGGCATCTCCAGACTCTGTCACGTCTGTCATATGTGCTCAGTGTGAACCTGCTTTCATCTGTGAAGAGCACAGGACGCCAGTGGCAACTTTGCTAATCCTGGTGTTCTGTGGCAAATGCCAAGCGTCCTGCACGGTGTTGGGCTGTGAGCACAGCCCCCATCTGTGGACGTCGGGCCCTCATACCACCCTCATGGAGTCGGTTTTTAACCGTTTGTGCAGACACATGCACATTTGTGGCCTGCTGGAGGTAATTTTGCAGGGCTCTGGCAGTGCTCCTCCTGATCCTCCTTGCACAAAGGCGGAGGTAGCGGTCCCGCTGCTGGGTTGTTGCCTTCCTATGGCCCCCTCCACGTCTCATGGTGTACTAACCTGTCTCCTAGTAGTGCCTCCAGCCTCTGGACACTGCGCTGACAGACGCAGCAGTCCTTCTTGCCACAGCTCTCATTGATGTGCCATCCTGGATGAGCTGCACTACCTGAGCAACTTCTGTGGGTTGTAGAGTCTGTCTCATGCTACCACGAGTGTAAAAGCACAACCAACATTCAAAAGTGACCAAAACATCAGCCAGAAAGCATTGGTACTGAGATGTGGTCTGTGGTCCCCACCTACAGAAACACTCCTTTAATAAGTGGACAGTTTGATTTCACAGAAATTTGATTTACTTGGAGTTATATTCTGCTGTTTAAGTGTTCTCTTTATTTTTTTGAGTAGTGTACTTCAAACTGAGACGTCTCGTGCTGTATAATGTTATGAATCGAAGAAAATATTTTTTTTTACTGTGGATGAGGCCTGTATAACATAGAATATATGCTCCAAGATATTTCAAACTCAGATTTAGCCTGCTGTATCACGTTAGTCACAGCAAAAAATAGATTTTTTTTTACTCTGCATAAGCTCTGCATACAGCTGAATTTCACCACCACTAAAGGACTAGGTGGCTTATAGCAGAGTGTAACACGTTTGCGACAGAAAAAAATATTTTTTGTAGTCTGACTAGCAACAGAAAAAAAAGCTCAAGTTCAATGCCACTAAAGTAGTAGGCGGCTTATTGCAGACTCTATCACATTTGTCATGGAAAAAAATATTTTGTGGACTCTGGCTAGTAACAGAAAAAAATCAATTTTTTTACTCTGAAAACAGCTGAAGTTCAACGTGACTAAAGTAGTAGGTGGCTTTTAGCAGAGTGCGTCACGATTGTGACAGAAAAAACTATTTTTTGTAGTCTGGCTAGCAACAGAAAAAAAAATTTATTTTACTGTGCATACAGCTGAATTTTACCCACAAAAATATGACAAAGTAGGCTACTATAACTTGTGCTATCACATTAGCAAAGGAAAAAAAAAGGTTTTTGTGCTCTGCACTCAGAAGCTCTGCAGAGTCTGCATACAGCTCAATTTCAACCCCACAAAATCAAAAGGTTGGGCTACAAGGGCTTGCTTGCTGTATCACATTTGCAAGTGAAAAAAGTAGATTGAAGGGATACTGGTGCATAGAGCACAATACAAGCAGTGCACAATACAGTTCTATGCCATGGGCCCTGATGTTTTTGTCTGAACCCGAGTAATTGCACAAGAAAAAAAAAAGTGCTGCAAGGTCGATTTCACAGGCACACAGCAGACTACTTATCTAAACTATCTCACTTGCAAACAACCACCTATCTATCTAGCTAATATCTCTCATTAAACAGGAGCACACTCAGCAGGAGCGTCTGTCAGCAGTGAAATGCATAAAATGGTGCTGAGGGAACATGGCCGCTCTTTATATAAAGAGGACATGTGATTTCAGCAGTCAATGGCAGAAGCACTTGTGTCTGGACAGTGTTGATGCTCCCTGCGCTCTAATTGGCTAGACGCGCTTTGCTCACTTAAAGTTACAGGAAAAAAAAAAAGATTACAAGCGCCCTGCTCCTCTGACCTCTTCTGAGCTCTCCCCAGCCCCTCCACTCATCACACACGTACCTCCACTCATCATACACAAGCACTATGCTAGCCAAACTGTTAAAAACAATGTAGTTGCCCTGCAATCATTGTCGCGCACGTATTCGCTGAACGTTACATATTTTCACGAAGTTAAGTAAAAATGCTCGCCTTTCCAATTACGAATCTGAATGTGTCATATTCGTGTCTAATTCAACTTTTGAGATCGGATTTCGAACATATTCGCTCATCACTAATTAGGAGTGCACTCTATCTCTCCAAGAGACAGGGAGCGCACGCGTCCTAAGAGCGCTGTCTGGAGACCTGTGTGGCATGCGAGTGTGTTTTTTTTTTATTAAAAAAATTCTTAAATTATTGGGACTGGGAGTTGGATGGTGGGGACATTATACTATATGGTGGGTGGGGGGGCAACACCATACTATGTGGGATGGCTAAGGGACATCATAGTTTGTGAGGTGACTGTAGTGACCATTTGTCTGGGGGGATGTGGTGACCATTCTGTATGGGGAGCTATTGTGACCATCATAATATATGGGGGGTGTGGACCATCATACTTTGTGGGGTTCTATGGGGGGCCATCAAGGGATGTGGTGACCATCATACTGTATGGGAGGCTGTGGTGAACGTCTTAGTGCATGGAGTTCTTTGGGGCATCATACTCCGTATGGGGTTTGCGGGGCCATTATACTGTGTAAGTGGAGGAATCATGTAGGGTCATCATTCTGTGTGGAGTCAACATACTGTCTGAGGGCATTTTTTGGTGCTTTATACTCTATTCTCTGTGTCATGGAAGGGGTATCATAGTGGGTTAGAACACCAAGAAGCTTCAGTATGGGCAAAATAACTGTGTAAGTGCTTCAATATATATCCCTCTCCGTGTCTTTAAACATTGGGAGATATGTCCTTCTGTGACTGCGCCTTTGATAAGACTTTTGCTATGGGACCCCATGATTCCTACGCCCCAGCTGAAGGGCATTATTACAATAAAGAGATACCTGGGATCATTATTATAAGAAGGCACAATGGGGGGGGCAGGTTGGCATTATTATAATGAGGCTCAATGCGGCATTGGGTGTTTTTGATATTATAAGGGCAAGTGCAGACAACTGTGTATTCTCTCATCCAAGAGAATCAAGCAGATTATGCAAATTACACTTTGATCAAACTCTGATGAGTGTGTCAGAATAGTTCACTCCGATTTCTCCATCTTCTCCATTCGGTGAGTGTGCAGAAAATGGATTGCATTCAGATGTTATCGGAGTGCATTCTGTGTTTCCAACACACTCATTGACTTGCTTGGCTGAGTGGGATCCGAATATTGGATCAAACTTGGACATTCAGCGATTTTTTTCCTTGGATTTTCTCTGTCCGAGGAAAAAATCGGACATGTGCAAAGACCCATATATTAACATTGGTCCAAGTGTGAGCCAATGTTATTTTTAACGTGTCAAGGTGCATTATTATTAAAGGAGACACAGGGGGAATCACTTCTATGGCAGGTGTGCAAATCTAAATAAAATCAATATTTGTTGTGACCTCCCTTTATACCCTTTGCCTTCAAAACAGCATTAATTTATCTAGGTACATTTTTTAGAAGGAACTCAGCAGGGAAATTCTATCAAACATCTTAGAGAACTATCCACAGATCTTCTGTGGATATAGGCTTGAGCAAATCCTTCTGTTTCTGTATCAATGATGTTGAGATCAAGGCTCTGTGGGGGCAATGTCACTACTTCAAGGACTCCTTGATCTTCTTTACACTGATGCTAGTACCCTGTAGGTACTGCCTGAATAGTTAAGTATCTGATAGTGTTGAGCGATACCTTCCGATATCAGGAAATATCGTATCGGATTGGATCGGGCCGATACCCAAAAAGTATCGGATATCGCCGATTCCGATACCGGAAACCAATGCAAGTCAATGGGACACAAATATCGGAATGAAAATAAACCCTTTCTTTCCTTGTAGGTTAATTCTACATGAAGTAAAACAACTAAGAATAATGTAGAATGACATGAAAAGCCGGCAATTCATCAGCGGCATACACCGGTACCCGACAATTTACAACAGAAAGAATAGAGCTTCACACATAGATTAGATAGATAGAAACATGTCAGTCACATATATATGAAGTACAGTGACAGTGTTGCTTACTGTACTTGTCATTTAGTGTAAAGGATTTATTAAAAAAAATATTAGTGTTTTCGTGCACCGTCTCTTTAAAAAAGCCGGCCGGCAATTCAGCAGCGGTACCCGACAATTTATAACAGACAGAATAGAGCTTCACACATAGATTAGATAGATAGAAACATGTCAGTCACATATATATGAAGTACAGTGACAGTGTTGCTTACTGTACTTGTCATTTAGTGTAAAGGATTTATTTAAAAAAATAATAGTGTTTTCATGCACCGTCTCTTTAAAAAAGCCGGCCGGCAATTCAGCATCTGTACCCGACAATTTAGAATAGAAAGAATAGAGAATCATACATAGATTAGATAGATAGAAACATGTCAGTCAGATATATATGAAGTACAGTGACAGTGTTGCTTACTGTACTTGTCATTTAGTGTTAAAATAAAGGATTTATTTAAAAAAAAATTGGCGTGGGGTTCCCCTTAATTTTAGGCTCTAGCGGAGGTTAAGCAGACAGCTGGGGCAAATGTTTGAAGCCTGGGAAGGGGGTAATACCCACGGAGCTTCCCAGGCTACTAATATCAGCCCCCAGCTGAATACCTAGCCTTTACTAGCTATTAAAATGGGGGAACCCCCCCAAAAAAATGACGTGGGGTCCCCCCTAATTTAATAGCTAGCAAAGGCTAGGCAGACAGCTGGGGGCTGATATTAATAGCCCAGGAAGGGAGCCATGAATATTGGCCCCCTCCCAGGCTAGAAACACCAGCCGTCAGCCGCCCCAGAAATGGCGCATCCATAGGATGCGCCAATTCTGGCACTTAGCCTCGCTCTTCCACGCTGCCCTGGTGCGGTGGCAGGGGGTAATAGGGTTGGGGTTGATGTCAGCTTATAATGCCAGCTGACATCAAGCCCAGGTTAGTAATGGAGAGGCGTCTATAAGACACCCCCATTACTAACCCCATAGTCAAAGTTAAAAGAAAACACAAACACCCAGAATAAAGTCCTTTAATTGAAATAAAGACACAATTCTTTATTGTTCTAAATTAAACCATACTTACCATCACGCCCATTCCAGCTGAAGCCAACGATCTCCTGCAATAAAAGTAAAATAATAAAGCAACCTCATCCTTACCTTTCCATGGTTCCCACGACAGCTTCAGCTCTGCTACATCGAGATGACAGGCTGGACCGCAGCAGAACGCTGCCATCCAGCCTGTCATCCCGCAGACACTGAGAAGCACAGGCATGCTTGCGCTCCTCAGTGTCTCTCTGTGACGTCATCCAGATGAGCCGAGTTCATGTCCAATGAACTCAGCTCACCTCATGCACGTCACTGACAGCATGGGAAAATTCTCCTGCACTCAGCGCTTCAGCGTGAGAATTCTCCCACGCTGTCAGTGACATACATGAGGTGAGGTCATGTCCAATGAACTCAGCTCACCTCATGCACGTCACTGACAGCGTGGGAAAATTCTCACGCTGAAGTGCTGAGTGCAGGAGAATTTTCCCACGCTGTCAGTGACGTACATGAGGTGAGCTGAGTTCATTGGACATGACCTCGGCTCATCTGGATGCCGTCACAGCCAGACACTGAGGAGTGGAAGTATGCCTGCGCTTCTCAGTGTCTGCGGGATGACAGGATGGATGGCAGCGTTCTGCTGCGGTCCAGCCTGTCATCTCGATGTAGCAGAGCTGAAGCTGTCGTGGGAGCCATGGAAAGGTAAGGATGATGTTGCTTTATTATTTTACTTTTATTGCAGGAGATCGTTGGCTTCAGCTGGAATGGGCGTGATGGTAAGTATGGTTTAATTTAGAACAATAAAGAATTGTGTGTTTATTTCAATTAAAGGACTTTTTTCTGGGTGTTGTGTTTTTTTAAATACTTTACTAGAAATTCATGGTGGTCATGTCTAATATTGGCGTGACCCCATGAATTTCGGGCTTAGGGCCAGCTGATAATGCCAAGCTGGCCTTAACCCCTTTATTACCCAGTGAGCCACCGCACCAGGGCCCTGGATGAGTTGGGTACAGCGCCAGAAGATGGCGCTTCTATGAACGCGCCATTTTCTGGGGCGGCTGCGGACTGCAATTTGCAGCGGGGGTGGCCCAGAAAGCTTGGGTCTCCCTGCGCTGCGGATTCCAGCCCCCAGTTGCCTAGTTGTATCTGGCTGGGCACAAAAATAGGGCGAAGCCCCACGCATTTTTTTTTTTAATTATTTCATGAAATTCATGGAATAATTAAGAAAAAAAGGGCTTCCCTATATTGTTGTGTCCAACCAGGTACAAATAGGCAGCTGGTGGTTGGGGGCAGCCCATTCCTGCCTGCTGTACCTGGCTGGACACAAATATAGTGCGAAGCCCCACGTCAATTTTTTTTTAATTATTTCATGAAATAATTTTTTTAAAAAAGGGCTTCCCTATATTGTTGTGTCCGGCCAGGTACAAATAGGCAGCTGGTGGTTGGGGGCAGCCTGTTCCTGCCTGCTGTACCTGGCTGGACACAAATATAGGGCGAAGCCCCACGTCAATTTTTTTTAAAATAAATCCTTTATTTTAACACTAAATGACATTTGAGGAGTTGATAAAGATGCAGTCCCTAAATTATTATTTATTTTTTAATTAATTTTTCCCAAAACTTTTGACGTGGGCTTCGCCATATTTTTGTATGCCAGCCAGGTACAGCATCCAGCTTCTTTGAACGCGCCATTTTCCGGGGTGGCTGCGGACTGCAATTTTCAGCGGGGGGGGGGGGCAGAAAGCTTGGGCCTCCCTGTGCTGCAGATTCCATCCCCCAGCTGCCTAGTTGTACCTGGCTGGACACAAAAATAGGGAGAAGCTTCACGTATTTTTTTTTTTTAATTATTTCATGAAATTCATGAAATAATTAAGAAAAAAAGGGCTTCCCTATATTGTTGTGTCCAACCAGGTACAAATAGGCAGCTGGTGGTTGGGGGCAGCCCGTTCCTGCCTGCTGTACCTGGCTGGACACAAATATAGTGCGAAGCCCCACGTCAATTTTTTTTAAATCATTTCAGGAAATTCATGAAATAATTAAAAAAAATTGATGTGGGGCTTCGCCCTATATTTGTGTCCAGTCAGGTACAGCAGGCAGGAACGGGCTGCCCCCAACCACCAGCTGCCTATTTGTACCTAGCCGGACACAACAATATAGGGAAGCCCTTTTTTTCTTAATTAACTAGCTATTAAAATGGGGGACCCCCCCAAAAAAAATGACGTGGGGTCCCCCCTATTTTAATAGCTACCAAAGGCTAGGCAGACAGCTGGGGGCTGATATTAATAGCTCAGGAAGGGTGCCATGAATATTGGCCCCCTCCCAGGCTAGAAACACCAGTCGTCAGCCTCCCCAGAAATGGCGCATCCATAGGATGCGCCAACTCTGGCACTTAGCCTCGCTCTTCCACGCTGCCCTGGTGCGGTGGCATGGGGTAATAGTGGTGGGGTTCATGTCAGCGCCAGCTGCCATGAAGCCCAGGTTAGTAATGATGGGCGTCTATAAGACACCCCCATTACTAACCTACAAAGTGTTAAAAAGAAAAAACACACACTACACCCAGAAAAAAATAATTTATTTGAAATAAAACACACAATTTTATTTAATTCTTAGTTTACTAAAAATAATAGTTACCTGTCCACGTTCCTGCGCTGATCTCCCATGCACAGCTGTCACATCTGGAGATGGTGACAGCTGTGCATGGCTGCTGTAAGCTCACGCTGCCGGGAACACGTCCGCTCCCGGCAGCGGGAGCCACTGACTGAGGTCACCGGAGTGCATTCAGGCAGCGCAGCTCCGGAGACCTCCTTTACGGCACTGCTGTACCGTGGGAATTTCTCACGATACAGCAGGGCCGTAAAGGAGCTAACCGGAGCAGCGCTGCCTGAACTCCGGTGAACCCTTACGGCCCCGTCATTCTAGCGGCGGCAGCGGTTCAGAGCGGTCACATTCTATGTGGCTGCTCTGAACTGGAGATCTTCGTGGGACACTCGTGGACTACTACGGAGGGGTAAGGATAAGGTTGTGGTTTATTATTTTATATTTTATTACAGGAGATCGATGGCTTCGGGGAATTAGGTGTCTAGGTGAGTATAGGTGTAGTTTTTTATTTTTTACTTTATTTTAGGTGGCGATCGGCGGGGACAGGTAATGTATGAACTAATTTCTTTTAGGTAACCACTGGCCACCAATGACATGTATTTAAAATTTATTGGGGACACAGTAGGGCAATTTAAATAGCAGGATCAGTCTGATGGGAACTACTGCTCCCATCGAGCTGATCCTGCTGGCAGGAATGGACGGGGGACAGACATAGGCCGATGGGAGTAGTAGTGTCACATCGGCCTATGTCTGCCTGCACGCACACACACCGCACACACCCGCACACATCGCACAGACACCGCGCACACCCGCACAAACATCGCGCACACACCCCGCACGCACACCCCGCACACACACCCCGCACACACACCCCGCACACACACTAATCATGACGGGCTGATGGTCTGGGAGGTGAGTCTGACCTGTGCGGCCGTGGGAAAGTTCATGTGAGTTCATGCAGTCAAGCATGAACTCACATGAACCCTCTGAGGGCAACGCGGCGACTTCAAATGAACAGCTGATCGGCATCACCTGATACCTCAGCTGTTCATTTGAAATAACCGGCGGGAAAGCGCAGCACAGAACGGGAAAGCCGGCAGTGAAGTCTTTTCACTGCCGGCTTCCCCGCCCGGGTCCTTCACTCCCCGCTCCTTGGAGCTGCGCTCCCCGCCCGGTCCTAACTTACGATCGGGATGGGAGGTGGCGAGGGGAGCGGAGGATCGGGGTGGGAGGCTGCGGGGAAGCAGTATGGGGCTGTGTGATTGTTTAAAAGCCGGCGGCTTTATACCGCCCGCCGGCTTTTAAACAATCAGGAGAATTCTCCCCCGCTGGGATGGCATTCTGATGACAGGCTGGATCGCGCTGCCATCCAACTTGTCATCGTTCACAGACACTGCAGAGCGCAGGCATTATGGGAACTTCCGATTCCGGTATCCGATATTGTAAAAGTATCGGAATTAAGTATCGGAATTCCGATACCGCGAATATCGGCCGATACCCGATATTACAGTATCGGAATGCTCAACACTAGTATCTGACTGTATTTCTCAGCATACCTCAGCATTCCTGCATGGTCAGACACAGCCATTACAAAAGTACATAGCAAAGGCACATTTATAAGATTATCTTGGCACAGGAAGATTTTTTTTTAACACATCCAATTGAGGAACTTAGTTTTATTCCAAGATCTATTAATTAAAATGTACTTTGTTTGTGGCAAAACCCCTTTAAGGATAATGCGCTTAAAGGTCCCCATATACCTTTCCTGCCAAGTTTCATGTTGTTTTATGTCTTTTTTCCTCGCCCCAGCAGCAGCTCTGTTGTCAAGGGGGGTGGGGATTACTCGGGTACCCAGGACTTTAGCCTGGCCTTGGAGATGTAGCGGTGGTCGGCTCCCGGGCCCATACCCTGGGGTCGCTCTTTAAAAAGGGGATTATTGATAATTTTGCGAAAGTTCGTGACGCCACCTGTGATTTCTGGTGAGAAGCACCAGCGCTGCAGCAGTCCACTGAGGCTGGTGATAAGGCAGCTCGATGGTATAGCTCCCCACAGGTGGAGCTAGGCCTCAGGGCAGCATATACAGGGGAAATGCAGGACAGAGGGGACCCAGCCGGGTCAGTGCAAGAACAGGGACGGACACGGTAGTCACTTCAGTACCTTTTACTGATGGAAATTCAGGCACATCCCGGAGCACTGTAGGGTGAAGGGTGGATATCAGGATCCTCCCCAATGAGCGGGTGTAGGGCGTCCTGTTTCTTGCCTCTGCGTAGTAAGTTTCTGACCTGCCTGGAGCTAGGCCTAACTTTGTCTCTGTCTTGCGCTGGCTGACCTTGTGGTAGGGCCTTTTCTTGGAGTACACGCTCCTCTGCTTGCTAGGCCTATGTGTCTCCCGGCTCTGTTACGTATCAGCACTTTAGTGATCCTGGGACCTGTAGTTCTCCAGGGATTCCGGTTATGCCTTACTGGGTCATAGAGATCCCGGTAAGCTTCGGACCCGGTGTCTGGTAAATGACTCGGGGTGAGCTGGGTAAGCTCCTCTGTCCCCTATGTACTAACTCTCCACTTGCCTTCAGCCTACTCGGGCCCTCACTAGGCTATACACACTAACGGCAGCTTTCCACGCTTCACCGATCTTATGGCGCCGTCACACCTTAAGCTCACTATTCTGAGCTATGACTCCACTGAGCTCGACTCTGTATTCAGATGTATACTAACTTAACTCTCCAGAGGAACTGCTGAATCACTGAGCTCCACTGCAGACTGACCTCTCTTTGGCTCATCTCCTGCAGGAACTGAACTGCTTGGCTCCACCTTCCCTATTTATATCCCTAACGGGCTCCCTCTGCTGGTCTGAGCTAGAAGGTGGAGATGTGTGAATGTTTATGGGGGCCTCTTGTGGAGGATTCCATCAATGCACACTTCTAGGATCTGTGATACCAAGCGCAGCTGGGCGTCACATTCCCCCCTAGCAAAGCTCAGCACTCCCGGGCTGAAGTACATTTTATAACAACAATAACAATATGAACAATCTTCCCTTTATGGGAGGCACCAAGCTTAAACGTTGCATAACAATATTAACAAGTACAAAGCATCCTCAGAATTCAAGTCTCTTGTGGTGAGGTTCCCAGACAGGATGTCCATCTCACACGGTAGAGTACTTGATGGTTTTGAGGGACCTGTCCCAAACCCTCAACGTAGGCCCTGGGGTGGCTGCAGGGCATGAAGATCCCGAGTTGGACCTCCAAGAGAGCCACTCCAGACAGGTTTTCCTTCTGAGGTCACCTAGAAGGGCACTCCAGGGAGCGCAATTATATACAATAAATAGTTTTTGGGCTGCACACAGTCCTCAGCCACGAAGTTCTTTGCTAACTAAAGAAGTCATTAGACAAAACACAAAGTAATATACATATGCATGAAAATACACAATAATACAGTATAATCATACACAATACCCCAGGGGTAACTATCTTACTGTGTGTATCTGACAGGGGATTTACCTCTTGTACTACGTGTTGATCTGCGTAGTGCGGTGGTCTCTGGGGTATCAGAGTCTGTATTTTCAGTTACCCTACCAGTTCTACGTGTGACTAAGTTGTAAAATTGCCTTAACCTCTCTCTGGGACTGGCAAGTTCACCATTGGCTGGGCCCTCTTGCTCTGCTCCTACCTGGGATCCTTCGTCCGGGGACACTTCTTGAGCTGGCTCTTCTGCAGCACTTACAGGTTCAACTTGCTGTGGAGGGTTTTCTGGCTGTTCGTAGAATTGGAGTGTTGGAATGATTATTGCACCTCCTATTTGAGGCCAATCTGCCGGGAAATCTCTTAGGTCAGTGTGTACCACTGCTTCTTCAGGTTCTTCCAGGATTGTGAGAGGCACTTCATCTTGGGGTTTGAGTAAGTCTGCACACAACTTTAGGTGGTCCCTGGACACTGTTGCAGTCGTCCTTCCTCCATCTCGACTGATTATGCAAGTGTTCTTGTTATCAAATCTTGACGGTAACACAGTGTAGGGTTCCTTTTCCCACTGGTCATCAAGTTTGTGATTTCGTCTTTTCCTTTTCAATACTGTTTCACCAGGTGTGAAGGGTACTGCGGGTGCGTTTTTGTTGTAGTGCGCCTCCTGCTTTTCTCTCACCCGAGTGAGGCTGTCCTCGACACAGGCTTGTACTCTTCTGTACTGCTCCTGTCTGGTCGTGTCCCAGTCATCAGTGGTCATATCAGATTCAGGCTCAACAACACCAAGCTCCAGATCCATGGGCAGCTTTCCTGGCCTTGCCCGCATGAGATATGCTGGAGTGCAATTGGTGGAACTTACTGGTATATGATTATACAGATCCACTAGGTCAGGTAGAAGGTCTGGCCACTGATTTCTCTCAAGTGGTAAGGTCTTTAGCAGGTCGATGATGATGTTGTTCACCTTTTCGCAGAGACCGTTGGTTTGTGGGTGGTACGGTGTAGTTCTTATCTTTTTACAACCGTATAGATGGCAGAACTCCTTGAACAACTCAGCCTCAAAGGCCGGGCCTTGGTCTGTCAGCACCTGCTCAGGATAACCATGGGTCTACAGAAATACGCTTGGAACGTCTTTGCTGCTGTCTCTGCCATCAGGTCTTTGATGGGGACGACCACCAGGAAACCTGAGTAGTGATCCACCATGGTCAGAGCATAGGAGTACCCTGACCTGCTGGGTGACAATTTGACATGGTCCAGGGCCACGATCTCCAAGGGTCGAGTCATCTTGTTGGGTTACAGGGGTGCCTTCTGGCTACTGTAGTCTTTTCTTCTGAGGCCACAGGGTCCACAGTCTCGGCATCACCTCTCAATGGAGCTGCGCATTCCTACCCAGTAGAATCGATACTTCAGCAGGGTCTCTAGCTTTTTCCAGCCAAAGTGCCCCGCCTGATCGTGGTAAGCTTCTAATACCATCTGGAAGTCTGTCTTCGGGACCACTATCTGCCATACCATCTCATGGGTTCTTGGATTGACGTACCTCCGGCACAGCTTCTCACGGTAGATAAACAGCCGGCTTCTCTCGTTCCACAGATGCTTTGCTTGCAGAGACGCTTCCTTCTCCAGGGAGGCACCCTCTTGGGTTTTCAGCTCCTTGATGCGGCTGACAACCGGGTCACTGTCCTGGGTCTCTTTCCAGCTGTTTCCTGGATGCTCATTGCTCGTTTATTATCCCATTCTGGTGAAAGGCAGGTAGCTCTATCTCCTCCAGGTCATCTACTTCTTCTTCTGTGTCTGACTGGTGAGGCCTCCTGGACAGGGCATCGGCGTTGGCGTTCTTGCGGCCCGCCCGGTATTTAATTGTAAATTGATAGTTTGACAGCCGAGCCATCCATCGTTGTTCCAGTGCTCCTAGCTTAGCTGTTTCAAGATGAGTCAAGGAGTTGTTATCAGTGAAGGCAGTAAACTTGCAGGAGGCTAGGCAGTGCTTAAACCTTTCAGTGATGGCCCAGACCAAGGCCAGGAACTCCAACTTGAAGCTGCTATAGTTCTCTGGGTTCCTCTCGGTCGGGCGGTGTTTCCTGCTTGCGTATGCGATCACTTTCTCTTGGCCATTCTGCTTCTGACTTAGAACAGCGCTCAGCCCTTCGTTGCTGGCATCTGTATACAGCAGGAACGGTTGACTGTAGTCAGGGTAGGCTAGGATCTCATCACCTGTCAGGATCTCCTTCATCTCCTGAAACGACTCGGCTTGCTCCTTACCCCAGTGGAATGGGGGATTTCTGCATTTGGGAGACTGTCCTACCAGGAGGTCTTGCAGAGGAGCTGCTTTCTTGGTGTAGTCTTTTACGAACCTCCGGTAGTATCCTACTAGTCCCAAGAACTGACGCATCTCCTTGAGGTTCTTCGGCTCCGGTCACTTCTGGATGGCAGTGACCTTCTCCGGGTCTGGTGCTACCCCTTCCTGACTGACCATGTGCCCCAGGTACTGTACCTTTCTATTGAGAAGGTGGCACTTTGAGGGCTTCATCCCATACCGGGACAGTGACTCAAATACCTCTGCCAGGTGTTTCAGGTGGTCCTCGTACGTTCTGGAGTACACTATTACATCGTCCAGGTAAAGTAACACAGTTTTGAAGTTGCGGTGTCCCAGACAGCACTCCATCAATCTCTGGAACGCTCCAGGGCCATTGCAGAGTCCAAACGGCATACTGTTGAACTCGCAGAGTCCCATCGGGGTCGTGAAGGCCATCTTCTCCCGATCCTCCTCAGCCACAGCTACTTGCCAGTACCCACTAGTGAGGTCAAAGGTGGAAAAGTAATTTGCAGACTTTAAGGCAGCTAGGAACTCCTCTTTGCGTGGTAAAGGGTATGCATCTTTATGTGTAATGTGATTTACTTGACGGTAATCTACACACATTCTCATGCTCCCGTCCTTTTTCCTAACTAGCACTACGGGAGCTGCCCAGGGACTACAACTATCCATTATTACTCCCGCCTTTCTGATGTCCTGCAACATTTCCTTTGCCTTCTGGTAGTGAGCTGGTGGTATAGGCCTGTAACGTTCTTTGATTGGGGGATGGTCGCCTGTGGGGATATGATGTTGAACCCCCTTAATCCTCCCAAAGTCAAGTGGATGTTTACTGAACACCTGCACGTATTCTTGAACCACCCGGTGTGCACCCTGTTTCTGATGGGCAGGAGTGGTGTCTGACCCAACATGGAGCTGTTGACACCAATCCTCCACCTGGGTAGCAGGGTCATTATCCTCCACTTCATCTAGTGAGGTTAAGGACTCCGCCTTGTGAATGCATTTGTTATTTACAGCATGTAATTTTGCAACAGTGGCATAACGTGGCAATCTGACCTCATCTTCCCCACAGTTGAGAAGATGGACGGGCACCCTCCCATTGCGTACATCTACCACTCGTCTGGCGGTTAAAAGCATGGGTCTGTGTTCGGAGCAAAGGGGTTCTACTACCGCCTGATAGCTCTGTCCTCTAAGACCTATAGCAGCTCTACACCAGATGAGCATTTCACTCATTGGGGGGATGACAATGGGTATGGGGTCAGTCACCCGCACATTACCGATTTCACCGTCTGTTAACCTTACTTGCTGTTGATATATCAGGACTCGGATCTCCTTCTGCAACGCCCTCCTCTGTCTTGGTCTGGCAGTGTCAGCTATCTGTTGGAGCAAGAACACAACTTCTCCCTAACAGTTACCAACAATGTTAGTGCCAAGTACCATATACGGATTGGTGTCATCAGGATTAGTCTCTACTACAATTAGCCCCTGGTCCTTCAGCTGCACTCTCCCCACCTTTACAGTCACATTCTTAACCCCAATTAGGTTAAGGGGGAGTCCATTTGAGGCATAAACAGAAAGATTTGGAGCTGGTGGACGTAGGTCGTCCATGGACCAGAACCTCTTGTAGAGGACGTCAGGCATTATGGTTACCTGAGATCCTGTGTCCAGCAGAGCGTGCGTCGGGATCCCATCCAGTACAATGGACAGGAATGGTCTTCCTCCGACGAACCTGTAGTACCAGTCTGATGGGCCTGGGGAATTTACTCCTGGGTGTCGGCCCTTGGTCCCAGGGTGTTCTCGTTTAAAGGACAATTCTGGGCGGTGTGTCCGGTCTTGCGGCAGTGGTAGCAGGTAGGGTCCTTTTGTGGACGTCGCTGGTCACTGGTCCTCATAGAGCGTGGTGTTGGCCTCCTTCGCATCCAGGGGACATCCTCAGGGCTATCGGCTAACAGGATTTTCCCTCCTTCCTTGGGCTCCGTCCGCAGCTGCAGGGCACTCAATACAGTGGTCAGGGTTTTGCTCAACGGACGCACTTCAGAGCGCAGACTGTCCAGCTCTCTAGGGGACGTTGCTGGAACCTTGACTTCAGCAGCCACTGGGGAAAAGGTGGGTGTAGCAGGCGCAGGGGTAGCCCCATCCTGGTAACATTGGATGGCATTTGTTTCCAGGGGCTGCAGTCCTTTTATAGCCATGTCCTTAAGATTGTCAAAGGTGGCATCTGGATGATCCAGGGACCACCAACGCACAGTCCTGCTCTTCTCTGGAGACCTCAGTCCCCCGACAAACTGTTCCTTCAGCATTTTGTTCTCATTTTCGATGCTGGTCGGACTAACCTGTTTCAGAGCCCGCAGGGGCCCTTGTAGACGCCAGGCGTAGTCCCGAACATTGTCCTCCGGCTGTTAGGAACAGTTGTAGAACCTCATCCGGAGGTCCGCTTCAGTAAGATAGTCAAAGACAGTCTGTAGTTTTTAAAGATTGCTGACACTGACTCCTGGTCTGCGGCTAATCATGTTTCCACTTCCCGTTCCGCAGCACCGGTCAGTTGTCCTAATACGACAGCGGCTCTTTGCTTGCCTGTCATAGAGTACATATCCAAGATACCGCATATCTTCCGTTTGAATCCAGACAGGGTATCTGGTTTGGCGTTGTACTGGGGGAGCCACTTTGCTCCAGGAATGTACGGTAGTGTCATGGGAATGACAGGGGTTACAGGCGCTGCTGGTGGAGCGGCCGCCTCGGCCTGCCCGACGTCGGGTGCTGGTTGGACATCAGGGCCGTTAACCGGTATGTCTGCGTTGTGCTGTTCGTCGGACATTCTGGTGCCCCCCTAGCTAACCGTGGCCTACCTTCTATTCTTTTCTTCCGGTAGGCCGCAGCTCCGCAGGTGACGGTTGTCTTCAGGACCTTGCGTACGTCCTATGTCAGAGCATTCAGCGACGCTCCTTACAGGACCTGGCGCTTCCTGGCTTTATGTCGAGGCGTGGGGCGTGTCCGGGGCTTCGCGCTCTTTTGCAGGTACGCCCCTTAGTTTCCCGCGGTTACGCCCTTCTTCTCGCTCGGCGGCCTAGCAATGGCGGCGGTCTTCACCACAGTCAAATATACAGTTCACTTCAATAAATTTGCACAGTACTCGGTGGCAACGGGCACGACACAGCGGGCACGCGATCCTGTTCATGATGCCAGGAAGAAGATGACTAGCCCAGGGGGATGGGGATTACTCGGGTACCCGGGCCTTTAGTCTGGCCTTGGAGATGTCGCTGTGGTCGGCTCCCGGGCCCATACACTGGGGTCGCTCTTTAACAAGGGGATTATTGTTAATTTTTACAAAAGTTCGTAACGCCACCTGTGGTTTCTGGTGAGAAGCACCAGCGCTGCAGCTGTCCACTGAGGCCGGTGGTAAGGCAGCTCGATGGTATAGCTCCCCACAGGTGGAGCTTGGCCTCAGGGCAGCGTATACAGGGGGAATGCAGGACAGAGGGGACCCAGCCGGGTCAGTGCGAGAACAGGGACGGACACAGTAGTCACTTCAGTACCTTTTGCTGATGGAAATTCAGGCACATCCCGGAGCACTGTAGGGTGAAGGGTGCATATCAGGATCCTCCCCAATGAGCGGGTGTAGGGCCTCCAGTTTCTTGCCTCTGCATAGTAAGTTTCTGACCTGCCTGGAGCTAAGCCTAACTTTGTCTCTGTCCTGCGCTGGCTGACCTTGTGGTAGGGCCTTTTCTTGGAGTACACGCTCCTCTGCTTGCGGGGCCTATGTGTCTCCCGGCTCTGTTACGTATCAGCACTTTAGCGATCCTGGGACCTGTAGTTCTCCAGGGATTCCGGTTATGCCTTACTGGGTCATAGAGATCCCGGTAAGCTTCGGACCCGGTGTCCAGTAAATGACTCAGGGTGAGCTGGGTAAGCTCCTCTGTCCCCTATGTACTAACTCTCCACTCGCCTGTGATACCAAGCGCAGCTGGGCGTCACAATAGCGATCATTTGCTTTTGAGAATCCTCTGCTCTCTCTTTACTACATTTCCCACCATCCCTTGTGCTGGGCTGCAAACCAGCAGTGAGCACAGACCTGTAACTCTACCTAAACACCTCCCACTCCTCCAGAATCACACACAGACCCAGCACAATCTCCTGTATAGGACCCTGCAGGGAATATAAGTAATGCATGGAGCACCATTACACCTGCCCTGGAAATAAAGGTTATCCTCTTCTCTCCCTAACTGACATAGATGATGGGATGGATCAATGGAAGGATGGGATGAATCTATGGATGATGGCTATGGAGAGATATGAATGTATTCACATTATAAAGGGATTACAGCAGGGTGTATATACATTACACAGGCTATACAGAAGTATAAAGCATGTATATACACCCTGCTGTATACATGCAGACACAGAGAAGAACTGTGTCTGAGGGAGAGCTGACAGCATTCACAAAAACTGAGTGAGCTCCGCTGGATGCAACTCCGTTCAACCATGCAGTAATTCTCTGCCCACTTATCAGCTATCAGAGCCCAAAACTGATGGAGAATCTGATGTGACATCACAGTAAGCCAGCAAATTATCACCCATGAAGCAAACCCTTCCAACCTATCAGTTTCCAGAACCCAGAACTGAGGGAGAATCTGAAGTGATAGCAGAGGAGTAGGGTTGAGCGAGTATGTTCTGTCCGAGTATTCTCTGGATGAGCTCCGAGTATTTACAGCTGCTCGGTGATATGGTTGGATCGCTCCCGTGTGAATGATTTGCAACTGTTTGACAGCTTTATTACATGTGAGGAATGTGTAAGAAATAGACATTCCTCACATGTAATAAAGCTGTCAAACAGTTGCAAATCATGCACACGGGAGCGATTTAACCTTATCACCGAGCAGCTGTAAATACTCAGAGCTCGGCCCGAGCATACTCGGTGAAAGGGTTAATAGAACATACTCGCTCAACACTACACAGGAGGCCAGGAAATTCTCATCCAGAGGTCATGTGACCAGAACAGCAGCTCAGGTTAAAGCAGGATCTGTCACTGCAAGTTATTTAGTGAAGTGCTTATCTATGGCAGTTAGTTTACATGAAAGGGACATGTAAAGTAGTGACCAACCAATTTTAAAATAAATATTTTATTTCTTGATTCAGTTTCTTTACCCCAGTTCCTATGTTTTCGTGTATAGCTGAATCACTTTCCTTGATTTCTGGTTGAAGGTATGACCTTTTAGCTGCAATTCTTCCTTAAGGACTACTTTTGGTGAGACTTGTCTGAACTTTATATTGTTGCTTCCAGTTCTGAACTGTTGACACTCCGGGACAACTTCTGATTTCGAAGGTAAATAAGCATGATTTGTTTTTCATCTGCTGCACTAAGTTTTCTTGGCCGATCTCTGAGTCTACAGTATTCAATGTTGCTCATTTTTTGTGCTTCTTCAAAAGAACTTGAACAACAATTCTTTATAACCCAGTCTGCTTTGAAATCCTTTCTTGGGAGAGAACCTGCTGATACAGCAAAACTACCTTGTGTATTGTTGCTGTGCTTAGTCTTGGTATGGAGCATGACCTGTGACATGAAAGAAGGACAAGGAAGTGATGTAAGTGATGATAGGGCCACCACAGAGCCCTGATCACAAGATTATTGAGTCTTTCTGGGATTACATGATGAGACAGAAGGATTTGTGCAAACCTACATTCACAGAAGATCTGTGGTTAGTTCTAGAAATTCTTTGGAACATTTCACCATGTTCCTTCAAAAATTGTGTGCAAGCATACATCGAAGAATTGATAGTGTTTTGAAGGCAAAGGGTGGTCACATCAAATATTGATTTGATTTAGATTTATCTTTGTTCATTCACTTGGCATTTTGTTAATTGATAAACACTTTTATTTTTTAAAGCATTCATACTTTGCAGCATTTTTTCCACACCTGCCTAAAAGGTTTGCACAGTACTGCACTGCCAGCCACAAGTCATGGGCATAGGTGACATTGCTTTTTCTGCAATTTCAGCAACCCTTTGACAGATTTGCCATTGCACTCTAGCACGCAGTAGAAATAACCTGCCAACCTCTCCTCCTCCCACTCCATGTCCCTCGTCATAAGTTGATGAGAGGTCCACAGCTATGTTCTCTTCGTTCTTGGCTCCAAGATTTACTCCTTTAGTTACCTTAGTGAATGCAGGAACTGATTTTACTTTATGATTTGAATTGTTTTTTTATGTGCTGAACCTTGTTTCCAAGCTCTCGCAGAATGTCCAGCAAAGCTATTAACACTACTTTTGTCTACAAAACAGCACTATGAACATTCCTGGAGGCCAGCAAATGTTACAGAGTTTGAGTGACATGACACCAGCTATCATCACTACCATTCATTTTTTATGCAATCGGATGTAAGATTCTTTAAGCTTTGTTTGACAAGGTGTTACATGGATTGTGTAACTGTATTTTTCTTTTGGTTCACTTGATGCTTAGCAAACCTACCAGGGGTATGTATTAGAGAGGACGCAATACCGATTGGTTATGTTTCATTTACAGTGTTACAAAGAATAGCCAACAAGCATCACTCAGTATGAGTTATTGACTTAAAGGAAAGTTGTTTTCTTTCAAAGTATGTATATCTTCATACTAAAAAGAATTTCCATTTGCATGTGATGAATGATCAAATACATAAAATATCTAATTTCACTTAAATAAAGTCTTTGTGTCATAAACTTTTCAAAGCTTTTTATTACTTTTATAACATATCAGACATTATATAGCTGTCAAGACTATGGGCACCTGACAGTTGGCATCCGATTTTTTTCCTGCACTGTTACAATTTCGGAGTCAAATAGCAGCATGCTAAGAATTTTTCCTCACGCTGAATACAGCTGAGAAAAAAAAATGCAGATCTGCACTGCCTCATCGAGTAACATTGATCTGAGCCAAAATCAAGAGTCAAATAATCAGAGGAAAAGTATAATAGAAACACGTCGCCACTTCTGTATTTTTCATCCACTCCTGGTTTTGGCTTACAAATACTGATGTAAAATACTTACCAAATACTGAATGGGTGTTCATGGTCTTTAAAGGAGTTTTCTCACTGAATATATTTATCACCTGTCGAAAATTGAATGACTCGTAATTAGTGTTGAGCGAGTATGTTCTGTCCGAGTATGCTCGGGCAGAGCTCCGAGTATTTATAGCTGCTCGGTGATAAGGTTAAATCGCTCCATGTGCATGATTTGCAACTGTTTGACAGTTTTAGTACATGTGAGGAATGTGTAAGAAATAGATATTCCTCTCATGTAATAAAACTGTCAAACAGTTGCAAATCATGCTCACGGGAGTGATTCAAACACATCACCTAGCAGCTATAAATACTCGGAGCTCGGCCCGAGCATACTCAGACAGAACATACTCGCTCAACACTACTCGTAATCAAAATGAGCAAGACTACCAACTTTTGAATGGGGCTTACAAAAGTCTGCTTCTTTTCAACTCAAGACAACACTCAATTTGCTGAAATTATATATGAAAATTTGGAAGACTCAAGCCAATGCACACTTTTTTGTGTGATGTCTTTTCCTGCCTGTTACTCCACCCCGCCCCCTGCAGTTTCACATACGTGTTGGGAAAGAAACTGCAGCAGCATCTTCACCCTCCTTATCACCGACTTACTGTTTTTTATTCGATAGGAGACTGCAGTAAAATCTGAACATTTACAGATAACTAACGGGCATGAAAAGGTGCAGTTCAGACAGCTGGAAGGTGATGAAGACGTCATTTTCCCCTCGTAAAACATTTTACTTAGTTTAAATAACATTAATTATTGGAATTAACATTTATTGTAATTATTTCTGATTAATTGACTCTTTGAATACTCTGTCCTTCTGTCACGGGGATACTGCGACGGAGAGGGGCCAGAAGATCGAGGCGTCTGGTTACCCGAACTCCTGCACTGGTTCGATTCTGCTTCAACATCATACTAAACAGTGCAGGTTCTCTTTGCTCTGGCATTGCTAGGGTTAATTAGTTCAACTGATCTCCTGGAGCTCTCCATCATGGCTTGCCTCAGCTGTTCTGTGTTTGACACTCCCCTCTGGTATATACTGTATGCTTGCCACTAGCATGTGGGAATTGCCAGTGATAGTTCATTCTGCCTGGTTTGGAGTTGTATGAGATGTTTGGTGTTTGGAGTTGGCAGTTGGAGAGCTGTTCTGGAGATTCCTACATGGAGTTTGCGTGTTCATCCTCGTCCTCTCCTATTTAGTTTCACCTACCTTACCCTTCCCTGTGTTCCACTCTGTTGTTTGGTGAGTATAATTGCAGTTTTCATTAATCCCTGTCTGTCTTCCCTTGTCCGTTTGGTTAGTGTATCCGTTTGGTTAGTGTAATCATATATATTTTGGCCTCACACCTTGCTGGGTGGGGGAGGGAACAGACAAGGGTAAGTCAAGAGTATAGCAAGGCACATGACCACGGCATCTCCACCTTCCGGGGTAATCCAGGGGACAGGGATAGACTAGGGCGCCCCCTAGCGTGAAGGATAGGAAAGTAGCCCCTTTCCCCTAGAAATACTGCAACAGTACCTTGACATCTTCTATGGGCAACTGTTTGAGAAATATTACTCATCATAATATTGATAGTGGCTTTAAACTATCATTTCTATAAAGCAGCTTCTGCTTACTCCATACATGTTATTTCCTGATTGCATTTTTGTGGTTACAATTGTTATAATATTGGCTGAATCTCAAATACTCTTCATGTTCTTCATTCATCTTTTTTTTCTTTCCCTTGAAACGTGTCTTTTAACAGTTGCACTTATGTCATAATTTGCTGTCATTGCTGGGAAAAGACTGTTTACTTTCCTTATAATTACCTTTATATTGTACTGGCTCTGCTCAAATCTCAGATGCCATCAAAAGGACTGGCAGGTTGGCCATCACTGAAGTTTGCTCAAATTTGTTGTCCATACAAAAAGTATTAGGAATGACCACTCCTTCTATTTTCCTGTTGTCATATGAGACATATCTGGCAATTTCTTCTCAAGCTGGAAGATTAAATGCTATTTGTTATATTAAACACAGATGTAAGGTAACTTTTTCACCTCAGTAATATACTTGTAAAAACATGCTTCAGTTATGTTTGGGTTTGTAGAAGTTTTTTTATTTTGATGAGCAATTAGTTACTTAAAATAAAAATATAACTGTGATTTGGAGTTTTAAGGCACTGAAAAATTATTATTATTATTACTATTATTATTATTATAACAATTGTTTGACATTTTATAGCCTGAAAAAAACTGCATTGCCTGAGACAAAAAAAAGTTTCAATTTTGGCACTAAAAGGGTTAACTACTGTCCAGAACTTCAATACAAACCCCAAGACTAAGGCTGGGGGTCCACATTGCATTTTACTCTTTCATTAGTGGCTTCAAGACATGGTCGATTGCGTCTTAGAGTCCTCCTCAAATCGGTGGATATGTCTGAAAATGATGTTCAACAGAGCACATAGAGACTTTCAGTCTGCATCATTACAGTCAATAGCCCCTTCGGCGCATGCGCCCAAATCCTGTTTTCCATGGCTTCAGATGTAAGCCCTGACAGAGCCAGTGACATAAGGCTGAAAAACGATGTGAACATAGCCTAATAACTGTGCCTCAGTTGGGCATGTATTAGGCCATATTAGCATATCCGTGTGACATATCCTAGTGCTGTACATTTTGTTTTCAAAGAGCAAATGGACCCATAACGTTTTATTGTTCCAAAGACACATCAGCTTAAAAACGTATCCATGTCTCCTATCCTTGAGGCTTAGAGCATGTCCTATTCTCATCCTCAACCAATAACCTCTCATCCAGCATGATGTACTAATACATCGTGGAGTGTGTCACGGTGTCTGGAGGGGTCTCAGAAGCTGAGCCCGCTAACAAATAGCAGATGCTGGCTATATTACAGAGTTGCCATCTGCTTTTAATAACAGCAGGAGGCACCACCACTGATCGCTGCTGTTAATCTCTGGAACGCTGCTGTCAATCACTGAAAACGCATTTAAGCGCTGAAATCCAGCCCGGGTGTACTTTTGTTAAAGCCGATGAATTGCTATGACTGCCAGGGGCTGGCTGTCATGTTATTTCTCCTGTGACGCCCAGCTTGTAGACTGTCATTTTTACTGTATACAGCAATACTATGTTATCGTCATACATAGCATAAGCGATCAAACGAATGCAGGTTCAAGTCCTCTAAGTGGACTAAAAAAATAAAGTGAAAAATAAAATAAAAAAAGTTTAAAAATATAAAGAATACAAATCACCACCCTTTCCTCAGTTAAAAAGAAATATATACTGTATATTTATTTGGAACCACAGTGTCCATAAAAACAGGATTTTTTGTTACTCCCCATAAAATCTGTTTCTCTGAGCCTTCATTGGGGGACACAGGAAACCATGGGCGTATGCTGCTGAAACTAGGAGGCTGACACTATGCACAAAAAAAGTTAGCTCCTCCCCAGCAGTCTACACCCCACCGACTGGCATCAAGTTACTCAGTTAGTGTACAAGTAATAGGAGAAGCAACATTAAACAGAAATAAATACAAAAAATCAAACTGTAACATAACAATAACAGTTAGCTGCTGTCAATATAGGAGAGTGCTGTGTCCCCCAATGACGGCTCCAAGAAACAGATTTTACAGTCAGTAGCTAAAAATCCTGTTTTCCCTATCGCTTCATTGAGGGACACAGGAAACCATGGGGCATCCAAAAGCAGTACCTGGGGAGGGAAACAGCAGAGAAAAAAAAACTCCATTCAGGTCGGAGAACTAACCACTGCCGCCTGCAGGATTCTCCTACCTAGGCTGGCATCTGCCACAGCATAAACCCTGTAAAGCTTGGCGAATGTGTGGATGAAGGACCAGGTTGCTGCTTTGCAAACGGATGCCCTCTGACAAACTGCCCAGGAGACGCCCATCGCTCTGGTAGAGTGGGCCTTAATCCTGAGGGGTTGGAGTCCTGTTCTTACTCCGGTATGCCTCCAAGATTGCCATACTGATGCAGCGGGCAACTGTAGCCTTGGAAGCCGGAAGGCCTCTCTGCGCTCCCCCAGGGATAACAAAGAGGGAATCCATCCTCCAGAAGGGGGAGGTCCTAGCCAGGTAAATCTGGACTGCTCTGACAAGGCCAACCCATTCAGGGAATGTTCCAAAGGGTGAGATGGAGCCGGACAAAAAGAAGAAGTGAAAGGTGAAAACCATCTTGGGTAGAAAAGAAGACACCGGTCTCAAGACCGCCTTGTCTTGGTGGAGGATCAGGAAAGGGGATCGACAGGAGAGAGCCGCTCAGCTCCCACATGTGCCGGATGAAAGTGATGACCACAAGGAAGACCACCTTCCAAGAGAGAAAGGGCAGAGAGGTTCAAAGGGGGAACTCCTAAGGGCCTCCAGGACCAGGTTAAGGTCACAGGGATCGACTGGTGTTTGGTACGGAGGGACTGTGTGAGCCACTCGCTAAAGAAAGTTATTCACCTGAGAGGGAGAAGCCAAATTTTTCTGGAAAAGGATAGAAAGCGCAGAGACTTGGGTCTTCAAGGAGCTGAGAGCAAGTCCCGTGTCAAGCCCGGTCTGAAGAAAGGCCAAAATCGACGGAAGTGAGAATCTCATAGGTGCGGTGTGATTACTCTCACACCAATGGAAAAACACCTTCCAGGTCCAGTACTATACTCGAGACGATGAAGGCTTTCTAGCCTGAATAATCATCTGAACCACTCTTTCCGGAAAACTAGACGCTTTTAGCACAGTGGTTTCAACAGTTACGCTGTCAAATCGAGTGACTGAGAATTCCATTGGAAGATAGGGCCCTGTGAAAGCCGATCTGGCCTGTCTGGAAGGTTCCAAGGGGCGTCTGCGAGAAGATTGACGACCTCTGCATACCAGGACCTCCTGAACAAATCTAGAGCAATCAGGCAGACCGGCGCCCCTTCTGCTTTGATCTTCAGCTGTTGGGAAAGAAGGGGTAGGGTTGGGAACAGATAAGGTAGCACAAACTGCGACCAGGGTATTGCCAGCACGTCGACTCCCACCGCAAGGGTGTCACGGGATCTGGAGACAAACTGCGTCACCAGTCTGTTCAACCGGGATGCCATGAGATCTACATCCGGAGTGTCCCACCTCTGAAGGAAGACATCCTGATGTAGAGACCATTCCTCCGCCGCGAGACCCTCGCGAATGAGAAAATCGGCAGCCCAGTTCTCTACGCCGGGAATATGCACTGCGAATATTGCTGGAACCATGCTCTCTGCCCAGAGAAGGATCTTGGAGACTTTGAATAAAGCCAAAGGACTCCGGGTTCCTCTCTGGTGGTTGACATATGCCACCGCCGTGGCATTGTCTGTTGGAATTCGGACTGATAGGCCCCTGAGAAGGTTCTGCCAGTGACAAAGAGACAAAAGAATGGCCCTTATCTCTAGGATGTTGATCGGCAGAGAGGACTCTTCCTGCGACCAATGTCCCTGGACCGTAAGGTTGCGGAACACCGCTTCCCAGCCAAGGAGGCTGGCGTCCATCGTCACCACCTGCCAGTGAACGGGGAGAAAAGATCAACCCTGATGAGTAAGAGGGGAAGACAGCCATCAGTTCAGGGACACCATGACCCGATCTGTTCCTCTGGGATAGAATGGCTTGCTGAAGCAGCCTGGTATGGAATTGCGTGAAGGGAATCGCCTCCAATGCCGCCACCATCTTTTCCAGGACCGCCATAGCTTAGAGGAGGGATGAAGGTCGAGGGGCCTGAAGAGAGCGAACTCTACACTGGAGGGCTGTCCTCTTCTCCTTGGGAAGAAAAACCCTGGCCTGAAGGGTGTTGAATTGAATGCCGAGGAAGATCAGTTGGGTAGGAACAAGACAAGGAAGTGGGGTAGGAACAAGAATTTCTTCCTGTTGGCTAGCCAGTCGAAATGAGATAGAGTTTCGAGAGCGATGGAAAGACTTTCCTGGGCGAGGGAGAAGGAGGGAGCCTTGACGAGAATGTCATCAAGATAGGGAATGACCACTAAGCCCTCTGACCCAAAAAAAGAGCCATTACCGCTGCCATTATCTTTGTGAAGACTCTGGGAGTGGTAAAAAGGCCGAACGGCAGGGCGATGAACTGGAAGTGATCCTGATGTACCCCAAAGCATAGGTACCTCTGGTGCCCTGAGAATATAGGGACATGGAGGTAGGCGTCTTGGATGTCTATAGAGCACAAGAACTCTTGCAGCTCCATGAAAGCTATTACTGAATGAAGGGATTCCATTGTGAAATGGCGAAGATGAACTCTTCTGTTCAGTAATTTTAAATCCAGGATCGGCCAAACGAACCCATCCTTCTTTGGAATCATGAAGACGTTTGAATAGAAGTCTGTGAAATGTTCCTTTGGTGGGACAGGAACGATGATGCCTGATTTGAGGAGAGAAGCAATGGCTGCGAAAAAATCCGGGACCATGGAAGGATCCCTCGGGGGGTGGGATTCAATGAAACGGTCTCGGGGCCGGGAAACAAAATCTATCTTGTATCCTGAAGATACAACTTCTCTGACCCAGGCATCCTTGATGGAAGCTAGCCAGATGTCCTTGAACTACAGAAGATGACCGCCCAGCTTGGAGGAGTCCCTGGATGGTAGTGAGTCATGCAAATGAAAACCTGCCAGATTGGGCCCTGGAGGATCTGCCTCACGCATTGCGGGGATGCCATGAAGGTGTTGGCTTAAATGAAGCCCTTTTCAATTCCCGGTGTGGCTGCGGCCTCTGCTGGTGTGAGGGTTCATCCGTGGATGAAAAACATCGAAAGGGCCGAAAGGACTGAAATTTACGTACGGGGAGGGCGATGAGGTTTTGCCTGCAGAAGGAGAGAGCTTGTCCCTCCGGTGGCTTCCTTAATAATCTGGTACAGCTTGGTACCAAAGAGCCTTGATCCCTGGAAAGGCAGATTAGTGAGGGACTTCTTAGTGGACAAGTCCGCCTGCCATGCCTTTAGCGAAATGGTACTGCATATGGCCACTATATTACTGGCCGCTTGGTTGGCACAAGAAGCGGTGTCCAAGGAAGCCAACAACAAGTACTTTCCCGCATGAGAGATCTGGTCCGTCAAATCACCTAACTCCTCAGGCTCGGCTCCGGTGAGGATGCCTTGACGGAGTTGTTTAGCCCATGCAGAGATGGACTTTGACACCCATGTGGTGGCAAAGGCAGGGCACAACGTGGAAAAAGCCACTTCAAAGACTGATTTGGCAAACGACTCTATGAGCCTGTCATTAGAGTCCTTAAGGGATGCCCCATCCATAAGGGGAAGTACCAAATTGGTAGATAACCTAGAGACTGGAGGGTCCATAGTGGGGGATCTGGTCCAGTTTTCAGTAAGGTCAGAAGCAGAGGAATACAGGATGCTGAGACGTTTCCCTCTCTGGAAGCGTTTGGTCAGGTATTCTCGTTCCCTGGACAGGACCTCTTCAAATTCCTTAAGGGCAGCGAATACCTCGGTGGTTGGTCTAGATCGTCTAAACGAAACCACCAGTTCTGCGGGTTCTGTAGCGGATTCCTTAATGTTAAAGCTCTGGTTGACCACTGCAATGAGGCTCTGAACTATATCTCGCATGTTAGAGACCTGGTCAGAATCCATGTTAGAGTCAGGTTCGGTAACCGTATCAAAATCTGACTCAGCAGGTAAGTCAGGGGATGAGGACCGAGAAGAAGCTGCCCATCGGGAAGGACCGTGAGGAGTGAGGGAGCGAGAGGAGAACCTGGAACGGCTTTCCTCCCCTCTTATGGCCAAATCTGGTAGTCTGAGCTGGAGGTTCTTGTGATCCACTAGCAGAGGCGAAAGCAGGGGCAGGTAATCTGTCTAATGCAGATACCAAGGTCTGAGATACCCTAGTAAGGTCTGTGACAGACTGAGACAGGGAAGTCTCCCAACCTAGGATAGGGGAAACACTCTCTCCATACACAGTGGGAGCCTCATGGGTAGCGGGAGCGGGAGGATTGCTGCAGTCCTGACAGAGGGAAGAAGTCTGAACTGAAGGGAGTCTGTTTTTACATGAGGAGCAGACAAAGAGCTTTACTAGAGTAGTAGAGGCCGGAGGGCGAAATTGCTCTTCTTTAGACTTAGACATGATAGGAAAGATGACAGAGCCACTAACTAATGCCAGAAGTTAGGGGACAGGTAAATATTTGCTGAGGAGAATGTCAGTCTGCAGCACAGAGCTTAAACCAGAGAAGTGATGAGAGGCTGAAGATCTGCTGCCAGTAGCTGTGGGATGGACAGGAAAAACCACTGCTGGAGATGCTCCTGGGAGAGAGTAGGGCTCAGGTGACTGCAGGGCTCAGGGCGACCACAGGCTGTTCAGATGCTGGCAAATGGCGGCGACAGAAGGAAGCAGGAGGAAGAGGAGGGCATCCTGTAGTAAAAAGGGTGCACAGAGATCGCGCCAATGGAAGGGGGTATGACCGAGGTGGGGTGGGAAAAGCCCACACAATAAGTGCAGGAAAAGCCCACACAATAAGTGCCTGTATAGAAAAACACACAGACCGGGCCAAAGCACCCAGGCACACATCGCTGCCCCACGAACAATAAATACGGCCCCAACATGCTAAACCCGGGCAGGACATGCAATGTAATCTTCTGTTGACTCGCCCCCTGGGCCGTGGGGCACGCGGATCCGGGCGATAGGGGAACGATGGGGGTAGTAGTAGTGGCGGCCCGGTCCCGCGGCTCAGGGTGGTCAGGCCAATGGTAGTCTGCTACGTGCTTCGGATAATGTCCAACTACGCCACCCGTGGATTTGTGGTTATTAGGAACCGCCGCTGCATGCAGACCGCTGGGGCTGATGAGGTGTGCAGCTAGGGTAGTGTGACTCCCCACGGGAAGAGTGCGGCCCCAGGGCAGTATAGTGGATGGTGGGAGTGATGGTAGTGAGAGTCCCAGTGCTGGTAGTGCTGGAGGAGCACACAGACAACAAGTTGCAGTCCAGGGTCTTTACTAGAACAGGTAAACTGACACACAAACAGTCCTGGCTAGGAGGGGAACTGGATGTCTGAGAGCAACGGGGAAATTGGCCCTGGTCAGGGTGAGGGTGTAGGCCTACCGTCCTTTCTGTGCTCCTTCTGGCTATCTCCTCGTTATAGGGTAACAGCCCACGTTTCCGAGCTTTCCATGTATTCTCGCCTGTATGGCCTGCGACGTGGGTTCCTTTCTGCTCCCAGCCTGGTACGGCTTTACTGGTCCCTTCGGTTGTGGCAGGGCCTCCAGGCTTCTTAGGCCAAGGAATATACAGTCCCTTGCTGACTGGTTATCTGCAGGAGGATGTAGAATCCTCTCAGCCTCAGACACCAAAGTCTGGTAAATTAAGTCCTCTTTCTGCCAAGACAGGCTCTCTTCGCCTCTTAGTGTCTCTGGCTTGTGGCTCTCCTCCTGCCACACTTCCTCTTAGGTGCAGTACAACTGTCTGTCACTGTTCTGCTCTGGGACAAGTCTCAATGCTGAGACAGGCCATCCAGTTCTCTCTAACCCTGCCCCCAGTACCAGCTTTTATAGAGGCAGCCAGCTCCCCCTACTGGCCTGAGACAGGAGGCATTGCATGCTAATGTTCCCCTGACCAGAGAACCTCCCCCTTGCTCTCAGACACAGCTTTAATACATTTTGTGGCATCCAGGCCAGGGTGACACATTCCCCCCTAGTGAAATTTAGTACTCCGGGACTAAACAATAAACAAAGACAATATGCATAACTATAAAACATTAATAGACAAACAACGCACAGATTGAGTTCTTAAGGTCACAGTGTGGTCTGTGACCGGGTGTCCATATCACCAGCACAACGGGGAGCCTTAACCAGGTGGGGGTCTGTCCTACCCCAAGTCCTTTACAGTCTTAGTTCATTCCTTGGTTAGGCTCCGAACGCAGTCCATACAAGGTCCCGGTTATAAAAAGTCCATAACCTTTGAGTCCTTACGGTAGCTGCAAGAAACTGAAACACAGAATTACCAAACAAGCATGTAATTGGCAAACAATTCAACATTTGGCAACAAGGTCATTTACAATCTTAGTGCGCTCTATATTCTCCAGCGAGCGGGTATCTGCCCTTTTGTGCTCCTAGTTGATCTACGTAGCCCACTGTCTGGTGGTGGACCAACCTGGCTTTCCCCACTAGCGTTAGGGGTACAGCTACCAGCTGGGTGTACAGGTAGGGCAGGCAGCTGTCTGCGGGTCCTTTGGCTTACCGCAGGCATGCAGGCTCACTGTCAGCAGAGGGTTGACTCTCCTGGGCTGCTGGTACAGGCTCTTCTGCCTCTGGAACCGCTTGCTCCTCTTCACCTTCCGGCTCTTGTGTTGGTTGTTGCTGTGCCGGTTGCAGGAAATGCAGGACGGGTACCACTATGGCATCATTTATGCGAGTCCAGGACTGAGGGAACTCTCTGAGAACGGTGCTGATCATTTCTTCCTTGTCCTCTGCGGGTTCAAGGTCACTCTGATCCTCTTCTGCACTACGGAGTTGCTCGGGGCACCTTTTGAGGTGGTCTCTGGAGACGACACTAGTGGTTTCTCCTCCGTCCTTGGTGATTACGCACACCTTTGGGTTATCGTGGTCAGACTGCAGTACGGTGTAGGGTTCCCTTTCCCACTGGTCGTCCAACTTATGTAGCCTTCTTTTTCGCTTTAGGACTTGCTCACCAGGTTCTAGGGGACCAGCAAGGGCGTGTTGATTGAAGAGTTTTTCTTGCCTCTCTCTCACCTGGGCCAGGCTCTTCTCCACACTCTCCTGTACCTTCTTGTACTGCAGTTGCCTTTCCGTATCCCAGTCCGCATCCGGGGAGGTGTCCTCAGGTATTAGGACTCCCATCTCCAGGTCTACGGGCATCTTACCTGGTCTAGCTCGCATCAGGTAAGCCGGGGTGCAGTTTGTAGCATTCACCGGGATATTGTTGTATAGGTCTATCAGGTCCGGCAGTTTTTCTGGCCACAGGCTGCGTTCCTCCAGGGGCAACGTCTTCAGGAGATCAATGACTATATTATTCATCTTCTCATACATCCCGTTGGTTTGGGGGTGGTAAGGGGTCGTCCGACTCTTCTTACAGCCATAGAGGTTGCAGAACTCCTGGAAGATTTCAGCCTCGAACGCTGGACCCTGGTCTGTCAGGACCTGTTCCGGATACCCGTGTGGATGGCAGAAGTATTGCTAGAAGGCTCTGGCCGCTGTTTGGGCTGTCAAGTCCTTTACCGGAACCACCACTAGAAAACGGGAATAGTGGTCCACGATTGTCAGGGCATAGATGTATCCTGACCCGCTGGGAGCCAATTTGACATGGTCCAGAGCTACCAGCTCAAGAGGCTGAGTGGTGACGATGGGCCTCAAGGGTGCCTTCTAGCTGGCACGGTCCTTCCTCCTTAGGTGACAAGGGCCACAGTCTCTGCACCATTTTTCTACAGCTCCTCTCATGCCGACCCAAAAGAACCTTCCTCTTAGCAGGAACTCCAGTTTCTTCCAACCGAAGTGCCCCGCTCTGTCATGGTAAGCCCCCAGGACCATAGCTGCATCTCGCCTTGGGACCACAACTTGCCAGGTCAGCTCGTGCGTCCGGTGGTTGACAATTCTTCTGCACAACTTGCCTTCGTAGAGGAACAGCTTGCTCTTCTCCTTCCACAGCTGCTTGGCTTCCTCTGGAGCATCCGGATCCATGCGGGCGTCTTCCTGGGTCAGCAGTTCTTTCACCAGACGGATGGCAGGGTCACTATCCTGGGTCTCGGCCCAGCTGTGGTGAGGTAGGGGATTGATCATCACGGTTGTTAGATCCTCCTCTTTCACGCGGTGGGAGTTTTGAGCGGCTCCATGCCGGTGAAACGCGGGGAGTTCTACCTCCTCCAGCTCTTATGGGTCTTCGTCACCTTCCGGTAAGTGAGGCATCCTCGACAGGGCGTCTGCGTTGGCATTGGTTTTGCCGGCCCTGTACTTGATCACGAAGTCATAGTTGGAGAGACGGGCCATCCATCGCTGTTCTAGGGCACCCAGTCTTGCATTGTCCAGGTGTGTCAACGGGTTGTTGTCCGTGTACACGGTGAACTTTGCGGAGGCGAGGTAATGCTTGAAGCGTTCCGTCACAGCCCACACCACCGCCAAGAATTCTAGCTTGAAGGAGCTGTAATTCTCCGGGTTCCTCTCGGTGGGCCTCAGCTTCCGGCTGGCGTATGCGATCACCCGTTCTCTGCCCTGTTGGTTTTGGGACAGTACGGTTCCCAGTCCCACATTACTGGCGTCTGTGTGAAGGATAAAAGGCTGGCCATAATCAGGGTAGGCCAGGATCTCGTCCCCCGTGAGGGCCATCTTCAACTGGCGGAAGGACTCCTCTTCCGGTTTATCCCACTTGAAGGGTGGCTTTTGACTCCTGGACTTAGACTGTCCGATCAGGAGGTCCTGCATAGGAGCTGCCATCTTAGTGAACCCGGGGATGAACCTTCGGTAGTAGCCTACCAACCCGAGAAACTGTCTCACCTCTTTGATGTTCGAGGGGCTTGGCCAGCTCTTGATTGCCGTGACCTTGTCAGGGTCGGGGGCCACTCCTTCCGCGCTTACCACGTGCCCTAGGTACTGGACCTTTGGTTTCAGCAGGTGACACTTCGATGGTTTCACCTTCAGGCCATAGCCTGCCAGGGCTTCGAACACCTCGGCCAGGTGCTTTAGATGGTCCTCGTAGGTTTTCGAATAGACGATCACGTCGTCCAGGTAAAGGAGGACCGTCTCGAAGTTTCGGTGCCCTAGACAGCATTCCATCAGCCGCTGGAAGGTCCCTGGTGCATTGCAGAGCCCGAAAGGCATACAGTTGAACTCACTCAGTCCCATCGGGGTGGTGAAGGCGGTCTTCTCCTTGTCAGCCTCTGCCACAGGAACGTGCCAGTACCCGCTAGTAAGGTCCAAAGTAGAAAAGAAGTTAGCAGATTTTAGTGCGGCTAAAGACTCCTCTATTCTAGGCAGCGGATATGCGTCTTTGTGGGTGATACCGTTGATTTGTCTGTAGTCCACACACATTCTCATGGTGCCGTCTTTCTTTTTCACCAGAACCAAGGGGGCTGCCCAGGGGCTACAGCTATCTCTAATGACCCCAGCTTCTTTCATCTCTCTTAGCATGCCCTTTGCGTTCTGATAATGTGCAGGGGGTACAGGTCTGTGTCTCTCTTTTATTGGTGGGTGGCTCCCTGTGGGGATGTGGTGTTCTATCCCCTTTACTCTGCCGAAGTCTAGCGGGTGCTTACTAAAGACTCTCTCGTACTCCTGTACCACCCGGTAGACTCCTTGTTTTTGGTGCAGGGGAGTGGAGTCAGCACCCACATGGAGTTTCTGGCACCAGTCCTCCTTTTGTTTCTGGGAGCCATTACCCTTCGCCTGTGGAGATGGAGGCAAGGGTTCCACGGCCCTGATAGCTTTGTGTTCGACGTCAAACAGTTTGGCGAGTGTAGCGTACCTGGGTAAGTGTACCTCCCTCTCCCCAATGTTGAGGATGCGGACGGGCACCCTCCCATGACAGACATCAACCACTGCCCGGGCTGTCAAAATGGTGGGCCTGCTGTCTGAGTACACGGGTTCTACCATGGCTTGGTAGTCTCTACCTCTCAACCCGATTGCAGTCCGACACCAGATCATCATTTCACTTTTGGGAGGCATGGAAATGGGGAATGGGTCACTAAGTCTTACGCTACCGATCTCACCACCAGACAGTTATACCTGCTGCCGTCTCATCAAGGCTTTTATCTCCTTGTTGAGGAATCTCTGTTGGCTGGAACTAGCATTCACCGCCACCTGTTGTAAGATTACAATTACCTCTGAAAGACAATTTTCAATTACGTTAGTACCCACAGTTATTTTAGGGTGACTTTCACGACGGTCAATGTCCACAATAATCACTCACTGTGCCGGCAGTTCAACCTTACCAATTTTAATGGTCATCTCCTTGAACCCCATCTGCGGCACCGGTAAGCCATTACTGGCGATGATGCTCAAGTTACTGTCTTGATACCGTGTGATATCAGCATCAGTCCAATACTGCTTAAAAAGTACATAAGGGATAGTGGTTACTTGTGACCCAGTATCCAGCAAGGCGCTCATGGGGATACCGTCCAGCACCACGGGTAAAACCGGGCGCCCCCCAACGTACTTATCACGCCAATTATAAGGGCCTGGTGATCTTATGCCTGGGGGTTGGCCCTCTGCCCCAGGTTGGACCCGTTTAAATTACAGTACCTGGAAATGTGTCCGGGCTGGTTGCATTGACGGCAAATGGGCTGCCCATCCTCTGCGTAGCGGTCTGTGGGCCTCCCTCGGAACGACGGGATCCTCCTCTGTCGACGCCACGGGACATCCTCCGGACTTGAAGCCAGCTCGATGGGTCTTGACGCGTCCACTTGTAATGCCTGGACGGTCCTGGTCAACGCCGCGACGCTCCTGGTCAGCTCCTGGACTTGGTGGTGCAGGTCTTTCGACGGGGCTTGGTTCAGGGCCTGTGCATCAGCCCCCACGGGGTCCATAGAGGAGGGCGCCGCCTCCTGGTGGTAGGTGAGAGTAGGGCGCTGGGGGTTTATAGCGCCACTGGTTGCAGATTCACGGAGCACCCTTATGGCCCTGTCCTTAAATTGGGCAAAGGTCAGGTCGGGGTTCTGAAAGAACATGAGGCGCAGTTGGACCCTGTGGGCGCTAGACAGCATGCCTTCTATGAATTGCTCTGTCAGTAGTTTATCCGTTTCCTGCACGCTGCCAGGGTCAGTTTGTTGGATGGCCCTCAGGGCTTCCTGCAAATTTAGGGCATAGTCTCTGATGCTGTCCTGTGCCCGCTGCTTACATCCATAGAACCTCATTTTAATTTCAGCGGAGGTACGTGTGTCAAAGGTACCCCGCAACCGGGCCAGAATACCCTTCACAGTCCTTTTCTCCTCAGTGGGCCATGATTTTACCTCCCTTTGGGCTGCGCCAGTTAACTGCCCTGTTAGTATGCTGACCTTCTGTTCCTCTGTCAGGGGGTAGACTTGGAACAAACTGTACAGCCTTTCCTTGAAGTCAGTTAGGACATGGGGCTCCCCTGAGTATTTGGGCAGCCAGGCCGCTCCAGGGATGTAGGGCAGGGAAAAGGGCATCACCGCTGCTGCAGCTGCGTTGGTGGTAGTGGGCGCCTCTGTGTCCGACATCTTCCTCCTCCCTAGTTAAGCGTGGCCTACCTTCCGACGATCCTCTTCTGTAGGCCGCGGCTCTGAGTTCTGACGTCTCAGGGCATGATGACGTCACTACCGTGAGCTCTATGTCCTGAGCACTGCAGAGTCAGAAGGCGCACTGACTAAACCCGACCTTTGGGGAACGGGAGAGGTGAGTATTTGACTTATTTTTTTATTTTTATGCAGCATTACATGGGGCCCACTGCACACTGTATGGTGCACTGTGTGGTGCCCATAATTCTGTATGGTGCACTGTGTGGTGCCCATAATTCTGTATGGTGTACTATGTAGTGCCCATAATTCTGTATGGTGTACTGTGTGGTGCCCATAATTCTGTATGGTTCACTGTGTGGAGCCCATTATACTGTATGGAGGACTATACTGTCCGGTCTGCACTGTACGCTGAGAGGATTCGCCAGTTTCGGAGCTATTTCCGGTTTCGGAGAATTTACAATAGCTATCACTCATGTAATGTAAGAAGTAAGTGAAATCTATGGCCTTGCACTATATATATATAAATATATATGTACTATATACAGTATATATAGTATATAGTATAGTCTACCTATATATATATATATATATATATATAAATATATATATATATATATTATATATGTATATATATGTATATTCTCTGCTGTATCTGTGCATCATGAATCGTGGTATTTGTTAAAGGGGCCCACTGAGACTCTTTTGCCCGGTGCCCACGAAAACCTGGAGCCAGCCCTGGTGAAATTGCACATCAAGATGAACGCTGGCTGTAGCTGTGACAGGGCGATCTGATCTGTGACAGGCCACGTGCTGACGTCACATAGCAGTCACGTTAAATGGCCGCCGGCTGTGTATAATGTCACTGGTGATCACTGTATTACCTGTATACCATATACTCAGGAGCTCTGTATATGCTATAATGTCACTGGTGATCACTGTATTACCTGTACACTGACACAATATACACAGCTCCTGTGTATAATGCCAACAGCGGTAATATTAGTGTGATTAGTTTTATGTTTTTTATTAATGGTGGTAATATGTGGTCTGGTCATGGCGTTGCTGTATTTATCCCCTGTATGTGGTATTATCTGGTCACTATGTGGTGGTAATATGTGGTCTGGTCATGGTGTCACAGTATTTGTCCCTTGTATGTAGCATTATTCAGTCACTATGAGGTGATAATATATGATCTGGTCTTGGTGTAGTGGTATTTGTTCCTTGTATGTGGTATTATTCAGTCACTATTTGGTGTTAACTAGTGTTGAGCGTTACCTTCCGATATCGGGAAATATCAGATCGGATTGGATCGGACCGATACCGAAAAAGTATCGGATATCGCCGATTCCGATACCGGAAACCAATGCAAGTCAATGGGACAGAAATATCGGAATGAAAATAAACTCTTTCTTTCCTTGTAGGTTAATTCTACATGAAGGAAAACAACTAAGAATAATGTAGAATGTATTGGGGGAGGTGGGGGAGACAATAAAGGCATAGAGGTTTAGCCCAATCAAATGGAATAGCAGGAATTAATATTTTTTTTAAGACGTTCTGAGTTACGGAAATATTGACTATGTTAAGTATTTTTATATTTTGTCAGATATTTATGTTTCACTACTTCCATGCTCTTCAACTTCTTTTTTACTTCTCCCACACTTTCTCCTTCATCATCCTCAGCATCTTTTGCATCCTCTTCTTCTTCACCTTCTTCATCTTCTTCTTCTTCACCTTCTTCGAATTATTCTTTTTTTTTACATTCTTCATATTCTACTTCTTCATCTTCTTCATATTCTTCTTCTTCATCATATTCTTATTTGTGACAGGCATTCCTGTAGTTGTTATCTATAAAAGGTTGGACATTACACCTTTCGTTCTGCCCGTCAGAAAAGATTTACAACAGGATTTGTCCGCGTTCAGTTTGGCCTGCAGAAGCAGGTCTTTTCCAGGGGCACCACGAGGAGGAACGGACTCACCCCCATACACTGCTTAGTCATCTTCTGCTTAGAATTTAGATATTATCTTCTGCTCTGATTTTTAGTCTTATGCTTAATGTTCTTCCGCTTTTTGTTCTGCAGCTTCTTGCATTTCTGCTTCTTGGTTTTCTGTCTCTTGTTCTTCTGTATCTTGGTGCTTGTCTTCTCTTCTTTGTCCTCTTGGTCAACTTCTTCAGGGTCATCTTCTTGGTCTTCTTCGGGGTGGTCTTCAGAGTCGTCGTCTTCGGGGGTCCTCGTCTTCTTCGGGTTGGTCTTCTGGGTCCTCATCTTAGGGGTCCTCGTCTTCTTCGGGGTGGTCTTCAGGGTCCTCGTCTTCTTCGGGGTGGTCTTCAGGGTCCTCGTCTTCAGGGTCCTCGTCAGGGAGATCCAGAGTGATTACCAAGAACCATTTTAAAAAGCTTGAACTTGGAAATGTAGCAGAAGGTACAAGAAAGCTGAGGAACTACCGAGAACCAGCTGACGGTACTGGAACTCGGTTACTAAGCAGGAGGTACCTGTGCCAGAAAGCACTACCAAGGACCAGCAGACGTTGGTGGAACTTGGATACCGAGAAGGAGGCACCTAATCCAAAGGCACTGCTGAGAACCAGCTGACGGTACTGGAACCCGGATGGGTAGCAGAAGGTACCCATGTAAAAAAAAGTTCAAGGCCGCGAGCCGGCCGCAGTTACCAAAACCCACAGTCCTACAGGGGGTGCTTGTCCAATTGGCACTATGGAACCAGCCTTCATTGCCTGATCCCGCAGCCCACATAGGAGTCACCTAAACTGCAGGCACCATAGAGTCGGCTAACCCGACCGCAACACGACAGGACAACGCATTGGAGGCAAAGTGACGTTGACACTACCCGGAAACAGCTGGCGTGCTGGAACCAGGCTGGGCAGGAGGGAGTACCCGTGCCAAAGTCACTGCCGAGAACCAGCTGACTGTACTGGACCCCGGATGGGTAGTAGAAGGTACAAGAGCAAATGGAACTACCGAGGACCAGCTGACGGTACTGGAACCTGGATGGGTAGCAAAAGGTACAAGAGCCAATGGAACTGCCGAAGACCAGCTGACGGTACTGGAACTCGGTTACTAAGCAGGAGGTACCTGTGCCAGAAAGCACTACCAAGGACCAGCAGACGTTGGTGGAACTTGGATACCGAGAAGGAGGCACCTAATCCAAAGGCACTGCCGAGAACCAGCTGACGGTACTGGAACCCGGATGGGTAGCAGAAGGTACCCATGTAAAAAAAGTTCAAGGCCGCGAGCCGGCCGCAGTTACCAAAACCCACAGTCCTACAGGGGGTGCTTGTCCTATAGGCACTATGGAACCAGCCTTCATTGCCAGATCCCGCAGCCCACATAGGAGTCACCTAAACTGCAGGCACCATAGAGTCGGCTAACCCGACCGCAACACGACAGGACAACGCATTGGAGGCAAAGTGACGTTGACACTACCCGGAAACAGCTGGCGTGCTGGAACCAGGCTGGGCAGGAGGGAGTACCCGTGCCAAAGACACTGCCGAGAACCAGCTGACGGTACTGGAACCCGGATGGGTAGTAGAAGGTACAAGAGCCAATGGAACTGCCGAAGACCAGCTGATGGTACTGGAACTCGGTTACTAAGCAGGAGGTACCTGTGCCAGAAACCACTACCAAGGACCAGCAGACGTTGGTGGAACTTGGATACCGAGAAGGAGGCACCTAATCCAAAGGCACTGCCGAGAACCAGCTGACGGTACTGGAACCCGGATGGGTAGTAGAAGGTACAAGAGCAAATGGAACTACCGAGGACCAGCTGACGGTACTGGAACCCGGATGGGTAGCAGAAGGTACAAGAGCCAATGGAACTGCCGAAGACCAGCTGACGGTACTGGAACTCGGTTACTAAGCAGGAGGTACCTGTGCCAGAAAGCACTACCAAGGACCAGCAGACGTTGGTGGAACTTGGATACTGAGAAGGAGGCACCTAATCCAAAGGCACTGCCGAGAACCAGCTGACGGTACTGGAACCCGAATGAGTAGCAGAAGGTACCCATGTAAAAAAAAGTTCAAGGCCGCGAGCCAGCCGCAGTTACCAAAACCCACAGTCCTACAGGGGGTGCTTGTCCTATTGGCACTATGGAACCAGCCTTCATTGCCTGATCCCGCAGCCCACATAGGAGTCACCTAAACTGCAGGCACCATAGAGTCGGCTAACCCGACCGCAACACGACAGGACAACGCATTGGAGGCAAAGTGACGTTGACACTACCCGGAAACAGCTGGCGTGCTGGAACCAGGCTGGGCAGGAGGGAGTACCCGTGCCAAAGTCACTGCCGAGAACCAGCTGACGGTACTGGAACCCGGATGGGTAGTAGAAGGTACAAGAGCAAATTGAACTACCGAGGACCAGCTGACGGTACTGGAACCCGGATGGGTAGCAGAAGGTACAAGAGCCAATGGAACTGCCGAAGACCAGCTGACGGTACTGGAACTCGGTTACTAAGCAGGAGGTACCTGTGCCAGAAAGCACTACCAAGAACCAGCAGACGTTGGTGGAACTTGGATACCGAGAAGGAGGCACCTAATCCAAAGGCACTGCCGAGAACCAGCTGACGGTACTGGAACCCGGACGGGTAGAAGAAGGTACAAGAGCAAATGGAACTACCGAGAACAAGCTGGCGGTGCTGGAACCCAGGGTAAATACTAAAAACAGAGTGGAGCCAGAGGTGTAATTTTAGCAAGTTTTAAATCAGTAGTACAGTGGATGTGGACAAAGCAGGAGAATTTACCGGACACACAGCAGGGCAGCAGCTGACGTTACTGAACCCCAATAACACTGGAGCAAGCGTTGACTGTGCAGATGGCACTTCTGAGCAGCAACTAGCGGTATTGGAGCCCAGGGTAAATACTAAAAACAGAGGAGCCAGAGGTGTATTTGGAGGAGGTTTTAAATCAGTAGTACAGTGGATGTGGACAGAGCAGGAGAAAGTGCCGTCCGCACAGCAGGGGAACAGCTGACGTTACTGAACCCCAATAACACGGCAGCAAGTGTTGACTGTGCAGACGGCACTTCCGAGCGCCAACTGGCGGTGTTGGAGCTCAGAGATAATACTGAAAACAGAGGAGCCAGAGATGTAATTGGAGCAACTTTAAAATCTGTAGTATTGAGAATGTGGACAGAACAGGAGAAATTGCCGTCCGCACAGCAGGGGAACAGCTGACGTTACTGAACCCCAATAACATGGCAGCAAGTGTTGACTGTGCAGACGGCACTTCCGAGCGCCAACTGGCGGTGTTGGAGCTCAGGGATAATACTGAAAACAGAGGAGCCAGAGGTGTATTTGGAGGAGGTTTTAAATCAGTAGTACAGTGGATGTGGACAGAGCAGGAGAAAGTGCCGTCCGCACAGCTGGGGAACAGCTGACGTTACTGAACCCCAATAACACGGCAGCAAGTGTTGACTATGCAGACGGCACTTCCGAGCGCCAACTGGCGGTGTTGGAGCTCAGGGATAATACTGAAAACAGAGGAGCCAGAGGTGTAATTGGAGCAACTTTAAAATCTGTAGTAGTGAGAATGTGGACAGAGCAGGAGAAATTGCCGTCCGCACAACAGGGGAACAGCTGACGTTGCTGAACCCCAATAACATGGCAGCAAGTGTTGACTGTGCAGACGGCACTTCCGAGCGCCAACTGGCGGTGTTGGTGCTCAGGGATAATACTGAAAACAGAGGATCGAGAGGTGTATTTGGAGGAGGTTTTAAATCAGTAGTACAGTGGATGTGGACAGAGCAGGAGAAAGTGCTGTCCGCACAGCAGGGGAACAGCTGACGTTACTGAACCCCAATAACACGGCAGCAAGTGTTGACTGTGCAGACGGCACTTCCGAGCGTCAACTGGCGGTGTTGGAGCTCAGGGATAATACTGAAAACAGAGGAACCAGAGGTGTAATTGGAGCAACTTTAAAATCTGTAGTAGTGAGAATGTGGACAGAGCAGGAGAAATTGCCGTCCGCACAGCAGGGGAAAAGCTGATGTTACTGAACCCCAATAACATGGCAGCAAGTGTTGACTGTGCAGACGGCACTTCCGAGCGCCAAATGGCGATGTTGGAGCTCAGGAATAATACTGAAAACAGAGGAGCCAGAGGTGTATTTGGAGGAGGTTTTAAATCAGTAGTACAGTGGATGTGGACAGAGCAGGAGAAATTGCCGTCCGCACAGCAGGGGAACAGCTGACGTTACTGAACCCCAATAACATGGCAGCAAGTGTTGACTGTGCAGACGGCACTTCCGAGCACCAACTGGCGATGTTGGAGCTCAGGGATAATACTGAAAACAGAGGAGCCAGAGGTGTATTTGGAGGAGGTTTTAAATCAGTAGTACAGTGGATGTGGACAGAGCAGGAGAAATTGCCGTCCGCACAGCAGGGGAACAGCTGACGTTACTGAACCCCAATGACATGGCAGCAAGTGTTGACTGTGCAGACGGCACTTCCGAGCGCCAACTGGCGGTGTTGGAGCTCAGGGATAATACTGAAAACAGAGGAGCCAGAGGTGTAATTGGAGCAACTTTAAAATCTGTAGTAGTGAGAATGTGGACAGAGCAGGAGAAATTGCCGTCCGCACAGCCGGGGAACAGCTGACGTTACTGAACCCCAATGACACGGCAGCAAGTGTTGACTGTGCAGACGGCACTTCCGAGCGCCAACTGGCGGTGTTGGAGCTCAGGGATTACAGTTCAGGTGGTAGAAACATGAACAGAACAGGAGACCTGGATACTTTTGAAAACAATTATTTATTCTGGAAGAGGACTGGCAAATTCATGAGAGATCCAGGCCTTGTTCATTTTGAGAAAAGTAAGCCGGTCAACGTTATCGGAGGATAGTCGCATGCGACGGTCTGTTAGTACACCACCTGCGGCACTAAAGACGCGTTCCGATAATACACTAGCAGCAGGGCAAGCTAGCACCTCCAATGCATACTGACTTAGCTCTGGCCATGTATCTAGCTTACAGACCCAAAACTTGAAGGGAGAAGAGCCGTCTGGGAGTACACTAAGAGGGCAAGACATGTAGTCTGTCACCATCTGATGGAAACGTTGCCTCCTGCTGACTGGAGCCGTCTGTGATGGTGTAGACATTTGTGGCGGCGGGGACACAAAACTTTGCCACATTTCGGCCATACTGGTCTTGCCTTGTGCTGAGGCACTGCTTCTGCTCCCTCTTTGTGCAGAGCTTCCTCAACTGCCTCGACGCACTGAGCTGCTTTGTAAAGCACTAGCAGCACTGCTCTCGGTTGGAATGGAGAACATGATGGAATGCACCAGTGCGTCTTGGTACTCCCGCATTTTATGCTCCCGGTTCAACGGTGTTATGAGGCTTTGTAAGTTGTCCCGGTAGCGAGGATCTAGGAGGGTGGACACCCAATAATCAGCCGTGTTGAGAATGTGGGCGATGCGGCGGTCGTTTCTCAGGCACTGCAGCATGAAATCAACCATATACTGCAGACTGCCAACTGGCCAAGAAACGCTGTCCCCTGCTTGAGGCGTGATCTCTGCCTGCTCTGCATCACTCCACCCTCGCTCTAGATACTGACTACTAGAGCATTGTGTACCTCCCTCCTCTGGACAGATGTCTTCCTCATCCATTGACTCCTCCTCATCCTCCTCACAAAGTGTCCCCTGCCTAGGCCTTTGTGAGGAACCACGTTGCGCAGACTGTAGAGAAGCAGATGGCATTTGTGACTCCTCATCCTCCAACTCTTCCAAAACCTCGTCCCTTAGTGCTTGCAGAGTTTTTTCAAGCAGGCAGATAAGGGGGATACTCATGCTGACTAGTGCATCATCTGCACTCGCCATCCGCGTGGAATAATCGAAGGCACGCAAAACGTGGCAAATGTCCTTCATAGAGGCCCACTCAGTGGTGGTGAAGTGTGAACGGCGCGCACTGCGACTTGTTTGCGCCTGCTGCAGCTGGTACTCCATTACTGCTGCCTGCTGCTCACAGAACCTCTCCAACATATGTAACGTTGAATTCCACCTGGTGGGTAGGTCACATATGATGCGATGTTCCGGAAGACGTAATCGGTGCTGCAGAGCTGCAATGCGTGATCTTGCATTTCTGGAACGCCGCAAGTGAGCGCACTCTATGCGGACCTTGTGAAGCAGTGCATCAAGATCCGGATAGTCCCTCAAAAAACTCTGCACGACCAAGTTGAGCACATGTGCCAGACATGGGATGTGAGTGAGGTTGCCTAGGCCCAGAGCTGCCACCAGATTTCAGCCATTGTCACACACTACCATGCCTGGCAGGAGATTCGCTGGCACAAACCACACGTCGCTCTGCTGCTTGATGGCATTCCAGAGCTCCTGCGCTGTGTGGCTTCGATTCCCCAAAGAAATTAATTTTAATACGGCCTGTTGACGTTTGGCCACGGCTGTGCTCATATTGGTCACCATAACAGGTAACCGTTCACGGGTCGATGTGGAGGTAGACCGTGACGGCTCCTGCAGCGCTGATTCAGAGGAACTGGAGTATGAGGAGGAGTCAATGTGTACAGACTGGATTCCTGCAATCCTTGGAGTTGGCAGAACACGTACAGCGTCACTCTCAAGATCTGTACCCGGCTCCACAACATTTACCCAATGGGCAGTGAGGGAAAGGTATCGTCCCTGTCCATGCTTACTGGTCCACGCATCGGTGGTCAGGTGGACCTTGCTACTGATGGCGTTTTGTAGCCCATGTTTAATTTTTCCCTCCACATGATGTTGCAGGGCAGGGACGGCTTGCCTGCTGAAATAAAATCGGCTGGGCACATTGTATTGTGGGACTGCCAATGCCATAAAGTTACGGAATGTGTCAGTCTCCACCAGCCTGAATGATAGCATTTCAAGGGCCAGTAGTTTAGCAATGCCAGCATTCAGAGCCTGTGCTCGGGGGCGGTTTGCCGAGTATGGGCGCCTTTTCTCCCATGCCTGTGCTAACGATGGCTGTAGACTGGCCTTGGAGTGTGAGGATGACAGGGAAAGTGGTGCTGTGGGTGGAATTACACTGTGTCTCTGTACAACAGTGCCAGAGATTCTTCCATGGCGATCCTGTGAGGAAGCCGAACCAGCTGTGTGTGAGCTGGAGGAAGAGGCTACAACACTAGCTGAAGAGGTGGTAGGTGGCGCTGTAGGTTGGCCTAGGTCTTCAGTGTGTTTTTGTAACTCCACCACGTGCTTGGTCTGCACATGTTTCCACATATTTGTGGTATTTAGGTTGCTGACACTTTTCCCTCTTTTCACCTTCTGATTACACAGCTTGCATTTGACAAAGCAAATGTCATCTGCAACTGTGTCAAAAAAGGACCAGGCACTGCAAGTCTTGGGAGCGCCCGCTTTGGATTTTGGAAGAGCCATGCTCCTAATGGGTGCCGAAGTGGAGGCTACAGGCAGCCAAGTCTGCCCCCTCCCTCTCCCTCCTTTTTGGGCTGTTCGGGGAATCTCTTCCTCAGAGCTGCTCCCACCACCTTCCTGTCCCTCACGCCATGATGGGTCAAGGACCTCATCATCTACACCACCCTCTTCAAACAACTGCTTCTCCTGGGTAGTCTCGACAGCACAGTACGCACCAGAAAGTGGCACCTGAGTCTCATCATCAGATGCGTACTGAGGGGTGCTGCTGACCATCGGCACTGGCCCACCCGCCTCTTCAGATTCAGAGAGACAAAACGGTTGCGCGTCACTGCATACTACCTCTTCTTCAAATTCTTGAATTCTGCTTGGCTGGCCCCCTCTTTCCAAGCCAAGAGATTCAGAGAACAGAAGTAGAGATGGCTCCTGTCCAGGGCTCTCTGACTGCCTGGGCAATTTGGCAGGTGGTGAAGAGACAGATGGGTGCTCTTCAGTGCTCAGGACCTGAGAGGATCTGGAACTAATTGAAGTTGATGCGTTAGCTGCCATCCATCCGACAACGGCTTCAATTTGGTCCTCCCGCAGCAGTGGGGTACGGCTAGCTCCTACAAAGCTGCGCATAAAGGACTGTTCCCTGGTAAAACTGGGGGATGCTGAGTCACTGGTGCCCGCAGCAGGCACAGAATCCCCACGTCTTCTCCCTGCAGGCACAGAATCCTCACGTCCTCTCCCTGCAGAAACTCCACGCCCACGCCCACGACCACATGCCTTACTCCCTGCCTTCTTCATCTTGGTAGACTGATAAAGATAGGCAGAAAAGTACTAAGAGCTTAGTGTGCTTATTCCTGAACAGCTGCTAACAGGTATAAGAAACACTAATTTTATAAAGTGTGGACTAGACTTTAATATGAGCTAATGTGGCCTACACAACTGTAAAGTGGAGTGTTTGGTGAACTTTATTTAGGTTTTTTTTGTCACAAAAAGACACTGGATGTGCCTAAAGATGTAATAACGATAGTATCACAAACTTTTTGTAGCTATTACAATGTAGGAAGGTAACCTACAATGCAATAGATGAGGCTGCAAAAAATAGGCTAATACTAATCTGGCTGGGGCTGCAGGGCCCAATGCTGCAGAAAGGCTCCTCTAACTACTCCTATATAGTGTGTTTGGAACCAATTTAGCTGAATACGGATGGAACCACCACACTAATAGGAGAAATCAGGAAAAATTATGAATTGGCAAAAAAGGACAATGTATGAGGCAGTGACACACACTGAGTGCACTACAACCAGACGTGGTTGAAGCACACACTACAGGGTGAGCTGCACTCACACACCAGACCTTGCAGACAGCGGTGAACAGTACAGATGCAGAGCACTGTGTACTAGCGCTGCAAGACCAAAAAAATTTCTCTATCTACTCCTATATAGTGTGTTTGGAACCAATTTAGCTGAATACGGATGGAACCACCACACTAATAGGAGATATCAGGAAAAATTATGAATTGGCAAAAAAGGACAATGTATGAGGCAGTGACACACACTGAGTGCACTACAACCAGACGTGGTTGAAGCACACACTACAGGGTGAGCTGCACTCACACACCAGACCTTGCAGACAGCGGTGAACAGTACAGATGCAGAGCACTGTGCACTAGCGCTGCAAGACCAAAAAAAATTCTCTATCTACTCCTATATAGTGTGTTTGGAACCAATTTAGCTGAATACGGATGCAACCACCACACTAATAGGAGATATCAGGAAAAATTATGAATTGGCAAAAAAGGACACTGTATGAGGCAGTGACACACACTGAGTGCACTACAACCAGACGTAGTTGAAGGACACACTACAGGGTGAGCTGCACTCACACACCAGACCTTGCAGACAGCGGTGAACAGTACAGATGCAAAGCACTGTGCACTAGCGCTGCAAGACCAAAAAAATTTCTCTATCTACTCCTATATAGTGTGTTTGGAACAAATTTAGCTGAATACGGATGGAACCACCACACTAATAGGAGATATCAGGAAAAATTATGAATTGGCAAAAAAGGACAATGTATGAGGCAGTGACACACACTGAGTGCACTATAACCAGATGTGGCTGAAGCACACACTACAGGGTGAGCTGCACTCACACACAGAGACCTTGCAGAAAGCGGTGAACAGCACAAAGAACTGTGCACTAGCACTGCAAGGCACAGCGATTTATAAAGTAGCTTGGGTAAAGCAGAATAGACCAAATAGGTAGCTAAAACTGTCCCTCAGAACAACAGCATCCTATCCCTAACTGAATTCACAGCAGAGTGAGCTCAAAATGGCGGCGGCGGCTTTTATAGTGCATCATGACATCATTTCAGCAGCCAATCACAGCCATGCCATTAGTTAAAATGCCTACATGCCTAACAGGATGTGCCCACACTTCTTAGGATCCTCATTGGCTGAATAAAATGAAAATGGCTCATTGCATTATGGGAACTTCCGATTCCGGTATACGATATTGCAAAAGTATCGGAATTAAGTATCGGAATTCCGATACCGCGAATATCGGCCAATACCCGATATTTCAGTATCGGAATGCTCAACACTAGTGGTAACATATGGTCTGGTAAAGGTGTGACTGTATTTATCTCCTGTATGTGGTATTATCTGGTCACTATGTAGTGGTAATATGTGGTCTGGTCATGGTGTCACAGTATTTGTCCCTTGTATGTGGTACTATCTGGTTACTGTGTGGTGATAATATGTGGTCTGGTCATCAGTGTCTGTAAGCCAAAACCAGGAGTGGGTGATAAATACAGAATTGGTGACGTGTTTTTATTATACTTTTCCTCTGATTGTTTCACTCCTGGCTTTGGGTTACAAATACTGATGCTAAATACTGACTAAATACTGAACGTGTGAACATGGCCAAAGATTAAGTGATAAGTTATTGATTGGTGGGGACCTGCACCGATCTGCAGAATGTGCAACTTTTATCCTCATTAGTATGGAGCGTCATATACGACTCGACCACTGATCCATTCATTCCTTGAGTGGCTGCACTTGGCTTTTTCTGAAAGCCCCCAAAGAGGATGAATGGAGCTACGGTCAGACATCCCACCTGCTGCTCCATTTTAAAATGGGGGTAAGTGTCCTGTCAGGAATAAAAGTTCCCCATTCTTCCAATCGGTGCTGTTTCCAATGTTCAGATTCCACCGATCAATAACTTATCACTTATCACCTACCTAACCTGTGGATCGGTGATGACTTGTTTTCATCAAAGAACCCCTTTAATGTAAACTATAGTAATTGTACATCTCAGTTATGGTGGCACACAGTAGATGTGCAGGAGCCTCCTGTGTTCTACAGTCAACGCTCCACTATAACGGGGATAACGGCTAACAGGTATATGCATATAGCTGTAGGGTATATATATACAGTATATAGCCTAGGGTCAATTCCCCCTGTGGGCCCCAGACACCCCAGTCCAATCCTGCCACCAATGAAGCAATAGAGAAAGTCTGATGTATCAAATATATATCTATTTTTAATCCATATGATAAATAATGTAAAGCAAAAAATGTAAACGCCAAAAATTATTCAATTACACCAAAATTATATAAAAAAGCACCAGCTTGATGTGCAAAAAAAAAGCCCACAGACAGCTCAATTGATGGAGAAATAAAAAAAAGTTATGAGTTTTGTAAAATGGTTGCAGAAATTAATATTTTTTTATGCAAAGTTCAGAATTTTTTTTACTACTAAAATAAAAACTACACGAGTATCACCATAACTATACTGACCTGGAGAATCATGTTATCACGATCATTTTTACAGCTCAATTAATGTCATAAAAATAAAACAAAAAAATATATAATTCAATTATTTTTCCCATTTCACCACACTTGACATTTTTTGGGCCATTTTCTCCTACTTTACATGGTAAAATGAATGGTGTCATTCAAAAAATTATAGTATGTCTTGCAGGAGAAGGAAAAAAATGAAAATTGGCTGCACCCTTAAGGAATAAAAGTCTCTGGAATTCTGTATGAAATGGATGAAATATGGAAGACCAAACTTTTACTTAAGTATTCCAGCCCTGTTTCATCCATTTTTCATTGATGCATTGTTAAGATTCAATGGATAAATAAAAGTTCAGTCTACCTGATTCAGGCTTTAACCTCTTCAGTCTACAGCCAAATTTCATTTGAGCTTTTGTTTTTTCCTCCCCTTCTTGCAATAGCCACAACGTCTTTATTTTTCCATCCACATAACCATTTTTTGCTGGACAAATTGTAGGTTTAACACTATGTACTTGAATATGGGAAAAAAATGCAAGTGCAATAAAATTAAAAAAATTAATTAAATTCCTCATGGATTTTGGGTTTTGTTTATATGGCGTTTATTGTGTGGTAAAAGTTTCTCTGAATAATGATTGTCCAGGTCAGTACAATTACGGAGAAACTAAATTTGTACAGATTTTTGTCATTTAAGTAATGACATTTTTTTTAGTTTTATGTGGTCACTTTTTAAGCCTGTAATATTTTTTTTTATCTTTCTGTAAATTAAGTTGCTTCAGGTCTTTTTTTTGCACAACGAGCTGACAGTTTAACTGATACAGATTTGGGGAGGATACAGCATTTTGAACTGCATTCTTCCCCAGTAAAATTACTAAGGATGACTTAAAATTGAAAAAATTTAATTCTGAGATGTTTATCTTTTTTCTTATCACGGCTTTTATGGATTGGGTTAATTCATTTTATATTTTGATAGATCTGACATTTGTGAATTTGGATATACCTAATGTTTATATTTTTATTTATTCACTTTTTCCCTTTATTTTTAATGGGGAGAAAAGAGGGGTGATTCGAAGGTTTTTACATTTTTTTTAATTATTTTTTATTAATTTTTAGCTGCCTTAGGGGACATGGACCTGCAATCGTCAGGTCGCTTATGCTATATACTGCAATATTGCAGTCTTGCAGTATATGATGAAAATCTCAGACTCCTAAGCTCAGCATATATAATGGATATAAAGAATATACACCCTCCTGTTAAAATGCCAGGTTTTGTCATGTAAAACAATCAATAAGAAGAATCTTTTCAGAACTTTCCCCACCTTTAATGTTACCCATAACATGTACAAATCCATTGAGAAACAAAGTGAAATCATATTAAGGGGGAATAAAGATAATAAAACTAAAATAATTTGTTGCATAAGTATGAACACTCTCTAATAATTGATAATGTGGTTGTGTCCAGAATTTGCCAATCACATTTACACTCATGTTAAATAGTAGTCAGTACACAGCTGCCATCATTATAAAACTATTCTGATCAACCCCAAGGTTTGGCTGTTCTAGTAGGAATTTCCTGACATTTCCTTAGTTGCATTTTACAGCAAAAGGTATGGTCCATAAACAGCTTACAACATATCATCAACACTACAATACACAAAGGAAATAAACAGATGTATAACAAAACATGTGTAGATGAAATAGTTTTCTGTGAGAAATACTTCATTTTCTAGAACAATTTCAAGGGTGCCAACACTTTCGGCCATGACTGTACCAGTATATAACACACACATCAGTATATAAAACACACTTCAATTTACAAACACATCAGCATATAGCACATAGCATATAGCACACACACTGCATATTACACACATCAGTATAGAATACACACTGCATGTTACAAACATCAATATGTAACACACACGTCAGTTTATAAGACACACTGCATGTTACACACACATTAGTATATAGCACACACTGCAAGTTTCACACATCAGTATTTTACACACATGTATAAACAGCACATACACACATATGTACAGTGGTGGCCAAAAGTATTGGCACCCCTGCAATTCTGTCAGATAATACTCCGTTTCTTCCTGAAAATGATTGCAATCACAAATTCTTTGGTATTATTTTTAGAGATGAGCGGTGTTCGACTAGAACTGTTCGCCAATCTCAAATTCGAGCTGTTTTGGGCGGTGTTCGAGTTGTTCGAGGAACCCGAACGATTTGCAAAAAATTCGGCTGTTCGAGGTTATGTTCGATAACTGTTCGTGCACCAAAAGCGTGTCCTGCATGTCTGGCGCTATTTAGAGCACCAATCATGCAGGGATTGTCTGCCACTCACTGTAATGCCACAGCCATGGTGGTTGTGGCATTACAGTGATTGCCCAAATCGATGGGAACAGTGCTCACAGTGAAACATGAAAAGCCGGCAATTCAGCAGCGGCATACACCGGTACCCGACAATTTAGAACAGAAAGAATAGAGCTTCACACATAGATTAGATAGATATAAACATGTCAGCCACATATATACGAAGTACAGTAACAGTGTTGCTTGCTGTACTTGTCATTTAGTGTAAAGGATTTATCAAAAAAAATAATAGTGGTTTCATGCACCGTCTCTTTAAAAAAGCCGGCCGGCAATTCAGCAGCGGTACCCGACAATTTAGAATAGAAGGAATAGAGAATCACACATAGATTAGATAGATAGAAACATGTCAGTCACATATATATGAAGTACAGTGACAGTGTTGCTTACTGTACTTGTCATTTAGTGTAAAGGATTTATTAAAAAAAATAATAGTGTTTTCATGCACCGTCTCTTTAAGAAAGCCGGCCGGCAATTCAGCATCTGTACCCGACAATTTATAACAGACAGAATAGAGCTTCACACATAGATTAGATAGATAGAAACATGTCAGTCACATATATATGAAGTACAGTGACAGTGTTGGTTACTGTACATGTCATTTAGTATTAAAATAAAGGATTTATTATTAAAAAAATTGGCGTGGGGTTCCCCTTAATTTTAGGCTCTAGCGGAGGTTAAGCAGACAGCTGGGGCAGATGTTTGAAGCCTGGGAAGGGGGTAATACCCACGGAGTTTCCCAGCTACTAATATCAGCCCCCAGCTGAATACATAGCCTTTACTAGCTATTAAAATGGGGGACCCCCCCAAAAAAATGACGTGGGGTCCCCCCTAATTTAATAGCTAGCAAAGGCTAGGCAGACAGCTGGGGGCTGATATTAATAACCCAGGAAGGGTGCCATGAATATTGGCCCCCTCCCAGGCTAGAAACACCAGCCGTCAGCCGCCCCAGAAATGGCGCATTCATAGGATGCGCCAATTCTGGCACTTAGCCTCGCTCTTCCGCGCTGCCCTGGTGCGGTGGCAGGGGGTAATAGGGCTGGGGTTGATGTCAGCTTATAATGCCAGCTGACATCAAGCCCAGGTTAGTAATGGAGAGGCATCTATAAGACACCCCCATTACTAACCCCATAGTCAAAGTTAAAAAAAACACAAACACCCAGAATAAAGTCCTTTAATTGAAATAAAGACACAATTCTTTATTGTTCTAAATTAAACCATACTTACCATCACGCCCATTCCAGCTGAAGCCAACGATCTCCTGTAATAAAAATAAAATAATAAAGCAACCTCATCCTTACCTTTCCATGGTTCCCACGACAGCTTCAGCTCTGCTACATCGAGATGACAGGCTGGACCGCAGCAGAACGCTGCCATCCAGCCTGTCATCCTGCAGACACTGAGAAGAGCAGGCTTGCTTGCGCTCCACATTGTCTCTCTGTGACGGCATAAAGATGAGCCGAGGTCATGTCCAATGAACTCGGCTCACCTCATGCACGTCACTTACAGCGTGGGAGAATTCTCACGCTGAAGCGCTGAGTGCAGGAGAATTTTCCCACGCTGTCAGTGAGGTGCATGAGCTGAGCTGAGTTCATTGGACATGAGCTCACCTCATGCACGTCACTGACAGCGTGGGAGAATTCTCCTGCACTCAGCACTTCAGCGTGAGAATTTTCCCACGCTGTCAGTGACGTGCATGAGGTGAGCTGAGTTCATTGGACATGAACTCGGCTCATCTGGATGCCGTCACAGCGAGACACTGAGGAGCGCAAGCATGCCTGCTCTTCTCAGTGTCTGCGGCATGACAGGCTGGATGGCAGCGTTCTGCTGCGGTCCAGCCTGTCATCTCGATGTAGCAGAGCTGAAGCTGTCGTGGGAACCATGGAAAGGTAAGGATGATGTTCGTTTATTATTTTTCTTTTATTGCAGGAGATCGTTGGCTTCAGCTGGAATGGGCGTGATGGTAAGTATAGTTTAATTTAGAACAATAAAGAATTGTGTGTTTATTTCAATTAAAGGACTTTATTCTGGGTGTTGTGCTTTTTTTAAATACTTTACTAGAAATTCATGGCGGTCATGTCTAATACTGGCGTGACCCCATGAATTTTGGGCTTGGGGCCAGCTGATAATACCAAGCTGGCCCTAACCCCTTTATTACCCAGTGAGCCACCGCACCAGGGCCCTGGATGAGTTGGGTACAGCGCCAGAAGATGGCGCTTCTATGAACGCGCCATTTTCCGGGGTGGCTGCGGACTGCAATTTGCAGCGGGGGGGGGCCCAGAAAGCTTGGGCCTCCCTGCGCTGCAGATTCCAGCCCCCAGCTGCCTAGTTGTACCTGGCTGGACACAAAAATAGGGCGAAGCCCCACGTATTTTTTTTTTAATTATTTCATGAAATTCATGGAATAATTAAGAAAAAAAGGCCTTCCCTATATTGTTGTGTCCAGCCAGGTACAAATAGTCAGCTGGTGGTTGGGGGCAGCCCGTTCCTGCCTGCTGTACCTGGCTGGACACAAATATAGTGCGAAGCCCCACTTCAATTTTTTTTAATTATTTCATGAAATTCATGAAATAATTAAGAAAAAAAGGCCTTCCCTATATTGTTGTGTCCGGCCAGGTACAAATAGGCAGCTGGTGGTTGGGGGCAGCCCGTTCCTGCCTGCTGTACCTGGCTGGACACAAATATAGTGCGAAGCCCCACTTCAATTTTTTTAAATTATTTCAGGAAATTCATGAAATAATTAAAAAAAAATTGACGTGGGGCTTCGCACTATATTTGTGTCCAGTCAGGTGCAGCAGGCAGGAACGGGCTGCCCCCAACCACCAGCTGACTATTTGTACCTGGCCGGACACAACAATATAGGGAAGCCCTTTTTTTCTTAATTATTTCATGAAATAATTTAAAGAAAATTGACGTGGGGCTTCGCCCTGTTTTTGTGTCCAGCCAGGTACAACTATGCAGCTGGGGGCTGGAATCCGCAGCGCAGGGAGGCCCAAGCTTTCTGGGCCACCCCCGCTGCAAATTGCAGTCCGCAGCCACCCCGGAAAATGGCGCGTTCATGGAAACGCCATCTTCTGGCGCTGTACCCAACTCATCCAGGGCCCTGATGCGGTGGCTCACTGGGTAATAAAGGGGTTAGGGCCAGCTTGGCATTATCAGCTGGCCCTAAGCCAAAAATTCATGGGGTCACGCCAATATTAGACATGACCACCATGAATTTCTAGTAAAGTATTTAAAAAAAACACAACACCCAGAAAAAAGTCCTTTAATTGAAATAAACACACAATTCTTTATTGTTCTAAATTAAACTATACTTACCATCACACCCATTCCAGCTGAAGCCAACGATCTCCTGAAATAAAAGAAAAATAATAAAGCAACATCATCCTTACCTTTCCATGGTTCCCATGACAGCTTCAGCTCTGCTACATCGAGATGACAGGCTGGACCGCAGCAGAACGCTGACATCCAGCCTGTCATCCCCCAGACACTGAGAAGCGCAGGCTTGCTTGCGCTCCACAGTGTCTCTCTGTGAGGGCATCCAGATGAGCCGAGTTAATGTCCAATGAACTCGGCTCACCTCATGCACGTCACTGACAGCGTGGGAAAATTCCCCTGCACTCAGCGCTTCAGCGTGGGAGAATTCTCACACTGAAGCGCTGAGTGCAGGAGAATTCTCCCACGCTGTCAGTGACGTGCACGAGGTGAGCTGAGTTCATTGGACATGAGCTCACCTTATGCACGTCACTGACAGCGTGGGAAAATTCTCCTGCACTCAGCGCTTCAGCGTGGGAGAATTCTCACGCTGAAGCGCTGAGTGCAGGAGAATTCTCCCACGCTGTCAGTGACGTGCAGGAGGTGAGCTGAGTTCATTGGACATGAACTCGTCTCATCTTTATGCCGTCACAGCCAGACACTGCAGAGCGCAAGCAAGCCTGCACTTCTCAGTGTCTGCGGGATGACAGGCTGGATGGCGGCGTTCTGCTGCGGTCCAGCCTGTCATCTCGATGTAGCAGAGCTGAAGCTGTCGTGGGAACCATGGAAAGGTAAGGATGAGGTTGCTTTATTATTTTTCTTTTATTGCAGGAGATCGTTGGCTTCAGCTGGAATGGGCGTGATGGTAAGTATGGTTTAATTTAGAACAATATAGGATTGTGTCTTTATTTCAATTAAAGGACTTTATTCTGGGTGTTTGTGTTTTCTTTTAACTTTGACTATGGGGTTAGTAATGGGGGTGTCTTATAGACGCCTCTCCATTACTAACCTGGGCTTGATGTCAGCTGGCATTATAAGCTGACATCAACCCCAGCCCTATTACCCCCTGCCACCGCTACAGGGCAGCGTGGAAGAGCGAGGCTAAGTGCCAGAATTGGCGCATCCTATGAATGCGCCATTTCTGGGGCGGCTGACGGCTGGTGTTTCTAGCCTGGGAGGGGGCCAATATTCATGGCACCCTTCCTGGGCTATTAATATCAGCCCCCAGCTGTCTGCCTAGCCTTTGCTAGCTATTAAATTAGGGGGGACCCCACGTCATTTTTTTGGGGGGGTCCCCCATTTTAATAGCTAGTAAAGGCTATGTATTCAGCTGGGGGCTCATATTAGTAGCCTGGGAAGCTCCATGGGTATTACCCCCTTCCCAGGCTTCAAACATCTGCCCCAGCTGTCTGCTTAACCTCCACTAGAGACTAAAATTAAGGGGAACCCCACGCCAATTTTTTTTAATAATAAATCCTTTATTTTAATACTAAATGACAAGTACAGTAACCAACACTATCACTGTACTTCATATATATGTGACTGACATGTTTCTATCTATCTAATCTATGTGTGAAGCTCTATTCTGTCTGTTATAAATTGTCGGGTACAGATGCTGAATTGCCGGCCGGCTTTTTTAAAGAGACGGTGCATGAAAACACTATTATTTTTTTTAATAAATCCTTTACACTAAATGACAAGTACAGTAAGCAACACTATCACTGTACTTCATATATATGTGACTGACATGTTTCTATCTATCTAATCTATGTGTGAAGCTCTATTCTGTCTGTTATAAATTGTCGGGTACAGATGCTGAATTGCCGGCCGGCTTTTTTAAAGAGACAGTGCATGAAAACACTATTATTTTTTTTAATAAATCCTTTACACTAAATGACAAGTACAGTAAGCAACATTGTCACTGTACTTCATATATATGTGACTGACATGTTTCTATCTATCTAATCTATGTGTGAAGCTATATTCTGTCTGTTATAAATTGTCGGGTACAGATGCTGAATTGCCGGCCGGCTTTTTTAAAGAGACAGTGCATGAAAACACTATTATATTTTTTAATAAATCCTTTACACTAAATGACAAGTACAGTAAGCAACACTGTCACTGTACTTCATATATATGTGACTGACATGTTTCTATCTATTTAATCTATGTGTGAGGCTCTATTCCTTCTTGTCTAAATTGTCGGGTACCGGTGTATGCCGCTGCTGAATTGCCAGCCGGCTTTTTTAAAGAAAGCTTCTTCTGAGCAGTTTGTCAGCTTTTGGACACCTTTGAAGGTGTTTTCTATGTGTTTCTATGTGTTTTTGTTTGCCTGCCATTGGTTTTAACGGTGTTCGACGGTGTTCTAAGGTGTTCGACGAACAGTTCGACGAACAGTTCCTCGAACATCCCGGTGTTCGACGAACCGAACCGAACCCGAACACTACGGGGGTGGCTCAACACTAATTATTATCTTCATTTAATTTGTCTTCAATGAAAAAACACAAAAAGAATTGTCCTAAAGCCAAATTGGATATAATTCCACACCAAACCTAAAAAAGGGAGTGGACAAAAGTATTGGCACTGTTTGAAAAATCATGTGATGCTTCTCTAATTCGTGTAATTAACAGCACCTGTAACTTACCTGTGGCACCTAACAGGTGTTGGCAATAACTAAATCACACTTGCAGCCAGTTAACATGGATTAAAGTTGACTCAACCTCTGTCCTGTGTCTTTGTGTGTACCACATTGAGCATGGAGAAAAGAAAGAAGACCAAAGAACTGTCTGAGGACTTGAGAAACCAAATTGTGAGGAAGCATGAGCAATCTCAAGGCTACAAGTCCATCTCCAAAGACCTGAATGTTCCTGTGTCTTCCGTGCGCAGTGTCATCAAGAAGTTCAAAGCCCATGGCACTGTGGCTAACCTCCCTAGATGTGGACGGAAAAGAAAAATTGACGAGAGATTTCAACGCGAGATTGTGCGGATGGTGGATAAAGAACCTCGACTAACATCCAAACAAGTTCAAGCTGCCCTGCAGTCCGAGGGTACAACAGTGTCAACCCGTACTATCCGTCGGCGTCTGGATAAAAAGGGACTGTATGGTAGGATAATCAGGAAGACCCCACTTCTTACCGCGAGACATAAAAAAGCCAGGCTGGAGTTTGCCAAAACTTACCTGAGAAAGCCTAAAACGTTTTGGAAGAATGTTCTCTGGTCAGATGAGACAAAAGTAGAGCTTTTTGGGAAAAAGCATCAACATAGAGTGTGAAGGAAAAAAAAAGAGGCATTCAAAGAAAAGAACACGGTCCCTACAGTCAAACATGGTGGAGGTTCCCTGATGTTTTGGGGTTGCTTTGCTGCCTCTGCCACTGGACTGCTTGACCGTGTGCATGGCATTATGAAGTCTGAAGACTACCAACAAATTTTGCAGCATAATGTAGGGCCCAGTGTGAGAAAGCTGGGTCTCCCTCAGAGGTCATGGGTCATCCAGCAGGACAATGACCCAAAACACACTTCCAAAAGCACTATAAAATGGTTTGAGAGAAAGCACTGGAGACTTCTAAGGTGGCCAGCAATGAGTCCAGACCTGAATCCCATAGAACACCTGTGGCGAGATCTCAAAATGGCAGTTTGGAGAAGGCACCCTTCAAATATCAGGGAACTGGAGCAGTTTGCCAAAGAAGAATGGTCTACAATTCCAACAGAGCATTGTAAGAAACTCATTGATGGTTACCGGAAGCGGTTGTTCGCAGTTATTTTGGCTAAAGGTTGTGCAACCAAGCATTAGGCTGAGGGTGCCAATACTTTTGTCTGGCCCATTTTTGGAGTTTTGTGTGAAATGATCAATGATTTGATTTTTGCTTCATTCTCTTTTGTGTTTTTTCCTTGCAAGCAAATTAAATGAAGATAATGATACCAAAGAATTTGTGATTGCAATCATTTTCAGGAAGAAACTGAGTATTATCTGACAGAATTGCAGGGGTGCCAATACTTTTGGCCACCACTGTACATACACATAGCACATACACACATATGTATATAAAGAGCAGAAAAACATGTACACACAGAGCAAATACACACATTATAGAGGTTTTACCAATCTGTCCCCTGCTGTTCAGTTATTTTAGTCACAGGGTGCAGGCCTTTGGTCACACGATGGTCAAATGACTGTGATGTCACTAAAAGTCCTGCTGCACATTTAATGTCGGAAACTGCATTGATGACGCAGAGCTGGTTATCAGTATTATCAGTGCAGTTTCTGCTTGTAATCACTGGAGACCCTTATGGGGATGGGACCCTAGGCAATTTCCAAGTTCTCTGCCCTTAACTGTGGCCATGGCAAGTTGGAAGCCTTTTCTTACAAAGCAAAACATCCAAGCCCAGCTTTGTTTTGGCAAAACCTCCGTTAGTTCTGCCAAAGGCATTTGGGACAACTTGTTAATGTCTGATGAGACTAAGGTTGAACTTCTTTGGCCATAATTCCAAAAGGCATGTTTGGTGGAAAGCCAACTCTGCACATCGCCAAAGGAAACCCATACCTACTATTCTTTGGAGTGGCCCAGCCAGAGCCCATACCTGAATCCAACAAAAAATGTAGGTTGACCTGGAGGGGGCTGTACACTGGAGATGCTCTCTCAATCTGCGAGATTTGTAACACTATTGCAAGGAAGAAGGAATAAAGATTGCTAATTCTGCATGTGATATGCCATGCTGATAGACTACAACTCAAAAAGACTGAATACTGTCATAAATTCAAAGGGTTCTAGGTAAGTATTAATTTAGGTCTGTGCATATTTATGCAACCAGATTGTTTTAATTCTTTTTCTTTTTCACCCGAAAATATTTCAGCTTATCTTTCAATGGAAATATACAGATTATAGACATTAGGATGGAAACGTTCTGAAATTGTACTTCTTGGTGCGATTTTTTTTTACATGACAAAAAACAGTGTTTTATGGGGTCTGTAGACTTTTTATATCCCTAAGTAGTCACCACATTGTTCCCCCACATAGTATAATAGCCACCACAGTAGTCTCCTCAGTAGTCCCCACACAGTTTGATGGCCTCTCAGTAGTTACCACACAATATGGTGGCCCCTCAATAGCCCCAACACAATACGATAAGCCCTGGAGTAGTCCCCCAGACAGTATGATAATTAGTGTTGAGCCACCCCCGTAGTGTTCGAGTTCGGTTCGGTTCGTCGAACACCCGTGTGTTCGCCGAACTGTTCGTCGAACTGTTCGTCGAACACCTTCGAACACCGTTAAAACCAATGGCAGGCAAACAAAAACACATAGAAACACATAGAAAACACCTTCAAAGGTGTCCAAAAGCTGACAAACTGCTCAGAAGACACAAATAACACATGGAAAAGTGACAAGTACATATAGTCATGCGAAAAGAAAAGAGGTGGAGGAGTAAAAGGAGGGGGAGACACAGATATAGGCATGTCATGCCCTTCTAAAATCCAAAAAGTGAGAAGCCGAGACGGCCAGTCCGCTCCTGCCCGTGCCACCTCCGTGTCGCCGGGTTTGTGCCAGAGCCGCGGTGAACCCTGACGGCCAGCCCCCCTCTCCCAATACTGGTGCCTGTCCGCTGGTGGGTCGAGAGAGCCCCCCTGTGGTGGAGGCAGCTCTAAGCTTTTTAATTTAAATTGTCCCTCTAATTTTAATGAATACACTTTAAATCCATTTACAAGGATCTATTGGAGGGCAAGTCTCATGCCAGCAGCCGCGTAATTCCAGCTCCAGTAGCGTCCACTAAAGCTGCTGCAGTTAAAAAGCTTTTATAAGGATCGAGCTCGGCTGTCCACCGCAAGGCATCCTAGTGCCAGTCCCAGCCCCTATGCCTTGGGGTGCCTCCTGATGCTCTTCACTAAGTATCCCGTGGTCCCGAAGCATTTCCTTTGAAAAAATTAAGTGTCCAAACTACAGGTGGTGTAGCTTGCTTAACAGCCGGGATAATCCGCTGACTAGCAGACACTGCTACTAGGCACAAAGTATTTCCTGGGCTAGATGCAGTTAAAAATTTGTAAGTAGATACTCTCGTTGGATGCTGAGAAAGCATTCCATAGAGTCTCCTGGCACGCCATATATGATTCTCTTAAAAAGCTTGGGGTAGGGGTCTAGGGGACCCTTTTATAGCCAAAATCACGGCCCTGTATCACAATACGTCACCTAGGCTGAAGATAAATGGAACTGTAGCACCGAGGGCTCGGTTGCTACAGACGTATTGCACCTCACCCAGAGGTGTGATATCTCACTCTCAGATAAGGATGGAGTGTGGATCAGGACCCGACACCTGCATGCATTACACCACATTGCCGTGGGGCAGGGCGACCAATATGCCCCTGAGATGGGCACGACAGTCCCTGTCCCTGGCTGGAGTGGGGGGAGGGAACACTGAGGAAGGGGAACCCTGCAGTGCAGGAGCAGGGAGGAAGCAGTTCCTGGGTGCATTGAGAAGGGAGTATAAAAGGTGGGCACCATCTTAGTTCAGTGCAGAGAAGTCTGAGCAGAAGTGGCAGGGAGCAGGGGCTCTGCATGAGCTCTGCTCCGGAGGCGGGCCTAGTAACAGAGGCCCAGGCCTGCAAGAGGGAGAAGGAAGGAAGAGGAGCGGAGAAGGCTCCAGGAACGAGGAATGAAGGGATCCCAGGGGTGCGGACGGGCGAGTCGCCACCGCACGCCCGAATCCACCTGCGTGGAGGGGTCAGGCCAAAGGGGGAGACCGGTCCCCGAACTAGTGGAGGCAGGAAACGACCCTCAGCTAGAAACCGGAGGCTCTGACATTTTATGTGGCGCAGCCCCTTGCTCCACCCGCTAGGAAGGCACCACATAGGGTCAGGGAAACTGGCGCCAAGTTTACCAAGAGGAGGCCCGAGGCAGCCGGACAGAAGTGTTGGTAAGAAAGGCCAGACAAAGGACACACAAAGGGGGTCCTGTGAAGCGCTCCAAAGTTATCTGGGAGTTGTCTGAGCCCCTCACCTGGTGAGCACAGTACGACGTGGGCAGCCGTTACCTGCAGACGTGGTCTGGATAATAAGAACTGTGAGTAAAGGCCCTGAACTGCATCACTGACTCCGTGTCATTACTGCTGCTGCCCTGCACCATCACCCCCATCCTCCGCATACACTGCCCTGAGGCTATACTCCTCCCGTGGGGAGTTATGCTACGCTCTGCTGCACCCACAACACCAGCCTTAGCGGTCTGCCCTGTAGCGGCGGTTCACTCTGACCGCAATCCACGGGTGGCGTAGTCGGACATTTAAACATCAAAACCACATAAATAGTTCCGCCACTGGTTTGACCGCCCTGAGCCACGGAACCGGATCGCCGCCACGAAGACTACAACCACCAGCATCCACCAAAAAGGGTCCGGCTCCGGGTGTCCCAAGGCCCAGGGGGTGCGTCAGAACATTTTTATCACCTTTCACAATCACCAATGGGACAAGGCAGGGATGTCCTCTGTCCCCTCTCTTATACATCCTAGTGACGGAGCACCTGCTCTCATCAATTCGCCATAACCCCAATATTAGGTGGATTGAGGTGGGAGGCACCGAGTACAAGTGCTCTCTATTTGCTGATGATGTCCTAGTATATATCACTCAATCACATATATCCATCCCTGCTGTTATGGCTGAAATAGATCACTTTGTTACATGGTAAAATTTTAAAATCAATGCAGCGAAGTCTGAGGCCCTCGATGTCTCCCTCCCTAAATCCATATAGGATTCCATCCAGTCCAACTTTCCCTTTGCCTGGCCCTCACAGGGTATCAAATACTTAGGAATTCCTATTCATAGAGACCTCTCCCATCTATGTTATCTTAATTTTGGGCCCTTTATTGAACAATTCCATACAGACCACGGTTGGCAAGTTAGAACTGTAAGATTCACTACGTGAACCACTGGTGTTTTGTGGAAAAGCACATGTACACCGCGTTCCAAATTATTATGCAAAAAGTGTTTAGGAGTGATAAGGGAAGAATTTGTTTGTTTGTCAGTTAAACTCATTGATGGTGATGTGTGTCAGGGCTCTTTATATCACTGTAAGCAATTGCAGACACCTGTGCTAATTAGTTTGGCAGGTGTGTCCAATGAAAGGCAAGACTACTTAAGAAGGCTCTCTCACATTATTAAGCAGCCTACATTTTCTGCCAAAATGGGAAAGAAAAAGGATGTGTCGGCTGCTGAGAAGCAACAAATTGTGGAGTGTTTAGGTCAAGGCATGACTACAATCAACATTGTGCGATGATCAGGATGAAGTGTCTTGGCAATCAAGAAGTATGTAGCTGATTCACAGTACACACGTGTGCGTGCTGATAAGGGCAAATTGAGGACTCTTTCCTACAGGCAATTACGTCAGGTTGAAAGAGCAGCGGCAAAAAAGCCTTGTCATAGCAGCAGACAAGTTTTTGAAGCTGCTTGTGCCTCCAACGTCCCCCGAACAACAAGATGCAGGGTCCTTCAGAGGTTTGCAGCTGTGCATACGCCATCCTGTCGACCTCCTCTATCCACTTCACACAAGCAGAAACGGCTCCAGTGGGCCAAACATTACATGAAGACTGATTTCAAAACTGTTTTGTTCACGGATGAGTGCCGTGCAGCGCTCGATGGTCCAGATGAATGGAGTGGAGGATGGCTGGTTGATGGACACCCCACGCAAACATGGCTACAGCGCCAACAAGGAGGAGGTGGAGTAATGTTTTGGGCTGGAATCATGGGGAGAGAGATTGTCGGCCCCTTTAGGATCCCTGAAGGCGCTAAAGATGAACTCCATAATGTATGTGGATTTTCTCAAACAGCACTTCCTGCCATGGTTCAAGAAGAAGAACCGTGTATTTCACAGCAAGATCATTTTTCTGCATGATAATGCACCATCTCATGCTGCACATAAAACATCTGCATCTCTGGCTGATATGGGCATAAAAGGGGACAAACTTAGGTGTGACCCCCATGCTCCCCTGACCTCTACCCCATTCAGAACCTTTGTAGCATCATTAAAAGGAGTGTCTATGATGGCGGGAGGCAGTTCACATCTAAGCAACAGCTCTGGGAGGGTATTCTGTCCTCATGCAAAACAATTGAAGCAGAAACCATCCAAAACCTGACAAATTCAATGGACGAGAGAGTTCAGAAGCTCCTTTCGAACAAGGGGTCCTATGTGAAAATGTAACATCACCTAGAATAAAGTTTTGAGTTGAAAACTGTTTGATTTCAGTTTCTAACAACCTGCTAATGCTTATAATTTCAAAAATGACCATTTTTTTGGTCTTTATTAAAATGAAAAGGTTGATCGAAAAGTTTGGGGGAATCTAAGAGTGTGGCAACCCAGTAGTCATGATTACTTCGAATTCTGACAATATGAGGGTCATGCTGCAGGTAGTGCAGCAAGAAGGCACTTATGTGTCTTGCGCATCTCGGAGCCCCAAAATTATTTTCCGGGCTAGATGCAGCTAAAAATTATTTTTAATTTTAAATCTGGTGAAGCTTATTATAGATGGCCTAATAGGATCAGTGCTGCACACTGCTACAAAGCCCAAATTATTTTCCAGTCAAGATACAGATAAACATGATTAGTAATTTGAAAGCTTAAAACGGTTGGTAGGGCGATTTTGACCAATCATCAAGCTTTTACTCTCCCCAGGATGACACAGGGGTAGAAAAGTCGTTTCGGATCCATGATTTGTTCATCTTTATGAACGTGAGTCTGTCTACATTATCAGTGGAGAGCCGCGTGCGCTTATCTGTCAGCACACCACCAGCAGCGCTGAACACACGTTCAGACAGAACGCTGGCTGCGGGGCATGACAAGATCTCCAAGGCGTAATTGGCTAGCTCCGGCCATTTATCCAGATTGGAAGCCCAAAAAGAGCAAGGGTCCAGTGACACAGTCGTGGCTTCAATGTTTACTTGGAGATACTCCTGTACCATCGTCTCTAGGCGTTGACTATGTGTCAGACTTCTTGTCTCCTGTGGCCTTGCAAAGGATGGGCTAAAAAAGTGGTGAAATGATTCCGCAAAATTGATGTTACCAGCAGATACTGTGGTTCTGTTACGGTTTGAGTGCTGAACACTTGACGGTCCCACGGTTGGCAAGTTGGAACTGTGAGATTCACTACGTGCACCACTGGTATTTTGTGGAAAAGCACATGTAAGATTCTGCAACAGTCTCTGCTGATACTCCTGCATGCATGCATCCCTTTCTATGGCAGGAATAATTTCTGCAAATTTACTTTTGTATCGGGGATCTAACAGTGTGGCAACCCAGTAGTCAGGATTATTTCTAATTCTCACAATTCGAGGGTCATGTTGCAGGTAGTGCAGCAAGAAGGCACTCATGTGTGTTGCGCATCCAGGAGCACCAAGTCCCTGTTGTGTTGGTGGCGAGGTAACAATCATGCTTCCTTCCTCTGTCCTCTCCCCCCAACCTCGCACAACAGAAATGTGATCAAGGTCTCCCTCATCTGATGAGTCTTCCATCAGTTCGTCCTCCACTTCTTCCTGGGCTCCTGCACCTTCCTCACTAGTTTGGCTGCTACCATGCGCCCTGGTAAAATCATCTCCCCCACCCTCACATGCCTGCCGCCCTGGTGCTGCCGACCGTCTGGACCTTGCAGATGTTAGCCCTTCCGCATACAACTCCTCCTCCTCTACTTCCTCCACCTCCTCTTGTGCCACCACCTGACTCCGAATTCTGTTTAACATGTGCTCCAGCATGTAAATCACCGGAATAGTCATGCTGATAATGGCATCGTCAGCACTAAACATCTTCGTCGCCATTTCAAAACTGTGCAGAAGGGTGCATAGGTCCCTGATCTGAGACCACTCCTCCAGCGTGATTTGCCCCACCTCTGAATCTCGTTGGCCCAGGCTATACGTCAGAACGTATTGCACCAGGGCTTGTCGGTGCTGCCACAGTCGCTGCAACATGTGCAGAGTTGAATTCCACCGGGTAGGCACATCGCATTTTAGCCGGTGAAGTGGCAGGCCCAACGACTTCTGTAGAGATGTAAGTCGCTGAGCTGCGGGATGCGAACGGCGGAAGTGAGCACACAGCGACCGTGCCCTCTGCAGAAGGCCATCTAGTCTGGGATAGTGGGCTAAAAATTGCTGGACAACCAGGTTCAACACGTGAGCCATACAAGGCACGTGTGTGACATTGCCCCGGCGAAGGGCCGCACCCAGGTTTGCAGCATTGTCGCACACGGCCTTCCCTGGTTTCAGGTCCAGTGGAGACAACCATTCATGAAATTGGTTCTCCAGAGCTGACCACAACTCCTCAGCTGTGTGACTCACATTTCTCAGACATTTCAATGTAAAAACCGCCTGATGACGTTGAGCCCTACTGCCAGCATAGTAAGGAGGTGTGCAGGATCCCTTCTGCGCAGTTAGAAAGCTTGTGGCATGACCAGACAGGCTTTGGGTGCAGGTGGAAGACCGAGAGGAGGTTGAGGAGGCAGAAGTAGTGGAGGAAAAATGACATAAAGAGGATTGACGCACAACTCGTGGGGACGGCAAGACTTGGACAGCAGCCCCTTGTCCTGCTGTCACCATAGTTACCCAGTGCCCAGTCAGCGACATGTAACGCCCCTGTCCATGCCTACTCGTCCAAGTGTCTGTGGTGAAATGCACCCTGTCACACACAGAGTTTCTCAAAGAAGCGGTGATGTTGTGTGCGACATGCTGGTGGAGCGCAGGCACACCTTTCTTTGAGAAGTAGTGCCGACTGGGCATCTGGTACTGGGGCACTGCGACGGACATAAGGTCTCGAAAATCCTCTGTGTCCACCAGGCGGAAAGGCAGCATTTCTGTAGCCAAGAGCTTGCAGATGGTGAAATTCAACCTCTTAGCTTTCTCATGGCTAGGAGGAAATGGTCTTTTACTTGTCCACATCTGAGGGACCGAGGGCTGGCTATTGTGCTTAGACGGAGTTGATAAGGGTGTCCCCGGCAAACTGCCGGTCTGTGAGGAAGATGCAGGCGGACATGTTAGGTTGCCTTGATCCAAAGGTGGTGCTATCGATGTCGGACAGCGCTCAAGACCAGCTGGTGTTACCACCTCCAAAGAAAATGATGACCTGCCAATCACGCTGGCTGTTGCGGGTAAAGAGGTGGCAGGTCTGCGCCCCAAAACAGGTGTGACTGCTGTCCCCCCAGTCACAGAGGATGAAGAGGCCGCGGATGCACAAGATATGGCAGACGGTGGTTGGCCCGGCCGGCTAGACCGCATTGTAGCACACTGAGCTTCCCACTGCAACTTATGCTTCATGTCCATGTGCCGGTTCATGCATGAAGTACTCAAACTATGTATTTTTTGGCCTCTACTTAGCTTTTGCTGACAAATGTTACAGATAACACGAGTTGGGTCATCTTTATCGATCTGAAAAAATGCCCAGGCTATGCAAGGCTTAGCACCCATGCGACCTGAAGAGCCACCACGACTTGTGGTGAGAGGCAGAGTTGTGTTTGAGGATGCAGTTGTTGACGTGCTTCCAGTACTACGTCTCTGTCCAGGAAGGCGCAACCTGACCTCGTCGTCACTAGCATCTTCCTTCACCTCCTCTGCTGACCTCATCTCTTGGCTGACTGTGGGTTGACAGTAAGTGGGATCTCCGACCTCATCATCATCACCCTGTGCGTTATCACACCCGTCGTCCTCAGAGCCAACCTGTTCCTGCCCTGACAAAAAACTAAAGTTGTCGCTCCAATCAGGTATTTGAGTCTTATCATCGTCTTCCTCATTGTCTCCACCAACAGGAGTTACAGTTTGGGAATGAGGGTCTACATTATGGTCAGAACCTTCTGCGTCTGGTCCTGGATCCGACTCATAAAGATTCTGGGCATCAGTGCAGATCATTTCCTCGTCTGGATTCACAGAAGCGCTGGAGTCGACCTCTGATTCCCAGGCTATAGTATGAGTAAACAGCTCTGCAGACTCAACCATCTGTTCTACCTCATACTCAGACGGGCAGCTGGAGATTTGGGAGCTGTGAGGAAGCAAGTGCGATTTGGGTGACACCTTTGAGGACTGGAGTATTTGTGATGTTGAAGTTGATGTGGAGGAGAGCCCACTTAAAGGAGCACTTGATATCCGTTGAAGCACCTGCTGTTTTTGTGCCTCATCTGGAATTTGTAGCGATTGGCGTGGCCGTAAGAAAGGGATCTTATCACATTGTCCGCTAAAAGAAGTAGACATTTTAGTTTGGCTGGAAGATGGTCTTTCTTCTGCACCTACCCCACGGACACAACCTTTTTTCCCCTTCCCAACACGCCTATTCCCCTTTCCACCAGCAGCAGGCCTTTTTCCACTCATTTTGGTGGTTAACTAATTCACAACTCTGGAGTTGTTTGCACAAAAAAACAATGGATGGTAACCGAACAGAGCTGAGTGGCCAAACTCTGGTATTAGGCCAAAACTATTGGCTGGGTTAGATGCAGAAAAAAATTATTTTTAATTTGCAACCTGATGGAGGTCAGTATAGATGGACTAATAGACCAAGTCCCACACACCGCTAGAAGCCCAAATATTTTTTCAGAGCTAGATGCAGAAAATTTTTTTATTCAATTTGCAACCTGATGGAGGTCAGTATAGATGGACTAATAGACCAAGTCCCACACACTGCTAGAAGCCCAAATATTTTTTCAGAGCTAGATGCAGAAAAAAATTATTTTTAATTTGCAACCTGATGGAGGTCAGTATAGATGGACTAATAGACCAAGTCCCACACACCGCTAGAAGCCCAATATTTTTTCAGAGCTAGATGCAGAAAAAAATTATATTCAATTTGCAACCTGCTGGAGGTCAGTATAGAAGGACTAATAGAACAAGTCCCACACACTGCTAGAAGCCCAAATATTTTTTCAGAGCTAAATGAAGAAAAAAATTATTTTTAATTTGCAACCTGATGGAGGTCAGTATAGATGGACTAATAGACCAAGTCCCACACACTGCTAGAAGCCCAAATATTTTTTCAGAGCTAGATGCAGAAAAAAATTATTTTTAATTTGCAACCTGATGGAGGTCAGTATAGATGGACTAATAGAATTTTACTTCACTAGGTGCAGTAAAAAAATTGGTATTCTATACACAGGTGGTATATCTTGCAACACAGATAGGCTACTCCACTGACTAACACACTCTGCAATAGGCCAAAAAGGATTAGCTTTGCTAGATTCAGCCAAATGCTGTGAAAAAAACTTGCACAGCACTGGCACAGACCTGCCTGGCAAAAACTGATAGGAACTGATGTAACCTAGTCCTGAAAAGGACTCCAATTACAATTAGTCTTTACTCCCACAATCTATCTATTTAAGAGCACAGACCTGCCTGATAAAAGTCGTAGGAAATGCTGTAACCTAGTCCTTAAAAGGACTGCAATCACAACTATTCCCTACTCCCAAGCTATCTGTATATTTGTGCGAAAATTGGCTTGAAATTAACAAGGTATAGCGCACACAGCAACAGCGGTGCCGTCTAACACGCAGCTGCAGCAGTGAGAAAATGGTGGCGACGGGGAAAATGGCTTGGTCTTATAGGGCAAGGACATGTGACATACACTGCCAATCACACATGCCCTTGCTTGTGTGAAAAAAAGCACTTCGCTCCGTGTGTGCACTGCTGATAGGCTGACAGATTGCACCTCCCCACTGCAAATGCGGGAAAGAGAAAAAAAAATGGAGATCTTCATTGTTCCTGCAGAGATCCATCCCCTGCCCCTCCCCCCGCCCCGCTGTACACTCAAACTGCGTATTAACATTAATTTTCATCATTACTGAGAAAAAATCCAGTTATGATTTTGGTGCACGAACAGTTATCGAACATAACCTCGAACAGCCGAATTTTTCTCAAATTGTTCGTGTTCGCCGACCGGCTCGAACACCGCCCAAAACAGCTCGAATTTGAGATTGGCGAACAGTTCGAGTAGAACAACGCTCATCTCTAATGATAATCCCTCAGTAGTTCCCAGACAGGATGATGGCCCCTTAGCGATCCCCACGCAGTATGATGATACTTCTATAGTCTCCACACAGTATGATAGTCTCTCAATAGTTCCCACACTATATGATGACCCATAGTAGTCCCCTCAAAGTAAGGTGGCCCCCACAGTATGATAGTTCCTCAGTCATTTCAACACAGTATGATGGTCCTACACACTGCATGATCCCCACACAGTATGATGCCGCCACCTTCGCCTACAATCACTTACCATTAAAATAAAAAAAACATCATATTTTCACCTAAGACTGGACCCTGGCGAGTCCTCCAGCAGATAGTATCAAGGCACAAGCAAACCATTTTGGAGACATCATTGAGCTATAGCATGCACAGGACATCAGAGTCCTGGCACTATAACGTTGCTAAAATCTTCTGCCCATCTTGATACTCTGACGTCCTTCGTGTCACCACACCATTCCATAAGCCACAGGCCTAAAATGACCTGTGGACTACAGAATGTAGAGTGGTAGTGCAGGGAGACTATGGCTCTCAGCTCTCCTACAGGGTTTAACGGTATTGGTATGCTGTGCATGCCGAAACAGTTAAGAGTAGCAGTCGCTCTGGGTGGTTCCCTTCACGTGCGTGGACCCCTCTACCTACACTTGGTATGGACACTATTGCGTACAGTGTATAGTGTTTTTTTATTTTTCAAATAAAGTACATACATTTTAGGGATCACAGTCAATACTACTGAATACCAAGACTCAACTGAGCACCAGACAGCAATGCCAGGAGAAAATGTAACTGTGGCATTGTTTTCCAGTGAAGTGGGTGACCATCTCCTAGGTGGACTTCCATCATGGCATACTCATTGTTGTTTTTCTCTGCACATAAAGTGGAAGCTACTGCATGTCTAAGTATATCTTGAAAATTACTTAGATAATATCAGGTGACCTGAAATAAACTGTAATTTCCCTGCAAAGCTTCTGTCCAGGGTCATCTTGACTCTCAGATCTCTCAGGGTGATAGCCCTTATGTAATGCAGTCAAGCACTCAGATGTAGCCAGCAATATGTTATTTGATCTTCATTGTAAGAAGATAAATGTTGGCTCGTAATCATATACAGGCACTGTACAATCAATGTGCTTGTCAGTGATCATCAGGTTACGTTCTTTACCATCATGATAGCTCTTCATGGTTTGGGGAAATAAAAAGGAAAACAGCAACATTATCATCCTTTTCTGTTCACATAGAAATCTTTTTTTTGTACGGTTCTTAGGTTTGCTGCTGGTACATTTACAGATTGGTAGATGAAATGTTTTTATGACGAGGGCAGGTGATATCTCACACAGCGGATATATATAAGGAAGTGAATTTACGCCTGTCACAACCATTGAGCATTAATCACCCTCACCTGCCACATATGCTGTATATACACGAATGTTCGCTTGCCCTGTAGCAAGTTAACACAAGCAAGCAACGAGTGCTTTTAGTTGTGACGAAGCCACAGAACTTGTTAGTAACCCATATGGCATACCTTTTTACTTTTAATATTTTTCTTTTCAGAGGGTGTTGAACGTTTTTCACTCAGTGTAACTAGACCAGTATTGTTCCTGACTTGTTGAATTTGACATCTGTCAAGCCAAGCAAACTGCTATTCTTTCTACAATACATACTTCTTTCATTTGTCACCTATAATCAGGAAATACAAACAATTCCACGTCCATTTTTTTCCTGTAAATTTTGTTACAGTTAGAAGAGAAATTTTCAGACAGAAGAAAAATCGAAAATGGACTGTGACTAATGAAGGAATTTAGCTAGAAGGCAGCTCGAATTTCATGATGCGGTGTATTTCTTGTTTTAGAGAATTTGGCTTTATCAGTTGATGATGAATGATTGGGAAGAATGGTTTGTTTTAGTTGTATTGCTATCTTATCTTTCATTGTATTTTTGTGGTTATAGTGGTAGAATGTTGCAGGATGAAGAGATTGGTATGCTGGTATGCCAAAAAAGTAACAAGAAAAGATCACTGTTATGTGGGCTATTCACAATAGTTTATCTTGCATTTTTTCTTACATATTTTTTCTTTTTTTTCTGCCTATGAGTTTTGCGATTTAGTTTCACCGTCAATTGTCCATTCATTCATTGTACTTCAGAATTAGATTACAATCTTATTTATGATGGTAGCTTTTAAGTGGCAGCAAAAATATACATTTTTTTACATGAAAGCCTATGGACTACATACACCACTGTATGAACTGTATGTCTTCTTGAGTGGTATACTTTAGGTAAGAACCTGGTCAACGACAGTTTATTTCAGTATGCAAATAGCCTCTTGAGCGAGGAAGAGGAGTTTAACTCTATCTCTAGCTCCACCTATTCGATGTAGCAATCCTAAAAGTCAATATCAACCCTTTAATAAGCCTTGCCTCATGACTTAGGATAAGAAGCCAATCCAGAAACTACATTGGCAGACATGTGTTTCGGGGTGCTTGCCCCTTCTCAGTGCAAAACAGGAGTTCTGATAAAGCTATGTGAGAGACTAACTGGAGTTCTAAGGGAGAACGTTTCTCCTTGCATTGCATGATCTATCCCCTCCACTTGGACTAGCACTCCTCCCATTTGGCACAGATGTTTTTAATTACCAGGAAACTGCAAGAGGGTTTCTGCCTACTTTTGCTTTCAGTTCACAGTCTGAGAGCTTGTGGAAGGTGAGTTTCATGGCTCTTTTTACTTGGTGTTAGTGCTGTGTGGCGGCCATTGTTGCTGGGGTTTTGTGCTTGTAGGGCAGTGTGCCCTGGAGTCATGAGGACTCAGTCTTGCAGTAAGGGTGGCATGAGGCACCAGGCCATCCACCCTGCTGGTGCATCGATGCCACGAGTGTGGTTAGCGCACAGCGCAACTCTTCCAAGGTCACAAAAAGTTAGTACTCACTGAGAGGCTCACCTTGACATGGTTGTGGGCTTCATACATCTGATCAGAATGTTAAACTCAGAACCTCATGTTCAGTTATATATATTTTTGCCTAACAGCATTAGATCAATGTATGATTTTTGAATGCGCGGGCAATGTCTTTTTTTCAGCATGTTTCTCCTTGTGGAGAGTGCCAAGCCAGCATAAGGAGACTTATAGTTATTCAATGCTCTTCTGGGAATTGAAATATGCAAATAGCCTTTTCAAAGAGGAAGAGAACTTGAACTCTAGTGCCATCTATTGGATGTAGCAATCCTAAAAGTGAATATTGACCCTTTAACCCCTTCCCGACCCGTGTCACAGCGTCTGTGACATGGAAATCAGTTCGTTCCCGACCCGTGTCACAGCGTCTGTGACATGGAGGGATCGCGCCCCTGCAGCGCCTGCGAGCGGGGTCGCTCAGGTGTCACAGTTGCTACTGCAACTGGACACCCTGAAGTTGACCCCACGGGGGGGTGGATTAACCCCCCCGTGCCTGGGACCCCTCCGAGTGGCAGTTTCATTTTCACTTTTAGTGAAACTGCCAATCGGAATGAATTAAATATTTCACCAATGAAAATTGGTGAAATATTTAAATCTGGGCATGGCCTGATGCTTATAGCATCAGCCATTGGCTGGGGGGAATGTCACCTCTGTCCCCCCCTCCCCCCAGATCTAATTGAGGGGCTAGCATCACATGGATACTAGCCCCAATCAGATGTGGAGGGAGTTGTTCATGATGACTGAAACTCCCCAGCTCCTTCCCGTCCCTGGATCGTCTGCTGCCACCCCCGTGGATCCTCTGCTGCCGCCGCCGTGGATCATCTCCACTTTCATACCTGCACCCCGACCTCCGCTCCCTCTGCTCCCTCTCCCACATCTTCATCCACCGGCTGCTGCTCTCCTTCTGACAGCCGGTGGACTGTGATCACAGGCAGCAGCAGGCTCAGTGTAAATGCCCTGCTCCTGTGATCACACCCACCATCCCCCAGTCCCAGTAATCTCACCCACCATCCCCCCTCCCAATAATCACCCCCACCTCCCAATAATCACCCCCTCCCCCCAGTGATCACCCCCCACCTCCCAATGATCACCCCCCTGTCCCCAGTGTTCACCCCCCCTGTCCCCAGTGTTCACCCCCCCGTCCCCAGTGTTCACTCCCCCGTCCCCAGTGTTCACCCCCCCATCCCAGTGATCAACCCCCCGCAAACCCAGTGATCACCCCCCTGCTGCTGCCGGATCCTGCTCCCCTTTCTGCCCCAGTAATCACCCCCCTGATGCTGCCGGCCTCCTACCCCCCTTGCTGCTGCCGGCTCCTGCCCCAGTGATCACCTCCCTTGCTGCTGCTGGCTCCTCCATCTCCTCAGCCCCCTCCTACACCTGACCACCCCCTCATGTGTCCCGTGTGCCTGAGTGCACCCCCTACGCCTGACAGCCCCCTACGCCTGACAACCCCCTATGCCTGACAGCCCCCACACGTGACTGCAGGAGGTTACACCAAGCACTTACACACACACACACACGTACACTGACACTATAATAAAGTTTTGATTTTTTTTTGATTTTTTTTACACACGCACACAGCACACAAAATGTCCCGCCCGTCCCGCTCATCCCAGTCTAGGGTGTACTCAGCTGAGGAGGCTATGTCAGGTTGGTGCATGTGTTGTAGTGTATGTGAGGTTGTGTGTGTGTGGTGTATACACTACACTATACAACACCGCACACCAACCTGACATACACTACACAATGGTGTCCGCTAACAAATTGGAACCATGTTGCGTTTGGAGAGTCCCTGTGTGCCCAAACATTGGAGCTCCCCCGCAAGTGACCCCATTTTGGAAACTAGACCCCCCAAGGCACCTATATAGATGCATAGTGAGCACTTGGAACCCCCAGGTGCTTCACAAATTGATTTGTAAAAATGAAAAAGTGAAAAAAAAACACTTTTTCATTTTATGAATCAATTTGTGAAGCACCTGGGGGTTCCACGTGCTCACTATGCATCTAGATAGGTGCCTTGGGGGGTCTAGTTTCCAAAATGGGGTCACTTGTGGGGGAGCTCTAATGTTTGGGCACACAGGGGCTCTCCAAATGCAACATGGTGTCTTCTAACAATTTGAGCCGACAATTTGTTAGCGGACACCATGTTGCATTTGGAGAGTCCCTGTGTGCACAAACATTGGAGCTCCCCCACAAGTGACCCCATTTTGGAAACTATACCCCCCAAGGCACCTATCTAGATGCATAGTGAGCACTTGGAACCCCCAGGTGCTTCACAAATTGATTTGAAAAAATGAAAAAGTGGAAAAAAAAACATTTTTTATTTTTACGGATTAATTTGTGAAGCACCTGGGGGTTCCAAGTGCTCACTATGCATCTATATAGGTGCCTTGGGGGTCTAGTTTCCAAAATGGGGTCACTTGTGGGGGAGCTCCACTGTTTAGGCACATCAGGGGTTCTCCAAACGCGACATGGTGTCCGCTAACAAATTGAATGGAAAATCGGCTCAAATTGTTAGCGGACACCATGTTGCGTTTGGAGAGCCCCTAATGTGCCTAAACAGTGGAACTCCCCCACAATTGAACCCATTTTGGAAACTAGACCCCCCAAGGCACCGATCTAGATGCATAGTGAGCACTTGGAACCCCAAGGTGCTTCACAAATTGATCTGTGAAAACAAAAAAGTACTTTTTTTTTTCACAAAAATTTTCTTTTAGCCTAAATTTTTTAATTTTCACATGGGTAACAGGATAAAATGCATCCTAAAATTTGTTGGGAAATTTCTCCTGAGTACACTGATACCTCATATGTGGTCATAAACCACTGTTTGGGCGCATTGCAGGGCTCAGAAGGGAAGGAGCGCAATTTGACTTTTGGAGCTAATTTTCCATTCAAAAAGTGAAATGGCGCTCCTTCCCTTCTGAGCCCTACCGTGTGCCCAAACAGTGGTTTATGACCACATATGAGGTATCATTGTACTCAGGAGAAATTGGCCAACAAATTTTAGGATGCATTTTATCCTGTTACCCATGTGAAAATTAAAAAATTTAGGCTAAAAGAAAATTAAAATGTTCATTTTTTTCTTCCATGTTGCTTTAGTTCCTGTGATGCACCTGAAGGGTTAATAATCTTCTTGAATGTAGTTTTGAGTAGCTTGAGGGGTGCAGTTTTTGGAATGGTGTCACTTTTGGGTGTTTTCTGTCATGTACACCCCTCAAAGGGACTTCAAATGTGATGTGGTCACTAAAAAAATGGTTTTGTAAATTTTGCTGGAAAAAAGATAAATTGCTGATGAACTTTGAACCCTTCAAACTTCCTACCAAAATTGTGCTGATGTAAAGTAGACATGTGGGAAATGTTATTTATTAACTATTTTGTGTCACATCACTCTCTGGTTTAGCAGAATAAAAATTCAAAATTTGAAAATTGCTCAATTTTCAAAAGTTTTCCCATATTTTTGATTTTTTCACAAATAAACGCAAGTGTTATTGACCTAAATTTAATACTAACATGAAGCCCAATATGTCACGAAAAAACAGTCTCAGAATCGCTAGGATCCATTGAAGTGTTCCAGAGCTTTTACTTCGTAAAGGGACACTGGTCAGAATTGACAAAAATGCCAAGGTCTTTAGGGTCAAAATAGGCTGGGTCCTGAAGGGGTTAAAGAACATTGCCACATGACTTAGTATAAGAAGCCAAACCTGAAACTTCATTTGCAGACGTGTTTTAGGGTGTTTGCCCCTCCTCTTCCTGCAAAACCTCCTACTGATTTGGCTAGTTGAGAGGCCTCTGGCTGGGATTCTAAAGGGGAACATTTCTCCATGTAGAGAGGTTGAAGCTGGCATATTTCAGAAAATCCTTCTGAAGTATACTTGTGATTGAGGGATTGAAAGCAGTCTGAACAGAGCTTTAGAAGCACATTTACTATTTCATGTAAGGACATGCTCACATGTGGAATAAAGGCAAAACTGCAACAAACTTGTAAGTAAACCTAACTCTGGAGAAAGAATAGAAGATTTTATTGATTCTAAAATCAGAATCTGCAAAACTCAAGCTCTGGATCAATCAGGTGAGAACCTGGCAATCACTGAAGGTGGTGAAAGGAGGTGCTGTCCCTAATGTTGCAGACATTTTGATGCAAAACAAGAAGAATTATTTTTTCTCACACAGAGCCATGGTGGTTACTGTCAACTAAAATGGTACACAATGATTAAATGGGTATTCCCAAAATTGAGAATGGAGCAAAGGTGCTCAACCTCAGCTCCATTTATTATCTATGGGACTGCCAGAGAAAGCCACTGTACTGTACAACACGCAGCTCTTTACAGCTGTCCCATAGACATAGAATGCAAAGGTTGAGCATACACACAACCACTTCATTTAAGACGGGGCTATGCAAAGCACAGTTCTTGGGAGCCAGAGCCCTTTCTCAGGATTGCTGGTGGTACATCGGTCAGTCTCTTGGTGATTAGTAAGCTTTCTTCTGTTTCTTATAGATAGGGGTCAACTTTTGATTTTGAGACTATTCCTATATCCCTAAATTGGTTGCTGTCACTTAAGTGATATGCTTGATGGTTTCTCTTTTTCTCTTACACTTGGATGAATTAATATTTGAAGAAATATAAACAGATTGCTAATATCGTGAAGACAGTTACTGTACCTTACAAACCCTCCAGTAGGTTTGACTGTGCCCAAGATGGCTGATAAATGTTGACTCAACCTTCCGTGCTTCTGTGGGTCTAAGGACAACTACCCCTACCAAAGCAAGTCTCACCAAGACATTGTTTGCAATGTTACATCAGCCACTTTTATGAATCTGAGAATTTTCTGCAAACGCTAGGCCACTGAAAGGTAAGAAGGTGGATCCAGGTAACTACCGCCCGGTAAGTCTGACATCAGTAGTGTGCAAAGTTTTTGAGGGCATCATAAGCGATGACCTGCAGAGTTATATCACAGAGAATAATATAATAAATGATAATCAGCATGGATTCATGAAGAATAGGTCGTGTCTAACCAACATGTTGGGGTTCTATGAGGAGGTAAGTGCAAATCTGGATGTTGGTAATGCGGCTGATGTGATTTATCTGGACTTTTCGAAGGCATTTGATACTGTACCACATAGCAGCCTTATACTGAATCTACAGAAGCAAGGACTTGAGGGAACTATATGTAGATGGGTAAGGAATTGGTAAATGATAGGAAATAAAGAGTCATCATAAATGGTACATTCTCTAAATGGGACATAGTCAGCAGTAGGGTGCCGCAGGGATCTGTTCTAGGACCAATTCTTTTTAACCTCTTTATTAATGACCTTGGGGATGGGATTGTGAGTAAAGTGTTAGTTTTTGCTGATGATACCAAACTATGTAGGATATCAAAATCTGATCTTGACATTACGATATTGCAGAGCGATCTGGATAAGATGACGGAATGGGCAAACACTTAATGTAGATAAATGTAGAGTAATGCACCTAGTAATCATATTGCTGCATACACATTAAATGGGAGTATACTCAGGACTACAGAACAGGAGAAGGACTTGGGTATTCTGGTTAAGAGTAAGCTGAGCAGCAGTACTCAATATCAAGCAGCAGCCGCAAAAGCAAACAAGATTGTAGGGTGTATAAAAAGAGAAATAAAATCTCGTGATCCCAACTTATTGTCACCCCTTTATAAATCACTGGTGAGGCCACATCTAGAATATGGAATCCAGTTTTGGGCTCCACATTTTAAAAAAGATATTCAGAAGTTAGAGTCAGTTCAAAGGCGGGCAACTATAATATTACAAGGGATGGAAGGCCTCTCATATGATGAGAGGTTGAAAAAGTTGAGCTTGTTTAGCTTAGAAAAACGACGCCTCAGAGGGGATCTCATTTACATGTATAAATATATGTGTGGTCTATACAAAGGACTAGCACATGACTTATTCCTTCCAAAGACCATACTAAGGACTAAGGGGCACTCATTACAGGTGGAAGAAAGGCGATTCCAGCACCTAAACAGGAAAGGGTTCTTTACAGTCAGAGTAGTCAGACTGTGGAATGGCCTGCCACAAGAGGTAATAATTGCCGACACTATACCAGCTTTCAAAAAAGGGATGGACGATTTCCTCGATACACATAACATTGTGGGTTGCAGTTAAATTAGATATAATGTTACACCTACAGTACTTCTTTTGATCCAGGGTTCTTGTATTGATTGCCATTCTCAGGGTCAAGAAGGAATTTTTCCCCGTGATGCAAATTGGCTGAATGTTTCCTGGGGTTTTTGCCTTCTTCTGGATCAACAGATTTAGGTATAGGGATTTTAGTAATACCATAACAGTAATACAAAAATAAAACTAATAAAAAAATTATAAACTGGTTTATTTGTAATTGTAATAGTGCAGTAATTGATAAAAATAAAAATGTTAATTCATTTGTGAGGCCTAGTTTCAGTAATTTAGTGCAGTGTTGGTATGGGGAGTGCAATTGGGGGAGACAGGTTGAACTTGATGAACCTAGAGGTAAATAAACCAAAAAAGCAGCCTCACCGTGTCCTATTTATATGACTCAGTCCGTCTTACAATGTTATGGGTCTCCAACCAGTAGCCTTGACTTACGGCTTCACATAAGAAAAGAATTTTGGTGAGTCCCAAAAATAATTAAAATCCTCAATTTATTTCAAAATAATTGAAAAGATCATACAGGTTGGGAATACATCTCCACGTTTCTGGCAAAAAGCCCTTATTCACTGAGATACAGATTCCTTATGATACATGGCATAAAAACAAATGGTAACCAACTGTTTATCAATAAACACATATGTTAACAATGAATCACATTTGAGAATAATTAGCATAATCACAAGGCTAAATCACAAGGAAAACCAAAAGGAGGAAAAAAAACACACAAGAAAACACACAAAAAAACCAAAACCTGCAATCAAATCCCTAAAATTTAATATGGGTAAAGAGTATCATTCCTATGGTTCATGCCGTTGGGGTATTTTGTATCAAGCTTAATGATACAAAATAATTCTCTTAGGAGGAGTTTTTTCCTCCAATCCCCTCCTCTAATAGGAATATCCACTTTTTCTATCCCATAGAATGAAAAATTGTTTAATTCCCCTTTATGTCTCTCTACAAAATGCTTGCATGCTCCTGAATAGGATGTGTTTTTATTTTTGATGTTGGTAACATGTCCTGCCATCCTTTTCTTTAATTTACGTATTGTGCAGCCAATGTATTTTATTTTACATTCTTTGCAAAATATGCAATATACAACATAATTTGTATTGCATTAATAAATCTTTTAATATCATTGGCTGCATCAATTTTTTGAGTTTGCAATGTATACTGGCACATCGTACATTTGGAACATGCACATTTAGAGAAACCTTTACAACTTAGCCAGGTTTTTTTATCACTTTTTTGTGTCATGTAGAATCTTGGGGAAAGAGTAGCACCTATTGATCTCCCTTTTCTCGGCACACATACTAAGCCATTTTTCAGGATTTTATTTAAGTCCCGATCTTGGAATAATACAGGGACATATCTGTTTATAATATTTTATGATGTGTTCCCAACCTGTATGATCTTTTAAATTATTTTGAAATAAATTGAGGATTTTAATTATTTTTGGGACTCACCAAAATTATTTTCTTGATGGACCTAGGTCTTTATTCAACCTACGTTACTATGTTACTATGTTGCTTCTCCAGAATCCTGCTGACTACCCACAGGTGAGTACCGTATTTTTTGGACTATAAGACGCACCGGACCATAAGACGCACCTAGGTTTTAGAGGAGGAAAAATAAAAATAAAAATGTAAGCAAAAAATGTGGTCATGATGCGCTTTTAAGGGGGGAGGGGGTCTTCTGCTGACACTGGTATAGGGGTAATGTCCCCCAATTCTGACAATATCCCCCATCCTGGTATATATTCCACCCCCCTTCCTTTTATATGTGGTCCCCATCCCCATCCTGGTATGCCTGGCATCGCTCCATCCTGGTATGCATGGCACCCCTCATGCCTATCCTGATATGCATGACTCCCTCATCCTTATCCTGGTATGCATGGCACCCCTCATCCCCAATCCTGGTATGCATGGCACCCATCATCCCTGTCCTGGGATGCATGGCACCCCTCATCCCTGTCCTGGTATGCATGGCACCCCTCATCCCTGTCCTGGTATGCATGGCACCCCTAATCCCTATCCTGGCATGCATGGCACCCCTAATCCCTGAACTGGTATGCAATGCACCCCTCATCCCTGTCCAGGTATGCAGGCACCCCTAATCCCTATCCTGGTATGCATGGCACCCCTAATCCCTGTCCTGGTATGCATGGCACCCCTCATCCCTGTCCTGGTATGCTTGGCACCCGTCATCCCTGTCCTGGTATGCATGGCACCCCTAATCCCTGTCCTGGTATGCATGGCACCCCTAATAATGTCCTGGTATGCATGGCACCCCTAATCCCAGTCCTGGTATGCATGGCACCCCTAATCCCTGTCCTAGTATGCATGGTCCCCCTAATCCCCATCAGGCTGCACATTAAAAAAAATAAACACTCATACTCATCTCTCTTCCCTCCTCCAGCGCAGCATCCAGTCTGCCTGCACTGATCTCTCCATGTGAGCCGCACATGACGTCATTGCCATGCGCGGCTCACATGGAGAGATCAGCTGCCGGAAGTCACTGCTCCCCACGCTGGGTCTGTGTGCGCGGGGAGCAGTGACTTCACTCTCCTTCATAGCCGACACACAGCGGAGTCGCACTGGGGCTCCTGCTGCTGCCTGGCTATCGCGTTTGCCCGCTCATTAAAGGGCATGAATATTCACCCCCTCCCCACGCCCATAAGCGTGGAGAGAGTTTGAATATTCATGCCCTTTAATAGCGGGCACAGGAGATAGCCGGCAGCAGCAGCAGCCGCAGCGCGGCTACACTGTATACCGCTTTTAAGGAGCATGAATATTCAGTGCTCCCCACGCCTCATGGGCGTGGGGAGCAGTGAATATTCATTTTCTTTTGCAGCGGGGACAGTGTAGGCTGCAGCAGGTGGCTGCTGCCTCCTGTGCCCCGCTCCTCCACCGATACCGCTCCCCCCACACCCCACATAAATATACACCCATTATACACCCATATACACCCATATATAACATTCGGACTATGGTCCGAAAAATACAGCAGTCCTTAAAATAATAGTGCAAGTAGAATGTGGTGGTCAGAGCAATCAAAGTGTAACTAACGCATTGATTGATCTGACTACCACATTCTACTTGCACCATTATTTTTCACAAGGAGAAGTTTACTATTAGAGATGAGCGGATCACTCTACGCAGTCATGGCCTTGGTCCAGGTCAGTGCTCTCTGGCTTTGAACAGGAGCAGCACAAATTTCAGAGCAAAAGAGTTCCTCAGAGTGATGTTTGATTTGCTGGCCTGTCATGAGTTCATCTGTGCGTTGTGGGACACACTGGTGACGTCTCGCCAATCTGGCTAATCATAAGCCAAGCCTGGGATCCCGGAGGGTAAAGAAAATTGCTCCGTTCTTTTCCACAGCCAGAGACCAATAATCTGGACCATGGACCAGGGTTGTGCAAATCTATCTGCTCATCTCTAGTTACTACAGAAACTGGTTATATTAAAGGGAACAGAAAAAACACTATCAACCTGTAGCCGGCACCGCTCCGTGACTGAAACAGGAATGCTGCTGGGGAAAATAAAGTTAATTTTCTCCACGCAGCGTTCGGCTACGTGCCGGCGCCGGGCAGCATAATAATGCTATGAACCTGCAGATTAACCTCATATCTGCAGGATAGTAGCGTAGCTGCTTGTAAATAATGCTCTTATCCGGATCTTTGAACAGGCAAGGGACAACTATTCCTTACAACTATACTTAACTTGATTAGAGGCAATTACATTGCTTCCGTAATAATACACAACCACTGTCTCGGGAGGTCAGTGCAATGCGATATCTTTCCTTTCGTTTTCACTGCTCCGTAGCTCCTTATCCTCTGATTCTTGGGGGCAGGCTTGGCATTTCTCTGCTCTCTAAATATTTACATTACATATTATCATTAGTGATGAGCGAGCATACTCACAAGTACTAGGTACTCGCCCGAGCATCTCAGTACTCGAGATTCTCAGAGCTCGCCGAGTACTTGAAAGATGCTCGGGCCGATGCTTGGGTCCCTTCCCTGCATGTTAGGTGCTCTTTAGAGCACCAATCAACATGCAGGGATTGCCTGCCACTCACTGTAATGCCGCAGCCATGTTGGTTGTGGCATTACAGTGATTGGCTGGCTGCACAGCGCCATCAGGTCTATATCAGATCTGGTGCCGCTGTGCTCGTCAGTCTACTCCACAATCAGGCAGTGTAGGGAGAGGTGCTGCTGAGCTAGGGAGAGATTTAGTTGTGTATTAGGTAGTGTAGGGAGAAAACAAGTACATTACACATATCCATATCAACAAACAGTCCTTCTGAGGGCTAATCCATCTGCAGAGATATCAGGCAGGCAGTGTATGTAGGCAGGCAGGCAGTGTATATAGCAGACTGCAGTGCATATAGCACAAGAGGTTCCACTCAAGTTCTGCCTTCTGCTGCTGTTAGATATTTGCAGACAAAGGCCCAGGTCTCAGGGGCCAGGAATAATTTTTTTTGGATCTTAATCCTCATTATTTGCTTAAAAAGCAATCCAGAGAACACCGTTTTTCTGCGCCATTTGCTTGTTGGCACTGCAGGATACAGCCAGGTCCTTTCCATATTACAGCGCAAAAAATCCAGCTATTTAAAACTGTGGTTTCTCCGTCACACGGATCACATATAATTGCGCTGAAAATACTGCCATTTTTAACCTCCATTCAAATTTTTTTTCAGTGTGTCAGCAAAATAATTTTTTGGCACCAGTTTGCTGTTCAAAATAGTTACTTGCAGGCCAGGTATTTAAAACTGTGGTTTCTCCGTCATACGGATCACATTCACATATATTTGCGTTGAAAATACTGCCATTTTGGCCTCCATTCAAATTTTTTTTCAGTGTGTCAGCAGGTATTTAAAACAGTTTTTTCTCCATCACACGGATTACATATAACTTCGCACCAAATTCAGCCATTTGTAGTGAGCGTGGAAGATATTGTCCACCATTTAACCCCTTGAGGACCCTGGGATTTTCTGTTTTTGCATTTTCGATTTTTGCTCCCTTTGTTCCCAGAGCCATAGCGTTTTTATTTTTGGTCAATATGACCGTGTGAGGGATAATTTTTTATGGGACAAGTTGTACTTTTGAATGACATTACTGCTTTTGCCATACCATGTACGGGAAAACGGGAAAAAAATTCCAAGTGCGGTGAAATTGCAAAAAAGTGCAATACCACAGATGTTTTTATTTTTATTTTTTTACCATGATCACTGAATGCTAAAACTGACTTGCCATTCTCCTCTTATTCTCCAGATCATTACGAGTTTGTAGATACCAAACATGTATAGGTTCTTTTTTATTTAAGTGGTGGAAAAAAAAATCCAAAGTTTGCTAGAAAAAAAAAAAATGGCGCCATTTTCCAAGACCTACAGTGTCTCCAGTTTTCGGTATCTGGGGCCGGGTGAGGGCTTATTTTTTACGCGCCGAGCTGAAGTTTTTTTTTATACTATTTTGGGGTAGATACGATGTTTTGATGGCCCTTTATTGCATTTTATTGCAATGTTGCGGCGACCAAAAAATGTAATTCTGGTATTTAGAATTTTTTTCCTGTTACGCCGTTTACCGATCAGACTAATTCTTTTTTCATATTGATAGATCGGGCGATTCTGAACGCGACGAGACCAAATATGTGTATGTGGTTTTTTTTTTTTATTATTTTATTTTGAATGGGGCGAAAGGGGGGTGTGATTTAAACTTTTATATTTTTAATTTTTTTTTAGATTTTTAAAAACATTTTTTTTACACTTTTTGCATGCTTCAATAGTCTCCATCGCCTCTGCTACATAGAGGTGATGAGCAGATCACCTCTATGTAGCAGAAATACTCTTGTACTATGAGCGCCGACCACTAGATGGCGCTCATAGCGATCAGTACATGATAACCACTGAGGTCTACTGCAGACCCAGGGTTGTCATGCCCACGTATCGGTGACCCGCAATCACGTGACGGGATCACCGATGGGCAGGGTAAGTGACGTGTTTCAGGCGTGGCGCTGTTAAATGCCGCTGTCAGAGATTGACAGCGGAATTTAACATGTTAACATCCGCAGGTGGATTGAGATTTCACCCACGGCTGTTGCGGGCACATGCCAGCTATATAAATTAGCTGACATGTGCCCGGTTCAGTGTGGGCTCAACACCCGAGCCCGCGCTGAACAGGGGGTGACAGCCTGGTGCGTACTATTACGCCCCAGGCTGTAAAGGTGTTAAAATGGGCAAGGCGCATGGCAAGGGACGGGGAACTGGACGTGATGGTGATGGTGTATGCAGAGGCTGAGGCCGAGGCCGTGGGCAAGCTGAAAATGTGCCACAACAATCACCCACATCTTCTCGCCCGACCTTCTTGTCCCAATTCCTAGGGAACCACAGCACACCACTATTGAACACAGAGCATTGTCAAAAGGTTGTTGGTTGGATAGCGGATACTGCTTCCTGTCACTTAGCCACCACCACGACCACCCTGTCTTCCACACGGTCAAGTATCAGTAGACGTGATTCTGGACCGCATATTCCTCACCCTGATCCTCCTTCCTCCCACCATGCCGAGTGCCCGGAGACAAGTGATCCCACACTTGGACACTCTGAAGAGCTGTTCACTTTTCCATTTATAGATTCAGGCCTCTCGCCCGGTCCACTTGAAGCGGGGCAAGAGGAGATCGCATGTTGCGATACCCAAATACACTGTGTTCCAAATTATTATGCAAATAATATTTTCTCAGATTTTCCCAAATTACCTATATGAATTGCAGTCATTGTAATTTTCCAGTCAAATAACTATTAGAGTACAATTGAAAGGTTTTTGTACAAACTGCCTATGATAACAGTATATTTAAAAAAAAATAAAAAATTCCAACTGCACTCAAAATGCATGTTCCAAATTATTATGCACAGCAGAGTTTTCAACCTTTTCATTTTAATTACGAACAAAAAAATGGTCATTTTTGAAATTATAAGCATTAGCAGGTTATTACAAACTGAAATCAAACAGTTTTCAACTCAAAACTTTATTCTAGGTGATGTTACATTTGCACATAGGACCGCTTGTTCGAAAGGAGCTTCTGAACTCTCTCGTCCATTGAATTTGTCAGGTTTTGGATGGTTTCTGCTTCAATTGTTTTGCATGAGGACAGAATACCTTCCCAGAGCTGTTGCTTAGATGTGAACTGCCTCCCGCCATCATAGACACTCCTTTTGATGATGCTCCAGAGGTTCTCAATGGGGTTGAGGTCAGGGGAGCATGGGTGCCACACCATAAGTTTGTACCCTTTTATGCCCACAGCAGCCAGAGATGCAGATGTGTTATGTGCAGCATGAGACGGGGCATTATCATGCATGAAAATGATCTCGCTGCGGAAAGCACGGTTCTTCTTCTTGAACCATGGAAGGAAGTGCTGTTGGAGAAACTCAACATACATTATGGAGTTCATCTTTACCCCTTCAGGGATCCTAAAAGGGCCGACAATCTCTCTCCCCATGATTCCAGCCCAAAACATTACTCCACCTCCTCCTTGTTAGCGCCGTAGCCGTGTTTGCATGGGGTGTCCATCAACCAGCCATCCTCCACTCCATCCATCTGGACCATCGAGATCATTTCATGCATGATAATGCCCCGTCTCATGCTGCACATAACACATCTGCATCTCTGGCTGCTATGGGCATAAAAGGAGACAAACTTATGGTGTGGCACCCATGCTCCCCTGACCTCAACCCCATTGAGATCCTCTGGAGCATCATCAAAAGGAGTGTCTATGATGGCGGGAGGCAGTTCACATCTAAGCAACAGCTCTGGGAGGGTATTCTGTCCTCATGCAAAACAATTGAAGCAGAAACCATCCAAAACCTGACAAATTCAATGGACGAGAGCGTTCAGAAGCTCCTTTCGAACAAGTGGTCATAATTGCAAATGTAACATCACCTAGAATAAAGTTTTGAGTTGAAAACTGTTTGATTTCAGTTTGTAATAACCTGCTAATGCTTATAATTTAAAAAATGACCATTTTTTTGTTCGTAGTTAAAATTAAAAGGTTGAAAACTCTGCTTTGCGTAATAATTTGGAACATGCATTTCGAGTGCAGTTTGAGTTTTTTATTTTTTAAAAAATATACTGTTATCATAGGCAGTTTGTACAAAAACCTTTCAATTGTACTCTAATAGTTATTTGACTTGAAAATTACAATGACTGCAATTCATATAGGTAATTTGGGAAAATCTGAGAAAATATTATTTGCATAATAATTTGGAACACAGTGTATTTGAGCAGCCACGGTCACATTAAGGCGAAGGTGGGAAAGTGTCACAAGAGGTGGACGATGATGAGACACAATTACCAGAAAGTCAGGAGGAGGACCAGGGTGCGGAAGTGGAAGACAAGGTGGTGGATGATATAGTAACTGACCCAACCTGGCAGGAGGACATGCAGAGCGAGGACAGCAGCACAAAAGGGGAGGGAGGCAGAGCACCCCTACCAGGCAGGAAGAAGCAGTGTGGAGGCCGCAGACAGAAGGCAGGCAACCGTTCCCCATAACACCAACACAAAGGAAGTTGCCAGTACAACTGTTAGGTCTTCCCGAGTCTGGTTGTTTTTTAAAAACTCTGCCGATAACCCCAAAAAGGCCATTTGCACCACCTGCCAGGCCAGCATCAGCAGGGGTGGCAAAACTAGCAGCCTGACCACCACCAGCATGATCAGGCACGTGGCAGCAAAGCACCCGACTTTGTGGGCCGAACCTCAGGGTCCAGGAACAGTGTCTGTGGATGGCAGCATTGCTTCTTCTGCTGTTGTGCATGCAAGCCAATCCCCTGTCCATGGTGCATGCGAAGATGCCTCCTGCCCTGCACCTGTCGTTGCACACTCTCAAGTAGCAGCATCAGGAAGCACATCTACGTCCTTGTCCCAGTGCAACGTTCAGTTGTCCATGCCCCAGTCCTTCGAACGCAAGCGCAAATACGCAGCCAACGCCCCACAGGTCACACTACTAAATTCCCACATTTCATGACTGTTTGCGCTCGAAATGCTGCCTTTTAGGCTCGTGGAGACGGAAGCATTCCGCAACCAGATGGCGGTGGCCGTCCCTCACTACTCAGTCCCCAGCAACCACTATTTCTCCCGGTGTGCCGTCCCCGCATTACACAAGCACGTGTCCCAAAATATTAGCCGTGCTCACAATAACGCAGTTACCGGGAAAGTCCACCTAACCACAGACGCGTGGACAAGGGCTTGTGGGCAGGGATGGTACATCTCACTGACGGCACACTGGGTTAACATAGTGGAAGCCAGGACCCAGTCGGACCTTGGGATGGAACACGTCCTCCCGACGCCAAGGATTGCAGACCCTAGATCAATCAGGGTTGCCCCCACAGTCTACAGATCCTGCACCTCATCCTCCTCCTCCTCTTCAGCCTCCATCTCCGAAATGACCACATCAGTCACACGCTGGAAGCACTGCAGCACTGCCTCGGCCAAGCGGCAAAAGGCGGTGCTGAAGCTAATATGCTTAAGTGACAAACTGCACAATGCTGAAGAGTTGTGGACAGCTCTGAAAGAGCAGGCAGATCTGTACTCACATCGCTGAACCTACAGCCAGGCATGGTCGTATGTGACAATGGCCAGATCCTGGTGGCGTCTCTGAGGCGAGGCGAGCTCACACACCTACCATGCCTGGCCCATGTGCTTAACCTCGTGGTTCAGCAGTTTCTCAAATCCTACCCGGAGCTGCTGGATCTGCTTGTTAAAGTACGGCGCCTGTGTGCCCATTTTGGAAAGTCACCTACAGCTTCCGCCGCCCTTGCCGTGTTTCAACAGCATTTGCAGCTTCCGGCTCACAGACTGGTGTGTGATGTCCCCACACATTGGAACTCTACACTGCAGATGTTGGGAAGGATTTGTGAGCAGAAGAGGGCAGTTGTTGAGTACCAGCATCAACAAGGCCCTCGGTATTCAGTTCAGACTCTACACATAAGACCTCAGGAGTGGATATGGAAGTCAGACATATGTACCATCCTCCAAAACTTTGAGGACTCCACCAAGATGGTGAGCGGCGATGACGCCATAATTAGCATCATCATCCCGCTTCTCTGTCTTCTGAAACGCTCTCTGCTCACAATGAAAGAGGATGCATTACAGGAGGAGCATGATGAGATGGAGCAAGGAACCATACAGGATGATTATACACAGCCCAGCCTCATCTCATCCCAACGTGGATTCGGTGACAATGAGAAAGAGCAGGAGGAGGAAGAACAGGAGATAGTTTTATGCGCTATAGACAGTACTACCTGCTCAGCTATCATACCGTCTGTCCAGTGTGGATGGCCAGAGGACAGAGAGGAGGAGGAGGAGAGCATGGTCAGTCATCCTCTTGGTGAGGACACGGAAGTCTTGCCTGTTAGCAGTCTGGCACGCATGGCGGAGTTTATATTACGCTGCCTTTCCCATGATCCTCGCGTTCTCAAAATTTTGGGTGACAGTCATTACTGGTTGGTGACACTTCTAGACCCACGCTACAAGGAGAACTTTATATCTCTTATTCCTGAGGCGGACAGGTCTACAAAAATGGGGCAGTACCAGAAGGCCCTTGTTGCGGAACTATTAAAAAAATTCCCATCTGAAAACGCTGGCAGCAGAGGTCACAGTTCGTTGGACAACCAAGGAGTACAGACGAGAGAGACACAACTTCAATCCAGCAGAGGCAGGGGAACACTGTCAAAGTTCTGGGAGAATTTTCTCAGACCCTCCCATCGCACAAACCCTGGGGCGTGGGGTACTCTCACTGAAGTGCAAAGTTTGGGAAGATGCTGAGGGAGTACCTTGCCGACCGTACCAACGTCCTCAGTGATTCCTCTGTGCCTTTTAATTATTGGGTATCCAAGCTGGATACGTGGAATGAACTTGCTCTCTAAGCCTTGGAGGTCCTGGCCTGCCCTGCCGCCAGCGTTTTATCAGAGCAGGTTTTTAGTGCCGCTGGTGGAATTATAACTGATAAGCGCATCCACCTGTCAACTGAAAATGCTGACAGGCTGACTCTTATAAAAATGAACAAGGGCTGGATTGGGCCAGACTTCTCAACACCACAGAATGATAGCAGCATAACATAAACTCAAATCCAGTGTCTTTTTTTGGGAGGTGTATTCGCATGCACCTCTTCACACCCACACATGGCTGTACGCTTCCTGATTTTAGCTATTTGCTCTTGTCCTCCTCCTTCTCCTCCTCCTCATCCTCATCCTCCACCATTATATCACCAGGGTGACCGTGGTCCGTGATGCAACACCCACATAATTTTTTTAAAGGGTGTTATTGATGACCATAAAAAATTTTTTTTATACAGTATGTTCATGTATACCCCCCAGGGGTAAATGTTTGTCAGCCCATACACTTAGTGCATGGGCATTACAAGTATAGGAGACCCGCTCCTTTCTAATGGGAACATTTTTTTATGAGGCCCTCCTCCTCGTCTCTTCCAAGGGGCATTGGAGTGCCTCCAAATTTTTGGCAACCCTTGCATTCACTGCATAGGCAAGCATAATGGGAGACCCACTTCCTAATAATGGGAATATTGTTTTCAGGAGGCCCCCTGACCTCGACGTCTCTTCCAAGGGGCATAGAAGTGCCTCCAAATTTTTGGCAACCCTTGCATTCACTGCATAGGCAAACACAATGGGAGACCCACTTCCTAATATTGGGAACATTGTTTTAAGGAGGCCCTCTGACCTCCATGTCTCTTCCAAGGGGCATTGGAGTGCCTCCAAATTTTTGGCAACCCTTGCATTCACTGCATAGGCAAATAAAATGGGAGACCTACTTCCTAATAATGGGAACATTGTTTTCAGGAGGCCCTCCTCTAAGTATCTTCAAAGTGGTATTGGGGTGCATCCAAATTTTCAAAGTGATATTGGGGTGCATCCAAATTTTGAGCAGCCCTGCAACTCACTACATATGCAATAACAGTATAGGAGACCCACTCTTTAGTAATGGGAACAATAAAACATAGCCGGCTGATGGTTCTCTAACAATAGTGAGGGCAGACTGCTGGCCCTATAAAAATAGGTTTTGTGACTTTCAGAGTCCCTTCTTCATAAATGAAACATGAAGTGTCTGATGACGTCTCACACACCACATGGCCAGGTAAGGTTGTAAAATGTTAAAATGACATTTCCTGGTGAATGCATTTGTCACGGTTGAAAGCAATGCAAAAGTGAAAAAACGCATCAAAAACGCTACGTGTGAACATAGCCCAAGATGTGGAGGAGCATTTTTTGTTTTTGGTTATTTATTTTGCTTTATATACAAGTCATTACCCTGGAAAAGATGTTCCTTAACAAATTTCCCAGGAAAATCCATTTTGTTTTTGTTTTTGTATGTTTTATTGTGAGTCCGTAAAAGTGGCGTAATACCTCTGGCAAGGTTGTTGACAGAAGTGACCTGGGAGTCAGAAATGCTTCCAGGGGTCTTCCTCATGCTGTCCCCATGTCATTTGAGCTGTGTTCCCATCGACTTGGGCAATTTTTAGGCCCTCTGCAGACCGCCGGGGGGAGCCATCTGAAAAATGCTTGAGTTTCCCATAGACTTACATTGGGCTCGTTGCTTGGGTCGAGCACCCGAGTATACTAATGTGCTCGACCCGAGCATCGAGCACCCGAGCATTTTAGTGCTCGCCCATCACTAATTATCATATTATATTAACATATTTAGTTAAATAACTCATTCTTCTCTTCTCTTGAGATTTGGTCTCCCTGGGATTCGAACCCCCAACTTGTATAATTGAAAGTAGAAGCTGTGAACCTCAAGCATTTTTTTTCTTTACATCCTACATTTATTATGCCTTGCAGAGACCTCAGAGCTAAATAAGGAGCATTCAATTCATAGAGAAAAATGTTGCTATGAATCAAATTTCCCTGTATACAGTGGCATGTAAAAGTTTTGGCACCCCTGATCAAAATTACTGTTATTGTGAACAGTTCAACAAGTTGAAGATGAAATAATCTCCAAAAGGTTTTTTTTTAAAGATGACGCATTTCCTTTGTATTTTAGGGAAACATTTTTTATATATATGTATTGTAATTTTTTATATTTTAAAAATGACAAAAAGAAAAATGGGCCGATGTAAAAGTTTGGGTACTTTTGGAGATTTATGTGCTCAGATAACTTTATCCAAGATTTCAGACCTTAATTAGCCGGTTGGGGTTATGGCTTGTTCACTATAATTGTTAGGAAAGGCCTGGTGATGCAAGTTTCCCGGGTTCATAAAAGACCAGCCTCCTCTAACCGTGTGCCAAAAAACAGCAACTATGGGTACATGTAATGGGAATTGTCAGAATTCCACCACTCAGTGTGTTTTGGTTGCAGTTACTGATGGCTTATCCTTTCAATCTGTTACAGGGGCATGCTGAAGCTGTCAGTACTTTGACAGCTCAGTGTCCAGGCTGGTGCAGGGACGTGCTGAGCTGTCGGTGTTTTGATTGACAGTTCGGCCATCCAATCTGAGACTGGGAGGTGCAGGATGCCTCCATCCTTCATTATTCCTAAGTTTATTTGTAGTTTAAATAGTAATCTCGGAGTTGGAAGAGGAGATCCATAAAGTCCAGTCGTTGGCTCCTTCCGCTACTCCAGGATCCAAATTATTTGTGCCTGTATACCTAAGATTACATCTGTTACAGTAGTTTCATGATTCCTTCCAGTCCTTATGTTCCTGGCAGACAATACTCCACACTGTTAGCTCAGGGAGTCTAACTGACCTTTATTTAGCTTCCCTCCTGACCTGAATTCTGTTCTCTTGCATTCTGTGAGATACAGATCATAAGCCACCTTTCTCTTCGGCTCCAGCCAGACAGTAAACAACTTCCCCACAATCCCCCTGGGGCTCTGCTAAAACACTCCCTGTCTCCTGTGACTGTGTTAACCCCTCTAGTTGCTGGATGCTTCAGGAGCACAACACTTCCTGTCTCCTGTGCTTGTGTCACTTCTAATAGTTGCTGAATGCTTTTAAAGCAATAGCACTACTTCTGCATGTCACATATGGTTGACTGACTCAGCAAATAAGCTCATTTTGTTCCTTTGTCAGGATTACCTAAGACAGAAACACTCTCCCGGTTGTTTATTTCTCATATTGTAAGATTACATGGGATCCCTCTAAACATTGTGTCTGACAGGGGAGTGCAAACACTTGTCTCTAAATTCTGGAGAGCTTTTTGTAGTAAACTCGGCATTGACTTGTCATTTTCATCGGCTTACCACCCTGAAACCAATGGTCAGACTGAGAGGACAAATCAATCTTTGGAACAAATGTTAATGTACTTCCTGGCACCTCAGCATGAGAACTGGTCTTCATTTTTACTTCTTGCTGAGTTTGCCCTTAACAGTCGAGTAAGTCTACTGGAACCACACAGTTTTTCTGTAATTATTGTTTTCATCCCCATTTTGGTGAATTTTGTAGGATTAGTTCTGAATATCCTGGGGTGGAGGTTGCTGTGCAGAGACTTGGGGATGTCTGGAGGGAGATTCAAAAGAATATTGGGACCGCTCAGATTCGCCAAAAACGGATAGAAGACGTTTGGTGGGTCCTGTTTTTAAGATTTGGGATAAGGTTTGGTTGTCATCTAGGAATATTAAACTTAAAGTGCGGTCGGCGAAGTTGGGCCCAAAGTTTATTGGTCCAAATGAGATCCTAGAGGTGGTATATCCGGTGACATTCAGAATAAAGCTTCCTCCATCCCTTCGCATTCCTAACGTGTTCCATAAATCCCTATTGAAGGAGTTTGTCTCTTCGGCATTGTCTCCCTCATCGACGGCGGCTTGGAGTATGAGGTTCAGAGGGTTGTGGATTCTCGTAGGGTCTTCCCTCCAATACCTCATCCACTGGAGGGGATACAGACTAGAGGGTATCCTGGATCCCAACTAGAGATGTGAAGTCTGAGCAGTTAGTCAGGCCCTTCCATCTAAAATTCCCTGGGAAACCTGGGGGTCCGGTGGCCCCCCTAGAAGAGGTGGTACTGCCACAATTCAACACCTAAGTTTGTCTGGGATGCAGTGACTGATGGCTTAGCCTTTCAGTCTGGTACAGGAGCGTGCTGAAGCTGTCAGTACTTTGATAGATAGCTCAGTGTACAGTCTGGTGCAAGGGCGTGCTGAAGTTGTTGGTGTTTTGGTTGACAGCTCGGCCATCCAATCTGAGACTGGGAGGTTCTGGCTGTCTCCAGGTGTTCATTGTCCCAGGTGATTGCTCTGCTGCATAACTGGGATGTTAGTTCCAAAACTCTGCCAGATGTACATTCAGCTAAGTGTGGTTTCTCTCTCTGTGCCTTGTGTTCTGCTTGTTGATCTTTTATTGCCTGATTTTGGAACTCATTCTGATCATCAGTCTGTATAACCCCTTTGTCCTGATCCGCTATCTTCCTAGTATTTTGAATTCTGACTGTTACCTTACTACGCCTTTGTCTCTTCCCTATGATTATGATATACTCTCCTGACTTTTGACCTCGGACTCCTTGACTATCCCAACTCACGGCTTGTCAATGATAAGTGACTCAGCATCACAGGAATAAGGGAAGGTGTCAGTCTTATTTTACATTAGATATAAGGAGAGAACACTGAGAGTGAAATGCCCTTATGGAAGACTTCTGGGTGGCAAGACTTGTGTTTGGGCCCACTCACTCATCAGACTTCATCTGTCTGGTTCCATTCGTCAGGCCCCACCCTTGTAAACACTTTTACATTTACATGCATATTCACATTAGGCACAATATAATAAAATGTGAACATGCTAATTACATAGATTTACACATTATGCATGCATATACATAGTACAAAGATACACAGAAATTTATAACATACGTACCCACACAAACATATACGCAATGGAATTTTTGTGATGCATTTGTTCATGCAAATAGACAATTTTTTTTTATTTAATTTATTCAAAGTTGTAACAGCTATATATTCGTCCATGTAGGTTGGGGGGGATCTGAAACTCTAAAGGGAGGCAACAATTAAACAGAGATAGACAAGTGGTACTTGTGATAGATAGTTTATATTTGCGACAATTTGCTGACATATATAACAGTTGACTGGTATTCTCTGCGGCCGCAGTTTCTTTACACTGCGACAGTCTCTGTGTGCACTCTCTCGCCATCTGAGCGCACACACTTCTGGTCCCAACCATACTCTCAGGCACTTGTGTCTGGTAGTGATATCCTGTAGTAGCTGGTCTAGACACTCTGCATACACTCGCAGCCATCTCCTCTCAGTTTCTCTCTGTCTCTAGCTTGGCATTCCTCTTCAAACCTAGACATGAATTTCTAGATTCCTCTGGTCTGGCTACTATGCCATCCCCTACAGGCTGATGCACTGTTCACATGCAGGAATAATTATTTGTATTCCCCACTATGATGAAGGCATCTGACCCGCAGCTTAGTCTCCTCCTGCTGTATTTGTCTGCCCGTCAGCTTGTGTGTTCCTTCTACTGGCATGAAAATACCTCCTTAAAGAGGACCTGTCACTAGGTCAAAGATACAAATAGCAGAAAAAATGGGCAGCACATCCAAACTAGTGTGAACAGGAGCCAACTAAAAAAATTAGGTCAAAGAAGTCCGGTTTTTCCTCCTATTATATTCCCGCAGATCCCATGATTATTCCGTTTCTTTTTTATTTTTTAACTCCGACATATGATTTCAGAGATATGAGCCTTTTTATATAGTGCTAATTTTATGGTCTTTATTAGGGGGTGTGACAATTTGCGTATTTAAATTCCCAGAGGAGCATACAAGTCATTTAAATCTCCTCGTACAGGCATGCCAGAGCCTTACCCCTTAGATCCTGGTCTTAGTGTCTCACCCAGGCAAATCCATATTGCAAAGCTCGTTAAAGGGTTGATACTGACTTGTAGGGTGTCCTACAAGTCAGCTGATGCAGAGTCATACTTTCAAAATGCAGTCTCACAAAGCGGGCCAGTCACATCCACAAAATGCAGATCTAATTGGCTCAATGTGCGGTTTGGTCTGGAAATTGGACCAGACTAGTGCATGTTAGGAATTCTTATACAGGACTTGTCACGCCAGGTGTGGGAAAGACTTAGTGCAACACAGAGGGAAGAGGGAAAGGGAGCCAGACACTAGGGAAAGGGGGAAGTGGAGACCTCCTAGTCTGGTCTAGTGTCACCCTGTCTCAACTACCATCCCTATATTGGCTCTTCAGCAATCGCCACATGCGTGCCTCGCCCTGTCTTTCCCTGGCATATGGCTAAGGCTAGGGATGGGAGGAGATGAGCCCTAGCCGATCTCCACTAAACTCCATTTACAACAAGGGTAGACAAACAGGGGAAGAATGCTTAGCTTTAGACAATTCCAGACAAATGTGAACTCGGCCTCAAGCTCCAGAGAGGACGAAGTAATTCTCTTGCTAAGCCTTCACAAGTAGAAATGAATAAAGCCGGCGCATCCCTCTCAGACACACCAGGCATATATTCACCCAAGCCAGGGAGTTAATTACCAGAGGGAGGTAGCTGCTAGGTCCTAGAGACAGCCTCTCATCTAAGAAGATGTCTGTAATGCCAAACGTAGAGATCTCCTGCAACCAACTGCAAGGTGACTGTCTGCCACCTTTGATACACCCGTGACAGGTCTATGTGGAAAATCAGTCATGTGCACTGGAACACTAATAGTCTGTGTACTCTCTGGGTGCAGTTTGTTATACACATGGACATCACACAGGCAGAAAACATAGTTGCCTGAATGAGACCCAAAGTCGGTTAATCCTTCTAATTTTGCAAAATTGGCTAATCAAGAATGTAGGGGTCTCAAACATGTGGCTCAATGATCTACTGTGGCCCTTGAGACTGTCATCTGTGGCCTGTGGGGCAATGGAGCTCCTGAGGCAGGGCGCAGGCCGAAGGAGGAGCACCCACCACCCATTAATGACGTTGTGCTGGAGCGTAATGTGTTGGAGCTGAGGCATCTGTTTTTGACGCTGCTGGATGGCTGGTCGTAGTTGAATATGGAGAGGAAGTTTTTTTTTTCACACCTTCCCTAAATCTGCCATACATGTAGAATGCAGCTGGAGATAATTCCCTGCAAACCACCATACATATACTGTGCGATGATGCAGAATCTGCACCTTCATCAGCAAAAGTCAGCTGTATATCATAGCTGACACCCTGCTGCAATGGCAATGATTGGTATTATCACTAATCGTGCCCATTTAATTAGAGCCATCTGGCAAGGGTGTGGTTATAGTCACTGCTCACTATGCTCACAGTGGTGAATGAAACCGTGCTGGCACCACTCCTATGTCTGAAAGAGCTTGGCTGCTGGGGAGAATAAAGGTCACTTTTCAATGTGCTTACAATGAGAGCTTGTGACTGTTGCCTCTGACTACAGTTCAGTCAGAAGTTGCGGTCACAAAATGGCACTGCTGGACCGGGGCGGCGTTGATAAAAGGTGAAGACAGCGGAAGATAAGTATAATACTATAGTATATAGTATAGTAAAGTTCCCCGAGGAAGCCCACGTGAAACGCACATTGGGTCTGCTTCTACTGCTGGTCCACACGGGTACAGGATGGGTAAGATGTTCCCCTTTGGTATTGCGTCTTTTGTGACTAGATCATATTATTAACTGTATGTGTGCTGATACATACCTTTACTTTTGGGGTTCACATTTGCCAATCATGTGATGTTAATTTACTTGCCCGATCTGAATTTTTCTAGATATAGAATTTAGGCACATGCACTCCTGTTTGTTTTTTTCCATCTTGTGTTTTGCGGTCACGTGACCATCTGCCTTTATATTCCAGCTCCGCCCTTTTGGCTGTGCTGGACTTCAGTGTTGTTTGACTGTTTTGCTAGCTAGGTGCTTCGGTGCCTATATCTCTTCAGTTCGCTTGGTCCTTTGGGACCTCTAGTACCTTTTTGTCAGTTTATCTTTTGTTTTTCTGCAACAACTTCTCTGTTCAGGAAGTGTCAGTTTTTGTTCCAGTCCTTAGTTCTTTTAGGGACCCCATCCCTTTACTCTATAGGTCTTTGTTCAGACTAGCCTAGGACTAAGGCGGGTCTGTTCGCTAGGAACAGGCAGCCCGCTACATCGTAGGGATTCAGCTTAGTCTTACTGTAGGGAAAGCTTTCCCCTTCTTTCCTTAGTTCTTGTTGCAGATCATAACACTTTATTTGCCTATCAATCGGCTTGGTTTTGGCGAGATACATGACGGTATTGTCTTTTGATATAGGATTTTGACCATGTCATCACTGATATCAGTGGGTTGTGCAACCAGACATTTTGAATGTTGCAAATCTAATGCATATTATTTTCTATACCATTTGGATATACTGTATATCTTCCATGCCCGTCAGACTATAGGGGCCCAGTAGTTTCAAACATCCGTGTCTTTTCTCTTTTTGACTTTTTTCTGATTATGATTATGTGATTTGTTTTGACCTGTATTTACTAAAATTTGAATATATTTTTTACATCACGGACCTATGACTACATGTCTCTTATAGGATATATCTACTTTGGAGTGTTTAGTTATCTAGCAATTTTTTGGCATCCTTCATATTTATCATGTTGATGTATCAGATGATATTGACTCTAAGTATAATACTATAGTATTGGGCCTTAGATTAGTAGAGCCACTCCAGCGGTTAAAAAAATTGCTGGAGTGGTGCTTTAACCGCACAAGTGGGCCTGTGTACGCTCAAATGCAAGGGCTGAATTTCAGTTCCAGTCCGGCCCTGGTTGATAGTGCTACCAGTAGGCATAAGGACACTTGCTATGCTGATCACATTCTGAGACATGACCCAACCATCTTACCTGCAACTTGGCGCACATTAACTCTTTAGAACATGTGCAAAAACCTGTTGACAGATCCTCAAACACTTGATCTGCTACCCAGTTGCATATTTTATAAGCCATTTCTTGACCTGGAGTTTATCCAACATGCTAACTTCAGATATGATGTTATCACTTACAAATCTATAAGACGTAACAGTAAGTCACAGAACATAGTAAATGGCAACCTGTAACCTATAGAAACCAACAAAGGATGCAAAAGTCCAGAAGGGTCGCAAATTTTTCATCCCTCTTACAAGGCCTGTCATACACTATGTGCCATTTACATTGCTGGTGTCAGACACCTGGGCTGGAGTGTTTCTGCTACATCTGCATTCCACCTAACTACTCCCTGCTTTATTTCTTGGAAAAGTCACTGTGTCAGTAAAGGATGGCAGAGCATCACCAGGACAATATGGAGGCAGAATGGGCACCACATTCCACACAAAAGCTCAATGTGATTTTTATTTATATTTTGCTACAATTTTGGATAAAGAGAACAATTGTGAACACAATGGCTACATTACTGTTCTGTAAGAAGCAGGTGTTCACATGAGTACAAGCAGCCCCTTATGTAATGAACTGCAAAAAGCAAATGAGACATGAAATAAAGCATGTTCCATTCAAATATTCTCTTCATCCTGGTGGCATAGCTTCGTGGAGGGCATCCAGCTGTCTTCGAATATCTGACTGTAACAATTTCATACTTGGTGTCTGGCCAGTTCCTCATAACACCTGCTTAAAGAGCCTGGTGATGTTAAGAGCTAAATCACACCCTTGGAATATAAACCTAGCAAACTGAACTTTTCACTGGGATAAGAAAAAAAAAAACTCAACTCTGTCCAACAGACTATGTCAGTGGAATAAATGATTGCGCTGTTTTGTGGAAGAATTGACACAGTTAAATTTACTGTTCCAGCAAAGTACTATTACAATGATCTGCACCACTGAGATCATCCAATTTTTTCCTACCTCCATTGCAGTCAGCTTATATGGTATCCACCAATTAGGACCTGAATGCTATCTCATTTTATCTCTTTTAGCCAAGGTTAAAAGTTATACCTGCTATAGGCATGCTTAATTGCACCTGCTCTGAGTGTAATTACAGTTTACGCCTGAAGGTGGCAATATTGAGATTTGTGTATTCAGTGCTCCTTGACAGATAACCTGGTCTACTAATAGGTTCAGGATTTTCTGCTTACACAAAACCTCATTCTCAAAATGTTTTTTTCTTTCCATGGTTCTTCATGTTGTTTTGCACATTTTTCTCTCTATCTCTGTATTATTTATCTTTATATATTGCATATGTATAAGGCAGAATGGCTTTGTCTGAATATTTTTGTATTTTCTATAAATAGGGACAAGGAAATTATAGTGTAATTCTTTTCTCAGCCACAAACATTCAAATTAGCAGTTTGGTTCCAAGTTGCATAAGAGTAAATGTGTTATAATAAGTTAAGAACCTGGCATTTCAGTGTGGGTTTAAATTGATACATACAGTATATAAATGAATACCCATTGATGTCAAAAGCAACATTTTTACCACATGAGATTACAGAGTGGGTTTGCCAAGTACTGAGGCACATAGTGCATAAAAGTCGCCACTCCATAACTGCAGAGCTCCAAACCTCTCCTGTAAGAACAAAGCAAATTCAGAAGTGGGCCCCCGTGCAAAACAATACACAGGCCCTTTGCAGTCTAGTAGCTCATGATAATACACAATTCCATCTGCTTTGGAGGTGAAAGTGGCCTTCTTACCTCTTGGGCCCCTGTGACGCTGCACAGGTTGCACCACTGGTGTGTCTGACCCTGTTCCTCTGGCATTAATATCAACACAAAAACTGTGTGTCAGGAGCTTCATGACATGAGTTTCCATGACCGTGCAACTTCATAGAGGTCTTATAACAACAAACACAGTACCAAGAGTCAGGTGGAGTGGTTGTTTTCAAGGGTTTCCCAATGCCCCTTAGTTGCACAGAAGAGAAGTACAATACCAAGCATCAGATGAAATAGTGTGAAGCACGCTGCCTCTGGACTGGAACAGTGGGACAGTGGTCTGTGACGAATCACACTATATGGCAGTCAGGTGGATGTGTCTGGGTTTGGAAAATACCCCCTGATTGCATGGTGCCAGCTGTAAAGTCTGGAGGAGAAGGAGTTGTTTTTGAGGGCTTAAGGCCTTAATTTCTGTGAAGGTAAATCTTAATGACTTGGCATACCAAGACAATTTAGACAATTCTATACAGTCTAGCATGACTGTCCCCAGTACACAATGCAAGGTCCATAAAGGCATGACTGGGTGACTTTAGTATGGAAGAACTTGACTGGTCGCACAGAGCCGAGACCTGAACCCCAATGAACACCTTTGCGATGAACTAGAATGGAGATTGGGACCCATCTCCAGTCAACGAACATCAGTGTCTGAAGTCACAAATGATCTTCTGGATGAATGGATAAAAATTCCTACAGACACGCTCCAAAATCCTGTAGAATCCATCTCAGAGGGTATGCATGTATGAGCATAATGTGAGAGAGATTTATTATGCAAAATACACTGAAAATTATTGAAGGCATCTGACATATCTATGGTGCAAAATGGTGGTGTACAATAACAACTACACCAGCCAAACTGGTGCAGAAGTAAAAGTAAATGTGCTGTTTTAATCCGCAACTTGTATCATCACTGGAGTATTTCCTTTCTTTCCTGGGTAAGGCGGATAGCGCAATAAAATAAGACATCTTGGTGAATCTGTCCACCTCCACCAAAATAACTGTATTATCTGCAGATACCAGTAGATCAGTAATGAAATCTACAGATAAATGAGTCCAAGGTCTACTGGGAATCGCCAATGGTTGGAGAGACCCAGACGGAAGAGTATGAGGGGACAAACACTACAAGCTGCTACGTACCCCCAAACATCCTGGAGTACCCCAAACCACCAAGAACGCCGAGTAAGATCTGTGGTGGCTTTACTTCCAGAATGTCCGTAAAACCGAATCATGATGTTCAGTTAGAAATTTAAGACGGAGATTTACAGGAACAAACAGTTTACCTAATGGACAGGCAGTAGGGGCATCCCCCTGTGACTTAAAACCTCCTTCTCAAGATCAGAACTGATAGAAGCAATAACTACCCATCTCTGTAGTATAGGAACCAGTTCGCAATTATCTCCACCCCCAGTAAAACAACGATATAAGGCATCCACCTTAATGTTCTTATTCCTCGGCCTCTACGTTACAAAAAAGTTGAATCTGGTAAAGAACAACGACCATCTTGCCTGTGTAGGCATCAAGCACTTAGCAGATTCTAAACATAAAAGATTCTTTTGATCAGTGATTACCATGACTGAATGAACTGCTCCCTCCAGAAAATGTCGAACCTATTCAAAAGCCCACTTAGTTGCCAGAAGCTCCCTATTACAAATGTCATAGTTTTTCTCAGCGGAAAACAGTTTCTTAGAAAAATATGCACACAGAGGCCATTTACTAGGAGATGCATCCTGTGACAATACAGCCCCCACCCCAACCCCACTGACGTCAGGCTGTATAAGAATCGCACAGATGCAAAACATTTCTTCAAGGTATTAAAAGCCTCCCTGACCGGAATGGACCATTTGGAAAAATCCGTCCTTTTACTGGTCATATCAGTCAAAGGTTTGACCACTATGAAAAGTTTTTGATAAACTTACGGTAATAGTTGGTGAAACCAAAAAAACCTTTGTAACGCCTTTAAGTCCTCAGGGCAATCCCAATCCAGTACCACCCGGACTTTTGCCGGATCCATGTGAAAACCAGTGGATGAAAATAAATAAATCTAAAAGGGGATCTCCTGAACTGAGAACATAAATTTCTCTGGTTTGAAAAATTATTTATTGTCCCTGAGTATCTGTAAGACCTGCCTGACATGTACCTAATGTGATTCTAGGTCAGTCGAATAAATCAATATGTCATCAAGATAGATCACAACAAATCTACCTGTCAGGTAACTAAAAATGTCATTAACAAAATGCTGAAAGATGGCTGGAGCATTAGCCAACCCAAATGGCATCACAAGGTTTTCATAGTGATCCTCAGGTGTAGTGAAGGCTGTTTTCCACAAAGCCCCCTCCTTCATATGAATGAGATTATATGCCCCCCTGAGATCCAGTTTAGAAAACCATTTGGCTCCTACAATCTGATTAAAAAGGTCTGGGATGAGAGGGAGAGGATATGGATCCTGGACTGTGATCCGATTACGTTCGCGAAAATCTAGGCAGGGGCATAACCCCCGTCTTTTTTCTTGACAAAGAAAAAACCCGCTGCTAAGAGAGTGAAGAAGGTATGATATGACCCTTTGCCAGACTTTCAGCGATATAGTCCTTCATGGCCTGCCTCTCTGGAGCAGAAATGTTATATAACCTGCTTTTTGGCAGCTTGGCCCCAGGAATAAGATTAACAGCACAATTATAAGGGTGATGGGGAGGACGTTCTTGACACCTATGTTCTGAAAACATATCCCGAAAGTCAGACAAGTATTCAGGCACATATTGGGTACTGACCGTGGCTAGCCGAGTGCCCAAGCAGTGTCCTTGGCAATACTGGCTCCACTTTACCACTTCCCCAGTCTGCCAGTCCTACCACAGGATTGTGCAGTGTAAGCCAAGGTAGTCCAAGAACCACAGGAGAGGGCAAACCCTCTAGCATATAACAGTCAATAAATTCTAAGTGCATGGCCCCTACCTGTAGATGTAACGCACAAACGACCTGAGTAAAATACCCCTGTCTCAAGGGTGAAAAGTCATTGATAATTATGAGTATTGGTCTAGACAGTTTTTGTGATTTGAGGCCCTGGATCATAGAATCATAGAATGGTAGAGTTGGAGGGGACCTCCTGGGTCATCTGGTCCAACCCCCTGCTCAAAGCAAGATTCACTAAATCATCTCAGACAGATGTCTGTCCAGACTCTGTTTGAAGACGTCCATTGAAGAAGAACTCACCACCTCTCGTGGCAGCCTATTCCACTCATTGGTCCCCCTAACTGTCAAAAAGTTTTTTCTAATATCTAATCTGCGTCTCCTCCCATTCAGTTTCATCCCATTGCTTCTAGTCTTTCCTTGTGCAAATGAGAATAAAGATGATCCTTCTACAATGTGACAGCCCTTGAGATATTTGTAGACAGCTATTAAGTCTCCTCTCAGTCTTCTTTTTTGCAAGCTAAACATTCCCAAATCCTGTAACCGTTCCTCATAGGATATGGTTTGCAGACTGGTCACCATTCTGGTCGCTCTTCTCTGAACTTGCTCCAGTTTGTCAATGTCTTTTTTAAAATGTGGTGCCCAAAACTGGACACAGTATTCCAGATGAGGTCTGACCAAAGAGGAGTAAAGTGCGATAATGACTTCACGTGATCTAGACTGTATGCTTCTGTTAATACATCCCAGAATAATATTTGCCTATTTTGCTGCTGCATCACACTGTTGACTCATGTTCAGTATATGATCTATTAGTATACCTAAGTCTTTTTCACATGTACTGTTGCTTAGCTCTATTCCTCTCATTCTGTAGATGCTTTTTTCATTTTTATTGCCCAGATGTAGTACTTTGCATTTTTCCCTGTTAAAAACCATTCTGTTAGTTGCTGCCCATCACTCCAATTTATTTAGGTCTTTTTGCTCTCTCTCTTCTCTACTGTTAGCTATCTCTCCTAGCTTTCTGTCATCAGCAAATTTAATCAGTTTACCCTCAATTCCTTCATCTAAATCATAGATAAAGATGTTGAACAATACAGGTCCCAGGACAGAGCCCTGTGGTGCCCCACTTGAGACATTCATCCAACTGGATGTGAAGCCATTTACGACCACTCTTTGAGTTTGGATCTGGATGAACCTAGCATCAATCAAGTTACACCCTGCCCCACTGTCCAGAAAGGCTGAAATTACCACCTTATTTTTGCCAAGATAGATCTTTGCCAGTAAAAACAATTGTGACCTACCCACAGAGGAAATATGTACACAGCCACTGGAAAGTTAAGGAGCCCGGGTTGCGGGGAGGTTGGTAACCCGGGATCCTTAGTTTTCCGGTGGCTGTTTATGTTTATGGTGTGATATGGAAGGATAAGCACTAACAAAATGACCCTTTCCACCACAGAAGAAACACAGTCTCCCTTTATGCCAAACTACAGTCCGACCAACAGAACGAGTCATCCCACCCAACTGCATGGATTCCTCAGTTGGCTCAGACCTAAGTTCCCTTGACCTCAGGTCCACCGCAAATTGGAGTGTCTCTTTATGTTTCTAGCAAAGACAGCGGTCCACATGGATAGCCAGAGACATGGCCGCCTCAAATGAAACCCGAGTCTCATTCAGGGCAAAGGCATCCTTTACCCTTCCTGCCCTTGAATGAACTGGCTACGGAGCATGGGGCATTCCACTTAGTATCTGTGGAGCACCTCCGAAACTTAGAGCAATACTCCTTCGCTGATAAGTCTCCCTGCTGAAGCTGACGCAGCATAGACTCGGCCAGGGAGACACAGTTGGAGTCATCATATATGTGACCCAAAGCCTGAAGAAATTCCTCAACCATCTGAAACAACTGAAAGTCTGTTGAGAGAGAAAATGCCCAGGCTTGGGCGTCATATTGAAGGAGCGAAACTACGATCCCCACCCATTGCTCCTCGGTTCCTGAAGAGTGAGGACATAATTTAAAGTAAAGCTTACAGGTCTCCCTGAAAACAACAAACTGGTTTCGCCCCACCAGAGTATCTGCAAGGCAAAGCGATCTTGGACTCCACCAGGGGTTGCCTGGGCATCGCGGACCCTAAACCAAAGGTGTTGTGATGCTATGAAACAACAGTGCCTGGGAATCGCGGACCCTAAACCAAACCTGTTTGGATGCTATGAAACAACAGTGAATAGATCTGCCACCTCTAGGCTGAGTTGCTGCAGTTGCCCAGCCAGAGCAGTAATTGGATCCATGATGGATTAAAGGATTAAAAAATGTTATGGGCCAGTGTAAATAAAAAAATGAATAGCTAAGCAAATTAGTTGTTTCATATGTAAATATTTTATCCTGTGTTAGCTTGTAAACGTAACCAGGGGCTGAAGAAGGAAAAAATGACCTTCTATTCTAAAGACATAGAAATAAATAGCCCAATAAAATGAAATGCAGACTGCTCGATTCTATATAAATGAAGTTAGAAAGCAAAATAACCATAGGCTCCTCTCATGTTACATAAATAACCAAGGTAAAAATGACTGCAGCAAACTGATACTATCAGTATTGTAATGCAGCGTCTTGCTGCATTGCTAAAATGTCCAGGGGGTGTGTTCTGGCTGACCATTTACCTCCCCCTCAGATGATTGATCACATGACTGTGACATCATCACAGGTCCTGTGTGCACAGAAGGATATATAAATCCTGGTGGTTTTGAAACAGAGAAAAAGAGTGGCCTGATGAGGCCTAGAGAGAGTGGCCTGGTGAGGCCTAGAGTGAGTGACCTGGTGAAGCCTGGAAAGCAGAGGCTGGATCCTCGGTGTTTGAGATCCCCGTAGCCTTGGAGGGCGAGAGGCCTGGTCCCTGTGTGGGACCCCATTAGCTTGGAAGGCAAAGGCTGGATCCCCTGTGTTTGAGATACCAGTAGCCTTGGAAGGTACGTGGCCCGGAGGCCCCATCTGAGAAGTCTTAAAGCCACAGATGTGGCAGAACCGAGCTGACCGAAGTAGCTATGACCCGGCAAAGGTAGAAACACTGCTTGATGTGGACATTGATTTTGTTACCTTGCTGAAGGCTGTATCTGGAGCCAAGTGGGCATGTCTGTCACTAGAAAGGCTCTGGGATATTATGTGAACGTGTCGGCGAGCCACTGAGATGGACTATTTTATGAGCGGTTTATGAGATGTAATAAACTGCTGGACTGTGAATTACTGGAAAACGTTGCATGTGTGCTTTAATTGACCCGGTGAAGTGAGTGCCCCCCAGCATGATGAATAGCGCTACCTTACAGTATGGGAAGGTCCATGGATATTGGTTTCTTCACACCCTAAAAATACCAGTCAGCAATCATGCCAGAGGGGGCCTGTCACATTGAATGGTCCAATTCTGAGGGTAGCCTGGTTCTTCTCAATACCCCTGTGTTGAGTAGTTAAATAATAGTGTGTGGAGGTGGGAACAACCATTGGGTGACAAACAACAACACTGGCTGATACCAAGTCCAATTGATAGTAGTGGAAAGTTGCCTGTCAGATAGATTACTAATGCTGAAATGAAGTGTTAAAAGAATAAAAATACTTTATTTAAAAAAAAACATTCCTGACACCGTCTCTCTGTGACTATTTTGTTAAAGACATGGTCCCTTGCTGGTCTAACGTAGTCCATCAAATCCGATGTAGACCAAATTGGAAACCTGGAAAAAGTAAAAGCGCTACAAAATCATGGTTTCAATAATTTTAGATTTTGATAGAATGGACATTTTTGGACTTAGTGATGCCAAATACATTTATTTGTTATACATTTTTCTATTTCTATTGGAGGAAGAGGGGGGTGATTTGAATGTTTATATTTGTTTTATTCATTACATATATTTTAAACATTTTCTTTATTTTTCTTCATTTTTTAGTCCCCTTAGGGGACTTGAACTTGTGATTGTCTAATTGTTTGCTTATGCTACATACTTCTTTCCTTCTGTATGGCATTATATAAAGATGTTGCAGTTCTGATGTGCAGTTCAACCTGTGACTGAGCTTCACAAAAGGACCAAGATGGCAAATAGGGAGCCATTGGTTGTATCATGAGTGGGCCAATGGGAACCAGTGTGCACTTATAATTTAAGTGCCACTGTCACAGATTCACGATAGCATTTAAAGGGGTTGTCCAGTACTTTTAAAAATATGCCAATGTGTTTTAATGATAAAAAGAAGCTTCTTTCTAATTACCTCCTCGTGCTGCACGTGACCCCCGGCTGCTGCCACCGGTGGCTGCTGGGTTGTGGGCGGGGTTACCCCGTGTGTCACACCTGGCATCCACCGCGCGCTCTCCCTATCCCCATTCATTGGGAAAGTGCATGGTGGATGCTGGGTGTGATGCGGGGAATAACCCTGCCCACAACCCAGCAGCCACCATGGGGACCCCAGGGCTGAGTCACCCCTAACTTGATGTGACGTCAGCGGGGGGGTCACGTGCTGCCTGTGAGTGGCCACCAATAGTGCCGCTCACAGGCAGTATCAGCAGTGGGAGGTAATTAGAAAGAAGGTTATATTTATCATTAAAACACATATTTTTAAAAGTACTGGACAACCCTTTTAAGTGGTTAAGCTGCCATGATTGGAGCTCGTTCATGCGCTGCACCTACAGGAAGATGCCAGCATCGTAACAGCTGGATCGCCAGGTATGAATAAAGCATACTACATTGACTTATGATGAAAGTGTACATCATAAGTCGTTAAAATATTAAACAATAAAACATGGACAGTGCACATCTGTGTGTTATCTGTTTTTTTTTTTTACTGACTTGCTCTGCCGAATTTCATTAACAACATGGATCACAGTAGGATATGTCTTAGTTTTTTTTTCCTGCAGTTGTCAGAAAGTGTTAGTTTGTACATTAGGGTGACAGTCAAAATTTTTTTTTGCAAATTTTTAGGTCTCACCCCTGGGAGTAATTCCCTGTGGTGTGATTGTAACATACACAAAATGTCGTAACATTGCAAAATTGTTTACTGGTGGATCAATCATCACAAAACTAACAATTATTTGTAATAAATATCTTGCAGCAAACTAAATGTACAATTTTACAGTAGTTTCACAGTTTCACTTTTTATAACGTAACACGCTTTATTTAGTACCGGATAGTCATGGCGAATGGCGATGCTTCTCCACACACTGGAGAATAAACTGTTTCTGGTCTTCTTGAGTTAGTGACGAATTGAATGTACTCATGAGTGCAATGGAGCATTCGGTGGCATCATTCACAATTTTCAATCCGGCAACTTTTGAGAATGCATCGATGTATCTTGCATTAGTGTGCCACAGACAAAGATATTTATGTAGAAAATCTTGGTTTATTTCCAGTGCAACTAATAGTTTTTTTGTGTTGGACGACATGAAGTGATGAAGCTTCTTGTGTGACACAAGTTTTCGGCAAGTTGCACGATTGTTGAGCAGACATCGTTGCTTTCTGTGCAGAGCCAGTACAATCTCAAAATTTTCTGCGGTTGGAACTGCACTGTCAAAAAAAGCCAGACCCACCATAATCTCACTGAGGTACCACAGGTGTCTGTTGAAAGTTTTTATTGCTGACTCAGCAACAGGCGCGTTGATTTCTTTGTATGCTACGAGTTCTTGGAGTAATGTCAAGTCATTTCGCAGCGATGTGGCTGCGATCTGACAGAGGTACCAAGCCTTCAAATATAAGTGGACAGTAAAAGTGCAAAATTTACGGAAATTTTTTATCTCTGTCAAAGTTAAACGAAATTGGTGACGAAACATGAAGATCTTCAGAGCGTATATCACTTTGGCCATCCATCGGGCCTGATGGTAGGTGCCTGGAGTGTTGATGTGTACGTCTGGGCTTGCCGGCAAACCATGGAACAGGAGTGCGAGATTGCAATTCCTTGTAATCATCTCTTGGATGGCATTGTGAAAGCTTGTTGGTGCAAAATTCAACTAGACACTCCTTAAGTGGACCTAGCTCAGTTAAAACTATGTCATCTTCCATTCCAGTCACAAGCTTGGTTTTAATCAGTTGATTCCAGGCAGCCAAAAATCCATTTGGACCTGTCGATGCCGGCTACAATTTAGCAAAGACGCTTGCAATAATTATCTTATGAATGTGGTGCCTACATGGCAAACTCAGTAGTTCTTTCTGCAGTTTCTGTTGCAAGAGGACGCATGCACCAGCCTTTGTACCACTGTCACTACTGGTTGTGTCGAATGACATAAACTTCACTTTATCCAAGAACTGCCAATCCTGCCAAACCTCGAATACAGCCTTAGCTTGTTCTGCTTCTGTGCTGTTAGGTATCTCTGGAAATGACAACAACTTCTCAGTTCTTCCTCCTGACACTAGTACTGCCAGTCGCTCAGCAGTTTCATTGTGGGTCTGGCTTGCAAACCTTTTCCCATACCAGTGTGCAGTTAGTGGACCACTGCTATCAAAGGAAGCTATGATAGTGACGCGCCCCCTGGGCCATGGGGATACCCGGAGCCGGGCCTGTAGATGCTGGGGGTTGTAGTCACCGTGGCGGTGACCCGATCCGTAACCCAGGGCGGTCAAACCAGGGTAGTCTATGTGCACTAATATCAATGTCCGACTATGCCACCTGTGGATTGCGGTTATTGATAACCGCCGCTGTGGGGCAGTCCGCTGAAGCTGGTGGTATGTGCAGCAAGGTGATGTAACTCCCCACAGATAGAGTGTAGCTTCAGGGCAGCGTGAATGGATGATGGTGGTGATGGTGCAAGGCGTCACGGTGCAAGAATAATCACAGAGTCCACACGATGCAGTCCCAGATCCTTTACTCATGGTTTAAACAGTTCCACTTACAGGGCCAGTGTAAGAGCCCATGGCGTCCTGTGCTCACGCAGTGCGGGGCCCGGTCGACCCACAGGTAACTCTGGAGTATTTTTCAGGACCCCCCCTTCTATGTGTCCTTTCTGGCCTCTTTCCTTGTACCTCACACCTAGCGGCACCTCTGTCCAGTGTCCTCGGGCCTTAGCGGGCGACGTGTGTTCCGTCCCCTGGCCCTATGTGGCTACTTTCCTAGTGGCTGGTGTGGACGGCCTGCTGTACTTGAAGTGCTGCAGCCTCCAGTTCCCAGTTGAGCCCTGTAGTCTCTGCTGGTTGAGGGACCCGGTTCCCTTCTTCTGGCCTGACCCCCCTACTTCCTGGCAGCGGCGGGCGTACGGGTGGCCGCTGCACGGCCCGTACCCCTGGGGTCCCTTTGTTTCCTGTCCTGGAGCCTTCCTGCTCCCCTTGCCTCTTTTCTCCCTTTCCAGGCTTAGGCCTCCTGACTATGCCCGCCTCTGGAGCAGAGGGAGGTGCCGGCGAGATTCATTACTACTTGTGAGGCTTTAGCAAGAGCAGTACTTCGTCCTCTCTGGAGCTTGAGGCCGTGTGTGTATTTGTCCGGAGTCATCTAAAGCTAAGCAATTCCCCCCTGTTTGTCTACCCTTGTTGTCTATAGAGTTTAGTGGAGTTCAACTAGTGCTCATCTCCTTCCTTCACTAGCCTTAGCCATATGCCAGGGAAAGTCAGGGCGAGGCACGCATGCGGCGATTGGTGAAGAGCCAATATAGGGACGGTAGTTGAGACAGGGTGACACTTGACCATACTAGGAGGTCTCCACTCCCTCCTTTCCCTAGTGTCTGGGCTCCCTTTCCCTCTTCCCTCTGTGTTGCACTAAGTCTTTCCCACACCTTGACAAAAACATTAGAAATCTGTATAAAGTTCAGCTGTGTTTAGCGCTGCATTTTCCACATGTGCGGCCTCTGTCTTTATCATGTGCGGTAGTTTTCTGACATGTGTTGGTAAATATGGCTGCCTTTTTTCTTGTTATGTTTTTGGAATTATATCTCCTTTTGCTGTATTTTTCTCCTAGTTTTAGTGTAGGAACTCGCAACATAATGAAGACCCTTCACATGGATTGCGAGCTTGCGGATTTTAAACAAAATATTGACCAATTCTTTGTGCATTTTATACATCTATTTTATTTTATTGCACATCTATTCATCTTTATACATGATGCAGCCAGGCCCTCTAGTGTTGGCTGGGGAAAATGCGGTGCCTGTCACTGTGGGGTTCACTTATATAGTGCTGGGCGGCCCTCCTGATCTTATGGTAGGAGCATCACTAATAGGCTATAAGTCAGACACTGTGCAGTACACTTATCTGTGTGTGACTGGCGCCATATGCAAGCCTCATCCGTGTGCATTTTTAATACTAGGCAATCACCCCCTCCATGAATGGTAGCTGTGTGAGTAGTTATTCATCAGTATTTTACACCTCTGCAGCCTCTGTCCTTATCATGGGACCACTGCATTCTAGAGTACATTAGTATTGTGCTTTGGTATTGGTAAATACTCTTGCCTTTTTTCTCTGATCTTTTTTTAAATGTTATGTTTTTTTGCTAAGTTTTGCTGTATTTAATGTAGTTAAGTCTTACTGGACCCATAAGGCTATTTATTGGTGAGCAAATGCCTGGAAATCCCAGTTTTGTAAATAGAAAAAAGCTTTTAACACCTTGTGGCAACCCCAACCCATTATGCGACTCATACTGTCATTTATATGCCTCCATAGTTGCACCTCACCTATTTTTTTTAATTCTTTCTTTCCTTCTTCATATTTTTCTCTTTTAACTTTTCTAAGCATGTGCTCCATTTATTAGGGGATCAGTTCCATTTTGTGTTGCACATATGCCCATGTACGTATGATTGCTCGGTCTTGGTACATGTGTCTTTTTGTAAACTTTTAGGTACAGAAATGTTATAAAACTTTGATTTGGATCTTAGTGATATAGACTCGTGAAACACAAGCATATTGTAACCTAAGGCTTCAATATTGTATGCACCACTGGAATGACTGGAAACTAAGGAGGGCTTCTCATCTTTATGCCAACAAAGTCGCCTAACTTACCGGTCAATTACATAAATGCAGTTTTGTGTTGGTCTATTTCAGACACTTGCTGCCCTTTATAGCACTAGGTATATTGCAGGAAAGTGTTTCTTTTATTTACTAAACACTAATTCTTTATTGCTTTCTCAACATCTCTGTTTATAGTTGTATCTTTCACCTGTTCCACATTTAAATGTGCAATGACCAGGCTGTTAGCCATCATTATTAGAATATTTTGTACCAGTTGCTTTTGATACAATTATATTTATAGCAATAGAACTGAAGAAAGCAGAGGATTTTTGGAAAGCAAAGTACTGCTGAAATAATTTTTGAAGATGTTTTTCGAGACGGTCAATATAACCAGTGTATTATGTGCAATATCAGATTATAAAGTATTATAGTTTCATAATTTCATAGTTTTAAGTTGAAAGGTAGACTTAAGTGCATCGAGTTTAACGTATATCCTCACATGTTGATGTAAGGAGATGGACATGCTGCTCACGTACCCCTTTGAAGAAAAAAGTTTGATGTTACGTGGTGTAATGTGATATGTGATGTACTGTGTAATGTAAAATGTGTTGGGAGTTAAAGGTAGTTTGACAGTAGGGATAGTAAGAGAAAATTGTTGGGACTTGCCCAGAGTGAGAGGGGCTGAGTTGAAGGGAAAGTGACAATTTCCTGTCAGGAAGTGAAATAGGCCTGGAGAAAATAGAAAGAGGACCTAAGGTCCATTATGATTAGTGCCGCATTCTGGGGTATCCCTAATGTGAGTGAAGACCGAAGGAAAGAGAAAGCATGATCCAGAGCAGAAGTGTCGATTGATCAGAGATAGTTTCTGGGAGAGGACACCTAGCAGAAAGGTCCAGAGTTTATAACTCTTGAAGGCAATGGGCCCAGACAGTCTTAGTAAGCTAAGACCGGTCATACTGGCACCCTAAGGGGAAAGAAGATGCGGAATCGCAGGGCGTGTAAAGGACTCTTGTTAACAGGACTGTAAAGTTGAGCTGGGTTGTGGTGAAGTATTAAGAAACAGTGGAGACATAGTATAAGTAGAGAAAGCAAAGAGGATAAGTAAGCAAAGGAGAACAATAGAAGAAAGAGGAAGGAATCTGTGTCTGGAAAATGCCTCAAGTTGTAAAAGAAACATTCATAAGACTATGTACCTGCTATCTGTTGTATATATTCCCTTTCATGTTCCCGTTCAGTGAAGTTTATTTTCAAATGGTGGTCTCCCTCATTGAACAGTCCAACATCTGGTCCTGACAAACCAGCAACAGTGATTACATTCGGCCTGCACAGGTGTAGAACCCTCAAAGCACAAGTTAATACACACAGCAGGACCCCCACTTTCAGATAAAGTGTCGGGAAGTAAAGGACGAGTACCTCGCCCATGGCTACTGCCCTGCGCCACGTTACATTGATATAGAAGAAGGCAAAAACCCAGAGGGGAAGATGATAATAGCCCAATATTAGGGGCAAATTCCCCTAATGGATCAACGTCCCATCACAGAATCTAGTACTCATAACCTGTAATATTATATTTTTCAAGAAAGGCATCCAGGCATTCCTTGAAAGACCATAAACGTTTGCACTAAATAAAAAAGCTCATGACTCTGCAACTGAACGGCAGATCTGATAAAAAAAAAAAACAGAATATTCAGGGGAGCAGCGAGAAAAAAATATGATTAAAATCTGACCACTTTACACCAAGTGTAAAGTCCTGTTCAAGATGGGAATAACCCTTTAATATGGAGAGAAGACTCTTTAATTAATGAGTAACCCTATTTGAAGGTCACTTATTAGCACTGAATTGTCTTATTGTAAAGTATTATCTTCATATGGATAGTAAGCAATGCAATTCTTGTGTCTTCAGTCTCTTCAGAAATGTACACATTTGTAAAATGAAATGGTAAGCACTAGAGATGAGGAAATCACTTTTATGCAAATTGAATTTACATAACATTTTCCAGAATTTGCTGCCACAATTTAACACATTGCAGGACAGGCTGAGAAACATCCCAAGATCTTGAGCAGGTTTTCCCATAATGCCTTGCAACTATCACATCACATCGTATAGCACAGCCAATCAAGAGGGACTATAACAGACTGTATAAAAGCAGAAACAAGAAATGCTGCAGCCATTGTATGGTGGAACTGGATAGTGAGAGAACATTGTAACTGTCAGCTTAGCAAAAGAGAAATCCATAAAACACTGAAGAAGCTGCAAATAATGTTTGTGACAGCATACCAGTGAAGAAGATTAGTGTGTGATCAAAAGAGAATAATGTCATACACATTTTTCAGGGCAATTTTAGAGTATGGAGTACTTTTAATTCACAGTGAATCAAATTTCTTCGTAACAATTGGAGAACCTGTTTTTTTTTTTAATTTTCAAAGATTGAGTTATCGTTAGTAAGCCCAGCGTTTACATGTGTATTGCATTAAAATGTTCATAAAATATCTTGCTTAAAGTCAATGTACAGTAGATATCATAATCATATACACACGTGGTCAAAATTGTTGGTACCCCTCGTTTATTGAAAGAAAAAAACACAATAGTCACAGAAATAACTCGAATCTGACAAAAGTAATATTAAATTATAAATCTATAAAAATGAACAAATGAAAGTCAGACATTGCTTTTCAACCCTGCTTCCACAGATTTTTAAAAAAAAAATAAACTCATGAAATAGGCCTAGACAGAAATGATGGTACCCCTGAAAATAATGTAACAAAGGGGACATGTTTAATCAAGTTGTGTCCACTAATTAGCATCACAGGTGTTTACAATCTTGAAATCAGTCAGTGGGCCTGTATATAGGGCTACAGATACTCACTGTGCTGTTTGGTGACATCGTGTGTACTACACTCAACATGGACCAGAGGAAGCAAAGGAAAGAGTTGTCTCAGGAGATTAGAAAGAAAATTATAGACAAGCATGTTAAAGGTAAAGGTTATAAGACCATCTCCAACCAGCTTGATGTCCCTGTGACTCCAGTTGCACATATTATTCAGAAATTTAAGATCCATGGGACTGTAGCTAACCTCCCTGGACGTGGCCGCAGGAGGAAAATTGATGACAAATCAAAGAGACGGATAATACGAATGGTAACAAAAGAGCCCAGGAAAACTTCTAAAGAGATTAAAGGTGAACTTCAAGCTCAAGGAACATCAGTGTCAGATCGCACCGTCTGTCATTGTTTGATCCAAAGTGGACTTCGTGGGAGACAACCAAGGAGAACACCATTGTTGAAAAAAATATCATAAAGAAAGCCAGACTGGAATTTGCCAAATTACATGTTGACTAGCCACAAAGCTTCTGGGATAATGTCCTATGGACAGATGAAACAAAACTGGAAGTTTTTGGCAAGGCACATCAGCTCTATGTTCACAGATGGAAGAATTAAGCATATCAAGAAAAGAACACTGTCCCTACTGTGAAACATGGAAGAGGCTCTGTTATGTTCTGGGGCTGCTTTGCTGCATCTGGTACAGGGTGTCTTGAATCTGTGCAGGGTACAATGAAATCTCAAGACTATCAAGGGATTCTAGAGAGAAATGTGCTGCCCAGGGTCAGAAAGCTTGGTCTCAGTCGCAGGTCATGGGTCTTGCAACAGGATAATGACCCAAAACACACAGCTAAGAACACCCAAGAATGGCTAAGAGGAAAACATTGGACTATTCTGAAGTGGCCTTCTATGAGCCCCGACCAAAATCCTATTGAGCATCTTTGGAAAGAGGTGAAACATGCTGTCTGGAAAAGGCAACCTTCAAACATGAGACAACTGGAGCAGTTTGCTCATGAGGAGTGGGCCAAAATACCTGTCGAGAGGTACAGAAGTCTCATTTACAGTTACAGGAATGGTTTGATTGCAGCGATTGCCTCAAAAGGTAGTTCAACAAAATATTAAGTTAAGAATACCATCATTTCTGTCCAGGCCTATTTCATGAGTTTAATTTTTTTTAAAAATTCTGTGGAAGCGGGGTTGAAAATCAATGTCTAACTTTCATTTGTTAATTTTCATAGATTTTTAATTTATTATTATGACTCACCCCTGGGGCCTCGGGGTACTCTTTGGGAGAAATCACGGTGGCTAGCCCAGGGCGGTCAGTGCACAAAGGGGGTATCACTTATTAGTAAAAAGTTCAGAGAGTTCGTGACGCCACCTTTGGTGTCTGGTGAGGATCACCAGCGCTGCAACAGTCCTCTGAGGCAGATGTCAGGGCAGAAAATGATGGCTCCCCACAGGCGGAGCGGGCCTCGGGGCAGTGTAAAATAGATGAAAGGGTGAGCTGGGCGTTGTAGTGCGGAGAGGAATAATGGCGTCGGTGAAGAAACAGACAGAGGCTGTTTGATGCAGTCATCCAAGGCTTTACTTACAGTTCTTAGGAAGTGCACTTTACAGATGAAGGCCTCCCTCGTCGCGCTGCGTTCACCGGGCAGGGGTTCAATCCTTCTTCAAGCAGCTTAGGAATGCTTGGCGGAACCCCACCTTCTTGTGTTCCTACTTTGACCGTCTTTACACTGGTTCTTCTCACCGCTGCCCTACGCTGCCCACTCTCAATCCCGCTCGGGTATGCTGAAGTCCTTCCTGTATGTCGGTTCACCTGGAGATTAGAATGAAGCAACCGATCCCTCCTGACACCTGGCAGGAGCGGGGCATACGGGTGCCATCCTGCACGCGCTGTACCCCCTGGGATCCTCTTGTAGAACGGAGCCTACTCCCTGCTCCCCTCCGGGGCCTCTATCCTGGGCCCTAACTTGTGGAGCAGAGCTCTTGCTGAGCCTCTGCTCCCGGACTGTTCCTTCGAACAGCCCTCACAACACTCCACCTCTTGCTCTCTCCTCCTGAACTAAGATGTCTTCCTTTTATATCTACTGTATCAGTGCTTCCTCCACACACACCCACTATTGGTTCCCCCTACCTTTGTGTTCCCCCCTACTCCAGCCAGTGTCAGGGCTCAGCAGCTGCGCTCTGCATGTTGCCCTTCCAGCCGGCCTGGAGCAGTGTGGTGTTGGATGCAGGTGTTTGGGGTTCCGTGCAGCAGTCCCTCCTTACCTGAGAGAAGGGAGACACAACACCTCAAGTGAGGTGCAGTATCTCTGTGGCGACTGAACCCTCAGAGGCGCCACAATTATTTTTGTCAGATTCAAGTTATTTCTGTGACCATTGTGGGATTTTCTTTCATTAAATGAGGGGTACCAACAATTTTAAACACGTGTATATAACGTGTTATATCCAGTTTTCTCCGTGTCCTGCATTATTGTAATATTTTGATTTGTAGTTTATCTTAACCCAAGATTCTGTCATTTGCAACAAATTTGAGTAGTATAAATCTGCAATTTAAAAAAATAAATAAAAATAAATGTTAATATAATATTTGAATTAAATGTGACGTTCTATAGAAAACATGAACACAGAGATAGAGGTCATACACTTTTACTGTCCTATACAATGCAAAGTATTTAGTAGTAAAGAAAACGCACTGGGGCAGTTTTTTCATACTACATACTGTCTTAAATGCAGAAAGAATAAAACTATACAAGGTGGAAGATGTGTCAAATTTATCAAAGTGGCATATTAAAAGTCCAAGTCTAAAAAGTCTAAAACATAATAAATTTGACATATATATTTTTGGCATAGTACAATATCTAGCGTATTTTGCTTAAAAAAATCACCCCACTGTTTAAAAGAGCTAAAATAAATCTAGTACTAAAGCCCCAACAAGTAAGTATTCCAAGCAAATAAGGAAAAGGCAGCAAATGACAATGATTAAAAAGGTGATAATGCTAATAATATAAACGTATTGTATTTTATGACTTATCTATATTTATCTATGTACTATACAAACCTTATATAGAACTGCCAGATATGGCACCCTAAACCCTACATGGTTCTGCTGAGATCAAGCTTAGATCAAATTAATGTTTCATTTGATTCAGCTGAACCACAAGAGGTCTGGGTCTTACATTTGTAAGGCTATGTTCACACATCATGTTTTTTTTTTGCGTCACAAATCTGCAGCAAAACCTGATCTCTGGCAGGAAAGAAGCTGCGTCAAAAACGCAGGTTTTGCTGTGTTTTTGGTGCATTTTTGGTAAGTTTTTTTATGCTATTTTTGCAGACTTGTGTCTCTTGTTCATGCTTTGTCTCTTTTATGCATGTACATAAAGTTCAGTGAAAAAAAAATATATAATTTTGTTTGTTTTTAACAGTGGGGGGGATGAATGTTCAGGAATAATTTAACTAACAAACTCAATACACAGACACTGTTTGCTTTCTCACCATGGGGTCTGCCATCCAGTTGCACAGGCATTGTTCAATTTCACACCTCCCTGGGCCACAGGTATTGTTCAATCTCACAAGTAGCTCAGCCAATGTTTACAAAGTACACATCACTAATTTAATTAAACACTCTTTTATACAAAGTACCATCTTAGTGACTAAGACAAGATGGTAAAATCACAAAAATAAATGTGTTTCACATACTGTTGTACTTGCTTATTTTCACAAAAAATTGCGCAAAACCTGATAGCTATGTTCATACATAATGTTTTTTCAGCGTTTTTCACTTCCCATTACTTACTATGGGTGAAAAAACACAGAAAGAAGTGACCTGCTCTATATTCCAAAAAAGGCTTCAATGCACAACAGAAAATTCTGGTTTCTCATAGACTTTGCTGGTAATGCAAAAGGCAGCTGAAAATTTGCATAAAAAATCTGCAGCAAAAAACGCTGAAAAAACATGATGTGTGAACATAGCCTAACACTGATAGATGGATACAGATGCAAAACACAGATCAGTGGAAATCTTTACAACAGGTAAAATGCATTTTACCCAGTCAGTAAATCAGAGATTTTACATAACAAAAATACACAGTCAAATCCTAAACAGTTTAATCAACCCACATAAAAGTGATATGTTAAAGTGCTATCTGCTTGTTCATCATCAGGCATAGACACCATTTAATATAAACAAATATTACTAAAGCAATAAAGTCATTTCTTCCTCATATAATTCTTAAGAATTTAGGAATTTTATATAAATGTTGTTAGGAAATATAGGATAAGTACCGTAATGAAACCCTGCAATGCTGATGGCAGAATTTACAACCACTCTATGTGCTCTGGGCTATGTTTTGGTATAAATATGTTTGTTGTACACTGTAGTCATTTGTTTAGGGCGTATAATATGATTTGTGGAACGTGTAACCTATGCAAGTGGTTATTATTTAATATTGAGTATCAGGCTATGTGAACCACATAGTTTTCAAGTGGAAGCTGTTTTAGAAAATGCTCCTTTCAAGGCAGTTTTGGGAGGATTTTTTTTTTCTTTTCAGAAGTGGTTTTTGGAAGAATTTTCACGAAGAGCATTTTTTGCAGTCTCTGGATTTGACAGTGCCTACTCTGGAGCAGATTCCATCACAATCACTGCAAAATAAGTGACATACATTTATTTCCCACAGGCTATGTGCACACTGGAGTTTTCGATGAGTTTTTGCAGCGGGAACTGAGCAGAAACTCTCCAAATCTTCCTCCAAATCTCAAAACACCTTAAAAACATTCCTTCTAGTTTCTGTTCAGAAAATTCAGCAAAATAGACTCCTAGTTCACATTCCCACAAGGTGTTTTTTAAAAATTCTTATGAAAAAATAAACCTCTACAAATATCCTCATATGAAAAGTGAAATAATGTCACATTGAGTTGTTTGGGGAATTTTTCAAGCAGACACTGCTTTAGGAAAATCTCCTATTTTGGAGAGTTTTCAGTTTCCTGATGCGGTTTTCAAGAGATGGGCTATGTGCACACCGAGTTTTTCACAAATTTTTGAAGTAGAAACAGGAAACTTAGCAGAAACTCTCCAAATCCTCCTCCAGATCTCAGAATGTCTCAAAAACTTGGAGCTATGGCTCAGTTTCTGCTCCAAAAATTCAGCAAAAGGTCTCAATATGCATATACCCTTTTAGAGCTTTCCTGAAGTATTCTTTTTAGCATTTTGATTGGAGAGATTAAGAGAGGTTTCCTTCAAGATCCTCTTTAAAAAAGTGGCTTGCACTTTCCATCTTTATTTCCATCAGGCATTTTTCAAAACCTCTTCAGGAAAACAAAGATAAAACTCTTTATATGAACAGCAAAATTAATTTCCCATGGAAATGAATAGGAAAGAGTTTTCTAAAATGTTTTGAAGGGATTTCTAAGAAGGATTTGGAGCAGATCTGCTCCAAAAAACTCTGTATGAACATAGTAAATATATGCACACAGAATCTTTTTGCTGAGTTTTTGAAGTTGAAATTGAGCAGAAATTCTAAGTTTCCAATTTTTAAAGGTTTTAGTTTTTGAAGAAGATTTTGAGAGTTTCCTGTCAGTGGCTACTTGCAAACAATGTCTTTTAAACTCAGATAAACCACAAGAGCTTTTCAAGCAGAAGATGTTACAGGAAACTAAGATTTTTTTCCTGAACCGTCTTTTGTGTTGCTTTTTTTTTTGTTTGCTTTGTGTCTGTTTTTTTGTACTTTTTTTAAGCCAGCTTTTTTTTAGGGTTTTCACATAGTTTTTGTGAAGTCTTTATTACTGTAATTCTCCAGTCATTGTTTCACTCCATTGAATAATGAAGAAACCTCTAGTTGTTTTTAATCAAAAATGATGGCAAAATGCTCCAAAAATATTTGGTTGTCTTCTGGGTATCTTTTGATCTTTCCCATTTGCTTGTGTTGTAAAATACAAAGCATGTTCCTCATGGAACATGCCAGAAGAATTGACATGTGACTTTTTTAAACCACTTGACATTTTTAGAAACCTGAAGTGGGTATAAGACATTCAAAAACCTCAACACACGCAAGTCGTTTTTACATAGAACTGCTTATGTTCGTTCTTTTGAACAATTTTTTGTAGGTTTTATTAAGCGGTTTCTTCAGAGTAATCCATCTGAAATAGACATTTTTTGCTCCGGAAACCCTTCAAATAGACTCAGTCTGCACATACCTTCCTTTCATGAACAATATTTATCATTACCTTCATAGTTGATGTACAAAAAGTTTTAAACATCACATCTTCTTGTTATTCGTAGCATAGTTAAGTTTGGTAAATTAAGTAACGGATGAACAAATATTTTGTAACATGTAAAAGAGAATAAACAATAAACAAAATAAAAATGCAAAAATTGTGACATCAGAATAACTGCTAAGGGGTTAGGGAAAAAAAATCAACAGAATAAAACAAAAAAAAGATAATGCTGTGTAATCTAACAGTATACAATGACAACATTCTGTGTTGTTGTCATCACTTGTTTAATTTTAAACAGAGATTTAAAAATATCCAAAATGTAAATTTACAAACAGTAAAGTATGTAACTATGTTTAATCCCATGTATTTTAAAACCTTGTCCAATTTACAAAATTATGGTTCAAAAGCCTGGGAATATTATAAAAGTATTAAAAAAAGTATACTAGCACTGGTTTAATAACCCATTGCTCCGAAGCCAGTTCCAGTGGCCTCCATCGGGATAGGAAATAATGACGTACTTTGGTTACCTGATTGTTGAGCACTGGAATTTGCTGGAGTAATCTGGTGATTGGAACAGAACTTTATCGCTTGTGTCTCGCTAAAGACTAGTGTTGAGCCACCCCCGTAGTGTTCGAGTTCGGTTCGGTTCGTCGAACACCCGTGTGTTCGCCGAACTGTTCGTCGAACTGTTCGTCGAACACCTTCGAACACCGTTAAAACCAATGGCAGGCAAACAAAAACACATAGAAACACATAGAAAACACCTTCAAAGGTGTCCAAAAGCTGACAAACTGCTCAGAAGACACAACTAACACATGGAAAAGTGACAAGTACATATAGTCATGAGAAAAGAAAAGAGGTGGAGGAGTAAAAGGATGGGGAGACACAGATATAGGCATGTCATGCCCTTCTAAAATCCAAAAAGTGAGAAGCCGACACGTTCAGTCCGCTCCTGCCCGTGCCACCTCCGTGTCGCCGGGTTTGTGCCAGAGCCGCGGTGAACCCTGACGGCTAGCCCCCCTCTCCCAATACTGGTGCCTGTCCGCTGGTGGGTCGAGCGAGCCCCCCTGTGGTGGAGGCAGCTCTAAGCTTTTTAATTTAAATTGTCTCTCTAATTTGAATGAATACACTTTAAATCCATTTACAAGGATCTATTGAAGGGCAAGTCTCATGCCAGCAGCCGCGTAATTCCAGCTCCAGTAGCGTCCACTAAAGCTGCTGCAGTTAAAAAGCTTTTATAAGGATCGAGCTCGGCTGTCCACCGCAAGGCATCCTACTGCCAGTCCCAGCCCCTATGCCTTGGGGTGCCTCCTGATGCTCTTCACTGAGTATCCCGTGGTCCCGAAGCATTTCCTTTGAAAAAATTAAGTGTCCAAACTACAGGTGGTGTAGCTTGCTTAACAGCCGGGATAATCCGCTGACTAGCAGACACTGCTACTAGGCACAAAGTATTTCCTGGGCTAGATGCAGTTAAAAATTTGTAATTAGATACTCTCGTTGGATGCTGAGAAAGCATTCCATAGAGTCTCCTGGCACGCCATATATGATTCTCTTAAAAAGCTTGGGGTAGGGGTCTAGGGGACCCTTTTATAGCCAAAATCACGGCCCTGTATCGCAATACGTCACCTAGGCTGAAGATAAATGGAACTGTAGCACCCTGAGGGCTCGGTTGCTACAGAGGTATTGCACCTCACCCAGAGGTGTGATATCTCACTCTCAGGTAAGGATGGAGTGTGGATCAGGACCCGACACCTGCATGCATTACACCACATTGCCGTGGGGCAGGGCGACCAATATGCCCCTGAGATGGGCACGACAGTCCCTGTCCGTGGCTGGAGTGGGGGGAGGGAACACTGAGGAAGGGGAACCCTGTAGTGCAGGAGCAGGGAGGAAGCAGTTCCTGGGTGCATTGAGAAGGGAGTATAAAAGGTGGGCACCATCTTAGTTCAGTGCAGAGAAGTCTGAGCAGAAGTGGCAGGGAGCAGGGGCTCTGCATGAGCTCTGCTCCGGAGGCGGGCCTAGTAACAGAGGCCCAGGCCTGGAAGAGGGAGAAGGAAGGAAGAGGAGCGGAGAAGGCTCCAGGAACGAGGAACGAAGGGATCCCAGGGGTGCGGACGGGTGAGTCGCCACCACACGCCCGAATCCACCTGCATGGAGGGGTCAGGCCAAAGGGGGAGACCGGTCCCCGAAACTAGTGGAGGCAGGAAACGACCCTCAGCTAGAAACCGGAGGCTGTGACATTTTATGTGGCGCAGCCCCTCGCTACATCCGCTAGGAGGGCAGCACATAGGGTCAGGGAAACTGGCGCCAAGTTTACCAAGAGGAGGCCCGAGGCAGCCGGACAGAAGGGTTGGTAAGAAAGGCCAGACAAAGGACACACAAAGGGGGTCCTGTGAAGCGCTCCAAAGTTATCTGGGAGTTGTCTGAGCCCCTCACCTGGTGAGCACAGTACGACGTGGGCAGCCGTTACCTGCAGACGTGGTCTGGATAATAAGAACTGTGAGTAAAGGCCCTGGACTGCATCACTGACTCCGTGTCATTACTGCTGCTGCCCTGCATCATCACCCCCATCCTCCGCATACACTGCCCTGAGGCTATACTCCTCCCGTGGGGAGTTATGCTACGCTCTGCTGCACCCACAACACCAGCCTCAGTGGTCTGCCCTGCAGCGGCGGTTCACTCTGACCGCAATCCACGGGTGGCGTAGTCAGACATTTAAACATCAAAACCACATAAATAGTTCCACCACTGGTTTGACCACCCTGAGCCACGGAACCGAGTCGCCGCCACGAAGACTACAACCACCAGCATCCACCAAAAAGGGTCCGGCTCCGGGTGTCCCAAGGCCCAGGGGGTGCATTAGAACATTTTCATCACCTTTCACAATCACCAATGGGACAAGGCAGGGATGTCCTCTGTCCCCTCTCTTATACATCCTAGTGACGGAGCACCTGCTCTCATCAATTCGCCATAACCCCAATACTAGGTGGATTGAGGTGGGAGGCACCGAGTACAAGTGCTCTCTATTTGCTGATGATGTACTAATATATATCACTCAATCACATATATCCATCCATGCTGTTATGGCTGAAATAGATCACTTTGTTACATGGTCAAATTTTAAAATCAATGCAGCGAAGTCTGAGGCCCTCGATGTCTCCCTCCCCAAATCCATATAGAATTCCATCCAGTCCAACTTTCCCTTTGCCTGGCCCTCACAGGGTATCAAATACTTAGGAATTCCTATTCATAGAGACCTCTCCCATCTATGTTATCTTAATTTTGGGCCCTTTATTGAACAACTCCATACAGACCACGGTTGGCAAGTTAGAACTGTAAGATTCACTACGTGAACCACTGGTGTTTTGTGGAAAAGCACATGTACACTGTGTTCCAAATTATTATGCAAAAAGTGTTTAGGAGTGATAAGGGAAGAATTTGTTTGTTTGTCAGTTAAACTCATTGATGGTGATGTGTGTCAGGGCTCTTTATATCACTGTAAGCAATTGCTGACACCTGTGCTAATTAGTTTGGCAGGTGTGTCCAATGAATGGCAAGACTACTTAAGAAGGCTGTCTCACATTATTAAGCAGCCTACATTTTCTGCCAAAATGGGAAAGAAAAAGGATGTGTCGGCTGCTGAGAAGCAACAAATTGTGGAGTGTTTAGGTCAAGGCATGACTACAATCAACATTGTGCGATGATCAGGATGAAGTGTCTTGGCAATCAAGAAGTATGTAGCTGATTCACAGTACACACATGTGCGTGCTGATAAGGGCAAATTGAGGACTCTTTCCTACAGGCAATTACGTCAGGTTAAAAGAGCAGCGGCAAAAAAGCCTTGTCATAGCAGCAGACAAGTTTTTGAAGCTGCTGGTGCCTCCAACGTCCCCCGAACAACAAGATGCAGGGTCCTTCAGAGGTTTGCAGCTGTGCATATGCCATCCTGTCGACCTCCTCTATCCACTTCACACAAGCAGAAACGGCTCCAGTGGGCCAAACATTACATGAAGACTGATTTCAAAACTGTTTTGTTCACGGATGAGTGCCGTGCAGCGCTCGATGGTCCAGATGGATGGAGTGGAGGATGGCTGGTTGATGGACACCCCACGCAAACACGGCTACAGCGCCAACAAGGAGGAGGTGGAGTAATGTTTTGGGCTGGAATCATGGGGAGAGAGATTGTCGGCCCCTTTAGGATCCCTGAAGGCGCTAAAGATGAACTCCATAATGTATGTGGATTTTCTCAAACAGCACTTCCTGCCATGGTTCAAGAAGAAGAACCATGTATTTCACAGCAAGATCATTTTTTTGCATGATAATGCACCACCTCATGCTGCACATAAAACATCTGCATCTCTGGCTGATATGGGCATGAAAGGGGACAAACTTATGGTGTGACCCCCATGCTCCCCTGACCTCTACCCCATTCAGAACCTCTGGAGCATCATCAAAAGGAGTGTCTATGATGGCGGGAGGCAGTTCACATCTAAGCAACAGCTCTGGGAGGGTATTCTGTCCTCATGCAAAACAATTGAAGCAGAAACCATCCAAAACCTGACAAATTCAATGGACGAGAGAGTTCAGAAGCTCCTTTCGAACAAGGGGTCCTATGTGAAAATGTAACATCACCTAGAATAAAGTTTTGAGTTGAAAACTGTTTGATTTCAGTTTCTAATAACCTGCTAATGCTTATAATTTCAAAAATGACCATTTTTTTTGGTCTTTATTAAAATGAAAAGGTTGATCGAAAAGTTTGGGGGATGTAAGAGTGTGGCAACCCAGTAGTCATGATTACTTTGAATTCTGACAATATGAGGGTCATGTTGCAGGTAGTGCAGCAAGAAGGCACCTATGTGTCTTGCGCATCTCGGAGCCCCAAAATTATTTTCCGGGCTAGATGCAGCTAAAAATTATTATTAATTTTAAATCTGGTGGAGCTTAGTATAGATGGCCTAATAGAATCAGTGCTGCACACTGCTACAAAGCCAAATTATTTTCCAGTCAAGATACAGATAAACATGATTAGTAATTTTAAATCTGGTGGAGCTTATTATAGATGGCCTAATAGAATCAGTGCTGCACACTGCTACAAAGCCCAAATTATTTTCCAGCCAAGATACAGATAAACATGATTAGTAATTTGAAAGCTTAAAACGGTTGGTAGGGTGATTTTAACCAATCATCAAGCTTTTACTCTCCCCAGGATGACACAGGGGTAGAAAAGTCGTTTCGGATCCATGATTTGTTCATCTTTATGAACGTGAGTCTGTCTACATTATCAGTGGAGAGCCGCGTGCGCTTATCTGTCAGCACACCACCAGCAGCGCTGAACACACGTTCAGACAGAACGCTGGCTGCGGGGCATGACAAGATCTCCAAGGCGTAAGTGGCTAGCTCCGGCCATTTATCCAGATTGGAAGCCCAAAAAGAGCAAGGGTCCAGTGACACAGTCATGGCTTCAATGTTTACTTGGAGATACTCCTGTACCATCGTCTCTAGGCGTTAACTATGTGTCAGACTTCTTGTCTCCTGTGGCCTTGCAAAGGATGGGCTAAAAAAGTGGTGAAATGATTCCGCAAAATTGATGTTACCAGCAGATACTGTGGTTCTGTTACGGTTTGAGTGCTGAACTCTTGACGGTCCCATGGTTGGCAAGTTGGAACTGTGAGATTCACTACGTGCACCACTGGTGTTTTGTGGAAAAGCACATGTAAGATTCTGCAACAGTCTCTGCTGATACTCCTGCATGCGTGCATCCCTTTCTATGGCAGGAATAATTTATGCAAATTTACTTTTGTACCGGGGATCTAACAGTGTGGCAACCCAGTAGTTAGGATTATTTCTAATTCTCACAATTCGAGGGTCATGTTGCAGGTAGTGCAGCAAGAAGGCACTCATGTGTGTTGCGCATCCAGGAGCACCAAGTTCCTGTTGTGTTGGTGGTGAGGTAACAATCATGCTTCCTTCCTCTGTCCTCTCCCCCCAACCTCGCACAACAGAAATGTGATCAAGGTCTCCCTCTTCTGATGAGTCTTCCATCAGTTCGTCCTCCACTTCTTCCTGAGCTCCTGCACCTTCCTCACTAGTTTGGCTGCTACCATGCGCCCTGGTAAAACCATCTCCCACACCCTCACATGCCTGCCGCCTTGGTGCTGCCGACCGTCTGGACCTTGCAGATGTTAGCCCTTCCGCATACAACTCCTCCTCCTCTACTTCCTCCACCTCCTCTTGTGCCACCACCTGACTCCGAATTCTGTTTAACATGTGCTCCAGCATGTAAATCACTGGAATAGTCATGCTGATAATGGCATCGTCAGCACTAAACATCTTCGTCGCCATTTCAAAACTGTGCAGAAGGGTGCATAGGTCCCTGATCTGAGACCACTCCTCCAGCGTGATTTGCCCCACCTCCGGATCTCATTGGCCCAGGCTATACGTCAGAACGTATTTCACCAGGGCTTGTCGGTGCTGCCACAGTCGCTGCAACATGTGCAGAGTTGAATTCCACCGGGTAGGCACATCGCATTTTAGCCGGTGAAGTGGCAGGCCCAACGACTTCTGTAGAGATGTAAGTCGCTGAGCTGCGGGATGCGAAAGGCGGAAGTGAGCACACAGCGACCGTGCCCTCTGCAGAAGGCCATCTAGTCTGGGATAGTGGGCTAAAAATTGCTGGACAACCAGGTTCAACACGTGAGCCATACAAGGCACGTGTGTGACATTGCCCCGGCGAAGGGCCGCACCCAGGTTTGCAGCATTGTCGCACACGGCCTTCCCTGGTTTCAGGTCCAGTGGAGACAACCATTCATGAAATTGGTTCTCCAGAGCTGACCACAACTCCTCAGCTGTGTGACTCACATTTCCCAGACATTTCAAAGTAAAAACCGCCTGATGACGTTGAGCCCTACTGCCAGCATAGTAAGGAGGTGTGCAGGATCCCTTCTGCGCAGTTAGAAAGCTTGTGGCATGACCAGACAGGCTTTGGGTGCAGGTGGAAGACCGAGAGGAGGTTGAGGAGGCAGAAGCAGTGGAGGAACTTTGACATAAAGAGGATTGACGCACAACTCGTGGGGACGGCAAGACTTGGACAGCAGCCCCTTGTCCTGCTGTCACCATAGTTACCCAGTGCCCAGTCAGCGACATGTAACGCCCCGGTCCATGCCTACTCGTCCAAGTGTCTGTGGTGAAATGCACCCTGTCACACACAGAGTTTCTCAAAGAAGCGGTGATGTTGTGTGCGACATGCTGGTGGAGCGCAGGCACACCTTTCTTTGAGAAGTAGTGCCGACTGGGCATCTGGTACTGGGGCACTGCGACGGACATAAGGTCTCGAAAATCCTCTGTGTCCACCAGGCGGAAAGGCAGCATTTCTGTAGCCAAGAGCTTGCAGATGGTGAAATTCAACCTCTTAGCTTTCTCATGGCTAGGAGGAAATGGTCTTTTACTTGTCCACATCTGAGGGACCGAGGGCTGGCTATTGTGCTTAGACGGGGTTGATAAGGGTGTCCCCGGCAAACTGCCGGTCTGTGAGGAAGATGCAGGCGGACATGTTAGGTTGCCTTGATCCAAAGGTGATGCTATCGATGTCGGACAGCGCTCAACACCAGCTGGTGTTACCACCTCCAAAGAAAATGATGACCTGCCAATCACGCTGGCTGTTGCGGGTAAAGAGGTGGAAGGTCTGCGCCCCAAAACAGGTGTGACTGCTGTCCCCCCAGTCACAGAGGATGAAGAGGCTGCGGATGCACAAGATATGGCAGATGGTGGTTGGCCCGGCCGGCTAGGCCGCATTGTAGCACACTGAGCTTCCCACTGCAACTTATGCTTCATGTCTATGTGCCGGTTCATGCATGAAGTACTCAAACTATGTATTTTTTGGCCTCTATTTAGCTTTTGCTGACAAATGTTACAGATAACACGAGTTGGGTCATCTTTATCGATCTGAAAAAATGCCCAGGCTATGCAAGGCTTAGCACCCATACGACCTGAAGAGCCACCACGACTTGTGGTGAGAGGCAGAGTTGTGTTTGAGGATGCAGTTGTTGACGTGCTTCCAGTACTACGTCTCTGTCCAGGAAGGCGCAACCTGACCTCGTCGTCACTAGCATCTTCCTCCACCTCCTCTGCTGACCTCATCTCTTGGCTGACTGTGGGTTGACAGTAAGTGGGATCTCCAAACTCATCATCATCACCCTGTGCGTTATCACACCCGTCGTCCTCAGAGCCAACCTGTTCCTGCCCTGACAAAAAACTAAAGTTGTCGCTCCAATCAGGTATTTGAGTCTCATCATCGTCTTCCTCATTGTCTCCACCAACAGGAGTTACAGTTTGGGAATGAGGGTCTACATTATGGTCACAACCTTCTGCGTCTGGTCCTGGATCCGATTCATAAAGATTCTGGGCATCAGTGCAGATCATTTCCTCGTCTGGATTCACAGAAGCGCTGGAGTCGACCTCTGATTCCCAGGCTATAGTATGAGTAAACAGCTCTGCAGACTCAACCATCTGTTCTACCTCATACTCAGACGGGCAGCTGGAGATTTGGGAGCTGTGAGGAAGCAAGTGCGATTGGGGTGACACCTTTGAGGACTGGAGTATTTGTGATGTTGAAGTTGATGTGGAGGAGAGCCCACTTAAAGGAGCACTTGATATCCGTTGAAGCACCTGCAGTTTTTGTGCCTCATCTGGAATTTGTAGCGATTGGCGTGGCCGTAAGAAAGGGATCTGATCACATTGTCCGCTAAAAGAAGTAGACATTTTAGTTTGGCTGGAAGATGGTCTTTCTTCTGCAGATGTTACTGTTGCTTTAACACCTACCCCACGGACACAACCTTTTTTCCCCTTCCCAACATGCCTATTCCCCTTTCCACCAGCAGCAGGCCTTTTTCCACTCATTTTGGTGGTTAACTAATTCACAACTCTGGAGTTGTTTGCACAAAAAAACAATGGATGGGAACCGAGCAGAGCTGAGTGGCCAAACTGTGGTATTAGGCCAAAACTATTGGCTGGGTTAGATGCAGAAAAAAATTATATTCAATTTGCAACCTGATGGAGGTCAGTATAGATGGACTAATAGAGAAAGTCCCACACACAGCTAGAAGCCCAAATATTTTTTCAGAGGTAGATGCAGATAAAAATTATTTTTAATTTGCAACCTGATGGAGGTCAGTATAGATGGACTAATAGAGAAAGTCCCACAAACTGCTAGAAGGCCAAATATTTTTTCAGAGCTAGATGCAGACAAAAAATTATTTTCAGTTTGCAACCTGATGGAGGTCAGTATAGATGGATTAATAGAACAAGTCCCACACACAGCTAGAAGCCCAATATTTTTTCAGAGGTAGATGCAGGAAAAAAATATATTCAGTTTGCAACCTGATGGAGGTCAGTGTAGATGGACTAATAGAACAAGTCCCACACACTGCTAGAAGGCCAAATATTTTTTCAGAGGTAGATGCAGAAAAAAATTATATTCAGTTTGCAACCTGATGGAGGTCTGTATAGATGGATTAATAGAACAAGTCCCACACACAGCTCGAAGCCCAATATTTTTTCAGAGGTAGATGCAGAAAAAAAATATATTCAGTTTGCAACCTGATGGAGGTCAGTATAGATGGACTAATAGAGAAAGTCCCACACACTGCTAGAAGGCCAAATATTTTTTCAGAGCTAGATGCAGAAAAAAATTATATTTAGTTTGCAACCTGATGGAGGTCAGTATAGATGGACTAATAGAACAAGTCCCACACACTGCTAGAAGCCCAAATATTTTTTCAGAGCTAGATGCAGAAAAAAATTATATTCAATTTGCAACCTGATGGAGGTCAGTATAGATGGACTAATAGAATGATGCTATGCCCAAAAGATTTTACTTCACTAGGTGCAGTAAAAAAATTGGTATTCTATACACAGGTGGTATATCTTGCAACACAGATAGGCTACTCCACTGACTAACACACTCTGCAATAGGCCAAAAAGGATTCGCTTTGCTAGATTCAGCCAAATGCTGTGAAAAAAACTTGCACAGCACTGGCACAGACCTGCCTGGCAAAAACTGATAGGAACTGATGTAACCTAGTCCTGAAAAGGACTGCAATCACAATTAGTCTTTAGTCCTACAATCTATCTATTTAAGAGCACAGACCTGCCTGATAAAAGTCGTAGAAAATGCTGTAACCTAGTCCTTAAAAGGACTGCAATCACAACTATTCCCTACTCCCAAGCTATCTGTATATTTGTGCGAAAATTGGCTTGAAATTAACAAGGTATAGCGCACACAGCAACAGTGGTGCCGTCTAACACGCAGCTGCAGCAGTGAGAAAATGGTGGCGACGGGGAAAATGGCTTGGTCTTATAGGGCAAGGACATGTGACATACACTGCCAATGACACATGCCCTTGCTTGTGTGAAAAAAGCACTTCACTCCGTGTGTGCGCTGCTGATAGGCTGACAGATTGCACCTCCCCACTGTAAATGCAGGAAAGAGAAAAAAAAATGGAGATCTTCATTATTCCTGCAGAGATCCATCCCCTGCCCCTCCCCCCACCCCGCTGTACACTCAAACTGCGTATTAACATTAATTTTCATCATTACTGAGAAAAAATCCAGTTATGATTTTGGTGCACGAACAGTTATCGAACAACCTCGAACAGCCGAATTTTTCTCAAATCGTTCGTGTTCGCCGAACGGCTTGAACACCGCCCAAAACAGCTTGAATTTCAGATTGGCGAACAGTTCGAGTAGAATAACGCTCATCTCTACTAAAGACTACCAAAGTGGCCTGTACTGGAGGGCTGTGAGTTAGAGCCGGTAAATATACATTTTTTATTATAATTTTCTAACATTCCTTGCCTTATCTAAAAAAAAAATGTATGTAAGAAGCCCTCTTTAGTTTATGTTTCCCAAAGCAGCAGTAGCTGTAAATGACATTCATTACTTAGACCATATACAGTATTTTACTGCAACAAACAATCTTGAGCTCATACAGTGTTTTCAACGTGAATTTTTCTTTTTTTTTAGTTGTGGTATGCAATTTTTCATCCATGTTCTTAGTAGCACAATATCTTATGTTAGTTATGAAATTCCAAACACATGCACAAGGCAATGTTCCTTAGTGCGTAACTCTCATGAAAGCTAAGGAACAGTAATGCTTCTTGCCCAATAGGTTGGCAATTTCACACTGTTGAATGCGAGGATCATACAAATGGAAAAGTCCATCAGATACTTGGACAAAATTTCAAACCACTTATTGTTTGTCTGTGCTTTTAACTTGTGATCTGTAAACTAAACCTTTAAACTCAACTACCTACCGTAAATACTTTATTCCCTACATCTAGGGATAGTAGTAACTATTCTAAAAATGTATGTGGTTAGTTTACTGTAGTTTATGACATTGAAATCACTTGTTGAGCATTTCAATGATCTTCTTTAATGTAAGCAGAACTACTTGCATATATAGAACTTCAATCTCCAGAAGGAATTGTAAAGATGATAAAGCTGTTTAGTAAATAGATTTATTGCTGTAGCCAGTCACAACTGCCCGAGTTGTGTGATCATCTAGTTTTAAGTGTTCATCAATGTCATCATTTTAGTTTTTCGTAAATTTTTGCGCCGATTTTCTTTGCTGCCTGATAAATTTAGGATAGAAGTTATTCAGGTGGATTATAAACAGTAAACAGAAACCAGTTGAGGAGATAGCAACAATTTCATGTTGAATGATAAATATGGTTTGAAAACATGTTCTGAAGTTTTGCAGGCAAGGTTAAACTTACAACAATAATATGTAACCTATAATATATAACGTAGAAATAGACAAGGTGGACATTGCAATGCCTGGTGGAGTTCATCTATCTATTTCTAGATTAAAGAGGTTTTTTAGGATAAGTATTTGATTGAGCGTCATGTCCCTTTTATTCTTGACCCAGGCACAGTGCCATACATTTGGTTTCAGTTGTGCCTGGTACTTCTGCTCAGTCTCTTTTAATGAATTGGAGCTGAGCTGCTGAACTAGGCCATTTTCTAACCCTTGTTTTTCACTTTTGCTTTGGGTGTTAAGGTCAATTAGGACAATATCAGACATGGCTGAAATGTTTGTACTACAAGTAGATTTTATTTTATTACAATTTTACATACTTAAAATAAAAAATGTATTTATATTTACATAGTCAAACATTGAAGTCAGTGGGAGCGGACCTGCAGTACCCAGTAATGACCACTACACAGTGTTAGGAGCTGTGCTGTTACCGCTCTGTATACTGTAGATATCCTGCTGCCACAGGGGCTCTTTAGCGGGGGTGCCGGATGATGGGCCCCACCGATCTGTTATGGATGACATACACTTAAGCTAGAGTCACACCAGTGTATATTCTGTTATCTAAGAGTATGACCAGAGTGTGAGCATAGTGTGATCTGATTTTCTCAGATGATGAGAAGATGAAAAAAAAATGTCTCCATCTTCTTCATTCTGGCAGTCCATGGCATCATATAGTAGTAGAGCATGGCACTCCTGAAAGTAGGTGAACAAGTAGGAGCCAAATCCGTAGAATAATATCTATGAAGAACTTGGCACTCAATTGATGTAGAAAAAAGATGATTAATTTGCAATCCACAGAGAACATATATGACGTTTCGGTCTCAGTTTAGACCTTCTTCAGATATACAGATTGCCATAGAAGAATAAAGGATTCAATGCTGAAACTAAACAGGATACAGTGCATCTGGAAAGTGAGAATACCACTAAAGATATGGCACCTATAGAAGTCAGCATGCTGAAGAAGGTCTAAACTGAGACCAAAACATCATATATGTTCACTGTGGATTGCAAATGAATCATCTTTTTTCTACATCAATTGAGTGCCAAGTTCTTCATAGATATTAGTCCATTGAAATCATCCGAGTACAGCCCGATGTTTTCCATGGACTTATTGACTTGCATGGATAATCGGATCCAACTCAGACATGCATCCACATCGGACATGTGCAAAGCCTCATGGAATAACATTGGTCCGAGTGTGATCTGATGTTTTGTTAAATCACACTTGGACCAATAATATGGTCATCTGCATAAGCCCTAAGTATGGGTCATCAATATCCTAAGTCCTGAACAGCTCATTTACAGTGAATACCTATTAACTTTCATAATAAAATATTGATTATCTTTATATTATTATGAATAAAATATAATTATTACAATTTTTTTTAGGGAGCTAATGACGATAGGCTATGGATATTTATAATTTTCCATCAATTATGGTGTCAGCAAAATTTACCAACTATGTCAGCTTTAATAATGTCAGTGATCTGGTGATACCCATCAGCATACCTACAGTTTTCTGGAGGCAATGTATTGCCATAAACAGGCCCTCGACTCTACTGAATGTGGAAATTAGCAGAGGGGAATTTTAATTATCCAGAGCCCTGCAGGGTTATTATTGGGCAAAATCCGCTTGTATGGAAAAGCATTTCTGATGGATACAATATATGAAGAATTTACTAGACGCAATATATTAATGAAATGATCTCTTACTAAAACTTTACATGAAACTTAGCCCTAACTGTACTGAGCAGCACCAGTCATATTTTTATGTAATAATGATAAAATGTGGATATAACTAATAAATTATGTATATAGGGATTATTTCCAATAATTTATATATATAAAAAATACTTCTACACCCCAACCATGGATTAGTCATGCTGTGTAAAGAAATAGTACAAGAAGTTCATAAAATCTGTAATCTTGGCAGTTTGTATGAAGCAGAAATTACACATTTAGAAAATACTGTAAAATTATATACAAGTGCTAAGTTATGTTACAAGTGTGTCTAGACAACAGCTGCCGCAAGAAAAACCCAACTAGTTAGTGCCATATTCATATACATATATGAGAAAGTTATTGGAATAAACTCATTCAAGTAATAACAATCCATTGATAGTGTTATCAAATGATGATTTGATAACATAAATAAATCCTATATTCAATGTTAACTATACTTGCAAGTATATATTATGTAAGTGGCATCAACTGCTTTTAACTTTTTTCTTTACATTGGATAAAAAGAAGCATACACGATCAAGGGTTTGTTCTAGGGAGAAATTCATATTGTGGAATATATCTTTACATTTCCTTATATTTTTCAAGGACAAAAGTAAATGGTTACTACTAAAAATTAATTTCATAACTATCTGGAAGTAGTCCAAGCATATCAATTACTCATCCTACTTTTCCTTGAGGACCATTATCACGGGGTACATTCAGACAATAGATTTGCATTTGGTAGAGTGAGATGTTCACCTTGATTCTTCTTCTGATGTTCATCTGGATTCTTCCCCCGACGCATGTCGCACACATATTCTTATATTGTTAAAGGGATTTTGCACTGAAGTCTTCTTATATTAACTTTATTCTTACTGACTCATGTAGTATAGTAAGTGTTTCATTCACTACATAATTACATAGTTAATTAGATTGAATAAAGACAAATGTCTGCCAAGTCCAACCTACAGTATAATTTAATCCTATAGTGTTAATCTACAGAAAGGTGAAACCCCATGAGACAGATGGCAATTGCCTTATATTATGGAAGAGTCAAACAGCCATATAACTCGGATGGGGATCGCTACGCAATGCTCGGACTGGCGAGCAGTTGCATAGAAATACATGCTGTCATTCTCTTGCTGGGAGAGCTGCCGGGCAGTCCAAGCAATATGTCCGAGTCATATGGCCATCTGACTCTTCCCTTAGGGGAATTGTTGTGAGCTTTGCAGAGGGACCCAGCAAGACTGGCACCAAACCTGCAAACGAGCAGCCACAGATGCATTTGGCACAAGTGCCCAGCTAGGCTAACCCTTGAAGGCTGAGAATACTCTTCACCCAGCTCCCAGTAAATGTAAGGGAAACTTTTGCAGAGCCCTTCCCAGGCCCACTGTCGTCAGACAGCTGGCATCTGGTGACGCGGTCAGTGCTTAGTCAACAACCAGGTGAGAACCTCTGCAAGGAAGTGGAAGGAAGTGAAAAAAGAATAGAAAATGATAAAACCCCTGAAAAGATAGCAACACTGCTGCTAGTGTGAGAGTGTGAACTGTGATAGCAGCAGGAGAGCATTAGAACCCTGTGAGTTTTGCCTGGCTGAGCTCAGAGCAGGGGCAGATCAGGAGACCCTGTGTGTTCTGAGGGTGTCTGCTGTGTGAGACTCTGGACGGAGAGTCTGAGGAGAACTGTGAGGACTGAACTGCAACAAGACTCTCTCTCTACAAGCTTTCCTGTGGGGGTTGTTAACCCCTGGCCCTGGTGAAGCTGCGTCCCTACTTAAGAACGAGTGCTGAGCTGGGGAAAGCTGTGTGGCTCTTTGGAGTTTTGTGGAAGTTCATGCTGAGTGGACTAGAGACTTTGTCCTGAACGAGCCAAGTGTCGAGTGAGAGGGAAAGAGACTGAGGATATCATCTCTGTGACGGAGCGCGTGGTCGGTGGTCTGGAAAACAGTGAGTGACTGCGAGAGGAGAAACGGGGTCCGGAGCCATTCACATTGAGAGGATACTGACAAGCCTGGTGAAGAGCTTTTGCTGATTGTGTGTAGCTAGTAGAGACAGTGTCCCAGGTAGAACCTGAGACTGATTCATGCAATACTGAATTTTAGTCTAATCCCTGTTTTAGTAAAGAAAGTGCTGTTTATTTCTGTCTCTTTGTGACTCACTGGATCTCTCTCGGACCTCCGGTCATTACACTAGCACCACTCACCATACAGCACATAGGAACTGCAATAAACAGCAAAGGACTGAGCAGGGAGCAGGATTAAATAGCCCACCTAATGATCAGGTGTCGAATACCTCCCAATCATTCCCAGACAGCAACTCTCTGCTAGTTTGAACCACAGAATGGACAACATCCCACCACTGCATAGTGCCAGACAAAGCAGCGCCCTGCGTAGCTTGGCAACCGGAGAAATTAGTGAAAGACACTGCATTCCATGTCCTCACACATCCTAAAATATCAAAACGTGATGCTCCATAAGATTGGGACAGTCTCTAAGTACGAGTAGTAGCGGCGCCTGCGACCGGAGTAGCGTAGCACCAGACCTGCTCCATTCCCAGGTGGGTCACAGAACCACGATTCCTAACAGGAATAAATTGCTGGCTCAATGTCCAATCTCCAGTCTCGGATCCATAACTTGTAATATTATATATTTCAAGACAGGAATTGATTTTAAAAGTCATTCATTGAAATTAAGAGTAGGTTAATGTCCATTGCCTAATAAGTCATGCCTTCTCGTCTGATCAAAAGTACAATCACACGTGCAGCATGCCAAATAAGCCTACGAGCTTGCAGCATCTATACCATAAGGCATTCTATCAAGCCTTGAGGCACTCTGCCAGCTACAATATTTTATGTTAGAAGCAGCATTAAAGTGTGAAAATAACTATAAAGCCGGTCTGAGTGATCATTTAACTACTGATGGAATTGGAATTTTTCAGGTTACAAATGTACAAAGCATGCAAGTGATTAATGATGAGTAAAACACTCATGTTCAGTAACTGTATGCCTTGGCTATTACAAGTCTCATAAAATGAAACAAGCCTTTTCCATTAACAAATTTCGTGCAGTATCAGTGTGATGAAAGCCGGCCGGTGGGTGCAGCTCTCTGGTGCCCCCTTACCTCTCAGGTCAGTCAAGGTACTGCACCTAGAGAAAGTAGGGCCAGGTAGCTGCAACCAGCGCAGGGAACACGGTAGTGTGTTATCCCTTCAACGTCACTAAACCGTAACGTCACTACACAGCACAACTCGCTAGCGCCCTCTTAGCCTCAGGTCAGTCAAGGAACTGCACCTAGGATAAGCGGTCGCCAGAGAGACTGTCCTGTAACCTACTGGGTATCGGGGCCCTCTGTAGTGAGGGCGGTATATATATCTTCCTTGGCCGCGCCAGGAATATATATATCTGAACCTCCGACCGTCACTACCAGCCTTCCCCAATCCCCAGTTGGTATGCTGCCACCAGTCCCTATTTTAGATATACGCCCAGTCCGTGAATGGGCCTATATTGGGTCAGGAACCAACCCTGGGTAGCGTTTTTGGCTTGAGCCGAGCTCACACGGACGTGTGTTCGTTATGCAGAATAAAAGGCAGGCCCACAATTACTTGAGGTAATTGATTATAATAATACACTAGATACACGATATACAACTAAATATACACAGGTATAAGGTCAGGCTTAGCTATACAACAATGGAATACAACACACAGAATCACCACAGCATATCAGTTACCGGTTTCTTGATTTTCTTGTGACGCAGGGAGAGGATTCTGCGGTCGCAGGCACGGTTCTTTGTTACAGGCTGAGGCCTACCACCGCATGGTCAAACTGCTCCTCCCCTTGGTGTCCTCAGCTGGTGCTCAGATGTTCAGCACACCACTCTTGGGTCAAAACTGACTTATCTCTTGTCTGTCCTGCTATCTTACCTGCCCCGTCCCGCCCACTGCTGGTGAGGTCAGCTGGCTCAGTCTCCACCCTCAGGTCTAACTTCGATCAGAAGCCCAAATTCTAAGGAACCCAATAACTTCTTCTGGGATGGTCTCAGGATACCCCCAGGGGTTCCCATGGATTCGGGCCGACGTAACCGACCTTTTGATATCAATTATGATACCATACGGTCCTCAGGAATGGCTCAGCGCTATATCTTGGCTTCCAGAGCACGTACAAACGTCTACCGCGGAGGCTTGTGTGCGCAATGGCTCCGGGACGCCGTGATATTTTTTTATTGGCCCATCCCACGCAACATGCGTGTACTTTTCATGTTTCTATATCTTATGCCTCCATGCTTGTGACAGACAAAGAAACTAGTCCTATGGGACAAATGGTCAGGTACAGATAGACGAAGCACCCCCCCCCCTGCTGGCTGTGTTTCCTCTCGAAGTCTTTGAAGCTCCTAGCATTCAAGTGTTAAGTAGGCCCCGGGGCTTCTTATCTTACAGGAGCCTGGATGGGGGGAAACTATCTAGTTGACGTTTTAACAGAAGGTCCCAAGGGTGGGGGCTGCTGAAGTGTGGCCATCCCTGGATATGATTTATCATTACCAAGATGGCGGCTACAGGTTCATCACACCTCCCCCTATACGAGGGCGCGAGGGGGTAGCACATTCCTGTGTTCCCCCGTGCGTCCTTCTGCACCCTCCCCTTGCCGGGATAACCTGTCAGCGTTACCATGGTCACGGCCTCTTCTGTGGCGAATGGAGAAGTGGTACTGCTGGAGAGCGAGGCTCCAGCGTAGCAACCTGCCATTCGACCCAGAGACCGTGTGTAACCAGCTGAGGGGGTTGTGGTCCGTCTCCATGGTGAAATGGCTCCCGTACAAGTAGGGCTGCAGACGCTGCAGGGCCCATACAATTGCCAGGCATTCTTTTTCCACCGTGGAGTAAGCCACCTCCCGGGGCAGTAGCTTCCTGCTCAGGTACAAGACAGGATGTTCCTGGCCTGTCGTGTTGACCTGACTTAGCACAGCACCGAGGCCAAAGTCACTGGCGTCGGTCTGTACCACAAACGGCCGGTCGAAGTCGGCAGCTTGCAGTACAGGGGAGCTACTTAGGGCAGCTTTGAGTGCCCCGAAAGCTGTCTCGCAGGCGACTGTCCAGTCGACTGCGACGGGCAGCTTCTTCTTGGTGAGGTCCGTCAGGGGCTTGGCCAGGGTGCTATAGTGAGGGACGAACCTCCTATAGTACCCGGCGGTCCCCAAGAAGGACATCACCTGCTTTTTGGTCCTAGGAGTGGGCCAGGATGCGATGGCATCCACTTTCCCAGGTTCTGGCTTCAGAACCCCCCGCCTACCCGGTGACCCAGGTAGAGGACCTCACTCATGCCCAGCTGGCACTTTTCCGGCTTGATGGTCAAGCCTGCCCGGTGGATCCGACCGAGCACCTGCCGCAGGTGCTCTAGGTGATCCTCCCAAGTGGGACTGAAGACTGCAATATCGTCCAAGTACGCAGCCGCGTACCCTTCAAGTCCCTCAAGCAGCGTATTGACCATCCGCTGAAAAGTGGCAGGGGCATTCTTCATGCCGAATGGCATCACTGTGGACTCGTACAGTCCAAAAGGGGTGATAAAGGCAGAGCGTTCCTTTGCCGCGGGGGTCAGAGGAATCTGCCAGTACCCCCGGCTCAGATCCATGATGGTCAGGTACGTAGCCCCGGCCATCCGATCGAGCAGGTCATCGATGCGTGGTATGGGGAATGCATCGGTGGCCGTTACAGCGTTGAGCCCCCGGTAGTCCACGCAGAACCGTGTAGTTCGGTCCTTCTTTGGTACGAGGACTACAGGCGAGGCCCACGCGCTGCTGGATGCCTGGATCACCCCCAGCTTCAGCATCTCGTCTATCTCTTGGCGCATGTTTCCCTGCACCTCGAAAGAGACCCGATATGCTGAACACCGGATCGGCGGGTGATCGCCAGTGTCCACGTCGTGGACAGCCATCTCAGTCCTTCCGGGCAGGCTGCTGAACAGCCCCCGGAAGGGGTGCAGGGTGGTCCCCAGCTGGGACCGTTGGTCCTCCGTGAGCTGGTGGCCAACCCCCACATCCTCGATGGACCCACCCGCCTTGGCTTGGGTGAGCAGATCCAGGAGGGTTTCTACCTCTCCTTCCTCGGGAAGGTTGCACACTGGGTGGGCAGTCGCTTCCCGCTCATGATGAGCCTTCATCATGTTCACGTGGAAGGCCTTCCTCCTTCCACGGGCGTGATCCAGGGTGACCAGATAGGTGACGGCGTTGAGTTTCTGGTGCACGAAGTAGGGACCTTCCCAGGCTGCCTGAAGCTTGTTCTGTGGTACGGGGACCAGTACCCACACCTTTTGACCCACCTGGTAGGTCCTCTCACAAGCATTCTGGTCGTACCACCGCTTCTGGTCGGCCTGGGCCTGGGCCATATTGTCCTGCACCAGCTTTGCCAAGGCCATCATCCTGTCCCGGTGGCGCACGACATACTCGATGACCGACACCTCGGGGGTGGCCAAATCCCCTTCCCATGCTTCCTTCACCAGAGCCAGGGGGCCCCGTACCCGTCACCCGTACAGGAGCTCAAAGGGGGAGAACCCCGTTGAGGCCTGCGGAACCTCCCGGTAAGCAAATAGGAGGTGTGGGAGGTAACGCTCCCAGTCTCTCCCGTGGGAGTCGACCAACATCTTAAGCATCTGCTTTAAGGTGCCATTGAACCGCTCACACAGGCCATTAGTCTGTGGGTGATACGGGCTGGCCACCAGATGTTGCACCTGCATTTGCTTACAGAGGGACTCCATCAGCCGCGACATGAACTGGGTCCCTCGGTCGGTGAGCATTTCCTGGGGGAAACCCACTCTGGAGAAGATCTCCAGTAAGGCGGTAGCCACCTTGTCGGCCCGAATGGACGACAAAGCTACCGCTTCCGGGTACCGGGTGGCATAGTCCACTACCGTGAGTATGAAGCATTTCCCGGAGTGGCTGGGAGTGGACAGAGGTCCAATAAGATCCACAGCGACCCTCGAGAAAGGCTCTTCGATGATTGGCAGAGTTACCAGTGGGGCTTTGGGGAGCGGCCCCGCCTTCCCCACCCTCTGACAGGTGTCACACGAACGGCAGTAGGCACCCACCGCGGCTCCCATCCCAGGCCAGTAGAAATGCTGAGCTATCCTGGCCTTGGTTTTAGCGATCCCTAGGTGTCCGGCCATCGGAATCTCGTGTGCGACCCGCAACAATTCCGCCCTGAACGGATAGGGTACCACTAACTGTCGGTCCCTGGGCCACGCCTCCGGTGAACCCTGCTGGACCGTTACCCGGTACAGCCGTCCCTGGTCCCAGACCACCCGCTCGCAGTCTGACTCCATGGGAGGCTGTGCCGCCTGTTCCTTGAGAGCTTTCAGGCTGTCGTCTGCTTCCAACGCAGCCTGAAATTCCTGACTTGATGTGGCCAGAATCGACGAAGCTGCCACATCCTCTGTCAGCCCCTCCGGGCATGTCACCTGGCCGCTGTCTGACCCGGCAGACACTTGGTCAGAAGTGGGGAAGCCGTCGGACCTCTGCAAGGCTCCTTGGGCTCCGGCGCTCCCACTCCTGGTGACAGCGGCTATGACCGCTGTGACCGTGGGTAGTGCCCGCTTCCCCTCTGTTTCTGACCAAGCCGCCCGATCAGGCAGGCTTCCTAGGCCTTTGGACATCTCGGATGTGGGGAACTCCTGCCCTGGGGTCTTACCTGGCGGCTCCTCTCTTGGGACACCCCCACCCCCCATGGCCTGTTCCTCTCCCTGCAGTGGGCCTATACTCAGCAGCCTGGATACCCCTGGGAGCCCTACACTGCCGGTAGCTGCCCCCCTCTCCATCCCTGAGCTTCCCTCTACAGAATCCTGCCCGCCCCCTCCCTCACCGGAGGACAAGAGGTCACGGCACGCCGGCTGAGCACCTCTGCGGGCATCCCCACACTCCCCACCTGCTTTCACTAACCCTGTTTGTGTTGTGTCTGTGCAGGTGTTACCCTCAGGTTTCACTCCCTCCTCCTCAGCAGGACGCACACTACATACAACATGGTTGGCATTAGCAGCAGACAAATCAATACACTCTTGGGGGGCCGAACTTGGGGGTTCAAAGGGTACATACTGCGATACTAGACGCCCCAAGTCTGTCCCTAATAAAACATTTGCGGGAATATTTGGCGTTACTCCCACCTCCCGCATCCCCCTCCCGGCACCCCAGTCCAAATACACCATGGCAACGGGAAGTGCCGGCTCCACGCCTCCAACCCCGGAGACGGAAAGAGTCTTTCCTGGTACCAAGTCCTGGGGGGACACCACCTCAGGCCGTACCAGTGTTCGTTCAGCGCCAGTGTCCCGCAGTCCCATGACCGCAGAACGGCCTATGGTGACGGGTTGGATGTTGTCCAGGGACCTACCACCACCCCCTCCCACACACAAAACATTGGGCGCTCTCTGGGACTGGGATGGGGTCTTTTGGCGCTGGGGACACTCAGCCCTAAAGTGTCCTGGTTTGTTGCATAGATGACAACGTCTTACGTCTGGTCCTTGCCTGGAGAGGGCAACAGAGGGATACACCCCTTGTGTTCTAGGGGCTGGGGAAACAGGGGCATGACTGGGCTTACCCCCTCTCCAGGTGCTGCTGGCAGACTTCTTCAGCTCAGGCGCCCTGTTATTGGCATACTCGTCTGCCAGGGCGGCTGTAGCAGAAGCCCCTGTTGGTTTTCGGTCACGGAGGAACTGTCGGAGGTCCTCTGGGCAGTTCCACAAGAACTGCTCCGTGACGAACAGTTCCTGGACCTCCTGGCGGGTAGTAAGCGCTAGACCCGAGGTCCAGTGCTCTGCGGCTCTCAACAGCGCCCGCATATGATCGGTCCAGGTGTCCTTGGGGCCACGCAGCAGGCTCCGGAACTTCTGGCGGTACGACTCGGGAGTGAGGTTGTACTGCCGGATCAGGGCCCGCTTGATGCAGTCGTAGTTCTGTACCTCCCCGGCAGGTAAGTCCCCCAAGGCATCCAGGGACTTACCCCTCAAACGGGGGGTCAGGTATCTGGCCCACTGATCCCGGGCCAGATGGTGCTGAAGACAGGTCCGTTCAAATGCCACCAGAAAGGAGTCCAGGTCCCCATCCTTCTCCAGTAGAGGGAAGTCCTCAGCTCGGACTTTGGACGACTTGGTCTCCTGATGGGTTGGTTGCTCTAGCGGAAGCCCCCGCTGGGCCAGGTCCAGTTGGTGCTGGCGCTCCGCAGCTCGCTCTGCACGCTCCGCAGCCTCCCAGCGCTCTGCAGCTTCACGCTCCGCAGCCTCCCGGCGCTCTGCAGCTTCACGCTCCGCAGCCCGCTCCGCAGCTTCGCGCTCCTCCTCCGCTGCCTTCTCTGATGCTGCCAGGAGGGTTTTGTAGACGGCATCGCCATGAGACTGGAGACTTGCCATAGCCGCTTGTAAAAGGGCTTGTGATCTGGACAGGCTGGGCTGGGTAGGTGGTGGGCAGCCCACTGCGGGACCGTATACTGGGGACTGGCTCCCTGAGGTGCCCGGGCTGGACTCCTCCTCGCCATGAGTAACAATGTCCTCCCCTCCTGCCACACGGACCGTAGCATTAGCCTCCTGCAGGGTCTTGCTCCTGGTGCCGTCTGCCATCTTGGTAACCGACACCGCTGCAACCCTGAGTTTGCACACACCTTGTTATACTTTTAGCCTGACCGTCTAACGTTGGGCTGACCTTAAGACTCCAGCAGTGGAAGTTACCACTGGCAGTCTTTAGTGCCTGGGAGTAGGGGTCCCACAACACTATTATTCTGCAATCCCACCGCTCTGCCACCAATGTGATGAAAGCCGGCCGGTGGGTGCAGCTCTCTGGCGCCCCCTTACCTCTCAGGTCAGTCAAGGTACTGCACCTAGAGAAAGTAGGGCCAGGTAGCTGCAACCAGCGCAGGGAACACGGTAGTGTGTTATCCCTTCAACGTCACTAAACCGTAACGTCACTACACAGCACAACTCGCTAGCGCCCTCTTAGCCTCAGGTCAGTCAAGGAACTGCACCTAGGATAAGCGGTCGCCAGAGAGACTGTCCTGTAACCTACTGGGTATCGGGGCCCTCTGTAGTGAGGGCGGTATATATATCTTCCTTGGCCGCGCCAGGAATATATATATCTGAACCTCCGACCGTCACTACCAGCCTTCCCCAATCCCCAGTTGGTATGCTGCCACCAGTCCCTATTTTAGATATACGCCCAGTCCGTGAATGGGCCTATATCGGGTCAGGAACCAACCCTGGGTAGCGTTTTTGGCTTGAGCCGAGCTCACACGGACGTGTGTTCGTTATGCAGAATAAAAGGCAGGCCCACAATTACTTGAGGTAATTGATTATAATAATACACTAGATACACGATATACAACTAAATATACACAGGTATAAGGTCAGGCTAAACTATACAACAATGGAATACAACACACAGAATCACCACAGCATATCAGTTACCGGTTTCTTGATTTTCTTGTGACGCAGGGAGAGGATTCTGCGGTCGCAGGCACGGTTCTTTGTTACAGGCTGAGGCCTACCACCGCATGGTCAAACTGCTCCTCCCCTTGGTGGCCTCAGCTGGTGCTCAGATGTTCAGCACACCACTCTTGGGTCAAAACTGACTTATCTCTTGTCTGTCCTGCTATCTTACCTGCCCCGTCCCGCCCACTGCTGGTGAGGTCAGCTGGCTCAGTCTCCACCCTCAGGTCTAACTTCGATCAGAAGCCCAAATTCTAAGGAACTCAATAACTTCTTCTGGGATGGTCTCAGGATACCCCCAGGGGTTCCCATGGATTCGGGCCGCCGTAACCGACCTTTTGATATCAATTATGATACCATACGGTCCTCAGGAATGGCTCAGCGCTATATCTTGGCTTCCAGAGCACGTACAAACGTCTACCGCGGAGGCTTGTGTGCGCAATGGCTCCGGGACGCCGTGATATTTTTTTATTGGCCCATCCCACGCAACATGCGTGTACTTTTCATGTTTCTATATCTTATGCCTCCATGCTTGTGACAGACAAAGAAACTAGTCCTATGGGACAAATGGTCAGGTACAGATAGACGAAGCACCCCCCCCCCCTGCTGGCTGTGTTTCCTCTCGAAGTCTTTGAAGCTCCTAGCATTCAAGTGTTAAGTAGGCCCCGGGGCTTCTTATCTTACAGGAGCCTGGATGGGGGGAAACTATCTAGTTGACGTTTTAACAGAAGGTCCCAAGGGTGGGGGCTGCTGAAGTGTGGCCATCCCTGGATATGATTTATCATTACCAAGATGGCGGCTACAGGTTCATCACAATCAGTACTATAAGATTGCCAAACGCCTCTACATGTCAAAGGGAATTAAAGCTCTGGTGTTAGCATGCACAAGCCCAACATATAAAGGATGCAGCCTGAAAATCTCAGATCTCGATCAACAACTTATAATAAAAGAACTTGTGAATGAAATACTATTACCTTTGTTGCCTTTTAATGATTACATATTTTTTGTAGATGGCATGAGCTCAGTGATTGGCTGCAGCAATGATAACGCACTGTAGTACTGATGTCACTACTGCAGCTAATACACAGAGATCGGATCAGGGTTTTCGTCCAAAAATTCCAGGACAGTCCATAAAAAGGAGAAACTTTTTTTGACCTATCGGTAAAAAAATTTAAAGGTGTTTATGATTTTTTTTGAAGCTGAAGAAACTTATACAGATTATTCTGACTGTAATTATCATCAATTTACAGTTTACAGGGAATGCAGCTGATGTCTTCATATCAGATTTATCTGCTGTAGACATCGATCACTTAAAATCATAATCATTATAGTTTTGCACTTTGTCCATAAAAAATATTTATTTATTTATTTTCCCCACTTATATAGCGCCATTAATTGCACAGCGCTTTACAGACATTATGGGCACTGTGCCCATTGAGGCTCACAATCTAAATTCCCTATCAGTATGTCTTTGGAGTGTGGGAGGAAACCGGAAAACCCGGAGGAAACCGACACAAACACAGGGATAACATACAAACTCAAATATTGATTTTTTTTAAGCTGCAAAGAAAAAATTAAAGTTCAAGTTGGCCAACCCTGGTCTGGATCAGCAGCGCAGGGCTGGTGCTGGAGCAGTGATAGTGAGTGCTATGTGATTGTATTATTTTGACACAGTGCTAGCCAGTAGAGGATTTAAACCTAAAACTGGAAAACCTCTTTAAAGAGTTGCAGCATCTCTAAGACTTTTGAACAATATAAGATCAGTCTGCAGAGGAATTTGTTGACATGTTTAATAGCAGACACACGACAATATATGATAATGTGTAAGCGGACATTTAAAACTCAGGTTTTCTCTGCAGCCTTCTTCTCTAGCAGTGGCATGCCGATATAACAAAGAGATGAGTACATTTTTCCAGCATGATGTTTGTAGGAATAATATGAAGTCAACGCATCCTTGGATAAGTAACAACATGCTAAGCAGCAAGTCCGGCCCCTAAACCATATTCCATTTGTTTCCACGTGTCTGTGCACTTTCATTGATTTAACATTTCATGTTAGTTTTTTCACATTTAATTTTTCCTGCCTGATTTTAGTACACAATTTAAAGGGGTTGTATCATCTTCTTAATTAAGGAGCACATTACTGGCCAACCAGCTTTCTGTTTTGCAAGAGGCGGTCCTAAAGATTGACAGTTTAGAGCAGCGGCATGGTCCAAACTGAGCGCTAAAATGAGCTGTCAATCAGGCTAAAGAGGCTGGTGTTGGATAAAGTAACAACCTTGGAGCCAGAGTATTGTTGAGTGCTCTGTCATGCCCAGAGCACTTAATACCTTATTTGCATATGAATTAAAACACTAATTAATCAGGAATGCAACAACACATAGAAGATATAAAGATGTAAATGGATATACATTTCAAAGATCTGCATGCCCAGACTCTCCTCCTCTCCAAACCCGGGTACCATCCATACATTGACCCGGGTACCATGGTACCTGTAAAAAAAAAGAATAAAATAAAAAATATACATTATACTTACCTTCTGATGGCCCCGGGTGTCTTTATCCTATGCGTCTTGGCTTGCCGGCAGCTCGCGGTGGACTCAAGGACCTGCAGTGACATCATTTAGTCATGTGACAGGTCACGCGAACGCTGACGTCGGCAGGTAATTTATTGTACCGCGAGCTGCCGGCAAGCCGAGACGCATCGGATAAAGACACCGGGGGCCATCAGAAGGTAAGTATATATTTATTTTTTTATTTTTTACCATTCTTTCGGTCACACTATATAAATCCATGCCGGTTGCATGGATTTATATAGTGTGACCAAGTTGTCAAGCACTTTTCCAAGTGATGCTAAAATCGCTTGGAAAGTGCTTGACAACCCGTATGCGGAAATGCATGTGAAGAACGCTTCACTTCCGCTTGTACAATCCGCATTCGTTTTTTCTGCCAGGGAGATGCAGAAACGCTCAGGAAAAAATCGGGAGCATTTCTGCATCGTGGGCACATAGCCTTAAACTATGAACCTGGAATAAGAACAAAATAATGATAGTTACTTCACTTTTCTATTGTGATCAGTTTAATAATGAGTGTAAATATCACAGGTAAAATCATAAATCATGCACTAAAGGAGTTTTCCGAGCCAGGGTTAATTTCCATCTAGCTCTATAGCATGCCGAATTCTAGCAGTGTGTAATACATACACTGTTATGATTCTGCTTTGCTTACAGATTTGAGCACTTGTCACATGACCTTTCATAAGCGATTTGCATACTTGTAGTCACTAGCTGAGCAGATTATTTTCCTGCTTCTCTCAATGTCTGTTCAGTAAAGCAGGAAATGAAGTTGGTTTGCAGTTGACCAAATCGCTCATGAGTGGTCACTAGTGATGAGTAGTGTTGAGCGATACCTTCCGATATCAGGAAATATCGTATCGGATTGGATCGGGCCGATACCCAAAAAGTATCGGATATCGCCGATTCCGATACCGGAAACCAATGCAAGTCAATGGAACACAAATATCGGAATGAAAATAAACCCTTTCTTTCCTTGTAGGTTAATTCTACATGAAGGAAAACAACTAAGAATAATGTAGAATGACATGAAAAGCCGGCAATTCATCAGCGGCATACACCGGTACCCGACAATTTACAACAGAAAGAATAGAGCTTCACACATAGATTAGATAGATAGAAACATGTCAGTCACATATATATGAAGTACAGTGACAGTGTTGCTTACTGTACTTGTCATTTAGTGTAAAGGATTTATTAAAAAAAATATTAGTGTTTTCGTGCACCGTCTCTTTAAAAAAGCCGGCCGGCAATTCAGCACCGGTACCCGACAATTTATAACAGAAAGATAGAGGATCACACATAGATTAGATAGATAGAAACATGTCAGCCACATATATAAGAAGTACAGTGACAGTGTTGCTTACTGTACTTGTCATTTAGTGTAAAGGATTTATTTAAAAAAATAATAGTGTTTTCATGCACCGTCTCTTTAAGAAAGCCGCCGGCAATTCAGCATCTGTACCCGACAATTTAGAATAGAAAGAATAGAGAATCACACATAGATTAGATAGATAGAAACATGTCAGTCACATATATAAGAAGTACAGGGACAGTGTTGCTTACTGTACTTGTCATTTAGTGTAAAGGATTTATTAAAAAAAATATTAGTGTTTTCGTGCACCGTCTCTTTAAAAAACCGGCCGGCAATTCAGCAGCGGTACCCGACAATTTATAACAGACAGAATAGAGCTTCACACATAGATTAGATAGATAGAAACATGTCAGTCACATATATATGAAGTACAGTGACAGTGTTGCTTACTGTACTTGTCATTTAGTGTAAAGGATTTATTTAAAAAAATAATAGTGTTTTCATGCACCGTCTCTTTAAGAAAGCCGGCCGGCAATTCAACATCTGTACCCGACAATTTAGAATAGAAAGAATAGAGAATCACACATAGATTAGATAGATAGAAACATGTCAGTCACATATATATGAAGTACAGTGACAGTGTTGATTACTGTACTTGTCATTTAGTGTTAAAATAAAGGATTTATTTAAAAAAAAATTGGCGTGGGGTTCCCCTTAATTTTAGGCTCTAGCGGAGGTTAAGCAGACAGCTGGGGCAAATGTTTGAAGCCTGGGAAGGGGGTAATACCCACGGAGCTTCCCAGGCTACTAATATCAGCCCCCAGCTGAATACCTAGCCTTTACTAGCTATTAAAATGGGGGAACCCCCCCAAAAAAAATAACGTGGGGTCCCCCCTAATTTAATAGCTAGCACAGGCTAGGCAGACAGCTGGGGGCTGATATTAATAGCCCGGGAAGGGTGCCATGAATATTGGCCCCCTCCCAGGCTAGAAACACCAGCCGTCAGCCGCCCCAGAAATGGCGCATCCATAGGATGCGCCAATTCTGGCACTTAGCCTCGCTCTTCCACGCTGCCCTGGTGCGGTGGCAGGGGGTAATAGGGTTGGGGTTGATGTCAGCTTATAATGCCAGCTGACATCAAGCCCAGGTTAGTAATGGAGAGGCGTCTATAAGACACCCCCATTACTAACCCCATAGTCAAAGTTAAAAGAAAACACAAACACCCAGAATAAAGTCCTTTAATTGAAATAAAGACACAATTCTTTATTGTTCTAAATTAAACCATACTTACCATCACGCCCATTCCAGCTGAAGCCAACGATCTCCTGCAATAAAAGTAAAATAATAAAGCAACCTCATCCTTACCTTTCCATGGTTCCCACGACAGCTTCAGCTCTGCTACATCGAGATGACAGGCTGGACCGCAGCAGAACGCTGCCATCCAGCCTGTCATCCCGCAGACACTGAGAAGCGCAGGCATGCTTGCGCTCCTCAGTGTCTCTCTGTGACGTCATCCAGATGAGCCGAGTTCATGTCCAATGAACTCAGCTCACCTCATGCACGTCACTGACAGCGTGGGAAAATTCTCCTGCACTCAGCGCTTCAGCGTGAGAATTCTCCCACGCTGTCAGTGACATACATGAGGTGAGGTCATGTCCAATGAACTCAGCTCACCTCATGCACATCACTGACAGCGTGGGAAAATTCTCACGCTGAAGTGCTGAGTGCAGGAGAATTTTCCCACGCTGTCAGTGACGTACATGAGGTGAGCTGAGTTCATTGGACATGACCTCGGCTCATCTGGATGACGTCACAGAGAGACACTGAGGAGTGGAAGTATGCCTGCGCTTCTCAGTGTCTGCGGGATGACAGGATGGATGGCAGCGCTCTGCTGCGGTCCAGCCTGTCATCTCGATGTAGCAGAGCTGAAGCTGTCGTGGGAGCCATGGAAAGGTAAGGATGATGTTGCTTTATTATTTTACTTTTATTGCAGGAGATCGTTGGCTTCAGCTGGAATGGGCGTGATGGTAAGTATGGTTTAATTTAGAACAATAAAGAATTGTGTGTTTATTTCAATTAAAGGACTTTTTTCTGGGTGTTGTGTTTTTTTAAATACTTTACTAGAAATTCATGGTGGTCATGTCTAATATTGGCGTGACCCCATGAATTTCGGGCTTAGGGCCAGCTGATAATGCCAAGCTGGCCTTAACCCCTTTATTACCCAGTGAGCCACCGCACCAGGGCACTGGATGAGTTGGGTACAGCGCCAGAAGATGGCGCTTCTATGAACGCGCCATTTTCCGGGGTGGCTGCGGACTGCAATTTTCAGCGGGGGGGGGGGGGGCAGAAAGCTTGGGCCTCCCTGCGCTGCAGATTCCATCCCCCAGCTGCCTAGTTGTACCTGGCTGGACACAAAAATAGGGAGAAGCTTCACGTATTTTTTTTTTTAAATTATTTCATGAAATTCATGAAATAATTAAGAAAAAAAGGGCTTCCCTATATTGTTGTGTCCGGCTAGGTACAAATAGGCAGCTGGTGGTTGGGGGCAGCCCGTTCCTGCCTGCTGTACCTGACTGGACACAAATATAGGGCGAAGCCCCACATAATTTTTTTTTAATTATTTCATGAATTTCCTGAAATAATTAAAAAAAAATTGACGTGGGGCTTTGCACTATATTTGGGTCCAGCCAGGTACAGCAGGCAGGAACGGGCTGCCCCCAACCACCAGCTGCCTATTTGTACCTGGTTGGACACAACAATATAGGGAAGCCCTTTTTTTCTTAATTATTCCATGAATTTCATGAAATAATAAAAAAAAAAAAAACGTGGAGCTTCTCCCTATTTTTGTGTCCAGCCAGGTACAACTAGGCAGCTGGGGGATGGAATCTGCAGCGCAGGGAGGCCCAAGCTTTCTGCCCCCGCTGAAAATTGCAGTCTGCAGCCGCCCCGGAAAATGGCGCGTTCATAGAAGCTGGATGCTGTACCTGGCTGGCATACAAAAATATGGCGAAGCCCACGTCAAAAGTTTTGGGAAAAATTAATTAAAAAATAAATAATAATTTAGGGACTGCATCTTTATTAACTCCTCAAATGTCATTTAGTGTTAAAATAATGGATTTATTTAAAAAAAAAATGGCGTGGGATCCCCCATAATTTTAGTCTCTAGCGGAGGTTAAGCAGACGGCTGGGGCAGATGTTTGAAGCCTGGGAAGGGGGTAAAACCCACGGAGCTTCCCAGGCTACTAATATCAGCCCCCAGCTGAATACCTAGCCTTTACTAGCTATTAAAATGGGGGCCCCCCCCAAAAAAATGACGTGGGGTCCCCCCTATTTTAATAGCTAGCAAAGGCTAGGCAGACAGCTGGGGGCTGATATTAATAGCCCAGGAAGGGTGCCATGAATATTGGCCCCCTCCCAGGCTAGAAACACCAGTCGTCAGCCGCCCCAGAAATGGCGCATCCATAGGATGCGCCAACTCTGGCACTTAGCCTCGCTCTTCCACGCTGCCCTGGTGCGGTGGCAGGGGGTAATAGTGGTGGGGTTCATGTCAACGCCAGCTGCCATGAAGCCCAGGTTAGTAATGATGGGCGTCTATAAGATACCCCCATTACTAACCTACAAAGTGTTAAAAAGAAAAAACACACTACACCCAGAAAAAAATAATTTATTTGAAATAAAACACACAATTTTATTTAATTCTTAGTTTACTAAAAATAATAGTTACCTGTCCACGTTCCTGCGCTGATCTCCCATGCACAGCTGTCACATCTGGAGATGGTGACAGCTGTGCATGGCTGCTGTAAGCTCACGCTGCCGGGAACACGTCCGCTCCCGGCAGCGGGAGCCACTGACTGAGGTCACCGGAGTGCATTCAGGCAGCGCAGCTCCGGAGACCTCCTTTACGGCACTGCTGTACCGTGGGAATATCTCACGATACAGCAGGGCCGTAAAGGAGCTAACCGGAGCAGCGCTGCCTGAACTCCGGTGAACCCTTATGGCCCCGTCATTCTAGCGGCGGCAGCGGTTCAGAGCGGTCACATTCTATGTGGCTGCTCTGAACTGGAGATCTTCGTGGGACACTCGTGGACTGCTACGGAGGGGTAAGGATAAGGTTGTGGTTTATTATTTTATATTTTATTACAGGAGATCGATGGCTTCGGGGAATTAGGTGTCTTGGTGAGTATAGGTGTAGTTTTTTATTTTTTACTTTATTTTAGGTGGCGATCGGCGGGGACAGGTAATGTATGAACTAATTTCTTTTAGGTAACCACTGGCCACCAATGACTTGTATTTAACATTTATTGGGGACACAGTAGGGCAATTTAAATAGCAGGATCAGTCTGATGGGAACTACTGCTCCCATCGAGCTGATCCTGCTGGCAGGAGTGGACGGGGGACAGACATAGGCCGATGGGAGTAGTAGTGTCACATCGGCCTCTGTCTGCCTGCACGCACACACCCGCACACACACCGCACACACCCGCACACATCGCACAGACACTGCGCACACCCGCACAAACATCGCGCACACACCCCGCACACACACCCCGCACACACACTAATCATGATGGGCTGATGGTCTGGGAGGTGTGGCTGACCTGTGAGACCGTGGGAAAGTTCATGTGAGTTCATGCAATGCAGTCAAGCATGAACTCACATGAACCCTCTGAGGGCACCGCGGCTAATTGAAATGAACAGCTGATCGGCATCAGCTGATACCTCAGCTGTTCATTTGAAATAACCGGCGGGAAAGCGCAGCACAGAACGGGAAAGCCGGCGGTGAAGTCTTTTCACTGCCGGCTTCCCCGCCCGGGTCCTTCACTCCCCGCTCCTTGGAGCTGCGCTCCCCGCCCGGTCATAACTTACGATCGGGATGGGAGGTGGAGAGGGGAGCGGAGGATCGGGGTGGGAGGCTGCGGGGAAGCAGTATGGGGCTGTGTGATTGTTTAAAAGCCGGCGGCTTTATACCCCCCGCCGGCTTTTAAACAATCAGGAGAATTCTCCCCCGCTGGGATGGCATTCTGATGACAGGCTGGATCGCGCTGCCATCCAACTTGTCATCCTTCACAGACACTGCAGAGCGCAGGCATTATGGGAACTTCCGATTCCGGTATCCGATATTGTAAAAGTATCGGAATTAAGTATCGGAATTCCGATACCGCGAATATCGGCCGATACCCGATATTACAGTATCGGAATTCTCAACACTAGTGATGAGCGAACGTGCTTGCCACTGCTCTGTAGTCGGCCGAGCATCACAGTGCTCAGGTCCCTGCCCTGCATGTTTAGTGCTCTTTAGAGAGCCAATGAACATGCAGGGATTGCTTGCCATGCACTGTAATGCAGTAGCCATGTTGGTTGTGGGCATTACAGTGATTGGCTGGCCGCATAGCGTCATTGGGTCTATATAAGACCTGGCACTGCTATGCTCATCACAGTCTACCCCAGAATAAGGCAGAGTAGGGAGAGCTGCTGCTGAGTAAGGGAGAGATTTGCTTGTTTATAGTTAGTAAAAGTATTTCACAGCATATCTATATATCCATCTGAACTAACAATCCTTCTGAGGACTAATCCAGCTGCATACATTCAGTGTTGATGGCAGGAGTTAGGCAGGCAGGCACTCCTTTTCCATTCTGTTGCAGTGTGTTGGTCAAGCTATTCACACTAGGACTCTGTGAAGAATACTAATAGTAAATTACAGGCCTGCTATTTAAAACTGTAGTTCTCTGTCAGACATATCACATATAACAGCGTTCCAAAATCATCCATTTCTGCCTTCCATTTTGTTGCGGTGTGTCGGTCAAGCTATTCACACTAGGTGTCTGTGAAGAATAGTATTAGTAAATTACAGGCCTGCTATTTAAAAGCGTGGTTCTCTGTCAGACATATCACATATAACAGCGTTCCAAAATCAGCCATTTCTGCCTTCCATTCCATTTCAGTGTGTTGGTCAAGCTATTCACACTAGGTCTCTGTGAAGAATAGTATTAGTAAATTACAGGCCTGCCATTTAAAACTGTGGTTCTCTTAGACATATCACATATAAAATCGTTCCAAAATCTGCCATTTATGCCTTCCATTTCGTTGCAGTGTGTCGGTCAAACTATTTACACTAGGTCTCTGTGAAGACTAGTATTAGTAAATTACATGCCTGCTATTTAAAACTGTGGTTCTCTGTCAGACATATCACATATAACAGCACTCCAAAATCATCCATTTCTGCCTTCCATTTTGTTGCAGTGTGTCGGTCAAGCTATTCACACTAGGTCTCTGTGAAGAATAGTATTAGTAAATTACAGGCCTGCTATTTAAAACCGTGGTTCTCTGTCAGACATATCACATATAACAGCGTTCCAAAATCAGCCATTTCTGCCTTCCATTTCATTTCAGTGTGTCGGTCAAGCTATTCACACTAGGTCTCTGTGAAGAATAGTATTAGTAAATTACAGGCCTGCCATTTAAAACTGTGGTTCTCTTAGACATATCACATATAAAATCGTTCCAAAATCAGCCATTTCTGCATTCCATTTCGCTGCAGTGTGTCAGTCAAGCTATTCACACTAGGTCTCTGTGAAGAATAGCATTAGTAATTTACAGACCTGCTATTTAAAACCATGGTTCTCTGTCAGACATATCACATATAACAGCATTCTAAAATCAGCCATTTCTGCCTTCCATTTCGTTGCAGTGTGTCAGTCAAACTATTCACACTAGGTCTCTGTGAAGAATAGTATTAGTAAATTACATGCCTGCTATTTAAAACTGTGGTTCTCTGTCAGATATATCACATATAACAGTGTTCCAAAATCATCCATTTCTGCCTTCCATTTCGTTGCAGTGTGTCGGTCAAACTATTCACACTAGGTTTCTGTGAAGACTAGTATTAGTAAATTACAGGCCTGCTATTTAAAACTGTGGTTCTCTGTCAGACATAACACATATAACAGCATTCCAAAATCAGCCATTTCTGCCTTCCATTCCATTTCAGTGTGTTGGTCAAGCTATTCACACTAGGTCTCTGTGAAGAATAGTATTAGTAAATTACAGGCCTGCCATTTAAAACTGTGGTTCTCTTAGACATATCACATATAAAATCGTTCCAAAATCTGCCATTTATGCCTTCCATTTCGTTGCAGTGTGTCGGTCAAACTATTTACACTAGGTCTCTGTGAAGACTAGTATTAGTAAATTACATGCCTGCTATTTAAAACTGTGGTTCTCTGTCAGACATATCACATATAACAGCGCTCCAAAATCATCCATTTCTGCCTTCCATTTTGTTGCAGTGTGTCGGTCAAGCTATTCACACTAGGTCTCTGTGAAGAATAGTATTAGTAAATTACAGGCCTGCTATTTAAAACCGTGGTTCTCTGTCAGACATATCACATATAACAGCGTTCCAAAATCAGCCATTTCTGCCTTCCATTTCATTTCAGTGTGTCGGTCAAGCTATTCACACTAGGTCTCTGTGAAGAATAGTATTAGTAAATTACAGGCCTGCCATTTAAAACTGTGGTTCTCTTAGACATATCACATATAAAATCGTTCCAAAATCTGCCATTTATGCCTTCCATTTCGTTGCAGTGTGTCGGTCAAACTATTTACACTAGGTCTCTGTGAAGACTAGTATTAGTAAATTACAGGCCTGCTATTTAAAACCGTGGTTCTCTGTCAGACATATCACATATAACAGCGTTCCAAAATCAGACATTTCTGCCTTCCATTTCATTTCAGTGTGTCGGTCAAGCTATTCACACTAAGTCTCTGTGAAGAATAGTATTAGTAAATTACAGGCCTGCCATTTAAAACTGTGGTTCTCTTAGACATATCACATATAAAATCGTTCCAAAATCAGCTATTTCTGCGTTCCATTTCATTGCAGTGTGTCAGTGAAGCTATTCACACTAGGTCTCTGTGAAGAATAGCATTAGTAATTTACAGACCTGCTATTTAAAACCATGGTTCTCTGTCAGACATATCACATATAACAATGTTCCAAAATCATCCATTTCTGCCTTCCATTTCGTTGCAGTGTGTCGGTCAAACTATTCACACTAGGTTTCTGTGAAGAATAGTATTAGTAAATTACAGGCCTGCTATTTAAAACTGTGGTTCTCTGTCAGACATAACACGTATAACAGCATTCCAAAATCATCCATTTCTGCCTTCCATTTTGTTGCAGTGTGTCGGTCAAGCTATTCACACTAAGTCTCTGTGAAGAATAGTATTAGTAATTTACAGGCCTGCTATTTAAAACCGTGGTTCTCTGTCAGACATATTACATATAACTGCGTTCCAAAATCAGCCATTTCTCGTGAAGTTGGAAAATATTGTCCTCCATTTAAAATAGGCAAGGCGTGTGGCAAGGGGCGGGGAAGTGGACGTGATGGTGATGGTGCATGCAGAGGCCGAGGACTTGGCCGTGGGCAAGCTGAAATTGTGCCACAACAAGCACCCACATCTTGTCGCTCGACCTTCCTGTCCCAAATACTAGGGGACCACAGTACATCACTATTGTACCCAGAGCAGTGTCAAAATGTTGTTGGTTGCATAGCAGATAATGCTTCCAGTCACTTTCAACCACTACCACCACCCTGTCTTCCACACAGTCAAATCTCAGTAGCTGTGAGTCTGGACCGCATATTCCTCATCCTGATGCTCCTTCCTCCCACGATTCTTCCGCTGTTGTGCATGCACGCCAAACCCCTGTCCATGTTGCATGCAAAGATGCCTCCCGCCCTGCACGTGTCATTGCACATTCTCTACTAGCACCATCAGCAAGCACGTCCACATCCATGTCCCAGTGCAGTGTTCAGTTGTCCCTACCCCAGTCCTTGGAACGCAAGCGCAAATACGCAGCCAACACCCCACAGGCCACACTACTAAATTCACACATTTTGCGAATGCTTGTGCTCGAAATGTTGCCTCTTAGGCTCGTGGAAATGGAAGCTTTCCACAACCTGATGGCGACAGCCGTCCCTTGGTACTCGGTCCCCAGCCACCACTATTTCTCCCGGTGTGCCATCCCCTTATTACACAAGCACGTGTCCCACAACATTAGCCATGCCCTCAACAACGCGGTTACTGGGAAAGTCCACCTAACCACGGACACGTGGACAAGTGATTGTAGGCAGGGATGGTAAATTTCACTGACGGCACACTGGGTTAATATAGTGGAAGCCGGGACCCCGTCGGACCTTGTGATGGAACACGTCCTCCTGACACCAAGGTTTGCGGCCCCTGGGTCAATCAGAGTTGCCCCCACATTCTACAGCTCCTGCACCTCATCCTCCTCTTATGGCTCCATCTCCAAAATGACCACATCAGTCACAAGCTGGAAGCACTGCAGCACTGCTTCAGCCAAGCGGCAACAGGCTGTGCTAAAGCTAATATGCTCAGGTGACAAACCGCACAATGCTGAAGAGTTGTGGACAGCTCTGAATGAGCACGCAGATCTGTGTCTGATACCGCTGACTCTACAGCCAGGCATAGTCGTGTGTGACAATGGCCGGAACCTGGTGGCGGCTCTGAAGCGAGGTGAGCTCACACATGTACAATGCCTGGCCCATGTGCTTAACCTCATGGTTCAGTGGTTTCTCATAACCTACCCGGATCTGCTTGTCAAAGTACGCCGCATGTTTGCCCATTTTAGAGAGTCAGCTGCTGCTTCTGCCACCCTTGTCGTGCTTCAGTAGTTTTTGCAGCATCCAGCTCACAGACTGGTGTGCGATGTCCCTATGCATTGGAACTCTACATTGCAGATGTTGGGAAGGATTTGTATGCAGAAGAGGGCAGCTGTTGACTACCAGAATTAACAAGGCCACCGGTATTCAGGTCAGACTCCACACATAAACAGAAAAAACTGATGGCACTTTCAATACAAGCAACACTGCTGTTGTTGATATTTTATGGAGATAGCAGCTCCTATTAAGCACCTGTTCACACCTATTTCTTGTATTGGAAGTGCCGGTCAGTTTTTTCTGTTTCTATGTTTAAGCTTTGACTGAGCACTCCTCCTCTATGCCGCAGGTGGTTTTAATTGCAGTAGGATTTTACTTTCCCACACATAAGCAGACAGATGTCCCTTAGAGAGGTATTCACATTGGTAGGGTCCTGGTATTTTGAGAAACGCCTTATCGCGGCTACCAAGTGCACATGAATTGGCCAATTTATGCGCTAATATTTCTCATTTATTTCTATTTTCTAGAGCAGTAATGCTATTCAAATTTCATATATTTCATGTTTGCATACTTAGCGTTGCAGTAGATTCCACACATAACACCTCAGGAGTGGACATGGATGTCAGACATCTGTATCATATTCCAAAACTTTGAGGACTCCACAAGATGGTGAGCGGTGGTGACGCCATAATTAGCATCACCATCCTGCTTTTCTAACTTGTGAAATGCTCTCGGAGCACGATGAAATGCAACAAGGAACCATACAGGGTGATTCCACTCAGCCCAACCTCATCTCATCCCAACGTGGATTAGGTGACAATGAGGTGGAGGAGAAAGAACAGGTGCTAGTTTCCTGCGCTATAGACAGTACTCCCTGCACAACTGTCATACCGTCTGTTCAGCGTGGATGGGCTAAGGATAAGAAGGAGGGGAAGAGCATGGTCAGTTGTCCTCTTGGTGAGGACACTGAAATATTGCCTGTTAGCAGTCTGGCACACATGGCTGAGTTTATGTTACTCTGCTTTTCCCGCAACACTTGCATTGTCCAAATTTTGGGTGACAGTCATTACTGGTTGGTGACACTTCTAGACTCACGCTCCAAGGAGAACTTTCTGTCTCTTATTCCCATGCCGGACAGGCCTACTAAAATGGGGCAGTACCAGAATGCCCTTGTTGTGGAATTATTAAAAAAATTCCCATCTGAAAACGCTGGCGGCAGAGGTCACAGTTCGTTCGACAACCAAGGAGTACAGGCAAGAGAGACACAAATGCAATCCAGTAGAGGCAAGGGAACACTGTCGAAGTTCTGGGACAGTTTTCTCAGACCCTCCCATCGCACAGGCCCTGAGGTGCAGGGTACTCTCACAAGGAGGGAAATGTTTCGGAAGATGGTGAGGAAGTACCTTGCCGACGGTACCAATGTCCTCCGTGATTCATCTGTGCCTAATAATTATTGGGTATCCAAGCTGGACACATGGCATGAACTGGCTCTCTACGCCTTTCTACTCCTTGGAGGTCCTGGCCTGCCCTGCCACTAGCGTTTTGTCAGAGCGGGTTTTTAGTGCCGCTGGTGGTATTATAACCGATAGGCGCATCCGCCTGTCAACTGAAAATGCTGACCGGCTGACTCTTATAAAAATGAATAAGGGCTGGATTGGGCCAGATTTCTCAACACCACCGAATGATAGCAGTGTAACATAAACTCAAATACAGTGTCTTTTTTCTGAAAGGTCTAAGTCTATTCCCATGCACCTCTATCTTTACACCCAGACATGGGTATACGCTTCGTGATTTTGTTTATTTGCTCTGGTCCTCCTCCTTCTCCTCATCCTCATCCTCCACCACCATATCACTACCCTATCTACCATATCACCATATCGACGTCTCTTGCAAGGGACATTGGAGTTCCTCCAAATTTTTGCCATTCACTGCAGTTACTGCATAGGCAAACAGTATGGGAGAGATACTTCCTAATAATGGGCACATTGTTTTCAGGAGGCCCTCCAACCTCTACGTCTCTTGCAAGGGACATTGGAGTGCCTCCAAATTTTTGGCAATCATTGCATTCACTGCATAGGCAAACAGTATGGGAGACCCATTCCCTCATAATGGGAGCATTGTTTTCAGGAGGCCCTCCGAACTCTATGTATCTTGCAAGGGACATTGGAGTTCCTCCAAATTTTTGGCAGCCATTGCATTCACTGCATAGGCAAACAGTATGGGAGACCCACGCCTTTTTAATGGGAAAATGTCGTTACTGTGGCCCAGCTCTATATGTCTTTAAATTGTTAATGGGGTTTTTCCTAAATTTTGGCAGCCAGTTGACTCACTGCATACCCTATAACTGGAAAGCAGACCCTCTCCTTTCTAATGGGAACATGTTGTATTGTGGCCCAGCTCTATGTATCTTTAAATTGTTATTAAGGTTTTTCCTAAATTTTGGCAGCCGTTGGACCCACTGCATACCCCATAACTGTATAGCAGACCCTCTTTTTTCTAATGGGAAAATGCCATTACTGTGGCCCAGCTCTTTATGTTTTTAAATTGTTAGTAGTGTTTTTCCTAAATTTTGGCAGCCGTTGGACCCACTGCATACCCTATAACTATTTAGAACAATTCCTGGAATTCACATATAATGTACGTCCATACAATAAATACCCCATATATTACAATCGCGGGATGCATTGTGTGACATACATATGTGCCAAACTATGAAATGACCATTCGGAAAACTAATCATAACCCCAAACAAAAAAACCCAAACATCCAGGTCATAATATGCAAGAATAAAGAATTAGCCAAACAATGTGTTAGACTTAAAAAACCTTTATTACAAAAATCAATAGTTTCTTGGTGGCACTAAAGAAAAAGTGCATGCACGGATCTATAATAAATACATAATGTCTTAATGTAAAATACAAACGTAGAGACACTGGACCAAAATACACCATGGTACATTGATGCTGCAGATGCAATATGGGATGTACATTGTATTACACCTATCACTTAAAATGCATAAGTAAAAACAACTGCAAAGTGGCCCTATCAAACTTTAATTATGTATGTGGTCAGTGACCAAATAGGGCTACCCATATACAATTAGGTCCATATATATTTGGACAGAGACAACATTTTTCTAATTTTGGTTCTAGACATTACCACAATGAATTTTAAACAAAACAATTCAGATGCAGTTGAAGTTCAGACTTTCAGCTTTCATTTGAGGGTATCCACATTAAAATTGGATGAAGAGTTTAGGAGTTTCAGCTCCTTAACATGTGCCACCCTGTTTTTAAAGGGACCAAAAGTAATTGGACAGATTAAATAATTGTAAATAAAATGTTCATTTCTAGTACTTGGTTGAAAACCCTTTGTTGACAATGACTGCCTGAAGTCTTGAACTCATCACCAGACGCTGTGTTTCCTCCTGTTTGTTGCTCTGCCAGGCCTTCACTGCGGTGGTTTTCAGTTGCTGTTGTTTGTGGGCCTTTCTGTCTGAAGTTTAGTCTTTAACAAGTGAAATGCATGCTCAATTGGGTTGAGATCAGGTGACTGACTTGGCCATTCAAGAATATTCCACTTCTTTGCTTTAATAAACTCCTAGGTTGCTTTGGCTTTATGTTTTGGGTCATTGTCCATCTGTAGTAAGAAACGACGACCAATCAGTTTGGCTGCATTTGGCTGGATCTGAGCACACAGTATGGCTCTGAATACATCAGAATTCATTCAGCTGCTTCTGTCCTGTGTCACATCATCATTAAACACTAGTGACCCAGTGCCACTGGCAGTCATGCATGCCAAAGCCATCACACTGCCTCCGCCGTGTTTTACAGATGATGTGGTATGCTTTGGATCATGAGCTGTACCACGCCTTCTCCATACTTTTCTCTTTCCATCATTCTGGTAGAGGTTGCTCTTGGTTTCATCTGTCCAAAGAATGTTCTTCCAGAACTGTGATGGCTTTTTTAGATGTTTTTTTTAGCAAAGTACAGTCTAGCTTTTTTATTCTTGATGCTTATGAGTGGCTTGCACCGTGCAGTGAAGCCTCTGTATTTACTTTCATGCAGTCTTCTCGTTATGGTAGATTTGGATATTGATATGCCTACCTCCTGGAGAGTGTTGTTCACTTGGTTGGCTGTTGTGAAGGGGTTTCTCTTCACCATGGAGATTATTCTGCCACCATCCACCACTGTTGTCTTCCCTGGGCGCCCAGGTCTTTTTGCATTGATGAGTTCACCAGTGCTTTCTTTCTTTCTCAGGATGTACCAAACTGTAGATTTTGCCACTCCTAATATTGTAGCAATTTCTCAGATGGGTTTTTTCTGTTTTTGCAGCTTAAGGATGGCTTGTTTCACCTGCATGGAGAGCTCCTTTGACCGCATGTTTACTTCACAGCAAAACCTTCCAAATGCAAGCACCACACCTCAAATCAACTCCAGGCCTTTTATCTGCTTAATTGAGAATGACATAATGAAGGGATTGCCCACACCTGTCCATGAAATAGCCTTGGAGTCAGTTGCCCAATTACTTTTGGTCCCTTTAAAAACAGGGTGGCACATGTTAAGGAGCTGAAACTCCTAAACCCTTCATCTAATTTTAATGTGGATAACCACAAATGAAAGCTGAAAGTCTGAACTTCAACTGCATCTGAATTGTTTTGTTTAAAATTCATTGTGGTAATGTCTAGAACAAAAATTAGAAAAATGTTGTCTCTGTCCAAATATATATGGACCTAACTGTAGCTGGACCATGACTGGTGTAATATAAAATACTGAGAGTAGAATTAGAATTTATTCATCTGAATAGATTGTATATACAACCTTTGGATTTCCCAAACTGCTAATTGCATCAGCCCTATAATTTACTTGTACACAACATCAAATGGAAATGTCTCAATACCTGGTCATCCGTCACTCCGTGTGCACGTTTCGGCACACCTTCATCAGGGGTGTAAAGCTCTATGTGTCTTTAAATTGTTAGCGGTGTTTCTCCTAAATTTTTGGCAGCCATTGGACTCACTGCATACCCTATAACTGTATAGCAGACCCTCTCCTTTCTAATGGGAACAAGTCATTACTGTGGCCCAGGTCTATGTGTCTTTAAATTATTACTGGGATTTTTCCTAAATTTTGGCAGCCGTTGGACTCATTGAATACCCTATAGCTGTATAGCAGACCCTCTCCTTTCTAATGGGAACATGTCATTACTGTGACCTAGCTCTATGTGTCTTTAAATTGTTAGTAGTGTTTTTCCTAAATTTTGGCAGCCGTTGGACTCACTGCATACCCTGTAACTGTATAGCAGATCCTCTCCTTTCTAGTGGGAACATGCCGTTACTGTGTCCTAGCTCTTAGTGTCTTTAAATTGTTAGTAGTGTTTTTCCTAAATTTTGACAGCCGTTGGACCCACTGCATACCCTATAACTGTATAGCAGACCCTCTCCTTTCTAATGGGAACATGTCATTACTGTGGCCCAGCTCTAAGGACTTTGGGGTTTTCCATTTTTGCATTTACATTTTTTGCTCCCCTTGTTCCCAGAGCCATAGCGTTTTTATTTTTTGGTCAATATGGCTGTGTGAGGGCTTATTTTTTGCCGGACAAGTTGTACTTTTGTACGACATCACTGGTTTTACCATATCCTGTACTGGAAAACGGGAAAAAAATTCCAAGTGCAGTGAAATTGCAAAATAAGTGCAATACCACAGTTGTTTTTTTGGCTTTTTTATTTACCATGTTCACTGCATGCTAAAACTGACCTGCCATTCTTATTCTCCAGGTCATTACGAGATCGTAGACATCAAACTTATATAGGTTCTTTTTTATCTAAGTGGTAAAAAAAATCCAAAGTTTGCTAAAAAAAATTTTTTAAAAAATGGCGCCATTTTCCAAGACCCGTATCGTCTCTATTTTTCGGGATCTGGGGCGGGTGGGGGATTATTACTTTGCACATTGAGCTGAAGATTTTATTGATACCATTTTGGGGTTGATCCGATGTTTTGATTGCCCGTTATTGCATTTTATTGCACTGTTGTGGTGACCAAAAAAACGTAATTCTGGTGTTTCAAATTTTTTTCTCGTTACTCCGTTTACCAATCGGATTAATTCTTTTTTTAATATTAATAGATCAGGCGATCTGAACGCGGCGATACAAAATATGTGAATGTGTTTTTTTTATTATTATTTTATTTTGAATGGGGCGAAAGGGGGTTGATTTAAAGTTTTATATATTTTTTATTTTTTTAATATTTTTTTTTACATTTTTTTTACACTTTCTGCTTGCTTCAATAGTCTCCATATGAGACTAGAATGAGCAGTTGTCTGATTGCTTCTACTGCATACAGACAGTGAGCAGATCGCCTGTATGCAGTAGAAATGCTCACTTGCTATGAGCGCCGACCACTGGGTGGCGCTCACAGCAATTGAGACTTGACAACCACAGGAGTCTGCTGCAGACCCCCCCAGGTTGTCATGCCAACCCATCGGTGACTCGCGATCATGTGACGCTCTTCCGGTGCGGCGATGTTAAATTCCGCTGTCAGAGATTGACAGTGGCATTTAACTGGTTAACAGCCACGGGTGGATCGTGATTCCACCGGCGGATGTTGCTGGCACATGTCAGCTATATAAATCAGCTGACATGTGCCCGGTTCAGTGCGGGCTCAGCACCGGAGCCTGCGCTGAATCGGGGGTAATGGCCTGGGGCGTACTAATACGCCCCAGGCTTTAAAGTGGTTACATTTTTAGTGGTGTTTTTCCTAAATTTTGGCAGCCGTTGGACTCACTGCATACCCTATAACTGTATACCAGACCCTCTCCTTTCTAATGGGAACATGTCGTTACTGTGGCCCAGCTCTATGTGTCTTTAAATTGTTATTTGGGATTTTTCCTAAATTTTGGCAGCCCTTGCAGTCACTGCATGGGCATTACCACTCTAGGATTCCCACTCCTTTAAAATGGGAACATTTTTTTACTGAGACACTCCTTTATGGCTCTTCAAAGGGGTATTGGGGTGCGTCGAAATTTTTGGCAGCCCTTGCAGTCACTGCATACGCAATAACAGTATAGGAAAACCAATCTTTAATAATGGGAACAACAAAGCATAGCCGACTGCTGGCCCTTTAAGAATAATAAGGGCCGCCTGATGGCCCTATAAAAATAGTGTTTTGTGACTCCTTCATAAATGAAACAGGATGTGTCTGATCATGTCTCACACACCACATAGCCAGATAAGGTAGTAAAATGTTAAAATGACATTTCCCGGTGAGTGTATTTTTCACCGTTTAAAGCAAGGCAAAAGTGCAAAAAAGCATCAAAAACGCTACGTGTGATCATAGCCCAAGGTGTGGAGGAGCATTTTTGTTTTTGTATATTTATTTTGCCTTATATACAAGTCATTATCCTGGACAGGATATTCTTTAACATATTTCCCAGGAAAATCCATTTTGATTTTGTTTTTGTATGTTTTATTGTGAGTCCGTAAAAGTGGTGTAATACCTCTGACAACATTGTTGACAGCAGTGTCCTGGGAGTCAGAAATGCTTCCAGGGGTCTTCCCCATGCTGTTCCAATGTCATTTGAGCACTCTTCCCATCGATTTGGGCAATTTTTGGGCCCTCTGCAGACCGCTGGGGGGAGCCGCTGGAAAAATGCTTGAGTCTCCCATAGACTTACATTGGGCTCGTTACTCAGACCGAGCACTCGAGCATTACAATTTGCTCGACTGGGGCTCTTGTTTTTTGTAGCTTATTATCAGGGGACCCTTGTAACAAAATCATATAGTCCAAAGAAGAAAACCTCTGCACACCTGGCATGCCCATGTATCGGTCATTCATTTACCCTCTGCAGGGAAACTAGAATCTTCCCATGAACAACTTTATCAGTAAGATATATTAAGCCGCTAGACTAGTACATGACATATATTACTATAAAATCTGCTAGCAAGGGAAGAAGGAAATAATAAGAAAGCTCATTAGGAATAAAGATAAATGCGAAGAAAATTACTTTTATAAATGACTATAAATTATCAATGTACCACATTTCAGTTTTTAGGTCCCCTGATGTAATGCTGCGAGCCCCAAAAATCAGTTGTAGGAGAGCTGCAGTGTAAATATATACAGTACAGACCAAAAGTTTGAATACACCTTCTCATTTAAAGATTTTTCTGTATTTTCATGACTATGAAAATTGTACATTCACACTGAAGGCATCAAAACTATGAATTAACACATGTGGAATTATATACTTAACAAAAAAGTGTGAAACAACTGAAAATATGTCTTATATTCTAGGTTCTTCAAAGTAGCCACCTTTTGCTTTGATGACTGCTTTGCACACTCTTGGCATTCTCTTGATGAGCTTCAAGAGGTAGTCACCGGAAATGGTTTTCACTTCACAGGTGTGCTCTGTCAGGTTTAATAAGTGGGATTTCTTGCCTTATAAATGGGGTAGGAACCATCAGCTGTGTTGTGCAGAAGTCTGGTAGATACACAGCTGATAGTCCTACTGAATAGACTGTTAGAATTTGTATTATGGCAAGAAAAAAGCTGCTAAGTGAAGAAAAATGAGTGGCCATCATTACTTTAAGAAATGAAGGTCAGTCAGTCCGAAAAATTGGGAAAACTTTGAAAGTGTCCCCAAGTGCAGTTGCAAAAACCATCAAGCGCTGCAAAGAAACTGGCTCACATGAGGACCGCCCCAGGAAAGGAAGACCAAGAGTCACCTCTGCTTCTGAGGATAAGTTTATCCGAGTCACCAGCCTCAGAAATCGCAGGTTAACAGAAGCTCAGATTAGAGACCAGGTCAATGCCACACAGAGTTCTAGCAGCAGACACATCTCTTCAACAACAGTTAAGAGGAGACTTTGTGCAGCCGTCCTTCATGGTAAAATAGCTGCTAGGAAACCACTGCTAAGGACAGGCAACAAGCAGAAGAGACTTGTTTGGGCTAAAGAACACAAGGAATGGACATTAGACCAGTGGAAATCTGTGCTTTGGTCTGATGAGTCCAAATTTGAGATCTGTGGTTCCAATCACCGTGTCTTTGTGCGGCGCAGAAAAGGTGAACGGATGGACTCTACATGCCTACTTCCCATCGTGAAGCATGGAGGAGGAAGTGTGATGGTGTTGGGGTGCTTTGCTGGTGACACTGTTGGGGATTTATTCAAAATTGAAGGCATACTGAACCAGCATGGCTACCACAGCATGTTGCTGCAGCATGCTATTCCATCCGGTTTGCGTTTAGTTGGACCATCATTTATTTTTCAACAGGACAATGACCACAAACACACCTCCAGGCTGTGTAAGGGCTATTTGACCAAGAACGAGAGTGATGGGGTGCTACGCCAGATGACCTGGCCTCCACGGTCACCAGACCTGAACCCAATCGAGATGGTTTGGGGTGAGCTGGACCGCAGAGTGAAGGCAAAAGGGCCAACAAGTGCGAAGCATCTCTGGGAACTCCTTCAAGATTGTTGGAAGACTATTACCAGTGACTACCTCTTGAAGCTCATCAAGAGAATGCCAAGAGTGTGCAAAGCAGTCATCAAAGCAAAAGGTGGCTACTTTGAAGAACCTAGAATATAAGACAAACTTTCAGTTGTTTCACACTTTTTTGTTAAGTATATAATTCCACATGTGTTAATTCATAGTTTTGATGTCTTCAGTGTGAATGTACAATTTTGATAGTCATGAAAATACAGAAAAATCTTTAAATGAGAAGGTGTGTCCAAACTTTGGTCTGTACTGTATATACATACATATATATATATATATATATATATATATATATATATATATATATAAAATACATAGATAGATACTGTAGATAGATAGATAGATAGATAGATAACTGTTTACAGTTGCCCTTTATGACCTGGTTAAGTAGCATAAGAGGACTAAAACAACCTGCCACTTGCCTTTAAACATCTGAAAGGACTAAGACTTAATTGCCCTTCACAGTATAGATTGTAACTAGAGTCATCATTCCCCTTCCTTCTACTTCCCCTAAATGGTTGCTAATAGCAGAAGCATGTGAGGAAGTCATTTGACTTGTTGACCCCACTCATTTTGTTGAAGTCACGAAGGATGCCAAATGTGAAGCAGAAGGTTGTCAAAGATGAGTGAGATCTAAAAGAAAAAGTCTGAGCAGTAATACAAAGCAGAGGGGCTTCCCTTGGGACCTATTTATCTTTTAAGCAGACTTGTGAACTGCTTTTTAGTATCAGGTGCATCATCTTGAGAAACCATTGTGCATTCCAAGTAAAATTAGTTTAATGTTCCCACATAAAAAGGACCACAGCCAGGTGGCAGATCAATATATGACTACAATGTGTAAAATAAAGAGACCCTGCTTGCAAGAATTTATGTGGACATTTATTAGAAATGCCTTTCTTATGTAAATCATGGGCATTTCTAAGCATCAGCTAATTTATGTGACAAGAAAATCCTTATAATTACATGACAAATTGCACCTCGCAAAATTGAATCATGCCAACACATTGAAGAATAATGTGTAGGCACAACCTCACTTAGCTTATGAGCCCCATATATACGCAATAGATGTTTACATGAAGATAGATACAAGATGAAGAGTGTGACTGACATCAAACATCTGCATCGTGCCTCGAGTAAAGAATCAGAGCGTTACATTCTTCATGCTTTCTACAATCCAGGTGTTCTTAACCTTGAATAATGGTTGAGCTTGCCATAAAAATAGAGATATTCCGAAAACCCAATTTAACGGTGACTATCAATTCATTATCATATGTAAGTGCTGCTTAATGTACTGCATTTATGCAATAATAAGCAGTCAGTCCTTCATACATGTAATAAGTCACTAACTTAAAAAAAATAAACATACATGATAGTGCCATACAGCACCACAATAATATTGTTGTACAAGAAATATAGCATAAATTACATAAGGTGCCCATACTTATGCACCTGTCAAATTTTGCTTGAATGCAGATTGCACATTTTCTGTTAGTAAAATAAACCTCATTTCAAGGCAGAAACATTACTGTGTCAAATAGTTATTACATATATCAAACTGAAATAGCTGTTGCAAAAACAACAATTTTAAGAAAACATTAAGCTTAAGATTAATAGGGCTGCCCAAACTTTTTCATATAACTGTATGTACTGCAGCACCATGTTTAGATTGCAAATCAAATATTTATTCACAGGTAACTAACGGTGCTTGTTTTAACGATCTATGGTATATAGCATGATTAGTTGCGGATATACCATTGGTTACACAGGTGTCCGAGCCATAAGGCACCACTACCACCTCCAAAGCATGGGAATTGTTCATGATGATCAACTTTTGGACTGAAAAGGGCCCATAAATTGTTCTTGCCCTCTTCTTTCTGTGTCCACTTGTGGGCATGATAGATGTAATTATCGGAGAAGGACATATGCCAATATAAAATAACAGCACTAAAGATTATGTAAATTAAAATGTAAAAAACTGCAGTGGCGCTGCTGCTATAGTACGATCAGATAGGCAAAGAGCCGCAATCTCAAAGCACCGTATGCCCTGGTGCAAATAATAATGAAATGATAAAAAGAAAAGAGATGCGCTGCAAACCACTCATAAAATACCAAGAGAGTGATTCCTACCTGTCTAAGAGAAAATGGTAGTCCAAATGAAGATATACGCGTGCAGCTTCCAGGGGTCCTTTGAAGAAGTCACAACTGTAACTAGAGGTGATAGACACGTGCCGGAGTCTGTAGAACAAGCCGTTAGTGTTGCAGAAAATGGGTTCAAACAGCATATTAGAGGGGATAGAGGGCTGCAGAGACTCTCAGAGATTCGTGCTTTCAGGTACATGCAGCCATTGCACTAGGTGGATACAGGGATGAAGATCATGGGTGAGAAGGACTGCAGACAGCCTGATAGGTGTGCCGGCTGGTCACACCTGCAGGACAGCTGATGATCAAGGATGTGAGCGCTTAGTATCTGTGTGACGTCACAACAGCTGGGGGATTCCAGTCCTTCTCACCCATGATCTTCATCCCTGTATCCACCTAGTGCAATGGCTGCATGTACCTGAAAGCATGAATCTCTGAGAGTCTCTGCAGCCCTCTAGCCCCTCTAATACGCTCTTTGAACCCATTTTCTGCAAAATTAACGGCTTGTTCTACAGACTCCGGCACGTGTCTATCACCTCTAGTTGCATTTGTGACTTCTTCAAAGGAGCCCTGGAAGCTGAACAAAGAGAATTTATATGGGATGCTTGTGGCGAAAAATAGGATTTCATAACGGATTAAAAAGTTGGTTAACAAACAAATTTGCGGTTATTCTACATGATAATCTATGTCAAGATGTTGCTTTTATGAGTATTTGTTTTGGAGGAGTGGTTAACACATGTTCTAGAGCTGCTTCATGTCCAAACGTTGTCAAAATTATGTTACAAGCCATGTGTTTTGGTTCTGTTACAGTGAGAACACAGTTAGAGCCTTGTTAAGTATGGTATGTCATGGTTACAATGCTAAAGGGAGCCTGGGAGGCATGTCTAGTCAATAGGAATAATGTGATGATGAACAAAGAGAATTTATATGCATTATGTACATTTCCTGGGCCAGTTGCAGCTTACTCTTTGCAGTTTGACTGATAACAGTGTTAGGTCAAATCATTTAACAGACACGCTATCTCCATATTTTTTCAATGCTTTGTCACATTTGGCCAGTGCAAATGTTTCCATCATTTAGATATTAAATAGTATGATATATGTCTGAGCAATTTATCACCTGGACAAGTAATAGATTGGAGCAGGAGGTCATTTGGACGTATTTGTCTCATTAACATTTTTGCTATGGCAGTCTGCAACATCAGCCATTCACGAAAGCTTGGGAGGTCTTGTTGAGTAATGACTTTCATAGTATTGAGGAAGTGCATGCTGGACTGTAATTTTCACCGATTTTGTGCCTACACATTTTACACACATGGGCCATAGGACATCAACTCTATCTGACACACATGTTGGATCTGTCATGTTTCCATAAAATGTCAGATGAAGAAGATTCATTCTAAGAAATTATTATGTATGAAATACTTGTCTCAGTTGTGCTAATCATATTAAGAAAACATTTTGGCTCCGGCACCAACTATATTTCTGGTTTTAATACTTTCAGGGAAACACATGAAAATATAGATGTAACCACCAAATTCTCTGGGAGCATGAAAAAGAGTACATTCGTTTTAGTTGTCTGCAACATACACCATGAAATACGCAGTGCATCCAGTGCAATTTTTCCAAGGCGGAACTTGACAAACCCCATTATAATTCAAAGCCAATTTCTGTCATGAGATGTATCTGTCACTGTGCCATTGACAGAAGAGGTGAAGAACCTGCAGTTATAGCATGAGTACAAACCATAGGTGCACAGGTAGTGCACTCATGAAAGACAGCTCCGACATGGGACTCTGAAGACTACAGGTGAACTGCAGAAAAAGTGAAACAGGATCCTAGAGATGCTACTGCCTGTTTTATAAGGATGGGAATAACAAGTGCATCAGGAGGAGGTTGGGTGTTCAGGTAGAATGCTACTGTCACTGAGAAGGGGGGATTGAAAAATGGAGGGGTGGGTAGGGTAGAATGCTGATGCTGCTGCCAGTGGGGAGAGGTAGAGTGGCTGACACTAAAAGAAGGATTGACTTGTAGGACCATGGTGCTGTCAGTGTGGCAGATGTGACTAGGGGATCATGCTGCTGTAATGATACAGTCATGTGCAGATAACATGCGTTCTTAGTGTGTTTCCGCTTTGAATTTTCTGCATCTAATGCAGTTTTATATATCACCATAGCCCGGGTGTTATGCACATAACAGACACTTATGGGTTATGGAAAAAGTGAAGACCTAGTACAAGGAGACACAGCACATACATCCAATTGGTCCTTGTACCGACTAGAAAGACCCTAGTCACATACTCAAAAACACCACCTCCGACCTGGCTCCCTAAAAGGCCATCAAGGAATTTCTCGTACCACCTGAGGAAACAGAGGGAGGTTCCAACACACTGCCAACAAGAAAAGAGGAAATATGCAAGAAGATATGAAAACCCAGAGTGAGAAAATTAAAACATGTTCATATTAGGTAGAGAGGGAAAGCTAAGGAGAGCCAAAAATAAACGGAGCAAGAATAACCTCCCAGAAACCTAAAGAGGTGAAAGGAAGAAGAATTGGGAAGGAAAACAAACTCCCTGGAGGAATTCAACAGGTGTTTACTATGCAAGGTTCCCTTAGCTAAAGGGCTGGAAATCCTAAACCCAAGTGTACTTAGAGGTATAGCCAGCAAGGAAGTGCAGTGAAAGGTGAACATATAAAACCCAACCCAAAATGTGATAGGGCAGACCAAAACGGGAAAATGGAAAACACCTGGAGAGAAGCAAACTAAGAAGGGGGATTAAAGATAGTTGGAACCATCAGCATTTGGACAGGGAAGAAAAGGCAACAGCTCAGCAGACAGAGGAACTAACCATGAAGCAACAGGTCAGCGGATCGAATCACCAAACTGAGCCATGACACCGTGGAAGGTAATAGGATTCCAGAAAAAAAGAAGTGAATACAAAATTCACAAACAAACAATGTATACATTTATTAGGTTAATATACAATACATAAATAAATAATTAGTATTAAAACAAAAGTTCCACATGGAAAAGGAACCACGGTCAATGCCTAAGGATAGATTATATCACCACATAAGTAATAAGTGCAAATGAAAATTAAACACAAATGGTGCCTGGTAACTAATACAAGGGACTCAATTTCTCATTATACATGCATGTAATGTGGAGAGATAATGCAGGACAGAGTGGTACTATAAACAATGAAGATTGTAATACCTATGTACAGTAAAGTTCCTGTGCATCCCTCAACCCCGACTTGCGTTTCACTTTTCTTCTTCCTGGGGGTGACAATGTAGCTCTATGCAGAAAATTCACAGAAAATCCACATAAAACTCATACTTGCAAGAGGAATTGACATGTTCTGGATTTCAAACACGCACTACAGATTAACCAATTCTCGTTGCTTGGATTTTTCTCCATTCTCTTATACTTTATATGGTAAAGTGAATGTTGTCATTCAAAACTATAATCCATACCTTCGTATCTGTTGCTTCATATTCCCTCATAAAAAAATATTTTAGGCTGAACTGCGAGCCATGAATGTACTGCTGTCTTCACCTCTTCATCAGATGTGAATCTTCATTCTCATAAGGCTTCTTTCAGAGAATCAAACAGGTGATAGTCTGATCCATCAGAATCAGTTCACGTCCATGATTAATGCTATCATCAAGTTGTGGATGTGGATGAGTGTCCGACTGCTTCCACATGGCTTACACTTGTGCGACATTCCTTGAACTTCTCTATCCATTCATACCACCTTTTTTTGCAATAAAACACTTTTCTCCATACTGTGTACAAAGTCAAATATTGGCACAGACCTTAAAAAACCCAAATCACTGCATACTTCTGTTCTTTGGTTCAAATCACAAGTGGGGAAGCCAATGTTTTTTCCACCAGTCACATATGAACTGAAGTAACATGTTCAAACCTGTATATCAGTGACTGGGGAGAGACATCATATAAAAAGCGCTAATAAGTGAGGCCATCGCAAGTTTGAATATAATCGGAGTGCAGACTCACCCTCATAGAGAAAAAAAGTTAAGGCTCTTGGAAGAAAGCGAGGAAAAATTGAAAGCGCAAAAACACAAATTGGCAGGAAAGGGTAAAATTTGCTTTCTAAAAGTTTCTTCTTTTCCTGAAGTGGTTATTATTTTCATCTGATATACAGTACATGATCAGTGACCTTGAAGAAGCAGATGATTACACAAGAAACAACAGACTACTCATGCGTTTGGCATTTCATTCTCAATATTATTTGTATCTCCTCTTTAATATTTATACAATGATGTGTAATTAGATATCATTTTCTTCCTTATGTGATATGACGCTGCTGGTCTAGGTTTGGAATTTACTGTTACTGTCTCGTTTCTATTTCATGGGGATATAGATAAAAATTTTAAAAAAAGTTTTTTATTTCCCTACCCACTGTAAGAATGATTACTTATAAATTGAAGATAACTATCCATCCAGCACACAACTTCCTTATTAAGAATCCGAAAAGTCTTTAGTCTGACCCGAATATTCAGTATCTTTCAGCACTTTTCATGCACACGACCACCCTCCGATTTTTCTGACATTTCTAAAATTGTCATCTAATGGGAAGTGTACATAGACTATTCATTTTCTCTTCCTGTCTATCTGTAAGTATACTACATAGGATTTTACAAAACTTCAGTGGCATGTTAAAATTTGGGCACCCCTTGTCAGAATTACTGTCATTGTGAACAGTTAAGCAAGTTAAAGATGAAATGATCTCCAAAAGGCCTAAAGTTTAAGATGACACATTTCCTTTGTATTTTAGGCAAAAAAAAATATATATATATATATATATATATATATATTATATATATATTATATATATATATATATACATATATATATATATATATATATATATATATATATATATATATATATATATATATATAGTATAGTAGAAAGTATTCAGATCCCTTTAAATTTTTCACTCTTTTTTTCATTGCAGCCATTTGGTAAATTCTAAAAAGTTCATTTTCTTTTCATTAAAGTACTCCATCTTGACTGAAAAAAAAAATGGAAATATAGAAATTTTTGCAAATTTATTAAAAAAGAAAAACTGAAATATCACATGGTCATAAGTATTGAGACCCTTTACTCAGTATTGAGTAGAATCACCCTTTTGAGCTAGTACAGCCATGAGTCTTCTTGGGAATGATGCAACAAGTTTTTCACACCTGGATTTGGGGATCCTTCGCCATTCTTCCTTGCAGATCCTCTCCAGTTCCGTCAGGTTGGATGGTGAATGTTGGTGGACAGCCATTTTCAGGTCTCTCCAGAGATGCTCAATTGGGTTTAGGTCAGGGCTGTGGCTGGGCCAGTCAATAATGGTCATAGAGTTGTTCTGAAGCCACTCCTTTGTTATTTTAGCTGTGAGCTTAGGGTCATTGTCTTGTTGGAAGGTGAACCTGCGGCCAAGTCTGAGGTCCAGAGCATTCTGGAAGAGGTTTTCATCCAGGATATCTCTGTACTTGGTCGCATTCATGTTTCCTTCAATTGCAACCAGTCGTCGTGTCCTTGCAGCTGAAAAACACCCCCATAGCATGATGCTGCCACCACCATATTTTACTGTTGGGATTATAATGGGCAGGTGATGAGCAGTGCCTGGTTTTCCCCACACATAACCCTTAGAATTATCACCAAAAAGTTCTATCTTTGTCTCATCAGACCAGAGTGTTAGGAGGGCGGTTGCAAACAACTTTATTTTAATGGAACGCAACCGCCCCCGGGGTTTGCAATGCAGCCTGGCGGACTGCTGCCAAACACTTTCCGGGTGAAAAGGGAAGCAACCAACTAAAATGATAAACCCTTCCGTGTTACTACACACAGGAACGGGTATAGCGGTTCGCTCTATCTCCGTTAACAGTAGTGTTGAGCCACCCCCGTAGTGTTCGAGTTCGGTTCGGTTCGTCGAACACCCGTGTGTTCGCCGAACTGTTCGTCGAACACCTTCGAACACCGTTAAAACCAATGGCAGGCAAACAAAAACACATAGAAACACATAGAAAACACCTTTAAAGGTGTCCAAAAGCTGACAAACTGCTCAGAAGACACAACTAACACATGGAAAAGTGACAAGTACATATAGTCATGCGAAAAGAAAAGAGGTGGAGGAGTAAAAGGAGGGGGAGACAGAGATATAGGCATGTCATGCCCTTCTAAAATCCAAAAAGTGAGAAGCCGACACATTCAGTCCGCTCCTGCCCGTGCCACCTCCGTGTCGCCGGGTTTGTGCCAGAGCCGCGGTGAACCCTGACGGCCAGCCCCCCTCTCCCAATACTGGTGCCTGTCCGCTGGTGGGTCGAGCGAGCCCCCCTGTGGTGGAGGCAGCTCTAAGCTTTTTAATTTAAATTGTCTCTCTAATTTGAATGAATACACTTTAAATCCATTTACAAGGATCTATTGGAGGGCAAGTCTCATGCCAGCAGCCGCGTAATTCCAGCTCCAGTAGCGTCCACTAAAGCTGCTGCAGTTAAAAAGCTTTTATAAGGATCGAGCTCGGCTGTCCACCGCAAGGCATCCTACTGCCAGTCCCAGCCCCTATGCCTTGGGATGCCTCCTGATGCTCTTCACTGAGTATCCCGTGGTCCCGAAGCATTTCCTTTGAAAAAATTAAGTGTCCAAACTACAGGTGGTGTAGCTTGCTTAACAGCCGGGATAATCCGCTGACTAGCAGACACTGCTACTAGGCACAAAGTATTTCCTGGGCTAGATGCAGTTAAAAATTTGTAATTAGATACTCTCGTTGGATGCTGAGAAAGCATTCCATAGAGTCTCCTGGCACGCCATATATGATTCTCTTAAAAAGCTTGGAGTAGGGGTCTAGGGGACCCTTTTATAGCCAAAATCACGGCCCTGTATCACAATACTTCACCTAGGCTGAAGATAAATGGAACTGTAGCACCCTGAGGGCTCGGTTGCTACAGATGTATTGCACCTCACCCAGAGGTGTGATATCTCACTCTCAGGTAAGGATGGAGTGTGGATCAGGACCCGACACCTGCATGCATTACACCACATTGCCGTGGGGCAGGGCGACCAATATGTCCCTGAGATGGGCACGACAGTCCCTGTCCCTGGCTGGAGTGGGGGGAGGGAACACTGAGAAAGGGGAACCCTGTAGTGCAGGAGCAGGGAGGAAGCAGTTCCTGGGTGCATTGAGAAGGCAGTATAAAAGGTGGGCACCATCTTAGTTCAGTGCAGAGAAGTCTGAGCAGAAGTGGCAGGGAGCAGGGGCTCTGCATGAGCTCTGCTCCGGAGGCGGGCCTAGTAACAGAGGCCCAGGCCTGGAAGAGGGAGAAGGAAGGAAGAGGAGCAGAGTAGGCTCCAGGAACGAGGAACGAAGGGATCCCAGGGGTGCGAACGGGCGAGTCGCCACCGCACGCCCGAATCCACCTGCGTGGAGGGGTCAGGCCAAAGGGGGAGACCGGTCCCCGAAACTAGTGGAGGCAGGAAACGACCCTCAGCTAGAAACCGGAGGCTGTGACATTTTATGTGGCGCAGCCCCTCGCTACACCCGCTAGGAGGGCAGCACATAGGGTCAGGGAAACTGGCGCCAAGTTTACCAAGAGGAGGCCCGAGGCAGCCGGACAGAAGGGTTGGTAAGAAAGGCCAGACAAAGGACACACAAAGGGGGTCCTGTGAAGCGCTCCAAAGTTATCTGGGAGTTGTCTGAGCCCCTCACCTGGTGAGCACAGTACGACGTGGGCAGCCGTTACCTGCAGACGTGGTCTGGATAATAAGAACTGTGAGTAAAGGCCCTGGACTGCATCACTGACTCCGTGTCGTTACTGCTGCTGCCCTGCACCATCACCCCCATCCTCCGCATACACTGCCCTGAGGCTATACTCCTCCTGTGGGGAGTTATGCTACGCTCTGCTGCACCCACAACACCAGCCTCAGCGGTCTGTCCTGCAGCGGCGGTTCACTCTGACCGCAATCCACGGGTGGCGTAGTCGGACATTTAAACATCAAAACCACATAAATAGTTCCGCCACTGGTTTGACCACCCTGAGCCACGGAACCGGGTCGCCGCCACGAAGACTACAACCACCAGCATCCACCAAAAAGGGTCCGGCTCCGGGTGTCCCAAGGCCCAGGGGGTGCATCAGAACATTTTCATCACCTTTCACAATCACCAATGGGACAAGGCAGGGATGTCCTCTGTCCCCTCTCTTATACATCCTAGTGATGGAGCACCTGCTCTCATCAATTCGCCATATCCCCAATATTAGGTGGATTGAGGTGGGAGGCACCGAGTACAAGTGCTCTCTATTTGCTGATGATGTCCTAGTATATATCACTCAATCATATATATCCATCCATGCTGTTATGGCTGAAATAGATCACTTTGTTACATGGTCAAATTTTAAAATCAATGCAGCAAAGTCTGAGGCCCTCGATGTCTCCCTCCCCAAATCCATATAGGATTCCATCCAGTCCAACTTTCCCTTTGCCTGGCCCTCACAGGGTATCAAATACTTAGGAATTCCTATTCATAGAGACCTCTCCCATCTATGTTATCTTAATTTTGGGCCCTTTATTGAACAACTCCATACAGACCACGGTTGGCAAGTTAGAACTATAAGATTCACTACGTGAACCACTGGTGTTTTGTGGAAAAGCACATGTACACTGTGTTCCAAATTATTATGCAAAAAGTGTTTAGGAGTGATAAGGGAAGAATTTGTTTGTTTGTCAGTTAAACTCATTGATGGTGATGTGTGTCAGGGCTCTTTATATCACTGTAAGCAATTGCAGACACCTGTGCTAATTAGTTTGGCAGATGTGTCCAATGAAAGGCAAGACTACTTAAGAAGGCTGTCTCACATTATTAAGCAGCCTACATTTTCTGCCAAAATGGGAAAGAAAAAGGATGTGTCGGCTGCTGAGAAGCAACAAATTGTGGAGTGTTTAGGTCAAGGCATGACTACAATCAACATTGTGCGATGATCAGGATGAAGTGTCTTGGCAATCAAGAAGTATGTAGCTGATTCACAGTACACATGTGTGCGTGCTGATAAGGGAAAATTGAGGACTCTTTCCTACAGGCAATTATGTCAGGTTAAAAGAGCAGCGGCAAAAAAACCTTGTCATAGCAGCAGACAAGTTTTTGAAGCTGCTGGTGCCTCCAACGTCCCCCGAACAACAAGATGCAGGGTCCTTCAGAGGTTTGCAGCTGTGCATACGCCATCCTGTCGACCTCCTCTATCCACTTCACACAAGCAGAAACGGCTCCAGTGGGCCAAACATTACATGAAGACTGATTTCAAAACTGTTTTGTTCACGGATGAGTGCCGTGCAGCGCTCGATGGTCCAGATGGATGGAGTGGAGGATGGCTGGTTGATGGACACCCCACGCAAACACGGCTACAGCGCCAACAAGGAGGAGGTGGAGTAATGTTTTGGGCTGGAATCATGGGGAGAGAGATTGTCGGCCCCTTTAGGATCCCTGAAGGCGCTAAAGATGAACTCCATAATGTATGTGGATTTTCTCAAACAGCACTTTCTGCCATGGTTCAAGAAGAAGAACCGTGTATTTCACAGCAAGATCATTTTTTTGCATGATATTACACCATCTCATGCTGCACATAAAACATCTGCATCTCTGGCTGATATGGGCATAAAAGGGGACAAACTTATGGTGTGATCCCCATGCTCCCCTGACCTCTACCCCATTCAGAACCTCTGGAGCATCATCAAAAGGAGTGTCTATGATGGCGGGAGGCAGTTCACATCTAAGCAACAGCTCTGGGAGGGTATTCTGTCCTCATGCAAAACAATTGAAGCAGAAACCATCCAAAACCTGACAAATTCAATGGACGAGAGAGTTCAGAAGCTCCTTTCGAAAAAGGGGTCCTATGTGAAAATGTAACATCACCTAGAATAAAGTTTTGAGTTGAAAACTGTTTGATTTCAGTTTCTAATAACCTGCTAATGCTTATAATTTCAAAAATGACCATTTTTTTGTCTTTATTAAAATGAAAAGGTTGATCGAAAAGTTTGGGGGATCTAAGAGTGTGGCAACCCAGTAGTCATGATTACTTCGAATTCTGACAATATGAGGGTCATGTTGCAGGTAGTGCAGCAAAAAGGCACTTATGTGTCTTGCGCATCTCGGAGCTCCAAAATTATTTTCCGGGCTACATGCAGCTAAAAATTATTATTAATTTTAAATCTGGTGGAGCTTAGTATAGATGGCCTAATAGGATCAGTGCTGCACACTGCTACAAAGCCCAAATTATTTTCCAGTCAAGATACAGATAAACATGATTAGTAATTTTAAATCTGGTAGAGCTTATTATAGATGGCCTAATAGAATCAGTGCTGCACACTGCTACAAAGCCCAAATTATTTTCCAGTCAAGATACAGATAAACATGATTAGTAATTTTAAATCTGGTGGAGCTTATTATAGATGGCCTAATAGAATCAGTGCTGCACATTGCTACAAAGCCCAAATTATTTTCCAGCCAAGATACAGATAAACATGATTAGTAATTTGAAAGCTTAAAACGGTTGGTAGGGTTGATAACCAATCATCAAGCTTCTACTCTCCCCAGGATGACACAGGCGTAGAAAAGTCATTTCGGATCCATGATTTGTTCATCTTTATGAACGTGAGTCTGTCTACATTATCAGTGGAGAGCCGCGTGCGCTTATCTGTCAGCACACCACCAGCAGCGCTGAACACACGTTCAGACAGAACGCTGGCTGCGGGGCATGACAAGATCTCCAAGGCGTAAGTGGCTAGCTCTGGCCATTTATCCAGATTGGAAGCCCAAAAAGAGCAAGGGTCCAGTGACACAGTCATGGCTTCAATGTTTACTTGGAGATACTCCTGTACCATCGTCTCTAGGCATTGACTATGTGTCGGACTTCTTGTCTCCTGTGGCCTTGCAAAGGATGGGCTAAAAAAGTGGTGAAATGATTCCGCAAAAATGATGTTACCAGCAGATACTGTGGTTCTGTTACGGTTTGAGTGCTGAACACTTGACGGTCCCACGGTTGGCAAGTTGGAACTGTGAGATTCACTACGTGCACCACTGGTGTTTTGTGGAAAAGCACATGTAAGATTCTGCAACAGTCTCTGCTGATACTCCTGCATGCGTGCATCCCTTTCTATGGCAGGAATAATTTCTGCAAATTTACTTTTGTACCGGGGATCTAACAGTGTGGCAACCCAGGAGTCAGGATTATTTCTAATTCTCACAATTCGAGGGTCATGTTGCAGGTAGTGCAGCAAGAAGACACTCATGTGTGTTGCGCATCCAGAAGCACCAAGTCCCTGTTGTGTTGGTGGCGAGGTAACAATCATGCTTCCTTCCTCTGTCCTCTCCCCCCAACCTTGCACAACAGAAATGTGATCAAGGTCTCCCTCATCTGATGAGTCTTCCATCAGTTCGTCCTCCACTTCTTCCTGGGCTCCTGCACCTTCCTCACTAGTTTGGCTGCTACCATGCGCCCTGGTAAAACCATCTCCCCCACCCTCACATGCCTGCCGCCTTGGTGCTGCCGACCGTCTGGACCTTGCAGATGTTAGCCCTTCCGCATACAACTCCTCCTCCTCTACTTCCTCCACCTCCTCTTGTGCCACCACCTGACTCCGAATTCGGTTTAACATGTGCTCCAGCATGTAAATCACCGGAATAGTCATGCTGATAATGGCATCGTCAGCACTAAACATCTTCGTCGCCATTTCAAAACTGTGCAGAAGGGTGCATAGTTCCCTGATCTGAGACCACTCCTCCAGCGTGATTTGCCCCACCTCTAGATCTCGTTGGCCCAGGCTATACGTCAGAACGTATTGCACCAGGGCTTGTCGGTGCTGCCACAGTCGCTGCAACATGTGCAGAGTTGAATTCCACCGGGTAGGCACATCGCATTTTAGCCGGTGAAGTGGCAGGCCCAACGACTTCTGTAGAGATGTAAGTCGCTGAGCTGCGGGATGCGAACGGCGGAAGTGAGCACACAGCGACCGTGCCCTCTGCAGAAGGCCATCTAGTCTGGGATAGTGGGCTAAAAATTGCTGGACAACCAGGTTCAACACGTGAGCCATACAAGGCACGTGTGTGACATTGCCCCGGCGAAGGGCCGCACCCAGGTTTGCAGCATTGTCGCACACGGCCTTCCCTGGTTTCAGGTCCAGTGGAGACAACCATTCATGAAATTGGTTCTCCAGAGCTGACCACAACTCCTCAGCTGAGTGACTCACATTTCCCAGACATTTCAAAGTAAAAACCGCCTGATGACGTTGAGCCTTACTGCCAGCATAGTAAGGAGGTGTGCAGGATCCCTTCTGCACAGTTAGAAAGCTTGTGGCATGACCAGACAGGCTTTGGGTGCAGGTGGAAGACCGAGAGGAGGTTGAGGAGGCAGAAGCAGTGGAGGAACTTTGACATAAAGAGGATTGACGCACAACTCATGGGGATGGCAAGACTTGGACAGCAGCCCCTTGTCCTGCTGTCACCATAGTTACCCAGTGCCCAGTCAGCGACATGTAATGTCCCTGTCCATGCCTACTCGTCCAAGTGTCTGTGGTGAAATGCACCCTGTCAAACACAGAGTTTCTCAAAGAAGCGGTGATGTTGTGTGCGACATTCTGGTGGAGCGCAGGCACACCTTTCTTTGAGAAGTAGTGCCGAATGGGCATCTGGTATTGGGGCACTGCGACGGACATAAGGTCTCGAAAATCCTCTGTGTCCACCAGGCGGAAAGGCAGCATTTCTGTAGCCAAGAGCTTGCAGATGGTGAAATTCATTCTCTTAGCTTTCTCATGGCTAGGAGGAAATGGTCTTTTACTTGTCCACATCTGAGGGACCGAGGGCTGGCTATTGTGCTTAGACGGGGTTGATAAGGTTGGCCCCGGCAAACTGCCGGTCTGTGAGGAAGATGCAGGCGGACATGTTAGGTTGCCTTGATCCAAAGGTGGTGCTATCGATGTCGGACAGCGCTCAACACCAGCTGGTGTTACCACCTCCAAAGAAAATGATGACCTGCCAATCACGCTGGCTGTTGCGGGTAAAGAGGTGGCAGGTCTGCGCCCCAAAACAGGTGTGACTGCTGTCCCCCCAGTCACAGAGGATGAAGAGGCCGCGGATGCACAAGATATGGCAGATGGTGGTTGGCCCGGCCGGCTAGGCCGCATTGTAGCACACTGAGCTTCCCACTGCAACTTATGCTTCATGTCCATGTGCCGGTTCATGCATGAAGTACTCAAACTATGTATTTTTTGGCCTCTACTTAGCTTTTGCTGACAAATGTTACAGATAACACGAGTTGGGTCATCTTTATCGATCTGAAAAAATGCCCAGGCTATGCAAGGCTTAGCACCCATGCGACCTGAAGAGCCACCACGACTTGTGGTGAGAGGCAGAGTTGTGTTTGAGGATGCAGTTGTTGACATGCTTCCAGTACTACGTCTCTGTCCAGGAAGGCGCAACCTGACCTCGTCGTCACTAGCATCTTCCTCCACCTCCTCTGCTGACCTCATCTCTTGGCTGACTGTGGTGTTGACAGTATGTGGGATCTCTAACCTCATCATCATCACCCTGTGCGTTATCACACCCGTCGTCCTCAGAGCCAACCTGTTCCTGCCCTGACAAAAAACTAAAGTTGTCGCTCCAATCAGGTATTTGAGTCTCATCATCGTCTTCCTCATTGTCTCCACCAACAGGAGTTACAGTTTGGGAATGAGGGTTTACATTATGGTCACAACCTTCTGCGTCTGGTCCTGGATCCGACTCATAAAGATTCTGGGCATCAGTGCAGATCTGGATTCACAGAAGCGCTGGAGTCGACCTCTGATTCCCAGTCTATAGTATGAGTAAACAGCTCTGCAGACTCAACCATCTGTTCTACCTCATACTCAGACGGGCAGCTGGAGATTTGGGAGCTGTAAGGAAGCAAGTGCGATTGGGGTGACACCTTTGAGGACTGGAGTATTTGTGATGTTGAAGTTGATGTGGAGGAGAGCCCACTTAAAGGAGCACTTGATATCCGTTGAAGCCCCTGCTGTTTTTGTGCCTCATCTGGAATTTGTAGCGATTGGCGTGGCCGTAAGAAAGGGATCTTATCACATTGTCCGCTAAAAGAAGTAGACATTTTAGTTTGGCTGGAAGATGGTCTTTCTTCTGCAGATGTTACTGTTGCTTTAACACCTACCCCACGGACACAACCTTTTTTCCACTTCCCAACACGCCTATTCCCCTTTCCATCAGCAGCAGGCCTTTTTCCACTCATTTTGGTGGTTAACTAATTCACAACTCTGGAGTTGTTTGCACAAAAAAACAATGGATGGGAACAGAGCAGAGCTGAGTGGCCAAACTGTGGTATTAGGCCAAAACTATTGGCTGGGTTAGATGCAGAAAAAAATTATATTCAATTTGCAACCTGATGGAGGTCAGTATAGATGGACTAATAGAACAAGTCCCACACACAGCTAGAAGGCCAAATATTTTTTCAGAGCTAGATGCAGAAAAAAAATTATATTCAGTTTGCAACCTGATGGAGGTCTGTATAGATGGATTAATAGAACAAGTCCCACACACAGCTAGAAGCCCAATATTTTTTCAGAGGTAGATGCAGAAAAAAAATATATTCAGTTTGCAACCTGATGGAGGTCAGTATAGTTGGACTAATAGAGAAAGTCTCACACACTGCTAGAAGGCCAAATATTTTTTCAGAGGTAGATGCAGAAAAAAAATATATTCAGTTTGCAACCTGATGGAGGTCAGTATAGATGGACTAATAGAGAAAGTCCCACACACTGCTAGAAGGCCAAATATTTTTTCAGAGGTAGATGCAGATAAAAATTATTTTGAATTTGCAACCTGATGGAGGTCAGTATAGATGGACTAATAGAGAAAGTCCCACACACTGCTAGAAGGCCAAATATTTTTTCAGAGCTAGATGCAGAAAAAATTATATTCAGTTTGCAACCTGATGGAGGTCAGTATAGATGGACTAATAGAACAAGTCCCACACACAGCTAGAAGCCCAAATATTTTTTCAGAGGTAGATGCAGAAAAAAATTATATTCAGTTTGCAACCTGATGCTCGAACACCACCGAAAACAGCTCGAATTTGAGATTGGCAAACAGTTCGAGTAGAACAACGCTCATCTCTAGTTAACAGCACAGGAGATGTGCGACCGGGAAACTATCTGTAGCCCTGTTAACTACTCAGGAACTACACTGGCGGCGCTAGGATGCGTGTGTGACTACGCCGACTGGTACACGTGCCTCCAGCCGACGTGCTACCGGACTGAAGGGTACTACTCCACGTGGCTGACAGGCGATAGCCATGGATAGGACGTCTGCAGGCTGCCCGGGGTGTTAGGCGACCCCTTTGGCTGAGCCAGACTGCTAGACGAAACTACCTGCCTCTATGGAACTAGCCTGCCTCTATGGAACTAGCCTGCCTGACAGAAACTACTCGTGGAACACAGTCATCCACACAACCGCATCACTGCTTAATGACTAAGCCCTGCCCACCGATGCGCCATTGGTGACGCCACCCATGGACCAATCAGGTGGTGCCAGGTCACCGGTTCAGGTGGGTGCCAAACCACCAATCACGATCCGCCAGGTCACGGGCATTCTCAGTGCGGCGACTCCTGGACTTCGACTCCAAACGCCATGTCTCCCTCTGCCACCTATGCTTAACATTGCTAGGTACAAATACATGGGAGACAATCTGTATGTCTCGTGGACCAGCTAGGGGTTGGGGCTGATGATGGTGCTGAGCAGCATCAGCCCTGGCTGGACTGAAATGGGAGACAACAGAAGGTTCTTGACCCAGTTCAAATCCAGCAACAGACCGACGCCTAACACAGAGAATCTTATTTCTCATAGTCTGGGAGTCCTTCATGTGTTTTTGAGCAAACTCTATGTGGGCTTTCATATGTCTTGCACTGAGGAGAGGCCTCCGTCGGGCCACTCTGCCATAAAGTCCCGACTGGTGGAGGGCTGCAGTGATAGTTAACTTTGTGGAACTTTCTCCCATCTCACTACTGAATCTCTGTGGCTCAGCCATAGTGATCTTGGGGTTCTTCTTTGCCTCTCTCACCAAGGCTCTTCTCCCACGATTGCTTTTGCATTGTTTATCTAAATACTAAGGGATGCTGCTATACATAACAAGAAAGGATGCTATATAATAAGGGGCAGCACTATACATAAAGAATAAGGGCACTATGGTACAAAACTAAAGGACCCAATTCTACATAATAAGGAAGTCTCTTTTAATAACAAGAGTATTATTCCAATCATTTCTTTGCAAGTAAAGCTGCAGTTACAGTGAAAGATAATCTTGAACAAGCGTTCTTAAGATATAATCTTGCAGTGTAAACCAGCTGCTGATCACCCAATCAATGAGCAAAACATTCGTTCGCTAGGTAAAATGATGTTTTGCTCAGCGTAAAAGATAATTTTTTCCTGCAGCGCAATGTCCTGTGTAAAAATCATGGCAGTGTATGCTTACTGAACGATCTGTCACAGATCTATTACAGATCGCTCAGTGCGCATCATTTACTGTTGTTTAAATATTTTACCAGGCTATTAAATGACTTCTGATCACAGATTTAGTGCTGCTGGTCGGTCCATGTAAATGGCCCCTTATACGGCGGAGATAGAGAATAAATATTTACATCCCATAACTTACCACTGACACGCAGGAGAACCACAAAGAAATACAGCAAGATAAGACTTTGCCCACAATGAAGAACCTTGTAAGCCCTCAAAATCCTCCTGGATGGAGAAAGAAAAATGTTGTGAAGAAAAAACGGAGAGTGGTGGTCATGGGGGATTCCCTGTTGAAAGGAACAGAGGCCGCTATCTGCAGACCAGACATAACCTCTAGAGAAATGTGCTGTCTTCCAGGAGCAAAAATTAAAGATGTGTCTGACAGGATATCAAGACTCTTCAGACCTACCGATCACTACCCATTCCTGCTAATACATGTGGGGACAAATGACACCACAAGAAAGGACCTGGAAACCATCTGCAGTGACTTTGAAGACTTAGGCAAGAAAGTGAAAGAATTGGGAGCGCAGGTGGTCTTTTCATCCATCCTCCCAGGGGATGGCCATGGAACAATGAGGTGGAATAAGATTCTACAGGTGAACAACTGGCTACGTCGATGGTGCCGTCAACCAGGATTTGGATTTCTGGATCACGGAATGATGAATTACCTATATGATGGACTACTTGCTAGAGATGGGGTGCACCTAACGAAGACTGGAAAACATGTATTTGGAAGTCGCCTTGCTACACTCATCAGGAGAGCTTTAAACTAGAACAATGTGGGAAGGGAAGCAAAAGGCAAGAAAAAGATATACAGCTGACAAATACTATTGAGATCTCTGCTACTGGAAGTGGAAAGAAAGAACAAAGGCAAAACAATTAAAATTATAAAAATATGGGAGGAACAGAAACCAATCACAAACTAAAATGTTTTTGTACAAATGCACAAAGCATGGGCAACAAACAAGGAGAATTGGAACTACTAACGCAGGAAAAGGAATATGATGTCATTGGAATCACTGAAACTTGGTGGGATGATACACATGACTGGAATACAAGGCTACAAGGAAACAACTTATTTGCAAGAAACAGACTTGATAAACGAGGAGGAGGTGTCGCTTTGTATGTTAGAAAAGCGTATATCTGCACAGAGATTGAAGCAGAGACTGGGAGTTCTGTGGAAACTGTTTGGGTAAGAATACAAGGAGAGAACAACGGAAAGGACACCATTGTAGGCATTTATTACAGGCCACCTGGGCAAGCTGAAGATATGGATGAACTCTTTATGTATCAAATGACCAAGTTCTCCAAAAAATATGACGTAGTGGTCATGCGAGATTTCAACTATCCAGACATTTGTTGGTAATCTCTCTCAAGTAAAACTAACAGGTCAAGCAAATTCTTATCCTCTCTTGCTGACAACTTTATCTTCCAAAAGGTAGGGGAGAAAACAAGGGGATCTGCTACTTTGGATCTAATCCTTATAAACAGGGATGAAATGGTTGAGGAGGTAAAAGTGTCTGGGACCCAAGGAGGCAGCAATCATGCTATTATAGAATTTTGGATAACTAGAAGAGGAAGACATATGAAGACTCAAACTTCAAGGTTAGATTTCAGAAAGGCTGATTTTAAGCGACTCAGAAAGAGAATAGGAGGGATCCAATGGCTGGATGTCCTTAAGGAAAAAAATGTCCAGGAAGGATGGGAAATTTTTAAAAATGAGATTCTCAAAGCGCAATCGTTAACAATCCCGAAAAGTAGGAGGAATGGGAAGCATTTAAGGAAACCAGGATGGATGAACACAGAACTTAAACACATGCTAAAAAGAAAGAAAGAAATGTTTATCAAATGGAAAGAGGGAGGCATATCGAAAGAAGATTATAATGCAGTCTGCAGATCCTGCAGGGCACGTATCAGGTTAGCTAAAGCTGACAATGAATTAAGGCTTGCAAGAGATGTCAAAAGCAATAAAAAAGGATTTTGGGGGTATGTCAAAAGTAAAAGAAAAGTCAAAGATGCTATAGGAGTTTTACAGGATGAAAATGGTGAAATGGTAAGAAAGGATGTTGAGAAGGCCGAACTTTTTAATTCCTATTTTGCATCTGTTTTCTCTCAGAAAGAAAATGTAACATCAACTGATCTTCACTGTCCTATTAAAGGAATAGAATAATCCAAGTTATCTGTAAACAGAGAGATTGTGAGGGAATATTTAGCTAACATAAATGAGTTCAAGTCTTCAAGTCCAGATGAATTACACCCCAGAGTACTGAAGGAGATTCGTAGAAGAAATTTTAGAACCACTCTCCATAATCTTTGAAAATTCTTGGAGAACAGGAGAAGTCCCAGAAGACTGGAGAAGAGCAAATGTTGTTCTTATCTTCAAAAAGGGGAAGAAGGTGGACCCAGGGAACTATAGGCCGGTGAGTCTGACTTCTATACCAGGAAAGTTCTTTGAACAAATTATTAAACAACATGTATGTAAGTACCTGGATAAGAATGAAGTGATTAACCAGAGTCAGCATGGGTTTGTAACTAACAAGTCATTTCAGACTAACTTAATTTCCTTCTATGACAGAATCATTGACTGGGTGGATCAGGGAAATGCTGTACATATAGTATATCTTGACTTTAGCAAAGCATTTGACAAAGTATCTCACACCATCTTTATTGAAAAAATGACCAAGTATGGAATGGACAAGGCAACTGTTAGGTGGATTCATAACTGGCTTAGTGATCGGACTCAAAGAGTGGTCGTAAATAGCTTCACATCCAGTTGGATGAATGTCTCAAGTGGGGTACCACAGGCTTCTGTCCTGGAACCTGTATTGTTCAACATCTTTATCTATGATGTAGATGAAGGAATTGAGGGTAAACTGATTAAATTTGCTGATGACACAAAGCTAGGAGGGATAGCTAACACTAGAGAAGAGAGAGAGACCTAAATAAACTGGAGCAGTGGGCATTAACTGACAGAATGGTTTTTAACAGGGAAAAATGAAAAGTACTATATCTGGGCAATAAAAATGAAAAAAGCATATACAAAATGGGAGGAATAGAGCTAAGCAACAGTACATGTGAAAAAGACTTAGGTATACTAATAGATCATAGACTGAAGATGTGTCAACAGTGTGATGCAGCAGCAAAAAAGGCAAATACAATTCTGGGATGTATTAACAGAAGCATACAGTCTAGATCACGTGAAGTCATTATCGGACTTTACTTCTCTTTGGTCAGACCTCATCTGGAATACTGCGTCCAGTTTTGGGCACCACAGTTTAAGAAAGACATCGACAAACTGGAGCAAGTTCAGAGAAGAGCGACCAGAATGGTGACCGGTCTGCAAACCATGTCCTATGAGGAACGGTTACAGGATTTGGGAATGTTTAGCTTGCAAAAAAGAAGACTGAGAGGAGACTTAATAGCTGTCTACAAATATCTCAAGGGCTGTCACATTGAAGAAGGATTATCTTTATTCTCATTTTCACAAGGAAAGACTAGAAGCAATGGGATGAAACTGAATGGGAGGAGACAGATTAGATATTAGAAAAAACTTTTTGACAGTTAGGGTGATCAATGAGTGGAACAGGCTGCCTCGAGAGGTGGTGAGTTCCCCTTCAATGGACGTCTTCAAACAGAGACTGGACAGACATCTGTCTGAGATGATTTAGTGAATCCTGCTTTGAGCAAGGGGTTGGACCAGATGACCCAAGAGGTCCCCTCCAACTCTACCATTCTATGATTCTATGATCTATGATTCTATGACTGACGTCTCATCTGATTAGAGCAATTTTCTTTGTTTCTTATCCATCTTGCCAAACCTTCAGATTGACTTATTAAAGCTATGACTAGGTCACTGCAGAGTTTACCGCCTTGATCATCATGTCCTTGAAAATAAAAGGTCTCATATATAGTGTTGAGCCACCCCCGTAGTGTTCGAGTTCGGTTCGGTTCGTCGAACACCCGTGTGTTCGCCGAACTGTTCGTCGAACTGTTTGTCGAACACCTTCAAACACCATTAAAACCAATGGCAGGCAAACAAAAGCACATAGAAATACATAGAAAACACCTTGAAAGGTGTCCAAAAGCTGACAAACTGCTCAGAAGACACAACTAACACATGGAAAAGTGACAAGTACATATAGTCATGCGAAAAGAAAAGAGGTGGAGGAGTAAAAGGAGGGGGAGACACAGATATAGGCATGTCATGACCTTCTAAAATCCAAAAAGTGAGAAGCCGACACGTTCAGTCCGCTCCTGCCCGTGCCACCTCCGTGTCGCCGGGTTTGTGCCAGAGCCGCGGTGAACCCTGACGGCCAGCCCCCCTCCCCAATACTGGTGCCTGTCCGCTGGTGGGTCGAGCGAGCCCCGCTGTGGTGGAGGCAGCTCTAAGCTTTTTTATTTAAATTGTCTCTCTAATTTGAATAAATACACTTTAAATCCATTTACAAGGATCTATTGGAGGGCAAGTCTCATGCCAGCAGCCACGTAATTCCAGCTCCAGTAGCGTCCACTAAAGCTGCTGCAGTTAAAAAGCTTTTATAAGGATCGAGCTCGGCTGTCCACCGCAAGGCATCCTATGCCTTGGGGTGCCTCCTGATGCTCTTCACTGAGTATCCCGTGGTCCCGAAGCATTTCCTTTGAAAAAATGAAGTGTCCAAACTACAGGTGGTGTAGCTTGCTTAACAGCCGGGATAATCCGCTGACTAGCAGACCCTGCTACTAGGCACAAAGTATTTCCTGGGCTAGATGCAGTTAAAAATTTGTAATTAGATACTCTCGTTGGATGCTGAGAAAGCATTCCATAGAGTCTCCTGGCACGCCATATATGATTCTCTTAAAAAGCTTGGGGTAGGGGTCTAGGGGACCCTTTTATAGCCAAAATCACGGCCCTGTATCGCAATACGTCACCTAGGCTGAAGATAAATGGAACTGTAGCACCCTGAGGGCTCGGTTGCTACAGAGGTATTGCACCTCACCCAGAGGTGTGATATCTCACTCTCAGGTAAGGATGTAGTGTGGATCAGGACCCGACACCTGCATGCATTACACCACATTGCCGTGGGGCAGGGCGACCAATATGCCCCTGAGATGGGCACGACAGTCCCTGTCCCTGGCTGGAGTGGGGGGAGGGAACACTGAGGAAGGGGAACCCTGTAGTGCAGGAGCAGGGAGGAAGCAGTTCCTGGGTGCATTGAGAAGGGAGTATAAAAGGTGGGCACCATCTTAGTTCAGTGCAGAGAAGTCTGAGCAGAAGTGTCAGGGAGCAGGGGCTCTGCATGAGCTCTGCTCTGGAGGCGGGCCTAGTAACAGAGGCCCAGGCCTGGAAGAGGGAGAAGGAGGGAAGAGGAGCGGAGAAGGCTCCAGGAATGAGGAACGAAGGGATCTCAGGGGTGCGGACGGGCGAGTCGCCACCGCACGCCCGAATCCACCTGCGTGGAGGGGTCAGGCCAAAGGGGGAGACCGGTCCCCGAAACTAGTGGAGGCAGGAAACGACCCTCAGCTAGAAACAGGAGGCTGTGACATTTTATGTGGCGCAGCCCCTCGCTACACCCGCTAGGAAGGCACCACATAGGGTCAGGGAAACTGGCGCCAAGTTTACCAAGAGGAGGCCCAAGGCAGCCGGACAGAAGGGTTGGTAAGAAAGGCCAGACAAAGGACACACAAAGGGGGTCCTGTGAAGCACTCCAAAGTTATCAGGGAGTTGTCTGAGCCCCTCACCTGGTGAGCACAGTACGACGTGGGCAGCCGTTACCTGCAGACGTGGTCTGGATAATAAGAACTGTGAGTAAAGGCCCTGGACTGCATCACTGACTCCGTGTCATTACTGCTGCTGCCCTGCACCATCACCCCCATCCTCCGCATACACTGCCCTGAGGCTATACTCCTCCCGTGGGGAGTTATGCTACGCTCTGCTGCACCCACAACACCAGCCTCAGCGGTCTGCCCTGGAGCGGCGGTTCACAATGACCGCAATCCACGGGTGGCGTAGTCGGACATTTAAACATCAAAACCACATAAATAGTTCCGCCACTGGTTTGACCGCCCTGAGCCACGGAACCGGGTTGCCGCCACGGAGACTACAACCACCAGCATCCACCAAAAAGGGTCCGGCTCTGGGTGTCCCAAGGCCCAGGGGGCGCGTCAGAACATTTTCATCACCTTTCACAATCACCAATGGGACAAGGCAGGGATGTTCTCTGTCCCCTCTCTTATACATCCTAGTGACGGAGCACCTGCTCTCATCAATTCGCCATAACCCCAATATTAGGTGGATTGAGGTGGGAGGCACCGAGTACAAGTGCTCTCTATTTGCTGATGATGTCCTAGTATATATCACTCAATCACATATATCCATCCATGCTGTTATGGCTGAAATAGATCACTTTGTTACATGGTCAAATTTTAAAATCAATGCAGCGAAGTCTGAGGCCCTCGATGTCTCCCTCCCCAAATCCATATAGGATTCCATCCAGTCCAACTTTCCCTTTGCCTGGCCCTCACAGGGTATCAAATACTTAGGAATTCCTATTCATAGAGACCTCTCCCATCTATGTTATCTTAATTTTGGGCCCTTTATTGAACAACTCCATACAGACCACGGTTGGCAAGTTAGAACTGTAAGATTCACTACGTGAACCACTGGTGTTTTGTGGAAAAGCACATGTACACTGTGTTCCAAATTATTATGCAAAAAGTGTTTAGGAGTGATAAGGGAAGAATTTGTTTGTTTGTCAGTTAAACTCATTGATGGTGATGTGTGTCAGGGCTCTTTATATCACTGTAAGCAATTGCAGACACCTGTGCTAATTAGTTTGGCAGGTGTGTCCAATGAAAGGCAAGACTACTTAAGAAGGCTGTCTGACATTATTAAGCAGCCTACATTTTCTGCCAAAATGGGAAAGAAAAAGGATGTGTCGGCTGCTGAGAAGCAACAAATTGTGGAGTGTTTAGGTCAAGGCATGACTACAATCAACATTGTGCGATGATCAGGATGAAGTGTCTTGGCAATCAAGAAGTATGTAGCTGATTCACAGTACACACGTGTGCGAGCTGATAAGGGCAAATTGAGGACTCTTTCCTACAGGCAATTTCGTCAGGTTGAAAGAGCAGCGGCAAAAAAACCTTGTCATAGCAGCAGACAAGTTTTTGAAGCTGCTTGTGCCTCCAACGTCCCCCGAACAACAAGATGCAGGGTCCTTCAGAGGTTTGCAGCTGTGCATACGCCATCCTGTCGACCTCCTCTATCCACTTCACACAAGCAGAAACGGCTCCAGTGGGCCAAACATTACATGAAGACTGATTTCAAAACTGTTTTGTTCACGGATGAGTGCCGTGCAGCGCTCGATGGTCCAGATGGATGGAGTGGAGGATGGCTGGTTGATGGACAACCCACGCAAACACGGCTACAGCGCCAACAAGGAGGAGGTGGAGTAATATTTTGGGCTGGAATCATGGGGAGAGAGATTGTCGGCCCCTTTAGGATCCCTGAAGGTGCTAAAGATGAACTCCATAATGTATGTGGATTTTCTCAAACAGCACTTCCTGCCATGGTTCAAGAAGAAGAACCGTGTATTTCACAGCAAGATCATTTTTTTGCATGATAATGCACCATCTCATGCTGCACATAAAACATCTGCATCTCTGGCTGATATGGGCATAAAAGGGGACAAACTTATGGTGTGACCCCCATGATCCCCTGACCTCTACCCCATTCAGAACCTTTGGAGCATCATTAAAAGGAGTGTCTATGATGGCGGGAGGCAGTTCACATCTAAGCAACAGCTCTGGGAGGGTATTCTGTCCTCATGCAAAACAATTGAAGCAGAAACCATCCAAAACCTGACAAATTCAATGGACGAGAGAGTTCAGAAGCTCCTTTCGAACAAGGGGTCCTATGTGAAAATGTAACATCACCTAGAATAAAGTTTTGAGTTGAAAACTGTTTGATTTCAGTTTCTAACAACCTGCTAATGCTTATAATTTCAAAAATGACCATTTTTTTGGTCTTTATTAAAATGAAAAGGTTGATCGAAAAGTTTGGGGGATCTAAGAGTGTGGCAACCCAGTAGTCATGATTACTTCGAATTCTGACAATATGAGGGTCGTGCTGCAGGTAGTGCAGCAAGAAGGCACTTATGTGTCTTGCGCATCTCGGAGCCCCAAAATTATTTTCCGGGCTAGATGCAGCTAAAAATTATTATTAATTTTAAATCTGGTGAAGCTTTAGTATAGATGGCCTAATAGGATCAGTGCTACACAGTGTTACATACACCAAATTATTTTCCAGTCAAGATACAGATAAACATGATTAGTAATTTTAAATCTGCTGGAGCTTATTATAGATGGCCTAATAGAATCAGTGCTGCACACTGCTACAAAGCCCAAATTATTTTCCAGCCAAGATACAGATAAACATGATTAGTAATTTGAAAGCTTAAAACGGTTGGTAGGGTGATTTTAACCAATCATCAAGCTTTTACTCTCCCCAGGATGACACAGGGGTAGAAAAGTCATTTCGGATCCATGATTTGTTCATCTTTATGAACGTGAGTCTGTCTACATTATCAGTGGAGAGCCGCGTGCGCTTATCTGTCAGCACACCACCAGCAGCGCTGAACACACGTTCAGACAGAACGCTGGCTGCGGGGCATGACAAGATCTCCAAGGCGTAAGTGGCTAGCTCCGGCCATTTATCCAGATTGGAAGCCCAAAAAGAGCAAGGGTCCAGTGACACAGTCGTGGCTTCAATGTTTACTTGGAGATACTCCTGTACCATCGTCTCTAGGCGTTGACTATGTGTCAGACTTCTTGTCTCCTGTGGCCTTGCAAAGGATGGGCTAAAAAAGTGGTGAAATGATTCCGCAAAATTGATGTTACCAGCAGATACTGTGGTTCTGTTACGGTTTGAGTGCTGAACACTTGACGGTCCCACGGTTGGCAAGTTGGAACTGTGAGATTCACTACGTGCACCACTGGTATTTTGTGGAAAAGCACATGTAAGATTCTGCAACAGTCTCTGCTGATACTCCTGCGTGCGTGCATCCCTTTCTATGGCAGGAATAATTTCTGCAAATTTACTTTTGTACCGGGGATCTAACAGTGTGGCAACCCAGTAGTCAGGATTATTTCTAATTCTCACAATTCGAGGGTCATGTTGCAGGTAGTGCAGCAAGAAGGCACTCATGTGTGTTGCGCATCCAGGAGCACCAAGTCCCTGTTGTGTTGGTGGCGAGGTAACAATCATGCTTCCTTCCTCTGTCCTCTCCCCCCAACCTCGCACAACAGAAATGTGATCAAGGTCTCATTCATCTGATGAGTCTTCCATCAGTTCGTCCTCCACTTCTTCCTGGGCTCCTGCACCTTCCTCACTAGTTTGGCTGCTACCATGCGCCCTGGTAAAACCATCTCCCCCACCCTCACATGCCTGCCGCCTTGGTGCTGCCGACCGTCTGGACCTTGCAGATGTTAGCCCTTCCGCATACAACTCCTCGTCCTCTACTTCCTCCACCTCCTCTTGTGCCACCACCTGACTCCGAATTCTGTTTAACATGTGCTCCAGCATGTAAATCACCAGAATAGTCATGCTGATAATGGCATCGTCAGCACTAAACATCTTCGTCGCCATTTCAAAACTGTGCAGAAGGGTGCATAGGTCCCTGATCTGAGACCACTCCTCTAGCGTGATTTGCCCCACCTCTGGATCTCGTTGGCCCAGGCTATACGTCAGAACGTATTGCACCAGGGCTTGTCGGTGCTGCCACAGTCGCTGCAACATGTGCAGAGTTGAATTCCACCGGGTAGGCACATCGCATTTTAGCCGGTGAAGTGGCAGGCCCAACGACTTCTGTAGAGATGTAAGTCGCTGAGCTGCGGGATGCGAACGGCGAAAGTGAGCACACAGCGACCGTGCCCTCTGCAGAAGGCCATCTAGTCTGGGATAGTGGGCTAAAAATTGCTGGACAACCAGGTTCAACACGTGAGCCATGCAAGGCACGTGTGTGACATTGCCCCGGCGAAGGGCCGCACCCAGGTTTGCAGCATTGTCGCACACGGCCTTCCCTGGTTTCAGGTCCAGTGGAGACAACCATTCATGAAATTGGTTCTCCAGAGCTGACCACAACTCCTCAGCTGTGTGACTCACATTTCCCAGACATTTCAATGTAAAAACCGCCTGATGACGTTGAGCCCTACTGCCAGCATAGTAAGGAGGTGTGCAGGATCCCTTCTGCGCAGTTAGAAAGCTTGTGGCATGACCAGACAGGCTTTGGGTGCAGGTGGAAGACCGAGAGGAGGTTGAGGAGGCAGAAGCAGTGGAGGAACTTTGACATAAAGAGGATTGACGCACAACTCGTGGGGACGGCAAGACTTGGACAGCAGCCCCTTGTCCTGCTGTCACCATAGTTACCCAGTGCCCAGTCAGCGACATGTAACGCCCCTGTCCATGCCTACTCGTCCAAGTGTCTGTGGTGAAATACACCCTGTCACACAAAGAGTTTCTCAAAGAAGCGGTGATGTTGTGTGCGACATGCTGGTGGAGCGCAGGCACACCTTTCTTTGAGAAGTAGTGCCGACTGGGCATCTGGTACTGGGGCACTGCGACGGACATAAGGTCTCGAAAATCCTCTGTGTCCACCAGGCGGAAAGGCAGCATTTCTGTAGCCAAGAACTTGCAGATGGTGAAATTCAACCTCTTAGCTTTCTCATGGCTAGGAGGAAATGGTCTTTTACTTGTCCACATCTGAGGGACCGAGGGCTGGCTATTGTGCTTAGACGGAGTTGATAAGGGTGTCCCCGGCAAACTGCCGGTCTGTGAGGAAGATGCAGGCGGACATGTTAGGTTGCCTTGATCCAAAGGTGGTGCTATCGATGTCGGACAGCGCTCAACACCAGCTGGTGTTACCACCTCCAAAGAAAATGATGACCTGCCAATCACGCTGGCTGTTGCAGGTAAAGAGGTGGCAGGTCTGCGCCCCAAAACAGGTGTGACTGCTGTCCCCCCAGTCACAGAGGATGAAGAGGCCGCGGATGCACAAGATATGGCAGACGGTGGTTGGCCCGGCTGGCTAGGCCGCATTGTAGCACACTGAGCTTCCCACTGCAGCTTATGCTTCATGTCCATGTGCCGGTTCATGCATGAAGTACTCAAACTATGTATTTTTTGGCCTCTACTTAGCTTTTGCTGACAAATGTTACAGATAACATGAGTTGGGTCATCTTTATCGATCTGAAAAAATGCCCAGGCTATGCAAGGCTTAGCACCCATGCGACCTGAAGAGCCACCACGACTTGTGGTGAGAGGCAGAGTTGTGTTTGAGGATGCAGTTGTTGACGTGCTTCCAGTACTACGTCTCTGTCCAGGAAGGCGCAACCTGACCTCGTCATCACTAGCATCTTCCTCCATCTCCTCTGCTGACCTCATCTCTTGGCTGACTGTGGGTTGACAGTAAGTGGGATCTCCAACCTCATCATCATCACCCTGTGCGTTATCACACCCGTCGTCCTCAGAGCCAACCTGTTCCTGCCCTGACAAAAAACTAAAGTTGTCGCTCCAATCAGGTATTTGAGTCTTATCATCGTCTTCCTCATTGTCTCCACCAACAGGAGTTAGAGTTTGGGAATGAGGGTCTACATTATGGTCAGAACCTTTTGCGTCTGGTCCTGGATCCGACTCATAAAGATTCTGGGCATCAGTGCAGATCATTTCCTCGTCTGGATTCACAGAAGCGCTGGAGTCGACCTCTGATTCCCAGGCTATAGTATGAGTAAACAGCTCTGCAGACTCAACCATCTGTTCTACCTCATACTCAGACGGGCAGCTGGAGATTTGGGAGCTGTGAGGAAGCAAGTGCGATTGGGGTGACACCTTTGAGGACTGGAGTATTTGTGATGTTGAAGTTGATGTGGAGGAGAGCCCACTTAAAGGAGCACTTGATATCCGTTGAAGCACCTGCTGTTTTTGTGCCTCATCTGGAATTTGTAGCGATTGGCGTGGGCGTAAGAAAGGGATCTTATCACATTGTCCGCTAAAAGAAGTAGACATTTTAGTTTGGCTGGAAGATGGTCTTTCTTCTGCAGATGTTACTGTTGCTTTAACACCTACCCCACGGACACAACCTTTTTTCCCCTTCCCAACACGCCTATTCCCCTTTCCACCAGCAGCAGGCCTTTTTCCACTCATTTTGGTGGTTAACTAATTAACAACTCTGGAGTTGTTTGCACAAAAAAACAATGGATGGGAACCGAGCAGAGCTGAGTGGCCAAACTGTGGTATTAGGCCAAAACTATTGGCTGGGTTAGATGCAGAAAAAAATTATATTCAATTTGCAACCTGATGGAGGTCAGTATAGATGGACTAATAGAGAAAGTCCCACACACTGCTAGAAGGCCAAATATTTTTTCAGAGCTAGATGCAGATAAAAATTATTTTTAATTTGCAACCTGATGGAGGTCAGTATAGATGGACTAATAGAGAAAGTCCCACACACTGCTAGAAGGCCAAATATTTTTTCGGTGCTAGATGCAGATAAAAATTATTTTTAATTTGCAACCTGATGGAGGTCAGTATAGATGGACTAATAGAGAAAGTCCCACACACTGCTAGAAGGCCAAATATTTTTCAGAGCTAGATGCAGAAAAAAATTATATTCAGTTTGCAACCTGATGGAGGTCAGTATAGATGGACTAATACAACAAGTCCCACACACAGCTAGAAGCCCAATATTTTTTCAGAGGTAGATGCAGAAAAAAATATATTCAGTTTGCAACCTGATGGACGTCTGTATAGATGGATTAATAGAACAAGTCCCACACACAGCTAGAAGCCCAATATTTTTTCAGAGGTAGATGCAGAAAAAAATATATTCAGTTTGCAACCTGATGGAGGTCAGTATATATGGACTAATACAACAAGTCCCACACACAGCTAGAAGCCCAATATTTTTTCAGAGGTAGATGCAGAAAAAAATATATTCAGTTTGCAACCTGATGGAGGTCTGTATAGATGGATTAATAGATCAAGTCCCACACACAGCTACAAGCCCAATATTTTTTCAGAGGTAAATGCAGAAAAAAATATATTCAGTTTGCAACCTGATGGAGGTCAGTATAGATGGACTAATACAACAAGTCCCACACACAGCAAGAAGCCCAATATTTTTTCAGAGGTAGATGCAGAAAAAAATATATTCAGTTTGCAACCTGATGGAGGTCTGTATAGATGGATTAATAGAACAAGTCCCACACACAGCTAGAAGCCCAATATTTTTTCAGAGGTAGATGCAGAAAAAAATATATTCAGTTTGCAACCTGATGGAGGTCAGTATAGATGGACTAATACAACAAGTCCCACACACAGCTAGAAGCCCAATATTTTTTCAGAGGTAGATGCAGAAAAAAATATATTCAGTTTGCAACCTGATGGAGGTCTGTATAGATGGACTAATACAACAAGTCCCACACACAGCTAGAAGCCCAATATTTTTTCAGAGGTAGATGCAGAAAAAAATATATTCAGTTTGCAACCTGATGGAGGTCAGTATAGATGGACTAATACAACAAGTCCCACACACAGCTAGAAGCCCAATATTTTTTCAAAGGTAGATGCAGAAAAAAATATATTCAATTTGCAACCTGATGGAGGTCAGTATAGATGGACTAATAGAATGATGCTATGCCCAAAAGATTTTACTTCACTAGGTGCAGTAAAAAAATTGGTATTCTATACACAGGTGGTATATCTTGCAACACAGTTAGGCTACTCCACTGACTAACACACTCTGCAATAGGCCAAAAAGGATTAGCTTTGCTAGATTCAGCCAAATGCTGTGAAAAAAACTTGCACAGCACTGGCACAGACCTGCCTGGCAAAAACTGATAGGAACTGATGTAACCTAGTCCTGAAAAGGACTCCAATTACAATTAGTCTTTACTCCCACAATCTATCTATTTAAGAGCACAGACCTGCCTGATAAAAGTCGTAGGAAATGCTGTAACCTAGTCCTTAAAAGGACTGCAATCACAACTATTCCCTACTCCCAAGCTATCTGTAGATTTGTGAGAAAATTGGCCTGAAATTACCAAGGTATAGCGCACACAGCAACAGCGGTGCCATCTAACACGCAGCTGCAGCAGTGAGAAAATGGTGGCGACGGGGAAAATGGCTTGATCTTATAGGGCAAGGACATGTGACATACACTGCCAATGACACATGCCCTTGCTTGTGTGAAAAAAAGCACTTCGCTCCGTGTGTGCGCTGCTGATAGGCTGACAGATTGCACCTCCCCACTGTAAATGCGGGAAAGAGAAAAAAAAATGGAGATCTTCATTGTTCCTGCAGAGATCGATCCCCTGCCCCTCCCCCCACCCCGCTGTACACTCAAACTGCGTATTAACATTAATTTTCATCATTACTGAGAAAAAATACAGTTATGATTTTGGTGCACGAACAGTTATCGAACATAACCTCGAACAGCCGAATTTTTCTCAAATTGTTCGTGTTCGCCGAACGGCTCGAACACCGCCCAAAGCAGCTCGAATTTGAGATTGGCGAACAGTTCGAGTAGAACAACGCTCATCTCTACTCATATACACACATTTGTTTCCTGAATAAGAAATCCCCCCCACTGCCCCGCTGAATACTGACATGCACCACCATTAATATATAATTAGCCATTGTGCAACCCATTATTCAAAATATACATTGATAAGCCAACACTAAGCCCCCAATTATAATTAGCCACTTTTCCCGCTCCCAATAAATATATAAATTATTTAGCCTCTGTGCTCTTTCCCCTGATTCAATATCAGTTACTTTCCTGTGTCCTCAACCCACCAACACTATGCACCTCCTGCTCTCCCAGTTCATTAAAATTACATGTCCTCCCCAATTCAATAAAATAACATGACCTCCTTAATTCATTATAATTATTTGCCCCCCAATTAAGTATAATTACATGCCCCCCAATTCATTATGTCACTAATCTCTCCATAAGATCCCTGTAACTTCACTTCCTCTTTTGGCTGGTACGTACATGCTGGCACAATGATATAATTGCGCCAACACAGGCTGAGTCATAGAGAAGGTGATGGGCACTTCCTTTAGCTCTGTTGTTATTCTCTATTTCTGGCAGCAGCAGAGCTAAAGGAATGCTCCCTGCTGAGCGCTAAACGATGGTGGAGCAAAAAAATCTTATAATGAGGGCAATCTAGCCATGGGCCCCCCTTTATTATAATCTGTCTCTGGTATTGAAAAGCAAAGACTGTTCAGTTTAGCACAGAATAGCCCTGTGGGAATTTGGACTGTCTTACCCTGTTCCTGCCCCTGAAGACAACAATTGCGCTATGTGTATAGTTTCATGCCGTTTTACATATAATGTGAATAGTGATGTGTGTCTTATATAATATGTTATGTAATGTAAAGTGTTAATGTATAATGTGAGTAGTGCATAGTACGAAATTAGCTTACGAATATTATTTACCAAATGGGGAAACCCCATATAAAACCCCTCACTATGGGCTATAAAATTTAACTTTTATTCCTCATTCAATTAAAATGCACACTGGGTATTAAAAATCGTCCCTAGTCTACCTAACCATTTTTGTATAAAAACTTATATTATTTTGTTTTGATGACTACATGGGAAGCCACCATTTGTGGTAGAATAGGACAACAGTTTATACTAGCACATGTCCACCCAACATATTTCATCACTTTAGTGGCGTCATCAGGGGATAAGACACTGGCATGAATGGCTACCAGCCAGGCACAACTTCTATATATAGCCTCTGTGTATACTCATAACCAATCAGGGTGTATCCTCCAAATTACAGGATATGATCACCCACCTCAACACTCCAATCCATGTCATCAAGAGATCCATCCCATCATAATAAGAGGAAGTACCGATGTTAGAAGTAATGTAATACTCTGTCATGGGGAGCATTTTGCCCCTTTGTAACCATGGTAGCCCTTAACCAATCCAACATCTCACTCTCTATTCCTCCCCAATCCTATTCTGACATGTCACCTGTGATGTCATGTAAACGTGGCGCAATAGCATTGTTTCACTCAACAGCAAATCACCACGCTGTAAACAAAATGTACTTACTATGTCTCAGGAAGGTCCCTCCAATGTTCACCCTCGTTCCTTGTACCCGCTCAGAGGTGGCCTCATCATCGCGGCCATCACCGCGGTTACCCCCAATAGGATACTGTATCACGGGAATATACCTCCAATGTCCATCCTCCATTGTTGCAGTCAATCAGAGGCAGGGCCTCATTGGCTATGCGTGCAGCTCACCATTCAGACATCGACACAACATCATGATCGTCACAGTGACGTGGCAGAAGCCGATTGGATGTATCAGCGAGCTCATCAAAATGAATATTGCTCGCTGATTGGACAAAGGTCCCTTGTCTCCCTATGATTTTCACATCTCTCTCTATTATATGTCACACGGTAGCACCGTCATTAAACTAGCTAAATTGCGATTGGCTCTACCAAACAACTTTACATCTCCAATGTGTTTGGTTTAGCAATTGCATAGGATGTTGGATAAGAACAATAGTTTTAGTCTATAGGATAGGAAATAGTTAATGATATAACTAGCCCAGTGGGTGGGAACTAGTGTTAATAAAAGGGGGGCACTTTCTGCTAGACAGAGAGATAGGAAAGTGCAGTGTCAAGGACAAGTTCGGGTGCTGTGGGCTGCTAGGGGCAGAATGTGCCAGTCGTTCAATGCAGTGGGAGGCCGTACTGTTATCCCTTGTGATCATTCCTGTAACGTCCGGAGCCTAGAGCTTGGTCCAGGTACCATGGAGAGGATCTGGTCTTCTGACATCTCAAAATTTGTGGAATCACATGAAGAGCAGGTGGCCAGTCCCGGATGCACTGCTGAAGTGGACATGAAATCCCTGAGGCTGACAGAGTCAGTGGGCTTAAGGATAGTCCAGGACGAACGAGTAGTAGAACTGAAGAGGTACTGTACTACGGTAGGAAGAAACATGAAAGGCTGTGCCCTATCCCACATGTCATCACCTGATATACTTGAACTGACCAGTAAATGTTTGCTTGTTGCAATGAACTTGGTGTACCCTGAATTGTGTGTGGCGGCTCCTGAGTATGGAAGCCTGGCGGCAACGAAGGCCTACAGCCTACAAGTGAGTATGAAGCACCCCACACCTGACAGTGCACTGGGACATTTTTTGTCTGTAAAGTGTCAGTTAGTAACCGGACAGCGGTCTCCAGAGGGCCTTAAAAATTGCCCAAATCGATGGGAACAGTGCTCAATTGACATGGGGACAGCATGGGGAAGACCCCAAGAAGCATTTCTGACTCCCAGGTCACTTCTGTCAACAGCAGAGGTATTACTCCACTTTTACGGACTCACAATAAAACATGCCAAAATGAAGCCAAAATGGATTTTCCTGGGAAATATGTTAAGGAACATCCTTTCCAGGGTAATGACTTGTATATAAAGCAAAATAAATAGCCAAAAACTAAAATGCTCCTCCACACCTTGGGCTATGTTCACATGTAGCATTTTTGATGCGTTTTTGCACTTTTGCATTGCTTTCAATCGTGACAAATGCATTCACCAGGAAATGTCATTTTAACATTTTACAACCTTATCTGGCCATGTGGTGTGTGAGATATCATCAGACACATCATGTTTCATTTATGAAGGAGGGACTCTGAAAGTCACAAAGCCTATTTTATAGGGCCATCAGGTGACCTTTACTATTCTTAAAGAGCCAGCAGTCGGCCCTCACTATTCTTAGAGAGCCATCAGCCGGCTATGTTTTATTGTTCCCATTACTAAAGAGTGGGTCTCCTTTACTGTTATTGCGTATACAGTGAGTGGCAGGGCTGTCCAAAATTTGGACGTACCCCGATACCACTTTGAAAATTTGGATGCACCCCAATACCCCTTTGAACAGACTTAGAGGAGGGCCTCCTGAAAACAATGTTCCCATTATTAGGAAGTAGGTCTCCCATTGTGTTTGCCTATGCAGTGAATGCAAGGGTTGCCAAAAATTTGGAGGCACTCCAATGCCCCTTGGAAGAGACGTGGAAGTCAGAGGGCCTCCTGAAAATAATGTTCCCATTATTAGGAAGTGGGTCTCCCATTGTGTTTGCCTATGCAGTGAATGCAAGGGTTGCCAAAAATTTGGAGGCACTCCAATGCCCCTTGGAAGAGACGTGGAGGACGGCCTCATAAAAAAATGTTCCTATTAGAAAGGAGCGGGCCTCCTATACTTGTAATGCTCATGCACTAAATATATGGGCTGACAAACATTTACCCCTGGGGGGTATACATGAACATACTATATAAATAAACACCCTTTAAAAAAATTATGTGGGTGTTGCATCACAGACCACGGTCACCCTGGTGATATGGTGGTGGAGGATGAGGAGAAGGAGGAGGACAAGAGCAAATAGCCAAAATCAGGAAGCGTATACCCATGTCTGTGTGTGAAAAGGTGCATGGGAATACACCTCCCAAGAAAAGACACTGGATTTGAGTTTATATTACGCTGCTATTATTCGGTGGTGTTGAGAAGTCTGGCCCAATACAGCACTTGTTCATTTTTATAAGAGTCAGCCTGTCAGGGCCTTCTGGTACTGCCCCATTTTTGTAGACCTGTCCACCTCAGGAATAAGAGATATAAAGTTCTCCTTGTAGCGTGGGTCTAGAAGTGTCACCAACCAGTAATGACTGTCACTCAAAATTTTGAGAACGCGAGGGTCATGGGAAAGGCAGCGTAACAGAAACTCAGCCATGCGTGCCAGACTACCAACAGGCAAGAATTTCGTGTCCTCACCAAGAGGATGACTGACCATGGTCTCCTCCTCCTCCTCCTCTCTGTCCTCTGGCCATCCACACTGAACAGAGGATATGACAGCTGTGCAGGTAGTACCATCTATAGCGCATGAAACTAGCTCCTGTTCTTCCTCCTCCTCCTCTTCCTCATTGTCCCCCAATGCACGTTGGGATGAGATGAGGCTGAGCTGTATGTAATCACCCTGTATGGTTCCTTGCTCCATCTCATCATGCTCTGCCTGCAATGCATCCTGTTTGATTGAGAGCAAAGAACATTTCAGGAGACAGAGAAGTGGGATGGTGACGCTAATTATGGCATCATCGACACTCACCATCTTGGTGGAGTCCGAAAAGTTTTGGAGGATGGTACATATGTCTGACATGCATGTCCACTCCTGAGGTCTTTTGTGTGGAGTCTGAACTGAATACCGATGGCCTTGTTGATTCTGGTACTCAACAGCTGCCCTCTTCTGCTCACAAATCCTTCCCAACATCGCAGTGTAGAGTTCCAACGTGTGGGGACATAACACACCAGTCTGTGAACCGGAAGCTGCAAACGCTGCTGAAACATGGCGAGGGCAGCGGAAGCTGTAGGTGACTTTCTCAAATGGGCACACAGGCAGCGAACTTTAACAAGCAGATTCGGCAGCTCCGGGTAGGATTTGAGAAACCGCTGAACCACGAGGTTAAGCACATGGGCCAGGCATGGTACGTGTTTGAGCTCTCCTCGCCTCAGAGCCGCCACCAGGTCCCGGCCCTTGTCACACACGACCATGCCTGGCTGTAGGTTCAGCGGTGTGAGCCACAGATCTGCCTGCTCGTTCAGAGCTGTCCACAACTCTTCAGCATTGTGTGGTTTGTCACCTAAGCATGTTAGCTTCAGTACAGCCTGTTGCCGCTTGGCCGAGGCAGTGCTGCAGTGCTTTCAGCTTGTGACTGATATGGTCATTTTGGAGATGGAGGCTGAAGAGGAGGAGGAGGCTGAGGAGGATGAGGTGCAGGAGCTGTATACCGTGGGGGCAACCATGATTTACCTAGGGCCCGCAATCCTTGGTGTCAGGAGGACATTTTCCGTCCCAAGGTCTGACTGGGTCCCGACTTCCACTATGTTAACCCAGTGTGCAGTCAGCGAGATGTACTGTCCCTGCCCACAAGCACTTGTCCATGTGTCCGTGGTTAGGTGGGATTTCCCGGTAACTGCATTGTTGAGGGCACGGCTAATATTTTGGGACACGTGCTTTTGTAATGCGGGGACGGCTGGTGACCGAGTACTGAGGGACGGCTGCCACCATCAGGTTGCGGAATGCTTCCATCTCCACGAGCCTAAAAGGCAACATTTTGAGCGCAAGCAGTAGTGAAATTTTAGAATTTAGCAGTGTGGCCTGTGCGGCGTTGGCTGCATATTTGCACTTGCGTTCCAAGGACTGGGGTATGGACAACTGAATCCTGCGCTGAGACAAGGACATGGACGTGCTTCCTGATGCTGGTACTTGAGAGTGTGCAACAACAGGTGCAGGGCAGGAGGCATCTTCGCATGCACCATGGACGGGGGATTGGCTTGCATGCACAACAGCAGAAGAAGCAATGGTGCCACCCGCAGACACTGTTCCTGGACCCTGGGGTTCAGCCCACAAAGTTGGGTGCTTTGCTGCCATGTGCCTGATCATGCTGGTGGTGGTCAGGCTGCTAGTTTTGCCACCCCTGCTGATGCTGGCCTGGCAGATCGCGCAAATTGCCTTTTTGGGGTTATCGGCAGAGTCTTTAAAAAACAACCAGACTCGGGAAGACCTAACAGTTGTACTGGCAACTTCCTTCGTGTTGGTGTTACGGGGAGTGGTAGCCTGCGGCCACCACACTGCTTCTTCCTGCCTGTTGGGGTGCTCTGCCTCCCTCCCCCTGTGTGCTCTCCTCGCTCTGCATGTCCTCTTTTCAGGTTGGGTCTGTTACTATATCATCCACCACCTCGTCTTCCACTTCCGCACCCTGGTCCTCCTCCTGACTTTCTGGCAATTGTGTCTCATCATCGTCCACCTCTTGTGACACTTTCCCATCGTCGCCTTCATGTGACCGTGGCTGCTCAGATATTTGGGCATCGTTACATGCGATCTCCTCTTGCCTCGCTTTAAGTGTACTGGGCGAGAGGCCCGCATCTATAAATGGAAAAGTGAACCGCTCTACAGAATGTCCAAGTGTGGGATCATTTGTCTCTGGGCACTCGGCATGGTGGGAGGAAGGAGGATCAGGGTGAGGAATATGCGGTCCAGACTCATGGCTACTGAGACTTGACCGTGTGGAAGACAGGTTGGTGGTGGTGGTGGCTAAGTGACTGGAAGCATTATCCGCTATCCAACCAACAACCTTTTGACACTGCTCTGGGTTCAATAGCGGTGTGCTGCTGTCCTCTAGGAATTGGGACACGAAGGTCAGGCGAGAAGATGTGGGTGTTAGTTGTGGCACAATTTCAGCTTGCCCACGGCCTTGGCCTCGGCCTCTGCATGCACCATCACCATCACTTCCAGTTCCCTGTCCCTTGCCATGTGCCTTGTCCATTTTAAATGTTGCACAATATCTTCCACGCTCACTACAAATGACTGAATTTGGAGAGAACTTGTATGTGATCCGTGTGACGGACAAACCATAGTTTTAAATACCTGGCCTGTAGGTAACTGTTTTGAACAGCAATCTGGTGTCAATTACTTCACTGACACACTGAAACAAATTTTTAATGGAGGTCAGAAATGGCAGTATTTTCTGAAAACGTATATGTGATCCGTGTGATGGAGAAAGCACAGTTTTAAATACCTGGCCTGTTGGTAACTATTTTGAACAGCAAACTGGTGTCAAAAACTTCGCTGACACAGTGAAAAAAAATTTGAATGGAGGCCAAAAATGGCAGTATTTTTCAGAAAACGTATATGTGATCCGTGTGACGAAGAAAACATACTTATATAGCTGGATTTTTAGCGCTGTAATATGGAAAGGACCTGGCTGTATTCTGCAGTGCCAACAAGCAAATGGCGCAGAAAAACGGTGTTCTCTGGATTGCTTTTTGAGCAAATAATGAGGATTAAGATCCAAAAAAAATTATCCTGGCCCCTGAGACCTCGGCCTTTGTCTAGAAATATCTAACAGCAGCAGAAGGCAGAACTGGAATGGAGCCTCTTGTGCTACAGTATATGCACTTCAGTCTGCTATATACACTGCCTGCCTGCCTATATACAATACCTGCTTGATATCTCTGAAGATGGATTAGTCCTCAGAAGGACTGTTGAGATGGATATGTGTAATGCACTTATTTTCTCCCTACACTACCTACTACACAACCAAATCTCTCCCTAGCTCAGCAGCACCTCTCCCTACACTGCCTGATTCTGGAGTGACTGTGACAAGCATGGCGGCGCTCGGTCTGAAATAGACCTGATGACGCTGTGCGGCCAGACAATCACTGTAATGCCACAACCACCATGGCTGCGACATTACAATGAGTGGCAGGCAATCCCTGCATGTTGATTAGTGCTCTAAAGAGCGCCAAACATGCAAGGAGGGGACCCGAGCATCCACCCGAGCATCTCGCAAGTACTCGGCGAGCTCCGAGCATCTCGAGTACTGAGATGCTCGGGCGAGTACCGAGTACTTGCGAGTATTCATCACTAATAGATAGTAGTAATGAATGTTCGTGCTTGGTGATGTTTAGATATCACTCGAGTATCTGGGTGCTCGGATGTGCTCGGCACTCAACGAGCATTGTCTGGTGCTCGGATGTAATGCTCGAATTCCTGCCCAGCATGTTTGGAGCCTGTTACACAGCCAATAAACATGCAGGGAGTGCTTGCCAGTCATTGTAATACCGTAGCCATCTTGGTAGGGGCATTATTGTGATTGACCGGCCACATTACCTCATCAGAGGTTATTAAAGGATGCTCGGCACGCTGATGCCATTACACAGCTCAGGGACAGTTATGATTGGAGGGAGACAGTAGTTGTCCAGGCCTGTGTGCACAGTTTCAGGAATCAGAGTCCTCAAGTGGTGAAACTGTTGCTGAACCACCATACTAAAAGTGCTTCTAAGGGCTAACCTTGTGCTTTTCTGTTTCTATGGGACACATCCTGCATTTAGCGTAGGGACAGCTGCAGGAGCAGAGCTTAGGGGTTTGCAGTCCATGGCTAAATATATAGCTGCTGCAGGTGACCCATTTTTTTTGTGAAAAAAATGATTGTATTGTCATCCATACAGTTTAACCTGCTTTGTGTTAAATTGCTGTGGTTTTAAACTAAAAAAAAATCCTTAAAAAATTGACTGTATTGTCATCCATACATTTTAACCTGTTTTGTGTTAAATTATGGTGTTTTTAAACTCTAAAAAAAAGGCTTTGCCTGCTGAAGGTGACCAATTTTTTTTGTGAAAACATTTTCTGGATTGTCATCCATACAGTTTAACCTGGTTTGTGTTAAATTACAGTGGTTTTAAACTCCAAAAATACACTTTGCCTGCTGGAGGTGACCAAAATTTTTTTGTTCAAAAAATTACTGGATTGTCAGCCATTCAGTTTAACCTGCTTTATGTTAAACTACCGTGGTTTTAAACTGAAAAGAAAACATTTTTCGTGCTGCAAGTGACCACATTTTTTTTTTATTAACATTTTTTATTTTCAATTAGTCAAGGAACCTTGGTTTTCAGAGACCTTAAATTAGAAAATGTGTAAGGCGTGCGGTAAGGGATGGGGAAGTGGAAGTGCTGATGATGCATGCAGACACCAAGGACATGGGCAGGTGTGACTGTGCCTGTTGCAGGAGCACAAGAAATACATCCATCCATGACACATTGCTTCCTGTCCCAGCTTACAGGGAGGCACGTGACACTACTTTAGAAGCCAGGCCAGTGTGATCAGGTGGTCGGTTGGATAGCAAATAATGCTTCTGTGACGCCCTGCTGTGCATGGAGCCACAGATCCTGGAGGGGTGCATTTCAGGTTTTCTCCACAAGAGGCCCTCAGAACATACACACACCTCCACCTTCCACCTCAGACCACCAGAGGGAGCCCGGATAGGGATATAAATAGGGAAGGTGGAGTGATTCAGCAGTTCCTGCTCAGACACAGAAGGAGTCAGTCTGTGAACAAGTTCCCTTCAGGAAGGAATGGAGACAGAACAGTCTGGAGTCCACAGCCAGTTCCTGCAGAGTGAGACACAGAGAAACAGGTCAGTCTGCAGTGGAGCTCAGTCAGACTCAAGCAGCTCTAGCTAAGTGAGCTAGGAGCGTTGCTGATGCTCAGAGAGCAGCAGAAGAGGCAGCCACCAAACTGCCAGTGTGTATAGCCTAGTGAGGGCCTGAGTAGGCCGAAGGCTAGAGGAGTGAGTAGCATTGGGGGCAGAGGAGCTTTACCAGCTCACCCCAGAAACCATATTCCAGATATCGGGTCCGGGTCTGCAGGGATTCTTTACACCCAGCAGAAGACAACCAGAACCCCTGGCGAACTACATGTCCCAGGAATACCAAACGCTGACTGTTATGCCAGGGTCAGGAGTTACCGAGGCCCCATATACCAGGGAGTGTGTACTCCAACAGAAGGCCCTACCACAAGATCAGCCGGTGCAGAACAGAGACTAAGTTAGGCCTAGCTCCAGGCAGGCCAAAGACTAACACTAAGCGGCGAAGAAACAGGAGGCCCTACACCTGCTCACTGGGGAGAGTCCTGCAGTGCACCCCTCACCCTACAGTGCTCCGGACGGTACCTGCATTTCCACCAGTAAAAGGTACAGAAGCAAACCGTGTGTGTGTGTCCCCTGTCCTTCCTTGGACCCGGCTGGGTCACCGCCTTATCGTGCACCTCGTCAAACATCGCTGCCCTGAGGCCTAGCTCCACCTGTGGGGAGCTACACCATCAAAGCTGCCGTAACACCGGCCTCAGTGGACTGCCGCAGCGCTGGTGATCCTCACCAGACACCACAGGTGGCGTCACGAACTTTGACATTTTATTTTCCCCTTTTTTTTTAAGAGGGACCCCAGGGTACTGGCCCGGGAGCCGACCACTGCGACATCCCCCAAGACCAGGCATTAAGGCCCGGGCGCCGTGTAGTCCCCATCCCCTGGGCGCCACACTTCCAGCATCACCCAGTCTTGTACACGGTCCAGTCTCACCAGCCAAGAGTATAAATCACTTAATCCTCACCCTGATTCTCCTTCCTCCCACCATGAGACCAGTGAACCCACACTATGACACTCTGAGAAGCTCTCTACATCATCATTTCTTGATTGTGGCCTCTTGCCCTGCATGTTCCAAGAGGGACAGGAGGACATGATGTTTAGAGCAGCCACAGTCACTAAAAGATGATGGTGGGGAATGGCAAATGTCATCTAAGGAGGTAGATGATGATGACACATAGTTGCCGATAAGTCATGCTGTTGTTAAGTTACCATGCGGACCAGGGTGCGGCGGTGGAAGACGAGGTGGTGGATGACAAAGACACTGACCCAACCAGTGAAGCTGGCATGCAGAGTGATGACAGCAGTGCTGAGGGGGAGGGATTGGCAGAACCGAAACAGTCAGGAAGAGGCAGTGGGGTGACCAGAGAGAGAAGAAGGGCAACTGTTCCGGAGAGCACCGACACGCTTGAATTTTTCCATCAAAGAGTTAGGTGTTCCCCAGTTTGGGACTTTTTTAAAGAGAGAGTTCTGAGATGCCCACAATTGGTGCCAGCGGGTGACACCACTGCCTCTTCCCCTGTGCTAGGTACTTGCCAATCCCCTTTCCATGACACTGGCGCAGATGCCTCCCGCCCTACACATGTCCTTGCCCATTCTGAGGCACCATCATCACACACTTTCAAATGATTTTTCCAGCACAGCATTCAGCTGTCCCTACCCCAGGCCTTGAAATGAAAAAGAAAGTTCCCAGCCATCCATACACAAGCCCAAACACAAAAAAGCAGGCACATTTCCAGGCTGCTTTCCGGGGAAATGTTGCTGTTTAGGCTTGTGGACACAGAGGATTTCCGCCGACTGATTTTGGCAGCCGTACCTCAGTATTCAGTCCCCAGCCGCTACTATTTATCCCAATATGGCGATCCTGCCTTGTACCAGCTTGTGTCCAGGAACATCACCCGTGCCCTTACCAATGCAGTTATTGGGATAGTCCACTTAATGACCAATATGTGGACAAACGTTTGTGGCCAGGGACTCTACATTTCCCTGACTGCACACTGGATGAACCTTGTGGAGGCTGGGGCCGAGTCCAATCCTGGAACGGCAGATGTGCTATTGATGCTGAGGATTGCTGGTCCTACTTCTATCAGGGTTTCCTCCACAACCTACAACAGATCATGCACCTCCTCCCTCTCAGCCTCATCCTCCATCTGCGATTTGTCATCTCAGAGCACATCATCCACATCAGTCAAAAGCTGGAACCTCTGCAGCACTGCTTCAGCGAAGCAGCAACAGGCTCTGCTGAAGCTAATTTGTCTAGGAGATAAACATCACACCACCGCAGAGTTGTTGAAAGGAATAACAGACCAGACATATCTGTGGCTCTTGCCATGTGTGATAATAACCTAACCTTGTGGCTGTGAAGCTTGGCAAGCTCACACACTTACTATGCTTGGACCACTTGCTTAACTTAATAGTTCTGCGGTTTCTGAAAACCTACACAGATTTGCCAAAGCTACTTGTCAAGGTACGTCGCATGAGTGCCTATTTCCGCAAGTTAACTACTGCTGCCGCCACTCTGGTAGTGCTGCAGCTGCGCATGCAAGTGCCAGCTAACCGACTGGTGTGTGACATAACAACACTCTGGAACTCCACGCTGCACATGCTGGCACGGTTTTGTGAGCAGCAGAGGCCAGTTGTTGAATACCAGCTACAACACGCTCATCAGTATTTTGGTCAGCCTCCACACATAACAACTGAAGAGGGGGCATGGATGACTGACATTTGTAAGGTTCTCCAAGACTTTGAGGACTCCACAAAGATGGTCAGCGGTGTTGATGCCATAATCAGCGCAACAATCCCACTTCTGTGTTTACTAAAACAGTCGCTGCTCACAATTAAAGATGAAGCTTTGCATGCAGACCAGGTGAAGATGGAGGAAGACATGCGACAGGGAGATACTACCCAACCCAGCCTCACCTCATCTGCTCAGTGCGGATTGGGTAGCAATGAGGTGGAGGAAGAGGAAGAACAGGAGCTGGTTGCTAGTGCAACAGAGGCTAGTGCTCACACAAGCTTCATTCCTTCTCTCCTATGTGGATGGGTTAAGGAGAGGAATGAAAAGGAAGAGAGGGAAGAGAGGGAGGAGGATGAGATGGAGAGTCGTCATCATGGTGGAGAAAGGGAAGTGTTGGTTGTATGGAGCTTGGCACATATGGCCGACTTTATGTAACTGACTTTATGGCCTTTCCCGTGACTCTCTCGATATATTCATCTTGGGCAAAAAACAGTGCTGATTGTTCACCCTGCTATACCCACACTACAAGGAGAAACTTGCATCTCTCCTTTCTGAGGCGGAGAGGTCTACTAAAATATACCAGAAGGCCATTGTGGAAGAAAATATGTTGAAAAAATTCCGATCAGACAACGATAGCGGCTGGGGGCAAGCTTTCTTGCCAAAGCTAGGAGGAGAGGCGAGGGAGACACACACCAGATACAGCAGAGGCAGGGGTACACTATCAAAGGCCTAGGTCAATTTCATGACACCCTCCCAGCGTCCAGGCCCCGATGACCTGTCATTTTTTACAAAGAGGGTTTTAAAGTAGTAGTAGTAGTAGTTTTTAAGTAGTTTTTAAAGATGGTCAAGCAATACCTGGCCGACCAAACCAGCGCTGGGGGGTGCCTAGATTAGCCCTGACTTTTCCACACTACCAGATGACAGCAGCACATAAAGTGTTTTTAATCTTCAATATTTGAATGTTGTTGTCTTCAAGAGTCTATGAATGACCCTGCTTGTAATTTTTGTCTGGCTTTGTTCTGTGTGCAGAGTGTAAGAGTACGACAACTACACTTTGTTCATAATATTTGAATGAGGTACTACACTTGGTGCCTTCAAGAGTGTATGGATGATTCTGCTTGTAATTTTTGGCAGGCTTTGTACTTAGTGCATAGCATTTATGAGTCTAGCACTATATGACAATTTGAACAGAATGTGTATGAGGCCCTCCTTTATGTCTAATATAGGGTGTATCTGACCCCCTCTTCCATTCTAATTTTTGTCATTTCTTGATTCCTTCAGAAATTACACTAAAATTTCCAATTTTTTAATAAAAAAATTCAATTTTGGTTTACTTAAATTATTATTTTTTTAAATCCATTTTATACTTTGCCAAGTCATTACACAGGAAAGAATGTTTCTTTTTTTTCTGTAAACTCCAATTTCTTGTCGATTTTGAATGTTTTATTTTCAGTTCTTAAAGTGGAGTAAAAGCGTGACACGATTGTACTCAGCAGCAATCTAGGAGTCAGAGATGCTCCTAAGGGTCTTCCCCATGCTGTTCTCTTTTGATTCAATACTTTTTCCATCCATTTCAACATTGTCACTGCCCCAAGGGTCTGCCAGAAAAATGCTCGGATTTCCCATTGACTCTCATTAGATGCGCCAATTATGATGCTTTGTCCAGCTCTTCCCAATTGCTCTGGTGTGGTGGCTATCGGGGCAATGGCAGTTAGGTTTGAAGACAGCTGTGATTTGTCAAAAATCACAGCTGGCACAAAACCCTGGGGTTAGTAATGTAGAGGTATCTATCAGACACCCCCATTACTAACCCAGTAATAAAAAAAATCGAAACACACACACACCAAAAAATACTTTGAATAAAGACTTCCCCACACTTTCCCTGTTTCACCAATTTATTGGGAAAAAAAAACATGCAGGTCCTCAATAGTCCACTGTATCTGACATAGTCCAGAAATGGATACCTGAAAAACATAAAAATAAATAAATGCAAGAGACTGTCCCCCGTTCACCAATTTATTTGCAAAAATGTTCCCACGCAGGTACATCGTAGTCCATCGTTCCCCAAATCTAACTCCGACAACTGTAAATAGCATCTGTAAATAGCAGTAAAGTTTCTGCTATAAACAGTTGCCGGGTACTGACGACAATGGTCATCAGCATTGCAGGCTCGTGCTGCGCTCAACAAGACCAGGTGGCTCTAATGAGAGTTGTCATTGCCACCACACAAGGTCAATTGGGACGAGCAGGGCAAAGTGCCAGAATTGGAGCATTTAATGTGATGCGCCAATTCTGGGGTGGCTGAGGGCTGGTATTATTAGGCAGGGAAGGGCCCAATAACCATAGACCTTCCCAGCCTGATAATATCAGCCCACTGCTGTCTGCTTTACCTTTGTGTTATCACTGACTTGAACACTAACATTAACAAATATTTTCATAAAATGTCACTTATTAAAGATATATTAACAATACATAATTTTTGGATAACACCAATATATTATTATGGCCAAATATTAGTCGCTCATCTAAAAGGCAGTATAGAGGGTATATATACACCCTAATATTTCTCTAGTATAACCCTATCTTGCCGCAGAGGTTGGCACCCTACACCCGCGCAATGGTGCCCCCAATCGGACGTTGACTCTCCTTGTCTGACCCTATAAGGCTTTGTAAAGGGAGGCAAGGCAAGAAAAAACAGACAGCAACAGTACATAAGACTGTTATATGATTATATCCTAAAAATGGGGCAAGATATAGATTATTATGAAAAGGGATAAGAATTGCAGAGAGGTGTATAAAAAAGGAGTTCTTTCCAAAGCAATCAATGCTCCCAAATAATACTATGATCCTAGGGTTTAATAACCTCTAGATAAATTTTATTACTATTATTATTATTATTATTATTATTATTATTTATTACGGCCGAACTCTATGTTGCTCATCTGAAAAGAACATGTGCCCTATATTTGGTCTCATGTGACCCTACCTTGCTGCGGAAGTTGGCACCATACACCTGTGCAATAGCACTCTATCTATGTATCTATCTACCCATATCTATCTATCTATCCATCTATCAATCATCTATTTACCTCATATCTAACTATCTATATTTACAGTATGTTTGTCATACTTTATGTCACTTTATTTCATTCCGTGTACAAGTTTGTGGGACCTGTTCACATCCGTGTTGTCGGAAAAAAATGGACAGGTCTACATGTGGACCTGGTAGCCATGGTAAGGTGCTTCTTCTCGTGTATCCTCTCTTAGAAGGTAAGAACCTGCTGTAATTAAAACTGCCTGTGGTTTAGAGCTCAGTCAGTAGGCACTCCACCTCTATTTTCTGGAGCAGTAATGCTATTCCAATTTCATATATTCCATGTTTGCATATTTAGCATTGCGGAGTGCTACTTTATTTGTTAGTTGTATAAGGAGATGGCTACTCTTAGTGGACATCTGGACACATCAGTTTTCTGTTTTGGAAGTGACGGTCAGCCTTTTTCGTTTATATGCATAGGCTTTCTGACTTAACACTTCACCGATAACCACAGGCACTTTTAATTACAGCAGGTTCATTCGTTCCCATACGTTTAGTCACTAAGAGAGGCTACACATTGGTAGGTTTCTGGTAATGAGAAACGCTTTACCGTGGCTGTCGGGTACACATGAATTGGCCAATTTATGCGCTAAGATTTCTTAATTATTCCTATTTTCTTGAGCAATATTGCTATTCGAAATTGCTATTCCAATTTTATATATTTCATGTTTACATATGTAGCGTTACAGAGTGCTGCTTTGTTTGTTAGTTATATATGGAGATTGCTACTCTTAGTGGGCACCTGTACACACCAGTTTTCTGTTTTGGAAGTGATGTTCAGTTTTTTTCATTTATAAGTCTACATGTGGGTGACACGGACACACGGTCCGTGTGAAAACAGATACATGTGTGCAGCCCCATATATTATAATGTGTGTGCATGTGTACATGTCTCTGGTACTTGTGAAAACTGTCACCACACATACCGGAAACACTGACATGTGAAGGGGACCTTAGGGTGGGGAAAGTAGCGGCATCCCTGGCCCCCTATTGGTCTTGTTTGAGAATCCCCAATGAGAATCCCCTTGCTGAAATATTCAAGCAAAACGTCATTGAAAGTAAGAAAAAAAAAACACAGACAAGAAGTGAGAGTAGAGAACAAAGGGAAAAGTGGTTATTTTTTTTTACATTAATTAGAGAATCATATCAAATTCAGTTACTTCACTGACAACCCCTTTAAGGCTATGTGCCCACGATGCAGAAATGCTCCGGATTTTTTCCTGAGCGTTTCTGCATCTCCCTGGCAGAAAAAATGCATGCGGATTGTACATGCGTTTTTCCTGCCAGGGACAAGCGGAAGTGAAGCGTTCTTCACTTGCATTTCCACATGCGGGTTGTCAAGCACTTTCCAAGCGATTTTAGCATCACTTGGAAAAGTGCTTGACAACTTGGTGACACTATATAAATCCATGCAGCCTGCATGGATATATAGTGTGACCGAAAGAATGGTAAAAAATAAAAAATAAATATTATACTTACCTTCTGATGGCCCCTGGTGTCTTTATCCAATGCGTCCTGGCTTGCCGGCAGCTCGTGGTACACTAAAGGACCTGCCGACGTCAGCGGTCGCGTGACCCGTCACATGACTAAATGACGTCATGGCAGGTCCTTGAGTCCACCTCGAGCTGTCGGTAAGCCGAGACAAGGACACCGGAGGCCATCAGAAGGTAAGTATAATGTATATTTTTTATTTTATTCTTTTTTTTACAGGTACTATGGTACCCAGGTCCGGAGGAGAGTTTCCTCTCCTCCCGACCCATGTACCATCCGCACATTGAAACGCATGGATTCCGCATGTGCAGATCCAGTGATGCGGATTCCATGTGTTCCAATTCAAGTCAATGGCGGCGAAAACGCAGTTCTTCCGCAAAATAATTGGTAGTGCTGCGTATTTTTCCGCAATGATAAACCGCAGCGGATATTTCTGTAGCATGTGCACAGCACATGCGGATTATCATTGGGTAACATGGCAGACCTTCTACCATGCGTTTTTTAAGCGTTTCTGCAGTGGAATTGCCGCTGCGAAAACGCTTAAAAAACGCATAGTGGGCACACAGCCTTATTATAATAATAATTTCTGCCCTATGACACACTGTGCACAATATTTACAATCTGTGACATAAAAGTTCATTACTCTTTTCCCATTATTTCAAAGAGTTTATTATGTCTATACTGTGACATTACCGTATTTCTTATTTCTTGCATATTATACATTGTGACCCAGATCACACACAGTCTTCCCTCTGACCTTTATTCCTGTGCTACATCACTTTGGTTATTACCCTTCATTGTCTTTGTTATATGTGTGCAGAGAAATAACTGTTTATTACTATTATATTGTGCCATCACTGTATTTTAATGTCTGTATTGTCACATCATTGCATTTATTTTCCCCGGATTGTGACACTGCAGAGTTTATTACACCTGTACTGTGTTCATTATTCCTTTACTGTGCCTTTACTGTGTGTTTGCTGTTTAGGCTAGTTTAGGTCATAAAGGATGTTCATCTTGTAAATGTCTCCCCTTTGGCTCATACTAGGTTGAGCTGGTGTCCTAGTGGTAGTCCTTTTTTTTCTCTTTACGTTTTATTTTATTGCTCAGTGATGAAACTTTTTAAAGATTTAGGGTTCCATATTTTGATAGTTTTTAAAGGTTGAAGGTAGACATAATTCAGTCGAGTTCAACCTATTGGGTAATGCTACAAACTCCTCTATTCATGGCTGTTGCTAATTAAAGGAAACTTGTTACTGTGATCGTTTTTCACCTTTAACATGAAAGCTGATTATATGTTCATGAAGAAGCTTGTGTGAGTGACCATATTGACTATGTTTTTTTAGGAGTAATTCAATTTTTTTTTGCCTCATCTCTGTTATTGGAATCAATGAATTGCCATATTTTCTCTGACACTGTTAGCATAATTTCAGATCTCTTATTTGAATGTCTTCTAGAAATATCAAGGTTTGTAAGGGTCTTTGACATGGGGCACATGGAATGGACATTGGCCTGCCAATTTTCTGTGAATAGAATGCAAAGTGGAAAAAGAAATATGTGCCAAATGAATATAACACTGTAAAACGTAAAATTTTACAAGGTAAAATAAAATATTTGAAGGAAAACTCCACTCTTGAATGACATTTTCTACATAAACAGTTGAGTAAGGAGCTGTATGGTATGTTATACAGTATGGTATAAATATCTGCTTATATTGCATTTATGCTATTCAATGGATGCTATTGACTGCATTCTGGTATTAGTAGAATGGGTGTTCAGGAAGCAAGTGTGAACGAAGCATTACTTATACCTCCCAGTCATCCCATTTTCATGGGACTGTCTTGTAAAACCTCTGTCAATAGTGGCCGGCATTGCAAGGGGTTATGTAAGAATTCCTGGGTGCATCAGATGATCAATGTTCAATGAAAGTGGATGTAAATGTGACTTTTGTGGCTAATTTCTATAGGGCACTTTTTGGAATTTTATAAATTCAGAAATATTTTATTGTACTATATTTTTCGACCCTTCCTTTATATGTCAATGGCCACCTATCCTAAGTAAATAATGTGTTGGAGCACACAATTTCATGATTCTTTGTTACATTATTTAACAGATCAAAAGAAAATCATTTTTATTTTATGTACTATGGATATATTTCACTTTTTGGGTATTATTACTGCCCATGCACAGGGGTATTTAACTATTCACAATCCATTAGCATTCCAGGGGAGCCCTCTGACTCAAAAGAAGAAATCTGACATAATGAGACTGGTCAGATAAGAGAGTTACATTTCACTATTCTGGGATCAGAGGCATCTTCCATCAAAGAAAGCAAAATTGGATTATGCTGCAGCTATTTCACATGCATCCCTTCAATCAACATATGTGTCAGTTTATGTCAAAGTCATTTATATTCAATCTTTGTTGATTTAGTCACTTCCAGACACCGTCCCCAGAATTACGTTGATGCTGCAGTGAGAATATATGCAGCTAGATGTACTGTACAATGTGTAATATTAATATTAATAATTTGTTGAACAACCTTTTGAGGCAATCACTGCAATAAAACGATTCCTGTAACTGTCAATGAGACTTCTGCACCTCTCAACAGGTATTTTGGCCCACTCCTCATGAGCAAACTGCTCCAGTTGTCAGGTGCTTGAAGGTTGCCTTTTCCAGACAGCATGTTTCAGCTCTTTCCAAAGATGCTTAATAGGATTTAGGTCAGAGCTCATAGAAGGCCACTTCCGAATAGTTCAATGTTTTCCTCTTAGCCATTCTTAGGTGTTTTTAGCTGTGTGTTTTGGGTCATTATCCTATTGCAAGACCCATGACCTGTGACTAAGACCAAGCTTTCTGACACTGAGCAGCACATTTCTCTCTAGAATCCCTTGATAGTCTTGAGATTTCATTGTACCCTGCACAAATTCAAGACACCCTGTGCCAGATGCAGCAAAGTAGCCCCAGAACATAACAGAGCCTCCTCCATGTTTCACAGATGGACAGTGTTCTTTTCTTGATATGCTTCATTTTTCCGTCTGTGAACATAGAGCGGAAGTGCCTTGCCAAAAACTTTCATTTATGTCCATAGGACATTCTCCCAGAAGCTTTGTGGCTTGTCAACATGTAGTTTGGCAAATTCCAGTCTGGCTTTTTTATGATTTTTTTTCAACAATGGTGTTCTACTTGGTCGTCTCCTATCAAGTCCACTTTAGATCAAACAACGACGGATGGTGCGATCTGACACTGATGTTCCTTGAGCTTGAAGTTCACATTTAATCTCTTTCAAAGTTATCCTGGGCTCTTTTGTTACCATTCGTATTATCCATCAAATGATTTGTTATCAATTTTCCTCCTGCGGCCGCGTTCAGGGAGGTTGGCTACAGTCCCATGGATCTTAAATTTCTGAATAATATGTGCAACTGTAGTCACAAGAACATCAAGCTGCTTGGAGATGATCTTATAACCTTTACCATTAACATGCTTGTCTATAATTTTCTTTCTAATCTCCTGACACAACTCTTTCCTTTGCTTCCTCTGGTCCATGTTGAGTGTGGTACACACCATGTCACCAAACAGCACAGTGAGTATCTGTATCCCTATATACAGGCCCACTGACTGATTACAAGATTGTAGACACCTGTGATGCTAATTAGTGGACACAACTTGATTGAACATGTCCCTTTTGTCACATTATTTTCAGGGGTACCATCATTTCTGTCCAGGCCTATTTCATGAGTTAAATTTTTTTTAAAAATTCTGTGGAAGCAGGGTTGAAAAGCAATGACTGACTTTCATTTGTTCATTTTCATAGATTTATAATTTATTATTACTTTTGTCAGATTCAAGTTATTTCTGTGACCATTGTGGGTTTTTCTTTCATTAAACGAGGGGTACCAATAATTTTGACCACGTATGTAGCCTCCGCAAGGATTCAGTAAAACAGTGACCACTTGCTGAAATTTTTTTGAACTGTAGAGCTCTATCATAAGGATTAAGGATAAAAAAATACTCATACTTACCTTAATGCTCACTTATCTGGTCCCTCTGCTCCTCAGCATCACCTATTGGTCCTCGTGGTATCTTCTAATCCCTGCCGCTTGTGCTGAAATCCCAGAGCAGCTCTGCACATGCACGTGCCAGGTCTCTCGTTGTGATGTCATGACGTTGTAACCTTTCGCATGCTTGCGCAGAACCTTCTCGGGCCTCAACGAAGATGGAAGTTTAAGAAGCCCAGGGATTTCAGTGTGAGCAATAGGGATCAGAAAATGCGACGAAGACCGGATGGCTGACAGTGAGAAACGAAAGGACCGAAGAGGTAAATAGTGAGATGAGTATAAGGGTTTTTCTTATTTTTTGCATATTACGTTTATTTTGCTCTGGGGTCTCTATAGAATATAGGACATTAAATTTGTGGAGAATAACCTCTTCTCAAATCGAAGTTCTCGGATAAAAATGCGTGAACAAGAATTCGATTTTTGCCAGATCCCATCAACTCTAGCTCTTAGATTTGTAGGAGTAGAAAATGTTAAATGTGCTCATAAGAACGAGCTGACGTCATGATGCAACAAGGCCGGTTGAAGCTTAACTGAGTGTAAAAGAATCGTGACTAGTGAACACCCCCTCTCTATCCCCAATGTCCGTACGCTGTTTTTGACTCGATTTGAATAAATAGTGATAGACAGAAACACAGATGCAAACAACACAGTGAAGATAAATCTAATCCCAATGGACCCATGTTATTGCATATAGGACTAATAAAGAGAACGGGCGATCATCTTGTAACAGTAAAGGAAAGGGGGGATTGTTCCTCTGTGAAGCAGAGAAACAAAAAGATGGCCACACAAGTTCAAAATTGTAAAGAAGTAAGAAAATTCCTTTATTAACACATGTAGTAAACACAAATTACAAAGATAAATGCGGACGACAGAGTGGACACAGAGTGCTGGATCCACATGAATAAAACAATGTTAAAAACTGTGACACAGCGCCCGAAAGGTCAGCCTATATAGCAAGTGGAAATATAAGGGGGACAGCAACAGGGTCACATGTATTAATAAATATATACCACCCATCAAGAATACCTTTTCCAAATTGTACCCCCAAAACAATAATATCCCATCACAATCAAAATACCCAGAAACAAAAGGGTTAAAACCCTTATACAGATGGAAGTAATACAAACGATTGGTCATAAATAAGTTAAAATAGCTATGTACCTGGGTAAGGCCACCAGACAGGCTCTGCTACCGTCACCCCGACGCACGTTTCGGTAGGTTGAAAAAGGTTTTCCTACCGAAACGTGCGTCGGGGTGACAGTAGCAGAGCCTGCCTGGTGGCCTTACCCAGGTACATAGCTATTTTAGCTTATTTATGACCAATCGTTTGTATTACTTCCATCTGTATAAGGGTTTTAACCCTTTTGTTTCTGGGTATTTTGATTGTGATGGGATATTATTGTTTTGGGGGTACAATTTGGAAAAGGTATTCTTGATGGGTGGTATATATTTATTAATACATGTGACCCTGTTGCTGTCCCCCTTATATTTCCACTTGCTATATAGGCTGACCTTTTGGGCGCTGTGTCACAGTTTTTAACATTGTTTTATTCATGTGGATCCAGCACTCTGTGTCCACTCTGTCGTCCGCATTTATCTTTGTAATTTGTGTTTACTACATGTGTTAATAAAGGAATTTTCTTACTTCTTTACAATTTTGAACTTGTGTGGCCATCTTTTTGTTTCTCTGCTTCACAGAGGAACAATCCCCCCTTAGATTTGAATAAAGCATTGTAGTTCTACAACTACAGCAGGGGAGTGACACATTACTTGTTTCTTCTACGAGTTTGTTTGAATGTTGCTGCCGATATATATAGCACCACCATTACTGTAGCGGAGAGTGTAATAGTATTGAAAGCTCTAAAAGTTGTTGGGAGACATTTTGTGCAGGACTCATATTTCTATACTTGCTGGACTACTTACAAAACCCTCTCTCTGGGTGCCATGTGGCATTGTGTATTTTGTGTATATGTCTACTATATAGTTATTTATCTAGATACTATATGAAAACATTTGTTTGATGCCCTTTTTAAACTGTTGACTTTCAGTGACCAGTGCTATAGTCCCTAACTGGTCAACCCACTAGCTGCTAAATGTAGGCTCTGTTCGCATTTGTGTTATGCTCTTTCCATTATGGTATTTTCTAGTATTTTTACAAAACCAGTACAGTCTGTTATACCAGTTCCCATACTGAAGCCTGAAGGACCCAATAAGAAGTTTGAGTCTTGTTGGAATCTGTTCAGAAAATTAACTATATATGAACATTCCCGGTACTTACCTGCACGCAACCTCCGATCCTCACAAGATCTCCTTCTCTACTCCCCTCTTATCTCCTCTTCCCACAATCGCATACAAGATTTCTCCTGCGCATCCCCCCTACTCTGGAACTCTCTACCCCAACGCATCAGACTCTCGCCTACCGTGGAAGCCTTCAAAAGAAACCTGAAGACCTACCTCTTCCGGCAAGCCTACAACCTGCAGTAACCACTGCCCCACCACATTACTGCATGACCTCCTCTACCCTCACCTACTGTATCCTCACCCATCCCTCGTAGACTGTGAGCCCTCGCGGGCAGGGTCCTCGCTCCTCCTGTACCAGTCGCTGACTCGTTTTGTTAAGATTATGTAAATGTTTTTGCTATGCATATCCCTATCACATGTAAAGCGCCATGGAATAAATGGCGCTATAATAATAAATAATAATTATAACACTGTACAGAAAAAAGGATCTTCTGGGTAAAAGGCCACAATGCCATCTCAATAAGAAACGAATAGTGTTTTCTACTGTCTACAGCTGACTAAAATGGCTCATAAGTACATTCCACAAATAAATGAGGTACACTATTGAAGGACATCATAGAAAGGAGATCAATAATGATACCTCAAGCCCCACAAACTAGTTTGCATAGGATTCCTTTTCTACCTATGTCCATTGTTTAGCCACGGCACAGCTTTATAGAGGCTATTGCTGATAATCTCTCTGGAGTTAGATTTTTTTTGATGTGTAAAATGGTTGCTCTTATTATAAAAACCACTGATCTGAATGACAATCTCTAACTTTAATAAATTGGTATATGTTGCAGTGATCTCTTGTTCTCGCAGTCAAGGACAGACACACCATTGGTGCAACCTGTGCTGCCGCACAGGGGCCCGAGATGTAAGGGGGCCACTTCTACCTCCAAAGGCGGTGGAATTGTGCATTATGAGGAGCTATTGGTCTGTAAAGAGCCCATATATTGTTCTTGTACAGGGGCCTCTTTGGTCTGTGTCTACTCCTGGATGGCATGAATGCCAATGCATACATTATACCAACAATAGTTGGTTTTGTGAATATAATCTCTAGATATGTCAACAATTTACTTATCGAATGAAAGTGTATCGTTGGGATTTATATTTATAAAGTGCAAGACCATGCAAGAAAATGATAAGAAAGAACTGGAGCATGGTAAAAAGATCAAAATATTTTTGTTCGTTTGTACTTCTCAAGTTTATTATTTTGAGTATTTTATTTCAGTAAAATAACTAAGCAGCTATGGTTTCCTATAGTGCAGCTGTCAGCTGTTTTGTTCATCTTGTTATATATTATTATGCATTGGGTTCAAGCATGTTCTATGATTTTTTAGGGTACTGAGACCTATTTTTTTATTTTCAAGGAATTATCTTTTTCAAGGTCACATTAAAATAAAAGTGAAAAAAAAATGGTCAGCTCACCAGATACCATGAATAAGGGTGGTCTGTCCACCTGAAACAAGTTTCATTTTTGCTTTTTACATTGTCTGTCGCTTGCTGTCATAAATAAATAAAGAAGAAATCATTTTTTTATTGAATTCCAGGTGCTGGATAAAACTAACTGCATTCTTTCACATGAAAATAAGGTGTTCACTAGATGTCCCACTGCTGGGACCACATGGATCAGCTGAAATACGCAAGATAAAGTCTTAATGTTTCTGCTCTAGACCTCTGGACCTGTGGTGTTAAAGGGTCAATTTTCTGTCTATTTAGTGCACTGATGTGCTTGGTCATCCATAGTGAGAGATGCTGTTAAGAACTGTTCTCTGCTTTGACTAATTCACTGAGACTCCAAAAGAAGGCTATTAACTAAGAATAAAATAACAAAGTAATTGCAAATGGGTTTGCTAAAGACATCCCCTTTAAAGGAGTTGCCCAGGCAAAAAGAAATGTTCATCAGGGGCTTGGAGTTGTAAAAAAGAACAAACTAATTGATACTCATCTACCAGCACTCAACTGGTTCCAGCAGAGGCCGCTATGTGGTCTGCGCTGACAGAGGAAGAGGGGACGTCACTATTGCTCCAGCAGCTGTGGCCTGTGATTGGCTGCAGCAGTCAGGTGACCTGAGCAACTCACCATCAGAAAAGCATCCAAGTAGCCTAAGTGAGTATCACTTAGTTTGTTATTTTTTACAGCTTCAAGCTCTTAGGTTGCTTTTCTTTTTGTATGGACAACTCCTTTAAGTCTACCTTTGACAACCTAAATAATAAATGAAAAAGATTCAATAAACAACAGAAAAGACAGTATCTCCTTCTTTTTCTGCAAAAGTCCTGGAGTAAACTTCTCCAAGGAATATTTATACACAGAAGAATATTATAGTTATAAATATTGTACATAATCAAAGCCCCTACGAGGATGATGAAAATTTGTACAAAATATTTTTGCCATAATGAGTGACTTATATACTTATTTTCTAATAATAAAAGGAGTTACTTTTTATCTAATAAAAAATATTATCTTGTCTTTATGCAACTGCCAATTTTACAACTTTCTGTGATTTTCAATATAACTTTGTATTATTATTTGAATATAATACAAATTTTCCATTGGAAAAAACCTTTTCTTACAGTATGTTAATTTTACTTTAGTTGCAAGTAGTTGATTCTTCATCTTGTATACTCATAATCTGAATAACATCCCATGAGATTACTTCAGGCCATCTGCAATGTCTGAAGGATGAAGTGTTCCCATAAGAAATCTTTGAATACAGATTTTCAGCTTTTGTAGCGTTTTTTTTTTCTGAATTACACAACTTTGTCTTCTCAGTTGATCTTTCTCTCCATTTATACATTATTTCAACATGTTTTATCATCAGACCAATAGAACTATGTTTGTTTAATATACCTGTAGTTTGCCTCTCTTTTGTCATAAAAAAATGAATATACAAGGTTTATATTGATTAATATATAATTTTCTGACTTGCGCTTGGTACTTCCTTTCTAAATATTTAATTTGTCCTGCTGAGGAAAAGTAGCATCACTATTTTATCACTCTGTTGGTTTTCCTCAAGTACACCAAAGCTCTACCTTACTTACTCAGCTTAGTCGGCACCGGACAGGCAAAGGCGAAAAAGGAGGTGTGTAGTACGGGATGGTGGACTGCGGGTAAGGTGGGACGTGTGAGTGGTGTCTGTTACGATTTTTCTTCACATTGGAATGCATTGCACTAAACATTTTTTTTTTACTTTAATGAGAATAATTATCTCACTGAAAATCACTCTCATCAAAGTACTTTCCTTTTAGATATGTGACCATGAGAAATGAGCCAATTTACAAGAGTAAAAGGTAATTCTCGTTGAATATTATAAAAATACATACTCTCCAGAAAAGCATTTTTATTTTTACAATTTACTCTGTGCAATTTCAGCAAAATGGCAGTAACTCTGGTCACCATCTAGCTAAACCATAGAGGGCCATGCAAACGGTGAAAAAAAATAATGATATTCACCTCTCTCCTGTCCCGTCACCCCACAGTTCAACCTGTGGTCCTCCATACCTCTTCTTTTCGCATTCCCCCATCATGCACATCCTCTTTGGCTGCTTTACTCCATGCCGTGGCTTCCATCACTGACAAGGCACCCAAGGCCTAGTTAGCGCAGTGACATCAGAGTCCAGAGAGCAATGGTTGGAGTATTATTTTTTATGTTAATTAGATGTGTGTGTTTGCTGGCCCTGAGAGTGTGAGCGTCATCATGGTTAACTGTGAGCCAGAAGTACAGACATTGAGAAAAAGTACTGTGTAACAATCAATTGTCCATCTAGAGAGATTGTATATCACCCCAGGGATTATTCCATGCTACCCCCCATCCAGACCTGGTATGAGACACGTCCCTTACCTCTAGGGGTATCACTTATGCCTGTTGCATTTGTGTTGTACTACATGATTTCTTGTTCTTGTTCATTTCCTTGTCTTTTTTACTATTTACCCTCTGTACAATAAACCTGTGAAGTCTTTTTGATCTCATCTCTTGTTAGTGTGCAGGGAGCTTGGACAGAGCTTTCCCAGATGAAAAAGACCCTCCTGTAATTTACAGAACACCTAGCAAGATTCAGGTGGAGGCACTGCGCCATAGCAAGTTGAGAACTACCAGACACCCTGCCTACAGAGTCGGCTCTAAGGGGAGTTACACTTTTATATAGGCAATCATATCAAATATGATTATTTTTTCATTTCTTTGTTTATGGATTGAGAAAAAGGCGTGATTTATACTTTTATAGAATTTTAATTTTTAAAAATATATGTTTTTAAAACAGTTTTTAATAATTTTCACTTATTTAGTTTTCTTAGTAAATTTGAACCTGCACTATATAATAAAAATTACAATTTACTATGAAGCCTAGTCATAATCTGAGCTTCATAGGAGTACAAAGATGGCGAAGGAGGGCGGGGAAAGACACCTGAATGGGTGTGCACAAGGTTAACAACTATTTAAATGCCACTGTTAAAGATTGTCAATGGCGTGTTATTCGATAAGCATCAGTGGACTGAGCTAGTTCTGTTCACGGCAGTTAGAGGCAGGTTCTGGCTGCATATATAGTTGGCACCTGCCTCTATCCGCAGCTCTAATGGCAAAGATGGTGATGGAGGAAGGGGTAGGATTCCAGAATGGGTGTGCACAGGGATCACAATCATCTAATTAGCATCTTATTGGGTAAATATCAGCAGACTGAGCTAGCTCTGATTGCTGCAATTAGGGGCAGGTACCAGCTGTGTAATGCATCTGACAACTGATGTGTGCAGAGCAGGATCACTTGCTCCATACACCTGTACATGTACATCCTGTAATGCTTGCTCATGGATCGTGGACCCACTGTGCTGTGGACCCAGTAGAACCTGGGAACCTGGAGGAGCATGATTAGGTGAACACCTGACTCTTTTCTAGAGTCCCCGATGATGTGGTTAGACTTGGCTCCAGATGGACGTTAGGTGCTACTCCAGAACAGACCTCAGACACACGGTAGCTGACCCCCAGGCAGGGAGATACGCAGGCTCAGAGCCGGAGTGACCGGCCGGACATGAACCCGTTAACGGGGAGAATGGATGCTTTACGGCTTGAAGCCAGAAAGACACGACAGGTGCTGGCAGGCACTGGCAGGTACAGGCAGGTATAATCAGGACAGGTTCAGCAACAGGTACAGCAGAATGAATAGGATCCAGTTCAGACAGGAACAGCTTCAGTAAGAACTAGGTCACTGGCAGGATAGGTACTGGACTGCAAGTGCAGACAGGCAAGGAACAGCAGGTGTGGACAGGCAGGGAACCGCAGGTGCGGACAGGCAGGGAACCACAGGTGCCGATAGACAGGGAATCACGGGTGCAGACAAGCACAAAACCACACGTGCAGACAAGCTCAGGATCAGGTCCAAGTTCAGACTAGACCGGAACAGGGAAAGGTTCAGGATCAGACAGAAGGAGCTCAGACAAAGGTTGCATCTTAATGGTACTTGTTCAGACATAGCAGGTAAAGGAAAAGGTACTGCTTTAGACACAGCAGGTTTAGAGGTAGGGACTGATTCAGAAATTGCCGGTGTGGACGTAGATACTGATTCAGACACTGCAGGTTTAGTGATAGGTACTAAATTAGACACAGCAGGAGTGGAAGTAGAAATACCTCCCAACTTTTGAAGAACAGAAAGATGGACGTTCCGTGGCAAATTTTGGCCACGCTCCTGGCCACACCCCAATTCACTCCCATTTACCATTTCTTTCCACCCTGGCAGGAGGAGATGTCAGAGGGGCGGTGGCAGTGGGGGACATTCAGCAGACACCCGAGACTGCAGGGCGTAGACCCAAATCCGGGACTGTCCACTGTATCCAGGACAGTTGGAACTAGAGATGAGTAGATGGATTGAAGGGTCTCTGGTCCAGCGTGCAAGTCATTGCTACCTGGCAGCTTGATGGGAGGCTGTGAATCTCTTACATTCTGGCGTCCCGGGCATGACTTTTGATTAGCCCGGGCAGTGCGGGACCTGTGGATTTATTTTTAGTGCCTTCTTTCACAGACAGAACCGCCAGAACTTTCTCATCTTTATGTAGCGCCACTATATGACATCTGGATTTTTTGCGCCTGTAAGGCCATGTTCACACGTTGCAGAAATACTGTGTTTTTGTTTTATGCAGATGTCCACACAAAACTACACAATAATAATCTTTTCCCCCTATATTTGATGCTTTTTTGGTGCAGATGTGAAGCCGCGTTTTTAATATTCTTTTTATAGTACAGAAGAGCTTTGATTCTACACTTAAAAAAGTATCTGCAGTTTTCTTCATGTGACGCACCCCCTGGGGCTGTGGGGTACTCGGTAGCCGGGTCGGTCGGTTCTCTATGGGTAGTCACGGTGGCAGTGACCCGGTCCTTGGCCCAGGGTGGTTAATAGGGAAAGTCATTTGGGGAAATAAAGATTCGTGACGCCACCCGTGGTATGCGGCTATAGGTGGCCGCCGCTGCTGTTCAGATCCACTGGGACTGTTGGTGACACAGCAGAGATAGTTCAGCTCTCCACGGGTAGAACTAGGCCCCAGGGCAGTTAAATAGGAGATTTTGGATGTTTGTGCTGTAGTGCAAGGCAGGTGACACAGCAATTAAGTCAAGGACACAGTGGGGTGCAGTCTTCAAGTGTTTACTCACAGTTTTTACGGTGTTCCAGGTTACAACGGCTAGCCAGGTTATAACAGCCCAGTACTGTGTCCTCCGGGGAAGTGATCCAGCCAACTCTCAGATAACTTGGGTGCACTTGATCGGGACCCCCTTCTTGTGTACCTTCCTGGGTCGTCTCTCTGCGCTGGCTCTCGCCCTCCTGCCCTGCGCCTCACACACAGTGTCCTGAGCCAGTGGCTGCGGGCCTTGTTGGGCAACGTCCTTTCTGTCCCCTTTGTCCTATATGGCCACCTTTTCAGTGAATGTGTGTGGTTGTTGGCTACGGCACTTGAACAAACCGCAACCTCCGGTTTGCGGGCTGAGGCTTGTAGCCCTCCACTAGTCTGGGGCTGGTCCCCTACTGCGACCTGATCCCTTCACGGTCAGCGTGAACTCGGGCGCACGGGTGGACTCCCGTACTTACCATGCCCCTAAGATCCTTTCTCTCTCACTGGAGCTCTTCTCACTGCTCCGGTCTTCTCTCTTCACTCCCTGTGACAGACTCCTGCCACCAACTGTTCCAACTGACTAACTCTCTAACTTCTCCACGGTCCTCTCTCACTGTGCTCTTGCTCCTAGGACCCCTTCTAGATGTTTCTACCCTTGCTTTTATACTCTCTGTCATGTGACCCACATCACTCTATGTGGTCCCCTCTACCTTCAGTCCCTCCTTCAGTGCTCCCCTAAACTACTTCCTCCACCCACCTCCTCTACTTAGTTCCACCTTCCAAACAGGGATCAGGTCTGTCCTCTCTCTTAGGAGCTATCTGGACCTTCCCTACTGGAGTGGTGTAGTGTTGGATGTGAGTGTGTGCGTCCCGGGTAGTGCTTCCTCCATACCTGAGAGTGGGGTACCACACCTCTGGCTGAGATGCTGTACCTCTGTGGCAACTGGACCCACAGGGGCACCACACATGCATTTCTTTTTAGGCTCCACATAAAAAACAAGAGAGAAAAAAAAGCACCAAAATTGCACAGGTCAGCAGCGTCTTTAGAGCACAGGGGGCGCAGTTCTCATGAAATCACATTTACTTTGCTTGGACAGTTAAACATAACAACATTTTTGTGCAAAAAAACAGCAGAAAATATGCAGCATTGCTCCATGTGAACAAGGTCTAAATTTCAAAACAAAGTGGATGTGATTCCATGAAATCTCCGCCCTCGGTGTGTCTGAACTGAATTTAGACTGAGGTTTTGGTTAATTTTTTCTCTATATGCGTCTTCTGCAAAAAATGCATAAAAAAAAACACTGTTGCATTTCTAAGAGTAGAATCAAAGCTTTTCTGTACTATTAAAAAGTGTTAAAAACTTTGATTCATTTGTACCTTAAAATCGCATCAAATAAAGTGAAAACCCACAAAAGAAACGCAGCAAACACGCAATATCAGAGAAGATTGTTATTGCATTGTGTGGTGGAGACAGCAGCAGAAAATGTGCAGAAAAAAAGCAGCAGAAAGAACGCAGCATTTGCGCTATGTGTGAACATGGCCACAACATTACAGTTTTATTTCATTAAAAATATGAATAACGCCATTTTTGCCCTATTTACCGATCCCCATAAATAATCTGATCGATTTGTTGTACAGGTCGTGACACCAAATATGTCCTTGTTACTTGCTGATTTGTGATTTTCAATGCATTTTTAAAAAAATAATAAACATGACATTATTGTTTTCATTATCAAGTGTTTTCATTATTATTTTTTAGCAATTTTATAAGATGAAAAAATCTTATTCTCCCTCAAGATTACAAATACGTAGAAATACTTTGCTGTGTACAATGTATCTCTATGTAATCTGCCTATGTTGTCAGAGATCAAGTACAGAAAATTCTCTGTGTGACATCACCTTGCGGCTCAGCAGCTTAGGCTCCTACCTGTAATATTAAGGTTGTGGGTCCAGGGAGAATCAGATTAAAAAAATACATTCTTATAATTTCTCAATATCATCTTTACTACTTTTATAGGAACAAAAAAAACTTTTTGTTCACCTCAGTATATAGGAACCATAGAAATACATTGTAATATATACATACAATATATCTCTGTGGATCTGTATATTCTGCTTATGTGTTTATTGACTGCAATAGAGGTCAAGATTATTCTCCTATCTGTATCCTTGTGGGCTATGGATTATTGGTAGAGCAACAGCTTGTGAACAAGAAGAGCATGGAGATGCGAGTTCTTGTGAGCATAACTGAGTCGGTCGACAGGGGTAGGGGTACTCGGATACCGGGATGGATGAGTTACTTCTGTGGGGATCACGGTTGGTCGGTTCCCGGTTCCATGCCCTGGACCGTCAGTAAAGGGATGGGGGTCAGGATGATGGGAGAATTGTGTCCTGACGCCTCCTGTGGTAACTGGTAAAATCGGTTACCAGCGCTGTGTATGGTTGCTGAGGTGATCGGCATACGGCTTGTACGAACGCTATAGGCAGTAATGTCAAAGTAGGCACACACACACATTAAGTCTTTGTTTCAGAACCTTTCTTTTACTGATGTCCGGTACCAGGTACCGTTCAGGAGGGTAACCAGGTTTTCGGTGCAGGTAGAGGTATTCAGCTTGGAGATTTGTGAGGCCTCTTCTAACAATGTGTGCATTGTTTGGGATCAGTCCTGCCTTAAGCTGAACCTGCCACCTTGACTTTCTTTGGGGTCCTTCTCCACAACTGACAATGAGGACCTTTCCTTGGGGCTACCAATTCTCTTTCTGGGCCCCTGGTCCTATACTTGGTCAAGTTTGGCAACTCTTTCCCCTTCTTCTTCAGGGGGAGTAGATCCTCCTGATCTGTCTGGGTTTTCTATGCTATTCCTGAATTAATAGCAATCTCGGACTCCGGTATCCGGGTGAGCTAAAGGGATAATAGTTTTATCTCTTTCTTTCTCCTTCTAGCCTCCGTCCTTCTCTCTAGGATGCTTCACAACACAGACCGGTTTCCTAGTTCAGGGCTTCACTGGTCCTCAGCCAACAGCTCTCTGTCTCTCTCCTCCTTCACCCGTCTCTAGACTAACTGCAGCTTTGCTGTCTCCCTGGAAACTGACTCCTCCCCTCAGCCCTGGGGTGGAAGGTGTTGTGTGTGCCCAAGTGTACATCTCTCCTTGCACCTATGGATCCTGTGGTAATCCACCGCAGGGGTGCCACATTCCCCCCTAGTTAACTTCAGTCCTCCGGGATGGAAACATTTTTTTTTTTTTAACAAAGATAACATAACATGAACATTTATATTTGTAATTTGAACAGAGTCTCAAAAATAAAGTTCACAATAACCAGGGAAAATGGGAAAAACGGATAACCAGTCCATACAACGCTAGTCGATCTGCTGCAAGCTGTTAAAGGGAAAGTGCTTTTGCCACCACCAGTCCTGTGACTTCAGTCTATTCTTAAAAATTTTCAAAAAGTTTCAGACGTCCAAACAGGTAAAGTCTCTTTAGGCTTAAAGATTCAAATAGACATAATAATTCACAATACACAACAAAACATTTACTACGTGTGCCTCGGTGCAAGGGTCCTAGGTACTGCAGGGGCCTCTCCCGGTCATAAGCACTGTAGGCCCTTTGGCCCTGGGGTCACCTATTGGCCAAGATTTTGCTCTCCCTAGACAGCTTCTTACGCCAACTCTACTCATCCCCTTTTTTTTATGTTGTGTACCTGGTGTAACCTGTTTAGGTCTACTCCTCACCCTTCTATATACTGACTAACTACATATTTACATTTTTGAACCTATTTACATTTCCCTATTGTTATGGTTTACTCCCTGTATCTGAGTGGTGGGTGTCCAAAATTAATAAGTGATGACCTCCGTAAAGCTGGTATCCCACTGGTGCATAAGCCTGGTGTGGAGCGAACACTACTTACTGACTCATGTGTTGGTCTACGTAGCACAGGTATGCCGGAGTGTCTTCCCACTCCCCTAGTGGGAATGGCAGGTACACCGATTGCAGGATTCCCTAGCTCGGCTGCAGCAGGTGGTTCTTCTGCTCTTGATCCTTCTACTGGTTGTGGGAATGTCAACATGGGAATTAAATATGCTCCTTCTATTTGGGGCCAATCTGCGGGTAACTCTCCTATTATTGTCTTAATTGTCCTTGGAGTCTCTTCTTCTGGTATGGGACAAGGGATATATTCTTTTTGTTGTAAGGGTTGAGGACACTTCTTTCAGTGGTCTCGGGACACTGTTGCTGTTGTTTTTCCATTATCCTTGCTGATTAGACAGGTTTTCTGGTTGTCAAAATTGGATGGTAATACAGTGTATGGGTCTTCTTCCCATTGATTATCTAGCTTATGAAGTCTCTTTTTCCTTTTGAAAACCAATTCTCCGGGGGTTAACGGGATTTCTTGTGCGTTTTTATTGAAATTGGTTTCTTGTCTTTCTCTGGATTTTGCTAGACTTTTCTCAACACACTCCTGTATTTTTTTGTATTGTTCTGTTATTCTAGTATCCCAATCTGCACTTGAGGGGTCTTCCTCAGGAACTACAATGCCCATTTCAAAGTCCACTGGCAATTTTCCTGGTCTCGCTCTCATCAAGTATGCCGGGGTACAATTAGTTGAGCTTACTGGGATGTTGTTATAGATGTCAATAAGATCTGGTAATTTCTCTGGCCATCTGTTTCTGTCATCCAAGGGTAGAGTCTTCAGCAATTCTATTACCATGTGATTCATTTTTTCGCATATTCCACTAGTTTGGGGATGGTAAGACGTGGTACGAATTTTCTTGCATCCATACAAGCTACAGAACTCTTGAAATATTTCCGCTTCAAAGGCAGGACCCTGATCTGTCAATACCTGTTCTGGATATCCATGTGGCCTGCAGAAATAAGCTTGAAAGGTTCTTGCTGCTGTCTGAGCTGTCAAGTCCTTCACAGGAGCTACCACTAGGAATCTGGAATAGTGGTCCACCATGGTAAGAGCATAAGTATAGCCTGATCTACTGGGTGTGAGTTTGACATGATCCAAGGCTACTAGTTCCAGGGGCTGTTTGGTTATGATAGGCTGGAGTGATGCTTTCTGGTTGTTACGATCTCCTCTTCTTAATGAGCATGGGCCAAAATTTTTACACCATTTTTCTATGGAAGACCTCATGCCAATCCAATAAAACCTCTCACGTAACAGTATTTCCAGTTTTCTCCATCCAAAGTGTCCTGCTCCATTATGGTACGCTTCCAATACCATTTGGATGTCTCTCTTTGGAACCACAACTTGCCATACCATTTCATATGTCCTTGGATTGATATACCGTCTGCACAATTGTTTTTTATAGATAAATAACCTGCTTCTTTCTTTCCACAGGTATTGAGCCTCTGGGGGAGCATTCTTCTCAATTTTAGAATCCGGTTGGGTTACCAGCCTCTTCACTAGGCTCACTGCCGGATCGCTGTCTTGGGTTTCTTTCAATCCATAATGAGGCAGCGAGTTTAGTGCAACATACTGACGGTTCTGGTAGATACGGGTTTCTGTCATTTTCCATTTTCTAGTTTTATGGAAAGCTGGAAGTTCTATTTCCTCCAAGTCATCTGTTTCTTCTTCAAGCCCTTGCAAATGTACTTGAGGGTTTCTGGAGAGGGCATCAGCATTTCCATTTCCATGGCCTGTTCGGTACTTGATGGTAAAGTCATAGTTCGATAGCCGGGCCATCCAGTGCTGCTCCAATGCTCCAAGCTTTGCAGTATCCAAGTGTGTTAGCGGATTATTGTCCGTAAAGATGGTAAATTTTAAAGCTGCTAAGTAATGCTTGAATCTCTCCGTTACTGCCCAGACCAAGGCCAGGAACTCCAACTTAAAGGAACTGTAATTTTTCGGGTTCCTCTCGGTAGGTCGAAGTCTTCTACTGGCATAGGCAATTACTCTTTCCTTGCCTTCTTGTATTTGGGACAGTACTGCTCCCAGGCCTACATTACTTGCATCCGTGTAGAGGACAAATGGTAGGTTATAATCTGGGTATGCCAAGATTTCCTCACCAGTCAGGGCCTGTTTCATTTGTTGGAAGGAGTCTTCTTGTTTCTTTCCCCATTCCAACGGCGGCTCTGCAGACCTTCTCTTCTTAGCTTGGCCTACTAGAAGATCTTATAGGGGCACTGCCATCTTCGTGTAGCCCTTAATAAATCTTCTGTAATATCCAACCAAACCTAAGAACTGACGTACCTCTCTGACAGTGGTCGGCCTCTGCCAGTCCTGGATCGCTGTCACTTTTTCCGGATCTGGTGCTACGCCATCCGCGCTGACAACATGCCCTAGGTATTGGACTTTTGGCTTCAGCAGGTAACATTTAGATGGTTTGAGTTTCATTCCATACTTTGTTAGAGCTGTAAATACCTCCACCAGGTGTTCCAGATGTTCTTCATAGGTTTTGGAATACACTATGACGTCATCCAGGTATAAAAGTACCATCTCAAAATTCCGGTGTGCCAGGCAGCACTCCATAAGTCTTTGAAACCTCCCCGGTGCATTGCATAACCCAAATGGCATGCTATTGAATTCGCATAGGCCCATTTGTGTTGTGAATGCTGTTTTCTCCCGGTCTTCTTCTGCAACGGAGACCTGCCAATACCCACTAGTGAGCTCTAATGTGGAGAAATACTTAGCAGTCTTTAATGCAGCAAGAGACTCCTCTATCCGGTGTAATGGGTAAGCATCTTTGTGAGTGATCTTATTGACCTCCCTGTAATCCACACACATCCTCATAGTGCCATCTTTTTTTCTGACTAAGACTAAGGGGGCCACCCAGTGACTAAAGCTATCTCTTATAACCCCGGCCTCCTTCATGTCGTGCAGCATCTCTTTAGCACACTGGTAGTGGTTTGGTGGGATGGGTCTATGTCTCACTTTAATCGGGGGATGATCTCCTGTGGGTATGTGATGGCGTACCCCTTTTATCCTCCCAAAAACTAATGGATGCTTACTGAATACTTGGCTAAACTCTTGTACCACCAGGTAAACTCCTTGCTTCTGGTGGTCGGGAGTGGCATCAGTCCCTATGTGCAACTGCTGACACCACTCCTCCAGCTGTCCCTTGGGGTTGTTGTCCTCCGCCTGACTCGATGGGGGCAAGGGCTCTAATGTCTGTATTTTGTTATTACTGACAGTGTACAGCTTTGCTACAGTAGCATACCGGGGTAGTTTCACTTCTTCCTCCCCGCAATTCAACACACGGATTGGTACTCTTCCCCTGTGTACATCCACCACCCCTCTAGCTGTCAGCAGTGTAGGTCTATGCTCTGAATATACCGGTTCTACAATTGCCTGGTATTCCTTTCTTCTGATACCCATAGCTGCTCGACACCATATCATCATTTCACTGTTTGATGGTAATACAATGGGAAATGGGTCTGTTACCCATGCACTGCCAATCTGCCCCCCAGACAGATTTACCTGTTGCTTGTGAATTAAGGCACGGATTTCTCTTTGAAGGACTCTCCTCTGCCCAATGCCAGCAGTCTCTGTAATCTGTTGGAGTGAAAACATCACTTCTTCAAGGCAGTTTTCAATCACATTAGTACCAAGCACAATGTAAGGACATTTGTTATTGGGGTCATCTTCTACCACACAAAACCCTTGGCCACTCAACTCCACCCTCCCCAGCTTTATTGTCACTTCTCTAAACCCCACCTGATTCAGTGGTTGACCATTAGCTGCTAAAATGACAAGACTAGAGTCTGGGGGGCTAAGATCAGCATCAGACCAAAATTGCTTGTAAAGGATATGTGGGATGGTGGTGACTTGTGACCCAGTGTCCAATAGGGCCGATGTCGGGATTCCTTCTAGCGTAATGTTGAGGTACGGGCGGCCTCCCACATACCGACTACGCCAGTCATATGGGCCCTGCCGTTTTATTCCTGGGGATTGGCCCGCGGACCCAGGAATCTCGGGTTTAAACGACATCCTCTTGCAAAGTGGCCCGGTTTGTTGCAACGAAGGCAAACAGGTTGTCCTGAAGAATCCGTGTGGTCGGTGGCTCTGCGTCGGAATGGTGCGTTGGTCCCCTGAACGGGCGACTTGTTGATCCCCTCCACGGGTGACATGGCTCTGCGTCGGAATGGTGCGTTGGTCCCCTGTACGGGCGACATGAGCCTTCTCCTCACCCCCGAACATCCTCAGGGAATTCAGCTAACTGGATTTTGCTTGGTGATTGTGCCTCCGGTCTGGCTTGCAAGAGTTTTAGCACGTAGTTCATGTTTTTGGTTAGTTGTAACACTTGATTACGTAGGTCATCAGCAGATTCGGGTGCGACATCTTGTCCTACCGCTTTTACAGAGTCTTTAGGGGTAGGCTCTAAGTTCATGTGAGAGGTATTAACCTGCCAGGATGGGATTGCAGGTTTTGCAGGTAATGGGTCTCGTAGTACAGTTATAGCACGGTCCTTTAAGGTATTAAAATCCACATCTGGATGATCTAGGACCCACATGTGCACCTGCTGACGGTAAAAGTCTGATCTCAACCCATTCATAAACTGTTCTGCAAGCAATTTATCTTCGTCTTGCACACTTGCTGGATCTACCTGTTTTATGGATCAGAGTGCCGCTTGTAAGCATAGGGCAAAGTCTCTGATGGTATCTTGCGGTTTCTGCTTGCATTGGTAGAATAGCATCCTTAGTTCAGACTGTGTGCATTTTTCAAAAGCAGCTTTGAGCTTATCAAGCACATTTTCTATAGAGTCTCCATCAGCATCACTCCAAGTCTCAGCTTCTAGCTCCGCTGCACCTATTAATTGTCCCTGCACAACGGAGGCTCGCTGCTTTCCTGTCATCGCATACATGTCCAGCACTGCACACATTTTACGTTTGAAAGCTGCTAAGGTATCGGGTTACCTTCATACGTCGGTAACCATTTGGCCCCCGGTACATACGGCTAGGCAATTGGCATTATCGGGGCCATCGCTCCAGATGCTGCGGCTCCTTCACCCGCTGAGGAACCGGCTGCTGCTGCGTCTTGGGCATCCCCTTCCTCAAGGTCTCGGATATTGTTTGCTTCACTCATGATGGTGCCCCCCTAGTTAACCGTTGCCAGCCGATACGATTAACTCCTTCAGTAACCGGTGACGCAAAAAAAAAAACGGCGGAGCTATCCTCGCGCTCCTTTAGCCACGCCCCCGCGACTCTCTCCGCTCTGTGACGCAGTTTAATTTCTCTATGACGCAGTAATGATGGCCCGTTTTACAGTACACAAACTTTCAATAAAGTCCAATTTAAGCACACAGTACCCGGTTCTACCGGGCCCGGTATCCTGTTCGTGACGCCAAACTGAGTCGGTCGACAGGGGTAGGGGTACTCGGATACCGGGATGGATGAGTTACTTCTGTGGGGATCACGGTTGGTCGGTTCCTGGTTCCATGCCCTGGACCGTCAGTAAAGGGATGGGGGTCAGGATGATGGGAGAATTGTGTCCTGACGCCTCCTGTGGTAACTGGTAAAATCGGTTACCAGCGCTGTGTATGGTTGCTGAGGTGATCGGCATATGGCTTGTACGAACGCTATAGGCAGTAATGTCAAAGTAGGCACACACACACATTAAGTCTTTGTTTCAGTACCTTTCTTTTACTGATGTCCGGTAACAGGTACAGTTCAGGAGGGTAACCAGGTTTTCGGTGCAGGTAGAGATATTCACCTTGGAGATTTGTGAGGCCTCCTCTAACAATGTGTGCATTTTTTGGGATCAGTCCTGCCTTAAGCTGAACCTACCACCTTGACTTTCTTTGGGGTCCTTCTCCACAACTGGGTGTTGTGTGTGCCCAAGTGTACATCTCTCCCTGCACCTATGGATCCTGTGGTAATCCCCCGCAGGGGTGCCACATAGAAGCCGGGACAAAAGCTGTGACCTGATGGGACAAAGGACTGAGCGCTCAAAGCGGGACAGTCCCGATGAATCCGAGATGGTTGGGAGCTATGAAGTAGATACTGATTCAGACACTTCAGGTTTAGAGATAGGTACTGATTCAGCCATGGCAAGTTTAGAGATGAGTACAGATTCAGACACAGCAGGTTCAGGTTTCAGGCCCTGGCCATGCAGGACCAAGGGAAGCAGATTCAGGCAAGATCAGTTACAAGGTACATGTTCAGAGTTCAGGCCTATGCCTGAAAGGCCCAGGTAGGGTTCAGGTATAGGCAGGACCTGAAAACAGACCAAGCAGCTTCAAGACAAGCTAGACACTAAAGTCCTAGATATTTAACAGGCACTTCCCAATAGGGGAGGGTGCCTTATATACCAGATGCCTCCCAGCTATTGTCTGGGGACATTTCAGAAGTGTGCGTGCACTAGGCGGGTTGCCCAGAGGCGTATGAGGCACACGCAGACACGGTGACTTGGGAGCTGAGGCGGATAGCTGCAACAGGAGCGTGGTCGGGATGTTGAGCAAATCGTCCAAGCTGGGGAGAGGAGGAGGTGCGCAAGGACGCTGGTGTTACACATCCTATGTTAACATGGGATTAATACAGTGATAAATTTAATTTATGTTTCAATTAAGCACTACACATATGTATCTAAAAAAACAAAAACTATATATAACTTGTCCTACAAAAAAGTCCTCATAATGCTGCATACTGAAATGTTAAAAAACATTGTTCAAGGCAGATTTCGAGGAGGAAAAAACAAAAAAATCCCTCAGTGCCTTGGGCCAAAATTGGCTTGGTAATTAAAGGCTTAAAAGTTTGTACACCCATTGAAGCTGCTTTGTATATTGCTCTTATGCATTTAAAAAAATGAAGCAAATAGTTTGGATAAAATATACTACTGTTTAGTGTGTACAGCTATTATGCAGCCCTATGAGTTTCAAGGCTAACAGTCTACACACAAACCCTTTAGAGTCTCCAGTCTTACCCCCTTCTATCTGCCCCCTACACACTGCAGGTTTGTGTATAGTCTGTTACCATAAAGATAATTAGCTTGGCACAAGAGCTGTACATACAAAACAGAATATTTTTAATTGAAATTGTTTTTTAAACACTGCTTCATTGTCCCTGTATTTATCGTATTTTTTAAAGTGGCTCTTTACACATGATATATGCTATAAAATATGGCCTGAAGCTCTAAAGTCATCCCTCTTATTCTGAAAGGGAAACATTTTTCTAACCGACGTACTATTTACATAATACTACATTGTCAATGGTTAACAAATTCTTAAAATAACTTTCTTTTTCCAGGGGCTCTATTCTTTATATGACCTAGAAGCAGACGATAAATGCCGCACTTTAAATGATAATCTTACTGAGGGCAGATTAATTTCAAAATATTAAAAGTTTGGCTTTGTTTCTCTTTGGACTTAACCTGTATGACCCAAGCAGCTGCTTAACATGGTAAATGAAGTTTATGACTTTATTTAGGTCCAATTTGCAAGTCTTGCTACCAACCTCTGTACTGTTTTGGATTTAGCGGTCTTCTTTTGTGCCTTACTTCTAGCTGTGGAATTTAGACTTGTACGAGTGCTACCTCAAGGCCAAGAGCACAAGAGGCATGAGATGGAAAAGGGTCACCTTACACTGTCTTGGATCTACTCTAAACAAGCTAAAATCCAATACTATATAAATATTAACCTACACAGTAGACTAAAAGTATTCTATAAACATTTACTGTGAATGGAGGCATTAGTGAAGGCTTAGGTTCGGTCTGAATTCCCATGAAATTTGTAAATATTTCTTTCATTTGTTCTCCATTTACAATTAGTTGCGGTCAAGCTGATCAAAGTCGACAGAGGCCTGTTGCATGTGAACCAGCATCCCTCACAATGACATCCACAAAGCAGAATGAAATATGAAATATCAGGTTTCCACGGATGTATGGACTTGTAAAAAATCTGAAAGAATAGGAGGTTTTTCACACTGAGTAATGTGAAACATTTGGTGCGGATTGTAGGCCTCAGAAGAGGAAAACTGAGAGCTAAAATCCAAGAGACAATAAAACAGAAGCAGGCAGAAAGTTAAAACAACAGCTATCCTCCGAATTCTATTGATTTAGATGTAATTGTAGTACGAATGATCTAACCATGATCACCGCATGATGTTAGCTTTGTCTATATTACTGTCAGCCTAGCTGTCGTTTCCCTCTCAAATAAAAAAAATATACAGTACAGACCAAAAGTTTGGACACACCTTCTCATTTAAAGATTTTTCTGTATTTTCATGACTATGAAAATTGTACATTCACAGTGAAGGCATCAAAATTATGAATTAACACATGTGGAATTATATAGTTAACAAAAAAGTGTGAAACAACTGAAAATATGTCTTATATTCTAGGTTCTTCAAAGTAGCCACCTTTTGCTTTGATGACTGCTTTGCATACTCTTGGCATTCTCTTGATGAGCTTCCAGAGGTATTTTCAGTTGTTTCACACTTTTTTGTTAACTATATAATTCCACATGTGTTAATTCATAGTTTTGATGCCTTCAGTGTGAATGTACAATTTTCATAGTCATGAAAATACAGAAAAATCTTTAAATGAGGTGTGTCCAAACTTTTGGTCTGTACTGTATATATATCTTTTACATTAAGATGATTTGGTTAGAAGTGGCTAGTTGCTGGTAACTGATCCTGGAATGGCAGGTGGGTTATACATCACAGGACTTAATCAAGTCTGCATGGAAGGACGTTGTAGCCAACTGAAATAAATAACTCAATTATCCAAATGGATAGATTTGCAGAAAGCGCTAGAATAGCTCCATGTGACTGTATTCAATGAGCTCTCCGCTTCTACAGTATCTCTTTAGCAGACTTGTCCTGTTCTAAATTGAAAAGCATCATTATAAAACAATCTCCCTAAATAGCAGAGTTTGCCTTTAATTGCTTCCTATACCTTTACCATCTGTCTTTCTATGCATTGCTTTTACACACACACACAGTATATAGTGCATCTACAGTAGGCAGCCACAGACAAGGCGTAAATTCACCTACTAAATAATAACACATAAATGTATGCTCAGCGCTTTCTCTACAATATTTGGCATTTTAACGGCTCGAATATTTAATACACATGTTATTGTGTTAATTTACACTTGATTACCAGTCTAGAGCCCTCCAGAGGTACATTACAGAAAATATATCTACTTAACACTTACTGTAAGTCCAGAGCAAATACATGTTTTCAAAATGTCAGTGTTTGCGTGATGAAAAAAAAACATGAATCCATTAAGAATAGTAGATGATAATTTACATCTAGTATTTTTTGCTTTTACCATTTAATATCTGTAACATAAGTAATGCCTTAAATGTTTACTTCCATTTCAACAAACGTTGCATAAATCAATAGTACAAGTGAAAAGTAAAAAACTCTGTAATATATGTTATCAGATGTTTATTTCTATACTTATGGGCCCTCTCTTGAATCCACCAAAATAAATTATTATGAAGGCTCATAATTGAATTTTAAACTTGGTTATCATAACATATCATGAATATCATCAAGTTGATTAAAGGGAACCAGTCAGCATGTTTTTCTACCCCAAACTAATGGCATCTAAGCAAAGTCACTGTAAGGGAAATTAAGTTCTTACATTTGTTGTAGAAAAGCATTTTCCCATTTTTTAAAAATCTCTTGCACAATTCTAAGGCTAAAGAGGGCCTGGCTTTGCACTGACAGATTCTTGCCTCTCTATCTCTTTCTCCACCCTCCACCTGCCTCCTATCAGTGAATGACAGGTCACTCTAGTCTGAGTGACCCATCTCCCCAACCCGATATCTAGTGCAAACACAGTCATACCCCAGGGCGGTGCATGTGCAATAAGGTCCTGATAAAGAAGACTGTCGATGTCTTGTGCAATTTGCATAGTTTGCCGATCCTTCCAGACACTGATTGTCTTCTTCACTAGGACCTCTATAATGTAAACACAGCCTTTGTAACGTTCAAGTGACCTCAGCTTATCTGTCTAGGAGAAAATGGATGGAAAACGAGCTGTAACTATTGACTGTATTCGGGTGGCATGTATTGGGCTAATATTAGACTAGTAGATATTTTTTTTACATTTACAACAAACACATTGTGTGAGGGCCACAGTTATGTTCATAGGCGGATTATATTGAGGGCAATCTGGGCTACCGCCCGGGGCCCTTCGCCAGATTGCCCTCATTATCATAGGCGGATTATAATGAGAGCAATCTGGGCTACCGCCTAGGACTCCTAGGCTCCTCGGATAGAGTGGAGTTAATTATTTGAGGAAATGATGTCACCGGAAGGCCCGATAGCAGGACGCAGCATGGAGGAGATGGAGCTGAAGCTGCTAGAGTGGAGAGGATTGAGAAGAGGAGAGGAGTGAGCTCTGCACTATGGAGCTGTGTGAAGTTATCAGCGAGGTCACAGGATTCAGTGTGAACGCTCTGAGGATGGATTTATATATAGTGTGAGAGATGTATTTTGGGGGCAGAGAAGTATGGATGATGGTACTATATGGGGCTGCATGTTGGTCGCTTCAATATGTATGGGGTTGCTTATTGAGGGGTTTTCACAGGAAAAGGGTTTATGTTACTTGAGTAGGGTTGTATGGGGAAGATGATAATAATAAGGGGCATTGTGGAGAAGTGGAATGTGTAGCATCGGCGTGTCTGCCCCCTGCCAGACAAAGACGCCGTCCCCCTTACCACCGCGGTCCTGCTCCGGCGTTTTCCGGCCTCCCTGCTGCGGCTGCTGGTACACGCAGCTTCCCTGGTTCTGCGCCGTCCTAAAAAGTCCCCTGCCGATGGCCGGAGGACTTTCTCTATAAAAGGCACCTCCTCCAATATGGAGGTGCCCATGTAAGGTTGTTGCTCTATTATACTTACTTTGCTTCAGCCCTCAGGTCCTCTGCAAGTCAGTCCTGTACGCCAGTCTGTTCTTCAGTCCAGTCCGCCAGTCTGCCTACTTTCCTGCCCGACAGTCTGCCTACAGTCCAGTCCGCTAGTCTACCTATGGGCTCTGCCCGCCTGCTTACCTGGAAGCACCTGCCTGTTACCTGCCTTGCCCGCCAGCCTGCTTACCTGGAAGCACTTGCCTGTTACCTGACGTGCCTGCCAGCCTGCTTACCTGGAAGCATCTGCCTGTTACCTGCCATGCTCGCTTGCCTGCTTACCTGGAAGCGCCTGCCAGTTACCCGTTGTGCCCGCCAGCCTGCCTACCCAGAGCACATGTCTGACTATCCGCCGAATCAGCCAGCCTGTCTACCCGGACCACCCGTCAGCCTGCCTGCAGTGCTCATTCGCTGTACCGGTCAGTTCCTGCCTTCTGACCCGTGGGAGTCACCTGCTCTCATACAAGGTCTGTCCCACAGTGGCACCTGGTCCCTCTGCTCGGTCCCTCCCTGGTTCACGGAGTCGACTGAGCCGCTGTGTGACATTGGTCAGGCCGAGTAGATATTTAGTCACGCCCCTCTGGTCCCTCCTTGCACCGCAGCACAGAGATTCCACCACCCGGATCCGTAACTGTTTGCACGGGTCATGGAACCCGGTGGCCCTCAGGCTCCTTCGCTTTCTGACCTGTACCAGGAGGTTTCTCATCAGAGATCACAGCAGGAGACTATCCTGACCTACCTGCGGTCTGTCAACTCCCGCTGTCCATCCCACCTGTGTCCGTCTCGAGCCAAGCGGCACCTGCTCCGGTGGCGCCTCAGCCTACTAGTGCCATGGCATCTGGCCCTGGTCCCCGGCTCTCTGCACCTCCACGTTTTGGTGGTGACTAGAGATGAGCGGTGTTCGACTAGAACTGTTCGCCAATCTCAAATTCGAGCTGTTTTGGGCGGTGTTCGAGTTGTACGACGAACCCGAACGATTTGCAAAAAATTCGGCTGTTCGAGGTTATGTTCGATAACTGTTCGTGCACCAAAAGCGTGTCCTGCATGTCTGGCGCTATTTAGAGCACCAATCATGCAGGGATTGTCTGCCACTCACTGTAATGCCACAGCCATGGTGGTTGTGGCATTACAGTGATTGCCCAAATCGATGGGAACAGTGCTCACAGTGAAACATGAAAAGCCGGCAATTCAGCAGCGGCATACACCGGTACCCGACAATTTAGAACAGAAAGAATAGAGAATCACACATAGATTAGATAGATAGAAACATGTCAGTCACACATATAAGAAGCACAGTGACAGTGTTGCTTACTGTACTTGTCATTTAGTGTAAAGGATTTATCAAAAAAAATAATAGTGTTTTCATGCACCGTCTCTTTAAAAAAGCCGGCCGGCAATTCAGCATCTGTACCCGACAATTTAGAATAGAAGGAATAGAGAATCACACATAGATTAGATAGATAGAAACATGTCAGCCACATATATACGAAGTACAGTGACAGTGTTGCTTACTGTACTTGTCATTTAGTGTAAAGGATTTATTAAAAAATATAATAGTGTTTTCGTGCACCGTCTCTTTAAAAAAGCCGGCCGGCAATTCAGCAGCGGTCCCCGACAATTTATAACAGACAGAATAGAGCTTCACACATAGATTAGATAGATAGAAACATGTCAGTCACATATATATGAAGTACTGTGACAGTGTTGCTTACTGTACTTGTCATTTAGTATTAAAATAAAGGATTTATTATTAAAAAAAATTGGCGTAGGGTTCCCCGTAATTTTAGTCTCTAGCGGAGGTTAAGCAGCTGGGGCAGATGTTTGAAGCCTGGGAAGGGGGTAATACCCACGGAGCTTCCCAGACTACTAATATCAGCCCCCAGCTGAATACCTAGCCTTTACTAGCTATTAAAATGGGGGACCCCCCCAAAAAATGACGTGGGGTCCCCCCTAATTTAATAGCTAGCAAAGGCTAAGCAGACAGCTGGGGGCTGATATTAATAGCCCAGGAAGGGAACCATGAATATTGGCCCCCACCCAGGCTAGAAACACCAGCCGTCAGCCGCCCCAGAAATGGCGCATCCATAGGATGCGCCAATTCTGGCACTTAGCCTCGCTCTTCCACGCTGCCCTGGTGCGGTGGCAGGGGGTAATAGGGTTGGGGTTGATGTCAGCTTATAATGCCAGCTGACATCAAGCCCAGGTTAGTAATGGAGAGGCGTCTATAAGACACCCCCATTACTAACCCCATAGTCAAAGTTAAAAGAAAACACAAACACCCAGAATAAAGTCCTTTAATTGAAATAAAGACACATTCCTTTATTGTTCTAAATTAAACCATACTTACCGTCACGCCCATTCCAGCTGAAGCCAACGATCTCCTGCAATAAAAGAAAAATAATAAAGCAACCTCATCCTTACCTTTCCATGGTTCCCACGACAGCTTCAGCTCTGCTACATCGAGATAACAGGCTGGACCGCAGCAGAACGCTGCCATCCAGCCTGTCATCCCGCAGACACTGAAAAGCGAAGGCATGCATGCGCTCTGCAGTGTCTGGCTGTGACGGCATAAAGATGAGACGAGTTCATGTCCAATGAACTCGGCGCACCTCATGCACGTCACTGACAGCGTGGGAGAATTCTCCTGCACTCAGCACTTCAGCGTGAGAATTCTCCCACGCTGTCAGTGACGTGCATGAGGTCAGCTGAGTTCATTGGACATGAATGAGCTCACCTCATGCACGTCACTGACAGCGTGGGAAAATTCTCCTGCACTCAGCGCTTCAGCGTGAGAATTTTCCCACGCTGTCAGTGAAGTGCATGAGGTGAGCTCATTCATGTCCAATGAACTCAGCTGACCTCATGTACGTCACTGACAGCGTGGGAGAATTTTCACGCTGAAGTGCTGAGTGCAGGAGAATTCTCCCACGCTGTCAGTGACGTGCATGAGGTGCACCGAGTTCATTGGACATGAGCTTGTCTCATCTTTATGCCGTCACAGCGAGACACTGAGGAGCGCAAGCATGCCTGCGCTTCTGAGTGTCCGCGGGATGACAGGCTGGATGGCAGCGTTCTGCTGCGGTCCAGCCTGTCATCTCGATGTAGCAGAGCTGAAGCTGTCGTGGGAACCATGGAAAGGTAAGGATGAGGTTGCTTTATTATTTTACTTTTATTGCAGAAGACAATGGCTTCAGCTGGAATGGGCGTGACGGTAAGTATGGTTTAATTTAGAACAATAAAGAATTGTGTGTTTATTTCAATTAAAGGACTTTATTCTGGGTGTTGTGTTTTTTTAAATACTTTACTAGAAATTCATGGTGGTCATGTCTAATATTGGCGTGACCCCATGAATTTCGGGCTTAGGGCCAGCTGATAATGCCAAGCTGGCCTTAACCCCTTTATTATCCAGTGATCCACCGCACCAGGGCCCTGGATGAGTTGGGTACAGCGCCAGAAGATGGCGCTTCTATGAACGCGCCATTTTCCGGGGCGGCTGCGGACTGCAATATGCAGCGGGTGGGGTCCAGAAAGCTTGGGCCTCCCTGCGCTGCAGATTCCAGCCCCCAGCTGCCTAGTTGTACCTGGCTGGGCACAAAAATAGGGCGAAGCCCCACGCATTTTTTTTTTAAATTATTTCATGAAATTCATGGAATAATTAAGAAAAAAAGGGCTTCCCTATATTGTTGTGTCCAACCAGGTACAAATAGGCAGCTGGTGGTTGGGGGCAGCCCGTCCCTGCCTGCTGTACCCGGCTGGACACAAATATAGTGCGAAGCCCCACGTAAATTTTTTTTTAATTATTTCATGAAATAATTTTTTTAAAAAAGGGCTTCCCTATATTGTTGTGTCTGGCCAGGTACAAATAGGCAGCTGGTGGTTGGGGGCAGCCCGTTCCTGCCTGCTGTACCTGATTGGACACAAATATAGGGCGAAGCCCCACGTCAATTTTTTTTAAATTATTTCAGGAAATTCATGAAATAATGAAAAAAAAATTGATGTGGGGCTTCGCCCTATATTTGTGTCCAGTCAGGTACAGCAGGCAGGAACGGGCTGCTCCCAACCACCAGCTGCCTATTTGTACCTAGCCGGACACAACAATATAGGGAAGCCCTTTTTTTCTTAATTATTCCATGAATTTCATGAATTTAAAAAAAAAATACGTGGAGCTTCGCCCTATTTTTGTGTCCAGCCAGGTACAACTAGGCAGCTGGGGGCTGGAATCTGCAGCGCAGGGAGGCCCAAGCTTTCTGGGCCCCACCCGCTGCAAATTGCAGTCCGCAGCCGCCCCAGAAAATGGCGCGTTCATAGAAGCGCCATCTTCTGGCGCTGTACCCAACTCATCCAGGGCCCTGGTGCGGTGGCTCACTGGGTAATAAAGGGGTTAAGGCCAGCTTGGCATTATCAGCTGGCCCTAAGCCCGAAATTCATGGGGTCACGCCAATATTAGACATGACCACCATGAATTTCTAGTAAAGTATTTAAAAAAAACACAAACACCCAGAAAAAAGTCCTTTAATTGAAATAAACACACAATTCTTTATTGTTCTAAATTAAACCATACTTACCGCCACGCCCATTCCAGCTGAAGCCAATGATCTCCTGCAATAAAAGTAAAATAATAAAGCAACATCATCCTTACCTTTCCATGGCTCCCACGACAGCTTCAGCTCTGCTACATCGAGATGACAGGCTGGACCGCAGCAGAACGCTGCCATCCAGCCTGTCATCCCGCAGACACTGAGAAGCGCAGGCATGCTTGCGCTACTCAGTGTCTGGCTGTGACGGCATCCAGATGAGCCGAGGTCATGTCCAATGAACTCGGCTCACCTCATGCACGTCACTGACAGCGTGGGAAAATTCTCACGCTGAAGCGCTGAGTGCAGGAGAATTTTCCCACGCTGTCAGTGACGTACATGAGGTGAGCCGAGTTCATTGTCGGCTCATCTGGATGCCGTCACAGTCAGACACTGAGGAGCGCAAGCATGCCTGCGCTTCTCAGTGTGTGCGGCATGGCAAGCTGGATGGCAGCGTTCTGCTGCGGTCCAGCCTGTCATCTCGATGTAGCAGAGCTGGAGCTGTCCTGGGAACCATGGAAAGGTAAGGATGAGGTTGCTTTATTATTTTTCTTTTATTGCAGGAGATCGTTGGCTTCAGCTGGAATGGGCGTGATGGTAAGTATGGTTTAATTTAGAACAATAAAGAATTGTGTCTTTATTTCAATTAAAGGACTTTATTCTGGGTGTTTGTGTTTTTTTTTTAACTTTGACTATGGGGTTAGTAATGGGGGTGTCTTATAGACGCCTCTCCATTACTAACCTGGGCTTGATGTCAGCTGGCATTATAAGCTGACATCAACCCCAACCCTATTACCCCCTGCCACCGCACCAGGGCAGCGTGGAAGAGCGAGGCTAAGTGCCAGAATTTTCGCATCCTATGGATGCGCCATTTCTGGGGCTGCTGAGGGCTGGTGTTTCTAGCCTGGGAGGGGGCCAATATTCATGGCTCCCTTCCTGGGCTATTAATATTAGCCCCCAGCTTTCTGCCTAGCCTTTGCTAGCTATTAAATTAGGGGGGACCCCACGTCATTTTTTTGGGGGGGGTCCTCCATTTTAATAGCTAGTAAAGGCTAGGTATTCAGCTGGGGGCTGATATTAGTAGCCTGGGAAGCTCCGTGGGTATTACCCCCTTCCCAGGCTTCAAACATCTGCCCCAGCTGTCTGCTTAACCTCCGCTAGAGACTAAAATTACGGGGAACCCCACGCCAATTTTTTTTAATAATAAATCCTTTATTTTAATACTAAATGACAAGTACAGTAACCAACACTGTCACTGTACTTATTATATATGTGACTGACATGTTTCTATCTATCTAATCTATGTGTGAAGCTCTATTCTGTCTGTTATAAATTGTCGGGTACAGATGCTGAATTGCCGGCCGGCTTTTTTAAAGAGACGGTGCATGAAAACACTATTATTTTTTTTAATAAATCCTTTGCAGTAAATGACAAGTACAGTAAGCAACACTGTCACAGTACTTCATATATATGTGACTGACATATTTCTATCTATCTAATCTATGTGTGAAGCTCTATTCTGTCTGTTATAAATTGTCGGGTACCGCTGCTGAATTGCCGGCCGGCTTTTTTAAAGAGACGGTGCACGAAAACACTATTATATTTTTTAATAAATCCTTTACACTAAATGACAAGTACAGTAAGCAACACTGTCACTGTACTTCGTATATATGTGACTGACATGTTTCTATCTATCTAATCTATGTGTGATTCTCTATTCTTTCTGTTATAAATTGTCGGGTACAGATGCTGAATTGCCGGCTGGCTTTTTTAAAGAGACGGTGCATGAAAACACTATTATTTTTTTAAATAAATTCTTTGCAGTAAATGACAAGTACAGTAAGCAACACTGTCACAGTACTTCATATATATGTGACTGACATGTTTCTATCTATCTAATCTATGTGTGAAGCTCTATTCTGTCTGTTATAAATTGTCGGGTACAGATGCTGAATTGCCGGCCGGCTTTTTTAAAGAGACGGTGCACGAAAACACTATTATATTTTTTAATAAATCCTTTACACTAAATGACAAGTACAGTAAGCAACACTGTCACTGTACTTCATATATATGTGACTGACATGTTTCTATCTATCTAATCTATGTGTGATGCTCTATTCCTTCATGTCTAAATTGTCGGGTACCGGTGTATGCCGCTGCTGAATTGCCGGCCGGTTTTTTTAAAGAAAGCGTCTTCTGAGCAGTTTGTCAGCTTTTGGACACCTTTGAAGGTGTTTTCTATGTGTTCCTATGTGTTTTTGTTTGCCTGCCATTGGTTTTAACGGTGTTCGACGGTGTTCTAAGGTGTTCGACGAACAGTTCGACGAACAGTTCCTCGAACATCCCGGTGTTCGACGAACCGAACCGAACCCGAACACTACGGGGGTGGCTCAACACTAGTGGTGACCCCGTCTTATGCCGGGGTTTTTTAAACCAGTGCACACTGCACTTTGAACTCCTGGCATATCAGTTTCCCTCCGACCAGGCCAAGGTGGCGTTCATCATGTCTCACCTCACCGGGGAAGCATTGGCATGGCTAAACCCTCTATGGGAGAGAGGGTATCCCCTGGTGTCCGATCTTCTGGCTTTCCTCACTGCCTTCCGGATGGTCTTCGATGAGCCTGGACGAAAGACTTCTACTGCCTCCTCTCTTCTCCGTCTCCGCCAAGGGAGTCTCACCCGCGGGCCAGTATGCCATACATTTCCGCACTCTCGCATCTGAGCTTGCCTGGAACAACGAGGCCCTGGTGTCCACCTTCTGGGAGGGTCTTTCCGGACGGATCAAGGATGAGCTAGCCAGTCGGGACATTCCTTCCACCCTGGACGACCTGGTGTCACTAGCTACCCGGATTGACATCCGTTTCTTGGAACAGGTTAAGGAGACTACCCGGGAGAGAAGATTTCCTTGTATCGCTCCTGTATTCCAGAAACCTGCCTCCCAACCAGCAATTCCCCGAGCACGCTCACCCGAACCCATGAACATTGACCAGACCAAGATGGTCAAGTCTCGCCAAGAGACGCGCCGAGTCGTGGGGAGCTGCTTCTACTGTGGCAGTAAGGACCATCTGATCCGTTCTTGTTTGGTGAAGCCGGGAAACTCCAGTGTCTAGGATCGCTCAGAGAGGTCGTCCTAGGCAAGAATAAATCCTCTCCGTCCTTGACTCTATCCATTTCTATTTGCAGTGGTGAGACCTGTTTCTTTGAGACCGCCCACCTGGATTCCAGAGCTGCTGGGAATCTCATATCTCAGGCCCTTGTGGAGCAGTATCAGATTCCCACCAAACGTCTGGCCGAACCATTGGCAGTCGCTTCTGTGGATGGGAGACTCCTTCCGGAGACCATCTTGCTCGTCACAGAGCCTGTAACCCTTCAGGTGGAAATGCTGCACTCGGAGAGGATCTCCTTTTATGTGCTATCCGGACTCTCTCACTCCCTTTTGCTAGGTCTACCCTGGATACAGAGACATGAACCTGTCCTGAATTGGCGATCTGGTAAGGTGCTCCGTTGGGGCCAGGATTGCCATGAGACCTGCCTGGTTCCAGTTCGTCCGTCTCGACCTCCGTCTACTCCAGCTAATCTACCTGGTCTACCGGCACCCTACTGGTCCTATGCAGATGTCTTTGACAAGAAGAAAGCTGAGACACTACCACCTCATAGGCCGTATGACTGCCCTATCGACCTGGTACCCGGTGCTTCTCCTCCCCGCGGGTGTATCTACCCCTTGTCGCTGGCTGAGACCCGGGCCATGTCTGAGTATATCGAGGAGAATCTTTCTAGGGCATTCATTCAGAAATCTACTTCTCCATCTGGAGCAGGATTCTTCTTCACTAAAAAGAAAGACGGCTCGCTACGGCCGTGTATCGATTACAGAGGTCTTAACAGATTACTATCAAGAATAAGTACCCCCTGCCTCTCATCTCGGAGCTGTTAGACCTCCTTAAAGGCGCGAGGGTCTTCACCAAGCTCTATCTTCGTGGGGTGTACAATTTGGTCTGGATCCGCCAGGGAAACGAGTGGAAAACGGCATTCAACACCCAGGATGGTCACTATGAATACTGTGTGATGCCCTTTGGTCTCTGTAATGTCCCAGCCGTCTTCCAGAAGCTGGTTAACGACATTTTCCGTGACCTCTTGTATTCTTGCGTAGTGGTGTACCTGGACGATATCTTGGTCTTCTCTCCGGATCTGCCCACACACCGGAGGAATGTTCGTCAGGTTCTGCTAAGGTTCCGGCAGAATCGTCTCTACGCAAAATTTGAGAAATGTCTCTTCGAGCAGACTTCCCTTCCATTCCTGGGATATATTATCTCCGAGACTGGTCTTCGGATGGAGCCAGAGAAGGTTTCTACCATCTTAAAATGGCCCCGACCAGAGGGGTTGAAGGCGATTCAGCAATTCCTGGGCTTCACAAATTATTACCGCCTCTTCATCCCTCATTTCTCCTCCCGGACCACTCCCATCCCCACGCTGACCTGTAAGGGAGCAAATCCCAAGGAATGGACTTCTGAAGCGGAGGAGGCCTTCATCTTCCTAAAACAAGCTTTCTCCTCCGCACCTGTGCTGCACCGTCCAGACTGCAACAAGCAGTTCTTCCTGGAGGTTGATGCTTCCTCCTCCGGAGCAGGAGTGGTGCTCACCCAGAAATCCCCGTCCGGGAGAATGGTAACCTGCAGCTTCTTCTCCAAGCTCTTCTCCTCATCTGAGCGCAACTACTCCATAGGAGATCGTGAGCTGCTTGCTATCAAATTGGCGCTGGAGGAGTGGCGCTACCTGCTGGAAGGGGCTCTGCACCCGGTAGTCATCTACACTGACCACAAAAACCTGGCCTATTTACAAAATGCCCAAAGACTCAATCTGCGTCAGGCCCGGTGGTCTCTGTTCTTTGCCCGATTCTGCTTTACGCTACATTACCGCCCTGCGGACAAGAACGTTAAAGCCGACGCTCTATCCTGCTCATTCCTGTCCTCCGACCAAGAGGAGGAGCCTCTGCATATCATCGACCCCTCCAGTGTAATGACTGTGGCTCCGTTTGACCTGTCTCGTTTTCCACCTGGTAAGACTTTTGTAGCTGTTCCAGATCGTAAGAAGGTTCTTCTCTGGGGTCATTCGTCCAAACTAGCCGGCCATGCAGGCCAGAGGAAGACCTTCCTGCTCATCGCCCGGCATTACTGGTGGCCTTCTCTATGCAAGGATGTTGCAGATTTTGTCACGGCTTGTTCCTCCTGTGCCCGTAACAAAGTTCCCAGGCATCTTCCCGCTGGCCGTCTCCTGCCTCTACCCGTACCTTCCGCTTCATGGCAACATATTGCTATGGACTTTATTACGGATCTCTGATGATTATTTTTCTGGCGATCCAGGTACCACCCCTGCTCTGGTCTCCGCTGAGGACTTCTATGAGGTAGAGAACATTTTGGCTACCAAAAGGGTAAGAGGAAAAAACTTTTTTTCTGGTGGATTGGAAGGGGTTTGGCCCGGAGGAGAGGTCTTGGGAACCCAAGGAGAACATCCATGCCCCTCTTCTTCTTAAAGAATTTCTTGCTGGCCTTAAAAAGTGGGGGTGTAAAGGGGGGGTACTGTAGCATCGGCGTCTCTGCCCCCTGCCAGGCAGAGACGCCGTTCTACTTACCTCTGCGGTCCTGCTCCGGCATCTTCCGGCCTCCCTGCTGAGGCTTCTGGTACACATAGCTTTTCCTGGCTTTGTGCTTAGGGCACATGCTCCCTCCCTCTTAAAGGGGCCGCACACGCCGTCCTAAAAAGTCCCCGGCCAATGGCCGGAAGACTTTCTCTATAAAAGGCACCTTCTCCAATATGGAGGTGCCCGTGCAAGGTTGTTGCTCTGTTATACTTACTTTGTTTCAGCCCTCAGGTCCTCTGGAAGTCAGTCCTTTATGCCAGTCTGTTCTTCAGTCCAGTCCGCCAGTCTGACTACTTTCCTGCCCGACAGTCTGCCTACAGTCCAGTCCGCCAGTCTGTCTATGGGCTCTGCCCGCCTGCTTACCTGGAAGCACCTGCCTGTTACCTGCCGTGCCCGCCAGCCTGCTTACCTGGAAGCACCTGCCAGTTACCCGTTGTGTTCGCCAACCTGCCTACCCAGAGCACCCGTCTGGCTATCCGCCGAATCAGCCTGCCTGTCTACCCGGACTGCCCGTCAGCCTGCCTGCCGTGCTCATCCGCTGTACCGGTCAGCTCCTGCCTTCTGACCCGTGGGAGTCACCTGCTCTCATACAAGGTCGGTCCCAGAGTGGCACCTGGTCCCTCTGCTCAGTCCCTCCATGGTTCACGGAGTCAACTGAGCCGCCGTGCGACCTTGGTCAGGCACAAAGGTTCCACCATCCAGATCCGTAACAGGATGATGATGAGGGGCATTGTGGAGAAGGGGGATGATGATGATGATGAGGGGCATTGTGGAGAAGGGGGATAATAATGATGATGAGGGACATTGTGGAGAAGGGGGGATGATGATGATGATGATGAGGGGCATTGTGGAGAAGGGGGATGATGAGGGGCATTGTGGAGAAGGGGGATGATGATCATGATGAGGGGCATTGTGGAGAAGGGGGATGATGATGATGAGGGGCATTGTGGAGAAGGGGGATGATGATGATGTGGGGCTGTGTGAAGAAGGGAGATGATGATGATGTGGCACCGTGTGGAGAAGGGGGATGATGATGATGAAGGGTTGAGTAGAGAAGGGGAAATGATGATGATGAAGGGCTGAGTTGAGAAGGAGGAATGATGATGATGAAGGGCTGAGTAGAGAAGGGGAAAAGATGATGAAGGGCTGATCAGAGAAGGGGGATGATGATGATGATGATGATGAAGGGCTGAGTAGAGAAGGGGGAATGATGATGATGATGATGATGATGAAGGGCTGAGTAGAGAAGGGGGAATGATGATGATGAAAGGCTGTGCAGAGGAGGAATGATGAGGAGCTGTGTATAGAAGGGGGGTTGATGAGGGGATGTGCAGAAAAGGGGGATGATGAGAGGTAGTGTGGAGAAGAGGGGAAGATGAGGGGCTGTGCGAAGAAGGGGGGGTGATGATGATGAGGTGCTGTGTGGAGAAGGGGGGATGGTGATGAAGGGCTGTGTAGAGAAAAGGGGATGAGGAGGAGGATCTGTGTAGAGAAGGGGGGTGATGAGAGGCAGTGTGGAGAAGGGGGGATGATGATGATGAAGGGCTGTGTAGAGAAGAGGCAATGATGATAATGAAGGGCTGTGTAGAAAAGGAGGAATGATGATGATGAAGGGCTGTGTAGAAAAAGGGGGAATGATGATGATGATGATGATGAAGGGCTGTGTAGAAAAGGGGGAATGATGATGATAATGATGATGAAGGGCTGTGTAGAAAAGGGGGAATGATGATGATGAAGGGCTTTGTAGAAAAGAGGGAATGATGATAATGAAGGGCTGAGTAGAGAAGGGGGATGATGATGAGGAGGAGCTGTGTAGAGAAGGGGGATGATGAGAGGCAGTGTGGAGAAGAGGGGATGATGATTGGCTGTGCGGAGAAGGGGAGATGAAGATGATGACTGGCTGTGTGTAGATGATGATGAAGGGCTGTGTGGAGAAGAGGGGATGATGATGAGTAGCTGTATGGAAAAGATGGGATGATGAAGATGAGGGGCTGTGTGGAGAAGAGGTGATGATGATAAGGGGCTGTGTGGAGAAGAGGGATGTGGAGGGGGAGTGATGTGGGGCTGTGCGGTGAAGGGGGGTCGATACTGGATGACTGCAAGAGGAAATGGGTAATGTCACTCTCATGAGGATGCATGCAAGGTGGCTGCGCGGGGCTTGGGGATGTGTGGTGAAGGGAGTGATGCTACTCACATGGGGCTGTATAGTGAAGGGGGTAATGTTACTCATGTAGGGCTGAATGCTGAGTGCCTGTGTGGAGAAAGGGATGGTTACTCATGTGGGGATGCATGCTGGGGAACTGTCCACGCTCGGTCCCCAGCCGCCAGGGGGCGATAGGGTGTCCATGCTCGGTCCCCAGCTGCCCCGCGACCGGGTGTCCACACACGGTCTCCAGCCGCCTGGGAGTGGCCGGGTGTCCATAAACGGTCCCCAGCTGCCCCTATTTCTCCTTGGAACTTCCCCCACACTTTTCTTAGACTGGCCTGCTTTAGGGCAGCATTGGACGAGCCCACCAGAGAACCAGACTCCTCCGGTGGGCCCTGGCTTCTCCATCAGGGGAGTTGAGAGTGCCAAGGTGAGGAGCATGATGATGATGATAGAAGTTAGCATCTGCTTTGCTTTCTTGGAATGCAAGCGCATGTATATAGTAGCGGCTAGGCCTGAGGTGGTCAGCGTTTTGGCGCATATCCTCCGTGCTCCGAGGATTGCTGGATGTTTTCCTGCTACTATCCCAGTTCTATGACTCCCGTTAAAACAAAGCTTCAGGTGATGAATGATGGATGAGGTGGTGGCAAAGGAGAAAGAGCAGGAGGAACAGGGACCATTCACATCAATATCAGGCCAGTCAACCACACATGTCTTATAGAATATGTTTCTGTACCAAAAGGAGCGGTTCGGCTACACCGTCATAGGGCATGCAGTAAGTGCAATGCCTACCAAAAATTTTGAGGCACTGCAATGCGCCTTGGAAGTGACATGGAGGTCAGAGGGCCTTACCTAACCCTTTTTTCCATTTATAGCATCTGGGTCTCCTGTGCACTGTTGGCCTAAGCAGTGAATGGAAGGCTTTCCAAAAATTAAGAGGAACTGCAAAGCCGCTTGAAACAGACGTGGATTGCAGCATACTAAAAACCTTCTACCCATTATTGGGCAGTGGGTCTCCCTTGGTGTTCACCTATGCATTGAAAAGCAAAAGCTGACTAAAAAAAGTAGGAAATGCAATGCCCGTTGGAAGAATGGTGGAGGACGCAGTGGAATAAAAATACAATATCAATGCCCCTTGGAAAAGTGGTGGAGGTCGCAGTAGCTTAACAAGACGGTTTTAATGCCCCTTGGAAGAGACGTGGAGGTCGCAGTAGCTTAACAAGATGGATTTAATGCCCCTTGGAAGAGACGTGGAGGTCGCAGTAGCTTAACAAGACGGTTTTAATGCCCCTTGGAAGAGGCGTGGAGGTCGCAGTGGAATGAAAAGACAATATCAATGCCCCTTGGAAAAGTAGTGGAGGCCGCAGAAGCTTAAAAATACGGTTTTAATGCCCCTTGGAAGAGACATGGAGGTCGCAGTAGCTTAACAAGATGGTTTTAATGCCCCTTGGAAAAGACGTGGAGGTCGCAGTAGCTTAACAAGACGGTTTTAATGCCCCTAGGAAGAGACGTGGAGGTCGCAGTGGAATAAAAAGACTATATCAATGCCCCTGGAAAAAGTGGTGGAAGTCGCAGTAGCTTAACAAGACGGTTTTAATGCCCCTTGGAAGATAGGTGGAGGTCGCAGTGGAATAAAAAGACAATATCAATGACCCTTGGAAAAGTGGTGGAGGTCGCAGTAGCTTAACAAGACAGTTTTAATGCCCCTTGGAAGAGATGTGGAGGTCGCAGTAGCTTAACAAGATGGTTTTAATGCCCCTTGGAAAAGTGGTGGAGGTCGCAGTAGCTTAACAAGATGGATTTTATGCCCCTTGGTAGAAAGGTGGAGGTCGCAGTGGAATAAAAAGACAATATCAATGCCCCTTGGAAAAGAGATGGAGGTCGCAGTAGCTTAACAAGACGTTTTAATGCCCCTTGGAAGAGACGTGGAGGTCGCAGTAGCTTAAGAAGATGGTTTTAATGCCCCTTGGAAGAGACGTGGAGGTCGCAGTAGCTTAACAAGACGGTTTTAATGCCCCTTGGAAAAGACATGGAGGTCACAGTAGCTTAACAAGACCGTTTTAATGCTGCTTGGAAGAGACGTGGAGGTCGCAGTAGCTTAAAAAGACGGTTTTAATGCCCCTTGGAAGAGACGTGGAGGTCGCAGTGGAATAAAAAGACTACATCAATGCCCCTTGGAAAAGTGGTGGAGCTCGTAGTAGCTTAACAAGATGGTTTTATTGCCCCTTGGAAGAGACGTGGAGATCGCAGTAGCTTAACAAGATGGTTTTAATGCCCCTTGGAAGAGACATGGAAGTCACAGTAGCTTAACAAGACAGTTTAAATGCCCCTTGGAAGAGATGTGGTGGTCACAGCAGCTTAACAAGACGGTTTTAATGCCCCTTGTCAGAGACGTGGAGGTCGCAGTAGCTTAACAAGACAGTTTTAATGCCCCTTGGAAAAGACATGGAGGTCACAGTAGCTTAACAAGACGGTTTTAATGCCCCTTGGAAGAGACGCGGAGGTCGCAGTAGCTTAAAAAGACGGTTTTAATGCCCCTTGGAAGAGACGTGGTGGTCGCAGTTGAATAAAAAGACTACATCAAAGTCCCTTGGAAAAGTGGTGGAAGTCGCAGTAGCTTAACAAGACGGTTTTAATGCCACTTGGAAGAGATGTGGAGGTCGCAGTGGAATAAAAAGACTACATCAATGCCCCTTGGAAAAGTGGTGGAGCTCGCAGTAGCTTAACAAGATGGTTTTAATGACCCTTGGAAGAGACGTGGAGATCGCAGTAGCTTAACAAGATGGTTTTAATGCCCCTTGGAATAGTGGTGGAGGTCGCAGTAGCTTAACAAGACGGTTTTAATTCCCTTTGGAAGAATGGTGGAGGTCGCAGTGGAATAAAAAGACAATATCAATGCCCCTTGCTAAAGTGGAGGAGGTCGCAGTAGCTTAACAAGACGGTTTTAATGCCCCTTGTAAAAGTGGTGGAGGTCGCAGTAGCTTAACAAGATGGTTTTAATGCCCCTTGGAAGAATGGTGGAGGTCGCAGTGGAATAAAAAAACAAGATCAATACCCTTTGGAAAAGTGCTGGCGGACGCAGTAGCTTAAAAAGACGGTTTTAGTGCTCCTTGGAAGAGATGTGGAGGTCGCAGTAGCTTAACAAGACGGTTTTAATGCCCCTTGGAAGAGACGTGGAGATCGCACTAGCTTAACAAGATGGTTTTAATGCCACTTGTAAGAGACATGGAAGTCACAGTAGCTTAACAAGACAGTTTTAATGCCCCTTGGAAGAGACGTGGTGGTCGCGGTAGCTTAACAAGACGGATTTAATGCCCCTTGGCAGAGACGTGGAGGTCGCAGTAGCTTAACAAGATGGTTTTAATGCCCCTTGGAAGAGACGTGGAAGTTGCAGTAGCTTAACAAGATGGTTTTAATGCCCCTTGTAATAGTGGTGGAGGTCGCAGTAGCTTAACAAGACGGTTTTAATGCCCCTTGGAAGAATGGTGGAGGTCGCAGTGGAATAAAAAGACAATATCAGTACTCCTTGGAAAAGTGGAGGAGGTCGCAGTAGCTTAAAAAGACGGTTTTAATGCCCCTTGTAAGAAAGGTGGAAGTCGCAGTGGAATAAAAAGATAATATCAATGCCCCTAGGAAAAGAAGTGGAGGTCGTAGTAGCTTAACAAGACGGTTTTAGTGCCCCTTGGAAGAGACGTGGAGGTCGCAGAGGCTTAACAAGACGGTTCTATTGCCCCTTGGAAGAGACGTGGAGGTCGCAGTAGCTTAACAAGACGGTTTTAATGCCCCTTGGAAAAGACATTTAGGTCAAAGTAACTTAACAAGACGGTTTAAATGCCCCTTGGAAGAGACGTGGAGGTCGCAGTAGCTTAAAAAGACGAATTTAATGCCCCTTGGAAGAGACGTGGAGGTCGCAGTGGAATAAAAAGACTACATCAATGCCCCTTGGAAAAGTGGTGGAGGTCGCAGTAGATTAACAAGACCGTTATAATGCCCCTGGAAAGAGATGTGGAGGTCGCAGTGGAATAAAAAGACTACATCAATGCCCCTTGGAAAAGTGGTGGAGCTCGCAGTAGATTAACAAGATGGTTTTAATGCCCCTTGGAAGAGACGTGGAGATCGCAGTAGCTTAAAAAGATGGTTTTAATGCCCGTTGGAAGAGACATGGAAGTCACAGTAGCTTAACAAGACAGTTTTAATGCCCCTTGGAAGAGACGTGGAGGTCGCAGTAGCTTAACAAGATGGTTTTATTGCCCCTTGGCGGAGACGTGGAGGTCGCAGTAGCTTAGCAAGATGGTTTTAATGCCCATTGGAAGAGACGTGGATGTCGCAGTAGCTTAACAAGACGGTTTTAATGCCCCTTGGAAGAGGCGTGGAGGTCGCAGTGGAATGAAAAGACAATATCAATGCCCCTTGGAAAAGTAGTGGAGGCCGCAGAAGCTTAAAAAGACGGTTTTAATGCCCCTTGGAAGAGACATGGAGGTCGCAGTAGCTTAACAAGATGGTTTTAATGCCCCTTGGAAAAGACGTGGAGGTCGCAGTAGCTTAACAAGACGGTTTTAATGCCCCTTGGAAGAGACGTGGAGGTCGCAGTGGAATAAAAAGACAATATCAATGCCCCTGGAAAAAGTGGTGGAAGTCGCAGTAGCTTAACTAGACGGTTTTAATGCCCCTTGGAAGATAGGTGGAGGTCGCAGTGGAATAAAAAGACAATATCAATGACCCTTGGAAAAGTGGTGGAGGTCGCAGTAGCTTAACAAGACAGTTTTAATGCCCCTTGGAAGAGATGTGGAGGTCGCAGTAGCTTAACAAGATGGTTTTAATGCCCCTTGGAAAAATGGTGGAGGTCGCAGTAGCTTAACAAGATGGTTTTAATGCCCCTTGGAAGAGACGTGGAGGTCGCATTAGCTTAACAAGACGGTTTTAATGCCCCTTGGAAAAGACATGGAGGTCACTGTAGCTTAACAAGACCGTTTTAATGCTGCTTGGAAGAGACGTGGAGGTCGCAGTAGCTTAAAAAGACGGTTTTAATGCCCCTTGGAAGAGACGTGGAGGTCGCAGTGGAATAAAAAGACTACATCAATGCCCCTTGGAAAAGTGGTGGAGCTCGTAGTAGCTTAACAAGATGGTTTTTATGCCCCTTGTAAAAGTGGTGGAGGTCGCAGTAGCTTAACAAGATGGTTTTAATGCCCCTTGGAAGAATGGTGGAGGTCGCAGTGGAATAAAAAAACAAGATCAATACCCTTTGGAAAAGTGCTGGCGGACGCAGTAGCTTAAAAAGACGGTTTTAGTTCTCCTTGGAAGAGATGTGGAGGTCGCAGTAGCTTAACAAGACGGTTTTAATGCCCCTTGGAAGAGACGTGGAGATCGCACTAGCTTAACAAGATGGTTTTAATGCCACTTGTAAGAGACATGGAAGTCACAGTAGCTTAACAAGACAGTTTTAATGCCCCTTGGAAGAGACGTGGTGGTCGCAGTAGCTTAACAAGACGGATTTAATGCCCCGTGGCAGAGACGTGGAGGTCGCAGTAGCTTAACAAGATGGTTTTAATGCCCCTTGGAAGAGATGTGGAAGTTGCAGTAGCTTAACAAGATGGTTTTAATGCCCCTTGTAATAGTGGTGGAGGTCGCAGTAGCTTAACAAGACGGTTTTAATGCCCCTTGGAAGAATGGTGTAGGTCGCAGTGGAATAAAAAGACAATATCAGTACTCCTTGGAAAAGTGGAGGAGGTCGCAGTAGCTTAAAAAGACGGTTTTAATGCCTCTTGGAAAAGTGGTGGAGGTCGCAGTAGCTTAACAAGATGGTTTTAATGCCCCTTGGAAGAATGGTGGAGGCCGCAGTGGAATAAAAAGACAATACCAATGCTCCTTGGAAAAGTGTTGGAGCTCGCAGTAGCTTAACAAGATGGTTTTAATGCCCCTTGGAAGAGACGTGGAGATCGCAGGAGATTAACAAGATGGTTTTAATGCCCCTTAGAAGAGACATGGAAGTCACAGTAGCTTAACAACACAGTTTTAATGCCCCTTGGAAGAGACGTGGAGGTCGCAGTAGCTTAACAAGACGGTTTTAATGCCCTTTGGCAGAGACGTGGAGGTCGCAGTAGCTTAACAAGATGGTTTTAATGCCCCTTGGAAGAGACGTGGAGGTCGCAGCAGCTTAACAAGACGGTTTCAATGCCCCTTGGAATAGTGGTGGAGGTCGCAGTAGCTTAACAAGACTGTTTTAATACCCTTTGGAAGAATGGTGGAGGTCGCAGTGGAATAAAAAGACAATATCAATACCCCTTGGAAAAGTGCTGGAGGTCGCAGGAGCTTTAAAAGATGATTTTAATGCTGATTGGAAGAGATGTGTAGGTCGCAGTAGCTTAACAAGACGGATTTAATGCCCCTTGGAAGAGACGTGGAGATCGCAGTTACTTAACAAGATGGTGTTATTGCCCCTTGGAAGAGACATGGAAGTCACAGTAGCTTAACAAGACAGTTTTAATGCCCCTTGGAAGAGACGTGGTGGTCGCAGTAGCTTAACAAGACGGTTTTAATGCCCCTTAGCAGAGACGTTTAGGTCGCAGTAGCTTAACAAGATGGTTTTAATGCCCCTTGGAAGAGACGTGGAGGTCGCAGTATCTTAACAAGACGGTTTTAATGCCTCTTGGAATAGTGGTGGAGGTCGCAGTATCTTAACAAGACGGTTTTAATGCCCCTTGGAAGAATGGTGGAGGTCGCAGTGGAATAAAAAGACTATCAATGCACCTTGGAAAAGTGGTAGAGGTCGCAGTAGCTTAACAAGAGGGTTTTAATGCCCCTTGGAAGAGATGTGGAGGTCGCAGTAGCTTAACAAGACAGTTTTAATGCCCCTTGGAAAAGTGGTGGAGGTCGCAGTATCTTAACAAGACGGTTTTAATGCCCCTTGTAAGAAAGGTGGAAGTCGCAGTGGAATAAAAAGATAATATTAATGCCCCTTGGAAATGAAGTGGAGGTCGTAGTAGCTTAACAAGACGGTTTTAATGCCCCTTGGAAAAGACATGGAGGTCGCAGTAGCTTAACAAGAAGGTTCTATTGCCCCTTGGAAGAGACGTGGAGGTCGCAGTAGCTTAACAAGACGGTTTTAATGCCCCTTGGAAAAGACATGGAGGTCAAAGTACCTTAACAAGACGGTTTAAATGCCCCTTGGAAGAGACGTGGAGGTCGCAGTAGCTTAAAAAGACGAATTTAATGCCCCTTGGAAGAGACGTGGAGGTCGCAGTGGAATAAAAAGACTACATCAATGCCCCTTGGAAAAGTGGTGGAGGTCGCAGTAGATTAACAAGACCGTTTTAATGCCCCTGGAAAGAGACGTGGAGGTCGCAGTGGAATAAAAAGACTACATCAATGCCCCTTGGAAAAGTGGTGGAGCTCGCAGTAGATTAACAAGATGGTTTTAATGCCCCTTGGAAGAGACGTGGAGATCGCAGTAGCTTAACAAGATGGTTTTAATGCCTGTTGGAAGAGACATGGAAGTCACAGTAGCTTAACAAGACAGTTTTAATGCCCCTTGGAAGAGACGTGGAGGTCGCAGTAGCTTAACAAGATGGTTTTATTGCCCCTTGGCAGAGACGTGGAGGTCGCAGTAGCTTAGCAAGATGGTTTTAATGCCCCTTGGAAGAGACGTGGAGGTCGCAGTAGCTTAACAAGACGGTTTTAATGCCCCTTGGAAGAGGCGTGGAGGTCGCAGTGGAATGAAAAGACAATATCAATGCCCCTTGGAAAAGTAGTGGAGGCCGCAGAAGCTTAAAAAGACGGTTTTAATGCCCCTTGGAAGAGACATGGAGGTCGCAGTAGCTTAACAAGATGGTTTTAATGCACCTTGGAAAAGACGTGGAGGTCGCAGTAGCTTAACAAGACGGTTTTAATGCCCCTTGGAAGAGACGTGGAGGTCGCAGTGGAATAAAAAGACAATATCAATGCCCCTGGAAAAAGTGGTGGAAGTCGCAGTAGCTTAACAAGACGGTTTTAATGCCCCTTGGAAGATAGGTGGAGGTCGCAGTGGAATAAAAAGACAATATCAATGACCCTTGGAAAAGTGGTGGAGGTCGCAGTAGCTTAACAAGACAGTTTTAATGCCCCTTGGAAGAGATGTGGAGGTCGCAGTAGCTTAACAAGATGGTTTTAATGCCCCTTGGAAAAGTGGTGGAGGTCGCAGTAGCTTAACAAGATGGATTTAATGCCCCTTGGAAGAAAGGTGGAGGTCGCAGTGGAATAAAAAGACAATATCAATGCCCCTTGGAAAAGAGATGGAGGTCGCAGTAGCTTAACAAGATGTTTTAATGCCCCTTGGAAGAGACGTGGAGGTCGCAGTAGCTTAACAAGATGGTTTTAATGCCCCTTGGAAGAGACGTGGAGGTCGCAGTAGCTTAACAAGTCGGTTTTAATGCCCCTTGGAAAAGACATAGAGGTCACAGTAGCTTAACAAGACCGTTTTAATGCTGCTTGGAAAAGTGGTGGAGCTCGTAGTAGCTTAACAAGATGGTTTTAATGCCCCTTGGAAGAGACGTGGAGATCGCAGTAGCTTAACAAGATGGTTTTAATGCCCCTTGGAAGAGACATGGAAGTCACAGTAGCTTAACAAGACAGTTTTAATGCCCCTTGGAAGAGATGTGGTGGTCACAGCAGCTTAACAAGACGGTTTTAATGCCCCTTGTCAGAGACGTGGAGGTCGCAGTAGCTTAACAAGACAGTGTTAATGCCCCTTGGAAAAGACATGGAGGTCACAGTAGCTTAACAAGACGGTTTTAATGCCCCTTGGAAGAGACGTGGAGGTCGCAGTAGCTTAAAAAGACGGTTTTAATGCCCCTTGGAAGAGACGTGGAGGTCGCAGTTGAATAAAAAGACTACATCAAAGCCCCTTGGAAAAGTGGTGGAAGTCGCAGTAGCTTAACAAGACGGTTTTAATGCCACTTGGAAGAGACGTGGAGGTCGCAGTGGAATAAAAAGACTACATCAATGCCCCTTGGAAAAGTGGTGGAGCTCGCAGTAGCTTAACAAGATGGTTTTAATGACCCTTGGAAGAGACGTGGAGATCGCAGTAGCTTAACAAGATGGTTTTAATGCCCCTTGGAAGAGACATGGAAGTCACAGTAGCTTAACAAGACAGTTTTAATGCCCCTTGGAAGAGACGTGGAGGTCGCAGTCACTTAACAAGACGGTTTTAATGCCCCTTGGAATAGTGGTGGAGGTCGCAGTAGCTTAACAAGACGGTTTTAATTCCCTTTGGAAGAATGGTGGAGGTCGCAGTGGAATAAAAAGACAATATCAATGCCCCTTGCTAAAGTGGAGGAGGTCGCAGTAGCTTAACAAGACGGTTTTAATGCCCCTTGTAAAAGTGGTGGAGGTCGCAGTAGCTTAACAAGATGGTTTTAATGCCCCTTGGAAGAATGGTGGAGGTCGCAGTGGAATAAAAAAACAAGATCAATACCCTTTGGAAAAGTGCTGGCGGACGCAGTAGCTTAAAAAGACGGTTTTAGTGCTCCTTGGAAGACATGTGGAGGTCGCAGTAGCTTAACAAGACGGTTTTAATGCCCCTTGGAAGAGACGTGGAGATCGCACTAGCTTAACAAGATGGTTTTAATGCCACTTGTAAGAGACATGGAAGTCACAGTAGCTTAACAAGACAGTTTTAATGCCCTTTGGAAGAGACGTGGTGGTCGCAGTAGCTTAACAAGACGGATTTAATGCCCCGTGGCAGAGACGTGGAGGTCGCAGTAGCTTAACAAGATGGTTTTAATGCCCCTTGGAAGAGATGTGGAAGTTGCAGTAGCTTAACAAGATGGTTTTAATGCCCCTTGTAATAGTGGTGGAGGTCGCAGTAGCTTAACAAGACGGTTTTAATGCCCCTTGGAAGAATGGTGGAGGTCGCAGTGGAATAAAAAGACAATATCAGTACTCCTTGGAAAAGTGGAGGAGGTCGCAGTAGCTTAAAAAGACGGTTTTAATGCCTCTTGGAAAAGTGGTGGAGGTCGCAGTAGCTTAACAAGATGGTTTTAATGCCCCTTGGAAGAATGGTGGAGGTCGCAGTGGAATAAAAAGACAATATCAATGCTCCTTGGAAAAGTGTTGGAGCTCGCAGTAGCTTAACAAGATGGTTTTAATGCCCCTTGGAAGAGACGTGGAGATCGCAGGAGATTAACAAGATGGTTTTAATGCCCCTTAGAAGAGACATGGAAGTCACAGTAGCTTAACAAGACAGTTTTAATGCCCCTTGGAAGAGACGTGGAGGTCGCAGTAGCTTAACAAGACGGTTTTAATGCCCTTTGGCAGAGACGTGGAGGTCGCAGTAGCTTAACAAGATGGTTTTAATGCCCCTTGGAAGAGACGTGGAGGTCGCAGCAGCTTAACAAGACGGTTTCAATGCCCCTTGGAATAGTGGTGGAGGTCGCAGTAGCTTAACAAGACTGTTTTAATACCCTTTGGAAGAATGGTGGAGGTCGCAGTGGAATAAAAAGACAATATCAATACCCCTTGGAAAAGTGCTGGAGGTCGCAGGAGCTTTAAAAGATGATTTTAATGCTGATTGGAAGAGATGTGTAGGTCGCAGTAGCTTAACAAGACGGATTTAATGCCCCTTGGAAGAGACGTGGAGATCGCAGTTACTTAACAAGATGGTGTTATTGCCCCTTGGAAGAGACATGGAAGTCACAGTAGCTTAACAAGACAGTTTTAATGCCCCTTGGAAGAGACGTGGTGGTCGCAGTAGCTTAACAAGACGGTTTTAATGCCCCTTAGCAGAGACGTTTAGGTCGCAGTAGCTTAACAAGATGGTTTTAATGCCCCTTGGAAGAGACGTGGAGGTCGCAGTATCTTAACAAGACGGTTTTAATGCCCCTTGGAATAGTGGTGGAGGTCGCAGTATCTTAACAAGACGGTTTTAATGCCCCTTGGAAGAATGGTGGAGGTCGCAGTGGAATAAAAAGACTATCAATGCACCTTGGAAAAGTGGTAGAGGTCGCAGTAGCTTAACAAGAGGGTTTTAATGCCCCTTGGAAGAGATGTGGAGGTCGCAGTAGCTTAACAAGACAGTTTTAATGCCCCTTGGAAAAGTGGTGGAGGTCGCAGTATCTTAACAAGACGGTTTTAATGCCCCTTGTAAGAAAGGTGGAAGTCGCAGTGGAATAAAAAGATAATATCAATGCCCCTTGGAAATGAAGTGGAGGTCGTAGTAGCTTAACAAGACGGTTTTAATGCCCCTTGGAAAAGACGTGGAGGTCGCAGTAGCTTAACAAGACGGTTCTATTGCCCCTTGGAAGAGACGTGGAGGTCGCAGTAGCTTAACAAGACGGTTTTAATGCCCCTTGGAAAAGACATGGAGGTCAAAGTACCTTAACAAGACGGTTTAAATGCCCCTTGGAAGAGACGGGGAGGTCGCAGTAGCTTAAAAAGACGAATTTAATGCCCCTTGGAAGAGACGTGGAGGTCGCAGTGGAATAAAAAGACTACATCAATGCCCCTTGGAAAAGTGGTGGAGGTCGCAGTAGATTAACAAGACCGTTTTAATGCCCCTGGAAAGAGACGTGGAGGTCGCAGTGGAATAAAAAGACTACATCAATGCCCCTTGGAAAAGTGGTGGAGCTCGCAGTAGATTAACAAGATGGTTTTAATGCCCCTTGGAAGAGACGTGGAGATCGCAGTAGCTTAACAAGATGGTTTTAATGCCCGTTGGAAGAGACATGGAAGTCACAGTAGCTTCACAAGACAGTTTTAATGCCCCTTGGAAGAGACGTGGAGGTCGCAGTAGCTTAACAAGATGGTTTTATTGCCCCTTGGCAGAGACGTGGAGGTCGCAGTAGCTTAGCAAGATGGTTTTAATGCCCCTTGGAAGAGACGTGGAGGTCGCAGTAGCTTAACAAGACGGTTTTAATGCCCCTTGGAAGAGGCGTGGAGGTCGCAGTGGAATGAAAAGACAATATCAATGCCCCTTGGAAAAGTAGTGGAGGCCGCAGAAGCTTAAAAAGACGGTTTTAATGCCCCTTGGAAGAGACATGGAGGTCGCAGTAGCTTAGCAAGATGGTTTTAATGCACCTTGGAAAAGACGTGGAGGTCGCAGTAGCTTAACAAGACGGTTTTAATGCCCCTTGGAAGAGACGTGGAGGTCCCAGTGGAATAAAAAGACAATATCAATTACCCTTGGAAAAGTGGTGGAGGTCGCAGTAGCTTAACAAGACAGTTTTAATGCCCCTTGGAAGAGATGTGGAGGTCGCAGTAGCTTAACAAGATGGTTTTAATGCCCCTTAGAAAAGTGGTGGAGGTCGCAGTAGCTTAACAAGATGGATTTAATGCCCCTTGGAAGAAAGGTGGAGGTCGCATTGGAATAAAAAGACAATATCAATGCCCCTTGGAAAAGAGATGGAGGTCGCAGTAGCTTAACAAGACGTTTTAATGCCCCTTGGAAGAGACGTGGAGGTCGCAGTAGCTTAACAAGATGGTTTTAATGCCCCTTGGAAGAGACGTGGAGGTCGCAGTAGCTTAACAAGACGGTTTTAATGCCCCTTGGAAAAGACATAGAGGTCACAGTAGCTTAACAAGACCGTTTTAATGCTGCTTGGAAAAGTGGTGGAGCTCGTAGTAGCTTAACAAGATGATTTTAATGCCCCTTGGAAGAGACGTGGAGATCGCAGTAGCTTAACAAGATGGTTTTAATGCCCCTTGGAAGAGACATGGAAGTCACAGTAGCTTAACAAGACAGTTTTAATGCCCCTTGGAAGAGATGTGGTGGTCACAGCAGCTTAACAAGACGGTTTTAATGCCCCTTGTCAGAGACGTGGAGGTCGCAGTAGCTTAACAAGACAGTTTTAATGCCCCTTGGAAAAGACATGGAGGTCACAGTAGCTTAACAAGACGGTTTTAATGCCCCTTGGAAGAGACGTGGAGGTCGCAGTAGCTTAAAAAGACGGTTTTAATGCCCCTTGGAAGAGACGTGGAGGTCGCAGTTGAATAAAAAGACTACATCAAAGCCCCTTGGAAAAGTGGTGGAAGTCGCAGTAGCTTAACAAGACGGTTTTAATGCCACTTGGAAGAGACGTGGAGGTCGCAGTGGAATAAAAAGACTACATCAATGCCCCTTGGAAAAGTGGTGGAGCTCGCAGTAGCTTAGCAAGATGGTTTTAATGACCCTTGGAAGAGACGTGGAGATCGCAGTAGCTTAACAAGATGGTTTTAATGCCCCTTGGAAGAGACATGGAAGTCACAGTAGCTTAACAAGACAGTTTTAATGCCCCTTGGAAGAGACGTGGAGGTCGCAGTCGCTTAACAAGACGGTTTTAATGCCCCTTGGAATAGTGGTGGAGGTCGCAGTAGCTTAACAAGACGGTTTTAATTCCCTTTGGAAGAATGGTGGAGGTCGCAGTGGAATAAAAAGACAATATCAATGCCCCTTGCTAAAGTGGAGGAGGTCGCAGTAGCTTAACAAGACGGTTTTAATGCCCCTTGTAAAAGTGGTGGAGGTCGCAGTAGCTTAACAAGATGGTTTTAATGCCCCTTGGAAGAATGGTGGAGGTCGCAGTGGAATAAAAAAACAAGATCAATACCCTTTGGAAAAGTGCTGGCGGACGCAGTAGCTTAAAAAGACGGTTTTAGTTCTCCTTGGAAGAGATGTGGAGGTCGCAGTAGCTTAACAAGACGGTTTTAATGCCCCTTGGAAGAGACGTGGAGGTCGCAGTAGCTTAACAAGACGGTTTCAATGCCCCTTGGAATAGTGGTGGAGGTCGCAGTAGCTTAACAAGACTGTTTTAATACCCTTTGGAAGAATGGTGGAGGTCGCAGTGGAATAAAAAGACAATATCAATACCCCTTGGAAAAGTGCTGGAGGTCGCAGGAGCTTTAAAAGATGATTTTAATGCTGATTGGAAGAGATGTGTAGGTCGCAGTAGCTTAACAAGAGGGATTTAATGCCCCTTGGAAGAGACGTGGAGATCGCAGTTACTTAACAAGATGGTGTTATTGCCCCTTGGAAGAGACATGGAAGTCACAGTAGCTTAACAAGACAGTTTTAATGCCCCTTGGAAGAGATGTGGTGGTCGCAGTAGCTTAACAGGACGGTTTTTATGCCCCTTAGCAGAGACGTGTAGGTCGCAGTAGCTTAACAAGACGGTTTTAATGCCCCTTGGAAGAGACGTGGAGGTCGCAGTATCTTAACAAGACGGTTTTAATGCCCCTTGGAATAGTGGTGGAGGTCGCAGTATCTTAACAAGATGGTTTTAATGCCCCTTGGAAGAATGGTGGAGGTCGCAGTGGAATAAAAAGACTATCAATGCACCTTGGAAAAGTGGTAGAGGTCGCAGTAGCTTAACAAGAGGGTTTTAATGCCCCTTGGAAGAGATGTGGAGGTCGCAGTAGCTTAACAAGACGGTTTTAATGCCCCTTGGTAAAGTGGTGGAGATCGCAGTATCTTAACAAGACGGTGTTAATGCCCCTTGTAAGAAAGGTGGAAGTCGCAGTGGAATAAAAAGATAATATCAATGCCCCTTGGAAAAGAAGTGGAGGTCGTAGTAGCTTAACAAGATGGTTTTAATGCCCCTTGGAAGAGACGTCGAGGTCGCAGTAGCTTAACAAGACGGTTTTAATGCCCCTTGGAAAAGACATGGAGGTCAAAGTACCTTAACAAGACGGTTTAAATGCCCCTTGGAAGAGACATGGAGGTCGCAGTAGCTTAAAAAGATGAATTTAATGCCCCTTGGAAGAGACGTGGAGGTCGCAGTGGAATAAAAAGACTACATCAATGCCCCTTGGAAAAGTGGTGGAGGTCGCAGTAGATTAACAAGACCGTTTTAATGCCCCTGGAAAGAGACGTGGAGGTCGCAGTGGAATAAAAAGACTACATCAATGCCCCTTGGAAAAGTGGTGGAGCTCGCAGTAGATTAACAAGATGGTTTTAATGCCCCTTGGAAGAGAGGTGGAGATCGCAGTAGCTTAACAAGATGGTTTTAATGCCCGTTGGAAGAGACATGGAAGTCACAGTAGCTTAACAAGACAGTTTTAATGCTCCTTGGAAGAGACGTGGAGGTCGCAGTAGCTTAACAAGATGGTTTTATTGCCCCTTGGCAGAGACGTGGAGGTCGCAGTAGCTTAGCAAGATGGTTTTAATGCCCCTTGGAAGATACGTGGAGGTCGCAGTAGCTTAACAAGACGGTTTTAATTCCCCTTGGAAGAATGGTGGAGGTCGCAGTGGAATAAAAAGATAATATCAATGCCCCTTGGAAAAGTGGTGGAGGTCGCAGTAGCTTAACAAGACGGTTTTAATGCCCCTTGGAAAAGTGTTGGAGGTTGCAGTAGCTTAACAAGATGGTTTTAGTGCCCTTTGGAATAGTGGTGGAGGTCGCAGTAGCTTAACAAGACGGTTTTAGTTCCCCTTGGAAGAATGGTGGAGGTCGCAGTGGAATAAAAAGATAATATCAATGCCCCTTGGAAAAGTGGTGGAGGTCGCAGTAACTTAACAAGACGGTTTTAATGCCCCTTGGAAAAGTGGTGGAGGTTGCAGTAGCTTAACAAGATGGTTTTAATGCCCCTTGGAAGAATGATGGAAGTCGCAGTGGAATAAAAAGACAATATCAATATCCCTTGGAAAAGTGCTGGAGGTCCCAGTAGCTTAAAAGACTGTTTTAATGCTCCTTGGAAGAGATGTGGAGGTTGCAGTAGCTTAACAAGACTGTTTTATCGCCCATTGGAAGAGACGTGGAGATCGCAGTAGCTTAACAAGATGGTTTTAATGCCCCTTGGAAGAGACATGGAAGTCACAGTAGCTTAACAAGACAGTTTTAATGCCCCTTGGAAGAGACGTGGTGGTTGCAGTAGCTTAACAAGACGGTTTTCATGCCCCTTGGCAGAGATGTGGAGATCGCCGTAGCTTAACAAGACTGTTTTAATGCCCTTTGGAAGAGACGTGGAAGTTGCAGTAGCTTAACAAGATGGTTTTAATGCCCCTTGGAGTAGTGGTGGAGGTCGCAGTAGCTTAACAAGACGGTTTTAATGCCCCTTGGAAGAATGGTGGAGGTCGCAGTGGAATAAAAAGACAATATCAATACCCCTTGGAAAAGTGCTGGAGGTCACAGTAGCTTAAAAAGACGGTTTTAATGCTCCTTGGAAGAGATGTGGAGGTCGTAGTATCTTAACAAGACAGTTTTAATGCCCCTTCGAAGAGACGTGGAGATCACAGTAGCTTAACAAGATGGTTTTAATGCCCCTTTGAAGAGACATGGAAGTCACAGTAGCTCGACAAGACAGTTTTAATGCCCCTTGGAAGAGACGTGGTGGTCGCAGTAGCTTAACAAGACGGTTTTAATGCCCCTTGGCAGAGACGTTGATGTCGCAGTAGCTTAACAAGACGGTTTTAATGCCCCTTGGAAGAGACGCGGAAGTTGCAGTAGCTTAACAAGACGGTTTTAATGCCCCTTGGAAAAGTAGTGGAGGTCGCAGTAGCTTAACAAGACGGTTTTAATGCCCATTGGAAGAATGGTGGAGGTCGCAGTGGAATCAAAAGACAATATCAATGCCCCTTGGAAAAGTGGTGGAGGTCGCAGTAGCTTTACAAGACGGTTTTAATGCCCCTTGGAAAAGTGGTGGAGGTCGCAGTGGAATAAAAAGACAATAACAATGCCCCTTGGAAAAGTGGTGGAGGTCGCAGTAGCTTAAAAAGACGGTTTTAATGCTTCTTGGAAGAGATGTGGAGGTCACTGTAGCTTAACAAGATGGTTTTAATGCCCCTTTGAAGAGACGTGAAGGTCGCAGTAGCTTAACAAGATGGTTTTAATGCCCCTTGGAAGAGATGTGGAGGTCGCAGTAGCTTATCAAGACGCTTTTAATGCCCCTTGGAAGAATGGTGGAGGTCACAGTGGAATAAAAAGACAATATCAATGCCCCTTGGAAAAGTGGTGGAGGTCGTAGAAGCTTAAAAAGACGGTTTTAATGCCCCTTGGAAAAGTGGTGGAGGTCGCAGTAGCTTAAAAAGATGGTTTTAATGACCCTTGAAGGAATGGTGAAGGACGCAGTGGAATAAAAAGACAATATCAATGCCCCTTGGGAAAGTGGTGGAGGTCGCAGTAGCTTAACAAGACGGTGTTAATGCCCCTTGGAAGAGACGGGGAGATCGCAGTGGATTAACAAGATAGTTTTAATGCCCCTTGGAAGAGAGGTGGAGGTCTCAGTAGCTTAACAAGATGGTTTTAATTCCCCTTGTAAGAGACGTGGAGGTCGTAGTGGAATAAAAAGACAATATCAATGCCCCTTGGAAAAGTGTTGGATGCCACAGTAGCTTAACAAGACGGTTTTAATGCCCCTTGGAAAAGACGTGGAGGTTGCAGTAGCTTAACAAGACAGTTTTAATACCCCTTTGAAGAGACGTGGAGGTCGCAGTGGAATAAAAAGACAATATCAATGCCTCTGGGAATAAAGGTGGATGTCGCAGTAGCTTATCAATACGGTTTTAATGCCCCTTGGTAGAATGGTGGAATTCGCAGGGGAATAAAAAGACAATATCAATGCCCCTTGGAAAAGTGGTGGAGGTCGCAGTAGCTTAACAAGACAGTTTAATGCCCCTTGGAAGAGACGTGGAGGTCGCAGGAGCTTAACAAGATGGTTTTAATGCCCCTTGGAAAAGAGGTGGAGGTCGCAGGAGCTTAACAAGACGTTTTTAATGCCCCTTGGAAAAGAGGTGGAGGTCGCAGTAGCTTAAAAAGACGGTTTTAATGCCCCTTGGAAGAATGGTGGAGGTCGCGGTGGAATAAAAAGACAATATCAATGAACATTGGAAAAGTGATGGAGGTCGCAGTAGCTTAACAAGATGGTTTTAATTCCCCTTGGAAGAGACTTGGAGGTTGCAGTAGCTTAACAAGATGGTTTTAAAGCCCCTTGGAAGAGACGTGGAGGTCGCAGTAGCTTAACAAGATGGTTTTAATGCCCCTTGGAAGAGACATGGAAGTCACAGTAGCTTAACAAGACAGTTTTAATGCCCCTTGGAAGAGATGTGGAGGTTGCAGTAGCTTAACAAGATGGTTTTAATGCCCCTTGTCAGAGAAATGGAGTTCGCAGTAGCTTAACAAGACGGTTTTAATGCCCCTTGGAATAGTGGTGGATGTCGCAGTAGCTTAACAAGATGGTTTTAATGCCCCTTGGAAGGATGGTGGAGGTCGCAGTGGAATAAAAAGACAATATCAATGACCATTGGAAAAGAGATGGAGGTCGCAGTAGCTTAACAAGATGGTTTTAATGCCCGTTGGAAGAAACGTGGAGGTCGCAGTATCTTAACAAGATAGTTTTAATGCCCCTTGGAAGAGACGTGGAGATCGCAGTAGCTTAAAAAGACAGTTTTAATGCCCCTTTGAAGAGACGTGGAGGTCGCAGTGGAATAAAAAGACTACATCAATGCCCCTTGGAAAGTGGTGGAGGTCGCAGTAGCTTAACAAGACGGTCTTAATGCCCCTTGGAAGAGAAGTGGAGATCGCATTAGCTTATCAAGACGGTTTTAATGCCCCTTGGAAGAGACATGGAAGTCACAGTAGCTTAACAAGACAGTTTTAATGCCCCTTGGAAGAGACGTGGAGGTCGCAGTAGCTTAACAAGACGGTTTTAATGCTCTTTGGCAGAGACGTGGAGGTCGCAGTAGCTTAACAAGACGGTTTTAATGTCCCTTGGAAGAGACGTGGAAGTCGCAGTAGCTTAACAAGACAGTTTCAATGCCCCTTGGAATAGTGGTGGAGGTCGCAGTAGCTTAACAAGACTGTTTTAATGCCCTTTGGAAGAATGGTGTAGGTCGCAGTGGAATAAAAAGACAATATCAATAACCGTTGGAAAAGTGCTGGAGGTCGCAGGAGCTTTAAAAGACGGTTTTAATGCTGATTGGAAGAGATGTGTAGGTCGCAGTAGCTTAACAAGACGGATTTAATGCCCCTTGGAAGAGACGTGGAGATCGCAGTTACTTAACAAGATGGTTTTATTGCCCCTTGGAAGACACATGGAAGTCACAGTAGCTTAACAAGACAGTTTTAATGCCCCTTGGAAGAGACGTGGTGGTCGTAGTAGCTTAACAAAACGGTTTTAAAGCCCCTTAGCAGAGACGTGGAGGTTGCAGTAGCTTAACAAGACGGTTTTAATGCCCCTTGGAAGACACGTGGAGGTCGCAGTAGCTTAACAAGATGGTTTTAATGCCCCTTGGAATAGTGGTGGAGGTCGCAGTAGCTTAACAAGACGGTTTTAATGCCCCTTGGAAGAATGGTGGAGGTCGCAGTGGAATAAAAAGAAAATATCAATGCCCCTTGGAAAAGTGGTAAAGGTCGCAGTAGCTTAACAAGAGGGTCTTAATGCCCCTTGGAAGAGATGTGGAGGTCGCAGTATCTTAACAAGACGGTTTTAATGCCCCTTGTAAGAAAGGTGGAAGTCGCAGTGGAATAAAAAGACAATATCAATGCCCCTTGGAAAAGAGATGGAGGTCGTAGTAGCTTAACAAGACGGTTTTAATGCCCCTTGGAAGAGACGTGAAGGTCGCAGTAGCTTAACAAGACGGTTCTGTTGCCCCTTGGAAAAGACGTGGAGGTCGCAGTAGCTTAACAAGACGGTTCTGTTGCCCCTTGGAAGAGACGTGGAGGTCGCAGTAGCTTAACAAGACGGTTTTAATGCCCCTTGGAAAAGACATGGAGGTCACAGTACCTTAACAAGATGGTTTAAATGCCCCTTGGAAGAGACGTGGAGGTCGCAGTGGAATAAAAAGCCTACATCAATGCCCCTTGGAAAAGTGGTGGAGCTCGCAGTAGATTAACAAGATGGTTTTAATGCCCCTTGGGAGAGACGTGGAGATCGCAGTAGCTTAACAAGATGGTTTTAATGCCCCTTGAAAGAGACATGGAAGTCACAGTAGCTTAACAAGACAGTTTTAATGCCCCTTTGAAGAGACATGGAGGGCTCACAGTAGCTTAACAAGACGGTTTTAATGCCCCTTGTCAGAGACGTGGAGGTCGCAGTAGCTAAGCAAGACGGTTTTAATGCCCCTTGGAATAGTGGTGGAGGTCGCAGTAGCTTAACAAGACGGTTTTAATTCCCCTTGGAAGAATGGTGGAGGTCGCAGTGGAATAAAAAGACAATATCAATGCCCCTTGGAAAAGTGGAGGAGGTCGCAGTAGCTTAACAAGATGGTTTTAATGCCCCTTGGAAAAGTGGTGGAGGTCGCAGTAGCTTAACAAGATGGTTTTAATGCCCCTTGGAAGAATGGTGGAAGTCGCAGTGGAATAAAAAGACAATATCAATATCCCTTGGAAAAGTGCTGGACGTCCCAGTAGCTTGAAAGACTGTTTTAATGCTCCTTGGAAGAGATATGGAGGTTGCAGTAGCTTAACAAGACGGTTTTAACGCCCATTGGAAGAGACGTGGAGATCGCAGTAGCTTAACAAGATGGTTTTAATGCCCCTTGGAAGAGACATGGAAGTCACAGTAGCTTAACAAGACAGTTTTAATGCCCCTTGGAAGAGACGTGGTGGTCGCAGTAGCTTAACAAGACGGTTTTCATGCCCCTTGGCAGAGATGTGGATATCGCCGTAGCTTAACAAGACTGTTTTAATGCCCTTTGGAAGAGACGAGGAAGTTGCAGTAGCTTAACAAGATGGTTTTAATGCCCCTTGGAGTAGTGGTGGAGGTCGCAGTAGCTTAACAAGACGGTTTTAATGCCCCTTGGAAGAATGGTGGAGGTCGCAGTGGAATAAAAAGACAATATCAATACCCCTTGGAAAAGTGCTGGAGGTCGCAGTAGCTTAAAAAGACGGTTTTAACGCTCCTTGGTAGAGATGTGGAGGTCGTAGTAGCTTAACAAGACAGTTTTAATGCCCCTTGGAAGAGACGTGGAGATCACAGTAGCTTAACAAGATGGTTTTAATGCCCCTTTGAAGAGACATGGAAGTCACAGTAGCTCAACAAGACAGTTTTAATGCCCCTTGGAAGAGACGTGGTGGTCGCAGTAGCTTAACAAGACGGTTTTAATGCCCCTTGGCAGAGACGTTGATGTCGCAGTAGCTTAACAAGACGGTTTTAATGCCCTTTGGAAGAGACGTGGAAGTTGCAGTAGCTTAACAAGACGGTTTTAATGCCCTTTGGAAAAGTGGTGGAGGTCGCAGTAGCTTAACAAGACGGTTTTAATGCCCATTGGAAGAATGGTGGAGGTCGCAGTGGAATAAAAAGACAATATCAACGCCCCTTGGAAAAGTGGTGGAGGTTGCAGTGGCTTTACAAGACGGTTTTAATGCCCCTTGGAAAAGTGGTGGAGGTCGCAGTAGCTTAAGAAGACGGTTTCAATGCCCCTTTGAAGAATTGTGGAGGTCGCAGTGGAATAAAAAGACAATAACAATGCCCCTTGGAAGAGTGGTGGAGGTCGCAGTAGCTTAAAAAGATGGTTTTAATGCTTCTTGGAAGAGATGTGGAGTTCACAGTAGCTTAACAAGATGGTTTTAATGCCCCTTTGAAGAGACGTGAAGGTCGCAGTAGCTTAACAAGATGGTTTTAATGCCCCTTGGAAGAGATGTGGAGGTCGCAGTAGCTTAAGAAGACGCTTTTAATGCCCCTTGGAAGAATGGTGGAGGTCACAGTGGAATAAAAAGACAATATCAATGCCCCTTGGAAGAGTGGTGGAGGTCGTAGAAGCTTAAAAAGACGGTTTTAATGCCCCTTGGAAAAGTGGTGGAGTTCGCAGTAGCTTAAAAAGATGGTTTTAATGACCCTTGAAGGAATGGTGAAGGACGCAGTGCAATAAAAAGACAATATCAATGCCCCTTGGGAAAGTGGTGGAGGTCGCAGTAGCTTAACAAGACGGTGTTAATGCCCCTTGGAAGAGACGGGGAGATCGCAGTGGATTAACAAGATAGTTTTAATGCCTCTTGGAAGAGAGATGGAGGTCTCAGTAGCTTAACAAGATGGTTTTAATTCCCCTTGTAAGAGACGTGGAGGTCGTAGTGGAATAAAAAGACAATATCAATGCCCCTTGGAAAAGTGTTGGATGCCACAGTAGCTTAACAAGACGGTTTTAATGCCCCTTGGAAAAGACGTGGAGGTTGCAGTAGCTTAACAAGACAGTTTTAATACCCCTTTGAAGAGACGTGGAGGTCGCAGTGGAATAAAAAGACAATAACAATGCCCCTGGGAATAGAGGTGGATGTCGCAGTTGCTTATCAATACGGTTTTAATGCCCCTTGGTAGAATGGTGGAATTCGCAGGGGAATAAAAAGACAATATCAATGCCCCTTGGAAAAGTGGTGGAGGTCGCAGTAGCTTAACAAGACAGTTTAATGCCCCTTGGAAGAGACGTGGAGGTCGCAGGAGCTTAACAAGATGGTTTTAATGCCCCTTGGAAAAGAGGTGGAGGTTGCAGGAGCTTAACAAGACGGTTTTAATGCCCCTTGGAAAAGAGGTGGTGGTCGCAGTAGCTTAAAAAGACGGTTTTAATGCCCCTTGGAAGAATGGTGGAGGTCGCGGTGGAATAAAAAGACAATATCAATGAACATTGGAAAAGTGATGGAGGTCGCAGTAGCTTAACAAGATGGTTTTAATTCCCCTTGGAAGAGACTTGGAGGTCGCAGTAGCTTAACAAGATGGTTTTAAAGCCCCTTGGAAGAGACGTGGAGGTCGCAGTAGCTTAACAAGATGGTTTTAATGCCCCTTGGAAGAGACATGGAAGTCACAGTAGCTTAACAAGACAGTTTTAATGCCCCTTGGAAGAGATGTGGAGGTTGCAGTAGCTTAACAAGATGGTTTTAATGCCCCTTGTCAGAGACATGGAGTTCGCAGTAGCTTAACAAGACGGTTTTAATGCCCCTTGGAATAGTGGTGGATGTCGCAGTAGCTTAACAAGATGGTTTTAATGCCCCTTGGAAGGATGGTGGAGGTCGCAGTGGAATAAAAAGACAATATCAATGACCATTGGAAAAGAGATGGAGGTCGCAGTAGCTTAACAAGATGGTTTTAATGCCCCTTGGAAGAAACGTGGAGGTCGCAGTTACTTAACAAGATAGTTTTTATGCCCCTTGGAAGAGACGTGGAGATCGCAGTAGCTTAAAAAGACAGTTTTAATGCCCCTTTGAAGAGACGTGGAGGTCACAGTGGAATAAAAAGACTACATCAATGCCCCTTGGAAAGTGGTGGAGGTCGCAGTAGCTTAACAAGACGGTCTTAATGCCCCTTGGAAGAGACGTGGAGATCGCAGTAGCTTATCAAGACGGTTTTAATGCCCCTTGGAAGAGACATGGAAGTCACAGTAGCTTAACAAGACAGTTTTAATGCCCCTTGGAAGAGACGTGGAGGTCGCAGTAGCTTAACCAGACGGTTTTAATGCTCTTTGGCAGAGACGTGGAGGTCGCAGTAGCTTAACAAGACGGATTTAATGTCCCTTGGAAGAGACGTGGAAGTCGCAGTAGCTTAACAAGACAGTTTCAATGCCCCTTGGAATAGTGGTGGAGGTCGCAGTAGCTTAACAAGACTGTTTTAATGCCCTTTGGAAGAATGGTGTAGGTCGCAGTGGAATAAAAAGACAATATCAATAACCCTTGGAAAAGTGCTGGAGGTCGCAGGAGCTTTAAAAGACGGTTTTAATGCTGATTGGAAGAGATGTGTAGGTCGCAGTAGCTTAACAAGACGGATTTAATGCCCCTTGGAAGAGACGTGGAGATCGCAGTTACTTAACAAGATGGTTTTATTGCCCCTTGGAAGAGACATGGAAGTCACAGTAGCTTAACAAGACAGTTTTAATGCCCCTTGGAAGAGACGTGGTGGTCGTAGTAGCTTAACAAGACAGTTTTAATGCCCCTTAGCAGAGACGTGGAGGTTGCAGTAGCTTAACAAGACGGTTTTAATGCCCCTTGGAAGACACGTGGAGGTCGCAGTAGCTTAACAAGATGGTTTTAATGCCCCTTGGAATAGTGGTAGAGGTCGCAGTAGCTTAACAAGACGGTTTTAATGCCACTTGGAAGAATGGTGGAGGTCGCAGTGGAATAAAAAGACAATATTAATGCCCCTTGGAAAAGTGGTAAAGGTCGTAGTAGCTTAACAAGACGGTTTTAATGCCCCTTGGAAGACACGTGGAGGTCACAGTCGCTTAACAAGATGGTTTTAATGCCCCTTGGAAAAGTGGTGGAAGTCGCAGTATCTTAACAAGACGGTTTTAATGCCCCTTGTAAGAAAGGTGGAAGTCGCAGTGGAATAAAAAGACAATATCAATGCCCCTTGGAAAAGAGATGGAGGTCGTAGTAGCTTAACAAGACGGTTTTAATGCCCCTTGGAAGAGACGTGAAGGTCGCAGTAGCTTAACAAGACGGTTCTGTTGCCCCTTGGAAGAGACGTGGAGGTCGCAGTAGCTTAACAAGACGGTTCTGTTGCCTCTTGGAAGAGACGTGGAGGTCGCAGTAGCTTAACAAGATGGTTTTAATGCCCCTTGGAAAAGACATGGAGATCGCAGTAGATTAACAAGATGGTTTTAATGCCCCTTGGAAGAGACGTGGAGATCGCAGTAGCTTAACAAGATGGTTTTAATGCCCCTTGAAAGAGACATGGAAGTCACAGTAGCTTAACAAGACAGTTTTAATGCCCCTTGGAAGAGACGTGGAGGGCTCACAGTAGCTTAACAAGACGGTTTTAATGCCCCTTGGCAGAGACGTGGAGGTCGCAGTAGCTTAGCAAGACGGTTTTAATGCCCCTTGGAAGAGACGTGGAGGTCGCAGTAGCTTAACAAGACGGTTTTAATGCCCCTTGGAATAGTGGTGGAGGTCGCAGTAGCTTCACAAGACGGTTTTAATTCCCCTTGGAAGAATGGTGGAGGTCGCAGTGGAATAAAAAGACAATATCAATGCCCCTTGGAAAAGTGGAGGAGGTCGCAGTAGCTTAACAAGATGGTTTTAATGCCCCTTGGAAAAGTGGTGGAGGTCGCAGTAGCTTAACAAGATGGTTTTAATGCCCCTTGGAAGAATGGTGGAAGTCGCAGTGGAATAAAAAGACAATATCAATATCCCTTGGAAAAGTGCTGGAGGTCCCAGTAGCTTGAAAGACTGTTTTAATGCTCCTTGGAAGAGATGTGGAGGTTGCAGTAGCTTAACAAGACGGTTTTAACGCCCATTGGAAGAGACGTGGAGATCGCAGTAGCTTAACAAGTTGGTTTTAATGCCCCTTGGAAGAGACATGGAAGTCACAGTAGCTTAACAAGACAGTTTTAATGCCCCTTGGAAAAGACGTGGTGGTCGCAGTAGCTTAACAATACGGTTTTAATGCCTCTTGGCAGAGAAGTGGAGATCGCCGTAGCTTAACAAGACCGTTTTAATGCCCTTTGGAAGAGACGTGGAAGTTGCAGTAGCTTAACAAGACGGTTTTAATGCCCCTTGGAATAGTGGTGGAGGTCGCAGTGGAATAAAAAGACAATATCAATACCCCTTGGAAAAGTGCTGGAGGTCGCAGTAGCTTAAAAAGACGGTTTTAATGCTCCTTGGAAGAGATGTGGAGGTCGCAGTAGCTTAACAAGACAGTTTTAATGCACCTTGGAAGAGACGTGGAGATCGCAGTAGCTTAACAAGATGGTTTTAATGCCCCTTTGAACAGACATGGAAGTCACAGTAGCTCAACAAGACAGTTTTAATGCCCCTTGGAAGACACGTGGTGGTCGCAGTAGCTTAACAAGACGGTTTTAATGCCCCTTGGCAGAGACGTTGATGTCGCAGTAGCTTAACAAGACGGTTTTAATGCCCCTTGGAAGAGACGTGGAAGTTGCAGTAGCTTAACAAGACGGTTTTAATGCCCCTTGGAAAAGTGGTGGAGGTCGCAGTAGCTTAACAAGACGGTTTTAATGCCCCTTGGAAGAATGGTGGAGGTCGCAGTGGAATAAAAAGACAATATCAATGCCCCTTGGAAAAGTGGAGGAGGTCGCAGTAGCTTTACAAGACGGTTTTAATGCCCCTTGGAAAAGTGGTGGAGGTCGCAGTAGCTTAAGAAGACGGTTTTAATGCCCCTTGGAAGAATGGTGGAGGTCGCAGTGGAATAAAAAGACAATAACAATGCCCCTTGGAAAAGTGGTGGAGGTCGCAGTAGCTTAAAAAGACGGTTTTAATGCTCCTTGGAAGAGATGTGGAGGTCACAGTAGCTTAACAAGAGGGTTTTAATGCCCCTTTGAAGAGACGTGGAGGTCGTAGTAGCTTAACAAGATGGTTTTAATGCCCGTTGGAAGAAATGTGGAGGTCGCAGTAGCTTAACAAGACGGTTTTAATGCCCCTTGAAAGAATGGTGGAGGTCACAGTGGAATAAAAAGACAATATCAATGCCCCTTGGAAAAGTGGTGGAGGTCTTAGAAGCTTAAAAAGACGGTTTTAATGCCCCTTGGAAAAGTGGTGGAGGTCGCAGTAGCTTAAGAAGACGGTTTTAATGCCCCTTGGAAGAATGGTGGAGGTCGCAGTGGAATAAAAAGACAATAACAATGCCCCTTGGAAAAGTGGAGGAGGTCGCAGTAGCATAAAAAGACGGTTTTAATGCTCCATGGAAGAGATGTGGAGTTCACAGGAGCTTAACAAGAGGGTTTTAATGCCCCTTGGAAGAATGGTGGAAGTCGCAGTGGAATAAAAAGACAATATCAATATCCCTTGGAAAAGTGCTGGAGGTCCCAGTAGCTTGAAAGACTGTTTTAATGCTCCTTGGAAGAGATGTGGAGGTTGCAGTAGCTTAACAAGACGGTTTTAACGCCCATTGGAAGAGACGTGGAGATCGCAGTAGCTTAACAAGATGGTTTTAATGCCCCTTGGAAGAGACATGGAAGTCACAGTAGCTTAACAAGACAGTTTTAATGCCCCTTGGAGAAGACGTGGTGGTCGCAGTAGCTTAACAAGACGGTTTTAATGCCCCTTGGCAGAGACGTGCAGATCGCCGTAGCTTAACAAGACTGTTTTAATGCCCTTTGGAAGAGACGTGGAAGTTGCAGTAGCTTAACAAGACGGTTTTAATGCCCCTTGGAATAGTGGTGGAGGTCGCAGTAGCTTAACAAGACGGTTTTAATGCCCCTTGGAAGAATGGTGGAGGTCGCAGTGGAATAAAAAGACAATATCAATACCCCTTGGAAAAGTGCTGGAGGTCGCAGTAGCTTAAAAAGACGGTTTTAATGCTCCTTGGAAGAGATGTGGAGGTCGCAGTAGCTTAACAAGACAGTTTTAATGCCCCTTGGAAGAGACGTGGAGATTGCAGTAGCTTAACAAGATGGTTTTAATGCCCCTTTGAAGAGACATGGAAGTCACATTAGCTCAACAAGACAGTTTTAATGCCCCTTGGAAGAATGGTGGAGGTTGCAGTGGAATAAAAAGACAATAACAATGCTCCTTGGAAAAGTGGAGGAGGTCGCAGTAGCATAAAAAGACGGTTTTAATGCTCCATGGAAGAGATGTGGAGTTCACAGGAGCTTAACAAGAGGGTTTTAATGCCCCTTTGAAGAGACGTGGAGGTCGCAGTAGCTTAACAAGATGGTTTTAATGCCCCTTGAAAGAATGATGGAGGTCACAGTGGAATAAAAAGACAATATCAATGCCCCTTGGAAAAGTGGTGGAGGTCGCAGTAGCTTAACAAGACGGTTTTAATGCCCCTTGGAAGAGAAGGGGAGATCGCAGTGGATTAACAAGATAGTTTTAATGCCCCTTGGAAGAGAGGTGGAAGTCTCAGTAGCTTAACAAGATGGTTTTAATTCCCCTTGTAAGAGACGTGGAGGTCGTAGTGGAATAAAAAGACAATATCAATGCCCCTTGGAAAAGCGTTGGATGGCACAGTAGCTTAACAAGATGGTTTTAATGCCCCTTGGAAAAGACGTGGAGGTTTCAGTAGCTTAACAAGACAGTTTTCATGCCCCTTTGAAGAGACGTGGAGGTCGCAGTGGAGTAAAAAGACAATATCAATGCCCCTGGGAATAGAGGTGGATGTCGCAGTAGCTTATCAATACGGTTTTAATGCCCCTTGGTAGAATGGTGAAGTTCGCAGGGGAATAAAAAGACAATATCAATGCCCCTTGGAAAAGTGGTGGAGGTCGCAGTAGCTTAACAAGACAGTTTAATGCCCCTTGGAAGAGACGTGGAGGTCGCAGGAGCTTAACAAGATGGTTTTAATGCCTCTTGGAAAAGAGGTGGAGGTCGCAGGAGCTTAACAAGACGGTTTTAATGCCCCTTGGAAAAGAGGTGGAGGTCGCAGTAGCTTAACAAGGCGGTTTTAATGCCCCTTGGAAGAATGGTGGAGGTCGCGGTGGAATAAAGAGACAATATCAATGAACATTGGAAAAGAGATGGAGGTCGCAGTAGCTTAACAAGATGGTTTTAAGTCCCCTTGGAAGAGACTTGGAGGTCGCAGTAGCTTAACAAGATGGTTTTTATCCCCTTTGGAAGAGACATGGAAGTCACAGTAGCTTAACAAGACAGTTTTAATGCCCCTTGGAAGAGACGTGGAGGTCGCAGTAGCTTAACAAGATGGTTTTAATGCCCCTTGACAGAGACATGGAGGTCGCAGAAGCTTAACAAGACGGTTTTAATGCCCCTTGGAATAGTGGTGGATGTCGCAGTAGCTTAACAAGATGGTTTTAATGCCCCTTGGAAGAATGGTGGAGGTCGCAGTGGAATAAAAAGACAATATCAATGACCATTGGAAAAGAGATGGAGGTCGCAGTAGCTTAACAAGATGGTTATAATGCCCCTTGGATGAAACGTGGAGGTCGCAGTATCTTAACAAGATGGTTTTAATGCCCCTTGGAAGAGACGTGGAGGTCACAGTAGCTTAAAAAGACAGTTTTAATGCCCCTTGGAAGAGACGTGGAGGTCGCAGTGGAATAAAAAGACTACATCAATGCCCCTTGAAAAAGTGGTGGAGGTCGCAGTAGCTTAACAAGACGGTCTTAATGCCCCTTGTAAGAGACGTGGAGATCGCAGTAGCTTATCAAGACGGTTTTAATGCCCCTTGGAAGAGACATGGAAGACAAAGTAGCTTAACAAGACAGTTTTAATGCCCCTTGGAAGAGACGTGGAGGTCGCAGTAGCTTAACAAGACGGTTTTAATGCTCTTTGGCAGAGACGTGGAGGTCGCAGTAGCTTAATAAGACGGTTTTAATGCCCCTTGGAAGAGACGTGGAAGTCGCAGTAGCTTAACAAGTTGGTTTCAATGCCGCTTAGAATAGTGGTGGAGGTCGCAGTAGCTTAACAAGACTGTTTTAACGCCCTTTGGAAGAATGGTGGAGGTCGCAGTGGAATAAAAAGAAAATATCAATACCCCCTGGAAAAGTGCTGGAGGTCGCAGGAGCTTTAAAAGACGGTTTTAATGCTGATTGGAAGAGATGTGTAGGTCGCAGTAGCTTAACAAGACGTATTTAATGCCCCTTGGAAGAGACGTGGAGATCGCAGTTACTTAACAAGATGGTTTTATTGCCCCTTGGAAGAGACATGGAAGTCACAGTAGCTTAACAAGACAGTTTTAATGCCCCTTGGAAGAGACGTGGTGGTCGCAGTAGCTTAACAAGACGGTTTTAATGCCCCTTAGCAGAGACGTGGAGGTTGCAGTAGCTTAACAAGACGGTTTTAATGCCCCTTGGAAGAGACGTGGAGGTCGCAGTAGCTTAACAAGACAGTTTTAATACCCCTTGGAATAGTGGTGGAGGTCGCAGTAGCTTAACAAGACGGTTTTAATGCCCCTTGGAAGAATGGTGGAGCTCGCAGTGAAATAAAAAGACAATATCAATGCCCCTTGGAAAAGTGGTAGAGATCGCAGTAGCTTAACAAGAGGGTTTTAATGCCCCTTTGAAGAGATGTGGAGGTCGCAGTATCTTAACAAGACGGTTTTAATGCCCCTTGGAAAAGTGGTGGAGGTCGCAGTATTTTAACAAGACAGTTTTAATGCCCCTTGTAAGAAAGGTGGAAGTCGCAGTGGAATAAAAAGACAATATCAATGCCCCTTGGAAAAGAGATGGAGGTCGTAGTAGCTTAACAAGACGGTTTTAATGCCCTTTGGAAGAGACGTGGAGGTCGCAGTAGCTTAACAAGACGGTTCTATTGCCCCTTGGAAGAGACGTGGAGGTCGCAGTAGCTTAACAAGCCGGTTTTAATGCCCCTTGGAAAAGACATGGTGGTCACAGTACCTTAACAAGACGGATTAAATGCCCCTTGGAAGAGACGTGGAGGTCGCAGTAGCTTAAAAAGACGAATTTAATGCCCCTTGGAAGAGACGTGGAGGTCGCAGTGGAATAAAAAGACTACATCAATGCCCCTTGGAAAAGTGTGTGGAGGTCGCAGTAGCTTAACAAGACTGTTTTACTGCCCCTTGGAAGAGACGTGGAGGTCGCAGTGGAATAAAAAGACTACATCAATGCCCCTTGGAAAAGTGGTGGAGCTCGCAGTAGATTAACAAGATGGTTTTAATGCCCCTTGGAAGAGACGTGGAGATCGCAGTAGCTTAACAAGATGGTTTTAATGCCCCTTGGAAGAGACATGGAAGTCACAGTAGCTTAGCAAGACAGTTTTAATGCCCCTTGGAAGAGACGTGAAGGTCGCAGTAGCTTAACAAGACGGTTTTAATGCCCCTTGGCCGAGACGTGGAGGTCGCAGTAGCTTAGCAAGACGGTTTTAATGCCCCTTGGAAGAGACGTTGAGGTCGCAGTAGCTTAACAAGACGGTTTTAATGCCCCTTGGAATAGTGGTGGAGGTCGCAGTAGCTTAACAAGATGGTTTTAATGCCCCTTGTAAGAATGTTGGAGGTCGCAGTGGAATAAAAAGACAATATCAATACCCCTTGGAAAAGTGCTGGAGGTCGCAGTAGCTTAAAAAGACGGTTTTAAGCTCCTTGGAAAAGATGTGGAGGTCGCAGTAGCTTAACAAGACAGTTTTAATGCCCCTTGGAAGAGACGTGGAGATCGCAGTAGCTTAACAAGATGGTTTAAATGCCCCTTTGAAGAGACGTGGAAGTCACAGTAGCTCAACAAGACAGTTTTAATGCCCCTTGGAAGAGACGTGGTGGTCGCAGTAGCTTAACAAGACGGTTTTAATGCCCCTTGGCAGAGACGTTGATGTCGCAGTAGCTTAACAAGACGGTTTTAATGCCCCTTGGAAGAGACGTGGAAGTTGCAGTAGCTTAACAAGACGGTTTTAATGCCCCTTGGAAAAGTGGTGGAGGTCGCAGTAGCTTAACAAGACGCTTTTAATACCCCTTGGAAGAATGGTGGAGGTCGCAGTGGAATAAAAAGACAATATCAATGCCCCTTGGAAAAGTGGAGGAGGTCACAGTAGCTTTACAAGACGGTTTTAATGCCCCTTGGAAAAGTGGTGGAGGTCGCAGTAGCTTAAGAAAACGGTTTTAATGCCCCTTGGAAGAATGGTGGAGGTCGCAGTGGAATAAAAAGACAATAACAATGCCCCTTGGAAAAGTGGTGGAGTTCGCAGTAGCTTAAAAAGACGGTTTTAATGCTCCTTGGAAGAGATGTGGAGGTCACAGTAGCTTAACAAGACGGTTTTAATGCCCCTTTGAAGAGACGTGGAGGTCGCAGTAGCTTAACAAGACGGTTTTAATGCCCCTTGGAAGAGATGTGGAGGTCGCAGTAGCTTAACAAGACGGTTTTAATGCCCCTTGGAAGAATGGTGGAGGTCACAGTGGAATAAAAAGACAATATCAATGCCCCTTGGAAAAGTGGTGGAGGTCGTAGAAGCTTAAAAAGACGGTTTTAATGCCCCTTGGAAAAGTGGTGGAGGTCGCAGTAGCTTAAAAAGACGATTTTAATGCCTCTTGGAGGAATGATGGAGGACGCAGTGGAATAAAAAGACAATATCAATGCCCCTTGGAAAAGTGGTGGAGGTCGCAGTAGCTTAACAAGACGGTTTTAATGCCCCTTGGAAGAGACGGGGAGATCGCAGTGGATTAACAATATAGTTTTAATGCCCTTGGAAGAGAGGTGGAAGTCTCAGTAGCTTAACAAGATGGTTTTAATTCCCCTTGTAAGAGACGTGGAGGTCGTAGTGGAATAAAAATACAATATCAATGCCCCTTGGAAAAGTGTTGGATGCCACAGTAGCTTAACAAGACGGTTTTAATGCCCCTTGGAAAAGACGTGGAGTTTGCAGTAGCTTAACAACACAGTTTTAATGCCCCTTTGAAGAGACGTGGAGGTCGCAGTGGAATAAAAAGACAATAACAATGCCCCTGGGAATAGAGGTGGATGTCGCAGTAGCTTATCAATACGGTTTTAATGCCCCTTGGTAGAATGGTGGAGTTCGCAGGGGAATAAAAAGACAATATCAATGCCCCTTGGAAAAGTGGTGGAGGTCGCAGTAGCTTAACAAGACAGTTTAATGCCCCTTGGAAGAGACGTGGAGGTCGCAGGAGCTTAACAAGATGATTTTAATGCCTCTTGGAAAAGAGGTAGAGGTCGCAGGAGCTTAACAAGACGGTTTTAATGCCCCTTGGAAAAGAGTTGGAGGTCGCAGTAGCTTAACAAGGCGGTTTTAATGCCCCTTGGAAGAATGGTGGAGGTCGCGGTGGAATAAAAAGACAATATCAATGAACATTGGAAAAGAGATGGAGGTCGCAGTAGCTTAACAAGATGGTTTTAATTCCCCTTGGAAGAGACTTGGAGGTCGCAGTAGCTTAACAAGATGGTTTTAAAACCCCTTGGAAGAGACGTGGAGGTCGCAGTAGCTTAACAAGATGGTTTTAATGCCCCTTGGAAGAGACATGGAAGTCACAGTAGCTTAACAAGACAGTTTTAATGCCCCTTGGAAGAGACATGGAGGTCGCAGTTGCTTAACAAGATGGTTTTAATGCCCCTTGTCAGAGACATGGAAGTCGCAGGAGCTTAACAAGATGGTTTTAATGCCCCTTGGAATAGTGGTGGATGTCGCAGTAGCTTAACAAGATGGTTTTAATGCCCCTTGGAAGAATGGTGGAGGTCGCAGTGGAATAAAAAGACAATATCAATGACCATTGGAAAAGAGATGGAGGTCGCAGTAGCTTAACAAGATGGTTTTAATGCCCCTTGGAAGAGACATGGAAGTCACAGTAGCTTAACAAGACAGTTTTAATGCCTCTTGGAAGAGACGTGGAGGTCGCAGTTGCTTAACAAGATGGTTTTAATGCCCCTTGTCAGAGACATGGAGGTCGCAGGAGCTTAACAAGACGGTTTTAATGCCCCTTGGAATAGTGGTGGATGTCGCAGTAGCTTAACAAGATAGTTTTAATGCCCCTTGGAAGAATGGTGGAGGTCGCAGTGGAATAAAAAGACAATATCAATGACCATTGGAAAAGAGATGGAGGTCGCAGTAGCTTAACAAGATGGTTTTAATGACCCTTGGAAGACACATGGAGGTCGCAGTATCTTAACAAGATGGTTTTACTGCCCCTTGGAAGAGATGTGGAGGTCACAGTAGCTTAAAAAGACAATTTTAATGTACCTTGGAAGAGACGTGGAGGTCGCAGTGGAATAAAAAGACTACATCAATGCCCTTTGGAAAAGTGGTGGAGGTCGCAGTAGCTTAACAAGACGTTCTTAATGCCCCTTGGAAGAGACGTGGAGATCGCAGTAGCTTATCAAGACGGTTTTAATGCCCCTTGGTAGAGACATAGAAGACACAGTAGCTTAACAAGACAGTTTTAATGCCCCTTGGAAGAGACGTGGAGATCGCAGTAGCTTAACAAGACGGTTTTGATGCTCTTTGGCAGAGACGTGGAGGTCGCAGTAGCTTAATAAGACGGTTTTAATGCCCCTTGGAAGAGACGTGGAAGTCGCAGTAGCTTAACAAGATGGTTTCAGTGCCCCTTGGAATAGTGGTGGAGGTCACAGTAGCTTAACAATACTGTTTTAATGCCCTTTGGAAGAATGGTGGAGGTCGCAGTGGAATAAAAAGACAATATCAATACCCCTTGGAAAAGTGCTGGAGGTCACAGGAGCTTTAAAAGACGGTTTTAATGCTGATTGGAAGAGATGTGTAGGTCGCAGTAGCTTAACAAGACGGATTTAATGCCCCTTGGAAGAGACGTGGAGATTGCAGTTACTTAACAAGATGGTTTTATTGCCCCTTGGAAGAGACATGGAAGTCACAGTAGCTTAACAAGACAGTTTTAATGCCCCTTGGAAGAAACGTGGTGGTCGCAGTAGCTTAACAAGACGGTTTTAATGCCCCTTGGTAGAATGGTGGAGTTCGCAGGGGAATAAAAAGACAATATCAATGCCCCTTGGAAAAGTGGTGGAGGTTGCAGTAGCTTAACAAGACAGTTTAATGCCCCTTGGAAGAGACGTGGAGGTCGCAGGAGCTTAACAAGATGGTTTTAATGCCTATTGGAAAAGAGGTGGAGGTCTCAGGAGCTTAACAAGACGGTTTTAATGCCCCTTGGAAAAGAGGTGGAGGTCGCAGTAGCTTAACAAGGCGGTTTTAATGCTCCTTGGAAGAATGGTGGAGGTCGCGGTGGAATAAAAAGACAATATCAATGAACATTGGAAAAGAGATGGAGGTCGCAGTAGCTGAACAAGATGGTTTTAATTCCCCTTGGAAGAGACTTGGAGGTCGCAGTAGCTTAACAAGATGGTTTTAAAACACCTTGGAAGAGACGTGGAGGTCGCAGTAGCTTAACAAGATGGTTTTAATGCCCCTTGGAAGAGACATGGAAGTCACAGTAGCTTAACAAGACAGTTTTAGTGCCCCTTGGAAGAGACGTGGAGGTCGCAGTAGCTTAACAAGATGGTTTTAATGCCCCTTGTCAGAGACATGGAGGTCGCAGTAGCTTAACAAGACGGTTTTAATGCCCCTTGGAATAGTGGTGGATGTCGCAGTAGCTTAACAAGATGGTTTTAATGCCCCTTGGAAGAATGGTGGAGGTCGCAGTGGAATAAAAAGACAATATCAATGACCATTGGAAAAGAGATGGAGGTCGCAGTAGCTTAACAAGATGGTTTTAATGCCCCTTGGAAGAAACGTGGAGGTCGTAGTATCTTAACAAGATGGTTTTAATGCCCCTTGGAAGAGACGTGGAGGTCACAGTTGCTTAAAAAGACAGTTTTAATGCCCCATGGAAGAGACGTGGAGGTCGCAGTGGAATAAAAAGACTACATCAATGCCCCTTGGAAAAGTGGTGGAGGTCACAGTAGCTTAATAAGATGGTCTTAATGCCCCTTGGAAGAGACGTGGAGATCGCAGTAGCTTATCAAGACGGTTTTAATGCCCCTTGGAAGAGACATGGAAGACACAGTAGCTTAACAAGACAGTTTTAATGCCCCTTGGAAGAGACGTGGAGGTCGCAGTAGCTTAACAAGACAGTTTTAATGCTCTTTGGCAGAGACGTGGAGGTCGCAGTAGCTTAATAAGACAGTTTTAATGGCCCTTGGAAGAGACGTGGAAGTCGCAGTAGCTTAACAAGATGGTTTCAATGCCCCTTGGAATAGTGGTGGAGGTCGCAGTAGCTTAACAAGACTGCTTTAATGCCCTTTGGAAGAATGGTGGAGGTCGCAGTGGAATAAAAAGACAATATCAATACCCCTTGGAAAAGTGCTGGAGGTCGCAGGAGCTTTAAAAGACGGTTTTAATGCTGATTGGAAGAGATGTGTAGGTCGCAGTAGCTTAACAAGATGGATTTAATGCCCCTTGGAAGAGATGTGGAGATCGCAGTTACTTAACAAGATGGTTTTATTGCCCCTTGGAAGAGACATGGAAGTCACAGTAGCTTAACAAGACAGTTTTAATGCCCCTTGGAAGAGACGTGGTGGTCGCAGTAGCTTAACAAGACGGTTTTAATGCCCCTTGGTAGAATGGTGGAGTTCGTAGGGGAATAAAAAGACAATATCAATGCCCCTTGGAATAGTGGTGGAGGTCGCAGTAGCTTAACACGACAGTTTAATGCCCCTTGGAAGAGACGTGGAGGTCGCAGGAGCTTAACAAGATGGTTTTAATGCCTCTTGGAAAAGAGGTGGAGGTCGCAGGAGCTTAACAAGACGGTTTTAATGCCCCTTGGAAAAGAGGTGGAGGTCGCAGTAGCTTAACAAGGCGGTTTTAATGCCCCTTGGAAGAATGGTGGTGGTCGCGGTGGAATAAAAATACAATATCAATGAACATTGGAAAAGAGATGGAGGTCGCAGTAGCTTAACATGATGGTTTTAATTCCCCTTGGAAGAGACTTGGAGGTCGCAGTAGCTTAACAAGATGGTTTTAAAACCCCTTGGAAGAGATATGGAGGTCGCAGGAGCTTAACAAGATGGTTTTAATGCCCCTTGGAAGAGACATGGAGGTCACAGTAGCTTAACAAGACAGTTTTAATGCCCCTTGGAAGAGACGTGGAGGTCGCAGTAGCTTAACAAGATGGTTTTAATGCCCCTTGTCAGAGTCATGGAGGTCGCAGTAGCTTAAAAAGACGGTTTTAATGCCCCTTGGAATAGTGGTGGATGTCGCAGTAGCTTAACAAGATGGTTTTAATGCCCCTTGGAAGAATGGTGGAGGTCGCAGTGGAATAAAAAGACAATATCAATGACCATTGGAAAAGAGATGGAGGTCGCAGTAGCTTAACAAGATGGTTTTCATGCCCCTTGGAAGAAACGTGGAGGTCGCAGTATCTTAACAAGATGGTTTTAATGCCCCTTGGAAGAGACGTGGAGGTCACAGTAGCTTAAAAAGACAGTTTTAATGCCCCTTGGAAGATATGTGGAGGTCACAGTGGAATAAAAAGACTACAACAATGCCCCTTGGAAAAGTGGTGGAGGTCGCAGTAGCTTAACAAGACGGTCTTAATGCCCCTTGGAAGAGACGTGGAGATCGCAGTAGCTTATCAAGACAGTTTTAATGCCCCTTGGAAGAGAAATGGAAGACACAGTAGCTTAACAAGACAGTTTTAATGCCCCTTGGAAGAGACTTGGAGGTTGCAGTAGCTTAACAAGACAGTTTTAATGCTCTTTGGCAGAGACGTGGAGGTCGCAGTAGCTTAATAAGACTGTTTTAATGCCCATTGGAAGAGACGTGGAAGTCGCAGTAGCTTAACAAGATGGTTTCAATGCCCCTTGGAATAGTGGTGGAGGTCGCAGTAGCTTAACAAGACTGTTTTAATGCCCTTTGGAAGAATGGTGGAGGTTGCAGTGGAATAAAAAGACAATATCAATACCCCTTGGAAAAGTGCTGGAGGTCGCAGGAGCTTTAAAAGACGGTTTTAATGCTGATTGGAAGAGATGTGTAGGTCGCAGTAGCTTAACAAGACGGATTTCATGCCCCTTGGAAGAGATGTGGAGATCGCAGTTACTTAACAAGTTGGTTTTATTGCCCCTTGGAAGAGACATGGAAGTCACAGTAGCTTAACAAGACAGTTTTAATGCCCCTTGGAAGAGACGTGTTGGTCGCAGTAGCTTAACAAGACGGTTTTAATGCCCCTTGTTAGAATGGTGGAGTTCACAGGGGAATAAAAAGACAATATCAATGCCCCTTGGAAAAGTGGTGGAGGTCGCAGTAGCTTAACAAGACAGTTTAATGCCCCTTGGAAGAGACGTGGAGGTCGCAGGAGCTTAACAAGATGGTTTTAATGCCTCTTGGAAAAGAGGTGGAGGTCGCAGGAGCTTAACAAGACGGTTTTAATGCCCCTTGGAAGAGACGTGGAGGTCGCAGTGGAATAAAAAGACTACATCAATGCCCCTTGGAAAAGTGGTGGAGGTCGCAGTAGCTTAACAAGACGGTCTTAATGCCCCTTGGAAGAGACGTGGAGATCGCAGTAGCTTATCAAGACAGTTTTAATGCCCCTTGCAAGAGACATGGAAGACACAGTAGCTTAACAACACAGTTTTAATGCCCCTTGGAAGAGACGTGGAGGTCGCAGTAGCTTAACAAGACGGTTTTAATGCTCTTTGGCAGAGACGTGGAGGTCGCAGTAGCTTAATAAGACTGTTTTAATGCCCCTTGGAAGAGACGTGGAAGTCGCAGTAGCTTAACAAGATGGTTTCAATGCCCCTTGAAATAGTGGTGGAGGTCGCAGTAGCTTAACAAGACTGTTTTAATGCCCTTTGGAAGAATGGTGGAGGTCGCAGTGGAATAAAAAGACAATATCAATACCCCTTGGAAAAGTGCTGGAGGTCGCAGGAGCTTTAAAAGACGGTTTTAATGCTGATTGGAAGAGATGTGTAGGTTGCAGAAGCTTAACAAGTCGGATTTCATGCCCCTTGGAAGAGATGTGGAGATCGCAGTTACTTAACAAGATGGTTTTATTGCCCCTTGGAAGAGACATGGAAGTCACAGTAGCTTAACAAGACAGTTTTAATGCCCCTTGGAAGAGACGTGGTGGTCGCAGTAGCTTAACAAGACGGTTTTATTGCCCCTTGGTAGAATGGTGGAGTTCACAGGGGAATAAAAAGACAATATCAATGCCCCTTGGAAAAGTGGTGGAGGTCGCAGTAGCTTAACAAGACAGTTTTATGCCCCTTGGAAGAGACGTGGAAGTCGCAGGAGCTTAACAAGATGGTTTTAATGCCTCTTGGAAAAGAGGTGGAGGTCGCAGGAGCTTAACAAGACGGTTTTGTAGCACCCTGAGGATTCGGCTGCTACAGGGGTATTGCACCTCAACCCAGAGGTGTGATATTCCACTCCCGGATAAGGATGGAGAGTGGAACTGAGCTCGGTAGGCTGCATGCACTACACACATCCCATTTCCGGGGAACAGACCAACGGTACTCCCACTTAGAAATGTGCAGGTACGACCGAGTCTGTTCCTGGCTGGAGTGGGAGGGGGGTGGTACATCCCAAGTAGTGTAGGGGCAGATAGGGGGAGCAGCCTGGGTAAAGTTAGGAGCTCATTGGGTGCTGGTCACCTGAGCTCACACATAGAGGGAGTATTTAAGGTGGGCACCATCAAAGATCAGGGTCAGTCAGTCAGTCTTTGCAGAGAGGAGAGGAAGAGAGCAGAGGAGCAGAGCGGCCTGAGCCAGAGTGAGAGAGGAGAAGAAAGAGAGACCCAGAGGGGGTAAAAAGAAAGGACTCTGAGAACCCAAATACAATCCCCGGGTGAAGAGTCGGCAATAGGGTACCGGAGCCCAAACTGGTGGGGGCAAAAGCACACCCTAGCCAGAGACCGGAGGCCGTGGGCAGCGTCTGCCACGGCCACCCACCACATCCACCCCGAAGGCAGACCACGTGGAGGGTCAGGGAACCCAAGGCCAAGGGTCTCCCAACAGAAGGCCCGAGGGAGCTGGACCTAGGTGGATCACTAGTGGGGACGGCCAGAGGAAAGGACAGAAGGAGAGCTCAGGGCCACGCTCCGGACTTGTTTGGGGGTTTGCTGAATCCAGGACCTGGTGGACGCAGCACGGCTCGGGTGGTCACTTGAAGCTGGAGTGACCGGAACATCAGCAGTGAGTAAATACCCTAAACTGCACAACCCGACTCTGTCTTCATTTTACATCTACGCTGCACCACCACAACCCCCATCCTCTGCACCTGACCCCCTGAGGCTATACCCCACCCGTTGGGGGTTATACCATCAAAAGCTGCACCAACACCATCAGCCTCAGCGGACCCTGCTGCAGCGGCGGCCATAGTGACTGCAATACAACGGGTGGCGTAGTCGACATTAAGAACTTAATAACATCTGTAGGACTGCCACATACAACTGAGTTTGACACCCTGGGCACGGACCGGGTCAAAGCCACTCGGAGACTACAACCCCCATCTGATCCGGCTCCGGGTATTCCCCTAAAGAATATGGCCCAGGCGGTGCGTCAGCTTTGGCGTAGTCGGCAGGATCACGTGCCCGCAACACCCGGGTACTGCGTGCCTGAAGAAAAGAACGAGTTTACCTCAAAAAGAAGTCTCCTGCCGGTTCCGGAGGGTCCCCGCCATCGGACCCCATCACCAGTCGATTTCCGCCGGTTGTCCGCCATTAACAGCGTTTTCCCGCCATCTGCAGAGTTTCCCGCCACTGGGAAGCGGTTCCCGCCATTTCCAAAGGTTTCCCGCCTTGGAAGAGCGGACGCCATTATGGGCGTGCCAGAGGATGGCAAGAGGCCGCCTCCCATCGTGGGCCAGGACCGAAAATGGCGCCAAAAGAGGAAACCGCCCCCACCAACAGAGACTGTGATGCTAGAGGTGTCTGTCAGCGTGAAAGAACCGCCCCTGGAGCTGACAGTCACCAAGTGGCCCCGGGACCGCCCTCGAAGGGGGAGGAGACGAAAGAAGAGAGCAAAGATGGGTGTCGCTTGGAGCAGTCTGGAGAGAGCGCACCCGGAGGCAAGAAGCCTGGAGAGAGCGCACCCGGAGGCAAGAAGCCTGGAGAAGAATATCGGAGGAGCTTACCCGGAGATGGCGAGAAAGCAGAGCAGCACCGGCCCGTTGGCCAGGAGCCTGCTAGAAACGGAGGAGGAAGAGCAGAGCAGCACCGGCCCGTTGGCCAGGAGCCTGCTGGAGACAACGGAGGGAGAGCAGAGCAGCACCGACCCGTTGGTCAGGAGCCTGCTGGAACAACGACCCCACTAGGCCTAGTGGAGGTCCTAGCACAGCTCCCCCGAGACCGGGAGTGTGCACAGACCGCTCTGGAGGGCCTCGCAAGGAGGATGGCCCGGGTGCAGCGAGAGACGTTGGCGGAGTGGAGCCGTGAGATGGCCCAGCAGACCGAGACCTGTCAGCGGAGCACGCCACCCGAGACGAGGAGACAGACCGCCTCTGAGGATGGCGCGGGAGGACTGAAGGCCGGAGACGGCGCCGAGAAGGGAGCCGAACGAGTGGAGGCAGGTAAAGGGGACGTCTATACCCCAAACCGGGAAACCGCGTACCTGCCCCAGCTCCCCGTCGCAGAGCCCGAAGTCTATCCTGCCGTGCCCGTCGCTGCAACGTCACCGCCGCAGACTAGGCCTCAAACGGGAGCCGCGACCCCTGTGACGTCACACGCCCCGACCCCGAGCGTGACCAAGCAGGAAGTACCACCAGCCTGGTCGCAAGGCCTAGTACCCTCCGGTGCCGCAATACCAACAGCGCCCCCTACCTCTGCGGAGCCACCGGCCTGGTCGCAGGGCCAAGTAGCCCAGGGCGCCGCCGTCCTTACGGTGCCCTTCACCTTCCAGATACCCCAGGCCTGGCCGCAAGGCCCGGGCAACCCGGGCGCTAACACCACCGCGCCCATAAGACCAAGAGTGCCGCATCTGGGAGAGGACCTGTACGCCCAGCATACGTGCCCGGATGGGCAGCCATTTATATGGCCACCGGAGTTTCACCATCCCCGACTCCGGAGAGAGAGACCCCTGGATGAACCCCTGATCCCGGCTCCAAAGCCCGTCAAGAGGATCTCGCCCCCGCTAGCAGAAGCGCAGTTTGAGTGGGACCCCACCGGAGAAGATCTCATGGGGTTCACTCAAGAGACTCGGGCAGCTGCAGCGGAGCGTGCTGAGTGCTGCCGCCAACAACTCGAGGTCTTCGAGAGGGAGCGGAGAGAGAGGCGGGTCCGGGAACAGCAAGCTCAAGTAAGGAGCGCGGAGCAGAAGAGCCGGGCCAGGAGAGACCCCCGTGCAGCGCATAGTCCCCGCACCACGGGGACTGTGATTAAGTTTAACATGCAGCATGGGTGGGGCTTCATCCGAGACCACCGCACCCTAGGTGACGTCTTCGTGACCAGGAGAGACGTAGAGTCCCACCTACCGGAGGGACACAGAGGTCGTGACCTTTACATCGGGGACGAGGTCACCTTCACCCGGCACAAGTGTGCCAAAGGACCCTACGCCCTCCATATGCATCGCCTGACGGAGGAAGAGCTGCGGTGTGAGGAGGAAGAACAAGAGGACCCGGACGGGTCTGAAACTAGAGTTAAAGGTAACCACAAAGAAAGAGCAGGAGGACGTCGTCGTTGAGTACAGCGGAGTAGAAGCTGTATATAGTTGCCCGTCGGGGCACAGTGAACTGTTACTGTTGCTAAAGTAGTCCCCGTTGGGACCAGAGAATTGAACTGTTTACCCGTTTAACCCTTAAATCCCACTGACCGAGGACTGAGAGCGGTCATTCCTCCCTAATACCTGGCCGAGGACTGAGAGCGGCCACCTTCCCTTGTATATAGTTGCGTGTCCTAAAGCGCCCCCTACCGGTTTTATAGGAAAACCATTTTTCAAGAAAAGACTGTCGCACTTTACCCGGTCACACGTTGCACAGTGACCGGAGGAGGAACAGAAGCGAGGAAAAGTCTACAAGAATGTTTGATATGAAAAAGTTTTATTGATATATATATATATATAATGTTTTGTATGATGTTTTATATGTTTATGAAAAAAAAAAAAATGTATGTTTGTGGATGTTTATATCTTACAGCCCGAGGACGTGCTGTGATTTACCAGGGGGGAATGTAGCACCCTGAGGATTCGGCTGCTACAGGGGTATTGCACCTCAACCCAGAGGTGTGATATTCCACTCCCGGATAAGGATGGAGAGTGGAACTGAGCTCGGTAGGCTGCATGCACTACACACATCCCATTTCCGGGGAACAGACCAACGGTACTCCCACTTAGAAATGTGCAGGTACGACCGAGTCTGTTCCTGGCTGGAGTGGGAGGGGGGTGGTACATCCCAAGTAGTGTAGGGGCAGATAGGGGGAGCAGCCTGGGTAAAGTTAGGAGCTCATTGGGTGCTGGTCACCTGAGCTCACACATAGAGGGAGTATTTAAGGTGGGCACCATCAAAGATCAGGGTCAGTCAGTCAGTCTTTGCAGAGAGGAGAGGAAGAGAGCAGAGGAGCAGAGCGGCCTGAGCCAGAGTGAGAGAGGAGAAGAAAGAGAGACCCAGAGGGGGTAAAAAGAAAGGACTCTGAGAACCCAAATACAATCCCCGGGTGAAGAGTCGGCAATAGGGTACCGGAGCCCAAACTGGTGGGGGCAAAAGCACACCCTAGCCAGAGACCGGAGGCCGTGGGCAGCGTCTGCCACGGCCACCCACCACATCCACCCCGAAGGCAGACCACGTGGAGGGTCAGGGAACCCAAGGCCAAGGGTCTCCCAACAGAAGGCCCGAGGGAGCTGGACCTAGGTGGATCACTAGTGGGGACGGCCAGAGGAAAGGACAGAAGGAGAGCTCAGGGCCACGCTCCGGACTTGTTTGGGGGTTTGCTGAATCCAGGACCTGGTGGACGCAGCACGGCTCGGGTGGTCACTTGAAGCTGGAGTGACCGGAACATCAGCAGTGAGTAAATACCCTAAACTGCACAACCCGACTCTGTCTTCATTTTACATCTACGCTGCACCACCACAACCCCCATCCTCTGCACCTGACCCCCTGAGGCTATACCCCACCCGTTGGGGTTATACCATCAAAAGCTGCACCAACACCATCAGCCTCAGCGGACCCTGCTGCAGCGGCGGCCATAGTGACCGCAATACAACGGGTGGCGTAGTCGACATTAAGAACTTAATAACATCTGTAGGACTGCCACATACAACTGAGTTTGACACCCTGGGCACGAACCGGGTCACAGCCACTCGGAGACTACAACCCCCATCTGATCCGGCTCCGGGTATTCCCCTAAAGAATATGGCCCAGGGGGTGCGTCAGTTTTATTGCCCCTTGGAAGAATGGTGGAGGTCGCGGTGGAATAAAAAGACAATATCAATGAACATTGGAAAAGAGATGGAGGTCGCAGTAGCTTAACAAGATGGTTTTAATTCCCCTTGGAAGAGACTTGGAGGTCGCAGTAGCTGAACAAGATGGTTTTAAAACCCCTTGGAAGAGACGTGGAGGTCGCAGGAGCTTAACAAGATGGTTTTAATGCCCCTTGGAAGAGACATGGAAGTCACAGTAGCTTAACAAGACAGTTTTAATGCCCCTTGGAAGAGACGTGGAGGTCGCAGTAGCTTAACAAGATGGTTTTAATGCCCCTTGTCAGAGACATGGAGGTCGCAGTAGCTTAACAAGACGGTTTTAATGCCCCTTGGAATAGTGGTGGAGGTCGCAGTGGAATAAAAAGACAATATCAATGACCATTGGAAAAGAGATGGAGGTCGCAGTAGCTTAACAAGATGGTTTTAATGCCCCTTGGAAGAAACGTGGAGGTCGCAGTATCTTAACAAGATGGTTTTAATGCCCCTTGGAAGAGACATGGAGGTCACAGTAGCTTAAAAAGACAGTTTTAATGCCCCTTGGAAGAGACGTGGAGGTCGCAGTGGAATAAAATGACTACATAAATGCCCCTTGGAAAAGTGGTGGAGGTCGCAGTAGCTTAACAAGACGGTCTTAATGCCCCTTGGAAGAGACGTGGAGATCGCAGTAGCTTATCAAGACAGTTTTAATGCCCCTTGGAAGAGACATGGAAGACACAGTAGCTTAACAAGACAGTTTTAATGCCCCTTGGAAGAGACGTGGAGGTCGCAGTAGCTTAAAAAGACGGTTTTAATGCTCTTTGGCAGAGACGTGTAGGTCGCAGTAGCTTAATATGACTGTTTTAATGCCCCTAGGAAGAGACGTGGAAGTCGCAGTAGCTTAACAAGATGGATTTCAATGCCCCTTGGAATAGTGGTGGAGGTCGCAGTAGCTTAACAAGACTGTTTTAATGCCCTTTGGAAGAATGGTGGAGGTCGCAGTGGAATAAAAAGACAATATCAATACCCCTTGGAAAAGTGCTGGAGGTCGCAGGAGCTTTAAAAGACCGTTTTAATGCTGATTGGAAGAGATGTGTAGGTCGCAGTAGCTTAACAAGACAGATTTAATGCCCCTTGGAAGAGACGTGGAGATCGCAGTTACTTAACAAGATGGTTTTATTGCCCCTTGGAAGAGACATGGAAGTCACAGTAGCTTAACAAGACAGTTTTAATGCCCCTTGGAAGAGACGTGGTGGTCGCAGTAGCTTAACAAGACGGTTTTAATGCCCCTTGGTAGAATGGTGGAGTTCGCAGGGGATTAAAAAGACAATATCAATGCCCCTTGGAAAAATGGTGGAGGTCGCAGTAGCTTAACAAGACAGTTTAATGCCCCTTGGAAGAGACGTGGAGGTCGCAGGAGCTTAACAAGATGGTTTTAATGCCTCTTGGAAGGGAGGTGGAGGTCGCAGGAGCTTAACAAGATGGTTTTAATGCCCCTTGGAAAAGAGGTGGAGGTCGCAGTAGCTTAACAAGGCGGTTTTAATGTCCCTTGGAAGAATGGTGGAGGTCGCGGTGGAATAAAAAGACAATATCAATGAAAATTGGAAAAGAGATGGAGGTCGCAGTAGCTTAACAAGATGGTTTTAATTCCCCATGGAAGAGACTTGGAGGTCGCAGTATCTTAGCAGGATGGTTTTAAAACCCCTTGGAAGAGACGTGGAGGTCGCAGTAGCTTAACAAGATGGTTTTAATGCCCCTTGGAAGAGACATGGAAAGCACAGTAGCTTAACAAGACAGTTTTAATGCCCCTTGGAAGAGACGTGGAGGTCGCAGTAGCTTAACAAGATGGTTTTAATGCCCCTTGTCAGAGACATGGAGGTCGCAGTAGCTTAACAAGACGGTTTTAATGCCCCTTGGAATAGTGGTGGATGTCGCAGTAGCTTAACAAGATGGTTTTAATGCCCCTTGGAAGAATGATGGAGGTCGCAGTGGAATAAAAAGACAATATTAATGACCATTGGAAAAGAGATGGAGGTCGCAGTAGCTTAACAAGATGGTTTTAATGCCCCTTGGAAGAAACGTGGAGGTCGCAGTATCTTAGCAAGTTGGTTTTAATGCCCCTTGGAAGAGACGTGGAGGTCACAATAGCTTAAAAAGACAGTTTTAATGTCCCTTGTAAGAGACGTGGTGGTCGCAGTAGCTTAACAAGACGGTTTTAATGCCCCTTGGTAGAATGGTGGAGTTCACAGGGGAATAAAAAGACAATATCAATGCCCCTTGGAAAAGTGGTGGAGGTCTCAGTAGCTTAACCAGACAGTTTAATGCCCCTTGGAAGAGACGTGTAGGTCGCAGGAGCTTAACAAGATGGATTTAATGCCTCTTGGAAGAGAGGTGGAGGTCGCAGGAGCTTAACAAGACGGTTTTAATGCCCCTTGGAAAAGAGGTGGAGGTCGCAGTAGCTTAACAAGGCGGTTTTAATGCCCCTTGGAAGAATGGTGGAGGTCGCGGTGGAATAAAAAGACAATATCAATGAACATTGGAAAAGAGATGGAGGTCGCAGTAGCTTAACAAGATGGTTTTAATTCCCCATGGAAGAGACTTGGAGGTCGCAGTAGCTTAACAAGATGGTTTTAAAACCCCTTGGAAGAGACGTGGAAGTCGCAGTAGCTTAACAAGATGGATTTAATGCCCCTTGGAAGAGACATGGAAGTCACAGTAGCTTAACAAGACAGTTTTAATACCCCTTGGAAGAGACGTGGAGGTAGCAGTAGCTTAACAAGATGGTTTTAATGCCCCTTGTCAGAGACATGGAGGTCGCAGTAGCTTAACAAGACGGTTTTAATGCCCCTTGGAATAGTGGTGGATGTCGCAGTAGCTTAACAAGATGGTTTTTATGCCCCTTGGAAGAATGATGGAGGTCGCAGTGGAATAAAAAGACAATATCAATGACCATTGGAAAAGAGATGGAGGTCGCAGTAGCTTAACAAGATGGTTTTAATGCCCCTTGGCAGAAACGTGGAGGTCGCAGTATCTTAACAAGATGGTTTCAATGCCCCTTGGAATAGTGGTGGAGGTCGCAGTAGCTTAACAAGACTGTTTGAATGCCCTTTGGAAGAATGGTGGAGGTCGCAGTGGAATAAAAAGACAATATCAATACCCCTTGGAAAAGTGCTGGAGGTCGCAGGAGCTTTAAAAGACGGTTGTAATGCTGATTGGAAGAGATGTGTAGGTCGCAGTAGCTTAACAAGATGGATTTAATGCCCCTTGGAAGAGACGTGGAGATCGCAGTTACTTAACAAGATGGTTTTATTGCCCCTTGGAAGAGACATGGAAGTCACAGTAGCTTAACAAGACAGTTTTAATGCCCCTTGGAAGAGACGTGGTGGTCGCAGTAGCTTAACAAGACGGTTTTAATGCCCCTTGGTAGAATGGTGGAGTTCGCAGGGGAATAAAAAGACAATATCAATGCCCCTTGGAAAAGTGGTGGAGGTCGCAGTAGCTTAACAAGACAGTTTAATGCCCTTGGAAGAGACGTGGAGGTCGCAGGAGCTTAACAAGATGGTTTTAATGCCTCTTGGAAGAGAGGTGGAGGTCGCAGGAGCTTAACAAGACGGTTTTAATGCCCTTGGAAAAGAGGTGGAGGTCGCAGTAGCTTAACAAGGCGGTTTTAATGCCCCTTGGAAGAATGGTGGAGATCGCGGTGGAATAAAAAGACAACATCAATGAACATTGGAAAAGAGATGGAGGTCGCAGTAGCTTAACAAGATGGTTTTAATTCCCCATGGAAGAGACTTGGAGGTCGCAGTAGCTTAACAAGACGGTTTTAATGCCCCTTGGAAGATATGTGGAGGTCGCAGTAGCTTAACAAGACGGTTTTAATGCCCCTTGAAAAAGTGGTGGAGGTCGCAGTATCTTAACAAGACGGTTTTAATGCACCTTGTAAGAAAGGTGGAAGTCGCAGTGGAATAAAAAGACAATATCGATGCCCCTTGGAAAAGAGATGGATGTCGTAGTAGCTTAACAAGACGGTTTTAATGCCCTTTGGAAGAGACGTGGAGGTCGCAGTAGCTTAACAAGACGGTTCTATTGCCCCTTGGAAGACACGTGGAGGTCGCAGTAGCTTAACAAGACGGTTTTAATGCCCCTTGGAAAAGACATGGAGGTCACAGTACCTTAACATAACGGTTTAAATGCCCCTTGGAAGAGACGTGGAGGTCGCAGTAGCATAAAAAGACGAATTTAATGCCCCTTGGAAGAGACGTGGAGGTGCGGAAAAGTGGTGGAGGTCGCAGTAGCTTAACAAGACTGTTTTACTGCCCCTTGGAAGAGACGTGGAGGTCGCAGTGGAATAAAAAGACTACATCAATGCCCCTTGGAAAAGTGGTGGAGCTCGCAGTAGATTAACAAGATGGTTTTAATGCCCCTTGGAAGAGACGTGGAGATCGCAGTAGCTTAACAAGATGGTTTTAATGCCCCTTGGAAGAGACATGGAAGTCACAGTAGCTTAGCAAAACAGTTTTAATGCCCCTTGGAAGAGACGTGAAGGTCGCAGTAGCTTAACAAGACGGTTTAATGCCCCTTGGCCGAGACGTGGAGGTCGCAGAAGCTTAGCAAGACGGTTTTAATGCCCCTTGGAAGAGACCTGGAGGTCGCAGTAGCTTAACAAGACGGTTTTAATGCTCCTTGGAAGAGATGTGGAGGTCGCAGTAGCTTAACAAGACAGTTTTAATGCCCCTTGGAAGAGACGTGGAGATCGCAGTAGCTTAACAAGATAGTTTTAATGCCCCTTTGAAGAGACGTGGAAGTCACAGTAGCTCAACAAGACAGTTTTAATGCCCCTTGGAAGAGACGTGGTGGTCGCAGTAGCTTAACAAGATGGTTTTAATGCCCCTTGGCAGAGACGTTGATGTCGCAGTAGCTTAACAAGACGGTTTTAATGCCCCTTGGAAGAGACGTGGAAGTTGCAGTAGCTTAACAAGACGGTTTTAATGCCCCTTGGAAAAGTGGTGGAGGTCTATAGTAGCTTAACAAGATGGTTTTAATGCCCCTTGGAAGAATGGTGGAGGTCGCAGTGGAATAAAAAGACAATATCAATGCCCCTTGGAAAAGTGGAGGAGGTCGCAGTAGCTTTACAAGACAGTGTTAATGCCCCTTGGAAGAATGGTGGAGGTCGCAATGGAATAAAAAGACAATATCAATGCACCTTGGAAAAGTGGTGTAGATCGCAGTAGCTTAACAAGACGGTTTTAGTGCCCCTTGGAAGAGAAGTAGAGGTCGCAGTAGCTTAACAAGACGGGTTTAATGCCCCTTGGAAGAGACATGGATGTCGCAGTAGCTTAACAAGACGGTTTTAATGCCCCTCAGAAGAGACGTGAAGTTAGCAGTAGCTTAAAAAGACGGTTTTAATGCCCCTAGGAAGAGACGTGGAGGTCGCAATGTAATAAAAAGACAACATCAATGCCCTTTGGAAAAGTGGTGGAGGTCGCAGTAGCTTAACAAGACGGTTTTAATGCCTATTGGAAGAGACATGGAAGTCACAGTAGCTTAACAAGACGTTTTTAATGCCCCTTGCAAGAGACGTGGAAGTCGCAGTAGCTTAACAAGACGGTTTTAATGCCCCTTGGCAGAAACGTGGAGGTCGCAGTAGCTTAACAATACGGTTTTAATGCCCCTTGGAAGAATGGTGGAGGTCGCAGTGGAATAAAAAGACAATATCAATGCACTTTGGAAAAGTGGTGGAGATCGCAGTAGCTTAACAAGACGGTTTTAGTGCCCTTTGGAAGAGAATTGGAGGTCGCAGTTGCTTAACAAGACGGGTTTAATGCCCCTTGGAAGAGACATGGATGTCGCAGTAGCTTAACAAGACGGTTTTAATGCCCCTTAGAAAGGACGTGAAGTTCGCAGTAGCTTAAAAAGACGGTTTTAATGCCCCTAGGAAGAGACGTGGAGGTCGCAATGTAATAAAAAGACAACATCAATGCCCTTTGAAAAAGTGGTGGAGGTCGCAGTAGCTTAACAAGACGGTTTTAATGCCTATTGAAAGAGACATGGAAGTCACAGTAGCTTAACAAGACGTTTTTAATGCCCCTTGCAAGAGACCTGGATGTCGCAGTAGCTTAACAAGACTGTTTTAATGCCCCTTGGCAGAGACATGGAGGTCGCAGTAGCTTAACAAGACGGTTTTAAAGCCCCTTGAAAAAGTGGAGGAGGTTGCAGTAGCTTAACAAGACGGTTTTAATGCCCCTTGGAAGAATGGTGGAGGTCGCAGTGGTATAAAAAGACAATATCAATGCCCCTTAGAAAAGTGGTGGAGGTCGCAGTAGCTTAACAAGACGGTTTTAATGCCCCTTGGAAGAGACGGGGAGATCGCTGTAGATTAACAGATGGTTTTAATGCCGTTTGGAAGAGAGGTGGAGGTCGCAGTAGCTTAACAAGATGGTTTTAATGCCCCTTGTAAGAGATGTAGAGGTCGTAGTGGAATAAAAGGACAATATCAATGCCCCTCGGAAAAGTGGTGGAGGCCACAGTAGCTTAACAAAACAGTTTTAATGCCCCTTGGAAAAGACTTGGAGGTTGCAGTACCTTAACAAGACGATTTTAATGCCCCTTGGAAGAGACGTGGAGGTCGCAGTGGAATGAAAAGAAAATATCAATGCCCCTGGGAAAAGTGGTGGATGTCGCAGTAGCTTATCAAGACTGTTTTAGTGCCCCTTGGAAGAATGGTGGAAGTCGCAGTGAAATAAAAAGACAATATCCATGCCCCTTGGAAAAGAGGTGGAGGTCGCTGTAGCTTAACAAGACGGTTTTAATGCCTCTTGGAAAAGTGATGGAGTTCGCAGTAGCTTAACAATACGGTTTCAATGCCCCTTGGAAGAATGTTGGAGGTCGCAGTGGAATAAAAAGACAATATCAATGCACCTTGGAAAAGTGGTGGAGATCGCAGTAGCTTAACAAGACGGTTTTAAGGCCCTTGTAAGAGACGTGGATGTCGCAGTAGCTTAAGAAGACGGATTTAATGCCCCTTAGAAGAAACGTGGAGGTCGCAGTAGCTTAAAAAGACGGTTTTAATGCCCCTTGGAAGAGACGTGGAGGTCGCAATGGAATGAAAAGACAACATCAATGCCCTTTGGAAAAGTGGTGGAGGTCGCAGTAGCTTAACAAGACTGTTTTAATACCTATTGGAAGAGACATGGAAGTCACAGTAGGTAAACAAGACGGTTTTAATGCCCCTTGGAAGAGATGTGGAGGTCGCAGTAGCTTAACAAGATGGTTTTAATGCCCTTTGGAAGAGACGTGGAGGTCGCAATGGAATAAAAAGACAATATCAATGCACCTTGGAAAAGTGGTGGAGGTCACAGTAGCTTAACAAGACGGTTTTAATGCCCCTTGGACGAGATGTGGAGGTCGCAGTAGCTTAACAAGACGGTTTTAATGCCCCTTGGAAGACACATGGATGTCGCAGTAGCATAACAAGACGGTTTTAATGCCCCTTAGAAGAGACATGGAGGTCGCAGTAGCTTAAAAAGATGGTTTTAATGCCCCTTGGAAGAGACGAGGAGGTCACAGTGGAATAAAAAGACAACATCAATTCCCCTTGCAAAAGTGGTGGAGGTCGCAGTAGCTTAAGAAGACGGTTTTAATGCCCCTTGGAAGAGACGTGGAAGTCACATTAGCTTAACAAGATGGTTCTAATGCCCCTTCGAAGAGACGTGGAGGTCGCAGTAGCTTATCAAGACGGTTTTAATGCCCCTTTGCAGAGACGTGGAGGTCGCAGTAGCTTAAAAAGACGGTTTTAATGCCCCTTGAAAAAGTGGTGGAGGTCGCAGTAGCTTAACAAGACGGTTTTAATGCCCCTTGAAAGAATGGTGGAGGTCGCATTGGAAAGAAAAACAATATCAATGCCCCTTGGAAAAGTGGTGGAGGTTGCAGTAGCTTAAAAAGACGGTTTTAATGCTCCTTGGAAATGACGTGGAGTTCGCAGTAGCTTAAAAAGATGGTTTAAATGCCCCTTGGAAGAGATGTGGAGGTCGCAGTAGCTTAACAAGACGGTTATAATGCCCCTTGTAAAAGTGGAGAAGGTCGAAGTAGCTTAACAAGACGGTTTTAATGCCCCTTGGAAGAATGGTGGAGGTCACAGTGGAATAAAAAGACAATATCAATGCCCCTTGGAAAAGTGATGTAGGTCGTAGTAGCTTAAAAAGACAGTTTTAATGCCCCTTGGAAAAGTGGTGGAGGTCGCAGTAGCTTAACAAGACGGTTTTAATGCCCCGTTGAGGAATGGTGGAGGTTGCAGTGGAATAAAAAGACAATATCAATGCCTCTTGGAAAAGTGGTGAAAGTAGCAGTAGCTTAACAAGACCGTTTTAATGCCCCTTGGAAGACACTGGGAGATCGCAGTAGACTAACAAGATTGGTTTTATGCCCCTTCGAAGAGACGTGGAGATCGCAGTAGCTTAACAAGATCGTTTTAATGCCCCTTATAAGAGACGTGGAGGTCGTAGTGGAATAAAAAGACAATATCAATGCCCCTTGGAAAAGTGGTGGAGGCCACAGTAGCTTAAAAAGACGGTTTTAATGCCCCTTGGAAGAATGGTGGAGGTCGCATTGGAAAGAAAAACAATATCAATGCCCCTTGGAAAAGTGGTAGAGGTTGCAGTAGCTTAAAAAGACGGTTTTAATGCTCCTTGGAAATGACGTGGAGTTCGCAGTAGCTTAAAAAGATGGTTTAATGCCTCTTGGAAGAGATGTGGAGGACGCAAAAGCTTAACAAGACTGTTTTAATACCCCTTGGAAGAGATGTAGAGGTTTCAGTAGCTAAACAAGACGGTTTTATTGCCCCTTGGAAAATTGGAAGAGGTCGCAGTAGCTTAACAAGACGGTTTTAATGCCCCTTGGAAGAATGGTGGAGGTCGCAATGGAATAAAAAGACAATATCAATGCCCCTTGGAAAAGTGATGTAGGTCGTAGTAGCTTAAAAAGACGGTTTTAATGCCCCTTGGAAAAGTGGGGGAGCTTGCAGTAGCTTAACAAGATGGTTTTAATGCCCCTTGGAAGAATGGTAGAGGTCGCAGTGGAATAAAAAACAATATCAATGCCCCTTGGAAAAGTGGTGGAAGTCGAAGTAGCTTAACAAGACGGTTTTAATGCCCCTTGGAAAAGTGGTGGAGGTCGCAGTAGCTTAACAAGACGGTTTTAATGCCCCTTGAAAGAATGGTGGAGGTCGCAGAGGAATATAAAAAACAATATCAATGCCCCTTGGAAAAGTGGTGGAAGTCGAAGTAGCTTAACAAGACGGTTTTAATGCCCCTTGAAAGAATGGTGGAGGTCGCAGAGGAATATAAAGAAAATATCAATGCCCCTTGGAAAAGTGGTGGAGGTCGCAGTAGCTTAAAAAGACAGTTCTAATGCTCCTTGGAAATGACGTGGAGGTCGCAGTAGCTTAACAAGTTGGTTTTAATGCCCCTTGGTAGAGTCGTGGAGGTCGCAGTATCTTAACAAGACAGATTTAATGCCCCTTGGAAGAGATGTGGAGGTCGCAGTAGCTTAACAAGACGGTTTTAATGCCCCTTGCAAGAATGGTGGAGGTCACAGTGGAATAAAAAGACAATATCAATGCCCCTTGGAAAAGTGGTGGAGGTTGCAGTAGCTTAAAAAGACGGTTTTAATGCTCCTTGGAAATGACGTGGAGTTCGCAGTAGCTTAAAAAGATGGTTTAAATGCCCCTTGGAAGAGATGTGGAGGTCGCAGTAGCTTAACAAGACGGTTATAATGCCCCTTGTAAAAGTGGAGAAGGTCGTAGTAGCTTAACAAGACGGTTTTAATGCCCCTTGGAAGAATGGTGGAGGTCACAGTGGAATAAAAAGACAATATCAATGCCCCTTGGAAAAGTGATGTAGGTCGTAGTAGCTTAAAAAGACAGTTTTAATGCCCCTTGGAAAAGTGGTGGAGGTCGCAGTAGCTTAACAAGACGGTTTTAATGCCCCGTTGAGGAATGGTGGAGGTCGCAGTGGAATAAAAAGACAATATCAATGCCTCTTGGAAAAGTGGTGAAAGTAGCAGTAGCTTAACAAGACGGTTTTAATGCCCCTTGGAAGACACGGGGAGATCGCAGTAGACTAACAAGATTGGTTTTATGCCCCTTCGAAGAGACGTGGAGATCGCAGTAGCTTAACAAGATCGTTTTAATGCCCCTTATAAGAGACGTGGAGGTCGTAGTGGAATAAAAAGACAATATCAATGCCCCTTGGAAAAGTGGTGGAGGCCACAGTAGCTTAAAAAGACGGTTTTAATGCCCCTTGGAAGAATGGTGGAGGTCGCATTGGAAAGAAAAACAATATCAATGCCCCTTGGAAAAGTGGTAGAGGTTGCAGTAGCTTAAAAAGACGGTTTTAATGCTCCTTGGAAATGACGTGGAGTTCGCAGTAGCTTAAAAAGATGGTTTAATGCCTCTTCGAAGAGATGTGGAGGACGCAAAAGCTTAACAAGACTGTTTTAATACCCCTTGGAAGAGATGTAGAGGTTGCAGTAGCTAAACAAGACGGTTTTATTGCCCCTTGGAAAATTGGAAGAGGTCGCAGTAGCTTAACAAGACGGTTTTAATGCCCCTTGGAAGAATGGTGGAGGTCGCAATGGAATAAAAAGACAATATCAATGCCCCTTGGAAAAGTGATGTAGGTCGTAGTAGCTTAAAAAGACGGTTTTAATGCCCCTTGGAAAAGTGGAGGAGGTTGCAGTAGCTTAACAAGATGGTTTTAATGCCCCTTGGAAGAATGGTAGAGGTCGCAGTGGAATAAAAAACAATATCAATGCCCCTTGGAAAAGTGGTGGAAGTCGAAGTAGCTTAACAAGACGGTTTTAATGCCCCTTGGAAAAGTGGTGGAGGTCGCAGTAGCTTAACAAGACGGTTTTAATGCCCCTTGAAAGAATGGTGGAGGTCGCAGAGGAATATAAAGAAAATATCAATGCCCCTTGGAAAAGTGGTGGAGGTCGCAGTAGCTTAAAAAGACAGTTCTAATGCTCCTTGGAAATGACGTGGAGGTCGCAGTAGCTTAACAAGTTGGTTTTAATGCCCCTTGGTAGAGTCGTGGAGGTCGCAGTATCTTAACAAGACAGATTTAATGCCCCTTGGAAGAGATGTGGAGGTCGCAGTAGCTTAACAAGACGGTTTTAATGCCCCTTGCAAGAATGGTGGAGGTCACAGTGGAATAAAAAGACAATATCAATGCCCCTTGGAAAAGTGGAGGAGGTCGCAGTAGCTTAACAAGATGGTTTTAATGCCCCTTGGAAAAGTAGTGGAGGTCGCAGTAGCTTAACAAGACGGTTTTAATGCCCCTTGGAAGAATGGTGGAGGTCGCAGTGGAATAAAAAGACAATATCAATGCCCCTAGGAAAAGTAGTGGAGGTCGCAGTAGCTTAACAAGATGGTTTTAATGCCCCTTGGAAGAGACGTGGAGTTCGCAGTAGCTTAACAAGATGGTTTAAATGCCCCTTGGAAGAGATGTGGAGGTCGCAGTAGCTTAACAAGATGGTTATAATGCCCCTTGTAAAAGTGGAGAAGGTCGTAGTAGCTTAACAAGACGGTTTTAATGCCCCTTGGAAGAATGGTGGAGGTCACAGTGGAATAAAAAGACAATATCAATGCCCCTTGGAAAAGTGGTGTAGGTCGTAGTAGCTTAAAAAGACAGTTTTAATGCCCCTTGGAAAAGTGGTGGAGGTCGCAGTAGCTTAACAAGACGGTTTTAATGCCCCGTTGAGGAATGGTGGAGGTCGCAGTGGAATAAAAAGACAATATCAATGCCTCTTGGAAAAGTGTTGAAAGTCGCAGTAGCTTAACAAGACGGTTTTAATGCCCCTTGGAAGACACGGGGAGATCGCAGTAGACTAACAAGATTGGTTTAATGCCCCTTCGAAGAGACGTGGAGATCGCAGTATCTTAACAATATCATTTTAATGCCCCTTATAAGAGACGTGGAGGTCGTAGTGGAATAAAAAGACAATATCAATGCCCCTTGGAAAAGTGGTGGAGGCCACAGTAGCTTAAAAAGACGGTTTTAATGCCCCTTGGAAAAGACCTGGGGGTTGCGGTAGTTTAACAAGACGGTTTTAATGCCCCTTTGGAAGAGACGTGGAGGTCGCAGTGGAATAAAAAGACAATATCAATGCCCCTGGGAAAAGTGGTGTAGGATGCAGTAGCTTTTCAAGACGGTTTTAATGCCCCTTGGAAGAATGGTGGAGGTCGCAGTGGAATAAAAAACAATATCAATGCTCCTTGGAAAAGTGGTGCAGGTCGCAGTAGTTTAACAAGATGGTTTTAATGCACCTTGGAAGAGACGTGGAGGTCGCAGTAGCTTAATAAGACATTTTTAATGCCCCTTGGAAGAGATGTGGAGGTCGCAGTAGCTAAACGAGACGGTTTTAATGACCCTTGGAAAATTGGAAGAGGTCTCAGTAGCTTAACAAGATGGTTTTAATACCCCTTGGAAGAATGGTGGAGGTCGCAGTGGAATAAAAAGACAATAGTAATGCCCCTTGGAAATGTGGTGGAGGTCGTAGTAGCTTAAAAAGACGGTTTTAATGCCCCTTGGAAAAGTGGTGGAGGTCGCAGTAGCTTAACAAGACGGCTTTAATGCCCCTTGAAAGAATGGTGGAGGTCGCAGAGGAATATAAAGAAAATATCAATGCCCCTTGGAAAAGTGGTGGAGGTCGCAGTAGCTTAACAAGATGGTTTTATTGCCCCTTGGAAAAGTGGTGGAGGTCGCAGTAGCTTAACAATACGGTTTTAATGCCCCTTGGAAGAATGGTGGCGGTCGCAGTGGAATAAAAAGAGAATATCAATGCCCCTTGGAAAAGAGGTGGAGGTACCAGTAGCTTAACAAGACGGATTTAATGCCCCTTGGAAGAGACGTGGTGGTCGCAGTAGCTAAACAAGACGGTTTTAATGATCCTTGGAAGAGACGTGGAGGTCGCAGTAGCTTAACAAGATGGTTTAATGCCCTTTGGAAGAGACGTGGAGATCACAGTGGAACAAAAAGACAATATCAATGCACCTTGGAAAAGTGGTGGAGGTCGCAATAGCTTAACAAGATGGTTTTAATGCCCCTTGGAAGAGATGTTGAGGTCGCAGTAGCTTAACAAGATGGTTTTAATGCCCCTTGGAAGAGACGTGGAGGTCGCAGTAGCTTAACAAGATGGTTTTAATGCCCCTTTGCAGAGACGTGGAGGTCGCAGTAGCTTAACAAGACGGTTTTTATGTCCCTTGAAAATGTTGTGGAGGTCGCAGTAGCTTAACAAGACGGTTTTAATGCCCCTTGGAAAAATGGTGGAGGTCGCAGTGGAATAAAAAACAATATCAATGCCCCTTGGAAAAGTGGTGGAGGTTGCAGTGGCTTAAAAAGAAGGTTTTAATGCTCATTGGAAATGAAGTGGAGTTCGCAGTAGCTTAAAAAGATGATTTTAATGCCTCTTGGAAAAGACGTGGAGGTCGCAGTGGCCTAAAAAGACGGTTTTAATGCCCCTTGGAAAAGTGGAAGAGGTCGCAATAGCTTAACAAGACACATTTAATGCCCCTTGGAACAATGGTGGAGGTCGCAGTGGAATAAAAAGACAATATCAATGCCCCTTGGAAAAGTGGTGTAGGTCGTAGTAGCTTAAAAAGACGGTTTTAATGCCCCTAGGAAAAGTGGTGGAGGTCGCAGTAGCTTAACAAGACGGTTTTAATGCCCCTTTGAAGAATGGTGGAGGTCGCAGTGGAATAAAACGACAATATCAATGCCCCTTGGAAAAGTGGTGGCGGTCGCAGTAGCTTAACAAGATGGTTTTAATGCCGCTTGGAAGAGACGTGGAGGTCGCAGTAGCTTAACAAGACGGTTTTATTGCCCCTTGGAAGAGAAGGGGAGATCGCAGTAGCTTAACAAGATGCTTTTATTGCACCTTGGAAGAGAAGTGGAGGTCGCAGTAGCTTAACAAGACGGTTTAAATGCCCCTTGTAAGAGATGTGGAGGTCACAGTGGAATAAAAAGAGAATATCAATGCCCCTTGGAAAAGTGGTGGAGGTCGCAGTAGCTTTACAATACGGTTTTAATGCCTCTTTGAAGAGACGTGGAGGTCACAGTGGAATAAAAAGACAATATCAATGCCCCTGGGAAAAGTGGTGGAGTTCGCAGTAGCTTAGCAAGACCTCCACGTCTCTTCCAAATGGCATTATAATCATCTTGTTAAGCTTCTGCGACCTCCACGTCTCTTCCAAGGGGCATTAAAACCGTCTTGTTAAGCTACTGCGACCTCCACATCTCTTCCAAGGGGTATTAAAACAATCTTGTTAAGCTACTGCGACCTCAAACACTTTTCCAAGGGGCATTGATATTGTCTTTTTATTCCACGTCAACCTCCAACATTCTTCCAAGGGGAATCGAAACCATTTTGTTAAGCCACTGCGACCTCCACCACTTTTCCAAGGGGCATTAAAACCGTCTTGTTAAGCTACTGCGACCTCCACTTCTCTTCCAAGGGGCATTAAAACTGTCTTGTTAAGCTACTGCGACCTCCACCACTTTTCCAAGGGGCATTGATATTGTCTGTTTATTCCACTGCGACCTTCACCATTCTTCCAAGGGGCATTAAAATGGTCTTGTTAAGCTACTGCGACCTCCACATCTCTTCCAAGGGGCATTGAAACTGTCTTGTTAAGCTACTGCGACCTCCACGTCTCTTCCAAGGGGTATGAAAACCGTCTTGTTAAGCTACTGCGACCTCCACCACCTTTCCAAGGGGCATTGATATTGTCTTTTTATTCCACTGCGACCTCCACCATTCTTCCAAGGGGCATTAAAACGGTCTTGTTAAGCTACTGCAACCTCCACGTCTCTTCCAAGGGGCATTAAAACCGTCTTGTTAAGCTACTGCGACCTCCACGTCTCTTCCAAGGGGCATGAAAACCGTCTTGTTAAGTTACTGCGACCTCCACCACTTTTCCAAGGGGCATTGATATAGTCTTTTTATTCCACTGCGACTTCCACGTCTCTTCCAAGGGGCTTTAAAACCATATTGTTAACTATTGCGACCTCCATGTCTTTTCCAAGGGGCATTAAAACGGTCTTGTTAAGCTACTGCAACCTCCACGTCTCTTCCAAGGGGCATTAAAACCGTCTTGTTAAGCTACTGTGGCCTCCACGTCTCTTCCAAGGGGCATTAAAACCATCTTGTTAAGCTACTGCGAACTCCACTATTTTTCCAAGGAGCATTGATATTGTCGTTTTATTCCACTGCGACCTCCAAGTTTATTCCAAAGGGCATTAAAACGTGTTAACAAGACGGTTTTAATGCACCTTGGAAGAGACGTGTAGGTCGCAGTAGCTTAACAAGACAGTTTTAATGCCCCCTGGAGAAGTGGAGGCGGTCGTAGTAGCTTCACAAGACGGTTTTAATGCCACTTGGAAGAATTGTGGAGGTCGCAGTGGAATAAAAACACAATATCAATGCCCCTTTGAAAAGTGGTGGAGGTCGCAGTAGCTTAACAAGACTGTTTAAGCGCCCCTTGGAAGAGACGTGGAGGTCGCAGTAGCTTAATAAGACGGTTTTAATGCCCCTTGGAAAAGTGGTGGAGGTCGCATTAGCTTAACAAGATGGTTTTAATGCACCTTGGAAGAATGGAGGAGGTCGAAGTGGAATAAAAAGACAATATCAATGCCCCTTGGAAAAGTGGTGGAGGTCGCAGTAGCTTAACAAGATGGTTTTATTACCCCTTGGAAGAGACGTGGAGATCGCACTAGCTTAACAGGATGGTTTTAATGCCCTTTGGAAGAGACGTGGAGGTCACAGTGAAATAAAAAGACAATATCAATGCCCCTTGGAAAATTGGTGGAGTTCGCAGTAGCTTAACAAGACGGTCGTAATGCCCCTTGGAAGAGACGTGGACGTCGCAGTAGCTTAACAAGATGGTTTTAATGCACCTTGGAAAAGTGGTGGAGGTCGCAGTAGCTTAACAAGATGGTTTTAATGCACCTTGGAAGAATGGTGGAGGTCGCAGTGGAAAAAAAAGACAATATCAATGACCATAGGAAAAGTGGTGGAGGTCGCAGTAGCTTAACAAGATGGTTTTAATGCCCCTTGGAAGAGACGTGGAGGTCGCAGTAGATTAACAAGATGGTTTTATGGTCCCTTGGAAGAGACGTGGAAGTCGCAGTATCTTAACAAGACGGTTTTAATGCTCCTTGGAAGAGACGTGGAGGTCGCAGTAGCTTAACTAGAGGGTTTTAATGCCACTTGGAAGAGACGTGGAGGTCGCAGTAGCTTAACAAGACGGTTTTAATGCCACTTGGAAAAGTGGTGGAGGTCGCAGTAGCTTAACAATGGGTTTTAATGCCCCTTGGAAGAATGGTGGAGTTCGCAGTTGAATAAAAAGACAATATCAATGACCCTTGGAAAAGTGGTGTAGTTTGCAGTATATTAACAAGATGGTTTTAATGCCCCTTGGAAGAGACGTGGACGTCGTCCCTTGGAAGTATGGTGGAGGTCGAAATGGAATAAAAAGACAATATCAATGCCCCTTGGAAAAGTGGTGGAGGTCGCAGTAGCTTAACAAGATGGTTTTAATACACCTTGAGAGAGACGTGAAGGTCGCAGTAGCTTAACAAGATGGTTTTAATGCCCCTTGGAAGAGACGTGGAGGTCGCAGTAGCTTAACAAGATGGTTTTAATGCCCTTTGGAAGAGACGTGGAGGTCGCAGTGGAATGAAAAGACAATATCAATGCCCATTGGAAAAGTGGTGGAGGCCACAGTAGCTTAACAAGACAGTTTTAGTGCCCCTTGGAACAGACGTGGAGGTCGCAGAGCAATAAAAGAACAATATCAATGCACCTGGGAAAAGTGGTGGAGGTCGCAGTAGCTTATCAAGACGTTTTTAATGCCCCTTGGAAGAATGGTGGAGGTCGCAGTGGAATAAAAAGACAATATCAATGCCCCTTGGAAAAGAGATGGAGGTCGTAGTAGCTTAACAAGACGGTTTTAATGCACCTTGGAAGAGACGTGGAGGTCGCAGTAGCTTAACAAGACGGTTCTATTGCCCCTTGGAAGAGACGTGGAGGTCGCAGATGCTAAACAAGACGGTTTTAATGCCCCTTGGAAAAGACATGGAGGTCACAGTACCTTAACAAGACGGTTTAAATGCCCCTTGGAAGAGACGTGGAGGTCGCAGTAGCTTAAAAAGATGAATTTAATGCCCCTTGGAAGAGACGTGGAGGTTGCAGTGGAATAAAAAGACTACATCAATGCCCCTTGGAAAAGTGGTGGAGGTCGCAGTAGCTTAAGAAGACGTTTTTAATGCCCCTTGGAAGAGACGTGCAGGTCGCAGTGGAATAAAAAGACTACAACAATGGCCCTTGGAAAAGTGGTGGAGCTCGCAGTAGATTAACAAGATGGTTTTAATGCCCCTTGGAAGAGACGTGGAGATTGCAGTAACTTAGCAAGATGGTTTTAATGCCCCTTGGAAGAGGCATGGAAGTCACAGTAGCTTAACAAGACAGTTTTAATGCCCCTTGGAAGAGACGTGGAGGTCGCAGTAGCTTAACAAGACGGTTTTAATGCCCCTTGGAAGAGACGTGGAGCTCGCAGTAGCTTAACAAGATGGTTTTAATGCCCCTTGGAATAGTGGTGGAGGTCGCAGTAGCTTAACAAGACGGTTTTAATTCCCCTTGGAAGAATGGTGAAGGTCGCAGTGGAATAAAAAGACAAAATCAATGCCCCTTGGAAAAGTGGAGGAGGTCGCAGTAGCTTAACAAGATGGTTTTAATGCCCCTTGGAAGAATGGTGGAAGTCGCAGTGGAATAAAAGGACAATATCAATATCCCTTGGAAAAGTGCTGGAGGTCCCAGTAGCTTAAAAGACTGTTTTAATGCTCCTTGGAAGAGATGTGGAGGTTGCAGTAGCTTAACAAGACGGTTTTAACGCACCTTGGAAGAGACGTGGAGATCGCAATAGCTTAACAAGATGGTTTTAATGCCCCTTGGTAGAGACATGGAAGTCACAGTAGCTTAACAAGACAGTTTTAATGCCCCTTGGAAGAGACGTGTTGGTCGCAGTAGCTTAACAGGACGGTTTTAATGCCCCTTGGCAGAGACGTGGAGATCGCCGTAGCTTAACAAGACTGTTTAAAGCCCTTTGGAAGAGACGTGGAAGTTGCAGTAACTTAACAAGATGGTTTTAATGCCCCTTGGAATAGTGGTGGAGGTCGCAGTAGCTTAACAAGACGGTTTTAATGCCCCTTGGAAGAATGGTGGAGGTCGCAGTGGAATAAAAAGACAACCTCAATTCCCCTTGGAAAAGTGGTGGAGATCGCAGAAGCTTAACAAGACGGTTTTAATGCCCCTTGGAAGAGACATGGAAGTCACAGTAGCTTAACAAGATGGTTTTAATGCCCCTTGGAAGAGACGTGGAGGACGCAGTAGCTTAACAAGATGGTTTTAATGCCCCTTTGCAGAGACGTGGAGGTCGCAGTAGCTTAACAAGACGGTTTTAATGCCCCTTGAAAATGTGGTGGAGGTCGCAGTAGCTTAACAAGACGGTTTTAATTCCCCTTGGAAGAATGGTGGAGGTCGCAGTGGAATAAAAAGCAATATCAATGCCCCTTGGAAAAGTGGTGGAGGTTGCAGTAGCTTAACAAGATGGTTTTAATGCCCCTTGGAAGAGATGTGGAGGTCGCAGTGGCTTAACAAGACGGTTTTAATGCCCCTTGGAAAAGTGGAAGAGGTCGCAGTAGCTTAACAAGACAATATCAATGCCCCTTGGAAAAGAGATGGAGGTCGTAGTAGCTTAACAAGACGGTTTTAATGCACCTTGGAAGAGACGTGGAGGTCGCAGTAGCTTAACAAGACGGTTCTATTGCCCCTTGGAAGAGACGTGGAGGTCGCAGATGCTAAACAAGACGGTTTTAATGCCCCTTGGAAAAGACATGGAGGTCACAGTACCTTAACAAGACGGTTTAAATGCCCCTTGGAAGAGACGTGGAGGTCGCAGTAGCTTAAAAAGATGAATTTTATACCCCTTGGAAGAGACGTGGAGGTTGCAGTGGAATAAAAAGACTACATCAATGCCCCTTGGAAAAGTGGTGGAGGTCGCAGTAGCTTAAGAAGACGTTTTTAATGCCCCTTGGAAGAGACGTGCAGGTCGCAGTGGAATAAAAAGACTACAACAATGGCCCTTGGAAAAGTGGTGGAGCTCGCAGTAGATTAACAAGATGGTTTTAATGCCCCTTGGAAGAGACGTGGAGATTGCAGTAACTTAGCAAGATGGTTTTAATGCCCCTTGGAAGAGGCATGGAAGTCACAGTAGCTTAACAAGACAGTATTAATGCCCCTTGGAAGAGACGTGGAGGTCGCAGTAGCTTAACAAGACGGTTTTAATGCCCCTTGGAAGAGACGTGGAGGTCGCAGTAGCTTAACAAGACGGTATTAATGCCCCTTGGAAGAGACATGGAAGTCACAGTAGCTTAACAAGACAGTTTTAATGCCCCTTGGCAGAGACGTGGATGTCGCAGTAGCTTAGCAGGACGGTTTTAATGCCCCTTGGAAGAGACGTGGAGCTCGCAGTAGCTTAACAAGATGGTTTTAATGCCCCTTGGAATAGTGGTGGAGGTCGCAGTAGCTTAACAAGACGGTTTTAATTCCCCTTGTAAGAATGGTGAAGGTCGCAGTGGAATAAAAAGACAAAATCAATGCCCCTTGGAAAAGTGGAGGAGGTCGCAGTAGCTTAACAAGATGGTTTTAATGCCCCTTGGAAGAAAGGTGGAAGTCGCAGTGGAATAAAAAGACAATATCAATATCCCTTGGAAAAGTGCTGGAGGTCCCAGTAGCTTAAAAGACTGTTTTAATGCTCCTTGGAAGAGATGTGGAGGTTGCAGTAGCTTAACAAGACGGTTTTAACGCACCTTGGAAGAGACGTGGAGATCGCAATAGCTTAACAAGATGGTTTTAATGCCCCTTGGTAGAGACATGGAAGTCACAGTAGCTTAACAAGACAGTTTTAATGCCCCTTGGAAGAGACGTGTTGGTCGCAGTAGCTTAACAAGACGGTTTTAATGCCCCTTGGCAGAGACGTGGAGATCGCCGTAGCTTAACAAGACTGTTTTAATGCCCTTTGGAAGAGACGTGGAAGTTGCAGTAACTTAACAAGATGGTTTTAATGCCCCTTGGAATAGTGGTGGAGGTCGCAGTATCTTAACAAGATGGTTTTAATGCCCCTTGGAAGAATGGTGGAGGTCGCAGTGGAATAAAAAGACAATATCAATACCCCTTGGAAAAGTGCTGGAGGTCGCAGTAGCTTAAAAAGACGGTTTTAATGCTCCATGGAAGAGATGTGGAGGTCGCAGTAGCTTAACAAGACAGTTTTAATGCCCCTTGGAAGAGACGTGGAGATCGCAGTAGCTTAACAAGATGGTTTTAATGCCCCTTTGAAGAGACATGGAAGTCACAGTAGCTCAACAAGACAGTTTGAATGCCCCTTCGAAGAGACGTGGTGGTCGCAGTATCTTAACAAGACGGTTTAAATGCCCCTTGGCAGAGACGTTGATGTCGCAGTAGCTTAACAAGACGGTTTTAATGCCCCTTGGAAGAGACGTGGAAGTTGCAGTAGCTTAACAAGATGGTTTTAATGCCCCTTGGAAAAGTGGTGGAGGTCGCAGTAGCTTAACAAGACGGTTTTAATGCCCCTTGGAAGAATGGTGGAGGTCGCAGTGGAATAAAAAGACAATATCAATGCCCCTTGGAAAAGTGGAGGAGGTCGCAGAAGCTTAACAAGACGGTTTTAATGACCTTGGAAAAATGGTGGAGGTCGCAGTAGCTTAAGAAGACGGTTTTAATGCCCCTTGGAAGAATGGTGGAGGTCGCAGTGGAATAAAAAGACAATAACAATGCCCCTTGGAAAAGTGGTGGAGGTCGCAGTAGCTTAAAAAGACGGTTTTCATGCTCCTTGGAAGAGATGTGGAGGTCACAGTAGCTTAACAAGACGGTTTTAATGCCCCTTTGAAGAGACGCGGAGGTCGCAGTAGCTTAACAAGACGGTTTTAATGCCCCTTGGAAGAGATGTGGAGGTCGCAGTAGCTTAACAAGACGGTTTTAATGCCCCTTGAAAGAATGGTGGAGGTCGCAGTAGCTTAAGAAGACGGTTTTAATGCCCCTTAGAAGAGACTTGAAGGTCGCAGTTGCTCAAAAAGATGGTTTTAATGTCCCTTGGAAGAACCGTGGAGGTCGCAGTGGAATAAAAAGACAACATCAATTCCCCTTGGAAAAGTGGTGGAGGTCGCAGTAGCTTAACAAGACGGTTTTAATGCCCCTTGGAAGAGACATGGAAGTCACAGTAGCTTAACAAGATGGTTTTAATGCCCCTTGGAAGAGACGTGGAGGACGGAGTAGCTTAACAAGATGGTTTTAATGCCCCTTTGCAGAGACGTGGAGGTCGCAGTAGCTTAACAAGACGGTTTTAATGCCCCTTGAAAATGTGGTGGAGGTCGCAGTAGCTTAACAAGACGGTTTTAATGCCCCTTGGAAGAATGGTGGAGGTCGCAGTGGAATAAAAAGCAATATCAATGCCCCTTGGAAAAGTGGTGGAGGTTGCAGTAGCTTAACAAGATGGTTTTAATGCCCCTTGGAAGAGATGTGGAGGTCGCAGTGGCTGAACAAGACGGTTTTAATGCCCCTTGGAAAAGTGGAAGAGGTCGCAGTAGCTTAACAAGACAATTTTAATGCCCCTTGGAAGAATGGTGGAGGTCGCAGTGGAATAAAAAGACAATATCAATGTCCCTTGGAAAAGTGGTGTAGGTCGTAGTAGCTTAAAAAGATGGTTTTAATGCCCCTTGGAAAAGTGGTGGAGGTCGCAGTAGCTTAACAAGACGGTTTTAATGCCCCTTGGAAGAATGGTGGAGGTCGCAGTGGAATAAAAAGACAATATCAATGCCCCTTGGAAATGTGGTTGAGGTCGTATTAGCTGAACAAGATGGTTTTAATGCCCCTTGGAAGAGACGGGGAGATCGCAGTAGCTTAACAAGATGCTTTTATTGCCCCTTGGAAGAGACGTGGAGGTCGCAGTAGCTTAACAAGACGGTTTTAATGCCCCTTGGAAGAGAAGGGGAGATCACAGTAGCCTAACAAGATGCTTTTTTTGCACCTTGGAAGAGACGTGGAGGTCGCAGTAGCTTAACAAGACGGTTTTAATGCCCCTTGTAAGAGACGTGGAGGTCGCAGTGGAATAAAAAGAGAATATCAATGCCCCTTGGAAAATTGGTGGAGGTCGCAGTAGCTTAACAATACGGTTTTAATGCTCCTTGGAAGAGACGTAGAGGTCACAGTGGAATAAAAAGACAATATCAATGCCCCTGGGAAAAGTGGTGGATTTCGCATTAGCTTAGCAAGACCTCCACGTCTCTTCCAAATGGCATTATAACAGTCTTGTTAAGCTACTGCGACCTCCACGTCTCTTCCAAGGGGCATTAAAACCATCTTGTTAAGCTACTGCGACCTCCACGTCTCTTCCAAGGGGTATTAAAACTATCTTGTTAAGCTACTGCGACCTCCAACACTTTTCCAAGGGGCATTGATATTGTCTTTTTATTCCACGTCGACCTCCAACATTCTTCCAAGGGGCATCGAAACCATCTTGTTAAGCCACTGCGACCACCACCACTTTTCCAAGGGGCATTAAAACTGTCTTGTTAAGCTACTGCGACCTCCACCACTTTTACAAGGGGCATTGATATTGTCTTTTTATTCCACTGCGACCTCCACCATTCTTCCACGGGGCATTAAAACGGTCTTGTTAAGCTACTGCGAAGTCCACCAGTTTTCCAAGGGGCAATGATATTGTTTTTTTATTCCACTGCGACCTCCACGTCTCTTTCAAAGGGCATTAAAACCGTCTTGTTAAGCTACTGCGACCTCCACCACTTTTCCAAGGGGCATTGATATTGTCTTTTTATTCCACTGCGACCTCCACCATTCTTCCAAGGGGCATTAAAACAGTCTTGAAAAGCTACTGCGACCTCCACCACTTTTCCCAGGGGTATTGATATTGTCTTTTTATTCCACTGCGACCTCCACGTCTCTTCCAAGGGGCATTAAAACCGTATTGTTAACTATTGCGACCTTCACGTCTTTTCCAAGGGGCATAAATTCCATCTTGTTAAGCTACTGTGGCTTCCACATCTCTTCCAAGGGGCATTAAAACCATCTTGTTAAGCTACTGCAAACTCCACCATTTTTCCAAGGGGCATTGATATTGTCGTTTTATTCCACTACGACCTCCACGTCTATTCCAAAGGGCATTAAAACCGTCTTAACAAGACGGTTTTAATGCCCCTTTGAAGAGACGTGTAGGTCGCAGTAGCTTAACAAGACGGTTTTAATGCCCCCTGGAGAAGTGGAGGCTTTCGTAGTAGCTTCACAAGACGGTTTTAATGCCCCTTGGAAGAATGGTGGAGGTCGCAGTGGAATAAAAAGACAATATCAATGTCCCTTTGAAAAATGGTGGAGGTCGCAGTAGCTTAACAAGACGGTTTAAGCGCCCTTTGGAAGAGACGTGGAGGTCGCAGTAGCTTAACAAGACGGTTTTAATCCCCCTTGGAAGAGACGTGGAGGTTGCAGTGGCTTAACAAGACGGTTTTAATACCCCTTGGAAGAGACATGTAGGTCGCAGTAGCTTAACAAGACGGTTTAAGCGCCCCTTGGAAAAGTGGTGGAGGTCGCAGTAGCTTAACAAGATGGTTTTAATGCACCTTGGAAGAATGGAGGAGGTCGAAGTGGAATAAAAAGGCAAAATCAATGCCCCTTGGAAAAGTGGTGGAGGTCGCAGTAGCATAACAAGATGGTTTTATTACCCCTTGGAAGAGACGTGGAGATCGCGCTAGCATAACAAGACGGTTTTAATGCCCCTTGGAAGAGACGTGGAGGTCGCAGTGGCTTAACAAGACGGTTTTAATGCCCTTTGGAAGAGACGTGGAGGTTGCAGTGGAATAAAAAGACAATATCAATGCCCCTTGGAAAATTGGTGGAGTTCGCAGTAGCTTAACAAGACGGTTTTAATGCCCCTTGGAAGAGACGTGGACGTCGCAGTAGCTTAACAAGATGGTTTTAATTCCCCTTGGAAAAGTGTTGGAGATCGCAGTAGCTTAACAAGATGGTTTTAATGCCCCTTGGAAGAATGGTGGAGGTCGCAGTGGAATAAAAAGACAATATCAATGACCATAGGAAAAGTGGTGGAGGTCGCAGTAGCTTAACAAGATGGTTTTAATGCCCCTTGGAAGAGACGTGGAGGTCGCAGTAGCTTAACAAGATGGTTTTATTGTCCCTTTGCAGAGACGTGGAAGTCGCAGTAGCTTAAGACGGTTTTAATGCCCCTTGGAAGAGAAGTGGAGGTTGCAGTGGAAAAAAAGACAATTTCAAAGCCCCTTGGAAAAGTGGTGGAGGTCGCAGAAGCTTAACAAGATGGTTTTAATGCCCCTTGGAAGAGACGTGGAGGTCGCAGTAGCTTAACTAGATGGTTTTAATGCCACTTGGAAGAGACGTGGAGGTCGCAGTAGCTTAACAAGACGGTTTTAATGCCTCTTGGAAAAGTGGTGGAGGTCGCAGTAGCTTAACAATCGGTTTTAATGCCCCTTGGAAGAATGGTGGAGTTCGCAGTTGAATAAAAAGACAATATCAATGACCCTTGGAAAAGTGGTTGAGTTTGCAGTAGCTTAACAATATGGTTTTAATGCCCCTTGGTAGAGACGTGGACGTCGCCCCTTGGAAGTATGGTGGAGGTCGAAATGGAATAAAAAGACAATATCAATGCCCCTTGGAAAAGTGGTGGAGGTGCAGAAGCTTAACAAGATGGTTTTAATACACCTTGGAAGAGACGTGGAGGTCGCAGTAGCTTAACAAGACAGTTTTAATGCCCTTTGGAAGAGACTGGAGGACGCAGTGGAATGAAAAGACAATATCAATGCCCCTTGGAAAAGTGGTGGAGGCCACAGTAGCTTAACAAGACAGTTTTAATGCCCCTTGGAAAAGACGTGGAGGTCGCAGTAGCTTAACTAGACAGTTTTAATGCCCCTGGGAACAGACGTGGAGGTCACAGAGGAATAAAAAAACAATATCAATGCACCTGGGAAAAGTGGTGGAGGTCGCAGTAGCTTATCAAGACGTTTTTAATGCCCCTTGGAAGAATGTTGGATGTCGCAGTGGTATAAAAAGACAATATCAATGCCTCTTGGAAAAGTGGTGGAGGTCGCAGAAGCTTAAGAAGACGGTTTTAAAGACCCTTGGAAGAGACGTGGAGTTTGCAGTAGCTTAACCAGATGGTTTTAATGCCCCTTGGAAAAGTGGTGGAGGTCACAGTAGCTTAACAAGATGGTTTTAATGCCCCTTGGAAGAATGGTGGAGGTCGAAGTGGAATAAAAAGACAATATCAATGCCCCTTGGAAAAGTGGTGGAGGTCGCAGTAGCTTAACAAGACAGTTTTAATGCCCCTTGGAAGAGACGTGGAGGTCGCAGTAGCTTAACACAACGGTTTTAATGCTACTTGGAAAAGTGGTGGAGGTCTCAGTAGCTTAACAATGGGTTTTAATGCCCCTTGGAAGAATGGTGGAGCTCGCAGTTGAATAAAAAGACAATATCAATGACCCTTGGAAAAGTGGTGGAGTTTGCAGCAGCTTAACAAGATTGTTTTAATACCCCTTGGAAGAGACATGGAGGTTGCATTTTCATAACAAGATGGTTTTAATGCCCTTTGGAAGAGACGTGTAGGTTGCAGTGGAAAAAAAAGACAATATCAAAGCCCCTTGGAAAAGTGGTGGAGGTCGCAGTAGCTTTTCAAGATTGTATTAATGCCCCTTGGAAAAGACGTGGAGGTTGCAGTAGCTTAACAAGACGGTTTTAATGCCCCTTGGAAGAGACCTGGAGGTCGCAGTAGCTTAACAAGACGGTTTTAACGCCCCTTGGAAAAGACGTGGAGGTCGCAGTAGCTTAACAAGACGGTTTTAATGCTCCTTGGAAGAGACCTGGTGGTCGCAGTAGCTTAACAAGACGATTTTAATGCCCCTTGGAAGAGATATTGGGGTTACAGTAGCTTAACAAGATAGTTTTAATGCCACTTGGAGAAGTGGAGGAGGTCGCAGTAGCTTAACAAGATGGTTTTAATGCCCCTTGGAAGAATGGTGGAGGTCACTGTGGAATAAAAAGGCAATATCAATGCCCTTTGGAAAAGAGGTGGAGGTCGCAGTAGCTTAATAAGACGGTTTTAATGCCCCTTGGAAAAGTGGTGGAGGTCGCAGTAGCTTAACAAGACGGTTCTAATGCCCCTTGGAAGAATGGTGGAGGTCGCAGTGGAATAAAAAGAAAATATCAATCCTCATGGAAAATTGGTAGAGGTCACAGTAGCTTAACAAGATGGTTTTAATGACCCTTTGAAGAGACGTGGAGAACGCAGTAACTTAACACGATGGTTTTATTACCCCTTGGAAAAGTGGTGGAGGTCGCAGTAGCTTAACAAAACAGTTTTAATGCCCCTTGGAAGAGACGTGGAGGTCGCTGTAGCTTAACAAGATGGTTTTAATGCCCCTTGGAAGAGACGTGGACATCACAGTAGCTTAACAACATGGATTTTAATGCCCCTTGGAAGAGACGTGGAGATCGCAGGGGAATAAAAAGACAACATCAATGACCCTTGGAAAAGTGGTGGAGGTCTCAGTAGCTCAACAAGATGGTTTTAACGCCCCTTTAAAGAGACGTGGAGGTCGCAGCAGCTTAACAAGACAGTTTCAATGCCCCTTGTAAGAGACGTGGAGGTCACAGTGGTATAAAAAGACAATATCAATGCCCCTTGGAAAAGTGGTGGAGGCCTCAGTAGCTTAACAAGATGGATTTAATGCCCCGTGGAAAAGAAGTGGAGGTCGCAGTAGCTTAACAAGACGGTTTTAATGCCCCTTGGAAGAGACATGGAGGTCGCAGTGGAATAAAAGGACAATATCATTGCCCCTGAGAAAAGTGGTGGAGGTCGCAGTAGCTTATCAAGACATTTTTAATGCCCCTTGGAAGAATGGTGGAGGTCGCAGTGGAATAAAAAGACAATATCAACGCCCCTTGGAAAAGTGGTGGAGTTCGCAATAGCTTAACAAGATTTTTTTAATGCCCCTTGGAAGAGACGTTGAGGTTGCAGTAGCTTAACAAGACGGTTTTAATGCCCCTTGAAAGAGATGTGGAGGTCGCAGTAGCTTAACAAGACGGTTTTAATGCCCCTTGGAAGAGATGTTGGGGTCACAGTAGCTTAACAAGACGGTTTTAATGCCCCTTGGAGAAGTAGTGGAGGTCGTAGTAGCTTAACAAGATGTTTTTAATGCCCATTGGAAGATACGTGGAGATCGCAGTGGAATAAAAAGACAATATCAATGCCCCTTGGAAAAGAGGTGGAGATCGCAGTAGCTTAACAAGATGGTTTTAATGCCCCTTGGAAAAGTGGTGGAGGTCGCCGTAGCTTAACAAGACGGGTTTAATGCCCCTTGGAAAAGACTTGTAGGTCGCAGTAGCTTAACAAGATGGTTTTAATGCCCCTTGGAAGAGGCATTGAGGTCGCATTGGAATAAAAAGACAATATCAAAGCCCCTGTGAAAAGTGGTGGAGTTTGCAGTAGCTTATCAAGACGGTCTTAATGCCCCTTGGAAGAATGGTGGAGGTGGCAGTGGAATAAAAAGACAATATTAATGCACCTTGGAAAAGTGGTAGAGGTCGCAGTAGCTTAACAAGACGGTTTTAATGCCACTTGGAAAAGTGGTGGAGGTCGCAGTAGCTTAACAAGATGGTTTTAATGCCCCTTAGAAAAGTGGTGGAGGTCGCAGTAGCTTAACAAGATGGTTTTAATGCCCCTTAGAAGAATGGTGGAGGTCGCAGAGGAATAAAAAGACAATATCAATGAGCCTTGGAAAAGTGGTGGAGGTCGCAGTAGCTTAACAAGACGGTGAAGGTCGCAGTAGCTTAACAAGATGGTTTAATGCCCCTTGGAAGAGATATGGACGTCGCAGTAGCTTAACAAGACTGTTTTAATGCCCCTTGGAAAAGTGGTGGAGGTCGAAGTAGCTTAAAAAGATGGTTTTAATGCCCCTTGGAAGAATGGTGGAGGTCGCAGTGGAATAAAAAGACAATATCAATGCACCTTGGAAAAGTGGTGGAGGTCGCCATAGCTTAACAAGATTGTTTTAATGCCCCTTGGAAAATTGGTGGAGGTCGCAGTAGCTTAACAAGACGGTTTTAATGCCCCTTGGAAGAATGGTGGAGGTCGCAGTGGAATAAAAAGACAATATCAATGCCCCTTGGAAAAGTGGTGCAGGTCGCAGTAGCTTAACGAAACGGTTTTAATGCCCCTTGGAAGAGTGGTGGAGGTCACAGTAGCTTAACAAGACAGTTTTAATGCCCCTTGGAAGAGATGACGAGGTCGCAGTAGCTAAACAAGACGGTTTTAATGCCCCTTGGAAGAGACGTGGAGGTCGCAGTAGCTTAACTTGGTTTTAATGCCCCTTGGAAGAGACGTGGAGGTCGTAGTAGCTTAAAGAGACGGTTTTAATGCCCCTTGGAAAGGTGGTGGAGGTCGCAGTAGCTTAACAAAACGGTTTTAATGCCCCTTGGAAGATACGTGGAGGTCGCAGTGGAATAAAAAGACAATATCAATGCCCCTTGGAAAAGTTATGGTGGTCGCAGTAGATTAACAAGTCGGTTTTAATGCCCCTTGGTAGAGAAGTGGAGGTCGCAGTAGCTTAACTAGACGGTTTTAATGCCCCTTGGAAAAGACATAGAGGTCACAGTAGCTTAACAAGACGGTTTTAATGCCCTTGGAAGAGACGATGAGGTCGCAGTGGAATGAAAAGACAAAATTAATGCCCCTTGGAAAATTGGAGAGGCCACAGTAGCTTAACAAGATGGTTTTAATGCCCCTTGGAAGAATGGTGGAGGTCGCAGTGGAATAAAAAGACAATATCAATGCCCCTTGGAAAAGTGGTGGAGGTCGCTGTAGCTTAACAAGATGGTTTTGATGGCCCTTGGAAGAGACGTGGAGGTCGCAGTAACTTAACAAGACAGTTTTAATACCCCTTGGAAAAGTGGTGGAAGTCGCAGTGGCTTAACAAGACGGTTTTAATGCCCCTTGGAAGAGATGTGGATGTCGCAGTAGGTTAACAATATGAGTTTTAATGCCCCTTGGAATAGACGTGGAGGTCGCAGTGGAATAAAAAGACAACATCAATGCCCCTTGGAAAAGTGTGGGGGTCGCAGTAGCTCAATAAGATGGTTTTAATACCCCTTGAAAGAGACGTGGAGGTCACAGTCGCTTAACAAGACTGTTTTAATGCCCCTTGGAAGCGATGTGGAGGTCGCAGTGGCTTAACAAGACTGTTTTAATGCCCCTTGGAAGAGACGTGGAGGTCACAGTAGCTTAACAAGATGGTTTTCATGCCCCTTGGAAGAGACGTGTAGGTCACAGTAGCTTAACAAGACGATTTTAATGCCCCTTTGAAAAGTGGTGGAGGTCGCAGTAGCTTAACAAGATGGTTTTAATGCCCCTTGGAGGAATGGTGGAGGATGCAGTGGAATAAAAAGACAATATCAATGCCCCTTGGAAAAGTGGTGGAGGTCGCAGTAGCTTATCAAGATGGTTTTAATGCCCCTTGGAAAAGAGGTGGAGTTCGCAGTAGCTTAAGAAGACGATTTTAATGCCCCTTGGAAGAATGGTGGAGGTCGATGTGGAATAAAAAGACCATTTCAATGCCCCTTGGAAAAGTGGTGGAGGTCGCAGTAGCTTAGCAAGATGGTTTTAATGCCCCTTGGAAGAGTGGTGGAGTTCACAGTAGCTTAACAAGACAGTTTTAATGCCCCTTGGAAGAGATGTGGAGGTCGCAGTAGCTTAACAAGACTGTTTTAATGCCCATTGGAAGAGACGTGGAGGTCGCAGTAGCTTAACAAGATGGTTTTAATGCCCTTTGAAGAGACGTGGAGGTCGTAGTAGCTTAACAAGATGGTTTTAATGCCCCTTGGAAAAGTGGTGGAGGTCGCAGTTGCTTAACAAGACGGTTTTAATGCCCCTTGGAAGATACGTGGAGATCGCAGTGGAATAAAAAGACAATATCAATGCCCTTGGAAAAGTTGTGGAGGTCGCAGTAGCTTAACAAGACAGTTTTAATGCCCATTGGAAGAGACATAGAGGTCGCAGTAGCTTAACAAGACGGTTTTAATACCCCTTGGAAAAGTGGTGGAGGTCGCAGTAGCTTAACAAGACAGTTTTAATGTCCCTTGGAAAAGTGGTGGAGGTCGCAGTAGCTTCACAAGACGGTTGTAATGCCCCTTGTATGAATGGTGGAGGTTGCAGTAGCTTAACAAGACTGTTTTCATGCCCCTTACAAGAGCCATGCAGTACAGCATATTAAAAACATTATTTCCATTATTGGGCAGTGGGTCTCCCATAGTCTTTGCCTATGCCTTCCACGCAAAAGCTGCCAAAAATTATGACGGAGGAACTTGCAATGCTGGCAATACAGACCATGGTCACCCTGATGGTATAGTGGTGGTGGAGGCTGAAAATAAAGAGAAGAGCAAAATACAGCCAAAATGAGGAAGCGTATACCCATGTGTGGTTGTGAAAGGTGCATAGGAATACACCTCCCGAAATAACACAGTGGATTTGACTTTATGTTAATCTGCTGTCATTTGGTGGTGATGAGAAGTCTTGCTCAATCCAGCCCTTGTTCATTTTGATAAGGGTCAGCTTGTCAGCATTGTCACTTGACAGGGGAGTGCGCTTATCAGTTATAATTCCCCCAGCGGCACTAAAAACACGCTCCGATAACACGCTAGCGGCAGGGCAGGCCAAGACCTCCAAGGCGTACAGATCGAGTTCATTCCAAGTGTCCAGCTTGGATACCCAATAATTAAAAGGCACAGAGAAATCATGGAGGACACTGGTACGGTCTGCAAGGTACTCCCTCACCATCTTTTGAAACTTTCCAGTCCTTGTGAGAGTACCCAGCGCCTCAGGGCCTGTAAGCTGGGCGGGTGTCAGAAAACTGTCCCAGAATGTTGACAGTGTTCCCCTACCTCTGCTGGATTGGAGTTGCGTCTCTCTCGCCTGTACGCCTTGGTTGGTCAACGAACTATGACCTCTGCCGCTAGCGTATTCTGATGGGAATTTTTTTAATAGTTCTGCAGCAAGGGCCTTCTGGTACTGCCCCAATTTTCTAGACCTCTCCACCTCAGGAATAAGAGAGTGAAAGTTCTCCTTGTAACGGGGGTCTAAAAGTGTCACCAACCAGTAATGACTGTCACCCAACATTTTGACAACGCGAGGGTCACGGTTAAGGCAGCGTAACATAAAGTCAGCCATGCGTGCCAGACTGGTAACGGGCAAGACTTCCAAGTACTCAACAAGATGACGACTGACCATGCTCTCCTCCTCCTCCTCCACCCTGTCCTCAGGCCACCCATGCTGAACCGACTGTATGACAGTTGTACAGGTATTACCATCTACAGCGCATGATGCCAGCTCCTGTTCTTCCTCCTCCTCCTCCTCTCCCTCATTGTCTTCCAGTGCGCGGTGCGATGAGATGAGGCTGGGCTGTGTGTAATCGCCCATTACGGGTTCTTGATCCATCTCATCATACTCTGGCTGCAATGCCTCCTCTTTAATTCTCCACAGAGAGCGTTGCAAAAGACAGACAAGTGGGATGCTGATGCTAATGATGGTGTCATCGCCACTCAACATCTTAGTGGACTCCTCAAAGTTTGTCAGGATGGTACATATGTCAGTCATTCAGGTCCACTCCTGAGGTCTTATGTGTGGAGTCTGACCTGAATATTGACAGCCTTGTTGCAGCTGGTACTCCACAACTGCTCTCTTCTGCTCACAAATCCTTTGCAACATCTGGAGGGTAGAGTTCCAATGTGTGGGGACATCACACACCAGTCGGTGTGTCGGAAGCTGCAAACGCTGCTGCAACACAGCAAGGGCGGCAGAAGCTGTAGCCGACTTCCAAAAATGAGCTGACAGGCGGCGTACTTTGACGAGCAGATCTGGCAACTCGGGGTAAGATTTAAGAAACCGCTGAACCATGAGGTTAAGCACATGAGCCAGGCATGGTACGTGTGTGATCTCGCCCCGCCTCAGAGCCGCCACCAGGTTACGGCCATTGTCACACACGACCATGCCTGAATGTAGGTTCAGCTGTCTCAGCCACAGATCTGCCTGCTCTTTCACAGCTGTCCACAACTCACAAGCAATGTGAGTTTTATCTCCTAAGCTTATGAGTTTCAGCACAGCCTGTTGCCACTTGGCTGAGGCAGTACTGCAGTGCTTCCAGCTTGTAACTGATGTGGTGATATCTGAGATGGAGGCTGAACATGAGGAGGAGGATGATGCGCAGGAGCTGTACACTGTGGGGGCAACTCTGACTGAAATAGGGCCCGCAATCCTCGGTGTGGGGAGGATGTGTTCCGTCCCAAGGTCCGACTGGGTCCTGGCTTCCACTATGTTTGTCCAGTGTGCCGTCAGGGAGATGTACCTTCCCTGGCCACAAGCACTTGTCCACGTGTCCGTTGTCAGGTGGACTCTCCCAGTAACTGCGTTGTTGAGGGCACGACAGATGTTTTGGGACAAGTGCTTGTGTAGTGCGGGGATGGCACACCGGGCAAAATAGTGTCAGCTGGGGACTGAGTACCGAGGGATGGCCACTGCCATAAGGTTGCGGAAGGATTCCGTCTCCACCAGCCTGAAAGGCAGCATTTTCAACGCAAGCAGTAGTGATTTGTGCAAATTTAGGACTGTGGCCCGTGGGGCGTTGGCTGCAAATTTGCGCTTTCGTTCAAAACTCTGGGATATGGACAATTGAACGTTGCGGTGGGACGTGGACGTGGACGTTGATGCTGTTTCTTGAGAAACTGCCATAACAAGTGAAGACTGAGAGGAGGGGGCATCTTTACATGCAGTATGGACAGGAGTTGCCTTGCATGCACAACATGGGGTTCTATTACACACACTACAGCGGAAGAAGCAGTGGTGACACCCGCTGACACTGGTTGTGGACCCTGAGGATCACCCCGCAAAGTCGGGTGCTTTGCTGACATGTGCCTGATCATGCTGGTGGTGGTCAGGCTGGTAGTTTTGTCACCCCTGCTGATGCTGGCATGGCACGTGGTACAAATGGCCTTTTTGGGGTTATCAGCAGAGTCTTTAAAAAAATTACAGACTCTGGAAGACCTACCGGTTGTACTGGCAACATCCCTCATGTTGGTGTTACCGGTAACTGTTGCCCGCCTTCTGTGTGTGGCCACCACACTGCTTCTTCCTGCCTGTTGGGGTACTCTGCCTCCCCCCCCTGTGTGCTGCTGGCCTCGCTCTGCGTGTCCTCCTGCCACATTGGGTCAGTTACTAGATCATCCACCACCTCCTCCTCTTCCACTTGCGCACCACGATCCTCCTCCTCACTTCGTGGCAATTGTGTCTCGTCATCGTCCACCTCTTGTGACAAATTGCCAGCGTCGACTTCCTGTGGCCGTGGCTGTTCAAATATTAGCGTATCACTACATGGGATCTCCTCTTCCACCACTTCAAGCGGAGCAGGCGAGGGGCACAAATATGGAAATGGACCAGTGAACAGCTCTTCAGAGTGTCCAAGTGTGGGATCAGTTGCAGTCTGACGACACTCGGCATGGTGCGAGGAAGCAGCATCAGGGTGAGGAGGAGTATGCGGTCGAGACTCACGGCTACTAAAACTTGACCGTGTTGAAAACAGACCGGAGGTGGTGATGCCCAGGTAACTGGAAGTATTATCTGCTATCCAATTAATAACCTGTTCACACTGATCAGTACGCAATACTGGTGTTGTAGTGTGCTTCCCTAGTAATTCGGTCAAGAAGTGGGAGCGAGAAGATGTGGCTGTTGGTTGTGGCACATTTTCACCTTGGCCACGGCCCTGTCCTCTACACGCACCATCACCAGAACGTCCCTTGCCACGCGCCTTGCCCATTGTAAATGAAGTAAAATAGCTTACACTCGCATTATCAATGGAAAAAGGGTAATAAAAATGAGATTAGAACCGTGGAAGAGGAAAACCACAGTTCCAGTTTTTATTGATGGCAAAAAATGTCAAAAGCAGGACAATACAGAGATTTGACCCGTGGAACTGCAAAACCACAGTTCTATTTCTCTGGCCTACACCAAACTCTTTTAAACAGATATATTGGTGTCTGACCAGTCAGGGAGACACTATTACAGATTTTTTTTACGGTAAAAAATGCCAAAAGCAGGATAATACAGAGATTTGACCCGTGGAACTGCAAAACCACAGTTCTATTTCTCTAGCCTACACCAGACTCTTTTAAACAGATATATTGGTGTCTGACCAGTCAGGGAGACACTATTACTGTTTTTTTTTACGGCAAAAAATGCCAAAAGCAGGATAGTACAGAGATTTGACCCATGGAATTGCAAAACCACAGTTCTATTTCTCTGGCCTACACCAGACTCTTTTAAACAGATATATTGGTGTCTGACCAGTCAGGGAGACACTAGTACAGGTTTTTCTTTACGGCAAAAAATTCCAATAGCAGGATAATACAGAGATTTGACCCATGGAACTGCAAAACCACAGTTCTATTTCTCTAGCCTACACCAGACTCTTTTAAACAAATATATTGGTGTCTGACCAGTCAGGGAGACACTATTACGTTTTTTTTTTACGTCAAAAATTGCCAAAAGCAGGATAATACAGAGATTTTACCCGTGGAACTGCAAAACCACAGTTCTATTTCTCTGGCCTACACCAAACTCTTTTAAACAGATATATTGATGTATGAACAGTCACAGACACACTCAATTTTTTTTTTTTTTGGGGCGGGGGTGAATACCAAAAGATTAATAAGACGTGTATTTATACAGTCTGACTGAGGAAAAACAAAACACAGGATTTAGATGAAAAAAAAAAGAATTTTTCCTGGCCCCTGAGACCAGGGGATAAGTCTAGCAATTTGACCAACAGGAGCACACAGGACTGTAATGCAGAATTTGCTGGTATAACCACTGAGTCTCCTATACAGTCTGCCTGCCTGCCTGATATCTGGGATGGATATTAGTCCTGAGAAGGACTGTTTGTTTGATTTGGTAGACTTTAGAGACCCTACACTACCTATTTCGCACTATATATCTCTCCCTAACTCAGCAGCACTCTCCCTACACTGTCTGATCCGGAGCGACTGAGTCCAAGATGGTGGCGCCCGATTTTAAATACTCGAGGTGATGCTGTGCGGCCAGCCAATCACTGTAATGCCCACAAACAACATGGCTGCAGCATTACAGAGACTGGCTGGCAATCCCTGCATGCTCATTGGCTCTGTAAAGAGCGCCAAACGTGCAGGGCGGAGACCCGAGCTCCCGTCCGAGTAACCCGGAAATGCTCGGTGCTCGCCGAACATCCCGGGTAGTGAGATGCTCGGGCGAGTAACGAGCAGTGTCGAGCATGCTCGCTCAACACGAGTTATCAACATTAGCCCATTCCTTAGGGACCTACCATCTGTCATTGTCACTTCGTCAAGTCACATTTCCGAGTCGTAACCTTGTCAGACCTCCACCGCTCCCAGCGGTAAATACAGCAGTGTGACTCACTTGCCCTTGAATCTAAGTTCAGGTCTGACTTCGTGCTGTCCCGTACTCTATTATTTGAAGGGCCCTTTCTCTGTCTGGTCTCACAATTTCTAGACGGCTGCCATCTTCAGCTGCTTAGGCGATGCTGTCTTTCCATTCGCCGTCTGGCGAGATTTAACTGTTCTACCTCTCGCAGGTAGGTCGCTCGGTACTCCATCAGCATGCGTATATGTGCAAGATTTTCTTCCGTTCCTACAGCGGAGAATGACACCATGCCGTCTTCATCTGGTATCCAGTCCTAACGATCACGTGGACTAGTTACTTTCATCACACCAGACTTCTTTACCATCATTTGCATGGCTTGGCCCTTTCTCCCAATGAGCTTTCTTACCAGAGCATGAGGCACCCGGATGACCTCTTCCCGCAGACTTTGAGCTTTTCTCATAAGCTCCAGTTGTCTAATGGCTTGTTCCGTCTTCAAACGGACAAACCGCTTCGTGCGAATACATCGCCAGTGCATGTCACTTAGGATAGCCACCCTCTTCACTGTGACTTCAGTTGTGGACAGTTGTGGACAGTACCACCAGCTGTTTAGCTTCTGAGGTCGAGTACACCTTACAGGCTCCCACGGCCTTCTTGAACTCTTCATGCACTGACTCTCTGGTGCATTCTTCTCTCAAATCTTCGGGTACATCTATGAGGCACTTGTACCTAGACGTTTATGTCTCACCAGTGGTCTCCAATTGATCATCTGGCTCAGGTTTCAGGGACAACTGACTTTCAGCTTCTTCACCCTGTATGCTTCCCCTGAGCTGACTCACAGCTATGAATTCAAGAATTCTCGTATTGACCACTTCCATTTCATACTTATCTTCTTTTAACACTCTCTCAGCTCTCCTCAGGTCCACCTTCCCATGGCATAAAGGATTAAGCGCAACTTGTTTGCCCTTTTCCTTCTCAAAGGAGGCCTAATTCACTGATTGGTATGTTGCCAGGCGACCTTTGAGCTCGACAAGTTCTTCCTCTAGCTCAGCTACTCGCCTGTCTGCAACCGATCTCTGAAGCTCTTCCGGCTTCAACTACTCCTTTATCAGCAGAATTTTCTCAGACCTCTCTGTCTCCAATGGGCCACTCGGCTCTCGACAGCCAGTCTCTCAAGCTTCTCTTGCTTCAAATGGGCTTGGGATCTTCCTGCGGAGATCATCATTCTCATCCCAGGTGTCCTGTAGAGTGGTCTCAATCACTTGGCAAATGTGTTCTGCATCCGCCTTATCATCCTCTCGTTTTTCCTTAACCTTGAGGAGATCCTCATAGTCTCTCTTAATTTGTTGCAGCTCCTTACTGAGTTCACCATACTCCTTCTTGGATTCACACAGCTCCCGGTTGAACTGTTCGCGGGGATTTTTTTAAAAAAAACACGCGGTAGTCTCAGGACCCAGTTCACAACATCTCTTACCACCTCCCCGGGCACTCTGGAACAATACCGGCGCCCCAGAAGAACTCACAGAATGGTCCACTGCCGCCATTCTATACGGTACCAACAGCTCCTGCCATTCCTGCACCATGTCCTGTTGCTGTAACTTTGACAGGTACCTTAACCACTCAGCAGCTTCAGTCTCATCTGCTGCTAGCTTCACAGCCATCTTTATCTGCTCCTGCATTTTTCAGAAAACTCTATTTTGCTGAACAGAGTTTGCAGCGGTCATCTAACCACTTCTACATTCCGAATAGGGATACTGCTTCATTCATAGCCATCGTAGTACACTGTTCACACTAGACACTTCACACTACTCTACCCGGAAAGTTTTCGTGGCCCCACCAAACAACAGCAAACCAAGTTTGAGTGTGACAACAATTTTCGTAACCCCGCCGAGTTACAGCCAGATATTTTAATCTTCGTGACCCCGCCGAGCCACAGCAAGATGCTTGCATCCACATTCGTCATCCTGTGCCGTTTCCCCTAGCAACCAGGCTGCAGTTGCCCGTATTCTCCAACACATGTAAGGTAGCGCTATTCATCACGCTGAGGGGCACTCGCTTCACCGGATAAATTAAAGCACACATGCAACGTTTTCCGGTAATATGAAGACCAGCAGTTTATTGCACATCATAAACCGCTCATAACATAGTCCATCTCAGTGGCTCGCAGGAATGTTACACATGTATCCTAGAGCCTTTTCAGTGGCAGCTATGCCTGCTTGGCTTCAAATACAGACTTCAGCAAGTTACAGCATCAATATTCACTTAAAGCACCGATTTACCTTTGCCAGGTCTTAGCTGCTTCTATCAGCTCGGTTCTGCCACAGCCATGGCTTTAAGACTTCCCAGATGTAGTTTCCAGGCCATGTGCCTTCCATGGCTACTGGTATCCCAGACACAGAGATCCAGCCTCTGTCTTCCAGGCTAATGGAGTCCCAGACACAGGGACCAGGCTTCTTGCCTTCCAAGGCTATTGGTATCCCAGACACAGGGATCCAGCCTCTGCCTTCCAGGCTAATGGAGTCCCAGACACAGGGACCAGGCTTCTTGCCTCACCAGGCCTCTCTCCCTCTGTTTCAAAACCACCAGGATTTATATATCCTTCTGTGCACACAGGACCTGTGATGATGTCACAGTCATGTGATCAATCACCTGAAGGGGAGCTAAATGGTCAGAAAGAACACACCCCCTGGACATTTTAGCAATGCAGCAAGCCGCTGCATTACAGTATGCTGTGGCATATTTTTTATGGGGTGCAAGGATTTGATCCATTGCTCTCTGGAAGGTTGCAGGTGCCCCTGCAGTCCAAATGACATCTGGACATACTGGAAGCATCCGTCCAGCATAGAAAGTGCAGTCTTCTCCTTGGCTCCCTTTGCCATGGGGATCTGCCAATATCCCTTTGTCAAATCCAAGGTGGTTATGTACCTTGCTGGCCCAAGTCTCTTGATCAGCTTGGTTGTGGCATGGGATATGCATCGAATTTGGAGACCTCATTTAACTTCTGATAGTTAGAGTCTCCATTCACCATCGGGCTTTGGGACCAAGACAATCGGGCTTGACCAACTGCTCTTGGATTCTTCAATGACTCCGAGTTTCAGCATACGAGCCACCTCTTTGGAGATCAACTCTCGTCGGGCCTCAGGTATCCGATAGGGCTTCAAGTTCACCCGCACATGTGGCTCCGTCAGAACCCCTTGTGCAGCCCACCAATTCTGAGAAGAGATCCCTGTTCTTCTGCAGCAACTCCCGACACTGCTGTTTTTGGGCCTTCATTAGCGTCTCCGCTATTTCGACTCCTCCAACCTCACATTCTGGTTTGACCAGCAAGCATGTAGCTTCAACTGCCTCTCTGTCTTGCCATGGCTTGATAAGGTTGAAGTGGTATATCAGGTATGGCTTATGTCGTCCTGGTTGATAAATCATGTAGTTCAATTCACCAACCTTTTCCACCACTTCATACGGCCCTTGCCACTTGGCCAAAAACTTATTTTCCACCGTAGGAATCAAGACGAGGACTCTTTCACTAGGATTGAACTGCCGCACTCTGGCAGACCAGTTGTATACTCTGGCCTGCGCCTCCTGTGCCTGCAGGAGATGTTCTTTTACAATGGGCATCACCTTTGAAATCCTCCTGCATCAGGGCGACGTACTCAATGATGTTCCTGTGGGGCGTGACCTTGATTTCCCAGGTTTCCTTTGCTACATCCAGGAGACCCCGCGGATATCGGCCATACAGGAGTTCAAATGGTGAGAACCCAGTAGAGGCCTGTGGGACCTCTCGGATAGAGAACAACAGATACGGCAGGAGACAGTCCTAGTCTCTCCCGTCCTTTTATATGGCCTTCCTCAGCATACTCTTCAAGAATTTATTGAACCTCTCCACGAGGCCGTCTGTCTGTGGATGGTATACTGATTTTCTCAGTTGGGAGATTTTCAGGACCTTGCACAATTCCCTCATCACTTTACTCATAAAAAGTGTTCACTGGTCGGTCAGGATCTCCTTTGGCAACCCTGTCTGGGAGAAAATATGGACTAACTCATGAGCTACACTCTTTGCGGAGGATTTTCTCACAAGAATCGCTTCAGGATAGCGGGTGGCATAGTCCAAGATAACCAGTATATATTGGTGCCCACGAGTAGATTTAACCAGGGGACTGACCAAGTCCATAGCAATTCTCTCGAATGGCACTTCAATAATGGGCAATGGCATGAGGGGACTTCGAAAGTGAGAGGTGGGGGCAGATAACTGGCATGTAGGGCAGGGCCTGCAATATTTTAATATTTCCCGGTGACACTCGGGCCAATAGAACCTCTGCACAATCCGTTCCTGAGTTTTTTTCCACTCCCAGATGTCCCTCCAAGATATGTGAATGGGCCATGTTCAACACCTTCCTTCTATAAGGCCCCTACACCAATAACTGTTCCACAAGCTCCTCCCTCACTTTGGTAACACTGTACAACAACTCCCCACTCATCATAGAATGGGGAAACCTTGTGTCAGCCCCCGGCTCCTGTGCAAACCCATTTATGACCGTGACATTATTAAAGGCTTCCCTCAGAGTTAGGTCCCTATGTTGAGCAGACCTAAAATTCTTTCTAGTCACCCTTAACTCTGGAATGTCAGACTCAGGGGACACTACATCCTCATTCCCCACAAGGATACAAAAGGGAAACCTATCTGACTCTGGGTGTGGCGATACCTCATCAGGGTTAACTGGTTTCTTATCCGAGCCAGCGAACCTGGAACCCTTCCCCCACAGATCCCAAAATAAACAAAAGTCCTGGCCTATAATAATAGGGTAAAACACGTCCTGAAAGACGTCGACTTCATGGGACTCAGTACCGTGGGCCGTTTTAATGTCCACTCTGGCCATGGGGTAGTCCTTAGCATCACCATGAATGCACCGTATGCCAACCTTTTTCCTCGGGATCAGTAGGAGAGGAAGCGTGGATCTCACAAGGGTCACCAGACTCCCGGAGTCTAGCAGTGCCATTATCTGCCGACCGTTCACCTTCACGGGACATGCTTGTATCCTCTTGCTGGGTGGACAGTTCACACTGCAGGCCGGATACGCATAATATGACCAGCGGCGTCCTATGATGCAGTCCATCTGCTTGAGGGTCAGGGGACAACGGGCGGCTATATGGCCTGGGCCGTGGCACCTCCAGCAAATAACTACACCCGTAGGGACCTTGGACATTACCTCCCCCGCCCCATTGGACCTTGGACATCCCACCCCTTTTGGGCCTCCTCCCATTGTTGGGACCCCCAGTAGTGGGCTGCCTTCCCAAGGAACCCTCAACCCCCTGGTGTCTCTCAACCAGTCCAATCAGTTCATCAGCATTCCAGGGATCACCCTGGGCAACCCAAGTCTGTATTGGCCTCGGCAGTGAATGCACAAACCGGTCCATCATCACTCGCTCTACCATCTGAGCAGGCGTAGAGGACTCCGACTGCAGCCACTTCTGGACCAGGTGCAAAAGGTCAAACATCTGGGAGTGAGGGGGTTTGTTCCGGTGATACACCCAGCGGTGCACCCGCTGCGCCCTGATAGTCATTGTTTCCCCAAGCATGCAAGAATCTCAGTTTTTAGCTTGCCATAGTCTTTAGCGTCCTGCAAAGCTAAATCATAATAAGCCTTCTGGGGCTCCCCCATCAAGTATGGCGCCAGTACATCTGCACACTGCTCTGCCGGAAGTTTCTTTCTCTCGGCGACCCTTTCAGAAACCATCAGGAAGGCCTCTACATCATCCCCCGGGGTTATCCCCGTCTTACCGCCTTCCAGATGCATGAGTCATCAGCCGGACTTGGGGTTGAGGCGCTCATTCTGCCCTGGATGGCGGTTGCCAGAAGCTGCATCTGCTGCTGCTGCTCCTGCTGGTGCTGCTGGATCTGCTGTAAAAACAACCTGTTAGTCTCCTATGTCAATTTCAGGGTATTGGTTTGGCCTCCACAACAGTCACAGTCTCTTACCCCTGCTCTATTATGTATAACGCTGTTATGTATGGCACTGTACATAAGGGAAAAATTTGCGTGGCGCGCTGAGCTATCTGTCATTTTTCATGTATGGATTTGCACCAAAGCACCTGTGTGTTACTCACATGAGCTATCACATGATTTATCAACTGCCCGGTGCCCTGGCTACTCTTAATCCACCCCTGGTTATGTTTATATTTCAGGATTATTGAGATTATTCTTTTGTTTGAAACAAATATGAATACATATCATATATATAATATATATGGCTTACCCTCCTAACAATTCAGGAAGCACGCTTTTTGTAACATACAATCATTGCTTTCAGCCCATAGTATTGTTGTGGGGAGTACAGTTGCTAAAATGGACTGGTATGTTAAAATAAGTATGCAAAAAGTAAATTGTGTGTATAATTTTTTTTTTAACCTATAATATCCCTCACAAAAAAACAAAAAAAACATAACCAAGAAAGTTACACCGGTTGGTAGGTACATGCATGAAAAGGAAGTTGCTGCAAGAGCCAGCAGTATTGTGGTATGTACAGTTGTTAATTTGGACTAGTAGAACAGTTATACAAAGCGTGAACCTATTTTTTTAATATACATCTTTTTCTTTAAATTCTCTCCCCTTTGCTAAAAAAATTCATAACCCTAAATTGCTAAGTACACTCCCAGAAAGTAACATGTGGCAACAGCGATCAGTATTGTTGTGGTGTGTACGGTTGTTAAATCCAACTAGTAAAATAATTAAGCAAAAGTTAAACTTAATTTGTATTTTTTTTACATTCTCATCCATGGTAAAATAGTTATGTAAAAATTAAAAAACATTCTGAATTGTTGAGATTTTTCTTTTGTCTTAAAAAAGACTCCAAAAAAATGCAAAGGAAATGCAACTTTTAGCTTGTCCATCTCACAAAAGACTAGCATTGGTTTCAGTATTTTTCTTCAGTAATACAATTAGGACTGAGGGAACCTAAACTGCCCTTCCTGTTTGTGGTGTGTCAAGGATAAAAAATGTTATTAAGGTGCTGTACTGCAGTATGATACAGAACAATCAATACACAATCACACAGACTCTGCAGGTTCAGCACCTCCCTATCACTTGACTCTGTGTTTTATAATTCACAGACTGAGACTACCACTCCCATTTTCTATATTCTTCAGTGCTGCAGTAGTATACCACAATCAGACTTAGGCAATTCTATCTGTAATGATTAGCTGTGCAACCTTAGGGACTGCCTGTCGCAAGACAATACAGCTTGATGCTAGACTCTGTTAGCACATAGTAAAGCAGTTTGGGTCAAAAGCAGTGGAGGCCTGGGATCATGAATGAGTTGCTGTCAGTTATTGCAGACATATTTACAAATCTACATCGTAGGCCCAAACTTAGATGGGATCTCATCCTGGAATCATTGTCTCTTTAAGGGGTCAGCTGTCTGCTTTCCCTGGCGGAGCCACAGGTTAGTCCATCATAAGGGAGAGAGACTAAAAAAGTGGAGATTTATTTTCCAAATGGCCATAAAGCATCACTATGGGCCCTAAACTAAGGAAAAAATACAACCTTTGTGTCAGACACAGTTGTGTTTCCCCAATACTATACACTGTAGAATTTTTACCTACTCTATACTAATAAAAGCAGCTTTAAGTACAGACAATTTTTAATGTATATTTTATTATTCTTCAAACTAAAGGGTGAAAATTTTAGAAATGCTATGATTAACCACTTAATGACTGCTGATATAGCTTTTCTCACAGTGATTAAGAGGTCTTATTCTTTTGCCTTTTTATGTCGCTAAGAGATAAGTCTATAGCATCCCCTGGCCAATGCCAGCTGGCTCTGCTATAACAGTGTAGCAGTGTCCGAAGAACACCGCAAGGCTGGATTCAAATACGGCACAGCAGACGAGGAGGCAGAAATAAAACATCGGCTTTATTGGGTAAAAAGGGGTTATATGCCAGAAGATAAGAATAACAGGTTTTATAATGATAATAGTAACAACATGAATATAAGTAGAAATAGCTGAAGAGTGTCACACAAACTGGAGAAGAATAAAGACTCAATGCAGCTGTATACATAAGAGGTCCACTTTCTTTAGAATACATACAGGTGGTCCAAATAAACTGATCAGCAACTCCGGAGATCTTGACTGTCTTGACCGTCCTCAATGGGAACAGCGACCGTAGGACTGTCCTCTTCAGATGAAGATTTGATGGAGTCTGGGGCTCCTGCTTTCTGTGAACTGGCAATGGTTCTGTGTCGGGAATGTCAGCATCCATGGACTGGGGACCTTCAGCGGTCTCAGGAATGGTCCACCAGTCTTCACTAGAGTCACTGTCCAAGAAAGCCGGAGATGATGAAGGAACGGGAGGAGTAGCTCTTGGGACCAGAGTAGGATCTTCAGAACGGCATGGCCATATCATATTCCTGAGTAGAGTTCTCAGATCAGACTCCTCATTTTCAGCTTGAACTTCGTACACCGGACCGTTGGGATACACTCTCTTGATCACTTTGTATGGTTGTACCTCCCAACGTTCACTCAGCTTTCCTTTGGGGCGTTTTTCCCGCACCAGCACCCGGACTCCAGGCTGGAGTGGAACTTCCTGAATTGGAGGTTAGCTGTTATACGTCTTCTTTTGTAACCACTGGCTTGCTAGCCGTCTGATGGTCTGAAGGCGTCAACGATGCTCTTTCACCCAGGAGGTGGTAGATTGTTTGAATAGATCCTCTGACTGTTCCAGGTTTAGTTTGATAATTTCTCGGTCGGCTTTACCAAACAGTAGCATGTACAGGGTATAACCCATGGTGGTGTGGACCGAATTGTTGGGGCACGTAGTCAGGCCAATGTGTTTTCTTTTATTCTTCTCATGTTCTCAACATTTGAAGCAGAGTCCGATTAAAGCGCTCACAGGCCCCATTCCCTTGGGGGATATATGGGGTTGTCCAGGACCTTTCGATGCTGTACAGTCAGTACAGTTCCTCCATCACTTTACCCTGAAAACACGCTCCTTGATCTGAGTGAATCCACTTCGGACACCCGTAGACCCCAATGAAATCCTGACAGATGGCTCGCGCAGCAGACTCAGTCATCTGGTCCCAAGTTGGGGTGACCAGCGCAAACTGGGAGAAGTGGTAAGTCATGACCAGGCAGTACTGTGGACCTCTAGTTGATTGACCCATGAGGAGGTAGTCTATCATCAACAATTCAAGTGGTTCTTTGGTCTGTATGGTCTGTACGGGTGCTCTCTGTTCTGTGCTTTTGGTGAGGTCGCACACTCGGCACTGTTGACAAGCTTCCTCAACCGTGTCCTCCAGCCTTGGGAAATATACATAACGCTGCAGCCACTGGTAGATCTTTCCCAGTCTGAAGTGAGCTCCGAACTCATGAGCCTCTTGGGCAATTTCTTGTGACACTATTCCGGGGACTACTATTTGCCACCTTGCCTCTAAATCAGCAAGCTGCTTACATTTGCGGTGTAGAACGGCTCCTCAAGCTTCCAATCTATCCCACTGGCACAGCACGGACTTCATCTCGCCATCTAGGTCAGCTCTTTCTTCCTTGTAGGGCACTTGTTTCTGAACTACCCAGCTTTTCACTTGCTGCAACCCTGCATCTTCATCTTGTACTTGACCCCATTCTTCATTAGTCTTCCCTAGTGACTTGGGTAGAGAGCCAGCCTCCCCACTTGACTGTGCCACTACTGCCGTGGGTGTGAATTTGCAGAAGTCCGGGATCTCCTCTTCTTCCAGGTGCTCATCAAGGTTACCCTTGACAATCCATCAGCATTGGTATTCTCCGTGGCTGAGCGGTAGCAAATTGAAAAGTCAAATTTTGCAAGGCGAGCAACCCAATGTTGCTCCAGGGCTCCCAGCTTGGCAGTGTCCAGATGGTTCAATGGGTTGTTATCAGTCCGCACCAGGATCTTGGCTACCGTTAGGCAGTCCGCAAATTTCTCTGTCATGGCCCACACCAGGGCGAGGAGTTCCAGCTGGATGGAGCTGTAGTTCTGGCGGTTTCATTCTGTATCCCTCAAGGACCTACTGGAATAGGAGATAACTCTTCATGCCCGTCCTGAATCTGTGAAAGGACTGCCCCAAGTCCATGAAGACTGTCATCAGTGTATAAGAGGAACATCCAATTGAAATCTGCATAGCCAAGATGGGGGCCGATGTTAGGGCATCTTTCAGGGTCTTGTAGGCCTCCTCCTGTTTCTATTCTCAGTGTATGGTCTGATTATTTGGTACCCCAGTGGTTCTTCTTTGCTGTTCGTTCAGAGCGCCAGCTATTTTTTCATAATCTTTGATGAACCGCTGGAAGTACCCAGCTAATCCAAGGAAAACTTTCAACTCCCACAGGGTTCTAGGTGCTGGCCATTGTTGTATTGAAGCTACTTTGGCTTGGGAAGGCAAGACTCCATTCTGGGACACCTTGTGGCCCAGGTATTAGATCTATTTCTTGAAACGATGACACTTCTTTGGTTTTATCTTCAGGAGATGGGCCTGTAATCGTCCGATAACTTGCCCAAGTCTGTCCAGATGTTCCTGAAAGGTAGCAGAGTACACAATGATATCATCCAGGTATATCAGACTAGCTTCAAAGTTATGGTCACCCAATCACTTCTCCATTCACCGCTGGAATATTCCCGATGCTTTGGATAGTTCAAATGGCATTCTATTAAATTCAAAGAGTGGCATGGGGAGTATGAACGCTGTCTTTGCCTTGTCTTTTTTTGCCACCGGTACCTGCCAGTACCGGCAGCTAAATCCAGAGTGGGGAAGTATTTAGCTTTCCCTAGGGCCGTCAAGGACTCTTCGATATGGGGCAGGGGGTATGAGACTCGCACGGTACACGCGGTCAACCAGCTGTAGTCCACGCAAAGATGAATGGTTCCGTCCTTCTTCTTGACAAGCACCACTTGGGCTGCCCATGGGCTCTAACTACTCTGCGCCACTCCTGAATCCAACATCTGTTTCAACAAGAACTTCATCTCCTGGTACAGCTTGGGAGGTATCTGTCGATATCATTCTTGAATTGGAGAAGTGTCCCCCGTCGGTATCTAATAGGTGATGGCGTCCATGCAGCCAATGTCGACGGCATGGCAGGCAATTGCGGCCTGATTCTCCCACAACATTACTGTACTTCAACTGCTTGTATCCAATCTGGATTGAGAGCTTTCCCATCTACACCCATCTGGGTCAAGAGAGCTTGCCCATAAGCACTTGTCCACGTGTCCGTGGTTAGGTGGACTTTCCCAGTAACTGCGTTGTTGAGGGCACGGCTAATGTTGTGGGACATGTGCTCATATAATGTGGGGACGGCACACCGGGAGAAATAGTGGCGGCTGGGGACAGAGCACCGAGGGATGGCCGCTGCCATCAGATTGCGGAAAGCTTAAGTCTCCACGAGCCTAAAAGGCAACATTTCGAGCGCAAGCATTTGCAAAATGTGTGAATTTAGTAGTGTGGCCTGTGGGGCGTTGGCTGCGTATTTGCGCTTGCTTTCCAAGAATTGGGGTAGGGACAACTGAACGCTGTGCTGGGACAAGGACGTGGACATGCTTGCTGATAGTGCTAGTTGAGAGTGTGCAGCGACACGTGCTGGAGGCGGGGGATTGGCATCTTGGCACGCGCCATGGGCAGGGGATTGGCGCGCATGCACAACAGCAGAACAAGCAGTGGTGTCACCCACAGACACTGCTTCTGGACCCTGGGGTTCGGTCCACAAAGTCGGGTGCTTTGCTGCCATGTGCCTGATCATGCTGGTGGTGGTCAGGCTGCTAGTTTTGCTACCCCTGCTGATGCTGGCCTGGCAGGTGGTGCAAATGGCCTTTTTGGGGTTATCTGCAGAGTCTTTAAAAAACAACCGGACTTGGGAAGACCTAACAATTGTACTGGCAACTTCCGTCGTGTTGGCATTACTAGGAACGCTTTCCCGCCTTGTGTCTGCGGCCATAACACTGCTTTTTCCTGGCCGTTGTAGTGCTACACCTCCCTCCCCCTGTTTGCTCCTGTCCTCTCTCTGTATGTCCCCCTGCCTGGTTGGGTCAGTTACTTTATTATCCACAACCTCGTCTTCCACTTCCACACCCTGGTCCTCCTCCTGACTTTTTGGCAATTGTGTCTCATCATCATCATCATCATCCACCTCTTGCAACAGTAATTGCACTTTCCCACCATTGCCTTCGTGTGACTTTGGCTGCTCAAATATTTGGGCATCGCTACACGCGTTCTCCTCTTGACTTGCTTGAAACTGGCCGGGCTAGAGGTTTCTGAGTGTCCAAGTGTGGGATCAGTTGTCTCCGGACACTCGGCATGGTGGGAGGAAGGAGGATCAGGATGAGGAATATGCGGTCCAGACTCACGGCTACTGAGACTTGACTGTGTGGAAGATAGGGTGGTAGTGGTGGTGGCAAAGTGACTGAATGCATTATCTGCTATCCAAACAACAACTTTTTGACACTGCTCTGGGTTCAATAGTGGTGTACTGCGGTCCCCTAGTAATTGGGACAGGAACATCGAGTGACAAGATGTGGGTGTTTGTTGTGGCACAATTTCGGCCTCTGCATGCACCATCACCATCACATCCACTTCCCCATCCCTTGCCACGCACCTTGCCCATTTTAAATGGAGGACAATATTTTCCATGTTCACGAGAAATGGCTGATTTTGGAACGCAGTTATATGTGATAAGTCTGACAAAGAAGCACGATTTTAAATAGCAGACCTGTTATTTACTAATATTATTCTACACAGAGACCTAGTGTGAATAGCTTGACCGACACACTGCAACGAAATGAAAATGGAAGAAATGGCTGATTTTGAAACACTCTTATACAGTGGGTACGGAAAGAATTCAGACCCCATTTTTCACTCTTTGTTCATTGCAGCCATTTGGTGCATTCTAAAAAGTTCATTTTTTCTCATTAAAGTACACTCTGTACCCCATCTTGACTGAAAAAAAACAGAAATGTAGAAATTTTTGCAAATTTATTAAAAAAGAAAAACTGCCAAACGCCTGCCTAACACTGATTATATGCAGCTGGATTAGTCCTCAGAAGTACTGTTAGTTCAGATGGATATATATATATATATATATATATATATATATGTTGTGGAATTTCTATACTGACAGGACGTTCAATGGTCCCTCTTGCACTATATGCACTGCAGTTTGCCACATACACTGCCTACCTGCCTAACTCCTGCTATCACCATTGAATATATGCAGCTGGATTAGTCTCTGGAGAGACCAAAAAATGACTGTCCACCACCATTCACCATCCAACCTGATGGAACTGGAGAGGATCTGCAAGGAAGAATGGCAGAGGATCCCCAAATTCAGGTGTGAAAAACTTGTTGCATCATTCCCAAGAATACTCATGGCTGTATTAGCTCAAAAGGGTGCTTCTACTCAATACTGAGCAAAGGGTCTCAATACTTATGACCATATGATATTTCAGTTTTTCTTTTTTAATAAATTTGCAAAACTTTCAACATTTCTGAAAAAAAATGAACTTTTTAGAATTTACCAAATGGCTGCAATGAAACAAAGAGTGAAAAATTTAAAGGGGTCTGAATACTTTCCTTACCCACTGTAGGTGATATGTCTGACAGAGAACCACGGTTTTAAATAGCAGGCCTGTAATTTACTAATATTATTCCACACAGAAACCTAGTGTGTATAGCTTGACCAACACACTGCAACAAAATGAAAATGGAAGAAATGGCTGACTTTGGAACACTCTTATAGGTGATATGTCTGACAGAGAACCACGGTTTTAGATAGCAGGCCTGTAATTTACTAATATTATTCCACACAGAAATCTAGTGTGAATAGCTTGACCGACACACTGCAACAAAATGAAAATGGAAGAAATGGCTGACTTTGGAAAATTGTTATAGGTGATAGGTCTGACAGAGAACCACAGTTTTAAATAGCAGGCCTGTAATTTACTAATATTATTCTACACAGAGACCTAGTGTGAATAGCTTGACCGACACACTGCAACAAAATGAAAATAGAAGAAATGGCTGACTTTGGAACACTCTTATAGGTGATATGTCTGACAGAGAGCCACAGTTTTAAATAGCAGGCCTGTAATTTACTAATATTATTCTAGACAGAGACCTAGTGTGAATAGCTTGACCGACACACTGCAACAAAATGAAAATGGAAGAAATGGCTGACTTTGGAACACTCTTATAGGTGATATGTCTGACAGAGAACCACAGTTTTAAACAGCAGGCCTGTAATTTACTAATATTATTCTACACAGAAACCTAGTGTGAATAGCTTGACCGACACACTGCAACAAAATGAAAATGGAAGAAAAATCGCTGACTTTGGAAAATTGTTATAGGTGATAGGTCTGACAGAGAACCACAGTTTTAAATAGCAGGCCTGTAATTTACTAATATTATTCTACACAGAGACCTAGTGTGAATAGCTTGACCGACACACTGCAACAAAATGAAAATGGAAGAAATGGCTGACTTTGGAACACTCGTATAGGTGATATGTCTGACAGAGAGCCACAGTTTTAAATAGCAGGCCTGTAATTTACTAATATTATTCTAGACAGAGACCTAGTGTGAATAGCTTGACCGACACACTGCAGCAAAATGAAAATTAAAGAAATAGCTGACTTTGGAACACTCTTATAGGTGATAGGTCTGACAGAGAACCACGATTATAAATAGCAGGCCTGTAATTTACTAATATTATTCTACACAGAGACCTAGTGTGAATAGCTTGACTGACACACTGCAACAAAATGAAAATGGAAGAAATGGCTGATTTTGGAACACTCTTATAGGTGATATGTCTGACAGAGAACCACAGTTTTAAATAGCAGGCCTGAAATTTACTAATACTGTTCTTCTCAGACACCTAGTGTGACCGACACACTGCAACAGAATGGAAAAGGAGGCCAATAGTTTCGACGTTCAGTTCAAATTTCTGGACTTTTATAGCTGGAACAGATCTGGCTGTATTCTACAGTGCTAATAAGCAAATGGAGCAGAAAAATGGTGTACTCTGGTTTGCTTTTTAAGCAAATAACCAGGATTAAGATAAAAAAATATTGCCCTGGCCCCTGATATCTGGGGCTATGTCTACAAATATCTGTAATTATTACAGCAGCAGCAGACAGGACTTTCAATGGACCCTCTTGCACTATATGAACTGCAGTCTGCCACATACACTGCCTGCCTGCCTAAATCCTGCTATCGCCACTGAATATATGCAACTGGATAAGTCCTCAGAAGGACTGTTAGTTCAGATATATATATATATATATATATATATATATATAGAGTACAGACCAAAAGTTTGGACACACCTTCTCATTTAAAGATTTTTCTGTATTTTCATGACTATGAAAATAGTACATTCACACTGGAGGCATCAAAACTATGAATTAACACATGTGGTATTATATACTTAACAAAAAAGTGTGAAACAACTGAAAATATGTCTTATATTCTAGGTTCTTCAAAGTAGCCACCTTTTGCTTTGATGACTGCTTTGCACACTCTTGGCATTCTCTTGATGAGCTTCAAGAGGTAGTCACCGCAAATGGTCTTCCAACAATCATGAAGGAGTTCCCAGAGATGCTTAGCACTTCTTAGCCCTTTTGCCTTCACTCTGCGGTCCTGCTCACCCCAAACCATCTCGATTGGGTTCAGGTCTGGTGACTGTGGAGGCCAGGTCATCTGGCATAGCACCCCATCACTCTCCTTCTTAGTCAAATAGCCCTTACACAGCCTGGAGGTGTGTTTGGGGTCATTGTCCTGTTGAAAAGTAAATGATTGTCCAACTAAACACAAACCAGATGGAACAGCATGCCACTGCAAGATGCTGTGCTAGCCATGCTGGTTCAGTTTGCCTTTAGTTTTGAATAAATCCCCAACAGTGTCACCAGCAAAGCACCGCAACATCATCACACCTCCTCCTCCATGCTTCACGGTGGGAACCAGGCATGTAGAGTCCATCCATTTACCTTTTCTGCGTCGCACAAAGGCACGGTGGTTGGAACCAAAGATCTCAAATTTGGACTCATCAGATCAAAGCACAGATTTCCACTGGTCTAATGTCCATTCCTTGTGTTCTTTAGCCCAAACAAGTTTCTTCTGCTTGTTGACTGTCCTTAGCATTGGTTTCCTAGCATCTATTTTACCATGAAGGCCTGCTGCACAAAGTCTCCTCTTAACAGTTGTTGAAGACATGTGTCTGCTGCTAGAACTCTGTGTGGCATTGACCTGGTCTCTAATATGAGCTGCTGTTAACCTGCGATTTCTGAGGCTGCTGACTCGGATAAACTTATCCTCAGAAGCAGAGGTGACTCTTAGTCTTCCTTTTCTGGGGCGGTCCTCATGTGAGCCAGTTTCTTTGTAGTGCTTGATGGTTTTTGCAACTGCACTTGGGGACACTTTCGAAGTTTTCCCAATTTTCGTACTGACGGACCTTCATTTCTTAAAGTACTGATGGCCACTCGTTTTTTCTTTACTTAGCTGCTTTTTTCTTGCCATAATACAAATTCTAACAGTCTACTCAGTAGGACTATCAGCTGTGTATCCATCAGACTTCTGCACAACACAACTGATGGTCCCAACCCCATTTATAAGGCAAGAAATTCCACTTACTAAACCTGACAGGGCACACCTGTGAAGTGAAACCATTCCCGGTGACTACCTCTTGAAGCTCATCAAGAGAATGCCAAGAGTGTGCAAAGCAGTCATCAAAGCAAAAGGCGGCTACTTTGAAGAACCTAGAATATAAGACATATTTTCAGTTGTTTCACACTTTTTTTGTTAAGTATATAATTCCACATGTGTTAATTCATAGTTTTGATGCCTTCAGTGTGAATGTACAATTTTCATAGTCAGGAAAATAAAGAAAAATCTTTAAATGAGAAGGTGTGTCCAAACTTTTGGTCTGTACTGTATATATATATATATATATATATATATATATATATATATATATATATATATATATATGCATATGTATATATATATATATATATATATGTATACACTGCTCAAAAAAATAAAGGGAACACTCAAATAACACATCCTAGATCTGAATGAATGAAATATTCTCATTGAAAACTTTGTTCTGTACAAAGTTGAATGTGCTGACAACAAAATCACACAAAAATCATCAATGGAAATCAAATTTATTAACCAATGGAGGTCTGGATTTGGAGTCACCCCCAAAATTAAAGTGGAAAAACACACTACAGGCTGATCCAACTTTGATGTAATGTCGTTAAAACAAATCAAATTGAGGCTCAGTATTGTGTATGGCCTCCGCGTGCCTTTATGACCTCCCTACCACGCTTGGGCATGCTCCTGATGAGGTTGCGGATAATCTCCTGTGGGATCTCCTCCCAGACCTGGACTAAAGCATCCGCCAACTCCTGGACAGTCTGTGGTGCAACGTGACGTTGATGAATGGAGCGAGACATGATGTCCCAGATGTGCTCAATCGGATTCAGGTCTGGGGAACGGACGGGCCAGTCCATAGCTTCAATGCCTTCATCTTGCAGTAACTGCTGACACACTCCAGCCACATGAAGTCTGGCATTGTCCTGCATTAGGAGGAACCCACGGCCAACCGCACCAACATATGGTCTCACAAGGTGTCTGAGGATCTCATCTCGATATCTAATGGCAGTCAGGCTACCTCTGGCGAGCACATGGAGGGCTGTGCGGCCCTCCAAAGAAATGCCACCCCACACCATTACTGACCCACTGCCAAACCGGTCATGCTGAAGGATGTTTCAGGCAGCAGATCACTCTCCACGGCGTCTCCAGACTCTGTCACATCTTTTACATGTGCTAAGTGTGAACCTGCTTTCATCTGTGAAGAGCACAGAGCGCCAGTGGCGACTTTGCCAATCCTGGTGGTTTTTGGCAAATGCCAAGCATCCTGCACGGTGTTGGGCTGTGAGCACAACCCCCATCTGTGGACGTCGGGCCCTCATACCACCCTCATGGAGTCGGTTTCTAACCGTTTGTGTAGACACATGCACATTTGTGGCCTGCTGGAGGTCATTTTGCAGGGCTCTGGCAGTGCTCTTCCTGTTCCTCCTTGCACAAAGGCAGAGGTAGCGGTCCTGCGGCTGGGTTGTTGTCCTCCTACGGCCCCCTCCACGTCTCCTGGTGTACTGGCCTGTCTCCTGGTAGCGCCTCCAGCCTCTGGACACTACACTGACAGATACAGCAAACCTTCTTGCCACAGCTCGCATTAATGTGCCATCCTGGATGAGTTGCACTACCCGAGCAACTTCTGTGGGTTGTAGAGTTCGTCTCATGCTACCACGAGTGTGAAAGCACAACCAACATTCAAAAGTGACCAAAACATCAGCCAGAAAGCATTGGTACTGACATGTGGTCTGTGGTCCCCACCTGCAGAACCACTCCTTTATTGAGTGGGTCTTGATAATTGCCAATAATTTCCATCTATTGTCTATTCCATTTGCACAACAGCATGTGCAATTGATTGTCAATCAGTGTTGCTTCTTAAGTGAACAGTTTGATTTCACAGAAGTTTGATTTACTTGGAGTTATATTCTGTTGTTTAAGTGTTCCCTTTATTTTTTTGAGCAGTGTATATATATAGGGTGGGCCATTTACATGGATACACCTAAATTAAATGGGGATGGTAGGTGATATCAACTTCCTGTTTGTGGCACATTAGTATATGGGAGGGGGAAAACTTTTCCAGATGGGTGGTGACCATGGCGATCACTTTTGCTTGGTTTTAACGTAACTTTATTCTTTCATGAGTTTTTTACAAGTTTATGACCACTTCTAAAATGTGTTCAAATTGCTACCCATCATATTGGATTGTCAATGCAACCCTCTTCTCCCACTCTTGACACACTGATAGCAACACCGCAGATGGATCCCATGGGTTCAGAATCTGCCATCTTAGTAAAGGTCAATTGCAGAAGACAACAGCGGCCTCCAGTGGTAAGTAGTGGGATTGCAGCACAATTATTAAGGTGAACAATAGCAGCCACTAGTGGTCAAACTGTAGAAGGACAACAGGAATTCTGACAACTCTATTGCAAATTATAAACAGTGTGACAAAGTCACTGACAGAGTGTCGGAGGGGAGATATATTTCACTGAGGCTGTTAGTTTCAGTGATGTGAAATTGGAAGTCTTCTCCTGCATGGTATGTGCTGAGAAGGTTAATCAGACATATTTAAATGGGCCAGCTTTTTGTGAATGGCTATAGTGCGGGCGGGAGGCCATTCACCATATCTCCACCCCAGTGTGCGGTCTGGGGTTTAAATACTTGGACTGCTGAGGCATTCAGTGTTTAGTGTATCTGGAGTCGCTAGCTCCAGAGAGAAGATCTCTGTTCTATGCTAATCTGAACCCTGTGTTTGCTAAACTCTGAGCGGGTGGATCCCCGCTACCACAGGGACTGTGTTTTTATATAACCACTTTGTTTTGTTTTCCTGTTTTCGCCCAAAGGGCCTTGTTTGTTTTAGTTCCCCACAGTTTATTCTGCCTGTCTAATGAATCTGGGAAGAATTTAAAGAGACAGTGTTCCTATGTACCTCTATGTGCAAATAAGTGAGCCGATCTATCACAGGTGGCGGTAGAAATGTGGGCAAGATCCCCAGGAGCCACGTGTAGCAGCGGAGGACAAACCACATGTCCTGGGTAAAGACAGCCATAAGCCAGGAAACTAAGACAGACGGTATGGAAGACCTGGTCAAGCATCTGGTGCTAGCCCAGCAAGGGACAAGCAAGCTGCTATTGCAACAGATACACCAACAGTAGCAGCACCAACAAGACCAGCTCCAACAGCAGCAGCAGATGGAATTGCTTGCAGGCGGTTCGTAGGAGGCCGACAGCCAAAAAATGACCCCGGGCAATGATGTGGAGCATTTTTGACTGTGTTTGAGAGGGTAGCAGAGCGGGAAAAGCTACCGCCGGAGCAGTGGTCAGAGGTGCTGGCCTCCTATCTGACTGATGAGTCCCAGAAGGCTTATTACTAGTGTTGAGCCACCCCCGTAGTGTTCGGGTTCGGTTCATCGAACACCGGGATGTTCGAGGAACTGTTCGTCGAACTGTTCGTCGAACACCTTAGAACACCGTCGAACACCGTTAAAACCAATGGCAGGCAAACAAAAACATATAGGAACACATAGAAAACACCTTCAAAGGTGTCCAAAAGCTGACAAACTGCTCAGAAGACGCTCTCTTTAAAAAAGCCGGCCCGCAATTCAGCAGCGGCATACACCGGTACCCGACAATTTAGACAAGAAGGAATAGAGCATCACACATAGATTAGATAGATAGAAACATGTCAGTCACATATATATGAAGTACAGTGACAGTGTTGCTTACTGTACTTGTCATTTAGTCTAAAGGATTTATTAAAAAATATAATAGTGTTTTCGTGCACCGTCTCTTTAAAAAAGCCGGCCGGCAATTCAGCAGCGGTACCCGACAATTTAGAATAGAAAGAATAGAGCTTCACACATAGATTAGATAGATAGAAACATGTCAGTCACATATATATGAAGTACTGTGACAGTGTTGCTTACTGTACTTGTCATTTACTGCAAAGGATTTATTAAAAAAAATAATAGTGTTTTCATGCACTGTCTCTTTAAAAAAGCCGGCCGGCAATTCAGCATCTGTACCCGACAATTTATAACAGACAGAATAGAGCTTCACACATAGATTAGATAGATAGAAACATGTCAGTCACATATATAATAAGTACAGTGACAGTGTTGGTTACTGTACTTGTCATTTAGTATTAAAATAAAGGATTTATTATTAAAAAAAATTGGCGTGGGGTTCCCCGTAATTTTAGTCTCTAGCGGAGGTTAAGCAGACAGCTGGGGCAGATGTTTGAAGCCTGGGAAGGGGGTAATGCCCACGGAGCTTCCCAGACTACTAATATTAGCCCCCAGCTGAATACCTAGCCTTTACTAGCTATTAAAATGGAGGACCCCCCCAAAAAAATGACGTGAGGTCCCCCCTAATTTAATAGCTAGCAAAGGCTAGGCAGACAGCTGGGGGCTGATATTAATAGCCCAGGAAGGGTGCCATGAATATTGGCCCCCTCCCAGGCTAGAAACACCAGCCGTCAGCCGCCCCAGAAATGGCGCATCCATAGGATGCGCCAATTCTGGCACTTAGCCTCGCTCTTCCACGCTGCCCTGGTGCGGTGGCATGGGGTAATAGGGTTGGGGTTGATGTCAGCTTATAATGCCAGCTGACATCAAGCCCAGGTTAGTAATGGAGAGGCGTCTATAAGACACCCCCATTACTAACCCCATAGTCAAAGTTAAAAAAAAAACACAAACACCCAGAATAAAGTCCTTTAATTGAAATAAAGACACAATTCTTTATTGTTCTAAATTAAACCATACTTACCATCACGCCCATTCCAGCTGAAGCCAACGATCTCCTGCAATAAAAGAAAAATAATAAAGCAACCTCATCCTTACCTTTCCATGGTTCCCAGGACAGCTTCAGCTCTGCTACATCGAGATGACAGGCTGGACCGCAGCAGAACGCTGCCATCCAGCCTGTCATCCCGCAGACACTGAGAAGCGCAGGCATGCTTGCGCTCCTCAGTGTCTGACTGTGACGGCATCCAGATGAGCCGACAATGAACTCGGCTCACCTCATGTACGTCACTGACAGCGTGGGAAAATTCTCCTGCACTCAGCGCTTCAGCGTGAGAATTTTCCCACGCTGTCAGTGACGTGCATGAGGTGAGCCGAGTTCATTGGACATGACCTCGGCTCATCTGGATGCCGTCACAGCCAGACACTGAGGAGCGCAAGCATGCCTGCGCTTCTCAGTGTCTGCGGGATGACAGTCTGGATGGCAGCGTTCTGCTGCGGTCCAGCCTGTCATCTCGATGTAGCAGAGCTGAAGCTGTCGTGGGAGCCATGGAAAGGTAAGGATGATGTTGCTTTATTATTTTACTTTTATTGCAGGAGATCATTGGCTTCAGCTGGAATGGGCGTGGCGGTAAGTATGGTTTAATTTAGAATAATAAAGAATTGTGTGTTTATTTCAATTAAAGGACTTTTTTCTGGGTGTTTGTGTTTTTTTTAAATACTTTACTAGAAATTCATGGTGGTCATGTCTAATATTGGCGTGACCCCATGAATTTCGGGCTTAGGGCCAGCTGATAATGCCAAGCTGGCCTTAACCCCTTTATTACCCAGTGAGCCACCGCACCAGGGCCCTGGATGAGTTGGGTACAGCGCCAGAAGATGGCGCTTCTATGAACGCGCCATTTTCCGGGGCGGCTGCGGACTGCAATTTGCAGCGGGTGGGGCCCAGAAAGCTTGGGCCTCCCTGCGCTGCAGATTCCAGCCCCCAGCTGCCTAGTTGTACCTGGCTGGACACAAAAATAGGGCGAAGCTCCACGTATTTTTTTTTTAAATTCATGAAATTCATGAAATAATTAAGAAAAAAAGGGCTTCCCTATATTGCTGTGTCCGGCTAGGTACAAATAGGCAGCTGGTGGTTGGGAGCAGCCCGTTCCTGCCTGCTGTACCTGACTGGACACAAATATAGGGCGAAGCCCCACATCAATTTTTTTTTCATTATTTCATGAATTTCCTGAAATAATTTAAAAAAAATTGACGTGGGGCTTCGCACTATATTTGTGTCCAGCCAGGTACAGCAGGCAGGGACGGGCTGCCCCCAACCACCAGCTGCCTATTTGTACCTGGTTGGACACAACAATATAGGGAAGCCCTTTTTTTCTTAATTATTCCATGAATTTCATGAAATAATTTAAAAAAAAAATGCGTGGGGCTTCGCCCTATTTTTGTGTCCAGCCAGGTACAACTAGGCAGCTGGGAGCTGGAATCCGCAGCGCAGGGAGGCCCAAGCTTTCTGGGCCCCACCCGCTGCAAATTGCAGTCCGCAGCCGCCCCAGAAAATGGCGCGTTCATAGAAGCGCCATCTTCTGGCGCTGTACCCAACTCATCCAGGGCCCTGGTGCGGTGGCTCACTGGGTAATAAAGGGGTTAAGGCCAGCTTGGCATTATCAGCTGGCCCTAAGTCTGAAATTCATGGGGTCACGCCAATATTAGACATGACCACCATGAATTTCTAGTAAAGTATTTAAAAAAACACAACACCCAGAATAAAGTCCTTTAATTGAAATAAACACACAATTCTTTATTGTTCTAAATTAAACCATACTTACCATCACGCCCATTCCAGCTGAAGCCAACGATCCCCTGCAATGAAAGAAAAATAATAAAGCAACCTCATCCTTACCTTTCCATGGTTCCCACGACAGCTTCAGCTCTGCTACATCGAGATGACAGGCTGGACTGCAGCAGAAAGCTGCCATCCAGCCTGTCATCCCGCGGACACTCAGAAGCGCAGGCATGCTTGCGCTCCTCAGTGTCTCGCTGTGACGGCATAAAGATGAGACAAGCTCATGTCCAATGAACTCGGCACACCTCATGCACGTCACTGACAGCGTGGGAGAATTCTCCTGCACTCAGCACGTCAGCGTGAAAATTCTCCCACGCTGTCAGTGACGTACATGAGGTCAGCTGAGTTCATTGGACATGAATGAGCTCACCTCATGCACGTCACTGACAGCGTGGGAAAATTCTCACGCTGAAGCGCTGAGTGCAGGAGAATTTTCCCACGCTGTCAATGACGTGCATGAGGTGAGCTCATTCATGTCCAATGAACTCAGCTGACCTCATGTACGTCACTGACAGCGTGGGAGAATTTTCACGCTGAAGTGCTGAGTGCAGGAGAATTCTCCCACGCTGTCAGTGACGTGCATGAGGTGCGCCGAGTTCAATGGACATGAACTCGGCTCATCTGGATGACGTCACAGAGAGACACTGAGGAGCGCAAGCAAGCCTGCGCTTCTCAGTGTCTGCGGGATGACAGGCTGGATGGCAGCGTTCTGCTGCGGTCCAGCCTGTCATCTTGATGTAGCAGAGCTGGAGCTGTCCTGGGAACCATGGAAAGGTAAGGATGAGGTTGCTTTATTATTTTTCTTTTATTGCAGGAGATCGTTGGCTTCAGCTGGAATGGGCGTGGTGGTAAGTATGGTTTAATTTAGAACAATAAAGAATTGTGTCTTTATTTCAATTAAAGGACTTTATTCTGGGTGTTTGTGTTTTCTTTTAACTTTGACTATGGGGTTAGTAATGGGGGTGTCTTATAGACGCCTCTCCATTACTAACCTGGGCTTAATGTCAGCTGGCATTATAAGCTGACATCAACCCCAACCCTATTACCCCCTGCCACCGCACCAGGGCAGCGTGGAAGAGCGAGGCTAAGTGCCAGAATTGGCGCATCCTATGGATGCGCCATTTCTGGGGCGGCTGACGGCTGGTGTTTCTAGCCTGGGAGGGGGCCAATATTCATGGCTCCCTTCCTGGGCTATTAATATCAGCCCCCAGCTGTCTGCCTAGCCTTTGCTAGCTATTAAATTAGGGGGGACCCCACGTCATTTTTTTGGGGGGGGTCCTCCATTTTAATAGCTAGTAAAGGCTAGGTATTCAGCTGGGGGCTGATATTAGTAGCCTGGGAAGCTCCGTGGGTATTACCCCCTTCCCAGGCTTCAAATATCTGCCCCAGCTGTCTGCTTAACCTCCGCTAGAGACTAAAATTACGGGGAACCCCACGCCAATTTTTTTTAATAATAAATCCTTTATTTTAATACTAAATGACAAGTACAGTAACCAACACTGTCACTGTACTTATTATATATGTGACTGACATGTTTCTATCTATCTAATCTATGTGTGAAGCTCTATTCTGTCTGTTATAAATTGTCGGGTACAGATGCTGAATTGCCGGCCGGCTTTTTTAAAGAGACGGTGCATGAAAACACTATTATTTTTTTTAATAAATCCTTTGCAGTAAATGACAAGTACAGTAAGCAACACTGTCACAGTACTTCATATATATGTGACTGACATGTTTCTATCTACCTAATCTATGTGTGATTCTCTATTCTTTCTGTTATAAATTGTCGGGTACAGATGCTGAATTGCCGGCCGGCTTTTTTAAAGAGAAGGTGCATTAAAACACTATTATTTTTTTTAATAAATCCTTTGCAGTAAATGATAAGTACAGTAAGCAACACTGTCACAGTACTTCATATATATGTGACTGACATGTTTCTATCTATCTAATCTATGTGTGAAGCTCTATTCTGTCTGTTATAAATTGTCGGGTACCGCTGCTGAATTGCCGGCCGGCTTTTTTAAAGAGACGGTGCATGAAAACACTATTATTTTTTTTGATAAATCCTTTACACTAAATGACAAGTACAGTAAGCAACACTGTCACTGTGCTTCTTATATGTGTGACTGACATGTTTCTATGTATCTAATCTATGTGTGATGCTCCATTCTTTCGGTTCTAAATTGTCGGGTACCGGTGTATGCCGCTGCTGAATTGCCGGCTTTTCATGTTTCACTGTGAGCACTGTTCCCATCGATTTGGGCAATCACTGTAATGCCACAACCACCATGGCTGTGGCATTACAGTGAGTGGCAGACAATCCCTGCATGATTGGTGCTCTAAATAGCGCCAGACATGCAGGACACGCTTTTGGTGCACGAACAGTTATCGAACATAACCTCGAACAGCCGAATTTTTTGCAAATCGTTCGGGTTCGTCGAACAACTCGAACACCACCCAAAACAGCTCGAATTTGAGATTGGCGAACAGTTCTAGTCGAACACCGCTCATCTCTACTTATTACGACCTGGCCTTGCAAGATGCCCAAGAATATGTTAAACTAAAAACTGAGATACTGGCACATGCTGGAATGACCTTGTCAGTCAGAGCACAAAAGGTTCACCACAAGGCGTATTATGGTGATAAATCCCCTCGCTCCCAAATGTTCAACCTTCTGCAACTTGTACAGAAGTGGATGCAGCTTGAGTCCTCCACTCGAGCCCTGATTGTCGAGCGGGTTGTCATGGACAGATTTGTGCACTCCCTTCCCAGGCCTGTGCAGACCTCGGTTGCCCAGAGAGACCCCGAAATGTGGATGACCTGGTCGGCCTCATCGAAAGATACCAGGTGGTCGAGAGATCTAAGGAAGCTGGGTGGTGCTGCAGCCCCACACTGGGGTACTCAGAGGGAGCCAGAGTCCCAAAAGAGGGGGAGTAGAGCCAAAACTAGGGGGAGTCCAAGGACCCTAGGGGTTTCTGAAAGGTTGTCAAAGGCCACTTGGAAAGTCATGATCTGCTGGAGATGTCACGGTCCTGGACACATAGCTGCCCTTGGTCCTATGTCCTAAGAGCAGATGGACTTCAGCATTGCAAGGCGCTGTTCGTATTATGCATACGCCATCTGCAGTGTGGACTATCATCCCAGTGAGGGGCCACGGTCCTCTCCCGTGACCACAAATGGGGTACTGGTGTCAGCACTTTTGGACTCGGGGACTTTGGTGACTCTGGTAAGGGCCACACTCACCCACCAGTTGATCCCTGGGAAACACGTGGGCGTCCGTTGTATCCATGGGGACACCAAGGACTACCCTGTTGCCCAAGTGACTATAAAAACAAGCCATGGTACAGAGTCCCATGAGGTTGGGGTGGTCAGAGACTTGTTACACCCAGTTATAATCAGGCGAAACTTCAGGTTGTTCTGGGACTTGTGGGGAAAGGCGGGGGTACCCACTAGCTCAGACCGGAGCCGGTTCGTCCCATTACAGTCCGAGGCGCATGAGTACCCCCTGTGTGTCCTTGCTGGCAACGAGGATGAGACAGAGACCCATGAGGATGAGATTCCTGAACTGGTGCTTTCTGGGGGGAATTTTGGTACCGTGCAAATGCAGGATCTTACATTGAAAGGTGCATTTGACAGCGTGACTCTGTTAAATGGGGTTGCTCAAGAGCCGGGGACTGACACCAGGTTCTCATATTTCACACTAAATGGGGATCTGCTTTTTCAGCTCACTAAACAAACAGGGGAAGTGATAGAGCAGTTGTTGGTGTCGGATCCCTATAGGTGTAGGGTATTAGATTTGGCCCAATCGCATGTCTTAGGTGGGCATCTGGGAGTATACAAAACCCAAGAACAGGTCCTGCAGAGGTTCTACTGGCCTGGGTGTCACCAAGACATTGTTAATTTCTGCCGGTCTTGCCCTACTTGTCAGTTAACTGCTCCCGTGTCCCACTTCCGGAGTCCTCTAGTTCCGTTACCCATTATAGAGGTCTCGTTTGACCAAATTGCGATGGACGTTGTAGGGCTCCTAGTTAAGTACACCAGGGGTCACCAATACATACTGGTTGTGCTGGACTATGCAACATGGTATCCAGAGGCGGTACCAGTGAGAAACTACTCTTCCAGGAGCATAGCCCAAGAGCTGGTACATATCTTCTCCCAGACAGGCCTGCCAAAGGTAACACTCCACTGGCGCGTCATCGAGCATGTGGCCCAGATACAAGAGTGGATTGCGAAGTTGATGCCGATTGTAAGGGAAATCCTCCTTCAAGCCCAAGAGGTTGAGGCAAAGGTCTACGATCGGTCGGCGAGACAATTTAACTCTGGAGTCCTAGTGTTGGTGTTGATCCTCACGGTAGAGAGCAAATTCTTAGCCAAGTGGCAATGGCTATACGAGGTGGTCAAGAAGTTGAGTGACGTCAACTACAAGGTCCACCAACCAGGGAGAAGAAAGCCATATCAGGTGTACCACATTAACCTGCTCAAACCTTGAAGAGAAAGAGAACCGGTGGAAGCTACAGGCCTGGGGGCCCATTACGAAGCCTGAGTTGAGGATGTCACAGTGGCAGAGCCAATGTCACTAGCTCAGAAGCAACAGTGCAGAGAGCTGCTTCAGCGGAACCGGTACCTGTTTTCGGAGCTGCCAGGTTGCACGCAGGTGGTCGAACATGAAATCTTGATGGAGCCGCATGTGATGATGCATCAGAGGTCGTATCAGATTCCCAAAGCCTGCTGTGAGGTGATCTCCAAAGAGATGGGGACAATGTTGAGCCTGGGAGGCATCGAGAAGTCAAAAAGCGGCTAGTCCAGCCCCATTGTCCTTTGTGCCGAAATCGGATGGAGAATGGTGATTCTGTAATGACTACAGGAAGCTGACTGTGGTGTCAAAGTTTGACGCGCGTCCGATGCCCAGCGTCGATGAACTCATTGAGAGGCTAGGGTCAGTCAGATATATCATCACTCTTGACCTAGTGAAAGGGTACTGGCAAATTCTCCTGTCCCCAAGTGCCACGGAGAAGGCAGCTTTCTCAACTCCTGATGGGTGGTTTCAGTACACAAAGATGCCATTTGGTCTGCAGAGAGCCCCAGCTACCTTCCAGAGGGCCATGGACTGGATCCTAGCCTCTCACAAAAAGTATGACGCAGATTACCTGGATGACATTGTGATCTTCAGCCCAGATTGGGGAAGTCACCTGCCAAAGGTCCAGGCAGTACTTGATGCGCCGATGCAATAAACCCAAAGAAGTGCGCCATGGGAAAAGGAGAGGCGAAATATTTGGGCTACATCGTCGGAAGAGGCAAAATCAAGCCGCAAGTGAATAAGGTAGAGGAAATCCAAGAAATAGGTTCGGGCATTTCTGGGAATTGAGGGGTACTATCAGCAATTTTTATCCCGAATTTCGCCATGATAGCCGCACCCCTGACTGACCTGCTTAAAGGGCCGATGACGACAATGGCCAAATGGTCAGCTGAAGTAGAGGGAGTATTCCATGAATTAAAGCTCGCTCTGTGTAAGCAGCCGGTCTTGATTGCTCCTGACTTCAATAAGGAGATTGTGGTCCAGACAGATGCCTCAGAGGTCGGATTGGGAGCTGTGTTGTCCCAAGACGTGAACGGGGAGGAACATCCAATCTTGTATCTAAGCAGGAAACTCTCTGCCTGTGAGAAGAACTATGCCATTGTAGAAAGAGAGTGCTTGGCCATCAAGTGGGCAGTTGAAACCCTGAGATACTATCTATTAGGCCGAAAGTTCGGGTTAGTATCAGATCATGCACCCCTGAGATGGATGAAGGAAAGGAAGGGGAAGAATGCCCAGGTGACTAGGTGGTTTCCAGCGCTCCAGGTCTTTAATTTTCATTTGGAGCACAGGCCAGGGAAACTACATAGTAATACGGATGCCCTATCCAGAGAGGAGATGTGTGTTCTGTGCTAATCTGAGCCCTGTGTTTGCTGGACTCTGAGTGGGTGGATTCCCGCTACCACAAGGACTGTGTTTGGTGTCACCATTTTGTTTTGTTTTCCTGTTTTTGCCCAAGGGGCCGTATTTGTTTTACTTCCCCATGGTTTATGCTGCCTGTCTAATAAATCTGGGAAGAATTTAAAGAGACAGTGTCCCTGTGTACCTCTATGTGCAACCAAGTGAGCCAATCTACCATAACAGTTACAGAAATTGTATTACAAAATGTGGTCTTCATTCAGTGACAACTCTTTTTTGCTTCCACAAGAAAGAAGGAAGGCTGACAGCACTCACTAAGATGGAAGCTTGTTCAAAGTTCCAAGGAACCCACTTGGAGGATTTACAGCATAGAGGCAAACAAACAGCGTCTGGACTCTTTTTTGCTTGTCTCTTGTACTCCTGTATCTGATCATCTCTTATAATTGACCAACAGTAGTGTGCAAGTGTAACATCCATGGCGGCGTGCTTGCATAGTGCACCACCTCCCACTATGCAAGACCACAATCTTACCTGTCAGTCCAGCCTACAAACCTTGCTCCAGTTCATGCTGTGTGCATTTCTCTTGACTGACTGCTTAGGGCGGCGGCCCTGTTACTTCCTGATTCTTATAGCTGCTGTGGGCGCACCCCTAATGCGTCTCCAGCCTATTGCTGTGAGTCACTGGATATTTAAACCCCCTCCACCCAGTAGGAGGGGCCTGAGCATCACCTTCACTCAGTTAGTCTTTGCTACTGTATAGCCAGGTCCTGTCCTGTTTCTAGTCTGCTCCCGCCACTCTGGGGGCTGTATACTCAGACCTGTTACCTGTAACTTCCAGTCTATTTCCGCCACTCTGGGGGCTGTATACTCAAGCTCATTCTTGTTTCTCATTGAAGTAGCAGTTCCTGTCTGAACTGTATCCTAGCCTGTTACCTGTTTCTTTCTATATCCTTACCTTCCCTTTTCCTGCAGTATCTGAACCTGCACCTAACTCCAACTCGTTGTCTCTGTACTTCTGTTTGTGAGTTTTGTGTCCACTCGCTACTTCATAGGAAGTACCTTGTGTGTATCTAGTTCTGCTTGTCCCTTTTCCCTTCCTCCATATCTTCCTCCTGTGTTCTAGCCATCTTCCTGTATTTCCAGTCTGTTCCATGTGAACAGAGCCCTGTCCTCTCTGCCTTGTCCACCGCACCTGCGGTTTCGCTCCGCTCTGACTTGCCCACCACTCCGGCGGCTTCCCTCTGCTCTGCCTTACCTACCGCTCCGGCGGCTTCTCTCTGCTCTGCCTTGCTCACCGCACCAGTGGTTTCTCTCTGCTCTGCCTTGCCCACCGCTCCGGCGGCTTCTCTCTGCTCTGACTTGCCCACTGCTCCGGCTGCTTCTCTCTGCTCTGCCTTGCTCACCGCACTAGCGGTTTCTCTCTGCTCTGCGGTTTCTCTCTGCTGTGCCTTGTCCACCGCTCTGGTGGTTCCGCTCTGCTCTGCCTTGCCCACCGCACCTGCGGTTTTCACTTCGCTCTGCTTGCTCACCACACCAGCAGTTCCTCTCTGCTCTGCCTTGTCCTCCGCTCCGGCAGTTTCACTTTACTCTGCTTGTCTACCACATCTGCGGCTCTGTACCTGTCTCTCAGTCTGTACTGGACCCTATCCAGCCTGCGCTCCAACCTGCTAGTTCCTCCCTGTCTGCATTCCAGCCGTGCTTGCCAGTCCCCACCTGTCTGCATACCAGTCGTGCTTGCCAGTGCCCACCTGTCCGCATACCAGCCGTACTTGCCAGTACCCACTTGTCTGCATACCAGCCGTACTTGCCAATACCCACCTGCCTGTATGCCAGTCTAACCTGTCTGCTCCTGCATTCCCCGGTGTGGGTCAACAACTGTGACCGGGGTCTGACCTGGAGTCGCACCTGGTCCCTCTGCTCTGTTCCTCCTTGGTCCACGGAGTCGACTAAGCCGCCGTGCGACCTTGGTCGGATCAGGTTGATACTTAGTTACGCCCCTCCAGGCACTCCTCGGTTCATGGTACAGTGGGATCACTAATCACGCTCACGCCAGTCAGTCCGGGCACGAGCGTAACAGCAAGCATTGGTTGATTACATTTTTCTTGATATCTTTTCTCCTTAGCCGCAATATCTTGGTGAAATCTCTCACCATGCGCATCGCTCACTGACCCGCAGTTTGATAGTAAAAAATCTAGATACGAATATAAGAAATTAATCTTTAAGGACATGTTACAGCCAAGATCCTTATATGTTGAGGAGATTTTCCACCAACTCTTCATAGATATCTGCTCTTGAGTTTCCCCAAAAAATAGTTACCACTAATACAAATGCTATCCATGCAGCCTTTTCCTTGCCCTGCAACAAACGGAGAAACTCCTCATCTTGAAGAAGCTTACGAATCTGAGGTCCAATAAAGACACCTTCCTTTATCTTTGCTTCACTCAACCTTGGAAATGCATCAATGAGAAACTTGAATGATTTTTCATTTTTGTCCATTGCCTTTACAAAGTTCATTAGGCGCAACTTGATATTCAATAGTGGTAACAAAATCTTATGGATGCAGGACATTTTTACTCCCTGGGTTAAGTGAATGTCAGAGAGGCCAATCTCTTTTACTGTAGTGATATTCTTTTGCACGACTATCCCACTCACACAGAAAGCAGCAATATTTTGTGTATCCACCCTGGAGACAAAGTAAGAGGGCAACCACCTTTAAGTCACCAGAGAAGGGCCACAAAAAATGGACATTATTCAGACTCCAACAACAGCTGTTTCATGTTTTCATAGGTTTCTTTCATGTGGACTGCATAACCAACTGGAATTGAAGGTATTGCATTGCCATTATGCAGCAAGACGGCTTTTAGGCTTATTTTGGATGAATCAATTAAGAGCCTCCATACCTCTGGATTACGACTTATCTTCAGAGCTTCTATTAAATTGTTGATGTTGTTGCATACCACAAGCTTTCTCTCCATGAAAAAGTATTGGACAAGATAAAGATATTGAGAAACAAAGAAATTCGAACATCGGCCACTAGGAGATTCCACTGCTGTAGCCTGGAACCTAAGAGCTCAGCCTTACTCTTGGGCAGATCCATATCTCTAACAAGATCGTTCAGTTCACTTTGTGTTATAAGGTGTGGTTCAGTTGAGGTTGCTGACAAACCTGGGTCGTAAGAGGAAGATGCTTTATGACACCAAGCACTCTCTTCTTCCTCATTTGACTCGACTGAAAATGTTTCTGGTCCACTTCTTCTTCCCTGAAACTCCTTTCCTAATGGGGGCACCATGTAGGAATAGTAATTGGCAGTGTGATCGGTTGGCTCTCCAGATCATTGGAACTGCAAAAGACATAAATTGCCTCTTCCCATACCACCACTGGTAAGATGTGATGCACATCTATTGCAGCATATGTGAGGAGCACAACTCTTATCCTGATCTCCAATTCTGTAGCCAAAATACAGGCTGCAGGCTTTTTCTATCATGGTAGTCAAATTTCACCTTTGTGACGCAAAAGTGACTGCTCCGCATATGTAGTAAAATCTATCCGTTTTGTAAGAACGGGGTATATCTAAAAAAAACATATAGCAACATGTCAATATGTTAAGAAACTAAGCTAAGAAATCCTAAAACTGTATACCCTAGACAGTGGGCATTTATAAAAGTAGATGATGTAACTGTAATTAGGATTAGGTTCTCGGAGCTGAGTTGGCGTTTTGAGTTTTGAGTTGGCTTTGGTGAGTTGAGTTTTGATTGGTCACCCTTAGATGATAGAATACTGAAAGCTCAATAAACTAAATGGATGATGTAATAGAGTAGCTACTAAAAATGCAATAATGATGATGAAATAATAACAAAACAATTTTTCTATAAGCCTGCATGAAATGTATCATAAGTAGTGATGAGCGAGCATGCTCACTACTGCTCGGTACTCACCTGAGCATCTCACTGCTCGAGATGCTCGGCACTCGCCGAGTATTTCTGGGGTTGCTCGGCGGGAGCGCGGGTCCCCTCGCTGCATGTTTGGCGCTCTTTAGAGCGCCAATCAACATGCAGGGATTGCCTGCCACTCACTGTAATGACGCAACCATGGTGGTTGTGGCATTACAGTGATTGGCTGGCCGCACAGCATCATCAGGTCTATATCAGACCTGGCGCCGCCATGCTCGTCACAGTCACTCCGGAATCAGGCAGAGTAGGGAGAGGTGCTGCTGCATCAGGGAGAGATTTGATCGTGTATTAGGTAATGTAGGGAGAAAAACCATACATTACACATATCCATCTTAACAAACAGTCCTTTTGAGGACTAAGTAATCCATCCGCTGAGATATCAGGCAGGCAGTGTATATAGGCAGGCAGGGTATATAGCAGACTGCAGTGCATATAGCACAAGAAGCTCCATTCCAATTCTGCCTTCTGCTGCTGTTAGATATTTCTATACAAACGCCTAGGTCTCAGGGGCCAGGAATACTTTTTTTGGATCTTAATCCTCATTATTTGCTTAAAAAGCAATCCAGAGAACTCCGTTTTTCTGCGCCATTTGCTTGTTAGCACTGCAGAATACAGCGAGGTCCTTTCCATATTACAGCGCTAGAAATCCAGCTATTTAAAACTGTGTTTTCTCCGTCAGACGGATCAGATATACGTTGTCAGAAAATACTGCCATTTCTGGCCTCCATTAAAAATGTCCTTTAGTGTGTCAGTGAAGCAATTCACAGCAGTTTTCTGTTCAAACTACTTACCTACAGGCCAGGTATTTAAAACTCTGTTTTCTCCATCACAGGGATCACATATACGTTGTCAGAAAATACTGCCTTTTCTGGCCTCCATTAAAAATGTCCTTTAGTGTGTCAGTGAAGCAATTCACACCAGTTTGCTGTTCAAACTACTTACCTACATGCCAGGTATTTAAAACTCTGTTTTCTCCGTCACACGGATCAGGTATACGTTGTCAGAAAATACTGCCATTTCTGGCCTCCATTAAAAATTTTCTTCAGTGTGTCAGTGAAGCAATTCACAGCAGTTTGCTGTTCAAACTACTTACCTACAGGCCAAGTATTTAAAATTCAGTTTTCTCCGTCACACGGATCACATATACGTTCGCTCCAAATTCAGTCATTTGTAGTGAGCGTGGAAGATACTGTCCTCCATTTAAAATGGGCAAGGCACGTGGCAAGGGACGGGGAACTGGACGTGATGGTGATGGTGTGTGCAGATGCCGAGGGCAAGGCCGTGGGCAAGCTGAAATTGTGCCACAACAAACACCCACATCTTCTCGCTTGACCTTCCAGTCCCAATTCCTAGGAGACAGCAGCACACCACTATTGAAGCCAGAGCAGTGTCAAAAGGTTGTTGGTTGGATAGCGGATAATGCTTCCAGTCACTTAGCCACCACCACAACCCTGTCTTCCACACGGTCAAGTCTCAGTAGCTGTGAGTCTGGACCGCATATTCTTCACCCTGATCCTCCTTCCTCTCACTATGCCGAGTGCCCGGAGACAGCTGATCCCACACTTGGACACTCTGAAGAGTTGTTCACTTTTCCATTTATAGATTCGGGCCTCTCACCCGGTCCACTTGAAGCGGGGCAAGAGGAGATCGCGTGTAGCGATGCCCAAATATTTGAGCAGCCACGGTCACACGAAGGCGATGGTGGGAAAGTGTCACAAGAGGTGGACGATGATGAGACACAATTGCCAGAAAGTCAGAAGGAGGACCAGGGTGCGGAAGTGGAAGACGAGGTGGTGGATGATATAGTAACTGACCCAACCTGGCAAGAGGACATGCAGAGCGAGGAGAGCAGCACACAGGAGGAGGGAGTCAGAGCACCCCAACAGGCAGGAAGAAGCAGTGTGGTGGCCGCAGACAGAAGGTAAGCAACCATTCCCCGTAACACCAACACGAAGGAAGTTGCCAGTACAACTGTTCAGTCTTCCTGAGTCTGGTTGTTTTTTAAACACTCTGCTGATAACCCCAAAAAGGCCATTAGTACCACCAGCCAGGCCAGCATCAGTAGGGGTGGCAAAACGACCAGCCTGACCACCACCAGCATGATCAGGCACATGGCAGCAAAGCACCCGACATTGTGGGCCAAACCCCAGGGTCGAGGAGCAGTGTCTGTGGGTGGCACCATTGATTCTTCCACTGTTGTGGATGCAAGCCAATCCCCTGTCCACGGTGCATGCGAAGAAGATGCCTCCTGCCCTGCACCTGTCGCTGCACACTCTCAAGTAGCAGCATTAGGAAGCACGCCCATGTTTTTGTCCCAGCGCAGCGTTCAGTTGTTCATACCCAAGTCCTTGGAACGGAAGTGCAAATATGAGCCAACGCCCCACAGGCCACACTACTAAATTCTCACATTTCACAACTGCTTGCGCTCAAAAGTTTCCTTTTGGGCTCGTGGAGACGGAAGCATTCCGCAACCTGATGGCGGCAGCCGTCCCTCGGTACTCGGTCCCCAGCCGCCACTATTTCTCCCGGTGTGCCGTTCCAGCATTACACAAGCACGTGTCCCAAAACATTAGCTGTGCCCTCAACAAAGCAGTTACCGGGAAAGTCCACCTAACCACGGACACGTGGACAAGTGCTTGCGGGCAGGGATGGTACATCTCGCTGACGGCATTCTCGGTTAACATAGTGGAAGCCGGGACCCAGTCGGACCTTGGGACGGAACACGTACTCCCAACGCCAAGGATTGCAGGCCCTAGGTTAATGAGTGTTGCCCCCACAGTCTACAGCTCCTGCACCTCATCCTTCTCAGCCTCCTCCTCCTCTTCAGCCTCCATCTCAGAAATGACCACATCAGTCAATAATCTGGAAGCACTGCAGCACTGCCTCGGCCAAGCGGCAGCAGGCTGTGCTGAAGCTAATATGCTTAGTTGACAAACCGCGCAATGCTGAAGAGTTGTGGACAGCTCTGAAAGAGCAGGCAGATCTGTGGCTCACACCACTGAACCTACAGCCAGGCATGGTCGTGTGTGACAATGGCCGGAACTTGGTGGCTGCTCTGATACGAGATGAGCTCACACACGTACCATGCCTGGGCCATGTGCTTAACCTCGTGGTTCAGCGGTTTCAGCGGATTTCAGGCAATGCTGACATGCTAACTCTTATAAAAATGAACAAGGGATGCATTGGGCCAGACTTCTCAATACCACCGAATGATAGCAGCATAACGTAAACTCAAATCCAGTGTCTTTTCTTGGGAGGTGTATTCCCATGCACCTTTTCACACTCACACATGGGTATACACTTCCTGATTTTGGCTATTGGCTCTTGTCCTCCTCCTTCTCTTCATCCTCCACCATCATATCACCAGGGTGATCGTGGTCCGTGATGCAACACCCACATAATTATTTTAAAGGGTGTTTATGATGCCCGTAAAAAAATATTTTTATACAGTATGTTCATGTATACCCCCCAGGGGTAAATGTTTGTCAGCCCATACACTTAGTGCATGGGTATTACAAGTATAAGAGGCCCGCTCCTTTCTTATGGGAACTTTTTTTATGAGGCCCTCCTCCACATCTCTTCCAAGGGGCATTGAAGTGCCTCCAAATTTTTGGCAGCCCTTGCATTCACTGCATAGGCCAACACTATGGGAGACTCTCTCCTTTCTAATGGGAATTTGTTGTTACTGTGGCCCTGCTCTATGTGTCTTTAATTTCTTAGTGGAGTTTTTCTTAAATTTGGTCAGCCGTTGGACTCACTGCATGCCCTATAACTGTGCAGCAGACTCTCTCCTTTCTGGTGGGAACATGTAGTTCTCGTTACTGTGGCCCTGCTCTATGTGTCTTTCAGAGTCCCTCCATCATCAATGAAACAGGATGTGTCTGATGATGTGTCACACACCACATTGCCAGATAAGGTTGTAAAATGTTAAGATGACATTTCCCGGTGAATGCATTTGCCTTAAGAAATAACGTAAAAAAAAAAACAGTAGGATCTTTCTTTAGTATAAAAACTGAGTTGCCAATGTAACCTCAATGTAATCACATTGTTCAGTTCCTGCATCTCCTCCTCCATCTCTGAAATGACCACATTAGTCACAAGCTGAAAGCACTGCAGCACTGCCTTGGCCAAGTGGCAACGGGCTGTGCTGAAGATAACATGCTTAATGCTTAGGTGACAAACCGCCCAGCCCTGCAGAGTTGTTGAAATCTGTAACACAGTAGCTTGATCTGTGGCATGGTCGTGTGTGACAATGGGCGGAACCTGGTGACAGAGAAATGACAGCCGGAGTAGATACAGATTCCCTCTATGCCAGTCCTTTCACTGAGCTAAAGAATATGTGGTGAAATACAACTCCCACTGAGAAGCTGTTTCAGATTGAAAAACATTGTGCCCACCAGAGGATTTGATTCTGAGGGCTCACCTTTCTCCCCCACTCAAGAGCCCCATAGCAGCTGCAAAGTTAGCGCTATCATGAACTCTCCTGATGTAGAAGCCAGGCTACACCAGAGGATTCTCTGGTGGGACCATCCAACCCTGCCGAGAAGCAGTCCTGGCTAAGAAAAGTGTGTGGGAAGTTTTCCGGATTCTCTATGGCTGCTTTTTTACTGAGGTGGAAACCCACGCAAACACGGGGAGAACATACAAAATCCTTTCAGATGCTGTCCTTGCTGGGATTTGAACCCAGGATCCCAGCGCTGCAAGGCTTCAGTGCTAACCACTGATCCAATGTGCTGCCGTTCACCCTCTGATATCTAACAGGCTGGAGAAACTTGCACCTACTGCCACTCTATCTTCAGCTCCTTTGTGAGAAACTAATGTATTTGGGCAGCCACTCATTCTACCAAATAAAATTCCTGAGAAGGAAATTGGGGAAGGCTTTGCTACTGGTACTGGGGACAGTGCTAATACCATGGCGTCGTACCATAGTTTACTGGAAATATTCCAGGCTGGTAGGAGGCAAGCAGATTCCCACAGAAAAGTACCAGCAGTAATGTTCAGGGACCCGCGCTTGTAGAAGGCGGAGACAACACCGGGAGAAATAGTGGCGGCTGGGGACCAAGTATGGACACGAGGTATGAGGTTGTGTAAAGCTTCCGCCTCCACGAGCCTAAAAGGCCACATTTCAAGTGAAAGCAGCTTTAGAAGACTTCCTGGGAGAAATGACAGCTGGGTAGATATGGTTTCCCAAGTCCTTTCACCATGCTAAACAATATGGCTGTGGTGAAATACAACTCAGCAAAAAAAGCTGTGGACTGGCTCCGTACCGTCCCTGGCTACATTCACCTGTCCACGTGTTTGTGGTTAGGCGGTCCTTCTCAGTAAGTGCACTGGGGAGGGCACGGGTAATGTTGTGGGACCCGTGCTTGTCGAAGGCGGAGACGACACCGGGAGAAGCAGTGGCGACTGGGGACCGAGTATGGACACCCGGCCACCGCCAGCATGAGGTTATGAAAATCTTCCACCTCCACGAGCCTAAAAGGCCACATTTCAAGTGAAAGCATCTTTAGAGGACTTCCTGGGAGAATTGACAGCTGGGTAGATATGGTTTCCCAAGTCCTTTCACCAAGCTAAAGAATATGGCTATGGTGAAATACAACTCAGCAAAAAAAGCTGTGGACTGGCTCCGTACCATCCCTGGCCACATTCACCCGTCCACGTGTTTGTGTAAAGGCGGTCCTTCCCAGTGAGTGCATTGGGGAGGGCACGGGTAATGTTGTGGTACCCGTGCTTGTGGAAGGCGGAGATGACACCGGGAGAAACAGTGGCGGCTGGGGACCGAGTATGGACACCCGGCCGCTGCCAGCATGAGGTTATGAAAAGCTTCCACCTCCACGAGCCTAAAAGGCCACATTTCGAGTGCTAGCAGCTGTCAAAAATTTGGCAGTATAGTATTGCAGCCTGTGGGTGGGTGGCTGGCTGCATACTTGCGCTTGCATTCCAAGGAATGGGGTAGGGACAACTGAACGCTGCACTGGGACAAGGACGTGGACGGTGATTTTTGCAATTCTGCAATGACAGGTGCATGGCGGGAGGCATCTTCGCATGCGCCAGGGATCACTTATGATGGGCACACTTTTAGGCAGTGACCTGGGAGTCAGAGATGCTTCCAGAGGTCTTCCCCATGCTGTTCCCATGTCTTTTCAGCACTGTATGCATGTGTCTGATGATGTGTCACACACCACATGGCCAAATAAGGTTGTAAAATGTTAAAATGACATTTCCTGGTGAATGCATTTGTCTTGGTTGAAAGCAATTCAAAAGTGCAAAAATGCTACATGTGAACATAGCCCAAGTTGAGGAGTATTTTTGTTTTTGGTTATTTATTTTGCCTTATATACAAGTCATTACCCTGGAAATGATGTTCCTTAACATATTTCCCAGGAAAATCCATTTTGTTTTTGTTTTTGTATGTTTTATTGTGAGTCCGTAAAAGTGGTGTAATATTCTGACAACGTTGTTGACAGCAGTGATCTGGGAGTCAGAGATGCTTCCAGGGGTCTTCCTCATGCTGTTCACATGTCATTTGGGCACTGTTCCCAACGATTTGGGCAATTTTTAGGCCCTCTGCAGACCGCTGGGAGGAGCCACCTAAAAAATACTCAAGTTTCCCATAGACTTAAATTGGGCTCGCTGCTCGGGTCGAGCCCCCGAGTATTCACAATTTGCTCAACCCGAGCAACGAGTACCCGAGCATTTTAGTGCTCGCTCATCACTAATCATAAGTATTACAACCTCCTCTGGATCTTGAAGATTAAAGCCAGTCAGCAAATTTAACCTCTTTCTGACATGAGACGTAACCATACGTCCCTGTGGCCTGATACTTACCGAAATTGGACGTATGGATACATCCTATCTTTAAGGCGGCACTGTGACCGCAGTGGCGGTGATCGCATTAAAATTCCGGCACCATCTTACCTTAGGGTAGATGGCATCATAGTCCCAGGGGTGGCGACGTTCCCCCGCAGCTATGATCGCAGCCAACCCCAGCTTTTCTCAGTGTTTCAGGCAATCAGATTGCCTGGAACACTGATGTCTATCCTAGGATCGGTGCTGTAAGAGGACCGATCATAGGCTGGTGCCTGGCAACGCCAGGCTTTCCCTGAGCCAGCTCTGATTGGTGCGATCGACGATGACATTGATCTCATCAATCTCAGCGCACAGACGCGCTGTGACCAGGCAGTGACCACTCTGTACTTCCTCACTGTAGCTGTGGATTTGTACAGGGCGGTCACTCTGTACTGTGCACCGTTCTGGGCCTTGTGGTACAACAGAAGCCTTTGACACCACAATCTCTGCTCCTGCTGCTCCTGCCACCTGCTGCTTGCTAATAAAGAAGACAGACGTAAGAAGATTTATTGATCCCTGATCCTTGCCTGATCTCTCCTCATCCACCCCAATCCCCCTCTCTCCCCCTTTCTACCACCAAGTGCTGATCAGTACTTGATCGCTCGATTTTTGGATTTTATTTTTGTGCGTCCTGCAGTGGTCGAGCGCTGATCGGTGACGCAAATCATTGATCAATGTCCGTGCTCGCTGTTTTTCAGGAATTTTCTGTCGCTGTCCCCCCCCCCCCTTTGCACTATCTCCATACGTGCATCCTGCAGCTGTCGAGTGTTGATCAGTGATGCAAATCACATATTCACACTCGTGCTTGCTGTTTTACACACTTTTTTCACTGATTATTATTTCTCCATCAGCTCCTTTGCACCAGTCCGTGTGTGTGTCCTGCAGCTGCCGAGCATTCATCAGTGATGCAAATCACTGATCCGCACTCGCGCTCGCTGTTTTACACTTTTTTTATTACTGACAATTTTTTCACCACCCACCCCTTTGCACCACTCCGTGTGTGTGTCCTGCGGCAGCTGAGCCACTGATCAGACATACATCACTGATTAACACCCGTGCTCATTTTTGGCAAGTACTTTTTTTTTTCTATTTTTCTTTTTATCCCCTTTTTACACCACATCTATGCGGCCGTCTTACAGTCGTCGAGCGCTGATCACTGACGCACATCAGTGATCAACCTTCAGTTGTTGCTTTTTTCTTGTATCTTTTTCTTTTCAAAATAAAAAAAGTTTACACTAAGCACTCTCACACACAACTTAATAAAATTTGGTACTCACACAGACACCACATACATAAAAAAAATGTCGTCCCACTCGTCCCAAACCCGGTATCTGCGTGGTTGATCCATTTTAAGAGGAGGCTCAAATTCCAGCAGTACCTGCCCAGTAAGACGGCCGGGTATGGAATTAAGCTGTACAAACTGTGTGAGAGTACCTCAGGGTACAACCACAAGTTTAGAAGGACAACCGGATTGAACACCCTGAATGCCCCCTTGTCCTGGGAGTGAGTGGGAAAATTGTGTGGGATTCGGTGCATCCACTGCTGAATCAAGGTTATCACCTCTACGTGGACAACTTTTATACCAGCAACCCACCTTTCAAATCCCTCTCTGCACGAGCTACTGCAGCCTGCTGTACTGTCCGCAAAAATCAGAGAGACCTCCCTAAGATGCTAATTGGGCAGCTGCTCAGAAGGGGTGAGAGCAGAGCCCAATGTAGCGACAACACACTGGTGGTCAAGTACAAGGACAAGAGGGATGTCCTTTTCTTGACCACCATACATGGGGATGGCAGCACCCCCCTCACTGTATGAGGAGGTTCCTCTACACAGGTCCACAAACCACACTGTGTCCTGGGTTACTACAAGTTCATGGGGGGAGTTGATCTCTCTGATCAAGTCCTCTAGCTCTACAAAGGCCAAGGTGTGGTACAAAAAGCTGGCTGTGCACATCGTACAGATGGCAATGCACAATGCTTTCATGCTATCACAATGTGCAGGCCAGACCGCTACATCATACTTTCAGTTCCAGGAGGTAATGATCAAGGCCCTGATATTTGGCAGTCGTGAAGGAGCAGGTCCCAGTACTTCTGGAACTGAAGGTGCTTGTATCGTACCAGGCCAACATTTCCCGGGGTAAGTCCCTCAAAGCACAAAAAAAGGAAAGTCGCAAAAGAGGTGCCGAGTATGTTACAGAAGGGGGATACACAAAGACACGACTTATCAATGCGACACCTACCCCGACAAACCTGGCCTGTGTATGAAAGAATGCTTCAGATTGTACCACACATCAATGCACTACTTAATTCATTTCTGACTTACACAACTCAAGTAGGCCAGCCTGCCAACACTACACAGCTGACATATGCCAACCTGATGAACACTACAAAACTAACATATGCCAACCTAACGAACACTACACAACTGACATATGCAAACCTGACGAACACTACACAACTCACGTATGCCAACCTAACGAACACTATACAACTGACGTATGACAACCTGACGAATACTACGCAACTCACGTATGCCAACCTGATGAACACTACACAACTCACGTATACTAACCTGATGCACTCTACACAACTCAAGTATGCCACTACATTATAAAATTCACATACCAGGAAACAGTAGATTAGTTCCAAAAAAAAATCCCTGAAAAAATTGGATCACACTTGAATGACATCTGAGTGAGGTCCAATTTAAAAATATGAGAAGGTGGATTAACTTTTTTTTCTCTATGTATGAAAAAGACTGCTAGCACTCAGACAACATCCTGATCAAAGTGATCAAACTGATCAAAGTTTGATAAAAATAATCGGTCTTATTTCTCATTCGTTAGAAAAATGGTCGTCTGAATAAGGCCTTAGAGAACAGGACGGAGCAGACATCACTGGAGCAGGAGGAGAATAAAGAACTGTTAGACACCAGGTATTAAATGCTACTAGTGATGAGCGAGCATGCTCGTTACTTGAGATTTACGAGCATGCTCGAGTGTTTTCCAAAGTATCTGTTTCTTAGGCATTCCTCACATGTATTAAAGCTGTCAAACAGTCTCAAATCATGAGCATGGAGTGATGAAAACATAACACCCGAGCACGCTGAAGATACTCAGCGAGCACCCGAGCATGCTCGCAGAAAGGGTTAGCAGAACATACTTGGTCATCACTGAATGCTACCCTACTCTAGGCCACCAATGAAAGAAAATGAACCTCTTCACTACCCCGGACCACACCATCAAGAAAATAGTTAATAAGACGGATGATTCAGAGAATATTTTTAAATGCCTCCATCTAGTAAAATAAAATAAAATAGAAATGATACATACCCTCCTCAGTTCCCAAGGAGCTCTTTTGTCCACTGCTCTTTGTTTTGTGGTCTATTCCTCAACACACTGGAAATGGCAGGAAATGAGCACTCGGTTATTACTGGCAATTTAAAAACAAGAGTTATGAAATCCCTATTTTCCTGATGGGGTCTGACTTTTGAGATCCTACCTACCTTTTAGATATTTGTAGTTTAAACCTTAAATGTCTTTGGATGGTATATTTTTATTAATTATGAGCAGCTGTGAAAAGAGTTGTACCAAATGGGTTTCAGGGGTTCCAAAAATGGTTGAATCTTAAAGCATCAAAAAATTCTGAAGGAGGATCCCTACTATGTTCAGTATTAATGGTAGAAAACCTGTTAAAAAAAGAAAGGGAAACCCCTTTTAATCAGCAATTCTGTTTATGTCTTACTTTAACCCACCCTGAGGTTACAAGTATTAATCAATATTAAACCTCCCCAGTGCCTATTATGTAATCTTACAAGCTTATGCATTAATTCCACAGGTTGAATCACACTAAGTCTGTTCCCGTTCATGTCTAATTAATCAAATGAAATATTTCCTACTAAGCTTTTATTTGTTTTACAGTAAATTAAACTCATTTTTTCAATTCAACAGTCTCAAACTGTCCAATATCTCTGAATCAGAGACACAGAGGAAAAATAAAAATGCAGTAATCCAATTGGAGTCAGTGTGTAATATCTTTCTCTCACTTTTCTCCTTTTTTATTATTTCAATAATAATTTTATTGGCTTATAAGGAACTTCTAAGTGTTTTATTTTGTTTTGTTCTGCCAGTAAAAAGCCAGAAACACATTTATAAATTATTGCTGTTCATTTGTTGGAAGAAACACATGGAAAAGTATATCAAGTTATGTGAGCCGTGGGATTAAAATGAGTTGGTATCAAGTGTTTTTTTTTCTCTTCCTTTTTATTGGAAGAAACATCACATCTGCTTCCAGGTAAGAGATCGCTATTAAAGTGGCAGCCATAATAAAGTCAAAATAATGCAAGCAACAGTTTTACATAGGCAAAAAATAATTCAAAAGCTATTGAGGTATTAGTTAAACATTCTAGTTAGGTCATAGATTTATTGTTTTCAGACCAATTACTGCAACAATATACATGTACAATAATTTACTCTTTTGATGTAAAGTTTATGGTTTTTTGAGCAAGGAAACTTTTGGCAGGGCTAAAATAAGACTCATTGGTTTGTGTTTTAGAATAAAATATGAACATCTGTGTTCTGCTTCCTGAAATAGATATAGACAGAATGTATATTCATTTCTTCTTTGTTGTAAACATATATCATTGTTTTCCATCCTGGTCTAGAGATATATGCCACCTTCGTACTACTGACATTCTCTATTATATATATGTTAATAAGGCTGCAAAATATTTCAATATTGTTTATGTCTATTCTGTAATCTTCTGGAAAGGGTATTAAAGGGAATCTCAGTAGGATCAACCCTCCTAAGCCTTCTATATGGGCATGTAGGTCATAGGCAGCTGAATACAATGATACCTTGATGTATGCGATCTGATGTCTTATTCCAGAGAAATCTAAGTTACAATATTCGGATCACACTCAGTCATGTAACGCAATGAGACCGTGTAAATCATCAGATTGCACTCGATGACATCTGAGTGCAGTCCGATTTTTGCGGATTACACTATGCACACACTTTGATCAGAGTTTGATTAGAGTTTCATTTGCATAATCAATTTGATTTTCTCAGATGACAAAAAATACGCTAGTGTTCACCTAGCCTTAACCGGATATAACTGTGTTCCTTATGAAAAAATTGTGTTTGGATTGTTTTGTATACCAAGAAACTATCTTTTAAAGAGCCAATTTGGTGTTGACCTGCAGCATATTTTTTTGCATGTGACTCGCCCCCTGGGCCGTGGGGCACTCGGATCCGGGCAATAGGGGAACGGTGGGAGTAGTAGTGGCAACCCGGTTCCGTGGCTCAGGGTGGTCAGGCCAGTGGTAGTCCGTTATGTGCTGATGATTATGTCCGACTACGCCATCCGTGGATTTGCGGTCATTAGGAACCGCCGCTGCAAGGCAGACCGCTGGGGCTGATGAGGTGTGCAGCTATGGTAGTGTGACTCCCCACGGGAAGAGTGCGGCCCCAGGGCAGTATAATGGATGTTGGGAGTGATGGTAGTGAGAATCCCAGTGCTGATAGTGCTGGAGGAGCAAGGAGCACGCAGACAACAGGTTGCAGTCCAGGGTCTTTACTAGAACAGGTAAATTGACCCACAAACAGTCCCAGCTAGGAGGGGACCTGGATGTCTGAGAGCAACGGGGAAATTGGCCCTGGACAGGGTGAGGGTGTAGGCCTACCGTGCTTTCTGTGCTCCTTCTGGCTATCTCCTCGTTATAGGGTAACAGCCCACGTTTCCGAGCTTTCCGTGTATTCTCGCCTGTATGGCCTGCGACGTGGGTTCCTTTCTGCTCCCAGCCTTGTACTGCTTTGCTGGTCCCTTCTGTTGTGGCAGGGCCTCCAGGCTTCTTAAGCCAAGGAATATACAGTCCCCTGCGGACTGGTTATCTGCTGGGGGATGTGGAATCCTCCCAGCCTCAGATACCAAAGTCTGGTAAATTAAGTCCGTTATCTGCCAAGACAGGCTCTCTTCGCCTCTTGTCTCTGGCTTGTGGCTCTCCTACTGCCACACTTTCTCTTAGGTGCAATACAACTGTCCCTCTCTGCTCTGGGACCTGAATCCTGAGACAGGTCGTCCAGCTCTCCCTAACCCTGCCCCCAGCACCAGCTTTTATAGGGGCAGCCTGCTCCCCCTACTGGCCTGAGACAGGAGGTACTGCATGCTAATGTTCCCCTGACTAGAGAACCTCCCCCTTGCTCTCAGACACAGCTTTATTACATTTTGTGGCATCCAGGCCAGGGTGACACATTCCCCCCTAGTGAAATTTAGTACTCCGGGACTATACAATAAACAAAGACAATATGCATACCATAAAACATTAACAGACAGACGACGCACAGATTGAGTTCTTAAGGTCACAGTGTGGACTGTGACCGGGTGTCCATATCACCAATACAATGGGGAGCCTTAACCAGGTGGGGGTCTGTCCTACCCCAAGTCCTTTACAGTCTTAGTTCATTCCTTGGCTAGGCTCCGAACGCAGTCCATACAAGGTCCCGGTTATAAAAAGTCCATCACCTGTGAGTCCTTATGGTAGCTGCAAGAAACTGAAACATAGAATTACCAAACATGCATGTAACTTTGCAAACATTTCAACATTTGGCAACAGGGTTATTTACAATTTTAGTGCGCTCTATATTTTCCAGCGAGCAGGTATCTGCCCTTTTGTGCTCCTGGTTGATCTCCTTAACCCACTGTCTGGTGTTGGACTGACTTGGCTTTCCCCACTAGCGTTAGGGGTACAGCTACCAGCTGGGTGTACAGGTAGGGCAGGCAGCTGTCTGCAGGTCCTTTGGCTTACCGCAGGCATGGCAGGCTCACTGTCAGCAGAGGGTTGACTCTCCTGGGCTGCTGGTACAGGCTCTTCTGCCTCTGGAACCGCTTGCTCCTCTTCACCTTCCGGCTCTGGTGTTGGTTGTTGCTGTGCCGGTTACAGGAAATGCAGGACGGGTACCACTATGGCATCATTTATTCGAGTCCAGGACTGAGGGAACTCTCCGAGAACGGTGCTGATCATTTCTTCCTTGTCCTCTGCGGGTCCAAGGTCACTCTGATCCTCTTCTGCACTACGGAGTTGCTCGGGGCATCTTTTGAGGTGGTCTTTGGAGACGGTACTAGTGGTTTCTCCTCCGTCGTTGGTGATCACGCACACCTTCGGGTTGTCGTGATCAGACTGCAGTATGGTGTAGGGCTCCCTTTCCCACTGGTCGTCCAACTTATGAAGCCTTCTCTTTCGCTTCAGGACTTGCTCACCAGGTTCTAGGGGACCAGCAGGGGAGTGTTGGTTGAAGAGTCTTTCTTTCCTTTCTCTCACCTGGGCCAGGCTCTTCTCCACACTCTCCTGTACCTTCTTGTACTGCAGTTGCCTTTCCGTATCCCAGTCTGCATCCGGGGAGGTGTCCTCAGGTGTTAGGACTCCCATCTCCAGGTCTACGGGCAGCTTACCTGGTCTGGCTCGCATCAGGTAAGCCGGGGTGCAGTTGGTAGCATTCACCGGGATATGATTGTATAAGTCTATCAGGTCCGGCAGTTTTTCTGGCCACAGGCTGCGTTCCTCCAGGGGCAACGTCTTCAGGAGATCGATAACTATATTGTTCATCTTCTCACACATCCCGTTGGTTTGTGGATGGTAAGGCGTTGTACGAATCTTCTTACAGCCATAGAGGTTGCAGAACTCTTGGAAGATTTCAGCCTCAAACGCTGGACCCTGGACAGTCAGGACCTGTTCCTGATACCCGTGTGGACGACAGAAGTATTGCTGGAAGGCTCTGGCCGCTGTTTGGGCTGTCAAGTCTTTTACCGGGACCACCACAAGAACACGGGAATAGTGGTCAACGATTGTCAGGGCATAGATGTACCCTGACCAGCTTGGAGCCAACTTGACGTGGTCTAGAGCTACCAGCTCAAGAGGCTGCGTGGTGACGATGGGCCTCAAGGGTGTCTTCTGACTGGCACGGTCCTTCCTCCTTAGGTGACAAGGGCCACAGTCTCTGCACCACTTCTCTACAGCCCCTCTCATGCCGACCCAAAAGAACCGTCCTCTTAGCAGGAACTCCAGTTTCTTCCAACCGAAGTGCCCCGCTCTGTCATGGTAAGCCCCCAGGACCATAGCTGCATCCCGCCTTGGGACCACGACTTGCCAGGTCAGCTCGTGAGTCCGCTGGTTGACAATCCTTCTGCACAGCTTGCCTTCGAAGAGGAACAGCTTGCTCTTCTCCTTTCACAGCTGCTTGGCTTCCTCTGGAGCATCCGGATCCATGCGGGCGTCCTCCTGGGTCAGCAGATCTTTCACCAGGCGGATGGCAGGGTCACTATCTTGGGTCTCGGCCCAGCTGTGGTGAGGTAGGGGATTGATTATCACGGTTGTTAGATCCTCCTTCTTCACGCGGTGGGAGTATTGAGCGGCTCCATACCGGTGAAACGCGGGGAGTTCTACCTCCTCCAGCTCTTCTGGGTCTTCGTCACCTTCATGTAAGTGAGGCATCCTCGATAGGGTGTCAGCGTTGGCATTGGTTTTGCCTGCCCGGTACTTGATCACGATGTCATAGTTGGAGAGACGGGCCATCCACCGCTGTTCCAGGGCACCAAGTCTTGCATTGTCTAGGTGTGTTAACGGGTTGTTGTCCGTGTACACTGTGAACTTTGCGGAGGCCAGGTAATGCTTGAAGCGTTCCGTCACGGCCCACACCACCGCCAAGAATTCTAGCTTGAAGGAGCTGTAATTCTCCAGGTTCCTCTCGGTGGGCCTCAGCTTCCGGCTGGCGTACGCGATCACCCTTTCTCTGACCTGTTGGTTTTGGGACAGTACGGCTCCCAGTCCCACATTACTGGCGTCCGTGTGGAGAATGAAAGGCTGGCCATAATCAGGGTAGGCCAGGATCTCATCCCCCGTGAGGGCCATCTTTAGCTGGCGGAAGGACTCCTCTTCCGGTTTATCCCACTTGAAGGGTGGCTTTTGACTTCTGGACTTAGACTGTCCGATCAGGAGGTCCTGCATAGGAGCTGCCACCTTAGTGAACACGGGGATGAACCTTCGGTAGTAGCCTACCAACCCGAGAAACTGTTTCACCTCTTTGATGTTCGAGGGGCTTGGCCAGCTCTTGATTGCCGTTACCTTGACAGGGTCGGGGGCTACTCCTTCCGCACTTACCACGTGCCCTAGGTACTGGACCTTTAGTTTCAGCAGGTGACACTTCGATGGTTTCACCTTCAGGCCATAGCCTGCCAGGGCTTCGAACACCTCAGCCAAGTGCTTTAGATGGTCCTCGTAGGTCTTCGAATAGACGATCACGTCGTCCAGGTAAAGTAGGACCATCTCGAAGTTTCGGTGTCCTAGACAGCATTCCATCAGCCGCTGGAAGGTCCCTGGCGCGTTGCAGAGCCCAAAAGGCATACAGTTGAACTCACTCAGTCCCATCGGGGTGGTGAAGGCGGTCTTCTCCTTGTCAGCCTCTGCCACAGGAACCTGCCAGTACCCGCTAGTAAGGTCCAAAGTAGAAAAGAAGCTAGCTGATTTTAGTGCGGCTAAAGACTCTTCTATTCTAGGCAGCGGATATGGGTCTTTGTGGGTGATACGGTTGATTTGTCTATAGTCCACGCACATTCTCATGGTTCTTTTTCACCAGAACCAAGGGGGCTGCCCAGGGGCTACAACTATCTCTAATGACCCCAGCTTCTTTCATCTCTCTTAGCATACCCTTGGCATTCTGATAATGTGCAGGGGGTACAGGTCTGTGCCTCTCTTTTATTGGTGGGTGGCTCCCTGTGGGGATGTGGTATTCTATCCCTTTTACTCTGCCGAAGTCTAGCGGGTGCTTACTAAAGATTCTCTTGTACTCCTGTACCACCCGGTAGACTCCTTGTTTTTGGTGCAGGGGAGTGGAGTCAGCAACCACATAGAGTTTCTGACACCAGTCCTCCTTTTGTTTCTGGGAGCCATTACCCTCCGCCTGAGGAGATGGAGGCAAGGGTTCCACGGCCCTGATAGCTTTGTGTTCGACAACAAACAGCTTGGCGAGTGTAGCGTACCTGGGTAAGTGTACTTCCCTCTCCCCAATGTTGAGGATGCGGACGGGCACCCTCCCATGACGGACATCAGCCACCCCCCGGGCGGTCAAAATGGTGGGCCTGCTGTCTGAGTACACGGGTTCTACCATGGCTTGGTAGTCTCTACCTCTCAACCTGATTGCAGTCCGACACCAGATCATCATTTCACTTTTGGGAGGCATGGAAATGGGGAATGGGTCTTACGCTACCGATCTCACCACCAGACAGTTCTACCTGCTGCCGTCTCATCAGGGCTTTTATCTCCTTGTTGAGGACTCTCTGTTGGCTGGAACTAGCATTCACCGCCACCTGTTGTAGAATTATAATTACCTCTGAAAGACAATTTTTAATTACGTTAGTACCCACAGTTATTTTAGGGTGACTTTCACGATGGTCAATGTCCACAATAATTACTCCCTGTGCCGGCAGTTCAACTTTACCAATTTTAATGGTCATCTTCTTGAACCCCATCTGCGGCACGGGTAAGCCATTACTGGCGATGATGCTCAAGTTACTGTCTGGATACCGCGTTATATCAGCATCAGTCCAATACTGCTTAAAAAGTACATAAGGGATAGTGGTTACTTGCGACCCGGTATCCAGCAAGGCGCTCATGGGGATACCGTCCAGCACCACGGGTAAAACCGGGCGCCCCCCAACGTACTTATCACGCCAATTATAAGGGCCTGGTGGTCTTATGCCTGGAGGTTGGCCCTCTGCCCCAGGTTGGACCCGTTTAAATTACAGTACCTGGAAATGTGTCCGGGCTGGTTGCATCGACGGCAAATGGGCTGTCCATCCTCTGCGTAGCGGTCTGTGGGCCTCCCTCCGAACGACGGGATCCTCCTCTGTAGACGCCACGGGACATCATCCGGACTTGAAGCCAGATCGATGGGTCTTGACGGGTCCACTTGTAATGCCTGGATGGTCCTGGTCAACGCCGCGATGCTCCTGGTCAGCTCCTGGACTTGGTGATGCAGATCTTTCGATGGGGCTTGGTTCAGGGCCTGTGCATCAGCCCCCAAGGAGTCCATAGAGGAGGGCACCGCCTCCTGGTGGTAGGTGAGAGCAGGGTGCCGGGGGTTTATAGCGCCACTTGTTGCGGATTCACGGAGCACCCTTATGGCCCTGTCCTTGAATTGGGCAAAGGTCAGATCAGGGTTCTGAAAGAACATGAGGCGCAGCTGGGTCCTGTGGGCGCTAGACAGCAGACCTTCTATGAACTGTTCTGTTAGGAGCTTATCCGTATCCTGCACGCTGCCTGGGTCAGCTTGTTGGATGGCCCTCAGGGCTTCCTGCAAATTTAGGGCATAGTCTCTGATGCTGTCCTGTGCCCGCTGCTTACATCCATAGAACCTCATTTCAATCTCAGCGGAGCTGCGTTGGTGGTAGTGGGCGCCTCTGTGTCCGACATCTTCCTCCCCCCCTAGTTAAGCGTGGCCTACCTTCCGACGATCCTCTTCTGTAGGCCGCGGCTCCGCTGCTGCTGCTCTGGACGAGGACCTTGCGTCGCGTCCTGATGACGTCAGCATCGCTCTCTCTCCCTTCCAGGACCTTGCGCAGCATCGGTGCATGGGGCGCAGCTTCGGGTCTCGCGCGGTTTGGACGTCCACGCCCTCTTCTTCCCGCGCGGCGTCCTGAAGATGGCGTCCGATGGCGGGAAAGCGGCTGAAGATGGCGGGAGACGGCTGGAAATGGCGGGAAATGGCTCCGGATGGCGGTAAACCTCTTTTCAGGTAAGTGCAAAGTCTTTTTCAGGCGCGCAATACCCGTTTGTGGCGGGTTGGTTTCAATCCTGCCGACTACGCCAAAGCTGACTCGCCCCCTGGGCCGTGGGGCACTCGGATTCGGGCAATAGGGGAATGATGGGAGTAGTAGTGGCAACCCGGTTCCGTGGCTCAGGGTGGTCAGGCCAGTGGTAGTCCATTATGTTCTGATGATTATGTCCGACTACGCCACCCGTGGATTTGCGGTCATTAGGAACCGCCGCTGCAAGGCAGACCGCTGGGGCTGATGAGGTGTGCAGCTATGGTAGTGTGACTCCCCACGGGAAGAGTGCGGCCCCAGGGCAGTATAATGGATGTTGGGAGTGATGGTAGTGAGAGTCCCAGTGCTGATAGTGCTGGAGGAGCAAGGAGCACGCAGACAACAGGTTGCAGTCTAGGGTCTTTACTAGAACAGGTAAATTGACCCACAAACAGTCCCAGCTAGGAGGGGACCTGGATGTCTGAGAGCAACGGGGAAATTGGCCCTGGTCAGGGTGAGGGTGTAGGCCTACCGTGCTTTCTGTGCTCCTTCTGGCTATCTCCTCGTTATAGGGTAACAGCCCACGTTTCCGAACTTTCCGTGTATTCTCGCCTGTATGGCCTGCGATGTGGGTTCCTTTCTGCTCCCAGCCTTGTACGGCTTTGCTGGTCCCTTCTGTTGTGGCAGGGCCTCCAGGCTTCTTATGCCAAGGAATATACAGTCCCCTGCGGACTGGTTATCTGCTGGGGGATGTGGAATCCTCCCAGCCTCAGATACCAAAGTCTGGTAAATTAAGTCCGTTATCTGCCAAGACAGGCTCTCTTCGCCTCTTGTCTCTGGCTTGTGGCTCTCCTACTGCCACACTTCCTCTTAGGTGCAATACAACTGTCCCTCTCTGCTCTGGGACCTGAATCCTGAGACAGGTCGTCCAGCTCTCCCTAACCCTGCCCCCAGCACCAGCTTTTATAGGGGCAGCCTGCTCCCCCTACTGGCCTGAGACAGGAGGTACTGCATGCTAATGTTCCCCTGACTAGAGAACCTCCCCCTTGCTCTCAGACACAGCTTTATTACATTTTGTGGCATCCAGGCCAGGGTGACACACATGCACAATAATCCCTTTATAAACCGCAACAAATAAGCCTATTTGCCAGTAATGTGAATTTATATAACACCTCTCAAAAATCAACCTCAAATCTCTTTTAAAAAAAAGTCTTGGATTATATTTCCATTTACAGTGCCGACCAAAAGAACTGGATATGCACAATTGCTGTAATATAAAGTTATACGTCTGAGCCTACAAATTTAAGCAGCGAACTTGGTTGTATGCATTGAATAAACTGAAGCCTCTCAATATGCAACTGGTTTTATGAGCCTAGTAAGGAATGTTTGATATGTAAATTCTTTGCGATTGCCAGAAGAAGTCTCCAGTTAAATGGTTAACATGAGCCAAATGTATTACTGTATTTCACTATTGTGCATCATATCTGCTTTGATCCTTTTGTTGTGTAATCGCATTGGGATACATACTTTCTAACTTGACAAAAACAAGATGTATTTCTATTTGTAAAATTTTCCTACAGAAAATGATTCCACTATAACGTTAAATAATTTATAGATGTCATAAAGCAGAAGACAGGCAGTGGAGTATGAGAAAAGGCCTAACATGCTGAAGTCTTATTGAAAACACTTTGAATCAGATGGCTAAATGATAACCAGTTGTGATAGCTACCCGCATATTTTAAAATATATGTGCACTAGCTTTCACCCGCGGCTTCGCTCGCGTGGAATTTGGTCTGCCACATTAAGTTTCGTGACAGATCATTTTAATAGTAAAAAAAATAATCTTAATAGTAAAAAAAATAATCTTAATAGTAAAAAAAAATAATCTTATTTAGTTACTCGTACATCCAAAATTTCAGATGTCTAACTTCGAAACTGACGGATTCCATACAATCTTTGAACCCCTATAATATGAAGAGGGAAACTCTTGAGGGTGGAATTATCAAAATTCCTTTCTTAGTGCTCATGTAAGCTATAATAGAACCTATCTGCAAATTTCAAGATGCTAAGTTCAGTGGATTCGGCTGTGCGTTGACCGCTAGGTGTGTCAGTCAATCAGGTTTACAGTTTTATATAATCTTCGCCTGTATGGTGTGTTTATAAAAAGTAGCCCTATGTCCTTCCCCAGGCTTGAAATTATCCATATCAAATTTCATCACAAACGGATTACTAAACACTGATTAATAAACAGGATAGACTGAAGTTACTTGCGTTTAATATTGTTCGTGTTAGTAAAAAATTAGTATGTAATTGGAATAATGGACATCTGCAGGTAATTTATCTATGTATTTTTACTGCAATATACTCCTGTAAACTATGTTATTTGATTTCTTTCGTTCAGCGAAAATATGTAGATTTTGCGATTTAGAAACACGTGAGCAAGCTACGTATAGCTGACCGTGGGAAAAACAGGGCATGCCTAAATGTATCCCCGCTACCTTCAAAGTTTGCCCTTGCGATTTATTGATGGTCATTGAAAATGCAACTTTAAGTGGGAACTGCAAACGTTTGAAATTAAAGGGTAAGTTATTGGGTATTATTGGGATGCGTGGTATAAGAATATTTTTACCCTTAGCTTCTCCAGTTAAAATTGTGGCCTTTACAATGTGCCTGCCTAGTTCAGTGACTCGCAATCTAGTGCCATTACATAATCTCGGGGCGTCCAAGTTGCGCATTAACAAAACGAGTATACCGACCTTTAATTCGAGCTTATGAGATGGGACCCCGGATAGCTCCAAAGAGTTAAGAAACTCCACGGGGTAGCTCGTACAGTCTTCAGATGACATGACTGTGTCGATGGAGTTGTAGGTTGTTGCATCGCTGGTTACTTGGTCCAAGATAATTTTATTGATTTTCGCAACTGTTTAATTTCTTGGTGCTAGTATAGTTCTTTCACATAGCCAATTTTCATCGTGGATGTTTTGTTGCAAATTTGGAAAAACTTGAGCAATAAGTGCGTCTTCCGAATCCACAACATGACAAAATTGGTTAGTGAATAGAACCATACCTTCTTCGTCAGTTTCGATTCGACCTTCACCGATCTCGAGCAGTTTTTCAGCGTACGCGCCCGACTCTAGATCACTGAATAACTGGACACGCATGTTGGTGGTGAGGTGAAGCTTTTCAACTTTGGTCCATAAATATGAGGATTTCAGACATGCGTTAATTTCGTTTGCTGCAGTGCCTCGCTCGATGACAGGCAAAGTTTGCCTAAAGTCCCCAGCCAATAAAACAACCACACCACCCATTATTGTTTGTTTACTGTGTAAGTCTTGTAGACAACGATCAAGAGCTTCGATGGTGCGTTTGTGTGACATTGTGCACTCGTCCCACACGATTAGTTTGCACTGTTGCAGCAGGAGGCCACGGGCGCTGCTCTTGCTGATATTACACGATGGGGTTTCTTCGTTCACCAGAATAAGAGGTAATTTAAAGACTGAATGTGCCGTCCGTCCACCGCTTAGCAATGTTGCAGCAATTCCAGAGGAAGCAACAGCTAATGCAACGTTATGACCGCTACGAATTTTTGCTAAAAGTAAATTAAGCAAGAAAGTTTTTCCTGTACCACCCGGGGCATCAAGGAAAAAAAGTCCGCCTTCACCATTCTCAACTCGTCCTACTATTTTGTGATAAATGTCTCTTTGATCAGGTAGCAAACATGGCTCAGTTTCGCAAACGTGAGCGTCTAACTGGTTGGTATCATAGCTTAGCTCTTTTATCAACTCGTTCGACAGCTCTCCTCTACGCCGCAGTGAGGGTAGACCAAAATCGGACAATTTCTTTCCAGAAATTATTAATATTTTGTCCTCGATAAGCCCCAACGCCTCATTGAAACAGAGATCATCGTTAACGTGATCCATTCTTTCAAATCTGTGCATGATATCCTCTGATAACGCAGTTTTATACTTGTGCCAGAGCTGTAGAGGATTGAATAAACCGCAAGTGCATATCAATATGGTAAACAGCTCTCTTATTTGCACCGGGGAGCGACATAGCACGGCCTCTTCTAAGGTGGTATCCCAGTGGTTATCATCTTCCAAAAACCCCATCTTCTCACACACCTGCTGAAAAGTTGCAAGTTCTTGACCTTCAAATGTTTTTAAATCCGAGAAGTTGGTTGGACCCCTTATTACATTTAGCAGCATGCGCAAGCAATAACATTCAAAATTGCTAACGTGCACCGTGTAAATGCGACCTAGAGCGTCTCCTGCCTTCACACGTGGCCAGCCATCGACAGGTGTTCCTTTTAAACGACGTTTCCATTGCTTCCCTGCTACATTCCAAGTATAGTAGCGAGGCACGTCAATGTAAAGTAATGTTTTTGCAAACGTATCACTTTGGCACAACAGGAAAAATGCAGTTAGTGTAGTTTTAGGTGGTGCTTCTAATCTCTCTCTAAAATTATTTTCCGTAAAGTAAACCCTCTCGCCATTGGGTAAATGAATCGCGAGATGAGTGACTGTTGGGCTGTCTCTCGTGCAGAGGCAGACCTAAGATCCGCCACGCTGCTTCGCTACTACTAACATATCGGCCGGTTCTAAAGGTCTGCACCTCATCTCTTGGGTCAATGTTAACATTCCCTTGCTGGCGGATGTTAAAAATAGCCTGGTCGCTACCCTTACTAATATATTTACAAATATATTTTATCGCCAGTACCGTATTACAGAACTCTACATTTAAATGAGAATTAAAATTTTTTGATAAGAGTGGAGAATATGGGACCACCCAGCTATTGTCCACCAATATTTCCTGTGTTCCTCTACGGGTTTTTATAATCATCGTGCGTCCACCATTCTCTGGTGCTCTGCGCCTGTACAAAGGATAACCTTTGTCATTGGTTTGAGTATCTTTTAAAAGCTTCCTCGGATATTTTTTGGTACATTTTCCTTCCTTCATGCATGGCGATGAAGAATCGAATGTACCACATGGCCCGTGAATCATATTCTTTTGATCGGTTTCTGGGTTTGGTATCTCAGTACATATGATTTCGTCAATTTGGTTCGGATGCAATTTTTCCTTTAACCACAGCAGTAAGTGCACATGAGGCAAACCTCGCTTTTGCCACTCGATCGAGTACATGAAGCATTGCATATCACCAAATATGTTACCTTTTGTAAGTAGAGCTACCAACTTCTGTACTTTTATTCTAAATATTCGAGCTGTTAAGTCATGTCTGTCCGTGGAATTTTGACCAGCCATAAGCTCTTTGGTGATTTCTGGCCAAGCGGGGTTGCAAGTCATTGTAATAAATAAATCAGGCCTCCCATAATTACGTACATATGTGAACGCATCTTGTGTGTATTCGTGTAGGTATCTCGGGCTATTTACAAATGATGACGGGAGAATCACCATCTGACCTAAGTTATTTAGATATAAATCCGCATCATTTTTTATTGCATCTTGCAAGTGAATATAATTTTCTGCGCGCAGTTTTTTTTTATTTAAAGAAATGAACCTTAAGCGCTCACTTTCCATCTTTACATACATGTCGACCAGAAAACTGATGAAGTAGGAGCCTATACTTAAGCATCAAATTAAAATCGCTGCGACGGACCATCAAGTGAAAGGCATAAAAATCTTTGCAGGACACCTTTTTGCTTGGCATTGCTTGTTTGGTAATTGGATTTTTCTGAGGAATATCAATGCTGTACCCCTCTTGTCCTTTCCAAAAAATTATTGGGTACTCGAGAGCGTCATAGAATCTATGTGTATCGGGAACCCTAGTGAGCATGCCATCGCGCGGCTGCACAACGATGTCCCGAGACATAGTTTGTTCGCTACTAACTATTACAGCAGCTATTTCATTTGTAGTAGGGGCATTGAATCGTCTCTCATGTTGACCACGTGGTACACGGTCTGGGTGAATCACTACTTTGAAATGATCGTCATTGATCATTCTGTCTCTAGCCGTTTTAAATTCAGGCACCAAAATGTTGTGGTCGTGAAGTACTCGTTGTAATTTTTTAACTATGTTTCTATCTATGCTTTGCACGCACTCAGTACGCCTGTTGATTGGTTCTTCTTCGTCACTATGAAATAAACTTGTAAAAATTGTGGTTGCGAAATAGACGTAGGAATTAAAGAACCGATACGGTGGTATACTTGTCTTTGTATTGTAAAGGTCGGGCAAAACCCTGGCATTGAGACAATTTGATCTGCTCCAAAAGACGTCATATGAAAGCACATGTTGTTTTTTTGTATATTATTTAGAAAAAGGCGAGATTCATCAGTTTCATTAGAGAAAAGCTCTTTTAAAGGTTGAACTGGCTCGTCTATATAAGGAAGAGCTACTTTCCCGCCCAAACAACACATACCTGCTGCTTCCTCTTTCCACTTAAGAGCTCCGCAATATTTGCAATCTATGGTCATTGCTTCTATTTTTATAAGCTTGTTAGTTTCATAATCAAGAGTCTCGTCATACTCAAATGCAGCTTTATTAAACAATATCCATGTATTTCTTGTAAATGTTTGACGTCGCTGTGCTGCCCTTTCAGCAACAGTGCGTCTGCGAGATTCGGCCATTTCATAAGTTTCAGTGGCTCTTTGGGACGCCATGTAAGTCGCTTGCTGCTGACGTCGAGCTTGGGACTGTTCTGGAGTTTCAGCAGCCCGTTGAGACGCCAGATACTCCGCATGCTGTTCACGTCAGGCTTGGGACTGTTCTTGAGTTTCAGCAGCCCGTTGAGATGCCAAAAACTCCGCATTCCGTTCACGTCGGGCTTGGGATTGTTCTGGAGTCTTTGCAGCTCTATGTGCCGCACAACGCACCGCCTGCTCAAGCCTTCGTTGCTTGGCTTATTGAGACGTCTCATCACGTCTAATTATTTTCATAGCTCGGGTTTTATTAGAGCTTTGCGAAATGTTAGACTTACGCTTTCGCGACATTTTTATAAGTACTAATTACTAAATAGGTACTTAGTAAAGTTCAAACAAAATACTAAAACAATCTAATTAGTTATATTATGATCGCTGTACAGACGATATCAGTTGTATATGACTGGTCTATGAGGAGCAGCTGTGGCGCGGTTACCCATAGCAACCATTCCCAGTGCTCTGTGGGAGCTGAGAGCAGCCTGCTGGTGCTGTGGGTGACATACTGCGCTGCACACTCACAGGGCTGTGCTGCACACAGGAGGGGAGGACGCCATTTGTGTAGCGCTGCTGCCGGTGCTGTCAGGCTGCAGTGTGTGCATCCTCCATGGAGCCGCGCTCAGGTTACTGCCCCTCCCCGTGTGTGAGTCACTTCCCCTCCGCCCAGGTGAGGCGCTCGGAACTTTCCCGGCTGCAGCAGCTGGCGCAGGTGAGCGCATGTTTTATTATACGGTGTTATGTGGAGGGACAATGGCGGCGGGGACCCCCTGTGTGAGGACAATGACGGCCCGGTGCCCCCGGGCAACCTGCAGGAGGAAGCCTCACACTTCACACTCACACTTATTTAAATGGCTGATTTACAGCAGTCAGAAGAGATTGATAATACAATAATTTACCCATAGAGGATCATTGTATAGTGAGGTCACAGTTGCCGCCTGTCCACAGTCAGAATACAGGGGTGATCATATACCGTGGCCAGGTACAAGTGTGGCACAGGGGGTTCACACACGACCCCCTGGGACTGACATTTCCTAGAAACTTTGGCAGCTGTCAGTCATGAGCTCACCCTGATACATTACACTCTGGAAACAGTTGAAGGGAGAAGGATAATTTATGACATTTTCTCAGACTTAAAAAAAAAAATAAAAAAAAAAAAACACAGAAAACAGCCCATATGTCAGGAACAAGTTACTAGGGAACTACACGTCCCAGCATGGCCTGCCCGTGCCCACAGCCCGGGGGGAGTGTGAGGCTTCCTCCTGCAGGTTGCCCGGGGGCACCGGGCCGTCATTGCCATCACACAGGGGGTCCCCGCCGCCATTGTCCCTCCACATAACACCGTATAATAAAACATGCGGTCACCTGCGCCAGCTGCTGCAGCCGGGAAAGTTCCGAGCGCCTCACCTGGGCGGAGGGGAAGTGACTCACACACGGGGAGGGGCAGTAACCTGAGCGTGGCTCCATGGAGGATGCACACACTGTAGCCTGACAGCACCGGCAGCAGCGCTACACAAATGGCGTCCTCCCCTCCTGTGTGCAGCACAGCCCTGTGTGTGTGCAGCCCAGCATGTCACCCACAGCACCAGCAGGCTGCTCTCAGCTCCCACAGAGCACTGGGAATGGTTGCTATGGGTAACCGCGCCACAGCTGCTCCTCATAGACCAGTCATATACAACTGATATCGTCTGTACAGCTATCGTAATATAACTAATTAGATTGTTTTAGTATTTTATTTGAACTTTACTAAATACATATTTTGTAATTAGTACTTATAAAAATGCCGCGAAAGCGTAAGTCTAACATTTCGCAAAGCTCTAATAAAGCCCGAGCTATGAAAATAATTAGACGTGATGAGACGTCTCAACAAGTCGAGCAACGAAGGCTTGAGCAGGCGGTGCGTTGTGTGGCACATAGAGCTGCAGAGACTCCAGAACAATGCCAAGCCCGACGTGAATGGAATGCGGAGTTTTTGGCATCTCAACGGGCTGCTGAAACTCAAGAACAGTCCCAAGCCCGACGTGAACAGCATGCGGAGTATCTGGCGTCTCAACGGGCTGCTGAAACTCCAGAACAGTCCCAAGCTCGACGTCAGCAGCAAGCGACTTACATGGCGTCCCAAAGAGCCACTGAAACTTATGAAATGGCCGAATCTCGCAGACGCACTGTTGCTGAAAGGGCAGCACAGCGACGTCAAACATTTACAAGAAATACATGGATATTGTTTAATAAAGCTGCATTTGAGTATGACGAGACTCTTGATTATGAAACTAACAAGCTTATAAAAATAGAAGCAATGACCATAGATTGCAAATATTGCGGAGCTCTTAAGTGGAAAGAGGAAGCAGCAGGTATGTGTTGTTTGGGCGGGAAAGTAGCTCTTCCTTATATAGACGAGCCAGTGCAACCTTTAAAAGAGCTTTTCTCTAATGAAACTGATGAATCTCGCCTTTTTCTAAATAATATAAGAAAATACAACATGTGCTTTCATATGACGTCTTTTGGAGCAGATCAAATTGTCTCAATGCCAGGGTTTTGCCCGACCTTTACAATACAAGGACAAGGATACCACCATATCGGTTCTTTAATTCCTACGTCCATTTCGCAACCACAATTTTTAGAAGTTTATTTCATAGGTGACGAAGAAGAACAAATCAACAGGCGTACTGAGTGCGTGCAAAGCGTAGATAGAAACATAGTTTCATAGTACTTCACGACCACAACATTTTGGTGCATGAATTTAAAACGGCTAGAGACAGAATGATCAATGACGATCATTTCAAAGTAGTGATTCACCCAGACCGTGTTCCACATGGTCAACATGAGAGACGATTCAATGCCCCTACTACAAATGAAATAGCTGCTGTAATAGTTAGTAGCGAACAAACTATGTCTCGGGACATCGTTGTGCAGCCGCGCGATGGCATGCTCACTAGGGTTCCCGATACACATAGAATCTATGACGCTCTCGAGTACCCAATATTTTTTGGAAAGGACAAGAGGGGTAGAGCATTGATATTCCTCAGATAAATCCAATTACCAAACAAGCAATGCCAAGCAAAAAGGTGTCCTGCAAAGATTTTTATGCCTTTCACTTGATGGTCCGTCGCAGCGATTTTAATTTGATGCTTAAGTGTAGGCTCCTACTTCATCAGTTTCTGGTCGACATGTATGTAAAGATGGAAAGTGAGCGCTTAAGGTTCATTTCTTTAAATAAAAAAAAACTGCGCGCAGAAAATTATATTCACTTGCAAGATGCAATAAGAAATGATGCGGATTTGGATCCAAATAACTTAGGTCAGATGGTGATTCTCCCGTCATCATTTGTAAATAGCCCGAGATACCTATGTGACACCCTGGCCTGGATGCCACAAGTGTAATTAAAGCTGTGTCTGAGAGCAAGGGGGAGGTTCTCTAGTCAGGGGAACATTAGCATGCAATGCCTCCTGTCTCAGGCCAGTAGGGGGAGCAGGCTGCCCCTATAAAAGCTGGTGCTGGGGGCAGGGTTAGAGAGAACTTGAAGGCCTGTCTCAGGACTGAGACTTGTCCCGGAGCAGAGCAGGGACAGAAAGTTGTATTGCACCTAAGAGGAAGTGTGGCAGGAGGAGAGCCACAAGCCAGAGACAAGAGGCGAAGTGAGCCTGTCTTGGCAGATAATAGACTTACTTTACCAGACTTTGGTGTCTGAGGCTGGGAGGATTCTACATTCTCCAGCAGATAACCAGTCCGCAAGGGACTGTATATTCCTTGGCCTAAGAAGCCTGGAGGCCCTGCCACAACCGAAGGGACCAGTAAAGCCGTACAAGGCTGGGAGCAGAAAGGAACCCACGTCGCAGGCCATACAGGCGAGAATACATGGAAAGCTCGGAAACGTGGGCTGTTACTCTATAAGGATGAGATAGCCAGAAGGAGCGCAGAAAGCACGGTAGGCCTACACCCTCACCCTGACCAGGGCCAATTTCCCCGTTGCTCTCAGACATCCAGGTCCCCTCCTAGCCGGGACTATTTATGGGTCAGTTTACCTGTTTTAGTAAAGATCCTGGACTGCAACTTGTTTCTGTGTGCTCCTTGCTCCTCCAGCACTATCGGCACCGGGACTCTCACTACCATCACTCCCACCATCCACCACACTGCCCTGGGGCCGCACTCTTCCCGTGGGGAGTCACACCATCCCAGCTGCATATATCATCAGCCCCAGCGGTCTGCCCTGCAGCGGCGGTTCCTAATGACCGCAAATCCACGGGTGGCGTAGTCGGACATAATCAATAGCACATAACGGACTACCACTGGCCTGACCACCCTGAGCCACGGAACCGGGTTGCCACTACTACCCCCATCATTCCCTATTGCCCGGATCCGAGTGCCCCACGGCCCAGGGGGCGAGTCAGCTTTGGCGTAGTCGGCAGGATTGCAACCAACCCGCCACAAACGGGTATTGCGTGCCTAGAAAAGACTTTGAACTTACCTGAAAAGAGGTTTCCCGCCGTCCGGAGCCGTTTCCCGCCATTTCCAGCCGTCTCCCGCCATCTTTCATCGGTTCCCGCCATTTTCAGCTGTTTTCCCGCCATCGGACGCCATCTTCAGGATGCCGCGCAGGAAGAAGAGGGGCGTGGACGTCCAAACCGCGCAAGATCCGAAGCTCCGCCCCACACACCGATGCTGCGCAAGGTCCTGGAAGGGAGAGAGAGCGACGCTGATGTCATCAGGACGCGACGCAAGGTCCTCGTCCAGAGCAGCAGCAGAGGAGCCGTGGCCTACAGAAGAGGATCGTCGGAAGGTAGGCCACGCTTAACTAGGGGGGAGGAAGATGTCGGACACAGAGGCGCCCACTACCACCAACGCAGCTGCAGCAGCGGTGATGCCCTTTTCCCTGCCCTACATCCCTAGAGCGGCCTGGCTGCCCAAGTACTCAGGGGAGCCCCATGCCCTAACTGACTTTAAGGAAAGGCTGTACAGTTTCTTCCAAGTCTACCCCCTGACAGAGGAACAGAAGGTCAGCATACTAACAGGGCAGTTAATTGGCGCAGCCCAAAGGGAGGAAAAATCATGGCCCACTGAGGAGAAAAGGACTGTGAAGGGTATTCTGGCCTGGCTGCGGGGTACCTTTGACACACGTACCTCTGCTGAGATTAAAATGAGGTTCTATGGATGTATGCAGCGGGCACAGGACAGCATTAGAGACTATGCCCTAAATCTGCAGGAAGCCTTGAGGGCTATTCAACAAACTGACCCTGGCAGTGTGCAGGAAACGGATAAGCGGCTAACAGAACAATTCATAGAAGGTCTGCTGTCTAGCACCCACAGGGCCCAACTGCGCCTCATGTTCTTTCAGAACCCCGACCTGACCTTTGCCCAATTTAAGGACAGGGCCATAAGGGTGCTCCGTGAATCTACAACCAGTGGCGCTATAAATCCCCGGCGCCCTGCTCTCACCTACCACCAGGAGGCGGCGCCCTCCTCTATGGACCCCGTGGGGGCTGATGCACAGGCCCTGAACGAAGCCCCGTCGAAAGACCTGCACCACCAAGTCCAGGAGCTGACCAGGAGCGTCGCGGCGTTGACCAGGACCGTCCAGGCGTTGCAAGTGGACCCGTCAAGACCCATCGAGCTGGCTTCACGTCCGGAGGAGGTCCGTGGCGTCGACAGAGGAGGATCCCGTCGTTCCGAGGGAGGCCCACAGACCGCTACGCAGAGGATGGACAGCCCATTTGCCGTCAATGCAACCAGCCCGGACACATTTCCAGGTACTGTAATTTAAACGGGTCCAACCTGGGGCAGAGGGCCAACCCCCAGGCATAAGATCACCAGGCCCTTATAATTGGCGTGATAAGTACGTTGGGGGGCGCCCGGTTTTACCCGTGGTGCTGGACGGTATCCCCATGAGCGCCTTGCTGGATACTGGGTCGCAAGTAACCACTATCCCTTATATACTTTTTAAGCAGTATTGGACTGATGCTGATATCACAGGGTATCCAGACAGTAACTTGAGCATCATCGCCAGTAATGGCTTAACCGTGCCGCAGATGGGGTTCAAGGAGATGACCATTAAGATTGGTAAAGTTGAACTGCCGGCACAGGGAGTAATTATTGTGGACATTGACCGTCGTGAAAGTCACCCTAAAATAACTGTGGGTACTAACGTGATTGAAAATTGTCTTTCAGAGGTAATTGTAATTCTACAACAGGTGGCGGTGAATGCTAGTTCCAGCCAACAGAGAGTCCTCAACAAGGAGATAAAAGCCCTGATGAGACGACAGCAGGTAGAACTGTCTGGTGGTGAGATCGGTAGCGTAAGACTGAGTGACCCATTCCCCATTTCCATGCCTCCCAAAAGTGAAATGATGATCTGGTGTCGGACTGCAATCGGGTTGAGAGGTAGAGACTACCAAGCCATGGTAGAACCCGTGTACTCAGACAGCAGGCCCACCATTTTGACAGCCAGGGGGGTGGTTGATGTCCGTCATGGGAGGGTGCCCGTTCGCACTCTCAACATTGGGGAGAGAGAGGTACACTTACCCAGGTACGCTACACTTGCCAAACTGTTTGTTGTCGAACACAAAGCTATCAGGGCCGTGGAAGCCTTGCCTCCATCTCCTCAGGCTGAGGGTAATGGCTCCCAGAAACAAAAGGAGGACTGGTGCCAGAAACTCCATGTGGTTGCTGACTCCACTCCCCTGCACCAAAAACAAGGAGTCTACCGGGTGGTCCAGGAGTACGAGAGAATTTTTAGTAAGCACCCACTAGACTTCGGCAGAGTAAAGGGGATAGAACACCACATCCCCACAGGGAGCCACCCACCAATAAAAGAGAGACACAGACCTGTACCCCCTGCACATTATCAGAACGCAAAGGGCATGCTAAGAGAAATGAAAGAATCTGGGGTCATTAGAGACAGCTGTAGCCCCTGGGCAGCCCCCTTGGTTCTGGTGAAAAAGAAAGACGGCACCATGAGAATGTGCGTGGACTATAGACAAATCAACCGTATCACCCACAAAGACGCATATCTGCTGCCTAGAATAGAAGAGTCTTTAGCCGCACTAAAATCAGCTAACTTCTTTTCTAATTTGGACCTTACTAGCGGGTACTGGCAGGTTCCTGTGGCAGAGGCTGACAAGGAGAAGATCGCCTTCACCACCACGATGGGACTGAGCGAATTCAACTGTATGCCTTTCGGGCTCTGCAGCGCACCAGGGACCTTCCAGCGGCTGATGGAACGCTGTCTAGGGCACCGAAACTTCGAGACGGTCCTCCTTTACCTGGACGACGTGATCATCTATTCGAAGACCTACGAGGACCATCTCAAGCACCTGGCCGAGGTGTTCGAAGCCCTGGCAGGCTATGGCCTGAAGGTGAAACCATCGAAGTGTCACCTGCTGAAACCAAAGGTCCAGTACCTAGGGCACGTGGTAAGCGCGGAAGGAGTGGCCTCTGACCCTGACAAGGTCACGGCAATCAAGAGCTGGCCAAGCCCCTTGAACATCAAGGAGGTGAGACAGTTTCTCGGGTTGGTAGGCTACTACCGAAGGTTCATCCCCGGGTTCACTAAGATGGCAGCTCCTATGCAGGACCTCCTGATCGGACAGTCTAAGTCCAGGAGTCAAAAGCCACCCTTCAAGTGGGATAAACCGGAAGAGGAGTCCTTCCGCCAGTTGAAGATGGCCCTCACGGGGGATGAGATCCTGGCCTACCCTGATTATGGCCAGCCTTTTATCCTTCACACAGATGCCAGTAATGTGGGACTGGGAGCCGTACTGTCCCAAAACCAACAGGGCAGAGAAAGGGTGATCGCGTACGCCAGCCGGAAGCTGAGACCCACCGAGAGGAACCCGGAGAATTACAGCTCCTTCAAGCTAGAATTCTTGGTGGTGGTGTGGGCCGTGACGGAACGCTTCAAGCATTACCTGGCCTCCGCAAAGTTCACCGTGTACACGGACAACAACCCGTTGACACACCTGGACAATGCAAGACTGGGTGCCCTAGAATAGCGGTGGATGGCCCGTCTCTCCAACTATGACTTCGTGATCAAGTACCGGGCCGGCAAAACCAATGCCAATGCTGACGCCGTATCGAGGATTCCTCACTTACCTGAAGGTGACGAAGACCCAGAAGAGCTGGAGGAGGTAGAACTCCCCGCGTTTCACCGTTATGGAGCCGCTCAATACTCCAACCGCGTGAAGGAGGAGGATCTAACAACCATGATGATAAATCCCCTACCTCACCACAGCTGGGCCGAGACCCAAGATAGTGACCCTGCCATCCGCCTGGTGAAAGATCTGCTGACCCACGAAGATGCCCGCCTAGATCCGGATGCTCCAGAGGCAGCCAAGCAGCTATGGAAAGAGAAGAGCAAGCTGTTCCTCTACGAAGGCAAGTTGTGCAGAAGGATTGCCAACCACCGGACGCACGAGCTGACCTGGCAAGTCGTGGTCCCAAGGCGGGATGCAGCTATGGTCCTGGGGGCTTACCATGACAGAGCGGGACACTTCGGTTGGAAGAAACTGGAGTTCCTGCTAATAGGAAGGTTCTTTTGGGTTGGCATGAGAGGAGCTGTAGAAAAATGGTGCAGAGACTGTGGCCCTTGTCACCTAAGGAGGAAGGACCGTGCCAGCCATAAGACACCCTTGAGGCCCATCATCACCACGCAGCCTCTTGAGCTGGTAGCTCTGGACCATGTCAAATTGGCTCCCAGCCGGTCAGGATACATCTATGCCCTGATAATCGTGGACCACTATTCCCGTTTTCTCGTGGTGGTCACGGTAAAAGACTTGACAGCCAAACAGCGGCCAGAGCCTTCCAGCAATACTTCTGTCGTCCACACGGGTATCCGGAACAGGTCCTGACAGACCAGGGTCCAGCGTTCGAGGCTGAAATCTTCCAGGAGTTCTGCAAACTCTATGGCTGTAAGAAAATTCATACAACGCCTTACCACCCACAAACCAACGGGATGTGTGAGAAGATAAACAATATAGTCATTGATCTCCTGAAGACGTTGCCCCTGGAGGAACGCAGCCTGTGGCCAGAAAAACTGCCGGACCTGATAGACTTATACAATCATATCCCGGTGAACGCTACCAACTGCACCCCGGCTTACCTGATGCGAACCAGACCAGGTAAGCTGCCCGTAGACCTGGAGATGGGAGTCCTAACACCTGAGGACACCTCCCCGGATGCGGACTGGGATACAGAAAGGCAACTGCAGTACAAGAAGGTACAGGAGATTGTGGAGAAGAGCCTGGCCCAGGTGAGAGAGAAGCAAGAAAGACTCTTCAACCAACACGCCCCTGCTGGTCCCCTAGAACCTGGTGAGCAGGTCCTGAAGCGGAAAAGAAGGCTACATAAGTTGGACGACCAGTGGGAAAGGGAACCCTACACCGTACTGCAGTCTGATCACGACAACCCGAAGGTGTGCGTGATCACCAAGGACGGAGGAGAAACCACTAGTGTCGTCTAGAGAGACCACCTCAAAAGGTGCCCCGAGCAACTCCGTAGTGCAGAAGAGGATCAGAGTGACCTTGAACCCGCAGAGGACAAGGAAGAAATGATCAGCACCGTTCTCGGAGAGTTCCCTCAGTCCTGGACTCACATAAATGATGCCATAGTGGTACCCGTCCTGCATTTCCTGCAACCGGCACAGCAACAACCAACACCAGAGCCGAAAGGTGAAGAGGAGCAAGCGGTTCCAGAGGCAGAAAAGCCTGTACCAGCAGCCCAGGAGAGTCAACCCTCTGCTGACAGTGAGCCTGCCATGCCTGTGGTAAGCCAAAGGACCCGCAGACAGCTGCCTGCCCTACCTGTACACCCAGCTGGTAGCTGTACCCCTAATGCTAGTGGGGAAAGCCAGGTTGGTCCACCACCAGACAGTGGGCTACGTAGGTCAACCAGGAGCACAAAAGGGCAGATACCCGCTCGCTGGAAAATATAGAGCGCACTAAGATTGTAAATGACCCTGTTACCAAATGTTGAATTGTTTGCCAAGTTACATGCATGCTTGGTAATTCTGTGTTTCAGTTTCTTGCAGTTACCGTAAGGACTCACAGGTTATGGACTTTTTATAACCGGGACCTTGTATGGACTGCGTTCGGAGCCTAACCATGGAATGAACTAAGACTGTGAAGGACTTGGGGTAGGACAGACCCCCACCTGGTTAAGGCTCCCCGTTGTGCTGGTGATATGGACACCTGGTCACAGGCCACACTGTGACCTTAAGAACTCAATTTGTGTGTCGTCTGTCTATTAATGTTTTATGGTTATGCATATTGTCTTTGTTTATTGTTTAGTCCCGGAGTATTAAATTTCACTAGGGGGGGAATGTGTCACCCTGGCCTGGATGCCACAAGTGTAATTAAAGCTGTGTCTGAGAGCAAGGGGGAGGTTCTCTAGTCAGGGGAACATTAGCATGCAATGCCTCCTGTCTCAGGCCAGTAGGGGGAGCAGGCTGCCCCTATAAAAGCTGGTGCTGGGGGCAGGGTTAGAGAGAACTTGAAGGCCTGTCTCAGGACTGAGACTTGTCCCAGAGCAGAGCAGGGACAGAAAGTTGTATTGCACCTAAGAGGAAGTGTGGCAGGAGGAGAGCCACAAGCCAGAGACAAGAGGCGAAGTGAGCCTGTCTTGGCAGATAAAAGACTTACTTTACCAGACTTTGGTGTCTGAGGCTGGGAGGATTCTACATTCTCCAGCAGATAACCAGTCCGCAAGGGACTGTATATTCCTTGGCCTAAGAAGCCTGGAGGCCCCGCCACAACCGAAGGGACCAGTAAAGCCGTACAAGGCTGGGAGCAGAAAGGAACCCACGTCGCAGGCCATACAGGCGAGAATACACGGAAAGCTCGGAAACGTGGGCTGTTACTCTATAAGGAGGATATAGCCAGAAGGAGCGCAGAAAGCACGGAAGGCCTACAACCTCACCCTGACCAGGGCCAATTTCCCCGTTGCTCTCAGACGTCCAGGTCCCCTCCTAGCCGGGACTGTTTATGGGTCAGTTTACCTGTTTTAGTAAAGACCCTGGACTGCAACTTGTTGTCTGTGTGCTCCTTGCTCCTCCAGCACTATCGGCACCGGGACTCTCACTACCATCACTCCCACCATCCACCACACTGCCCTGGGGCCGCACTCTTCCCGTGGGGAGTCACACCATCCCAGCTGCATATATCATCAGCCCCAGCGGTCTGCCCTGCAGCGGCGGTTCCTAATGACCGCAAATCCACGGGTGGCGTAGTCGGACATAATCAATAGCACATAACGGACTACCACTGGCCTGACCACCCTGAGCCAGGGAACCGGGTTGCCACTACTACCCCCATCGTTCCCTATTGCCCGGATCCGAGTGCCCCACGGCCCAGGGGGCGAGTCACCTACACGAATACACACAAGATGCGTTCACATACGCAAGTAATTTTGGGAGGCCTGATTTATTTATTACAATGACTTGCAACCCCGCTTGGCCAGAAATCACCAAAGAGCTTATGGCTGGTCAAAATTCAACGGACAGACATGACTTAACAGCTCGAGTATTTAGAATAAAAGTACAGAAGTTGGTAGCTCTACTTACAAAAGGTAACATATTTGGTGATATGCAATGCTTCATGTACTCGATCGAGTGGTAAAAGCGAGGTTTGCCTCATGTGCACTTACTGCTGTGGTTAAAGGAAAAATTGCATCCGAACCAAATTGACGAAATCACATGTGCTGAGATACCAAACCCAGAAACAGATAAAAAGCTCTATGATACAGTGACAAAGAATATGATTCACGGGCCATGTGGTACATTCGATTCTTTATCGCCATGCATGAAGGAAGGAAAATGTACCAAAAAATATCCGAGGAAGCTTTTAAAAGATACTCAAACCAATGACAAAGGTTATCCTTTGTACAGGTGCAGAGCACCAGAGAATGGTGGACGCACGACGATTATAAAAACCTGTAGAGGAACACAGGAAATATTGGTGGACAATAGCTGGGTGGTCCCATATTCTCCACTCTTATCAAAAATTTTTATTTCTCATTTAAATGTAGAGTTCTGTAATATGGTACAAGCGATAAAATATATTTGTAAATATATTAATAAGGGTAGCGACCAGGCTATTTTTAACATCCGCCAGCAAGGGAATGCGGATCTTAGGTCTGCCTCTGCAAGAGAGACACCCAACAGTCACTCATCTCGCGATTCATTTACCCAATGGCGAGAGGGTTTACTTTACGGAAAATAATTTTAGAGAGAGATTAGAAGCACCACCTAAAACTACACTAACTGCATTTTTCCTGTTGTGCCAAAGTGATACGTTTGCAAAAACATTACTTCACAATGACGTGCCTCGCTACTATACTTGGAATGTTGCACGGAAGCAATGGAAACGTCATTTACAAGGAACACCTGTCGATGGCTGGCCAGGTGTGAAGGCAGGAGACGCTCTAGGTCGCATTTACACGGTGCACGTTAGCAATTTTGAATGTTATTGCTTGCGTATGCTGCTGAATGTAATAAGGGGTCCAACCAACTTCTCGGATTTAAAAACATTTGAAGGTCAAGAACTTGCAACTTTTCGGCAGGTGTGTGAGAAGATGGGGTTGTTGGAAGATGATAACCACTGGGATACCACCTTAGAAGAGGCCGTGCTATGTCGCTCCCCGGCGCAAATAAGAGAGCTGTTTACCATATTGATATGCACTTGCGGTTTATTCAATCCTCTACAGCTCTGGCACAAGTATAAAACTGCGTTATCAGAGGATATCATGCACAGATTTGAAAGAATGGATCACGTTAACGATGATCTCTGTTTCAATGAGGCATTGGGGCTTATCGAGGACAAAATATTAATAATTTCTGGAAAGAAATTGTCCGATTTTGGTCTAGCATCACCGCGGCGTAGAGGAGAGCTGTCGAACGAGTTGATAAAAGAGCTAAGCTATGATACCAACCAGTTAGACGCTCACGTTTGCGTAACTGAGCCACGTTTGCTACCTGATCAAAGAGACATTTATCACAAAATAGTAGGACGAGTTGAGAATGGTGAAGGCGGACTTTTTTTCCTTGATGCCCCGGGTGGTACAGGAAAAACTTTCTTGCTTAATTTACTTTTAGCAAAAATTTGTAGCGGTCATAACGTTGCATTAGCTGTGTCTTCCTCTGGAATTGCTGCAACATTGCTAAGCGGTGGACGGACGGCACATTCAGTCTTTAAATTACCTCTTAATCTGGTGAACGAAGAAACCCCATCGTGTAATATCAGCAAGAGCAGCGCCCGTGGCCTCTTGTTGCAACAGTGCAAACTAATCGTGTGGGATGAGTGCACAATGTCACAAAAACGCGCCATTGAAGCTCTTGATCGTTGTCTACAAGACTTACACAGTAAACAAACAATAATGGGTGGTGTGGTTGTTTTATTGGCTGGGGACTTTAGGCAAACTTTGCCTGTCATCGAGCGAGGCACTGCAGCAGACGAAATTAACACATGTCTGAAATCCTCATATTTATGGACCAAAGTTGAAAAGCTGCACCTCACCACCAACATGCATGTCCAGTTATTCAGTGATCTAGAGTCGGGCGCGTACGCTGAGAAACTGCTCGAGATCGGTGAAGGTCGAATCGAAACTGACGAAGAAGGTATGGTTCTATTCACTAACCAATTTTGTCATGTTGTGGATTCGGAAGACGCACTTATTGCTCAAGTTTTTCCAAATTTGCAACAAAACATCCATGATGAAAATTGGCTATGTGAAAGAACTATACTAGCACCAAGAAATGAAACAGTTGCGAAAATCAATAAAATTATCTTGGACCAAGTAACCAGCGATGCAATAACCTATCGACACAGTCATGTCATCTGAAGACTGTACGAGCTACCCCGTGGAGTTTCTTAACTCTTTGGAGCTATCCGGGGTCCCATCTCATAAGCTCGAATTAAAGGTCGGTATACCCGTTTTGTTAATGCGCCACTTGGACGCCCTGAGATTATGTAATGGCACTAGATTGCGAGTCACTGAACTAGGCAGGCACATTGTAAAGGCCACAATTTTAACTGGAGAAGCTAAGGGTGAAAATATTCTTATACCACGCATCCCAATAATACCCAATAACTTACCCTTTAATTTCAAACGTTTGCAGTTCCCACTTAAAGTTGCATTTTCAATGACCATCAATAAATCGCAAGGGTAAACTTTGAAGGTAGCGGGGATACATTTAGGCACGCCCTGTTTTTCCCACGGTCAGCTATACGTAGCTTGCTCACGTGTTTCTAAATCGCAAAATCTACATATTTTCGCTGAACGAAAGAAATCAAATAACATAGTTTACAGGAGTATACTGCAGTAAAAACACATAGATAAAATACCTGCAGATGTCCATTATTCCAATTACATACCAATTCTTTACTAACACGAACAATATTAAACGCAAGTAACTTCAGTCCGTCCTGTTTATTAATCAGTGTTTAGTAATCCGTTTGTGATGAAATTTGATATGGATAGTTTCAAGCCTGGGGAAGGACATAGGGCTAAATTTTATAAACATACCATACAGGCGAAGATTATATAAAACTGTAAACCTGATTGACTGACACACCTAGCGGTCAACGCACAGCCGAAACCACTGAACTTAGCATCTTGAAATTTGCAGATAGGTTCTATTATAGCTTAAATGAGCACTAAGAAAGGAATTTTGATAATTCCACCCACAAGAGTTTCCCTCTTCATATTATAGGGGTTCAAAGATTGTATGGAATCCGTCAGTTTTGAAGTTAGACATCTGAAATTTTGGATGTACGAGTAACTAAATATGATTATTTTTTTTTACTATTAAGATTATTTTTTTTTACTATTAAGATTATTTTTTTTTACTATTAAAATGATCTGTCACGAAACTTAATGTGGCAGACCAAATTCCACGCGAGCGAAGCCGCGGGTAAAAGCTAGTGTGTATATAAGAGAGCTCTCGGAGGCCAGTTTTTTTTCCGACTTAATTGACATGTATAGTTATATTACGACCAAAATTGCCTAAGATCATTACAAATTGTAGCCTATATGTTATTCCGATGTATAATCTATATTACTGTAAAGTTTCATGCAAATCCGTCCAGTAGTTTTTTTGTGAAAGAGTAACAAACATACATACTCACAAACTTTCGCATTTATAATATTAGTAGGATGTATCCAAAAATGATCTTGTTATTTGATTTATTCTCAAGTCCCCTGAAGTGTTTAATAAATACAATATGGTGAAACTGAAATCATGCTTATTGCTGCTTTTATTTTGGTCATTCTCCAAGATGAAATCATACTTTTCATACATTTTTATTGCTGATTTTTATACTCAAATTTGAAATATTGCTTCTCTGCTTTCATATTTTCAAGACCTTATTACAGTGCAATAAATCTGCGGAGGACGAAAGGAACTCTAATTGATATCAGGTGATCTTAAAACAAAGAGAAAACAACTTGTACATGTCCTTTGTTACAATCAATGGACTTTAAAATGCATATACAATTCATCTGCAGTATCTGCTTGGAAGATTAATAGATAAATAAAGTGGATATCCAGAACATGAATCACATTGAGGTGCATGCCTTTTTTTCAAGGGAGAAAGATGATCTGAGAAACACAATTGTTTTTTTGCAAACTGCTAAGTGTCTGCTTATTGTATTTTACTGTGAGAAGAAACATGAAGAGAATTACCTGTACATGTAGCCTTTGCATAGTACCTTGTGGTGCACAGATGTGTCATAGACTCAGTGGAATACTGTATATTAGGATCTTGCTGGTTGATAATGGTAAAATGAAGCATTACATACTTCTCATTAGAGGGAATCTGTCAGTAGGATCAACCCTCTTAAACCTTCTATACTGGCATGTAGGTCATAAGAAGCTGAATAAAGTGATACCTTGATATCTGAGATCTTATTCCAGAAAGATCCATGTTTTTCTTATATGTAAATAAGCTGTTCAAGACTATTTTCCAGACACAGAACTACTTCCCTCTTACCTCCCCACCTGATCTCATCTGCAGACCTGCTCTTCAACCTCAGATCGATCCTACCAAAACATAAAACAAGCCGGACACTCTCCTTCTCCCACCTGCTCTCCCTCTCTCTGCTTCTCCTCACTGCTGGCAACATATCTCCCAATCCTGGACCCCCACAACGTGCACCTTCCACCAATTCCCCCACCTATAGCATCAAACCAACTGCAAACTACCACAACCTCTCTTAGGCAAAAACAGTCCCCCTGACGCCCAGCCCCCCTGCTCCCTCTCTCTGGAGTACTCTGGAATGCCTTCTCTGTCTGCAACAAGCTCCATTTTGTCCACGACCTCTTTACCTTTCGTCATCTCTCATTCCTGGGCATCACAGAGACATGGCTGACACCCTCTGACACTGCCTCCCCTGCTGCACTGTGTTACGATGGCCTCCACTTCACCCACACTCCTCACCCTGGTAACAGACATGGAGGAGGAGTGGGTCTTCTCCTCTCTAACAACTGCACTTTTAGCCCTACTCCTCCTCTTCCTTCCCTTATTCTCCCTTCTTTTGAAGTCCACTCTGTTCGCATTTACTCTCCCTCCAACTTCCAAGTGGCTTTCATATACCGACCTCCAGGCTCGGTCACTGCTTTATTGACCAATTCTCCACCTGGCTTCTTTACTTTCTCTCTGCTGACATTCCCACAATCATCATGGGCGATTTCAACATCCCCACTGACACTCGCCAGTTAGCAGCATCCAAACTCCTGTCACTTACTTCATCCTTTGGACTTACTCAGCGGTCCTTCTCAGCCACCCACACAGACGGACACACACTAGACCTCATCTTCACCCGACTCTGCTCCCTATCTAACCTCGCAACCTCCCCCCTACCCCTATCTGACCACCATTTACTCACTTTCTCATCCCTGTCCTCCTCACCTGTTACCCATGTACAGCAACTGGCACACCCCCGCAGAAACCTTGCACATCTAGACACCCACACACTCTCTGACTCTGTTCTACCACTGACATCCATATCTTCACTTCATGACACAGAGAGCGCCACTGCTTTCTACAATGCCACTCTCGCATCAGCTATTGACTCGGTCGCCACTCTTGTGCATGGCAGAGCGCGACAAGTCAACAGGCAACCCTGGCACAACAATCTCACCAAACTGCTTCGACAAGTGTCCAGGGTTGCGGAGCGTCGTTGGAAAAAAAACACATACTCAGGATGACTTCACTGAATTCAAACAAGCAACACTCGCATTCAAATCAGCACTCACCTCTGCTACATAGGCCGACTTCACAACCCTCATATCATCCCTATCCTACAACCCCAAACAGCTATTCAACTCTTTTAACTCTCTCCTCCGCCCTCCACTGCCCCTCCGACATCCGTCATCTCTGCTGAGGAGCTTGCCACACACTTCAAAAACAAGATTGACCAAACACGGCAAGTCTTTACTGTCCGACCCCACAATCCCTTTGTTTTCCACACCATTGCCCTACCCCCATAACCTCCCTTCCCAACATCACGGAAAGAGGCCTTACTTGTCTCCTCTCCAAATCACACCTCACCACATGTGCACTCGACCCCCCCATCCCATCCCACCTCCTCCCCAACCTCACCCCCACACTCATCCCATCCCTAACCCATCTCTTCAACCTATCACTATCTTCTGGTACTTTCCCCGCTGCCTTCAAACATGCCACAATCACGCCCATCCTCAAAAAGCCATCCCTCGACCTGACCGCCTTGTCCAGCTATCGCCCCATATCACCGCTCCCATTTGCCCCCAAACTCCTTGAGCAATACATTCACGCTGAACTTTCCTCCCACTTCTCATCTAACTCTCTCTTCGACAAATGACAATCCGGCTTCCGCCCCCACCATTCCACCGAAATTGCCCTTACCAAAATCACCAATGACTTACTTACAGCCAAAGCTAACAGACAATTCTCTGTACTCCTTCTTCTTGACCTGTCCTCTGCTTTTGATACAGTTGACCACTTCCTTCTACTACAGATCCTCTCATCCTTTGGCGTCAAAGACCTTGCCCTATCTTCGATCGCCTCATACCTTTCTAACCACACATTTAGCATCTCCCACTCCCACACTATCTCCTCACCCCACCCCCTCTCTGTTGGAGTCCCTCAAGGCTCTGTCCTAGGACCCCTACTCTTCTCAATCTATACCCTTGGCCTGGGACAGCTCATAAAATTCTATGGCTTCCAGTACCATCTGTACGCTGATGACACCCAGATCTACCCTCTGGCCCAGATGTCACCTCTCTGCTGTCCAGAATCCCAGCATGTCTAGCAGCCATATCCTCCTTCTTCTCCTCCTGCTAACTCAAGCTCAATGTGGACAAAACTGAACTCATTATCTTTTCCCCATCTCACATATCTTTCCCTCCTGATCTTTCTATCACAATAAATGACATCACTCTTTCCGCTGTACCCATAATCCGCTGCCTCGGAGTAACCCATGACTCTGCCCTGTCCTTCAAACCTCACATCCAAGCTCTCACCACCTCCTGTCGCCTCTAGCTCAAAAATATTTCCAGAATCCGTCCTTTCCTCAACCCTCAATCTAATAAACTGCTTCTGCATCCCCTCATCATCTCCCGCCTCGACTACTGCAACATCCTCCTCTGTGGCCTACCTGCTAACACTCTCGCACCCCTCCAGTCCATCCTCAACTCAGCTGCACGACTGGTTCATATCTCGCCTCGCTACTCCTCTGCTACTCCCCTTTGCAAATCCCTTCACTGGCTCCCATTTCCCCAGCGCATCCAGTTCAAACTACTAACACTGACCTACAAAGCCATCCATAACCTCTCTCCTCCGTAAATCTCTGAACTAATCTCCCGATATATTCCCTCACGTAACCTCCGGTCCTCCCAATACTGCCTTCTCTCCTCCACACTTATTCATTCCTCATGCAATCGCCTCCATGATTTCTCCCGAATATCCCCCGTCCTATGGAATTCTGTGCCTCAACACGTCCGATTATCCACCACACCTGGATCCTTTTGACGGAACCTGAAAACCCATCTATTCAAACAAGCTTACAGCCAGCCTTGACCTTGCTTGCTGCCACCCCCAACAACACCAGAGCTACTGCAACCCCTCAACCTACTGTCTCCTTCCCCATTCCTGTAAAATGTAAGCCCGCAAGAGCAGAGTCCTCTTCCCTCCATACCGTTCTATCATTGTTAGTTTGTTTACTGTAAGTGATATATGTATTTGGTATGTAATCCCTTCTTATGTACAGTGCCATGGAATCAATGGCGCTATATAAATTAATAATAATAATAATAGTAATCTGCCTCCAGAATTTATTTTTAATAAAAGGGGAGTTACCAGTGTAAGACATGTAACTAACACAGAACACTAGAACTGAACTTCGTCTCCTAGCAAAAACAAATTTTTTGCAGCTCTCTGAACTCTGCTGTATTGTAACAATATTGCAACACTGTCTGCCTGTGAGATGAAAGTTGAAGCACTGAGAGGAACCTGCAGATGAGTCAGTTATAATCACACACAGCTCTGCAGTGAGATCAGGAGAGCAGAGGCCAGCCATTACACACAGTGACGAGCAAAAGAGTAACAATGTTTTGAACTTTTGACATTCAGATTCCATATCTCACAATCCACTACTGATTTAAACATGAGAATGCCATCATTTTATAGACAATCATCTTGGCTATCTCATACATATATTAGAAAAAGCCAGAACCCCCGGCGAAACGTGCATTAGGAACGTTACCCTGATAGTTCACCAGACAGTGATATGCCTTAACATCTGACCGCACGCTGCAGAGTGCGGTGTTATAGTGTTGCATTACACAGATCTATTTCAATCCAGCTGTCTGTCAGTTTTATCAAGATCTGACAGACTGCAGGCATAGTTGAATTCCTAATTGCCTCTCCCCGCTGATCGCGCTCACACATGTGTTGACAGCGTGGGAGAAGCCGACAGCAGTATATGTAAGCCGAATCAATATTAAAGCCGGCCAAGTGTGTGTCGGATCTACTGTACAATCAGGAGACCATGGTCTAGACGTATTATATGCCTCTCCCACTGACCGTTATAATATACTAGCTATTGAATCCGTTCTACGCCTGGGTGGCGAGCATTTTTATTGGTATATGGTCCCCCATCCTGTTATGCGCTGCCCCCATCCTGTTATGTGCTGTCCCTATCTTGGTATTTGTGCTGTCCCGATCCTGGTATTTGTGCTGCCCTCATCCTGGTATTTGTGCTGCCCAATCCTGTTGCCCCATCCTGTTATGTGCTGCCCCCATCCTATCCTAGTATGCATGGCACCCCTCATCCCTATCCTGGTATGCATGGTACCCCTCATCCCTATCCTGGTATGCATGGTACCCCTCATCCCTATCCTGGTATGTATGGCACCCTCATCCTCAATGTTGGTATGTATCGCACCCCTCATCCCCAATCCTGGTATGTATGGCACCCCTCATCCCCCAATCATTGTATGCATGGTACCCTATCCCTCATCCTGGTATTCATGGCACCCCCTCATCCCTATCCTGGTATGCATGGTACCCCATCCCTCATCCTGGTATGCATTGTACCCCCTCATCCCTAGCCTGGTATGCATTGTACCCCTCATCCCTAACCTGGTATTCAAGGCACCCCTCATCCCTTTCCTGGTATGCATGGCACCCCTCATCCCTATCCTGGTATGCATGGCCCCTCATCCATATCCTGGTATGCATGGTACCCCCTCATCCCCCAATCCTGGTATGCATGGTACCCCATCCCTCATCCTGGTATGCTTGGTACCACCTCATCCCTATCCTGGTATGCATGGTACCCCCTCATCCCTATCCTGGTATGTATGGTACCCCTCATCCCTATCCTGGTATGCATGGTATTCTTCATCCCCAATCCTCATATGCATGACATCCCTCATCCCCAATCCTGGTAGGCATGGTACCCCATCCCTCATCCTGGTGTGCATGGTACCCCCTCATCCCTGTCCTGGTATGCATGGTACCCCATCCCCCATCCTGGTATGCATGGTACCCCTCATCCCTATGACACTACACACAAAAAAAAAAAATAAACACTAATCTTTCATCCTGGTGCTCCAGCACTGCGTCCCGTTTTGCCGGAGGCAGGGGGAGGAGTGTGGTGCCGGAGTACGCGCGTGCCCATACCGTGCTGTCCGGCGCCATATTGCTGAAGACACACTGCAAATGTGTCTTCAGTAAAATGGTGCCGGACAGCCCGCTATGCGCATGCGCCAATTCCGAAGCCGCACATCTCCCCCGGTCTCCGGCCAGAACATAGGTGCTGCAGCAACACTCCTCCGGGTCAAGTAAGTATGCAAGTATGGCGCCGGAGATCACAGTATGTGTTCAGTGCCTATGCATACTGCGATCTCCGGCGCCATTCACTCCTCTTACCTGTAACGGCTCCATGTGTTCTTTTGTCTGGAGCCAGACTGTGCAGGTGCCTTGCGCTTGCACAGTCTATAAAGGCTTTGGACAGAGGGACACTTGTAGCATTATATTATAGATGTGCGGACAGTGTGTGAGAGGCTCATAACAGTATAGGAGAGCCGCAAATATACCTAGTCTGCTAAGCCTGAGTCGGGTACGCTGTACCATAGGGGTCCGCAGACTAGATGATAACGCCTGTGCAATTTTAACTGCCGGTGGTACTAATGGAGTTTGCGGGCAGTATAATTAAGGATCAACCATACTGGTTGTGAGAACAGAGTGCCCTGACAGTAATATCTTATTGTACAAGGCGTGTTATATTTATACATCCATTAGATCTGTTATACCTTTATATTTGGGCTAGAAATTTGCCTATCAATTCTTTCTTGCAGAGGAAACCAACATAACTAGCACACTATTTATTTGACATCAATTATTTATGGCATTCAATTAAATAATATAAACCCAGCTATTAATTATAAGGGACATTAGCTAGGGATCCATTTTATTTATATTTTGATTCACTGTCTGAATCTATTAGGAATCTGCACATGAACTGCAATTTACACTAACTGTGAGCCAGTGTACATCCTTAATGGGATGTATGTTTTATAAGTTCTTAAATACATTTTAATATTATTGAATAAAGATTAATTTTACTCACACCCTTTCCCTTCTTTTCCCTTTCCTAAATGTTGTTTCTTGTTATATCACATGCATTGTTACTGTTTTGCTCCTAAAAATCTAAATTTTAATTTTTAATTATTTTGTCAGTATTTTGAAAATCCACCTTTGGCTTCCAACACTGCCTGAATCCTTCTAGGTATTGTGGTAGATCGCTCACTTAGCTGCACACAGAAGTAGACACAGGTACACTGTCTCTTTAAATCTCTTGTTGGTTTATTAGAATGTGGCATAAACCAACATTGAGTCCATAAAATAAGCACAGCCCTCTGGGCAAAATGGGAAAACAAACAAAAACAAAATGGTCACACACAACACAGTCCTTGTGTTAGCAGGGGTCTGCCTGCTCAGAGTTTAGTAACTCCACATGGTTCATGTCAGCTCAATACAAACAGATCGGGAGTTCCTCTCTCCATACCTACTGAACACTGAATGCCTCAGCAGGCCGAGTATTTAAACCTAAGACCACACCCTGGGGTGGAGATAAGGTGTACGACCTCCCACCCACACTATGATCCTTCACTCAAACCGGCCCATTTAAATATGGCTGATTAACGCCCTTAGCACATATCATGCAGGAGAAGACATCCAGTTTCACATCACTGAAACTAATAGCCTCAGTGAAACATCTCCCCTCCAACACTCTGCCAGTGATTTTGTCACATACCCCCCCCCCCCTCTGCTCAAAGTCAGGGATTTTGGCACCTTCACTCCCTAAACAGGGAAGTCTGGATAGGGCATCTGCATTACTATGTAGTTTCCCAGGCCTGTGCTCCACATGAAAATTAAAGTCCTGGAGCGTTAGAAACCATCTGGTTACCCGGGTATTCTTCCCTCTCCTTGCCCTCATCCATCTCAGGGGCGCATGATCGGATACTAGCCTGAACTTTCAGCCTAACAGGTAATATCTTAGTGTCTCAATTGCCCATTTGCTGGCCAGGAAGTCCTTCTCTACAATGGCATAGTTCCTTTCACAGGAGGAGAGTTTCCTACTCAGGAATAGGACCGCATGTTCATCCCCATCTATTTCCTGGTCCAACACAGCTCCTTAGTGTCCAACACCGCTCCTTAGAGAAGTCAGGAGCGACTAAGATTGGCTGCTTACATAGGGCGAGCTTCAACTCCTGGAATGCTATCTCCGCTTTGGAGGACCCTTTGGCCATCGAAGTCTTTGTGCCCTTAACAATATCAGTCAGGGGGGCGGCTATTATGGCAAAATTTGGGATAAATCGCTGATACCCCACAATTCTCAGAAATGCACAAACTTGCTTCTTGGAGTTCTGTTGTGGCCACTTTTGGATAGCCGCCACCTTATTTACTTGTGGCTTCATTTTGCCTCTTTCGAAGATGTAGCCCAAGTATTTTGCCTCTTCTTTTCCCATAGCGCACTTCTTTGGGTTTATAGTAAACCCTGCCTTCCTTAGAGCATCCAGCACTGGCTGGACCTTCTGTAAGTGACTTCCCCAATCCGGGCTGAATATCACAATGTCATCCAGGTAAGCTGCGGCGTACTTTTTGTGAGAGGCTAGGCTAATACCCTTTTGTAAGATCTAGGGTAGTGATGTACCTGGCAGGCGCCAGCCTTTCAGAAGGTTCATCAACCTGGGGCATCGGATAGGCGTCAAACTTAGATACTTCGTTTAGTTTTCTATTGTCATTACAGAACCGCCATTCTTCATCTGGCTTCGGCACCAGGACAATGCCGCTCTTTGACTCCTCGATGACGCCTAGGCTCAACATTCTACTCACCTCTTTGGAGATCACCAAACCTTGGCTTCATGAAACCTATACAGCCTTTGTTTCACCCTCACATGCGGCTCCGTCAAGATTTCATGCTCAACCACCTGTGTACAACTTGGCAGCTCTGAAAACAGGTCCCGATTCCGCTGAAGCAGCTCTCGGCACTGTTGCTTCTGGGCCAGTGACAGTATCTCTGCCACTGTGATGTCCCTGACTCAGGCTTCAGGATGGGCCCCCAGGCACGTAGCTTCCACCGGTTCCCTGTCTCGCCAAGGTTTGAGCAGGTTACTGTGGTACAACTGATACGACTTTCTTTTCCCTGGTTGGTCGACCTTGTAGTTGACGTCAATCAACTTTTTGATCACCTCGTATGGCCCTTTTCACTTAGCCAGGAATTTACTCCCCACCGTGGGTATCAACACCAACATTCGGTCTCCAGGTGTCAGGATTAGTGTTGAGCGACCCCCGTAGTGTTCGAGTTCGGTTCGGTTCGTCGAACACCCGTGTGTTCGCCGAACTGTTCGTCGAACTGTTCGTCGAACACCTTCGAACACCGTTAAAACCAATGGCAGGCAAACAAAAACACATAGAAACACATAGAAAACACCTTCAAAGGTGTCCAAAAGCTGACAAACTGCTCAGAAGACACAACTAACACATGGAAAAGTAACAAGTACATATAGTCATGCGAAAAGAAAAGAGGTGGAGGAGTAAAAGGAGGGGGAGACACAGATATAGGCATGTCATGCCCTTCTAAAATCCAAAAAGTGAGAAGCCGACACGTTCAGTCCGCTCCTGCCCGTGCCACCTCCGCGTCACCGGGTTTGTGCCAGAGCCGCGGTGAACCCTGACGGCCAACCCCCCTCTCCCAATACTGGTGCCTGTCCGCTGGTGGGTCGAGCGAGCCCCCCTGTGGTGGAGGCAGCTCTAAGCTTTTTAATTTAAATTGTCTCTCTAATTTGAATGAATACACTTTAAATCCATTTACAAGGATCTATTGGAGGGCAAGTCTCATGCCAGCAGCCGCGTAATTCCAGCTCCAGTAGCGTCCACTAAAGCTGCTGCAGTTAAAAAGCTTTTATAAGGATCGAGCTCGGCTGTCCACCGCAAGGCATCCTACTGCCAGTCCCAGCCCCTATGCCTTGGGGTGCCTCCTGATGCTCTTCACTGAGTATCCCGTGGTCCCGAAGCATTTCCTTTGAAAAAATTAAGTGTCCAAACTACAGGTGGTGTAGCTTGCTTAACAGCCGGGATAATCCGCTGACTAGCAGACACTGCTACAAGGCACAAAGTATTTCCTGGGCTAGATGCAGTTAAAAATTTGTAATTAGATACTCTCGTTGGATGCTGAGAAAGCATTCCATAGAGTCTCCTGGCACGCCATATATGATTCTCTTAAAAAGCTTGGGGTAGGGGTCAAGGGGACCCTTTTATAGCCAAAATCACGGCCCTGTATCGCAATACGTCACCTAGGCTGAAGATAAATGGAACTGTAGCACCCTGAGGGCTCAGTTGCTACAGAGGTATTGCACCTCACCCAGAGGTGTGATATCTCACTCTCAGGTAAGGATGTAGTGTGGATCAGGACCCGACACCTGCATGCATTACACCACATTGCCGTGGGGCAGGGCGACCAATATGCCCCTGAGATGGGCACGACAGTCCCTGTCCCTGGCTGGAGTAGGGGGAGGGAACACTGAGGAAGGAGAACCCTGTATTGCAGGAGCAGGGAGGAAGCAGTTCCTGGGTGCATTGAGAAGGGAGTATAAAAGGTGGGCACCATCTTAGTTCAGTGCAGAGAAGTCTGAGCAGAAGTGGCAGGGAGCAGGGGCTCTGCATGAGCTCTGCTCCGGAGGCGGGCCTAGTAACAGAGGCCCAGGCCTGGAAGAGGGAGAAGGAAGGAAGAGGAGCGGAGAAGGCTCCAGGAACGAGGAACGAAGGGATCCCAGGGGTGCGGACGGGCGAGTGGCCACCGCACGCCCGAATCCACCTGCGTGGAGGGGTCAGGCCAAAGGGGGAGACCGGTCCCCAAAACTAGTGGAGGCAGGAAACGACCCTCAGCTAGAAACAGGAGGCTGTGACATTTTATGTGGCGCAGCCCCTCGCTACACCCGCTAGGAAGGCACCACATAGGATCAGGGAAACTGGCGCCAAGTTTACCAAGAGGAGGCCCGAGGCAGCCGGACAGAAGGGTTGGTAAGAAAGGCCAGACAAAGGACACACAAAGGGGGTCCTGTGAAGCGCTCCAAAGTTATCTGGGAGTTGTCTGAGCCCCTCACCTGGTGAGCACAGTACGACGTGGGCAGCCGTTACCTGCAGACGTGGTCTGGATAATAAGAACTGTGAGTAAAGGCCCTGGACTGCATCACTGACTCCGTGTCGTTACTGCTGCTGCCCTGCACCATCACCCCATCCTCCGCATACACTGCCCTGAGGCTATACTCCTCCCGTGGGGAGTTATGCTACGCTCTGCTGCACCCACAACACCAGCCTCAGCGGTCTGCCCTGGAGCGGCGGTTCACTCTGACCGCAATCCACGGGTGGCGTAGTCGGACATTTAAACATCAAAATCACATAAATAGTTCCGCCACTGGTTTGACCGCCCTGAGCCACGGAACCGGGTCGCCGCCACGGAGACTACAACCACCAGCATCCACCAAAAAGGGTCCGGCTCCGGGTGTCCCAAGGCCCAGGGGGCGCGTCAGAACATTTTCATCACCTTTCACAATCACCAATGGGACAAGGCAGGGATGTTCTCTGTCCCCTCTCTTATACATCCTAGTGACGGAGCACCTGCTCTCATCAATTCGCCATAACCCCAATATTAGGTGGATTGAGGTGGGAGGCACCGAGTACAAGTGCTCTCTATTTGCTGATGATGTCCTAGTATATATCACTCAATCACATATATCCATCCATGCTGTTATGGCTGAAATAGATCACTTTGTTACATGGTCAAATTTTAAAATCAATGCAGCGAAGTCTGAGGCCCTCAATGTCTCCCTCCCCAAATCCATATAGGATTCCATCCAGTCCAACTTTCCCTTTGCCTGGCCCTCACAGGGTATCAAATACTTAGGAATTCCTATTCATAGAGACCTCTCCCATCTATGTTATCTTAATTTTGGGCCCTTTATTGAACAACTCCATACAGACCACGGTTGGCAAGTTAGAACTGTAAGATTCACTACGTGAACCACTGGTGTTTTGTGGAAAAGCACATGTAAACTGTGTTCCAAATTATTATGCAAAAAGTGTTTAGGAGTGATAAGGGAAGAATTTGTTTGTTTGTCAGTTAAACTCATTGATGGTGATGTGTGTCAGGGCTCTTTATATCACTGTAAGCAATTGCAGACACCTGTGCTAATTAGTTTGGCAGGTGTGTCCAATGAAAGGCAAGACTACTTAAGAAGGCTGTCTCACATTATTAAGCAGCCTACATTTTCTGCCAAAATGGGAAAGAAAAAGGATGTGTCGGCTGCTGAGAAGCAACAAATTGTGGAGTGTTTAGGTCAAGGCATGACTACAATCAACATTGTGCGATGATCAGGATGAAGTGTCTTGGCAATCAAGAAGTATGTAGCTGATTCACAGTACACACGTGTGCGTGCTGATAAGGGCAAATTGAGGACTCTTTCCTACAGGCAATTATGTCAGGTTGAAAGAGCAGCGGCAAAAAAGCCTTGTCATAGCAGCAGACAAGTTTTTGAAGCTGCTGGTGCCTCCAACGTCCCCCGAACAACAAGATGCAGGGTCCTTCAGAGGTTTGCAGCTGTGCATACGCCATCCTGTCGACCTCCTCTATCCACTTCACACAAGCAGAAACGGCTCCAGTGGGCCAAACATTACATGAAGACTGATTTCAAAACTGTTTTGTTCACGGATGAGTGCCGTGCAGCGCTCGATGGTCCAGATGGATGGAGTGGAGGATGGCTGGTTGATGGACACCCCACGCAAACACGGCTACAGCGCCAATAAGGAGGAGGTGGAGTAATGTTTTGGGCTGGAATCATGGGGAGAGAGATTGTCGGCCCCTTTAGGATCCCTGAAGGCGCTAAAGATGAACTCCATAATGTATGTGAATTTTCTCAAACAGCACTTCCTGCCATGGTTCAAGAAGAAGAACCGTGTATTTCACAGCAAGATCATTTTTTTGCATGATAATGCACCATCTCATGCTGCACATAAAACATCTGCATCTCTGGCTGATATTGGCATAAAAGGGGACAAACTTATGGTGTGACCCCCATGCTCCCCTGACCTCTACCCCATTCAGAACCTTTGGAGCATCATTAAAAGGAGTGTCTATGATGGCGGGAGGCAGTTCACATCTAAGCAACAGCTCTGGGAGGGTATTCTGTCCTCATGCAAAACAATTGAAGCAGAAACCATCCAAAACCTGACAAATTCAATGGACGAGAGAGTTCAGAAGCTCCTTTCGAACAAGGGGTCCTATGTGAAAATGTAACATCACCTAGAATAAAGTTTTGAGTTGAAAACTGTTTGATTTCAGTTTCTAACAATCTGCTAATGCTTATAATTTCAAAAATGACCATTTTTTTGGTCTTTATTAAAATGAAAAGGTTGATCGAAAAGTTTGGGGGATCTAAGAGTGTGGCAACCCAGTAGTCATGATTACTTCGAATTCTGATAATATGAGGGTCATGCTGCAGGTAGTGCAGCAAGAAGGCACTTATGTGTCTTGCGCATCTCGGAGACCCAAAATTATTTTCCGGGCTAGATGCAGCTAAAAATTATTATTAATTTTAAATCTGGTGAAGCTTTAGTATAGATGGCCTAATAGGATCAGTGCTGCACACTGCTACAAAGCCCAAATTATTTTCCAGTCAAGATACAGATAAACATGATTAGTAATTTTAAATCTGGTGGAGCTTATTATAGATGGCCTAATAGAATCAGTGCTGCACACTGCTACAAAGCCCAAATTATTTTCCAGTCAAGATACAGATAAACATGATTAGTAATTTTAAATCTGGTGGAGCTTATTATAGATGGCCTAATAGAATCAGTGCTGCACAATGCTACAAAGCCCAAATTATTTTCCAGCCAAGATACAGATAAACATGATTAGTAATTTGAAAGCTTAAAACGGTTGGTAGGGTGATTTTAACCAATCATCAAGCTTTTACTTTCCCCAGGATGACACAGGGGTAGAAAAGTCGTTTCGGATCCATGATTTGTTCATCTTTATGAACGTGAGTCTGTCTACATTATCAGTGGAGAGCCGTGTGCGCTTATCTGTCAGCACACCACCAGCAGTGCTGAACACACGTTCAGACAGAACGCTGGCTGCGGGGCATGACAAGATCTCCAAGGCGTAAGTGGCTAGCTCCGGCCATTTATCCAGATTGGAAGCCCAAAAAGAGCAAGGGTCCAGTGACACAGTCATGGCTTCAATGTTTACTTGGAGATACTCCTGTACCATCGTCTCTAGGCGTTGACTATGTGTCAGACTTCTTGTCTCCTGTGGCCTTGCAAAGGATGGGCTAAAAAAGTGGTGAAATGATTCCGCAAAATTGATGTTACCAGCAGATACTGTGGTTCTGTTACGGTTTGAGTGCTGAACACTTGACGGTCCCACGGTTGGCAAGTTGGAACTGTGAGATTCACTACGTGCACCACTGGTATTTTGTGGAAAAGCACATGTAAGATTCTGCAACAGTCTCTGCTGATACTCCTGCATGCGTGCATCCCTTTCTATGGCAGGAATAATTTCTGCAAATTTACTTTTGTACCGGGGATCTAACAGTGTGGCAACCCAGTAGTCAGGATTATTTCTAATTCTCACAATTCGAGGGTCATGTTGCAGGTAGTGCAGCAAGAAGGCACTCATGTGTGTTGCGCATCCAGGAGCACCAAGTCCCTGTTGTGTTGGTGGCGAGGTAACAATCATGCTTCCTTCCTCTGTCCTCTTCCCCCAACCTCGCACAACAGAAATGTGATCAAGGTCTCCCTCATCTGATGAGTCTTCCATCAGTTCGTCCTCCACTTCTTCCTGGGCTCCTGCACCTTCCTCACTAGTTTGGCTGCTACCATGCGCCCTGGTAAAACCATCTCCCCCACCCTCACATGCCTGCCGCCTTGGTGCTGCCGACTGTCTGGACCTTGCAGATGTTAGCCCTTCCGCATACAACTCCTCCTCCTCTACTTCCTCCACCTCCTCTTGTGCCACCACCTGACTCCGAATTCTGTTTAACATGTGCTCCAGCATGTAAATCACCGGAATAGTCATGCTGATAATGGCATCGTCAGCACTAAACATCTTCGTCTCCATTTCAAAACTGTGCAGAAGGGTGCATAGGTCCCTGATCTGAGACCACTCCTCCAGCGTGATTTGCCCCACCTCTGGATCTCGTTGGCCCAGGCTATACGTCAGAGCGTATTGCACCAGGGCTTGTCGGTGCTGCCACAGTCGCTGCAACATGTGCAGAGTTGAATTCCACCGGGTAGGCACATCGCAGTTTAGCCGGTGAAGTGGCAGGCCCAACGACTTCTGTAGAGATGTAAGTCGCTGAGCTGCGGGATGCGAACGGCGGAAGTGAGCACACAGCGACCGTGCCCTCTGCAGAAGCCATCTAGTCTGGGATAGTGGGCTAAAAATTGCTGGACAACCAGGTTCAACACGTGAGCCATACAAGGCACGTGTGTGACATTGCCCCGGCGAAGGGCCGCACCCAGGTTTGCAGCATTGTCGCACACGGCCTTCCCTGGTTTCAGGTCCAGTGGAGACAACCATTCATGAAATTGGTTCTCCAGAGCTGACCACAACTCCTCAGCTGTGTGACTCACATTTCCCAGACATTTCAATGTAAAAACCGCCTGATGACGTTGAGCCCTACTGCCAGCATAGTAAGGAGATGTGCAGGATCCCTTCTGCGCAGTTAGAAAGCTTGTGGCATGACCAGACAGGCTTTGGATGCAGGTGGAAGACCGAGAGGAGGTTGAGGAGGCAGAAGCAGTGGAGGAACTTTGACATAAAGAGGATTGACGCACAACTCGTGGGGACGGCAAGACTTGGACAGCAGCCCCTTGTCCTGCTGTCACCATAGTTACCCAGTGCCCAGTCAGCGACATGTAACGCCCCTGTCCATGCCTACTCGTCCAAGTGTCTGTGGTGAAATGCACCCTGTCACACACAGAGTTTCTCAAAGAAGCGGTGATGTTGTGTGCGACATGCTGGTGGAGCGCAGGCACACCTTTCTTTGAGAAGTAGTGCCGACTGGGCATCTGTTACTGGGGCACTGCGACGGACATAAGGTCTCGAAAATCCTCTGTGTCCACCAGGCGGAAAGGCAGCATTTCTGTAGCCAATAGCTTGCATATGGTGAAATTCAACCTCTTAGCTTTCTCATGGCTAGGAGGAAATGGTCTTTTACTTGTCCACATCTGAGGGACCGAGGGCTGGCTATTGTGCTTAGACGGGGTTGATAAGGGTGTCCCCGGCAAACTGCCGGTCTGTGAGGAAGATGCAGGCGGACATGTTAGGTTGCCTTGATCCAAAGGTGGTGCTATCGATGTCGGACAGCGCTCAACACCAGCTGGTGTTACCACCTCCAAAGAAAATGATGACCTGCCAATCACGCTGGCTGTTGCGGGTAAAGAGGTGGCAGGTCTGCGCCCCAAAACAGGTGTGACTGCTGTCCCCCCAGTCACAGAGGATGAAGAGGCCGCGGATGCACAAGATATGGCAGACGGTGGTTGGCCCGGCCGGCTAGGCCGCATTGTAGCACACTGAGCTTCCCACTGCAACTTATGCTTCATGTCCATGTGCCGGTTCATGCATGAAGTACTCAAACTATGTATTTTTTGGCCTCTACTTAGCTTTTGCTGACAAATGTTACAGATAACACGAGTTGGGTCATCTTTATCGATCTGAAAAAATGCCCAGGCTATGCAAGGCTTAGCACCCATGCGACCTGAAGAGCCACCACGACTTGTGGTGAGAGGCAGAGTTGTGTTTGAGGATGCAGTTGTTGACGTGCTTCCAGTACTACGTCTCTGTCCAGGAAGGCGCAACCTGACCTCGTCGTCACTAGCATCTTCCTTCACCTCCTCTGCTGACCTCATCTCTTGGCTGACTGTGGGTTGACAGTAAGTGGGATCTCCAACCTCATCATCATCACCCTGTGCGTTATCACACCCGTCGTCCTCAGAGCCAACCTGTTCCTGCCCTGACAAAAAACTAAAGTTGTCGCTCCAATCAGGTATTTGAGTCTTATCATCGTCTTCCTCATTGTCTCCACCAACAGGAGTTACAGTTTGGGAATGAGGGTCTACATTATGGTCAGAACCTTCTGCGTCTGGTCCTGGATCCGACTCATAAAGATTCTGGGCATCAGTGCAGATCATTTCCTCGTCTGGATTCACAGAAGCGCTGGAGTCGACCTCTGATTCCCAGGCTATAGTATGAGTAAACAGCTCTGCTGACTCAACCATCTGTTCTACCTCATACTCAGACAGGCAGCTGGAGATTTGGGAGCTGTGAGGAAGCAAGTGCGATTGGGGTGACACCTTTGAGGACTGGAGTATTTGTGATGTTGAAGTTGATGTGGAGGAGAGCCCACTTAAAGAAGCACTTGATATCCGTTGAAGCACCTGCTGTTTTTGTGCCTCATCTGGAATTTGTAGCGATTGGCGTGGCCGTAAGAAAGGGATCTTATCACATTGTCCGCTAAAAGAAGTAGACATTTTAGTTTGGCTGGAAGATGGTCTTTCTTCTGCAGATGTTACTGTTGCTTTAACACCTACTCCACGGACACAACCTTTTTTCCCCTTCCCAACACGCCTATTCCCCTTTCCACCAGCAGCAGGCCTTTTTCCACTCATTTTGGTGGTTAACTAATTCACAACTCTGGAGTTGTTTGCACAAAAAAACAATGGATGGGAACCGAGCAGAGCTGAGTGGCCAAACTGTGGTATTACGCCAAAACTATTGGCTGGGTTAGATGCAGAAAAAAATTATATTCAATTTGCAACCTGATGGAGGTCAGTATAGATGGACTAATAGAACAAGTCCCACACACAGCTAGAAGCCCAAATATTTTTTCAAAGGTAGATGCAGAAAATTTTTTTATTCAGTTTGCAACCTGATGGAGATCTGTATAGATGGATTAATAGAACAAGTCCCACACACAGCTACAAGCCCAATATTTTTTCAGAGGTAGATGCAGAAAAAAAATATATTCAGTTTGCAACCTGATGGAGGTCAGTATAGATGGACTAATAGAGAAAGTCCCACACACTGCTAGAAGGCCAAATATTTTTTCAGAGCTAGATGCAGACAAAAAATTATTTTGAATTTGCAACCTGATGGAGGTCAGTATAGGTGGACTAATAGAACAAGTCCCACACACTGCTAGAAGGCCAAATATTTTTTCAGAGCTAGATGCAGAAAAAAATTATATTCAGTTTGCAACCTGATGGAGGTCTGTATAGATGGATTAATAGAACAAGTCCCACACACAGCTAGAAGCCCAAATATTTTTTCAGAGGTAGATGCAGATAAAAATTATTTTTAATTTGCAACCTGATGGAGGTCAGTATAGATGAACTAATAGAGAAAGTCCCACACACTGCTAGAAGGCCAAATATTTTTTCAGAGCTAGATGCAGATAAAAATTATTTTTAATTTGCAACCTGATGGAGGTCAGTATAGATGGACTAATAGAACAAGTCCCACACACAGCTAGAAGCCCAAATATTTTTTCAGAGGTACTGTAGATGCAGATAAAAATTATTTTTAATTTGCAACCTGATTGAGGTCAGTATAGATGGACTAATAGAGAAAGTCCCACACACTGCTAGAAGGTCAAATATTTTTTCAGAGCTAGATGCAGATAAAAATTATATTCAATTTGCAACCTGATGGAGGTCAGTATAGATGGACTAATAGAGAAAGTCCCACACACTGCTAGAAGGCCAAATATTTTTTTCAGAGCTAGATGCAGATAAAAATTATATTCAATTTGCAACCTGATGGAGGTCAGTATAGATGGACTAATAGAGAAAGTCCCACACACTGCTAGAAGGCCAAATATTTTTTCAGAGGTACTGTAGATGCAGATAAAAATTATTTTTAATTTGCAACCTGATGGAGGTCAGTATAGATGGACTAATAGAGAAAGTCCCACACACTGCTAGAAGGCCAAATATTTTTTCAGAGGTACTGTAGATGCAGATAAAAATTATTTTTAATTTGCAACCTGATGGAGGTCAGTATAGATGGACTAATAGAGAAAGTCCCACACACTGCTAGAAGGCCAAATATTTTTTCAGAGCTAGATGCAGATAAAAATTATTTTTAATTTGCAACCTGATGGAGGTCAGTATAGATGGGCTAATAGAGAAAGTCCCACACACTGCTAGAAGGCCAAATATTTTTTCAGAGCTAGATGCAGATAAAAATTATATTCAATTTGCAACCTGATGGAGGTCAGTATAGATGGCGTAATAGAACAAGTCCCACACACAGCTAGAAGCCCAAATATTTTTTCAGAGGTACTGTAGATGCAGATAAAAATTATTTTTAATTTGCAACCTGATGGAGGTCAGTATAGATGGAGTAATACAACAAGTCCCACACACAGCTAGAAGCCCAATATTTTTTCAGAGGTAGATGCAGAAAAAAATATATTCAGTTTGCAACCTGATGGAGGTCTGTATAGATGGATTAATAGAACAAGTCCCACACACAGCTAGAAGCCCAAATATTTTTTCAGAGGTAGATGCAGATAAAAATTATTTTTAATTTGCAACCTGATGGAGGTCAGTATAGATGAACTAATAGAGAAAGTCCCACACACTGCTAGAAGGCCAAATATTTTTTCAGAGCTAGATGCAGATAAAAATTATTTTTAATTTGCAACCTGATGGAGGTCAGTATAGATGGACTAATAGAACAAGTCCCACACACAGCTAGAAGCCCAAATATTTTTTCAGAGGTACTGTAGATGCAGATAAAAATTATTTTTAATTTGCAACCTGATTGAGGTCAGTATAGATGGACTAATAGAGAAAGTCCCACACACTGCTAGAAGGTCAAATATTTTTTCAGAGCTAGATGCAGATAAAAATTATATTCAATTTGCAACCTGATGGAGGTCAGTATAGATGGACTAATAGAGAAAGTCCCACACACTGCTAGAAGGCCAAATATTTTTTTCAGAGCTAGATGCAGATAAAAATTATATTCAATTTGCAACCTGATGGAGGTCAGTATAGATGGACTAATAGAGAAAGTCCCACACACTGCTAGAAGGCCAAATATTTTTTCAGAGCTAGATGCAGATAAAAATTATTTTTAATTTGCAACCTGATGGAGGTCAGTATAGATGGACTAATAGAACAAGTCCCACACACAGCTAGAAGCCCAAATATTTTTTCAGAGGTACTGTAGATGCAGATAAAAATTATTTTTAATTTGCAACCTGATGGAGGTCAGTATAGATGGACTAATAGAGAAAGTCCCACACACTGCTAGAAGGCCAAATATTTTTTCAGAGCTAGATGCAGATAAAAATTATTTTTAATTTGCAACCTGATGGAGGTCAGTATAGATGGGCTAATAGAGAAAGTCCCACACACTGCTAGAAGGCCAAATATTTTTTCAGAGCTAGATGCAGATAAAAATTATATTCAATTTGCAACCTGATGGAGGTCAGTATAGATGGCGTAATAGAACAAGTCCCACACACAGCTAGAAGCCCAAATATTTTTTCAGAGGTACTGTAGATGCAGATAAAAATTATTTTTAATTTGCAACCTGATGGAGGTCAGTATAGATGGAGTAATACAACAAGTCCCACACACAGCTAGAAGCCCAATATTTTTTCAGAGGTAGATGCAGAAAAAAATATATTCAGTTTGCAACCTGATGGAGGTCAGTATAGATGGAGTAATAGAACAAGTCCCACACACAGCTAGAAGCCCAAATATTTTTTCAGAGGTAGATGCAGATAAAAATTATTTTTAATTTGCAACCTGATGGAGGTCAGTATAGATGGACTAATAGAGAAAGTCCCACACACTGCTAGAAGGCCAAATATTTTTTCAGAGCTAGATGCAGATAAAAATTATATTCAATTTGCAACCTGATGGAGGTCAGTATAGATGGACTAATAGAGAAAGTCCCACACACTGCTAGAAGGCCAAATATTTTTTCAGAGCTAGATGCAGATAAAAATTATATTCAATTTGCAACCTGATTGAGGTCAGTATAGATGGACTATTAGAACAAGTCCCACACACAGCTAGAAGCCCAAATATTTTTTCAGAGGTACTGTAGATGCAGATAAAAATTATTTTTAATTTGCAACCTGATGGAGGTCAGTATAGATGGACTAACAGAGAAAGTCCCACACACTGCTAGAAGGCCAAATATTTTTTCAGAGCTAGATGCAGAAAAAAATTATATTCAGTTTGCAACCTGATGGAGGTCAGTATAGATGGACTAATAGAGAAAGTCCCACACACTGCTAGAACGCCACATATTTTTTCAGGGGTAGATGCAGAAAAAAATATATTCAGTTTGCAACCTGATGGAGGTCTGTATAGATGGATTAATAGAACAAGTCCCACACACAGCTAGAAGCCCAATATTTTTCCAGAGGTAGATGCAGAAAAAAATATATTCAGTTTGCAACCTGATGGAGGTCAGTATAGATGGACTAATACAACAAGTCCCACACACAGCTAGAAGCCCAATATTTTTTCAGAGGTAGATGCAGAAAAAAATATATTCAGTTTGCAACCTGATGGAGGTCTGTATAGATGGATTAATAGAACAAGTCCCACACACAGCTAGAAGCCCAATATTTTTTCAGAGGTAGATGCAGAAAAAAATATATTCAGTTTGCAACCTGATGGAGGTCAGTATAGATGGACTAATACAACAAGTCCCACACACAGCTAGAAGCCCAATATTTTTTCAGAGGTAGATGCAGAAAAAAATATATTCAGTTTGCAACCTGATGGAGGTCTGTATAGATATATTAATAGAACAAGTCCCACACACAGCTAGAAGCCCAAATATTTTTTCAGAGGTAGATGCAGAAAAAAATATATTCAGTTTGCAACCTGATGGAGGTCAGTATAGATGGACTAATGCAACAAGTCCCACACACAGCTAGAAGCTCAATATTTTTTCAGAGGTAGATGCAGAAAAAAATATATTCAGTTTGCAACCTGATGGAGGTCTGTATAGATGGATTAATAGAACAAGTCCCACACACAGCTAGAAGCCCAATATTTTTTCAGAGGTAGATGCAGAAAAAAATATATTCAGTTTGCAACCTGATGGAGGTCAGTATAGATGGACTAATGCAACAAGTCCCACACACAGCTAGAAGCCCAATATTTTTTCAGAGCTAGATGCAGAAAAAATTTATATTCAATTTGCAACCTGATGGAGGTCAGTATAGATGGACTAATAGAATGATGCTATGCCCAAAAGATTTTACTTCACTAGGTGCAGTAAAAAAATTGGTATTCTATACACAGGTGGTATATCTTGCAACACAGATAGGCTACTCCACTGACTAACACACTCTGCAAAAGGCCAAAAAGGATTAGCTTTGCTAGATTCAGCCAAATGCTGTGAAAAAACTTGCACAGCACTGGCACAGACCTGCCTGGCAAAAACTGATAGGAACTGATGTAACCTAGTCCTGAAAAGGACTCCAATTACAATTAGTCTTTACTCCCACAATCTATCTATTTAAGAGCACAGACCTCCCTGATAAAAGTCGTAGGAAATGCTGTAACCTAGTCCTTAAAAGGACTGCAATCACAACTATTCCCTACTCCCAAGCTATCTGTAGATTTGTGCGAAAATTGGCTTGAAATTAACAAGGTATAGCGCACACAGCAACAGCGGTGCCGTCTAACACGCAGCTGCAGCAGTGAGAAAATGGTGGCGACGGGGAAAATGGCTTGGTCTTATAGGGCAAGGACATGTGACATACACTGCCAATGACACATGCCCTTGCTTGTGTGAAAAAAAGCACTTCGCTCCGTGTGTGCGCTGCTAATAGGCTGACAGATTGCACCTCCCCACTGTAAATGCGGGAAAGAGAAAAAAAAAATGGAGATCTTCATTGTTCCTGCAGAGATCCATCCCCTGCCCCTCCCCCCACCCCGCTGTACACTCAAACTGTGCATTAACATTAATTTTCATCATTACTGAGAAAAAATCCAGTTATGATGTTGGTGCACGAACAGTTATGGAACATAACCTCGAACAGCCGAATTTTTCTCAAATTGTTCGTGTTCGCCGAACGGCTCGAACACCGCCCAAAACAGCTCGAATTTGAGATTGGCGAACAGTTCGAGTAGAACAACGCTCATCTCTAATCCCATGTTGCGATGCCCAAATATTTGAACAGCCACGGCCACAGGAAGTCGACGTTGGCAATCTGTCACAAGAGGTGGACGATGACGAGACACAATTGCCAGGAAGTGAGGAGGAGGATCGTGGTGCGCAAGTGGAAGAGGAGGAGGTGGTGGATGATCTAGTAACTGACCCAACGTGGAAGGAGGACATGCAGAGTGAGGCCAGCAGCACACAGGGGGAGGGAGGCAGAGTACCCCAACAGGCAGGAAGAAGCAGTGTGGTGGCCGCAGACAGAAGGCAGGCAGCCATTCCCCGTAACACCGACACGAGGGACGTTGCCAGTACAAGTGGTAGGTCTTCCAGAGTCTGGAATTTTTTTAAAGACTCTGCTGATAACCCCAAAAAGGCCATATGTTCCACCTGCCATGCCAGCATCAGCAGGTGTGACAAAACTACCAGCCTGACCACCACCAGCATGATCAGGCACATGGCAGCAAAGCACCCGACTTTGTGGGGCGAAACCCAGGGTCCACAACCAGTGTCAGCAGGTGTCACCACTGCTTCTTCCATTGTTGTGCGCGCAATAGAACCCCCTGTTGTGTGTGCAAGGCAATCCCCTGTCCATACTGCATGTAAAGATGCCCCCTCCTCTCAGTCTTCACTTGTTATGGCAGTTTCTCAAGAAACAGCATCAACGTCCATGTCCATGTCCCACCGCAGCGTTCAATTGTCCATATCCCAGACCTTTGAACGAAAGCGGAAATTCGCAGCTAACGCCCCACAGGCCACAGTCCTAAATTCGCACATTTCACGACTGCTTGCATTGTAAATGCTGCCTTTTAGGCGGGTGGAGACGGAATCCTTCCGCAATCTTATGGCGGTGGCCATCCCTCGGTACTCTGTCCCCAGCCGACACTATTTTGCCCGGTGTGCCATCCCCGCACTACACAAGCACGTGTCCCAAAGCATCTGCCGTGCCCTCAACAATGCAGTTACTGGGAGAGTCCAACTGCCAACGGACATGTGGACAAGTGCTTGAGGCCAGGGACGGTACATCTCTCTGACGGCACACTGGGTAAACATAGTGGAAGCCGGGACCCAGTCGGACCTTGGGACGGAACACATCCTCCCCACACCGAGGATTGCGGGCCCTATGTCAGTCAGAGTTGCCCCCACAGTGTACAGCTCCTGCGCATCCTCCTCCTCCTCCTCATGTTCAGCCTCCATCTCAGATATCACCACATCAATTACAAGCTGGAAGCATTGCAGTACTGCCTCCGCCAAGCGGCAACAGTGTTGCTTACTGTACTTGTCATTTAGTGTAAAGGATTTACACTCACCGCTTCAGCTTGAGAATTTTCCCACGCTGTCAGTGACGTGCATGAGGTGAGCCGAGTTCATTGGACATGAACTCGGCTCATCTGGATGTCGTCACAGAGAGACGCTGAGCAGCGCAAGCATGCCTGAGCTTCTCAGTGTCTGCGGGATGAGAGGCTGGATGGCAGCGTTCTGCTGCGGTCCAGCCTGTCATCTCGATGTAGCAGAGCTGAAGCTGTCGTGGGAACCATGGAAAGGTAAGGATGAGGTTGCTTTATTATTTTTCTTTTATTGCAGGAGATCGTTGGCTTCAGCTGGAATGGGCGTGACGGTAAGTATGGTTTAATTTAGAACAATAAAGGATTGTGTCTTTATTTCAATTAAAGGACTTTATTCTGGGTGTTTGTGTTTTTTTTAACTTTGACTATGGGGTTAGTAATGGGGGTGTCTTATAGACGCCTCTCCATTACTAACCTGGGCTTGATGTCAGCTGGCATTATAAGCTGACATCAACCCCAACCCTATTACCCCCTGCCACCGCACCAGGGCAGCGTGGAAGAGCGAGGCTAAGTGCCAGAATTGGCGCATCCTATGGATGCGCCATTTCTGGGGCGGCTGACGGCTGGTGTTTCTAGCCTGGGAGGGGGCCAATATTCATGGCTCCTTTCCTGGGCTATTAATATCAGCCCCCAGCTGTCTGCCTAGCCTTTGCTAGCTATTAAATTAGGGGGGACCCCACGTCATTTTTTTTGGGGGGTCCCCCATTTTAATAGCTAGTAAAGGCTATGTATTCAGCTGGGGGCTGATATTAGTAGCCTGGGAAGCTCCGTGGGTATTACCCTCTTCCCAGGCTTCAAACATCTGCCCCAGCCGTCTGCTTAACCTCCGCTAGAGCCTAAAATTAAGGGGAACCCCACGCCAATTTTTTTAATAATAAATCCTTTATTTTAATACTAAATGACAAGTACAGTAACCAACACTATCACTGTACTTCATATATATGTGACTGACATGTTTCTATCTATCTAATCTATGTGTGAAGCTCTATTCTGTCTGTTATAAATTGTCGGGTACCGCTGCTGAATTGCCGGCCGGCTTTTTTAAAGAGACGGTGCATGAAAACACTATTATTTTTTTTGATAAATCCTTTACGCTAAATGACAAGTACAGTAAGCAACACTGTCACTGTACTTCGTATATATGTGGCTGACATGTTTCTATCTATCTAATCTATGTATGATGCTCTATTCTGTCTGTTATAAATTGTCGGGTACCGGTGCTGAATTGCCGGCCGGCTTTTTTAAAGAGACAGTGCATGAAAACACTATTATTTTTTTAAATAAATCCTTTACACTAAATGACAAGTACAGTAATCAACACTGTCACTGCACTTCTTATATATGTGACTGACATGTTTCTATCTATCTAATCTATGTGTGATTCTCTATTCCTTCTATTCTAAATTGTCGGGTACCGCTGCTGAATTGCCGGCTGGCTTTTTTAAAGAGACGGTGCATGAAAACACTATTATTTTTTTTGATAAATCCTTTACGCTAAATGACAAGTACAGTAAGCAGCACTTTCACTGTACTTCGTATATATGTGGCTGACATGTTTATATCTATCTAATCTATGTGTGAAGCTCTATTCTTTCGGTTCTAAATTGTCGGGTACCGGTGTATGCCGCTGCTGAATTGCCGGCTTTTCATGTTTCACTGTTGGCACTGTTCCCATCGATTTGGGCAATCACTGTAATGCCACAACCACCATGGCTGTGGCATTACAGTGAGTGGCAGATAATCCCTGCATGATTGGTGCTCTAAATAGCGCCAGACATGCAGGACACGCTTTTGGTGCACGAACAGTTATCGAACATAACCTCGAACAGCCGAATTTTTTGCAAATCGTTCGGGTTCGTCGAACAACTCGAACACCGCCCAAAACAGCTCGAATTTGAGATTGGCGAACAGTTCTAGTCGAACACCGCTCATCTCTAATGGTCAGTCGTCATCTTGGTGAGGACACGGAAATCTTGCCCGTTACCAGTCTGGCACGCATGGCTGACTTTATGTTACGCTGCCTTAACCGTGACCCTCGCGTTGTCAAAATGCTGGGTGACAGTCATTACTGGTTGGTGACACTTGTAGACCCCCGCTACAAGGAGAACTTTCACTCTCTTATTCCTGAGGTGGAGAGGTCTACAAAAATGGGGCAATACCAGAAGGCCCTTGCTGCAGAACTCTTAAAAAAATTCCCATCTGAACACGCTAGCGGCAGAGGTCACAGTTCGTTGCCCAACCAAGGCATACAGGCGAGAGAGATGCAACTCCAATCCAGCAGAGGCAGGGGAACACTGTCAACGTTCTGGGACAGTTTTCTGACACTCGCCCAGCTTAAAGGCCCTGAGGCGTGTGGTACTCTCACAAGGAGTGGAAAGTTTCAAAAGATGGTGAGGGAGTACCTTGCCGATCGTACCAGCGTCCTCCGTGATTCCTCTGTGCCTTTTAATTATTGGGTATCCAAGCTGGACACTTGGAATGAACTCGCTCTGTATGCCTTGAAGGTCCTGGCCTGCCCTGCCGCTAGCGTGTTATCGGAGCGTGTTTTTAGTGCCGCTGGGGAAATTATAACTGATAAGCGCACTTGCCTGTCAACTGACAATGCTGACAAGCTGACCCTTATCAAAATGAACAAGGGCTGGATTGGGCCAGACTTCTCATCACCACCAAATGACAGCAGAGTAACATAAAGTCAAATCCACTGTGTTATTTCGGGAGGTGTATTCACATGCACCGCTTCACACCCACACATGGGTATACGCTTCCTTGTTTCGGCTGTTTAATCTTCTTCTCCTTATCCTCAGCCTCCACCAACACTATATGACCAGGGTGCCAGCATTGCAAGTTCCTCCGTCCTTATTTTTGGCAGCTTTTGCTTGCAAGGCATAAGCAAATACTATGGGACACCCACTCCCCTATAATGGGACTTATGTTTCTAATATGCTGTACTGCATGGCTCTTGTAAGGGGCATTGCAAGTTGCTCCGTCCTAATTTTTATCAGCTTTTGCTTGGAAAGCATAAGTAAATAACATGGGACACCCACTCCCCAATAATGGGACTTATGTTTGTAATATGCTGTACTGCATGGCTCTCGTAAGGGGCATTGCAAGTTGCTCCGTCCTAATTTTTGGCAGCTTTTGCTTGGAAAGCATAAGCAAATACCATGGGACACCCACTCCCCAATAATGGGACTTATGTTTGTAATATGCTGTACTGCATGGCTCTTGTAAGGGGCATTGCAAGTTGCTCTGTCCTAATTTTTGGCAGCTTTTGCTGGGAAAGCATAAGCAAATACTATGGGACACCCACTCCCCAATAATGGGACTTATGTTTGTAATATGCTGTACTGCATGGCTCTTGTAAGGGGCATTGCAAGTTGCTCCATCCTAATTTTTGGCAGCTTTTGCTGGAAAAGCATAAGCAAATACTATGGGACACCCACTCCCCAATAATGGGACTTATGTTTGTAATATGCTGTACTGCATGGCTCTTGTAAGGGGCATTGCAAGTTGCTCCGTCCTAATTTTTGGCAGATTTTGCTTGGAAAGCATAAGCAAATACTATGGGACACCCACTCCCCAATAATGGGACTTATGTTTGTAATATGCTGTACTGCATGGCTCTTGTAAGGGGCATTGCAAGTTGCTCCGTCCTAATTTTTGGCAGCTTTTGCTGGGAAAGCATAAGCAAATACTATGGGACACCCACTCCCCATTAATGGGACTTATGTTTGTAATATGCTGTACTGCATGGCTCTAGTAAGGGGCATTGCAAGTTGCTCCGTCCTAATTTTTGGCAGATTTTGCTTGGAAAGCATAAGCAAATACTATGGGACACCCACTCCCCAATAATGGGACTTATGTTTGTAATATGCTGTACTGCATGGCTCTTGTAAGGGGCATTGCAAGTTGCTCCGTCCTAATTTTTGGCAGCTTTTGCTGGGAAAGCATAAGCAAATACTATGGGACACCCACTCCCCATTAATGGGACTTATGTTTGTAATATGCTGTACTGCATGGCTCTAGTAAGGGGCATTGCAAGTTGCTCCGTCCAAATTTTTGGGAACTTTTGCTTGGAAAGCATAAGCAACTACCATGGGACACCCACTCCCCAATAATGGGACTTATGTTTGTAATATGCTGTACTGCATGTGACGCGCCACCTGGGCCGTGTGTACACGTGTGTGGGATACCCGGTGCCGGGTCTCTGGGGTCTGTAGTCTCCGTGGCGGTGACCCGGTCCCGTGGCTCAGGCTGGTCAAACCAGTGGCAGTCTTTCTTAGGTTTTGAGGTTAATTGTCCGACTGCGCCACCCGTGGATTGCGGTCAGGGAGTACCACCGCTGCGAGGCAGACCGCTGAGGCTGATGTTGTGTGCACAGCATAGAATGGGATTACTCCCCTCGGGAGGAGTATAGCCTCAGGGCAGTGAGTGTGGATGATGGGGGTGATGGTGCACGAGCACAGCAGGAATGACTCAGAGTCTTTGCAGTGCAGTTCAGGGTCTTTACTGATGATTATAAGGTAGACCCTCCCGGGAATACTGGCTAGCATAAGAGGCCTGGTCATTCTGTGAGCAAGCAGGAGTTCCCCTGGCCAGGTGGAGTTGTAGGCCTCCCCGTCTGTCTGCACTCTTCCTGGCTACCTTGCTGTAAGCGGGTAGAAGTAGCCCATGTCCCTGAGTGTACCGTGTAGTGCTCACCCGTATGGATGGTGACTTGGGGCCTTCTGTTAGCCTCCGCTCCACGACGGCGGTGCTGGTCCCTTGCTTGTGACTGATCCTCCGGGCTTCTATGACCAGAGGACATGAAATCCCCTGCCGGCTGGTTTCTGCTGCTGGATATATAAGTCCTCACAGCTTCGGACTCCTGTGTCCGGTTCCTATTGTCTTCTGCCAGGGCGAGCTCTGCTCAGCTTCCAGCCCCTGGTCTTTAGCTCCTAGCTCCCACAGAGCTCCTTGCTGTTACTTTCCCTTGCTCTCAATCTGACTCTGACTGTTCTCTGACTCACTCAACCCCACCCCAGATCCAGTGTATAAGGGCAGAATTCTCCCCTCCCAGGATTGGGGCAGGAGGATGTTGCATGTTTAAGGGATCCTGACCAGGAAACCTCCCACTTGCTCTCCGACGTAATATCTCTATTACTGTGGTGACCAGACCCCTGGGGTGCCACACATGGCTCTTGTAAGGGGCATTGCAGTTCCTCATAATTTTTGGAAAGCCTTCCATTCACTGCTTAGGCCAACAGTGCACGGGAGACCCAGTTGCTATAAATGGAAAAAAAGGTTTAGTTAACGCTAGTGTTGAGCCACCCCCGTAGTGTTCGAGTTCGGTTCGGTTCGTCGAACACCCGTGTGTTCGCCGAACTGTTCGTCGAACTGTTCGTCGAACACCTTCGAACACCGTTAAAACCAATGGCAGGCAAACAAAAACACATAGAAACACATAGAAAACACCTTCAAAGGTGTCCAAAAGCTGACAAACTGCTCAGAAGACACAACTAACACATGGAAAAGTGACAAGTACATATAGTCATGCGAAAAGAAAAGAGGTGGAGGAGTAAAAGGAGGGGGAGACACAGATATAGGCATGTCATGCCCTTCTAAAATCCAAAAAGTGAGAAGCCGAGACGGCCAGTCCGCTCCTGCCCGTGCCACCTCCGTGTCGCCGGGTTTGTGCCAGAGCCGCGGTGAACCCTGACGGCCAGCCCCCCTCTCCCAATACTGGTGCCTGTCCGCTGGTGGGTCGAGAGAGCCCCCCTGTGGTGGAGGCAGCTCTAAGCTTTTTAATTTAAATTGTCCCTCTAATTTGAATGAATACACTTTAAATCCATTTACAAGGATCTATTGGAGGGCAAGTCTCATGCCAGCAGCCGCGTAATTCCAGCTCCAGTAGCGTCCACTAAAGCTGCTGCAGTTAAAAAGCTTTTATAAGGATCGAGCTCGGCTGTCCACCGCAAGGCATCCTAGTGCCAGTCCCAGCCCCTATGCCTTGGGGTGCCTCCTGATGCTCTTCACTAAGTATCCCGTGGTCCCGAAGCATTTCCTTTGAAAAAATTAAGTGTCCAAACTACAGGTGGTGTAGCTTGCTTAACAGCCGGGATAATCCGCTGACTAGCAGACACTGCTACTAGGCACAAAGTATTTCCTGGGCTAGATGCAGTTAAAAATTTGTAAGTAGATACTCTCGTTGGATGCTGAGAAAGCATTCCATAGAGTCTCCTGGCACGCCATATATGATTCTCTTAAAAAGCTTGGGGTAGGGGTCTAGGGGACCCTTTTATAGCCAAAATCACGGCCCTGTATCACAATACGTCACCTAGGCTGAAGATAAATGGAACTGTAGCACCGAGGGCTCGGTTGCTACAGACGTATTGCACCTCACCCAGAGGTGTGATATCTCACTCTCAGATAAGGATGGAGTGTGGATCAGGACCCGACACCTGCATGCATTACACCACATTGCCGTGGGGCAGGGCGACCAATATGCCCCTGAGATGGGCACGACAGTCCCTGTCCCTGGCTGGAGTGGGGGGAGGGAACACTGAGGAAGGGGAACCCTGCAGTGCAGGAGCAGGGAGGAAGCAGTTCCTGGGTGCATTGAGAAGGGAGTATAAAAGGTGGGCACCATCTTAGTTCAGTGCAGAGAAGTCTGAGCAGAAGTGGCAGGGAGCAGGGGCTCTGCATGAGCTCTGCTCCGGAGGCGTGCCTAGTAACAGAGGCCCAGGCCTGGAAGAGGGAGAAGGAAGGAAGAGGAGCGGAGAAGGCTCCAGGAACGAGGAATGAAGGGATCCCAGGGGTGCGGACGGGCGAGTCGCCACCGGACGCCCGAATCCACCTGCGTGGAGGGGTCAGGCCAAAGGGGGAGACCGGTCCCCGAACTAGTGGAGGCAGGAAACGACCCTCAGCTAGAAACCGGAGGCTCTGACATTTTATGTGGCGCAGCCCCTTGCTCCACCCGCTAGGAAGGCACCACATAGGGTCAGGGAAACTGGCGCCAAGTTTACCAAGAGGAGGCCCGAGGCAGCCGGACAGAAGTGTTGGTAAGAAAGGCCAGACAAAGGACACACAAAGGGGGTCCTGTGAAGCGCTCCAAAGTTATCTGGGAGTTGTCTGAGCCCCTCACCTGGTGAGCACAGTACGACGTGGGCAGCCGTTACCTGCAGACGTGGTCTGGATAATAAGAACTGTGAGTAAAGGCCCTGAACTGCATCACTGACTCCGTGTCGTTACTGCTGCTGCCCTGCACCATCACCCCCATCCTCCGCCAACACTGCCCTGAGGCTATACTCCTCCCGTGGGGAGTTATGCTACGCTCTGCTGCACCCACAACACCAGCCTTAGCGGTCTGCCCTGTAGCGGCGGTTCACTCTGACCGCAATCCACGGGTGGCGTAGTCGGACATTTAAACATCAAAACCACATAAATAGTTCCGCCACTGGTTTGACCGCCCTGAGCCACGGAACCGGATCGCCGCCACGAAGACTACAACCACCAGCATCCACCAAAAAGGGTCCGGCTCCGGGTGTCCCAAGGCCCAGGGGGTGCGTCAGAACATTTTCATCACCTTTCACAATCACCAATGGGACAAGGCAGGGATGTCCTCTGTCCCCTCTCTTATACATCCTAGTGACGGAGCACCTGCTCTCATCAATTCGCCATAACCCCAATATTAGGTGGATTGAGGTGGGAGGCACCGAGTACAAGTGCTCTCTATTTGCTGATGATGTCCTAGTATATATCACTCAATCACATATATCCATCCCTGCTGTTATGGCTGAAATAGATCACTTTGTTACATGGTAAAATTTTAAAATCAATGCAGCGAAGTCTGAGGCCCTCGAAGTCTCCCTCCCTAAATCCATATAGGATTCCATCCAGTCCAACTTTCCCTTTGCCTGGCCCTCACAGGGTATCAAATACTTAGGAATTCCTATTCATAGAGACCTCTCCCATCTATGTTATCTTAATTTTGGGCCCTTTATTGAACAATTCCATACAGACCACGGTTGGCAAGTTAGAACTGTAAGATTCACTACGTGAACCACTGGTTTTTTTGTGGAAAAGCACATGTAAGATTCTGCAACAGTCTCTGCTGATACTCCTGCATGCGTGCATCCCTTTCTATGGCAGGAATAATTTCTGCAAATTTACTTTTGTACAGGGGATCTAATAGTGTGGAAACCCAGTAGTCAGGATTATTTCTAATTCTCACAATTCGAGGGTCATGTTGCAGGGAGTGCAGCAAGAAGGCACTCATGTGTGTTGCGCATCCAGGAGCACCAAGTCCCTGTTGTGTTGGTGGCGAGGTAACAATCATGCTTCCTTCCTCTGTCCTCTCCCCCCAACCTCGCACAACAGAAATGTGATCAAGGTCTCCCTCATCTGATGAGTCTTCCATCAGTTCGTCCTCCACTTCTTCCTGGGCTCCTGCACCTTCCTCACTAGTTTGGCTGCTACCATGCGCCCTGGTAAAATCATCTCCCCCACCCTCACATGCCTGCCGCCTTGGTGCTGCCGACCGTCTGGACCTTGCAGATGTTAGCCCTTCCGCATACAACTCCTCCTCCTCTACTTCCTCCACCTCCTCTTGTGCCACCACCTGACTCCGAATTCTGTTTAACATGTGCTCCAGCATGTAAATCACCGGAATAGTCATGCTGATAATGGCATCGTCAGCACTAAACATCTTCGTCGCCATTTCAAAACTGTGCAGAAGGGTGCATAGGTCCCTGATCTGAGACCACTCCTCCAGCGTGATTTGCCCCACCTCTGAATCTCGTTGGCCCAGGCTATACGTCAGAACGTATTGCACCAGGGCTTGTCGGTGCTGCCACAGTCGCTGCAACATGTGCAGAGTTGAATTCCACCGGGTAGGCACATCGCATTTTAGCCGGTGAAGTGGCAGGCCCAACGACTTCTGTAGAGATGTAAGTCGCTGAGCTGCGGGATGCGAACGGCGGAAGTGAGCACACAGCGACCGTGCCCTCTGCAGAAGGCCATCTAGTCTGGGATAGTGGGCTAAAAATTGCTGGACAACCAGGTTCAACACGTGAGCCATACAAGGCACGTGTGTGACATTGCCCCGGCGAAGGGCCGCACCCAGGTTTGCAGCATTGTCGCACACGGCCTTCCCTGGTTTCAGGTCCAGTGGAGACAACCATTCATGAAATTGGTTCTCCAGAGCTGACCACAACTCCTCAGCTGTGTGACTCACATTTCCCAGACATTTCAATGTAAAAACCGCCTGATGACGTTGAGCCCTACTGCCAGCATAGTAAGGAGGTGTGCAGGATCCCTTCTGCGCAGTTAGAAAGCTTGTGGCATGACCAGACAGGCTTTGGGTGCAGGTGGAAGACCGAGAGGAGGTTGAGGAGGCAGAAGCAGTGGAGGAACTTTGACATAAAGAGGATTGACGCACAACTCGTGGGGACGGCAAGACTTGGACAGCAGCCCCTTGTCCTGCTGTCACCATAGTTACCCAGTGCCCAGTCAGCGACATGTAACGCCCCTGTCCATGCCTACTCGTCCAAGTGTCTGTGGTGAAATGCACCCTGTCACACACAGAGTTTCTCAAAGAAGCGGTGATGTTGTGTGCGACATGCTGGTGGAGCGCAGGCACACCTTTCTTTGAGAAGTAGTGCCGACTGGGCATCTGGTACTGGGGCACTGCGACGGACATAAGGTCTCGAAAATCCTCTGTGTCCACCAGGCGGAAAGGCAGCATTTCTGTAGCCAAGAGCTTGCAGATGGTGAAATTCAACCTCTTAGCTTTCTCATGGCTAGGAGGAAATGGTCTTTTACTTGTCCACATCTGAGGGACCGAGGGCTGGCTATTGTGCTTAGACGGGGTTGATAAGGGTGTCCCCGGCAAACTGCCGGTCTGTGAGGAAGATGCAGGCGGACATGTTAGGTTGCCTTGATCCAAAGGTGGTGCTATCGATGTCGGACAGCGCTCAAGACCAGCTGGTGTTACCACCTCCAAAGAAAATGATGACCTGCCAATCACGCTGGCTGTTGCGGGTAAAGAGGTGGCAGGTCTGCGCCCCAAAACAGGTGTGACTGCTGTCCCCCCAGTCACAGAGGATGAAGAGGCCGCGGATGCACAAGATATGGCAGACGGTGGTTGGCCCGGCCGGCTAGACCGCATTGTAGCACACTGAGCTTCCCACTGCAACTTATGCTTCATGTCCATGTGCCGGTTCATGCATGAAGTACTCAAACTATGTATTTTTTGGCCTCTACTTAGCTTTTGCTGACAAATGTTACAGATAACACGAGTTGGGTCATCTTTATCGATCTGAAAAAATGCCCAGGCTATGCAAGGCTTAGCACCCATGCGACCTGAAGAGCCACCACGACTTGTGGTGAGAGGCAGAGTTGTGTTTGAGGATGCAGTTGTTGACGTGCTTCCAGTACTACGTCTCTGTCCAGGAAGGCGCAACCTGACCTCGTCGTCACTAGCATCTTCCTCCACCTCCTCTGCTGACCTCATCTCTTGGCTGACTGTGGGTTGACAGTAAGTGGGATCTCCGACCTCATCATCATCACCCTGTGCGTTATCACACCCGTCGTCCTCAGAGCCAACCTGTTCCTGCCCTGACAAAAAACTAAAGTTGTCGCTCCAATCAGGTATTTGAGTCTTATCATCGTCTTCCTCATTGTGTCCACCAACAGGAGTTACAGTTTGGGAATGAGGGTCTACATTATGGTCAGAACCTTCTGCGTCTGGTCCTGGATCCGACTCATAAAGATTCTGGGCATCAGTGCAGATCATTTCCTCGTCTGGATTCACAGAAGCGCTGGAGTCGACCTCTGATTCCCAGGCTATAGTATGAGTAAACAGCTCTGCAGACTCAACCATCTGTTCTACCTCATACTCAGACGGGCAGCTGGAGATTTGGGAGCTGTGAGGAAGCAAGTGCGATTTGGGTGACACCTTTGAGGACTGGAGTATTTGTGATGTTGAAGTTGATGTGGAGGAGAGCCCACTTAAAGAAGCACTTGATATCCGTTGAAGCACCTGCTGTTTTTGTGCCTCATCTGGAATTTGTAGCGATTGGCGTGGCCGTAAGAAAGGGATCTTATCACATTGTCCGCTAAAAGAAGTAGACATTTTAGTTTGGCTGGAAGATGGTCTTTCTTCTGCACCTACCCCACGGACACAACCTTTTTTCCCCTTCCCAACACGCCTATTCCCCTTTCCACCAGCAGCAGGCCTTTTTCCACTCATTTTGGTGGTTAACTAATTCACAACTCTGGAGTTGTTTGCACAAAAAAACAATGGATGGTAACCGAGCAGAGCTGAGTGGCCAAACTGTGGTATTAGGCCAAAACTATTGGCTGGGTTAGATGCAGAAAAAAATTATTTTTAATTTGCAACCTGATGGAGGTCAGTATAGATGGACTAATAGACCAAGTCCCACACACCGCTAGAAGCCCAAATATTTTTTCAGAGCTAGATGCAGAAATTTTTTTTATTCAATTTGCAACCTGATGGAGGTCAGTATAGATGGACTAATAGACCAAGTCCCACACACTGCTAGAAGCCCAAATATTTTTTCAGAGCTAGATGCAGAAAAAAATTATTTTTAATTTGCAACCTGATGGAGGTCAGTATAGATGGACTAATAGACCAAGTCCCACACACCGCTAGAAGCCCAAATATTTTTTCAGAGCTAGATGCAGAAAAAAATTATTTTTAATTTGCAACCTGATGGAGGTCAGTATAGATGGACTAATAGACCAAGTCCCACACACCGCTAGAAGCCCAAATATTTTTTCAGAGCTAGATGCAGAAAAAAATTATATTCAATTTGCAACCTGCTGGAGGTCAGTATAGAAGGACTAATAGAACAAGTCCCACACACTGCTAGAAGCCCAAATATTTTTTCAGAGCTAAATGAAGAAAAAAATTATTTTTAATTTGCAACCTGATGGAGGTCAGTATAGATGGACTAATAGACCAAGTCCCACACACTGCTAGAAGCCCAAATATTTTTTCAGAGCTAGATGCAGAAAAAAATTATTTTTAATTTGCAACCTGATGGAGGTCAGTATAGATGGACTAATAGACCAAGTCCCACACACTGCTAGAAGCCCAAATAATTTTTCAGAGCTAGATGCAGAAAAAAATTATTTTTAATTTGCAACCTGATGGAGGTCAGTATAGATGGACTAATAGACCAAGTCCCACACACCGCTAGAAGCCCAAATATTTTTTCAGAGCTAGATGCAGAAAAAAATTATATTCAATTTGCAACCTGCTGGACGTCAGTATAGAAGGACTAATAGAACAAGTCCCACACACTGCTAGAAGCCCAAATATTTTTTCAGAGCTAAATGAAGAAAAAAATTATTTTTAATTTGCAACCTGATGGAGGTCAGTATAGATGGACTAATAGACCAAGTCCCACACACTGCTAGAAGCCCAAATATTTTTTCAGAGCTAGATGCAGAAAAAAATTATTTTTAATTTGCAACCTGATGGAGGTCAGTATAGATGGACTAATAGACCAAGTCCCACACACTGCTAGAAGCCCAAATATTTTTTCAGAGCTAAATGCAGAAAAAAATTATTTTTAATTTGCAACCTGATGGAGGTCAGTATAGATGGACTAATAGACCAAGTCCCACACACCGCTAGAAGCCCAAATATTTTTTCAGAGCTAGATGCAGAAAAAAATTATATTCAATTTGCAACCTGCTGGACGTCAGTATAGAAGGACTAATAGAACAAGTCCCACACACTGCTAGAAGCCCAAATATTTTTTCAGAGCTAAATGAAGAAAAAAATTATTTTTAATTTGCAACCTGATGGAGGTCAGTATAGATGGACTAATAGACCAAGTCCCACACACTGCTAGAAGCCCAAATATTTTTTCAGAGCTAGATGCAGAAAAAAATTATTTTTAATTTGCAACCTGATGGAGGTCAGTATAGATGGACTAATAGACCAAGTCCCACACACCGCTAGAAGCCCAAATATTTTTTCAGAGCTAGATGCAGAAATTTTTTTTATTCAATTTGCAACCTGATGGAGGTCAGTATAGATGGACTAATAGACCAAGTCCCACACACTGCTAGAAGCCCAAATATTTTTTCAGAGCTAGATGCAGAAAAAAATTATTTTTAATTTGCAACCTGCTGGAGGTCAGTATAGATGGACTAATAGACCAAGTCCCACACACTGCTAGAAGCCCAAATATTTTTTCAGAGCTAGATGCAGAAAAAAATTATTTTTAATTTGCAACCTGATGGAGGTCAGTATAGATAGACTAATAGAACAAGTCCCACACGCTGCTAGAAGCCCAAATATTTTTTCAGAGATAAATGAAGAAAAAAATTATTTTTAATTTGCAACCTGATGGAGGTCAGTATAGATGGACTAATAGACCAAGTCCCACACACTGCTAGAAGCCCAAATATTTTTTCAGAGCTAGATGCAGAAAAAAATTATTTTTAATTTGCAACCTGATGGAGGTCAGTATAGATTGACTAATAGACCAAGTCCCACACACCGCTAGAAGCCCAAATATTTTTTCAGAGCTAGATGCAGAAAAAAATTATATTCAATTTGCAACCTGCTGGAGGTCAGTATAGAAGGACTAATAGAACAAGTCCCACACACTGCTAGAAGCCCAAATATTTTTTCAGAGCTAAATGAAGAAAAAAATTATTTTTGATTTGCAACCTGATGGAGGTCAGTATAGATGGACTAATAGACCAAGTCCCACACACTGCTAGAAGCCCAAATATTTTTTCAGAGCTAGATGCAGAAAAAAATTATATTCAGTTTGCAACCTGATGGAGGTCAGTATAGATGGACTAATAGAATGATGCTATGCCCAAAAGATTTTACTTCACTAGGTGCAGTAAAAAAATTGGTATTCTATACACAGGTGGTATATCTTGCAACACAGATAGGCTACTCCACTGACTAACACACTCTGCAATAGGCCAAAAAGGATTAGCTTTGCTAGATTCAGCCAAATGCTGTGAAAAAAACTTGCACAGCACTGGCACAGACCTGCCTGGCAAAAACTGATAGGAACTGATGTAACCTAGTCCTGAAAAGGACTCCAATTACAATTAGTCTTTACTCCCACAATCTATCTATTTAAGAGCACAGACCTGCCTGATAAAAGTCATAGGAAATGCTGTAACCTAGACCTTAAAAGGACTGCAATCACAACTATTCCCTACTCCCAAGCTATCTGTATATTTGTGCGAAAATTGGCTTGAAATTAACAAGGTATAGCGCACACAGCAACAGCGGTGCCGTCTAACACGCAGCTGCAGCAGTGAGAAAATGGTGGCGACGGGGAAAATGGCTTGGTCTTATAGGGCAAGGACATGTGACATACACTGCCAATCACACATGCCCTTGCTTGTGTGAAAAAAAGCACTTCGCTCCGTGTGTGCGCTGCTGATAGGCTGACAGATTGCACCTCCCCACTGCAAATGCGGGAAAGAGAAAAAAAAATGGAGATCTTCATTGTTCCTGCAGAGATCCATCCCCTGCCCCTCCCCCCGCCCCGCTGTACACTCAAACTGCGTATTAACATTAATTTTCATCATTACTGAGAAAAAATCCAGTTATGATTTTGGTGCACGAACAGTTATCGAACATAACCTCGAACAGCCGAATTTTTCTCAAATTGTTCGTGTTCGCCGACCGGCTCGAACACCGCCCAAAACAGCTCGAATTTGAGATTGGCGAACAGTTCGAGTAGAACAACGCTCATCTCTAGTTAACGCCCTCTGACCTCCATGTCATTTCCAAGGGGCATTGGAGTGGCTCGAAATTTTTGGTAGGCATTGCACTCACTGTATGCCCTATAACTGTGTTGCCGAACCGCTCCTTTTGTTACAGAAACATATCCTACAAGACATATGTGGTTGACTGGCCTGATATTGATGTGAATGGTCCCTGTTCCTCCTGCTCTTTCTCCTTTGCCACTACCTTATCCATCATTTATCACCTGAAGCTTTGTTTTAACAGGAGTCATAGAACTTGGATAGTAGCAGGAAAACATCCAGCAATCCTCGGAGGAGGTAGGATATGCGCCAAAACGCTGACCACCTCAGGCCTAGCCGCTACTACATACATGCTCTTGCATTACAACAAAACAAAGCAGATGCTAACTTCTATCATCCTCATCATGCTCCTCACCTTGGCACTCTCAACTCCCCTGATGGAGAAGCCAGGGCCCACCGGAGGAGTCTGATAGTCCGGTGGGCTCGGCCAATGCTGCCCTAAAGCAGGCCAGGCTAAGAAAAGTGTGGGAAAGGTTACCGGGACAAATAGGGGTGGCTGGGGACTGAGTATGGACACCCGGCCACCCCCTGGAGGCTGGAGAGCAAGCGGGGACACCCAGCCACCAGGCGGCTGGGGACTGAGTATGGATACCAAGCCGCCGACACAGCCATGGCGTGGTGGCCAGATTCCGCCTACACATGCCTAAAAGGCCCAATTTAAAGTGCAAGCAAGCAAGCAGTATGGTATTGCAGCCTGGGGGTGGATGGGCGGCAGGCAGCATACTTGAGCTTGTATTGCAATGAATGGGGGAGGCACAATTGAACACTGCCCTGGGACTAGAACTTGCATGGGAATAGTTGCAAGTCTGCATCTTCTGATGCGGTAAGGATCACTTATGATGGGCACACTTTTAGACAGTGACCTGGGAGTCAGAGATTCTTCCAGGGGTCTTCCCCATGCTGTTCCCTTGTCTTTTCAGCACTTTATGCATGTGTCACACAGCACATGGCCAGATAAGGTTGTAAAATGTTAAAATGACATTTCACGCTGAATGCATTTGTCATAGTTGAAAGCAATACAAAAGTGCAAAAACGCATAAAAATGCTACTTGTGAACATAGCCGAAGGTGTGGAGGAGTATTTTTGTTTTTGGTAATTTATTTTAACTTATACACAAGTCTTTTCCCTGAAAAGGATGTTCCTTAACTAGTGTTGAGCATTCCGATACTGAAATATTGGGTATCGGCCGATATTCGCGGTATCGGAATTCCGATACTTAATTCCGATACTTTTACAATATCGAATAGCAGAATTGGAAGTTCCCATAATGCCTGCGCTCTGCAGTGTCTCTGAAGTATGACAAGCTGGATGGCAGCGCTCAGCTGAGATCCAGCCTGTCATCAGAATGCCATCCCAACGTGGGAGAATTCTCCTAATCGATTAAAAGCCGGCGGGCAGTAAAAAGCCGCCGGCTTTTAAACAATCACACAGCCCCATACTGCTTCCCCGCAGCCTCCCACCCCGATCCTCCGCTCCCCTCGCCACCTCCCATCCCGATCGTAAGTTAGGACTGGGCGGGGAGCGCAGCACCAAGGAGCGGGGAGCGAAGGACCCGAGCGGAGAAGCCGGCAGTGAAAACTCTTCACCGCCGGCTTTCCCGTTCTGTGCTGCGCTTTCCCGCCGGTTATTTCAAATGAACAGCTGAGGTATCAGGTGATGCTGATCAGCTGTTCATTTGAAGTAGCCGCGGTGCCCTCAGAGGGTTCACGTGAGTTCATGCTTGACTGCATTGTGTGTGTGGGTGTCTGTGCGTGTGTCTGCGAGTGTGTGCGGGGTGTCTGTGCGTGTGTCTGCGAGAGTGTGCGGGGTGTCTGTGCGATGTCTGCGGGTGTGTGCGATGTCTGCGGGTGTGTGCGGTGTCTGTGCCATGTGTGCGGGTGTGCGCGGTGTCTGTGCGATGTCTGCGGTTTCTGTGCGATGTCTGCGAGTGTGTGCGGTGTCTGTGCGATGTCTGTGAGTGTGTGCGGTGTCTGTGCGATGTCTGCGGGTGTGTGCGGTGTCTGTGCGATGTCTGCGAGTGTGTGCGGTGTCTGTGCGATGTCTGCGGGTGTGTGCGTGCAGGCAGACATAGGCCGATGTGACACTACTACTCCCATCGGCCTATGTCTGTCCCCCGCCCACTCGTGCCAGCAGGATCAGCTCAATGGGAGCAGTATTTCCCATCAGCCTGATCCTGCTATTTAAATTGCCCTACTGTGTCCCCAATAAATTTTAAATACATGTCATTGGTGGCCATTGGTTGCCTACAATAAATTAGTTCATACATTACCTGTGCCCGCCGATCGCCACCAAAAATAAAGTAAAAAATAAAAAACTACACCTATACTCACCTAGACACCTAATTCCCGAAGCCATCGATCTCCTGTAATAAAATATAAAATAATAACCAACAACCTTATCCTTACCCCTCCGTAGTAGTCCATGAGTGTCCCACGATGATCTCCAGTTTAGAGCAGCCACATAGAATGTGACCGCTCTGAACCGCTGCCGCCGCTAGAATGATGGGGCCGTAAAGCAGCCCCGTCATTGCATAAGCGGGTTCGCCGGAGTTCAGGCAGCACTGCTCCGGTTAGCTCCTTTACAGCCCTGCTGTATCGTGAGAAATTCCCACGGTACAGCAGTGCCGTAAAGGAGGTCTCCGGAGCTGCGCCGCCTGAATGCACTCCGGTGACCTCAGTCAGTGGCTCCCGCTGCCGGGAGCGGACGTGTTCCCGGCAGTGTGAGCTTACAGCAGCCATGCACAGCTGTCACCATCTCCAGATGTGACAGCTGTGCATGGGAGATCAGCGCAGGAACGTGGACAGGTAACTATTTTTTTTTAGTAAACTAAGAATTAAATAAAATTGTGTGTTTTATTTCAAATAAATTATTTTTTTCTGGGTGTAGTGTGTTTTTTCTTTTTAACACTTTGTAGGTTAGTAATGGGGGTGTCTTATAGATGCCCATCATTATTAACCTGGGCTTCACGGCAGCTGGCGCTGACATGAACCTCAACCCTATTACCCCCTGCCACCGCACCAGGGCAGCGTGGAAGAGCGAGGCTAAGTGCCAGAGTTGGCGCATTCTATGGATGCGCCATTTCTGGGGTGGCTGACGGCTGGTGTTTCTAGCCTGGGAGGGGGCCAATATTCATGGCAACCTTCCTGGGCTGTTAATATCAGCCCCCAACTGTCTGCCTAGCCTTTGCTAGCTATTAAATAGGGGGTACCCCACGTCATTTTTTGTGGGAGTCCCCCATTTTAATAGCTAGTAAAGGCTAGGTATTCAGCTGGGGGCTGATATTAGTAGTCTGGGAAGCTCCGTGGGTATTACCCACTTCCCAGGCTTCAAACATCTGCTTAACCTCCGCTAGAGCCTAAAATTATGGGGGATCCCACGCCAATTTTTTTTTAATAAATCCTTTATTTTAACACTAAATGACATTTGAGGAGTTAATAAAGATGCAGTCCCTAAATTATTATTTATTTTTTAATTAATTTTTCCCCAAAATTTTCCCACGCTGTCAGTGACATGAATGAGGTGAGGTCATGTCCAATGAACTCAGCTCACCTCATGCACGTCACTGACAGCGTGGGAAAATTCTCGCGCTGAAGCGCTGAGTGCAGGAGAATTCTCCCACGCTGTCAGTGACGTGCATGAGGTGAGCTGAGTTCATTGGACATGAACTCGGCTCATCTGGATGCCGTCACAGAGAGACACTAAGGAGCGCAAGCATGCCTGCGCTTCTCAGTGTCTGCGGGATGACAGGCTGGATGGCAGCGTTCTGCTGCGGTCCAGCCTGTCATCTCGATGTAGCAGAGCTGAAGCTGTCCTGGGAACCATGGAAAGGTAAGGATGAGGTTGCTTTATTATTTTTCTTTTATTGCAGTAGATCGTTGGCTTATGGAATCACCCTGTAAATTTTCATTTCCAAAATTAACACCTGCATCAAATTAGATCTGCTCGTTAGTCTGTATCTAAAAAGGAGTGATCACACCTTGGAGAGCTGTTGCACCAAGTGGACTGACATGAATCATGGCTCCAACAGGAGAGATGTCAATTGAAACAAAAGAGAGGATTATCAAACTCTTAAAAGAAGGTAAATCATCACGCAATGTTGCAAAAGATGTTGATTGTTCACAGTCAGCTGTGTCTAAAATCTGGACCAAATACAAACAACATGGGAAGGTTGTTAAAGGCAAACATACTGGTAGACCAAGGAAGACATCATAGCGTCAAGACCGGAAACTTAAAGCAATATGTCTTCAAAACAGGAAATGCACAAAAAAACAAATGAGGAACGAATGGGAGGAAACTGGAGTCAAAGTCTGTGACCAAACTGCAAGAAACCGCCTAAAGGAAATGGGATTTACATACAGAAAAGCTAAACTTATGCCATCATTAACACCTAAACAGAAAGAAACAAGGTTACAATGGGCTAAGGAAAAGCAATCATGGACTGTGGATGACTGCATGAAAGTCATATTCAGTGATGAATCGTGAATCTGCATTGGGCAAGGTGATGATGCTGGGACTTTTGTTTGGTGTTGCTCCAATGAGATTTATAAAGATGACTGCATGAAGAGAACATGCAAATTTCCACAGTCATTGATGATAGTTGGAGCCAGATTGATGAAGAGTACTGTTTGTCACTCATTAAGTCCATGCCTCAGAGACTGCAAGTTGTTATTAAAGCCAGAGGTGGTGCAACAAAATACTAGTGATGTATTGGAGTGTTCTTTTGTGTGTTTGTTTTTCATGATTCCATAATTTTTTCCTCAGAATTGAGTGATTCCATAGTTTTTTCCCTCTGCTTGGTCTGAAAAAAATTACCCTTACTGAGTACCACATTTTTAAGTTTGATTTATTTTAGTGTTTCTTAAAGCCCTAATTGAAATGATTTTCGTTTTCTGTCATGTCTGTGATCTGCTTTTTTTCATCAACATTAAACAACTGAATGAACATCCTCTGAGCCCGGTGATTCCATAATTTTTGCCAGGGGTTGTATTCACATGGTGCCTAATATTTCATGTTATTGTGTCTTCTGGACCCCTTGTTCACATACAGAGAGGAGATCCATATGTGTTACTATTTATGAATTCTCCATAATCATTTATTTATTTATTCTTTTTGATTTGATTCATGGGTTCACCCAAGAGCCGGGGGCTGACACCAGCTTTCCTTATTTTGCAGTTAATGAGGATTTGCTATATCGGGTCACTAAACAGAGAGGGGAAGTGTTAGAGCAGCTGTTGGTACCAGGACCCTATAGGTAGGGTACTATACCTAGCCCATTCTCATGTCTTGGGGGGGGCATCTGAGCATAGACAAAACCCAAGAGTGGGTCCTTCAAAGATTTTATTGGCCTGGGTGTCACCGGGAGGTTGTTAATTATTGTCGGTCCTGTTTTACATGTCAGTTAACTGCTCCTGTGTCCCACTTCCGTAGTCCCCTGTTACCTTTACTCATTATAGAGGTTTCATTTGACCGAATTGCTATGGACCCTGTAGGGCACTTAGTTAAGCCCGCCAGGTGTCACCAATACATCCTGGAGGTGCTGGACTTACCAACACGGTACCCGGAGGTGGTACCATTAAGAAACTCCTCTGTCCGGAATATAGAGCATGAACTAGTCCATATTTTCTCCCGAACGGGTCTGCCAAATGAGATCTTGATGGACCATGTTGAAAGTGATGAGGGAGTTGTGTAAGGCTCTGCAAATTACCAAACTCCGGATGTCTGTCTACCATCCTCAAACGGATGGCCTAGTAGAGAAGTTCAACAAGACCCTGAAGTCTATGCTTAAGAAGGTTGTATAGAAGGATGGCCGAGACTGGGACTGCCTACTATTGTACCTACTGTTCTCCCTTAGGGAAGTTCCCCAGGCCTCTACGGGGTTCTCACCCTTCAAGATGCTTTACGGACGACACCCTTGGGGACTGTTGGCATTGCGAAGGAGACGTGGGAAGTCGAGTTAACACCCCACCGCAGTGTCACCGAGCATGTGGCCCAGATGCAAGACTGGATCATGAGGGTGATGCCGATTGTAAAGGAAAGTCTCCCTCAAGCACAAGAGACCCAGGCAAGGGTCTACAATCGGTTGGCAAGACTGAGGCAGTTTAGCCCTGGTGTCACGATACTAGTGGATACAACTGGACACCAGTAGCTAGGTCAAAGAGACTGCAGACACAAGGGTTAAACAAGCGATATTGTATTGATGATTTGAATGCAATACAGCATAGAAGTTCAGACGAGTCTTTAGCCAATCCAACAGACAATAGCAGCAGAGCTTACACTCGGCAATATAGCATGCAAAGTCACTGAGCAATGAGAGCACCAAGATGTCTGGCGCTGACAGACTCTCTTGCAGAGCAGAGGAACACAAGCAGGCGGGAGTTCTTTCATACCCGCAGATGTAATCAGGTCGGAGATTTCTGAAGTCGGGTGTTAGCAATCACTCGGTCACCAAGTGGGGATCCAGACGTGCAGGTCGGCAGAGGACTCCGCAGTTAGGAAAGGACCAACAGGGATCGTAAGTCCAGGCTTGAGACTGCAGAGGAACAAGGTCCACAACATAATACACAAGCAAGGTAACAGAACAGGTGCTGACTTTATATATAGCTTTGGCAGGAAGCAAGATGGCCGATGTGAAACATAAAGATCCATGTTAACTAAGGGCAAAAGAAACAACAGATTCCAGGCCTAGATCCTGACTAGAGATGAGCGTTGTTCTACTCGAACTGTTCGCCAATCTCAAATTCGAGCTGTTTTGGGCGGTGTTCGAGCCGTTTGGCGAACACGAACAATTTGAGAAAAATTCGGCTGTTCGAGGTTATGTTCGATAACTGTTCGTGCACCAAAATCATAACTGGATTTTTTCTCAGTAATGATGAAAATTAATGTTAATACGCAGTTTGAGTGTACAGCGGGGTGGGGGGAGGGGCAGGGGATGGATCTCTGCAGGAACAATGAAGATCTCCATTTTTTTTTCCTCTTTCCCGCATTTACAGTGGGGAGGTGCAATCTGTCAGCCTATCAGCAGCGCACACACGGAGCGAAGTGCTTTTTTTCACACAAGCAAGGGCATGTGTCATTGGCAGTGTATGTCACATGTCCTTGCCCTATAAGACCAGCCATTTTCCCCGTCGCCACCATTTTCTCACTGCTGCAGCTGCGTGTTAGACGGCACCGCTGTTGCTGTGTGCGCTATACCTTGTTAATTTCAAGCCAATTTTCGCACAAATCTACAGATAGCTTGGGAGTAGGGAATAGTTGTGATTGCAGTCCTTTTAAGGACTAGGTTACAGCATTTCCTACGACTTTTATCAGGCAGGTCTGTGCTCTTAAATAGATAGATTGTGGGAGTAAAGACTAATTGTAATTGGAGTCCTTTTCAGGACTAGGTTACATCAGTTCCTATCAGTTTTTGCCAGGCAGGTCTGTGCCAGTGCTGTGCAAGTTTTTTTCACAGCATTTGGCTGAATCTAGCAAAGCTAATCCTTTTTGGCCTATTGCAGAGTGTGTTAGTCAGTGGAGTAGCCTATCTGTGTTGCAAGATATACCACCTGTGTATAGAATACCAATTTTTTTACTGCACCTAGTGAAGTAAAATCTTTTGGGCATAGCATCATTCTATTAGTCCATCTATACTGACCTCCATTAGGTTGCAAATTGAATATAATTTTTTTCTGCATCTAGCTCTGAAAAAATATTGGGCTTCTAGCTGTGTGTGGGACTTGTTGTATTAGTCCATCTATACTGACCTCCATCAGGTTGCAAACTGAATATATTTTTTTCTGCATCTACCTCTGAAAAAATATTGGGCTTTTAGCTGTGTGTGGGACTTGTTCTATTAATCCATCTATACAGACCTCCATCAGGTTGCAAACTGAATATATTTTTTTCTGCATCTACCTCTGAAAAAATATTGGGCTTCTAGCTGTGTGTGGGACTTGTTGTATTAGTCCATCTATACTGACCTCCATCAGGTTGCAAACTGAAAATATTTTTTTCTGCATCTACCTCTGAAAAAATATTGGGCTTCTAGCTGTGTGTGGGACTTGTTCTATTAATCCATCTATACAGACCTCCATCAGGTTGCAAACTGAATATATTTTTTTCTGCATCTACCTCTGAAAAAATATTGGGCTTCTAGCTGTGTGTGGGACTTGTTGTATTAGTCCATCTATACTGACCTCCATCAGTTTGCAAACTGAATATATTTTTTTCTGCATCTACCTCTGAAAAAATATTGGGCTTCTAGCTGTGTGTGGGACTTGTTCTATTAATCCATCTATACAGACCTCCATCAGGTTGCAAACTGAATATATTTTTTTCTGCATCTACCTCTGAAAAAATATGTGGCCTTCTAGCAGTGTGTGGGACTTTCTCTATTAGTCCATCTATACTGACCTCCATCAGGTTGCAAACTGAATATAATTTTTTTCTGCATCTAGCTCTGAAAAAATATTTGGCCTTCTAGCAGTGTGTGGGACTTTCTCTATTAGTCCATCTATACTGACCTCCATCAGGTTGCAAATTAAAAATAATTTTTATCTGCATCTACCTCTGAAAAAATATTTGGGCTTCTAGCTGTGTGTGGGACTTGTTCTATTACTCCATCTATACTGACCTCCATCAGGTTGCAAACTGAATATATTTTTTTCTGCATCTACCTCTGAAAAAATATTGGGCTTCTAGCTGTGTGTGGGACTTGTTGTATTAGTCCATCTATACTGACCTCCATCAGGTTGCAAATTAAAAATAATTTTTATCTGCATCTACAGTACCTCTGAAAAAATATTTGGGCTTCTAGCTGTGTGTGGGACTTGTTCTATTAGTCAATCTATACTGACCTCAATCAGGTTGCAAATTGAATATAATTTTTTTCTGCATCTAGCTCTGAAAAAATATTTGGCCTTCTAGCAGTGTGTGGGACTTTCTCTATTAGTCCATCTATACTGACCTCCATCAGGATGCAAATTAAAAATAATTTTTATCTGCATCTAGCTCTGAAAAAATATTTGGCCTTCTAGCAGTGTGTGGGACTTTCTCTATTAGTCCATCTATACTGACCTCCATCAGGTTGCAAATTAAAAATAATTTTTATCTGCATCTACCTCTGAAAAAATATTTGGGCTTCTAGCTGTGTGTGGGACTTGTTCTATTAATCCATCTATACAGACCTCCATCAGGTTGCAAACTGAATATAATTTTTTTCTGCATCTAGCTCTGAAAAAATATTTGGCCTTCTAGCAGTGTGTGGGACTTGTTCTATTAGTCCACCTATACTGACCTCCATCAGGTTGCAAATTCAAAATAATTTTTTGTCTGCATCTAGCTCTGAAAAAATATTTGGCCTTCTAGCAGTGTGTGGGACTTTCTCTATTAGTCCATCTATACTGACCTCCATCAGGTTGCAAACTGAATATATTTTTTTTCTGCATCTACCTCTGAAAAAATATTGGGCTTGTAGCTGTGTGTGGGACTTGTTCTATTAATCCATCTATACAGACCTCCATCAGGTTGCAAACTGAATAAAAAATTTTTCTGCATCTACCTCTGAAAAAATATTTGGGCTTCTAGCTGTGTGTGGGACTTGTTCTATTAGTCCATCTATACTGACCTCCATCAGGTTGCAAATTGAATATAATTTTTTTCTGCATCTAACCCAGCCAATAGTTTTGGCCTAATACCACAGTTTGGCCAATCAGCTCTGCTCGGTTCCCATCCATTGTTTTTTTGTGCAAACAACTCCGGAGTTGTGAATTAGTTAACCACCAAAATGAGTGGAAAAAGGCCTGCTGGTGGTGGAAAGGGGAATAGGCGTGTTGGGAAGGGGAAAAAAGGTTGTGTCCGTGGGGTAGGTGTTAAAGCAACAGTAACATCTGCAGAAGAAAGACCATCTTCCAGCCAAATTAAAATGTCTACTTCTTTTAGCGGACAATGTGATAAGATCCCTTTCTTACGGCCACGCCAATCGCTACAAATTCCAGATGAGGCACAAAAACAGCAGGTGCTTCAACGGATATCAAGTGCTCCTTTAAGTGGGCTCTCCTCCACATCAACTTCAACATCACAAATACTCCAGTCCTCAAAGGTGTCACCCCAATCGCACTTGCTTCCTCACAGCTCCCAAATCTCCAGCTGCCCGTCTGAGTATGAGGTAGAACAGATGGTTGAGTCTGCAGAGCTGTTTACTCATACTATAGCCTGGGAATCAGAGGTCGACTCCAGCGCTTCTGTGAATCCAGACGAGGAAATGATCTGCACTGATGCCCAGAATCTTTATGAGTCAGATCCAGGACCAGACGCAGAAGGTTCTGACCATAATGTAGACCCTCATTCCCAAACTGAAACTCCTGTTGGTGGAGACAATGAGGAAGATGATGATAAGACTCAAATACCTGATTGGAGCGACAACTTTAGTTTTTTGTCAGGGCAGGAACAGGTTGGCTCTGAGGACGACGGGTGTGATAACGCACAGGGTGATGATGATGAGGTTGGAGAACCCACTTACTGTCAACCCACAGTCAGCCAAGAGATGAGGTCAGCAGAGGAGGTGGAGGAAGATGCTAGTGACGACGAGGTCAGGTTGCGCCTTCCTGGACAGAGACGTAGTACTGGAAGCACGTCAACAACTGCATCCTCAAACACAACTCTGCCTCTCACCACAAGTCGTGGTGGCTCTTCAGGTCGCATGGGTGCTAAGCCTTGCATAGCCTGGGCATTTTTTCAGATCAATAAAGATGACCCAACTCGTGTTATCTGTAACATTTGTCAGCAAAAGCTAAGTAGAGGCCAAAAAATACATAGTTTGAGTACTTCGTGCATGAACCGGCACATGGACATGAAGCATAAGTTGCAGTGGGAAGCTCAGTGTGCTACAATGTGGCCTAGCCGGCCGGGCCAACCACCGTCTGCCATATCTTGTGCATCCGCGGCCTCTTCATCCTCTGTGACTGGGGGGACAGCAGTCACACCTGTTTTGGGGCGCAGACCTGCCACCTCTTTACCCGCAACAGACAGCGTGATTGGCAGGTCATCATTTTCTTTGGAGGTGGTAACACCAGCTGGTGTTGAGCGCTGTCCGACATCGATAGCACCACCTTTGGATCAAGGCAACCTAACATGTCCGCCTGCATCTTCCTCACAGACCGGCAGTTTGCCGGGGACACCCTTATCAACCCCGTCTCAGCACAATTGCCAGCCCTCGGTCCCTCAGATGTGGACAAGTAAAAGACCATTTCCTCCTAGCCATGAGAAAGCTAAGAGGTTGAATTTCACCATCTGCAAGCTCTTGGCTACAGAAATGCTGCCTTTCCGCCTGGTGGACACAGAGGATTTTCGAGACCTTATGTCCGTCGCAGTGCCCCAGTACCAGATGCCCAGTCGGCACTACTTCTCAAAGAAACGTGTGCCTGCGCTCCACCAGCATGTCGCACACAACATCACCGCTTCTTTGAGAAACTCTGTGTGTGACAGGGTGCATTTCACCACAGACACTTGGACGAGTAGGCATGGACAGGGGCGTTACATGTCGCTGACTGGGCACTGGGTAACTATGGTGACAGCAGGACAAGGGGCTGCTGTCCAAGTCTTGCCGTCCCCACGAGTTGTGCGTCAATCCTCTTTATGTCAAAGTTCCTCCACTGCTTCTGCCTCCTCAACCTCCTCTCGGTCTTCCACCTGCACCCAAAGCCTGTCTGGTCATGCCACAAGCTTTCTAACTGCGCAGAAGGGATCCTGCACACCTCCTTACTATGCTGGCAGTAGGGCTCAACGTCATCAGGTGGTTTTTACTTTGAAATGTCTGGGAAATGTGAGTCACACAGCTGAGGAGTTGAGGTCAGCTCTGGAGAACCAATTTCATGAATGGTTGTCTCCACTGGACCTGAAACCAGGGAAGGCCGTGTGCGACAATGCTGCAAACCTGGGTGCGGCCCTTCGCCGGGGCAATGTCACACACGTGCCTTGTATGGCTCACGTGTTGAACCTGGTTGTCCAGCAATTTTTAGCCCACTATCCCAGACTAGATGGCCTTCTGCAGAGGGCACGGTCGCTGTGTGCTCACTTCCGCCGTTCGCATCCCGCAGCTCAGCGACTTACATCTCTACAGAAGTCGTTGGGCCTGCCACTTCACCGGCTAAAATGCGATGTGCCTACCCGGTGGAATTCAACTCTGCACATGTTGCAGCGACTGTGGCAGCACCGACAAGCCCTGGTGCAATACGTTCTGACGTATAGCCTGGGCCAACGAGATCCAGAGGTGGGGCAAATCACGCTGGAGGAGTGGTCTCAGATCAGGGACCTATGCACCCTTCTGCACAGTTTTGAAATGGCGACGAAGATGTTTAGTGCTGACGATGCCATTATCAGCATGACTATTCCGGTGGTTTACATGCTGGAGCACATGTTAAACAGAATTCGGAGTCAGGTGGTGGCACAAGTGGAGGTGGAGGAAGTAGAGGAGGAGGAGTTGTATGCGGAAGGGCTAACATCTGCAAGGTCCAGACAGTCGGCAGCACCAAGGCGGCAGGCATGTGAGGGTGGGGGAGATGGTTTTACCAGGGCGCATGGTAGCAGCCAAACTAGTGAGGAAGGTGCAGGAGCCCAGGAAGAAGTGGAGGACGAACTGATGGAAGACTCATCAGATGAGGGAGACCTTGATCACATTTCTGTTGTGCGAGGTTGGGGGGAGAGGACAGAGGAAGGAAGCATGATTGTTACCTCGCCACCAACACAACAGGGACTTGGTGCTCCTGGATGCGCAACACACATGAGTGCCTTCTTGCTGCACTACCTGCAACATGACCCTCGAATTGTGAGAATTAGAAATAATCCTGACTACTGGGTTGCCACACTGTTAGATCCCCGGTACAAAAGTAAATTTGCAGAAATTATTCCTGCCATAGAAAGGGATGCACGCATGCAGGAGTATCAGCAGAGACTGTTGCAGAATCTTACATGTGCTTTTCCACAAAATACCAGTGGTGCACGTAGTGAATCTCACAGTTCCAACTTGCCAACCGTGGGACCGTCAAGTGTTCAGCACTCAAACCGTAACAGAACCACAGTATCTGCTGGTAACATCAATTTTGCGGAATCATTTCACCACTTTTTTAGCCCATCCTTTGCAAGGCCACAGGAGACAAGAAGTCTGACACATAGTCAACGCCTAGAGATGATGGTATAGGAGTATCTCCAAGTAAACATTGAAGCCATGACTGTGTCGCTGGACCCTTGCTCTTTTTGGGCTTCCAATCTGGATAAATGGCCGGAGCTAGCCACTTATGCCTTGGAGATCTTGTCATGCCCCGCAGCCAGCGTTCTGTCTGAACGTGTGTTCAGCGCTGCTGGTGGTGTGCTGACAGATAAGCGCACGCGGCTCTCCACTGATAATGTAGACAGACTCACATTCATAAAGATGAACAAATTATGGATCCGAAACGACTTTTCTACCCCTGTGTCATCCTGGGGAGAGTAAAAGCTTGATGATTGGTTAAAATCACCCTAACAACCGTTTTAAGCTTTCAAATTACTAATCATGTTTATCTGTATCTTGGCAGGAAAGTAATTTGGGCTTTATAGCAGTGTGCAGCACTGATTCTATTAGGCCATCTATAATAAGCTCCACCAGATTTAAAATTACTAATCATGTTTATCTGTATCTTGACGGGAAAATAATTTGGGCTTTGTAGCAGTGTGCAGCACTGATTCTATTAGGCCATCTATAATAAGCTCCACCAGATTTAAAATTACTAATCATGTTTATCTGTATCTTGACTGGAAAATAATTTGGGCTTTGTAGCAGTGTGCAGCACTGATCCTATTAGGCCATCTATACTAAAGCTTCACCAGATTTAAAATTAATAATAATTTTTAGCTGCATCTAGCCCGGAAAATAATTTTGGGGCTCCGAGATGCGCAAGACACATAAGTGCCTTCTTGCTGCACTACCTGCAGCATGACCCTCATATTGTCAGAATTCGAAGTAATCATGACTACTGGGTTGCCACACTCTTAGATCCCCCAAACTTTTCGATCAACCTTTTCATTTTAATAAAGACCAAAAAAATGGTCATTTTTGAAATTATAAGCATTAGCAGGTTGTTAGAAACTGAAATCAAACAGTTTTCAACTCAAAACTTTATTCTAGGTGATGTTACATTTTCACATAGGACCCCTTGTTCGAAAGGAGCTTCTGAACTCTCGTCCATTGAATTTGTCAGGTTTTGGATGGTTTCTGCTTCAATTGTTTTGCATGAGGACAGAATACCCTCCCAGAGCTGTTGCTTAGATGTGAACTGCCTCCCGCCATCATAGACACTCCTTTTAATGATGCTCCAAAGGTTCTGAATGGGGTAGAGGTCAGGGGAGCATGGGGGTCACACCATAAGTTTGTCCCCTTTTATGCCCATATCAGCCAGAGATGCAGATGTTTTATGTGCAGCATGAGATGGTGCATTATCATGCAAAAAAATTATCTTGCTGTGAAATACACGGTTCTTCTTCTTGAACCATGGCAGGAAGTGCTGTTTGAGAAAATCCACATAAATTATGGAGTTCATCTTTAGCGCCTTCAGGGATCCTAAAGGGGCGACAATCTCTCTCCCCATCTCCCCATGATTCCAGCCCAAAACATTACTCCACCTCCTCCTTGTTGGCGCTGTAGCCGTGTTTGCGTGGGGTGTCCATGAACCAGCCATCCTCCACTCCATCCATCTGGACCATCGAGCGCTGCACGGCACTCATCCGTGAACAAAACAGTTTTGAAATCAGTCTTCATGTAATGTTTGGCCCACTGGAGCCATTTCTGCTTGTGTGAAGTGGATAGAGGAGGTCGACAGGATGGCGTATGCACAGCTGCAAACTTCTGAAGGACCCTGCATCTTGTTGTTCGGGGGACGTTGGAGGCACCAGCAGCTTCAAAAACTTGTCTGCTGCTATGACAAGGCTTTTTTGCCGCTGCTCTTTCAACCTGACGTAATTGCCTGTAGGAAAGAGTCCTCAATTTGCCCTTATCAGCACACATCCTTTTTCTTTCCCATTTTGGCAGAAAATGTAGGCTGCTTAATAATGTGAGACAGCCTTCTTAAGTAGTCTTGCCTTTCATTGGACACACCTGCCAAATTAATTAGCACAGGTGTCTGCAATTGCTTACAGTGATATAAAGAGCCCTGACACACATCACCATCAATGAGTTTAACTGACAAACAAACAAATTCTTCCCTTATCACTCCGAAACATTTTTTGCATAATAATTTGGAACACAGTGTACATGTGCTTTTCCACAAAACACCAGTGGTTCACGAAGTGAATCTTACAGTTCTAACTTGCCAACCGTGGTCTGTATGGAGTTGTTCAATAAAGGGCCCAAAATTAAGATAACATAGATGGGAGAGGTCTCTATGAATAGGAATTCCTAAGTATTTGATACCCTGTGAGGGCCAGGCAAAGGGAAAGTTGGACTGGATGGAATCCTATATGGATTTGGGGAGGGAGACATCGAGGGCCTCAGACTTCGCTGCATTGATTTTAAAATTTTACCATGTAACAAAGTGATCTATTTCAGCCATAACAGCATGGATGGATATATGTGATTGAGTGATATATACTAGGACATCATCAGCAAATAGAGAGCACTTGTACTCGGTGCCTCCCACCTCAATCCACCTAATATTGGGGTTATGGCGAATTGATGAGAGCAGGTGCTCCGTCACTAGGATGTATAAGAGAGGGGACAGAGAACATCCCTGCCTTGTCCCATTGGTGATTGTGAAAGGTGATGAAAATGTTCTGACGCGGCCCCTGGGCCTTGGGACACCCAGAGCCGGACCCTTTTTGGTGGATGCTGGTGGTTGTAGTCTCCGTGGCGGCGACCCGGTTCCGTGGCTCAGGGCGGTCAAACCAGTGGCGGAACTATTTATGTGGTTTTGATGTTTAAATGTCCGACTACGCCACCCGTGGATTGCGGTCAGAGTGAACCGCCACTCCAGGGCAGACCGCTGAGGCTGGTGTTGTGGGTGCAGCAGAGCGTAGCATAACTCCCCACGGGAGGAGTATAGCCTCAGGGCAGTGTATGCGGAGGATGGGGGTGATGGTGCAGGGCAGCAGCAGTAACGACACGGAGTCAGTGATGCAGTCCAGGGCCTTTACTCACAGTTCTTATTATCCAGACCACGTCTGCAGGTAACGGCTGCCCACGTCGTACTGTGCTCACCAGGTGAGGGGCTCAGACAACTCCCAGATAACTTTGGAGCGCTTCACAGGACCCCCTTTGTGTGTCCTTTGTCTGGCCTTTCTTACCAACCCTTCTGTCCGGCTGCCTCGGGCCTCCTCTTGGTAAACTTGGCGCCAGTTTCCCTGACCCTATGTGGTGCCTTCCTAGCGGGTGTAGCGAGGGGCTGCGCCACATAAAATGTTACAGCCTCCTGTTTCTAGCTGAGTGTTGTTTCCTGCCTCCACTAGTTTCGGGGACCGGTCTCCCCCTTTGGCCTGACCCCTCAACGCAGGTGGATTCGGGCGTGCGGTGGCGACTCGCCCGTCCGCACCCCTGGGATCCCTTCGTTCCTCGTTCCTTGAGCCTTCTCCGCTCCTCTTCCTTCCTTCTCCCTCTTCCAGGCCTGGGCCTCTGTTACTAGGCCCGCCTCCGGTCAGAGCTCATGCAGAGCCCCTGCTCCCTGCCACTTCTGCTCAGACTTCTCTGCACTGAACTAAGATGGTGCCCACCTTTTATACTCCCTTCTCAATGCACCCAGGAACTGCTTCCTCCCTGCTCCTGCACTACAGGGTTCCCCTTCCTCAGTGTTCCCTCCCCCCACTCCATCCAGGGACAGGGACTGTCGTGCCCATCTCAGGGGCATATTGGTCGCCCTGCCCCACGGCAATGTGGTGTAATGCATGCAGGTTTTGGGTCCTGATCCACACTACATCCTTACCTGAGAGTGAGATATCACACCTCTGGGTGAGGTGCAATACCTCTGTAGCAACCGAGCCCTCAGGGTGCTACAGTTCCATTTATCTTCAGCCTAGATGACGTATTGCGATACAGGGCCGTGATTTTGGCTATAAAAGGGTCCCCTAGACCCCTACCCCAAGCTTTTTAAGAGAATCATATATGGCGTGCCATGAGACTCTATGGAATGCTTTCTCAGCATCCAACGAGAGTATCTAATTACAAATTTTTAACTGCATCTAGCCCAGGAAATACTTTGTGCCTAGTAGCAGTGTCTGCTAGTCAGCGGATTATCCCAGCTGTTAAGCAAGCTACACCACCTGTAATTTGGACACTTAATTTTTTCAAAGGAAATGCTTTGGGACCACGGGATACTCAGTGAAGAGCATCAGGAGGCACCCCAAGGCATAGGGGCTGGGACTGGCAGTAGGATGCCTTGCGGTGGACAGCCGAGCTCGATCCTTATAAAAGCTTTTTAACTGCAGCAGCTTTAGTGGACGCTACTGGAGCTGGAATTACGCGGCTGCTGGCATGAGACTTGCCCTCCAATAGATCCTTGTAAATGGATTTAAAGTGTATTCATTCAAATTAGAGAGACAATTTAAATTAAAAAGCTTAGAGCTGCCTCCACCACAGGGGGGCTTGCTCGACCCACCAGCGGACAGGCACCAGTATTGGGAGAGGGGGGCTGGCCGTCAGGGTTCACCGCGGCTCTGGCACAAACCCGGCGACGCGGAGGTGGCACGGGCAGGAGCGGACTGAACGTGTCGGCTTCTCACTTTTTGGATTTTAGAAGGGCATGACATGCCTATATTTTTGTCTCCCCCTCCTTTTACTCCTCCACCTCTTTTCTTTTCGCATGACTATATGTACTTGTCACTTTTCCATGTGTTAGTTGTGTCTTCTGAGCAGTTTGTCAGCTTTTGGACACCTTTGAAGGTGTTTTCTATGTGTTTCTTTGTGTTTTTGTTTGCCTGCCATTGGTTTTAATGGTGTTCGAAGGTGTTCGACGAACAGTTCGACGAACAGTTCGGCGAACACACGGGTGTTCGACGAACCGAACCGAACTCGAACACTACGGGGGTGGCTCAACACTACATGGGATCTCCTCTTCCACCACTTCAAGCGTATCAGGCAAGGGGTCCAAATATGGAAATGGACCAGTGAACAGCTCTTCAGAGTGTCCAAGTGTGGGATCACTTGCTGTCTGACGACACTCGGCATGGTGGGAAGAAGGAGCATCAGGATGAGGAGGAGTATGCGGTCGAGACTCACGGTTACTAAGAGTTGACCGTGTGGAAGACAGACTGGAGGTGGTGGTGCCCAGGTAACTGGAAGTATTGTCTGCTATCCAATTAATAACCTGTTCACACTGATCAGTTCTCAATACTGGTGTTGTTCTGTGCTTCCCTAGTAATTCGGTCAAGAAGTGGGAGCGAGAAGATGTGGCTGTTGGTTGTGGCACATTTTCACCTTGGCCACGGCCCCGTCCTCTGCACGAACCATCACCATAACGTCCACTTCCACGTTCCTAACACGCGCCTTGCCCATTGTAAATGAAGTAAAATAGCTTACACTTGCACTATCAATGGAAAAAGGGTAATAAAGAGTAGATTAGAACCGTGGAAGAGGAAAATCACAGTTATTGTTTACTGGGGTATACCACACTTTTTTAAATAGAGATATTTGCGGCTGAAAAACTGCTTTTTTTTTAGATACCAAAGGCCCAAAACTGGATAGTACAGCGATTTGACCCATGGAACTGCGAAACCACACTGGGATGTCGGGCCTACACAAGACTATTTTCAACAGATATAATTTTGTGTCACAACAGTAAGGAGACACTACTGTTTTTCTTTACGGAAAAAACTACCAAAGCCTGAATAATAGAGATTTTTTACCGTGGAACAGCAAAACCACAGTTATAATTTACTGGTGTATACCAGGCTTTTTAAAATATATATATATTTTTGGCTGAACAGTGAGCGACACACTCAAACTGTTTTTTTACAAATGGCCCAAAAGTGGATAATACAGAGGTTTGTACAGTGGAACTGCAAAACCACACTTGTATTTCTCGGGCCTACACCATACTATTTTCAACAGATATATTTGTGTCTGAAAAATCAGGGAGACACTATTTTTTTTTTTACAGCAAAAAATGCAAAAAGCAGGATAATAGAGATTTTTTACTGTTGAACAGCAAAAGCACACTTTTGTCTCTCTGGCCTACACCAGACTATTTTCAACAGATATATTTGTGTCTGAAAAATCAGGGAGACACTATTATTATTTTTATACAGCAAAAAATGCCAAAAACAGGATAATAGAGATGTTTTACCGTGGAACATCAAAACTACAGTAATAATTTACTGGTGTATACCAGGCTTTTTAAAATATATATATATTTGCGGCTGAACAGTGAGCGACACACTCAAACTGCTTTTTTTAGATACAAATGGCCCAAAAGTGGATAATACAGAGGTTTGTACCGTGGAACTGCAAAACCACACTTGTATTTCTCGGGCCTACACCAGACTATTTTCAACAGATATATTTGTGTCTGAAAAGTCAGGGAGACACTTATTTTTTTTTTAACAGCAAAAAATGCAAAAAGCAAGATAATAGAGATTGTTTACCGTGGAACAGCAAAAGCACACTTCTGTCTCTCTGGCCTACACCAGACTATTTTCAACAGATATATTTGTGTCTGAAAAATCAGGGAGACACTATTTTTTTTTTTTTACAGCAAAAAATGCAAAAAGCAGGATAACAGAGATTTTTTACCGTGTAACAGCAAAAGCACACTTCTGTCTCTCTGGCCTACACCAGACTATTTTCAACAGATATATTTGTCTGAAAAATCAGGGAGACACTATTATTATTTTTGTACAGTAAAAAATGGCAAAAACGGGATAATAGAGATGTTTTACCGTGGAACATCAAAACCACAGTAATAATGTACTGGTGTATACCAGGCTTTTGAAAATATATATATATTTGCGGCTGAACAGTGAGCGACACACTCAAACTATTTTTTTTAGATACAAATGGCCCAAAAGTGGATAATACAGAGGTTTGTACCGTGGAACTGCAAAACCACACTTGTATTTCTCGGGCCTACACCAGACTCTTTTCAACAGATATATTTGTGTCTGAAAAGTCAGGGAGACACTATTTTTTTTTTTACAGCAAAAAATGCAAAAAGCAGGATAATAGAGATTTTTTACCGTGGAACAGCAAAAGCACACTTCTGTCTCCCTGGCCTACACCAGACTATTTTCAACAGATATATTTGTGTCTGAAAAATCAGGGAGACACTATTATTATTTTTATACAGCAAAAAATGCCAAAAACAGGATAATAGAGATGTTTTACCGTGGAACATCAAAACCACAGTAATAATTTACTGGTGTATACCAGGCTTTTTAAAATATATATATATTTGCGGCTGAACAGTGAGCGACACACGCAAACTGTTTTTTTTAGATACAAATGGCCCAAAAGTGGATAATACAGAGGTTTGTACCGTGGAACTGCAAAACCACACTTGTATTTCTCGGGCCTACACCAGACTATTTTCAACAGATATATTTGTGTCTGAAAAGTCAGGGAGACACTTTTTTTTTTTTTAACAGCAAAAAATGCAAAAAGCAGGTTAATAGAGATTGTTTACCGTGGAACAGCAAAAGCACACTTCTGTCTCTCTGGCCTACACCAGACTATTTTCAACAGATATATTTGTGTCTGAAAAATCAGGGAGACACTATTTTTTTTTTTTTACAGCAAAAAATGCAAAAAGCAGTATAACAGAGATTTTTTACCGTGTAACAGCAAAAGCACACTTCTGTCTCTCTGGCCTACACTAGACTATTTTCAACAGATATATTTGTGTCTGAAAAATCAGGGAGACACTATTATTATTTTTATACAGCAAAAAATGCCAAAAACGGGATAATAGAGATGTTTTACCGTGGAACATCAAAACCACAGTAATAATGTACTGGTGTATACCAGGCTTTTTAAAATATATATATATTTGCGGCTGAACAGTGAGCGACACACTCAAACTGTTTTTTTTAGATACAAATGGCCCAAAAGTGGATAATACAGAGGTTTGTACCGTGGAACTGCAAAACCACACTTGTATTTCTCGGGCCTACACCAGACTCTTTTCAACAGATATATTTGTGTCTGAAAAATCAGGGAGACACTATTTTTTTTTTTTTACAGCAAAAAATGCAAAAAGCAGGATAATAGAGATTTTTTACCGTGGAACAGCAAAAGCACACTTCTGTCTCTCTGGCCTACACCAGACTATTTTCAACAGATATATTTGTGTCTGAAAAATCAGGGAGACACTATTATTATTTTTATACAGCAAAAAATGCCAAAAACAGGATAATAGAGATGTTTTACCGTGGAACATCAAAACCACAGTAATAATTTACTGGTGTATACCAGGCTTTTTCAAATATATATATATTTGCGGCTGAACAGTGAGCGACACACGCAAACTGTTTTTTTTAGATACAAATGGCCCAAAAGTGGGTAATACAGAGGTTTGTACCATGGAACTGCAAAACCACACTTGTATTTCTCGGGCCTACACCAGACTATTTTCAACAGATATATTTGTGTCTGAAAAATCAGGGAGACAGTATTTTTTTTTTTTTTACAGCAAAAAATGCAAAAAGCAGGATAATAGAGACTTTTTACCGTGGAACAGCAAAAGCACACTTCTGTCTCTCTGGCCTACACCAGACTATTTTCAACAGATATATTTGTGTCTGAAAAATCAGAGGCACACTTTTTTTTTTTTTGGGTGTGGGGGGGCACCAAAAGGTTAATAAGATGGGTATTTGTACATTGTGAAGGAGGAAAAAAAAAGAGGATTTAGATAAAAAAAAAGGATTTTTCCTGGCCCCCGGGACCTGAAGCTAAGTCCAGCAATTTCAGCAACAGGAGCAGCACACAGGACTGTAATGCAGCGTTTGCTGGTATATCCACTGCGTCTCCTATACAGCTCGCCTGCCTGCCTGATATACCTGGGATGGATATTAGTCCTGAGAAGGACTGTTTCTATGATCTGGCAGCCTTTACAGACCCTACACTAACTATTTTGCAGGATATATCTCTCCCTAAATCAGCAGCGCTGTCCCTACACTGTCTGATCCGGAGCGACTGTGTCCAAGATGGCGGCGCCCGGTTTTAAATACTCGAGGTGACGCTGTGCGGCCAGCCAATCACTGTAATGCCCACAAACAACATGGCTGCGGCATTACAGTGACTGGCTGGCAATCCCTGCATGTTCATTGGCTCTGTAAAGAGCGCCAAACATGCAGGGCGGAAACCCGAGCTCCCGCCCGAGTAACCCGGAAATGCTCGGTGCTCGCCGAACATCACGAGTAGCGTGATGTTCAGGCGAGTACCGAGCAGTGTCGAGCATGTTCGCTCAACACTATTAATTAGTGATGAGCGAGCATGCTCGCCACTGCTCGGTACTCGCCTGAGCATCTCAGTATTTGAGATGCTCGTTGCTCGTCGAGTATTTTTGAGATGCTCGGGCGGGAGCTCGGGTCCCCGTCCTGCATGTCTGGCGCTATTTAGAGCACCAATCATGGAGGGATTGTCTGCCACTCACTGTAATGCCACAGCCATGGTGGTTGTGGCATTACAGTGGTTGCCCAAATCGAAGGGAACAGTGCTCACAGTGAAACATGAAAAGCCGGCAATTCAGCAGCGGCATACACCGGTACCGACAATTTAGAACAGAAAGAATAGAGCATCACACATAGATTAGATAGAAACATGTCAGTCACATATATAATAAGTACAGTGACAGTGTTGGTTACTGTACATGTCATTTAGTGTTAAAATAAAGGATTTATTAAAAAAAAATTGGCTTGGGGTTCCCCATAATTTTAGTCTCTAGCTGAGGTTAAGCAGACGGCTGGGGCAGATGTTTGAAGACTGGGAAGGGGGTAATACCCACGGAGCTTCCCAGGCTACTAATATCAGCCCCCAGCTGAATACCTAGCCTTTACTAGCTATTAAAATGGGGGACCCAAAAAAAAATGACGTGGGGTCCCCCCTATTTTAATAGCTAGCAAAGGCTAGGCAGACAGCTGGGGGCTGATATTAATAGCCCAGGAAGGGTGCCATGAATATTGGCCCCCTCCCAGGCTAGAAACACCAGCTGTCAGCCGCCCCAGAAATGGCGCATCCATAGGATGCGCCAATTCTGGCACTTAGCCTCGCTCTTCCAACTACCCTGTAGCGGTGGCAATGGGGTAATAGGGCTGGGGTTGATGTCAGCTTATAATGCCAGCTGACATCAAGCCCAGGTTAGTAATGAAGAGGCGTCTATAAGACGCCCCCATTACTAACCCCATAGTGAAAGTTAAGAAAAACACAAACACCCAAATAAAGTCCTTTAATTGAAATAAAGACACAATTCTTTAATGTTCTAAATTAAACTCTACTTACCGTCACGCCCATTCCAGCTGAAGCCAATGTCTTCTGCAATAAAAATAAAATAATTAACCAACCTCATCCTTACCATTCCATGGTTCCCAGGACGGCTTCAGCTCTGCTACATTGACATGACAGGCTGGATCGCAGCAGAAAGCTGCCATCCAGCTTGCCATGCCGCAGACACTGAGAAGCTCCTCAGTGAAGCTCCTCCCTGTCTCGCTGTGACGGCATCCAGATGAGCCGAGTTCATGTCCAATGAACTCAGCTCACCTCATGCACGTCACTGACAGCGTGGGAGAATTCTCCTGCGCATGCGGTGCCGGCAAATGACGTCACCGCTGGAGCAGGAGAATTTTCCCACGCTGGGACGGCATTGAGATGGCAGGCTGGATGGTAGCAGAACACTGCCATCCAGCTTGTCATCCTTCAGAGACATTGCCTGCGCCTCGAGTACTGAGATGTTCGGGCGAGTACCGAGCAGTTACGCTTTTAGTGCACGAACAGTTATCGAACATAACCTCGAACAGCCGAATTTTTTGCAAATCGTTCGAGTTCGTCGAACTCGAACACCGCCCAAAACAGCTTGAATTTGAGATTGGCGTCGAACACCGATCATCTCTAGTAGTAAGTAACCGGAACGCCCCCTCAATGTCTGTTTTGGCCATTAAGGTGCCCCTTCCCAACTTCTTGACCCACCTGATTGCCTTGTCAAAGGAGGTACAGTATATACTACTGTACTTGGTTCCGCTTCGATGTTGTCATTTACGGACCTGCCCCTTGGATATGACAAATGGTGGATTAGTCCGAATGTATTGGGTTCCGTTTTTGGCACGACTCCCAACGGGGATACCACTACGTCTTGTAAGGAAAGTGTTCTGAATGGAACCGCCATTCTACCTAAAGATATTTATTTTTTTAATTTTCTTGTCACGACGTCTGGGTGTTGGTAGGCTGATTTAAGATTTTTACTCCAGCCTTTCTTGATTTAGAAGGGCATGACATGCCTATATCTGTGTCTCCTCCTCCTTTTACTCCTCCACCTCTTTTCTTTTCGCATGACTATATGTACTTGTCACTTTTCCATGTGTTAGTTGTGTCTTCTGAGCAGTTTGTCAGTTTTGGACACCATTGAAGGTGTTTTCTATGTGTTTTCTATGTGTTTCTATGTGTTTTTGTTTGCCTGCCTTTGGTTTTAACGGTGTTTGACGAACCGTTCGACGAACAGTTCGGCAAACATGCCGGTGTTCGACGAACCAAACCCGAACACTATGGGGGTGGCTCAACACTAATACAGAGAGGAGATCCATATGTGTTACTATTTATGAACTCTCCATAATCACTTATTTATTTATTCTTTTTGATTTGGCTCCTCCTTGGGATGTGACTTGGCATTCTTTATGACACCCACTAGGGTTTACTGGTATACATCTCGTTGATTATTTAATAACATGGCTTATACTGTATTTTTGTCTGTATACCTATACTATCTCACCATGTGCTCATTGCTGCTATTTTAGGTTAACTTACCTTTTATGTACATCTTTTGTATGAAAAATATTATTTAGCGACAGTGACCTTGAGAACTGTATTGATTCCAACTGTATTACCGGTATTGTCTCCAAATGTATTACCTGTTTCACATTCCGGACACACTGCCACCGAGCGTTCTCTTTTTCTTTGTCTGGTATTTTATGGCATTTTTTTAACTCTTTTTTAACCTTTTGTATATTGTGTTGGAATAAAAGATATTTTTCTCTTAATTTACTTGTATGGTAGACCTGTTTCTTTATCGGCTCTTTCTAGTACATTTCGGTTTTCCTATGATTGTTTAGGGCACTTTTTCGGTTTTAAAAACTGTAAGGGCCAATATGTAAAAGAGTAAAATAGTTGCATCAGTGGAAAGATCATTTACCAGCCAAACATTCCTTCAGTGGTTATTCAGCAATTAATCTACCTCTATTGTTTATTTCTTATGATCAAGGTTGCTAACTTGACTTTTTATTTTCCCTGGACAACTTATCAAAAAAATCACAGACTGATGATATTTTTTATGGACACATTGGAACACCACAATAAATCATTATGATTATAAGTGATACACGTCTGCAGCCCACAATTCTGATATAAAGACATTAGCTACAGTCAATGTAAACTGTAAAATAATGATAATTACAAAAACAAATCTGTAAGCTTCTTCAGCCTTAAAAAATCACAGATACCTTAATTTTTTTTTACGGATAGGGCAAAAAAAGGGCCTTATTTTTACAGACTGTCCAGGAATTTCTTGACAGTTGGCAACCTTGCTCGTCACCACCTTAGGAGCTATCATTGAATCACAGAATGTTAGAGTTGGAAGGGTCCCCCAGGGTCATCGTGTCCAACACCCTGCTCAATGCAGGATTCACTAAGCCCTGCTCAATGCAGGATTCACTTAGCCATCTCAGACAGATGTCTGACTATGTAGGCAGGCTTAGAACATGGAGACTTTAAGCAGTCGAGATTCTATATTTAAATAAGCCTTCCCATGAAGTTTTTTTTTTACTAAACCTGTATATATGTGTATGTAGTGTAGTCTGTGTGTGCTAATATACTCACCTACCGCCACATTCTTTGGGATCCAGTGCCCTTCCACTCCTCTTCTCAGTGACGTCACTGCTCTTCGGACTCTCCAGATCACTCTATGCTCTATGCCTGAGTTCAAAGTCTCTTGTACAATGTAAGTCTATGGAGCCTTGTTCTGATGCTCCACAGACTTACATTGTAAAAGTCACTTCCAGATCATGTAGAGTGCAGTGTGACCCAGAGAGTCTCAACAGCAGTGATTTCACTGAGAAGAGAAGCACAATGGCAATGTATCACCGAGAAGACGGTGGTAGGTGAGTATATTAGCACACTACACTACATATACATTGTGACAAGGTCACTGGCAAAGTACTTTAGAGAAGATGTGTAGCACTAAAATTGTTAGCTCCAGTGATATAAACATAGAAAATGTGTTCCAGCACACGAAGTATAGAAATGGGTTAATCAGCCATCTTAGTGCTAGGGTGATTAAACACAGAAAGGGAGAAAATCAAATTATAAAATCACAGCCTTTCAGAGCATTTGGCATGGGGGTGGTACTGGAGGCACAAGCTCTGAAGCTGTGGTGTTCATGTTAAAGAAAGCTAAACATTGGGTGGTTAGTTCCTGATGCGGGTGGTTACCCGTAGCAACAAGGACTGTGCCATACATAATGTTTTGTTTTTCCTGTTAGGCCAGGAAGGCCGTGTTTGTTTTGCTAACATTGCTGTGGCTTATGCAGTGCTTTTAATAAACCACAGAAGATTTAAAGAGACAGTGTTCCTGTGTACCTCTATGTGCAACAAAGTGAGCCGATCTACCACAGTCGGCGTTAGAAGTATGGGCAAGATTCCCAGGAAGCAAGTGTGACGACTGTGGACAGACTACATGTCCTGGGTGAAGGCGGCTGTGAGCAAGGAACAGCGGTCAGACAAAATGGAGGAGCTGATCAAGCATCTGGTCCAAAGCCAACACCAGCAGCACCAGCAGCACCTGCAGCAGCATCGGGAGCAACAGCAGCAGCAGATACAGCAGCAGCTCCAGCAACAGCACCAGGAGCAGCTCTGCCAACAGGAGCAGCTCCGACAACAGCAGCAGCAGATTGATTTACTCACGGAGGCAATTCGTGGCACGGCAGCAGCTCTGACCCCAATGTCAGCTGATTATTTCTCTGTCCGGAAGGCAGTGAGGAGAGCCTTGCAGAAGATGACCCCATGTGATGACATAAAGGCCTTTTTAACTGTTTTTGAAACGATCGCCAATAGAGAGAAACTCCCGCCGGAGCAGTGGGTGGAAGTCCTGGTGCCATACTTAACAGGGGAGCCACAAAAGGCCTACTATGATTTGGCCTTACAGCACACCAAAGAATATGAAATTTGAAATCAGAAATTTTGGCGTGCTTGGGGTTGACAATGTCTGTCAGGGCACAACGGGTCCACCGTTGGGCATATCACTGTGACAAATCCCCTCGCTCCCAAATGTTTGATCTGCTGCACCTCGTCCAAAAGTGGTTACAGCCGGAGTCCACTAACCCAGCCCAGATGGTGGAGTGAGTTGTAATGGACTGGTTCATGCACTCCCTTATGAGCCCGATGCAGACTTGGGAGGCCCAGGGAGATCCCTGGATTGCCGAAGACTTGGTCGGACTGATCGAAAGGTATCAGGGGGCCGAAGGGTCTGTGGGGAGCCAATCCATTCCATACTGGTGGGCGGAGGTTAAAAAGGGGGTGAGCATCCAAAGTCCAAGGGGCAGCAGGTCATTCCAAGGAGATGTCACGGTCCAGGTCATATAACAGCCCATTGTACCCTGACCACTGAGCAAATGGACTGTAGCATGGGACACCGGTGTTCCTTCTACGCATATCCAGCTTGCAGTGTAGACTGTCCACCTGGCAAGGGATCCCAAGCTTGTCCTGTAACAGTGAATGGCCTGCAAATGACTGGACTACTAGACTCAGGAAGTTTGGTGACCCTCATGAAGGCCACGCTCCCTCTCCTATTGATCCCTGGGAAGAAGGTTGGCATCCGCTGTATTCACGGTGATGCTAAAGACTATCTAGTGGCCAGAGTGGTCATTGAAACAGCACAAGGTACTGAGTCCTATGAGGTTGGCGTGGTCCCAGATTTGCTGCACCCAATCATCATAGGCTGAGACTTTGTGTTGTTTTGGGACTTGTGGGGGAGGGTCGAAGACCTGGATTACTCGAGTAAGAAACGGGTTGGCCCTAAAAAAGTCTCACCAACCCCAGAGTCTGACGGGTTTCCCTTCTGTGTAATGGGAAAAGAGGAGAAAGTAGAATTCCCTGAGGCAGACATTCCTGAGATAGGGATGACCAGAGAAAATTTGGGGTTCACCTAACATAGAGAACTATCATTAAAAGAAGCATTCAAAAAGGTAACTGTCAAATGGCATAGCACAGGAGTCGGAGGCTGACACCAGGTTTTCCTATTTTATGTTGAGTGGGGACTTATTGTACCAAGTTAGTAAAGTGAGGGAGGAGATAGTGGAGCAGTTGTTGATACAAGCACCCTATAGAAAAAGGGTGTTGGATAGAGCCCATTCACATGTCTTAGGTGACCATCTAGGGGTGGACAAACTCAAGAACGAGTCATGCAGAAGTTCTATTGGTCCAGATGTCACAGAGAAATCCTAAGATATTGCAAGTCCTGTCCCACCTGCCACTTAACTGCTACCACATCTCCATTCCAAAATCCTCTCATGTTGATATCCATAAAGGTAGGGCAACAGAGGGGCCCCATTGAACCTCCATGTGGGCTGGACAAGCCAGAAGGGGACACTGAGGATGTCACAGTGGCATAAACACTGTCACTGACCCAGAAACAACAGTGCTGAGAACTACTTCAGTGGAAGGATGTACAGAGGTGGTTGAACATGAAATCCTGACAGAAACACATGTGCGGATATCTGCGGAAGAGTCGCGTTTCAGCAACAACCACAGGAAACTAAATGTGAGAACGAAATGTGATACGTATCCAATGCCCTGCATTGATGATCTCATAGAGAAGCTAAGGTCAGCCAGATACATCACCACCCTGGACCTAACAAAAGGTTACTCCCAAATCCTTCTCTCTCAAAGTGCAAAGGAGAAGACGGCCTCTTCTACACCTGATGGTTGCTTTCAGTGTACTAGAATTCTGTTCGGGCTGCAAGGAATCTCAGCTACATTCTGTAGGGCCATAGACCGGACCTTAGCCCCTCACAAAAAGTATGCTGCAGCTTACCTCGACAATATTGTGATATTCAGCTCGGATTGGGTGAAGTCATCTGCAGAAAGTCCAGGCCATACTGGATGCGCTGAGGAAAGTGGGGTTTACCATAAACCCAAAGAAGTGTACCATTTGGAAAAAGAAGGGAAAATACCTGGGCTACATCGTTGGAAGGAACAAAGTAAAGCTGCAAGTGAATAAGGTGGAGGCAATCCAAAATTATCTGAAACCGATCTCCAAGGAACAGGTTCCGGCATTTCTGTGAATGGTGAGATACTATGAGCAGTGTATCCCAAATTTCTCCTTGATAGCCGCACCCTTGACCAACCTTCTTATGGGCATAAAGACTGTGATGGCCAAATGGTCTCTTGAAGCAGAGATGGCATTCCAAGAGTTGAAACTCAAGGCTACCCCATTGTTCAACTTTCATGTGGAACACAGGCCTGGGAAGCTACATGGCAACGCAGATTATCCATGGACCTTCCCAGCTTATTAATATTAGCTCACAGCTGTCTGCTTTGCCTTTGCTGTTTATTAAAAATGGGGGGACCCCCTATTTTTTTATAACCAACTAAGGCAAAGCAGACAGCTGCAGGCTGATGCTAATAGGCTGGGAAGTGCCATGCAGATTGGCACCTTATCAGCTCTCAGCCACCCCAGAAATGACGCATCCATTAGATGCACCAATTCTTGTGCTTAGCCTTGGCTCTTCCCAATTACCCTGGTGCGGTGGCAATTGGGACAATGGTTTTGGGGTTGATGTCAGCTGTGCAATGTTTTCTGAAATCAAGCCCAGGGGTTAGTAATTTAGAGGCATCTGTCAGACACCCCTATGAAGGCATCAGTCTGGCAGTCACGCTGCCCTTGTGAGAATGAGCTATTGTGAACTGGGGTAGCCTTACTGACATCACCTCAGTTCACCCCTTTAGGTCACCTAAGTTCACAGCCACTGGGTGTCCCATCAACTCTGAGGTCTGGAATCCTTAAGGGAGACTTTAAGGTTACTGAAGTTTCCAGTTGCTGGGACACCTGGAAGCTGTGAACTAAGGTTACCAGAGTTCACGGCCTCCAGGTGTTCCAGCAGCTGGGAACTCCAGTAACCATAAAGTCTCCCTTACAGGCTCCCTTAAGGTCTCTGGGCCTCACTGCTTCCAGGAGAACCGGTGGCTGTGAACTCTGATAACTTAAAGGGCCTCAGTTCAGTTCACCTCAATTCATAGGCACCGGTTCTCACGCTGGCAATGTGAGTGCTGGACTGATGAGCAGTGGTGTCACCGCTCATCAATTTGGCACTCGCGCTGCTCTTGAGAGAACTGGCCACTGTGAGCTGAGGTGACGTCAGTAAGGTTACCCCAGTTCACAGCGGCCGGTTCTTATGGGGGCAGCGCAAGTGCAGGACTGATGACAAGCGGTGATGTCACAAGCTTTATTAGTCTGCCGAACCTGAACATTAACTCGGATATACAATAAAAAGTCCATGTTCGTGATTCGGCAATGGACACTAGGTGTCAAGTACGAACCCCGAACTTTACAGTTCGGGTTCACTCATCCCTAAGAACAACACATCAGTAAATTTAACACGTGTATGATAAAATTTTAATCAATAGATCAATAGCAGATGGAAAATTGTCATCAAAAAGTAAGGTTTTCTTATGTGTAAAGTCTGACAATGCTGGCAGTGCAAAAGTTTTTAGTCTGCAGATTAAGAAAGCAATGGTAAAAGAAAGAATTAGATTTTTTTTCTTGTATGATTCTCACTCCTTTTATGTAGTAAGAGACTGCTCTGTGTATTGTGCGCACTCCAAATTTCATATACTTTCCTACCAATCTGGATTTGTAATTTGCAGGATTAAAAAACACTACCAATTCCACTTCAGAAAGAAGTAATAATTGACCTATATCTTATGAGAATCTCTGCACTCTTCATCATGAGATGAAAGCCATTCTTATAGCTGAACTGGGACAGAAAGATGTAAAATTCCCTACTCATGGCTTAAATACATGCTTCATTAACCTTATGTATTTACATAAAACTATAAATTGCATCATTGTCTGTAAAAATAATTACACAGGTTTATGCAACAAATTTAATACAATTGAACAACTAAATAATAATGTAAAGTTAAAAGTATAACATGTTAAATATTATTTAGCTTTTATACTTTTATATATTCTTATTTTTTTCCTTTTGCAAAGTAGCTGAATTTCCTTCTCTGGATTATCATTTGTACGTCTGTTACCATCCTCAATAATGTCTTTGTATTTGTATAACATGAGAGGTTCCGCAAAAGTCACACACTTTATGCTACTTTTTATGCTGCATTTTACTAGCAATGGATGCCGCAGCATCACACAAGCGCTGAGCTCCTAGTAGTCTCATCATTGCAATCCGTGTACTGATGAAGGTCTATTGCCGACCGAAAAATTTATTACCAGTGAATGTGCTCGGTGAATTTATACTCGGATATCACTCGAGTTTCTGGGTGCTCGGATGTGCTCAGCACTCGACAAGCATTGGCTGGTGCTCGAATTTGAAGCTCGAATCCCCGCTCCGCATGTTTGGCACCTGTTACACAGCCAATAAACTTGCGGGGATTGCTTGCCAGTCACTGTAATGCCATAGTCATCTTGGTAGTGCCATTATTGTGATTGGCTGGCTGCATTACCTCAACGGAGGTTATAAAAGGACCGGCGCTGCCACAATTGGCATACTGACGCCATTGTACAGCTTAGGGACAGTTTTGATTGGAGGGAGAGAGTAGTTGCCCTGGCCTATGTGTGTACAGTTTCATCAATCAGAGTCCTCTAGTGGTGATACTGGTGCTGATGCTGAACCATCATACTAACAGTCCTTCTAAGGGCTAATCCTGTGCTTTGCTGTTTGTATCAGATACATTCTGCATTTAGCCTAAGGATAGTTGCAGGAACAGGGAGAGTAGCTGAATACAACCACTAGGCAGGGCTTAGGGCTTTGCAGTCCGTTGCTAAATATATAAAGCTGCTGCAAGTGACCACATTCTTTTTTTGGGGGGGTGAAAAAATTAACTACAGTACCGACCAAAAGTTTGGACACACCTTCTCATTTAAAGATTTTTCTGTGTTTTCATGACTATGAAAATTGTACATTCACACCGAAGGCATCAAAACTATGAATTAACACGTGGAATTATATACTTAACAAAAAAGTGTGAAACAACTGAAAGTATGTCTTATATTCTAGGTTCTTCAAAGTAGCCACCTTTTGCTTTGATGACTGCTTTGCACACTCTTGGCATTCTCTTGATGAGCTTCAAGAGGTAGTCACCAGAAATAGTTTTCACTTCACAGATGTGCCCTGTCAGGTATAATAAGTGGGATTTCTTGCCTTATAAATGGGGTTGGGACCATCAGTTGTGTTGTGCAGAAGTCTGGTGAATACACAGCTGATAGTCCTACTGAATAGACTGTTAGAATTTGTATTATGGCAAGAAAAAATCAGCTAAGTAAAGAAAAACGAGTGGCCATCATTACTTTAAGAAATGAAGGTCAGTCAGTGCGAAAAATTGGGCAAACTTTGAAAGTGTCCCCAAGTGCAGTTGCAAAAACCATCAAGCGCTACAAAGAAACTGGCTCACATGAGGACCGCCCCAGGAAAGGAAGACCAAGAGTCACCTCTGCTTCTGACGATAAGTTTATCCGAGTCACAAGCCTCAGAAATCGCAGGTTAACAGCAGCTCAGATTAGAGATCAGGTCAATGCCACACAGAGTTCTAGCAGCAGACACATCTCTTCAACAACTGTTAAGAGGAGACTTTGTGCACAAGGCCTTCATGGTAAAATAGCGCTAGGAAACCACTGCTAAGGACAGGCAACAAGCAGAAGAGACTGGTTTGGGCTAAAGAACACAAGGAATGGACATTAGACCAGTGGAAATCTGTGTTTTGGTCTGATGAGTCCAAATTTTAGATCTTTGGTTCCAAACACCGTGTCTTTATGTGACGCAGGAAAGGTGAATGGATGGACTCTACATGCCTGGTTCCCACCGTGTAGCATGGAGGAGGAGGTGTGATGGTGTGGGGGTGGTTTGCTGGTGATACTGTTGGGGATTTATTCAAAACTGAAGGCATACTGAACCAGCATGGCTACCACAGCATCTTGCAGCGGCATGCCATTCCATCCGGTTTGCGTTTAGTTGGACCATCATTTATTTTTCAACAGGACAATGACCCCAAGCACACCTCCAAGCTGTGTAAGGGCTATTTGACCAAGAGGGAAAGTGATGGGGTGCTACGCCAGATGACCTGGCCTCCACAGTCACCAGACCTGAACCCAATCGAGATTGTTTGGGATGAGCTGGACCGCAGAGTGAAGGCAAAAGGGCCAACAAGTGCTAAGCATCTCTGGGAACTCCTTCAAGATAGTTGGAAGACCATTTCCGGTAACTACCTCTTGAAGCTCATCAAGAGAATGCCAAGAGTGTGCAAAGCAGTCATCAAAGCAAAAGGTGGCTACTTTGAAGAACCTAAAATATAAGACATATTTTCAGTTGTTTCACACTTTTTTGTTAAGTATATAATTCCACATGTGTTAATTCATAGTTTTGATGCCTTCAGTGTGAATGTACAATTTTCATAGTCATGAAAATACAGAAAAATCTTTAAATGAGAAGGTGTGTCCAAACTTTTGGTCGGTACTGTATATTGTCATCCACACAGTTTAACGTGCTTAGTGCTACATTATAATGGCATGTAAAACTCCCAAGAAAGTTAAAAAATTCTTTCTGGATTGAATTTGTCATAAATACAGTTTTACATGCTTTGTGTTACATTACGTTGGTATTAAACTCCAAAAAAAACACTTTGCCTGCTAAAGGTGAGCAATTCTTTTTTTCATTAAAAATAAACTTGGTTTCTAGAAACGTATCAATTAGAAAATACAGAAGGCATGTGGTAAGAGATGGGAAAGTGGAAGTGCTGATGATGGTGCAAGCAGATACCAAGGATGTGGGACAGCTGCGACTACGCCTGTTTCTGGAGCACAAGAAACACGCCCATCCATGTCACATAGCTTCCTGTCCCACTTTTCCGGGAGGCACGGGACACCACTTCTGAAGCCACAGCAGTGCGAACAGGTGGTTGGTTGGTTGGATAGCAGATAATGCTTCCGGCATGCTTGCCAGCTCCACCCAGTCTTCCACATGGTCCAGTCTCACGAGCCAGCAGTCTGGATCACTTAATCCTCACCCTGATCTGCCTTCCTCCCAGCATGTTGAGTCCCAGGAGACTAGTGATCTCACACTAGGACACTCAGAGGAGCTCTTTACCACATCTTTTCTTGATTGTAGCCTGTCACCCTGCTTGTTCCAACAGGGACAAGAGGAGATGCTGTTTAGTGATGCACAAAACTTAGAGCAGCCACGGTCACAAGAAGATGACAGTGGTGAATGGTGAATTATGTCTAAGGAGGTAAATGATGATAAGACAAAATTACCGATAAGTGTGGTTGTTCTTAAGTCGCAAAGTCAGGAGGACCACGGTGCGGTGGTGGAAGACGAGGTGGTGGAAGACAAAGTCACCCACCCAACCTGGAAAGCTGGGATGCAGAGCGAGGCCAGCAGTGCTGAGGGGGAGGAATCGGCAGCACCAAAACAGACAGGAACAGGCAGTGGGGTCCCCAGGGGGAGAAGGCAGCAACTGTTCCGCAGAACACTGACACTTGTGAATTTCTCCGTCAAAGAGTTAGGTGTTCTCTTGTCTGGGACTTTTTTAAAGAGAGTTCTTGACAAAAAAAATGGTCATTTGCAACATGTGCCATGCCAAGATCAGCAGGGACCTGATCATTAAGGGCCTAACCACTAGTGTTGAGCCACCCCCGTAGTGTTCGAGTTCGGTTCGGTTCGTCGAACACCCGTGTGTTCGCCGAACTGTTCGTCGAACACCTTCGAACACCGTTAAAACCAATGGCAGGCAAACAAAAACACATAGAAACACATAGAAAACAACTTCAAAGGTGTCCAAAAGCTGACAAACTGCTCAGAAGACACAACTAACACATGGAAAAGTGACAAGTACATATAGTCATGAGAAAAGAAAAGAGGTGGAGGAGTAAAAGGAGGGGGAGACACAGATATAGGCATGTCATGCCCTTCTAAAATCCAAAAAGTGAGAAGCCGACACGTTCAGTCCGCTCCTGCCCGTGCCACCTCCGTGTCGCCGGGTTTGTGCCAGAGCCGCGGTGAACCCTGACGGCCAGCCCCCCTCTCCCAATACTGGTGCCTGTCCGCTGGTGGGTCGAGCGAGCCCCCCTGTGGTGGAGGCAGCTCTAAGCTTTTTAATTTAAATTGTCTCTCTAATTTGAATGAATACACTTTAAATCCATTTACAAGGATCTATTGGAGGGCAAGTCTCATGCCAGCAGCCGCGTAATTCCAGCTCCAGTAGCGTCCACTAAAGCTGCTGCAGTTAAAAAGCTTTTATAAGGATCGAGCTCGGCTGTCCACCGCAAGGCATCCTACTGCCAGTCCCAGCCCCTATGCCTTGGGGTGCCTCCTGATGCTCTTCACTGAGTATCCCGTGGTCCCGAAGCATTTCCTTTGAAAAAATTAAGTGTCCAAACTACAGGTGGTGTAGCTTGCTTAACAGCCGGGATAATCCGCTGACTAGCAGACACTGCTACTAGGCACAAAGTATTTCCTGGGCTAGATGCAGTTAAAAATTTGTAATTAGATACTCTCGTTGGATGCTGAGAAAGCATTCCATAGAGTCTCCTGGCACGCCATATATGATTCTCTTAAAAAGCTTGGGGTAGGGGTCTAGGGGACCCTTTTATAGCCAAAATCACGGCCCTGTATCGCAATACGTCACCTAGGCTGAAGATAAATGGAACTGTAGCACCCTGAGGGCTCGGTTGCTACAGAGGTATTGCACCTCACCCAGAGGTGTGATATCTCACTCTCAGGTAAGGATGTAGTGTGGATCAGGACCTGACACCTGCATGCATTACACCACATTGCCGTGGGGCAGGGCGACCAATATGCCCCTGAGATGGGCACGACAGTCCCTGTCCCTGGCTGGAGTGGGGGGAGGGAACACTGAGGAAGGGGAACCCTGTAGTGCAGGAGCAGGGAGGAAGCAGTTCCTGGGTGCATTGAGAAGGGAGTATAAAAGGTGGGCACCATTTTAGTTCAGTGCAGAGAAGTCTGAGCAGAAGTGGCAGGGAGCAGGTGCTCTGCATGAGCTCTGACCGGAGGCGGGCCTAGTAACAGAGGCCCAGGCCTGGAAGAGGGAGAAGGAAGGAAGAGTAGCGGAGAAGGCTCCAGGAATGAGGAACGAAGGGATCCCAGGGGTGCGGACGGGCGAGTCGCCACCGCACGCCCGAATCCACCTGCGTGGAGGGGTCAGGCCAAAGGGGGAGACCGGTCCCCGAAACTAGTGGAGGCAGGAAATGACCCTCAGCTAGAAACAGGAGGCTGTGACATTTTATGTGGCGCAGCCCCTCGCTACACCCGCTAGGAAGGCACCACATAGGGTCAGGGAAACTGGCGCCAAGTTTACCAAGAGGAGGCCCGAGGCAGCCGGACAGAAGGGTTGGTAAGAAAGGCCAGACAAAGGACACACAAAGGGGGTCCTGTGAAGCGCTCCAAAGTTATCTGGGAGTTGTCTGAGCCCCTCACCTGGTGAGCACAGTACGACGTGGGCAGCCGTTACCTGCAGACGTGGTCTGGATAATAAGAACTGTGAGTAAAGGCCCTGGACTGCATCACTGACTCCGTGTCGTTACTGCTGCTGCCCTGCACCATCACCCCCATCCTCCGCATACACTGCCCTGAGGCTATACTCCTCCCGTGGGGAGTTATGCTACGCTCTGCTGCACCCACAACACCAGCCTCAGCGGTCTGCCCTGGAGCGGCGGTTCACTCTGACCGCAATCCACGGGTGGCGTAGTCGGACATTTAAACATCAAAACCACATAAATAGTTCCGCCACTGGTTTGACCGCCCTGAGCCACGGAACCGGGTCGCCGCCACGGAGACTACAACCACCAGCATCCAACAAAAAGGGTCCGGCTCCGGGTGTCCCAAGGCCCAGGGGGCGCGTCAGAACATTTTCATCACCTTTCACAATCACCAATGGGACAAGGCAGGGATGTTCTCTGTCCCCTCTCTTATACATCCTAGTGACGGAGCACCTGCTCTCATCAATTCGCCATAACCCCAATATTAGGTGGATTGAGGTGGGAGGCACCGAGTACAAGTGCTCTCTATTTGCTGATGATGTCCTAGTATATATCACTCAATCACATATATCCATCCATGCTGTTATGGCTGAAATAGATCACTTTGTTACATGGTCAAATTTTAAAATCAATGCAGCGAAGTCTGAGGCCCTCGATGTCTCCCTCCCCAAATCCATATAGGATTCCATCCAGTCCAACTTTCCCTTTGCCTGGCCCTCACAGGGTATCAAATACTTAGGAATTCCTATTCATAGAGACCTCTCCCATCTATGTTATCTTAATTTTGGGCCCTTTATTGAACAACTCCATACAGACCACGGTTGGCAAGTTAGAACTGTAAGATTCACTACGTGAACCACTGGTGTTTTGTGGAAAAGCATATGTACACTGTGTTCCAAATTATTATGCAAAAAGTGTTTAGGAGTGATAAGGGAAGAATTTGTTTGTTTGTCAGTTAAACTCATTGATGGTGATGTGTGTCAGGGCTCTTTATATCACTGTAAGCAATTGCAGACACCTGTGCTAATTAGTTTGGCAGGTGTGTCCAATGAAAGGCAAGACTACTTAAGAAGGCTGTCTCACATTATTAAGCAGCCTACATTTTCTGCCAAAATGGGAAAGAAAAAGGATGTGTCGGCTGCTGAGAAGAAACAAATTGTGGAGTGTTTAGGTCAAGGCATGACTACAATCAACATTGTGCGATGATCAGGATGAAGTGTCTTGGCAATCAAGAAGTATGTAGCTGATTCACAGTACACACGTGTGCGTGCTGATAAGGGCAAATTGAGGACTCTTTCCTACAGGCAATTACGTCAGGTTAAAAGAGCAGCGGCAAAAAAACATTGTCATAGCAGCAGACAAGTTTTTGAAGCTGCTGGTGCCTCCAACGTCCCCCGAACAACAAGATGCAGGGTCCTTCAGAGGTTTGCAGCTGTGCATACGCCATCCTGTCGACCTCCTTTATCCACTTCACACAAGCAGAAACGGCTCCAGTGGGCCAAACATTACATGAAGACTGATTTCAAAACTGTTTTGTTCACGGATGAGTGCCGTGCAGCGCTCGATGGTCCAGATGGATGGAGTGGAGGATGGCTGGTTCATGGACACCCCACGCAAACATGGCTACAGCGCCAACAAGGAGGAGGTGGAGTAATGTTTTGGGCTGGAATCATGGGGAGAGAGATTGTCTGCCCCTTTAGGATCCCTGAAGTCGCTAAAGATGAACTCCATAATGTATGTGGATTTTCTCAAACAGCACTTCCTGCCATGGTTCAAGAAGAAGAACCGTGTATTTCACAGCAAGATCATTTTTTTGCATGATAATGCACCATCTCATGCTGCACATAAAACATCTGCATCTCTGGCTGATATGGGCATAAAAGGGGACAAACTTATGGTGTGACCCCCATGCTCCCCTGACCTCTACCCCATTCAGAACCTTTGGAGTATCATTAAAAGGAGTGTCTATGATGGCGGGAGGCAGTTCACATCTAAGCAACAGCTCTGGGAGGGTATTCTGTCCTCATGCAAAACAATTGAAGCAGAAACCATCCAAAACCTGACAAATTCAATGGACGAGAGAGTTCAGAAGCTCCTTTCGAACAAGGGGTCCTATGTGAAAATGTAACATCACCTAGAATAAAGTTTTGAGTTGAAAAATGTTTGATTTCAGTTTCTAACAAACTGCTAATGCTTATAATTTCAAAAATGACCATTTTTTTGGTCTTTATTAAAATGAAAAGGTTGATCGAAAAGTTTGGGGGATCTAAGAGTGTGGCAACCCAGTAGTCATGATTACTTCGAATTCTGACAATATGAGGGTCATGCTGCAGGTAGTGCAGCAAGAAGGCACTTATGTGTCTTGCGCATCTCGGAGCCCCAAAATTATTTTCCGGGCTAGATGCAGCTAAAAATTATTATTAATTTTAAATCTGGTGAAGCTTTAGTATAGATGGCCTAATAGGATCAGTGCTGCACACTGCTACAAAGCCCAAATTATTTTCCAGTCAAGATACAGATAAACATGATTAGTAATTTTAAAACTGGTGGAGCTTATTATAGATGGCCTAATAGAATCAGTGCTGCACACTGCTACAAAGCCCAAATTATTTTCCAGCCATGATACAGATAAACATGATTAGTAATTTGAAAGCTTAAAACGGTTGGTAGGGTGATTTTAACCAATCATCAAGCTTTTACTCTCCCCAGGATGACACAGGGGTAGAAAAGTCATTTCGGATCCATGATTTGTTCATCTTTATGAACGTGAGTCTGTCTACATTATCAGTGGAGAGCCGCGTGCACTTATCTGTCAGCACACCACCAGCAGCGCTGAACACACGTTCAGACAGAACGCTGGCTGCGGGGCATGACAAGATCTCCAAGGCGTAAGTGGCTAGCTCCGGCCATTTATCCAGATTGGAAGCCCAAAAAGAGCAAGGGTCCAGTGACACAGTCATGGCTTCAATGTTTGCTTGAAGATACTCCTGTACCATCATCTCTAGGCGTTGACTATGTGTCAGACTTCTTGTCTCCTGTGGCCTTGCAAAGGATGGGCTAAAAAAGTGGTGAAATGATTCCGCAAAATTGATGTTACCAGCAGATACTGTGGTTCTGTTACGGTTTGAGTGCTGAACACTTGACGGTCCCACGGTTGGCAAGTTGGAACTGTGAGATTCACTACGTGCACCACTGGTATTTTGTGGAAAAGCACATGTAAGATTCTGCAACAGTCTCTGCTGATACTCCTGCATGTGTGCATCCCTTTCTATGGCAGGAATAATTTCTGCAAATTTACTTTTGTACCGGGGATCTAACAGTGTGGCAACCCAGTAGTCAGGATTATTTCTAATTCTCACAATTCGAGGGTCATGTTGCAGGTAGTGCAGCAAGAAGGCACTCATGTGTGTTGCGAATCCAGGAGCACCAAGTCCCTGTTGTGTTGGTGGCGAGGTAACAATCATGCTTCCTTCCTCTGTCCTCTCCCCCCAACCTCGCACAACAGAAATGTGATCAAGGTCTCCCTCATCTGATGAGTCTTCCATCAGTTCGTCCTCCACTTCTTCCTGGGCTCCTGCACCTTCCTCACTAGTTTGGCTGCTACCATGCGCCCTGGTAAAACCATCTCCCCCACCCTCACATGCCTGCCGCCTTGGTGCTGCCGACCGTCTGGACCTTGCAGATGTTAGCCCTTCCGCATACAACTCCTCCTCCTCTACTTCCTCCACCTCCTCTTGTGCCACCACCTGACTCCGAATTCTGTTTAACATGTGCTCCAGCATTTAAATCACCGGAATAGTCATGCTGATAATGGCATCGTCAGCACTAAACATCTTCGTCGCCATTTCAAAACTGTGCAGAAGGGTGCATAGGTCCCTGATCTGAGACCACTCCTCCAGCGTGATTTGCCCCACCTCTGGATCTCGTTGGCCCAGGCTATACGTCAGAACGTATTGCACCAGGGCTTGTCGGTGCTGCCACAGTCGCTGCAACATGTGCAGAGTTGAATTCCACCGGGTAGCAACATCGCATTTTAGCCGGTGAAGTGGCAGGCCCAACGACTTCTGTAGAGATGTAAGTCGCTGAGCTGCGGGATGCGAACGGCGGAAGTGAGCACACAGCGACCGTGCCCTCTGCAGAAGGCCATCTAGTCTGGGATAGTGGGCTAAAAGTTGCTGGACAACCAGGTTCAACACGTGAGCCATACAAGGCACGTGTGTGCCATTGCCCCGGCGAAGGGCCGCACCCAGCTTTGCAGCATTGTCGCACACGGCCTTCCCTGGTTTCAGGTCCAGTGGAGACAACCATTCATGAAATTGGTTCTCCAGAGCTGACCACAACTCCTCAGCTGTGTGACTCACATTTCCCAGACATTTCAATGTAAAAACCGCCTGATGACGTTGAGCCCTACTGCCAGCATAGTAAAGAGGTGTGCAGGATCCCTTCTGCGCAGTTAGAAAGCTTGTGGCATGACCAGACAGGCTTTGGGTGCAGGTGGAAGACCGAGAGGAGGTTGAGGAGGCAGAAGCAGTGGAGGAACTTTGACATAAAGAGGATTGACGCACAACTCGTGGGGACGGCAAGACTTGGACAGCAGCCCCTTGTCCTGCTGTCACCATAGTTACCCAGTGCCCAGTCAGCGACATGTAACGCCCCTGTCCATGCCTACTCGTCCAAATGTCTGTGGTGAAATGCACCCTGTCACACACAGAGTTTCTCAAAGAAGCGGTGATGTTGTGTGCGACATGCTGGTGGAGCGCAGGCACACCTTTCTTTGAGAAGTAGTGCCGACTGGGCATCTGGTACTGGGGCACTGCGACGGACATAAGGTCTCGAAAATCCTCTGTGTCCACCAGGCGGAAAGGCAGCATTTCTGTAGCCAAGAGCTTGCAGATGGTGAAATTCAACCTCTTAGCTTTCTCATGGCTAGGAGGAAATGGTCTTTTACTTGTCCACATCTGAGGGACCGAGGGCTGGCTATTGTGCTTAGACGGGGTTGATAAGGGTGTCCCCGACAAACTGCCGGTCTGTGAGGAAGATGCAGGCGGACATGTTAGGTTGCCTTGATCCAAAGGTGGTGCTATCGATGTCGGACAGCGCTCAACACCAGCTGGTGTTACCACCTCCAAAGAAAATGATGACCTGCCAATCACGCTGGCTGTTGCGGGTAAAGAGGTGGCAGGTCTGCGCCCCAAAACAGGTGTGACTGCTGTCCCGCCAGTCACAGAGAATGTAGAGGCCGCGGATGCACAAGATATGGCAGACGGTGGTTGGCCCGGCCGGCTAGGCCGCATTGTAGCACACTGAGCTTCCCACTGCAACTTATGCTTCATGTCCATGTGCCGGTTCATGCATGAAGTACTCAAACTATGTATTTTTTGGCCTCTACTTAGCTTTTGCTGACAAATGTTACAGATAACACGAGTTGGGTCATCTTTATCGATCTGAAAAAATGCCCAGGCTATGCAAGGCTTAGCACCCATACGACCTGAAGAGCCACCACGACTTGTGGTGAGAGGCAGAGTTGTGTTTGAGGATGCAGTTGTTGACGTGCTTCCAGTACTACGTCTCTGTCCAGGAAGGCGCAACCTGACCTCGTCGTCACTAGCATCTTCCTCCACCTCCTCTGCTGACCTCATCTCTTGGCTGACTGTGGGTTGACAGTAAGTGGGATCTCCAACCTCATAATCATCACCCTGTGCGCTATCACACCCGTCGTCCTCAGAGCCAACCTGTTCCTGCCCTGACAAAAAACTAAAGTTGTCGCTCCAATCAGGTATTTGAGTCTTAACATCGTCTTCCTCATTGTCTCCACCAACAGGAGTTACAGTTTGGGAATGAGGGTCTACATTATGGTCAGAACCTTCTGCGTCTGGTCCTGGATCCGACTCATAAAGATTCTGGGCATCTGTGCAGATCATTTCCTCATCTGGATTCACAGAAGCGCTGGAGTCGACCTCTGATTCCCAGGCTATAGTATGAGTAAACAGTTCTGCAGGCTCAACCATCTGTTCTACCTCATACTCAGATGGGCAGCTGGAGATTTGGGAGCTGTGAGGAAGCAAGGGCGATTGGGGTGACACCTTTGAGGACTGGAGTATTTGTGATGTTGAAGTTGATGTGGAGGAGAGCCCACTTAAAGGAGCACTTGATATCCGTTGAAGCACCTGCTGTTTTTGTGCCTCATATGGAATTTGTAGCGATTGGTGTGGCCGTAAGAAAGGGATCTTATCACATTGTCCGCTAAAAGAAGTAGACATTTTAGCTTGGCTGGAAGATGGTCTTTCTTCTGCAGATGTTACTGTTGCTTTAACACCTACCCCACGGACACAACCTTTTCTCCCCTTCCCAACACGCCTATTCCCCTTTCCACCAGCAGCAGGCCTTTTTCCACTCATTTTGGTGGTTAACTAATTCACAGCTCTGGAGTTGTTTGCACAAAAAAACAATGGATGGGAACAGAGCAGAGCTGAGTGGCCAAACTGTGGTATTAGGCCAAAAATATTGGCTGGGTTAGATGCAGAAAAAAATTATATTCAATTTGCAACCTGATGGAGGTCAGTATAGATGGACTAATAGAACAAGTCCCACACACAGCTAGAAGCCCAAATATTTTTTCAGAGGTAGATGCAGAAAATTTTTTTATTCAGTTTGCAACCTGATGGAGGTCTGTATAGATGGATTAATAGAACAAGTCCCACACACAGCTACAAGCCCAATATTTTTTCAGAGGTAGATGCAGAAAAAAAATATATTCAGTTTGCAACCTGATGGAAGTCAGTATAGATGGACTAATAGAGAAAGTCCCACACACTGCTAGAAGGCCAAATATTTTTTCAGAGCTAGATGCAGAAAAAAATTATATTTAGTTTGCAACCTGATGGAGGTCTGTATAGATGGATTAATAGAACAAGTCCCACACACAGCTAGAAGCCCAAATATTTTTTCAGAGGTAGATGCAGATAAAAATTATTTTTAATTTGCAACCTGATGGAGGTCAGTATAGATGGACTAATAGAGAAAGTCCCACACACTGCTAGAAGGCCAAATATTTTTTCAGAGCTAGATGCAGATAAAAATTATTTTTAATTTGCAACCTGATGGAGGTCAGTATAGATGGACTAATAGAGAAAGTCCCACACACTGCTAGAAGGCCAAATATTTTTTCAGAGCTAGATGCAGATAAAAATTATATTCAATTTGCAACCTGATGGAGGTCAGTATAGATGGACTAATAGAACAAGTCCCACACACAGCTAGAAGCCCAAATATTTTTTCAGAGGTACTGTAGATGCAGATAAAAATTATTTTTAATTTGCAACCTGATGGAGGTCAGTATAGATGGACTAATACAACAAGTCCCACACACAGCTAGAAGCCCAATATTTTTTCAGAGGTAGATGCAGAAAAAAATATACTCAGTTTGCAACCTGATGGAGGTCAGTATAGATGGAGTAATAGAACAAGTCCCACACACAGCTAGAAGCCCAAATATTTTTTCAGAGGTAGATGCAGATAAAAATTCTTTTTAATTTGCAACCTGATGGAGGTCAGTATACATGGACTAATAGAGAAAGTCCCACACACTGCTAGAAGGCCAAATATTTTTTCAGAGCTAGATGCAGATAAAAATTATATTCAATTTGCAACCTGATGGAGGTCAGTATATATGGACTAATAGAACAAGTCCCACACACAGCTAGAAGCCCAAATATTTTTTCAGAGGTACTGTAGATGCAGATAAAAATTATTTTTAATTTGCAACCTGATGGAGGTCAGTATAGATGGACTATTAGAGAAAGTCCCACACACTGCTAGAAGGCCAAATATTTTTTCAGAGCTAGATGCAGATAAAAATTATTTTTAATTTGCAACCTGATGGAGGTCAGTATAGATGGACTAATAGAGAAAGTCCCACACACTGCTAGAAGGCCAAATATTTTTTCAGAGCTAGATGCAGATAAAAATTATATTCAATTTGCAACTTGATGGAGGTCAGTATAGATGGACTAATAGAACAAGTCCCACACACAGCTAGAAGCCCAAATATTTTTTCAGAGGTACTGTAGATGCAGATAAAAATTATTTTTAATTTGCAACCTGATGGAGGTCAGTATAGATGGACTAATAGAGAAAGTCCCACACACTGCTAGAAGGCCAAATATTTTTTCAGAGCTAGATGCAGATAAAAATTGTGTTCAATTTGCAACCTGATGGAGGTCAGTATAGATGGACTAATAGAGAAAGTCCCACACACTGCTAGAAGGCCAAATATTTTTTCAGAGCTAGATGCAGATAAAAATTATATTCAATTTGCAACCTGATGGAGGTCAGTATAGATGGACTAATACAACAAGTCCGACACACAGCTAGAAGCCCAATATTTTTTCAGAGGTAGACGCAGAAAAAAATATATTCAGTTTGCAACCTGATGGAGGTCTGTATAGATGGATTAATAGAACAAGTTCCACACACAGCTAGAAGCCCAATATTTTTTCAGAGGTAAATGCAGAAAAAAATATTTTCAGTTTGCAACCTGATGGAGGTCAGTATAGATGGACTAATACAACAAGTCCCACACACAGCTAGAAGCCCAATATTTTTTCAGAGGTAGATGCAGAAAAAAATATATTCAGTTTGCAACCTGATGGAGGTCTGTATAGATGGATTAATAGAACAAGTCCCACACACAGCTAGAAGCCCAATATTTTTTCAGAGGTAGACGCAGAAAAAAATATATTCAGTTTGCAACCTGATGGAGGTCTGTATAGATGGATTAATAGAACAAGTTCCACACACAGCTAGAAGCCCAATATTTTTTCAGAGGTAAATGCAGAAAAAAATATTTTCAGTTTGCAACCTGATGGAGGTCAGTATAGATGGACTAATACAACAAGTCCCACACACAGCTAGAAGCCCAATATTTTTTCAGAGGTAGATGCAGAAAAAAATATATTCAGTTTGCAACCTGATGGAGGTCTGTATAGATGGATTAATAGAACAAGTCCCACACACAGCTAGAAGCCCAATATTTTTTCAGAGGTAGATGCAGAAAAAAATATATTCAGTTTGCAACCTGATGGAGGTCAGTATAGATGGACTAATACAACAAGTCCCACACACAGCTAGAAGCCCAATATTTTTTCAGAGCTAGATGCAGAAAAAAATTATATTCAATTTGCAACCTGATGGAGGTCAGTATAGATGGACTAATAGAATGATGCTATGCCCAAAAGATTTTACTTCACTAGGTGCAGTAAAAAAAATGGTATTCTATACACAGGTGGTATATCTTGCAACACAGATAGGCTACTCCACTGACTAACACACTCTGCAATAGGCCAAAAAGGATTAGCTTTGCTAGATTCAGCCAAATGCTGTGAAAAAAACTTGCACAGCACTGGCACAGACCTGCCTGGCAAAAACTGATAGGAACTGATGTAACCTAGTCCTGAAAAGGACTCCAATTACAATTAGTCTTTACTCCCACAATCTATCTATTTAAGAGCACAGACCTGCCTGATAAAAGTCGTAGGAAATGCTGTAACCTAGTCCTTAAAAGGACTGCAATCACAACTATTCCCTACTCCCAAGCTATCTGTAGATTTGTGCGAAAATTGGCTTGAAATTAACAAGGTATAGCGCACACAGCAACAGCGGTGCCATCTAACACGCAGCTGCAGCAGTGAGAAAATGGTGGCGACGGGGAAAATGGCTTGGTCTTATAGGGCAAGGACATGTGACATACACTGCCAATGACACATGCCCTTGCTTGTGTGAAAAAAAGCACTTCGCTCCGTGTGTGCGCTGCTGATAGGCTGACAGATTGCACCTCCCCACTGTATATGCGGGAAAGAGAAAAAAAAAATGGAGATCTTCATTGTTCCTGCAGAGATCCATCCCCTGCCCCTCCCCCCACCCCGCTGTACACTCAAACTGCGTATTAACATTAATTTTCATCATTACTGAGAAAAAATCCAGTTATGATTTTGGTGCACGAACAGTTATCGAACATAACCACGAACAGCCGAATTTTTCTCAAATTGTTCGTGTTCGCCGAACGGCTCGAACACTGCCCAAAACAGCTCGAATTTGAGATTGGCGAACAGTTCGAGTAGAACAACGCTCATCTCTAGCAGTAACAACAGTGATTGCTAATGTCACTGCTGTAGAAGTGACCCGGATCGCCAAGGGGCAATTGGCATTAATCTTGGACTGCATCGTTGATGGCGGACAGGTGAGGGATATGGTTGTTTCTTTTTTTACTTTTTTTCAGAAAATCGATGGCTTCGCAGACAGCGTATAATAATTTTTTAAAAAATTTAATTAGAATACTTTATTCTGGCCGTGTCTTTTATTGAAAAAGTGCCGACAACTTTACTACACGGTTAGTAATGGGGGCGTCTTACTAACCTGGGCTTCACATCAGCCGCCAATACAAGGCTGACGTAAACCCCAACCCCATTGCCCCACTCGCCACCGCTACAGGGCAGTGGAAAGAGCAGAGGCTAAGCGCCAGATTTGGCGCATCTTATGGATGCCCCATTTCTGGGACTGCTGAGGGGTGATATTAATAGCTGCAGAGGGGGCTAGTGTTCATGGCCCCTTCCCTGGCTATTAATATGAGCCCACAGCTGTCTGTTTAGCCTTTTCTGGTTAGATTTTATATGGGGACCTTATGTAATTTTTTTTCTGTGGTCCCCCTGTAATCTAGCCAGTAAAGGCTAAACAAACAGCTCTGGGCTGATATTAATAGCCAGGGAATGTTGTTAGCTAATGGCCCCTTCCCCTGCTACTAATATCAGCCCCCAGCAGTCGGCTTTCCCTCTGCTGGTTATAAAAATGACACGGGAGCCCACGCCAATTTTTTTTAAAATTTTAGGCTCTGTGGCCATGAACTTGGATGTAGCAGCGCTTTGGACGCATATTTTTTGCTGCGTACAAAACATTGCATTCTATTGAACGCAGATAAATCCACATATGTTCACTGAACCATGCGGATTTATCGCATTCAATACTTTCTAGTGGTCAAATTTCTGTTGTGGAGACTAGCGACTCTGCAAGAGAATTTGACATGCTGTGATCCTGAAAGACGCGCCACGTGTCACTGTTCATGGGTAATCTGCAGCCTCTGATGGACGCATAGTGGACATAGGATTTCTAGAGATCCCATCCACTATCTTTAACATCTGGACACTGCGGGTTTGACGCTGTATAAACATGCAGGGTCAAACCTGCAGCGGCTCCTGATCATGGCCACGTACCCAAACTCACCGGCAGCATGTCAATTTCTGTTGCAGACATGCTATTCTACGCTGCTGATTTTGACCGATTGAAGTGTCATTATATGTGGTGGATTCACATGTACCGACAAAAGTGCAGCATTAGAACACCATGTTTTGGACGCAGCAAAAATACGCTGCATCCAAAGCACTGCTTCTTGCTGATTTGGGGGACCTAATGGCTAACCAAACAGCAGTGAGCTGTTAATAATGGCCAAGGACCATGCTTGAAAATGGCTCATTCCTAGGCTAAAAATAGCAGCTCACAGCAGCCACATAAATTACGTGAATAGAAATGCTAATTAAGATTGGGTGTATGAGATTAGCTGACACCTAGCTCTTTTGTTTGGTGATGACAAGGTATCAATCAAACCCTTTCATGACAAAACCTAATTAAAGTAAAGTAAATAGTTAAATAAACACTCAGACACAGAGCAAACACTTTATTTGAAATACAACAGACACATTCTTAATCATTTAAATTAACCAATATACTCACCCCAGTTCTGATGGTAAGCCAAGATGTCCCACCAAATAACTTTCTTTAGCTCCAAAAAGCATTCATTGATGTACCAAAGCGCTTCAAAAAACGCTTGAAAAAAATGCATCAAAAATGCATCAAAATCGCAGCAAACCGCGTGTTTTTTTCACAGCATTTTTTTCCTGCCAAGGAGATGCAGAAATGCTCAGGAAAACTCTGTTTCAAATCCTGATCTTGTGCACATAGCCTTAAAATGCCCTATTTACTATAATGATGCTGGACCATACATATCAAGCACTTTCTACCTATTGTCTCCCCCCTATTTCCTTATAGATTGTAAGTTTGCAAGCAGGGCCTTCACTCCTCCTGTAACTGTTGAACTGTGTTACTTTGTGATGTCTTTATTGTTTGTACATGTCCCCGCTAAATTTTATAGTTCAGCAGTATTTGTTAGAACTATATGAATAAAATTATTATTATTATTATTACAGTACAGAGATAGAGTGCATTGTGAAAGGATTTAGCCCCCTTGAACTTTTCTACCTTTTGCCACATTTCTGGCTACAAACATAAAGATATAAAATTCAAATTTTTGGGGGAAGAATCAACAACAAGTGGGACATAATTGTGAAGTGGAACGAAATTTATCGGATATTTTAAACTTTTTAAAAAAATTAAAAACTGAAAAGTGGGGCGTGCAATATTATTCGGCCCCTTTACTTTCAGTGCAGCAAACTCACTCCAGAAGTTTAGTGAGGATCTCTGAATGATCCAATGTTGTCCTAAATGACTGGTAATGATGAATAGAATCCACCTGTGTGTAATCAAGTCTCCGTATAAATGAACCTGCTCTGTTATAGTCTCAGGGTACTGTTTCAAGTGCAGAGAGCATCATGAAGACTTTTTGGGGTGTGCAAAATAACTTATAACTTGTTTGCAATCAATGGCCCACAATTGTGGGAATATTTTGTTGTATGGTATCCCATAACTAATGTTGATTCTGAAAGGAAACTTAAAGGGGTTTTCCCACAAACAAAAGCTGATTATAATCAATAGATCAATAATCAATAATAATAGATTGGATTCGATCTGTTTAAAAAAAATGTTCCAGTTCTGAGATAATCTTATAAATGTGTCCCTGCTGTGTACTGTGTAATGGCTGTGTCTGACCGTACAGGAACATGATCTGATCATACCACATCTCCTGGGCAGGGGAGGAAGCAAAAGAGTATACAGACATTAGAGCAGCTGATTCTTTTTGTGAGATAAAACATTTCTCTGCCTGTTTTTAAACAATGTTTTACTTCAAACAAAGAATCAGCTGTGATCCCCTGCAGCAATGTCTGTATACTCTTTTTTTAATCCTCCCCTGCCCAGAAGCTATGGTATGATCAGACCATGTTTCTACATGGTCAGACACAGCCATTACACAGTACACAGCAGGGGCACATTTATAAGATTATCTCAGCACAGGAACATTTTTTTAAAATACATCCAATTGAGGGAATTATTATTATTCCAACATCTATTGATTAAAATCAACTTTTGTTTGTGGGACAACCCCTTTAAGGATTTCTGACAAATCTGTTGGAGTGTACGCTTTCATTCTGAGCACTGTGTATTATTATATCATGATATCAGAGCACAAGAATAACATACACAAAAAAGAGTATGTCAATATTGGCCACTGATATCTTTTTTGAAATGTCAGAATGTATTTTTGTAAATTGTGCTAATGCAGTTAATGCAAACATAGCCTTATTAATGTCCAAATGACATCACTTATCTGACTAGGTGAAAATGGATGGTAACAGGTTGAAACGGACAGCAGCAATATTTGAGTGGTGTATACGGGTCTAATATTAGACTATAATACAATAACAAAGGGTGCAAAAAATGTATATATATTTTTTATAACTCTCATATTTTGTGAGGTAGACATTTGTATTCAAATTCCTAGATAGGGGAGCGTTTTACTTTGTCTTTAAGAACAAATAAGTAAATAAAAATGATCTCTAATCCATTTCTAGATCCAGGAAGCACACATTTTGTGACACACAAGCCTTGTTTTCTGAATTTTGGTTTGGTAGTAAAATTAGGACAGGGGGATATTAAAATGCCCTCCTTGTTTGCAGTTTATGAAAAAAAATCTAGCACTCAATGTGATTCAACACTTCACTCTATGGAATGAGCCATACACTCTTACCTCATATCCCTTCGCTGGAGAAGCCTAAAATGGCACTGATTGGTTGGTTCATATCTTTTATACTGGCTTAGATAACCCACCTGATTGTCTGCACTAGACCATGTGATGTGATGGCTGCAAAACATCATAGGGAAACCTGCGTGGCCACACATGATATTATTAGTCCACTCTCTGAGTCTTCAGCAGTGTGTGAAATGGTGCTGGGCAATTTTTTTTAGCAATACTTGTGAATCGAATCGCAAACTGTTTGGATTTGCAGGGATCTGCAAATTTGAGAAAAACTCGAAGTCAATCCTCCGCGGATCAAACTGCTCATCTCTACTCACCTATAATCCTATAATCACCCTAAAAGAGCTGCTGCATTCCATGCCTAATCACATCAAATTGAATTGATCATTTCTAATGGTTAAGTAAGTTCATCACAGCCAAATACACTTAACAGGTTTAATGAGTGAAGTAAAAGGACAGTTATCTAACTAGGATTTATTGGGTTTGAATCATTACTTAAAAATACTTTATTTAATTTGGTGTACCTGTTCAATGATATCTGTTTTTTTAAGATTTTATATACAGACCTGCTTTTACATTCATCTATAGTTTTCCGTTACATGACAATTTTTTATAGACAGTAACAGAGGAGTTAAAAGAATCTCCATTTATCATTGGTTTTAAGCAATGATTTTCAGTCACTGGTGTTTAGTGTGTGGAATGATTGACAGTGTACAGAACTGTTATGCAGTGATGTAATTATTATTTTATTATTGTTTGATTTTTATCACTGTGTGGTGTTTTATTCTCATTTTATATGGGTATTGCCTTAAATCATGCACAGCCAAGTGGGGCATTCAGGTGCCTGTAATTCATTGCACAGCTGCTTAGCTTTATCTTTGTTCTGTTCTCAGAGAATTCTTGGGCAGCTTTCAAGATGGCTTCATGCTGTCTCTGGCTAAGGATCATTATGACTAGCGTGGGTATGACTGTTTCAGGGAATAATCTGAGCTTCGGTTAGCCATTAGTACATACTGTAAGCAGATCCAAGGAAGTCTATGAACACATAGGGATCATAAATTATATTACTAGTGTTGTCAATTGCTGATGGAAAATTAAGTGCAGACTATTAGAGGTAACATCTGATAATATCCACATTCAAACTCACTAACTGCAACTTATGAGTTTCAAAGTACTATTATATCCTAATATGAAATAATAGTCAATCTTTATATAGGTAGAATTTAGAAATATGACCTTACTGTTTTCCTCCACAGAGATTGTGAAAATGTATAATTTGCAATGCATTTATTTTTAATCACTAGATACAAAATAATTTACATTACAGGAATGCATATAATGTTATAGGAGGTTATTCATGAAAACATATTTTACTCATGAATATAACATACATCAAAGTACTTACAACAGAAAACTAGTGTAAAACACTTTGCAAAGTCGTAAAAAAAAATTCCACAACTCAAAGATGCGCTGAAATTTTAAAACTTCCAGCTCTCTCAAAGTGGGCAGAGAGTGGGTTACAGGGAGTTTGTCAACACCTGCCTGTCTAATTCATGACCAGACATGACATAAGTTACTCCCAAAAATTACTCCAGTCTGTGACTGGAGACAGATTTCTGGTGAAGCACATGGAGGCAAAGTCTTGGGCTCTCCAGGATCTACACACCGCTGGTGTGTTTTTTCTATAAAGCTAGTGTGCCTGTCAGGCATGTGTGTATGTGACTGACTGTTTTGCATGTCTGTGAGCGTGTATGTAATGGTTCTATCCCTATTTTTTCATTTTATAAAGTTTGTATTACTTTTAAAATTTAACTAGATATTTTTAATTTTTATATATAGCAATTGTGCTTTCTGTGTTAACATAGAATGAACAATTGAAAAACTAACTTCCCTGTTTGCACCAAATTCTTCAAAATGGTGCAGGTGGGTCATGAATTTTGTACAATGTCAAAAATGTTCTTTGTAACTGACTTTTTAGTGCAAAAAGTTGCACATTTCGCAAAATGACGCAAAAATTGTACAAAAATTTATGGCATACATAGAATCACTTCAAACATCAAAAACGAGGCAAAAAACAGGCACACATGCAATAATGAAAAGGGCCTTTTATGTTATATTAGGCAAAAAAAATGGAGAAGATTCAATTTCAGTACTTAGAGTAGCATGAGATGTAAATGCAGCCCTGGCTATGGGCCCAGCTTCCAAAAACCCTAGAGCTGAGCTGTTATCACCAGATGTGGACACATCTGGTCATACATTTACCATACAGATGCCATACTATGTTGTATTGTATGATAGCCATCGACATACTGTTATGGTCTCACAACAGTCGGTGTTAAAGAGTAAAAAGTACTAGCCTACAGACGTAAATAATACATTTAAAATAAAGATGCAATAATAATCGCTTAAAGGGTTATTCTCAACATCAATTTTGAGCAGTGCACGGCGGCCCAGCCTCTCAGCTTGCTGCTTGTGAAGAGGGGAGGTGCAATCATCAATATTGATTGTTTGGGACAGCAGCATTTTTGTATCGCTGGCCCAAACTGTGTGCTCAGCATTAGTGCAAGTAGAGGCAATTTTATCTCTGCAAAATCAGAGAAGTGCAGTCGCACCGAAGCTGTCTGGATTCAGCTATCTGGCAGCTCCAGAGCAGTGATTACAAGCTCTATGGAAAAGAGCTTGTAAGCTATGTGCTCCTTTTTTACAGTTTATTAGGTGGTCGGTAAGTTAGACAATAAGCATTAAAAAAATAAAATTAAAAATCCTCTGTTCTTTAGAAGGAGAGTTTCCTTATTGAAGGAAAAGAAAGGAACATACAATCTTTTATACATTCAAAGAAATGTTCAACAAGAACCAAAGCCATCAGAGATGGCATTATACACTGTGCGCTGTGGGGATTCAAGGCTACACCCACTGGATGGGCTCTGGACTGGAATATGTATAATGTATACATACCCTCAGGTCCCGTCTCAGAAACCGGCAAATCCCTGCAGCGCACAGTGTGTGCACGGGGGGTATTCATAAGTCCGCAGTCACACAGAGTTATTAATTTGGACCAGAGAACCCCTTTAAGCCTCAGGTCTGAGAGGGCACACAGACCCCAGACGTTGTTGTGGCAGACAGGAAGGCACGTGTGTCGCGTTGACTTGGAACACTGGAGACCACAAGAAGAGCAATACAGAGAGCTCTCTCTCTCTCTATGCTTTAACAGTTCTTTGTTTCTGCAAAGTCTTTTAAGGAAAATCAAAGCATGAAAACATGTCTTTCCACCATGCAACATCTTCCATAGTACCTCTCGGTGGTGAATACCACTCAAGTAGGCTTACTGGTCCATAGGCAGAGATACCTGTTTCCAGTAGGCAGTCCTTGGCACTTGACTTGGTTCACCAAGTGTCTCATACGTCAGCATCACGGGCCTCCTCACTTCTCGAATCGACATCCTCCTGGTGGGTTGTTCCTCAGAGACCACAGGTTCTTTGGTCACAGAAGTTTCTTTCGCTGCACTCATTTCCCGTGCTTCCTCAGATGCTCTTGGAGCTGCCTCTGTAAGTTCCTGTTCTTCTCCTGAGTTGCTTGTTTCCACACGGTCTGATAATTCCGCTCCTCCTGAGTGTCGATCGGTCTTTTCAGGGGGCGATGTTTGATCATTAGATCTGAATTGGACTTCATCTGTACTCCTTGGTACGAACTCTGGAGCCTCAGGACTTAGTTCACTATCCTGAGGATGGTACATCCCTCTCCTTGCCGGTCCAAAAAATACAACGGTGTGTTCTTCTCCATCGGAACTTTCAAGGTCACTATCCACCTCCGGAGCTTCAGTCTGTGGTGGTCCCTTAGTCGATCTCGGACAATGTCGGTCTACTTCTGGGAAATCTTGTTATGGTAGGAGATAATCATAGCCTAGCAGTAAATTCCGATGGACTATTCTGGTTTTCTTGTCTCACGTTTCCAATCGGATTTCATACACTGGGCTGTCATCAGCTTTCCTCCTTACGACCACATACACCTTGTCTTCCCAGTACGAACAAAGTTTTCCTGGACCGCCTTTCTCACGTACGTTCTTGACTAGCACCCGGCTTCCCGATGCCAATTCTGCTCCATAACATTTTCGATCATAGTACTCCTTTTGACAGAGAACTCTTCCAGTCTTTCTTCTCATCAGCTGTTAAAGTGCGCAACATCAACAATAATGTCCGGCTAAAACGTTCCACTTGTCCATTACCCTCTGGGTGATAGGTGATTGTGTGGGATCTCTGAATTCTACAGTACTTTCCTAGCTTGGTAAAGAGCTGTTTCTCAAATTTTCTTCCTTGGGCGTGGTGTAACCTCGTAGGGAACCCAAACCTCAAAGCAAAATCATTGAAGATCTTCTCTGCTGCTGTTCGACCCGATTTATTGGTGGTGGCATATGCTTGAGCAAATCGAGTAAAATGGTCCATCACCACCAAGATGTATCCGTAACCACCCTTGCACATCTTGAGATGTGGAAAGTCTATTGAGACCATCTCAAACGGATACGTAGTTTGAATGTTGCTCATAGGTGCCCGGGTTGATGTGTTGGGACGTTTGACACTCCCTGGTCACGTACCTCTCAATATATCTCTGCATGTACGACCAGAAGAAATGTTCACGGATCAAATTTGTTGTCCTTTCCACTCCCAGGTGTCCCATGTTTTCATGGAGTTCTTTGAAGACCAATCTAAGGAATATTCTGGGTCGCACCAACTGCCGGTTTTGTCCTCCCTTACGGTACAGGATACCGTCTTCACTGAGGTAGAGCTTCGTCCATTCTTTAATTAAAACAGATACTGCTGGTGACTCATTGTCTCTCTCCTGTTTACTTGGAAACCGATTTTGGTCCATATAAAGTAGTATTCTACCAATTATCTGCTCTTCCCGTTGTGCTCTACGGATTTTTCCTTTTGGTAGTTGTTGAATAGACTGGGGGTGATCTTGTTCTCTTGCTTTTATGGTGGTTTCCACCATCAATGGACACCACAATGGTGTGTCTTCCTCTTGATAAACTTGTACTGCTTGGGTAGTGCTTTCAATTTCTTCCAAACTGACTTCCTCCGAGCATTCTTGCATGAACTCCTCAGGCTCTAGTGGCATTCTTGAAAATTCATCCGCATTGCATTTTCCTGGCCTGTACTTGATGCTGAAATTGAAGTCAGCTAGTTCAGCGACCCATCTCTGACCCGTTGCATTCAGTTTGGATGTAGTAAAGATGTAGGTCAAAGGGTTGATGTCAGTGTATACCTCAAACTCTTTGCTGTAGTAGAGATAATCTCTAAATCATTCACAGATAGCCCATTTCAATGCCAGGAACTCCAATTTTTTGGAATGTAGATGGCAATTCTTCTTGGCATCTGTCAACGTTCTAGAACCATAACCGATGACTCTCATTTTTCTATCTTGATGCTGATACAGGGTTGCTCCCAGTCCAACTTGAGAAGCGTCACAATGAAGAACAAATGGTAAATTGAAATCAGGATATCCCAAGATGGGTGGTTTTACCATGTAGTCTACTAGTTCTTCCAATACCTCCTACTATCCAGAGAATGGGCTGTTGGGACGAAACAGCGTTGTTTCTTTTAAACCCGGTCCTACCCGCGTTCTTTTTTTCCATGGGTGTTGCTGTCTCTGTTGTCCCCCCCCAAGAGGAGGTATAGTGGGGCGGCAATCCTCCAGAAGTTCCGAATGTAAGTATGATAGTAGGAGAGGAATCCTAATATCTGCCTCAACTCCCTGACGGTAGAGGACCGCTTGTCTTTTAAGGCCAGTACCAGAGCGATTTCTGCTGGGTCCATGGTATATCCTTCTCCGGACACAATTTTCCCTAGAAATCGTACTTGTCTTTTGAACAGTTCATACTTCTTTGGGGTCAACTTAACTTCGTGTTGTTTATACCGTTGTAATACGGTCCTCACATGTTCAACATGCTCCCGGAAGGTTTTGCTGTGTACCACATTGTCATCCAAGTACGGCTGGCAGATATCGTCCCTCAATCCTTGTAAACATGTCTCCATGCTCCTGTGGAATTCTGCTGGAACTGAACTGAGCCCAAATGGTATGCGGATCCACTCATATAATCCCCACGGTGTGATGAATGCTGTCAAGGGTCTACTGGACTCTTCGGCAAACCCTTGGTGATATGCCTTACCTTGATCGAGGACAGATAACCCGGTGCTTCCTGATAGGCTATCCAGCATATCTTGGATCTTTGTTATTGGGTGTCGATCAAGTACTGACTTTTGGTTTAGTTCCCAGTAATCACAACAGAGTCTCAACGTACCATCCTTCTTTCTACCACAGACAATAGGAGAGGAATAAGACGACTTCGACTTTTGGACCCAACCTCTGTTGATGAGATCTTGTAAATATTCTTTCACTTCACGATGTAATGGTTTTGGCACAGACATGTAACTTCTAGTTACTGGGGTTGTGTCTTTCAAATTGATTTTCAAATGCAAAGATGTGATACAGCCTATATCAGAGTCATGTTTGGAGAATGCATGACACTCTTCTCTGAGCATCTGTTTTGCTACCGCTAAATCTTCAGCACACAAGTGTTCCAGGGGTACTGGGGGATCCCAGGACCCCGAGGTGCATTGTGCAATTTCCTCCCCTGGGCAACTCTTGATCCTTAGTGGGAAGACTGAATTCACCATAGACCCCTGAGCTGGTTTCACACTGGCTGGATATACCGTTTTAACAGTTTCGATGTGACCTAACACAGTCTTTGTATCCAGTTTATTTTCATGTTTCGTAGTATTCATCACCGGTACTGTCACTCGAGCAAACCTACCAGTAGGGATTGTAAGTAGTGTTGAGCCACCCCCGAGGTGTTCGAGTTTGGTTCGGTTCGTCGAACACCCGTGTGTTCGCCGAACTGTTCGTCGAACTGTTCGTCGAACACCTTCGAACACCGTTAAAACCAATGGCAGGCAAACAAAAACACATAGAAACACATAGAAAACACCTTCAAAGGTGTCCAAAAGCTGACAAACTGCTCAGAAGACACAACTAACACATGGAAAAGTGACAAGTACATATAGTCATGAGAAAAGAAAAGAGGTGGAGGAGTAAAAGGAGGGGGAGACACAGATATAGGCATGTCATGCCCTTCTAAAATCCAAAAAGTGAGAAGCCGACACGTTCAGTCCGCTCCTGCCCGTGCCACCTCCGTGTCGCCGGGTTTGTGCCAGAGCCGCGGTGAACCCTGACGGCCAGCCCCCCTCTCCCAATACTGGTGCCTGTCCGCTGGTGGGTCGAGCGAGCCCCCCTGTGGTAGAGGCAGCTCTAAGCTTTTTAATTTAAATTGTCTCTCTAATTTGAATGAATACACTTTAAATCCATTTACAAGGATCTATTGGAGGGCAAGTCTCATGCCAGCAGCCGCGTAATTCCAGCTCCAGTAGCGTCCACTAAAGCTGTTGCAGTTAAAAAGCTTTTATAAGGATCGAGCTCGGCTGTCCACCGCAAGGCATCCTACTGCCAGTCCCAGCCCCTATGCCTTGGGGTGCCTCCTGATGCTCTTCACTGAGTATCCCGTGGTCCCGAAGCATTTCCTTTGAAAAAATTAAGTGTCCAAACTACAGGTGGTGTAGCTTGCTTAACAGCCGGGATAATTCGCTGACTAGCAGACAATGCTACTAGGCATAAAGTATTTCCTGGGCTAGATGCAGTTAAAAATTTGTAATTAGATACTCTCGTTGGATGCTGAGAAAGCATTCCATAGAGAATCCTGGCACGCCATATATGATTCTCTTAAAAAGCTTGGGGTAGGGGTCTAGGGGACCCTTTTATAGCCAAAATCACGGCCCTGTATCGCAATATGTCACCAAGGCTGAAGATAAATGGAACTGTAGCACCCTGAGGGCTCGGTTGCTACAGAGGTATTGCACCTCACCCAGAGGTGTGATATCTCACTCTCAGGTAAGGATGGAGTGTGGATCAGGACCCGACACCTGCATGCATTACACCACATTGCCGTGGGGCAGGGCAACCAATATGCCCCTGAGATGGGCACGACAGTCCCTGTCCCTGGCTGGAGTGGGGGGAGGGAACACTGAGGAAGGGGAACCCTGTAGTGCAGGAGCAGGGAGGAAGCAGTTCCTGGGTGCATTGAGAAGGGAGTATAAAAGGTGGGCACCATTTTAGTTCAGTGCAGAGAAGTCTGAGCAGAAGTGGCAGGGAGCAGGGGCTCTGCATGAGCTCTGCTCCGGAGGCGGGCCTAGTAACAGAGGCCCAGGCCTGGAAGAGGGAGAAGGAAGGAAGAGGAGCGGACAAGGCTCCAGGAACGAGGAACGAAGGGATCCCAGGGGTGCGGACGGGCGAGTCGCCACCGCACGCCCGAATCCACCTGCATGGAGGGGTCAGGCCAAAGGAGGAGACCGGTCCCCGAAACTAGTGGAGGCAGGAAACGACCCTCAGCTAGAAACCGGAGGCTGTGACATTTTATGTGGCGCAGCCCCTCGCTACACCCGCTAGGAGGGCAGCACATAGGGTCAGGGAAACTGGCGCCAACTTTACCAAGAGGAGGCCCGAGGCAGCCGGACAGAAGGGTTGGTAAGAAAGGCAAGACAAAGGACACACAAAGGGGGTCCTGTGAAGCGCTCCAAAGTTATCTGGGAGTTGTCTGAGCCCCTCACCTGGTGAGCACAGTACGACGTGGGCAGCCGTTACCTGCAGACGTGGTCTGGATAATAAGAACTGTGAGTAAAGGCCCTGGACTGCATCACTGACTCTGTGTCGTTACTGCTGCTGCCCTGCACCATCACCCCCATCCTCCGCATACACTGCCCTGAGGCTATACTCCTCCCGTTGGGAGTTATGCTACGCTCTGCTGCACCCACAACACCAGCCTCAGCGGTCTGCCCTGCAGCGGCGGTTCACTCTGACCGCAATCCACGGGTGGCGTAGTCGGACATTTAAACATCAAAACCACATAAATAGTTCCGCCACTGGTTTGACCACCCTGAGCCATGGAAACAGGTCGCCGCCACGAAGACTACAACCACCAGCATCCACCAAAAAGGGTCCGGCTCCGGGTGTCCCAAGGCCCAGGGGGTGCATCAGAACATTTTCATCACCTTTCACAGTCACCAATGGGACAAGGCAGGGATGTCCTCTGTCCCCTCTCTTATACATCCTAGTGACGAAGCACCTGCTCTCATCAATTCGCCATAACCCCAATATTAGGTGGATTGAGGTGGGAGGCACCGAGTACAAGTGCTCTCTATTTGCTGATGATGTACTAGTATATATCACTCAATCACATATATCCATCCATGCTGTTATGGCTGAAATAGATCACTTTGTTACATGGTCAAATTTTAAAATCAATGCAGCGAAGTCTGAGGCCCTCGATGTCTCCCTCCCCAAATCCATATAGGATTCCATCCAGTCCAACTTTCCCTTTGCCTGGCCCTCACAGGGTATCAAATACTTAGGAATTCCTATTCATAGAGACCTCTCCCATCTATGTTATCTTAATTTTGGGCCCTTTATTGAACAACTCCATACAGACCACGGTTGGCAAGTTAGAACTGTAAGATTCACTACGTGAACCACTGGTGTTTTGTGGAAAAGCACATGTACACTGTGTTCCAAATTATTATGCAAAAAGTGTTTAGGAGTGATAAGGGAAGAATTTGTTTGTTTGTCAGTTAAACTCATTGATGTTGATGTGTGTCAGGGATCTTTATATCACTGTAAGCAATTGCAGACACCTGTGCTAATTAGTTTGGCAGGTGTGTCCAATGAAAAGCAAGACTACTTAAGAAGGCTCTCTCACATTATTAAACAGCCTACATTTTCTGCCAAAATGGGAAAGAAAAAGGATGTGTCGGCTGCTGAGAAGCAACAAATTGTGGAGTGTTTAGGTCAAGGCATGACTACAATCAACATTGTGCGATGATCAGGATGAAGTGTCTTGGCAATCAAGAAGTATGTAGCTGATTCACAGTACACACGTGTGCGTGCTGATAAGGGCAAATTGAGGACTCTTTCCTACAGGCAATTACGTCAGGTTGAAAGAGCAGCGGCAAAAAAGCCTTGTCATAGCAGCAGACAAGTTTTTGAAGCTGCTGGTGCCTCCAACGTCCCCCGAACAACAAGATGCAGGGTCCTTCAGAGGTTTGCAGCTGTGCATATGCCATCCTGTCGACCTCCTCTATCCACTTCACACAAGCAGAAACGGCTCCAGTGGGCCAAAGATTACATGAAGACTGATTTCAAAACTGTTTTGTTCACGGATGAGTGCCGTGCAGCGCTCGATGGTCCAGATGGATGGAGTGGAGGATGGCTGGTTGATGGACACCCCACACAAACACGGCTACAGCGCCAACAAGGAGGAGGTGGAGTAATGTTTTGGGCTGGAATCATGGGGAGAGAGATTGTCGGCCCCTTTAGGATCCCTGAAGGCGCTAAAGATGAACTCCATAATGTATGTGGATTTTCGCAAACAGCACTTCCTGCCATGGTTCAAGAAGCAGAACCATGTATTTCACAGCAAGATCATTTTTTTGCATGATAATGCACCATCTCATGCTGCACATAAAACATCTGCATCTCTGGCTGATATGGGCATAAAAGGGGACAAACTTATGGTGTGACCCCCATGCTCCCCTGACCTCTACCCCATTCAGAACCTCTGGAGCATCATCAAAAGGAGTGTCTATGATGGCGGGAGGCAGTTCACATCTAAGCAACAGCTCTGGGAGGGTATTCTGTCCTCATGCAAAACAATTGAAGCAGAAACCATCCAAAACTTGACAAATTCAATGGACGAGAGAGTTCAGAAGCTCCTTTCGAACAAGGGGTCCTATGTGAAAATGTAACATCACCTAGAATAAAGTTTTGAGTTGAAAACTGTTTGATTTCAGTTTCTAATAACCTGCTAATGCTTATAATTTCAAAAATGACCATTTTTTTGGTCTTTATTAAAATGAAAAGGTTGATCGAAAAGTTTGGGGGATCTAAGAGTGTGGCAGCCCAGTAGTCATGATTACTTCGAATTCTGACAATATGAGGGTCATGTTGCAGGTAGTGCAGAAAGAAGGCACTTATGTGTCTTGCGCATCTCGGAGCCCCAAAATTATTTTCCGGGCTAGATGCAGCTAAAAATTATTATTAATTTTAAATCTGGTGGAGCTTAGTATAGATGGGCTAATAGGATCAGTGCTGTACACTGCTACAAAGCCCTAATTATTTTCCAGTCAAGATACAGATAAACATGATTAGTAATTTGAAAGCTTAAAACGGTTGGTAGGGTGATTTTAACCAATCATCAAGCTTTTACTCTCCCCAGGATGACACAGGGGTAGAAAAGTCATTTTGGATCCATGATTTGTTCATCTTTATGAACGTGTCTGTCTACATTATCAGTGGAGAGCCGCGTGCGCTTATCTGTCAGCACACCACCAGCAGCGCTGAACACACGTTCAGACAGAACGCTGGCTGCGGGGCATGACAAGATCTCCAAGGCGTAAGTGGCTAGCTCCGGCCATTTATCCAGATTGGAAGCCCAAAAAGAGCAAGGGTCCAGTGACACAGTCATGGCTTCAATGTTTACTTGGAGATACTCCTGTACCATCGTCTCTAGGCGTTGACTATTTGTCAGACTTCTTGTCTCCTGTGGCCTTGCAAAGGATGGGCTAAAAAAGTGGTGAAATGATTCCGCAAAATTGATGTTACCAGCAGATACTGTGGTTCTGTTACGGTTTGAGTGCTGAACACTTGACGGTCCCACGGTTGGCAAGTTGGAACTGTGAGATTCACTACGTGCACCACTGGTGTTTTGTGGAAAAGCACATGTAAGATTCTGCAACAGTCTCTGCTGATACTCCTGCATGCGTGCATCCCTTTCTATGGCAGGAATAATTTCTGCAAATTTACTTTTGTACCGGGGATCTAACAGTGTGGCAACCCAGTAGTCAGGATTATTTCTAATTCTCACAATTCGAGGGTCATGTTGCAGGTAGTGCAGCAAGAAGGCACTCATGTGTGTTGCGCATCCAGGAGCACCAAGTCCCTGTTGTGTTGGTGGCGAGGTAACAATCATGCTTCCTTCCTCTGTCCTCTCCCCCCAACCTCGCATAACAGAAATGTGATCAAGGTCTCCCTCATCTGATGAGTCTTCCATCAGTTCGTCCTCCACTTCTTCCTGGGCTCCTGCACCTTCCTCACTAGTTTGGCTGCTACCATGCCCCCTGGTAAAACCATCTCCCCCACCCTCACATGCCTGCCGCCTTGGTGCTGCTGACCGTCTGGACCTTGCAGATGTTAGCCCTTCCGCATACAACTCCTCCTCCTCTACTTCCTCCACCTCCTCTTGTGCCACCACCTGACTCCGAATTCTGTTTAACATGTGCTCCAGCATGTAAATCACCGGAATAGTCATGCTGATAATGGCATCATCAGCACTAAACATCTTCGTCGCCATTTCAAAACTGTGCAGAAGGGTGCATAGGTCCCTGATCTGAGACCACTCCTCCAGCGTGATTTGCCCCACCTCCGGATCTCGTTGGCCCAGGCTATACGTCAGAACGTATTGCACAGGGCTTGTCGGTGCTGCCACAGTCGCTGCAACATGTGCAGAGTTGAATTCCACCGGGTAGGCACATCGCATTTTAGCCGGTGAAGTGGCAGGCCCAACGACTTCTGTAGAGATGTAAGTCACTGAGCTGCGGGATGCGAACGGCGGAAGTGAGCACACAGCGACCGTGCCCTCTGCAGAAGGCCATCTAGTCTGGGATAGTGGGCTAAAAATTGCTGGACAACCAGGTTCAACACGTGAGCCATACAAGGCACGTGTGTGACATTGCCCCGGCGAAGGGCCGCACCCAGGTTTGCAGCATTGTCGCACACGGCCTTCCCTGGTTTCAAGACCAGTGGAGACAACCATTCATGAAATTTGTTCTCCAGAGCTGACCACAACTCCTCAGCTGTGTGACTCACATTTCCCAGACATTTCAAAGTAAAAACCGCCTGATGACGTTGAGCCCTACTGCCAGCATAGTAAGGAGGTGTGCAGGATCCCTTCTGCGCAGTTAGAAAGCTTGTGGCATGACCAGACAGGCTTTGGGTGTAGGTGGAAGACCGAAAGGAGGTTGAGGAGGCAGAAGCAGTGGAGGAACTTTGACATAAAGAGGATTGACGCACAACTCGTGGGGACGGCAAGACTTGGACAGCAGCCCCTTGTCCTGCTGTCACCATAGTTACCCAGTGCCCAGTCAGCGACATGTAACGCCCCTGTCCATGCCTACTCGTCCAAGTGTCTGTGGTGAAATGCACCCTGTCACACACAGAGTTTCTCAAAGAAGCGGTGATGTTGTGTGCGACATGCTGGTGGAGCGCAGGCACACCTTTCTTTGAGAAGTAGTGCCGACTGGGCATCTGGTACTGGGGCACTGCGACGGACATAAGGTCTCGAAAATCCTCTGTGTCCACCAGGCGGAAAGGCAGCATTTCTGTAGCCAAGAGCTTGCAGATGGTGAAATTCAACCTCTTAGCTTTCTCATGGCTAGGAGGAAATGGTCTTTTACTTGTCCACATCTGAGGGACCGAGGGCTGGCTATTGTGCTTAGACGGGGTTGATAAGGGTGTCCCCGGCAAACTGCCGGTCTGTGAGGAAGATGCAGGCGGACATGTTAGGTTGCCTTGATCCAAAGGTGGTGCTATCGATGTCGGACAGCGCTCAACACCAGCTGGTGTTACCACCTCCAAAGAAAATGATGACCTGCCAATCACGCTGGCTGTTGCGGGTAAAGAGGTGGCAGGTCTGCGCCCCAAAACAGGTGTGACTGCTGTCCCCCCAGTCACAGAGGATGAAGAGGCCGAGGATGCACAAGATATGGCAGACGGTGGTTGGCCCAGCCGGCTAGGCCGCATTGTAGCACACTGAGCTTCCCACTGCAACTTATGCTTCATGTCCATGTGCCGGTTCATGCATGAAGTACTCAAACTATGTATTTTTTGGCCTCTACTTAGCTTTTGCTGACAAATGTTACAGATAACACGAGTTGGGTCATCTTTATCGATCTGAAAAAATGGCCAGGCTATGCAAGGCTTAGCACCCATGTGACCTGAAGAGCCACCACGACTTGTGGTGAGAGGCAGAGTTGTGTTTGAGGATGCAGTTGTTGACGTGCTTCCAGTACTACGTCTCTGTCCAAGAAGGCGCAACCTGACCTCGTCGTCACTAGCATCTTCCTCCACCTCCTCTGCTGACCTCATCTCTTGGCTGACTGTGGGTTGACAGTAAGTGGGATCTCCAACCTCATCATCATCACCCTGTGCGTTATCACACCCGTCGTCCTCAGAGCCAACCTGTTCCTGCCCTGACAAAAAACTAAAGTTGTCGCTCCAATCAGGTATTTGAGTCTCATCATCGTCTTCCTCATTGTCTCCACCAACAGGAGTTACAGTTTGGGAATGAGGGTCTACATTATGGTCAGAACCTTCTGCGTCTGGTCCTGGATCCGATTCATAAAGATTCTGGGCATCAGTGCAGATCATTTCCTCGTCTGGATTCACAGAAGCGCTGGAGTCGACCTCTGATTCCCAGGCTATAGTATGAGTAAACAGCTCTGCAGACTTAACCATCTGTTCTACCTCATACTCAGACGGGCAGCTGGAGATTTGGGAGCTGTGAGGAAGCAAGTGCGATTGGGGTGACACCTTTGAGGACTGGAGTATTTGTGATGTTGAAGTTGATGTGGAGGAGAGCCCACTTAAAGGAGCACTTGATATCCGTTGAAGCACCTGCTGTTTTTGTGCCTCTTCTGGAATTTGTAGCAATTGGCGTGGCCGTAAGAAAGGGATCTTATCACATTGTCCGCTAAAAGAAGTAGACATTTTAGTTTGGCTGGAAGATGGTCTTTCTTCTGCAGATGTTACTGTTGCTTTAACACCTACCCCACGGACACAACCTTTTTTTCCCTTCCCAACACGCCTATACCCCTTTCCACCAGCAGCAGGCCTTTTTCCACTCATTTTGGTGGTTAACTAATTCACAACTCTGGAGTTGTTTGCACAAAAAAACAATGGATGGGAACCGAGCAGAGCTGGGTGGCCAAACTGTGGTATTAGGCCAAAACTATTGGCTGGGTTAGATGCAGAAAAAAAATATATTCAGTTTGCAACCTGATGGAGGTCAGTATAGATGGACTAATAGAGAAAGTCCCACACACTGCTAGAAGGCCAAATATTTTTTCAGAGCTAGATGCAGACAAAAAATTATTTTTAATTTGCAACCTGATGGAGGTCACTATAGATGGACTAATAGAGAAAGTCCCACACACTGCTAGAAGGCCAAATATTTTTTCATAGCTAGATGCAGAAAAAAATTATATTCAGTTTGCAACCTGAAGGAGGACAGTACAGATGGACTAATAGAACAAGTCCCAGACACAGCTAGAAGCCCAAATATTTTTTCAGAGGTAGATGCAGATAAAAATTATTTTTAACTTGCAACCTGATGGAGGTCAGTATAGATGGACTAATAGAGAAAGTCCCACACACTGCTAGAAGGCCAAATATTTTTTCAGAGCTAGATGCAGACAAAAAATTATTTTCAGTTTGCAACCTGGTGGAGGTCAGTATAGATGGACTAATAGAACAAGTCCCACACACAGCTAGAAGCCCAAATATTTTTTCAGAGGTAGATGCAGAAAAAAATTATATTCAGTTTGCAACCTGATGGAGGTCTGTATAGATGGATTAATAGAACAAGTCCCACACACAGCTAGAAGCCCAATACTTTTTCAGAGGTAGATGCAGAAAAAAAATATATTCAGCTTGCAACCTGATGGAGGTCAGTATAGATGGACTAATAGAGAAAGTCCCACACACTGCTAGAAGGCCAAATATTTTTTCAGAGCTAGATGCAGACAAAAAATTATTTTTAATTTGCAACCTGATGGAGGTCAGTATAGATGGACTAATAGAGAAAGTCCCACACACTGCTAGAAGGCCAAATATTTTTTCAGAGCTGGATGCAGATAAAAATTATTTTTAATTTGCAACCTGATGGAGGTCAGTATAGATGAACTAATAGAGAAAGTCCCACACACTGCTAGAAGGCCAAATATTTTTTCAGAGCTAGATGCAGAAAAAAATTATATTCAGTTTGCAACCTGATGGAGGTCAGTATAGCTGGACTAATAGAACAAGTCCCACACACAGCTAGAAGCCCAAATATTTTTTCAGAGGTAGATGCAGATAAAAATAATTTTTAATTTGCAACCTGATGGAGGTCAGTATAGATGGACTAATAGAGAAAGTCCCACACACTGCTAGAAGGCCAAATATTTTTTCAGAGCTAGATAAAGACAAAAAATTATTTTCAGTTTGCAACCTGATGGAGGTCAGTATAGATGGACTAATAGAACAAGTCGCACACACAGCTAGAAGCCCAAATATTTTTTCAGAGGTAGATGCAGGAAAAAATTATATTCAGTTTGCAACCTGATGGAGGTCTGTATAGATGGATTAATAGAATGAGTCCCACACACAGCTAGAAGCCCATTATTTTTTCAGAGGTAGATGCAGAAAAAAAATATATTCAGTTTGCAACCTGATGGAGGTCACTATAGATGGACTAATAGAACAAGTCCCACACACAGCTAGAAGCCCAAATATTTTTTCAGAGGTAGATGCAGATAAAAATTATTTTTAATTTGCAACCTGATGGAGGTCAGTATAGATGGACTAATAGAGAAAGTCCCACACACTGCTAGAAGGCCAAATATATTTTCAGAGCTGGATGCAGATAAAAATTATTTTTAATTTGCAACCTGATGGAGGTCAGTATAGATGGACTAATAGAGAAAGTCCCACACACTGCTAGAAGGCCAAATATTTTTTCAGAGCTGGATGCAGATAAAAATTATTTTTAATTTGCAACCTGATGGAGGTCAGTATAGATGGACTAATAGAGAAAGTCCCACACACTGCTAGAAGGCCAAATATTTTTTCAGAGCTAGATGCAGAAAAAAATTATATTCAGTTTGCAACCTGATGGAGGTCAGTATAGATGGACTAATACAACAAGTCCCACACACAGCTAGAAGCCCAAATATTTTTTCAGAGGTAGATGCAGAAAAAAATTATTTTTAATTTGCAACCTGATGGAGGTCAGTATAGATGGACTAATAGAGAAAGTCCCACACACTGCTGGAAGGCCAAATATTTTTTCAGAGCTAGATCCAGACAAAAAATTATATTCAGTTTGCAACCTGATGGAGGTCAGTATAGATGGACTAATAGAACAAGTCCCACACACAGCTTGAAGTCCAAATATTTTTTCAGAGGTAGATGCAGAAAAAAATTATATTCAGTTTGCAACCTGATGGAGGTCTGTATAGATGGATTAATAGAACAAGTCCCACACACAGCTAGAAACCCAATATTTTTTCAGAGGTAGATGCAGAAAAAAAATATATTCAGTTTGCAACCTGATGGAGGTCAGTATAGATGGACTAATAGAACAAGTCCCACACACAGCTAGAAGCCCAAATACTGTTTCAGAGGTAGATGCAGATAAAAATTATTTTTAATTTGCAACCTGATGGAGGTCAGTATAGATGGACTAATAGAGAAAGTCCCACACACTGCTAGAAGGCCAAATATTTTTTCAGAGCTAGATGCAGACAAAAAATTATTTTCAGGTTGCAACCTGATGGAGGTCAGTATAGATGGACTAATAGAACAAGTCCCACACACAGCTAGAAGCCCAAATATTTTTTCAGAGGTAGATGCATAAAAAAATTATATTCAGTTTGCAACCTGATGGAGGTCTGTATAGATGGATTAATAGAACAAGTCCCACACACAGCTAGAAGCCCAATACTTTTTCAGAGGTAGATGCAGAAAAAAATATATTCAGCTTGCAACCTGATGGAGGTCAGTATAGATGGACTAATAGAGAAAGTCCCACACACTGCTAGAAGGCCAAATATTTTTTCAGAGCTAGATGCAGACAAAAAATTATTTTTAATTTGCAACCTGATGGAGGTCAGTATAGATGGACTAATAGAGAAAGTCCCACACACTGCTAGAAGGCCAAATATTTTTTCAGAGCTGGATGCAGATAAAAATTATTTTTAATTTGCAACCTGATGGAGGTCAGTATAGATGGACTAATAGAGAAAGTCCCACACATTGCTAGAAGGCCAAATATTTTTTCAGAGCTGGATGCAGAAAAAAATTATTTTTAATTTGCAACCTGATGGAGGTCAGTATAGATGGACTAATAGAGAAAGTCCCACACACTGCTAGAAGGCCAAATATTTTTTCAGAGCTAGATGCAGAAAAAAATTATATTCAGTTTGCAACCTGATGGAGGTCAGTATAGATGGACTAATAGAACAAGTCCCACACAAGGCTAGAAGCCCAAATATTTTTTCAGAGGTAGATGCAGATAAAAATAATTTTTAATTTGCAACCTGATGGAGGTCAGTATAGATGGACTAATAGAGAAAGTCCCACACACTGCTAGAAGGCCAAATATTTTTTCAGAGCTAGATGCAGACAAAAAATTATTTTCAGTTTGCAACCTGATGGAGGTCAGTATAGATGGACTAATAGAACAAGTCGCACACACAGCTAGAAGCCCAAATATTTTTTCAGAGGTAGATGCAGGAAAAAATTATATTCAGTTTGCAACCTGATGGAGGTCTGTATAGATGGATTAATAGAACAAGTCCCACACACAGCTAGAAGCCCAATATTTTTTCAGAGGTAGATGCAGAAAAAAAATATATTCAGTTTGCAACCTGATGGAGGTCACTATAGTTGGACTAATAGAACAAGTCCCACACACAGCTAGAAGCCCAAATATTTTTTCAGAGGTAGATGCAGATAAAAATTATTTTTAATTTGCAACCTGATGGAGGTCAGTATAGATGGACTAATAGAGAAAGTCCCACACACTGCTAGAAGGCCAAATATATTTTCAGAGCTGGATGCAGATAAAAATTATTTTTAATTTGCAACCTGATGGAGGTCAGTATAGATGGACTAACAGAGAAAGTCCCACACACTGCTAGAAGGCCAAATATTTTTTCAGAGCTGGATGCAGATAAAAATTATTTTTAATTTGCAACCTGATGGAGGTCAGTATAGATGGACAAATATAGAAAGTCCCACACACTGCTAAAAGGCCAAATATTTTTTCAAAGCTAGATGCAGAAAAAAATATATTCAGTTTGCAACCTGATGGAGGTCACTATAGATGGACTAATAGAACAAGTCCCACACACAGCTAGAAGCCCAAATATTTTTTCAGAGGTAGATGCAGATAAAAATTATTTTTAATTTGCAACCTGATGGAGGTCAGTATAGATGGACTAATAGAGAAAGTCCCACACACTGCTAGAAGGCCAAATATATTTTCAGAGCTGGATGCAGATAAAAATTATTTTTAATTTGCAACCTGATGGAGGTCAGTATAGATGGACTAATAGAGAAAGTCCCACACACTGCTAGAAGGCCAAATATTTTTTCAGAGCTGGATGCAGATAAAAATTATTTTTAATTTGCAACCTGATGGAGGTCAGTATAGATGGACTAATAGAGAAAGTCCCACACACTGCTAGAAGGCCAAATATTTTTTCAGAGCTAGATGCAGAAAAAAATTATATTCAGTTTGCAACCTGATGGAGGTCAGTATAGATGGACTAATAGAACAAGTCCCACACACAGCTAGAAGCCCAAATATTTTTTCAGAGGTAGATGCAGATAAAAATTATTTTTAATTTGCAACCTGATGGAGGTCAGTATAGATGGACTAATAGAGAAAGTCCCACACACTGCTAGAAGGCCAAATATTTTTTCAGAGCTAGATCCAGACAAAAAATTATATTCAGTTTGCAACCTGATGGAGGTCAGTATAGATGGACTAATTAGAACAAGTCCCACACACAGCTAGAAGTCCAAATATTTTTTCAGAGGTAGATGCAGAAAAAAATTATATTCAGTTTGCAACCTGATGGAGGTCTGTATAGATGGATTAATAGAACAAGTCCCACACACAGCTAGAAACCCAATATTTTTTCAGAGGTAGATGCAGAAAAAAAATATATTCAGTTTGCAACCTGATGGAGGTCAGTATAGATGGACTAATAGAACAAGTCCCACACACAGCTAGAAGCCCAAATACTTTTTCAGAGGTAGATGCAGATAAAAATTATTTTTAATTTGCAACCTGATGGAGGTCAGTATAGATGGACTAATAGAGAAAGTCCCACACACTGCTAGAAGGCCAAATATTTTTTCAGAGCTAGATGCAGACAAAAAATTATTTTCAGTTTGCAACCTGATGGAGGTCAGTATAGATGGACTAATAGAACAAGTCCCACACACAGCTAGAAGCCCAAATATTTTTTCAGAGGTAGATGCATAAAAAAATTATATTGAGTTTGCAACCTGATGGAGGTCTGTATAGATGGATTAATAGAACAAGTCCCACACACAGCTAGAAGCCCAATAATTTTTCAGAGGTAGATGCAGAAAAAAAATATATTCAGCTTGCAACCTGATGGAGGTCAGTATAGATGGACTAATAGAGAAAGTCCCACACACTGCTAGAAGGCCAAATATTTTTTCAGAGCTAGATGCAGACAAAAAATTATTTTTAATTTGCAACCTGATGGAGGTCAGTATAGATGGACTAATAGAGAAAGTCCCACACATTGCTAGAAGGCCAAATATTTTTTCAGAGCTGGATGCAGATAAAAATTATTTTTAATTTGCAACCTGATGGAGGTCAGTATAGATGGACTAATAGAGAAAGTCCCACACACTGCTAGAAGGCCAAATATTTTTTCAGAGCTAGATGCAGAAAAAAATTATATTCAGTTTGCAACCTGATGGAGGTCAGTATAGATGGACTAATAGAACAAGTCCCACACACAGCTAGAAGCCCAAATATTTTTTCAGAGGTAGATGCAGATAAAAATAATTTTTAATTTGCAACCTGATGGAGGTCAGTATAGATGGACTAATAGAACAAGTCGAACACACAGCTAGAAGCCCAAATATTTTTTCAGAGGTAGATGCAGAAAAAAATTATATTCAGTTTGCAACCTGATGGAGGTCTGTATAGATGGATTAATAGAACAAGTCCCACACACAGCTAGAAGCCCAATATTTTTTCAGAGCTAGATGCAGAAAAAAATTATATTCAATTTGCAACCTGATGGAGGTAAGTATAGATGGACTAATAGAATGATGCTATGCCCAAAAGATTTTACTTCACTAGGTGCAGTAAAAAAATTGGTATTCTATACACAGGTGGTATATCTTGCAACACAGATAGGCTACTCCACTGACTAACACACTCTGCAATAGGCCAAAAAGGATTAGCCTTGCTAGATTCAGCCAAATGCTTTGAAATAAACTTGCACAGCACTGGCACAGACCTGCCTGGCAAAAACTGATAGGAACTGATGTAACCTAGTCCTGAAAAGGACTGCAATTACAATTAGTCTTTACTCCCACAATCTATCTATTTAAGAGCACAGACCTGCCTGATAAAAGTCGTAGGAAATGCTGTAACCTAGTCCTTAAAAGGACTGCAATCACAACTATTCCCTACTCCCAAGCTATCTGTAGATTTGTGCGAAAATTGGCTTGAAATTAACAAGGTATAGCGCACACAGCAACAGCGGTGCCGTCTAACACGCAGCTGCAGCAGTGAGAAAATGGTGGCGACGGGGAAAATGGCTTTGTCTTATAGGGCAAGGACATGTGACATACACTGCCAATGACACATGCCCTTGCTTGTGTGAAAAAAGCACTTCGCTCCGTGTGTGCGCTGCTGATAGGCTGACAGATTGCACCTCCCCACTGTAAATGCGGGATTGAGAAAAAAAAATGGAGATCTTCATTATTCCTGCAGAGATCCATCCCCTGCCCCTCCCCCCACCCCGCTGTACACTCAAACTGCGTATTAACATTAATTTTCATCATTACTGAGAAAAAATCCAGTTATGATTTTGGTGCACGAACAGTTATCGAACATAACCTCGAACAGCCGAATTTTTCTCAAATCGTTCGTGTTCGCCGAACGGCTCGAACACCGCCCAAAACAGCTCGAATTTGAGATTGGCGAACAGTTCGAGTAGAACAACGCTCATCTCTAATTGTAAGCACATTCTCACCTAGAACTAGGCCTTCCAGAAGTTCTGAGGAGTCTTTTGGCACGAACAGTCTTTTCTGGACTTTTCTTTCCCGTTCTACCTGGACTCAACACCACACCCCCAAAATATGGTTTGCAGGGATGATGGTTGGGTGCAAGCCTACCTTGACTTCTTTTAGGTCCATTGTATTCTGTGCTTTCTTTACTCTATGAATCACATTTTCCGCCACGGCGTTAGGTATGGCAAGCGATGTCGCGATTGCATCCACCACCAACGCCCCTTGTGTCTTGTGATTCGTGATGACCTCACTGATTACATTAAAACCCAGGATAGGGTCCTCTGCCTCGTTCTGATCACTGGTCAGGAGAAAAGGTACCAAAAGCTCGATGGTGTTGCTGTTCTTCATGGCCCTGAGCTGGAAAGTCACTTCCACCCAGCCTATGAAAGGGATTTCGGTCTGGTTGATGGCTTTGCCGTGGAGTTCCACTGGTCACCAGAGTTCTTTTAGTGACCGAAGGCAAGTGTGAGGCAGGTAGCGCCTTCTCCATTTTTCATTTAAAAGGCTCGCTTGGGCTCCTGTGTCCCACAGTGCTTTTACCAGGAGTACATGTAGCTGGTACTGTATAAAGCACCTTTCGCCGTTTAGGCTGATGAGTAGTGTTGAGCATTCCGATACTGAAATATCGGGTATAGGCCGATATTCGCGGTATCGGAATTCCGATACTTAAATCCGATACTTTTACAATATCGAATACCGGAATCGGAAGTTCCCATAATGCCTGCGCTCTGCCGTTTCTCTGAAGGATGACAAGCTGGATGGCAGCGCTCAGCTGCGATCCAGCCTGTCATCAGAATGCCATCCCAGCGTGAGAGAATTCTCCTGATCGTTTAAAAGCCGGCGCGCGGTAAAAAGCCGCCGGCTTTTAAACAATCACACAATCCCATACTGCTTCCCCGCAGCCTCTCACCCCAATCCTCCGCTCCCCTCGCCACCTCCCATCCCGATCGTAAGTTAGGACCGGGCGGGGAGCGCAGCACCAAGGAGCGGGGAGCGAAGGACCCGGGCAGGGAAGCCGGCAGTGAAAAGACTTCACCGCCGGCTTTCCCGTTCTGTGCTGCGCTTTCCCGCCGGTTATTTCAAATGAACAGCTGCGGTATCAGGTGATGCTGATCAGCTGTTCATTTGAAGTCGCCGCGGTGCCCTCAGAGGGTTCATGTGAGTTCATGCTTGACTGCATTGCATGAACTCCCACGGTCGCACAGGTCAGCCTCACCTCCCAGACCCGTCATGATTGGTGTGTGTGGGTGTCTGTGCGATGTGTGCGGGTGTGCGCGGTGTCTGTGCGATGTCTGCGGGTGTGTGCGGTGTCTGTGCGATGTGTGCGGTGTCTGTGTGATGTGTGCGGGTGTGCGCGGTGTCTGTGCGATGTGCACGGTGTCTGTGTGATGTCTGCGGGTGTGTGCGGTGTCTGTGCGATGTGTGCGGTGTCTGTGTGATGTGTGCGGGTGTGCGCGGTGTCTGTGCAGGTGTGCGCGGTGTCTGTGCGATGTCTGCGGGTGTGTGCGGTGTCTGTGCGATGTGTGCGGTGTCTGTGTGATGTGTGCGAGTGTGTGCGGTGTCTGTGCGATGTCTGGGGGTGTGTGCGGTGTCTGTGCGATGTCTGCGGGTGTGCGCGGTGTCTGTGTGATGTGTGCGGGTGTGTGCGTGCAGGCAGACATAGGCCGATGTGACACTACTACTCCCATCGGCCTATGTCTGTCCCCCGTCCACTCCTGCCAGCAGGATCAGCTCGATGGGAGCAGTAGTTCCCATCAGCCTGATCCTGCTATTTAAATTGCCCTACTGTGTCCCCAATAAATGTTAAATACATGTCATTGGTGGCCAGTGGTTGCCTACAATAAATTAGTTCATACATTACCTGTCCCCGCCGATCGCCACCTAAAATAAAGTAAAAAATAAAAAACTACACCTATACTCACCTAGACACCTAATTCCCCGAAGCCATCGATCTCCTGTATAGTGTTGAGCCACCCCCGTAGTGTTCGAGTTCGGTTCGGTTCGTCAAACACCCGTGTGTTCGCCGAACTGTTCGTCGAACTGTTCGTCGAACACCTTCGAACACCGTTAAAACCAATGGCAGGCAAACAAAAACACATAGAAACACATAGAAAACACCTTCAAAGGTGTCCAAAAGCTGACAAACTGCTCAGAAGACATAACTAACACATGGAAAAGTGACAAGTACATATAGTCATGCGAAAATAAAAGAGGTGGAGGAGTAAAAGGAGGGGGAGACACAGATATAGGCATGTCATGCCCTTCTAAAATGCAAAAAGTGAGAAGCCGACACGGCCAGTCCGCTCCTGCCCGTGCCACCTCCGTGTCGCCGGGTTTGTGCCAGAGCCGCGGTGAACCCTGACGGCCAGCCCCCCTCTCCCAATACTGGTGCCTGTCCGCTGGTGGGTCGAGCGAGCCCCCCTGTGGTGGAGGCAGCTCTAAGCTTTTTAATTTAAATTGTCTCTCTAATTTGAATGAATACACTTTAAATCCATTTACAAGGATCTATTGGAGGGCAAGTCTCATGCCAGCAGCCGCGGTAATTCCAGCTCCAGTAGCGTCCACTAAAGCTGCTGCAGTTAAAAAGCTTTTATAAGGATCGAGCTCGGCTGTCCACCGCAAGGCATCCTACTGCCAGTCCCAGCCCCTATGCCTTGGAGTGCCTCCTGATGCTCTTCACTAAGTATCCCATGGTCCCGAAGCATTTCCTTTGAAAAAATTAAGTGTCTAAACTACAGGTGGTGCAGCTTGCTTAACAGCCGGGATAATCCGCTCACTAGCAGACACTGCTACTAGGCACAAAGTATTTCCTGGGCTAGATGCAGTTAAAAATTTGTAATTAGATACTCTCGTTGGATGCTGAGAAAGCATTCCATAGAGTCTCCTGGCACGCCATATATGATTCTCTTAAAAAGCTTGGGGTAGGGGTCTAGGGGACCCTTTTGTAGCCAAAATCACGGCCCTGTATCGCAATACGTCACCTAGGCTGAAGATAAATGGCACTGTAGCACCCTGAGGGCTCGGTTGCTACAGACGTATTGCACCTCACCCAGAGGTGTGATATCTCACTCTCAGGTAAGGATGGAGTGTGGATCAGGACCCGACACCTGCATGCATTACACCACATTGCCGTGGGGCAGGGCGACCAATATGCCCCTGAGATGGGCACGACAGTCCCTGTCCCTGGCTGGAGTGGGGGGAGGGAACACTGAGGAAGGGGAACCCTGTAGTGCAGGAGCAGGGAGGAAGCAGTTCCTGGGTGCATTGAGAAGGGAGTATAAAAGGTGGGCACCATCTTAGTTCAGTGCAGAGAAGTCTGAGCAGAAGTGGCAGGGAGCAGGGGCTCTGCATGAGCTCTGCTCCGGAGGCGGGCCTAGTAACAGAGGCCCAGGCCTGGAAGAGGGAGAAGGAAGGAAGAGGAGCGGAGAAGGCTCCAGGAACGAGGAAAGAAGGGATCCCAGGGGTGCGGACGGGCGAGTCGCCACCGCACGCCCGAATCCACCTGCGTGGAGGGGTCAGGCCAAAGGGGGAGACCGGTCCCCGAACTAGTGGAGGCAGGAAACGACCCTCAGCTAGAAACCGGAGGCTCTGACATTTTATGTGGCGCAGCCCCTCGCTACACCCGCTAGGAAGGCACCACATAGGGTCAGGGAAACTGGCGCCAAGTTTACCAAGAGGAGGCCCGAGGCAGCCGGACAGAAGTGTTGGTAAGAAAGGCCAGACAAAGGACACACAAAGGGGGTCCTGTGAAGTGCTCCAAAGTTATCTGGGAGTTGTCTGAGCCCCTCACCTGGTGAGCACAGTACGACGTGGGCAGCCGTTACCTGCAGACGTGGTCTGGATAATAAGAACTGTGAGTAAAGGCCCTGAACTGCATCACTGACTCCGTGTCGTTACTGCTGCTGCCCTGCACCATCACCCCCATCCTCCGCATACACTGCCCTGAGGCTATACTCCTCCCGTGGGGAGTTATGCTACGCTCTGCTGCACCCACAACACCAGCCTCAGTGGTCTGCCCTGTAGCGGCGGTTCACTCTGACCGCAATCCACGGGTGGCGTAGTCGGACATTTAAACATGAAAACCACATAAATAGTTCCGCCACTGGTTTGACCGCCCTGAGCCACGGAACTGGGTCGCCGCCACGAAGACTACAACCACCAGCATCCACCAAAAAGGGTCCGGCTCCGGGTGTCCCAAGGCCCAGGGGGTGCGTCAGAACATTTTCATCACCTTTCACAATCACCAATGGGACAAGGTAGTGATGTCCTCTGTCCCCTCTCTTATACATCCTAGTGACGGAGCACCTGCTCTCATCAATTCGCCATAACCCCAATATTAGGTGGATTGAGGTGGGAGGCACCGAGTACAAGTGCTCTCTATTTGCTGATGATGTCCTAGTATATATCACTCAATCACATATATCCATCCATGCTGTTATGGCTGAAATAGATCACTTTGTTACATGGTAAAATTTTAAAATCAATGCAGCGAAGTCTGAGGCCCTCGATGTCTCCCTCCCCAAATCCATATAGGATTCCATCCAGTCCAACTTTCCCTTTGCCTGGCCCTCACAGGGTATCAAATACTTAGGAATTCCTATTCATAGAGACCTCTCCCATCTATGTTATCTTAATTTTGGGCCCTTTATTGAACAACTCCATACAGACCACGGTTGGCAATTTAGAACTGTAAGATTCACTACGTGAACCACTGGTGTTTTGTGGAAAAGCACATGTACACTGCGTTCCAAATTATTATACAAAAAGTGTTTAGGAGTGATAAGGGAAGAATTTGTTTGTTTGTCAGTTAAACTCATTGATGGTGATGTGTGTCAGGGATCTTTATATCACTGTAAGCAATTGCAGACACCTGTGCTAATTAGTTTGGCAGGTGTGTCCAATGAAAGGCAAGACTACTTAAGAAGGCTCTCTCACATTATTAAGCAGCCTACATTTTCTGCCAAAATGGGAAAGAAAAAGGATGTGTCGGCTGCTGAGAAGCAACAAATTGTGGAGTGTTTAGGTCAAGGCATGACTACAATCAACATTGTGCGATGATCAGGATGAAGTGTCTTGGCAATCAAGAAGTATGTAGCTGATTCACAGTACACACGTGTGCGTGCTGATAAGGGCAAATTGAGGACTCTTTCCTACAGGCAATTACGTCAGGTTGAAAGAGCAGTGGCAAAAAAGCCTTGTCATAGCAGCAGACAAGTTTTTGAAGCTGCTGGTGCCTCCAACGTCCCCCGAACAACAAGATGCAGGGTCCTTCAGAGGTTTGCAGCTGTGCATGCGCCATCCTGTCGACCTCCTCTATCCACTTCACACAAGCAGAAACGGCTCCAGTGGGCCAAACATTACATGAAGACTGATTTCAAAACTGTTTTGTTCACGGATGAGTGCCGTGCAGCGCTCGATGGTCCAGATGGATGGAGTGGAGGATGGCTGGTTGATGGACACCCCATGCAAACACGGCTACAGCGCCAACAAGGAGGAGGTGGAGTAATGTTTTGGGCTGGAATCATGGGGAGAGAGATTGTCGGCCCCTTTAGGATCCCTGAAGGCGCTAAAGATGAACTCCATAATGTGGATTTTCTCAAACAGCACTTCCTGCCATGGTTCAAGAAGAAGAACCGTGTATTTCACAGCAAGATCATTTTTCTGCATGATAATGCACCATCTCATGCTGCACATAAAACATCTGCATCTCTGGCTGATATGGGCATAAAAGGGGACAAACTTATGGTGTGACCCCCATGCTCCCCTGACCTCTACCCCATTCAGAACCTTTGGAGCATCATTAAAAGGAGTGTCTATGATGGCGGGAGGCAGTTCACATCTAAGCAACAGCTCTGGGAGGGTATTCTGTCCTCATGCAAAACAATTGAAGCAGAAACCATCCAAAACCTGACAAATTCAATGGACGAGAGAGTTCAGAAGCTCCTTTCGAACAAGGGGTCCTATGTGAAAATGTAACATCACCTAGAATAAAGTTTTGAGTTGAAAACTGTTTGATTTCAGTTTCTAACAACCTGCTCATGCTTATAATTTCAAAAATGACCATTTTTTTGGTCTTTATTAAAATGAAAAGGTTGATCGAAAAGTTTGGGGGATCTAAGAGTGTGGCAACCCAGTAGTCATGATTACTTCGAATTCTGACAATATGAGGGTCATGCTGCAGGTAGTGCAGCAAGAAGGCACTTATGTGCCTTGCGCATCTCGGAGCCCCAAAATTATTTTCCGGGCTAGATGCAGCTAAAAATTATTTTTAATTTTAAATCTGGTGAAGCTTTAGTATAGATGGCCTAATAGGATCAGTGCTGCACACTGCTACAAAGCCCAAATTATTTTCCAGTCAAGATACAGATAAACATGATTAGTAATTTGAAAGCTTAAAACGGTTGGTAGGGTGATTTTAACCAATCATCAAGCTTTTACTCTCCCCAGGATGACATAGGGGTAGAAAAGTCGTTTCGGATCCATGATTTGTTCATCTTTATGAACGTGAGTCTGTCTACATTATCAGTGGAGAGCCGCGTGCGCTTATCTGTCAGCACACCACCAGCAGCGCTGAACACACGTTCAGACAGAACGCTGGATGCGGGGCATGACAAGATCTCCAAGGCGTAAGTGGCTAGCTCCGGCCATTTATCCAGATTGGAAGCCCAAAAAGAGCAAGGGTCCAGTGACACAGTCGTGGCTTCAATGTTTACTTGGAGATACTCCTGTACCATCGTCTCTAGGCGTTGACTATGTGTCAGACTTCTTGTCTCCTGTGGCCTTGCAAAGGATGGGCTAAAAAAGTGGTGAAATGATTCCGCAAAATTGATGTTACCAGCAGATACTGTGGTTCTGTTACGGTTTGAGTGCTGAACACTTGACGGTCCCACGGTTGGCAAGTTGGAACTGTGAGATTCACTACGTGCACCACTGGTATTTTGTGGAAAAGCACATGTAAGATTCTGCAACAGTCTCTGCTGATACTCCTGCATGCGTGCATCCCTTTCTATGGCAGGAATAATTTCTGCAAATTTACTTTTGTACCGGGGATCTAACAGTGTGGCAACCCAGTAGTCAGGATTATTTCTAATTCTCACAATTCGAGGGTCATGTTGCAGGTAGTGCAGCAAGAAGGCACTCATGTGTGTTGCGCATCCAAGAGCACCAAGTCCCTGTTGTGTTGGTGGCGAGGTAACAATCATGCTTCCTTCCTCTGTCCTCTCCCCCCAACCTCGCACAACAGAAATGTGATCAAGGTCTCCCTCATCTGATGAGTCTTCCATCAGTTCGTCCTCCACTTCTTCCTGGGCTCCTGCACCTTCCTCACTAGTTTGGCTGCTACCATGCGCCCTGGTAAAACCATCTCCCCCACCCTCACATGCCTGCCGCCTTGGTGCTGCCGACCGTCTGGACCTTGCAGATGTTAGCCCTTCCGCATACAACTCCTCCTCCTCTACTTCCTCCACCTCCTCTTGTGCCACCACCTGACTCCGAATTCTGTTTAACATGTGCTCCAGCATGTAAATCACCGGAATAGTCATGCTGATAATGGCATCGTCAGCACTAAACATCTTCGTCGCCATTTCAAAACTGTGCAGAAGGGTGCATAGGTCCCTGATCTGAGACCACTCCTCCAGCGTGATTTGCCCCACCTCTGAATCTCGTTGGCCCAGGCTATACGTCAGAACGTATTGCACCAGGGCTTGTCGGTGCTGCCACAGTCGCTGCAACATGTGCAGAGTTGAATTCCACCGGGTAGGCACATCGCATTTTAGCCGGTGAAGTGGCAGGCCCAACGACTTCTGTAGAGATGTAAGTCGCTGAGCTGCGGGATGCGAACGGCGGAAGTGAGCACACAGCGACCGTGCCCTCTGCAGAAGGCCATCTAGTCTGGGATAGTGGGCTAAAAATTGCTGGACAACCAGGTTCAACACGTGAGCCATACAAGGCACGTGTGTGACATTGCCCCGGCGAAGGGCCGCACCCAGGTTTGCAGCATTGTCGCACACGGCCTTCCCTGGTTTCAGGTCCAGTGGAGACAACCATTCATGAAATTGGTTCTCCAGAGCTGACCACAACTCCTCAGCTGTGTGACTCACATTTCCCAGACATTTCAATGTAAAAACCGCCTGATGACGTTGAGCCCTACTGCCAGCATAGTAAGGAGGTGTGCAGGATCCCTTCTGCGCAGTTAGAAAGCTTGTGGCATGACCAGACAGGCTTTGGGTGCAGGTGGAAGACCGAGAGGAGGTTGAGGAGGCAGAAGCAGTGGAGGAACTTTGACATAAAGAGGATTGACGCACAACTCGTGGGGACAGCAAGACTTGGACAGCAGCCCCTTGTCCTGCTGTCACCATAGTTACCCAGTGCCCAGTCAGCGACATGTAACGCCCCTGTCCATGCCTACTCGTCCAAGTGTCTGTGGTGAAATGCACCCTGTCACACACAGAGTTTCTCAAAGAAGCGGTGATGTTGTGTGCGACATGCTGGTGGAGCGCAGGCACACCTTTCTTTGAGAAGTAGTGCCGACTGGGCATCTGGTACTGGGGCACTGCGACGGACATAAGGTCTCGAAAATCCTCTGTGTCCACCAGGCGGAAAGGCAGCATTTCTGTAGTCAAGAGCTTGCAGATGGTGAAATTCAACCTCTTAGCTTTCTCATGGCTAGGAGGAAATGGTCTTTTACTTGTCCACATCTGAGGGACCGAGGGCTGGCTATTGTGCTTATACGGGGTTGATAAGGGTGTCCCCGGCAAACTGCCGGTCTGTGAGGAAGATGCAGGCGGACATGTTAGGTTGCCTTGATCCAAAGGTGGTGCTATCGATGTCGGACAGCGCTCAACACCAGCTGGTGTTACCACCTCCAAAGAAAATGATGACCTGCCAATCATGCTGGCTGTTGCGGGTAAAGAGGTGGCAGGTCTGCGCCCCAAAACAGGTGTGACTGCTGTCCCCCCAGTCACAGAGGATGAAGAGGCCGCGGATGCACAAGATATGGCAGACAGTGATTGGCCCGGCCGGCTAGGCCGCATTGTAGCACACTGAGCTTCCCACTGCAACTTATGCTTCATGTCCATGTAGCGGTTCATGCATGAAGTACTCAAACTATGTATTTTTTGGCCTCTACTTAGCTTTTGCTGACAAATGTTACAGATAACACGAGTTGGGTCATCTTTATCGATCTGAAAAAATGCCCAGGCTATGCAAGGCTTAGCACCCATGCGACCTGAAGAGCCACCACGACTTGTGGTGAGAAGCAGAGTTGTGTTTGAGGATGCAGTTGTTGACGTGCTTCCAGTACTACGTCTCTGTCCAGGAAGGCGCAACCTGACCTCGTCGTCACTAGCATCTTCCTCCACCTCCTCTGCTGACCTCATCTCTTGGCTGACTGTGGGTTGACAGTAAGTGGGATCTCCGACCTCATCATCATCACCCTGTGCGTTATCACACCCGTCGTCCTCAGAGCCAACCTGTTCCTGCCCTGACAAAAAACTAAAGTTGTCGCTCCAATCAGGTATTTGAGTCTTATCATCGTCTTCCTCATTGTCTCCACCAACAGGAGTTACAGTTTGGGAATGAGGGTCTACATTATGGTCAGAACCTTCTGCGTCTGGTCCTGGATCCGACTCATAAAGATTCTGGGCATCAGTGCAGATCATTTCCTCGTCTGGATTCACAGAAGCGCTGGAGTCGACCTCTGATTCCCAGGCTATAGTATGAGTAAACAGCTCTGCAGACTCAACCATCTGTTCTACCTCATACTCAGACGGGCAGCTGGAGATTTGGGAGCTGTGAGGAAGCAAGTGCGATTTGGGTGACACCTTTGAGGACTGGAGTATTTGTGATGTTGAAGTTGATGTGGAGGAGAGCCCACTTAAAGGAGCACTTGATATCCGTTGAAGCACCTGCTGTTTTTGTGCCTCATCTGGAATTTGTAGCGATTGGCGTGGCCGTAAGAAAGGGATCTTATCACATTGTCCGCTAAAAGAAGTAGACATTTTAGTTTGGCTGGAAGATGGTCTTTCTTCTGCAGATGTTACTGTTGCTTTAACACCTACCCCACGGACACAACCTTTTTTCCCCTTCCCAACACGCCTATTCCCCTTTCCACCAGCAGCAGGCCTTTTTCCACTCATTTTGGTGGTTAACTAATTCACAACTCTGGAGTTGTTTGCACAAAAAAACAATGGATGGTAACCGAGCAGAGCTGAGTGGCCAAACTGTGGTATTAGGCCAAAACTATTGGCTGGGTTAGATGCAGAAAAAAATTATTTTGAATTTGCAACCTGATGGAGGTCAGTATAGATGGACTAATACAAATAGTCCCACACACTGCTAGAAGCCCATATATTTTTTCAGAGCTAGATGCAGAAAAAAATTATTTTTAATTTGCAACCTGATGGAGGTCAGTATAGATGGACTAATAGACCAAGTCCCACACACCGCTAGAAGCCCAACTATTTTTTCAGAGCTAGATGCAGAAAAAAATTATATTCAATTTGCAACCTGCTGGAGGTCAGTATAGAAGGACTAATAGAACAAGTCCCACACACTGCTAGAAGCCCAAATATTTTTTCAGAGCTAAATGAAGAAAAAAATTATTTTTAATTTGCAACCTGATGGAGGTCAGTATAGATGGACTAATAGACCAAGTCCCACACACTGCTAGAAGCCCAAGTATTTTTTCAGAGCTAGATGCAGAAAAAAATTATTTTTAATTTGCAACCTGATGGAGGTCAGTATAGTTGGACTAATAGACCAAGTCCCACACCCCGCTAGAAGCCCAAATAGTTTTTCAGAGCTAGATGCAGAAAAAAATTATTTTTAATTTGCAACCTGATGGAGGTCAGTATAGATGGACTAATAGACCAAGTCCCACACACTGCTAGAAGCCCAAATATTTTTTCAGAGCTAGATGCAGAAAAAAATTATTTTTAATTTGCAACCTGATGGAGGTCAGTATAGATGGACTAATAGACCAAGTCCCACACACTGCTAGAAACCCAAATATTTTTTCAGAGCTAGATGCAGAAAAAAATAATTTTTAATTTGCAACCTGATGGAGGTCAGTATAGATGGACTAATAGACCAAGTCGGGCACACCGCTAGAAGCCCAAATATTTTTCAGAGCTAGATGCAGAAAAAAATTATTTTTAATTTGCAACCTGATGGAGGTCAGTATAGATGGACTAATACAAATAGTCCCACACACTGCTAGAAGCCCATATATTTTTTCAGAGCTAGATGCAGAAAAAAATTATTTTTAATTTGCAACCTGATGGAGGTCAGTATAGATGGACTAATAGACCAAGTCCCACACACCGCTAGAAGCCCAACTATTTTTTCAGAGCTAGATGCAGAAAAAAATTATATTCAATTTGCAACCTGCTGGAGGTCAGTATAGAAGGACTAATAGAACAAGTCCCACACACTGCTAGAAGCCCAAATATTTTTTCAGAGCTAAATGAAGAAAAAAATTATTTTTAATTTGCAACCTGATGGAGGTCAGTATAGATGGACTAATAGACCAAGTCCCACACACTGCTAGAAGCCCAAGTATTTTTTCAGAGCTAGATGCAGAAAAAAATTATTTTTAATTTGCAACCTGATGGAGGTCAGTATAGTTGGACTAATAGACCAAGTCCCACACCCCGCTAGAAGCCCAAATAGTTTTTCAGAGCTAGATGCAGAAAAAAATTATTTTTAATTTGCAACCTGATGGAGGTCAGTATAGATGGACTAATAGACCAAGTCCCACACACTGCTAGAAGCCCAAATATTTTTTCAGAGCTAGATGCAGAAAAAAATTATTTTTAATTTGCAACCTGATGGAGGTCAGTATAGATGGACTAATAGACCAAGTCCCACACACTGCTAGAAACCCAAATATTTTTTCAGAGCTAGATGCAGAAAAAAATAATTTTTAATTTGCAACCTGATGGAGGTCAGTATAGATGGACTAATAGACCAAGTCGGGCACACCGCTAGAAGCCCAAATATTTTTCAGAGCTAGATGCAGAAAAAAATTATTTTTAATTTGCAACCTGATGGAGGTCAGTATAGATGGACTAATAGACCAAGTCCCACACACTGCTAGAAGCCCAAATATTTTTTCAGAGCTAGATGCAGAAAAAAATTATTTTTAATTTGCAACCTGATGGAGGTCAGTATAGATGGACTAATAGACCAAGTCCCACACACCGCTAGAAGCCAAAATATTTTTTCAGAGCTAGATGCAGAAAAAAATTATTTTTAATTTGCAACCTGATGGAGGTCAGTATAGATGGACTAATAGACCAAGTCCCGCACACTGCTAGAAGCCCATCTATTTTTTCAGAGCTAGATGCAGAAAAAAATTATTTTTAATTTGCAACCTGATGGAGGTCAGTATAGATGGACTAATAGACCAAGTCCCACACACTGCTAGAAGCCCAACTATTTTTTCAGAGCTAGATGCAGAAAAAAATTATATTCAATTTGCAACCTGCTGGAGGTCAGTATAGAAGGACTAATAGAACAAGTCCCACACACTGCTAGAAGCCCAAATATTTTTTCAGAGCTAAATGAAGAAAAAAATTATTTTTAATTTGCAACCTGATGGAGGTCAGTATTGATGGACTAATAGACCAAGTCCCACACACTGCTAGAAGCCCAAATATTTTTTCAGAGCTAGATGCAGAAAAAAATTGTTTTTAATTTGCAACCTGATGGAGGTCAGTATAGATGGACTAATAGACCAAGTCCCACACACTGCTAGAAGCCCAAATATTTTTTCAGAGCTAGATGCAGAAAAAAATTATTTTTAATTTGCAACCTGATGGAGGTCAGTATAGATGGACTAATAGACCAAGTCCCACACACTGCTAGAAGCCCAAATATTTTTTCAGAGCTAGATGCAGAAAAAAATTATTTTTAATTTGCAACCTGATGGAGGTCAGTATATATGGACTAATAGACCAAGTCCCACACACCGCTAGAAGCCCAAATATTTTTTCAGAGCTAGATGCAGAAAAAAATTATTTTTAATTTGCAACCTGATGGAGGTCAGTATAGATGGACTAATAGACCAAGTCCCACACACTGCTAGAAGCCCAAATATTTTTTCAGAGCTAGATGCAGAAAAAAATTATTTTTAATTTGCAACCTGATGGAGGTCAGTATAGATGGACTAATAGACCAAGTCCCACACACTGCTAGAAGCCCAAATATTTTTTCAGAGCTAAATGCAGAAAAAAATTATTTTTAATTTGCAACCTGATGGAGGTCAGTATAGATGGACTAATAGACCAAGTCCCACACACCGCTAGAAGCCCAAATATTTTTTCAGAGCTAGATGCAGAAAAAAATTATATTCAATTTGCAACCTGCTGGACGTCAGTATAGAAGGACTAATAGAACAAGTCCCACACACTGCTAGAAGCCCAAATATTGGCACAGACCTGCCTGGCAAAAACTGATAGGAACTCATGTAACCTAGTCCTGAAAAGGACTCCAATTACAATTAGTCTTTACTCCCACAACCTATCTATTTAAGAGCACAGACCTCCCTGATAAAAGTCGTAGGAAATGCGGTAACCTAGTCCTTAAAAGGACTGCAATCACAACTATTCCCTACTCCCAAGCTATCTGTATATTTGTGCGAAAATTGGCTTGAAATTAACAAGGTATAGCGCACACAGCAACAGCGGTGCCGTCTAACACGCAGCTGCAGCAGTGAGAAAATGGTGGCGACGGGGAAAATAGCTTGGTCTTATAGGGCAAGGACATGTGACATACACTGCCAATGACACATGCCCTTGCTTGTGTGAAAAAAAGCACTTCGCTCCGTGTGTGCGCTGCTGATAGGCTGACAGATTGCACCTCCCCACTGCAAATGCGGGAAAGAGAAAAAAAAATGGAGATCTTCATTGTTCCTGCAGAGATCCATCCCCTGCCCCTCCCCCCACCCCGCTGTACACTCAAACTGCGTATTAACATTAATTTTCATCATTACTGAGAAAAAATCCAGTTATGATTTTGGTGCACGAACAGTTATCGAACATAACCTCGAACAGCCGAATTTTTCTCAAATTGTTCGTGTTCGCCGAACGGCTCGAACACCGCCCAAAACAGCTCGAATTTGAGATTGGCGAACAGTTCGAGTAGAACAACGCTCATCTCTACTCCTGTAATAAAATATAAAATAATAAACCACAACCTTATCCTTACCCCTCCGTAGTAGTCCACGAGTGTCCCACGAAGATCTCCAGTTCAGAGCAGCCACATAGAATGTGACCGCTCTGAACTGCTGCCGCCCCTAGAATGACGGGGCCGTAAAGCAGCCCCGTCATTGCATAAGCGGGTTCACCGGAGCTCAGGCAGCGCTGCTCCGGTCAACTCCTTTACGGCCCTGCTGTATCGTGAGAAATTCCCACGGTACAGCAGTGCCGTAAAGGAGGTCTCCGGAGCTGCGCTGACTGAATGCACTCCGGTGACCTCAGTCAGTGGCTCCCGCTGCCGGGAGCGGACGTGTTCCCGGCAGTGTGAACTTACAGCAGCCATGCACAGCTGTCACCATCTCCAGATGTGACAGCTGTGCATGGGAGATCAGCGCAGGAACGTGGACAGGTAACTATTTTTTTTTAGTAAACTAAGAATTTATTAAAATTGTGTGTTTTATTTCAAATAAATTATTTTTTTCTGGGTGTAGTGTGTTTTTTCTTTTTAACACTTTGTAGGTTAGTAATGGGGGTGTCTTATAGACGCCCATCATTACTAACCTGGGCTTCATGGCAGCTGGCGCTAACATGAACCCCAGCCCTATTACCCCCTGCCACCGCACCAGGGCAGCGTGGAAGAGCGAGGCTAAGTGCCAGAATTGGCGCATCCTATGGATGCGCCATTTCTGGGGCGGCTGACGGCTGGTGTTTCTAGCCTGGGAGGGGGCCAATATTCATGGCACCCTTCCTGGGCTATTAATATCAGCCCCCAGCTGTCTGCTTAGCCTTTGCTAGCTATTAAAATAGTGGGGACCCCACATCATTTTTTTGGGGGGGTTCCCCATTTTAATAGCTAGTAAAGGCTAGGTATTCAGCTGGGGGCTGATATTAGTAGTCTGGGAAGCTCCGTGGGTATTACCCCCTTCCCAGGCTTCAAACATCTTCCCCAGCCGTCTGCTTAACCTTCGCTAGAGACTAAAATTATGGGGGATCCCACGCCAATTTTTTTTTAAATAAATCCTTTATTTTAACACTAAAAGACATTTGAGGAGTTAATAAAGATGCAGTCCCTAAATTATTATTTATTTTTTAATTAATTTTTCCCAAAAATTTTGACGTGGGCTTTGCTATATTTTTGTATGCCAGCCAGGTACAGCATCCAGCTTCTATGAACGCGCCATTTTCCGGGGTGGCTGCGGACTGCAATTTGCAGCGGGGGGGGGGCCCAGAAAGCTTGGGTCTCCCTGCGCTGCAGATTCCAGCCTCCAGCTGCCTAGTTGTACCTGGCTGGACACAAAAATAGGGCGAAGCTCCACGTTTTTTTTTTTTTAATTATTTCATGAAATTCATGAAATAATTAAGAAAAAAAGGGCTTCCCTATATTGTTGTGTCCGGCCAGGTACAAATAGGCAGCTCGTGGTTGGGGGCAGCCCGTTCCTGCCTGCTGTACCTGGCTGGACCCAAATATAGTGCGAAGCGCCACGTCAATTTTTTTTTAATTATTTCATGAAATAATTTTTTAAAAAAAGGGCTTCCCTATATTGTTGTGTCCGGCCAGGTACAAATAGGCAGCTGGTGGTTGGGGGCAGCCCGTTCCTGCCTGCTGTACCTGGCTGGACACAAATATAGTGCAAAGCCCCACGTCAATTTTTTTTTAATTATTTCAGGAAATTCATGAAATAATTAAAAAAAAATTGATGTGGGGCTGCGTCCTATATTTGTCTCCAGCCAGGTACAGCAGGCAGGAACGGGCTACCCCCAACCACCAGCTGCCTATTTGTACCTGGCCGGACACAACAATATAGGGAAGCCCTTTTTTTAAAAAATAATTTCATGAAATAATTTAAAAAAAAATTGACGTGGCGCTTCGCACTATATTTGGGTCCAGCCAGGTACAGCAGGCAGGAACGGGCTGCCCCCAACCACGAGCTGCCTATTTGTACCTGGCCGGACACAACAATATAGGGAAGCCCTTTTTTTCTTAATTATTTCATGAATTTCATGAAATAATTTAAAAAAAAAATACATGGGGCTTCGCCTTATTTTTGTGTCCAGCCAGGTACAGCAGGCAGGAACGGGCTGCCCCCAACCACCAGCTGCCTATTTGTACCTGGCCGGACACAACAATATAGGGAAGCCCTTTTTTTCTTAATTATTTCATGAATTTCATGAAATAATTAAAAAAAAAAATACGTGGGGCTTCGCCCTATTTTTGTGTCCAGCCAGGTACAACTAGGCAGCTGGGGGCTGGAATCTGCAGCGCAGGGAGGCCCAAGCTTTCTGGGCCCCACCCGCTGCAAATTGCAGTCCGCAGCCGCCCCGGAAAATGGCTCGTTCATAGAAGCGCCATCTTCTGGCGCTGTACCCAACTCATCCAGGGCCCTGGTGCGGTGGCTCACTGGGTAATAAAGGGGTTAAGGCCAGCTTGGCATTATCAGCTGGCCCTAAGCCCGAAATTCATGGGGTCATGCCAATATTAGACATGACCACCATGAATTTCTAGTAAAGTATTTAAAAAAAACACAACACTCAGAATAAAGTCCTTTAATTGAAATAAAGACACAATTCTTTATTGTTCTAAATTAAACTATACTTACCATCACGCCCATTCCAGCTGAAGCCAACGATCTCCTGCAATAAAAGAAAAATAATAAACCAACCTCATCCTTACCTTCCCATGGATCCCACGACAGCTTCAGCTCTGCTACATCGAGATGACAGGCTGGACCGCAGCAGAACGCTGCCATCCAGCCTGTCATCCCACAGACACTGAGAAACGCAGGCATGCTTTCGCTCCTCAGTGTCTCTCTGTGACGGCATAAAGATGAGCCGAGTTCATGTCCAATGAACTCAGCTCACCTCATGCACGTCACTGACAGCGTGGGAAAATTCTCCTGCACTCAGCGCTTCAGCGTGAGAATTCTCCCACGCTGTCAGTGACGTACATGAAGTGAGCTGAGTTCATTGGACATGAGCTCACCTCATGCACGTCACTGACAGCGTGGGGAAATTCTCACGCTGAAGCGCTGAGTGCAGGAGAATTTTCCCACGCTGTCAGTGACATGCATGAGGTGAGGTCATGTCCAATGTACTCGGCTCACCTCATGCACGTCACTGACAGCGTGGGAAAAGTCTCCTGCACTCAGCGCTTCAGCGTGAGAATTCTCCCACGCTGTCAGTGACGTGCATGAGGTGAGCCGAGTTCATTGTCGGCTCATCTGGATACCGTCACAGAGAGACACTGAGGAGCGCAAGCAAGCCTGCGCTTCTCAGTGTCTGCGGGATGACAGGCTGGATGGCAGCGTTCTGCTGCGGTCCAGCCTGTCATCTCGATGTAGCAGAGCTGGAGCAGTCGTGGGAACCATGGAAAGGTAAGGATGAGGTTGCTTTATTATTTTTCTTTTATTGCAGGAGATCGTTGGCTTCAGCTGGAATGGGCGTGACGGTAAGTATGGTTTAATTTAGAACAATAAAGAATTGTGTGTTTATTTCAATTAAAGGACTTTATTCTGGGTGTTTGTGTTTTTTTTTTAACTTTCGCTATGGGGTTAGTAATGGGGGTGTCTTATAGACGCCTCTCCATTACTAACCTGGGCTTGATGTCAGCTGGCATTATAAGCTGACATCAACCCCAGCCCTATTACTCCACTGCCACCGCTACAGGGCAGTGGGAAGAGCGAGGCTAAGTGCCAGAATTGGCGCATCCTATGGATGCGCCATTTCTGGGGCGGCTGACGGCTGGTGTTTCTAGCCTGGGAGGGGGCCAATATTCATGGCTCCCTTCCTGGGCTATTAATATCAGCCCCCAGCTGTCTGCCTAGCCTTTGCTAGCTATTAAAATAGGGGGGACCCCACATCATTTTTTTGGGGGGGTCCCCCATTTTAATAGCTAGTAAAGGCTAGGTATTCAGCTGGGGGCTGATATTAGTAGCCTGGGAAGCTCCGTGGGTATTACCCCCTTCCCAGGCTTCAAACATCTGCCCCAGCTGTCTGCTTAACCTCCGCTAGAGACTAAAATTAAGGGGAACCCCACGCCAATTTTTTTTTAAATAAATCCTTTATTTTAACACTAAATGACAAGTACAGTAATCAACACTATCACTGTACTTCATATATATGTGACTGACATGTTTCTATCTATCTAATCTATGTATGATTCTCTATTCCTTCTATTCTAAATTGTCGGGTACAGATGCTGAATTGCAGGCCGGCTTTCTTAAAGAGACGGTGCATGAAAACACTATTATTTTTTTATATAAATCCTTTAAACTAAATGACAAGTACAGTAACCAACACTGTCACTGTACTTCATATATATGTGACTGACATGTTTCTATCTATCTAATCTATGTGTGAAGCTCTATTCTGTCTGTTATAAATTGTCGGGTACCGCTGCTGAATTGCCGGCCGGCTTTTTTAAAGAGACGGTGCATGAAAACACTATTATTTTTTTAAATAAATCCTTTACACTAAATGACAAGTACAGTAGCCAACACTGTCACTGTACTTCATATATATGTGACTGACATGTTTCTATCTATCTAATCTATGTGTGAAGCTCTATTCTTTCTGTTGTAAATTGTCGGGTACCGGTGTATGCGCTGATGAATTGCCGGCTTTTCGCATACATTCTACATTATTCTTAGTTGTTTTACTTCATGTAGAATTAACCTACAAGGAAAGAAAGGGTTTATTTTCATTCCGATATTAGTGTCCCATTGACTTGGATTGGTTTCCGGTATCGGAATCGGCGATATCCGATACTTTTTGAGTATCGTTCCGATCCAATCCGATACGATATTTCCTGATATAAGAAGGTATCGCTCAACACTACTGATGAGGCTAACTTTACTGACTGAGGAATCCTCCTCCCAGGAGTACATCGTTTGACCGCCACACTGGGCATTAAGTAACTGATGCCCTTGTCTCCCTTGCAGCTTTTGTAGATGGGAACACACTTGGGAACAGTACTGACGCAGCCGTTTTACCTCATGCGCCGTTCTGGGGTTTGGTGAGATTTGGATTTGCTTCTGGGGCCTCCTCCGTGTCGCGGTTACCAGTCGCCCCGCACTGGTAACCTCCTGTCTTTTAACCCAAACGACCGTGACCATTGGCATTCCTTGGCATAATGTCCTTCCTCACCACATCTTAGACATTGGACACGCACCATACTCTGATTTGATGAACGTGACGCTTCACAAGCCGGATATCTTATGTTTTGGAACCCACTCCTGCCTCTGAGGGATACCAGTTCTGGCCTGGAACAAATCAACTTTTTCACCTCAATCAACTCGGCTCACAGTTCTCCTATTACTTCCTCCCAGTCAGCGCTGTCAGGCCTCTCTTTTGTTGGTGATTTAAGGTTCCCTCTCGGAGGTGGCACTGGAGGGTCTCTATGATGATCTTCGGACTGGCCACCGGGGATCTCCAACTTCAGCTGACTCATCTTGGTGATTTTAGGAGCAGAGCCTTTCTTTAACTTCTGTTCGCTCTCTGACTCCAAACTAGAGACCTCACTCATTTTTTCAATTAGGACTTCGTCCAAAATGCCAGGGTCTTCTAGGTACTGTTTCAGCTGCAACGTGATATCTTTGCTGATTAATCCCGTTCCCAATGATCTCAAGAACTTCTTCTGGACTAGTCCAGCATCCAACTTCTCTTCCACTTCTACATCTCTGGATGCAAACAACAGTCTATCCTTCAGTTCAATTGCTCTGAAAAGAAACTTTGGGGTGACTCATTATTTTTCTGTGAGAGGTTAATGAGTTGGTGGAACAATTCTGAAGTACTCTCTTCTTTATAGTTCCCTTTTAAAATCATCTTCAGCTGTTGCAAGATCAATTGACTTTTCATTTCTAGCATACTACAGAGGTTCAGTCCTCGGCTGGTCGCTTTCACCACCCCCTCAATGATCTCATCTAGCTGGTAGCCTTTCTGTAAGCCTGCATCGATTTGGTGCAACAAGTTCCTATAAGACAGTCTCTCTTTCTGTTCACACTCTCCAATCTGTCCCAGGATCTTGAATTCTTTCCTTATGCTGATTTGTGATGTTAGAGAGGACTGTCTCCCTGAGTTATCTAATCCGAGCAGGATAAAGGTCCTGTCTGAGTCTATCACCCGTTCAGAGGTTTTGGTCGATTCCTGCAGGTCTATTGTTAGGGCTTTGAATTGTTCTTTAAATTCCTCTAACTCAGTCTGTGGACGGAAATTTCCGCTTTTGGTAATTGGTACCGCCCCTCCATCTTCCATCTTCAACTTGGTTAGAAACTGTGTTAGTTCCAGGAGGAATGTGCTATGACGTCTTCAGCTTCCTTCTCCCCCAACTCATCCATTTTTGCATTAATGGCAGCTAACAGTTGCCTGCGGTTGTGTACTTTGGAAATCTGTTCTACTGACATCTTTATATGTTCTGCTACTGTTCTCAATTCTTCACAGGTTAACTGAAGAAGCAGCTCACTAATTCTGTCCATTTGTATTTCACATCCATTGCTGCTAGTGAGTTTTTCTTTAGGGCTGGTCCACTTTAACTGGTGTAACACAGTTGAGTTGAAGTGCTGTGCTGCTGTGTTTTTCCAGACACTTTTCCTCTTCTCCCTCTACACGCTAATTCCCGCTCAGGATTCCCCATATGGGCCACCAATGTTACATGCATGCCGCTAGGTTCAGATAGGGGCGAGACAGGTTACATGAATTCTTTGGAATCCTGGGGGTACCGTTACTCAGGGTGACCATAGACCATGTGCTGTAGCTTTTCTCAGGCACACAGGGGTATTGACCCTCAGGCACAGACACGTAGATTGTTTCAATTTCTGACCAGACGCACCTGACAAGAGTCTTCGTAAACAGTAGAAGAGTAGCATCTAATAAGAAGCCGCACAGCCAGTGCAAGTTAAGTCTTATGAGCAACAGGCTCCAGTGACAAACAGTACAGTTTCCTTAGCAGCACAGCAGTTCACAGTCTTCCCAGTAGTACAGGACAGCACAGTTCTAATGCAAAGGCACATTAATGAACACAGCATTCTTTACAGCACAGTGAGATGAGGAGGGGGGAGGGTTTGCTGAGGGAGATGATCCCTGTGACACAATTTCTTCCAGTCCTTATCTTTCTGCCTGACAATACTCTGCACAGCTAGTTCAGGAACTCTACCTGACCTGTGCTTAACTTCACTCCTGACTTGAACCCTTTTCACTTGCAGGGGCGCTTCTATGAGATACAGAACACACACACCACCTTTCTCTTCGGCTCCAGCCAGACAGTAAACAACTTCCCCACAATCCCCCTGGGGCTCTGCTAAAATATTCCCCTTCTCCTGTGACTGTGTTAACCCCTCTAGTTGCTGGATGCTTCTGGAGCACAAAACTTCCTGTCTCATGTGCTTGTGTTACTTCTAATAGTTGCTGAATGCTTTTAAAGCAACAGCACTACTTCTGCATGTCACACTCTGCAACGGCACTACTTGTGCATGTCACAATTGTTTATGCAAAGCAGTGAACGATCTCTTAACTTTTTGTACCACTCTCTTGACTTGTCACTCTTGACATTTCATATATTTTATTTCAAGCCTATCTGATGCATCTAATGAAGCCCTTGATTAACTGAATTGCATCAGGCAGGCTTAAGATAACACCAGGTTTGCAAGTGTGGGCTTTTAAGAAGTGTTCTTTTCAAGGGTTGGAATACTTCTGAGACTGCAGTAATTATATCAATTAAATATTCTTTATCAGGGCCGTTCTCCAGGAACCTCATAGCTTCCTGCTTGATAGAGGCAGTGAACACTTTCTTGATGAATAGTTCACACCAGCGGCATCCGTCAGCATCCAGTACAAATCGAGTGGAGTTATGCTCTGCATTTGTTTAGTAAAAGCGACCCCTTTCAGCAACCTGAAAATCGATTTGTTGTAACAGGAAAACCCCTTTAAGGAGAGAGATTACAAGTAAATTTAAAAGATCTTTTTTTTAACTAGTACTTTGCAATCTTAGACATTTATAATAATGAGAGTAAAACAAATGTTTCATTTTGTGATGAATGTGGAGAAACCACTTGTTATATTAGTTGTGCTGAACTATATAAAATGTAATTGTTTGATTGGTTAATTACAAACAGCAGAACATTTATAATTTTTGCTGGTAAACCTAATTTGCAATGGGATTGAATAATTTTGACTTCAATTGAACATCCTATGTCAGGTGCTGATGTATAGAAGTGAGCTCAGAAGCTAAGACCCCAATATATAAAGCACATGCCAGCTGTGTTATCAAGCTGGCACCTGCCTTAACAGCTGCTATTTAACTACTTAATTGTTCCTTTCAATTTCTGACACCAGTATTTAAAAGAAATCTATCTCCAAGTCTATATATCACCGAATCTGAGAGCAGCAGTGTAGAGAAAAAGAGAGATTCTAATTCTAGTGATGTGTCACTTACCAGAGCTGCTTGCTAAAATTTTGATAAAATCACTGTTTTATTGGCTATTTGCTTGCGGTTGTTGTCAAGCTGCAGAATAAATTTGGAGCCTATCAAACGCCTCCCTGTGGGTATTACCTGATAAATAAGTATTCAACTGTATTTTTCAGCATTGAGGACACCATTAATCTTGACTAACTTCCCAACTCCATTTTCTGAAATGCAGCCTAAAGTTTCCAAGGAACCACCACTATGCTTCACTGTTCTCTTTAGACATTCATTATTGTGCTGCTTTCCAGCCCCTCGGCAACCCACTGCCTTCTGTTACTGTCAAATTTTTCAAATTTTGATTCATCAATAAAGTACACAGTCTTACATTTTTCTGCACTCCAGTTCCTATGTTTTAATGTATATTTGATTCACTTGGTTTTGTTTCTATGTTGATGGTATGGCTTTCAGCCATAATGCTTCCATGAAGACCACCTCTGGGTAAACTTCTCTGAACTGTAGGTGGGAGTAGTTGGTCCCACAGTTGCTGCCAATTCTGAGCTGATGGCACTGGTGGATATCTTCTGATTTTGAAGGGAAGAAATCATTATGTATTTTCTTCTGCTGCACTAAGTTTCCTTGACTGACAACTGCATCTGTCATCAATGTTACCCATTTATCCACTATACAATACAATTAGAGAGTTGTCTGATTCACTCCAAATTTATTGTCAAGCAGGAATTGCGCAAGCCTACATCCACAGAAGATCTGTGGTTGATTCTCCAAGATGTTTGGAAAAACCTTCCTAACTGAGTTTTTTCAAAAACTGTGTGCAAGTGTACTTAGAAGAATTGACACTTTGATGCTATTTTGAAGACAAGCTGTGATCACACCAAATATTGATTTGATTTACATTTCTCATTTGTTCATTCACTTTGTCAATGTTGTTAATTAATAAAAATGAACTGCAAATTGTCTCTTCAGAGAGGAAGAGGACAAGAACTCTAGTGCCAACTACAGGAAGTAGCAATTCTAAAGTCAATAGTGACCCTTTAAGGAGCCTTATCACATGACTTAGGATATAACCCAGAACCAGAAACTCTATTTGCAGACACTGTGTTTCGGGGTACTGCCCCTTGTCAGTGCAAAGTGTGAGTTCTGGTTTGGCTGGGTGAGAGGCGTATCTAAGGGGTGACCTGTATCTAAGGGGTGACATTTAAAAATAAAATATTAACTAGAGGTGAGAAAATCTTTTGAAATTTGAATTCGTCAACTTCACCAAATTTTCTCAAAAAAATTGATTTGCAGCAAATAAATTTGCACAAATCTCAATACCGGAAACCGTGTGGATTACTCAGAAAAGACACATGAGGAGAGAGAGAGGACCCTGCTGACCATAAGGGCTCATACTTTACAGGTGAGAGAAAGGACTTCAATGACTATAAGAGCTTACACTCTACAGAAGAGAGACTCACTCAGTGACCCTGGAGATGAGAAACGACTGTCATGCAAATTGTGCTCGACTGGGAACCGCTGGTCTGTTATGTCTCAGGAACTGACCTTCACTGTACCAGGTATGATAATCCATGAGATGTCATAACTGCTGAGCATTATGAGGAAAGTGGTGCAGTAGCGATAAATGACGTTAGCTTGCTCTTTGATGTTTCAACAGTGTGGGAAATGATTCCGGGCAAGTTGTTTTTTTTTTGCGAATATCAAATCGAATCTCAAAATGTTTTAATTTATATGAAACAACGAACATCAGGAAATTTTACTCAAACTCGATCCCGGTGGATCAATCAGCTGATCTTTACTATTAATACTTCTATTTTTGAAAGCATTCTTACTTTGCAACAGTTTTACCATACCAGCCTAAAACTTTTGCACAGTGCTGTGTGTTATGATCTGCAATAAGTACTAAGGAAAGATAGGGGAAAGCTTTCCCTACAGTAAGACTAAGCTGAATCCCTACGATGTAGCGGGCTGCCTGTTCCTAGCGAACAGACCTGCCTTAGTCCTCGGCTAGTCTGAACAAAGACCTATAGCATAAGGGGAGGGGTCCCTAAAAGAACTAAGGACTGGAACAAAAATGGGACACCTCCTAAACAGAGAAGTTGTTGCAGAACACAAAAAGATAAACTGACAAAAAGGTATTAGAAGTCCCAGAAGGACCAAGCGAACTGACAGAGAAAGGCACAGAAGCACCTGGCTAGCAAAACAGTCAAACAACACAGAAGTCCAGCACATCCAAAAGGCAGATGGTCACGTGACCGCAAAACACAAGATGGAAAAAACAAACAGGAGGGTTGTAACAGTACCAGGCCTATCCGGAAACCTCTTGTGGAAAGCTCTAACAAGCTTAGGAGCAGAGACATCATCCACCCTTACCCAGGAGTTATCTTCGGGACCGAAACCCTTCCAGGAGACGAGATACTGTAATCTCCCTCTATGCCATCTAGAATTCAAGATACGAGAAATTTCATATTCGCCGTCTTCCACCACAGGAGGAACTGTGACAGTGGTATCCCTATCAGATACATCAGCTTTTTTCAACAAGGAAACATGAAACACAGGATTAATCTTCCAGGAAGTAGCGACATCCAACCTAACCGTAGACGGGTTAATAAACTGAAGCACTTTAAATGGACCCACAAACTTAGGACCCAGTTTTTTAGAGGGAATCCTCAACTGCAAGTTCCTTGAGGACAACCAAACCATGTCACCCACAGTTAACAAAACCTCCTTACATTTCCTGTCAAAATACTTCTTGGACTTCTTGTTAGCCTCTTGAAGGTTGCAGCGTACATTAGCCCAAACTCTCTCCAAATCACCGGAAAAATTCTCCTCCTCCGGCACCGCCGACCACAATTTGGAGAACGAACCAAAAGATGGATGTCTCCCAGTACAACAAAAAAAAGCAGAACACCCAGCTGAGGAGGATGTATGATTGTTTAGAGCAAATTCTGCGAGAGGCAGAAACTCAGACCACACCTCTTGATTGTCTGCCACAAAACAACGCAAAAACTGTTCTACATCCTGATTCTTTCTTTCAGTCTGTAAATTAGACTCAGGATGATACCCAGACGAAAATGACAAATGGACTCCCAACCTGTCACAAAAAGCACGCCAAAAGTGAGCCACAAACTGAGGTCCTCTATCAGAAACAATATCCGTGGGAACACCATGAAGCTTGACAATGTCCTTAACAAACGCCTTAGCGAGAGTCTTGGCGCAGGCAACTTAATGAATGGAACCAAATGACACATCTTACTAAAACGGTCCACAACCACCCAGATGACAGTAAAACCCTCAGACACAGGCAGATCAGTAATAAAATCCATTCTGAGATGCGTCAAAGGCGCACTAGGAACCTCCAGAGGGCAAAGCAACCCCGCAGCAGGAGTATGTGAAGCCTTTGACCTAGTACACACAGTACATTGATGCACCCACTTGATGACTTCTTTCTGCTATCCAGGCCACCAAAAACTGCAACTGATAAGTTTCTTTGTCTCTGAAATTCCTAGATGACCTGCCAACCGAGACTCATGACACTCCACAAACAAATCTCTCCTAAAGGTTCTAGGCACGAACAACCTCCCATGGAGAGTGTTAGATGGAGCATCATCTTGAGCTTTCAGAATCCCATTCTCCAAAACGGAGTTCAATGCCACCTCCACAACTTCTTTTTCTATAAAATGCACCAACCGCAGGAGAGGAGCTGCGAGATAAAGAATCGGCTTTAACATTCTTAGTACAGGGATATAGGTAACAGCAAATAAATGAAACCGAGAAAAAAAAAGTGCCCACCTAGCTTGATGGGCATTCAAGCGCTTGGCAGCATCCAGATAGATCAAATTCTTATGATCTGTGAAAACCTGAATAGGAAATCAAGTGCCTTCCAAAAAATGACACCAATGTTCAAACGCGAGTTTAATAGCCAGCAACTCCCGATTTCCAACATCATAATTCTGTTTGGTTTCCGAAAATTTTTTCGAAAAGAAGGCACAAGGATGTACTCCATCCCTGTTCTCCTGAGACAAAACTGCTCCAACCCCCACCGATGAAGCATCGACCTCGACCAAAAAAGTCTTGGTCTCATCAGGCTGCATAAGGATAGGGGCAGAACTGAACCTCTCTTTGAGATACTTAAACGCTTCAATGGCCTCAGTAGTCCACTGGACCGTATTCGCACCTTTCCTGGTGAGATCGATTAGAGGCTTAACAATTACAGAAAAATTCTTAATGAATTTCCTGTAATAATTGACAAAACCCAAAAATCTCTGTATAGATTTCAAACCAATAGGCCTAGGCCATTCCTGAACAGCCTGAACCTTCAACGGGTCCATCTCAAAGCCCTCGCTGGAGACAATGTAGCCCAAAAAACTCATTTTATGCACAGCGAACTCACATTTCTCCAGCTTAGCAAAGAATGAATTATCACTCAATAACTGCAAAACTTCTCGTACACTCTGCCAATGGGACTCCAGATCTGGCGAATAAATCAAAATGTCATCTAAATACACAACCACATTCTTACCAATCAAAGGTCTCAGTCAGGATGTCATTAATAAGGTTCTGAAAAAATGCAGGTGCATTGGTATGACCAAAAGGCATCACCAGATTCTCAAAATGACCTACCGGAGTGTTAAAAGCAGTTTTCCATTCATCAACGTCCTTCACTAGTAACAAATTGGAAGCCCCCCCAGAGATCATCTTAGAAAACCACTTGGCCCCCACTAACTGGTTAAACAAGTCAGGAATTAATGGCAATGGGTAGGAATTGAGTACGATAATCGTATTAATTTCACGAAAATCCAGACATGGACGTAAACCCCCCTCCTTTTTCTTAACAAAGAAAATCCAACTGCCACAGGCGACTTAGAAGGTCTAATGTGACCAGCAGCCAGGTTAGTCTGTATGTACTCCTCCAAGGCCTTTTTTTCAGGGATAGTCAGATTAAACAAGCAACTCTTGGGAAGAGTAGCTCCAGGAACAAACTCAATGGCGCAATCATAATCCCTATGAGGAGGTAAAACTTGCGACTCCTCCTCCGAAAAAAAACACCAAAAATCTTGAATAGGTACAGGTAATTCCCCTTTTTCCACAGCCGCAATGCGACCATTACAACATTTATCATAACACTTCAGACTCCAAGACTTTATCATATTAGTAGACCAGTCCAGCAAAGGATTTTGCAGTTTTAACCAAGGCAATCCTAGAACGACCGGAGAGGGTAAATTATCTAATACAACCAAGTCCAAAATTTCTTGGTGAAGTCCATTGATAGTGAGAGGAAATGCAACAACCTTGTGAGTAATACATTTCAAGGGAGTGTTATCAAATGCAATCACAGAAATAGGTGATGACAAAGGTTTGGATTTCAATTTAAGTTTTTCCAAAAACCCTTTATCAATCACATTAAGTGTTGAACCACAATCCACAAATACCTGAAATTCAATAAAATTTTCCTGCAAAGTAGTACTCCCTGAAAGAAATACTCCTGCAGAGCGTAAATCTCAGCCTCCTATCCACACGGACAGCTAATTGCATGGCATCCTGCAGAGTCTCAGGTGCGGGGAATGCAATTAGAAAATCCTTAATCCTTTCACTCAGACCTGCAAGAAATAGACATTTCAGAGCAGGATCATTCCATTTGACTTCTGAAGCCCATTTTCTAAAGTGTGTGCAATAATTTTCAACATTACCTGACCCCTGATTCAAACACCTGAGTTTTGCCTCGGCAGATGAGATTCGATCAGTATTGTCATATAATAGATCCATAGCAGAAAAAAATTCTTCTACAGACCTTAGGCATGGATCTTTAGGTTGGACAGAAAAGGCCCACCCTTGTGGTTCATTGCGCAAAAGTGACATAATAAAACCAATGCACTGTGATTCATTCCCAGAAGACGTTGGTCTCAAATGAAAATATAACAAACAAGCATTTTTAAAGGAAAAAAAATCTTGCTGTTTACCATAAAAAAAATCAGGCAGTCCTACCTTGGGTTCCACAAAATGCGCTTCAGAACAGCTACTCACGTGTTGCTGGAGCTTGGCCACCTCCAGAGACAATCCCTGCAAGCGTTGAGCCAAAACTTGGACAGAAGCCATACTGATCCCTGAATTTCTTTCCTTTAGTTTTTTTGGGCTGGACTTACTGTTATGATCTGCAACAAGTACTAAGGAAAGAGAGGGGAAAGCTTTCCCTACAGTAAGACTAAGCTGAATCCCAACAATGTAGCAGGCTGCCTGTTCCTAGCGAACAGACCCGCCTTAGTCCTCGGCTAGTCTGAACAAAGACCTATAGCATAAGGGGAGGGGTCCCTAAAAGAACTAAGGACTGGAACAAAAATGGGACACCTCCTAAACAGAGAAATTGTTGCAGAACACAAAAAGATAAACTGACAAAAAGGTACTAGAAGTCCCCGAATGACCAAGCGAACTGACAGAGAAAGGCACAGAAGCACCAGGCTAGCAAAACAGTCAAACAACACTGAAGTCCAGCACAGTCAAAAGGGCGGAGCTGGAATATAAAGGCAGATGGTCACGTGACTGCAAAACACAAGATGGAAAAAACAAACAGGAGGGTTCTAACACTGTGAATTAATTTTTAAAAGTCGAAAAGAAAAAAAAATTCAAAGTGACAGACCTGGGGTAATACAAAAATACAATGAAAATAGATCAAAATATACCTCAAAATGGTAACAATAAATAACAATATAAAGCTCTTCACAGAAAAGCAAGCACCAAAAAAAAAGCAAGTCAGCACCTCTAATAAAAGTTGTGGGTTTTAGAAAATAGTGACGCAAATCTAATTCTGTTTTGCAAAGTTCTGAATTTTTTTTTAACCATTAAATATAAATAAAATAAAACTTCAACTTTGATATCACTGTAATCGTATTACCGTAAGAATCGTTTTCAATGCACAATGAAGCCATAAAAAGCGAAAAAAAGAAACAAAGTTGGAATTGTGGATTTTTTTTCACTATTTCTGTGCACTTCAGTTATTTTCCCTTAATTTTACAGTACATTTTGTGTCATTGAAAACTACAACTCATCTTGCAAAAAAAACCAGCCCTCATACGACTAGATTGACGCATCTGTGAGAGTATGACGTATATAACCCGCGTTAATAGCATTGTCATTGTCAATGTGGCAACATCTGGTAGTGGAGTTATCCCATATTAAATTGAAAGGGGCTGAGCTGGAGATAAAGCTGAACTACCACTCAAAGCCACATGGACAAGTTGTGTACGGCAGTGAAATATGTGAAATGCTCCAGATCATTCCTTCCACAAGTCAGTGGGGTATAAAGGATTGGACTAAGCACGTTGTTGGCTTATTCCAAGAATAGGCAATCAGTGCCATATCTTATTAGCTAAGTACATGCAACTCTGTTCATTTTCTATTCGTCACTGGTTTATATTTTGATAAATATCTTTAATTTGTTTTTTAATTAAAAGCAGAGGTTTTGTTTCAGTTACACTTAGTATTCGTCTTCAGATACTGATAAATGGTCATGGTTATACAATGTTACAAAATACGTGAGGTCGTTTTTAAAGAGGTTCTCTAATGGTAATCATATATATATATGTATATATTTTCTATTATATGAAATATACAGATTTCAACAAACTAAGAAGTATGATGCCATTTCTTAAAGTCTACAAATAACATGAAGATGTCAAGATATTGTCAAAAATAATCCCTTTGATCTGCGAACAATTCGGTAATTTAAATCAATCTATTTCATCTATTGCCGTAAAACATCCTCATATGTAATTTGCATCGGAGGACTGCATGGCTCAGATTTAATGGCAATCAAATAACATCTGTTTAATTTTAAAATATAGATGTAAGATTTTATTAAATCCTCCTGAAATTTTAGATTATTCTTTACTTTTCTCTGATCATTGTAAAAGTAAAAAATTAATTTCCTGTACAGAAAAACATGAGCGAGAATTCAAGTTTAAATGACTGTAAAATAATAAACACAGCCAACATTTAGGAAATTATGTTTTATACATTTTCTTCTTCCAACAAGTTGAAACGTACTTATGAGCATTTTCCAATCTGAAATTTATGAGTTTGGGTACACTATTAATAATAAAATTCAGTTCATGATTTTCAAGTTCATTCTGTAGTTGCTAATTTGAATAGGGATGCTGGATGTCAGATCATTTCTTGCCCTGCAATACTACTTTGTGAAGACAGGGGGTACTAAGTATAATTTAAATTAGATGGAGAATTCACTAATGTGTTTACCATATAGTAAAATCTAATTATGTTTTTTTCTTTACTTCACTAGGCTTGTAAAATCGTTCATAGATTACTGGTGTTATTTTACAATGTAATCCAGTGTACGAGTAAAGTCAAGTCTGAATGTACATGTTTTCTATACATTGCATATCAATTTTTTAAAAAGGAAATTACATTTTGTTGTGATTCCAGAGGAATTATTTACATATGCAATGCTTACTCACCAGATATATTTCACCAGTGTATTTTTTTCTTCACTGTTCAGTTGCATCCATACACTTTATACCTTGAATTTGGGGTATCATCTGATCTCCAGTCTGACTACCTGTCTAGCCCATATTCATCTCTGACTTTCTATGAACTACAGAATGACATCAACACTTAACAAACCCCTCCTCACTTAGCAGCACTCTCCATGTTCCTCTGTATGTCAGCTGAAGATATAATTTTACTATATACAGTGCTGGCCAAAAGTATTGGCACCCCTGCAATTCTGTCAGCTAATACTCAGTTTCTTCCTGAAAATGATTGCAATCACAAATTCTTTGGTATTATTCTCTTCATTTAATTTGTCTTCAATGAAAAAAGCACAAAAATAATTGTCCTAAAGCCAAATTGGATATAATTCCACACCAAACCTAAAAAAGGGGGTGGACAAAAGTATTGGCACCCTTTGAAAAATTATGTGATGCTTCTCTAATTCGTGTAATTAACAGCACCTGTAACTTACCTGTGGCACCTAACAAGTGTTGGCAGTAACTAAATCACATTTGCAGCCAGTTAACATGAATTAAAGTTGACTCAACCTCTGTCCTGTGTCCTTGTGTGTACCACATTGAGCATGGAGAAAAGAAAGAAGACCAAAGAACTGTCTGAGGACTTGAGAAACCAAATTGTGAGGAAGCATGAGCAATGTCAAGGCTACAAGTCCATCTCCAAAGAACTGAATGTTCCTGTGTATTCCGTGCGTAGTGTCATCAAGAAGTTTAAAGCCCATGGCACTGTGGCTAATCTCCCTAGATGTGGACGGAAAAGAAAAATTGACGAGAGATTTCAACGCAAGATTGTGTGGATGGTGGATAAAGAACCTCGACTAACATCCAAACAAGTTCAAGCTGCCCTGCAGTCCGATGGTACAACAGTGTCAACCCGTACTATCCGTCGACGTCTGAATGAAAAGGGACTGTATGGTAGGATACCCAGGAAGACCCCACTTCTTACCCCGAGGCATAAAAAAGCCAGGCTGGAGTTTGCCAAAACTTACCTGAGAAAGCCTAAAACGTTTTGGAAGAATGTTCTCTGGTCAGATGAGACAAAAGTAGAACTTTTTGGGAAAAAGCATCAACATAGAGTGTACAGGAAAAAAAAAGAGGCATTCAAAAAAAAGAACACGGTCCCTACAGTCAAACATGGCGGAGGTTCCCTGATGTTTTGGGGTTGCTTTGCTGCCTCTGGCACTGGACTGCTTGACCGTGTGCATGGCATTATGAAGTCTGAAGACTACCAACAAATTTTGCAACATAATGTAGGGCCCAGTGTGAGAAATCTGGGTCTCCCTCAGAGGTCATGGGTCTTCCAGCAGGACAATGACCCAAAACACACTTCCAAAAGCACTATAAAATGGTTTTAGAGAAAGCACTGGAGACTTCTAAGGTGCCCAGCAATGAGTCCAGACCTAAATCCCATAGAACACCTGTGGAGAGATCTCAAAATGGCAGTTTGGAGAAGGCACCCTTCAAATATCAGGGACCAGGAGTAGTTTGCCAAAGAAGAATGGTCTACAATTCCAGCAGAGCATTGTAAGAAACTCATTGATGGTTACCGGAAGCAGTTGTTCACAGTTATTTTGGCTAAAGGTTGTGCAACCAAGTATTAGGCTGAGGGTGCCAATACTTTTGTCCGGCCCTTTTTTGGAGTTTTGTGTGAAATGATCAATGCTTTGATTTTTGCTTCATTCTCTTTTGTGTTTTTTCCTTGCAAGCAACTTAAATGAAGAGAATAATACCAAAGAATTTGTGATTGCAATCATTTTCAGGAAGAAACTGAGTATTATCTGACAGAATTGCAGGGGTGCCAATACTTTTGGCCAGCACTGTACAACTGAAGGAATAAAGTAGGGTTGCTAAGTGACAACCATCCAGAAGTTCTTGAAAAGTCTAAAAAAAAACCCCAAAAAACAGGAAGTTTATGCCCCCAGTGAAAAAATGTTGCTAATGCCCCCTTGGACTAAACATAAATTATAACCTAAACTTTACAAGCTAAAATCTCCACAATCGAGAGAAGAAATTAAAAAATAAAACTGTTTTATTCAGCTCTGCAGCCACTATTCCATGATGTTGCCAGTTTAATATGTTCTCAAACTGGTGAAAGGTCCTCCTTAAATCTAAAAATGGATAATTATTCAACTAATCCATATGCTGATACCGAATGTAAATCCTAATGTTAGTTTGTCAGTGTTTCTTCAAAGCTAAGCATTAAAAGGGTTGTCAAGCCTGGTAAAAATATTGTGTAAATGTGTTCAAAATATGACTTTATAAAACTTAACCTCTTAACGACCGCCAATATACATTAAAATGGCGGTCACTAAGGGACCTTTTTCCGGATCACTGAGGAATAAGCAAATAGTGGCCGCCCCCAGGGGTGAAATTCCCGACAGCAGTTTTGAAGTATTTGAGGGGTGCGGTTTTTAAAATGGTATTACTTTTGGGAAGTTTCCAATATATAGGCCACTCAAAGTCCATTTAAATCTGAATAGGTGCCTAAAGAAATAGGGTTTGTAAATGTCTTGAAAAAAATGAGAAATTGCTGTTAAATTTTTAACCCTTCTAATATCCTAACAAAATATCCTAACAAAATAAAATTATGTTTGAAAAATGATATAGATGTAAAGTAGACATATGAGAAATGTTATTTGTTAATTATTTTGCACAGCATGACTAACTGGTTTAAGGATGCAAAAATTTAAAGTTTGAAAATTGGGAATTTTTCAAAATTTTCCCCAAAGTTCAGATATTTTCACAAATAAACTCAAAACATATTGACCCATGTTTACCTATAACATAAAGTACAATGTGTCACGAAAAAACAGTCTCAGAATCACTGAGATATGTTGAAGCGTTCCAGAGTTTTTACTACATAAAGTGACACTAGTCAGATTTCAAAAATTTAGCCTGGTCAGGAAGGTGAAAATTGGCTCTGTCACTTAGGGGTTTATAATATGCTTTTACAATATTTCTGTTGATCAAACTGCATTTTCAGGCTTGTTTGGAAACAGAAAGGGAGCTTTTCATCCCTTTATGTGTCCTCATTTGATGTGAGTAGAAGGGACTGGGAAATTTCAATATCAGACAGCCTCTGTGATTCAGGAATGGGGCTGCCTTAGCTATTGTATCATCTGGCAGCCAACCCCATGCATAAACATCATTGAACGGAATGGTTTTTGCTAAGTAATCTGAAGACAGCATGCTATAGTGGTTAAAACACAGATTTCAGTTATGCCTCTCTTATAAAGCTCTGTCCTGTTGTTTACCTGCAATGATTGTTTTAGCACCAGAACCTTATTATTGTTTGGACACAGCAGTGAGCGAGCTCAAGTCCAAATCCGCCCCCTCCTGTGATAAGCAGCTCACTGTCTGTAGCAGTGTACATACAGAGCCTGGTGGGGGCGGGGTTAGCTTTCTCAGCTGTGCTGCATTGCTAAATCTAAAAACTCTGATTGTATGAGAACAGCTGCACCCAGTAATCTAAGTGATACATCGTTGGAATCAGGGTTTCTTTTCCAACATTACGCTCCTCTCAGATGAGGTAGCAAAACTTGCTGACAGATTCCCTTTATCACACAGAGGAGACAGAAAATCCCTTTCTGCTTTGGATGAACCTGCAAGTGCAGCAGGATCAGTTGTGAAATCAGGACACCAAGGCAGAAATGATAATAAAATGTATAAGTAAGCATTATAAATTAACATTTTAAAGATATTGAAAACACATTTTTTCTGTCCAGACAACCCCCTAACAAGTGACTTGTAGTCCTGTGCTTTGTGTTTGTTCGGAAACCTACTATATACTGTGTTCGAAGTTGCAGTTTATGCTTCAGATGTTGAGTTGTATATTGTGCCAGATCAATATTTTAAATTGCTTTAAAATAGTTTTCGTTTAGCATATAATGTGGAAGCATATAATACATGTGACTACTCCTATTACAACTGTTCAATCTAATAACAATGACTGTTTATAGGAATGGCAAGGCTTAGTGCTAAAACAAACAGATGGACCACGGTGCCAAGCCAAAAACGGTAATGAATGATTTGTACAATGAAGTTAATGAACCTACGTTGTGTGATACTGATGCTTCCCTGTTTGTATACAGATCTAATAACAATGCAAATAATGTTGGGAAATGTACTAGTAGCTGGAAATCATTTTCACAATAAGGAAATAAATGATATTGTTTACATGATAACACAGCTGACATTCGCGTTGTAATGCCACTAGGTAAAATAAGCCCTGGAAAGAAAAGGTGTGGACACGTCCTATTGTATCAAGCTTCATGTTCAGTCCATCACATTATCTTGTTATATACTGTATGAGGTGCAGGTCCAGGACAAGGAAGATGTAGGCCAACGGGTCCCAACCTTCCTTACCTTGAGAGACACATTCAGCTTTGAGAGATGGTCATGAGTCACATTCAGTGCCTCTTTTTCCACAGTAGTGAGACCCAGAACTTGGTCTAAACACAGCCAAAGCTTCCTCACAAAAAGCTCACCGTGACCGTAAGCCCTTTCCCTTATAGGCAGGATGCTTACATCCAGGAGTGCCCACTTTACCCCCATTCAGTAATCTTACATCAGGAAAACTCACCTCACTGTTGCATCCAGCTTCAAGCACCTCTCTAGCCAGCAGTATCATTCGATCTCCAGCTTATCACATTAATCTTCCTCCACCCATTATATGATATGTCCATCCAGATATGATCTTCGTTATGTGGCTACTTATAGAAGTCACCATCTGAAGACCTGCTTTTCAGACCTAGTGCTAATGCACCAAGCTGGCAGACATTCGAAAGCCACACATCATGGGCCTGCAAGCCACATGTGGGTTGAAGACCCCTGATGTAGACAGAAAAAGCATTCTTCTAGAGTGCCATTGCAGGAGTCATATTCTGTATATGAAAGCCGTCAAGGTGAACCTAAGACATCAAGGATGGGGTGAATTTTAAGACCTCTCTCGTGGGCACCAGGAGAAGTTGTCTTACAATTCATTAAAAAGGTTCTCTGACAATAGAAAAAAAAATAAAGACAGAAGCTATTTGAATGTGCTTTAGTGATCATCTTCAAAGATAAAATGAATGTGATTTGCTAATTAAAAGTATTTAGGAATTTATTTTTTTATTTGTTCTTTTCCCCGAACAATCCCTTTTATATTTTAAGAAATACTTTTTAAAACTCTGCTCACACTAGTATTTTCTTAGCTGTTTCCTATGTACTGGCATTTAGCAGACAAGTAAGAAAATGGGACTACAGATTTTTTTTCTTTCATTTTGCAATATGTAAATAGCAGGGCTTCCACTACAGTAACTTGCCTTCTTTTTCTTAACAGGAAGATGGCCCACCAGGAAATAAAAAGTGTGAAAATGCCTAAACTGTAACAGTCATTTCAACTGACTGTTCAGAATAGGCTGCTCTTGGTAGTTCTTTGTAAACAGGGATGTCTATCTTCCATCTGCAACACGTGACCGCTGCAGCCAATCACTAAGGTTAGCTGTCTTCTGCTGTGTATCTGGACATGACAAAGCATAAAATACAATAAAATAGTTGTATATGTATCAACACATTACCTTGTTCAACCATCAACAGTAAGAACATGGAAGAGTCCAGGAGCCATTTGGTGAGCTGCATATCCTGCTACATGTTCACAGACTTGCCAGTGGAAAAGCCAAACTTCACATGCCAGAAATGCAAGCTTGTGTCCCTGTTGGAGGAAAAGTTGCAAAATCTAGAAGAGAGGTTAACTACCTTGAAAATCATTAAGGAAGGTGAAGAGTTCTTAGACAGAGCAGAATTATCTCTTCATGATTCAGAAAGAGAAGAAATTCGAACTGCACCTGACGAAACAGAGGAATGGAAGCATGTGACCCACAGAAGCAGGAGGATCGAGAGGCAGTCAGCACCCATACTGCTCAGGAACCAGTACCAGGCTCTCACGCAGGAGAACCATGAAGAAATACAGCAAAATAAGACTTTACCAGCAATGAATAACCTTGTAAGCCCTCAGAATCCTCCTGGATGGAGAAAGAAGAATGTTGTGAAGAAAAAACGGAGAGTGGTGGTCATGGGGGATTCCCTGTTAAGAGGAACAGAGGCCGCTATCTGCAGACCAGACATAACCTCAAGAGAAATGTGCTGTCTTCCAGGACAAAAATTAAAGATGTGTCTGACAGGATATCAAGACTAGAGATGAGCGTTGTTCTACTCGAACTGTTCGCCAATCTCAAATTCGAGCTGTTTTGGGCGGTGTTCGAGCCGTTCGGCGAACACGAACAATTTGAGAAAAATTCGGCTGTTCGAGGTTATGTTCGATAACTGTTCGTGCACCAAAATCATAACTGGATTTTTTCTCAGTAATGATGAAAATTAATGTTAATACGCAGTTTGAGTGTACAGCGGGGTGGAGGGAGGGGCAGGGGATGGATCTCTGCAGGAACAATGAAGATCTCCATTTTTTTTTCTCTTTCCCGCATTTGCAGTGGGGAGGTGCAATCTGTCAGCCTATCAGCAGCGCACACACGGAGCGAAGTGCTTTTTTTCACACAAGCAAGGGCATGTGTCATTGGCAGTGTATGTCACATGTCCTTGCCCTATAAGACCAAGCCATTTTCCCCGTCGCCACCATTTTCTCACTGCTGCAGCTGCGTGTTAGACGGCACCGCTGTTGCTGTGTGCGCTATATCTTGTTAATTTCAAGCCAATTTTCGCACAAATATACAGATAGCTTGGGAGTAGGGAATAGTTGTGATTGCAGTCCTTTTAAGGACTAGGTTACAGCATTTCCTACGACTTTTATCAGGGAGGTCTGTGCTCTTAAATAGATAGGTTGTGGGAGTAAAGACTAATTGTAATTGGAGTCCTTTTCAGGACTAGGTTACATGAGTTCCTATCAGTTTTTGCCAGGCAGGTCTGTGTCAGTGCTGTGCAAGTTTTTTTCACAGCATTTGGCTGAATCTAGCAAAGCTAATCCTTTTTGGCCTATTGCAGAGTGTGTTAGTCAGTGGAGTAGCCTATCTGTGTTGCAAGATATAACACCTGTGTATAGAATACCAATTTTTTTACTGCACCTAGTGAAGTAAAATCTTTTGGGCATAGCATCATTCTATTAGTCCATCTATACTGACCTCCATCAGGTTGCAAACTGAATATAATTTTTTCTGCATCTAGCTCTGAAAAAATATTTGGGCTTCTAGCAGTGTGTGGGACTTGTTCTATTAGTCCTTCTATACTGACCTCCAGCAGGTTGCAAATTAAAAATAATTTTTTTCTGCATCTAGCTCTGAAAAAATATTTGGGCTTCTAGCTGTGTGTGGGACTTGGTCTATTAGTCCATCTATACTGACCTCCATCAGGTTGCAAATTAAAAATAATTTTTTTCTGCATCTAGCTCTGAAAAAATATTTGGGCTTCTAGCGGTGTGTGGGACTTGATCTATTAGTCCATCTATACTGACCTCCATCAGGTTGCAAATTAAAAATAATTTTTTTCTGCATCTAGCTCTGAAAAAATATTTGGGCTTCTAGCAGTGTGTGGGACTTGGTCTATTAGTCCATCTATACTGACCTCCATCAGGTTGCAAATTAAAAATAATTTTTTTCTGCATCTAGCTCTGAAAAAATATTTGGGCTTCTAGCGGTGTGTGGGACTTGGTCTATTAGTCCATCTATACTGACCTCCATCAGGTTGCAAATTAAAAATAATTTTTTTCTGCATCTAGCTCTGAAAAAATATTTGGGCTTCTAGCAGTGTGTGGGACTTGGTCTATTAGTCCATCTATACTGACCTCCATCAGGTTGCAAATTAAAAATAATTTTTATCTGCATCTACAGTACCTCTGAAAAAATATTTGGGCTTCTAGCAGTGTGTGGGACTATTTGTATTAGTCCATCTATACTGACCTCCATCAGGTTGCAAATTCAAAATAATTTTTTTATGCATCTAACCCAGCCAATAGTTTTGGCCTAATACCACAGTTTGGCCACTCAGCTCTGCTCGGTTACCATACATTGTTTTTTTGTGCAAATAACTCCAGAGTTGTGAATTAGTTAACCACCAAAATGAGTGGAAAAAGGCCTGCTGCTGGTGGAAAGGGGAATAGGCGTGTTGGGAAGGGGAAAAAAGGTTGTGTCCGTGAGGTAGGTGTTAAAGCAACAGTAACATCTGCAGAAGAAAGACCATCTTCCAGCCAAACTAAAATGTCTACTTCTTTTAGCGGACAATGTGATAAGATCCCTTTCTTACGGCCACGCCAATCGCTACAAATTCCAGATGAGGCACAAAAACAGCAGGTGCTTCAACGGATATCAAGTGCTCCTTTAAGTGGGCTCTCCTCCACATCAACTTCAACATCACAAATACTCCAGTCCTCAAAGGTGTCACCCAAATCGCACTTGCTTCCTCACAGCTCCCAAATCTACAGCTGCCCGTCTGAGTATGAGGTAGAACAGATGGTTGAGTCTGCAGAGCTGTTTACTCATACTATAGCCTGGGAATCAGAGGTCGACTCCAGCGCTTCTGTGAATCCAGACGAGGAAATGATCTGCACTGATGCCCAGAATCTTTATGAGTCGGATCCAGGACCAGACGCAGAAGGTTCTGACCATAATGTAGACCCTCATTCCCAAACTGTAACTCCTGTTGGTGGAGACAATGAGGAAGACGATGATAAGACTCAAATACCTGATTGGAGCGACAACTTTAGTTTTTTGTCAGGGCAGGAACAGGTTGGCTCTGAGGACGACGGGTGTGATAACGCACAGGGTGATGATGATGAGGTCGGAGATCCCACTTACTGTCAACCCACAGTCAGCCAAGAGATGAGGTCAGCAGAGGAGGTGGAGGAAGATGCTAGTGACGACGAGGTCAGGTTGCGCCTTCCTGGACAGAGACGTAGTACTGGAAGCACGTCAACAACTGCATCCTCAAACACAACTCTGCCTCTCACCACAAGTCGTGGTGGCTCTTCAGGTCGCATGGGTGCTAAGCCTTGCATAGCCTGGGCATTTTTTCAGATCGATAAAGATGACCCAACTCGTGTTATCTGTAACATTTGTCAGCAAAAGCTAAGTAGAGGCCAAAAAATACATAGTTTGAGTACTTCATGCATGAACCGGCACATGGACATGAAGCATAAGTTGCAGTGGGAAGCTCAGTGTGCTACAATGCGGCCTAGCCGGCCGGGCCAATCACTGTCTGCCATATCTTGTGCATCCGCGGCCTCTTCATCCTCTGTGACTGGGGGGACAGCAGTCACACCTGTTTTGGGGCGCAGACCTGCCACCTCTTTACCCGCAACAGCCAGCGTGATTGGCAGGTCATCATTTTCTTTGGAGGTGGTAACACCAGCTGGTGTTGAGCGCTGTCCGACATCGATAGCACCACCTTTGGATCAAGGCAACCTAACATGTCCGCCTGCATCTTCCTCACAGACCGGCAGTTTGCCGGGGACACCCTTCTCAACCCCGTCTAAGCACAATAGCCAGCCCTCGGTCCCTCAGATGTGGACAAGTAAAAGACCATTTCCTCCTAGCCATGAGAAAGCTAAGAGGTTGAATTTCACCATCTGCAAGCTCTTGGCTACACAAATGCTGCCTTTCCGCCTGGTGGACACAGAGGATTTTCGAGACCTTATGTCCGTCGCAGTGCCCCAGTACCAGATGCCCAGTCGGCACTACTTCTCAAAGAAAGGTGTGCCTGCGCTCCACCAGCATGTCGCACACAACATCACCGCTTCTTTGAGAAACTCTGTGTGTGACAGGGTGCATTTCACCACAGACACTTGGACGAGTAGGCATGGACAGGGGCGTTACATGTCGCTGACTGGGCACTGGGTAACTATGGTGACAGCAGGACAAGGGGCTGCTGTCCAAGTCTTGCCGTCCCCACGAGTTGTGCGTCAATCCTCTTTATGTCAAAGTTCCTCCACTGCTTCTGCCTCCTCAACCTCCTCTCGGTCTTCCACCTGCACCCAAAGCCTGTCTGGTCATGCCACAAGCTTTCTAACTGCGCAGAAGGGATCCTGCACACCTCCTTACTATGCTGGCAGTAGGGCTCAACGTCATCAGGCGGTTTTTACATTGAAATGTCTGGGAAATGTGAGTCACACAGCTGAGGAGTTGTGGTCAGCTCTGGAGAACCAATTTCATGAATGGTTGTCTCCACTGGACCTGAAACCAGGGAAGGCCGTGTGCGACAATGCTGCAAACCTGGGTGCGGCCCTTCGCCGGGGCAATGTCACACACGTGCCTTGTATGGCTCACGTGTTGAACCTGGTTGTCCAGAAATTTTTAGCGCACTATCCCAGACTAGATGGCCTTCTGCAGAGGGCACGGTCGCTGTGTGCTCACTTCCGCCGTTCGCATCCCGCAGCTCAGCGACTTACATCTCTACAGAAGTCGTTGGGCCTGCCACTTCACCGGCTAAAATGCGATGTGCCTACCCGGTGGAATTCAACTCTGCACATGTTGCAGCGACTGTGGCAGCACCGACAAGCCCTGGTGCAATACGTTCTGACGTATAGCCTGGGCCAATGAGATTCAGAGGTGGGGCAAATCACGCTGGAGGAGTGGTCTCAGATCAGGGACCTATGCACCCTTCTGCACAGTTTTGAAATGGCGACGAAGATGTTTAGTGCTGACGATGCCATTATCAGCATGACTATTCCGGTGATTTACATGCTGGAGCACATGTTAAACAGAATTCGGAGTCAGGTGGTGGCACAAGAGGAGGTGGAGGAAGTAGAGGAGGAGGAGTTGTATGCGGAAGGGCTAACATCTGCAAGGTCCAGACGGTCGGCAGCACCAAGGCGGCAGGCATGTGAGGGTGGGGGAGATGGTTTTACCAGGGCGCATGGTAGCAGCCAAACTAGTGAGGAAGGTGCAGGAGCCCAGGAAGAAGTGGAGGACGAACTGATGGAAGACTCATCAGATGAGGGAGACCTTGATCACATTTCTGTTGTGCGAGGTTGGGGGGAGAGGACAGAGGAAGGAAGCATGATTGTTACCTCGCCACCAACACAACAGGGACTTGGTGCTCCTGGATGCGCAACACACATGAGTGCCTTCTTGCTGCACTACCTGCAACATGACCCTCGAATTGTGAGAATTAGAAATAATCCTGACTACTGGGTTGCCACACTGTTAGATCCCCGGTACAAAAGTAAATTTGCAGAAATTATTCCTGCCATAGAAAGGGATGCACGCATGCAGGAGTATCAGCAGAGACTGTTGCAGAATCTTACATGTGCTTTTCCACAAAATACCAGTGGTGCACGTAGTGAATCTCACAGTTCCAACTTGCCAACCGTGGGACCGTCAAGTGTTCAGCACTCAAACCGTAACAGAACCACAGTATCTGCTGGTAACATCAATTTTGCGGAATCATTTCACCACTTTTTTAGCCCATCCTTTGCAAGGCCACAGGAGACAAGAAGTCTGACACATAGTCAACGCCTAGAGATGATGGTACAGGAGTATCTCCAAGTAAACATTGAAGCCACGACTGTGTCACTGGACCCTTGCTCTTTTTGGGCTTCCAATCTGGATAAATGGCCGGAGCTAGCCACTTACGCCATGGAGATCTTGTCATGCCCCGCAGCCAGCGTTCTGTCTGAACGTGTGTTCAGCGCTGCTGGTGGTGTGCTGACAGATAAGCGCACGCGGCTCTCCACTGATAATGTAGACAGACTCACGTTCATAAAGATGAACAAATCATGGATCCGAAACGACTTTTCTACCCCTGTGTCATCCTGGGGAGAGTAAAAGCTTGATGATTGGTTAAAATCACCCTACCAACCGTTTTAAGCTTTCAAATTACTAATCATGTTTATCTGTATCTTGACTGGAAAATAATTTGGGCTTTGTAGCAGTGTGCAGCACTGATCCTATTAGGCCATCTATACTAAAGCTTCACCAGATTTAAAATTAAAAATAATTTTTAGCTGCATCTAGCCCGGAAAATAATTTTGGGGCTCCGAGATGCGCAAGGCACATAAGTGCCTTCTTGCTGCTCTACCTGCAGCATGACCCTCATATTGTCAGAATTAGAAGTAATCATGACTACTGGGTTGCCACACTCTTAGATCCCCCAAACTTTTCGATCAACCTTTTCATTTTAATAAAGACCAAAAAAATGGTCATTTTTGAAATTATAAGCATTAGCAGGTTGTTAGAAACTGAAATCAAACAGTTTTCAACTCAAAACTTTATTCTAGGTGATGTTACATTTTCACATAGGACCCCTTGTTCGAAAGGAGCTTCTGAACTCTCTCGTCCATTGAATTTGTCAGGTTTTGGATGGTTTCTGCTTCAATTGTTTTGCATGAGGACAGAATACCCTCCCAGAGCTGTTGCTTAGATGTGAACTGCCTCCCGCCATCATACACACTCCTTTTAATGATGCTCCAAAGGTTCTGAATGGGGTAGAGGTCAGGGGAGCATGGGGGTCACACCATAAGTTTGTCCCCTTTTATGCCCATATCAGCCAGAGATGCAGATGTTTTATGTGCAGCATGAGATGGTGCATTATCATGCAGAAAAATGATCTTGCTGTGAAATACACGGTTCTTCTTCTTGAACCATGGCAGGAAGTGCTGTTTGAGAAAATCCACATACATTATGGAGTTCATCTTTAGCGCCTTCAGGAATCCTAAAGGGGCCGACAATCTCTCTCCCCATGATTCCAGCCCAAAACATTACTCCACCTCCTCCTTGTTGGCGCTGTAGCCGTGTTTGCGTGGGGTGTCCATCAACCAGCCATCCTCCACTCCATCCATCTGGACCATCGAGCGCTGCACGGCACTCATCCGTGAACAAAACAGTTTTGAAATCAGTCTTCATGTAATGTTTGGCCCACTGGAGCCGTTTCTGCTTGTGTGAAGTGGATAGAGGAGGTCGACAGGATGGCGCATGCACAGCTGCAAACCTCTGAAGGACCCTGCATCTTGTTGTTCGGGGGACGTTGGAGGCACAAGCAGCTTCAAAAACTTGTCTGCTGCTATGACAAGGCTTTTTTGCCGCTGCTCTTTCAACCTGACGTAATTGCCTGTAGGAAAGAGTCCTCAATTTGCCCTTATCAGCACGCACACGTGTGTACTGTGAATCAGCTACATACTTCTTGATTGCCAAGACACTTCATCCTGATCATCGCACAATGTTGATTGTAGTCATGCCTTGACCTAAACACTCCACAATTTGTTGCTTCTCAGCAGCCGACACATCCTTTTTCTTTCCCATTTTGGCAGAAAATGTAGGCTGCTTAATAATGTGAGAGAGCCTTCTTAAGTAGTCTTGCCTTTCATTGGACACACCTGCCAAACTAATTAGCACAGGTGTCTGCAATTGCTTACAGTGATATAAAGAGCCCTGACACACATTACCATCAATGAGTTTAACTGACAAACAAACAAATTCTTCCCTTATCACTCCTAAACACTTTTTGTATAATAATTTGGAACGCAGTGTACATGTGCTTTTCCACAAAACACCAGTGGTTCACGTAGTGAATCTTACAGTTCTAACTTGTCAACCGTGGTCTGTATGGAGTTGTTCAATAAAGGGCCCAAAATTAAGATAACATAGATGGGAGAGGTCTCTATGAATAGGAATTCCTAAGTATTTGATACCCTGTGAGGGCAAGGCAAAGGGAAAGTTGGACTGGATGGAATCCTATATGGATTTGGGGAGGGAGACATCGAGGGCCTCAGACTTCGCTGCATTGATTTTAAAATTTTACCATGTAACAAAGTGATCTATTTCAGCCATAACAGCATGGATGGATATATGTGATTGAGTGATATATACTAGGACATCATCAGCAAATAGAGAGCACTTGTACTCGGTGCCTCCCACCTCAATCCACCTAATATTGGGGTTATGGCGAATTGATGAGAGCAGGTGCTCCGTCACTAGGATGTATAAGAGAGGGGACAGAGGACATCACTGCCTTGTCCCATTGGTGATTGTGAAAGGTGATGAAAATGTTCTGACGCACCCCCTGGGCCTTGGGACACCCGGAGCCGGACCCTTTTTGGTGGATGCTGGTGGTTGTAGTCTTCGTGGCGGCGACCCAGTTCCGTGGCTCAGGGCGGTCAAACCAGTGGCGGAACTATTTATGTGGTTTTCATGTTTAAATGTCCGACTACGCCACCCGTGGATTGCGGTCAGAGTGAACAGCCGCTACAGGGCAGACCACTGAGGCTGGTGTTGTGGGTGCAGCAGAGCGTAGCATAACTCCCCACGGGAGGAGTATAGCCTCAGGGCAGTGTATGCGGAGGATGGGGGTGATGGTGCAGGGCAGCAGCAGTAACGACACGGAGTCAGTGATGCAGTTCAGGGCCTTTACTCACAGTTCTTATTATCCAGACCATGTCTGCAGGTAACGGCTGCCCACGTCGTACTGTGCTCACCAGGTGAGGGGCTCAGACAACTCCCAGATAACTTTGGAGCACTTCACAGGATCCCCTTTGTGTGTCCTTTGTCTGGCCTTTCTTACCAACACTTCTGTCCGGCTGCCTCGGGCCTCCTCTTGGTAAACTTGGCGCCAGTTTCCCTGACCCTATGTGGTGCCTTCCTAGCGGGTGTAGCGAGGGGCTGCGCCACATAAAATGTCAGAGCCTCCGGTTTCTAGCTGAGGGTCGTTTCCTGCCTCCACTAGTTCGGGGACCGGTCTCCCCCTTTGGCCTGACCCCTCCACGCAGGTGGATTCGGGCGTGCGGTGGCGACTCGCCCATCCGCACCCCTGGGATCCCTTCATTCCTCGTTCCTGGAGCCTTCTCCGCTCCTCTTCCTTCCTTCTCCCTCTTCCAGGCCTGGGCCTCTGTTACTAGGCCCGCCTCCGGAGCAGAGCTCATGCAGAGCCCCTGCTCCCTGCCACTTCTGCTCAGACTTCTCTGCACTGAACTAAGATGGTGCCCACCTTTTATACTCCCTTCTCAATGCACCCAGGGACTGCTTCCTCCCTGCTCCTGCACTACAGGGTTCCCCTTCCTCAGTGTTCCCTCCCCCCACTCCAGCCAGGGACAGGGACTGTCGTGCCCATCTCAGGGGCATATTGGTCGCCCTGCCCCACGGCAATGTGGTGTAATGCATGCAGGTGTCGGGTCCTGATCCACACTCCATCCTTACCTGAGAGTGAGATATCACACCTCTGGGTGAGGTGCAATACGTCTGTAGCAACCGAGCCCTCAGGGTGCTACAGTTCCATTTATCTTCAGCCTAGGTGATGTATTGCGATACAGGGCCGTGATTTTGGCTATAAAAGGGTCCCCTAGACCCCTACCCCAAGCTTTTTAAGAGAATCATATATGGCGTGCCAGGAGACTCTATGGAATGCTTTCTCAGCATCCAACGAGAGTATCTAATTACAAATTTTTAACTGCATCTAGCCCAGGAAATACTTTGCGCCTAGTAGCAGTGTCTGCTAGTGAGCGGATTATCCCGGCTGTTAAGCAAGCTGCACCACCTGTAGTTTAGACACTTAATTTTTTCAAAGGAAATGCTTCGGGACCATGGGATACTTAGTGAAGAGCATCAGGAGGCACCCCAAGGCATAGGGGCTGGGACTGGCAGTAGGATGCCTTGCAGTGGACAGCCGAGCTCGATCCTTATAAAAGCTTTTTAACTGCAGCAGCTTTAGTGGACGCTACTGGAGCTGGAATTACCGCGGCTGCTGGCATGAGACTTGCCCTCCAATAGATCCTTGTAAATGGATTTAAAGTGTATTCATTCAAATTAGAGAGACAATTTAAATTAAAAAGCTTAGAGCTGCCTCCGCCACAGGGGGGCTCGCTCGACCCACCAGCGGACAGGCACCAGTATTGGGAGAGGGGGGCTGGCCGTCAGGGTTCACCGCGGCTCTGGCACAAACCCGGCGACACGGAGGTGGCACGGGCAGGAGCGGACTGGCCGTGTCGGCTTCTCACTTTTTGGATTTTAGAAGGGCATGACATGCCTATATCTGTGTCTCCCCCTCCTTTTACTCCTCCACCTCTTTTATTTTCGCATGACTATATGTACTTGTCACTTTTCCATGTGTTAGTTATGTCTTCTGAGCAGTTTGTCAGCTTTTGGACACCTTTGAAGGTGTTTTCTAAGTGTTTCTATGTGTTTTTGTTTGCCTGCCATTGGTTTTAACGGTGTTCGAAGGTGTTCGACGAACAGTTCGGCGAACAGTTCGGCGAACACACGGGTGTTCGACGAACCGAACCGAACTCGAACACTACGGGGGTGGCTCAACACTAATCAAGACTCTTCAGACCTACAGATCACTACCCATTCCTGCTAATACATGTGGGGACAAATGACACCGCAAGAAAGGACCTGGAAACCATCTGCAGTGACTTTGAAGACTTAGGCAAGAAAGTGAAAGAATTGGGAGCGCTGGTGGTCTTCTCATCCATCCTCCCAGTGGATGGCCATGGAACAATGAGGTGGAATAAGATTCTACAGGTGAACAACTGGCTACGTCGATGGTGCCGTCAACAAGGATTTGGATTTCTGGATCACGGAATGAATTACCTATACGATGGACTACTTGCTAGAGATGGGGTGCACCTTACGAAGACTGGAAAACATGTATTTGGAAGTTGCCTTGCTACATTCATCAGAAGAGCTTTAAACTAGAACAATGTGGGAAGGGAAGCAAAAGGCCAGAAAAAGCCATACAGCTGACAAATACTATTGAGATCTCTGCTACTGGAAGTGGAAAGGAAGAACAAAGACAAAACAATTTAAATAATAAAAATATGGGAGGAAGAGAAACCAATCACAAACTAAAATGTTTTTATACAAATGCACAAAGCATGGGCAACAAACAAGGAGAATTGGAACTACTAATGCAGGAAAAGGAATATGATGTCATTGGAATCACTGAAACTTGGTGGGACGATACACATGATTGGAATAAAAGGCTAAAAGGATACAACTTATTTGCAAGAAACAGACTTGATAAACGAGGAGGAGGTGTTGCATTGTATGTTAGAAAAGTGTATATCTGCACAGAGATTGAAGCTTCAGAGACTGGGAGTTCTGTGGAAACTGTTTGGGTAAGAATATGACGCGCCCCCTGGGCCAGTGCTGTTTGGGGATTACCCGGAGCCGGATCAGATGGGGGTTGTAGTCTCCGAGTGGCGGCGACCCGGTCCGTGCCCAGGGTGTCAAACTCAGTGTGTGGCAGTCTTGATAGATGTTATTGGTGTTCTTAGTGTCGACTACGCCACCCGTTGATTTGCGGTCAAAAGGCCGCCGCTGCAGAAGGGTCCGCTGAGGCTGTTGGTATGTGTGCAGCTGTGGTAGTATAACCCCCAACGGGAGGGGTATAGCCTCAGGGGGTCAGATGTAGAGGATGGTGGTTGTGAAGGTGCAGGATGATCAAGCAAGAAGACTCAGAGTCGGGCTGTGCAGTTCAGGGGTTTTTACTTACGGGTGTTCTTATGGTCACTCTGGCCTGAAGCGACCACCCGAGCCGTGCTGCGTCCACCAGGTCCTGGACTCGGCCAACCCCCAAGCAATTCTGGAGCGTGGTCCTGAGCTCCTGTCTGACTTTCCCTCTCTTCTGGCCGTTCTCACTAGGGATCCACTTATGTCCGGCTCCCTCGGGTCTCTTGGTGGGTACACCTCTTCTGGGTTCCCTGACCCTATACTTGGTATGCCTTCCTAGTGGATTTAGTGAGGGTCATGGCAGATCCTGTCCATGACCTCCGGTTCCTGGCTAAGGTGTGCTTTTCTCTCTGCCAGCTTGGGATCCGGTACCCTGGGTGCCAACCCTTCACCCTGCTGTTTGTATTCTGGGGTCTTGGGGTTCCTTCTTCTTCTCTCTGGGTCTTTCTGACTCCTCTCTCTCTCTCTCTCTCTCTCAGACTTGGCCTTGGAGCTGGGCCCAGCCGGAACCACAACTCCCTGTCAGCCCTTCTGGCTGAGCTTCTCTGCTCTGCTCCTCTGACTCACTCTACAAAAGACTGACCCTGATCTCAGATGGTGCCCACCTTATATACTCCCTCTATGTGTGAGCTCAGGTGACCAGCACCCGATGAGCTCCTAGCATTACCCAGACTGCTCCCCCTATCTGCCCCTACACTACTGGGATGTTCCACCCCCCTCCCACTCCAGCCAGGGACAGACTCTATCGTACCTGCACATATATTGGTGGGAGTACCGTCGTTCTGTCCCCCGGAAATGGGATGTATGTAGTGTATGCAGCTATCTGAGCTCAGTTCCACACTCCATTCTTACCCGGGAGTGGAATACCACACCTCTGGCTTGAGGTGTAATACCCCTGTAGCAGCCGAGTCCTCAGGGTGCTACAAATACAAGGAGAGAACAACGGAAAGGACACCATTGTAGGCATTTACTACAGGCCACCTGGGCAAGCTGAAGATATGGATGAACTCTTTATGTATCAAATGACCAAGTTCTCCAAAAAATATGACGTAGTGGTCATGGGAGATTTCAACTATCCAGACATTTGTTGGGAATCTCTCTCAAGTAAAACTAACAGGTCAAGCAAATTCTTATCCTCTCTTGCTGACAACTTTATCTTCCAAAAGGTAGGGGAGAAAACAAGGGGATCTGCTACTTTGGATCTAATCCTTATAAACAGGGAGGAAATGGTTGAGGAGGTAAAGGTGGCTGGGACCCTAGGAGGCAGCGATCATGCTATTATAGAATTTTGGATAACTAGAGGAGGAAGACATGTGAAGACTCAAACTTCAAGGTTAGATTTTAGAAAGGCAGATTTTAAGAGACTCAGAAAGAGAATAGGAGGGATCCAATGGCTGGATGTCCTTAAGGACAAAAATGTCCAGGAAGGATGGGAAATTTTTAAAAATGAGATTCTCAAAGCACAATCGTTAACAATCCCGAAAAGTAGGAAGAATGGGAAGCATTTAAGGAAACCAGGATGGATGAACACAGAACTTAAACACATGCTAAAAAGAAAGAAAGAAATGTTTATTAAATGGAAAGAGGGAGGCATATCTAAAGAAGATTATAATGCAGTCTGCAGATCCTGCAGGGCACGTATCAGGTTAGCTAAAGCTGACAATGAATTAAGGCTTGCAAGAGATGTCAAAAGCAATAAAAAAGGATTTTGGGGGTATGTCAAAAGTAAAAGAAATGTCAAAGATGCTATAGAATTTTTACAGGATGAAAATGGAGAAATGGTAAGAGAGGATGTTGAGAAGGCTGAACTTTTTAATTCCTATTTTGCATCTGTTTTCTCTCAGAAAGAAAATGTAACATCAACTGATCTTCACTGTCCTTTTAAAGGAATAGAGGAATCCAAGTTATCTGTAAACAGAAAGATTGTGAGGGAATATTTAGCTAACATAAATGAGTTCAAGTCTCCAGGTCCAGATGAATTACACCCCAGAGTACTGAAGGAGATCGTAGAAGAAATTTTAGAACCACTCTCCATAATCTTTGAAAATTCTTGGAGAACAGGAGAAGTCCCAGAAGACTGGAGAAGGGCAAATGTTGTTCCTATCTTCAAAAAGGGGAAGAAGGTGGACCCAGGGAACTATAGGCCGGTGAGTCTGACTTCTATACCAGGAAAGATCTTTGAACAAATTATTAAACAACATGTATGTAAGTACATGGATAAGAATGAAGTGATTAACCAGAGTCAGCATGGGTTTGTAACTAACAAGTCATGTCAGACTAACTTAATTTCCTTCTATGACAGAATCACTGACTGGGTGGATCAGGGAAATGCTGTAGATATAGTATATCTTGACTTCAGCAAAGCATTTGACAAAGTATCTCACACCATCCTTATTGAAAAAATGACCAAGTATGCAATGGACCAGGCAACTGTTAGGTGGATTCATAACTGGCTTAGTGATCGGACTCAAAGGGTGGTTGTAAATGGCTTCACATCCAGCTGGATGAATGTCTCAAGTGGGGTACCACAGGGCTCCGTCCTGGGACCTGTATTGTTCAACATCTTTATCAATGATTTAGATGAAGGAATTGAGGGTAAACTGATTAAATTTGCTGATGACACAAAGCTAGGAGGGATAGCTAATACTAGAGAAGAGAGAGAGGATTCAAAAAGACCTAAATAAACTGGAGCAGTGGGCAGCAACCAACAGAATGGTTTTTAACAGGGAAAAATGCAAAGTACTACATCTGGGCAATAAAAATGAAAAAAGCATATACAGAATGGGAGGAATAGAGCTAAGCAACAGTACATGTGAAAAAGACTTAGGTATACTAATAGATCATAGACTGAACATGAGTCAACAGTGTGATGCAGCAGCAAAAAAGGCAAATACAATTCTGGGATGTATTAACAGAAGCATACAGTCTAGATCACGTGAAGTCATTATCGGTCTTTACTTCTCTTTGATCAGACCTCATCTGGAATACTGTGTACAGTTTTGGGCACCACATTTTAAAAAAGACATAGACAAACTGGAGCAAGTTCAGAGAAGAGCGACCAGAATGGTGACTGGTCTGCAAACCATGTCCTATGAGAAACGGTTGCAGGATTTGGGAATGTTTAGCTTGCAAAAAAGAAGACTGAGAGGAGACTTAATAGCTGTCTACAAATATGTCAAGGGCTGTCACATTGTAGAAGGATCATATTTATTCTCATTTGCACAAGGAAAGACTAGAAGCAATGGGATGAAACTAAATGGGAGGAGACACAGATTAGATATTAGAAAAAACTTTTTGACAGTTAGGGTGATTAATGAGTGGAACAGGCTGCCACGAGAGGTGGTGAGTAGTGTTGAGCCACCCCCGTAGTGTTCGGGTTCGGTTCGGTTCGTCGAACACCGGGATGTTCGAGGAACTGTTCGTCGAACTGTTCGTCGAACACCTTAGAACACCGTCGAACACCGTTAAAACCAATGGCAGGCAAACAAAAACACATAGAAACACATAGAAAACACCTGCAAAGGTGTCCAAAAGCTGACAAACTGCTCAGAAGACACTCTCTTTAAAAAAGCCGGCCGGCAAATTCAGCAGCGGCATACACCGGTACCCGACAATTTAGACAAGAAGGAATAGAGCATCACACATAGATTAGATAGATAGAAACATGTCAGTCACACATATAAGAAGCACAGTGACAGTGTTGGTTACTGCACTTGTCATTTAGTGTAAAGGATTTATTTAAAAAAATATTAGTGTTTTCATGCACCGTCTCTTTAAAAAAGCCGGCCGGCAATTCAGCATCTGTACCCGACAATTTAGAACAGAAAGAATAGAGCTTCACACATAGATTAGATAGATAGAAACATGTCAGTCACATATATAATAAGTACAGTGATAGTGTTGCTTACTGTACTTGTCATTTAGTGTAAAGGATTTATTTAAAAAAATAATAGTGTTTTCATGCACTGTCTCTTTAAAAAAGCCGGCCGGCAATTCAGCAGCGGTACCCGACAATTTAGAACAGAAAGATAGAGCATCACACATAGATTAGATAGATAGAAACATGTCAGTCACATATATATGAAGTACAGTGATAGTGTTGGTTACTGTACTTGTCATTTAGTATTAAAATAAAGGATTTATTATTAAAAAAATTGGCGTGGGGTTCCCCTTAATTTTAGGCTCTAGCGGAGGTTAAGCAGACGGCTGGGGCAGATGTTTGAAGCCTGGGAAGGGGGTAATACCCACGGAGCTTCCCAGGCTACTAATATCAGCCCCCAGCTGAATACATAGCCTTTACTAGCTATTAAAATGGGGGACCCCCCAAAAAAAATGACGTGGGGTCCCCCCTAATTTAATAGCTAGCAAAGGCTAGGCAGACAGCTGGGGGCTGATATTAATAGCCCAGGAAGGGAGCCATGAATATTGGCCCCCTCCCAGGCTAGAAACACCAGCCGTCAGCCGCCCCAGAAATGGCGCATTCATAGGATGCGCCAATTCTGGCACTTAGCCTCGCTCTTCCACGCTGCCCTGGTGCGGTGGCAGGGGGTAATAGGGTTGGGGTTGATGTCAGCTTATAATGCCAGCTGACATCAAGCCCAGGTTAGTAATGGAGAGGCGTCTATAAGACACCCCCATTACTAACCCCATAGTCAAAGTTAAAAAAAACACAAACACCCAGAATAAAGTCCTTTAATTGAAATAAAGACACAATCCTTTATTGTTCTAAATTAAACCATACTTACCATCACGCCCATTCCAGCTGAAGCCAACGATCTCCTGCAATAAAAGAAAAATAATAAAGCAACCTCATCCTTACCTTTCCATGGTTCCCACGTCAGCTTCAGCTCTGCTACATCGAGATGACAGGCTGGACCGCAGCAGAACGATGCCATCCAGCCTGTCATCCCGCAGACACTGAGAAGCGCAGGCTTGCTTGCGCTGCTCAGCGTCTCTCTGTGACGACATCCAGATGAGCCGAGTTCATGTCCAATGAACTCGGCTCACCTCATGCACGTCACTGACAGCGTGGGAAAATTCTCACGCTGAAGCGCTGATTGCAGGAGAATTTTCCCACGCTGTCAGTGACGTGCAGGAGGTGAGCTGAGTTCATTGGACATGAGCTCACCTCATGCACATCACTGACAGCGTGGGAGAATTCTCCTGCACTCAGCACTTCAGCGTGAGAATTTTCCCACGCTGTCAGTGACGTGCATGAGGTGAGCCGAGTTCATTGGACATGACCTCGGCTCATCTGGATGCCGTCACAGCGAGACAGTGAGGAGCGCAAGCTTGCCTGCGCTTCTCAGTGTCTGCGGGATGACAGACTGGATGGCAGCGTTCTGCTGCGGTCCAGCCAGTCATCTCGATGTAGCAGAGCTGAAGCTGTCGTGGGAACCATGGAAAGGTAAGGATGAGGTTGGTTTATTATTTTTCTTTTATTGCAGGAGATCGTTGGCTTCAGCTGGAATGGGTGTGATGGTAAGTATGGTTTAATTTAGAACAATAAAGAATTGTGTCTTTATTTCAATTAAAGGACTTTATTCTGGGTGTTGTGTTTTTTTTAAATACTTTACTAGAAATTCATGGCGGTCATGTCTAATACTGGCGTGACCCCATGAATTTTGGGCTTGGGGCCAGCTGATAATACCAAGCTGGCCCTAACCCCTTTATTACCCAGTGAGCCACCGCACCAGGGCCCTGGATGAGTTGGGTACAGCGCCAGAAGAGGGCGCTTCTATGAACGCGCCATTTTCCGGGGTGGCTGCGGACTGCAATTTGTAGCGGGGGGGGGCCCAGAAAGCTTGGGCCTCCCTGCGCTGCAGATTCCAGCCCCCAGCTGCCTAGTTGTACCTGGCTGGACACAAAAATAGGGCGAAGCCCCACGTACTTTTTTTTTAATTATTTCATGAAATTCATGAAATAATTAAGAAAAAAAGGCCTTCCCTATATTGTTGTGTCCGGCCAGGTACAAATAGGCAGCTGGTGGTTGGGGGCAGCCCGTTCCTGCCTGCTGTACCTGGCTGGACACAAATATAGTGCGAAGCCCCACTTCAATTTTTTTTAATTATTTCATGAAATTCATGAAATAATTAAGAAAAAAAGGGCTTCCCTATATTGTTGTGTCCGGCCAGGTACAAATAGGCAGCTGGTGGATGGGGGCAGCCCGTTCCTGCCTGCTGTACCTGGCTGGACACAAATATAGTGCGAAGCCCCACTTCAATTTTTTTAAATTATTTCAGGAAATTCATGAAATAATTTTAAAAAAATTGACATGGGGCTTCGCACTATATTTGTGTCCAGCCAGGTACAGCAGGCAGGAACGGGCTGCCCCCAACCACCAGCTGCCTATTTGTACCTGGCCGGACACAACAATATAGGGAAGCCCTTTTTTTCTTAATTATTTCATGAAATAATTTAAAGAAAATTGACGTGGGGCTTCGCCCTGTTTTTGTGTCCAGCCAGGTACAACTAGGCAGCTGGGGGCTGGAATCCGCAGCGCAGGGAGGCCCAAGCTTTCTGGGCCACCCCCGCTGCAAATTGCAGTCCGCAGCCACCCCGGAAAATGGCGCGTTCATAGAAGCGCCATCTTCTGGCGCTGTACCCAACTCATCCAGGGCCCTGATGCGGTGGCTCACTGGGTAATAATGGGGTTAGGGCCAGCTTGGCATTATCAGCTGGCCCTAAGCCCGAAATTCATGGGGTCACGCCAATATTAGACATGACCACCATGAATTTCTAGTAAAGTATTTAAAAAAAACACAACACCCAGAAAAAAGTCCTTTAAATGAAATAAACACACAATTCTTTATTGTTCTAAATTAAACCATACTTACCATCACGCCCATTCCAGCTGAAGCCAACGATCTCCTGAAATAAAAGAAAAATAATAAAGCAACATCATCCTTACCTTTCCATGGTTCCCATGACAGCTTCAGCTCTGCTACATCGAGATGACAGGCTGGACCGCAGCAGAACGCTGCCATCCAGCCTGTCATCCCGCAGACACTGAGAAGCGCAGGCTTGCTTGCGCTCCACAGTGTCTCTCTGTGAGGGCATCCAGATGAGCCGAGTTAATGTCCAATGAACTCGGCTCACCTCATGCACGTCACTGACAGCGTGGGAAAATTCTCCTGCACTCAGCGCTTCAGCGTGGGAGAATTCTCACACTGAAGCGCTGAGTGCAGGAGAATTCTCCCACGCTGTCAGTGACGTGCAGGAGGTGAGCTGAGTTCATTGGACATGAGCTCACCTTATGCACGTCACTGACAGCGTGGGAAAATTCTCCTGCACTCAGCGCTTCAGCGGGAGAATTCTCACGCTGAAGCGCTGAGTGCAGGAGAATTCTCCCACGCTGTCAGTGACGTGCAGGAGGTGAGCTGAGTTCATTGGACATGAGCTCACCTTATGCACGTCACTGACAGCGTGGGAGAATTCTCCTGCACTCACCGCTTCAGCTTGAGAATTTTCCCACGCTGTCAGTGACGTGCATGAGGTGAGCCGAGTTCATTGGACATGAACTCGGCTCATCTGGATGTCGTCACAGAGAGACGCTGAGCAGCGCAAGCAAGCCTGCGCTTCTCAGTGTCTGCGGGATGAGAGGCTGGATGGCAGCGTTCTGCTGCGGTCCAGCCTGTCATCTCGATGTAGCAGAGCTGAAGCTGTCGTGGGAACCATGGAAAGGTAAGGATGAGGTTGCTTTATTATTTTTCTTTTATTGCAGGAGATCGTTGGCTTCAGCTGGAATGGGTGTGACGGTAAGTATGGTTTAATTTAGAACAATAAAGGATTGTGTCTTTATTTCAATTAAAGGACTTTATTCTGGGTGTTTGTGTTTTTTTTAACTTTGACTATGGGGTTAGTAATGGGGGTGTCTTATAGACGCCTCTCCATTACTAACCTGGGCTTGATGTCAGCTGGCATTATAAGCTGACATCAACCCCAACCCTATTACCCCCTGCCACCGCACCAGGGCAGCGTGGAAGAGCGAGGCTAAGTGCCAGAATTGGCGCATCCTATGAATGCGCCATTTCTGGGGCGGCTGACGGCTGGTGTTTCTAGCCTGGGAGGGGGCCAATATTCATGGCTCCCTTCCTGGGCTATTAATATCAGCCCCCAGCTGTCTGCCTAGCCTTTGCTAGCTATTAAATTAGGGGGGACCCCACGTCATTTTTTTGGGGGTTCCCCCATTTTAATAGCTAGTAAAGGCTATGTATTCAGCTGGGGGCTGATATTAGTAGCCTGGGAAGCTCCGTGGGTATTACCCCCTTCCCAGGCTTCAAACATCTGCCCCAGCCGTCTGCTTAACCTCCGCTAGAGCCTAAAATTAAGGGGAACCCCACGCCAATTTTTTTAATAATAAATCCTTTATTTTAATACTAAATGACAAGTACAGTAACCAACACTATCACTGTACTTCATATATATGTGACTGACATGTTTCTATCTATCTAATCTATGTGTGAAGCTCTATTCTGTCTGTTATAAATTGTCGGGTACCGCTGCTGAATTGCCGGCTGGCTTTTTTAAAGAGACGGTGCATGAAAACACTATTATTTTTTTTGATAAATCCTTTACGCTAAATGACAAGTACAGTAAGCAACACTGTCACTGTACTTCGTATATATGTGGCTGACATGTTTCTATCTATCTAATCTATGTATGATGCTCTATTCTGTCTGTTATAAATTGTCGGGTACCGCTGCTGAATTGCCGGCCGGCTTTTTTAAAGAGACAGTGCATGAAAACACTATTATTTTTTTAAATAAATCCTTTACACTAAATGACAAGTACAGTAATCAACACTGTCACTGCACTTCTTATATATGTGACTGACATGTTTCTATCTATCTAATCTATGTGTGATTCTCTATTCCTTCTATTCTAAATTGTCGGGTACAGATGCTGAATTGCCGCCGGCTTTTTTAAAGAGACAGTGCATGAAAACACTATTATTTTTTTAAATAAATCCTTTACACTAAATGACAAGTACAGTAATCAACACTGTCACTGCACTTCTTATATATGTGACTGACATGTTTCTATCTATCTAATCTATGTGTGATTCTCTATTCTTTCTATTCTAAATTGTCGGGTACAGATGCTGAATTGCCGGCCGGCTTTTTTAAAGAGACGGTGCATGAAAACACTATTATTTTTTTTGATAAATCCTTTACGCTAAATGACAAGTACAGTAAGCAGCACTTTCACTGTACTTCGTATATATGTGGCTGACATGTTTATATCTATCTAATCTATGTGTGATGCTCTATTCTTTCGGTTCTAAATTGTCGGGTACAGGTGTATGCCGCTGCTGAATTGCCGGCTTTTCATGTTTCACTGTTGGCACTGTTCCCATCGATTTGGGCAATCACTGTAATGCCACAACCACCATGGCTGTGGCATTACAGTGAGTGGCAGACAATCCCTGCATGATTGGTGCTCTAAATAGCGCCAGACATGCAGGACACGCTTTTGGTGCACGAACAGTTATCGAACATAACCTCGAACAGCCGAATTTTTTGCAAATCGTTCGGGTTCGTCGAACAACTCGAACACCGCCCAAAACAGCTCGAATTTGAGATTGGCGAACAGTTCAAGTCGAACACCGCTCATCTCTAGTGGTGAGTTCCCCTTCAATAGACGTCTTCAAACAGAGGCTGGACAGACATCTGTCTGAGATGATCTAGTGAATCCTGCTTTGAGCAGGGGGTTGGACCAGATGACCCAGGAGGTCCCTTCCAACTCTACCATTCTATGATTCTATGATTCTATAGTCAAGAAAATGTGTGCACAAGAGAGACAGAATGCTCTTCATTTTTTAGAAGACTCCTAGATAAGAGACTGTCATTCCGTCTCTTCGCCCCTCACCGCATAGTCTGCCTTTACTAACATTTGTGATAGAATTGGTTGTTCTAAACAGCGCATTGAATTCGAGTGTGGTACGGTAATAGGATACCATCATTATAACAACTCAGTTTGTGAAATTTCTTCCCTCTTAAATATTTCACAATCAATTGCTAGTGGTATTATTTAAATGTGGAATTAGCCAGCCACAAATTGGGATAACATGTGATGTTACAGAACAAGATTGTGAGTGCTGATGTGCATAGTACATAAAAGTCGCCAACGTTCTGCGGACTCAATAACTGCAGTTTCAAATTTCCAGTAAAGGTACATCTTAATGCTGCAGTATACCAAGACATGTTGGCCTATTGTAGCTTCCAACTGTGTGAGAACAGTTTGGGGAAGGCCTTTTTCTGTTCCGGCATGACTGTACCCCAGTGCACAAAGCAAGGTCCATATATACATGTTCGGGTGAGTTTGGTGTGGAAGAACAATACTGGCTCAAGAGTGCTGACCTCAATCCTTTCAAACACTTTTGAGATGTACTAGAACAGAGATTGCGAAACAGGCCTCACTCCAACGTCAGTAGCATACCTGACCTCATTCATCTCTTCAAGTTGAATTGGCAAAAATTCCCACAGACCTGCTCAAAAATGTTATAGAAAGCCCACAAGAGTGGAAGCTGTTTCAGGTGCAAAGGGGTACCAGCTCCATATTAATGTTTGCGGATTTAGAGTGGGATGTCATAAAAGCTCCTGAGCATAATGTAGACGAACTAATATTTTTCCATATAGTATATTATTCATAAATGTATACTAATTTTTCATCATTACCGCTCAGCCATTAATACTATAACAGTAAATACTGGACTTTGTCTTTCATCAAGGTACACGGGGGCCTCTTGTCTATAAATCAACATGTGACAAAATGTTTAAACTATGCAATAGCGATATGCATACAGTATGCATTCACACATGATGGAAACACCGCTGTATGTTCAAAAAGTAAACATTTCCATTGTGTTAATTGTTGACCATGGAAAACATGTCACTTATCACCATATGATGCTTGAAGGCACTTATATGCAGAGCTATGTGAGGAAATCAACCATCACACCGTTGGTTTAAGACAAATAGCTCTTTTAAAAGAGCCTCTCACTTTCCACTTTTTCTCATAATAGATTTCTTACAGTTGAATAATGTTCATATTTAACTTTTTTCTTTAACTAATACCACAGACGTGTTATTGGCTTTTATATTGAATATACCTTACGTGCCGTCATTTTGAAAAAAGTAAAGGCTTTTCTCTGAGAATTTTCAAAGATAAAATGTGTACCCCCACTGATTAAATAATTATCAGATATTGTAACACTGAGCCGAATCTCCAGCATCTTCTCCAGTGCAGTTCCAGTAGGTACAGGCAAAGCAACACTGCAAGGAAGCCAAAACTTAATTTTAAAGGCTCCTTGATATATTGAAGAGTTATCAAAAAACTCATGACTATTTTACTGTGCTTTAATATATAGAGGGCCACTGCAAAGAAACTATGCAGTATACGTTTTGTTACAATGTGTCCCTATGGTGGACAGATGCTTAGTAGTAATGAGCAAGCACTAAAATGCTTGGGTACTTGTTGCTCGGGTCGAGCAAATTGCAATACTCGGGTTCTTGACCCGAGCAACGAGCCCAATGTAAGTCTATGGGATACTCGAGCATTTTTCACGCAGCTCCCCCCCGGCGGTCTCCAGAGGGCCTAAAAATTGCCCAAATTGTTGGGAACAGTGCTCAAACGACATGGGAACAGCATGGGGAAGACCCCTGGAAGCATCTCTGACTCCGAGATCACTGCTGTCAGCAACATGGTCAGAGTATTACGCCACTATTACGGACTCACAATAAAACTTACAAAAACGAAACCAAAATGGGTTTTCCTGGGTACATCCTTTCCAGGGTAATGACTTGTATATAAGGCAAAATAAATAACCAAAAACAAAAATACTCCTCCACAACTTGGGCTATGTTCACATAGCGTTTTTGATGCGTTTTTGCACTTTTGAATTGCTTTCAAACAAGACAAATTTGTATTCACCAGGAAATGTCATTTTAACATTTTACAACCTTATCTGGCCATGTGGTATGTGACACATCATCAGACATATGCATACAGTGCCGAAAAGACAAGGGAACAGCATGGGGAAGACCTCTGGAAGCATCTCTGACTCCCAGGTCACTGCCTAAAAGTGTGCCCATCATAAGTGATCCTTGGCGCATGCGAAGATGCCTCCCATCATGCACCTGTCGTTGAAGACTTGCAACAATCACCGTCCATGTCCTTGTCCCACAGCAGCGTTCAGTTGTCCCTACCCCACCCACCCACCCACAGGTTGCAATACTATACTGCCAAATTTTTGATAGCTGCTTGCACTTGAAATGTGGCCTTTTAGGCTCGTGGAGGCAGAAGCTTTTCATAACCTCATGCCGGCGGCGGCCGGGTGTCCATACTCGGTCCCCATCCGCCACTATATTTCCCGGTATCGCCTCCGCCTTCCACAAGCACGGGTCCCACAACATTACCTGTGCCCTCCCCAGTGCACTTACTGGGAAGGACCGCCTAACCACAAACACGTGGACAGGTGAATGTGGTCAGGGACAGTACGGAGCCAGTCCACAACTTTTTTTGCTGAGAGTTGTATTTATCTCGGTGAAAGGACTCGCATAGAGGGAAACCGTATCTACCCTGCGTGTCATTTCTCCCAGGAAGTCCTCTAAAGCTGCTTGCACTTGAAATGTGGCCTGAACATTACTGCTGGTACTTTTCTGTGGGAATGTGCTTGCCTCCTACCAGCCTGGAATATTTCCAGCAAACTATGGTATGACTCCATGGTATTAGCATTGCCCCCAGGACAAGTAGCGAAGCCATCCCCAATTTCCTTCTAAGGAATTTTATTTGGTAGACTGAGTGGCTGCCCAAATATATTTTCTCACAAAAGAGCTGAAGATAGAGTGGCAGTAGGTGCAAGTTTCTCCAGCCTGTTAGATATTAGAGGGTGAACGGCAGCACATTGGATCAGTGGTTAGCACTGAAGCCTTGCAGCGCTGGGATCCTGGGTTCAAATCCCAGCAAGGACAACATATGCAAGGACTTTGTATGTTCTCCCCGTGTTTACGTTTGTTTCCTCCTCAGTAAAAAAGCAGCCATAGAGTGTCCGGGAACCTTCACACACTTTTCTTAGCCTGTGCTGCTTCTCGGCAGGGTTGGACGGTCCCACCAGAGAATCCTCTGGTTTGCCTTGGCTTCTACCTCAGGAGAGTTCATGATAGCGCTAACTTTGCAGCTGCTATGGGGCTCGTGAGCGGATGAGAAAGTTTAGCCCTCAGAATCAAATCCTCTGGTGGGCACAATATTTTTCAATCTGATACAGCTTCTCAGTGGGAGTTGTATTTCACCACAGCCATATTCTTTAGCTCGGTGAAAGGACCGGCATAGAGGGAAACCGTATCTACCCCGGCTGTCATTTCTCCGTCACCAGGTTCCTCCCATTGTCACACACGACCATGCCTGGCTGTATGTTCAGTGGTGAGAGCCACAGATCTGGCTGCTGTGTTACAGCTTTCAACAACTCTGCAGTGCTGGGCTGTTTGTCAATTAAGCATTAAGCATGTTATCTTCAGCAGAGCCTGTTGCGGCTTGGCCAAGGCAGTGCTGCAGTGCTGTCAGCTTGTGACTGATGTAGGCATTTCGGAGATAGAGGAGGAGGTGCATGAGCTGAACAATGTGATTACATTGAGGTTAAATTGGTGACGCTGTTTTTTATACTAAAGAAAGATCCTATTGTTTTGGGGTTTTTTACGTTATTTTTTAAGACAAATACATTCACCGGAAATATCATTTTAACATTTTACAACCTTATCTGGCAATGTGGTGTGTGACACATCATCAGACACACCCTGTTTTATTTATGATGGAGGGACTCTGAAAGTCATAAAGCCTATTTTTACAGGGACATCAGACGGACCTTACTATTCTTAAAAGGCCAACAGTCGGCCCTAGCTATTGTTAGAGAGCCATCAGCCGGCTATGCTTTGTTGTTCCCATTATTAACAAGTGGGTCTCCTATACTGTTATTGCATATTCAGTGACTGCAAGGGCTGCCAAAAATTTGGACGTAACCCAATACAACTTTGAAGAGACATAGAGGAGGGTCTCAGTAAAAAAAATGTTCCCATTATAAAGGAGCAGGTCTCCTATTGTGGTAATGCCCATGCTGTGACTGCAAGGGCTGCCAAAATTTGGGAAATACCCCACTAAGAATTTAAAGACACATAGAGCAGGGCCACAGTAACAAGGCACGACATGTTACCATTAGAAAGGAGAGGGTATGCTATACAGTTATAGGGTATACAGTGAGTCCAACGGCTGACCAATTTTAGGAAAAACCCCACTAAGAATTTAAAGACACATAGAGCAGGGCCACAGTAACAAGGTACGACATGTTCCCATTGGAAAGGAGACGGTTTGCTATGCAGTTATAGGGTATGCAGTGAGTCCAACGGCTGGCTAATTTTAGGAAAAACCCAACTAAGAATTTAAAGACACATAGAGCAGGGCCACAGTAACAAGGTACGACATGTTCCCATTAGAAAGGAGAGGGTCTGCTATACAGTTATAGGGTATGCAGTGAGTCCAACGGCTGACCAATTTTAGGAAAAACACCACTAAGAATTTAAAGACACATGGAACAGAGCCACAGTAACAAGGTATGACATGTTCCCATTAGAAAAGAGAGGGTTTGCTATACAGTTATAGGGTATGCAGTGAGTCCAACGGCTGACCAATTTTAGGAAAAACCCCACTAAGAAATTAAAGACACACAGAGCAGGGCCACAGTAACAAGTACGACATGTTCCCATTAGAAAGGAGAGGGTCTGCTATACAGTTATAGGGTATGCAGTGAGTCCAATGGCTGACCAATTTTAGGAAAAACCCCACTAAGAATTTAAAGACACACAGAGGGGTAAAAATTTTTTCACAGGAATCATAAACACCCTTTAAAAAAATTATGTGGGTGTTACATCACGGACCACGGTCACCCTGGTGATATGGTGGTGGAGGATGAGGAGAAGGAGGAGGACAAGAGCAAATAGACAAAATCAGGAAGTGAATACCCATGTGTGGGTGTGAAAAGGTGCATGAGAATACACCTCCCAAGAAAAGACATTGGATTTGAGTTTATGTTATGCTGCTATCATTCGGTGGTGTTGAGAAGTCTGGCCCAATCTAGCCCTTGTTCATTTTTATAAGAGTCAGCCTGTCAGCATTTTCAGTTGACAGGCGGATGAGCTTATCAGTTATAATTCCACCTGTGGCACTAAAACCAGCTCTGATAAAATGCTGGTGGCAGGGCAGGCCAGGACCTCCAGGGCATAGAGAGCCAGTTCATTCCACGTATCCAGCTTGGGTACCCAATAATTATAAGGCACAGAGGAATCACGGAGGACGTTGGTACGGTAGGCAAGGTACTCCCTCAGCATCTTCCCAAACTTTGTAATCCTTGTGAGAGCACCCCACGCCTCAGGGCCTGTGCGATGGGAGGGTCTGAGAAAACTCTCCCAGAACTTTAACAGCGTTCCCCTGCCTCTGCTGGATTGAAGTTGTGTCTCTCTCGCCTGTACTGCTTGGTTGTCCAACGAAGTGTGCCCTCTGCCGCCAGCGTTTTCAGATGGGAATTTTTTTAATAGTTCCTTTTTTTAATAGTTCCGCAACAAGGGCCTTCTGGTACTGCTCCATTTTTGTAGACCTGTCCGCCTCAGGAATAAGAAATATAAAGTTCTCCTTGTAGCGTGGGTCTAGAAGTGTCACCAGCCAGTAATGACTGTCACCCAAAATTTTGAGAACGCGAGGGTCATGGGAAAGGCAGCGTAGCATAAACTCAACCATGCATGCCAGACTATTAACAGGCAAGACTTCCGTGTCCTCACCACGAGGATGACTGACCATGCTCTCCTCCTCCTCCTCTCTGTCCTCTGGCCATCCACACTGAACAGACGGTATGACAGCTGTGCAGGTAGTACCGTCTATAGTGCATGAAACTAGCTAGTGGCCTTCCTCCTCCTCCTCCTGTTCCTCATTGTCACCCAATCCACGTTGGGATGAGATGAGGCTTGGCTGTGTGTAATCACCCTGTATGGTTCCTTGCTTCATCTTATCTTGCTCCGCCTGCAATGCATCCTCTTTGATTGTGAGCAGAGAGCATTTCAGAAGACAGAGAAGCAGGATGGTGACACTAATTACGCCGCTCATCATCTTGGTGGAGTCCTCAAAGGTTTGTAGGATAGTACATATGTCTGACATCCATGTCCACTCCAGAGGTCTTATGTGTGGATTCTGAACTGAATACCGATGGCCTTGTTGATGCTGGTACTCAACAACTGCCCTCTTCTGCTCACAAATCCTTCACAACATCTGCAGTGTAGATTTCCAACACGAGGGGACATCACACACCAGTCTGTGAGCCGGAAGCTGAAAATGCTGCTGAAACACTGCAAGGGCGGTGGAAGCTGTAGCTGACTTTCTAAAATGGGCACACAGGTGGCATACTTTAACAAGCAGATCCACCAGCTCTGGGTAGGATTTGAGAAACTGCTGAACCACGAGGTTAAGCACATTGGCCAGGCATGGTACGTGTGTGAGCTCGCCTCGCCTCAGAGCCGCCACCAGGTTCCGGCCATTGTCACACACGACCATGCCTGGCTGTAGGTTCAGCGGTGTGAGCCACAGATCTGTCTGCTCTTTCAGAGCTGTCCACAACTCTTCAGCATTGTGCGGTTTTTCACCTAAGCATATTAGCTTCAGTACAGCCTGTTGCCGCTTGGCCGAGGCAGTGCTGCAGTGCTTCCAGCTTGTGACTGATGTGGTCATTTCGGAGATGGAGGCTGAAGAGGAGGAGGAGGCTGAGGAGGATGAGTTGCAGGAGCTGTAGACTGTGTGGGAAACCCTGATTGACCTAGGGCCCACACTCCTTGGCGTCGTGAGGACGTGTTCCATCCCAAGGTCCGACTGGGTCCCGGCTTCCACTATGTTAACCCAGTGTGCCATCAGCGAGATGTACCGTCCCTGCCCACAAGCACATGTCCACGTGTCCGTGGTTAGGTGGACTTTACCGGTAACTGCGTTGTTGAGAGCACGGCTAATGTTTTCAGACACGTGCTTGTGTAATGCAGGGACGGCACACCGGGAGAAATAGTGGTGGCTGGGGACCAAGTACCGAGGGACGGCTGTCAGTTTGCGGAATGCTTCCATCTCCACGAGCCTAAAAGGCAACATTTCGAGCGCAAGCAGTCGTGAAATGTGAGAATTTAGTAGTGTGGCCTGTGGGGCATTGGCGGCATATTTGTGCTTGCGTTCCAAGGACTGGGGTATGGAAAACTGAATGCTGCACTGGGACAAGGACATGGACGTGTTTCCTGATGCTGCTACTTGAGAGTGTGCAACGACAGGTGCACGGCAGGAGGTGTCTTCGCATGCACCATGGACAGGGGATTGGCTTGCATGCACAATAGCGGAAGAAGCAATGATGCCACCCGCAGACACTGTATCTGGACACTAGGGTTCGGCCCACAAAGTCGGGTGCTTTGCTGCCATGTGCCTGATCATTCTGGTGGTGGTCAGGCTGGTTGTTTTGCCACCCCTGCTGATGCTGGCCTGGCAGGTGGTGCAAATGGCCTTTTTGGGGTTATCGGCAGAGTCTTTAAAAAACAACCAGACTGGGGAAGACCTAACAGTTGTACTGGCAACTTCCCTCGTGTTAGTGTTACGGGGAACGGTTGCCTGCCTTCTGTCTGCGGCCACCACACTGATTCTTCCTGCCTGTTGGGGTGTTCTGCCTCTGTCCCCCTGTGTGCTGCTCTCTTCGCTCTGCATGACCTCCTACCAGGTTGGGTCAGTTACTGTATCATCCACCACCTCGTCTTCCACTTCCGCACCCTGGTCTTCTTCCTGACTTTCTGGCAATTGTGTCTCATCATCGTCCACCTCTTGTGACACTTTCCCACCGTTGCCTTCGTGTGACCATGGCTGCTCAAATATTTGGGCATCTCTACACGCGATCTCCTCTTGCCCTCCTTCAAGTGGACAGGGCGAGAGGCCCGAATCTATAAATGGAAAAGTGAACAGCTCTTCAGAGTGTCCAAGTGTGGGATCAGTTGTCTCTGGGTACTCGGCATGGTGGGAGGAAGGAGGATCAGGGTGAGGAATATGCTGTCCAGACTCACGGCTACTGAGACTTAACCATGTGGAAGACAGGGTGGTGGTGGTGGTGGCTAAGTGACTGGAAGCATTATCCGCTATCCAACCAACAACCTTTTGACACTGCTCTGGGTTCAATAGTGGTGTGCTGTGGTCCCCTAGAAATTGGGACAGGAAGTGTGGGTGTTTGTTGTCGCACAATTTTGGCTTGCCCACGGCCTTGTCCTCGGCCTCTGCATGCATCATTACCATCACATCCAGTTCCCCGTCCCTTGCCACGTGCCTTGCCCATTTTAAGTGGAGGACAGTATCTTCCATGCTCACTACAAATGACTGAGTTTGGAGTGAACTTATATGTGATCCGTGTGATAGAGAAAACAGAGTTTTAAATACCTGGCCTGTAGGTAAGTAGTTTGAACAGCAAACTGTGGTGAATTGCTTCAATGACACACTAAAGGAAATTTTTAATGGAGGCCAGAAATGGCAGTATTTTCTGACAACGTATATGTGATCCGTTTGACGGAGAAAACAGAGTTTTAAATACCTGGCCTGTAGGTAAGTAGTTTAAACAGCAAACTGTGGTGACTTGCTTCAATGACACACTAAAGGAAATTTTTAATGGAGGCCAGAAATGGCAGTATTTTCTGACATCGTATATGTGATCCGTTTGACGGAGAAAACACAGTTTTAAATAGCTGGATTTCTAGCGCTCTAATATGGAAAGGACCTGGCTGTATTCTGCAGTGCCAACAAGCAAATGGCGCAGAAAAAATGGTGTTCTCTGGATTGCTTTTTAAGCAAATAATGAGGATTAAGATTCAAAGAAAAGTATTCCTGGCTTCTGAGATGTGGGCCTTTGTATAGAAATATCTAACAGCAGTAGAAGGCAGAATTGGAATGGAGCCTCTTGTGCTATATGCACTGCATTCTGCTATATACCTTGCCTGCCTATATACACTGCCTGCCTGATATCTCTGCAGATGGATTAGTCCTCAGAAGGACTGTTTGTTAAGATGGATATGTGTAATGTACGGTTTTTCTCCCTACACTACCTAATACACGATCAAATCTCTCCCTGAAGCAGCAGCACCTTTCCCTACACTGTCTGATCCGGAGTGACTGTGACAAGCATGGCGGCGCCAGGTCTGTTATAGACCTGATGACGCTGTGCGGCCAGCCAATCACTGTAATGCCCACAACCAACATGGCTACGGCATTACAGTGCATGGCAGGCAATCCCTGCATGTTCATTGGCTCTCTGAAGAGCGCCAAACATGCAGGGAGGCGACCCGAGAAATACTCGGCGAGCGCCGAGCATCTCGAGCAGTGAGATGCTCGGGCGAGCACCAAGCATTAGCGAGCATGCTCACTCATCACTAATGCTTAGGCATCCATTCTTACTGTGGCTACTGTCGAACCAACACCTCTTTAGTTTATGTGATTGCCAATGGGCACAGTTGTAGTGTGTAACTAGTCTTGCATTACCCAGAGTCCATAGACCTGCTACAGGGATTATTATGTTAATATAACATTCGTATTTCCACCCTCTGGATTTCTACAGAAAAAAAAGATGATGGTCTTGCAGAGAGAAAACATTAATCTGATCCCTATATTAAAAGATTAAACTTTGAATCTGTTTTTTCAAATTTTGCAAGCACTTTTATTATCTGCAGATTGCCTGCCCGCTACCTGTTACTCAATGGACTCCTGAAGAGTGTGCAGCTCAGAAGCACAAAGCTACTTGTCTGAGGGTGCACATAGAGCTAAGTACCGATTCCAGTAGCCTATACTTTCTATTGAATAAATACTCTGCTTGTGTGCGCATTTAGACAGAAGCTGTACGCCACTGTATTCTGAGCAGCACACTCTTCGGGGTTTATTGAGTGAGCGGTGGGAGACTCAGGAACTGGGCTCCCACCAATCTGCAGACAATTAAAGTCCTATTTGAAAAAATAGAATAAAACTTTAATTACTCTTTAAATATTAGTTTAGAGAATTATCCTAGTTAGTTAGGTATAGTAAATACAAAGGATCTAGAACAGAGAACAAACCTAACCATGAGAAAAAAAGAAATATCCATCTTCTAAAATGCAAGTTTGTATTCTTCACTTGCTACAAAACATATATCCAATAATCTGCCTTCTATATTCAGTGCAAATATGATAAATCTATAAGTTCCCAGGTGCAACTTAGGGTAGGTAGAGATGCAAATAATCACACAATATGAAAGTATCCACATATTAACTGTCTATTATATTTAGGTATCAGCATGTACAGATCAAAATATGACATATGGCATTTACAACATCCTAAAACTAATTACAAGATGAACTGACATATATATGCTGTATCATCAAAAAGAACATATACATATGCTAGATTGTAATCTTTTAACCTGTAGTTTATATATTTACTATGATGCTGCCAAGAGGTCGATTGTACACCACACAGGTCAGTAATATATACAGATGTGCTCAAAAGTTTACATACACCGGCAGAATTTTTCCTTTCTTGGCCTTGTTTCAGGGAATATGAATGATAGCAAAAAAACTTTTTATTCACTGATGGTTATTGGTTGGGTGAAGCCATTTATTGTCAGACTACTGTGTTTTCTCTTTTTAAATCTTATTGACAGCCAAAAACATCCAAATGACCCTGATCAAAAGTTCACATACCCTGGTGATTTTGGCCTGATGACATGCACAGAATTTGACACAAATGGGTTTGAATGGCTACTAAAGGTAACATCCTCACCTGAGACTTGTTTGCTTGTAATCAGTGTGTGAGCATAAAAGCTGAGTGCATTTCTGGAATCCAGAAAGACTCTTGCATCTTTCATCCAGCCACTGATGTTTCTGGATTGTGAGTCATTTAGAAAGCAAAAGAATTGTCAACGGATCTACGGGAAAAGGTAGTTGAACTGTCTAACACAGGAAATGGATACTTCAAGAGGTAGTCACCGGAAATGGTCTTCTGACAATCTTGAGGGAGTTCCCAGAGATTCTTAGCACTTGTTGGCCCTTTTGCCTTCACTCTGTGTTCCAGCTCACCCCAAACCATGTCGATTGGGTTCAGGTCTGGTGACTGTGGAGGCCAGGCCATCTGGCGTAGCACCCCATCACTCACCTTCTTGGTCAAATAGCCCTTACACAGCCTGGAGGTGTGTTTGGGGTCATTGTCCTGTTGAAAAATAAATGATGGTCCAACTAAACGCAAACCGGATGATATAGCGTGCTGCTGCAAGATGCTGTGGTAGCCATGCTGGTTCAGTATGCCTTCAATTTTGAATAAATACCCAACAGTATCACCAGCAAACCACCCCCACACCATCACACCTCCTCCTCCATGCTACACGGTGGGAACCAGGCATGTAGAGTCCATCCATTCACCTTTCCTGCGTCACATAAAGACACGGTGTTTGGAACCAAAGATCTAAAATTTGGACTCATCAGACCAAAGCACAGATTTCCATTGGTCTAATGTCCATTCCTTGTGTTCTTTAGCCCAAACAAGTCTCTTCTGCTTGTTGCCTGTCCTTAGCAGAGGTTTCCTAGCAGCTATTTTACCATGAAGGCCTGCTGCACAAAATCTCCTCTTAACAGTTGTTGAAGAGATGTGTCTGCTGCTAGAACTCTGTGTGGCATTGACCTGGTCTCTAATCTGAGCTGCTGTTAACCTGCGATTTCTGAGGCTGGTGACTCGGATAAACTTATCCTCAGAAGCAGAGGTGACTCTTGGTCTTCCTTTCCTGGGGCGGTCCTCATGTGAGCCAGTTTCTTTGTAGCACTTGATGGTTTTTTCAACGGCACTTGGGGACACTTTTAAAGTTTTCCCAATTTTTCACACTGACTGACCTTGATTTCTTAAAGCAATGATGGCCACTCGTTTTTCTTTACTTAGCTGCTTTTTTCTTGCCATAATACAAATTCTAACAGTCTATTCAGTAGGACTATCAGCTGTGTTTCCACCTGACTTCTGCACAACACAACTGATGGTCCCAACCCCATTTATAAGGCAAGAAATCCCATTTATTAAATCTGACAGGGCACACCTGTGAAGTGAAAACCATTTCCAGTGACTACCTCTTGAAGCTCATCAAGAGAATGCCAAGAGTGTGCAAAGCAGTCATCAAAGCAAAAGGTGGCTACTTTGAAGAACCTAGAATATAAGACATATTTTCAGTTGTTTCACACTTTTTTGTTAAGTATATAATTCCACATGTGTTAATTCATAGTTTTGATGCCTTCAGTGTGAATGTACAATTTTCAAAGTCATGAAAATACAGAAAAATCTTTAAATGAGGTGTGTCCAAACATTTGGTCTGTACTGTATATAAACTTCGGAGCTGCCTGGGCTCTATGCAGCTCCGACGTTTATAAATGGTGGGTGGTCCCGCAGCGCTCAGGACCCCCAGGGTCCTGCAAGCGCTGCGGGTGCGGTGTAGAGCGACAGCTCTGACAGGGGACATCATAGGAACCTGATTGGATCAGGTCCCAATGATGTTAACCCTTTGCTATCTTCTAGATTCCGCGATGAATAGCGATCATGGCATTTAGAAGCTGTTGAGAGGAGAGGGGGTCGTCCACTTACCTCTCTGACGTCCCCCCTGATGTCTGAGAGGACCTGGCGTTGTCATGGCAGCCGGAGGTCACATGACCACCTCAGGGTCTGCCATGTATGGTGTCCTGCTAGGCTCATCCTGCAGCTGAGTCTAGCAGGAGATAATGACAGTTTTACACTGTCAGCTGAGCTCTCATGCAATGCAATACATGTCTATTGCATTGCATGAGAACAGTGATTAGAAAAATAAAAATTGATGTCCCATACAGGGACTAAGTAAAAAGGGTAAAAAAAAGTCTAAAAAATGTTTTCAAACTGCTAAAAAAAATCACAAAGTAAATAAAAATAAACAAGTAAAATATTAAACCAATAAATCCGTATATTTATGCAAAAACAAAAAAAGTACACATATTTGGTATCACCGCGTCCGGAACAACCCGATCTATAAAACTGTCACACTAATTAACCCCTTCTGTGCACACCGTAAAAAAAATAAAAATAAATAAAATAAAATGCGATCAAAATGATAAATGGAAATAAAAATAATACCGCTGAAAACGTCACCTTGTCTCACAAAAAAAATCAGCCATGCAGCTCCATCAGCCGAAAAACAAAAAAAGTTATAGCTCTCAAAATAAAGTGATGCAAAAACATTATTTTTTGTATAAAATAGTTTTATTGTGTAAAAGCATCAAAACATAAAAAAAATGATATAAGTGTAGTATCGCTGTAAACATCCTGACCTGAAGAATAACGCTGCCTTATCACTTTTACCACACGCAGAATGGCATAAAAAGAAACCTCAAAAAACATTTCCTGAATTGTTGGTTTTTGTTCATTTTACCTCCCAAAAAACGGAATAGAAAGCGATCAAAAAATGTCACATACCCAAAAATGGTACCAAAAAATCGTCAACTTGTTCTGCAAAAAACAAGCCATCACATGACTCTGTCGGCTGAAATATGGAAAAATAATAGCTCTCAAAATATGGCGATGCAAAAACTAGATTTTGCAAAAAAAAGCGTTTTTTAGTGTGTGACAGGTGTCAGTCATAAAAACCCGATATAAATCTGGCATCGCTGTAATCACACCGACCCGAAGAATAAAGTCGTCTAATCACTTACACCACACGAGGAATGGCATAAAAAATAAATAAAACCAATTCTTCACCTGCTGCTGATTTGTTTATTATGTCTCCCAAAGATCGCAGTAAGGCTCTGCTCACATTTATCCTGTGCTCTGCGCTGAGCACTTACACCAGGGTTTCCGTGTAAATCTCTGAAATACGTGATTCAGACGGAACCCCTGATGGAAGATTCCCTGTAATGAGGCCGATATAGGCACTGTGGACACCATCTGGCCTGTGATCCCACGGTGTCAGTTATTTTAGGCGTTAATAAAAGTGCGGTTGGCCACAGTTTTGTACACTTATGAAAAAAAGGACACTGCTAAACAGAGGCCAGACTGAGTCCAGAGTAACTCTCCACCCTCATCACATTATGGCAAATGGATCCCGTTGGGGGTTCATCTGAATTACATCACTTGGAGATTTAGATGGAAACCTCGATGTAAGTGACTCGCCCCCTGGGCCGTGGGGCACTCGGATCCGAGCAATAGGGAGACGATGGGGGTAGTAGTGGCGACCCGGTTCCGTGGCTCAGGGTGGTCAGGCCAATGGTAGTCTGCTACGTTCTGCTGATAATGTCCGACTACGCCACCCGTGGATTGCGGTTATTAGGAACCGCCGCTGTATGCAGACCGCTGGGGCTAATGAGGTGTGCAGCTAGGGTAGTGTGACTCCCCACGGGAAGAGTGCGGCCCCAGGGCAGTATAATGGATGGTGGGAGTGATGGTAGTGAGTCCCAGTGCTGATAGTGCTGGAGGAGTGAGGAGCACACAGACAACAGGTTGCAGTCCAGGGTCTTTACTAGAACAGGTAAATTGACCCACAAACAGTCCCAGCTAGGAGGGGACCTGGATGTCTGAGAGCAACGGGGAAATTGGCCCTGGTCAGGGTGAGGGTGTAGGCCTACCGTGCTTTCTGTGCTCCTTCTGGCTCATTATAGGGTAACAGCCCACGTTTCCGAGCTTTCTGTGTATTCTCGCCTGTATGGCCTGCGATGTGGGTTCCTTTCTGCTCCCAGCCTTGTACGGCTTTGCTGGTCCCTTCAATTGTGGCAGGGCCTTCAGGCTTCTTAGGCCAAGGAATATACAGTCCCCTGCGAACTGGTTATCTGCTGGAGAATGTGGAATCCTCCCAGCTTCAGACACCAAAGTCTGGTAAATTAAGTCCTTTCTCTGCCAAGACAGGCTTGCTTCGCCTCTTGTCTCTGGCTTGTGGCTCTCCTCCTGCCACACTTCCTCTTAGGTGCAGTGCAACTGTCTGTCCCTGCTCTGCTCTGGGACAAGTCTCAGTCCTGAGACAGGCCATCAAGTTCTCTCTAACCCTGCCCTCAGCACCAGCTTTTATAGGGGCAGCCTGCTCCCCCTACTGGCCTGAGACAGGAGGCATTGCATGCTAATATTCCCCTGACTAGAGAACCTCCCCCTTGCTCTCAGACACAGCTTTAATTACATTTTGCGGCATCCAGGCCAGGGTGACACATTCCCCCCTAGTGAAATTTAGTACTCCGGGACTAAACAGTAAACAAAGACAATATGCATAACAATAAAACATTAATAGACAGACGACGCACAAATTGAGTTCTTTAGGTCACAGTGTGGCCTGTGACCGGGTGTCCATATCACCAGAACAACGGGAGCCTTAACCAGGTGGGGGTTTGTCCTACCCCAAGTCCTTCACAGTCTTAGTTCATTCCTGGGTTAGGCTCTGAACGCAGTCCATACAAGGTCCCCGTTACAAAAAGTCCATAACCTTTGAGTCCTTACGGTAGCTGCAAGAAACTGAAACACAGAATTACCAAACAAGCATGTAACTTGGCAAACAATTCAACACTTAGCAACAGGGTTATTTACAATTTTAGTACACTCTATATTCTCCAGCGAGCGGGTATCTGCCCCTTTGTGCTCCTGGTTGATCTACGTAGCCCACTGTCTGGTGGTGGACCAACCTGGCTTTCCCCACTAGCGTTAGGGGTACAGCTACCAGCTGGGTGTACAGGTAGGGCAGGCAGCTGTCTGCGGGTCCTTTGGCTTACCGCAGGCATGGCAGGCTCACTGTCAGCAGAGGGTTGATTCTCCTGGGCTGCTGGATCAGGCTCTTCTGCCTCTGGAACCGCTTGCTCCTCTTCACCTTCCGGCTCTGGTGTTGGTTGTTGCTGTGCCGGTTGCAGGAAATGCAGGACGGGTACCACTATAGCATCATTTATTCGAGTCCAGGACTGAGGGAACTCTCCGAGAACGGTGCTGATCATTTCTTCCTTGTCCTCTGTGGGTTCAAGGTCACTCTGATCCTCTTCTGCACTACGGATTTGCTCGGGGCATCTTTTGAGGTGGTCTCTGGAGGCGACACTAGTGGTTTCTCCTCCGTCCTTGGTGATTACGCACACCTTTGGGTTGTCGTGGTCAGACTGCAGTACGGTGTAGGGTTCCCTTTCCCACTGGTCGTCCAACTTATGTAGCCTTCTTTTTCGCTTTAGGACTTGCTCACCAGGTTCTAGGGGACCAGCAGGGGCATGTTGATTGAAGAGTTTTTCTTGCCTCTCTCTCACCTGGGCCAGGCTCTTCTCCACATTCTCCTGTACCTTCTTGTACTGCAGTTGCCTTTCCGTATCCCAGTCCGCATCCGGGGAGGTGTCCTCAGGTATTAGGACTCCCATCTCCAGGTCTACGGGCAGCTTTCCTGGTCTAGCTCGCATCAGGTAAGCCGGGGTGCAGTTTGTAGCATTCACCGGGATATTGTTGTATAGGTCTATCAGGTCCAGCAGTTTTTCTGGACACAGGCTGCGTTCCTACAGGGGCAACGTCTTCAGGAGATCAATGACTATATTGTTCATCTTCTCACACATCCCGTTGGTTTGGGGGTGGTAAGGCGTTGTAAGAATCTTCTTACAGCCATAGAGGTTGCAGAACTCTTGGAAGATTTCAGCCTCGAACGCTGGGCCCTGGTAGGTCAGGACCTGTTCCGGATACCCGTGTGGAGGGCAGAAGTATTGCTGGAAGGCTCTGGCCGCTGTTTGGGCTGTCAAGTCCTTTAACGGGACCACCACTAGAAAACGGGAATAGTGGTCCACGATTGTCAGGGCATAGATGTATCCTGACCGGCTGGGAGCCAATTTGACGTGGTCCAGAGCTACCAGCTCAAGAGGCTGCGTGGTGATGATGGGCCTCAAGGGTGTCTTCTGGCTGACACGGTCCTTCCTCCTTAGGTGACAAGGGCCACAGTCTCTGCACCATTTTTCTACAGCTCCTCTCATGCCGACCCAAAAGAATCTTCCTCTTAGTAGGAACTCCAGTTTCTTCCAACCGAAGTGTCCCGCTCTGTCATGGTAAGCCCCCAGGACCATAGCTGCATCCCTCCTTGGGACCACGTCTTGCCAGGTCAGCTCGTGCGTCCGGTGGTTGACAATCCTTCTGCACAACTTGCCTTCGTAGAGGAACAGCTTGCTCTTCTCCTTCCATAGCTGCTTGGCTTCCTCTGGGGCATCTGGATCTAAGCGGGCGTCTTCCCGGGTCAGCAGATCTTTCACCAGGCGGACTGCAGGGTCACTATCTTGGGTCTCGGCCCAGCTGTGGTGAGGTAGGGGATTCATCATCACAGTTGTTAGATTCTCCTCCTTCACGCGGTGAGAGTGTTGAGCGGCTCCATACCGGTGAAACGCGGGGAGTTCTACCTCCTCCAGCTCTTCTGGGTCTTCGTCACCTTCAGGTAAGTGAGGCATCCTTGATAGGGCGTCCGCGTTGGCGTTGGTTTTGCCTGCCCGGTACTTGATCACGAAGTCATAGTTGGAGAGATGGGCCATCCACCGCTGTTCCAGGGCACCCAGTCTTGCATTGTCCAGGTGTGTCAACGGGTTGTTGTCCATGTACACGGTGAACTTTGCAGAGGCCAGGTAATGCTTGAAGCGTTCCGTCACGGCCCACACCACCGCCAAGAATTCTAGCTTGAAGGAGCTCTAATTCTCCGGGTTCCTCTCGGTGGGCCTCAGCTTCCGGCTGGCGTATGCGATCACCCGTTCTCTGCCCTGTTGGTTTTGGGACAGTATGGCTCCCAGTCCCACATTACTGGCGTCCGTGTGGAGAATGAAAGGCTGGCCGTAATCAGGGTAGGCCAGGATCTCATCCCCCGTGAGGGACATCTTTAGCAGGCGGAAGGACTCCTCTTCCGGTTTATCCCACTTGAGGGGTGGCTTTTGACTTCGGGACTTAGACTGTCCGATCAGGAGGTCCTGCATAGGAGCTGCCAACTTAGTGAACCCGGGGATGAACCTTCGGTAGTAGCCTACCAACCCGAGAAACTGTCTCACCTCCTTGATGTTCGAGGGGCTTGGCCAGCTCTTGATTGCCGTGACCTTGTCAGGGTCGGGGGCCACTCCTTCCGCGCTAACCACGTGCCCTAGGTAGTGGACCTTTGGTTTCAGCAGGTGACACTTCAATGGTTTCACCTTCAGGCCATAGCCTGCCAGGGCTTCGAACACCTCAGCCAGGTGTTTGAGATGGTCCTCGTAGGTCTTTGAATAGACGGTCACGTCGTCCAGGTAAAGGAGGACCATCTCGAATGTTTCGGTGCCCTAGACAGCATTCCATCAGCCGCTGGAAGGTCCCTGGTGCGTTGCAGAGCCCGAAAGGCATACAGTTGAACTCACTCAGTCCCATCGGGGTGGTGAAGGCGGTCTTCTCCTTGTCAGCCTCTGCCACAGGAACCTGCCAGTACCCGCTAGTAAGGTCCAAAGTAGAAAAGAAGTTAGCAGATTTTAGTGCGGCTAAAGACTCCTCTATTCTAGGCAGCGGATATGCGTCTTTGTGGGTGATACGGTTGATTTGTCTATAGTCCACGCACATTCTCATGGTGCCGTCTTTCTTTTTCACCAGAACCAAGGGGGCTGCCCAGGGGCTACAGCTATCTCTAATGACCCCAGCTTCCTTCATTTCTCTTAGCATGCCCTTTGCGTTCTGATAGTGTGCAGGGGGTACAGGTCTGTGTCTTTCTTTTATCGGTGGGTGGCTCCCTGTGGGGATGTGGTGTTCTATCCCCTTTACTCTGCCGAAGTCTAGCGGGTGCTTACTAAAGACTCTCTCGTACTCCTGAACCACCCGGTAGACTCCTTGTTTTTGGTGCAGGGGAGTGGAGTCAGCATCCACATGGAGTTTCTGGCACCAGTCCTCCTTTTGTTTCTGGGAGCCATTACCCTCCGCCTGAGGAGATGGAGGCAAGGGTTCCACGGCCCTGATAGCTTTGTGTTCGACGACAAACAGTTTGGCGAGTGTAGCGTACCTGGGTAAGTGTACTTCCCTCTCCCCAATGTTGAGGATGCTGACGGGCACCCTCCCATGACGGACATCAACCACCCCCTGGGCTGTCAAAATGGTGGGCCTGCTGTCTGAGTACACGGGTTCTACCATGGCTTGGTAGTCTCTACCTCTCAACCCGATTGCAGTCCGACACCAGATCATCATTTCACTTTTGGGAGGCATGGAAATGGGGAATGGGTCACTCAGTCTTACGCTACCGATCTCACCACCAGACAGTTCTACCTGCTGCCGTCTCATCAGGGCTTTTATCTCCTTGTTGAGGACTCTCTGTTGGCTGGAACTAGCATTCACCGCCACCTGTTGTAAGATTACAATTACCTCTGAAAGATAATTTTCAATTACATTAGTACCCACAGTTATTTTAGGGTGACTTTCACGACGGTCAATGTCCACAATAATCACTCCCTGTGCCGGTAGTTCAACTTTACCAATTTTAATGGTCATCTCCTGGAACCCCATCTGCGGCACGGGTAAGCCATTACTGGCGATGATGCTCAAGTTACTGTCTGGATACCGTGTGATATCAGCATCAGTCCAATACTGCTTAAAAAGTCCATAAGGGATAGTGGTTACTTTGTGACCAAGTATCCAGCAAGGCGCTCATGGGGATACCGTCCAGCACCATGGGTAAAACCGGGCGCCCCCCAATGTACTTATTACGCCAATTGTAAAGGCCTGGTGATCTTATGCCTGGGGGTTGGCCCTCTGCCCCAGGTTGGACCCGTTTAAATTACAGTACCTGGAAATGTGTCCGGGCTGGTTGCATCGACGGCAAATGGGCTGTCCACCCTCTGCGTAGCGGTCTGTGGGCCTCCCTCGGAACGACGGGATCCTCCTCTGTCGACGCCACGGGACATCCTCCGGACTTGAAGCCAGCTCGATGGGTCTTGACGGGTCCACTTGCAACGCCTGGACGGTCCTGGTCAACGCCGCGACGCTCCTGGTCAGCTCCTGGACTTGGTGGTACAGGTCTTTCGACGGGGCTTGGTTCAAGGCCTGTGCATCAGCCCCCACGGGGTCCATAGAGGAGGGCGCCGCCTCCTGGTGGTAGGTGAGAGCAGGGCGCCGGGGGTTTATAGCGCCACTGGTTGCAGATTCACGGAGCACCCTTATGGCCCTGTCCTTAAATTGGGCAAAGGTCAGGTCGGGGTTCTGAAAGAACATGAGGCGCAGTTGGGCCCTGTGGGCGCTAGACAGCAGACCTTCTATGAATTGTTCTGTTAGCAGCTTATCCGTTTCCTGCACACTGCCAGGGTCAGTTTGTTGAATAGCCCTCAGGGCTTCCTGCAGATTTAGGGCATAGTCTCTGATGCTGTCCTGTGCCCGCTGCTTACATCCATAGAACCTCATTTTAATTTCAACAGAGGTACGTGTCAAAGGTACCCCGCAGCCGGGCCAGAATACCCTTCACGGTCCTTTTCTCCTCAGTGGGCCATGATTTTACCTCCCTTTGGGCTGCGCCAGTTAACTGCCCTGTCAATATGCAGACCTTCTGTTCCTCTGTCAGGGGGTAAACCTGGAACAAACTGTACAGCCTTTCCTTAAAGTCAGTTAGGGCATGGGGCTCCCCTGAGTACTTGGGCAGCCAGGCCGCTCCAGGGATGTAGGGCAGGGAAAAGGGCATCACCGCAGCTGCAGCCACGTTGGTGGTAGTGGGCGCCTCTGTGTCCGACATCTTCCTCCCCCCTAGTTAAGCGTGGCCTACCTTCCGACGATCCTCTTCTGTAGGCCGCGGCTCCGCTGCTGCTGCTATGGACGAGGACCTGGCGTAGCGTCCTGATGACATCAGCATCGCTCTCTCTCCCTTCCAGGACCTTGCGCAGCGTCGGTGCATGGGGCGGAGATTCGGATCTCGCGCGGTTTTGACGTCCACGCCCCTCTTCTTCCCGCGCGGCGTCCTGAAGATGGCGTCCGATGGCGGGAAACAGCTGCGGATGGCGGGAAGACGGCGGAAGACGGCGGGAAACGGTCCAAGATGGCGTCTGATGGCGGGAATCGACTCCCGACGGTGGGAAACTTCGCCACAGGTAAGTTACAAAAGTCTTTTTCAGGCACACAGTACCCGGTGGTTACGGGCACGAAATCCTGCTGACTACGCCAAAGCTGACTCGCCCCCTGGGCCGTGGGGCACTCGGATCCGAGCAATAGGGAGACGATGGGGGTAGTAGTGGCGACCCGGTTCCGTGGCTCAGGGTGGTCAGGCCAATGGTAGTCTGCTACGTTCTGCTGATAATGTCCGACTACGCCACCCGTGGATTGCGGTTATTAGGAACCGCCGCTGCATGCAGACCGCTGGGGCTGATGAGGTGTGCAGCTAGGGTAGTGTGACTCCCCACGGGAAGAGTGCGGCCCCAGGGCAGTATAATGAATGGTGGGAGTGATGGTAGTGAGAGTCCCAGTGCTGATAGTGCTGGAGGAGCAAGGAGCACACAGACAACAGGTTGCAGTCCAGGGTCTTTACTAGAACAGGTAAATTGACCCACAAACAGTCCCAGCTAGGAGGGGACCTGGATGTCTGAGAGCAATGGGGAAATTGGCCCTGGTCAGGGTGAGGGTGTAGGCCTACCGTGCTTTCTGTGCTCCTTCTGGCTATCTCCTCATTATAGGGTAACAGCCCACGTTTCCGAGCTTTCCATGTATTCTCGCCTGTATGGCCTGCGACGTGGGTTCCTTTCTGCTCCCAGCCTTGTACGGCTTTGCTGGTCCCTTCTGTTGTGGCAGGGCCTTCAGGCTTCTTAGGCCAAGGAATATACAGTCCCCTGCGAACTGGTTATCTGCTGGAGAATGTGGAATCCTCCCAGCCTCAGACACCAAAGTCTGGTAAATTAAGTCCTTTCTCTGCCAAGACAGGCTTGCTTCGCCTCTTGTCTCTGGCTTGTGGCTCTCCTCCTGCCACACTTCCTCTTAGGTGCAGTGCAACTGTCTGTCCCTGCTCTGCTCTGGGACAAGTCTCAGTGCTGAGACAGGCCATCAAGTTCTCTCTAACCCTGCCCTCAGCACCAGCTTTTATAGGGGTAGCCTGCTCCCCCTACTGGCCTGAGACAGGAGGCATTGCATGCTAATGTTCCCCTGACTAGAGAACCTCCCCCTTGCTCTCAGACACAGCTTTAATTACATTTTGTGGCATCCAGGCCAGGGTGACACATAAGTGCTCAGCCTAGAGCGCCGGATAAATGTTATGTAAAATGTTCCCAATAAAAGCTTCAACTCAGTCCTCAAAAAAAGCTAGTCCCCACTCAGGTCCCTTATCTGTTAAAAATATAAGGGACTTCCAAGTTACTGGTAGCAGAAAGGCTCTGGAAAAGCGAAATGGCCCTTGCCCCCCAAAAGAAATTTAGAAAATTTTGTGCTCCCAAATCCAAATGCCTCCCTCCCTTCTGAGCCCCACAACATGCCTAAACTACATTTAGCGATGTAGAGTGCTTGCCTCATTTACAAGTGCATGTCTCCAGAAGCACGAGCTGGGCACAACATACTGGTCACTACAGCGTACTGGTCACTTCAAAGGCTATTTGAAATTTTCACTCAGCAACATCCACTTCTGCTTGTTTCTGGAAAAGACCCATGGAGTCAAAATCGTCACTACACCTGTAGGTAAATTCCCAAAGGGGTATAATTTCCAAAATGGGGTCACTTAAGGGGGATTCTGCTCTTCTAGCACTTAGGGGCTGTGTATATGGAGTCCGCAAGCTATTCTACAATAATTTGTTCTTCAAGAGTCAAATAGCGCTCCGTCCCTTCTGGATCTCGCCGTATGGCTAAGCGGTACGGTACAGCCACATATGGGCTATTGCCACGTTTAGAAGAAATTGTGTGACACATTTCGGCACCATTTTTACCCATTACCTTGTGTGAAAATGTAAAATCTGAGGCTAAAACATTTTTTTGAGGTAAAAATATAATTATGTTTTCTTCACTGCCCAATGGTATAAATTTAAAAATTAACACAGCCAACACAGCGCTCCTTTCTCTTCCGAACCCTGACGTACACCAAAGAAGTAGTTTTCCCTCACATATTGGGTATCGGCGTACTCAGGAGAAATTGCACAACAAATTTCATGGTGCAATTTCTCCTGTTACCCTTATGATAATGCAAAATTAAGGGACAAAAAACGTTTTTGTGGGAAAAATGTGAAAATTTTATTTTTACGGCTCAATATTATAAACTTCTGTGAAGCACCTGGGGGTTCAAGGTGCTCACCACACATCTAGATAAGTTACCTGAGGGGTCTAGTTTCCAAAATGGTGTCACTTGTGGGGGGTTTCCACTGTTTAGGCACATCAGGGGCTCCCCAAATGCAAAATGGCGTCCGCTAATTATTCAAACAAATTTTACATTCAAAAAGTCAAATGACGCTCCTTCCCTTCCATGCATTCAAACAGTGGTTTTCCCCCAATATGGGGTATCGGCATACTCAGGAGAAATTGCACAACAAATTTCATGGTGCAATTTCTCCTGTTACCCTTATGATAATGCAAAATTAAGGGATGAAAAACTTTTTGTGGGAAAAATGTGAACATTTTATTTTTACGGCTCAATATCATAAACTTCTGTGAAGCACCTGGGTGTTCAAGGTGCTCACCACACATCTAGATAAGTTCCCTAAGGGGTCTAGTTTCCAAAATGGTGTCACTTGTAGGGGGGTTTCCACTGTTTAAGCACATCAGGGGCTACCCAAATGCGACATGGCGTCCGCTAATTATTCAAACAAATTTTACATTCCATTTTTTCCTGTTACCCTTGTGAAAACAAAAAAATTGGGTCTAAATTAACATTTTTGTGAAAAAAAGATAAATGTTCATTGTTTTCTTCCACATTCCAAAAATTCACATGAAGCACCTTAAGGGTTAATAAACTTCTTGAATGTGGTTTTGAGCACCTTGAGGGTTGCAGTTTTTAGAATGGTGTCACTTTTGGGTATTTTCTGTCATAAAGGCCCCTCAAAGTCACTTTAAATAAGATGTGGTCCCTAAAAATATGGTTTTGTAAATTTTGTTGGAAAAATGAGAAATAGCTGGTCAACTTTAAACCCTTAGAACTTCCTAACAAAAAAAAATCTTGGTTCCAAAATTGTGCTGATGTAAAGTAGACATGTGGGAAATGTTATTTATTAACTATTTTGTGTGACTTATCTCTCTGATTTAAGGGCATGGAAATTCAAAATTTGAAAATTTCAAAATTTTCAAAATTTTTGCCAAATTTCTGATTTTTTCACAAATAAACGCAAGTGATATCAAAGAAATTTTACCACAATCATGAAGTACAATATGTCACAAAAAAACAGTCTCAGAATCAGGGTGATCCGTTGAAGCGTTGCAGAGCTATTACCTCATAAAGTGACAGTGGTCAGAATTGAAAAAATTGGCCTGGTCACGAAGGCGAAAACAGGCTCTGGCGCGAAAGGGTTAACAAATGGAAAATCAGAGGCTCTGTAAAAACCAAACCACGGTCAGGTAGACCAACAAACATTTCGGCCACAACTGCCAGGAAATAATATAGCAAGGCGAGTACACAAATACTCGCAATATAGCGAGTAATCCGAATACCGTACTATCCGTGCAAATAGTAACGAATACACTCGCTCATCACTAGCAGTAGGAATTCCTTTCAAAAACAGAATTTAGCTATGAACAATTGCAACAGGCTAGTATTTTAATACTCAGCTCTGAAATGCAGCTCACATGTGGAATCTGCAAAGAAAACCATTCTGAAATGGTTGGGAAGATGGTTGGAAAATGTACAGTGGTGGCCAAAATACTCAGTTTCTTCCTGAAAATGATTGCAATGACAAATTCTTTGGTATTATTATCTTCATTTAATTTGCTTGCAAGGAAATACACAAAAGAGAATGAAGCAAAAATCAAATCATTGATCATTTCACACAAAACTCCAAAAATGGGCCAGACAAAAGTATTGGCACCCTCAGCCTAATACTTTGTTGCACAACCTTTAGACAAAATAACTGCTAACAACCGCTTCCGGTAACCAGCTCTGCTGGAATTGCAGACCATTCTTCTTTGGCAAACTGCTCCAGGTCCCTGATATTTGAAGGGTGCCTTCTCCAAACTGCCATTTTGAGATCTCTCCACAGGTGTTCTATGGGATTTAGGTCTGGACTCATTGCTGGCCACCTTAGAAGTCTCCAGTGCTTTCTCTCAAACCATTTTATAGTGCTTTTGGAAGCGTGTTTTGAGTCATTGTCCTGCTGGAAGACCCATGACCTCTGAGGGAGACCCAGCTTTATCACACTGGGCCCTACATTATGCTGCAAAATTTGTTGGTAGTCTTCAGACTTCATAATGCCATGCACACGGTCAAGCAGTCCAGTGCCAGAGGCAGCAAAGCAACCCCAAAACATCAGGGAACCTCCGCCATGTTTGACTGTAGGGACCGTGTTCTTTTCTTTGAATGCCTCTTTTTTTTTCCTGTACACTCTATGTTGATGCTTTTTCCCAAAAAGCTCTACTTTTGTCTAATCTGACCAGAGAACATTCTTCCAAAACATTTTAGGCTTTCTCAGGTAAGTTTTGGCAAACTCCAGCCCGGCTTTTTTATGTCTCGGGTTAAGAAGTGGGGTCTTTCTGGGTATCCTACCATACAGTCCCTTTTCATTCAGACGCCGATGGATAGTACGGGTTGACACTGTTGTACCCTCGGACTGCAGGGCAGCTTGAACTTGTTTGGATGTTAGTCAAGGTTCTTTATCCACCATCCGCATAATCTTGCGTCGAAATCTCGTCAATTTTTCTTTTCCGTCCACATCTAGGGAGGTTAGCCACAGTGCCATGGGCTTTAAACTTCTTGATGACACTGCGCACGGAAGACACAGGAACATTCAGGTCCTTGGAGATGGACTTGTAGCCTTGACATTGCTCATGCTTCCTCACAATTTGGTTTCTCAAGTCCTCAGACAGTTCTTTGGTCTTCTTTCTTTTCTCCATGCTCAATGTGGTACACACAATGTGGTTGAGTCAACTCTAATCCATGTTAACTGGCTGCAAGTGTGATTTAGTTATTGCCAACACCTTTTAGGTGCCACAGGTAAGTTACAGGTGCTGTTAATTACACGAATTAGAGAAGCATCACATGATTTTTCAAGCAGTGCCAATACTTTTATCCACCCCGTTTTTTAGGTTTGGTGTGGAATTATATCCAATTTGGCTTTAGGACAATTCTTTTTGTGTTTTTTCATTGAAGACAAATTAAATGAAGAGAATAATACCAAAGAATTTGTGATTGCAATCATTTTCAGGAAGAAACTGAGTACTATCTGACAGAATTGCAGGGGTGCCAATACTTTTGGCCACCACTGTATGTTGGGAAGATTATAAGGGCAGAGGTTCTGTATTTTATGGAGTTGTTCAAAAATATTTCCATTTTGCCGTCTTAAAAACCTGATTTATACTTTAATACAATCTGAAATCTAGTTAACTCTTCAAATAGCATTATTAGTCATTACCTTTGATATATATCTACAATTTAGGCTACTAGTATGCAAGCTAAAATAACTCTGTCGAATTATTGGAAGAGTCCCTTTGTCCCATTACTAGAGGAAGTCATTTCTTCTATAAATATATTTCTTATTATTAACTATCTTATACTACTTTCATAAAAATCTGGGGGCCATGGCTTACAAGTACTTATTGCTTCCCCTTTTTGAGCTAAGCATTTCATCCATATAGCTTCCTATGAACAGGTGTCTGAACAGTTTGGCCTGGATCCTGCTCTGCCCCATCTATATAGAGGTCTTCTGACACAAAATGAGGTTTCAATACTACAGATAAGGCCGTCCTGATTGGGTATACCTTGTCGCGATGGCTTTTTTTTAACAAAATAGTGTTAACTAAGTATCCCATGTTATTTACATATGCTATTATTATTTACTTATTTACTTACTACAGGGTATATGCTCATTTAGTTTTTTCTTGGGGTTTGTCTGTTAAATAGCCACAGTGTGAACATGCTTCTACACAGTGAACATATACAAATTTAAGTTCCTGCTCATTTCTTTGCTTTTGTTAAAAGGAACCTGTACAGTCTCATATGTGAACAGCATGTTATAGAGAAGAAGACGCTGAGCAGAATGATATATAGGTTTGTTTGAAAAGATTCAGTATAACTTTGTTTGTATCCCTGAGTCTAGTAGGGGTTTCTACCCAGTGACTGACTGTCAATTACTGAAAAGGGCTGCCAACTGGAATTGTATACTTATTATGTTATTGTGTATTAGTCTACAAAATCTTAATAAAAACAATTAAACCATACTGAAGGGAGCTTGATAGTGCTACAAAAAAAAGAGCTATCATTATTCTCACCTATGCCGCGGTGCAGTCCGATGGGTGTCTCTGGTCTTGATCCAGCGCCTCATCTTTTTGCGATTGCCGTCCTTCTTCTTGCTTCATGTTGATGACGCATCCTGCATCATCCAGACATCCTCCATCACAATCCTGTACGCGTGCACTGCGGGCAGAGCAATGTATTGTAGTGCGCATGTGCTGGTGTTCTTTGCTCTTTACCCTCTCATGCGCATTACAGTACTTTGCTCTGCGCTCTTCAGGACAGAGAGAAGTACACCTGCGCAGGAGCACGATGGAGGGCACTGTGTGGATGACGCAGGATGTGAAGCAAGGAGGAGGATGGGGCTCGCAAGAAGACAGGAGGAGCTGGATCAAGACTAGAGACGCCCATCGGACCGCAGCGTAGGTGTGTATAATTAAATCTCTATTTTGTGTTATGTACAGTGTGGCGCCCCTGATGGTTCGACCGCCACAGGGATGCTGCACTTCTCTAATGGAGTCTAGTGTTCCTCCTCTGAGGTAAGAACAGTGTGATAGTCGTGACCCAAACCTTGCATCCAACACCACATTTCTCCACCAGAGGGGGCTAGTATGCACTACGTGCTGCCCTCCTGGTTACAAGGAGACTCAGGAACCAAGAGTTAGGGGAACCAGTTAGTGGGTGAGAGTGGAGAACTTACTATTTAGTTACACTTTAAATGTCTTATTTAATAAAAAGCCATTTTGGTCTTAAGGTCTTTGATCATTCTTTGATCATACATTGACAATTTTTATGCTGTCAATTGCTGAGTGGTACTGTGATCTCCCACCCTAACGTGGATCCTGTGTGGGCCTGCATCGGATTGAGAAACAGCCCTCGTACCCCGGCCTTGGGACGAGGGGCAGGTTGTAGACAAGGAATGTCTCGACCCGGTCAAGGACCAGTACCAAGAAGGCCCGGAGCTTAAGAGTGTGGCTCCATAGCAAATGGATCCCGGGGAGGATGCAGACGGAGCGGCGTACGCCACCTGTCCTCACCAACTGATATATTCAGAGGGAGTCCGGCTTCAAGAGGGGTATTGGCCCCCGACACCCGACCTTGCTACTCCATGTCCTGGTTGGGAAAGCCCGGTAGGCCCTGAGGATCCCACTGGGTATCGGAAGGAGCGGAGCTGCCACCCGTACCCTTGTTCTGAGAGGAGCTCAGAGGGAGACCCGGCCTATTCGCACACACATGGGCAGGAAAGGATTCGGTCTGTAGTTCAGGAACACTCTGGTGTAGGGTCCCGATTGAATGCTGGACTTACTCGGAGGTCGTTGGACCCCCGTCCCTGGTGACCGCAGGACTCCGCAGGGAGCAGGGAGTCGCCTTCCTTCTGCCAACTCTAAAGTGAGTAAAGCCTTGGAAGTTCACCCCTATGGCCTCCGGACTGTTTATCCTGCGCCACACCGCGCGACGCGGCATCCGTTCTCCTCTACTACTACCCCCTCCACCCTGTCTCTCTGCCTTGAGGCCCTGCTCCACCTGTGGGGAGTCGTAATAACTATGGCCGCCATACCACCATGCCTCAGCGGACTGCAGCGGCGCTGATGGCCTTCACCAGATGCCACAGGTGGCGTAGTCGTAAATCAGCCACTCAACCCGGATAAGCCCACACCATCCTTTTAATGTGATGGCCCTGAGCATGGGTCGGGTCCGGGCCATGGCTACACCCCATCTCTCCATCATAGGACCCGACTCCGAGTCCCCCATCTCCAAGGGTAAAGAAAAGGGCTTTTCGAGTAGAGGCGTCACAATCTGGCGTAGTTGGCAGGATCACGTGCCCGCAGCAAAGGAAGGAATTACCCATTGCTACCGGGTACTGTGAGCCTTACACCTTGAACTTTTGTTTTACACCTAAAATGGCACCCGCCCAAGAAGAACAGGTGCCATAGTGCTGTGAAAAGACTGTCTTCAAACACCTCCCATCATGGGCTGGGCTCCCGCTTGGCACCAAAAATGTGGACTGCCCCTTCCATCAGAGACTCTCCGCGGGGTAATGCCCGTCAAACCAGATGGGCTGAACGAAGGCGGGCCTGTCAACATGCCGCCCAGGAACCGCCCCGAAAGAGGAGGAAGAAGAAAAGTAACAAGGTGCGGCCATTGCAGTCGGAGGTTGGCATTCTTCAGAGGCAGATATGGATGCTTCTGCAGCGCAACCCACCGAACCTTCTGAACCAGGTTCAGGCCCTTCACCCGGCAGGGAGCGAGGCAGCAGTGTTCTCACAGCATGAGATTTCGAATTTCTCCAGCAGGAAGCCCCGGGTCTCTTGCTAAGACAGAGAGAGGCCCAGGAGGCGGCGATGGCTGCGTGGCGGGAAGAGATGTTGCTACGTGTCCAGGCCCGCCGCCGAGGAGTTGAAGTCCCAGGACAAGGAGACGCGGTGACAGAGGTCGTGAGCGGCCCAGCGGCGGGTGACTGTGTTACCCCTGCCCTGGCTGCAGAGCCTACCATCCCTATCCTGGACCTCATGGCTGAATACCTCATACCCCACGCGGCCACCTGGGAGCAGGTCTTAGCTCCGGAGCTGCAAGCGGCAGCTATAGGTGGAGACCTGCGATGCTGCCCTACTTCTGAAACCGAAGCGCCTGAAGCTGCAGAGGTGTCCACCGGCTCTAACCCGGATTGGTCCGCGCTTTCAGAGGACCCGCAGCAACCCATGATGACACCGTTACCCGCACCAGCAGTAATCTGGCCGGAGGCTGCAGAGAGGGCCTGGGACAACCAGGGGGGGGACCTGATAGGCTTCCCCCGGGAGACCCGGGCTGAAGCGCACAGGAGGAGCCAGTGGTGCAGCGACCAAATATTCCAGCTCGCTCGGGAGCAACGTCAACAGGAGCTCCGCTGCGAGCGCCTCGAGGTCCGGGCCAAAGGTGCTAAATTCCGGGCTCGTCACGAGGAGGCCACCAGTCCCAGTCCCCGAGTGGAAGGGCAAGTCGTCCGCTTCCACCATGAGGCGGGGTGGGGGTTCATGAGGAGTCCCCAGTACCAGGACGATGTCTTTGTCAGTCGGCGGGACGTCGAGCCGCGTCTGAAGAAGGGACACCCTGGCCGGAACCTCTTCCAGGGCGATATAGTGACCTTTTCTCGCCACCAAGGGATGCGGGGGTGGTACGCCCTGGATGTACACAAAGTGTCCGGGAGCGATGCCCCCTCGCGCTCGGCCTCAGGGGACAGGTCAGCCTCCGTCGGGAGGAACGAGCCTTTTCCCAGGAGGGAACCCGAGGTTTAAGCAGCCCTGGCTGTTGCAAGTTGTTACAAGTTAATGTGTTGACATTTCTATTTTTCTTACTTTATAACTAGTGTTGAGCCACCCCCCGTAGTGTTCAAGTTCTGTTCGGTTCGTCAAACACCCGTATGTTCGCCGAACTGTTTGCCGAACAGTTCATTGAACTGTTCGTCGAACACCTTCGAACACCGTTAAAACCAATGGCAGGCAAACAAAAACACATAGAAACACATAGAAAACACATAGAAAATAATTCAGAGGTGTCCAAAAGCTGACAAACTGCTCAGAAAACACAACTAACACATGGAAAAGTGACAAGTACATAAAGTCATGCAAAAAGAAAAGAGGTGGAGGAGTAAAAGGAGGGGGAGACACAGATATAGGCATGTCATGCCCTTCTAAAACCAAAAAAGTGCAAAGCCGACACAGCCAGTCCGTTCCTGCCCGTGCGACCTCTGTGTCGCTGAGTTTGTGCCAGAGCCGCGGTGGACCCTGACAGCCAGCCCCCCTCTCCCAATACTGGTGCCTGTCCACTGGTGGGTCGAGCGAGCCCCCCAGTGGTGGAGGCAGGTCTAATATTTTTAATTTAAATTGTCTCTCTAATTTGCATGAGTACACCTTAAATCCTTTTACAAGGATCTATTGGAGGGCAAGTCTCATGCCAGCAGCCGCGGTAATTCCAGCTCCAGTAGCGTCCACTAAAGCTGCTGCAGTTAAAAAGCTTTTATAAGGATCGAGCTTGGCGGTCCACCACAAGACATCCTACCACCAGTCCTAGCCCCTGTGCCTTCGGATGCCTCTCGATGCTCTTCACTGAGTGTCCCGGGGGCCCGAAGCATTTCCTTTGAAAAAATTAAGTGTCCAAACTACAGGTGGTGTTGCTTGCTTAACAGCTGGGATAATCCGCTGACTAGCAGACACTGCTACTAGGCACAAAGTATTTCCTGGGCTAGATGCAGTTAAAAATTTGTAATTAGATACTCTCGTTGGATGCTGAGAAAGCATTCCATAGAGTCTCCTGGCACGCCATATATTATTCTCTTAAAAAGCTTGGGGTAGGGGTCTAGGGGACCCTTTTATAGGCAAAATCACGGCCCTGTATCACAAAACGTCACCTAGGCTGAAGATAAATGGAACATTTTCATCACCTTTCATAATCACCAATGGGACAAGGCAGGGATGTCCTCTGTCCCCTCTCTTATACACCCTAGTGATGGAGCACCTGCTCTCATCAAATCGCCATAACCCCAATATTAGGTGGATTGAGGTGGGAGTACAAGTGCTCTGCATTTGCTGATGATGTCCTAGTATATATCACTCAATCACATATATCCGTCCTTGCTGTTATGGCTGAAATAGATCACTTTGTTACATGGTCAAATTTTAAGATCAATGCAGCGAAGTCTGAGGCCCTCGATGTCTCCCTCCCCAAATCCATACAGGATTCCATCCAGTCCAACTTTCCCTTTGCCTGGCCCTCTCAGGGTATCAAATACTTAGGAATTCGTATTCATAGAGACCTCTCCCGTCTATGCTATCTTAATTTTGGGCCCTTTATTGAACAACTCCATACAGACCACGGTTGGCAAGTTAGAACTGTAAGATTCACTACGTGAACCACTGGTGTTTTGTGGAGAAGCACATGTACACTGTGTTCCAAATCATTATGCAAAAAGTGTTTAGGAGTGATAAGGTAAGAATTTTTTTGTTTGTCAGTTAAACTCATTGATGGTGATGTGTGTCAGGGCTCTTTATATCACTGTAAGCAATTGCAGACACCTGTGCTAATTAGTTTGGCAGGTGTGTCCAATGAAAGGCAAGACTACTTAAGAAGGCTGTCCCACATTATTAAGCAGCCTACATTTTCTGCCAAAATGAGAAAGAAAAAGGATGTGTCGGCTGCTGAGAAGCAACAAATTGTGGAGAGTTTAGGTCAAGGCATGACTACAATCAATATTGCCAAGACACTTCATCCTGATCATCGCACAATCAAGAAGTAAGTAGCTGACTCACAGTACACACGTGTGCGTGATGATAAGGGAAAATTGAGGACTCTTTCCTACAGGCAATTATGCCAGGTTAAAAGAGCAGCGGCAAAAAAGCCTTGTCATAGCAGCAGACAAGTTTTTGAAGCTGCTGGTGCCTCCAATGTCCCCAGAACAACAAGATGCAGGTTCCTTCAGAGGTTTACAACTGTGCGTAAGCCATCCTGTCGACCTCCTCTATCCACTGTACACAAGCAGAAACGGCTCCAGTGGGCCAAACAATACATGAAGACTGACTTCAAAACTGTTTTGTTCACCAATGAGTGCCGTGCAACGCTCGATGGTCCAGATGGATGGAGTGGAGGATGGCTGGTTGATGGACACCCCATGCAAACACGGCTACGGCGCCAACAAGGAGGAGGTGGAGTAATGTTTTGGGCTAGAATCATGGGGAGCGAGATTGTCAGCCCCTTTAGGATCCCTGAAGGGGTAAAGATGAACTCCATAATGTATGTGGAGTTTCTCAAACAGCACTTCCTGCCATGGTTTAAGAAGAAGAACCGTGTATTCCGCAGCAAGATCATTTTCATACATGATAATGCACCATCTCATGCTGCACATAACACATCTGCATCTCTGGCTGATATGGGCATAAAAGGGGACAAACTTATGGTGTGACCCCCATGCTCCCCTGACCTCAACCCCATTGAGAACCTCTGGAGCATCATCAAAAGGAGTGTCTATGATGGCGGAAGGCATCAAAAGGAGTGTCTATGATGGCGGGAGGCAGTTCACATCTAAGCAACAACTCTGGGAGGGTATTCTGTCCTCATGCAAAACAATTGAAGCAGAAACCATCCAAAACCTGACAAATTCAATGGATGAGAGAGTTCAGAAGCTCCTTTCGAACAAGGGGTCCTATGTGCAAATGTAACATCACCTAGAATAAAGTTTTGAGTTGAAAACGGTTTGATTTCAGTCTCTAATAACCTGCTAATGCTTATAATTTCAAAAATGACCATTTTTTTGTTCTTTACTTAAATGAAAAGGTTGATCGAACAGTGTGGGGCATCTAAGAGTGTGGCAACCCAGTAGTCAGGATTATTTTGAATTCTGACAATCTGAGGGTCATATTGCACTTAGTGCAGCAAGAAGGAACTCATGTGTCTTGCGCATCTAGGAGCCTCAAAATTATTTTCCGGGCTAGATGCAGCTAAAAATGATTATTTATTTGTAATCTGGTGGAGCTTAGCATAGATGGCCTAATAGAATCAGTACTGCAAACTGCTACAAGGCCCAAATTATTTTCCAACCAAGACACAGATAAACATGATTAGTAATTTTAAATCTGGTGGAGTTTAGTATAGATGGCCTAATAGAATCAGTACTGCAAACTGCTACAAGGCCCAAATTATTTTCCAGCCAAGAAACAGATAACCATGATTATTAATTTTAAATCTGATGGAGTTTAGTATAGATGGCCTAATAGAATCAGTACTGCACACTGCTACAAGGCCCAAATTATTTTCCAGCCAAGATACAGATAAACATGATTAGTAATTTTAAATCTGGTGGAGTTTAGTATAGATGGCCTAATAGAATCAGTACTGCACACTGCTACAAGGCCAAAATTATTTTCCAGCCAAGATACAGATAAACATGATTAGTAATTTGAAAGCTTAAAATGGTTGGTGAGGTGATTTGAACAAATCATCAAGCTTTTACTCTCCCAAGGATGACACAGGGGTAAAAAAGTGATTTCGGAGCCATGATTTGCTCATCTTTATGAACGTGAGTCTGTCTACATTATCAGTGGAGAGCCGCGTGCGCTTATCTGTCAGCACACCACCATCAGCGCTGAACACACGTTCAGATAGAACGCTGGCTGCGGGGCATGACAAGATCTCCAAGGCGTAAGTGGCGAGCTCCAGCCATTTATCCAGATTGGAAGCCCAAAAAGAGCAAGGGTCCAGTGACACAGTCATGGCTTCAATGTTTACTTGGAGATACTCCTGTACCATCGTCTCTAGGCGTTGACTATGTGTCAGACTTCTTGTCTCCTGTGGCCTTGCAAAGGATGGGCTAAAAAAGTGGTGAAATGATTCCGCAAAATAGATGTTACCAGCAGATACTGTGTTTCTGTTACGTTTTAAGTGCTGAACACTCGACGGTCCCACGGTTGGCAAATTGGAACTGTGAGATTCACTACGTGCACCACTAGTGTTTTCGGGAAAAGCACATGTAAGATTCTGCAACGGTCTCTGCTGATACTCTTGCATGCGTGCATCTCTTTCTATGGCAGGAATAATTTCTGCAAATGTACTTTTGTACCGGGGATCCAACAGTGTGGCAACCCAGTAGGCAGGATTATTTCTAATTCTCACAATTCGAGGGTCATGTTGCAGGTAGGGCATCAAGAAGGCACTCATGTGTCTTGTGCATCCAGGAGCACCAAGTCCCCGTTGTGTTGATGGCGAGGTAACAATCATGCTTCCTTCCTCTGCCCTCTCCCCCCAAACTCGCACAACAGAAATGTGATCAAGGTCTCCCTCATCTGATGAGTCTTCCATCAGTTCGTCCTCCACTTCTTCCTGGGCTCCTGCACCTTCCTCACTAGTTTGGCTGCTACCATGCACCCTGGTAAAACCATCTCCCCCACCCTCACATGCCTGCCGCCTTGGTGCTGCCGACCATCTGGACCTTGCAGATGTTAGCCCTTCCGCATACAATTCCTCCTCCTCTACTTCCTCCACCTCCTCTTGTGCCACGACCTGACTCCGAATTCTGTTTAACATGTGCTCCAGCATGTAAATCACCGGAATAGTCATGCTGATAATGGCATCGTCAGCACTAAACATCTTTGTCGCCATTTCAAAACTGTGCAGGAGGGTGCATAGGTCCCTGATCTGAGACCACTCCTCCAGCGTGATTTGCCCCACCTCTGGATCTCGTATGCCCAGGCTATACTTCAGAACATATTGCACCAGGGCTTTTCGGTGTTGCCACAGTCGCTGCAACATGTGCAGAGTTTAATTCCACCGGGTAGGCACATCGCATTTTAGCTGGTGAAGTGGCAGGCCCAACAACTTCTGTAGAGATGTAAGTCGCTGAGCTACGGGATGCGAATGGTGGAAGTGAGCACACAGCGACCGTGCCCTCTGCAGAAGGCCATCTAGTCCGGGATAGTGGGCTAAAAATTGCTGGACAACCAGGTTCAACACGTGAGCCATACAAGGCCGACTAAGCATCTGGTACTGGGGCACTGCGACGGACATAAGGTCTTGAAAATCCACTGTGTCCACCAGGTGGAAAGGCAGCATTTCTGTAGCCAAGAGCTTGCAGATGGTGAAATTCAACCTCTTTGCTTTCTCATGGCTAAGAGGAAATGGTTTTTTACTTGTCCACATCTGAGGGACCGAGGGCTGGCTGTTGTGCTTAGACGGGGTTGAGAAGGGTGTCCCCGACAAACTGCCGGTCTGTGAGGAAGATGCAGGTGGACATGCTAGGTTGATCCACAGGTGCCTTGATCCAAAGGTGGTGCTATCGATGTCGGACAGCGCTGAACACCAGCTGGTGTTTCCTCCTCCAAAGAAAATGATGACCTGCCAATCACGCTGGCTGTGCGGGTAAAGAGGTGACAGGTCTGTGTCCCAAAACAGGTGTGACTGCTGTCCCCCCAGTCACAGAGGATGAAGAGGCCGCGGATGCACAAGATGTGGCAGACGGTGGTTGGCCCGGCCGGCTAGGCCGCATTGTAGCACAGTGAGCTTCCCACTGCAACTTATGCTTCATATCCATGTGCCGGTTCAAGCATGAAGTACTCAAACTATGTATTTTTTGGCCTCTACTTAGCTTTTGCTGACAAATGTTACAGATAACACGAGTTGGGTCATCCTTATCGATCTGAAAAAATGCCCAGCCTATGCAAGGCTTAGCACCCATGCGACCTGAAGAGCCACCACGACTTGTGGTCAGAGGCAAAGTTGTGTTTGAGGATGCAGTTGTTGACGTGCTTCCAGTACTACGTCTCTGTCCAGGAAGGCGCAGCCTGACCTCATCGTCATTAGCATCCTCCTCCACCTCCTCTGCTGACCTCATCGACTGGCTGACTGTGGGTTGACAGTAAGTGGGATCTCCAACCTCATCATCATCACCCTGTGTGTTATCACACCCGTCGTCCTCAGAGCCAACCTCTTCCTGCCCTGACAAAAAACTAAAGTTGTCGCTCCAATCAGGTATTTGAGTATCATCATCATCTTCCTCATTGTCTCCACCAACAGGTGTTACAGTTTGGGAATGAGGGTCTACATTATGGTCAGAACCTTCTGCGTCTGGTCCTGGATCCGACTCATAAAGATTCTGGGCATCAGTGCAGATCATTTCCTCGTCTGGATTCACAGAAGCTCTGGAGCCGACCTCTGATTCCCAGGCTATAGTATGAGTAAACAGCTCTGCAGACTCAACCATCTGTTCTACCCCATACTCAGACGGGCAACTGGAGACTTGGGAGCTGTGAGGAAGCAAGTGCGATTGGGGTGACACCTCTGAGGACTGGAGTATTTGTGATGTTGAAGTTGAGGTGGAGGAGAGCCCACTTAAAGGAGCACTTGATATCCGTTGAAGCACCTGCTGTTTTTGTGCCTCATCTGGACTTTGTAGCGATTGGCGTGGCCGTAAGAAAGGGATCTTATCACATTGTCTGCTAAAAGAAGTAGACATCTTAGTTTGGCTGGAAGATGGTCTTTCTTCTGCAGATGTTACTGTTGCTTTAACACCTACCCCACAGACACAAACTTTTTTTCCCTTCCCAACACGCCTATTCCCCTTTCCAACAGCAGCAGGCCTTTTTCCACTCATTTTGGTGGTTAACTAATTGACAACTCTGGAGTCATTTGCACAAAAAACAATGGATGGGAACCGAGCAGAGTTGAGTGGCCAAACTGTGGTATTAGCCCAAAAGTATTGGCTGGGTTAGATGCAGTAAAACAATTTTATTACATACACAGGTGGTGGAGGTTAGTATAGATGGACTAATAGAACAAGTCCCACACACTGCTACAAGCCCAAGCCCAAATATTTTTTCAGAGCTAGATGCAGATAAAAATTATTTTGAATTTGCAACCTGGTGGAGGTTAGTACAGATCGACTAATAGAACAAGTCCCACACACTGCTACGAGCCCAAGCCCAAATATTTTTTCAGAGCTAGATGCAGATAAAATTTATTTTGAATTTGCAACCTGGTGGAGGTTAGTATAGATGGACTAATAGAACAAGTCCCACACACTGCTACAAGCCCAAGCCCAAATATTTTTTCAGAGCTAGATACAGATAAAATTATTTTGAATTTGCAACCTGTTGGAGGTTAGTATAGATGGACTAATAGAACAAGTCCCACACACTGCTACAAGCCCAAGCCCAAATATTTTTTCAGAGCTAGATGCAGATAAAAATTATTTTGAATTTGCAACCTGGTGGAGGTTAGTATAGATGGACTAATAGAACAAGTCCCACACACTGCTACAAGCCCAAGCCCAAATATTTTTTCAGAGCTAGATGCAGATAGAAATTATTTTGAATTTGCAACCTGGTGGAGGTTAGTATAGATGGACTAATTGAACAAGTCCCACACACTGCTACAAGCCCAAGCCCAAAAATTTTTTCAGAGCTAGATGCAGATAAAATTATTTTGAATTTGCAACCTGGTGGAGGTTAGTATAGATGGACTAATAGAACAAGTCCCACACACTGCTACAAGCCCAAGCCCAAATATTTTTTCAGAGCTAGATGACGATAAAAATTATTTTGAATTTGCAACCTGGTGGAGGTTAGTATAGATGGACTAATAGAACAAGTCCCACACACTGCTACAAGCCCAAGCCCAAATATTTTTTCAGAGCTAGATGCAGATAAAAATTATTTTGAATTTGCAACCTGGTGGAGGTTAGTATAGATGGACTAATTGATCAAGTCCCACACACTGCTACAAGCCCAAGCCCAAATATTTTTTCAGAGCTAGATGCAGATAAAAATTATTTTGAATTTGCAACCTGGTGGAGTTTAGTATAGATGGACTAATAGAACAAGTCCCACACACTGCTACAAGCCCAAGCCCAAATATTTTTTCAGAGCTAGATGCAGATAAAAATTATTTTGAATTTGCAACCTGGTGGAGGTTAGTATAGATGGACTAATAGAACATGTCCCACACACTGCTACAAGCCCAAGCCCATATATTTTTTCAGAGCTAGATGCAGATAAAAATTATTTTGAATTTGCAACCTGGTGGAGGTTAGTATAGATGGACTAAGAGAACAAGTCCCACACACTGCTACAAGCCCAAGCCCAAATATTTTTTCAGAGCTAGATGCAGATAAAAATTATTTTGAATTTGCAACCTGGTGGAGGTTAGTATAGATGGACTAATAGAACATGTCCCACACACTGCTACAAGCCCAAGCCCATATATTTTTTTAGAGCTAGATGCAGATAAAAATTATTTTGAATTTGAAACCTGGTGGAGGTTAGTATAGATGGACTAATAGAATGATGCTATGCCCAAAAAGTTTTACTTGGCTAAATGCAGTAAAAAAAATTGTATTCTATACACAGGTGGTGTAGCTTGCAACACAGATAGGCTACTCCACTGACTAACACACACTGCAAGAGGCCAAAAAGGATTTGCTTAGCTAGATTTAGCCAAATGCTGTGAAAAAAACTTGCACAGCACTGGCACAGACCTGCCTGGCAAGCAGTGATAGGACCTGATGTAACCTATCCCTCAAAAAGACTGCAATTACAATTAGTCCCTACTCCCAACCTATCTATTTAAGAGCACAGACCTGCCTGATAAAAGTGATAGGAACTGATGTAACCTAGCCCTCAAAAGGACTGCAATTACAATTAGTCTTTACTCCCAACCTATCTATTTAAGAGCACAGACCTGCCTGATAAAAGTGATAGGAACTGATGTAACCTAGCCCTCAAAAGGACTGCAATTACAATTAGTCTTTACTCCCAACCTATCTATTTAAGAGCACAGACCTGCCTGATAAAAGTCATAGGAAATTATGTAACCTAGTCCTCAAAAGGACTGCAATCACAACTATTCACTACTCCCAAGCTATCTGTAGATTTGAGCGAAAATTGGCTTGAAATTAACACTCTAAGTATAGCGCACACAGCAACAGCGGTGCCGTCTAACACGCAGCTGCAGCAGTGAGAAAATGGTGGCTACGTGGAAAATGGCTGGGTCTTATAGGGCAAGGACATGTTACATACACTGCCAATTACACATGCCCTTGCTTGTGTGTAAAAAAGCAGTTCGTTCCGTGTGTGCGCTGCAGATAGGCTGACAGATTGCACCTCCCCACTGTAAATGCTTTAGGTGCTCCATATTGGTTTTATACAAAACCGTGGACATTTCTACCTCAAGACCTCAGAAGGAAAACCTGTCAGGGTGGCACTGCGGGAGGTCTAACTCGGGATCTTCATGCCCTGCAGCCACCCCAGGGCCCACGTTGAGGGTTTGGGACAGGTCCCTCGCACTTCTGAACTGACTCTGCGTCTTTGCACCTTAACCCGTCTGTCTGCACATAATGTCTCTGGAAAATGCTAGCACTTTTATAATTTTATACTTTTGCATTTTTGTACTGTATAACCTGTTTTGCAACGTTTAAGAAGATGTGCCTCCCATAAAGGGAAGATAGTTCATGTTTATATAAAAAGAAAATTTCCTGGGTGTTACTCTTTTGCAGCCTGTGGACTTTCTGTGTTTCACAAGGGGGGAATGTGGCGCCCCTGAGGGTTCGACCGCCACAGGGATGCTGCACTTCTCTAATGGAGTGTAGTGTTCCTCCTCTGAGGTAAGAACAGTGTGATAGTCGTGACCCAAACCTTGCATCCAACACCACATATCTCTGTTTTGGGTGGAGTTCGAGCCGTTCGGCGAACACGAACGATTTGAAAAAAATTTGACTATTCGAGGTTACGTTCGATTACAGTTCATGCACCAAAATCATAACTGGATTTTTTCTCAGTAATGATGAAAATTAATGTTAATACGCAGTTTGAGTGTACAGCGGGGCGGGGGGAGGGGCAGGGGATGGATTTCTGCAGGAATAATGAAGATCTCCATTTTTTTTATCTCTTTCCTGCATTAACAGTGGGGAGGTGCAAACTGTCAGCATATCAGCAGCGCACACACGGAGCGAAGTGCTTTTTTTCACACAAGCAAGGGCATGTGTCTTTGGCAGTGTATGTCACATGTCCTTGCCCTATAAGACCCAGCCATTTTCCCCGTCGCCACCATTTTCTCACTGCTGCAGCTGCATGTTAGACGGCACGGCTGTTGCTGTGTCGCTATACCGTGTTAATTTCAAGCCAATTTTCGCACAAATCTACAGATAGCTTGGGAGTAGGGAATAGTTGTGATTGCAGTCCTTTTAAGGACTAGGTTACAGCATTTCCTACGACTTTTATCAGAGAGGTCTGTGCTCTTAAATAGATAGGTTGTGGGAGTAAACACTAATTGTAATTGCAGTCCTTGTCAGGACTAAGTTACATCAGTTCCTATCAGTTTTTGCCAGGCAGGTCTGTGCCAGTGCTGTGCAAGTTTTTTTCACAGCATTTGGCTAAATCTAGCAAAGCTAATCCTTTTTGGCCTTTTGCAGAGTGTGTTAGTCAGTGGAGTAGCCTATCTGTGTTGCGAGCTACACCACCTGTGTATAGAATACCAATTTTTTTACTGCACCTAGTGATGTAAAACCTTTTGGGCATAGCATCATTCAATTAGTCCATCTATACTGACCTCCATTAGGTTGCAAATTGAATATAATTTTTTTCTGCATTTAGCTCTGAAAAAATATTTGGCCTTCTAGCTGTGTGTGGGACTTGTTTTATTAGTCCATCTATACTGACTTCCATCAGGTTGCAAACTGAATATAATTTTTTTCAGTATCTACCTCTGAAAAAATATTTGGGCTTCTAGCTGTGTGTGGGACTTGTTCTATTAGTCCATCTATACTGACCTCCATCAGGTTGTAAATTGAATATAATTTTTTTCTGCATCTAGCTCTGAAAAATTATTTGGCCTTCTAGCAGTGTGTGGGACTTGTTCTATTAGTCCATCTATACTGACCTCCATCAGGTTGCAAATTAAAAATAAATTTTTGTCTGCATCTAGCTCTGAAAAAATATTTGGCCTTCTAGCAGTGTGTGGGACTTGTTCTATTAGTCCATCTATACTGACCTACATCAGGTTGCAAATTCAAAATAATTTTTATCTGCATTTAGCTCTGAAAAAATATTTGGCCTTCTAGCAGTGTGTAAGACTTGTTCTATTAGTCCATCTATACTGACCTCCATCAGGTTGCAAATTAAAAATAATTTTTATCTGCATCTAGATTTGAAAAAATATTTGGCCTTCTAGCAGTGTGTGGGACTTGTTCTATTAGTCCATCTATACTGACCTCCATCAGGTTGCAAATTAAAAATAATTTTTATCTGCATCTAGCTCTGAAAAAATATTTGGCCTTCTAGCAGTGTGTGGGACTTGTTCTATTAGTCCATCTATACTGACCTCCATCAGGTTGCAAACTGAATATATTTTTTTTCTGCATCTACCTCTGAAAAAATATTTGGCCTTCTAGCTGTGTGTGGGACTTGTTCTATTAGTCCATCTATATTGACCTCCATCAGGTTGCAAATTCAAAATAATTTTTATCTGCATCTAGCTCTGAAAAAATATTTGGCCTTCTAGCAGTGTGTGGGACTTGTTCTATTAGTCCATCTATACTGACCTCCATCAGGTTGCAAATTAAAAATAATTTTTATCTGCATCTAGCTCTGAAAAAATATTTGGCCCTCTAGCAGTGTGTGGGACTTGTTCTATTAGTCCATCTATACTGACCTCCATCAGGTTGCAAACTGAATATAATTTTTTTCTGCATCTACCTCTGAAAAAATATTTGGGCTTCTAGCTGTGTGTGGGACTTGTTCTATTTGTCCATCTCTACTGACCTCCATCAGGTTGCAAATTAAAAATAATTTTTATCTGCATCTAGCTCGGAAAAAATATTTGGCCTTCTAGCAGTGTGTGGGACTTGTTCTATTAGTCCATCTATACTGACCTCCATCAGGTTGCAAACTGAATATAATTTTTTTCTACATCTACCTCTGAAAAAATATTTGGGCTTCTAGCTATGTGTGGGACTTGTTCTATTAGTCCATCTATACTGACCTCCATCAGGTTGCAAACTGAATATAATATTTTTCTGCATCTAGCTCTGAAAAAATATCTGGCCTTCTAGCAGTGTGTGGGACTTGTTCTATTAGTCCATCTATACTGAACTCCATCAGGTTGCAAATTAAAAATAATTTTTATCTGCATCTAGCTCTGAAAAAATATTTGGCCTTCTAGCAGTGTGTGGGACTTGTTCTATTAGTCCATCTATACTGACCTCCATCAGGTTGCAAACTGAATATAATTTTTTTCTGCATCTACCTCTGAAAAAATATTTGGGCTTCTAGCTATGTGTGGGACTTGTTCTATTAGTCCATCTATACTGACCTCCATCAGGTTGCAAATTGAATATAATATTTTTCTGCATCTAGCTCTGAAAAAATATTTGGCCTTCTAGCAGTATGTGGGACTTGTTCTATTAGTCCATCTATACTGACCTCCATCAGGTTGCAAATTAAAAATAATTTTTATCTGCATCTAGCTCTGAAAAAATATTTGGCCTTCTAGCAGTGTGTGGGACTTGTTCTATTAGTCCATCTATACTGACCTCCATCAGGTTGCAAATTAAAAATAATTTTTATCTGCATCTAGCTCTGAAAAAATATTTGGCCTTCTAGCAGTGTGTGGGACTTGTTCTATTAGTCCATCTATACTGACCTCCATCAGGTTGCAAACTGAATATAATATTTTTATGCATCTACCTCTGAAAAAATATTTGGGCTTCTAGCTGTGTGTGGGACTTATTCTATTAGTCCATCTATACTTACCTCCATCAGATTGCAAATTAAAAATATTTTTTATCTGCATCTAGCTCTGAAAAAATATTTGTCCTTCTAACAGTGTGTGGGATTTGTTCTATTAGTCCATCTATACTGACCTCCATCAAGTTGCAAACTGAATATCATTTTTTTCTGAATCTACCTCTGAAAAAATATTTGGCCTTCTAACTGTGTGTGGGACTTGTTCTATTAGTCCATCTATACTGACCTCCATCAGGTTGCAAATTCAAAATAATTTTTATCTGCATCTAGCTCTGAAAAAATATTTGGCCTTCTAGCAATGTGTGGGACTTGTTCTATTAGTCCATCTATACTGACCTCCATCAGGTTGCAAATTAAAAATATTTTTTATCTGCATCTAACTCTGAAAAAATATTTGGCCTTCTAGCAGTGTGTGGGACTTGTTCTATTAGTCCATCAATACTGAACTCCATCAGGTTGCAAACTGAATATAATTTTTTTCTGCATCTACCTCTGAAAAAATATTTGGGCTTCTAGCTGTGTGTGGGACTTGTTCTATTAGTCAATCTATACTGACCTCCATCTGGTTGCAAATTAAAAATAATTTTTATCTGCATCTAGCTCTGAAAAAATATTTGGCCCTCTAGCAGTGTGTGGGACTTGTTCTATTAGTCCATCTATACTGACCTCCATCAGGTTGCAAACTGAATATAATTTTTTTCTGCATCTACCTCTGAAAAAATATTTGGGCTTCTAGCTGTGTGTGGGACTTGTTCTATTTGTCCATCTCTACTGACCTCCATCAGGTTGCAAATTAAAAATAATTTTTATCTGCATCTAGCTCGGAAAAAATATTTGGCCTTCTAGCAGTGTGTGGGACTTGTTCTATTAGTCCATCTATACTGACCTCCATCAGGTTGCAAACTGAATATAATTTTTTTCTGCATCTACCTCTGAAAAAATATTTGGGCTTCTAGCTATGTGTGGGACTTGTTCTATTAGTCCATCTATACTGACCTCCATCAGGTTGCAAACTGAATATAATATTTTTCTGCATCTAGCTCTGAAAAAATATCTGGCCTTCTAGCAGTGTGTGGGACTTGTTCTATTAGTCCATCTATACTGACCTCCATCAGGTTGCAAATTAAAAATAATTTTTATCTGCATCTAGCTCTGAAAAAATATTTGGCCTTCTAGTAGTGTGTGGGACTTGTTCTATTAGTCCATCTATACTGACCTCCATCAGGTTGCAAATTAAAAATAATTTTTATCTGCATCTAGCTCTGAAAAAATATTTGGCCTTCTAGCAGTGTGTGGGACTTGTTCTATTAGTCCATCTATACTGACCTCCATCAGGTTGCAAACTGAATATAATATTTTTATGCATCTACCTCTGAAAAAATATTTGGGCTTCTAGCTGTGTGTGGGACTTATTCTATTAGTCCATCTATACTTACCTCCATCAGGTTGCAAATTAAAAATATTTTTTATCTGCATCTAGCTCTGAAAAAATATTTGTCCTTCTAACAGTGTGTGGGATTTGTTCTATTAGTCCATCTATACTGACCTCCATCAAGTTGCAAACTGAATATCATTTTTTTCTGAATCTACCTCTGAAAAAATATTTGGCCTTCTAACTGTGTGTGGGACTTGTTCTATTAGTCCATCTATACTGACCTCCATCAGGTTGCAAATTCAAAATAATTTTTATCTGCATCTAGCTCGGAAAAAATATTTGGCCTTCTAGCAATGTGTGGGACTTGTTCTATTAGTCCATCTATACTGACCTCCATCAGGTTGCAAATTAAAAATATTTTTTATCTGCATCTAACTCTGAAAAAATATTCGGCCTTCTAGCAGTGTGTGGGACTTGTTCTATTAGTCCATCAATACTGAACTCCATCAGGTTGCAAACTGAATATAATTTTTTTCTGCATCTACCTCTGAAAAAATATTTGGGCTTCTAGCTGTGTGTGGGACTTGTTCTATTAGTCCATCTATACTGACCTCCATCTGGTTGCAAATTAAAAATAATTTTTATCTGCATCTAGCTCTGAAAAAATATTTGGCCTTCTAGCAGTGTGTGGGACTTGTTCTATTAGTCCATCTATACTGACCTCCATCAGGTTGCAAATTAAAAATAATTTTTATCTACATCTAGCTCTGAAAAAATATTTGGCCTTCTAGCAGGGTGGGACTTGTTCTATTAGTCCATCTATACTGACCTCCATCAGGTTGCAAACTGAATATAATATTTTTCTGCATCTAGCTCTGAAAAAATATCTGGCCTTCTAGCAGTGTGTGGGACTTGTTCTATTAGTCCATCTATACTGACCTCCATCAGGTTGCAAATTAAAAATAATTTTTATCTGCATCTAGCTCGGAAAAAATATTTGGCCTTCTAGCAGTGTGTGGGACTTGTTCTATTAGTCCATCTATACTGACCTCCATCAGGTTGCAAACTGAATATAATTTTTTTCTGCATCTACCTCTGAAAAAATATTTGGGCTTCTAGCTATGTGTGGGACTTGTTCTATTAGTCCATCTATACTGACCTCCATCAGGTTGCAAATTGAATATAATATTTTTCTGCATCAAGCTCTGAAAAAATATTTGGCCTTCTAGCTGTGTGTGAGACTTGTTCTATTAGTCCATCTATACTGACTTCCATCAGGTTGAAAATTCAAAATAATTTTTATCTGCATCTAGCTCTGAAAAAATATTTGGCCTTCTAGCAGTGTGTGGGACTTGTTCTATTAGTCCATCTATACTGACCTCCATCAGGTTGCAAATTAAAAATAATTTTTACCTGCATCTAGCTATGAAAAAATATTTGGCCTTCTTGCAGTGTGTGGGACTTGTTCTATTAGTCCATCTATACTGACCTCCATCAGGTTGCAAACTGAATATATTTTTTTTCTGCATCTACCTCTGAAAAAATATTTGGGCTTCTAGCTGTGTGTGGGACTTGTTCTATTAGTCCATCTATACTGACCTCTATCAGGTTGCATATTGAATATAATATTTTTCTGCATCTAGCTCTGAAAAAATATTTGGGCTTCTAGCTGTCTGTGGGACTTGTTCTATTAGTCCATCTATACTGACCTCCATCAGGTTGCAAATTGAATATAATATTTTTCTGCATCTAGCTCTGAAAAAATATATTTGGCCTTCTAGCTGTGTGTGGGACTTGTTCTATTAGTCCATCTATACTGACCTCCATCAGGTTGCAAACTGAATATAATTTTTTTCTGCATCTAGCTCTGAAAAAATATTTGGCCTTCTAGCAGTGTGTGGGACTTGTTCTATTAGTCCATCTATACTGACCTCCATCAGGTTGCAAATTCAAAATAATTTTTTGTCTGCATCTAGCTCTGAAAAAATATTTGGCCTTCTAGCAGTGTGTGGGACTTGTTCTATTAGTCCATCTATACTGACCTCCATCAGGTTGCAAATTAAAAATAATTTTTATCTGCATCTAGCTCTGAAAAAATATTTGGCCTTCTAGTAGTGTGTGGGACTTGTTCTATTAGTCCATCTATACTGACCTCCATCAGGTTGCAAATTAAAAATAATTTTTATCTGCATCTAGCTCTGAAAAAATATTTGGCCTTCTAGCAGTGTGTGGGACTTGTTCTATTAGTCCATCTATACTGACCTCCATCAGGTTGCAAATTAAAAATAATTTTTATCTGCATCTAGCTCTGAAAAAATATTTGGCCTTCTAGCAGTGTGTGGGACTTGTTCTATTAGTCCATCTATACTGACCTCCATCAGGTTGCAAACTGAATATAATTTTTTTCTGCATCTACCTCTGAAAAAATATTTGGCCTTCTAGCAGTGTGTGGGACTCATTGTATTAGGCCATCTATACCAAGCTCCACCAGCTTTTAAATTAATAATAATTTTTAGCTGCATCTAGCCCTGAAAATAATTTTTCTTCCCAATAGTGGTAGCAATAGAAATATGGGGCGCGCTCCTGGCTTACAAAAATATATGCTTCATAACAAAAAACACCAGCCTAGCGCACTGCATTAATAAGATGGCATCATCGTCTCTCCCAGTGCTAGGCCTACTACACAGGGTAGCATTCCTGTGCCTAAAACACAATGTATGGGTCCGCGCTAGCCACTATGCTGAGGGGTCTAAAGCCGCTGCTAACGCTTTATAACAATTCAATTGGCAGATTTTCACAGAGCTCTTCCACAATGCCCACCAATCGGGCAACAGTTGCCCACCTTCCCTATGGGATCTAGTGGCGAATAGTTGATGCCATTAATCAGAGCGTCAGTTGCCCCGCAGCAGTGGCTGACCGGAGTAGCATTTCACTTCCAACTACTGACAAAGATTCATCATCAGACAATCCATAAAAGGGTGGAAAAGGGGTCAGCCAAGTCAGGAGTGTAGACGTCCCGTCCCGTGTCACTAAAACTGATTTCTCACATCATATCCCTAACACCATTAACATGACACTCACAATTTGAAGCAACACTACTGTCTACTGCATTTGTGATCGCCTTCTTCGGGGCGCTATGCATACGCGAATTAGTCCATCAATCCAAAATTACCACCAGTGGAGGCTTATTACACCAGGACGTAGTCATAGCCAATAATGCAATACGTCTACGCATACACAAATCGAAAACTGTTCCAGTGGGCAGGGGCACTTGGGTACTTCTACAACCCACAAACGGTTCACTGAGTCAGGTAACAATAGTAAAAACATATCTAACCATCAGATCACAAAGTAATTTCTTCCTATCACACATTGATGGAACGTCATTATCAAGATACCAGTTCCAAGCTATATTTAATAAATGCATAACATCGGCAGGGAACCACCCCAAAGATTACGGGACACACTCATTCCGCATAGGCGCGGCCACGGAAGCAGCAAGAGCAGGACTGTCAGAAACGGAAGTTCAGAGGATAGGGAGATGGCGATCCACGTGTTTGGCAAGATACATAAGACCGGATTTGTTATCCTAACGTGGTTTGTTTCTTTTACAGGTGACGCTAAGCCAACAGTGTGGGTGATAGGCCACTCGTATATATATTGGGCAGAAAAAATTGCGAATGTCTGCCCAGGCGGGAGGAAATTAGAGTTTCATAACACGTATTTCAACTGGAGAGGTATTAGAGGCCTGCTATGGCCACAGGTACTAATGGAGGTAATCAAGGTAGGGAGAGAGGCAAGATGTCCGGTCATCTTAGTTATACAGGCCGGGGGAAACAACCTAGGTCATCACAAGAGCGCATAACTAATGGCAATAATGAAACTAGACACGGAGCGCTTCAGAGAATTTTTCACAAAACTAGCTATAGTATGGTCAGAGATTGTGCCCATAGCAGTATGGCAAGGTGCGCAAGACATCACGGCCATCGAACGGACAAGGTGGGTAATAAATATTCGGATGGCAAAATTTAGAAGAGACAGAGGCGGTGTAGTGGTACGACACCGACAACTAGAAGGAGTTAAAGCAGGCCTCATACGGCCCGACGGTGTTCACTTAATGGATATTGGACTGGACATATTCCTGTCAGGACTCCAGGACGGAGTGGAACAAGCGTTAAGAGTGATGGGTGGGGGTCAGAGTCCTGCATACAAGTACGCAGGATCCTCTGTGGCCTGGAAATAGAAAGGACATGTTGGAGAGTTACACTTGTTGACCAAGTTGCCAGAGTGGAGACCCAGGGCATGCTGCAACAAGCTGAATTATTTTAGAAATAAAATGCCTTTCTAATGAAATGAGTATAAAGAGTTAATAAAGCTGTGACCGATCCGCATCCATCCAGTTGTAAGAGTTACATTATTGTATTGTCAAGGAAAGGGGGGCGGTAGGGGGGCTGAGCGTCTGGGTTTGGTTGGGGGTCCCCACAGTCTGCCTAGGCTAGATGCATTTAAAAATTCTTATTAGATACACAGGCGGTGCAGCTTGCTTCGCAGCTGGGCTACTACGCCCAAAGTATTGCCTAGGCTAGATGCAGTTAAAAATTCTACCCTGACTAGCAGACAATGAAGATTTGGAGCAGACCTCTGAGTAAACAGCTCTTCAGACTCAACCATCTGTGTTACCCCAAGCCATAGTGTATGTAGTTTCTTACAGTTAAAAGGGGGGGAGTGACCCAACCCACCTGGAATTGACGATGCCAACGTCACGTAAGACACAGCAAGGGGACTCCAAAAAGAGTCTCCATTTTTTCTCAAAATTGTGGCACAGACACCGCTTAACCCTAGAACGCATACCTGGGGCCTCGCAGTCCCGCCCTGTTAATTTTTTTCTATTTTCTGCAAGATTACTTTAGTTAGAATTTTGAAACTCTAGGTATTCTTCATGTATATAGTTGTTTGTCATTTGAGTTTGAGTTATTCCATGTTATTTGCACACGGGCCTAAAAGGCGCCAGGTATATGAAAGTGTAGATTTTTATGGTCATGCGTTCTAGGGTTAAGTGGCATCAATTGCCCCACAGTTGCTTAAAAGGGTTGGTGAGGTGATATTACCAAATCCTCAAGCTTTTAGTCTCCCAAGGATAACACAGGGTTAGAAAAGTCCTTGCGAATCCATGATTTGTTCATCTTTATGAACGTGAGTCTGTCTACATTCTCAGTGGACAGCCGCGTGCGCTTATCTGTCAGCACACCATCAGCAGTGCTGAACACACGTTCAGAGAGAACACTGGCTGCAGGGCATGACAAGATCTCCAAGGCGTGAGTTGCGAGATACGGCCATTTTTCCAGATTGGAATACCAAAATGAGCAAGGGTCCAGTGACACAGTCATGGCTTCGATGTTCACTTGGAGATACTCCTGCACCATCCTCTCTAGGCATTGACTATGTGTCAGACTTCTTGTCTCCTGTGGCCTTGCAAAGGATGGTCTAAAAAAGTGGTGAAATGATTCCACAAAATTGCTGTTACCAGCAGATACTGTGTTACTGTTACGGTTTGAGTGATGAAGACGCGATAGTCCCACGGTTGGCAAGTTAGAACTGTGAGATTCACTTCGTGCACCACTGGTGTTTTGTGGAAAAGCACATGTAAGATTCTGCAACAGCGTCTGCAGATACTCCTGCATGCGTCAATCCCTTTTTATGGTAGGAATTATTTCGGCAAATTTACTTTTGTACCGGGGATCTAAGAGTGTGGCAACCCAGTAGTCGGGATTACTTCGAATTCTGCAATCTGAGGGTCATGTTGCAGGTAGTGCAGCAAGAAGGCACTCATGTGTCTTGCGCATCCAGGAGGACCAAGTCCTTGTTGTGTTGGTAGCGAGGTAAGAATCATGCTTCCTTCCTCTGCCCTCTCCCCCCAACCTCGCACAACAGAAATGTGATCAAGGTCTCTCTCATCTGATGAGTCTTCCATGCCCATTGCCAGTATATCCTCCACTTCTTCCTCGGCTCCTGCACCTTCCTCAACAGTTTGGCTGCTACCATGCGCCCTGGTTAATCCCTCTTCCCCACCCTCCCATGCCTGCCGCCTTGGTGCTGTCAACCGTCTGGACCTTGGAGATGTTATCCCTTCCGCATACGACTCCTCTACTTCCTCCACCTCCTCTTGTCCCACCACCTGACTCTGAATTCTGTTTAATGTGTGCTCCAGCATGTAAATCACCGGAATAGTCATGCTGATAATGGCATCGTCATCAGCATTAAACATCTTCGTCGCCATTTCAAAACTGTGCAGAAGGGTGTGTGGCGCCCCTGAGGGTTCAGTCGCCACAGAGTTACTGCATCTCACCCAGAGGTGTGGTATCTCACCCTCAGGTAAGGAAGGTGTATGGCTCGGGACCCTAACACCTGCATCCAACACATACCTGCAGTGGGGGTAGGGCGAGATTGCTCCTAAGGGAGAGCACAGTCCCAGGTCCCTAGCTGGTGGGAGTGTCCTATGTAGTGGGTGCTTAGGGGAGCAGCTTAGGGGAGCACATGACAGGGAGAGAATAAATAGGAAGCCATCTTAGAAAGAGCAAGCCAGTCAGAGGAGGAAAAGTGACAGGAGCAGAGGCTCGGCATGAGCTCTGCTCCGGAGGCGAGCCTAGCCTGGGAGGCCCAGGACTAAAGGAGAGAAGAGAGGAGTGGGAGCAGGAATGCTCCAGGAACCGAAGGGACCCTAGGCTACGGGCCGTGCAGAAGGCCACCCGTACTCCCGCTGCTACCAGGAGGTAGAGGGGTCAGGCCAGATAAGGGGAAGTGGTCCCTCAACTAGAGGAGAAACAGCAAGGCTCAACTAGAAACCGGAGGCTGCAGCATTTCATGTACTGCAGGCAAAAGTCCACACCAGTCTCACTAAGAAGGTAGCCACATAGGATCCAGGGGATGGAATACAAGTCGCCCGCCAAGGCCTGAGGATACCGGATAGAAGTGTCACTGGGTGTGAGGTGCAGGGAGAAGTCCAGAGAAAGGACACACAGAAGGGGGTCCTGCTAAGTACTCCGGAGCTATCTGGGGGTGGACTGAGCCCCTCACTGAGTACGCACAGCACGACGTGTGAGATTGCTCTGGTACCTGTAATCTGGACTGCAACAACTGTGAGTAAAGATATTGGGACTGCATCACACGGACTCTGTGTTCATTACTGACTCCCTGCACTACAACCACCATCATCCACCCACACTGCCCGGAAGCTACACTCTTCCTGTGGTGAGTAATAATACCATTGCTGCAGAACCACCAGCTTCAGAGGACTGTTCCGCAGCGGCGGCCCCATTGGCCGCACTCCACAGGTGGCGTAGTCGGACATTATAAAATCCATATATACAAATTACCGTTGGATTGACCGCCCTGGGTCACGGACCGGGTCACCGCCACAGTGACTACAACCCTCAGCGTCTACCGGCCCGGCTCAGGGTACCCCACGGCCCAGGGGGCACGTCAACTTCATAGGTCCCTGATCTGAGACCACTCCTGCAGCGTGATTTTCCCCACCTCTGGATCTCGTTGGCCCAGGCTATACGTCAGAACGTATTGCACCAGGGCTTGTCGGTGCTGCCACAGTCGCTGCAACATGTGCAGAGTTGAATACCACCGTGTCGGCACATCGCATTTCAGCCGGTGAACTGGCAGGCCCAACGACTTCTGTAGAGATGTAAGTCGTTGAGCTGCGGGATGCGAACGGCGGAAGTGAGCACACAGCGACCGTGCCCTCTGCAGAAGGCCATCTAGCCTGGGATAGTGGGCTAAAAATTTATGGACAACCAGGTTCAACATGTGAGCCATACAAGGCACGTGTGTGACATTGCCCCGGCGAAGGGCCACACCCAGGTTTGCAGCATTGTCGCACACGGCCTTCCCTGGTTGCAGGTCCAGTGGAGTCAACCATTCATGAAACTGGGTCTCCAGAGCCGACCACAAGTCCTCAGCTGTGTGACTCACATTTCCCAGACATTTCAAAGTAAACACTGATGCCGTTGAGCCCTGCTGCCAGCATAGTAAGGAGGTGTGCAGGATTCCTTCTGCGCAGTTAGAAAGCAGGTGGCATTACCAGACAGGCTTTGGGTGCAGGTGGAGGACCGAGAGGAGGTTGAGGAGGCAGAAGCAGTGGAGGAACTTCGAGATAAAGAGGATTGACGCAAAACTCGTGGGGACGGTAAGACTTGGACAGCAGCCCCTTGTCCTGCTGTCACCATAGTTACCCAGTGCCCAGTCAGCAACATGTAACGCCCCTGTTCATGCCTACTCGTCCAAGTGTCTGTGGTGAAATGCACCCTGTCACACACAGAGTTTCTCAAAGAAGCGGTGATGTTGTGTGCGACATGCTGGTGGAGCGCAGGCACACCTTTCTTTGAGAAGTAGTGCCGACTGGGCATCTGGTACTGGGGCACTGCAACGGACATAAGGTCTCGAAAATCCACTGTGTCCTCCAGGCAGAAAGGCAGGATTTCTGTAGCCAACAGCTTGCAGATGGTGAAATTCAACCTCTTAGCTTTCTCATGGCTAGGAGGAAATGGTCTTTTACTTTTCCACATCTGAGGGACCGAGGGCTGGCTGTTGTGCTTTGACAGGGTTGAGTAGGGTGTCCCCGGCAAACTGCCGATCTGTGAGGAAGATGCAGGCGGACATGTTAGGTTGCCTTGATCCAAAGGTGGTGCTCTCGATGTTAGAGAGTGCTCAACACCAGCTGGTGTTTCCACTTCCCAAAGAACTGACGACCTGCCAATCACACTGGCTGTTGCAGGTAAAGAGGTGGCAGGTCTGCGTCCAAAAACATGTGTGACTGCTGTCCCCACAGTCACAGAGGATGAAGAGGCCGCAGATGCACAAGATGGGGCAGACGGTGGTTGGCCCAGCCAGCTAGGCCGCATTGTAGCACAGTGAGCTTCCCACTGCAACTTATGCTTCATATCCATGTGACGGTACATGCATGAAGTACTCAAACTATGGATTTTTTTGCCTCTACTTAGCTTTTGGTGACAAATATTACAGATAACACGAGTTGGGTCATCCTTATGGATCTGAATAAATGCCCAGGCTATGCAAGGCTTAGAGCCCATGCGACCTGAAGAGCCACTACGACTTGTGGTCAGAGGCAGAGTTGTGGTTGAGGATGCAGTTGTTGACGTGCTTCCAGTACTCCGTCTCTGTCCAGGAAGGCGCAACCTAACCTCGTCGTCAATAGCATCTGTGATGCCCTGCTGCGCTTGGTAGCACAGATACTAGAAGAGTGTATTGATGGAATCCTCCACAAGAGGCCCCCATAAACATTCACACATCTCCACCTTCCACCTCAGACCAGCAGAGGGAGCCCGTTAGGGATATAAATAGGGAAGGTGGGGCTAGGCAGTTCAGTTCCTCTGAAGAGTTCCTGCAGTAGAGAAGCCTAAGAGAGGTCAGTCTGCAGTGGAGCTCAGTCTAGTCTAGAGAACTCAGTTAATAGTTCAGCAGTGGAGCACAAGGCTCCTGCTAGCTAGATTCAGGGAGCCCAGATAGAGGTTAAGGTGTGCCGGCGCCATAAGATAGGTGAAGCGCGGAAAGCTGCCGTTAGTGTGTATAGCCTAGTGAGGGCCCGAGTAGGCCGAAGGCGAGTGGCGAGTTAGTACATAAGGGGCAGAGGAGCTTAACCAGCTCACCCCAAAGAATTTACCAGACACCGGATCCGAGCTTACCGGGATCTCTATGACCCAGAAAGGCATAACTGGAATCCCTGGAGAACTACAAGTCCCAGGATCGCTAAGGTGCTGATATGTAACAGAGCCAGGAGACGCTTAGGCCCCACATACTGGGAGCGTGAACTCCAAGAGAAGGCCCTACCACAAGGTCAGCCAGCCAGGACAGAGACAAAGTTAGGCCTAGCTCCAGGCAGGTCAAAAACTTACTACGCAGAGGCAAGAAACAGGAGGCCCTACACCCGCTCATTGGGGAGGATCCTGATATGCACCCTTCACCCTACAGTGCTCCGGGATGTGCCTGAATTTCCTCCAGTAAAAGGTACTGAAGTGACTACCGTGTCCATTCCCGTTCTTGTTCTGACCCAGCTGGGTCTAGCTAGTCCTGCATTCCCCCTGCATACGCTGCCCTGAGACCTAGCTCCACCTGTGGGGAGCTATACCATCGAGCTGCCTTATCATGGGCCTCAGTGGACTGCTGCAGCGCTGGTGCTTCTCACCAGATACCACAGGTGGCGTCACAAACTCTTATAAAATTAAAAATTATCCACCCTTTTAAAGAGTGACCCCAGGGTACGGGCCAGGGAGCCAACCACCGCGACATCCCCAAGGCCAGGCAAAGGCCCGGGTGACCTCATCGACTGGCTGACTGTGGGTTGACAGTAAGTGGGATCTCCAACCTTGTCATCATCACCCTGTGTGTTACCACACCCGTCGTCCTCAAAGCCAATCTCTTCCTGCCCTGACCGAAAAGTCAAGTTGCCGCTCCAATCAGGTATTTGAGTCTCATCATCGTCTTCATCATTGTCTCCACCAACAGGAGTTACAGTTTGGGAACGAGGGTCTACATTATGCTCAGAACCTTCTTCATCTGGTCCTGGATCCGACTTATAAAGATTCTGGGCATCAGTGCAGATCATTTCCTCATCTGGATTAACAGAAGCTCTGGAGCAGACCTCCGATTCCCAGGCTATATTATGAGTAGACAGCTCTGCAGACTCAACCATCTGTGTTACCCCATACTCAGACCGGCTGCTGGAGACTTGGGAGCTGTGAGGAAGCAAGTGCGATTGGGGTGACACCTCTGAGGACTGGAGTATTTGTGATGTTGAAATTGAGGTGGAGGAGAGCCCACTTGAAGGAGCACTTGATATCCGCTGAAGCACCTGCTGTTTTTGTGCCTCATCTGGAATTTTTAGCGATGGGCGTGTCCGTAACAAAGGGATCGTATCACATTGTCCACAAAAAGAAGTCGACATGTTAGTTTGGCTGGAAGATGGTCTTTCTTCTGCAGATGTTACTCCCCCCCCACCGCGGGGGGCTCGACCCACCAGCGGACAGGCACCAGTATTGGGAGAGGGGGCTGGCCGTCAGGGTCGACCGCGGCTCTGGCACAAACCTGGCGACACGGAGGTGGCACGGGCAGGAACGGACTGGCCGTGTCGGCTTCTCACTTTTTGGATTTTAGAAGGGCATGACATGCCTATATCTGTGTTTCCCCCTCCTTTTACTCCTCCACCTCTTTTCTTTTCGCATGACTATATGTACTTGTCACTTTTCCATGTGTTAGTTATGTCTTCTGAGCAGTTTGTCAGCTTTTGGACACCTTTGAAGGTGTTTTCTATGTGTTTCTATGTGTTTTTGTTTGCCTGCCATTGGTTTTAACGGTGTTCTAAGGTGTTCGACGAACAGTTCGGCGAACACAAGGGTGTTCGACGAACCGAGCCGAACTCGAACACTACGGGGGTGGCTCAACACTACTCATGAGAGTCAGTTTCCTGTGCCAGTTATAGTGAACACTATTCTGATCATCTACATCTGTGTTATTCCTGTTCTCACCAAGGCCCTTTTACTGACTATTCTTCTGTCTTTTCATTTTGTACCTTGTATGACCATCCCGGCACCCGCTCTACTGCTGCTAAATGGGACAGTTGTCATGTGGCAGTAGATTTGTTCCATTGTGGGTACTGAGTTAGGGGGTATAATACATTGCATAGTAAATTGTACTTTCCTGCCATCTACTAGCCAATGTGTGTATATGAAAGTTAAGCTGCCATAGAAACGGCTGGGAGGAGCCTCCCAGCTCAGGGCACACACTGACTGAGCACTGGTACAAACCAGTTGTGGGCAGTTCCAGCTGTCTAAGGAAGATATAGGAGAGACATTGTTCCTTCAGAGAAGGGTTTTTCAATGCCAGTCCATGCTGGAGGGACTCTTATCCTCATGTAATCTCTTTCATAAAAAGAATGAAGACTCTTCCAGTCAGGAGAGATAACGCTGCACATGGGCTCTCCTGCATGCTGGTTATCCTGTTTTGCTTCTAGCCAGGACTAGATCCACGTGGCTGCCACGTCAATGACTTTGTTTAAACATACCCCCTGTGACAGGGAACGGTGAGCTAAAAGCTGTGAGTACATCCACACCTTAGTGTGTTTCCACAGAGAGCCAATCTGTGAAGGTCCCTCCATCAGTCCATCAGTGTAATATTTCTTGGACTGCGCATAGCATTTCCTCTAGTAGCAAGTGAAGAGAACTCTGCTCCAGCCACCCTGAGAGGCCATAACCTCACTTGTCTCATGAGGAGAGAACCATTACTTTCATATGCACAATATACTGTGAACTTTGCATTTAAGAGAGACTGTACCCCGTTATCTCCTTCAGTAAAATTGTTATGTTTACAAGTTCACCTGCGTGTCTGGCTGCTTGAGATTGCACAAACATCACGGGCACTCCAAAACCTGCACCCAGACCCCACCGCCACAGGAGTGCCCTCAGGAGGTCCTATACCATCCACAAGTGCCACCTCCCACCTTTGAAATTGTTGTGGACACGAGGAAAGTGTTGAGGGGTCCAGCGACCCACTTCAGCTACTGTGACATCAATTTCTGCTGCCAGTGAGACTACACACCCCAGCTGGTTCTTCTGTAACATCTGGCGCCTTCCCACTGGCCCACCACATATGTGCTTAACCTATACTATAACTTTGGGCTGACACACTCCTTTTACTTTTCACTGTAGAGCCAGATAAGCACAGTGCACTTCAATGGGTGCATACTGTATATGGTTGACAGACACAAAGAAATAAAATACTTATCAGTATCAAAGAATAATTATCTCAAACGCCTCAATTACATGCATCTAACCGCAGAGTGCTTCCCCCTTCTTCCCTTATTCCGGGGTTCATCAACGGACATTTGAGGACATTCCAGGGCTACGCAGTGGAAAGAGACATTGATTCCAAAAGAATGCGTAATGTACATTTTCCAAAACTACAAGCCATTTATATATTCATTTTACCTTAAAACATACTCCATTAACACAAAATGGCCTTTCATTATTTATTTTTGTAAAGTTTTCCAGGGATGGTTCATTTCTGAAGAACAACAGCACATACCAATACTATTTTCTTCTTACTCTTTCCAGCTTGATCGTTGTGTTCAGAAATGAACAATTATTAAAGCCTAGATTTAGTGTGCCTTTTAAGAACCGGTCATTATGATGTCAAACTGTTTGGTATTACTCAAGTTATTGAATTTATTACAGACGTATTGTACATCTGTTTTGAAGAATAAAATAAGTGGAATGGTTGTGGACATGATACAGAGGAATATAAAACATATTAAATCCCCATCACAGAACCTCTTACCTCTTGTCTCCCCAAATGCTTTTGAGTGTTGACACATGGCAGTAAGATGTTATTATGTTTGAGGTGCTTTTGTTTAAAAGTAGGTATTACGTCTATTGGAGCTGGGCACTGCACATATGCAAGTCAGGGGAAATTCCAAAATCTTGCATGCTCCTTTGATTGTTACATTTAAGATATCATGTGCTACTAGCTCAGCTGCTGCAAAGCATTAAAGTCATTCACTCTGAGCTAGTAAAATATTTTGGAAAGGCTATAGACAAGGATTAGAGAAGATGAGTATTCCACATGGCTACGGAAGAGATGGTAAACAGGAGTAGCCCACAATACTTAAAGTGATATATTGACTACATGTGGGGAACTGTATTTTAGAAATTTGGTTGTCTAATGATTTTTCCTTGCAAATTGCCTCTTCAGAGAAGAAGAGGACTTGAACTCTAGAACCGACGAAGAAAAAGGATTTTCTGGCACTTCCTTCCATAAAATTAATCTTAATCTTTCTATTAGAAATTAATTTAAAAACATGAGGATCCATCATGAGGATAAAACCTTACGTGTTTCTAGCGTACACTATGCCCTTAGTCATAGGAATATTCCTAAATTAATTTCTAATAAAAAGATTAATTTTATGGATGGAAATGCCAGAAAATCATTTTTTGTTGGTTCTACAAGCAGATGAGCTTCACCAGGAGGAACTGGCCATTGTATCCCAGACAATATTGGCATGGTGAGCATCTTTATTTCTTTTTTCTACAGACATGAATTCTAGTGCTACCTATTGGAAGTAGCAATACTAAAAGTCAATATTGACTCTTTAATGTGACTTAGGATAAGAGTCAAAACAGACGCTCTATTTGCAGAAATATGTTTCGGGATGTTAGCTCCTCATCAGTGCAAAGCAGAAGGTCTGATTTGGCTAGATAAGAGGCCAATGACAGTGGTCTGAGGGGGTAATGTTTCTCCTTGTGGAGAGTGCCAAGCTATTGTAAGGAGACTTATGAGCCATGTATTGCTTCTCTGGGAAATTAAATATGGAATAATTAAGACTCATCCTGCACTGACTCCGTGCTGTGCTTGAGCCTGTACACCATGATCTATACTCTGCACACATAGCTGAGGTGTGAACCATGAAGGGGAGAAAGAGTAGCACATTAGCAATTGTTAGACAGAAGGTGTGTTTTAGACTATTTTAGATTTAATTAGCAATACTCCTGACTTCAAGCCTGTTATAGGGATGTACTAAGGTTAAGATAGGGACAATTTTCTGCAAAATACACTAAACAGCTGCTTATTCTGCAGTATTATAAATCATGAACTTAGTTAATATCATTATATCATTTAGACTTTGCTCCTATTTTTTCATGGCTTGTGGGCTTTTAAGTCATTTACTGACGACTCAAGAATGCAAATTACAAATGATTCAATGGTGTCAATTTTTTTAGATTTAGAAAATCTATTTTTTTCCATTGACCATATCAACTTGTAGCAGTTTTACTATGACCACCACAAACAGGTGCAAATTACAGAGTAATAAGGTCATTTGCTAAGCAGATCTTTAGTTAGGCTTTTATATCTTCTGAAGGCCCAATTAGGATATATGAAAGTCACACTGGAGGTCCTGTGCCAGATACACAGCAGAGAGCCATTTACAAAGAGCAGTTCTCGGTCTGGTGAATCCAGCCAGTCCATGTATTTTATGGACTAGCATGCAGTGAATTTCCAGGATGCAATATGACATTTTCCTTGAGACGGACCCACCGTAATTAGCTAATCACAGGGTTAGTTACAATTCTAACAGGTTTTGACTTACTAAGAAAGAACATTTAATAAAAAGTTTATTTAGTTACATATGATGTGAGAGTGAAAGTTGTATAGCCCATATCTATGACTCTATAACTATACTTATCATTTTATTGTTTGAGTTTTCCACCATTTCTGATTTTTCTCTCTTGTTTTTTTATGTAGCCTTTTTATTTGTGTGTCATGTTTGCTCTTGCACTATTTATTATGCTCCTCGAAAATTGGACTCATCTGGTTTGCTTAGCTGTATGTGTACTCAGCTGTGCTCTGAGGGGGCACCGAAAAACAATCCTACAACCCTATATGAAAAGTGTGTTTCCTTTTTCTAAGATCACTTGCAATTTTTCCTGTGGTGCAGCCAGGAGGTGCAAAATAACATTATGAGTGCTTAGCATGGAGAGGATCAGGCTGAGTTATCACACTACCCCACTGAGTTCCCAACCTCTTTATGACACCAACTTACTGGGACAATTGCTCCAAATGGGGCAGTGAATTAGTAACTTTTCAATACTTGACAACTGGTGATGTTCCTGTTTCTCATCATGTAATTGCACTAGACACTACCTGCTTGGTTTACAACAGATACTAAATATTTCCTTCACCACAATAAGAATGTCATTTATTACACACAGTTAAAATCAGTCAAGCAGAACTCTTAACAATTTACATGAAATTCTACCTTCACTTCATACAAGTCTAATTTAATGGTCAACCTGTTACTTTGTAGTTAATTACAATGTTTCCTACTGGGTTATGACTAGTGTTGAGCCACCCCCGTAGTGTTCGAGTTCGGTTCGGTTCGTCGAACACCGGGATGTTCGAGGAACTGTTCGTCGAACTGTTCGTCGAACACCTTAGAACACCGTCGAACACCGTTAAAACCAATGGCAGGCAAACAAAAACACATAGAAACACATAGAAAACACCTGCAAAGGTGTCCAAAAGCTGACAAACTGCTCAGAAGACACTCTCTTTAAAAAAGCCGGCCGGCAAATTCAGCAGCGGCATACACCGGTACCCGACAATTTAGACAAGAAGGAATAGAGCATCACACATAGATTAGATAGATAGAAACATGTCAGTCACACATATAAGAAGCACAGTGACAGTGTTGGTTACTGCACTTGTCATTTAGTGTAAAGGATTTATTAAAAAAAATATTAGTGTTTTCATGCACCGTCTCTTTAAAAAAGCCGGCCGGCAATTCAGCATCTGTACCCGACAATTTAGAACAGAAAGAATAGAGCTTCACACATAGATTAGATAGATAGAAACATGTCAGTCACATATATAATAAGTACAGTGATAGTGTTGCTTACTGTACTTGTCATTTAGTGTAAAGGATTTATTTAAAAAAATAATAGTGTTTTCATGCACTGTCTCTTTAAAAAAGCCGGCCGGCAATTCAGCAGCGGTACCCGACAATTTAGAACAGAAAGATAGAGCATCACACATAGATTAGATAGATAGAAACATGTCAGTCACATATATATGAAGTACAGTGATAGTGTTGGTTACTGTACTTGTCATTTAGTATTAAAATAAGGGATTTATTATTAAAAAAATTGGCGTGGGGTTCCCCTTAATTTTAGGCTCTAGCGGAGGTTAAGCAGATGGCTGGGGCAGATGTTTGAAGCCTGGGAAGGGGGTAATACCCACGGATCTTCCCAGGCTACTAATATCAGCCCCCAGCTGAATACATAGCCTTTACTAGCTATTAAAATGGGGGACCCCCCCAAAAAAATGACGTGGGGTCCCCCCTAATTTAATAGCTAGCAAAGGCTAGGCAGACAGCTGGGGGCTGATATTAATAGCCCAGGAAGGGAGCCATGAATACTGGCCCCCTCCCAGGCTAGAAACACCAGCCGTCAGCCGCCCCAGAAATGGCGCATTCATAGGATGCGCCAATTCTGGCACTTAGCCTCGCTCTTCCACGCTGCCCTGGTGCGGTGGCAGGGGGTAATAGGGTTGGGGTTGATGTCAGCTTATAATGCCAGCTGACATCAAGCCCAGGTTAGTAATGGAGAGGCGTCTATAAGACACCCCCATTACTAACCCCATAGTCAAAGTTAAAAAAAACACAAACACCCAGAATAAAGTCCTTTAATTGAAATAAAGACACAATCCTTTATTGTTCTAAATTAAACCATACTTACCATCACGCCCATTCCAGCTGAAGCCAACGATCTCCTGCAATAAAAGAAAAATAATAAAGCAACCTCATCCTTACCTTTCCATGGTTCCCACGACAGCTTCAGCTCTGCTACATCGAGATGACAGGCTGGACCGCAGCAGAACGCTGCCATCCAGCCTGTCATCCCGCAGACACTGAGAAGCGCAGGCTTGCTTGCGCTGCTCAGCGTCTCTCTGTGACGACATCCAGATGAGCCGAGTTCATGTCCAATGAACTCGGCTCACCTCATGCACGTCACTGACAGCGTGGGAAAATTCTCACGCTGAAGCGCTGATTGAAGGAGAATTTTCCCACGCTGTCAGTGACGTGCAGGAGGTGAGCTGAGTTCATTGGACATGAGCTCACCTCATGCACATCACTGACAGCGTGGGAGAATTCTCCTGCACTCAGCACTTCAGCGTGAGAATTTTCCCACGCTGTCAGTGACGTGCATGAGGTGAGCCGAGTTCATTGGACATGACCTCGGCTCATCTGGATGCCGTCACAGCGAGACAGTGAGGAGCGCAAGCATGCCTGCGCTTCTCAGTGTCTGCGGGATGACAGACTGGATGGCAGCGTTCTGCTGCGGTCCAGCCAGTCATCTCGATGTAGCAGAGCTGAAGCTGTCGTGGGAACCATGGAAAGGTAAGGATGAGGTTGGTTTATTATTTTTCTTTTATTGCAGGAGATCGTTGGCTTCAGCTGGAATGGGTGTGATGGTAAGTATGGTTTAATTTAGAACAATAAAGAATTGTGTCTTTATTTCAATTAAAGGACTTTATTCTGGGTGTTGTGTTTTTTTTAAATACTTTACTAGAAATTCATGGCGGTCATGTCTAATACTGGCGTGACCCCATGAATTTTGGGCTTGGGGCCAGCTGATAATACCAAGCTGGCCCTAACCCCTTTATTACCCAGTGAGCCACCGCACCAGGGCCCTGGATGAGTTGGGTACAGCGCCAGAAGATGGCGCTTCTATGAACGCGCCATTTTCCGGGGTGGCTGCGGACTGCAATTTGTAGCGGGGGGGGGGCCCAGAAAGCTTGGGCCTCCCTGCGCTGCAGATTCCAGCCCCCAGCTGCCTAGTTGTACCTGGCTGGACATAAAAATAGGGCGAAGCCCCACGTACTTTTTTTTTAATTATTTCATGAAATTCATGAAATAATTAAGAAAAAAAGGCCTTCCCTATATTGTTGTGTCCGGCCAGGTACAAATAGGCAGCTGGTGGTTGGGGGCAGCCCGTTCCTGCCTGCTGTACCTGGCTGGACACAAATATAGTGCGAAGCCCCACTTCAATTTTTTTTAATTATTTCATGAAATTCATGAAATAATTAAGAAAAAAAGGGCTTCCCTATATTGTTGTGTCCGGCCAGGTACAAATAGGCAGCTGGTGGATGGGGGCAGCCCGTTCCTGCCTGCTGTACCTGGCTGGACACAAATATAGTGCGAAGCCCCACTTCAATTTTTTTTAATTATTTCATGAAATTCATGAAATAATTAAGAAAAAAAGGGCTTCCCTATATTGTTGTGTCCGGCCAGGTACAAATAGGCAGCTGGTGGATGGGGGCAGCCGTTCCTGCCTGCTGTACCTGGCTGGACACAAATATAGTGCGAAGCCCCACTTCAATTTTTTTAAATTATTTCAGGAAATTCATGAAATAATTTAAAAAAAATTGACGTGGAGCTTCGCACTATATTTGTGTCCAGCCAGGTACAGCAGGCAGGAACGGGCTGCCCCCAACCACCAGCTGCCTATTTGTACCTGGCCGGACACAACAATATAGGGAAGCCCTTTTTTTCTTATTTCATGAAATAATTTAAAGAAAATTGACGTGGGGCTTCGCCCTGTTTTTGTGTCCAGCCAGGTACAACTAGGCAGCTGGGGGCTGGAATCCGCAGCGCAGGGAGGCCCAAGCTTTCTGGGCCACCCCCGCTGCAAATTGCAGTCCGCAGCCACCCCGGAAAATGGCGCGTTCATAGAAGCGCCATCTTCTGGCGCTGTACCCAACTCATCCAGGGCCCTGATGCGGTGGCTCACTGGGTAATAAAGGGGTTAGGGCCAGCTTGGCATTATCAGCTGGCCCTAAGCCCGAAATTCATGGGGTCACGCCAATATTAGACATGACCACCATGAATTTCTAGTAAAGTATTTAAAAAAAACACAACACCCAGAAAAAAGTCCTTTAATTGAAATAAACACACAATTCTTTATTGTTCTAAATTAAACCATACTTACCATCACGCCCATTCCAGCTGAAGCCAACGATCTCCTGAAATAAAAGAAAAATAATAAAGCAACATCATCCTTACCTTTCCATGGTTCCCATGACAGCTTCAGCTCTGCTACATCGAGATGACAGGCTGGACCGCAGCAGAACGCTGCCATCCAGCCTGTCATCCCGAAGACACTGAGAAGCGCAGGCTTGCTTGCGCTCCACAGTGTCTCTCTGTGAGGGCATCCAGATGAGCCGAGTTAATGTCCAATGAACTCGGCTCACCTCATGCACGTCACTGACAGCGTGGGAAAATTCTCCTGCACTCAGCGTTTCAGCGTGGGAGAATTCTCACACTGAAGCGCTGAGTGCAGGAGAATTCTCCCACGCTGTCAGTGACGTGCAGGAGGTGAGCTGAGTTCATTGGACATGAGCTCACCTTATGCACGTCACTGACAGCGTGGGAAAATTCTCCTGCACTCAGCGCTTCAGCGTGGGAGAATTCTCACGCTGAAGCGCTGAGTGCAGGAGAATTCTCCCACGCTGTCAGTGACGTGCAGGAGGTGAGCTGAGTTCATTGGACATGAGCTCACCTTATGCATGTCACTGACAGCGTGGGAGAATTCTCCTGCACTCACCGCTTCAGCGTGAGAATTTTCCCACGCTGTCAGTGACGTGCATGAGGTGAGCCGAGTTCATTGGACATGAACTCGGCTCATCTGGATGTCGTCACAGAGAGACGCTGAGCAGCGCAAGCAAGCCTGCGCTTCTCAGTGTCTGCGGGATGAGAGGCTGGATGGCAGCGTTCTGCTGCGGTCCAGCCTGTCATCTCGATGTAGCAGAGCTGAAGCTGTCGTGGGAACCATGGAAAGGTAAGGATGAGGTTGCTTTATTATTTTTCTTTTATTGCAGGAGATCGTTGGCTTCAGCTGGAATGGGCGTGACGGTAAGTATGGTTTAATTTAGAACAATAAAGGATTGTGTCTTTATTTCAATTAAAGGACTTTATTCTGGGTGTTTGTGTTTTTTTTAACTTTGACTATGGGGTTAGTAATGGGGGTGTCTTATAGACGCCTCTCCATTACTAACCTGGGCTTGATGTCAGCTGGCATTATAAGCTGACATCAACCCCAACCCTATTACCCCCTGCCACCGCACCAGGGCAGCGTGGAAGAGCGAGGCTAAGTGCCAGAATTGGCGCATCCTATGAATGCGCCATTTCTGGGGCGGCTGACGGCTGGTGTTTCTAGCCTGGGAGGGGGCCAATATTCATGGCTCCCTTCCTGGGCTATTAATATCAGCCCCCAGCTGTCTGCCTAGCCTTTGCTAGCTATTAAATTAGGGGGACCCCACGTCATTTTTTTGGGGGGGTCCCCCATTTTAATAGCTAGTAAAGGCTATGTATTCAGCTGGGGGCTGATATTAGTAGCCTGGGAAGCTCCGTGGGTATTACCCCCTTCCCAGGCTTCAAACATCTGCCCCAGCCATCTGCTTAACCTCCGCTAGAGCCTAAAATTAAGGGGAACCCCACGCCAATTTTTTTAATAATAAATCCTTTATTTTAACACTAAATGACAAGTACAGTAATCAACACTATCACTGTACTTCATATATATGTGACTGACATGTTTCTATCTATCTAATCTATGTGTGAAGCTCTATTCTGTCTGTTATAAATTGTCGGGTACCGCTGCTGAATTGCCGGCCGGCTTTTTTAAAGAGACGGTGCATGAAAACACTATTATTTTTTTTGATAAATCCTTTACGCTAAATGACAAGTACAGTAAGCAACACTGTCACTGTACTTCTTATATATGTGGCTGACATGTTTCTATCTATCTAATCTATGTGTGATGCTCTATTCTTTCTGTTATAAATTGTCGGGTACCGCTGCTGAATTGCCGGCCGGCTTTTTTAAAGAGACGGTGCATGAAAACACTATTATTTTTTTTGATAAATCCTTTACACTAAATGACAAGTACAGTAAGCAGCACTTTCACTGTACTTCGTATATATGTGGCTGACATGTTTCTATCTAATCTACGTGTGAAGCTCTATTCTTTCGGTTCTAAATTGTCGGGTACAGGTGTATGCCGCTGCTGAATTGCCGGCTTTTCATGTTTCACTGTTGGCACTGTTCCCATCGATTTGGGCAATCACTGTAATGCCACAACCACCATGGCTGTGGCATTACAGTGAGTGGCAGACAATCCCTGCATGATTGGTGCTCTAAATAGCGCCAGACATGCAGGACACGCTTTTGGTGCACGAACAGTTATCGAACATAACCTCGAACAGCCGAATTTTTTGCAAATCGTTCGGGTTCGTCGAACAACTCGAATACCGCCCAAAACAGCTCGAATTTGAGATTGGCGAACAGTTCTAGTCGAACACCGCTCATCTCTAGTTATGACCAGTAAGAAATGACAGGTAACATTAGTTAGAAACAAATTGAATATTCTACATATTCTACTGCCCTACTTGATCAATTTTTTTCTAAGGACTGGTTCACACCTCAAGTTTTATATCACAGCTATTGATGGAATTCCCATTCATTAATAACTACTTTTTTGCTGTTCATTTGCAGCATGCTATTTCTTTTTTATCTTTGTAGCGTTCTCAAGGTGTACAGTTTTTCATATTGACTTCATTTTGAGAAAAAATATTCAAAAACTCTTTCATTTCATGCAGACTAGAGCCTCGATTTATTATTTGCTTTTTTTTAGTTACTTTTCTTTTTTGTCTTGTGGTGTTCTTTGACATTTTCTTAGCACAAATTTTTCAAAATGTTGCATGTGGTTCATGAATTTTGTGCAAAAAATGCTGGGGACCAGAGCATAATAACGGACATTACATTTCTCAGGAAAAACTGTGCTAACTGGCAAATGTGAATTTTGTCTGATCCACTCTTCTCTACTAGACAGTAGAGACCAATTTTTTATTATTCCAATTGAAACATTTTTATTGTTTGAGCAATCTAATATATACAGTTACTATTTTATTGTGGGTATCTCCTTTGAACTTGGTGGAATTATCAAATATTTTCTGCATGAATATGGCATTCTGGAAAAAAAAGATTTTATAATTGCAGAAAGTTTACCTGGTACTCCCGAATATATTCCTACCACTGTTTGAACATAACATGAAAAGACAGATATATAGAATATATATGAAAGTGCAATGTGACACTTCTTATTTCTGGGCAAATAGCAGAATAGAAAGGTGGACAGTCAACTATTATTACTTCAATCACCTTCAATAGACATTTTTGGAGATACCATCTAAATCAGTTATCCCCTTGCAAAAATCTTAGGTCTTTGATTCTTTACGTCTTTTGTCTAAAGGATTAGTCATAGACACAAAATCTCCCATTTAAATATTCTCCCATGTATATCTAATAATATATAGTTGTGCTCAAAAGTTTACATACCCCGGCAAAATTTTCCCTTTCTTGGCCTTGTTTCAGAGAATATGAATGATAACAAAAAAACTTTTTCTCCACTCATGGTTATTGGTTGGGCGAAGCCATTTATTGTCAAACTACTGTGTTTTCTCTTTTTAAATCTTAATGACAACCAAAAACATCCAAATGACCCTGATCAAAAGTTCACATACCCTAGTGATTTTGGCCTGATAACGTGCACAGAATTTGACACAAATCTGTTTGAATGGCTACTAAAGGTAACATCCTCACCTGTGACCTGTTTGTAATCATTGTGTGTGCATAAAAGCTGAGTTTGTTTCTGGGATCCAGACAGACTCTTGTATCTTTCATCCAGCCACTGACGTTTCTGGATTGTGAGTCATGGGGAAAGCAAAAGAATTGTCAATGAATCTATGGGAAAAGGTAGTTGAACTGTATAACACAGGAAAGGGATACAAAAAAATATCCAAGGAATTGATAATGCCAGTCAGCAGTGTTCAAACTCTGATTAACAAACGGAAAATCAGGGCTCTGTAAAAACCAAACCACGGTCAGGTAGACCAACAAAAATTTCGGCCACAACTGCCAGGAAAATTGTTCGGGATGCAAAGAAAAATCCACAAATAACATGAGCTGAAATTCAGGACTCTCTGAAAACTAGTGGTGTGGCTGTTTCAAGATGCACAATAAGGAGGCACTTGAAGAAAAATGGGCTGCATGGTCGAGTCGCCAGAAGAAAGCCATTACTGCGCAGATGCCACAAAGTATCTCGCCTACAATACACCAAACAGCACAAAGACAAGCCTCAAAACTTCTGGTACAAGGTAATTTGGAGTGATGAGACCAAAATTTTACTTTTTGGCCACGACCATAAACGTTACATTTGGAGAGAGGTTAACAAGGCCTATGATGAAAGGAACACCATTTCTACAGTAAAGCACGGAGGTGGATCGCTGATGTTTTGGGGATGTGTGAGCTACAAAGGCACAGAAAACTTGGTAGAAATTGAAGGAAAATGAATACAGCACATTATCAGCAAATACTGGAGGCAAATTTGCACTCATCAGCCCAGAAGCTGCGCATGGATCGTACTTGGACGTTCCAACATGGCAATAATCCAAAACACAAGGCCAAGTCGACCTGTCATTGGCTACAGCAGAACAAAGTGAAGGTTCTGGAGTGGCCATCTCAGTCTCCTGACCTCAATATCATTGAGCCACTCAATCAAGCGCGCAGTTCATGCTAGACAGCCCAGGAATTTACAGGAACTGGATGCTTTTTGCCAAGAAGAATGGGCAGCTTTACCATCAGAGAAATTAAAGAACCTCATCCACAACTACCACAAAAGACTTCAAGCTGTCATTGATGTTAAAGGGGGCAATACACGGTATTAAGAACTGGGGTATGTGAACTTTTGATCAGGGTCATTTGGATGTTTTTGGTTGTCATTAAGATTTAAAAAGAGAAAACACAGTCGTTTGGCAATAAATGGCTTCACCCAACCAATAACCATGAGTGGAGAAAAAGTATTTTTGTTATCATTCATATTCTCTGAAACAAGGCCAAGAAAGGAAAAATTCTGCCTGTGTATGTTAACTTTTGAGCACAACTGTATATTATTGAATATACATGGGAGAATATTTAAATGGCAGATTATGTGTCTATGAGGCGACTTCCTGTATTTGCTTTAACCTTTTCCTAGTATCATACAACACCTTTTATATGAAAATATTTAAGAAAACTTTATATCGTCAAATTGAACATTCTTTTTTTCTATCATATGTGGCAGTAGCAAACCAAGCAGCATCACCTGGTCACCTGGTAAGTCCTTCAAGAGAAGAAATTATTTAGAAGATGCAAAGACAAGGACAAACGTTTGCATCATACGGACCAGAGCTTAAGATCCTGGCATTCATCTTCTGGCAAGGTAATAGGGGGCTAATGAGTACTAGCTATTGGCAGGGTGCAAGATAGATCTTTTAGAGGTTTGTCTGGTGAAATTTAAAAAGAGAAGCATATATTTTGTTTTCAGCCTTTCTGCCCAGTTAGAAACCTTGCACCAGTGCACCAACACCCCAAATCAACAGTCAACCCCTACAATAGCAATTCAAAACTTGATCCTAGTGTAATAATCTTAATGATATGTGTAGGAGGTTAGTGATACATATTACCCAAGCCTGATTCACACATGCCTAACTAACAACAATTTTAGGCATCAGTCTCGGACTGGCCCACGGGGAACAGGTAAATACCCTTGTGGGCCGCTGTACAGAAGTAAGACACTTACCCCCTAGCATGAACAGTAGTTGGCACAATACATTTTATTCACTATATACAGACAAGACCAGCTTTTCATCATTAACCCAACAAACTACATAGCTTATTATTATAGAGAGACATAAGTAAATTTGTGAATGAGTGTAATGTAATATTTGCTTGTAACTGAGCTGTGGGTCTCTGAACACTGTTAGGTATTTCTGTGCATACTCATGGTGGCATTTGCCAGCTAAGACATGGCTACTGTGTGATATTTACACCTTCCTTTCTGTTAATACTGTTATTATTTTTCCACCAGGTTTTTGCATTTTATTAAAACAAATGGAGGCAAACAGATGGAGATTTTTTTCTTTAAGTTTACTCCTAATTTATGTTTTACTTTTTTCAGTTACTCTAAAATGTACCCAAGATTTTTGCAGTGCAATACTTTATGCACTGACATAAAATCACACTTAGAGGAAAGAAAGTGGCAGATTGTTATTTTAAGGTGGAGAATCAGACTGAACCACTTACATGTGTTATATATTTTATCCTCACCAAGTTTCAGAGTGTGTTTTACTAGATAGATTTCATTGCGAAATGCCACAAAACACAGTCACTGTACCAGCTGCATCATTCTTTCTCTAGAAGGCATTGCGTGCAATGGAGGTATACTGTACTCTCTAACCACATTCTCATTTGCCAAATTACACTAGCCTTACTACATTTACCAAAAGGTTTTTACAAACAGAATTTTGTATTGGTAACATTCCCATGGATGGTTTCAATGATCATGGCTCTTTTTTAGTTATAAAATATTTAAGTATGAAACCATACCTGCTTCATATTAACTTTGCCTCCCCGTAACATACTATATAAATAATACAGTATGTTGCATTTTCAATTTTTTTTTCTTAATTGACACTTCATTATTTCGAAAAATTATGTGTACATTTGTCTGATGGATGACGAGGAAATTCATGATCAATTCCATATCTTTTGTCTTTGAAGATGAACATAAATCTTTAGAAAATGTAGCAGAAACATAGCAGAAAAAAATAAGATCAAAACAAGTGAAGAATGTGAATCCAGGAAACAAGTACATTCACAAAAAAAGCCAAATAGAGCTACACAATTACATTCAGGGAAAAGTGCTTTTTCCATTATCACTTTTATGGTGTGTGGAGTCACAGGAATGAGTCAGTTTACAAGGCAAGATGTGCCATGTGTGTGTACGGGTCTACCATCATTGTAGACATTACGTATCAGTGAAGGAATACATGGACAATATGGGTCACACACCACCACACCTTCACTCATAACAGAAAGGATGGGTAGATCTGGTAATAATTAGGCTGATCTCTTGGTTCTGTAAATAACATCCCTGTGGCTTTGAATTCTTTACTGCAAGTTCCCTGCTGTGCTTCTAGGGAGGGCATTGATGGCTGATGCATGGACACAGGGTGAGAGGTGCTTGACCCTTTTATTTATTCATATATCCTTTTTGTGCTGGGCCTCATTTTTCATATATTGGTTTCTGTAGTCCTGCCGTTCTTAACAATTTACCGCTATGCCAAATGTGTCCAAGCACCAAACACAAAGAAGAATGCTGCAAATATAGAGGAGCACAAATTCTTACCCAAAATGAAATATGTCCAATATGCCCAGCCGCTCCACTCCACCCTCTTATTCAACTACACAGATCACACATTTTCTACTTCTTGCTGTTAAAAGGTGTTGCCTTATTGGGGCAACCCCTACCTATGTATAATGAGCATTATAAATTAAGGATATGCTGATTCTTACAGACCCATATTGCAAAATATTAACATTTACCCCCTCTTATAGCCCATTATTCCCTTCATTGTCAGACACACTTTCGCTCAACTACTATACAGCAAATGTTCTAAGAATCTACCACATGTTATGCAAAAAATACAAAGAAATAGAAATCAATAAAGCATATTTTTTTTATATAAAAGACCGCTATGTAAATGTATCCGGCAAAACTTGCAATTTTGTAAAGAAGTAGAGTATATGATTTCATGAATATAACATCAGGGTCTGGATTAAAGGCATGTTGCACTTAAGGGATCTGGACCTTTAATGATCAGCACTGTGTTGAAATAAAATCAGATGATATTCACCCTCCTTGGAATCATACTGGGTGAGTGAACTCTGCTAACATGTGTGGTTTATTTGATATCTTTATCTTTTCTACATATATACAGTGAAGAAAATAATTATTTGATCCCTTGCTGTTTTTGTAAGTTTGCCCACTGACAAAGACATGAACAGTCTATAATTTTAAGGGTAGCTTAATTTTAACATTGAGAGATAGAATATCCAAAAAAAAAAATCAAGAAAATCACATTGTATAAATTAGATAAATTTATTTGCACTTTGCAGTGAGAAATAAGTATTTGATTCCTGTGGCAAACAACACTTAATACTTGGTGGCAAAACCCTTGTCAGACATTTTTTGTAGTTGATGAGGAGGGTTGCGCACATGTCAGGAGGAATTTTGGTCCTCTCCTCTTTGCAGATCATCTCTAAATCATTCAGATTTTGAGGCTGTCGCTTGGCAACTCAGAGCTTCAACTCCCCCCATAAGTTTTCTATGGGATTAAGGTCTGGCGGCTGGCTGGGCAACTCCATGACCTTAATGTGCTTCTTTTTGAGCCACTCCTTTGTTGCCCTGGCTGTATGTTTTGGGTCATTGTCTTGCTGGAAGACCCAGCCACGACCCATTTTTAATGTCCTGGCGGAGGGAAGGAGGTTGTCACTCAGGATTTTTCGGTACATGGCTCCATCCATTCTCCCATTGATGCAGTGAAGAAGTCCTGTGCCCTTAGCAGAGAAACACCCCCAAAACATAATGTTTCCACCTCCATGATTGACAGTGGGGATGGCAGCATTTCTCTTCCTCCAAACACGGCGAGCTGAGTTAATGCCAAAGAGCTCAATTTTTGTCTCATCTGACCACAGCACCTTCTCCCAATAACTCACAGAATCATCCAGGTCTTCACTGGCAAACATCAGATGGGCCTGCACATGTGCCTTCTTAAGCAGGAGGACCTTGTGGGCACTGCAGGATTTTAAACCTTTAAGGCGTCATGTGTTACCAATGGTTTTCTTGGTGACTGTGGTCCCAGCTGCCAGGAGATCATTAACAAGTTCCCCCCATGTAGTTTTAGGCTGATCTCTCACCTTCTTGATGATCAAGGATACCCCGCGAGGTGAGATTTTGCATGGTGCCCCAGATTGATGTCGATTGACAGTCATTTTGTATTTCTTCCACTTTCTTACTATTGCACCAACAGTTGTCTCCTTCTCAACCAGCATCTTACTTATGGTTTTGTAGCCCATTCCAGCTTTGTGCAGGTCTGTGATCTTGCCCCTAACATCCTAAGAAAGCTCTTTCGTCTTGCCCATGTCGTAGAGGTTAGAGTCTGACTGATTAATTGAGTCTGTGGACAGGAGTCTTTTATACAGGTGACTATGTAAGACAGCTGTCTTTAATGCAGGTAACGAGTTGATTAGGAGCATTTAACTGGTCTGTAGGAGCCAGAACTCATAATGGTTTGTAGGGGATCAAATAATTATTTCTCACTGCAAAATGCAAATAAATTTATCTAATTTATACAATGTGATTTTCTTGATTTTTTTGGGATAGTCTATCTCTCAATGTTAAAATTAACCTACCCTTAAAATTATAGACTGTTCATGTCTTTGTCAGTGGGCAAACTTACAAAAACAGCAAGGGATAAAATAATTATTTACTTCACTGTATATATATACACTGCTCAAAAAAATAAAGGGAACACTCAAATAACACATCCTAGATCTGAATGAATGAAATATTCTCATTGAATACTTTGTTCTGTACAAAGTTGAATGTGCTGACAACAAAATCACACAAAAATCATCAATGGAAATCAAATTTATTAACCAATGGAGGCCTGGATTTGGAGTCACCCCCAAAATTAAAGTGGAAAAACACACTACAGGCTGATCCAACTTTGATGTAATGTCCTTAAAACAAGTCAAAATGAGGATCAGTATTGTGTGGCCTCCACGTTCCTGTATGACCTCCCTACAATGCCTGGGCATGCTCCTGATGAGGTTGCGGATGGTCTCCTGTGGGATCTCCTTCCAGACCTGGACTAAAGCATCCGCTAACTCCTGGACAGTCTGTGGTGCAACGCGACGTTGGCGGATGGAGCGAGACATGATGTCCCAGATGTGCTTAATCGGATTCAGGTCTGGGGAACGGGCAGGCCAGTCCATAGCTTCAATGCCTTCATCTTGCAGGAACTGCTGACACGCTCCAGCCACATGAGGTCTGGCATTGTCCTGCATTAGGAGGAACCCAGGGCCAACCGCACCAGCATATGGTCTCACAAGGGGTCTGAGGATCTCATCTTGGTACCTAATGGCAATCTGGCTACCTCTAGCGAGCACATCGAGGGCTGTGCGGCCCTCCAAAGAAATGCCACCCCACATCATTACTGATCCACTGCCAAACCGGTCATGCTGAAGGATGTTGCAGGCAGCAGATCGCTCTCCACGGCGTCTCCAAACTCTATTACATCTGTCACATGTGCTCAGTGTGAACCTGCTTTCATCTGTGAAGAGCACAGGGCGCCAGTGTCGATTTTGCCAATCCTAGTGTTCTGTGGCAAATGCCAAGCGTCCTGCACTGTGTTGGGCTGTGAGCACAACCCCCATCTGTGGACATCGGGACCTCATACCATCCTCATGGAGTCAGTTTCTAACCGTTTGTGCAGACACATGCACATTTGTGGCCTGCTGGAGGTCATTTTGCAGGGCTCTGGCAGTGCTCCCCATGTTCCTCCTTGCACAAAGGCGGAGGTAGCGGTCCTGCTGCTGGGTTGTTACCCTCCTATGGCCCCCTCCACTTCTCCTGGTGTACTGGCCTGTCTCCTGGTAGTGCCTCCAGCCTCTGGACACTACGCTGACAGACACAGCAAACTTTCTTGCCACAGCTTGCATTGATGTGCCATCCTGGATGAGCTGCACTACAAGAGCAACTTCTGTGGGTTGTAGAGTCCGTCTCATGCTGCCACAAATGTGAAAGCACAACCAACAAAAAGTGACCAAAACATCAGCCAGAAAGCATTGGTACTGAGATGTGGTCTGTGGTCCCCACCTGCAGAACAACTCCTTTATTGAGTGTGTCTTGATAATTGCCAATAATTTCCATCTATTGTCTATTCCATTTGCACAATAGCATGTGAAATTGATTGTCAATCAGTGTTTCTTCCTAAGTGGATTTTTATGTATTTTCATGACTTTGAAAATAGTACATTCACACTGAAGGCATCAAAACTATGACACATGTGGAATTATATACTTAACAAAAAAGTGTGAAGCAACTGAGAATATGTCTTATATTCTAGGTTCTTCCTAGTAGCCACCTTTTGATTTGAAGACTGCTTTGCACACTCTTGGCATTCTCTTGATGAGCTTCAAGAGGTAGTCACCGGAAATGGTCTTCCAACAAGGAGTTCCCAGAGATGCTTAGCACTTGTTGGCCCTTTTGCCTTCATTCTGCTGTCCAGCTCACCCCAAACCATCTCGATTGGGTTCAGGTCTGGTGACTGTGGAGGCCAGGTCATCTGGCATAGCACCCCATCACTTTCCTTCTTGGTCAAATAGCCCTTACACAGCCTGGAGGTGTGTTTGAGGTCATTGTCCTGTTGAAAAATAAATGATGGTCCAACTAAACACAAACCGGATGGAATAGCATGCTGTTGCAAGATGCTGTGGTAGCCATGCAGGTTCAGTATGCCTTCAATTTTGAGTAAATCCCCAACAGTGTCACCAGCAAAGCACCCTCACACCATCACACCTCCTCCTCCATGCTTCACGGTGGGAACCAGGCATGTAGAGTCCATCCATTCACCTTTTCTGCGTCACACAAAGACATGGTGGTTGGAACGAAAGATCTCAAATTTGGACTCATCAGACCAAAGCACAGATTTCCTCTGGTCTAATGTCCATTCCTTGTGTTCTTTAGCCCAAACAAGTCTCTTCTGCTTGTTGCCTGTCCTTAGCAGTGGTTTCCTAGCAGCTATTTTACCATGAAGGCTGCACAAAGTCTCCTCTTAACAGTTGTTGTAGAGATGTGTCTGCTGCTAGAACTCTGTGTGGCATTGACCTGGTCTCTAATCTGAGCTGCTGTTAACCTGCGATTTCTGTTGCTGGTGACTCGGATAAACTTATCCTCAGAAGCAGAGGTGACTCTTGGTTTTCCTTTCCTGGGGCGGTCCTCATGTGAGCCAGTTTCTTTGTAGCACTTGATGGTTTTTGCAACTGCACTTGGGGACACTTTCAAAGTTTTCCCAATTTTTCGCACTGACTGACCTTCATTTCTTAAAGTAATGATGGCCACTTATTTTTCTTTACTTAGCTGCTTTTTTCTTGCCATAATACAAATTCTAACAGTCTATTCAGTAGGACTATCAGCTGTGTATCTACCAGACTTCTGCACAACACAACTGATGGTCCCAACCCCATTTATAAGGCAAGAAATCCCACTTATTTAAACCTGACAGGGCACACCTGTGAAGTGAAAACCATTTCCGGTGACTACCTCTTGAAGCTCATCAAGAGAATGCCAAGAGTGTGCAAAGCAGTCATCAAAGCAAAAGGTGGCTACTTTGAAGAACCTAAAATATAAGACATACTTTCAGTTGTTTCACACTTTTTTGTTAAGTATATAATTCCACATGTGTTAATTCATAGTTTTGATGCCTTCAGTGTGAATGTACAATTTTCATAGTCATGAAAATACAGAAAAATCTTTAAATGAGAAGGTGTGTCCAAACTTTTGGTTTGTACTGTATATATATATATATATATACATATATATATATATATATATATATACATATATATATATATATATATATATATATATATATATATATATATAGTTCAAATTGAGTATGCTGTATATACTAAATATCTATGATCAATGATCTTGCTTAGGTTAAAAATGCATTTGTCTACAACTAGAAGTTCTCACCTGAAAAGTCTTGTTTTAAAGTCCTATCTGTGGTTAAATGCCCTATGTTTTCATAAATGCCCTATCTTGTTACAAGATTAGAAAAAGAACTGACATATTAGCACTTAGCTTATTTTCTTGACGATTATGTAATATAAGGGGCCAGGAATAAGATAGCTTTATAGACTCTACAGGGCCCATTAGAAGCACTCCTCCTCCCATCAAAATTTGTATCCTAATATATTGCAATAATTATATTATATAGCACTGTGTACTTACAATTGCTCATTTTGCCCTTCTACCCAATTAATTCTGTTTCCATTAGGTTAATAACATCACGTGATTAAAAACTGACTAGCTGAATCCTTCTAAGCTTCATGTAGAAACAGGAGGTCAATTTTCCCTGGATGACTCATCAGTTACTCCAACAGTCAATGGTAGGGGAGAGGAACGTAGATGCCGGGTCAGTAGTTGAAGAGGGGTATGATAAATGCAGGGACAAGAGACTTCCTGTTTCTACATTGAGCAGAGAAAAAAGAAGAACTAGCTGGATGGAAAGGCAAAATGAGCCATTGTTAGTACACAGTGCTATATAATATGATGACTGTATTATAGTAAGAGGTTAAAAACTTTGAATGAACAAATTCAGTACATGTTATCAGTGGTGTGCACCTCCATTACACCTCACCGGAAATGCTACACCTGTCAATGACAAGAGTAGCATTTTTGGCATAAAAAATTCTGTCATTTTTGCAAAATTTGACGTGCAAATGCAGCCATGTCAGAAACTAGCCAAAAGTTGCACGACTCTGAGTTGTCCAGAAAATTAATGACTTTTCAAAGCATTTTACACTAGTTTTCTGGCATAAAAGCTTTGATGCATCGCCCCATATGTATTCATGCTAGCCACATGGCCATATACATAGGTCCACATTACATGAGAGGACCTATGTATATGCTGCCTTTCAGACTACTCAAAACAAGAGATATTTAAAGAAACTAATAAAAATTGTGATTAACATTCTAGAGGTTTAATTAACAAATTTAGTAGGCTGGGGGGGGTGGTCACATATTGCTCAGTGCACCCAGCCTAGTACATTAACTGATTAGCTAAAGAACTCATTTTCACTAAATGTTTTTTTTTAATTCTTATACCATTGAAAATCTTGGCAAAGTGAAAGTTGAAAATATGAAATAAGTGGTTGAACAATATTGATTTTCACCACTTCATCAGATATTTCATACACTCTTCAGTGTTATTATTATTAATGTCTCAGGGACTTTAAAGGAAAACAGTGGGGGTGATTATTGCCATCTAGGTATACTGCTTTCAACGTTTCATTTAAAGCATTCCCTGATGTCAAACTAATAATCGCCCCCTTCCAACAGGTACTTTGGAGAATCATATGCACTAAGTGCAGAATATAAATCTTCCTTCCTCTTATGATAATGTGCATAACTATGCATTTCACATAAAGGCCTATTAGCAGCAGATGACTAGCACATGTGGGCCCTCCTACTGATTTTCAAAGACTTTTGAGATATGTCTTTATAAAACTATTTTATGAGGTGGTTAACTGTAAGAATATATCTTTCAAGGCTACATACACGTTGATGCCTTAAATTCTAACCACACACAAGAACAGCGTTCATTTTAAAGCCAGCTATGGAAATTGGAAAGAGCTAAGTCCATTGAGGCGAAGATGGAACTCATTACCAGCCTTGTTTAAGTTTTCTTTGATTCACCTGCTGGAGTCGAGCAGAAGGAAGCTGAAAAGGGCAATGCTTTTGATGCTAAAGTGAAACTACCGCTTTATTCGCAAACCTGCAGTTTCATATCTGTTTTATGGGAAAGCTGATTTATTTATGTTGAGGCAACAGATGCCCTGGCAACTCCATTACTTTCTAACATACTCAAACTTGGAAATAAAACAGTTTAGTTAGATCTTGTCAAGCTTTCTTGCAAATGTAAACCTATTCCCCTTTTTACCAGCTTTTCTGTGTTTTAGATTTCTGTAACCAGTTCGAGGTTTACTAATAATTCACCTTCATAAAGTTTTATGAAACAAATGTGCTAAAAATACTATTGTATGAATCAAAGACAGTCAGTATATAATGTTTAGACATATATTAGCAGAATTAAAACCTCACCATATGAAAATATGTGTGTCATTTCTTTAAAATGTACAATACAATTTCTGAAATATTTCAAAGACTTCAGGCACTTCAGAAATAATGAAAATATATTCTATCTAAGGATGAGCGAACATGCTCAGATATCACTCGAGTATCTGGGTGCTTGGATGTGTTCGGCACTTAACGAGCATTGGCTGGTGCTCGGATTTGAAGCTTGAATACCCACTCTGCGCCTATTACACAGCCAATATACATGCGGGGATTGCCTGCTAGTCACTGTAATGCCGTAGCCATCTTGGTAGTGGCTTTACTGTGATTGGCTGGCCACATTACCTCATCAGAGGTTATAAAAGGACCGGCGCCGCCACTCTCGGCATACTGACGCCATTGCACAACTCAGGGACAGTTGTGATTAGAGGGAGAGGGTAGTTGTTTAGGCCTGTGTGCAGGGCAGCCACCAGGAATTTCGGGGCCCCATGATCGCTCCGCCTCCTCCCCTCGAACCTTCTACAATCCCACCGCCCGCTCTTGGAAAAACTCCACTTTTGCACCCCATCTTCACCAATCACACAATACTAATTCCCAGTGAATACCAGATCACATACAGATCACTTTTGTTTTGGCCAAAAGATTTTTAAACCTGCCACCATGATAAGGTAGACGGGCCCTACTCTAACCTATTAAAGTTTTCTTAAAATATCCAATACTCATTTTAGGTACATTTTTATTTATTTTTCTTTAAGGGAATTTGTCACATACATTTTTTAAAATGACCAATAATACCAAATACAAGGAATAATGCCACACTATGGCCAGACCACATATTACCACCACATTGTCACCGAATACTACAATACTGATCATTAATAACAGAACACAATACTAATATTACCATAAGTGCCATTATACACGGGCGCTCTGTACATGGTATACAGTGTATAATGTAAGTGTACAGGTAATATAGTGATCACCGGTGACATTATACACAGGAGCTCTGAATATAGTGTCAGTGTGCAGGTAATACAGTGATCACCACTGACATTATACACAGGAGCTCTGTATATAGTGTCAGTGTACAGGTAATACAGTGATCACAAATGTACACCAGTGACATCATACACAGGACACCAGTGACATTATACACAGGAGCTCTGTATATAGTGTCAGTGTACAGGTAATACAGTGATCACAAGTGACATTACACACAAGACCTCTGTATATAGTGTACAGGTAATACAGTGATCACCAGTGACATTATACACAGGATCCCTGTACATAGTATATAGTGTATAATGTCAGTGCACAGACCGCCATCACTTCTTCCAGCCAGGACTTGTCTCTGCATAAAATAGCACAATTATCTAGAGCACATTCCCCAACTTCTACATTACACAGCTGAATACAAACTTACACCCACCATTAATATATAATTAGTTATTATGCAACCCACCATTCCAAATATAAATTGTAATCCACCACTGTGCCCCTACTAACTGTAAATAGCCACTTTCCTCACCTAATAAATATATAAATTAATTAAAACCTGTACTCTTTCCCCCAATTTATTACTAGTCACACTCCTGCATCTGCAACGCCCCCACTCTGTACCTGCTGCATTATATTTACATGCACCCTCTGCCCCAATTCATTATGTCATGTCCGTGCTCTCCCAACCCCTACCCTCTATTCATCATCATTTACTCTCCCCACCCCCATTCACCATTTTCTCTCCCCACCCCCCCCCAATTCATCATGTGCTCTCCCCACTCCCATCTCCCAATTAATCATGTGCAGCTCATTCTCCCCCCACTCCCAATTCCCCTTGTGCAGCTCATTCCCCCCCCACTCCCAATTCCCCATGTACAGCTCATCCTCCCCCCCACTCTCAATTCCCCATGTGTAGCTCATTCCCCCCCACTCCCAATTCCACATGTGTAGCTCATTCTCCCCCCAACCCCAATTCCCCATGTGCAGCTCATTCTACCCCCCACTCCCAATTCCCCATGTGCAGCTCACCCCCCCACTCCCAATTCCTCATGTGCAGCTCATTCCACCTCCACTCCCAATTCCCCATGTGTAGCTCATTCCCCCCTTCCCAATTCACCATGTGTAGCTCATTCTCCCCCCCACTCCCAATTCCCCATGTGCAGATCATTCTCCCCCCTCACTTCCAATTCCCCATGTGCAGCTCATCCCCCCCACTCCCAGTTCCCCATGTGTAGCTCATTGGCCCCCATTCCCCATGTGCAGCTCATTCTCCCCCGACTTCCAGTTCCCCATGTGTAGCTCATTCTCCCCACTTCCAATTCCCCATGTGTTGCTCATTCTCCCCCCATTCGCCATGTGCAGCTCATTCCCCCACCATTCCCCATGTGCAGCTCATTTTTCCCCCACTCCCAATTCCCCATGTGTAGCTCATTCCCCCCCACCCCAAATTCCCCATGTGCAGCCCTTCTCCCCCCACACCCAATTCCCCATGTGCAGCTCACCCCCCACACTCCCAATTCCACATGTGTAGCTCATTCTCCCCCCAACCCCAATTCCCCATGTGCAGCTCATTCTACCCCCCACTCCAAATTCCCCATGTGCAGCTCACCCCCCCACTCCCAATTCATCATGTGCTCTCCCCACTCTCATCTCCCAATTAATCATGTGCCGCTCATTCCCCCCCCCACTCCCAATTCCCCTTGTGCAGCTCATCCCCCCCCACTCCCAATTCCCCATGTGCAGCTCATTCTTCCCCCAACTCCGAATTCCCCATGTGCAGCTCATCCTCCCCCCCACTCTCAATTCCCCATGTGTAGCTCATTCCCCCCCACTCCCAATTCCACATGTGTAGCTCATTCTCCCCCCAACCCCAATTCCCCATGTGCAGCTCATTCCACCCCCCACTCCCAATTCCCCATGTGCAGCTCACCCCCCCACTCCCAATTCCTCATGTGCAGCTCATTCCTCCCCCACTCCCAATTCCCCATGTGTAGCTCATTCCCCCCTTCCCAATTCATCATGTGTAGCTCATTCTCCCCCCCCACTCCCAATTCCCCATGTGCAGATCATTCTCCCCCCTCACTTCCAATTCCCCAATGTGCAGCTCATCCCCCCCACTCCCAGTTCCCCATGTGTAGCTCATTCCCCCCCATTCCCCATGTGCAGCTCATTCTCCCCCAACTTCCAGTTCCACATGTGTAGCTCATTCCCCCCACTTCCAATTCCCCATGTGTAGCTCATTCTCCCCCCATTCGCCATGTGCAGCTCATTCCCCCACCATTCCCCTTGTGCAGCTCATTCTCCCCCCACTCCCAATTCCCCATGTGTAGCTCATTTCCCCCCACCCCAATTTCCCATGTGCAGCCCATTCTCCCCCCACACCCAATTCCCTATTTGCAGCTCATTCTCCCCCCACTCCCAATTCCCCATGTGCAGCTCACCCCCCCACTCCCAATTCGCATGTGTAGCTATTTCCCCCCCATTCCCCATGTGTAGCTCATCCCTCCCACTTCCAATTCCCCATGTGTAGCTCATTCTCCTCCCTTATCCCCCCCTTCCCCATGTGCAGCTCATTCTCCCCCCTACTCCCATTTAATTAATTGCATTTAAAAAAATTAAGTTGTCGTACTTATCCCTCATGCAATCCCTGCAGAATCCTGGCACTCAATGCCGCTTCCGCCGGGTTCTCCTGACTTCACGTACGAGCCATCACATGACCGGAAGTCAGGAGAAGCATGAAGGAGCTTCTGCAGCAGCGCAGCTCTGGTAGGGAACCCAGCACCAAGATGTGTGCTGCCTAAGGCGGCGCACGCCCCGGCACTCAGCACTTTATTACAGCATGGGGCCCCATGAGCAGATGCACAAGAGGGGGGCCCCGACCAGGCCCTGGCCCCCCCTCTGTACTGCTGCTCGCGGGGCCCCATTCAGCAGTAAGGGCATTAATGCCCTGATGGTGGCCCTGCCTGTGTGTGCACAGTTTAACAAATCAGAGTCCTCTATTGGTGATACTGGTGCTGATGCTGAACCATCACACTAACAGTCCTTCTAAAAGCTAAATCTGTGCTTTGCTGTTTGTATCAGATACATTCTGCATTTAGCCTAGGGACAGTTGCATGAGCAGGGAGAATGGCTGAATACAGTCTCTAGGCAGGGCTTAGATCTTTGCAGTCTGTTGCTAAATATATAACTGTAGCTCCTGCTATAAATTTATATATTTATTATGTTTTGTCACTTTATGTATATTTGATATATTTTATATTTATTCTATATATGATCATTGATTTTATATATTTGTTATCTGTATCCCACCTGCAATTCTAATCCTTGTGGGCCCTCTGCGCATTGCATTTACTATATGCAGTGCGCCCCTGGCATGTGTTCCACTCTGGAACGCAGTGTCATCACAATACTGCCTCTGCTATTTCCTGTGTTTGCATGCCCTGGGTGCGTCACTTCTGGTTTCCGGTGTGACGCACCCCTGGTGTGCGTTCCAGGCTGGAAAGCAACGCATCACACAGTGCACCCTGCTGTGGTCCGCTCATCTCCCCACATCATTTCCTGTTCCGGTTGTCACAGTGGTGGCATGCGTTCCACGCTGGAATGCATCGCTTCTATTGCTCATTTTTAACCCATATGGGTTCTCACATGTTCACTGGTCACCAATGAATTCACTCAGACATAATCACATGGATTGATGGCCCTATGAGATTAGTCTTTACAACTAGCAATAAAGTCATTTCCAGTGATCCATGCCTCCATTGGAAGTACTGGCCCCCAATATACCATTTTTCCTACACTACTTCAAAAAGCTATCTCCGATTTGTTATCTCAGAGCACGTTGTCCACAACAGCTAGAAGCTGGATGTTCTGCAGCATTGCTCCAGCGAAGCAGAAACAGGCTCTGCTGAAGCTAATTTGTCTAGGAGACAGACCGCACACCATGGCAGAGTTGTTGAAAGGAATAATAGACCAGACAGACCGCTGAACCTCCCATCAGGCATGGTCATGTGTAACAATGGCCATATCCATTGTGCTTGGCAAGGTCCCACACGTACCATGCTTGGCCCACATGCTAAACTTGGTGGTTCTGCAGTTGCTGAAAACCTACCCAGATTTGCCAGAGCTTCTGGTCAAGGTATGCTGCATCAGAAACCATTTTTGCAGGTTTGCTACAGCTGCCAACCCTCTGGCAGTGCTGCAGCAGTGCATGCAAGTGCCAGCAGAGGCCAGTTGTGGAATACCACCTCCAACATGCCCGTCGGTATTCTGGGCAGCCCAACAACTGAAGAGTGGGCATGGATATTTGACATTTGTGCTGTTTCCAAGACTTTGAGGACTTCCAAAAGATGATGAGTGGCGATGACGCCATAATCAGCGCAATGATTCCACTTCTGTGCTTACTTAAACAGTCACTGCTCACAATTAAAACTGAAGCTTTGCATGCATTCCAGGTGGACATGGAGGAAAACATGAGACAGGGAGATACAACCCAGCCCAGCCATAAGGAGGTGGAGGCTGAGGAGGAGGAACAGGAGCTGGTTGCTAGTGCAACAGAGGCTAGTATCCACACAAGCTTCGTCCCGTCTCTCCTACGTGGATGGGCTAAGGAGCAGAATGAAAAGGAAGACATAGAGGAGGAGGAGGAGATGGAGAGTAGTCATCATGGCGGACACAGGAAAGTATTGGCTGTAGGGAGTTTTTCACATATGGCCGACTTTATGTACCGCTGCCTGTCCCATGACCCTTCCATTATATTCATATTGGCCAAAAAAAATACTTGTTGTTCATCCTAAAGACCCACGCTAAAAGGAGAACTTTGCATCTCGCCTTCCTGAGGCGGTGAGGTCTACTAAAATGGTGCTATACCAGAAGGCCATTGTGGAAAATATGTTGAAAAAATTCCCATGAGACAAAGCTAGCAGCTGGGTGCAAGCTTCCTTGCCTAACCAAGGAGGTGAGACGAGGGAGACACACACCAGATACAGCAGAGGCAGGGGTACACTGTCAAAGACCTGGAACAATTTCATGACACCCACCCAGCATCCAGGTCCTGATGATCGGGTATTTTAGACAAGAAGGGAAAAGTTTTTAAAGATGGCCAAGCAATACCTGGCTGACAAAACCAGCGTACTCCCTAATCCCTTTGCTACCTTCAACTATTGGGTCTCAAAACTGGACACTTGGCATAAGCTATCCTTCTATGCCTTGAAGGTGTTGTGCTACCCTGCCACTAGCGTCTTGTCTGCCCGTGCTTTAAGTGCCGTCGGGGGGGGGGGGGGTCATAACAGACAGGCGCTTTTGCCTGTGAACAGAAAATGCTGACAGGCTCACTATGATAAAAATTAACTGGATTAGCCCCCAACTTTTCCACACCATCAGATGACAGCAGCACATAAAGTGTTTTTAATCTTCAATGTTTGAATGAGGCTATGGATGACTGGATGGCCCTCCTTATATTTTTTTCCTGGCTTTGCACTTTGTGCAAGGCTTTTATGAGTGTAGGAGTACATTAACTACACTTTCAAAATATTTGAATGAGGTCCGACTATTGTTGCTTTCAAGAGTCTATGGATGACCCTTCTAATAATTTTTTCCTGGCTTTGCACTTTGTGCAAAGTTTTTATGAGTGTAGGAGAACATCAACTACATTTTCAAAATATTTGGCCTGCCAGTTGTTGCCTTCAAGGGTTTATGGATGACTGGATGACTGACACTCCTTATATTTTTTTTTGGCTATGCAAAAATTGCAAAGCTTTTATGAGTGTAGAAGTGCCACAACTACATTTCTTTATTATTTGAATGAGGCACTACAGTTGGTGCCTTCAAGAGTGTATGGCTGAATCTGCTTGTAATTTTTGGCAGGTTTTGCAAGCTTGTATGAGTCTAGGAGTACCACCACATGACAATTTTAACAGAATATGTATAAGGCCCTCTTTTATGTTTAATACAGGGTGTATCTGAGTCCCTCTTCCATCAAATTTTTGGCAGTACTTGCTTCCTTCATAAATTACACTGAAATAATTTTTAATAAAAATTTGGTTTACTTTAATATTTTTTTTTATTTTTAATCTTTTCTATATTTTGACTTATATACTAGTCATTATACAGAAAAGAATGTTTCTTAACATTTTTTTTCCCGCAAACTCCAATTTCTCTTTGATTTTGAATGTTTTATTGTCAGTCCTTAAAGTGGAGTAAAAGTGTGGCACCATTGTTCTCAGCAGTGATCTGGGAGTCCAGGGGTCTTCCCCATGCTGTTCTCCTTCCATTCATCACTTTTTCCATCCATTTTAACATTTTCACTGTCCCCCAGACCTCCTTGTAGAGTCTGCTGAAAAAATGCTCGGAATTCCCATTGACTCCCATTATACTCGTTACTCAAAACGAGCATCCGAGCATTAGGAATTGCTTGGTTCGAGTAACGAGCATCCGAGCATTTTAGAGCTCGCTCATCCCTAATCCTATCCAATTCTAGTTCTAGGACTTGCAGCAAACAAATAGTTAAAGACAGCTGTATGCTGTCAGCAGACAGATGGTCACTGGCAGAATTGTATGTGGCAGTGATGAACAAGCAAACTGAATACTTAGTGTTGTAGCAGCATTTGGAATGAGAACAGAACGAAAGAAGAGTTTATTATTCTAATAGTAGAAAAATAGTTAATCAGTAAACTTATATTTACCCGCTGGCAGCTGGGATGAACAATCAAATTGAATACTTGCTTTTAGAGAAGATACACACTGCTGCAGCAGGGTTTGTAGTGTAAACAGCGCCAGAGTAGAATTTGGTATGCTTGCAGTAAACAAAAGAATAACTGCAGGTCTAAGCCAGCATCTCTCTTTGGCATCATATCCCTTCCACTCTATCAGGTAGAAGAGGTTCCTACGATCCTTCTTACAGTTCAGTATTTGGTTGTTCTCATACTTCATGAGAGGCAGGAGCTGTCTTGAAAGTAGAAGAGAATTTATTGATGTCAGAAGACATAGTAAGGAGATATGAAAAGTATTAGTAATCTTTAAAGTGGGGAGTAGCCTCAAATGGAAAGTGACCATACTAATTAGCTGAATAATTTGGAATGAACAAATGAAGTTAGGAGCCACCTTCTTGCAAATGTTTTTTTGTTGAAAGTCAAATCTTATCTCCAGGACAAATATTGGGTGTCTATCAGTACTGTTCTTTGCTTTAGCCACTGCTGCAGTCAAATTGGATAGAACTTTAGTCCAGATATCATTTTAGATTCTTAAAGAAATGCCAAGCACTACTGCGGTAATGCAACACCAATAGATAGGTGATCCAAATAAGAATGCGTGTGTCTCTTTAATGCCCAAAGTAGCCTATTATATATGCAATATGCCCATGTTAAAAACTATCACACTCAGCCAGACTGCAAGGCAGTGCCAATAATATAAAGTAAGTGCTGATGGTAACTTTTCCACTTACTCTGATGAGGGATATGCGGTTTCCTGTGGATGGCAGAATCCCAGTAGAAGCGGAGGACTGGAGGCATGTACGTCGTAGATGCCAGTCAAGATCGATGCTGTTCGCTGAGTCAGAGTGGTTCTCAGGTGAGCCAGCTGTATGGAGCGGGAGCATTATCCTGTAGATGCCTTTCCTCGCCGCTTGCTGGTAGTGACGTCACTACCAAGTAGTGTTGAGCCACCCCCGTAGTGTTCGAGTTCGGTTCGGTTCGTCGAACACCCGTGTGTTCGCCGAACTGTTCGTCGAACTGTTCGTCGAACACCTTCGAACACCGTTAAAACCAATGGCAGGCAAACAAAAACACATAGAAACACATAGAAAACACCTTCAAAGGTGTCCAAAAGCTGACAAACTGCTCAGAAGACACAACTAACACATGGAAAAGTGACAAGTACATATAGTCATGCGAAAAGAAAAGAGGTGGAGGAGTAAAAGGAGGGGGAGACACAGATATAGGCATGTCATGCCCTTCTAAAATCCAAAAAGTGAGAAGCCGACACGTTCAGTCCGCTCCTGCCCGTGCCACCTCCGTGTCGCCGGGTTTGTGCCAGAGCCGCGGTGAACCATGACGGCCAGCCCCCCTCTCCCAATACTGGTGCCTGTCCGCTGGTGGGCCGAGCGAGCCACCCTGTGGTGGAGGCAGCTCTAAGCTTTTTAATTTAAATTGTCTCTCTAATTTGAATGAATACACTTTAAATCCATTTACAAGGATATATTGGAGGGCAAGTCTCATGCCAGCAGCCGCGTAATTCCAGCTCCAGTAGCGTCCACTAAAGCTGCTGCAGTTAAAAAGCTTTTATAAGGATCGAGCTCGGCTGTCCACCGCAAGGCATCCTACTGCCAGTCCCAGCCCCTATGCCTTGGGGTGCCTCCTGATGCTCTTCACTGAGTATCCCGGGGTCCCGAAGCATTTCCTTTGAAAAAATTAAGTGTCGAAACTACAGGTGGTGTAGCTTGCTTAACAGCCGGGATAATCCGCTGACTAGCAGACACTGCTACTAGGCACAAAGTATTTCCTGGGCTAGATGCAGTTAAAAATTTGTAATTAGATACTCTCGTTGGATGTTGAGAAAGCATTCCATAGAGTCTCCTGGCACGCCATATATGATTCTCTTAAAAAGCTTGGGGTAGGGGTCTAGGGGACCCTTTTATAGCCAAAATCACGGCCCTGTATCACAATACGTCACCTAGGCTGAAGATAAATGGAACTGTAGCACCCTGAGGGCTCGGTTGCTACAGAGGTATTGCACCTCACCCAGAGGTGTGATATCTCACTCTCAGGTAAGGATGGAGTGTGGATCAGGACCCGACACCTGCATGCATTACACCACATTGCCGTGGGGCAGGGCGACCAATATGCCTCTGAGATGGGCACGACAGTCCCTGTCCCTGGCTGGAGTGGGGGGAGGGAACACTGAGGAAGGGGAACCCTGTAGTGCAGGAGCAGGGAGGAAGCAGTTCCTGGGTGCATTGAGAAGGGAGTATAAAAGGTGGGCACCATCTTAGTTCAGTGCAGAGAAGTCTGAGCAGAAGTGGCAGGGAGCAGGGGCTCTGCATGACCTCTGCTCCGGAGGCGGGCCTAGTAACAGAGGCCCAGGCCTGGAAGAGGGAGAAGGAAGGAAGAGGAGCGGAGAAGGCTCCAGGAACGAGGAATGAAGGGATCCCAGGGGTGCGGACGGGCGAGTCGCCACCGCACGCCCGAATCCACCTGCGTGGAGGGGTCAGGCCAAAGGGGGAGACCGGTCCCCGAAACTAGTGGAGGCAGGAAACGACCCTCAGCTAGAAACCGGAGGCTGTGACATTTTATGTGGCGCAGCCCCTCGCTACACCCGCTAGGAAGGCACCACATAGGGTCAGGGAAGCTGGCGCCAAGTTTACCAAGAGGAGGCCCGAGGCAGCCGGACAGAAGGGTTGGTAAGAAAGGCCAGACAAAGGACACACAAAGGGGGTCCTGTGAAGCGCTCCAAAGTTATCTGGGAGTTGTCTGAGCCCCTCACCTGGTGAGCACAGTACGACGTGGGCAGCCGTTAACTGCAGACGTGGTCTGGATAATAAGAACTGTGAGTAAAGGCCCTGGACTGCATCACTGACTCCGTGTCGTTACTGCTGCTGCCCTGCACCATCACCCCCATCCTCCGCATACACTGCCCTGAGGCAATACTCCTCCCGTGGGGAGTTATGCTACGCTCTGCTGCACCCACAACACCAGCCTCAGCGGTCTGCCCTGCAGCGGTGGTTCACTCTGACCGCAATCCACGGGTGGCGTTGTCGGACATTTAAACATCAAAACCACATAAATAGTTCCGCCACTGGTTTGACCACCCTGAGCCACGGAACCGGGTCGCCGCCACGAAGACTACAACCACCAGCATCCACCAAAAAGGGTATGGCTCCGGGTGTCCCAAGGCCCAGGGGGTGCATCAGAACATTTTCATCACCTTTCACAATCACCAATGGGACAAGGTAGGGATGTCCTCTGTCCCCTCTCTTATACATCCTAGTGACGGAGCACCTGCTCTCATCAATTCGCCATAACCCCAATATTAGGTGGATTGAGGTGGGAGGCACCGAGTACAAGTGCTCTCTATTTGCTGATGATGTCCTAGTATATATCACTCAATCACATATATCCATCCATGCTGTTATGGCTGAAATAGATCACTTTGTTACATGGTCAAATTTTAAAATCAATGCAGCGAAGTCTGAGGCCCTCGATGTCTCCCTCCCCAAATCCATATAGGATTCCATCCAGTCCAACTTTCCCTTTGCCTGGCCCTCACAGGGTATCAAATACTTAGGAATTCCTATTCATAGAGACCTCTCCCATCTATGTTATCTTAATTTTGGGCCCTTTATTGAACAACTCCATACAGACCACGGTTGGCAAGTTAGAACTGTAAGATTCACTACGTGAACCACTGGTGTTTTGTGGAAAAGCACATGTTCACTGTGTTCCAAATTATTATGCAAAAAGTGTTTAGGAGTGATAAGGGAAGAATTTGTTTGTTTGTCAGTTAAACTCATTGATGGTGATGTGTGTCAGGGCTCTTTATATCACTGTAAGCAATTGCAGACACCTGTGCTAATTAGTTTGGCAGGTGTGTCCAATGAAAGGCAAGACTACTTAAGAAGGCTGTCTCACATTATTAAGCAGCCTACATTTTCTGCCAAAATGGGAAAGAAAAAGGATGTGTCGACTGCTGAGAAGCAACAAATTGTGGAGTGTTTAGGTCAAGGCATGACTACAATCAACATTGTGCGATGATCAGGATGAAGTGTCTTGGCAATCAAGAAGTATGTAGCTGATTCACAGTATACACGTGTGCGTGCTGATAAGGGCAAATTGAGGACTCTTTCCTACAGGCAATTACGTCAGGTTAAAAGAGCAGCGGCAAAAAAGCCTTGTCATAGCAGCAGACAAGTTTTTGAAGCTGCTGGTGCCTCCATCGTCCCCCGAAAAACAAGATGCAGGGTCCTTCAGAGGTTTGCAGCTGTGCATACGCCATCCTGTCGACCTCCTCTATTCACTTCACACAAGCAGAAACTGCTCCAGTGGGCCAAACATTACATGAAGACTGATTTCAAAACTGTTTTGTTCACGGATGAGTGCCGTGCAGCGCTCGATGGTCCAGATGGATGGAGTAGAGGATGGCTGGTTGATGGACACCCCACGCAAACACGGCTACAGCGCCAACAAGGAGGAGGTGGAGTAATGTTTTGGGCTGGAATCATGGGGAGAGAGATTGTCGGCCCCTTTAGGATCCCTGAAGGCGCTAAAGATGAACTCCATAATGTATGTGGATTTTCTCAAACAGCACTTCCTGCCATGGTTCAAGAAGAAGAACCGTGTATTTCACAGCAAGATCATTTTTTTGCATGATAATGCACCATCTCATGCTGCACATAAAACATCTGCATCTCTGGCTAATATGGGCATAAAAGGGGACAAACTTATGGTGTGACCCCCATGCTCCCCTGACCTCTACCCCATTCAGAACCTCTGGAGCATCATCAAAAGGAGTGTCTATGATGGCGGGAGGCAGTTCACATCTAAGCAACACCTCTGGGAGGGTATTTTGTCCTCATGCAAAACAATTGAAGCAGAAACCATCCAAAACTTGACAAATTCAATGGACGAGAGAGTTCAGAAGCTCCTTTCGAACAAGGGGTCCTATGTGAAAATGTAACATCACCTAGAATAAAGTTTTGAGTTGAAAACTGTTTGATTTCAGTTTCTAATAACCAGCTAATGCTTATAATTGCAAAACTGACCATTTTTTTGGTCTTTATTAAAATGAAAAGGTTGATCGAAAAGTTTGGGGGATCTAAGAGTGTGGCAACCCAGTAGTCATGATTACTTCGAATTCTGACAATATGAGGGTCATGTTGCAGGTAGTGCAACAAGAAGGCACTTATGTGTCTTGCGCATCTCGGAGCCCCAAAATTATTTTCCGGGCTAGATGCAGCTAAAAATTATTATTAATTTTAAATCTGGTGGAGCTTAGTATAGATGGCCTAATAGGATCAGTGCTGCACACTGCTACAAAGCCCAAATTATTTTCCAGTCAAGATACAGATAAACATGATTAGTAATTTTAAATCTGGTGGAGCTTATTATAGATGGCCTAATAGAATCAGTGCTGCACACTGCTACAAAGCCCAAATTATTTTCCAGCCAAGATACAGATAAACATGATTAGTAATTTGAAAGCTTAAAATGGTTGGTAGGGTGATTTTAACCAATCATCAAGCTTTTACTCTCCCCAGGATGACACAGGGGTAGAAAAGTCGTTTCGGATCCATGATTTGTTCATCTTTATGAACGTGAGTCTGTCTACATTATCAGTGGAGAGCCGCGTGCGCTTATCTGTCAGCACACCACCAGCAGCGCTGAACACACGTTCAGACAGAATGCTGGCTGCGGGGCATGACAAGATCTCCAAGGCGTAAGTGGCTAGCTCCGGCCATTTATCCAGATTGGAAGCCCAAAAAGAGCAAGGGTCCAGTGACACAGTCATGGCTTCAATGTTTACTTGGAGATACTCCTGTACCATCGTCTCTAGGTGTTGACTATGTGTCAGACTTCTTGTCTCCTGTGGCCTTGCAAAGGATGGGCTAAAAAAGTGGTGAAATGATTCCGCAAAATTGATGTTACCAGCAGATACTGTGGTTCTGTTACGGTTTGAGTGCTGAACACTTGACGGTCCCACGGTTGGCAAGTTGGAACTGTGAGATTCACTACGTGCACCACTGGTGTTTTGTGGAAAAGCACATGTAAGATTCTGCAACAGTCTCTGCTGATACTCCTGCATGCGTGCATCCCTTTCTATGGCAGGAATAATTTCTGCAAATTTACTTTTGTACCGGGGATCTAACAGTGTGGCAACCCAGTAGTCAGGATTATTTCTAATTCTCACAATTCGAGGGTCATGTTGCAGGTAGTGCAGCAAGAAGGCACTCATGTGTGTTGCGCATCCAGGAGCACCAAGTCCCTGTTGTGTTGGTGGCGAGGTAACAATCATGCTTCCTTCCTGTCCTCTCCCCCCAACCTCGCACAACAGAAATGTGATCAAGGTCTCCCTCATCTGATGAGTCTTCCATCAGTTCATCCTCCACTTCTTCCTGGGCTCCTGCACCTTCCTCACTAGTTTGGCTGCTACCATGCGCCCTGGTAAAACCATCTCCCCCACCCTCACATGCCTGCCGCCTTGGTGCTGCCGACCGTCTGGACCTTGCAGATGTTAGCCCTTCCGCATACAACTCCTCCTCCTCTACTTCCTCCACCTCCTCTTGTGCCACCACCTGATTCCAAATTCTGTTTAACATGTGCTCCAGCATGTAAATCACAGGAATAGTCATGCTGATAATGGCATCGTCAGCACTAAACATCTTCGTCGCCATTTCAAAACTGCAGAAAGGTGCATAGGTCCCTGATCTGAGAACACTCCTCCAGCGTGATTTGCCCCACCTCTGGATCTCGTTGGCCCAGGCTATACGTCAGAACGTATTGCACCAGGGCTTGTCGGTGCTGCCACAGTCGCTGCAACATGTGCAGAGTTGAATTCCACCGGGTAGGCACATCGCATTTTAGCCGGTGAAGTGGCAGGCCCAACGACTTCTGTAGAGATGTAAGTCGCTGAGCTGCGGGATGCGAACGGCGGAAGTGAGCACACAGCGACCGTGCCCTCTGCAGAAGGCCATCTAGTCTGGGATAGTGGGCTAAAAATTGCTGGACAACCAGGTTCAACACGTGAGCCATACAAGGCACGTGTGTGACATTGCCCCGGCGAAGGGCCGCACCCAGATTTGCAGCATTGTCACACACGGCCTTCCCTGGTTTCAGGTCCAGTGGAGACAACCATTCATGAAATTGGTTCTCCAGAGCTGACCACAACTCCTCAGCTGTGTGACTCACATTTCCCAGACATTTCAAAGTAAAAACCGCCTGATGACGTTGAGCCCTACTGCCAGCATAGTAAGGAGGTGTGCAGGATCCCTTCTGCGCAGTTAGAAAGCTTGTGGCATGACCAGACAGGCTTTGGGTGCAGGTGGAAGACCGAGAGGAGGTTGAGGAGGCAGAAGCACTGGAGGAACTTTGACATAAAGAGGATTGACGCACAACTCATGGGGACGGGAAGACTTGGACAGCAGCCCCTTGTCCTGCTGTCACCATAGTTACCCAGTGCCCAGTCAGCGACATGTAACGCCCCTGTCCATGCCTATTCGTCCAAGTGTCTGTGGTGAAATGCACCCTGTCACACACAGAGTTTCTCAAAGAAGCGGTGATGTTGTGTGCGACATGCTTGTGGAGCGCTGGCACACCTTTCGTTGAGAAGTAGTGCCGACTGGGCATCTCGTACTGGGGCACTGCGACGGACATAAGGTCTCGAAAATCCTCTGTGTCCACCAGGCGGAAAGGCAGCATTTCTGTAGCCAAGAGCTTGCAGATGGTGAAATTCAACCTCTTAGCTTTCTCATGGCTAGGAGGAAATGGTCTTTTACTTGTCCACATCTGAGGGACCGAGGGCTGGCTATTGTGCTTAGACAGGGTTGATAAGGGTGTCACCGGCAAACTGCCGGTCTGTGAGGAAGATGCAGGCGGACATGTTAGGTTGCCTTGATCCAAAGGTGGTGCTATCGATGTCGGACAGCTCTCAACACCAGCTGGTGTTACCACCTCCAAAGAAAATGATGACCTGCCAATCACGCTGGCTGTTGCGGGTAAAGAGGTGGCAGGTCTGCGCCCCAAAACAGGTGTGACTGCTGTCCCCCCAGTCACAGAGGATGAAGAGGCCGCGGATGCACAAGATATGGCAGACGGTGGTTGGCCCGGCCGGCTAGGCCGCATTGTAGCACACTGAGCTTCCCACTGCAACTTATACTTCAGGTCCATGTGCCGGTTCATGCATGAAGTACTCAAACTATGTATTTTTTGGCCTCTACTTAGCTTTTGCTGACAAATGTTACAGATAACACGAGTTGGGTCATCTTTATCGATCTGAAAAAATGCCCAGGCTATGCAAGGCTTAGCACCCATGCGACCTGAAGAGCCACCATGTCTTGTGGTGAGAGGCAGAGTTGTGTTTGAGGATGCAGTTGTTGACGTGCTTCCAGTACTACGTCTCTGTCCAGGAAGGCGCAACCTGACCTCGTCGTCACTAGCATCTTCCTCCACCTCCTCTGCTGACCTCATCTCTTGGCTGACTGTGGGTTGACAGTAAGTGGGATCTCCAACCTCATCATCATCACCCTGTGCGTTATCACACCCGTCGTCCTCAGAGCCAACCTGTTCCTGCCCTGACAAAAAACTAAAGTTGTCGCTCCAATCAGGTATTTGAGTCTCATCATCGTCTTCCTCATTGTCTCCACCAACAGGAGTTACAGTTTGGGAATGAGGGTCTACATTATGGTCAGAACCTTCTGCGTCTGGTCCTGGATCCGACTCATAAAGATTCTGGGCATCAGTGCAGATCATTTCCTCGTCTGGATTCACAGAAGCGCTGGAGTCGACCTCTGATTCCCAGGCTATAGAATGAGTAAACAGCTCTGCAGACTCAACCATCTGTTCTACCTCATACTCAGACGGGCAGCTGGAGATTTGGGAGCTGTGAGGAAGCAAGTGCGATTGGGGTGACACCTTTGAGGACTGGAGTATTTGTGATGTTGAAGTTGATGTGGAGGAGAGCCCACTTAAAGGAGCACTTGATATCCGTTGAAGCACCTGCTGTTTTTGTGCCTCATCTGGAATTTGTAGCGATTGGCGTGGCCGTAAGAAAGGGATCTTATCACATTGTCGGCTAAAAGAAGTAGACATTTTAATTTGGCTGGAAGATGGTCTTTCCTCTGCAGATGTTACTGTTGCTTTAACACCTACCCCACGGACACAACCTTTTTTCCCCTTCCCAACACGCCTATTCCCCTTTCCACCAGCAGCAGGCCTTTTTCCACTCATTTTGGTGGTTAACTAATTCACAACTCTGGAGTTGTTTGCACAAAAAAACAATGGATGGGAACCGAGCAGAGCTGAGTGGCCAAACTGTGGTATTAGGCCAAAACTATTGGCTGGGTTAGATGCAGAAAAAAATTATATTCAATTTGCAACCTGATGGAGGTCAGTATAGATGGACTAATAGAACAAGTCCCACACACAGCTAGAAGACCAAATATTTTTTCAGAGGTAGATGCAGAAAAAAAATATATTCAATTTGCAACCTGATGGAGGTCAGTATAGGTGGACTAATAGAACAAGTCCCACACACTGTTAGAAGGCCAAATATTTTTTCAGAGCTAGATGCAGAAAAAGATTATATTCAGTTTGCAACCTGATGGAGGTCAGTATAGATGGACTAATAGAACAAGTCCCACACACAGCTAGAAGCCCAAATATTTTTTCAGAGGTAGATGCAGAAAAAAATTATATTCAGTTTGCAACCTGATGGAGGTCTGTATAGATGGATTAATAGAACAAGCCCCACACACAGCTAGAAGCCCAATATTTTTTCAGAGGTAGATGCAGAAAAAAAATATATTCAGTTTGCAACCTGATGGAGGTCAGTATAGATGGACTAATAGAGAAAGTCCCACACACTGCTAGAAGGCCAAATATTTTTTCAGAGCTAGATGCAGACAAAAAATTATTTTTAATTTTCAACCTGATGGAGGTCAGTATAGATGGACTAATAGAGAAAGTCCCACACACTGCTAGAAGGCCAAATATTTTTTAAGAGGTAGATGCAGAAAAAAATTATATTCAGTTTGCAACCTGATGGAGGTCTGTATAGATCGATTAATAGAACAAGTCCCACACACAGCTAGAAGCCCAATATTTTTTCAGAGGTAGATGCAGAAAAAAAATATATTCAGTTTGCAACCTGATGGAGGTCAGTATAGATGGACTAATAGAGAAAGTCCCACACACTGCTAGAAGGCCAAATATTTTTTCAGAGCTAGATGCAGACAAAAAATTATTTTTAATTTGCAACCTGATGGAGGTCAGTATAGATGGACTAATAGAGAAAGTCCCACACACTGCTAGTAGGCCAAATATTTTTTCAGAGCTAGATGCAGATAAAAATTATTTTTAATTTGCAACCTGATGGAGGTCAGTATAGATGGACTAATAGAGAAAGTCCCACACACTGCTAGAAGGCCAAATATTTTTTCAGAGCTAGATGCAGAAAAAAATTATATTCAGTTTGCAACCTGATGGAGATCAGTATAGATGGACTAATAGAACAAGTCCCACACACAGCTAGAAGCCCAAATATTTTTTCAGAGGTAGATGAAGATAAAAATTATTTTTAATTTGCAACCTGATGGAGGTCAGTATAGATGGACTAATAGAGAAAGTCCCACACACTGCTCGAAGGCCAAATATTTTTTCAGAGCTAGATGCAGATAAAAATTATTTTTAATTTGCAACCTGATGGAGGTCAGTATAGATGGACTAATAGAGAAAGTCCCACACACTGCTAGAAGGCCAAATATTTTTTCAGAGCTAGATGCAGAAAAAAATTATATTCAGTTTGCAACCTGATGGAGGTCAGTATACATGGACTAATAGAACAAGTCCCACACACAGCTAGAAGCCCAAAATTTTTTCAGAGGTAGATGCAGATAAAAATTATTTTTAATTTGCAACCTGATGGAGGTCAGTATAGATGGACTAATAGAGAAAGTCCCACACACTGCTAGAAGGCCAAATATTTTTTCAGAGCTAGATGCAGAGAAAAAATTATTTTGAATTTGCAGCGTGATGGAGGTCAGTATAGATGGACTAATAGAACAAGTCCCACACACTGCTAGAAGGCCAAATATTTTTTCAGAGCTAGATGCAGATAAAAATTATATTCAGTTTGCAACCTGATGGAGGTCAGTATAGATGGACTAATAGAACAAGTCCCACACACAGCTAGAAGCCCAAATATTTTTTCAGAGGTAGATGAAGATAAAAATTATTTTTAATTTGCAACCTGATGGAGGTCAGTATAGATGGACTAATAGAGAAAGTCCCACACACTGGTAGAAGGCCAAATATTTTTTCAGAGCTAGATGCAGATAAAAATTATTTTTAATTTGCAACCTGATGGAGGTCAGTATAGATGGACTAATAGAGAAAGTCCCACACACTGCTAGAAGGCCAAATATTTTTTCAGAGCTAGATGCAGAAAAAAATTATATTCAGTTTGCAACCTGATGGAGGTCAGTATAGATGGACTAATAGAACAAGTCCCACACACAGCTAGAAGCCCAAAATTTTTTCAGAGGCAGATGCAGATAAAAATTATTTTTAATTTGCAACCTGATGGAGGTCAGTATAGATGGACTAATAGAGAAAGTCCCACACACAGCTAGAAGCCCAAAATTTTTTCAGAGGTAGATGCAGATAAAAATTATTTTTAATTTGCAACCTGATGGAGGTCAGTATAGATGGACTAATAGAGAAAGTCCCACACACTGCTAGAAGGCCAAATATTTTTTCAGAGCTAGATGCAGACAAAAAATTATTTTGAATTTGCAGCGTGATGGAGGTCAGTATAGATGGACTAATAGAACAAGTCCCACACACTGCTAGAAGGCCAAATATTTTTTCAGAGCTAGATGCAGATAAAAATTATTTTTAATTTGCAACCTGATGTAGGTCAGTGTAAATGGACTAATAGAGAAAGTCCCACACACAGCTAGAAGGTCAAATATTTTTTCAGAGGTAGATGCAGATAAAAATTATTTTTAATTTGCAGCCTGATGGAGGTCAGTATAGATGGACTAACAGAGAAAGTCCCACACACTGCTAGAAGGCCAAATATTTTTTCAGAGCTAGATGCAGACAAAAAAATATTTTTAATTTGCAACCTGATGGAGGTCAGTATAGATGGACTAATAGAGAAAGTCCCACACACTGCTAGAAGGCCAAATATTTTTTCAGAGGTAGATGCAGATAAAAATAATTTTTAATTTGCAACCTGATGGAGGTCAGTATAGATGGACTAATAGAGAAAGTCCCACACACTGCTAGAAGGCCAAATAATTTTTCAGAGCTAGATGCAGACAAAAAATTATTTTGAATTTGCAGCGTGATGGAGGTCAGTGTAGATGGACTAATAGAACAAGTCCCACACACTGCTAGAAGGCCAAATATTTTTTCACAGCTAGATGCATAAAAAAATTATATTCAGTTTGCAACCTGATGGAGGTCAGTATAGATGGACTAATAGAACAAGTCCCACACACTGCTAGAAGCCCAAATATTTTTTCAGAGCTAGATGCAGAAAAAAATTATATTCAATTTGCAACCTGATGGAGGTCAGTATAGATGGACTAATATAATGATGCTATGCCCAAAAGATTTTACTTCACTAGGTGCAGTAAAAAAATTGGTATTCTATACACAGGTGGTATATCTTGCAACACAGATAGGCTACTCCACTGACTAACACACTCTGCAATAGGCCAAAAAGGATTAGCTTTGCTAGATTCAGCCAAATGCTGTGAAAAAAACTTGCACAGCACTGGCACAGACCTGCCTGGCAAAAACTGATAGGAACTGATGTAACCTAGTCCTGAAAAGGACTGGAATTACAATTAGTCTTTACTCCCACAATCTATCTATTTAAGAGCACAGACCTGCCTGATAAAAGTCGTAGGAAATGCTGTAACCTAGTCCTTAAAAGGACTGCAATCACAACTATTCCCTACTCCCAAGCTATCTGTAGATTTGTGCGAAAATTGGCTTGAAATTAACAAGGTATAGCACACACAGCAACAGCGGTGCCGTCTAACACGCAGCTGCAGCAGTGAGAAAATGGTGGCGACGGGGAAAATGGCTTGGTCTTATAGGGCAAGGACATGTGACATACACTGCCAATGACACATGCCCTTGCTTGTGTGAAAAAAAGCACTTGGCTCCATGTGTGCGCTGCTGATAGGCTGACAGATTGCACCTCCCCACTGTAAATGCGGGAAAGAGAAAAAAAAATGGAGATCTTCATTATTCCTGCAGAGATCCATCCCCTGCCCCTCCCCCCACCCCGCTGTACACTCAAACTGCGTATTAACATTAATTTTCATCATTACTGAGAAAAAATCCAGTTATAATTTTGGTGCACGAACAGTTATCGAACATAACCTCGAACAGCCGAATTTTTCTCAAATCGTTCGTGTTCGCCGAACGGCTCGAACACCGCCCAAAACAGCTCGAATTTGAGATTGGCGAACAGTTCGAGTCGAACAACGCTCATGTCTACTACCAAGGTACGGAGCTTTGGTGCGGCCAAGAAGTCAACCGCCACGTTTTGAAGTAACCATGGATACCTAAGGTCCTGCAATGCCTGTACATGAGGAAAGAGACATAATGAATCAGAAAAACTATACTACATTTCTAATTGGAGGTATTTGCTAATATTATTATTATTTCACCTACTACATATTGGGATAGCATCTTGGAGATGGGAATACCCCTTTCATTTTATGGCAGAAAGCTCATAGTCACCAATAGAATTATTGTGTTCTGCTGGAGAGATTTTCTTGTAAAATACTCCACAGGGATGCTTTCTTGATTCACAGGATTTTGTCAATTTTGTCAATTTCTGTCAACATCAAGATGGTGTAGAACTGGAGCAATTGAGATACAAGATTCCATTGAAGTTCCATCCAAGTTCCTTTACGGCCTGAATAGTGAAATCTGACCAGTTCCAAGAATTAGTTCCCATTCGAGTGACCATATGATGAACCACCACTTGAGAGTGATTTTAATGTACTGTATAGGTATGTTTGGAGGGGATTAAGACCAATTGGCTGTGGCCAATCCAAAAAATAGAAGGTGTCTCTGTATTAGTGTTGAGCCACCCCCGTAGTGTTCGAGTTCGGTTCGGTTCGTCGAACACCCGTGTGTTCGCCGAACTGTTCGTCGAACTGTTCGTCGAACACCTTCGAACACCGTTAAAACCAATGGCAGGCAAACAAAAACACATAGAAAACACCTTCAAAGGTGTCCAAAAGCTGACAAACTGCTCAGAAGACACAACTAACACATGGAAAAGTGACAAGTACATATAGTCATGCGAAAAGAAAAGAGGTGGAGGAGTAAAAGGAGGGGGAGACACAAATATAGGCATGTCATGCCCTTCTAAAATCCAAAAAGTGAGAAGTCGACACGTTCAGTCCGCTCCTGCCCGTGCCACCTTCGTGTCGCCAGGTTTGTGCCAGAGCCGCGGTGAACCCTGACGGCCAGCCCCCCTCTCCCAATACTGGTGCCTGTCCGCTGGTGGGTCGAGCGAGCCCCCCTGTGGTGGAGGCAGCTCTAAGCTTTTTAATTTAAATTGTCTCTCTAATTTGAATGAATACACTTTAAATCCATTTACAAGTATCTATTGGAGGGCAAGTCTCATGCCAGCAGCCGCCTAATTCCAGCTCCAGTAGCGTCCACTAAAGCTGCTGCAGTTAAAAAGCTTTTATAGGGATCAAGCTCGGCTGTCCATCGCAAGGCATCCTACTGCCAGTCCCAGCCCCTATGCCTTGGGGTGCCTCCTGATGCTCTTCACTGAGTATCCCGTGGTCCCGAAGCATTTCCTTTGAAAAAATTAAGTGTCCAAACTACAGGTGGTGTAGCTTGCTTAACAGCCGGGATAATCCGCTGACTAGCAGACACTGCTACTAGGCACAAAGTATTTCCTGGGCTAGATGCAGTTAAAAATTTGTAATTAGATACTCTCGTTGGATGCTGAGAAAGCATTCCATAGAGTCTCCTGGCACGCCATATATGATTCTCTTAAAAAGCTTGGGGTAGGGGTCTAGGGGACCCTTTTATAGCCAAAATCACGGCCCTGTATCACAATACGTCACCTAGGCTGAAGATAAATGGAACTGTAGCACCCTGAGGGCTCGGTTGCTACAGAGGTATTGCACCTCACCCAGAGGTGTGATATCTCACTCTCAGGTAAGGATGGAGTGTGGATCAGGACCCGACACCTGCATGCATTACACCACATTGCCGTGGGGCAGGGCGACCAATATGCCTCTGAGATGGGCACGACAGTCCCTGTCCCTGGCTGGAGTGGGGGGAGGGAACACTGAGGAAGGGGAACCCTGTAGTGCAGGAGCAGGGAGGAAGCAGTTCCTGGGTGCATTGAGAAGGGAGTATAAAAGGTGGGCACCATCTTAGTTCAGTGCAGAGAAGTCTGAGCAGAAGTGGCAGGGAGTAGGGGCTCTGCATGAGCTCTGCTCCGGAGGCGGGCCTAGTAACAGAGGCCCAGGCCTGGAAGAGGGAGAAGGAAGGAAGAGGAGCGGAGAAGGCTCCAGGAACGAGGAATGAAGTGATCCCAGGGGTGCGGACGGGCGAGTCGCCACCGCACGCCTGAATCCACCTGCGTGGAGGGGTCAGGCCAAAGGGGGAGACCGGTCCCCGAAACTAGTTGAGGCAGGAAACGACCCTCAGCTAGAAACCGGAGGCTCTGACATTTTATGTGGCGCAGCCCCTCGCTACACCCGCTAGGAAGGCACCACATAGGGTCAGGGAAACTGGCGCCAAGTTTACCAAGAGGAGGCCCGAGGCAGCCGGACAGAAGGGTTGGTAAGAAAGGCCAGACAAAGGACACACAAAGGGGGTCCTGTGAAGCGCTCCAAAGTTATCTGGGAGTTGTCTGAGCCCCTCACCTGGTGAGCACAGTACGACGTGGGCAGCCGTTACCTGCAGACGTGGTCTGGATAATAAGAACTGTGAGTAAAGGCCCTGGACTGCATCACTGACTCCGTGTCGTTACTGCTGCTGCCCTGCACCATCACCCCCATCCTCCGCATACACTGCCCTGAGGCTATACTCCTCCCGTGGGGAGTTATGCTACGCTCTGCTGCACCCACAACACCAGCCTCAGCGGTCTGCCCTGCAGCGGCAGTTCACTCTGACCGCAATCCACGGGTGGCGTAGTCGGACATTTAAACATCAAAACCACATAAATAGTTCCGCCACTGGTTTGACCACCCTGAGCCACGGAACCGGGTCGCCGCCACGAAGACTACAACCACCAGCATCCACCAAAAAGGGTCCGGCTCCGGGTGTCCCAAGGCTCAGGGGGTGCATCAGAACATTTTCATCACCTTTCACAATCACCAATGGGACAAGGCAGGGATGTCCTCTGTCCCCTCTCTTATACATCCTAGTGACGGAGCACCTGCTCTCATCAATTCGCCATAACCCCAATATTAGGTGGATTGAGGTGGGAGGCACCGAGTACAAGTGCTCTCTATTTGCTGATGATGTCCTAGTATATATCCCTCAATCACATATATCCATCCATGCTGTTATGGCTGAAATAGATCACTTTGTTACATGGTCAAATTTTAAAATCAATGCAGCGAAGTCTGAGGCCCTCGATGTCTCCCTCCCCAAATCCATATAGGATTCCATCCAGTCCAACTTTCCCTTTGCCTGGCCCTCACAGGGTATCAAATACTTAGGAATTCCTATTCATAGAGACCTCTCCCATCTATGTTATCTTAATTTTGGGCCCTTTATTGAACAACTCCATACAGACCACGGTTGGCAAGTTAGAACTGTAAGATTCACTACGTGAACTACTGGTGTTTTGTGGAAAAGCACATGTACACTGTGTTCCAAATTATTATGCAAAAAGTGTTTAGGAGTGATAAGGGAAGAATTTGTTTGTTTGTCAGTTAAACTCATTGATGGTGATGTGTGTCAGGGCTCTTTATATCACTGTAAGCAATTGCAGACACCTGTGCTAATTAGTTTGGCAGGTGTGTCCAATGAAAGGCAAGACTACTTAAGAAGGCTGTCTCACATTATTAAGCAGCCTACATTTTCTTCCAAAATGGGAAAGAAAAAGGGTGTGTCGACTAGTGTTGAGCCACCCCCGTAGTGTTCGAGTTCGGTTCGGTTCGTCGAACACCCGTGTGTTCGCCGAACTGTTCGTCGAACTGTTCGTCGAACACCTTCGAACACCGTTAAAACCAATGGCAGGCAAACAAAAACACATAGAAACACATAGAAAACACCTTCAAAGGTGTCCAAAAGCTGACAAACTGCTCAGAAGACACAACTAACACATGGAAAAGTGACAAGTACATATAGTCATGCGAAAAGAAAAGAGGTGGAGGAGTAAAAGGAGGGGGAGACACAAATATAGGCATGTCATGCCCTTCTAAAATCCAAAAAGTGAGAAGTCGACACGTTCAGTCCGCTCCTGCCCGTGCCACCTCCGTGTCGCCGGGTTTGTGCCAGAGCCGCGGTGAACCCTGACGGCCAGCCCCCCTCTCCCAATACTGGTGCCTGTCCGCTGGTGGGTCGAGCGAGCCCCCCTGTGGTGGAGGCAGCTCTAAGCTTTTTAATTTAAATTGTCTCTCTAATTTGAATGAATACACTTTAAATCCATTTACAAGTATCTATTGGAGGGCAAGTCTCATGCCAGCAGCCGCCTAATTCCAGCTCCAGTAGCGTCCACTAAAGCTGCTGCAGTTAAAAAGCTTTTATAGGGATCGAGCTCGGCTGTCCATCGCAAGGCATCCTACTGCCAGTCCCAGCCCCTATGCCTTGGGGTGCCTCCTGATGCTCTTCACTGAGTATCCCGTGGTCCCGAAGCATTTCCTTTGAAAAAATTAAGTGTCCAAACTACAGGTGGTGTAGCTTGCTTAACAGCCGGGATAATCCGCTGACTAGCAGACACTGCTACTAGGCACAAAGTATTTCCTGGGCTAGATGCAGTTAAAAATTTGTAATTAGATACTCTCGTTGGATGCTGAGAAAGCATTCCATAGAGTCTCCTGGCACGCCATATATGATTCTCTTAAAAAGCTTGGGGTAGGGGTCTAGGGGACACTTTTATAGCCAAAATCACGGCCCTGTATCACAATACGTCACCTAGGCTGAAGATAAATGGAACTGTAGCACCCTGAGGGCTCGGTTGCTACAGAGGTATTGCACCTCACCCAGAGGTGTGATATCTCACTCTCAGGTAAGGATGGAGTGTGGATCAGGACCCGACACCTGCATGCATTACACCACATTGCCGTGGGGCAGGGCGACCAATATGCCTCTGAGATGGGCACGACAGTCCCTGTCCCTGGCTGGAGTGGGGGGAGGGAACACTGAGGAAGGGGAACCCTGTAGTGCAGGAGCAGGGAGGAAGCAGTTCCTGGGTGCATTGAGAAGGGAGTATAAAAGGTGGGCACCATCTTAGTTCAGTGCAGAGAAGTCTGAGCAGAAGTGGCAGGGAGTAGGGGCTCTGCATGAGCTCTGCTCCGGAGGCGGGCCTAGTAACAGAGGCCCAGGCCTGGAAGAGGGAGAAGGAAGGAAGAGGAGCGGAGAAGGCTCCAGGAACGAGGAATGAAGTGATCCCAGGGGTGCGGACGGGCGAGTCGCAACCGCACGCCTGAATCCACCTGCGTGGAGGGGTCAGGCCAAAGGGGGAGACCGGTCCCCGAAACTAGTGGAGGCAGGAAACGACCCTCAGCTAGAAACCGGAGGCTCTGACATTTTATGTGGCGCAGCCCCTCGCTACACCCGCTAGGAAGGCACCACATAGGGTCAGGGAAACTGGCGCCAAGTTTACCAAGAGGAGGCCCGAGGCAGCCGGACAGAAGGGTTGGTAAGAAAGGCCAGACAAAGGACACACAAAGGGGGTCCTGTGAAGCGCTCCAAAGTTATCTGGGAGTTGTCTGAGCCCCTCACCTGGTGAGCACAGTACGACGTGGGCAGCCGTTACCTGCAGACGTGGTCTGGATAATAAGAACTGTGAGTAAAGGCCCTGGACTGCATCACTGACTCCGTGTCGTTACTGCTGCTGCCCTGCACCATCACCCCCATCCTCCGCATACACTGCCCTGAGGCTATACTCCTCCCGTGGGGAGTTATGCTATGCTCTGCTGCACCCACAACACCAGCCTCAGCGGTCTGCCCTGCAGCGGCGGTTCACTCTGACCGCAATCCACGGGTGGCGTAGTCGGACATTTAAACATCAAAACCACATAAATAGTTCCGCCACTGGTTTGACCACCCTGAGCCACGGAACCGGGTCGCCGCCACGAAGACTACAACCACCAGCATCCACCAAAAAGGGTCCGGCTCCGGGTGTCCTAAGGCTCAGGGGGTGCATCAGAACATTTTCATCACCTTTCACAATCACCAATGGGACAAGGCAGGGATGTCCTCTGTCCCCTCTCTTATACATCCTAGTGACGGAGCACCTGCTCTCATCAATTCGCCATAACCCCAATATTAGGTGGATTGACGTGGGAGGCACCGAGTACAAGTGCTCTCTATTTGCTGATGATGTCCTAGTATATATCACTCAATCACATATATCCATCCCTGCTGTTATGGCTGAAATAGATCACTTTGTTACATGGTAAAATTTTAAAATCAATGCAGCGAAGTCTGAGGCCCTCGATGTCTCCCTCCCTAAATCCATATAGGATTCCATCCAGTCCAACTTTCCCTTTGCCTGGCCCTCACAGGGTATCAAATACTTAGGAATTCCTATTCATAGAGACCTCTCCCATCTATGTTATCTTAATTTTGGGCCCTTTATTGAACAATTCCATACAGACCACGGTTGGCAAGTTAGAACTGTAAGATTCACTACGTGAACCACTGGTGTTTTGTGGAAAAGCACATGTACACTGTGTTCCAAATTATTATGCAAAAAGTGTTTAGGAGTGATAAGGGAAGAATTTGTTTGTTTGTCAGTTAAACTCATTGATGGTGATGTGTGTCAGGGCTCTTTATATCACTGTAAGCAATTGCAGACACCTGTGCTAATTAGTTTGGCAGGTGTGTCCAATGAAAGGCAAGACTACTTAAGAAGGCTCTCTCACATTATTAAGCAGCCTACATTTTCTGCCAAAATGGGAAAGAAAAAGGATGTGTCGGCTGCTGAGAAGCAACAAATTGTGGAGTGTTTAGGTCAAGGCATGACTACAATCAACATTGTGCGATGATCAGGATGAAGTGTCTTGGCAATCAAGAAGTATGTAGCTGATTCACAGTACACACGTGTGCGTGCTGATAAGGGCAAATTGAGGACTCTTTCCTACAGGCAATTACGTCAGGTTGAAAGAGCAGCGGCAAAAAAGCCTTGTCATAGCAGCAGACAAGTTTTTGAAGCTGCTTGTGCCTCCAACGTCCCCCGAACAACAAGATGCAGGGTCCTTCAGAGGTTTGCAGCTGTGCATACGCCATCCTGTCGACCTCCTCTATCCACTTCACACAAGCAGAAACGGCTCCAGTGGGCCAAACATTACATGAAGACTGATTTCAAAACTGTTTTGTTCACGGATGAGTGCCGTGCAGCGCTCGATGGTCCAGATGAATGGAGTGGAGGATGGCTGGTTGATGGACACCCCACGCAAACACGGCTACAGCGCCAACAAGGAGGAGGTGGAGTAATGTTTTGGGCTGGAATCATGGGGAGAGAGATTGTCGGCCCCTTTAGGATCCCTGAAGGCGCTAAAGATGAACTCCATAATGTATGTGGATTTACTCAAACAGCACTTCCTGCCATGGTTCAAGAAGAAGAACCGTGTATTTCACAGCAAGATCATTTTTCTGCATGATAATGCACCATCTCATGCTGCACATAAAACATCTGCATCTCTGGCTGATATGGGCATAAAAGGGGACAAACTTATGGTGTGACCCCCATGCTCCCCTGACCTCTACCCCATTCAGAACCTTTGGAGCATCATTAAAAGGAGTGTCTATGATGGCGGGAGGCAGTTCACATCTAAGCAACAGCTCTGGGAGGGTATTCTGTACTCATGCAAAACAATTGAAGCAGAAACCATCCAAAACCAGACAAATTCAATGGACGAGAGAGTTCAGAAGCTCCTTTCGAACAAGGGGTCCTATGTGAAAATGTAACATCACCTAGAATAAAGTTTTGAGTTGAAAACTGTTTGATTTCAGTTTCTAACAACCTGCTAATGCTTATAATTTCAAAAATGACCATTTTTTTGGTCTTTATTAAAATGAAAAGGTTGATCGAAAAGTTTGGGGGATCTAAGAGTGTGGCAACCCAGTAGTCATGATTACTTCGAATTCTGACAATATGAGGGTCATGCTGCAGGTAGTGCAGCAAGAAGGCACTTATGTGTCTTGCGCATCTCGGAGCCCCAAAATTATTTTCCGGGCTAGATGCAGCTAAAAATTATTTTTAATTTTAAATCTGGTGAAGCTTATTATAGATGGCCTAATAGGATCAGTGCTGCACACTGCTACAAAGCCCAAATTATTTTCCAGTCAAGATACAGATAAACATGATTAGTAATTTGAAAGCTTAAAACGGTTGGTAGGGTGATTTTAAACAATCATCAAGCTTTTACTCTCCCCAGGATGACACAGGGGTAGAAAAGTCGTTTCGGATCCATGATTTGTTCATCTTTATGAACGTGAGTCTGTCTACATTATCAGTGGAGAGCCGCGTGCGCTTATCTGTCAGCACACCACCAGCAGCGCTGAACACACGTTCAGACAGAACGCTGGCTGCGGGGCATGACAAGATCTCCAAGGCGTAAGTGGCTAGCTCCGGCCATTTATCCAGATTGGAAGCCCAAAAAGAGCAAGGGTCCAGTGACACAGTCGTGGCTTCAATGTTTACTTGGAGATACTCCTGTACCATCGTCTCTAGGCGTTGACTATGTGTCAGACTTCTTGTCTCCTGTGGCCTTGCAAAGGATGGGCTAAAAAAGTGGTGAAATGATTCCGCAAAATTGATGTTACCAGCAGATACTGTGGTTCTGTTACGGTTTGAGTGCTGAACACTTGACGGTCCCACGGTTGGCAAGTTGGAACTGTGAGATTCACTACGTGCACCACTTGTATTTTGTGGAAAAGCACATGTAAGATTCTGCAACAGTCTCTGCTGATACTCCTGCATGCGTGCATCCCTTTCTATGGCAGGAATAATTTCTGCAAATTTACTTTTGTACCGGGGATCTAACAGTGTGGCAACCCAGTAGTCAGGATTATTTCTAATTCTCACAATTCGAGGGTCATGTTGCAGGTAGTGCAGCAAGAAGGCACTCATGTGTGTTGCGCATCCAGGAGCACCAAGTCCCTGTTGTGTTGGTGGCGAGGTAACAATCATGCTTCCTTCCTCTGTCCTCTCCCCCCAACCTCGCACAACAGAAATGTGATCAAGGTCTCCCTCATCTGATGAGTCTTCCATCAGTTCGTCCTCCACTTCTTCCTGGGCTCCTGCACCTTCCTCACTAGTTTGGCTGCTACCATGCGCCCTGGTAAAATCATCTCCCCCACCCTTACATGCCTGCCGCCTTGGTGCTGCAGACCGTCTGGACCTTGCAGATGTTAGCCCTTCCGCATACAACTCCTCCTCCTCTACTTCCTCCACCTCCTCTTGTGCCACCACCTGACTCCGAATTCTGTTTAACATGTGCTCCAGCATGTAAATCACCGGAATAGTCATGCTGATAATGGCATCGTCAGCACTAAACATCTTCGTCGCCATTTCAAAACTGTGCAGAAGGGTGCATAGGTCCCTGATCTGAGACCACTCCTCCAGCGTGATTTGCCCCACCTCTGAATCTCGTTGGCCCAGGCTATACGTCAGAACGTATTGCACCAGGGCTTGTCGGTGCTGCCACAGTCGCTGCAACATGTGCAGAGTTGAATTCCACCGGGTAGGCACATCGCATTTTAGCCGGTGAAGTGGCAGGCCCAACGACTTCTGTAGAGATGTAAGTCACTGAGCTGCGGGATGCGAACGGCGGAAGTGAGCACACAGCGACCGTGCCCTCTGCAGAAGGCCATCTAGTCTGGGATAGTGGGCTAAAAATTGCTGGACAACCAGGTTCAACACGTGAGCCATACAAGGCACGTGTGTGACATTGCCCCGGCGAAGGGCCGCACCCAGGTTTGCAGCATTGTCGCACACGGCCTTCCCTGGTTTCAGGTCCAGTGGAGACAACCATTCATGAAATTGGTTCTCCAGAGCTGACCACAACTCCTCAGCTGTGTGACTCACATTTCCCAGACATTTCAATGTAAAAACCGCCTGATGACGTTGAGCCCTACTGCCAGCATAGTAAGGAGGTGTGCAGGATCCCTTCTGCGCAGTTAGAAAGCTTGTGGCATGACCAGACAGGCTTTGGGTGCAGGTGGAAGACCGAGAGGAGGTTGAGGAGGCAGAAGCAGTGGAGGAACTTTGACATAAAGAGGATTGACGCACAACTCGTGGGGACGGCAAGACTTGGACAGCAGCCCCTTGTCCTGCTGTCACCATAGTTACCCAGTGCCCAGTCAGCGACATGTAACGCCCCTGTCCATGCCTACTCGTCCAAGTGTCTGTGGTGAAATGCACCCTGTCACACACAGAGTTTCTCAAAGAAGCGGTGATGTTGTGTGCGACATGCTGGTGGAGCGCAGGCACACCTTTCTTTGAGAAGTAGTGCCGACTGGCATCTGGTACTGGGGCACTGCGACGGACATAAGGTCTCGAAAATCCTCTGTGTCCACCAGGCGGAAAGGCAGCATTTCTGTAGCCAAGAGCTTGCAGATGGTGAAATTCAACCTCTTAGCTTTCTCATGGCTAGGAGGAAATGGTCTTTTACTTGTCCACATCTGAGGGACCGAGGGCTGGCTATTGTGCTTAGACGGGGTTGATAAGGGTGTCCCCGGCAAACTGCCGGTCTGTGAGGAAGATGCAGGCGGACATGTTAGGTTGCCTTGATCCAAAGGTGGTGCTATCGATGTCGGACAGCGCTCAAGACCAGCTGGTGTTACCACCTCCAAAGAAAATGATGACCTGCCAATCACGCTGGCTGTTGCGGGTAAAGAGGTGGCAGGTCTGCGCCCCAAAACAGGTGTGACTGCTGTCCCCCCAGTCACAGAGGATGAAGAGGCCGCGGATGCACAAGATATGGCAGACGGTGGTTGGCCCGGTCGGCTAGGCCGCATTGTAGCACACTGAGCTTCCCACTGCAACTTATGCTTCATGTCCATGTGCCGGTTCATGCATGAAGTACTCAAACTATGTATTTTTTGGCCTCTACTTAGCTTTTGCTGACAAATGTTACAGATAACACGAGTTGGGTCATCTTTATCGATCTGAAAAAATGCCCAGGCTATGCAAGGCTTAGCACCCATGCGACCTGAAGAGCCACCACGACTTGTGGTGAGAGGCAGAGTTGTGTTTGAGGATGCAGTTGTTGACGTGCTTCCAGTACTACGTCTCTGTCCAGGAAGGCGCAACCTGACCTCGTCGTCACTAGCATCTTCCTCCACCTCCTCTGCTGACCTCATCTCTTGGCTGACTGTGGGTTGACAGTAAGTGGGATCTCCGACCTCATCATCATCACCCTGTGCGTTATCACACCCGTCGTCCTCAGAGCCAACCTGTTCCTGCCCTGACAAAAAACTAAAGTTGTCGCTCCAATCAGGTATTTGAGTCTTATCATCGTCTTCCTCATTGTCTCCACCAACAGGAGTTACAGTTTGGGAATGAGGGTCTACATTATGGTAAGAACCTTCTGCGTCTGGTCCTGGATCCGACTCATAAAGATTCTGGGCATCAGTGCAGATCATTTCCTCGTCTGGATTCACAGAAGCGCTGGAGTCGACCTCTGATTCCCAGGCTATAGTATGAGTAAACAGCTCTGCAGACTCAACCATCTGTTCTACCTCACACTCAGACGGGCAGCTGGAGATTTGGGAGCTGTGAGGAAGCAAGTGCGATTTGGGTGACACCTTTGAGGACTGGAGTATTTGTGATGTTGAAGTTGATGTGGAGGAGAGCCCACTTAAAGGAGCACTTGATATCCGTTGAAGCACCTGCTGTTTTTGTGCCTCATCTGGAATTTGTAGCGATTGGCGTGGCCGTAAGAAAGGGATCTTATCACATTGTCCGCTAAAAGAAGTAGACATTTTAGTTTGGCTGGAAGATGGTCTTTCTTCTGCACCTACCCCACGGACACAACCTTTTTTCCCCTTCCCAACACGCCTATTCCCCTTTCCACCAGCAGCAGGCCTTTTTCCACTCATTTTGGTGGTTAACTAATTCACAACTCTGGAGTTGTTTGCACAAAAAAACAATGGATGGTAACCGAGCAGAGCTGAGTGGCCAAACTGTGGTATTAGGCCAAAACTATTGGCTGGGTTAGATGCAGAAAAAAATTATTTTTAATTTGCAACCTGATGGAGGTCAGTATAGATGGACTAATAGAACAAGTCCCACACACTGCTAGAAGCCCAAATATTTTTTCAGAGATAAATGAAGAAAAAAATTATTTTTAATTTGCAACCTGATGGAGGTCAGTATAGATGGACTAATAGACCAAGTCCCACACACTGCTAGAAGCCCAAATATTTTTCAGAGCTAGATGCAGAAAAAAATTATTTTTAATTTGCAACCTGATGGAGGTCAGTATAGATGGACTAATAGAACAAGTCCCACACGCTGCTAGAAGCCCAAATATTTTTTCAGAGATAAATGAAGAAAAAAATTATTTTTAATTTGCAACCTGATGGAGGTCAGTATAGATGGACTAATAGACCAAGTCCCACACACTGCTAGAAGCCCAAATATTTTTTCAGAGCTAGATGCAGAAAAAAATTATTTTTAATTTGCAACCTGATGGAGGTCAGTATAGATGGACTAATAGACCAAGTCCCACACACCGCTAGAAGCCCAAATATTTTTCAGAGCTAGATGCAGAAAAAAATTATATTCAGTTTGCAACCTGCTGGAGGTCAGTATAGAAGGACTAATAGAACAAGTCCCACACACTGCTAGAAGCCCAAATATTTTTTCAGAGCTAAATGAAGAAAAAAATTATTTTTAATTTGCAACCTGATGGAGGTCAGTATAGATGGACTAATAGACCAAGTCCCACACACTGCTAGAAGCCCAAATATTTTTTCAGAGCTGGATGCAGAAAAAAATTATTTTTAATTTGCAACCTGATGGAGGTCAGTATAGATGGACTAATAGACCAAGTCCCACACACCGCTAGAAGCCCAAATATTTTTTCAGAGCTAGATGCAGAAATTTTTTTTATTCAATTTGCAACCTGATGGAGGTCAGTATAGATGGACTAATAGACCAAGTCCCACACAATGCTAGAAGCCCAAATATTTTTTCAGAGCTAGATGCAGAAAAAAATTATTTTTAATTTGCAACCTGATGGAGGTCAGTATAGATGGACTAATAGACCAAGTCCCACACACTGCTAGAAGCCCAAATATTTTTTCAGAGCTAGATGCAGAAAAAAATTATTTTTAATTTGCAACCTGATGGAGGTCAGTATAGATGGACTAATAGAACAAGTCCCACACGCTGCTAGAAGCCCAAATATTTTTTCAGAGATAAATGAAGAAAAAAATTATTTTTAATTTGCAACCTGATGGAGGTCAGTATAGATGGACTAATAGACCAAGTCCCACACACTGCTAGAAGCCCAAATATTTTTTCAGAGCTAGATGCAGAAAAAAATTATTTTTAATCTGCAACCTGATGGAGGTCAGTATAGATGGACTAATAGAATGATGCTATGCCCAAAAGATTTTACTTCACTAGGTGCAGTAAAAAAATTGGTATTCTATACACAGGTGGTATATCTTGCAACACAGATAGGCTACTCCACTGACTAACACACTCTGCAATAGGCCAAACAGGATTAGCTTTGCTAGATTCAGCCAAATGCTGTGAAAAAAACTTGCACAGCACTGGCACAGACCTGCCTGGCAAAAATTGATAGGAACTGATGTAACCTAGTCCTGAAAAGGACTCCAATTACAATTAGTCTTTACTCCCACAATCTATCTATTTAAGAGCACAGACCTGCTTGATAAAAGTCGTAGGAAATGCTGTAACCTAGTCCTTAAAAGGACTGCAATCACAACTATTCCCTACTCCCAAGCTATCTGTATATTTGTGCGAAAATTGGCTTGAAATTAACAAGGTATAGCGCACACAGCAACAGCGGTGCCGTCTAACACGCAGCTGCAGCAGTGAGAAAATGGTGGCGACGGTGAAAATGGCTTGGTCTTATAGGGCAAGGACATGTGACATACACTGCCAATCACACATGCCCTTGCTTGTGTGAAAAAAAGCACTTCGCTCCGTGTGTGCGCTGCTGATAGGCTGACAGATTGCACCTCCCCACTGCAAATGCGGGAAAGAGAAAAAAAAATGGAGATCTTCATTGTTCCTGCAGAGATCCATCCCCTGCCCCTCCCCCCGCCCCGCTGTACACTCAAACTGCGTATTAACATTAATTTTCATCATTACTGAGAAAAAATACAGTTATGATTTTGGTGCACGAACAGTTATCGAACATAACCTCGAACAGCCGAATTTTTCTCAAATTGTTCGTGTTCGCCGACCGGCTCGAACACCGCCCAAAACAGCTCGAATTTGAGATTGGCGAACAGTTCGAGTAGAACAACGCTCATCTCTAGTGTCGACTGCTGAGAAGCAACAAATTGTGGAGTGTTTAGGTCAAGGCATGACTACAATCAACATTGTGCGATGATCAGGATGAAGTGTCTTGGCAATCAAGAAGTATGTAGCTGATTCACAGTACACACGTGTGCGTGCTGATAAGGGCAAATTGAGGACTCTTTCCTACAAGCAATTACGTCAGGTTAAAAGAGCAGCGGCAAAAAAGCCTTGTCATAGCAGCAGACAAGTTTTTGAAGCTGCTGGTGCCTCCAACGTCCCCCGAACAACAAGATGCAGGGTCCTTCAGAGGTTTGCAGCTGTGCATACGCCATCCTGTCGACCTCCTCTATCCACTTCACACAAGCAGAAACGGCTCCAGTGGGCCAAACATTACATGAAGACTGATTTCAAAACTGTTTTGTTCACGGATGAGTGCCGTGCAGCGCTCGATGGTCTAGATGGATGGAGTGGAGGATGGCTGGTTGATGGACACCCCACGCAAACACGCCTACAGCGCCAACAAGGAGGAGGTGGAGTAATGTTTTGGGCTGGAATCATGGGGAGAGAGATTGTCGGCCCCTTTAGGATCCCTGAAGGCGCTAAAGATGAACTCCATAATGTATGTGGATTTTCTCAAACAGCACTTCCTGCCATGGTTCAAGAAGAAGAACCGTGTATTTCACAGCAAGATCATTTTTTTGCATGATAATGCACCATCTCATGCTGCACATAAAACATCTGCATCTCTGGCTGATATGGGCATAAAAGGGGACAAACTTATGGTGTGACCCCCATGCTCCCCTGACCTCTACCCCATTCAGAACCTCTGGAGCATCATCAAAAGGAGTGTCTATGATGGCGGGAGGCAGTTCACATCTAAGCAACAGCTCTGGGAGGGTATTCTGTCCTCATGCAAAACAATTGAAGCAGAAACCATCCAAAACCTGACAAATTCAATGGACGAGAGAGTTCAGAAGCTCCTTTCGAACAAGGGGTCCTATGTGAAAATGTAACATCACCTAGAATAAAGTTTTGAGTTGAAAACTGTTTGATTTCAGTTTCTAATAACCTGCTAATGCTTATAATTTCAAAAATGACCATTTTTTTGGTCTTTATTAAAATGAAAAGGTTGATCGAAAAGTTTGGCGGATCTAAGAGTGTGGCAACCCAGTAGTCATGATTACTTCGAATTCTGACAATATGAGGGTCATGTTGCAGGTAGTGCAGCAAGAAGGCACTTATGTGTCTTGCGCATCTCGGAGCCCCAAAATTATTTTCCGGGCTAGATGCAGCTAAAAATTATTATTAATTTTAAATCTGGTGGAGCTTAGTATAGATGGCCTAATAGGATCAGTGCTGCACACTGCTACAAAGCCCAAATTATTTTCCAGCCAAGATACAGATAAACATGATTAGTAATTTTAAATCTGGTGGAGCTTATTATAGATGGCCTAATAGAATCAGTGCTGCACACTGCTACAAAGCCCAAATTATTTTCCAGCCAAGATACAGATAAACATGATTAGTAATTTGAAAGCTTAAAACGGTTGGTAGGGTGATTTTAACCAATCATCCATCTTTTACTCTCCCCAGGATGACACAGAGGTAGAAAAGTCGTTTCGGATCCATGATTTGTTCATCTTTATGAACGTGAGTCTGTCTACATTATCAGTGTAGAACCGCGTGCGCTTATCTGTCAGCACACCACCAGCAGCGCTGAACACACGTTCAGACAGAACGCTGGCTGCGGGGCATGACAAGATCTCCAAGGCGTAAGTGGCTAGCTCCGGCCATTTATCCAGATTGGAAGCCCAAAAAGAGCAAGGGTCCAGTGGCACAGTCATGGCTTCAATGTTTACTTGGAGATACTCCTGTACCATCGTCTCTAGGCGTTGACTATGTGTCAGACTTCTTGTCTCCTGTGGCCTTGCAAAGGATGGGCTAAAAAAGTGGTGAAATGATTGTGCAAAATTGATGTTACCAGCAGATACTGTGGTTCTGTTATGGTTTGAGTGCTGAACACTTGACGGTCCCACGGTTGGCAAGTTGGAACTGTGAGATTCACTACGTGCACCACTGGTGTTTTGTGGAAAAGCACATGTAAGATTCTGCAACAGTCTCTGCTGATACTCCTGCATGCGTGCATCCCTTTCTATGACAGGAATAATTTCGGCAAATTTACTTTTGTACCGGGGATCTAACAGTGTGGCAACCCAGTAGTCAGGATTATTTCTAATTCTCCCAATTCGAGGGTCATGTTGCAGGTAGTGCAGCAAGAAGGCACTCATGTGTGTTGCGCATCCAGGAGCACCAAGTCCCTGTTGTGTTGGTGGCGAGGTAACAATCATGCTTCCTTCCTCTGTCCTCTCCCCCCAACCTCGCACAACAGAAATGTGATCAAGGTCTCCCTCATCTGATGAGTCTTCCATCAGTTCGTCCTCCACTTCTTCCTGGGCTCCTGCACCTTCCCCATTAGTTTGGCTGCTACCATGCGCCCTGGTAAAACCATCTCCCCCACCCTCACATGCCTGCCACCTTGGTGCTGCCGACCGTCTGGACCTTGCAGATGTTAGCCCTTCCGCATACAACTTCTCCTCCTCTACTTCCTCCACCTCCTCTTGTGCCACCACCTGACTCCAAATTCTGTTTAACATGTGCTCCAGCATGTAAATCACCGGAATAGTCATGCTGATAATGGCATCGTCAGCACTAAACATCTTCGTCGCCATTTCAAAACTGTGCAGAAGGGTGCATAGGTCCCTGATTTGAGACCACTCCTCCAGCGTGATTTGCCCCACGTGTGGATCTCGTTGGCCCAGGCTATACGTCAGAACTTATTGCACCAGGGCTTGTCGGTGCTGCCACAGTCGCTGCAACATGTGCAGAGTTGAATTCCACCAGGTAGGCACATCGCATTTTAGCCGGTGAAGTGGCAGGCCCAACGACTTCTGTAGAGATGTAAGTCGCTGAGCTGCGGGATGCGAACGGCGGAAGTGAGCACACAGCGACCGTGCCCTCTGCAGAAGGCCATCTAGTCTGGGATAGTGGGCTAAAAATTGCTGGACAGCCAGGTTCAACACGAGAGCCATACAAGGCACGTGTGTGACATTGCCCCGGCGAAGGGCCGCACCCAGGTTTGCAGCATTGTCGCACACGGCCTTCCCTGGTTTCAGGTCCAGTGGAGACAACCATTCATGAAATTGGTTCTCCAGAGCTGACCACAACTCCTCAGCTGTGTGACTCACATTTCCCAGACATTTCATAGTAAAAACCGCCTGATGACGTTGAGCCCTACTGCCAGCATAGTAAGGAGGTGTGCAGGGTCCCTTCTGCGCAGTTAGAAAGCTTGTGGCATGACCAGACAGGCTTTGGGTGCAGGTGGAAGACCGAGAGGAGGTTGAGGAGGCAGAAGCAGTGGAGGAACTTTGACATAAAGAGGATTGACACACAACTCGTGGGGACGGCAAGACTTGGACAGCAGCCTCTTGTCCTGCTGTCACCATAGTTACCCAGTGCCCAGTCAGCGACATGTAACACCCCTGTCCATGCCTACTCGTCCAAGTGTCTGTGGTGAAATGCACCCTGTCACACACAGAGTTTCTCAAAGAAGCGGTGATGTTGTGTGCGACATGCTGGTGGAGCGCAGGCACACCTTTCTTTGAGAAGTAGTGCCGACTGGGCATCTGGTACTGGGGCACTGCGACGGACATAAGGTCTCAAAAATCCTCTGTGTCCACCAGGCGGAAAAGCAGCATTTCTGTAGCCAAGAGCTTGCAGATGGTGAAATTCAACCTCTTAGCTTTCTCATGGCTAGAAGGAAATGGTCTTTTACTTGTCCACATCTGAGGGACCGAGGGCTGGCTATTGTGCTTAGACGGGGTTGATAAGGTTGTCCCCGGCAAACTGCCGGTCTGTGAGGAAGATGCAGGCGGACATGTTAGGTTGCCTTGATCCAAAGGTGGTGTTATCGATGTCGGACAGCGCTCAACACCAGCTGGTGTTACCACCTCCAAAGAAAATGATGACCTGCCAATTACGCTGGCTGTTGCGTGTAAAGAGGTGGCAGGTCTGCGCCCCAAAACAGGTGTGACTGCTGTCCCCCCAGTCACAGAGGATGAAGAGGCCGCGGATGCACAAGATATGGCAGACGGTGGTTGGCCCGGCCGGCTAGGCCGCATTGTAGCACACTGAGCTTCCCACTGCAACTTATGCTTCATGTCCATGTGCCGGTTCATGCATGAAGTACTCAAACTATGTATTTTTTGGCCTCTACTTAGCTTTTGCTGACAAATGTTACAGATAACACGAGTTGGGTCATCTTTATCGATCTGAAAAAATGCCCAGGCTATGCAAGGCTTAGCACCCATGCGACCTGAAGAGCCACCACGACTTGTGGTGAGAGGCAGAGTTGTGTTTGAGGATGCAGTTGTTGACGTGCTTCCAGTACTACGTCTCTGTCCAGGAAGGCGCAACCTGACCTCGTCGTCACTAGCATCTTCCTCCACCTCCTCTGCTGACCTCATCTCTTGGCTGACTGTGGGTTGACAGTAAGTGGGATCTCCAACCTCATCATCATCACCCTGTGCGTTATCACACCCGTCGTCCTCAGAGCCAACCTGTTCCTGCCCTGACAAAAAACTAAAGTTGTCGCTCCAATCAGGTATTTGAGTCTCATCATCATCTTCCTCATTGTCTCCACCAACAGGAGTTACAGTTTGGGAATGAGGGTCTACATTATGGTCAGAACCTTCTGCGTCTGGTCCTGGATCCGACTCATAAAGATTCTGGGCATCAGTGCAGATCATTTCCTCGTCTGGATTCACAGAAGCGCTGGAGTAGACCTCTGATTCCCAGGCTATAGTATGAGTAAACAGCTCTGCAGACTCAACCATCTGTTCTACCTCATACTCAGACGGGCAGCTGGAGATTTGGGAGCTGTGAGGAAGCAAGTGCGATTGGGGTGACACCTTTGAGGACTGGAGTATTTGTGATGTTGAAGTTGATGTGGAGGAGAGCCCACTTAAAGGAGCACTTGATATCCGTTGAAGCACCTGCTGTTTTTGTGCCTCATCTGGAATTTGTAGCGATTGGCGTGGCCGTAAGAAAGGGATCTTATCACATTGTCCGGTAAAAGAAGTAGACATTTTAGTTTGGCTGGAAGATGGTCTTTCTTCTGCAGATGTTACTGTTGCTTTAACACCTACCCCACAGACACAACCTTTTTTCCCCTTCCCAACATGCCTATTCCCCTTTCCACCAGCAGCAGGCCTTTTTCCACTCATTTTGGTGGTTAACTAATTCACAACTCTGGAGTTGTTTGCACAAAAAAAAAATGGATGGGAACCGAGCAGAGCTGAGTGGCCAAACAGTGGTATTAGGCCAAAAGTATTGGCTGGGTTAGATGCAGAAAAAAATTATATTCAATTTGCAACCTGATGGAGGTCAGTATAGATGGACTAATAGAACAAGTCCCACACACAGCTAGAAGCCCAAATATTTTTTCAGAGGTAGATGCAGAAAAAAAAAATATTCAGTTTGCAACCTGATGGAGGTCAGTATAGATGGACTAATAGAGAAAGTCCCACACACTGCTAGAAGCCCAATATTTTTTCAGAGCTAGATGCAGAAAAAAATTATATTCAATTTGCAACCTGATGGAGGTCAGTATATATGGAGTAATAGAACAAGTCCCACACACAGCTAGAAGCCCAAACATTTTTTCAGAGGTAGATGCAGATAAAAATTATTTTTAATTTGCAACCTGATGGAGGTCAGTATAGATGGACTAATAGAGAAAGTCCCACACACTGCTAGAAGGCCAAATATTTTTTCAGAGCTAGATGCAGAAAAAAATTATATTCAGTTTGCAACCTGATGGAGGTCTGTATAGATGGATTAATAGAACAAGTCCCACACACAGCTAGAAGCCCAATATTTTTTCAGAGGTAGATGCAGAAAAAAATATATTCAGTTTGCAACCTGATGGAGGTCAGTATAGATGGACTAATACAACAAGTCCCACACACAGCTAGAAGCCCAATATTTTTTCAGAGCTAGATGCAGAAAAAAATTATATTCAATTTGCAACCTGATGGAGGTCAGTATAGATGGAGTAATAGAACAAGTCCCACACACAGCTAGAAGCCCAAATATTTTTTCAGAGGTAGATGCAGGTAAAAATTATTTTTAATTTGCAACCTGATGGAGGTCAGTATAGATGGACTAATAGAGAAAGTCCCACACACTGCTAGAAGGCCAAATATTTTTTCAAAGCTAGATGCAGAAAAAAATTATATTCAGTTTGCAACCTGATGGAGGTCTGTATAGATGGATTAATACAACAAGTCCCACACACAGCTAGAAGCCCAATATTTTTTCAGAGGTAGATGCAGAAAAAAATATATTCAGTTTGCAACCTGATGGAGGTCAGTATAGATGGACTAATACAACAAGTCCCACACACAGCTAGAAGCCCAATATTTTTTCAGAGCTAGATGCAGAAAAAAATTATATTCAATTTGCAACCTGATGGAGGTCTGTATAGATGGATTAATACAACAAGTCCCACACACAGCTAGAAGCCCAAATATTTTTTCAGAGGTAGATGCAGGTAAAAATTATTTTTAATTTGCAACCTGATGGAGGTCAGTATAGATGGACTAATAGAGAAAGTCCCACACACTGCTAGAAGGCCAAATATTTTTTCAAAGCTAGATGCAGAAAAAAATTATATTCAGTTTGCAACCTGATGGAGGTCTGTATAGATGGATTAATACAACAAGTCCCACACACAGCTAGAAGCCCAATATTTTTTCAGAGGTAGATGCAGAAAAAAATATATTCAGTTTGCAACCTGATGGAGGTCAGTATAGATGGACTAATACAACAAGTCCCACACACAGCTAGAAGCCCAATATTTTTTCAGAGCTAGATGCAGAAAAAAATTATATTCAATTTGCAACCTGATGGAGGTCAGTATAGATGGAGTAATAGAACAAGTCCCACACACAGCTAGAAGCCCAAATATTTTTTCAGAGGTAGATGCAGGTAAAAATTATTTTTAGTTTGCAACCTGATGGAGGTCAGTATAGATGGACTAATAGAGAAAGTCCCACACACTGCTAGAAGGCCAAATATTTTTTCAGAGCTAGATGCAGAAAAAAATTATATTCAGTTTGCAACCTGATGGAGGTCTGTATAGATGGATTAATAGAACAAGTCCCACACACAGCTAGAAGCCCAATATTTTTTCAGAGGTAGATGCAGAAAAAAATATATTCAGTTTGCAACCTGATGGAGGTCAGTATAGATAGACTAATACAACAAGTCCCACACACAGCTAGAAGCCCAATATTTTTTCAGAGCTAGATGCAGAAAAAAATTATATTCAATTTGCAACCTGATGGAGGTCAGTATAGATGGAGTAATAGAACAAGTCCCACACACAGCTAGAAGCCCAAATATTTTTTCAGAGCTAGATGCAGATAAAAATTATTTTTAATTTGCAACTTGATGGAGGTCAGTATAGATGGACTAATAGAGAAAGTCCCACACACTGCTAGAAGGCCAAATATTTTTTCAGAGCTAGATGCAGAAAAAAATTATATTCAGTTTGCAACCTGATGGAGGTCTGTATAGATGGATTAATAGAACAAGTCCCACACACAGCTAGAAGCCCAATATTTTTTCAGAGGTAGATGCAGAAAAAAATATATTCAGTTTGCAACCTGATGGAGGTCAGTATAGATGGACTAATACAACAAGTCCCACACACAGCTAGAAGCCCAATATTTTTTCAGAGCTAGATGCAGAAAAAATTATATTCAATTAGCAACCTGATGGAGGTCAGTATAGATGGAGTAATAGAACAAGTCCCACACACAGCTAGAAGCCCAAATATTTTTTCAGAGGTAGATGTAGAAAAAAATTATATTCAGTTTGCAACCTGATGGAGGTCTGTATAGATGGATTAATAGAACAAGTCCCACACACAGCTACAAGCCCAATATTTTTTCAGAGGTAGATGCAGAAAAAAATATATTCAGTTTGCAACCTGATGGAGGTCAGTATAGATGGACTAATAGAGAAAGTCCCACACACTGCTAGAAGGCCAAATATTTTTTCAGAGCTAGATGCAGAAAAAAATTATATTCTATTTGCAACCTGATGGAGGTCAGTATAGATGGACTAATAGAATGATGCTATGCCCAAAAGATTTTACTTCACTAGGTGCAGTAAAAAAATTGGTATTCTATACAGAGGTGGTATATCTTGCAACACAGATAGGCTACTCCACTGACTAACACACTCTGCAATAGGCCAAAAAGGATTAGCTTTGCTAGATTCAGCCAAATGCTGTGAAAAAAACTTGCACAGCACTGGCACAGACCTGCCTGGCAAAAACTGATAGGAACTGATGTAACCTAGTCCTGAAAAGGACTCCAATTACAATTAGTCTTTACTCCCACAACCTATCTATTTAAGAGCACAGACCTGCCTGATAAAAGTCGTAGGAAATTCTGTAACCTAGTCCTTAAAAGGACTGCAATCACAACTATTCCCTACTCCCAAGCTATCTGTAGATTTGTGCGAAAATTGCCGTCTAACACGCAGCTGCAGCAGTGAGAAAATGGTGGCGACGGGGAAAATGGCTTGGTCTTATAGGGCAAGGACATGTGACATACACTGCCAATGACACATGCCCTTGCTTGTGTGAAAAAAAGCACTTCGCTCCGTGTGTGCGCTGCTGATAGGCTGATAGATTGCACCTCCCCACTGTAAATGCGGGAAAGAGAAAAAAAAATGGAGATCTTCATTATTCCTGCAGAGATCCATCCCCTGCCCCTCCCCCCACCCCACTGTACACTCAAATTGCGTATTAACATTAATTTTCATCATTACTGAGAAAAAATCCAGTTATGATTTTGGTGCACGAACAGTTATCGAACATAACCTCGAACAGCCGAATTTTTCTCAAATCGTTCGTGTTCGCCGAACGGCTCGAACACCGCCCAAAACAGCTCGAATTTGAGATTGGCGAACAGTTCGAGTAGAACAACGCTCATCTCTAGCCCCGACCAAGTATTGAGTGCATTTACTGAACGTACATTTCAGTAGGCCAACATTTCGGATTTTAAAAACATTTTTCAAGCTGTTGTTATAAAGCATTCTAATTTACTGAGATAGTGACTTTGTGTTTTCATTGGCTGTAAGCCATAATCATCAATATTAACAGAAATAAACACTTGAAATAGATCACTCTGTAATGACTCTATATAATATGAGGTTCACTTTTTGTATTGAAGAACTGAAATAAATTAACTTTTTGATGATATTCTAATTTATTGAGAAGTACCTGTATCTGCTGAGAAGATTAACATGTAGACTAAAGGTTTCTCCAATCTTTATTATATGTGCTTAAATGTTAACTTACCTGTTTTACTGTCAGGAATGTAGTTACTAAGTAAAAAATTCTGACTATCAATCATTGGTCCTAGCCCTAACTTCTAAATCATTTATATCTAGTTCTCATTTTCAGGCAAAATCTTTTTTATTTAAAGAGTCTTTATTATTTTACCACATCTTGGACATTATCTTAATTATATTAGCACAAGCTCAAGCCTAGTAAATTGAGATGAGCCGATCCTCAGAGGATTGAGATTGAGACAGATTTCCAGAAATTGGTGGTTTTAAGCGAATTCTAACATTTTGAGATTCGGTGGCGGTTTGGAAAAGAAAAACTAGCCTGGAATTACACTGTGTGCAGAATTATTAGGCAAGTTGTATTTTAGAGGATTATTTTTATTATTGATCAACAACTATGTTCTCAATCAACCCAAAAGACTCATAAATATCCAAACTTAATATTTTTGGAAGTTGGAGTGTTTTTTTTTTAGATTTGTCTATCTTAGTAGGATATCTGTTTGTGCAGGTAACTAGTACTGTGCAGCATTATTAGGTAACTTAATAAAAACCAAAAATATAATCCCATCTCACTTGTTTATTTTCACCAGGTAAACCAATATCAGTGCACAAAATTTAGAAATAAACATTTCTGACATGCAAAAAAAAAAACTAAAAAATTTGTGATCAATATAGCCACCTTTCTTTATGATGACACTCAACAGCCTTAAATTCATAGATTCTGTTAGTTGCTTGATCTGTTTTCGATCAACATAGCGTGCAGCTGCCACCACAGCCTCCAGACACTGTTGCGAGAGGTGTACTGTTTTCCCTGCCTGTAGATCTCACATTTTATGATGGACCACAGGTTCTCTATGGGGTTCAGATCACATGAACAAGGGGGTCATGTCATTATTTTTTCTTCTTTTAGACCTTTACTGGCCAGCCACGCTGTGGAATAGTTGGATGCATGTGATGGAGCATTGTCCTGCATGAAAGTCATGCTTTTCTTCAACGATACTGATTTCTTCCTGTACCACTGCTTGAAGAAGTTGTCTTCCATAAACTGGCAGTAGGTCTGGGAGTTGAGCTTCACTCCATCCTCAACCCAAAAAGGTCCCACAAGTTCATCTTTGTTGATACCAGCCCATACCAGTACCCCACCTCCACCTTGCTGGCGTTTGAGTCGGAGTGGAGCTCTCTGTCCTTTACTGATCCAGCCTCTGGCCCATCCATCTGGCCCATCAAGAGTCACTCTCATTTCATCAGTGCATAAAACCTTTGAAAAATCAGTCTTAAGATATTTCTTAGCCCATTCTTGACGTTTTATCTTATGTTTCTTGTTCAAAGTTGGTAGTTTTTCAACCTTCCTTCCCTTGGCCATGTCCCTGAGTATCGCACACCTTGTGCTTTTTGATACTCCAGTAACATTGCAGCTCTGAAATATGGTAAAACTGGTGGCGAATGGCATCTTGGCAGCTTCAAGCTTGATTTTCCTCAATTCATGGGCAGTTATTTTGTGCCTTTTTTGGCCAACACGCTTCTTGCGACCCTGTTGGCTATTTGCCATGAAACACTTGATTGTTCGGTGATCACGCTTCAAAAGTTTGGAAATTTCAAGACTGCTGCATCCCTCTGCAAGACATCACAATTTTGGACTTTTCTGTGCCCGTCAAATCTCCCTCTGACCCATTTTGCCAAAGGAAAGGAAGTTGCCTAATAATTAAGCACACCTTATATAGGGTGTTGATGTCATTAGTCAACATCCCTCCTCATTACAGAGATACACATCACCAGATATACGTAATTGGTAGTTGGCTCTCAAGCCTATGCAGCTTGGAGAAGGACCACATGTATAAAAAGTATCATGTGATCAAAATACTCGTTTGCCTAATAATTCTGCACACAGTGTATTTCCCACACGGATCAAGTGTCAGTGAGCAAGCTAATGTAATTTTGCATTGCCATGTAGGCCTCCTCATAATGCCCTGCAGCTATGACATCTTATGAAATTATCATTCCTTGTGGACAGTATCTGGGCCATCACAGATCAACGGTTCCCAGTGGATCACAGTTTGTTCGGCAGAGTCATTTTCCATCTCTAAAGTCACTGGGTCTATCTTTACTGTAGAATGTAAGCTCATATGGTTAGCGGGGTACTTTCTTTTTCCTGTAGAGTGTAAGCGCTTATGGTCAGCAGGGTGCTCTCTCTCCTGTAGATTGTAAGCTCTTATGGTCAGTGAGGTCCTCTCTCTCCATTGTAAAGGGCAAACTCTTATGGTCAGCAGGCTCCTCTCTCTCTTCCTCCTGTAGAGTGTAAGCTCTTATGGTCAGCGGAGCCCTCTCTCTCTGTACTGTAGACTGTAAGCTGTTATGGTTAGCGGGGTCCTCTCACCCTTTCCTGTAGAATATAAGCTCTTGAGGTCAGCACGGTTCTCTCTCTGTTTTTCTCCTGTAGAGTGTAAGCTCTTATGATCAGCAGGGTCCTCTCTCTCCTATAGATTGTAAGCTCTTATGGTCAGCGGGGTATTCTCTCTTTCCTCTCCCCCACATGTATTTTTCAAACAGTTACAACTGTTCTATTATTGAGATTCACGCAAATTTATTGGCCACAAATCAAATTTTTGAGAAAATTTGGACATAGTCAGCAAATTCAAATTTAAAAACATCTGCTCATCTCTACTAGTAAATAAAAACATTTGGTTCTAAATCTTTGTTGTTTTTTTCCATTTTGACTGCTTTTGATTGTGTAGGGGTGAACCCCCCCCCCCACCCCCACAATACAATACTTTTAATTATTATGTTAGAAAAATCTATACAAAGTAGAATTTGAAAAACAAATCTAATTTATAATACAACCCCTGGCAAAAATTATGGAATCACCGTCCTTGGAGGATGTTGAAAAACAGCAGATCACAGACATGGCACAAAACTAAAGTAATTTCAAATGGCAACTTTAGGGCTTTAAGAAACACTAAACGAAATCAAGATTAAATATGTGGTACTCAGTAAGGGTAATTTTTTTCAGACCAAGCAGAGGGAAAAAATTATGGAATCACTCAATTCTGAGGCAAAGATTATGGAATCACCCTGTAAATTTTCATTTCCAAAACTAACACCTGCATCAAATTAGATCTGCTCGTTAGGGTTACGGATCCGGGTGGTGGAACCTCGGTGCTGCGTTGCAAGGAGGGACCAGAGGGGCGTAACTAGGTATCAACTCAGACCGACCAAGGCTGTACGGCGGCTCAATCGACTCCGTGACCAGGGGAGGACCGAGCAGAGGTACCAGGTGCTACTCTGGGGACCGACCTTGTATGAGAGCAGGTAACTCCCACGGGTCAGAAGGCAGGGACTGACCGATACAGCAGATGAGCACGGCAGGCAGGCTGACGGGTGATCTGGGCAGACAGACTGGCAGGCACGGCAGGTAACCAGCAGGATCCTCCAGATAGGCTGACAGGTAGGCACGGCAGGTAACAGGCAGGAGCCTCTAGGTAGGCTGTCAGGCAGGTACGGAAAGTGACCCGCAGGAGCCTCTAGGTAGGCTGTCAGGTGGTCACGGCAAGTGACGGGCAGGAGCCTCTAGGTAGGCTGTCAGGCAGACGGCTGGAGACGGGCAGGAGCCTCAAGGTAGGCTGTCAGATGTTCACGGCAAGTGACGGGCAGGAGCCTCTAGGTAGGCAGTCAGGCAGGTACGGCTGGAGATGGGCAGGAGCCTCTAGGTAGGCAGTCAGATGGTCATGGCAAGTGACGGGCAGGAGCCTCTAGGTAGGCTGTCAGGTACACATGGCAGGTGCAGGTAGGAGCCTCCAGGTGACAGGCAAGTTCTCCAGGTAGGCAGGCTAGCCTTGCCCAGAGACAGACTGGCAGGTTTGACCGTAGGCAGACCATCAGGCTGGAGAGTGTCCTTGGCAGGCGGAAACAGGTAGCAGGTGAAGGCTTCGGATAAGCAGACTGGCCAAGCCCGTAGACAGACTAGCGGACTGGGCTGTAAGCAGACTGTCGGGCTGGACTGGTAATCAGGCTGGTAGACTGGACTGATAGTCAGACGGACTGGACTGGTAGTCAGACAGGCAGCAGGACCTGTGGGCTGAAGCAGAGTTTAGCATACAGAGCAACAACCTTGCACAGGCACCTCCATATTGGAGGAGGTGCCTTTTATAGGGGAAGTCCTGCAGCCATTGGCCGGGGACTTTTTAGGACGGTGCACGCGGCCCCTTTAAGAGGGAGGGAGCGCGTGCACGCGCGCCCTAAACACAGATCCAGGGAAGCTGCGTGCACCAGCAGCTGCTGCAGGGAGGCCAAATGACTCTGGAGCAGGACCGCGGCAGTAAGGGGAACGGCGTCTCTGCCGGGCAGGAGGCAGAGACGCCGATGCTACAGTAACCCCCCCTTTACGCCCCCTCTTTTTCAGGCCAGAAAGAAATTTTTTAAGGAGAAGCGGGGAGTGGATGTCCTACCTGGGTTCCCAAGTTTTCTCCTCTGGGCCAAACCCCTTCCAATACACCAGAAAAAAGGTTTTTCCTCTTACCCTCTTGGTGGCCAGAATGTTATCTACCTCATAGACGTCCTCAGCGGAGACCGGAGCTGGGGAGGTACCTGGATTGTCGGAAAAAGAATTAAGCACAACTGGTTTGAGGAGAGATACGTGGAAGGAGTTGGGAATCCGTAAGTTGGCCGGGAGTTTTAACTTGTAGGCTACTGGGTTGATTTGCTTGAGGACTTCAAACGGACCGATGAACCATGGACCCAACTTATAGGAGGGTATTTTGAGATGAGCATGTTTAGAGGAGAGCCAAACCTTGTCTCCTGGACGGAATAGAGGTGGATCCAGACGTCTCTTATCAGCATGCTTCTTCATCCGCTCGGAGTATTGAAGTAGTGCGGATCTACTGTCCTCCCAAATAGTGGAAAATTCGCTGACCAGAGACTCCACGGCCGGGTTGTCTACTGAAGCGGAAACGGGAAATGGAATCCGGGGATGTTGACCGTTGACCACAAAGAACGGGGACTTGGAAGAAGATTCGCTCTCATGGTTGTTGCAGGAGAACTCGGCCCATGGTAGGAGCTCCACCCAATCGGTATGGAGAGCGTTGACTGTCAGGAAAACACACTTGGTCAGACCTTGCAGCCCTCTGGCGCCCCCTTATCCTGCTGGTCAAACACGGTATTGACTGAGGATAAGCACAGGGGCAGCTGCTCTAATTTATGTTGACTATTGTGGCACGTGATGTGACAGGACATATATATACCACCAGTTCCTTCCAGGAACGTATATATACCTCTGTCCAGCCACCCTCAAACCACAATATCACATAAATACTTGTATACTGCCACCACCAATCGCTTAACAGGTGGATCGGGTACCCGTTAGGTAACGTGAATTAGCGGGTGAGGAACGTGTTTGCTCGACATAGGAAAAGAAGAACGAAGCTGGTAAATAATAATGATTTACTCCCGAAAGTGAGCAGTGTTTACAAAAGTTATACAAGATATTATAAAAGAGACAATTTACATATGTGCATAAAACAGTTATTAAAATAAAAGGGATAAGTGATAGCAAAACCTGCGCCACGAGGTGATGGTCTCAGATTCTGTGGGGGGGGGGGGGATTAGATGTGATTCTTCCACGCAGCGAGGTGTGCATGCATCTGACGTCCCTGGCAAGAATGACTTAAAATGGCCCCTCTGGTTTTTAGTAAGGGGCCAAAACATTGGGAGACACCCCTGTTACTTACCTCACACGGGGGATCGGTTTTGTGAACCCACCCAGCTGCATAAGACATAGAAATCCTACAGATTTCATATCTTGGTGTGGGGGGGTCCCACATCCAAGATGGGGACATCATGTTTGCCGTCACCAATATTCATGAAGGTAGATATCAAATATGATATCTCTATGACACTCAGAAGCTCAGAATCCATTTCCCAGGCTCCTGGTGGTCTCCCAGCCATGAAAACCACACTATCACAATTGGAAAAAGGTGAATATCTCAAAAAATGTGGTCTGTGTGTTTGTGACAGTCATGTGCATTATTAAAATTGACATTAAAAGTTTGTGCAGTTAATCAATGGAATCTTGGAGGGAAATTCCAGTTTACGCCAGAATGCTTGTTCTCTTGGGCTGAGATTTTTTATGGCGGGTATAAAAATTCCTGAGGTTTGGGGAAAGCTAGAGAAGAGTTCTATGGATGTCCCTTCCCAATGAGCAGGGGTGGAGATTTAAGCCATCTCTCATTTTTAAAACTAGGACAAAAATACATTTTGCCTGACATTGACGAAGTGCCGGAGGTAGCTGGTAAGGATCTGGTTGATACGCTCCACTTGGCCATTGGACTGCAGATGGTAAGCAGAGGAGAAATCCAGGGTGACATCCAGCAGCTTACACGTAGCTCTCCAGAAGCACGAAGTGAACTGGACCCCTCGACCAGACACAATGTGGAGGGGTAGGCCGTGGAGGCGAAAGATGTGATGGATGAAGTCCTTAGCCAGCACAGACACAGACGGGAGACCAGGCAGAGGAATGAAGTGGGCCATTTTAGAAAAGCGGTAAGCGACCATCCAAATGATTGTACAACCGGCAGAAACAGGGAGATCCGTAATAAAGTCCATAGCAATGTGTTGCCATTGGGCAGCAGGTATGGAAAGAGGCAGGAGACGGCCGTCAGGAAGATGTCTGGGAACTTTGTTGTGGGCACAGGACAAACAGGCCGTGACAAAGTCTACCACATCCTGGCGCAGGGTAGGCCACCAGTAATGCCCGGTAATGAGCAGGAAGGTCTTCTTCTGGCCAGCATGGCCAGCTAGTTTGGATGAATGACCCCAGAGAAGAACCTTTTTATGATCTGGAACCACTACAAACGTCTTACCGGGTGGGAGACAAGACAGATCCAAGGGGGCCACATTCATCACTTTGGAGGGATCGATGATATGCATAGGCTCCTCCTCTTGATCTGAAGACAGGAAGGATCGGGACAAGGAGTCTGCTTTAACGTTCTTGTCCGCCGGGCGGTAATGTAGGGTAAAGTTAAAGTAGGCGAAAAATAAAGACCACCGGGCCTGATGCGGATTGAGTTTTTGGGCATTCTGTAGATATGCCAGGTTTTTGTGGTCTGTATAGATGACCACCGGGTGCAGAGTGCCCTCGAGCAGGTAATGCCACTCCTCCAGTGCCAATTTGTTGGCTACCAGTTCTCGGTCTCCTATGGAGTAGTTGCGCTCAGATGAGGAGAAGAGCTTGGAGAAGAAGCCGCAGGTTACCATTCTCCCGGATGGAGATTTCTGGGTGAGCACCGCTCCGGCTCCGGAAGAGGAAGCATCAGCCTTCAGAAAGAATTATTTGTTGTTATCCGGACGGTGCAGCACAGGGGCAGAAGAGAAGGCTTGTTTTAAAGAGCGGAAGGCCTCCTCCGCTTCGGACGGCCATTCCTTAGGATTTGCTCCCTTTCGGTTGAGCGCAGAGATGGGAGCAGTCCGGGAAGAGAAATGTGGGATGAAGAGACGGTAATAGTTGGCGAAGCCCAGGAATTGCTGAATCGCCTTCAACCCCTCCGGACGGGCCCATTTTAAGACGGCAGAGACCTTCTCGGGGTCCATCCGTAGACCTGTCTTAGAGATAATATAGCCCAGGAACGGAAGAGAGGACTGCTCAAAGAGGCATTTCTCAAATTTTGCATAAAGGTGATTCTGGCTGAGCCTAAGCAGGACCTGACGAACATCCCTCTGATGTGTGGGAATATCCGGAGAGAAGACCAAGATGTCATCCAGGTACACCACCACGCAAGAATATAAGAGATATAAGAGGTCACGGAAGATGTCATTAACTAATTCTTGGAAGATGGCGGGAGCATTACAGAGACCGAAGGGCATCACACGGTATTCATAATGACCATCCTGGGTATTGAATGCAGTCTTCCACTCGTCTCCTTGGCGGATCCGGGCCAGGTTATACGCCCCATGAAGATCGAGCTTGGTGAAGATCTTCGGGCCTTTAAGACGGTCAAACAGCTCAGAGATGAGCGGCAGGGGATATTTGTTTTTGACAGTGATTTGGTTGAGTCCTCTATAATTGATACATGGATGTAGTGAACCATCTTTCTTTTTAACGAAGGGAGGAAGATTTCCGGATGAATGCCCTAGCAAGATTTTCTTCGATGTACTCCGACATGGCCCGGGTTTCAGCCAACGACAATGGGTAGATACGCCCACGGGGTGGAGTGGCACCAGGTATCAGGTAGATAGGGCAATCATATGGCCTATGGGGTGACAGAGTCTCTGCCTCCTTCATGTCGAAGACATCAGCATAGGACCAGTAGGGTGCCGATAGACCGGGTAAATTAGTCGGAGTAGATGGGGGTCGAGCCGGGCGAACCGGAATCAGACAGGTCTCATGGCAATCCTGCCCCCAACGGAGCACCTCACCAGATTGCCAATTCAAAACGGGTTCATGTTTCTGTAGCCAGGGTAGACCTAGCAAAAGGGGGTGAGAGAGTCCAGAAAGCACATGGAAGGAGATCCTCTCTGAGTGCAGCATTCCCACCTGCAGGGTTACAGCCTCTGTGACGAGCAAGATGGTCACCGGAAGGAGTCTTCCATCCACGGAAGTGACAGCCAATGGTTCGGCCAGAGGTTTGGTAGGAATCTGATACTTCTCTACAAGGGACTGGGATATGAGATTCCCAGCGGCTCCGGAATCCAGATGTGCGGTTTCAAAGAAGCGGTACTCTCCACAGGAAATAGAGACGTATAAAGTCAAGGATAGAGAGGATTTACTTTTGCCTAGGACGACCTCTCCGAGCGGTCCTAGACACTGGAGTTTCCCGCCATCACCGGACAGGAACGAATCAGGTGCTCCTTACTGCCGCAGTAGAAACAGCTCCCCTCGGCTCGGCGTGTCTCTTGGCGAGATTTGACCATCTTGGTCTGGTCGATCTGCATAGGTTCGGGCGAGCGTTCCCGGGGAGTTGCAGGTTGGGAAGCAGGTCTCTGGAAAGCAGGAGCAAGATGAGGAAATCTTCTCTCCCGGGTAGTCTCCTTAGCACGTTTCAGAAAACGGATGTCAATCCAGGTTGCTAGTGACACCAGGTCACCCAGGGTGGTAGGAACGTCCCGGTCGGCTAACTCGTCCTTGATCCGACCGGAAAGACCCTCCCAGAAGATGGATACCTGGGCCTCATTGTTCCAGGCAAGCTCAGTAGCGAGGGTACGGAACTGTATGGCATATTGGCCCACGGTGAGACTCCCTTGGCGGAGACGTAGCAGAGAGGAGGCAGTACAGGATTTTCGTCCAGGTTCATCGAAGACTTTCCGTAAAGCAGCGAGGAAAGATGATAGATCAGACACCAGGGGATCCCCTCTCTCCCACAGGGGGTTTAGCCAGGCCAATGCTTCTCCAGTGAAATGAGACATGATGAATGCCACCTTGGCCCGGTCGGAGATGAACTGGTGTGCCAGGAGTTCAAAGTGCAGGGAGCACTGGTTTATGAAACCCCGAGCTAAAGCGGGGTCGCCAGCAAAACGTGGAGGTGACGAGAGCCGGGGTCCATAGCCGGATGCCATAATAGGACAGGGTTGCGGTGCTGCGGGAGCTGGCACCGCTTGGCCAGAGGCAGACACAGACGGGGCGGGCAATGCGCCTAGGTGAGAGTTAACAGACCGCAGAAAGGACAGGACAGTCTCCTGTTGAACTCTCTGACGTAAGACCTCCTGGTGCAGGTCGAAGATCGCGGGGGTCTGGAGGTCACCGGGTTTCATGGCCCGTGCAAACTGCTACGGATCCGGGTAGTGGAACCTCTGTGCTGCAGTGCAAGGAGGGACCAGAGGGGCGTAACTAGGTATCAACTCGGACCGACCAAGGCCGTACGGCGGCTCAATCAACTCCGTGACCAGCGAAGGACCGAGCAGAGGGACCAGGTGCTACTCTGGGGACCGACCTTGTATGACAGCAGGTGACTCCCACGGGTCAGAAGGCAGGGACTGACTGGTACAGCAGATGAGCACGGCAGGCAGGCTGATGGGTGATCCAGGCAGACAGACTGGCAGGCACGGCAGGTAACCAGCAGGAGCCTCCAGGTAGGCACGGCAGGTAACAGGCAGGAGCCTCTAGGTAGGCTATCAGGCAGGTATGGCAAGTGACAGGAAGGAGCCTCTAGGTAGGCTGTCAGGTGGTCATGGCAATTGACGGGCAGGAGCCTCTAGGTAGGCTATCAAGCAGGAATGGCTGGAGATGGGCAGGAGCCTCTAGGTAGGCTGTCAGATGGTCATGGCAAGTGACGGGCAGGAGCCTCTAGGTAGGCTGTCATGCAGGTACGGCTGGAGATGGGCAGGAGCCTCTAGGTAAGCTGTCAGATGGTCACAGCAAGTGACGGGCTGGAGCCTCTAGGTAGGCTGTCAGGTATACATGGCAGGTGCAGGCAGAAGCCTCCAGGTGACAGGCAAGTTCTCCAGGTAGGCAGGCTAGCCTTGCCCAGAGACAGACTGGCAGGTTTGACTGTAGGCAGACCATCGGGCTGGAGAGTGTCCTTGGCAGGTAGGCAGAGACAGGTAGCAGGTGAAGGCTTCAGATAAGCGGACTGGCCAAGCCCATAGACAGACTAGCGGACTGGGCTGTAAGCAGACTGTCGGACTGGACTGGTGATCAGACTGGCAGACTGGACTGATAGTCAGATGGACTGGACTGGTAATCAGACAGGCAGCAGGACCTGTGGGCTGAAGCAGAGTTTAGCATACAGAGCAACAACCTTGTACGGGCACCTCCATATTGGAGGAGGTGCCTTTTATAAGGGAAGTCCTCCAGCCATTGGCCGGGGACTTTTTAGGATGGTGCGCGCGGCCCCTTTAAGAGGGAGGGAGCACGCGCCCTAAGCACAGAGCCAGGGAAGCTGCGTGGACCAGCATCAGCTGCAGGGAGATCAGAGGACGCCGGAGCAGGACCGCGGCGGTAAGGGGAACGGCGTCTCTGCCGGGCAGGAGGCAGAGACGCCGATGTTACAGTTAGTCTGCATCTAAAAAGGAGTGATCACACCTTGGAGAGCTGTTGCACCAAGTGGACTGACATGAATCATGGCTCCAACACGAGAGATGTCAATTGAAACAAAGGAGAGGATTATCAAACTCTTAAAAGAAGGTAAATCATCACGCAAAGGGGTTGTATATAGCCACACATATTTATTAGTGGTAAATTATGGTTAACATAACACAGTTTAAACGAATGTAAAAGGACTAGTATGACATTGACAATACATTTATACATAATATATAGATCCTACAGAGAAAAGCAAGGAGACATAAATCCCTCATCCATAATAAAAAGTCAATTTTATTGAACAATACAAATATCACAAAATACGACAAGAGTAAAAATCAAAAGGTGAAGACTCAGGTATAAAGGGGACGTGGTCATGAACACATAATGTAAGGATGGGCAGTTATAAGGTAGATGCTCATACAATAAACCACATCGATAGAGTAATGTAAAGTCAATTTACCCAATAATATATAGTGGAAAGCTATAGGTCATGTAAATTACAGAGATCACCAGCGATGGAAAAGATAAATAGTCAAATTTTTCCATAGTAGGAGATAAAATAACCATGATGGCTCAGTGGTTAGCACTGTTGGTTTGCAGCGCTGGTATCCTGGGTTCAATTCCCACCAAGGACAACATCTGCAAGGAGTTTGTATGTTCTCCCCGTGTTTGCATGGGTTTCCTCCGAGTTCTCCGGTTTTCACCCACACTCCAAAGACATACTGATAGGGAATCTAGATTGTGAACCCCAATGGGGACAGTGATGATGATGTCTGTAAAGTGCTGTGGAATTAAGTGAGTTAAATAAATACATAAATAAACATTCAGACCTATAAAGAGTGTGCATGATACTCACAACACACCCATGAATCCCTGAGACAGATCACGTTATGTCAGAAAATCCCATGCAGGTGAATTCAATTGTATTGCCTGCACCTGCATCTCCTAGTATGTCCTTAACAATGGTGAGGAGTTACTGGGAGTCGTTAACAGAGATGATCAGACTGTGAACCTTACAGGAACCACAGTACTGATGAAATGTAGACAGTATCACAAATAAACATTTACGTCCAGGTACCTTTTAGGTGACATCTTCTTTTATTGGAGTCATTCCTATACCTTTTGTCTCCATGTAGTACACATAGTATGATGACTTTGGACATCTACAGCCCCTCCTGTCCTGGCACTCAAGTGTTCAATTTTGTTCATGTGTGAAAGAGGAAGGGAGTAAGTGTGTTCCCGTTCTCCGCAGGCCACAAAAAAAAGACGCTTTGGCAGGCCACATGCATATGGTGTGCATGCCTTATATAGTGTTTATAGCGTATGGAATGATTTTGAAGCTAGAATGCAAAATAGAAACTTCAACACAAATAAAAGAACAAAGGTGTCTACACTGCTATGCTTGCTAATAAAACCAGTAGCAAAATATTTCATCAATCCAAAAAGGGAAAAGACCCCCAAACAATTTACATGAAAAATAGTTAACTTTCTGACATTAAAATTGATCGCTGTACTAAGCTTGGTTCTGATGATGGTTCTGAAGCTGTATTCATGTGTTGATAGTGTTTCTGGTGCTGCATTCATTTACTAATTGCAGATCTGGAGCTGCATTCATACTGATTGTGGTTCTGCGTTCATGTACTGATAATGTTTCTAGTTCTGTATTTGTTAGAACCATCCTGTTTGTTTTTTCCATCTTGTGTTTTGTGGTCACGTGACCATCTGCCTTTATATTCCAGCTCCGCCCTTTTGGCTGTGCTGGACTTCACTGTTGTTTGACTGTTTTGCAAGCCAGGTGCTTCTGTGCCTATCTCTGTCAGTTCGCTTGGTCCTTCTGGGACCTCTAGTACCTTTTTTGTCAGTTTATCTTTTTGTGTTCTGCAACAACCTCTGTTCAGGAGGTGTCCCATTTTTGTTCCAGTCCTTAGTTCTTTTAGGAACCCCTTCCTTATGCTATAGGTCTTCATTCAGATTAGCTGAAGACTGAGGCGGGTCTGTTTGCAAGGAACAGGCAGCCCGCTACATCGTAGGGATTCAGCTTAGTCTTACTGTAGGGACAGCTTTCCCCTTTTTTTCCTTAGTTCTTGTTGCAGATCATAACAGTAAGTCCAGCCCAAAAAAACTAAAATGAAAGAAATTCGGGAATCAGTATGGCTTCCGTCCAGGATATGGCTCAACTCTTGCAGGGATTGTCTCTGGAGGTGGCCGAGCTCCAGCAACACGTGAGTAGCTGTTCTGGAGCACATTTTGTGGAGCCCAAGGTAGGACTGCCGGATGTTTTTTATGATAAACAGCTAGATTTTTTTCCTTTAAAAATGCTTGTTTGTTATATTTTTGCTTGAGACCAAGGTCCTCGGGGAATGAATCACAGTGCATTGGTTTTATTATGTCACTTTTGCACAATGAACCACAAGGGTGGGCCTTTTCTCTCCAACCTAATGATACATGCTTAAGGTCGGTAGAAGAATTTTTTTCTGCTATGGGTCTATTATATGATGATCCTGATCGAATCTCATCTGCTGAGGCAGAACTCAGGCGTTTGAATCAGGGGTCAGGTGATGTTGAAAATTATTGCATACACTTTAGAAGATGGGCTTCAGAAGTCAAATGGAATGATCCTGCTCTGAAATGTCTATTTCTTGCTGGTCTGAGTGAAAGGGTTAAGGATTTGCTAATTGCATTCCCCGTACCTGAGACTCTGCAGGATGCCATGCAATTAGCTGTTCGTGTGGATAGGAGGCTGAGATCCAGGCGGAATGAGGTAAAGACTCCTGTAATGCCAGGTCCTAGTACTCAGAAAATCTGCTCAGGCGGCAGAGAACCGATGGAGGTTGGGGCGATGTCGCTCCGCTCTCAGGAAAGAGACCAGAGGTTCGCCGAGGGATTGTGTCTTTATTGTGGTAAAGCTCACCATTTGATTAAGTATTGTGAGCTTCATTTAAGTAAAGGAAAAAAAAGGTCAGGTACGCCCGTATAGCTGGTTTACGTTCTGCAGGAGCATTTCTTTCAGGGAGTACTACTTTGCCGGAAAATTTGATTGAATTTCAGGTATTTGTGGATTGTGGTTCAACACTTAATGTGATTGATAAAGGGTTTTTGGAAAAACTTAAATTGAAATCCAAACCTTTGTCATCACATATTTCTGTGATTGCAATTGATAACACTCCCTTGAAATGTATTACTCACAAGGTTGCTGAATTTCTCCTCACTATCAATGGACTTCACCAAGAAATTTTGGACTTGGTTGTATTAAATAATTTACCCTCTCCGGTCGTTCTAGGATTGCCATGGTTAAAACTGCACAATCCTTTGCTGGACTGGTCTACTAATATGATAAAGTCTTGAAGTCAGAAGTGCTATGATAAATGTTGTATTGGTTGCTGCTGTGGAAAAAGGGGAATTACCTGTACCTATTCAAGATTTTTGGAGGGTTTTTTCGGAGGAGGAGTTGCAAGTTTTACCTCCTCATAGGGATTATGATTGCGCCATTGAGTTTGTTCCGGGAGCTACTCTTCCCAAGAGTCGCTTGTTTAATCTGACTATCCGTGAAAGAAAGGCCTTGGAGGAGTACATACAGACTAGCCTGGCTGCTGGTCACATTAGACCTTCTAAGTCGCCTGTAGCAGTTGGATTTTTCTTTGTTAAAAAAAAGGATGAGGGTTTACGTCCATGTCTGGATTTTCGTGAAATTAATAAGATTACTGTACACAATTCCTACCCATTGCCATTAATTCCTGACTTGTTTAACCAGTTAGTGGGGGCCAAGTGGTTCTCTAAGATTGATCTCCGAGGGGCATGCAATTTGTTACGAGTGAAGGAGGGTGATGAATGGAAAACTGCTTTTAACACTCCGGTAGATCATTTTGAGTATCTGGTGATGCCTTTTGGTCTTACCAATGCACCTGCATTTTTTCAGAACCTTATTAATGACATCCTGAGACTTTTGATTGGTAAGAATGTGGTTGTGTATTTAGATGACATTTTGATTTATTCGCCAGATCTGGAGTCCCATTGGCAGAGGGTACATGAAGTTTTGCAGTTATTGAGTGATAATTCACTCTTTACTAAGCTGGAGAAATGTGAGTTCGCTGTGCAGAAAATTAGTTTTTTGGGCTACATTGTCTCTAGCAAGGTCTTTGAGATGGACCCGGTGAAGATTCAGGCTGTGCAGGAATGGTCTAGGCCTATTGGTTTGAAATCTATACAGACATTTTTGAGTTTTGCCAATTATTACAGAAAATTCATTAAGAATTTTTCTGTAATTGTTAAGCCTCTAACCGATCTCACCAGGGAAGGTGCGAATAAGGTCCAGTGGACAACTGGGTCCATTGAAGCGTTTAAGTATCTCAAAGAGAGGTTCAGTTCTGCCCCTATCCTTATGCAGCCTGATGAGACCAAGCCTTTTTTGGTCGAGGTCGATGCTTAATCGGTGGCGGTCGGAGCAGTTTTGTCTCAGGAGAACAGGGATGGAGTACATCCTTGTGCTTCTTTTCAAAAAAATTTCGGAAACCGAACGAAATTATGATGTTGGAAATCGGGAGTTGCTGGCTATTAAACTCACGTTTGAACATTGGCATCATTTTTTGGAAGGCGCTAGATTTCCTATTCAGGTTTTCACAGATCATAAGAATTTGATCTATCTGGATGCTGCCAAGTGCTTGAATGCCCGTCAAGCTAGGTGGGCACTTTTTTTTTCTCGTTTTCCTTTTTCTGTTACATATATCCCTGGTACTAAGAATGTTAAAGCCAATGCTTTATCTCGCAGCTTCTCTCCTACGGTCGGTGCTGAGGAGGAGAGCATTTTACAGAAAGGAGTTGTGGCGGACAATCAAGAGGTGTGGTTTGAGTTTCCGCCTCTCGCAGAATTTGCTCTTAACAATCATACATCCGCCTCGGCTGGGTGTCCTCTTCTTTTTTGTTGCTCTGGGAGACATCCGTCTTTTGGATCGTTCTCCAAATTGGCGGAGGAGGAGAATTTTTCCGGTTATTTGGAGAGAGTTTGGACTAATGTACGTTGCAACCTTCAAGAGGCTAACAAGAAGTCCAAGAAGTATTTTGACAGGAAACGTAAGGAGGTTTTGTTTACTGTGGGTGACATGGTTTGGTTGTCCTCAAGGAACTTGCGGTTGAGAATTCCCTCATAAAAACTGGGTCCTAAGTTTGTGGGTCCATTTAAAGTGCTTCAGGTTGTTAACCCGTCTGCGGTTAGGTTGCATGTCCCTACTTCCTGGAAGATTAATCCTGTGTTTCATGTTTCCTTGTTGAAAAAGGCTGATGTATCAGATAGCGATGCCACTGTCACAGTTCCTCCTGTGGTGGAAGATGGTGAATATGAAATTTCTCGTATCTTGAATTCTACATGGCATAGAGGGAGATTACAGTATCTCGTCTCCTGGAAGGGTTTCGATCCCGAAGATGACTCCTCGGTAAGGGCGGATTATGTCTCTGCTCCTAGGCTTGTTAGAGCTTTCCACAAGAGGTTTCCGAATAGGCATGGGCCTGGAGGATCGGGAGGATCCTCATGAAAGAGGGGGTACTGTTAGAACCTTCCTGTTTGTTTTTTCCATCTTGTGTTTTGCGGTCACGTGACCATCTGCCTTTATATTCCAGTTCCACCCTTTTGGCTGTGCTTGACTTCAGTGTTGTTTGACTGTTTTGATAGCCAGGTGCTTCTGTGCCTATCTCTGTCAGTTCCCTTGGTCCTTCTGGGACCTCTAGTACCTTTTTGTCAGTTTATCTTTTTGTGTTCTGCAACAACCTTCTCTGTTCAGGAGGTGTCCCATTTTTGTTCCAGTCCTTAGTTCTTTTAGGAACCCCTTCCTTTATGCTATAGGTCTTCATTCAGACTAGCCGAGGATTAAGGCGGGTCTGTTCGCAAGGAACAGACAGCCCGCTACATCGTAGGGATTCAGCTTAGTCTTACTGTAGGGATAGCTTTCCCCTTTCTTTCCTTAGCTCTTGCTGCAGATCATAACAGTATTCATGTACTGATGGTGGTTTTCATGCTTCATTCATGTACTTATGGTGTTTCTGGTGATTAATTCATGTGCTGATTGTGGTTCTAGTTCTGAATTCATGTATCAATTGTGGTTCTGCATTCAGGTACACATGGTGGTTCTGATATTGCACATGCTCTGTGTGGCAAGAACTGCAGTGACACAAGTTTTGGAAAATTGTAGACAGCGTCCAGCAGATGATGAAGTTAGAAACATCTTTATTCTGTCATTCAATGCTTGAAAAAGACCTGTGAGAGTTTGAAACATTGCATCCTGTGTACGGCAGAGTAAAGATGTTTTGAACTTCATCACCTGGTGGTCTACTATTTTCCTGTGCATGCTGTATTCAAGTGCGTTCCTTGGATTTTAGACCTTGTGTCTTTATACAGAGGAATACACTGATCTGCTCTTTTGCTTTTTGAAGAGTGCTGCGAAGCTAAACCTACACGTTTAGTGACACATTTGGCATTTTAGCTGTTTACCAAAACATATTCAAGATACAGTTATATAATCAAAATGGGTTTAAAGTGCAGACTCTCCGCTTTAATTTTCAGATATTCACATCCTAATCGGAGTAAGGGTTTAGGAATTACAGCTCTTTAACCCTTTCGCGCCAGAGCCTGTTTTCACCTTCGCCATTTTTTTCAATTCTCACCAGTGTTAATTTATGAGGTAATAACTCTGAAATATTTCAATGGATCCCAGTGATTCTGACATTGTTTTTTCGTGACATATTTTACTTCATTATAGTGGTAAATTTAGAATGATATTTTTTGTGTTCAATGACCGTGATTTTGAATTGCAATCTCAGGAGTTGAGGGAGCGCTTTTATGCACTAGGATATAGTCGTAGGTGTGTAAAGAAAGCATATAATCGAGCTAGACATTCTTCCCGCCATGATTTATTATATAAATCTAATACTAAGAAGGAAAGTGACGTTGTTAGGTTTATCACAACTTTTCATTCTCAAATGCCGGCTGTAAGGAATGCCTTAAAAAAGGCCTGGCCGGTACTTAGAGCAGATCCGGTGCTAGCTAAGTACACTACAACTAAACCCACTCTTGTATTTCGTCGTAGTAAAAACCTCCGCGATCACCTAGTTCGCAGTCATTATGAGGGGGGCAGGGTTGGTACTTTTTTGGATAATTTCATGAATCGCCCGGGATGTACCCCATGTGGTCGGTGTGTGGCCTGCCCCAACGTGGTGAGGAGTACCACATTTGAAGATTCTACAGGGAGACATATATATGATATCAAAAAACGCATAACATGTAGCTCTCAGAATGTTATATATCACGCTACATGTCCCTGTGGCCTCATCTACGTGGGGATGACCACACGCTGTCTCAAAACACGTATTAGGGAACACGTTCTGGGGATATCAGCGGCATCAGAGCAAAATGAAATATCTACGTTAAAAACAATACCAAAGCATTTCAAAAGATACCATAACTGCAATCCAAGGCTTTTAAGAGTCAAAGGGATCGATTCAGTGGAGGTGGGTATACGTGGAGGTCCTGTTTCGCAGAGACTGGCACGTATGGAAACAAGGTGGATTTGGACCCTTAACACAATAAATCCAAATGGTCTAAATGAACATAACAGCTTCGCCGCATATTTGTGAATCCGGTCCTGTTATTTCATCTCACATATGTGTTAGATATTTTACAGTGAATTTTGTTGTGTTCTTTCGTTTTTTTAATTGTGCACATTTTTATGATTCTTTATCAGGTGGTATGAATTTGTGAGCTTTGACTGGACATGTGTCCCCCTTCCATATTGGACCATTCTACGTGACCTGTTGCCCTATCCTTTTTTCCATACTGGATTATTTTGTCTTATTCTTGGGTACCGGACAACTTCTTGATGCGACACTTTGCGTTATGTCATCTGTTTACAATCTATTTATATAATAATGCCCTATATCCCTCCTGGTTAGTTGTCATTTGTTGTATAATTTTATATTATACTTTTTGTTAGCTGCCATCTTTTGTATAATCTGATATTATGCAGTGTATAATATTTCTCTCTGTATTTGATCTTTACTGTGTATATGCCATGTGTCATAGTCATGCTATATTTATTAACACATGAGTTATATCTCTACGAATATATGTATCATTATCTATATATTGTGATGTGACGTGTCGTATGTGCACAGTCTATATGTATAGACATGGTGGTAGCATCAAAGGTAATTTTTATATATATAGTAATCAGTCAGCTAGGTGTTAGGTACATGTTTTTTTGCGTTAATATGATTGTGCTATGTATGGGGTGTATTGAGACCTTTTGTATATTGTCATCACTGTGTGCGATGTTCTTTCCTCTTTCTTTCCTTTCCCTCCCCCCCTCCCCTTCCTTCCCTTCTTTCCCCCACATCGTTATTTATGCTGTTATCCCCATAGTGTCACCGCTTAGTGCGTTATATACATATACTTACTGTGATGACTCTGTACGCGGATGCCTCCCTGTCCATGGCTTCTGACTCCATACGTGTCCTGGGCAGCTTGCTGCTGCGACGCTGATGTAGTCCGTCGTCTGCTCGCAGTGAGGCATTCTGCGTCCTTTTCGGGTCAATTTGCAGGGTGGGCAGTTTTTTGTGCTGCCACAGTAACATACATATGTCCCTATAGTCCTATGATAGCGCCCCAATTGCTTTCCGGGCTGTAATATATAGTGGTTAGCGTTGTACGCTACCATAGTAACGGTCACATGCTTATGTGGCTTCCGGGTTGCGGCGCATAGTGTGCAGCGCTATGCGCTGCTATGGTAACGATCACATGGTCATGTAATTTCCGGATTTTAGTGCATGGTGGGTAGCGTTATGTGCTGCTATGACTACGGTCACATGACTATCTGGTTCCGGTATTAGCGGCAGGTCCCATCCCACTGTGAGCGTATTCATAGTTGGTAGCGTTATGTGCTACTATGACAACGGTCACATGACCATCTAGTTCCGGCATTAGCGGCAGGTCCCACCCCATTGTGGGTGTATTTATAGGGGACACATCTCCGGTTATAGCTATCCCCTTGACAAAGGCAGGAGCGCCGAAACGCGCGTCGGGGAGCCACACAGCGTGCAGTCTCGATCCCAATATAAAGGTGAATCATATGTCTGATGTGTCACTTCCTTCTTTTGTTATTTTCTTATAAACTATATATATATAATGAAGGTGTACATCTTTAGGTGGTTGTGCTGGTGATTACTATGGTAGCCATTCATCAGTTCTCATATATGATTACCCTAATTGATATGGCTACAGTCCATAATGTTATATGAGGCATGCGATATCTGTACTCTGTGGCGACACCTGGTGGTTGGTTTTAAGTATGTTTTATTTATTTCTCTGTAATGTTTTCTGACATATGTTGTGCCACCATAACCTGTAATGATGTTGTGATTATTTATCTATATATATATTTTTTCAATAAAGATATTTTCTATTATATATTTTTTTGGCCGTATATTCGTATTGTTTCTTGCTTAGGCACTTCGTGATATATGTTATTTATACGAATGGCCCTAGATACATAGTCCTCTGAATAGTTTCCAATATGGAGATACTTGTTATCTCCTTCATATATGTGTTTGGTAACCTATTTTTCGGTTCTAATCTTTCTTCTAATACCCCATATGTGGTAGAAAACTACTGTTGACGGCTCGGAAGGAAGGGCCGCTATTTTGGAAGCAATAGGTTGGGGACGCCATGTCACATTTGAAGAGCCCCTGACATGCCAAAACAGCAGAAACCCCCACAAATGACCCGATTTTGGAAAATTACACCTCTCGTGGAATTCATCTAGGGTAGTAGTGAGTGTTTTTAACCCTCAGGCGATTCACAGAATTGTATAACATTGGGCTGGGTAACTGAAATATTACCATTTTTCCACTAAAATGTTGCTTTGGCCCCAAGTTTGTAATTTTCAAAAGGGATAATAGGAGAAAATGAACAATGCAATTTGTTGCACACATTCTCCTGAGCTCGCCAATACCCCATAAGTGGTCAAAAACTGCTTTTGAGGCAAAGTGCAAAGCTCAGAAGGGAAGGAGCGCCATATTGTAGTGCAGATTTTGCTGTTATGGTTTGCGATTGCAATTTCACATTGGCAGAGTCCCTGAGGTCCCAAAACAGCAGAACCCCCCCATAAGTGACCCCATTTTACACACTATACCTCTCCATTAATTCATCTCGGGGTGCAGTGAACATATTGACACCACAGGTACAGTATGTCACAGAATTTTATACCATTGGATGGTGAAGAAAAAAATAATTACATTTTTACCACAAAAAAATTGTTTTAGCCATAGATTTTACATTTTTCCAAGGGGAAATAAGTAAAAATGGCAACAAAATGTGTCACACAATTTCAGCTGAACGTGGCAATACCCAATTCGTGGCTGTACAGTACTGCATAGCCACACGACAAGACTCAGGAGGGAAGGAGTTCTATTTGACTCTTGGAGAACAAATTATTGTAGAATAGTTAGCAGACTCCATATACAGAGCCCCTAAGTGCCAGAAGAGCAGAATCCCCCTCAAGTGACTACGTCTTGGAAATTGCACTCCTCTGGGAATTTATGTACAGGTGTAGTGACGATTTTGACTCCATGGGTGTTTTTTAGAAACAAGCAGCAATGGATGTTACTTAGTGAAAATTGCAAATCTGCAATTGAAGTGCCCAGTATGTTGTAGTGCACATACATTGTGCCCAGCTCTGGCTTCTGGAGACACGCACCCCATAAATTAAGTGGGCAGTAATCATTACTGAAATGCCAAACATGTAGACACTAAATGTGGTTTAGGCACATTTAGATGGGATAGGGCCTCTTGGATTTGGTTAGCGCAGAATTTGCTGGATTTTATTTTATTTTGTTTTGGGAGGGGGAGCCATGGTGCTTTTACAGAGCCTTTGTGCTACCAGTAAAGCGGAATCTTCCTATATTTCCGTGGACAGATGATGAACCTGAGTGGGGACTTGTTTTTTTGTGTGGAAATTGAAGCTTTTTTGGGAACATTTTACATAACATTTTGGATCACATTTATCCTGCGCTATATGCTGAGCACTTACGTCAGGGTTTTCATCTAAATCTCTGAATGATGTGATTCACATTAAATCCTGAGGGATCCATTCACTATAATGAGGCAGCAGCGTTACTGTTCAGCGGTGTCCTTCTTTTCAGAGTTGCACAAAACTGTGGCCAACTGTGCATTTATGCACGCTTAAAAAGACTGTCAGTGCTGGATCATAGGCCAGACTGAGACCAAAGTGTCTCCATCTGTCTCATTATAGGGAATCTTCAGGCGAGATTTCTGTCTGATTCATGTATTTCAGAGATTTACATGGAAACCCCGATGTAAGCGCTCAGCGTAGAGTGCAGGATAAATGAGTACTGAGCCTTACTACGATCCTTGGGAAGCAGAATGAACAAATCAACAGCAGCTCAATAATGCATTTTAATTACTTTTTACGCCGTTCCACGTGCGGTATAATTGATTAGATTACTTTTTTTCTTTGGGTCAGTGCGATTACAGTGATATCACATTTATATTGTTTTTTAATGTTTGGCTGCTACCACATGCTATAAAACACTTTTTATACAAAAAAAAAGTTTTTGCGTCTCCATATTTTGAGAGCTATAAATTTTCAAAATTTCTTCAACAGTCATGGGAGGGTTTATTTTTTGCAGGACAAGTTGACGTTTTTATTGGTACAATTTTTGGGCACATAATATTTTTTGCTCGCTGTGAAGATCTGAGGTTGTGGGTTGTAATAATCATCTAGGCAGGTTAATAATGCAACTATTTTTTTATTTCTTACGTCCATGGTTTTACAGCAACTCCAGGTACATGGCCAAAATACATTGCCACCCAGTCCACAAGATCCCCTCCCCGGGGCAGGTAGTTCCACTGTCCCCATAACAGGCAATACTTACTGTCTCCCAACTTTTGGTTGACCCACAGATTTCGTATCTCTTGCCAGTATAATCTATAGTTACAGTCCACGCTACTTCAGATGACAGATAACACAACTGAAACCCATGTATCCAGCAGCAACAGTCCTTAAGAAATTTCCTAAAATCCAGAAGACAACTCAACCGTAGCAGGGGGAACCAGCCCAGCTGACAACCGATCTCCTAAACTCCATAGGTCATTTATCCATGGGTTCCATGGCCTCAGCAATCGATCCTAACCCCTTGACATCACTCCACCAACTCACTCACTAAATATATGGCTTAATTGTCCTCCCTCCCTGGAATCAGTGTTCACACCCTCCCCCCTAAAGCTAACCGTGCATTGGTGGAGGTATTTTTTCTCAGGTCGAACCCATCACCTGGGACTTCATGTGAGACTCCCTTTGGTGATGGCTCCACAGAATCTACTATCCTCATTCACGCAATGGACCTAGTGGCTTGGAGAACAATGGCTTGAGGCTCCTGAGACACAAGCTAGATTAATGGAATGATGGTTTTACATTTTCCTTTAGCAATCTCTTGTCTGGCTTTATGTATATATAAGATCCAACCAGCACATCTTTCCCTGCTTACTGTCACTGAATGCAAACATTGATTTCTGATGCTGAACTGACAAGCAAGCAAATCTCTAATAAAACACAGCAAGCAAACCTGTAATAAAACACAATAAGATTGACATAACAGCTGGAAAAAGTCTGCATCCCTTAGAGCCGCGGACTCCGCTCTACGTGCATTGGACAAATAGTCTTTAGAACAAAGCAAACTCCTAACAATCGCTTTCTATTCAGATTTTTGAGAGTCAGAATGAACAAAAAACAGCAATTTAGGATTTGTTTTTTGAGGGATTTTTTAATGCCTCTCACTGTGTGGTAAAAGTGATAAGAAAACTTTATTCTTCAGGTCAGTATGATTACAGGGATACCACATTTACATAATTTTTTTTTTGTTTTGCTGCTTTTACACAATAACAACTATTTTATGGAAAAAAGAATTTCAGCAATACAATTTTTATTTACTTTTGTCTTTTTGATTGGATTTTCTCCCACTTTCTGTTTGGCTATATGATGAAAAAGCACAGTTTTTTGCCACTTTTTTTTACATTGTTCACTGAAAGGGTTAACTAGTGTGACAATTTTATAGATCGGGTCATTCCGGATGCAGCGATACCATATATGTGTGCTTTTTTGTGTATTTTTATTTTTACATAAACATACATAATTATTGGTTTAATATTTTTTTTTTATTTTGTGATTTTTTTTTAATAGTTTTAAATTTTTTTTAACTTTTTTATTTTTTAATTAGTCCCTGTATGGGACTTCAACTTTTATTTCTCTGATCACTGGTCTCATGCATTGCAATACGCATTTATTATAATGCATGAGACTAGTCAACTTTACACTGGCAGATCGCCTGTTAGCCCCTGATGAGCTACAGTAGCTAGTAGACCCAGACTTCATCATTTGACTTTCGGCTGCCATGACAACCCTCGGCTCCCCCGTGATCACATTGTGGGTGTGCCAGAGGAGTGAGAGAAGGAGCCCACTCCCTCTCACAAACTTCAACATGCTGCGATCACTATTTATTGTGGCATCTAGAAGATAACATAGTGTTAACATCATTAGGACTAGTGTTGAGCGAATTTGTTCGGCATTTCAAATTCATGTTCGTGTGCGGGGTTTCAACTTGTTCCGACATCTGCGTAGCAGCATGGCAAATTAGGGATGTTCATGGGCGGAGCCAATTTTTTTGCGTGAACAAGTCAGAATCCTGCACACGAACACGAATTTAAAATGCCAAACAAATTCACTCAACACTAATTAGGACCTGAGCTATCTGTCTGCACCTGTATCCCAGCGCTAGCAAGACTCTGACAGTCCTGAGAGCTGCAAGACCACTGACTGTAGAAAAATGTTGGTGCTGCACAAAGCCCAGCAAACACCGATGTTTATCTACCATCGGGAAGCGGTTAATATGTAGCTGCCTCTTTTTAAAGAGACCAAAAGAAATTGGGCAATTATCTTAAAAGATCATTAATGAGCTGCATTGGTTATTCCCTCATCAATCCATCATCAGTTAAGCCGATAAAAGGTCTGGAGCTGATTCCACGTGTAGCATTTGCATATGGAAGCTGTTGTTATGAACCCACAACATGTTTCAAAGAAGCTCTCGATAGAAAAGAAGAAAACATTATTAGGCTGAAAAAAAGAAGACACCCATCAGAGATATAGAAGAAATATTAGGAGTGCCCAAATCAACAGTTTGGTACATTCTGCAAAAAAAAGAGCTCACTGGTAAGCTTGGAACATAAAAAGACAAGTATGTCCACGGAAGATAACAGTGGTGGATCATTGCAGAATCCTTTCCGTGGTGAAGAAAAAACAATTTACAACATCCACCCAAATGAAGATCACTCTCCAGGAAGTAGGTGTTTCAGTATCTAAGTCTACCATAAAAAGAAAACTTCATAAGAGCAAATTCAGGGGGTTCCCCACAAGATGCAAATCATTAGTCAGCCTTAAAAATAGAAAGGCCAGATTAGACTTTGTCAAAAAAACAACTAAAGAAGACAGTCCAATTCTGGAAAAGCATTCTTTGGACGGATGAAACTAAGATCAACCTGTACCAGAATTATGGGAAGAGGAAAGCATGGAGAAGGCTTGGAATGGCTCATAATCCAAAGCACACCACATCCTCTTGCAAGACATTGTGGAAGCAGTGTGAGGGCATGGGCATGCGTGGCTTCTAGTAGCATTGGGTCACTAGTGTTTATTGATGTGACTGAAGACAGAAGCAGTTGGATGAATTCTGAAGTTTACAGGACTATACTTTCTGCTTACATTCAACCAAATTCAGCAGGATTGATTGGACGGTGCTCCACAGTACAAATGGACAATGACCCAAAACATACTGTGAAAGCAACCCAGAAGTTTTTTAAGGCAATGAAGTATAATATTTTGCAATAGCCAAGTCAATCACCAGATCTCAACCCCACTGAGAATGCATTTCACATGCTGAAGACAAAACATAAGGCAGATAGACCCACAAACAAGCAACAACTGAAGTCAGCTACATTAAAGGCCTGGCAAAGCATCACAGTGTTTTGGTGACCTCCATGGCTTCCAGAGTTCAGGCAGTCATTGCCTGCAAAGGATTTTCTACAAAGCTTTACAAATGAACATTTTAGTTATGATTAGTGTTGAGCGAGCATGCTCGCCAATGCTCGGTACTCGCCCAAGCATCTCACTACTCGGGATGTTCGGCGAGCACCGAGCATTTCTGGGTTACTCAGGCGGCAGCTCGGGTCTCCGCCCTGCACGTTTGGCTCTCTTTACAGAGCCAATGAACATGCAGGGATTGCCAGCCAGTCACTGTAATGCCGCAGCCATGTTGTTTGTGGGCATTACAGTGATTGGCTGGCCGCACAGCGTTACCTCGAGAATTTAAAATGGGCGCCGCCATCTTGGACACAGTCACTCCGGATCAGACAGTGTAGGGAGAGTGCTGCAGAGCTAGGGAGAGATTTATACTGTGAAATAGTTAGTGCAGGGTCTCTAAAGCCTGCCAAATCAAACAAACAGTTCTTCTCAGGACTAATATCCATCCCAGATATCAGGCAGGCAGGCTGTATAGGAGACGCAGTCAGACTGTACAAATGCGCATCTTATTAACCTTTTGGTATCCCCCCCCCCCCAAAAAAAAAAAAAATAAGTGTGTCTGTGACTGTTCAGACACCAATATATCTGTTTAAAAGAATCTGGTGTAGGCCAGATAACTAGAACTGTGGTTTTGCAGTACCACGGGTCAAATCTCTGTATTATCCTGCTTTTGCCATTTTTTTCTGTAAAAAAACAGTAATAGTGTCTCCCTGACTGTTCAGACACAAATATATCTGATTAAAAGAGTCTGGTGTAGGCAAGATAAATACAACTGTGGTTTTGCAGTTCCACGGTTCAAATCTCTGTATTATCCTGCTTTTGGCATTTTTTCCATAAAAAAAACAGTAATAGTGTCTCCCTGACTGTTCAGACACCAATATATCTGTTTAAAAGAGTCTGGTGTAGGCCAGATAACTAGAACTGTGGTTTTGCAGTCCCACAGTTCAAATCTCTGTATTATCCTGCTTTTGGCATTTTTTCCGAAAAAAAAACCTGTAATAGTGTCTCCCTGACTGTTCAGACACCAATGTATTTGTTTAAAATATTCTGGTGTAGGCCAGATAACTAGAACTGTAGTTTTGCAGTTCCACGGTTCAAATCTCTGTATTATCCTGCTTTTGTCATTTTTTCCGTAAAAAAACAGTAAAAGTGTCTCCCTGAATGTTCAGACACAAATATATCTGTTTAAAAGAGTCTGGTGTAGGCCAGATAATTACAACTGTGGTGTTGCAGTTCCACGGGTCAAATCTCTGTATTATCCTGCTTTTGGCATTTTTTCCATAAAAAAAACTGCACTAGTGTCTCCCTGACTGTTCAGACACCAATGTATTTGTTTAAAAGATTTTGGTGTAGGCCAGATAACTAGAACTGTGGTTTTGCAGTTCCACTGTTCAAATCTCTGTATTATCCTGCTTTTGTCATTTTTTGCGTAAAAAAAGAGGAATAGTGTCTCCCTGACTATTCAGACACAAATATATCTGTTTAAAAGAGTCTGGTACAGGCCAGATAACTACAACTGTGGTTTTGCAGTTCCACGGGTCAAATCTCTGTATTATCCTGCTTTTGGCATTTTTTCCATAAAAAAAAAACAGTAATAGTGTCTCCCTGACTGTTCAGACACCAATATATCTGTTTAAAAGAGTCTGGTGTAGGCCAGATAACTACAACTGTGGTTTTGCAGTTCCACGTTTCAAATCTCTGTATTATCCTGCTTTTGCATTTTTTCTGTAAAAAAAAAACAGTAATAGTGTCTCCCTGACTGTTCAGACACCAATATATCTGTTTAAAAGAGTCTGGTGTAGGCCAGATAACTACAACTGTGGTTTTGCAGTTCCACAGGTCAAATCTCTGTATTACCCTGCTTTTGGCATTTTTTTCCATGAAAAAAAACAGTAATAGTGTCTCCCTGACTGTTCAGACACAAATATATCTGTTTAAAAGAGTCTTGTGTAGGCCAGATAACTAGAACTGTGGTTTTGCAGTTCCACGGGTCAAATCTCTGTATTATCCTGCTTTTGGCATTTTTTCCGTAAAAAAAAAAAAAGTAATAGTGTCTCCCTGACTGTTCAGACACAAATATATCTGTTTAAAAGAGTCTGGTGTAGGCCAGATAACTAGAACTGTGGTTTTGCATTTCCACGGTTCAAATCTCTGTATTATCCTGCTTTTGTAATTTTTTCCATAAAAAAAAGCAGTAATAGTGTCTCCCTGACTGTTCAGACACCAATATATCTGTTTAAAAGAGTCTGGTGTAGGCCAGATAACTACAACTGTGGTTTTGCAGTTCCACAGGTCAAATCTCTGTATTACCCTGCTATTGGCATTTTTTCCATGAAAAAAAACAGTAATAGTGTCTCCCTGACTGTTCAGACACAAATATATCTGTTTAAAAGAGTCTGGTGTAGGCCAGATAACTACAACTGTGGTTTTGCAGTTCCACGGGTCAAATCTCTGTATTATCCTGCTTTTGGCATTTTTTCCGTAAAAAAAAAACAGTAATAGTGTCTCCCTGACTGTTCAGACACAAATATATCTGTTTAGAAGAGTCTGGTGTAGGCCAGATAACTAGAACTGTGGTTTTGCAGTTCCACGGTTCAAATCTCTGTATTATCCTGCTTTTGTCATTTTTTCCGTAAACAAAACAGTAATAGTGTCTCCCTGAATGTTCAGACACAAATATATCTGTTTAAAAGAGTCCGGTGTAGGCCAGATAATTACAACTGTGGTTTTGCAGTTCCACGGGTCAAATCTCTGTATTATCCTGCTTTTGGCATTTTTTCCGTAAAAAAAAACGGTAATAGTGTCTCCCTGACTGTTCAGACACCAATATATCTGTTTAAAAGAGTCTGGTGTAGGCCAGATAACTACAACTGTGGTTTTGCAGTTCCACGTTTCAAATCTCTGTATTATCCTGCTTTTGGCATTTTTTCTGTAAAAAAAAACAGTAATAGTGTCTCCCTGACTGTTCAGACACCAATATATCTGTTTAAAAGAGTCTGGTGTAGGCCAGATAACTAGAACTGTGGTTTTGCATTTCCACGGTTCAAATCTCTGTATTATCCTGCTTTTGTAATTTTTTCCATAATAAAAAAGCAGTAATAGTGTCTCCCTGACTGTTCAGACACAACTCCATTTCTAGCCTGCTTTTTAAGGGGCTAGAAATGAAATATGCCAGAAATGGGCCAGAAGTGACCAGAAGGTACAAAGAACTATTTACTACTTGTACTTAGATTCTCTTTCTAAATCTCCCTTACACTTTCATAATGCTTACATATGCTTTTACTGTTTTAGCCCCCCTAATCCTCACTCTCCTTCGCTATCCCCACACCCCAGCACCCTCTAACCAAATCATCATCTCTCCTTCCCTCCTTCCTCTCCACCTAACTTCATCTACAGATCTGCTCCTCAACCTCAGATCAATCCTCCCAAAACATAAAACAAGCCGGACACTTTTTTTCTCCCACCTGCTTTCCCTCTCTCAGCTTCTCCTCACTGCTGGCGACATATCTCCCAATCCTGGACCCCCACAGCTTGCACCCTCCACCAACTACCCCACCTGTCGCACCAAACCAACTGCAAACTACCGCAACCCCTCCTATGCAAAACCGGTCCCCCTGACGCCCACCCCGCTGCTCCCTCTCTCTGGAGCACTGTGGAACGCACGCTCTGTCTGCAACAAGCTCCATTTTGTCCACAACCTCTTTACCTCTCTCCATCTCTCCTTCCTGGCCATCATAGAGACATGGCTAACACCCTCTGACACTGCCTCCCCTGCTGCACTGTGTTACGGTGGCCTCCACTTCACCCACACTCCTCGCCCTGGAAACAGACATGGTGGAGGAGTGGGTCTTCTCCTCTCTAACAATTGCACCTTTAGCCCTACTCCTCCTCTTCTCTCCCTTATTCTCCCTTCTTTTGAAGTCCACTCTGTCCGCATTTACTCTCCCTCCAACCTCCAAGTGACTGTCATATACCGACCCCCGGGCCCCATCACTGCCTTTATCGACCAATTCTCCACCTGGCTTCTTTACTTTCTCTCTGCTGACATTCCCACCATCATCATGGGCGATTTCAACATCCCCACTGACACTCGTCAGTCAGCAGCATCAAAACTCCTGTCGCTTATTTCATCCTTTGGACTTACTCAGTGGTCCTCCTCAGCCACCCAAACAGATGGACACACACTAGACCTCATCTTCACCCCATTCTGCTCCCTATCTAACCTCAAAACCTCCCCCCTACCCCTATCTGACCACCATCTACTCACCTTCTCATCACTGTCCTCCTCACCTGTCACCCATGTCCGGCAGCTAGCACACCCCTGCAGAAACCTTGCACATCTAGACACTCACACACTCTCTGACTCTGTTCTACCACTGACATCCATATTCTCACTCCATGACACAGACAGCGCCAATGCTTTCTACAATGCCACTCTGGCATCAGCTATTGATTCGGTCGCCCCTCTTATGCATGGCAGAGCGCGACGAGCCAACAGGCAACCCTGGCAGAACAACCTCACTAAACAGCTTCGACAAGCATCCAGGGTTGCAGAGCGGCGTTGGAAGAAAACTCATACTCAAGAAGACTTCACTGCATTCAAACAAGCAACGCTCGCATTCAAATCAGCACTCACCTCTGCTAAACAGGCCTACTTCACAACCCTCATATCCTCCCTATCCTACAACCCCAAACAGCTATTCAACACTTTTAACTCTCTCCTCCGCCCTCCACTGCCCCCTCCGACCTCCCTCATCTCTGCCGAGGAGTTTGCCACACACTTCAAAAACAAGATTGACCAAACACGGCAAGTCTTTACTGTCCGACCACCAAAACCCCTTTGTTTTCCACACCATTTCCTTAACCCCATAACCTCCCTTCCCAACATCGCGGAAAGAGACCTTACTCAACTCCTCTCCAAATCGCACCTCACCACATGTGCACTTGACCCCATCCCATCCCATCTCCTCCCCAACCTCACCCCCACACTCGTCCCATCCCTAACCCATCTCTTCAACCTATCACTATCCTCTGGTACCTTCCCTGCTGCCTTCAAACATGCCACAATCACGCCCATCCTCAAAAAGCCATCCTTCGACCCATCCGCCCTGTCCAGCTATCGCCCCATATCGCAGCTCCCATTTGCCTCCAAACTCCTTGAGCAACACGTTCACACTGAACTTTCCTCCCACTTTTCATCTAACTCTCTCTTCGACAACTGACAATCTGGTTTCCGTCCCCCACGATTCCACCGAAATTGCCCTTACCAAAATCACCAATGACCTGCTCACAGCCAAAGCTAACAGACAATTCTCTGTACTCCTTCTTCTTGATCTGTCCTCTGCTTTCGATACAGTTGACCACTGCCTCCTACAACAGATCATCTCTTCCTTTGGTGTCAAAGACCTTGCCCTATCCTGGATCTCCTCATACCTTTCTAACTGCACATTTAGTGTCTCCCACTCCCACGCTACCTCCACACCCCGCCCCCTCTCTGTTGGAGTCCCTCAAGGCTCTGTCCTAGAACCCCTACTCTTCTCAATCTATACCCTTGGCCTGGGACAGCTCACAAAAATCCTATGGCTTCCAGTACCATCTGTATGCTGATGACACCCAGATCTACCTCTCTGGCCCAGATGTCACCTCTCTGCTGTCCAGAATCCCAGCATGTCTACCAGCCATATCCTCCTTCTTATCCTCCCGCTACCTCAAGCTCAATGTGGACAAAACTGAACTCATTATCTTTCCACCATCTCACATATCCTTCCCACCTGATCATTCTATCACAATAAATGACATCACTCTTTCTGCTGTACCGACAATCCGCTGCCTCGGAGTAACCCTAGACTCTGCCCTGTCTTTCAAACCCCACATCCAAGCTCTCGCCACCTCCTGTCGCCTCCAGCTCAAAAATATTTCCAGAATCCATCCTTTCCTCAACCCTAACTCTACTAAACTTCTTGTGCATGCCCTCATCATCTCCCGCCTCGACTATTGCAACATCCTCCTCTGTGGCCTACCTGCTAACACTCTCGCACCCCTCCAGTCCATCTTCAACTCTGCTGCACGACTTGTTCATCTCTCGCCTCACTACTCCTCTGCTAAGCCCCTTTGCAAATTGCTTCACTGGCTCCCATTCCCCCAGTGTATCCAGTTCAAACTACTAACACTGACCTACAAAGTCATCCATAACCTCTCTGCTCCGTACATCTCTGAACTAATCTCCCGATATATTCCCTCACGTAACCTCCGGTCCTCCCAAGACCTCCTTCTCTCCTCCACACTTATCCGTTCCTCACCCAATCGCCTCCAAGATTTCTCCCAAATATCTCCCATCCTCTGGAATTCTGTGCCTCAACACGTCCGATTATCCACCACATCCGGATTCTTCAGACGGAACCTGAAAACCCATCTCTTCAAGAAAGCCTACAGCCTGCAATGACCCTACTGCCTCCTCAACAACACCGGAGATGCTGCAACCCCCAACCTACTGTCTCCTCCCCACTCCTGTAGAATGTAAGCTTCAAGGGCAGGGTCCTCTTCCCTCCGTACCAGTCTATCTTTGTTAGTTTGTTTACTGTAAGTGATATTTTTACTTGGTATGTAACCACTTCTTATGTACAGCACCATGGAATCAATGGCGCTATATAACTAAATAATAATAATAATATATCTGTTTAAAAGAGTCTGGTGTAGGCCACATAACTTAAACTGTGGTTTTGCAGTTCCACGGTTAAAATCTCTGTATTATCCACCTTTTTGCCTTTTTTACATAAATAATAAAAAAATTTATTGTCTCGCTCAGTGTTCAGACACAAATATATCTGTTTAAAAGATTCTGGTGTAGACCAGAGAAATAGAACTGTGGTTTTCCTCTTCCACGGTTCTAATCTCCTTTTTATTACCCTTTTTCCATTGATAGTGCGAGTGTAAGCTATTTTACTTCATTTACAATGGGCAAGGCGCGTGGCAAGGGACGTGGAACTGGATGTTCTGGTCACGGTGCGTGTAGAGGACGGGGCAGTGGCCATGGTGAAAATGTGTCACAACCAACAGCCACATCTTCTCACTCCCACTTCTTGACCGAATTACTAGGGAAGCACACTACAACACCAGTATTGCGAACTGATCAGTGTGAACAGGTTATTAACTGGAGCAGATAATACTTGCAATTACCTGGGCACCACCACCTCCGGTCTGTCTTCCATACGGTCAAGTTTCAGTAGCCGTGAGTCTCGACCGCATACTCCTTCGCACCTTGATGCTCCTTCCTCCCACCATGCCGAGTGTCGTCAGACATCAACTGATCCCACACTTGGACACTCTGAAGAGCTGTTCACTGCCCATTTACATATTTGTGGCCCTCGCCTGCTCCGCTTGAAGTGGTGGAAGAGGAGATCACATGTAGCGATGCCCAAATATTTGAACAGCCACGGCCAGAGGAAGTCGACACTGGCAATTTGTCACAAGAGGTGGACGATGACGGGACACAATTGCCACGAAGTGAGGAGGAGGATCGTGGTGCGCAAGTGGAAGAGGAGGAGGTTGTGGATGATCTAGTAACTGACCCAACATGGCAGGAGGACACGCAGAGCGAGGCCAGCAGCACACATGGGGAGGGAGGCAGAGTACCCCAACAGGCAGGAAGCAGTGTGGTGGCCGCACACAGAAGGCAGGCAACAGTTCCCCATAACACCAACACGAGGGACATTGCCAGTACAACCGGTAGGTCTTCTAGAGTCTGGAATTTTTTTTTAAGACTCTGCTGATAACCGCAAAAAGGACATTTGTACCACCTGCCATGCCAACATCAGCAGGGGTGACAAAACTACCAGCCTGACCACCACCAGCATGATCAGACATGTGGCAGCAAAGCACCCGACTTTGTGGGGCGAACCCTAGGGTCCACAACAAGTGTCAGCGCGTGTCACCACTGCTTCTTCCGCTGTTGTGCGTGTAATAGAACCCTCTGTTGTGCATGCAAGGCAATCCCCTGTCCATACTGCATGCAAAGATGCCCCCTCCTCTCAGTCTTCACTTGTTATGGCAGTTTCTCAAGAAACAGCATCAACGTCCACGTCCCACCGCAGCGTTCAATTGTCCATATCCCAGAGCTTTGAACGAAAGCGCAAATTCGCAGCCAATGCCCCACAGGCCACAGTCCTAAATTCGCACATTTCACGACTGTTTGCATTGTAAATGCTGCTTTTTAGGCTGGTGGAGACGGAATCCTTCTGCAACCTTATGGCGGTGGCCGTCCCTCGGTAGTCGGTCCCCAGCCGACACTATTTTGCCCGATGTTCCATACAAGCACTACACAAGCACGTGTCCCAAAACATCTGCCATGCCCTCAACAACGCAGTTACTGGGAGAGTCCACCTGACAACGGACACGTGGACAAGTACTTGTGGCCAGGGACAGTATATCTCCCTGACGGCACACTGGGTAAACATAGCGGAAGCCGGGACCCAGTCGGACCTTGGGACGGAACAGATCCTCCCCACACCGAGGATTAAGGGCCCTATGTCAGTCAGAGTTGCCCCCACAGTGTAGAGCTCCTGCGCATCATCCTCCTCCTCATGATCAGCCTCCATCTCAGATATCACCACATCAGTTACAAGCTGGAAGCACTGCAGTACCGCCTCAGCCAAGCGGCAACAGGCTGTGCTGAAACTCATAAGCTTAGGTGATAAACCTCACACTGCTTGTGAGTTGTGGACAGCTGTGAAAGAGCAGGCAGATCTGTGGCTGAGACCGCTGAACCTACATCCAGGCATGGTCGTATGTGACAATGGCCGTAACCTGGTGACGGCTCTGAGGCGAGGCGAGATCACACACGTACCATGCCTGGCTCATGTGCTTAACCTCGTGGTTCAGCGGTTTCTTAAATCGTACCCCGAGTTGCCAGATCAGCTCGTCAAAGTACGCCGCCTGTCAGCTCATTTTCGCAAGTCAGCTACAGCTTCCGCCGCCCTTGCTGTGTTGCAGCAGCGTTTGCAGCTTCCGGCACACCGACTGGTGTGTGATGTCCCCACATGTTGGAACTCTACCCTCCACATGTTGCAAAGGATTTGTGAGCAGAAGAGAGCACTTCTGGAGTACCAGCTGCAACAAGGCTCTCGATATTCAGGTCAGACTCCACACATAAGACCTCAGGAGTGGACCTGGATGTCTGACATATGAACCATCCTGACAAACTTTGAGGAGTCCACCAAGATGGTGAGTAGCGATGACGCCATCATTAGCGTCAGCATCCCACTTGTCTGTCTTTTGCAACGATCTCTGCAGAGAATTAAAGAGGAGGCATTGCAGCCAGAGTATGATGAGATGAATCAAGAAACTTTAATGGGCGATTACACACAGCCCAGCCTCATCTCATCCCAACGTGCATTGGGGGACAATGAGGGAGAGGAAGAGGAGGAGGAGGAAGAACAGGAGCTGATATCATGCGCTGTAGATGGTAGTACCTGTACAACTGTCATACAGTCAGTTCAGTGTGGGTGGCCTGATGACAGGGGGGAGGAGGAGGAGGACGAGGAGAGCATGGTCAGTCGTCATCTTGGTGAGGACACAGAAGTCTTGCCCGTTACCAGTCTGGCACGCATGGTTGACTTTATGTTACGCTGCCTTAACCGTCAAAATGTTGGGTGACAGTCAATACTGGCTGGTGACACTTTTAGACCCCCGCTACAAGGAGAACTTTCACTCTCTTATTCCTGAGGTGGAGAGGTCTGCAAAAATGTGGCAGTACCAGAAGGACCTTGCTGCAGAACTGTTAAAAAAATTCCCATCTGAACACGCTAGCGGCAGAGGTCACAGTTTGTTGACCAACCAAGGCGTACAGACGAGAGAGACGCAACTCCAATCCAGCAGAGGCAGGGGAACACTGTCAACATTCTGGGACAGTTTTCTGAGACCCGCCCAGCTTACAGGCCCAGAGGCGCGGGGTACTCTCCCAAGGAGTGGAAAGTTTCAAAAGATGGTGAGGGAGTACCTTGCTGACCGTACCAGCATCCTCCGTGATTCCTCTGTGCCTTTTAATTATTGGGTATCCAAGCTGGACACTTGGAATGAACTCGCTCTGTACGCCTTGGAGGTCCTGGCCTGCCCTGCTGCTAGCGTGTTATCGGAGCGTGTTTTTAGTGCCGCTGATAAGCGCACTCACCTGTCAACTGACAATGCTGACAAGCTGACCCTTATCAAAATGAACAAGGGCTGGATTGGGCCAGACTTCTCATCACCACCAAATGACAGCAGAGTAACATAAAGTCAAATCCACTGTGTTATTTCAGGAGGTGTATTCCCATTCACCGCTTCACACCCACACATGGGTATACGCTTCCTCATTTCAGCTGTTTTTTGCTCTTCTCCTTATCCTCAGCCTCCACCACCACTATACCACCAGGGTGACCGTGGTCCATGTTGCCAGCATTGCAAGTTCCTCCGTCCTAATTTTTGGAAGCTTTTGCTTGGAAGGCATAGGCAAAGACTATGGGAGACCCACTCCCCAATAATGGGAATAATGTTAATATGCTGTACTGCATGGCTCTTGTAAGGGGCATTCAAACCGTCTTGTTAAGCTACTGTGACCTCCACCACTCTTCCAAGGGGCATTAAAACCGTCTTGTTAAGCTGCTGTGACCTCCATGCCTCTTCCAAGGGGCATTAAAACCGTCTTGTTAAGCTACTGCGACCTCCACCACTCTTCCAAGGGGCATTGATATTGTTTTTTTATTCCACTGCGACCTCCACCACTTTTCCAAGGGGCATTAAAACCGTCTTGTTAAACCACTCTGACCTCCACATCTCTTCCAAGGGGCATTAAAACCGTCTTGTTAAGCTACTGCGACCGCCTCGTCTCTTCCAAGAGGCATTAAAACCATCTTGTTAAGCTACTGTAACCTCCACCACTTTTCCAAGGGGCATTAGAACCGTCTTGTTAAGCTACTGTGACCTTCACCACTTTTCCAAGGGGCATTAAAACCGTCTTGTTAAACCACTCTGAACTCCACAGCTCTTCCAAGGGGCATTGAAATGTTGTTTTTAATTACCTCTAACCTCCACAACTCTTCCAACGGGCATTGCATTTCCTCCTAATTTTAGTCAGCTTTCGCTTTTCATCGCATAGGCGAACACTAAGGGAAACCCACTCCCTAATGATGGGTAGAAAGTTTTTAGTATGCTGTAATCCACGTCTGTTTCAAGGGGCATTGCAGTTCCTCATAATTTTTGGAAAGCCTTCCATTCACTGCTTAGGCCAACAGTGTACAGGAGACCCAGTTGCTATAAATGGAAAAAACGGTTTAGTTAAGGCCCTCTGACCTCCATCTCACTTCCAAGGGGCATTGGAGTGCCTCGAAATTTTTGGTAGGCGTTGCACTCACTGTATGCCCTATAACTGTGTAGCCAAACCACTCCTTTTGATACAGAAACATATCCTACAAGACATGTGTGGTTGACTGGCCTGATATTGATGTGAATGGTCCCTGTTCCTCCTGCTCTTTCTCCTTTGCCACCACCTCATCCATCATTCATCACCTGAAGCTTTATTTTAACGGGAGTCATAGAACTGGGATAGTAGCAGGAAAACATCCAGCAATCCTCGGAGGAGGTAGGATATGCGCCAAAAGGGCCTAGCCGCTACTACATACATGCGCTTGCATTCCAAGGAACAGAAAGCTAAGGAGATGGATGGCCTCATGATCATGAATAATTTACTCGTTGTGTAGCAGGCCGACCACTGCTGCTGTCTACCTTCTGAACTTTGTGTTGAAGCCTGATTGACCCAGGACCCGCAATCCTCAATGTCTGGAGGACGTGCTGCATCCCAGTGTCCAACTGTGTTCCGGCTTCCACAATATTAACTCAGTGTGAAGGCGTCAGTCAGATGTACCATCCCTGGCCACATTCACTTGTCCACGTGTTTGTAGTTAGGCTGTCCTTCAAATAGGGGCGGCTGGGGACCATTTATGGACACCTGGCCACCCCAGGCAGCTGGGGACCATGTGTGGGCACCCGGCCGTGGGGCTGCTGGGGACCGAGTATGGACACCTGGCTGCCCCCTGGCGGCTGGGGACCAAGCGTGGACACCCGGCCGCCGGGCGGCTGGGGACTGAATATGGATACCAGGCCGCCGACGCAGCCATGACATGGTGGCCGGCGTCTGCCTCCACATGCCTAACAGGCCCAATTTCAAGTGCAAGCAAGCTAGCAGTATGGTATTGCAGCCTGTGGGTGGGTGGGTGGCAGGTTGCACACTTACGCTTGCATTCCAAGAAAATAAAGCAGATGCTAACTTCTATCATCATTATCATGCTCCTCACCTTGACACTTTCAACTCCCCTGATGGAGAAGCCAGGGCCCACCGGAGGAGTCTGGTTCTCTGGTGGGCTCGTCCAATGCTGCCCTAAAGTAGGCCAGGCTAGGAAAAGTGTGGGGGAAGTTCCCAGGAGAAATAGGGGCAGCTGGGGACCGTTTATGGACACCCGGCCGCGGGGCAGCTGGGGACCGAGTATGGACACCCGGCTTCCCCCTGGCGGCTGGGGACCAAGCGTGGACACCCGGCCGCCGGGCGGCTGGGGACTGAGTATGGATACCAGGCCGCCGACGCAGCCATGACATGGTGGCCAGATTCGGCCTTCACATGCCTAAAAGGCCCAATTTCAAGTGCAAGCAAGCAGTATGGTATTGCAGCCTGGGGGTGGGTGGGTGGCAGGCTGCATACTTGCGCTTGCATTGCAAGGAATGGGGGAGGTACAATTGAACACTGCCCTGGGACAAGGACTTGCACGGGGATAGTTGCAAGTCTGCATCTTCTGATGCGGCAAGGATCACTTCTGATGGGCACACTTTTAGGCTGTGACCTGAGTGTCTGAGATGCTTCCAGGGGTCTTCCCCATGCTGTTCCCATGTCTTTTCAGCACTGTATGCATGTGTCACACAGCACATGGCCAGATAGGGTTGTAAAATGTTAAAATGACATTTCCCGGTGAATACATTTGTCACGATTGAAAGCAATATAAAAGTGCAAAAACGCATAAGAAATGCTACTTGTGAACATAGCCCAAGGTGTGGAGGAGTATTTTTGTTTTTGGTTATTTATTTTACCTTATACACAAGTCTTTACCCTGGAAAGGAACTTCCTTAACATATTTCACAGGAAAGCACTTTCAGTTTCGTTTTTGAACATAAAAGTGGCTTAATACCTCTGACCACGTTGTTGACAGCAGTGACCTGGGGGTCAGAAATGCTTCCTGGGGCGATCTCCATGCTGTCCCCATGTCATTTGAACACTATCACTATCGTTTTGGGCACTTTTTAGGCTTTCTACAGACTGCCGGGGGTGCCGCAGCAAAAATGCTCAGGTCTCCCATAGACTAACATTGGGCTCGTTGCTCGGGTCGAGCACCCGAGTATCACGGTGAGCTCGGCCCGAGCTTCGAGCACCTGAGCATTTTAGTACTTGCTCAACACTAGTTATGATAAAGCTAATTTGCCCAATTACTTTTGAGCCCCTGAAATGAGGAGGCTTTGTAAAAAACTGTTTTAATTCCTAAACTTTTCACAGGATATTTGTGTTCAACCCCTTTAATTAAACCTGAAAGTCTACACTTCAATTGCATCTCAGTTGTTTCATTTAAATATAAAATAGTGGCATGCAGAGCCCAAATGATGAGAATTTGGTCACTGTCCAAGTATTTCTTGACCGAACTGTATGTATATTATAAGTAGTGATGGGCGAACCTGTGACTGTTCATGTTTGGCTAACTGAGCCGAATACCGAACAGTTTATTAAAAGTTCGGGTACCAGAACAGTACCTGAACATGGACCCCATTCATATGAATGGGGGAGCCGAACATACCTGATTTCCTGCGCTGTCATTTGCGTAACAGCGCAGGAAACACAGGCTCTGATTGGTGGTACATGATTACCGCAGTCAGAGTGCTGTGGGATCATGCTGACAGTCTGTTCTTCACGTTGAAAAGGTGAGGATGAGGTTGGTTTATTGTTTTATTTTTATTGCAGGTGACAATGGGTTCAGGTGGAATGGGCGTGATGGTAAGTAGAGTTTAATTTAGAACATTATAAGGTGTCTGTGTTCATTTCAAATAAAATATTTTATTCACGGTGTAGGTATTTTTATTTTACATTTGACTTCTACTATGGGGTTAGTAATGGGGGCATCTTATATACGCTGCTCCATTACTAACCTGGGCTTGATGTCAGCTGGCATTATAAGCTGACATCAACGCCAGCCCTATAACCCCACTGCCACCGCTACAGGGCAATGGGCAGAGCGAGGCTAAGTGCCAGAATTTGCGCATCCTATGGATGCACCATTTCTGGGGTGGCTGAGGGCTGTTGTTTCTAGCCTCGTAGGGGGGCAATATTCATGGCCCCTTCCTAGGCTATTAATATCAGCCCCCAGTTAAAATAGGGGGACCCAACGTCAATTTTTTTGGGGGGTCCCCCATTTTAATAGCCAGTAAAGGCTAAGTATTCTACTGGGGACTGAAATTTTTAGCCTGGGAAGGGGGTAATACCCATGGAGCTTCCCAGGCTATTAATATCAGCCTCAGCTGTCTGCTTTCCCTCTGCTGGTTAATAAAATTATGGGGGGACCCCACTCTATTTTTTTTTCAGAAATGTAATAATTTATTAATAAATTACATGAACAGTAAGGTACACACGCAAAGCACTGATTGATTATATATCTCACATATGTATATCTATCTATTATCTATCTATCTATTATCTATATATCTCGCTATCCATATATCTATCTATTTATCTATCCATACACTGTATCTATCTATCCATATATCTATCTGTTTATCTATCTATCCATATACTATCTATCTTTCATCTATCTATCCATATATATATTTATTATGTATCTACCTATCTAATTATCTATCTATTATCTATTTATCTATCTATCAATATAGCTATCTATCAATCTATTATCTATTTATCCAATCCAAGTGACACTACTCTGTCCTCCTCCTCCTAGACATGTCATCTGCCTTCGACACAGTGGACCATTCCCTCTTACTACAGACTCTCTCATCTCTCAGCATCACAGACTCGGCCATATCTTGGATGTCTTCATTAGAGATGAGCGGTGTTCGACTAGAACTGTTCGCCAATCTCAAATTCGAGCTGTTTTGGGCGGTGTTCGAGTTGTTCGACGAACCCGAACGATTTGCAAAAAATTCGGCTGTTCGAGGTTATGTTCGATAACTGTTCGTGCACCAAAAGCGTGTCCTGCATGTCTGGCGCTATTTAGAGCACCAATCATGCAGGGATTGTCTGCCACTCACTGTAATGCCACAGCCATGGTGGTTGTGGCATTACAGTGATTGCCCAAATCGATGGGAACAGTGCCAACAGTGAAACATGAAAAGCCGGCGATTCAGCAGTGGCATACACCTGTACCCGACAATTTAGAACCGAAAGAATAGAGCTTCACACATAGATTAGATAGATATAAACATGTCAGCCACATATATACGAAGTACAGTGAAAGTGCTGCTTACTGTACTTGTCATTTAGCGTAAAGGATTTATCAAAAAAAATAATAGTGTTTTCATGCACCGTCTCTTTAAAAAAGCCGGCTGGCAATTCAGCATCTGTACCCGACAATTTAGAATAGAAGGAATAGAGAATCACACATAGATTAGATAGATAGAAACATGTCAGCCACATATATATGAAGTACAGTGACAGTGTTGCTTACTGTACTTGTCATTTAGCGTAAAGGATTTATCAAAAAAAATAATAGTGTTTTCATGCACCATCTCTTTAAAAAAGCCGGCCGGCAATTCAGCAGCGGTACCCGACAATTTATAAAAGACAGAATAGAGCATCATACATAGATTAGATAGATAGAAACATGTCAGCCACATATATACGAAGTACAGTGACAGTGTTACTTACTGTACTTGTCATTTAGCGTAAAGGATTTATCAAAAAAAATAATAGTGTTTTCATGCACCATCTCTTTAAAAAAGCCGGCCAGCAATTCAGCAGCGGTACCCGACAATTTATAACAGACAGAATAGAGCTTCACACATAGATTAGATAGATAGAAACATGTCAGTCACATATATATGAAGTACAGTGATAGTGTTGGTTACTGTACTTGTCATTTAGTATTAAAATAAAGGATTTATTATTAAAAAAATTGGCGTGGGGTTCCCCTTAATTTTAGGCTCTAGCGGAGGTTAAGCAGACGGCTGGGGCAGATGTTTGAAGCCTGGGAAGGGGGTAATACCCACGGAGCTTCCCAGGCTACTAATATCAGCCCCCAGCTGAATACATAGCCTTTACTAGCTATTAAAATGGGGGACCCCCCAAAAAAAATGACGTGGGGTCCCCTCTAATTTAATAGCTAGCAAAGGCTAGGCAGACAGCTGGGGGCTGATATTAATAGCCCAGGAAGGGAGCCATGAATATTGGCCCCCTCCCAGGCTAGAAACACCAGCCGTCAGCCGCCCCAGAAATGGCGCATTCATAGGATGCGCCAATTCTGGCACTTAGCCTCGCTCTTCCACGCTGCCCTGGTGCGGTGGCAGGGGGTAATAGGGTTGGGGTTGATGTCAGCTTATAATGCCAGCTGACATCAAGCCCAGGTTAGTAATGGAGAGGCGTCTATAAGACACCCCCATTACTAACCCCATAGTCAAAGTTAAAAAAAACACAAACACCCAGAATAAAGTCCTTTAATTGAAATAAAGACACAATCCTTTATTGTTCTAAATTAAACCATACTTACCGTCACGCCCATTCCAGCTGAAGCCAACGATCTCCTGCAATAAAAGAAAAATAATAAAGCAACCTCATCCTTACCTTTCCATGGTTCCCACGACAGCTTCAGCTCTGCTACATCGAGATGACAGGCTGGACCGCAGCAGAACGCTGCCATCCAGCCTCTCATCCCGCAGACACTGAGAAGCGCAGGCTTGCTTGCGCTGCTCAGCGTCTCTCTGTGACGACATCCAGATGAGCCGAGTTCATTTCCAATGAACTCGGCTCACCTCATGCACGTCACTGACAGCGTGGGAAAATTCTCACGCTGAAGTGGTGAGTGCAGGAGAATTCTCCCACGCTGTCAGTGACGTGCATAAGGTGAGCTCATGTCCAATGAACTCAGCTCACCTCCTGCACGTCACTGACAGCGTGGGAGAATTCTCCTGCACTCAGCGCTTCAGCGTGAGAATTCTCCCGCTGAAGCGCTGAGTGCAGGAGAATTTTCCCACGCTGTCAGTGACGTGCATAAGGTGAGCTCATGTCCAATGAACTCAGCTCACCTCCTGCACATCACTGACAGCGTGGGAGAATTCTCCTGCACTCAGCGCTTCAGTGTGAGAATTCTCCCACGCTGAAGCGCTGAGTGCAGGAGAATTTTCCCACGCTGTCAGTGACGTGCATGAGGTGAGCCGAGTTCATTGGACATTAACTCGGCTCATCTGGATGCCCTCACAGAGAGACACTGTGGAGCGCAAGCATGCCTGCGCTTCTCAGTGTCTGCGGGATGACAGACTGGATGGCAGCGTTCTGCTGCGGTCCAGCCTGTCATCTCGATGTAGCAGAGCTGAAGCTGTCATGGGAACCATGGAAAGGTAAGGATGATGTTGCTTTATTATTTTTCTTTTATTTCAGGAGATCGTTGGCTTCAGCTGGAATGGGCGTGATGGTAAGTATGGTTTAATTTAGAACAATAAAGAATTGTGTGTTTATTTCAATTAAAGGACTTTTTTCTGGGTGTTGTGTTTTTTTTAAATACTTTACTAGAAATTCATGGTGGTCATGTCTAATATTGGCGTGACCCCATGAATTTCGGGCTTAGGGCCAGCTGATAATGCCAAGCTGGCCCTAACCCCTTTATTACCCAGTGAGCCACCGCATCAGGGCCCTGGATGAGTTGGGTACAGCGCCAGAAGATGGCGCTTCTATGAACGCGCCATTTTCCGGGGTGGCTGCGGACTGCAATTTGCAGCGGGGGTGGCCCAGAAAGCTTGGGCCTCCCTGCGCTGCGGATTCCAGCCCCCAGCTGCCTAGTTGTACCTGGCTGGACACAAAAACAGGGCGAAGCCCCACGTCAATTTTCTTTAAATTATTTCATGAAATAATTAAGAAAAAAAGGGCTTCCCTATATTGTTGTGTCCGGCCAGGTACAAATAGGCAGCTGGTGGTTGGGGGCAGCCCGTTCCTGCCTGCTGTACCTGGCTGGACACAAATATAGTGCGAAGCCCCACGTCAATTTTTTTTAAATTATTTCATGAATTTCCTGAAATAATTTAAAAAAATTGAAGTGGGGCTTCGCACTATATTTGTGTCCAGCCAGGTACAGCAGGCAGGAACGGGCTGCCCCCATCCACCAGCTGCCTATTTGTACCTGGCCGGACACAACAATATAGGGAAGCCCTTTTTTTCTTAATTATTTCATGAATTTCATGAAATAATTAAAAAAAATTGAAGTGGGGCTTCGCACTATATTTGTGTCCAGCCAGGTACAGCAGGCAGGAACGGGCTGCCCCCATCCACCAGCTGCCTATTTGTACCTGGCCGGACACAACAATATAGGGAAGCCCTTTTTTTCTTAATTATTTCATGAATTTCATGAAATAATTAAAAAAAATTGAAGTGGGGCTTCGCACTATATTTGTGTCCAGCCATGTACAGCAGGCAGGAACGGGCTGCCCCCAACCACCAGCTGCCTATTTGTACCTGGCCGGACACAACAATATAGGGAAGGCCTTTTTTTCTTAATTATTTCATGAATTTCATGAAATAATTTAAAAAAAAGTACGTGGGGCTTCGCCCTATTTTTGTGTCCAGCCAGGTACAACTAGGCAGCTGGGGGCTGGAACCTGCAGCGCAGGGAGGCCCAAGCTTTCTGGGCCCCCCCCCGCTACAAATTGCAGTCCGCAGCCACCCCGGAAAATGGCGCGTTCATAGAAGTGCCATCTTCTGGCGCTGTACCCAACTCATCCAGGGCCCTGGTGCGGTGGCTCACTTGGTAATAAAGGGGTTAGGGCCAGCTTGGTATTATCAGCTGGCCCCAAGCCCAAAATTCATGGGGTCACGCCAGTATTAGACATGACCGCCATGAATTTCTAGTAAAGTATTTAAAAAAAACACAACACCCAGAATAAAGTCCTTTAATTGAAATAAAGACACAATTCTTTATTGTTCTAAATTAAACCATACTTACCATCACACCCATTCCAGCTGAAGCCAACGATCTCCTGCAATAAAAGAAAAATAATAAACCAACCTCATCCTTACCTTTCCATGGTTCCCACGACAGCTTCAGCTCTGCTACATCGAGATGACTGGCTGGACCGCAGCAGAACGCTGCCATCCAGTCTGTCATCCCGCAGACACTGAGAAGCGCAGGCATGCTTGCGCTCCTCACTGTCTCGCTGTGACGGCATCCAGATGAGCCGAGGTCATGTCCAATGAACTCGGCTCACCTCATGCACGTCACTGACAGCGTGGGAAAATTCTCACGCTGAAGTGCTGAGTGCAGGAGAATTCTCCCATGCTGTCAGTGATGTGCATGAGGTGAGCTCATGTCCAATGAACTCAGCTCACCTCCTGCACGTCACTGACAGCGTGGGAAAATTCTCCTGCAATCAGCGCTTCAGCGTGAGAATTTTCCCACGCTGTCAGTGACGTGCATGTCCAATGAACTCGGCTCATCTGGATGTCGTCACAGAGAGACGCTGAGCAGCGCAAGCAAGCCTGCGCTTCTCAGTGTCTGCGGGATGAGAGGCTGGATGGCAGCGTTCTGCTGCGGTCCAGCCTGTCATCTCGATGTAGCAGAGCTGAAGCTGTCGTGGGAACCATGGAAAGGTAAGGATGAGGTTGCTTTATTATTTTTCTTTTATTGCAGGAGATCGTTGGCTTCAGCTGGAATGGGCGTGATGGTAAGTATGGTTTAATTTAGAACAATAAAGGATTGTGTCTTTATTTCAATTAAAGGACTTTATTCTGGGTGTTTGTGTTTTTTTTAACTTTGACTATGGGGTTAGTAATGGGGGTGTCTTATAGACGCCTCTCCATTACTAACCTGGGCTTGATGTCAGCTGGCATTATAAGCTGACATCAACCCCAACCCTATTACCCCCTGCCACCGCACCAGGGCAGCGTGGAAGAGCGAGGCTAAGTGCCAGAATTGGTGCATCCTATGAATGCGCCATTTCTGGGGCGGCTGACGGCTGGTGTTTCTAGCCTGGGAGGGGGCCAATATTCATGGCTCCCTTCCTGGGCTATTAATATCACCCCCCAGCTGTCTGCCTAGCCTTTGCTAGCTATTAAATTAGGGGGGACCCCACATCATTTTTTTTGGGGGGTCCCCCATTTTAATAGCTAGTAAAGGCTATGTATTCAGCTGGGGGCTGATATTAGTAGCCTGGGAAGCTCCGTGGGTATTACCCCCTTCCCAGGCTTCAAACATCTGCCCCAGCCGTCTGCTTAACCTCCGCTAGAGCCTAAAATTAAGGGGAACCCCACGCCAATTTTTTTAATAATAAATCCTTTATTTTAATACTAAATGACAAGTACAGTAACCAACACTATCACTGTACTTCATATATATGTGACTGACATGTTTCTATCTATCTAATCTATGTGTGATGCTCTATCTTTCTGTTCTAAATTGTCGGGTACCGCTGCTGAATTGCCGGCCGGCTTTTTTAAAGAGACAGTGCATGAAAACACTATTATTTTTTTAAATAAATCCTTTACACTAAATGACAAGTACAGTAAGCAACACTATCACTGTACTTATTATATATGTGACTGACATGTTTCTATCTATCTAATCTATGTGTGAAGCTCTATTCTTTCTGTTCTAAATTGTCGGGTACAGATGCTGAATTGCCGGCCGGCTTTTTTAAAGAGACGGTGCATGAAAACACTAATATTTTTTTTAATAAATCCTTTACACTAAATGACAAGTGCAGTAACCAACACTGTCACTGTGCTTCTTATATGTGTGACTGACATGTTTCTATCTATCTAATCTATGTGTGATGCTCTATTCCTTCTTGTCTAAATTGTCGGGTACCGGTGTATGCCGCTGCTGAATTTGCCGGCCGGCTTTTTTAAAGAGAGTGTCTTCTGAGCAGTTTGTCAGCTTTTGGACACCTCTGCAGGTGTTTTCTATGTGTTTCTATGTGTTTTTGTTTGCCTGCCATTGGTTTTAACGGTGTTCGACGGTGTTCTAAGGTGTTCGACGAACAGTTCGACTAACAGTTCCTCGAACATCCCGGTGTTCGACGAACCGAACCGAACCCGAACACTACGGGGGTGGCTCAACACTACTCTTCATACCTAACAGACACGACATTCAGTGTCTCCCACTCATACACCACCTCGTCATCTCATCCCCTATCTGTCAGTGTCCCCCAAGGTTCAGTCCTAGGCCCCTCCTCTTTTCCATCTACACCTTTGGCTTGGGACAGCTCATAGAGTGTCACAGCTTTCAGTATCACCTCTATGCTGATGACACACAGATCTACCTCTCCGGACCCGACATCTCCTCCCTACTAACCAAAATCCCACAATGTCTGTCTGCTATTTCATCCTTCTTCTCTGATAGATTTCTAAAACTTAACATGGACAAAACAGAATTCATCATCTTCCACCATCTCATTCATTTCCCCCACCCGACCTATCTATCAAAGTCAATGGCCATTCACTCTCTCCAGTTCCGCAAGCTCGCTGACTTGGGGTAACTCTGGACTCTGATCTCTCCTTCAAACCACATATCCAAGCCCTTTCCATGTCCTGCCGACTCCAACTCAAAAATATCTCCCGGATCCGCACATTCCTGAACTACGAATCTGCAAAAGCACTAGTGCATGACCTCATCATCTCCCGCCTCGACTACTGCAACGTCCTGCTCTGTGGCCTCCCTTGCAACACTCTTGCACCCCTCCAATCTATCCTAAACTCTGCTGCCGACTAATCCAACTGTCCCCCCGCTATTCCCTGGCCTCTCCTCTCTGTCAGTCTCTTCACTGGCTCCCCATTGCCCAGAGACTCCAGTTCAAAACCCTAACCATGGCATACAAAGCCATCCACAACCTGTCTCCTCCATAGATCTGTGACCTAGTTTCCCGATACATAGCTGCACGCAACCTCCGATCCTCACAAGATCTCCTGCTCTACTCCCCTCTTATCTCCTCTTCCCACAATCGCATACAAGATTTCTCCAGTGCATCCCCTCTTCTCTGGAACTCTCTACCCCAACATATCAGACTCTCGCCTACCGTGGAAACCTTCAAAAGGAACCTGAAGACCCACCTCTTCTGACAAGCGTACAACCTGCAGCAACCCTCGCTCCACCATACCGCTGCATGACCAGCTCTACCCTCACCTACTGTATCCTCACCCATTCCTTGTAGACTGTGATCCCTCACAGGCAGGGCCCTAGCTCCTCCTGTACCAGTCGCCGTCACGTTTTGTTCAAGATTATTGTAATTGTTCTTGAATGTATACCCCTTTTTCACATGTAAAGCGCCATGGAATAAATGACGCTATAATAATAAATAACAACAATAATATTTATCTATCTATTATCTATCCATATATTTATCTATCCATATATCTATTATCTATCTATCTATTTAGCTATCTATCAATCCATCCATCTATACACACATGGTCAAAATTGTTGGTACCCCTCATTTAATGAAAGAAAAACCCACAATGGTCACAGAAATAACTTGAATCTGACAAAAGTAATAATAAATTAAAAATCTATGAAAATGAACAAATGAAAGTCAGACATTGCTTTTCAACCCTGCTTCCACAGAATTAAAAAAAAATTAAAATCATGAAATAGGCCTGGACAGAAATTATGGTACTCTTAACTTAATATTTTGTTGAACAACCTTTTGAGGCAATCACTGCAATCAAACGATTCCTGTAACTGTCAATGAGACTTCTGTACCTCTCGACAGGTATTTTGGCCCACTCTTCATGAGCAAACTGCTCCAGTTGTCTCGTGTTTGAAGGTTGCCTTTTCCAGACAGCATGTTTCAGCTCTTTCCAAAGATGCTCAATAGGATTTAGGTCAGGGCTCATAGAAGGCCACTTCAGAATAGTCCAATTTTTCCTCTTAGCCATTCTTGCGTGTTTTTAGCTTTGTGTTTTGGGTCATTATCCTGTTGCAAGACCCTTGACCTGCAACTGAGACCAAGCTTTCTGACACTGGGCAGTACATTTCTCCCTTGATAGCCTTAAGATTTCATTGTACCCTGCACAGATTCAAGACACCCTGTGCCAGATGCAGCAAAGCAGCCCCAGAACATAACAGAGCCTCCTCCATGTTTCACAGTAGGGACAGTGTTCTTTTCTTGATATGCTTCATTTTTCCATCTGTGAACATAGAGCTGATGTGCCTTGCCAAAAACTTCCATTTTTGTCTCATCTGTCCATAGGACATTCTCCCAGAAGCTTTGTGGCTTGTCAACATGTAGCTTGGCAAATTCCGGTCTGGCTTTTTTATGATTTATTTTCAACAATGGTGTTCTCCTTGGTCGTCTCCCATGAAGTCCACTTTGGATCAAACACCGACGGATGGTGCAATCTGACACTGATGTTCCTTGAGCTTGAAGTTCACCTTTAATCTCTTTAGAGTTTTCCTGGGCTTTTTTGTTACCATTCGTATTATCCGTCTCTTTAATTTGTCATCAATTTTCCTCCTACGGCCACATCCAGGGAGGTTGGCTACAGTCCCATGGATCTTAAATTTCTGAGTGATATGTGCAACTGTAGTCACAGGAACATCAAGCTGCTTGGAGATGGTCTTATAACCTTTACCTTTAATATGTTTGTCTATAATTTTCTCTCTAATCCCCTGAGACAACTCTTTCTTTTGCTTCCTCTGGTCCATGTTGAGTGTGATACACACCATGTCACCAAACAGCACAGTGAGTATCTGTATCCCTATATAAAGGCCCAATGATTGTAGACACCTGTGATGCTAATTAGTGGACACAACTTGATTTAACATGTCCCTTTTGTCACATTATTTTCAGGGGTACCATCATTACTGTCCAGGCCTATTTCATGAGTTTATTTTTTTTTTAAATTCTGTGGAAGCAGGGTTGAAAAGCAATATCTGACTTTCATTTGTTCATTTTCAAAGATTTTTAATTTATTACTACTTTTGTCAGATTCAAGTTATTTCTGTGTCCATTGTGGGTTTTTCTTTCATTAAACGAGGGGTACCAACAATTTTGAGCACGTGTGTATATCTATATATATATCTAGTATCTATCTATCTATCAATATATCTAGAAAAAAAAGAAGAGAAAAAAAAGAAGAAAAAGAGCAGCACAAGCAAACAACTTGTAAATGGGTGGGTGCCCGTCCTCAGGTAAATACCAAACCTTCTTACATATGAAAAAAATAGTAGAAACAGCACTCCATAAATAGATGATTTATTAGCTCAGCAAGAGCTGTGGAAACGTTTCGGCTGAATACAGCCTTTTTCAAGCCTTTTTTTCATGTCAATATATCTATCTATCTATCCATATGTCTATTAATCTATTTATCTATCTATCTATCCATATACCTATTATCTATCTATCAATATATCTATATATCCCTATATCTAACTATTATCTATCTATGAATCTATTTATCTATCCATATACTGTATGTATTCATATATGTATCTATTATCTATCTATCTATCCATATATCTATCTATCTATTGATCTTTTATTTATCTATCTCAGTATTATCTATCCATATATCTATCTATTATCTATTTATCCATACATCTATTATCTATCAATCTATCTATCCATATATCTATCTATTAATCTATTTATCTATGTATTCTCTATCAATATATCAATATATTCAAATATCTCACTATTATCTATCTATTAATCTATCATCTATCTATCCATTTTATCTATCAATCTATCTGTTACGGGTCCGGGTGGTGGAACCTCTGTGCTTCGGTGCAAGGAGGGACCAGAGGGGCGTAACTAAGTGCCTACTCGAGCCGACCCAGGTCACACGGCGGCTTAGTCGACTCCGTGAACTAGGGAGGGACCGGGCAGGTGAACCAGGTGCCACTCTGGGACCGACCTTGTATGAGAGCAGGTGACTCACATGGGTCAGATGAAAGGAGCTGACCGATACAGCAGATGAGCACTGCAGGAAGGCTGACGGGTGGCCCGGGTAGATAAGCAGGCAGGTACGGCAGATAGCCAGACAGGTGCTCCAGGTAGGCAAGCAGGCAGGTACGGCGGATAGCCAGACAGGTACTCCGGGTAGGCCGGCTGGCGGGCATGGCGGATTACTGGCAGGTGCTCCAGGTAGGCAGGCTGGCGGGCACGGCAGGTAACTGGCAGGTGCTCCAGGTAGGCAGGCTGGCGGGCACAGCAGGTAACTGGCAGACTGACAGACAGGACTGTAGACAGACTGGCGGGCAGGACTGTAAGACAGACTGGCGGGCAGGACTGTAAGACAGACTGGCGGGCTGGACTGGCTGGCAGGAATGACAAGCAATGGGACCTGAGGGCTGAGGAAAGTGTTAGCACACAAAACAACAACCTAGCACAGGCACCTCCATTTTGGAGGAGGTGCCTTATATACGAGAAGTCCTCCGGCCACTGGCCGGGGACTCTTTAGGACGGCGCACGTGGCCCCTTTAAGAGGGAGGGAGCGCGCTCCCTAACCACAATGCCCCGGAAGCTGCACGTGGTGCACGCCAGAGCATCAGGGGAGCAGGAAGATGCCAGACCGGGACCGCGGCGGTGAGGGGAACGGCGTCTCTGCCCGGCAGGAGGCAGAGACGCCGATGCTACACTATCTAATTATCTATCATTCTATCTTTCTATCAATCTATGTATAATCTATCCATATATCAAACCATATATCTATCTATTATCTATCCATATATCTATCTATATATCTATCTATCCATATATCTATCTATTACCTATCTATCGGTCTATTGGTAGATGTATAGATAGTTATTTAGATAGACAGATAAGCATTAGATAGATAGAGGATAGATAGACAGATAGACTGCTAGAGAGATAGACTGCTAGATAGATAATTAATAGATTAATAGATAGATGGATAATAGATACATAGTTTACAGGGGGACCCCATAAAAAATTGACATAGGGTCCCCCTATAAAATCTAACCAGTAAAGGCTAAACAGACAGCTGTGGGCTGATACTAATAGCCAGGGAAGGAGCGATGGATACTAGCCCCCTCTGATGCTAATAATATCACCCCTCAGCTGTCCCAGAAAAGGCGCATCCATAAGATGCACCAAATCTGGTGCTGAGCCTCCGCTCTTCCCACTGCCGTGTAGCTGTGTCGAGTGGGGTAATAGGGTTGGGGTTCATGTCAGCCTTGTATTGGCGGCTGACATGAAGTCCAGGTTATTAATGGAGCGGCGTCTATAAGACGCCCCCATTCCTGATTCTATAGTAAAATTGGAGAAATAAAGACACGGACAGAAAAAAGTCCTTTATTTGAAAAAAAAAAGCACACACAATTTCATTTGATTCTTAATTAACAAAAATATAATTAAAAAAAACATATCCCTCACCTGTCTGACGCGATGACACTCCAGATTGTCCCATGGAGATCTGGGTCACATCTATAACAGTCAATGATGTGACTGTTCTAGATGAAAGCAGGATATACACTGACACAGGAGTGTAATCACTCCTGTATCAGTGTACAGGCTGAGCTGCTGGCAGAGAGTTCACACGAGTTCATCAGCTGATGAACTCGTGTGACCTAACTTACAGCACTACTGCTGAAATTTCCACGCAGCAGTACAGCCGTAAGTGAGGTTACATGAGTTTATGATGAACTCGTCTGACCTCACTCCCCGCATCTAAGGCAGTATAGCGATCGCTCCAGTCAGTGTATCACCAGCTGATGAATTGAGTGGTCACATTTCACAATGTGGCCGTTCTATTCATGGGATCATCCTGGAACCCTCGCTATTTGGACTACGGCGGACAGGTGAGGATGAGGTTGGTTTATTATTTTACCTTTATTTCAGGTGATCATGGGCTTCAGGGATTAGGTGTAAGGTGAGTATATGGTGTTTTTTTTTTTTTTATTTTTTGCAGGTGAGGAGAACATTGGGGACAAGGTGTAGGTGAGCATAATGTGTTTTTTTTTTATTTTAATATTTTTTTATTAATTTTAACATTGTTTTTTAGTTTCAACACAGGCACCGTTTACCGCGGGTCACTGTCACAGCTGTGGGATCATGCTTACACCTGTCAGAATGATCCCACAGCGCTCTGACCACGGTAACCATGTACCGCCGATCAGAGCCTGAGTTTCCTGCGCTGTCACGCAAATGACAGTGGGGGAAAACCCAAACCCGAATAGTAACACGGACTTCCTGAGGAAGTCCGTGTTTGGGGTCTGTGCCCGAATAGTAAGTGTTCGATACAGACCCCAAACTTTAGTGTTCGGGTCCGCCCATCACTAATTATAAGAACAATTTAGACTGTCAGTATTGCAGTTTTCAATTCACCAATAGCCTATTGTCCCAAACTTACTGTTGATTTGTGAGTTCCAAATCTGTCATTCTCAGATAGTCTGTGGTAATTGGCCCTCTTTCCACTCTAATTTACAGGTGAGGGTCTTAGCAGAATCCCCTCTAGTAACCCAGATGAACCCCTACAATTATTGAAAAATCCATTTTTGAAAATTAAACAACCCCTATAAACAGAGCTATGGGTAACTGCTTTTTCAATAACAAATATCTAAATATAAAAATGCAAAAACCACACTGGTGCTTCACTGAAAAAAAAGGGGGAGGGGGGAGGGAAAAGCTGAAGGTAGAATGAGGGCCCTGTGTGTAAACAAGCCCACAAAGAAAAGTAAAATAGTAGGCAAAACAATAAGCCCACTTGGGCAGGCCCACAATGACTAGGAGTACACTTGAAGCAAAAGAACTTGGGAGAAGGTGCGTTGCTCCAATCAAACTGCAAGGCAAGCGACGTGATGAAGCAACCAACAACTGCCTGCTGGAAGAGTGAGTCCTGTGTTATTGAACGGCGTGGAGTGTGTCAGCACAAGTCGGCACCTGAGGCTGGCAATAGGGAGAGGGAGCGTCCTCCCGTGGGTAACCCACCTTACAGCTTTGCGGAGAAGATATAAAGACGACGAACTCTGGCCGGAAGCGCTGTCACGGGACCGCAAAGCTGGTAGGTGGCAGGGAAAAGTGACATCACGGCCAAACAAGAACGGGTTCTGGAAGGGCCAAAATACACCAACGCATTTTGGAGGACACAGTCCTCCTTCCTCTGCTATATATACCGTATGTCCAAATATTCTAAGCTATTGATGTATCCATATTTTCAACTGTAGCTTTAGTGCTAGCACATTATGTGTTGACGTTGGTGTTTGTCCTTATGTTTTCCTGTCTTCGGTCTCCAATTTTATTCAATTTGTAAAGTTCAACAAAATTCTAAAAAACAAACCCTCAAAATGTATTAACATTTGAAGTGATTCATTTCTCATCTGTATCCCTTTCACAAAGTGCATCCCTAAGTACAGATGACCCCATCAAAACAGTTTCCTTAGACACTACGTAAAATTAAAGGTTGGAATGAAATCTGAACAGTTGGCTTTCATGCAGCGTAAGATTTGGATTAGCACCTTTGCATCTCTGGCCTGACATAAATGCTTGGGTGAAGTTGAAAGTAAATATCTCTCCGCACTTGTGCTTATGGAGAAGAAAGGCATGGTGTATCGAAAGGAAGGTTTTTACGAGTGACCTTCTTAAGTCTTAAGAAGTATTGTCTATAAATTGTGTATGTATTCTAAAACATTTCAGAGAAAAGAACATTCTGTTAAGGTGTATATCATTCGACAATTACAATGTTATAAGCTAAACAAAAAGTGGAATGAGCTTGTTTGCCTGCGTGTTTGCCTCGTCTGTAAAGTGTACATATCAGTAAAATTCAACTTAAGTATAGACACTTTATTTTAACCGTCAGACAAAAAAGCCTTAAAAGGGGTTTCCTCTTTTTTTTTTTTTAACTGTAAATACCATGTATCTTGCAAAGAGCTTGGCTGTAATAATTCCAACATTCACTTTGTTCTCAGCTGTGTGAATTGAGTATAGCATTTTGCCATTTGTTGAACAGGTTGTTAGGTATTGTACTAGGTTTACTAGATAGCACATTACTAACGCGTTTCCTTCTAAAGGCTATAACCAGGGAAGCAGATATAGCAAATGCTACGAAGCCAAGAATTACTGATTGTGTGTTTTTGCATTGATAATGGGTCTTTAAATGAGCGCCAATTAATTTGTTTAATTATTATTTGTCATTCGTTAAAGGATTAAATCTAATTGGATTTAAACACCTTTACTTATTTGTAAGAATTTGGTAGAAAACAACAATTTTGTATCAAAATCGTAAACACATGTCCTAAGTTTCAATTTTATTGGGTGAAGTGAGCAAATGATTTAAAGGGGTATTCTCAAGTTAACTCTTCGCCAGTTCAAAACAATGTAGTCTCCTTACTTTCTGGTTTCTGGCAGGATTTCCTCCTTGCTTTAACAGGTGGGTGGATGTAACGGCGCAGATGATGAAGACGCAGTGGTAAGTTGAACCAAAATTATTTATTTATTTAAAGGGGTTGTGCCACCATAAAGAATACAGTTAATCAAGCAGGAAAGCTGGAAATAAATAGTTTTGTATTTTATAGTGATTAAAAATCATGCTTCATTCAAAAGATAACAAGCTTTTATTTTTTTAATTAAGTTCTCCGGCGCCCCCTGGCGTTATTCCATTACGTCCTCATAGTGGGCAATCAGCTGGTCAAGTTTGCGCAATTCCTATCATCATAAGAGGCCCCCCCAACTCCCCACCCCCAGAGAGCACAACGTATTCTCTCTCACAAGTCTGACAGCGGAGGCTCCCTGCTGTAAGCACATAGCGTGTCTGTGATTAACCCCTTCCCCCTGCGCTCACACAGCTCCGGGTGAGATCATCTGATCCACAGACCTGTGAGCGCAATTGCAGACACTTCCCGTGCTTACAAGTCTGTGAAGCAGAACGATCTCATCTGGAGGTCAGCTTTGTGAGAGCGCAGGGGGAGGGGGTGAATCCCAGACACACTCTTCACTGCGCAAACTCGACCAGCTGATCGTCCACTACAAGGATGTAATGGAATAACACCAGGGGGCGCCAGAGAGCATAATTAAAAAAATAAAAGCTTGTTATCTTTTGAGTGAAGAATAATTTTTAATCACTATAAATTACTAAATGTATTTATTTCCAGCTTTTCTGCTTGGTTTACGGTATTCTTTATGGTGGTGTGCCCCGGCCCCTTGCTGTAGTCACGGTACTGATGCACGGCGGTCCGAGTGCTGGTCAGGCCCGACTGGGGGAACGCGACAGTCTTTGTCAATTGTGGTGCTAATAATAAAATAATAAAAAGGTTTGTGACTCCAGTTGGGATGTTTGGCCTGGTATGGCCAGGCACTAATGAAGGTCCCTGGGAGTTAGGTGGTGATGAACAGTGCCAGATGATTAACTCTTCCCAACCAGGGCTGGCTCCCAGGGGAGTTGGAACAGGAATAGTGCATCAGAGAATAATCAGCATTAGACGGGGTAATAATCAGTTTGTACCTTTTATTAAAGTTTTGCAAACAGTTCCAGAAGATTCCATACAACTCACACACAGGGTTTTGATCGAACCTGCATGGTGAGGGTTCAGTTTCTCTGCTGTGATGTATTGTAGCCTTCCTGCTGCTAATCATATCTCTGGTAAAAGACTTCTTGGACCCCAAGGATAGACAGGTACTGGATCCGTGATCCCTTCCACTGAGCAGGCAGCTCGAATCCTGTGGAAAACACTTACTTTCTCTTGCAGCAGTGTCCCTGATTTCATGCGCTGCTGAGATCATGGGCAAATCACTACTGCTGGTTATATGAAGACCAAGCAGTCTCTCAGTTTCACCACGGGTCTAGAAATCTCTGTGGCTCTAAGGACTGATACCCTGCCTCCTGTAGTTTGTTCTTGAAGAGATGCTCCTCTTCATCTGGACCTCCATGTTGCTACTTCTCACATCTTTCTGCTCAGAAGCACCTTCTCCCTCCTGAAGGATCATGCACACTTCCTGGTTCAGACAAAAGTGGAGAATCCTCCAGTAAGGGATCGGGTACAATGTGTGGATGCAGTTTTCCCAGCAGAGAAACCAGCCCTCACCATAGCTGGCAATACATATAAAAGTATATCACACATTCAGGCATTTTGTGGCGCTACAGACACGGACTCCACAGTGGCACAACCCCTTTAACACAAGAAAGTCTGGGTAACTATGGTACAATATCAAGGAGTCAGCAAGGGATTGGAATACAGTAAAGTATTTACAATATGAATAGATCAATTCTGAGTAAAGAGATTCTGCCAACAATTTGAACAACTTATCTCTGCTATGCAAATAAATGTACAATTATTACAAGTATAAATGTCTCTATTAGTGTTGAGCGAGCATGCTCGACACTGCTCGTTACTCGCCCAAGCATCACGCTACTCGGAATGTTCGGCAAGCACCGAGCATTTCCGGGTTACTTGGGCGGGAGCTCGAGTCACGGCCTTGCACGTTTGGCGCTCTTTACAGAGCCAATGAACATGCAGGGATTGCCAACCAGTCACTGTAATGCAGCAGCCATGTTGTTTGTGGACATTACAGTGATTGGCTGGCAACACAGCGTCACCTCGAGTATTTAAAACCAGGCGCCGCCATCTTGGACACAGTTGCTCCGGATCAGCCAGTGTAGGGTCAGTGCTGCTGAGTTAGGGAGAGATATATAGTGCGAAATAGGTAGTGTAGGGTCTCTAAAGCCTGCCAAATCAAACAAACAGTCCTTCTCAGGACTAATATCCGTTCCAGATATCAGGCAGGCAGGCAGGCTGTATAGGAGACGCAGTGGTTATACCAGCAAACGCTGCATTACAGTCCTGTGTGTTCCTGTTGGTCAAATTGCTAGACTTATCACCCTGTTCTCAGGGGCCAGGAAAAAAATTTTTTTTTTCATCTAAATCCTGTATTTTTTTTTCCCTCAGTCAGACAGTCCAAATACGCATCTTATTAACCTTTTGGTATTTCCCCCCCCAAAAAAAAAAAATTGAGTGTGTCTGTGACTGTTCAGATACCAATATATCTGTTTAAAAGAGTCTGGTGTAGGCCAGAAAAATATAACTCTGGTTTTGCAGGTCCACGGGTCAAATCACTGTATTATCCTCTTTTCTGCATTTTTCCATAAAAAAAACTGTAATAGTGTCTCCCTGACTGGTCAGACACAAATATATCTGTTTAAAAGATTCTGGTGTATGCCACATAACTATAACTGGAGTTTTGCAGTTCCACGGATCAAATCTCTGTATTATCCTGCTTTTGGCATTTTTTGCCATAAAAAAAACTGTAATAGTGTCTCCCTGACTGGTCAGACACCAATATATCTGTTTAAAAGAGTCTGGTGTACGCCACATAACTATAACTGTGGTTTTGCAGTTCCACGGGTCAAATCTCTGTATTATCCTGCTTTTTGCATTTTTTACCTTAAAAAAAACAGTAATAGTGTCTCCCTGACTGTTCAGAAACCAATATATCTGTTTAAAAGAGTCTGGTGTAGGCCACAAAAATATAACTGTGGATTTGCAGTTCCATGGGTCAAATCTCTGTATTGTCCTGTTTTTGGCATTTTTGGCCATAAAAAAAAACTGTAATAGTGTCTCCCTGACTGGTCAGAAATCAATATATCTGTCTAAAAGAGTCTGGTTTATGAAACATAACTATAACTGTGGTTTTGCAGTTCCACGGGTCAAATCTCTGTATTCTCCTGCTTTTGGCATTTTTTGCCATAAAAAAAAAACTGTAATAGTGTCTCCCTGACTGGTCAGACACAAATATATCTGTTTAAAAGAGTCTGGTGTAGGCCAGAAAAATATAACTGTGGTTTTGCAGTTCCACGGGTCAAATCTCTGTATTATCCTGTTTTTGGCATTTTTGGCCGTAAAAAAACCTGTAATAGTGTCTCCCTGACTGGTCAGACACCAATATACTGTATCTGTTTAAATGAGTCTAGTGTACGCCACATAATTATAACTGTGGTTTTGCAGTTCCATGGGTCAAATCTCTGTATTATGCACTTTTGGGCCTTTTTTACATAAAAAAACAGTTTGAGTGTGTCGTTGACTGTTCAGCCCCAAATATATCTATTTAAAAAAGTCTGGTATACACCAGTAAATTAGAACTGTGGTTTTGCAGTTCCACGGGTCAAATCTCTGTATTATCCTGCTTTTTGCATTTTTTGCCATAAAAAAAAATAGTAATACTGTCTCCTTGACTGTTCAGACACCAATATATCTGTTTAAAAGAGTCTGGTGCAGGCCACAAAAATATAACTGTGGTTTTGCAGTCCCACGGGTCAAATCTCTGTATTATCCTGTTTTTGGCATTTTTTGCCGTGAAAAAAACTGGAATAGTATCTCTTTGACTGGTCAGACACCAATATATCTGTTTAAAAGAGTCTGGTGTAGGCCAGAAAAATATAACTGTGGTTCTGCAGTTCCACGGGTCAAATCTCTGTATTATCCTGTTTTGGGCATTTTTTGCCGTAAAAAAAAACTGTAATAGTGTCTCGCTAACTGGTCAGACACAAATATTTCTATTTAAAAGATTCTGGTGCACACCACATAAGTATAACGGTGGTTTTGCAGTTCCATGGGTCAAATCTATGTATTATCCACTTTTGGGCCTTTTTTACATAAAAAAAAAACAGTTTAAGTGTGTCGCTGACTGCTCAGCCCCAGATATATCTATTTAAAAAAGTCTGGTATACGCCAGTAAATTAGAACTGTGGTTTTGCAGTTCCACGGGTCAAATCTCTGTATTATCCTGCTTTTTGCATTTTTTACCATACAAAAACAGTAATACTGTCTCCCTGACTGTTCAGAAACCAATATATCTGTTTAAAAGAGTCTGGTGTAGGCCAGAAAAATATAACTGTGGATTTGCAGTTCCACGGGTCAAATCTCTGTATTATCCTGTTTTTGGCATTTTTGGCCGTAAAAAAACTGTAATAGTGTCTCCCTGACTGGTCAGAAACCAATATATCTGTCTAAAAGGGTCTGGTTTATGACACATAAATATAACTGTGGTTTTGCAGTTCCACGGGTCAAATCTCTGTATTCTCCTGCTTTTGGCATTTTTTGCCGGAAAAAAAAACTGTAATAGTCTCTCCCTGACTGGTCAGACACAAATATATCTGTTTAAAAGAGTCTGGTGTAGGCCAGAAAAATATAACTGTGGATTTGCAGTTCCACGGGTAAAATCTCTGTATTATCCTGTTTTTGGCATTTTTGGCTGTAAAAAAAACTGTAATAGTGTCTCCCTGACTGGTCAGACACCAATATACTGTATCTGTTTAAATGAGTCTGGTGTACGCCACATAATTATAACTGTGGTTTTACAGTTCCACTGGTCAAATCTCTGTATTATCCACTTTTGGGCCTTTTTTACATGAAAAAAAAAACAGTTTGAGTATGTCGCTGACTGTTCAGCCCCAAATATATCTATTTAAAAAAGTCTGGTATACGCCAGTAAATTAGAACTGTGGTTTTGCCGTTCCATGGGTCAAATCTCTGTATTATCCTGCTTTTTGCATTTTTTGCCGTAAAAAAAAACAGTAATACTGTCTCCTTGACTGTTCAGACACCAATATATCTGTTTAAAAGAGTCTGGTGCAGGCCAGAAAAATATAACTGTGGTTTTGCAGTCCCACGGGTCAAATCTCTGTATTATCCTGTTTTTGGTATTTTTTGCCGTAAAAAAAACTGGAATAGTATCTCTTTGACTAGTCAGACACCAATATATCTGTTTAAAAGAGTCTGGTTTATGACACATAACTATAACTGTGGTTTTGCAGTTCCACGGGTCAAATCTCTGTATTCTCCTGCTTTTGGCATTTTTTGCCGTAAAAAAAAACAGTAATAGTGTCTCCCTGACTGTTCATACACCAATATATCTGTTTAAAAGAGTCTGGTGTAGGCCACAAAAATATAACTGTGGTTTTGCAGTTCCACGGGTCAAATCTCTGTATTATCCTGTTTTTGGCATTTTTGGCCATAAAAAAAAACTGTAATAGTGCCTCACTGACTGATCAGAAACCAATATATCTGTCTAAAAGAGTCTGGTGTAAGCCACATAACTATAACTGTGGTTTTGCAGTTCCACGGGTCAAATCTCTGTATTATCCTGCTTTTTGCATTTTTTGCCGTAAAAAAAAACAGTAATAGTGTCTCCCTGACTGTTCATACACCAATATATCTGTTTAAAAGAGTCTGGTGTAGGCCACAAAAATATAACTGTGGTTTTGCATTTCCACGGGTCAAATCTCTGTATTATCCTGCTTTTGGCACTTTTTGCCGTAAAAAAAACTGTAATAGTGTCTCCCTGACTGGTCAGACACAAATATATCTGTTTGAAAGATTCTGGTGTACGCCAGAAAACTATAACTGTGGTTTTGCAGTTCCACACTTCAAATCTCAGTATTATCCACTTTTGGGCATTTTTTACATAAAAAAAAAACAGTTTGAGTGTGTCGCTGACTGCTCAGCCCCAAATATATCTATTTAAAAAAGTCTGGTATGTGTCAGTAAATTAGAACTGTGGTTTTGCAGCTCCACTGTTCAAATCTCTGTATTATCCAGCTTTTGGGGTGTTTTACGTAAAAAAACAGTAATTGTGTCTCCCTGACTGTTCAGACACCAATATATCTGTTTAAAAGAGTCTGGTGTAGGCCAGAAAATTATAACTGTGGTTTTGCAATTCCAGGGATCAAATCTCTGCATTATCCTGTTTTTGGCATTTTTTGCTGTAAAAAAAACTGTAATAGTACCTCCCTGACGGGTCAGACACCAATGTATCTGTTTAAAAGATTCTGGTGTATGCCACATAACTATAACTGTGGTTTTGCAGTTCCACAGGTCAAATCTCTGTATTATCCTGTTTTTGGCATTTTTTGCCTTTAAAAAACCCATAATAGTGTCTCCCTCACTGGTCAGACACCAATATATATATTTAAAATAGTCTGGTATAGGCCACATAACTATAACTGTGGTTTTGCAGTTCCACGGGTCAAATCTCTGTATTATCCACGTTTGGGCCTTTTCTACATTAAAAAAACAGTTTGAGTGTGCCGCTGACTGTTCAGCCTCAAATATATCTATTTAAAAAAGTATTTTATACGCCAGTAAATTAGAACTGTGGTTTTGCAGTTCCGTGGGTCAAATCTCTGTATTATCCTGCTTTTTGCATTTTTTCCCGTAAAAATAAACAGTAATAGTGTCTGCCTGACTTTTCAGACACTAATATATCTGTTTAAAGGAGTCTGGTGTAGGCCAGAAAAATATAACTGTGGTTTTGCAGTCCCATGGGTCAAATCTCTGTATTATCCTGTTTTTGGCATTTTTTGCTGTAAAAAAAAACTGTAATAGTGTCTCCCTGACTGGTCAGACACCATTATTTCTGTTTAAAAGAGTCTGGTGTACGCCACATAACTATTACTGTGGTTTGGCAGTTCCATAGCTCAAATCTCTGTATTATCCACTTTTGGGCCTTTTTTACATAAAAAAAACAGTTTGAGTGAGTCGCTGACTGTTCAGCCCCAAATATATCTATTTAAAAAAGTCTGGTATACGCCAGTAAATTAGAACTGTGGTTTTGCAGTTCCACGGGTAAAATCTCTGTATTATCCTGCTTTTTGCATGTTTTACCATAAAAATACAGTAATAGTGTCTCCTTGACTGCTCGCACACCAATATATTTGTTTAAAAGAGTATGGGGTAGGCCAGAAAAATATAACTGTGGATTTGCCGTTACACGGGTCAAATCTCTGTACTATCCTGTTTTTGGCATTTTTGGCCATAAAAAAAATTGTGATAGTGTCTCCCTAACTGGTCAGACACCAATATATCTGTCTAAATGAGTCTGGTTTATAACAAATAACTATAACTCTGGTTTTTCAGTTCCATGGGTCAAATCTCTGTATTATCCTCCTTTTGGCTTTTTTTGCCGTAAAAAAAACTGTAATAGTGTCTCCCTGACTGGTCAGACACAAATATATGTATTTGAAAAATTCTGGTGTACGCCACATAACTGTAATTGCGGTTTTGCTGTTCCACGCTTCAAATCTCTGTACTATCCACTTTTGGGCCTTTATTACTTAAAAAAAACAGTTTGAGTGTGTGGTTGATTTTTCAGCCTCAAATATATCTATTTAAAAAAGTCTGGCATACGCCAGTAAATTATAACTGTCGTTTTGCAGTTCCACTGTTCAAATCTCTGTATTATCCAGCTTTTGGCGTGTTTTACGTAAAAAAACAGTAATAGTGTCTCCCTGACTGGTCAGACACCAATATATCTGTTTAAAAGATTCTGGTGTACGCCACATAACTATAACTGTGGTTTTGCAGTTCCATGGGTCAAATCTCTGCCTTGTCCACTTTTGGGCCTTTTCTACATAAAAAAAACAGTTTGAGTGTGTCGCTGACTGTTCAGCCTCAAATATATCTATTTAAAAAAGTCTGGTATACGCCAGTAAATTAGAACTGTGGTTTTGCAGTTCCACGCGTCAAATCTCTGTATTATTCTGATTTTTGCATTTTTGCCATAAAAAAAAACAGTAATAGTGTCTCCCTGACTGGTCAGACACCAATATATCTGTTTAAAAGAGTCTGGTGTAGGCCACAAAAATATAACTGTGGTTTTGCAGTTCCACGAGTAAAATCTCTGTATTATCCTGTTTTTGGCATTTTTTGCCATAAAAAAAACTGTAATAGTGTCTCCCTGACTTGTCAATCACCAATATATCTGTTAAAAAGATTCTGGTGTATGCCACATAACTATAACTGTGGTTTTGCAGTTCCACTGGTCAAATCTCTGTATTATCCTGTTTTTGGCATTTTTTGCCATAAAAAAAAAACTGTAATAGTGTCTACCTGACTGCTCAGACACCAATATATTTGTTTAAAAGAGTCTGGTGTAGGCCAGAAAAATATAACTGTGGATTTGCCTTACACGGGTCAAATCTCTGTACTATCCTGTTTTTGGCATTTTTCGCCATAAAAAAACTGTAATAGTGTCTCCCTGACTGGTCAGACACCAATATATCTGTTTAAAAGAGTCTGTTGTACGCCACATAACTATAACTGTGGTTTTGCAGTTCCATGGGTCAAATCTCTGTATTATCCTGCTTTTTGCATTTTTTGCCATAAAAAAAACAGTTAATAGTGTCTCCCTGACTGGTCAGACACCAATATATCTGTTTAAAGAGTCTGGTGTAGGCCAGAAAAATATAACTGTGGTTTTGCAGTTCCACCAGTCAAATCTCTGTATTATCCTGTTTTAGGGATATTTTGCCGTAAAAAAAAAACTGTAATAGTGTCTCCCTGAGTGGTCAGACACCAATATATCTGTTTAAAAGTATCTGGTGTAGGCCAGAAAAATATAACTGTGGTTTTGCAGTTCAACGGGTAAAATCTCTGTATTATCCAGTTTTGGGCCTTTTTTACATAAAAAAAACATTTGAACTGTGTCTCTGACTGTTCAGCCTCAAATATGTTTTTTTTAAAAAGTCTGGTATACGCCAGTAAATTACAACTGTGGTGTTGCAGTTCCACGGGTCAAATCTCTATATTATCCTGCTTTTTGCATTTTTTACCGTAAAAAAAAACAGTGATAGTGTCTCCCTGACTGTCAGACACCAATATATCTGTTTAAAAGAATCTGGTGTAGGCCAGAAAAATATAACTGTGGTTTTGCAGTTCCATGGGTCAAATCTCTGTATTATCCTGTTTTTGGCATTTTTGGCCGTAAAAAAAAACTGTAATAGTGTCTCCCTGACTTGTCAGAAACCAATATATCTCTCTAAAAGAGTCTGGTGTATGACACATAACTGTAACTGTGGTTTTGCAGTTCCACGGGTAAAATCTCTGTATTATCCTGCTTTTGGCATTTTTTGCCATAAAAAAAACCTGTAGTAGTGTCTCCTTGACTGGTCAGACAGAAATATATCTGTTTGAAAGATTCTGGTGTACGCCACATAACTATAACTGTGGTTTTGCAGTTCCACGCTTCAAATCTCTGTATTCTCCACTTTTGGGCCTCTGTTACATTAAAAAAAACAGTTTGAGTTCAGCCCCAAATATACCTATTTAAAAAAGTCTGGTATAGGCCAGTAACTTAGAACTGTGGTTTTGCAGTTCCACTGTTCAAATCTCTATATTATCCAGCTTTTGGCCTGTTTTACGTAAAAAAAACAGTAATAGTGTCTCCCTGACTGTTCAGACACCAATATGTGTTTAAAAGAGTCTGGTATAGGCCATAAAAATATAACTGTGGTTTTGCAGTTCCACGGGTCAAATCTATGTATTATCCTGTTTTTGGCATTTTTTGCCGGAAATAAAAAACTGTAATAGTGTCTCCCTGACTGGTCAGACACCAATATATCTGTTTGAAAGATTCTGATGTATGCCACATAACTATAACTGTGGTTTTGTAGTTCCACAGGTCAAATCTCTGTATTATCCTGTTTTTGGCATTTTTTGCCGTAAAAAAAACCCATAATAGTGTCTCCCTCACTGGTCAGACACCAATATATCTATTTAAGAGAGTCTGGTGTACGCCACATAACTACAACTGTGGTTTTGCAGTTCCACGGGTCAAATCTCTGTATTATCCACTTTTGGTCCTTTTATACATTAAAAAAACAGGTTGAGTGTGTCGCTGATAGAGATGAGCGTTGTTCCACTCGAACTGTTCGCCAATCTCAAATTCGAGTTGTTTTGGGCGGTGTTCGAGCCGTTCGGCGAACACGAACGATTTCAGAAAAATTCGGCTGTTCGAGGTTATGTTCGATAACTGTTCGTGCACCAAAATCATAACTGGATTTTTTCTCAGTAATGACGAAAATTAATGTTAATACGCAGTTTGAGTGTACAGCGGGGTGGGGGGAGGGGCAGGGGATGGATCTCTGCAGGAATAATGAAGATCTCCATTTTTTTTCTCTTTCCCGCATTTACAGTGGGGAGGTGCAATCTGTCAGCCTATCAGCAGCGCACACACGGAGCGAAGTGCTTTTTTTCACACAAGCAAGGACATGTGTCATTGGCAGTGTATGTCACATGTCCTTGCCCTATAAGACCAAGCCATTTTCCCCGTCGCCACCATTTTCTCACTGCTGCAACTGCGTGTTAGACGGCACCGCTGTTGCTGTGTGCGCTATACCTTGTTAATTTCAAGCCAATTTTCGCACAAATCTACAGATAGCTTGGGAGTAGGGAATAGTTGTGATTGCATTCCTTTTAAGGACTAGGTTACAGCATTTCCTACGACTTTTATCAGGCAGGTCTGTGCTCTTAAATAGATAGATTGTGGGAGTAAAGACTAATTATAATTGGAGTCCTTTTCAGGACTAGGTTACATCAGTTCCTATCAGTTTTTGCCAGGCAGGTCTGTGCCAGTGCTGTGCAAGTTTTTTTCACAGTATTTGGCTGAATCTAGCAAAGCTAATCCTTTTTGGCCTATTGCAGAGTGTGTTAGTCAGTGGAGTAGCCTATCTGTGTTGCAAGATATACCACCTGTGTATAGAATACCAATTTTTTTACTGCACCTAGTGAAGTAAAATCTTTTGGGCATAGCATCATTCTATTAGTCCATCTATACTGACCTCCATCAGGTTGCAAATTGAATATAATTTTTTTCTGCATCTAGCTCTGAAAAAATATTGGGCTTCTAGCTGTGTGTGGGACTTGTTGTATTAGTCCATCTATACTGACCTCCATCAGGTTGCAAACTGAATATATTTTTTTCTGCATCTACCTCTGAAAAAATATTGGGCTTCTAGCTGTGTGTGGGACTTGCTGTATTAGACCATCTATACTGACCTCCATCAGGTTGCAAACTGAATTTTTTTTTTTCTGCATCTACCTCTGAAAAAATATTGGGCTTCTAGCTGTGTGTGGGACTTGTTCTATTAATCCATCTATACAGACCTCCATCAGGTTGCAAACTGAATATATTTTTTTCTGCATCTACCTCTAAAAAAATATTGGGCTTCTAGCTGTGTGTGGGACTTGTTGTATTAGTCCATCTATACTGACCTCCATCAGGTTGCAAACTGAATATATTTTTTTCTGCATCTACCTCTGAAAAAATATTGGGCTTCTAGCTGTGTGTGGGACTTGTTCTATTAATCCATCTATACAGACCTCCATCAGGTTGCAAACTGAATATATTTTTTTCTGCATCTACCTCTTAAAAAATATGTGGCCTTCTAGCAGTGTGTGGGACTTTCTCTATTAGTCCACCTATACTGACCTCCATCAGGTTGCAAACTGAATATAATTTTTTTCTGCATCTAGCTCTGAAAAAATATTTGGCCTTCTAGCAGTGTGTGGGACTTTCTCTATTAGTCCATCTATACTGACCTCCATCAGGTTGCAAATTAAAAATAATTTTTATCTGCATCTACAGTACCTCTGAAAAAATATTTGGGCTTCTAGCTGTGTGCGGGACTTGTTCTATTAGTCCATCTATACTGACCTCCATCAGGTTGCAAATTGAATATAATTTTTATCTGCATCTAGCTCTGAAAAAATATTTGGCCTTCTAGCAGTGTGTGGGACTTTCTCTATTAGTCCATCTATACTGACCTCCATCAGGTTGCAAACTGAATATAATTTTTTTCTGCATCTAGCTCTGAAAAAATATTTGGCCTTCTAGCAGTGTGTGGGACTTTCTCTATTAGTCCATCTATACTGACCTCCATCAGGTTGCAAATTAAAAATAATTTTTATCTGCATCTACAGTACCTCTGAAAAAATATTTGGGCTTCTAGCTGTGTGCGGGACTTGTTCTATTAGTCCATCTATACTGACCTCCATCAGGTTGCAAATTGAATATAATTTTTTTATGCATCTAGCTCTGAAAAAATATTGGGCTTCTAGCTGTGTGTGGGACTTGTTGTATTAGTCCATCTATACTGACCTCCATCAGGTTGCAATCTGAATATATTTTTTTCTGCATCTACCTCTGAAAAAATATTGGGCTTCTAGCTGTGTGTGGGACTTGTTCTATTAATCCATCTATACAGACCTCCATCAGGTTGCAAACTGAATATATTTTTTTCTGATTCTACCTCTGAAAAAATATGTGGCCTTCTAGCAGTGTGTGGGACTTTCTCTATTAGTCCATCTATACTGACCTCCATCAGGTTACAAATTAAAAATAATTTTTATCTGCATCTAGCTCTGAAAAAATATTTGGCCTTCTAGCAGTGTGTGGGACTTTCTCTATTAGTCCATCTATACTGACCTCCATCAGGTTGCAAACTGAATATATTTTTTTTCTGCATCTACCTCTGAAAAAATATTGGGCTTGTAGCTGTGTGTGGGACTTGTTCTATTAATTCATCTATACAGACCTCCATCAGGTTGCAAACTGAATAAAAAAATTTTCTGCATCTACCTCTGAAAAAATATTTGGGCTTCTAGCTGTGTGTGGGACTTGTTCTATTAGTCCATCTATACTGACCTCCATCAGGTTGCAAATTGAATATAATTTTTTTCTGCATCTAACCCAGCCAATAGTTTTGGCCTAATACCACAGTTTGGCCACTCAGCTCTGCTCGGTTCCCATCCATTGTTTTTTTGTGCAAACAACTCCAGAGTTGTGAATTAGTTAACCACCAAAATGAGTGGAAAAAGGCCTGCTGCTGGTGGAAAGGGGAATAGGCGTGTTGGGAAGGGGAAAAAAGGTTGTGTCCGTGGGGTAGGTGTTAAAGCAACAGTAACATCTGCAGAAGAAAGACCATCTTCCAGCCAAACTAAAATGTCTACTTCTTTTAGCGGACAATGTGATAAGATCCCTTTCTTACGGCCACGCCAATCGCTACAAATTCCAGATGAGGCACAAAAACAGCAGGTGCTTCAACGGATATCAAGTGCTCCTTTAAGTGGGCTCTCCTCCACATCAACTTCAACATCACAAATACTCCAGTCCTCAAAGGTGTCACCCCAATCGCACTTGCTTCCTCACAGCTCCCAAATCTCCAGCTGCCCGTCTGAGTATGAGGTAGAACAGATGGTTGAGTCTGCAGAGCTGTTTACTCATACTATAGCCTGGGAATCAGAGGTCGACTCCAGCGCTTCTGTAAATCCAGACGAGGAAATGATCTGCACTGATGCCCAGAATCTTTATGAGTCGGATCCAGGACCAGACGCAGAAGGTTCTGACCATAATGTAGACCCTCATTCCCAAACTGTAACTCCTGTTGGTGGAGACAATGAGGAAGACGATGATAAGACTCAAATACCTGATTGGAGCGACAACTTTAGTTTTTTGTCAGGGCAGGAACAGGTTGGCTCTGAGGACGACGGGTGTGATAACGCACAGGGTGATGATGATGAGGTTGGAGATCCCACTTACTGTCAACCCACAGTCAGCCAAGAGATGAGGTCAGCAGAGGAGGTGGAGGAAGATGCTAGTGACGACGAGGTCAGGTTGCGCCTTCCTGGACAGAGACGTAGTACTGGAAGCACGTCAACAACTGCATCCTCAAACACAACTCTGCCTCTCACCACAAGTCGTGGTGGCTCTTCAGGTCGCATGGGTGCTAAGCCTTGCATAGCCTGGGCATTTTTTCAGATCGATAAAGATGACCCAACTCGTGTTATCTGTAACATTTGTCAGCAAAAGCTAAGTAGAGGCCAAAAAATACATAGTTTGAGTACTTCATGCATGAACCGGCACATGGACATGAAGCATAAGTTGCAGTGGGAAGCTCAGTGTGCTACAATGCGGCCTAGCCGGCCGGGCCAACCACCGTCTGCCATATCTTGTGCATCCGCGGCCTCTTCATCCTCTGTGACTGGGGGGACAGCAGTCACACCTGTTTTGGGGCGCAGACCTGCCACCTCTTTACCCGCAACAGCCAGCGTGATTGGCAGGTCATCATTTTCTTTGGAGGTGGTAACACCAGCTGGTGTTGAGCGCTGTCCGACATCGATAGCACCACCTTTGGATCAAGGCAACCTAACATGTCCGTCTGCACCTTCCTCACAGACCGGCAGTTTGCCGGGGACACCCTTATCAACCCCGTCTAAGCACAATAGCCAGCCCTCGGTCCCTCAGATGTGGACAAGTTAAAGACCATTTCCTCCTAGCCATGAGAAAGCAAAGAGGTTGAATTTCACCATCTGCAAGCTCTTGGCTACAGAAATGCTGCCTTTCCGCCTGGTGGACACAGAGGATTTTCGAGACCTTATGTCCGTCGCAGTGCCCCAGTACCAGATGCCCAGTCGGCACTACTTCTCAAAGAAAGGTGTGCCTGCGCTCCACCAGCATGTCACACACAACATCACCGCTTCTTTTAGAAACTCTGTGTGTGACAGGGTGCATTTCACCACAGACACTTGGACGAGTAGGCATGGACAGGGGCGTTACATGTCGCTGACTGGGCACTGGGTAACTATGGTGACAGCAGGACAAGGGGCTGCTGTCCAAGTCTTGCCGTCCCCACGAGTTGTGCGTCAATCCTCTTTATGTCAAAGTTCCTCCACTGCTTCTGCCTCCTCAACCTCCTCTCGGTCTTCCACCTGCACCCAAAGCCTGTCTGGTCATGCCACAAGCTTTCTAACTGCGCAGAAGGGTTCCTGCACACCTCCTTACTATGCTGGCAGTAGGGCTCAACGTCATCAGGCGGTTTTTACATTGAAATGTCTGGGAAATGTGAGTCACACAGCTGAGGAGTTGTGGTCAGCTCTGGAGAACCAATTTCATGAATGGTTGTCTCCACTGGACCTGAAACCAGGGAAGGCCGTGTGCGACAATGCTGCAAACCTGGGTGCGGCCCTTCGCCGGGGCAATGTCACACACGTGCCTTGTATGGCTCACGTGTTGAACCTGGTTGTCCAGCAATTTTCAGCCCACTATCCCAGACTAGATGGCCTTCTGCAGAGGGCACGGTCGCTGTGTGCTCACTTCCGCCATTCGCATCCCGCAGCTCAGCGACTTACATCTCTACAGAAGTCGTTGGGCCTGCCACTTCACCGGCTAAAATGCGATATGCCTACTAGGTGGAATTCAACTCTGCACATGTTGCAGCGACTGTGGCAGCACCGACAAGCCCTGGTGCAATACGTTCTGACGTATAGCCTGGGCCAACGAGATCCAGAGGTGGGGCAAATCATGCTGGAGGAGTGGTCTCAGATCAGGGACCTATGCACCCTTCTGCACAGTTTTGAAATGGCGACGAAGATGTTTAGTGCTGACGATGCCATTATCAGCATGACTATTCCGGTGATTTACATGCTGGAGCACATGTTAAACAGAATTCGGAGTCAGGTGGTGGCACAAGAGGAGGTGGAGGAAGTAGAGGAGGAGGAGTTGTATGCGGAAGGGCTAACATCTGCAAGGTCCAGACGGTCGGCAGCACCAAGGCGGCAGGCATGTGAGGGTGGGGGTGATGGTTTTACCAGGGCGCATGGTAGCAGCCAAACTAGTGAGGAAGGTGCAGGAGCCCAGGAAGAAGTTGGGGATGAACTGATGGAAGACTCATCAGATGAGGGAGACCTTGATCACATTTCTGTTGTGCGAGGTTGGGGGGAGAGGACAGAGGAAGGAAGCATGATTGTTACCTCGCCACCAACACAACAGGGACTTGGTGCTCCTGGATGCGCAACACACATGAGTGCCTTCTTGCTGCACTACCTGCAACATGACCCTCGAATTGTGAGAATTAGAAATAATCCTGACTACTGGGTTGCCACACTGTTAGATCCCCGGTACAAAAGTAAATTTGCAGAAATTACTCCTGCCATAGAAAGGGATGCACACATGCAGGAGTATCAGCAGAGACTGTTGCAGAATCTTACATGTGCTTTTCCACAAAATACCAGTGGTGCACGTAGTGAATCTCACAGTTCCAACTTGCCAACCGTGGGACCGTCAAGTGTTCAGCACTCAAACCGTAACAGAACCACAGTACAGTATCTGCTGGTAACATCAATTTTGCGGAATCAATTCACCACTTTTTTAGCCCATCCTTTGCAAGGCCACAGGAGACAAGAAGTCTGACACATAGTCAATGCCTAGAGACGATGGTACAGGAGTATCTCCAAGTAAACATTGAAGCCATGACTGTGTCACTGGACCCTTGCTCTTTTTGGGCTTCCAATCTGGATAAATGGCCGGAGCTAGCCACTTACGCCTTGGAGATCTTGTCATGCCCCGCAGCCAGCGTTCTGTCTGAACGTGTGTTCAGCGCTGCTGGTGGTGTGCTGACAGATAAGCGCACGCGGCTCTCCACTGATAATGTAGACAGAATCACGTTCATAAAGATGAACAAATCATGTATCCGAAACGACTTTTCTACCCCTGTGTCATCCTGGGGAGAGTAAAAGCTTGATGATTGGTTAAAATCACCCTACCAACCATTTTAAGCTTTCAAATTACTAATCATGTTTATCTGTATCTTGGCTGGAAAATAATTTGGGCTTTGTAGCAGTGTGCAGCACTGATTCTATTAGGCCATCTATAATAAGCTCCACCAGATTTAAAATTACTAATCATGTTTATCTGTATCTTGACTGGAAAATAATTTGGGCTTTGTAGCAGTGTGCAGCACTGATCCTATTAGGCCATCTATACTAAAGCTTCACCAGATTTAAAATTAATAATAATTTTTAGCTGCATCTAGCCCGGAAAATAATTTTGGGGCTCCGAGATGCGCAAGACACATAAGTGCCTTCTTGCTGCACTACCTGCAGCATGACCCTCATATTGTCAGAATTCGAAGTAATCATGACTACTGGGTTGCCACACTCTTAGATCCCCCAAACTTTTCGATCAACCTTTTCATTTTAATAAAGACCAAAAAAATGGTCATTTTTGAAATTATAAGCATTAGCAGGTTGTTAGAAACTGAAATCAAACAGTTTTCAACTCAAAACTTTATTCTAGGTGATGTTACATTTTCACATAGGACCCCTTGTTCGAAAGGAGCTTCTGAACTCTCTCGTCCATTGAATTTGTCAGGTTTTGGATGGTTTCTGCTTCAATTGTTTTGCATGAGGACAGAATACCCTCCCAGAGCTGTTGCTTAGATGTGAACTGCCTCCCGCCATCATAGACACTCCTTTTAATGATGCTCCAAAGGTTCTGAATGGGGTAGAGGTCAGGGGAGCATGGGGGTCACACCATAAGTTTGTCCCCTTTTATGCCCATATCAGCCAGAGATGCAGATGTTTTATGTGCAGCATGAGATGGTGCATTATCATGCAAAAAAATGATCATGCTGTGAAATACACGGTTCTTCTTCTTGAACCATGGCAGGAAGTGCTGTTTGAGAAAATCCACATACATTATGGAGTTCATCTTTAGCGCCTTCAGGGATCCTAAAGGGGCCGACAATCTCTCTCCCCATGATTCCAGCCCAAAACATTACTCCACCTCCTCCTTGTTGGCGCTGTAGCCGTGTTTGCGTGGGGTGTCCATCAACCAGCCATCCTCCACTCCATCCATCTGGACCATCGAGCGCTGCACGGCACTCATCCGTGAACAAAACAGTTTTGAAATCAGTCTTCATGTAATGTTTGGCCCACTGGAGCCGTTTCTGCTTGTGTGAAGTGGATAGAGGAGGTCGACAGGATGGCGTATGCACAGCTGCAAACCTCTGAAGGACCCTGCATCTTGTTGTTCGGGGGACGTTGGAGGCACCAGCAGCTTCAAAAACTTGTCTGCTGCTATGACAAGGCTTTTTTGCCACTGCTCTTTCAACCTGACGTAATTGCCTGTAGGAAAGAGTCCTCAATTTGCCCTTATCAGCACGCACACGTGTGTACTGTGAATCAGCTACATACTTCTTGATTGCCAAGACACTTCATCCTGATCATCGCACAATGTTGATTGTAGTCATGCCTTGACCTAAACACTCCACAATTTGTTGCTTCTCAGCAGCCGACACATCCTTTTTCTTTCCCATTTTGGCAGAAAATGTAGGCTGCTTAATAATGTGAGACAGCCTTCTTAAGTAGTCTTGCCTTTCATTGGACACACCTGCCAAACTAATTAGCACAGGTGTCTGCAATTGCTTACAGTGATATAAAGAGCCCTGACACACATCACCATCAATGAGTTTAACTGACAAACAAACAAATTCTTCCCTTATCACTCCTAAACACTTTTTGCATAATAATTTGGAACACAGTGTACATGTGCTTTTCCACAAAACACCAGTGGTTCACGTAGTGAATCTTACAGTTCTAACTTGCCAACCGTGGTCTGTATGGAGTTGTTCAATAAAGGGCCCAAAATTAAGATAACATAGATGGGAGAGGTCTCTATGAATAGGAATTCCTAAGTATTTGATACCCTGTGAGGGCCAGGCAAAGGGAAAGTTGGACTGGATGGAATCCTATATGGATTTGGGGAGGGAGACATCGAGGGCCTCAGACTTCACTGCATTGATTTTAAAATTTGACGATGTAACAAAGTGATCTATTTCAGCCATGGATCCATGGATGGATATATGTGATTGAGTGATATATACTAGGACATCATCAGCAAATAGAGAGCACTTGTACTCGGTGCCTCCCACCTCAATCCACCTAATATTGGGGTTATGGCGAATTGATGAGAGCAGGTGCTCCGTCACTAGGATGTATAAGAGAGGGGACAGAGAACATCCCTGCCTTGTCCCATTGGTGATTGTGAAAGGTGATGAAAATGTTCTGACGCGCCCCCTGGGCCTTGGGACACCCGGAGCCGGACCCTTTTTGGTGGATGCTGGTGGCTGTAGTCTCCGTGGCGGCGACCCGGTTCCGTGGCTCAGGTCGGTCAAACCAGTGGCGGAACTATTTATGTGGTTTTGATGTTTAAATGTCCTACTACGCCACCCGTGGATTGCGATCAGAGTGAACCGCCGCTCCAGGGCAGACCGCTGAGGCTGGTGTTGTGGGTGCAGCAGAGCGTAGCATAACTCCCCATGGGAGGAGTATAGCCTCAGGGCAGTGTATGCGGAGGATGGGGGTGATGGTGCAGGGCAGCAGCAGTAACGACACGGAGTCAGTGATGCAGTCCAGGGCCTTTACTCACAGTTCTTATTATCCAGACCACGTCTGCAGGTAACGGCTGCCCACGTCGTACTGTGCTCACCAGGTGAGGGGCTCAGACAACTCCCAGATAACTTTGGAGCGCTTCACAGGACCCCCTTTGTGTGTCCTTTGTCTGGCCTTTCTTACCAACCCTTCTGTCCGGCTGCCTCGGGCCTCCTCTTGGTAAACTTGGCGCCAGTTTCCCTGACCCTATGTGGTGCCTTCCTAGCGGGTGTAGCGAGGGGCTGCGCCACATAAAATGTCACAGCCTCCTGTTTCTAGCTGAGGGTCGTTTCCTGCCTCCACTAGTTTCGGGGACCGGTCTCCCCCTTTGGCCTGACCCCTCCACGCAGGTGGATTCGGGCGTGCGGTGGCGACTCGCCCATCCGTACCCCTGGGATCCCTTTGTTCCTCGTTCCTGGAGCCTTCTCCGCTCCTCTTCCTTCCTTCTCCCTCTTCCAGGCCTGGTCCTCTGTTACTAGGCCCGCCTCCGGAGCAGAGCTCATGCAGAGCCCCTGCTCCCTGCCACTTCTGCTCAGACTTCTCTGCACTGAACTAAGATGGTGCCCACCTTTTATACTCCCTTCTCAATGCACCCAGGAACTGCTTCCTCCCTGCTCCTGCACTACAGGGTTCCCCTTCCTCAGTGTTCCCTCCCCCCACTCCAGCCAGGGACAGGGACTGTCGTGCCCATCTCAGGGGCATATTGGTCGCCCTGCCCCACGGCAATGAGGTGTAATGCATGCAGGTGTCGGGTCCTGATCCACACTACATCCTTACCTGAGAGTGAGATATCACACCTCTGGGTGAGGTGCAATACCTCTGTAGCAACCGAGCCCTCAGGGTGCTACAGTTCCATTTATCTTCAGCCTAGGTGACGTATTGTGATACAGGGCCGTGATTTTGGCTATAAAAGGGTCCCCTAGACCCCTACCCCAAGCTTTTTAAGAGAATCATATATGGCGTGCCAGGAGACTCTATGGAATGCTTTCTCAGCATCCAACGAGAGTATCTAATTACAAATTTTTAACTGCATCTAGCCCAGGAAATACTTTGTGCCTAGTAGCAGTGTCTGCTAGTCAGCGGATTAGCCCGGCTGTTAAGCAAGCTACACCACCTGTAGTTTGGACACTTAATTTTTTCAAAGGAAATGCTTCGGGACCACGGGATACTCAGTGAAGAGCATCAGGAGGCACCCCAAGGCATAGGGGCTGGGACTGGCAGTAGGATGCCTTGCGGTGGACAGCCGAGCTCGATCCTTATAAAAGCTTTTTAACTGCAGCAGCTTTAGTGGACGCTACTGGAGCTGGAATTACGCGGCTGCTGGCATGAGACTTGCCCTCCAATAGATCCTTGTAAATGGATTTAAAGTGTATTTATTCAAATTAGAGAGACAATTTAAATTAAAAAGCTTAGAGTTGCCTCCGCCACAGGGGGACTCGCTCGACCCATCAGCGGACAGGCACCAGTATTGGGAGGGGGGGGCTGGCCATCAGGGTTCACCGCGGCTCTGGCACAAACCCGGCGACGCGGACGTGGCACGGGCAGGAGCGGACTGAACGTGTCGGCTTCTCACTTTTTGGATTTTAGAAGGGCATGACATGCCTATATCTGTGTCTCCCCCTCCTTTTACTCCTCCACCTCTTTTCTTTTCACATGACTATATGTACTTGTCACTTTTCCATGTATTAGTTGTGTCTTCTGAGCAGTTTGTCAGCTTTTGGACACCTTTGAAGGTGTTTTCTATGTGTTTCTAAGTGTTTTTGTTTGCCTGCCATTGGTTTTAACGGTGTTCGAAGGTGTTCGACGAACAGTTCGACGAACAGTTCGGCGAACAGACGGGTGTTCGACGAACCGAACCGAACTCGAACACTACGGGGGTGGCTCAACACTTGTAAAGACTAATTGTAATTGCAGTCCTTTTCAGGACTAGGTTACATCAGTTCGTATCAGTTTTTGCCAGGCAGGTCTGTGCCAGTGCTGTGCAAGTTTTTTTCACAGCATTTGGCTGAATCTTGCAAAGCTAATCCTTTTTGGCCTATTGCAGAGTGTGTTAGTCAGTGGAGTAGCCTATCTGTGTTGCAAGATATACCACCTGTGTATATAATACCAATTTTTTTACTGCACCTAGTGAAGTAAAATCTTTTGGGCATAGCATCATTCTATTAGTCCATCTATACTGACCTCCATCAGGTTGCAAATTGAATATAATTTTTTTCTGCATCTAGCTCTGAAAAAATATTTGGGCTTCTAGCAGTGTGTGGGACTTGTTCTATTACTCCATCTATACTGACCTCCATCAGGTTGCAAACTGAATATAATTTTTTTCTGCATCTAGCTCTGAAAAAATATTTGGCCTTCTAGCAGTGTGTGGGACTTGTTCTATTAGTCCATCTATACTGACCTCCATCACGCTGCAAATTCAAAATAATTTTTTGTCTGCATCTAGCTCTGAAAAAATATTTGGCCTTCTAGCAGTGTGTGGGACTTTCTCTATTAGTCCATCTATATTGACCTCCATCAGGTTGCAAATTAAAAATAATTTTTATCTGCATCTACCTCTGAAAAAATATTTGGGCTGCTAGCTGTCTGTGGGACTTGTTCTATTAGTCCATCTATACTGACCTCCATCAGGTTGCAAACTGAATATAATTTTTTTCTGCATCTAGCTCTGAAAAAATATTTGGCCTTCTAGCAGTGTGTGGGACTTTCTCTATTAGTCCATATATACTGACCACCATCAGGTTGCAAATTAAAAATAATTTTTATCTGCATCTAGCTCTGAAAAAATATTTGGCCTTCTAGCAGTGTGTGGGACTTTCTCTATTAGTCCATCTATACTGACCCCATCAGGTTGCAAATTCAAAATAATTTTTTGTCTGCATCTAGCTCTGAAAAAATATTTGGCCTTCTAGCAGTGTGTGGGACTTTCTCTATTAGTCCATCTATACTGACGTCCATCAGGCTGCAAATTAAAAATAATTTTTATCTGCATCTACCTCTGAAAAAATATTTGGCCTTCTAGCTGTGTGTGGGACTTTCTCTATTAGTCCATCTATACTGACCTCCATCAGGTTGCAAACTGAATATAATTTTTTTCTGCATCTAGCTCTGAAAAAATATTTGGCCTTCTAGTAGTGTGTGGGACTTTATCTATTAGTCCATCTATACTGACCTCCATCAGGTTGCAAATTAAAAATAATTTTTATCTTCATCTAGCTCTGAAAAAATATTTGGCCTTCTAGCAGTGTGTGGGACTTTCTCTATTAGTCCATCTATACTGACCTCCATCAGGTTGCAAATTAAAAATAATTTTTTGTCTGCATCTAGCTCTGAAAAAATATTTGGCCTTCTAGCAGTGTGTGGGACTTTCTCTATTAGTCCATCTATACTGACCTCCATCAGGTTGCAAATTAAAAATAATTTTTATCTGCATCTACCTCTGAAAAAATATTTGGCCTTCTAGCTGTGTGTGGGACTTGTTCTATTAGTCCATCTATACTGACCTCCATCAGGTTGCAAACTGAATATAATTTTTTTCTGCATCTAGCTCTGAAAAAATATTTGGCCTTCTAGCAGTGTGTGGGACTTTCTCTATTAGTCCATCTATACTGACCTCCATCAGGCTGCAAATTAAAAATAATTTTTATCTGCATCTACCTCTGAAAAAATATTTGGCATTCTAGCTGTGTGTGGGACTTATTCTATTAGTCCATCTATACAGACCTCCATCAGGTTACAGACCTCCATCAGGTTGCAAACTGAATATAATTTTTTTCTGCATCTAGCTCTGAAAAAATATTTGGCCTTCTAGCAGTGTGTGGGACTTTCTCTATTAGTCCATCTATACTGACCTCCATCAGGTTGCAAATTAAAAATAATTTTTATCTGCATCTAGCTCTGAAAAAATATTTGGCCTTCTAGCAGTGTGTGGGACTTTCTCTATTAGTCCATCTATACTGACCTCCATCAGGTTGCAAATTAAAAATAATTTTTTGTCTGCATCTAGCTCTGAAAAAATATTTGGCCTTCTAGCAGTGTGTGGGACTTTCTCTATTAGTCCATCTATACTGACCTCCATCAGGTTGCAAATTAAAAATAATTTTTATCTGCATCAACCTCTGAAAAAATATTTGGCCTTCTAGCTGTGTGTGGGACTTGTTCTATTAGTCCATCTATACTGACCTCCATCAGGTTGCAAACTGAATATAATTTTTTTCTGCATCTACCTCTGAAAAAATATTTGGTATTCTAGCTGTGTGTGGGACTTTCTCTATTAGTCCATCTATACTGACCTCCATCAGGCTTCAAATTAAAAATAATTTTTATCTGCATCTACCTCTGAAAAAATATTAGGTATTCTAGCTGTGTGTGGGACCTGTTCTATTAGTCCATCTATACTGACCTCCATCAGGTTGCAAACTGAATGTAATTTTTTTCTGCATCTAGCTCTGAAAAAATATTTGGCCTTCTAGCAGTGTGTGGGACTTTCTCTATTAGTCCATCTATACTGACCTCCATCAGGTTGCAAATTAAAAATATTTTTTTTTCTGCATCTAGCTCTGAAAATATATTTGGCCTTCTAGCAGTGTGTGGGACTTTCTCTATTAGTCCATCTATACTGACCTCCATCAGGTTGCAAATTCAAAATAATTTTTTGTCTGCATCTAGCTCTGAAAAAATATTTGGCCTTCTAGCAGTGTGTGGGTCTTTCTCTATTAGTCCATCTATACTGACCTCCATCAGGCTGCAAATTAAAAATAATTTTTATCTGCATCTACCTCTGAAAAAATATTTGGCCTTCTAGCTGTGTGTGGGACTTGTTCTATTAGTCCATCTATACTGACCTCCATCAGGTTGCAAACTGAATATAATTTTTTTCTGCATCTAGCTCTGAAAAAATATTTGGCCTTCTAGCACTCTGTGGGACTTTCTCTATTAGTCCAATCTAAACTGACCTCCATCAGGTTGCAAATTAAAAATAATTTATATCTGCATCTAGCTCTGAAAAAAATATTTGGCCTTCTAGCAGTGTGTGGGACTTTCTCTATTAGTCCATCTATACTGACCTCCATCAGGTTGCAAATTAAAAATAATTTTTTGTCTGCATCTACCTCTCAAAAAATATTTGGCCTTCTAGCTGTGTGTGGGACTTGTTCTATTAGTCCATCTATACTGACCTCCATCAGGTTGCAAACTGAATATAATTTTTTTCTGCATCTAGCTCTGAAAAAATATTTGGCCTTCTAGCACTGTGTGGGACTTTCTCTATTAGTCCATCTATACTGACCTCCATCAGGCTGCAAATTAAAAATAATTTTTATCTGCATCTACCTCTGAAAAACTATTTGGCCTTCTAGCTGTGTGTGGGACTTGTTCTATTAGTCCATCTATACTGACCTCCATCAGGTTGCAAACTGAATATAATTTTTTTCTGCATCTAGCTCTGAAAAAATATTTGGCCTTCTACCACTGTGTGGGACTTTCTCTATTAGTCCATCTATACTGACCTCCATCAGGCTGCAAATTAAAAATAATTTTTATCTGCATCTACCTCTGAAAAAATATTTGGCCTTCTAGCTGTGTGTGGGACTTGTTCTATTAGTCCATCTATACTGACCTCCATCAGGTTGCAAACTGAATATAATTTTTTTCTGCATCTAGCTCTGAAAAAATATTTGGCCTTCTAGCAGTGTGTGGGACTTTCTCTATTAGTCCATCTATACTGACCTCCATCAGGTTGCAAATTAAAAATAATTTATATCTGCATCTAGCTCTGAAAAAATATTTGGCCTTCTAGCAGTGTGTGTGACTTTCTCTATTAGTCCATCTATACTGACCTCCATCAGGTTGCAAATTAAAAATAATTTTTTTCTGCATCTAGCTCTGAAAAAATATTTGGCCTTCTAGCAGTGTGTGGGACTTTCTCTATTAGTCCATCTATACTGACCTCCATCAGATTGCAAATTAAAAATAATTTTTTATCTGCATCTAGCTCTGAAAAAATATTTGGCCTTTTTGCAGTGTGTGGGACTTTCTCTATTAGTCCATCTATACTGACCTCCATCAGGTTGCAAATTCAAAATAATTTTTTGTCTGCATCTAGCTCTGAAAAAATATTTGGCCTTCTAGCAGTGTGTGGGACTTTCTCTATTAGTCCATCTATACTGACCTCCATCAGGCTGCAAATTAAAAATAATTTTTATCTGCATCTACCTCTGAAAAAATATTTGGCTTTCTAGCTGTGTGTGGGACTTGTTCTATTAGTCCATCTATACTGACCTCCATCAGGTTGCAAACTGAATATAATTTTTTTCTGCATCTAGCTCTGAAAAAATATTTGGCCTTCTAGCAGTGTGTGGGACTTTCTCTATTAGTCCATCTATACTGACTTCCAGCAGGTTGCAAACTGAATATATTTTTTTTCTGCATCTACCTCTGAAAAAATATTGGGCTTCTAGCTGTGTGTGGGACTTGTTCTATTAATCCATCTATACAGACCTCCATCAGGTTGCAAATTGAATATAATTTTTTTCTACATCTAACCCAGCCAATCGTTTTGGCCTAATACCACAGTTTGGCCACTCAGCTCTGCTTGGTTCCCATCCATTGTTTTTTTGTGCAAACAACTCCAGAGTTGTGAATTAGTTAACCACCAAAATGAGTGGAAAAAGGCCTGCTGCTGGTGGAAAGGGGAATAGGTGTGTTGGGAAGGGGAAAAAAGGTTGTGTTCATGGGGTAGGTGTTAAAGCAACAGTAACATCTGCAGAAGAAAGACCATCTTCCAGCCAAACTAAAATGTCTACTTCTTTTAGCGGACAATGTGATAAGATCCCTTTCTTACGGCCACGCCAATCGCTACAAATTCCAGATGAGGCACAAAAACAGCAGGTGCTTCAACGGATATCAAGTGCTCCTTTAAGTGGGCTCTCCTCCACATCAACTTCAACATCACAAATACTGCAGTCCTCAAAGGTGTCACCCCAATCGCACTTGCTTCCTCACAGCTCCCAAATCTCCAGCTGCCCGTCTGAGTATGAGGTAGAACAGATGGTTGAGTCTGCAGAGCTGTTTACTCATACTATAGCCTGGGAATCAGAGGTCGACTCCAGCGCTTCTGTGAATCCAGACGAGGAAATGATCTGCACTGATGCCCAGAATCTTTATGAGTTGGATCCAGGACCAGACGCAGAAGGTTCTGACCATAATGTAGACCCTCATTCCCAAACTGTAACTCCTGTTGGTGGAGACAATGAGGAAGACGATGATGAGACTCAAATACCTGATTAGAGCGACAACTTTAGTTTTTTGTCAGGGCAGGAACAGGTTGGCTCTGAGGATGACGGGTGTGATAACGCACAGGGTGATGATGATGAGGTTGGAGATCCCACTTACTGTCAACCCACAGTCAGCCAAGAGATGAGGTCAGCAGAGGAGGTGGAGGAAGATGCTAGTGACGACGAGGTCAGGTTGCGCCTTCCTGGACAGAGACTTAGTACTGGAAGCACGTCAACAACTGCATCCTCAAACACAACTCTGCCTCTCACCACAAGTCGTGGTGGCTCTTCAGGTCGCATGGGTGCTAAGCCTTGCATAGCCTGGGCATTTTTTCAGATCAATAAAGATGACCCAACTCGTGTTATCTGTAACATTTGTCAGCAAAAGCTAAGTAGAGGCCAAAAAATACATAGTTTGAGTACTTTATGCATGAACCGGCACATGGACATGAAGCATAAGTTGCAGTGGGAAGCTCAGTGTGCTACAATGCGGCCTAGCCGGCCGGGCCAACCACCGTCTGCCATATCTTGTGCATCCGCGGCCTCTTCATCCTCTGTGACTGGGGGGACAGCAGTCACACTGGTTTTGGGGCGCAGACCTGCCACCTCTTTACCCGCAACAGCCAGCGTGATTGACAGGTCATCATTTTCTTTGGAGGTGGTAACACCAGCTGGTGTTGAGCGCTGTCCGACATCGATAGCACCACCTTTGGATCAAGGCAACCTAACATGTCCGCCTGCATATTCCTCACAGACCGGCAGTTTGCCGGGGACACCCTTATCAACCCCGTCTAAGCACAATAGCCAGCCCTCGGTCCCTCAGATGTGGACAAGTAAAAGACCATTTCCTCCTAGCCATGATAAAGCTAAGAGGTTGAATTTCACCATCTGCAAGCTCTTGGCTACAGAAATGCTGCCTTTCCGCCTGGTGGACACAGAGGATTTTCGAGACCTTATGTCCGTCGCAGTGCCCCAGTACCAGATGCCCAGTCGGCACTACTTCTCAAAGAAAGGTGTGCCTGTGCTCCACCAGCATGTCACACACAACATCACCGCTTCTTTGAGAAACTCTGTGTGTGACAGGGTGCATTTCACCACAGACACTTGGACGAGTAGGCATGGACAGGGGCGTTACATGTCGCTGACTGGGCACTGGGTAACTATGGTGACAGCAGGACAAGGGGCTGCTGTCCAAGTCTTGCCGTCCCCACGAGTTGTGCGTCGATCCTCTTTATGTCAAAGTTCCTCCACTGCTTCTGCCTCCTCAACCTCCTCTCGGTCTTCCACCTGCACCCAAAGCCTGTCTGGTCATGCCACAAGCTTTCTAACTGCGCAGAAGGGATCCTGCACACCTCCTTACTATGCTGGCAGTAGGGCTCAACGTCATCAGGTGGTTTTTACTTTGAAATGTCTGGGAAATGTGAGTCACACAGCTGAGGAGTTGTGGTCAGCTCTGGAGAACCAATTTCATGAATGGTTGTCTCCACTGGACCTGAAACCAGGGAAGGCCGTGTGCGACAATGCTGCAAACCTGGGTGCGGCCTTTCGCCGGGGCAATGTCACACACGTGCCTTGTATGGCTCACGTGTTGAACCTGGTTGTCCAGCAATTTTTAGCCCACTATCCCAGACTAGATGACCTTCTGCAGAGGGCACGGTCGCTGTGTGCTCACTTCCGCCGTTCGCATCCCGCAGTTCAGCGACTTACATCTCTACAGAAGTCATTGGGCCTGCCACTTCACCGGCTAAAATGCGATGTGCCTACCCGGTGGAATTCAACTCTGCACATGTTGCAGCGACTGTGGCAGCACCGACAAGCCCTGGTGCAATACGTTCTGACGTATAGCCTGGGCCAACGAGATCCAGAGGTGGGGCAAATCACGCTGGAGGAGTGGTCTCAGATCAGGGACCTATGCACCCTTCTGCACAGTTTTGAAATGGCGACGAAGATGTTTAGTGCTGACGATGCCATTATCAGCATGACTATTCCAGTGATTTACATGCTGGAGCACATGTTAAACAGAATTCGGAGTCAGGTGGTGGCACAAGAGGAGGTGGAGGAAGTAGAGGAGGAGGAGTTGTATGCGGAAGGGCTAACATCTGCAAGGTGCAGACGGTCGGCAGCACCAAGGCGGCAGGCATGTGAGGGTGGGGGAGATGGTTTTACCAGGGCGTATGGTAGCAGCCAAACTAGTGAGGAAGGTGCAGGAGCCCAGGAAGAAGTGGAGGACGAACTGATGGAAGACTCATCAGATGAGGGAGACCTTGATCACATTTCTGTTGTGCGAGGTTGGGGGGAGAGGACAGAGGAAGGAAGCATGATTGTTACCTCGCCACCAACACAACAGGGACTTGGTGCTCCTGGATGCGCAACACACATGAGTGCCTTCTTGCTGTACTACCTGCAACATGACCCTCGAATTGTGAGAATTAGAAATAATCCTGACTACTGGGTTGCCACACTGTTAGATCCCCGATACAAAAGTAAATTTGCAGAAATTATTCCTGCCATAGAAAGGGATGCACACATGCAGGAGTATCAGCAGAGACTGTTGCAGAATCTTACATGTGCTCTTCCACAAAACACCAGTGGTGCACGTAGTGAATCTCACAGTTCCAACTTGCTAACCGTGGGACCGTCAAGTGTTCAGCACTCAAACCGTAATAGAACCACAGTATCTGCTGGTAACATCAATTTTACGGAATCATTTCACCACTTTTTTAGCCCATCCTTTGCAAGGCCACAGGAGACAAGAAGTCTGACACATAGTCAACGCCAAAAGACGATGGTACAGGAGTATCTCCAAGTAAACATTGAAGCCATGACTGTGTCACTGGACCCTTGCTCTTTTTGGGCTTCCAATCTGGATAAATGGCCGGAGCTAGCCACTTACGCCTTGGAGATCTTGTCATGCCCTGCAGCCAGCGTTCTGTCTGAACGTGTGTTCAGCGCTGCTGGTGGTGTACTGACAGATAAGCGCACGCAGCTCTCCACTGATAATGTAGACAGACTCACGTTCATAAAGATTAACAAATCATGGATCCGAAACAACTTTTCTACCCCTGTGTCATCCTGGGGAGAGTAAAAGCTTGATGATTGGTTAAAATCACCCTACCAACCGTTTTAAGCTTTCAAATTACTAATCATGTTTATCTGTATCTTGGCTGGAAAATAATTTGGGCTTTGTAGCAGTGTGCAGCACTGATTCTATTAGGCCATCTATAACAAGCTCCACCAGATTTAAAATTACTAATCATGTTTATCTGTATCTTGACTGGAAAATAATTTGGGCTTTGTAGCAGTGTGCAGCACTGATCCTATTAGGCCATCTATACTAAGCTCCACCAGATTTAAAATTAATAATAATTTTTAGCTGCATCTAGCCCGGAAAATAATTTTGGGGCTCCGAGATGCGCAAGACACATAAGTGCCTTCTTGCTGCACTACCTGCAACATGACCCTCATATTGTCAGAATTCGAAGTAATCATGACTACTGGGTTGCCACACTCTTAGATCCCCCAAACTTTTCAATCAACCTTTTCATTTTAATAAAGACCAAAAAAATGGTCATTTTGGAAATTATAAGCATTAGCAGGTTATTAGAAACTGAAATCAAACAGTTTTCAACTCAAAACTTTATTCTAGGTGATGTTACATTTTCACATAGGACCCCTTGTTCGAAAGGAGCTTCTGTACTCTCTCGTCCATTGAATTTGTCAGGTTTTGGATGGTTTCTGCTTCAATTGTTTTCCATGAGGACAGAATACCCTCCCAGAGCTGTTTCTTAGATGTGAACTGCCTCCCGCCATCATAGACACTCCTTTTGATGATGCTCCAGAGGTTCTGAATGGGGTAGAGGTCAGGGGAGCATGGGGGTCACACCATAAGTTTGTCCCCTTTTATGCCCATATCAGCCAGAGATGCAGATGTTTTATGTGCAGCATGAGATGGTGCATTATCATGCAAAAAAATGATCTTGCTGTGAAATACACGGTTCTTCTTATTGAACCATGGCAGGAAGTGCTGTTTGGGAAAATCCACATACATTATGGAGTTCATCTTTAGCGCCTTCAGGGATCCTAAAGGGGCCGACAATCTCTCTCCCCATGATTCCAGCCCAAAACATTACTCCACCACCTCCTTGTTAGCGCTGTAGCCGTGTTTGTGTGGGGTGTCCATCAACCAGCCATCCTCCACTCCATCCATCTGGACCATCGAACGCTGCACGGCACTCATAAGTGAACAAAACAGTTTTGAAATCAGTCTTCATGTAATGTTTGGCCCACTGGAGCCGTTTCTGCTTGTGTGAAGTGGATAGAGGAGGTCGACAGGATGGCGTATGCACAGCTGCAAACCTCTGAAGGACCCTGCATCTTGTTGTTCGGGGGACCTTGGAGGCACCAGCAGCTTCAAAAACTTGTCTGCTGCTGTGACAAGGCTTTTTTGCCGCTGCTCTTTTAACCTGACATAATTGCCTGTAGGAAAGAGTCCTCAATTTGCCCTTATCAGCACGCACACGTGTGTACTGTGAATCAGCTACATACTTCTTGATTGCCAAGACACTTCATCCTGATCATCGCACAATGTTGATTGTAGTCATGCCTTGACCTAAACACTCCACAATTTGTTGCTTCTCAGCAGCCGACACATCCTTTTTCTTTCCCATTTTGGCAGAAAATGTAGACTGCTTAATAATGTGAGACAGCCTTCTTAAGTAGTCTTGCCTTTCATTGGACACACCTGCCAAACTAATTAGCACAGGTGTCTGCAATTGCTTACAGTGATATAAAGAGCCCTGACACACATCACCATCAATGAGTTTAACTGACAAACAAACAAATTCTTCCCTTATCACTCCTAAACACTTTTTGCATAATAATTTGGAACACAGTGTACATGTGCTTTTCCACAAAACACCAGTGGTTCACGTAGTGAATCTTACAGTTCTAACTTGCCAACCGTGGTCTGTATGGAGTTGTTCAATAAAGGGCCCAAAATTAAGATAACATAGATGGGAGAGGTCTCTATGAATAGGAATTCCTAAGTATTTGATACCCTGGGAGGGCCAGGCAAAGGGAAAGTTGGACTGGATGGAATCCTATATGGATTTGGGGAGGGAGACATCGAGGGCCTCAGACTTCGCTGCATTGATTTTAAAATTTGACCATGTAACAAAGTGATCTATTTCAGCCATAACAGCATGGATGGATATATGTGATTGAGTGATATATACTAGGACATCATCAGCAAATAGAGAGCACTTGTACTCGGTGCCTCCCACCTCAATCCACCTAATATTGGGGTTATGGCGAACTGATGAGAGCAGGTGCTCCGTCACTAGGATGTATAAGAGAGGGGACAGAGGACATCCCTGCCTTGTCCCATTGGTGATTGTGAAAGGTGATGAAAATGTTCTGATGCACCCCCTGGGCCTTGGGACACCCGGAGCCGGACCCTTTTTGGTGGATGCTGGTGGTTGTAGTCTTCGTGGCGGCGACCCGGTTCCATGGCTCAGGGTGGTCAAACCAGTGGCGGAACTATTTATGTGGTTTTGATGTTTAAATGTCCGACTACGCCACCCGTGGATTGCGGTCAGAGTGAACCGCCGCTGCAGGGCAGACCGCTGAGGCTGGTGTTGTGGGTGCAGCAGAGCGTAGCATAACTCCCCACGGGAGGAGTATAGCCTCAGGGCAGTGTATGCGGAGGATGGGGGTGATGGTGCAGGGCAGCAGCAGTAACGACACGGAGTCAGTGATGCAGTCCAGGGCCTTTACTCACAGTTCTTATTATCCAGACCACGTCTGCAGGTAACGGCTGCCCACGTCGTACTGTGCTCACCAGGTGAGTGGCTCAGACAACACCCAGTTAACTTTGGAGCGCTTCACAGGACCCCCTTTGTGTGTCCTTTGTCTGGCCTTTCTTACCAATCCTTCTGTCCGGCTGCCTCGGGCCTCCTCTTGGTACACTTGGCGCCAGTTTCCCTGACCCTATGTGGTGCCTTCCTAGCGGGTGTAGCGAGGGGCTGCGCCACATAAAATGTCACAGCCTCCGGTTTCTAGCTGAGGGTCGTTTCCTGCCTCCACTGGTTTCGGGGACCGGTCTCCCCCTTTGGCCTGACCCCTCCACGCAGGTGGATTCGGGCGTGCAGTGCCGACTCGCCCGTCCGCACTCCTGGGATCCCTTCATTCCTCGTTCCTGGAGCCTTCTCCGCTCCTCTTCCTTCCTTCTCCCTCTTCCAGGCCTGGGCCTCTGTTACTAGGCCCGCCTCCGGAGCAGAGCTCATGCAGAGAGCCTGCTCCCTGCCACTTCTGCTCAGACTTCTCTGCACTGAACTAAGATTGTGCCCACCTTTTATACTCCCTTCTCAATGCACCCAGGAACTGCTTCCTCCCTGCTCCTGCACTACAGGGTTCCCCTTCCTCAGTGTTCCCTCCCCCCACTCCAGCCAAGGACAGGGACTGTCGTGCCCATCTCAGAGGCATATTGGTCGCCCTGCCCCACGGCAATGTGGTGTAATGCATGCAGGTGTCGGGTCCTGATCCACACTCCATCCTTACCTGAGAGTGAGATATCACACCTCTGGGTGAGGTGCAATACCTCTGTAGCAACCGAGCCCTCAGGGTGCTACAGTTCCATTTATCTTCAGCCTAGGTGACGTATTTTGATACAGGGCTGTGATTTTGGCTATAAAAGGGTCCCCTAGACCCCTACCCCAAGCTTTTTAAGAGAATCATATATGGCGTGCCAGGAGACTCTATGGAATGCTTTCTCAGCATCCAACGAGAGTATCTAATTACAAATTTTTAACTGCATCTAGCCCAGGAAATACTTTGTGCCTAGTAGCAGTGTCTGCTAGTCAGCGGATTATCCCGGCTGTTAAGCAAGCTACACCACCTGTAGTTTAGACACTTAATTTTTTCAAAGGAAATGCTTCGGGACCACTGGATACTCAGTGAAGAGCATCAGAAGGCACCCCAAGGCATAGGGGCTAGGACTGGCAGTAGGATGTCTTGCGGTGGACAGCCAAGCTCGATCCTTATAAAAGCTTTTTAACTGCAGCAGCTTTAGTGGACGCTACTGGAGCTGGAATTACGCGGCTGCTGGCATGAGACTTGCCCTCCAATAGATCCTTGTAAATGGATTTAAAATGTATTCATTCAAATTAGAGAGACAATTTAAATAAAAAAGCTTAGAGCTGCCTCCACCACAGGGGGGCTCGCTCGACCCACCAGCGGACAGGCACCAGTATTGGGAGAGGGAGGCTGGCCGTCAGGGTTCACCGCGGCTCTGGCACAAACCCGACGACACGGAGGTGACACGGGCAGGAGCGGACTGAACGTGTCGGCTTCTCACTTTTTGGATTTTAGAAGGGCATGACATGCCTATATCTGTGTCTCCCCCTCCTTTTGCTCCTCCACCTCTTTTCTTTTCGCATGACTATATGTACTTGTCACTTTTCTATGTGTTAGTTGTGTCTTCTGAGCAGTTTGTCAGCTTTTGGACACCTTTGAAGGTGTTTTCTATGTGTTTCTATGTGTTTTTGTTTTCCTGCCATTGGTTTTAACGGTGTTCGAAGGTGTTCGACGAACAGTTCGACGAACAGTTCGGCGAACACACGGGTGTTCGACGAACCGAACCGAACTCGAACACTACGGGGGTGGCTCAACACTAGTCACTGACTGTTCAGCCTCAAATATATCTATTTAAAAAAGTATTTTATACGCCAGTAAATTAGAACTGTGGTTTTGCAGTTCCACGGGTCAAATCTCTGTATTATTCTGCTTTTTGCATTTTTTGCCGTGAAAAAAAACTGTAATAGTGTCTCGCTGACTGGTCAATCACCAATATATCTGTTTAAAAGATTCTGGTGTACGCCACATAACTATAACTGTGGTTTTGCAGTTCCACGAGTCAAATCTCTGTATTATCCTGTATCTGGCATTTTTTGCCGTAAAAAAAAACTGTAATAGTGTCTCCCTGACTGGTCAGACACCAATATATCTGATTAAAAGAGTCTGGTGTATGCCACACAACTATAAATGTGGTTTTGCAGTTCCACGGGTAAAATCTCTGTATTATCCTGCTTTTTTCATTTTTTGCCGTAAAAAAAACTGTAATAGTGTCTCCCTGACTGGTCAGACACCAATATATCTGTTTAAAGAGTCTGGTGTAGGCCAGAAAAATATAACTGTGGTTTTGCAGTTCCACGGATCAAATCTCTGTATTATCCTGTTTTAGGGATATTTTACCATAAAAAAAAATTGTAATAGTGTCTCCCTGACTGGTCACACACCAATATATCTTTTTAAAAGAGTCTGGTATAGGCCAGAAAAATATAACTGTGGTTTTGCAGTTCAACGGGTCAAATCTCTGTATTATCCACTTTTGGGCCTTTTTTACATAAAAAAAACAGTTTGAGTGTGTTGATGACTGTTCAGCCCCAAATATATCTATTTAAAAAAGTCTCGTATATGCCAGTAAGTTATAACTGTGTTTTTGAAGTTCCACGGGTCAAATCTCTGTATTATCCTGCTTTTTGCATTTTTTACCGTAAAAAAAAACAGTAATAGTGTCTTGCTGACTGTTCAGACACCAATCTATCTGTTTAAAAGAGTCTTGTGTAGGCCATATAAATATAACTGTGGTTTTGCAGTTCCACGGGTCAAATCTCTGTATTATCCTGTTTTTGGCATTTTTTGCCATAAAAAAATACTATAATAGTGTCTCCCTTACTGGTCATACACCAATATATCTGTTTAAAAGAGTCTGGTGTACGCCACATAACTATAACTGTGGTTTTGCAGTTCCACGTGTCAAATCTCTGTATAATCCTGTATCTGGCATTTTTTGCCGTAAAAAAAAACTGTAATAGTGTCTCCTTGACTGGTCAGACACAAATATATCTGTTTGAAAGATTCTGGTGTATGCCACATAACTATAACTGCGGTTTTGCAGTTCCACGCTTCAAATCTCTGTATTATCCACTTTTGGGCATTTTTTACATAAAAAAAACAGTTTCTGTGTGTGGCTGATTTTTCAGCCTCAAATATTTCTATTTAAAAAAGTCTGGCATATGCCAGTAAATTATAACTGTCGTTTGGCAGTTCCACTGTTCAAATCTCTGTATTATCCAGCTTTTGGCCTGTTTTACGTAAAAAAAACAGTAATAGTGTCTCCCTGACTGGTCAGACACCAATATATCTGTTGAAAAGATTCTGGTGTATGCCACATCACTATAACTGTGGTTTTGCAGTTCCATGGGTCAAATCTCTGCATTATCCACTTTTGGACCTTTTCTACATAAAAAAAAACAGTTTGAGTGTGTCGCTGACTGATCAGCCTCAAATATATCTATTTAAAAAAGTCTGGTATACGCCAGTAAATTAGAACTGTGGTTTTGCAGTTCCACTGGTCAAATCTCTGTATTATTCTGCGTTTTGCATTTTTTGCCTTAAAAAAAACTGTAATACTGTCTCCCTGACTAGTCAGACACCAATATATCTATATAAAGAGCCTGGTGTAGGCCAAAAAAATATAACTGTGGTTTTGCAGTTCCACGGGTCAAATCTCTGTATTATCCTGTTTTTGGGATTTTTTGCTGTAAAAAAAAAAAATGGAATAGTGTCTCCCTGACTGGTCAGACACCAATATATCTGTTTAAAAGAGTCTGGTGTAGGCCAGAAAAATATAACTGTGGTTTTGCAGTTCCACGGGTCAAATCTCTGTATTATCCTGCTTTTGGCATTTTTTGCCGTAAAAAAAGCTGTAATAGTGTCTCCCTGACTTGATAGACACCAATATATCTGTTTAAAAGATTCTGGTGTACGCCACATAACTATAACTGTGGTTTTGCAGTTCCACGGGTCAAATCTCTGTATTATCCTGTTTTTGGCATTTTTTACATAAAAAAAACAGTTTGAGTGAGTCGCTGACTGTTCAGCCCCAAATATATCTATTTAAAAAAGTCTGGTATACGCCAGTAAATTAGAACTGTGGTTTTGCAGTTCCACGGATCAAATCTCTGTATTATCCTGCTTTTTGCATTTTTTACCATAAAAAAACAGTAATAATGTCTCCCTGACTGGTCAGAAACTAATATATCTGTCTAAAAGAGTCTAGTTTATGACACATAACTATAACTGTTGTTTTGCAGTTCCACGGGTCAAATCTCTGTATTATCCTGCTTTGGCATTTTTTGCCGTAAAAAAAACTGTAATAGTGTCTCCCTGACTGGTCAGACACAAATATATCTGTTTGAAAGATTCTAGTGAACGCCACATAACTATAACTGTGGTTTTGCAGTTTCTCGCTTTAAATCTCTGTATTATCCACTTTTGGGCCTTTTTTACATAAAAAAAACAGTTTGAGTGTGTGGCTGATTGTTCAGCCTCAAATATTTCTATTTTAAAAAGTCTGGTATAGTCCAGTAAATTAGAACTGTCGTTTTGCAGCTCCACGGGTCAAATCTCTGTATTATCCTGTTTTGGGGATTTTTTGCTGTAAAGAAAAATGGAATAGTGTCTCCCTGACTGGTCAGACACTAATATATCTGTTTAAAAGAGTCTGGAGTAGGCCAGAAAAATATAACTGTGGTTTTGCAGTTCCACGGGTCCAATCTCTGTATTATCCTGCTTTTTGCATTTTTTGCCGTAAAAAAAATAGTAATAGTGTCTCCCTGACTGGTCAGGCACCAATATATCTCTTTAAAGAGTCTGGTGTAGGCCAGAAAAATATAACTGTGGTTTTGCAGTTCCACGGGTCAAATCTCTGTATTATCCTGTTTTTGGCATTTTTTACATTAAAAAAACAGTTTGAGTGAGTCGCTGACTGTTCAGCCCCAAATATATCTATTTAAAAAAGTCTGGTGTATGCCAGTAAATTAGAACTGTGGTTTTGCAGTTCCACGGATAAAATCTCTGTATTATCCTGCTTTTTGCATTTTTTACCATAAAAAAACAGTAATAGTGTCTCCCTGACTGGTCAGAAACTAATATATCTGTCTAAAAGAGTCTGGTTTATGACACATAACTATAACTGTTGTTTTGCAGTTCCACGGGTCAAATCTCTGTATTATCCTGCTTTGGCATTTTTTGCCATAAAAAAAACTGTAATAGTGTCTCCCTGACTGGTTAGGCACCAATATATCTGTTTAAAAGAGTCCGGTGTATGCCACATAACTATAACTGTGGTTTTGCAGTTCCATGGGTCAAATCTCTGTATTATCCTCTTCTGGGCCTTTTTTACATAAAAAAAAACAGTTTCAGTTTGTCGGCGACTGTTCAGCCCCAAATATATCTATTTAAAAGTGTCTGGTATACGCCAGTAAATTAGAACTGTGGTTTTGCAGTTCCATGGGTCAAATCTCTGTATTATCCTGCTTTTTGCATTTTTTGCCTTAAAAAAAACAGTAATAGTGTCTCCCTGACTGTTCAGACACCAATATATCTGTTTAAAAGAGTCTGGTGTAGGCCAGAAAAATATAACTGTTGTTTTTCAGTCCAACGGGTCAAATCTCTGTATTATCCTGTTTTTGGCATTTTTTGCCGTAAAAAAAAACTGTAATAGTGTCTCCCTGTCTGGTCAGAAACCAATATATCTGTCTAAAAGTGTCTGGTTTATGACAAATAACTATAACTGTGGTTTTGCAGTTCCACGCGTCAAATCTCTGTATTATCCTTCTTTTGGCAATTTTTGCCCTAAAAAAAAAATGTAATAGTGTCTCCCTGACTGGTCAGACACCAATATATCTGTTTAAAAGAGTCTGGTGTACGCTACATAACTATAACTGTGGTTTTGCAGTTCCACGGGTCAAATCTCTGTATTATCCTCTTTTGGGCCTTTTTTACTTAAAAAAACAGTTTGAGTGTGTCGCTGACTATTCAGCCCCAAATATATCTATTTAACCGTCGTCCAGCTGAGTAGGTACAATTGTAACTATTCCGTTTTAAAATTGCAATAACTTTTTTTCGAAAAGCCGTAGAGGGCTGAAATTTCGTGACATCTCTGCAGTTTTGGTCCAGAATATATTGTCCAAATTTCAATAAAATATCTCCACCCCCTTCCGAGATAAGGGGTCAAGATATTTTTGCATCCTTAACAAGCTGCATAGGTACAAATATACCCTCATGTATTTTGAATGAAGATAATGCAAGGAAAAAAGAATAATATTTTTTTTAATGATAATGCTATTTTATTATTATAAACAAGTAAAAAAACTGTTCATTTACATTATAAAAGAAAATATAAGAAACTTTTTTAATTGATTTTCTTTGCAAGTAATGCATGCTGTCTTTGCTACCGAGTGTTCATCGCAAATGGGTTTCACACAAACCACACAAGGCTTTCTAGTCTTACGTTATTTTCGCCTCAGGTCTCGGCAGACATAGCAACTACCAACAACAGGGGAGGGTCCACGACTACCATGAGGTATTTGAGGGCCAGCTGCTGCTTGCGATGCTACCAGAATGCATCGTCCTAGCACCATTTCTACTGCACCTCGAAGAAAATGGTTTCTCATCATCATTCGGTTTGTACTATGATCTACAATTGCAGGCATACACAGCTGATTTGCGAGATCTTTCAGGAACTTTCTTCGTTGATCCTTTGTCCTGAAGCTTGGATTGTGTTCTCTGTAGATGATGTAGGATGCTAACCCAGTGACGTCAATCATATTGTAGAAAAATGCCAGAGGCCAACGTAATGTTCGTCGTTTCACAGTGTACTCTCCCAACATTTTATCCATAACATCAACTCCGCCTTTTGTTTTGTTGTAGTATTTTATTATCTCTGGCTTGGCTGCTAGTGTCTCTTCAACTTCTCCCATCATGTGCATAGATGATAGAAGCACGACTGATTTGTTCTTCTTTGGTACATATGAACAGACTGTTGCATCATGATTGTAGGCAAAATTTGTCGAGTTTACAGGCCTTTCTTTGGCAGGCTGCATGTTGCTAGGTAGGAACCTTTTGTTTTTTCTCTGTGTACCAACTAGTGTCATGTTCCAGGAGTTCAATACCTTAGCTAGTTCCATGGTTGTAAAGAAGTTATCGGTGGTGATGGTGACATTTCTTCCAGAGCCTTTATACGAGCTCACTAGGTCCAATACTGTTTGATCACCAATGTTTACTTGTCGAGGACCATCAGTTGGCTTCCCAGTGTAGAGCTGACCTTGTAATGGGTAGGCGTTTGACGAGTCACAAACCCAGAAAATCTTTATGCCATACTTAGCTGGTTTTGAAGGTATATACTGGGTAAATTTAGTATGGCCACTAAATGGAAATAATTGCTCGTCGACGGTGATACAATTATATGGCTTGTAGGCTCTCTCCAGATTTCTGTTCAGCATTGTCCAGATGTCCCGTATTGGTGCAGCTTTATCTGTTTGCACACGTTCTGCACGTGTATTTTCGTTGTCAAATCTGATAAATCTGAGTATCATCTTGAAGCGGTCACGAGACATGGCTGCACGTATAAGAGGCAGAGCAGCAACATTCCACATTTCCTCCAGATTCTCTTTGTTGTCTCTGTGCACACCAGCAGCAATCAGTATGCCCAAAAATGCATGGAGTTCAGTTTCAATAAATTGCTTGAATGTCTTTTGTGTTGGCCGTTCAGAAGAATCAGGAAAACGTTGTACCAGTTCGTTGTTGTAAGCATCACAAACTCTCTTGGCCTTTCGATTTCTTTCTCGTAATATGATGTCACACATCTCGGGAGTCATGATTGACTTGAATAGCTCTTTTGCTGTATACAGGTTGCTGATTGCTGCAGGGCCACCTCTTTGTCGTAGGACATTACGAGATTTTGTTTGTGCATTTGGCAGTGGATCACTACACCATTGAGTTTTATCCTTAGCAGGCCAAATGTCGCCTGCACTTTGAGGCACAGACTCATCCTCAACACTTTCATCTGAGTCGCATTCTTTTTCCTGCTCTATGAACAAGAGTTCAATGTCTGAATCTTCTTCAGTAACATCCACTTGTGGTACATAGTTTTCATCATCAGATGCAACATATGGTTCTTCCTCATGCTCAGAATCAGATTCTTCTAGCATTCGCATTATTTCGTCAGACGTAAATCTGTAAATATGAAAAAATTAAAAATAAATAATTTTCCGAAATACTACACAATACTACATTATTGGCTTTTCACAAAATGATACTAACCTGCAAACACGTTTTCTTGGATTATGGCGGAAACTAGATCCAGCATCACTATCACTCATGATTAGAGATGAGCAGTGTTCAACTAGAACTGTTCGCCAATCTCAAATTCGAGCTGTTTTGGGCGGTGTTCGAGTCGTTCGACGAACGCGAACGATTTGCAAAAAATTCGGCTATTCAAGGTTATGTTCAATAACTGTTCGTGCACCAAAAGCGTAACTGGATTTTTTCACATCATGCAGGGATTGTGTGCCACTCACTGTAATGCCACAGCCATGGTGGTTGTGGCATTACAGTGGTTGCCCAAATCGATGGGAACAGTGCTCACATTGAAACATGAAAAGCCGGCAATTCAGCAGCGGCATACACCGGTACCCGACAATTTAGAACCGAAAGAATAGAGTATTACACATAGATTAGATAGATAGAAACATGTCTGTCACATATATAAGAAGTACAGTGACAGTGTTAGTTACTGTACTTGTCATTTAGTGTAAAGAATTTATTAAAAAAAATATTAATGTTTTCATGCACCGTCTCTTTAAAAAGCCGGCCGGCAATTCAGCAGCGGTACCCGACAATTTATAACAGAAAGAATAGAGCATCACACATAGATTAGATAGAGAGAAACATGTCAGTCACATTTATAAGAAGTACAGTGATAGTGTTGATTACTGTACTTGTCATTTAGTGTTAAAATAAAGGATTTATTAAAAAAAAATTGGCGTGGGCTTCCCCGTAATTTTAGTCTCTTGCGGAGGTTAAGCAGACGACTGGGGCAGATGTTTGAAGCCTGGGAAGGGGGTAATACCCATGGAGCTTCCCAGGCTACTAATATCAGCCTCCAGCTGAATACCTAGCCTTTACTAGCTATTAAAATGGGGGACCCCCAAAAAAATGACGTGGGGTCCCCCTTATTTTAATAGCTAGCAAAGGCTAGGCAGACAGCTGGGGGCTGATATTAATAGCCCAGGAAGGGTGCCATGAATATTGGCCCCCTCCCAGGCTAGAAACACCAGCCGTCAGCCACCCCAGAAATGGCACTTAGCCTCGCTCTTCCCACTGCCCTGTAGCGGTGGCAGTGGGGTAATAGGGTTGGGGTTGATCTTAGCTTATAATTCCAGCTGACATCAAGTCCAAGATTAGTAATGGAGCGGCGTCTATAAGACATCCCCATTACTAACCCCATAGTCAAAGTTACAAAAAAACACAAACACCCAGAATAAAGTCCTTTAATTGAAATAAAGACACAATTCTTTATTGTTCTAAATTAAACCATACTTACCATCACGCCCATTCCAGCTGAAGCCAACGATCTCCTGCAATAAAAGTAAAATAATAAAGCAACATCATCCTTACCTTTCCATGGTTCCCATGACAGCTTCAGCTCTGCTACATTCACATAACAGGCTGGACCGCAGCAGAACACTGCCATCCAGCTTGCCATGCGGCAGACACTGAGAAGCGCAGGCATGCTTGCGCTCCTCAGTGTCTGGCTGTGACGGCATCCAGATGAGCCGAGTTCATGTCCAATGAAGTCAGCTCACCTCATTCACTTCACTGACAGCGTGGGAAAATTCTCCTGCGCATGCGGTGAGTGCAGGAGAATTTTCCCACGCTGTCAGTGACGTGAATGAGGTGAGCTCATGTCCAATGAACTCAGCTCACCTCATGCACGTCACTGACAGCGTGGGAAAATTCTCAGCGCTCAGCGCTTGAGCAGGGGAATTCTCCCACGCTGGGATGGCATTGAGATGACAGGCTGGATCACAGCTGAGCGCTTCCATCCAGCATGCCATCATTCATAGACACTGCAGAGCGCAGGCATGCTTTCGCTCTGCAGTGTCTCTGAAGGATGGCATGCTGGATGGCAGCGCTCTGCTGTGATCCAGCCTGTCATCTCAATGCCATCCCAGTGTTGGAGAATTCTCCTGCTCAAGCGCTGAGCGCTGAGAATTTTCCCACGCTGTCAGTGACGTGCATGAGGTGAGCCGAGTTCATTGGACATGAGCTCACCTCATGCACGTCACTGACAGCGTGGGAAAATTCTCCTGCACTCACCGCATGCGCAGGAGAATTTTCCCACGCTGTCAGTGACGTACATGAGGTGAGCTGAGTTCATTGAACATGAACTCGGCTCATCTGGATGCCGTCACAGCCAGACACTGAGGGGCGCAAGCATGCCTGCGCTTCTCAGTGTCTGCCGCATGGCAAGCTGGATGGCAGCATTCTGCTGCGGTCCAGCCTGTCATGTGAATGTAGCAGAGCTGAAGCTGTCGTGGGAACCATGGAAAGGTAAGGATGATGTTGCTTTATTATTTTACTTTTATTGCAGGAGATCGTTGGCTTCAGCTGGAATGGGCGTGATGGTAAGTATGGTTTAATTTAGAACAATAAAGAATTGTGTCTTTATTTCAATTAAAGAACTTTATTCTGGGTGTTTGTGCTTTTTTGTAACTTTGACAATGGGGTTAGGAATGGGGGTGTCTTATAGACGCCTCTCCATTACTAACTTGGGCTTGATGTCAGCTGGCATTATAAGCTGACATCAACCCCAACCCCACTACCCCACTGCCACCGCTACAGGGCAGTGGGAAGAGCGAGGCTAGGTGCCAGAATTGGCGCATCCTATGGATGCGCCATTTCTGGGGTGGCTGACGGCTGGTGTTTCTAGCCTGGGAGGGGGCCAATAATCATGGCACCATTCCTGGGCTATTAATATCAGCCTCCAGCTGTCTGCCTAGTCTTTGCTAGCTATTAAAATAGGGGGGACCCCACGTAATTTTTTGGGGGTCCCCCATTTTAATAGCTTGTAAAGGCTAGATGTTCAGCTGGGGGCTGATATTAGTAGCCTGGGAAGTTCCGTGGGTATTACCCCCTTCCCAGGCTTCAAACATCTGCCCCAGCCATCTGCTTAGCCTCCGCTAGAGACTAAAATTACGGGGAACCCCACGCCAATTTTTTTTTTAATAAATCCTTTATTTTAACACTAAATGACAAGTACAGTAATCAACACTATCACTGTACTTCTTATAAATGTGACTGACATGTTTCTATCTATCTAATCTATGTATGATGCTCTATTCTTTCTGTTTTAAATTGTTGGGTACCGATGCTGAATTGCCGGCCGGCTTTTTTAAAGAGACAGTGCATGAAAACGCTAATATTTTTTTTAATAAATCCTTTAACACTTAATGACAAGTACAGTAACCAACACTATCACTGTACTTCTTATATATGTGACTGACATGTTTCTATCTATTTAATCTATGTGTGATGCTCTATTCCTTCTTGTCTAAATTGTCGGGTACCGGTGTATGCCGCTGCTGAGTTGCCGGCCGGCTTTTTTAAAGAGAGTGTCTTCTGAGCAGTTTGTCAGCTTTTGGACACCTTTGAAGGTGTTTTCTATGTGTTTCTATGTGTTTTTGTTTGCCTTCCATTGGTTTTAACGGTGTTCGACGGTGGGCGACGGTGTTCCAAGGTGTTCGACGAACAGTTCCTCGAACATCCCGGTGTTCGACAAACTGAACCGAACTCGAACACTACGGGGGTGGCTCAACACTACTCATGATGACTTGGTAGATGAATTTTGGCTTCGTAATTTAGTTCAGTAACACGTGGCAAGTAGAATGAAACTCGATTCTAAAGTGCAGATAAAAAAGTTAATTATTTCTAGTGATAATTACTTATAAATGTCATTTATATATTATGTAAACCGTACACGGTTTCAGAATTTTCATTCCTTCTTCGACTGTTTTTTCGACCAATAGGAAAATTGTAACAGAGCCACCATCTTTATTTTGTGCTGAATATAAGTAAAACATCGTAAAACAATATGTAGATACTAATTATTATCCATTTTTCTTATAAAAATCATACCTATAGTGATAAGTTTCATACAAAATATATGTAAGCCAAGTCCAGGCTCAAAGACAATTTCTGACTGTTCTGTCCCCACATAAGGCAAATGAAGGTATAACTGGCTGTTAGATGCTGTGAGACTTTCCTACCTTCGTATCCAAGAAATTGAAGACTTCACAATCCTAGAAATGTGTGTGCTCACAGCAATGAGATGAACAGCAAAAATGGCTACTGAGAAGAGGGAGGCAGGAAGAGAAGTAGAAGCCACTCCCAGTTTGAATCAAGTTAATTGACAGCAACATAAGTGAGCAGTAACAACACTGGCCAATAGATATCAGCATAACATTTTTAGCTGAATGAAATTTAGTTTCTGAAACCAAGTAAAGGAGAAGTCTTCCCACAGTGGAGGTATATATGAAGGTACAATTGTACCTCTGCAGCCTGTTAACGTTGTAAAATTATATAGCCTGACAAAGGTTAAAAAAGTCTGGTATACGCCAGTAAATTAGAACTGTGGTTTCACAGTTCCACGGGTCAAATCTCTGTTTTATCCTGCTTTTTGCATTTTTTGTCGTAAAAAAACAGTAATAGTGTCTCCCTGACTGTTCAGACACCAATATATCTGTTTAAAAGAGTCTGGTGTAGGCCAGAAAAATATAACTATGGTTTTGAAGTTCCACGGGTCAAATCTCTGTATTATCCTGCTTTTGGCATTTTTTGCCATAAGAAAACTGTAATACTGTCTCCCTGACTGGTCAGACACAAATATATCAGTTTGAAAGATTCTGGAGTACGCCACATAAGTATAACTGTGGTTTTACAGTTCCACACTGCAAATCTCTGTATTATCCACTTTTGGGCCTATTATACATAAAAAAGACAGTTGGAGTGTGTGGCTGACTATTCTGCCTCAAGTATATCTATTTAAAAAAGTCTGGTATACGCCAGTAAATTAGAACTGTCGTTTTGCAGTTCCACTGGTCAAATCTCTGTATTATCCTGTTATTGGCATTTTTTGCCGTAAAAAAAAACTGTAATAGTGTGTCCGTTGCTGGTCAGACACCAATATATCTTTTTAAAAGAGTCTGGTGTAGGCCAGAAAAATATAACTGTGGTTTTGCAGTTCCACGGGTCAAATCTCTGTTTTATCCTGTTTCTGGCATTTTTTGCTGTAAAAAAAAACTGTAATAGTGTCTCCCTGACTGGTCAGACACCAATATATCTGTTTGAAAGATTCTGGTGTATGCCACATAACTATAACTGTGGTTTTGCAGTTCCACGGGTCAAATCTCTGCATTATCCTGTTTTTGGCATTTTTTGCTGTGAAAAAAAACTGTAAGAGTGTCTTCCTGACTGGTCAGACACCAATATATCTGTTTAAGAGAGTCTGGTATACGCACATAACTATAACTGTGGTTTTGCAGTTTCACGGGTCAAATCTCTGTATTATCCACTTTTGGGTCTTTTTTACAAAAAAAAAAACAGTTTGAGTGTGTCGCTGACTGTTCAGCCCCAAATATATCTATTTAAAAAAAGTCTGGTATACGACAGGAAATTAGAACTGTGGTTTTGCAGTTCCACGGGTCAAATCTCTGTATTATCCTGATTTTTGCATTTTTTGCTGTAAAAAAAAAACAGTAATAGTGTCACCTTGACTGTTCAGACACCAATATATCTGTTTAAAAGAGTCTGGTGTAGGCCAGAAAAATATAACTGTGGTTTTGCAGTTCCACGGGTCAAATCTCTGTATTATCCTGTGTTTGCATTTTTTGCCATAAAAAAAAACTGTAATGGTGTCTCCCTGACTGGTCAGACACCAATATATCTGTTTAAAAGATTATGGTGTAAGCCACATAACTATAACTGTGGATTTGCTGTTCCACGGGTCAAATCTCTGTATTATCCTGTTTTTGGCATTTTTTGCCATGAAAAAAAAATGTAATAGTGTCCTCCTGACTGGTCAGACACCAATATATCTGTTAAAAAGAATCTGGTGTAGGCCAGAAAAATATAACTGTGGTTTTGCAGTTCCATGGGTCAAATCTCTGTATTATCCTGTTTTTGGCATTTTTTTCCATAAAAAAAACTGTAATAGTGTCTCCCTGACTGGTCAGACACCAATATATGTGTTTAAAAGAGTCTGGTGTACGCCACTTAACTATAACTGTGGTTCTGCAGTTCCACCGTTCAAATTTCTGTATTATCCACTTTTGGGACATTTTTACATAAAAAAAACAGTTTGAGTGTGTCGCTGACAGTTCAGCCCCAAATATATCTATTTAAAAAAGTCTGGTATACGCCAGAAAATTAGAACTATGGTTTTGCAGTTCCACGGGTCAAATCTCTGTATTATCCTGCTTTTTGCATTTTTTGCCATAAAAAAAACAGTAATAGTGTCTCCCTGACTGTTCAGACACCAATATATCTGTTTAAAAGAGTCTGGTGTATGCCACATAAGTATAACTCAGGTTTAGCAGTTCCACGGGTCAAATCTCTGTATTATCCACTTTTGGGCCTTTTTTTCATAAAAAAAACAGTTTGAGTGTGTCGCTGACTCTTCAGCCCCAAATATATCTATTAAAAAAAGTCTGGTATACGCTAGTAAATTAGAACTGTGGTTTTGCAGTTCCACGGGTCAAATCTCTGTATTATCCTGCTTTATGCATTTTTTTCCGTAAAAAAAACTGTAATAGTGTCTCCCTGACTGTTCAGACACCAATATATCTGTTTAAAAGAGTCTGGTGTAGGCCAGAAAAATATAACTGTGGTTTTGCATTTCCACCGGTCAAATCTCTGTATTATCCTGTTTTTGACATTTTTGGCCGCATTAAAAAACTGTAATAGTGTCTCCCTGACTGGTCAGACACAAATATATCTCTTTGAAAGATTCTGGTGTATGCCACTTAACTATAACTGTGGTTTTGCAGTTCCACGCTTCAAATCTCTGTATTATCCACTTTTGGGCCTTTTCTACATAAAAAAAAAACAGTTTGAGTGTGTCGCTGACTGTTCAGCCTCAATTATATCTATTTAAAAAAGTCAGGTATACACCACATAACTATAACTGTGGTTTTGCAGTTCCATGGGTCAAATCTTTGTATGATTCTGTTTTTGGCATTTTTTTCTGTAAATAAAACTTAATAGTGTCTCCCTGACTGGTCAGACACCAGTATATGTGTTTAAAAGAGTTTGGTGTAGGCCACATAACTATAATAGTGGTTTTGCAGTTCCACGGGTCGAATCTCTGTATTATCCTGCTTTTTGCATTATTTGCCATAAAAAAACTGTAATAGTGTCTCCCTGACTGGTCAGACACCAATATATCTGTTTAAAGAGTCTGGTGTAGGCCAGAAAAATATAACTGTGGTTTTGCAGTTCCACGGGTCAAATCTCTGTATTATGCTGTTTTGCGGATTTTTTTACATAAAAAAATAGTTTGAGTGTGTCGCTCACAATTCAGCCCCAAATATATCTATTTAAAAAAGTCTGATATACGCCAGTAAATTAGAACTGTGGTTTTGCAGTTCCACTGGTCAAATCTCTGTATTATCATGCTGTTTGCATTTTTTGCCGTAAAAAAAACAGTAATAGTGTCTCCCTGACTGTTCAGACACCAATATATCTGTTTAAAAGAATCTGGTGTAGGCCAAAAAAATATAGCTGTGGTTTTACAGTTCCATGGGTCAAATCTCTGTATTATCCTGCTTTTGTCATTTTTTGCCGTAAAAAAAAACTGTAATAGTGCCTCCCTGACTTGTCAGAGACAAATATATCTGTTTGAAAGATTCTGGTGTACGCCACATAACTATAACTGTGGTTTTGCAGTTGCACGCTTCAAATCTCTGTATTATCCACTTTTGGGCCTTTTTTACATGAAAAAAAACAGTTTGAGTGTGTCGCTGACTGTTCAGCCCCAAATATATCTATTTACAAAAGTCTTGTATACGCCAGTAAATTAGAACTGTGGTTTTGCAGTTCTACGGGTCAAATCTCTGTATTATCCAGCTTTTAGACTGTTTTACGTAGAAAAAACAGTAATAGTGTCTCCCTGACTGTTCAGACACCAATATATCTGTTCAAAAGAGTGTGGTGTAGGCCCTAAAAATATAACTGTGGTTTTGCTGTTCCACGGGTCAAATCTCTGTATTATCCTGTTTTGGGCATTTTTTTGCCGTAAAAAAAACTGTAATCGTGTCTCCCTGACTGGTCAAACACCAATATATCTGTTTAAAAGAGTCTGGTGTACGCCACATAGCTATAACTATGGTTTTGCAGTTCCACGGGTCACATCTCTGTATTGTCCACTTTTGGGCCTTTTTTACATAAAAAAAAACAGTTTGAGTTTGTCGCTGACAGTTCAACCCCAAATATATCTATTTAAAAAAGTCTGGTATACGCAAGTAAATTAGAACGGTTGTTTTCCTGTTCCACAGGTCAAATCTCTGTATTATCCTGCTTTTTGCATTTTTTGCCATAAAAAAAACCAGTAATAGTATCTCCCTGACTGTTCAGACACCAATATATCTGTTTAAAAGAGTCTGGTGTAGGCCAGAAAATAAATACCTGTGGTTTTGCAGTTCCACGGGTCAAATCTCTGTATTATCCTGTTTTTGGCATTTTTGGCAGTAAAAAAAAACTGTAATAGTGTCTCCCTGACTGGTCAGACACAAATATATCTGTTTGAAAGATTCTGGTGTATGCCACATAACTATAACTGTGGTTTTGCAGATCCACGCTTCAAATCTCTGTATTATCCACTTTTGGGCCTTTTCTACATAAAAAAAAACAGTTTGAGTGTGTCTCTGACTGTTCAGACACCAATATATCTGTTTAAATGAGTCTGGTGTAGGCCAGAAAGATATAACTGTGGTTTTGCAGTTCCACGGGTCAAACCTCTGTATTATCCTGTTTTTGGCATCTTTTTCCGCAAAAAAAACTGTAATAGTGTCTTCCTGACTGGTCAGACAACAATATATCTGATTAAAAGAGTCTGGTGTAGGCCAGAAAAATATAACTGTGGTTTTGCAGTTCCACGGGTCAAATCTCTGTATTATCCTGTTTTTGGCATTTTTGGCCGTAAAAAAAAACTGTAATAGTGTCTCCCTGACTGTTCAGACAGCAATATATCTGTTGAAAAGAGTCTGATGTAGGCCAGAAAAATATACCTGTTCTTTTGCAGTTCCACAGGTCAAGTCTCTGTATTATCCTGTTTTGGGCGTTTTTTGCCATTAAAAAAAATGTACTAGTGTCTCCCTGTCTGGTCAGACACCAATATACCTGTTTAAAATAGTCTGGTGTAGGCCAGAAAAATATAACTGTGGTTTTGCAGTTCCACGGGTCAAATCTCTGTATTATCCTGTTTTTGTCATTTTTTGCCGTAAAAAAAAAATTGTAATAGCGTCTCCCTGACTGGTCAGACACCAATATATATGTTTAAAAGAGTTTGGTGTACGCCACATAACTATAACTGTGGTTTTGCAGTTCCACGGGTCAAATCTCTGTATTGTCCTGCTTTTTGCATTAGTTGCCGTAAAAAAAACAGTAATAGTGTCTCCCTGACTGTTCAGACACCAATATATCTGTTTAAAAGAATCTGGTGTAGGCCTGAAAAATATAACTGTGGTTTTGCAAATCCATAGGTCAAATCTCTGTATTATCCTGTTTTTGGCATTTTTTGCCATAAAAAAAACTGTAATAGTGTCTCCCTGCCTGGTCAGAAACCAATATATCTATTTAAAACAGTCTGGTATACGACAGTAAATTAGAACTGTCGTTTTACAGTTCCACTCTTCAAATCTCTGTATTATCCAGCTTTTGTCCTGTTTTACGTAAAAAAAACAGTAATAGTGTCTCCCTGACTGGTCAGACCCCAATATATCTGTTTAAAGAGTCTTGTGTAGGCCAGAAAAATATAACTGTGGTTTTGCAGTTCCACGGGTCAAATCTCTGTATTATCCTGTTTTTGGCAGTAAAAAAAAACTGTAATAGTGTCTCCCTGACTGGTCAGACACAAATATATCTGTTTGAAAGATTCTGGTGTATGCCACATAACTATAACTGTGGTTTTGCAGTTCTCTCTGTATTATCCACTTTTGGGCCTTTTCTACATAAAAAAAACAGTTTGAGTGTGTCGCTGACTGTTCAGACACCAATATATCTCTTTAAAAGAGTCTGGTGTAGGCCAGAAAGATATAACTGTGGTTTTGCAGTTCCACGGGTCAAATCTCTGTATTATCCTGTTTTTGGCATTTTTTGCCGTAAAAAAAATTGTAATAGTGTCTCCCTGACTGGTCAGACACCATTATATCTGTTTAAAAGATTCTGGTGTACGCCACATAACTACAACTGTGGTTTTGCAGCTCTATGGGTCAAATCTCTGTATTATCCACTTTTGGTCTTTTTTACATAAAAAAAACAGTTTGAGTGTGTCACTGACTGTTCAGCCTCAATTATATCTATTTAAAAAAGTCAGGTATATGCCACATAACTATAACTGTGGTTTTGCAGTTCCACGGGACAAATCTTTGTATTATTCTGTTTTTGGCATTTTTTTCTGTAAAAAAAACTGTAATAGTGTCTCCCTGACTGGTCAGACACAAGTATATGTGTTTAAAAGAGTCTGGTGTATGCCACATAACTATAATAGTGGTTTTGCAGTTCCACGGGTCAAATCTCTGTATTATCCTATTTTGCGGATTTTTTGCCGTAAAAAAAAACTGTAGTAGTGTCTCCCTGACTGGTCAGACACCAATATATCTGTTTAAAAGATTCTGGTGTATGCCACATAACTATAACTGTGGTTTTGCAGTTCCACGGGTCAAGTCTCTGTATTATCCACTTTTGGGCCTTTTTTACATAAAAAAAACAGTTTGAGTGTGTCGTTGACTGTTCAGCCCCAAATATATCTATTTAAAAAAGTTTTGTATACGCCAATAAATTAGAACTGTGGTTTTGCAGTTCCACGGGTCAACTCTCTGTATTATCCTGCTTTTCTTTTTTTTTGCTGTAAAAAAACATTAATAGTGTCTCCCTAACTGTTCAGACACCAATATGTCTGTTTAAAAGAGTATGGTGTAGGCCAGAAAAATATAACTGTAGTTTTGCAGTTCCACGGGTCATATCTCTGTATTATCCTGTTTTTGACATTTTTGGCCGTAAAAAAAAACTGTAATAGTGTTTCCCTGACTGATCAGACACCAATATATATGTTTAAAAGAGTCTGGTGTACGCCACATAACTATAACTGTGGTTTTGCAGTTCCACGGGTCAAATCTCTGTATTGTCCTGCTTTTTGCATTACTTGCCGTAAAAAAAACAGTAATAGTGTCTCCCTGACTGTTCAGACAGCAATATATCTGTTGAAAAGAGTCTGGTGTAGGCCAGAAAAATATACCTGTTCTTTTGCAGTTCCACAGGTCAAATCTCTGTATTATCCTGTTTTGGGCGTTTTTTGCCATTAAAAAAATGTACTAGTGTCTCCCTGTCTGATCAGACACCAATATACCTGTTTAAAATAGTCTGGTGTAGGCCAGAAAAATATAACTGTGGTTTTGCAGTTCCACGGGTCAAATCTCTGTATTATCCTGTTTTTGTCATTTTTTGCCGTAAAAAAAAAATTGTAATAGCGTCTCCCTGACTGGTCAGACACCAATATATATGTTTAAAAGAGTTTGGTGTACGCCACATAACTATAACTGTGGTTTTGCAGTTCCACGGGTCAAATCTCTGTATTGTCCTGCTTTTTGCATTAGTTGCCGTAAAAAAAACAATAATAGTGTCTCCCTGACTGTTCAGACACCAATATATCTGTTTAAAAGAATCTGGTGTAGGCCTGAAAAATATAACTGTGGTTTTGCAAATCCATAGGTCAAATCTCTGTATTGTCCTGTTTTTGGCATTTTTTGCCGTAAAAAAAACTGTAATAGTGTCTCCCTGCCTGGTCAGAAACCAATATATCTATTTAAAACAGTCTGGTATACGACAGTAAATTAGAACTGTCGTTTTACAGTTTCACTCTTCAAATCTCTGTATTATCCAGCTTTTGTCCTGTTTTACGTAAAAAAAAACAGTAATAGTGTCTCCCTGACTGGTCAGACCCCAATATATCTGTTTAAAGAGTCTTGTGTAGGCCAGAAAAATATAACTGTGGTTTTGCAGTTCCACGGGTCAAATCTCTGTATTATCCTGTTTTTGGCAGTAAAAAAAAACTGTAATAGTGTCTCCCTGACTGGTCAGACACAAATATATCTGTTTGAAAGATTCTGGTGTATGCCACATAACTATAACTGTGGTTTTGCAGTTCTCTCTGTATTATCCACTTTTGGGCCTTTTCTACATAAAAAAACAGTTTGAGTGTGTCGCTGACTGTTCAGACACCAATATATCTCTTTAAAAGAGTCTGGTGTAGGCCAGAAAGATATAACTGTGGTTTTGCAGTTCCACGGGTCAAATCTCTGTATTATCCTGTTTTTGGCATTTTTTGCCGTAAAAAAAATTGTAATAGTGTCTCCCTGACTGGTCAGACACCATTATATCTGTTTAAAAGATTCTGGTGTACGCCACATAACTACAACTGTGGTTTTGCAGCTCTATGGGTCAAATCTCTGTATTATCCACTTTTGGGCCTTTTTTACATAAAAAAAACAGTTTGAGTGTGTCACTGTCTGTTCAGCCTCAATTATATCTATTTAAAAAAGTCAGGTATATGCCACATAACTATAACTGTGGTTTTGCAGTTCCACGGGACAAATCTTTGTATTATTCTGTTTTTGGCATTTTTTTCTGTAAAAAAAACTGTAATAGTGTCTCCCTGACTGGTCAGACACAAGTATATGTGTTTAAAAGAGTCTGGTGTATGCCACATAACTATAATAGTGGTTTTGCAGTTCCACGGGTCAAATCTCTGTATTATCCTATTTTGCGGATTTTTTGCCGTAAAAAAAAACTGTAGTAGTGTCTCCCTGACTGGTCAGACACCAATATATCTGTTTAAAAGATTCTGGTGTATGCCACATAACTATAACTGTGGTTTTGCAGTTCCACGGGTCAAGTCTCTGTATTATCCACTTTTGGGCCTTTTTTACATAAAAAAAACAGTTTGAGTGTGTCGTTGACTGTTCAGCCCCAAATATATCTATTTAAAAAAGTTTGGTATACGCCAATAAATTAGCACTGTGGTTTTGCAGTTCCACGGGTCAACTCTCTGTATTATCCTGCTTTTTTTTTTTTTTGCTGTAAAAAAACATTAATAGTGTCTCCCTAACTGTTCAGACACCAATATGTCTGTTTAAAAGAGTATGGTGTAGGCCAGAAAAATATAACTGTAGTTTTGCAGTTCCACGGGTCAAATCTCTGTATTATCCTGCTTTTGACATTTTTGGCCGTAAAAAAAAACTGTAATAGTGTTTCCCTGACTGATCAGACACCAATATATATGTTTGAAAGAGTCTGGTGTACGCCACATAACTATAACTGTGGTTTTGCAGTTCCACGGGTCAAATCTCTGTATTGTCCTGCTTTTTGCATTACTTGCCGTAAAAAAAACAGAAATAGTGTCTCCCTGACTGTTCAGACACCAATATATCTGTTTAAAAGAATCTGGTGTTGGCCAGAAAAATATAACTGTGGTTTTGCAGTTCCATAGGTCAAATCTCTGTATTATCCTGTTTTTGGCATTTTTTGCCGTAAAAAAAAAAAACTGTAGTAGTGTCTCCCTGACTGGTCAGACACCAATATCTCTGTTTAAAAGATTCTGGTGTATGCCACATAACTATAACTGTGGTTTTGCAGTTCCATGGGTCAAGTCTCTGTGTTATCCACTTTTGGGCCTTTTTTACATAAAAAAAACAGTTTGAGTGTGTCGTTGACTGTTCAGCCCCAAATATATCTATTTAAAAAAGTCTGGTATACGCCAGTAAATTAGGACTGTCGTTTTACAGTTCCACTGTTCAAATCTCTGTATTATCCATCTTTTGGCCTGTTTTACATAAAAAAAAACAGTAATAGTGTCTCTCTGACTGGTCAGACACCAATATATCTGTTTAAAGAGTCTTGTGTAGGCCAGAAAAATATAACTGTGGTTTTGCAGTTCCACGGGTCAAATCTCTGTATTATCCTGTTTTTGGCATTTTTGGCAGTAAAAAAAACTGTAATAATGTCTCCCTGACTGGTCAGACACAAATATATCTGTTTGAAAGATTCTGGTATATGCCACATAACTATAACTGTGGTTTTGCAGTTCCACGTTTCAAATCTCTGTATTATCCACTTTTGGGCCTTTACTACATAAAAAAAACAGTTTGAGTGTGTAGCTGACTGTTCAGACACCAATATATTTGTTTAAAAGAGTCTGGTGTAGGCCAGAAAGATATTACTGTGGTTTTGCAGTTCCACGGGTCAAATCTCTGTATTATCCTGTTTTTGGCATTTTTTGCCATAAAAAAAAATTGTAATACTGTCTCCATGACTGGTCACACACCATTATATCTGTTTAAAAGATTCTGGTGTATGCCACATGACTACAACTGTGGTTTTGCAGTTCTATGGGTCAAATCTCTGTATTATCCACTTTTGGGCCTTTTTTACATAAAAAAAACTGTTTGAGTGTGTCACTGACTGTTCAGCCTCAATTATATCTATTTAAAAAAGTCTGGTATACGCCAGTAAATTAGAACTGTGGTTTTGCAGTTCCACGGGTCAACTCTCTGTATTATCCTGCTTTTTGATTTTTTTGCAGTAAAAAAACAGTAATAGTGTCTCCCTGACTGTTCAGACACCAATAGGTCTGTTTAAAAGAGTCTGGTGTAGGCCAGAAAAATATAACTGTGGTTTTGCAGTTCCACGGGTCAAATCTCTGTATTATCCTGTTTTTGACATTTTTGGCCGTAAAAACAACTGTAATAGTGTTTCCCTGACTGATCAGACACCAATATACATGTTTAAAAGAGTCTGGTGTACGCCACATACCTATAACTGTGGTTTTGCAGTTCCACGGGTCAAATCTCTGTATTTTCCTGCTTTTTGCATTATTTGCCATAAAAAAACAGTAATAGTGTCTCCCTGACTGTTCAGACACCAATATATCTGTTTAAAAGAATCTGGTGTAGGCTAGAGAAATAAAACTGTGGTTTTGCAGTTCCATAGGTCAAATCTCTGTATTATCCTGTTTTGGGCATTTTTTGCCGTAAAAAAAAACTGTAATAGTGTTTCCCTGCCTGGTCAGAAACCAATATATCTATTTAAAACAGTGTGGTATACGCCAGTAAATTAGAACTGTCGTTTTACAGTTCCACTGTTCAAATCTCTGTATTATCCAGCTTTTGGCCTGTTTTACGTAAAAAAAAACAGTAATAGTGTCTCCCTGACTGGTCAGACACCAATATATCTGTTTAAAGAGTCTTGTGTAGGCCAGAAAAATATAACTGTGGTTTTGCAGTTCCACGGGTTAAATCTCTGTATTATCCTGTTTTGGGAATTTTTTGCCGTAAAAAAAAACTGTAATAGTGTCTCCCTGACTGTTCAGACACCAATATATCTGTTAAAGAGATTCTGGTGTATGCCACATAACTATAACTGTGGTTTTGCAGTTCCACGGGTCAAGTCTCTGTATCATCCACTTTTGGGCCTTTTTTACATAAAAAAAACAGTTTGAGTGTGTCGTTGACTGTTCAGCCCCAAATATATCTATTTAAAAAAGTCTGGTATACGCCAGTAAATTAGAACTGTGGTTTTGCAGTCCAACGGGCCAAATCTCTTTATTATCCTGCTTTTTGCACTTTTTGCCGTAAAAAAAACAGTAATAGTGTCTCCCTGACTGTTCAGACACCAATATGTCTGTTTAAAAGAGTCTGGTGTAGGCCAGAAAAATATAACTGTGGTTTTTCAGTTCCACGGGTCAAATCTCTGTATTGTCCTGCTTTTTGCATTATTTGCCATAAAAAAAACAGTAATAGTGTCTCCCTGACTGTTCAGACACCAATATATCTGTTTAAAAGAATCTGGTGTAGGCCAGAAAAATATAACTGTGGTTTTGCAGTTCCATAGGTCAAATCTCTGTATTATCCTGTTTTTGGCATTTTTTGCCGTAAAAAAAAGCTCTAATAGTGTCTCCCTGCCTGGTCAGAAACCAATATATCTATTTAAAACAGTCTGGTATACGCCAGTAAATTAGAACTGTCGTTTTACAGTTCCACTGTTCAAATCTCTGTATTATCCAGCTTTTGGCCTCTTTTACGTAAAAAAAACAGTAATAGTGTCTCCCTGACTGGTCAGACGCCAATATATCTGTTTAGAGAGCCTTGTGTAGGCCAGAAAAATATAACTGTGGTTTTGAAGTTCCATGGGTCACATCTTTGTATTGTCCTGTTTTTGGCATTTTTGGCAGTAAAAAAAACTGTAATAGTGTCTCCCTGACTGGTCAGACACAAATATATCTGTTTATAAGATTCTGGTGTATGCCAGATAACTATAACTGTGGTTTTGAAGTTCCACGCTTCAAATCTCTGTATTATTCACTTTTGAGCCTTTTCTACATAAAAAAAAACAGTTTGAGTGTGTCGCTGACTGTTCAGACGCCAATATATCTGTTTAAAAGAGTCTGGTGTAGGCCAGAAAGATATAACTGTGGTTTTGCGGTTCCACGGGTCAAATCTATGTATTATCCAGTTTTTGGCATTTTTTGCCGTAAAAAAACTGTAATAGTGTCTCCCTGACTGGTCAGACAACAATATATCTGTTTAAAAGAGTCTGGTGTAGGCCAGAAAAATATAACTGTGGTTTTACAGTTCCACAGGTCAAATCTCTGTATTATCCTGTTTTTGGCGTTTTTTGCCAATAAAAAAAATGTACTAATGTCTCCCTGACTGGTCAGACACCAATACACCTGTTTAAAATAGTCTGGTGTAGGCCATAAAAATTTAACTGTGGTTTTGCAGTTCCACGGGTCAAATATCTGTATTATCCTGTTTTTGGCATTTTTTGCCGTAAAAAAAAATTGTAATAGTGTCTCCCTGACTAGTCAGACACCATTATATCTGTTTAAAATATTCTGGTGTACGCCAAATAACTACAACTGTGGTTTTGCAGTTCTATGGGTCAAATCTCTGTATTATCCACTTTTGGGCCTTTTTTACATAAAAAAAACAGTTTGAGTGTGTCGCTGACTGTTCAGCCTCAATTATATCTATTTAAAAAAGTCAGTTATATGCCACATAACTATAACTGTGGTTTTGCAATTCCACGGGTCAAATCTTTGTATTATTCTGTTTTTGGCATTTTTTTCTGTAAAAAAAACTGTAATAGTGTCTCCCTGACTGGTCAGACACAAGTATATGTTTTTAAAAGAGTCTGGTGTATGCCACATAACTATAATAGTGGTTTTGCAGTTCCACGGGTCAAATCCCTGTATTATCCTGCTTTTTGCATTATTTGCCATAAAAAAAACTATAATAGCATCTCCCTGACTGGTCAGACACCAATATATCTGTTTAAAGAGTCTGGTGTAGGCCAGAAAAATATAACTGTGGTTTTGCAGTTCCACGGGTCAAATCTCTGTATTATCCTGTTTTGCTGATTTTTTGCCGTAAAAAAAAACTATAGTAGTGTCTCCCTGACTGGTCAGAAACAAATATCTCTGTTTAAAAGATTCTGGTGTACGCCACATAACTATAACTGTGGTTTTGCAGTTCCACGGGTCAAGTCTCTGTATTATCCACTTTTGGGCCTTTTTTACATAAGAAAAACAGTTTGAGTGTGTCGTTGACTGTTCAGCCCCAAATATATCTATTTAAAAAAGTCTGGTATACGCCAGTAAATTAGAACTGTGGTTTTGCAGTTCCACAGCTCAAATCTCTTTATTATCCTGTTTTCAGCATTTTTTGCCGTAAAAAGAAACTGTAATAGTGTTTCCCTGACTGGTCAGACACCAATATATATGTTTAAAAGAGTCTGGTGTACGCCACATAACTATAACTGTGGTTTTGCAGTTCCACGCTTAAAATCTCTGTATTATCCACTTTTGCGCCTTTTTTACATAAAAAAACTGTTTGGCTGTGTCGCTGACTGTTCAGCCCCAAACATATCTATTTAAAAAAGTCTGGTACATGCCAGTAAATTAGAACTATGGTTTTGCAGTTCCACGGATAAAAGCTCTGTATTATCCTTCTTTTTGCATTTTTTGCCGTAAAAAAAAAGAGTAGTAGTGTCTCCCTGACTGTTCAGACACCAGTGTATCTGTTTAAAAGAATCTGGTTTAGGCCAGAAAAATATAACTGTGGTTTTGCAGTTCCATGGGTCAAATCTCTGTATTATCCTGTTTTTGGCATTTTTTGCCGTAAAAAAAACTGCAATAGTGTCTCCCTGACTGGTCAGAAACCAATATATCTATTTAAAACAGTCTGGTACATGCCAGTAAATTAGAACCATAGTTTTACAGTTCCACTGTTCAAATCTCTGTATTATCCAGCTTTTGGCCTGTTTTATGTAAAAAAAACAGTAATAGTGTCTCCCTGACTGTTCAGACACCAATATATCTGTTTAAGAGTCTTGTGTAGGCCAAAAAATTATAACTGTGGTTTTGCAGTTCCACGGGTCAAATCTCTGTTTTATCTGTTTTTGTCATTTTTTGCCGTAAAAAAAACTGTAATAGTGTCTCCCTGAGTGGTCAGACACAAATATATCAGTTTGAAAGATTCCGGTGTACGCCACATAACTATAACTGTGGTTTTGCAGATCCACACTTAATATCTCTGTATTATCCACTTTTGGGCCTTTTTTACATAAAAAAAACTGTTTGTCTGTGTCGCTGACTGTTCAGCCCCAAACATATCTATTTAAAAAAGTCTGGTACACGCCAGTAAAATAGAACTATGGTTTTGCAGTTCCACGGATAAAATCTATGTATTATCCTTCTTTTTGCATTTTTTGCCATAAAAAATAACAGTAATAGTGTCTCCCTGACTGTTCTGACACCAATATATCTGTTTAAAAAAGTCTGGGGTAGGCCAGAAAAATATAACTGGTGTTTTGCAGTTCCATGGGTCAAATCTCTGTATTATCCTGTTTTGGGCATTTTTTGCCGTAAAATAAAACTGTAATAGTGTCTCCGTGACTGGTCAGACACAAATATATCTGTTTGAAAGATTCTGGTGTAGGCCACATTACTATAACTGTGGTTTTACAGTTCCATGCTTCAAATCTCTGTATTATCCACTTTTGGGCCTTTTCTACAAAAAAAAAACAGTTTGAGTGTGTCGCTGACTGTTCAGACACCAATATATCTGTTTAAAAGAGTCTGGTGTAGGCCAGAAAGATATAACTGTGGTTTTGCAGTTCCATGAGTCAAATCTCTGTATTATCCTGTTTTTGGCATTTTTTGTTGTAAAAAAAAAACTGTAATAGTGTCTCCCTGACTGGTCAGACACAATTATATCTGTTTGAAAGATTCTGGTGTACGCCACATTACTATAACTGTGGTTTTACAGCTCCATGCTTCAAATCTCTGTATTATCCACTTTTTGGCCTTTTCTAAAAAAAAAAACAGTTTGAATGTGTCGCTGACTGTTCAGACACCAATATATCTGTTTAAAAGAGTCTGGTGTAGGCCAGAAAGATATAACTGTGGTTTTGCAGTTCCGTGAGTCAAATCTCTGTATTATCCTGTTTTTGCCATTTTTTGCCATAAAAAAAAACTGTAATAGTTTTTCCCTGACTGGTCAGACACCAATATATCTGTTTAAAAGAGTCTGCTGTAGGCCAGAAAAATATAACTGTGGTTTTGCAGTTCCATGGGTAAAATCTCTGTATTATCCTGTTTTTTGCATTTTTTTCCGTAAAAAAAGACTGTAATAGTGTCTCCCTGACTGTTAAGACAGCAATATATCTGTTTAAAAGAGTCTGTTGTAGGCCAGAAAAATATAGCTAAGGTTTTGCAGTTCCATAGGTCAAATCTCTGTATTATCCTGTTTTTGCCGTTTTTTGCCATAAAAAAAACTGTAATAGTGTCTCCCTCACTGGTCAGACACCAATATATCTGTTTAAAAGAGTCTGGTGTAGGCCAGAAAATATAACTGTGGTTTTGCAGTTCCACGGGTCAAATCTCTGTATTATCCTGTTTTTGGCATTTTTTGCCGTTAAAAAAAAACTGTAATAGTGTCTCCCTGACTGGTCAGACACCAATATATCTGTTTAAAAGTTTCTGGTGTACGCCACATAACTATATCTGTGGTTTTGCAGTTCCACTGGACAAATCTCTGTATTATCCACATTTGGGCCTTTTTTACATAAAAAAACAGTTTGAGTGTGTTGCTGACTGTTCAGCCCCAAATATATCTATTTAAAAAAGTCTGGTTTACGCCAGTAAATTAGAACTATGGTTTGGCAGTTTCACTGTTCAAATCTCTGTATTATCCAGCTTTTGGCCAGTTTTACGTAATAAAAAAGCAGTAATAGTGTCTCCCTGTCTGTTCAGTCACAAATATATCTGTTTAAAAGATTCTGGTGTAGGCCAGAGAAATAGAACCATGGTTTTCCTCTTCCATGGTTCTAATCTCCTTTTTATTACCCTTTTTCCATTGATAGTGCGAGTGTAAGCTATTTTACTTCCTTTACAATGGGCAAGGTGCGTGGCAAGGGACGTGGAACTGGACGTTCTGGTGATGGTGCGTGTAGAGGACGGAGCTGTGGCCAAGGTGAAAATGTGCCACAACCAACAGCCACAACTTCTCGCTCCCACTTCTTGACCGAATTACTAGGGAAGCACACTACAACACCAGTATTACGAACTGATCAGTGTGAACAGGTTATTAATTGAATAGCAGATAATACTTCCAGTTACCTGGGCACCACCACCTCCGGTCTGTCTTCCACATGGTCAAGAATTAGTAGCCGTGAGTCTCGACCGCATACTCCTCCTCACCCTGATGCTCCTTTCTCCCACCATGCCGAGTGTCATCAGACCGCAACTGATCCCACATTTGGACACTCTGAAGAGCTGTTGACTGGTCCATTTCCATATTTGTGGCCCTCGCCTGCTCTGCTTGAAGTGGTGGAAGAGGTGATCCCATGTAGCGATGGCCAAATATTTGAACAGCCACGGCCAGAGGAAGTCGACGCTGGCAATTTGTCACAAGAGTTGGACGATGATGAGACACAATTGCCACGAAGTGAGGGGGAGGATCGTGGTGTGCAAGTGGAAGAGGAGGAGGTGGTGGATGATCTAGTAACTGACCCAATGTGGCAGGAGGACACGCAGAGCATGGCCAGCAGCACACGGGGGGGGAGGGAGAGTACCCCAACAGGCAGGAAGAAGTGTGGTGGCCGCACACAGAAGGCGGGCAACAGTTCCCCGTAACACCAACACGAGGGACGTTGCCAGAGTCTGGAATTTTTTTAAAGACTCTGCTGATAACCCCAAAAAGGCCATTTGTACCACCTGCCATGCCAGCATCAGCAGGGGTGACAAAACTATCAGCCTGACCACCACCAGCATGATCAGGCACATGGCGGCAAAGCACCCGACTTTGTGGGGCGGACCCCAGGGTCCACGACCAGTGTCAGCGGGTGTCACCACTGCTTCTTCCGCTGTTGTGCATGTAATAGAACCCCCTGTTGTGCGTGCAAGGCAATCCCCTGTCCATACTGCATGCAAAGATGCCCCTTCCTCTGTCTTCACTTGTTATGGCAGTTTCTCAAGAAACAGCATCAACGTCCACGTCCACATCCCACCGCAGCATTCAATTGTCCATATCCCAGAGCTTTGAACGAAATCGCAAATTCGCAGCCAACGCCCCACAGGCCACAGTCCTAAATTCGCACATTTCACGACTGCTTGCGTTGGAAATGCTGCCTTTTAGGCTGGAGGAGACGGAATCCTTCCGCAACCTTATGGCGGTGGCGGTCCCTCGGTACTCAGTCCCCAGCAGAAATTATTTTGCCTGGTGTGCCTTCCCCGCACTACACAAGCACGTGTCCCAAAACATCTGCCGTGCCCTCAACAACGCAGTTACTGGGAGAGTCCACCTGACAACGGACACGTGGACAAGTGCTTGTGACCAGGGACAGTACATCTCCCTGATGGCACACTGGGTAAACATAGTGGAAGCCGGGACCTAGTCGGACCTTGGCACGGAACACATCCTCCCCACACCGAGGATTGCGGACCCTATGTCAGTCAGAGTTGCCCCCACAGTGTACAGCTCCTGCGCATCATCCTCCTCCTCCTCCTCATGTTCAGCCTCCATCTCAGATATCACCACATCAGTTATAAGCTGGAAGCACTGCAGTACTGCCTCAGCCAAGCGGCAACAGGCTGTGCTGAAACTCATAAGCTTAAGTGATAAACCTCACACTGCTTGTGAGTTGTGGACAGCTGTGAAAGAGCAGGCAGATCTGTGGCTGAGACCGCTGAACCTACATCCAGGCATGGTCATGTGTGACAATGGCCGTAACCTGGTGGCAGCTCTGAGGCGAGGCGAGATCACACACGTACCATGCCTGGCTCATGTTCTTAACCTCGTGGTTCAGCGGTTTCTTAAATCGTACCCCGAGTTGCCAGATCTGCTCGTCAAAGTACGCCGCCTGTCAGCTCATTTTCGTAATTCGGCTACAGCTTCCGCCGCCCTTGCTGTGTTTGCAGCTTCCGGCACACCGACTGGTGTGTGATGTCCCCACATGTTGGAACTCTACCCTCCACATGTTGCAAAGGATTTGTGAGCAGAAGAGAGCAGTTGTGGAGTACCAGCTGCAACAAAGCCATCTATATTCAGGTCAGACTCCACACACAAGACCTCAGGAGTGGACCTGGATGTCTGACATATGTACCATCCTGACAAACTTTGAGGAGTCCACCAAGATGGTGAGTGGCGATGACGCCATCATTAGCATCAGCATCCCATTTGTCTGTCTTTTTCAATGCTCTCTGCAGAGAATTAAAGAGGAGGCATTGCAGCCAGAGTATGATGAGATGGATCAAGAACCCATAATGGGCGATTACAAACAGCCCAGCTTCATCTCATCCCAACGTGCATTGGGGGACAATGAGGGAAAGAAGGAGGAGGAGGAAGAACAGGAGCTGGTATCATGCGCTGTAGACGGTAGTACCTGTACAACTGTCATACAGTCAGTTCAGCGTGGGTAGCCTGCGGACATGGGGGGAGGAGGAGGAGAGCATGGTCAGTCGTCATCTTGGTGAGGACACGGAAGTTTTGCCCGTTACCAGTCTGGCACGCATGGTTGACTTTATGTTACGCTGCCTTAACCGTGACCCTCGCGTTGCCAAAATGTTGGATGACAGTCATTACTGGTTGGTGACACTTTTAGACCCCCGCTACAAGGAGAACTTTCACTCTCTTATTCCTGAGGTGGAGAGGTCTACAAAAATGGGGCAGTACCAGAAGGCACTTGCTGCAGAACTGTTAAAAAAATTCCCATCTGAACACGCTAGCGGCAGAGGTCACAGTTCATTGACCAACTAAGGCATACAGGCGAGAGAGACGCAACTCCAATCAAGCAGAGGCAGGGGAACAGTGTCAACTTTCTGGGACAGTTTTCTGAGACCTGCCCAGCTTACAGGCCCTGAGGCGTGGGGTACTCTCATAAGGAGTGGAAAGTTTCAAAAGATGGTGAGGGAGTACCTTGCCGACCGTACCAGCATCCTCTGTGATTCCTCTGTGCCTTTTAATTATTTGGTATCCAAGCTGTACACTTGGAATGAACTCGCTCTGTAAGCCTTGGAAGTCCTGGCCTGCTCTGCCGCTAGCGTGTTATCGGAGCGTGTTTTTAGTGCCGCTGGGGGAATTATAACTGATAAGCGCACTCGCCTGTCAACTGACAATGCTGACAAGCTGACCCTTATCAAAATGAATAAGGGCTGGATTGGGCCAGACTTCTCATCACCACCAAATGACAGCAGAGTAACATAAAGTCAAATCCACAGTGTTATTTCGGGAGGTGTATTCCCATGCACCGCTTCACACCCACACATGGGTATACGCTTCCTCAATTCGGCTTTTTTTTGCTCTTCTCCTTCTCCTCAGCCTCCACCACCACTATACCACCAGGGTGACCGTGGTCCGTGTTGCCAGCATTGCAAGTTCCTCCGTCCTAAATTTTGGCAGCTTTTGTTGGAAGGCATAGGCAAAGACTATGGGAGACCCACTCCCCAATAATGGGAATAATGTTTTTAATATGTTGTACTGCATGGCTCTTGTAAGGGGCATTTAAACCGTCTTGTTAAGCTACTGCAACCTCCACGTCTCTTCCAAGCGGCATTAATACTGTCTTGTTAAGCTAATGCGACCTCCACCACTTTTCCAAGGGGCATTAAAACCATCTTGTTAAGCTACTACGACCTCCACGTCTCTTCCAAGGGGCATTTAAACCATCTTGTTAAGCTACTGCAACCTCCACGTCTCTTCCAAGGGGCATTAAAACCATCTTGTTAAGCTAATGCGACCTCCACCACTTTTCCAAGGGGCATTTAAACCGTCTTGTTAAGCTAATGCGACCTCCACCACTTCTCCAAGGGGCATTAAAGCTGTCTTGTTAAGCTACTGTGACCTCCACCACTTTTCCAAGGGGCATTAAAGCTGTCTTGTTAAGCTACTGTGACCTCCACCACTCTTCCATAGGGCATTTAAGCTGTCTTGTTAAGCTACTGCAACCTCCTCGTCTCTTCCAAGGGGCATTAAAACCGTCTTGTTAAGCTACTGCAACCTCCACCACTTCTCCAAGGGGCATTAAAACCATCTTGTTAAGCTACTGTAACCTCCACCACTCTTCCAAGGGGTATTTAAACCGTCTTGTTAAGCTATTGAGACCTCCACCACTTTTCCCAGGGGCATTGATATTATCTTTTTATTCCACTGCGACCTCCACGTCTCTTCCAAGGGGCATTAAAATCGTCTTGTTTAGCTACTGCGACCTCCACCACTTTTCCCAGGGGCATTGATATTGTCTTTTTATTCCACTACGACCTCCACGTCTCTTCCAAGGGGCATTAAAACCATCTTGTTAAGCTACTGCGACCTCCACCACTTTTCCCAGGGGCATTGATATTGTCTTTTTATCCCACTGCGACCTCCACGTCTCTTCCAAGGGGCATTAAAACCGTCTTGTTAAGCGACTGCGACCTCCACCACTTTTCCCAGGGGCATTGATATTGTCTTTTTACTCCATTGCGACCTCCACGTCTCTTCCAAGGGGCATTAAAACCGTCTTGTTTAGCTACTGCAACCTCCACCACTTTTCCCAGGGGCATTAATATTGTCTTTTTATTCCACTACGACCTCCACGTCTCTTCCAAGGGACATTAAAACCATCTTGTTAAGCTACTGCGACCTCCACCACTTTTCCCAGGGGCATTAATATTGTCGTTTTATTCCCTGCGACCTCCATGTCTCTATCAAGGGGCATTTAAAACCGTCTTTTTAAGCTACTTCGACCTCCACCACTTTCCCTAGGTGCATTAAAACTGTCTTGTTAAGCTACTGCGACCTCCACCACTTTTCCAAGGGGCATTAAAGCTGTCTTGTTAAGCTACTTTGACCTCCACCACTTTTCCAAGGGGCATTAAAGCTGTCTTTTTAAGCTACTGTGACCTCCACCACTCTTCCAAGGGGCATTTAAACCGTCATGTTAAACTAATGCGACCTCCACCACTTTTCCAAGGGGCATTAAAACCGTCTTGTTAAGCTACTGCGACCTCCACCACTTTTCCATGGGGCATCAAAGCTGTCTTGTTAAGCTACTGTAACCTCCACCACTTTTCCAAGGGGCATTAATGCTGTCTTGTTAAGCTACTGTGACCTCCACCACTCTTCCAAGGGGCATTAAAACCGTCTTGTTAAGCTACTGCGACCTTCTCCCCTCTTCCAAGGGGCATTAAAACCATCTTATTAAACCGCTCTGACCTCCACGTCTCTTCCAAGGGGCATTAAAACTGTCTTGTTCAGCTACTGCAACCTCCACCACTTCGCCAAGGGGCATTAAAACTGTCTTGTTAAGCTACTGTAACCTCCACCACTCTTCCAAGGGGCATTTAAACCGTCTTGTTAAGCAACTGCAACCTCCACGTCTCTTCCAAGGGGCATTAAAACCGTCTTTTTAAGCTACTGCGACCTCCACCACTTCTCCAAGGGGCATTAAAACCGTCTTGTTAAGCTACTGTAACCTCCACCACTCCTGCAAGGGGCATTTAAACCGTCTTGTTAAGCTACTGCAACCTCCACGTCTCTTCCACGGGGCATTAAAACCGTCTTGTTAAGCTACAGCGACCTCCACCACTTCTCCAAGGGGCATTAAAACCATCTTGTTAAGCTACTGTAACCTCCACCACTCTTCTAAGGGGCATTTAAACTGTCTTGATAAGATACTGCAACCTCCACATCTCTTCCAAGGGGAATTAAAACCGACCTCCACCACTTTTCCAAGGGCATTAAAACCATCTTGTTAAGCTACTGCGACCTCCACGTCTCTTCCAAGGGGCATTTAAACCATCTTGTTAAGCTACTGCAACCTCCACATCTCTTCCAAGGGGCATTAAAACCATCTTGTTAAGCTAAAGCGACCTCCACCACTTTTCCAAGGGGCATTAAAACCGTCTTGTTAAGCTACTGCGACCTCCACCACTTTTCCAAGGGGCATTAAAGCTGTCTTGTTAGGCTACTGCGACCTCCACCACTTTTCCAAGGAGCATTAAAGCTGTCTTGTTAAGCTACTGTGACCTCCACCACTCTTGCAAAGGGCATTTAAACCGTCTTGTTAAGCTACTGCAACTTCCACGTCTCTTCCAAGGGGCATTAAAACCGTCTTGTTAAGCTACTGCGACCTCCACCACTTCTCCAAGGGGCATTAAAACCATCTTGTTAAGCTACTGTAACCTCCACCACTCTTCCAAGGGGCATTTAAACCGTCTTGTTAAGCTACTGCGACCTCCACCACTTTTCCCAGGGGCATTGATATTGTCTTTTTATTCCACTGCGACCTCCACGTCTCTTCCAAGGGGCATTAAAACCATCTTTTTAAGCTACTGCGACCTCCACCACTTTTCCAAGGGGCATTAATATTGTCTTTTTATTCCACTGCGGCCTCCACCATTCTTCCAACGGGCATTGCATTTCCTCCTAATTTTAGTCAGCTTTTGATTTTCAATGCATAGGCGAACACAAAGGGAGACCCACTCCCCAGTAATGGGTAGAAGGTTTTTAGTATGCTGTAATCCACGTCTGTTTCAAGGGGCATTGCAGTACCTCATAATTTTTGAAAAGCCTTCCATTCACTGCTTAGGCCAACAGTGCACAGGAGACCCAGTTGCTATAAATGGAAAAAACGGTTTAGTTAAGGCCCTCTGACCTCCATGTCATTTCCAAGGGGCATTGGAGTGCCTCGAAATTTTTGTTAGGCATTGCACTCACTGCATGTCCTATAACTGTGTAGCCGAACCGCTCCTTTTGGTACAGAAACATATCCTACAAGACATGAGTGGTTGACTGGCCTGATATTGATGTGAATGGCCCTTGTTCCTCCTGCTCTTTCTCATATGCTACCACCTCATCCATCATTCATCACCTGAAGATTTGTTTTAACGGGAGTCATAGAACTGGGATAGTAGCAGGAAAACATCCAGCAATCCTCGGAGGAGGTAGGATATGCGCCAAAACACTGACCACCTCAGGCCTAGCCGCTACTACATACATGCACTTGCATTCCAAGAAAACAAAGCAGACGCTAACTTCTATCATCATCATCATGCTCCTCACCTTGGCACTCTCAACTCCCCTGATGGAGAAGCCAGGGCCCGCCGGAGGAGTCTGGTTCTCTGGTGGGCTCGTCCAATGCTGCCCTAAAGCAGGCCAGGCTAAGAAAAGTGTGGGGGAAGTTCAGTGGAGAAATAGGGGCGGCTGGGGACCGCTTATGGACACCCGGCCGCCCCCAGGCGGCTGGGTACCGTGTGTGGACACCCAGCCGCGGGGCGGCTGGGGACCGACTTTGGACACCAGGCCGCCCCCTGGCAGCTGGGGACCGAGCGTGGACACCCGGCCGCCGGGCGGCTGGGGACTGAGTATGGATACCTCGCTGCCGAATTAGCCATGCGGTAGTGGCCAGCTTCGGCCTCCTCCAAACTAAAAGGCCCCATTTCAAGTACAAGCTAGCAGTATGGTATTGCAGCCTGGGGGTGGGTGGGTGGGTGGCAGATTGCACACTTACACTTGCATTCCAAGAAAACAAAGCAGATGCTAACTTCTATCATCATCATCATGCTCCTCACCTTGACACTCTCAACTCTCCTGAAGGAGAAGCCAGGGCCCACAGGAGGAGTCTGGTTCTCTGGTGGGCTCATCTAATGCTGCCCTAAAGCAGGCCAAGCTAAGAAAAGTGTGGGGGAAGTTCAGCAGAGAAATAGGGGTGGCTGGGGACCGTTTATGGACACCCGGCCGCATCCAGGTGGCTGGGGACCGTGTGTGGACACCCAGCCGCGGGGCGGCTGGGGACTGAGTATGGATACCTCGCTGCCGAAGCAGCCATGAGGTAGTGGCCAGCTTCCACCTCCTCCAAACTAAAAGGCCCCATTTCAAGTGCAAGCTAGCAGTATGGTATTGCAGCCTGGGGGTGGGTGGGTGGCAGGTTGCACACTTACGCTTGCATTTCAAGAAAACAAATCAGATGCTAACTTCTATCATCATCATCATGCTCCTCACCTTGGCACTCTCAACTCCCCTGATGGAGAAGCCAGGGCCCACCGGAGGAGTCTGGTTCTCTGGTGGGCTCGTCCAATGCTGCCCTAAAGCAGGCCAGGCTAAGAAAAGTGTGGGGGAAGTTCAGCGGAGAATTAGGGGCGGCTGGGGACTGTTTGTGGACACCCGGCTGCCCCCAGGCGGCTGGGGACCGTGTGTGGACACCCGGCCGCGGGGCGGCTGGGGACCGATTATGGACACCAGGCCACCGACGCAGCCATGACATGGTGGCCGGCGTCTGCCTCCACATGCCTAAAAGGCCCAATTTCAAGTGCAAGCAAGCTAGCAGTATGGTATTGCAGCCTGGGGGTGGGTGGGTGGCAGGCTGCATACTTGCGCTTGCATTGCAAGGAATGGGGGAGGTAGAATTGAACACTGCCCTGAGACAAGGACTTGCACAGGGATAGTTGCAAGTCTGCATCTTCTGATGCGGCAAGGATCACTTCTGATGGGCACACTTTTAGGCGGTGACCTGGGTGTCAGAGATGCTTCCAGGGTTCTTCCCCATGCTGTTTCCATGTCTTTTCAGCACTGTATGCATGTGTCACACAGCACATGGCCAGATAAGATTGTAAAATGTTAAAATGACATTTCCCGGTGAATGCATTTGTCACGGTTGAAAGCAATACAAAAGTGCAAAAATGCATAAAACATGCTACTTGTGAACATAGCCCAAGGTGTGGAGGAGTATTTTTGTTTTTAGTTAATTATTTTACCTTATACACAAGTCTTTACCCTGGAAAGGAACTTCCTTAACATATTTCACAGAAAAGCACTTTCAGTTTCGTTTTTAAACGTTTTCTTGTGAGCCCGTAAAAGTGGCTTAATACCTCTGACCACGTTGTTGACAGCAGTGACCTGGGGGTCAGAAATGCTTCATGTGGTGATGCCCATGCTGTCGCCATGTCTTTTGAGCACTGTCACTATCATTTTGGGCACTTTTTAGGCTTTCTACAGACTGCCGGGGGTGCCGCCGCAAAAATGCTCAGGTCTCCAATAGACTAACATTGGGCTCGTTGCTCGGGTCGAGCACCCGAGTATCACAGTGAGCTCGGCCCGAGCTTCGAGCAACCGAGCATTTTAGTGCTCGCTCAACACTAGTCTCTATCTAACACCCGGTCTATGATGCATTAAAGTCTGCTCTGCGGTCAGTGCCATCATCACTTTGTCTACAATGGTATACACAGCAAAGGCCCAATTGGAAGACAAAGATGCTGCTTCGATAGGCCGCAAGTCTCTTACTTTTGAGTAACTTCGGCAATGCGTTACGCTGGCTGCCTCAATCCCCAGAAGCATGACCCCAGTCCCCTCTGTACTCTGTGCTTTTTTGTATGCCTCAGGTCACAACTGACTCGATTGTCCTCATTGCTCTATCTGGCCTCACAACTGTCTGGATCCCATCTGTTCGGTTACAGGATCTGGCTTGGTCCTCATGGGATCTGGCTTGGTTGTCTTGGATCCGGCTTGGTTCTCTGGGATCTGGCTCTCTCAGATATGGCTTGGTACTCTCATATCTGGCTTTGGTATATCACTTTTCCTCACTCCAGGCTGCGGCCTTGGCTCCTTCAGCTCTTTCATGCTCGTGCTCGTGGCTATAAGCCAGCTCAGATGCATCACACATCTGTCCTGGTACAGGTCCAGCTGTCAACTCCTCCCCCACTCAGTTCTCCTGGGCCTTTTATAATTCCTAACTGCAACACAGCTATCACATAACCAGGTGTCCCTTCTTATCTCTTCCCTTTAGGAAACTCACAATTCACTCTGTAGTTCCTGCTTGCTCCATTTTTGGTCTTATTCTTACAATCTCTAGCCACTAGATGGCGATGTTTACTTATTTAAGCTTTAGAGGTCCTCGATTTCCTTACACTTGAGTAACAGTCTTGGTGAATAGAACTGTGGTATTAGTCCAGTATAAGAGTTGCTGTAACATTTTCAGCTCTAGTTTCTTCAGAGTCTACACTGCTATCTCTCTTTTTTACACATAGAAATAACAGGATATTTGAACAAGCTCATAGGTCCAGACAGATAACAGAGAGCTGTGATTAGGAGACCTATTGTGAAAGCTGATGATTGGTGGTTTAGAACTGTATCTCTTCAGAAAATGAGAGGGAGAAGAGGGGGAGGGAAGTGAGCAGCTAACTGGTGTATAAAAATCAAATGGACTGTAGAGAGCGGACTGGGATGTTAAGAGTTAGCTCCTCTCCTGGAATGTACAGTAACTACTGTGCACACTTGGCACTAGAGGCTGGGCTCCATGGAAACCACTGAACACTATAAAAGATAAAATCTCTCACTGCAGGAGAATGACAGCAGACAAAAAAAGCAAGTCAATTGCAAACTTACTTATTTTCATGCTGTCTTGAGAAACTCCCTTTAAAGAGAATCTTTCACCCCCTGACACTTATCTGTCCTCTAATATGGGCATACAGGTGATAGAAATTTGAATCTATACCTACCTGTATGCCTCATATTAGAGGTCTGGTTGCTGTAAAATGTCTCTTTATTCAGTCAAGTTTCTGATGCTGTGGAGCCAGGGCCTGGAAGAAATCCCCACCTCCTGTGTGAATTACCATGTTTCTCCCCTCCCCTGCACATCACAGTGCCCTGTGATGTGCAGTTGCAGCAGCCAAATCCAGGCACTGTGACATGCAGGGAAGGGGGGACGCATTGTATTTCACACAGGAGGCGGGGAATTCTTCCAGTCCCCGAGACTGGAACACATCAGAAACTTGTAGAAATAAAAAGACATTTCTCAGCAACAATGTGACATGCAGAAATAGTCTTGTTGCTTCAAAAGCATCCAGCAACTATTACAAATAACACAAGCTCAGGAGACAGGAAGTGTTGTGCTTCAGAAGCATCCAGCAACTAGAGGGGTTAACACAGTCACAGGAGACAGGGAATGTTTTAGCAGAGCCCGAGGGGGATTGTGGGGAACTTGTTATTGTAGTCTGACTGAAGACGAAAAGAAAGGTGGTGTGTTATCTGGATCTGACAGAAGGCAACCGAACAGGATTCAGATCAGGAGAGAAACTAAATACAGGTCAGATAAACTCCCTGAACTAATAGTGCAGAGTATTATCGGGCGGGAAAATAAGGACTGGAAGGAATTGTGTCACAGGGATCATCTCCCTCATCAAACCCTTCCCACCTCCATCTCCATGCAGGATAAAGAATGCTGTGTACTATTATGTCCTTGTGAAGGAAAAACCTGTGGTTGTGTATGCATAGAAGTGTGCTGCTAAGAGATCTAATCTATGCTGAATTATGCTACTGAAGAGACTGTAATACTGGGCTTGTGAAGAAACTACTGTATTGTTACTGGAGCTGGTTGTTCAAGAAACTCAGACTGTACTGTAATGAATATTGTTGCTGTAATATCCCTGAATTGCACTGGCAATGCTTCAGATTAAATTGCACTGTTAAACTGTTGAAAAACACTCTTGTCAGATGTGTCTGGTCAGCAATTGAATCTATTGTGTGCCTGAGAGAAGCTGCAGCCTATGGTAGCCCTGAGTAACAGTTCCCCCAGGATTCCAAAGAATTCATGAAACCCGTCTTGTCCTATCTGAACCTAGCAGCGTGCGTGTAACAACAAGACCTCTAATATGAGGCATACAGGTAGGTATAGATTTACATTTCTATCACCTGTATGCCCATATTAGAGGTCAGATAAGTCCCAGGGGGTGATAGATTCCCTTTAAGAATCTGGGAAGTATAGGAGAACATTCCTATGAAAGAAATCATATTGGTGTGACTTTGCTTTCATTTAAAAATTTCAACGAAGTTGACAACTTGAGTACTGATTAGTTTTGGTTACGGTTTGAACTCCTGTCATGGTTTTGTGGTTTCTAATATGTCTTAAAGAGATAATAACCTACCATATATATTGATGTAGAAAAGGGAAACTGTCACGGGGATACCACGACAGAGAAGAACAATACAATCACGGTGTCTGGTTTCATGAACTCCAGCACTTGTTAGAAGTACTTCTCCATCTTATTAAACACCACAGTTTTTTTCCTTGCCAGCAGTGCAAGGGTTAATCTGTTCAGTTGAAGCTCCTGGAGCTTTCCTATCTGGATTGTCTCAACTGTTCAGTGTTGACCACTCCCCTTTGTTATATGTGCTGGCCTCGGGCATTTAGGAATTGCCAGTGTTAGTTTTTACTGCCTGGTGTGGAGTTGGAGGTATAGTTCGTGGTTGGAGTAGGCATTAGAAGATTTGTTCAGGAGACTGTTGCTTGGAGTTTGTTTGTGTGCACATCCCCATCCTCTCCTATTTGGTTTCTCCTTCCTTTAACTACCCTGTGTTCCATTCTGTTGTTTGGTGAGTGTATTTTGTGTGATTGCTAATTTATCCCTGTCCATTTTCCCTTGTTTGTCTGGTTAGTGTATTCCTATACACTTTGGCTTCCCACCTCCCTGGGTGGAGGAGAGGACAGATAAGGGTTGATGGTTGATTTAGGAGCAAAGCAAGACACGTGAACCCAGCATCTCCATCTTCAGGAGTAATCCAGGGGACAGGAGTAGTACTAGGAACCTGGTTAGCATCCATAGTCCCAAAGCACTGCATGACAGAAACAATGACAAAAAGCCTGCCCTGTGCCACATCCGGGCATTTCTTACTCCCGGAGAGAAAATATACACTCTGCTAACTGTTTTGTCATTTACAGTAATTAATTTCACCATGTTTTAGACTGTAATTTGGGATCAGTTTACAAGCAGAATGGGATGTGTTTTCCTCCTGCTATTCATTTCCTTAGTTACATGGGCCTAAATGACATTTGGTGCCCCCTATTGCCCTTTGGAGGGGATGGCATTCCACACTTGGTCACGCTGCTTGGGGAGTCAAACAGTAGCAGCTTAGGGCAGGCTGTCTTAGGGACATCAGGAAATACACTTGTTTCATGTCTCTTTTTGCTATAAACACAAGGGTCAGAAAGGACAAATGAATTTCAAAGGCAGTCACTTTTGAAGTTATTGTTTTGGGTGTCGATCTGCTTCTATGTCCTCCCAATGTCCTTCTGAACAGTGTTTGTTGTGTAAGCAGAGAAAAAAAAATAAATATATTGCAGGGTACCATTAAGAAATAAACATGCAATTCAGCAATTTTTTTTGCACATGGAAGACACAAAACACAGTGATGCACATCATAAACTTATGGCCTCAATTACACAGACAGATAACTGGTCAATAATATTATTGCCAGAGCCATAATATTTTTATTTTCTCTTTGAAATAGCTGTATGATATCTTGTTTTTTGGGGGGACCATTTTGGAGTACATATAACTTATTACCAAACTTTTCTTAACTCTTTATATGGAAAAAAACGGCATTTCCACTGTTGTGTTTTGAAGATTTTAATTTTACTGTACTCACGTGCTGCACAACATTAACATTCTTCTTTTGGTGACCACAATTATGACGACACCACATTTATGTCATTTTATTTATGTTTTATGACTTTTGTACATTACAAATAAACAAAATTGTTTTTGTGTCGCCATATTCTCAGAACCATACGCTTTACTATTTTCCATCAAAGGAGTTGTGTGAGAGCTTGTTTTTTTATTGGGGTGGTTTTCAGTGGTCCCATTTTCGGATACATATGACTGTATGATCATGTTTTATTACACTTTGTGGGAGGTTGAAAGTACAAAAGAAACAGTAATTCTGAAATTTTTTTAAATATTTTTTAATACTATTCACTATTTAGCAATCATGGTGCAGATTAAATATTAGTAATGTTTTATAGCACAGGTAGATACGATTACAGTGATACCCAATTAATATCAATCTTTTACGTTTATCTACTTTTGCACAAGTCTTATGGATATATTCCTCACTTCCTATGGCTGTCTGGCACAAACATTTTCAACAGCAATGTACACAGATTCTATTCACACAAGTCAGTCTATATCCAATTCTAATTCTTCTATCTTAGGTGCCCATCTGAGCATATTGAGGCCACTTCATAGGAAATGAATTGGTGCTGTCATACATTTATATTACATGTTCACTAAACTCATCATGGCATTTTTATCAATACTTTCTAATTTTTAGACAGTGGAAACTTAGACTAAATTGTCTTAAAATCTTACAGTTTTATTGTTGTGTTCATATTGTTTGATAAATCTGGTATATTTTAAGACTGTCAAATCTAAGTTTACATCCCCTACTAGTTGGCTTACTGTGTCCCAGAAATTTGATGTAACATTTTGGTGCATTGATTAGACCATGCTCCTTTTCTGACATAAACACCCCTTTTCACACCCTTTGTTGGACAAGGCACAGAGAGTGTCTAAAACATATAATAAATATAATACAAGTCATGAAAGATCATTTTTGGCACACAATTAACCCAGGATTCTGCTACATTTAGCTCCATAAATATGCCCCATTGGTTTACATTCATTAAGCTGCATAAGCAGAGGGAAATGCACTGCTAAAAAGACACAAGTGGCACAAAGTGCAAAATCTATCCTGTTTCCTAACCAAATATCTTTATGTGTAATTGGACATCTCAGACCAATTTAATCACCTATGAGATCAGTTTAATGAGTCAAAAATCTGTCTATAAACAGGTTTGCCCAAAATAGCAAGTTATCCCCAGCTTTATACTAGGCTTTCTTTGTTAATCTCATAGACAACGAATGTAGCAGAGGTTGAGCATGTACTCTTCTGCTCTATTGAGGTTCTGAAGCCATATTTTTGGGATAGCTGGAGGTCTTAGCAGTCAAAACCCACAGTGATCAGCAAGTCATCCCATATTTGGATAGGGGATAACTTGAGATTTTGGGAATATTTCTTTAAATTCAGCTGTAGGGATATTCGAATTCATAAAAGTCAAAGATGGAAAGCCATGGTTATTGCATGGTGATGATTCCAGATTATAAACCCTCTGTTACTGTTTTAGGACGTGCCTTAATGATATACGAACTTTATAGCTGCTGTCACCCACAAAATAATGACAATACTTTGTTAAGCAAGCCTAAATGGATAGTTTTGTACATTTTGTTGTCCACCTCATGGAGTATAATAGAGTGGTGCGAGGGAAAGGGGGTGAGTGTCCAGCTCCAAACCTATTAAATTTAGCTGTGAAACTTCTTTTGCAAAACAGAGGACCCCACCTATCAGACAATCATGTAAAATAGAGCAATGATGACTGTAGAACATTTATTTTCTGAGTTTATTGTGCCTTAGTTGGAAAGTGTAAAAGTGCTACTCTTCTCCAAAAGGTTGGACTGGAAAGATGAGGTGCACATAGCAGGCCATTGTAAGTGTTCATAGACATTAAAATACTATTATCATACTTTCTAAATCACTTTGTACTATAATACAGTCACTATAGACTGAGTGTATCTCAACTGTATAGTTACACACTTTTATTTTCTTAGGCTTGCTATGCTGATAGCAGATGTGACAAGTATGTAGCTTTGTATTGCAGTAATAGGGTGGCTAGCTCACTTAAATATGAGCAGATTCTTTTAGATTCTTTTTGTACTTGCCCCATCAGATTGCTCTTTTTCCATCTGATTTCTCAGAAGCTAATAACAAAGACAATATTGTTAACCTTTTCACTCTTTATACCAACATGTGCAATCATTAACCATTTATTTGTATATAAATATCATAAAACACTAAGGAAAACAATTCAAAATTAAATTCAGAATCGGAATCTTGAGACTATAAATAGACATTGTTACATTGGTCCAGTTAGAAAGAAGTAGGGTCCCCTATATATTTGGAGAAGAATGTGAGAAGCATTCACTGATAGCAAAAGAATATAGAACAGAGCTGGAAATAGCTGTGTGATAGGTATAAGATATATAGCTATTAATGATATACAGTAAGTACACAGCTAAATTGTCAGACTGATAGATACATTACACTCACAACACTCAAAAGAAAGCAGAACAGTATAACAACATTGCCATCCAGTAAACCTGATCCAATTACTGTGGCATCGAATATGTGGCATCATGTGCATCATGTCACCCTCTTGTGGCATCATCATCAAGAAAGAATGATGATGTAGTTTGTAAGTTTGCAGACATATGTAAAATTCTGGAATAAAATATATTGGTGGATCTCTTACACATTAAATAACTATATTAATATATAAACGTTGTAGTAGTCAATTCTTTGGCATACCTAAGAACAGTAATAGAAATAATTCTAATATACTCATCATCAGATAATAATTTTCATAACAATAGGGTCATTTTCCATAATTAATTTCATTTTCCTAATAGAACTGTGCAAGTAATTCACTGCTAGGCAGAATGTGCCCAATTCATCCGAAATTAACGTTAGTACTACTATGATATGGGTATGGTGGAAAATTATGCTGACATCCGACTCGACTACACATTTTTGCAGGTGTCATATAGGTTTAGCCAGGCGACAAATCTGGGGCCACAGGTTTATTTTGCCCAGTGGGAATCCTCCCATACTCTGACCTTGAGGTCCTGTTCTCCCCTTCCCCTTTATACACATACTGATCATACTTTCCTTGTCACTATACACAATAACTGTCAATTACACCGAGTATTTACACCAGCAGCAATATACACTGGCTACATAGCGATTATCTCGCGACGTGTTAAAAGCTGCGGTGCCAGATTTTTTACAGATCCTGTATTGTAGGGGTAGTAATTTGTGAGCAGGGTATACTGGGGTTTGTAGTTCCACAATGACTAAATTACAGCAGCATGCATAAATTTGAAATATACACAGTATATTACAGTCTACATTACAAATATACTCTAGGATACAGCCTACATCGCCAGCTGCTAGTCTAGGAGTCACATATACAGAATGGATATGACAGTGCCAAAAGGTTTCTTGTGTGCTGTGTTTGTACCTGTTGGCACTGCCATGCCTTGTTATGGGACACAGGAGAGCTGTGACCAGCTGGCTCTGCTCCGCTCAGGACAGGAGAACAAGGAGCAGTTAATGTAAGTTTACTGTATACAAAGCAAGATTGTGGGCTGAATGTTTGCCTCGCTCAGATAACGATTATCTAAAGTTATTCCAGTTTAGGTAAAACAGATCGTATTTGTGTGTTGTGACTGTATATAAGCAATCTAGAGCTGCCAGTACATGTAACCTCACCAGTCTGATGGGCTAGAAAACCAGAAGAGTGGAGTATAAGGAACAGAACCCCGTAACTCTGTGAGGACATGCTACACTTATCATTAGAACAGCAAAACCCTCTCCCTCTATCCAATCATATCATATATAGATAGATATATAGATCTATATTCACTAATATGCATCTTGAGTATACTGTGTATAATATGCCTAGACTAAATCTAATGAAGGATAGATAGATAGATAGATAGATAGATAGATAGATAGATAGATAGATAGATAATATATAGATAATAGATTTATATTCATTAATATGCATCATGAGTATACTGTGTATAATATGCCTAGACTAAATCTAATGAAGGATAGATAGATGGATAGATAGATAGATAGATAGATAGATAGATAGATAGATAGATAGATAGATATGGGATTGATAAATAGATAAATAGTTCATAGCTAAATATGGGATAGATAGATAGATAGATAGATAGATAGATAGATAGATAGATAGATAGATAGATAGATAGATAGATATGGGATAGATAGATAGATAGATAATAGCTAAATATGGGATTGATAAATAGATAAATAGTTCATAGCTAAATATGGGATAGATAGATAGATACATAGATATGGGATAGATAGATAGATAGATAGATAGATAGATAGATAGATAGATAGATAGATAGATATGGGAGATAGATAGATATGGGAGATAGATAGATAGGACTTTTATAGCCCCTACCCCGGTTTTATCCCTATCTCTAATTGTAATTTCCACAAACTATTTCCCTTGATTTCCCACATTAGCAATGTTAATATGTAATTGGTCCTTCCAATAATGTTTCCTTGAATTAATTATTTCTAGATAATAGATAAATAGATATATAGATAGATTGATAAAAGGTCCATAGATAGATAATAATAGATGAAATACAGATACATAGATAGACTATAGATAGGTGATTAATAGATAGGTATATGGATAGACTATTGATAGAAATATAGATGGTATGTAAACAGGTAGATAGATAGATAGATAGATAGATAGATAGATAGATAGATAGATTATAGATAGCCCCCACCCTGGATGTGCCCCCATCCATCATCCCCACAGTCCCTATTCCTGTTCCCTACTGTACACTTGCTTTGGCAAAACGAATTTTTATTTGGTCCTGCCAAATTCTTTGAATTGAATTGATAGATAATAAATAGATAGATAGATAGATTAATAGATATATATTATTAGATAAGATAGAATAGATATATATGAGATAATAATAATAATAGATAGAATACATAGATATGAGATAGATAATAATAATAATAGATAGATAGATATATATGAGATAGATAATAATAATAATGATAATAATAATAGATAGATATGAGATAGATAATAATAATAGATAGATATGAGATAGATAATAATAATAATAGATAGATATGAGATAGATAATAATAATAATAATAATAAATAGACAGAAGTTATAATATGAAATTAAGAAACACATGAACACAATGAATTTTCCAGGTGTCTACTTTACATCCACCCTTCTTTTGTACAGTCACAACGTTTCTCCCAATAGACAATTTCTTTGATATTTTGGGTAAAATAGTTGATGGAAATGAATAGGAAGAAACAGATAAAACATAAACCCAAACTCCTTGTGTTCCGCTAAATATTGATTTCCTCCAGATCCTCCCGATCACGCGTGTAACGTCGGGGATGTCCCTGATTACCCGGAATAAGACTTTGTTTGCACTAAACGCTGGTGATAATAAGCGCTCCAGTCTAAACACGGCCGTAGTGCTGCCCTAGTGGCCGATTATCGTCGTTATCTCTAGTGGCTGTTTACCATACAGCCCTGCTCCCCTGTGTTATGGGTGATGGTGCCCAGGGATAGCACCAGGGTGCCCCAAGAGAAGTACCCACATCTGGACCGGCCATTGACAAGCTAGATTGATAGTAAACAGCGCAAGGCGTGGAGTGGGCGGCACCGCTGCGGCTCCCTGACCAATCATAGCTCTCACAGGCAGCAGGAGCAGCCAATAAGGGTCCGGGCTGCCTGGACTGAGAGTCGGCTCTGTAGAAGGCTGAGAGCGCAGTGTGGCCGGCGAGCTATTATAAAGCGGCGGCTCTGCGCTCAGCGGTCACCGCCTGTCACTGTCATGTGCCGCGCGTGACCTGGATGTAACGGAGGATTAGTGCCCAGCCTGGACTCAGCACGGGTGGGTGCTGCTCCCCACTGCCCGAGCACTGCACTGGTAAGTGTCACCTACTCACCAGCTGCACAGGTGACTGAAGCTATTGCTCTCTGTTATCAGTTTTCTCAGACTAGGGAGAGGCTAATTACTGATACTGTGCTGGTCATTACTGGGATCCCCGCTGTCTCCTCACAGTATCGGTTCTGGGAAGCTTCAGACACTTGTACAGTGCCCACATCTGGTAGTGATATCAGGCAGACCCTGCCATGTCCTGCCCAGGAACCCCCGCTCCTAACACGGGGAGACGAGGTGGGGGCTCCGCAGCGCTTATGGGATGCCGGAAAGTGGCTGGAAATTACCTATCTACTCCATATCTATCTATCTATCTATCTATCTATCTATCTATCTATCTCTTTCTATCTCTTTCTATCTATCTAGTATCTATTTATTATCTATTTATTCTCTATCTATTTATTATTTATCTATATATTATTTATCTATTATCTATCTCTATTTATTATCTATCTATCTATCTATATATCTATCTACTGTATCTATCTATTTATCTATATATGTATCTGTCGATCTATCTATTTTATATTTATATATTACTATCTATGTATTTATTTTCTATCTTATATATTTATTTATTATTTATCTTATCTATGTATATCTAGCTATTTTATTTATCTATTCGTCTTATCTGTCTAGTATCTGTCTGTATTACTTTCTTTTTTTCTTTCTTTCATTCTATTCATTCTATCTCTCCATCTATCTAGCTCTCCATATATCTCTGTATTTATCTTCTACATATTCATGATATATCTTAGTGCTATAGTAGAACTAATTTTCGGTACAGATATATGAAATAGAAGCAGTAATACCAGTGTAACTACTGCATTATTTATCTCTATGTGGTTGATATGTTCTATGTATACTATATATTGTACATTGGTTGTAGCAGATACGCCTTCAGCTCTAACCCTGTCCATCACACAGATATCTAGGTGCTACCATGATAGGGATATGCTACAGATGGCTGTGGAGCCTCCGATGTGCTGCTGCCTTTGTTACCTCTCATTGTTCCCATCTCTGAAATTATTAAACCTATAATAAGTCTAGATCAGGATGAGATGAATCATTACCACTCACTATTAATTAGCCATTGTGCTGCTGGTACAGATTGTCTAGTCTGATGCCTCCACTTCTAGGAATAAGCACATAACCATTTCTATTTCCAAAAAAAATATTTGATTTATTCTTAGAATTTTATAATAATCAGGTAAACGAAATCAGTAATAGTAAGTTCTGAGGGTTGTGGACATTATTCTCTACATGGAAATAGGTGATAGTTTAGGACTTACTAATGTGATTTATACATTATTATACATAGTGTGCTTACAGGATACAACTACAGAAAAGTATTAATTTGTATGTAAATTCTTTAATAAATATATTCCATCCTGTATTTTATGATCTTCATGGCTGTACATATTGTGTTCCCACAGTTTCGAGGACTCACTACAGAGAGCGGATCCTGCCATGTACGAGATGCAGCCAGTGTCAGTGCCTTCTTCTCCCCCCTCCACCTTGTCCTCCTCCCCGCACTCCTCATACTCATCCTCCCTGGCCGGGAACTCGGAGATAGATGTGGAGAGTGTGGAGTTGGAGGGGGACAGCCGGCAGCTGGAGCCCCCCAGAACAGAGGAGGAAGAAGAGGAACAGGAAGGTGATGGAGTGGCGCACACACACCCGCAGCTCCCACAAAAGACTACTGACAAGGGTGGAGAGCAGAGGAAGCTGAGCAGGACCCCCAAGTGTGCCCGCTGCAGGAATCACGGGGTCGTCTCCTGCCTGAAGGGGCACAAGCGCTTTTGTCGCTGGAGAGACTGTCAGTGCGCCAACTGCCTGCTGGTGGTGGAGAGGCAGCGGGTGATGGCGGCACAGGTGGCACTCAGGAGGCAGCAGGCTACAGAGGTGAGTCCACTGTCATATATAGTTATCATATATACAACCTACACACATTACTATTACATACAAGTCACAATTCTCAGCTATAGATATTATTAATACTTTGTTCGTTAAATAACTGGTTAAAGTTAGGACCTGAGCCTGGCTGCATGGAATCACCTCTGTCCCTGACTCACTGTGATGGGAAACCCTGCTGCACACGGATTACTGCACCCTGCACTATGGTGATGACAACGGAGAGACTAATAATCGGGAGTAATCCGTTCATTCTGATGTACATTGTATCCAATTGTCTGGAAAACGGATTCAGCTTAATTGATTGTACGTGTAGAGTCCAGAAAAGTCTCTATGGCAAGTCAAGGCTAGTGCAGCCTATTGTGCCGCATATCATGGCTAGTAAAACGTCCATGTCAGAAGTAAAGGAGTGGAAAAGAGGGCGCGGGGATAGTGGGCACTGTAGGGGGACCCTATGTCCAGGGGCATCAGAGTCAAGTGGCTAATATCGACAGAAATGACACTTTGTATTAAATAAAGGCTAGAAATGGCAAGTATTACCTGTGCATGATGAAGAATTGTGACTGTGGCATTATAATCTGTTGTGACTCGTGGCACCTGATATGTACCTTATATGATGAGAACAAAGTAATGCTCTAATAATATGTGGATACCGGGGGTGGAGGTGGGTTATTGAGTGAACGGGTCATGGCACAGCTCAAGAGACTGTCAGCGTATTGGTAATGCAGACAGGTGCCAGCATGTATCTGTTATATGGTGACTGGCAGATACTGGAGTTATGTGGACTCACTGGAGTGAATGGCAGCAGACATATCTATCTATCTATCTATCTATCTATCTATCTATCTATCTATCTATGTACCCCGTGTCTATCTATCTATCTATCTATCTATCTATCTATCTATCTATCTATCTATCTATCTATCTATATCCCATATCTATCTATCTATCTATCTATCTATCTATCTATCTATCTATCTATCTATCTATCTATCTATCTATCTATCTCACTTTTTCTCTCTCTCTATCGATATACTGTATATATATATGTATTTATATATATATTACATTTTACATATATATATTTATATTTATTACAATACATATATTCTATGCAGTAGTATATGACTTGAGGGCACAGAGCTTGGTGGTGTCTATTGTATATGATGATAACTAGTGGGCAGAGGAGACATAAGGCTGAGGGCACAGAACACACATGTGATGACTAGTTGGCACAGGATGTTCTTGTTATTTAGTGGAGCAGGCTGTGTTGTTTTCCCTTCAAACACCACCATGGAAGGGGTATTTATTGTAGAAACTCATAAATGGGCACTTGCACCTCTTATTGTGTTTTCAGGTGGTTGCCATTCAGTTCTTGTTTCCTGTACACTGGTGACTACATGTTTACACCAGAACACACTCCACATACATCTGTGCATTTTATGTGTTTGAGTTATGTGTAATCTGTTGTACTGTGACCTGGTATGTGCAGTTTAGGTGGTGTGTACAGTACAGCACCATTTATTATATTGTATGCTGTATGTTAATTTATTATTGAAGCTAAGTAAGCTCATTTGTGTTCCTTTTTTAGGATAAGAAAGTCTTGTCAGGAAAGCCGACTGTAACAGAAAGGAAAACTGTCTATCAGCGACATTTTAGGACCCCCAGCCTGCTGGCCAAGAGCATATTAAAGGGTAACATTCCGTTCTGTGCCTCTCTACATTTATTGATCATAATAATAATAATAATGAGTATCTTGGATTTGCAAAGGGGTTATACTACCTTTATGTGTCTTCAAGAACAATCCAAGATCTTATCTTTATTCATCCTAATATTTTAATTACCAAAAACACCCAAAAAAGATTGCAGTTAAATGTATGCAAACAACCATGAAAATACAGAGTTATACTATGATAAGTGTAAAATATTATTATGCTGAACATATAGGAGGTAAATAAAAACATATTTTAGTGTATAAAATATAAAACTAACAAGCTATCTAATAATAATAATAATCATATTGATAATGGTAGATTTAAAAAAATAGAAATATAATTTATCTATATTCCATTTCTTATTCTTGCATACATTAATTACTGTTTTTTACATTCTTTTATTTCTATTATTTAGCTGCTTTTGTATAAAAATACCTTGAAATTCTATCTATCTATCTATCTATCTATCTATATCTGTTTGTTTAATCTGTCTGTCTTTCTATATATCTGCTATGTATATATCCTACTATGCATTTATTATATATGAATGAACATGTTTTGCAGTTAGATTTTTTTTACATTAATTAAATTTCTATATTTTTTATCTTTACACTTGCTTGTATTTCTAGAACAATATAAATAGCTTTTTTAGTCCTAATGCAGAGCAATTTTGCATTACATTTTACATGCAAATATATCTGTCAAATGTGCAGCACTGTCAGACACTGTGCAGGGATTTACAAACAAATAAAAAAGACTTTTGAATAACAATGACCAATAGTAGAATCCCTTTACTCTTAGAAACAACATGCAATTTGGTTGCCACCTCCCAGGTGAAAGTGGATTGAGTTACATTTTCTTGGCCTGTAAGATATATTATAATTGCTAATATAAATTGGCATGTAAAAATAACTTTTTATTTATTAGCACATTTTTACATCAATACCTGATTTTTGCAGAAGGGATGAGTAGAATGTGGAAATTCTGTAACATTTCTTTACACCAGTTGTAACATAAAAACAGTATATTTACACCACACGTATACTATACAGACCTATTGCCAGTGTCTGTTCTCAAGCTGTATGAAATGTCCCATAAATGCCAACAGTTCACCATAAACCAGTGTCTTATAAGCAATGCTTTGATACATGATGCCTAAAGTGTTTTCCTTGTTTCCATACATCATTCCTTTGTGCTGCTTTTTCTCTTCTTGCTCTTAACTGTCTGTCTTTTTTCCCTTCTCTCCTAGTTCAAGTCAACTTTCTCATCTGTAACACTTTGTAAATTGTGATCTGCCTCTAGGAAATGCATGCCATCAAATCTAGGTATAGCCCTATTTCCTGGTATTGTAATGTGACAGGTGTATATTTAAACACCATCTGGGTGGTCTGCTAAGATTCTGCCGTGTCTGCTGTCATCTATGTAAAATTGTATGCTTTATCTATTATTATCTACTATGTATGAGACCTAATTAAAATATATAAAATCTAAGGATGTTCTAGATTTGTGCTACTATGTACAATACTGCAAAATGATCTGGATAAGATGGCTGAATTGGCATACACTTGGCAGAGGAGGTTTAATGTAGATAAATGTAGAGTAATGCACCTAGGATGGAGTAATCCTATTGCTGCATATACATTAAATGGGAGTATACTCGGGAATACAGAACAGGAGAAGGACTTGGATATTCTGGTTACAAGTAAGCTGAGCAGCAGTACTCAATGTCAAGCCGCCGCAAAGGCAAACAAGGACGTATAGGATGTATAAAAAGATAAATAAAATCCCGCAATCCCAATGTACTGTTACCCCTTTATAAATCACTGGTGAGGCCACATCTGGAATATGGGATCAAGGTTTGGGCTCCACATTTTAAAAAGGATATTCTGAAGTTGAGTCAGTTCAAAAGCGGACAACTAGATTATTACAAGGGATGGAAGACCTCTCATATTATGAGAGGTTGGAAAGTTTGAGCTTGTTTAGCTTAGAAAAACAACGCCTCATCGGGGATCTCATTTACATGTATAAACATATGTGCGGTCAGTACAAAGGACTAGCACATGACTTATTCCTTCCAAAGACCATACTAAGGACTAAGGGGCACTCATTACGGGTGGAAGAAAGGCGATTCCAGCATCTAAACAGGAAAGGGTTCTTAACAGTCAGAGCAGTTGGACTGTGGAATGTCTTACCACAAGAGGTAGTGATGGCAGATACTATAACAGCTTTCAAAAAAGGGCTGGATGATTTTCTCAGTACACATAACATTGTGGGTTACAGTTAAATTAGTGACAAAATGTACAATTGGGGAGGAAGGTTGAACTTGATGGACCTAGGTCTTTATTCAACTTATGTAACTATGTATGTAACTATGTAATAGTTTAAAACAGCTAAGAGTCTCATGAATTTAGTTATAAATTGTCCCAAAGTGACCATTTTATACAGGCTTGATTCTATATAAAGAATGCGCAGACATTATGTTCCTCCTCACAATGAGTTATCATAATTCCCTGCACTGTCTAAAATGCAGGAACAGATTGGCCATTTGGGTATTAGGACAGCGGTCAATTGCCCATGGCCAACTAGGGCTCACAGCTGCTTGGTTCTAAAACAGTAATTCAAGTGATAAGTGCTCAGATGCCATTCACATACAATTCACTACCCCTTATTAAGTGAATCATGGCTACAGTGGTTGGTAAGTTAACCATTCCAGATCACTAACAGACAACCCCTGCTAATATGTATCATAGAACCAACCAACCCACTTAACATTAAAAATAAAATTTTTTATTTGATTACCATTAACAGCATACTCAAAAAATATCAAAGGAAAATTAAGTTTGGATATTTCCCCAAATGACGTAACACTAGTATATGACCATATATTAATACTTTATATAGTTATGACATTTAAAATTTATATGACCATATATAATAATTCCTTAATTTTTGTTGGAACGTATGTGCCTCCGTGTTGTGGAACGCACACTGTACTTCTGTGCTGCGAGTGCTGGTTATGACGTTCTTTACATGGGGGACTGTAAAAACCTCACCGTGCTAACTATATGCTAAGTCTGTCACTGTCACTTTCTTTCCTCATGGGCGATTGGACCTAAATGATGATATTTTGTCTCCTGATGAACCTTGCTCATCTCTGGGGGGAAAACGCGTTGAGACTTAGAAGCTTAGGGGGAATCATAGTCATCAAATATAAATGTTTTCTTCCTTTTTGCTACATTGTATGTAGAAAATAATTATGTATTTATTACTAGGGATGTTATAGGGAATTTCTAGGGACAACCTTCGTTGAGTTGGGGCGTCATTATCTATTAGGGTGCCGTCATCCATGGTCAGGTAGGGAGCAGATTTTTCTAGGGTCATATTAGGGTCTATTATTAGGCTCTGGACCAGTACCCTATACTTCCCTATTTAGATTATTGCTCTATTATTTAAACGTAATTTCTATGGTCAGGGTATTTTAATTATTATCTATGGGCATATATTTATACTTTCTATGGTTATGACATTCAAAATTGTTATGGTCCTATACTAGTGTTACTTCCGGTTTGAGGAAATATCCAACTTAATATTTGTAATATTCTTTTATATGGGTATGCTTTTAATGATAATCAGATAAAAATTGCTAGGTTTAATGTTAAGTGGATTGGTCGGTTCTATGATACAATATAAATATATACACCCTCAATAATCTATCTTATTACTTTTTCTGTAAGCCACAGCCCTTGCTAATATGATTGCACAATTACAAGAAAACTCATCTAATTCATATATTGTAATTACTTAGGTCCTTTGCATCTCATAGTTTTGATGTCCTAGACATAACAATTTTGCTTTGTGAAAAGCCACATGTCTATGGGCTGCTGAATTGTAACAATGAATACAATATGGCAATATTTTGTACAGTATGGGCTAGTAAATAGAAGCTTTTTGACTTTGGGAAATCATATTGTGAACTCTTAAGAGGATATAAATACATCTTCCTTTTTATTGTAGACGTTATGAAATCTGCTTTTCATTGGCATTCAAACAGCTAAACTAAAAAATAACTTGTGATTTCAGGTTACCGACCGCTGCCAGCAGATTCCTACATGGAGCCCAACTCTCCATTGCCAGCTCCTGTGAGTGACAGGATGAGAAAGAGACGTGCTTTTGCAGATAAAGAACTGGAGAATGTTATGTTAGAGAGGGAATACAAAGAGAGAGAGATGATGGAGGCTTCTCAGGCTTCCAACCTTTTCTTACCCAGCCGCAGGGTACATGCAGCAGAGTACAACTCCTACAAAGTTCCTTATGGGAGCTCACAGGCTGATAATCCAAACAAAGAATTCTGCAATTTCTTGCCCACTTGTCTTGATCTCACCATGCAGTATTCAGGGTCAGGGAATGTGGAACTAATTTCTTCCAATGTCAGTGTGGCCACCACATACAGACAATACCCTGGTCCATCCAGGTCCTTGGTTTGGCCCAAGAGTGGTCCAATAACTGATGCTCTTCTATATCAACAGTGCCTATTAAATGCAACAGCCATGCAGGCACTAAAGCCTGGGTCAAACTGGGAGTCAAAATCTAGCCCATTAATAGAATGCCAGCCTACAGAACAGGACCTGGTACCTCCAAAAATGGAAACACATATGATTCCCCCTCAACACATTTCACAGGATAGTGGAGAAAGGTCTGCTTTTTCACCTCCAAAAAGGAACTTTTCACAGCTCTCTAACAAGGACCATTTGTCTCCACCACAGAGCTTAATAAACAAGATCAGCAAGGAAGCCGCCAAACAGCCTTTGTCTTTAAAATATAGCCCTTTCCACTCATTATTTCAACAAGCACATCTTGAGAAGTCATTGTCTCACCTAAAAAATCCTTGTATCAAAGACCCCTATGAAGAACCTGCAAAGAAATTCAGAGAATGTTCATCCAAGGAAAACCAGAAATACAAAGTAACTATTGACAGGTACAACAAGGACTTTCTACTAGGGAAAGACACAGGGGCAAAACTTTCTGTTAATGAGCCCCTACCATTTTCTGTTGAATCAATCCTCAAGATGCCGTCAAGCACGGCACAACGTTCCAGTCAATAGATAGTGACTACTGGATTATCTGCTGTGAGCCACCAGAATTCCTTCATAATGAAGCCTATTCAAAAGTCCATGAAATGTGCAAGGTTCTTTGGGACATTGAACAAAATATACACCTGCATGATGCTACCATTTTGTACAAATGACAATATTTAAATGTAAAAATGTGATCTGCATATGTGAATTGTAAAATATTTGAATATAAAACAAAAATTTATAGAAATAATAAAATACAACAGTTAAATATTTATTTTTATTGGTATCTGATATTTACTGATTTATTCAAAATTATTTTTAAAACATAATCTGCATATTAATTGCAATGCTTAACAAGTGTCATTTATTTCTCATTGTTTGTACAGCACCAGCATATTGTACAGCACTGTACAGAGATTACCATCATGCATATCACATCATAACATCAATATTCAAAAGGAAAAAGCGCAGTAGCACTCTAGAAGGGTCAAAAAATATGAAAACACTGAAAACATTAAATCTGGACTTACAAAAAAGATGAAGGTTCTTAGCGCTTAAATTTGCCAATACATGTATGCCCATCAACCACTGCAAGGTGACCTCCCTCTGATGGGTTCTATCCTACTAAATATGCCACTCCTCAATATTTAAGCTATCAAGAGAGGGAAATTAGTGGGAAACCAAATAATCTATAGGAATGTTTGAAGGAAACTAGAGAACTGTTTTACACATGACATTTGTTTTTAGGTTATTTGATGCATTTTATAAAAAGAAAAAATATGATAAAAAAAAGTATCATTGAATGTAATAGGCTGGAATCTGATGCAAAATACATCAGATTGCATTGGGTCAGTCATGATCCATTACAACTGGTATTGAGCTATTTTTTCTATTTGTAGTGATAAGTAATGCTTCTGTTCACAGCCTATGCAATAGCCTGTGATTAACTGATTAATTGGGTCTTACAGTTGAAATATCACTTTTTGATAAGACAAAAATAAGCAAAAAAAAGAAAACAATAAACAACATAAACAAAAATAGCAGAAAATAGTTATTGATTGTACCTCCCCCTCTGTAATCTGCACAAATAGTTAAAGGGGTCCTGTCTTGTGGTGAAAGTTTGCAGTCGCTCTATGTGACTGCAGACTTCTGAATCCTCACAGCGAGCACACGTGTTCTTGCTCATTACAAGCGAGTTGAGCAAGGCCGCGCATGTCTACTCGGTATGTGGCCAGAAGTATGCAAATCGCTCTCGCCCCGATACTAGAGACTCCAGACAGCAGCGGTGTGTGTGCTGTGAGGATTCAGGAGTCTGTGGTCATATAGAGTGACTGCAGACTTTTAGAAAAAGACCAGAATTCTCATTTATAATAATAATTTTTATTTCTATAGCGCCAACATATTCCGCAGTACTTTACATTTTGGAGGGGACTTGTACAGACAATAAAGACATTACAGAATAAAACATAACTCAACCGATACCAAGTGGAGTGAGGTCCCTGCTTGCAGGCTTACAATCTATGAGGAAATAGCGGGAGACAAAAGAAAGGCCACTCTTAAAACTGTGGGTATTGAGAATTCAATGAATTGTCTTGGGTAGTGCATTCCATGGAATTGCTGCAGCACGTGAGAAGTCTTGGAGATGGGAGTCTCCACACTCCACACTGCGTGAATAACACCACATTTTTGGTTCTGTGTTCTGGCAGGAATACCAATGATTTCTGTATGAATATAATCAGCAGAGGGATCCAGAGCAATAATAGAATGTGGGTGCCTTGTTCTCAAAAATCTCATATTGGCCCCCCCTATTATATCTCTAATAATTCCTTTGCAATTGTGATCCATGAAATGTATTAATTCAGTAATTTACTTGCAATCTAAAAGACTGTTATAAGTTACTTTGGAGGTGGCAGTGGGCCACTTATTCTACGAGGCCCCTGTACAGCTGCACAGATCTCATATGTGATACGTACACCCCAAATCTGTCAGTACCACTTCAATAACTGGAAATCAGAAAAGTCACTGCTGTGGGTTGTTGCTCCATAACCGTGAAGATTTCTAATCCCACATTCGTGTTTTGAAGGTCCCAACATTTTATTGTCAAGCACTAAGATAAAGTTGTTTTAAATAAAGCTGCGCCTATAAATAATGATTTTAATGTCATTCTAAAATTTTACTATGTGTAATTTCTGTCTACAACCAAAAAGTTTCAGCCTGATCTAAATCTAAATGAAGTATGTATAAAGACAAAAACAAATGCATTTTCATTTGTGTGGCTCTCATGGATGTAATGCCAAAGAATTACTATGCATATTTATATCACTCATATTTAGTCATGTAACATACACATACACACATTATTTTCTGATAGAATAATGTTATTGAGACATTAATTAGTTAATCTCCTTGCTACAGGACATGAAGATTATTAATGTCTCACACTCTGATTTATTGCTGGCCAAGGACTTAATTATATTTTTGGAGACAGAAACTACAGAAATACACTAAAAATCCAACGCCATCTAATGGTAAAAACAGAACTCATATTGGTTGACCCGTTGATAGATAAAAAGTATATAACTGTAGGTGAATCTATCATCTATCTATCTATCTATCTATCTATCTATCTATCTATCTATCTATCTATCTATCTATCTATCTATCTATCCTTGGTGATGGAGCAACACTAATTAGGTAGTGGTCTAATATAGACAAAAATGAAAAAGAAGCATATCTGTCCATCTACATTAGGGAATGGAGAGGTCTGTAATTTTTATCGTAGGTACACTTCAACTGTGAGAAACAGAATCTAAAAAAAATCCAGAAAGTCACATTGTATGATTTTTACATAATTATTTTGCATTTTATTGCATGAAATAAGTATTTGATACAATAGAAAAGCAGAACTTAATATTTGCTATAGAAACCTTTGTTAGCAATTACAGAAGTCAAACGTTTCCTTTAGCTCTAGACCAAGTTTGCACACACTGCAGCTGGGATTTTGGCCCACTCCTCCATACAGATCTTCTCCAGATCTTTCAGGCTTCAGGGCAGTCGCTGGGCAACACTGAGTTTCAACTCCCTCCAAAACTTTTCTATTGGGCTCAGGTCTGGAGACAGGCTAGGCCAATCCAGGAGCTTGAAATGCTTCTTACAGAGACACTCCTTAGTTGCCCTGGCTGTGTGTTTCGGGTCATTGTCATGCTGGAAGACCCAGCCACGACCCATCTTCAATGCTTTTACTGAGGCAAGGAAGTTGTTGGCTAAAATCTGGTGATACATGACCCCATCCATCATCCCTTCAATACAGTGAAGTAGTCCTGTCCCTTTGCAGAAAAGCACCTCCAGGGTATGATATTTCCCCCACCATGCTTCACAGTTGGGACAGTGTTCTTTCTATTCTTCATTCTTCTTCCTCCAAACACGGTGAATGGAGTTAATACCAAAAAGTTCAATTTTGGTCTCATTTGACCCACATGACCTTCTCCCATGCCTCCTCTGGATCATCCAGATAGTCATTGGTGAACTTCAAACAGGCCTGGACATGTGCTGGCATGAGCAGGGGAACCTTGCATGCTCTGTAGGATTTTAATCAATGACGGCGTAGTGTGTTACTAACGGGAATGTTTGAGACTGTGGTCCCAGCTCTCTTCAGGTCATTGACCAGGTCCTCCTGTGTAGTGCTGGGCTGATTCCTGACCTTTCTCAGAATCATCTTTACCCCACGAGACGAGATCTTGCATAGAGCCCCAGACCGAGAAAGATTTACAGTCATCTTGTGTTTCTTCAACTTTCTAATAATTGTGCCAACTGTTGCTGCCTTCTCACCAAGCTGCTTGCCTATTGTCCTGTAGCCTATCTCGGCCTTGTGCAGGTCTACAATTTTGCCCCTGGTGTCCTTAGACAGCTCTTTAGTCTTGGCCATGGTGGAGAGGTTGGAGTGTGATTGATTGAGTGTGTGGATAGGTGTCTTTTATGCAGGTAACGAGTTCAAACAGGTGCAATTAATACAGGTAATGAGTGCAGAGTAAGAGGGCTTCTTAAAGAAAAACTAACAGGTCTGTGAGAAGCAGAATTCTTGCCTGTTGGTAGGAGATCAAATACTTATTTCATGCAATAAAATGCAGTTTAATTATTTAAAAATCATACAATGTGATTTTCTGGATTTCATTTTTAGATTCTGTCTCCCACAGTTGAAGTGTACCTACGATAAAAATTACAGACCTCTCCATTCTTTATAGGTGGGAAAAATTGCAAAATCGGCAGTGTATCAAATACTTATTTCCCCCACTGTATCTATTTATCTACATTGTGAATTAAAGCAGCACAAGTCCAATGGCTGGAGGTCAAAGCCTCCAGGTTTCAACCCAGTTATTTCCTCATATATACTCCAGCAGAGGGGGAACACTCAAAAAAACTTGCCCATGAAAAACTGCTAAATTTCAATCCAAAAGAGGCCTAGAAAAATGCCAACTGAAATGTTGCTGTTTAAATGGGCAATTTTCATCTTTTTGTAGAATCACCTAATCTATCTATCTATCTATCTATCTATCTATCTATCTATCTATCTATCTATCTATCTATCATCTATCTTTGTGGCAACATGGAGACACATTCACAATAATGTAGTTGCTGGTACTTGAAGAACAAAAAGTAAATATTTGCACCCATTGAGTTACCAGAATACATCATAAAATCACACCCTGTTTTACTGTAAGGAATGATGTATTGCTAACTGCTTCATACAAATTAACAATACTCTGTCGCACTCAATTTACTTTTATATAAACATTTTGGAAAAGTGTTTTCTATGTGCATCTAGTTCCTTATATTCTATCTGCAATATTAAATATGATAAATCATAGTACAATATAAAGCTATGCTCTAAGTCTGGAATACTCCAATTCATATGGGGACAACCCACATATGAAATGCAAAGTTCATCTCAGCAAGCCTCATATTTCCATTGGACTGAATGTGACAGTTTTTTGTTATTTTGGACACCAATCAGCTCAGATTAGATTACAAACTGGGTAATATTTACAGTGCTTTGAAGGCTTAAATCGAGAGAGCTGAGTGCTGTTTTAGTCTATGTAATAAATATACAACACATTCCTCACAGTTTGTCATTCTCATCGTCGACAAATTATTTTTTTTAATGCTTTAAACTTTAACATATTACAGTCTTCCCTTTTGGCAGCACTAAGAATCCAAATTACATCACATATTATTCCAAGGCAGTGAAAGCTGAGAGTAGTTTTTATCCCTGATCGTCAACATATTCTGTAGAGATTGTATTCATCATACCAGTCCTTATCTCCAGGGGGAAACAAACATGATTACTTGATGTACTGTGCATTTGTGGAGTATGGTTTTGGATGAAACCAATAAGAATAATGGGAAAGCCGAAGAATGAAGGGAAAATATAGTAATAAATTATGAAGAAAGTAGACATACAACAAACATTTAATCATTGTTTCACCTTAATGCATTGCAGAGACTTCTTTTTTGTTCTACATGATGGAATGCCTACAATTAAAATATCTTCTATTTTAATACTATTAAAAATGTATTCAAAACAAAGGCTTTTATAGCAAAATGTCATAAGTAACATTTCTTTATTTTATGGCTTCAACATTAGCATTTTTTAACATGACAGATTCCCTTAGCCTGCAGATATGGAATTAATCATCTGCATGTTAATAGCATTCTGAAGCCGTGCGACCGCCGTACTGAGAGCCCCTCTGCTGGGAGGAAATTAACTTTATTCCTTCCGGCAGCCTCAGGCTTTCAGTCATAGAGGCAAGGTTTCAGTCACCACTCAGTAGATAGTTTGTGGCTGCTGCAAGCATGCCCTGGCAATGACAGCTGGCTCTGCCGTGCATCAAAGCTAAGACGGCTGTCAGTCAATGCCAGGGTGTGGTACTGTGTACTGAATGGTGACTGAAGACACGTGTCTATGACTAAAAGCCCGAGGCTGCCCGGGGAATAGGGGACAATTCCTCCCACCAGCAGGGCTCCCAGGGCATCGGCCGCATGGCTTCACAACGCTATTAACCTGAGATTAACCCAATAACTGCAGGTTAATAGCGTTTTTCGTCATGGCAAGTTCCCTTTTATTTTTTAACAGTCCATAGACGCCTTATTCTGACTCCTTAACTAAGCTGAGTGTGTGGGGCACTTGAGACACTGTTTCTTGGCTGTCTCAATGTACCGTTACTCACAAAGTGATTTCTTCAGATAGTTTGACTCGACTGCAGGAGGCATGGATAAAGATTCCAGAAGAAGATTTATTTTCCAGCTGATTTCTTATGCACAATTATAGTAGGTGAAAAGAACTTATTCTGAACCAGAGTTGCAGACACATGGGCTTCTTAACATGGCTGACAAACAGAATGAGGAAGAAGAAGGGAGGGGGAACTGACATCAGAGCTACATTAGAGCTACAGGGAGAGAGGAAGGACAAACTTTTAAAGAGGGCAAACCTTATTGCATATCAACCTTACATGACAAGCCTCTATTAAATATTTTTTTAGTATGACTATGACATTTTTGATAATGACTATGCCAGAATATTGCATATCTGTATAATTGTATTTATGCCTTACTGATATATCCCACTCTGAACTGTCCTGTCTAGCATTACACACACAACCACTGATTTAAATGAACACTGTTTAATGCTCATGTTCCTCTGTGGTGATTTTGTAGGCAAATAAAGCACCAACAGGTTTCCCTCACAGAATCCAGGCATAGGAGAAGACAAAAGTTTTAGCTGTGATTGCTTTCATGTCACTCTGCAACTGCAACATGTGAGCGAAGCCTTACATTTTAACTCAGAGGTACCACCCAGGGGCGGACATATCATTTGTGCAAACACACAGGAGCACAAGAGGTAAAAGGGCCCACTTCCATCTTCAAAGCAGGTGAAATTGTGTATTATTTTAAGCTAATGGACTGCAAAGGGCTCGTATATGGTTTTTGCACAGGGGAGCTATCCTGTTTGTGTCCGCCAGTGGTGCCACCACAAGATCTGTTTACTGTCTTCATGAAATGAAAATCAGATTGCATTTTGAGTAGAAAGTTCATTATGGGCTCTTTTTTATTTTTGTAGATTTTTAGATGAACCAAAAGCAGCTCTTTTCTTATAGACTTTAGATGGTCACTGTAGTTTTGACAGACTTTTCATTAATCAATACCATAAGCTTCTCAGTTCTGCTGTGTAGTGTTCTCGCTGCTGCCAATGCAGCTGATGATATGCTACAGAGATAGGAGAGCAGGAATCCCTCATACTTTGGTTTACTGTATATGTTAGATTTCATAGTACTCAACCCAGTACACTAACTTAGAGACAACTTAAAATTAGAGCCTGCAGGGAGGAATAATGTAGGATACAAGTCATACAATGATCAGAAAGAGTGTTCTTATGTTCTCACATATGACAGCTTATTCTTAAAACATATGTAGCACCCTGAGGATTCGGCTGCTACAGGGGTATTGCACCTCAACCCAGAGGTGTGATATTCCACTCCCGGGTAAGGATGGAGTGTGGAACTGAGCTCAGATAGACTGCATGCACTACATACATCCCATTCCAGAGGGGCAGGCCGACGGTACTCCCACTTAGAAATGTGCAGGTACAACCGAGCCTGTTCCTGGCTGGAGTGGGAGGGGGGTGGTACATCCCATGTAGTGTAGGGGCAGATAGGGGGAGCAGTCTGGGTAGTGATAGGAGCTCATTGGGTGCTGGTCACCTGAGCTCACACATAGAGGGATATATAAGGAGGGCACCAACTTAGATCAGGGTCAGACGCAGAGAGTCAGTCAGCTGCAGAGGACAAGTTCAGACGCAGAAAGTGAGTGGAGAGGAGAGAGAAGGAAACAGCAGCCCTGGAGAGAGAGAGAGGAGAAAGAAAGAGAAAGACCCAGAGGGGGAAGACTGAAGGGACCCAAGAACCCAAATTAGAGCACCGGGTGAGGAGTCAGCATCAGGGTACCGGAACCCAAGCTGGTGGGGGCAAAAACAATCCCCAGCCAGAGACCGGAGACCGTGGGCAGTGTCTGTCACGGTCACCCACCACATTCACCCCGAAGGCACACCACATGCAGGGTCAGGGAACCCAGGGCCAAGGGTGTCCCAAAAGAAGGCCCGAGGGAGCTGGACCTAGGTGAATCCCTGGTGGGGACGGCTGAAGAAAGGACAGAGGGAGAGCTCAGGGCCACGCTCCGGACTTGTTTGGGGGTTGGCTGGATCCAGGACCTGGTGGACGCAGCACGGCTCGGGTGGTCACTAGCAGCTGGAGTGACCAGTACAACATCTGCAGTAAGTAAATACCCTTAACTGCACAACCCGAGTCTGTCTTCATTGCCGGCTGCACCGCACCACCACAACCCCCATCCTCTGCGCCTGTCCCCTCTGAGGCTATACCCCTCCCGTTGGGGGTTATTCCACCAAGCTGCGCATCCACCATCAGCCTCAGCGGACCCTGCTGCAGCGGCGGCCACAGTGACCGCATCACAACGGGTGGCGTAGTCGACACAAAAGAACTTTAGTAACATCTGTAAAGCTGCCACATAACACTGAGCTTGACGCCCTGGGCACGGGGCCGGGTCACAGCCGCTCGGAGACTACAACCCCCCATCTGATCCGGTGCCGGGTATTCCCCTCAAAAAGGAATATGTCCCAGGGGGCGCGTCAACTTTGGCGTAGTCGGCAGGATTACGTGCCCACAACAACCGGGTACTGCGTGCCTGAAGAAAAGTGCAAGTTTACCTCAGAAAGAAGTCTCCCACCGGTTCCGGAGGGTCCACGCCATCGGACTCCATCACCAGTCGTTTCCCGCCGATTGTCCGCCATTTCCAGCTTGTTCCCGTCATCTGCAGAGTTTCCCGCCACTGGGCGACGCTTCCCGCCAAAACCGCAGATTTCCCGCCTTGGAAGAGCAGCGGACGCCATTATGGGCGTGCCAAAGGTGGGCAAGAGGCCACCTCCCATCGTGGGCCAGGACAGAAAATGGCGCCAAAAGTGGAAACCGCCCCCACCAACAGAGACTGTGATGCTGGAGGTGTCTGTCAGCGTGAAAGAACTCCCCCTGGAGCTGACAGTCACCGAGTTGCCCCGGGACCGCCCTCGAAGTGGGAGGAGACGAAAGAGAAGAGAAAAGATGGGTGTCGCTTGGAGCAGTCTGGAGCGAGCGCACCCGGAGGCAAGAGGTCTAACAAGGAGTAGCGGAGGAGCTCACCCGGAGATGGAGAGAAAGCAGAACAGCACCGGCCCGCTGGCCAGGAGTCTGCTAGAGACCGAGGAAGGAGGGCAGAGCAGCACCGGCCCGCTGGCCAGGAGCCTGCCGGAAGCAGAGCAGAGCAGCACCGACCCGATGGTCAGGAGCCTGCTAGAGTCCACAACCCCGCTAGGTCTAGCGGAGATCTTAGCGCAGCTCCCCCGAGACCGGGAGTGTGCACAAACTGCCCTGGAGGGCCTCGCAAGGAGGATGGCCCGGGTACAGCGCGAGATACTGGCGGAGTGGAGCCGGGAGATGACCCAGCAAGCAGAGACCAGTCAACGGAGCACGCTACCCTGGAAGAGGAAGCAGACCGCCTCTGAGGATGGCGCGGGAGGACCCAAGGCCGGAGACGGCGCCGAGGAGGGAGCCGAACGCATGGAGGCAGGTAAAGGGGACGCCTATACCCCAAGCCGTGACACCGCTTATCTGCCCCAGCTCCCCGTCGCAGAGCCCGAAAGTCCCCCTGCTGTGCCCGTAGCCGCCAGGTCACCGCCATGGACTAGGCCCCGACCGGAAGCCGCCGCCGCGACCCCTGTGACGTCACACGCACCGACCCGGAGCGTGACAAAGCAGGAATTACCACCAGCCTGGTCGCAAGGCCTAGTACCCCCGGGCGCCGCACCACCAACAGCGCCCCCTACCTCCGCGGAGCCTCCGGCCTGGCCGCAAGGCCAGGTAGCCCAGGGCGCCGCCGTCCTAACGGTGCCCTTCACCTTCCAGGTGCCCCAGGCCTGGCCGCAAGGCCTGGGCAACCCGGGCGCCACCACCACCGCGCCCGCACCCGTAAAACCAAGGGTGCCGCGTCTGGGAGAGGACTTGTTCAGCCAGCTCACATGGCCGGACGGGTCTGAAGTTACAACCAGCTATAAGCAAAGAGCAGGAGGAAGACGCCGTTGAGTGCGGCCGAGAAGTGATGTAAATAGTTACCCAATCGGGGTATAAAGGAACTGAAACTGGAACTGTTGCTGCTGCTAAAATAGTCCCCGTTGGGACCAGTGAACTGTTTACCCGTTAACCCCTTAATCCCACAGGCTGAGGACTGTGAGCAGCCATTCCCTTTCCTCTAACTGGCCGAGGACTGAGAGCGGCCAACTTCCAACTTCCCTGTAAATAGTTGCGCGTCCTAAAGTGCCCCCTACCGGTTTTATAGAAAACCAGATTTTCTAAGAGACTGTCGCACTTTTCCCGGACACACGTTGCACAGTGTCCGGAGGAGGAACCAGAGACAAGAGAAGTCTACGAGAAAGTTTTATCTGATAAGATATGTTATATATATAATGTTTTATATGTTTTATATGTTTATATGAAAAATTTGTATGTTTTGGTGTTTTATGTCTTACAGCCCGAGGACGTGCTGTGGTTTACCAGGGGGGAATGTAGCACCCTGAGGATTCGGCTGCTACAGGGGTATTGCACCTCAACCCAGAGGTGTGATATTCCACTCCCGGGTAAGGATGGAGTGTGGAACTGAGCTCAGATAGACTGCATGCACTACATACATCCCATTCCAGAGGGGCAGGCCGACGGTACTCCCACTTAGAAATGTGCAGGTACAACCGAGCCTGTTCCTGGCTGGAGTGGGAGGGGGGTGGTACATCCCATGTAGTGTAGGGGCAGATAGGGGGAGCAGTCTGGGTAGTGATAGGAGCTCATTGGGTGCTGGTCACCTGAGCTCACACATAGAGGGATATATAAGGAGGGCACCAACTTAGATCAGGGTCAGACGCAGAGAGTCAGTCAGCTGCAGAGGACAAGTTCAGACGCAGAAAGTGAGTGGAGAGGAGAGAGAAGGAAACAGCAGCCCTGGAGAGAGAGAGAGGAGAAAGAAAGAGAAAGACCCAGAGGGGGAAGACTGAAGGGACCCAAGAACCCAAATTAGAGCACCGGGTGAGGAGTCAGCATCAGGGTACCGGAACCCAAGCTGGTGGGGGCAAAAACAATCCCCAGCCAGAGACCGGAGACCGTGGGCAGTGTCTGTCACGGTCACCCACCACATTCACCCCGAAGGCACACCACATGCAGGGTCAGGGAACCCAGGGCCAAGGGTGTCCCAAAAGAAGGCCCGAGGGAGCTGGACCTAGGTGAATCCCTGGTGGGGACGGCTGAAGAAAGGACAGAGGGAGAGCTCAGGGCCACGCTCCGGACTTGTTTGGGGGTTGGCTGGATCCAGGACCTGGTGGACGCAGCACGGCTCGGGTGGTCACTAGCAGCTGGAGTGACCAGTACAACATCTGCAGTAAGTAAATACCCTTAACTGCACAACCCGAGTCTGTCTTCATTGCCGGCTGCACCGCACCACCACAACCCCCATCCTCTGCGCCTGTCCCCTCTGAGGCTATACCCCTCCCGTTGGGGGTTATTCCACCAAGCTGCGCATCCACCATCAGCCTCAGCGGACCCTGCTGCAGCGGCGGCCACAGTGACCGCATCACAACGGGTGGCGTAGTCGACACAAAAGAACTTTAGTAACATCTGTAAAGCTGCCACATAACACTGAGCTTGACGCCCTGGGCACGGGGCCGGGTCACAGCCGCTCGGAGACTACAACCCCCCATCTGATCCGGTGCCGGGTATTCCCCTCAAAAAGGAATATGTCCCAGGGGGCGCGTCACATATACATACACTATGTGTCAGCACACTATGATTAATAAATACATGAACTCCAATATTGCAGTAAATGTCAAAAAAGTAAGGTACTTACAGTTTTTATACTTAGGATTGCTTCCAATAGGTGGCACTAGAGTTCTAGTCTTCTTCCTTTCTGAAGAGACAATTTGCATATTTAATTTCCCAGTGGAGCATTGCAAAGCTTAAAAGTCTCCTCACCTTGGCATGTCAGGCTTGACTTGTCACTGTCCACAAAGAGAAACGTTACTCCTTGGATCCCGGTCAGACACCTCTCACCCAGCCAAACCAGATCTCACACTTTGCGCTGACGAGGGGCAGTACCCGAAAACACAGTGTCTGCAAATTGAGATTCTGGTTTGGCTTTTATCCCAAGTCATGTGGCAAGACTCGGTAAAGGGTCGATATTGACTTTTAGGATTGCTACTTCCAATTGGTGGTGCTAGAGTTCTAGTCCTCTTCCTCTCTGAAGAGACCATTTACATGTTTGATCAAAGATTAAAAGCCATCCAACCACGTCAAGGTGTACCTAAACACGGATGGACACTATCACTGATGTCCTACCTCTCCATGTGCTAAGCAAGGCCTCATCTGAATTGGGAATAAAATAAATTCAGGCATAGCTCGCAATTAAATCCTTGTATGGGAAGGTTGTGTTTTTTTGTTTTGTTTTTTTTCTTAGCTTATTTTAAAACATCACTTGAAACAGCTGAGACACTGTAAGCTCTAAGGGACAGGACTTCTACCAAATATAAACTACAAGTTTTACCTTATTGTTACACATAAAAAAATTATAAAAATGCTAATAATAAAAGTAATGTTCTTGCAAAACATAAAGAATGCTGTGCATCTCTCATAGCTTAAAAATAAGAGAGGCATTGGAGCCATTAGAAAGTGACATACAGCAGGTAATTTAGGGGTTGCTGTCTTAGTTATTTTGAGTCACTGCCAATCAATTCAGCTAAGCCAATAAAAAGCCACAATCCAAAGTCTTGTATTTTAAAATGTATTCCAGTCATTTCAGACTATTCTTGATGCAAGTCATACAACCATTACTATACGTTGTACCTGCCCTTCTTTATCAAAATTAGTCTATTTTTGAACTGGTTTTACGTAAAAGAGGATGTGTTGAGTGATTTCCTTGAGACTTGCAAATGCATTAGGAGTTTTTTCATTCCATAGTGACAATACACTCAACAATTAAAAAGTTCACTGCAAAGGCAAGTTTTTACAAGACGCATGTTTTTTTTAATTTTTTGTTCTTGCAAAGGAAACTAGTTTCCCTAAAATGTACAAGTTTGTTTAATAAGCAGCAAAGAATGAATCTCAGTGATAAGAGGAGACTGCAAATAATCCAGTGAAGAAAACTGGGACTGTCTGGAGTTAAAAACTCTTTAGTGAAATAACTGAAAACCTCCTGTCCACCTTCGAGTTACAAATAGATCTTCGAGCATACACATGACATAGACATTGCATACTCTACTGTTTAGACAATGTCATATTCCAGCAGGTTCTGCAACTCTATAACTTAAGAGTGACAAATGATTGTTGTTGTTTTATTTGTTTTCGTTGTCATTTACAAGTTGTCGTTCAAGTGCAGACTGAAGGATACAGCTTATTGCCCTAGGTTTATTGACTGTATACAACAACAGATGTGACTTGTGGGCTAAATATTGTGTATAAGGCTGGCTTGAGTACTGTTCCCAACAATTAACCCCTTTACCCCGGAAGGCGCTTTGCACATTAATGATCAGGCCTATTTTTACAATTCTGACCACTGTCACTTTATGAGGTAATAACTCTGGAACACTTCAACGGATCCCACTAATTCTGAGATTGTTTTTATTTGTGGAAAAATTGGAAATTTGGTGAAAATTTTGAAAATTTTGCAATTTTCAAACTTTGAATTTTCATGCCCTTAAATAAGAGAGATATGTCACAAAAAATAGTTAATAAATAACATTTCCCACATGTCTACTTTACATCAGCACAATTTTGGAACCACATTTTTTTTGTTAGGAAGTTATAAGGGTTAAAAGCTGGCCAGCGATTTCTAATTTTTCCACCAAAATTTACAAAACCATTTTTTTAGGGACCACATTACATTTGAAGTGACTTTGAGGGGCCTTTATGACAGAAAATACCCAAAAGTGACACCATTCTAAGAACTGCACCTCTCAAGGTGCTCAAAACCACATTCAAGAAGTTTATTAACCCTTCAAGTTATTCACAGGAATTTTTGGAATGTGGAAGAAAGCAATGAACATTTAACTTTTTTTCACAAAAATGTTACTTTAGACCCAAATCATTTTTGCAAGGGTAACAGAAAAATTTGTTGTGCAATTTCCCCTGAGCATGCCGATTCCCCATATGTGGGGGAAAAACACTTTTTGGGCACAAGGCAGGGCTCAGAAGGGAAGAAACGCCATTTGACTTTTTGAATGTAAAATTTGCTTAAATAATTAGCGGATGCCATGTTGCTTTTTGGGAGCCCCTGATGTGCCTAAACAGTGGAAACCCCCCACAAGTGACACCATTTTGGAAACTAGACCCCTCAGAGAACTTATCTAGATGTGTGGTGAGCACCTTAAACCCCCAGGTGCTTCACAGAGGTTTATAACATTGAGCCGTAAAAATAACATTTTCACATTTTTCCCATAAAAAAGTTTTTCAGAGACCAATTTTGCATTTTCTTAAGGGTAACAGGTGAAATTGCAACATATAATTTATTGTGCAATTACTCCTGAGTAAGTTGATACCCAATATGTGGGGAACCACTGTTTGGGAGCACGGCAGGGCTCGGAAGGGAAGAAGCGCCATTTGACTTTTTGAATGTAAAATTTGCTTGAATAATTAGCCGACGCCATGTCGCGTTTGGGGAGCCCCTGATGTGCCTAAACAGTGGAAACCGCCCACAACTGACCCCATTTTGGAAACTAGACCCCTCAAGGAACTTCTCTAGTTGTGTGGTGAGCAGCCTGAACCCCCAGATGTTTCACAGAAGTTTAAAACGTAGAGCTATGAAAATAAAAAAATTTTTCCACAAAAATGATCTTTTAGCCACAAATTTTTTATTTTCAAAAGGGTAAGAGGGTAAAATGGACCACAAAGACTGTTATGCAATTTCTCTTGAGTATGCAGATACCCCATGTGTGGGGAAAAAACACTGTGTGGGCGCACGGCAAGGTTCAGAAGGGAAGGAGAACTGTGTGATGTTTTGAACGCAAAACTGTCTGGAATCGAGAGTGAATGCCATGTCACGTTTGGAGAGCCCCTGATGCGTCTAAACAGTGGAAACCCCCACAAGTGACCCCATATTGGAAACCAGACCCCTCAAGGATTTTATCAAGGGGTATAGTGAACATTTTGAACCCAGAAGTATGACACAGAATTTGATAACATTAGGTCATCATATTGAATAAGTTGTCATTAGTCTTGAGCGCAAGTACTCGCTACTTGAGTTTGCATTGGGTACTCGGTATGCACCAAGTATCGCGGGTGCTCGAATGACATGCTCGAGTCCCCGCCCCGCAAGTTTCACAGTTGTTAGACACACAAAAAAAAAACATGTGGGGATTGCTCGTGTATGGCAGGTAGAGATGAGCGTTGTTCGACTCGAACTGTTCGCCAATCTCAAATTCGAGCTGTTTTGAGCGGTGTTCGAGCCGTTCGGCGAACACAAACGATTTGAAAAAAATCCGGCTGTTCGAGGTTATGTTCGATAACTGTTCGTGCACCAAAATCATAACTGGATTTTTTCACAGTAATGCTGATAATCAATGTTAATACGCAGTTTAAGTGTACAGCGGGGCGGGGGGAGGGGCAGGGGATGGATCTCTGTAGAAATAATGAAGATCTCCATTTTTTTTTCTCTTTCCCGCATTTACAGTGGGGAGGTGCAATCTGTCAGCCTATTAGCAGCGCACACACGGAGCGAAGTGCTTTTTTTCACACAAGCAAGGGCATGTGTCATTGGCTGTGTATGTCACATGTCCTTGCCCTATAAGACCCAGCCATTTTCCCCGTCGCCACCATTTTCTCACTGCTGCAGCTGCATGTTAGACGGCACCGCTGTTGCTGTGTGCGCTATACTTTCAGTGTTAATTTCCAGGCAATTTTCTCTGAAATATACAGATAGCTTGGGAGTAGGGAATAGTTGTGATTGCAGTCCTTGTGAGGACTAGGTTACAGCATTTCCTATGACTTTTAGCAGGCAGATCTGTGCTCTTAAATAGATAGGTTGGGAGTAGGGACTAATTGTAATCGCAGTCCTTTTGAGGACTATTTTACAGAATTTCCTAGGACTTTTTGCCAGGCAGGTCTGTGCCAGTGCTGTGCAAGTGTTTTTCACAGCATTTGGCTAAATCTAGCTAAGCAAATCCTTTTTGGCCTCTTGCAGTGTGTGTTAGTCAGCGGAGTAGCGTATCTGTGTTGCAAGCTACACCACCTGTGTATAGAATACAATTTTTTTTACTGCACCTAGCCAAGTAAAACCTTTTGAGCATAGCATCATTCTATTAGGCCATCTATACTAAGGTCCACCAGCTTGCAAATTAGTAATAATTTTTATCTGCATCTAGTTCGGAGAATAATTTTGGGCTTGTAGCAGTGTGTGGGACTTATTCATAGTCCATCTATACTAAGCTCCTCCAGCTTGCAAATTACAAATAATTTTTATCTGCATCTAGCTCAGAAAATAATTTTGGGCTTGTAGCAGTGTGTGGGACTTATTCTTAGTCCATCTATACTAAGCTCCTCCAGCTTGCAAATTACAAATAATTTTTATCTGCATCTAGCCTGGAAAATAATTTTGGGGATAGTAGCAGTATGTGGTACTCATTGTATTTGGCCATCTATACCAAGCTCCACCAGTTTTGAAATTAATAATAATTTTTAGCTGCATCTTGCCTGGAAAATAATTTTGGGCATAGTAGTAGTGTGTGGTACTCATTGTATTAGGCCATCTATACCAAGCTCCACCAGCTTTGAAATTAATAATAATTTTTTGCTGCATCTTGCCTGTAAAATAATTTTTGACATATTAGCAGTGTGTGGTACTCATTCTATTTGGCCATCTATACTAAGCTCCACCAGCTTTCAAATTAATAATAATTTTAGCTGCATCTTGCCTGTAAAATAATTTTGGGCATATTAGCAGTGTGTGGTACTCATTCTATTAGGCCATCTATACTAAGCTCCACCAGCTTTCAAATTACTAATCATTTTTAGCTGCATCTTGCCTGTAAAATAATTTTGGGCATAGTAGCAGTGTGTGGAACTCATTGTATTAGGTCATCTATACCAAGCTCCACCAGCTTTGAAATTAATAATAATTTTTAGCTGAATCTTGCCTGTAAAATAATTTTGGGCATATTAGCAGTGTGTGGTACTCATTCTATTAGGCCATCTATACTAAGCTCCACCAGCTTTCAAATTTCTAATAAATTTTAGCTGCATCTTGCCTGGAAAATAATTTTGGGCACAGTGGCAGTGTGTGGTACTCATTGTATTAGGCCATCTACACCAAGCTCCACCAGCTTTGAAATTAATGAAATTAATAATAAGTTGTAGCTGCATCTAGCTCGGAAAATAATTTTGGGCTTGTAGCAGTGTGTGGGAATTATTCTTAGTCCATCTATACTAAGCTCCTCCAGCTTGCAAATTACAAAAAATGTTTATCTGCATCTAGCTCAGAAAATAATTTTGGGCTTGTAGCAGTGTGTTGGACTCATTCTATTAGTCCATCTATACTAAGCTCCACCACCTGTGTATGTAATAAAATTGTTTTACTGCATCTAACCCAGCCAATACTTTTGGGCTAATACCACAGTTTGGCCACTCAGCTCTGCTCTGTTCCCATCCATCGTTTTTTTGTGCAAACAACTCCAGAGTTGCCAATTAGTTAACCACCAAAATTAGTGGAAAAAGGCCTGCTGCTGGTGGAAAGGGGAATAGGCGTGTTGAGAAGGGAAAAAAAGGTTGTGTCCATGGGGTAGGTGTTAAAGCAACAGTAACATCTGCAGAAGAAAGACTATCTTCCAGCCAAACTAAGATGTCTGCTTCTTTTAGCGGACAATGTGATACGATCCCTTTTTTACGGCCACGCCAATCGCTACAAATTCCAGATGAGGCACAAAAACAGCAGGTGCTTCAACGGATATCAAGTTCTCCTTTAAGTGGGCTCTCCTCCACCTCAACTTCAACATCACAAATACTCTAGTCCTCAGAGGTGTCACCCAAATCGCACTTGCTTCCTCACAGCTCCCAAGTCTCCAGCTGCCCGTCTGAGTATGGGGTAGAACAGATGGTTGAGTCTGCAGAGCTGTTTACTCATACTATAGCCTGGGAATCAGAGGTCGGCTCCTGAGCTTCTGTGAATCCAGACGAGGAAATGATCTGCACTGATGCCCAGAATCTTTATGAGTTGGATCCAGGACCAGACGCAGAAGGTTCTAACCATAATGTAGACCCTCGTTCCCAAACTGTAACTCCTGTTGGTGGAGACAATGAGGAAGACGATGATGAGACTCAAATACCTGATTGGAGCGACAACTTGAGTTTTTTGTCAGGGCAGGAAGAGGTTGGCTCTGAGGACGACAGGTGAGAGAACACACAGGGTGATGATGACGAGGTTGCAGATCCCACTTAATGTCAACCCACAGTCAGCCAGTCGATGAGGTCAGCAGAGGAGGTGGAGGAGGATGCTAGTGATGACGAGGTCAGGTTGCGCCTTCCTGGACAGGGATGTAGTACTGGAAGCACGTCAACAACTGCATCCTCAAACACAACTCTGCCTCTGACCACAAGTCGTGGTGGCACTTCAGGTCTAGGTGCTAAGCCTTGCATAGCCTGGGCATTTTTTCAGATCGATAAGGATCACCCAACTCGTGTTATCTGTAACATTTGTTGCTAAAAGCTAAGTAGAGGCCAAAAACTCCATAGTTTGAGTACTTCATGCATGAACCGTCGCATGGATATGAAGCATAAGTTGCAGTGGGAAGCTCACTGTGCTACAATGTGGCCTAGCGGTCCGGGCCAACCACTGTCTGCCCCATCCTGTGCATCCGCGGCCTCTTCATCCTCTGTGACCGGGGGGACAGCAGTCACATCTGTTTTGGTATGCAGACCTGCCACCTCTTTACCCGCAACAGCCAGCGTGATTGGCAAGTCATAATTTTCTTTGGAGGTGGAAACACCAGCTGGTGTTGAGCGCTCTCCGACATCGAGAGCACCACCTTTGGATCAAGGCAACCTAACATGTCCGCCTGCATCTTCCTCACAGACCGGCAGTTTGCCGGGGACACCCTTCTCAACCCCGTCTAAGCGCAACAGCCAGCCCTCGGTCCCTCAGATGTGGACAAGTAAAAGACCATTTCCTCCTAGCCATGAGAAAGCTAAGAGGTTGAATTTCACCTTCAGCAAGCTCTTGGCTTCAGAAATGCTGCCTTTCCACCCGGTGGACACAGAGGATTTTCGAGACCTTATGTCCGTCGCAGTGCCCCAGTACCAGATGCCCAGTCGGCACTACTTCTTAAAGAAAGGTGTGCCTGCGCTCCACCAGCATGTCGCACACAACATCACCGCTTCTTTGAGAAACTCTGTGTGTGACAGGGTGCATTTCACCGCAGACACTTGGACGAGTAGGCATGGACAGGGGCGTTACATGTCGCTGACTGGGCACTGGGTAACTATGGTGACAGCAGGACAAAGGGTTGCTGTCCAAGTCTTGCCGTCCCCACGAGTTGTGCGTCAATCCTCTTTATCTCGAAGTTCCTCCACTGCTTCTGCCTCCTCAACCTCTCGGTCCTCCACCTGCACCCAAAGCCTGTCTGGTTATACCACACGCTTTCTAACTGCGCAGAAGGGATCCTGCACACCTCCTTACTATGCTGGCAGCAGGGCTCAACATCATCAGGCGGATTTTACTTTGAAATATCTGGGAAATGTGAGTCACACAGCTGAGGAGTTGTGGTCAGCTCTGGAGAACCAGTTTCATGAATGGTTGTCTCCACTGGACCTGAAACCAGGGAAGGCCGTGTGCGACAATGCTGCAATCCTCGGTGCGGCCCTTCGCCGGGGCAATGTCACACACGTGTCTTGTATGGCTCACGTGTTGAACTTGGTTGTCCAGCAATTTTTAGCCCACTATCCCGGACTAGATGGCCTTCTGCAGAGGGCACGGTCACTGTGTGCTCTCTTCCGCCGTTGGCATCCCGCAGCTCAGCGACTTACGTCTCTACAGAAGTCGTTGGGCCTGCCACTTCACCGGCTAAAATGCGATGTGCCTACCTGGTGGAATTCAACTCTGCACATGTTGAAGCGACTGTGGCAGCACCGACAAGCTCTGGTGCAATACATTCTGACGTATTGCCTGGGCCAATGGGATCCAGAGGTGGGGCAAATCACGCTGGAGGAGTGGTCTCAGATTAGGGACCTATGCACCCTTCTGCACAGTTTTGAAATGGCGACAAAGATGTTTAGCGCTAACGATGCCATTATCAGCATGACTATTCCAGTGATTTACATGCTGGAGCACATGTTAAACAGAATTCGGAGTCAGGTGGTGCGACAAGAGGAGGTGGAGGAAGTAGAGGAGGAGGAGTTGTATGCGGAAGGGATAACATCTGCAAGGTCCAGACGGTCGGCAACACCAAGGCGGCAGGCATGTGATGGTGGGGGAGATGGATTTACCAGGGCTCATGGTAGCAGCCAAACTAGTGAGGAAGGTGCAGGAGCCCAGAAAGAAGTGGAGGACGAACTGATGGAAGACTGATCAGATGAGGGAGACCTTGATCACATTTCTGTTGTGCGAGGTTGGGGGGAGAGGGCAGAGGAAGGAAGCATGATTGTTACCTCACCACCAACACAACAGGGACTTGGTGCTCCTGGATGCGCAAGACACATGAGTGCCTTCTTACTGCACTACCTGCAACATGACCCTCAAATTGTCAGAATTCGAAATAATCCTGACTACTGGGTTGCCACACTCTTAGATCCCCGGTAGAGAAGTAAATTTGCTGAAATAATTCCTGCCATAGAAAGGGATTCATGCATGCAGGAGTATCAGCAGAGACTGTTGCAGAATCTTACATGTGCTTTTCCACAAAACACCAGTGGTCCATATAGTGAATCTCACAGTTCTAACTTGCCAACCATGGGACTGTCGAGTGTTCAGCACTCAAACCGTAACAGAAACACAGTATCTCGTGGTAACAGCAATTTTGCAGAATCATTTCACAGTTTTTTAACCCATCCTTTGCAAGGCCACAGGAGACAAGAAGTCTGACACATAGTCAATGCCTAGAGATGATGGTACAGGAGTATCTCCAAGCAAACATCGAAGCCATGACTGTGTCACTGGACCCTTGCTCTTTTTGGGCTTCCAATCTGGATAAATGGCCGGAGCTCGCCACTTACGCCTTGGTGATCTTGTCATGCCCCGCAGCCAGCGTTCTCTCTGAATGTGTGTTCAGCGCTGCTGGTGGTGTGCTGACAGATAAGAGCACGCGGCTGTCCACTGAGAATGTAGACAGACTTACGTTCATAAAGATGAACAAATCATGGATCCGCAAGGACTTTTCTACCCCTGTGTCATCCTGGGGAGAGTAAAAGCTTGAGGATTTCGTAAAATCACCTCACCAACCGTTTTAAGCTTTCAAATTACTAATAATTTTTAGCTGCATCTTGTCTGGAAAATAATTTTGGGTCTGTAGCAGTGTGTAGTACTCATTCTATTATGCCATCTATATTAAGCTCCATCAGCTTGCAAATTTCTAATAATTTTTAGCTGCATCTTTTCTGGAAAATAATTTTGGGCATAGTAGCAGTGTGTGGTACTCATTCTAACCAACCGTTTTAAGCAACTCTGGGGCAATTGATGCCACTTAAGTGGAGTCTGTGCCACAAATTTTTGGAAAAAATGGAGACTCTTTTTGGAGTCCCCTTACTTTGCTTTAAGTGACATTGCCATTGTCAATTAGAGGTGGGTTGGGTCTATTAGAGGTGGGTTGGGTCCCCCCCCCTTTTAACCGTAAGAAAATACATACACTATGGCTTGGGGTAACACAGATGGTTGAGTCTGAAGAGCTGTTTACTCAGAGGTCTGCTCCAAAGCTTCAGTGTCTGCTAGTCAGTGTAGTAACCCAGCAAGCTGCACCGCCTGTGTATCTAATAATGATTTTTAAATGCATCTAGCCTAGGCAGACTGTGGGGACCCCTAACCAAACCCAGACTCTCAGCCCCCTAACGCCCCCCTTTCATTGACAATACAGTCATGTAACTCTTACAACTGGATGGGTGAGGATCAGTCACAGCTTTATTAACTGTTTATACTAATTCCATTAGAAATGCATTTTATTTCTAAAATAATTCAGCTTGCTGCAGCATGCCCTGTGTCTCCAGTCTCCACAATGCAAGTTGGCCAACAAGTGTAACTCTCCAACATGTCCTTTCTATTTCCAGGCCACGGAGGATCCTGCTTACTCGTATGCAGGACTCCGACCCCCATCCATCACTCTTAACGATTGTTCCACTCCGTCCTGGAGTCCTGACAGGAATATGTCCAGTCCAATATCCATTAAGTGAACACCGTCGGGACGTATGAGGCCTGCTTTATCTCCTTCCAGTTGTCGGTGTCATATCATTACACAGCCTCTGTCTCTTATAAATTTTGCCATCCGAATATTTATTACCTGCCTTGTCCGTTCGATGGCCGTGATGTCTCACGCACCTTGCCATACCGTTCTCGGCACAATCTCTGACCATACTATAGTTAGTTTTGTGAAAAAATCTCTGAAGCGCTCAGTGTCTAGTTTCATTATTGCCATTAGTTATGCGCTCTTGTGATAAGCTATGTCGTTTCCCCCGGCCTGTATAACTAAGATGACTGGACCTCTTGCCTCTCTCCCTACCTTGATTACCTCCATTAGTACCTGTGGCCATTGCAGGCCTCTAATACCTCTCCAGTTCAAATATGTGTTATGAAACTCCAATTTCCTCCCGCCTGGGTGGACTTTCACCCTTCTTTCTGCACAATATATATACGAGTTCTTAATCATTGCATAGCAAAAAAAACAGCAAGGAAGTGGTATTCATATGTCATGTCCTGCTATGCACCTGTTCAAGGCTGAGTTAATCCGAAATTTAAACACACATACCCTGTTAAAATCATATAGCATAGAAACAATGCATATAAATGTAAATAATCAAAAAGAAAAAGAAAAGAAGAAAAAAGGAACATATATAATAATAATCTATAAATGATCACTCATATTGATACATCAAATCATGTCTGATGTTTAAACCTGCTGGTACACATATATTTAAAGTATAAATCCACCAACTTTCTCTATTAAGGAGCTTTCTCCTATAATCATCCACCAAATCTCCACCAATCGCCAAGGCCCACGGAGGGGCCACCACAGTCAGTGAATCCTTCCTTATTTAGTATAGAGTCTTCCAATACTTTGGGCGTATTAGCCCAGCTGCGAAGCAAGCTGCACCGCCTGTGTATCTAATGAGAATTTTTAACTTCATCTAGCCTAGGCAGACTGTGGGGACCCCCAACCAAACTCAGACTCTCTGCATCTATCCCAGCCAATCATTTGATAGTATTGCTAGTAGCAGGGTCGCATGGGCTCTAAACCTTGCATAGCCTGTGCATTTTTTCAGATTGCTAAGGATGACCCAACTCGTGTTATCTGTAACATTTGTCACCAAATGCTAAGTAGAGGCCAAAAAATCCATAGTTTCAGCACTTCATGCATGAACCGTCACATGGATATGAAGCATAAGTTGCAGGACGAAGCTCACAGTGCTACAATTTTGCCTAGCGGGCCGGGACAACCACCATCTGCCCCACCTGTGTCATCCTGGGGAGACTAAAAGCTACTGTATAGTCTTTTCCAAAAATTTGAGGGAATTACCACGGGAATGGTTTAGAAGAGTTATAAGAGTTTAGGTACGACTTTCATTTTTAGTATACTTATTCTGCCGAACCAGGAAAAATCCTTCACCGTCCAAGAAGTAAGATCTTTATGGAGTTGTTCAATAAAGGGCCCAAAATTAAGATAAAATAGACCGGAGAGGTCTCTATGAATACGAATTCCTAAGTATTTCATACCCTGTGAGGGCCAGGCAAAGGGAAAGTTGGACTGGATGGAATCCTGTATGGATTTGGGGAGGGAGGCATCAAGGGCCTCAGACTTCGCTGCATTGATTTTAAAATTTGACCATGTAACAAAGTGATCTATTTCAGCCATAACAGCAGAGATGGATATATGTGATTGAGTGATATATACTAGGACATCATCAGCAAATGCAGAGCACTTGTACTCGGTGCCTCCCACCTCAATCCACCTAATATTGGGGTTATCGCGAATTGATGAGAGCAGGTGCTCCATCACTAGGATGTATAAGAGAGGGGACAGTGGACATCCCTGCCTTGTCCCATTGGTGATTATGAAAGGTGATGAAAATGTTACATTTATCTTCAGCCTACCTGATGGATTGCGATACAGGGCCATGATTTTGGCTATAAAAGGGTCCCCTAGACCCCTACCCCAAGCTTTTTAAGAGAATAATATATGGCGTGCCAGGAGACTCTATGGAATGCTTTCTCAGCATCCAACGAGAGTATCTAATTACAATTTTTTAACTGCATCTAGCCCAGTCAATACTTTGGGCCTAGTAGCAGTGTCTGCTAGTCAGTGGAGTAGCCACCGCCTGTAGATCTAATTACAAATTTTTAACTGCATCTAGCCCAGGAATACTTTGGACCTAGTAGCAGTGTCTGCTAGTCAGCGGATTATCCCACCTGTTAAGCAAGCTACACCACCTGTAGTTTGGACACTTAATTTTTTTAAAGGAAATGCTTCGGGGGCCCAGGACACTCAATGAGGAGCATCGGGGAGGCACCCCAAGGCACAGGGGCTGGGACTGGCGGTAGGACGCCTTGCGGTGGACCGCCAAGCTCGATCCTTATAAAAGCTTTTTAACTGCAGCAGCTTTAGTGGACGCTACTGGAGCTAGAATTCCCGTGGCTGCTGGCATCAGACTTGCCCTCCAATAGATCCTCGTAAAAGGATTTAAAGTGTACTCATTCAAATTACAGAGACAATTTAAATTAAAAAGCTTAGCCCTGCCTCCACCGCAGGGGGGCTCGCTCGACCCACCAGCAGACAGGCACCAGTATTGGGAGAGGGGGGCTGGCCGTCAGGGTCCACCGCAGCTCTGGCACAAACCCGGCGACACGGAGGTCGCACGGGCAGGAACGGACTGGCCGTGTCAGCTTTGCACTTTTTTGCTTTAGAAGGGCATGACATGCCTATATCTGTGTCTCCCCCTCCTTTTATTCCTCCACCTCTTTTCTTTTCGCATGACTATATGTACTTGTCACTTTTCCATGTGTTAGTTGTGTCTTCTGAGCAGTTCGACGAACAAACGGGTGTTCGACGAACCGAACCGAACTCGAACACTATGGGGGTGGCTCAACTCTAATGGCAGGTAATCCGGCATGATTTTTTTTGCTGTATAACAGCTGCGAAACATATGGGACAGACACTCGCGCATGTCACTCGAGCACCCGCAATACTTGGTGCATACCCGAGCACCCAATACAAACTTTTTGAAAAAATCCCAACCCGAACACAACCCTAACACAACCCTAACACAACCCTAACCTCAACCTTAATACAACCCTAATACTAACCCTAACACTAACCGTAACCCTAACCCAACCCTAACCCTAACACAACCCTACCTCTAACCGTAACGCTAATCCTAACCCTAACACAACACTAACCCTAACACAACCCTAACCCTAGCACAGCCCTAACCTTAGCACAACCCTAAGCCTAACACAACTCAAACCCTAACACAACTCTAACCCTAACACGACTCTAACCCTAGAGTTTATTTTTTACGCCATTCCTTGTACAATATAAGTGATTAGACGACTTTTTTCTTCGGGTCGGTGTGATTACAAAGATACCAGATTCATACCGGGTTTTTATGTTTGGCAGCTGTCACACACTAAAAGACGCTTTTTTTTTTGCAAAGATTAGTTTTTGCAATCATTTTCCAGATTTTGGCCAACAGAGTCATGTAAGGGCTTGCTTTTTGTGCGACAAGTTGACGTTTTTATTGGTACCATTTTCGGGCAAATTAAATTTTTTTCATCGCTTTCTATTCCAATTTTTGGGAGGCAGAATAAACAAAAACCAACAATTCAGGAATTGTTTTTTTTTTTATGCCATTGCGCGTGTGGTAAAATTGATAAGGCAGCTTTATTATTCGGGTCAGTACGTTTACAGCGATACTACATTTACAATTTTTTTTACGTTTTGACGCTTTTACACAATAAAAACTATTTTATAGAAAAAATATATTTTTTTGCATCACTTTATTCTGAGAGCTATAACTTTTTTTCTTTTTCGGTTTATGGAGCTGTATGGTAGCTTGTTTTTTGCGGGATAAGATGACGTTTTCACCAGTACCATTTTTATTTACATTCGTTTTTTTGATCGCGTTTTATTCCATTTTTTGATTGGCGGTATGATGATAAAGCATCGTTTTTTGCTTCATTTTTTATACATTTTTTACCGTGTTCATTAAAGGGGTTAACTAATGGGACAGTTTTATAGGTCAGGTCGTTCCGGACGCGGCGATACCAAATATGTGTACTTTTATTGTTTCTTTTTTTTGTTGTTCATAATAATATTTATTTATGGGTACAGTATATTTTTATTTTTTTTGGATTATTATTATTTTTTTTTATATTTTTACTTTTTTTTTCACTTTCTGACACTTTCTTTCACTTTTACACTTTGTCCCACTATGAGACTTTCATTTTTTGCAGGCTGATCGCTTGTATAGCATATGGATGCAGCAGCATCCCTGTTCTATGCAGGCTGTCAGCTCTGCACTGGCACAAGTTATATAGATCGTGCACTGCTTATGATCTATATAACTTCCTGAAGCCTGGTGTCCCGGATGTCATCATGACATCGGGTCACCATGGCAATGATTGGGACCCCACGCTCACAGCATGGGGTCTCCAATCCAAGGTAAGAGGAGCGCTATTACCTCTGCTGGCCCCGTAAATGCTGCAATTGCAGCATTTCAGGGGTTAATTTCCCGGGAGCGGTGAGGGACTGCTCCTGGCACATAGCATACGGTGTCAGCTGTCAAAATCAGCTGACACTGTGAGGCGTAATAATACGTACCTGGTCATTAAGGCCCAGGTCACAGAGAAGTATTATTATGCCTCACATTAAAAAGGGGTTAAATGGGTGGCCCAAAGTCCAAAGTAATTTTCATTCTAAATCCATTTCTGTTTAGTGAAAAAATCAAAACTATTTTCTAACATACTTGAATTAAAAACTCCCTATCCTTTCTTAACTATTTTTACTATTTATTTTTAAAGCACCATTGATTCCATGGTGCTGTACATAAGAAGGGGTTACATAAAATGTATAAAATACATATAAACTACAGTGAACAAACTACAATGACAGACTGGTACAGGGGGGAGAAGGCCCTCCCCTTGTGGGCTTACATTCTATACTATCTAGCTGCTTTTCAATTTTTTTTTTCACTTTCTTTTTGATGACGTTTCATTTGAGAATCCCAGTGTATGTTGTGATAGTTAAACGAAGCGTCATCAGGGGACAGAGGCTTCGTTCTCTGCCGCAGCCCTTGACCCCTCCATGAAGCAAACAAATAAAGTAACACTCTGTAGCGCTATAGTATGCAAACATGAAATATATGAAATCTGAACTGCATTATTGCTCTAGAAAATAGGAACAATTGAGAATACTTAGAGCATAAATTGGCCAATTCATGTGTACCCAGCAGGATCCTTCAGCCTAAGAGAGGATTTACATTAGATAGGTTCCCAGCAACAAGAATCGCCTTATAGTGGCTACCGGGTACACATGAATTGGCCAATTTATGCGGTACAGAGTGCTACTTTATTTGTTAGTTATATGTGGAGATGGCTACTCTTAGTAAGCACCTGTACACACCTGTTTTCTGTTTGGAAGTGATGGTCAGTCTTTTGATATTCTGTCCCTGAAACAAAGCATCATCAGCGATGCTCATTTCAGGGGCTGGGCTACTTATTGCCCGTTGTGCACTATGTGATGTGCACAATGACAGCGCGCTTTTTGTCTCAGGCACAGAAGAGCAGTAAAAAGTTGTCAACAGAGCGCATTGCCAGAATACCCGGCATGCAGAGATCAGTGAAGTCACTTGTGGGGATGGCGCTGGTCTGTGCACAACAAGTATTCTGACAACGCACACTGGTGCTTCCTCACTAATGCTTATCTGAGTTTACAACAGATAGCATGCTGTCATTGTGCAAATCACACAGTGCACAGGGACAAGGCCAGCCCCTGAAACAAGCGATGATGTTTTGTTTCAGTGAGGGGGCAAAGGCTGCAGGAGTGACTGTGGCCTCTGTCCCCTGATGATGCTACTTTTGAGTATCCCAGCATGCGCTGGGATTCTCAAATGAAGTGTCATAAAAAATGAAGCAAAAAAAAAAATTAGAAAAGCAGTTAGATAGTACTGTTAGGAAAAGATAGGGAATTATTAATTCAAGTATATTAGAAAAAAGTTTAGATTATGGCACTAAATAGATAGGGATGTAGGATGAAAATTACTTTGGACTTCGGACCACCCCTTTAACCTGTGAGTTACTATTCTTTAAGAAAACCTCGGAAACATGAAAGCTAGATGTTCCTTATCATGCTCAGCCTCGCTGCTCTATAAGTTTTGACTGTGCATGGCTCTGAAAATATATCTCAGGTGGCATCTCAGGTACCGTCATTCATCTATTTCTGCATGTCCTGGCACTGACATACTCCACTATTTCTGTGCTAGTATTTCTCCTTTGTTGTGATGTGTCTCTGCTGACTTCCGACCTCAACTATTTTTTTAGGCTGCGTGCCCACGATGCGGATTACAAGCATTTTTGATACGGAATTTCCGCAGCGAAAACACTTGTAAAATGCTTTGTAATCCGCACCCCATGGTCCCCAAGGGGATTCCACAAGTTCTATGCCCACGCTGTGGATTTTTCCGCAGCGTTTATGCTGCGCTCAAAAATCCGCAGCATGTTCATTAATTTTGCGTTTCCGCAAGCGGAAATGCCTTTTGCAATGCATTAAAAAATGCAAGGCAATTCCGCATGTGGAAATCGCGTGATAAATGCGCGATAAACGCGTGCGGAATTCCGCATGCGTTTTTACTTGCAGAAATAAAGCAGAAATTTTCTGCTTCATTTCCGCAACGTGGGCACATAGCTTAATGTTTGTGACTTTGTATCTTGTCTGCTCCCCTGTATTTTAACAATCTGATAACAATCTGATCTTCAGCTCTCACTCAGACAACATCAAATGCTAATCCTTTTCACACACCCTTGCACATCCTAGGTTTCATCATATCAATGGTCTACTACCTGCCTTGATAAGCCATGGGCCATGAGAAGACTTGTTAACCCCTTCACCCCACCAGCCAGTTTTCAACTTCCTAAACATGCCAATTTTTAAAATTCTTACCAGGTCACTTTATGACGCTTAAAAGAATCCCAGTGATTCTGAGATATTTTTTGTGACATATTGAGCTTCATGAAAGGGGTACAATTTGTTCGTTATGACTAGTGTTGAGCCACCCCCGTAGTGTTCGAGTTCGGTTCGGTTCGTCGAACACCCGTGTGTTCGTCGAACTGTTCGTCGAACTGTTCGTCGAACACCTTCGAACACCGTTAAAACCAATGGCAAGCAAGCAAAAACACATAGAAACACATAGAAAACACCTTCAAAGGTGTCCAAAAGCTGACAAACTGCTCTGAAGACACAACTAACACATGGAAAAGTGACAAGTACATATAGTCATGCGAAAAGAAAAGAGGTGGAGGAGTAAAAGGAGGGGGAGACACAGATATAGGCATGTCATGCCCTTCTAAAATCCAAAAAGTGAGAAGCCGACACGTTCAGTCTGCTCCTGCCCGTGCCACCTCCGTGTCGCCGGGTTTGTGCCAGAGCCGCGGTGAACCCTGACGGCCAGCCCCCCTCTCCCAATACTGGTGCCTGTCCGCTGGTGGGTCGAGCGAGCCCCCCTGTGGTGGAGGCAGCTCTAAGCTTTTTAATTTAAATTGTCTCTCTAATTTGAATGAATACACTTTAAATCCATTTACAAGGATCTATTGGAGGGCAAGTCTCATGCCAGCAGCCGCGTAATTCCAGCTCCAGTAGCGTCCACTAAAGCTGCTGCAGTTAAAAAGCTTTTATAAGGATCGAGCTCGGCTGTCCACCGCAAGGCATCCTACTGCCAGTCCCAGCCCCTATGCCTTGGGGTGCCTCCTGATGCTCTTCACTGAGTATCCCGTGGTTCCGAAGCATTTCCTTTGAAAAAATTAAGTGTCAAAACTACAGGTGGTGTAGCTTGCTTAACAGCTGGGATAATCCGCTGACTAGCAGACACTGCTACTAGGCACAAAGTATTTCCTGGGCTAGATGCAGTTAAAAATTTGTAATTAGATACTCTCGTTGGATGCTGAGAAAGCATTCCATAGAGTCTCCTGGCACGCCATGTATGATTCTCTTAAAAAGCTTGGGGTAGGGGTTTAGGGGACACTTTTATAGCCAAAATCACGGCCCTGTATCGCAATACGTCACCTAGGCTGAAGATAAATGGAACTGTATTACCCTGAGGGCTCGGTTGCTACAGAGGTATTGCACCTCACCCAGAGGTGTGATATCTCACTCTCAGGTAAGGATGGAGTGTGGATCAGGACCCGACACCTGCATGCATTACACCACATTGCCGTGGGGCAGGGCGACCAATATGCCCCTGAGATGGGCACGACAGTCCCTGTCCCTGGCTGGAGTGGGTGGAGGGAACACTGAGGAAGGGGAACCCTGTAGTGCAGGAGCAGGGAGGAAGCAGTTCCTGGGTGCATTGTGAAGGGAGTATAAAATGTGGGCACCATCTTAGTTCAGTGCAGAGAAGTCTGAGCAGAAGTGGCAGGGAGCAGGGGCTCTGCATGAGCTCTGCTCCGGAGGCGGGCCTAGTAACAGAGGCCCAGGCCTGGAAGAGGGAGAAGGAAGGAAGAGGAGCGGAGAAGGCTCCAGGAACGAGGAACGAAGGGAACCCAGGGTTGCGGACGGGCGAGTCGCCACCGCACGCCCGAATCCACCTGCGTGGAGGGGTCAGGCCAAAGGGGGAGACCGGTCCCCGAAACTAGTGGAGGCAGGAAACGACCCTCAGCTAGAAACAGGAGGCTGTGACATTTTATGTGGCGCAGCCCCTCGCTACACCCGCTAGGAAGGCACCACATAGGGTCAGGGAAACTGGCGCCAAGTTTACCAAGAGGAGGCCCGAGGCAGCCGGACAGAAGGGTTGGTAAGAAAGGCCAGACAAAGGACACACAAAGGGGGTCCTGTGAAGCGCTCCAAAGTTATCTGGGAGTTGTCTGAGCCCCTCACCTGGTGAGCACAGTACGACGTGGGCAGCCGTTACCTGCAGACGTGGTCTGGATAATAAGAACTGTGAGTAAAGGCCCTGGACTGCATCACTGACTCTGTTTCTTTACTGCTGCTGCCCTGCACCATCACCCCCATCCTCCGCATACACTGACCTGAGGCTATACTCCTCCCGTGGGGAGTTATGCTACGCTCTGCTGCACCCACAACACCAGCCTCAGCGGTCTGCCCTGGAGCGGCGGTTCACACTGACCGCAATCCACTGGTGGCGTAGTCGGACATTTAAACATCAAAACCACATAAATAGTTCCGCCACTGCTTTGACCGCCCTGAGCCACGGAACCGAGTCGCCGCCATGGAGACTACAACCACCAGCATCCACCAAAAAGGGTCCGGCTCCGGGTGTCCCAAGGCCCAGGGGGCGCGTCAGAACATTTTCATCACCTTTCACAATCACCAATGGGACAAGGCAGGGATGTTCTCTGTCCCCTCTCTTATACATCCTAGTGACGGAGCACCCGCTCTCATCAATTCGCCATAACCCCAATATTAGGTGGATTGAGGTGGGAGGCACCGAGTACAAGTGCTCTCTATTTGCTGATGATGTCCTAGTATATATCACTCAATCACATATATCCATCCATGCTGTTATGGCTGAAATAGATCACTTTGTTACATGGTCAAATTTTAAAATCAATGCAGCGAAGTCTGAGGCCCTCGATGTCTCCCTCCCCAAATCCATATAGGATTCCATCCAGTCCAACTTTCCCTTTGCCTGGCCCTCACAGGGTATCAAATACTTAGGAATTCCTATTCATAGAGACCTCTCCCATCTATGTTATCTTAATTTTGGGCCCTTTATTGAACAACTCCATACAGACCACGGTTGGCAAGTTAGAACTGTAAGATTCACTACGTGAACCACTGGTGTTTTGTGGAAAAGCACATGTACACTGTGTTCCAAATTATTATGCAAAAAGTGTTTAGGAGTGATAAGGGAAGAATTTGTTTGTTTGTCAGTTAAACTCATTGATGGTGATGTGTGTCAGGGCTCTTTATATCACTGTAAGCAATTGCAGACACCTGTGCTAATTAGTTTGGCAGGTGTGTCCAATGAAAGGCAAGACTACTTAAGAAGGCTGTCTCACATTATTAAGCAGCCTACATTTTCTGCCAAAATGGGAAAGAAAAAGGATGTGTCGGCTGCTGAGAAGCAACAAATTGTGGAGTGTTTAGGTCAAGGCATGACTACAATCAACATTGTGCGATGATCAGGATGAAGTGTCTTGGCAATCAAGAAGTATGTAGCTGATTCACAGTACACACGTGTGCGTGCTGATAAGGGCAAATTGAGGACTCTTTCCTACAGGAAATTACATCAGGTTAAAAGAGCAGCGGCAAAAAAGCCTTGTCATAGCAGCAGACAAGTTTTTGAAGCTGCTGGTGCCTCCAACGTCCCCCGAACAACAAGATGCAGGGTCCTTCAGAGGTTTGCAGCTGTGCATACGCCATCCTGTCGACCTCCTCTATCCACTTCACACAAGCAGAAACGGCTCCAGTGGGCCAAACATTACATGAAGACTGATTTCAAAACTGTTTTGTTCACGGATGAGTGCCGTGCAGCGCTCGATGGTCCAGATGGATGGAGTGGAGGATGGCTGGTTGATGGACACTGCACCCAAACACGGCTACAGCGCCAACAAGGAGGAGGTGGAGTAATGTTTTGGGCTGGAATCATGGGGAGAGAGATTGTCTGCCCCTTTAGGATCCCTGAAGGCGCTAAAGATGAACTCCATAATGTATGTGAATTTTCTCAAACAGCACTTCCTGCCATGGTTCAAGAAGAAGAACTGTGTATTTCACAGCAAGATCATTTTTTTGCATGATAATGCACCATCTCATGCTGCACATAAAACATCTGCATCTCTGGCTGATATGGGCATAAAAGGGGACAAACTTATGGTGTGACCCCCATGCTCCCCTGACCTCTACCCCATTCAGAACCTCTGGAGCATCATCAAAAGGAGTGTCTACGATGGCGGGAGGCAGTTCACATCTAAGCAACAGTTCTGGGAGGGTATTTTGTCCTCATGCAAAACAATTGAAGCAGAAACCATCCAAAACCTGACAAATTCAATGGACGAGAGAGTTCAGAAGCTCCTTTCGAACAAGGGGTCCTATGTGAAAATGTAGCATCACCTAGAATAAAGTTTTGAGTTGAAAACTGTTTGATTTCAGTTTCTAATAACCTGCTAATGCTTATAATTTCAAAAATGACCATTTTTTTGGTCTTTATTAAAATGAAAAGGTTGATCGAAAAGTTTGGGGGATCTAAGAGTGTGGCAACCCAGTAGTCATGATTACTTCGAATTCTGACAATATGAGGGTCATGTTGCAGGTAGTGCAGCAAGAAGGCACTTATGTGTCTTGCGCATCTCGGAGCCCCAAAATTATTTTCTGGGCTAGATGCAGCTAAAAATTATTATTAATTTTAAATCTGGTGGAGCTTAGTATAGATGGCCTAATAGGATCAGTGCTGCACACTGCTACAAAGCCCAAATTTTTTTCCAGCCAAGATACAGATAAACATGATTAGTAATTTTAAATCTGGTGGAGCTTATTATAGATGGCCTAATAGAATCAGTGCTGCACACTGCTACAAAGCCCAAATTATTTTCCAGCCAAGATACAGATAAACATGATTAGTAATTTGAAAGCTTAAAACGGTTGGTAGGGTGATTTTAACCAATCATCCATCTTTTACTCTCCCCAGGATGAGACAGGGGTAGAAAAGTCGTTTCAGATCCATGATTTGTTCATCTTTATGAACGTGAGTCTGTCTACATTATCAGTGGAGAGCCGCGTGCGCTTATCTGTCAGCACACCACCAGCAGCGCTGAACACACGTTCAGACAGAACGCTGGCTGCGGGGCATGACAAGATCTCCAAGGCATAAGTGGCTAGCTCCAGCCATTTATCCAGATTGGAAGCCCAAAAAGAGCAAGGGTCCAGTGACACAGTCATGGTTTCAATGTTTACCTGGAGATACTCCTGTACCATCGTCTCTAGGCGTTGACTATGTGTCAGACTTCTTGTCTCCTGTGGCCTTGCAAAGGATGGGCTAAAAAAGTGGTGAAATGATTGCGCAAAATTGATGTTACCAGCAGATACTGTGGTTCTGTTATGGTTTGAGTGCTGAACACTTGACGGTCCCACGGTTGGCAAGTTGGAACTGTGAGATTCACTACGTGCACCACTGGTGTTTTGTGGAAAAGCACATGTAAGATTCTGCAACAGTCTCTGCTGATACTCCTGCATGCGTGCATCCCTTTGTATGGCAGGAATAATTTCTGCAAATTTACTTTTGTACCGGGGATCTAACAGTGTGGCAACCCAGTAGTCAGGATTATTTCAAATTCTCCCAATTCGAGGGTCATGTTGCAGGTAGTGCAGCAAGAAGGCACTCATGTGTGTTGCGCATCCAGGAGCACCAAGTCCCTGTTGTGTTGGTGGCGAGGTAACAATCATGCTTCCTTCCTCTGTCCTCTCCCCCCAACCTCGCACAACAGAAATGTGATCAAGGTCTCCCTCATCTGATGAGTCTTCCATCAGTTTGTCCTCCACTTCTTCCTGGGCTCCTGCACCTTCCTCACTAGTTTGGCTGCTACCATGCGCCCTGGTAAAACCATCTCCCCCACCCTCACATGCCTGCCGCCTTGGTGCTGCCGACCGTCTGGACCTTGCAGATGTTAGCCCTTCCGCATACAACTCCTCCTCCTCTACTTCCTCCACCTCCTCTTGTGCCACCACCTGACTCCGAATTCTGTTTAACATGTGCTCCAGCATGTAAATCACCGGAATAGTCATGCTGATAACGGCATCGTCAGCACTAAACATCTTCGTCGCCATTTCAAAACTGTGCAGAAGGGTGCATAGGTCCCTGATCTGAGACCACTCCTCCAGCGTGATTTGCCCCACGTCTGGATCTCGTTGGCCCAGGCTATACGTCGGAACGTATTGCACCAGGGCTTGTCGGTGCTGCCACAGTCGCTGCAACATGTGCAGAGTTGAATTCCACCGGGTAGGCACATCGCATTTTAGCTGGTGAAGTGGCAGGCCCAACGACTTCTGTAGAGATGTAAGTCGCTGAGCTGCGGGATGCGAACGGCGGAAGTGAGCACACAGCGACCGTGCCCTCTGCAGAAGGCCATCTAGTCTGGGATAGTGGGCTAAAAATTGCTGGACAACCAGGTTCAACACGTGAGCCATACAAGGCACGTGTGTGACATTGCCCCGGCGAAGGGCCGCACCCAGGTTTGCAGCATTGTCGCACACGGCCTTCCCTGGTTTCAGGTCCAGTGGAGACAACCATTCATGAAATTGGTTCTCCAGAGCTGACCACAACTCCTCAGCTGTGTGACTCACATTTCCCAGACATTTCAAAGTAAAAACCGCCTGATGACGTTAAGCCCTACTGCTAGCATAGTAAGGAGGTGTGTAGGATCCCTTCTGCGCAGTTAGAAAGCTTGTGGCATGACCAGACAGGCTTTGGGTGCAGGTGGAAGACCGAGAGGAGGTTGAGGAGGCAGAAGCAGTGGAGGAACTTTGACATAAAGAGGATTGACGCACAACTCGTGGGGACGGAAAGACTTGGACAGCAGCCCCTTGTCCTGCTGTCACCATAGTTACCCAGTGCCCAGTCAGCGACATGTAACGCCCCTGTCCATGCCTACTCGTCCAAGTGTCTGTGGTGAAATGCACCCTGTCACACACAGAGCTTCTCAAAGAAGCGGTGATGTTGTGTGCGACATGCTGGTGGAGCGCAGGCACACCTTTCTTTGAGAAGTAGTGCCGACTGGGCATCTGGTACTGGGGCTCTGCAACGGACATAAGGTCTCGAAAATCCTCTGTGTCCACCAGGCAGAAAGGCAGCATTTCTGTAGCCAAGAGCTTGCAGATGGTGAAATTCAACCTCTTAGCTTTCTCATGGCTAGGAGGAAATGGTCTTTTACTTGTCCACATCTGAGGGACCGAGGGCTGGCTATTGTGCTTAGACGGGGTTGATAAGGGTGTCCCCGGCAAACTGCCGGTCTGTGAGGAAGATGCAGGCAGACATGTTAGGTTGCCTTGATCCAAAGGTGGTGCTATCGATGTCGGACAGCGCTCAACACCAGCTGGTGTTACCACCTCCAAAGAAAATGATGACCTGCCAATCACGCTGGCTGTTGCGGGTAAAGAGGTGGCAGGTCTGCGCCCCAAAACAGGTGTGACTGCTGTCCCCCCAGTCACAGAGGATGAAGAGGCCGCAGATGCACAAGATATGGCAGACGGTGGTTGACCCGGCCGGCTAGGCCGCATTGTAGCACACTGAGCTTCTCACTGCAACTTATGCTTCATGTCCATGTGCCGGTTCATGCATGAAGTACTCAAACTATGTATTTTTTGGCCTCTACTTAGCTTTTGCTGACAAATGTTACAGATAACACGAGTTGGGTCATCTTTATCGATCTGAAAAAATGCCCAGGCTATGCAAGGCTTAGCACCCATGCGACCTGAAGAGCCACCACGACTTGTGGTGAGAGGTAGAGATGAGCGTTGTTCTACTCGAACTGTTCGCCAATCTCAAATTCGAGCTGTTTTGGGCGGTGTTCGAGCCGTTCGGCGAACACGAACGATTTGAGAAAAATTCGGCTGTTTGAGGTTATGTTCGATAACTGTTCGTGCACCAAAATCATAACTGGATTTTTTCTTAGTAATGATGAAAATTAATGTTAATACGCAGTTTGAGTGTACAGTGGGGTGGGGGGAGGGGCAGGGGATGGATCTCTGCAGGAATAATGAAGATCTCCATTTTTTTTTCTCTTTCCCGCATTTACAGTGGGGAGGTGCAATCTGTCAGCCTATCAGCAGCGCACACACGGAGCGAAGTGCTTTTTTTCACACAAGCAAGGGCATGTGTCATTGGCAGTGTATGTCACATGTCCTTTCCCTATAAGACCAAGCCATTTTCCCCGTCGCCACCATTTTCTCGCTGCTGCAGCTGCGTGTTAGACGGCACCGCTGTTGCTGTGTGCGCTATACCTTGTTAATTTCAAGCCAATTTTCGCACAAATCTACAGATAGCTTGAGAGTAGGGAATAGTTGTGATTGCAGTCCTTTTAAGGACTAGGTTACAGCATTTCCTACGACTTTTATCAGGCAGGTCTGTGCTCTTTAATAGATAGGTTGTGGGAGTAAAGACTAGAGATGAGCGGTGTTCGACTAGAACTGTTCGCCAATCTCAAATTCGAGCTGTTTTGGGCGGTGTTCGAGTTGTTCGACGAACCCGAACGATTTGCAAAAAATTCGGCTGTTCGAGGTTATGTTCGATAACTGTTCGTGCACCAAAAGCGTGTCCTGCATGTCTGGCGCTATTTAGAGCACCAATCATGCAGGGATTGTCTGCCACTCAATGTAATGCCACAGCCATGGTGGTTGTGGCATTACAGTGATTGCCCAAATCGATGGGAACAGTGCTCACAGTGAAACATGAAAAGCCGGCAATTCAGCAGCGGCATACACCTGTACCCGACAATTTAGAACCGAAAGAATAGAGCTTCACACATAGATTAGATAGATAGAAACATGTCAGCCACATATATATGAAGTACAGTGAAAGTGCTGCTTACTGTACTTGTCATTTAGCGTAAAGGATTTATCAAAAAAAATAATAGTGTTTTCATGCACTGTCTCTTTAAAAAAGCCGGCCGGCAATTCAGCAGCGGTACCCGACAATTTATAACAGACAGAATAGAGCATCATACATAGATTAGATAGATAGAAACATGTCAGCCACATATATATGAAGTACAGTGACAGTGTTGCTTACTGTACTTGTCATTTAGCGTAAAGGATTTATCAAAAAAAATAATAGTGTTTTCATGCACTGTCTCTTTAAAAAAGCCGGCCGGCAATTCAGCAGCGGTACCCGACAATTTATAACAGACAGAATAGAGCTTCACACATAGATTAGATAGATAGAAACATGTCAGTCACATATATATGAAGTACAGTGATAGTGTTGGTTACTGTACTTGTCATTTAGTATTAAAATAAAGGATTTATTATTAAAAAAATTGGCGTGGGGTTCCCCTTAATTTTAGGCTCTAGCGGAGGTTAAGCAGACAGCTGGGGCAGATGTTTGAAGCCTGGGAAGGGGGTAATACCCACGGAGCTTCCCAGGCTACTAATATCAGCCCCCAGCTGAATACATAGCCTTTACTAGCTATTAAAATGGGGGACCCCCCAAAAAAAATGACGTGGGGTCCCCCCTAATTTAATAGCTAGCAAAGGCTAGGCAGACAGCTGGGGGCTGATATTAATAGCCCAGGAAGGGAGCCATGAATATTGGCCCCCTCCCAGGCTAGAAACACCAGCCGTCAGCCGCCCCAGAAATGGCGCATTCATAGGATGCGCCAATTCTGGCACTTAGCCTCGCTCTTCCACGCTGCCCTGGTGCGGTGGCAGGGGGTAATAGGGTTGGGGTTGATGTCAGCTTATAATGCCAGCTGACATCAAGCCCAGGTTAGTAATGGAGAGGCGTCTATAAGACACCCCCATTACTAACCCCATAGTCAAAGTTAAAAAAAACACAAACACCCAGAATAAAGTCCTTTAATTGAAATAAAGACACAATCCTTTATTGTTCTAAATTAAACCATACTTACCGTCACGCCCATTCCAGCTGAAGCCAACGATCTCCTGCAATAAAAGAAAAATAATAAAGCAACCTCATCCTTACCTTTCCATGGTTCCCACGACAGCTTCAGCTCTGCTACATCGAGATGACAGGCTGGACCGCAGCAGAACGCTGACATCCAGCCTCTCATCCCGCAGACACTGAGAAGCGCAGGCTTACTTGCGCTGCTCAGCGTCTCTCTGTGACGACATCCAGATGAGCCGAGTTCATGTCCAATGAACTCGGCTCACCTCATGCACGTCACTGACAGCGTGGGAAAATTCTCACGCTGAAGCGGTGAGTGCAGGAGAATACTCCCACGCTGTCAGTGATGTGCATGAGGTGAGCTCATGTCCAATGAACTCAGCTCACCTCCTGCACGTCACTGACAGCGTGGGAAAATTCTCCTGCAATCAGCGCTTCAGCGTGAGAATTTTCCCACGCTGTCAGTGACGTGCATGAGGTGAGCCGAGTTCATTGGACATGAACTCGGCTCATCTGGATGTCGTCACAGAGAGACGCTGAGCAGCGCAAGCAAGCCTGCGCTTCTCAGTGTCTGCGGGATGACAGGCTGGATGGCAGCGTTCTGCTGCGGTCCAGCCTGTCATCTCGATGTAGCAGAGCTGAAGCTGTCGTGGGAACCATGGAAAGGTAAGGATGAGGTTGCTTTATTATTTTTCTTTTATTACAGGAGATCGTTGGCTTCAGCTGGAATGGGCGTGATGGTAAGTATGGTTTAATTTAGAACAATAAAGGATTGTGTCTTTATTTCAATTAAAGGACTTTATTCTGGGTGTTTGTGTTTTTTTTAACTTTGACTATGGGGTTAGTAATGGGGGTGTCTTATAGACGCCTCTCCATTACTAACCTGGGCTTGATGTCAGCTGGCATTATAAGCTGACATCAACCCCAACCCTATTACCCCCTGCCACCGCACCAGGGCAGCGTGGAAGAGCGAGGCTAAGTGCCAGAATTGGCGCATCCTATGAATGCGCCATTTCTGGGGCGGCTGACGGCTGGTGTTTCTAGCCTGGGAGGGGGCCAATATTCATGGCTCCCTTCCTGGGCTATTAATATCAGCCCCCAGCTGTCTGCCTAGCCTTTGCTAGCTATTAAATTAGGGGGGACCCCACGTCATTTTTTTGGGGGGGTCCCCCATTTTAATAGCTAGTAAAGGCTATGTATTCAGCTGGGGGCTGATATTAGTAGCCTGGGAAGCTCCGTGGGTATTACCCCCTTCCCAGGCTTCAAACATCTGCCCCAGCTGTCTGCTTAACCTCCGCTAGAGCCTAAAATTAAGGGGAACCCCACGCCAATTTTTTTAATAATAAATCCTTTATTTTAATACTAAATGACAAGTACAGTAACCAACACTATCACTGTACTTCATATATATGTGACTGACATGTTTCTATCTATCTAATCTATGTGTGATGCTCTATCTTTCTGTTCTAAATTGTCGGGTACCGCTGCTGAATTGCCGGCCGGCTTTTTTAAAGAGACAGTGCATGAAAACACTATTATTTTTTTAAATAAATCCTTTACACTAAATGACAAGTACAGTAAGCAACACTATCACTGTACTAATTATATATGTGACTGACATGTTTCTATCTATCTAATCTATGTGTGAAGCTCTATTCTTTCTGTTCTAAATTGTCGGGTACAGATGCTGAATTGCCGGCCGGCTTTTTTAAAGAGACGGTGCATGAAAACACTAATATTTTTTTTAATAAATCCTTTACACTAATGACAAGTGCAGTAACCAACACTGTCACTGTGCTTCTTATATGTGTGACTGACATGTTTCTATCTATCTAATCTATGTGTGATGCTCTATTCCTTCTTGTCTAAATTGTCGGGTACCGGTGTATGCCGCTGCTGAATTTGCCGGCCGGCTTTTTTAAAGAGAGTGTCTTCTGAGCAGTTTGTCAGCTTTTGGACACCTTTGCAGGTGTTTTCTATGTGTTTCTATGTGTTTTTGTTTGCCTGCCATTGGTTTTAACGGTGTTCGACGGTGTTCTAAGGTGTTCGACGAACAGTTCGACGAACAGTTCCTCGAACATCCCGGTGTTCGACGAACCGAACCGAACCCGAACACTACGGGGGTGGCTCAACACTAGTAAAGACTAATTGTAATTGGAGTCCTTTTCAGGACTAGGTTACATCAGTTCCTATCAGTTTTTGCCGGGCAGGTCTGTGCCAGTGCTGTGCAAGTTTTTTTCACAGCATTTGGCTGAATCTAGCAAAGCTAATCCTTTTTGGCCTATTGCAGAGTGTGTTAGTCAGTGGAGTAGCCTATCTGTGTTGCAAGATATACCACCTGTGTATAGAATACCAATTTTTTTACTGCACCTAGTGAAGTAAAATCTTTTGGGCATAGCATCATTCTATTAGTCCATCTATACTGACCTCCATCAGGTTGCAAATTGAATATAATTTTTTTCTGCATCTAGCTCTGAAAAAATATTTGGCCTTCTAGCAGTGTGTGGGACTTTCTCTATTAGTCCATCTATACTGACCTCCATCAGGTTGCAAACTGAATATATTTTTTTCTGCATCTACCTCTGAAAAAATATTGAGCTTGTAGCTGTGTGTGGGACTTGTTCTATTAATCCATCTATACATACCTCAATCAGGTTGCAAACTGAATATAATTTTTTTCTGCATCTACCTCTGAAAAAATATTTGGGCTTCTAGCTGTGTTTGGGACTTGTTCTATTACTCCATCTATACTGACCTCCATCAGGTTGCAAATTGAATATAATTTTTTTCTGCATCTAGCTCTGAAAAAATATTGGGCTTCTAGCTGTGTGTGGGACTTGTTGTATTAGTCCATCTATACTGACCTCCATCAGGTTGCAAACTGAATATATTTTTTTCTGCATCTACCTCTGAAAAAATATTGGGCTTCTAGCTGTGTGTGGGACTTGTTCTATTAATCCATCTATACAGACCTCCATCAGGTTGCAAACTGAATATAATTTTTTTCTGCATCTAGCTCTGAAAAAATATTTGGCCTTCTAGCAGTGTGTGGGACTTTCTCTATTAGTCCATCTATACTGACCTCCATCAGGTTGCAAACTGAATATAATTTTTTTCTGCATCTAGCTCTGAAAAAATATTTGGCCTTCTAGCAGTGTGTGGGACTTTCTCTATTAGTCCATCTATACTGACCTCCATCAGGTTGCAAATTAAAAATAATTTTTATCTGCATCTAGCTCTGAAAAAACATTTGGGCTTCTAGCTGTGTGTGGGACTTGTTCTATTACTCCATCTATACTGACCTCCATCAGGTTGCAAATTGAATATAATTTTTTTCTGCATCTAGCTCTGAAAAAGTATTGGGCTTCTAGCTGTGTGTGGGACTTGTTGTATTAGTCCATCTATACTGACCTCCATCAGGTTGCAAACTGAATATATTTTTTTCTGCATCTACCTCTGAAAAAATATTGGGCTTCTAGCTGTGTGTGGGACTTGTTCTATTAATCCATCTATACAGACCTCCATCAGGTTGCAAACTAAATATAATTTTTTTCTGCATCTAGCTCTGAAAAAATATTTGGCCTTCTAGCAGTGTGTGGGACTTTCTCTATTAGTCCATCTATACTGACCTCCATCAGGTTGCAAACTGAATATAATTTTTTTCTGCATCTAGCTCTGAAAAAATATTTGGCCTTCTAGCAGTGTGTGGGACTTTCTCTATTAGTCCATCTATACTGACCTCCATCAGGTTGCAAATTAAAAATAATTTTTATCTGCATCTAGCTCTGAAAAAATATTTGGGCTTCTAGCTGTGTGTGGGACTTGTTCTATTACTCCATCTATACTGACCTCCATCAGGTTGCAAATTGAATATAATTTTTTTCTGCATCTAGCTCTGAAAAAATATTGGGCTTCTAGCTGTGTGTGGGACTTGTTGTATTAGTCCATCTATACTGACCTCCATCAGGTTGCAAACTGAATATATTTTTTTCTGCATCTACCGCTGAAAAAATATTGGGCTTCTAGCTGTGTGTGGGACTTGTTCTATTAATCCATCTATACAGACCTCCATCAGGTTGCAAACTGAATATAATTTTTTTCTGCATCTAGCTCTGAAAAAATATTTGGCCTTCTAGCAGTGTGTGGGACTTTCTCTATTAGTCCATCTATACTGACCTCCATCAGGTTGCAAATTAAAAATAATTTTTATCTGCATCTAGCTCTGAAAAAATATTTGGGCGTCTAGCTGTGTGTGGGACTTGTTCTATTACTCCATCTATACTGACCTCCATCAGGTTGCAAATTGAATATAATTTTTTTCTGCATCTAGCTCTGAAAAAATATTGGGCTTCTAGCTGTGTGTGGGACTTGTTGTATTAGTCCATCTATACTGACCTCCATCAGGTTGCAAACTGAATATATTTTTTTCTGCATCTACCTCTGAAAAAATATTGGGCTTCTAGCTGTGTGTGGGACTTGTTCTATTAATCCATCTATACAGACCTCCATCAGGTTGCAAACTGAATATAATTTTTTTCTGCATCTAGCTCTGAAAAAATATTTGGCCTTCTAGCAGTGTGTGGGACTTTCTCTATTAGTCCATCTATACTGACCTCCATCAGGTTGCAAATTAAAAATAATTTTTATCTGCATCTACCTCTGAAAAAATATTTGGGCTTCTAGCTGTGTGTGGGACTTGTTCTATTACTCCATCTATACTGACCTCCATCAGGTTGCAAATTGAATATAATTTTTTTCTGCATCTAGCTCTGAAAAAATATTGTGCTTCTAGCTGTGTGTGGGACTTGTTCTATTAATCCATCTATACAGACCTCCATGAGGTTGCAAATTGAATATAATTTTTTTCTGCATCTAGCTCTGAAAAAATATGTGGCCTTCTAGCAGTGTTGTGGGACTTTCTCTATTAGTCCATCTATACTGACCTCCATCAGGTTGCAAATTAAAAATAATTTTTATCTGCATCTACCTCTGAAAAAATATTTGGGCTTCTAGCTGTGTGTGGGACTTGTTCTATTACTCCATCTATACTGACCTCCATCAGGTTGCAAACTGAATATAATTTTTTTCTGCATCTAGCCCTGAAAAAATATTGGGCTTCTAGCTGTGTGTGGGACTTGTTGTATTAGCCCATCTATACTGACCTCCATCAGGTTGCAAACTGAATATATTTTTTTCTGCATCTACCTCTGAAAAAATATTGGGCTTCTAGCTGTGTGTGGGACTTGTTCTATTAATCCATCTATACAGACCTCCATCAGGTTGCAAACTGAATATAATTTTTTTCTGCATCTAGCTCTGAAAAAATATTTGGCCTTCTAGCAGTGTGTGGGACTTTCTCTATTAGTCCATCTATACTGACCTCCATCAGGTTGCAAACTGAATATAATTTTTTTTTGCATCTAGCTCTGAAAAAATATTTGGCCTTCTAGCAGTGTGTGGGACTTTCTCTATTAGTCCATCTATACTGACCTCCATCAGGTTGCAAACTGAATATAATTTTTTTCTGCATCTAGCTCTGAAAAAATATTTGGCCTTCTAGCAGTGTGTGGGACTTTCTCTATTAGTCCATCTATACTGACCTCCATCAGGTTGCAAATTAAAAATAATTTTTATCTGCATCTAGCTCTGAAAAAATATTTGGGCTTCTAGCTGTGTGTGGGACTTGTTCTATTACTCCATCTATACTGACCTCCATCAGGTTGCAAACTGAATATAATTTTTTTCTGCATCTAGCTCTGAAAAAATATTTGGCCTTCTAGCAGTGTGTGGGACTTTCTCTATTAGTCCATCTATACTGACCTCCATCAGGTTGCAAACTGAATATAATTTTTTTTTGCATCTAGCTCTGAAAAAATATTTGGCCTTCTAGCAGTGTGTGGGACTTTCTCTATTAGTCCATCTATACTGACCTCCATCAGGTTGCAAACTGAATATAATTTTTTTCTGCATCTAGCTCTGAAAAAATATTTGGCCTTCTAGCAGTGTGTGGGACTTTCTCTATTAGTCCATCTATACTGACCTCCATCAGGTTGCAAATTAAAAATAATTTTTATCTGCATCTAGCTCTGAAAAAATATTTGGGCTTCTAGCTGTGTGTGGGACTTGTTCTATTACTCCATCTATACTGACCTCCATCAGGTTGCAAACTGAATATAATTTTTTTCTGCATCTAGCTCTGAAAAAATATTTGGCCTTCTAGCAGTGTGTGGGACTTTCTCTATTAGTCCATCTATACTGACCTCCATCAGGTTGCAAACTGAATATAATTTTTTTCTGCATCTAGCTCTGAAAAAATATTTGGCCTTCTAGCAGTGTTGTGGGACTTTCTCTATTAGTCCATCTATACTGACCTCCATCAGGTTGCAAATTAAAAATAATTTTTATCTGCATCTACCTCTGAAAAAATATTTGGGCTTCTAGCTGTGTGTGGGACTTGTTCTATTACTCCATCTATACTGACCTCCATCAGTTTGCAAATTGAATATAATTTTTTTCTGCATTTAGCCCTGAAAAAATATTGGGCTTCTAGCTGTGTGTGGGACTTGTTGTATTAGTCCATCTATACTGACCTCCATCAGGTTGCAAACTGAATATATTTTTTTCTGCATCTACCTCTGAAAAAATATTGGGCTTCTAGCTGTGTGTGGGACTTGTTCTATTAATCCATCTATACAGACCTCCATCAGGTTGCAAACTGAATATAATTTTTTTCTGCATCTAGCTCTGAAAAAATATTTGGCCTTCTAGCAGTGTGTGGGACTTTCTCTATTAGTCCATCTATACTGACCTCCATCAGGTTGCAAACTGAATATAATTTTTTTTTGCATCTAGCTCTGAAAAAATATTTGGCCTTCTAGCAGTGTGTGGGACTTTCTCTATTAGTCCATCTATACTGACCTCCATCAGGTTGCAAACTGAATATAATTTTTTTCTGCATCTAGCTCTGAAAAAATATTTGGCCTTCTAGCAGTGTGTGGGACTTTCTCTATTAGTCCATCTATACTGACCTCCATCAGGTTGCAAATTAAAAATAATTTTTATCTGCATCTAGCTCTGAAAAAATATTTGGGCTTCTAGCTGTGTGTGGGACTTGTTCTATTACTCCATCTATACTGACCTCCATCAGGTTGCAAATTGAATATAATTTTTTCCTGCATCTAGCTCTGAAAAAAGATTGGGCTTCTAGCTGTGTGTGGGACTTGTTGTATTAGTCCATCTATACTGACCTACATCAGGTTGCAAACTGAATATATTTTTTTATGCATCTACCTCTGAAAAAATATTGGGCTTGTAGCTGTGTGTGGGACTTGTTCTATTAATCCATCTATACAGACCTCCATCAGGTTGTAAACCGAATATAATTTTTTTCTGCATCTAGCTCTGAAAAAATATTTGGCCTTCTAGCAGTGTGTGGGACTTTCTCTATTAGTCCATCTATACTGACCTCCATCAGGTTGCAAATTAAAAATAATTTTTATCTGCATCTACCTCTGAAAAAATATTTGGGCTTCTAGCTGTGTGTAGGACTTGTTCTATTACTCCATCTATACTGACCTCCATCAGGTTGCAAATTGAATATAATTTTTTTCTGCATCTAGCTCTGAAAAAATATTGGGTTTCTAGCTGTGTGTGGGACTTGTTGTATTAGTCCATCTATACTGACCTCCATCAGGTTGCAAACTGAATATATTTTTTTCTGCATCTACCTCTGAAAAAATATTGGGCTTCTAGCTGTGTGTGGGACTTGTTCTATTAATCCATCTATACAGACCTCCATCAGGTTGCAAACTGAATATAATTTTTTTCTGCATCTAGCTCTGAAAAAATATTTGGCCTTCTAGCAGTGTGTGGGACTTTCTCTATTAGTCCATCTATACTGACCTCCATCAGGTTGCAAATTAAAAATAAGTTTTATCTGCATCTAGCTCTGAAAAAATATTTGGGCTTCTAGCAGTGTGTGGGACTTGTTCTATTACTCCATCTATACTGACCTCCATCAGGTTGCAAATTGAATATAATTTTTTTCGGCATCTAGCTCTGAAAAAATATTGGGCTTCTAGCTGTATGTGGGACTTGTTGTATTAGTCCATCTATACTGACCTCCATCAGGTTGCAAACTGAATATATTTTTTTCTGCATCTACCTCTGAAAAAATATTGGGCTTCAAGCTGTGTGTGGGACTTGTTCTATTAATCCATCTATACAGACCTCCATCAGGTTGCAAACTGAATATAATTTTTTTTTGCATCTAGCTCTGAAAAAGTATTTGGCCTTCTAGCAGTGTGTGGGACTTTCTCTATTAGTCCATCTATACTGACCTCCATCAGGTTGCAAACTGAATATAATTTTTTTCTGCATCTAGCTCTGAAAAAATATTTGGCCTTCTAGCAGTGTGTGGGACTTTCTCTATTAGTCCATCTATACTGACCTCCATCAGGTTGCAAACTGAATATAATTTTTTTCTGCATCTAGCTCTGAAAAAATATTTGTCCTTCTAGCAGTGTCTGGGACTTTCTCTATTAGTCCATCTATACTGACCTCCATCAGGTTGCAAATTAAAAATAATTTTTATCTGCATCTAGCTCTGAAAAAACATTTGGGCTTCTAGCTGTGTGTGGGACTTGTTCTATTACTCCATCTATACTGACCTCCATCAGGTTGCAAATTGAATATAATTTTTTTCTGCATCTAGCTCTGAAAAAATATTGGGCTTCTAGCTGTGTGTGGGACTTGTTGTATTAGTCCATCTATACTGACCTCCATCAGGTTGCAAACTGAATATATTTTTTTCTGCATCTACCTCTGAAAAAATATTGGGCTTCTAGCTGTGTGTGGGACTTGTTCTATTAATCCATCTATACAGACCTCCATCAGGTTGCAAACTGAATATAATTTTTTTCTGCATCTAGCTCTGAAAAAATATTTGTCCTTCTAGCAGTGTCTGGGACTTTCTCTATTAGTCCATCTATACTGACCTCCATCAGGTTGCAAATTAAAAATAATTTTTATCTGCATCTAGCTCTGAAAAAACATTTGGGCTTCTAGCTGTGTGTGGGACTTGTTCTATTACTCCATCTATACTGACCTCCATCAGGTTGCAAATTGAATATAATTTTTTTCTGCATCTAGCTCTGAAAAAATATTGGGCTTCTAGCTGTGTGTGGGACTTGTTGTATTAGTCCATCTATACTGACCTCCATCAGGTTGCAAACTGAATATATTTTTTTCTGCATCTACCTCTGAAAAAATATTGGGCTTCTAGCTTTGTGTGTGGGACTTGTTCTATTAATCCATCTATACAGACCTCCATCAGGTTGCAAACTTGATATAATTTTTTTCTGCATCTAGCTCTGAAAAAATATTTGGCCTTCTAGCAGTGTGTGGGACTTTCTCTATTAGTCCATCTATACTGACCTCCATCAGGTTGCAAATTAAAAATAATTTTTATCTGCATCTACCTCTGAAAAAATATTTGGGCTTCTAGCTGTGTTTTGGACTTGTTCTATTACTCCATCTATACTGACCTCCATCAGGTTGCAAATTGAATATAATTTTTTTCTGAATCTAGCTCTGAAAAAATATTGGGCTTCTAGCTGTGTGTGGGACTTGTTGTATTAGTCCATCTATACTGACCTCCATCAGGTTGCAAACTGAATATATTTTTTTCTGCATCTACCTCTGAAAAAATATTGGGCTTCTAGCTGTGTGTGGGACTTGTTGTATTAGTCCATCTATACTGACCTCCATCAGGTTGCAAACTGAATATATTTTTTTCTGCATCTACCTCTGAAAAAATATTGGGCTTCTAGCTGTGTGTGTGGGACTTGTTCTATTAATCCATCTATACAGACCTCCATCAGGTTGCAAACTGAATATAATTTTTTTCTGCATCTAGCTCTGAAAAAATACTTGGCCTTCTAGCAGTGTGTGGGACTTTCTCTATTAGTCCATCTATACTGACCTCCATCAGGTTGCAAATTAAAAATAAGTTTTATCTGCATCTAGCTCTGAAAAAATATTTGGGCTTCTAGCTGTGTGTGGGACTTGTTCTATTACTCCATCTATACTGACCTCCATCAGGTTGCAAATTGAATATAATTTTTTTCTGCATCTAGCTCTGAAAAAATATTGGGCTTCTAGCTGTGTGTGGGACTTGTTGTATTAGTCCATCTATACTGACCTCCATCAGGTTGCAAACTGAATATATTTTTTTCTGCATCTACCTCTGAAAAAATATTGGGCTTCTAGCTGTGTGTGGGACTTGTTCTATTAATCCATCTATACAGACCTCCATCAGGTTGCAAACTGAATATAATTTTGTTTTGCATCTAGCTCCAAAAAAATATTTGGCCTTCTAGCAGTGTGTGGGACTTTCTCTATTAGTCCATCTATACTGACCTCCATCAGGTTGCAAACTGAATAAAATTTTTTTCTCCATCTAGCTCTGAAAAAATATTTGGCCTTCTAGCAGTGTGTGGGACTTTCTCTATTAGTCCATCTATACTGACCTCCATCAGGTTGCAAACTGAATATAATTTTTTTCTGCATCTAGCTCTGAAAAAATATTTGTCCTTCTAGCAGTGTCTGGGACTTTCTCTATTAGTCCATCTATACTGACCTCCATCAGGTTGCAAATTAAAAATAATTTTTATCTGCATCTAGCTCTGAAAAAACATTTGGGCTTCTAGCTGTGTGTGGGACTTGTTCTATTACTCCATCTATACTGACCTCCATCAGGTTGCAAATTGAATATAATTTTTTTCTGCATCTAGCTCTGAAAAAATATTGGGCTTCTAGCTGTGTGTGGGACTTGTTGTATTAGTCCATCTATACTGACCTCCATCAGGTTGCAAACTGAATATATTTTTTTCTGCATCTACCTCTGAAAAAATATTGGGCTTCTAGCTGTGTGTGGGACTTGTTCTATTAATCCATCTATACAGACCTCCATCAGGTTGCAAACTGAATATAATTTTTTTCTGCATCTAGCTCTGAAAAAATATTTGGCCTTCTAGCAGTGTGTGGTACTTTCTCTATTAGTCCATCTATACTGACCTCCATCAGGTTGCAAATTAAAAATAATTTTTATCTGCATCTACCTCTGAAAAAATATTTGGGCTTCTAGCTGTGTGTGGGACTTGTTCTATTACTCCATCTATACTGACCTCCATCAGGTTGCAAATTGAATATAATTTTTTTCTGCATCTAGCTCTGAAAAAATATTGGGCTTCTAGCTGTGTGTGGGACTTGTTGTATTAGTCCATCTATACTGACCTCCATCAGGTTGCAAACTGAATATATTTTTTTCTGCATCTACCTCTGAAAAAATATTGGGCTTCTAGCTGTGTGTGGGACTTGTTGTATTAGTCCATCTATACTGATCTCCATCAGGTTGCAAACTGAATATATTTTTTTCTGCATCTACCTCTGAAAAAATATTGGGCTTCTAGCTGTGTGTGTGGGACTTGTTCTATTAATCCATCTATACAGACCTCCATCAGGTTGCAAACTGAATATAATTTTTTTCTGCATCTAGCTCTGAAAAAATATTTGGCCTTCTAGCAGTGTGTGGGACTTTCTCTATTAGTCGATCTATACTGACCTCCATCAGGTTGCAAACTGAATATAATTTTTTTCTGCATCTAGCTCTGAAAAAATATTTGGCCTTCTAGCAGTGTGTGGGACTTTCTCTATTAGTCCATCTATACTGACCTCCATCAGGTTGCAAACTGAATATAATTTTTTTCTGCATCTAGCTCTGAAAAAATATTTGGCTTTCTAGCAGTGTGTGGGACTTTCTCTATTAGTCCATCTATACTGACCTCCATTAGGTTGCAAATTAAAAATAATTTTTATCTGCATCTAGCTCTGAAAAAATATTTGGGCTTCTAGCTGTGTGTGGGACTTGTTCTATTACTCCATCTATACTGACCTCCATCAGGTTGCAAATTGAATATAATTTTTTTCTGCATCTAGCTCTGAAAAAAGATTGTGCTTGTAGCTGTGTGTGGGACTTGTTGTATTAGTCCATCTATACTGACCTCCATCAGGTTGCAAACTGAATATATTTTTTTCTGCATCTACCTCTGAAAAAATATTGGGCTTCTAGCTGTGTGTGGGACTTGTTCTATTAATCCATCTATACAGACCTCCATCAGGTTGCAAACTGAATATAATTTTTTTCTGCATCTAGCTCTGAAAAAATATTTGGCCTTCTAGCAGTGTGTGGGACTTTCTCTATTAGTCCATCTATACTGACCTCCATCAGGTTGCAAATTAAAAATAATTTTTATCTGCATCTACCTCTGAAAAAATATTTGGGCTTCTAGCTGTGTGTGGGACTTGTTCTATTACTCCATCTATACTGACCTCCATCAGGTTGCAAATTGAATATAATTTTTTTCTGAATCTAACTCTGAAAAAATATTGGGCTTCTAGCTGTGTGTGGGACTTGTTGTATTAGTCCATCTATACTGACCTCCATCAGGTTGCAAACTGAATATATTTTTTTCTGCATCTACCTCTGAAAAAATATTGGGCTTCTAGCTGTGTGTGGGACTTGTTGTATTAGTCCATCTATACTGACCTCCATCAGGTTGCAAACTGAATATATTTTTTTCTGCATCTACCTCTGAAAAAATATTGGGCTTCTAGCTGTGTGTGTGGGACTTGTTCTTTTAATCCATCTATACAGACCTCCATCAGGTTGCAAACTGAATATAATTTTTTTCTGCATCTAGCTCTGAAAAAATATTTGGCCTTCTAGCAGTGTGTGGGACTTTCTCTATTAGTCCATCTATACTGACCTCCATCAGGTTGCAAATTAAAAATAAGTTTTATCTGCATCTAGCTCTGAAAAAATATTTGGGCTTCTAGCTGTGTGTGGGACTTGTTCTATTACTCCATCTATACTGACCTCCATCAGGTTGCAAATTGAATATAATTTTTTTCTGCATCTAGCTCTGAAAAAATATTGGGTTTCTAGCTGTGTGTGGGACTTGTTGTATTAGTCCATCTATACTGACCTCCATCAGGTTGCAAACTGAATATATTTTTTTCTGCATCTACCTCTGAAAAAATATTGGGCTTCTAGCTGTGTGTGGGACTTGTTCTATTAATCCATCTATACAGACCTCCATCAGGTTGCAAACTGAATATAATTTTTTTTTGCATCTAGCTCTGAAAAAATATTTGGCCTTCTAGCAGTGTGTGGGACTTTCTCTATTAGTCCATCTATACTGACCTCCATCAGGTTGCAAACTGAATATAATTTTTTTCTGCATCTAGCTCTGAAAAAATATTTGTTCTTCTAGCAGTGTCTGGGACTTTCTCTATTAGTCCATCTATACTGACCTCCATCAGGTTGCAAATTAAAAATAATTTTTATCTGCATCTAGCTCTGAAAAAACATTTGGGCTTCTAGCTGTGTGTGGGACTTGTTCTATTACTCCATCTATACTGACCTCCATCAGGTTGCAAATTGAATATAATTTTTTTCTGCATCTAGCTCTGAAAAAATATTGGGCTTCTAGCTGTGTGTGGGACTTGTTGTATTAGTCCATCTATACTGACCTCCATCAGGTTGCAAACTGAATATATTTTTTTCTGCATCTACCTCTGAAAAAATATTGGGCTTCTAGCTGTGTGTGGGACTTGTTCTATTAATCCATCTATACAGACCTCCATCAGGTTGCAAACTGAATATAATTTTTTTCTGCATCTAGCTCTGAAAAAATATTTGGCCTTCTAGCAGTGTGTGGGACTTTCTCTATTAGTCCATCTATACTGACCTCCATCAGGTTGCAAATTAAAAATAATTTTTATCTGCATCTACCTCTGAAAAAATATTTGGGCTTTTAGCTGTGTGTGGGACTTGTTCTATTACTCCATCTATACTGACCTCCATCAGGTTGCAAATTGAATATAATTTTTTTCTGCATCTAGCTCTGAAAAAATATTGGGCTTCTAGCTGTGTGTGGGACTTGTTGTATTAGTCCATCTATACTGACCTCCATCAGGTTGCAAACTGAATATATTTTTTTCTGCATCTACCTCTGAAAAAATATTGGGCTTCTAGCTGTGTGTGGGACTTGTTGTATTAGTCCATCTATACTGATCTCCATCAGGTTGCAAACTGAATATATTTTTTTCTGCATCTACCTCTGAAAAAATATTGGGCTTCTAGCTGTGTGTGTGGGACTTGTTCTATTAATCCATCTATACAGACCTCCATCAGGTTGCAAACTGAATATAATTTTTTTCTGCATCTAGCTCTGAAAAAATATTTGGCCTTCTAGCAGTGTGTGGGACTTTCTCTATTAGTCGATCTATACTGACCTCCATCAGGTTGCAAACTGAATATAATTTTTTTCTGCATCTAGCTCTGAAAAAATATTTGGCCTTCTAGCAGTGTGTGGGACTTTCTCTATTAGTCCAACTATACTGACCTCCATCAGGTTGCAAACTGAATATAATTTTTTTCTGCATCTAGCTCTGAAAAAATATTTGGCCTTCTAGCAGAGTGTGGGACTTTCTCTATTAGTCCATCTATACTGACCTCCATCAGGTTGCAAACTGAATATAATTTTTTTCTGCATCTAGCTCTGAAAAAATATTTGGCTTTCTAGCAGTGTGTGGGACTTTCTCTATTAGTCCATCTACACTGACCTCCATTAGGTTGCAAATTAAAAATAATTTTTATCTGCATCTAGCTCTGAAAAAATATTTGGGCTTCTAGCTGTGTGTGGGACTTGTTCTATTAGTCCATCTATACTGACCTCCATCAGGTTGCAAATTGAATATAATTTTTTTCTGCATCTAGCTCTGAAAAAAGATTGTGCTTGTAGCTGTGTGTGGGACTTGTTGTATTAGTCCATCTATACTGACCTCCATCAGGTTGCAAACTGAATATATTTTTTTCTGCATCTACCTCTGAAAAAATATTGGGCTTCTAGCTGTGTGTGTGGGACTTGTTCTATTAATCCATCTATACAGACCTCCATCAGGTTGCAAACTGAATATAATTTTTTTCTGCATCTAGCTCTGAAAAAATATTTGGCCTTCTAGCAGTGTGTGGGACTTTCTCTATTAGTCCATCTATACTGACCTCCATCAGGTTGCAAATTAAAAATAAGTTTTATCTGCATCTAGCTCTGAAAAAATATTTGGGCTTCTAGCTGTGTGTGGGACTTGTTCTATTGCTCCATCTATACTGACCTCCATCAGGTTGCAAATTGAATATAATTTTTTTCTGCATCTAGCTCTGAAAAAATATTGGGTTTCTAGCTGTGTGTGGGACTTGTTGTATTAGTCCATCTATACTGACCTCCATCAGGTTGCAAACTGAATATATTTTTTTCTGCATCTACCTCTGAAAAAATATTGGGCTTCTAGCTGTGTGTGGGACTTGTTCTATTAATCCATCTATACAGACCTCCATCAGGTTGCAAACTGAATATAATTTTTTTTTGCATCTAGCTCTGAAAAAATATTTGGCCTTCTAGCAGTGTGTGGGACTTTCTCTATTAGTCCATCTATACTGACCTCCATCAGGTTGCAAACTGAATATAATTTTTTTCTGCATCTAGCTCTGAAAAAATATTTGGCCTTCTAGCAGTGTGTGGGACTTTCTCTATTAGTCCATCTATACTGACCTCCATCAGGTTGCAAACTGAATATAATTTTTTTCTGCATCTAGCTCTGAAAAAATATTTGTCCTTCTAGCAGTGTCTGGGACTTTCTCTATTAGTCCATCTATACTGACCTCCATCAGGTTGCAAATTAAAAATAATTTTTATCTGCATCTAGCTCTGAAAAAACATTTGGGCTTCTAGCTGTGTGTGGGACTTGTTCTATTACTCCATCTATACTGACCTCCATCAGGTTGCAAATTGAATATAATTTTTTTCTGCATCTAGCTCTGAAAAAATATTGGGCTTCTAGCTGTGTGTGGGACTTGTTGTATTAGTCCATCTATACTGACCTCCATCAGGTTGCAAACTGAATATATTTTTTTCTGCATCTACCTCTGAAAAAATATTGGGCTTCTAGCTGTGTGTGGGACTTGTTCTACTAATCCATCTATACAGACCTCCATCAGGTTGCAAACTGAATATAATTTTTTTCTGCATCTAGCTCTGAAAAAATATTTGGCCTTCTAGCAGTGTGTGGGACTTTCTCTATTAGTCCATCTATACTGACCTCCATCAGGTTGCAAATTAAAAATAATTTTTATCTGCATCTACCTCTGAAAAAATATTTGGGCTTTTAGCTGTGTGTGGGACTTGTTCTATTACTCCATCTATACTGACCTCCATCAGGTTGCAAATTGAATATAATTTTTTTCTGCATCTAGCTCTGAAAAAATATTGGGCTTCTAGCTGTGTGTGGGACTTGTTGTATTAGTCCATCTATACTGACCTCCATCAGGTTGCAAACTGAATATATTTTTTTCTGCATCTACCTCTGAAAAAATATTGGGCTTCTAGCTGTGTGTGGGACTTGTTGTATTAGTCCATCTATACTGATCTCCATCAGGTTGCAAACTGAATATATTTTTTTCTGCATCTACCTCTGAAAAAATATTGGGCTTCTAGCTGTGTGTGTGGGACTTGTTCTATTAATCCATCTATACAGACCTCCATCAGGTTGCAAACTGAATATAATTTTTTTCTGCATCTAGCTCTGAAAAAATATTTGGCCTTCTAGCAGTGTGTGGGACTTTCTCTATTAGTCGATCTATACTGACCTCCATCAGGTTGCAAACTGAATATAATTTTTTTCTGCATCTAGCTCTGAAAAAATATTTGGCCTTCTAGCAGTGTGTGGGACTTTCTCTATTAGTCCATCTATACTGACCTCCATCAGGTTGCAAACTGAATATAATTTTTTTCTGCATCTAGCTCTGAAAAAATATTTGGCCTTCTAGCAGTGTGTGGGACTTTCTCTATTAGTCCATCTATACTGACCTCCATCAGGTTGCAAACTGAATATAATTTTTTTCTGCATCTAGCTCTGAAAAAATATTTGTCCTTCTAGCAGTGTCTGGGACTTTCTCTATTAGTCCATCTATACTGACCTCCATCAGGTTGCAAATTAAAAATAATTTTTATCTGCATCTAGCTCTGAAAAAACATTTGGGCTTCTAGCTGTGTGTGGGACTTGTTCTATTACTCCATCTATACTGACCTCCATCAGGTTGCAAATTGAATATAATTTTTTTCTGCATCTAGCTCTGAAAAAACATTGGGATTCTAGCTGTGTGTGGGACTTGTTGTATTAGTCCATCTATACTGACCTCCATCAGGTTGCAAACTGAATATATTTTTTTCTGCATCTACCTCTGAAAAAATATTGGGCTTCTAGCTGTGTGTGGGACTTGTTGTATTAGTCCATCTATACTGATCTCCATCAGGTTGCAAACTGAATATATTTTTTTCTGCATCTACCTCTGAAAAAATATTGGGCTTCTAGCTGTGTGTGTGGGACTTGTTCTATTAATCCATCTATACAGACCTCCATCAGGTTGCAAACTGAATATAATTTTTTTCTGCATCTAGCTCTGAAAAAATATTTGGCCTTCTAGCAGTGTGTGGGACTTTCTCTATTAGTCGATCTATACTGACCTCCATCAGGTTGCAAACTGAATATAATTTTTTTCTGCATCTAGCTCTGAAAAAATATTTGGCCTTCTAGCAGTGTGTGGGACTTTTTCTATTAGTCCATCTATACTGACCTCCATCAGGTTGCAAACTGAATATAATTTTTTTCTGCATCTAGCTCTGAAAAAATATTTGGCCTTCTAGCAGTGTGTGGGACTTTCTCTATTAGTCCATCTATACTGACCTCCATTAGGTTGCAAATTAAAAATAATTTTTATCTGCATCTACCTCTGAAAAAATATTTGGGCTTCTAGCTGTGTGTGGGACTTGTTCTATTACTCCATCTATACTGACCTCCATCAGGTTGCAAATTGAATATAATTTTTTTCTGCATCTAGCTCTGAAAAAAGATTGTGCTTGTAGCTGTGTGTGGGACTTGTTGTATTAGTCCATCTATACTGACCTCCATCAGGTTGCAAACTGAATATATTTTTTTCTGCATCTACCTCTGAAAAAATATTGGGCTTCTAGCTGTGTGTGGGACTTGTTCTATTAATCCATCTATACAGACCTCCATCAGGTTGCAAACCGAATATAATTTTTTTCTGCATCTAGCTCTGAAAAAATATTACGCCTTCTAGCAGTGTGTGGGACTTTCTCTATTAGTCCATCTATACTGACCTCCATCAGGTTGCAAATTAAAAATAATTTTTATCTGCATCTACCTCTGAAAAAATATTTGGGCTTCTAGCTGTGTGTGGGACTTGTTCTATTACTCCATCTATACTGACCTCCATCAGGTTGCAAATTGAATATAATTTTTTTCTGCATCTAGCTCTGAAAAAATATTGGGCTTCTAGCTGTGTGTGGGACTTGTTGTATTAGTCCATCTATACTGACCTCCATCAGGATGCAAACTGAATATATTTTTTTCTGCATCTACCTCTGAAAAAATATTGGGCTTCTAGCTGTGTGTGGGACTTGTTCTATTAATCCATCTATACAGACCTCCATCAGGTTGCAAACTGAATATAATTTTTTTCTGCATCTAGCTCTGAAAAAATATTTCGACTTCTAGCAGTGTGTGGGACTTTCTCTATTAGTCCATCTATACTGACCTCCATCAGGTTGCAAATTAAAAATAATTTTTATCTGCATCTAGCTCTGAAAAAATATTTGGGCTTCTAGCTGTGTGTGGGACTTGTTCTATTACTCCATCTATACTGACCTCCATCAGGTTGCAAATTGAATACAATTTTTTTCTGCATCTAGCTCTGAAAAAATATTGGGCTTCTAGCTGTGTGTGGGATTTGTTGTATTAGTCCATCTATACTGACCTCCATCAGGTTGCAAACTGAATATATTTTTTTCTGCATCTACCTCTGAAAAAATATTGGGCTTCTAGCTGTGTGTGGGACTTGTTCTATTAATCCATCTATACAGACCTCCATCAGGTTGCAAACTGAATATAATTTTTTTCTGCATCTAGCTCTGAAAAAATATTTGGCCTTCTAGCAGTGTGTGGGACTTTCTCTATTAGTCCATCTATACTGACCTCCATCAGGTTGCAAATTCAATATAATTTTTTTCTGCATCTAGCTCTGAAAAAATATTGGGCTTCTAGCTGTGTGTGGGACTTGTTGTATTAGTCCATCTATACTGACCTCCATCAGGTTGCAAACTGAATATATTTTTTTCTGCATTTAGCTCTAAAAAAATATTGGGCTTCTAGCTGTGTGTGGAACTTGTATTAGTCCATCTATACTGACCTCCATCAGGTTGCAAACTGAATATATTTTTTTCTGCATCTACCTCTGAAAAAATATTTGGGCTTCTAGCTGTGTGTGGGACTTGTTCTATTACTCCATCTATACTGACCTCCATCAGGTTGCAAATTGAATATAATTTTTTTCTGCATTTAGCTCTGAAAAAATATTGGGCTTCTAGCTGTGTGTGGAACTTGTATTAGTCCATCTATACTGACCTCCATCAGGTTGCAAACTGAATATATTTTTTTCTGCATCTACCTCTGAAAAAATATTGGGCTTCTAGCTGTGTGTGGGACTTGTTCTATTAATCCATCTATACAGACCTCCATCAGGTTGCAAACTGAATATAATTTTTTTCTGCATCTAGCTCTGAAAAAATATTTGGCCTTCTAGCAGTGTGTGGGACTTTCTCTATTAGTCCATCTATACTGACCTCCATCAGGTTGCAAATTAAAAATAAATTTTATCTGCATCTACCTCTGAAAAAATATTTAGGCTTCTAGCTGTGTGTGGGACTTGTTCTATTACTCCATCTATACTGACCTCCATCAGGTTGCAAATTGAATATAATTTTTTTCTGCATCTAGCTCTGAAAAAATATTGGGCTTCTAGCTGTGTGTGGGACTTGTTGTATTAGTCCATCTATACTGACCTCCATCAGGTTGCAAACTGAATATATTTTTTTCTGCATCTACCTCTGAAAAAATATTGGGCTTCTAGCTGTGTGTGGGACTTGTTCTATTAATCCATCTATACAGACCTCCATCAGGTTGCAAACTGAATATAATTTTTTTCTGCATCTAACTCTGAAAAAATATTTGGCCTTCTAGCAGTGTGTGGGACTTTATCTATTAGTCCATCTATACTGACCTCCATCAGGTTGCAAACTGAATATAATTTTTTTCTGCATCTAGCTCTGAAAAAATATTTGGCCTTCTAGCAGTGTGTGGGACTTTCTCTATTAGTCCATCTATACTGACCTCCATCAGGTTGCAAACTGAATATAATTTTTTTCTGCATCTACCTCTGAAAAAATATTTGGCCTTCTAGCAGTGTGTGGGACTTTCTCTATTAGTCCATCTATACTGACCTCCATCAGGTTGCAAATTAAAAATAATTTTTATCTGCATCTAGCTCTGAAAAAATATTTGGTCTTCTAGCTGTGTGTGGGACTTGTTCTATTACTCCATCTATACTGACCTCCATCAGGTTGCAAATTGAATATAATTTTTTTCTGCATCTAGCTCTGAAAAAATATTGGGCTTCTAGCTGTGTGTGGGACTTGTTGTATTAGTCCATCTATACTGACCTCCATCAGGTTGCAAACTGAATATATTTTTTTCTGCATCTACCTCTGAAAAAATATTGGGCTTCTAGCTGTGTGTGGGACTTGCTCTATTAATCCATCTATACAGACCTCCATCAGGTTGCAAACTGAATATAATTTTTTTCTGCATCTAGCTCTGAAAAAATATTTGGCCTTCTAGCAGTGTGTGGGACTTTCTCTATTAGTCCATCTATACTGACCTCCATCAGGTTGCAAACTGAATATAATTTTTTTCTGCATCTAGCTCTGAAAAAATATTTGGCCTTCTAGCAGTGTGTGGGACTTTCTCTATTAGTCCATCTATACTGACCTCCATCAGGTTGCAAACTGAATATATTTTTTTCTGCATCTACCTCTGAAAAAATATTGGGCTTCTAGCTGTGTGTGGGACTTGTTCTATTAATCCATCTATACAGACCTCCATCAGGTTGCAAACTGAATATAATTTTTTTCTGCATCTAGCTCTGAAAAAATATTTGGCCTTCTAGCAGTGTGTGGGACTTTCTCTATTAGTCCATCTATACTGACCTCCATTAGGTTGCAAACTGAATATAATTTTTTTCTGCATCTAGCTCTGAAAAAATATTTGGCCTTCTAGCAGTGTCTGGGACTTTCTCTATTAGTCCATCTATACTGACCTCCATCAGGTTGCAAATTAAAAATAATTTTTATCTGCATCTAGCACTGAAAAAACATTTGGGCTTCTAGCTGTGTGTGGGACTTGTTCTATTACTCCATCTATACTGACCTCCATCAGGTTGCAAATTGAATATAATTTTTTTCTGCATCTAGCTCTGAAAAAAAATTTGGGCTTCTAGCTGTGTGTGGGACTTGTTGTATTAGTCCATCTATACTGACCTCCATCAGGTTGCAAACTGAATATATTTTTTTCTGCATCTACCTCTGAAAAAATATTGGGCTTCTTGCTGTGTGTGGGACTTGTTCTATTAATCCATCTATACAGACCTCCATCAGGTTGCAAACTGAATATAATTTTTTTCTGCATCTAGCTCTGAAAAAATATTTGGCCTTCTAGCAGTGTGTGGCACTTTCTCTATTAGTCCATCTATACTGACCTCCATCAGGTTGCAAATTAAAAATAATTTTTATCTGCATCTACCTCTGAAAAAATATTTGGGCTTCTAGCTGTGTGTGGGACTTGTTCTATTACTCCATCTATACTGACCTCCATCAGGTTGCAAATTGAATATCATTTTTTTCTGCATCTAGCTCTGAAAAAATATTGGGCTTCTAGCTGTGTGTGGGACTTGTTGTATTAGTCCATCTATACTGACCTCCATCAGGTTGCAAACTGAATATATTTTTTTCTGCATCTACCTCTGAAAAAATATTGGGCTTCTAGCTGTGTGTGGGACTTGCTCTATTAATCCATCTATACAGACCTCCATCAGGTTGCAAACTGAATATAATTTTTTTCTGCATCTAGCTCTGAAAAAATATTTGGCCTTCTAGCAGTGTGTGGGACTTTCTCTATTAGTCCATCTATACTGACCTCCATCAGGTTGCAAACTGAATATAATTTTTTTCTGCATCTAGCTCTGAAAAAATATTTGGCCTTCTAGCAGTGTGTGGGACTTTCTCTATTAGTCCACCTATACTGACCTCCATCAGGTTGCAAACTGAATATATTTTTTTCTGCATCTACCTCTGAAAAAATATTGGGCTTCTAGCTGTGTGTGGGACTTGTTCTATTAATCCATCTATACAGACCTCCATCAGGTTGCAAACTGAATATAATTTTTTTCTGCATCTAGCTCTGAAAAAATATTTGGCCTTCTAGCAGTGTGTGGGACTTTCTCTATTAGTCCATCTATACTGACCTCCATTAGGTTGCAAACTGAATATAATTTTTTTCTGCATCTAGCTCTGAAAAAATATTTGGCCTTCTAGCAGTGTCTGGGACTTTCTCTATTAGTCCATCTATACTGACCTCCATCAGGTTGCTAATTAAAAATAATTTTTATCTGCATCTAGCACTGAAAAAACATTTGGGCTTCTAGCTGTGTGTGGGACTTGTTCTATTACTCCATCTATACTGACCTCCATCAGGTTGCAAATTGAATATAATTTTTTTCTGCATCTAGCTCTGAAAAAATATTGGGCTTCTAGCTGTGTGTGGGACTTGTTGTATTAGTCCATCTATACTGACCTCCATCAGGTTGCAAACTGAATATATTTTTTTCTGCATCTACCTCTGAAAAAATATTGGGCTTCTAGCTGTGTGTGGGACTTGTTGTATTAGTCCATCTATACTGATCTCCATCAGGTTGCAAACTGAATATATTTTTTTCTGCATCTACCTCTGAAAAAATATTGGGCTTCTAGCTGTTTGTGTGGGACTTGTTCTATTAATCCATCTATACAGACCTCCATCAGGTTGCAAACTGAATATAAGTTTTTTCTGCATCTAGCTCTGAAAAAATATTTGGCCTTCTAGCAGTGTGTGGGACTTTCTCTATTAGTCGATCTATACTGACCTCCATCAGGTTGCAAACTGAATATAATTTTTTTCTGCATCTAGCTCTGAAAAAATATTTGGCCTTCTAGCAGTGTGTGGGACTTTCTCTATTAGTCCATCTATACTGACCTCCATCAGGTTGCAAACTGAATATAATTTTTTTCTGCATCTAGCTCTGAAAAAATATTTGGCCTTCTAGCAGTGTGTGGGACTTTCTCTATTAGTCCATCTATACTGACCTCCATCAGGTTGCAAACTGAATATAATTTTTTTCTGCATCTAGCTCTGAAAAAATATTTGTCCTTCTAGCAGTGTCTGGGACTTTCTCTATTAGTCCATCTATACTGACCTCCATCAGGTTGCAAATTAAAAATAATTTTTATCTGCATCTAGCTCTGAAAAAACATTTGGGCTTCTAGCTGTGTGTGGGACTTGTTCTATTACTCCATCTATACTGACCTCCATCAGGTTGCAAATTGAATATAATTTTTTTCTGCATCTAGCTCTGAAAAAATATTGGGATTCTAGCTGTGTGTGGGACTTGTTGTATTAGTCCATCTATACTGACCTCCATCAGGTTGCAAACTGAATATATTTTTTTCTGCATCTACCTCTGAAAAAATATTGGGCTTCTAGCTGTGTGTGGGACTTGTTGTATTAGTCCATCTATACTGATCTCCATCAGGTTGCAAACTGAATATATTTTTTTCTGCATCTACCTCTGAAAAAATATTGGGCTTCTAGCTGTGTGTGTGGGACTTGTTCTATTAATCCATCTATACAGACCTCCATCAGGTTGCAAACTGAATATAATTTTTTTCTGCATCTAGCTCTGAAAAAATATTTGGCCTTCTAGCAGTGTGTGGGACTTTCTCTATTAGTCGATCTATACTGACCTCCATCAGGTTGCAAACTGAATATAATTTTTTTCTGCATCTAGCTCTGAAAAAATATTTGGCCTTCTAGCAGTGTGTGGGACTTTTTCTATTAGTCCATCTATACTGACCTCCATCAGGTTGCAAACTGAATATAATTTTTTTCTGCATCTAGCTCTGAAAAAATATTTGGCCTTCTAGCAGTGTGTGGGACTTTCTCTATTAGTCCATCTATACTGACCTCCATTAGGTTGCAAATTAAAAATAATTTTTATCTGCATCTACCTCTGAAAAAATATTTGGGCTTCTAGCTGTGTGTGGGACTTGTTCTATTACTCCATCTATACTGACCTCCATCAGGTTGCAAATTGAATATAATTTTTTTCTGCATCTAGCTCTGAAAAAAGATTGTGCTTGTAGCTGTGTGTGGGACTTGTTGTATTAGTCCATCTATACTGACCTCCATCAGGTTGCAAACTGAATATATTTTTTTCTGCATCTACCTCTGAAAAAATATTGGGCTTCTAGCTGTGTGTGGGACTTGTTCTATTAATCCATCTATACAGACCTCCATCAGGTTGCAAACCGAATATAATTTTTTTCTGCATCTAGCTCTGAAAAAATATTACGCCTTCTAGCAGTGTGTGGGACTTTCTCTATTAGTCCATCTATACTGACCTCCATCAGGTTGCAAATTAAAAATAATTTTTATCTGCATCTACCTCTGAAAAAATATTTGGGCTTCTAGCTGTGTGTGGGACTTGTTCTATTACTCCATCTATACTGACCTCCATCAGGTTGCAAATTGAATATAATTTTTTTCTGCATCTAGCTCTGAAAAAATATTGGGCTTCTAGCTGTGTGTGGGACTTGTTGTATTAGTCCATCTATACTGACCTCCATCAGGATGCAAACTGAATATATTTTTTTCTGCATCTACCTCTGAAAAAATATTGGGCTTCTAGCTGTGTGTGGGACTTGTTCTATTAATCCATCTATACAGACCTCCATCAGGTTGCAAACTGAATATAATTTTTTTCTGCATCTAGCTCTGAAAAAATATTTCGACTTCTAGCAGTGTGTGGGACTTTCTCTATTAGTCCATCTATACTGACCTCCATCAGGTTGCAAATTAAAAATAATTTTTATCTGCATCTAGCTCTGAAAAAATATTTGGGCTTCTAGCTGTGTGTGGGACTTGTTCTATTACTCCATCTATACTGACCTCCATCAGGTTGCAAATTGAATACAATTTTTTTCTGCATCTAGCTCTGAAAAAATATTGGGCTTCTAGCTGTGTGTGGGATTTGTTGTATTAGTCCATCTATACTGACCTCCATCAGGTTGCAAACTGAATATATTTTTTTCTGCATCTACCTCTGAAAAAATATTGGGCTTCTAGCTGTGTGTGGGACTTGTTCTATTAATCCATCTATACAGACCTCCATCAGGTTGCAAACTGAATATAATTTTTTTCTGCATCTAGCTCTGAAAAAATATTTGGCCTTCTAGCAGTGTGTGGGACTTTCTCTATTAGTCCATCTATACTGACCTCCATCAGGTTGCAAATTGAATATAATTTTTTTCTGCATCTAGCTCTGAAAAAATATTGGGCTTCTAGCTGTGTGTGGGACTTGTTGTATTAGTCCATCTATACTGACCTCCATCAGGTTGCAAACTGAATATATTTTTTTCTGCATTTAGCTCTAAAAAAATATTGGGCTTCTAGCTGTGTGTGGAACTTGTATTAGTCCATCTATACTGACCTCCATCAGGTTGCAAACTGAATATATTTTTTTCTGCATCTACCTCTGAAAAAATATTTGGGCTTCTAGCTGTGTGTGGGACTTGTTCTATTATTCCATCTATACTGACCTCCATCAGGTTGCAAATTGAATATAATTTTTTTCTGCATTTAGCTCTGAAAAAATATTGGGCTTCTAGCTGTGTGTGGAACTTGTATTAGTCCATCTATACTGACCTCCATCAGGTTGCAAACTGAATACATTTTTTTCTGCATCTACCTCTGAAAAAATATTGGGCTTCTAGCTGTGTGTGGGACTTGTTCTATTAATCCATCTATACAGACCTCCATCAGGTTGCAAACTGAATATAATTTTTTTCTGCATCTAGCTCTGAAAAAATATTTGGCCTTCTAGCAGTGTGTGGGACTTTCTCTATTAGTCCATCTATACTGACCTCCATCAGGTTGCAAATTAAAAATAAATTTTATCTGCATCTACCTCTGAAAAAATATTTAGGCTTCTAGCTGTGTGTGGGACTTGTTCTATTACTCCATCTATACTGACCTCCATCAGGTTGCAAATTGAATATAATTTTTTTCTGCATCTAGCTCTGAAAAAATATAGGGCTTCTAGCTGTGTGTGGGACTTGTTGTATTAGTCCATCTATACTGACCTCCATCAGGTTGCAAACTGAATATATTTTTTTCTGCATCTACCTCTGAAAAAATATTGGGCTTCTAGCTGTGTGTGGGACTTGTTCTATTAATCCATCTATACAGACCTCCATCAGGTTGCAAACTGAATATAATTTTTTTCTGCATCTAACTCTGAAAAAATATTTGGCCTTCTAGCAGTGTGTGGGACTTTCTCTATTAGTCCATCTATACTGACCTCCATCAGGTTGCAAACTGAATATAATTTTTTTCTGCATCTAGCTCTGAAAAAATATTTGGCCTTCTAGCAGTGTGTGGGACTTTCTCTATTAGTCCATCTATACTGACCTCCATCAGGTTGCAAACTGAATATAATTTTTTTCTGCATCTACCTCTGAAAAAATATTTGGCCTTCTAGCAGTGTGTGGGACTTTCTCTATTAGTCCATCTATACTGACCTCCATCAGGTTGCAAATTAAAAATAATTTTTATCTGCATCTAGCTCTGAAAAAATATTTGGTCTTCTAGCTGTGTGTGGGACTTGTTCTATTACTCCATCTATACTGACCTCCATCAGGTTGCAAATTGAATATAATTTTTTTCTGCATCTAGCTCTGAAAAAATATTGGGCTTCTAGCTGTGTGTGGGACTTGTTGTATTAGTCCATCTATACTGACCTCCATCAGGTTGCAAACTGAATATATTTTTTTCTGCATCTACCTCTGAAAAAATATTGGGCTTCTAGCTGTGTGTGGGACTTGCTCTATTAATCCATCTATACAGACCTCCATCAGGTTGCAAACTGAATATAATTTTTTTCTGCATCTAGCTCTGAAAAAATATTTGGCCTTCTAGCAGTGTGTGGGACTTTCTCTATTAGTCCATCTATACTGACCTCCATCAGGTTGCAAACTGAATATAATTTTTTTCTGCATCTAGCTCTGAAAAAATATTTGGCCTTCTAGCAGTGTGTGGGACTTTCTCTATTAGTCCATCTATACTGACCTCCATCAGGTTGCAAACTGAATATATTTTTTTCTGCATCTACCTCTGAAAAAATATTGGGCTTCTAGCTGTGTGTGGGACTTGTTCTATTAATCCATCTATACAGACCTCCATCAGGTTGCAAACTGAATATAATTTTTTTCTGCATCTAGCTCTGAAAAAATATTTGGCCTTCTAGCAGTGTGTGGGACTTTCTCTATTAGTCCATCTATACTGACCTCCATTAGGTTGCAAACTGAATATAATTTTTTTCTGCATCTAGCTCTGAAAAAATATTTGGCCTTCTAGCAGTGTCTGGGACTTTCTCTATTAGTCCATCTATACTGACCTCCATCAGGTTGCAAATTAAAAATAATTTTTATCTGCATCTAGCACTGAAAAAACATTTGGGCTTCTAGCTGTGTGTGGGACTTGTTCTATTACTCCATCTATACTGACCTCCATCAGGTTGCAAATTGAATATAATTTTTTTCTGCATCTAGCTCTGAAAAAATATTGGGCTTCTAGCTGTGTGTGGGACTTGTTGTATTAGTCCATCTATACTGACCTCCATCAGGTTGCAAACTGAATATATTTTTTTCTGCATCTACCTCTGAAAAAATATTGGGCTTCTAGCTGTGTGTGGGACTTGTTCTATTAATCCATCTATACAGACCTCCATCAGGTTGCAAACTGAATATAATTTTTTTCTGCATCTAGCTCTGAAAAAATATTTGGCCTTCTAGCAGTGTGTGGCACTTTCTCTATTAGTCCATCTATACTGACCTCCATCAGGTTGCAAATTAAAAATAATTTTTATCTGCATCTACCTCTGAAAAAATATTTGGGCTTCTAGCTGTGTGTGGGACTTGTTCTATTACTCCATCTATACTGACCTCCATCAGGTTGCAAATTGAATATCATTTTTTTCTGCATCTAGCTCTGAAAAAATATTGGGCTTCTAGCTGTGTGTGGGACTTGTTGTATTAGTCAATCTATACTGACCTCCATCAGGTTGCAAACTGAATATATTTTTTTCTGCATCTACCTCTGAAAAAATATTGGGCTTCTAGCTGTGTGTGGGACTTGCTCTATTAATCCATCTATACAGACCTCCATCAGGTTGCAAACTGAATATAATTTTTTTCTGCATCTAGCTCTGAAAAAATATTTGGCCTTCTAGCAGTGTGTGGGACTTTCTCTATTAGTCCATCTATACTGACCTCCATCAGGTTGCAAACTGAATATAATTTTTTTCTGCATCTAGCTCTGAAAAAATATTTGGCCTTCTAGCAGTGTGTGGGACTTTCTCTATTAGTCCATCTATACTGACCTCCATCAGGTTGCAAACTGAATATATTTTTTTCTGCATCTACCTCTGAAAAAATATTGGGCTTCTAGCTGTGTGTGGGACTTGTTCTATTAATCCATCTATACAGACCTCCATCAGGTTGCAAACTGAATATAATTTTTTTCTGCATCTAGCTCTGAAAAAATATTTGGCCTTCTAGCAGTGTGTGGGACTTTCTCTATTAGTCCATCTATACTGACCTCCATTAGGTTGCAAACTGAATATAATTTTTTTCTGCATCTAGCTCTGAAAAAATATTTGGCCTTCTAGCAGTGTCTGGGACTTTCTCTATTAGTCCATCTATACTGACCTCCATCAGGTTGCAAATTAAAAATAATTTTTATCTGCATCTAGCACTGAAAAAACATTTGGGCTTCTAGCTGTGTGTGGGACTTGTTCTATTACTCCATCTATACTGACCTCCATCAGGTTGCAAATTGAATATAATTTTTTTCTGCATCTAGCTCTGAAAAAATATTGGGCTTCTAGCTGTGTGTGGGACTTGTTGTATTAGTCCATCTATACTGACCTCCATCAGGTTGCAAACTGAATATATTTTTTTCTGCATCTACCTCTGAAAAAATATTGGGCTTCTAGCTGTGTGTGGGACTTGTTCTATTAATCCATCTATACAGACCTCCATCAGGTTGCAAACTGAATATAATTTTTTTCTGCATCTAGCTCTGAAAAAATATTTGGCCTTCTAGCAGTGTGTGGCACTTTCTCTATTAGTCCATCTATACTGACCTCCATCAGGTTGCAAATTAAAAATAATTTTTATCTGCATCTACCTCTGAAAAAATATTTGGGCTTCTAGCTGTGTGTGGGACTTGTTCTATTACTCCATCTATACTGACCTCCATCAGGTTGCAAATTGAATATCATTTTTTTCTGCATCTAGCTCTGAAAAAATATTGGGCTTCTAGCTGTGTGTGGGACTTGTTGTATTAGTCAATCTATACTGACCTCCATCAGGTTGCAAACTGAATATATTTTTTTCTGCATCTACCTCTGAAAAAATATTGGGCTTCTAGCTGTGTGTGGGACTTGCTCTATTAATCCATCTATACAGACCTCCATCAGGTTGCAAACTGAATATAATTTTTTTCTGCATCTAGCTCTGAAAAAATATTTGGCCTTCTAGCAGTGTGTGGGACTTTCTCTATTAGTCCATCTATACTGACCTCCATCAGGTTGCAAACTGAATATAATTTTTTTCTGCATCTAGCTCTGAAAAAATATTTGGCCTTCTAGCAGTGTGTGGGACTTTCTCTATTAGTCCACCTATACTGACCTCCATCAGGTTGCAAACTGAATATATTTTTTTCTGCATCTACCTCTGAAAAAATATTGGGCTTCTAGCTGTGTGTGGGACTTGTTCTATTAATCCATCTATACAGACCTCCATCAGGTTGCAAACTGAATATAATTTTTTTCTGCATCTAGCTCTGAAAAAATATTTGGCCTTCTAGCAGTGTGTGGGACTTTCTCTATTAGTCCATCTATACTGACCTCCATTAGGTTGCAAACTGAATATAATTTTTTTCTGCATCTAGCTCTGAAAAAATATTTGGCCTTCTAGCAGTGTCTGGGACTTTCTCTATTAGTCCATCTATACTGACCTCCATCAGGTTGCAAATTAAAAATAATTTTTATCTGCATCTAGCACTGAAAAAACATTTGGGCTTCTAGCTGTGTGTGGGACTTGTTCTATTACTCCATCTATACTGACCTCCATCAGGTTGCAAATTGAATATAATTTTTTTCTGCATCTAGCTCTGAAAAAATATTGGGCTTCTAGCTGTGTGTGGGACTTGTTGTATTAGTCCATCTATACTGACCTCCATCAGGTTGCAAACTGAATATATTTTTTTCTGCATCTACCTCTGAAAAAATATTGGGCTTCTAGCTGTGTGTGGGACTTGTTCTATTAATCCATCTATATAGACCTCCATCAGGTTGCAAACTGAATATAATTTTTTTCTGCATCTAGCTCTGAAAAAATATTTGGCCTTCTAGCAGTGTGTGGGACTTTCTCTATTAGTCCATCTATACTGACCTCCATCAGGTTGCAAATTAAAAATAATTTTTATCTGCATCTACCTCTGAAAAAATATTTGGGCTTCTAGCTGTGTGTGGGACTTGTTCTATTACTCCATCTATACTGACCTCCATCAGGTTGCAAATTGAATATAATTTTTTTCTGCATCTAGCTCTGAAAAAATATTGGGCTTCTAGCTGTGTGTGGGACTTGTTGTATTAGTCCATCTATACTGACCTCCATCAGGTTGCAAACTGAATATATTTTTTTCTGCATCTACCTCTGAAAAAATATTGGGCTTCTAGCTGTGTGTGGGACTTGTTGTATTAGTCCATCTATACTGACCTCCATCAGGTTGCAAACTGAATATATTTTTTTCTGCATCTACCTCTGAAAAAATATTGGGCTTCTAGCTGTGTGTGTGGGACTTGTTCTATTAATCCATCTATACAGACCTCCATCAGGTTGCAAACTGAATATAATTTTTTTCTGCATCTAGCTCTGAAAAAATATTTGGCCTTCTAGCAGTGTGTGGGACTTTCTCTATTAGTCCATCTATACTGACCTCCATCAGGTTGCAAACTGAATATAATTTTTTTCTGCATCTAGCTCTGAAAAAATATTTGGCCTTCTAGCAGTGTGTGGGACTTTCTCTATTAGTCCATCTATACTGACCTCCATCAGGTTGCAAACTGAATATAATTTTTTTCTGCATCTAGCTCTGAAAAAATATTTGTCCTTCTAGCAGTGTGTGGGACTTTCTCTATTAGTCCATCTATACTGACCTCCATTAGGTTGCAAATTAAAAATAAATTTTATCTGCATCTAGCTCTGAAAAAATATTTGGGCTTCTAGCTGTGTGTGGGTCTTGTTCTATTACTCCATCTATACTGACCTCCATCAGGTTGCAAATTGAATATAATTTTTTTCTGCATCTAGCTCTGAAAAAAGATTGTGCTTCTAGCTGTGTGTGGGACTTGTTGTATTAGTCCATCTATACTGACCTCCATCAGGTTGCAAACTGAATATATTTTTTTCTGCATCTACCTCTGAAAAAATATTGGGCTTCTAGCTGTGTGTGGGACTTGTTCTATTAATCCATCTATACAGACCTCCATCAGGTTGCAAACCGAATATAATTTTTTTCTGCATCTAGCTCTGAAAAAATATTTGGCCTTCTAGCAGTGTGTGGGACTTTCTCTATTAGTCCATCTATACTGACCTCCATCAGGTTGCAAATTAAAAATAATTTTTATCTGCATCTACCTCTGAAAACATATTTGGGCTTCTAGCTGTGTGTGGGACTTGTTCTATTACTCCATCTATACTGACCTCCATCAGGTTGCAAATTGAATATAATTTTTTTCTGCATCTAGCTCTGAAAAAATATTGGGCTTCTAGCTGTGTGTGGGACTTGTTGTATTAGTCCATCTATACTGACCTCCATCAGGTTGCAAACTGAATATATTTTTTTCTGCATCTACCTCTGAAAAAATATTGGGCTTCTAGCTGTGTGTGGGACTTGTTCTATTAATCCATCTATATAGACCTCCATCAGGTTGCAAACTGAATATAATTTTTTTCTGCATCTAGCTCTGAAAAAATATTTGGACTTCTGGCAGTGTGTGGGACTTTCTCTATTAGTCCATCTATACTGACCTCCATCAGGTTACAAATTAAAAATATTTTTTATCTGCATCTAGCTCTGAAAAAATATTTGGGCTTCTAGCTGTGTGTGGGACTTGTTCTATTACTCCATCTATACTGACCTCCATCAGGTTGCAAATTGAATATAATTTTTTTCTGCATCTAGCTCTGAAAAAATATTGGGCTTCTAGCTGTGTGTGGGACTTGTTGTATTAGTCCATCTATACTGACCTCCATCAGGTTGCAAACTGAATATATTTTTTTATGCATCTACCTCTGAAAAAATATTGGGCTTCTAGCTGTGTGTGGGACTTGTTGTATTAGTCCATCTATACTGACCTCCATCAGGTTGCAAACTGAATATATTTTTTTATGCATCTACCTCTGAAAAAATATTGGGCTTCTAGCTGTGTGTGGGACTTGTTCTATTAATCCATCTATACAGACCTCCATCAGGTTGCAAACTGAATATAATTTTTTTCTGCATCTAACTCTGAAAAAATATTTGGCCTTCTAGCAGTGTGTGGGACTTTCTCTATTAGTCCATCTATACTGACCTCCATCAGGTTGCAAACTGAATATAATTTTTTTCTGCATCTAGCTCTGAAAAAATATTTGGCCTTCTAGCAGTGTGTGGGACTTTCTCTATTAGTCCATATATACTGACCTCCATCAGGTTGCAAACTGAATATAATTTTTTCTGCATCTACCTCTGAAAAAATATTTGGCCTTCTAGCAGTGTGTGGGACTTTCTCTATTAGTCCATCTATACTGACCTCCATCAGGTTGCAAATTAAAAATAATTTTTATCTGCATCTAGCTCTGAAAAAATATTTGGTCTTCTAGCTGTGTGTGGGACTTGTTCTATTACTCCATCTATACTGACCTCCATCAGGTTGCAAATTGAATATAATTTTTTTCTGCATCTAGCTCTGAAAAAATATTGGGCTTCTAGCTGTGTGTGGGACTTGTTGTATTAGTCCATCTATACTGACCTCCATCAGGTTGCAAACTGAATATATTTTTTTCTGCATCTACCTCTGAAAAAATATTGGGCTTCTAGCTGTGTGTGGGACTTGCTCTATTAATCCATCTATACAGACCTCCATCAGGTTGCAAACTGAATATAATTTTTTTCTGCATCTAGCTCTGAAAAAATATTTGGCCTTCTAGCAGTGTGTGGGACTTTCTCTATTAGTCCATCTATACTGACCTCCATCAGCTTGCAAACTGAATATAATTTTTTTCTGCATCTAGCTCTGAAAAAATATTTGGCCTTCTAGCAGTGTGTGGGACTTTCTCTATTAGTCCATCTATACTGACCTCCATCAGGTTGCAAACTGAATATATTTTTTTCTGCATCTACCTCTGAAAAAATATTGGGCTTCTAGCTGTGTGTGGGACTTGTTCTATTAATCCATCTATACAGACCTCCATCAGGTTGCAAACTGAATATAATTTTTTTCTGCATCTAGCTCTGAAAAAATATTTGGCCTTCTAGCAGTGTGTGGGACTTTCTCTATTAGTCCATCTATACTGACCTCCATCAGGTTGCAAACTGAATATAATTTTTTTCTGCATCTAGCTCTGAAAAAATATTTGGCCTTCTAGCAGTGTGTGGGACTTTCTCTATTAGTCCATCTATACTGACCTCCATCAGGTTGCAAACTGAATATAATTTTTTTCTGCATCTAGCTCTGAAAAAATATTTGGCCTTCTAGCAGTGTGTGGGACTTTCTCTATTAGTCCATCTATACTGACCTCCATCAGGTTGCAAATTAAAAATAATTTTTATCTGCATCTAGCTCTGAAAAAACATTTGGGCTTCTAGCTGTGTGTGGGACTTGTTCTATTACTCCATCTATACTGACCTCCATCAGGTTGCAAATTGAATATAATTTTTTTCTGCATCTAGCTCTGAAAAAATATTGGGCTTCTAGCTGTGTGTGGGACTTGTTGTATTAGTCCATCTATACTGACCTCCATCAGGTTGCAAACTGAATATATTTTTTTCTGCATCTACCTCTGAAAAAATATTGGGCTTCTAGCTGTGTGTGGGACTTGTTCTATTAATCCATCTATACTGACCTCCATCAGGTTGCAAATTAAAAATAATTTTTATCTGCATCTACCTCAGAAAAAATATTTGGGCTTCTAGCTGTGTGTGGGACTTGTTCTATTACTCCATCTATACTGACCTCCATCAGGTTGCAAACTGAATATATTTTTTTTCTGCATCTAACCCAGCCAATAGTTTTGGCCTAATACCACAGTTTGGCCACTCAGCTCTGCTCGGTTCCCATCCATTGTTTTTTTGTGCAAACAACTCCAGAGTTGTTAATTAGTTAACCACCAAAATGAGTGGAAAAAGGCCTGCTGCTGGTGGAAAGGGGAATAGGCGTGTTGGGAAGGGGAAAAAAGGTTGTGTCCGTGGGGTAGGTGTTAAAGCAACAGTAACATCTGCAGAAGAAAGACCATCTTCCAGCCAATCTAAAATGTCTACTTCTTTTAGCGGACAATGTGATAAGATCCCTTTCTTACGGCCACGCCAATCGCTACAAATTCCAGATGAGGCACAAAAGCAGCAGGTGCTTCAACGGATATCAAGTGCTCCTTTAAGTGGGCTCTCCTCCACATCAACTTCAACATCACAAATACTCCAGTCCTCAAAGGTGTCACCCCAATCGCACTTGCTTCCTCACAGCTCCCAAATCTCCAGCTGCCCGTCTGAGTATGAGGTAGAACAGATGGTTGAGTCTGCAGAGCTGTTTACTCATACTATAGCCTGGGAATCAGAGGTCGACTCCAGCGCTTCTGTGAATCCAGACGAGGAAATGATCTGCACTGATGCCCAGAATCTTTATGAGTCGGATCCAGGACCAGACGCAGAAGGTTCTGACCATAATGTAGACCCTCATTCCCAAACTGTAACTCCTGTTGGTGGAGACAATGAGGAAGACGATGATAAGACTCAAATACCTGATTGGAGCGACAACTTTAGTTTTTTGTCAGGGCAGGAACAGGTTGGCTCTGAGGACGACGGGTGTGATAACGCACAGGGTGATGATGATGAGGTTGGAGATCCCACTTACTGTCAACCCACAGTCAGCCAAGAGATGAGGTCAGCAGAGGAGGTGGAGGAAGATGCTAGTGACGACGAGGTCAGGTTGCGCCTTCCTGGACAGAGATGTAGTACTGGAAACACGTCAACAACTGCATCCTCAAACACAACTCTGCCTCTCACCACAAGTCGTGGTGGCTCTTCAGGTCGCATGGGTGCTAAGCCTTGCATAGCCTGGGCATTTTTTCAGATCGATAAAGATGACCCAACTCGTGTTATCTGTAACATTTGTCAGCAAAAGCTAAGTAGAGGCCAAAAAATACATAGTTTGAGTACTTCATGCATGAACCGGCACATGGACATGAAGCATAAGTTGCAGTGGGAAGCTCAGTGTGCTACAATGCGGCCTAGCCGGCCGGGACAACCACCGTCTGCCATATCTTGTGCATCCGCGGCCTCTTCATCCTCTGTGACTGGGGGGACAGCAGTCACACCTGTTTTGGGGCGCAGACCTGCCACCTCTTTACCCGCAATAGCCAGCGTGATTGGCAGGTCATCATTTTCTTTGGAGGTGGTAACACCATCTGGTGTTCAGCGCTGTCCGACATCGATAGCACCACCTTTGGATCAAGGCAACCTAACATGTCCGCCTGCATCTTCCTCACAGACCGGCAGTTTGCCGGGGACACCCTTATCAACCCCGTCTAAGCACAATAGCCAGCCCTCGGTCCCTCAGATGTGGACAAGTAAAAGACCATTTCCTCCTAGCCATGAGAAAGCTAAGAGGTTGAATTTCACCATCTGCAAGCTCTTGGCTACAGAAATGCTGCCTTTCCGCCTGGTGGACACAGAGGATTTTCGAGACCTTATGTCCGTCGCAGTGCCCCAGTACCAGATGCCCAGTCGGCACTACTTCTCAAAGAAAGGTGTGCCTGCGCTCCACCAGCATGTCGCACACAACATCACCGCTTCTTTGAGAAACTCTGTGTGTGACAGGGTGTATTTCACCACAGACACTTGGACGAGTAGGCATGGACAGGGGCGTTACATGTCGCTGACTGGGCACTGGGTAACTATGGTGACAGCAGGACAAGGGGCTGCTGTCCAAGTTGTGCGTCAATCCTCTTTATGTCAAAGTTCCTCCACTGCTTCTGCCTCCTCAACCTCCTCTCGGTCTTCCACCTGCACCCAAAGCCTGTCTGGTAATGTCACAAGCTTTCTAACTGCGCAGAAGGGATCCTGCACACCTCCTTACTATGCTAGCAGTAGGGCTCAACGTCATCAGGCGGTTTTTACTTTGAAATGTCTGGGAAATGTGAGTCACACAGCTGAGGAGTTGTGGTCAGCTCTGGAGAACCAATTTCATGAATGGTTGTCTCCACTGGACCTGAAACCAGGGAAGGCCGTGTGCGACAATGCTGCAAACCTGGGTGCGGCCCTTCGCCGGGGCAATGTCACACACGTGCCTTGTATTTCTCACGTGTTGAACCTGGTTGTCCAGCAATTTTTAGCCCACTATCCCAGACTAGATGGCCTTCTGCAGAGGGCACGGTCGCTGTGTGCTCACTTCCGCCGTTCGCATCCCACAGCTCAGCGACTTACATCTCTACAGAAGTCGTTGGGCCTGCCACTTCACCGGCTAAAATGCGATGTGCCTACCCGGTGGAATTCAACTCTGCACATGTTGCAGCGACTGTGGCAGCACCGACATGCCCTGGTGCAATACGTGGTGACGTATAGCCTGGGCCAACGAGATCCAGACGTGGGGCAAATTACACTGGAGGAGTGGTCTCAGATCAGGGACCTATGCACCCTTCTGCACAGTTTTGAAATGGCGACGAAGATGTTTAGTGCTGACGATGCCATTATCAGCATGACTATTCCGGTGATTTACATGCTGGAGCACATGTTAAACAGAATTCGGAGTCAGGTGGTGGCACAAGAGGAGGTGGAGGAAGTAGAGGAGGAGGAGTTGTATGCGGAAGGGCTAACATCTGCAAGGTCCAGACGGTCGGCAGCACCAAGGCGGCAGGCATGTGAGGGTGGGGGAGATGGTTTTACCAGGGCGCATGGTAGCAGCCAAACTAGTGAGGAAGGTGCAGGAGCCCAGGAAGAAGTGGAGGACGAACTGATGGAAGACTCATCAGATGAGGGAGACCTTGATCACATTTCTATTGTGCGAGTTTGGGGGGAGAGGACAGAGGAAGGAAGCATGATTGTTACCTCGCCACCAACACAACAGGGACTTGGTGCTCCTGGATGCGCAACACACATGAGTGCCTTCTTGCTGCACTACCTGCAACATGACCCTCGAATTGGGAGAATTAGAAATAATCCTGACTACTGGGTTGCCACACTGTTAGATCCCCGGTACAAAAGTAAATTTGCAGAAATTATTCCTGCCATAGAAAGGAATACACGCATGCAGGAGTATCAGCAGAGACTGTTGCAGAATCTTACATGTGCTTTTCCACAAAACACCAGTGGTGCATGTAGTGAATCTCACAGTTCCAACTTGCCAACCGTGGGACCGTCAAGTGTTCAGCACTCAAACCATAACAGAACCACAGTATCTGCTGGTAACATCAATTTTGCGCAATCATTTCACCACTTTTTTAGCCCATCCTTTGCAAGGCCACAGGAGACAAGAAGTCTGACACATAGTCAACGCCTAGAGACGATAGTACAGGAGTATCTCCAAGTAAACATTGAAGCCACGACTGTGTCACTGGACTCTTGCTCTTTTTGGGCTTCCAATCTGGATAAATGGCCGGAGCTAGCCACTTATGCCTTGGAGATCTTGTCATGCCCCACAGCCAGCGTTGTGTCTGAACGTGTGTTCAGCGCTGCTGGTGGTGTGCTGACAGATAAGCGCACGCGGCTCTCCACTGATAATGTAGACAGACTCACGTTCATAAAGATGAACAAATCATGGATCCGAAACGACTTTTCTACCCCTGTGTCATCCTGGGGAGAGTAAAAGATGGATGATTGGTTAAAATCACCCTACCAACCGTTTTAAGCTTTCAAATTACTAATCATGTTTATCTGTATCTTGGCTGGAAAATAATTTGGGCTTTGTAGCAGTGTGCAGCACTGATTCTATTAGGCCATCTATAATAAGCTCCACCAGATTTAAAATTACTAATCATGTTTATCTGTATCTTGACTGGAAAATAATTTGGGCTTTGTAGCAGTGTGCAGCACTGATCCTATTAGGCCATCTATACTAAGCTCCACCAGATTTAAAATTAATAATAATTTTTAGCTGCATCTAGCCCGAAAAATAATTTTGGGGCTCCGAGATGCGCAAGACACATAAGTGCCTTCTTGCTGCACTACCTGCAACATGACCCTCATATTGTCAGAATTCGAAGTAATCATGACTACTGGGTTGCCACACTCTTAGATCCGCCAAACTTTTCGGTCAACCTTTTCATTTTAATAAAGACCAAAAAAATGGTCATTTTTGAAATTATAAGCATTAGCAGGTTATTAGAAACTGAAATCAAACAGTTTTCAACTCAAAACTTTATTCTAGGTGATGTTACATTTTCACATAGGACCCCTTGTTCGAAAGGAGCTTCTGAACTCTCTCGTCCATTGAATTTGTCAGGTTTTGGATGGTTTCTGCTTCAATTGTTTTGCATGAGGACAGAATACCCTCCCAGAGCTGTTGCTTAGATGTAAACTGCCTCCCGCCATCATAGACACTCCTTTTGATGATGCTCCAGAGGTTCTGAATGGGGTAGAGGTCAGGGGAGCATGGGGGTCACACCATAAGTTTGTCCCCTTTTATGCCCATATCAGCCAGAGATGCAGATGTTTTATGTGCAGCATGAGATGGTGCATTATCATGCAAAAAAATGATCTTGCTGTGAAATACACGGTTCTTCTTCTTGAACAATGGCAGGAAGTGCTGTTTGAGAAAATCCACATACATTATGGAGTTCATCTTTAGCGCCTTCAGGGATCCTAAAGGGGCCGACAATCTCTCTCCCCATTATTCCAGCCCAAAACATTACTCCACCTCCTCCTTGTTGGCGCTGTAGCCGTGTTTGCGTGGGGTGTCCATCAACCAGCCATCCTCTACTCCATCCATCTGGACCATCGAGCGCTGCACGGCACTCATCCATGAACAAAACAGTTTTGAAATCAGTCTTCATGTAATGTTTGGCCCACTGGAGCCGTTTCTGCTTGTGTGAAGTGGATAGAGGAGGTCGACAGGATGGCGTATGCACAGCTGCAAACCTCTGAAGGACCCTGCATCTTGTTGTTCGGGGGACATTGGAGGCACCAGCAGCTTCAAAAACTTGTCTGCTGCTATGACAAGGCTTTTTTGCCGCTGCTCTTTTAACCTGACGTAATTGCTTGTAGGAAAGAGTCCTCAATTTGCCCTTATCAGCACGCACACGTGTGTACTGTGAATCAGCTACATACTTCTTGATTGCCAAGACACTTCATCCTGATCATCGCACAATGTTGATTGTAGTCATGCCTTGACTTAAACACTCCACAATTTGTTGCTTCTCAGCAGCCGACACATCCTTTTTCTTTCCCATTTTGGCAGAAAATGTAGGCTGCTTAATAATGTGAGACAGCCTTCTTAAGTAGTCTTGCCTTTCATTGGACACACCTGCCAAACTAATTAGCACAGGTGTCTGCAATTGCTTACAGTGATATAAAGAGCCCTGACACACATCACCATCAATGAGTTTAACTGACAAACAAACAAATTTTTCCTTATCACTCCTAAACACTTTTTGCATAATAATTTGGAACACAGTGTACATGTGCTTTTCCACAGAACACCAGTGGTTCACGTAGTGAATCTTACCGTTCTAACTTGCCAACCATGGTCTGTATGGAGTTGTTCAATAAAGGGCCCAAAATTAAGATAACATAGATGGGAGAGGTCTCTATGAATAGGAATTCCTAAGTATTTGATACCCTGTGAGGGCCAGGCAAAGGGAAAGTTGGACTGGATGGAATCCTATATGGATTTGGGGAGGGAGACATCGAGGGCCTCAGACTTCGCTGCATTGATTTTAAAATTTGACCATGTAACAAAGTGATCTATTTCAGCCATAACAGCATGGATGGATATATGTCATTGAGTGATATATACTAGGACATCATCAGCAAATAGAGAGCACTTGTACTCGGTGCCTCCCACCTCAATCCACCTAATATTGGGGTTATGGCGAATTGATGAGAGCAGGTGCTCCGTCACTAGGATGTATAAGAGAGGGGACAGAGAACATCCCTGCCTTGTCCCATTGGTGATTGTGAAAGGTGATGAAAATGTTCTGACGCGCCCCCTGGGCCTTGGGACACCCGGAGCCGGACCCTTTTTGGTGGATGCTGGTGGTTGTAGTCTCCGTGGCGGCGACCCGGTTCCGTGGCTCAGGGTGGTGAAACCAGTGGCGGAACTATTTATGTGGTTTTGATGTTTAAATGTCCGACTACGCCACCCGTGGATTGCGGTCAGAGTGAACCGCCGCTGCAGGGCAGACCGCTGAGGCTGGTGTTGTGGGTGCAGCAGAGCGTAGCATAACTCCCCACGGGAGGAGTATAGCCTCAGGGCAGTGTATGCGGAGGATGGGGGTGATGGTGCAGGGCAGCAGCAGTAACGACACGGAGTCAGTGATGCAGTCCAGGGCCTTTACTCACAGTTCTTATTATCCAGACCACGTCTGCAGGTAACGGCTGCCCACGTCGTACTGTGCTCACCAGGTGAGGGGCTCAGACAACTCCCAGATAACTTTGGAGCGCTTCACAGGACCCCCTTTGTGTGTCCTTTGTCTGGCCTTTCTTACCAACCCTTCTGTCCGGCTGCCTCGGGCCTCCTCTTGGTAAACTTAGCGCCAGTTTCCCTGACCCTATGTGGTGCCTTCCTAGCGGGTGTAGCGAGTCGCTGCGCCACATAAAATGTCACAGCCTCCGGTTTCTAGCTGAGGGTCGTTTCCTGCCTCCACTAGTTTCGGGGACCGGTCTCCCCCTTTGGCCTGACCCCTCCACGCAGGTGGATTCGGGCGTGCGGTGGCGACTCGCCCGTCCGCACCCCTGGGATCCCTTCATTCCTCGTTCCTGGAGCCTTCTCCGCTCCTCTTCCTTCCTTCTCCCTCTTCCAGGCCTGGGCCTCTGTTACTAGGCCCGCCTCCGGAGCAGAGCTCATGCAGAGCCCCTGCTCCCTGCCACTTCTGCTCAGACTTCTCTGCACAGAACTAAGATGGTGCCCACCTTTTATACTCCCTTCTCAATGCACCCAGGAACTGCTTCCTCCCTGCTCCTGCACTACAGGGTTCCCCTTCCTCAGTGTTCCCTCCCCCCACTCCAGCCAGGGACAGGGACTGTCGTGCCCATCTCAGGGGCATATTGGTCGCCCTGCCCCACGGCAATGTGGTGTAATGCATGCAGGTGTCGGGTCCTGATCCACACTCCATCCTTACCTGAGAGTGAGATATCACACCTCTGGGTGAGGTGCAATACCTCTGTAGCAACCGAGCCCTCAGGGTGCTACAGTTCCATTTATCTTCAGCCTAGGTGACGTATTTCGATACAGGGCCGTGATTTTGGCTATAAAAGGGTCCCCTAGACCCCTACCCCAAGCTTTTTAAGAGAATCATACATGGCGTGCCAGGAGACTCTATGGAATGCTTTCTCAGCATCCAACGAGAGTATCTAATTACAAATTTTTAACTGCATCTAGCCCAGGAAATACTTTGTGCCTAGTAGCAGTGTCTGCTAGTCAGCGGATTATCCCGGCTGTTAAGCAAGCTACACCACCTGTAGTTTTGACACTTAATTTTTTCAAAGGAAATGCTTCGGGACCACGGGATACTCAGTGAAGAGCATCAGGAGGCACCCCAAGGCATAGGGGCTGGGACTGGCAGTAGGATGCCTTGCGGTGGACAGCCGAGCTCGATCCTTATAAAAGCTTTTTAACTGCAGCAGCTTTAGTGGACGCTACTGGAGCTGGAATTACGCGGCTGCTGGCATGAGACTTGCCCTCCAATAGATCCTTGTAAATGGATTTAAAGTGTATTCATTCAAATTAGAGAGACAATTTAAATTAAAAAGCTTAGAGCTGCCTCCACCACAGGGGGGCTCGCTCGACCCACCAGCGGACAGGCACCAGTATTGGGAGAGGGGGGCTGGCCGTCAGGGTTCACCGCGGCTCTGGCACAAACCCGGCGACACGGAGGTGGCACGGGCAGGAGCGGACTGAACGTGTCGGCTTCTCACTTTTTGGATTTTAGAAGGGCATGACATGCCTATATCTGTGTCTCCCCCTCCTTTTACTCCTCCACCTCTTTTCTTTTCGCATGACTATATGTACTTGTCACTTTTCCATGTGTTAGTTGTGTCTTCAGAGCAGTTTGTCAGCTTTTGGACACCTTTGAAGGTGTTTTCTATGTGTTTCTATGTGTTTTTGTTTGCCTGCCATTGGTTTTAACGGTGTTCGAAGGTGTTCGACGAACAGTTCGACGGACAGTTCGGCGAACACACGGGTGTTCGACGAACCGAACTCGAACACTACGGGGGTGGCTCAACACTAGTGAGAGACAGAGTTGTGTTTGAGGATGCAGTTGTTGACGTGCTTCCAGTACTACGTCTGTGTCCAGGAAGGCGCAACCTGACCTCGTCGTCACTAGCATCTTCCTCCACCTCCTCTGCTGACCTCATCTCTTGGCTGACTGTGGGTTGACAGTAAGTGGGATCTCCAACCTCATCATCATCACCCTGTGCGTTATCACACCCGTCATCCTCAGAGCCAACCTGTTCCTGCCCTGACAAAAAACTAAAGTTGTCGCTCCAATCAGGTATTTGAGCCTCATCATCGTCTTCCTCATTGTCTCCACCAACAGGATTTACAGTTTAAGAATGAGGGTTTACATTATGGTCAGAACCTTCTGCGTCTGGTCCTGGATCCGACTCATAAAGATTCTGGGCATCAGTGCAGATCATTTCCTCGTCCGGATTTACAGAAGCGCTGGAGTCGACCTCTGATTCCCAGGCTATAGTATGAGTAAACAGCTCTGCAGACTCAACCATCTGTTCTACCTCATACTCAGACGGGCAGCTGGAGATTTGGGAGCTGTGATGAAGCAAGTGCGATTGGGGTGACACCTTTGAGGACTGGAGTATTTGTGATGTTGAAGTTGATGTGGAGGCGAGCCCACTTAAAGGAGCACTTGATATCCATTGAAGCACCTGCTGTTTTTGTGCCTCATCTGGAATTTGTAGCGATTGGCGTGGCCGTAAGAAAGGGATCTTATCACTTTGTCCGCTAAAAGAAGTACACATTTTAGTTTGGCTGGAAGATGGTCTTTCTTCTGCCGATGTTACTGTTGCTTTAACACCTACCCCACGGACACAACCTTTTTTCCCCTTCCCAACACGCCTATTCCCCTTTCCATCAGCAGCAGGCCTTTTTCCACTCATTTTGGTGGTTAACTAATTCACAACTCTGGAGTTGTTTGCACAAAAAAACAATGGATGGGAACCGAGCAGAGCTGAGTGGCCAAACTGTGGTATTAGGCCAAAACTATTGGCTGGGTTAGATGCAGAAAAAAATTATATTCAATTTGCAACCTGATGGAGGTCAGTATAGATGGACTAAAAGAACAAGTCCCACACACAGCTAGAAGGCCAAATATTTTTTCAGAGCTAGATGCAGAAAAAAATTATATTCAGTTTGCAACCTGATGGAGGTCTGTATAGATGGATTAATAGAACAAGTCCCACACACAGCTAGAAGCCCAATATTTTTTCAGAGGTAGATGCAGAAAAAAAATATATTCAGTTTGCAACCTGATGGAGGTCAGTATAGATGGACTAATAGAGAAAGTCCCATACACTGCTAGAAGTCCAAATATTTTTTCAGAGGTAGATGCAGATAAAAATTATTTTTAATTTGCAGCCTGATGGAGGTCAGTATAGATGGACTAATAGAGAAAGTCCCACACACTGCTAGAAGGCCAAATATTTTTTCAGAGCTAGATGCAGATAAAAAATATTTTTAATTTGCAACCTGATGGAGGTCAGTATAGATGGACTAATAGAACAAGTCCCACACACAGCTAGAAGCCCAAATATTTTTTCAGAGCTAGATGCAGAAAAAAATTATATTCAGTTTCCAACCTGATGGAGGTCAGTATAGATGGACTAATAGAGAAAGTCCCACACACTGCTAGAAGGCCAAATAGTTTTTCAGAGCTAGATGCAGAAAAAAATTATATTCAGTTTGCAACCTGATGGAGGTCAGTATAGATGGACTAATAGAGAAAGTCCCACACACTGCTAGAAGGCCAAATATTTTTTCAGAGCTAGATGCAGAAAAAAATTATATTCAGTTTGCAACCTGATGGAGGTCAGTATAGATGGACTAATAGAGAAAGTCCCACACACTGCTAGAAGGCCAAATATTTTTTCAGAGCTAGATGCAGATAAAAATTATTTTTAATTTGCAACCTGATGGAGGTCAGTATAGATGGACTAATAGAGAAAGTCCCACACACTGCTAGAAGGCCAAATATTTTTTCAGAGCTAGATGCAGAAAAAAATTATATTCAGTTTGCAACCTGATGGAGGTCTGTATAGATGGATTAATAGAACAAGTCCCACACACAGCTAGAAGCCCAATATTTTTTCAGAGGTAGATGCAGAAAAAAATATATTCAGATTGCAACCTGATGGAGGTCAGTATAGATGGACTAATACAACAAGTCCCACACACAGCTAGAAGCCCAATATTTTTTCAGAGCTAGATGCATAAAAAAATTATATTCAATTTGCAACCTGATGGAGGTCAGTATAGATGGAGTAATAGAACAAGTCCCACACACAGCTAAAAGGCCAAATATTTTTTCAGAGGTAGATGCAGAAAAAAATTATATTCAGTTTGCAACCTGATGGAGGTCTGTATAGATGGATTAATAGAACAAGTCCCACAGACAGCTAGAAGCCCAAATATTTTTTCAGAGCTAGATGCAGATAAAAATTATTTTTAATTTGCAACCTGATGGAGGTTAGTATAGATGGACTAATAGAGAAAGTCCCACACACTGCTAGAAGGCCAAATATTTTTTCAGAGGTAGATGCAGAAAAAAATTATATTCAGTTTGCAACCTGATGGAGGTCTGTATAGATGGATTAATAGAACAAGTCCCACACACAGCTAGAAGCCCAATATTTTTTCAGAGGTAGATACAGAAAAAAATATATTCAGTTTGCAACCTGATGGAGGTCAGTATAGATGGACTAATACAACAAGTCCCACACACAGCTAGAAGCCCAATATTTTTTCAGAGCTAGATGCAGAAAAGAATTATATTCAATTTGCAATCTGATGGAGGTCAGTATAGATGGAGTAATAGAACAAGTCCCCCACACAGCTAGAAGCCCAAATATTTTTTCAGAGGTAGATGCAGAAAAAAATTATATTCAGTTTGCAACCTGATGGAGGTCTGTATAGATGGATTAATAGAACAAGTCCCACACACAGCTAGAAGCCCAAATATTTTTTCAGAGCTAGATGCAGATAAAAATTATTTTTAATTTGCAACCTGATGGAGGTCAGTATAGATGGACTAATAGAGAAAGTCCCACACACTGCTAGAAGGCCAAATATTTTTTCAGAGCTAGATGCAGAAAAAAATTATATTCAGTTTGCAACCTGATGGAGGTCAGTATAGATGGACTAATACAACAAGTCCCACACACAGCTAGAAGCCCAATATTTTTTCAGAGCTAGATGCAGAAAAAAATTATATTCAATTTGCAACCTGATGGAGGTCAATATAGATGGACTAATAGAATGATGCTATGCCGAAAAGATTTTACTTCACTAGGTGCAGTAAAAAAATTGGTATTCTATACACAGGTGGTATATCTTGCAACACAGATAGGCTACTCCACTGACTAACACACTCTGCAATAGGCCAAAAAGGATTAGATTTGCTAGATTCAGCCAAATGCTGTGAAAAAAACTTGCACAGCACTGGCACAGACCTGCCTGGCAAAAACTGATAGGAACTGATGTAACCTAGTCCTGAAAAGGACTCCAATTACAATTAGTCTTTACTCCCACAACCTATCTATTTAAGAGCACAGACCTGCCTGATAAAAGTCGTAGGAAATGCTGTAACCTAGTCCTTAAAAGGACTGCAATCACAACTATTCCCTACTCCCAAGCTATCTGTAGATTTGTGCGAAAATTGGCTTGAAATTAACAAGGTATAGCGCACACAGCAACAGCGTTGCCGTCTAACACGCAGCTGCAGCAGTGAGAAAATGGTGGCGACGGGGAAAATGGCTTGGTCTTATAGGGCAAGGACATGTGACATACAGTGCCAATGACACATGCCCTTGCTTGTGTGAAAAAAAGCACTTCGCTCCGTGTGTGCGCTGCTGATAGGCTGACAGATTGCATCTCCCCACTGTAAATGCGGGAAAGAGAAAAAAAAATGGAGATCTTCATTATTCCTGCAGAGATCTATCCCCTGCCCCTCCCCCCACCCCGCTGTACACTCAAACTGCGTATTAACATTAATTTTCATCATTACTGAGAAAAAATCCAGTTATGATTTTGGTGCACGAACAGTTATCGAACATAACCTCGAACAACCGAATTTTTCTCAAATCGTTTGTGTTCGCCGAACGGCTCGAACACCGCCCAAAACAGCTCGAATTTGAGATTGGCGAACAGTTCGAGTAGAACAACGCTCATCTCTAGTTATGACTTGCGTCTGTTAGTGAAAATATTGGAAATTTGGCAAAATTTTGAAATTTTCGCAATTTTACAACTTTTTATTTTTATGCCCTTAAACCAGAGATTTATGTCACACAAAATATTTAATAAATAACATTTCCCACATGTCTACTTTACATCAGCACAATGTTTGAAACAATTTTTTTGACTAGCATGTTAGATGCGTTAAAAATTGATCAGCAATTTCTCATTTTTTCAACAAAATTTACAAAATCATTTTTTAGGGACCACATCACATTCGCAGTGACTTTCAGGAGCCTATTTGACAGAAAATACCTAAAAGTGACACCATTCTTAAAACTGCACCCCTCAAGGTGCTCAAAACCACATTCAAAAAGTTTATTAACCCTTGAGGTGCTTCACAGGAATTAAAGCAATGTTGAAGGTAAAAATGAACATTATAATTTTTCGATAAAAAAAATTCATTTAGCCCCAATTTTGCATCTTTACAAGGGTATCAGGAGAAAAAGAACCATAAAATTTGTTGATATATAATGGAAAGTTTTATAGGAGAAAGGACATGGCGCTATCTAAATGCAGTAACTGAGATGACCATGCGATGTTGAGACAAATGGATTAGCAATGCTCACCTGATGAGGTTATGCAAACTGAGACGCAACTCTAGATACAAATGTAGGAGTAATGCAGTGGACTGCAGCAGACCTGGTAGAACAATGGGAAAAAACTTCCAATGGATCCCCAATGGTGAAATGCAAAAAAAACCAAAACAGAGGTCTGGCACTTACACCTCCGTGGTGGGATTTATGATGTAGGACTATTTATTTATTCAAGGTGCTCTTGATTGAATGTATTCAACCAATAAAATACATATAAAACAATAAAAGACATAAATACACACAAAGCGTTTTGGCTGAGTACAGCCTTCTTCAGGTACTATAGATCAAATATGAGGTTTGTCCTTCTAATATCCTCCCAACACTAAGAAAGGAGGGTGGGGTTATAGGTGTATTGTGTTATACCTTGCAGATATGTGTTAAAAGTCATTTCAAGTTAATAGAAGTTTTTTCAATACAACAAAATGGCTGACTTTCTTTGTTTTTAATATATACAATATATATTTTTTAACCTTATGATCAACATTGTATTGCAACTGTCAATTCCTATCAATGAGGGTGTTTTTTTCATATCAAATACAATAATCAAACCTGAAAATGTTTTATATGTGATAATCAATTGATTAACTCCATCCATCTGTCTTAGTGTGGGGAGGATATAAGAAGGAAAAACCTCACATTTTAATCTACAGTGGCATGTAAACCCCTGGCCAAATTTACTGTTATTGTGAACAGTTAATCAAGTTGAAGATGAAATGATCTCTAAAAGGCCTAAAAATAAAGATCCAAAATAAAAAATATTAAAAAATGACGATCCATTGGCGCTTTCACTCCAATGAATTATTAAAAATCAATCTTTTTATTATAACAACGTATTTCTAGAGTGAACTGCTCTCTTCAGCAGGTACAAACATACATTCAAAATAACCAACATTCTTATAAAACCCCTTAACCAAGTGTGGGTACTCCAATTCATTTAACCCTATCACCACTGCTCTATAGCTCCACAGCAAACTTGCCCCATTGTCAATGTGTTGCATGTTAACCTGGGTACTACCAGTGTGTGTTAGGCTGTGTGCTCTATGCCCCATTGTCAATGTGATGCATGTTAACCTGTGTACTACCAGTGTGTATTAGCCTGTATGCTCTATGCTCCATTGTCAATATGATGCATGTTAACCTGTATACTGCCAGTGTGTATTAGCCTGTATGCTCTGTGCCCCATTGTCAATGTGATGCATGTTAACCTGTGTACTACCAGTGTGTATTAGCCTGTATGCTCTGTGCCCCATTGTCAATGTGATGCATGGTAACCTGTATACTTCCAGTGTGTATTAGCCTGTATGCTCTATGCCCCATTGTCAATGTGATGCTTGTTAACCTGTGTACTACCAGTGTGTATTAGCCTGTATGCTCTATGCCCCATTGTCAATGTGATGCATGTTAACCTGTATACTGCCAGTGTGTATTAGCCTGTATGCTCTGTGCCCCATTGTCAATGTGATGCATGTTAACCTGTGTTCTACCAGTGTGTATTAGCCTGTATGTTCTATGCCCCATTGTCAATGTGATGCATGTTAACCTGTATACTGCCAGTGTGTATTAGCCTGTATGCTCTGTGCCCCATTGTCAATGTGATGCATGTTAACCTGTGTACTACCAGAGTGTATTAGCCTGTATGCTCTGTGCCCCATTGTCAATGTGATGCATGTTAACCTCTGTACTACCAGTGTGTATTAGCCTGTATGCTCTATGCCCCATTGTCAAAGTGATGCATGTTAACCTGTATACTGCCAGTGTGTATTAGCCTGTATGCTCTGTGCCCCATTGTCAATGTGATGCATGGTAACCTGTGTACTACCAGTGTGTATTAGCCTGTATGCTCTGTGCCCCATTGTCAATGTGATGCATGGTAACCTGTGTACTACCAGTGTGTATTAGCCTGTATGCTCTGTGCCCCATTGTCAATGTGATGCATGGTAACCTGTATACTTCCAGTGTGTATTAGCCTGTATGCTCTATGCCCCATTGTCAATGTGATGCTTGTTAACCTGTGTACTACCAGTGTGTATTAGCCTGTATGCTCTATGCCCCATTGTCAATGTGATGCATGTTAACCTGTATACTGCCAGTGTGTATTAGCCTGTATGCTCTGTGCCCCATTGTCAATGTGATGCATGTTAACCTGTGTTCTACCAGTGTGTATTAGCCTGTATGCTCTATGTGTAGCACCCTGAGGACTCGGCTGCTACAGGGGTGTTGCACCTCAACCCAGAGGTGTGGTATTCCACTCCCGGGTAAGGATGGAGTGTGAGACTGAGCTCAGTAGGCTGCATGCACTACATACATCCCATTTCCGGGGGACAGAACTACGGTACTCCCACCAAGTAAATGTGCAGGTACGACAGCGTCTGTCCCCGGCTGGAGTGGGAGGGGGGTGGAACATCCCAGTAGTGTAGGGGCAGATAGGGGGAGTACTCTGGGTAAAGCTAGGAGCCCATTGGGTGCTGGTCACCTGGGCTCACACATAAAGGGAGTATATATGGTGGGCACCATCTTAGAATAGGGTCTTTTTAGTCAAGTTCAGCCTGAGAAGCAGAGCAGAGGAGCTCAGCCAGGAGGGCTGACAGGGAGCTGTGGCTCCGGCTGGGCCCAGCTCCAGGGCCAGGCCTGAAGCATGGAGAGAGGAGGAAGAAGGACCCAGAGAGGCAGAGACAGATGGAACACTGAGATCCCAGAATTAAGCCAAAAGGGTGAAGGGTTGGCAGAAGAGGGCACCGGATCCCAAACTGATGGAGGCAAAACATCCTTAATCAGGAACCAGAGGTCGTGGTCAAGTTTTGCCACGACCCTCACCATATCCACAGGAAGGCACACCACGAGTAGGGTCAGGGAAGCCAGAGAAGGTTTAACCACCAAGAGACCCGAGGGAGCCGGACAAAGGTGGATCCCTGGTGGGGATGGCCAGCAGAAAGAGAGAGAGAGGGGAGCTCAGGACCACGCTCTGGACTGCCTGGGAGTTGGCCGAGTCCCGCACCTGGTGGACGCAGCACGGCTCGGGTGGTCACTCAAGGCCAGAGTGACTAAAGCAACACCAGTGAGTAAAAACCCTGAAACTGCATCCCACGTCTCTGTGCCTCCTTACCGCACCATCACAACCTCCATCATCTACACCTGCTGCCCTGAGGCCATACCCCTCCCGTTGGGGGTTATACCATCCCTGCTGCACACATACGACCGGCCTCAGCGGACTGTTCTGCTGCGGTGGCCTTGTGACCGCAAATCAACGGGTGGCGTAGTCGACACACCTTCTAACATCTACTGCTCATAGACTCGCCGCTTAGTTTGACTCCCTGGGCACGGACCGGGTCACCGCCACGAGACTACTACCCCCATCTGATCCGGCTCCGGGTAAGCCCCCGTGCGCGCGATGCCGCACGACACTGAAGGCCCAGGGGCGCGTCAACTTTTGGCATAGTCGGCAGGATAACGTGCCCGCAATCACCGGGTACTGCGTGCCTGAAGAAAAGTTCATATTTACCGTAAAAAGAAGTCTCCCGCCGATTCCGGAGGGTCCCCGCCATCGGACGTCGTCCGGAGTCGTTTCCCGCCGTTTGCCCGCCATCTGCAGCCTTTTCCCGCCATCTTGGACAGTTTCCCGCCCTGGCAGAGCGGACGCCATTATGGGCGTGCCAGAGGGTGGCAAGAGGCCACCTCCCATCGTGGGCCAGGACCAGGAATGGCGCCAAAAGCGGAAACCACCCCCACCAGCAGAGACTGCAATGATTGAGATGTCCGTCAGCGTGGGGGGTCTGCCCCTGGAACTGACAATCACCAAGTTGCCCCGGGACCACCCAGAAAGGGGGCGGATACAGAACAAAAGAGTGAGGATGGGTGCAGCCTGGAGGAGTCTGGAGAAGCCGTACCCGGTGATGGAGGGAGAGTCAGGCAGCACCGACCCTGTGGTCAGGAGCCTGTTGCAAGCTACCACCCCACAAGACCTGGTGGGGATCCTGGCACAGCTCCCCCGAGACCGGGAGCGTGCACAGACCGCGCTGGAGGGCCTCGCACGGAGGATGGCCCAGGTGCAGCAAGAAACGCTGGATGAGTGGAGCAGGGAGATGGCCCAGCAGACTGGAGCCTGCCAGCGGAGCACGCCACCCGAGACGAGGAGTCTGACCGCCTCTGAGGATGGAGCAGGAGGAATGAAGGCCGGAGACGACGCAGAGGAAGGAGCTGAAGAGACCGAGGCAGGTAAAGGGGACGTCACTACCCCAAGCCGAGAAACCGTGAGCCTGCCCCAGCTCCCCGTCGCAGAGCCCGAAATTCCCCCTACCGTGCCCGTCGCTGCACCGCCACCGCTCCAGACTAGGCCTCAAGCAGGAGCCGCGACCACGCCCATGCGACGTCACGCGCCTCAACTCCGAGCGCGGCCAAGCAGGAGACGCCACCATCCTGGTCGCAGGGCCGAGATACCCCCGGGCGTGGCAGTCCCAATAGCGCCCTCTACCTCCACCAAGTCACCGGCCTGGTCGCAAGGTCGAGTACCCCCGGGCGCCGCCGTCTCAACAGTGCCCTTTTCCTTCAGGGTGCCCCCAGCCTGGTCGCAAGGCCTGGTGAACCCGGGCGCCGCTGCCACCACCGCGCCCTCAACCCACAAAGTCCTACCCCTGGGTGAAGACTTGATCGCCCAACATACTTGCCCGGATGGGCAGCCCTTTGAGTGGCCACCGGAGTACTACCATCCCCGACTCCGGAAGGAAAGGCCCCTGGATGAGCCCCTGATTCCGGCTCCGGCGCCTGTCAAGATCGTCCCGCTCCCGCTGGAGGAGGCCCAATTTCAATGGGACCCCACCGGGGAAAACCTCATCGGCTTCACCCAAGAGACCCGGGCGGCCGCAGCCCAGCGAGCAGAGTGCTGCCGGCAACAGCTGGAGGTCTTCGAACGGGAGCGGCGAGAAAGGCGGGTCCGTGAGGAGCGGCTGCAAGTGCAGAGTGCAGAACAGAAGAGCCGGACCCGACGGAACCCCCGTGCAGCCCACGGTCCCCGTGCCACCGGGACTGTAATTAAATTCCAACTGCAGCACGGTTGGGGCTTCATCCGGGATCACCGTACCCCCGGCGACGTCTTTGTGACCCGCAGAGATGTCGAATCCCACCTGCCGGAGGGACACAGAGGACGAGACCTGTACCTGGGTGATGAGGTCACCTTCACCCGGCATCAATGTGCCAAAGGGCCATATGCTCTCCATGTACACCGACTGACCAAGAGAGAGCTACGGTGTGAGGAGGAACAAGAGAACCCGGACGGGTTTGAAGGTTACCCGCGAGAAGGAGCAGGAGGATGCCGTTACTGAAGTACGGTAAAGTGGAACTGTACATAGTTACCCGTAAGGGTACAAGAACTGTTACAAGTACTGCTGCTAAGTAAAGTATAGTCCCCGTTGGGACCAGCAAACTGTTACCCGTGTGTCCCTATCCCTTACCAGGCTGAGGACTGTGAGCAGCCATCCCTTTTCCCCACTGGCCGAGGACTGAGAGCGGCCATACCCCTTGTAAATAGTTGCGCTTCCTAAAGCGCCCCCTACTGGTTTTATAGAAGAACTGTTTTTCTTCAAGTGACTGTTGCACTTTTACCTGGTCACAATTTGCACAGTGGCCAGAAGCTCAAGAATATTTATCCGAAAGAGTTTAATATGAAGAAGTTTTTATTGCTAGAGTCTGATAGTGTTTATACTGTTTAATATGTTCTTGTATGTTTTGAAAAAAATTGTATGTTTTTGGTATGTTTATTCTTTTACAGCCCGAGGACGTGCTGTGATTTACCAGGGGGGAATGTAGCACCCTGAGGACTCGGCTGCTACAGGGGTATTGCACCTCAACCCAGAGGTGTGGTATTCCACTCCCGGGTAAGGATGGAGTGTGAGACTGAGCTCAGTAGGCTGCATGCACTACATACATCCCATTTCCGGGGGACAGAACTACGGTACTCCCACCAAGTAAATGTGCAGGTACGACAGCGTCTGTCCCCGGCTGGAGTGGGAGGGGGGTGGAACATCCCAGTAGTGTAGGGGCAGATAGGGGGAGTACTCTGGGTAAAGCTAGGAGCCCATTGGGTGCTGGTCACCTGGGCTCACACATAGAGGGAGTATATATGTTGGGCACCATCTTAGAATAGGGTCTTTTTAGTCAAGTTCAGCCTGAGAAGCAGAGCAGAGGAGCTCAGCCAGGAGGGCTGACAGGGAGCTGTGGCTCCGGCTGGGCCCAGCTCCAGGGCCAGGCCTGAAGCATGGAGAGAGGAGGAAGAAGGACCCAGAGAGGCAGAGACAGAGGGAACCCTGAGATCCCAGAATTAAGCCAAAAGGGTGAAGGGTTGGCAGAAGAGGGCATAGATCCCAAACTGATGGAGGCAAAACATCCTTAATCAGGAACCGGAGGTCGTGGTCAAGTTTTGCCACGACCCTCACCATATCCACCAGGAAGGCACACCACGAGTAGGGTCAGGGAAGCCAGAGAAGGTTTAACCATCAAGAGACCCGAGGGAGCCGGACAAAGGTGGATCCCTGGTGGGGATGGCCAGCAGAAAGAGAGAGAGAGGGGAGCTCAGGACCACGCTCTGGACTGCCTGGGAGTTGGCCGAGTCCCGCACCTGGTGGACGCAGCACGGCTCGGGTGGTCACTCAAGGCCAGAGTGACTAAAGCAACACCAGTGAGTAAAAACCCTGAAACTGCATCCCACGTCTCTGTGCCTCCTTACCGCACCATCACAACCTCCATCATCTACACCTGCTGCCCTGAGGCCATACCCCTCCCGTTGGGGGTTATACCATCCCTGCTGCACACATACCACCGGCCTCAGCGGACTGTTCTGCAGCGGCGGCCTTGTGACCGCAAATCAACGGGTGGCGTAGTCGACACACCTTCTAACATCTACTGCTCATAGACTCGCCGCTTAGTTTGACTCCCTGGGCACGGACCGGGTCACCGCCACGAGACTACTACCCCCATCTGATCCGGCTCCGGGTAAGCCCCCGTGCGCGCGATGCCGCACGACACTGAAGGCCCAGGGGCGCGTCATATGCCCCATTGTCAATGTGATGCATGTTAACCTGTATACTGCCAGTGTGTATTAGCCTGTATGCTCTGTGCCCCATTGTCAATGTGATGCATGTTAACATGTGTACTACCAGTGTGTATTAGCCTGTATGCTCTGTGCCCCATTGTCAATGTGATGCATGGTAACCTGTATACTTCCAGTGTGTATTAGCCTGTATGCTCTATGCCCCATTGTCAATGTGATGCTTGTTAACCTGTGTACTACCAGTGTGTATTAGCCTGTATGCTCTATGCCCCATTGTCAATGTGATGCATGTTAACCTGTATACTGCCAGTGTGTATTAGCCTGTATGCTCTGTGCCCCATTGTCAATGTGATGCATGTTAACCTCTGTACTACCAGTGTGTGTTAGCCTGTATGCTCTATGCCCCATTGTCAAAGTGATGCATGTTAACCTGTGTACTACCAGTGTGTATTAGCCTGTATGCTCTATGCCCCATTGTCAATGTGATGCATGTTAACCTGTATACTGCCAGTGTGTATTAGCCTGTATGCTCTGTGCCCCATTGTCAATGTGATGCATGTTAACCTGTATACTACCAGTGTGTATTAGCCTGCATGCTCTATGTCCCATTGTCAAAGTGATGCATGTTAACCTGTATACTGCCAGTGTGTATTAGCCTGTATGCTCTATGTCCCATTGTCAAAGTGATGCATGTTAAACTGTGTACTACCAGTGTGTATTAGTCTATTGCTCTATGCCCCATTGTCAATGTGATGCATGTTAACCTGTGTACTACCAGTGTGTATTAGCCAGTATGCTCTATGCATTCATTTAGTCCTTCTGGGGCTAACAGATAATTTAAAAATCCAATTTTCTCTATTTACCAGCCTTTAGTACCTATCCATATAACTGACCGATATTTGTTCTATTATGGTAAGCTCTAAGTTAATAGGATTTTTTTCATATACGGTACATGGAAAAAATGCCTTGACAGGCTATGATCCATAACTTCATTTTTAATGTTAGACCTGTGCTTATTCATCCTAAGATGTATTGGCATAATGGTCCATCCCGCATACTGCAATTTGCACTGACATTGTAGGACATAAATCACATATGAACTTTGACATTTTAAAAAACTTTTTTATCAGAAAACACTCCCCTGTGACTGTGGATGCAAATTGTTTTTTTACCAGTATACTGGAGTATTTCAGCTCTGAAGCCGGTAGATTTGTAAATGCAGCTCTAGACCAGAAAACAGGCCGTAACTCAGGATTAGTAAGTAAAATAGATCATTTTACAAAGTTACTCTATTTTTATGTACAATAACTCTTATGTGTAAATGTGGCACCCCAGGGGTCTGGTCTCCACAGTAATAGCAATGTTATGTCTGAGAGCAGGTGGGAGGTCTCTTGGTCAGGAATCCTATGCATGCCACACCTCCTGCCCAGTCCTGGGAGGGGAAGAACTTCCCCTATATAAAACTGGGGCTGAGGCAGGGTTAGAGAGAAGAAGAGTAGTTAAGAAGAGGAGAAGCAGCTATAGGAAAGAAAGATCAGGAGCACAGTGGAAGCAGTGCTAAAAGGAATCAGGGGCTGGCAGCTGAAGAGCTCGCCCTGATTGAAGAGTTACCACCGGACCCGGAGTCCGAGGCTGTGGGGACTAATCCTTACCCAGCAGCAGAAACCGACCGGCAGGGGATTTCAGGTTCTCTGGCCAAGAAACCCGAAGGCACGGTCACACGCGTGGGATCAGCACCGCCGTCGTGGAGCGGAAGCCACTAGAAGGCCCCGAGTCACCGGCCATACGGGTGAGCACCACACGGTACACTCAGGGACGTGGGCTACTTTTACCCGCCTCTAGCAAGGTAGCCAGAAGAGTGCAGTTAGTTGGGGAGGCCTACAACTCCGCCTGGCCAAGGGGGATCCCATCTGCTCAAGGACTGACCAGGCCCCAATCGCTAGCCAGTACTCCGGGAGGGTCTATCTTTGTCACCAGTAAAGACCCTGAACTACACCGCATCATCTCTGAGTGGTTCCTGCTACCCCCATCATCCACGTCGGTTGCCCTGAGGCCATACCCCTCCCATTGGGGGTTATACCATCCACGCTGCACCATCCTTCCACCGGCCTCAGCGGTCTGCCCTGCAGCGGCAGCTCCATAGCTGCATTCAACGGGTGGCGTAGTCGTCCTACATCTACTGCTAAAACACCGCCACTCAGCTTGACACCCTGGGCACGGACCGGGTCACCGCCACAAGGACTACTACCCCTATCCAGATCCGGCTCCGGGTATCTCTTGAACATGGCCCAGGGGGTGCGTCAGCTTTTGGCGTAGTCGGCAGGATACCGTGCCCGCAACCACCGGGTACTGCGTGCCTGAAAAAAGAGACTTTTAAACTTACCTGTGGCGAAGATTCCCGCCATCCGGCGCCATCTTCAGCCTTCTTCCCGCCATCGGTGAAGATTCCCGCCATCCGGCGCCATTTTCAGCCTTCTTCCCGCCTTCCGTGGAGTTTTCCCGCCGTTGGACGCCATCTTGAAGACGCCGCGCGGGAAGAAGAGGGGCGTGGACTCCGAAAGCGCGCGAGAACTGAAGCCCCGCCTCACGTCCAGACGTCGCGTAAGGTCCTGGAAGGAGCCCAGCAGACGCTGACATCACAGGAGCGCGACGGAAGGTCCTCAACCCTGACGATCCACTGCGGAGCCGCGGCCTACGGAAGAGGATCATCGCAAGGTAGGCCATGGTCCACTAGGGGGGAGGAAGATGTCGGATACGGAGGAGAGCATCACTGCCTCAACCCCCGCCAGCGCCAGCGCTGCTGCAGTCATGCCTTTTACCATGTCCTATATCCCGGGAGCAGCCTGGCTACCCCAATACTCAGGGGAGTCACATACCCTGAATGACTTTAGAGAAAAGCTGGATAGCCTCTTCCAGGTGTACCCCCTCACAGAAGAGCAAAAAGTGAGCATCCTGGTGGCCTAATTAACCGGGGCAGCCCAAAGGGAGGTAAAGTCCTGGCCACCTGGGAGGAGGACTGTCGCGGGGATACTAACCCGGCTGAGGGACACCTTTGATACCCGCACCTCAGCCGAGATTAAGCTTAAATTCTATGGGTGCAAGCAGCGAGCACATGAGAGTATAAGGGACTATGCACTAAACCTACAAGAGGCCCTGAGAGCCATTAAGCAGACCGACCCCAACAGCGTGGGAAACGAGGACAGGCTGTTGACCGAACAATTTATAGAGGGACTATATTGCAATGTCCACCGAACCCAGTTGCGGGCCATAGCCTTACAGGATCCTCATCTGGACTTTGCACAGTTCAAGGACAGAGCCATCCGGGTGCTCCGAGAACCGGCACCGGGTGGCGTTGTGACCCACAGGCGCCCAGCTATCACTTACCACCAGGAGGCGGCGCCCTTGTCGGCAGGGCCTGTGGGGGCTGATACGCAGGCTTTGAACAATGACCCGGCTCCAGACCTGCACCATCAGGTCCAAGAGCTAGCTAAAAGCGTTGCTGCGCTAACCCGAACTGTGCAGTCTTTACAGGTTTCCACTCCAGGGAAGATCCAGCTGGCATCCGGACCGGAGGACATCCCGTGGCGTCGACCAAGGAGGACCCCACCGGCCAGAGGAAGACCCAGCGACCGATACAACGAGGACGGACAACCCATCTGCCGCCGCTGCAATCAACCCGGACATATGGCAAGGTACTGTCCTTTAAACTGGCACAACCTGGGGTAGAGGGCCAACCCCCAGGAAAAAGATCACCAGGCCCATCGAACTGGCGCGACAAATATGTGGGAGGAGGTCCAGTCTTGCCTGTGGTACTGGATGGCATTCCTATGAGTGCCCTACTGGACACCGGGTCACAGGTCACCACCATCCCGTACGTGCTCTTCAAGCAGTACTGGAATGACTCGGATATAACCCGCTACCCTGACGACGACTTGAGTATCATTGCCAGCAATGGTCAGCCCGTGCCGCAGATCAGATTTAAAGAGATGACCATTAAAATCGGTAGAGTCGAACTGGCAGCACAGGAACTGATCATTGTGGACATTGACAAGCGCGAGAGTCACCCAAAGATAACTCTAGGAACTAATGTGATTGAAAATTGTCTTGCAGAGGTGATTTTCATTTTACAGCAGGTTGCCAAGAACGCCAGCTCCGGCCAGCAGCGAGTGCTCCAGAAAGAGATCCGGGCACTGATGCGACGGCAACAAGTGGAACTCTCCGGCGGTGAGATTGGTAGCGTAAGAATGTGTGACCCTTTCCCTATTGCCATACCCCCGAAAAGTGAAATGATGATTTGGTGCCGGGCAGCTATTGGTCTGAGAGGTAGAGATTACCAGGCCATGGTAGAGCCAGTCTACTCAGACAGTAGGCCCACCATTTTGACAGCCCGGGGGGTAGTTAATGTACGCCATGGGAGGGTACCCGTTCGCATAATAAATATTGGGAAAAGGGAAGTATACCTGCCCCGGTATGCTACGCTAGCCAAATTATATACTATCAACCAAAATTCTATACAGTCTGTGGAACCCTTGCCTCCATCTCATCCGGAGGAAGGTAACGGCTCTGAGAAAATAATGGAGGATTGGTGTCAGCAACTACATTTGGGTACTGACTCCACTCCCTCCCACCAGAAACAGGGAGTCTACCGGGTGGTTCAAGAGTACGAGAGAGTGTTTAGTAAACACCCGTTAGACTTCGGGCGAGTCAAGGGGGTAGAACACCACATCCCCACGGGAGACCATCCTCCCATAAAAGAGAGGTATCGGCCCGTACCCCCTGCACACTACCAACACGCCAAGGGGATGCTTAGAGACATGAAGGAGGCTGGGGTAATCAGGGATAGCTGTAGCCCCTGGGCAGCTCCACTAGTCTTGGTCAAAAAGAAAGACAACACCATGAGAATGTGTGTAGATTACCGGAAAATTAACCGTATCACACACAAAGATGCGTACGCCTTACCAAGAATAGACGAGTCTTTGGCTGCTTTAAAATCTGCTAACTTCTTCTCCACCTTGGATCTCACTAGCGGGTACTGGCAGGTTCCTGTAGCAGAGGCGGATCGGGAGAAGACCGCATTCACCACCCCGATGGGACTTAGCGAGTTTACCTGCATGCCGTTTGGACTCTGCAACGCACCAGGAACCTTCCAGCGATTGATGGAGTGCTGTCTGGGACACCGGAACTTTGAGACGGTCCTGTTATACCTGGACGATGTCATCGTCTACTCCAAGACCTACGAGGACCACCTGAAGCACCTGGCGGAAGTGTTTGAAGCTCTGGCAAGTTACGGCCTAAAGGTGAAACCTTCCAAGTGTCACCTCCTGAAGCCAAAGGTGCAGTACCTGGGACACGTGGTGAGTGCTGACGGAGTGGCTCCCGACCCTGATAAGATCACCACAATTAAGGAATGGCCAAGCCCCTCCAGCGTAAAGGAAGTGAGGCAGTTCCTCGGGTTGGTAGGCTACTACCGAAGGTTCATTCCCGGTTTCACCAAAAAGGCAGCTCCTATGCAGGACCTCCTGATAGGCCAGTCCCGGAAGGCCAAGAACCAGAAGCCGCCCTTCAGATGGGAGAAGTTGGAAGAAGAGTCCTTCCGCCAGCTGAAGATGGCCCTCACGGGGGATGAAATCCTGGCGTACCCTGATTATAGCCAACCCTTTATCCTCTACACCGACGCCAGTAACGCTTTAAGCACTACCTCGCTTCTTCCCGGTTCACCGTGTACACGGATAACAACCCGTTGACACACCTGGACACTGCAAGACTCGGTGCCCTAGAGCAGAGATGGATGGCCCGCTTGTCCAACTATGAGTTTACAATCAAATACCGGGCAGGACGCTCCAATACCAACGCAGACGCCCTGTCCAGGATGCCAAACCTACCGGACGTAGGGGAAGATTCAGAGGAACTGGAAGAAGTTGAGCTCCCCGCGTTCCACCGTCATGGGACTATCCAGTATTCCCACCGTGTAAGAAGTAAGCAAACCGCTACGTTCAACCCCTTACCTCATTACAACTGGGTGGAGACGCAAGACAGTGACCCTGCCGTCCGTCTGGTAAAGGAGATGCTGACTCGGCCAGATGCACGCCTTGACCCAGACGCTCCGGAGGAAGCCAAGCAACTGTGGGCTGAGAAGAGTCGACTGTTCCTTTACAAGGGAAAGTTGTGCCGCAGAATGGTTAACTCCCGGACGCATGAACTAATCTGGCAAGTAGTGGTGTCAAGAAGAGACGCAGCTATGGTGATGGAGGCATACCACGACGGAGCTGGGCATTTCGGATGGAAGAAGCTGGAGTTCCTGCTGCGCGGGCGGTTCCATTGGGTAGGCATGAGAGGAACCATCGAGAGGTGGTGCAGAGACTGTGGCCCATGCAACTTAAGAAGGAGGGACCGTGCCAGCCAGAAGACTCCCCTGCGGTCCATCATCACCAGACAGCCGTTGGAACTGGTAGCCTTGGATCATGTAAAACTGACCCCAAGCAGAAGTGGCTACGTCTACGCGTTAACCATCGTGGATCACTACTCCCGGTTCTTGGTTGTCGTCCCCGTCAAGGACTTAACGGCTCACACAGCAGCTAGAGCCTTCCAGCAGCACTTCTGCCGTCCGCATGGATACCCGGAGCAGGTGCTGACGGACCAGGGGCCTGCCTTTGAAGCGGAGGTCTTCCAGGAGTTCTGCACCCTGTATGGATGCCGGAAGATAAGAACAACACCCTATCACCCGCAAACTAATGGACTTTGTGAGAAAATGAACCAGGTGGTGATAGATCTCCTGAAAACATTGCCCCTGGAGGAACGCAGTCTGTGGCCTGAGAAGCTGCCCGACCTGGTGGACCTATACAACCACATCCCTGTAGGTTCCACCAACTGTACCCCGGCTTACCTAATGAGGGCAAGACCTGGTAAGCTTCCTGTTGATCTGGAAATGGGAGTCCTGACACCCGAGGACACTTCACCAGAAGCCAACTGGGACACAGAGAGGCAGCAGCAATACCAAAAAGTACAGGAGAGCGTGGAGCGTAGTCTCTGTCAAGCTAGGGAAAGACAAGAGAAAACTTACAACCAGTATGCTCCCGCTGTTCCCCTGGTGCCCGGAGAGCAGGTCTTGAAGAGGAAAAGACGGCTCCACAAGTTGGACGACCAATGGGAGAAGGACCCGTACACCGTACTGCCCTCAAGCCACGACAACCCAAAGATCTGTACAATCAGTAAAGACGGAGGGGAAACCACAGCCATTGTATCCCGGGATCACCTAAAGAAGTGTCCCGAACAGCTACGGAACCCTGAAGAGGAACAAGAGGACCCTCGACCCGTAGAGGAAAGGGAAGATATGGTTAGTACTGTGCTCGGAGACTTCCCTCGGTCTTGGACTCAAGTCAATGGTGCTGTTGTGGTACCCGTCCTCACGTTCCTCCAACCAGCATCCCAAGTGCCTACGGAGACACAGGTAGAACTGGAAGAACAGCCGGTCCAGGAGGCAGAAGGCCCCACACAAGCAGACCAGGAAAATCAACCCTCTGCTTATAGTGAGCCTGCCATACCCCTAGTGAGCCAAAGAGTCTGTAGACGGCTGCCCAGTTTACCCTTGACAGCTCCTATACCCTGTAGCTCAGGACCAATCAACCAGCTCCGTAGGTCCACTAGGGTCACTAGAGGCCAGCTGCCCATACGGTGGAGGATCTAAATGTTCAAGCTATTTTATTAATGTTTACCTGTTTATTGTTGCTTGTGTATAATTATGTGTTTCTAGTTATTTATAGGAGTCTTTGGTGGATTTACCGGGAATCCTTTGTGCATATAGTTGGAGCGTAACCCAGGACGGACTGAAAGACTGTTAAGGACTCGGGGCAGGACAGACCCCTACCTGGTTACGTCTCCCTGTGTTGGTGAAATGGACACCCTTGTTTTCCTCAAAAGTTACACCCGGTTACGGACACGCCGTGACCACCTTATGTGTTGTCTCTATCAGAATGTTATTGTTTGCACCTTGTTATGTTTACAAAAGTATGTTTAGTCCCGGAGTACTGACTTTCACTAGGGGGGAATGTGGCACACCAGGGGTCTGGTCTCCACAGTAATAGCAATGTTATGTCTGAGAGCAGGTGGGAGGTCTCTTGGTCAGGAATCCTATGCATGCCACACCTCCTGCCCAGTCCTGGGAGGGGAAGAACTTCCCCTATATAAAACTGGGGCTGAGGCAGGGTTAGAGAGAAGAAGAGTAGTTAAGAAGAGGAGAAGCAGCTATAGGAAATAAAGATCAGGAGCTCAGTGGGAGCAGTGCTAAAAGGAATCAGGGGCTGGCAGCTGAAGAGCTCGCCCTGATTGAAGAGTTACCACCGGACCCGGAGTCCGAGGCTGTGGGGACTAATCCTTACCCAGCAGCAGAAACCGACCGGCAGGGGATTTCAGGTCCTCTGGCCAAGAAACCCGAAGGCACGGTCACACGCGTGGGACCAGCACCGCCGTCGTGGAGCGGAAGCCACTAGAAGGCCCCGAGTCACCGGCCATACGGGTGAGCACCACACGGTACACTCAGGGACGTGGGCTACTTTTACCCGCCTCTAGCAAGGTAGCCAGAAGAGTGCAGTTAGTTGGGGAGGCCTACAACTCCGCCTGGCCAAGGGGGATCCCATCTGCTCAAGGACTGACCAGGCCCCAATCGCTAGCCAGTACTCCGGGAGGGTCTATCTTTGTCACCAGTAAAGACCCTGAACTACACCGCATCGTCTCTGAGTGGTTCCTGCTACCCCCATCATCCACGTCGGCTGCCCTGAGGCCATACCCCTCCCGTTGGGGGTTATACCATCCACGCTGCACCATCCTTCCACCGGCCTCAGCGGTCTGCCCTGCAGCGGCAGCTCCATAGCTGCATTCAACGGGTGGCGTAGTCGTCCTACATCTACTGCTAAAACACCGCCACTCAGCTTGACACCCTGGGCACGGACCGGGTCACTGCCACAAGGACTGCTACCCCTATCCAGATCCGGCTCCGGGTATCTCTTGAACATGGCCCAGTAACATTAACATTATATACTAACACAAATGTCAATTTATATACATTCCTATTACCTGTACAGTGTATATTGCTTCATCTCCAGCTTTATATATGTATCCTTTACATAGCAAATGGCACAGGTTAGAGAATTTTCAGGTAGGTAGTCTATTAATTGTATTACTTTTTTAACAGTTTGGTGTAAGAGCTAACAGAGAGAGAACATGGAGAAATAAAATACTTTCTAATATTAGTTCTGGAAAACTTAATTAATTTCATATATATAATATATAAGCAAAGCATAATACATAATAATAAAATATTAGTTTCATTTGTTTCATTTATATTTTTTGTTTTCAAGACATGTTTTAAAAATGTTAAGGTAGGTGTAAGAAGCTATGATCGCCTTTGGTTTTTCTTTTCTTTTTTTTTTTCAAAAATTCTGTTTTGCTTAGTAAATCAGGTCCGGTGTCTTTAGGATGAATTGATTACCCAAAATGGAATGAGGGAATGTTTAAGAGATCAAATTAACTATTTAAAATTTACATTGTTCAATACTTTAGGGTATAAAAGATACCCTTTTTTAACTCCTTCACAATGTTGGATGGATCCATATGTCCTGGCTGGGAAGGGGTTCCCGACTTTGGATTTATGGACACATCATGTCGATTGCTCTCATAGCCAGCAGCTGGCTGTTTGACCCACTACATGCTGCGATTGATTTCGATCACAACATTTAGGAGGCTGGGAGAGGGAGGAAGCTCCCTCTTCCGTCCAATTGCCGCCATCTTGACATCATCACAAGGGCCCAATCGTTACCATGGTGAGCCAAGGTCGTCATGACGACATCTGGGTCACCAGGCTACAGAAGCCTGTTAGACCATACTCAAAGGATGGTCTAAGAGGCTTCTGTCAGTGCAGCACTGACAATGCTGGTGCATTGCAATGCATTATACCAGCTATCAGAGTAATAAAAGTTAAAGTCCCATAGAGACACTAAGTAAAATAATAAAAAAGTAAAAAAAAAATAAAAAAAATATGTATGGTTTAAAAATCACAAAAATATTATTATAAACAAAATATTATGCCCATAAATACGTATCTTTATGTAAAAGAAAGTACACATATTTGGTTTCACCATGTCCGAAACGACCTGACCTATAAAACTGTCACACTAGTTAACCCTTTCCGTGAACACCGTAAAAAAATTAAATATAAAAAGAGGCAAAAAAAAAGCTGTTTCAGCATACCGCTGAACAAAAACTGGAATAAAAAACGATCAAAAAGACAAATGTAAATAAAAATGGTATCTCTGAAAACATCATCTTGTCCCACAACAATCTGCTCTACAGCTCCATCAGTGGAAAAATAAAAAAGCTATAGCTCTCAGAATACAGCCATGCAAAATAATTATTTTTTCTGCAAAATAGTTTTTATTGTGTAAAAGCGCCAAAACATAAAACATGATATAAATGTGGTACTGCTGTAAACGCACTGACCAGAATAATAAAGCTGCCTTATTAATTTAAGCACACGCAGGACAGCAATAAATAAAAAAACTATAAATACAATTCCTGAATTGGTTGTTTTTGTTCATTCTGTCTCCAAAAAATCAGAATAGAAAGCGATCAAAAAATGTCATATACCTGAAAATGATACCAATAAAAACGTCAACTCGTCCCGCAAATAACACTCACACTACATTACATGCATATACTCACATTTAATAAAAAAATATAGATGAGAATGCTTCTTTAACAGGTACATACCTCTTAATGAATCGATTGAAGGGCGAAGTGGCGTGCATCTCCGTATGCTCCTCACCACAAATATTCCGCCACTCAACTTTTGAAGCCTGCTGGAACGTAAAGAGGTTTTACAGGGATAGGACCATCCTGATTGGGTACACCTTGTCGTGGTGGGATAATTTTTACGCTTTTTTTTATCAAAATAATGTCAACTAAGTACCCTGTGTTATTTACATGTACTATTACCATTTACTTATTTACTTACTGCAGGTTATTTGCTCATTTTGTTTTTTATCCTAGGTTACGATTGTTAATGGCCACTCCATAAATGTGCACCTACACATTGCACCTATACCAACATATCTTCCAACTCATTTCTTTAGAATTGTATAAGTAGAAATTGTGTAAACATGATATTAACCCCTTCACCCCCGTGGCGATTTTCTGTTTTTCATCTTTTTATTTTACTCCCCTTCTTCCCAGAGCCATAACTTTTTTATTTTTCCACCAATATGGCCATGTAAGGGCTTGTTTTTTTGCAGGAGGAGTTTTACTTTTAAATGACACCATTGATTTTACCATATAGTGTTCTGAAAAATGGGAAAAAATTCCATGTGTGGTGAAATTGCAAAAAAAGTGCAATTCCACAATTGTTTTTTTAATTTACCATATTCACTAAATGCTAAAACTGACCTGCCTTTATGATTCTCCAGGTCATTACAAATTTGCAGATACCAAACATGTATAGGTTCTTTTTTATTTAAATGGTGAAAAAAAATCCAAAGTTCATAAGAATATATATTCAGCTCTGGCTGGGAATAGCACGCGTGCTGGGTCACGCGTGCAATAGATTTTAAGTGCAATAATTACAAGTGCAGTTAGACCATGGCCGGAAGCTGTTAATCCACTCTCCTCTCTTCTTCTTCACACAGGTATTTAATCCATCCATCCGTTTGTGTGCTGTCTGATAAGTGTGAACAGAGTCATATTCTCTAGCAACATTTTTCCATGGTATTTAATCCATCCATCCGTTTGTGTGCTGTCTGATAAGTGTGAACAGAGTCATATTCTCTAGCAACATTTTTCCATGGTATTTAATTGTTTGGTCCTGCATCTTTTTGTCTTTTTGTTTTGTTTCTATTTTAAAATGTTCAAAGCCTTCTCTTTCACTGGTTTATGGCCTCTGTGTTTATCTTACATAGCATTGCCTGCTCTAGCCCAGTGCTAATTAGCTAATTACTCAGTTTGTCCAACTGGTGCTGGCCTCTAGCAGACATTTCATTTCATATATATTCAGCTCTGGCTGGGAATAGCACGCGTGCTGGGTCACGCGTGCAATAGATTTTAAGTGCAATAATTACAAGTGCAGTTAGACCATGGCAGTTGGACAGGGCAGGAGACAGGTAAGGTGCATAAAATTTTCATACAAACATGCTTCTTGGTCAGTCATAGTGCATTATGCATTAGTCTTATCAATCTGCTTTTTATTTGTTTTCACTTCTGCTTTCTCTCAACTCACCCGCCCTTCAAAACATTCTGTGCACTCTCTCTATATCAGCCCCTCCCTTCTCCCCTCTCCCATGTATAACTCTGAGGCTCTACTGACATTCCTCACCCACTGCAAACCATCCTCTACCTCCATACAGCATTCAAAACGTTCATACAAATCATTAGACCACCTGATCTTTCTCTTCTTTCTCCTTTTACTAGTCGCAGGTGACATCTCCTCCAACCCTGGGCCCCCCTCCACTAGCGTACACCACTCTCCTCCAGCTGCATATAGAAACCCTGCTAATCTTATTAACGTTCAGTGCATGCCCTCTCCTATTGATTTCCATTGCGCTCTCTGGAACGCACGGTCTGTGTGTAACAAACTAACTTACATCCATGATTTTTTCCTCTCTAATTCTTTTAACCTTCTGGCTATCACAGAAACCTGGATTCAGCAGCTAGACACCACCGCTGCTGCTGCTCTCTCGTTTGGTGGGCTGAAATTTTCACATACCGCCAGACATGGCAACAGACAGGGTGGAGGTGTTGGTCTGCTCCTTTCCTCACAATGTGCTTTCCAGGTCATCCCCCCGGTTCCCTCACTTATGTTTCCTTCCTTTGAAGTCCACACCATCAGACTCTTTAAACCCTTCTCCCTGTGAGTGGCAGTCGTGTATCGCCCTCCAGGCTCCGCCCGCCAGTTCTTGGATCACTTTTCCACCTGGCTTCCTCACTTTCTATCCTGTGACATCCCCACCCTCATCATGGGCGACTTTAACATCCCATCGATGACCCCCTCTCCCAATCTGCCTCTCATCTACTTTCTCTAACTTCTTCATTCCGTCTCTCACAGTTTACGAATTCTCCTACCCATGAAGACGGGAACACTCTGGACCTGTTTTTTTCCAGTCTCTGCTTGCTGGATGACTTTACCAACTTCCCTCTCCCGCTCTCGGATCACAACCTTCTCTCCTTCTCTGTTAAGAATTGTCTCCTCACCCGGGACACCCCCACTTACCACACTTATAGGAATACACGTACCATTAATACCCAGCAGCTTATGGACAATCTCCACACATTTTTAGCCCCCATCTCCTCCTTCTCCTGTCCAGACTTGGCATTGTCACACTACAACAATACACTGAAGAGCGCCCTAGATGAAGCAGCTCCTTCTACTCGCAGAAAGATCCGACACAGACAACGGCAGCCCTGGCACACGATGCAAACACGCTTTCTTCAACGTTGCTCGAGGTGTGCTGAGCGTCAGTGGAGAAAATCTCTTTTAGCAGAGGACTTCATCCACTATAAATTCATGCTCAAAACCTATAACTCTGCCCTTCATCTGGCCAAACAATCCTACTTCACCACCCTCATCACTTCAATGTCCAACAACCCAAAACGACTTTTCGAAACCTTAAACTCCCTCCTGAAACCTAAAGCACAGGCCCCCACCACCAACCTCAGCAGTGAGGATCTGGCCACTTATTTCTTGGAAAAAATCAACCACATCCATCAGGACATCTCAGCCCAATCTCCTCAGTGCCTGGATCCCCTTCCCTACTGCACTTCAAGCTCACTAGCCATCTTTGAGCCTGTCACAGAAGAAGAGGTTACCCAGCTCCTCGCTTCTTCTCGGCCTACAACCTGCAACAGTGACCCCATTCCTTCACATCTCCTGCAGTCCCTCTCACCGGTGGTCACCACTCACCTGACTAAAATATTTAACCTCTCTCTTTCGTCAGGTATCTTTCCCTCATCATTTAAACATGCCATCATAACCCCTTTACTTAAAAAGCCATCCCTGGACCAGAACTGCACTGCTAACTATAGACCTGTCTCTAATCTTCCCTTCATCTCTAAACTCCTGGAACGCTTGGTCCACTCCCGTCTAATCCGCTATCTCTCAGATAACTCTCTCCTCGACCCTCTACAATCTGGTTTCCGCTCCTTACACTCCACTGAAACTGCCCTCACTAAAGTCTCTAACGATCTACTAACAGCCAAATCCAAAGGTCACTGCTCCCTGCTGATTCTCCTGGATCTCTCTGCAGCATTTGACACTGTGGATCACCAGCTCCTCCTCACTATGCTCCGCTCTATAGGCCTCAAGGAAACCGTTCTCTCCTGGTTCTCCTCCTACCTCTCTGACCGCTCCTTCACTGTATCTTTTGCCGGCTCCTCTTCCCCTCCTCATCCCCTTACTATCGGGGTTCCTCAGGGCTCAGTCCTAGGCCCCCTCCTCTTCTCTCTATACACTGCCCCTATTGGACAAACAATCAGCAGATTTGGGTTCCAGTATCATCTCTATGCTGACGACACCCAACTATACACTTCTTCCCCTGACATCACCCCTACCCTAATACAAAACACCAAGGATTGTTTATCTGCTGTGTCTAGCATCATGTCCTCCCTCTATCTCAAATTGAATCTCTCCAAAACTGAACTTCTTGTGTTTCCCCCCTCTAGTAACCTAACTCTACCTAATATCGAAATTACCTTGGAGGGGTCAACCATAACTCCCAAGCAGCACGCCCGCTGCCTTGGGGTCATATTCGACACTAACCTTTCCTTTACTCCCTATATCCGATCACTCACTCGCTCTTGTCACCTGCATCTTAAAAACATCTCCAGAATCCGACCTTTTCTCACTTTGGAAACTGCTAAAACTCTTACTGTCGCTCTTATTCACTCTCGTCTGGACTGCAACTCTCTTCTGATCGGTCTCCCTTTTACCAAAATTTCCCCTCTCCAATCTGTCCTGAATGCGGCAGCCAGGGTCGTATTTATGTCCAGCCGCTTCACCGATGCCTCCACCTTGTGCCAGTCATTACACTGGTTACCCATTCACTACAGGGTCCAATATAAACTCATTGCTCTCACCCACAAAGCTCTCTACAGTTCTGCACCACCGTATATCTCCTCTCTCATCTCAGTCTATCGTCCTACACGTGCCCTCCGTTCCACAAATGACCTAAGGCTAACATCCCCCATAATCCGAACCTCACACCTCCGTCTCCAAGACTTCTCTCGTGCTGCACCAGTTCTCTGGAATGCTCTACCCCAGACGATCCGATTGATGCCTAGCCCCGATGTCTTCAAGCGCGCTTTAAAAACCCATCTCTTTAAACAAGCCTACCACCTCAACTACTCAGTAAACTAACTTTCCCCTGTTCCCTCCAAAATACTATTCAGAATCTGCACCCTACTGTTCATCTGTTTCTACACCCTCCATGCACTCGATAACTGCACTCGGTAATTGAGTATTGCACTTTAACATACAGGCTGATGACCGGATCATACAGCTTTATATGATAATCCCGACTTATTATAATAGCCAGACCTGAAATAACAAGCACTTTCCACCTATTGTGTCCCCCCATTTCCATGTAGATTGTAAGCTTGCGAGCAGGGACCTCACTCCTGATGTAACTGTTAAACTGTCTCACCTTGTATTGAATTTATTGTTTGTACATGTCCCCACTTAATTGTAAAGTGCTGCGGAATATGTTGGCGCTATATAAATAAAAATTATTATTATTATTATAAGAAAAAGAAAAAAAATCAGCATTTTCCGAGACCTGTATCGTCTCCACTTTTCGGGATATGGGGCTTATTTTTTGAGCATGGAGCTGACGTTTTTATGGATATTATTTTGGGGTAGATATGATGTTTTGATTGTCCGTTATTGCATTTTATTACAGTTTTGTGGAGGCCCAAAAAACGCAATTGTGGCATTTCAATTTTTTTCTCGTTACTTAGTTTAATAATTGGATTAATTTACTTTACATTTTGATTGATTGGACATTTCTGAATGCAGTGATACCAAATATGTAGTGATGAGTGAATGTGCTCACCACTGCAAGGTACTCGCTCGAGCATCACTGTGCTTGACGAGCTCGGCGAGTATTTCCAGGTTGCTCAGGTGGGAACTCGGGTCCCCTCCCTGTATGTTTGGTGCTCTTTAGAAAGTCAATGAACATGCAGGGATTTCCTGCCATGCACTGTAATGCCGTAGCCATGTTGGTACATTAGTGCATGGTACATGGGCATTACAGTGATTGGCTGACCGTACAGCATCATCAGGTCTATATAAGACCTGGCGCCGCCCGGAATCAGGCATAGTAGGGAGAGGTGCTGCTGCGTCAGGTAGAGATTTGCATTTTTATAGTTAGTATAGGTATTCCACAACATATACATATATATATCCAAGTGAACTAACAGTCCTTCTGAGGACTAATCCAGTTGCATATATTCAGTGGTGATAGCAGGAGTTAGGCAGGGAGGCAGGGTATGTGGCAGACTGCAGTGCATATAGTGCAAGAGGGTCCATTGAACGTCCTGTTAGTATAGGTATTCCACAACATATATACATATATATATATATCCATCTGAACTAACAGTCCTTCTGAGGACTAATCTAGCTGCATATACACTGTGTGCCGAATTATTAGGCAAGTTGTATTTTAGAAGATTATTTTTATTATTGATCAACAACTATGTTCTCAATCAACCCAAAAGACTCATAAATATCCAAGTTTAATATTTTGGAAGTTGGAGTGTTTTTTTTTTAGATTTGGCTATCTTAGGAGGATATCTGTTTGTGCAGGTAACTATTACTGTGCAGAATTATTAGGCAACTTAATAAAAAACAAATATAATCCCATCTCACTTGTTTATTTTCACCAGGTAAACCAATATCAGTGCACAAAATTTAGAAATAAGCATTTCTGACATGCAAAAACAAAAAGCAAAAAAATTAGTGATCAATATAGCCACCTTTCTTTATGATGACACTCAACAGCCTTCCATCCATAGATTCTGTCAGTTGCTTGATCTGTTTTCGATCAACATTACGTGCAGCAGCCACCAGAGCCTCCCAGACACTGTTCCGAGAGGTGTACTGTTTTCCCTCCCTGTAGATCTCACATTTTATGATGGACCACAGGTTCTCTATGGGGTTCAGATCAGGTGAACAAGGGGGCCATGTCATTATTTTTTCTTCTTTTAGACCTTTACTGGCCAGCCACGCTGTGGAGTATTTGGATGCATGTGCTGGAGCATTGTCCTGCATGAAAATCATGTTTTTCTTAAACGATACCGACTTTTTCCTGTACCACTGCTTGAAGAAGTTGTCTTCCAGAAACTGGCAGTAGGTCTGGGAGTTGAGCTTCACTCCATCCTCAACCCGAAAAGGTCCCACATCTTTGATGATACCAGCCTATACCAGTACCCCACCTCCACCTTGCTGGTTTCTGAGTCAGAGTGGAGCTCTCTGCCCTTTAAAGATCCAGCCTCTGGCCCATCCATCAGGCCCATCAAGAGTCCCTCTCATTTCATCAATCCATAAAACCTTTGAAAAATCAGTCTTAAGGTATTTCTTGGCACATTCTTGACGTTTTATCTTATGTTTCTAGTTCAAAGGTGGTCGTTTTTCAGCCTTCCTTACCTTGTCCAGGTCCCTGAGTATCGCATACCTTGTGCTTTTTGATACTCCAGTAACGTTGCAGCTCTGAAATATGGCAAAACTGGTGGCGAATGGCATCTTGGCAGCTTCACTCTTGATTTTTCTCAATTCATGGGCAGTTATTTTGCGCCTTTTTTGGCCAACATGCTTCTTGCGACCCTGTTGGCTATTTGCCATGAAACGCTTGATTTCTCGGTGATCACGCTTCAAAAGTTTGGAAATTTTAAGACTGCTGCATCCCTCTGCAAGACATCTCACAATTTTGGACTTTTCAGAGCCCGTCAAATCTTTCATCTGACCCATTTTTCCAAAGGAAAGGAAGTTGCCTAATAATTAAGCACACTTTATGTAGGGTGTTGATGTTATTAGTCAACACCCCTCCTCATTACAGAGATGCACATCACCAGATTTACTTAATTGGTAGTTGGCTCTCAAGCCTATGCAGCTTAGAGTAGGACAACATGTATAAAAAGTATCATGTGATCAAAATACTCATTTGCCTAATAATTGGGCACACAGTGTAATCAGTGCTAGGCAGACAGGCAGTGTATGTGGCAGACTGCAGTGTATGATACAGCACAAGAGGGTCCATTGAACTTCCTGACTGCTGCTGCTGTAATAATTACAGATATTTGTAGTTGTGACGCCCTCGCCCTCCCTGGGAAATGGGGTTACTCAGAGCCGGGTCAGTGTAGGTGTTGCGGGGGATGCAGTCGTGGCCTAGACACGTTCCGTGCCCAGGGCTGTCACATGAAAATAATGGGCTTTTTTAGGATGAGTGGTTTGCTCGACTACGCCACCTGTGGTTTCTGGTGAGGGCCACCAGCGCTGCAACAGTCCACTGAGGCTGGTGTTATGGGCAGCTAAGATGGGACGGCTCCCCACAGGCAGAGCAGGTCTCAGGACAGTGTGAGAAGGGATGGTGGTTGCGGTGCCGCGCAGGAAATAACAGGCTGAGGCGGTTTGTGAAGTCATCCGGTTCTTTACTCACTTTAGATGAACTTTAACCGCAAAGCTTCTCTCTGCTACACACGGCGTACTGCGGCCACCAGGAAGGGGGTTCAGCACTTCCCAGGTAGATCAGGAGCACCCGTCGAGACCCCTCTGGTGTGTGTTCCTCTCCTTGGTAAGTTCTCCCACTGTCTTCTCCTGACTGTGTGTGGTTCGAACGTGGTGTAAGGCCGGGTCCCACTGGATAAACGCAGTGTGAGAGTTACAGGTGGCGACACCGCTCCATGCGTATCCCCCTGGGATCCACTAAGCCTTCGGGCTTTTCTGACTGAGACGTGAAGTAACAAAGTCAGATATCGGGGGCCGGTCACCCCTCTTGCAGCAGGAATTCCTCTGACTAAGCCAGAATAAAGAATACAGGTGGCAACTCCGCTCCGTCCGTATCCCCTGGGATCCTTTTGCCTGTGGAGCCTATCTCCTCTGCTCCTCTCCAAGGCCTTCTTAGGTCAGGACCTTGACCGGGTAGAGACAGTGGTTAACTCTGACCCGCTCCTCGTCTCAAGGCCAGAGTACGAGGACCGCGAACCTTCCACCAGCTACAGACTCTTGCTGGACCCTGACAGAAGACCACAATCAAAGACCTTGAACTAAAGATGGCCGTAGATTAAATATGAATCAATAAGTGTTTCCTAAAAGTGTGTCCTCCATCCTCACCCACTACATGGTTCCCCCTATCTTTGGTTCCCCCATCTCCTCTATCCCCGGCCTGGTCAGAACCCTGGTGCATTAAGGCCCCCTACAGGACAGGAGTGGTGTAGTGTTGAGTGGTAAAGTAGGGTCCTGGGTGATGCTCCATCCTTACCTGGAAGAGGAGATACCACACCTCTATCTGTGGTGCAGTACCCCTGTGGCGACTGAACCCTCATGGGCGCAACATAGACATAGCCCCAGATATCAGGGGCCAGGGAAAATTTTTTTTAGATCTTAATCCTGGTTATTTGCTTAACCCCTTTCTGACTCAGGGCGTATTAGTACGCATCTGTGCCATGGGCCTTATGGGCCTGATACGTATTAATATGCCCTGGCGATTTCGCCCGCACACAAGCGGTGTGGGCGAGATCGCCGCTGGGTGTCAGCTGATTGTCACAGCTGACACCCTGTGCTATGTGCAGGGAGCGGTCCCGCACCGCTCTCAGCACATTAACCCCCAAAATGCTGCGATCAAAATCGATCGCAGCATTCCAGTGGCAAGAGGAGGTAAGTGCGATACTTACCTTCTCTACCGGTGTCCAGCGGCGTCTGAATCCGGTCCTGGATGTTGCCATGGTGACCGGACGTCATCATGACAACATCTGGGTCGCCAGCAGGCAGAAAGTTGCTTTGGTCATGCGCAGTGCACAACCAAAGTAACTTCTCCCTGTGCAGCGCTGACAGGTTGCATGGCATAGGGAGCTGCTGCTCTCTATGCCATGCAGGTGATCAGGCTGCAAAAAGTGAAAGTCCCATAGTGGGACAATGTGAACAAGTAATAAAAATGTCAGAAAGTGAAAAAATAAAATAAAAAAAAAGATTGTAAAAATATTTAAAAAAAAATGAAAAAAAAAATAATAAAAAAATATATATATTGTACCCAGAAATAAATAATCTTATGAAAAAAAAAATTAAACCAATAAAAGTACACATATTTGGTATCGCCGCGTCCGGAACGACCTGACCTATAAAACTGTCCCACTAGTTAACCCCTTTAGTGAACACGGTAAAAAACAAAAAACAAAACATAAAACGATGTTTTATCATCATACCGCCAAACAAAAAATGGAATAAAACGCGATCAAAAAGGCGAACGTAGATAAAAATGGTACCACTGAAAACGTCATCTTGTCCTGCAAAAAACAAGCTGCAATACAGCTCCAACAACAGAAAAATAAAAAAGTTATAGCTCTCAGAATAAAGCGATGCAAAAACAATTCTTTTTTCTATAAAATAGTTTTTATTGTGTAAAAGCGCCAAAATATAAAAAAAAAATAAAAAAAAATGCGGTACCACTGTAAACGTACTGACCCAAAGAATAAAGCTACCTTATCAATTTTACCACACGCAGAATGGCATAAAAAACAAAACAAAAAAACAATTCCTGAATTGTTGGCTTTTGTTTACTCTGCCTCCCAAAAATCGTAATAGAAAGCGATCAAAAAATGTCATTTGCCCGAAAATGATACCGATAAAAACGTCAACTTGTCCCACAAAAAACAAGCTGTCACATGACTCTGTCAGCTGAAATATGGAAAAATTATAGCTCTCAAAATATGGCGAAGCAAAAACCAGTCTTTGCAAAAAAATGCTTCTTTTAGTGTGTGACAGCTGTCAATCATAAAAACCCAATATGAATCTGGCATCGCTGTAATTGCACCGACCTGAAGAATAACATTGTCTAATCACTTATACCACACGAGGAACTGCATAAAAAATAAACTTTAGGGTTAGAGTTGTGCTAGGGTTAGGGTTGTGCTAGGGTTGTGCTAGGGTTTGGGTTAACATTGGGCTAGGATTAGGGTTGGGCTAGGGTTGGGGTTGGGCTAGGGTTAGGGTTGGGCTAGGGTTAGGGTTAGGCTAGGGTTAGGCTAAGGTTAGGGTTAGGCTAGGGTTAGGGTTAGGCTAAGCTTTGGGTTGGGGTTGGGACTTTTTCAGAAGTAAAGAAAAAAAAAATGATGACGATATGGCGACTAGTGAGCGCAAGTTCTCGCTACTTGAGTTTGCATCGGGTGCTTGGGTATGCACCGAGTATGGCGGGTGCTCAAGTGACATGCTCGAGTCTCCTCCCCAAATGTTTTGCAGCTGTTAAACAGCCAAAAAAACCTTGCGGTGATTGCCTGCCATGCAATAGCGATCCCAGCATGTTTTTTTTGGGGTGTCTAATAAAAAAAACATGCGGGGTAGGGACTCGAGCATGTCACTTGAGCACCCGTGATACTTGGCGCATACCCTAGTACCTGATGCAAACTCAAATAGCGAGCACTTGCATTCAAGACTAATGACAACTTATTCAATATGATGACCTAATGTTATCAAATTCTGTGTCGTACCTCTGGGTTCAAAATGTTCACTATACCCCTTGATAAAATCCTGGAGGGGTGTAGCTTCCAGAATGGGGTCACTGGGGGGAGGGTGGGGTGGTTTCCACTATTTACGCACATCAGGGACTCCCCAAACGCATCCTGTTACCCTTGTGAAAATGCAAAATTGGGGGCTGAAAAACATTTTTGCTGAAAAAATGTGAAAATGTTATTTTTACGGCTCAATGTTATAAACTTCTGAGAAGCACCTGGGGGTTCAGGATGCTCGCCACACATCTAGATAAGTTCCCTAAGGGGTCTAGTTTCCAAAATGGTGTCACTTGTGGGAGGTTTCCACTGTTTAGGCACATCAGGGGCACATCCGCTAATTATTCAAGCAAATTTACATTCAAAAAGTCAAATGGTGCTCCTACCCTTCCGAACTCTGCCGTGCGTCCAAACAGTGGTTTTCCCCCACATATGGGGAATCGGCTTACTCAGGAGAAATTGCACAACAAACTGCATGGTGCAATTTCTCCTGTTACCCTTATGAAAATGCAAAATTGGGGACTGAAAAACATTTTTGTTGGAAAAATGTGAAAATTTTGTTTTTACGGCTCAATGTTATAAACTTCTGTGAAGCACCTGGGGGTTCAAGGGGCACACCACGCATCTAGATAAGTTCCCTAACTGGTCTAGTTTCCAAAATAGTGTCACTTTTGGGGGGTTTCCACTGTTTAGGCACATCAGGGGCTCCCCAAACGCAACATGGCGTCCGCTAATTATTCAAGCAAATTTTACATATAAAAAGTCAAATGGCGCTCCTTCCCTTCCGAACCCTGCCGTGCGCCAAAATAGTGGTTTTCCCCCACATATGGGGTATCGGCTTACTCAGGAGAAATTGCAAAACAAATTGCATGGTGCAATTTCTCCTGTTACCCTTATGAAAATGCAAAATTGGGGTCTGAAATACATTTTTGTTGGAAAAATGTGAAAATGTATTTTTACGGCTCAATGTTATAAACCTCTGTGAAGCACCTGGGGGTTCAAGGTGCTCACAACACATCTAGATAAGTTCTCTAAGGGGTCTAGTTTCCTAATTAGGGTCACTTGTGGGGGGTTTCCACTGTTTAGGCATATCAGGGGCTCCACAAACGCAACATGGTGTCCGCTAATTATTCAAGCAAATTTTACATTCAAAAAGTCAAATGGCGCTCCTTCCCTTCCAAACCCTGCCGTGCGCCCAAACAGTGTTTTTCCTCACATATGGCGTATCTGCGTGCTCAGGGGAAATTGATCAACAAATTTTGGGCTCCATTTTTTCCTGTTACCCCTGCGAAAATAAATTTTTTTTTGTCTAAAGTAACATTTTTGTGAAAAAAGTTAAATGTTCATTTTTTTCTTCCACATTCAAAAAATTCCTGTGAAGCACCTGAAGGGTTAATAAACTTCTTGAATGTGGTTTTGAGCACCTTGAGGGGTGCAGTTTTTAGAATGGTGTCACTTTTGGGTATTTCTGTCATAAAGGCCCCTCAAAGTCACGTCAAATGTGATGTGGTCGCTAAAAAAATGGTTTTGTAAATTTTGTTGTTAAAATGAGAAATCGCTGGTCAACTTTTAACCCTTATAGCTCCCAACTAAAAAAAAATTTTTTGTTCCAAAATTGTGCTGATGCAAAGTAGATATGTGGGAAATGTTATTTATTAACTATTTTGTGTGACATATCTATAAGGGCATAAAAATTAAAATTTTGAAAATTGCAAAATTTTCGCCAAATTTCCGACTTTATGACAAATAAGCGCAAGTGATATTGAAGAATTGTTACCACTATCATGAAGTACAATATGTCACGAATAAACAATCTCAGAATCAGGGGGATCCGTTGAATCATTCCATAATAATTACATCATAAAGTGACAGTAGTCAGAATTGTAAAAATTGGCCTGGTCATTAACGTGCAAACCACCCTCGGGGGTAAAGGGGTTAAAAAGCAATCCAGAGTACACCATTTTCTGCTCCATTTGCTTGTTCTCACTGCAGAATAAAGCCAGATCTGTTCCATATTTCAGTGATAAAAATCCAGAAATTAAAACTGAACGTGGAAAATATTGGCCTCCTTTTCCATTCTGTTGCAGTGTGTCGGTCAAGCTATTCACACTAGGTGTCTGTGAAGAATAGTATTAGTAAATTACAGGCCTGCTATTTAAAACCATGGTTCTCTGTCAGACATATCACCTATAAGACTGTTTCAAAATCAGACATTTCTTCCATTTCCATTCTGTTGCAGTGTGGTGGTCATGCTATTCACACTAGGTGTCTGTGAAAAATACTATTAGCAAATTACAGGACTGCTATTTAAAACCATGGTTCTCTGTCAGACATAACACCTCTAAGAATGTTTCAAAATCAGCCATTTCTTCCATTTTCATTCCGTTGCAGTGTGTCGGTCAAACTATTCACACTAGGTCTAGGTGTACAATAGTTGTTACGGATCCGGGTGGTGGAACCTCTGAGCTGAGATGCAAGGAGGGACCAGAGGGCCATAACTAAGTGCCAACTTGGACCGATCCTGGCCACACAGCGGCTTAATCGACTCCGTGAACCATGGAGGGGCCCGGCAGGTGGACCAGGTGCCACTCTGGGACCCACCTTGTGTGAGAGCAGGCGACTCCCACGGGTTAGATGGCTGAAGCTGACAGGTAAAGTGGATGGGCACGAGAGGTAGCCTGACGGGTGATTCGGGTAGGCAAGCAGGCGGGCACAGCAGGTAGCCAGACAGGTGATCCGGGTAGGCAAGCAGGCGGGCACAGCAGGTAACCAGACAGATGATCCAGGTAGGCAAGCCAGCGGACATGGCAGCTAGACAGGCTGGCGGGCACGACTGATAGATAGGTGCTGCTGGAGGAGGCCGGACCGGGACCGCGCTGGTGAGGGGAACGGCGTCTCTGCCCGGCAGGAGGCAGAGACGCCGACGCTACAGTACCCCCCCTTTACGCCCCCTCTTCTTTAAGTCCGCAAGAAATTTTTCAAGAAGACGAGGGGCATGAATGTTCTCCTTGGGCTCCCAAGATCTCTCCTTAGGACCAAACCTCTTCCAATCCACAAGAAAGAAAGTCTTTCCTCTTACCCTCTTGATGGCCAAAATGTTCTCTACCTCAAAAACGTCCTTAGCTGAGACTGGAGCTGGAGTGGTACCTGGATCATCAGAGAAAGAATTAAGGACAACCGGTTTGAGGATAGACACGTGAAAGGAGTTGGGGATCCGTAAGGAGGCCGGGAGTTTCAGCTTGTAAGCTACTGGATTTATTTGGTTCAGAATCTCAAACTGCAGACCCAACTTGTATGATGGTGTCTTGAGACGGACATATTTGGAGGAAAGCCAGACCTTGTTTCCTGGACGGAATTGAGGCGGATCCAGACGTCTTGTATCAGCATGCTTCTTCATCCGCTCGGAGGACTGAAGGAGAGCAGATCTAGTGTCTTCCCAAATCATAGAAAATTCACTGACGAGAGACTACGCGGCAGAATTGTCCACTGAAGCGGAGATGGGAAGCGGAATCCCGGGATGTTGACCATAGACCAAAAAAAATGGAGACTTAGCAGAAGACTCACTCACATGGTTGTTATAGTCAAACTCGGCCCAGGGCTGGAGCTCAATCCAATCGCTTCAGTGAGCGTTGACAAAGTGCTGTAGAAAACTGGTAAGGATCTGATTGATACGTTCCACTTGACCATTGGACTGAGGATGATAGGCCAAGAAAAATCTAAAGAGACATCCAGCAGCTTGCACGTGGCTCTCCAAAAGACAGAAGTGAACTGAACTCCTTGGTCCGAGACAATGTGGAGGGGTAAGCAATGGAGACGGAAGATGTGATGCGTGAAGTCCTTAGCCAGCACAGGTGCAGATGGAAGACCAGGCAGAGGAATGAAGTGAGCCATCTTGGAGAAGCGGTTGGCAACCACCCAAATGATAGTACAACCGGCTGATACAAGAAGATTCGTGATGAAATCCATTGCAATATGTTGCCACGGAGTGGAAGGCAAGGGAAGAGGAAGGAGACGACCGGCTGGAAGGTGCCTAGGTATCTTGTTACGGGCTCAAGAGGAACGAGCCATGACAAAATCCGCAACATCCTTGCGCAGGGTGGTCCACCAATAGTGCCGGGCAATGAGCTGAAGTGTCTTCCTCTGGCCGGCATGGCCAGCCAGTTTGGACGAATGGCCCCAGAGTAAGACCCTCATCCGGTCCTGAGCCTCTACAAAGGTCTTAGCAGGAGGTAGATGCGACAGGTCAAACGGAGCAACAGTCATTATTCTGGAGGGGTCAATGATGTGTAGAGGCTCATCCTCCAGGTCGGAAGACAGAAAAGAGCGGGATAGAGCGTCAGCTTTAATGTTCTTGTCTGCCGGGTGGTAATGGCGATTGAAACAGAATCGAGCAAAGAACAAAGACCATCTGGCCTGACGCGGATTTAGTCTTTGGGCGGTCTGCAAATACGTGAGGTTTTTATGGTCAGTGTAGATGACCACCGGGAGCAGAGCCCCCTCAAGCAAGTAGCGCCACTCCAGCGCTAATTTGATGGCCAGCAGTTCTCAATTCCCTATGGAGTAATTGCACTTGGCCGGAGATAAGAGTTTGGAGAAGAAGCTGCCGGTCACCATTCACCCGGACGAGGATTTCTGGGTGAGCCGTGCTCCGGTGGAAGAGGCATCAGCCTCCAGGAGCAACTGTTTATTGCCATCCAGATGGTGTAGCACAGGAGTGGAGGAGAAGGCTTGTTTAAGAGAGATAAAGGCATTCTCTACCTCAGAAGACTACTCCCTGGGATTTGCTCCCTTACGGATAAGAGCAGAGATGGGAGCTGTCCGGGAGGAGAAATGAGGAATGAAGAGGCGGTAAAATTTAGCGAATCCCAGAAACTGCTGAATAGCCTTCAACCCCTCAGGTCAGGGCCACTTTAAGACGGCAGATACCTTTTCAGGATCCATCCGCAGTCTGGTCTCCGAGATGATATACCCCAGAAATGGTAGGGAGGTCTGCTCAAAGAGGCATTTCTCGTATTTAGCGTACAGGCGATTCCTCCGGAGCATCAGCAGAACCTGACGAACATCCCTCTGGTGAGAGGGCAGATCAGGGGAGAACACCAAGATATCGTCCAGGTACACCACCACGCAGGAATACAGGAGATCTTGGAAGATGTCGTTCACTAACTCCTGGAAGACGGCCGGAGCATTACAGAGACCAAAGGGCATCACGCGGTATTCGTAGTGACCATCCCGAGTTTTGAATGCCATCTTCCACTCGTCTCCCTGGCGAATCTGGACCAGATTGTATGCCCCACGAAGATCGAGCTTAGTGAAGATCTTAGCGCCTTTTAGACGGTCAAACAACTCCGAGATAAGAGGCAGGGGGGTACTTATTTTTGATGGTGATCTGGTTTAGGCCCCTATAGTCGATACAAGGATGAAGAGAGCCGTCTTTCTTTTTGACGAAAAAGAATCCTGCTCCAGCCGGAGAGGTGGATTTCTGGATAAATTCCCTAGCAAGATTTTCTTCAAAGTATTCAGACATGGCACGGGTCTCGGCCAGCGACAAGGGGTAGATTCGCCCGCGAGGAGGTTTAGCACCAGGTATTAGGTCGATGGGGCAATCATACGGCATATGAGGTGGTAGTGTTTCTGCCTCTTTTTTATCAAAGACCTCCTCATAGGGTTAGTAGGGTGCTGGCAGGCCAGGTAGGTAAGCCGGAGTAGACGGGTGTCGAGCAGTACGAACCGGAACCAGACAGGTCTTATGGCATTCCTGACCCCAACAGAGCACCTCACACGAGCTCCAATTCAGGACGGGCTCATGTCTCTGTAACCAAGGCAGGCCAAGCAAGAGGGGGTGAGAGAGCAGGACAGTAAGTAGAAGGAGATCTTCTCCGAGTGCAGCATTCCCACCAGAAATGTTACCGGCTCAGTGACCAACAAGATGGTTTCAGGGAGAAGCTTTCCATCCACAGAGGAAACCGCTAAAGCATCCGCCAGACGTATAGTAGGAATCTGAAAACACTCCACAACAGCCTGTTAAATGAGATTCCCAGCGGCTCCTGAATCCAGATGGGCAGTCTCGAAGAAGCGGGTCTCACCACTGGTAACAGAAACGGACAGAGTCAAGGGCGGAGAGGAAGAACTCTTGCCTAGGACGACCTCTCCGAGTGGTCCTAGACATTGGAGTTTCCCGGTCTCACCAGGCAAGAGTGGATATGATGCTCTATATTGCCACAATAGAAGCAACTCCCCTCGGCATGACGGGTCTCCTGGCGGGACTTGACCATCTTAACTTGCATGGGCTCTGGGGAAGACACCCAGTGGAGTGCAGGTTGCGAGACAGGACTTTGGAGGATGGGAGCGAGGCGCAGAGGTTTCCTCTCATGGGTCATCTCCTTAGCACATTCCAGAAAATGGATGTCAATCCGGGTAGCTAATGACACCAGGTCGTCCAGGGAGGGAGGTATGCCACGACCGGCTAGCTCATCTCTGATCCGTCTGGAAAGGCCCTCCCAAAAGGTGGACACCAGGGCCTCATTGTTCCAGGCAAGTTCAGATGTGAGGGTTCGGAAACGCACGGCGTACTGGCCCAAAGAGAGACTCCCCTGGCGGAGTCGGAGAAGTGAGGAGGCAGTAGAAGATTTTCGTCCGGGCTTATCGAACACCTTCTGGAAAGCCGTGAGGAAAGCCTGGAGATCGGACACCAGAGGATCCCCTCTCTCCCACAGAGGGTTAAGCCACGCCAACGCCTCTCCAGTGAGGTGAGACATGAAGAATGCCACCTTGGCCCGGTCGGAGGTGAACTGGTGTGCCAGGCGTTCAAAGTGCAACCTGCACTGATTTATGAAGCCGCGACATAGGACAGGGTCACCACCAAAACATAGAGTCTCAGAAAGCCAGGGTCCAAAGCCGGATGCCACAGCACCACTGGGTTGAGGTGCCGCCGGAGCGGATGCCTCTTGGCTAGAGGCGGACACAGTCGGGGTGGACAGTGCGTCCAAGCGGGAGTTGACTGTCCGCAGATAGGACAGGATAGTATCCTGTTGGGATCTCTGGCGAGAGACCTCTTGGTACAGGTCCGAGAGCGAAGGAGCCTGGGAGCCACCGGGTTCCATGGCCTGTGCAAACTGTTACGGATCCGGGTGGTGGAACCTCTGTGCTGAGATGCAAGGAGGGACCAGAGGGGCGTAACTAAGTGCCAACTCAGACCAACCCTGGCCACACAGCGGCTTAATCGACTCCATGAACCAGGGAGGGACCGGGCAGGTGGACCAGGTGCCACACTGGGACCCACCTTGTGTGAGAGCAGGCGACTCCCACGGGTCAGATGGCTGAAGCTGACAGGTACAGTGGATGGGCACGACAGGTAGCCTGATGGGTGATCTGGGTAGGCAAGGAGTTGAACATGGCAGGTAGCCAGACAGGTGATCTGGGTAGGCAAGCAGGCGGGCACAGTAGGTAGCCAGACAGGTTATCCGGGTAGGCAAGCAGGCGGGCACAGCAGGTAACCAGACAGATGATCCGGGTAGGCAAGCCGGCGGGCACGGCAGGTAGACAGGCTGGCGGGCACGGCTGATAGATAGGCAGGCGGGCACGGCTGGTAGACAGGCTGGCGGGCACGGCTGCGGGAACGGCTGATAGACATACTAGCGGGCGCGGCTGATAGACAGACTGGTGGGCACTGGAACCTGACGGCTGAGGAGAGTGTTAGCGCACAAACAACAACCTTGCACAGGGACCTCCATTTTGGAGGAGGTGCTTTAAATAGGATTGGTCCTTCGGCCATTAGCCGGGGACTCTTTAGGACGGCGTGCACGGCCCCTTTAAGAGTGGGGGAGCACGCGTGCCCTAAGCACAGTACCCAGGAAGCTGCACGAAGCAGCAGCAGGGTTGCTGGAGGACGCCGGACCGGGACCACGGCGGTGAGGGGAACGGCGTCTCTGCCCAACAGGAAGCAGAGACGCTGACGCTACAATAGTATTAGTAAATTACAGGCCTGCTATTTAAAACCGTGGTTCTCTGTCAGACATATCACCTATAAGACTGCTCCAAAATCAGACATTTCTTCCATTTCCATTCAGTTGCAGTGTGTCGGTCAAGCTATTCACACTAGGTCTCTGTGTAGAATAGTATTAGTAAATTACAGGCCTGCTATTTAAAACTGTGGTTCTCTGTCAGACATATCACCTATAAGACAGTTCCAAAATCAGCCGTTTCTTCCATTTCCATTCTGTTGCAGTGTGTCGGTCAAGCTATTAACACTAGGTCTCTGTGTGGAATAATATTAGAAAATTACAGGCCTGCTATTTAAAATTGTGGTTCTTTGTCAGACGTATCACATATAACTGCGTTCCAAAATCAGCCATTTCTAGTGAACGTGTAAAATATTGTCCTCCATTAAAAATGGGCAAGGTGTGTGGCAAGGGAAGGGGAAGTGGACATGATGGTGATGGTGCATGCAGAGGCCAAGGCTGAGAACATGGCCGTGGGCAAGCTGAAATTGTGCCGAAACAAACACCCACATCTTCTCGCTCGACCTTCCTGTTCCAATTACTAGGGGACCGCCGTACACCACTATTGAACCCAGAGCCGTGTCAAAAGGTTGTTGGTTGGATAGCGGATAATGCTTCCAGTCACTTTGCCACCACCCTGTCTTCCACATGGTCAAGTCTCCGTGAGTCTGGACCGCATATTCCTCACCCTGATCCTCCTTCCTCCCACCATGCCGAGTGCCCGGAGACAACTGATCCCACACTTGGACTCTCTGAAGAGCTGTTCCCTTTTCCATTTGTAGATTCGGGCCTCTCACCCAGCCAGCTTCAAGCGAGTCAAGAGGAGATCACGTGTAGCGATGCCCAAATAATGGAGCAGCAACGGTCAAACGAAGGCGACGGTGGGAAAGTGCAATTACTGTCGCAAGAGGTGGATGATGATGATGATGAGACACAATTGCCAGAAAGTCAGGAGGATGATATAGTGCCTGACCCAACCTGGCAGGGGGACACACAGAGCGAGGACAGCAGCACACAGGGGGAGGGAGGCGTAGCACCACAACGGGCAGGAAGAAGCAGTGTGGTGGCCGCAGACACAAGGCGGGAAAGCTCTCCTCGGAACGCCAACACGACGGAAGTTGCCAGTACAACTTTTAGGCCTTCCCGAGTCTTGTTATTTTTTAGACTCTGCCAATAACCCCAAAAAGGCCATTTGCACCACCTGCCAGGCCAGCATCAGCAGGGGTAGAAAAAGTAGCAACCTGACCACCACCAGCATGATCAGGTACATGGCAGCAAAGCACCCGACTAAGAGGGCCGAACCCCAGGGTCCAGCAACAGTGTCTGCGGGTGACACCACTGCTTGTTCAGCTGTTGTGCATGCACGCCAATCCCCTGTCTATAGCGCATGCCAAGATGCCTCCCGCCCACCTGTCGTTGAACACTCTCAACTAGCACCATCAGCAAGCACGTCCATGTCCTTGTCTCAGCGCAGCATTCAGTTGTCCCTACCCCAGTCCTTAGAACACAAGTACAAATACGCAGCCAATGCCCCACAGGCTACACTACTAAATTCACACATTTCGCAAATGCTTGCGCTCGAAATGTTGCCTTTTAGGCTTGTGGAGATGGAAGCTTTCCGCAACCTGATGGCGGTGGCCGTCCCTCATTTCTCGGTCCCCAGCCACCACTATTTCTCCCAGTGTGCCGTCCCTGCATTACACCAGCACGTGTCCCACAACATTAGACGTGCCTTCAACAGCGCAGTTACTGGGAAAGTCCACCTAACCACGGACATGTGGACAAGTGCTTGTGGGCAGGGACGGTACATCTCGCTGATGGAACACTGGGTTAATATAGTGGAAGCCGGGACCCAATCGGACCTTGGGACAGAACACGTCCTTCCGACGCCGAGGATTGCGGGCCCTGGGTCAATCAGGGTTGCTGCCACATTTTACAGCTCCTGCACCCGCTCCTCCTCCTCTTCAGCCTCCATCTCCAAAATGACCACATCAGTTGCAAGCTGGAAGCACTGCAGCACTGCCTCAGCCAAGCGGCAACAGGCTGTGCTGAAGCTAATATGCTTAGGTGACAAACCGCACACCGCTGAAGTGTTGTGGACAGCTCTGAAAGAGAAGACAGATCTGTGGCTGACACCGCAGACCCTACAGCCAGGCATGGTCATGTGTGACAATGGCCGGAACCTGGTGGCGGCTCTGAGGCGAGGTGACCTCACACATGTACCATGCCTGGCCCATGTGCTTAACCTCATGGTTCAGTGGTTTCTCAAAACCTACCTGGATCTGCCAGAGCTGCTTGTCAAAGTACGCCGCCTGTGTGCCCATTTTAGAAAGTCAGCTATAGCTTCTGCCGCCCTTGCCTTTCTTCAGCAGGGTTTGCAGCTTCCAGCTCACCGACTGATCTGCCATGTCCCCATGCATTGGAACTCTACATTGCAGATGTTGGGAACAATTTGTGAGCAGAAGAGGGCCGTTGTTGACTACCAGCATTAACAAGGCCGTCGGTATTCAGGTCATACTCTACACATAAAACCTCAGGAGTGAACAAGGATGTCAGACATATGTACCAGCTGGCCTGGGACAGCTCATAGAGCTTTAAGTATCACCTCTATGCTGATGACACACAGATCTACTTCTCTGGTCCCGATATCTCCTCCTTACTAACCAGAATCCCAGAATGTCTGTCCGCGATTTCATCCTTCTTCTCCGCCAGATTTGTAAAGCTTAACATGAACAAAACTGAATTCATCATCTTTCCCCCACCTCACTCAGCCTCCCCAACTGACCTATCCATCAAAGTTAATGACTGCCCACTCTCCCCAGTAACACAAGCTCGCTGCCTCGGTGTAACCCTGGACTCTGATCTCTCCTTCAAAGCACATATCCAAGCCCTCTCCACTTCCTGCCGACTCCAACTCAGAAATATCTCCCGGATCCACACATTCCTCAGCAAAGACTCTGCAAAAGCACTAGTGCATGCCCTCATCATCTCCTGTCTCAACTACTGCAACCTCCTGTTCTGTGGCCTCCCTTCTAACACTCTCGGACCTCTCCAATCTATTCTAAACTCTGCTGCCCAACTAATCCACCTGTCCCCCTGCTATCCCCGGTCTCTCCTCTCTGTCAATCCCTTCACTGGATGCCCATTACTCAGAGACTCAAGTTCAAGACCCTAACCTTGGCATACAAAACCATCCAGAACCTGTCTCCTCCATACATCTGTGACCTAGTCTCCCGGTACTTACCTGCACCCAACCTCCGATCCTCACAAGATCTCCTTCTCTACTCCCCTTTTATCTCCTCTTCCCACAATCGCATACAAGACTTCTTCCGTGCATCCCCCCTACTCTGGAACTCTCTATCCCAACATATCAGACTCTCGTCTACTGTGGAAACCTTCAAAAGGAACCTGAAGACCCACCTCTTCCAACAAGCCTACAATCTGCAGTAACCCTTGCTCCACCATACCGCTGCATGACCAGCTCTATCCCCACCTCCTGTATCCTCACCCCTCCCTTGTTGATAGCGAGCCCTCATGGGCAGGGTCCTCTCTCCTCCTGTACCAGTCCCTGACTCATTTTGTTCAAGATTATTGTAAGTGTATTTGCTATGTATACCCCTTTTGACATGTAAAGTGCCATGGAATGAATGGTTCTATAATAATAAATAATAATAATAATACCATCCTCCAAAACTTTGAGGACTCCACCAAGATGGTGAGTGGTGATGACACCATATTTAGCATCACCATCCCGCTTCTCTGTCTTCTGAAACACTCTCTGCTCACAATTAAAGAAGAAGCATTGCAGGCGGAGCACGATGAAATGGAGCAAGGAACAATACAGGGTGATTCCACACAGCCCAGCCTCATCTTATTCCAAAGTGGATTGGGTGACAATGAGGAAGAGGAGGAGGAGGAGGAAGAACAGGAGCTAGTTTTCTGCGCTATAGACGGTACTACCTACACAACTGTTATACTGTCTGTTATACCGTCAGTCATCCTCTTTGTGAGGACACGGAAGTCTTGCTTCCTTGCAGTCTGGCACACATGGCTGAGTTTATGTTAAACACCAAACAAAAAGGTACACTACATGCTGTGTAATCACACGGGTAACTGATAACCTACAAACAATTACACAGCACAACTATATCAAGCAAATACATGATTTTATTCAACAACTAAATAACAAATAAATATAAAAAGGGGCAAAAAAATCCAAACAGGAGGACAACCATATGGGATACACACAGATACTGAGTCTAAACAAGGCAGATGTCTCAATAATTAAATTAATAATGGTATAGCATATATACAGAGACTATAAGCCAAAGAGTATGTAATTTAATCATTATCATAGAGAATTCTCTCTGATGCATAAAAGAAAATTACACCAAAAATACATAAGAAACTGTATTTAAAAATAATAACTAGTAAAGTGTCAGTGCAAATAAATACAGTTAAATAAATAATTAGATCATGTAAAGTGCCAAAGTGCATAAGAGACTACAGACTACAGACTACAGTTTTGGTAACGCAGATAGTTAGGGTAACATACCAAGTACAGGGGGGTATCCCAGACTGACTCCCAACGCGTGTTTCGCCTTGCTGCGGGCTTTGATGAGGGATATTAGAGCTTATTGCGCTGTGGCCTTATATATATGCCAATTCAAATGGCTGTAGAAAAGCATATCAAAGGCAATAGGGGACAGCTGCGGGAAACCGGATGTCGTCATGCATGACTATCGGCGTCATCATCACAGCCGCCCGCCGCGCTCCAATGGGAGCGCTACAGGCGGCAGATATGACGCTGATATGCGTTCCACTGTGGAATGTATAGATGAAATTGGTGCCGGTATGCGCCCCACAGTGTGACGCATGGGCGGATGGCGTGGCAGGGGGCGGATATGGCATCAATATGCATTCCATCATGGAACGCATGTGAGAAAGTAATACTATTATGCGCTCCACAGTGGGACGCATGGGTAAAGGAGACGTGGAATGCACTTAATATTGACACACAGAAACAAGAAATGAAGGAATCCCCGAGTTGTAGTGGGATGCAAGGTACAAGGTAAGTAGTATACAGTATTAAACCTATCGCCATAGTCATCCCAAATGAAAAGAAGAAGGAGGCAAAAACAATAATAACTGAACTGAAGAATAGTGTAAAACAGAAAAAATAAAATAAAATGAAAAAATTAGAAATAAACAAATAATAATGAATAATCAAATGAAATGAAATATTAGTATAAATATGTGGTAGACAGTAACCCATAAACATGAGTAACAGAAAAGCACAAAGAATCATCCACCAAAATTAGTGTATGTATAGCCCCACACTGCATAGCAGCCACCATGCCAATATATAAGTTAATACTAGACAAATATTATGGTTCATCAATTAAATAGAGTACCAGTATATTATTCAAATACATATACTTAACAGGGTACACGGAACATAATAAGGTAATTAATCTTCATGGAAGTGGCCAAAGGTTCAGGAAGATGGAGAACCGTTCATACCAAGTGGTATTGTCAAGATATGATGTCCCCAGATAATTCGCCAAATCTCTGGCATCCATATAAGGCAAGCTCGTCGGCGAAATAACTAAAAAACACAAGAGAAATAAATATAAACAAACATTAAAAAGACATAAAATCAACAAATCATAATGGCAATCAGAGAGTAACAAAAATCAGAGAAACGGGACAAAACTAACTGTCTCATTTAAACCCTGAGGTGATAGTGTATCCAAAACAGTGATCCACCTCACTTCTTTCTGTGCCAAAATTCTTTTCCAGTCCCCCCTCTAACATATACATAGATCCTATCGATCCCTCTTACCTTAAACAGGGAACTATTGCAATTATGGTATTCCTTAAAGTGACGAGGTAGCGTTCTAAGGTCCACTAAATCTGTGCATTCTTTTGCTGCTTCAATATCTAAGTCATGTTCCTTGATACATCTCCGAAACTCACATGTTGTAAGACCGATGTAATATTTATTACAGGGACAGTTAGCGAGATATATAACTCCTGTTGTTTTACAAGTGATTTCATTTTTTGATCTGGAAGAATTGGAAAAGGAATCAGTCTTTACCACATTAGGGCAAGCCATGCATGTCCCACGTGGCTTGCATCCCCATTTTGGTTTCTTGGCATTGAAGATTGTTGTTTGCTCTAATTTGTTAATATAGCTCTTGAACAACATATCTTTTAGGTTTTCCGATTGCAGGTATGTTATGGCTGGATGGTCCGTAATGTAATCAGAAAGAGCAGGATTGATCTTTAAAATATTCCAGTATTTTTCCAAGCAGTGCCACATCTCATCGCTTCTAGAGTTGAAGTTAGATATAAATTTTACAGTCTCTTTTCCTTGCTTACATTTGTGATGATATAAAAGGTAATTTCTTTTGGAGTATTTTGCCCGGCGGTAGCCTCTCTCAATTGACTTCTTTGAGTAGCCACACTCCAAAAACCTGTTTCTAAGATCATAGGATTGTTTCTCAAAGTTCTCATTTTTTGAGCATATCCTTCGCATTCTCAGGAATTGTCCTGTAGGAATGCTTGTAATTAGGTTCTTCGGATGAGCTGACTCAGCGTGCTGTAGCGTATTTGTCTCGCCCAGGGGGATATAGGGGACTCGGTACCCGGGCCTTTTACCTTGTTTAGGATGTCACGGCAGTCGGCTCCCGGGCCCGTACTCTGGGGTCTCTCTTGAAAAGGGGTTTTAGTGTACAGTTTGTCTCGTGACGCCACCTGTGGTTTCCGGTAATAGTTACCGGCACTGCTGCAGACCTCCGGGGGGTGATGGGATGGCAGCTGGGATGTTTCTGCTCCCCACAGGCGGAGCGGGCCCCTGGGGCAGATGGTGATGCTGGGCATTGCAGTGCAGAAGAGAGAGATGGCGCAGCGGAAATAACTGTCGGAGGCAGGGGAGTGCAGTCATCTGAGTTTACTCACAGTTCTGTTCAAGTTCCTCAGGTACACTGTAAGGGTGTGAGCCTCCCAAGTTGCACTGTGTCTACCAGACAAGGGATTCAGCACTTTCTCAAGTATATCAGGAGCGCTTGACGGAACCCCGCTTTCTTTATGTTCCTTACTAGACCGACTTCTCGCGCTGGGTCTTCTCCCTCCTGAAGTCCCTCTGGGTAACGTGGAGTTCCCGGACCTATTTGGAGCCCTTCACGGTGGCTAGGGTGAGTTTGTGGCAACTGCACCATGGAAGTGCAGAAGCCTCCGGTTTTTCCAGCCGAGACCTGGAGTAACACGGCTGGTCCAGGGACCGGTTCCCTTCTTGCGGCCTGATCTCTCTGACACTTGGCAGACTAGGGCGTACGGGTGGCTTCCTGCTCCTTCCGTACCCCTGGGATCCCTTGTGTTACCGGAGCCTTTCTCCTCTGCTCCCCTCCTGGGCCTTTCTTACTAGGCCCCAGTCATGGAGCAAAGCTCCTGAAGAGACTCTGCTCCCCTCCTCTCCTTACTACTCACTGACTGAACTCAAAAAACTCTTCCAACTAAGATGGCTTCCCTATATATACCTCCTTTAATGGTGCTCCCCTACTCTACATCCTCCACCCACACCCACTACTGGTTCCCCCTCTCTTTGGTTCCCCCCACTCCAGCCAGGGACAGGGCAGCAGAAGAAGTGCATAATGCCCTTCCAGCCGGCCTAGAGTAGTGTAGTGTTGAATGCGGGTGTTGAAGTCCTGGGCAGCACTCCCCCCTTACCTGAGAGAAGGAGACACCACACCTCTGGGTGAGGTACAGTACCTCTGTGGCGACTGAACCCCCAGGGGCACCACATATTTGCTGCCGTGGTTTTTCTATAAACATCTGTCTGAACAGTGCCAAGTTCATCAATTTCTAACCTAACATCCAGGAAATCAATATCCTTTTGTCCCGTTTTATAGGTCAAATTAATATTTATTTCATTGGTATTCAGGTCTGTCAAACAGTGTTAGTTCTTCATTATATCCTTGCCACAAAAAGAACACGTCATCTATATTGCAACTCCATGTTAGTACCTTGTCACTATAGGGTAGAGTATCTGATGAAAAAATGTCCCTCTCCCACAGCCCCATGAACAGGTTAGCGTACGAGGGCGCACCAGATGCCCCCATCGCGGTGCCCCGGAGCTGTAGGAAAAGGGACCCATCACAAAGAAAAGTTATGAGTGAGGGCAAATTCTAAAAAAGCAAGAATCAAATTGACAAAAGCACCATCATGATTAGACATTTCCAAGAAGAAATGGGTGGCTCTTAAACCATCAGCATGGTGGATGGACGTGTAAAGTGATTCCACGTCGCAAACCACCACACTGGTGTCATTGTCCACCACCATACCGTCCATTTTCTTTAAGAAATCAGATGTATACTTAAGATGAGATGGCAATGTCTCCACATGTGGGTGTAAGATGTAGTCAATGAAGTGGTAAGTAGGTTCACACATGCTCTGAACTCCAGAGACTATAGGTCTACCTGGTGGATTTTTGATGTTTTTATGAACATTTGGTAGTAAGTATAATACAGAAACCTTAGGGTATTTGTAGTAAAGGGATTCCTTCTCCTTCTCTGTGATCATCCCCATCATCACAGCATTCTATAGAATAGTTAGTAGTTCAGATTGAAACTTAGAGAGGGGATTAAAAGTAAGTTTTTTATAGGTGGACACATAACTCAATTGTCGTTGGGCTTCTTTTTTGTAGAGGGATGAAGGCCATAGTACTACATTGCTCCCTTTCTTGGAAGCTTTTATAGTAATGTTCTTCATCTTTTTCAACTCTTCCAAGGCCATCCATTCACTCCGATTCAGGTTGTCATACGGAAGTGTAGTAGATATTTGTTTAAATTTGGCACTTACCGATTGGTCAAAAAGATCTATGTTGGGATATAACGAGATAGGAGGAAAGCTTTTAGATGACGGAATACCGTTATGAGGTAACCTACCTGATTGGCTATGGGTTTGCTCGTATATTTATTTGTTATTTAGTTGTTGAATAAAATCATACACATGGCTCAGTTTATGTTACTCTGCCTTTCCCGTGACCCTCGCGTTGTCCAAATTTTGGGTGACAGTCATTATTGGGTGGTGACACTTCTAGACCCACGCTACAAGGAATTAAAAAAATTCCCATCTGAAAATGCTGGCGGCAGAGGTCACAGTTCGTTGGGCAACCAAGGAGCACAGGCGAGAGAGACGCAAATGCAATCCAGCAGAGGCAGAGTTCTCGGACAGTTTTCTCAGACCCTCCCATTGCACAAGCCCTGATGCGCGTGGTACTCTTCCAAAGAGGGAAAAGTTGTGGAAGATGCTGAGGGAATACCTTGCCGACCGTACCAACGTCCTCCGTGATTCCTCTGTGCCTTATAATTATTGAGTATCCAAGCTGGACACGTGGCATGAACTGGCTCTCTATGCCTTGGAGGTCCTGGCCTGCCGTAGCATTTTGTCAAAGAGAGTTTTTAGTGCCGCTGGTGAATTATAACCGATAGGCGCATCTGCCTGTCAACTGAAAATGCTGACAGGCTGACTCTTATAAAAATGAACAAGGGCTGGATTGGGCCAGACTTCTCAACACCACCGAATGATAGTGTGGCGCCCCAAGAGTTCAGTTGCCACAGGGGTATTGCACCTCAACCAGAGGTGTGATATTCCACTCCCAGGTAAGGATGGAGTGTGGACCAGGGCTCAGTTAGCTGCATACACACACTCACCCCATTTCCGTGGGACAGCTCGACGGTGCTCCCATTTATGCAGGCATGACTGACTATGTCCTCGGACAGCTCGACGGTGGTCCCATTTATGCAGACACAACTGACCATGTCCCTGGCTGGAGTGGGGAGGGGGGAGAGAACCCAGTGATGTAGGAGCAGTAGGGGACGGTTCTGGAGCATAGGAAGGAGCTCATTGGGTGCAGGTCACCTGAGCTCAGACACAGAGAAGCAGATAAAAGGTGGGAGCCATCTTAAGTCAGAAGAGAGTGGAGAGTGGGAGAGTTCAGTTCTCAGAAGTAGTTCAGCCAGAGAGAGCTGACAGGGAGCTGTGGCTCAGCCTGAGCTCAGCTCCATGAGGCAGGCCTGGAGAGAAGGCCGGGGCCAGAAAGGAGAAGAGGAGAAGGAGAAGGAAGGAAAGAGGAGAGACAGAGGAGAAGAAAGGCTCCAGAAACAATAAGGCAGAGGGGACCATAAGAGAGCAGAATGGACAGCAACCGTTGCAAGCCCGCGTTATATCGAGTGAAGGGTCAGGCCGTGGAAGGGTACCGGATTCCCAAGTTGGTGGAGGTAAATCATCCCTCAACCAAGAACCGGAGGTCGTGATCATTTATTGGTGCGACCCCTTGCTACACCTGCTAGGAAGGCACCACATAGGGTCAGGGAAACTGGCGCCAAGTTTTACCAGAGAACGTCCGAGGCAGCCGGACAGAAGCGTGGTCACTGGTGGGGCATGAGAGGCCTGAGAAAGGATAGAAGGAGGTCCTGTGCCACACTCCTGAGTTGCCTGGGGGGTTGACCGAGCCCCTCACCTGGTGGACGCAGCACGGCCTGGGCAGTCATTGCTGACAGAGGTGACTTGGATATCAACTGTGAGTTAAAGGCCTGAACTGCACCATTGGACTCTGTGTGATTTATGCTGCGCCCGCACCATCACCCCCAGCATCCACCTACACTGCCCTGAGGCAACACTCTTCCCCTTGGGAAGTTGTCCTACCCCTGTGCTACACACCAACACTAGCCTCAGTGGTCTGCCTCGCAGCGGCGGTTATCTCTGACCGCAATCCACCGGTGGCGTAGTCGGACATTCAAAACATTGATAAATAGACTGCCACAATTTGGTCTAACCACCCTGAGCCACGGGATCGGGTTGCCACTACTACCCCCGGCATCGTACAGAAGCCCGGTCCCGAGTGCCCCACGGCCCAGGGGGCAAGTCAATAGCAGCATAACATAAACTCAAATCCAGTTTCTTTTTTTTGGGAGGTCTAACTCTATTCCCATGCACCTCTGTCTTTACACCCAGACATGGGTATAGGCTTCCTGATTTTGTCTATTTGCTCTTGTCCTCCTCCTTCTCCGCATACTCATCCTCCACCACCATATCACCACCATATGTACAATATCTACGTCTCTTGCAAGGGGCATTGGAGTTCCTCTAAATTTTTGGCAGCCGTTGCTTCACTGCATAGATAAACAGTATGGGAGACACACTTCCTAATAATGGGAACATTGTTTTCAGGAGACCCTCTGACCTCTACATCTCTTGCAAGGGGCATTAGAGTGCCTCCAAATTTTTGACAGCCATTGCAGTCACTGCATAGGCAAACAGTATGGGAGACCCTCTCCTTTCTAATGGGAATATGTCATTACTGAGGCCCACCTTTATGTGTCTTTATATTGTTAGTGAGGTTTTTCCTAAATTTTGGCAGCCGTTGGACTCACTGCACAGCCTATAACTGAATAGCAGACCCTCTTCTTTCTAATGGGAACATGTTGTACTCATTACTGTGGCCCAGCTCTATGTGTCTTTAAATTGTTAGTAGGGTTTTTCCCAAATGGTGGCAGCCCTTGCAGTCACTGCATGTGCATTACCACTATAGAAGACCCGCTCCTTTATAATGGGAACATTTTTTTTTGAGACCCTCCTCTATGTCCCTTCCAAGGGGTATTGGGTTGCGTCCAAATTTTTGTCAGTCCTTGCAGTCACTGTATACGCAATAACAGTATAGGAGACCCACTCGTTAATAATGGGAACAACAAAGCATAGCGGGCTGATGGCTCTCTAACAATAGCGAGGGCTGACTTCTGGTCCTTTAAGAATACTAAGGGTCACCTGATGGCCCTATAAAAATAGGCTTTGTGTCTTTCAGAGTCCTTCTATCATTAATGAAACAGGATGTGTCTGATGATGTGTCACACATCACATGGCCAGATAAGGTTGTAAAATGTTAAAATGACATTTCCTGGTGAATGCATTTGTCTTGGTTGAAAGCAATGCAAAAGTGCAAAAACGCATCAAAAATGCTACGTGTGAACATAGCCCAAGGTGTGGAGGAGCATTTTTGTTTTTGGTTATTTATTTTGCCTTATATACAAGTCATTACCCTGGAAAGGATGTTCCTTAACATATTTCCCAGGAAAATCCATTTTGGTTTCATTTTTGTATGTTTTATTGTGAGTCAGTAAAAGTGGCGTAATACTCTGACAACATTGTTGACAGCATTGACCTGGGAGTCAGAAATGCTTCCAGGGGTCTTCCCCATGCTGTTCCCATGTCATTTGAGCACTGTTCTCATCGATTTGGGCAATTTTTAGGTCCTCTGCAGACCACCGGGGGGAGCAGCTGGAAAAATCTTTGAGTTTCCCATAGACTTACATTGGGCTCGACTCGAACAACGAGTAACATAGCTTTTAAGGTTGAAGGAAGACTAAGTCCATCTAGTTCAACCCATAGTCTAACGTGTTGATCCAGAGAAAGGCAAAGAAAAACCATGTGGCAAACACTAAGCTCCACATTGGGGAAAAAAATTCCTTCCTGACTCCATATGACAATCAGACTAGTTCCCTGGATCAACACCCTATCAAGGAATCTAGTATATATAACCTGTACACCGCGTGCAGAATTATTAGGCAAATGCGTATATTGATCACTTTGATACTTTTTATACATGTTGTCCTACTCCAAGCTGCATAGGCTTGAGAGCCAACTGCCAATTAAGTAGATCTGGTGATGTGCATCTCTGTAATGAGGAGGGGTGTTGACTAATGACATCAACACTCTATATAAGGTGTGATAAGTTGACGCGCCCCCTGGGCCGTGTGTGTAGGGGAATACCCGGAGCCGGGTCTCTACGTAATGCTGGGGATTGTAGTCTCCGTGGTGGCGCCCCGCTCCCGTGGCTCAGGGTGGTCAGACCAGTGGCGGATCTGTTTCTTTGGTTTTGTAATGTTTAAATGTCCGACTACGCCACCCGTGGATTACAGTCACTGAGAACCGCCGCTGTGGGGCAGACCGCTGAGGCTGATGTTGTGTGCGCAGCAGAGGGAAGTATAACTCACCACGGGAGGAGTATAGCCTCAGGGCAGCGTCTATAGATGGTGAGGGTTGTGGTGCGTGGGCACAGCAGAAATGACTCCGAGTCCGTGCAGTGCAGTTCAGGGTCTTTACTGTTGGTAATGAAGAAGGCCCTGCCGGGAGTACTGGCTACCATTAGAGGCCTGGACAGTCTGTGAGCGAACAAGAGTCCCCCTGGCCAGGTGGAGATATAGGCCTTCCCGTCTGACTGCACTCTTCCTGGCTACCCTGCTGTAGTCGTGTAGTAGCCCACGTCCCTGAGTGTACCGTGTGGTGCTCACCCGTATGGCTGGTGACTTGGGGCCTTTGGTGCCTTCTGCTCCTCGATGGCGGTGTCGGTCCCTTGCGTGTGACTGAGCCTCCGGGCTTTCTATGGCCAGAGGACCTGAAATCCTCTGCCAGGTGGTTTCTGCTGCGGGATGTAGATATCGTCACAGCCTCGGACTCCAGTGTCCGGTTCTCGCGTCTTCTGCCAGGATGAGCTCTACTAGCTTCCAGTCACTGGTCTTCAGCTCCTGGCTCCTACAGAGCTCCTTGCTGCTGCTCTGTCCCTTCCTCTGGAACTAGACTCTCTAACCCTGCCCAGGATCCAGTTTATAAAGGGCAGGTTCCTCCCCTCCCTCGACTGGGGCAGGAGGCGTTGCATGCAAATGTGCTCCTGACCAGGAAAACCCATGCTCGCTCTCAGACATAATATTTCTACCACTGTGGCAACCAGATCCCTGGCAACTTCCTTTCCTTTGGCAAAATGGGTCAGAAGAGAGATTTAACGGGCTCTGAAAAGTCCAAAATTGTGAGATGTCTTGCAGAGGGATGCAGCAGTCTTGAAATTTCCAAACTTTTGAAGCATGATCACCGAACAAGCAAGCGTTTCAAGGCAAATAGCCAACAGGGTCGCAAGAAGCGTGTTGGCCAAAAAAGGCGCAAAATAACTGCCCATGAATTGAGAAAAATCAAGCATGAAGCTGCCAAGATGCCATTTGCCACCAGTTTTGCCATATTTCAGAGCTGCAACGTTACTGGAGTATCAAAAAGCACAAGGTGTGCGATACTCAGGGAAATGGCCAAGGTAAGGAAGGCTGAAAAATGACCACCTTTGACCAAGAAACAAAAGATAAAACGTCAAGAATGGGTCAAGAAATATCTTAAGACTGATTTTTCAAAGGTTTTATGGACTGATGAAATGAGAGTGACTCTTGATGGGCCAGATGGATGGGCTAGAGGCTGGGTCAATAAAGGGCAGAGAGCTCCACTCCGACTCAGACGCCAGCAAGGTGGAAGTGGGGTACTGGTATGGGCTGGTATCATCAAAGATGAACTTGTGGGACCTTTTCGGGTTGAGGATGGAGTGAAGCTCAACTCCCAGACCTACTGCCAGTTTCTGGAAGACAACTTCTTCAAGCAGTGGTACAGGAAGAAGTCAGTATCGTTCAAGAAAAACATGATTTTCATGCAGGACAATGCTCCATCACATGCATCCAACTACTCCACAGTGTGGCTGGCCAGTAAAGATCTAAAAGAGGAAAAAATAATGACATGGCCCCCTTGTTCACCTGATCTGAACCCCATAGAGAACCTGTGGTCCATCATAAAATGTGAGATCTACAGGGAGGGAAAACAGTACACCTCTGGGAACAGTGTCTGGGAGGCTGTGGTGACTGCTGCACGCAATGTTGATCGAAAACAGATCAAGCAACTGACAGAATTTATGGATGGAAGGCTGTTGAGTGTCATCATAAAGAAAGGTGGCTATATTGATCACTAATTTTTTTGGTTTTTGTTTTTGCATGTCAGAAATGTTTATTTCTAAATTTTGTGCACTGATATTGGTTTACCTGGTGAAAATAAACAAGTGAGATGGGATTACATTTGTTTTTTATTAAGTTGCTAATAATTCTGCACAGTAATAGTTACCTGCACCAACAGATATCCTCCTAAGATAGCCAAATCTAAAAAAAACCCACGCCAACTTCCAAAAATATTAAGCTTGGATATTTATGAATCTTTTCGGTTGATTGAGAACATAGTTGTTGATCAATAATAAAAATAATCCTCTAAAATACAACTTGCCTAATAATTCTGCACACAGTGTAATATTGTACTTTTCAAGAAAGGCATCCATGCCCTTCTTAAATTTTAATAGTGAATCACTCATTACAACATCATGCGGTAAAGAGTTCCATAGTCTCACTGCTCTTACAGTAAAGAATCCGCATATGTAATTATGATTAAACCTTCTTTCCTCCAGATGTAGAAGATGCCCCCTTGTCCCTGTCTCAGGTCTCAGAGTAAAAAGATCAGTAGAAAGGTCTTTGTACTATCCCCTCATATACTTGTACATAGTAATAAGATCACCGCTAAGCCTTCGTTTTTCCAAACTAAATAACCCCAAGTTTAATAACCTGTCTTGGTATTGCAGACCTCCCAGTCCTCTAATAACCTTGGTCGCTCTTCTCTGCACCGGCTCTAGTTCAGCTATGTCTTTCTTATACACCGGACACCAGAACTGTACACAGTATTCTAAGTGTGGTTGCACTAGTGACTTGTATAGAGTTAAAATTATGTTTTCATCATGAGTACTCGAGAATTTTAGTGTTCGCTCATCACTACAAATATGTGTATTTTCAATTTTTTTTAATTGATTTATTTTGAATGGGGCAAAAGTGGGGTGATTTGAACTTTCGTGTTTTTTTTTTTTATAATAATTGAAAAAACTTTTTTTTTACTTTTTACTTGCTTCAATAGTCCCCTTAGGAGAATTGAAGATGCGATCTTCAGATCGCCTGTGCTACACATAGCAGTGCTTCAGCCACGTACCAGGGTCTTGTGACGCGCTTCTGGCCAGTGCGTGTTAAATGCCGCTGTCAGAGAGAACCTCTGATGGGCCACAAAGACCGATGCTTTTCGAAGGAGACGCTGTCCTTCTTCTTCTGCACAGAAGAAACGTGTCGGTCTTTGTGGCCCATCCGAGGTTCTGTACTCTTTGAGCGGTGATGTCACACCATCTACATGCCCCCCGTGCGTGGCAGAAGCAAGCGGCGTAGCTTCCGGCCGGAGTCCGGCCAGTGAAGACGCGCGGTGAGGAGCATTCTTGGGAGGACGCTCCCATTACAAATCTGTACAGCAGGATCATTACTCGGACTCAAGTGCACCAGAGGAGGATAGACTGGATAACGCAGGTACCTCAGACTGTCCCCCATTCCACCTACCTTTTCAACCTGCATGTACCTGTGACCTTTCATTTTGGTGCTATGAAGGTACTAAGCCCTCTTGAATAGTATATGTACCGGTAGGTACTTCACTAGGACTATGGTGTTCCTTAAGTGAATAAGCCCTACTGCAACTATTCATCCCTTATTCCCATATACTAACTTTGCTGCAGCTGGAGTCCCACCAGTAGCGGCCTTAGTGTCCCCAATGTCTCCATAGGGATATATACTAGTAACTCCCTCATCTATGGATTATATTCATAGGAGCTTGGGGTTCTCCTATAGATGCCGATTTGACACATGTTTTGTGTGCAAGCGGGTAGTATACTTTATTAGTGCTCTATTATTATCATCTTATGCAGGGGGGTCACACGGAGCTTGCTCTACTACCAGCAGCTTCACATTACTCTATACAGGTGCAGTGCAAGTGTGTGGACATATTTAGCTGATTTTAATATCTTGATAAGAAGCTTTTCCAGTTTCCTTGGGGGAGATTTGCACCCATTTAGGCAGTGCTGCTGTTTTTTGGATTTTTTTTTCAACTTTATATTAGATATGCTTATATATATATACAGTGGGGAAAATAAAACGCACTTTTTTCCTCCAAAATTTTGGAGGAAAGTGGGGGGTGCATCTTATAGTCCGAATGAATACTCGTTGCTGTGGCTGTGGATAGGCGGGGAACAGGGCACAGGAGACAGGTGCCGGCGGCTGCAGTTTTTGTGTGTGCCCGCTGTTAAAAGAAAATGAATATTCACTGCTCCCCAAGCCCATGGGCGTAGGGAGCATTGAATATTCATTTTCCTTAATAGAGCACACAGTGTCAACCCAGCTTTAATAGAGGGCACACGTGATCGCCTGGCCGTTGCAGGAGCCACGGCTAGGCTGACACTGTGCGCGCTATTAAGGAGAGTGAATAGTCACTGCTCCCCACGTCCATAGTCGTGACGTGGGGAGCAGTGACTATTCCGGCAGCTGATCTTGGCGTCTGAGGGCGCATGGCAGTGACATCATGCGCTGCTCACACCCTGAGATCAGCTGCTGGCAGAAGAACAGGATGCAGCGCTGGAGCAGAGGGAAGAAGGTGAGTAGAATCCTTTTATTTTTTTTGTGTGCATGGTGATGGGGATGCCATGCATACCAGGATGGTGGTGCCATGCATACCAGGATGGGAGTGCCATGCATACCAGGCTGGGGTGACATGCATACCAGTATAGGGGTGCCATGCATACCAGGCTGGGGGTGACATGCATACCAGGCTGGGGATGCTGTGCATACCAGGCTGGGGGTTTCTATCATACCATGATGGAGGTGCCATGCATACCAGGATGGGGGTGCCATGCATACCAGGATGGGGATGGGGGTGCCATTCACACCGGGATGAGGGGGCCATATAGTCCCAGGGCTTGACTGGGACTGAAAATCAGCCATGGCACTCAAACCAAAGCAGCCCACATGCAAATCGCTGTTTTTAAATAAGAGTGTATCTTTTCTATGCAGCCTTTTCTGTACAGTTTGTGGGTGAGAACACCAAGGGAGTTCAATATGTGAAAAATGACTTTGTCTTTAAAAGTTGGGAGTTCCGCCATTCTGTGACTGCACCTATGCCCTGTGACCCTGCTGAGAATTTTTGGTTTTGAAAGAGGGAACCAGAATTAGGACTTCTTCTATGTATGCCCCTAGCTGCAGGAGGACCTGCATATTCTAATAATTATAATTTATACACTCAGCCCACCCTACCTCTTAGTTATAGGAGTTTTTCACCCAGTGGAGCTCGCTGACTACTAACATAGTGTAATCATGTTGGGATTCGACTTTACCAGGCGGTTCAGGCAGTTGTCACATGACCATAAGTAGGTGATTTGTCAAACACATTCTCATCACTTCTCATCCAATTCTCTTACTTTTCTATTGAGGGAAGCAGATGAGAATGTGTTTGGCACAGTAAGGGCTCGCTCACACTGGCGTATAACACGGCTGAGAGCTAGCCGATATTTTTTCAGATAGCTCTCGGCCCAATATTATACTATGGGCAGTGCAGATCTGCGTTGTTCTCTATAGACCAAATCAGTTTGAAATTTGCAGCATGCTGCGAGTGGCTCTGGAATTCGGATCACCCGTACAAGTCTGAAACACTGGACTGCACTCAGATGTCATTCAAGTACAGTATGATGTAAGCGGACACAGACAATGGAGGACATGGAGAAATTCAGCTCTCCGTCTTCTCGGAATCAGATCACAGTAAACTGACACTGATTAAACTCTGACCAGATTGTGATCAATGTCATTACCATAATCGATCCGATTATCTGGCAATCATCGATCGTGTGAACGAGCCCTTAATGTTATCACCACATAAAGAAAAAAATAAAGGAGTTGTCCCTCTACTAAAAACGGCTAGTCGTCCTTCCAGTTTTGCAACAGGAGCTTATTTGGCCAAGAAGATATGATTTATATAGGGACTGATTGTCCAGCACTTATAGAAATCATTTGTTCTTGTGTGTCACCCAGGGGATATAGGGGACTCGGTGCACGGATCTTTTACCTTGTTTAGGATGTCACGACAGTTGGCTCCCAGGCCCGTACTCTGGGTCTCTCTTTAAAAAGGGGTTTTAGTGTACAGTTTGTCTCGTGACGCCACCTGTGGTTTCCGGTAATGGTTACCGGCGCTGCTGACCTCCAGGGGGTGATGGGATGGCAGCTGGGATGTTTTTGCTCCCCACAGGTACAGCGGTCCCCTGGGGCAGTGTAGGTGAAAATGGTGGTGATGCTGGGGCTTGTAGTGCAGGAGAGATGGCGCAGCAGAAATAACTGATGGAGGCAGTGCAGTGCAGTCATCCGAGTTTTACTCACAGTTCTTGTTCAAGTTTCTCATGTACTCTGTACGGGTGTCAGCCTCCGCGTCGCACTGCGTCTGCCAGGCAGGGGCTCAGCACTAGAGATGAGCGTTGTTCTACTCGAACTGTTCGCCAATCTCAAATTCGAGCTGTTTTGGGCGGTGTTCGAGCCGTTCGGCTAACACGAACAATTTGAGAAAAATTCGGCTGTTCGAGGTTATGTTCGATAACTGTTCGTGCACCAAAATCATAACTGGACTTTTTCTCAGTAATGATGAAAATTAATGTTAATACGCAGTTTGAGTGTACAGCGGGGTGGGGGGAGGGGCAGGGGATGGATCTCTGCAAGAACAATGAAGATCTCCATTTTTTTTTTCTCTTTCCCGCATTTACAGTGGGGAGGTGCAATCTGTCAGCCTATCAGCAGCGCACACACGGAGCGAAGTGCTTTTTTTCACACAAGCAAGGGCATGTGTCATTGGCAGTGTATGTCACATGTCCTTGCCCTATAAGACCAAGCCATTTTCCCCGTCGCCACCATTTTCTCACTGCTGCAGCTGCGTGTTAGACGGCACCGCTGTTGCTGTGTGCGCTATACCTTGTTAATTTCAAGCCAATTTTCGCACAAATCTACAGATAGCTTGGGAGTAGGGAATAGTTGTGATTGCAGTCCTCTTAAGGACTAGGTTACAGCATTTCCTATGACTTTTATCAGGCAGGTCTGTGCTCTTAAATAGATAGGTTGTGGGAGTAAAGACTAATCTTAATTGGAGTCCTTTTCAGGACTAGGTTACATCAGTTCCTATCAGTTTTTGCCAGGCAGGTCTGTGCCAGTGCTGTGCAAGTTTTTTTCACAGCATTTGGCTGAATCTAGCAAAGCTAATCCTTTTTGGCCTATTGCAGAGTGTGTTAGTCAGTGGAGTAGCCTATCTGTGTTGCAAGATATACTACCTGTGTATAGAATACCAATTTTTTTACTGCACCTAGTGAAGTAAAATCTTTTGGGCATAGCATCATTCTATTAGTCCATCTATACTGACCTCCATCAGGTTGCAAATTGAATATAATTTTTTTCTGCATCTAGCTCTGAAAAAATATTGGGCTTCTAGCTGTGTGTGGGACTTGTTGTATTAGTCCATCTATACTGACCTCCATCAGGTTGCAAACTGAATATATTTTTTTCTGCATCTACCTCTGAAAAAATATTGGGCTTCTAGCTGTGTGTGGGACTTGTTCTATTAATCCATCTATACAGACCTCCATCAGGTTGCAAACTGAATATATTTTTTTCTGCATCTACCTCTGAAAAAATATTGGGCTTCTAGCTGTGTGTGGGACTTGTTGTATTAGTCCATCTATACTGACCTCCATCAGGTTGCAAATTAAAAATAATTTTTATCTGCATCTACAGTACCTCTGAAAAAATATTTGGGCTTCTAGCTGTGTGTGTGACTTGATCTATTAGTCCATCTATACTGACCTCCATCAGGTTGCAAATTGAATATAATTTTTATCTGCATCTAGCTCTGAAAAAATATTTGGCCTTCTAGCAGTGTGTGGGACTTTCTCTATTAGTCCATCTATACTGACCTCCATCAGGTTGCAAATTAAAAATAATTTTTATCTGCATCTACCTCTGAAAAAATATTTGGGCTTCTAGCTGTGTGTGGGACTTGTTCTATTAATCCATCTATACAGACCTCCATCAGGTTGCAAACTGAATATATCTTTTTCTGCATCTACCTCTGAAAAAATATTGGGCTTCTAGCTGTGTGTGGGACTTGTTGTATTAGTCCATCTATACTGACCTCCATCAGGTTGCAAACTGAATATATTTTTTTCTGCATCTACCTCTGAAAAAATATTGGGCTTCTAGCTGTGTGTGGGACTTGTTCTATTAATCCATCTATACAGACCTCCATCAGGTTGCAAACTGAATATATTTTTTTCTGCATCTACCTCTGAAAAAATATGTGGCCTTCTAGCAGAGTGTGGGACTTTCTCTATTAGTCCATCTATACTGACCTCCATCAGGTTGCAAACTGAATATAATTTTTTTCTGCATCTAGCTCTGAAAAAATATTTGGCCTTCTAGCAGTGTGTGGGACTTTCTCTATTAGTCCATCTATACTGACCTCCATCAGGTTGCAAATTCAAAATAATTTTTTGTCTGCATCTAGCTCTGAAAAAATATTGGGCTTCTAGCTGTGTGTGGGACTTGTTGTATTAGGCCATCTATACTGACCTCCATCAGGTTGCAAATTAAAAATAATTTTTATCTGCATCGACAGTACCTCTGAAAAAATATTTGGGCTTCTAGCTGTGTGTGGGACTTGTTGTATTAGTCCATCTATACTGACCTCCATCAGGTTGCAAATTGAACATAATTTTTATCTGCATCTAGCTCTGAAAAAATATGTGGCCTTCTAGCAGTGTGTGGGACTTACTCTATTAGTCCATCTATACTGACCTCCATCAGGTTGCAAACTGAATATAATTTTTTTCTGCATCTAGCTCTGAAAAAATATTTGGCCTTCTAGCAGTGTGTGGGACTTTCTCTATTAGTCCATCTATACTGACCTCCATCAGGTTGCAAATTAAAAATAATTTTTATCTGCATCGACAGTACCACTGAAAAAATATTTGGGCTTCTAGCTGTGTGTGGGACTTGTTGTATTAGTCCATCTATACTGACCTCCATCAGGTTGCAAATTGAATATAATTTTTATCTGCATCTAGCTCTGAAAAAATATTTGGCCTTCTAGCAGTGTGTGGGACTTTCTCTATTAGTCCATCTATACTGACCTCCATCAGGTTGCAAATTAAAAATAATTTTTATCTGCATCTACCTCTGAAAAAATATTTGGGCTTCTAGCTGTGTGTGGGACTTGTTCTATTAATCCATCTATACAGACCTCCATCAGGTTGCAAACTGAATATATTTTTTTCTGCATCTACCTCTGAAAAAATATTGGGCTTCTAGCTGTGTGTGGGACTTGTTGTATTAGTCCATCTATACTGACCTCCATCAGGTTGCAAACTGAATATATTTTTTTCTGCATCTACCTCTGAAAAAATATTGGGCTTCTAGCTGTGTGTGGGACTTGTTCTATTAATCCATCTATACAGACCTCCATCAGGTTGCAAACTGAATATATTTTTTTCTGCATCTACCTCTGAAAAAATATGTGGCCTTCTAGCAGTGTGTGGGACTTTCTCTATTAGTCCATCTATACTGACCTCCATCAGGTTGCAAATTCAAAATAATTTTTTGTCTGCATCTAGCTCTGAAAAAATATTGGGCTTCTAGCTGTGTGTGGGACTTGTTCTATTAATCCATCTATACAGACCTCCATCAGGTTGCAAACTGAATATATTTTTTTCTGATTCTACCTCTGAAAAAATATGTGGCCTTCTAGCAGTGTGTGGGACTTTCTCTATTAGTCCATCTATACTGACCTCCATCAGGTTGCAAACTGAATATAATTTTTTTCTGCATCTAGCTCTGAAAAAATATTTGGCCTTCTAGCAGTGTGTGGGACTTTCTCTATTAGTCCATCTATACTGACCTCCATCAGGTTGCAAATTCAAAATAATTTTTTGTCTGCATCTATCTCTGAAAAAATATTGGGCTTCTAGCTGTGTGTGGGACTTGTTGTATTAGTCCATCTATACTGACCTCCATCAGGTTGCAAATTAAAAATAATTTTTATCTGCATCTACAGTACCTCTGAAAAAATATTTGGGCTTCTAGCTGTGTGTGGGACTTGTTCTATTAGTCCATCTATACTGACCTCCATCAGGTTGCAAATTGAATATAATTATTATCTGCATCTAGCTCTGAAAAAATATTTGGCCTTCTAGCAGTGTGTGGGACTTTCTCTATTAGTCCATCTATACTGACCTCCATCAGGTTGCAAATTAAAAATAATTTTTATCTGCATCTACCTCTGAAAAAATATTTGGGCTTCTAGCAGTGTGTGGGACTCATTGTATTAGGCCATCTATACCAAGCTCCACCAGCTTTTAAATTAATAATGATTTTCAGCTGCATCTAGCCCTGAAAATAATTTTTCCCAAAAGTGGTAGCAATAGAAATATGGGGCGCGCGCCTGGCTAACAAAAATATACGCTTCTTAACACAAAACACCAGCCTAGCGCACTGCATTAATAAGATGGCATCATCGTCTCTCCCAGTGCTAGGCCTACTACGCAGGCTAGTATTCCTGTGCCTAAAACACAATGTATGGGTCCGCGCTAGCCACTATGCTGAGGGGTATAAAGCTGCTGCTAACGCTTTATAACAATTCAATTGGCAGATTTCCACAGAGCTCTTCCACAACGCCCACCCATCGGGCAACAGTTGCCCACCCTCCCTATGGGATCTAGTGGCGAATAGTTGATGCCATTAATCAGAGCGTCAGTTGCCCCGTCAATGTGGCAAGCATACGGTAAGGCATGGGAAGAGTGGACACGACTAGTAGCAGGCAGACGGGTTGACCAATGTGAACAAGCCAGATCACAAGTCACCATAGAATTTCTCCACCAGCTAATGATGAGGGGCATATCAGGGGCGTCAGCGCAGCGGTGTCTGACCGGAGTAGCATTTCACTTCCAACTACTGAATTGGGGAGATGTGACAAAGATTCATCATCAGACAATCCATAAAAGGGTGGAAAAGGGGTCAGCCAAGTCAGGAATGTAGACGTCCCGTCCCATGTCACTAAAACTGATTTCTCACATCTTATCCCTAACACCATTAACATGACACTCACAATTTGAAGCAACACTAATGTCTACTGCATTTGTGATCGCCTTCTTCGGGGCGCTATGTATAAGCGAATTAGTCCCTCAATCCAAAATTACCACCAGTGGACGCTTATTACACCAGGAAGTAGTCATAGCCAATAATGCAATACGTGTGCGCATACACCAATCGAAAACGGTTCCAGCGGGCAGGGGTACTTGGGTACTTCTACAACCCACAAACGGTACACTGAGTCGGGTAACAATAGTAAAAACATATCTAACCATCAGATCACAAAGTAATTTCTTCGTATCACACATTGATGGAACGCCATTATCAAGATACCTGTTCCAAGCTATATTTAATAAATGCATAACATCGGCAGGGAACCACCCCAAAGATTACGGGACACACTCATTCCGCATAGGTGCGGCCACGGAAGCAGCAAGAGCAGGACTGTCAGAAACGGAAGTTCAGAGGATAGGGAGATGGCGATCCACGTGTTTGGCGAGATACATAAGACCGGACTTGTTATCCTAACGTGGTTTGTTTCTTTCACAGGTGACGCTAAGCCAACAGTGTGAGTGATAGGCCACTCGTATATATATTGGGCACAAAAAAGGGCGAAAGTCCGCCCAGGCGGGAGGAAATTAGAGTTTCATAACACATATTTCAACTGGAGAGGTATTAGAGGCCTGCTATGGCCACAGGTACTAATGGAGGTAATCAAGGTAGGGAGAGAGGCAAGAGGTCCGGTCATCTTAGTTATACAGGCCGGGGGAAACAACCTAGGTCATCACAAGAGCGCATAACTAATGGCAATAATGAAACTAGACACTGAGCGCTTCAGAGAATTTTTCACAAAATTAGCTATAGTATGGTCAGAGATTGTGCCGATAGCGGTATGGCAAGGTGCGCGAGACATCACAGCCATCGAATGGACAAGGCGGGCAATAAATATTCGGATGGCAAAATTTAGAAGAGACAGAGGCGGTGTAGTGATACGACACCGACAACTGGAAGGAGATAAAGCAGGCCTCATACGGCCCGACGGTGTTCACTTAATAGATATTGGACTGGACATATTCCTGTCAGGACTCCAGGACGGAGTGGAACAAGCGTTAAGAGTGATGGGTGGGGGTCAGAGTCCTGCATACGAGTACGCTGGATCCTCCGTGGCCTGGAAATAGAAAGGACATGTTGGAGAGTTACACTTGTTGGCCAACTTGCCGGAGTGGGGACCCAGGGCATGCTGCAACAAGCTGAATTATTTTAGAAATAAAATGCCTTTCTAATGGAATAAGTATAAAGAGTTAATAAAGCTGTGACCGATCCTCACCCATCCAGTTGTAAGAGTTACATTATTGGGTTGTCCATGAAAGGGGGGCGGTAGGGGGGCTGAGCATCTGGGTTTGGTTGGGGGTCCCCACAGTCTGCCTAGGCTAGATTAATTTAAAAATTCTTATTAGATACACAGGCGGTGCAGCTTGCTTCGCAGCTGGGCTACTACGCCCAAAGTATTGCCTAGGCTAGATGCAGTTAAAAATTCTACGCTGACTAGCAGACACTGAAGATTTGGAGCAGACCTCTGAGTAAACAGCTCTTCAGACTCAACCATCTGTGTTACCCCAAGCCATAGTGTATGTAGTTTCTTACAGTTAAAAGGGGGGGGTGCGACCCAACCCACCTGGAATTGACGATGCCAACGTCACGTAAGACACAGCAAGGGGACTCCCAAAATTGTGGCACAGACACCACTTAACCCTAGAACGCATACCTGTGGCCTTGCAGGCCCGCCCAGTTAATTGTTTTCTATTTTCTGCAAGATTGCTTTAGTTAGAATTTTGAAACTCTAGGTATTCTTCATGTATATAGTTGTTTGTCATTTGAGTTTGAGTTATTCCATGTTATTTACACACGGGCCTAAAGGGCCCCAGGTATGTGAAAGTGTAGATTTTTATGGTCATGCGTTCTAGGGTTAAGTGGAATCAATTGCCCCACTGTTGCTTAAAACGGTCGGTGAAGTGATTTTACCAAATCCCCAAGCTTTTAGTCTCCCAAGGATGACACAGGGGTAGAAATGTCCTTGCGAATCCATGATTTGATCATCTTTATGAACGTGAGTCTGTCTACATTCTCAGTGGACAGCCGCGTGCGCTTATCTGTCAGCACACCACCAGCAGCGCTGAATACACGTTCAGAGAGAACGCTGGCTGCATGGCATGACAAGATCTCCAAGGCGTGAGTGGCGAGCTCCGGCGATTTTTCAAGATTGGAATACCAAAATGAGCAAGGGTCCAGTGACACAGTCATGGCTTCGATGTTCACTTGGAGATTCTCCTGTACCATCCTCTCTAGGCATTGACTATGTGTCAGACTTCTTGTCTCCTGTGGCCTTGCAAAGGATGGTCTAAAAAAGTGGTGAAACGATTCCACAAAATTGCTGTTACCAGCAGATACTGTGTTACTATTACTGTTTGAGTGATGAAGACTCGACAGTCCCACCGTTGGCAAGTTAGAACTGTGAGATTCACTACGTGCACCATTGGTGTTTTGTGGAAAAGCACATGTAAGATTCTGCAACAGATACTCCTGCATTCGTCAATACCTTTTTATGGCAGGAATTATTTCGGCAAATATACTTTTGTACCGGGGATCTAAGAGTGTGGCAACCCAGTAGTCGGGATTACTTTGAATTCTGACAATCCGGGGGTCATGTTGCAGGTAGTGCACCAAGAAGGCACTCATGTGTCTTGCGCATCCAGAAGGACCAAGTCCTTGTTGTGTTGGTAGCGAGGTAAGAATCATGCTTCCTTCCTCTGCCCTCTCCCTCCAACCTCGCACAACAGAAATGTGATCAAGGTCTCTCTCATCTGATGAGTCTTCCATGCCCATTGCCAGTTCGTCCTCCACTTCTTCCTCGGCTCCTGCACCTTCCTCAACAGTTTGGCTGCTACCATGCGCCCTGGTTAATCCCTCTCCCCCACCCTCCCATGCCTGCTGCCTTGGTGCTGCCAACCGTCTGGACCTTGGAGATGTTATCCCTTCCGCATACGACTCCTCCTCTACTTCCTCCACCTCCTCTTGTCCCACCACCTGACTCCGAATTCTGTTTAACATGTGCTCCAGCATGTAAATCACCGTAATAGTCATGCTGATAATGGCATCGTCAGCACTAAACATCTTCATCGCCATTTCAAGACTGTGCAGAAGGGTGCATAGGTCCCTGATCTGAGACCACTCCTCCAGAGTGATTTGCCCCACCTCTGGATCTCGTTGGCCCAGGCTATACGTCAGAACGTATTGCACCAGGGTTTGTCGGTGCTGCCACAGTCGCTGCAACATGTGCAGAGTTGAATTCCACCGTGTCGGCACATCGCATTTCAGTCGGTGAACTGGCAGACCCAACGACTTCTGTAGAGATGTAAGTCGTTGAACTGCGGGATGCGAACGGCGGAAGTGAGCACACAGCGACCGTGCACTCTGCAGAAGGCCATCTAGTCCGGGATAGTGGGCTAAAAATTGCTGGACAACCAGGTTCAACACGTGAGCCATACAAGGCACGTGTGTGACATTGCCCCGGCGAAGTGCCGCACCCAGGTTTGCTGCATTGTCGCACATGGCCTTCCCTGGTTGCAGGTCCAGTGGAGACAACCTTTCATGAAACTGGGTCTCCAGAGCTGACCAAAACTCTTCAGCTGTGTGACTCACATTTCCCAGACATTTCAAAGTAAACACTGATGCGTTGAGCCCTGCTGCCAGCATAGTAAGGAGGTGTGCAGGATTCCTTCTGCGCAGTTAGAAAGCAGGTGGCATTACCAGACAGGCTTTGGGTGCAGGTGGAGGACCGAGAGGAGCTTGAGGAGGCAGAAGCAGTGGAGGAAGTTCGAGATAAAGAGGATTAACACACAACTCGTGGGGACGGTAAGACTTGGACAGCAGCCCCTTGTCCTGCTGTCACCATAGTTACCCAGTGCCCAGTCAGCGACATGTAACGCCCCTGTCCATGCCTTCTCGTCCAAGTGCCTGTGGTGAAGTGCACCCTGTCACACACAGAGTTTCTCAAAGAAGCGGTGATGTTGTGTGCGACATGCTTGTGGAGCGCAGGCACACCTTTCTTTGAGAAGTAGTGCCAACTGGGCATCTGGTACTGGGGCACTGTGACGGACATAAGGTCTTGAAAATCCTCTGTGTCCTCCAGGCGGAAAGGCAGCATTTCTGTAGCCAACAGCTTGCAGATGGTGAAATTCAACCTCTTAGCTTTCTCATGGCTAGGAGGAAATGGTCTTTTACTTTTCCACATCTGAGGGACCGAGGGCTGGCTGTTGTGCTTAGACGGTGTTGAGTAGGGTGTCCCCGGCAACTGCCGGTCTGTGAGGAAGATGCAGGCGGACATGTTAGGTTGCCTTGATCCAAAGGTGGTGCTCTCGATGTCGGAGAGCGCTCAACACTAGCAGGTGTTTCCACTTCCCAATGAACTGACGACCTGCCAATCACACTGGCTGTTGCGGGTAAAGAGGTGGCAGGTCTGCGTCCAAAAACATGTGTGACTGCTGTCCCCCCAGTCACAGAGGATGAAGAGGCTGCGGATGCACAAGATGGGGCAGACGGTGATTGGCCCAGCCGGCTAGGCAGCATTGTAGCACAGTGAGCTTCCCACTGCAACTTATGCTTCATATCCATGTGACGGTACATGCATGAAGTACTCAAACTATGTATTTTTTGGCCTCTACTTAGCTTTTGCTGACAAATATTACAGATAACACGAGTTGGGTCATCCTTATCGATCTGAATAAATGCCCAGGCTATGCAAGGCTTAGAGCCCATGTGACCTGAAGAGCCACTACGACTTGTGGTCAGAGGCAGAGTTGTGGTTGAGGATGCAGTTGTTGACGTGCTTCCAGTACTCCGTCTCTGTTCAGGAAGGCGCAACCTAACCTCGTCGTCAATAGCATCTGTGATGCCCCGCTGCGCTTGGTATCACAGATCCTACAAGAGTGCATTGATGGAATCCTCCACAAGAGGCCCCCATAAACATTCACACATCTCCACCTTCCACCTCAGACCAGCAGAGGGAGCCCGTTAGGGATATAAATAGGGAAGGTGGAGCTAGGCAGTTCAGTTCCTCTGAAGAGTTCCTGCAGTAGAGAAGCCTAAGAGAGGTCAGTCTGCAGTGGAGCTCAGTCTAGTCTAGAGAACACAGTTAATAGTTCAGCAGTGGAGCACGAGGCTCCTGCTTGCTAGATTCAGGGAGCCCAGATAGAGCTTAAGGTGTGCCGGTGCCGTAAGATCAGTGAAGCGCGGCAAGCTGCCATTAGTGTGTATATCCTAGTGAGGGCCTGATTAGGCCGAAGGCGAGTGGCGAGTTAGTACATAAGGGGCAGAGGAGCTTATCCAGCTCACCCCGAAGCATTTACCGGACACAGGATCCGAGCTTACCGGTATCTCTATGACCCAGTAAGGCATAACCGGAATCCCTGGAGAACTACAAGTCCCAGGATCGCTAAGGTGCTGATATGTAACAGAGCCAGGAGACGCTTAGGCCCCGCATACTGGGAGCGTGAACTCCAAGAGAAGGCCCTACCACAAGGTCAGCCAGCGCAGGACAGAGACAAAGTTAGGCCTAGCTCCAGGCAGGTCAGAAACTTACTACGCAGAGGCAAGAAACAGGAGGCCCTACACCCGCTCATTGGGGAGGATCCTGATATGCACCCTTCACCCTACAGTGCTCCGGGATGTGCCTGAATTTCCACCAGTAAAAGGTACTGAAGTGACTACCGTGTCCATTCCCATTCTTGCTCTGACCCAGCTGGGTCTCGCCTGTCCTGCATTCCCCCTGCATACGCTGCCCTGAGACCTAGCTCCACCTGTGGGGAGCTATACCATTGAGCTGCCTTATCACCGGCCTCAGTGGACTGCTGCAGCGCTGGTGCTTGTCACCAGATACCACAGGTGGCGTCATGAACTCTTATAAAATTAACAATTATCCACCCTTTTAAAGAGAGACCCCAGGGTACGGGTCAGGGAGCCAACCACTGCGACATCCCCAAGGCCAGGCAAATGCCCGGGTACCGAGTCATCCCCATCGCCAGGGCTAGTCACATCCTCCTCCACCTCCTCTGCTCACCTCATCGACTGTCTGACTGTGGGTTGACAGTAAGTGGGATTTCCAACCTCGTCATCATCACCCTGTGTGTTATCACACCCGTCGCCCTCAGAGCCAACCTCTTCCTGCCCTGACCGAAAAGTCAAGTTGTCGCTCCAATCAGGTATTTGAGTCTCATCATCGTCTTCATCATTGTCTCCACCAACAGGAGTTACAGTTTGGGAACAAGGGTCTACATTATGCTCAGAACCTTCTTCATCTGGCCCTGGATCCAACTTATAAAGATTCTGGGCATCGGATCAAATCATTTCCTCATCTGGATTAACAGAAGCTCTGGAGCAGACCTCCGTTTCCCAGGCTATAGTATGAGTAAACAGCTGGGCAGACTCAGCCATCTGTGCTACCCCATACTCAGACGGGCAGCTGGAGACTTGGGAGCTGTGAGGAAGCAAGTGCGATTGGGGTGACACCTCTGAGGACTGGAGTATTTGTGATGTTGAAATTGAGGTGATGGAGAGCCCACTTGAAGGAGCACTTGATATCCGTTGAAGCACCTGCTGTTTTTGTGCCTCATCTAGAATTTGTAGCGATGGGCGTGTCCGTAAGAATGGGATCGTATCACATTGTCCACGAAAAGAAGTCGACATCTTAGTTTGGCTGGAAGATGGTCTTTCTTCTGCAGATGTTACTCCCCCCCCCACCGTGGGGGTCCTCGACCCACCGGCGGACAGGCAGCAGTATTGGGATAGGGGGGCTGGCCGTCAGGGTCCACCGCGGCTCTGGCACAAACCCGGCGACACAGAGGTGGCACAGGCAGGAACGCACTGGCCGTGTCGGCTTCTCACTTTTTGGATTTTAGAAGGGCATGACATGCCTATATCTGTGTCTCCCCCTCCTTTTACTCCTCCACCTCTTTTCTTTTCGCATGACTATATGTACTTGTCACTTTTCCATGTGTTAGTTGTGTCTTCTGAGCAGTTTGTCAGCTTTTGGACACCTTTGAAGGTGTTTTCTATGTGTTTCTATGTGTTTTTTTTGCCTGCCATTGGTTTTAACGGTGTTCGAAGGTGTTCGACGAACAGTTCGACGAACAGTTCGGCGAACACACGGGTGTTCGACGAACCGAACCGAACTCGAACACTACGGGGGTGGCTCAACACTACTCAGCACTCCTTCAGGTAGATTAGATGCACTTAACGGGACCACCTTTCTTATGCTCCTTTCCTTGATCGACTTCACGTGCTGGGTCTTCTCCCTCCTGCCCTGCACTCCCCCACACACAGTCCCGATCGGGTGCTCGGAAGTCCCTTCTGGGCAACCTGGAGTTACTTGATGCCCTTCACGGCGACTAGGGTGAGGCTGTGGCAACTGTACCTTGGAAGTGCAGAAGCCTCCGTTTTTTCCAGCCGAGACCTGGAGTAACACGGCTGGTCCAGGGACTGGTTCCCTTCCTGCAGCCTGATCCTTCTGACACCTGGCAGATTCGGGGCGTACGGGTGCCGTCCTGGACTCACCGTACCCCTAGGATCCCTTCTGTTACAGGAGCCTTTCTCCTCTGCTCCCCTCCTGGGCCTCTATTACTAGGCCCCACTTATGGAGCAGAGCTCCTGAAGAGACTCTGCTCCCCTCCTCTCCTTACTACTCACTCACTGACTGACCGACCGATCTACCACCCTAAGATGGCTTCCCTTTATATACCTCCTACAATGGTGCTCCCCTACTCTACATCCTCCACCCTCACCCACTACTGATTCCCCCTCTCTTTGGTTCCCCCCACTTCAGCCAGGGACAGGGCTCAGCAGAAACACAGTGCATCTTGCCCTTCCAGCCGGCCTGGAGTAGTGTTGTGTTGAATGTGGGTGTTGGGGTCCCGGGCAGCACTCCCTCCTTACCTGAGAGAAGGAGACACCACACCTCTGGGTGAGGTGCAGTACCTCTGTGGCGACTGAACCCTCAGGGGCGCCACACTCCCCCCTGGCAAAACACAGCACGTCCGCGGGCTGGAACTGAGCAAAAACACGGTATTTTAGACATACAAAATTTTTAGAATGCATTCACTTAGAAGATCATAAAACTTTTTCTTCCCTTTATGGGAGGCACATTACTTGAATGTTACTGGGTAACATTATTACAGACAATATAAAACTTTTCACTTACAGATACATATTTTCTCATATAAAACATTTTCAACATTTTTCAAGCAAATTGCAGTGAGATCCCAAACAGGGTGTCCATCTCACAGATAAAGGTGCAAATCAAGCAGCATGAGGGACTCGTCCGAAAACCCTCAACGTAGGCCCAGGGCGTGGCTGCAGGGCTTAAGTGATCGTGTTGGTGGACCACGTCTTCGGCCACGCCAAATGGTTTTTTGTTCAGTGGTCAAATAAGGGGGCACTTTGAGAAGTGCAATCTATATACAAGATCAGTTCTTAGCTGCTCACAGTCCTCAGCCTGAAGTCTGTATACCCTTACCGGGTAATTATGCACATAAAATTTTTAGTTTGTACCCTTACGGGTAACTTATTTACAATGTTCAGTCCCACTTACTGGTACTTAGTAGTGGAGTCCCCGCCGGGGGTACTTCTGATTTTTGCTGGCTGACCCAGCCGGGTCATCAGCCATGAACTGCGGGGGCATGTCCTTTTCCTCCTCGACTACACGGTATACCTGGAGGGCATACCACCCACGTTCCCCGTGGTGCCTAGTATAGGTGACACGGTCACCGGTTACAAATTCCGGTCGGGATGGCCCTGTTCCAGCTGGGGCTCAACATCCCGCCGGTTAACAAATATGTCTCTGCTGAAGTGGGGGTCACGCATGAAGCCCCACCCAGCCCCCAAGTCAAATTTGACGACCAGTCCCTCTTCACGGGACTAGGACAGGCAGATTCTGCTTGCTGGACTTGGGCTTTTGCGGCCTTGTTCCGGGCTTCCAACCGCTCACAGCGCACCCACCGGGTGCGCCGTTCCTTTTCTAGTTGTAGGAGCTCCCGTCTGCAGAACTCCTTTCTTGCCAGCGCTTGGGCTTGGGTCTCCTGCGGTAACCCCATCAGGTCCCCCCCCTCGTTGTCCCACCTAAACTCTTCTCCTCCTGGGCAGGCAACCAGGGATGCTGGTGTTGGGAGTAGCAGGCATTGTTGCTGGTCCTCAAACCTGGCAGACCAGTCGAAACAGGGTGCTCCATACACCCACTCGGGTGCCGGGGGTGGCGGTTCCGGAAGGGAGCCGAGCAAGAGGTCCGCGGAGTCATCGTCCGGGGATGGAGGTTCTGGGAGGGAGCCGAGCAACAGTCCCGCGGAGTAAGTGCCCGGCAGTGGAGGTTCCGAGCTTAGCAGCTGCTCCGGGGTGTACGTGGATGGGTACGGAGGGTGCTGCTGTAGGAGGCCCAGGAGCAGGTCGGCGCATGCAGCGCCCAGGATAGGGGAACTCTTCCTACCTGCTCCTGTGCTGCACACGGTCTCCTGGCGCTCATCTGGCTCCGCTGGGCTGGGGTGCCGCCGATGGTACCCAGCGCTGACTGTCACCGAGCTGCTATCTTCGCCAGCAGCCCTTTCTTCCATCTGGCGACCGCTGCTTGCTGGGCCCATTCCACCTGCTGGCTCAGCTCCTGGATCTCGCTCTGGTGGAATTCAGCATCCTCCGGGGACAGTTTGACGTTAGTTCCCTCCAGGGTGAGGGGGGTCATCAGCGCTTGCGGGCCAGAAGCGGAGGTTTGGTCCTGACCTCCTTCCATTCTGACTGCCGGGTGCGGTCTGACTAGACTGGTTAAGACCACACCTGTCTCCATTTCTTCTCTCCTTCTCGCCTCCCTTTTCAGGAGCGGTTCCTTAGCAGTCTGCTGTCGGTCACTCCCAGGGACGTCCTCCCCGCCTCGATGGACACATCTATGCGGACGGTCACAGTTGCAAGGGGCGGGTTGTGCTTTTGGCGCCATTCTGGGACCTGGCCCACCATGGGAGGTTCCATATTGTTGTCTTTAATCATGCACATAATGGCGCCCGTTCTTCTGGGGCGGGCGCCACATTCAGTGAAGATATACAGTTCAAATAAGGCACACAGTACCCGGTGGCAATGGGCACGAAATCCTGTTCGTGACACCAGGAAAGAGAGATGTGTCACCCAGGTGGATGTAGGGGACTCGGTGCCCGGGCCCTTTACCTTGTTTAGGATGTCACGGCACTCTGCTCCCGGGCCCGTACTCTGGGTCTCTCTTTAAAAAGGGGTTTTAGTGTACGGTTTGTCTCGTGACGCCACCTGTGGTTTCTGGTAATGGTTACCGGCACTGCTGCAGACCTCCAGGGGGTGATGGGATGGCAGCTGGGATGTTTCTGCTCCCCACAGGTGGAGCAGGCCCCCGGGGCAGTGTAGGTGAAAATGGTGGTGATGCTGGGGCTTTTAGTGCAGGAGAGATGGTGCAGCAGAAATAACTGACGGAGGCAGTGCAGTGCAGTCATCCGAGTTTTACTTACAGTTCTTGTTCAAGTTTCTCATGTACTCTGTACGGGTGTCAGCCTCCGTGTCGCACTGCGTCTGCCAGACAGGGGCTCAGCACTCCTTCAGGTAGATTAGAAGCACTTAACGGGACCCCCTTTCTTATGTTCCTTTCCTTGACCAACTTCACGTGCTTGGTCTTCTCCCTCCTGCCCTGTGCTCCCCCACACACAGTCCCGATCGGGTGCTCGGAAGTCCCTTCTGGGCAACCTGGAGTTCCCAGACCTACTTGATGCCCTTCACAGCGACTAGGGTGAGGCTGTGGCAACTGCACCTTGGAAGTGCAGTAGCCTCCGGTTTTTCCAGCCGAGACCTGGAGTAACACGGCTGGTACAGGGACCAGTTCCCTTCCTGCAGCCTGATCCCTCTGACACCTGGCAGATTCGGGGCGTACGGGTGCCGTCCTGCACTCACCGTACCCCCTGGGATCCCTTCTGTTACAGGAGCCTTTCTCCTCTGCTCCCCTCCTGGGCCTCTATTACTAGGCCCCACTCATGGAGCAGAGCTACTGAAGAGACTCTGCTCCCCTCCTCTCCTTACTACTCACTCACTGACTGACCGACCGATCTACCACCCTAAGATGGCTTCCCTTTATATACCTCCTACAATGGTGCTCCCCTACTCTACATCCTCCACCCTCACCCACTACTGGTTCCCCCACTCTTTGGTTCCCCCCACTCCAGCCAGGGACAGGGCTCAGAAGAAACACAGTGCATCTTGCCCTTCCAGCCGGCCTGGAGTAGTGTAGTGTTGAATGTGGGTGTTGCTGTCCCGGGCAGCACTCCCTCCTTACCTGAGAGAAGGAGACACCACACCTCTGGGTGAGGTGCAGTACCACTGTGGCGACTGAACCCTCAGGGGCGCCACACTTGGACAAATAATCTCCTAGTGCAAAACTGGCTAGAGGACTGGCGATTTTTAGTAGGGAGAAAGTGTACCCATCATCAGCCCCAAAAGTCAGCTACCAGCCAGTTCTAGATCAGAGGAGAGAAACATGAATATTTAAAGGGGTTGTGCACTACTTTATCCTTAGGACAGGTCATCATTGTCTCATGTCTGATTGGTGTTGGTGCAACACCCAGAACCCCCGCAGAGCTGCTGTTCTTGGTGCCGACAGAAACCACTCAGAACTGAACAGTTCCACCTACTGTATAGTGGCCACAAGTTGGTACTGCACTTCCGCCCCTTACTGATTTGAATAGGTGACAAATATGCAGTACCCGGCCACTATACAGTAGGCGAAGCTGTGCTGTGACATAACTGAGCTGTGAGAACAGCTGATCTGAGGGGGTGCCAGGTGTCACAGCCACACAGATCAGACATTGATGCCCTATCCTAAGAATGAGACATCAATGTTAAGAGTGGACAACCCCTTTAAATTTACTAAATGTGTCTCTGGGCTGGGCTAGAACACAAACTCATCCAGTGGCCCAGACTGCTGCAGATTGGGGCAGGAAGGTCAACTCCATGGCGGCTGACTGCTGGTCTGGAGCGTATTAGGCAGCCACCAGGGTCGTACATAGAGATCATGGGGCCCTACAGCAAAAGTCCTAATAGCCCTGCACATAGTATGATGGTCCCACATACAGTCCTGCACATAGTATGATGGTCCCATATACAATAATGCACATAGTATGATGGTCCCACATACAGTCCTGTACATAGCATGATGGCCCCACATATAGTCTTGCAGATAGTATGATGGCCCCACATATAGTCCTGCACATAATATGATGGCCCCATATATAGTCCTGCACATAGTATGATGGTCCCACATACAGTCCTGCAGATAGTAAGATTGCCCCACATATAGTCCTGCAGATAGTAAGATGGCCCCACATATAGTCCTACAGATAGTATGATGGCCCCACATACAGTCCTGCATACAGTCCTGCACATAGTATGATGGCCCCACACACAGTCCTGCACATAGTATGATGGCCACACATACAGTCCTGCACATAGTATGATGGCCTCACATATAATCTTGCACATAGTATGATGGCCCCACATACAGTCCTGCACATAGTATGATGGCCACACATACAGTCCTGCACATAGTATGATGGCCTCACATATAATCTTGCACATAGTATGATGGCCCCACATACAGTCCTGCACATAGTATGATGGCCCCGCATACAATCCTGCACATAGTATGACAGCCCCGCATACAGTCCTGCACATAGTATGACGGCCCCGCTTACAGTCCTGCACATAGTATGATGGCCCCATAAGAGTCCTGCACATACTGTAGTATGATGGCCCCGCATACAGTCCTGCACATAGTATGATGGCCCCACATACAGTTCTGCATGTAATAAGATGGCCCCACATAGAGTCCTGCACATAGTATCATGGCCCCACATACAGTTCTGCACATAATAAGATAGCCCCACATACAGTTCTGCACGTAATAAGATGGCCCCACATACAGTTTTGGCTCCACATATATAACGGCCCCACAGTATGATGGCCCCTATAGTAAGATGGCCCCCACAGTATGCTGGCCCCCACAGTATGATGTCCCCTATAGTATGATGGCAGCCACAAAGTACTGTTTGATAAAAAAAAATACTCACCTTGTTCCCTGCTGCTCCGGCTGGGCTGCGGGTGGCTGCTGTGTTGCTGGGACCGCGGCTGCACTGCTGATAGGGTCAGGGGCGGGAGAGTAGAGCACAGCTCTCTGCTCACAGAATATGTTGCCACTGACACATAGCAGCGTCAGCGCGTTCCCGAACTTCCCGGTTCCAGCCACATGTCACATGTGTGTCTCACAGTGTTCAAATGATGAATGCTGCGTGTGCGCGCCCTGCCCCCGGTAATGCCGAGCCACCAGGGCAGGCACCCGGAAAATTAAAGGGGCCAGCAGCCGTAAAACGGCTGGCGACCCCCCAAGCAGTGCTACACCGCGGCCCACTGGGAAAGTGCCCGGAAGGGCAGATCAGCAATCTGGGCCTGGGCCATGCATACGAGGATGGCGATGGGTGTGACATGCATACCAGGATGGGGGTGCCATGTATAACAGGATGAGGGTGCCATGCATACCAGAATGGGGATGAAAGTGCAATGCATACCAGGATGGAGGACAATGTATACCAGGATGGGAATGGGGGCCACGTATAACAGAAAGGGGGTACCATATATACCAGGATGGGGGCATATATATACCAGGATGGTGGATATAGATAAAGAATTGCGGGACATTACCCCTATGACTGTGTCAACAGCAGACCGCCTCCCCCATAAAAAGTGCATCATGACCACGTTTTTGCTACATTTTTTTCTATTCTCCTCCTCTAAAACCTAGGTGCGTCTTATGATCCGGTGCGTCTTATAGTCCGAAAAATACAGTATTTGATACACTGCTGATTTTGCAAGTATTCCCGCCTACTAAGAATGGAGAGGTCTGTAATTTTTATTGCAGGTACACTTCAGCTGTGAGATACAGAATCTAAAAATAAAAACCAGAAAATCACATTGCATGATTTCTAAATAATTAAATTGGATTTTATTGTATTAAATAAGTATTTGATTACCTACCAACCAGCAAGAATTCTGTCTCTCACAGACCTGTTAGTTTTTCTTTAAGAAGCCCTCCTACTCTGCACTTATTACCTGTATTAATTGCATCTGTTTGAACTCGTTACCTGTATAAAAGATACCTGTCCAAACACTCAATCAATCACACTCCAACCTCTCCACCATGGCCAAGACCAAATTGCTGTCTTAGGACACCGACGACATAATTGTAGACCAGCACAAGGCTAGGATCGGCTACAGGACAATAGGCAAGCAGTTTGGTGAGAAGGCAACAACTGTTGGTGCAATTATTAGAAAATAGAAGAAACAGAAGATGACTGTCAATCTTCCTCGGTCTGGGGTTCCATGCAAGATCTCGCCTAGTGGGGTAAGGATGATTCTGAGAAAGGTAAGAAATCAGCCCAAAACTACACAGGAGGATCTGGTCAATGACCTGAAGAGAGCAGGGACCACAGTCTCAAACATTACCATTAGCAACACACTATGCCGTCATGGATTAAAATCCTGCAGGGCACACAAGGTCCCCCTGCTCATGCCAGCACATGTCCAAGCCAGTTTAAAGTTCGCCAATGACTATCTGGATGATCCAGAGGAGGCATGGGAGAAGGTTATGTGGTCAGATGAAACCAAAATATAAGTTTTTGCTATCAACTCCATTCGCCGTGTTTAGAGTAAGAAGAAGGATGAGTACAACGCCAGGAACCCCGTTCCAACTGTGAAGCATGGTAGGGGAAATATCATACATTGGACATGCTTTTCTGAAAGGGGACAGGACGACGGCACCGTATTGAAAGGAGGATGGATGGAGTCTTGTTTCACGAGATTTTGGCCAACAACCTCCTTTCCTCAGTAAGAGCATTGCAGATGGGTCATGGCTGGGTCTTCCAGCATGACAAAGATCTATAACACACAGCCGGGGCAACTAAGGAGTGGCTCCGCAAGAAGCATTTCAAGGTCCTGGAGTGGCCTAGCCAGACCTGAACCCAATAGAAAATCTTTGGAGGGAGCTGAAACTCAATGTTGCCCAGTGACTGACCCGAAACCTGAAAGATCTGGAGAAGATCTGTATGGAGGAGTGGGCCAAAATCCCTGCTGCTGTGTGTGCAACCTTGGTCAAGAACTACAGGAAACGTCTGACCTTTGTAATTCCAAACAAAGGTTTCTGTACCAAATATTAAGTTCTGTTTTTCTATTATATCAAATACTTATTTCATGCAATAAAATGCAAACTAACTATGTAAAAATCATACAATGTGATTTTCTGGATTTTTTTTAAGATTCTGTCTCTCACAGGTGAAGTGTACCTTCGATAAAAATTACAGACCTCTCCATTCTTTTTAAGTTGGAAAACTTGCAAAATTGGAAGTGTATCAAATACTTATTTTCCCCACTGTATACACACTGCTCAAAAAAATAAAGGGAACACTCAAATAACACATCCTAGATCTGAATGAATGAAATATTCTCATTGAATACTTTGTTCTGTACAAAGTTGAATGTGCTGATAACAAAATCACACAAAAATCATAAATGGAAATCAGATTTATTAACCAACTGAGGCCTGGATCTGGAGTCACCCCCAAAATTAAAGTGGAAAAACACACTACAGGCTGATACAACTTTGATGTAATGTCCTTAAAATAAGTCAAAATGAGGCTGAGTATTGTATGTGACTTCCACGTGCCTGTATGACCTCCCTACATCGCCTGGGCATGCTCCTGATGAGGTTGCGGATGGTCTCCTGTGGGATCTCCTCCCAGACCTGGACTAAAGCATCCGCCAACTCCTGGACAGTCTGTGGTGCAACGTGACGTTGGTGGATGGAGCGAGACATGATGTCCCAGATGTGCTTGTAGCACCCTGAGGATTCGGCTGCTACAGGGGTATTGCACCTCAACCCAGAGGTGTGATATTCCACTCCCGGGCAAGGATGGAGAGTGGAACTGAGCTCGGTAGGCTGCATGCACTACATACATCCCATTTCCGAGGAGCAGACCGACGGTACTCCCACTTAGAAATGTGCAGGTACGACCGAGTCTGTTCCTGGCTGGAGTGGGAGGGGGGTGGTACATCCCAAGTAGTGTAGGGGCAGATAGGGGGAGCAGCCTGGGTAAAGATAGGAGCTCATTGGGTGCTGGTCACCTGAGCTCACACATAGAGGGTGTATATAAGGTGGGCACCAACTAAGATCAGGGTCAGATGCAGAGAACAAGTCAGCAAGCAGAGGAGAAGAGAGACCCAGAGTGAGAGAGGAGAAGAGAGACCCAGAGGGGGAAGCAGAAAAGAGGACTCCAAGAACCCAAATTAAATCCCCGGGTGAAGAGTCGGCACAGGGTACCGGATCCCAAACTGGCGGGGGCAGAAAACACACCCTAGCCAGAGACCGGAGGCCGTGGGCAGCATCTGCCACGGCCACCCATCACATCCACCCCGAAGGCACACCACATGAAGGGTCAGGGAACCCAAGGCCAAGGGTGTCCCAACAGAAGGCCCGAGGGAGCTGGACCTAGGTGGATCACTGGTGGGGACGGCCAGAGAACGGGACAGAAGGAGAGCTCAGGGCCACGCTCCGGACTTGTTTGGGGGTTGGCTGGATCCAGGACCTGGTGGACGCAGCACGGCTCGGGTGGTCACTCGAAGCTGGAGTGACCAGTACAACATCTGCAGTAAGTAAACACCCTTAACTGCACAACCCGACTCTGTCTTCATTGCCGTCTGCACTGCACCACCACAACCCCCATCCTCTGCACCTGTCCCCCCTGAGGCTATACCCCTCCCGTTGGGGGTTATCCCACCAAGCTGCGCACCCACCATCAGCCTCAGCGGACCCTGCTGCAGCGGCGGCCACAGTGACCGCATCACAACGGGTGGCGTAGTCGACACAAAAGAACTCTTAATAACATCTGTAGGACTGCCACATAACACTGAGTTTGACGCCCTGGGCACGGGCCGGGTCACAGCCGCTCGGAGACTACAACCCCCCATCTGATCCGGTGCCGGGTATTCCCCTCAAAAAGGAATATGTCCCAGGGGGCGCGTCAACTTTGGCGTAGTCGGCAGGATTACGTGCCCACAACAACCGGGTACTGCGTGCCTGAAGAAAAGTGCAAGTTTACCTCAGAAAGAAGTCTCCCGCCGGTTCCGGAGGGTCCACGCCATCGGACCCCATCACAGGTCGTTTCCCGCCGATTGTCCGCCATTTCCAGCTTGTTCCCGCCATCTGCAGAGTTTCCCGCCACTGGGCGACGCTTCCCGCCAAATCCGAAGATTTCCCGCCTTGGAAGAGCAGCGGACGCCATTATGGGCGTGCCAAAGGAGGGCAAGAGGCCGCCTCCCATCGTGGGCCAGGACAGAAAATGGCGCCAAAAGTGGAAACCACCCCCACCAACAGAGACTGTGATGCTGGAGGTGTCTGTCAGCGTGAAAGAACTACCCCTGGAGCTGACAGTCACCGAGTTGCCCCGGGACCGCCCTCGAAGTGGGAGGAGACGAAAGAAAAGAACGAAGATGGGTGCCGCCTGGAGGAGTCTGGAGCGAGCGCACCCGGAGACAAGAAGTCTAACGAGGAGTCTGGAGTGAGCGCACCCGGAGGCAAGAAGCCTGGAGAAGAAAATCGGAGGAGCTTACCCGGAGATGGCGAGAAAGCAGAGCAGCACCGGCCCGTTGGCCAGGAGCCTGCTAGAAACAGAGGAGGGAGAGCAGAGCAGCACCGCCCCGCTGGCCAGGAGCCTGCTGGAGACGACTGTAGGAGAGCAGAGCAGCACCGACCCGTTGGTCAGGAGCCTGCTGGAAACAACGACCCCACTAGGCCTAGTGGAGGTCCTTGCACAGCTCCCCCGAGACCGGGAGTGTGCACAGACTGCCCTGGAGGGCCTCGCACGGAGGATGGCCCGGGTACAGCGAGAGACATTGGCGGAGTGGAGCCGAGAGATGGCCCAGCAAATCAAGACCCGGAGCACGCCAGCCAAGATGAGGAGACAGACCGCCTCTGAGGATGGCGCGGGAGGACCCAAGGCCGGAGACGGCGCCGAGAAGGGAGCCGGACGCAAGGAGGCAGGTAAAGGGGACGCCTATACCCCAAGCCGGGAAACCGCCCACCTGCCCCAGCTCCCCGTCGCAGAGCCCGAAAGTCCCCCTGCTGTGCCCGTAGCCGCCATGTCACCGCTATGGACTAAGCCCCGACCGGAAGCCGCCGCAGCGACCCCTGTGACGTCACGCGCCTCGACCCGGAGCGTGACAAAGCAGGAAATACCACCAGCCTGGTCGCAAGGCCTAGTACCCCCGGGCGCCGCATCACCAACAGCGCCCCCTACCTCCGCGGAGCCTCCGGCCTGGCCGCAAGGCCAGGTAGCCCAGGGCGCCGCCGTCCTAACGGTGCCCTTCACCTTCCAGGTGCCCCAGGCCTGGCCGCAAGGCCTGGGCAACCCGGGCGCCACCACCACCGCGCCCGCACCCGTAAAACCAAGGGTGCCGCGTCTGGGAGAGGACTTGTTCAGCCAGCTCACATGGCCGGACGGGCGGCCCTTCATCTGGCCCGAAGAATTCCATGAGCTGGAACGGCAGCAGAGACTAGTGCCCTTGTGTGAGCCCCTGATTCCGGCTCCGACGCCCGTGGCACGGATCTCGCCCCCGCTTGAAGAGGCCCAATTTGAGTGGGACCCCACCGGAGAAGACCTAATGGGGTTCACTCAGGAAACCAGGGCAGCTGCAGCGGAGCGTGCTGAGTGTTGCCGACAGCAGCTCGAAGAGTTTGCGAGGGAGCGGAGAGAGAGGCGGGTCCGGGAACAGCAGGCCCAAGTACGGAGTGCCGAGCAGAAGAGCCGGACCAGGAGGGACCCCCGTGCAGCGCATTGTCCCCGCACCATCGGGACAGTGATCAAGTACAACCAGCAGCATGGGTGGGGCTTCATCCGAGACAACAACACCCCCGGCGACGTCTTTGTCACGCGCAGAGACGTGGAGTCCCATCTGCCGGAGGGGCACAGAGGTCGTGACCTTTACATCGGGGACGAGGTCACCTTTACCCGGCACAAGTGTGCCAAAGGACCTTACGCCCTCCACGTACACCGCCTGACGGAGGAGGAGTTGCGGTGCGAGGAGGAGGAGCAAGAGGACCCGGACGGGTCTGAAGCTACAATCAGCTACAAGCAAAGAGCAGGAGGAAGACGCCGTTGAGTGCGGCAGAGCAGTATATGTAAATAGTTACCCGACCGGGTACCAAAGGAACTGTTGCTACATATATATAGTCCCCGTTGGGACCAGCATGAGTGAACTGTTTACCCGTTATTCCGTATCCATACCAGGCTGAGGACAGTGAGCAGCCATTCCCTTCCCTTTACCTGGCCGAGGACTGAGAGCGGCCAACTTCCCCTGTATATAGTTGCGCTTCCTAAAGCGCCCCCTACTGGTTTTATAGGAAAACCAGTTTTCCAGAGAGACTGTCGCACTTTACCCGGTCACACGTTGCACAGTGACCGGAGGAGGAGCCAGAGGCGACGAGAATGTTTTATTTGCTAATATATGTTGTTTTATATGTTTATGAAAAAAAAAAAAAAAAAAATGTATGTTTTTGGTGTTATGTCTTACAGCCCGAGGACGTGCTGTGATTTACCAGGGGGGAATGTAGCACCCTGAGGATTCGGCTGCTACAGGGGTATTGCACATCAACCCAGAGGTGTGATATTCCACTCCCAGGCAAGGATGGAGAGTGGAACTGAGCTCGGTAGGCTGCATGCACTACATACATCCCATTTCCGAGGAGCAGACCGACGGTACTCCCACTTAGAAATGTGCAGGTACGACCGAGTCTGTTCCTGGCTGGAGTGGGAGGGGGGTGGTACATCCCAAGTAGTGTAGGGGCAGATAGGGGGAGCAGCCTGGGTAAAGATAGGAGCTCATTGGGTGCTGGTCACCTGAGCTCACACATAGAGGGTGTATATAAGGTGGGCACCAACTAAGATCAGGGTCAGATGCAGAGAACAAGTCAGCAAGCAGAGGAGAAGAGAGACCCAGAGTGAGAGAGGAGAAGAGAGACCCAGAGGGGGAAGCAGAAAAGAGGACTCCAAGAACCCAAATTAAATCCCCGGGTGAAGAGTCGGCACAGGGTACCGGATCCCAAACTGGCGGGGGCAGAAAACACACCCTAGCCAGAGACCGGAGGCCGTGGGCAGCATCTGCCACGGCCACCCATCACATCCACCCCGAAGGCACACCACATGAAGGGTCAGGGAACCCAAGGCCAAGGGTGTCCCAACAGAAGGCCCGAGGGAGCTGGACCTAGGTGGATCACTGGTGGGGACGGCCAGAGAACGGGACAGAAGGAGAGCTCAGGGCCACGCTCCGGACTTGTTTGGGGGTTGGCTGGATCCAGGACCTGGTGGACGCAGCACGGCTCGGGTGGTCACTCGAAGCTGGAGTGACCAGTACAACATCTGCAGTAAGTAAACACCCTTAACTGCACAACCCGACTCTGTCTTCATTGCCGTCTGCACTGCACCACCACAACCCCCATCCTCTGCACCTGTCCCCCCTGAGGCTATACCCCTCCCGTTGGGGGTTATCCCACCAAGCTGCGCACCCACCATCAGCCTCAGCGGACCCTGCTGCAGCGGCGGCCACAGTGACCGCATCACAACGGGTGGCGTAGTCGACACAAAAGAACTCTTAATAACATCTGTAGGACTGCCACATAACACTGAGTTTGACGCCCTGGGCACGGGCCGGGTCACAGCCGCTCGGAGACTACAACCCCCCATCTGATCCGGTGCCGGGTATTCCCCTCAAAAAGGAATATGTCCCAGGGGGCGCGTCATGCTCAATCGGATTCAGGTCTGAGGAACGGGCGGTCCAATCCATAGCTTCAATGCCTTCACCTTGCAGGAACTGCTGACACACTCCAGCCACATGAGGTCTGGCATTGTCCTGCATTAGGAGGAACCCAGGGCCAACCACACCAGCATATGGTCTCACAAGGGGTCTGAGGATCTCACCTCGGTACCTAATGGAAGTCAGGCTACCTCTGGCGAGCACATGGAGGGCTGTGTGGCCCTCCAAAGAAATGCCACCCCACACCATTACTGACCCACTGCCAAACTGATCATGCTGAAGGATGTTGCAGGCAGCAGATCGCTCTCCACGGCGTCTCCAGACTCTGTCACGTCTGTCACATGTGCTCAGTGTGAACCAGCTTTCATCTGTAAAGAACACAGGGCGCCAGTGGCGACTTTGCCAATCCTGGTGTTCTGTGGCAAATGCCAAGTGTCCTTCACAGTGTTGGGCTATGAGCACAACCCCCATCTGTGGATGTCGGTCCCTCATACCACCCTCATGGAGTCGGTTTCTAACTGTTTGTGCAGACACATGCACATTTGTGGTCTGCTGGAGGTCATTTTGCAGGGCTCTGGCAGTGCTCCTCTTGTTCCTCCTTGCACAAAGGCAGAGGTAGCGGTCCTGCTGCTGGGTTGTTGCCCTCCTACGGCCCCCTCCACATCTCCCGGTGTACTGGCCTGTCTCCTGGTAGCGCCTCCAGCCTCTGGACACTACGCTGGCAAGACACAGCAAACCTTCTTGCCACAACTTACATTGATGTGCAATCCTGGATGAGCTGCACTACCTGAGCAACTTCTGTGGGTTGTTGAGTCCGTCTCATGCTACCACGAGTGTGAAAGCACAACCAACATTCAAAAGTGACCAAAACATCAGCCAGAAAGCTTTTGAATGAGATGTGGTCTGTGGTCCCCACCTGCAGAGCCACTCCTTTATTGAGGGTGTCTTGATTAGAGATGAGCGTTGTTCGACTCGAACTGTTCGCCAATCTCAAATTCGAGCTGTTTTGGACGGTGTTCGAGCCGTTCGGCGAACACGAACGATTTGAGAAAAATTTCGAGGTTATGTTCGATAACTGTTCGTGCACCAAAATCATAACTGGATTTTTTCTCAGTAATGATGAAAATTAATGTTAATACGCAGTTTGAGTGTACAGCGGGGTGGGGGGAGGGGCAGGGGATGGATCTCTGCAGGAATAATGAAGATCTCCATTTTTTTTTCTCTTTCCCGCATTTACAGTGGGGAGGTGCAATCTGTCAGCCTATCAGCAGCGCACACACGGAGCGAAGTGCTTTTTTTCACACAAGCAAGGGCATGTGTCATTGGCTGTGTATGTCACATGTCCTTGCCCTATAAGACCAAGCCATTTTCCCCGTCGCCACCATTTTCTCACTGCTGCAGCTGCATGTTAGATGGCACCGCTGTTGCTGTGTGCGCTATACCTTGTTAATTTCAAGCCAATTTTCGCACAAATCTACAGATAGCTTGGGAGTAGGGAATAGTTGTGATTGCAGTCCTTTTAAGGACTAGGTTACAGCATTTCCTACGACTTTTATCAGGCAGGTCTGTGCTCTTAAATAGATAGATTGTAGGAGTAAAGACTAAGTGTAATTGCAGTCCTTTTCAGGACTAGGTTACATCAGTTCCTATCAGTTTTTGCCAGGCAGGTCTGTGCCAGTGCTGTGCAAGTTTTTTTCACAGCATTTGGCTGAATCTAGCAAAGCTAATCCTTTTTGGCCTATTGCAGAGTGTGTTAGTCAGTGGAGTAGCCTATCTGTGTATCAAGATATACCACCTGTGTATAGAATACCAATTTTTTTACTGCACCTAGTGAAGTAAAATCTTTTGGGCATAGCATCATTCTATTAGTCCATCTATACTGACCTCCATCAGGTTGCAAATTGAATATAATTTTTTTCTGCATCTAGCTCTGAAAAAATATTTCGGCTTCTAGCAGTGTGTGGGACTTGTTCTATTAGTCCATCTATACTGACCTCCATCAGGTTGCAAACTGAATATAATTTTTTTCTGCATCTAGCTCTGAAAAAATATTTGGCCTTCTAGCAGTGTGTGGGACTTGTTCTATTAGTCCATCTATACTGACCTCCATCACGCTGCAAATTCAAAATAATTTTTTGTCTGCATCTAGCTCTGAAAAAATATTTGGCCTTCTAGCAGTGTGTGGGACTTTCTCTATTAGTCCATCTATACTGACCTCCATCAGGTTGCAAATTAAAAATAATTTTTATCTGCATCTACCTCTGAAAAAATATTTGGGCTTCTAGCTGTGTGTGGGACTTGTTCTATTAGTCCATCTATACTGACCTCCATCAGGTTGCAAACTGAATATAATTTTTTTCTGCATCTAGCTCTGAAAAAATATTTGGCCTTCTAGCAGTGTGTGGGACTTTCTCTATTAGTCCATCTATACTGACCACCATCAGGTTGCAAATTAAAAATAACTTTTATCTGCATCTAGCTCTGAAAAAATATTTGGCCTTCTAGCAGTGTGTGGGACTTTCTCTATTATTCCATCTATACTGACCTCCATCAGGTTGCAAATTAAAAAAAAATTTTTGTCTGCATCTAGCTCTGAAAAAATATTTTTCCTTCTAGCAGTGTGTGGGACTTTCTCTATTAGTCCATCTATACTGACCTCCATCAGGTTGCAAATTCAAAATAATTTTTTGTCTGCATCTAGCTCTGAAAAAATATTTGGCCTTCTAGCAGTGTGTGGGACTTTCTCTATTAGTCCATCTATACTGACCTCCATCAGGCTGCAAATTAAAAATAATTTTTATCTGAATCTACCTCTGAAAAAATATTTGGCCTTCTAGCTGTGTGTGGGACTTGTTCTATTAGTCCATCTATACTGACCTCCATCAGGTTGCAAACTGAATATAATTTTTTTCTGCATCTAGCTCTGAAAAAATATTTGGCCTTCTAGCAGTGTGTGGGACTTTCTCTATTAGTCCATCTATACTGACCTCCATCAGGTTGCAAATTAAAAATAATTTATATCTGCATCTAGCTCTGAAAAAATATTTGGCCTTCTAGCAGTGTGTGGGACTTTCTCTATTAGTCCATCTATACTGACCTCCATCAGGTTGCAAATTAAAAATAATTTTTTGTCTGCATCTAGCTCTGAAAAAATATTTGGCCTTCTAGCAGTGTGTGGGACTTTCTCTATTAGTCCATCTATACTGACCTCCATCAGGTTGCAAATTAAAAATAATATTTTGTCTGCATCTAGCTCTGAAAAAATATTTGGCCTTCTAGCAGTGTGTGGGACTTTCTCTATTAGTCCATCTATACTGACCTCCATCAGGCTGCAAATTAAAAATAATTTTTATCTGCTTCTACCTCTGAAAAAATATTTGGCCTTCTATCTGTGTGTGGGACTTTATCTATTAGTCCATCTATACTGACCACCATCAGGTTGCAAATTAAAAATAATTTTTATCTGCATCTAGCTCTGAAAAAATATATGGCCTTCTAGCAGTGTGTGGGACTTTCTCTATTAGTCCATCTATACTGACCTCCATCAGGTTGAAAATTCAAAATAATTTTTTGTCTGCATCTAGCTCTGAAAAAATATTTGGCCTTCTAGCAGTGTGTGGGACTTTCTCTATTAGTCCATCTATACTGACCTCCATCAGGTTGCAAACTGAATATATTTTTTTTCTGCATCTACCTCTTCAAAAATATTGGGCTTCTAGCTGTGTTTGGGACTTGTTCTATTTATCCATCTATACAGACCTCCATCAGGTTGCAAACTGAATATAATTTTTTTCTGCATCTACCTCTGAAAAAATATTTGGGCTTCTAGCTGTGTGTGGGACTTGTTCTATTAGTCCATCTATACTGACATCCATCAGGTTGCAAACTGAATATAATTTTTTTCTACATCTAGCTCTGAAAAAATATTTGGCCTTCTAGCAGTGTGTGGGACTTGTTCTATTAGTCCACCTATACTGACCTCCATCAGGTTGCAAATTCAAAATAATTTTTTGTCTGCATCTAGCTCTGAAAAAATATTTGGCCTTCTAGCAGTGTGTGGGACTTTCTCTATTAGTCCATCTATACTGACCTCCATCAGGTTGCAAACTGAATATATTTTTTTTCTGCATCTACCTCTGAAAAAATATTTGGGCTTCTAGCTGTGTGTGGGACTTGTTCTATTAGTCCATCTATACTGACCTCCATCAGGTTGCAAATTGAATATAATTTTTTTCTGCATCTAACCCAGCCAATAGTTTTGGCCTAATACCACAGTTTGGCCACTCAGCTCTGCTCGGTTCCCATCCATTGTTTTTTTGTGCAAACAACTCCAGAGTTGTGAATTAGTTAACCACCAAAATGAGTGGAAAAAAGCCTGCTGCTGGTGGAAAGGGGAATAGGCGTGTTGGGAAGGGGAAAAAAGGTTGTGTCCGTGGGTTAGGTGTTAAAGCAACAGTAACATCTGCAGAAGAAAGACCATCTTCCAGCCAAACTAAAATGTCTACTTCTTTTAGCGGACAATGTGATAAAATCCCGTTCTTACGGCCACGCCAATCGCTACAAATTCCAGATGAGGCACAAAAACAGCAGGTGCTTCAACGGATATCAAGTGCTCCTTTAAGTGGGCTCTCCTCCACATCAACTTCAACATCACAAATACTCCAGTCCTTAAAGGTGTCACCCCAATCGCACTTGCTTCCTCACAGCTCCCAAATCTCCAGCTGCCCGTCTGAGTATGAGGTAGAACAGATGGTTGAGTCTGCAGAGCTGTTTACTCATACTATAGCCTGGGAATCAGAGGTCGACTCCAGCGCTTCTGTGAATCCAGACGAGGAAATGATCTGCACTGATGCCCAGAATCTTTATGAGTCGCATCCAGGACCAGACACAGAAGGTTCTGACCATAATGTAGACCCTCATTCCCAAACTGTAACTCCTGTTGGTGGAGACAATGAGGAAGACGATGATGAGACTCAAATACCTGATTGGAGCGACAACTTTAGTTTTTTGTCAGGGCAGGAACAGGTTGGCTCTGAGGACGACGGGTGTGATAACGCACAGCGTGATGATGATGAGGTTGGAGATCCCACTTACTGTCAACCCACAGTCAGCCAAGAGATGAGGTCAGCAGAGGAGGTGGAGGAAGATGCTAGTGACGACGAGGTCAGGTTGCGCCTTCCTGGACAGAGACGTAGTACTGGAAGCACGTCAACAACTGCATCCTCAAACACAACTCTGCCTCTCACCACAAGTCGTGGTGGCTCTTCAGGTCGCATGGGTGCTAAGCCTTGCATAGCCTGGGCATTTTTTCAGATCGATAGAGATGACCCAACTCGTGTTATCTGTAACATTTGTCAGCAAAAGCTAACTAGAGGCCAAAAAATACATAGTTTGAGTACTTCATGCATGAACCGGCACATGGACATGAAGCATAAGTTGCAGTGGGAAGCTCAGTGTGCTACCATACGGCCTAGCCGGCCGGGCCAACCACCGTCTGCCATATCTTGTGCATCCGCGGCCTGTTCATCCTCTGTGACTGGGGGGACAGCAGTCACACCTGTTTTGGGGCGCAGACCTGCCACCTCTTTACCCGCAACAGCCAGTGTGATTGGCAGGTCATCATTTTCTTTGGAGGTGGCAACACCAGCTGGTGTTGAGCGCTGTCCGACATCGATAGCACCACCTTTGGATCAAGGCAACCTAACATGTCCGCCTGCATCTTCCTCACAGACCGGCAGTTTGCCGGGGATACCCTTATCAACCCCGTCTAAGCACAATAGCCAGCCCTCTGTCCCTCAGATGTGGACAAGTAAAAGACCATTTCCTCCTAGCCATGAGAAAGCTAAGAGTTTGAATTTCACCATCTGCAAGCTCTTGGCTACAGAAATGCTGCCTTTCCGCCTGGTGGACACAGAGGATTTTCGAGACCTTATGTCCGTCGCAGTGCCCCAGTACCAGATGCCCAGTCGGCACTACTTCTCAAAGAAAGGTGTGCCTGCGCTCCACCAGCATGTCGCACACAACATCACCGCTTCTTTGAGAAACTCTGTGTGTGACAGGGTGCATTTCACCACAGACACTTGGACGAGTAGGCATGGACAGGGGCGTTACATGTCGCTGACTGGGCACTGGGTAACTATGGTGACAGCAGGACTAGGGGCTGCTGTTCAAGTCTTGCCGTCCCCACGAGTTGTGCGTCGATCCTCTTTATGTCAAAGTTCCTCCACTGATTCTGCCTCCTCAACCTACTCTCGGTCTTCCACCTGCACCCAAAGCCTGTCTGGTCATGCCACAAGCTTTCTAACTGCACAGAAGGGATCCTGCACACCTCCTTACTATGCTGGCAGTAGGGCTCAACATCATCAGGCGGTTTTTACTTTGAAATGTCTGGGAAATGTGAGTCACACAGCTGAGGAGTTGTGGTCAGCTCTGGAGAACCAATTTCATGAATGGTTGTCTCCACTGGACCTGTAACCAGGGAAGGCCGTGTGCGACAATGCTGCAAACCTGGGTGCGGCCCTTCGCCGGGGCAATGTCACACACGTGCCTTGTATGGCTCACGTGTTGAACCTGGTTGTCCAGCAATTTTCAGCCCACTATCCCAGACTAGATGGCCTTCTGCAGAGGGCACGGTCGCTGTGTGCTCACTTCCGCCGTTCGCATCCCGCAGCTCAGCGACTTACATCTCTACAGAAGTCGTTGGGCCTGCCACTTCACCGGCTAAAATGCGATGTGCCTACCCGGTGGAATTCAACTCTGCACATGTTGCAGCGACTGTGGCAGCACCGACAAGCCCTGGTGCAATACGTTCTGACGTATAGCCTGGGCCAACGAGATCCAGAGGTGGGGAAAATCACGCTGGAGGAGTGGTCTCAGATCAGGGACCTATGCACCCTTCTGCACAGTTTTGAAATGGCGACGAAGATGTTTAGTGCTGACGATGCCATTATCAGCATGACTATTCCGGTGATTTACATACTGGAGCACATGTTAAACAGAATTCGGAGTCAGGTGGTGGCACAAGAGGAGGTGGAGGAAGTAGAGGAGGAGGAGTTGTATGCGGAAGGGCTAACATCTGCAAGGTCCAGACTGTCGGCAGCACCAAGGCGGCAGGCATGTGAGGGTGGGGGAGATGGTTTTACCAGGGCGCATGGTAGCAGCCAAACTAGTGAGGAAGGTGCAGGAGCCCAGGAAGAAGTGGAGGACGAACTGATGGAAGACTCATTAGATGAGGGAGACCTTGATCACATTTCTGTTGTGCGAGGTTGGGGGGAGAGGACAGAGGAAGGAAGCATGATTGTTACCTCACCACCAACACAACAGGTACTTGGTGCTCCTGGATGCGCAACACACATGAGTGCCTTCTTGCTGCACTACCTGCAACATGACCCTCGAATTGTGAGAATTAGAAATAATCCTGACTACTGGGTTGCCACACTGTTAGATCCCCGGTACAAAAGTAAATTTGCAGAAATTATTCCTGCCATAGAAAGGGATGCACGCATGCAGGAGTATCAGCAGAGACTGTTGCAGAATCTTACATGTGCTTTTCCACAAAACACCAGTGGTGCACGTAGTGAATCTCACAGTTCCAACTTGCCAACCGTGGGACCGTCGAGTGTTCAACACTGAAACCGTAACAGAACCACAGTATCTGCTGGTAAGATCAATTTTGCGGAATCATTTCACCACTTTTTTAGCCCATCCTTTGCAAGGCCACAGGAGACAAGAAGTCTGACACATAGTCAACGCCTAGAGACGATGGTACAGGAGTATCTCCAAGTAAACATTGAAGCCATGACTGTGTCACTGGACCCTTGCTCTTTTTGGGCTTCCAATCTGGATAAATGGCCGGAGCTAGCCACTTACGCCTTGGAGATCTTGTCATGCCCCGCAGCCAGCGTTCTGTCCGAACGTGTGTTCAGCGCTGCTGGTGGTGTGCTGACAGATAAGCGCACGCGGCTCTCCACTGATAATGTAGACAGACTCACGTTCATAAAGATGAACAAATCATGGATCCGAAACGACTTTTCTACCCCTGTGTCATCCTGGGGAGAGTAAAAGCTTGATGATTGGTTAAAATCACCCTACCAACCATTTTAAGCTTTCAAATTACTAATCATGTTTATCTGTATCTTGGCTGGAAAATAATTTGGGCTTTGTAGCAGTGTGCAGCACTGATTCTATTAGGCCATCTATAATAAGCTCCACCAGATTTAAAATTACTAATCATGTTTATCTGTATCTTGACTGGAAAATAATTTGGGCTTTGTAGCAGTGTGCAGCACTGATCCTATTAGGCCATCTATACTAAGCTCCACCAGATTTAAAATTAATAATAATTTTTAGCTGCATCTAGCCCGGAAAATAATTTTGGGGCTCCGAGATGCGCAAGACACATAAGTGCCTTCTTGCTGCACTACCTGCAACATGACCCTCATATTGTCAGAATTCGAAGTAATCATGACTACTGGGTTGCCACACTCTTAGATCCCCCAAACTTTTCGATCAACCTTTTCATTTTAATAAAGACCAAAAAAATGGTCATTTTGGAAATTATAAGCATTAGCAGGTTATTAGAAACTGAAATTAAACAGTTTTCAACTCAAAACTTTATTCTAGGTGATGTTACATTTTCACATAGGACTCCTTGTTCGAAAGGAGCTTCTGAACTCTCTCATCCATTGAATTTGTCAGGTTTTGGATGGTTTCTGCTTCAATTGTTTTGCATGAGGACAGAATACCCTCCCAGAGCTGTTGCTTAGATGTGAACTGCCTCCCGCCATCATAGACACTCCTTTTGATGATGCTCCAGAGGTTCTGAATGGGGTAGAGGTCAGGGGAGCATGGGGGTCACACCATAAGTTTGTCCCCTTTTATGCCCATATCAGCCAGAGATGCAGATGTTTTATGTGCAGCATGAGATGGTGCATTATCATGCAAAAAAATGATCTTGCTGTGAAATACACGGTTCTTCTTCTTGAACCATGGCAGGAAGTGCTGTTTGAGAAAATCCACATACATTATGGAGTTCATCTTTAGCGCCTTCAGGGATCCTAAAGGGGCCGACAATCTCTCTCCCCATGATTCCAGCCCAAAACATTACTCCACCTCCTCCTTGTTGGCGCTGTAGCCGTGTTTGCGTGGGGTGTCCATCAACCAGCCATCCTCCACTCCATCCATCTGGACCATCGAGCGCTGCACGGCACTCATCCGTGAACAAAACAGTTTTGAAATCAGTCTTCATGTAATGTTTGGCCCACTGGAGCCGTTTCTGCTTGTGTGAAGTGCATGGAGGAGGTCGACAGGATGGCGTATGCACAGCTGCAAACCTCTGAAGGACCCTGCATCTTGTTGTTCGGGGGACGTTGGAGGCACCAGCAGCTTCAAAAACTTGTCTGCTGCTATGACAAGGCTTTTTTGCCGCTGCTCTTTTAACCTGACGTAATTGCCTGTAGGAAAGAGTCCTCAATTTGCCCTTATCAGCACGCACACGTGTGTACTGTGAATCAGCTACATACTTCTTGATTGCCAAGACACTTCATCCTGATCATCGCACAATGTTGATTGTAGTCATGCCTTGACCTAAACACTCCACAATTTGTTGCTTCTCAGCAGCTGACACATCCTTTTTCTTTCCCATTTTGGCAGAAAATGTAGGCTGCTTAATAATGTGAGACACCCTTCTTAAGTAGTCTTGCCTTTCATTGGACACACCTGCCAAACTAATTAGCACAGGTGTCTGCAATTGCTTACAGTGATATAAAGAGCGCTGACACACATCACCATCAATGAGTTTAACTGACAAACAAACAAATTCTTCCCTTATCACTCCTAAACACTTTTTGCATAATAATTTGGAACACAGTGTACATGTGCTTTTCCACAAAACACCAGTGGTTCACGTAGTGAATCTTACAGTTCTAACTTGCCAACCGTGGTCTGTATGAAGTTGTTCAATAAAGGGCCCAAAATTAAGATAACATAGATGGGAGAGGTCTCTATGAATAGGAATTCCTAAGTATTTGATACCCTGTGAGGGCCAGGCAAAGGGAAAGTTGGACTGGATGGAATCCTATATGGATTTGGGGAGGGAGACATCGAGGGCCTCAGACTTCGCTGCATTGATGTTAAAATTTGACCATGTAACAAAGTGATCTATTTCAGCCATAACAGCATGGATGGATATATGTGATTGAGTGATATATACTAGGACATCATCAGCAAATAGAGAGCACTTGTACTCGGTGCCTCCCACCTCAATCCACCTAATATTGGGGTTATGGCGAATTGATGAGAGCAGGTGCTCCGTCACTAGGATGTATAAGAGAGGGGACAGAGGACATCCCTGCCTTGTCCCATTGGTGATTGTAAAAGGTGATGAAAATGTTCTGATGCAACCCCTGGGCCTTGGGACACCCGGAGCCGGACCCTTTTTGGTGGATGCTGGTGGTTGTAGTCTTCGTGGCGGCAACCCGGTTCCGTGGCTCAGGGTGGTCAAACCAGTGGCGGAACTATTTATGTGGTTTTGATGTTTAAATGTCCGACTACGCCACCCGTGGATTGCGGTCAGAGTGAACCGCCGCTGCAGGGCAGACCGCTGAGGCTGATGTTGTGGGTGCAGCACAGCGTAGCATAACTCCCCACGGGAGGAGTATAGCCTCAGGGCAGTGTATGCGGAGGATGGGGGTGATGGTGCAGGGCAGCAGCAGTAACGAAACGGAGTCAGTGATGCAGTCCAGGGCCTTTACTCACAGTTCTTAATATCCAGACCACATCTGCAGGTAACGGCTGCCCACTTCGTACTGTGCTCACCAGGTGAGGGGCTCAGACAACTCCCAGATAACTTTGGAGCGCTTCACAGGACCCCCTTTGTGTGTCCTTTGTCTGGCCTTTCTTACCAACCCTTCTGTCCGGCTGCCTCGGGCCTCCTCTTGGTAAACTTGGCGCCAGTTTCCCTGACCCTATGTGGTGCCTTCCTAGCGGGTGTAGCGAGGGGTTGCGCCACATAAAATGTCACAGCCTCCTGGTTCTAGCTGAGGGTCATTTCCTGTCTCCACTAGTTTCAGGGACTGGTCTCCCCCTTTGGCCTGACCCCTCCACGCAGGTGGATTCAGGCGTGCGGTGGCGACTTGCCCGTCCGCACCCCTGGGATCCCTTCATTCCTCATTCCTGGAGCCTTCTCCGCTCCTCTTCCTTCCTTCTCCCTCTTCCACGTCTGGGCCTCTGTTACTAGGCCCGCCTCCGGAGCAGAGCTCATGCAGAGCCCCTGCTCCCTGCCACTTCTGCTCAAACTTCTCTGCACTGAACTAAGATGGTGCCCACCTTTTATACTCCCTTCTCAATGCACCCAGGAACTGCTTCCTCCCTGCTCCTGCACTACAGGGTTCCCCTTCCTCAGTGTTCCCTCCCCCCACTCCAGCCAGGGACAGGGACTGTCGTGCCCATCTCAGAGGCATATTGGTCGCCCTGCCCCATGGCAATGTGGTGTAATGCATGCAGGTGTCGGGTCCTGATCCACACTCCATCCTTACCTGAGAGTGAGATATCACACCTCTGGGTGAGGTGCAATACCTCTGTAGCAACCGAGCCCTCAGGGTGCTACAGTTCCATTTATCTTCAGCCTAGGTGACGTATTGTGATACAGGGCCGTGATTTTGGCTATAAAAGGGTCCCCTAGTCCCCTACCCCAAGCTTTTTAAGAGAATCATATATGGCGTGCCATGAGACTCTATGGAATGCTTTCTCAGCATCCAACGAGAGTATCTAATTACAAATTTTTAACTGCATCTAGCCCAGGAAATACTTTGTGCCTAGTAGCAGTGTCTGCTAGTCAGCGGATTATCCCGGCTGTTAAGCAAGCTACACCACCTGTAGTTTGGACACTTAATTTTTTCAAAGGAAATGCTTCGGGACCACGGGATACTCAGTGAAGAGCATCAGGAGGCACCCCAAGGCATAGGGGCTCGGACTGGCAGTAGGATGCCTTGCGATGGACAGCCGAGCTCGATCCTTATAAAAGCTTTTTAACTGCAGCAGCTTTAGTAGACGCTACTGGAGCTGGAATTACGCGGCTGCTGGCATGAGACTTGCCCTCCAATAGATCCTTGTAAATGGATTTAAAGTGTATTCATTCAAATTAGAGAGACAATTTAAATTAAAAAGCTTAGAGCTGCCTCCACCACAGGGGGGCTCGCTCGACCCACCAGCGGACAGGCACCAGTATTGGGAGAGGGAGGCTGGCCGTCAGGGTTCACCGCGGCTCTGGCACAAACCCGGCGACACGGAGGTGGCACGGGCAGGAGCGGACTGAACGTGTCGGCTTCTCACTTTTTGGATTTTAGAAGGGCATGACATGCCTATATCTGTGTCTCCCCCTCCTTTTGCTCCTCCATCTCTTTTCTTTTCGCATGACTATATGTACTTGTCACTTTTCCATGTGTTAATTGTGTCTTCTGAGCAGTTTGTCAGCTTTTGGACACCTTTGAAGGTGTTTTCTATGTGTTTCTATGTGTTTTTGTTTGCCTGCCATTGGTTTTAACGGTGTTCGAAGGTGTTCGACGAACAGTTCGACGAACAGTTCGGCGAACACACGGGTGTTCGACGAACCGAACCGAACTCGAACACTACGGGGGTGGCTCAACACTAGTAAGGATGATGTTGGTTTTTTATTATTTTTCTTTTATTGCAGGAGATCGTTGGCTTCAGCTGGAATGGGCGTGATGGTAAGTATGGTTTAATTTAGAACAATAAAGAATTGTGTGTTTATTTCAATTAGAGGACTTTATTCTGGGTGTTGTGTTTTTTTTTTAAATACTTTACTAGAAATTCATGGCGGTCATGTCTAATATTGGCGTGACCCCATGAATTTTGGGCTTAGGGCCAGCTGATAATGCCAAGCTGGCCCTAACCCCTTTATTACCCAGTGAGCCACCGCACCAGGGCCCTGGATGAGTTGGGTACAGTGCCGGAAGATGGCGCTTCTATGAACGCGCCATTTTCCGGGGTGGCTGCGGACTGCAATTTGCAGCTGGTGGGGCCCAGAAAACTTGGGCCTCCCTGCGCTGCGAATTCCAGCCCCCAGCTGCCTAGTTGTACCTGGCTGCACACAAAAATAGGGCGAAGCTCCACGTATTTTTTTTTAAAAATGATTTCATGAAATTCATGAAATAATTAAGAAAAAAAGGGCTTCCCTATATTGTTGTGTCCAACCAGGTACAAATAGGCAGCTGGTGGTTGGGGGCAGCCCGTTCCTGCCTGCTGTACCTGGCTGGACACAAATATAGTGCAAAGCCCCACGTAAATTTTTTTAAAATTATTTCATGAAATAATTTAAAAAAAAAAGGGCTTCCCTATATTGTTGTGTCCGGCCAGGTACAAATAGGCAGCTGGTGGATGGGGCAGCCCGTTCCTGCCTGCTGTGCCTGGCGGGACACAAATATAGGGCGAAGCCCCACATCAATTTTTTTTTAATTATTTCATGAATTTCCTGAAATAATTAAAAAAAAATTGATGTGGGGCTTCGCACTATATTTGTGTCCAGCCAGGTACAGCAGGCAGGAAAGGGCTGCCCCCAACCACCAGCTGCCTATTTGTAACTGGTTGGGCACAACAATATAGGGAAGCCCTTTTTTTCTTTATTATTTCATGAATTTCATGAAATAATAAAAAAAAAAAAAATATGTGGGGCTTCTCCATATTTTTGTGTCCAGCCAGGTACAACTAGGCAGCTGGGGGATGGAATCTGCAGCGCAGGGAGGCCCAAGATTTCTGGGCCCCCCCCCCGCTGCAAATTGCAGTGCGCAGCCACCCCGGAAAATGGCGCGTTCATAGAAGCGCCATCTTCTGGCGCTGTACCCAACTCATCCAGGGCCCTGGTGCGGTGGCTCACTGGGTAATAAAGGGGTTAGGGCCAGCATTGTATTATCCGCTGGCCCTAAGCCTGAAATTCATGGGGTCACGCCAATATTAGACATGAACGCCATGAATTTCTAGTAAAGTATTTAAAAAAAACACAACACCCAGAATAAAGTCCTTTAATTGAAATAAACACACAATTCTTTATTGTTGTAAATTAAACCATACTTACCATCACGCCCATTCCAGCTGAAGCCAATGATCTCCTGCAATGAAAGAAAAATAATAAAAAACCAACATCATCCTTACCTTTCCATGGTTCCCAGGACAGCTCCAGCTCTGCTACATCGAGATGACAGGCTGGATCGCAGCAGAAAGCTGCCATCCAGCCTGTCATCCCACGGACACTGAGAAGCGCAGGTATGCTTGCGCTCCTCAGTGTCAGGCTGTGACGGCATCCAGATGAGCCGAGTCTCTCACGCTCACCGCATGCGCAGGAGAATTCTCCCACGCTGTCAGTAATGTGCATGAAGTGAGCTGAGTTCATTGTCGGCTCATCTGGATGCCGTCACAGCCAGACACTGAGGAGTGCAAGCATGCCTGCGCTTCTCAGTATCTGCGGGATGACAGGCTGGATGGCAGCTTTCTGCTGCGATCCAGCCTGTCATCTCGATGTAGCAGAGCTGAAGCTGTCCTGGGAACCATGGAAAGGTAAGGATAATGTTGCTTTATTATTTTACTTTTATTGCAGGAGATCGTTCGATTCAGCTGGAATGGGCGTGATGGTAAGTATGGTTTAATTTAGAACATTAAAGAATTGTGTGTTTATTTCACTTAAAGGACTTTATTCTGGGTGTTGTGTTTTTTTTAAATACTTTACTAGAAATTTATGGCGGTCATGTCTAATATTGGCGTGACCCCATGAATTTCGGGCTTAGGGCCAGCGGATAATACAAAGCTGTCCCTAACCCCTTTATTACCCAGTGAGCCACTGCACCAGGGCCCTGGATGAGTTGGATACAGCGCCAGAAGATGGCGCTTCTATGAACGCGCCATTTTCTAGGGTGGCAACGGACTGCAGTTCGCAGCAGGGGGGCCCACAAAGCTTGGGCCTCCCTACGCTGTGGATTCCAGCCCCCAGCTGCTTAGTTGTACCTGGCTTGACACAAAAATAGGGCGAAGCCCCACGTATTTTATTTTTTTTACTTATTTCATGAAATTCATGAAATAATAATAAAAAAAGGGCTTCCCTATATTGTTGTGTCCGGCCAGGTACAATTAGGCAGCTGGTGGTTGGGGGCAGCCTGCTCCTGGATGCTGTATCTGGCTGGCATACAAAAATATGGCAAAGCCCACATCAAAATTTTTGGGAAAAATTAATTAAAAAATAAATAATAATTTAGGGACTGCATCTTTATTAACTCCTCAAGTGTCATTTAGTGTTAAAATAAAGGATTTATTAAAAACAAAATTGACGTGGGATCCCCCATAATTTTAGTCTCTAGCGGAGGTTAAGCAGACGGCTGGGGCAGATGTTTGAATCCTGGGAAGGGGGTAATACCCACGGAGCTTCCCAGGCTACTAATATCAGCCCCCAGCTGAATACCTAGCCTTTACCAGCTATTAAAATGGGGGACCCCTACAAAGAAATGATGTGGGGTCCCGGCTATTTTAATAGCTAGCAAAGGCTAGGCAGACAGCTGGGGGCTGATATTAATAGCCCAGGAAGGGTGCCATGAATATTGGCCCCCTCCCAGGCTAGAAACACCAGCCGTCAGCCGCCCCAGAAATGGCGCATCCATAGGATGCGCCAATTCTGGCGCTTAGCCTCGCTCTTCCATGCTGCCCTGGTGCGGTGGCAGTGGGGTAATAGTGGTGGGGTTCATGTCTGCGCCAGCTGCCATGAAGCCCAGGTTAGTAATGATGGGCGTCAATAAGACACCCCCATTACTAACCTACAAAGTGTTAAAAAGAAAACACACACTACACCCAGAAAAAAATAATTTCTTTGAAATAAAACACACCATTTTATTTAATTCTTGGTTTACTAAAAAAAAAATAGTTACCTGTCCACGTTCCTGCGCTGATCTCCCATGCACAGCTGTCACATCTGGAGATGGTGACTAGTGTTGAGCCAACCCCGTAGTGTTCGAGTTCGGTTCGGTTCGTCGAACACCCGTGTGTTCGCCGAACTGTTCGTCGAACTGTTCGTCGAACACCTTCGAACACCGTTAAAACCAATGGCAGGCAAACAAAAACACATAGAAACACATAGAAAACACCTTCAAAGGTGTCCAAAAGCTAACAAACTGCTCAGAAGACACAACTAACACATGGAAAAGTGACAAGTACATATAGTCATGCGAAAAGAAAAGAGGTGGAGGAGTAAAAGGAGGGGGAGACACAGATATAGGCATGTCATGCCCTTCTAAAATCCAAAAAGTGAGAAGCCGACACGTTCAGTCCGCTCCTGCCCGTGCCACCTCCGTGTCGCCGGGTTTGTGCCAGAGCCGCGGTGAACCCTGACGGCCAGCCCCCCTCTCCCAATACTGGTGCCTGTCCGCTGGTGGGTCGAGCGAGCCCCCCTGTGGTGGAGGCAGCTCTAAGCTTTTTAATTTAAATTGTCTCTCTAATTTGAATAAATACACTTTAAATCCATTTACAAGGATCTATTGGAGGGCAAGTCTCATGCCAGCAGCCGCGTAATTCCAGCTCCAGTAGCGTCCACTAAAGCTGCTGCAGTTAAAAAGCTTTTATAAGGATCGAGCTCGGCTGTCCACCGCAAGGCATCCTACTGCCAGTCCGAGCCCCTATGCCTTGGGGTGCCTCCTGATGCTCTTCACTGAGTATCCCGTGGTCCCGAAGCATTTCCTTTGAAAAAATGAAGTGTCCAAACTACAGGTGGTGTAGCTTGCTTAACAGCTGGGATAATCCGCTGACTAGCAGACCCTGCTACTAGGCACAAAGTATTTCCTGGGCTAGATGCAGTTAAAAATTTGTAATTAGATACTCTCGTTGGATGCTGAGAAAGCATTCCATAGAGTCTCCTGGCACGCCATATATGATTCTCTTAAAAAGCTTGGGGTAGGGGTCTAGGGGAGCCTTTTATAGCCAAAATCACGGCCCTGTATCGCAATACGTCACCTAGGCTGAAGATAAATGGAACTGTAGCACCCTGAGGGCTCGGTTGCTACAGAGGTATTGCACCTCACCCAGAGGTGTGATATCTCACTCTCAGGTAAGGATGTAGTGTGGATCAGGACCCGACACCTGCATGCATTACACCACATTGCCGTGGGGCAGGGCGACCAATATGCCCCTGAGATGGGCACGACAGTCCCTGTCCCTGGCTGGAGTGGGGGGAGGGAACACTGAGGAAGAGGAACCCTGTAGTACAGGAGCAGGGAGGAAGCAGTTCCTGGGTGCATTGAGAAGGGAGTATAAAAGGTGGGCACCATCTTAGTTCAGTGCAGAGAAGTCTGAGCAGAAGTGGCAGGGAGCAGGGGCTCTGCATGAGCTCTGCTCCGGAGGCGGGCCTAGTAACACAGGCCCAGGCCTGGAAGAGGGAGAAGGAAGGAAGAGGAGCAGAGAAGGCTCCAGGAACGAGGAACGAAGGGATCTCAGGGGTGCGGACGGGCGAGTCGCCACCGCACGCCCGAATCCACCTGCGTGGAGGGGTCAGGCCAAAGGGGGAGACCGGTCCCCAAAACTAGTGGAGGCAGGAAACGACCCTCAGCTAGAAACAGGAGGCTGTGACATTTTATGTGGCGCAGCCCCTCGCTACACCCGCTAGGAAGGCACCACATAGGGTCAGGGAAACTGGCGCCAAGTTTACCAAGAGGAGGCCCGAGGCAGCCGGACAGAAGGGTTGGTAAGAAAGGCCAGACAAAGGACACACAAAGGGGGTCCTGTGAAGCACTCCAAAGTTATCTGGGAGTTGTCTGAGCCCCTCACCTGGTGAGCACAGTATGACGTGGGCAGCCGTTACCTGCAGACGTCGTCTGGATAATAAGAACTGTGAGTAAAGGCCCTGGACTGCATCACTGACTCCGTGTCATTACTGCTGCTGCCCTGCACCATCACCCCCATCCTCCGCATACACTGCCCTGAGGCTATACTCCTCCCGTGGGGAGTTATGCTACGCTCTGCTGCACCCACAACACCAGCCTCAGCGGTCTGCCCTGGAGCGGCGGTTCACTCTGACCGCAATCCACGGGTGGCGTAGTCGGACATTTAAACATCAAAACCACATAAATAGTTCCGCCACTGGTTTGACCACCCTGAGCCACGGAACCGGGTTGCCGCCACGAAGACTACAACCACCAGCATCCACCAAAAAGGGTCCGGCTCCGGGTGTCCCAAGGCCCAGGGGTTGCATCAGAACATTTTCATCACCTTTTACAATCACCAATGGGACAAGGCAGGGATGTCCTCTGTCCCCTCTCTTATACATCCTAGTGACGGAGCACCTGCTCTCATCAATTCGCCATAACCCCAATATTAGGTGGATTGAGGTGGGAGGCACCGAGTACAAGTGCTCTCTATTTGCTGATGATGTCCTAGTATATATCACTCAATCACATATATCCATCCATGCTGTTATGGCTGAAATAGATCACTTTATTACATGGTCAAATTTTAAAATCAATGCAGCGAAGTCTGAGGCCCTCGATGTCTCCCTCCCCAAATCCATATAGGATTCCATCCAGTCCAACTTTCCCTTTGCCTGGCGCTCACAGGGTATCAAATACTAAGGAATTCCTATTCATAGAGACCTCTCCCATCTATATTATCTTAATTTTGGGCCCTTTATTGAACAACTCCATACAGACCACGGTTGGCAAGTTAGAACTGTAAGATTCACTTCGTGAACCACTGGTGTTTTGTGGAAAAGCACATGTACACTGTGTTCCAAATTATTATGCAAAAAGTGTTTAGGAGTGATAAGGGAAGAATTTGTTTGTTTGTCAGTTAAACTCATTGATGGTGATGTGTGTCAGGGCTCTTTATATCACTGTAAGCAATTGCAGACACCTGTGCTAATTAGTTTGGCAGGTGTGTCCAATGAAAGGCAAGACTACTTAAGAAGGCTGTCTCACATTATTAAGCAGCCTACATTTTCTGCCAAAATGGGAAAGAAACAGGATGTGTCGGCTGCTGAGAAGCAACAAATTGTGGAGTGTTTAGGTCAAGGCATGACTACAATCAGCATTGTGCGATGATCAGGATGAAGTGTCTTGGCAATCAAGAAGTATGTAGCTGATTCACAGTACACACGTGTGTGTGCTGATAAGGGCAAATTGAGGACTCTTTCCTACAGGCAATTACGTCAGGTTGAAAGAGCAGCGGCAAAAAAGCCTTGTCATAGCAGCAGACAAGTTTTTGAAGCTGCTTGTGCCTCCAACGTCCCCCGAACAACAAGATGCAGGGTCCTTCAGAGGTTTGCAGCTGTGCATACGCCATCCTGTCGACCTCTTCTATCCACTTCACACAAGCAGAAACGGCTCCAGTGGGCCAAACATTACATGAAGACTGATTTCAAAACTGTTTTGTTCACGGATGAGTGCCGTGCAGCGCTCGATGGTCCAGATGGATGGAGTGGAGGATGGCTGGTTGATGGACACCCCACGCAAACACGGCTACAGCGCCAACAAGGAGGAGGTGGAGTAATGTTTTGGGCTTGAATCATGGGGAGAGAGATTGTCGGCCCCTTTAGGATCCCTGAAGGCGCTAAAGATGAACTCCATAATGTATGTGGATTTTCTAAAACAGCACTTCCTGCCATGGTTCAAGAAGAAGAACCGTGTATTTCACAGCAAGATCATTTTTCTGCATGATAATGCACCATCTCATGCTGCACATAAAACATCTGCATCTCTGGCTGATATCGGCATAAAAGGGGACAAACTTATGGTGTGACCCCCATGCTCCCCTGACCTCTACCCCATTCAGAACCTTTGGAGCATCATTAAAAGGAGTGTCTATGATGGCGGGAGGCAGTTCACATCTAAGCAACAGCTCTGGGAGGGTATTCTGTCCTCATGCAAAACAATTGAAGCAGAAACCATCCAAAACCTGATAAATTCAATGGACGAGAGAGTTCAGAAGCTCCTTTCGAACAAGGAGTCCTATGTGAAAATGTAACATCACCTAGAATAAAGTTTTGAGTTGAAAACTGTTTGATTTCAGGTTCTAACAACCTGCTAATGCTTATAATTTCAAAAATGACCATTTTTTTGGTCTTTATTAAAATGAAAAGGTTGATCGAAAAGCTTGGGGGATCTAAGAGTGTGGCAACCCAATAGTCATGATTACTTCGAATTCTGACAATATGAGGGTCATGCTGCAGGTAGTGCAGCAAGAAGGCACTTATGTGTCTTGCGCATCTCGGAGCCCCAAAATTATTTTCCGGGCTAGATGCAGCTAAAAATTATTATTAATTTTAAATCTGGTGAAGCTTTAGTATAGATGGCCTAATAGGATCAGTGCTGCACACTGCTACAAAGCCCAAATTATTTTCCAGTCAAGATACAGATAAACATGATTAGTAATTTTAAATCTAGTGGAGCTTATTATAGATGGCCTAATAGAATCAGTGCTGCACACTGCTACAAAGCCCAAATTATTTTCCAGCCAAGATACAGATAAACATGATTAGTAATTTGAAAGCTTAAAACGGTTGGTAGGGTGATTTTAACCAATCATCAAGCTTTTACTCTCCCCAGGATGACACAGAGGTAGAAAAGTCGTTTCGGATCCATGATTTGTTCATCTTTATGAACGTGAGTCTGTCTACATTATCAGTGGAGAGCCGCGTGCGCTTATCTGTCAGCACACCACCAGCAGCGCTGAACACACGTTCAGACAGAACGCTGGCTGCGGGGCATGACAAGATCTCCAAGGCGTAAGTGGCTAGCTCCGGCCATTTATCCAGATTGGAAGCCCAAAAAGAGCAAGGGTCCAGTGACACAGTCGTGGCTTCAATGTTTACTTGGAGATACTCCTGTACCATCGTCTCTAGGCGTTGACTATGTGTCAGACTTCTTGTCTCCTGTGGCCTTGCAAAGGATGGGCTAAAAAAGTGGTGAAATGATTCCGCAAAATTGATGTTACCAGCAGATACTGTGGTTCTGTTACAGTTTGAGTGCTGAACACTTGACGGTCCCACGGTTGGCAAGTTGGAACTGTGAGATTCACTATGTGCACCACTGGTATTTTGTGGAAAAGCACATGTAAGATTCTGCAACAGTCTCTGCTGATACTCCTGCATGCGTGCATCCCTTTCTATGGCAGGACTAATTTCTGCAAATTTACTTTTGTACCGGGGATCTAACAGTGTGGCAACCCAGTAGTCAGGATTATTTCTAATTCTCACAATTCGAGGGTCATGTTGCAGGTAGTGCAGCAAGAAGGCACTCATGTGTGTTGCGCATCCAGGAGCACCAAGTCCCTGTTGTGTTGGTGGCGAGGTAACAATCATGCTTCCTTCCTCTGTCCTCTCCCCCCAACCTCGCACAACAGAAATGTGATCAAGGTCTCCCTCATCTGATGAGTCTTCCATCAGTTCGTCCTCCACTTCTTCCTGGGCTCCTGCACCTTCCTCACTAGTTTGGCTGCTACCATGCGCCCTGGTAAAACCATCTCCCCCACCCTCACATGCCTGCCGCCTTGGTGCTGCCGACCGTCTGGACCTTGCAGATGTTAGCCCTTCCGCATACAACTCCTCCTCCTCTACTTCCTCCACCTCCTCTTGTGCCACCACCTGACTCCGAATTCTGTTTAACATGTGCTCCAGCATGTAAATCACCGGAATAGTCATGCTGATAATGGCATCGTCAGCACTAAATATCTTCGTCGCCATTTCAAAACTGTGCAGAAGTGATTGCCCCACCTCTGGATCTCGTTGGCCCAGGCTATACGTCAGAACGTATTGCACCAGGGCTTGTCGGTGCTGCCACAGTCGCTGCAACATGTGCAGAGTTGAATTCCACCGGGTAGGCACATCGCATTTTAGCCGGTGAAGTGGCAGGCCCAACGACTTCTGTAGAGATGTAAGTCGCTGAGCTGCGGGATGCGAACGGCGAAAGTGAGCACACAGCGACCGTGCCCTCTGCATAAGGCCATCTAGTCTGGGATAGTGGGCTAAAAATTGCTGGACAACCAGGTTCAACACGTGAGCCATACAAGGCACGTGTGTGACATTGCCCCGGCGAAGGGCCGCACCCAGGTTTGCAGCATTGTCGCACACGGCCTTCCCTGGTTTCAGGTCCAGTGGAGACAACCATTCATGAAATTGGTTCTCCAGAGCTGACCACAACTCCTCAGCAGTGTGACTCACATTTCCCAGACATTTCAATGTAAAAACCACCTGATGACGTTGAGCCCTACTGCTAGCATAGTAAGGAGGTGTGCAGGATTCCTTCTGCGCAGTTAGAAAGCTTGTGGCATGACCAGACAGGCTTTGGGTGCAGGTGGAAGACCGAGAGAAGGTTGAGGAGGCAGAAGCAGTGGAGGAACTTAGACATAAAGAGGATTGACGCACAACTCGTGGGGATGGCAAGACTTGGACAGCAGCCCCTTGTCCTGCTGTCACCATAGTTACCCAGTGCCCAGTCAGCGACATGTAACGCCCCTGTCCATGCCTACTCGTCCAAGTGTCTGTGGTGAAATGCACCCTGTCACACACAGAGTTTCTCAAAGAAGCGGTGATGTTGTGTGCGACATGCTGGTGGAGCGCAGGCACACCTTTCTTTGAGAAGTAGTGCCGACTGGGCATCTGGTACTGGGGCACTGTGACGGACATAAGGTCTCAAAAATCCTCTGTGTCCACCAGGCGGAAAGGCAGCATTTCTGTAGCCAAGAACTTGCAGATGGTGAAATTCAACCTCTTAGCTTTCTCATGGCTAGGAGGAAATGGTCTTTTACTTGTCCACATCTGAGGGACCGAGGGCTGGCTATTGTGCTTAGACGGGGTTGATAAGGGTGTCCCCGGCAAACTGCTGGTCTGTGAGGAAGATGCAGGCGGACATGTTAGGTTGCCTTGATCCAAAGGTGGTGCTATCGATGTCGGACAGCGCTCAACACCAGCTGGTGTTACCACCTCCAAAGAAAATGATGACCTGCCAATCACGCTGGCTGTTGCGGGTAAAGAGGTGGCAGGTCTGCGCCCCAAAACAGGTGTGACTGCTGTCCCCCCAGTCACAGAGGATGAAGAGGCCGCGGATGCACAAGATGTGGCAGACGGTGGTTGGCCCTGCCGGCTAGGCCGCATTGTAGCACACTGAGCTTCCCACTGCAACTTATGCTTCATGTCCATGTGCCGGTTCATGCATGAAGTACTCAAACTATGTATTTTTTGGCCTCTACTTAGCTTTTGCTGACAAATGTTACAGATAACATGAGTTGGGTCATCTTTATCGATCTGAAAAAATACCCAGGCTATGCAAGGCTTAGCACCCATGCGACCTGAAGAGCCACCACGACTTGTGGTGAGAGGCAGAGTTGTGTTTGAGGATGCAGTTGTTGACGTGCTTCCAGTACTACGTCTCTGTCCAGGAAGGCGCAACCTGACCTCGTCGTCACTAGCATCTTCCTCCACCTCCTCTGCTGACCTCATCTCTTGGCTGACTGTGGGTTGACAGTAAGTGGGATCTCCAACCTCATCATCATCACCCTGTGCGTTATCACACCCGTCGTCCTCAGAGCCAACCTTTTCCTGCCCTGACAAAAAACTAAAGTTGTCGCTCCAATCAGGTATTTGAGTCTTATCATCGTCTTCCTCATTGTCTCCACCAACAGGAGTTACAGTTTGGGAATGAGGGTCTACATTATGGTCAGAACCTTCTGCGTCTGGTCCTGGATCCGACTCATAAAGATTCTGGGCATCAGTGCAGATCATTTCCTCGTCTGGATCCACAGAAGCGCTGGAGTCGACCTCTGATTCCCAGGCTATAGTATGAGTAAACAGCTCTGCAGACTCAACCATCTGTTCTACCTCATACTCAGACGGGCAGCTGGAGATTTGGGAGCTGTGAGGAAGCAAGTGCGATTGCGGTGACACCTTTGAGGACTGGAGTATTTGTGATGTTGAAGTTGATGTGGAGGAGAGCCCACTTAAAGGAGCACTTGATATCTGTTGAAGCACCTGCTGTTTTTGTGCCTCATCTGGAATTTGTAGCGATTGGCGTGGCCGTAAGAAAGGGATCTTATCACATTGTCCGCTAAAAGAAGTAGACATTTTAGATTGGCTGGAAGATGGTCTTTCTTCTGCAGATGTTACTGTTGCTTTAACACCTACCCCACGGACACAACCTTTTTTCCCCTTCCCAACACGCCTATTCCCCTTTCCACCAGCATCAGGCCTTTTTCCACTCATTTTGGTGGTTAACTAATTCACAACTCTGGAGTTGTTTGCACAAAAAAACAATGGATGGGAACCGAGCAGAGCTGAGTGGCCAAACTGTGGTATTAGGCCAAAACTATTGGCTGGGTTAGATGCAGAAAAAAATTATATTCAATTTGCAACCTGATGGAGGTCAGTATAGATGGACTAATAGAGAAAGTCCCACACACTGCTAGAAGGCCAAATATTTTTCAGAGCTAGATGCAGATAAAAATTATTTTTAATTTGCAACCTGATGGAGGTCAGTATAGATGGACTAATAGAGAAAGTCCCACACACTGCTAGAAGGCCAAATATTTTTTCAGAGCTAGATGCAGATAAAAATTATTTTTAATTTGCAACCTGATGGAGGTCAGTATAGATGGACTAATAGAGAAAGTCCCACACACTGCTTGAAGGCCAAATATTTTTTCAGAGGTAGATGCAGAAAAAAATATATTCAGTTTGCAACCTGATGGAGGTCTGTATAGATGGATTAATAGAACAAGTCCCACACACAGCTAGAAGCCCAATATATTTTCAGAGGTAGATGCAGAAAAAAATATATTCAGTTTGCAACCTGATGGAGGTCAGTATAGATGGACTAATACAACAAGTCCCACACACAGCTAGAAGCCCAATATTTTTTCAGAGGTAGATGCAGAAAAAAATATATTCAGTTTGCAACCTGATGGAGGTCTGTATAGATGGATTAATAGAACAAGTCCCACACACAGCTAGAAGCCCAATATTTTTTCAGAGGTAGATGCCGAAAAAAATATATTCAGTTTGCAACCTGATGGAGGTCAGTATAGATGGACTAATACAACAAGTCCCACACACAGCTAGAAGCCCAATATTTTTTCAGAGGTAGATGCAGAAAAAAATATATTCAGTTTGCAACCTGATGGAGGTCTGTATAGATGGATTAATAGAACAAGTCCCACACACAGCTAGAAGCCCAATATTTTTTCAGAGGTAGATGCAGAAAAAAATATATTCAGTTTGCAACCTGATGGAGGTCAGTATAGATGGACTAATACAACAAGTCCCACACACAGCTAGAAGCCCAATATTTTTTCAGAGGTAGATGCAGAAAAAAATATATTCAGTTTGCAACCTGATGGAGGTCTGTATAGATGGATTAATAGAACAAGTCCCACACAGCATACGTGTAACAGAATGAACTATGTGCTCTGACCTCCTATCCCTAGGCTGTTAAGACTTAAAAGGGCATAGCCCCCATTATCTGCTGCGCTAGACAATGTGATGTGATAGTCACAAAGCAAAATGGAAAAGCCTGCCTGGCTGCATGTGATGTCATTAGCCTCTTCTGTGACTCGTCAGCAGTGTGTGAAATTTCATCTGCCATTTTTCTTGATGATCCTCGCAAATCGAAACGCAAACTGTTCAACTCTGGAGAGATCTACGAATATCAGAAAATTTTACTCAAAGTCAATTCTCAGAGGATCAATCCACTCATCTCTCGTAGTAGTGTACCCCCTTGTTTGCTGGATTTTTTTTAATATCTGTGATAGATTCTGTTACAGAGGATCCTTCAATATAGAACTGAAGAAAGCCTTAAAAAATTATGCCAAGGATCCTATCTAAAGCAGAAAATGTAATGTATTGTTAACTTGTTTATTTTTGCATATGTTGCATAGGAGTAGACATCTTTTTATAGTTAAATGGAGCATATGGTGTCCAATAAAGATCTTTCAGGAAAAGCCTGTAAACTATAAAGCCATCAGTTTACATACATAAAGTCAAATAATTCCTTCCATATCAGCAATGGAAAAGTGATTGAATATGCTATGGCAGGTGTTAAACTGCTACACACTGTCTTAATACCTCATAAATTTTTTACTATACCTTGCATATCTTTCAGAAATCCTTCCAGTTCCCATGCACATTTCTCAACCTAAATGCTTCTTACATTCTTCAGCTCGCACATAAATTCCGATATTACTACAATTATTATTTTCTCCATGTTTCAAGATTCCATTGTTGTATTGGAATAACAAAGGGTATTTAGTACAAAGGGAATGTGCTATTTTTATGGGTGAGATCTAGTGTTGAGCATTCCGATACTGAAATATCGGGTATTGGCCGATATTCGCGGTATCGGAATTCCGATACTTAATTCCGATACTTTTACAATATCGAATACCGGAATCGGAAGTTCCCATAATGCCTGCGCTCTGCAGTGTCTCTGAAGGATGACAAGCTGGATGGCAGCGCTCAGCTGCGATCCAGCCTGTCATCAGAATGCCATCCCAGCTTGAAAGAATTCTCCTGATTGTTTAAAAGCCGGCGGGCGGTAAAAAGCGGTTTAGAGCAGCCACATAGAAATGACCGCTCTGAACCGCTGCCACCGCTAGAATGATGGGGCCGTAAAGCAGCCCTGTCATTGCATAAGCGGGTTCGCCGGAGTTCAGGCAGCGCTGCTCCGGTTAGCTCCTTTACGGCCCTGCTGTACCGTGATAAATTCCCATGGTACAGCAGTGCCATAAAGTAGGTCTCCGGAGCAGCGCTGACTGAATGCACTCCGGTGACCTCAGTCAGTGGCTCCCGCTGCCGGGAGCGGACGTGTTCCCGGCAGTGTGAGCTTACAGCAGCCATGCACAACTGTCACCATTAGAGATGAGCGTTGTTCTACTCGAACTGTTCGCCAATCTCAAATTCGAGCTGTTTTGGGCGGTGTTCGAGCCGTTCGGCGAACACGAACAATTTGAGAAAAATTCGGCTGTTCGAGGTTATGTTCGATAACTGTTCGTGCACCAAAATCATAACTGGATTTTTTCTCAGTAATGATGAAAATTAATGTTAATACACAGTTTGAGTGTACAGCGGGGTGGGGGGGAGGGGCAGGGGATGGATCTCTGCAGGAACAATGAAGATCTCCATTTTTTTTTTCTCTTTCCCGCATTTACAGTGGGGAGGTGCAATCTGTCAGCCTATCAGCAGCGCACACACGGAGCGAAGTGCTTTTTTTCACACAAGCAAGGGCATGTGTCATTGGCAGTGTATGTCACATGTCCTTGCCCTATAAGACCAAGCCATTTTCCCCGTCGCCACCATTTTCTCACTGCTGCAGCTGCGTGTTAGACGGCACCGCTGTTGCTGTGTGCGCTATACCTTGTTAATTTCAAGCCAATTTTCGCACAAATCTACAGATAGCTTGGGAGTAGGGAATAGTTGTGACTGCAGTCCTTTTAAGGACTAGGTTACAGCATTTCCTACGACTTTTATCAGGCAGGTCTGTGCTCTTAAATAGATAGATTGTGGGAGTAAAGACTAATTGTAATTGGAGTCCTTTTCAGGACTAGGTTACATCAGTTCCTATCAGTTTTTGCCAGGCAGGTCTGTGCCAGTGCTGTGCAAGTTTTTTTCACAGCATTTGGCTGAATCTAGCAAAGCTAATCCTTTTTGGCCTATTGCAGAGTGTGTTAGTCAGTGGAGTAACCTATCTGTGTTGCAAGATATACCACCTGTGTATAGAATACCAATTTTTTTTACTGCACCTAGTGAAGTAAAATCTTTTGGGCATAGCATCATTCTATTAGTCCATCTATACTGACCTCCATCAGGTTGCAAATTGAATATAATTTTTTTCTGCATCTAGCTCTGAAAAAATATTGGGCTTCTAGCTGTGTGTGGGACTTGTTGTATTAGTCCATCAACACTGACCTCAATCAGGTTGCAAACTGCATATATTTTTTTCTTCATCTACCTCTGAAAAAATATTGGGCTTCTAGCTGTGTGTGGGACTTGTTCTATTAATCCATCTATACAGACCTCCATCAGGTTGCAAACTGAATATATTTTTTTCTGCATCTACCTCTGAAAAAATATTGGGCTTCTAGCTGTGTGTGGGACTTGTTGTATTAGTCCATCTATACTGACCTCCATCAGGTTGCAAACTGAATATATTTTTTTCTGCATCTGCCTCTGAAAAAATATTGGGCTTCTAGCTGTGTGTGGGACTTGTTCTATTAATCCATCTATACAGACCTCCATCAGGTTGCAAACTGAATATATTTTTTTCTGCATCTACCTCTGAAAAAATATTGGGCTTCTAGCTGTGTGTGGGACTTGTTGTATTAGTCTATCTATACTGACCTCCATCAGGTTGCAAACTGAATATATTTTTTTCTGCATCTACCTCTGAAAAAATATTGGGCTTCTAGCTGTGTGTGGGACTTGTTGTATTAGCCCATCTATACAGACCTCCATCAGGTTGCAAACTGAATATATTTTTTTCTGCATCTACCTCTGAAAAAAAATGAGGGTCTACATTATCGTCAGAACCTTCTGCGTCTGGTCCTGGATCCGACTCATAAAGATTCTGGGCATCAGTGCAGATCATTTCCTCGTCTGGATCCACAGAAGCGCTGGAGTCGACCTCTGATTCCCAGGCTATAGTATGAGTAAACAGCTCTGCAGACTCAACCATCTGTTCTACCTCATACTCAGACGGGCAGCTGGAGATTTGGGAGCTGTGAGGAAGCAAGTGCGATTGGGGTGACACCTTTGAGGACTGGAGTATTTGTGATGTTGAAGTTGATGTGGAGGAGAGCCCACTTAAAGGAGCACTTGATATCTGTTGAAGCACCTGCTGTTTTTGTGCCTCATCTGGAATTTGTAGCGATTGGCGTGGCCGTAAGAAAGGGATCTTATCACATTGTCCGCTAAAAGAAGTAGACATTTTAGATTGGCTGGAAGATGGTCTTTCTTCTGCAGATGTTACTGTTGCTTTAACACCTACCCCACGGACACAACCTTTTTTCCCCTTCCCAACACGCCTATTCCCCTTTCCACCAGCATCAGGCCTTTTTCCACTCATTTTGGTGGTTAACTAATTCACAACTCTGGAGTTGTTTGCACAAAAAAACAATGGATGGGAACCGAGCAGAGCTGAGTGGCCAAACTGTGGTATTAGGCCAAAACTATTGGCTGGGTTAGATGCAGAAAAAAATTATATTCAATTTGCAACCTGATGGAGGTCAGTATAGATGGACTAATAGAGAAAGTCCCACACACTGCTAGAAGGCCAAATATTTTTTCAGAGCTAGATGCAGATAAAAATTATTTTTAATTTGCAACCTGATGGAGGTCAGTATATATGGACTAATAGAGAAAGTCCCACACACTGCTAGAAGGCCAAATATTTTTTCAGAGCTAGATGCAGATAAAAATTATTTTTAATTTGCAACCTGATGGAGGTCAGTATAGATGGACTAATAGAGAAAGTCCCACACACTGCTTGAAGGCCAAATATTTTTTCAGAGGTAGATGCAGAAAAAAATATATTCAGTTTGCAACCTGATGGAGGTCTGTATAGATGGATTAATAGAACAAGTCCCACACACAGCTAGAAGCCCAATATTTTTTCAGAGGTAGATGCAGAAAAAAATATATTCAGTTTGCAACCTGATGGAGGTCAGTATAGATGGACTAATACAACAAGTCCCACACACAGCTAGAAGCCCAATATTTTTTCAGAGGTAGATGCAGAAAAAAATATATTCAGTTTGCAACCTGATGGAGGTCTGTATAGATGGATTAATAGAACAAGTCCCACACACAGCTAGAAGCCCAATATTTTTTCAGAGGTAGATGCCGAAAAAAATATATTCAGTTTGCAACCTGATGGAGGTCAGTATAGATGGACTAATACAACAAGTCCCACACACAGCTAGAAGCCCAATATTTTTTCAGAGGTAGATGCAGAAAAAAATATATTCAGTTTGCAACCTGATGGAGGTCTGTATAGATGGATTAATAGAACAAGTCCCACACACAGCTAGAAGCCCAATATTTTTTCAGAGGTAGATGCAGAAAAAAATATATTCAGTTTGCAACCTGATGGAGGTCAGTATAGATGGACTAATACAACAAGTCCCACACACAGCTAGAAGCCCAATATTTTTTCAGAGGTAGATGCAGAAAAAAATATATTCAGTTTGCAACCTGATGGAGGTCTGTATAGATGGATTAATAGAACAAGTCCCACACACAGCTACAAGCCCAATATTTTTTCAGAGGTAGATGCAGAAAAAAATATATTCAGTTTGCAACCTGATGGAGGTCAGTATAGATGGACTAATACAACAAGTCCCACACACAGCTAGAAGCCCAATATTTTTTCAGAGGTAGATGCAGAAAAAAATATGTTCAGTTTGCAACCTGATGGAGGTCTGTATAGATGGGCTAATACAACAAGTCCCACACACAGCTAGAAGCCCAATATTTTTTCAGAGGTAGATGCAGAAAAAAATATATTCAGTTTGCAACCTGATGGAGGTCTGTATAGATGGGCTAATACAACAAGTCCCACACACAGCTAAAAGCCCAATATTTTTTCAGAGGTAGATGCAGAAAAAAATATATTCAGTTTGCAACCTGATGGAGGTCTGTATAGATGGGCTAATACAACAAGTCCCACACACAGCTAGAAGCCCAATATTTTTTCAGAGGTAGATGCAGAAAAAAATATATTCAGTTTGCAACCTGATGGAGGTCTGTATAGATGGGCTAATACAACAAGTCCCACACACAGCTAGAAGCCCAATATTTTTTCAGAGGTAGATGCAGAAAAAAATATATTCAGTTTGCAACCTGATGGAGGTCAGTATAGATAGACTAATACAACAAGTCCCACACACAGCTAGAAGCCCAATATTTTTTCAGAGGCAGATGCAGAAAAAAATATATTCAGTTTGCAACCTGATGGAGGTCAGTATAGATGGACTAATACAACAAGTCCCACACACAGCTAGAAGCCCAATATTTTTTCAGAGGTAGATGCAGAAAAAAATATATTCAGTTTGCAACCTGATGGAGGTCTGTATAGATGGATTAATAGAACAAGTCCCACACACAGCTAGAAGCCCAATATTTTTTCAGAGGTAGATGAAGAAAAAAATATATGCAGTTTGCAACCTGATTGAGGTCAGTGTAGATGGACTAATACAACAAGTCCCACACACAGCTAGAAGCCCAATATTTTTTCAGAGCTAGATGCAGAAAAAAATTATATTCAATTTGCAACCTGATGGAGGTCAGTATAGATGGACTAATAGAATGATGCTATGCCCAAAAGATTTTACTTCACTAGGTGCAGTAAAAAAAATTGGTATTCTATACACAGGTGGTATATCTTGCAACACAGATAGGTTACTCCACTGACTAACACACTCTGCAATAGGCCAAAAAGGATTAGCTTTGCTAGATTCAGCCAAATGCTGTGAAAAAAACTTGCACAGCACTGGCACAGACCTGCCTGGCAAAAACTGATAGGAACTGATGTAACCTAGTCCTGAAAAGGACTCCAATTACAATTAGTCTTTACTCCCACAATCTATCTATTTAAGAGCACAGACCTGCCTGATAAAAGTCGTAGGAAATGCTGTAACCTAGTCCTTAAAAGGACTGCAGTCACAACTATTCCCTACTCCCAAGCTATCTGTAGATTTGTGCGAAAATTGGCTTGAAATTAACAAGGTATAGCGCACACAGCAACAGCGGTGCCGTCTAACACGCAGCTGCAGCAGTGAGAAAATGGTGGCGACGGGGAAAATGGCTTGGTCTTATAGGGCAAGGACATGTGACATACACTGCCAATGACACATGCCCTTGCTTGTGTGAAAAAAAGCACTTCGCTCCGTGTGTGCGCTGCTGATAGGCTGACAGATTGCACCTCCCCACTGTAAATGCGGGAAAGAGAAAAAAAAAATGGAGATCTTCATTGTTCCTGCAGAGATCCATCCCCTGCCCCTCCCCCCCACCCCGCTGTACACTCAAACTGTGTATTAACATTAATTTTCATCATTACTGAGAAAAAATCCAGTTATGATTTTGGTGCACGAACAGTTATCGAACATAACCTCGAACAGCCGAATTTTTCTCAAATTGTTCGTGTTCGCCGAACGGCTCGAACACCGCCCAAAACAGCTCGAATTTGAGATTGGCGAACAGTTCGAGTAGAACAACGCTCATCTCTAATGGTGACAGTTGTGCATGGCTGCTGTAAGCTCACACTGCCGGGAACACGTCCGCTCCCGGCAGCGGGAGCCACTGACTGAGGTCACCGGAGTGCATTCAGTCAGCGCTGCTCCGGAGACCTACTTTATGGCACTGCTGTACCATGGGAATTTCTCACGGTACAGCAGGGCCGTAAAGGAGCTAACCGGAGCAGCGCTGCCTGAACTCCGGCGAACCCGCTTATGCAATGACAGGGCTGCTTTACGGCCCCATCATTCTAGCGGTGGCAGCGGTTCAGAGCGGTCATTTCTATGTGGCTGCTCTAAACCGCTTTTTACCGCCCGCCGGCTTTTAAACAATCAGGAGAATTCTTTCAAGCTGGGATGGCATTCTGATGACAGGCTGGATCGCAGCTGAGCGCTGCCATCCAGCTTGTCATCCTTCAGAGACACTGCAGAGCGCAGGCATTATGGGAACTTCCGATTCCGGTATTCGATATTGTAAAAGTATCGGAATTAAGTATCGGAATTCCGATACCGCGAATATCGGCCGATACCCGATATTTCAGTATCGGAATGCTCAACACTAGATCTCACCCATAAAAATAGCACATTCCCTTTGTACTAAATACCCTTTGTTATTCCAATACAACAATGGAATCTTGAAACATGGAGAAAATAATAATTGTAGTAATATCGGAATTTATGTGCGAGCTGAAGAATGTAAGAAGCATTTAGGTTGAGAAATGTGCATGGGAACTGGAAGGATTTCTGAAAGATATGCAAGGTATAGTAAAAAATTTATGAGGTATTAAGACAGTGTGTAGCAGTTTAACACCTGCCATAGCATATTCAATCACTTTTCCATTGCTGATATGGAAGGAATTATTTGACTTTATGTATGTAAACTGATGGCTTTATAGTTTACAGGCTTTTCCTGAAAGATCTTTATTGGACACCATATGCTCCATTTAACTATAAAAAGATGTCTACTCCTATGCAACATATGCAAAAATAAACAAGTTAACAATACATTACATTTTCTGCTTTAGATAGGATCCTTGGCATAATTTTTTAAGGCTTTCTTCAGTTCTATATTGAAGGATCCTCTGTAACAGAATCTATCACAGATATTAAAAAAAATCCAGCAAACAAGGGGTACACTACTACTAGAGATGAGTGGATTGATCCTCTGAGAATTGACTTTGAGTAAAATTTTCTGATATTCGTAGATCTCTCCAGAGTTGAACAGTTTGCGTTTCGATTTGCGAGGATCATCAAGAAAAATGGCAGATGAAATTTCACACACTGCTGACGAGTCACAGAAGAGGCTAATGACATCACATGCAGCCAGGCAGGCTTTTCCATTTTGCTTTGTGACTATCACATCACATGGTCTAGCGCAGCAGATAATGGGGGCTATGCCCTTTTAAGTCTTAACAGCCTAGGGATAGGAGGTCAGAGCACATAGTTCATTCTGTTACACGTATGCTGCTAGGTTCAGATAGGGCGAGACGGGTTTCATGAACTCTTTGGAATTCTGGGGGAACCATTATTCAGAGCGACCATAGGCTGCAGCTTCTCTCAGGCACACGATAGATTCAATTGCATCTGACAAGAGCCTTTTTCAACAGTTTAACAGTGGAATTTAATCTGAAGCACGTCCAGTGCAATTCAGGGATATTACAGCAACAATCTTCATTACAGTACAGTCTGAGTTTCTTGAGCAACCGGCTCCAGTAACAATACAGTAGCTTCTTCACAAGGCACAGTATTACAGTCTCTTCAGCAGCATAATTCAGCATAGATTAGATCTCTTAGCAGCACACTTCTATGCATATACAACCACAGGCTTTTCTTTCACAAGGACACAATAGTATACAGCATTCTTTATCCTGAATGGAGATAGAGGGGGAAGGGTTTGATGAGGAGATGATCCCTGTGACACAATTCCTTCCAGTCCTTATCTTCCTGCCCGATAATACTCTGTACTGTTAGTTCAGGGAGTTTATCTGGCCTGTGTTTAGTTTCTCTCCTGATCTAAATCCTGTTCAGTTGCCTTCTGTCAGATCCAGATAACACACAACCTTTCTCTTCAGCTTCAGCCAGACTACAATAACACGTTCCCCACAATCCCCCTGGGGCTCTGTTAAAACACTCCCTGTCTCCTTTGACTGTGTTATTTGTAACAGTTGCTGGATGCTTTGGAAGCAACAACACTACTTCTGAATGTCACACTCTTCCCTCCGTTTTGAATGTCGTCCTCGACATTCGTCTTAATTGATCAATCTGACCAATTCTGAGACAGTGGTGAAAGCTTAGTGACTATATATACAAATTTGTCATTGTCAAATTGGTATAACATTTATAAACATTGATAACAACCTATTTTTACGACCTTTTTCTTGTAGGACTCCTGTAAGAAATAAACAATTAACACAATTAAAACAATCAGCATCTCTTCCGCTGGAGCTTTTCGCACGTCTTCAACCAGCTCTCTCTCTCACTAGGCCAAAACAAGTCTTTCCACCAGGTAACATTGTCCATACTGTCTCTCGGTGGTGAATACCACTCAAGTGGGCTTACCTGGTCCACAGGCAGAGATACCTGTTTCCAGTCGACAGTCTTTGGCACTTGACTCGGTTCTCCACGTGTCTCGTACATCAGCATCACGGGCCTCCTCACTTCTTGAGTCAACATCCTCCTGGTGGGTTGTTCCTCAGATACCACGGGTTCTTCGGTTACAATAGTTTTTCTGCTGCACTCATTTCTCATACTTCCTCAGATGATCTTGGGACTGCCTCTGCAAGTTCCTGTACTTCTCTTTTATCATCTGTTTCCACCTGACAGAATTCACTGGGAAATGTCATTTGAACATCATCAGACACATGCATGAAGTGCGGAAAAGACATGGAAACAACATGGGGAAGACCCCGGGAAGCATCTCAGACTCCCAGGTCACTGCCTAAAAGTGTGCCCATCACAAGTGATCCTTGGTGCATGCGAATATGCCTCTGTCGTTGCAGACTTGCAACAATCACCGTCCATGTCCTTGTCCCAGCGCAGTTGTCCCTACCCCATTCCTTGGAATGCAAGCACAAGTATGCAGCCAGCCACCCACATACCCACAGGCTGCAATACTATACTGCCAAATTTTTGACAGCTGCTTGCACTTGAAATGTAGCCTTTTAAGCTCGTGAAGGTGGAACCTTTTCACAACTTGATGCCTGCGGCGGCCTGGTGTCCATACTCGGTCTCCAGTCGCCACTATTTCTCCCAGTGTTGTCTCCGCCTTCCACAAGCACAGATCCCACAACATTACCCGTGCCCTCCCCAGTGCATTTACTGGGAAGGACCACCTAACCACAAACACATGGTCAAGTGAATGTGGCCAGGGAAGGTACGGAGCCAGTCCACAGCTTGTCGGTGAGTTGTATTTTACCACAGCCATATTCTTTAGCTCGGTGAAAGGACTGGCATAGAGGGAAACCGTATCTACTCTGGCTGTCATTTGTCCATCACCAGATTCCACCCATTGTCACACACGACCATGGCTGGCTGTATGTTCAGCGGTGAGAGCCACAGAGCGGTGTTACAGCTTTCAACAACTCTGCAGCTGTGGACGGTTTGTCTCCTAAGCATTAAGCATGTTATGTTCAGCACAGCCTGTTGCCACTTGGCCAAGACAATGCTGCAGTGCTTTCAGCTTGTGACTGATGTGGTTATTTCGGAGAGGGAAGCCGAACTGGAGGAGGAGGTGCAGGAGCTGAACAATGTGATTGCATTGAGGTTACATTGGTGATTTTGTTTTTTATACTAAAGAAAGATCCTACTGTTTTTGTTTTTTTTTCCATTTTTTTTAAGACAAATGCATTCATGGGAAAGGTCATTTTAACATTTTACAACCTTATATGGCCATGCGGTGTGTGACACATCATCCTGTTTCATCTATGATGGAGGGACTCTGAACGTCACAAAGACTATTTTTATAGGGCCATCAGAGTCGAACAGCTGACAAAAATTTAGGAAAAACCCCACTAACAATTTAAAGACACATAGAGCAGGGTCACAGTAACGACATATTCCCATTAGAAAGGAGAGGGTCTTCCATACTGTTTGCCTATGCAGTGACTGCAATGACTGACAAAAATTTGGAGGCACTTCAATGCCCCTTGCAAGAGACGTAGAGGTCAGAGACCCTCCTAAAAACAATGTTCCCATTATTAGGAAGTGATTCTCTCATAGTGTTTAATTATCTCCAATTAACCACAAAGGATATGTCACTCTTGACATTACATACGTCACACGTCACCCACTGCACATATAGGTAGAGGGAAAATAGAGTATAGACAGTATTATATTAAAATAAATCTTTTATTAAATTCATTAAAAGAAAAACCACATTAAAAATAAGCAGGAGAAAAATTATTCAGCACCAGGATTCAAATACAGGTCTCAATCCTATAGAATAAATTAACACGAATAGATTTATATATTACTGATGCAGGAGATAAATTCAATAATCATTGAGTCTAAATCTTTTACTTATAAAGTGCAATTGTTCATAAAGTGTCTAGTGCCATTAGCTGTAATAGACTTTCAAATCTCAGAATTTAGCTGTTCATAAAGTGTCTAGTGCCATTAGCTGTCATAGACTTTCAAATCTCAGAATAAGATCAATAGTTTATCTCGAGTCATACTTATGGAGTGCGACTAACAGAAAAGTGTCTAGTGCTAGCAGCTGTAATGATTTTTCTTCATGTAGGCTATGACAGACATGTAAAGTGCAACTCGCAAATAGCAATTAATAGACAAAGCTATATCCAAGCCAATGAAATCGCAATATCAATTGTAACCAAAGTTAAATGGTTCACATATCTCCATACATAATGCCCCGGTATATTACTCTATCCATGACAATATTACTGTGGGACAAAAAGTTACAATCAAACTCCTTCGTTTCTAAATCATGTCATTAACTTACAGGAGAGAATGGTACCCCCGCAGTCCTGGCGCTGCACCCCGATGACCGTTTCGCCATGCTTCTTCCTGGGGGCGGTCTCTCATAGTGTTTGACTATGTTTGACTATGCAGTGAAGCAACCGCTGCCAAAAATTTGGAGGAACTCCAATGCCCCTTGCAACAGACGTAGAGGTCAGAGAGCTCCTAAAACAATGTTCTCAAAATTAGGAAGTGGGTCTCCCATAGTGTTTGCATATGCAGTGAAGCAAAGGCTGTCAAAAATTTGGAGGAACTCCAATGCCCCTTGCAAGAGACGTAGCGCTCAGAGAGCCTCCTAAAAACAATGTTCCCATTATTAGGAAGTGGGTCTCCCTTAGTGTTTGCCTATGCAGTGAAGCAACGGCTGCCAAAAATTTGGAGGAACTCCAATGCCCCTTGCAAGAGACTTAGAGGTCAGAGATCCTCATAAAAACAATGTTCCCATTATTAGGAAGTGGGTCTCCCATAGTGTTTGACTATGTTTGACTATGCAGTGAAGAAACGGCTGCCAAAAATTTGGAGGAACTCCAATGCACCTTGCAAGAAACGTAGAGGTCAGAGAGCTTCTAAAAGCAATGCTCTCAAAATTAGGAAGTGGGTCTCCCATAGTGTTTGCATATACAGTGAAGCAATGGCTGCCAAAAATTTGGAGGATCTCCAATGACCCTTGCAAGAGACGTAAAGGTCAGAGAGCCTCCTAAAAGCAATGTTCTCAATATTAGGAAGTGGGTCTCCCATAGTGTTTGCCTATGCAGTGAAGCAACGGCTGCCAAAAATTTGGAGGAACTCCAATGCCCCTTGCAAGAGACGTAGATATGTTGATATGGTACATATGGTGGTTATATGGTGGTGGAGGATGAGGATGCGGAGAAGTAGGACAAGAGCAAATAGACAAAATCAGGAGTGTATATCCATGTCTGGGTGTGAAGACAGAGGTGCATGGGGATAGAGTTAGACCTCCCCAAAAAAAGACACTGGATTTGAATTTATGTTATGCTGCTATCATTCGGTGGTGTTGAGAAGTCTGGCCCATTCCAGCCCTTGTTTTATAAGTCAGCCTGTCAGCATTTTCAGTTGACAGGCGGATGCGCCTATTGGTTATAATTCCACCAGCTGCACTAAAATCCCGATCTGACAAAACGCTAGTGGCAGGGAAAGCCACGTGTCCAGCTTGAATACCCAATAATCATAAGGCACAGAGGAATCAGGGAGGACGTTGGTACGGTCGGCAAGGTATTCCCTCACCATCTTCCGAAACTTTGCACTCCTTGTGAGAGTACCCTGCGCCTCAGGGCCTGTGCGATGGGAGGGTCTGAGAAAACTGTTTAAGAAATTTGACAGTGTTCCCCTGCCTCTGCTGGATTTCATTTGTGACTCTCTCGCCTGTACGCCTTGGCTGTCCAACGAACTGTGACCTGTGCCGCCAGCGTTTTCAGAAGGGAATTTTTTTAATAATTCCGCAGCAGGGGCCTTATTGTACTGCACCATGTTATTAGGCCTGTCCTGCAAGGGAATAAGAGACATAAAGTTCTCCCTGTAGCGTGGATCTAGAAGCATCACCAACCAGTAATGACTGTCACCCAACATTTGGACAACGCAAGGGTCATGGGAAAGGCAGCGTAACATATATTCAGCCATGTGTGCCAGACTGCAAAAAGGCAAGACTCCCGTGTCCTCACCAAGAGAACGACTGACCATGCTCTCCTCCTCAACCTCTTCCCCCTCATCCCTGTCCTCAGGCCATCCACGCTGAACAGACGTTATGACAGTTGTGCAGGTAGTACCGTCTATAGTGCAGGAAACTAGCTCCTGTTCTTCCTCCTTTCCTCCTCCTCCTCTTCCTCATTGTCACCCAGTCCACGTTGGGATGAGATGAGGCTGGACTGTGTGTAATCACTCTGTATGGTTCTGTGTCACCCCAGGCCTGGATGCCACAAATATTAAAAGCTGTGTCTGAGAGCAGGAGGGAGGTTCCCTGGTCAGGGACAATTAGCATACAGCACCTCCTGTCCCAGGCCAGTAGGGGGAGCTGGCTGCCCCTATAAAAGCTGGAGCTAAGGGCAGGGTTAGAGAGAACTGGACGACCTAGCTCAGGACTGAGACTAGTCCCAGAGAAGGAGGGACAGTTGAGCTGTAGCCAAGGAGTCCGTGAGGCAGAGGAGAAGCTGCGAGCCAGAGACAGAGGCGACGAGAGTCGGTCCTGGCTAAGAGAATCACCACCGGACATTGGGGTCCGAGGCTGTCAGGGTTGCAAGCCCTGCGGCAAATAACCAACCATCAAGGGATTTCAGGTCCCTTGGCCTAAGAAGCCTGGAGGCTCCGCTACACATAGGGACCGGTTCAGCATGGAAAAGCAAAAGGTACCTAAGGCCCGAGTCGCAAGCCATACAGGCGAAGTACACGGCCAGCTCAGGGACGTGGACTATTACACCACGAAAAGGGGGATAGTCAGCAAGGGCAGAGAAAGAACGGTAGGCCTTCACACTCACCCTGACCAGTAGTCCTCGCCCGAATGCCCTCAGACACCCAGGCCCATTCCTGCCCGGTACCCCTGTTGGGTCAGTAGTAATACCTACAATAAAGACCCTGGACTGTTTGAAGAGGACTCTGAACTCTTATTACTGTGGCCTACACCATAACCCCCAGCATCCACCTATATTGCCCTGAGGCTAAACTCTTCCCGTGGGGAGTTATCCTATCCCTGTGCTGCACACCAACACCTGCCTCAGCGGTCTGCCTTGCAGCGGCGGTCATCCCTGACCGCAATCCACGGGTGGCATAGTCGGACATTCATAACTCTACAAATAGACTGCCACAGCATTTGGTCTGACCACCCTGAGCCACGGGATCGGGTTGCCACTACTACCCCCATCATCGCACTGAAGCCCGGTTCCGGGTGCCCCACGGCCCAGGGGGCGAGTCAGCTTTGGCGTAGTCAGCAGGATTGTGACCAACCCCCCACAAACGGGTATTGCGTGCCTGAAAAAGACTTTGTACTTACCTGAGTGAAGTTTCCTGCCATCCGGAGCCGTTTCCTGCCGTCTTCAGCCGCTTTCCCGCCTTCTTCAGCCATTTTCCCGCCAACGGGCGCCATCTTCGGGACGCCGCGCGGGAAGAAGAGGGGCATGGACGTCCAAACCGCGCGAGACCTGAAGCCCCACCCTACGCACCGACGCTGCGCAAGGTCCTGGAAGGAGAGAGAGCGACGCTGACGTCAACCAGGACACGACGCAAGGTCCTCACCCGGAGCAGCACCAGCGGAGCCGCGGCCTAACTAGGGGGGAAGAAGATGATGGACGCGGAGGGACCTTCTACCACCAGCGTGGCTGCAGCAGCGGTGATGCCGTTCTCCATGCCCTACATCCCCGGAGCAGCCTGGTTGCCCCAATACTCGGGGGAATCCCATACATTAACTGACTTTAAGGAAAAATTGCACAGTTTATTTAAAGTTTATCCCCTGACAGAAGAACAGAAAGTGAGCATTCTGACGAGGCAGCTAACCGGTGCAGCCCAGCGGGTAGTGAAATCATGGTCAGATGAGGAGAAAAGGACAGTAAAGGACATTCTGACCTGGTTGCGGAGTACCTTTGATACCCGTACCTCAGCAGAAATCAAAATGCGGTTCTATGGCTGTAAGCAGCGAGCCCAAGATAGTATCAGAGACTATGCATTGAACCTGCAAGAAGCTCTGGGAGCAATTAAACAAGCTGACCCTGGCAGCGTGCAGGACACCGATAAACTGTTGACTGACCAGTTCATAGAAGACCTGCTGTCCAGCACCCACAGAACCCAGCTGCGCCTCATGGCCCTACAGAACCCTGATTTGACTTTTGCGCAGTTCAAAGATAGGGCCATCCGGGTGCTCCGAGAACCCGCACCAGGTGGCGCTGTAGTTTCACGGTGCCCTGCCATCACTTACCACCAGGAGGCGGCGCCCTACCCTGCAGACCTTGTGGGGGCTGATGCGCAGGCCCTAAATTCATCCCAGCCTGCAAACCTGCACCATCAGGTCCAAGAATTAACCAAGAGTGTGGCTGCATTGACCAGGACCATAAAGTCGTTGCAGATGGAACCATCAAGACCAATCAAGCTGGCTTCCAGTCCGGAGGATGTCCCGTGGCTTCGACAGAGGAGGATCCAGTCGTTCAGAGGGAGGCCCGCCGACGGTTACACCGAGGATGGACAGCCGATTTGCCGCCGTTGCAGCCAGCCAGGACACATAACCAGGTACTGTACTTTAAATGGGTTTGACCTGAGGCAGAGGGCCAACCCCCAGGCATAAGGTCATCAGGCCCGTCTAATTGGCGCGATAAGAACGTGGGGGGATGCCCGATCTTACCCGTAGTGCTGGACGGTATCCCCATGAGTGCACTGCTGGACACCGGGTCTCAAGTGACTACCATCCCCTACGTACTTTTCAAGCGGTACTGGAGTGACGCTGATATAACTCGCTATCCAGACGATGAGTTAAGCATCATCGCCAGCAATGGCCAACCCATGCCGCAGGTGGGGTTCAGAGAGATGACCATCAAGATGGGTAAGGTTGAACTGCCGGCACAGCGAGTGATCATTGCGGACATTGACCGTCGTGAAAGTCACCCTACAATAACCTTGGGTACTAATGTGATTGAAAACTGTCTTTCAGAAGCAATTGTGATTTTGCAGCAGGTGGCGATGAATGCGAGCTCCAGCCAACAGAGGGTCCTCCAGAAAGAGATAAGAGCCCTGATGAGACGGCAACAGGTAGAACTGTCTGGTGGTGAGATTGGTAGCGTGAGGATGAGCGACCCGTTCCCCATTGCTATGCCTCCCAAAAGTGAAATGATGATCTGGTGTCGGACTGCAATCGGGTTAAGAGGGAGAGACTACCAAGCCATGGTAGAACCCGTGTACTCAAACAGCAGGCCCACCATTTTGACAGCCTGGGGGGTGGTTGATGTCCGCCATGGAAGGGTGCCCGTCCGGATCTTAAACATCGTGGATAGGTAAGTACACTTGCCCCGGTACGCTACACTAGCCAAATTGTTTGCCGTCGAGCACAATGCTATCAGGATCGTGGAACCCTTGCCTCCGTCTTCCCCAGTGGAGGGTAATGGCTCCCAGAACACAAGGAGGACTGGTGCCAGAAACTCCATGTGGGTGCTGACTCCACTCCCCTGCACCAAAAACAAGGAGTCTACCGGGTGGTTCAGGAGTACGAGAGAATTTTTAGTAAGCACCCGCTAGACTTCGGCCGAGTAAAGGGAGTAGAACACCACATCCCCTCGGGGAGCCACCCACCAATAAAAGAGAGACACATACCTGTACCCCCTGCACATTATCAGAACGCAAAGGGCATGCTGAGAGAAATGAAAGAAGCCGGGGTCATTAGAGACAGCTGTAGCCCCTGGGCAGCCCCCTTGGTTCTGGTAAAAAAGAAAGACGGTACCATGAGAATGTGTGTGGACTATAGACAAATCAATCGTATCACCCATAAAGACGCATACTCATTACCTAGGATAGAGGAGTCTTTAGCCGCACTAAAATCAGCTAACTTCTTCTCTACTTTGGATCTTACTAGCGGGTACTGGCAGGTTCCTGTGGCAGAGGCTGACAAGGAGAAGACCACCTTCACCACCCCGATGGGATTGAGTGAATTCAACTGTATGCCATTCGGGCTCTGCAACACACCCAGGACCTTCCAGAGGCTGATGGAATGCTGTCTAGGGCACAGAAACTTTGAGAAGGTCCTACTTTACCTGGACGACGTGATCGTCTATTTGAAGACCTACGATGACCATCTAAAACACCTGGCAGAGGTGTTCGAAGCCCTGGCACGCTATCGCATGAAAGTGAAACCCTCCAAGTGCCATCTGTTAAAGCCGAAGGTGCAGTACCTGGGGCACGTGGTGAGTGCAGAAGGAGTAGCCCCCGACCCCGACAAGGTCACAGTAATCAAGAGCTGGCCAAGCCCCTCAAACATCAAAGAAGTGAGGCAGTTCATCGGGTTGGTAGGCTACTACCGAAGGTTCATCCCAGGGTTCACAAAGATGGCAGCTCCAATGCAGGACCTCCTGATAGGTCAGTCTAAGACCAGAATCCAAAAGCCACCATTCAAGTGGGACAAGCCGGAAGAGGAGTCCTTCCACCAGTTGAAGATGGCCCTCACGGGGGATGAGATCCTGGCCTACCCCGATTATGGCCAGCCTTTCATCCTCCACACAGACGCCAGCAATGTGGGGCTGGGAGCCGTACTGTCACAGAACCAACAGGGCCAAGAAAGGGTGATCGCGTACGCCAGCCAGAAGCTGAGGCCCACTGAAAGAAACCCAGAGAATTACAGCTCCTTCAAGCTAGAATTCTTAGCAGTGGTGTCGGCCGTCACAGAACGGTTTAAGCATTACCTGGCCTCCGCAAAGTTCACTGTGTACATGGACAACAACCCGCTGACACACCTGGACAATGCAAGGCTAGGTGTCCTAGAACAGCGGTTGATGGCCCGGCTATCCAATTATGACTTCACAATCATATACCGGGCAGGCAGGACCAACGCCAACACAGACGCCCTATCAAGAATGCCTCACCTACCCGAGGGAGAAGAAGACTTGAAAGAGCTGGAGGAAGTAGAGCTCCCTGCGTTCCACCGGTATGGGGCCACTCAGTATTCTCACCGGGTAAGAGACAAAGACCTAACCACCGTCATGTTCAACTACTTACCCCACCACGGCTGGGCTGAAACGCAAGATAGTGACCCTGCAGTTCGCCTGGTGAAAGACCTGTTAACCCAGGCAGACACTAGCCCTGGCCCGGATGCTCCAGAGGAAGCCAAGCAGTTATTGAAGGAGAAAAGCAGGCTATTCCTCTACGAAAGTAAGCTGTGCAGAAGGCTTGTCAACTACCGGACGCACGAGCTGACATGGCAGGTAGTGGTCAAAAGACGAGATGCAGCAATGGTCCTGGAGGCCTACCATGACAGACCGGGATACTTCGGGTGGAAGAAACTGGAGTTCCTACTGAGAGAGCGGTTCTACTGGATTGGTATGAGAGGGGCCATAGAGAAGTGGAGCAGGGACTGTGGCCCATTCCACCTCAGAAGGAAGGACCGTACCAGCCAGAAGACACCCTTGAGGCCCATCGTCACCAGGCAGCCTCTTGAGCTGGTAGCTCTGGACCATGTGAAGTTGGCTCCAAGCCGGTCCGGCTACATCTATGCCCTCAAGATTGTGGACAATTACTTCCGGTTCCTGGTGGTGGTTCCTGTTAAAGACCTGACAGCCCAAACAGCGGCCAGAGCCTTCCAGCAACGCTTCTGCCTTCCACACTGGTATCCGGAACAGGTCTTGACAGATCAAGGTCCAGCGTTTGAGGCGGAAGTCTTCCAGGAGTTCTGCAACCTCTACGGCTATAGGAAGATTCGGACAACGCCTTACCACCTGCAAACCAACGGGCTGTATGAGAAAATGAACAATATCGTCATTGATCTCCTCAAGACGTTGCCCCTGGAAGAACGCAGCCTGTAGCCGGAGAAGCTGCCAGACCTGATTGACTTGTACAACCATATCCCGGTGAATGCTACAAATTGCACCCCGGCTTACCTGATGCGCACAAGACCAGCTGCCGATAGACCTGGAGATGGGAGTCCTGACACCCGAGGACACCTCCCCAGACGCGGACTGGGATACGGAATGGCGGCTACAGTACAAGAAGGTACAGGAGAGTGTGAAGAGGAGTCTGGCTCAAGCGAGAGAAAAGCAAGAGAGGCTCTTCAACCAACACGCCCCTGCTGGTCCCCTGGAACCTGATGAGCAGGTCCTGAAGCGGAAGAGAAGGCTTCACAAGCTAGATGACCAGTGGGAGAGTGACCCGTACACAGTACTGCCGTCCAACCACGACAACCCGAAGGTTTGTGTAATTACCAAGGATGGAGGATAAACCACTAGCACCGTCTCCAGAGACCACCTAAAACGGTGCCCCGAGCAGCTACAGAGTCCAAGTGAAGATCAAGATGACCCTGAACCCGCAGAGGACAAGGAAGAAATGATCAGCACAGTTCTCTGAGAGTTCCCCCGGACCTGGACTCGGATAAATGACGCCATAGTGGTACCCATCCTACACTTCCTTCAACCTACCCAGCAGGAGCCTACAGGAGAGCAGGAAGAACAAGAAGAACAAGCAGTCCCAGAGGCAGAAGAACCCTTGCCAGCAGCCCAAGAGAGTCAACCCTCTGCTGACAGTGAGCCTGCCATGCCTGCGGTAAGCCAAAGAACCCGCAGACAGCTGCCTGCCCTGCCTGTAAACCCAGCTAGTAGCAATACCCTAAATACTAGTGGGGAAAGCCAGGTTAGACCACCACCAGACAGTGGGTTACGCAGGTTAACCCGGAGCACTAGGGGTCAAATACCAGCTCGCTGGAAGATCTAAAATGCACAGTGTATATATTTAATGTTTTATATTTGTACCCTGGTTATTAATACTGTTTTCCCAGTTTTACTAGATATATGGACTAACAGGTTATGAACTTTGAGCCTAACCAAAGGAATGAATAAAGACTGTCAAGGACTCAGGGCAAGGACAGACCCCCACCTGGTTAAGGCTCCTGTTGTGTTGGTGATAGGGACACCCGGTCACAGACCACACTGTGACCTAAAGAACTCAATATGTCATGTTGTTCGTTATTTCCTTCCCTGATTTGTTTATGGTCGTGCATTTATAACCTGTATTTGTGTTTCCTGTTTAATCCCGGAGTACTAAGTTTTACTAGGGGGGAATGTGTCACCCCAGGCCTGGATGCCACAAATATTAAAAGCTGTGTCTGAGAGCAGGAGAGAGGTTCCCTGGTCAGGGACAATTAGCATACAGCACCTCCTGTCCCAGGCCAGTAGGGGGAGCTGGCTGCCCCTATAAAAGCTGGAGCTGAGGGCAGGGTTAGAGAGAACTGGACGACCTAGCTCAGGACTGAGACTAGTCCCAGAGAAGGAGGGACAGTTGAGCTGTAGCCAAGGAGTCCGTGAGGCAGAGGAGAAGCTGTGAGCCAGGGACAGAGGCGACGAGAGTCGGTCCTGGCTGAGAGAATCACCACCGGACATTGGGGTCTGAGGCTGTCAGGGTTGCAAGCCCTGCAGCAAATAACCAACCCGCAAGGGATTGCAGGTCCCTTGGCCTAAGAAGCCTGGAGGCTCCGCCACACAGAGGGACCGATACAACACGGAAAAGCAAAAGGTATCTAAGGCCCGAGTCGCAAGCCATACAGGTGAAGTACACGGCCAGCTCAGGGATGTGGGCTATTACACCACGAAAAGGGGGATAGTCAGCAAGGGCAGAGAGAGAACGGTAGGCCTTCACACTCACCCTGACCAGTAGTCCTCGCCCGAATGCCCTCAGACACCCAGGCCCATTCCTGCCCGTTACTCCTTTTGGGTCCGTAGTAATACCTACAATAAAGACCCTGGACTGTTTGAAGCAGACTCTGAACTCTTATTACTGCGGCCTACACCATCACCCCCAGCATCCACCTATATTGCCCTGAGGCTACACTCTTCCCGTGGGAAGTTATCCTATCCCTGTGCTGCACACCAACACCAGCCTCAGCGGTCTGCCTTGCAGCGGCGGTCATCCCTGACCGCAATCCATGGGTGGCGTAGTCGGACATTCATAACTGTGTAGCGCCCCGAGGGTTCGGCCGCTACAGGGGTATTGCACCTCTGCCAGAGGTGTGATATTCCACTCCCAGGTAAGGATGGAGTATGGACCAGGGCTCAGTTAGCTGCATGCAGCACACACACCCCATTTCCGAGGGACAGCTCAACGGTGCTCCCACTAGACATAAGTGCAGGCACGACTGACCATGTCCCTGCTGGAGTGGGGAGGGGGGTGGAACACCCAGTGCTGTAGGGGCAGATAGGGGGTGGTTCCTGAGCGTAGGAAGGAGCCCATTGGTTGCTGGTCACCTGGGCTCATGGCTAGAAGGAGGTATAAAAGGTGGGCACCATCTTAGATCTAGGTTCAGTCTGTGAGGAGAGGAGAGCTGACAGGGAGCAGCAGCTCAGGCTGAGTGCTGCTCCAGAGGCAGGCCTAGAGAAGAGGCCGGAGCCTGAGAGGAGAAGGAGAAGTGGGCCTAGAGAAGAGGCCGAGGAGGAGGTGAAGGGGAGCTGAGATTCTAGCTCATCTCAGCTCCAAGAGAAAGGAACAGAAGCAGAAAGGAGCTGCAAAGAAGGAGAGACAGAGAAACAGAAGGGCTCAGGAACAAGAAGGTGGAAGGGACCCTAAGAACCCACGAGAATCCAGGGTGCAGGGTCAGGCAGATTAAGGGTACCGGATCCCAAGTAGGTGGAGGAGAAACTACCCTCAGCCAAAGACCGGTCGTCGTGATCATATATTGGTGCGACACCTCATCAAACCTGCTAGGAAGGCACCATATAGGACAGCGGAGGACGGGGCCCACGTTTAACCGCACAGGTCCGCGGCAGCTGGACAAAAGTGGGTCACTGGTGAGGCAGGCCAGAGAAAGGATAAAAGGGGGTCCTGTGCCATGCTCCTGAACTGCCTGGGAGTTGACCGAGCCCCACACCTGGACGCAGCACGGCTCGGGCAGTCATTGCCAGCTGAAGTGACTTGGATATTAACCGTGAGTAAAGACGCTGGACTGCAGTACGTTGTCTGTATGCTTTTTCGCTCCTCCGGCACTACCGGTACTGGGACTCTCGCTACTATCACTCCCGACATCCACTACACTGCCCTGGGGCTGCACTCTTCCCGTGGGGAGTCACATCACCTCAGCTGCACCTATCATCAGCCCCAGCGGACTGCCTTGCAGCGGCGGTTCCTAATAACCGCAATCCACGGGTGGCGTAGTCAGACATTATCTAAAGTACGTAGCAGACTACCATTGGCCTGACCACCCTGAGCCGCGGGACCGGGCCGCCACCACTACTACCCCCAACGTCTCCCTATCGCCCGGTTCCGCGTGCCCCACGGCCCGGGGGGCGAGTCAACTGTACAAATAGACTGCTACAGCATTTGGTCTGACCACCCTGAGCCATGGGATCGGGGTTGCCACTACTACCCCCATCATCGCACTGAAGCCAGGTTCTGGGTGCCCCACGGCCCAGGGGGCGAGTCAGTTCCTTGCTCCATCTCATCGTGCTCTGCCTGCAATGCATCTTCTTTAATTGAGAGCAGAGAGCATTTCAGAAGACAGAGAAGCAGAATGGTGACACTAATTATGGCGTCATTACCGCTCACCATCTTGGTGGAGTCCTCAAAGTTTTGGAGTATGGTACAGATGTCCACTCCTGAGGTTTTATGTTTGGAGTCTGACCTGAATACCGACAGCCTTGTTGATGCTGGTAGTCAACAACTGCCCTCTTCTGTTCACAAATCCTTCCCAACATCTGCAATGTAAAGTTCCAATGCGTGGGAACATCACACACCAGTCGGTGAGCCGGAAGCTGCAAATGCTGCTGAAGTACGGCAAGGGCAGCAGAAGCTGTAGCTGACTTTCTAAAATGGGCACACAAGCGGCGTACTTTGACAAGCAGATCCAGCAGATCCGGGTAGGTGTTGAGAAATTGCTGAACCACGTGGTTAAGCGCATGGGCAAGGCATGGTACGTGTGTGAACTCGCCTCGCCTCAGAGCCGCCACCAGATTCCGGCGATTGTCACATATGACCATGCCTAGCTGTAGGGTCAGCGGTGTCAGCCACAGATCTTCCTGCTCTTCCAGAGCTATGCACAACTCTTCAGCGTTGTGTGGTTTGGTTTATCACGTAAGCATATTAGCTTCAGCACAGCCTGTTGCCACTTGGCTGAGGCAGTGCTTCCAGCTTGCTACTGATGTGGTCATTTCGGAGATGGATGCTGAAGAGGAGGAGGAGGTGCAGGAGCTGTAGAATGTGGGGGCAACCCTGATTTCACACTGCTGTGTTCAATAGTGGGTGTTCTGCGGTCCCATATTAATTGGGACAGGAAGGTCGAGCGACAAGATGTGGGTGTTTGTTGTGGCACAATTTCAGCTTGCCCATGGCCTTGGCCTCGTCCTCTGCATGCACCAAAACCATCACGTCTACTTCCTCGTATCTTGCCACGCACCTTGCCCATTTTAAATTGAGGACAATATTTTTCACGTTCACTACCAATGGCTGGATTTGAACCGCAGTGATATGTGATACCTGTGAGGGAAAACCACAGTTTTAAATAGCTGGCCTGTAGGTTACTATTTTTCACAGCGACCTGGTGTCAATAACTTCAATGACACACTGCAACAAAATTTAAATGGAGGCCAGAAATGGCTGAATTTGGATCGAACTTATTTGTGATACGTGTGACGGAGAACCACAGTTTTAAATACCTGGCCAGTAGGTTACTACTTTTTACAATGACCTTGCGTCAATAACTTTACGGACACACTGCAACAAAATTTAAATGGAGGCCAGAAATGGCTGAATTTAAAGCAAACTTATATGTGATACATGTGACGGAAAAACACAGTTTTAAATAACTGGCCTGTAGGTTACTATTTTTCACAGCGACCTGGGGTCAACAACTTCACTAACACACACAAAATTTAAATGGAGGCCAGAAATGGGTGAATTTGGAGCGAACTTATATGCGATACTTGTGACGGAAAGCCACAGTTTTAAATAGCTGGCCTGTAGATTACTATTTTTCACAGTGACCTGGTGTCAATAACTTCACTGACACACTGCAACAAAATTTAAATGGAGGCCAGAAACGGCTGAATTTGGAGCAAACTTATATGTGATACGTGTGACGGAAAACCACAGTTTTAAATAGCTGGCCTGTAGGTTACTATTTTTCACAGTGACCTGGTATCAATGACTTCACTAACACACTACAACAAAATTTAAATGGAGGCCAGAAATGGCTGAATTTTGTGCGAACTTATATGCAATACTTGTAATGGAAAATCACAGTTTTAAATAGCTGGCCTGTAGGTTACTATTTTTCACAGCTACCTCGTGTCAATAACTTCATTAACACACTGCAACAAAATCTAAATGGAGGCCAATATTTTCCACGTTCACTACAAATTTCTGGATTTTTATTGCTGTAATATGGAAAGGATCTGGCTGTATTCTGCAGTGGCAACAAGCAAATGGAGCAGAAAAACTGTGTTCTCTGGATTGCTTTTTAAGCAAATAATCAGGATTAAGATAAAAAAAAATTATTCCTGGCCCCTGATACCTGGGGCTATTTCTAGAAATATCTGTAACAGCAGCAGCAAGCAGCAGACAGAACTGGAATGGAGCCTCTTGTGCTGTATGCACTGCAGTCTGCCACATACACTGTCTGCCTGCCTACCTCTGATATATATATACACTGCTCAAAAAAATAAAGGGAACACTCTAATAATACATCCTAGATCTGAATGAATGAAATATTCTAATTGAATACTTTGTTCTGTACAAAGTTGAATGTGCTGACAACAAAATGACACAAAAATCATCAATGGAAATCAAATTTATTAACCATTGGAGGCCTGGATTTGGAGTCACCCCAAAAATTAAAGTGGAAAAACACACAACAGGTTGATCCAACCATGATGTAATGTCCTTAAAACAAGTCAAAATGAGGCTCAGTATTGTGTGTGGCCTCCACGTGCCTGTATGACCTCCCTACAATGCCTGGGCATGCTCCTGATGAAGTTGCAGATGGTCTCCTGTGGGATCTCCTCCCAGACCTGTACTAAAGCATCCGCCAACTCCAGGACAGTCTGTGGTACAACGTGACGTTGGTGGATGGAGCGAGACATGATGTACCAGATGTGCTCAATCGGATTCAGGTCTGGGGAACTGGCGGGCCAGTCCATAGTTTCAATGCCTTCATCTTGCAGGAACTGCTAACACGCTCCAGCCACATGAGGTCTGGCATTGTCCTACATTAGGAGGAACCCAGGGCCAACCGTACCAGCATATGGTCTCACAAGGGGTCTGAGGATCTCATCTCGGTACCTAATGGCAGTCAGGCTACCTCTGGAGAGCACATGGAGGGCTGTGCGGCCCTCCAAAGAAATGCCACCTCACACCATTACTGACCCACTGCCAAACCAGTCATGCTGAAGGATGTTGCAGGCAGCAGATTGCTCTCCACAACGTCTCCAGACTCTGTCATGTCTGTCACATGTGCTCAGTTTTAACCTGCTTTCATCTGTGAAGAGCACAGGGCACCACTAGCGACTTTGCCAATCCTGGTATTCTGTGGCAAATGTCAAGCGTACTGCACGGTGTTGGGCTGTGAGCACAACCCCCATCTGTGGACGTTGGGCCCTCATACCACCCACATGGAGTCAGTTTCTAACCATTTGTGCAGACACATGCACATTTGTGGCCTGCTGGATGTCATTTTGCAGGGCTCTAGCAGTGCTCCTTCTGTTCCTCCTTGCACAAAGGCAGAGGAAGCGGTCCTGCTGCTGGGTTGTTGCCCTCCTACGGCCCCCTCCACGTCTCCTTGTGTACTGGCCTGTCTCCTGGTAGCGCCTCCAGCCTCTGGACCCTACGCTGACAGACACAGCAAACCTTCTTTCCACAGCTCACATTGATGTGCCATCCTGGATGAGCTGCACTACCTGAGCAACTTCTGTGGGTTGTAGAGTCCGTCTCATACTACTGTGACGCCTCTACTCGAAAAGCCCTTTTCTTTTCCCTGGGAGATGGGGGACTCGGAAGTCGAGCCCTATGATGGAGAATTGGGGTGCAGCCGTGGCCCGGACCCGACCTGTGCTCAGGGCCGTCACATTAAAAGGATGCTGTGGGCTTATCCGGGTTGAGTGGCTAATTCCGACTACACCACCTGTGGCACCTAGTGAAGACCACCAGCGCCGCTGAAGTCCGCTGAGTCATGGTGGTATGGCGGCCATAGTTATTACTACTCCCCACAGGTGGAGCAGGGCCTCAGAGCAGCGGGACAGGATGGAGGGGGTAGTAGTAGAGAAGAACGGATGCCGCGTCGTGCGGTGTGGCGCAGAATGAACAGTCCGGAGGCCATAGGGGTGAACCTCCAAGGCTTTACTCACTTTAGAGTTGGCAGAAGGAAGGCGAATCCCTGCTCCCCGCGGAGTTCTGCGGTCACCAGGGATGGGGGTCCAACAACCTCCGATTAAGTCCAGCATTCAATCAGGACCCTACACCAGAGTGTTCCTGAACTACAGACCGAATCCTTTCCTGTCTGTGTGTGTGCGAAAAGGCTGGGGCTCCCTCTGAGCTCCTCTCAGAAAAAAGGGTATGGATGGCAGCTCCGCTCCGTCCGATACCCGGTGGGATCCTCAGGGCCTAACCGTCCTTTCCCGACCAGGACATAAAGTAGCAAGGTCGGGTGTCGGGGGCCGGTACCCCTTTTGCAGCTGGACTCCCTCTGAATATATCAGTTGGTGAGGACAGGTGGCATACGCCGCTCCATCTGCATCCTCCACGGGATCCATTTGCTATGGAGCCACACTCTTAAGCTCTGGGCCTTCTTGGTCCTGGTCCTTGACCGGGTCGAGACATTCCTTGTCTACAACCTGCCCCTCGTCCCAAGGCCGGGGTACGAGGGCTGTGTCTCCATCCGATGCGGGCCCACACAGGCTCCGCGTTAGGGTGGGAGATCACAGTACCACTCAGCAATTGACAGCATAAAGACAGTCAATGAACGATTAAAGACCCAAAACCCAAGATGGCTTTTTATTAAATATGAAATTTAAGGTGTAACTAAATTGTGAGTCCTCCACCCTCACCCACTAATTAGTTCCCTAACTCTTGGTTCCCCAGTCTCCCTGTAACCAGGAGGGCAGCACCTAGTGCATTTTAGCCCCCTCTGGTGGAGAAATGTGGTGCTGGATGCAAGGTTTGGGTCACAACTATCACACTGTTCTTACCTCAGAGGAGGAACACTACACTCCATTAGAGAAATGCAGCATCCCTGTGGCGGTGGAACCCTCAGGGGCGCCACATTCCCCCCTGGTGAAACACAGCACGTCCGCGGGCTGCAAAAGAGTAACACCCAGGAAATTTTCTTTTTATATATAAACATGAACTATCTTCCCTTTATGGGAGGCACATCTTCTTAAATGTTGCATAACAGGTTATACAGTACAAAAATACACAAGTATAAAATTATAAAATTATAAAAGTGCTAGCGTTTTCCAGAGACATCCTGTGCAGACAGACGGGTTAAGTTGCAAAGACGCAGAGTCAGTTCAGAAGTGCGAAGGACCTGTCCCAAACCCTCAATGTAGGCCCTGAGGTGGCTGCAGGGCATGAAGATCCCGAGTTGGACCTCCAGGAGAGCCACCCTGACAGGTTTTCCATCTGTGGTCTTGAGGTAGAAATGTCCGCGGTTTTGTATAAAACCAATATGGAGCACCAAAAGAGATGCAAACTATATACAAGGGAAAGAGTCTGTCTGCTGCCAGTCCGCAGGGACACATGTCTCTAGAAACTGGGGTTATAAAGTAAGAAAAATAGAAATGTCAACACATTAACTTGTAACAACTTGCAACAGCCGGGGCTGCTCAAACCTCGGGTTCCCTCCTAGGAAAAGGCTCGTTCCTCCCGACGGAGGCTGACCGGTCCCCTAAGGCCGAGCGCGGGGTGGCGTCACTCCCAGACACTTTGTGTACATCCAGGGTGTACCACCCCCGCACCCTCTGGTGGCGAGAAAAGGTCACTATATCGCCCGGGAAGAGGTTCCGGCCAGGGTGTCTCCTCTTCAAACGCGGCACGACATCCCGCCGTCTGACAAAGACGTCGTCTTGGTACTGGGGACTCCTGATGAACCCCCACCCTGCCTCATGGTGGAAGCAGATGACCTGCCCTTCCACCCGGGGACTGGGACGGGTGGCCTCTTCCTGACGAGCCTGGGATTTAGCAGTTTTGGCCCGAACCTCGAGGCGCTCGCAGCGGAGCTCCCATTGACGTTGCTTCCGAGCGAGCTGGAATATTTGGTCGGTGCACCACTGGCTCCTCCTGTGCGCTTCAGCCCGGGTCTCCCGGGGGAAGCCCATCAGGTCCCCCCCCCTGGTTGTCCCAGGCCAACTCCTCAGCCTCCGGCCAGGTTACTGCTGATGCGGGTAACGGTGTCATCACGGGTTGCTGCGGGTCCTCTGGAAGTGCGGACCAATCCGGGTTAGAGCCGGTGGACACCTCTGCAGCTTCAGGCACCTTGGGTTCAGAAGTAGGGCCGCATCGCAGGTCCCCACCTATAGCTGCCGCTTGCAGCTCCGGAGCCAAGACCTGCACCCAGGTGGCTGCGTGGGGTATGAGGTATTCGGCCATGAGGTCCAGGATTGGTACGGTAGGCACTGCAGCCGGGGCAGGGGTAACACACTCACCCACCGCTGGGCCGCTCGTGACCTCTGTCACCGCATCTCTTTGTCCTGGGACTTCAACTCCTTGGCGGCGGACCCGGACACGTAGCAACATCTCTTCCCGCCAGGCCGCCTCCTGGGCCTCTCTCTGTCTCTGTAAGAAACCCGGGGTTCCTGCCAGAAAAATTCAAAATCTCCCACTGTGAGGACACTGCTGCCTCGCTCCCTGCCGGGTGAAGGGCCTAAACCGGGTTCAGAAGGTTCGGTGGGTTGCGCTCCAGAAGCATCCATGTCTGCCTCTGAAGAATGCCAACCTCCGACTGCAATGGCCGCACCTTGCTTTTCTTCTTCCTCCTCTTTCGGGGCGGTTCCGGGGCGGCACGTTAACAGGCCCGCCATCGTTCAGCCCACGATGGGAGGTGTTCAAAGACAGTCTTTTCTCAACATAATGGCGCCTTTTCTTCTTGGGCGGGCGCCATTTTAGGTGTAAAACGACAGTTCAAGTTGTAAGGCACACAGTAAGGTGTAAGGCACACAGTACCCGACTACACCAGGCTGTGACGCCTCTACTCGAAAAGCCCTTTTCTTTACCCTGGGAGATGGGGGACTCGGAGTCGGGCCCTATGATGGAGAGATGGGGTGCAGCCGTGGCCCGGACCCGACCCGTGCTCAGGGCCGTCACATTAAAAGGATGGTGTGGGCTTATCCGGGTTGAGTGGCTGATTCCGACTATGCCACCTGTGGCACCTGGTGAAGGCCACCAGCGCCGCTGCAGTCCGCTGAGGCATGGTGGTATGGCTGCCATAGTTATTACTACTCCCCACAGGCGGAGCAGGGCCTCAGGGCAGAGGGACAGGATGGAGGGGGTAGTAGTAGAGGAGAACGGATGCCGCGTCGCGTGGTATGGCGCAGAATGAACAGTCCAGAGGCCATAGTGGTGAACTTCCAAGGCTTTACTCACTTTAGAGTTGTCAGATGGAAGGCGACTCCCTGCTCCCTGCGGAGTCCTGCGGTCACCAGGGATGGGGGTCCGACAACCTCCGAGTAAGTCCAGCATTCAATCGGGACCCTACACCAGAGTGTTCCTGAACTACAAACCGAATCCTTTCCTGTCCGTGTGTGTGCGAATAGGCCGGGACTCCATCTGAGCTCCTCTCAGAAAAAGGGTACGGGTGGCAGCTCCGCTCCGTCCGACACCCGGTGGGATCCTCAGGACCTAACCGGGCTTTCCCGACCAGGCCATAGAGTAGCAAGGTCGGGTGTCGGTACCCCTCTTGCAGCCGGACTCCCTCTGAAAATATCAGTTTTGGAGGACAGGTGGCGTATGCCGCTCCGTCTGCATCCTCCCCGGGATCCATTTGCTATGGAGCCACACACTTAAGCTCTTGGCCTTCTTGGTCCTGGTCCTTGACCGGGTCGAGACATTCCTTGTCTACAACCTGCCCCTCGTCCCAAGGCCGTGGTACGAGGGCTGTGTCTCCATTCGATGCGGGCCCACACAGGATCCGCGATAGGGTGGGAGATCAAAGTACCACTCAGCAATTGACAGTATAAAGACAATCAATGAACGATCAAAGACCCAAAACCCAAGATGGCTTTTTATTAAATATGAAATTTAAGGTGTAACTAAATTGTGAGTCCTCCACCCTCACCCACTAGCTGGTTCCCCTAACTCTTGGTTCCCCAGTCTCCCTGTAACCAGGAGGGCAGCACCTAGTGCATTCTAGCCCCCTCTGGTGGAGAAATGTGGTGTTGGATGCAAGGTTTGGGTCACGACTATCACACTGTTCTTACCTCAGAGGAGGAACACTACACTCCATTAGAGAAGTGCAGCATCCCTGTGGCGGTCGAACCCTCAGGGGCGCCACACTACCACGAGTGTGAAAGCACAACCAACATTCAAAAGTGACCAAAACATCAGCCAGAAAGCAATGGTACTGAGATGTGATCTGTGGTTCCCATCTGCAGAACCACTCCTTTATTGAGGGTGTCTTGATAATTGCCAATAATTTGTATCTATTGTCTATTCCATTTGCACAACAGCATGTGAAATTGATTGTCAATCAGTGTTGCTTCCTAGGTGGACAGTTTGATTTCACAGAAGTTTGATTTACTTGGAGTTATATTCTTTTGTTCCCTTTATTTTTTTTGAGCAGTGTATATATGTTGTGGAATACCTAGACTAACAAGACATTCAATGGACCCTCTTGCTATTTGCACTGCAGTCTGCCACATACCCTGCCTATTATGACATATTGGTGCCACTGGTTACTTACAGCCTGAGGTCTGTGTTTATCACATTTTCATGTATTTTTTCTATGTGGGTTGTTTTGTAATGGATTTTAACTTTTATATGGAATACAATTTTGACAATTGGTCTAAGCAGTTTAAGGATCCATTTTTCTCCTTATTATAAACTATTGTATGTACATGGAGTTGCTTTGGGGGACAAAATGGGCATTGTTCCCAATTTGGTACCTCTAGTTATGGTGTCATTGATCCCAATGGGCTGTTGTATAACACATACCCAGCCTGCCTAACTTCTGCTGTCACTGCTAAATAGATGCAGCTGGATTAGTCCTCAGAAGGACTGTTAGTTCAGATGGCTATATATAGATGTTGTGGTATACCTTCACTAACTAATAAACAAGCAAATCTCTCCCTAGCTCAGCAGCATCTCTCCCTACACTGCCTGTTTCCGGGGTAGACTGTGACGAGCATGGTGGCGCCAGGTCTTATCTCTAAAGAGCGCCAAACATGCAGGGAGGGGACCCAAGCTCCCGCTCGAGCAACCAGGAAATACTCGCAGAGCAGTGAGATGCTCGGGCGAGTACCGAGCAGTGGCGAGCACGTTCGCTCATCACCAGTAAGCACAGTCTCACCTTGAACTAGGCCTTCCGGAAGAGTCTTTTGGCATGAACAGTCGTTTTTGGACTTTTCTTCCCGTTTCTACCCAGTCTCCACACCTCACCCCCACCATTTGGTTTGCAGGGATGATGGTTGGGCGTTAGCCTACCTTGACTTCTTTTAGGTCCAATGTATTCTGTGCTTTTTTTACTCTATGAATCACATTTTCCGCCATGGCATTGGGTATGGCAAGTGAAGTGACAATTGCATCCACCACCAGCGTCCCTGACTTGTGTTTCGGGATGACCTCACTGATTATATTTTAACCCTGGATAGGATCCTCTGCCACGTTCTGATCACTGGTCAAGAGAAAAGGTATCAAAAGCTCAATGGTGTTGCTGTTCTTCGTGGCCCTCAGTTGGAAAGTCACTTCCACCCAGCCTATAAAAGGGATTTCGGTCTGGTTGACAGCTTTGCCATGGAGTTCCACTGGTCCTAAGAGTTCTTTTAGCGACCGAAGGCAGGTATGTGGCAGGTAGCGCCTTCTCCATCCTGTGTCCCACAGTGCTTTTACCAGGAGTCCATCTGGAGTCCACCAGTTTTACTGGACGAAAAACTAACAAGCTTTTCATGTCTCGTTCTCTTCTTAAAGTATCGGGGATAAAATTTTTTTTTTAAAAATCTTCCAGACACATTGTCTTTAAAGAGAACGTATCATGTAAAAGAACTCTATTAGTCTGCAAATATAGGGTGAATTTGCCGGTTAACAGCGTTCTGACACTGTGTGGCCGCTGCACTGAGAGACCCAAGGCACTGAGAGGAAATTAACTATATTCCTCCGGCAGTGTTCAGTGTTCAGTTATAGGGGTGTCCCCATCACGGTTTCAGTCACCACTGTGCATGGAGACAGTGGGATGCAACGTCACCCTGGGAACTTACTGACAACAGGCTCTAATGAGTGGCATTGTCCACACTGGTCTTGGGAGGCATGCTGAAGTCAGGTGCTCCTGTCCATAGGCGGATTATAATGAGGGCAATTTGGGCTACCGCCCGGGGCCCTGGGCCTCCAGGGGGCCCAGGGCTCCGAGGTGTCTATGGCCAGATTCCCCTCATTATATGTGCGGCGCCGGGGCACATACCGGCAGACAGTGGTGGGGGGGCCCCCGGACCGCTCCCCCAGCAGCGGCGCACGGCCGCTACTTCTTCTTCGGCCGGGCCAGCACTGCAGCTGTTAACTTCCCTCTGCACGGCCCTGTCTCCTAGCTGTGAAGTCACGCAGTGTGCACCCGGCCTGCGCTGCTGCACTGGAGAGAAGCAGGAGGACTGGAGCTGAGCTGGGGGATGGTGAGTGTGTGAGTGAGTGAGTGAGTGAGAGTGTGTGTGAGAGTGTGTGTGAGAGTGAGTATGTGTGTGTGTAAGAGTGTGTGTGTGAGAGTGTGTGAGTGTGTGTGTGATTGAGTGAGTGAGTGAGTGTGTGTGTGTGCAGGCAGATAGCATTGTGTGATGTCTGTTTATATGTATTTTTGTGTTTCAAATGTGCTTATGCGTGTATGTATGTATATGTCTGTATATGTTTGTGTGTGCGTGACTGCGTGCCGCTGTCTCTGGGGGGGCGCCGTGCGGCCTCCTGCTGTGTATAGATGGCTACTTGCGGCCTCCCGCCGTGTATAGATTGCGCCGTGCGGCCTCCCGCTGTGTATAGATGGCGCTGTGCGGCCTCCTGCTGTGTATAGATGGCGCCGTGCGGCCTCCTGCTGGGTATAGATGGCTACGTGCGGCCTCCCGCTGTGTATAGATGGCTACGCGCGGCCTCCCGCTGTGTATAGATGGTTATGTGCGGCCTCCTGCTGTCTATAGATGGCTACGTGTGGCCTCCCGCCGTGTACAGATTGCGCCGTGCGGCCTCCCGCAGTATACAGATGGCGCCGTGTGGCCTCCCGCCGTGTATAGATGGCTACAGGGGGCCTCCCGCTGTGTATAGATGGCTACGTGCGGCCTCCTGCTGTGTATAGATGGCTACGTGCGGCCTCCCGCTGTGTATTGATGGCTACGTGCGGCTTCCTGCTGTGTATTGATGGTGCAGTGTGGACTCCCGCTGTGTATAGATGGCTACGTGCGGCCTCCCGCTGTCTATAGATGACTACGTGCGGCCCCCTGCTGTGTATTGATCGCACCGTGCAGCCTCCCGCTGTGTATAGATGGCGCCGTGCGGCCTCCCGCTCTGAATAGATGGCGCCGTGCGTCCTCCCTCCGTGTATAGATGGCTATGTGTGCTCAATATTGAGTCATACAATTAATGTAAGGCTATGTGCCCACGATGCAGAAATGCTCCGGATTGTTTTTGCGCGTTTCTGCATCTCCCTGGCAGAAAAAACGCATGTGGATTGTACATGCGTTTTTCCTGCCAGGGACAAGCGGAAGTGAAGCGTTCTTCACATGCATTTCTGCATGCGGGTTGACAAGCGCTTTCCAAGTGATTTTAGTATCACTTGGAAAGTGCTTGACAACTTGGTCACACTATATAAATCCATGCAACCAGCATATAAGAATGGTAAAAAATAAAAAATAAATATATAATTACCTTCTGATGGCCAGCCGACGTCAGCGGTCGCGTGAACCGTCACATGACTAAATGACGTCACGGCAGGTCCTTTTCAGACCATCACGAGCTGCCGGCAAGCCAGGACGCATCGGATAAAGATACCGGGGGCCATCAGAAGGTAAGTGTAATATTTATTTTTTATTTTATTCTTTTTTTACAGGTTCTATGGTACCCGGGTCAGGAGGAGAGTCTCCTCTTCTCCAAACCCGGGTACCATCCGCACATTGAAACGCATGGAATCCGCATGTACAGATGCAGTGATGCGGATTCCATGCGTTCCAATGCAAGTCAATGGCGGCGAAAACGCGGCGCTTCCGCAAAATAATTGGTAATGCTGCGGATTTTTCCGCAATGATAATCCGCAGGGGAAATTTCCGCAGCATGTGCACAGCACATGCGGATTATCATTGGGGAACATGGCAGACCTTCTACCAAGTGTTTTTTAAGCGTTTCAGCAGCGGAATTGCCGCTGCGGAAATGCTTAAAAAATACATCGGGGGCACACAACATAAAAGAAATAATTATAATTAATATTGTGGCAAATTAATTTCACGTGAACTATCACATATTCTATCACAGGGGATCATGTGACATGTGATACATCAGGTGTTTGTGTGTGTGTGTGGGGGGGGCCCGCGCCTTCTAAACTGCCCAGGGCCCTTGCTACTCTTAATCCACCCCTGTCTATGGTACCCGGGTCTGGAGGAGAGTCTCCTCTTCCCCAAACCCGGGAACCATCCGCACATTGAAACACATGGAATTCCCAATGCACAGATGCAGTGATGCGGATTCCATGCGTTCCAATGCAAGTCAATGGCGGCGAAAACGCCGCGCTTCCGCAAAATAGTTGGTAATACTGCAGATTTTTCCGCAATGATAATCCACAGCGGAAATTTCCGCAGCATGTGCACAGCACATGCGGATTATCATGGCAGACCTTCTACCAAGCATTTTTTAAGCGATTCTGCAGCGGAATTGCCGGTGCGGAAACGCTTAAAAACTGCATCGTGGGCACACAGCCTAAAAAAAATTATTATAATTAATATTGTGCCAAATTAATTTCACGTGAGCTATCACATGTTCTATCACAGGGGATCATGTGACATGTGATACATCAGGTGTGTGTGTGTGTGGGGGGCCCATGCCTTCTAAACTGCCCAGGGCCCTTGCTACTCTTAATCCACCCCTGCTCCTGTCTCATTAACATTAAAAGGGGTACTTATATTGCAAACAGCCAGGTTCAGTTGTACATAGACTGTGTCCATTCTCAGGCAGATAGTCGGAGCCCTGATCCCGTGGACTTCTGGGTCCGCAGATTGGGATACCACCAGAAGGAGTGCAAACATCCCCTAGAGGACAAAACTATTCACACACCAGGTTGCTCCTAGGAGCAAATAAATCCCCAAAGTGAGGGATGTTAAAACTTTACCTTTATTCAAAAATATATTTAAAAAGTGGTCGGGAAAACTAAATGTTAAAATTCTATCAGCATAGATCACATATATTTTATTGTCAGTTGAATCTAGCCAGGTTTCAAATATTTTGAGCAGCAGTCTCCCTAGACTTATCTGTACACCCAATGCCACAGCTGCAGCCTGCATTCATATCATATTAATTGGATGCCTCTATTGTTGCTAACTAGTCCTATGCTGCTTAAAAAACAATGTGGCCACCCCAACAAGTTTCACCCTCACGGGCTTCCTCAGGGGGAAGTGGCTACAATGAGATTGCTGCTCAAAATATTTGAAACCTGGCTAGGTTCAACTGACAATAAAATATATGTGATCTATGCTGATAGAATTTTAACATATAGATTTCCCGACCATTTTTTAAATATATTTTTGAATAAAAGTAAAGTTTTAACATCCCTCACTTTGGGTATCTATTTGCTCCTAGGAGCGATCTGGTGTTTGAGCAGATTGGGATAAGGACATGAACTGGCCCGGTTTGCTATGGGCATACTATCATGTTTGGCCTCCAGTGTAATATCAGAGAGGGCAGGGGCGGACACAGACTGTAGTGGGCCCCTGTGCAAGAAATTTTTGGGGGCCCCCCTGCCCTTCATAAGGTAACAAAGTTATGTAAACATAACCCCCCCATGTGCATCTCTCACCCCCCATGTGCAGCTCTCACCCCCCCATGTGCAGCTCTCACCCCCCCATGTGCAGCTCTCACCCCCCCATGTGCAGCTCTCACCCCCCCATGTGCAGCTCTCACCCCCCCATGTGCAGCTCTCACCCCCCCATGTGCAGCTCTCACCCCCCCCACGTGTGCAGCTCTCACCCCCCCACGTGTGCAGCTCTCACCCCCCCCACGTGTGCAGCTCTCACCCCCCCATGTGCAGCTCTCACCCCCCCATGTGCAGCTCTCACCCCCCCATGTGCAGCTCTCACCCCCCCATGTGCAGCTCTCACCCCCCCCACGTGTGCAGCTCTCACCCCCCCCACGTGTGCAGCTCTCACCCCCCCCACGTGTGCAGCTCTCACCCCCCCACGTGTGCAGCTCTCACCCCCCCCACGTGTGCAGCTCTCACCCCCCCCACGTGTGCAGCTCTCACCCCCCCCACGTGTGCAGCTCTCAACCCCCCCCACGTGTGCAGCTCTCAACCCCCCCCCCACGTGTGCAGCTCTCAACCCCCCCCACGTGTGCAGCTCTCAACCCCCCCCACGTGTGCAGCTCTCAATCCCCCCCCCACGTGTGCAGCTCTCAATCCCCCCCCCACGTGTGCAGCTCTCAATCCCCCCCCACATGTGCAGCTCTCAATCCCCCCCCCACGTGTGCAGCTCTCAATCCCCCCCCCACGTGTGCAGCTCTCATCTCACCCCACTCCTAGTTAATTGTATTTAAAAAAAAAAATAAAACTTGTTATACTTACCCCCATGGGATCCCTGCAGAATCCTGGCGCTCGTCCAAATCGCTGACACCAGGTTCTCCTGACTTCCGGCCATGTGACGGCGCCGTCACATGACCGGAAGTCAGGGGAATCATGAAGGCGCAGCAGCGCAGCGCTCATATGTCCCGGACCCGGCGCTTAGCATGGGGCCGGGGGCCCCATGAGAGAGATGCACAAGAGGGGGGCCCCCCAACGGGGCTCCGAGGGGGCCCCTACCAGCTGGGCCCCATACTGGAGTCAGGGCAGTCATGCCCTGATGGCGGCCCTGCTGGAGGGGCCCCCTCTCCCTCGGGGCCCCCGTTCAATGAACGGGCTGCACGGGCGGTAGTTCCGCCCCTGAGAGAGGGTATCCAGAGCGGCCGGTTGCTATGTAATACCCAAGTGGAACTGTTTATCCACCTCAAGTGTGGAAAACCTTACATTTCTTAAATTGAGTCAGACATGGATCAGTGCTGACTTTCATTCAACTATGTATAGTGGAATGATTAAACAGCTTATGCTCAGCCAGGCGTCTACTCCTTGTCTGTCATGTCATATATACTGGAATACTGCAGTTGCCGGTTATGGCATTGCTGGCCCTACACTATCTTCTTGCCTTTCCTGTCCTCATTCACTACCATGTTGTTTTGCTACTGCACAGTCACACCAGTCACATATCTCTTGGCAGCCTGCCCATTGTGTTTTATACTGCTGGACTGTACTGCTGCTACTTGGGCTGTTATTCCTCACCCTAAACTTCCAGACATCTCCTTGCTGCACTCTGTGTTTTATAGGGATAGAAAGAACTGCTAATGGGAATCATACACTCTTGTGGGTACACAAACATCAAACAGTTCATACAATAGGGCTAAAGTTTGAAAGCCTTGCCGACAACAAGCCATTGCTTTAGCAAGCCTGTCCCTGAGCCCCACCAAAAAGGGATAATTTTTTAAAGGCTTGATAACAAGCCTTTGCAGTTGTTTACTCAGAATAGCAAAACTGTTGCGGATCCCAAAAAATGGATAATTTTTTCCCTTCTAGTTGAGAAGACATTACTTCACTTTCAAAAGTGCTTAACACACCTATGTTTGAATTCTAAATTAAAAAAATGATTTTTGGACACCTTGTGAATACGTTTTTTCTTCATTTAGCATAAAAAACTGTTGAAGTTCCCTAAACAGGGATAATTTTTGCACCACCCCTTGTGGAAAAGCCACAACTTCTTCAGTTTGCATAATTTGTGGTTAAATACCAGAAAGGCAATCACCAGCCCCTAAAATGTGATAATATTTGGACCGGTTCTACAATGTACATAGCATAACATGCCTGATACTGCAGTGTGTTGTTAAATAGGCTTTCATTTACTACCATTTACCATCCATTTTTGCCTGGACAAATAGTTTGAGGGCACTTGGACATTAATAAGACTGTGTTTGAATTAAAAAATCAAAGGAAACCTCCAAGTGTTACACACCTATTTTCAGGGTAATTTGAATTCACAGAGAATCAAATGTCTGCCGGCGAATGAAGTAATAATAATAATAATATAAAAAAAATACTTTTGATAGGATTCCTAGTGTTCACTTCATTATGTTCTATGTTATGTGTATAACTATTGAAGTATTTTCATTATATTATATGTAATCTGTATCTGTAATCAATGTGTTATCTGCAAACTGAAAGTCACATACAGCTATAACTCTCTTAGTATAAAAATGTAGTAAATGTGACCTGCAGTCCTATGTAGCACCACATACAACAACTACTACATTATGTATACTCAGAATTATCACTGCATGTTATCTGTGCAGTAACATATTACTGCAGGCAACATCTACTATGTAATCTGTATTTAGAGATTTATAATTGTGTCATTTGTAGTTTTACATAGGACTGCAAATAACATCTACAACATTATCTGTACATAGAGTTCACTGTGTTATCTGTGGAGAAACATAAGGCTGCAGATAACACCTACTACAGTCAATATTTGTATTCATTGAAGTATCATTGCATTATATGTGGTGATACATAGGGTTGCAGGTAACATCTACTACATTATATGTACACAGAAATTTATCAGTATGTGCTATTTGAGGTGCTCTATAGTACTGCAGGTAAATTTACTACATTATCTGTACTCAAGAAGTTATCACTGTGTTATTCTTGCTGTTACATAATTCTGCAGGTAACAGTCCCCATCGATACAGATCAAGGAGACACTCGTCAGCGGTCAAGTACTGAAGAATCCCTCAGGGTACCCGACCAGAGACCCGAGCATTAGCCTGTGATAGGAGGAGATGTGTGGGACGGGCCATCACTTTCATCAGAGACTTACGGTACCGGCCATGGGCGAAGGGAGGGCTGCAGCCTAGACAGGGTCTGGCTGAGGCTAGAGCGGCCCACAGAGAACTGATAGATTTTGTTAGGAAAACGTGCAGCTAGTGAGATGGAGCAGTGTCCCCTGTCAGTGTCCAGAAAGTCGCAGAAGTTCTTAGAGACTGTTCCCGCCAAGTACAGTGTTTACCCCCCTGCCAACTAGAATTAGGTTGGATTGTTGATCCCGAGTTTATCCTGATATTCCCTAGTGTACATTAACTTCAAACCAGACAACTTGTGGTTAGTCGTCCTTCCTTGCAGCAGGTACAAAAAGGCTTACCTACCAGCGCCTCCACACACTTTTTATTTTGGAACTACCTAATATATCACTTTTGTAGGCTGCTCTAGTAGGTCACATATCCCCAACAGTCGTCAACATGGGTGATTTGTGGTCTGATCATCAAGATCGTATCCACAACATACACTGATTCTTCCACTTAGCTCCAACACAACCAGCCCCTATACCAAATGTGGAAGCCATCACTAACACCAAAGAATCCCTAAAAATCCTAGAACAACTCCTATTGAAAGAAATGAGGGACCTCTGGGAAGTGGCCACTCTGGAACGCTACCTCACCTTCGATAGTGTTCCAGCAGGCCTGGCTGTCACCAAATCACTGTCAGGGGATATAGGCAATCCAGCTACCCTTAAAGAATGGGACAATCTATTTAAATCTTTCTCTAAACAAGATGTGTCCTTCATTATCAGTAAAAGAAAGCAACAACTGTTGGAGAGCAAAAACAAAATCTCCAAATTATTTAGGGAAATTAACCCCCATAAAAACCAATCTCAACCTTTCCGATAGCATTAGGAACCGAATCCTTTGCAAAGAGAAGGAAATTATGGAAAGAAAAAGACGCAAACTAGGCCGTGACACCATACCTGACACGGCCACACAGCGCCACGTACCAGAGTCATTCAGCTTTGAAACATTAGATGAAGTCATAGCCAGCCCCTCACCACAGGGTACACCAATCTCTGAGGATAGATTCTCTATACATCCCACGTCAGATACAGAGTTTTCACCATCACATAACTATAATGCTCGTTCTTCTCAAAACAGAGTAATTCCAAACTCCAACTCCTCCAATTCTACCACTCCGCCACCAACAACAGACAATACCAGACCACCCGTAGCTACTCCTATTTTCACAAATAACAGGTTTGACATATTGGACACTACACCGCATGCAGAATTATTAGGCAAATGCGTATTTTGATCACTTTGATACTTTTTATACATGTTGTCCTACTCCAAGCTGCATAGGCTTGAGAGCCAACTACCAATTAAGTAAATCTGGTGATGTGCATCTCTGTAATGAGGAGGGGTGTTGACTAATGACATCAACACCCTATATAAGGTGTGCTTAATTATTAGGCAACTTCCTTTCCTTTGGCAAAATGGGTCAGAAGAGAGTTTTGACGGGCTCTGAAAAGTCCAAAATTGTGAGATGTCTTGCAGAGGGATGCAGCAGTCTTGAAATTTCCAAACTTTTGAAGCGTGATCACCGAACAATCAAGCGTTTCATGGCAAATAGCCAACAGGGCCGCAAGAAGCGTGTTGGCCAAAAAAGGCGCAAAATAACTGTCCATGAATTGAGAAAAATCAAGCGTGAAGCTGCCAAGATGCCATTCGCCACCAGTTTTGCCATATTTCAGAGCTTCAACGTTACTGGAGTATCAAAAAGCACAAGGTGTGCGATACTCAGGGACATGGCCAAGGTAAGGAAGGCTGAAAAACGACCACCTTTGAACAAGAAACATAAGATAAAACGTCAAGAATGGGTCAATAAATATCTTAAGACTGATTTTTCAAAGGTTTTATGGACTGATGAAATGAGCGTGACTCTTGATGGGCCAGATGGATGGGCCAGAGGCTGGATCTATAAAGGACAGAGAGCTCCACTCCGACTCAGATGCCAGCAGGGTGGAGTTGGGGTACTGGAATGGGCTGGTATCATCAAAGATGGACTTGTGGGACCTTTTCGGGTTGAGGATGGAGTGAAGCTCAACTCCCAGACCTACTGCCAGTTTCTGGAAGACAACTTCTTCAAGCAGTGGTATAGGAAGAAGTCGGTATCGTTCAAGAAAAACATGATTTTCATGAAGGACAATGCTCCATCACATGCATCCAACTACTCCACATCGTGGCTGGCCAGTAAAGGTCTAAAAGAAGAAAAAATAATGACATGGCCCCCTTGTTCACCTGATCTGAACCCCATAGAGAACCTGTGGTCCATCATAAAATGTGAGATCTACAGGGAGGGAAAACAGTTCACCTCTCAGAACAGTGTCTGGGAAGCTGTGGTGACTGCTGCACGCAATGTTGATTGAAAACAGATCAAGCAACTGACAGAATCTATGGATGGATGGCTGTTGAGTGTCATCATAAAGAAAGGTGGCTATATTGATCACTAATTTTTTTGCTTTTTGTTTTTGCATGTCAGAAATGTTTATTTCTAAATTTTGTGCACTGATATTGGTTTACCTGGTGAAAATAAACAAGTGAGATGGGATTATATTGGGTTTTTATTAAGTTGCCTAATAATTCTGCATAGTAATAGTTACCTGCACAAACAGATATCCTCCTAAGATAGCCAAATCTAAAAAAAAAAACACTCCAACTTCCAAAAATATTAAGCTTGGATATTTGAGTCTTTTCAGTTGATTGAGAACATAGTTGGTGATCAATAATAAAAATAATCCTCTAAAATACAACTTGCCTAATAATTCTGCACACAGTGTATTAACGAATCCTCTTTTAGCACTGGGGACCCACCAAATACAGTGTCAAACACTGCCACCAGGAGACAAACCAGTGGAAACAACTATAAACACCTACAAATCCGCAAAAAAAATAGTACCTCAAATATTTTTCAAAGGGCTCCAAAAAGAGACGCCAAAGGGGATGAAGAGGAGGGCAATTCGCCAAAAAGAAAAAAGAACACCCAAAGGAGGTAAACAAGAAGACCGAGGCAATTTTTTACTTAAGCAAATATGTATTTAAACCAAATGAGACCAATCTACTCATCAAAGGCCTCAAGTATGCCCCCTCTACAGGATTTAACAAATTCCAAGCCTTCATCGGAGTTAAACAATTTATGTGCAAACTTGCCCTCAAGAAGTACTATTTAAAATGAGAAGATAAAACTAGTACACAAGAACCAAAAAATCCACTCACCCTGAGGTACATACACACTGTTAAGGGTACGGTTGCAAACAACTTTATTAAATAATGGAAAGCAACCGAACCCGGGGTTCACGATGCAGCCTGATGGACTGTGGCCGAACACCTTCCGGGTGAGAAGGTAAAACAACCAACTTAAATAACAATCCCCTCCATGTTACTGCACACCGGAACGGGAATAGGGATTCGCACTATCTCCGTTAACTGCACGAGAGATGTGCGATAAATAATGTATCTGTAGTCCTGTTACAGCACAGAGACTACACAGCAGGCGGTAGGATGTGTGGGTGCTACACGCCGGCGTATAAGTGCTCCCAGCCGGCGTGCTACCAGACTGAGGAGTATCTCTCCACATGGCTTACAGGCGGTGCCGGGAATATGGCGTCTGCAGACTGCATGGGGTGTATGGCGACCCCTTTGTCGGAGCCAGACTGTCAGAAGAAGCTACCTGCCTCCCTCCATCTAAGGCTGCCTATCCCTCGCTAAACCTGCCTGAATCAAGCTAAAGCACACGTGGAGCTCAAACGACCAAGCGTCCATACAACACCATCACTGCTCAATGATCAGAGCCACCGCCATGTTTGTGGGCGGACTTTTTAAAGATTAAGCCCTGCCCACCATCGCACTATTGGTGAAGTCACCCGCGACAAATCAGGCGGTGCCAGATCACCGGATCAGCTGACTCCAAAACCAATAATCATGGTCCGCCATGTCACAGGCATGCTCAGTGCAGAGAATCCTGGACTTATGCAGCAGCAGCCCTGTTTCCCTCCACAACCTATCCTTCATGTTGCTAGGAACAAAGACCCGAGAGACAACCTGTACATCTCATGCACCAGCTAGGCATTGGGACCGACGATGATGCTGAGCAGCATCCGCCCCGGCTGGACTGGAATGGGAGACCACTGAATCCACTGATGGTTCTGAACCCATTTCGAATCCAGCAAACGCCCGACGCCTAACACACACGGACTTAAAAACACAATCCAAATTTCACCCATTAAGTGAATACTTGGCTGCTTTTGAAAGTTTTCAAAAAAATGTTATCACAGATATCCGCAGCCTGAGTGATAAGAAATGCACTAAGTTTCAATACAACTTAAATCACTCTGAACGCAGAGCTATAAAATTCCTCCAAACCAACCAAAACATCATAATTTGCCCAGCGGATAAAGGAGGTGGTTTGGTCATTTTAGACCATGACCAATATCAAGCGGAAGCCACTAGACTCCTTGGCGACACCCACACTTACAAACTAATGCGGGGAGATCCCACTGATATATATTTGAAAGAAATGAAAACCCTAACTACTAAAGGCCTTGATGCAGGCTTCCTTACCAGACAGGGATTTGATTATATTACCATTCTTCATCCAAGACTAGCCGCTTTTTATTATTTACCCAAAATACATAAATCCCTCACTCACCCCCCAGGCAGACCGATTATCTCCGGGATCCAATGTCTAACCTCCAACCTTTCCAGATTAGTTGACAAACACTTGCAAGATCTGGTACCCTTATTACCGGCATACCTGAAGGATAGCTGTGGCACGCCAGGGGTCTGGTTTCCACAGTAATGTAATGTTATGTCTGAGAGCAGGTGGGAGGTCCTTTGGTCAGGGATCCTGTGCATGCCACACCTCCTGCCCAGTCTTGGGAGGGGAAGAACTTCCCCTATATAAACCCGGGGCTGAAGCAGGGTTAGCAGTCAAGGAGAGTAGAGACAAGAAACAGCAGAAGCAATACTACTACGAGTCAGGGGCTGGCAGCTGCAGAGCTCGCCCTGACTGAGAAGCTTTCTTACCGGACCCGGCGTCCGAGGCTGTGGGGACTAACTCTTACCCAGCAGCAGAAGCCGACCGGCAGGGGATTTCAGGTCCTCGGGCCCAGAAACCCGAAGGCACGGTCACACGCGTGGGACCAGCACCGCCATCGTGGAGCGGAAGCCATTAGAAGGCCCCGAGTCACCGGCCATACGGGTGAGCACCACACGGTACACTCAGGGACGTGGGCTACTTATATCCGCTTCTAGCAAGGTAGCCAGAAGAGTACAGTCAGTTTGGGAGGCCTACAACTCTGCCTGGCCAGGGGAGATCCCATCTGCTCAAGGACTGACCAGGCCCCGTTCTCTAGCAAGTACTCCGGGAGGGTCTATCGTTGTTACCAGTAAAGACCCTGAATTACACCGCACCGTCTCTGAGTGGTTCCTGCTACCCCCATCATCCACATCTGCTGCCCTGAGGCCATACCCCTCCCGTTGGGGGTTATACCATCTACGCTGCACCATCCATCCACCGGCCTCAGCGGACTGTCCTGCAGCGGCAGCTCCATAGCTGCATTCAACGGGTGGCGTAGTCGTCCTGCATCTACCGCTGTTACATCGCCGCTCAGTTTGACTCCCTGGGCACGGACCGGGTCACCGCCACGAGACTACAACCCTCAAGAGATCCGGCTCCGGGTAAGCTCCCGCGTGCGCAACGCAGTGCGACACAGGCCCAGGGGCGCGTCAACTTTGGCGTAGTCGGCAGGATTTCGTGCCCGCAACCACCGGGTACTGCGTGCCTGAAAAAGAGACTTTTCAAACTTACCTGTGGTGAAGATTCCCGCCATCCGGCGCCATCTTCAGCCTTCTTCCCGCCATCGGTGAAGTTTCCCACCATCCGGCGCCATCTTCTGCCTTCTTCCCGCCATCCGTGGAGTTTTCCCGCCATTGGACGCCATCTTGAGGACGCCGCGCGGGAAGAAGAGGGGCGTGGACTCCGAAAGCGCGCGAGAACTGAAGCCCCGCCTCACGTCCGGACGTTGCGTAAGGTCCTGGAAGGAGCCCAGCAGACGCCGACGTCACAGGAGCGCGACGGAAGGTCCTCAACCCTGACGATCCACTGCGGAGCCGCAGCCTACGGAAGAGGATCATCGCAAGGTAGGCCACGGTCCACTAGGGGGGAGGAAGATGTCGGATACGGAGGAGAGCTTCACTGCCTCAACCCCCGCCAGCGCTACCGCTGCTGCAGTTATGCCCTTCACCATGCCCTATATCCCGGGAGCAGCTTGGCTACCCCAGTACTCAGGGGAGTCACATACCCTGCATGACTTTAGAGAAAAGCTGGATAGCCTCTTCCAGGTGTACCCCCTCACAGAAGAGCAAAAAGTGAGCATCCTGGTGGCCCAACTAACCGGGGCAGCCAAAAGGGAAGTAAAATCCTGGCCACCTGGGAGGAAGACTGTCGCAGGGATACTAACCCGACTGAAGGACACCTTTGTTACCCGCACCTCAGCCGAGATTAAGCTTAGATTCTACGGGTGCAAGCAGCGAGCGCATGAGAGTATAAGGGACTATGCACTAAACCTACAAGAGGCCCTGAGGGCTATTAAGCAGACCGACCCTGATGGAGTGGGAAACGAGGACAGGCTGTTGACCGAACAGTTTATAGAGGGACTGTATTGTAATACCCACCGAACCCAGTTGCGGGCAATGGCCTTACAGGATCCCCATCTGGGCTTTGCACAGTTCAAGGACAGAGCCATCCGGGTGCTCCGAGAACCGGCACCGGGTGGCGTTGTGACCCACAAGCGCCCTGCTATCACTTACCACCAGGAGGCGGCGCCCTTGTCGGCAGGGCCTGTGGGAGCTGATGCGCAGGCTTTGGACAATGACCCGGCTCCAGACCTACACCATCAGGTCCAAGAGCTAGCTAAGAGCGTTGCTGCGCTAACCCGAACTGTGCAGTCTTTACAGGCTTCCACCCCAGGGAAGATCCAGCTGGCATCCGGACCGGAGGACATCCCGTGGCGTCGACCAAGGAGGACCCCACCGGCCAGAGGAAGACCCAGTGACTGATACAGCGAGGACGGACGACCCATCTGCCGCCGCTGCAATCAACCTGGACATATGGCAAGGTACTGTTCTTTAAACGGGCACAACCTGGGGTAGAGGGCCAACCCCCAGGAAAAAGATCACCAGGCCCATCGAACTGGCGCTACAGATATGTGGGAGGACGTCCAGTCTTGCCTGTGGTACTGGATGGCATTCCCATGAGTGCCCTACTGGACACCGGGTCACAGGTCACCACCATCCCGTACGTGCTCTTTAAGCAGTACTGGAATGACTCGGATATTACCCGCTACCCTGACGACGACTTGAGTATCATCGCCAGCAATGGCCAGCCCGTGCCACAGATCGGATTTAAAGAGGTGACCATCAAAATCGGTAGAGTCGAACTGGCAGCACAGGGACTGATCATTGTAGATATTGACAAACATGAGAGTCACCCAAAAATAACTCTAGGAACTAATGTAATTGAAAATTGTCTTGCAGAGGTGATTTTCCTTTTACAGCAGGTTGCCAAGAACGCCAGCGGGTGCTCCAGAAAGAGATCCGGGCACTGATGCGACGGCAACAGGTGGAACTCTCCGGCGGTGAGATTGGTAGCGTAAGAATGTGTGACCCTTTTCCTATTGCCATGCCCCCAAAAAGTGAAATGATGATTTGGTGCCGGGCAGCTATTGGTCTGAGAGGTAGAGATTACCAGGCAATGGTAGAACCAGTTTACTCGGACAGTAGGCCCACCATTTTGACAGCACGGGGGGTGGTTGATGTACGCCATGGGAGGGTGCCCGTTCGCATAATAAATATCGGGGAGAGGGAAGTGTACCTGCCCCGGTATGCCACGCTAGCCAAATTATATACCATTAACCAAAATTCTATACAATCTGTGGAACCCTTGCCTCCATCTCACCCGGAGGAAGGTAACGGCTCTAAGAAAAACATGGAGGACTGGTGTCAGCAACTACATCTGGGTACTGACTCCACTCCCGCACACCAGAAACAAGGAGTCTATCGGGTGGTTCAGGAGTATGAGAGAGTGTTCAGTAAACACCCGTTAGACTTCGGGCGAGTCAAGGGGGTAGAACACCACATCCCCACGGGAGACCATCCTCCTATAAAAGAGAGGTATCGACCCGTACCCCCTGCCCACTACCAACACGACAAGGGGATGCTTAGAGACATGAAGGAGGCTGGGGTGATCAGGGATAGCTGTAGCCCCTGGGCAGCTCCACTAGTCTTAGTCCGAAAGAAAGACAACACTATAAGGATGTGTGTAGATTACCGGAAAATCAATCGTATCACACACAAGGATGCGTACCCCTTACCAAGGATAGAGGAGTCATTGGCTGCTTTAAGATCTGCTAACTTCTTCTCTACCTTGGATCTCACTAGCGGGTACTGGCAGGTTCCTGTAGCAGAGGCGGACCGGGAGAAGACCGCATTCACCACCCCGATGGGACTTAGCGAGTTCACCTGCATGCCGTTCGGACTCTGCAACGCACCGGGAACCTTCCAGCGACTAATGGAGTGTTGTCTGGGCCACAGAAACTTCGAGACGGTCCTGTTGTACCTGGACGATGTCATCGTATATTCCAAGACGTTTGAGGACCACCTGAAACACCTGGCGGAAGTGTTCGAAGCTCTGGCAAGTTACGGCCTAAAGGTGAAACCCTCCAAGTGTCACCTCCTGAAACCAAAGGTGCAGTACCTGGGACACGTGGTGAGCGCTGACGGAGTGGCTCCCAAACCTGATAAGATCACCGCAATTAAGGAATGGCCAAGCCCCTCCAGCGTAAAAGAAGTGCGGCAGTTCCTCGGGTTGGTAGGCTACTACCGAAGGTTTATTCCCGGTTTCACCAAAAAGGCAGCACCTATGCAGGACCTCCTGATAGGCCAGTCCCGGAAGGCCAAGAACCAGAAGCCGCCCTTCAAATGGGAGGAGCTGGAAGAAGAGTCCTTCCGCCAGCTGAAGATGGCCCTCACGGGGGACGAAATCCTGGCGTACCCGGATTATAGCCAGCCCTTTATCCTCTACAACGACGCCAGTAACATCGGGCTAGGAGCCGTACTGTCCCAGATCCAGCAGGGGAAGGAACGAGTAATCGCCTACGCCAGCCGAAAACTGCGACCCACCGAAAGGAACCCCGAGAATTACAGCTCATTTAAGCTAGAGTTCCTGGCCGTAGTATGGGCAGTCACCAAGCGCTTTAAGCATTACCTCGCTTCTTCCCGGTTCACCGTGTACACGGATAACAACCCGTTGACACACCTGGACACGGCAAGACTCGGTGCCCTGGAGCAGAGGTGGATGGCCCGTCTGTCCAACTACGAGTTCACAATCAAATACCGGGCAGGACGCTCCAATACCAACGCGGACGCCCTGTCCAGGATGCCCAACCTGCCGGACGGAGGAGAAGATCCGGAGGGACTGGAAGAAGTTGAACTCCCTGCGTTCCACCGTCATGGGACTATCCAGTATTCCCACCGGGTAAGGAGTAAGCAGGCTGCTACGTTGAACCCCTTACCCCACTACAACTGGGCGGAAACGCAAGACAGCGACCCTGCCGTCCGACTGGTGAAGGAGATGCTGACTCGGCCGGAGGCTCGCCTTGAACCAGACGCTCCGGAGGAAGCCAAACAACTATGGGCAGAGAAGAGTCGACTGTTCCTTTACAAAGGGAAGTTGTGCCGCAGAATGGTTAACTCCCGGACGCATGAATTACTCTGGCAAGTAGTGGTGCCACGAAGAGACGCAGCCATGGTGATGGAGGCATACCACGACGGAGCTGGACACTTCGGGTGGAAGAAGCTGGAGTTCCTGCTGCGCGAGCGGTTCCACTGGGTAGGCATGAGGGGAACCATCGAGAAGTGGTGCAGAGACTGTGGCCCGTGCAACCTGAGAAGGAAGGACCGTGCCAGCCAGAAGACTCCCCTGCAGTCCATCGTCACCCGGCAACCGTTGGAACTGGTAGCCTTGGATCATGTAAAACTGACCCCAAGCAGAAGTGGCTACGTCTACGCGTTAACCATCGTGGATCATTACTCCCGGTTTCTGGTTGTCGTCCCCGTCAAGGACTTAACGGCTCAAACAGCAGCTAGAGCCTTCCAGCAGCACTTTTGCCGTCCACACGGGTACCCGGACCAAGTGCTGACGGACCAGGGACCTGCATTTGAAGCGGAGGTCTTCCAGGAATTCTGCAATCTGTATGGCTGCCGGAAGATAAGGACGACACCCTACCATCCGCAAACTAATGGACTTTGTGAGAAAATGAACCAGGTGGTAATGGATCTTCTAAAAACGTTGCCCCTGGAAGAACGCAGTCTGTGGCCTGAGAAGTTGCCCGATCTGGTGGACCTATACAACCACATCCCGGTAGGTTCCACCAACTGTACCCCGGCTTACCTAATGAGGGCAAGACCTGGTAAGTTACCTGTTGACCTGGAAATGGGAGTCCTGACACCCGAGGACACTTCACCAGAAACAGACTGGGACACAGAGAGGCAGCAGCAGTACCGGAGAGTACAAGAGAGCGTGGAGCGAAGTCTCTGTCAGGCTAGGGAAAGACAAGAGAAAACTTACAACCAGTATGCTCCCGCTGTTCCCCTGGTACCCGGAGAGCAGGTCTTGAAGAGGAAGAGACGGCTCCACAAGTTGGACGACCAGTGGGAGAAGGACCCGTACACCGTACTGCCCTCAAGCCACGAGAACCCGAAGGTTTGTACCATCAGTAAAGACGGAGGGGAAACCACAGCCATTGTATCCCGGGACCACCTGAAGAAGTGTCCCGAACAACTGAGGAACCCTGAAGAGGAACAAGAAGACCATCGACCCGTAGAGGAAAGGGAAGATATGGTTAGTACTGTGCTCGGGGACTTCCCTCGGTCTTGGACTCAAGTCAATGGTGCAGTTGTGGTACCCGTACTCACCTTCCTCCAACCAGCATCCCAAGCACCTACGGAGCAACAGGTAGAGCTGGAAGAACAGCCGGTCCAGGAGGCAGAAGACTCCACACAAGCAGAACAGGAGGATCAACCCTCTGCTTATAGTGAGCCTGCCGTACCCCTAGTGAGACAAAGAGCCGGTAGACAGCTGCCCAGTTTACCCTTGACAGCTCCTACACCCTGTAGTTCAGGGCCAGACAGTCAGCTCCGTAGGTCCACTAGGGCCACTAGAGGCCAGTTACCCGCACGCTGGAGGATTTGAAGTGTATAAATTGTTTTATTTATGTTTATCTGTGTATTGTTGCTTGTGTATAATTTTGTGTTTCCAGTTATTTTTAGGAATCCTTGGTGGATCTACCGGGAATCCTTGTACAATTAGTTGGAGCGTAACCCAGGATGGACTAGAGACTGTTAAGGACTCGGGGTAGGACAGACCCCTACCTGGTTACGTCTCCCTGTTTTGGTGAAATGGACACCTTGCTTTCTTCAAAGACTGCACCCGGTTACGGACATGCCGTGACCACCTTTATGTGTTTCTTATTGTATTGTTATTGTTATATCTTGTTATGTTTTTCTAAAATGTGTTTAGTCCCGGAGTACTAAATTTTACTAGGGGGGAATGTGGCACCCCAGGGGTCTGGTTTCCACAGTAATGTAATGTTATGTCTGAGAGCAGGTGGGAGGTCCTTTGGTCAGGGATCCTGTGCATGCCACACCTCCTGCCCAGTCTTGGGAGGGGAAGAACTTCCCCTATATAAACCCGGGGCTGAAGCAGGGTTAGCAGTCAAGGAGAGTAGAGACAAGAAACAGAAGAAGCAATACTACTACGAGTCAGGGGCTGGCAGCTGCAGAGCTCGCCCTGACTGAGAAGCTTTCTTACCGGACCCGGCGTCCGAGGCTGTGGGGACTAACTCTTACCCAGCAGCAGAAGCCGACCGGCAGGGGATTTCAGGTCCTCAGGCCCAGAAACCCGAAGGCACGGTCACACGCGTGGGACCAGCACCGCCATCGTGGAGCGGAAGCCATTAGAAGGCCCCGAGTCACCGGCCATACGGGTGAGCACCACACGGTACACTCAGGGACGTGGGCTACTTATATCCGCTTCTAGCAAGGTAGCCAGAAGAGTACAGTCAGTTTGGGAGGCCTACAACTCCGCCTGGCCAGGGTAGATCCCATCTGCTCAAGGACTGACCAGGCCCCGTTCTCTAGCAAGTACTCCGGGAGGGTCTATCGTTGTTACCAGTAAAGACCCTGAATTACACCGCACCGTCTCTGAGTGGTTCCTGCTACCCCCATCATCCACATCTGCTGCCCTGAGGCCATACCCCTCCCGTTGGGGGTTATACCATCTACGCTGCACCATCCATCCACTGGCCTCAGCGGACTGTCCTGCAGCGGCAGCTCCATAGCTGCATTCAACGGGTGGCGTAGTCGTCCTGCATCTACCGCTGTTACATCGCCGCTCAGTTTGACTCCCTGGGCACGGACCGGGTCACCGCCACGAGACTACAACCCTCAAGAGATCCGGCTCCGGGTAAGCTCCCGCGTGCGCAACGCAGCGCGACACAGGCCCAGGGGCGCGTCATAGCCAACATGTCCTGCGGCTTTTACAACAGATGGAATGGCAGGACAACTACATCATAGGCACTCTGGATATCTCGTCCCTCTACACAGTAATCCAGCACGAGAAAGGATTCCAAGCAGCCACCTATTTCCTTCAAAAACAAAAGAAGTTACCTAATGACCAAATTTTATACATCAAGGAGTGCATGACTATTATCCTCACACACAACTACTTTAAGTACGACAACAATTTCTATACACAACAGTGGGGCACAGCCATGGGGACCAGGTTCGCTCCCAGCTACGCAAACCTCTATGTGGGCAGGTGGGTGGAGTCTGCCATTCATCCAGGTGGGACCCTCTGAGCAAACCTGGTCCTCTGGCAAAGATTCATTGATGACATTCTCTTCATCTGGTCCGGTGATCAATTCTCACTTGATTCCTTCCTCAAAGAAATCAATAATAATGAATTCTTTCTAGAATTCAGTTCTAACACCAGTACAAAACAGGTTAACTTTTTGGACCTCAATATATATATACAGGACAACCAGATTCAAACCCGAACCTATATCAAATCCACAGACTCAAACAGCTTAATCTCCTTAGACAGCTGCCACTATCCCAGTTGGCTCCTCAACATTCCACGTAGCCAATATATGCGTCTACATAGGAACTGTTCTAAACAGGAAGACTTTAATAAGGAATCTACGCAACTCACTAAGAAATTCATAGATAAGGGATACAATTTAGAATTCCTAAATAATGCTAAAGATAAGGTACAAGCAATACCTAGGAAAGCGCTCCTTGGCAAACGCCAAGAAAAAATCCCTATTCATAATACAACGATGCAGATCAATGTTCTCATTATCACCCAGTTTAACTCCAATACACACCTCTTAAAGAAAATTATCAATAAACACTGGAACACGTTAAAAGATGATAAAATCATAGGCGACTACATCCCACCCAAACCCAGGTTCATATTCAAGAAGGCACAAAACTTGGGCAATTTAATCGCCCCTACAATCCGTAATCCACATACTTCTACCACTGAACGACTGCCCTACGCTAAAGATCTCCTAGGTTTTTTGCATGTCATAAATGTGCTGTTTGTCAAAAACTCCACACCACTAAACAAAAATTCATTAAAGAAGCCAATGTCACTCATACCATAATAGATTTCATCACTTGTACCACCGAAGGAGTTATTTATAGCCTCAAGTGCCCGTGAAATAAACTCTATGTAGGTAGGACAAAACGTCCCCTACATGTACGTATCAATTAACACTTACGGACTATCTCTAAAAAATTTGATGGACATCCACTATTGAAACATTTTTTAGAGAAACACGGAGGCTCCATAAAGGATATTGTGGTAACAGGTCAGCAGAAGGTCCATAAACAGTGGGGTAATGGTGACTATTTAAAACAAATGTCAAGAATAGAGAGCAAGTGGATTTTTACCCTGAATACATGAAAGCCTAATGGACTTAATTCAGAAATAGAGCTATTTGCTTTTAATGACAGCTAATTCTTTATCCAGGTAACCACTATCAGTAACACCATGGAGTTACAACTATGATTCCAAGCGAATTAAATCTCCAAGTTCAGCTCCCTCCCTCTACCATCATCCAACAGGCGCCACCGTATAAAAGGGACCCATCCACATCCATAGACCAACCCTGAAGAAGGGAACCGTAGTTCCTGAAACGCGTTGGTTTTTTGATCTGCCTAGGCCTCCATACCGGTACGAGTCACGTGAGTCCCAGTCACGGGCGCCTACGTCACGCAGGTCCTGCCGCTCTGCTACAGGACGCTAACCGCAGGTCCTTACCTGCTTCCTCCACGCTGACGACGCAAGACTCCAAGAGAATCGCGGGAGAAACAGTGAGTCACCAGCCGGGACTCTGTCTCTAATCCCCGCCTCTCTCCCTCAAATCTACCATCTGCTCATCACATGCTCGAACTTCAGGAGCACAACTTATCGTCATACAGGACTGCACTATTGAGCAGGATCTGCTCCAAGGAATCTACAACTGTAAGTTTCCCGCTGAGCTCCACCCGTGTTAGCAACTCAGGAATTGAGACATTCTCTTTTTAAAGATTGTGACACCTCTGTTTTAAAGTTTTACAGTCTACACTTTGAAAGCACAAACATTAGCACCGGATCAGGTGCATTGTTACCAAGTGTAGCATTCATCATAATAGAAGTATGTGCTAGCATAGAAGCCTCAGGAGGCTGCTACGATTTGGGCTTCACCTGCAGCCACTACTACCTCAATCCAGAGGTGTTATATGTTCAAAACTACTGCTGGTGTGTCACCCAGGCCTGGATGCCACAAGTGTAATTAAAGCTGTGTCTGAGAGCAAGGGGGAGGTTCTCTGGTCAGGGGAACATTAGCATGCAATGCCTCCTGTCTCAGGCCAGTAGGGGGAGCAGGCTGCCCCTATAAAAGCTGGTACTGGGGACAGGGTTAGTGAGAACTGGATTGCCTGTCTCAGCTTTGAGACGTGTCCCAGAGTGGAGCAGGGACAGAAAGTTGATTGCACCTAAGAGGAAGTGTGGCAGTAGGAGAGAGCCACCAGCCAGAGACAAGAGGCAAGGAGAGCCTGTCTTGGCAGAGAAAAGACTTAATTTTACCAGACTTTGGTGTCTGAGGCTGGAAGGATTCCACATCCCCCAGCAGAGAACCAGTCCGCAAGGGACTGTACATTCCTTGGCCTAAGAAGCCTGGAGGCCCTGCCACAACCGAAGGGACCAGTAAAGTCGTACAAGGCTGGGAGCAAAAAGGAACCCACGTCGCAGGCCATACAGGCGAGAAAGCACGGAAAGCTCGGAAACGTGGGCTGTTATCCTATCAGGAGGAGATAGTCAGAAGGAGCGCAGAAAGCACGGTAGGCCTACACCCTCACCCTGACCAGGGCCAATTTCCCCGTTGCTCTCAGACATCCAGGTCCCCTCCTAGCTGGGACTGTTTGTGGGTCAGTTTACCTGTTTAGTAAAGACCCTGGACTGCAACCTGTTGTCTGTGTGCTCCTTGCTCCTCCAGCACTACCATCACTCCCACCATCCACTATACTGCCCTGGGGCCGCACTCTTCCCGTGGGGAGTCACACTACCATAGCTGCACACCTCATCAGCCCCAGCGGTCTGCATGCAGCGGCGGTTCCTAATAAGCGCAATCCACGGGTGGCGTAGTCGGACATAATCAATATAACGGACTACCACTGGCCTGACCACCCTGAGCCACGGAACCGGTTTGCCACTACTACACCCATCGCTCCTTGTTGCCCGGTTCCGAGTGCCCCACGGCCCAGGGGGCGAGTCAGCTTTGGCGTAGTCGGCAGGATTTCGTGCCCGCAACCACCGGGTACTGCGTGCCTGAAAAAGACTTTTGTAACTTACCTGTGGCAAAGTTTCCCGCCGTCCGGAGTCGTTTCCCGCCATCCGGAGCCGATTCCCGCCATCAGACGCCATCTTGGACCGTTTCTCGCCATCTTCTGCCTTCTTCCCGCCATCCGCAGCTGTTTCCCGCCATCGGACGCCATCTTCAGGACGCCGCGCGGGAAGAAGAGGGGCGTGGACGTCAAAACCGCGCGAGATCCGAAGCTCCGCCCCACGCTCCGACGCTGCGCAAGGTCCTGGAAGGGAGAAAGAGCGACGCTGACGTCATCAGGACGAGACGCCAGGTCCTCGTCCAGAGCAGCAGCAGCGGAGCCGCGGCCTACAGAAGAGGATCGTCGGAAGGTAGGCCACGGTCCACTAGGGGGGTAGAAAGATGTCGGACACAGAGGCGCCCACTACCACCAACGCAGCTGCAGCAGCGGTGATGCCCTTTTCCTTGCCCTACATCCCTGGAGCGGCCTGGCTGCCCAAATACTCAGGGGAGCCCCATGCCCTAACTGACTTCAAGGAAAGGCTATACAGTTTGTTCCACGTTTACCCCCTGACAGAGGAACAGAAGGTCAGCATATTAACAGGGCAGTTAACTGGCGCAGCCCAGCGGGAGGTAAAATCATGGCCCACTGAGGAGAAGAGGACTGTGAAGGGTATTCTGGCCCGGCTGCGGGGTACCTTTGACACACGTACCTCCGCTGAAATTAAAATGAGGTTCTATGGGTGTAAGCAGCGGGCACAGGACAGCATCAGAGACTATGCCCTAAATCTGCAGGAAGCCTTGAGGGCTATCCAACAAACTGACCCTGGCAGTGTGCAAGAAACCGATAAGCTGCTAACAGAACAATTCATAGAGGGTCTGCTGTCTAGCGCCCACAGGGCCCAACTGCGCCTCATGTTCTTTCAGAACCCCGACCTGACCTTTGCCCAATTTAAGGACAGGGCCATAAGGGTGCTCCGTGAATCTGCAACCAGTGGCGCTATAAACCCCCGGCGCCCTGCTATCACCTACCACCAGGAGGCGGCGCCCTCCTCTATGGACTCCATGGAGGCTGATGCACAGGCCCTGAACCAAGCCCCGTCGAAAGGCCTGCACCACCAAGTCCAGGAGCTGACCAGGAGCGTCGCGGCGTTGACCAGGACCGTCCAGGCGTTGCAAGTGGACCCGTCAAGACCCATCGAGCTGGCTTCAAGTCCGGAGGATGTCCCGTGGCGTCGACAGAGGAGGATCCCGTCGTTCCGAGGGAGGCCCACAGACCGCTACGCAGAGGATGGACAGCCCATTTGCCGTCGTTGCAACCAGCCCAGACACATTTCCAGGTACTGTAATTTAAACGGGTCCAACCTGGGGCAGAGGGCCGACCCCCAGGCATAAGATCACCAGGCCCTTATAATTGGCGTGATAAGTACGTTGGGGGGCGCCCGGTTTTACCCGTGGTGCTGGACGGTATCCCCATGAGCGCCTTGCTGGATACTGGGTCGCAAGTAACCACAATCCCTTATGTACTTTTTAAGCAGTATTGGACTGATGCTGATATCACACGGTATCCAGACAGTAACTTGAGCATCATCGCCAGTAATGGCTTACCCGTGCCGCAGATGGGGTTCAAGGAGATGACCATTAAAATTGGTAAAGTTGAACTGCCGGCACAGGGAGTGATTATTGTGGACATTGACCGTTATGAAAGTCACCCTAAAATAACTGTGGGTACTAACATAATTGAAAATTGTCTTTCAGAAGTAATTGTAATTCTACAACAGGTGGTGGTGAATGCTAGTTCCAGCCAAAAGAGAGTCCTCAACAAGGAGATAAAAGCCCTGATGAGACGGCAGCAGGTAGAACTGTCTGGTGGTGAGATCGGTAGCGTAAGACTGAGTGACCCATTCCCCATTTCCATGCCTCCCAAAAGTGAAATGATGATCTGGTGTCGGACTGCAATCGGGTTGAGAGGTAGAGACTACCAAGCCATGGTAGAACCCGTGTACTCAGACAGCAGGCCCACCATTTTGACAGCCCGGGGGGTGGTTGATGTCCATCATGGGAGGGTGCCCGTCCGCATCCTCAACATTGGGGAGAGGGAAGTACACTTACCCAGGTACGCTACACTCGCCAAACTGTTTGTCGTCGAACACAAAGCTATCAGGGCCGTGGAACCCTTGCCTCCATCTCCACAGGCGGAGGGTAATGGCTCCCAGAAACAAAAGGAGGACTGGTGCCAGAAACTCCACGTGGGTGCTGACTCCACTCCCCTGCACCAAAAACAAGGAGTCTACCGGGTGGTACGGGAGTACGAGAGAGTCTTTAGTAAGCACCCGCTAGACTTCGGCAGAGTAAAAGGGATAGAACACCACATCCCCACAGGGAGCCACCCACCAATAAAAGAGAGGCACAGACCTGTACCCCCTGCACATTATCAGAACGCCAAGGGTATGCTGCGGGAAATGAAAGAAGCTGGGGTCATTAGAGACAGCTGTAGCCCCTGGGCAGCCCCCTTGGTTCTGGTCAAAAAGAAAGACGGCACCATGAGAATGTGCGTGGACTATAGACAAATCAACCGTATCACCCACAAAGACGCATATCCGCTGCCTAGAATAGAAGAGTCTTTAGCCGCACTAAAATCTGCTAACTTCTTTTCTACTTTGGACCTTACTAGCGGGTACTGGCAGGTTCCTGTGGCAGAGGCTGACAAGGAGAAGACCGCCTTCACCACCCCGATGGGACTGAGCGAATTCAACTGTATGCCTTTCGGGCTCTGCAACACACCAGGGACCTTCCAGCGGCTGATGGAATGCTGTCTAGGGCACCGAAACTTCGAGACAGTCCTCCTTTACCTGGACGACGTGATCGTCTATTCGAAGACCTACGAGGACCATCTAAAGCACCTGGCCGAGGTGTTCGAAGCCCTGGCAGGCTACGGCCTGAAGGTAAAACCATCGAAGTGTCACCTGCTGAAACCAAAGGTCCAGTACCTAGGGCACGTGGTAAGTGCGGAAGGAGTGGCCCCCGACCCTGACAAGGTCACGGCAATCAAAAGCTGGCCAAGCCCCTCGAACATCAAAGAGGTGAGACAGTTTCTCGGGTTGGTAGGCTACTACCGAAGGTTCATCCCCGGGTTCACTAAGATGGCCGCTCCTATGCAGGACCTCCTGATCGGACAGTCCAAGTCCAGAAGTCAAAAGCCACCCTTCAAGTGGGATAAACCGGAAGAGGAGTCCTTCCGCCAGCTAAAGTTGGCCCTCACTGGGGATGAGATCCTGGCCTACCCTGATTATGGCCAGCCTTTCATTCTTCACACAGATGCCAGTAATGTAGGACTGGGAGCCGTACTGTCCCAAAACCAACAGGGCAGAGAACGGGTGATCGCATACGCCAGCCGGAAGCTGAGGCCCACCGAAAGGAACCCGGAGAATTACAGCTCCTTCAAGCTAGAATTCTTGGCGGTGGTGTGGGCCGTGACGGAACGCTTCAAGCATTACCTGGCCTCCGCAAAGTTCATCGTGTACACGGACAACAACCCGTTGACACACCTGGACAATGCAAGACTGGGTGCCCTGGAACAGCGGTGGATGGCCCGTCTCTCCAACTATGACTTCGTGATCAAGTACCGGGCAGGCAAAACCAACGCCAACGCGGACGCCCTATCAAGAATGCCTCACTTACCTGAAGGTGACGAAGACCCAGAAGAGCTGGAAGAGGTAGAACTCCCCGCGTTTCACCGGTATGGAGCCGCTCAACACTCTCACCGCGTGAAGGAGGAGGATCTAACAACTGTGATGATGAATCCCCTACCTCACCACAGCTGGGCCGAGACCCAAGATAGTGACCCTGCAGTCCGCCTGGTGAAAGATCTGCTGACCCAGGAAGACGCCCGCCTAGATCCAGATGCCCTAGAGGAAGCCAAGCAGCTATGGAAGGAGAAGAGCAAGCTGTTCCTCTACGAAGGCAAGTTGTGCAGAAGGATTGTCAACCACTGGACGCACGAGCTGACCTGGCAAGTCGTGGTCCCAAGGCGAGATGCAGCTATGGTCCTGGGAGCTTACCATGACAGAGCGGGACACTTCGGTTGGAAGAAACTGGAGTTCCTACTAAGAGGAAGGTTCTTTTGGGTCGGCATGAGAGGAGCAGTAGAAAAGTGGTGCAGAGACTGTGGCCCTTGTCACCTGAGGAGGAAGGACCCCACCAGCCAGAAGACACCCTTGAGGCCCATCGTCACCACGCAGCCTCTTGAGCTGGTAGCTCTGGACCACGTCAAATTGGCTCCAAGCCAGTCCGGATACATCTACGCCCTGACAATCGTGGACCACTATTCCCGTTTTCTAGTGGTGGTCCCGGTAAAGGACTTGACAGCCCAAACAGCGGCCCGAGCCTTCCAGCAATATTTCTGCCGTCCACACGGGTATCCGGAACAGGTCCTGACAGACCAGGGTCCAGCGTTCGAGGCTGAAATCTTCCAGGAGTTCTGCAACCTCTATGGCTGTAAGAAGATTCGGACAACGCCTTACCACCCCCAAACCAACGGGATGTGTGAGAAGATGAACAATATAGTCATTGATCTCCAGAAGACGTTGCCCCTGGAGGAACGCAGCCTGTGGCCAGAAAAACTGCCGGACCTGGTAGACATGTACAACAATATCCCGGTGAACACTACAAACTGCACCCCGGCTTACCTGATGCGAGCCAGACCGGGTTGCTGCCTGTAGACCTGGAGATGGGGGTCCTAATACCTGAGGACACCTCCTCGGATGCGGACTGGGATACGGAAAGGCAACTGCAGTACAAGAAGGTACAGGAGAGTGTGGAGAAGAGCCTGGCCCAGGTGAGAGAGAAGCAAGAAAGACTCTTCAATCAACACGCCCCTGCTAGTCCCCTAGAACCTGGTGAGCAAGTCCTAAAGCGAAAAAGAAGGCTACATAAGTTGGACGACCAGTGGGAAAGGGAACCCTACATCGTACTGCAGTCTGACCACGACAACCCAAAGGTGTGCGTAATCACCAAGGACGGAGGAGAAACCACTAGTGTCGTCTCCAGAGACCACCTCAAAAGGTGCCCCGAGCAACTCCGTAGTGCAGAAGAGGATCAGAGTGACCTTGAACCCGCAGAGGACAAGGAAGAAATGATCAGCACCGTTCTCGGAGAGTTCCCTCAGTCCTGGACTCGCATAAATGATGCCATAGTGGTACCTGTCCTGCATTTCCTGCAACCGGCCCAGCAACAACCAACACCAGAGCCGGAAGGTGAAGAGGAGCAAGCGGTTCCAGAGGCAGAAGAGCCTGTACCAGCAGCCCAGGAGAGTCAACCATCTGCTGACAGTGAGCCTGCCATGCCTGCGGTAAGTCAAAGAACCCGCAGACAGCTGCCTGCCCTACCTGTACACCCAGCTGGTAGCTGTACCCCTAACGCTAGTGGGGAAAGCCAGGTTGGTCCACCACCAGACAGTGGGTTAAGGAGGTCAACCAGGAGCACAAAGGGACAGATACCCGCTCGCTGAAGAATATAGAGTGTGCTAAATTGTAAATAACCTTGTTGCCAAATGTTAAATTGTTTGCCAAAGTTACCTGCATGTTTATTGATAGTGTGTTTCAGTTTCTTGCAGCTACCGTAAGGACTCAAAGGTTATGGACTTTTTTATAACCGGGACCTTGTATGGACTGCATTCTGAGCCTAACCCAGGAATGAACTAAGACTGTGAAGGAGTTGGGGTAGGACAGACCCCCACCTGGTTAAGGCTCCCCGTTGTGTTGGTGATATGGACACCCGGTCACAGACCACACTGTGACCTTAAGAACTTAATCTGTGCGTCGTCTGTCTGTTATTGTTTTATGGTTATGCATTTTGTCTTTGTTTATTGTTTAGTCCCGGAGTACTAAATTTCACTAGGGGGGAATGTGTCACCCAGGCCTGGATGCCACAAGTGTAATTAAAGCTGTGTCTGAGAGCAAGGGGGAGGTTCTCTGGTCAGGGGAACATTAGCATGCAATGCCTCCTGTCTCAGGCCAGTAGGGGGAGCAGGCTGCCCCTATAAAAGCTGGTACTGGGGACAGGGTTAGTGAGAACTGGATTGCCTGTCTCAGCTTTGAGACGTGTCCCAGAGTGGAGCAGGGACAGAAAGTTGATTGCACCTAAGAGGAAGTGTGGCAGTAGGAGAGAGCCACCAGCCAGAGACAAGAGGCAAGGAGAGCCTGTCTTGGCAGAGAAAAGACTTAATTTTACCAGACTTTGGTGTCTGAGTCTGGAAGGATTCCACATCCCCCAGCAGAGAACCAGTCCGCAAGGGACTGTACATTCCTTGGACTAAGAAGCCTGGAGGCCCTGCCACAACCGAAGGGACCAGTAAAGTCGTACAAGGCTGGGAGCAAAAAGGAACCCACGTCGCAGGCCATACAGGCGAGAAAGCACGGAAAGCTCGGAAACGTGGGCTGTTATCCTATCAGGAGGAGATAGTCAGAAGGAGCGCAGAAAGCATGGTAGGCCTACACCCTCACCCTGACCAGGGCCAATTTCCCCGTTGCTCTCAGACATCCAGGTCCCCTCCTAGCTGGGACTGTTTGTGGGTCAGTTTACCTGTTTAGTAAAGACCCTGGACTGCAACCTGTTGTCTGTGTGCTCCTTGCTCCTCCAGCACTACCATCACTCCCACCATCCACTATACTGCCCTGGGGCCGCACTCTTCCCGTGGGGAGTCACACTACCATAGCTGCACACCTCATCAGCCCCAGCGGTCTGCATGCAGCGGCGGTTCCTAATAAGCGCAATCCACGGGTGGCGTAGTCGGACATAATCAATATAACGGACTACCACTGGCCTGACCACCCTGAGCCACGGAACCGGGTTGCCACTACTACACCCATCGCTCCTTGTTGCCCGGTTCCAAGTGCCCCACGGCCCAGGGGGCGAGTCACTGGCAGTATAAGCTCCTCGGTGGGAACGTCAAGTTTCCATCAGTGTACAAACTCCATTTGCGTGAGCCACAGGTAACCCAACTTTACTATCTCCAGCCTGTCTCCATTATTTTTAATAATAAATCTGTATTTACAAACTATTGTTTTTAGCATTCTACAGGCTACGCCTCCCTTAGGACATATCTCACGCTCATTTTTCCAGGCATTAATGATTCTCCTTAACAGGTAACAGGTCGCATGATAGAAGCTCGTGAAATTCCCAATTCCAAAGAGGCTCTTCTGGTGGACTTTTTTGGACTCTGAACAAATGTTTCAGCAACAAGTTGTTTATTATCTTCTATACAGACTGTTTTGGGTCGACCATTTTTGGAGCATTAAGGATTGAGCCAGTGGCATTGAATTTGTCACGAATGCAGTAAATGGTTTGTCTCTTTGGGACTTGAGTACCAAATGTTTCAACCCAATTTGCTCTAACAGTTTCAGCATTTTGAGATTTCCAAAACTCTGTTAAAATCCATTTTCTTTGATCGGTATTTAAATTATTTGCCATTATGTGTTATCTGAATTTTCTGAAAAGAAAACAGATTTGGGGGAGATCTATCTGTGAAAACTAGATCTGTGAAACTGGCTCAGTTGCCCTTAGCAACCAATCCGATTCCACCTTTCATTTTCCAAAGAGTCAGTGAGGAATGAAAAGTGGAATCTGATTGGTTGCTAAGGGCAACTGAGCCAGTTTCACTTTACACCATGTGTGATAAATCTCCCCCTTCATAACCTTATTACACTTTCTGTCCACCTACTTTTGGACCACCCTGTATATATATATATATACACACACATACACACACACACTGTGGCTGGCTGGTGGAGGGTGTGGGGGGAGCGGCAGCGTAGGAGGAGTGGGGCACAGGAGGCAGGAGCTCTGCTACAGCTCCTGCATGTGCCAGCTGCTAAAGAAAGGCATGGGGAGCAGTGAATATTCATTTTCCTTAATACCCAGCACACAGTGTAGCTTCAGCGCGGCTCCTACTGCTGCCGGGCGATCTCGCGTGTGCCCGCTATTAAAGGGCATGAATATTCACCCCTCTCCACTCCCATGGGCATGGAGAGGGGTGAATATTCATGCTCTTTAATAGCGGGCACACATGATCGCCCGGCAGAAGCAGGAGCCGCGCTGCGGCTACACTGTGTGCCGGCTATTGAGGTGAGTGAAATCACTGCTCCCCACGCACACCGTCCCGACGTGGGGAGCAGTAACTAATCCGGCAGATAATTTCACCTTGTGAGGGCGCATGACAGTGAAGTCATGTGCAGCTCACAAGGTGAGATCAGTGCTGGCAGCAGAGCAGGGCGCAGCGCTGGAGCACAGGGAAGAAAGGTGAGTAGACGTGTTTATTTTTTTTTGAGTGCAGCGTGATGGGGATTAGGGGGGTCATGCATTCCAGGATGGGGGTGTCATGCATACCAGGAAGAGCGATGAAGGGGGGCATGCATACCAGGAAGAGGGGTGACTTGTATACTAGGATAGGGATGAGGGGGCCATGCATACCAGGATAAGGATGAGGGGTGCCATGCATACCAGAATAAGGATGCGGGGTGCCTTGCATATCAGGATTGAGATCAAGGATGCCATGCATACCAGGAAGGGTATCAGGGGTGCCATGCATACCAGGATGGAGGGGTGCCATGCATACTAGGATGGAGGGGTGCCATGCATATTAGGATGGAGATCAGGGGTGCCATGCATACCAGGATGGAGGGGTGCCATGCATACCAGGATAGAGGGGTGCCATGAATACCGGGATGGAGGGCTGCCATGCATTCCAGGATGGAGACCAGGGGTGTCATGCATGACAGGATGGGGATCAGGGGTGCCATGCATAACAGGATGGGGATCAGGGGTGCCATGCATTCCAGGATGGGGATGGGGGCCACATATAATAGGATGAGGGGGACCATATATACCAGGATGGGGAATATTAACAGAATTGGGGGACATTACCCCTATAACAGTGTCAGCAGCAGACCCCCTCCCCCTTGACAGTGCATCATGACCATATTTTTTGCTTAAATTTTTTTTCTATTTTCCTCCTCTAAAACCTAGGTGCGTCTTATGGTCCAGTGCGTCTTATAGTCCAAAAAATATGGTAGATTGTTGTTCCCCCTGGAGTCTCCGTTGTTCCATATAGATCACCTGTTTACATTACATAGGACTGCAGGTAACATTTTGTACATTATCTGTACTTGGAGAGGATTCAATGAGTTATTTGTGGTGTTACATAGTACCCCAGGTAAGGTCTTCTAAATTACAGTATCTGTTCACAGAGATTTATCACTGTATGCTAACTGTGGTGTTACATAGGACTGCAAGTAACATCTACCACATTATCTGTTCTCTGAGATTTATTACTGTGTACTAACTGTGGTGTTACATAGGACAGCCGGTCACATCTACTACATTATCAGAGCATTATTATTACAATGTTATACAGTTGTGCTCAAACATACACCGGCAGAATTTTTCCTTTCTCGGCCTTGTTTCAGAGAATACGAATGATAACAAAAAAACTTTTTCTCCACTCATGGTTATTGGTTGGGTGACGCCATTTATTGTCAAACTACTGTGTTTTTTCTTTTTAAATCTTAATGACAAAAAGAATCATCCAAATGACCGTGATCAAAAGTTCACATACTGCAGTTCTTAATACCGTGTATTGCCCCCTCTAACATCAATGACAGCTTGAAGTCTTTTGTGGCATTTGTGGATGAGGTTTTTTAATTTCTCAGATGGTAAAGCTGCCCATTCTTCTTGGCAAAAGGCCTCCAGTTTCCGTAAATTCCTGGGCTGTCCAGCATGAACTGCGCTTGAGATCTCCCCAGAGTGGCTCAATGATATTTTTATGATCTGCAACATGTACTAAGGAAAGAAAGAGGAAAGCTGTCCCTACAGTAAGACTAAGCTGAATCCCTACGATGTAGTGGGCTGCCTGTTCCTAGTGAACAGACCCGCCTTAGTCCTCGGCTAGTCTGAACGAAGACCTATAGCATAAAGGAAGGAGTCCCTAAAAGAACTAAGAACTGGAACAAAAATGGGACACCTCCTGAACAGAGAAAGTTGTTGCAGAACACAAAAAGACAAACTGACAAAAAGGCACTAGAGGTCCCAAAAGGACCAAGCGAACTGACAGAAATAGGCAACGAAGCACCTGGCTAGAGAAACAGTCAAACACTGGAGTCCAGCACAGCCAGAAAGGCGGAGCTGGAATATAAAGGCAGGTGGTCACGTGACCGCAAAACAGAAGATGGAAAAAAACAAACAGGAGGGTTCTAACAGTACCCCCTCTTTTATGAGGATCCTCCCGGATTCTCCAGGCCTATCAGGAAACCTCCTGTGGAAAGCTCTAACAAGCCTAGCAGCAGAGACATCATCCGTCCTTATCCAGGAGTTATCTTCGGGACCAAAACCCTTCCAAGAGACAAGATACTGTAATCTCCCTCTATGCCATCTAGAATTCAAGAGACGAGAAATTTCATATTCACCATCTTCCACCACAGGAGGAACTGTGACAGGGGCATCCCTATCTGATACATCAGCCTTTTTCAACAAGGAAACATGAAACACAGGATTAATCTTCCAGGAAGTAGGGATGTCCAACCTAACAGCAGACGGGTTAACAACCTTTAAATGGACCCACAAACTTAGGACCCAGTTTTTTTAGAGGGAATCCTCAACCGCAGGTTCTTTGTGGACAACCAAACCATGTCACCCACAGTAAACAAAACCTCCTTACGTTTCCTGTCAATATACTTCTTGGACTTCCTGTTAGCCTCTTGAAGGTTGCAACGTACATTAGTCCAAACTCTCTCCAAATCACTGGAAAAATTCTCCTCCTCTGGCACCACCGACCCCAATTTGGAGAATGAACAAAAAGACGGATGTCTCCCCGTACAATAAAAAAAAAGAGTACACCCAGCAGAGGAGGATGTATTATTGTTAAGAGCAAATTCTGCGAGAGGCAGAAACTCCGACCACACCTCTTGATTGTCCGCCACAAAACAACACAAAAACTGTTCTACATCCTGGTTCTTTCTTTCAGTCTGTCCATTAGACTCAGGATGATACCCAGATGAAAATGACAAATGGACTCCCAACCTGTCACAAAAAACACGCCAAAAGCGAGCCACAAACTGAGGTCCTCTATCAGAAACAATATCTGTGGGAACGCCATGAAGCTTGACAATCTCCTTAACAAATGCCTTAGTGTCTGTCTTGGCGCAGGGCAACTTAATGAATGGAACCAAATGACACATCTTACTAAAAGGGTCCACGACCACCCAGATGACAGAAAAACCCTCGGACACAGGAAGATCAGTAATAAAATCCATTGTGAGATGCGTCCAAGGCGCACTAGGAACCTCCAGAGGGCAAAGCAACCCCGCAGAAGGAGTATGTGAAGCCTTTGACCTAGCACACACCGTACACTGACGCATCCACTTGATGACTTCTTTCTGCCATCCAGGCCACCAAGAACTGCGACTGATAAGTCTCTTAGTCTCCGAAATTCCTGGATGACCTGCTAACTGAGACTCATGACACTCCACAAACAAATCTCTCCTAAAGGTTCTAGGCACGAAAAACCTCACATGGGGAGTGTTAGATGGAGTGCCATCTTGAGCTTTCAGAATCCCATTCTCCAAAACGGAGTCCAATGCCGCCACCACAACTCCTTTCTGTAAAATGCTCTCCTCCTCCTCGGCACCGACCGTAGGAGAGAAGCTGCGAGATAAAGCATCGGCTTTAACATTCTTAGTACCAGGGATATAGGTAACAGAAAAATGAAACCGAGAAAAAAAAAGTGCCCACCTAGCTTGACGGGCATTCAAGCGCTTGGTAGCATCCAGATAGATCAAATTCTTATGATCTGTGAAAACCTGAATAGGAAATCTAGCGCCTTCCAAAAAATGACACCAATGTTCAAACGCGAGTTTAATAGCCAGCAACTCCCAATTTCCAACATCATAATTCAGTTCGGTTTCCAGAAATTTTTTCAAAAAGAAGGCACATGGATGTACTCCATCTCTGTTCTCCTGAGACAAAACTGCTCTGACCCCCACCGATGAAGCATCGACCTCAACCAAAAAAGGCTTGGTCTCATCAGGCTGCATAAGGATAGGGGCAGAACTGAAACTCTCTTTGAGATACTTAAACACTTCAATGGCCTCAGTAGTCCACTGGACCGTATTCGCACCTTTCCTGGTGAGATCGGTTAGAGGCTTAACAATTACGGAAAAATTCTTAATGAATTTCCTGTAATAATTGCAAAACCCAAAAATCTCTGTATAGATTTCAACCCAACAGGCTTAGGCCATTCCTGCACAGCCTGAACCTTCACCTGGTCCATCTCAAAGCCCTCGCTGGAGACAATGTAGCTCAAAAAACTAATTTTCTGCACAGCGAACTCACATTTCTCCAGCTTAGCAAAGAGTGAATTATCACTCAATAACTGCAAAACTTCACGCAGACTCTGCCAATGGGACTCTAGATCTCGTGAATAAATCAAAATGTCATCCAAATACACAACCACATTCTTACCAATCAAAGGTCTCAGGATGTCATTAATAAGGTTCTGAAAAAATGCAGGTGCATTGGTAAGACCAAAAGGCATCACCAGATTCTCACAATGACCTACCAGAGTGTTAAAAGCAGTTTTACATTCATCACCCTCAGTCACTCGTAACAAATTGTATGCCCCCCGGAGATCAATCTTAGAGAACCACTTGGCCCCCACTAACTGGTTAAACAAGTCAGGAATTAACGGCAATGGGTAGGAATTGTGTACGGTAATCTTATTAATTTCACAAAAATCTAGACATGGACGTAAACCCCCGTCCTTTTTTTTAACAAAGAAAAATCCAACTGCCACAGACGACTTAGAAGGTCTAATGTGACCAGCAGCCAGGCTAGTCTGTATGTATTTCTCCAAGGCCTTTCTTTCAGGGATAGTTAGATTAAATAAGCGACTCTTGGGAAGAGTAGCTCCCAGAACAAACTCAATGGCTCAATCATAATCCCTATGAGGAGGTAAAACTTGCGACTCTTCCTCCGAAAAAACCCTCCAAAAATCTTGAATAGGTGCAGGTAATTCCCCTTTTTCCACAGCCGCAATGCGACCATTACAACATTTATCATAGCACTTCGAACTCCAAGACTTAATCACATTAGTAGACCAGTCCAGTAAAGATTGTGCAGTTTTAACCAAGGCAAACCTAGAACAACCGGAGAGGGTAAATTATCTAATACAACCAAGTCCAAAATTTCTTGGTGAACTCAATTGATAGTGAGGGGAAATGCAGCAACCTTGTGAGTAATACATTTCAAGGGAGTGTTATCAATTGCAATCACAGAAATAGGTGATGACAAAGGTTTGGATTTAAATTTAAGTTTTCCCAATAACCCTTTATCAATCACATTAAGTGTTGAACCACAATCCACAAATACCTGAAATTCAACCAAATTTTCCTGGAAAGTAGTACTCCCAGAAAGAAATACTCCTGCAGAGCGTAAACAAGCTATACGGGCGTACCTGACCTTTTCTTTTTTACTTAAGCGAAGCACACAATACTTATTCAAATTGTCAGCTTTATCACAATAAAGTCACAATCCCCCAGTGAACCTCTGGTCTCTTTCCTGAGAGCGGAGTGACATCGCCCCAACCTCCATCGGTTCTCCGTTGTCTGAGCAGATTTTCTGGGGACTAAGACCTGGCATTACAGGAGTCTTTACCTCATTCACCCTGGACCTTAGCCTCCTATCCACACGAACAGCTAATTGCATGGCATCCTGCAGAGTCTCAGGTGCGGGGAATGCAATTAGCAAATCCTTAACCCTTTCACTCAGACCAACAAGAAATAAACATTTCAGAGCAGGATCATTCCATTTGACTTCTGAAGCCCATCTTCTAAAGTGTGTGCAATAATTTTCAACATCACTTGACCCCTGATTTAAACGTCTGAGTTCTGCCTCAGCGGATGAGATTCGATCAGGATCGTCATATAATAGACTCATAGCAGAAAAAAATTCTTCTACCGACCTTAAACATGAATCATTAGGTTGGAGAGAAAAGGCACACCCCCGTGGTTCATTGCGCAAAAGTGACATAATAAAAGACCTTGGTCTAAAACAAAAATATAATAAACAAGCATTTTTAAAGGAAAAAAAATCTTGCTGTTTACCATAAAAAACATCAGGCAGTCCTACCTTGGGTTCCACAAAATCCGCCCCAGAACAGCTACTCACGTGTTGCTGGAGCTCGGCCACCTCCAGAGACAATCCCTGCAAGCGTTGAGCCAAATCTTGGACAGAAACCATACTAATCCCCAAATTTCTTTCCTTTTAGTTTTTTGGGCTGGACTTACTGTTATGATCTGCAACAAGTACTAAGGAAAGAAGGAGGAAAGCTGTCCCTACAGTAAGACTAAGCTGAATCTCTATGATGTAGCGGGCTGCCTGATCCTAGCGAACAGACTTGCCTTAGTCCTCGGCTAGTCTGAACGAACACCTATAGCATAAAGGAAGAAGTCCCTAAAAGAACTAAGGACTGGAACAAAAATGGGACACCTCCTGAACAGAGAAAGTTGTTGCAGAACACAAAAAGACAAACTGACAAAAAGGCACTAGAGGTTCCAGAAGGACCAAGCGAACTGACAGAGATAGGCACCGAAGCACGTGGCTAGAGAAACAGTCAAACACTGGAGTCCAGCACAGCCAGAAGGGCGAAGCAAGAACATAAAGGCAGGTGGTCACGTGACCGCAAAACACAAGATGGAAAAAAACAAACAGGAGGGTTCTAACAGATATTGAGGTCAGGAGACTGAAATGGCCTCTCCAGAACCTTCACTTTGTTCTGCTGTAGCCAATGACAGGTCGACTTGGCCTTCCGAGTTCATGAGTGAAAATTTGCCTCCAGTATTTGCTGATAACGTGGTGCATTCATCTTTCCTTCAACTTTTACCAAGTTTCCTGTGCCTTTGTAGCTAACACATCCCCAAAACATCAGCGATCCACCTCAGTGCTTTACTGTAGGAATGGTGTTCCTTTCATCATAAGCCTTGTGGACCTCTCTCCAAATATAATGTTTATGGTTGTTTCCACAAAGTTCAATTTTGGTCTCATAACTAGTGTTGAGCGATACCTTCCGATATCAGGAAATATCGGCTCGGATTGGATCGGGCCGATACCCAAAAAGAGTCGGATATCGCCGATTCCGATACCGGAAACCAATGCAAGTCAATGGGACACAAATATCGGAATGAAAATAAACCCTTTCTTTCCTTGTAGGTTAATTCTACATGAAGGAAAACAACTATCAATAATGTAGAATGTATTGGGGGAGGTGGTTGCCCAAATTGATGGGAACAGTGCTCACAGTGAAACATGAAAAGCCGGCAATTCAGCAGCGGCATACACCGGTACCCGACAATTTAAAACAGAAAGAATAGAGCTTCACACACAGATTAGATAGATAGAAACATGTCAGTCACATATATATGAAGTACAGTGACAGTGTTGCTTACTGTACTTGCCATTTAGTGTAAAGGATTTATTTAAAAAAATATTAGTGTTTTCATTCACCGTCTCTTTAAAAAAGCCGGCCGGCAATTCAGCAGCGGTCCCCGACAATTTATAACAGAAAGATAGAGCATGGCACATAGATTAGATACATAGAAACATGTCAGTCACATATATAAGAAGTACAGTGACAGTGTTGCTTACTGTACTTGTCATTTAGTGTAAAGGATTTATTTAAAAAAAATTAGTGTTTTCAGTACTTGTCATTTAGTGTTAAAATAAAGGATTTATTAAAAAAAAAATTGGCGTGGGGTTCCCCAGTAATTTTAGTCTCTAGCGGAGGTTAAGCAGACAGCTGGGGCAGATGTTTGAAGCCTGGGAAGAGGGTAATACCCACGGAGCTTCCCAGGCTACTAATATCAGCCCCCAGCTGAAGACCTAGCCTTTACTAGCTATTAAAATGGGGGACCCAAAAAAAAAATGACGTGGGGTCCCCCCTATTTTAATAGCTAGCAAAGGCTAGGCAGACAGCTGGGGGCTGATATTAATAGCCCAGGAAGGGTGCCATGAATATTGGCTCCCTCCCAGGCTAGAAACACCAGCCGTCAGCCGCCCCAGAAATGGCGCATCCATAGGATGCGCCAATTCTGGCACTTAACCTCGCTCTTCCCACTGCCCTGTAGCGGTGGCAGTGGGGTAATAGGGCTGGGGTTGATGTCAGCTTATAATGCCAGCTGACATCAAGCCCAGGTTAGTAATGGAGAGGCATCTATAAGACACCCCCATTACTAACCCCATAGTCAAAGTTAAAAAAAAGAACACAAACACCCAGAATAAAGTCCTTTAATTGAAATAAACACACAATTCTTTATTGTTCTAAATTAAACCATACTTACCATCACGCCCATTCCAGCTGAAGCCAACGATCTCCTGCAATAAAAATAAAATAAGAAACCAACATCATCCTTACCTTTCGATGCTTCCCAGGACAGCTCCAGCTCTGCTACATCGAGATGACAGGCTGGACCGCAGCAGAAAGCTGCCATCCAGCCTGTCATCCCGCGGACACTGAGAAGTGCAGGCATGATTGCGCTCCTCACTTTCTGGCTGTGACGGCATCCAGATGAGCCGACAATGAACTCAGGTCACCTCATGCACTGTCACTGACAGCGTGGGAGAATTCTCCTGAGCATGCGGTGAGCGTGAGAGACTCGGCTCATCGGGATGCCGTCACAGCCTGACACTGAGGAGCGCAAGCATGCCTGCGCTTCTCAGTGTCTGCAGGATGGCAGACTGGATGGCAGCTTTCTGCTGCGGTCCAGCCTGTCATCTCGATGTAGCAGAGCTGAAGCTGTCCTGGGAACCATGGAAAGGTAAGGATGATGTTGCTTTATTATTTTTCTTTTATTGCAGGAGATCGTTGGCTTCAGCTGGAATGGGCGTGATGGTAAGTATGGTTTAATTTAGAACAATAAAGAATTGTGTCTTCATTTCAATTAAAGGACTTTATTCTGGGTGTTGTGTTTTTTTTTTAAATACTTTACTAGAAATTCATGGCCGTCATGTCTAATATTGGCGTGACCCCATGAATTTCGGGCTTAGGGCCAGCTGATAATGCCAAGTTGGCCCTAACCCCTTTATTACCCAGTGAGCCACCGCACCAGGGCCCTGGATGAGTTGGGTACAGCGCCAGAAGATGGCGCCTCTATGAACGCGCCATTTTCCGGGGTGGCTGCGGACTGCAATTTGCAGCGGGTGGGGCCCAGAAAGCTTGGGCCTCCCTGCGCTGCAGATTCCAGTCCCCAGCTGCCTAGTTGTACCTCGCTGGACACAAAAATAGGGCGAAGCCCCACGTATTTTTTTTTTAAATTATTTCATGAAATTCATGAAATAATTAAGAAAAAAAGGGCTTCCCTATATTGTTGTGTCCGGCCAGGTACAAATAGGCAGCTGGTGGTTGGGGGCAGCCCGTTCCTGCTTGCTGTACCTGGCTGGATACAAATATAGGGCGAAGCCCCACATCAATTTTTTTTTTAATTATCTAATGAATTTCTTGAAATAATTTAAAAAAATTGACGTGGGGCTTCGTGGGAATTTCTCATGGTACAGCAGGGCCATAAAGGAACTGACCGGAGCCGCGTTGCCTCAACTCCGGCGAACCCGCTTATGCAATTACGGGGCTGCTTTACGGCCAGCGGATCAGAGCGGTCACATTCTATGTGGCTGCTCTAAACTGGAGATCTTCGTGGGACACTCGTGGATTACTACGGAGGGGTAAGGATAAGGTTGTGGTTTATTATTTTATATTTTATTACAGGAGATCGATGGCTTCGGGGAATTAGGTGTCTAGGTGAGTATAGGTGTAGTTTTTTATTTTTTACTTTATTTTAGGTGGCGATTGGCGGGGACAGGTAATGTATGAACTAATTTATTTTAGGTAACCACTGGCCACCAATGAAATGTATTTAAAATTTATTGGGGACACAGTAGGGCAATTTAAAGAGCAGGATCAGGCTGATGGGAACTACTGCTCCCATTGAGCTGATCCTGCTGGCACGAGTGGACCGGGGACAGACATAGGCCGATGGGAGTAGTAGTGTCACATCGGCCTATGTCTGCCTGCACGCACACACCAATCATGATGGGCTGATGGTCTGCAAGGTGTGGCTGACCAGTGCGGTCGTGGGAAAGTTCATGTGAGTTCATGCAATGCAGTCAAGCATGAACTCACATGAACCCTCTGAGAGCACCGCGGCGACTTCAAATGAACAGCTGATCAGCATCACCTGATACCTCAGCTGTTCATTTGAAATAACCGGCGGGAAAGCGCAGCACAGAATGGGAAAGCCGGCTGTGAAGTCTTTTCATTGCCGGCTTCCCCGCCCGGGTCCCCGCTCCTTGGTGCTGTGCTCCCCGCCCTGTCCTAACTTACGATCGGGATGGGAGGTGGCGAGGGGAGCGGAGGATCGGGGTGGGAGGCTGCGGGGAAGCGAGTATGGGGCTGAGTGATTGTTTAAAAGACGGCGGGCGGTAAAAAGCCGGCGGGCGGTAAAAAGCAAGCGGGCGGTAAAAAGCCGCCGGCTTTTAAACAATCAGGAGAATTCTCCCATGCTGGGATGGTATTCTGATGACAGGCTGGATCGCAGCTGAGCGCTGCCATCCAGCTTGTCATCCTTCAGAGACACTGCAGAGCGCAAGCATTATGGGAACTTCCGATTCCGGTAGCCGATATTGTAAAAATATCAGAACCCAGTATCGGAACTCCGATACCCCGAATATCGGCCGATACCCGATATTACAGTATCAGAATGCTCAACACTACTCATAACTCCAAATTACCTTGTACCAGAAGTTTTGAGGCTTGTCTCTGTGCTGTGTGGCGTATTGTAGGCTAGATACTTTGTGGCATTTGCACAGTAATGGCTTTCTTCTGGCGACTCGATAATGCAGCCCATTTTTCTTCAAGTGACTCCTTATTGTGCATCTTGAAACAGCCACACTGCCAGTTTTCAGAGAGTCCTGAATTTCAGCAGATGTTATTTGTGGGTTTTTCTTTACACCCCGAACAATTTTCCTGGCAGTTATGGCCGAAATTTTTGTTGGTCTACCTGACCGTGGTTTGGCTTTTACAGAGCCCCTGATTTTCCGTTTGTTAATCACAGATTCAACGCTGCTGACTGGCATTATCAATTCCTTGGATATTTTTTTGTATCCCTCTCCTGTGTTATACAGTTCAGCTACCTTTTCCCGTAGATCCGTTGAGAATTCTTTGGCTTTCCCCATGACTCACAATCCAGAAACATCAGTGGCTGGATGAAAGATGCAAGAGTCTGTCTGGATCCCAGAAACTCACTCAGCTTCTATGCACACAACTGATTACAAGCAAACAGGTCACAGGTGAGGATGTTACCTTTAGTAGCCATTCAAACCCATTTGTGTCAAATTCTGTGCATGTCATCAGGCCAAAATCACCAGGGTATGTGAACTTTTGATCAGGGTTATTTGGATGTTTTGGTTGTCATTAAGATTTAAAAAGAGAAAACACAGTAGTTTGACAATAAGTGGCTTCACACAACCAATAACCATGAGTGGAGAAAAAGTTTTTTTGTTATCATTCATACTCTCTGAAACAAGGACAAGAAAGGAAAAATTCTGCCGGGGTATGTAAACTTTTGAGCACAACTGTATATGGTGTTTCATAGTATCATAAGTAATATATTCTACATTACTTAACACACAGTGATAATAGTACAGAAAACTCCAATATCTTTTTTCAGAGAATTATCACTGTGTGTTTTTGTTTTATTATATAGGACTACAGATGATATCTACTACATTATTTGCACTCAGAGAGTTATCACTGTGATATTTGTGGTATTACATAGGAATATAGGTTACATATACTACTTTATCCAGACAGTCATCACTGTGCTATGTATGCTGTTACATATTAATACCGTGATTCCAGAAAATTTAGTAGATTTGACCTGCAATCCTGTTTAACCATAGATAACATCTACAACATTATGTATACTCAGATATTTATTACTGTGTTATCTATGGTGGTACATAAGACAGCAGGTAACATCTACTTCATTATCTGTACTTAGAGAACTATCAGTGTGATATATGTGATTGGTGCCACATAGCACTTTGGGTCACATCTGCTACATTTTCTATATTCAGTTGCTTTATTATGTTATCTGTGGTGTTACTTAGGACTGCAGGTGACATCTACTCCATTATCTGTAAACGTAGAGTTAACACAGTGATTGATATCAGTAGAACTGCAGGTAACACAAAGTGATAACTCTCAGAAAAAGTAGAACTGAATGTGTAGTGTGACCTGCAGTCCAATGTAACACCAAAGATAACATCTATTACATTATAGTTCCTCAGATAATTATCACTGTGTGCTGCCTATGGTATTACAAAGGACTGCAGGTAAAATCTACAACATTGTCTGTACTCAGGGAGTCATCATTGAGCTATCTGTGGTATCATGTACCAGGACTGCATGTATCATCTACTAGGTGCGAATCTAGGTTTTCCTGCACTTCGGGCAAGCATTAAGTTTTGTGCCTACCTACGCCATTACACAGTCTAAGTAGTTTGAGTAGCGGTCATGTGACGGCTCATATGTGACTTGTATACTTACAGTCACATGCCTACTAGCTGTTCTTCCAAATTCTCTCAATGTTCAGTGAAAAACTACAGCCCCTGCTGCATTCAGAAAATAAGAGAAACTAGTTGGCACATGACTATAAGTATGAAAATGGCATATGAACGGTCATTTGATGTCTGCTGGAACTGGCAAGCAGAGCCGAATCCTGACAGTGAGTATATTACAGCAGAGTGTTAGGATTTAATATGCTACAGAGCTCAATTTTTACAATTAATGCTCCTAACATAAATACAGATGTAGTAACCCTTAACTTGTCAGACGTCACTCACAATACTTATTAACATAGCCATGTATCATGTTATCTGACAACTTATGGATTGCTACATGTGTACAAAATCAGAAAAAATAACAGTACAAGAATACAGCACCACAACCACTATCAATACATGAATACAGCACCAGAATCTCCATCAGTCCATGAATGCATCACCAGAATCACTGAATCCAGAACTACAGCATCACAACCAACATCAGTAGAGGAATACATCACCAGAACCTTCATCAGTATAAAAATATATCACCCGAACCATCAATGGTACAGAAATACAGCATCACAACTACCTTCACTGCAGGAATACATTACCTGAATCCCCACCATTACAGCATCCCAACTTTTTTGGAATTGCGATTGTACATGTATTTGTTTTTGTTACGGATCCGGGTGGTGGAACCTCTGTGCTGTGATACAAGGAGGGACCAGAAGGGCATAACTAAGTGCCTACTCGGACTGACCCTGGCCACACGGCGGCTTAGTCGACTCCATGAACCAAGGAGGGACCGGGAAGGTGAACCAGGTGCCACTCTGGGACTGACCTTGTGTGAGAGCAGGGGACTCCCATGGGACTGATGGCCGTAGCCGACAGGCACAGCAGATGAGCACGGCTAGTAGACAGGCAGGTGATGCGGGTAGGCAAGCAGGCGGGCACGGCTGATAGAAAGGCTGGGGGGCATTGGAACCTGAGGGTTGAGGAGTGTGTTAGCATACAAACAACAACCTTGCACAGGCACCTCCATTTTGGAGGAGGTTCCTTATATAGCAGCAGTCCTCCGGCCATTGGCCGGGGACTCTTTAGGATGGTGCGCTGGGCCCCTTTAAGAGGGGGGTAGCGCACGTGCTCTAAGTACAGTGCCTGGGAAACTGCGTGGTGCGCGCACCCGGGCAGATGCAGCAGGGGAGCCGGAGGAACCCAGATCGGGACCGCGGCAGTGAGGGGATCGGCGTCTCTGCCCGCCAGGAGCAGAGACGCTGACGCTACAGTACCCCCCCCTTTACTCACTTCTACTTTAGGCCCAGAAGAAATTTTTCTAGAAGACTAGGAGCATGAATGTTCTCCCTCGGCTCCCAAGACCTCTCCTCAGGACCAAACCCCTTCCAATCCACAAGAAAGAAAGTCTTTCCTCTTACCCTCTTGATGTCCAAAATATTCTCTACCTCAAAGACTTTCTCAGTGGAGACCGGAGCTGGAGTGGTACCTGGATCGTCAGAGAAAGGATTAAGGACAACAGGCTTGAGGAGAGACACATGAAAGAAATTGGGAATCGGTAAGGAGGCAGGGAGTTTCAGCTTGTAAGGTACTGGATTTATTTGGTTCAGAATCTCGAAAGGACCGATGAACCGCGGGCCCAACTTGTATGATGGTATCTTGAGACGGACATATTTGGAGGAAAGCCAGACCTTGTCTCCTGGACGAAATAGAGGCGGATCCAGACGTCTTTTATCAGCATGCGTCTTCATCCGCTCGGAGGACTGAAGAAGCGCAGATCACCGAAAAGTCACTGATGAGAGACTGCGTGGCAGGATTGTCCACTGAAGAAGAGACGGGAAACGGAATTCGAGGTTGTCGACTGTAAACCACAAAAAATGGAGACTTAGTAGAGAACTCACTCACATGGTTGTTATAAGAAAACTCGGCCCAAGGCAGAAGTTCTACCCAATCGCTATGGTGAGCGTTGACAAAGTGCTGAAGAAAACTGGTAAGGATCTGATTAATATGTTCCACTTGACCATTGGACTAAGGATGATAGGCCGAAGAAAAGTCCAAAGAGACATCCAGCAGCTTGCACGTGGCTCTTCAGAAGCGAGAAGTGAACTGAACTCCTCTTTCCGAGACAATGTGGAGACGAAGCCGTGGAGACGAAAGATGTGACGGATGAAGTCCTTAGCGAGCACAGGTGCGGACGGAAGACCAGGTAGAGGAATGAAGTGAGCCATTTTGGAGAAGCGGTCAGCGACCACCCATATGACGGTACAACCGGCAGATACCGGAAGATCAGTGATGAAGTCCATAGCAATGTGTTGACAAGGATCAGAAGGCATGGGGAGAGGAAGAAGATGACCAGCTGGGAGGTGACTAGGTATCTTGTTACGGGCACAGGAGGAACAAACCACGACAAAATCCACAACATCCTTGCGCGGGGTGGGCCACCAATAATGTCGGGCAATGAGCAGTAGCATCTTCCTCTGGCTGGCATGACCAGCCAGTTTGGACGAATGACCCCAGAGTAAGACCCTCTTCCGATCCTGAGCCGCTGCAAAGGTCTTACCAGGAGGTAGATGAGACAGGTCGAACGGAGCAACAGTCATTATTCTGGAGGGGTCAATGATGTGTAGAGGCTCCTCCTCTTGGTCGGTAGACAGAAAAGAGCGGGATAGAGCGTCAGCTTTAATATTCTTGTCTGCCGGGCGGTAATGGAGAGTGAAGCTGAAAAGAGCAAAGAGCAAAGACCATCTGGCCTGACGCGGATTTAGTCTTTGGGTGGTCTGCAAGTAAGCGAGGTTTTTATGGTCAGGGTAGATGACCACAGAGAGCAGAGCCCCCTCAAGCAAGTAGCGCCACTCCTTCAGTGCTAATTTTATGGCCAGCAGTTCTCGATCTCCAATGGTGTAATTGCGCTCGGACGAAGAAAAGAGTTTGGAGAAGAAGCCGCAGGTCACCATTAGCCTGGACAAGGATTTCTGGGTGAGCACTGCTCCGGACCCGGAGGAAGAGGCATCAGCCTGCAGGAAGAACTGTTTATTGCAATCTGGATGATGTAGCACTGGAGCGGAGGAGAAGGCTTGCTTAAGAGAGACAAAGGCACTTTCCGCCTCGGAAGTCCTTTCCCTGGGATTTGCTCCTTTATGGGTGAGAGCAGAAATAGGACCAGTCCGAGAGGAGAAATGAGGAATGAAGAGGCAGTAATAGTTAGCGAATCCCAGAAACAGCTGAATAGCCTTCAACCCCTCAGGTCGGGGCCACTTTAAGACAGCCGATACCTTCTCGGGATCCATCCGCAGTCCGGTCTCCGAGATGACATTCCCCAAAAATGGTAGGGAGGTCTGCTCAAAGAGGCATTTCTCGTACTTAGCATACAGGCGATTCTTCCGGCGCCTCAGCAGTACCTGACGAACATCCCTCCGGGGAGAGGGCAGATCAGGGGAGAACACCAAGATATCGTCCAGGTACACGACCACGCAGGAATACAGGAGATCTCGGAAGATGTCGTTTACTAACTCCTGGAAAATGGCTGGAGCATTACAGAGACCGAAGGGCTTCACACAGTACTCGTATTGACCATCCCGAGTGTTGAATGCCATCTTCCACTCGTCTCCCTGGCGAATCCGGACCAGATTGTACGCCCCAGAAAGATTGAGCTTAGTGAAGATCTTCTCGCCTTTTAGGCGGACAAACAGCTCTGAGATGAGAGGCAGGGGGTACTTATTTTTGATGGTAATTTGGTTTAGGCCCCTATAGTCGATACATGGAGGAAGAGAGCAGTCTTTCTTTTTCACGAAGACGAATCCTGCTCCAGCCGGAAAGGTGGATTTCTGGATAAATCCCCTAGCAAGATTCTCTTCTATGTATTCAGACATAGCATGGGTCTCGGCCAGCGACAAGGGGTAGATTCACCCGCGAGGAGGTGAAGCGCCAGGTATTAGGTCGATGGGGCAATCATACGGCCTATGAGGTGGTAGTGTCTCTGCCTACTTTTTATCAAAGACATCCGCATATGACCAGTAGGGTGCTAGCAGGCCAGGCAGGTTAGCTGGAGTAGACGAAGGTCGAGCAGGATGAACCGGAACCAGACAGGACTGGTGACATTCCTGACCCCAATGGAGCACCTCACCTGAGCTCCAATTCAGGACGGGCTCATGTCTCTGTAACCGAGGCAGGCCAAGCAAGAGGGGATGAGACAGACCGGACAGCATGTAAAAGGAGATCCTCTCTGAATGTAGCATTCCCACCTGAAGAGTTACAGGCTCAGTGACAAACAAGATGGTCTCAGAGAGAAGCTTTCCATCCACAGAGGAAACCGCTAAAGTATCAGCCAGACGTATGGTAGGAATCTGATACTGCTCCACAACGGCCTGATGAATGAGATTCCCAGTGGCTCTGGAATCCAGATAGGCAGTCTCAAAGAAGCGGGTCTCATCACTGGTAACTGAAATGGACAAGGTCAAGGGCGGAGATTAAGAACTTTTGGCAAGGATGACCTTTCCGAGTGGTCCTAGACACTGGAGTTTCCCGGTCTCACCGGACAGGAGCGGATTAGATGCTCTATACTGCCACAGTAGAAGCAACTCCCCTCGGCGCAGCGGATCTCCTGACGAGACTTGACCATGTTAATTTGGTCTATTTGCATAGACTCTGGAGAAGACACCAGAAGGGATGCTAGTTGCAAGACTGGCCTTTGGAAGGTTGGTGTGAGGCGCAGGGGCCTTCTCTCACGGGTCGCCTCCTTAGAATGCTCCTGAAAACAGATGTCGATCCGTGTAGCTAATGTGACACCTCTACTCGAAAGCCCTTTTCTTTACCCTGGGAGATGGGGGACTCGGAGTCGGGTCCTGTGATGGAGAGATGGGGTGCAGCCGTGGCCCGGACCTGCTCCGTGCTCAGGGCCGTCACATTAAAAGGATGGTGTGGGCTTATCCGGGTTGAGTGGCTGATTCCGACTACACCACCTGTGGCACCTGGTGAAATTCACCAGCGCCGCTGCAGTCCGCTGAGGCATGGTGTTCTGGTGGCCGTCGTTATTACTACTCCCCACAGGCAGAGCAAGGCCTCAGGGTAGAGAGACAGGATGACAGGGGTAGTAGTCTAGAAAGTCAGTGTCGTGCGGTGGAGCGCATAATAAAGAGTCCGGAGGCCATATGGGTGAACTTCCAGGGCTTTACTCACATCAGAGATGGCAGAAGGAAGGCGACTCCCTGCTCCTCGCGGAGTTCTGCGGCCACCAGAGACGAGGGTCCGACAACCTCCGAGTAAGTCCAGCATTAAATCAGGACCCTGCACCAGAGTGTTCCTAAACTACAGACCGAGTCCTTTCCTGTCCGTGTGTGTAGATAGGCCGGGTCTCCCTCTGAACTCCTCTCAGAAAAAGGGCACGGGAGGCAGCTCTGCTCCTTCCGAAACCCGGTGGGATCCTCAGGGCCTACCGGGCTTTCCCGACCAGGAAGTGGAGTAGCAAGGTTGGGTGTCAGGGGCCGGTACCCCTCTTGCAGCCGGGCTCCCTCTGAATACATCAGGTGGGCGAGGACAGGTGGCATACACCGCTCCGTCTGCATCCTCTCTGGGACCCATTTGCGGTGGAGCTACACTCTTAAGCTCCAGGCCTTCTTGGTCATGGTCCTTGACCGGGTTGAGACATTCCTTGTCTTCAACCTGCCCCTCGTCCCAAGGCCGGGGTAAGAGGGCTGTGCCTCCATCCCCTGCGGGTCCACACAGGATCCACTTTCAGGGTAGGAGATCACAGTACATGGCAGAGAGTAAAATTGACTAACAAGGACCAAGAATCAAGATGGCTCTTTATTAAATATGAAATTTACAGTGTCACTAGAATGTGAGTCCTCCACCCTCACCCACTAACTGGTTCCCCTAACTCTTGGTTCCCCAGTCTCCCTGTAACCAGGAGGGCAGCACCTAGTGCATTCTAGCCCCCTCTGGTGGAGAAGTGTGGTGTTGGATGTGAAGGAAGGGTCCTGACCATCACACTGTCCTTACCTCAGAGGAGGAACCCTACACTCCATTAAAGAAGTGCAGCATCCCTGTGGTGGTCGAACGCTCAGGGGCGCCACACTAATGACACCAGGTCGTCCAGAGAGGGAGGTATGTCACGACCGGCTAGCTCATTCTTGATCAGTCCGGAAAGGCCCTCCCAATAGTTGGACGCCAGAGCCTCATTGTTCCAGGCAAGTTCAGATGCGAGGGTGCGGAAACGCACAGCATACTGTCCCACAGAGATACTCCCTTGGCGGAGTCGGAGAAGAGATTAGGCAGTGGAAGATTTTCGTCGGGGCTCATTGAACACCTTCTGGAAAGCCTTGAGGAAGGCCTGGAGCTTGGACACCAGAGGATCCCCTCTCTCCCACAGAGGGTTAAGCCACGCCAACGCCTCTCCGGTGAGATGAGATATGATGAATGCCACCTTGGCCCAGTCGGAGGCGAACTGGTGTGCCAGGAGCTCAAAGTGCAGCGTGCACTGATTAATGAAGCCCCGACATAGGGCAGGGTCACCACCGAAACATGGAGGAGCAGATAGCCGGGGTCCTAAGCCGGATGCCACAGCGCCTCTGGGTTGAGGTGCCGCCGGAGCGGGTGCCGCTTGGTTAGAGGTGGACACGGTCGGGGTGGACAGCGCTTCCAAATGAGAGTTGACTGTCCGCAGATAGGACAGGATAGTATCCTGTTGGGATCTATGACGAGAGAGAGACCTCTTGGTACAGGTCCGAGAGCGAAGGAACCTGGGAGCCATCTTGTTCCATGGCCTGTGCAAACTGTTACGGATACGGGTGATGGAACCTCTGTGCTACAAAGAGGGACCAGATGGGCGTAACTAAGTGCCTACCCGCACTGACCCTGGCCACACGGCGGCTTAGTCGACTCCATGAACCAAGCAGGGACCGGGAAGTGAACCAGGTGCCACTCTGTGACCGACCTTGTGTGAGAGCAGGCGACTCCCACGGGACTGATGGCTGAAGCCGACAGGCACAGCAGATGAGCACGGATGGTAGACAGGCAGGTGATGCGGGTAGGCAAGCAGGCGGGCACGGCTGATAGACAGGCAGGCAGGCACGGCTGATAGACAGGCAGGCGGGCACGGCTGATAAGACAGGCAGGTGGGCACGGCTGATAGGTTGGCGGGCACTGGAACCTGAGGGCTGAGGAGAGTGTTAGCACACAAACAACAACCTTGCACAGGCACCTCTATTTTGCAGGAGGTGTCTTATATAGGAGCAGTCTGGCCATTGGCCGGGGACTCTTTAGAACAGTGCATGGCCCCTTTAAGAAGGAGAGAGTGCACGCGTGCATGCCCTAAGTACAGTGCCCGGGGACCTGCGCGTGGTGCGCGCACCCTGGTCAGATACAGCAGGGGACCCGGAGGACGCCAGACTGGGACCGCAGCGGTGAGGGGATCAGCGTCTCTGCCAGGCAGAAGGCAGAGATGCCGACGCTACAGTTTTCATGATATTTTATCTGTAGTGTTTGTAGTGGCGGCGTCCCTGCTGCATGCTGCTCCTCTCCCTTGGCAGGGAAGCAGACTAACTTACTGATGCGGTCCCCGTCCCACTTCCCCTTCTTCTTCCTGCTCTGCTGCTGCCTCCTTCTTAAAGGGTTAAAAAAAAACACCACAGTCCGTTTAGAAAAATTGAATACACAACCTTAGGAATATGAAACAACAAGCATTTAAGGAAGCCACTATAAAATATAACTTTTAATTACATTAATAAAATTCTCTTAAGGGGGCTTAGGAAGATGAATCTATATTCTTAACTTATCTCTTAATTAATGCGCCCTAATGCAACAATACTCTCCCAATGGGACCCCATAAACATTCTACACAGGCAAATTTTAAGCCCATAAGTATTCTAGTTCAAACATACAAAGCAGAATCCCACTAAACAACCAAATGCAAAAAAAGTGACATAGTGCATCTACAAAAAATACGACCGCAATGGAGTCGTATTTCAGGGGGATCCATTTTGTAGCTGTTAATCCACCAGATCAGATGTACAACCCCGTTGTGCCCCTGTACTGACTCCCACCCTGACAAGGGCAGCACCCAAGAATGGTACTAGTGTTGCTGCCCCCTATAGATCCCTATGGGGCAGCAACACTATTACCATTAGGCTCAGGTAGCCACCTTCTGAGAGGGCCTTTTGGGGCGAATCAAGGACGAGCTGGCCAGCCGTGATATACCCAACTCACTGGATGACCTGGTGTCTCTGGCTGCTCGGATTGACATCAGGTTTCAGGAGCGTTCCAAGGAGGTAACCCACGATAGAAGACCTGTTCGCCTGGCTCTTACCTTTCAAAAGCTAGCCATGCATCAAGCCTCAGCTCCGGCACCTTCCCCAGAGTGCATGCAGGTCAACCAGGTGAGGATGACCAAGCATCGTCAGGAGACATGTCATGTCGAGGGAAGGTGTTTCTATTGTGGCAGTCCAGAGCATGTAATCCGCTCATGCCCAGAGAGACCAGAAAACTCCAGAGCCTAGGGTCTGTTGGAGAGGTCACCCTGGGCAAGAATCACTCCTCTCCATTGCTGACTCTGTCAGTGTCCATGTCCTGTGTCGAGTCAGCCTACCTGGACTCCAATTCCACAGGTAATCTCATTCAACAGGCCATTGTGGAGCGGTATCAAATCCCGATCCAATGTCTTCAGGATCCGTTGGTGGTTTCTTTGGTGGATGGTAGACCTCTTTCCGAGACCATCCTTCTCGTGACTGAGCCTGTGGAACTTTGAGTGGGAATGCTACACTCGGAGAAGATTCCTCTCTATGTGTTGTTGGGTCTGTCTCAACCTCTGCTTCTAGGTCTGCCATGGCTGCGAAAATATGAGCCTGTCTTGGATTAGAAATCCGGAGAAGTACTCCACTGGGGACAAGAGTGCCATGAGAGATGTCTAGTTCCCATTGGTCCTGCTCAACCTCCAGGTTCTCCATCTAATTTACCTGGCATGCCTGCTGCAAATTAGACATACACCGAAGTCTTTGATAAAAAGCAAGTTGAGACAATACCACCTCATAGGCCGTATGACTGCCCCATCAGCCTTCTACCAGGCACTTCCCCTCCATGAGGCCGAACCTACCCCCTGTCACAGGCTGAGACCCGAGCCATGTCCAAGTATATTGAAGAGAATCTTGCCAGGAGATTTATTTGGAAGTCTTCCTCCCCGGTTGGAGCAGGATTCTTCTTTGTGAAGAAAAAGGATGGTTCTCTTCAATCTTGTATTATAGGGGTCTCAACCAAATTACGATCAAGAATAAGTATCCTCTGCCTCTCATTTCCAAGTTGTTTGATTGTCTTAAAGGTTACAGAGTCTTCACGAAGCTCGACCTTCAGGGGGCATACAGCCTTATCCGAATACGCCAATGTGATGAAAACTGCCTTTAATGTAATTTGGACTCTGCAATGCCCCTGCAGTCTTTCAAGAACTGGTGGACAACATCTTCTAGGACATTCTCTACACGTCAGTGGTAGTCTACTTAGACAATATCTTGGTGTTCTCTCCCGATCTGCCTTCACGCTGAAGGGATCTTCACCAGGTCCTCCAGAGATTAAGAAAAAAACGTCTATACTCCAAATATGGAAAGTGCATCTTTGAGCAGACCTCTCTTCCATTTCTTGGGTACATCATCTCTGACACCAGCCTGAAAATGGATCCTGAGAAGGTATCCGCTGTCTTGAAGTGGCCCCATCCAGATGGTCTGTAAGCTATCCAGCACTTTCTCAGATTTGCAAATTACTACCGCTAGTTCATTCCGCATTTCTCCTCTTGGACAGCTCCTATTTCCACCCTGACCCGCAAGGGGGCCAATCCAAAGATATGGACTCCAGAGGCAGAGAACACCTTTTAGTCTTTAAAACAGGCCTTCTCCTCAGCTCCTGTGCTGCATTGTCCGGATAATAACAAACAGTTCTTTCTGGAGGTGGATGCTTCTTCCTCAGGGGCCAGAGCTGTTCTTACCCAGAAGTCTTCTTCCAGTTGCATGGTGACCTGCAGCTTCTTTTCCAAAATCTTCTCAGCTCCAAAATGAAACTACTCAATAGGCGATCAAGAACTGTTGGCGATAAAACTGGCTCTGGAAGAATGGCAATTCTTGCTTGAAGGAGTATTGCATCTGGTGGTTATCTACACTGAGCACAAGAATCTAGCCTATCTGCAGTCCGTACAGCAGCTTAATCCATGAAAATCAGGGTGGTCTCTGTTCTTTGCCAGTTTCGACTTTACTCTCCATTTCCGTCCGGCTGATAAATACGTCAAAGCAGATGCACTCTCAAGATCTTTCCTGTCTTCCGACCAAGAGAAGGAGCCTCAACACATCATTGAGCCCTCCAAAATTTTTACGATTGCTCCGTTGGATTTGCCTCGACTCCCTTCCGGAAAGACTTACATTGTTGAACCCGAGGAAACGGGTTCTTCTGTGGGTTCACTCGTCTAATTTGGCTGGCCATGCCAGACAGAAGAAAATGGCTCTCCTCATTTCCCAACATTATTGGTGGCCGGCTCTGCGTAAGGATATTGCTGACTTCGTCTCTGCCTCTTGTCCCTCTTGTGCCCAGAACAAAACTGCTTTCCCTGGCACTAGCCCCTCCCATTGTGGGATATTCCTAACTCTTAACTCTCACTTACTCTGCTGTCTGCTGCTGGGCAAAACTTCCCTACAAAACACTATTTTACCGTCAACTATCTACATCCTATATTATACCCTAATGTCACTATCTATGTCTTATCCTACACTATCCACATTATACATGTTACACTTACGCATTACCTCTACATTACACATACACTATGCATTACACAAGTAAACATATTATACTTCTCAAGATATACAAAAGATGCATAACTCTAAATACACAATGGGATTGGTGTCTTCAGGGACAGGAATATGGCCGTCCAGTCCACACCCATTACAGATGCACCCCCCCTGCCTGAGCATGTTAAATGCATGTAACAGGCTAACAGCTTCACCCGTGGCTGTTAGAGGCAGATAAAGGCTGAATAATTCAGCCATTATCCGCTGGAAAAGATGTGGGCTCGGCTTGCGAGCCCGCATCAAAGGCATGGGCACAACGTATGATGTTAATGTAAGTCATATGTTGTAAAAGGGTTAATTTTGATTACCTTTACTTTTGTTTTTTCAGTGACTTGGTTTTGGTCTGCAGAAAGCATCCTGGTCTACAAAAAGAGTCACGGCTATAACCTATTGTTAAAAATTTGAATCCCAACCCTGTTTATAATTATAGTGCTTCAAGAAGTAACCGCCTCACATTGTATTGCTTATTTTTCATATTTTTGTGTATGTACACAAATCAATAATGTGGTACCATGCGGAAAAGTAACAGCTGCCATTTTAACATGCAGTTTTCTCTACCCTCCTTGCCTATGTAGATAAATGCCAGCAAAGCAGCTGGCAAAAGACATGGTGCCGTTCAAGAATTACAAACTTTGTGTCACTAGCAGCCCCGTGTGACATGATGTGATTGTTTTTAATTCTATTTAATGCTATGTAACATATGGTCCTTACTGAAACAAATGTAACAATACAATACTGGGTGGAAGTGTCTGAACGAGGCCTAAGGATTTTGGTACTAAATACAATTTAAAAGCGCACCAGTTATGTGAATAGTGGTATCAGATATCCCAGACTACATATGGATTAGGATAGTGAATGGGTTTGAGTTTAGGCTTCTTGATTTAATGTGATATTTTTCTTGGAAACTATATGTCAGGTTTTTTCTTCTTGTTAAGTGATAAAAGATGTGTTTTCTTATCTGAACACAATGACATCTTAAAAGGATTTCTTTGTTGTCTCTAAATTTGCCTGTCAAAATTTACATTCTCTGTACAGTTTGCTCAGTGTTTGCTTAACATTGTCTTACAGTAGTGTTGATATGCAGCTAGACAGCACACTTTTAACTTTTAAGTACATTGTTGGACAAGAATTTTTAAATACCAGGTTAAGCTTTTATGACAGACAGTTCATTGCTGTGAAATGACAGCTTAAATCCAAGGTGGAATATGTTAAACCATCACCTGGCATTGTGCTACATATGTTTATACAGTCTTACAGCAGACAATCAAGGCTCTGTTTCAAATGAAGTGCTTGGTGTCTCATGGCTTTTAGTTTGTCAGTAAAAGTGTATGATTTCGTACAGGTAGGTGTATGAGGATGAAAAGGACTTCATCAGGTCATCAGTTTAATGTTCCACTCAATCAGATAATCCAAGTTCATTGCTGAATACACTGACCTATTACATATTCCTTCATTACATCAGCTAGAGAGATGGGAAATATGTAATTCAATATCTGCATCCTAGATGTAGCCTTTACCCCTGACATTAAACTTGGCCAGTAATTGGAAGTCCTTCAGTTGTGCCAAGGTTATATTAAAGGGGTTTTCTGGGCTGAAAAGAAATGTCTGCAGTCACTCTACCTGACTTCGGTGTGTGATGTGCATTGTGTCACAAGACCCCGTATTCCCCATGCAAGTGGGAAGCTATGAGTTCATATACATGCAGATTGCATAACTGCAGTCAAATACCAAATGGATTCTCCATTTCTTTTCTCAAAAGGACATTGACAACAATAAAGGAGTGTCTATTAATATGTAACCGCAACTTCTTTGGAAATCAAATGTACAGCAGTGGCATTAATTCAGAACTGGCAGCAACCAGTGGGATCCAGATACACTCATCTACTGTTCTCAGAAGTCTGGCTAAAAATGGTCCTTCATAGAGGAATTTTTGCCAACATGGAAACGAGGTCAAGTGACTCAACTATGCACAAAGACATAGGAACTCGAGTGTATATAAGTACCAAGAGGTGCTCTGGAATGATGAGGCAAATGTGAAATATCTGGCTGTAACAGAAGGTAGTTTGGCTGGAGAGTGGTGCAATAACATGTTTCTCCAGGTAACAATGAAGACTGGTGAATGTTCCCTGCAAGTTTTGAGATGCATTTCAGCAAATAGAGTTACAGATTTGGTCAGGATTCATGTTGATCTCAATACTGAGAAATACAGGCAAATACTTATCCATCATTCAATACCATTAGTGAGGCATGTGATTGGCTCCAAATTTATTCTGCATCAGAACGACCACAAAACATACAGCAAATGCCATTTAGAAATATGTTCAGTGTAAAGAAGAACAATGAAGTCCTAGAAGTAATAATTATAGACCCCAGAGAGACTCAACATAATCAAGTCTCTCTCGGATCATATGACAGAAGAATTTGCGCAAGATCTATGTAGTTCTCCAAGATGTTCCTTTAAAAACTGAGTGCAAGTGTACCTTGAAGAATTCATGCTGTTTTGAAGGCATAATGCTGTGGGGTTGCTTTTGCTGCATCTGGTAGTTGAGGCCTTGACCGTATCACAGGAATCATGAAATCAGAAAATTAGCAAGAGATTTTAGAGGGTAAAGGCCTACCTAGTGTAACAAAACTTAGTTTGAGTCGAAAATCATGGGTCCTTTGTAACGACTCGAACGCCGGTCGAATGTGTATGAGGGATACAGCGCTACTATGAATGACTCCGACCTTTTACAGTGGCAAATAACTTTCTTTATACTAGTCACACAAATGACAGGGTTAAACGACTCTACAAAATATGGGCCACAACAGCCACTAACACAAAACACAAGTAATGCAGCCCGAGCGAGCCCAAGTGCCAATCTCGCGGAAATGAGCCAAACTACCGCTGGGCTATGCCGCTCCCACCCTTATTCTGTACAGGGCCTACCCAGGATGTTACCGCGGATGTGGCACATGGTCCTCCCAGGAATATAACCTTACACCCCCCTCCCACACTAATACAATGGGATCTGGGTACCCTTGATTTCCCCTTGGAGAACACTCATATATATATATTTAGAGAACACTCATATATATATATATATATATATATATATATATATATATATATATATTTAGCCAATGCATTACCTATACAGTGTACAGTTTCTCTTCTTACAAGAGCAAAGAGAAATCTCTCAGACTTAATACATATACAGACAGTTAACAAACTAAACCTTTTATTAGACCCTGATCTCTGGCCACAGGGTTTGATCAGCTTCTCATTCTCACCAAGCTTTCCAGCACATCCAGGTGTCAGCAGGAATTAGAATCAATCTCAGTCTCAAAGTGTATTTCACAACAGGGCTCCTTTGTAGTATACAAGTACACAGAGTCTTAGTATACCAGATCCTTCACATTCTCTGGATCAAGCCTGATCAGTCCATCAGCAGTGATATACACCAGGCAGTTCTCAGCACTACTGGAATCACTAACTAGCTTTCCTTAACTGACTACACAGTTGGTGACCAGTCACATATCTCAGTTACTCACAAGGCACAGTTTCTTCTCGGACACACCGTCTGGCTGCAGTCTGTACAAGCTCCCAAACATCCCCCTGGGCATCAGACACGTCTCGCCTCCTTGGAGGACTTCCTGGTTCTGTGTTTCCCGGGCTTTTTTACAGATCCCCGCGCTTTTTCTTTACTTGTTTCTTGCTGACCCCTAATGGCTGGACTAAGTCATTGCAGGAGAAATTTATACTGTCAGTAATATGAACTCATTACTAAAAAGACATGTCAACATGTTACACTCCACCCCACTTACAATTTGGCGTCCCGACAAATGGTTTCATACCACTCATATGTAACACATACTCCTCAGGATTATATTGTATCAGGGGAACACCAGCTGTGCTCCTCTCCGATCTCCTCAAACCAGTACCTGCCGAGCTCGATGGAGGGTCCACTGCATCTAGTGGAACAGTAACATCAGGGGTGGTGTCTGGAACACCTGGAACTTGCGCTATCGGACTCTGCACGTCCGAGGGTCTCACCCCGAAGTCATCCCAACAGTCGCATTCAGCACTGCTCGGTGTAACCGCCGTACGTGGCGCAGGTGACTCAGGGTGACAGGCAGGTGAGTCGGACATACACCTCTTTAGCCAGTTCCGGTGCATTGTGTGTCAGGGTCCAGTGCACCTTTCCAATGAACCACTGTGTACACACTTCCCCCTGAGAATACCCTTTCCACTACTGTGTAGGGCGTATCCTCCCACCTGTCGCTCAACTTCCCTCCTGGACGCGTGACTCGCACTAGCACCTTATCACCCACAGGGAACTCATCTAGGTGCACCGGCCCCCGATCTCGGTGGGGATGATCCTGCATACGGTCTTTTATTATCAGGTGGATTTCCCGCAACCTTCGTCGATGATCCTGGACCCACTCACTGGCTGTGTGATATTCTGGTTCATCAGGTACAGTGAGACTCAGTTCTTCGATCTCTCCCGAACATCATCGCGTAAGGAGTGAATCCTGTGGTGCTATGGACCCGATTGTTATAGGCCCACATAAGTTCTGGGAGGAACTCAGTCCATTGCTCCTTCTGCCTCTGTTCAAGCATTCTCAGCATCAGGAGCAAGGTTTGGTTGAACCGTTCACAGGCCCCATTTCCCTGCGGATGGTAGGGCGTTGTCCGGGATTGCTGAATCCCATAGACTTGTAGCAACTCCGTTATGAGCTGACCTTGGAAGCAAGCACCTTGATCTGAATGTATCCTTTGAGGACACCCATAAACCTGGATGAAATGCTTACAAATTGCCTCCGCGGCAGACTTAGCAGTCTGATCCTTGGTGGGGACAGCGACGGCAAACTTAGTAAAGTTATCAGTCATGACCAGACATGAATGATGATCACTTCTGGTATACCCAAATAATCCACCATTAGTACTTCCAGTGGGGCGGACGTCACGGTTGTCTGGACAGGAGCCCTCTGCTCCGGGGACTTATTCAGCTCACATGCCCGACACCTACTACACACCTCTCTCACAACTTCTTCTAAGCCAGATGTGTACACGTACCGATGCAGCCAACGATAAGTCTTCTCAGGCCCAAAATGTGCACCCGCGTATGAGCTTCCTGGGCAATGTCCAGAACCACTGAAGCTGGAATTACTACCTGCCAATGGTACCCCAGCTCCGCTGCTATGTAGATCCAGTGATACAGTATCCCTTCCGCTATGGCCAATCAATCCCACTGCCTTAGCAGCTTTTGTCCTTCTGCACCCAGCCGTGCTCTTGCTCTCCCGTCGGGCCAGGACTTTTGACTCAGCCATTTCTTTACTCGTGACAGTTCGGAGTCTGCGTCCTGTAAATCAGCCCACTCTTGACGAGTCTTGTCCAGCAACGTGGCGACCCGTGTCGCCACCCCACTTGAACGTGCCACGTCCACGAACAGAGGCAATTGCCTCAAATTGGGGATCTCAGTATCCTCAAGGTCTTCATCCATTCCATGCTCGGGTGCGCCTCAGGTCACACGTGATAATGCATCAGCATTGGAGTTCTCTTTACCCGAACGGAACCGAATCCGGTAATTAAACTTGGACATCCACGCCACCCATCTCTGCTCAAGGGCTCCCAGCTTAGCGTTTTCCAAGTGTGCAAGCGGATTACTGTCCGTCATCACGAGAAGCTCAGAACCAGCCAGATACTCTGCAAACTTCTCAGTCACGGCCCACAACAGGGCCAACATCTCCAGCTTAAACGAGCTGCAATTGTCCGGATTTCGCTCGGTGCTCCGCAGAGACTGGCTAGCATATGCAATGACCCTCTCATGCCCATCTTGTTCTTGGGCTAATAGGGCTCCCAGACCATGGAGACTTCTATCAGTGTATAGGGTGAATGGGTGGTCGAAGTGTGCATACGCCAATATAGGTGCCTGTACAAGGGCGGCCCTGACCCGATTGAATGCCTGTTGCTGTCGGTCCATCCACCGAATCGGATGATCCTTGGGCCCCTGTACCATCCCTCTAAACAACTCATTCAGTGGTTCAGTCACCTTAGCAAAGTCTTTCACAAACCGATGGTAGTATCTGGCTAAACCAAGGAACGCCCGTACTTATTTCACGGTCTTGGGATGGGGCCACCCCTGAATGGCCTCAATTTTACTCGGTGCTGATCGTACACCCTCAGTCGACACTACATGCCCCAGATACTCAATCTGTGTCAGGAAAAAGTGACATTTCTTTGGCTTGATCTTAAGTTAATTGTCCCTCAGTCGGTGCAACACTTGCCGGAGCTTCTTCAGGCGGTCATCGAACGAATCTCCAAATATAATCACATCATCCAAATAGATCAACACGGACTCGAAATTGTAATCGCCCAAGCAGTATTCCATTAACCGCTGAAACATTCCTGGAGCATTAGTCAGTCCGAAGGGCATTCGATTAAATTTGTACAGTCCCATTGGCAAGATGAATGCTGTCTTCTGTCGATCAAGAGCTGCCACGGGCATCTGCCAGTAGCCACTGGCCAGGTCGATTCTGGAACATGTTACACCTCTACCAAGACAATGACCCAAAGCACACATCCAAAAGTACACAGAAATGTTTGAAAATTAAAAAGGACTGTTTTAAAATTCCCAGCAATGAGTCCTGACCTCAATCCCATTGAAAATCTTTCGGGTGAGCTGAGATCTGCCATTGGGAAAAAGAACCTTGCAAACATTCAAGAGCTTGAACAAATTGCAAAGGAAGAGTGGGAAAAAATTCCAGAGAAGTGCAAGAAGCTTATTTATGGCTACAAGAAACATTTGGAGGCTGTCATCAATGCCAAAGGGTGTGCAACCAAGTATTAATTAGGGATGTATTTATTGCTGCACATGCTGTTTATTCTGTTTCTTCTTGAAATTGCAACTTGGAAGATGAAAAACAATGTTTTATTGTTGTATTACTTTGGACCACTAATTAAAAAATCCTGAGGATATAACTTTGGTACATTTTCATTTATTTCTGAAGATATTGTACAGTCTATGAAAAAAATTAAGGGGTGCCAATAATAGTGACCAGCACTGTATGTGACATCCGTGTGACATTCATATATCCGTGTATCAGTGTGACACATCTGTGTGCCGTCTGTGTGTCTGTGTGTACCGGTGCCTTGGAAAAGCAGTACACTTTGCGCTGATCCCAGGCGCCGTCTGCTGAAGGCAGCTCTCATCATTGACCCTGGTTGCGTTAAGATCAGCGCGACTAGGAGACAATGATGGGAGTTGTATTCAGCACCCACTTTAAACTTCCTGTGTAAACTGAAGGATTAAATAAAAGGGAGGGAAAGGCACCAGCTGGCGACTGATATTACTAGCCAGTGAAAGGGGCCATTAGTCAAAAATGTTCCCTGGCTATTAATAACAGCTCACAGCTGTTTGATTAGCGTTTACTGGTTAAATTACAAGGGGACCCCAGAAAAAAATTGATGTAGGTTCCCCCTATAAATTCTAACCAGCAAAGACTAAACAGACAGCTGTGGGCTGATATTAATAGCCAGGGAAGGGGCCATGGATATTGGCACCCTCTGAGGCTAATAACATCAGCCCACAGATATTGGCTTCAATGGATTAGGCATAACAGTGAGAATAACTGTGTATTTTTAGTTTTTAATAAATGTGTAAAACAGGTAGTTGAGTTTTATTTCAAATACAGGATTGCATTCTTGCTTTGTGTTTATTTCAAAACTAGTAATGGGGGCATATTATAAACGCCTCTCCATTACTAACCCCTGGCTTAATATCCGCTGGCAATACAAAGCTGAGATCATCCCCAACCCTATTACCCCACTTGCCACATCACCAAGGCAAATGGAAAGAGCCAAGGCTAAGCGCTATGTTTGGTGCATCTTATTGATGCGCCATTTCTGGGGTCACTGAGGGCTGACATTATTAGCCTCGAAAGGGGCCAATATCCATGGCCCCTTACCTGGCTACTAATATGAGCCCATAGCTGTCTGTTTAGCCTTTGCTGGTTAGAATTTATAGGAGGAACCTGCATCAATTTTTTTCTGTGGTCCCCCTGTAATCTAGCCAGTAAACACTAATCAAACAGCTGTGAGCTGTTATAAATAGCCAAGGAACATTTTTGGCTAATAGCCGTTTCCCTGGCTAGTAATATCAGCCCCCAGCAGGCAGTTTTCCCTCTGCTGGTTATGAATAGTCGGCGGGAGCCCACGCCATTTATTTTATTTTATTTAATCCTTCATTTTACACAGGATGTACACAGCGGGTGCTGAATATAACTCCCATCATTGTCTCCTGGTCGCGCTGATGTCAGCACAACCAGGTGGCAATGATGAGAATTGCCTTCAGCAGCCAGCGCCTGGGATCAGCGTGAACTGTACCCCTTTTTGCCAGGCGCCGATGCGTGTCACGCTGATGACACATGGATGTCATTTCTGTGTCATCAGTGTCCACATGTGCAGCATGCATTTTGTCGGTGCTGTGCAAAAATAATTGACATGACTGGGTTTTTTGTCACACAGACACACAGTCCATGTGTAAAATCTGACATGTACGCACACCCATTTAATACAATACTTAAAAAACGGACCCCATATGGACATAAAAAACGGACGTGTGAAGGGGGCCTAAGTATCAAAAAATTGACATAGCTTTCATTTGCTGTGCAGAATAGAGACTAACAGCTTCTTTATACAACAGTTGATGGGATTTAAACCCAGTACCTCAGCGTTACAAAGCAACCTTGCTAACCACTGAGCCACCATTCTACCCTATAAACTACATCACACATGAAAGCAGATATGTCCTCTGTACTACACCACAGTTCTTGAATGGAATATGTAATCAGAAAGTGACCTATTGTTTTCTTTGCTTGTGTAATTTAAATATTAAATTCTTTGAATTTTCCATTTCCCTATGGAATAACTGAAAAAAAATAGAAATCTTGCAAACTTCACACTGGCCGTCAAGCCGAATATAATACTAGATTCATACATCCTGTACTGCACGGATGACTTTTTAGCAGTGATGATTATCATTATAAGCAGGACTACAATGAACAGATAACCAACAATGGTGATGGTCACAGCACTCATCTTCCTTGCCTAGAAAGCGCAATGTAGAAGTCATTGAGTCATACCCAGTGTACTAATGCCTATGCCCATGTTTCTGCTCAAAAGGGATCTCTGAAAAGGAAGTATAAGCCATATTAGGGCTAGAGATCATCATGAAGATTGAAATGATTCTGACATATTTTAATACAGAATATGATATAGAGAACAAAAAAACCTCAACACAAGTAAAACATCATATTTCATAAATAATTCATTTTCTGATGCCACATTCTCTTTTATGAAAATCACAGTGGCTGTGATGATGCTGTTACCAGAACTACAAAATAATTTTTTTTACTTGTATCTGCAGATCATTATTAAAAACTCGTAGGTCATTCTAACAAAGTGTTTGACATGAATACAGTAAACAACTTTTGATTCCAACTCAATTGACAAATACAGTGATTGCTTAAGGGGAACCTGTCACATTGTATATGCAGGCCGATTTGTGGACAGCTTGGTAAAGAGAAGGAGCAGCTGATCAGAATGATATATTGGTTTATTAGAAAAGATTTAGTATAACTTGCATTTTACGCATTAAAGAAGCACTCCTCCCATCAAAGTTTTTATCCTCTTAATATATGGCAATAATCATATTATACAGCACTGTTTACTTACAATTGCTCGTTTTGCCTTTCTACACAGTTAACTATTCTCTTTTCTCTGCTCTATGTAGACTCAGGAAGTATATTTTCCCTGCATTTATCATCCCCCTCTTCAACTTTTGACCCAGCTGCTCCACTCCTCCCCCCTGCCAGGGACTTTTGCAGTTATTCATGACTTGTGCTGACAAAATTGATCTCCTGTTTCTACATTGGATATGGCAGGGCAGCATAGGAAATGCCTTACTGACAGAGTGGTATGTTAGTATGTAAAAGGTTAATGGAGACTGTCTGTAAGGCTTCAGTAATTGGTTGTTTGGGTGATGTAATAATAGGGGAGGTTTCCCTTTATAAACCCCTTTCCTTGGTGGGTTTGCCATCTTTTCTCCCTTTGTGCAGTAAATCAAGGAGACTCACCCTCCCACCAAAGGTTTTTGTATACTGTTTTGTACTCTACTCTTTTATATATTTAATTTACAAAAAAATTATATATATATCATTTGAAAATGTTATTGTTTTCATGAAAGTCATAGCGGTCATTAAGTTGCTAGGATGGTTTAAAAGGTATGGAGTTCCGCACCACCGGTATCTCGGCTAAGGGCATTCTATCCATGGTACCTACATACGTGTGTTTCATAAGGTTATGATGTTTGAATAAAAGCTGTGGCCAGACCTCACCCATCAAAGGTTGAAGTTGTGTAATTTCAGTTATTTATGGGAAACCCTGTTGTTATAGATCTATTTAAGTTCTTTAAATCCGCACATTCAGAGCTTAGAAGTATTCAGCTAGTCAGATTTTAATCAGGTCATGTCATAGACCTAATGGAAAACAGAATAATTAACGGGGAAGAAGGGCAAAATGAGCAATTGTACATACACAGTGCCATATAATATGATAACTGTAATATATTAAGAGGATAAAAATTTAGATGGGAGCAGTGCTTCTTTAAAATCCCTGGTGTTTGTATGCACATCAGTCTAGTAGGCAGTGATTTACAGCTAACTCTGCATGTACAATCATACACTGTAAACTGTCAATCACTGAGTAGCACTGGCCACTGGACTCGTGTGAATACAAACACCAGGGATTTCAATGAATAAAATGCAAGTTTTATAGAAATTTTTCCCACAGAAATGTACACCAAAGTGGTCAGCTCCTCCTGCTCTATAATATCCTGTCTGCAGCAGGCGCAGACACTGACAGCTTGGGGCTCCTGTGTAAGAAACGTGTTTGGGCCCCCCTCTTTTTATTGCAACCAATCTACAGATAGATATTACATAGTCTACCCTCATTATGTTTATTGACGTCCCTTATTACACAGTGCCCTCTCTTGTTATGTACAGCATCGTCCCTTATATATCGGATTCTTGTTATTTTTGTTAGTTATAGTGCCCTGTCTTTATTTTATAGCATCCTCTCTTGCTAGATATAAACTGAAATGAATGCTGATGGAGCATGTTAAAGCTTCTTTTCTGATGAAGGAGGCTGATGAACTGGTCTTCTGGTCAGATGCTGCTCTATCAGCAGTCACTTTATTTTATATATTTTATGTCCCCCATCCTGGTCCCCTTCCTGGTACAATGTCCTCTATCGTGGTCCACTTCCTGGGATAATACGCCCCATCCTGGTCCCCTTCCAGGTATAATGTGCCCCATCCTGGTATAATGTGCACCAATCTGGTGTATATGCCCCCTATTCTATTATAATGTTCCCCATTCAGGTACATATTTCCCCCATCCTGGTATAATGTTCCTCATCCTGGTATAATGTGCCCCATCAAGTTATACATGCACCCCATCCTGATATACATGTTCCCCATCCTCGTATATACAGTGAGTACGGAAAGTATTCAGACCCCTATTCACATGAGGTGGCTGTGAAGAATAGTATTAGTAAACTACAGGCCCGCTATTTAAAACCATTGTTCTCTGTCAGACGTATCACATATAACTGCGTTCCAAAATCAGCCATTTCTGGCTTCCATTTCCATTTTGTTGCAGTGTGTCGGTCAAGTTATTCACACGAGGTCGCTGTAAAGAATAGTATTAGTAAACTACAGGCCCGCTTTTAAAACCGTGGTTCTCTGTCAGACGTATCACATATAACTGCGTTCCAAAATCAGCCATTTCTGGCTACCATTTCCATTTTGTTGCAGTGTGTCGGTCAAGCTGTTCACACAAGGTTGCTGTGAAGAATAGTATTAGTAAACTACAGGCCTGCTATTTAAAATCATGGTTCTCCGTCAGACGTATCACATATACAGTGGGTACGGAAAGTATTCAGACCCCTTTACATTTTTCACTCTTTGTTTCATTGCAGCCATTTAGTAAATTCTAAACAGTTCATTTTCTTCTCAATTAAGTACACTCTGCACCCTATCTTGGCTGAAAAAAAAACAGAAATGTAGAAATTTTTCCAAATTTATTAAAAAAGAAAAACTGAAATCACATGGTTATAAGTATTCAGACCCTGTGCTCAGACATTCATATTTAAGTAACATGCTTTCCATTTCCTTGAGATGGTTCTACTCCTTCATTGGAGACCAGCTGTGTTTAATTAAACTGATAGGACTTGATTTGGAAAGGCAAACACCTGTCTATATAAGACCTCACAGCTCACAGTGCATGTCAAACCAAATGAGAAACCAATGGAACTGCCCAAGGAGCTCAGACAGAATTGTGGCAAGGCACATATCTGGCCAAGGTTACAACAGAATTTCTGCATTACTCAAGGTTCTAAGAGCACAGTGGCCTCCATAATCCTTAAATGGAAGAAGTTTGGGACCACCAGAAGACCTGGCCGTCCAGCTAAACTGAGCAATTGTGGGAGAAGAGCCTTGGTGAGAGAGGTAAAGAAGAACCCTAAGGTCACACTGGCTGAACTCTAGAGATGCAGTAGGGAGATGGGAGAAAGTTACACAAAGTCAACTATCACTGCAGCCCTCCACCAGTCTGGCCTTTATGGCAGAGTGGCCTGATGGAAGCCTCTCTTCAGTGCAAGACATATGAAAGCCCACATAGAGTTTGTTCAAAAACACATGAAGGACTCCCAGACTATGAGAAATAAAATTCTCTTGTCTGATGATATGAAGATAGAACTTTTTGGTGATAATTCTAAGTGGTATGTGTGGAGAAAACCAGGCACTGCTCATCACCTGCCCAATACAATCCCAACAGTGAAACATGGTGGTGGCAGCATCATGCTATGGGGGTGTTTTTCAGCTGCAGGGACAGGACAACTGGTTGCAATTGAAGGAAACATGAATGCGGCGAAGAACAGAGATATCCTGGATGAAAACCTCTTCCAGAGTGCTCTGGACCTCAGACTTGGCCGAAGGTTCACCTTCCAACAAGACAATGACCCTAAGCACACAGCTAAAATAACAAAGGAGTGGCTTCAGAACAACTCTGTGACCATTCTGGACTGGCCCAGCCACAGCCCTGACCTAAACCCAATTGAGCATCTCTGGAGAGACCTGAAAATGGCTGTCCACCAATGTTCACCATCCAACCTGACGGAACTGGAGAGGATCTGCAAGGAAGAATGGCAGAGGATCCCCAAATCCAGGTGTGAAAAACTTGTTGCATCATTCCCAAGAAGACTCATGGCTGTACTAGCTCAAAAGGGTGCTTTTACTCAATACTGAGCAAAGGGTCTGAATACTTATGACTAGAGATGAGCGTTGTTCTACTCGAACTGTTCGCCAATCTCAAATTCGAGCTGTTTTGGGCGGTGTTCGAGACGGTCGGCGAACACGAACAATTTGAGAAAAATTCGGCTGTTCGAGGTTATGTTCGATAACTGTTCGTGCACCAAAATCATAACTGGATTTTTTCTCAGTAATGATGAAAATTAATGTTAACACGCAGTTTGAGTGTACAGCGGGGCGAGAGGAGGGGCAGGGGATGGATCTCTGCAGGAACAATGAAGATCTCCATTTTTATTTCTCTTTCCCGCATTTGCAGTGGGGAGGTGCAATCTGTCAGCCTATCAGCAGCGCACACACGGAGCGAAGTGCTTTTTTTCACACAAGCAAGGGCATGTGTGATTGGCAGTGTATGTCACATGTCCTTGCCCTATAAGACCAAGCCATTTTCCCCGTCGCCACCATTTTCTCACTGCTGCAGCTGCGTGTTAGACGGCACCGCTGTTGCTGTGTGCGCTATACCTTGTTAATTTCAAGCCAATTTTCGCACAAATATACAGATAGCTTGGGAGTAGGGAATAGTTGTGATTGCAGTCCTTTTAAGGACTAGGTTACAGCATTTCCTACGACTTTTATCAAGCAGGTCTGTGCTCTTAAATAGATAGATTGTGGGAGTAAAGACTAATTGTAATTAGAGTCCTTTTCAGGACTAGGTTACATCAGTTCCTATCAGTTTTTGCCAGGCAGGTCTGTGCCAGTGCTGTGCAAGTTTTTTACACAGCATTTGGCTGAATCTAGCAAAGCTAATCCTTTTTGGCCTATTGCAGAGTGTGTTAGTCAGTGGAGTAGCCTATCTGTGTTGCAAGATATACCACCTGTGTATAGAATACCAATTTTTTTACTGCACCTAGTGAAGTAAAATCTTTTGGGCATAGCATCATTCTATTAGTCCATCTATACTGACCTCCATCAGGTTGCAAATTAAAAATAATTTTTTTCTGCATCTAGCTCTGAAAAAATATTTGGGCTTCTAGCAGTGTGTGGGACTTGGTCTATTAGTCCATCTATACTGACCTCCATCAGGTTGCAAATTAAAAATAATTTTTTTCTTCATTTATCTCTGAAAAAATATTTGGGCTTCTAGCAGCGTGTGGGACTTGTTCTATTAGTCCATCTATACTGACCTCCATCAGGTTGCAAATTAAAAATAATTTTTTTCTGCATCTAGCTCTGAAAAAATATTTGGGCTTCTAGCAGTGTGTGGGACTTGGTCTATTAGTCCATCTATACTGACCTCCATCAGGTTGCAAATTAAAAATAATTTTTTTCTGCATCTAGCTCTGAAAAAATATTTGGGCTTCTAGCAGTGTGTGGGACTTGGTCTATTAGTCCATCTATACTGACCTCCATCAGGTTGCAAATTAAAAATAATTTTTTTCTGCATCTAGCTCTGAAAAAATATTTGGGCTTCTAGCAGTGTGTGGGACTTGGTCTATTAGTCCATCTATACTGACCTCCATCAGGTTGCAAATTAAAAATAATTTTTTTCTTCATTTATCTCTGAAAAAATATTTGGGCTTCTAGCAGTGTGTGGGACTTGTTCTATTAGTCCTTCTATACTGACCTCCAGCAGGTTGCAAATTGAATATAATTTTTTTCTGCATCTAGCTCTGAAAAAATATTTGGGCTTCTAGCGGTGTGTGGGACTTGGTCTATTAGTCCATCTATACTGACCTCCATCAGGTTGCAAATTAAAAATAATTTTTTTCTGCATCTAGCTCTGAAAAAATATTTGGGCTTCTAGCAGTGTGTGGGACTTGGTCTATTAGTCCATCTATACTGACCTCCATCAGGTTGCAAATTAAAAATAATTTTTTTCTTCATTTATCTCTGAAAAAATATTTGGGCTTCTAGCAGCGTGTGGGACTTGTTCTATTAGTCCATCTATACTGACCTCCATCAGGTTGCAAATTAAAAATAATTTTTTTCTGCATCTAGCTCTGAAAAAATATTTGGGCTTCTAGCAGTGTGTGGGACTTGGTCTATTAGTCCATCTATACTGACCTCCATCAGGTTGCAAATTAAAAATAATTTTTTTCTTCATTTATCTCTGAAAAAATATTTGGGCTTCTAGCAGCGTGTGGGACTTGTTCTATTAGTCCATCTATACTGACCTCCATCAGGTTGCAAATTAAAAATAATTTTTTTCTGCATCTAGCTCTGAAAAAATATTTGGGCTTCTAGCAGTGTGTGGGACTTGGTCTATTAGTCCATCTATACTGACCTCCATCAGGTTGCAAATTAAAAATAATTTTTTTCTTCATTTAGCTCTGAAAAAATACTTGGGCTTCTAGCAGTGTGTGGGACTTGTTCTATTAGTCCTTCTATACTGACCTCCAGCAGGTTGCAAATTGAATATAATTTTTTTCTGCATCTAGCTCTGAAAAAATATTTGGGCTTCTAGCAGTGTGTGGGACTTGGTCTATTAGTCCATCTATACTGACCTCCATCAGGTTGCAAATTAAAAATAATTTTTTTCTGCATCTAGCTCTGAAAAAATATTTGGGCTTCTAGCAGTGTGTGGGACTTGGTCTATTAGTCCATCTATACTGACCTCCATCAGGTTGCAAATTGAATAAAAAAAATTTCTGCATCTAGCTCTGAAAAAATATTTGGGCTTCTAGCGGTGTGTGGGACTTGGTCTATTAGTCCATCTATACTGACCTCCATCAGGTTGCAAATTAAAAATAATTTTTTTCTGCATCTAACCCAGCCAATAGTTTTGGCCTAATACCACAGTTTGGCCACTCAGCTCTGCTCGGTTACCATCCATTGTTTTTTTGTGCAAACAACTCCAGAGTTGTGAATTAGTTAACCACCAAAATGAGTGGAAAAAGGCCTGCTGCTGGTGGAAAGGGGAATAGGCGTGTTGGGAAGGGGAAAAAAGGTTGTGTCCGTGGGGTAGGTGCAGAAGAAATACCATCTTCCAGCCAAACTAAAATGTCTACTTCTTTTAGCGGACAATGTGATAAGATCCCTTTCTTACGGCCACGCCAATCGCTACAAATTCCAGATGAGGCACAAAAACAGCAGGTGCTTCAACGGATATCAAGTGCTCCTTTAAGTGGGCTCTCCTCCACATCAACTTCAACATCACAAATACTCCAGTCCTCAAAGGTGTCACCCAAATCGCACTTGCTTCCTCACAGCTCCCAAATCTCCAGCTGCCCGTCTGAGTATGAGGTAGAACAGATGGTTGAGTCTGCAGAGCTGTTTACTCATACTATAGCCTGGGAATCAGAGGTCGACTCCAGCGCTTCTGTGAATCCAGACGAGGAAATGATCTGCACTGATGCCCAGAATCTTTATGAGTCGGATCCAGGACCAGACGCAGAAGGTTCTGACCATAATGTAGACCCTCATTCCCAAACTGTAACTCCTGTTGGTGGAGACAATGAGGAAGACGATGATAAGACTCAAATACCTGATTGGAGCGACAACTTTAGTTTTTTGTCAGGGCAGGAACAGGTTGGCTCTGAGGACGACGGGTGTGATAACTCACAGGGTGATGATGATGAGGTCGGAGATCCCACTTACTGTCAACCCACAGTCAGCCAAGAGATGAGGTCAGCAGAGGAGGTGGAGGAAGATGCTAGTGACGACGAGGTCAGGTTGCGCCTTCCTGGACAGAGACGTAGTACTGGAAGCACGTCAACAACTGCATCCTCAAACACAACTCTGCCTCTCACCACAAGTCGTGGTGGCTCTTCAGGTCGCATGGGTGCTAAGCCTTGCATAGCCTGGGCATTTTTTCAGATCGATAAAGATGACCCAACTCGTGTTATCTGTAACATTTGTCAGCAAAAGCTAAGTAGAGGCCAAAAAATACATAGTTTGAGTACTTCATGCATGAACCGGCACATGGACATGAAGCATAAGTTGCAGTGGGAAGCTCAGTGTGCTACAATGTGGCCTAGCCGGCCGGGCCAACCACCGTCTGCCATATCTTGTGCATCCGCGGCCTCTTCATCCTCTGTGACTGGGGGGACAGCAGTCACACCTGTTTTGAGGCGCAGACCTGCCACCTCTTTACCCGCAACAGCAGCGTGATTGGCAGGTCATCATTTTCTTTGGAGGTGGTAACACCAGCTGGTCTTGAGCGCTGTCCGACATCGATTGCACCACCTTTGGATCAAGGCAACCTAACATGTCCGCCTGCATCTTCCTCACAGACCGGCAGTTTGCCGGGGACACCCTTATCAACCCCGTCTAAGCACAATAGCCAGCCCTCGGTCCCTCAGATGTGGACAAGTAAAAGACCATTTCCTCCTAGCCATGAGAAAGCTAAGAGGTTGAATTTCACCATCTGCAAGCTCTTGGCTACAGAAATGCTGCCTTTCCGCCTGGTGGACACAGAGGATTTTCGAGACCTTATGTCCGTCGCAGTGCCCCAGTACCAGACGCCCAGTCGGCACTACTTCTCAAAGAAAGGTGTGCCTGCGCTCCACCAGCATGTCGCACACAACATCACCGCTTCTTTGATAAACTCTGTGTGTGACAGGGTGCATTTCACCACAGACACTTGGACGAGTAGGCATGGACAGGGGCGTTACATGTCGCTGACTGGGCACTGGGTAACTATGGTGACAGCAGGACAAGGGGCTGCTGTCCAAGTCTTGCCGTCCCCACGAGTTGTGCGTCAATCCTCTTTATGTCAAAGTTCCTCCACTGCTTCTGCCTCCTCAACCGCCTCTCGGTCTTCCACCTGCACCCAAAGCCTGTCTGGTCATGCCACAAGCTTTCTAACTGCGCAGAAGGGATCCTGCACACCTCCTTACTATGCTGGCAGTAGGGCTCAACGTCATCAGGCGGTTTTTACATTGAAATGTCTGGGAAATGTGAGTCACACAGCTGAGGAGTTGTGGTCAGCTCTGGAGAACCAATTTCATGAATGGTTGTCTCCACTGGACCTGAAACCAGGGAAGGCCGTGTGCGACAATGCTGCAAACCTGGGTGCGGCCCTTCGCCGGGGCAATGTCACACACGTGCCTTGTATGGCTCACGTGTTGAACCTGGTTGTCCAGCAAATTTTAGCCCACTATCCCAGACTAGATGGCCTTCTGCAGAGGGCACGGTCGCTGTGTGCTCACTTCCGCCGTTCGCATCCCGCAGCTCAGCGACTTACATCTCTACAGAAGTCGTTGGGCCTGCCACTTCACCGGCTAAAATGCGATGTGCCTACCCGGTGGAATTCAACTCTGCACATGTTGCAGCGACTGTGGCAGCACCGACAAGCCCTGGTGCAATACGTTCTGACGTACAGCCTGGGCCAACGAGATTCAGAGGTGGGGCAAATCACGCTAGAGGAGTGGTCTCAGATCAGGGACCTATGCACCCTTCTGCACAGTTTTGAAATGGCGACGAAGATGTTTAGTGCTGACGATGCCATTATCAGCATGACTATTCCGGTGATTTACATGCTGGAGCACATGTTAAACAGAATTCGGAGTCAGGTGGTGGCACAAGAGGAGGTGGAGGAAGTAGAGGAGGAGGAGTTGTATGCGGAAGGGCTAACATCTGCAAGGTCCAGACGGTCGGCAGCACCAAGGCGGCAGGCATGTGAGGGTGGGGGAGATGATTTTACCAGGGCGCATGGTAGCAGCCAAACTAGTGAGGAAGGTGCAGGAGCCCAGGAAGAAGTGGAGGACGAACTGATGGAAGACTCATCAGATGAGGGAGACCTTGATCACATTTCTGTTGTGCGAGGTTGGGGGGAGAGGACAGAGGAAGGAAGCATGATTGTTACCTCGCCACCAACACAACAGGGACTTGGTGCTCCTGGATGCGCAACACACATGAGTGCCTTCTTGCTGCACTACCTGCAACATGACCCTCGAATTGTGAGAATTACAAATAATCCTGACTACTGGGTTGCCACACTGTTAGATCCCCGGTACAAAAGTAAATTTGCAGAAATTATTCCTGCCATAGAAAGGGATGCACGCATGCAAGAGTATCAGCAGAGACTGTTGCAGAATCTTACATGTGCTTTTCCACAAAATACCAGTGGTGCACGTAGTGAATCTCACAGTTCCAACTTGCCAACCGTGGGACCGTCAAGTGTTCAGCACTCAAACCGTAACAGAACCACAGTATCTGCTGGTAACATCAATTTTGCGGAATCATTTCACCACTTTTTTAGCCCATCCTTTGCAAGGCCACAGGAGACAAGAAGTCTGACACATAGTCAACGCCTAGAGACGATGGTACAGGAGTATCTCCAAGTAAACATTGAAGCCACGACTGTGTCACTGGACCCTTGCTCTTTTTGGGCTTCCAATCTGGATAAATGGCCGGAGCTAGCCACTTACGCCTTGGAGATCTTGTCATGCCCCGCAGCCAGCGTTCTGTCTGAACGTGTGTTCAGCGCTGCTGGTGGTGTGCTGACAGATAAGCGCACGCGGCTCTCCACTGATAATGTAGACAGACTCACGTTCATAAAGATGAACAAATCATGGATCCGAAATGACTTTTCTACCCCTGTGTCATCCTGGGGAGAGTAAAAGCTTGATGATTGGTTAAAATTACCCTACCAACCGTTTTAAGCTTTCAAATTACTAATCATGTTTATCTGTATCTTGACTGGAAAATAATTTGGGCTTTGTAGCAGTGTGCAGCACTGATCCTATTAGGCCATCTATAATAAGCTTCACCAGATTTAAAATTAAAAATAATTTTTAGCTGCATCTAGCCCGGAAAATAATTTTGGGGCTCCGAGATGCGCAAGACACATAAGTGCCTTCTTGCTGCACTACCTGCAGCATGACCCTCATATTGTCAGAATTCGAAGTAATCATGACTACTGGGTTGCCACACTCTTAGATCCCCCAAACTTTTCGATCAACCTTTTCATTTTAATAAAGACTAAAAAAATGGTCATTTTTGAAATTATAAGCATTAGCAGGTTGTTAGAAACTGAAATCAAACAGTTTTCAACTCAAAACTTTATTCTAGGTGATGTTACATTTTCACATAGGACCCCTTGTTCGAAAGGAGCTTCTGAACTCTCTCGTCCATTGAATTTGTCAGGTTTTGGATGGTTTCTGCTTCAATTGTTTTGCATGAGGACAGAATACCCTCCCAGAGCTGTTGCTTAGATGTGAACTGCCTCCCGCCATCATAGACACTCCTTTTAATGATGCTCCAAAGGTTCTGAATGGGGTAGAGGTCAGGGGAGCATGGGAGTCACACCATAAGTTTGTCCCCTTTTATGCCCATATCAGCCAGAGATGCAGATGTTTTATGTGCAGCATGAGATGGTGCATTATCATGCAGAAAAATGATCTTGCTGTGAAATACACGGTTCTTCTTCTTGAACCATGGCAGGAAGTGCTGTTTGAGAAAATCCACATACATTATGGAGTTCATCTTTAGCGCCTTCAGGGATCCTAAAGGGGCCGACAATCTCTCTGACCATGATTCCAGCCCAAAACATTACTCCACCTCCTCCTTGTTGGCGCTGTAGCCGTGTTTGCGTGGGGTGTCCATCAACCAGCCATCCTCCACTCCATTCATCTGGACCATCGAGCGCTGCACGGCACTCATCCGTGAACAAAACAGTTTTGAAATCAGTCTTCATGTAATGTTTGGCCCACTGGAGCCGTTTCTGCTTGTGTGAAGTGGATAGAGGAGGTCGACAGGATGGCGTATGCACAGCTGCAAACCTCTGAAGGACCCTGCATCTTGTTGTTCGGGGGACGTTGGAGGCACAAGCAGCTTCAAAAACTTGTCTGCTGTTATGACAAGGCTTTTTTGCCGCTGCTCTTTCAACCTGACGTAATTGCCTGTAGGAAAGAGTCCTCAATTTGCCCTTATCAGCACGCACACGTGTGTACTGTGAATCAGCTACATACTTCTTGATTGCCAAGACACTTCATCCTGATCATCGCACAATGTTGATTGTAGTCATGCCTTGACCTAAACACTCCACAATTTGTTGCTTCTCAGCAGCCGACACATCCTTTTTCTTTCCCATTTTGGCAGAAAATGTAGGCGGAACTATTTATGTGGTTTTGATGTTTAAATGTCCGACTACGCCACCCGTGGATTGCGGTCAGAGTGAACCGCCGCTACAGGGCAGACCGCTAAGGCTGGTGTTGTGGGTGCAGCAGAGCGTAGCATAACTCCCCACGGGAGGAGTATAGCCTCAGGGCAGTGTATGCGGAGGATGGGGGTGATGGTGCAGGGCAGCAGCAGTAACGACACGGAGTCAGTGATGCAGTTCAGGGCCTTTACTCACAGTTCTTATTATCCAGACCACGTCTGCAGGTAACGGCTGCCCACGTTGTACTGTGCTCACCAGGTGAGGGGCTCAGACAACTCCCAGGTAACTTTGGAGCGCTTCACAGGACCCCCTTTGTGTGTCCTTTGTCTGGCCTTTCTTACCAACACTTCTGTCCGGCTGCCTCGGGCCTCCTCTTGGTAAACTTGGCGCCAGTTTCCCTGACCCTATGTGGTGCCTTCCTAGCGGGTGGAGCAAGGGGCTGCGCCACATAAAATGTCAGAGCCTCCGGTTTCTAGCTGAGGGTCGTTTCCTGCCTCCACTAGTTCGGGGACCGGTCTCCCCCTTTGGCCTGACCCCTCCACGCAGGTGGATTCGGGCGTGCGGTGGCGACTCGCCCGTCCGCACCCCTGGGATCCCTTCATTCCTCGTTCCTGGAGCCTTCTCCGCTCCTCTTCCTTCCTTCTCCCTCTTGCAGGCCTGGGCCTCTGTTACTAGGCCCGCCTCCGGAGCAGAGCTCATGCAGAGCCCCTGCTCCCTGCCACTTCTGCTCAGACTTCTCTGCACTGAACTAAGATGGTGCCCACCTTTTATACTCCCTTCTCAATGCACCCAGGAACTGCTTCCTCCCTGCTCCTGCACTGCAGGGTTCCCCTTCCTCAGTGTTCCCTCCCCCCACTCCAGCCAGGGACAGGGACTGTCGTGCCCATCTCAGGGGCATATTGGTCGCCCTGCCCCACGGCAATGTGGTGTAATGCATGCAGGTGTCGGGTCCTGATCCACACTCCATCCTTATCTGAGAGTGAGATATCACACCTCTGGGTGAGGTGCAATACGTCTGTAGCAACCGAGCCCTCGGTGCTACAGTTCCATTTATCTTCAGCCTAGGTGACGTATTGTGATACAGGGCCATGATTTTGGCTATAAAAGGGTCCCCTAGACCCCTACCCCAAGCTTTTTAAGAGAATCATATATGGCGTGCCAGGAGACTCTATGGAATGCTTTCTCAGCATCCAACGAGAGTATCTACTTACAAATTTTTAACTGCATCTAGCCCAGGAAATACTTTGTGCCTAGTAGCAGTGTCTGCTAGTCAGCGGATTATCCCGGCTGTTAAGCAAGCTACACCACCTGTAGTTTGGACACTTAATTTTTTCAAAGGAAATGCTTCGGGACCACGGGATACTCAGTGAAGAGCATCAGGAGGCACCCCAAGGCATAGGGGCTGGGACTGGCACTAGGATGCCTTGCGGTGGACAGCCGAGCTCGATCCTTATAAAAGCTTTTTAACTGCAGCAGCTTTAGTGGACGCTACTGGAGCTGGAATTACGCGGCTGCTGGCATGAGACTTGCCCTCCAATAGATCCTTGTAAATGGATTTAAAGTGTATTCATTCAAATTTGAGGGACAATTTAAATTAAAAAGCTTAGAGCTGCCTCCACCACAGGGGGGCTCTCTCGACCCACCAGCGGACAGGCACCAGTATTGGGAGAGGGGGGCTGGCCGTCAGGGTTCACCGCGGCTCTGGCACAAACCCGGCGACACGGAGGTGGCACGGGCAGGAGCGGACTGGCCGTCTCGGCTTCTCACTTTTTGGATTTTAGAAGGGCATGACATGCCTATATCTGTGTCTCCCCCTCCTTTTACTCCTCCACCTCTTTTCTTTTCGCATGACTATATGTACTTGTCACTTTTCCATGTGTTAGTTGTGTCTTCTGAGCAGTTTGTCAGCTTTTGGACACCTTTGAAGGTGTTTTCTATGTGTTTCTATGTGTTTTTGTTTGCCTGCCATTGGTTTTAACGGTGTTCGAAGGTGTTCGACGAACAGTTCGACGAACAGTTCGGCGAACACACGGGTGTTCGACGAACCGAACCGAACTCGAACACTACGGGGGTGGCTCAACACTACTTATGACCATGTGAAATTTCAGTTTTTCTTTTTTAATAAATTTGCAAAAATTTCTGCATTTCTGCTTTTTTCAGTCAAGATGGGGTGCAGTGTACTTTAATGAAAAAAAAATGAACTTTTTAGAATTTACCAAATGGCTGCAATGAAACAAAGAGTGAAAAATGTAAAGGGGTCTGAATACTTTCCGTACCCGCTGTATGTCCCCATGCTCATATACATGTCCCCCATTCTGGTATACATGTGCCCCATACTCGTATATATGTCCTCCATCCAGGTATATATGTCCCCCATCCTGGTATGCATGTCCCCCATCCTCATATATATGTCCCCCATCCTGGTATACATGTGTCTCATCCTCGTTTTTATGTCCCCCATCCTGGTATAACGTGCTCTATCATGGTATATAGTATATGTGCCCCATCCTCGTATATATGTCCCCAATACTGGTATAATGTGCCCCATCCAGGTATACTTTATAAGTCCCTGTGACGATACAGCCTAAAATCTTAATAAGCCAGATGTTTAGATTTGTTAATCCAAGAGAAATAGCCTATTATCTTTGTGTATTTGTGTCAAGTCAATAAGAACAGACCAGTATTTGTATAACACTGAATGTTGAATTCTATTCCTTTGGAAACAATCATGTTTGCTATGCTAATGACAAATTGTACTAAATGTCAGCTAGATGTTTATTTACAATAGCCCCTGTGATACCAACTATGTAAATTAGTTAGCTCAAACAATGATAGCTGAGCCCTGCACCTTTACCTCTTACCTGTGACTAGTGACCCTTGACCTGTGGATGTGGACTTAAAAAGGACATTTGCTTCTTTAGCAGAGAGACTTTAAACAGGGATGTCTGTAGTGCTGCAAACAGAATCAAGGAGCATCAAAAAGTCTTTACAAGGAGAATGAGGGACATCCTTCAGGACAGCAGATGGATTGCATGGCTTTACCCAAAGAGACACAGATTTGAATTCTGCATGATTCCAGCCTAACGGTACAGCCCTGACTGGAAAGATATGGATCTGCTCCATTAACCATCAGAGAGACATTGATACATTTTATGGAGACCAAGGTGGGACGAGGAAGTCACCTGGCCCCATGGATATGTTATTTGGGGTTGTCAGGAGGGACCCACCGGTCGCCTGGGACTCATGGAGACATTCAGAGAAGACAGATTGTGACCCGTCGGTCATCTGGCCCCATGGAAACTCTCGGAGAGGCCAGGGTGGGACTCTCGGGTCTCCTGGCCTTGTACCTCGATGGACTGCTAGCTTCCTAAGCTTGCTGCTACCTTCTCTGTGTGGGTGCCCACCAGAAGCAGGGGGCCACTGGTTGAGGTAGTTGGCCCTGGAAGTCCCAAAGTCGCAGCTGTTCTATCCCAAGCAAGTGGAGAAGGAAGGGTGAGACTGTGTAATGTTGTACCTTGGGTATTTGCTGGGACTGTTCTGTGGGTTTATTGTCCCCTTTGTGGTTCAATAAAGTATTGCCACGCTGTTTTACCCTCACCCTGTGTTGTCTGTAGCGTTATGCCCACGGAAGACCCCGGGTCTTCACGATCCCCCATCCGGATATAATGTGCCTCATCCAAGTATATACAGTGGGAAAACAAGTATTTGATACACTGCCGATTTTGCAAGTTTTCCCACCTACAAAGAATGGAGAGGTCTGTAATTTTTATCGTAGGTACACTTCAGCTGTGAGAGACAGAATCTTAAATAAGAAAACAGAAAATCACATTGTATGAATCTTAAATAATTAAATTGCATTTTATTGCATTAAATAAGTATTTGATCACCTACCAACCAGCAAGAATTCTGGCTTTCACAGACCTGTTACATTTTCTTTAAGAAGCCCTCTATTCTGCACTCATTACCTGTATTAATTGCACCTGTTTGAACTCATTACCTGTATAAAAGACACCTGTCCACACACTCAATCAATCACACTCCAACCTCTCCTACATGGCAAAGAACAAAGAGCTGTCTAAGGACACCAGGGACAAAATTGTGGACTTGCACAAGGCTGTGATGGACTACAAGACAATAGGAAAGCAGCTTGGTGAGAAGGCAATAACTGTGGGCACAATTATTAGAAAATAGAAGAAACCCAAGATGACTGTCAACCTTCCTCGGTCTGGGGCTCCATGCAAGATCTCGCCTCGTGGGGAAAAGATGATTTTGAGAAAGGTCAGGAATCAGCCCAAAACTACACGGGAGGATCTGGTCAATGACCTGAAGAGAGCTGGGACCACAGTCTCAAACATTATCGTAATCCATGATACTGCTCGCCGTCATGGATTAAAATCCTGCAGGCAAGCAAGGTCCCCCTGCTCACGCCAATATATGTCCAGGCTCGTTTGAAGTTTGCCAATGACCATCTGGATGATCCAGAGGAGACATGGGAGAAGGTCATGTGGGTCAGATGAGACCAAAATAGAACTTTTTGGTATCAACTCCACTCGCCGTGTTTGGAGGTAGAAGGAAGAGTACAACCTCAAGAACACCGTCCCAACCATGAAGCATAGTAGAGGAAGCATCATACTTTGGGGATTCTTTTCTGCAAAGTTGACAGGATGACTGCACTGTATTGAAAAAAGGATGGATGGGGTCATGTATCGCAAGATTTTGGTCAACAACCTCCTTCCCTCAGTAAGAGCATTGAACATGGGTCGTGGCTGGGTCTTCCAGCATGACAATGACCCAAAACACACAGCCATGGCAACTAAGGAGTGGCTTCATAAGAAGCATTTCAAGGTCCTAGAGTGGCCTAGCCAGTCTCCAGACCGGAACCCAATAGAAAATCTTTAGAGGGAGCTGAAACTCAATGTTGCCAAGTGACGGCCCCGAAACCTGAAAGATCTGGAGAAGATCTGTATGGAAGAGTGGGCCAAAATCTCTGCTGCAGTGTGTGTAAACTCGGTCAAGATCTACAGGAAACGTCTGACCTCTGTAATTCCAAACAAAAGTTTCTGTACCAAATATTAAGTTCTGTTTTTCTATTGTATCAAATACTTATTTCATACAATAAAATGCTAATTAATTATGTAAAAATCACACAATGTGATTTTCTGGATTTTTTTTTGTAAGATTCTGTCTCTCACAGGTGAAGTGTACCTACGATAAAAATTACAGACCTCTCCATTCTTTGTAGGTGGGAAAACTTGCAAAATCGGCAGTGTGTCAAATACTTATTTTTCTCCACTCTATGTGCCCCATCCTGCTATAATGTGCCCTATCTTGGTTTATATGTGTCCCATCTTGCTATAATGTGCTCTGTTTTGTAATACATTAAAAACAAATGATACTGCTCACCTTCTCCCACCCGGTGCGGGGTCCTCTTCTACAGCAGGGGCAGGAGCCTGCAGTCCCCAGTCACGCCGAAGTCAGCTGCCGGCCTCTGATGGGCTGGTGGCGTGCCCTGCAGCGCAGGGAGCCCTGTGCCACAATCCTTTTCAGCTGAATGTGCGTCCTCGGCCGCAGATTCAGCTGAAGTAGTCGCTGGTGGCAGCACCAGCTGCACTGGCGATAAGTCATCTCCTGGTCTGCAGATCAGATACTTCTGACATGACGTTAAAGGGAATCTGTCACCACATTTGACCACATTTGACCTATCAAAACTATTAATATGGGCATACAGGTTATATACTGCTGAAAAAAGTCCTACCTATATGTCTGATATCAGATGCCTTGTTGTGGAAAAATCATGTTTTATTACCTTATGTAAATGACCTCTTCCAGGCTCTGGGCGGATGTTGTCTGGACTAAGGGGTTAGGGAGGTGACAGAATAAAATAGAAATTGTCTCTATGTGCTATGTGCACCACAATATATTTAGTCTTTCCTATCTTTCAACGTTGGAAGGCATCAATATTTTCTCACTTAGATAATGGAAACAGCGTATAGAACAAAATCTCTCTAAATTTAGTGTTTTATTTCAGAGGCTAGTCCCAATCAGACTGCTGTTGGTTTGGTAATCAAATCTTTGAGTGGGAGACACAAATCATGATTTTCACCAGGCCGCTTGCCTATCAGTATGTACTTTACTGCAGGTTTTCTGCATATTGGATTCATTGCATTTTAACTCTTCATTTCATTGCTGTCTACCTGATACTGCACAATCATAAGCATTACTGGTCTTTAATCACTAGCAAAACATATTATTACGGTATTAATATTTTAAATATTCTACATTATTACTGTACCAACAGTACATAAGATGTACCATAGTTAACAATGCAGAAATGTCTACTATACCTATCCCAATACTATGCCTAACATTAAGGGCACTGGTCTGTATTATAATTAGCATAACACAAATAAAAGGAACAATTATATGTGTACTCCTAGCATATTCTAAATGCACACGGATGAGGATTGTCTATGGCGCCAGTCACACATATTCATAAAGTGCATCATGCTAGCTTACAGCCTATTGGTCATGGCCATACTATTAGATTAGGTATGCTGGCCAGTAATCTATAAGTGAACCCTACAGCGACAGACATTAAAATACCCCTCACTAACAGTACAGGGCTTGGCATAAGGGGAAAAAATACATGAAGCGGTGGTTAATATTTTGGCCAAAATATGCAAGCTCACAACCTCAGTCAAGGGTCTTCATTGTCTTGTGATACATGTATCTGTGTGACTGGCACCCTAAACAAGCCTTATACATGTGCATTCAGGCAATCACCCACTCCATAAATGATTGGTGTGTATGTGGTGTTTCTTCAGTATTTTTCACCTGTCCTGCCTCCAACTTTTATCATGGAGGCTTGCTGCATCCTGCAGTGCATTAGTATTGTGACCTAGTAATGGTAAGTATGGCTGCTTTTTTTCTGTGATGCTTTTATTGAATGTGATGTCTTTTTTAGTGAATTGCTTTTATTTTAGTGTAATGGTAAGTATGGCTGCTTTTTTTCTGTGATGCTTTTATTGGATGTGATGTCTTTTTTAGTGAATTGCTTTTATTTTAGTGTATGTAGTCGCAAGACAATATGAAGCCTTGATGCAGGTTGCAAGCTTGTGTATTTTGGCTAAAATATCAACCAATACCTAATGTAAAATTCAACCTAGGTAATGGCCTGGAATCAGCGCCGGCTCCAGGTTTTTCTGGGCCCCGGGCGAAAGAGTCTCAGTGGACCCCTTTAACACATACCACGATTCATGATGCAGAGATACGGCGGAGAAATATATATATATAGTACAATGCAAAGATTTCACTTCTTATATTACATGAGCGATATCTATTGTAAATTCCACAATAGCTCAGAAACCGGTGAATCGCTCCATACAGAATAATGGCCCTCATAAAATGCTCCATACGGAATACTGGCCCCCATATAACACTTCATACGGAATACTGGCCCCCATATAAGGCTCCATACGGAATACTGGCCCCCATATAATGCTCCATACGGAATACTGGCCCCCATATAAGGTTCCATACGGAATACTGGCCCCCATATAAGGCTCCATACAGAATACTGGCCCCCATATAAGGCCCTATACTGAATACTGGCCCCCATATAAGGCCCCATATGGAATACTGGCCCCCATATAAGGCTCCATAAGGAATACTGGCCCCCATATAAGGCTCCATACGGAATACTGGCCCCCATATAAGGCTCCATACGGAATACTGGCCTCCATATAAGGCTCCATACGGAATACTGGCCCCCATATAAGGCTCCATACAGAATACTGGCCCCCATATAACGCTCCATACAGGATACTGGTCCCCTTATAAAGCTCCATACAGGATACTTGCCCAAATATAACGCTCCATACAGGATACTGGTCCCCTTATAAAACTCCATACAGGATACTGGCCCCCATATAACGCTCCATACAGGATACCGGTCCCCTTATAATGCTCCATACAGGATACTGGCCCCCATATAATGCTGCGTGCAAGCTGTTACCCCCCACATAATGCCCCATACAGGCCCCCCCCTTTTAATGCTCCATGCAGGCTGTTACCCCCCACATAATGCCCCATACAGGCTGCCCCCCCCATATAATGCTCCATGCAGGCTGTTCTCCCCCACATAATGCACTAAGCAGGCTGCCCCCCCTCTTTATAATGCCCCATGCAGGCTGTTCCCCACCTTATAATGCCCCATGCAGGATGTCACCCCCCCTCATTATATAATGCCCCATGCAGGATGTCCCCCCTTCTCTTTATACTGCCCCATGCCTCCATACATTAAAAAGAAAAAATCAAATACTCACCTCCCTTCTCCTCACCTGCTACCTGCTGCCCGCTGCCCGCTGCTCGGGTCGGGACTCCAGCGTTGTCGGCGTCTTCCCGCTCAGCGCTACCTGTGAAGGCTCAGGGGAGGGCGCGGTGTAAAGACGTCACCGCACCCTCTGACCTGAGACGTCACAGGGAGCGCGCACCAGGAAGACAGCAGATCTGCGGAGGCACGGGGAGAGGTAAGTATCCGGCTGCTGGGGCCCTGAGCAAGCGGCGGAGAAGGGCGGGCGCTGACACCGCTCTCCTCCGCCCATAGCCCAGCGGGGTGCGCGACCGCCAGTGGGCCCCTCTGCCTGCTCAGGGCCCCGGCATTTGCCCGGGTGCGCCGGGTGCTGACGCCGGCCCTGCCTGGAATCAAATGGCACTTCATTTCATACATCAACCTCCAAGGAGCCTAATGTACTTGTTAATCTTTTGTAGGATGCAGCCAAGCCTTGTATCATTAGTGGGGAGTATTAGGGTGTCTGTCTCTGTGGGGAGCACTTTTAGAGCGCTGGGCAGCCCACCCAATCTAATAGTATGGGAATGACAAATACCGTAAGCTGAAAGCTGGCATGGTGCATTTGGAATTCTAAGCAACCACCCCTTCATAATTTGTAGATGTGTGTATGTGGTTGTTTTATCAGTATTTTGCACCTGTGCTGCCCTTGCATTTTATTATGGGGGCCTGTAGCATCCTGCAATGCTGTAGTATTCGGACCATGTGTAAGGAGGCATGGCAGAGGCGAGGAGTTTGATCAGGACTTTGGGGGCAGTGTTGTCAGGGAAACGAGCTGAGGATAGAAACAGCAGATGTGCAAGTTCTGAGGTGATTCTGATGCCGAAGAGAGAGACAGGAGGAGCAACAGCAGCGTCTGGAGCTCGTGTCAGGAAGAAAGGAGCTGCGTATTCGCCCAGCCCAGACGTCGACTGTCAAGCCCCGAAGACCCGTGCGACGCCAGTCAAGGTTCCCAGACTAGACATCGACAGTCAAGCCCCAAAGACTTGAGCGATGCCAGCCAAGGTTCCCAGCCCAAACATAAGCGGTCAAGCCCCGAAGACCCGAGCGATGCCAGTCAATTTTCCCAGCCCTGACGTTGACAGTCAAGCCCCGAAGACCCGAGCGATGCCAGTCAAGGTTCCCAGCCCAGACATCGACAGTCAAGCACCGAAGACCCGAGCAATGCCAGTCAAGGATCCCAGTCCAGACATCGATGGTCAAGCTCGATGACCCAAGCGATGCCAGTCAAAGTTCACAGCCCAGATATCGACGGTCAATCCCTGAAGACCCGAGGGATGCCAGTCAAGGTTCCCAGCCCAGACATCGATGGTCAAGCCTCGAAGACCCAAGCGATGCCAGTCAAGGCTCCCAGCCCAGACATTGACGGTAAATCCCTAAAGACCCGAGGGATGCCAGTCAAAGTTCCCAGCCCACACATCGACGGTCAAGCCCCGAAGACTAGTGTTGAGCCACCCCCGTAGTGTTCGAGTTCGGTTCGGTTCGTCGAACACCCGTGTGTTCGCCGAACTGTTCGTCGAACTGTTCGTCGAACACCTTCGAACACCGTTAAAACCAATGGCAGGCAAACAAAAACACATAGAAACACATAGAAAACACCTTCAAAGGTGTCCAAAAGCTGACAAACTGCTCAGAAGACACAACTAACACATGGAAAAGTGACAAGTACATATAGTCATGCGAAAATAAAAGAGGTGGAGGAGTAAAAGGAGGGGGAGACACAGATATAGGCATGTCATGCCCTTCTAAAATCCAAAAAGTGAGAAGCCGACACGGCCAGTCCGCTCCTGCCCGTGCCACCTCCGTGTCGCCGGGTTTGTGCCAGAGCCGCGGTGAACCCTGATGGCCAGCCCCCCTCTCCCAATACTGGTGCCTGTCCGCTGGTGGGTCGAGCGAGCCCCCCTGTGGTGGAGGCAGCTCTAAGCTTTTTAATTTAAATTGTCTCTCTAATTTGAATGAATACACTTTAAATCCATTTACAAGGATCTATTGGAGGGCAAGTCTCATGCCAGCAGCCGCGTAATTCCAGCTCCAGTAGCATCCACTAAAGCTGCTGCAGTTAAAAAGCTTTTATAAGGATCGAGCTCGGCTGTCCACCGCAAGGCATCCTACTGCCAGTCCCAGCCCCTATGCCTTGGGGTGCCTCCTGATGCTCTTCACTGAGTATCCCATGGTCCCGAAGCATTTCCTTTGAAAAAATTAAGTGTCTAAACTACAGGTGGTGTAGCTTGCTTAACAGCCGGGATAATCCGCTGACTAGCAGACACTGCTACTAGGCACAAAGTATTTCCTGGGCTAGATGCAGTTAAAAATTTGTAATTAGATACTCTCGTTGGATGCTGAGAAAGCATTCCATAGAGTCTCCTGGCACGCCATATATGATTCTCTTAAAAAGCTTGGGGTAGGGGTCTAGGGGACCCTTTTATAGCCAAAATCACGGCCCTGTATCGCAATACGTCACCTAGGCTGAAGATAAATGGAACTGTAGCACCCTGAGGGCTCGGTTGCTACAGACGTATTGCACCTCACCCAGAGGTGTGATATCTCACTCTCAGGTAAGGATGGAGTGTGGATCAGGACCCGACACCTGCATGCATTACACCACATTGGCGTGGGGCAGGGCGACCAATATGCCTCTGAGATGGGCACGACAGTCCCTGTCCCTGGCTGGAGTGGGGGGAGGGAACACTGAGGAAGGGGAACCCTGTAGTGCAGGAGCAGGGAGGAAGCAGTTCCTGGGTGCATTGAGAAGGGAGTATAAAAGGTGGGCACCATCTTAGTTCAGTGCAGAGAAGTCTGAGCAGAAGTGGCAGGGAGCAGGGGCTCTGCATGAGCTCTGCTCCGGAGGCGGGCCTAGTAACAGAGGCCCAGGCCTGGAAGAGGGAGAAGGCAGGAAGAGGAGCGGAGAAGGCTCCAGGAACGAGGAATGAAGGGATCCCAGGGGTGCGGACGGGCGAGTCGCCACCGCACGCCCGAATCCACCTGCGTGGAGGGGTCAGGCCAAAGGGGGAGACCGGTCCCCGAACTAGTGGAGGCAGGAAACGACCCTCAGCTAGAAACCGGAGGCTCTGACATTTTATGTGGTGCAGCCCCTCGCTACACCCGCTAGGAAGGCACCACATAGGGTCAGGGAAACTGGCGCCAAGTTTACCAAGAGGAGGCCCGAGGCAGCCGGACAGAAGTGTTGGTAAGAAAGGCCAGACAAAGGACACACAAAGGGGGTCCTGTGAAGTGCTCCAAAGTTATCTGGGAGTTGTCTGAGCCCCTCACCTGGTGAGCACAGTACGACGTGGGCAGCCGTTACCTGCAGACGTGGTCTGGATAATAAGAACTGTGAGTAAAGGCCCTGGACTGCATCACTGACTCCGTGTCGTTACTGCTGCTGCCCTGCACCATCACCCCCATCCTCCGCATACACTGCCATGAGGCTATACTCCTCCCGTGGGGAGTTATGCTACGCTCTGCTGCACCCACAACACCAGCCTCAGCGGTCTGCCCTGTAGCGGCGGTTCACTCTGACCGCAATCCACGGGTGGCGTAGTCGGACATTTAAACATCAAAACCACATAAATAGGACCGCCCTGAGCCACGGAACCGGGTCGCCGCCACGAAGACTACAACCACCAGCATCCACCAAAAAGGGTCCGGCTCCGGGTGTCCCTAGGCCCAGGGGGTGCGTCAGAACATTTTCATCACCTTTCACAATCACCAATGGGACAAGGCAGGGATGTCCTCTGTCCCCTCTCTTATACATCCTAGTGACGGAGCACCTGCTCTCATCAATTCGCCATAACCCCAATATTAGGTGGATTGAGGTGGGTGGCACTGAGTACAAGTGCTCTCTATTTGCTGATGATGTCCTAGTATATATCACTCAATCACATATATCCATCCCTGCTGTTATGGCTGAAATAGATCACTTTGTTACATGGTAAAATTTTAAAATCAATGCAGCGAAGTCTGAGGCCCTCGATGTCTCCCTCCCCAAATCCATATAGGATTCCATCCAGTCCAACTTTCCCTTTGCCTGGCCCTCACAGGGTATCAAATACTTAGGAATTCCTATTCATAGAGACCTCTCCCATCTATGTTATCTTAATTTTTGGCCCTTTATTGAACAATTCCATACAGACCACGGTTGGCAAGTTAGAACTGTAAGATTCACTACGTGAACCACTGGTGTTTTGTGGAAAAGCACATGTACACTGCGTTCCAAATTATTATGCAAAAAGTGTTTAGGAGTGATAAGGGAAGAATATGTTTGTTTGTCAGTTAAACTCATTGATGGTGATGTGTGTCAGGGCTCTTTATATCACTGTAAGCAATTGCAGACACCTGTGCTAATTAGTTTGGCAGGTGTATCCAATGAAAGGCAAGACTACTTAAGAAGGCTCTCTCACATTATTAAGCAGCCTACATTTTCTGCCAAAATGGGAAAGAAAAAGGATGTGTCGGCTGCTGAGAAGCAACAAATTGTGGAGTGTATAGGTCAAGGCATGACTACAATCAACATTGTGCGATGATCAGGATGAAGTGTCTTGGCAATCAAGAAGTATGTAGCTGATTCACAGTACACACGTGTGCGTGCTGATAAGGGCAAATTGAGGACTCTTTCCTACAGGCAATTACGTCAGGTTAAAAGAGCAGCGGCAAGAAAGCCTTGTCATAGCAGCAGACAAGTTTTTGAAGCTGCTGGTGCCTCCAACGTCCCCCGAACAACAAGATGAAGGGTCCTTCAGAGGTTTGCAGCTGTGCAAACGCCATCCTGTCGACCTCCTCTATCCACTTCACACAAGCAGAAATGGCTCCAGTGGGCCAAACATTACATGAAGACTGATTTCAAAACTGTTTTGTTCACGGATGAGTGCCGTGCAGCGCTCGATGGTCCAGATGGATGGAGTGGAGGATAGCTGGTTAATGGACACCCCACGCAAACACGGCTACAGCGCCAACAAGGAGGAGGTGGAGTAATGTTTTGGGCTGGAATCATGGGGAGAGAGATTGTCGGCCCCTTTAGGATCCCTGAAGGCGCTAAAGATGAACTCCATAATGTATGTGGATTTTCTCAAACAGCACTTCCTGCCATGGTTCAAGAAGAAGAACCGTGTATTTCACAGCAAGATCATTTTTCTGCATGATAATGCACCATCTCATGCTGCACATAAAACATCTGCATCTCTGGCTGATATGGGCATAAAAGGGGACAAACTTATGGTGTGACCCCCATGCTCCCCTGACCTCTACCCCATTCAGAACCTTTGGAGCATCATTAAAAGGAGTGTCTATGATGGCGGGAGGCAGTTCACATCTAAGCAACAGCTCTGGGAGGGTATTCTGTCCTCATGCAAAACAATTGAAGCAGAAACCATCCAAAACCTGACAAATTCAATGGACGAGAGAGTTCAGAAGCTCCTTTCGAACAAGGGGTCCTATGTGAAAATGTAACCTCACCTAGAATAAAGTTTTGAGTTGAAAACTGTTTGATTTCAGTTTCAACAACCTGCTAATGCTTATAATTTCAAAAATGACCATTTTTTTGGTCTTTATTAAAATGAAAAGGTTGATCGAAAAGTTTGGGGGATCTAAGAGTGTGGCAACCCAGTAGTCATGATTACTTCGAATTCTGACAATATGAGGGTCATGCTGCAGGTAGTGCAGCAAGAAGGCACTTATGTGTCTTGCGTATCTTGGAGCCCCAAAATTATTTTCCGGGCTAGATGCAGCTAAAAATTATTTTTAATTTTAAATCCGGTGGAGCTTATTATAGATGGCCTAATAGGATCAGTGCTGCACACTGCTACAAAGCCCAAATTATTTTCCAGTCAAGATACAGATAAACATGATTAGTAATTTGAAAGCTTAAAACGGTTGGTAGGGTGATTTTAACCAATCATCAAGCTTTTACTCTCCCCAGGATGACACAGGGGTAGAAAAGTCGTTTCGGATCCATGATTTGTTCATCTTTATGAACGTGAGTCTGTCTACATTATCAGTGGAGAGCCGCGTGCGCTTATCTGTCAGCACACCACCAGAAGCGCTGAACACACGTTCAGACAGAACGCTGGCTGCGGGGCATGACAAGATCTCCAAGGCGTAAGTGGCTAGCTCCGGCCATTTATCCAGATTGGAAGCCCAAAAAGAGCAAGGGTCCAGTGACACAGTCGTGGCTTCAATGTTTACTTGGAGATACTCCTGTACCATCGTTTCTAGGCGTTGACTATGTGTCAGACTTCTTGTCTCCTGTGGCCTTGCAAAGGATGGGCTAAAAAAGTGGTGAAATGATTCCGAAAAATTGATGTTACCAGCAGATACTGTGGTTCTGTTACGGTTCGAGTGCTGAACACTTGACGGTCCCACGGTTGGCAAGTTGGAACTGTGAGATTCACTACGTGCACCACTGGTATTTTGTGGAAAAGCACATGTAAGATTCTGCAACAGTCTCTGCTGATACTCCTGCATGCGTGCATCCCTTTCTATGGCAGGAATAATTTCTGCAAATTTACTTTTGTACCGGGGATCTAACAGTGTGGCAACCCAGTAGTCAGGATTATTTCTAATTCTCACAATTCGAGGGTCATGTTGCAGGTAGTGCAGCAAGAAGGCACTCATGTGTGTTGCGCATCCAGGAGCACCAAGTCCCTGTTGTGTTGGTGGCGAGGTAACAATCATGCTTCCTTCCTCTGTCCTCTCCCCCCAACCTCGCACAACAGAAATGTGATCAAGGTCTCCCTCATCTGATGAGTCTTCCATCAGTTCGTCCTCCACTTCTTCCTGGGCTCCTGCACCTTCCTCACTAGTTTGGCTGCTACCATGCTCCCTGGTAAAACCATCTCCCCCACCCTCACATGCCTGCCGCCTTGGTGCTGCCGACCGTCTGGACCTTGCAGATGTTAGCCCTTCCGCATACAACTCCTCCTCCTCTACTTCCTCCACCTCCTCTTGTGCCACCACCTGACTCCGAATTCTGTTTAACATGTGCTCCAGCATGTAAATCACCGGAATAGTCATGCTGATAATGGCATCGTCAGCACTAAACATCTTCGTCGCCATTTCAAAACTGTGCAGAAGGGTGCATAGGTCCCTGATCTGAGACCACACCTCCAGCGTGATTTGCCCCACCTCTGAATCTCGTTGGCCAGGCTATACGTCAGAACGTATTGCACCAGGGCTTGTCGGTGCTGCCACAGTCGCTGCAACATGTGCAGAGTTGAATTCCACCGGGTAGGCACATCGCATTTTAGCCGGTGAAGTGGCAGGCCCAACGACTTCTGTAGAGATGTAAGTCGCTGAGCTGCGGGATGCGAACGGCGGAAGTGAGCACACAGCGACCGTGCCCTCTGCAGAAGGCCATCTAGTCTGAGATAGTGGGCTAAAAATTGCTGGACAACCAGGTTCAACACGTGAGCCATACAAGGCACGTGTGTGACATTGCCCCGGCGAAGGGCCGCACCCAGGTTTGCAGCATTGTCGCACACGGCCTTACCTGGTTTCAGGTCCAGTGGAGACAACCATTCATGAAATTGGTTCTCCAGAGCTGACCACAACTCCTCAGCTGTGTGACTCACATTTCCCAGACATTTCAAAGTAAAAACCGCCTGATGACGTTGAGCCCTACTGCCAGCATAGTAAGGAGGTGTGCAGGATCCCTTCTGCGCAGTTAGAAAGCTTGTGGCATGACCAGACAGGCTTTGGGTGCAGGTGGAAGACTGAGAGGAGGTTGAGGAGGCAGAAGCAGTGGAGGAACTTTGACATAAAGAGGATTGACGCACAACTCGTGGGGACGGCAAGACTTGGACAGCAGCCCCTTGTCCTGCTGTCACCATAGTTACCCAGTGCCCAGTCAGCGACATGTAACGCCCCTGTCCATGCCTATTCGTCCAAGTGTCTGTGGTGAAATGCACCCTGTCACACACAGAGTTTCTCAAAGAAGCGGTGATGTTGTGTGCGACATGCTGGTGGAGCGCAGGCGCACCTTTCTTTGAGAAGTAGTGCCGACTGGGCATCTGGTACTGGGGCACTGCGACGGACATAAGGTCTCGAAAATCCTCTGTGTCCACCAGGCGGAAAGGCAGCATTTCTGTAGCCAAGAGCTTGCAGATGGTGAAATTCAACCTCTTAGCTTTCTTATGGCTAGGAGGAAATGGTCTTTTACTTGTCCACATCTGAGGGACCGAGGGCTGGCTATTGTGCTTAGACGGGGTTGATAAGGGTGTCCCCGGCAAACTGCCGGTCTGTGAGGAAGATGCAGGCGGACATGTTAGGTTGCCTTGATCCAAAGGTGGTGCTATCGATGTCGGACAGCGCTCAACACCAGCTGGTGTTACCACCTCCAAAGAAAATGATGACCTGCCAATCACGCTGGCTGTTGCGGGTAAAGAGGTGGCAGGTCTGCGCCCCAAAACAGGTGTGACTGCTGTCCCCCCAGTCACAGAGGATGAAGAGGCCGCGGATGCACAAGATATGGCAGACGGTGGTTGGCCCGGCCGGCTAGGCCGCATTGTAGCACACTGAGCTTCCCACTGCAACTTATGCTTCATGTCCATGTGCCGGTTCATGCATGAAGTACTCAAACTATGTATTTTTTGGCCTCTACTTAGCTTTTGCTGACAAATGTTACAGATAACACGAGTTGGGTCATCTTTATCGATCTGAAAAAATGCCCAGGCTATGCAAGGCTTAGCACCCATGCGACCTGAAGAGCCACCATGACTTGTGGTGAGAGGCAGAGTTGTGTTTGAGGATGCAGTTGTTGATGTGCTTCCAGTACTACGTATCTGTCCAGGAAGGCGCAACCTGACCTCGTCGTCACTAGCATCTTCCTCCACCTCCTCTGCTGACCTCATCTCTTGGCTGACTGTGGGTTGACAGTAAGTGGGATCTCCAACCTCATCATCATCACCCTGTGTGTTATCACACCCGTCGTCCTCAGAGCCAACCTGTTCCTGCCCTGACAAAAAACTAAAGTTGTCGCTCCAATCAGGTATTTGAGTCTTATCATCGTCTTCCTCATTGTCTCCACCAACAGGAGTTACAGTTTGGGAATGAGGGTCTACATTATGGTCAGAACCTTCTGCGTCTGGTCCTGGATCCGACTCATAAAGATTCTGCGCATCAGTGCAGATCATTTCCTCGTCTGGATTCACAGAAGCGCTGGAGTCGACCTCTGATTCCCAGGCTATAGTATGAGTAAACAGCTCTGCAGACTCAACCATCTGTTCTACCTCATACTCAGACGGGCAGCTGGAGATTTGGGAGCTGTGAGGAAGCAAGTGCGATTTGGGTGACACCTTTGAGTATATGTGATGTTGAAGTTGATGTGGAGGAGAGCCCACTTAAAGTAGCACTTGATATCCGTTGAAGCACCTGCTGTTTTTGTGCCTCATCTGGAATTTGTAGCGATTGGCGTGGCCGTAAGAAAGGGATCTTATCACATTGTCCGCTAAAAGAAGTAGACATTTTAGTTTGGCTGGAAGATGGTCTTTCTTCTGCAGATGTTACTGTTGCTTTAACACCTACCCCACGGACACAACCTTTTTTCCCCTCCCAACACGCCTATTACCCTTTCCACCAGCAGCAGGCCTTTTTCCACTCATTTTGGTGGTTAACTAATTCACAACTCTGGAGTTGTTTGCACAAAAAAACAATGGATGGTAACCGAGCAGAGCTGAGTGGCCAAACTGTGGTATTAGGCCAAAACTATTGGCTGGGTTAGATGCAGAAAAAAATTATATTCAATTTGCAACCTGATGGAGGTCAGTATAGATGGACTAATACAACAAGTCCCACACACAGCTAGAAGCCCAATATTTTTTCAGAGGTAGATGCAGAAAAAAATATATTCAGTTTGCAACCTGATGGAGGTCAGTATAGATGGACTAATACAACAAGTCCCACACACAGCTAGAAGCCCAAATATTTTTTCAGAGGTACTGTAGATGCAGATAAAAATTATTTTTAATTTGCAACCTGATGGAGGTCAGTATAGATGGACTAATAGAGAAAGTCCAACACACTGCTAGAAGGCCAAATATTTTTTCAGAGCTAGATGCAGAAAAAAATTAGATTCAGTTTGCAACCTGATGGAGGTCTGTATAGATGGATTAATAGAACAAGACCCACACACAGCTAGAAGCCCAATATTTTTTCCGAGGTAGATGCAGGAAAAAATATATTCAGTTTGCAAACTGATGGAGGTCAGTATAGATGGACTAATACAACAAGTCCCACACACAGCTAGAAGCCCAATATTTTTTCAGAGGTAGATGCAGAAAAAAATATATTCAGTTTGCAACCTGATGGAGGTCAGTATAGATGGACTATTACAACAAGTCCCACACACAGCTAGAAGCCCAATATTTTTTCAGAGGTAGATGCAGAAAAAAATATATTCAGTTTGCATCCTGATGGAGGTCAGTATAGATGGACTAATACAACAAGTCCCACACACAGCTAGAAGCCCAAATATTTTTTCAGAGGTACTGTAGATGCAGATAAAAATTATTTTTAATTTGCAACCTGATGGAGGTCAGTATAGATGGACTAATAGAGAAAGTCCGACACACTACTAGAAGGCCAAATATTTTTTCAGAGCTAGATGCAGAAAAAAATTATATTCAGTTTGCAACCTGATGGAGGTCAGTATTGATGGATTAATAGAACAAGACCCACACACAGCTAGAAGCCCAATATTTTTTCAGAGGTAGATGCAGAAAAAAATATATTCAGTTTGCAACCTGATGGAGGTCAGTATAGATGGACTAATACAACAAGTCCCACACACAGCTAGAAGCCCAAATATTTTTTCAGAGGTACTGTAGATGCAGATAAAAATTATTTTTAATTTGCAACCTGATGGAGGTCAGTATAGATGGACTAATAGAGAAAGTCCAACACACTGCTAGAAGGCCAAATATTTTTTCAGAGCTAGATGCAGAAAAAAATTAGATTCAGTTTGCAACCTGATGGAGGTCTGTATAGATGGATTAATAGAACAAGACCCACACACAGCTAGAAGCCCAATATTTTTTCCGAGGTAGATGCAGAAAAAAATATATTCAGTTTGCAAACTGATGGAGGTCAGTATAGATGGACTAATACAACAAGTCCCACACACAGCTAGAAGCCCAATATTTTTTCAGAGGTAGATGCAGAAAAAAATATATTCAGTTTGCAACCTGATGGAGGTCAGTATAGATGGACTATTACAACAAGTCCCACACACAGCTAGAAGCCCAATATTTTTTCAGAGGTAGATGCAGAAAAAAATATATTCAGTTTGCATCCTGATGGAGGTCAGTATAGATGGACTAATACAACAAGTCCCACACACAGCTAGAAGCCCAAATATTTTTTCAGAGGTACTGTAGATGCAGATAAAAATTATTTTTAATTTGCAACCTGATGGAGGTCAGTATAGATGGACTAATAGAGAAAGTCCGACACACTACTAGAAGGCCAAATATTTTTTCAGAGCTAGATGCAGAAAAAAATTATATTCAGTTTGCAACCTGATGGAGGTCAGTATTGATGGATTAATAGAACAAGACCCACACACAGCTAGAAGCCCAATATTTTTTCAGAGGTAGATGCAGAAAAAAATATATTCAGTTTGCAACCTGATGGAGGTCAGTATAGATGGACTAACAGAGAAAGTCCCACACACTACTAGAAGGCCAAATATTTTTTCAGAGCTAGATGCAGAAAAAAATTATATTCAGTTTGCAACCTGATGGAGGTCTGTATAGATGGATTAATAGAACAAGACCCACACACAGCTAGAAGCCCAATATTTTTTCAGAGGTAGATGCAGAAAAAAATATATTCAGTTTGCAACCTGATGGAGGTCAGTATAGATGGACTAATACAACAAGTCCCACACACAGCTAGAAGCCCAAATATTTTTTCAGAGGTACTGTAGATGCAGATAAAAATTATTTTGAATTTGCAACCTGATGGAGGTCAGTATAGATGGACTAATAGAGAAAGTCCGACACACTTCTAGAAGGCCAAATATTTTTTCGGAGGTACTGTAGATGCAGATAAAAATTATTTTTAATTTGCAACCTGATGGAGGTCAGTATAGATGGACTAATAGAGAAAGTCCAACACACTGCTAGAAGGCCAAATATTTTTTCAGAGCTAGATGCAGAAAAAAATTAGATTCAGTTTGCAACCTGATGGAGGTCTGTATAGATGGATTAATAGAACAAGACCCACACACAGCTAGAAGCCCAATATTTTTTCCGAGGTAGATGCAGGAAAAAATATATTCAGTTTGCAAACTGATGGAGGTCAGTATAGATGGACTAATACAACAAGTCCCACACACAGCTAGAAGCCCAATATTTTTTCAGAGGTAGATGCAGAAAAAAATATATTCAGTTTGCAACCTGATGGAGGTCAGTATAGATGGACTATTACAACAAGTCCCACACACAGCTAGAAGCCCAATATTTTTTCAGAGGTAGATGCAGAAAAAAATATATTCAGTTTGCATCCTGATGGAGGTCAGTATAGATGGACTAATACAACAAGTCCCACACACAGCTAGAAGCCCAAATATTTTTTCAGAGGTACTGTAGATGCAGATAAAAATTATTTTTAATTTGCAACCTGATGGAGGTCAGTATAGATGGACTAATAGAGAAAGTCCGACACACTACTAGAAGGCCAAATATTTTTTCAGAGCTAGATGCAGAAAAAAATTATATTCAGTTTGCAACCTGATGGAGGTCAGTATTGATGGATTAATAGAACAAGACCCACACACAGCTAGAAGCCCAATATTTTTTCAGAGGTAGATGCAGAAAAAAATATATTCAGTTTGCAACCTGATGGAGGTCAGTATAGATGGACTAATACAACAAGTCCCACACACAGCTAGAAGCCCAAATATTTTTTCAGAGGTACTGTAGATGCAGATAAAAATTATTTTTAATTTGCAACCTGATGGAGGTCAGTATAGATGGACTAATAGAGAAAGTCCAACACACTGCTAGAAGGCCAAATATTTTTTCAGAGCTAGATGCAGAAAAAAATTAGATTCAGTTTGCAACCTGATGGAGGTCTGTATAGATGGATTAATAGAACAAGACCCACACACAGCTAGAAGCCCAATATTTTTTCCGAGGTAGATGCAGAAAAAAATATATTCAGTTTGCAAACTGATGGAGGTCAGTATAGATGGACTAATACAACAAGTCCCACACACAGCTAGAAGCCCAATATTTTTTCAGAGGTAGATGCAGAAAAAAATATATTCAGTTTGCAAATTGATGGAGGTCAGTATAGATGGACTATTACAACAAGTCCCACACACAGCTAGAAGCCCAATATTTTTTCAGAGGTAGATGCAGAAAAAAATATATTCAGTTTGCATCCTGATGGAGGTCAGTATAGATGGACTAATACAACAAGTCCCACACACAGCTAGAAGCCCAAATATTTTTTCAGAGGTACTGTAGATGCAGATAAAAATTATTTTTTATTTGCAACCTGATGGAGGTCAGTATAGATGGACTAATAGAGAAAGTCCGACACACTACTAGAAGGCCAAATATTTTTTCAGAGCTAGATGCAGAAAAAAATTATATTCAGTTTGCAACCTGATGGAGGTCAGTATTGATGGATTAATAGAACAAGACCCACACACAGCTAGAAGCCCAATATTTTTTCAGAGGTAGATGCAGAAAAAAATATATTCAGTTTGCAACCTGATGGAGGTCAGTATAGATGGACTAACAGAGAAAGTCCCACACACTACTAGAAGGCCAAATATTTTTTCAGAGCTAGATGCAGAAAAAAATTATATTCAGTTTGCAACCTGATGGAGGTCTGTATAGATGGATTAATAGAACAAGACCCACACACAGCTAGAAGCCCAATATTTTTTCAGAGGTAGATGCAGAAAAAAATATATTCAGTTTGCAACCTGATGGAGGTCAGTATAGATGGACTAATACAACAAGTCCCACACACAGCTAGAAGCCCAAATATTTTTTCAGAGGTACTGTAGATGCAGATAAAAATTATTTTGAATTTGCAACCTGATGGAGGTCAGTATAGATGGACTAATAGAGAAAGTCCGACACACTTCTAGAAGGCCAAATATTTTTTCGGAGGTACTGTAGATGCAGATAAAAATTATTTTTAATTTGCAACCTGATGGAGGTCAGTATAGATGGTCTAATAGAGAAAGTCCGATACACTACTAGAAGGCCAAATATTTTTTCAGAGCTAGATGCAGAAAAAAATTATATTCAGTTTGCAACCTGATGGAGGTCAGTATAGATGGACTAATACAACAAGTCCCACACACAGCTAGAAGCCCAATATTTTTTCAAAGGTAGATGCAGAAAAAAATATATTCAGTTTGCAACCTGATGGAGGTCAGTATAGATGGACTAATACAACAAGTCCCACACACAGCTAGAAGCCCAATATTTTTTCAGAGGTAGATGCAGAAAAAAATATATTCAGTTTGCAACCTGATGGAGGTCTGTATAGATGGATTAATAGAACAAGACCCACACCCAGCTAGAAGCCCAATATTTTTTCAGAGGTAGATGCAGAAAAAAATATATTCAGTTTGCAATCTGATGGAGGTCAGTATAGATGGACTAATACAACAAGTCCCACACACAGCTAGAAGCCCAAATATTTTTTCAGAGGTACTGTAGATGCAGATAAAAATTATTTTGAATTTGCAACCTGATGGAGGTCAGTATAGATGGACTAATAGAGAAAGTCCGACACACTGCTAGAAGGCCAAATATTTTTTCAGAGGTACTGTAGATGCAGATAAAAATTATTTTTAATTTGCAACCTGATGGAGGTCAGTATAGATGGACTAATAGAGAAAGTCCGACACACTACTAGAAGGCCAAATATTTTTTCAGAACTAGATGCAGAAAAAATTATATTCAGTTTGCAACCTGATGGAGGTCAGTATAGATGGACTAATACAACAAGTCCCACACACAGCTAGAAGCCCAATATTTTTTCAGAGGTAGATGCAGAAAAAAATATATTCAGTTTGCAACCTGATGGAGGTCAGTATAGATGGACTAATACAACAAGTCCCACACACAGCTAGAAGCCCAATATTTTTTCAGTGGTAGATGCAGAAAAAAATATATTCAGTTTGCAACCTGATGGAGGTCAGTATAGATGGCCTAATACAACAAGTCCCACACACAGCTAGAAGCCCAAATATTTTTTCAGAGGTACTGTAGATGCAGATAAAAATTATTTTGAATTTGCAACCTGATGGAGGTCAGTATAGATGGACTAATAGAGAAAGTCCGACACACTGCTAGAAGGCCAAATATTTTTTCAGAGCTAGATGCAGAAAAAAATTAGATTCAGTTTGCAACCTGATGGAGGTCAGTATAGATGGACTAATAGAATGATGCTATGCCCAAAAGATTTTACTTCACTAGGTGCAGTAAAAAAATTGGTATTCTATACACAGGTGGTATATCTTGCAACACAGATAGGCTACTCCACTGACTAACACACTCTGCAATAGGCCAAAAAGGATTAGCTTTGCTAGATTCAGCCAAATGCTGTGAAAAAAACTTGCACAGCACTGGCACAGACCTGCCTGGCAAAAACTGATAGGAACTGATGTAACCTAGTCCTGAAAAGGACTCCAATTACAATTAGTCTTTACTCCCACAACCTATCTATTTAAGAGCACAGACCTGCCTGATAAAAGTCGTAGGAAATGCTGTAACCTAGTCCTTAAAAGGACTGCAATCACAACTATTCCCTACTCCCAAGCTATCTGTATATTTGTGCGAAAATTGGCTTGAAATTAACAAGGTATAGCGCACACAGCAACAGCGGTGCCGTCTAACACGCAGCTGCAGCAGTGAGAAAATGGTGGCGACGGGGAAAATGGCTTGGTCTTATAGGGCAAGGACATGTGACATACACTGCCAATGACACATGCCCTTGCTTGTGTGAAAAAAAGCACTTCGCTCCGTGTGTGCGCTGCTGATAGGCTGACAGATTGCACCTCCCCACTGTAAATGCGGGAAAGAGAAAAAAAAATGGAGATCTTCATTGTTCCTGCAGAGATCCATCCCCTGCCCCTCCCCCCACCCCGCTGTACACTCAAATTGCGTATTAACTTTAATTTTCATCATTACTGAGAAAAAATCCAGTTATGATTTTGGTGCACGAACAGTTATCGAACATAACCTCGAACAGCCGAATTTTTCTCAAATTGTTCGTGTTCGCCGAACGGCTCGAACACCGCCCAAAACAGCTCGAATTTGAGATTGGCGAACAGTTCGAGTAGAACAACGCTCATCTCTAGTCTTGATGAGCGTACCATAGAGAGCTGTTGTCCTCCAAGCACATCCTCTGAGGTCAGCGGCTCTTTAGTACTGTTGCTATCTATGAGGACACAGGACTCCTGATATTCAGCGAGGCAGAGCTGCTCATTGTACAGTGTGTCTGCTGGTAAATAAAACTTCTCACTCTCTCCTTCCATGGGGCCGGGCTCACAGCTCTTCATTGAGCAAAACGCTCACATACAGCTCCGTGCCTCTGTTCTGATCTTCTGTTCAGCAATCAGCTTCATGTGCACATCATGTAGTGTCAGACTGGGGTGCCAAGGGCCCACCAGTAACCAACTCCAGGGCCCCACTTTTTAGCCTCATGCAAATGTGACATTAGCCTCAATCACAAGTTTATATAACAATGAACTGGGTAGATTGATAAATGAATAAGATGCTGCCTTTGTCTGTACATAGTGATACAAGTATATAGTGCCAAGTACTGCTCATATAAGAGGGTGGTGACCCACTCTTGCACAAGGGCCCACCAGAAGATTCTCCTGTTCTCCTGTGGGCCAGTCCAAGCTTGGGCACATGTACACATGAGACTGATTTTACAGAGCAAAAATGCATTTACTGGCGGCAGACACTTGTATAGGCGATATCCTGATCTCTGGGTACCAGGTCATTATTCTTACAAAGGATGAAGAGGAATTATTATTAAAGGAGGCACATGGGGACATTATTTCTATAGGGTGCTGTATGACTGTAAGGAGGTACATGGGGACATTATTACTATAGGGTGCTGTATGACTGTAAGGAGGCACATGGGGACATTATTTCTATAGGGTGCTGTATGACTGTAAGGAGGCACATGGGGACATTATTTCTATAGGGCAGGGGCGTACCGTACATAGGGGCAGCCCATGCAGCTGCTATGGGGCCCGTGAGACAAGGGAGCACGATGTGAAACAACATCAGACCCCTCCATCCCGCATCACAATCTCCACAGTATCTGCATCCTAAGGATGCAGATACTGTTGAAAACAAACAGGCTCACTCAGGACCGCCAGAGGTTCGGTGGGCCAGAATCAGGACCCACCTCTTCACCTCTGGCTGCTCTGTGTCCAGTCCGGCCGCGTAGACCATAGGCAGATTATAATGAGGGCAATTCGGGCTACCGCCCGGGGCCCGAGGCTCCAGGGGGCCCATGAATTGCCCCCATTATAATTCGCAATCGCATGTTTGTTGTCACCGCCGCGGCCACATATAGTTTAATCCTGGGCCCGCCCTGCCACGTTTCAATTGTCACCGCCGTGGCTGCAGGTGCTTTGATGCTGGGCCCGCCCTGCTGAATGACGTCTGGCAGGATCCAGCATACATAGCACGGGCGTGTCTGACATTAGCTGTAGTCACGCCTACCGTCACTCACGGTCTGCTGAAGAGGAGCTTCATGGTGGTTCTTGCCGGTTTCCTCCTCGCACCGCACGCACACACGCCTGTTCTGAGAAGAATGAAGACTGAACAAGCTGCCGTGCCTGCATATTCCTCTGGCCCCCTCAGTTCTACTCCTCTCCTCAACTGTCTCTGGAGTCTGGCTGCACTGGGTGAGGGTCTGACTGTTACACTATAACCTTAATTCCTATAAAGTACAGGCAGTGGTTCTAGGCAGCAGTATTAATCAAATTTTTTAAATGTGTGTGTATATAATGAGGAGTATGGGAGCGCACTGAAACTACATGAGACAAATGCCACTGCACACTCTGTTTCCCTCCACCTTGGAAATGTTGCCACATTTCTAAGATGGAGGGTTGCATAGTGTGCAGGAGCATTTGTATCATGTACTTTTAGTTTACTCCCATCCCCCACATAAGCCACATTTTATGCACAACAAGAAAAAGCCCCTTGCCCCTAGGCCTCTTTCACATGTCCTGATATTTCCGGTACTGGAAAAACCAGTACCGGAGATATCAGGGTCCGTGTGCCATATGTGTGACATCTGGGTGTCATCAGTGTTACACATACCGGCGCCTGGGAATCAGTGTACAGCTAGCGCTGTTCCCAAGCGCCGGGTGCTGGAGGCAGCTCTCATCATTGTCCCCAGCTTGCGCTGCGATCAGCACTAGCATGGGACAATGTTGAGAGTAGTATTCTGCTCTTGCTGTCTCCAAAACCTGTAAAAATAAGAATAAAATCGAATGACTCGCTGCAGCGAGCAGGCCCCTGACCTGTGCTGAGCTCATGGAGCGGTGTCCTGTCAGTCACTGAGCTCAGTGGAGGACAGGGGCCCGCTCGCTGCAGCAAGTCATTCTCCTCTTCTCCTCAGTGTGTGCGGTTACCTCAAACCAGGTGAGTATAATGTTTTTTTTATTTTATTCTTATTTTTACAGGTTTTGGAGACATTGGGAGATGAATACTACTCTCAATATTGTCCCTTGCTGATTGCAACGCAGCCAGGGGCACAATGATGAGGGCAGTGTTTGGTACCCGGCACTTGGAAACAGTGCTATCTGTACACTAATTCCCAGCCACTGTTACATGTCACACGAATGACACACAGATGTTATCCGAGTGTCATCAGTGTGCACGTGTGTGGGGCGTTTTTCATCCCGTGCAGCGTGTAAAAAAATGGTCCGTGGAAACACACTGATATGTGTACAGACCCATTCATTTGAATGGGTTTACAATTGTGTTAGTGTCTACGGTACGTGAGGAAACTGTCACCACATGTTCTGGAGCCACTGACGTGTGAAAGAGGCCTAAGATACAGAGCACCGCTGCAAATTCTGCTTCTACGCATTTCTACTACAGTCACTGTTTTACAGTCTCTAGTGCCGGGGTGTGCACATTGTACAGCCAGGATCTATCTCGCGCAACCGTGGATGGAACTGAGTTCCGGCTGCTGTTAATTCCTTAAAGGGGTTTTCCACTACTCAGACAACCCCATCTTAATCCTTATGTTAGTTTCCCCCTTGTAAAATATCAACACTTTTACTTACCGCCAGTACTGTACCAATGGTGCTGCTAGTATGGCTGTGGCAGTGAGAAAAACTGTTATTTTGACAAGGGGGAAACATATGAATTGAGATAGAGTTGTCAGAGTAGTAGACAACCCCTCTAAAGGGAAACTGTCATGTCGAATAATGCTACTAACCTGCAGATGTAGGGATAATCTGCAGGCTAATAGTGTTAGATAGGTGCCTGATGGCTCTACTGAAAGTGCAGCTCATGGGAAAAAAAATGGACTTTATTCATCACAGGAACCGCCGGCTTTCAGTCATTCAGGTGTACAAAGCATCTACAATTGCCGTTCACAGCACTGTGAGTGGCTGCTGTAAGAACGCACTGACACTTTCACTGACAGCTGGCTCTTCAATGATGCACTGCACCGGGAGAGGTCAAAGTGTCAGTGCGTTCTTACAGCAGCCACTCACAGTGCTGTGAATGGCAATTGTAGATGCTTTGTACACCTGAATAACTGAAAGCCGGCGGTTCCTGTGATAAATAAAGTCCATTTTTTTCCCATGAGCTGCACTTTCAGTACAGCCATCAGGCACCTATCTAACACTATTAACCTACAGATTTTCCCTACATCTGCAGGTTAATGGCGTTTGGGGACACGATAGGTTCGCTTTACATGCCACTGTCAATCTCTGTGGCTAGGCATCACAGGCAATAGCGATTTTTCCTATATGCAGCAATGCAAAAGTACCGCTGTATATAGTACAAGTGATCAAACGATCACCGGTTCAAGGCCACTAAGGGGACTAACAAACTAAAAAAAAAATAAAATCTATTCACCTCCCATTTTCTCCCATTAAAAATATTGAAAGGTGCTGTCCAATCTTAAACTACAAGTCTGCAGTCACACTATGTGACTGCTGACTTGTGAATCCTCATGTGTTATGCATGTGTGGGCTTATTCTGTATACTCAGGAGGCTATGTGTGGGCTCATACTGTATGTAGGGGGCGAAATGGGCGCCAAATTGAAACACCGCTCTGCTGATTGGTCGTGATGTAAGCGGAAGCAAGAGCCGGCTGCAGCCGGGGTATTACGTGCTGACTGTGCGTGGTCAGCGATGTTGTCACAAGCAGTATTGACAACAAGACGTAATTACAAAATTCATCAGGGGCCCCGGGGGGATACATTGGGGGGTTAATTTAAATCAGTGCACAACCCATTTAAATACTGCTTCGCTGATTAGTCGCACCCGGTCGGCCGCATACATATTCTAAAATACCCGATGCGTTAGAATCTGGCCACCATCTAGTATATATATATATATATATATATATATATATATATATATAGTACAGACCAAAAGTTTGGACACACCTTCTCATTTAAAGATTTTTCTGTATTTTCATGACTATGAAAATTGGACATTCACACTGAAGGCATCAAAACTGTGAATTAACACATGTAGAATTATATACTTAACAAAAAAGTATGAAACAACTGAAAATATGTCTTATATTCTAGCTAAGCAAAGAAAACCGATTGGCCATCATTACTTTAAGAAATGAAGGTCAGTCAGTCCGCAAAATTGGGCAAACTTTGAAAGTGTCCCCAAGTGCAGTTGCAAAAACCATCAAGCGCTACAAAAAAACTGGCTGACATGAGGACCGCCCCAGAAAAGGAAGACCAAGAGTCACCTCTGCTTCTGAGGATAAATTTATCTGAGTCACCAGCCTCAGAAATCGCAGGTTAACAGCAGCTCAGATTAGAGACCAGGTCAATGCCACACAGAGTTCTAGCAGCAGACACATCTCTGCAACAACTGTTAAGAGGAGACTTTGTGCATCAGGCCTTCATGGTAAAATAGCTGCTAGGAAACCACTGCTAAGGACAGGCAACAAGCAGAAGAGACTTGTTTGGGCTAAAGAACACAAGGAATGGACATTAGACCAGTGGAAATCTGTGCTTTGGTCTGATGAGTCCAAATTTGAGATCTTTGGTTCGAACCACCATGTCTTTGTGCGACGCAGAAAAGGTGACTCTACATGTCTGGTTCCCACCGTGAAGCATGGAGGAGGAGGTGTGATGGTGTGGGGGTGCTTTGCTGGTGACACTGTTGGGGATTTATTCAAAATTGAAGGCATACTGAACCAGCATGGCTACCACAGCATCTTGCAGCGGCATGCTATTCCATCCGGTTTGCGTTTAGTTGGACCATCATTTTTTTTTCAACAGGACAATGACCCCAAACACACCTCCAGGCTGTGTAAGGGCTATTTGACCAAGAGCAAGAGTGATGGGATGGTACGCCAGATGACCTGGCCTCCACATTCACCAGACCTGAACCCAATCGAGATGGTTTGGGGTGAGCTGGACCGCAGAATGAAGGCGAAAGGGCCAACAAGTGCTAAGCATCTCTGCGAACTCCTTCAAGATTGTTGGAAGACCATTTTCGGTGACTACCTCTTGAAGCTCATGAAGAGAATGCCAAGAGTGTGCAAAGCAGTCATCAAAGCAAAAGGTGGCTACTTTGAAGAACCTAGAATATAAGACATATTTTCAGTTGTTTCACACTTTTTTGTTAAGTATATAATTCCACATGTGTTAATTCATAGTTTTGATACCTTCAGTGTGATTGTACAATTTTCATAGTCATGAAAATACAGAAAAATCTTTAAATGAGAAGTTGTGTCCAAACTTTTGGTCAGTACTGTATATATATATATATATATATATATATATATATATATATGTATGTGTGTGAGCCGCACCTCATATGCCCTGCTTCCGCCTGTTAGCACCCGCACTGCCCAGCCGCTCTCCCGCATAGAATAATGGGAATGGAAACGTCTTCTGATGCTCCCTCATCCATCATCATTGCTCGCGCTGACAGCCGGAGGGGGGTGGCCCAGTGAGAGCAATGATGAAAGAGGAGGGAGCGTCAGAAGACGTTTCTATTACCATCATTCTTATTCAACGTATGATGTAATTAAAGGGCGCTCGCTGCTCTGAGATGTCCTGCACTTCACACTGCACGCTGAGGGGACTGGAGCATCGGCTGAAACCAGGAGAGGTGAATATTGTATTTATTTGACCGATGGCCATAATACAGTATAAGGACTGCATTATACTGCATGGAGGACCAGGGGTGTGCATTATACTGCATGAAGGACCAGGGGGGTGCATCATACTGCATGTAGATCCATGGGGGTGCATTATACTACATGGAGGACCATGGGGGAGCATTATACTACATTGAGGACCATGAGGCTGCATTATACTGCATGGAGCACTATGGGGGTGCATTATACTGTATGGAGGACTATGGGGAATGCAGTATACTGTATGGAGGACTATGGGGAGTGCATTATACTGTATGGAGGACTATGGGGAGTGCATTATACTGTATGGAGGACTCTGGAGAGTTCAGTATACTATATGGAGGACTATAGGGAGTGCAGTATACTGTATGGAGGACTATGGGGAGTGCAGTATACTGTATGGAGCAGGTCTTCGGAGCCCATTTTAGTGGAGTCAAAGTCGGTATAAAATGGACCAACTCAGACTCCTAAAATATATAATAAATTGGTTACAGTAGTTCAATGCAGTTTGTGGGGAATATTTTTTCATAAGAATTTGGGAAAGTTATGAAATGTCCTATAAATGTCTGTCCTATTCCTGATCTAAGGGTCTAGACTTTTAGCTGAGATGAATCTGTGTTACAGTAAATTTATCACTTAAACATGAGCCATGTATGAAGGAGTCGGCGTCGTGGAGTCGGAGTTGGAGTCAGTGTCATGGAAATTGAGGAGTCGGAGGTTTGGCTTACCGACTCCCTAGCCCTGGTATGGAGGACTATAGGGAATGCCGTATACTGTATGGAGGACCATGGCGAGTGTCTTATACTGTGTGGAGGACCATGGCGAGTGCATTATACTGTGTGGAGGACCATGGTGAGTGTCTTATACTGTGTGGAGGACCATGGCGAGTGCATTATACTGAGTGGAGGACCATGGTGAGTGCATTATACTGAGTGGAGAACCATGGTGAGTGCATTATACCGTATGGAGGATCATGGCGAGTGTATTATACTGTGTGGAGGACCATGGCGAGTGCCTTATACTCTATGGAGGACCATGGCGAGTTCATTATACTCTGTGGAGTGTGGAGAGGTGTGGAGCCCATTATACTGCATGGAGGGCTGTGTGGGGGTTACAGTTGGGGGCTCATACTGTGTTTGGGTCACCATACTTTGCCTTGGGAGTTGAGGTGGGGTACAATAGGGTCATTATACTGTGAATGTGGAGGAATTCACCATGGGGGTATCATACTGTGTTTGAGGACACTTTTGTTGGCATTGTTGGCATCACACTTTATGGGGCAATGAAAAAGGAATCTAGGACTTCAGAAGGAGGAAAATTACCATGTAAAGGCTGGAAAGTTGTGAGATCTGCTCTTCTGTGACCCAGACAATTATTTACATTTTTTTGGGGGGGTGGGGGGGGGCAATTAGAACTTCTGCTATGGGGCCCCATGATTCCTATGTACGCCCCTGCTATAGGGTGCTGTATGACTGTAAGGAGGCACATGGGGACATTATCTCTATAGGGTGCTGTATGACTGTAAGGAGGCACATGGGGGCATTATTTCTATAGGGTGCTGTATGACTGTAAGGAGGCACATGGGGACATTATCTCTATAGGGTGCTGTATGACTGTAAGGAGGCACAAGGGGACATTATTACTATAGGGTGCTGTATGACTGTAAGGAGGCACATGCGGACATTATCTCTATAGGGTGCTGTATGACTGTAAGGAGGCACATGGGGACATTATTACTATAGATTGCTGTATGACTGTAAGGAGGCACATGGGGGCATTATTTCTATAGGGTGCTGTATGACTGTAAGGAGGCACATGGGGACATTATTTCTATAGGGTGCTGTATGACTGTAAGGAGGCACATGGGGATATTATCTCTATAGGGTGCTGTGTGACTGTAAGGAGGCACATGGGGACATTATCTCTATAGGGTGCTGCATGACTGTAAGGAGGCACATGGGGACATTATTACTATAGGGTGCTGTATGACTGTAAGGAGGCACATGGAGACATTATTACTATAGGGTGCTGTATGACTGTAAGGAGGCACATGGGGACATTATTTCTATAGGGTGCTGTATGACTGTAAGGAGGCACATGGGGACAGTATTTCTATGGGGTGCGGTATGACTGTAAGGAGGCACAGGGAGACATTATTACTATGAAGTACAGATGGAACATTATTAGAGTGTAAGGACACAGAGAGGGCACTGTTAATGTTTGGGGCACAAAAGGAGGGTACTTATTCCATGCTATTATGGCACTATATGATTTATGTAGAGGAAGGTGCTGGAAATGCGATAAACCAAAGATGTCTCTGTTACAATTTGCAGGGACGAGTTATGGATGGAAGAAGTGGTCATGGCGGTCTCAGCCAAATGGAAAAGAAAAGGGAAAATAAATTACTACAATCATTGGGAACGTCACTGGTGATAACCTGTAAAGTATACACATATCAATTTTACTCCAGTGCTCAGCAGACAATATGTTACCATTATATGGTCACTGTATGGTGGTAATATCAGTCCTAGTACAATGGTTTTAGTTAATCAGTGTGGTGGGCCCATTAGTACTAAATATGCTGGTAATATCTGATTATGGTCTTGTGGTATTTGTCTGTTAGGCTATGTTCCCACGATGGGTATTTGGTCAATTTTTAATATTGCAGATTTTCTGCAGCATTTCTGCATCTATTAGGCAAATTAGGTTACTTGCATATTTAGCACAATTTTGAAGCTGCGGTTTTTGTCTTTTTGGAATGCCTTGTTTTAAATGAAGCTTTTCTTTTTTTGATCCTACCTGGTATTTGGGTTTGGCAAACCTTTATTGATACTGTCATGATTACGGTAAGTGTTTTTTTTCCCTACAGATTTTCCGCATCTATTGCCATTCCCAATTGGAAAATTTGCACTAAACTCAGTGTACCGACAAGAAAAATGTGTGCCCACGATGCGCCTTTTTAAGTGTTTCCGCAGCGGCAAAAACGCTGCATAAACGCTTAAAAAATGCATGGTAGAAGGCCTGCTATGTTCCCCAATGATAATCCGCATGTGCTGTGCACAAGCTGCGGAAATTTCCGCTGCAGATTATCATTGCGGAAAAAAACGCAGCACTACCAATTATTTTGCGGAAGTGCTGCATTTTCGCTGCCATTGACTTGCATTAGACCGCATGGATTACGCATAACTGCATAATTAGATGCGCATTCCATGCGTTCTAATGTGCGGATGGTACCCAGGTCTAGAGGACAGGAGACTCTCCTCCAGACCTGGGTACCATGGAAAACTGTAAAAAAAAGAATAAAATAAAAAATAAATATATACTTACCTTCTGGCGGCCCGCGGTGTGCTCCTCCTTGCTTGGCAGCAGTTCGCGATGGAATGAAGGACCTGCGCTGACGTCAGAGTCATGTGACGGGTCACGTGACGCTGACGTCGGCAGGTCCTTCACTCTACCGCTGCCGCCAGCCGGGACGGAGGAAATCAAGACAGCGCGGGCCATTGGAGGGTAAGTATAGATTTATTTTTTGCCGTTTGCATGGATTTATATAGTGTAACCAAGTTGACAAGCACTTTCCAAGTGATGCTAAAATCGCTTGGAAAGCGCTTGTCAACCCGCATTCGGAAATGCAAGTGAAGAACGCTTCACATCCGCATGTCCCTGGCAGGAAAAACGCATGTACAATCCACATGTACAATCCGCATGTACAATCCGCATGTACAATCCGCATGCGTTTTTTTCTGCCATGGAGATGTCAAACGCTCAGGAAAAAATCCTGAGCATTTCTGCATCGTGGGCACATAGTAGCCTAAATGTTCCAGATTTGAAACATGCACTGCTGGTCAGTTAATACTGTAAAAAAAACACAGTGGGCATGAAATTTCTATAAATCCCATCCACTTTACTGAAACCATAAGACACTGCGTTTTTTTTGTGCATTGAAAATATGCAGCGCCAAAAACTAATAGTGGGAATTTAGCCTAATAATATTGCAATATAAGGTTATGTTCACACATGTTGGGTTTTTCAGCGTTTTTTGCTGCAGATTTTTATGCAAATTTTCAGCTGCGTCTGTCAGTACCAGCAAAGTCTATGAGAAACCAGAATTCTCTGTTCACACAGACATCATGGCTTTTTTTTTGCGTATTTTGTGCCTTGGTTGGGTTTTTGAAAAATAGAGCATGTCACTTCCTTCTGTGTTTTTTCAGCATTTTTTTCACCCATAGGAAGTAATGGGTGGTGAAATAAAACGCTGAAAAAATGCATCAAAAATGCACCAAAATTTGCATCAGCATTTTTTCAGCGTTTTTGATGTCAAAATAGAATGGGGTCTTTTTTCCACAGAACTTTATGTACATGCATAAATAGAGACAGAAGGACAGTGAAGAAAACGCTGAAAAAAAGCACAAAAAATGCAGCAAAACCTGCGTTTTTGACGCAGCTGATTACCTGCCAGAGATTAGATTTTGCTGCAGATTTGTGAAGCTGAAAAACTCAAAATGTGTGAACATAGCCTTATTGCTGAACTATTATTAAATTTTATATTACTGTATTATTGGAAATATAGGTCTTGTAGTAAATCATGATTTCCTCCAGGCAGGGTAATAAAAGTAATGGAGACCCCAATCTGGGAAAGGGGGAAGGGCACCATGAGGCTGTGTTCTTTCTAATGCTTGAGCTGAATTTTAGTTCCAGTCCATCCCTTTTGACAAATGTATTGATTGTATGTCAATCTTGTGGGCATTATAAGAAGGCCCTATAATACATTAATAATATCTTAAAATATTTTATTTTATTATTGTTCACTGGCTAAAGGTCTGGAAATTGTTAGCTCTTAAATGGACTGCTAGCCAGCCAGAAAATTGTGAGTCCTGTGGGTTGAGGTTAATAGTTGTCAAAATACTAATTTTATATAAAAGTTGACCCTGTGAGAACAATGAAAGAACAATTTAAGTGATAAAATGCAAACAACGAGAAAGATAACATACCATTAGTGTTGAGCGAACATGCTCGACACTGCTCGGTACTCGCCCGAGCATCACGCTACTCGGGATGTTCGGCGAGCACCGAGCATTTCCGGGTTACTTGGGCTGGAGCTCGGGTCTCCGCCCTGCATGTTTGGCGCTCTTTACAGAGCCAATGAACATGCAGGGATTGCCAGCCAGTCACTGTAATGCCGCAACCATGTTGTTTGTGGGCATTACAGTGATTGCCTGGCCGCACAGCGTCACCTCGAGTATTTAAAACCAGGCGCCGCCATCTAGGACACAGTCGCTCCGGATCAGACAGTGTAGGGACAGCGCTGCTGATTTAGGGAGAGATATATCCTGCAAAATAGTTAGTGTAGGGTCTGTAAAGGCTGCCAGATCAAACAAACAGTCCTTCTCAGGACTAATATCCATCCCAGGTATATCAGGCAGGCAGGCAGGCAGGCTGTATAGGAGACGCAGTGGTTATACCAGCAAACGCTGCATTACAGTCCTGTGTGCTGCTCCTGTTGCTGAAATTGCTGGACTTAGCTCCAGGTCCCAGGGGCCAGGAAAAATCCTTTTTTTTAATCTAAATCCTCTTTTTTTTTTCCTCCTTCACAATGTACAAATACCCATCTTATTAACCTTTTGGTGCCCCCCCCCCAAAAAAAAAAAGTGTGCCTCTGATTTTTCAGACACAAATATATCTGTTGAAAATAGTCTGGTGTAGGCCAGAGAAATAGAAGTGTGGTTTTGCAGTTCTATGGGCCATTTCTATCTAAAAAAAACAGTTTGAGTGTGTCGCTCACTGTTCAGCCGCAAATATATATATATTCAAAAAAGTCTGGTATACACCAGTAAATTATTACTGTGGTTTTGCTGTTCCACGGTAAAACATCTCTATTATCCTGCTTTTGGCATTTTTTGCCGTAAAAAATAAATAGTGTCTCCTGATTGTTCAGACACAAATATATCTGTTGAAAATAGTCTGGTGTAGGCCCGAGAAATACAAGTGTGGCTTTGCAGTTTCACGGTTCAAACCTCTGTATTATCCACTTTTGGGACATTTGTATCTAAAAAAAACAGTTTGAGTGTGTCGCTCACTGTTCAGCCGCAAATATCTCTATTTAAAAAAGTGTGGTATACCCCAGTAAACAATAACTGTGGTTTTGCCATCGCACGGTAAAAAATCTCTATTATTCAGGTTTTGGTAGTTTTTTCCGTAAAGAAAAACAGTAGTGTCTCCTGACTGTTGTGACACAAAAATATATCTGTTGAAAATAGTCTTGTGTAGGCCCGACATCCCAGTGTGGTTTCGCAGTTCCATGGCTCAAATCGCTGTACTATCCAGTTTTGGACCTTTGGTATCTAAAAAAAAAGCAGTTTGAGTGTGTCGCTCACTGTTCAGCCTCGGTACTCGGTCCCCAGCCGACACTATTTTGCCCGATGTGGCATCCCCGCACTACACAAGCACGTGTCCCAAAGCATCTGCCGTGCCCTCAACAACGCAGTTACTGGGAGAGTCCACCTGACAACGGACACGTGGACAAGTGCTTGTGGCCAGGGACGGTACATCTCTCTGACGGCACACTGGGTAAACATAGTGGAAGCCGGGAGCCAGTCGGACCTTGGGACGGAACACATCCTCCCCACACCGAGGATTGCGGGCCCTATGTCAGTCAGAGTTGCCCCCACAGTGTACAGCTCCTGCGCATCCTCCTCCTCCTCCTCATGTTCAGCCTCCATCTCAGATATCACCACATCAGTTACAAGCTGGAAGCATTGCAGTACTGCCTCCGCCAAGCGGCAACAGGCTGTGCTGAAACTCATAAGCTTAGGTGATAAACCTCACACTGCTTGTGAGTTGTGGACAGCTGTGAAAGAGCAGGCAGATCTGTGGCTGAGACCGCTGAACCCACATCCCGGCATGGTCGTGTGTGACAATGGCCGTAACCTGGTGGCGGCTCTGAGGCGAGGTGAGATCACACACGTACCATGCCTGGCTCATGTGCTTGACCTCGTGGTTCAGCGGTTTCTTAAATCGTACCCCAAGTTGCCAGATCTGCTCGTGAAAGTACGCCGCCTGTCAGCTCATTTTCACAAGTCGGCTACAGCTTCCGCCGCCCTTGCTGTGTTGCAGCAGCGTTTGCAGCTTCCGGCACACCGACTGGTGTGTGATGTCCGCACACGTTGGAACTCTACCCTCCACATGTTGCAAAGGATTTGTGAGCAGAAGAGAGCAGTTGTGGAGTACCAGCTGCAACAAGGCCGTCAATATTCAGGTCAGACTCCACACATAAGACCTCAGGAGTGGACCTGGATGTCTGACATATGTACCATCCTGACAAACTTTGAGGAGGCCACCAAGATGGTGAGTGGTGATGACGCCATCATTAGTGTCAGCATCCCACTTGTCTGTCTTTTGCAACGCTCTCTGCAGAGAATTAAAGAGGAGGCATTGCAGCCAGAGTATGATGAGATGGATCAAGAAGCCGTAGCGGGCGATTACACACAGCCCAGCCTCATCTCATCCCAACGTGCATTGGGGGACAATGAGGGAGAGGAGGAGAGGATGAGGAGGAGGAAGAACAGGAGCTGCTATCATGCGTTGTAGACGGTAGTACCTGTACAAGTGTCATACCGTCGGTTCAGCGTGGGTGGCCTGAGGACAGGGGGGAGGAGGAAGAGGAGGAGGAGAGCATGGTCAGTTGTCATCTTGGTGAGGACACGGAAATCTTGCCCGTTACCAGTCTGGCACGCATGGCTGACTTTATGTTACGCTGCCTTAACCGTGACCCTCGCGTTGTCAAAATGTTGGGTGACAGTCATTACTGGTTGGTAACACTTGTAGACCCCCGCTACAAGGAGAACTTTCACTCTCTTATTCCTGAGGTGGAGAGGTCTACAAAAATGGGGCAATACCAGAAGGCCCTTGCTGCAGAACTCTTAAAAAAATTCCCATCTCAACACGCTAGCGGCAGAGGTCACAGTTCGTTGCCCAACCAAGGCGTACAGGCGGGAGAGATGCAACTCCAATTCAGCAGAGGCAGGGGAACACTGTTAACGTTCTGGGACAGTTTTCTGACACCCACCCAGCTTACAGGCCCTGAGGCGCGGGGTACTCTCACAAGGAGTGGAAAGTTTCAAAAGATGGTGAGGGAGTACCTTGCCGATCGTACCAGCGTCCTCCGTGATTCCTCTGTGCCTTTTAATTATTGGATATCCAAGCTGGACACTTGGAATGAACTCGCTCTGTATGCCTTGGAGGTCCTGGCCTGCCCTGCCGCTAGCGTGTTATTGGAGCGTGTTTTTAGTGCTGCTGGGGGAATTATAACTGATAAGCGCATTCGCCTGTCAACTGACAATGCTGACAAGCTGACCCTTATCAAAATGAACAAGGGCTGGATTGGGCCAGACGTCTCATCACCACCAAATGACAGCAGAGTAACATAAAGTCAAATCCACTGTGTTATTTCGGGAGGTGTATTCACATGCACCGCTTCCCACCCACACATGGGTATACGCTTCCTTGTTTCAGCTGTTTAATCTTCTTCTCCTTATCCTCAGCCTCCACCACCACTATACCACCAGGGTGACAGCATTGCAAGTTCCTCCGTCCTAATTTTTGGCAGCTTTTGCTGGGAAAGCATAAGCAAATACTATGGGAGACCCACTCCCCAATAATGGGACTTATGTTTGTAATATGCTGTACTGCATGGCTCTTGTAAGGGGCATTGCAAGTTGCTCCATCCTAATTTTTGGCAGCTTTTGCTGGGAAAGCATAAGCAAATACTATGGGAGACCCACTCCCCAATAATGGGACTTATGTTTGTAATATGCTGTACTGCATGGCTCTTGCAAGGGGCATTGCAAGTTGCTCCGTCCTAATTTTTGGCAGCTTTTGCTGGGAAAGCATAAGCAAATACTATGGGAGACCCACTCCCCAATAATGGGACTTATGTTTGTAATATGCTGTACTGCATGGCTCTTGTAAGGGGCATTGCAAGTTGCTTAGTCCTAATTTTTGGCAGCTTTTGCTTGCAAGGCATAAGCAAATACTATGGGACACCCTCTCCCCAATAATGGGACTTATGTTTGTAATATGCTGTACTGCATGTGACGCGCCCCCTGGGCCGTGTGTACACGTGTGTGGGATACCCGGTGCCGGGTCTCTGGGGTCTGTAGTCTCCGTGGCGGTGACCCGGTCCCGTGGCTCAGGCTGGTCAAACCAGTGGCAGTCTTTCTTAGGTTTTGAGGTTAATTGTCCGACTGCGCCACCCGTGGATTGCGGTCAGGGAGTACCACCGCTGCGAGGCAGACCGCTGAGGCTGGTGTTGTGTGCGCAGCATAGAATGGGATAACTCCCCTCGGGAGGAGTATAGCCTCAGGGCAGTGAGTGTGGATGATGGGGGTGATGGTGCACGAGCGCAGCAGGAACGACTCAGAGTCTTTGCAGTGCAGTTCAGGGTCTTTACTGATGATTATAAGGTAGACCCTCCCAGGAGTACTGGCTAGCATAAGAGGCCTGGTCAGTCTGTGAGCAAGCAGGAGTTCCCCTGGCCAGGTGGAGTTGTAGGCCTCCCCGTCTGTCTGCACTCTTCCTGGCTACCTTGCTCTAAGCGGGTAGAAGTATCCCACGTCCCTGAGTGTACCGTGTAGTGCTCACCCGTATGGCTGGTGACTTGGGGCCTTCTGTTAGCCTCCGCTCCACGACGGCGGTGCTGGTCCCTTGCTTGTGACTGAGCCTCCAGGCTTCTATGGCCAGAGGACCTGAAATACCCTGCCGGCTGGTTTCTGCTGCTGGATATATAAGTCCTCACAGCTTCGGTCTCCTGTGTCCGGTTCCTATTGTCTTCTGCCAGGGCGAGCTCTGCTCAGCTTCCAGCCCCTGGTCTTTAGCTCCTAGCTCCTACAGAGCTCCTTGCTATTACTTTTCCTTGCTCTCACTCTGACTCTGACTGTTCTCTGACTCACTCAACCCCCCCCCAGATCCAGTTTATAAGGGCAGAATTCTCCCCTCCCAGGACTGGGGCAGGAGGATGTTGCATGTTTAAGGGATCCTGACCAGTAAACCTCCCACTTGCTCTCCGACGTAATATCTCTATTACTGTGGTGACCAGACCCCTGGGGTGCCACACATGGCTCTTGTAAGGGGCATTGCAGTTCCTCATAATTTTTGGAAAGCCTTCCATTCACTGCTTAGGCCAACAGTGCACGGGAGACCCAGTTGCTATAAATCGAAAAAAAGGTTTAGTTAACGCCCTCTGACCTCCATGTCATTTCCAAGGGGCATTGGAGTGGCTCGAAATTTTTGGTAGGCATTGCACTCACTGTATGCCCTATAACTGTGTAGCCGAACTGCTCCTTTTGTTACAGAAACATATCCTACAAGACATATCTGGTTGACTGGCCTGATATTGATGTGAATGGTCCCTGTTCCTCCTGCTCTTTCTCCTTTGCCACCACCTCATCCATCATTTATCACCTGAAGTTTTGTTTTAACGGGAGTCATAGAACTGGGATAGTAGCTGGAAAACATCCAGCAATCCTCGGAGGAGGTAGGATATGCGCCAAAACGCGGACCACCTCAGGCCTAGCCGCTACTACATACATGCGCTTGCATTCCAAGAAAACAAAGCAGATGCTAACTTCTATCATCATCATCTTGCTCCTCACCTAGGCACTCTCAACTCCCCTGATGGAGAAGCCAGGGCCCACCGGAGGAGTCTGGTTCTCTGGTGGGCTCGTCCAATGCTGCCCTAAAGCAGGCCAGGCTAAGAAAAGTGTGGGGGAAGGTGACAGGAGAAATCAGGGCTGCTGGGGACTGAGTATGGACACCTGGCCGCCACCTGGCGGCTGGGGACCGAGCGTGGACACCCGGCCGCCGGGCGGCTGGAGACAGAGTATGGATACCTCGCTGCCGAAGCGGCCATGAGGTAGTGGCCAGCTTCGGCCTCCTCCAAACTAAAAGGCCCCATTTCAAGTGAAAGTTAGCAGTATGGTATTGCAGCCTGCGGGTGGGTGGGTGGTTGGCTGCATATTTTCGCTTGCATTGCAAGGAATGGGGGAGGTACAATTGAACACTGCCCTGGGACAAGGACTTGCACGGGGATAGTTGCAAGTCTGCATCTTCTGATGCGGCAAGGATCACTTCTGATGGGCACACTTTTAGACAGTGACCTGGGGGTCAGAAATGCTTCCAGGGGTCTTCCCCATGCTGATCCCTTGTCTTTTCAGCACTGTATGCATGTGTCACACAGCACATGGCCAGATAAGGTTGTAAAATGTTAAAATGACATTTCACGGTGAACGCATTTGTCACGGTTGAAAGCAATACAAAAGTGCAAAAACGCATGAAAAATGCTACTTGTGAACATAGCCCAAGGTGTGGATGAGTATTTTTGTTTTTGGTTATTTATTTTACCTTATACACAAGTTTTTACCCTGGAAAGGAAATTCCTTAACATATTTCACTGGAAAACCGTTTCAGTTTCGTTTTTGAACGTTTTATTGTGAGCCCGCAAAAGTGGCTTAATACCTCTGACCACGTTGTTGACAGCAGTGACCTGGGGGTCATAAATGCTTCCAGAGGCAATCCCCATGCTGCCCCCATGTCTTTTGAGCACTGTCACTATCGTTTGGGGCACTTTTTAGGCTTTCTACAGACTGCCGGGGGTGCTGCCACAAAAATGCTCGGGTCTCTCATAGACTAACATTGGGCTCGTTGCTCGGGTCGAGCACCCGAGTATCACGGTAAGCTCGGCCCGAGCTTCGAGCACCTGAGCATTTTAGTGATCGCTCAACACTATCAGTCGTCATCTTGGTGAGGACACGGAAGTCTTGCCCGTTACCAGTCTGGCACCCATGGCTGACTTTATGTTACGCTGCCTTAACCGTGACCCTCGCATTGTCAAAATGTTGGGTGACAGTCATTACTGGTTGATGACACTTTTAGACCCCCTCGACAAGGAGAACTTTCACTCTCTTATTCCTGAGTTGGAGAGGTCTACAAAAATGGGGCAGTACCAGAAGGCCCTTGCTGCAGAACTATTAAAAAAATTCCCATCTGAACACGGTAGCGGCAGAGGTCACAGTTCGCTGCCCAACTAAGGCATACAGGCGAGAGAGACGCAACTCCAATCCAGCAGAGGCAGGGGAACACTGTCAATGTTCTAGGACAGTTTTCTGAGACCTGCCCAGCTTACAGGCCCTGAGGCGCAGGGTACTCTCACAAGGAGTGGAAAGTTTCAAAAGATGGTGAGGGAGTACCAGCGTCCTCCGTGATTCCTCGGTGCCTTTTAATTATTGGGTATCCAAGCTGGACACTTGGAATGAACTCACTCTGTATGCCTTGGAGGTCCTGGCCTGCCCTGCCGCTAGCGTGTTATCGGAGCGTGTTTTTAGTGCCGCTGTGGGAATTATAACTGATAAACGCACTCGCCTGTCAACTGACAATGCTGACAAGCTGACCCTTATCAAAATGAACAAGGGCTGGATTGGGCCAGACTTCTCATCACCACCAAATGACAGCAGAGTAACATAAAGTCAAATCCACTGTGTTATTTCGGGAGGTGTATTCCCATGCATCGCTTCACACCCACACATGGGTATATGCTTCCTCATTTCGGCTGTTTTTTGCTCTTCTCCTTATCCTCAGCCTCCACGACCACTATACCACCAGGGTGACCGTGGTCCATGTTGCCAGCATTGCAAGTTCCTCTGTCCTAATTTTTGGCAGCTTTTGCTTGGAAGGCATAGGCAAAGACTATGGGAGACCCACTCCCCAATAATGGGAATAATGTTTTAAATATGCTGTACTGCATGGCTCTTGTAAGGGACATTGCAAGTTCCCCCTTCCTAATTTTTGGCAGCTTTTGCTTGGAAGGCATAGGCAAAGACTATGGGAGACCCACTCCCCAATAATGGGAATAATGTTTTTAATATGCTGTACTGGATGGCTCTTGTAAGGGGCATTAAAATCGTCTTGTTAAGCTACTGTGACCTACACGTCTCTTCCACAGGGCGTTGATATTGTCTTTTTATTCCACTATAACCTCCACCACTCTTCCAAGGGGCATTGATATTGTCTTTTTATTCCACTGTGACCTCCACCACTCTTCCAAGGGGCATTAAAACCGTCTTGTTAAGCTATTGTGACCTCCACGTCTCTTCCACTGGGCATTGATATTGTCTTTTTATTCCACTGTAACCTCCACCACTCTTCCAAGGGGAATTAAAACTGTCTTGTTAAACCACTCTGAACTCCACGTCTCTTCCAAGGGGCATTAAAACCATCTTGTTAAGCTACTGTGACCTCCACATCTCTTCCAAGGGGCATTAAAACTGTCTTGTTAAACCACTCTGAACTCCACATCTCTTCTAAGGGGCATTAAAACCGTCTTGTTTAACCACTCTGAACTCCACAGCTCTTCCAAGGGGCATTGACATATTGTTTTTAATTACCTCTAACCTCCACGACTCTTGCAACGGGCATTGCATTTCCTCCTAATTTTTGTCAGCTTTTGCTTTTTCAATGCATAGGCGAACACTAAGGGAGACCCACTCCCCAATAATGGGTAGAAGGTTTTTAATACGCTGTAATCCACGTCTGTTTCAAGGGGCATTGCAGTGCCTAATAATTTTTGGAAAGCCTTCCATTCCCTGCTTAGGCCAACAGTGTACAAGAGACCCAGTTGCTATAAATGGAAAAAATGGTTTAGTTAAGGCCCTCTGACCTCCATGTCACTTCCAAGGGGCATTGGAGTGCCTCGAAATTTTTGGTAGGCATTGCATTCACTGTATGCCTTATAACTGTGTAGCTGAACCGCTCCTTTTGGTACAGAAACATATCCTACAAGACATGTGTGGTTGGCTGGCCTGATATTGATGTGAATGGTCCCTGTTCCTCCTGCTCTTTCTCCTTTGCCACCACCTCATCCATCATTCATCACCTGAAGCTTTGTTTTAACGGGAGTCATAGAACTGGGATAGTAGCAGGAAAACATCCAGCAATCCTCGAAGGAGGTAGAATATGCGACAAAACGCTGACCATCTCAGGCCTAGCTGCTACTACGTACATGCACTTGCATTCCAAGGAACAGAAAGCTAAGGAGGTGGATGGCCTCATGATCATGAATAATTTACTCATTGTGTAGGAGGCCGACCACTGCTGCTGTCTACCTTCTGAACTTTGTGTTGAAGCCTGATTGACCCAGGACCCACAATCCTCTATGTCTGGAGGACGTGTTGCATCCCAGTGTCCAACTGTGTCCCGGCTTCCACAATATTAACCCAGTGTGAAGGCGTCAGTGAGATGGACCATTCCTGGCCACATTCACTTGTCCACGTGTTTGTGGTTAGGCTGTCCTTCCCACTAAATGCACTGGGGAGGGCATAGGTAATGTTTTGGTATGCGCGCTTGTGTATAAGACAAATAGGGGCGGCTGGGGACCGTTTATGGACACCTGGCCACCCCCACGCGGCTGGGGACTGAGTATGGACACCCGGCCGCCCCCTGGCGGCTGGGGACCAAGCGTGGACACCCGGCCGCCGGGCGGCTGGGGACTGAGTATGAATACCAGGCTACCGACGCAGCCATGACGTGGTGGCCAGATTCCACCTCCACATGCCTAAAAGGGCCAATTTCAAGTGCAAGCAAGCTAGCAGTATGGTATTGCAGCCTGGGGGTGGGTGGGTGGCAGGCTGCATACTTACGCTTGTATTGCAAGTTATGGGGGAGGTACAATTGAACACTGCCCTGGGACAAGGACTTGCACGGGGATAGTTGCAAGTCTGCATCTTCTGATGTGGCAAAGATCACTTTTGATGGGCACACTTTTAGGCAGTGACCTGGGTGTCAGAGATGCTTCCAGGGGTCTTCCCCATGCTGTTCCCATGTCTTTTTAGCACTGTATGCATGTGTCACACAGCACATGGCCAGATAAGGTTGTAAAATGTTAAAATGACATTTCCCGGTGAATGCATTTGTCACGGTTGAAAGCAATACAACTGTGCAAAAACGCATAAAAAATGCTACTTGTGAACATAGCCCAAGGTGTGGAGGAATATTTTTGTTTCTGGTTATTTATTTTACCTTATACACAAGTCTTTACCCTAGAAAGGATGTTCCTTAACCCCTTTCCGACCTGGTCAGTAATAGTACGCACCATGTCGGGAAGGCCGGTTCAGCGGGGGCTCCGGCGGTGAGCCCGCACTGAAGCGAGCACATGTCAGCTGATTATTGGAATCGCCATCCACCCGCGGCTGTTAACATGTTAAATATCTGACTGTGGCATTTAACTCGCGCTTCCGGGAGTCCTAAGCCCCGCCCATCAGTGACCCCGTCACGTGATCGCGGGTCACCAATGGGTGGGCATGACAACTCAGGGTCTGCAGCAGACGCCTGTGGTTGTCATGTCTCAATTGCTATGAGCGCCACCTAGTGGTCAGCGCACATAGCAAGTGAGCATTTCTCCTGCATACAAGCGATCTGCTCATTGCTTGTATGCAGTAGAAGCAATCAGACAACTGCTGCTTCTCGTCTCCTCTGGAGACTATAAAAGCAAGCAGAAAGTTTAAAAGAAAAGTTTTTAAAAAATAAAAAAAATAAAAAATATATAAAAGTTTAAGTCACCCCCTTTCGCCCCATTCAAAATAAAATATATATATATAAAAAAAACAACACATACACATATTTGGTATCGCCGCGTTCAGAATCACCCGATCTATCAATATAAAAGAAGAATTAATACAATCAGTAAACGGCGTAACGAGAAAAAAATTATAAACGCCAGAATTACGTTTTTTTGGTCGCTACAACTTTGCAATAAAATGCAATAACGGGCGATCAAAACATCGGATCTACCCCAAAATGGTATCAATAAAAACGTCAGTCCGGCACGCAAAAAATAAGCCCTCACCTGGCCCCAGATCCCTAAAAATGGAGAAGCTAAGGGTCTCGGAAAATGGTGTCATTTTTTTTGTTTTTTTTAGCAAGCTTTGGATTTTTTTTTCACCACTTAAATAAAAAAGAACCTATACATGTTTGGTGTCTATGAACTTGTAACGACCTGGAAAATAATGATGGCAGGTCAGTTTTAGCAATCTGTGAATGTGGTAAAAAAAGGACCCAAAAAACAACTGTGGAATTGCATTTTTTTTGCAGTTTCACTGCACTTGGAATTTTTTTCCCATTTTCCAGCACAAGATATGGTAAAACCAGTGATGGTGTTTAAAAGTACAACTCGTCCCGCAAAAAATAAGCCATCACATGGCCATATTGAACGAAAATTAAAAAAGTTCTGGCTCTGGGAAGAAGGGGAGCAAAAAAGGAAAACACAAAAACAGAAAGACCCATGGTCGTTAAGGGGTTAACATATTTCACAGGAAAGCAATTTCACTTTCGTTTTTGAATGTTTTATTGTGAGCTTGTAAAAGTGGCTTAATACCTCTGACCACGTTGTTGACAGCAGTGACCTGGGGGTCAGAAATGCTTCCAGAGGCGATCCCCAGCTGTCCCCATGTCATTTGAGCACTGTCACTATCGTTTTGGGCACTTTTTAGGCTTTCTACAGACTGCCGAGGGAGCCGCCGCAAAAATGTTCGGTTCTCCCATAGACTAACATTGGGCTCGTTGCTCGGGTTGAGCACCCGAGTATCACAGTGAGCTCGGTCCGAGCTTCGAGCACCCGAGCATTTTAGTGCTCGCTCAACACTACATACCATGTTTTATAATATATTTTAATAAAGTATTTTTTTATTGGAACAGTTTTTCTAGTTATTATAAGCAAAAATTTGATTTGTTATAGCAACGATTAATAAAAAGGTTGTTTTTTTAAGAAATAGTAATACATCTGTAATTAGGTGAAAGTGTTGCCCATGTTCCCCCTTGAAGATATATAAAATGATGGTGTTTGAAATGTTTAACCCCTTCACGCCACTGCTAATTTCCAATTTTGCATTTCTGTTTTTTCCTTCCCTCCTTCTCAAAGCCAAAACTTTTTATTTTTCTGTCCATATAAACATATTAGGGCTTGCTTTTTTGCGGGACGTGTTGTACTTTTGAATGACACCATTCAAAAGTACAAATGGGAAACAAAATTCCAAGTGTGTGAAATTGTGAAAAAAAAAACAGTTCTGACCTGTTTTTTGTGAATTGTTTTTACGGTGTACATTGTGGTAAAAATTACAATGCAATATGATTCTCCTCATCAATATGATTATGGCGATACCCAACATGTCCAGTTTTTTTAAATTATTTTAGTGGTGAAGAAGATTGCAAAAAAAACATTTTTTGTGTTGTGTCACCATTTTTCGAGACCCGTAACATTTTTATTTTTTGGCTGATGAAGCTGTGTGATGGCTTTTTTTGCGGGGTGAAACAACGTTTTATTAGTACCATTTTGGGATAGATATGACTTTTTGATCGCTTATTATAGCCTTTTTTGTGGAATTGTTGTCACCAAAATAACGTAATTTTGTTGCTCTTCAATTTTTTTCATTTACGGTGTTTACTGATCGAGTTGATTGTTCTTATAATTTGATAAATCTGACTTTTCTGAACGTGGCAATACCACATATGTGTTTTTATTTTTCAATATCTTTATTTTCAAAGAGGGAAATGGGTGGTGATTTGAAGTTTTAGTTTTTTTTTTATTATTTTTTTCACATTTTTCAAAACATTTTTTTACTGTTATTGTTAGGCCCCTTAGGGGACTTGAAGATGCGATTGTCTGACTATTTCTGCTATATGCAGCAACGTAATAGCATTGCTGCATATAGCAGAAATCACAGTCTCCTTTGAAGCTTGGCCACAGGCTCCATAATGACAGGCAGTTTCAAAGGAGCTCTGTTATGACAGGCATGGGGGTCATCAGCTAACCCCCGGCTGTCATGACAACCCATAAGTGACTCACAATCATGTCACGGGCGCGCTGATGGGCGGAAAAAATGACGCGCACGCGTTGGCCCGTGTGAAATGCCGCTCTGGGAGATTGACAGTGGCTTTCAACAAGTTAACAATCACAGGCGGAGCACTCCTCCACTCATGATTGTTAGCGGCAATTGTTAGCCCGCTCCATACACCCTCTTCCGATGTGCACCTTACATGTTTGGAGATGTCGTGAAGGGGTTAATATTGTTGGTGATGGAGTTGTAGCCTGCCCAGCATGCAGTGGGTGTCCTGTGGCAACCGAGCGGATAGTAAGAGCCAACAGAGAAGTGAGTCACAGTCTGAAGTCGGTCCAGAGTGGAAGAGAGGAAAGTAAAAAGTATTGGGGCCTGGGGCAGGAAGCTTAGAGGGACGGTACGGAGTCGTCTGTCAGTCGAGTAACAGGACGAAGAAGGAAGGATAAGCAAGATGAAGAGATTAAATGCCCCATATGATGGTCCAGAGGCGTCAATAAAGCAGAAAGCTAAGTAGCGGCCATGTTGGCATATAAAATTCCCCTAAGTCCTCTCCATACACCCGCTTCCGACATGTAAAGTAGATGTCGTGAATGGGTTAATATTGTTGATGATGGAGTTGTGTCCTGCCCAGCATTAGGTAGTTGACAGGAATACTTGGAGTTAACATTTGGGAGTAGCCCAGGGAGAGGAGCTAAGTGAGGGCACAACAGAGAGTTTCCGGGTAGAATGGCAGATAGGGACGAGTCTGCAGCAGTAACAGACCATAGGGCTTACTGAGAAGCAGAAGCGCATGCAGTGAGTGTCCTGTGGCAAGAGAGCGATGACCGAGCGGATAGTAAGAGCCTACAGAGAAGTGAGTCACAGTCCGGAGTCCGTCCAGAGTGGAAGAGAAGAAAGTAAAAAGAATTGGTGTGTGGGGTACGAAGTCTATCTGGCCAGTGCTGAGTTGTCTGTTAGGCCACGGCCCCACTATCAGTATTTGGTCAGTATTCGGTCAGTAATTTTTCTCAGTAGTGGTTGACAAAACCAGGAGTGGGTGATAAATGCAGAATTGGTGACTTGTTTCTATTATAACTTTTCTCTGATTATTCCTCACCTGGTTTTGGCTCCCACTCCTGAGAAAAAATTCTTCCCGAAGTCTCTGGCTTTCAATCATAGGGATGCAGCCAGCATGGCTTCAGTCACCGCTCAGTACATAGTGAGCGGTGGCTGTAACATCACCCCCGGCACTGACCGACAGCTATACCTGCAGTTTAATAGCATTTATGTAACATGACAGGTTCCCTTAACTTTTCATATTATGTATGTAATACCAGGACACTTTATGGTTCTACTGAACAATTCCATAGTGTTCTATTCAGTAGAAGGGTGGAAGGGTGGAAGACTTAACGTTCGGGTGTAATAGTCCACAACCTGTGGCCATATAGAGGAAATCTTAATGTGCCCTATAGGATAAATTTTGGCAAATTTCTGCTATTTAGGTAGATAGGTTTATATCATGGGATTTTTAACTGTGCTTGAGTCTATATTGTGTTCTGTTTTGTTCACATCGAGCCAGTTCCCACACCACACAAGTTACCTGCATAACATTTCAAAGACTTTCTGGAACTACAAGAGTTCAAGAAAAAATGCATTTAACACATATTTCCAGCTGATGAAACTGATAAAAATGTTTCTCAAGCATCACTCATATTTCTTAGTTCTGGGCAAAGTACATCATAAAATGACAGGCTCTTTTGTGTAGCGTTTTACTGGTTTGTACTGATGCAGAACCTTGTCAGCAAATGAGTTTACATCATTTACTTTGGTATTTGGTTTTGTAAAATACTTCTTTGACAGACAATAAAAATTAAATAAAAATGAAATAAGTAAGAAACTTGAGGTTTTCATGGTGTGTTGAAACAGCACTGCAAACAAGAGAAGTGAACAGACAAATAACACCAGCTCTACAGGAGGGTGTGTGTTTATTTTCCATACAGACCTGCCATGAGATTGCTAACTTTTGCTCCATTTTTCTTCATTGTGTCAGAAAATCACAAAGCAACTTGGTTTATAATAATGTTTAAAATGACAATATAATCCTGCATGGATGAGTCAAATGCAACAATGTTACACAGGTTTTTCGGTCATGTCAAATAGAGATTTACAAATATTTCCTTCTGCTTCATACATAAGATTTTTAGGGAAAATGACTGTTTATTTATGCTATTATCTTATTTAGTTTTTTTTTTTGAAAAATTGCTGTAACTATATGCAAGCGCTCATTTAGACATCAGGCTTTCCAATATGAGCTCTATCTGTGTCTTTTTCCGGATAACATTCATACCTATTATAATCTATGGGGCTGTTCACAAGGCATGTTTTTTTTGCGAACCTAGTAGTCCACACCAACACAGTTCCAATTTTGATCCAATTCAAAGATCAAACTTGCCAATGCAAAGCTGTGGGTTTGGAAAAAAAAAATTGGACAACGCTCGGATGTCATCCGTTTGCAAAACATCTCGTACAATAAAACAGGATTAACCCCTTTACCCCCGAGGGTTGTTTGCACGTTAATGACCAGGCCAATTTTTACTATTCTGACCACTGTCAATTTATGAAGTAAAAACTCTGAAACGCTTCAACGGATCCCACTGATTCTGAGACTGTTTTTCGTGACATATTGGACTTCATGATAGTGGTAAAATTTCTTCGATATGACTTGCGTTTATTTGTGAAAAAATATGAAATTTGGTGAACATTTTGCAATTTTCAAACTTTTAATTTTTATGCCCTTAAATAAGAGAGTCATGTCACACAAAAAAGTTAATAAATAACATTTACCACGTCTTCTTTACATCAGCACAATTTTGGAACCAATATTTTTTTTGTTAGGAAGCTATAAGGGTTAAAAGTTGACCAGTAATTTCTAATTTTTCCAATAAAATTTACAAAACCATTTTTTAGGGACCACATCACATTTGAAGTGACTTTGAGGGGCCTTTATGACAGAAAATACCCAAAAGTGACACCATTCTAAAGACTGCACCCCTCAAGGTGCTCAAAAGCCCATTCAACAAGTTTATTAACCCTTCAGGTGCTTCACAGGAATTTTTGAAATGTGGAAGAAAAAAATGAACATTTAACTTTTTTCACAAAAATGTGCTTTAGACCCCAATTTTTTTATTTTTGCAAGTGTAATAGGAAAAAATGGACCCCAAAATTTGTTGTGCAATTTCTGCTTAGCATGCCAATATCCCATATGTGGGGGCAAATCACTGTTTGAGCACACGACAGTGCTTGGAAGGGAAGGAGCGCCATTTGACTTTTGAATGTAAAATTTGCTTGAATAATTAGTGGACGCCATGTTGCATTTGGAGAGACCCTGATGTGCCTAAACAGTGGAAACCCCCCACAAGTGACACTATTTTGGAAACTAGACCCCTCAGGGAACTTATCTAGATGTGTGGTGAGCACCTTGAACCCCCAGGTACTTCACAGAAGTTTATAACATTGAGCCATAAAAATAACATTTTCACATTTTTCCCACAAAAATGTTTTTCAGCCCCCAATTTTGCATTTTCATAAGGGTAACAGAAGAAATTGCACCATACCATTTGTTCAATTTCTCCTGAGTAAGCTGATACCCCATATGTGGGAGAAAACCACTGTTTGGGCTTATGGCAGGGTTCAGAAGGAAAGGAGCGCCATTTGACTTTTTAAATGTAAAATTTGCGTGAATAATTAGCGGATGCCATGCTGCATTTGGAGAGACCCTGATGTGCCTAAACAATGGAAACCCCACACATGTGACACCATTTTGGAAGCTAGACCCCTCATGGAACTTATCTAGATGTGTAGTGAACACCCTGAACCCCCAGGTGCTTCACAGAAGTTTATAACATGGAGCCGTGAAAATAAAAAAATCTTTTTCCACAAAAATGATGTTTTAGTTCCAAATTTTTTATTTTCACAACGGTAAGAGGAGAAAATGGACCCCAAAAACTTTTGTGCAATTTCTCCTGAGTACGCCAATTCCCCATAGGTGGGGAAAATACACTGTTTGGGCGCACAACAGGGTTAAGAAGGGAAGGAGCAATGTGTTACTTTTTTAACGCAAAATTGGCTGGAATTGAGAGCTGAAGCCATATCACGTTTGGAGACCACTAATGCACCTAAACAGTGGAAACCCCCCACAAGTGACCCCATTTTGGAAACTAGACCCCTCAAGGATTTTATCAAGGGATATAGTGAACATCTTGAACTATACAGGTACGACACAGAAATTGATAACATTAGGTCATCATATTGAATGAGTTGTCATTGGTCTTGAGCGCAATTGCTCGCTGCCTAAGTTTGCATTGGGTACTCGGGTATGCAGCAAGTATCACGGGTGTTCAAGTGACATGCTCCAGTCCCTGCCCCGCGTGTTTCATGGTTGTTAGACACCCAAAAAAACATGCAGGGATTGCTCGTGCATGGCAGGCAATCCCCACAAGGTTTTTTTTGGCCATGAAGCATATGGGGCGAAGATTCAAGCATGTCACTCGAGCACCCGCGATACTCGGTGCATACCCCAGCACCTGATGCAAACTCAAGTAGCAAGCACTTGAGCTCAACACTAGTCGCCATATCGTCGTCATTTTTTTTTCTTTACTTTTGAAAAAATCCCAACCCCAACACAACCCTAACCCTAGCACAAAGCTAACTCTAGCACAACCCTAACCCTAGCGCAACCCTAACCATAGCACAAGCTTAACCCTAGCACAACCCTAACCCTAGCACAACCCTAACCCTAGCACAACCCTAACCCTAGCACAACCCTAACCCTAGAGTTTATTTTTTATGCCATTTCTCGTGCAGTATAAGTAATTAGATGACTTTATTCTTCGAGTCGGTGCGATTACAGTGATGCCAGATTTATATCAGGTTTTTATGACTGACAGCTGTCACACACTAAGACCCTTTTTTTGCAAAGATCATTTTTTGCATCGCCATATTTTGAGAGCTATAATTTTTGCATATTTCTGCCAACAGAGTCATGTGATGGCTTGTTTTTTGCGGGATGAGTTCACGTTTTTATTGGCATCATTTTCAGGCACGTGACATTTTTTATGTTCAATTTGTTTTTATTAGTCAATGTTGAAATCACAAATAATTCTGCAGTTAACCAAATATATTATGATCAATTAAGTCACGCAGGACTAACAAAGCTTATATAGATAACAATATTCATGTAAGAATATAACTTGATCAGTCAAGATTGCAACTGCAACAAACAACCGATATTTTCAAATATTAGCATATCAGAAAATAAGGAATTATCCTGAAAATTCCAACAAAGAAATTAGAAAGAAAGAGAAAGAACAATATGTGGGAAACCTTAGAAATATGGAACTAGCAATATAAAGAAGGATAGGAAAGAGAGAGAGAAAAAGAAAATAAAGAGAAATAAATAGATAATTTTTTAATGAGGGGGGGATTTGAAGGGCAAAGGGGGGTGGAAAGGGGAGGGAAGATGTGGGAAATGAGGCGACAATCTTGAGGTTAACGCACAGCACCAACCCAGGTCCACTTCACGTGAGAGCGATCTATTTATTGGAATAATTTATGAAAATCAACTGAGTCCTGAAACAGGATCCAGTCGCTCCATAGTCACCTAAATTTATCAGTATGTCCAGAGCTTTCGGCTGAGAGTTCTTCCATCCTACAAATATTAACCATCTCGGTAAACCATTCTGAAATCAGGGGGGTATTTGTTGTTTTCCAATGTCTTGGAATCACTGACCGTTCTGGAGTTAAATAAAATCGGAGACTATCTTTCTTTTGGGAACCAATTGAAGAGGGAAAGATAGAAAGAAGAGCAATCTTGGGGCTAAATTCCAACCATCTACCTGTAATAAAAAAATAATTTGAAAAGACTTTTTCAAAGAATGGTTTGATTCTACTGCATCCCCACCAAATATATATTATATTACCTCTGTCTCTTCCACGCCGCCAACATGTGTCAGGAACAAATGGGAAAATAGCATACAATTTTGAGGGATATATGATACCATCTCGTAATGATGTTATAGTTTTTTTTCTGAGCAGAGCAAGTATTTGATAGTTTATGTGTAAATATAAATCCTTTCTCCCATTCAGACTGAGATAACGGTATCCCAAGTTCCCGTTCCCATGCCCGCTGATAGCCTATCTTCCCCCTGCATCCTTCTCTGATCAGGTAATTGTAAATAACCGAAATCACATGCTTAGGCGGAGATTCTTGCAAGAATAATTTTTCAAATAGGGAGGGTGTGCATCGGCATAAGCAATCTAAGCCCATGAGACATTTTTTGATCGCTTTCTATTTCGATTTTTGGGAGGCAGAATAAACAAAAACCAACAATTCAGGAATTGTTTTTTTTTAATGCCGTTCCGCATGTGGTAAAATTGATAAGGCAGCTTTATTTTTCGGGTTAGTACGTTTACAGCGGTACCACATTTATATAGTTTTTTTATGTTTTGGCGTTTTTACACAATAAAAACTATTTCATAGAAAAAATAATTTTTTAGCATCGCTTTATTCTGAGAGCTATAACTTTTATATTTTTCAGCTGAAGTAGCTGTATGGCGGCTTGTTTTTTGCGGTACCATTTTTATTTACATTCAGCTTTATGATCGTGTTTTATTCCATTTTTTGCTTGGCGATATGATGATAAAGCATCGTTTTTTGCTTGTTAAAAAGGGGTTAACTAGTGGGACAGTTTTATAGGTCAGGTCATTCCGGATGCGGCGATACCAAATATGTGTACTTTTCTTGTTTTTTTTTTAGAATAATATTTATTCATGGGTAGAATATAGTTTAATTTTTTGGGGATTATTTTTTTCATTTTTTTTACAATTTTTTTTCCCCACTTTCTGACACTTTTTTTACTTTTACAAATTGTCCCACTATGGGACTTTCACTTTTTGCAGTCTGATCGCCGGTATAGCACAGGAATCACTGTGCTATGCAGCCTGTCAGCGATGCATAGGGAGAAGTTACTTTGATCGTGCACTGCGCATGATCAAAGTAGCTTCTTTCTGTCTGGTGATATCCGGGTCACCATGACAACCATCGGACCCAGCAGAAACGGCGTGGGATGCCGGAGAGAAGGTAAATATCTGCGCTTACCTCTCCTTGCTCCCGGAATGCTGCGATCGACTTTGATTGCAGCATTTCGAGGGTTAATATGCTGGAAACGGTGCGGGACCGCTCCTAGCACATAGCATCGGGTGTCAGCTGTGACAATCAGCTGACACCCGACGGCGATCGCGCCCGCACAGGTTCTGTGCAGGCGCGATCTCCGGGGCATATTAATACGTATCTGGTCCAATAGGCCCAGGGCACGGATACATATTAGTACGCCCCATGTCAGAAAGGGGTTAAAGTCTAAGGCCACTTTCACATGTTCAGTATTTGGTCAGTATTTTACATCAGTATTTGTAAGCCAAAACCAGGAGTGGGTGATAAATACAGAAGTGGTGACTTGTTTCTATTATACTTTTCCTCCGATTGTTCCACTCACTATTTTACTGATGTAAAATACTGACAAAATACTGAACATTTGAACATGTCCTAATGGTAAAAATTGACGCACTGGCCAAATGCTAAAATATGATCCAAAACACTGAAGAAAATAGGTTATTCCTTTGTATATGAAAAAAAAAACTAATGAATGAACCCTAAACTAAAAGTCAACAGAAGAATATGCAATGCACTGCAAACTGTTTTTTTTTGTTTATTGCATTTTTCTTTACTTTTGGTGCATTAGGTCCAAAGTGTTTTTTTTACACAGCACAGAAAACACGATGCTTTGCAAATTTATGTCTAAACTTTAATTTATATTACATATAAAGTTTTTTTTTCCCATTTTCATATTAAATAAACATGAAGGTTATACGAAATTATAAGTTTTATGTAAAATTAAAAACATTATGTAAAAGTATTGCTCATGCTTTTGCAGACATCTCTCGATTGGTTTCAATATTAAAACTGTATATGCTTATGTTGTTTAAATACCATAAATCCCCTGAATTATTGTCCATGCTGAAAGAAAAAGAATCCGGAACGAGACATAGAAAATGTCAAAGATATGATCCTTTACCATTTTGGCGGGATAAGATGTTTTCGTAAAAAAAAAAAAATTAGATCCCAAGACGCTTATATGTGTTTTTGTAATTTGGGAGCAAGTCCAATTTCTTGCATGGGATCATGCACATGGCAAAACTGTCGTTATTTTTTCTGTTGGATTCATATCATACAACTGTTACTTGACTCTATGGCAGTTATTTTCTTAGTGTAAAATAAAACTGTAATATGGCTTTGTAGATGCCCATTCAGAAATGTACATGAATATGGAAACTTGGAAATGTCCCCATAATTGATTCAGAATCTAGGACCCCTGAGTTATAAAGTACTAAAAAATAAACTACTTTTACTCCACTTATGACCATTTTTTTGCTATTATACTGGGTAGATATCTCATTATCATCAGGTATCAGCTAACAAGAAAACAGGGTCAGTCAGTGATCAATCTTGTAGTAATGGAAGAACATTCGACCTTGAGATCCACAAGTTATTCATTAAGAGATTTTAAATACCATAGATTGTCACTGAATACCAAAATGTTATTGACACTGTGACACGTAAAATATTGTACAACATTGTCACATTTCTCTTTATAGAGGAATAATAGTGAGCCAAGACAATGCAGATTTTTACGACACACAAAATGTAGGCAGATGTTACATTTTAAAGACATATAAAACAAAAACACTTTCCACTAAGAGCTTGGAATGTTCTTCTGCAGTTCAATTAACAGTACAGTTCTATTGTCTCTTCATAATATATAGTGCACATAATTCTGTGCACCCTGTCAGAAGTAAAAACTTATATGATATGTTTTACTACTAAAAGCAGAAACAGTTATTTAATGGAGAAGAAAGCTGTATGGAAATGAAGAGAATAAATGAGTAAATATGTAGAAATAGAGAAATATATAAAGGTAAGACAGATAGATAGATAGATAGATAGATAGATAGATAGATAGATAGAATATATCCCGACAAATGGAGGCAATACTCCAAAGCCAGATGGCAAGAAAACGAGTCTTATTCAACCCATAAGATGTTTCAGCTTAAAATAGCAGAGCCTTCCTCAAGCATTACATAAGGTGATATATGCATACAGTATATAAAGTGCCAGCAAAAAGGCGTTACAATTTAAAAACACATTAATTAACTAATTAAAGCAAAACTAATAAAACAGTATTATAAAATAGACAATTGTAAAATATATCCCAACTTACATGATTGCAAACGACATGCAGTCAATAGTAATTAAAGAGGAGCGTCCTGCAGATATGACATCTTACAGATTATCATACCTTGTACATAGTTATATCAGATTATCAGATTATTATACCTTGTACAGTGGTGGTCAGTACCTTGGCCATCACGGATCAGCTGTTCCCATTTGTACAGCAGAGAAGTTTCCATCTCTAGAGTCAATGGACAAGTCTCTCTTCTGTAGAGTGTAAGTTGTTACAGTCAGTGGGGTCCTCTCTCTTCTGTAAAGTGTAAGCTCTTATGGTCAGTGGGGTTCTCTCTCTCTTCTGTAGTGTGTAAGTTCTTATGGTCAGTGGGGTCCTCTCTCTCTTCTGTAGAGTGTAAGCTCTTATGGTCAGTGGGGTCCTCTCTCTCTTCTGTAGAGTGTAAGCTCTTATGGTCAGTGGGGTCCTCTCTCTCTTCTGTAGTGTGTAAGCTGTTATGATCAGTGGAGTCCTCTCTCTCTCCTGTAGAGAATAAGCTCTTATGGTCAGCAGGGTATTCCCTCTCTCTCTTCTTTGGAGGGAAAGCTCTTATGATCAGCAGGGTCCTCTCTCTCTCTCTCTTGTAGAGTGAAAGCTACTATGGTCAGCAAGGTTCTCTCTCTTCTTTCCCCCACAGATATTTTTGAGCAATTACAAGCTTTCCAGGATGAAGATTTGTGCAAATTTATTCAACGTAAATTAAATTTTTGGGGAAAACTCGGCAAAGTTGGTAAATTAGAATTTCAAACGATCCACTTATCTCTTATTCATAATATATATACTGTACATACAGTACATACCAAAAGTTTGGACACACCTGCTCATTTAAAGGTTTTTCTGTATTTTCATGACTATGAAAATTGTACATTCACACTGAAGGCATCAAAACTATGAATTAACACATGTGGAATTATATACTTAACAAAAAAGTGTGAAACAACTGAAAATATGTCTTATTTTCTAGGTTCTTCAAAGTAGCCACCTTTTGCTTTGATGACTGCTTTGCACACTCTTGGCATTCTCATGATGAGCTTCAAGAGGTAGTCACCGGAAAGGGTCTTCCAACAATCTTGAAGGAGTTCCCAGAGATGCTTAGCACTTGTTGGCCCTTTTGCCTTCACTCTGCGGTCCAGCTCACCCCAAACCATCTCGATTGGGTTCAGGTCTGGTGACTGTGGAGGCCAGGTCATCTGGCGTAGCACCCCATCACTCTCCTTCTTGGTCAAATAGCCCTTACACAGCCTGGAGGTGTGCTTGGGGTCATTGTCCTGTTGAAAAATAAATGATGGTCCAACTAAACGCAAACCGGATGGAATAGCATGCCGCTGCAAGATGCTGTGGTAGCCATGCTGGTTCAGTATGCCTTCAATTTTGAATAAATCGTCAACAGTGTCACCAGCAAAGCTCCCCCACACCATCACACCTCCTCCTCCATGCTTCACGGTGGGAACCAGGCATGAAGAGTCCATCCGTTCACCTTTTCTGCGTCACACAAAGACACGGTGGTTGGAGCCAAAGATCTCAAATTTGGACTCATCAGACCAAAGCACAGATTTTTACTGGTCTAATGTCCATTCCTTGTGTTCTTTAGCCCAAACAAGTCTCTTCTGCTTGTTGCCTGTCCTTAGCAGTGGTTTCCTAGCAGCTATTTCACCATGAAGGCCTGCTGCACAAAGTCTCCTCTTAACAGTTGTTGTAGAGATGTGTCTGCTGCTAGAACTCTGTGTGGCATTGACCTGGTCTCTAATCTGAGCTGCTGTTAACCTTCGATTTCTGAGGCAGATGACTCGGATAAACTTATCCTCAGAAGCAGAGGTGACTCTTGGTCTTCCTTTCCTGGGTCTGTCCTCATGTGAGCCAGTTTCTTTGTAGCGCTTGATGGTTTTTACAACTGCACTTGGGGACACTTTCAAAGTTTGCCCAATTTTTTGCACTGACTGACCTTCATTTCTTAAAGTAATGATGGCCACTTGTTTTTCTTTACGTAGCTGCTTTTTTCTTGCCATAATAAAAATTCTAACAGTCTATTAAGTTGGACTATCAGCTGTGTATCCACTAGACTTCTGCACAACACAACTGATGGTCCCAACCCCATTTATAAGGCAAGAAATCCCACTTATTAAACCTGACAGGGAACACCTGTGAAGTGAAAACCATTTCCGGTGACTACCTCTTGAAGCTCATCAAGAGAATGCCAAGAGTGTGCAAAGCAGTCATCAAAGCAAAAGGTGGCTACTTTGAAGAACCTAGAATATAAGACATATTTTCAGTTGTTTCACACTTTTTTGTTAAGTATATAATTCCACATGTGTTAATTCATAGTTTTGATGCCTTCAGTGTGAATGTACAATTTTCATAGTCATGAAAATACAGAAAAATCTTTAAATGAGAAGGTGTGTCCAAACTTTTGGTCTGTACTGTATATAGACAATGAATAAAGTGCAAAGGCATAAACAATGTTTAATTGATACCATATATGCAAATCAATTATTAAGATCAATAACCTATGGCATAAAAGAGTACATAGTGCCACATTAGTAATACTGCACATCAAGATGGCAACCTTTAGGTGCTACTAAGCATGCTCACATCCAAAAGCTAATTAGAAATCCATAGGAAAAGTTACTGAGATCATCAGACATTATCAGTTTGAGTATGCACACTAGTGAGATGATGAAGTAGGTTCCATCTTGGATAAGGGCACTCCCCATAAATTTCATATACTTATAGAGAAAATACTATGTGCATACACTTTAAAAAGACGCTGTAATTGGAGCTAACTTGAACAATAGTTGGAATGATATAACAAAGTCAGTGATGCGAAATTAAAAAATAAGGTGCTAATAACCACTTCACTACCTTTGACATACCTATACGTCATGGTCAGATAGGTACCTTTGATGTATAGGTATGGTACAGAATAGGAACTTACGTGATAGCCAAGCCCTGGCTGTCACTGCCAGAAGCGGTGCCCACACCACCCACGATCCAACATCAATCGCAACATTTAGGAGGCTAGGAGGGGGCTCCCTCTCCCATCTGATTGGCGCTCAACATTATAAAATGCTGTGAAGCACCTGTGGGTTCAAAGTTCTCACCATACCTCTAGATAAATTCCTTGAGGGGTGTAGTTTCTAAAATGGGATCACTTGTGGGAGTTTACACTGTTTAGGGACATCAGGGGCTCTGCAAATGTGACCCGGTGTCTGCTATCTATTTCAGCCAATTTTGTGCTCCAATAGTCAAATGGTGCCACTTCTCTTCTGAGCCTTGCCGTGCGCCCAAACAGTAGTTTTCCACCACATATGGGATATCAATTACTCTGGAAAAATTGCACAACAAATTGTATGGTCTATTTTCTCTTCTTACCCTTATGAAAATGAAAAATGTATTTACCGATACATGGGCGCACCCACCGTGGGGCAGGGGAGGCAGCTTCCCCCCCCTAGAAGCAGGGACGCACGCCGCACACCAGGGCCGGCATCAGCACCTGGCGCACCCGGGCAAATGTCAGGGCCCCGGCACCCGGTACAATACTTACCTCTCCCCGTGCCTCCGCAGCAGGTCCTGCATCCTCCGCGGCTGCTGTACTGTGATGTCTCAGCTCAGAGTGTGCGGTGACGTCTTTACACCGCGCTCTCTCCTGAGCAGTCATAGCGCAGAGTGGGATGAGGCCGGCGACGCTGAGGAGTCCGGAGCAGCGGCAGCAGGTAAGACGTGAGGTGAGTATTTGATTTTTTTTTTTTGCCCCCCCCCCAGTTTTGATCCTGGGTACGCCCATGTACCGATACACTATAAGGAACAAGAACACTGAAGTAAATATATGATATGTTGTAAGTCGCAGGTCAAAAATGATTAATTTGAAAGGTCTCACTAGTAAGAGAATGGTTAAATTTGTCACCCTTCAAGATTAAAGAGCAGTTTACACAATTAAGACAATCGGCCTTCACAGAATGAGCCGGATTCCAGGATCTCCTTGTGTCTATATCCCAGCAAATGAAAAAGGTAACGGAATGAATTTCAGACCCTGTGAGAATCAACGATCCTCTGCACCTTGTACTCTAAATCTCCATCAACAGGAACTAGAGGAGGCGGGGTGAGACAGGCAACACAGAAAGGACAAACTCTTTTAACAGGGAACTGTGGAACACATTACGTAATATACAAAAAAAAGGGGGTTTAACCGGCTCACCCTCCAGCGGCTTCAGTCCGTCCAGAAGTATGCAATCAAGCGCTCTACCAGTGCTAGGATACAGAGGTATAGGAGAAATAGATCCAGCTCTCCAAATGTCCAAAATTTAAAATTCAACAAATTTTATTTTATATATATTAAAAAATCCATCTTAATAGTATGAACAATCAAAAATCCATATCTGGAATTAAGGAAACATGGGATACAATGCTAGTTACCATATGCGTTTCGAACAGCACTTGTTCTTAAACTTGGTATAATGTTTATACCAAGTTTAAGAACAAGTGCTGTTCGAAATGCGTATGGTACGGCCAATTAATTTAGGATCCAACTTCGCCAAGGGTACTTTCAACTTTAAATTTTTGGAAGATACTACTATTTCTACTTTAAAAGACGGGACCCGTCGATTGTTTCCTATTGGCCTTTTGTTTTTGACAAAGTTGAGCCACCCCAATATTCCTTTGAAACTCTCTCTAGATATCACCAAGTTTCTGCATGGCCACCTCTACCTCTGGACACCCAGAACTCATCCTAGTGAATTCACCAAAATGATGATGAAAACCATAATTGCAAACAAAGGTGAGGTTCCAGAGGACTGGTTGACCCGACCGTTAAAGGAAAACTCAGCAAGAGGTAAAAATAAAGACCAGTCCTCCTGCTGAGCTACAATGAAACATTTTAAAATCTGTTCCAATGATTGATTTGTCCGCTCTGTTTGACCCTTGGTTTCAGGGTGGTAAACAGAGGAGGATGATAAATCAATGCCCAATTTCTTACAAAACACTCTCCAGAATTTGGAGACAAATTGCACACACCTATCAGAAACAATGTTCAAAGGGATACCATTCAGTCTCACCACATGATTGATACACAATCTTGAAAGCTTTTCAGCCTTAGGTAACCCTGATGATAATAGAACAAAGTGAGATTGTTTACTGGATCGGTCAACTACTACCCAAATAACAGTCTTCCCTCCAGACAAAAGCAAATCGGTAATGAAATCCATCGACAAATGAGGCTACTGTCTTATTAAAATTGGCAGTGGAACCAATTCTATGGCTGGCCGGTTACATCAGACTTTAGCACGTGCGCAAGTTTCACAAGTGAATACAAAATTCTTAATATCATTATACATGGAAGGCCTCTCTGTGTAACCCCAGGATGACAACTCAAAAGGGAATCATGAAACTCCTGCAATAAATGTAATCTTAGGTAGGTAGACTGCCACAAATAATTTGAAACTTGGAGAGGCTGAAGGGGCCAACCGCTGGGCTTTACGGATCTCCACATCCAACTCCAAGGATACCATAGACACCAAAATTACCCTGAGGAAAAATGAAGGCTATGGAAGAGTAACAGAATGAAACAAGCTAAAGCATCAACCCTCACACATGGTCGCAAGTTAGTTTTTGTTGGTTTCAGTTTTGGAACCTTGAGATCAGACATGAAACACTCTTTAAGTTTATCAAATGCCCCCAATAGCATCCGGCGACCAACACTTAAGATCAGCCCCATTTTGTGTGAGATCGGTGAGAAGTTTAACAATCTGTGAAAAACCCCTAATAAATTTTCTGTAGCAATTAGCAAACCCTAAAAATGTTGTAATGCTTTAAGATCAAGAGGTTGAACCCAATCAATTATGGCCTGCACCTTTCCAAGATTCATATTAAAAATCGGCTTCAGCTGAAACAATGAACCCCAGGAACGGTATCTCTTGGACAGAAAAGGTACATTTTTACAATTTAGCAAACAAAGGATTCCCTTAAAGCTTTCGTAAAACAAAATGGACATGTTCATGGTGAGAATCCAAATTAGGCAAAAGATTAGAATATCATCATTACCACAATAAACCGTCTAATAAAATCAGAAACGATATCATTCATAAAATGTTGAAATATTGGCACATTGGTTAACCCAAAAGGCATGATAAGATTTTAAAATAGGTCATCAGATGTTAAAATGCTTTCTTCCACTTATCACCCTCACTGATGCATATCAAATTATAAGCCCCCCTAAGAGCCAGTTTAAAAAAACATTTAGCCTTTATAAGCTAATTATATAGGTCAGGGATGAGTGGAAGTGGGTAGGTATTCTTAATCGTAATATTGTTTAATTCACGAAAATCAAGGCAAGGACGGAGACCCCATCTTTCTTTTTAACAAAAAAATAATCCATTAGCTATAGGGGAAGAGGAAGGATGGATATGACCCTTCCAAAAACGTTCAATTACATTTTCTTTCATGGCAGTACATTCAGGTCTTGATAAATGATACAGGCGAGCTTTAGGTAATTTAGCACTAGGGACAAGATCAATAGCACAGTCATAAGGATGAAGGGGAGGTAGTATCTCTGCCTCTTTTTCCAAGAACACATCTCCGAAATCCTTCAAGTACCCCGGGAGACGCTCCAGACTAGCTGAGCAAATTTGTATAGAATTAAGACATTTCTTATGACAATAGGGGCTCCATTTAACAATATACTGTAGTTCCAACATCAATCAATAACAGGATTGTGAATACATAGCCATGGAAACCCCAATACCAACCCAGCAGGTAAATTGTCCAACACATAGCAGGAGATGGACTCAGAGTGAAGTGTTCTCAGCCTAAGTGTGAACTCCACCGTTACCAGCTGGACAAGATTCTGGAGTAATGATGCCTTGTTAATAGCAAAAATTTGAATTGGTCTTTCCAACCTAACTGTCCCTAAACTTAATTTCTGAACCAATCCAGAATCAATGACGTTGGCCGCAGATCCACAGTCAATGAAAGCTAATGCAGATAACCATTGATTCTTAAAAAGTAGTCCCACATTTAACAGTAATTTGTCTGAGGAGTAAAAGGGTACCTAGGAATCTGGGTAACATCCTAGACAATCACCCAGAATTTGGCGCTTCCCATCGCCTTGGTCGGCTTGCTTCCAGGCACGCCGCACAGTCTTTGAGGAAATGTCCAGCGCGACCACCATAGCGGCAAAGTGGCCCCCTGTGTCAGGTTTATGATCCTTGCCTCTGCAACCTTGAGCCTCTCAGGTTCATCATAGATCATCCCTAAAGCATCAAAAAAGGCATCAACAGAAGATCATTATGGGACTTGTGGGGACAAAGAAAATGCCCAAGTCTGGGGGTCACAATAGGGACATAATTATTTCCACCTGCTGAGACTCATCCCCTGAAGACCGAGGTCGCAACCTAAAAAATAGTCTGCAACTCTCCCTGAAAATCCTAACTGGTCTTTTTCCCCTGATACATGCTGCCCACGGATAAAGACACAAATAATAAAGACACAAAAATCTCAAAACGCTGGAATTGACTTTTTTTGGTCATTATACCTCTGCCAAAAACTGCAATACAATGAGATCAAAATGTCATATATACCCCAAAATGGTATCAATAAAAACTACAATTCAGCATACGAAAAATCAAGCTCTTCATATTTCTCCATCAATGTTAAAAAAAAATTATGGGTTTCTGAAAATAGAGACAAAAAAAAAATTTATTTTTGGTTTGGCAACAGAAAAATGACCCCTTTAAAATTAGTAAATCTCCCAAACAACAACACAAAACTATACTTATAAATAAGTGGATCAAGAGGATCCCCTTAAAAAACAATAGGGTAGGAAGGGGAAAGGGCACCTAAAGTAATGGCGTCCCCGCTCAACGTATGCTAAGCCATATTATTCCCTAACATGGCACCTAAAGGTTCGAAAAGGTAAAATAACAATAAATATTCTTGAATACCCGTATTATTTATTCTATTTTCTCTATGAATTATTTTTGGTTTGCAAAGTTCAGAATTTTTTTAACCCATTAAAATAATTAAGAAAAAACATTTAAGTTTGGGATCGCCATAACCATACTGACAATGTAATTTTTACCATACAATGAAGGCAGAGGAGACAAACCCCCAAAAACCATGATGGAATTGCGTTTTATTTCATCATTTCACCTCACTTTGGAATTTTTTTTCCTCTATTCAGTACATATGGTAAATTGATTAGTGCAATGCAAAACTACATCTTGCCCTGCAAAAAAAACAAGCCCTCATGCAGCTTTGTCAATGGAAAACTAAAAACAAGTTATGGTAATGATAATGCACAAATTGTTGCACTTTTATGTACATTACATCATACTTAGTGAATTACTCTTGCATGACCTGAATGTTTTTGCTTCTGGATGGCTTCATCGACCTTTTTAGTTCCAGTAAGTACTTTCAGCATTGTCCATAGCAACCCATCAGATTCCAGTCATCATTTTAATAAAACAGGTATTAAAGGAAAGAAGTTGCTGGAATCACAAGTCATTTGGATGTGAGTTCACCACAAGGTCAAAGTGTTATTGTAAAGAATGGTGTTATCACCTGAGACTCCTGTGTTTTTAGTGAAGCAGGTGTTTCATAGCAAGTAAATAAACAGAAGAAGTGCAGCATAAGTTTATGAAAAATGTCTTCACCTTGACACATCATATCACAATGAAATGCAATAATTATGTGCTAAATTTTGAAAAATGGGGAGATAAATTTTGATTGGGTTATTTTGTCAGGAGAGGTGTTAGGCACCTAAAACACTGCATGGTTCATACTACTCATGGTGATGATTAGAGATGAGCGTTGTTATACTCGAACTGTTCGCCAATCTCAAATTTGAGCTGTTTTGGGTGGTGTTCGAGCCGTTCGGCGAACACAAACGATTTGAGAAAAATTCGGCTGTTCGAGGTTATGTTCGATAACTGTTCGTGCACCAAAATCATAACTGGATTTTTTCTCAGTAATGATGAAAATTAATGTTAATACGCAGTTTGAGTGTACAGCGGGGTGGGGGGAGGGGCAGGGGATGGATCTCTGCAGGAACAATGAAGATCTCCATTTTTTTTTCTCTTTCCTGCATTTACAGTGGGGAGGTGCAATCTGTCAGCCTATCAGCAGCGCACACACGGAGCGAAGTGCTTTTTTTCACACAAGCAAGGGCATGTGTCATTGGCAGTGTATGTCACATGTCCTTGCCCTATAAGACCAAGCCATTTTCCCCGTCGCCACCATTTTCTCACTGCTGCAGCTGCGTGTTAGACAGCACCGCTGTTGCTGTGTGCGCTATACCTTGTTAATTTCAAGCCAATTTTCGCACAAATCTACAGATAGCTTGGGAGTAGGGAATAGTTGTGATTGCAGTCCTTTTAAGGACTAGGTTACACCATTTCCTACGACTTTTATCAGGCAGGTCTGTGCTCTTAAATAGATAGATTGTGGGAGTAAAGACTAATTGTAATTGCAGTCCTTTTCAGGACTAGGTTACATCAGTTCCTATCAGTTTTTGCCAGGCAGGTCTGTGCCAGTGCTGTGCAAGTTTTTTTCACAGCATTTGGCTGAATCTAGCAAAGCTAATCCTTTTTGGCCTATTCCAGAGTGTGTTAGTCAGTGGAGTAGCCTATCTGTGTTGCAAGATATACCACCTGTGTATAGAATACCAATTTTTTTACTGCACCTAGTGAAGTAAAATCTTTTGGGCATAGCATCATTCTATTAGTCCATCTATACTGACCTCCATCAGGTTGCAAATTGAATATAATTTTTTTCTGCATCTAGCTCTGAAAAAATATTTGGGCTTCTAGCAGTGTGTGGGACTTGTTCTATTAGACCATCTATACTGACCTCCATCAGGTTGCAAATTAAAAATAATTTTTATCTGCATCTAGCTCTGAAAAAATATTTGGCCTTCATGCAGTGTGTGGGACTTTCTCTATTAGTCCATCTATACTGACCTCCATCAGGTTGCAAATTCAAAATAATTTTTTGTCTGCATTTAGCTCTGAAAAAATATTTGGCCTTCTAGCAGTGTGTGGGACTTTCTCTATTAGTCCATCTATACTTACCTCCATCAGGTTGCAAATTAAAAATAATTTTTTGTCTGCATCTGGCTCTGAAAAAATATTTGGCCTTCTAGCAGTGTGTGGGACTTTCTCTATTAGTCCATCTATACTGACCTCCATCAGGTTGCAAACTGAATATAATTTTTTTCTGCATCTACCTCTGAAAAAATATTGGGCTTCTAGCTGTGTGTGCGACTTGTTCTATCAATCCATCTATACAGACCTCCATCAGGTTGCAAACTGAACATAATTTTTTTCTGCATCTACCTCTGAAAAAATATTTGGGCTTCTAGCTGTGTGTGGGACTTGTTCTATTAGTCCATCTATACTGACCTCCATCAGGTTGCAAACTGAACATAATTTTTTTCTGCATCTAGCTCTGAAAAAATATTTGGCCTTCTAGCAGTGTGTGGTACTTTCTCTATTAGTCCATCTATACTGACCTCCATCAGGTTGCAAATTAAAAATAATTTTTTGTCTGCATCTAGCTCTGAAAAAATATTTGGCCTTCTAGCAGTGTGTGGGACTTTCTCTATTAGTCCATCTATACTGACCTCCATCAGGTTGCAAATTCAAAATAATTTTTGTCTGCATCTAGCTCTGAAAAAATATTTGGCCTTCTAGCAGTGTGTGGGACTTTCTCTATTAGTCCATCTATACTGACCTCCATCAGGCTGCAAATTAAAAATAATTTTTATCTGCATCTACCTCTGAAAAAATATTTGGCCTTCTAGCTGTGTGTGGGACTTGTTCTATTAGTCCATCTATACTGACCTCCATCAGGTTGCAAACTGAATATAATTTTTTTCTGCATCCAGCTCTGAAAAAATATTTGGCCTTCTAGCAGTGTGTGGGACTTTCTCTATTAGTCCATCTATACTGACCTCCATCAGGTTGCAATTCAAAATAATTTTTGTCTGTATCTAGCTCTGAAAAAATATTTGGCCTTCTAGCAGTGTGTGGGACTTTCTCTATTAGTCCATCTATACTGACCTCTATCAGGCTGCAAATTAAAAATAATTTTTATCTGCATCTACCTCTGAAAAATATTTTTCCTACTAGCTGTGTGTGGGACTTGTTCTATTAGTCCATCTATACTGACCTCCATCAGGTTGCAAACTGAATATAATTTTTTTCTGCATCTAGCTCTGAAAAAATATTTGGCCTTCTAGCAGTGTGTGGGACTTTCTCTAATTGTCCATCTTTACTGACCTCCATCAGGTTGCAAATTAAAAATAATTTATATCTGCATCTAGCTCTGAAAAAATATTTGGCCTTCTAGCAGTGTGTGGGACTTGTTCTATTAGTCCATCTATACTGATCTCCATCAGGTTGCAAACTGAATATAATTTTTTTCTGCATCTACCTCTGAAAAAATATTGGGCTTCTAGCTGTGTGTGGGACTTGTTCTATTAATCCATCTATACAGACCTCCATCAGGTTGCAAACTGAATATAATTTTTTTCTGCATCTACCTCTGAAAAAATATTCGGCTTCTAGCTGTGTGTGGGACTTGTTCTATTAGTCCATCTATACTGACCTCCATCAGGTTTCAAACTGAATATAATTTTTTTCTGAATCTAGCTCTGAAAAAATATTTGGCCTTCTAGCAGTGTGTGGGACTTTCTCTATACTGACCTCCATCAGGTTGCAAATTCAAAATAATTTTTGTCTGCATCTAGCTCTGAAAAAATATTTGGCCTTCTAGCAGTGTGTGGGACTTTCTCTATTAGTCCTTCTATACTGACCTCCATAAGGCTGCAAATTAAAAATAATTTTTATCTGCATCTACATCTGAAAAATATTTGGCCTTCTAGCTGTGTGTGGGACTTGTTCTATTAGTCCATCTATACTGACCTCCATCAGGTTGCAAATTCAAAATAATTTTTGTCTGCATCTAGCTCTGAAAAAATATTTGGCCTTCTAACAGTGTGTGGGACTTGTTCTATTAGTCCATCTATACTGACCTCCATCAGGTTGCAAACTGAATATAATTTTTTTCTGCATCTACCTCTGAAAAAATATTGGGCTTCTAGCTGTGTGTGGGACTTGTTCTATTAATCCATCTATACAGACCTCCATCAGGTTGCAAACTGAATATAATTTTTTTCTGCATCTACCTCTGAAAAAATATTTGGGCTTGTAGCTGTGTGTGGGACTTGTTCTATTAGTCCATCTATACTGACCTTCATTCGGTTGCAAACTGAATATAATTTTTTTCTGCATCTAGCTCTGAAAAAATATTTGGCCTTCTAGCAGTGTGTGGGACTTTCTATATTAGTCCATCTATACTGACCTCCATCAGGTTGCAAATTCAAAATAATTTTTGTCTGCATCTAGCTCTGAAAAAATATTTGGCCTTCTAACAGTGTGTGGGACTTGTTCTATTAGTCCATCTATACTGACCTCCATCAGGTTGCAAACTGAATATAATTTTTTTCTGCATCTACCTCTGAAAAAATATTGGGCTTCTAGCTGTGTGTGGGACTTGTTCTATTAATCCATCTATACAGACCTCCATCAGGTTGCAAACTGAATATAATTTTTTTCTGCATCTACCTCTGAAAAAATATTGGGCTTCTAGCTGTGTGTGGGACTTGTTCTATTAGTCCATCTATACTGACCTCCATCAGGTTTCAAACTGAATATAATTTTTTTCTGAATCTAGCTCTGAAAAAATATTTGGCCTTCTAGCAGTGTGTGGGACTTTCTCTATACTGACCTCCATCAGGTTGCAAATTCAAAATAATTTTTGTCTGCATCTAGCTCTGAAAAAATATTTGGCCTTCTAGCAGTGTGTGGGACTTTCTCTATTAGTCCTTCTATACTGACTTCCATCAGGCTGCAAATTAAAAATAATTTTTATCTGCATCTACATCTGAAAAATATTTGGCCTTCTAGCTGTGTGTGGGACTTGTTCTATTAGTCCATCTATACTGACCTCCATCAGGTTGCAAACTGAATATAATTTTTTTCTGCATCTAGCTCTGAAAAAATATTTGGCCTTCTAGCAGTGTGTGGGACTTTCTCTATTAGTCCATCTATACTGACCTCCATCAGGTTGCAAATTAAAAATAATTTTTTGTCTGCATCTAGCTCTGAAAAAATATTTGGCCTTCTAGCAGTGTGCGGGACTTTCTCTATTAGTCCATCTATACTGACCTCCATCAGGTTGCAAATTCAAAATAATTTTTGTCAGCATCTAGCTCTGAAAAAATATTTGGGCTTCTAGCAGTGTGTGGGACTTTCTCTATCAATCCATCTATACTGACCTCCATCAGGCTGCAAATTAAAAATAATTTTTATCTGCATCTATCTCTGAAAAAATATTTGGCCTTCTAGCTGTGTGTGGGACTTGTTCTATTAGTCCATCTATACTGACCTCCATCAGGTTGCAAACTGAATATAATTTTTTTCTGCATCTAGCTCTGAAAAAATATTTGGCCTTCTAGCAGTGTGTGGGACTTTCTCTATTAGTCCATCTATACTGACCTCCATTAGGTTGAAAATTCAAAATAATTTTTGTCTGCATCTAGCTCTGAAAAAATATTTGGCCTTCTAACAGTGTGTGGGACTTGTTCTATTAGTCCATCTATACTGACCTCCATCAGGTTGCAAACTGAATATAATTTTTTTCTGCATCTACCTCTGAAAAAATATTGGGCTTCTAGCTGTGTGTGGGACTTGTTCTATTAATCCATCTATACAGACCTCCATCAGGTTGCAAACTGAATATAATTTTTTTCTGCATCTACCTCTGAAAAAATATTTGGGCTTCTAGCTGTGTGTGGGACTTGTTCTATTAGTCCATCTATACTGACCTTCATTCGGTTGCAAACTGAATATAATTTTTTTCTGCATCTAGCTCTGAAAAATATTTGGCCTTCTAGCAGTGTGTGGGACTTTCTCTATTAGTCCATCTTTACTGACCTCCATCAGGTTGCAAATTCAAAATAATTTTTGTCTGCATCTAGCTCTGAAAAAATATTTGGCCTTCTAACAGTGTGTGGGACTTGTTCTATTAGTCCATCTATACTGACCTCCATCAGGTTGCAAACTGAGTATAATTTTTTTCTGCATCTACCTCTGAAAAAATATTGGGCTTCTAGCTGTGTGTGGGACTTGTTCTATGAATCCATCTATACAGACCTCCATCAGGTTGCAAACTGAATATAATTTTTTTCTGCATCTACCTCTGAAAAAATATTGGGCTTCTAGCTGTTTGTGGGACTTGTTCTATTAGTCCATCTATACTGACCTCCATCAGGTTTCAAACTGAATATAATTTTTTTCTGAATCTAGCTCTGAAAAAATATTTGGCCTTCTAGCAGTGTGTGGGACTTTCTCTATACTGACCTCCATCAGGTTGCAAATTCAAAATAATTTTTGTCTGCATCTAGCTCTGAAAAAATATTTGGCCTTCTAGCAGTGTGTGGGACTTTCTCTATTAGTCCTTCTATACTGACCTCCATCAGGCTGCAAATTAAAAATAATTTTTATCTGCATCTACATCTGAAAAATATTTGGCCTTCTAGCTGTGTGTGGGACTTGTTCTATTAATCCATCTATACAGACCTCCATCAGGTTGCAAACTGAATATAATATTTTTCTGCATCTATCTCTGAAAAAATATTTGGGCTTCTAGCTGTGTGTGGGACTTGTTCTATTAGTCCATCTATACTGACCTTCATTCGGTTGCAAACTGAATATAATTTTTTTCTGCATCTAGCTCTGAAAAAATATTTGGCCTTCTAGCAGTGTGTGGGACTTTCTCTATTAGTCCATCTATACTGACCTCCATCAGGTTGCAAATTCAAAATAATTTTTGTCTGCATCTAGCTCTGAAAAAATATTTGGCCTTCTAACAGTGTGTGGGACTTTCTCTATTAGTCCATCTATACTGACCTCCATCAGGCTGCAAATTAAAAATAATTTTTATCTGCATCTACCTCTGAAAAAATATTTGGCCTTCTAGCTGTGTGTGGGACTTGTTCTATTAGTCCATCTATACTGACCTCCATCAGGTTTCAAACTGAATATAATTTTTTTCTGCATCTAGCTCTGAAAAAATATTTGGTCTTCTAGCAGTGTGTGGGACTTTCTCTATTTGTCCATCTATACTGACCTCCATCAGGTTGCAAATTAAAAATAATTTATATCTGCATCTAGCTCTTGAAAAAATATTTGGCCTTCTAGCAGTGTGTGGGACTTTCTCTATTAGTCCATCTATACTGACCTCCATCAGGTTGCAAACTGAATATATTTTTTTTCTGCATCTACCTCTGAAAAAATATTTGGGCTTCTAGCTGTGTGTGGGAGTTGATCTATTAGTCCATCTATACTGACCTCCATCAGGTTGCAAACTAAATATAATTTTTTTCTGCATCTAGCTCTGAAAAAATATTTGGCCTTCTAGCAGTGTGTGGGACTTTCTCTATTAGTCCATCTATACTGACTTCCATCAGGTTGCAAATTAAAAATAATTTTTTGTCTGCATCTAGCTCTGAAAAAATATTTGGCCTTCTAGCAGTGTGTGGGACTTTCTCTATTAGTCCATCTATACTGACCTCCATCAGGTTGCAAATTCAAAATAATTTTTGTCTGCATCTAGCTCTGAAAAAATATTTGGCCTTCTAGCAGTGTGTGGGACTTTCTCTATTAGTCCATCTATACTGACCTCCATCAGGCTGCAAATTAAAAATAATTTTTATCTGCATCTACCTCTGAAAAATTATTTGGCCTTCTAGCTGTGTGTGGGACTTGTTCTATTAGTCCATCTATACTGACCTCCATCAGGTTGCAAACTGAATATAATTTTTTTCTGCATCTAGCTCTGAAAAAATATTTGGCCTTCAAGCAGTGTGTGGGACTTTCTCTATTAGTCCATCTATACTGACCTCCATCAGGTTGCAAATTCAAAATAATTTTTGTCTGCATCTAGCTCTGAAAAATATTTGGCCTTCTAGCAGTGTGTGGGACTTTCTCTATTAGTCCATCTTTACTGACCTCCATCAGGTTGCAAATTCAAAATAATTTTTGTCTGCATCTAGCTCTGAAAAAATATTTGGCCTTCTAACAGTGTGTGGGACTTGTTCTATTAGTCCATCTATACTGACCTCCATCAGGTTGCAAACTGAGTATAATTTTTTTCTGCATCTACCTCTGAAAAAATATTGGGCTTCTAGCTGTGTGTGGGACTTGTTCTATTAATCCATCTATACAGACCTCCATCAGGTTGCAAACTGAATATAATTTTTTTCTGCATCTACCTCTGAAAAAATATTGGGCTTCTAGCTGTTTGTGGGACTTGTTCTATTAGTCCATCTATACTGACCTCCATCAGGTTTCAAACTGAATATAATTTTTTTCAGAATCTAGCTCTGAAAAAATATTTGGCCTTCTAGCAGTGTGTGGGACTTTCTCTATACTGACCTCCATCAGGTTGCAAATTCAAAATAATTTTTGTCTGCATCTAGCTCTGAAAAAATATTTGGCGTTCTAGCAGTGTGTGGGACTTTCTCTATTAGTCCATCTATACTGACCTCCATCAGGTTGCAAATTCAAAATAATTTTTGTCTGCATCTAGCTCTGAAAAAATATTTGGCCTTCTAACAGTGTGTGGGACTTGTTCTATTAGTCCATCTATACTGACCTCCATCAGGTTGCAAACTGAATATAATTTTTTTCTGCATCTACCTCTGAAAAAATATTGGGCTTCTAGCTGTGTGTGGGACTTGTTCTATTAATCCATCTATACAGACCTCCATCAGGTTGCAAACTGAATATAATTTTTTTCTGCATCTACCTCTGAAAAAATATTTGGGCTTGTAGCTGTGTGTGGGACTTGTTCTATTAGTCCATCTATACTGACCTTCATTCGGTTGCAAACTGAATATAATTTTTTTCTGCATCTAGCTCTGAAAAAATATTTGGCCTTCTAGCAGTGTGTGGGACTTTCTATATTAGTCCATCTATACTGACCTCCATCAGGTTGCAAATTCAAAATAATTTTTGTCTGCATCTAGCTCTGAAAAAATATTTGGCCTTCTAACAGTGTGTGGGACTTGTTCTATTAGTCCATCTATACTGACCTCCATCAGGTTGCAAACTGAATATAATTTTTTTCTGCATCTACCTCTGAAAAAATATTGGGCTTCTAGCTGTGTGTGGGACTTGTTCTATTAATCCATCTATACAGACCTCCATCAGGTTGCAAACTGAATATAATTTTTTTCTGCATCTACCTCTGAAAAAATATTGGGCTTCTAGCTGTGTGTGGGACTTGTTCTATTAGTCCATCTATACTGACCTCCATCAGGTTTCAAACTGAATATAATTTTTTTCTGAATCTAGCTCTGAAAAAATATTTGGCCTTCTAGCAGTGTGTGGGACTTTCTCTATACTGACCTCCATCAGGTTGCAAATTCAAAATAATTTTTGTCTGCATCTAGCTCTGAAAAAATATTTGGCCTTCTAGCAGTGTGTGGGACTTTCTCTATTAGTCCTTCTATACTGACTTCCATCAGGCTGCAAATTAAAAATAATTTTTATCTGCATCTACATCTGAAAAATATTTGGCCTTCTAGCTGTGTGTGGGACTTGTTCTATTAGTCCATCTATACTGACCTCCATCAGGTTGCAAACTGAATATAATTTTTTTCTGCATCTAGCTCTGAAAAAATATTTGGCCTTCTAGCAGTGTGTGGGACTTTCTCTATTAGTCCATCTATACTGACCTCCATCAGGTTGCAAATTAAAAATAATTTTTTGTCTGCATCTAGCTCTGAAAAAATATTTGGCCTTCTAGCAGTGTGTGGGACTTTCTCTATTAGTCCATCTATACTGACCTCCATCAGGTTGCAAATTCAAAATAATTTTTGTCTGCATCTAGCTCTGAAAAAATATTTGGGCTTCTAGCAGTGTGTGGGACTTTCTCTATTAATCCATCTATACTGACCTCCATCAGGCTGCAAATTAAAAATAATTTTTATCTGCATCTACCTCTGAAAAAATATTTGGCCTTCTAGCTGTGTGTGGGACTTGTTCTATTAGTCCATCTATACTGACCTCCATCAGGTTGCAAACTGAATATAATTTTTTTCTGCATCTAGCTCTGAAAAAATATTTGGCCTTCTAGCAGTGTGTGGGACTTTCTCTATTAGTCCATCTATACTGACCTCCATTAGGTTGAAAATTCAAAATAATTTTTGTCTGCATCTAGCTCTGAAAAAATATTTGGCCTTCTAACAGTGTGTGGGACTTGTTCTATTAGTCCATCTATACTGACCTCCATCAGGTTGCAAACTGAATATAATTTTTTTCTGCATCTACCTCTGAAAAAATATTGGGCTTCTAGCTGTGTGTGGGACTTGTTCTATTAATCCATCTATACAGACCTCCATCAGGTTGCAAACTGAATATAATTTTTTTCTGCATCTACCTCTGAAAAAATATTTGGGCTTCTAGCTGTGTGTGGGACTTGTTCTATTAGTCCATCTATACTGACCTTCATTCGGTTGCAAACTGAATATAATTTTTTTCTGCATCTAGCTCTGAAAAATATTTGGCCTTCTAGCAGTGTGTGGGACTTTCTCTATTAGTCCATCTTTACTGACCTCCATCAGGTTGCAAATTCAAAATAATTTTTGTCTGCATCTAGCTCTGAAAAAATATTTGGCCTTCTAACAGTGTGTGGGACTTGTTCTATTAGTCCATCTATACTGACCTCCATCAGGTTGCAAACTGAGTATAATTTTTTTCTGCATCTACCTCTGAAAAAATATTGGGCTTCTAGCTGTGTGTGGGACTTGTTCTATTAATCCATCTATACAGACCTCCATCAGGTTGCAAACTGAATATAATTTTTTTCTGCATCTACCTCTGAAAAAATATTGGGCTTCTAGCTGTTTGTGGGACTTGTTCTATTAGTCCATCTATACTGACCTCCATCAGGTTTCAAACTGAATATAATTTTTTTCAGAATCTAGCTCTGAAAAAATATTTGGCCTTCTAGCAGTGTGTGGGACTTTCTCTATACTGACCTCCATCAGGTTGCAAATTCAAAATAATTTTTGTCTGCATCTAGCTCTGAAAAAATATTTGGCCTTCTAGCAGTGTGTGGGACTTTCTCTATTAGTCCTTCTATACTGACCTCCATCAGGCTGCAAATTAAAAATAATTTTTATCTGCATCTACATCTGAAAAATATTTGGCCTTCTAGCTGTGTGTGGGACTTGTTCTATTAATCCATCTATACAGACCTCCATCAGGTTGCAAACTGAATATAATTTTTTTCTGCATCTATCTCTGAAAAAATATTTGGGCTTCTAGCTGTGTGTGGGACTTGTTCTATTAGTCCATCTATACTGACCTTCATTCGGTTGCAACCTGAATATAATTTTTTTCTGCATCTAGCTCTGAAAAAATATTTGGCCTTCTAGCAGTGTGTGGGACTTTCTCTATTAGTCCATCTATACTGACCTCCATCAGGTTGCAAATTCAAAATAATTTTTGTCTGCATCTAGCTCTGAAAAAATATTTGGCCTTCTAACAGTGTGTGGGACTTTCTCTATTAGTCCATCTATACTGACCTCCATCAGGCTGCAAATTAAAAATAATTTTTATCTGCATCTACCTCTGAAAAAATATTTGGCCTTCTAGCTGTGTGTGGGACTTGTTCTATTAGTCCATCTATACTGACCTCCATCAGGTTTCAAACTGAATATAATTTTTTTCTGCATCTAGCTCTGAAAAAATATTTGGTCTTCTAGCAGTGTGTGGGACTTTCTCTATTAGTCCATCTATACTGACCTCCATCAGGTTGCAAATTAAAAATAATTTATATCTGCATCTAGCTCTTGAAAAAATATTTGGCCTTCTAGCAGTGTGTGGGACTTTCTCTATTAGTCCATCTATACTGACCTCCATCAGGTTGCAAACTGAATATATTTTTTTTCTGCATCTACCTCTGAAAAAATATTTGGGCTTCTAGCTGTGTGTAGGACTTGTTCTATTAGTGCATCTATACTGACCTCCATCAGGTTGCAAACTGAATATAATTTTTTTCTGCATCTAGCTCTGAAAAAATATTTGGCCTTCTAGCAGTGTGTGGGACTTGTTCTAATGGTCCATCTATACTGACCTCCATCACGCTGCAAATTCAAAATAATTTTTATCTGCATCTACCTCTGAAAAAATATTTGGGCTTCTAGCTGTGTGTGGGACTTGTTCTAATAGTCCATCTATACTGACCTCCATCAGGTTGCAAACTGAATATAATTTTTTTCTGCATCTACCTCTGAAAGAATATTTGGCCTTCTAGCAGTGTGTGGGACTTTCTCTATTAGTCCATCTATACTGACCTCCATCAGGTTGCAAACTGAATATATTTTTTTTCTGCATCTACCTCTGAAAAAATATTTGGGCTTCTAGCTGTGTGTGGGACTTGTTCTATTAGTCCATCTATACTGACCTCCACCAGGTTGCAAACTGAATATAATTTTTTTCTGCATCTACCTCTGAAAAAATATTTGGGCTTCTAGCTGTGTGTAGGACTTGTTCTATTAGTCCATCTATACTGACCTCCATCAGGATGCAAACTGAATACAATTTTTTTCTGCATCTACCTCTGAAAAAATATTTGGGCTTCTAGCTGTGTGTGGGACTTGTTCTATTAGTCCATCGATACTGACCTCCATCAGGTGGCAAATTGAATATAATTTTTCTCTGCATCTAACCCAGCCAATAGTTTTGGCCGAATACCACAGTTTGGCCACTCAGCTCTGCTCGGTTCCCATCCATTGTTTTTTTGTGCAAACAACTCCAGAGTTGTGAATTAGTTAACCACCAAAATGAGTGGAAAAAGGCCTGCTGCTGGTGGAAAGGGGAATAGGCGTGTTGGGAAGGGGAAAAAAGGTTGTGTCCGTGGGGTAGGTGTTAAAGCAACAGTAACATCTGCAGAAGAAAGAACATCTTCCAGCCAAACTAAAATGTCTACTTCTTTTAGCGGACAATGTGATAAGATCCCTTTCTTACGGCCACGCGAATCGCTACAAATTCCAGATGAGGCACAAAAACAGCAGGTGCTTCAACGGATATCAAGTGCTCCTTTAAGTGGGCTCTCCTCCACATCAACTTCAACATCACAAATACTCCAGTCCTCAATGGTGTCACCCTAATCGCACTTGCTTCCTCAGAGCTCCCAAATCTCCAGCTGCCCGTCTGAGTATGAGGTAGAACAGATGGATGAATCTGCAGAACTGTTTACTCATACTATAGCCTGGGAATCAGAGGTCGACTCCAGCGCTTCTGTGAATCCAGACGAGGAAATGATCTGCACTGATGCCCAGAATCTTTATGAGTCGGATCCAGGACCAGACGCAGAAGGTTCTGACCATAATGTAGACCCTCATTCCCAAACTGTAACTCCTGTTGGTGGAGACAATGAGGAAGACGATGATGAGACTCAAATACCTGATTGGAGCGACAACTTTAGTTTTTTGTCAGGGCAGGAACAGGTTGGCTCTGAGGACAACGGGTGTGATAACGCACAGGGTGATGATGATGAGGTTGGAGATCCCACTTACTGTCAACCCACAGTCAGCCAAGAGATGAGGTCAGCAGAGGAGGTGGAGGAAGATGCTAGTGACGACGAGGTCAGGTTGCGCCTTCCTGGACAGAGACGTAGTACTGGAAGCACGTCAACAACTGCATCCTCAAACACAACTCTGCCTCTCACCACAAGTCGTGGTGGCTCTTCAGGTCGCATGGGTGCTAAGCCTTGCATAGCCTGGGCATTTTTTCAGATCGATAAAGATGACCCAACTCGTGTTATCTGAAACATTTGTCAGCAAAAGCTAAGTAGAGGCCAAAAAATACATAGTTTGAGTACTTCATGCATGAACCGGCACATGGACATAAAGCATAAGTTGCAGTGGGAAGCTCAGTGTGCTACAATGCGGCCTAGCCGGCCGGGCCAACCACCGTCTGCCATATCTTGTGCATCCGCGGCCTCTTCATCCTCTGTGACTGGGGGGACAGCAGTCACACCTGTTTTGGGGCGCAGACCTGCCACCTCTTTACCCGCAACAGCCAGCGTGATTGGCAGGTCATCATTTTCTTTGGAGGTGTTAAAACCAGCTGGTGTTGAGCGCTGTCCGACATCGATAGCACCACCTTTGGATCAAGGCAACCTAACATGTCCGCCTGTATCTTCCTCACAGACCGGCAGTTTGCCGGGGACACCCTTATCAACCCCGTGTAAGCACAATAGCCAGCCCTCGGTCCCTCAGATGTGGACAAGTAAAAGACCATTTCCTCCTAGCCATGAGAAAGCTAAGAGGTTGAATTTCACCATCTGCAAGCTCTTGGCTACAGAAATGCTGCCTTTCCGCCTGGTGGACACAGAGGATTTTCGAGACCTTATGTCCGTCGCAGTGCCCCAGTACCAGATGCCCAGTCGGCACTACTTCTCAAAGAAAGGTGTGCCTGCGCTCCACCAGCATGTCACACACAACATCACCGCTTCTTTGAGAAACTCTGTGTGTGACAGGGTGCATTTCACCACAGACACTTGGACGAGTAGGCATGGACAGGGGCGTTACATGTCGCTGACTGGGTACTGGGTAACTATGGTGACAGCAGGACAAGGGGCTGCTGTCCAAGTCTTGCCGTCCCCACGAGTTGTGCGTCAATCCTCTTTATGTCAAAGTTCCTCCACTGCTTCTGCCTCCTCAACCTCCTCTCGGTCTTCCACCTGCACCCAAAGCCTGTCTGGTCATGCTACAAGCTTTCTAGCTGCGCAGAAGGGATCCTGCACACCTCCTTACTATGCTGGCAGTAGGGCTCAACGTCATCAGGCGGTTTTTACTTTGAAATGTCTGTGAAATGAGAGTCACACAGCTGAGGAGTTGTGGTCAGCTCTGGAGAACCAATTTCATGAATGGTTGTCTCCACTGGACCTGAAACCAGGGAAGGCCGTGTGCGACAATGCTGCAAACCTGGGTGCGGTCCTTCGCCGGGGCAATGTCACACACGTGCCTTGTATGGCTCACGTGTTGAACCTGGTTGTCCAGCAATTTTTAGCCCACTATCCCAGACTAGATGGCCTTCTGCAGAGAGCACGGTCGCTGTGTGCTCACTTCCTCCGTTCGCATCCCACAGCTCAGCGACTTACATCTCTACAGAAGTCGTTGGGCCTGCCACTTCACCGGCTAAAATGCGATGTGCCTACCTGGTGGAATTCAACTTTGCACATGTTGCAGCGACTGTGGCAGCACCGACAAGCCCTGGTGCAATACGTTCTGACGTATAGCCTGGGCCAACGAGATCCAGAGGTGGGGCAAATCACGCTGGAGGAGTGGTCTCAGATCAGGGACCTATGCACCCTTCTGCACAGTTTTGAAATGGCGACGAAGATGTTTAGTGCTGACGATGCCATTATCAGCATGACTATTCCGGTGATTTACATGCTGGAGCACATGTTAAACAGACTTCGGAGTCAGGTGGTGGCACAAGAGGAGGTGGAGGAAGTAGAGGAGGAGGAGTTGTATGCGGAAGGGCTAACATCTGCAAGGTCCAGACGGTCGGCAGCACCAAGGCGGCAGGCATGTGAGGGTGGGGGAGATGGTTTTACCAGGGCTCATGGTAGCAGCCAAACTAGTGAGGAAGGTGCAGGAGCCCAGGAAGAAGTGGAGGACGAACTGATGGAAGACTCATCAGATGAGGGAGACCTTGATCACATTTCTGTTGTGTGAGGTTGGGGGAAGAGGACAGAGGAAGGAAGCATGATTGTTACCTCGCCACCAACACAACAGGGACTTGGTGCCCCTGGATGCGCAACACACATGAGTGCCTTCTTGCTGCACTACCTGCAACATGACCCTCCAATTGTGTTAATTAGAAATAATCCTGACTACTGGGTTGCCACACTGTTAGATCCCCGGTACAAAAGTAAATTTGCAGAAATTATTCCTGCCATAGAAAGGGATGCACGCATGCAGGAGTATCAGCAGAGACTGTTGCAGAATCTTACATGTGCTTTTCCACAAAACACCAGTGGTGCACGTAGTGAATCTCACAGTTCCAACTTGCCAACCGTGGGACCGTCAAGTGTTCAGCACTCAAACCATAACAAAACCACAGTATCTGCTGGTAGCATCAATTTTGCGGAATCATTTCACCACTTTTTTAGCCCATCCTTTGCAAGGCCACAGGAGACAAGAAGTCTGACACATAGTCAACACCTAGAGACGATGGTACAGGAGTATCTCCAAGTAAACATTGAAGCCATGACTGTGTCACTGGACCCTTGCTTTTTTTGGGCTTCCAATCTGGATAAATGGCCGGAGCTAGCCACTTACGCCTTGGAGATCCTGTCATGCCCCGTAGCCAGCGTTCTGTCTGAACGTGTGTTCAGCGCTGCTGGTGGTGTGCTGACAAATAAGCGCACGCGGCTCTCCACTGATAATGTAGACAGACTCACGTTCATAAAGATGAACAAATCATGGATCCGAAACGACTTTTCTACCCCTGTGTCATCCTGGGGAGAGTAAAAGCTTGATGATTGGTTAAAATCACCCTACCAACCGTTTTAAGCTTTCAAATTACTAATCATGTTTATCTGTATCTTGGCTGGAAAATAATTTGGGCTTTGTAGCAGTGTGCAGCACTGATTCTATTAGGCCATCTATAATAAGCTCCACCAGATTTAAAATTACTAATCATGTTTATCTGTATCTTGACTGGAAAATAATTTGGGCTTTGTAGCAGTGTGCAGCACTGATCCTATTAGGCCATCTATACTAAGCTCCACCAGATTTAAAATTAATAATAATTTTTAGCTGCATCTAGCCCAGAAAATAATTTTGGGGCTCCGAGATGCGCAAGACACATAAGTGCCTTTTTGCTGCACTACCTGCAACATGACCCTCATATTGTCAGAATTCGAAGTAATCATGGCTACTGGGTTGCCACACTCTTAGATCCCCCAAACTTTTCGATCAACCTTTTCATTTTAATAAAGACCAAAAAATGGTCATTTTTGAAATTATAGGCATTAGCAGGTTATTAGAAACTGAAATCAAACAGTTTTCAACTCAAAACTTTATTCTAGGTGATGTTACATTTTCACATAGGACCCCTTGTTCGAAAGGAGCTTCTGAACTCTCTCGTCCATTGAATTTGTCAGGTTTTGGATGGTTTCTGCTTCAATTGTTTTGCATGAGGACAGAATACCCTCCCAGAGCTGTTGCTTAGATGTGAACTGCCTCCCACCATCATAGACACTCCTTTTGATGATGCTCCAGAGGTTCTGAATGGGGTAGAGGTCAGGGGAGCATGGGGGGGTCACACCATAAGTTTGTCCCCTTTTATGCCCATATCAGCCCGAGATGCAGATGTTTTATGTGCAGCATGAGATGGTGCATTATCATGCAAAAAAATGATCTTGCTGTGAAATACACGGTTCTTCTTCTTGAACCATGGCAGGAAGTGCTGTTTGAGAAAATCCACATACATTATGGAGTTCATCTTTAGCGCCTTCAGGGATCCTAAAGGGGCCGACAATCTCTCTCCCCATGATTCCAGCCCAAAACATTACTCCACCTCCTCCTTGTTGGCGCAGTAGCCCTGTTTGCGTCGGGTGTCCATCAACCAGCCATCCTCCACTCCATCCATCTGGACCATCGAGCGCTGCACGGCACTCATCCGTGAACAAAACAGTTTTGAAATCAGTCTTCATGTAATGTTTGGTCCACTGGAGCCATTTCTGCTTGTGTGAAGTGGATAGAGGAGGTCGACAGGATGGCGTATGCACAGCTGCAAACCTCTGAAGGACCCTGCATCTTGTTGTTCGGGGGACGTTGGAGGCACCAGCAGCTTCAAAATCTTGTCTGCTGCTATGACAAGGCTTTTTTGCCGCTGCTCTTTTAACCTGACGTAATTGCCTGTAGGAAAGAGTCCTCAATTTGCCCTTATCAGCACGCACACGTGTGTACTGTGAATCAGCTACATACTCCTTGATTGCCAAGACACTTCATCCTGATCATCGCACAATGTTGATTGTAGTCATGCCTTGACCTAAACACTCCACAATTTGTTGCTTCTCAGCAGCCGACACATCCTTTTTCTTTCCCATTTTGGCAGAAAATGTAGGCTGCTTAATAATTTGAGACAGCCTTCTTAAGTAGTCTTGCCACCTGCCAAACTAATTAGCACAGGTGTCTGCAATTGCTTACAGTGATATAAAGAGCCCTGACACACATCACCATCAATGAGTTTATCTGACAAACAAACAAATTCTTCCCTTATCACTCCTAAACACTTTTTGCATAATAATTTGGAACACAGTGTACATGTGCTTTTCCACAAAACACCAGTGGTTCACGTAGTGAATCTTACAGTTCTAACTTGCCAACCGTGGTCTGTATGGAGTTGTTCAATAAAGGGCCCAAAATTAAGATAACATAGATGGGAGAGGTCTCTATGAATAGGAATTCCTAAGTATTTGATACCCTGTGAGGGCCAGGCAAAGGGAAAGTTGGACTGGATGGAATCCTATATGGATTTGGGGAGGGAGACATCGAGGGCCTCAGACTTCGCTGCATTGATTTTAAAATTTGACCATGTAACAAAGTGATCTATTTCAGCCATAACAGCATGGATGGATATATGTGATTGAGTGATATATACTAGGACATCATCAGCAAATAGAGAGCACTTGTACTCGGTGCCTCCCACCTCAATCCACCTAATATTGGGGTTATGGCGAATTGATGAGAGCAGGTGCTCCGTCACTAGGATGTATAAGAGAGGGGACAGAGGACATCCCTGCCTTGTCCCATTGGTGATTGTGAAAGGTGATGAAAATGTTCGGATGCACCCCCTGGGCCTTGGGACACCCGGAGCCGGACCCTTTTTGGTGGATGCTGGTGGTTGTAGTCTTCGTGGCGACGACCCGGTTCCATGGCTCAGGGTGGTCAAACCAGTGGCGGAACTATTTATGTGGTTTTGATGTTTAAATGTCTGACTACGCCACCCGTGGATTGCGGTCAGAGTGAACCGTCGCTGCAGGGCAGACCGCTGAGGCTGGTGTTGTGGGTGCAGCAGAGCGTAGCATAACTCCCCACGGGAGGAGTATAGCCTCAGGGCAGTGTATGCGGAGGATGGGGGTGATGGTGCAGGGCAGCAGCAGTAACGACACGGAGTCAGTGATGCAGTCCAGGGCCTTTACTCACAGTTCTTATTATCCAGACCACGTCTGCAGGTAATGGCTGCCTACGTCGTACTGTGCTCACCAGGTGAGGGGCTCAGACAACTCCCAGATAACTTTGGAGCGCTTCACAGGACCCCCTTTGTTTGTCCTTTGTCCTTTGTCTTTTGTCTGGCCTTTCTTACCAACCGTTCTGTCCGGCTGCCTCGGGCCTCCTCTTGGTAAACTTGGTGCCAGTTTCCCTGACCCTATGTGGTGCCTTCCTAGCGGGTGTAGCGAGGGGCTGCGCCAAATAAAATGTCACAGCCTCCTGTTTCTAGCTGAGGGTCGTTTCCTGCCTCCACTAGTTTCGGGGACCGGTCTCCCCCTTTGGCCTGACCCCTCCACGCAGGTGGATTCGAGTGTGCGGTGGCGACTCGCCCGTCCGCACCCCTGGGATCCCTTCGTTCCTCGTTCCTGGAGCCTTCTCCGCTCCTCTTCCTTCCTTCTCCCTCTTCCAGGCCTGGGCCTCTGTTACTAGGCCCGCCTCCGGAGCAGAGCTCATGCAGAGCCCCTGCTCCCTGCCACTTCTGCTCAGACTTCTCTGCACTGAACTAAGATGGTGCCCACCTTTTATACTCCCTTCTCAATGCACCCAGGAACTGCTTCCTCCCTGCTCCTGCACTACAGGGTTCCCCTTCCTCAGTGTTCCCTCCCCCCACTCCAGCCAGGGGCATATTGGTCGCCCTGTCATGCCCATCTCAGGGGCATATTGGTCGCCCTGCCCCACGGCAATGTGGTGTAATGCATGCAGGTGTCGGGTCCTGATCCACACTACATCCTTACCTGAGAGTGAGATATCACACCTCTGGGTGAGGTGCAATACCTCTGTAGCAACCGAGCCCTCAGGGTGCTACAGTTCCATTTATCTTCAGCCTAGGTGACGTATTGCGATACAGGGCCTTGATTTGGGCTATAAAAGGGTCCCCTAGACCCCTACCCCAAGCTTTTTAAGAGAATCATATATGGCGTGCCAGGAGACTCTATGGAATGCTTTCTCAGCATCCAACGAGAGTATCTAATTACAAATTTTTAACTGCATCTAGCCCAGGAAATACTTTGTGCCTAGTAGCAGTGTCTGCTAGTCAGCGGATTATCCCGGCTGTTAAGCAAGCTACACCACCTGTAGTTTGGACACTTCATTTTTTCAAAGGAAATGCTTCGGGACCACGGGATACTCAGTGAAGAGCATCAGGAGGCACCCCAAGGCATAGGGGCTGGGACTGGCAGTAGGATGCCTTGCGGTGGACAGCCGAGCTCGATCCTTATAAAAGCTTTTTAACTGCAGCAGCTTTAGTGGACGCTACTGGAGCTGGAATTACGCGGCTGCTGGCATGAGACTTGCCCTCCAATAGATCCTTGTAAATGGATTTAAAGTGTATTCATTCAATATAGAGAGACAATTTAAATTAAAAAGCTTAGAGCTGCCTCCACCACAGGGGGGCTCGCTCGACCCACCAGCGGACAGGCACCAGTATTGGGAGAGGGGGGCTGGCCGTCAGGGTTCACCGCGGCTCTGGCACAAACCCGGCGACGCGGAGGTGGCACGGGCAGGAGCGGACTGAACGTGTCGGCTTCTCACTTTTTGGATTTTAGAAGGGCATGACATGCCTATATCTGTGTCTCCCCCTCCTTTTACTCCTCCACCTCTTTTCTTTTCGCATGACTATATGTACTTGTCACTTTTCCATGTGTTAGTTGTGTCTTCTGAGCAGTTTGTCAGCTTTTGGACACCTTTGAAGGTGTTTTCTATGTGTTTCTATGTGTTTTTGTTTGCCTGCCATTGGTTTTAACGGTGTTCGAAGGTGTTCGACGAACAGTTCGACGAACAGTTCGGCGAACACACGGGTGTTCGACGAACCGAACCGAACTCGAACACTACGGGGGTGGCTCAACACTAGTGCCAATACCAGTGTCACAGCAAGCTTTAGGTTTTTCTATTTTTCCCTCCCATTGTTTTTGGTTTTAAATTATTGTTTATCATTTGCTCTTTTGTATTTAACATGAGTGCTCGATACAAAAAAAACTGTTTCACTTGAATCATTTTTTTCAGGAGATATTCCTCATTATGTACTTAACGTTAATGGGTGCCAATAACGATGAGCAGGACTGTATGTGCTGTGCACTGATATGCCATAAGGCTGAGCGCCCACTATGCGTTTTTCAAGCGTTTTAGCGGCGGAATTTCAGCAGCGAAAATGCTTAAAAAATGCTTGGTAATACGTGCCCCATCGCCTCCAATTATAATCCGCTGTGGATTATCATTGCAGAAAAATACGCAGCATGTCCATTAATTTTGCGGACACGCAGCGTAATTCCCGCCATTGACTTGCATTGAATCGCTTAATATCCGCATGTGCACATGTGGATATTAAGCGATTCAATGTGTGGATGGTACCCAGGTCTGGAGAAGAGGAGACTCTCCTCCAGACTCGGGTACCATAGTACCTGTTAAAAAAATAATTTAAAATAAAAAATAAAGATTATACTTACCTTCCGATGGCCCCCGGTCTCCTCAGTGTTGCGTCCGGTCTGTTGGACGGCTCGCGATGGTCTAAAAGAACCTTCCATGACGTCATTTAGACAGACATCGCCGGTCGCGTGACCTGTCACATGACTAAATGACGTCATGAAAGGTCCTTTCACACCACTGCGAGCTGTACAAGAGACCCAACGCAGTGGAGAAAAGACCGGGTGCCATCAGAAGGTAAGTATAATCTTTATTTTTTTATTTTTTACCATTCTTATTCTTTTTTTTATCTATTACTTGGTCACACTATATAAATCCATGCCAGTTGCATGGATTTATATAGTGTGACTAATTTGTCAAGCATTTATCCAAGTGATGCTAAAATCGTTTGGAAAAGCGCTTGATAACCCGCATGCAGAAATGCATGCAAAAACAATTGACCAACGCTTCTACCTGGCAGGAAAAACGCATTTAAAATCCGCATGCATTTTTCCTGCCAGGGAGATGCGGAAAAAATATGCAGCATTTTTGCATCGTGGGCACTTAGCCTAAGTGTTTTAGTGTCATAAATCTCAGATTATAAACTACAGAGATTACTACCAACATACCAGCCTCAGATGCTTCTCAGAGTGCCACAGAGTTATCTTTTACAATGCCTGTGTAACACAGGTGCCGGAATCCAACGCAAAGAGACAGCGAGGCGGAAACAGTCAGGCATTGATATAACAACTTTATATACAGTATATAACAATGACTTTAAACAGTTAGTAACAGTGGCGTACCGCCAATGGCGGCAGACCACGCCACTGCTATGGGGCCCGTGGCCGTAGGGGGCCCGTGAGCCGGGAGGGCACCAAGCAGCATGCGAACGAGGAGCATACGTGAGTAGGAAGTTGCGGCGGCAGAGGAGCGGGTTGCGGCAGTGGAGGAGCAGGGCACACGTAGTACCCCTGCCGCAGCTACTACGTGTGTCCGCTGCTAGAGGGACATGAATAATCCCTCTTCTCCACTCCCATGGGCATGGAGAAGAGGGAATATTCATTCTCTTCAGCAGCGGGCACGGAGGAGCGCTGAGCCGCGGCTCCTGTCAGTGCCCGCTGCTAAAGAGAAAGCATATTCACACTTCTTCACGTCCATAGTCCCGACGTGGAGAGGAGTGAATGTGCCAGCAGCAGCAGCAGCTCACCTCGGCTTCTGAGAGCGTGCGCTGCTCAGATGCCGACATGAGTTGCTGCAGACATGACTCAGCGCTGGAGCAGAGGTGAGGAAGGAAGGTGAGTGTAAGTGTTTATTGTTTTATGTGTGCAGTGATTGGAGGATGAGGGGGCCACACATGCCAGGATACTTGGATTGAGGAGGCCACACATACCAGGAATGGGGGATTGAGGAGGCCACACATGCCAGGATACTTGGATTAAGGAGGCCATACATACCAGGAATGGGCGATTGAGGAGGCCACACATACCAGGATTTGGGGATTGAGGAGGCCACACATACCAGGATTTGGGGATTGAGGAGGCCACACTTACCAGGATTGGGGGATTGAGGAGGCCACACATACCAGGATTTGGGGATTGAGGAGGCCACACATACCAGGATTTGGGGATTGAGGAGGCCACACATACCAGGATTTGGGGATTGAGGAGGCCACACATACCAGGATTGGGGGATTGAGGAGGCCACACATACCAGGATTGGGGGAATGGGGAGGCCACACATACCAGGATTTGGGGATTGAGGAGGCCACACATACCAGGATTTGGGGAGTGAGGAGGCCACACATACCAGGATTGAGGGATTGAGGAGGCCACACATACCAGGATTTGGGGATTGAGGAGGCCACACATACCAGGATTTAGGGATTGAGGAGGCCACACATACCAAGATTGGGGGATTGAGGAGGCCACACATACCAGGATTTGGGGATTGAGGAGGCCACACTTGCCAGGATTTGGGGATTGAGGAGGCCACACTTACCAGGATTGGGGGATTGAGGAGGCTACCCATACCAGGGATTGGGGGATTGAGGAGGCTACACCTACCAGGGATTGGGGGATTGAGGAGGCTACACATACCAGGGATTGTGGGATTGAGGGGGCCACACATACCCAGGATTGGGGGATTGAGGAGGCTACACATACCAGGTAATGTGGGGGCCACACATACCAGGGATTGTGGGATTGAGGGGGCCACACATACCAGGATTGGGGGAAATTTACCAGTAGCTGCTGCATTTCCCACCCTAGGCTTATACTCAAGTTAATAGGTTTTCCCATTTTTATGTGGTAAAATTAGGGGCCTCGGCTTATGTTCGGGTCGGCTTATTTAAAATATACGGTATTTTAAAATCAGTGAGTACGTGGTGCCCATAATACTGCAGGACTGTGGCGTGCATTATACTGTATGGGGGCTGCATTTTACCCTATGGGGTGTGTAATATACTGTATGGAGGACTATGAGGAGTTCATTATATTCCATGGAGGACCATGGGAAGTTCATTATACTATATGGAGGATTATGGGGGGCGCATTATACTATATGGAGGTTTATGGGGGGAGCATTATACTATATGGAGGATTATGGGGGCGCATTATACTATATGGAGGATTATGGGGGGAGCATTATACTATATGGAAGATTAGCGGTGGTGTATTATACTATATGGAAGGCTGTGTTGGGCCATTATAATATTTGAGGGCTATGTGGGGGGGCATTATACTGTATGAAAGCAATTATACAGTGTTAAGGTTTGTGTGGGGTACATTATACTGTTTGGAGGGCTGTGTGGGGGCCATTATACTGTTTGGAGAGCTGTGTGGGGGCCATGAGAGTGTATGGAGGGCTCTGTGGGGTTCACACTTGGGGATTATATTGTGTTAGTGTCACCATACTTTGCCGTGGGAGTTGAAGTGGGGTACAATAGGGTCATTATACTGTGCATGTGGAGGCTAATGTGGAGGAATGCACCATAGGGGTATCATATTGTTTGGGGGGCACTTTTGTTGGCATCATACTTTATGGGGCAATGAAAGAGGAATCTACGACTTCAGAAGGAGGAAAATTACTATGTAAAGGCTGGAAAGTTATGAGATCTGCTCTTCTGTGACACAGACAAATATTTAATTTTTTGTGGGGGGCCCAATTAGAGCTTCTGCTATGGGGCCCCAGGTTAGTAACAAAGCAAATAAACAATAAACTTGAAATAACAAACTAAGTAGCGGTAATGTTCTTTTCACAAATGTGGTGCAACCAATCGTGGGAGTCACCATGAAAGTTTCCTTTCTCTCTATATGGCCCTAGTGGGGGTCACCGGGTTTTTTCCCGCTAGGCCGCAAGTCTCTTTCTGATGGTATCGACCAAGTCCCGTTGAGTCCCCCACACACCAACCGGCCCCCTCCCAACCTGGAGTCCTAATCCCAACTGTCCCCAGTATTGTAGATGAGAGTGGGAAGTGACAACCCTGCTCACTCGCGCGGCTCCTCCACAATTGCAGTCGTGCTTCTACTGTCGCAGTCTTCTCACGAATTTTCTCGACTTCAAAGTCCGCGGTAGTCTCTTAGGCTTGGGGCGGAGAGGACTAGGCCTCAGCTCTTGACAGGCGATGCCGGGTCTCGGAGGCTCAATCAGCACAGGGCGCGGATTCTGGCTCTGACCAGCATAGGTGGAATTTGGGGTTCTCCTGCGAGGAATCCGGATCTTTCCAGGCGGCAGCTGGCACCCGGGTGACCCAGGCTTCTCGCTGAAGCCCTTCACACTGGACTCAGCAGCATCTCTGGAGCATGTCTGCTCCGCTCTCCTGCTTGGCACTAAATCTGCCTTCGGTTTGGCGTGCAGGGCTTTTATATCCAGGTAGTCCTCCCTGTGGGTCACCTGATCAGGTCCAGCACCTGAATTTACTGCCCCTGCAAATCTTCCAGCATAATTTAGTTCTGCCTGATCTCGCCTGGCCAGCAGATGGCAGTCTTTCCTCACTAATGGCACATCCTGCAAGAGTTCTTCAGGGAATTTGCTGCTTCTTATTACAACTTTGATATACAGTAAGGTTTTTAATATAAACAGTGTAGGTACCGTCCCAATTTAGGGTCACCTTGTCTCTGATGGGACGGCTTGTATACTTTTTTTGATCAAAAATAGTTCACCAAGTACCCTATATTTAATATGCAACTTTGCTTTACATTTATATATAATGATGGTAGGGTATGAGATATATTTTTTGTCTTTTGTAGGTTTTGCTTCTTTTTGCTAGTGTGAACATGCTCCTATTTCTTGCATGAGTACCATCTTAGACCTCAGTTCACATTGCTTGGTTTTTTGTCTTGTTTGCATTCTGTGCAAAGTAAGGGTGTGGCATCCCCTTTGTTGAGCTGATTAGTATATATGTAGCTTACCACGGGCCTAGGTAGTCTGAAGTTGGGACCCGGTCTTATTTGTCTACCCTTTTATATGCATTACTTCAACTTTGATATACAGTAAGGTTTTTAATATAGACAGTGTAGGTACCGTCCCAATTTAGGGTCACCTTGTCGCTGGTGGGACGGCTTGTATACTTTTTTTGATCAAAAATAGTTCACCAAGTACCCTATATTTAATATTCAACTTTGCTTTACATTTATATATAATGATGGTAGGGTATGAGATATATTTTTTGTCTTTTGTAGGTTTTGCTTCTTTTTGCTAGTGTGAACATGCTCCTATTTCTTGCATGTGTACCATCTTAGACCTCAGTTCACATTGCTTGGTTTCTTATTACACCTGCCTGAAAGATGCTGCCAAAACTGTCAGAGAAAGAATACCCCATACAATACCTCTGTCTCAGATGCCCTCCAGAGGGTCTACCTCAGATGTACTGTAACTCCACAACCAAGGGTGTACAATGAAATCATGGGGCCCTGCAGCAGAAGTCCTAATTTGGCCCATCTCTTTAAAAAAAAAATTGGTTGAGTAAGTGAGGTCACAGCACATAAGTGCAGTCACAAAAAGGCATATCTCCCAACTTTTAAATACAATGAAAGGGACATGTATTCCATTTACACAGTCATTTTGCCTTTATCAAAGCCCCCAGAGCCCCTACACAGTATAATCAAACCCCACATTCCTCCACACAGTATGATGGCCTCCACAGTCCACCACACAGTATAATGACCTCCACAGTCTCCCCACACAGTATAATGGCCCCAAATCCCCACATACAATAAGATGCCCCCATAGTTGCCCCACACAGTATAATGCCCCCACACAGCCCATCCGCACAGTATGAAGATCCCCCCACAGCCCATCCAAACAGTATGATGGCCCAAAGTCCCACAACTCAGTATGATGGCCCTCACAGCTCGCCACACAATATCATGCTCCCTACACACAGTATGATAGCCCAAACAGCCAACCACATAGTATGATTGTTTTTATAGTCCTTCACACAGTATCATGCCCCCCAAAATTTTCTTTACAGTATGTTATGATAAACCCCACAGTCCCCCACAATCACTCCACATAGTGTGATGCCCCCCAACATCTCCCTCCCCACATAATATGATGGTCCCCACAGCCCACGCAAACAGTATGATGGCCCGAAAATCCCTCAACACAGTATGATGGTCATCACAGCCCTACACACAGTATGATGGCACCACATTCCCCACAGAGTATGATGGCCCCACAGCCACCCACAGTATGATGGCTCCATTGTCTCAAATACAGTATGATGGCCCCCACAGATCCACACACAGCTGATGCCACCACAGTTGCCCCAAACAGTACGATAGCTCCCATAGCCCTTTACAATATTATTGACCCCACCCACACAGTATGATGGTCCCCATAGCCCTACACACAGTATGATGGCACCACATTCCCCACAGAGTATGATGGCCCCAAAGTCACCCATAGTATGATGACCCCATTGTCTTAAATATAGTATGATTGCCCCCACAGATCCACACACAGCTGATGCCGCCACAGTTGCCCCAAACAGTACAATAGCTCCCACAGCCCTTTTCAATATTATGGACCCCACCCACACAGTATGATGGAGCCCACAAAGCCCCCTCACACTGTAAGATGGCCCCTTACTAACATCTCATGTATTATGATGCTGACCCAACGAACTCACAAATTATTATGACCCACACAGAGTATGGTTACCCCCACAGCACCCCTCCACACAGTATGATGCACCCAAAGCCCCCCACCCTCTGTATGATACTGTATGTGACGCACCCCTGGGCCTGTGTCGCGCAGCGTTGCGCACGCGGGAGCTTACCCGGAGCCGGATCTGTTGAGGGTTGTAGTCTCGTGGCGGTGACCCGGTCCGTGCCCAGGGAGTCAGACTAAGTGGCGCTGTATTAGCGGTAGATGTTGTACGACTACGCCACCCGTTGAATGCAGCGAAGGAGCTGCCGCTGCAGGGCAGACCGCTGAGGCCGGTAGTAGGATTGTGCAGCGTGATAGTATAACCCCCAACGGGAGGGGTATGGCCTCAGGGCAGCCGACGTGGATGATGGGGGTAGCAGGAACCACTCAGAGACGATGCGGTGTAGTTCAGGGTCTTTACTGGTGACAAAGATAGACCCTCCCGGAGTACTGGCTAGCGATTGGGGCCTGGTCAGTCCTTGAGCAGATGGGATCTCCCCTGGCCAGGCGGAGTTGTAGGCCTCCCAAACTGACTGTACTCTTCTGGCTACCTTGCTAGAAGCGAGTATAAGTAGCCCACGTCCCTGAGTGTACCGTGTGGTGCTCACCCGTATGGCCGGTGACTCGGGGCCTTCTAGTAGCTTCCGCTCCACGACGGCGGTGCTGGTCCCATGCGTGTGACCGTGCCTTCGGGTTTCTTGGCCACAGGACCTGAAATCCCCTGCCTGACGGATTCGGCTGCTGGGTAGGAGTTAGTCCCCACAGCCTCGGACTCCGGGTCCGGTAAGAAATCTTCTCAGTCAGGGCGAGCTCTGCAGCTGCCAGCCCCTGACTCTTTGTAACACTGCTCCCACAGAGCTCCTGTTGTTTCTTCCTATGCTGCTTCTCTTCTCTACTTCTGGCATGGCCCAGGAGCTGGGCCCAGCCGGAGCCACAGCTCCCTGTCAGCCCTCCTGGCTGAACTCTCCCTCTCAACTCTCTAACCCTGCCTCAGCCCCAGGTTTATACAGGGGAAGTTCTTCCCCTCCCAGGACTGGGCAGGAGGTGTGGCATGCATAGGATTCCTGACCAAGAGACCTCCCACCTGCTCTCAGACATAACATTGCCGTTACTGTGGAAACCAGACCCCTGGGGTGCCACATTCCCCCCTAGTGAAATTTAGTACTCCGGGACTAAACATATTTTTAGAAAAACATAACAAGGTATAAACAATAATAATACAATAAGAAAAACACATAAAGATGGTTACGGCGTGTCCGCAACCGGGTGCAGTCTTTGAAGAAAAGCAAGGTGTCCATTTCACCAAAACAGGGAGACGTAACCAGGTAGGGGTCTGTCCTGCCCCGAGTCCTTAACAGTCTTTAGTCCGTCCTGGGTTACGCTCCAACTATGTACAAAGGATTCCCGGCAAATCCACCAAAGACTCCCATAAATTACTAGAAACACATAATTATTTACAGGATATGGCCGCTCTCAGTCCTCGGCCAGTGGGGATAAGGAATGGCTGCTCACAGTCCTCAGCCTGGTTTAAGATAGGGGCACATGGGGAACAATTCACTAATCCCAACGGGGACCATATTTTAATTAGCAGCAGTCCTTGTACCCTTACGGGTAACTATTTACAGCTCTTTATTCACGCTACTTCCCTTCAGTAGCTATGTCCTCTTTGTGCTCCCTCCTGAGGGTAGTCCTCAGACCCGTCCGGGTCCTCTTGGCTTTCCTCGTATTGGTAGTACTGCAGCTCCTCCTCGGTTAGCTGGGTTAGTATCTCTGCGACAGTCCTCCTCCCAGGTGGCCAGGACTTTATCTCCCTTTGGGCTGCCCTGGTTAATTGGGCCACCAGGATGCTCACTTTTTGCTCCTCTGTGAGGGGGTACACCTGGAAGAGGCTATCCAGCTTTTCTCTAAAGTCATGCAGGGTATGTGACTCCCCTGAGTACTGGGGTAGCCAGGCTGCCCCCGGGATATAGGGCATGGTGAAAGGCATGACCGCAACAGCGGTGGCGCTGGCGGGGGTTGAAGCGGTGAAGCTCTCCTCCGTATCCGGCATCCTTCTCCCCCCTAGTGGACCGTGGCCTACCTTGCGATGATCCTCTTCCGTAGGCCGCGGCTCCGCAGTGAATCGTCAGGGTTGAGGACCTTCCGTCGCGCTCCTGTGACGTCGGCGTCTGCTGGGCTCCTTCCAGGACCTTACGCAACGTCCGGACGTGAGGCGGGGCTTCAGTTCTCGCGCGCTTTCGGAGTCCACGCCCCTCTTCTTCCCGCGCGGCGTCCTCAAGATGGCGTCCAATGGCGGGAAAACTCCACGTATGGCGGGAAGAAGGCCGAAGATGGCGCCGGATGGCGGGAAAACTCCACCGATGGCGGGAAGGAAGCGGAAGATGGCGCCGGATGGCGGGAATCTTCACCACAGGTAAGTTTGAACAGTCTTTTTCAGGCACGCAGTACCCGGTGGTTGCGGGCACGAAATCCTGCCGACTACGCCAAAAGTTGACGCACCCCTGGGCCTGTGTCGCGCAGCGTTGCGCACGCGGGAGCTTACCCGGAGCCGGATCTGTTGAGGGTTGTAGTCTCGTGGCGGTGACCCGGTCCGTGCCCAGGGAGTCAGACTAAGTGGCGCTGTATTAGCGGTAGATGTTGTACGACTACGCCACCCGTTGAATGCAGCGAAGGAGCTGCCGCTGCAGGGCAGACCGCTGAGGCCGGTGGTAGGATTGTGCAGCGTGATAGTATCACCCCCAACGGGGGGGTATGGCCTCAGGGCAGCCGACGTGGATGATGGGGGTAGCAGGAACCACTCAGAGACGATGCGGTGTAGTTCAGGGTCTTTACTGGTGACAAAGATAGACCCTCCCGGAGTACTGGCTAGCGATTGGGGCCTGGTCAGTCCTTGAGCAGATGGGATCTCCCCTGGCCAGGCGGAGTTGTAGGCCTCCCAAACTGACTGTACTCTTCTGGCTACCTTGCTAGAAGCGAGTATAAGTAGCCCACGTCCCTGAGTGTACCGTGTGGTGCTCACCCGTATGGCCGGTGACTCGGGGCCTTCTAGTAGCTTCCGCTCCACGACGGCGGTGCTGGTCCCATGCGTGTGACCGTGCCTTTGGGTTTCTTGGCCAGAGGACCTGAAATCCCCTGCCTGACGGATTCTGCTGCTGGGTAGGAGTTAGTCCCCACAGCCTCGGACTCCGGGTCCGGTAAGAAATCTTCTCAGTCAGGGCGAGCTCTGCAGCTGCCAGCCCCTGACTCTTTGTAACACTGCTCCCACAGAGCTCCTGTTGTTTCTTCCTATGCTGCTTCTCTTCTCTACTTCTGGCATGGCCCAGGAGCTGGGCCCAGCCGGAGCCACAGCTCCCTGTCAGCCCTCCTGGCTGAACTCTCCCTCTCAACTCTCTAACCCTGCCTCAGCCCCAGGTTTATACAGGGGAAGTTCTTCCCCTCCCAGGACTGGGCAGGAGGTGTGGCATGCATAGGATTCCTGACCAAGAGACCTCCCACCTGCTCTCAGACATAACATTGCCGTTACTGTGGAAACCAGACCCCTGGGGTGCCACATATGCACAGCAGGCACGATGTAATGATGTAATCACATCACCTGCATCATCATCCAGGATGCAGATTCTGTTTAAAAGTATGATGTCGGGAGAGGATTGGGGAGGGAAGGAGATGAGGGAGTGGAGGAGGGGTAGGGGTGGATCCGCGTCAACATCAGGCCACCCTTTGCTCACTGGTCCCATAGGGGCCATGTGGTTTGCCACTATTAGAGATATGCTACATTCCAGATCCTAAACTGGTGCCAGATATCGCCCTTTATCATCTATTCAACTGCTGCAGATTTCAGCTGATCAGTGGGGGTACTGAGTGTTGGAACCTCACCAATATCTTATTGCTTAAGAGATAGGTAAACAAATGATTAATCCTGGACAAACATTAAAGAGGTTGGCCACTTTCTCTTCTTAGTACAGCTTTCCTCCCAAACTGAACACTTCTGTCAATAAACTGGAGGAGCATGTGACAAGACCAACCTATCAGCCTCCTCCAATTGTAAAACAGCTCACGTCGGAAAGCTGCCTTTCTAATGGAGAAGACTGATGGGCTGTGCCAATTGCATGCTTTTCCATCAGTAGCCATTATATGAACAGAAGTATGGCTCGTCTTGTGAAGAAAGCTGCACTAACCTTGTTATCTTGCTGCTCAGATCTCTGCAGTGTGGGGTCTGAAGCTGTGCACAGCAGGCACAATGTAGTGACATCATCACTTGCCTGCTGTGCTAAGATTCAGAGCTCTTATGCACAGGGAGAATGATCTTACAGGGAGCTGATTGTATTCAAATGTATCATCATCCAGGATGCAGATTTTAAAGTGTGATGCCAGGAGGGCAGTGTAAGAGGAGAGGAGGGTTGGTTGCGCTAACATGGGAAAGTTGCTTTTCTATTGGAGGAGACTGATGAGCTGTGCCAGTTACTATGTGCTTTTCCATCAGCAGCCATTGTATGGACAGAAGTACGGCTTATATTGTGAGGAAAGCTGCACTAACAAGAGAAAGAGGCAGACCTCTTTAAGTTTGTTTTATACATTGATTTTTTTGTTCACAGATTGCAATAAAGGGCAACTTGGATTTTGAAAATAGATATGTATCGCAGCTTTGATGCTCTGACTCTCTGGATGCTTCTGCTAAAGGAAGATATAGCAATAATAAAATTACAGACGAGGATTTGGAAATATACAGTATATTATGATCAATATATTAATATAGATTTACTAAAAATGATGTCAGAATAATTCAAAGACATCAATCCCAGGTGTAAACTGTATTTATAGAAGAGATTATACCGAAAAGATGTAAAAATTCTGTATAAACTTGTGATGTAATTTTTTTTCAAATGTGTAATTGTAGGCAAAAGTTTTCAATATAACATGACCTAACTTGTCTTTTTGCTATTCCCACAAAATGAGGGATAGTTTTCCTATCTTCTTTCACATTCCTAAGCATTGTGTCATAGCGATAATTAATCAAGTGGAATGAGATGTATACTCAGGTGCATTGATTGATTTAGGATGCTGAATTTGCCTTCTTGTCACTGTCACTATAGGAAGTTATAACAGGAAACTAGATATCTGATATGTTTGGTGATGATGGTCGTTGGGTGTTTTATAGTATTGTTCTGGCAGATGTGCAATATTAGAGGACAACATTTTATGAAATATTATTTATGACCGTAGGGACTTTTAGTCTATGTTGTTTTTTTTAAAACTACTGCAAGTTATAGTTATGGTGTTTTGTAGTTCTTTATTATCTTCAAAACACATGCATTTACATTTGTAAACTCTTAAAAAAAAAAAAAACAGCAATACAAAGGTACAGTCGTATACAGTACAGATAGCTTTACACATAAGTAAGTTTAGTTGCATGCATACACCCCCTTCAAAATGGGCAGCTATCTGATTTGATCTCCAGTCTGACTACCAGGCTAGGACATCATCTCTTGTGTAGGCAGGAAGTCAGTCTCTGACTTCCTGTAAACTACAGGATTGCCTTGTCACATATCATGTCTCTCCTTGCAGCAAACAGACACCTTCTCTCCTCAAAAAGCTATGCACTGCTCGTTCCTCTGTATGACCACCCATACAGCTAAATGTATAATTTCTGCATTATATAATAAAGTAGTTGTAAGGGTATGGAAAGGCTGACCGCATTTTCCCCTTGAAGAAATAAGTTTTATTGTGTGAATTGGGTCCTGCGTCTTTTATATATTGTGTCATGTGAATTGTAATGTATTATAATATAGTAATGTGAAGTACAGTATAATGTAATGCATAGTGTTATAGGTAATGTTTGTAATGTATAATGTAGGATGTGGTAATATAAGGTATTAAAATGTATAGTGTAGTTAGTTGAATATAGGGTAAGTTAGGAATGAATGTTTGGGACTAGCCCATAGTCGGAGGGGTTAGTGATAGAAAAAGCAACTGCTTCCTGTTAGTAGATAGGGTTTCGAGTGTTAAGGGGTGACCCCAAGTGAGAGGAGGCTGAAGAAGGAGGGATAGCGCGATCTTAAGGAAAAGTGACCGACGAGACTTTGAGTCCTTCCGGAGACGGGTCCTTGTAGAGGACGCCTAGCCATGAGACCTTGAGCTTGTAACAGAGAAGGTAACGGGCCTTAGCAGAAGTGAGAGATGGGGACTAGTGAAGGGTCCGCTCGGTAGATCCAGGGTGCCAGTACTGGAAGAAATAGGATGCAAAACTGCTGAGCGAGTAAAGGGGAATTGTGAAATAGGACTGTAGCATTAAAGTGGAGTTGTGGCGAAGCAGGGAGAAACAGTATGCCTTGAAAGCCCTGGAGTATACTACAGAGGATACTGTGTGGAATAATCCTTCATACTGTAAAGGAAATGTAATGAAAGGGATTCATAGTAACGGTAGTATTCAAATAATATGTTAAATAGCGTAAATTGGCTCATATATCATAACTACCATATAATGGGACTGGATCGGGGGCCAATCGTCAAAAACCAATATCAAAACGGGGTCGGGGAGGAAAAGGCCACAGAGTAGTTTGTAAAAAATATAACTTTTATTCATAAGTAGATATTAACAAGCAAATGGGGGAAAGTGCAAAGTGCAAATGATTGAGAAACAAAAGGTCACATCACAGTGGAGCCCAAAGTCATAAAGGTATCCATACTAACAGTAAGCTCAGCCCATCAGAGACATGAAGGCATGATTACAAACAATAAAACTACAAATCAATTATTATATTATATTATATATTATACCGCCCCTGTTAAGTGCCTGGCAGAATCCCCAAACAGAGACTTAGTTCGTACATACAATATAACATGTGATATATCCTGCTCGGCGAACATAGTAATCCTAACAAAGCACATGAATAAGTATAAATATATATATGTCATACCGCTGGATATATGGAACAGCAGATTCGTTCCAATAGAAATGGGCTGATCCTCCCATCTGTGATCACCCATCATTTGCCCATCCGCTGGAGCATCCCCAAAAACCTGGTCGATCTGGCAAAGCACAGACTTCTCCTTGGCCTTTTAGTCCATAGTTCCAAGAATGAGCAAACCTGTGAAATACACAGCATATACGTAATGAAAGGGATTCATAGGAACAGTAGTATTCAAATAACATGTTAAATAGCGTAAATTGGCTCATATATCATAATTACCATATAATGGGACTTGACATCGCCCGCCATATCCCCAGTGACAATCTGTCAAGGGAAGAACACAATCGTCTACAGGTTCTACAAAGATTACCTGACATTGTTTTAAAACTGGCAGATAAAGGGGGCAAAATTGGCATTTGGCCTAAATCTATGTATGAAAAAGAGGCATATCGTCAACTCAACAAGATATGCTACAAAAAGTTGACGTACAATCCTCTATCTACATTTATGGCCCAATGGAAGACAATCGAAGCCACTAGTGGAATGCCTGCTGTCCTTCCTCAATGATACCGGTGAGCTATTGAGGAATGTCAATGGACTATACATTAAGAGTGACACAATTTTAGTAACGGCAGATATCGAATTACTCTATACTAATATTAGACACACTGGTGAAATTCTTCCAAGGGATGTCTGACTTATCTGTGGCCCTGATAGATCTCATTCTGGAATTACTTGAGTTCACATTGACTCACAATTTTTTTGTTTTTAAAGTGTTCTTCTTCCTACAGCTCGATGGAACAGCCATGGGTGTCACGTTTGCACCGGCCTATGCTAACTTGTTTCTGGGGCTGTGGGAAATGAACCTCTACCTGCGGGATCGCGAGACATTGATGGACCGTGTCCCCTTTTGGATGTGTTACATTGACAATATTCTACTGATCTGGCAGGGATCATTGTCATCATTACTTGAATTCACGCTGCAGCTAAACACCAATGACTGGAATATACATTTTACCTATCAGTGGGATGAGAATCGTGTGGCATTCTTGAATGTGTCCGTGAGGAGGGATGGCTCTAATTGTTTACAGATGGTCATTTTCCGCAATCCAACCTTTCCAAATATGTTATTACATGCCTCTTCAACACATCCGAGACACATGATTCAATCAGTACCTGTGGGACAGGTCCTAAGTAGAGATGAGCGTTGTTCTACTCGAACTGTTCGCCAATCTCAAATTCGAGCTGTTTTGGGCGGTGTTCGAGCCGTTCGGCGAACACGAACGATTTGAGAAAAATTCGGCTGTTCGAGGTTATGTTCGATAACTGTTCGTGCACCAAAATCATAACTGGATTTTTTCTCAGTAATGATGAAAATTAATGTTAATACGCAGTTTGAGTGTACAGCGGGGTGGGGGGAGGGGCAGGGGATGGATCTCTGCAGGAATAATGAAGATCTCCATTTTTTTTTCTCTTTCCCGCATTTACAGTGGGGAGGTGCAATCTGTCAGCCTATCAGCAGCGCACACACGGAGCAAAGTGCTTTTTTTCACACAAGCAAGGGCATGTGTCATTGGCAGTGTATGTCACATGTCCTTGCCCTATAAGACCAAGCCATTTTCCCCGTCGCCACCATTTTCTCACTGCTGCAGCTGCGTGTTAGACGGCACTGCTGTTGCTGAGTGCGCTATACCTTGTTAATTTCAAGCCAATTTTCGCACAAATCTACAGATAGCTTGGGAGTAGGGAATAGTTGTGATTGCAGTCCTTTTATGGACTAGGTTACAGCATTTCCTACGACTTTTATCAGGCAGGTCTGTGCTCTTAAATAGATAGGTTGTGGGAGTAAAGACTAATTGTAATTGGAGTCCTTTTCAGGACTAGGTTACATCAGTTCCTATCAGTTTTTGCTAGGCAGGTCTGTGCCAGTGCTGTGCAAGTTTTTTTCACAGCATTTGGCTGAATCTAGCAAAGCTAATCCTTTTTGGCCTATTGCAGAGTGTGTTAGTCAGTGGAGTAGCCTATCTATGTTGCAAGATATACCACCTGTGTATAGAATACCAATTTTTTTACTGCACCTAGTGAAGTAAAATCTTTTGGGCATAGCATCATTCTATTAGTCCATCTATACTGACCTCCATCAGGTTGCAAATTGAATATAATTTTTTTCTGCATCTAGCTCTGAAAAAATATTTGGCCTTGTAGCAGTGTGTGGGACTTTCTCTATTAGTCCATCTATACTGACCTCCATCAGGTTGCAAACTGAATATATTTTTTTCTGCATCTACCTCTGAAAAAATATTGGGCTTGTAGCTGTGTGTGGGACTTGTTCTATTAATCCATCTATACAGACCTCCATCAGGTTGCAAACTGAATATAATTTTTTTCTGCATCTACCTCTGAAAAAATATTTGGGCTTCTAGCAGTGTGTGAGACTTGTTCTATTACTCCATCTATACTGACCTCCATCAGGTTGCAAATTGAATATAATTTTTTTCTGCATCTAGCTCTGAAAAAATATTGGGCTTCTAGCTGTGTGTGGGACTTGTTGTATTAGTCCATCTATACTGACCTCCATCAGGTTGCAAACTGAATATATTTTTTCTGCATCTACCTCTGAAAAAATATTGGGCTTCTAGCTGTGTGTGGGACTTGTTCTATTAATCCATCTATACAGACCTCCATCAGGTTGCAAACTGAATATAATTTTTTTCTGCATCTAGCTCTGAAAAAATATTTGGCCTTCTAGCAGTGTGTGGGACTTTCCCTATTAGTCCATCTATACTGACCTCCATCAGGTTGCAAATTAAAAATAATTTTTATCTGCATCTAGCTCTGAAAAAATATTTGGGCTTCTAGCTGTGTGTGGGACTTGTTCTATTACTCCATCTATACTGACCTCCATCAGGTTGCAAATTGAATATAATTTTTTTCTGCATCTAGCTCTGAAAAAATATTGGGCTTCTAGCTGTGTGTGAGACTTGTTGTATTAGTCCATCTATACTGACCTCCATCAGGTTGCAAACTGAATATATTTTTTTCTGCATCTACCTCTGAAAAAATATTGGGCTTCTAGCTGTGTGTGGGACTCGTTCTATTAATCCATCTATACAGACCTCCATCAGGTTGCAAACTGAATCTAATTTTTTTCTGCATCTACCTCTGAAAAAATATTGGGCATCTAGCTGTGTGTGGGACTTGTTCTATTAATCCATCTATACAGACCTCCATCAGGTTGCAAACTGAATATAATTTTTTTCTGCATCTAGCTCTGAAAAAATATTTGGCCTTCTAGCAGTGTGTGGGACTTTCTCTATTAGTCCATCCATACTGACCTCCATCAGGTTGCAAATTAAAAATAATTTTTATCTGCATCTACCTCTGAAAAAATATTTACGTTTCTAGCTGTGTGTGGGACTTGTTCTATTACTCCATCTATACTGACCTCCATCAGGTTGCAAATTTAATATAATTTTTTTCTGCATCTAGCTCTGAAAAAATATTGGGCTTCTAGCTTTGTGTGGGACTTGTTGTATTAGTCCATCTATACTGACCTCCATCAGGTTGCAAACTGAATATATTTTTTTCTGCATCTACCTCTGAAAAAATATTGGGCTTCTAGCTGTGTGTTGGACTTGTTCTATTAATCCATCTATACAGACCTCCATCAGGTTGCAAACTGAATATAATTTTTTTCTGCATTTACCTCTGAAAAAATATTTGGGCTTCTAGCTGTGTGTGGGACTTGTTCTATCACTCCATCTATACTGACCTCCATCAGGTTGCAAATTGAATATAATTTTTTTCTGCATCTAGCTCTGAAAAAATATTGGGCTTCTAGCTGTGTGTGGGACTTGTTGTATTAGTCCATCTATACTGACCTCCATCAGGTTGCAAACTGAATATATTTTTTTCTGCATCTACCTCTGAAAAAATATTGGGCTTGTAGCTGTGTGTGGGACTTGTTCTATTAATCCATCTATACAGACCTCCATCAGGTTGCAAATTAAAAATAATTTTTATCTGCATCTACCTCTGAAAAAATATGAAAAAATATTTGCGCTTCTAGCTGTGTGTGGGACTTGTTCTATTACTCCATCTATACTGACCTCCATCAGGTTGCAAATTGAATATAATTTTTTTCTGCATCTAACCCAGCCAATAGTTTTGGCCTAATACCACAGTTTGGCCACTCAGCTCTGCTCGGTTCCCATCCATTGTTTTTTTGTGCAAACAACTCCAGAGTTGTGAATTAGTTAACCACCAAAATGAGTGGAAAAAGGCCTGCTGCTGGTGGAAAGGGGAATAGGCGTGTTGGGAAGGGGAAAAAAGGTTGTGTCGGTGGGGTAGGTGTTAAAACAACAGTAACATCTGCAGAAGAAAGACCATCTTCCAGCCAAACTAAAATGTCTACTTCTTTTAGCGGACAATGTGATAAGATCCCTTTCTTACGGCCACGCCAATCGCTATAAATTCCAGATGAGGCACAGAAACAGCAGGTGCTTCAAGGGATATCAAGTGCTCCTTTAAGTGGGCTCTCCTCCACATCAACTTCAACATCACAAATACTCCAGTCCTCAAAGGTGTCACCCCAATCGCACTTGCTTCCTCACAGCTCCCAAATCTCCAGCTGCCCGTCTGAGTATGAGGTAGAACAGATGGTTGAGTCTGCAGAGCTGTTTACTCATACTATAGCCTGGGAATCAGAGGTCGACTCCAGCGCTTCTGTGAATCCAGACGAGGAAATGATCTGCACTGATGCCCAGAATCTTTATGAGTCGGATCCAGGACCAGACACAGAAGGTTCTGACCATAATGTAGACCCTCATTCCCAAACTGTAAATCCTGTTGGTGGAGACAATGAGGAAGACGATGATGAGACTCAATTACCTGATTGGAGCGACAACTTTAGTTTTTTGTCAGGGCAGGAACAGGTTGGCTCTGAGGACGATGGGTGTGATAACGCACAGGGTGATGATGATGAGGTTGGAGATCCCACTTACTGTCAACCCACAGTCAGCCAAGAGATGAGGTCAGCAGAGGAGGTGGAGGAAGATGCTAGTGACGACGAGGTCAGGTTGCGCCTTCCTGGACAGAGACGTAGTACTGGAAGCACGTCAACAACTGCATCCTCAAACACAACTCTGCCTCTCACCACAAGTCGTGGTGGCTCTTCAGGTCGCATGGGTGCTAAGCCTTGCATAGCCTGGGCATTTTTTCAGATCGATAAAGATGACCCAACTCGTGTTATCTGTAACATTTGTCAGCAAAAGCTAAGTAGAGGCCAAAAAATACATAGTTTGAGTACTTCATGCATGAACCGGCACATGGACATGAAGCATAAGTTGCAGTGGGAAGCTCAGTGTGCTACAATGCGGCCTAGCCGGCCGGGCCAACCACCGTCTGCCATATCTTGTGCATCCGCGGCCTCTTCATCCTCTGTGACTTGGGGAACAGCAGTCACACCTGTTTTGGGGCGCAGACCTGCCACCTCTTTAACCGCAACAGCCAGCGTGATTGGCAGGTCATCATTTTCTTTGGAGGTGGTAACACCAGCTGGTGTTGAGCGCTGTCCGACATCGATAGCACCACCTTTGGATCAAGGCAACCTAACATGTCCGCCTGCATCTTCCTCACAGACCGGCAGTTTGCCGGGGACACCCTTATGAACCCCGTCTAAGCACAAAAGCCAGCCCTCGGTCCCTCAGATGTGGACAAGTAAAAGACCATTTCCTCCTAGCCATGAGAAAGCTAAGAGGTTGAATTTCACCATCTGCAAGCTCTTGGCTACAGAAATGCTGCCTTTCCGCCTGGTGGACACAGAGGATTTTCGAGACCTTATGTCCGTCGCAGTGCCCTAGTACCAGATGCCCAGTCGGCACTACTTCTCAAAGAAAGGTGTGCCTGCGCTCCACCAGCATGTCGCACACAACATCACCGCTTCTTTGAGAAACTCTGTGCATGACAGGGTGCATTTCACCACAGACACTTGGACGAGTAGGCATGGACAGGGGCGTTACATGTCGCTGACTGGGCACTGGGTAACTATGGTGACAGCAGGACAAGGGGCTGCTGTCCAAGTCTTGCCGTCCCCACGAGTTGTGCGTCAATCCTCTTTATGTCAAAGTTCCTCCACTGCTTCTGCCTCCTCAACCTCCTCTCGGTCTTCCACCTGCACCCAAAGCCTGTCTGGTCATGCCACAAGCTTTCTAACTGCGCAGAAGGGATCCTGCACACCTCCTTACTATGCTGGCAGTAGGGCTCAACGTCATCAGGCGGTTTTTACTTTGAAATGTCTGGGAAATGTGAGTCACACAGCTGAGGAGTTGTGGTCAGCTCTGGAGAACCAATTTCATGAATGGTTGTCTCCACTGGACCTGAAACCAGGGAAGGCCGTGTGCGACAATGCTGCAAACCTGGGTGTGGCCCTTCGCCGGGGCAATGTCACACACGTGCCTTGTATGGCTCACGTGTTGAACCTGGTTGTCCAGCAATTTTTAGCACACTATCCCAGACTAGATGGCCTTCTGCAGAGGGCACGGTCGCTGTGTGCTCACTTCCGCCGTTCACATCCCGCAGCTCAGCGACTTACATCTCTACAGAAGTCGTTGGGCCTGCCACTTCACCCGCTAAAATGCGATGTGCCTACCCGGTGGAATTCAACTCTGCACATGTTGCAGCGACTGTGGCAGCACCGACAAGCCCTGGTGCAATACGTTCTGACGTATAGCCTGGGCCAACGAGATCCAGACGTGGGGCAAATCACGCTGGAGGAGTGGTCTCAGATCAGGGACCTATGCACCCTTCTGCACAGTTTTGAAATGGCGACGAAGATGTTTAGTGCTGACGATGCCATTATCAGCATGACTATTCCGGTGATTTACATGCTGGAGCACATGTTAAACAGAATTCGGAGTCAGGTGGTGGCACAAGAGGAGGTGGAGGAAGTAGAGGAGGAGGAGTTGTATGCGGAAGGGCTAACATCTGCAAGGTCCAGACGGTCGGCAGCACCAAGGCGGCAGGCATGTGAGGGTGGGGAAGATGGTTTTACCAGGGCGCATGGTAGCAGCCAAACTAGTGAGGAAGGTGCAGGAGCCCAGGAAGAAGTGGAGGACGAACTGATGGAAGACTCATCAGATGAGGGAGACCTTGATCACATTTCTGTTGTGCGAGGTTGGGGGGAGAGGACAGAGGAAGGAAGCATGATTGTTACCTCGCCACCAACACAACAGGGACTTGGTGCTCCTGGATGCGCAACACACATGAGTGCCTTCTTGCTGCACTACCTGCAACATGACCCTCGAATTGTGAGAATTAGAAATAATCCTGACTACTGGGTTGCCACACTGTTAGATCCCCGGTACAAAAGTAAATTTGCAGAAATAATTCCTGCCATAGAAAGGGATGCACGCATGCAGGAGTATCAGCAGAGACTGTTGCAGAATCTTACATGTGCTTTTCCACAAAACACCAGTGGTGCACGTAGTGAATCTCACAGTTCCAACTTGCCAACCGTGGGACCGTCAAGTGTTCAGCACTCAAACCATAACAGAACCACAGTATCTGCTGGTAACATCAATTTTGCGCAATCATTTCACCACTTTTTTAGCCCATCCTTTGCAAAGCCACAGGAGACAAGAAGTCTGACAAATAGTCGACGCCTAGAGACGATGGTACAGGAGTATCTCCAAGTAAACATTGAAGCCATGACTGTGTCACTGGACCCTTGCTCTTTTTGGGCTTCCAATCTGGATAAATGGCCGAAGCTAGCCACTTACGCCTTAGAGATCTTGTCATGCCCCGCAGCCAGCGTTCTATCTGAACGTGTATTCAGCGCTGCTGGTGGTGTGCTGACAGATAAGCACACGCGGCTCTCCACTGATAATGTAGACAGACTCACGTTCATAAAGATGAACAAATCATGGATCCGAAATGACTTTTCTACCCCTGTGTCATCCTGGGGAGAGTAAAAGATGGATGATTGGTTAAAATCACCCTACCAACCGTTTTAAGCTTTCAAATTACTAATCATGTTTATCTGTATCTTGCCTGGAAAATAATTTGGGCTTTGTAGCAGTGTGCAGCACTGATTCTATTAGGCCATCTATAATAAGCTCCACCAGATTTAAAATTACTAATCATGTTTAGATGTATCTTGGCTGGAAAATAATTTGGGCTTTGTAGCAGTGTGCAGCACTGATCCTATTAGGCCATCTATACTAAGCTCCACCTGATTTAAAATTAATAATAATTTTTAGCTGCATCTAGCCCAGAAAATAATTTTGGGGCTCCGAGATGCGCAAGACACATAAGTGCCTTCTTGCTGCACTACCTGCAACATGACCCTCATATAGTCAGAATTCTAAGTAATCATGACTACTGGGTTGCCACACTCTTAGATCCGCCAAACTTTTCGATCAACCTTTTCATTTTAATAAAGACCAAAAAAATGGTCATTTTTGAAATTATAAGCATTAGCAGGTTATTAGAAACTGAAATCAAACAGTTTTCAACTCAAAACTTTATTCTAGGTGATGTTACATTTTCACATAGGACCCCTTGTTCGAAAGGAGATTCTGAACTCTCTCGTCCATTGAATTTGTCAGGTTTTGGATGGTTTCTGCTTCAATTGTTTTGCATGAGGACAGAATACCCTCCCAGAGCTGTTGCTTAGATGTGAACTGCCTCCCGCCATCATAGACACTCCTTTTGATGATGCTCCAGAGGTTCTGAATGGGGTAGAGGTCAGGGGAGCATGGGGGTCACACCATAAGTTTGTCCCCTTTTATGCCCATATCAGCCAGAGATGCAGATGTTTTATGTACAGCATGAGATGGTGCATTATCATGCAAAAAAATGAACTTGCTGTGAAATACACGGTTCTTCTTCTTGAACCATGGCAGGAAGTGCTGTTTGAGAAAATCCACATACATTATGGAGTTCATCTTTAGCGCCTTCAGGAATCCTAAAGGGGCCGACAATCTCTCTCCCCATGATTCCAGCCCAAAACATTACTCCACCTCCTCCTTGTTGGCGCTGTAGCCGTGTTTGCGTGGGGTGTCCATCAACCAGCCATCCTCCACTCCATCCATCTGGACCATCGAGCGCTGCACGGCACTCATCCGTGAACCAAACAGTTTTGAAATCAGTCTTCATGTAATGTTTGGCCCACTGGAGCCGTTTCTGCTTGTGTGAAGTGGATAGAGGAGGTCGACAGGATGGCGTATGCACAGCTGCAAACCTCTGAAGGACCCTGCATCTTGTTGTTCGGGGGACGTTGGAGGCACCAGCAGCTTCAAAAACTTGTCTGCTGCTATGACAAGGCTTTTTTGCCACTGCTCTTTTAACCTGACGTAATTGCTTGTAGGAAAGAGTCCACAATTTGCCCTTATCAGCACGCACATGTGTGTACTGTGAATCAGCTACATACTTCTTGATTGCCAAGACACTTCATCCTGATCATCGCACAATGTTGATTGTAGTCATGCCTTGACCTAAACACTCCACAATTTGTTGCTTCTCAGCAGCCGACACATTCTTTTTCTTTCCCATTTTGGCAGAAAATGTAGGCTGCTTAATAATGTGAGACAGCCTTCTTAAGTAGTCTTGCCTTTCATTGGACACACCTGCCAAACTAATTAGCACAGGTGTCTGCAATTGCTTACAGTGATATAAAGATCCCTGACACACATCACCATCAATGAGTTTAACTGACAAACAAACAAATTCTTCCCTTATCACTCCTAAACACTTTTTGCATAATACTTTGGAACACAGTGTACATGTGCTTTTCCACAAAACACCAGTGGTTCACGTAGTGAATCTTACAGTTCTAACTTGCCAACCGTTGTCTGTATGGAGTTGTTCAATAAAGGGCCCAAAATTAAGATAACATAGATGGGAGAGGTCTCTATGAATAGGAATTCCTAAGTATTTGATACCCTGTGAGGGCCAGGCAAAGGGAAAGTTGGACTGGATGGAATCCTATATGGATTTGGGGAGGGAGACATCGAGGGCCTCAGACTTCGCTGCATTGATTTTAAAATTTGATCATGTAACAAAGTGATCTATTTCAGCCATAACAGCATGGATGGATATATGTGATTGAGTGATATATACTAGGACATCATCAGCAAATAGAGAGGACTTGTACTCGGTGCCTCCCACCTCAATCCACCTAATATTGGGGTTATGGCGAATTGATGAGAGCAGGTGCTCCGTCACTAGGATGTATAAGAGAGGGGACAGAGAACATCCCTGCCTTGTCCCATTGGTGATTGTGAAAGGTGATGAAAATGTTCTGACGCGCCCCCTGGGCCTAGGGGCACCTGGTGCCGGACCCTTTTTGGTGGATGCTGGTGGTTGTAGTCTCCGTGGCGGCGACCCGGTTCTGTGGCTCAGGGCGGTCAAACCAGTGGCGGAACTATTTATGTGGTTTTGATGTTTAAATGTCCGACTAGGCCACCCGTGGATTGCGGTCAGAGTGAACCGCCGCTCCAGGGCAGACCGCTGAGGCTGGTGTTGTGGGTGCAGCAGAGCGTAGCATAACTCCCCACGGGAGGAGTATAGCCTCAGGGCAGTGTATACGGAGGATGGGGGTGATGGTGCAGGGCAGCAGCAGTAACGACACGGAGTCAGTGATGCAGTCCAGGGCCTTTACTCACAGTTCTTATTATCCAGACCACGTCTGCAGGTAACGGCTGCCCACGTCGTACTGTGCTCACCAGGTGAGGGGCTCAGACAACTCCCAGATAACTTTGGAGCGCTTCACAGGACCCCCTTTGTGTGTCCTTTGTCTGGCCTTTCTTACCAACCCTTCTGTCCGGCTGCCTCGGCCCTCCTCTTGGTAAACTTGGCGCCAGTTTCCCTGACCCTATGTGGTGCCTTCCTAGCGGGTGTAGCGAGGGGCTGCGCCACATAAAATGTCACAGCCTCCGGTTTCTAGCTGAGGGTCGTTTCCTGCCTCCACTAGTTTCGGGGACCGGTCTCCCCCTTTAGCCTGACCCCTCCACGCAGGTGGATTCGGGCGTGCGGTGGCGACTCGCCCGTCCGCACCCCTGGGATCCCTTCATTCCTCGTTCCTGGAGCCTTCTCCACTCCTCTTCCTTCCTTCTCCCTCTTCCAGGCCTGGGCCTCTGTTACTAGGCCCGCCTCCGGAGCAGAGCTCATGCAGAGCCCCTGCTCCCTGCCACTTCTGCTCAGACTTCTCTGCACTGAACTAAGATGGTGCCCACCTTTTATACTCCCTTCTCAATGCACCCAGGAACTGCTTCCTCCCTGCTCCTGCACTACAGGGTTCCCCTTCCTCAGTGTTCCCTCCCCCCACTCCAGTCAGGGACAGGGACTGTCGTGCCCATCTCAGGGGCATATTGGTCGCCCTGCCCCACGGCAATGTGGTGTAATGCATGCAGGTGTCGGGTCCTGATCCACACTCCATCCTTACCTGAGAGTGAGATATCACACCTCTGGGTGAGGTGCAATACCTCTGTAGCAATCGAGCCCTCAGGGTAATACAGTTCCATTTATCTTCAGCCTAGGTGACGTATTGCGATACAGGGCCGTGATTTTGGCTATAAAAGGGTCCCCTAGACCCCTACCCCAAGCTTTTTAAGAGAATCATATATGGCGTGCCAGGAGACTCTATGGAATGCTTTCTCAGCATCCAACGAGAGTATCTAATTACAAATTTTTAACTGCATCTAGCCCAGGAAATACTTTGTGCCTTGTAGCAGTGTCTGCAAGTCAGCGGATTATCCCGACTGTTAAGCAAGCTACACCACCTGTAGTTTTGACACTTAATTTTTTCAAAGGAAATGCTTCGGGACCATGGGATACTCAGTGAAGAGCATCAGGAGGCACCCCAAGGCATAGGGGCTGGGACTGGCAGTAGGATGCCTTGCGGTGGACAGCCGAGCTCGATCCTTATAAAAGCTTTTTAACTGCAGCAGCTTTAGTGGACGCTACTGGAGCTGGAATTACGTGGCTGCTGGCATGAGACTTGCCCTCCAATAGATCCTTGTAAATGGATTTAAAGTGTATTCATTCAAATTAGAAAGACAATTTAAATTAAAAAGCTTAGAGCTGCCTCCACCACAGGGGGGCTCGCTCGACCCACCAGCGGACAGGCACCAGTATTGGGAGAGGGGGGCTGGCCGTCAGGGTTCACCGCGGCTCTAGCACAAACCCGGCGACACGGAGGTGGCACGGGCAGGAGCGGACTGAACATGTCGGCTTCTCACTTTTTGGATTTTAGAAGGGCATGACATGCCTATATCTGTGTCTCCCCCTCCTTTTACTCCTCCACCTCTTTTCTTTTCGCATGACTATATGTACTTGTCACTTTTCCATGTGTTAGTTGTGTCTTCTGAGCAGTTTGTCAGCTTTTGGACACCTTTGAAGGTGTTTTCTATGTGTTTCTATGTGTTTTTGTTTGCCTGCCATTGGTTTTAACGGTGTTCGAAGGTGTTCGACGAACAGTTCGACGAACAGTTCGGCGAACACACGGGTGTTCGACGAACCGAACCGAACTCGAACACTACGGGGGTGGCTCAACACTATTCCTAAGGTTGCGGAAAATCTGTTCCATGAATTGGGATTTTGAGAAACAGGCCAAGGACTTAAAAGAGAGATTTTATAATCGTGGCAACAGCCGCCTATGGCGATGAGGGCATACAATAGGGTGAGACATACATCTCGACATAATTTACTTTATGGATCTGGAGATATGAGGAGAACTAATGAACAAGTTAGGTTTATTACTAACTTTCATTCACAATTTCCTTGGCTGAGAGAAATACTGGCCAAATCTTGGCATATTCTGAAGGCCGATCCCATCATCTCTAAGTTCATATCGGATAGACCCTCTATCACAATCAGGCAGTCTAGGAATCTACATGACCACTTAGTACGGTCTCAATATGAGGGTGTACCTGTGACCACATTTTTGGATAACAAAAATAGGAGATGTGGATGTGTTCTGTGTGGTCGGTGAGTAGCATGTCCCAATGTAGATCGCAGTGACACATTCTTCAATTCGGATGGGTCAAAAACCTATAAGATCAATAGTTTCATTACATGTTTCATTACATGTAGGCGCATGTTCTCGGGATTAATGCAGCATCAGACCACATGGACATATCCACACTTAAAACGATACCGCAACATTTTAAATTACATCACAGCTGTGACAGTTCTCTCCTCAGGGTTAGGGGGATAGACCTCATTGTTATTAATATACGTGGAGGTAAAATGAGTCAGAAATTGGCACAATTAGAATCACACTGAATCTGGACACTCAACACGTTACTAGAGATGAGCGGTGTTCGACTAGAACTGTTCGCCAATCTCAAATTCGAGCTGTTTTGGGCGGTGTTCGAGTCGTTCGACGAACCCGAACGATTTACAAAAAATTCGGCTGTTCGAGGTTATGTTCGATAACTGTTCGTTCACCAAAAGCGTGTCCTGCATGTCTGGTGCTATTTAGAGCACCAATCATGCAGGGATTGTCTGCCACTCACTGTAATGCCACAGCCATGGTGGTTGTGGCATTACAGTGATTGTCCAAATCGATGGGAACAGTGCCAACAGTGAAACATGAAAAGCCGGCAATTCATCAGCGCATACACCGGTACCCGACAATTTAGAACCGAAAGAATAGAGCTTCACACATAGATTAGATAGATAGAAACATGTCAGTCACATATATATGAAGTACTGTGACAGTGTTGCTTACTGTACTTGTCATTTAGCGTAAAGGATTTATCAAAAAAAATAATAGTGTTTTCATGCACCGTCTCTTTAAAAAAGGCGGCCGGCAATTCAGCAGCGGTACCCGACAATTTAGAATAGAAGGAATAGAGAATCACACATAGATTAGATAGATAGAAACATGTCAGTCACATGTATATGAAGTACAGTGACAGTGTTGATTACTGTACTTGTCATTTAGTGTAAAGGATTTATCAAAAAAAATAATAGTGTTTTCATGCACCGTCTCTTTAAAAAAGCCGGCCGGCAATTCAGCATCTGTACCCAACAATTTAGAATAGAAGGAATAGAGAATCACACATAGATTAGATAGATAGAAACATGTCAGTCACATATATATGAAGTACAGTGACAGTGTTGCTTACTGTACTTGTCATTTAGTGTAAAGGATTTATTAAAAAAAATAATAGTGTTTTCATGCACCGTCTCTTTAAAAAAGCCGGCCGGCAATTCAGCATCTGTACCCGACAATTTATAACAGACAGAATAGAGCTTCACACATAGATTAGATAGATAGAAACATGTCAGTCACATATATATGAAGTACAGTGATAGTGTTGGTTACTGTACTTGTCATTTAGTATTAAAATAAAGGATTTATTATTAAAAAAATTGGCGTGGGGTTCCCCTTAATTTTAGGCTCTAGCAGAGGTTAAGCAGACAGCTGGGGCAGATGTTTGAAGCCTGGGAAGGGGGTAATACCCACGGAGCTTCCCAGGCTACTAATATCAGCCCCCAGCTGAATACATAGCCTTTACTAGCTATTAAAATGGGGGACCCCCCCAAAAAAATGACGTGGGGTCTCCCTTAATTTAATAGCTAGCAAAGGCTAGGCAGACAGCTGGGGGCTGATATTAATAGCCCAGGAAGGGAGCCATGAATATTGGCCCCCTCCCAGGCTAGAAACACCAGCCGTCAGCCGCCCCAGAAATGGCGCATCCATAGGATGCGCCAATTCTGGCACTTAGCCTCGCTCTTCCACGCTGCCCTGGTGCGGTGGCAGGGGGTAATAGGGCTGGGGTTGATGTCAGCTTATAATGCCAGCTGACATCAAGCCCAGGTTAGTAATGGAGAGGCGTCTATAAGACACCCCCATTACTAACCCCATAGTCAAAGTTAAAAAAAACACAAACACCCAGAATAAAGTCCTTTAATTGAAATAAAGACACAATTCTTTATTGTTCTAAATTAAACCATACTTACCGTCACGCCCATTCCAGCTGAAGCCAACGATCTCCTGTAATAAAAATAAAATAATAAAGCAACCTCATCCTTACCTTTCCATGGTTCCCACGACAGCTTCAGCTCTGCTACATCGAGATGACAGGCTGGACCGCAGCAGAACGCTGCCATCCAGCCTGTCATCCCGCAGACACTGAAAAGCGCAGGCATGCTTGCGCTCCACATTGTCTCTCTGTGACGGCATAAAGATGAGCCGAGGTCATGTCCAATGAACTCGGCTCACCTCATGCACGTCACTTACAGCGTGGGAGAATTCTCACGCTGAAGCGCTGAGTGCAGGAGAATTTTCCCACGCTGTCAGTGAGGTGCATGAGGTGAGCTGAGTTCATTGGACATGAGCTCACCTCATGCACGTCACTGACAGCGTGGGAGAATTCTCCTGCACTCAGCACTTCAGCGTGAGAATTTTCCCACGCTGTCAGTGACGTGCATGAGGTGAGCCGAGTTCATTGGACATGACCTCGGCTCATCTGGATGCCGTCACAGCGAGACTCTGAGGAGCGCAAGCATGCCTGCTCTTCTCAGTGTCTGCGGGATGACAGGCTGAATGGCAGCATTCTGCTGCGGTCCAGCCTGTCATCTCGATGTAGCAGAGCTGAAGCTGTCGTGGGAACCATGGAAAGGTAAGGATGAGGTTGGTTTATTATTTTTCTTTTATTGCAGGAGATCGTTGGCTTCAGCTGGAATGGGCGTGATGGTAAGTATGGTTTAATTTAGAACAATAAAGAATTGTGTGTTTATTTCAATTAAAGGACTTTATTCTGGGTGTTGTGTTTTTTTTAAATACTTTACTAGAAATTCATGGCGGTCATGTCTAATACTGGCGTGACCCCATGAATTTTGGGCTTGGGGCCAGCTGATAATACCAAGCTGGCCCTAACCCCTTTATTACCCAGTGAGCCACCGCACCAGGGCCCTGGATGAGTTGGGTACAGCGCCAGAAGATGGCGCTTCTATGAATGCGCCATTTTCCGGGGTGGCTGCGGACTGCAATTTGCAGCGGGGAGGGCCCAGAAAGCTTGGGCCTCCCTGCGCTGCAGATTCCAGCCCCCAGCTGCCTAGTTGTACCTGGCTGGACACAAAAATAGGGCGAAGCCCCACGTATTTTTTTTTTAATTATTTCATGAAATTCATGAAATAATTAAGAAAAAAAGGCCTTCCCTATATTGTTGTGTCCGGCCAGGTACAAATAGTCAGCTGGTGGTTGGGGGCAGCCCGTTCCTGCCTGCTGTACCTGGCTGGACACAAATATAGTGCGAAGCCCCACTTCAATTTTTTTTAATTATTTCATGAAATTCATGAAATAATTCAGAAAAAAAGGCCTTCCCTATATTGTTGTGTCCGGCCAGGTACAAATAGGCAGCTGGTGGATGGGGGCAGCCCATTCCTGCCTGCTGTACCTGGCTGGACACAAATATATTGCGAAGCCCCACTTCAATTTTTTTTAATTATTTCATGAAATTCATGAAATAATTAAGAAAAAAAGGCCTTCCTTATATTGTTGTGTCCGGCCAGGTACAAATAGGCAGCTGGTGGTTGGGGGCAGCCCATTCCTGCCTGCTTTACCTGGCTGGACACAAATATAGTGCGAAGCCCCACTTCAATTTTTTTAAATTATTTCAGGAAATTCATGAAATAATTAAAAAAAAATTGACGTGGGGCTTCGCCCTGTTTTTGTGTCCAGCCAGGTACAACTAGGCAGCTGGGGGCTGGAATCCGCAGCACAGGGAGGCCCAAGCTTTCTGGGCCACCCCCGCTGCAAATTGCCGTCCGCAGCCACCCCGGAAAATGGCGCGTTCATAGAAGCGCCATCTTCTGGCGCTGTACCCAACTCATCCAGGGCCCTGATGCGGTGGCTCACTGGGTAATAAAGGGGTTAGGGCCAGCTTGGCATTATCAGCTGGCCCTAAGCCCAAAATTCATGGGGTCACGCCAATATTAGACATGACCACCATGAATTTCTAGTAAAGTATTTAAAAAAAACACAACACCCAGAAAAAAGTCCTTTAATTGAAATAAACACACAATTCTTTATTGTTCTAAATTAAACCATACTTACCATCACGCCCATTCCAGCTGAAGCCAACGATCTCCTGAAATAAAAGAAAAATAATAAAGCAACATCATCCTTACCTTTCCATGGTTCCCATGACAGCTTCAGCTCTGCTACATCGAGATGACAGGCTGGACCGCAGCAGAACGCTGCCATCCAGCCTGTCATCCCGCAGACACTGAGAAGCGCAGGCTTGCTTGCGCTCCACAGTGTCTCTCTGTGAGGGCATCCAGATGAGCCGAGTTAACGTCCAATGAACTCGGCTCACCTCATGCACGTCACTGACAGCGTGGGAAAATTCTCCTGCACTCAGCGCTTAAGCGTGGGAGAATTCTCACACTGAAGCGCTGAGTGCAGGAGAATTCTCCCACGCTGTCAGTGACGTGCAGGAGGTGAGCTGAGTTCATTGGACATGAGCTCACCTTATGCACGTCACTGACAGCGTGGGAAAATTCTCCTGCACTCAGCGCTTCAGCGTGGGAGAATTCTCACGCTGAAGCGCTGAGTGCAGGAGAATTCTCCCACGCTGTCAGTGACGTGCAGGAGGTGAGCTGAGTTCATTGGACATGAGCTCACCTTATGCACGTCACTGACAGTGTGGGAGAAGTCTCCTGCACTCAGCGCTTCAGCGTGAGAATTTTCCCACGCTGTCAGTGACGTGCATGAGGTGCGCCGAGTTCATTGGACATGAACTCGTCTCATCTTTATGCCGTCACAGCCAGACACTGCAGAGCGCAAGCATGCCTGCGCTTCTCAGTGTCTGTGGGATGACAGGCTGGATGGCAGCGTTCTGCTGCGGTCCAGCCTGTCATCTCGATGTAGCAGAGCTGAAGCTGTCGTGGGAACCATGGAAAGGTAAGGATGATGTTGCTTTATTATTTTTCTTTTATTGCAGGAGATCGTTGGCTTCAGCTGGAATGGGCGTGATGGTAAGTATGGTTTAATTTAGAACAATAAAGGATTGTGTCTTTATTTCAATTAAAGGACTTTATTCTGGGTGTTTGTGTTTTCTTTTAACTTTGACTATGGGGTTAGTAATGGGGGTGTCTTATAGACGCCTCTCCATTACTAACCTGGGCTTGATGTCAGCTGGCATTATAAGCTGACATCAACCCCAGCCCTATTACCCCCTGCCACCGCTACAGGGCAGTGGGAAGAGCGAGGCTAAGTGCCAGAATTGGCGCATCCTATGAATGCGCCATTTCTGGGGCGGCTGACGGCTGGTGTTTCTAGCCTGGGAGGGGGCCAATATTCATGGCTCCCTTCCTGGGCTATTAATATCAGCCCCCAGCTGTCTGCCTAGCCTTTGCTAGCTATTAAATTAGGGGGGACCCCACGTCATTTTTTGGGGGGGGTCCCCCATTTTAATAGCTAGTAAAGGCTATGTATTCAGCTGGGGGCTCATATTAGTAGCCTGGGAAGCTCCGTGGGTATTACCCCCTTCCCAGGCTTCAAACATCTGCCCTAGCTGTCTGCTTAACCTCCGCTAGAGACTAAAATTAAGGGGAACCCCACGCCAATTTTTTTTAATAATAAATCCTTTATTTTAATACTAAATGACAAGTACAGTAACCAACACTATCACTGTACTTCATATATATGTGACTGACATGTTTCTATCTATCTAATCTATGTGTGAAGCTCTATTCTGTCTGTTATAAATTGTCGGGTACAGATGCTGAATTGCCGGCCGGCTTTTTTAAAGAGACGGTGCATGAAAACACTATTATTTTTTTTAATAAATCCTTTACACTAAATGACAAGTGCAGTAAGCAACATTGTCACTGTACTTCATATATATGTGACTGACATGTTTCTATCTATCTAATCTATGTGTGAAGCTCTATTCTGTCTGTTATAAATTGTCGGGTACAGATGCTGAATTGCCGGCCGGCTTTTTTAAAGAGACAGTGCATGAAAACACTATTATATTTTTTAATAAATCCTTTACACTAAATGACAAGTACAGTAAGCAACACTGTCACTGTACTTCATATATATGTGACTGACATGTTTCTATCTATCTAATCTATGTGTGAGGCTCTATTCCTTCTTGTCTAAATTGTCGGGTACCGGTGTATGCCGCTGCTGAATTGCCGGCCGGCTTTTTTAAAGAAAGCGTCTTCTGAGCAGTTTGTCAGCTTTTGGACACCTTTGAAGGTGTTTTCTATGTGTTTCTATGTGTTTTTGTTTGCCTGCCATTGGTTTTAACGGTGTTCGACGGTGTTCTAAGGTGTTCGACGAACAGTTCCACGAACAGTTCCTCGAACATCCCGGTGTTCGACGGACCGAACCGAACCCGAACACTACGGGGGTGGCTCAACACTACACGTTACACCCCAATGGACTAAAAGAAAATATCAGCTTCGTACCTTTTCTGTGATCACCCATGCTTGTACTGTCATCTTTACTCGCTTGCAAGTGTTCTTATGGTTGAGCATTGTTTTTAAATATCAGTTTTTAAATGCACGTTGGTAACACTTCTTCTTTTATTATGTTCAGGATTATATGGTTTCATTATGATTCTTTCTGGATGAATCGGATCCCTCCATCTACCATCTTTGAATATCTCAGGATTGCAACAGTCTCCTTATAAAAGATATGCGTTCCATTGTCCGTGACTGTAATCCCTTTTACAACAATATATGATAAATTGCTTTTTTTGTGCCAGATTGTATACCCCTGCATTTATGATGTTGTAGTGTGATTATGTTTGCTATCTCCAAAATTATTGTAGTTTACTAAAATATTTTTTTAATTTACATTATTACCCAGACTTGCTTTGCTATTGTGTTGTCTATGTATTTATGTCAGTCACATATTACAATGGATTTGCATATACTGACGCTTTAATGTGACTGTGAATGTATACATATGGCATATATAGTAGATGTAGAATACATGAATATTTTTCCCCTATGTACTACCTGTTACTAAGCATTAATTACGTGTTTTACATCTTTAATTATTCACCAACTAGGTCTCTCTGTATTGATGCAGGCACAATGGGTACTATGCATATATGCATTCCCTGCTTGGGATCCCTTTTGAGTCCATTACGGCCTTGTACTCATGCGCACTATGCATTTTATAGTCCCCGCCGGCTCTCCGTATCCTCGTCTGCCGTCTGACATCGGGTCACATGCCTCCCATGTGGCTCTGACGTGACACGGACGCCGGCTGGCACAGCGTTCTCCATGGTTGCGCACGCGTCGATTCCGGGTTATGGTGCCGGTCGGCACCTTTTTAAACTCCCGGACACGTCACTCCTCCATGTCCCCTGACGAAGGGTAACCGAAACGTGCTTCGGAGTGGTTGCGTCACGAGTGGAGCCACACTTACCTTCAGTATGCCCCTGCATCTGCTGTTCCATCTATCCAGTGCTATGATATATATATATATACTTATTCATGTGCTTTGTTATGATTACTATGTTGGCTGAGCAGGATGTATCACATGTTATATTGTATATACGAGCTAAGTCTAAGTGCCTTGGGGATTCTGCCAGGCACTTAACAGTGGCGGTATAATATATAATATAATATAACAATTGATGTGTAGCTTTATTGTTTGTAATCATGGCTTCATGTCTGATGGGCTGAGCTTACTGTTAGTATGGATACCTTTATGACTTTGGGCTCCACTGTGATGTGACCTTTGTTTCTCAATCATTTGCACTTTGCACTTTCCCCCATTTGCTTGTTAATATCTACTTATGAATAAAAGTTATATTTTTTACAAACTACTCTGTGGCCTATGATTGTCCTTCTCCCCACCCCATTTTGTAAAGGAAATGTCCATAAGACTTTGAACCTACTGTCCCTTGTATACATCCCTTACCAAGTTACCATTCGGTAAAAAGTTTATTTTGGAATAGTGGTCTCTCTCATTGAACTGTGAAACATCTAGTCCGGGCAAGCCCACAACACCAGCTACATGTGGCCTGTATGGGCCCTCATAACACAAGTTCACACACCCAGCCAGGACGCACACTTTCATGTAACATGCCGGGGTGCTGAAGACAAGTGCCTCGCCTACAGCTACTGACTCGCACCTCGTTACATAGTGATACAGTAATTAACTGCAGATATAGATGTCCTATGACTCACACTTCATATTAAGTATATTCCTACGAGATGTAGCTTCATGTTGTTCAGAGCTGTTAGGAAAATAACATATTACCAGCAGGAAGCAATATTACATCCTTAGCTGGACCTGCTGTGTCTGCCTTAGTCACCAGGCACCATCACATTCTACAATCAGTGTTGGCAATGGTAGATGTGACAATACCGGTATCAATGGGCCACCCAGGTGCTGTCCTGCTAAGAGTATTGGTGTGGCTGTGACTTTAAGTGCTGTCCATCCCAGGAATGTGTGTTTGTCTGCAGACCAGCTAATCAACAGGTGTAATAAAGGAGAAGTATTCATGGAAACCAGACAGTTCTTAATAGGGTTTCTATGAAGGGGCTCTGAGCAAGCTACTCCAATCTTGTTACATCTCAAACCAGACCTGCTCCAGAAATGTCTGCCACTGTCACCAGCTGCCTCCTTATTCACCCTACAGCTCTCGGATGGAGGAAATTTCATGGCCGATATCACTGTGCGGTGTTCTGTCTAGCCTGTGATACTGTTGTGGCTTGGACCAGTTTTGTCACTCTGTCAGGCAGAATGGGCATGTGCCCAGCAAAAGTATTCAGCTCCTTTCTGTGGCCAATGGGGCAGTAATACACCCTATGTCAGCTATTTCTTTGTTTACTCCTTGTGCTGTGGTGCTACTCCTGTTGCTCTGTACCTAGAGCTGATCCGACTTGTGATCCTGAATATAATTGTTCCATAATCCTTCCTGACTCTGACCTCGGCTAGTCTGACTTCATTTTAACTGGTCACCTGGTATCTGACCAGGCTATTTCTCTGACTATGGTTTTGTCTCAAGATTCTGTTCCTGGTTTATCATTCCTGTTATTCCCTCTAGCTAGTTTGACCATCGAGGGACACAGGGGTTCCTGTATAGGGTCCAGATCCCTGCATATAGGTTGAAGGGTGAAGGCCAAGGTTCCTTTGGGATTTTGTAGATGGAGTTGCTAGCACCAAGTCTGTCCAAGGTAACCTTTTTGAGCTGATGGTCTGTGACAGACATCACAGAATAACTGGTCCATATGGATCAGCTAAAAGTTGTGAATAATCAAATGCAAGGCCTTTCCCACCTTATCTAGGATCACGAAGAATGGCTCCAATGTCAAGGAACCATTCAGGCCCAAGCCACTGCAGAAGTTCACCTGAATATTCTAGAATCTAATGTGAACCATTCTGTCTGATTTGTAGGCGACCAGAAAGACATTTGTCATCTTTAGGGAAAGCTGATACTTGAACTTCAGACTCTGCTCACTTTCGTCTGGTTTTGGGAGACAGCATGTGAGATTCATAATATTCCTGTCTCAATGCTTGAGCCTTCTATCTGCCCCCTTATGCTCCAGAACTCTCCACAGTTAACTGTTTGTGGTATTTGGGCTTCTGTATGCTGACCCTACCCATGTAGTGGCAACAGAAAGTAAAATAGAATCACTGCGTCAAGGGTGACGTACTGATAAAAGGTATTTATGGTAACCATATTTCCCTACGATTCTGCAAAATGAATGCTCCCTGTTTGCTTATTTTATCTTGAAACGTATGTGTGGCTTAAGGTCTGTATTATGATTTTGCAGCAAAGTGGCAAAAGATCTTGGTTTACTTTTGCTAAAATTGTGTTTTGCGGTTAGTGTTACTGCTACTGATAATAGACATCTCACCAAGGATATGGCAAACTATACGAGGTATCTGCTAGTCGATGCTTTATGCTTTGAATGTAGTGTTGAGCGAGCACTAAAATGCTCGGGTGCTCGAAGCTCGGGCCGAGCTCGCCGTGATACTCGGGTGCTCGACCCGAGCAACGAGCCCAATGTTAGTCTATGGGAGACTCGAGCATTTTTGCGGTGGCACCCCCGGCAGTCTTTTAAAAGCCTAACAAGTGCCCAAAACGATACTAACAGTGCTCAAATGACATGGGGACAGCATGGGGATCGCCCATGCTGTCCCCATGTCATTTGAGGTATTAAGCCACTTTTACAGGCTCACAATAAAATGAAAGTGAAACTTTTTTCCTGTGAAATATGTTAAGGAACATCCTTTCCAGGGAAAAGACTTGTGTATAAGTTAAAATAAATGACCAAAACCAAAAATACTCCCCCACACCTTCGGCTATGTTCACAAGTAGCATTTTTTATGCATTTTTGCACTTTTGTATTGCTTTCAACTATGACAAATGCATTCACCGGGAAATGTCATTTTAACATTTTACAACCTTATCTGGCCATGTGCTGTGTGACACATGCATAAAGTGCTGAAAAGACATGGGAACAGCATGGGGAAGACCCTTGGAAGCATCTCTGACTCCCAGGTCACTGTCTAAAAGTGTGCCCATCATAAGTGAGCCTTGCCGCATCAGAAGATGCAGACTTGCAACTATCCCCATGCAAGTTCTAGTCCCAGGGCAGTGTTCAATTGTACCTCCCCCATTCCTTGCAATACAAGCGCAAGTATGCAGCCTGCCACCCACCCACCCCCAGGCTGCAATACCATACTGCTTGCTTGCTTGAACTTGAAATTGGGCCTTTTAGGCATGTGGAGGCGGAATCTGGCCACCACGTCATGGCTGTGTTGGCGGCCTGGAATCCATACTCAGTCCCCAGCCGCCCGGCGGCCGGGTGTCCATACTCAGTCCCCAGCCGCCCCGCGGCCGAGTGTCCACACGGTCCCCAGCCGCCTGGGGGCAGTCCGGTGTCCATAAACGGTCCCCAGCCGCCCCCATTTCTCCTTGGAACATCCCCCCACACACTTTTCTTAGCCCGGCCTGCTTTAGGTAGCATTGGACGAGCCCATAAGAGAACTAGACTCCTCCGGTGGGCCCTGACTTCTCCATCGGTGGAGTTGAGAGTGCCAAGGTGCGGAGCATGATGATGATGACAGAAGTTAGCAACTGCTATGTTTTCTTTTAATGCAAGTGTAAGTGTGCAGCCTGCCACCCACCCACCCCCAGACTGCAATTCATACTGCTAGCTTGCACTTGAAATGGGGCCTTTTAGTTTAGAGGAGGCCGAAGCTGGCCACTACCTCATGGCTGCTTCGGCAGCGAGGTATCCATACTCAGTCCCCAGCCGCCCCTATTTGTCCTGGTGTGCCTTATATATAAGATTAAGCGCGCATACCAAAACATTACCTGTGCCCTCCCCAGTGCATTTAGTGGGAAGGAGAGCCTATTCCGCTGTAGTGTGTGCATGCCAAACCCCTGTTCATGGTACATGCGAAGATGCCTCCCACCTTGCACCTGTCGATGCAGACTTGCAACTATCCCCATTCAAGTCCTTGTCCCAGGGCAGTGTTCAATTGTACCTCTCCCATTCCTTGCAATGCAAGCGCAAGTATGCAGCCTGCCACCCACCCACCCCCAGGCTGCAATACCATACTGCTTGCTTGCACTTTAAATTGGGCCTTTTAGGCATGTGGAGGCGGAATCTGGCCACCACGCCATGGCTGTGTTGGCGACCTGGTATCCATACTCAGTCCCCAGCCGCCTGGTGGCGGGGTGTTCCCGCTTGCTTCCCAGCATCCAGGGGGTGGCCGGGTGTCCATACTCAGTCCCCAGCCACCCCTATTTGTACCGTTAACCTTTCCCACACTTTTCTTAGCCTGGCCTGCTTTAGGGCAGCATTGGCCGAGCCCACCGGACAATCAGACTCCTCCGGTGGGCCCTGGCTTCTCCATCAGGGGAGTTGAGAGTGCCAAGGTGAGGAGCATGATGAGGATGATAGAAGTTAGCATCTGCTTTGTTTTGTTGTAATGCAAGCGCATGTATGTAGTAGCGGCTAGGCCTGAGGAGGTCAGCGTTTTGGCGCATATCCTACCTCCTCCGAGGATTGCTGGATGTTTTCCTGCTCCTATCCAAGTTCTATGACTCCCATTAAAACAAAGCTTCAGGTGATAAATGATGGATGAGGTAGTGGCAAAGGAGAAAGAGCAGGAGGAACAGGGACCATTCACATCAATATCAGGCCAGTCAACCAGATATGTCTTGTAGGATATGTTTCTGTAACAAAAGGAGCGGTTCGGCTACACAGTTATAGGGCATACAGTGAGTGCAATGCCTACCAAAAATTTCGAGCCACTCCAATGCCCCTTGGAAATGACATGGAGGTCAGAGAGCATTAACTAAACCTTTTTTTCCATTTATAGCAACTGGGTCTCCTGTGCACTGTTGGCCTAAGCAGTGAATGGAATGCTTTCCAAAAATTATGAGGTACTGCAATGCCCCTTACAAGAGCCATATGTGGCACCCCAGGGGTCTGGTCACCACAGTAATAGAGATTACGTCGGAGAGCAAGTGGGAGGTTTCCTGGTCAGGATCCCTTAAACATGCAACATCCTCCTGCCCCAGTCCCGGGAGGGGAGAATTCTGCCCTTATAAACTGGATCTGGGGTGGGGTTGAGTGAGTCAGAGAACAGAGAACAGTCAGAGTCAGCGTGAGAGCAAGGGAAAGTAACAGCAAGGAGCTCTGTAGGAGCTAGGAGCTAAAGACGAGGGACTGGAAGCTGAGCAGAGCTCGCCATGGCAGAAGACAATAGGAGTCCAAAGCTGTTAGGACTTATATATCCAGCAGCAGAAACCAGCCGGCAGGGGATTTCAGGTCCTCTGGCCATAGAAGCCCGGAGGCTCAGTCACAAGCAAGGGACTAGCACCGCCGTCGTGGAGCGGAGGCTAACAGAAGGCCCCAAGTCACCAGCCATACGGGTGAGCACTACACGGTACACTCAGGGACGTGGGCTACTTCTACCCGCTTACAGCAAGATAGCCAGGAAGAGTGCAGACAGACGGGGAGGCCTACAACTCCACCTGGCCAGGGGAACTCCTGCTTGCTCACAGACTGACCAGGCCTCTTATGCTAGCCAGTACTCCCGGGAGGGTCTACCTTATAATCATCAGTAAAGACCCTGAACTGCACTGCAAAGACTCTGAGTCATTCCTGCTGCGCTCGTGCACCATCACCCCCATCATCCACACGCACTGCCCTGAGGCTATACTCCTCCCGAAGGGAGTTACACATTTTATGCTGCGCACACAACACCAGCCTCAGCGGTCTGCCTCGCAGCGGTGGTACTCCCTGACCGCAATCCACGGGTGGCGCAGTCGGACAATTAACCTCAAAACCTAAGAAAGATTGCCACTGGTTTGACCAGCCTGAGCCACGGGACCAGGTCACCGCCATGGAGACTACAAACCCCAGAGACCTGGCACCGGGTATCCCACACATGTGTACACACGGCCCAGGGGGCGCGTCACATGCAGTACAGCATATTACAAATATAAGTCCCATTATTGGGGAGTGGGTGTCCCATAGTATTTGCTTATGCCTTGCAAGCAAAAGCTGCCAAAAATTAGGACGGAGCAACTTGCAATGCCCCTTACAAGAGCCATGCAGTACAGCATATTACAAACATAAGTCCCATTATTGGGGAGTGGGTCTCCCATAGTATTTGATTATGCTTTCCCAGCAAATGCTGCCAAAAATTAGAATGGAGCAACTTGCAATGCCCCTTATAAGAGCCATGCAGTACAGCATATTACAAACATAAGTCCCATTATTGGGGAGTGGGTGTCCCATGGTATTTGCTTATGCTTTCCCAGAAAAAGCTGCCAAAAATTAGGACGGAGGAACTTGCAATGCTGGCACCCTGGTGGTATAGTGGTGGTGGAGGCTGAGGATAAGGAGAAGAAGACGAAACGAGGAAGCGTATAGCCATGTGTGGGTGTGAAGCGGTGCATGTGAATACACCTCCCGAAATAACACAGTGGATTTGACTTTATGTTACTCTGCTGTCATTTGGTGGTGATGAGAAGTCTGGCCCAATCCAGCCCTTGTTCATTTTGATAAGAGTCAGATTGTCAGCATTGTCAGTTGACAGGCGAGTGCGCTTATCAGTTATAATTTCCCCAGCGGCACTAAAAACACGCTCCGATAACACGCTAGTGGCAGGGCAGGCCAGGACCTCCAAGGCATACTGAGCGAGTTCATTCCAAGTGTCCAGCTTGGATACCCAATAATTAAAAAGCACAGAGGAATCACGGATGACGCTGGTATGATCGGCAAGGTACTCCCTCACCATCTTTTGAAACTTTCCACTCCTTGTGAGAGTACCCCGCGCCTCAGGGCCTGTAAGCTGGGCGGGTGTCAGAAAACTGTCCCAGAACGTTGACAGTGTTCCCCTGCCTCTGCTGGATTGGAGTTGCATCTCTCTCGCCTGTACGCCTTGGTTGGGCAACGAACTGTGACCTCTGCCGCTAGCGTGTTCAGATGGGAATTTTTTTAAGAGTTCTGCAGCAAGGGCCTTCTGGTATTGCCCCATTTTTGAAGACCTCTCCACCTCAGGAATAAGAGAGTGAAAGTTCTCCTTGTAGCGGGGGTCTACAAGTGTCACCAACCAGTAATGACTGTCACCAAACATTTTGACAACGCGAGGGTCATGGTTAAGGCAGCGTAACATAAAGTCAGCCATGCGTGCCAGACTGGTAACGGGCAAGATTTCCGTGTCCTCACCAAGATGACGACTGACCATGCTCTCCTCCTCCTCCTCCTCTTCCTCCTCCCCCCTGTCCTCAGGCCGCCCACTCTGAACCGACGGTATGACACTTGTACAGGTACTACCATCTACAACGCATGATAGCATCTCCTGTTCTTCCTCCTCCTCCTCCTCTCCCTCATTGTCCCCCAATGCACGTTGGGATGAGATGAGGCTGGGCTGTGTGTAATCGCCCGCTACGGCTTCTTGATCCATCTCATCATACTCTGGCTGCAATGCCTCCTCTTTAATTCTCTGCAGAGAGCGTTGCAAAAGACAGACAAGTGGGATGCTGACACTAATGATGGCGTCATCGCCACTCACCATCTTGGTGGCCTCCTCAAAGTTTGTCAGGATGGTACATATGTCAGACATCCAGGTCCACTCCTGAGGTCTTATGTGTGGAGTCTGACCTGAATATCGACGGCCTTGTTGAAGCTGGTACTCCACAACTGCTCTCTTCTGCTCACAAATCCTTTGCAACATGTGGAGGGTAGAGTTCCAACGTGTGGGGACATCACACACCAGTCGGTGCGCCAGAAGCTGCAAACGGTGCTGCAACACAGCAAGGGCGGCGGAAGCTGTAGCCGACTTGCGAAAATGAGCTGACAGGCGGCGTACTTTCACGAGCAGATCTGGCAACTCGGGGTACGATTTAAGAAACCGCTGAACCACGAGGTTAAGCACATGAGCCAGGCATGGTACGTGTGTGATCTCACCTCGCCTCAGAGCCGCCACCAGGTTACGGCAATTGTCACACACGACCATGCCGGGATGTAGGTTCAGCGGTCTCAGCCACAGATCTGCCTGCTCTTTCACAGCTGTCCACAACTCACAAGCATTGTGAGGTTTATCACCTAAGCTTATGAGTTTCAGCACAGCCTGTTGCCGCTTGGCGGAGGCAGTACTGCAATGCTTCCAGCTTGTAACTGATGTGGTGATATCTGAGATGGAGGCTGAACATGAGGAGGAGGAGGAGGAGGATGCGCAGGAGCTGTACACTGTGGGGGCAACTCTGACTGACATAGGGCCCGCAATCCTCGGTGTGGGGAGGATGTGTTCCGTCCCAAGGTCCGACTGGGTCCCGGCTTCCACTATGTTTACCCAGTGTGCCGTCAGAGAGATGCACAAGCACTTGTCCATGTGTCCGTTGTCAGGTGAACTCTCCCAGTAACTGCGTTGTTGAGGGCACGGCAGATGCTTTGGGACACGTGCTTGTGTAGTGCGGGGATGGCACACTGGGCAAAATAGTGTCGGCTGGGGACCAAGTACCGAGGGACAGCCACCGTCATAAGATTGCGGAAGGATTCCGTCTCCACCAGCCTAAAAGGCAGCATTTCCAATGCAAGTGAGGGGCCCCTGGGCCTGTGTTGTGCAGGGGAACCCGGAACCGGGCCTGTTGTAGAATGCTGGGGGTTGTAGTCTCCGTGTGGCGGTGACCCGGTCCGTGCCCAGGGTGGTCAAACCAGTGGCAGTCTTAATGTATAGCAAACGTCCGACTACGCCACCCGTGGATTGCGGTCAGTGGGGACCGCCGCTGCGCTACCGACCGCTGAGACAGATGTTGTTTGCGCAGCCGAGTATGGGATAACTCCCCACGGGAGAAGTATTGCCTCAGGGCAGCTAATGTGAGAGATGATGGGAGTGATGTTGTGAGGGTCCCAGTGCTAATGGTGCTTGTGCGGTCAGTAAAGACGTGAGGTGCAGTTCAGGGTCTTTACTGATGGTACAAGGCAGACCCTCCCGGGAGTACTGGCTAGTATAAGGGGCCTGGTCAGTCTGCGAGCAAGCAGGAGTTCCCCTTGCCAGGTGGAGTTGTAGGCCTCCCCGTTTATCTGCACTCTTCCTGGCTACCTTGCTGTCAGCGGTTACAAGTAGCCCACGTCCCTGAGTATACCGTGTGGTGCTCACCCGTATGGCTGGTGACTTGGGGCCTTCTGTTAGCCTCCGATCCTGGATGGCGGCGCTGGTCCCTTCTTTGTGACTGAGCCTCCGGGCTTCTATGGCCAGAGCACCTGGAATCCCCTGCCGGCTGGTTTCTGCTGCTGGGTATATATCAGTCCCCACAGCCTCGGACTCCTGTGTCCGGTTTTAGTAACTTCAGCCAGGGCGAGCTATATCTCTGCTCACAGCCCCTGGCCTTCTGCCTCTGCTCCTACCGAGCTCCTGATGTATCTTTCGCTGTGTCTGCAGCTTTACTCCAGGCTCTGACTGCTCTGCTTGTTCTGCAGGCTCTGTCTCTGTCTGCTCTAATCCCGCCCCAGACCCAGTTTATAAGGGCAGATTCCTCCCCTCCCAGGTCTGGGTGGGCAGTGTTGCATGCTTAGGGCTCCTGACCAGAGAAACCTCCCACTTGCTCTCAGACATAATATCTCTATTACTGTGGCAACCAGACCCCTGGGGTATCACATTCCCCCCTAGTAAATTTTAGTACTCCGGTACTAAACACATTTTTAAAACATAATAACAGGGTATAAACAATAATACGATAACATATTTACAAGAAGCTTTAGTTCTTTAAAGGTCACGGTGTGTCCGCAACCGGGTGTCCATATCACCCAAGGTGAAGTTTTTGAAACAAGAGGGTGTCCATGTCACCCAAGGTGAAACTTTAAGCGAAGTAGGGGACCTGTCCAAAGCAAACCCCTTGCGTTGTCCTTGGGCGTGGCTGCAAGGGTAGACTAACTACTTTGGGCCGCAAGGAGGCCACGCCAGACAGGTTTTCTCTTCCGCGGCCGTCTTCGCAAGAGGCACCAAGGTGCAACTATCTACAAAACTGTTCCGGTTATCCAGCGTCCATAACCTGTTAGTCCATAAAAATCTGCAGGGTAACTGAGAAACATAATTAATAACAGGCAACAAACATAAACCATAAACAGTTAACAGTTAAATTCACAGTGCATTAGTTTAGATTCTCCAGCGAGCGGGCATCTGACCTCTAGTGACTCTAGTGGACCTACGGAGCTCACTAACTGGTTCTGCACTACAGGGTGTAGGAGGTGTTATGGGTAAGCTGGGCAGCTGTCTGCGCACTCTTTGGCTCACTAGGGGCACGGCAGGCTCACTACTAGCAGAGGGTTGATCCTCCTGTACTGCTGGTGTGGACTCTTCTGCCTCTTGGGCCGGCTGCTCTTTCAGCTCTACCGGTTCCTCTGTAGGCACTTGCGGGGCTAGCTGGAGAAAGGTGAGGACGGGTACCACGACAGCGCCGTTTACTTGTGTCCAAGACCGGGGGAAGTCTCCGAGTACGGTACTGATCATTTCTTCCCTTTCCTCTGCGGGTTGAGGGTTTCCTTGATCTTCTTCAGGGCTTTGCAGCTGCTCGCGACACTTCTTCAGGTGGTCTCTGGAGACAATGGCCGTGGTTTCTCCTCCATCCTTAATGATTACGCAGATTTTTGGGTTCTCATGGCTTGATGGCAGTACGGTGTATGGGTCCTTCTCCCACTGGTCGTCCAACTTGTGGAGCCGCCTCTTCCTCTTCAAGACCTGCTCTCCAGGTACCAGGGGAACAGCGGGAGCATACCGGTTATAAGCCTTCTCTTGCCTTTCTCTAGCTTGAGACAGACTTCGCTCGACGCTCTCCTGTACTTTCCGATACTGCTGCTGCCGTTCTGTATCCCAGTCTGCCTCTGGCGAGGTGTCCTCAGGCGTCAGGACTCCCATATCCAGGTCAATAGGCAGCTTACCAGGTCTTGCTCTCATTAGGTAAGCCGGGGTACAGTTGGTGGAACCTACAGGGATGTGGTTATACAGGTCCACCAGATCGGGCAGTTTCTCAGGCCACAGACTGCGTTCTTCCAGGGGCAATGTTTTTAGCAGATCTATCACCACCTGGTTCATCTTCTCGCAGAGTCCATTGGTTTGAGGGTGATAGGGCGTTGTTCTTATCTTCTTGCAGCCATACAGGTTGCAGAACTCCTGGAAGACCTCCGCTTCGAAGGCTGGTCCTTGGTCTGTCAACACTTGGTCCGGGTACCCGTGTGGACGGCAGAAGTGCTGCTGGAAGGCTCTAGCTGCTGTTTGAGCCGTTAAGTCCTTGACCGGGACCACCACCAGGAACCGGGAGTAATGATCTACGATTGTGAGGGCGTAGACATACCCAGATCTGCTTGGAGCCAGTTTCACATGGTCCAGGGCTACCAGTTCCAGTGGCTGTCTGGTGATGATGGGCTGCAGGGGAGTCTTCTGGCTGGCTCGGTCTTTTCTTCTCAGGTGGCACGGGCCACAGTCTCTGCACCACCTCTCGATGGCTTCTCTCATGCCTACCCAGTAGAACCGTTCACGCAACAAGAACTCCAGCTTCACCACTACCTGCCAGGTCAACTCATGTGTTCGAGAGTTAACCATTCTCCGGCACAGCTTCTCCCTGTAGAGGAACAGCTTACTTTTCTCCTTCCACAGTTGCTTGGTCTCCTCCGGAGCATCTGGGTCAAGACGGGCATCGGCCTGGGTCAGCATTTCCTTCACCAAATGGACTGCGGGATCACTGTCTTGTGTCTCCGCCCAGTTGTAGTGGGGCAAGGGATTGAACGTCACGGAGCGCCTGTCCTTCACACGGTGGGAATACAGGGTAATCCCATGACGGTGGAACGCAGGGCGCTCAACTTCTTCCAGATCTTCTGGATCTTCCCCTACGTCCGGTAAGTTCGGCATTCTAGACAGGGCATCCGCGTTGGCATTTGAGCGTCCTGCCCGGTATTTGATGGTGAATTCAAAGTTGGACAGGCGGGCCATCCATCTCTGTTCCAGGGCACCGAGCCTTGCAGTGTCCAGGTGTGTCAACGGGTTGTTATCCGTGTACACGGTGAATTTGGAGGAGGCAAGGTAATGCTTGAAACGTTCGGTCACTGCCCACACTACTGCCCGGAACTCCAGCTTGAATGAGCTATAATTCTCAGGGTTCCTCTCCGTGGGCCGTAGCTTCCGGCTGGCGTAAGCGATTACCTGTTCTTTCCCTTGCTGGATCTGGGACAGTACGGCTCCTAGCCCGATGTTGCTTGCGTCCGTGTGGAGGATAAAGGGCTGGCTGTAGTCTGGATATGCCAGGATTTCATCCCCCGTGAGGGCCATCTTCAGCTGGCAGAAGGACTCCTCTTCCAGCTTTTCCCACCTAAAGGGCGGCTTCTGGTTTTTGGCTTTCCGAGATTGACCTATCAGGAGGTCCTGCATAGGGGCTGCCATTTTGGTGAAACCGGGAATGAATCTTCGGTAGTAGCCTACCAACCCGAGGAACTGCCGCACTTCCTTTATGCTGGAGGGTCTTGGCCAGTCCTTAATCACGGTGATCTTATCAGGGTCAGGAGCCACTCCGTCAGCACTCACCACGTGTCCCAGGTATTGCACCTTTGGTTTCAGGAGGTGACACTTGGAGGGTTTCACCTTTAGGCCGTAGTTTGCCAGAGCTTTGAACACTTCTGCCAGGTGTTTCAGGTGGTCCTCATAGGTCTTGGAATAGACGATGACATCGTCCAGGTATAACAGGACCGTCTCGAAGTTCCGGTGTCCCAGACAGCATTCCATCAACCGTTGGAAGGTTCCTGGTGCGTTGCAGAGCCTGAACGGCATACAGTTAAATTCGCTGAGACCCATCGGGGTGGTGAATGCGGTCTTCTCCCGGTCAGCCTCTGCTACAGGAACCTGCCAGTACCCGCTAGTGAGATCCAAAGTAGAGAAGAAGTTAGCAGATTTTAATGCAGCTAAGGACTCTTCTATCCTTGGTAACGGGTACGCATCTTTATGTGTGATACGGTTGACCTTCCTGTAGTCTACACACATTCTCATGGTGTTGTCTTTCTTTTTCACTAAGACTAGTGGAGCTGCCCAGGGGCTACAGCTGTCCCTGATTACCCCAGCCTCCTTCATGTCTCTAAGCATCCCCTTGGCGTGTTGGTAGTGTGCCGGGGGTAGGGGTCGGTATCGCTCCTTTATGGGAGGATGGTCTCCCGTGGGGATGTGGTGTTCTACCCCCTTTACTCGCCCGAAGTCTAGCGGGTGTTTACTAAACACTCTCTCGTAATCTCGAACCACCCGATAGACTCCCTGTTTCTGGTGTGAGGGAGTGGAGTCAGTACCCAAATGCAGTTGCTGACACCAGTCCTCCATTGGTTTCTTAGAGCCGTTACCTTCCTCTGGTTGAGATGGAGGCAAGGGTTCCACGGCCTGTACAGAATTCTGGTTTATGGTGAACAATTTGGCTAGCGTGGCATACCGGGGCAGGTATACTTCTCTCTCCCCGATATTTATGATGCGAACGGGCACCCTCCCATGGCGTACATCGACCACCCCCCGTGCCGTCAAAATGGTGGGCCTACTGTCTGAGTAGACGGGTTCTACCATTGCTTGGTAGTCTCTACCTCTTAGACCAATAGCTGCCCGGCACCAAATCATCATCTCACTTTTTGGGGGCATGGCAATAGGGAACGGGTCACACATTCTCACGCTACCTATCTCACCACCAGTTAGTTCCACCTGTTGCCGCTTCATCAGTGCCCGGATCTATTTTTGGAGCACACGCTGCTGGCCGGAACTGGCGTTCTTGGCAACCTGCTGTAAAATGAGAATCACCTCTGCAAGACAATTTTCAATCACATTAGTTCCCAAGGTTATTCTAGGGTGACTCTCATGACGGTCTATGTCCACTATAATCAGTCCTTGTGCCGCCAGTTCGACTTTACCAATCTTAATGGTCACCTCTTTGAATCCCACCTGCGGCACGGGCTGACCATTGCTGGCGATGATACTCAGGTCGTCATCTGGGTAGCGGGTTATGTCCGAGTCATTCCAGTACTGTTTAAAGAGCATGTACGGGATGGTGGTCACCTGTGACGCAGTGTCTAGTAGGGCACTCATAGGAATGCCATTGAGTACCACAGGCAAGATTGGACGTCCCCCTACGTATTTATCATGCCAGTTTGATGGGCCTGATGGTCTTATGCCTGGGGGTTGGCCCTCTACCCCTGGTTGTGCCCGTTTAAATGACAGTACCTTGCCACATGTCCGGGTTGATTGCAGCGGCGGCAGATGGGTCGTCCGTCCTCGTTGTATCTGTCGCTGGGTCTTCCTCTGGCCGGTGGGGTCCTCCTCAGTCGGCGCCACGGGACGTCCTCCGGTCCGGATGCCAGCTGGATCTTTCCTGGAGAAGAGACCTGTAAAGACTGCACAGTTCTGGTTAGCGCGGCAACGCTCTTAGTCAGCTCTTGGACATGATGGTGCAGGTCTGTAGCCGGGTCACTGTTTAAATCCTGCGCATCAGCTCCCACAGGCCCTGCAGACAAGGGCGCCGTCTCCTGGTGGTAAGTGATAGCAGGGCACCTGTGGGTCACAGCGCCTCCTGGTGCCGGTTCTCGGAGCACCCGGATGGCTATGTCCTTGAACTGTGCAAAGTCCAGGTCAGGGTCCTGTAAGGCCATTGCCCACAACTGGGTTCGGTGGGCATTGCACAGTAAACCCTCAATAAATTGTTCAGTCAACAGCTCATCTTCATTTCCCACGCTGTCAGGGTCTGCCTGCTTAATGGCTCTCAGGGCCTCTTGTAGGTTTAAAGCATAGTCTCTTATACTCTCATGTGCCTGCTGTTTGCACCCGTAAAATCGGAGCTTTATTTCGGCTGAGGTGCGGGTATCAAATGTGTCTTTCAGCCGGGCTAGTATTTCTCTGACAATCCTCTTCCTCCCAGGTGGCCAGGACTTTACCTCCCTTTGGGCTGCCCCGATTAATTGGGCCACCAGGATGCTCACTTTTTGCTCTTCTGTGAGGGGGTACACCTGGAAGAGGCTATCCAGTCTTTCTCTAAAGTCATTTAGGGTATGTGACTCCCCTGAGTACTGGGGTAGCCAGGTTGCCCCCGGGATATAGGGCACGGTGAATGGCATGACTGCTGCAGCGGTTGCGCTGGCAGTGGCTGTGGCAGTGGAGCTCCCCTCGGTATCCGGCATCCTCCTCCCCCCTAGTGGACCGTGGCCTACCTTGCGATGCTCTTCTTCCGTAGGCCGCGGCTCCGCAGTCGATCGTCGGGGTTGAGGACCTGGCGTCGCGCTGCGATGACGTCAGCGTCGCTCTTCCTCCCTTCCAGGACCTTGCGCAGCGTCAGAGCGTGGGGCGGAGCGTGGGGCGGAGCTTCGGATCTCGCGCGCTTTTGGCGTCCAAGCCCCTCTTCTTCCCGTGCGGCGTCCCGAAGATGGCGTCCGAAGGCGGGAAGCAGCTGCGGATGGCGGGAAGAAGGCAGAAGACGGCGGGAAACGGTCCAAGATGGCGTCTCCACCAGCCTAAGAGGCAGCATTTCCAATGCAAGTGACGCACCCCCTGGGCCTGTGTTGTGCAGGGGAACCCGGAACCAGGCCTGTTGTAGAATGCTGGGGGTTGTAGTCTCCATGTGGCGGTGACCCGGTCCTTGCCCAGGGTGGTCAAACCAGTGGCAGTCTTAATGTATAGCAAATGTCCGACTACGCCACCCGTGGATTGCGGTCAGTGGGGACCGCCGCTGCGCTGCCGACCGCTGAGACAGATGTTGTTTGCGCAGCCGAGTATGGGATAACTCCCCACGGGAGAAGTATTGCCTCAGGGCAGCTAATGTGAGAGATGATGGGAGTGATGGTGTGAGGGTCCCAGTGCTAATGGTGCTGGTGCAGCAAGGAATCACAGAGACGTGAGGTGCAGTTCAGGGTCTTTACTGATGGTACAAAGCAGACCCTCCCGGGAGTACTGGCTAGTATAAGGGGCCTGGTCAGTCTTCGAGCAAGCAGGAGTTCCCCTGGCCAGGTGGAGTTGTAGGCCTCCCCATTTATCTGCACTCTTCCTAGCTACCTTGCTGTCAGCGGTTACAAGTAGCCCACGTCCCTGAGTATACCGTGTGGTGCTCACCCGTATGGCTGGTGACTTGGTGCCTTCTGTTAGCCTCCGCTCCTGGATGGCGGCGCTGGTCCCTTCTTTGTGACTGAGCCTCCGGGCTTCTATGGCCAGAGGACCTGGAATCCCCTGCCGGCTGGTTTCTGCTGCTGGGTATATATCAGTCCCCACAGCCTTGGACTCCTGTGTCCGGTTTTAGTAACTTCAGCCAGGGCGAGCTATATCTCTGCTCACAGCCCCTGGCCTTCTGCTTCTGCTCCTACAGAGCTCCTGATGTATCTTTCCCTGTGTCTGCAGCTTTACTCCAGGCTCTGACTGCTCTGCTTGTTCTGCAGGCTCTGTCTCTGTCTGCTCTAATCCCGCCCCAGACCCAGTTTATAAGGGCAAATTCCTCCCCTCCCAAGTCTGGGTGGGCAGTGTTGCATGCTTAGGGCTCCTGACCAGAGAAACCTCCCACTTGCTCTCAGACATAATATCTCTATTATTGTGGCAACCAGACCCCTGGGGTGTCACACAAGCAGTCGTGAAATGTGCGAATTTAGGACTGTGGCCTGTGGGGCGTTAGCTGCGAATTTCCGCTTTCGTTCAAAGGTCTGGGATATGGACAATTGAACGCTGCGGTGGGACGTGGACATGGACGTTGATGCTGTTTCTTGAGAAACTGCCATAACAAGTGAAGACTGAGAGGAGAGGGCATCTTTACATGCAGTATGGACAGGGGATTGCCTTGCACACACAACAGGGGGTTCTATTGCACGCACAACAGTGGAAGAAGCAGTGGTGACACCCGCTGACACTGGTCGTGGAACCTGGGTTTCGCCCCACAAAGTCGGGTGCTTTGCTGCCATGTGCCTGATCATGCTGGTGGTGGTCAGGCTGGTAGTTTTGTCACCCCTGCTGATGCTGGCATGGCAGGTGGAACATATGGCCTTTTTGGGGTTATCAGCAGAGTCTTTAAAAAAATTCCAGACTCTGGAAGACCTACCGCTTGTACTGGCAACGTCCCTCGTGCTGGTGTTACGAGGAACGGTTGCCTGCCTTCTGTCTGCGGCCACCACACTGCTTCTTCCTGCCTGTTGGGTACTCTGCCTCCCTCCCCCTGTGTGCTGCTGGCCTCACTCTGCATGTCCTCCTTCCACGTTGGGTCAGTTACTAGATCATCCACCACCTCCTCCTCTTCCACTTGCGCACCACGATCCTCCTCCTCACTTCCTGGCAATTTCGTCTCGTCATCGTCCACCTCTTGTGACAGATTGCCAACGTCGACTTCCTGTGGCCGTGGCTGTTCAAATATTTGGGCATCGCAACATGGGATCTCCTCTTCCACCACTTCAAGCGTATCAGGCGAGGGGCCCAAATATGGAAATGGACCAGTGAACAGCTCTTCAGAGTGTCCAAGTGTGGGATCACTTGCTGTCTGATGACACTCGGCATTTTGGGAGGAAGGAGCATCAGGGTGAGGAGGAGTATGCGGTCGAGACTCACGGCTACTAAGAGTTGACCGTGTGGAAGACAGACCGGAGGTGGTGGTGCCCAGGTAACTGGAAGTATTGTCTGCTATCCAATTAATAACCTGTTCACACTGATCAGTTCTCAATACTGGTGTTGTTCTGTGCTTCCCTAGTAATTCGGTCAAGAAGTGGGAGCGAGAAGATGTGGCTGTTGGCTGTGGCACATTTTCACCTTGGCCACGGCCCCATCCTCTGCACGAACCATCATCAGAACGTCCACTTCCACGTCCCTTGCCACGCGCCTTGCCCATTGTAAATGAAGTAAAATAGCTTACACTTGCACTATCAATGGAAAAAGGGTAATAAAGAGAAGATTAGAACCGTGGAAGAGGAAAACCACAGTTATTGTTTACTGGGGTATTCCACACTTTTTAAATAGAGATATTTGCGGCTGAACAGTGAGCGACACATTCAAACTGCTTTTTTTTTTAGATACCAAAGGCCCAAAACTGGATAGTACAGCGATTTGACCCGTGGAACTGCGAAACCACACTGGGATGTTGGGCCTACACAAGACTATTTTCAACAGATATATTTTTGTGTCACAACAGTCAGGAGACACTACTGTTTTTCTTTACGGAAAAAACTATCAAAACCTGAATAATAGAGATTTTTTACCGTGGAACAGCAAAACCACAGTTATAATTTACTGGTGTATACCAGGCTTTTTAAAATATATATATATTTGCGGCTGAACAGTGAGCGACACACTCAAACTGGTTTTTTTAGATACAAAAGGCCCAAAAGTGGATAATACAGAGGTTTGTACCGTGGAACTGCAAAACCACACTTGTATTTCTCGGGCCTACACCAGACTATTTTCAACAGATATATTTGTGTCTGAAAAATCAGGGAGACACTATTTTTTTTTTTTTTACAGCAAAAAATACAAAAAGCAGGATAATAGAGATGTTTTACTGTGGAACATCAAAACCACAGTAATAATTTACTGGTGTATACCAGGCTTTTTAAAATATATAGATATTTGCGGCTGAACAGTGAGCGACACACTCAAACTGTTTTTTTTAGATACAAATGGCCCAAAAGTGGATAATACAGAGGATTGTACCGTGGAACTGCAAAACCACACTTGTATTTCTGGGGCCTACACCAGATTATTTTCAACAGATATATTTGTGTCTGAAAAATCAGGGAGACACTAATTTTTTTTTTTTACAGCAAAAAATGCAAAAGCAGGATAATAGAGATTTTTTACCGTGGAACAGCAAAAACACACTTCTGTCTCTCTGGCCTACACCAGACTATTTTCAACAGATATATTTGTGTCTGAAAAATGAGGAAGACACTATTATTATTTTTATACAGCAAAAAATGCCAAAAACAGGATAATAGAGATGTTTTACCGTGGAACATCAAAACCACAGTAATAATTTACTGGTGTATACCAGGCTTTTTAAAATATATATATATTTGCGGCTGAACAGTGAGCGACACACTCAAACTGTTTTTTTTAGATACAAATGGCCCAAAAGTGGATAATATAGAGGTTTGTACCGTGGAACTGCAAAACCACACTTGTATTTCTCGGGCCTACACCAGACTATTTTCAACAGATATATTTCTGTCTGAAAAATCAGGGAGACACTATTTTTTTTTTTTTTACAGCAAAAAATGCAAAAAGCAGGATAATAGAGATTTTTTACCGTGGAACAGCAAAAGCACACTTCTGTCTCTCCGGCCTACACCAGACTATTTTCAACAGATATATTTGTGTCTGAAAAATCAGGGAGACACTATTATTATTTTTATACAGCAAAAAATGTCAAAAACAGGAAAATAGAGATGTTTTACCGAGGAACATCAAAACCACAGTAATAATTTACTGGTGTATACCAGGCTTTTTAAAATATATATATATTTGCGACTGAACAGTGAGCGACACACTCAAACTGTTTTTTTTAGATACAAATGGCCCAAAAGTGGATAATACAGAGGTTTGTACCGTGGAACTGCAAAACCACACTTGTATTTCTGGGGCCTACACCAGACTATTTTCAACAGATATATTTGTGTCTGAAAAATCAGGGAGACACTATTTTTTTTTTTTTTTACAGCAAAATATGCAAAAAGCAGGATAATAGAGATTTTTTACCGTGGAACAGCAAAAGCACACTTCTGTCTCTCTGGCCTACACCAGACTATTTTCAACAGATATATTTGTGTCTGAAAAATCAGGGAGACACTATTATTATTTTTATACAGCAAAAAATGCCAAAAACAGGATAGTAGAGATGTTTTACCGTGGAACATCAAAACCACAGCAATACTTTACTGGTGTATACCAGGCTTTTTAAAATATATATATATTTGCGGCTGAACAGTGAGCGACACACTCAAACTGTTTTTTTTAGATTCAAATGGCCCAAAAGTGGATAATACAGAGGTTTGTACCGTGGAACTGCAAAACCACACTTGTGTTTCTTGGGCCTACACCAGACTATTTTCAACAGATATATTTCTGTCTGAAAAATCAGGGAGACACTATTTATTTTTTTTTTACAGCAAAAAATGCGAAAAGCAGGATAATAGAGATTTTTTACCATGGAACAGCAAAAGCACACTTCTGTCTCTCCGGCCTACACCAGACTATTTTCAACAGATATATTTGTGTCTGAAAAATCAGGGAGACACTATTATTATTTTTATACAGCAAAAAATGCCAAAAACAGGATAATAGAGATGTTTTACCGTGGAACATCAAAACCACAGTAATAATTTACTGGTGTATACCAGGCTTTTTAAAATATATATATATTTGCGACTGAACAGTGAGCGACACACTCAAACTGTTTTTTTTAGATACAAATGGCCCAAAAGTGGATAATACAGAGGTTTGTACCATGGAACTGCGAAACCACACTTGTATTTCTCGGGTCTACACCAGACTATTTTCAACAGATATATTTGTGTCTGAAAAATCAGGGAGACACTATTTTTTTTTTTTTTTTACAGCAAAAAATGCAAAAAGCAGGATAATAGAGATTTTTTACCATGGAACAGCAAAAGCACACTTCTGTCTCTCTGGCCTGCACCAGACTATTTTCAACCGATATATTTGTGTCTGAAAAATCAGGGAGACACTATTATTATTTTTATACAGCAAAAAATGCCAAAAACAGGATAATAGAGATGTTTTACCGTGGAACATCAAAACCACAGTAATAATTTACTGGTGTATACCAGGCTTTTTAAAATATATATATATTTGCTGCTGAACTGTGAGCGACACACTCAAACTGTTTTTTTTAGATACAAATGGCCCAAAAGTGGATAATACAGAGGTTTGTACCGTGGAACTGCAAAACCACACTTGTATTTCTCGGGCCTACACCAGACTATTTTCAACAGATATATTTGTGTCTGAAAAATCAGGGAGACACTATTTTTTTTTACAGCAAAAAATGCAAAAAGCAAGATAATAGAGATTTTTTACCGTGGAACAGCAAAAGCACACTTCTGTCTCTCTGGCCTACACCAGACTATTTTCAACAGATATGTTTGTGTCTGAAAAATCAGGGAGACACTATTATTATTTTTATACAGCAAAAAATGCCAAAAACAGGATAATAGAGATGTTTTACCGTGGAACATCAAAACCACAGTAATAATTTACTGGTGTATACCAGGCTTTTTAAAATACATATATATATTTGCTGCTGAACAGTGAGCGACACATTCAAACTGTTTTTTTTAGATACAAATGGCCCAAAAGTGGATAATACAGAGGTTTGTACCGTGGAACTGCAAAATCACACTTGTATTTCTCGGGACTACACCAGACTATTTTCAACAGATATATTCGTGTCTGAAAAATCAGGGAGACACTATATTTTTTTTTTTTACAGCAAAAAATGCAAAAAGCAGGATAATAGAGATTTTTTACCGTGGAACAGCAAAAGCACACTTCTGTCTCTCTGGCCTACACCAGACTATTTTCAACAGATATATTTGTGTCTGAAAAATCAGGGAGACACTATTATTATTTTTATACAGCAAAAAATGGCAAAAACAGGATAATAGAGATGTTTTACCGTGGAACATCAAAACCACAGTAATAATTTACTGGTGTATACCAGGCTTTTTAAAATATATATATATATTTGTGGCTGAACAGTGAGCGACACACTCTAACTGTATTTTTTAGATTCAAATGGCCCAAAAGTGGATAATACAGAGGTTTGTACCATGGAACTGCAAAACCACACTTGTATTTCTCGGGCCTACACCAGACTATTTTCAACAGATATATTTGTGTCTGAAAAATCAGGGAGACACTATTTTTTTTTTTTTTACAGCAAAAAATGCAAAAAGCAAGATAATAGAGATTTTTTACCGTGGAACAGCAAAAGCACACTTCTGTCTCTCAGGCCTACACCAGACTATTTTCAACAGATATATTTGTGTCTGAAAAATCAGGGAGACCCTATTATTATTTTTATACAGCAAAAAATGGCAAAAACAGGATAATAGAGATGTTTTACCGTGGAACATCAAAACCACAGTAATAATTTACTGGTGTATACCAGGCTTTTTAAAATATATATATATTTGCGGCTGAACAGTGAGCGACACACTCAAACTGTTTTTTTTACATACAAATGGCCCAAAAGTGGATAATACAGAGGTTTGTACCGTGGAACTGCTAAACCATATTTGTATTTCTCGGGCCTACACCCGACTATTTTCAACAGATATATTTGTGTCTGAAAAATCAGGGAGACACTATTTTTTTTTTTTACAGCAAAAAATGCAAAAAGCAGGATAATAGAGATTTTTTACCGTGGAACAGCAAAAGCACACTTCTGTCTCTCTGGCCTACACCAGACTATTTTCAACAGATATATTTGTGTCTGAAAAATCAGGGAGACACTATTATTATTTTTATACAGCAAAAAATGCCAAAAACAGGATAATAGAGATGTTTTACCGTGGAACATCAAAACCACAGTAATAATTTACTGTTGTATACCAGGCTTTTTAAAATATATATATATTTGCGGCTGAACAGTGAGCGACACACTCAAACTGTTTTTTTTAGATACAAATGGCCCAAAAGTGGATAATACAGAGGTTTGTACCGTGGAACTGCAAAACCACACTTGTATTTCTCGGACCTACACCAGACTATTTTCAACAGATATATTTGTGTCTGAAAAATCAGGGAGACACTATTTTTTTTTTTTTTTACAGCAAAAAATGCAAAAAGCAGGATAATAGAGATTTTTTACCGTGGAACAGCAAAAGCACACTTCTGTCTCTCTGGCCTACACCAGACTATTTTCAACAGATATATTTGTGTCTGAAAAATCAGGGAGACACTATTTTTTTTTTTTTTACAGCAAAAAATGCAAAAAGCAGGATAATAGAGATTTTTTACCGTGGAACAGCAAAAGCACACTTCTGTCTCTCCGGCCTACACCAGACTATTTTCAACAGATATATTTGTGTCTGAAAAATCAGGGAGACACTATTATTATTTTTATACAGGAAAAAATGCCAAAAACAGGATAATAGAGATGTTTTACCGTGGAACATCAAAACCACAGTAATAATTTACTGGTGTATACCAGGCTTTTTAAAATATATATATATTTGCGGCTGAACAGTGAGCGACACACTCAAACTGTTTTTTTTAGATACAAATGGCCCAAAAGTGGATACTACAGAGGTTTGTACCGTGGAACTGCAAAACCACACTTGTATTTCTCGGGCCTACACCAGACTATTTTCAACAGTTATATTTGTGTCTGAAAAATCAGGGAGACACTATTTTTTTTTTTTTTTATAGCAAAAAATGCAAAAAGCAGGATAATAGAGATTTTTTACCGTGGAACAGCCAAAGCACACTTCTGTCTCTCTGGCCTGCACCAGACTATTTTCAACCGATATATTTGTGTCTGAAAAATCACGGAGACACTATTATTATTTTTATACAGCAAAAAATGCCAAAAACAGGATAATAGAGATGTTTTACCGTGGAACATCAAAACCACAGTAATAATTTACTGGTGTATACCAGGCTTTTTAAAATATATATATATTTGCGGCTGAACAGTGAGCGACACACTCAAACTGTTTTTTTAGATACAAATGGCCCAAAAGTGGATAATACAGAGGTTTGTACCGTGGAACTGCAAAACCACACTTGTATTTCTCGGACCTACACCAGACTATTTTCAACAGATATATTTGTGTTTGAAAAATCAGGGAGACACTATTTTTTTTTTTTTTTACAGCAAAAAATGCAAAAAGCAGGATAATAGAGATTTTTTACCGTGGAACAGCAAAAGCACACTTCTGTCTCTCTGGCCTACACCAGACTATTTTCAACAGATATATTTGTGTCTGAAAAATCAGGGAGACACTATTATTATTTTTATACAGCAAAAAATGCCAAAAACAGGATAATAGAGATGTTTTACCGTGGAACATCAAAACCACAGTAATAATTTACTGGTGTATACCAGGCTTTTTAAAATACATATATATATTTGCTGCTGAACAGTGAGCGACACATTCAAACTGTTTTTTTTAGATACAAATGGCCCAAAAGTGGATAATACAGAGGTTTGTACCGTGGAACTGCAAAACCACACTTGTATTTCTCGGGCCTACACCAGACTATTTTCAACAGATATATTTGTGTCTGAAAAATCAGGGAGACACTATTTTTTTTTTTTTTACAGCAAAAAATGCAAAAAAGCAGGATAATAGAGATTTTTTACCGTGGAACAGCAAAAGCACAATTCTGTCTCTCTGGCCTACACCAGACTATTTTCAACAGATATATTTGTGTCTGAAAAATCAGGGAGACACTATTATTATTTTTATACAGCAAAAAATGGCAAAAACAGGATAATAGAGATGTTTTACCGTGGAACATCAAAACCACAGTAATAATTTACTGGTGTATACCAGGCTTTTTAAAATATATATATATTTGCGGCTGAACAGTGAGCGACACACTCAAACTGTTTTTTTTAGATTCAAATGGCACAAAAGTCTATAATACAGAGGTTTGTACCTTGGAACGGCAAAACCACACTTGTATTTCTCGGGCCTACACCAGACTATTTTCAACAGATATATTTGTGTCTGAAAAATCAGGGAGACACTATTTTATTTTTTTTTTACAGCAAAAAAATGCAAAAAGCAGGATAATAGAGATTTTTTACCGTGGAACAGCAAAAGCACACTTCTGTCTCTCTGGCCTGCACCAGACTATTTTCAACCGATATATTTGTGTCTGAAAAATCACGGAGACACTATTATTATTTTTATACAGCAAAAAATGCCAAAAACAGTATAATAGAGATGTTTTACCGTGGAACATCAAAACCACAGTAATAATTTACTGGTGTATACCAGGCTTTTTAAAATATATATATATTTTCTGCTGAACAGTGAGCGACACACTCAAACTGTTTTTTTAGATACAAATGGCCCAAAAGTGGATAATACAGAGGTTTGTACCGTGGAACTGCAAAACCACACTTGTATTTCTCGGACCTACACCAGACTATTTTCAACAGATATATTTGTGTCTGAAAAATCAGGGAGACACTATTTTTTTTTTTTTTTACAGCAAAAAATGCAAAAAGCAGGATAATAGAGATTTTTTACCGTGGAACAGCAAAAGCACACTTCTGTCTCTCTGGCCTACACCAGACTATTTTCAACAGATATATTTGTGTCTGAAAAATCAGGGAGACACTATTATTATTTTTATACAGCAAAAAATGCCAAAAACAGGATAATAGAGATGTTTTACCGTGGAACATCAAAACCACAGTAATAATTTACTGGTGTATACCAGGCTTTTTAAAATACATATATATATTTGCTGCTGAACAGTGAGCGACACATTCAAACTGTTTTTTTTAGATACAAATGGCCCAAAAGTGGATAATACAGAGGTTTGTACCGTGGAACTGCAAAACCACACTTGTATTTCTCGGGCCTACACCAGACTATTTTCAACAGATATGTTTGTGTCTGAAAAATCAGGGAGACACTATATATTTTTTTTTACAGCAAAAAATGCAAAAAGCAGGATAATAGAGATTTTTTACCGTGGAACAGCAAAAGCACACTTCTGTCTCACTGGCCTACACCAGACTATTTTCAACAGATATATTTGTGTCTGAAAAATCAGGGAGACCCTATTATTATTTTTATACAGCAAAAAATGGCAAAAACAGGATAATAGAGATGTTTTACCGTGGAACATCAAAACCACAGTAATAATTTACTGGTGTATACCAGGCTTTTTAAAATATATATATATTTGCGGCTGAACAGTGAGCGACACACTCAAACTGTTTTTTTTAGATACAAATGGCCCAAAAATGGATAATACAGAGGTTTGTACCGTGGAACTGCTAAACCACACTTGTATTTCTCGGGCCTACACCAGACTATTTTCAACAGTTATATTTGTGTCTGAAAAATCAGGGAGACACTATTTTTTTTTTTTACAGCCAAAAATGCAAAAAGCAGGATAATAGAGATGTTTTACCGTGGAACATCAAAACCACAGTAATAATTTATTGGTGTATACCAGGCTTTTTAAAATATATGGATATTTGCGGCTGAACAGTGAGCGACACACTCAAATAGTTTTTTTTAGATACAAATGGCCCATAGAACTACCAAACCACACTTCTATTTCTCTGGCCTACACCAGACTATTTTCAACAGATATATTTGTGTCTGAAAAATCAGAGGCACACTTTTTTTTTTGGGGGGGGTCGGCACCAAAAGTTTAATAAGATGTGTATTTATACATTGTGAAGGAGGAAAAAAAAAAGAGGATTTAGATAAAAAAAAAGGATTTTTCCTGGCCCCCGGGACCTGGAGCTAAGTCCAGCAATTTCAGCAACAGGAGCAGCACACAGGACTGTAATGCAGCGTTTGCTGGTATAACTATACAGCCTGCCTGCCTGCCTGCCTGATATACCTGGGATGGATATTAGTCCTGAGAAGGACTGTTTGTTTGATCTGGCAGCCTTTACAGACCCTACACTAACTATTTTGCAGGATATATCTCTCCCTAAATCAGCAGCGCTGTCCCTACACTGTCTGATCCGGAGCGACTGTGTCCACGATGGCGGCGCCCGGTTTTAAATACTCGAGGTGACGCTGTGCGGCCAGCCAATCACTGTAATGCCCACAAACAACATGGCTGCGGCATTACAGTGACTGGCTGGCAATCCCTGCATGTTCATTGGCTCTGTAAAGAGCGCCAAACATGCAGGGCGGAGACACGAGCTCCCGCCCGAGTAACCCGGAAATGCTCGGTGCTCGCCGAACAACCCGAGTAGCGTGATGCTAGGGCGAGTACCGAGCAGTGTCGAGCATGTTCGCTCAACACTATTTGAATCCATTTCATTTTTGTTCTTGAAAACCTATCTATGGCAGTAGCCAAGGGCATGTCTTGGTTGAGTAAAAATCACCCAGTTATTGATTGGCATCATGGGATATTCTATGCTGGAACTCTGATTATCAGAACAAATGTATGTTTCTAACTCGTGAACTCGTCTAAACCTTTACCCAGTGGTTTACATGAAACTCACTCCTCAACATTAAAATTTCGACACCAAGAAGAAAAAGTTGTGAAATTATGGAAATCACAGGATCAATAGTCATGTTAATGATATACACATGTAAATTTTCAAACCATCTCAATTTATTCAGTATTGAATATGAATGCAACTAGCAGAAATACATGCACCTAGACACCTTGGCATGCCATCAATGTGCTTAGTAATGGTTGTCTGAGGAATGTTTGGTCAAGCTGAATGCATTTGGGCAAAATCCACTACTGGCAGCTCCCATTGCAATTGCGGATCAATAATGTTCCAGATATGCTCAATGGGAGACAAGTATGGAGACTCTGCAGGCCACAGTAGCACATTTAGGCCTCATAGACTGCTCGAAGATGCACGAGCAACCCGCATCCTGACATTGTTATGTTAAAAGATGGCTCTGAGTCCTGAGACACTTTCACCTTCCCTCACAGAGGCATCTTCATAGCATTGCCCACATTGTCTCTTAGTCTCTTGACCAATTTAATCTATGCTTGCGTCCAAGATAAATGCGGGACTTATCACTGTAGTTGATAGACCAGCCTCCATTGCTACCTTGTTTTGCACTATGATAACCTTTGAGAGTGGTGGCATGAAGTCAATGGAAAACTTGCAGCTGTCTTTTAGCCGAAAGTCATGCAAACATCTAATTCTAATAGCATGTGTAAACACTGATGCTTTAGGATTGGTACGTGACCGTTTGTAGAACAGAATGGATCACTATGTGCCATTTAACCAAGAAAAAAAGAAAAGAATATGTAATATATAGGGACCTCTATGAAAAATAACAACAAATTTTATTGATACAAAAAATATATACAAGCAAGAAAACAGAAAAAAAAACATTTAAAAAGCCAAAAAGCCTAGAAGAACTGACCCCATAAACTCATAATAAAGCTGTGGTAACCCTAATCCACAAATGGCACAGACATGTGAACACCTAAATAATTATCCCAATATGCACACTACAATGGAATACATGTGCATCACAATAAATAGCTATGTGCTAGGAAATAAGGGAGTAGCATATAAAAAAATTGTTGGGTCACTGCAGATAATAGACAATTATCATGTCTAACCCAATAGGGACACATGAGTAAATCCAAAGAACATGTCAAACATGGAATGACAAAACATATTTCAAAGAAATACAATGCCCAAATAAATGTGAATGCTTAGAGAAGCCCTACACAAGATAAATAGGGCAAATGCAATAGCTCAATAAGGATGGGCAAAGCGATCACACACAGTACAAGCTGTGCCTATGGTCTAAGTTGTGGAAAAGGGGGTAAAACCCCATGCATATCACCACACGATGTGCGGCTTCCTCAGAGGAGAATGTGCAGATAAAGACAATCTGCTTGCATTTCTATATGATAGATGAGATAAGATAATAATTACCAGCTGACGGCGAAGAGAGTATCCAGTGTCTGGAATGTCAGCGCATCTAACGCTTGCGCAATGCATCAAGCGGCGCATAGACAGTGACAGTGATCACATGATTAGCTATGGTGCAATTAGCATAGTGAAATGAGGGTGACACAAAAGAGCGACGACCATACTGTGTGTGGCGGAAGTAGAATCCTGTAGCATCATGCATGGTAAATAACTGCAATGTGAGCAACTAAACTACTCAGTAAGCATACACCTACACAGCGTTACGTCACTCAGCACACCATCAAATATGGATATGTAGCACCCTGAGGATTCGGCTGCTACAGGGGTATTGCACCTCAACCCAGAGGTGTGATATTCCACTCCCGGGTAAGGAAGGAGTGTGGAACTGAGCTCGGTAGGCTGCATGCACTACACACATCCCATTTCCGAGGAGCAGACCGACGGTACTCCCACTTAGAAATGTGCAGGTACGACCGAGTCTGTTCCTGGCTGGAGTGGGAGGGGGGTGGTACATCCCAAGTAGTGTAGGGGCAGATAGGGGGAGCAGCCTGGGTAAAGTTAGGAGCTCATTGGGTGCTGGTCACCTGAGCTCACACATAGAGGGTGTATATAAGGTGGGCACCAACTAAGAACAGGGTCAGTTGCAGAGAGAAAGTCAGCGAGCGGAGGAGAAGAGAGACCCAGAGTGAGAGAGGAGAGAGAGAGACCCAGAGGGGGAAACAGAAGAAAGGACTCTAAGACCCCAAATTAAATCCCCGGGTGAAGAGTCGGCACAGGGTACCGGAACCCAAGCTGGTGGGGGCAAAAACACACCCCAGCCAGAGACCGGAGGCCGTGGGCAGCGTCTGCCACGGCCACCCACCACATCCACCACGAAGGCATACCACGTGGAGGGTCAGGGAACCCAAGGCCAAGGGTCTCCCAACAGAAGGCCCGAGGGAGCTGGACCTGGGTGGATCAATAGTGGGGACGGCCAGAGGAAAGGACAGAAGGAGAGCTCAGGGTCACGCTCCGGACTTATTTGGGGGTTGGCTGGATCCAGAACCTGGTGGACGCAGCACGGCTCGGGAGGTCACTCGAAGCTGGAGTGACCGGAACATCAGCAGTGAGTAAACATCCTAAACTGCATAACCCGACTCTGTCTCTGATTGCCGTCTACACTGCATCACCACAACCCCCATCCTCTGCACCTGATCCCCCTGAGGCTATACCCCTCCCGTTGGGGGTTATCCTATCAAGCTGCACCAACACCACCAGCCTCAGCGGACCCTGCTGCAGCGGCGGCCACAGTGACCGCAACACAACGGGTGGCGTAGTCGACATTAAGAACTTAATAACATCTGTAGGACTGCCACATACAACTGAGTTTGACACCCTGGGCACGGACCGGGTCACAGCCACTCGGAAGACTACAACCCCCATCTGATCCGGCTCCGGGTATTCCCTTGAAAGAAAGGAATATGTCCCAGGGGGCGCGTCAACTTTGGCGTAGTCGGCAGGATTACGTGCCCGCAACACCCGGGTACTGCGTGCCTGAAGAAAAGAACAAGTTTACCTCAAAAAGAAGTCTCCTGCCGGTTCCGGAGGGTCCCCGCCATCGGACCCCATCACCAGTCGATTCCAGCCGGTTGTCCGCCATTAACAGCGCTTTCCCGCCATCTGCAGAGTTTCCCGCCACTGGGAAGCGATTCCCGCCATTTCCAAAGGTTTCCCGCCTTGGAACAGCGGACGCCATTATGGGCGTGCCAGAGGGTGGCGAGAGGCCACCTCCCATCGTGGGCCAGGACCGAAAATGGCGCCAAAAGTGGAAACCGCCCCCACCAACAGAGACTGTGTTGCTAGAGGTGTCTGTCAGCGTGAAAGAACCGCCCCTGGAGCTGACAGTCACCAAGTGGCCCCGGGACCGCCCTCGAAGTGGGAGGAGACGAAAGAAAAGAACGAAGATGGGTGCCGCCTGGAGCAGTCTGGAGCGAGCGCACCCGGAGGCAAGAAGCCTGGAGAAGAGTAGCAGAGGAGCTCACCCGGAGATGGCGAGAGAGCAGAGCAGCACCGGCCCGCTGGCCAGGAGCCTGCTGGAAGAAGAGCAGAGCAGCACCGACCCGTTGGTCAGGAGCCTGCTGGAAACCACGACCCCACTAGGCCTAGTGGAGGTCCTTGCACAGCTCCCCCGAGACCGGGAGTGTGCACAGACCGCTCTGGAGGGCCTCGCACGGAGGATGGCCCGGGTACAGCGAGAGACATTGGCGGAGTGGAGCCGAGAGATGGCCCAGCAAACCAAGACCCGGAGCACGCCAGCCAAGATGAGGAGACAGACCGCCTCTGAAGATGGCGCGGGAGGACCCAAGGCCGGAGACGGCGCTGAGAAGGGAGCCGAACGCATGGAGGCAGGTAAAGGGGACGTCTATACCCCAAACCGGGACACCGCTTACCTGCCCCAGCTCCCCGTCGCAGAGCCCGAAAGTCCCCCTGCTGTGCCCGAAAACGCCATGTCACCGACGCAGACTAGGCCCCAACCGGAAGCCGCCGCCGCGACCCCTGTGACGCCATGCGCACCGACCCCGAGCGTGGCAAAACAGGAAGTAACACCAGCCTGGTCGCAGGGCCTAGAATTCCCGGGCGTCGCATCACCAACAGCGCCCCCTACCTCCGCGGAGCCTCCGGCCTGGCCGCAAGGCCAGGTAGCCCAGGGCGCCGCCGTCCTAACGGTGCCCTTCACCTTCCAGGTGCCCCAGGCCTGGCCGCAAGGCCTGGGCAACCCGGGCGCCACCACCACCGCGCCCGCACCCGTAAAACCAAGGGTGCCGCGTCTGGGAGAGGACTTGTTTGCCCAGCACACGTGGCCGGACGGGCAGCCTTTCATCTGGCCCCAGAAATATTATGAACTGGAGCACCAGAGGAGAGTTGGGGCCATGTGTGCACCCCTGATTCCGGCTCCGAAGCCCGTGATAAGGATCTCGCCCCCGCTTGAAGAGACCCAATTTGAGTGGGACCCCACCGGAGAAGACCTAATGGGGTTCACTCAAGAAACCAGGGCAGCTGCAGCGGAGCGTGCTGAGTGCTGCCGACAGCAGCTCGAGGAGTTTGCGAGGGAGCGGAGAGAGAGGCGGGTCCGGGAACAACAGGCCCAAATAAGGAGCGCCGAGCAGAAGAGCCGAACCAGGAGGGACCCCCGTGCAGCGCACAGTCCCCGCACCACCGGGACTGTAATTAAGTTCAACATGCAGCATGGGTGGGGCTTCATCAGAGACCACAACACCCCCGGCGACGTCTTTGTCACGCGCAGAGATGTGGAGTCCCATCTGCCGGAGGGGCACAGAGGTCGTGACCTTTATATCGGGGACGAGGTCACCTTTACCCGGCACAAGTGTGCCAAAGGACCTTACGCCCTCCATGTGCATCGCCTGACAGAGGAGGAGCTGCGATGTGAGGAGGAAGAGCAAGAGGATCCGGACGGGTCTGAAGCTGAGATCCCCAAAGAAGGAGCAGGAGGAAGACGTTGTTGAGTACAGCGGAGCAGGTGCTGTAAATAGTTACCCGATCGGGGTATAAAGAAACTGTTACTGCAAATATAGTCCCCGTTGGGACCAGCTGATGTGAACTGTTCACCCGTTTACCCTTAATCCCACAGGCTGAGGACTGTGAGCAGCCATTCCCTTTCCCTCCTTAACTGGCCGAGGACTGAGAGCGGCCATATCCTTGTATATAGTTGCGCGTCCTAAAGCGCCCCCTACTGGTTTTACTGTTAAATCATCTTAAAGAAAGGAACTGTCGCACTTTGCCCGGTTAACAGTTGCCCAGTGACCGGAGGAGGAACAAGAGACGACGGGAATGTTTAATGCTGCTAATTTATATAAAGTTTTATATGTTTTATATGTTTATGTTTATATGAAAATTTTTGTATGTTTTGTGATGTTTTTGTCTTACAGCCCGAGGACGTGCTGTGATTTACCAGGGGGGAATGTAGCACCCTGAGGATTCGGCTGCTACAGGGGTATTGCACCTCAACCCAGAGGTGTGATATTCCACTCCCGGGTAAGGAAGGAGTGTGGAACTGAGCTCGGTAGGCTGCATGCACTACACACATCCCATTTCCGAGGAGCAGACCGACGGTACTCCCACTTAGAAATGTGCAGGTACGACCGAGTCTGTTCCTGGCTGGAGTGGGAGGGGGGTGGTACATCCCAAGTAGTGTAGGGGCAGATAGGGGGAGCAGCCTGGGTAAAGTTAGGAGCTCATTGGGTGCTGGTCACCTGAGCTCACACATAGAGGGTGTATATAAGGTGGGCACCAACTAAGAACAGGGTCAGTTGCAGAGAGAAAGTCAGCGAGCGGAGGAGAAGAGAGACCCAGAGTGAGAGAGGAGAGAGAGAGACCCAGAGGGGGAAACAGAAGAAAGGACTCTAAGACCCCAAATTAAATCCCCGGGTGAAGAGTCGGCACAGGGTACCGGAACCCAAGCTGGTGGGGGCAAAAACACACCCCAGCCAGAGACCGGAGGCCGTGGGCAGCGTCTGCCACGGCCACCCACCACATCCACCACGAAGGCATACCACGTGGAGGGTCAGGGAACCCAAGGCCAAGGGTCTCCCAACAGAAGGCCCGAGGGAGCTGGACCTGGGTGGATCAATAGTGGGGACGGCCAGAGGAAAGGACAGAAGGAGAGCTCAGGGTCACGCTCCGGACTTATTTGGGGGTTGGCTGGATCCAGAACCTGGTGGACGCAGCACGGCTCGGGAGGTCACTCGAAGCTGGAGTGACCGGAACATCAGCAGTGAGTAAACATCCTAAACTGCATAACCCGACTCTGTCTCTGATTGCCGTCTACACTGCATCACCACAACCCCCATCCTCTGCACCTGATCCCCCTGAGGCTATACCCCTCCCGTTGGGGGTTATCCTATCAAGCTGCACCAACACCACCAGCCTCAGCGGACCCTGCTGCAGCGGCGGCCACAGTGACCGCAACACAACGGGTGGCGTAGTCGACATTAAGAACTTAATAACATCTGTAGGACTGCCACATACAACTGAGTTTGACACCCTGGGCACGGACCGGGTCACAGCCACTCGGAAGACTACAACCCCCATCTGATCCGGCTCCGGGTATTCCCTTGAAAGAAAGGAATATGTCCCAGGGGGCGCGTCAGATACATATGCGCATTGCTGAAAAGCATATATTGTATAAAAGCACTATATATTAGATACCATTAAGAAGGGAGTTTAAACATAACACCCTGACCAATGATGAAATTAAGTAAGTATAATAGAGTAACCAATCACACGGCAAAGATCTTATGGAGCGGATTGCTAAAAGTATATAACCCTGGACAAATAGATATATGCCTTTGGCTAATCAAAGAGGCCTTAGTTTTAAAAAAAACAAACAAACATATAGGAATATAAAAGCAACTGCTAATATACAAACGAATAAAAAAGTGTCTACATGTGTATGACTATCATTAATTACACTGCAAGAAAAAACAGTGATTTAAAGCGCACCTATCAGCAGGATTGTGCTCAGTAAACCACTGTCAGGTGGGTGACATTACACTGATTAAAATGAAACCTTGGCTGATGAAATCCGTCCTGTGGTTCTTGTGTAATCTTACTTTCAGTTTGGAGATAATGATATGATAAAAAGATAAAAAAAAAAAAAGAAAAGAAAAAAGAAAAAAAATTAATATATGAGAAAACCAGCAAAACACAACAAAAGAGACAGAGCTTTAATTTTGTTTATAAAAAATGGTAATCAGCAGCACCTCATTGAGCCCTAATGGCGCCAATGTCTGAAAATTGTAAATCCATTTGGATTCCCTATGAAGGAATTCATTGGAGAGTTTCCCCCCCCCCAAGGCTATGTGCCCACGATGTAGAAATGCTCCGGATTTTTCCTGAGCGTTTCTGCATCTCCCTGGCAGAAAAAATGCATGCGGATTTTACATGCGTTTTTTCTGCCAGGTAGAAGCATAAGTGAAGCGTTTTTAACATGGGATTTCGCTTGCCTGTTGTCAAGCGCTTTTCCAAGCGATTTTAGCATCACTTGGAAAGTGCTTGACAACTTGGTCAAACTATATAAATCTATGCAACCAGCATGGATTTATATAGTGTGGCCAAGTTACGATGCTGCAAATGCAGCATCAATAGTAAAAAAAATGTAAAAAAAACATTATACTCACCTTCAGATGGCCCCCGGTCTCCTTAGCGATGTGTCCGGTATCTTCGGCGGCTCCCGGTGCTCTAAAAAGGACCTTCCATGAAGTCATTTAGTCATGTGATGGTCACGCGACCAACACCTGACCGCAGAGGTAACCATCACATGACTAAATGACTTCACGGAAGGTCCTTGCAGACCACCGCCGGAAGCCAAGGAGACAGCAGCGCCGCTCAGAGGAGACCGGGGGTCTTTTTTAACTACTGGTACTATGGTACCCAGGTCTGGAGGAGAGTCTCCTCTTCTCCAGACCCGGGTACCATCTGCGCATTGAACGGCATGATATCCGCATGTGCACGTGTAGTCATGCGGATGTCATGCGGTCCAATGCAAGTCAATGGCAGCTAAAACGCTGCGATTCTGCAAAAAAAATGGTAGTGCTGCGGATTTTTCAGTAATGATAATCCGCAGCGGAAATTTCCGCAGCATGTGCACAGCACATGAGGATTATCATTGGGGAAACATTGGGGAACATTGCAGACCTTCTACCAAGCGTTTTTTAAGTGTTTCCGCGGCATAGTGGGCACAAAGCCTTATAGTACCCTTAACTGCTTCAATAACTAGAACGCTAAGTCCTTTGCTTTTGGAGCATGTTGCTCCAAAAAATGCAAAGCCATCGATGTGATGTGATGGCAATTTTTTTATATGCTACTCCCTTATTTCCTAGCACACAGCTATTTATTGTGATGCACATGTATTCCATTGTAGTGTGCATATTAGGATAATTATTTAGCTGTTCACATGTCTGTGCCATTTGTGGATTAGGGTTACCACAGCAATATTATGAGTTTGTGGGGTCAGTTCTTCTAGGGTTTTGGGCTTTTAAAATGTTTTTATTCTGTTTATTTGCTTTTATATATTTTTTGTATCAATAAAATTTGTTGTTATTTTTCTAGAGGTCCTTGTATATTGCATATTCTTTTCTTTTTTTCTTGGTCGATACTTTCAATATATGCATTATGTTGTCCTTGATGTTACTTGGTGGTGCCTATTTTTCATGTTGTCGGTATGTGCCATTTAACGAGACCACGTGGGCAACGCCATAAAGAGGGACGTAACACCTGTCCTACTTCTGGAATTATGGTGTTGGTTAGTGTAATGTATGGTAGCCAGACCCATTAATTCCAAGTACACTAACAGGTCGGCGTTACGTTGATTTAGTTATGGAACCAGTGTTATGGCTAATTCTCCAAAGTGTCCAAACAGCAATTTTTCAACATAATGCCAGGCTGCATGTTACTTGTGCTACTGTGAGAACAGAAATTGTAACACCAGGCAAAGTAAGAAGTCCCAAAACTGGTTAACGGTTGGGACTAGCCCAGAGTGTGGGGGGGATTTAAGTGAAGGGACAGAGAGAGTTTCCTGTCAGAAGGACAGACAGGCCAAACCTGCAAGAAAAGCAGATCTACAGTCTGACTGTTCAGCAGAGCCGCATGAAGTGAATGTTGCTGAAATGATAGGAGACCGAGGCAACAGATAGTTTGATAAAGAAAGAGACAAGAAAACGTGATGGAATATGGGGCAGGAAGCCTAACAGGATTGTGGCGCCCCAGAGGGTTCAGTCGCCGCAGAGGTACTGCACCTCACCCAGAGGTGTGGTGTCTCCTTCTCTCAGGTAAGGAGGGAGTGCTGCCCAGTACCCAAACACCCGCATTCAACACTACACTACTCCAGGCCGGCTGGAAGGGCAAGATGCACTGTGTTTCTGCTGAGCCCTGTACCTGGCTGGAGTGGGGGGAACCAAAGAGAGGGGGAATCAGTAGTGGGTGAGGGTAAAGGATGCAGAACTGGGGAGCACCATAATAGGAGGTATATAAAGGGAAGCCATATTAGGGTGGCAGAGTAGTGCAGAGGACAGAGAGTAAGTTGCAAGGAGAGGAGGGGAGCAGACTCTCTTTTGGAGCTGTGCTCCATAAGGGGCCTGGTAATAGAGGCCCAGGAGGGGAGCAGAGGAGGAAGGCTCCGTCGACAGAAGTTATCCCAGGGGGTACTGTGAGTGCAGGACGGCACCCGTACACCCGAATCTGCCAGCTGTCAGAGGGATCAGACCACAAGAAGGGAACCGGTCCCTGGACCATCCGTGTTACTCCAGGTCTCGGCTGGAAAACCGGAGGCTTCTGCACTTCCATGGTGCAGTTGCCACAGTCTCACCCTAGTCACCGTGAAGGGCATCAAGTAGGTCCGGGAACTCCAGGTTTCCCAGAGGGACTTCAGAGCACCTGATCGGGACTGTGTGTGGGAAAGCGCAGGGCAGGAGGGAGAAGACACGGCATGAGAAGTCGGTCTAGTAAGGAACATAAAGAAAGTGGGGTTCCATCAAACACTCCTGATATACTGAGAAAGTGCTGGACCCCTTATCTGGTAGATGCAGTGCGACGCAGGAGGCTGACACCCATACAGTGTGCCTGAGGAACTTGAACAGAACTGTGAGTAAAGTCGGATGACTGCACTCCACTGCCTCCGTCAGTTATTTCCGCTGCGCCATCTCTCCTGCACCACAAGCCCCAGCATCACCATCATCTATACTACATTGCCCTGGGACCCGCTCCACCTGTGGGGAGCCGTTCCAACTCAGCTGCCCTACCAACTGCCCCAGAGGTCTGAAGCAGCGCTGGTATCTACTACCAGAAGCCACAGGTGGAGTCACGAAAAAAACCGATACACTAAAAATCCCTTTTTCAAGAGAGACCCCAGAGGACGGGCCCGGAAGCCGACTGCCGTGACATCCTAAGCAAGGTAAAAGGCCCGGGTACCGAGTCTCCTATATCCCCCTGGGTGGCACAGGATGGTCCCGAGATCGCAAGTCAAAGAGGTAATGGAACAATAACAGAGCAGGAAATATGACATGAAGAGTGTGCCCAAGCGATAGTCCCGAGGTGTTGGCAGTTGGTAAGCAGAGAGGCTAAGTGACGGCCATAGTGGCATACAGGACTGTCACATACTGGAGTATAGTGCCATTATTGGGGACAAGCAAGGGTCCCAAAGTCCACACACCCAGCCCGGACCCCCATTTTCATGTAGAGTGCTGGACATTGAAGACAAGTACCTCGCCCACGGCTATCCCCCCGCACCATGTTACAGGGGGTTCGCTGTTGGCTCACCTATCAACAAATTATTGCCTTCACAGGGTAAAATATGCAATATTTTGGGACCAGAATTTCAGGCAGACAGTCTGCAAAAAGTGTTCAGCAGACCTTCCACTTCACCAGTTGGAGTAGGTTTCTTTTCTGTTGTGTGACAGAGTCTCTGGTATGATTTATGAGGGGAGGTATATGTCGCACAGGTTGCTAGCCTGTATGAACTGAAACCAATGGACTTTCCGCCAGCATGTTATATGCTGGTGGGTTAACTCACTTAAAAGGCGTGGTTTTAGGGGAATGACATAGTGATGGGAGGGACGTCATTCCCCATATCTACACCTCTGGGTGTGGCTGAGCAACGTTTAAATGTTCAGTCCTTTTTTTGGGGGGGGCGAACCGCACACACATATATGAAACGTGCTATGTTTATTTTTTGTTTTGTTGTTTAGCCAAGTAAGGCTGTGTTTATTTTGCTAGAGTGCAGAGCTTTATGCTGTTAATAAAGCCTGCAAAGAGAACTTGGGTTCCTGAGTCTACTTCCGGAGGTGGCCGAGCAAGTCGTCCTACCACAGTTGGTGGAGAATGCGGGCAAGATTCCAGGAACATGTGTACCTGCCATAGAGACTGGTGGATGTCCTGGATGAAGGCCGCCAGCCAGCCAGAGATGTCCGGGAGCATGGATGAGCTCATTAAGCACCTGGTGCAGAGCCAACAACAAATGCAACAGCAGCACTTGCAGAGACAGCAGAGCATGCAGCAGAGCCTGGAGCAACCAAACTGTTGCTGCAAAAGTCGCAGCTGCAGTACCAGCAGGAGCAACAAAAGCACCAGCAGAAGCAGCAACAGCAGATACAGCTTCTGGCGGACGCCATCCAGTTCAGAGCAACTGCCCCACCCCCCAGGGCCCACTGATGAATCCTATGTCAGGAAGGCGGTAAGATGGGCCATGCAGAAGATGACACCCCGGGGATGATATAGAAGCCTTTCTGACAGTCTTTGAGAGGGTGGCTGATCGGGAGAGATTTCCACATGAACAGTGGGCAGAGGTTCTGGCGCCATATTTGTCGGGTGAACCCCAAAAGGCATATTACGACTTGGCACTGCAGGATGCCAAGGAATACACCAAGCTAAAAACAGAGATCTTAGCACGCCTGGGATTGAGAGCCCAACGAGTCCACCCCTGGGCGTATGCCAGCGACAAACCCCCTCGCTCGCAGATGTTTGACCTACTACATCTCGTTCAGAAGTGGTTGCAGCCAGAGTCCTCCACTCCGGCACTGATGGTTTAGCGGGTGGTGATTGATAGATTTGTGCACTCCCTTCCCAAGTCGGTACAGACTTGGGCTGCCCAGGGTGAGAGAGGTATCAGGTGGTTGAGAAATCCCTCGGGAAACTGGATATAGTCACTTCTCCTTACTGGGATATCCAAAAGGTGGCGGGTTCACCATGGAAGGGGTCTAGAGCCACCACTCCCACTGAAGGTGCCACAAGAACTATTGTTAAAGATATAATTTGTTGGCGGTGTCACAACCTTGGACACGTAGCCGCTCGGTGTCATATGTCCCCTGTGCCCATGGACTGCAGCCTAGGAAGACGGGGTTCCTCTTATGCTTATCCAGCCTGCAGTGCGGACTATCCCATGGCCGCAGTGACAGTGGGAACAGACTGTGGTGCCCAGTCCTACGAGGTTGGGGTGGTTAAGGATCTGACACATCCTGTCATACAGGGCCGTGATTTTTCTTTATTTTCGGACTTGTGGTAAAGGGAACTGGACTAAGTAGCATGGGGAAAAGCCAGGTCCCTGGAGAAGAACCCCTGATGAAGTCTCATGTGGATGAGTTCCCACTGTGTGTCCTTGCCGGTGATGAGGGCAAGAGAGTGACCGAGGATGTCGACCTCCCTGAGTTAGATGTGTCTGGAGAAAACTTTGGGACTGCACAAGTTCGGGACTTGACCTTAAAGGAGGCGTTTGACCGAGTTACTGTATGTAATGAGATTGCCCAAGAGCCGGGGGCAGATACCAGGTTCTCCCACTTTGCAGTTCAGGGGGAGTTGCTATATCAGGTGGCTAAACTAATGGGCGGTGAGACATTGGAAATGCTGTTAGTGCCAGGACCATACCGACGGAGCATACTGGATATGGCACACTCACATATTCTGGAGGGACACCTATGGGTGGAAAAAACTCAGGAGAGAATAGTGAGGAGGTTTTTTTGGCCAGGATGTTACCGGGAGATCTTAAACTATTGTAGGTCCTGCCCCATCTGCCAGATAACCGCGCCCACCTCCCACTTCCATAGCCCCTTAGTTCCCCTACCTGTGATAGAAGTTCCCTTTGAGAGGTTTGCCATGGACCTCGTGGGCCCCTTAGTTAAATAAGCCCGGGGCCACCAATATATCTTGGTCATCATGGACTATGCGACCCGGTACCCTGAAGAGGTACCCTTAAGGAACTCGTCCAGTAGGAGCATAGCTCGGGAACTTGTCCACATCTTTGCCAGGACCGGCCTGCCAAAGGAAATTCTGACGGACCAAGGAACCCCGTTCATGAGCAAGGTGATGAAGGAGCTGTGTAAAATGCTTCGAATTACCCAGTTAGGTACCTCCGTTTACCATCCGCAGACCGATGGCCTGGTGGAGCGCTTTAATAAGACTCTGAAAGCAATGCTCAAAAAACACGTCGAGTAGGATGGTCGAGACTGGGACTACCTGATTCTGTTTCTACTGTTTTTCATCAGGGAAGTTCCCCAAGCCTCCACTGGCTTCTATCCGTTTGAGCTTCTGTATGGCCGGCATCCAAGGGGTCTGCAAGATATCGCCAAGGAAACCTGGGAGGCCGAGGTCACCCCCCACCAGAGCATCATCAAACATGTCGCCCAGTTACAGAAGATAATGGCGAAAGTGATGGCCATCGTGAAGGAACATCTCCTCCGGGCGCAGGAAGCCCAGGCAAGGGTGTATAACCGGTTGGCAAGGCAGAGACCGTTCCAGCCTGGGGATCGCGTTCTGGTTTTCATTCCCACTGTTGAAAGTAAATTCTTGGCCAAGTGGCAAGGACCGTATGAGGTGGAGGAGAAACTCAGTGAAGTGAACTACCGAGTCCACCAGCCTGGCCGAAGAAAGCCGCACCAAGTATACCATGTGAACTTGCTCAAGTCGTGGGGGGACCAGGAACTGGGGGAAACTCCTTGCCTGGCAGCCGCTTCTAACGGCAAAGTGGAAGACATAGAAGTGGAAGCAAAAATGGCGAGAACTACTACAGCGAAATCGGGAGTTGTTCTCAGAGTTGCCTGCGCATACTCAGGTGGTAGAGCATGGCATACTTACAGAGCCAGATGTAAGAGTGAATCTGAAGCCATATCGGATTCTGGAAGCACGCTGGAAGGTGATCTCTGATGAGGTAAAGAAGATTCTAGACCTTGGGGTAAAAGAGGAGTCAAAGAGTGGGTGATTGAGCCCAATCGTCCTCGTGCCAAAACCCAATGGAAAATGGAGGTTTTGTAATGACTACCGCCGGCCGAATGAGGTATCCAAGTGTGACGCATACCCGATGCCCTGCACCGACACACTCATCGAGAGGCTTAGACCGGCGAGGTACATCACCACTCTTGACTAGTAATGAGCAAGTACTAAAATGCTCGGGTACTTGTTGCTCGGGTCTAGAGATGAGCGTTGTTCGACTCAAACTGTTCGCCAATCTCAAATTCGAGCTGTTTTGGGCGCTGTTCGAGCCGTTCGGCGAACACAAACGATTTGAAAAAAATTCGGCTGTTCGAGGTTATGTTTGATAACTGTTCGTGCACCAAAATCATAACTGGATTTTGTCTCAGTAATGATGAAAATTAATGTTAATACACAGTTTGAGTGTACAGCGGGGCGGGGGGAGGGGCAGGGGATGGATCTCTGCAGGAATAATGAAGATCTCCATTTTTTTTTTCTCTTTCCTGCATTTACAGTGGGGAGGTGCAATCTGTCAGCCTATCAGCAGAGCACACACGGAGCGAAGTGCTTTTTTTCACACAAGCAAGGGCATGTGTCATTGGCAGTGTATGTCACATGTCCTTGCCCTATAAGACCCAGCCATTTTCCCCATCGCCACCATTTTCTCACTGCTGCAGCTGCATGTTAGACGGCACAGCTGTTGCTGTGTAAGCTATACCTTGTTAATTTCAAGCCAATTTTCGCACAAATCTACGGATAGCTTGGGAGTAGGGAATAGTTGTGATTGCAGTCCTTTTAAGGACTAGGTTACAGCATTTCCTACAACTTTTATCAGGCAGGTCTGTGCTCTTAAATAGATAGGTTGTGGGAGTAAAGACTAATTGTAATTGCAGTCCTTTTCAGGACTAAGTTACATCAGTTCCTGTCAGTTTTTGCCAGGCAGGTCTGTGCCAGTGCTGTGTAACTTTTTTTCACAGCATTTGGCTAAATCTAGCAAAGCTAATCCTTTTTAGCCTATTGCAGAGTGTGTTAGTCAGTGGAGTAGCCTATCTATGTTGCAAGCTACACCACCTGTGTATAGAATACCAATTTTTTTACTGCACCAAGTGAAGTAAAACCTTTTGGGCATAGCATCATTCTATTAGTCCATCTATGCTGACCTCCATAAGGTTGCAAGTTGAATATAATTTTTTTCTACATCTACCTCTGAAAAAATATTTGGGCTTCTACCTGTGTGTGGGACTTGTTCTATTAGTCCATCTATACTGACCTCCATCAGGTTGCAAATTGAATATAATATTTTTCTGCATCTAGCTCTGAAAAAATATTTGGGCTTCTAGCTGTGTGTGGGACTTGTTCTATTAGTCCATCTATACTGACCTCCATCAGGTTGCAAATTGAATTTAATTTTTTTCTGCATCTAGCTCTGAAAAAATATTTGGCCTTCTAGCAGTGTGTGGGACTTGTTCTATTAGTCCATCTATACTGACCTCCATTAGGTTGCAAATTAAAAATAATTTTTATCTGCATCTACCTCTGAAAAAATATTTGGCCTTCTAGCAGTGTGTGGGATTTGTTCTATTAGTCCATCTATACTGACGTCCATCAAGTTGCAAACTGAATATAATTTTTTTCTGCATCTACCTCTGAAAAAATATTTGGCCTTCTAGCTGTGTGTGGGACTTGTTCTATTAGTCCATCTATACTGACCTCCATCAGGTTGCAAATTCAAAATAAGTTTTATCTGCATCTAGCTCTGAAAAAATATTTGGCCTTCTAGCAGTGTGTGGGACTTGTTCTATTAGTCTATCTATACTGACCTCCATCAGGTTGCAATTTAAAAATAATTTTTATCTGCATCTAGCTCTGAAAAAATATTTGGCCTTCTAGCAGTGTGTGGGACTTGTTCTATTAGTCCATCTATACTGACCTCCATCAGGTTGCAAATTGAATATAATATTTTTCTGCATCTAGCTCTGAAAAAATATTTGGCCTTCTAGCAGTGTGTGGGACTTGTTCTATTAGTCCATCTATACTGACCTCCATCAGGTTGCAAACTGAATATAATTTTTTTCTGCATCTACCTCTGAAAAAATATTTGGGCTTCTAGCTGTGTGTGGGACTTGTTCTATTAGTCCATCAATACTGACCTCCATCAGGTTGCAAATTGAATATAATATTTTTCTGCATCTAGCTCTGAAAAATATTTGGCCTTCTAGCAGTGTGTGGGACTTGTTCTATTAGTCCATCTATACTGACCTCCATCAGGTTGCAAACTGAATATAATTTTTTTCTGCATCTACCTCTAAAAAAATATTTGGGCTTCTAGCTGTGTGTGGGACTTGTTCTATTAGTCCATCTATACTGACCTCCACCAGGTTGCAAATTAAAAATAATTTTTAGCTGCATCTAGCTCTGAAAAAATATTTGGCCTTCTAGCAGTGTGTGGGACATGTTCTATTAGTCCATCTATACTGACCTCCATCAGGTTGCAAACTGAATATAATTTTTTTCTGCATCTACCTCTGAAAAAATATTTGGGCTTCTAGCTGTGTGTGGGACTTGTTCTATTAGTCCATCTATACTGACCTCCATCAGGTTGCAAATTGAATATAATATTTTTCTGCATCTAGCTCTGAAAAAATATTTGGCCTTCTAGCAGTGTGTGGGACATGTTCTATTAGTCCATCTATACTGACTTCCATCAGGTTGCAAACTGAATATAATTTTTTTCTGCATCTACCTCTGAAAAAATATTTGGGCTTCTAGCTGTGTGTGGGACTTGTTCTATTAGTCCATCTATACTGACCTCCATCAGGTTGCAAATTGAATATAATATTTTTCTGCATCTAGCTCTGAAAAAATATTTGGCCTTCTAGCAGTGTGTGGGACTCGTTCTATTAGTCCATCTATACTGACCTCCATCAGGTTGCAAAATGAATATAATTTTTTTCTGCATCTACCTCTGAAAAAATAATTGGGCTTCTAGCTGTTTGTGGGACTTGTTCTATTAGTCCATCTATACTGACCTCCATCGGGTTGCAAATTGAATATAATATTTTTCTGCATCTAGCTCTGAAAAATATTTGGCCTTCTAGCAGTGTGTGGGACTTGTTCTATTAGTCCATCTATACTGACCTCCATCAGGTTGCAAACTGAATATAATTTTTTTCTGCATCTACCTCTGAAAAAATATTTGGGCTTCTAGCTGTGTGTGGGACTTGTTCTATTAGTCCATCTATACTGACCTCCACCAGGTTGCAAATTAAAAATAATTTTTAGCTGCATCTAGCTCTGAAAAAATATTTGGCCTTCTAGCAGTGTGTGGGACATGTTCTATTAGTCCATCTATACTGACCTCCATCAGGTTGCAAACTGAATATAATTTTTTTCTGCATCTACCTCTGAAAAAATATTTGGGCTTCTAGCTGTGTGTGGGACTTGTTCTATTAGTCCATCTATACTGACCTCCATCAGGTTGCAAATTGAATATAATATTTTTCTGCATCTAGCTCTGAAAAAATATTTGGCCTTCTAGCAGTGTGTGGGACTTGTTCTATTAGTCCATCTATACTGACCTCCATCAGGTTGCAAACTGAATATAATTTTTTTCTGCATCTACCTCTGAAAAAATATTTGGGATTCTAGCTGTGTGTGGGACTTGTTCTATTAGTCCATCTATACTGACCTCCATCAGGTTGCAAATTAAAAATAATTTTTAGCTGCATCTAGTCCTGAAAAAATATTTGGCCTTCTAGCAGTGTGTGGGACATGTTCTATTAGTCCATCTATACTGACTTCCATCAGGTTGCAAACTGAATATAATTTTTTTCTGCATCTACCTCTGAAAAAATATTTGGGCTTCTAGCTGTGTGTGGGACTTGTTCTATTAGTCCATCTATACTGACCTCCATCAGGTTGCAAATTGAATATAATATTTTTCTGCATCTAGCTCTGAAAAAATATTTGGCCTTCTAGCAGTGTGTGGGACTCGTTCTATTAGTCCATCTATACTGACCTCCATCAGGTTGCAAAATGAATATAATTTTTTTCTGCATCTACCTCTGAAAAAATAATTGGGCTTCTAGCTGTTTGTGGGACTTGTTCTATTAGTCCATCTATACTGACCTCCATCGGGTTGCAAATTGAATATAATATTTTTCTGCATCTAGCTCTGAAAAATATTTGGCCTTCTAGCAGTGTGTGGGACTTGTTCTATTAGTCCATCTATACTGACCTCCATCAGGTTGCAAACTGAATATAATTTTTTTCTGCATCTACCTCTGAAAAAATATTTGGGCTTCTAGCTGTGTGTGGGACTTGTTCTATTAGTCAATCTATACTGACCTCCACCAGGTTGCAAATTAAAAATAATTTTTAGCTGCATCTAGCTCTGAAAAAATATTTGGCCTTCTAGCAGTGTGTGGGACATGTTCTATTAGTCCATCTATACTGACCTCCATCAGGTTGCAAACTGAATATAATTTTTTTCTGCATCTACCTCTGAAAAAATATTTGGGCTTCTAGCTGTGTGTGGGACTTGTTCTATTAGTCCATCTATACTGACCTCTATCAGGTTGCAAATTGAATATAATATTTTTCTGCATCTAGCTCTGAAAAAATATTTGGCCTTCTAGCAGTGTGTGGGACTTGTTCTATTAGTCCATCTATACTGACCTCCATCAGGTTGCAAACTGAATATAATTTTTTTCTGCATCTACCTCTGAAAAAATATTTGGGCTTCTAGCTGTGTGTGGGACTTGTTCTATTAGTCCATCTATACTGACCTCCATCAGGTTGCAAACTGAATATAATTTTTTTCTGCATCTACCTCTGAAAAAATATTTGGCCTTCTAGCAGTGTGTGGGACATGTTCTATTAGTCCATCTATATTGACCTCCATCAGGTTGCAAACTGAATATAATTTTTTTCTGCATCTACCTCTGAAAAAATATTTGGGCTTCTCTAGCTGTGTGTGGGACTTGTTCTATTAGTCCATCTATACTGACCTCCTTCAGGTTGCAAATTGAATATAATATTTTTCTGCATCTAGCTCTGAAAAAATATTTGGCCTTCTAGCAGTGTGTGGGACTTGTTCTATTAGTCCATCTATACTGACCTCCATCAGGTTGCAAACTGAATATAATTTTTTTCTGCATCTACCTCTGCAAAAATATTTGGGCTTCTAGCAGTGTGTGGGACTTGTTCTATTAGTCCATCTATACTGACCTCCATCAGGTTGCAAATTAAAAATAATTTTTCTCTGCATCTACCTGTGAAAAAATATTTGGCCTTCTAGCAGTGTGTGGGACTTGTTCTATTAGTCCATCTACACTGACCTCCATCAGGTTTCAAATTAAAAATAATTTTTATCTGCATCTAGCTCTGAAAAAATATTTGGCCTTCTAGCAGTGTGTGGGACTTGTTCTATTAGTCCATCTATACTGACCTCCATCAGGTTGCAAATTCAATATAATATTTTTCTGCATCAAGCTCTGAAAAAATATTTGGCCTTCTAGCAGTGTGTGGGACTTGTTCTATTAGACCATCTATACTGACCTCCATCAGGTTGCAAACTGAATATAATTTTTTTCTGCATCTACCTCTGAAAAAATATTTGGCCTTCTAGCTGTGTGAGGGACCTGTTCTATTAGTCCATCTATACTGACCTCCTCCAGGTTGCAAATTCAAAATAATTTTTATCTGCATCTAGCTCTGAAAAAATATTTGACCTTCTAGCAGTGTGTGGGACTTGTTCTATTAGTCCATCTATACTGACCTCCATCAGGTTGCAAACTGAATATAATTTTTTTCTGCATCTAGGTCTGAAAAAATATTTGGCCTTCTAGCAGTGTGTGGGACTTGTTCTATTAGTCCATCTATACTGACCTCCATCAGGTTGCAAATTAAAAATAATTTTTATCTGCATCTAGCTCTGAAAAAATATTTGGCCTTATAGCAGTGTGTGGGACTTGTTCTATTAGTCCATCTAAACTGACATCCATCAGGTTGCAAACTGAATATAATTTTTTTCTGCATCTACCTCTGAAAAAATATTTGGCCTTCTAGCAGTGTGTGGGACTCATTGTATTAGGCCATCTATACCAAGCTCCACCAGCTTTTAAATTAATAATAATTTTTAGCTTCATCTAGCCCTGAAAATAATTTTTCTTCCCAATAGTGGTAGCAATAGAAATATGGAGCGCCCTCCTGGCTTACAAAAATATACGCTTCATAGCAAAAAACACCAGCCTAGCGCACTGCATTAATAAAATGGCATCATCGTCTCTCCTAGTGCTAGGGCTACTACACAGGCTAGCATTCCTGTGCCTAAAACACAATGTATGGGTCCGCCCTAGCCACTATGCTGAGGGGTCTAAAGCTGCTGCTAACGCTTTATAACAATTCAATTGGCAGATTTTCAGAGAGCTCTTCCACAACGCCCACCCATCGGGCAACAGTTGCCCACCTTCCCTATGGGATCTAGTGGCGAATAGTTGATGCCATTAATCAGAGCGTCAGTTGCCCCGTCGACGTGGCAAGCATACGGTAAGGCATGGGAAGAGAGGACACGACTAGTAGCAGGCAGACGGGCTGACCAATGTGAACAAGCCAGATCACAAAGTCACCATAGAATTTCTCCACCAGCTGATGATGAGGGGCATATCATGGCCGTCAGCGCAGCGGTGTCTGACCGGAGTAGCATTTCACTTCCAACTACTGAATTGGGGAGATGTGACAAAGATTCATCATCAGACAATCCATAAAAGGGTGGAAAAGGGGTCAGCCAAGTCAGGAGTGTAGACGTCCCGTCCCGTGTCACTAAAACTGATTTCTCACATCATATCCCTAACACCATTAACATGACACTCACAATTTGAAGCAACACTACTGTCTACTGCATTTATGATCGCCTTCTTCGGGGCGCTATGCATAAGCGAATTAGTCCCTCAATCCAAAATTACCACCAGTGGAGGCTTATTACACCAGGACGTAGTCATAGCCAATAATGCAATACGTCTATGCATACACAAATCAAAAACGGTTCCAGCGGGCAGGGGCACTTGGGTACTTCTACCACCCACAAACGCTACACTGAGTCGGGTAACAATAGTAAAAACATATCTAACCATCAGATCACAAAGTAATTTCTTCCTATCACACATTGATGGAACGCCATTATCAAGATACCAGTTCCAAGCTATATTTAATAAATGCATAACATCGGCAGGGAACCACCCCAAAGATTACGGGACACACTCATTCCGCATAGGTGCGGCCACGGAAGCAGCAAGAGCAGGACTGTCAGAAACGGAAGTTCAGAGGATAGGGAGATGGCGATCCACATGTTTGGCAAGATACATAAGGCCGGACTTGTTATCCTAACGTGGTTTGTTTCTTTTACAGGTGACGCTAAGCCAACAGTGTGGGTGACAGGCCACTCGTATATATACTGGGCAGAAAAAAGGGCGAAAGTCCGCCCAGGCGGGAGGAAATTAGAGTTTCATAACACATATTTCAACTGGAGAGGTATTAGAGGCCTGCTATGGCCACAGGTACTAATGGAGGTAATCAAGGTAGGGAGAGAGGCAAGATGTCCGGTCATCTTAGTTATACAGGCCGGGGGAAACAACCTAGGTCATCACAAGAGCGCATAACTCATGGCAATAATGAAACTAGACACTGAGCGCTTCAGAGAATTTTTCACAAAACTAGCTATAGTATGGTCAGAGATTGTGCCGATAGCGGTATTGCAAGGTGCGCGAGACATCACGGCCATCGAACGGACAAGGCGGGTAATAAATATTCGGATGGCAAAATTTAGAAGAGACAGAGGCGGTGTAGTGGTATGACACCGACAACTGGCAGGAGATAAAGCAGGCCTCATACGGCCCGACGGTGTTCGTTTAATGGATATTGGTCTGGACATATTCCTGTCAGGACTCCAGGACGGAGTGGAACAAGCGTTAAGAGTGATGGGTGGGGGTCAGAGTCCTGCATACGAGTACGCAGTATCCTCCGTGGCCTGGAAATAGAAAGGACATGTTGGAGAGTTACACTTGTTGACCAAGTTGCCGGAGTGGAGACCCAGGGCATGCTGCAACAAGCTGAATTATTTTAGAAATAAAATGCCTTTCTAATGGAATGAGTATAAATAGTTAATAAAGCTGTGATCGATCCTCACCCATCCAGTTGTAAGAGTTACATTATTGTATTGTCAAGGAAAGGGGGGCGGTAGGGTGGCTGAGCATCTGGGTTTGGTTGGGGGTCCCCACAGTCTGCCTAGGCTAGATGCATTTAAAAATTCTTATTAGATACACAGGCGGTGCAGCTTGCTTCGCAGCTGGGCTACTACGCCCAAAATATTGCCTATTCTAGATGCTGTTAAAAATTCTACGCTGACTAGCAGACACTGAAGATTTGGAGCAGACCTCTGAGTAAACAGCTCTTCAGACTCAGCCATCTGTGTTACCCCAAGCCATAGTGTATGTAGTTTCTTACAGTTAAAAGGGGGGGGAGCGACCCAACCCACCTGGAATTGACAATGCCAACGTCACGTAAGACACAGCAAGGGGACTTCAAAAAGAGTCTCCATTTTTTCCCAAAATTGTGGCTCAGACACCACTTAACCCTAGAACGCATACCTGGGGCCTCGCAGTCCCGCCCTGTTAATTGTTTTCTATTTTCTGCAAAATTACTTTAGTTAGAATTTTGAAACTCTAGGTATTCTTCATGTATATAGTTGTTTGTCATTTGAGTTTGAGTTATTCCATGTTATTTGCACATGGGCCTAAAAGGCCCCAGGTATATGAAAGTGTAGATTTTTATGGTCATGCGTTCTAGGGTTAAGTGGCATCAATTGCCCCACAGTTGCTTAAAACGGTTGGTGAGGTGATATTACCAAATCCTCAAGCTTTTAGTCTCCCAAGGATAACACAGGGTTAGAAAAGTCCTTGTGAATCCATGATTTGTTCATCTTTATGAACTTGAGTCTGTCTACATTCTCAGTGGACAGCCGCGTGCTCTTATCTGTCAGCACACCATCAGCAGCGCTGAACACACGTTCAGAGAGAACACTGGCTGCAGGGCATGACAAGATCTCCAAGGCGTGAGTGGCGAGCTCTGGCCATTTTTCAAGATTGGAATACCAAAATGAGCAAGGGTCCAGTGACACAGTCATGGCTTCGATGTTCACTTGGAGATACTCCTGCACCATACTCTCTAGGCATTGACTATGTGTCAGACTTCTTGTCTCCTGTGGCCTTGCAAAGGATGGTCTAAAAAAGTGGTGAAACGATTCCACAAAATTGCTGTTACCAGCAGATACTGTGTTACTGTTACAGTTTGAGTGATGAAGACTCAAAAGTCCCACGGTTGGCAAGTTAGAACTGTGAGATTCACTTCGTGCACCACTGGTGTTTTGTGGAAAAGCACATGTAAGATTCTGCAACAGCATCTGCAGATACTCCTGCATGCATCAATCCCTTTTTATGGCAGGAATTATTTTGGCAAATTTACTTTTGTACTGGGGATCTAAGAGTGTGGCAACCCAGTAGTCGGGATTACTTCGAATTCTGCAATCTGAGGGTCATGTTGCAGGTAGTGCAGCAAGAAGGCACTCATGTGTCTTGCGCATCCAGGAGGACCAAGTCCTTGTTGTGTTGGTAGCGAGGTAAGAATCATGCTTCCTTCCTCTGCCCTCTCCCCCCAACCTCGCACAACAGAAATGTGATCAAGGTCTCCCTCATCTGATGAGTCTTCCATGCCCATCGCCAGTTCATCCTCCACTTCTTCCTCGGCTCCTGCACATTCCTCAACAGTTTGGCTGCTACCATGCGCCCTGGTTAATCCCTCTCCCCCACCCTCCCATGCCTGCCGCCTTGGTGCTGCCAACCGTCTGGACCTTGGAGATGTTATCCCTTCCGCATACGACTCCTCCTCTACTTCCTCCACCTCCTCTTGTCCCACCACCTGACTCTGAATTCTGTTTAATGTGTGCTTCAGCATGTAAATCACCGGAATAGTCATGCTGATAATGGCATCATCGTCAGCACTAAACATTTTCGTCGCCATTTCAAAACTTTGCAGAAGGGTGTGTGGCGCCCCTGAGGGTTCAGTCGCCACAGAGTTACTGCATCTCACCCAGAGGTGTGGTATCTCACCCTCAGGTAAGGAAGGTATATGACTCGGGACCCTAACACCTGCATCCAACACATACCCACAGTGGGGGTAGGGCGAGATTGCTCCTAAGGGAGAGCACAGTCCCAGGTCCCTAGCTGGTGGGAGGGTCCTATGTAGTGGGTGCTTAGGGGAGCAACTTAGGGGAGCACATGACGGGGAGAGTATAAATAGGAAGCCATCTTAGAAAGAGCAAGCAAGTCAGAGGAGGAAAAGTGACAGGAGCAGAAGCTCGGCATGAGCTCTGCTCCGGAGGCGGGCCTAGCCTGGGAGGCCCAGGACTGAAGGAGAGAAGAGAGGAGTGGGAGCAGGAAGGCTCCAGGAACCGAAGGGACCCTAGGGCTACGGGCCGTGCATAAGGCCACCCGTACTCCTGCTGCTACCAGGAGGTAGAGGGGTCAGGCCAGATAAGGGGAAGTGGTCCCTCAACTAGAGGAGAAACAGCAAGGCTCAACTAGAAACCGGAGGCTGCAGCATTTCATGTACTGCAGGCAAAAGTCCACACCAGTCTCACTAAGAAGGTAGCCACATAGGACCCAGGGGACGGAACACAAGTCGCCCGCCAAGGCCCGAGGATACCGGATAGAAGTGTCACTGGGTGTGAGGTACAGGGAGAAGGCCAGAGAAAGGACACACAGAAGGGGGTCCTGCTAAGTATGAGCTATCTGGGGGTGGACTGAGCCCCTCACTGAGTACGCACAGCACGACGGGTGAGATTCCTCTGGTACCTGTAATCTGGACTGCAACAACTGTGAGTAAAGATCTTGGGACTGCATCACACGGACTCTGTGTTCATTACTGACTCTCTGCACTACAACCACCATCATCCACCCACACTGCCCTGAAGCTACACTCTTCCTGTGGTGAGTAATAATACCATTGCTGCAAAACCACCAGCTTCAGAGGACTGTTCCGCAGCGGCGGCCCCTTTGGCCACACTCCACAGGTGACGTAGTCGGACATTATAAAATCCATATATACAAATTACCGTTGGATTGACCGCCCTGGTCACGGACCGGGTCACCGCCACAGTGACTACAACCCCCAGCGTCTACCGGCCCGGCTCAGGGTACCCCACCCCCCAGGGGGCGCGTCAACTTCTTAGGTCCCTGATCTGAGACCACTCCTGCAGCGTGATTTGCCCCACCTCTGGATCTCGTTGGCCCAGGCTATACGTCAGAACGTATTGCACCAGGGCTTGTCGGTGCTGCCACAGTCGCTGCAACATGTGCAGAGTTGAATTCCACCGTGTCGGCACATCGCATTTCAGCTGGTGAACTGGCAGGCCCAACGACTTCTGTAGAGATGTAAGTCGTTGAGCTGCGGGATGCGAATGGCGGAAGTGAGCACACAGCAACCGTGCCCTCTGCAGAAGGCCATCTATTCCGGGATAGTGGGCTAAAAATTTATGGACAACCAGGTTCAACACGTGAGCCATACAAGGACACACACATGTGTGACATTGCCCCGGCGAAGGGCCGCACCCAGGTTTGCAGCATTGTCGCACACGGCCTTCCCTGGTTGCAGGTCCAGTGGAGACAACCATTCATGAAACTGGGTCTTCAGAGCTGACCACAAGTCCTCAGCTGTGTGACTCACATTTCCCAGACATTTCAAAGTAAACACTGATGCCGTTGAGCCCTGCTGCCAGCATAGTAAGGAGGTGTGCAGGATTCCTTCTGCGCAGTTAGAAAGCAGGTGGCATTACCAGACAGGCTTTGGGTGCAGGTGGAGGACCGAGAGGAGGTTGAGGAGGCAGAAGCAGTGGAGGAACTTCGAGATAAAGATTGACGCAAAACTCGTGGGGACGGTAAGACTTGGACAGCAGCCCCTTGTCCTGCTGTCTCCATAGTTACCCAGTGCCCAGTCAGTGACATGTAATGCCCCTGTCCATGCCTACTCGTCCAAGTGTCTGTGGTGAAATGCACCCTGTCACACACAGAGAATCTCAAAGAAGCGGTGATGTTGTGTGCGACATGCTGGTGGAGCGCAGGCACACCTTTCTTTGAGAAGTAGTGCCGACTGGGCATCTGGTACTGGGGCACTGTGACAGACATAAGGTCTCGAAAATCCACTGTGTCCTCCAGGCGGAAAGGCACCATTTCTGTAGCCAACAGCTTGCAGATGGTGAAATTCAACCTCTTAGCTTTCTCATGGCTAGGAGGAAATGGTCTTTTACTTGTCCACATCTGAGGGACCGAGGGCTGGCTGTTGTGCTTTGACGGGGATGAGTAGGGTGTCCTCGGCAAACTGCCGGTCTGTGAGGAAGATGCAGGCGGACATGTTATGTTGCCTTGATCCAAAGGTGGTGCTCTCGATGTCAGAGAGCGCTCAACACCAGCAGGTGTTTCCACTTCTCAATGAACTGACGACCTGCCAATCACACTGGCTGTTGCAGGTAAAGAGGTGGCAGGTCTGCGTCCAAAAACATGTGTGACTGCTGTCCCCCCAGTCACAGAGGATGAAGAGGCCGCGGATGCACAAGATGGGGCAGACGGTGGTTGGCCCAGCCTGCTAGGCCGCATTGTAGCACAGTGAGTTTCCCACTGCAACTTATGCTTCATATCCATGTGACGGTACATGCATGAAGTACTCAAACTATGGATTTTTTTTGCCTCTACTTAGCTTTTGGTGACAAATATTACAGATAGCACAAGTTGGGTCATAATTATCGATCTGAATAAATGCCCAGGCTATGCAAGGCTTAGAGCCCATGCGACATGTAGAGCCACTACGACTTGTGGTCAGAGGCAGAGATGTGGTTGAGGATGCAGTTGTTGACGTGCTTCCGGTACTCCGTCTCTGTCCAGGAGGGCGCAACCTAACCTCGTCGTCAATAGCATCTGTGATGCCCCGCTGCGCTTGGTATCACAGATCCTAGAAGAGTGTTTTGATGGAATCCTCCACAAGAGGCCCCCATAAACATTCACACATCTCCACCTTCCACCTCAGACCAGCAGAGGGAGCCCGTTAGGGATATAAATAGGGAAGGTGGAGCTAGGCAGTTCAGTTCCTCTGAAGAGTTCCTGCAGTAGAGAAGCCTAAGAGAGGTCAGTCTGCAGTGGAGCTCAGTCTGGTCTAGAGAACTCAGTTAATAGTTCAGCAGTGGAGCACAAGGCTCCTGCTAGCTAGATTCAGGGAGCCCAGATAGAGCTTAAGGTGTGCCGGTGCCATAAGATCGGTGAAGCGCGGCAAGCTGCCGTTAGTGTGTATAGCCTAGTGAGGGCCCGAGTAGGCTGACGGCGAGTGGCGAGTTAGTACATAAGGGGCAGAGGAGCTTAACCAGCTCACCCCGAAGCATTTACCGGACGCCGGATCTGAGCTTACCGGGATCTCTATGACCCAGTAAGGCATAACCGGAATCCCTGGAGAACTACAAGTCCCAGGATTGCTAAGGTGCTGATACGTAACAGAGCCAGGAGACGCTTAGGCCCCGCATACTGGGAGCGTGAACTCCAAGAGAAGGCCCAACCACAAGGTCAGCCAGCGCAGGACAGAGACAAAGTTAGGCCTAGCTCCAGGCAGGTCAGAAACTTACTACGCAGAGGCAAGAAACAGGAGGCCCTACACCCGCTCATTGGGGAGGATCCTGTTATGCACCCTTCACCCTACAGTGTTCCGGGATGTGCCTGAATTTCCTCCAGTAAAAGGTACTGAAGTGACTACCGTGTCCGTTCCCGTTCTTCCTCTGACCCAGCTGGGTCTCGCCTGTCCTGGCTGGCTCGACCCACCAGCGGACAGGCACCAGTATTGGGAGAGGGGGGCTGGCCGTCAGGGTCCACCGCGGCTCTGGCACAAACCCGGCGACACGGAGGTGGCACGGGCAGGAACGGACTGGCCGTGTTGGCTTCTCACTTTTTGGATTTTAGAAGGGCATGACATGCCTATATCTGTGTCTCCCGCTCCTTTTACTAATCCACCTCTTTTCTTTTTGCATGACTATATGTACTTGTCACTTTTCCATGTGTTAGTTATGTCTTCTGAGCAGTTTGTCAGCTTTTGGACACCTTTGAAGGTGTTTTCTATGTGTTTCTATGTGTTTTTGTTTGCCTGCCATTGGTTTTAACGGTGTTTGAAGGTGTTCGACGAACAGTTCGACGAACAGTTCGGCAAACACAAGGGCGTTCGACGAACAGTGCTCAAATGACATGGGAAGAGCATGGGGAAGACCCCTGGAAGCATCTCCCGGGTCACTGCTGTCAACAACGTTGTCAGAGGTATTATTCCACTTTTACGGACTCACAATAAAACATACAAAAACGAATCCAAAATGAATTTTCCTGGGAAATATAATAAGGAACATCCTTTCCAGGGTAATGACTTGTATATAAGGTAGAATAAACAAAACCAAAAATACTCCTCCACACCTTGGGCTATGTTCACACGTAGCGTTTTTGATGCATTTTTGCACTTTTGCATTGCTTTCAACCGTGACAAATGCATTCACTAGGAAATGTCATTTTAATATTTTACAACCTTATCTGGCCATGTGGTGTGTGACACATCATCAGACACATGCATATAGTGCTGAAAAGACATGGGAACAGCATGGGAAAGACCCCTGGAAGCATCTCTGACTCCAGGTCACTGCCTAAAAGTGTGCCCATCATAAGTGATCATTGGCGTATGCGAAAATGCCTCCCAGCATGCACCTGTCGTTGCAGACTTGCAACAATCACCGTCCACGTCCTTGTCCCAGTGCAGCGTTCAGTTGTCCCTAACCCATTCCTTGGAATGCAAGCGCAAGTATGCAGCCATCCACCCACAGGCTGCAATACTATACTGCCAAATTTTTGACAGCTGCTTGCACTTGAAATGTGGCCTTTTAGGTTCGTGGAGGTGGAAGACATCCACAATCTTATGGCGGCAGCGATCAGGTATCCATACTCGGTCCCCAGCCGCCACTATTTGTCCCGGTGTCATCTTCGCCTTCCACAAGCACGGGTCCCACAACATTACCCGTTCCCTCCCCAGTTTAGTTACTGGGAAGGACCGCCTAACCACAAACACGTGGTCAAGTGAATGTGGACAGAGACGGTACGGAGCCAATCCACAGCTGTTTTTGCTGAGAGTTGTATTTCACCACAGCCATATTCTTTAGCTTGGTGAAAGGACTTTTGAAACCATATCTACTCCATCTGTTATTTCTCCCAGGAAGTCCTCTAAAGCTGCTTTCACTTGAAATGTCGCCTTTTAGGCTCATGGAGGCGGAAGCTTTTCACAACCTCATGCCAGCGGCGGCCGGGTGTCCATACTTGGTCCCCAGCCGCCACTATTTCTCCCGGTATCGTCTCTGCCTTCCACAAGCATGGGTCCCACAACATTACCCGTGCCCTCCCCAGTGCACTTCCTGGGAAGGACCGCCTAACAACAAACACGTGGTCAAGTAAATGTGGACAGGGACGGTACGGAGCCAGTCCACAGCTTTTTTTGCTGAGTTGTATTTCACCACAGCCATATTCTTTAGCTTGGTGAAAGGACTTGGGAAACCATATCTACTCCAGCTGTCATTTCTCCCAGGAAGTCCTCTAAAGCTGCTTTCACTTGAAATGTGGACTTTTAGACTCGTGGAGGCGGAAGCTTTTCACAACCTCATGCCGACGGCGGCCGGGTGTCCATACTCGGTCCCTAGCCGCCACTATTTCTCTCGGTATTGTCTCTGCCTTCCACAAGCCCGGGTCCCACAACATTACCCGTGCCCTCCCCAGTGCACTTACTGGGAAGGACCACCTAACAACAAACACGTGGTCAAGTGAATGTGGCCAGGGACGGTACAGAGCCAGTCCACAGCTTTTTTTGCTGAGTTGTATTTCACAACAGTCATATTCTTTAGCTTGGTGAAAGGACTTGGGAAACCATATCTACTCCAGCTATCATTTCTCCCAGGAAGTCCTCTAAAGCTGCTTTCACTTGAAATGTGGCCTTTTAGGCTCGTGGAGGCAAAAGCTTTTCACAACCTCATGCCTCAAGCCTCGTGTCCATACTCAGTCTCCAGCCGTCACTATTTCTCCCGATGTTGTCTCCGCCTTCTACAAGCGCGGGTCCCTGAACTGCTGGTACTTTTCTGTGGGAATCTGCTTGCCTCCTACCAGCCCGGAATATTTCCAGTAAACTATGGTACGATGCCAAGGTATTAGCACTGCCCCCAGTACCAGTAGCGAAACCATCCCCAATTTCCTTCTCAGGAATTTTATTCGGTAGACTGAGTGGCTGCCCAAATATATTAGTTTCTCACAAAGGAGCTGAAGATAGAGTGGCAGTAGGTGCAAGTTTCTCAAGCCTGTTATATATCAGAGGGTGAACGGCAGCACATTAGATCAGTGGTTAGCACTAGAGATGAGCGGTGTTCGACTAGAACTGTTCGCCAATCTCAAATTCGAGCTGTTTTGGGCGGTGTTCGAGTTGTTCGACGAACCCGAACGATTTGCAAAAAATTCGGCTGTTCGAGGTTATGTTCGATAACTGTTCGTGCACCAAAAGCATGTCCTGCATGTCTGGTGCTATTTAGAGCACCAATCATGCAGGGATTGTCTGCCACTCACTGTAATGCCACAGCCATGGTGGTTGTGGCATTACAGTGATTGCCCAAATCGATGGGAACAGTGCCAACAGTGAAACATGAAAAGCCGGCAATTCAGCAGCGGCATACACCGGTACCCGACAATTTAGAACCGAAAGAATAGAGCTTCACACATAGATTAGATAGATATAAACATGTCAGCCAGATATATACGAAGTACAGTGAAAGTGCTGCTTACTGTACTTGTCATTTAGCGTAAAGAATTTATCAAAAAAAATAATAGTGTTTTCATGCACCGTCTCTTTAAAAAAGCCGGCCGGCAATTCAGCAGCGGTACCTGACAATTTAGAATAGAAGGAATAGAGAATCACACATAGATTAGATAGATAGAAACATGTCAGTCACATATATATGAAGTACAGTGACAGTGTTGATTACTGTACTTGTCATTTAGTGTAAAGGATTTATCAAAAAAAATAATAGTGTTTTCATGCACCGTCTCTTTAAAAAAGCCGGCCGGCAATTCAGCATCTGTACCCAACAATTTAGAATAGAAGGAATAGAGAATCACACATAGATTAGATAGATAGAAACATGTCAGTCACATATATATGAAGTACAGTGACAGTGTTGCTTACTGTACTTGTCATTTAGTGTAAAGGATTTATTAAAAAAAATAATAGTGTTTTCATGCACCGTCTCTTTAAGAAAGCCGGCCGGCAATTCAGCATCTGTACCCGACAATTTATAACAGACAGAATAGAGCTTCACACATAGATTAGATAGATAGAAACATGTCAGTCACATATATATGAAGTACAGTGACAGTGTTGGTTACTGTACTTGTCATTTAGTATTAAAATAAAGGATTTATTATTAAAAAAATTGGCGTGGGGTTCCCCTTAATTTTAGGCTCTAGCGGAGGTTAAGCAGACAGCTGGGGCAGATGTTTGAAGCCTGGGAAGGGGGTAATACCCCTGGAGCTTCCCAGGCTACTAATATCAGCCCCCAGCTGAATACATAGCCTTTACTAGCTATTAAAATGGGGGACCCCCCCAAAAAAATGACGTGGGGTCCCCCCTAATTTAATAGCTAGCAAAGGCTAGGCAGACAGCTGGGGGCTGATATTAATAGCCCAGGAAGGGAGCCATGAATATTGGCCCCCTCCCAGGCTAGAAACACCAGCCGTCAGCCGCCCCAGAAATGGCGCATTCATAGGATGCGCCAATTCTGGCACTTAGCCTCGCTCTTCCACGCTGCCCTGGTGCGGTGGCAGGGGGTAATAGGGCTGGGGTTGATGTTAGCTTATAATGCCAGCTGACATCAAGCCCAGGTTAGTAATGGAGAGGCGTCTATAAGACACCCCCATTACTAACCCCATAGTCAAAGTTAAAAAAAACACAAACACCCAGAATAAAGTCCTTTAATTGAAATAAAGACACAATTCTTTATTGTTCTAAATTAAACCATACTTACCATCACGCCCATTCCAGCTGAAGCCAACGATCTCCTGTAATAAAAATAAAATAATAAAGCAACCTCATCCTTACCTTTCCATGGTTCCCACGACAGCTTCAGCTCTGCTACATCGAGATGACAGGCTGGACCGCAGCAGAACGCCGCCATCCAGCCTGTCATCCAGCAGACACTGAGAAGCGCAGGCTTGCTTGCGCTCTGCAGTGTCTGGCTGTGACGGCATAAAGATGAGACGAGTTCATGTCCAATGAACTCGGCGCACCTCATGCACGTCACTTACAGCGTGGGAGAATTCTCACGCTGAAGCGCTGAGTGCAGGAGAATTTTCCCACGCTGTCAGTGAGGTGCATGAGGTGAGCTGAGTTCATTGGACATGAGCTCACCTCATGCACGTCACTGACAGCGTGGGACAATTCTCCTGCACTCAGCACTTCAGCGTGAGAATTTTCCCACGCTGTCAGTGACGTGCATGAGGTGAGCTGAGTTCATTGGACATGAACTCGGCTCATCTGGATGCCGTCACAGCGAGACACTGAGGAGCGCAAGCATGCCTGCTATTCTCAGTGTCTGCGGCATGACAGGCTGGATGGCAGCGTTCTGCTGCGGTCCAGCCTGTCATCTCGATGTAGCAGAGCTGAAGCTGTCGTGGGAACCATGGAAAGGTAAGGATGAGGTTGGTTTATTATTTTTCTTTTATTGCAGGAGATCGTTGGCTTCAGCTGGAATGGGCGTGATGGTAAGTATAGTTTAATTTAGAACAATAAAGAATTGTGTGTTTATTTCAATTAAAGGACTTTATTCTGGGTGTTGTGTTTTCTTTTAACTTTGACTATGGGGTTAGTAATGGGGGTGTCTTATAGACGCCTCTCCATTACTAACCTGGGCTTGATGTCAGCTGGCATTATAAGCTGACATCAACCCCAGCCCTATTACCCCCTGCCACCGCACCAGGGCAGCGTGGAAGAGCGAGGCTAAGTGCCAGAATTGGCGCATCCTATGAATGCGCCATTTCTGGGGCGGCTGACGGCTGGTGTTTCTAGCCTGGGAGGGGGCCAATATTCATGGCACCCTTCCTGGGCTATTAATATCAGCCCCCAGCTGTCTGCCTAGCCTTTGCTAGCTATTAAATTAGGGGGGACCCCACGTCATTTTTTTGGGGGGTCCCCCATTTTAATAGCTAGTAAAGGCTATATATTCAGCTGGGGGCTCATATTAGTAGCCTGGGAAGCTCCGTGGGTATTACCCCCTTCCCAGGCTTCAAACATCTGCCCCAGCTGTATGCTTAACCTCCGCTAGAGACTAAAATTAAGGGGAACCCCACGCCAATTTTTTTTAATAATAAATCCTTTATTTTAATACTAAATGACAAGTACAGTAACCAACACTATCACTGTACTTCATATATATGTGACTGACATGTTTCTATCTATCTAATCTATGTGTGAAGCTCTATTCTGTCTGTTATAAATTGTCGGGTACAGATGCTGAATTGCCGGCCGGCTTTTTTAAAGAGACGGTGCATGAAAACACTATTACTTTTTTTAATAAATACTTTACACTAAATGACAAGTACAGTAAGCAACATTGTCACTGTACTTCATATATATGTGACTGACATGTTTCTATCTATCTAATCTATGTGTGAAGCTCTATTCTGTCTGTTATAAATTGTCGGATACCGCTGCTGAATTGCCGGCCGGCTTTTTTAAAGAGACAGTGCATGAAAACACTATTATATTTTTTAATAAATCCTTTACACTAAATGACAAGTACAGTAAGCAACACTGTCACTGTACTTCATATATATGTGACTGACATGTTTCTATCTATCTAATCTATGTGTGAGGCTCTATTCCTTTTTGTCTAAATTGTCGGGTACTGGTGTATGCTGCTGCTGAATTGCCGGCCGGCTTTTTTAAAGAAAGCGTCTTCTGAGCAGTTTGTCAGCTTTTGGACACCTTTGAAGGTGTTTTCTATGTGTTTCTATGTGTTTTTGTTTGCCTGCCATTGGTTTTAACGGTGTTCGACGGTGTTCTAAGGTGTTCGACGAACAGTTCGACGAACAGTTCCTCGAACATCCCGGTGTTCGACGAACCGAACCGAACCCGAACACTACGGGGGTGGCTCAACACTAGTTAGCACTGAAGCCTTACAACGCTGGGATCCTGGGTTCAAATCCCAGCAAGGGCAACACCTGCAAGGATTTTGTATTTTCTCCCCGTGTTTGCGTGGGTTTCCACCTCAGTAAAAAAGCAGCCACTGAGTGTCCGTGAACCTTCCCACACACTTTTCTTAGCCAGGACTGATTCTCGGCAGGGTCGGATGGTCCCTAGCTTCTACATAAGGTATGTGCCCTAGCTTCTACATAAGGAGAGTTCATGATAGCGCTAACTTTGCAGCTGCTGTGGGGCTCTTGAGCGGGGTGGAAAGGTGAGCCCTCAGAATCAAATCCTCTGGTGGGCCCAATGTTTTTCAATCTGAAACAGCTTCTCAGTGGGAGTTGCATTTCACCACAGCTATATTCTTTAGTTCGGTGAAAAGACTGGCATAGAGGGAAACTGTATCTACTCCGGCTGTCATTTCTCCGTCACCAGGTTCCACCCATTGTCACACATGACCATGCCTGGCTGTATGTTCAGCTGTGAGAGCCACAGATCAGTTTTCAACAACTCTGCAGTGCTGGGCGGTTTGTCACCTAAGCATTAAGCATGTTATCTTCAGCACAGCTTGTTGGCGCTTGGCCAAGGCAGTGCTGCAGTGCTTTCAGCTTGTGACTGATGTGGTCATTTCGGAGATGGAGGAGGAGGTGCAGGAGCTGAACAATGTGGTTGCATTGAGGTTACATTGGTGACTCTATGCTAAGGAAAGATCCTACAGTTTTTTTTTTTTTTACGTTATTTTTTAAGACAAATGTATTCACCGGTAAATGTCATTTTAACATTTTACAACCTTATCTGGCAATGTGGTGTGTGACACATCATCAGACACATCCTGTTTCATTTATGATGGAGGGACTCTGAAAGTCACAAAGCCTATTATTATAGGGCCATCAGGCGACCCTTACTATTCTTAAAAGGCCAGCAGTCGGCCCTCGCTATTGTTAGAGAGCCATCAGACGGCTATGCTCTGTTGTTCCCATTATTAACGAGTGGGTCTCCTATACTGTTATTGCATACCCAATACCCCTTTAAAGAGACATAGAGGAGGGTCTCAGTAAAAAAAATGTTCCCATTATAAAGGAGCGGGTGACTGCAAGGGCTGCCAAAATTTAGGAAAAACCCCACTAAGAATTTAAAGACACATAGAGCAGGGCCACGGAAACGAGTGCGACATGTTCCCATTAGAAAGGAGAGAGTCTGCTATACAGTTATAGGGTATGCAGTGAGTCCAATGGCTGACCAAATTTAGGAAAAACCCCACTAACAATTTAAAAACACATAGAGCAGGACCACAGTAGCGACAAATTCCCATTAGAAAGGAGAGGGTCTCCCATAGTGTTGGCCTATGCAGTGAATGCAAGGGCTGCCAAAAATTGGGAGGCACTTCAATGCCCCTTGGAAGAGACGTACAGGGCCTCATGAAAAAATGTTCCCATTATTAGGAAGTGGGTCTCCCATAGTGTTGGCCTATGCAGTGAATGCAAGGGCTGCCAAAAAATGGGAGGCACTCCACTGCCCCTTGGAAGAGACTTATAGGGCCTCATAAAAAAATGCTCCCATTAGAAAGGAGCGGGTCTCCTATACTTGTAATGCTCATGCACTAAGTGTATGGGCTGACAAACATTTAGCCCTGGGGGTTATACATGAACATAGTGTATAAATTTTTTTTTTACGGGCATCATAAACACCCTTTAAAAAAATTATGTGGGTGTTGCATCACGGACCATGGTCACCCTGGTGATATGGTGGTGGAGGATGAGGATGAGGAGAAGGAGGAGGACAAGAGCAAATAGCTAAAATCAGGAGGCGTATACCCATGTGAGGGTGTGAAAAGTTGCATGGGAATACACCTCCCAAAAAAAGACACTGGTTTTGAGTTTATGTTATACTCCTATCATTCGGTGGTGTTGAAAAGTCTGGGCCAATCCAGCCCTCGTTCATTTTTATAAGTCAGCCTGTCAGCATTTTCAGTTGACAGGCAGATGCGCTTATTAGTTATAATTCCACTGGCGGCACTAAAAACCCACTCTGATAAAACGCTGGCAGCAGGGCACGTCAGGACCTCCAAGGCGTAGAGAGCCAGTTCATTCCACTTATCCACCTTGGATACCCAATAATTATGAGGCACAGAGGAATCACGGAGGACATTGGTATGGTCGGCAAGGTACTCCCTCAGCATCTTCCCAAACTTTGCACTCCTCGTGAGAGTACCCCGCGCCTCAGGGCTTGTGCGATGGGAGGGGCTGAGAAAATTCTCCCAGAACTTTAACAGTGTTCCCCTGCCTCTGCTGGATTGGAGTTTTGTCTCTCTCTCGCCTGTAGTCCTTGGTTGTCCAACTATGACCTCTGCCGCCAGCGTTTTCAGATGGAAATTTTTTTATTAGTTCTGCAACAAGGGCCTTCTGGTACTGCTCCATTTTTGTAGACCTGTCCGCCTCTGGAATAAGAGATATGAAGTTCTCTTTGAAGCGTGGGTCTAGAAGTGACACCAACCAGTAATGACTGTCACACAAAATTTTGAGAACGCGAGGGTCATGGGAAAGGCACCGTAAAATAAACTCAGCCATGTGTGCCAGACTGCTAACAGGCAAGACTTCCATGTCCTCACCAAGAGGATGACTCACCATGCTCTTCTCCTCCTCCTCTCTGTCTTGAGGCCATCCACGCTGAATAGACGGTATGACAGTTGTGCAGTTAGTACCGTCTAAAGCACATGAAACTAGCTCCTGTTCCTCCTCCTCCTTCAACACACCCTGTTGCCGCTTGGCCGAGGCAGTGCTGCTTTGCTTCCAGCTTGTGACTGATGTGGTATTTTCGGAGATGGAGGCTGAAGAGGAGGAGGCTGAGGAGGATGAGGTGCAGGAGCTGTAGACTGTGGGGGCAACCTTGATTGACCTAGGGCCTGCGATCCTTGGCGTCGGGAGGACATGTTCCGTCCTAAGGTCCGACTGGGTCTCAGCTTCCACTATGTTAACCCAGTGTGCCATCAGTGAGATGTACCGTCGCTGCCCGTGGCTAGGTGGACTTTCCTGGTAACTGCATTGTTGAGGGCACGGCTAATGTTTTGGGACACGTGCTTGTGTAATGCGGGGACGGCACACCGGGAGAAATAGTGGCGGCTGGGGACTGAGTACCGAGGGACGGCCGACGCCATCAGTCTGCGGAATGCTTCCGTCTCCATGAGCCTAAAAGGCAACATTTCTAGCGCAAGCAGTCGTGAAATGTGAGAATTTAGTAGTGTGGCGTGTGGGGCGTTGGCTATGTATTTGCGCTTGGGTTCCAAGGACTGGGGTATGGACAACTGAACGCTGCACTGGGACATGGATGTGGACGTGCTTCCTGATGCTGCTACTTGAGAGTGTGCAATGACAGGTGCAGGGCAGGAGGCATCTTCGCATGCACCATGGACAGGGGATTGGCTTGCCTGCACAACAGCGGAAGAAGCAATGGTGCCACCCACTGACACTGTTCCTAGACCCTGGGGTTCGGCCCACAAAGTCGGGTACTTTGCTGCCATGTGCCTGATCATGCTGGTGGTTGTCAGGCTGGTCGTTTTGCCACCCCTGCTGATGCTGGCCTGGCAGGTGGTGCAAATGGACATTTTGGGGTTATCGGCAGAGTCTTTAAAAAACAACCAGACTCAGGAAGACCTAACAGTTGTACTGGCAACTTCCTTCGTGTTGGTGTTACGGGGAACAGTTGCCTGCCTTCTTTCTGCGGCCACCACACTGCTTCTTCCTGCCTGTTGAGGTGCTCTGCCTCCCTCCTCCTGTGTGCTGCTCACCTCGCTCTGCATGTCCTCCTGCCAGGTTAGGTCAGTTACTATATCATCCACGACCTCGTCTTCCACTTTCGCACTCTGGTCCTCCTCCTGACTTTCTGGCAATTGTGTCTGATCACCGTCCACCTCTTGTGACACCTTTGTGTGACTGTGGCTGCTCAAATATTTGGACATTGCTACATGCGATCTCCTCTTGCCCCGCTTCAAGTGGACCGGGCGAGAGGCCAGAATCTATAAATGGGTAAGTGAACAGCTCTTCGGAGTGTCCAAGTGTGGGATCAGTTGTCTCTGGGCACTCAGCATGGTGGGAGGAAGGAGATTGAGGGTGAGGAATATGCGGTCCAGACTCACAGCTACTGAGACTTGACCGTGTGGAAGACAAGGTGGTGGTGGTGGCTAAGTGACTGGAAGCATTTTCTGCTATCCAACCAATAACCTTTTCACACTGCTATGTGTTCAATAGTTATGTTCTGTGGTCCCCTGTTAATTTGGACAGGAAGGTCGAGCGAGAAGATGTGGGTGTTTATTGTGGCACAATTTCAGCTTGCCCACGGGTTCGGCCTCTGCATGCACCATCACCATCACATCTAGTTCCCCGTCCCTTGCCACGTGCCTTGCCCATTTTAAATGGAGGACAATATCTTCCACGCTCACTGCAAATGACTACGACTGAATTTAGAGCGAACTTATATGTGATCCGTGTGACAAACAAACCACAGTTTTAAATACCTGGCCTGTAGGTAACTATTTTGAACAGCAAACTGGTGTGAATTGCTTCACTGGCACACTGAAACAAATTTTTAATGGAGGCCAGAAATGGCAATATTTTCTGAAAACATATATGTGATCCGTGTGATGGAGAAAACACAGTTTTAAATACCTGGGTATAGGTAACTATTTTGAACAACAAACAGGTGTCAATTGTTTTATTGACATACTGAAACTAATTTTTAATGGAGGTCAGCAATGGCAGTATTTTCTGAAAATGTATATGTTATCTGTGTGACGGACAAACCACAGTTTTAAATACCTGGCCTGTAGGTAACTATTTTGAACAGCAAACTGGTGTCAATTGCTTCACTGACAAACTGAAACAAATTTTTAATGAAGGTCAGCAATGGCAGTATTTTCTGAAAACGTATATGTGATCCGTGTGACGGAGAAAACACAGTTTTAAATATCTGGCCTGTAGGTAACTATTTTGAACAGCAAACTGGTGTCAATTGCTTCACTGACAAACTGAAACAAATTTTTAATGAAGGTCAGAAATGGCAATATTTTCTGAAATCGTATATGTGATCTGTTTGACGTACTATCCACAGTTTTAAAAAACTTGGCCCGTAGGTAACTATTTTGAACAGCAAACTGGTATCAATTGCTTCACTGAGACACTGAATTTTTTTTAATGGAGGCCAGAAATGGCAGTATTTTCTGAAAACGTATATGTGATTTGTGTGACGGAGAAAACACAATTTTAAATAGCTGACCTGTAGGTAACTATTTTGAACAGCAAACTGGTGTCAATTGCTTCACTGACACACTGAAATTTTTTTTTTAAGGAGGCCAGAAATGGCAGTATTTTCTGAAAACATTTATGTGATCCGTGTGACGGACAAACTACAGTTTTAAATAGCTGGCCTGTAGGCAACTATTTTGAGCAGCAAACTGGTGTCAATTGCTTCACTGACACACGGACACAAATTTTTAAAGGAGGGCAGAAATGGCAGTATTTTCTGAAAATGTATATGTGATCCGTGTGACGGAGAAAACACAGTTTTAAATATCTGGCCTGTAGGTAACTATTTTGAACAGCAAACTGGTGTCAATTGCTTCACTGACAAACTGAAACAAATTTTTAATGAAGGTCAGAAATGGCAATATTTTCTGAAATCGTATATGTGATCTGTTTGACGTACTATCCACAGTTTTAAAAAACTTGGCCCGTAGGTAACTATTTTGAACAGCAAACTGGTATCAATTGCTTCACTGAGACACTGAATTTTTTTTTAATGGAGGCCAGAAATGGCAGTATTTTCTGAAAACGTATATGTGATTTGTGTGACAGAGAAAACACGGACACAAATTTTTAAAGGAGGGCAGAAATGGCAGTATTTTCTGAAAATGTATATGTGATCCGTGTGATGGACAAACCACAGTTTTAAATACCAGGCCTGCAGGTAACTATTTTGAACAGCAAACTGGTGTCAATTGCTTCACTGACACACTGAAAAAAAAAATAATGGAGGCCAGAAATGGCAATATTTTGTGAAAACGTATATGTGATCCGTGTGACGAAGAAAACACAGTTTTAAATAGCTCGCCTGTAGGTAACTATTTTGAACAGCAAACTGGTGTCAATTGCTTCACTGACACACTGAAAAATTTTTTTTAATGGAGGTCAGAAATGTCAGTATTTTCGGAAAACGTATATGTGATCTGTGTGACGGAGAAAACACAGTTTTAAATACCTGGCCTGTAGGTAACTATTTTGAACAGCAAACTGGTGTCAATTGCTTCACGGACACTCTTAAAACATTTTTAACTGAGGCCAGAAATGGCAATGTTTTCTGAAAACGTATATGTGATCCGTGTGACGGACAAACCACAGTTTTAAATGCCTGGCATGTAGGTAACTGTTTTGAACAGCAAACTGGTGTGAATTGCTTCACTGACACACTGAAATAAATTTTAAATGGAAGTCAGAAATGGCAGTATTTTCTGAAAACATATATGTGATCCGTGTGACGGACAAACCACAGTTTTAAATGCCTGGCCTGTAGGTAACTGTTTTGAACAGCAAACTGGTGTCAATTGCTTCACTGACACACTGAAAAAAAAATTTAATGGAGGCCAGAAATGGCAATATTTTCTGAAAACATGTATGTGATCCGTGTGACGAAGAAAACACAGTTTTAAATACCTGGCCTGTAGATAGCTATTTTGAACAGCAAACTGGTGTCAATTGCTTCACTGACACACTTAAAACATTTTTAATGGAGGCCAGAAATGGCTGTATTTTCTGAAAACATATATTGATCCGTGTGACGGAGAAAACACAGTTTTACATAGCTGGCCTGTAGGTAACTATTTTGAACAGCAAACTGGTATCAATTGCTTCACTGACACAATGAAACAAATTTTTAATGGATGCTAGAAATGGCAGCATGTTCTGAAAACATATATGTGATCCTTGTGACGGAGAAAACACAATTTTAAATACCTGGCCTGTAGGTAACTATTTTGAACAGCAAACTGGTGTCAATTGCTTCACTGACACACTGAAACTAATTTTTAATGGATGCCAAAGTGGCAGTATTTTCAGCAGAATTATATGTGGTCCGTGTGATGGACAAACAACAGTTTTAAATAGCTGGATTTTTAGCGCTGTAATATGTAAAGGACCTGGCTGTATTCTGCAGTGCCAACAAGCAAATGGCGCAGAACAACGGTGTTCTCTGGATTGCTTTTTAAGCAAATAATGAGGATTAAGATCCAAAAAAAATTATTCCTGGCCCCTGAGACCTGGGCTTATTTCTAGAAATATCTAACAGCAGCAGCAGACAAAACTGGAATGGAGCCTCTTGTGCTATGTGCACTGAAGTCTGCTATACACCCTGCCTGCCTGCCTATATACACTGCCTGCCTGATATCTCTGCAGATGGATTAGTCCTCTGAAGGACTGTTTGTTAAGATGGATATGTGTCTCTAATATAGTTTGGTACACCTCCACTAACTAGAAACAAACAAATTTCTCCCTAGCTCAGCAGCATCTCTCCCTACACTGTCTGATTCCGCAGTTGCTGTGACGAGCATGGCGACGCCTGGTCTGATATAGACCTGATGACACTGTGCGGCCAGCCAATCACTGTAATGCCACAACCACATGGCTACGACATTGCAGTGAGTGGCAGGCAATACCTGCATGTTCATTGGCTCTGTAAAGAGCGCCAAACATGCAGGGAGGAGACCTGTGCTCCCGCTGAACAACCCCAGAAATACTCGGAGAGTGCCGAGCATCTCGAGCAGTGAGATGCTCGGGCGAGCACCGAGCAGTAGCCAGCATGCTCGCTCATCACTACTCTTGACCTGACGAAGAGCTACTGTAAGATCCCCATGTCCCGGACAGCTAAGGAGAAGATGGCTTTTTCGACACCTGATGTGTGCTTTCAATATACTTGGATGCCTTTTGGACTACAGGGGGCACCAGCCACCTTCCAGAGGGCTATGGATCGGATCCTAGCCCCACATAAGAAGTATGCCACAGCCTATCTTGATGACATTGTAGTCTTTAGCCCAGACTGGGTTAGTCATCTACCTAAGCTACAGGCTGTTTTGGATGCTCTAAGGAAGGCAGGATTTACTATAAATCCGAAAAAATGTGCCGTCGGAAAAGAGGAGGCTAAGTACTTGGGCTATGTCATCGGGAGAGGTAAAATAAAGCCGCAAGTTAATAAAGTGGAGGCAATCCAGACCTGGCCGAAACCGCTCTCCAAGAAGCAAATGAGAGCGTTCCTGGGAATGGTGGGATATTACTGGCAGTTTATCCCAAATTTTGCCATGATGGCCGAGTCACTGACGGATCTCCTAAAAGGCACCAGATCAACCATGGTGAAGTGGACGGTGGAAACAGAGATCGCGTTTCAACTGTTGAAGTCAGCACTGTGTAAACAGCCAGTCCTCGTCACACCAGACTTCAAGAAAGAGTTTGTGGTCCAGACATACGCTTCAGAGGTTTGTCTAGGATCTGTACTCTCTCAAGAGATAAATGGGAAAGAGCATCCCATTCTCTATCTGAGCCGGAAGATTTCATCCTGTGAGAAAAACTACGCAATAGTAGAAAAAGAGTGTTTAGCCATAAAGTGGGCCGTAGGAATGGGGTAGTGCAGACGTGGGCACTATAGCATTGTAAGTATTTAGTTATTAGTCAGTAAACAGTTAAGGGGTTCAGGAGCTGCTCCAGTGTGGGAGGATCAGGATAGTGAAAAACTGGGAGACTTCCTGATTGCAGTTAGTTAGAATTGGAGTCAGAGAGAGAAGATGTGACAGAGCAATAGTTGTAGGTCCAGCAGCAGAGAAACATCAGTCAGAAACTCTAAAGCGGACATTCCCTTAACGTTCAGGGCCTACGATCCACAGGAGCCACAGAGAAGCGTGTCTCAATATCTTCCCAAAAGGGTAAGTTGGATGCGGAATATCACAGAAAATACGGTACGGGACTCTTAAAACTGCCGAGCATCTCGGAGGCCAAAAAGCTCAGTTATGGAAAAGAAAGCTCAGGAAAAACGGACAGTGATCATCAATACATGCTGTACAATGGACTTTGAACCTGGTAAAGTATTTACCCAATACTGCGTGTTCCATTATGTTGAAGTCGGACACTTAAGTAAAGTTCTTTTTTATAAAATGGAGTGGAAGTCCCCTAATGTGTGTGCAGAGGTTCCTGAAGTGGAAGAACTGAAGAAAGCAGAGATTTGTGACCAAAACGTGAGTGTTATGCACCACACGCACAGCACAGGAGAAATGGGACTTTGTCCTTTTGTAGGGAGCCAGGGTGTAGGAACACAACAGTCCCTCGCCACCACTACCACCCTGAGCCCCTCACGAAATTTGCATAGTCAGCAGGACGAAATCATGCATCGTGAGAATGAGACAGATGCGGGGAAGATTTCGGTGAAAGTTAAGATGGCGGATGATTGCACAGAGGCTGGCAATAGCTCCGCCCATCATGGGCATCCTGAGCGCAAAATGGCGTGAATATCTGTCTGGTATGGACACTGGGCTGGGCCGAGGTTGCGCCCCCTTGTGAGTGGTGTCCGCCTGCGGTGGGTGCGGTGAAGAAAGAAGACTTTACCCATTAATGCAGATTCCTGAGATGAAGGCAAAAACATGCCGAATGGATGGAGTGGCCGGAAGCAGTTCCTCCCAGGGCTGGGTGGAGTCCAGAGGGAGGACCCCTCATGTTAAGCAGTGCGGCGCCATGGCTGGAGGTGACGCTGGATGTGCAACAGCTCGGCATCATGTCCTTTCATGGAGGCTTCAGGAGAATGGAGTGAGACTGGCGCAAGATGCGCCAAGAGATGGAGAGATGACCCGGGGACCACTGGGGAGTATATGACTTGGAGGAATACCCCATGGAAGGCTGCCTTCCCTTCTTGCCTGGATGATATCCATTAGACCGTCCGGAGGAGGATCTAGTGGCGCAGGCAGTCGCGGTCAAAGAACCGGTGGAATCGTACTGGGAGGCCAGTGCGAAGGAGGTACCGGGCTGGACTGGCTGTGGAGTGATCACAGCGGTGGCCTCTGAACCCAGCGTAGGGCTAATCCCGGTAGATGCGGTGAGTTCAACGCCAGACCCTGCCACCTGTCCCCTTGCCCCCAAGAACCAAGAAACGGTGCGGGTTCCCACCACGCAGGAGGCACTGTGGAGGCACTGTGGATTGCGAGGGAGGTTGAAGAAAGAAAACGGTGGGAACACCATATGAGGCAAAAGCTGTAGCGCCAGGAGCCATGGGAGGAGCCATGTCTGGCCAGATGACACGCAGCCTGATTAAACATTTTAATCCTTCGTGCGGGTATGGATTCATTCAGGAGGCTGGGACTGATTAAAAGGTCTACATTAATGCCAGGTCCATCTCCTGCCAGAGTCTCCTGCAAGAGGGGAGCCATGTGACCTTTATCAAAGAAGAGGGGCCCAGGGGTCCATATGCCACGGCTGTCGCCCTGGTCCTGTCAGAGGTGGAGCGGCAGAAGTAAGAAATGCACAGGCCTGTGTAGCCAACTGTGACAGCCACGGTACATGTAGCGGTGGCCCAAAATGAGGAGGTGAATCTCAGAGCGCCGTCCCCTGTTCCGGAGTCACTCTCAGTGGAGTTTTAGGTTTGAATCCTCGAGCCTGTTGTCATCGGAGGCGAGAAGCACGAGCAACAGCGGAGGGTCTGCCTCCAGTGGTTCGTCCTCTGGGACCACTACTATCTACATTCAGGGCCAGGGAATGGCCAATTATGCCACCTCAGGGAAGATCCCGGAGTGAAGCAGCCATCTTGCAAAATGTGTTGTGCTAGTTGCGCTAGAAAAATGAGACTGTTCTGCGTCTCTTAGGGCAAGGAGCCCTGATTGCAAAGAGGTTGCTTCAGTGCTGGCCAGTCTGGCCACAGTTGAAAGAGAAGAATCTGTACAGAGAAGAAGAATCTGTACAGAGAAGAATCTGCTCCTAGTAAGCACCTGTACACACCTATTTCTTGTTTTGGAAGTGCCAGTCAGTTTTTTCTGTTTCTATGTGTAAGCTTTGACTGAGCATTCCGCCTCAAGGCCACAGGCAGTTTTAATTGCAGGAGGAACTTGCTTTCCCACACACAAGCAGGCTTATGTCTCTTAGAGAGGAGTTGACATTGCTAGGTTCCTGGTATGAAGCGCCTTAACATGGCTACCAGGCACACATGAATTGGCCTTTTATGAGCTAAGATTTATCATCTATTTCTATGTTCTACAGCAGTAGTGCTATTCAAATTTCATATATTTCATGTTTACATACTTAGTGTTGCAGAGTGCTACTTTGTTTGTTTGTTAGTTATATATTGAGGAAGCTGCTCCTAGTAAGCACCTGTATACACCTATTTCTTGTTTTGGAAGTGCCGGTCAGTTTTTTCTACTTCTATGTATAAGCTTTGACTGAGCTATCCGCCTCTAGGCCACAGGCGGTTTTAATTGTAGCTGGAATTTGCTTTCCCACACATAAGCAGGCTTATGTCTCTTAGAGAGGCGTTCACGTTGGTAGTTCCCTGGTATGATGAGAAACGCCTTAACGTGGCTACCAGGTACACATGAATTGGCCAATTTATGCGCTAAGATTTCTCATTTATTTTTATTTTCTACAGCAGTAATGCTATTCAAATATAATATATTTCATGTTCGCATACTTAGAGTTGCAGAGTGCTACTTTGTTTGTTAGCCTTGTATTGGCAGCTGACATGAAGTCCAGGTTAGTAATGAAGCGGCGTCTATAAGAGGTCCCCATTACTAATCCTATAGTAAAATTTGAGAAATAAAGAAACAGCCAAAAAAAAAAAATACTTCAATTGAAATAACGACACATTTTTTTATTATTAATTCCTAATGTACCCCCCCCAAAACGTACCTAACGCCTAATCCGCTGAAGCCTTCATCACCTATAACAAACCAAAAATTTAAAAAAAACATATCCCTCACCTATCCGACGTAATGACAATCCAGAGTGTTCCACAGCAATCTGGGTAACTGCTTGAGCAGTAACATCAGCAGTCACTGATGTGACTGTTTTAGAGGACAGCGGGTTACACACTGACACAGGAGTGTAATCGCTCCTGTGTCAGTGTACAGTCTGAGCTGCCGGCAGAGAGGTCATCGGAGTTCAATTATCTGATGAGCTCTGGTGACCTTACTTATGGCAGCACTGCTGCGTAACTGAGATCACACGAGCTCATCAGCTGACGAACTCATCCGACCTCTCTACCGGCAGCTCCTCGCTATACACTGTGGGAGCAATGATGCTCCTGTCAGTGCATCGCCGGCTGCTGAATAGAGTGGTCACTGGTGTTGAGCCACCCCCGTAGTGTTCGAGTTCGGTTCGGTTCGTCGAACACCCTTGTGTTCGCCGAACTGTTCATCGAACTGTTCGTCGAACACCTTCGAACGCCGTTAAAACCAATGGCAGGCAAACAAAAACACATAGAAACACATAGAAAACACCTTCAAAGGTGTCCAAAAGCTGACAAACTGCTCAGAAGACATAACTAACACATGGAAAAGTGACAAGTACATATAGTCATGTGAAAAGAAAAGAGGTGGAGGAGTAAAAGGAGGGGGAGACACAGATATAGGCATGTCATGCCCTTCTAAAATCCAAAAAGTGAGAAGCCGACACGGCCAGTCCGTTCCTGCCCGTGCCACCTCCGTTTGTGCCAGAGCCGCGGTGGACCCTGATGGCCAGACCCCCTCTCCCAATACTGGTGCCTGTCCGCTGGTGGGTCGAGCGAGCCCCCCTATGGTGGAGGCATCTCTCAGCTTTTTAATTTAAATTGTCTCTCTAATTTGAATGAATACACTTTAAATCCTTTTACAAGGATCTATTGAAGGGCAAGTCTCATGCCAGCAGCCGCGTAATTCCAGCTCCAGTAGCGTCCACTAAAGCTGCTGCAGTTAAAAAGCTTTTATAAGGATCGAGCTCGGCTGTCCACCGCAAGGTGTCCTACCGCCAGTCCCAGCCCCTATGCCTTGGGGTGCCTCCTGATGCTCTTCACTGAGTATCCCGTGGTCCCGAAGCATTTCCTTTGAAAAAATTAAGTGTCCAAACTACAGGTGGTGTAGCTTGCTTAACAGCCGGGATAATCCGCTGACTAGCAGACACTGCTACTAGGCACAAAGTATTTTCTGGGCTAGATGCAGTTAAAAATTTGTAATTAGATACTCTCGTTGGATGCTGAGAAAGCATTCCATAGAGTCTCCTGGCACGCCATTAGTGTTGAGCATTCCGATACTGTAATATCGGGTATCGGCCAATATTCGCGGTATCGGAATTCCGATACTTAATTCCGATACTTTTACAATATCGAATACCGGAATCGGAAGTTCCCATAATGCCTGCGCTCTGCAGTGTCTGTGAAGGATGACAAGTTGGATGGCAGCGCTCAGCTGCGATCCAGCCTGTCATCAGAATGCCATCCCAGCGTGGGAGAATTCTCCTGATTGTTTAAAAGCCGGCGCGTGGTAAAAAGTCGCCGGCTTTTAAACAATCACACAGCCCCATACTGCTTCCCCGCAGCCTCCCACCCCGATCCTCCGCTCCCCTCGCCACCTCCAATCCCAATCGTAAGTTAGGACCGGGCGGGGAGCGCAGCACCAAGGAGCGAAGGACCCGGGCGGGGAAGCCGGCAGTGAAAAGACTTCACCGCCGGCTTTCCCGTTCTGTGCTGCGCTTTCCCGCCGGTTATTTCAAATGAACAGCTGAGGTATCAGCTGATGCCGATCAGCTGTTCATTTGAAGTCGCCGCGTTGCCCTCAGAGGGTTCATGTGAGTTCATGCTTGACTGCATGAACTCACATGAACTTTCCCACGGCCACACAGGTCAGCCTCACCTCCCAGACCGGTCATGATTGGTGTGTGTGGGTGTCTGTGCGGGTGTGTGTGCGGGGTGTGTGTGTGCGGGGTGTGTGTGCGGGGTGTGTGTGCGGGGTGTGTGTGCGGGGTGTGTGTGCGGGGTGTGTGTGTGCGGGGTGTGTGTGTGCGGGGTGTGTGTGCGGGGTGTGTGTGCGGGTGTGTGTGTGCGGGGTGTGTGTGCGGGGTGTGTGTGCGCGGGGTGTGTGTGCGCGGGGTGTGTGTGCGGGGTGTGTGTGCGGGGTGTGTGTGCGGGTGTGTGTGTGCGGGGTGTGTGTGCGGGGTGTGTGTGCGGGGTGTGTGTGCGGGGTGTGTGTGCGGGTGTGTGTGTGCGGGGTGTGTGTGTGTGGGGTGTGTGTGCGGGGTGTGTGTGTGCGGGGTGTGTGTGTGCGGGGTGTGTGTGCGGGTGTGTGTGTGTGGGGTGTGTGTGCGGGGTGTGTGTGCGGGGTGTGTGTGCGGGTGTGTGTGTGCGGGGTGTGTGTGCGGGGTGTGTGTGCGGGGTGTCTGTGCGGTTGTGTGTGTGCGGGTGTGTGTGCGGGGTGTGTGTGCGGGGTGTGTGTGCGGGTGTGTGTGTGCGGGGTGTGTGTGCGGGGTGTGTGTGCGCGGGGTGTGTATGCGGGGTGTGTGTGCGCTGTGTCTGTGCGTGCAGGCAGACATAGGCCGATGTGACACTACTACTCCCATCGGCCTATGTCTGTCCCCCGTCCACTCGTGCCAGCAGGATCAGCTTGATGGGAGCAGTAGTTCCCATCAGCCTGATCCTGCTATTTAAATTGCCCTACTGTGTCCCCAATAAATGTTAAATACATGTCATTGGTGGCCAGTGGTTGCCTACAATAAATTAGTTCATACATTACCTGTCCCCCCGATCGCCACCTAAAATAAAGTAAAAAATAAAAAACTACACCTATACTCACCTAGACACCTAATTCCCCGAAGCCATCGATCTTCTGTTATAAAATATAAAATAATAAACCACAACCTTATCCTTACCCCTCCGGAGTAGTCCACGAGTGTCCCACGAAGATCTCCAGTTCAGAGCAGCCACATAGAATGTGACCGCTCTGAACCGCTGCCGCCGCTAGAATGACGGGGCCGTAAGGGTTCACCGGAGTTCAGGCAGCGCTGCTCCGGTTAGCTCCTTTACGGCCCTGCTGTATCGTGAGAAATTCCCACGGTACAGCAGTGCCGTAAAGGAGGTCTCCGGAGCTGCGCTGCCTGAATGCACTCCGGTGACCTCAGTCAGTGGCTCCCGCTGCCGGGAGCGGACGTGTTCCCGGCAGCGTGAGCTTACAGCAGCCATGCACAGCTGTCACCTTCTCCAGATGTGACAGCTGTGCATGGGAGATCAGCGCAGGAACGTGGACAGGTAACTATTATTTTTAGTAAACTAAGAATTAAATAAAATGGTGTGTTTTATTTCAAATAAATTATTTTTTTCTGGGTGTAGTGTGTGTATTTTCTTTTTAACACTTTGTAGGTTAGTAATGGGGGTGTCTTATAGACGGCCATCATTACTAACCTGGGCTTCATGGCAGCTGGCGCTGACATGAACCCCACCACTATTACCCCCTGCCACCGCACCAGGGCAGCGTGGAAGAGCGAGGCTAAGTGCCAGAATTAGTGCATCCTATGGATGCGCCATTTCTGGGGCGGCTGACGGCTGGTGTTTCTAGCCTGGGAGGGGGCCATTATTCATGGCACCCTTCCTGGGCTATTAATATCAGCCCCCAGCTGTCTGCCTAGCCTTTGCTAGCTATTAAAATAGGGGGGGGGGTCCCCATTTTAATAGCTGGTAAAGGCTAGGTATTCAGCTGGGGGCTGATATTAGTAGCCTGGGAAGCTCCGTGGGTTTTACCCCCTTCCCAGGCTTCAAACATCTGCCCCAGCCGTCTGCTTAACCTCCGCTAGAGACTAAAATTATGGGGGATCCCACGCCATTTTTTTTTTAAATAAATCCTTTATTTTAACACTAAATGACATTTGAGGAGTTAATAAAGATGCAGTCCCTAAATTATTATTTATTTTTTATTTAATTTTTCCCAAAACTTTTGACGTGGGCTTCGCCATATTTTTGTATGCCAGCCAGGTACAGCATCCAGCTTCTATGAACGCGCCATTTTCCGGGGCGGCTGCGGACTGCAATTTTCAGCAGGGGGGGGGCGGGGGCAGAAAGCTTGGGCCTCCCTGCGCTGCAGATTCCATCCCCCAGCTGCCTAGTTGTACCTGGCTGGACACAAAAATAGGGAGAAGCTCCACATTTTTTTTTTTTTTATTATTTCATGAAATTCATGGAATAATTAAGAAAAAAAGGGCTTCCCTATATTGTTGTGTCCAACCAGGTACAAATAGGCAGCTGGAGGTTGGGGGCAGCCCGTTCCTGCCTGCTGTACCTGGCTGGACACAAATATAGTGCAAAGCCCCACGTCAATTTTTTTTTAATTATTTCAGGAAATTCATGAAATAATTAAAAAAAAATTATGTGGGGCTTCGCCCTATATTTGTGTCCAGTCAGGTACAGCAAGCAGGAACGGGCTGCCCCCAACCACCAGCTGCCTATTTGTACCTAGTCGGACACAACAATATAGGGAAGCCCTTTTTTTCTTAATTATTCCATGAATTTCATGAACTAATTAAAAAAAAAAATACGTGGGGCTTCGCCCTATTTTTGTGTCCAGCCAGGTACAACAAGGCAGCTGGGGGATGGAATCTGCATCGCAGGGAGGCCCAAGCTTTCTTCCCCGCTGCAAATTGCAGTCCGCAGCCGCCCCGGAAAATGGCGCGTTCATAGAAGCGCCATCTTCTGGCGCTGTACCCAACTCATCCAGGGCCCTGGTGCGGTGGCTCACTGGGTAATAAAGGGGTTAAGGCCAGCTTGGCATTATCAGCTGGCCCTAAGCCCGAAATTCATGGGGTCACGCCAATATTAGACATGACCGCCATGAATTTCTAGTAAAGTATTTAAAAAAAACACAAACACCCAGAAAAAAGTCCTTTAATTGAAATAAAGACACAATTCTTTATTGTTCTAAATTAAACCATACTTACAGTCACGCCCATTCCAGCTGAAGCCAACGATCTCCTTCAATAAAAGAAAAATAATAAAGCAACCTCATCCTTACCTTTCCATGGTTCCCACGACAGCTTCAGCTCTGCTACATCGAGATGACAGGCTGGACCGCAGCAGAACGCTGCCATCCAACCTATCATCCCGCAGACACTGAGAAGCGCAGGCATGCTTGCGCTCCTCAGTGTCTGGCTGTGACGGCATCCAGATGAGCCGAGGTCATGTCCAATGAACTCAGCTCACCTCATGTACGTCACTGACAGCGTGGGAGAATTCTCCTGCACTCAACGCTTCAGCGTGAGACTTCTCCCACGCTGTCAGTGACATACATGAGGTGAGGTCATGTCCAATGAACTCAGCTCACCTCATGCACGTCACTGACAGCGTGGGAAAATTCTCCTGCACTCAGCGCTTCAGCGTGAGAATTTTCCCACGCTGTCAGTGACGTGCATGAGGTGCGCCGAGTTCATTGGACATGACCTCGGCTCATCTGGATGCCGTCACAGCCAGACACTGAGGAGCGCAAGCATGCCTGCGCTTCTCAGTGTCTGCGGGATGACAGGCTGGATGGCAGCGTTCTGCTGCGGTCCAGCCTGTCATCTCGATGTAGCAGAGCTGGAGCCGTCGTGGGAGCCATGGAAAGGTAAGGATGATGTTGCTTTATTATTTTACTTTTATTGCAGGAGATCGTTGGCTTCAGCTGGAATGGGCGTGACTGTAAGTATGGTTTAATTTAGAACAATAAAGAATTGTGTGTTTAGTTCAATTAAAGGACTTTTTTCTGGGTATTTGTGTTTTTTTTAAATACTTTACTAGAAATTCATGGTGGTCATGTCTAATATTGGCGTGACCCCATGAATTTCGGGCTTAGGGCCAGCTGATAATGCCAAGCTGGCCTTAACCCCTTTATTACCCAGTGAGCCACCGCAACAGGAGCCCTGGATGAGTTGGGTACAGCGCCAGAAGATGGCGCTTCTATGAACACGCCATTTTCCGGGGCGGCTGCGGACTGCAATTTGCAGCAGGTGGGGCCCAGAAAGCTTGGGCCTCCCTGCGCTGCAGATTCCAGCCCCCAGCTGCCTAGTTGTACCTGGCTGGACACAAAAATAGGGCGAAGCTCCATGTATTTTTTTTTTAAATTCATGAAATTCATGGAATAATTAAGAAAAAAAGGGCTTCTCTATATTGTTGTGTCCGGCTAGGTACAAATAGGCAGCTGGTGGTTGGGGGCAGCCCGTTCCTGCCTGCTGTACCTGACTGGACACAAATATAGGGCGAAGCCCCACATCAATTTTTTTTAATTATTTCATGAATTTCCTGAAATGATTTAAAAAAAATTGACGTGGGGCTTCGCACTATATTTGTGTCCAGCCAGGTACAGCAGGCAGGAACGGGCTGCCCCCAACCACCAGCTGCCTATTTGTACCTGGTTGTACACAACAATATAGGGAAGCCCTTTTTTTCTTAATTATTTCATGAATTTCATGAAATAATTTAAAAAAAAAAATACGTGAAGCTTCTCCCTATTTTTGTGTCCAGCCAGGTACAACTAGGCAGCTGGGGGATGGAATCTGCAGCGCAGGGAGGCCCAAGCTTTCTGCCCCCCCCCCCCCGCTGAAAATTGCAGTCCACAGCCACCCCGGAAAATGACGCGTTCATAGAAGCTGGATGCTGTACCTGGCTGGCATACAAAAATATGGCGAAGCCCACGTCAAAAGTTTTGGGAAAAATTAATTAAAAAATAAATAATTATTTAGGGACTGCATCTTTATTAACTCCTCAAATGTCATTTAGTGTTAAAATAAAGGATTTATGTTAAAAAAAATTGATCTGGGGCTTCGCCCTATATTTGTGTCCAGCCAGGTACAGCAGGCAGGAACAGGCTGCCCCCAACCACCAGCTGTCTATTTGTAACTGGCCGGACACAACAATATAGGGAAGCCCTTTTTTAAAAAAATTATTTCATGAAATAATTAAAAAAAAATTGACGTGGGGCTTCGCACTATATTTGTGTCCAGCCAGGTACAGCAGGCAGGAATGGGCTGCCCCCAACCACCAGCTGCCTATTTCTACCTGGTTGGACACAACAATATAGGGAAGCCCCTTTTTTCTTAATTATTCCATGAATTTCATGAAATAATTAAAAAAAAAATGCGTGGGGCTTCGCCCTATTTTTGTGCCCAGCCAGGTACAACTAGGCAGCTGGGGGCTGGAATCCGCAGCGCAGGGAGACCCAAGCTCTCTGGGCCACCCCCGCTGCAAATTGCAGTCCGCAGCCGCCCCAGAAAATTTCGCGTTCATAGAAGCGCCATCTTCTGGCGCTGTACCCAACTCATCTAGGGCCCTGGTGCGGTGGCTCACTGGGTAATAAAGGGGTTAAGTCCAGCTTGGCATTATCAGCTGGCCCTAAGCCCGAAATTCATGGGGTCACGCCAATATTAGACATGACCACCATGAATTTCTAGTAAAGTATTTAAAAAAACACAACACCCAGAATAAAGTCCTTTAATTGAAATAAACACACAATTGTTTATTGTTCTAAATTAAACCATACTTACCGTCACGCCCATTCCAGCTGAAGCCAACGATCTCCTGCAATAAAAGTAAAATAATAAAGCAACATCATCCTTACCTTTCCATGGCTCCCACGACAGCTTCAGCTCTGCTACATCGAGATGACAGGCTGGACCGCAGCAGAACGCTGCCATTCAGCCTGTCATCCCGCAGACACTGAGAAGCGCAGGCATACTTCCACTCCTCAGTGTCTGGCTGTGACGGCATAAAGATGAGCCGAGGTCATGTCCAATGAACTCAGCTCACCTTATGCACGTCACTGACAGCGTCGGAAAATTCTCCTGCACTCAGCACTTCAGCGTGAGAATTTTCCCACGCTGTCAGTGACGTGCATGAGGTGAGCTGAGTTCATTGGACATGAACTCGGCTCATCTGGATGACGTCACAGAGAGACACTGAGGAGCGCAAGCAAGCCTGCGCTTCTCAGTGTCTGCGGGATGACAGGCTGGATGGCAGCTTTCTGCTGCGGTCCAGCCTGTCATCTCGATGTAGCAGAGCTGGAGCTGTCCTGGGAACCATCGAAAGGTAAGGATGATGTTGCTTTATTATTTTTCTTTTATTGCAGGAGATCGTTGGCTTCAGCTGGAATGGGCGTGATGGTAAGTATGGTTTAATTTAGAACAATAAAGAATTGTGTGCTTATTTCAATTAAAGGACTTTATTCTGGGTGTTTGTGTTTTTCTTTAACTTTGACTATGGGGTTAGTAATGGGGGTGTCTTATAGACGCCTCTCCATTACTAACCTGGGCTTGATGTCATCTGGCATTATAAGCTGACATCAACCCCAGCCCTATTACCCCACTGCCACCGCTACAGGGCAGTGGGAAAAGTGAGGCTAAGTGCCAGAATTGGCGCATCCTATGGATGCGCCATTTCTGAGGCGGCTGACGGCTGGGGTTTCTAGCCTGGGAGGGGGCCAATATTCATGGCACCCTTCCTGGGCTATTAAAATCAGCCCCCAGCTGTCTGCCTAGCCTTTGCTAGCTATTAAATTAGGGGGGACCCCACGTTATTTTTTGGGGGGGGTTCCCCCATTTTAATAGCTAGTAAATAGAGATGAGCGTTGTTCTGCTCGAACTGTTCGCCAATCTCAAATTCGAGCTGTTTTGGGCGGTGTTCGAGCCGTTCGGCGAACACGAACAATTTGAGAAAAATTCGGCTGTTCGAGGTTATGTTCGATAACTGTTCGTGCACCAAAATCATAACTGGATTTTTTCTCAGTAATGATGAAAATTAATGTTAATACGCAGTTTGAGTGTACAGCGGGGTGGGGGGAGGGGCAGGGGATGGATCTCTGCAGGAACAATGAAGATCTCCATTTTTTTTTCTCTTTCCCGCATTTATAGTGGGGAGGTGCAATCTGTCAGCCTATCAGCAGCGCACACACGGAGCGAAGTGCTTTTTTTCACACAAGCAAGGGCATGTGTCATTGGCAGTGTATGTCACATGTCCTTGCCCTATAAGACCAAGCCATTTTCCCCGTCGCCACCATTTTCTCACTGCTGCAGCTGCGTGTTAGACGGCACCGCTGTTGCTGTGTGCGCTATACCTTGTTAATTTCAAGCCAATTTTCGCACAAATATACAGATAGCTTGGGAGTAGGGAATAGTTGTGATTGCAGTCCTTTTAAGGACTAGGTTACAGCATTTCCTACGACTTTTATCAGGGAGGTCTGTGCTCTTAAATAGATCGGTTGTGGGAGTAAAGACTAATTGTAATTGCAGTCCTTTTCAGGACTAGGTTACATGATTTCCTATCAGTTTTTGCCAGGCAGGTCTGTGCCAGTGCTGTGCAAGTTTTTTTCACAGCATTTGGCTGAATCTATCAAAGCTAATCCTTTTTGGCCTATTGCAGAGTGTGTTAGTCAGTGGAGTAGCCTATCTGTGTTGCAAGATATACCACCTGTGTATAGAATACCAATTTTTTTACTGCACCTAGTGAAGTAAAATCTTTTGGGCATAGCATCATTCTATTAGTCCATCTATACTGACCTCCATCAGGTTGCAAATTAAAACTAATTTTTATCTGCATCTACAGTACCTCTGAAAAAATATTTGTGTGTGGGACTTGTTCTATTAGTCGATCTATACTGACCTCCATCAGGTTGCAAACTGAATATATTTTTTTCTGCATCTACCTCTTAAAAAATATTGGGCTTCTAGCTGTGTGTGGGTCTTGTTCTATTAATCCATCTATACTGACCTCCATCAGGTTGCAAACTGAATATATTTTTTTCTGCATCTAGCTCTGAAAAAATATTTGGCCTTCTAGTAGTGTGTCGGACTTTCTCTATTAGTCCATCTATACTGACCTCCATCAGGTTGCAAATTAAAACTAATTTTTATCTGCATCTACAGTACCTCTGAAAAAATATTTGGGCTTCTAGCAGTGTGTGGGACTTGTTCTATTAGTCCATCTATACTGACCTCCATCAGGTTGCAAACTGAATATATTTTTTTCTGCATCTACCTCTGAAAAAATATTGGGCTTCTAGCTGTGTGTGGGTCTTGTTCTATTAATCCATCTATACTGACCTCCTTCAGGTTGCAAACTGAATATATTTTTTTCTGCATCTACCTCTGAAAAAATATTTGGCCTTCTAGTAGTGTGTCGGACTTTCTCTATTAGTCCATCTATACTGACCTCCATCAGGTTGCAAATTAAAACTAATTTTTATCTGCATCTACAGTACCTCTGAAAAAATATTTGGGCTTCTAGCAGTGTGTGGGACTTGTTCTATTAGTCCATCTATACTGACCTCCATCAGGTTGCAAACTGAATATAGTTTTTTCTGCATCTACCTCTGAAAAAATATTGGGCTTCTAGCTGTGTGTGGGTCTTGTTCTATTAATCCATCTAGACTGACCTCCATCAGATTGCACACTGAATATATTTTTTTCTGCATCTACCTCTGAAAAAATATTTGGCCTTCTAGTAGTGTGTCGGACTTTCTCTATTAGTCCATCTATAATGACCTCCATCAGGTTGCAAACTGAATATAATTTTTTTCTGCATCTAGCTCTGAAAAAATATTTGGCCTTCTAGTAGTGTGTCGGACTTTCTCTATTAGTCCATCTATACTGACCTCCATCAGGTTGCAAATTAAAACTAATTTTTATCTGCATCTACAGTACCTCTGAAAAAATATTTGGGCTTCTAGCTGTGTGTGGGACTTGTTGTATTAGTCCATCTATACTGACCTCCATCAGGTTGCAAACTGAATATATTTTTTTCTGCATCTACCTCGAAAAAATATTTGGCCTTCTAGTAGTGTGTCGGACTTTCTCTATTAGTCCATCTATACTGACCTCCATCAGGTTGCAAATTAAAAATAATTTTTATCTGCATCTACAGTACCTCTGAAAAAATATTTGGGCTTCTAGCTGTGTGCGGGACTTGTTGTATTAGTCCATCTATACTGACCTCCATCAGGTTGCAAACTGAATATATTTTTTTCTGCATCTACCTCTGAAAAAATATTTGGCCTTCTAGTAGTGTGTCGGACTTTCTCTATTAATCCATCTATACTGACTTCCATCAGGTTGCAAATTAAAACTAATTTTTATCTGCATCTACAGTACCTCTGAAAAAATATTTGGGCTTCTAGCAGTGTGTGGGACTTGTTCTATTAGTCCAGCTATACTGACCTCCATCAGGTTGCAAACTGAATATATTTTTTTCTGCATCTACCTCTGAAAAAATATTGGGCTTCTAGCTGTGTGTGGGTCTTGTTCTATTAATCCATCTATACTGACCTCCATCATGTTGCAAACTGAATATATTTTTTTCTGCATCTACCTCTGAAAAAATATTTGGCCTTCTAGTAGTGTGTCGGACTTTCTCTATTAGTCCATCTATACTGACCTCCATCAGGTTGCAAATTCAAAATAATTTTTTTCTGCATCTAACCCAGCCAATAGTTTTGGCCTAATACCACAGTTTGGCCACTCAGCTCTGCTCGGTTACCATCCATTGTTTTTTTGTGCAAACAACTCCAGAGTTGTGAATTAGTTAACCACCAAAATGAGTAGAAAAAGGCCTGCTGCTGGTGGAAAGGGGAATAGGCGTGTTGGGAAGGGGAAAAAAGGTTGTGTCCGTGGGGTAGGTGTTAAAGCAACAGTAACATCTGCAAAAGAAAGACCATCTTCCAGCCAAACTAAAATGTCTACTTCTTTTAGCGGACAATGTGATAAGATCCCTTTCTTACGGCCACGCCAATAGCTACAAATTCCAGATGAGGCACAAAAACAGCAGGTGCTTCAACGGATATCATGTGCTCCTTTAAGTGGGCTCTCCTCCACATCAACTTCAACATCACAAATTCTTCAGTCCTCAAAGGTGTCACCCAAATCGCACTTGCTTCCTCACAGCTCCCAAATCTCCAGCTGCTTGTCTGAGTATGAGGTAGAACAGATGGTTGAGTCTGCAGAGCTGTTTACTCATACTATAGCCTGGGAATCAGAGGTCGACTCCAGCGCTTCTGTGAATCCAGACGCGGAAATGATCTGCACTGATGCCCAGAATCTTTATGAGTCGGATCCAGGACCAGACGCAGAAGGTTCTGACCATAATGTAGACCCTCATTCCCAAACTGTAACTCCTGTTGGTGGAGACAATGAGGAAGACGATGATAAGACTCAAATACCTGATTGGAGCGACAACTTTAGTTTTTTGTCAGGGCAGGAACAGGTTGGCTCTGAGGACGACGGGTGTGATAACTCACAGGGTGATGATGATGAGGTCGGAGATCCCACTTACTGTCAACCCACAGTCAGCCAAGAGATGAGGTCAGCAGAGGAGGTGGAGGAAGATGCTAGTGACGACGAGGTCAGGTTGCGCCTTCCTGGACAGAGACGTAGTACTGGAAGCACGTCAACAACTGCATCCTCAAACACAACTCTGCCTCTCACCACAAGTCGTGGTGGCTCTTCAGGTCGCATGGGTGCTAAGCCTTGCATAGCCTGGGCATTTTTTCAGATCGATAAAGATGACCCAACTCGTGTTATCTGTAACATTTGTCAGCAAAAGCTAAGTAGAGGCCAAAAAATACATAGTTTGAGTACTTCATGCATGAACCGGCACATGGACATGAAGCATAAGTTGCAGTGGGAAGCTCAGTGTGCTACAATGCGGCCTAGCCGGCCGGGCCAACCACCGTCTGCCATATCTTGTGCATCCGCGGCCTCTTCATCCTCTGTGACTGGGGGGACAGCAGTCACACCTGTTTTGGGGCGCAGACCTGCCACCTCTTTACCCGCAACAGCCAGCGTGATTGGCAGGTCATCATTTTCTTTGGAGGTGGTAACACCAGCTGGTGTTGAGCGCTGTCCGACATCGATAGCACCACCTTTGGATGAAGGCAACCTAACATGTCCGCCTGCATCTTCCTCAAAGACCGGCAGTTTGCCGGGAAAACCCTTATCAACCCCGTCTAAGCACAATAGCCAGCCCTCGGTCCCTCAGATGTGGACAAGTAAAAGACCATTTCCTCCTAGCCATGAGAAAGCTAAGAGGTTGAATTTCACCATCTGCAAGCTCTTGGCTACAGAAATGCTGCCTTTCCGCCTGGTGGACACAGAGGATTTTCGAGACCTTATGTCCGTCACAGTGCCCCAGTACCAGATGCCCAGTCGGCACTACTTCTCAAAGAAAGGTGTGCCTGCGCTCCACCAGCATGTCGCACACAACATCACCGCTTCTTTGAGAAACTCTGTGTGTGACAGGGTGCATTTCACCACAGACACTTGGACGAGTAGGCATGGACAGGGGCGTTACATGTCGCTGACTGGGCACTGGGTAACTATGGTGACAGCAGGACAAGGGGCTGCTGTCCAAGTCTTGCCGTCCCCACGAGTTGTGCGTCAATCCTCTTTATGTCAAAGTTCCTCCACTGCTTCTGCCTCCTCAACCTCCTCTCGGTCTTCCACCTGCACCCAAAGCCTGTCTGGTCATGCCACAAGCTTTCTAACTGCGCAGAAGGGATCCTGCACACCTCCTTACTATGCTGGCAGTAGGGCTCAACGTCATCAGGCGGTTTTTACATTGAAATGTCTGGGAAATGTGAGTCACACAGCTGAGGAGTTGTGGTCAGCTCTGGAGAACCAATTTCATGAATGGTTGTCTCCACTGGACCTGAAACCAGGGAAGGCCGTGTGCGACAATGCTGCAAACCTGGGTGCGGCCCTTCGCCGGGGCAATGTCACACACGTGCCTTGTATGGCTCACGTGTTGAACCTGGTTGTCCAGCAATTTTTAGCCCACTATCCCAGACAAGATGGCGTTCTGCAGAGGGCACGGTCGCTGCGTGCTCACTTCCGCCGGTCGCATCCCGCAGCTCAGCGACTTACATCTCTACAGAAGTCGTTGGGACTGCCACTTCACCGGCTAAAATGCGATGTGCCTACCCGGTGGAATTCAACTCTGTACATGTTGCAGCGACTGTGGCAGCACCGACAAGCCCTGGTGCAATACGTTCTGACGTATAGCCTGGGCCAACGAGATTCAGAGGTGGGGCTAATCACGCTGGAGGAGTGGTCTCAGATCAGGGACCTATGCACCCTTCTGCACAGTTTTGAAATGGCGACGAAGATGTTTAGTGCTGACGATGCCATTATCAGCATGACTATTACGGTGATTTACATGCTGGAGCACATGTTAAACAGAATTCGGAGTCAGGTGGTGGCACAAGAGGAGGTGGAGGAAGTAGAGGAGGAGGAGTTGTATGCGGAAGGGCTAACATCTGCAAGGTCCAGAAGGTCGGCAGCACCAAGGCGGCAGGCATGTGAGGGTGGGGGAGATGGTTTTACCAGGGCGCATGGTAGCAGCCAAACTAGTGAGGAAGGTGCAGGAGCCCAGGAAGAAGTGGAGGACGAACTGATGGAATACTCATCAGATGAGGGAGACCTTGATCACATTTCTGTTGTGCGAGGTTGGGGGGAGAGGACAGAGGAAGGAAGCATGATTGTTACCTCACCACCAACACAACAGGTACTTGGTGCTCCTGGATGCGCAACACACATGAGTGCCTTCTTGCTGCACTACCTGCAACATGACCCTCGAATTGTGAGAATTAGAATTAATGCTGACTACTGGGTTGCCACACTGTTAGATCCCCGGTACAAAAGTAAATTTGCAGAAATTATTCCTGCCCTAGAAAGGGATGCACGCATGCAGGAGTATCAGCAGAGACTGTTACAGAATCTTACATGTGCTTTTCCACAAAATACCAGTGGTGCACGTAGTGAATCTCACAGTTCCAACTTGCCAACCGTGGGACCGTCAAGTGTTCAGCACTCAAACCGTAACAGAACCACAGTATCTGCTGGTAACATCAATTTTGCGGAATCATTTCACCACTTTTTTAGCCCATCCTTTGCAAGGCCACAGGAGACAAGAAGTCTGACACATAGTCAACGCCTAGAGACGATGGTACAGGAGTATCTCCAAGTAAACATTGAAGCCACGACTGTGTCACTGGACCCTTGCTCTTTTTGGGCTTCCAATCTGGATAAATGGTCGGAGCTAGCCACTTACGCCTTGGAGATCTTGTCATGCCCCGCAGCCAGCGTTCTGTCTGAACGTGTGTTCAGCGCTGCTGGTGGTGTGCTGACAGATAAGCGCACGCGGCTCTCCACTGATAATGTAGACAGACTCACGTTCATAAAGATGAACAAATCATGGATCCGAAACGACTTTTCTACCCCTGTGTCATCCTGGGGAGAGTAAAAGCTTGATGATTGGTTAAAATCACCCTACCAAACGTTTTAAGCTTTCAAATTACTAATCATGTTTATCTGTATCTTGACTGGAAAATAATTTGGGCTTTGTAGCAGTGTGCAGCATTGATCCTATTAGGCCATCTATAATAAGCTCCACCAGATTTAAAATTAAAAATAATTTTTAGCTGCATCTAGCCCGGAAAATAATTTTGGGGTTCCGAGATGTGCAAGACACATAAGTGCCTTCTTGCTGCACTACCTGCAGCATGACCCTCATATTGTCAGAATTCGAAGTAATCATGACTACTGGGTTGCCACACTCTTAGATCCCCCAAACTTTTCGATCAACCTTTTCATTTTAATAAAGACCAAAAAAATGGTCATTTTTGAAATTATAAGCATTAGCAGGTTGTTAGAAACTGAAATCAAACAGTTTTCAACTCAAAACTTTATTCTAGGTGATGTTACATTTTCACATAGGACCCCTTGTTCGAAAGGAGCTTCTGAACTCTCTCGTCCATTGAATTTGTCAGGTTTTGGATGGTTTCTGCTTCAATTGTTTTGCATGAGGACAGAATACCCTCCCAGAGCTGTTGCTTGGATGTGAACTGCCTCCCGCCATCATAGACACTCCTTTTAATGATGCTCCAAAGGTTCTGAATGGGGTAGAGGTCAGGGGAGCATGGGGGTCACATCATAAGTTTGTCCCCTTTTATGCCCATATCAGCCAGAGATGCAGATGTTTTATGTGCAGCATGAGATGGTGCATTATCATGCAGAAAAATGATCTTGCTGTGAAATACACGGTTCTTCTTCTTGAACCATGGCAGGAAGTGCTGTTGGAGACAATCCACATACATTATGGAGTTCATCTTTAGCGCCTTCTGGGATCCTAAAGGGGCCGACAATCTCTCTCCCCATGATTCCAGCCCAAAACATTACTCCACCTCCTCCTTGTTGGCGCTGTAGCCGTGTTTGCGTCGGGTGTCCATCAACCAGCCATCCTCCACTCCATCCATCTGGACCATCGAGCGCTGCACGGCACTCATCCGTGAACAAAACAGTTTTGAAATCAGTCTTCATGTAATGTTTGGCCCACTGGAGCCGTTTCTGCTTGTGTGAAGTGGATAGAGGAGGTCGACAGGATGGCGTATGCACAGCTGCAAACCTCTGAAGGACCCTGCATCTTGTTGTTCGGGGGACGTTGGAGGCACAAGCAGCTTCAAAAACTTGTCTGCTGCTATGACAAGGCTTTTTTGCTGCTGCTCTTTCAACCTGACGTAATTGCCTGTAGGAAAGAGTCCTCAATTTGCCCTTATCAGCACGCACACGTGTGTACTGTGAATCAGCTACATACTTCTTGATTGCCAAGACACTTCATCCTGATCATCGCACAATGTTGATTGTAGTCATGCCTTGACCTAAACACTCCACAATTTGTTGCTTCCCAGCAGCCGACACATCCTTTTTCTTTCCCATTTTGGCAGAAAATGTAGGCTGCTTAATAATGTGAGAGAGCCTTCTTAAGTAGTCTTGCCTTTCATTTGACACACCTGCCAAACTAATTAGCACAGGTGTCTGCAATTGCTTACAGTGATATAAAGAGCCCTGACACACATCACCATCAATGAGTTTAACTGACAAACAAACAAATTCTTCCCTTATCACTCCTAAACACTTTTTGCATAATAATTTGGAACGCGGTGTACATGTGCTTTTCCACAAAACACCAGCGGTTCACGTAGTGAATCTTACAGTTCTAACTTGCCAACCGTGGTCTGTATGGAATTGTTCAATAAAGGGCCCAAAATTAAGATAACATAGATGGGAGACGTCTCTATGAATAGGAATTCCTAAGTATTTGATACCCTGTGAGGGCCAGGCAAAGGGAAAGTTGGACTGGATGGAATCCTATATGGATTTGGGGAGGGAGACATCGAGGGCCTCAGACTTCGCTGCATTGATTTTAAAATTTTACCATGTAACAAAGTGATCTATTTCAGCCATAACAGCATGGATGGATATATGTGATTGACATCATCAGCAAATGTAGAGCACTTGTACTCGGTGCCTCCCACCTCCAGTCACAGAGGATGAAGAGGCCGCAGATGCACAAGATGGGGCAGACAGTGGTTGGCCCGGCCGGCTAGGCCGCATTGTAGCACAGTGAGCTTTCCACTGCAACTTATGCTTCATGCCCATGTGCCGGTTAATGCATGAAGTACTCAAACTATGTATTTTTTGGCCTCTACTTAGCTTTTGTTGACAAATGTTACATATAACACGAGTTGGGTCATCTTTATCGATCTGAAAAAATGCCCAGGCTATGCAAGGCTTAGCACCCATGCGACCTGAAGAGCCACCACGACTTGTGGTCAGAGGCAGAGTTGTGTTTGAGGATGCAGTTGTTGACGTTCTTCCAGTACTACGTCTCTGTCCAGGAAGGTGCAACCTGACCTCGTCGTCACTAGCATCCTCCTCCACCTCCTCTGCTGACCTCATCTCTTGGCTGACTGTGGGTTGACAGTAAGTGGGATCTCCAACCTCATCATCATCACCCTGTGTGTTATCACACCCGTCATCCTCAGAGCCAACCTGTTCCTGCCCTGACAAAAAACTAAAGTTGTCGCTCCAATCAGGTATTTGAGTCTCATCATCATCTTCCTCATTGTCTCCACCAACAGGAGTTACAGTTTGGGAATGAGCGTCTACATTATGGTCAGAACCTTCTGCGTCTGGTCCTGGATCCGACTCATAAAGATTCTGGGCATCAGTGCAGATCATTTCCTCGTCTGGATTCACAGAAGCGCTGGAGCCGACCTCTGATTCCCAGGCTATAGTATGAGTAAACAGCTCTGCAGACTCAACCATCTGTTCTACCTCATACTCAGACGGGCAGCTGGAGATTTGGGAGCTGTGAGGAAGCAAGTGCGATTGGGGTGACACCTCTGAGGACTGGAGTTTTTGTGATGTTGAAGTTGATGTGGAGGAGAGCCCACTTAAAGGAGCACTTGATATCCGTTGAAGCACCTGCTGTTTTTGTGCCTCATCTGGAATTTGTAGCGATTGGCGTGGCCGTAAGAAAGGGATCTTATCACATTGTCCGCTAAAAGAAGTAGACATTTTAGTTTTGCTGGAAGATGGTCTTTCTTCTACAGATGTTACTGTTGCTTTAACACCTACTCCACGGACACAAACTTTTTTCCCCTTCCCAACACGCCTATTCCCTTTTCCACCAGTAGCAGACCTTTTTCCACTCATTTTGGTGGTTAAATAATTCACAACTCTGGAGTTGTTTGCACAAAAAAACAATGGATGGGGGAACCGAGCAGAGCGAGTGGCCAAACTGTGGTATTAGGCCAAAACTATTGTCTGGGTTAGATGCAGAAAAAAATTATATTCAGATTGCAACCTGATGGAGGTCAGTATAGATGGACTAATGGAACAAGTCCCACACACAGCTAGAAGGCCAAATATTTTTTCAGAGCTAGATGCAGAAAAAAATTATATTCAATTTGCAACCTGATGGAGTTCAGCATAGATGGACTAATAGAACAAGTCCCACACACTGCTAGAAGGCCAAATATTTTTTCAGAGCTAGATGCAGAAAAAAATTATATTCAGTTTGCAACCTGATGGAGGTCAGTATAGATGGACTAATAGAAAAAGTCCCACACACTGCTAGAAGGCCAAATATTTTTTCAGAGCTAGATGCAGAAAAAAATTATATTAAATTTGCAACCTGATGTAGGTCAGTATAGATGGACTAATAGAACAAGTCCCACACACTGCTAGAAAGCCAAATATTTTTTCAGAGCTAGATGCAGAAAAAAATTATATTCAATTTGCAACCTGATGGAGGTCAGTATAGATGGACTAATAGAATGATGCTATGCCCAAAAGGTTTTACTTCAGTAGGTGCAGTAAAAAAATTGGTATTCTCTACACAGGTTGTGTAGCTTGCAACACAGATAGGCTACTCCACTGACTAACACATTCTTCAATAGGCCAAAAAATATTAGCTTTGCTAGATTTCGCCAAATGCTGTGAAAAAAAACTTGCACAGCACTGGCACAGACCTGCCTGGCAAAAACTGATAGGAACTGATGTAACTTAGTCCTGAAAAGGACTGCAATTACAATTAGTCTTTACTCCCACAACCTATCTATTTAAGAGCACAGACCTGCCTGATAAAAGTCGTAGGAAATGCTGTAACCTAGTCCTTAAAAGGAGTGCAATCACAACTATTCCCTACTCCCAAGCTATCTGTAGATTTGTGCGAAAATTGGCTTGAAATTAACAAGGTATAGCGCACACAGCAACAGCGGTGCCGTCTAACACGCAGCTGCAGCAGTGAAAAAATGGTGGCGACGGGGAAAATGGCTGGGTCTTATAGGGCAAGGACATGTGACATACACTGCCAATGACACATGCCCTTGCTTGTGTGAAAAAAAGCACTTCGCTCCGTGTGTGCGCTGCTGATAGGCTGACAGATTGCACCTCCCCACTGTAAATGCGGGAAAGAGAAAAAAAAAATGGAGATCTTCATTATTCCTGCAGAGATCCATCCCCTGCCCCTCCTCCCGCCCCGCTGTACACTCAAACAGCGTATTAACATTAATTTTCATCATTACTGAGAAAAAATCCAGTTATGATTTTGGTGCACGAACAGTTATCGAACATAACCTCGAACAGCCGAATTTTTTTCAAATCGTTCGTGTTCGCCGAACGGCTCGAACACCGCCCAAAACAGCTCGAATATGAGATTGGCGAACAGTTCGAGTCGAACAACGCTCATCTCTACTCAGGAGTGGGTGATAAATACAGAATTGGTGCACTTGTTTCAATTACACATTTCTCTGATTGTTCCTCATCTGGTTTAGGCTCCACTCTTGAGAAAAAATATTGACTGAATACTGACCAAATACTGATAGTGGGGCCGTGGCCTTATTGTATGTCTTTCCTCTAAAGAGAGTGGATAAGCCGGCAGGGAACGCTTTCTTGCCAACAAGTCACTGACATTGCGCTCCCTCAATGTCATTTTCCCCGTCGCCACCATTTTCTCACTGCTGCAGCTGCGTGTTAGACGGCACCGCTGTTGCTGTGTGCGCTATACCTTGTTAATTTCAAGCCAATTTTCGCACAAATCTACAGATAGCTTGGGAGTAGGGAATAGTTGTGATTGCAGTCCTTTTAAGGACTAGGTTACAGCATTTCCTACGACTTTTATCAGGCAGGTCTGTGCTCTTAAATAGATAGATTGTGGGAGTAAAGACTAATTGTAATTGGAGTCCTTTTCAGGACTAGGTTACATCAGTTCCTATCAGTTTTTGCCAGGCAGGTCTGTGCCAGTGCTGTGCAAGTTTTTTTCACAGCATTTGGCTGAATCTAGCAAAGCTAATCCTTTTTGGCCTATTGCAGAGTGTGTTAGTCAGTGGAGTAGCCTATCTGTGTTGCAAGATATACCACCTGTGTATAGAATACCAATTTTTTTACTGCACCTAGTGAAGTAAAATCTTTTGGGCATAGCATCATTCTATTAGTCCATCTATACTGACCTCCATCAGGTTGCAAATTGAATATAATTTTTTCCTGCATCTAGCTCTGAAAAAATATTGGGCTTCTAGCTGTGTGTGGGACTTGTTGTATTAGTCCATCTATACTGACCTCCATCAGGTTGTAAACTGCATATATTTTTTTCTGCATCTACCTCTGAAAAAATATTGGGCTTCTAGCTGTGTGTGGGACTTGTTCTATTAATCCATCTATACAGACCTCCATCAGGTTGCAAACTGAATATATTTTTTTCTGCATCTACCTCTGAAAAAATATTGGGCTTCTAGCTGTGTGTGGGACTTGTTGTATTAGTCCATCTATACTGACCTCCATCAGGTTGCAAACTGAATATATTTTTTTCTGCATCTACCTCTGAAAAAATATTGGGCTTCTAGCTGTGTGTGGGATTTGTTCTATTAATCCATCTATACAGACCTCCATCAGGTTGCAAACTGAATATATTTTTTTCTGCATCTACCTCTGAAAAAATATTGGGCTTCTAGCTGTGTGTGGGACTTGTTGTATTAGTCCATCTATACTGACCTCCATCAGGTTGCAAACTGAATATATTTTTTTCTGCATCTACCTCTGAAAAAATATTGGGCTTCTAGCTGTGTGTGGGACTTGTTCTATTAATCCATCTATACAGACCTCCATCAGGTTGCAAACTGAATATATATTTTTCTGCATCTACCTCTGAAAAAATATTTGGCCTTCTAGCAGTGTGTGGGACTTTCTCTATTAGTCCATCTATACTGACCTCCATCAGGTTGCAAATAAAAAATAATTTTTATCTGCATCTAGCTCTGAAAAAATATTTGGCCTTCTAGCAGTGTGTGGGACTTTCTCTATTAGTCCATTTATACTGACCTCCATCAGGTTGCAAATTAAAAATAATTTTTACCTGCATCTAGCTCTGAAAAAATATTTGGCCTTCTAGCAGTGTGTGGGACTTTCTCTATTCGTCCATCTATACTGACCTCCATCAGGTTGCAAATTGAATATAATTTTTTTCTGCATCTAAGCCAGCCAATAGTTTTGGCCTAATACCACAGTTTGGCCACTCAGCTCTGCTCGGTTCCCATCCATTGTTTTTTTGTGCAAACAACTCCAGAGTTGTTAATTAGTTAACCACCAAAATGAGTGGAAAAAGGCCTGCTGCTGGTGGAAAGGGGAATAGGCGTGTTGTGAAGGGGAAAAAAGGTTGTGTCCGTGGGGTAGGTGTTAAAGCAACAGTAACATCTGCAGAAGAAAGACCATCTTCCAGCCAAACTAAAATGTCTACTTCTTTTAGCGGACAATGTGATAAGATCCCTTTCTTACGGCCACGCCAATCGCTACAAATTCCAGATGAGGCACAAAAACAGCAGGTGCTTCAACGGATATCAAGTGCTCATTTAAGTGGGCTCTCCTCCACATCAACTTCAACATCACAAATACTCCAGTCCTCAATGGTGTCACCCCAATCGCACTTGCTTCCTCACAGCTCCCAAATCTCCAGCTGCCCGTCTGAGTATGAGGTAGAACAGATGGTTGAGTCTGCAGAGCTGTTTACTCATACTATAGCCTGGGAATCAGAGGTCGACTCCAGCGCTTCTGTGAATCCAGACGAGGAAATGATCTGCACTGATGCCCAGAATCTTTATGAGTCGGATCCAGGACCAGACGCAGAAGGTTCTGACCATAATGTAGACCCTCATTCCCAAACTGTAACTCCTGTTGGTGGAGACAATGAGGAAGACGATGATAAGACTCAAATACCTGATTGGAGCGACAACTTTAGTTTTTTGTTAGGGCAGGAACAGGTTGGCTCTGAGGACGACGGGTGTGATAACGCACGGGGTGATGATGATGAGGCTGGAGATCCCACTTACTGTCAACCCACAGTCAGCCAAGAGATGAGGTCAGCAGAGGAGGTGGAGGAAGATGCTAGTGACGACGAGGTCAGGTTGCGCCTTCCTGGACAGAGACGTAGTACTGGAAGCACGTCAACAACTGCATCCTCAAACACAACTCTGCCTCTCACCACAAGTCGTGGTGGCTCTTCAGGTCGCATGGGTGCTAAGCCTTGCATAGCCTGGGCATTTTTTCAGATCGATAAAGATGACCCAACTCGTGTTATCTGTAACATTTCTCAGTAAAAGCTAAGTAGAGGCCAAAAAATACATAGTTTGAGTACTTCATGCATGAACCGGCACATGGACATGAAGCATAAGTTGCAGTGGGAAGCTCAGTGTGCTACAATGTGGCCTAGCCGGCCGGGCCAACCACCGTCTGCCATATCTTGTGCATCCGCGGCCTCTTCATCCTCTGTGACTGGGGGGACAGCAGTCACACCTGTTTTGGGGCGCAGACCTGCCACCTCTTTACCCGCCAGTGTGATTGGCAGGTCATCATTTTCTTTGGAGGTGGTAACACCAGCTGGTGTTGAGCGCTGTCCGACATCGATAGCACCACCTTTGGATGAAGGTAACCTAACATGTCCGCCTGCATCTTCCTCACAGACCGGCAGTTTGCCGGGGACACCCTTATCAACCCCGTCTAAGCACAATAGCCAGCCCTCGGTCCCTCAGATGTGGACAAGTAAAAGACCATTTCCTCCTAGCCATGAGAAAGCTAAGAGGTTGAATTTCACCATCTGCAAGTTCTTGGCTACAGAAATGCTGCCTTTCCGCCTGCTGGACACAGAGGATTTTCGAGACCTTATGTCCATCGCAGTGCCCCAGTACCAGATGCCCAGTCGGCACTACTTCTCAAAGAAAGGTGTGCCTGCGCTCCACCAGCATGTCGCACACAACATCACCGCTTCTTTGAGAAACTCTGTGTGTGACAGGGTGCATTTCACCACAGACACTTGGACGAGTAGGCATGGACAGGGGCGTTACATGTCGCTGACTGGGCACTGGGTAACTATGGTGACAGCAGGACAAGGGGCTGCTGTCCAAGTCTTGCCGTCCCCACGAGTTGTGCGTCAATCCTCTTTATGTCAAAGTTCCTCCACTGCCTCTGCCTCCTCAACCTCCTCTCGGTCTTCCACCTGCACCCAAAGCCTGTCTGGTCATGCCACAAGCTTTCTAACTGCGCAGAAGGGATCCTGCACACCTCCTTACTATGCTGGCAGTAGGGCTCAACGTCATCAGGCGGTTTTTACATTGAAATGTCTGGGAAATGTGAGTCACACAGCTGAGGAGTTGTGGTCAGCTCTGGAGAACCAATTTCATGAATGGTTGTCTCCACTGGACCTGAAACCAGGGAAGGCCGTGTGCGACAATGCTGCAAACCTGGGTGCGGCCCTTCGCCGGAGCAATGTCACACACGTGCCTTGTATGGCTCACGTGTTGAACCTGGTTGTCCAGCAATTTTTAGCCCAATATCCCAGACAAGATGGCCTTCTGCAGAGGGCACGGTCGCTGTGTGCTCACTTGCGCCGTTCGTATCCCGCAGCTCAGCGACTTACATCTCTACAGAAGTCGTTGGGCCTGCCACTTCACCGGCTAAAATGCGATGTGCCTACCCGGTGGAATTCAACTCTGCACATGTTGCAGCGACTGTGGCAGCACCGACAAGCCCTGGTGCAATACGTTCTGACGTATAGCCTGGGCCAACGAGATCCAGAGGTGGGGCAAATCACGCTGGAGGAGTGGTCTCAGATCAGGGACCTATGCACCCTTCTGCACAGTTTTGAAATGGCGACGAAGATGTTTAGTGCTGACGATGCCATTATCAGCATGACTATTCCGGTGATTTACATGCTGGAGCACATGTTAAACAGAATTCGGAGTCAGGTGGTGGAACAAGAGGAGGTGGAGGAAGTAGAGGAGGAGGAGTTGTATGCGGAAGGGCTAACATCTGCAAGGTCCAGACGGTCGGCAGCACCAAGGCGGCAGGCATGTGAGGGTGGGGGAGATGGATTTACCTGGGCGCATGGTAGCAGCCAAACTAGTGAGGAAGGTGCAGGAGCCCAGGAAGAAGTGGAGGACGAACTTATGGAAGACTCATCAGATGAGGGAGACCTTGATCACATTTCTGTTGTGCGAGGTTGGAGGGAGAGGGCAGAGGAAGGAAGCATTATTGTTACCTCGCCACCAACACAACAGGGACTTGGTGCTCCTGGATGCGCAACACACATGAGTGCCTTCTTGCTGCACTACCTGCAACATGACCCTCGAATTGTGAGAATTAGAAATAATCCTGACTACTAGGTTGCCACACTCTTAGATCCCCGGTACAAAAGTAAATTTGCCGAAATAATTCCTGCCATAGAAAGGGATTCATGCATGCAGGAGTATCAGCAGAGACTGTTGCAGAATCTTACATGTGCTTTTCCACAAAACACCAGTGGTGCACGTAGTGAATCTCACAGTTCTAACTTGCCAACCGTGGGACTGTCGAGTGTTCAGTAGTGTTGAGCGAACATGCTCGACACTGCTCGGTACTCGCCCGAGCATCACGCTACTCGGGATGTTCGACGAGCACCGAGCATTTCCGGGTTACTCGGGCGGGAGCTCGAGTCTCCGCCCTGCATGTTTGGCGCTCTTTACAGAGCCAATGAACATGCAGGAATTGCCAGCCAGTCACTGTAATGCCGCAGCCATGTTGTTTGTGGGCATTACAGTGATTGGCTGGCCGCACAGCGTCACCTCGAGAATTTAAAACCGGGCGCCGCCATCTTGGACACAGTCGTTCCGGATCAGACAGTGTAGGGACAGCGCTGCTGATTTAGGGAGAGATATATCATGCAAAATAGTTAGTGTAGGGTCTGTAAAGGCTGCCAGATCAAACAAACAGTCCTTCTTAGGACTAATATCCATCCCAGGTATATCAGGCAGGCGGGCAGGCAGGCTGTATAGGAGACGCAGTGGTTATACCAGCAAACGCTGCATTACAGTCCTGTGTGCTGCTCCTGTTGCTGAAATTGCTGGACTTAGCCCCAGGTCCCGGGGGCCAGGAAAAATACTTTTTTTTAATCTAAATCCTCTTTTTTTTTCCTCCTTCACAATGTACAAATACCCATCTTATTAACCTTTTGGTGCCCCCCCCCAAAAAAAAAAAGTGTGCCTCTGATTTTTCAGACACAAATATATCTGTTGAAAATAGTCTGGTCTAGGCCAGAGAAATAGAAGTGTGGTTTTGCAGTTCTATGGGCCATTTGTATCTAAAAAAACAGTTTGAGTGTGTCGCTCACTGTTCAGCCACAAATATATATATATTTTAAAAAGCCTGGTATACACCAGTAAATTATTACTGTGGTTTTGAAGTTCCACGGTAAAACATCTCTATTATCCTGTTTTTGGCATTTTTTGCTGTATAAAAATAATAAGTGTCTCCCTGATTTTTCAGACACAAATATATCTGTTGAAAATAGTCTGGTGTAGGCCCGAGAAATACAAGTGTGGTTTTGCAGTTCCACAGTACAAACCTCTGTATTATCCACTTTTGGGCCATTTGTATCTCAAAAAACAGTTTGAGTGTGTCGCTCACTGTTCAGCCGCAAATATATATATATTTTAAAAAGCCTGGTATACACCAGTAAATTATTACTGTGGTTTTGATGTTCCACGGTAAAACATCTCTATTATCCTGTTTTTGGCATTTTTTGCAGTATAAAAATAATAATAGTGTCTCCCTGATTTTTCAGACACAAATATATCTGTTGAAAATAGTCTGGTGTAGGCCAGAGAGACAGAAGTGTGATTTTGCTATTCCACGGTAAAAAATCTCTATTATCCTGCTTTTTGCATTTTTTGCTGTAAAAAAAAAATATAGTGTCTCCCTGATTTTTCAGACACAAATATATCTGTTGAAAATAGTCTGGTGTAGGCCCGAGAAATACAAGTGTAGTTTTGCAGTTCCACGGTACAAACCTCTGTATTATCCACTTTTGGGCCATTTGTGCCTAAAAAAAACAGTTTGAGTGTGTCGCTCACTGTTCAGCCGCAAATATATATATATTTTAAAAAGCCTGGTATACACCAGTAAATTATTACTGTGGTTTTGATGTTTCACGGTAAAACATCTCTATTATCCTGTTTTTGCATTTTTTGCTATATAAAAATAATAATAGTGTCTCCCTGATTTTTCAGACAAAAATATATCTGTTGAAAATAGTCTGGTGTAGTCCAGAGAGACAGATGTGTGCTTTTGCTGTTCCACGGTAAAAAATCTCTATTATCCTGCTTTTTGCATTTTTTGCTGTAAAAAAAAAAAAAATAGTGTCTCCCTGATTTTTCAGACACAAATATATCTGTTGAAAATAGTCTGGTGTAGGCCCGAGAAATATAAGTGTGGTTTTGCATTTCCACGGTACAAGCCTCTGTATTATCCACTTTTGGGCAATTTGTATCTAAAAAAAACAGTTTGAGTTTGTCGCTCACTGTTCAGCCGCAAATATATATATATTTTAAAAAGCCTGGTATACACCAGTAAATTATTACTGTGGTTTTGAAGTTCCACTGTAAAACATCTCTATTATCCTGTTTTTGGCATTTTTTGCTGTATAAAAATAATAAGTGTCTCCCTGATTTTTCAGACACAAATATATCTGTTGAAAATAGTCTGGTGTAGGCCCGAGAAATACAAGTGTGGTTTTGCAGTTCCACGGTACAAACCTCTGTATTATCCACTTTTGGGCCATTTGTATCTCAAAAAACAGTTTGAGTGTGTCGCTCACTGTTCAGCCACAAATATATATATATTTTAAAAAGCCTGGTATACACCAGTAAATTATTACTGTGGTTTTGAAGTTCCACGGTAAAACATCTCTATTATCCTCTTTTTGGCATTTTTTGCTGTATAAAAATAATAAGTGTCTCCCTGATTTTTCAGACACAAATATATCTGTTGAAAATAGTCTGGTGTAGGCCAGAGAGACAGAAGTGTGCTTTTGCTGCTCCATGGTAAAAAATCTCTATTATCCTGCTTTTTGCATTTTTTGCTGTAAAAAAAAAAAATAGTGTCTCCCTGATTTTTCAGACACAAATATATCTGTTGAAAATAGTCTGGTGTAGGCCCGAGAAATACAAGTGTGGTTTTGCAGTTCCACGGTACAAACCTCTTTATTATCCACTTTTGGGCCATTTGTATCTAAAAAAACAGTTTGAGTGTGTCGCTCACTGTTCAGCCGCAAATATATATATATTTTAAAAAGCCTGGTATACACCAGTAAATTATTACTGTGGATTTGATGTTCCACGGTAAAACATCTCTATTATCCTGCTTTTTGCATTTTTTGCTGTAAAAAAAATAAATAAATAGTGTCTCCCTGATTTTTCAGACACAAATATATCTGTTGAAAATAGTCTGGTGTAGGCCAGAGAGACAGAAGTGTGCTTTTGCTGTTCCACGATAAAAAATCTCTATTATCCTGCTTTTTGCATTTTTTGCTGTAAAAAAAAAAATAGTGTCTCCGTGATTTTTCAGACACAAATATATCTGTTGAAAATAGTCTGGTGTAGGCCCGAGAAATACAAGTGTGGTTTTGCATTTCCACGGTACAAGCCTCTGTATTATCCACTTTTGGGCCATTTGTATCTAAAAAAAACAGTTTGAGTTTGTCGTTCACTGTTCAGCCGCAAATATATATATATTTTAAAAAGCCTGGTATACACCAGTAAATTATTACTGTGTTTTGATGTTCCACGGTAAAACATCTCTATTATCCTGTTTTTGGCATTTTTTGCTGTATAAAAATAATAATAGTGTCTCCCTGATTTTTCAGACACAAATATATCTGTTGAAAATAGTCTGGTGTAGGTCAGAGAGACAGAAGTGTGCTTTTGCTGTTCCACGGTAAAAAATCTCTATTATCCTGCTTTTTGCATTTTTTGCTGTAAAAAAAAAAAATAGTGTCTCCCTGATTTTTCAGACACAAATATATCTGTTGAAAATAGTCTGATGTAGGCCCGAGAAATACAAGTGTGGTTTTGCAGTTCCATGGTACAAACCTCTGTATTATCCACTTTTGGGCCATTTGTATCTAAAAAAAACAGTTTAAGTGTGTCGCTCACTGTTCAGCTGCAAATATATATATATTTTAAAAAGCCTGGTATACACCAGTAAATTATTACTGTGGTTTTGATGTTCCACGGTAAAACATCTCTATTATCCTGTTTTTGGCATTTTTTGCTATATATAAATAATAATAGTGTCTCCCTGATTTTTCAGACAAAAATATTTCTGTTGAAAATAGTCTGGTGTAGTCCAGAGAGACAGATGTGTGCTTTTGCTGTTCCACGGTAAAAAATCTCTATTATCCTGCTTTTTGCATTTTTTGCTGTAAAAAAAATAAATAAATAGTGTCTCCCTGATTTTTCAGACACAAATATATCTGTTGAAAATAGTATGGTGTAGGCCAGAGAGACAGAAGTGTGCTTTTGCTGTTCCACGGTAAAAAATCTCTATTATCCTGCTTTTTGCATTTTTTGCTGTAAAAAAAAAAAAAAATAGTGTCTCACTGATTTTTCAGACACAAATATATCTGTTGAAAATAGTCTGGTGTAGGCCCGAGAAATACAAGTGTGGTTTTGCAGTTCCACGGTACAAACCTCTGTATTATCCACTTTTGGGCCATTTGTATCTAAAAAAACAGTTTGAGTGTGTCGCTCACTGTTCAGCCGCAAATATATATATATTTTAAAAAACCTGGTATACACCAGTAAATTATTACTGTGGTTTTGAAGTTCCACTGTAAAACATCTCTATTATCCTGTTTTTGGCATTTTTTGCTGTATAAAAATAATAAGTGTCTCCCTGATTTTTCAGACACAAATATATCTGTTGAAAATAGTCTGGTGTAGGCCCGAGAAATACAAGTGTGGTTTTGCAGTTCCACGGTACAAACCTCTGCATTATCCACTTTTGGGCCATTTGTATCTCAAAAAACAGTTTGAGTGTGTCGCTCACTGTTCAGCCGCAAATATATATATATTTTAAAAAGCCTGGTATACACCAGTAAATTATTACTGTGGTTTTGATGTTCCACGGTAAAACATCTCTATTATCCTGTTTTTGGCATTTTTTGCAGTATAAAAATAATAATAGTGTCTCCCTGATTTTTCAGACACAAATATATCTGTTGAAAATAGTCTGGTGTAGGCCAGAGAGACAGAAGTGTGCTTTTGCTATTCCACGGTAAAAAATCTCTATTATCCTGCTTTTTGCATTTTTTGCTGTAAAAAAAAAATATAGTGTCTCCCTGATTTTTCAGACACAAATATATCTGTTGAAAATAGTCTGGTGTAGGCCCGAGAAATACAAGTGTGGTTTTGCAGTTCCACGGTACTAACCTCTGTATTATCCACTTTTGGGCCATTTGTGCCTAAAAAAACCAGTTTGAGTGTGTCGCTCACTGTTCAGCCGCAAATATATATATATATTTTAAAAAGCCTGGTATACACCAGTAAATTATTACTGTGGTTTTGATGTTTCACGGTAAAACATCTCTATTATCCTGTTTTTGCATTTTTTGCTACATAAAAATAATAATAGTGACTCCCTGATTTTTCAGACAAAAATATATCTGTTGAAAATAGTCTGGTGTAGTCCAGAGAGACAGATGTGTGCTTTTGCTGTTCCACGGTAAAAAATCTCTATTATCCTGCTTTTTGCATTTTTTGCTGTAAAAAAAAAAAAAATAGTGTCTCCCTGATTTTTCAGACACAAATATATCTGTTGAAAATAGTCTGGTGTAGGCCCGAGAAATACAAGTGTGGTTTTGCATTTCCACGGTACAAACCTCTGTATTATCCACTTTTGGGCCATTTGTATCTAAAAAAACAGTTTGAGTGTGTCGCTCAATGTTCAGCCGCAAATATATATATATTTTAAAAAGCCTGGTATACACCAGAAAATTATTACTGTGGTTTTGATGTTCCACGGTAAAACATCTCTATTACCCTGTTTTTGGCATTTTTTGCTGTATAAACACAATAATAGTTTCTCCCTGATTTTTCAGACACAAATATATCTGTTGAAAATAGTCTGGTGTAGTCCAGAGAGACAGATGTGTGCTTTTGCTGTTCCACGGTAAAAAATCTCTATTATCCTGCTTTTTGCATTTTTTGCTGTAAAAAAAATAAATAAATAGTGTCTCCCTGATTTTTCAGACACAAATATATCTGTTGAAAATAGTATGGTGTAGGCCAGAGAGACAGAAGTGTGCTTTTGCTGTTCCACGGTAAAAAATCTCTATTATCCTGCTTTTTGCATTTTTTGCTGTAAAAAAAAAAAAATAGTGTCTCCCTGATTTTTCAGACACAAATATATCTGTTGAAAATAGTCTGGTGTAGGCCAGAGAGACAGAAGTGTGCTTTTGCTGTTCCACTGTAAAAAATCTCTATTATCCTGCTTTTTGCATTTTTTGCTGTAAAAAAAAAAAATATAGTGTCTCCCTGATTTTTCAGACACAAATATATCTGTTGAAAATAGTCTGGTGTAGGCCCGAGAAATACAAGTGTGGTTTTGCAGTTCCACGGTACAAACCTCTGTATTATCCACTTTTGGGCCATTTGTGTCTAAAAAAAACAGTTTGAGTGTGTCGCTCACTGTTCAGCCGCAAATATATATATATATTTTAAAAAGCCTGGTATACACCAGTAAATTAATACTGTGGTTTTGATGTTCCACGGTAAAACATCTCTATCATCCTGTTTTTGGCATTTTTTGCTATATAAAAATAATAATAGTGTCTTCCTGATTTTTCAGACAAAAATATATCTGTTAAAAATAGTCTGGTGTAGTCCAGAGAGACAGATGTGTGCTTTTGCTGTTCCACGGTAAAAAATCTCTATTATCCTGCTTTTTGCATTTTTTGCTGTAAAAAAAAAAAATAAATAGTGTCTCACTGATTTTTCAGACACAAATATATCTGTTGAAAATAGTCTGGTGTAGGCCAGAGAGACAGAAGTGTGCTTTTGCTGTTCCACGGTAAAAAATCTCTATTATCCTGCTTTTTGCATTTTTTGCTGTAAAAAAAAAAAAAATAGAGTCTCCGTGATTTTTCAGACACAAATATATCTGTTGAAAATAGTCTGGTGTAGGCCCGAGAAATACAAGTGTGGTTTTGCATTTCCACCGTACAAACCTCTGTATTATCCACTTTTGGGCCATTTGTATCTAAAAAAAACAGTTTGAGTTTGTCGCTCACTGTTCAGCCGCAAATATATATATATTTTAAAAAGCCTGGTATACACCAGTAAATTATTACTGTGTTTTGATGTTCCACGGTAAAACATCTCTATTATCCTGTTTTTGGCATTTTTTGCTGTATAAAAATAATAATAGTGTCTCCCTGATTTTTCAGACAAAAATATTTCTGTTGAAAATAGTCTGGTGTAGTCCAGAGAGTCAGATGTGTGCTTTTCCTGTTCCATGGTAAAAAATCTCTATTATCCTGCTTTTTGCATTTTTTGCTGTAAAAAAAAAAAAATAGTGTCTCCCTGATTTTTCAGACACAAATATATCTGTTGAAAATAGTCTGGGGTAGGCCCGAGAAATACAAGTGTGGTTTTGCAGTTCCACGGTACAAACCTCTGTATTATCCACTTTTGGGCCATTTGTATCTAAAAAAACAGTTTGAGTGTGTCGCTCAATGTTCAGCCGCAAATATATATATATTTTAAAAAGCCTGGTATACACCAGAAAATTATTACTGTGGTTTTGATGTTCCACGGTAAAACATCTCTATTATCCTGTTTTTGGCATTTTTTGCTGTATAAACACAATAATAGTTTCTCCCTGATTTTTCAGACACAAATATATCTGTTGAAAATAGTCTGGTGTAGTCCAGAGAGACAGATGTGTGCTTTTGCTGTTCCACGGTAAAAAATCTCTATTATCCTGCTTTTTGCATTTTTTGCTGTAAAAAAAATAAATAAATAGTGTCTCCCTGATTTTTCAGACACAAATATATCTGTTGAAAATAGTATGGTGTCGGCCAGAGAGACAGAAGTGTGCTTTTGCTGTTCCACGGTAAAAAATCTCTATTATCCTGCTTTTTGCATTTTTTGCTGTAAAAAAAAAAAAATAGTGTCTCCCTGATTTTTCAGACACAAATATATCTGTTGAAAATAGTCTGGTGTAGGCCAGAGAGACAGAAGTGTGCTTTTGCTGTTCCACTGTAAAAAATCTCTATTATCCTGCTTTTTGCATTTTTTGCTGTAAAAAAAAAAAATATAGTGTCTCCCTGATTTTTCAGACACAAATATATCTGTTGAAAATAGTCTGGTGTAGGCCCGAGAAATACAAGTGTGGTTTTGCAGTTCCACGGTACAAACCTCTGTATTATCCACTTTTGGGCCATTTGTGTCTAAAAAAAACAGTTTGAGTGTGTCGCTCACTGTTCAGCCGCAAATATATATATATATTTTAAAAAGCCTGGTATACACCAGTAAATTATTACTGTGGTTTTGATGTTCCACGGTAAAACATCTCTATCATCCTGTTTTTGGCATTTTTTGCTATATAAAAATAATAATAGTGTCTTCCTGATTTTTCAGACAAAAATATATCTGTTAAAAATAGTCTGGTGTAGTCCAGAGAGACAGATGTGTGCTTTTGCTGTTCCACGGTAAAAAATCTCTATTATCCTGCTTTTTGCATTTTTTGCTGTAAAAAAAAAAAATAAATAGTGTCTCCCTGATTTTTCAGACACAAATATATCTGTTGAAAATAGTCTGGTGTAGGCCAGAGAGACAGAAGTGTGCTTTTGCTGTTCCACGGTAAAAAATCTCTATTATCCTGCTTTTTGCATTTTTTGCTGTAAAAAAAAAAAAAATAGAGTCTCCGTGATTTTTCAGACACAAATATATCTGTTGAAAATAGTCTGGTGTAGGCCCGAGAAATACAAGTGTGGTTTTGCATTTCCACCGTACAAACCTCTGTATTATCCACTTTTGGGCCATTTGTATCTAAAAAAAACAGTTTGAGTTTGTCGCTCACTGTTCAGCCGCAAATATATATATATTTTAAAAAGCCTGGTATACACCAGTAAATTATTACTGTGTTTTGATGTTCCACGGTAAAACATCTCTATTATCCTGTTTTTGGCATTTTTTGCTGTATAAAAATAATAATAGTGTCTCCCTGATTTTTCAGACACAAATATATGTGTTGAAAATAGTCTGGTGTAGGCCAGAGAGACAGAAGTGTGCTTTTGCTGTTCCACGGTAAAAAATCTCTATTATCCTGCTTTTTGCATTTTTTGCTATAAAAAAAAAAAATAGTGTCTCCCTGATTTTTCAGACACAAATATATCTGTTGAAAATAGTCTGATGTAGGCCCGAGAAATACAAGTGTAGTTTTGCAGTTCCACGTTACAAACCTCTGTATTATCCACTTTTGGGCCATTTGTATCTAAAAAAAACAGTTTAAGTGTGTCGCTCACTGTTCAGCTGCAAATATATATATATTTTAAAAAGCCTGGTATACACCAGTAAATTATTACTGTGGTTTTGATGTTCCACGGTAAAACATCTCTATTATCCTGTTTTTGGCATTTTTTGCTGTATAAAAATAATAATAGTGTCTCCCTGATTTTTCAGACACAAATATATCTGTTGAAAATAGTCTGGTGTAGGCCAGAGTGACAGAAGTGTGCTTTTGCTGTTCCACGGTAAAAAATCTCTATTATCCTGCTTTTTGCATTTTTTGCTGTAAAAAAAAAAAAAAAATAGTGTCTCCCTGATTTTTCAGACACAAATATATCTGTTGAAAATAGTCTGGTGTAGGCCCGAGAAATACAAGTGTGGTTTTGCAGTTCCACGATACAAACCTCTGTATTTTCCACTTTTGGGGCATTTGTGTCTAAAAAAAGCAGTTTGAGTGTGTCGCTCACTGTTCAGCCGCAAATATATATATATATTTTAAAAAGCCTGGTATACACCAGTAAATTATTACTGTGGTTTTGATGTTCCACGGTAAAACATCTCTATTATCCTGTTTTTGGCATTTTTTGCTGTATAAAAATAATAATAGTGTCTCCCTGATTTTTCAGACACAAATATATCTGTTGAAAATAGTCTGGTGTAGGCCAGAGAGACAGAAGTGTGCTTTTGCTGTTCCACGGTAAAAAATCTCTATTATCCAGCTTTTTGCATTTTTTGCTGTAAAAAAAAAAAATAGTGTCTCCCTGATTTTTCAAACACAAATATATCTGTTGAAAATAGTCTGGTGTAGGCCCCAGAAATACAAGTGTGGTTTTGCAGTTCCACGGTACAAACCTCTGTATTATCCACTTTTGGGCCATTTGTATCTAAAAAAAACAATTTGAGTGTGTCGCTCACTGTTCAGCCGCAATTATATATATATTTTAAAAAGCCTGGTATACACCAGTAAATTATAACTGTGGTTTTGCTGTTCCACGTTAAAAAATCTCTATTATTCAGGTTTTGGTAGTTTTTTCCGTAAAGAAAACCAGTAGTGTCTCCTGACTGTTGTGACACAAAAATATGTCTGTTGAAAATAGTCTTGTGTAGGCCCGACATCCCAGTTTGATTTCGCAGTTCCACGGGTCAAATCGCTGTACTATCCAGTTTTGGGCCTTTGGTATCTAAAAAAAAAGCAGTTTGCGTGTGTCGCTCACTGTTCAGCCGCAAATATCTCTATTAAAAAAAGTGTGGTATACCCCAGTAAACAATAACTGTGGTTTTCCTCTTCCACGGTTCTAATCTACTCTGTATTACCCTTTTTCCATTGATAGTGCAAGTGTAAGCTATTTTACTTCATTTACAATGGGCAAGGCGCGTGGCAAGGGACGTGGAAGTGGACGTTCTGGTGATGGTTCGTGCAGAGGACGGGGCCGTGGCCAAGGTGAAAATGTGCCACAACCAACAGCCACATCTTCTCGCTCCCACTTCTTGACAGAATTACTAGGGAAGCACAGAACAACACCAGTATTGAGAACTGATCAGTGTGAACAGGTTATTAATTGGATAGCAGACAATACTTCCAGTTACCTGGGCACCACCACCTCCGGTCTGTCTTCCACACGGTCAACTCTTAGTAGCCGTGAGTCTCGACCGCATACTCCTCCTCACCCTGATGCTCCTTCCTCCCACCATGCCGAGGGTCATCAGACAGCAAGTGATCCCACACTTGGACACTCTGAAGAGCTGTTCACTGGTCCATTTCCATATTTGGGCCCCTCGCCTGATACGCTTGAAGTGGTGGAAGAGGAGATCCCATGTTGTGATGCCCAAATATTTGAACAGCCACGGCCACAGGAAGTCGACGTTGGCAATCTGTCACAAGAGGTGGACGATGACGAGACACAATTGCCAGGAAGTGAGGAGGAGGATCGTGGTGCGCAAGTGGAAGAGGAGGAAGTGGTGGATGATCTAGTAACTGACCCAACGTGGAAGGAGGACATGCAGAGTGAGGCCAGCAGCACACAGGCGGATGGAGGTAGAGTACCCGAACAGGCAGGAAGAAGCAGTGTGATGGCCGCAGACAGAAGGCAGGCAACCGTTCCCCGTAACACCAACACGAGGGACGTTGCCAGGACAAGCGGTAGCTCTTCCAGAGTCTGGAATTTTTTTAAAGACTCTGCTGATAGCCCCAAAAAGGCCATATGTTCCACCTGCCATGCCAGCATCAGCAGGGGTGACAAAACTACCAGCCTGACCGCCACCAGCATGATCAGGCACATGGCAGCAAAGCACCCGACTTTGTGGGGCGAAACCCAGGGTCCACGACCAGTGTCAGCGGGTGTCACCACTGCTTCTTCCACTGTTGTGCGTGCAATAGAACCCCCTGTTGTGTGTGCAAGGCAATCCCCTGTCCATACTGCGTGTAAAGATGCCCCCTCCTCTCAGTCTTCACTTGTTATGGCAGTTTCTCAAGAAACAGCATCAACGTCCACGTCCACGTCCCACTGCAGCGTTCAATTGTCCATATCCCAGACCTTTGAACGAAAGCGGAAATTCACACCTAACGACCCACAGGCCACAGTCCTAAATTCGCACATTTCACGACTGCTTGCATTGGAAATGCTGCCTTTTAGGCTGGTGGAGACGGAATCCTTCCGCAATCTTATGGCGGTGGCCGTCCCTCGGTACTCGGTCCCCAGCCGACACTATTTTGCCCGGTGTGCCATCCCCGCACTACACAAGCACGTGTCCCAAAGCATCTGCCGTGCCCTCAACAACGCAGTTACTGGGAGAGTCCACCTGACAACGGACACGTGGACAAGTGCTTGTGGCCAGGGACGGTACATCTCTCTGACGGCACACTGGGTAAACATAGTGGAAGCCGGGACCCAGTCGGACCTTGGGACGGAACACATCCTCCCCACACCGAGGATTGCGGGCCCTATGTCAGTCAGAGTTGCCCCCACAGTGTACAGCTCCTGCGCTTTCTCCTCCTCCTCCTCATGTTCAGCTTCCATCTCAGATATCACCACATCAGTTACAAGCTGGAAGCATTGCAGTACTGCCTCCGCCAAGCGGAAACAGGCTGTGCTGAAACTCATAAGCTTAGGTGATAAACCTCACACTGCTTGTGTGTTGTGAACAGCTGTGGAAGAGCAGGCAGATCTGTGGCTGAGACCGCTGAACCTACATCCCGGCATGGTCGTGTGTGACAATGGCCGTAACCTGGTGGCAGCTCTGAGGCGAGGTGAGATCACACACGTACCATGCCTGGCTCATGTGCTTAACCTCGTGGTTCAGCGGTTTCTTAAATCGTACCCCGAGTTGCCAGATCTGCTCGTGAAAGTATGCCGCCTGTCAGCTCATTTTCGCAAGTCGGCTACAGCTTCCGCCGCCCTTGCTGTGTTGCAGCAGCGTTTGCAGCTTCGGCACACCGACTGGTGTGTGATGTCCCCACACGTTGGAACTCTACCCTCCACATGTTGCAAAGGATTTGTGAGTAGAAGAGAGCAGTTGTGGAGTACGAGCTGCAACAAGGCCGTCGATATTCAGGTCAGACTCCACACATAAGACCTCAGGAGTGGACCTGGATGTCTGACATATGTACCATCCTGACAAACTTTGAGGAGGCCACCAAGATGGTGAGGGGCGATGACGCCATCATTAGTGTCAGCATCCCACTTGTCTGTCTTTTGCAACGCTCTCTGCAGAGAATTAAAGAGGAGGCATTGCAGACAGAGTATGATGAGATGGATCAAGAAGCCATAGCGGGCGATTACACACAGCCCAGCCTCATCTCATCCCAACGTGCATTGGGGGACAATGAGGGAGAGGAGGAGGAGGAGGAGGAAGAACAGGAGCTGCTATCATGCGTTGTAGATGGTAGTACCTGTACAAGTGTCATACCGTCGGTTCAGCGTGGGTGGCCTGAGGACATGGGGGAGGAGGAGGAGGAGGAGAGCATGGTCAGTCTTCATCTTGGTGAGGACACGGAAATCTTGCCCGTTACCAGTCTGCCATGCATGGCTGACTTTATGTTACGCTGCCTTAATCGTGACCCTCGCATTGTCAAAATGTTGGGTGACAGTCATTACTGGTTGGTGACACTTGTAGACCCCCGCTACAAGGAGAACTTTCACTTTCTTATTCCTGAGGTGGAGAGGTCTACAAAAATGGGGCAATACCAGAAGGCCCTTGCTGCAGAACTCTTAAAAAAATTCCCATCTGAACACGCTAGCGGCAGAGGTCACAGTTCGTTGCCCAACCAAGCCGTACAGGCGAGAGAGATGCAACTCCAATCCAGCAGAGGCAGGGGAACACTGTCAACGTTCTGGGACAGTTTTCTGACACCCGCCCAGCTTACAGGCCCTGAGGCGCGGGGTACTCTCACAAGGAGTGGAAAGTTTCAAAAGATGGTGAGGGAGTACCTTGCCGATCGTACCAGAGTCCTCCGTGATTCCTCTGTGCCTTTTAATTATTGGGTATCCAAGCTGGACACTTGGAATGAACTTGATCTGTACGCCTTGGAGGTCCTGGCCTGCCCTGCCGCTAGCGTGTTATCGGAGCGTGTTTTTAGTGCCGCTGGGGGAATTATAACTGATAAGCGCACTCGCCTGTCAACTGACAATGCTGACAAGCTGACCCTTATCAAAATGAACAAGGGCTGGATTGGGCCAGACTTCTCATCACCACCAAATGACAGCAGAGTAACATAAAGTCAAATCCACTGTGTTATTTCGGGAGGTGTATTCACATGCGCCGCTTCACACCCACACATGGGTATACGCTTCCTCGTTTCGTCTTCTTCTCCTTATCCTCAGCCTCCACCACCACTATACCACCAGGGTGCCAGCATTGCAAGTTCCTTCGTCCTAATTTTTGGCAGCTTTTGCTGGGAAAGCATAAGCAAATACCATGGGACACCCACTCCTCAATAATGGGACTTATGTTTGTAATATGCTGTACTGCATTGCTCTTGTAAGGGGCATTGAAAGTTGCTCCGTCCTAATTTTTGGCAGCTTTTGCTGGGAAAGCATAAGCAAATACCATGGGACACCCACTCCCCAATAATGGGACTTATGTTTGTAATATGCTGTACTGCATGGCTCTTGTAAGGGGCATTGCAAGTTGCTCCATCCTAATTTTTGGCAGCTTTTGCTGGGAAAGCATAAGCAAATACTATGGGACACCCACTCCCCAATAATGGGACTTATGTTTGTAATATTCTGTACTGCATGGCTCTTGTAAGGGGCATTGCAAGTTGCTCCGTCCTAATTTTTGGCAGCTTTTGTTGGGAAAGCATAAGCAAATACTATGGGACACCCACTCCCCAATAATGGGACTTATGTTTGTAATATGCTGTACTGCATGGCTCTTGTAAGGGGCATTGCAAGTTGCTCCGTCCTAATTTTTGGCAGCTTTTGCTGGGAAAGCATAAGCAAATACTATGGGACACCCACTCCCCAATAATGGGACTTATGTTTGTAATATGCTGTACTGCATGGCTCTTGTAAGGGGCATTGCAAGTTGCTCCGTCCTAATTTTTGGCAGCTTTTGCTGGGAAAGCATAAGCAAATACCATGGGACACCTACTCCCCAATAATGGGACTTATGTTTGTAATATGCTGTACTGCATGTGACGCGCCCCCTGGGCCATGTGTACATGTGTGTGGGATACCCGGTGCCGGGTCTCTGGGGTCTGTAGTCTCCGTGGCGGTGACCCGGTCCCGTGGCTCAGGCTGGTCAAACCAGTGGCAGTCTTTCTTAGGTTTTGAGGTTAATTGTCCGACTGCGCCACCCGTGGATTGCGGTCACGGAGTACCACCGCTGCGAGGCAGACCGCTGAGGCTGGTGTTGTGTGCGCAGCATAGAATGGGATAACTCCCCTCGGGAGGAGTATAGCCTCAGGGCAATGAGTGTGGATGATGGGGGTGATGGTGCACGAACGCAGCAGGAATGACTCAGAGTCTTTGCAGTGCAGTTCAGGGTCTTTACTGATGATTATAAGGTAGACCCTCCCGGGAGTACTGGCTAGCATAAGAGACCTGGTCAGTCTGTGAGCAAGCAGGAGTTCCCCTGGCCAGGTGGAGCTGAAGGCCTCCCCGTCTGTCTGCACTCTTCCTGGCTACCTTGCTGTAAGCGGGTAGAAGTAGCCCACGTCCCTGAGTGTACCGTGTAGTGCTCACCCGTATGGCTGGTGACTTGGGGCCTTCTGTTAGCCTCCGCTCCATGACGGCGGTGCTGGTCCCTTGCTTGTGACTGAGCCTCCGGGCTTCTATGGCCAGAGGACCTGAAATCCCCTGCAGGCTGTTTTCTGCTGCTGGATATATAAGTCCTCACAGCTTCGGACTCCTGTGTCCGGTTCCTATTTTCTTCTGCCAGGGCGAGCTCTGCTCAGCTTCCAGCCCCTGGTCTTTAGCTCCTAGCTCCTACAGAGCTCCATGCTGTTACTTTCCCTTGCTCTCACTCTGACTCTGACTGTTCTCTGACTCACTCAACCCCACCCCAGATCCAGTTTATAAGGGCAGAATTCTCCCCTCCCAGGATTGGGGCAGGAGGATGTTGCATGTTTAAGGGATCCTGACCAGGAAACCTCCCACTTGCTCTCCGACGTAATATCTCTATTACTGTGGTGACCAGACCCCTGGGGTGCCACACATGGCTCTTGTAAGGGGCATTGCAGTTCCTCATAATTTTTGGAAAGCCTTCCATTCACTGCTTAGGCCAACAGTGCACGGGAGACCCAGTTGCTATAAATGGAAAAAAAGGTTTAGTTAACGCCCTCTGACCTCCATGTCATTTCCAAGGGGCATTGGAGTGGCTCGAAATTTTTGGTAGGCATTGCACTCACTATATGCCCTATAACTGTGTAGCCGAACCACTCCTTTTGTTACAGAAACATATCCTACAAGACATATCTGGTTGACTGGCCTGATATTGATGTGAATGGTCCCTGTTTCTCCTGCTCTTTCTCCTTTGCCACTACCTCATCCATCATTTATCACCTCAAGCTTTGTTTTAAGGGGAGTCATAGAACTTGGATAGTAGCAGGAAAACATCCAGCAATCCTCGGAGGAGGTAGGATATGCGCCAAAACGCTGACCACCTCAGGTCTAGCCGCTACTACATACATGCGCTTGCATTACAACAAAACAAAGCAGATGCTAACTTCTATCATCCTCATCATGCTCCTCACCTTGGCACTCTCAACTCCCCTGATGGAGAAGCCAGGGCCCACCGGAGGAGTCTGATAGTCCAGTGGGCTCGGCCAATGCTGCCCTAAAGCAGGCCAGGCTAAGAAACGTGTGGGAAAGGTTACCGGGTGGCTGGGGACTGAGCATGGACACCCAGCCACCCCCTGGAGGCTAGGGAGCAAGCTGGGACACCCGGCCACCAGGCGTCTGGGGACGGAGTATGGATACCAGGCCGCCGACACAGCCATGGCGTGGTGGCCAGATTCCGCCTCCACATGCCTAAAAGGCCCAATTTAAAGTGCAAGCAAGCAGTATGGTATTGCAGCCTGGGGGTGGGTGGGTGGCAGGCTGCATACTTGCGCTTGCATTGCAAGGAATGGGAGAGGAACAATTGAACACTGCCCTGGGACAAGGACTTGAATGGGTATAGTTGCAAGTCTGCAACGACAGGTGCAAGGTGGGAGGCATCTTCGCATGTACCATGAACAGGGGTTTGGCATGCACACACTACAGTGGAATAGGCTCTCCTTCCCACTAAATGCACTGGGGAGGGCACAGGTAATGTTTTGGTGTACGCGCTTAATCTTATGTATAAGGCACACCAGGACAAATATGGGCGGCTGGGGACTGAGTATGGATACCTCGCTGCCGAAGCAGCCATGAGGTAGTGGCCAGCTTCGGCCTCCTCCAAACTAAACTAAAAGGCCCCATTTCAAGTGCAAGCTAGCAGTATGGAATTGCAGTCTGGAGGTGGGTGGGTGGCAGGCTGCACACTTACACTTGCATTAAAAGAAAACATAGCAGATGCTAACTTCTGTCATCATCATCATGCTCCTCACCTTGGCATTCTCAACTCCATCGATGGAGAAGTCAGGGCCCACCGGAGGAGTCTGGTTCTCTGGTGGGCTCGTTCAATGCTGCCTAAAGCAGGCCGGGCTAAGAAAAGTGTGTGGGGGGATGTTCCAAGGAGAAATAGGGGCGGCTGGGGACCGTTTATGGACACCCGGCTGCCCCCAGGCGGCTGGGGACCGTGTGTGGACACCCGGCTGCGGGGCGGCTGGTGACCGAGTATGGACACCCCGCCGCCGGGCGGCTGGGGACTGAGTATGGATTCCAGGCCGCCAACACAGCCATGACATGGTGGCCAGATTCCGCCTCCACATGCCTAAAAGGCCCAATTTCAAGTTCAAGCAAGCAAGCAGTATGGTATTGCAGCCTGGGGGTGGGTGGGTGGCAGGCTGCATACTTGAGCTTGTATTGAAAGGAATGGGGGATGTACAATTGAACACTGCCCTGGGACTAGAATTTGCATGGGGATAGTTGCAAGTCTGCATCTTCTGATGCGGTAAGGATCACTTATGATGGGCACACTTTTAGACAGTGACCTGGGAGTCAGAGATGCTTCCAGGGGTCTTCCCCATGCTGTTCCCTTGTCTTTTCAGCACTTTATGCATGTGTCACACAGCACATGGCCAGATAAAGTTGTAAAATGTTAAAATGACATTTCACGGTGAATGCATTTGTCATAGTTGAAAGCAATACAAAAGTGCAAAAACACATAAAAAATGCTACTTGTGAACATAGCCGAAGGTGTGGAGGAGTATTTTTGTTTTTGCTCATTTATTTTAACTTATACACAAGTCTTTACCCTGGAAAGGATGTTCCTTAACATATTTCACAGGAAAAAAGTTTCACTTTCGTTTTTGAACGTTTTATTGTGAGCCTGTAAAAGTGGCTTAATACCTCTGACCACGTTGTTGACAGCAGTGATCTGGGAGTCAGAAATGCTTCCTGGGGCGATCCCCATGCTGTCCCCATGTCATTTGAGCACTGTCACTATCGTTGTGGGCACTTGTTAGGCTTTTAAAAGACTGGCGGGGGTGCCACCGCAAAAATGCTCGAGTCTCCCATAGACTAACATTGGGCTCGCTGCTCGGGTCGAGCACCCAAGTATCACGGTGAGCTCGGTCCGAGCTTCGAGCACCCGAGCATTTTAGTGCTCGCTCAACACTACTAAGCAGCCATAAGTGAAGAGAACCACAGCTCCATATACCGTGTAGGGGTTTTTCACAATCATTCATGATTTCTGAGTAAACAAATAATGGTGTGGGGGGGCAACAAAGGGCAATTTTGCACACTGTACCATTTAACCTAAGGATGGCTCAAAATAGTTTTTCTTTTCTTTTTTAATTACCACTTTGCCCATTTTTTCCAAATAATTTTTACATTTTGAGAAATTTAATTCAGTGAACCTATTACATGTTCTTCTGACAATCATGTAACAGTTTTTCAATATAACAGCGTAAAGAGCTCTTATAGCAGTTATCACAAACATTCCCATTATTATCTAGTAAAAATATGTGCATTACATGATCACCGAGGACTCGCTAGTATGCTGTTAATAATGGCTATCATGGCCTGAAAAAATTATCATTACTCAGGGTCTGCTAGTCATAAGCATATAAGTAAGGAGGGAAGAAAAGCAAACTTAAAAATGATGTTTTATGGTTACTTCAAGATATAAGTATTTTGAATGTTAAAACTTGCTATATCATAAATTTAAGCTCGTTTTACCAATTTATCTTCTCATTTAGGACTGAAGAACATTCTCTTTCACCCTGGGAACCTCCTTCAAAGTTTATTTTCACCCTCAAGCGTTGGCTTAAGTAATTGTCCTGTGGGACCAATTAACATCTGCTACAATGCTTACTTTTATCTTTAAACTCCAAGTAGATGTATGTAGGTCTGTGGTAAGTATGGCTAGAAAACTTCCCATAGGTAATGAGGACAAAAAAAGAGAGCAGAACATCTGTTAGCAGATAGGGTGAAAAAGACAGTCAGTAGCAGATTGGATTGCAATTATCAATAACACAAAATAAACATGTAAGTGATCGCTTGTAAGTACACTGCATAGTGTATAGTAGCAATTAGCAATTAAGTGTCACACCTTATGTAATTGAGGATGTGACAAGGAAAACATAATATATCTAAGCAACTGCATTCCTTACAAGCTACTTCCTCATCTTTACTTAACACCCATTTTTATTTCATTTATTCCCGCGTATTTTCTATAGAAATTAGTACAAAGCGGACACTGTAATTTTTCGTCTTATTTTTCTATAGTTGCCTAGAAATCTATACTGTAGAGCAGGGGCGGACATGCACAGGAGCCCAAAGGTAAGGGCGCCCATTTGAACCCCAAAGCAGGTGCAATTTTGCATTTTTAGCAGCTTTTGGGCAGCAAAGGGCCAATATCTTGTTCTTGCACAGGGGCCCTTTTCGTCTGTGTCCCCCAGTGCTGTAGGAGACCAGTAGCCATACCTGTTCATAGTAATCTAGGTTCAGTTTATAAGATGATAGTAGCACGCCAAGGATAAAATCCTCCAAATGACCTTCCTTAGGGCCCTTGTGTAACACAAATTCAAAGAATGAGGAAGCACTTTGCACCTTAGTAAAAAAAAGAAAGTTGAGCCTTTAATCACCCATGCAATACGTCAGCTCATCTCAATCAGTTCTTTTTCAAACAATTAGTGTGTGCTGTAAGATAACTGCTAAGGCCAGTGATTAACTGCAGTGGTCAGATGACTGATGGATGGGCCAATATCACTTCTAGTATAGGTAGGGTCCACCAGAGAAGCAGTATTGGAGCAGCAGGGTACTCAAGGGAAAAAGGGAACAAATGAAAAAAAATTTTGGGGTGCCTCAGGAATTAGGCTTGATTTTAGTTATATTCAGACCTCTGAATCAGAATATATCATTCATTCTTTTTGTAGCAGCTCTACTTTTTGAGATAATGTACAGATTCCCTCACATGAATTTGGGATTTTTTCCTCGACATCGGTATTAATATAGAATCAAAGATGGTCTGTAGGGTATGTGACAAATACTTGAATACTTATTAAAATCAACGCACATTTAAATACTCTACATATTAAGGTATTAGTTGAATACATAACTGACCATCTGTGATTCTATACCAACTCTGTCGTCAGCGTGTTCTACATAAATGAGTGGCAACACAGTAGGGTATGTGGCAACCTCTGATCACTGAAGAGCAAATCACAAGTGCTCTGGTCCTACAAAAAATAACACACCACGATCACCAATGGCCAATCTGTGTGGATCTAAAGATGATGAATATTCCCTGTTTCCCTGTTTTATCTGTCTCTGGGATAGTAGATCAAAAAATGAGCACTGGGTGAGAGAACAGTGGCCTCTGAGAGAACACATGGTAATGGGAGAAAATAATGTAATTGCGGAACCATTGGTTGACAAAAATAAGATCATTTTATCCCCACTGTACATCCAATTAGGTTTAATGAAGCAGTTTGTAAAGGCTCTAAACAAAGAGGGAAGATGCTTTGACTACATCTGCAGAAAATTTCCAGCGCTGACCATGGAGAAGCTAAAGGCAGGTATTTTTGACAATCTTCAAATCAGAGGACTCATGAAAGATCCACACTGCAAAGATTCATTGAACGATGCTGAGGCAGATGCATGGTCTTCTTTCACTATGGTTGTACAGAATTTTCTTAGGAACTATAAAACAGATAATTACACTGAGTTAGTAGAAAGAATTCAATCTTTCAGTCACCTTGGCTGCACAACGAGTATAAAGGTGCATTATCTCCACAGCCACTCAGATCATTTCTCAGAAAACCACCACCACCAGTATATAGGAACTATAGAAGAAACATACCGAGAACACTGGGATTTCTAAGTTTAGAAAAAATCAAAAAATTAAAAAATGTTTTTACTTTCAAAAAGTTTTGACTGAATAAAAATAATAGAAGAAAAGCAAATAACTGGTATTGCTGTAATCTTAAACATCAAAATGAGGTGATCCTGTGGCGCCCCTGCGGGTCCAGTCGCCACAGAGGTGCTGCATCTCAGCCAGAGGTATGGTACCCCACTCTCGGGTAAGGAGGGAGCACTACCCGGGACCCACACACCCACATCCAACACCACATCACTCCAGTAGGGAAGGGCGAGATTGCTCCTGAGGGAGAGCACATTCCCTGTCCCTGTCTGGAGGAGGGAACTAGGTAGAGGAGGTGGGTAGAGAAAGTAGTTTAGGGGAGCACACAAGGAAGCACTGAAGTTAGTGACGTGGGTCACATGACAGACAGTATAAAAAGACAGGTAGAAACATCTAGAAGCGCCCAGTGAGTGAGGACCATTGAGAGACCCAGTGAGTGAGGACCGTTGAGGAGTAGGGTCCAGACAGAGTGAGGGTCCAGTCAGAGGGGCCCAGTAGGAGAGAGAACAAGAGAAGCGAGGGAGTCTGAGAAGGGCTCCAGAAACAGAGAAGGGATCCTAGGGGCATGGGAAGTGCGGAGTCCACCCGTGCGCCCGAACTCACACCGACCGTAGTCGGGAGAAGGGATCAGGTCACCGTAGGGGACCGGCCCCAGACTAGTGGAGGACTGCAAGACTCAGCTAGCAAACTGGAGGCTGCGGTATCTCTAAGTGCTGTAGCCAAAACCACACACATTCGCTGAAAAGGTGGCCTTATAGGACCAAGGGGACAGAGAGGACGTCACCAGACAAGGCCTGCGGCCGCTGGCTCAGGACACTGTGTGTGAGGCGCAGGGCAGGAGGGCGAGAGACAGTGCTTAGAGAGACGACCCGGGAAAGGTACACAAGAAGGGGGTCCCGATCAAGTTATCACCCAAGTTATCTGAGAGTTGGCTGGATCACTTCCCTGGAGGACACAGGACTCAGTGGGCTGTTATAACCTGCTGGCAGTTGTTACCTGGAACATCATAAGAACTGTGAGTAAAAACTTGAAGACTGCACCCCGCTGTGTCCTTGACTTAATTGCTGTGTCACCTGCCTTGCACTACACCAACAGCAAAGCTACTTCTTTAACTGCCCTGGGGCCTAGCTCTAGCTGTGGAGAGCTGAACTATCTCAGCTGCGTCACCAACGGCACCAGTGGATCTGAACAGCAGCGGCGGCCACCTATAGCTGCATACCACCGGTGGCGTCATAAAACTTTATCCCCAAAACTTTATTCCCCTCTGTTATTGACCGCCCGGGGCCACGGACCGGGTCACGCCACCGTCACTATCCCAAAAGAATCGACTGGCACCGAGCACTGCACGGCCCCAGGGGGCACGTCAATCTCATAAAGGCTAAGGAACAACAACAACTACCACGCTGATAGGGGAGTGGACTCCACAGCACTGCTTGGATGCATGTGGAAAATGGCTGGCAGGAAGCGCTGTCACGTCGTTGCATGGCCGATGGGGGGCGTGGCAATGTGACATCATGGCCGACAGTACGTCGACGCTGAGGAAGAAGGACTGCATCCTTTGAAATACATCAGTTGTTTGTGGCCCTTCCAGACTCCATACTGTCGGCCGTGACGTCACGTTGCCACGCCCCCCCACCAGCCTTGCGATCACGCAACAGCGCTTCCAGCCAGAGCGTACCGCCTTTGAACCTTTGAACATCTTCGCAAAGCTGCAAGGAGGGACATCATCGGGAGAACGTTGCGTCTACATACCGCCGGCTCAATCAAGACCTGCAAATTGCGTACTGCCTACTGGAGCAGGATACATCGTCTCATCCGCCAGTTGCCCTCTGCTCCATTGGGACCCTGCTATTTGGTACATTGCCGCCGAACAGTCTTCTCACAGTAAGCGGTCCACTTACTGTTAGCATTTGTACCTTTCATACGGCACCTACTTTATGTTACTAGCTGGTTATAAGTTTCAATCTCAAAACACCTCTTTCTAACAACTGGCTTGGAGCACTGTAAAAGGGTCCACTCATTTTCATTTATTGCAGGCAATGAGTGTCTATTCACACTTGAATTGAATGTGTAGGTAGGAGTTATAAGCATGCATCCAAGCAGTGCTGTGGAGTCCACTCCCCTATCAGCATGGTAGTTGTTGTTGCACCTTATATTTTACTTCTTACAAGCAGGCGCACACACATAGGGCCTGCCCAACTACCAGCAGCTCTCTCACCAGCATCGTGTGAAGAGCCATTGTGTTTTCTTTTTCCTTTGTGATCCCATAAAGTGTTATTGTCAAAAAGTTACATGAATAATAAACTATACCATACATCACAAATTACATAAAGTACATACAAAAGGTCTTGAACATGTTGCGTTTGGTAGGTTTATGCCAGATCAAATATCCATTAACCCACTAACAACATTCCTTTAGAACAAAGCATTTTTTTTCACTGTCACATTCAAGGAGTTGAAGTCAAGGGTAAGACATACAATTTCTGCAAAATGTGAAGTTTTTTAGGGGCACAAGAGGTAAGGGGGCTCAGTTCCACCTCCTAAGCAGGTAGCAGGTGGAATTGTACAGTATGAGGGGCCCACTTCTGTCTGTGTCTGCTCCTGGCCATAGTATTATTATTTTTGGTTGACATACCTTTATAAGGGCTTGTTTCTTTTAGGCTGAGTTAAGTTTGTCAGTGGCAGCATTTTGGGGTACATATAACTTATTACCTAACTTTTATTATCTCTTTATAGGGAGAAATAATTAAAAATCAGCAGTTCTGCTGTTGTTTTTTCATTCTTTAAATTTTCCACTATTCACATGTTGCACAAATATTGTGTGATTTTTATTCTGTGGGTCAGCATGATTACGACAATATTTCTATAGTTTTATTGATGTTTTACTACTTTTGAACAATAAACAGTGTTTTAAATTTTTTTTCACATATTTCAACATATTCTGAGAGCCATAAGTTTTTAAAAAAAATTCAATGGAGCTGTATAAGCGCTTATTTTTGCAAGACAAGATGTAGTTTTCAGTGCTTCAATTTTTTTGGAACATATGGCCGTTTGAACCCTTTTTATTACACTGTTTTGAATGTGAAATGTAAAAAAAAAAAACAATTCTGGTATTTTAAACACTGTTCACTCCTCAGTTTAATTGACGTATTAACTTTATTTTGCAGGTTAATATGATAATGACAATACCCAATTTATATAATTGTTTAGGTTTTACTACTCACAAAACAATCAATGTAAAAAAATATATATATACACACGTGGTCAAAATTGTTGGTACCCCTCGTTTAATGAAAGAAAAACCCACAATGGTCACAGAAATAACTTGAATCTTACAAAAGTAATAATAAATTTAAAATCTATGAAAATGAACAAATGAAAGTCAGACAACCCTGCTTCCACGGAATTTAAAAAAAAAATTAAACTCATGAAATAGGCCTGGACAGAAATGATGGTACCCCTGAAAATAATGTGACAAAAGGGACATGTTAAATCAAGTTGTGTCCACTAATTAGCATCACAGGTGTCTACAATCTTGTAATCAGTCAGTGGGCCTGTACATAGGGCGACAGATGCTTACTGTGCTGTTTGGTGACATGGTATGTACCACACAAGAGGAAGCAAAGGAAAGAGTTGTCTCAGGAGATTAGAAAGAAAATTATAGACAAGCATGTTAAAGGTAAAGGTTATAAGACCATCTCCAAGCAGCTTAATGTTCCTGTGACTACAGTTGCACATATTATTCAGAAATTTAAGATCCATGGGACTGTAGCCAACCTCCCCGGACGTGGCCGCAGGAGGAAAATTGATGACAAATCAAGGAGACGGATAATACGAATGGTAACAAAAGAGCCCAGGAAAACTTCTAAAGAGATTAAAGATGAACTTCAAGCTCAATGAACATTAGTGACAGATCGCACCATCCGTCGTTGTTTGATCCAAAGTGGACTTCATAGGAGAAAACCAAGGAGAACACCATTATTAAAAAAAAAATTATAAAAAAGCCAGACTGGAATTTGCCAAACTACATGTAGACAAGCCACAAAGCTTCTGGGAGAATGTCCTATGGACAGATGAGACAAAAATGGAAGTTTTTGGCAAGGCACATCAGCTCTATGTTCACAGACGGAAAAATGAAGCATATCAAGAAAAGAACACTGTCCCTACTGTGAAACATGGAGGAGGCTCTGTTATGTTCTGGGGCTGATTTGCTGCATCTGGCACAGGGTGTCTTGAATCTGTGCAGGGTACAATGAAATCTCAAGACTATCAAGGGATTCTAGAGAGAAATGTGCTGCCCAGGGTCAGAAAGCTTGGTCTCAGTCGCAGGTCATGGGTCTTGCAACAGGATAATGACCCAAAACACACAGCTAAAAACACCCAAGAATGGCTAAGAGGAAAACATTGGACTATTCTGAAGTGGCCTTCTATGAGCCCTGACCTAAATCCTATTGAGCATCTTTGGAAAGAGCTGAAACATGCTGTCAGGAAAAGGCAACCTTCAAACACGAGACAACTGGAGCAGTTTGCTCATGAGGAGTGGGCCAAAATACCTGTCGAGAGGTGCAGAAGTCTCATTGACAGTTACAGGAATCGTTTGATTGCAGTGATTGCCTCAAAAGGTTGTTCAACAAAATATTAAGTTTAAGAGTACCATCATTTCTGTCCAGGCCTATTTCATGAGTTTAATTTTTTTTAAAATTCTGTGGAAGCAGGGTTGAAAAGCAATGTTTGACTTTCATTTGTTCATTTTCAAAGATTTTTAATTTATTATTACTTTTGTCAGAATCAAGTTATTTCTGTGACCATTGTGGGTTTTTCTTTCATTAAACGAGGGGTACCAACAATTTTGACCACGTGTGTAGATATATACACTGCTCAAAAAAATAAAGGGAACACTCAAATAACACATCCTAGATCTGAATGAATGAAATATTCTCATTGAATACTTTGTTCTGTACAAAGTTGAATGTGCTGACAACAAAATCACACAAAAATCATCAATGGAAATCAAATTTATTAACCAATGGAGGCCTGGATTTGGAGTCACCCCCAAAATTAAAGTAGAAAAACTCATTACAGGCTGATTCAACTTTTGATGTAATGTCCTTAAAACAGGTCAAAATGAGGCTCAGTATTGTGTGTGGCCTCCACGTGCCTATATTGACGCGCCCCTGGGCCTGTGTCGCGCTGCGTTGCGCACGCGGGAGCTTACCCGGAGCCGGATCTCTTGAGGGTTGTAGTCTCGTGGCGGTGATCCGGTCCGTGCCCAGGGAGTCAGACTAAGTGGCGCTGTATTAGCGGTAGATGTTGGACGACTACGCCACCCGTTGAGTACAGCTAAGGAGCTGCTGCTGCAGGGCAGACCGCTGAGGCCGGTGGTAGGATTGTGCAGCGTGATAGTATAACCCCCAACGGGAGGGGTATGGCCTCAGGGCAGCCGACGTGGATGATGGGGGTAGCAGGAACCACTCAGAGACGGTACGGTGTAGTTCAGGGTCTTTACTGGTGACAACGATAGACCCTCCCGGGGTACTGGCTAGCGATTGGTGCCTGGTCAGTCCTTGAGCAGATGGGATCTCCCCTGGCCAGGCGGAGTTGTAGGCCTCCCAAACTAACGATACTCTTCTGGCTACCTTGCTAGAAGCGGGTATAAGTAGCCCACGTCCCTGAGTGTACCGTGTGGTGCTCACCCATATGGCCGGTGACTCGGGGCCTTCTAGTAGCTTCCGCTCCACGACGGCGGTGCTGGTCCCACGCGTGTGACCGTGCCTTCGGGTTTCTGGGCCAGAGGACCTGCAATCCCCTGCCGGTCAGTTTCTGCTGCTGGATAGGAGTTAGTCCCCACAGCCTCGGACTCCGGGTCCGGAGATAACTTCTCAGTCAGGGCGAGCTCTGCAGCTGCCAGCCCCTGACTCCTTGTAGTACTGCTCCCACAGAGCTCCTGATGTTCTTTCCTATATCTGCTTCTCTTCTCTGTCTCTACTTCTTCTCTACTCACCAACTCTGCCTCAGCCCTAGGTTTATATAGGGGAAGTTCTTCCCCTCCCAGGACTGGGCAGGAGGTGTGGCATGCATAGGATCCCTGACCAAGAGACCTCCCACCTGCTCTCAGACGTAATATCTCTATCACTGTGGCAACCAGACCCCTGGGGTGTCACAATATGACCTTCCTACAATGCCTGGGCATGCTCCTGATGAGGTTGCAGATGGTCTCCTGTGGGATCTGCTCCCATACCTGGACTAAAGCATCCGCCAACTCCATGACAGTCAGTGGTGCAACGTGACATTGGTGGATGGAGCGAGACATGATGTCCCAGATGTGCTCAATCGGATTCAGGTCTGGGGAATGGGCGGGCCAGTCCATAGCTTCAATGCCTTCATCTTGCAGGAACTGCTGACACACTCCATCCACATGAGGTCTGGCATTGTCCTGCATTAGGAGGAACCCAGGGCCAACCTCACCAGCATATGGTCTCACAAGGGGTCTGAGGATCTCATCTCGGTACCTAATGGCAGTCAGGCTACCTCTGGCGAGCACATGGGGGGCTGTGCGGCCCTCCAAAGAAATGCCACCCCACACCATTACTGACCCACTGCCAAACCGGTCATGCTGAAGGATGTTGCAGGCAGCAGATCGCTCTCCACGGCGTCTCCAGACTCTGTCACCTCTGTCACATGTGCTCAGTGTGAACCTGTTTTCATCTGTGAAGAGCACAGGAAAACTTTGCCAATCCTGGTGTTCGGTGGCAAATGCCAAGCGTCCTGCACGGTGTTGGGCTGTGAGCACAACCGCCATCTGTGGACGTCGGGCCCTCATACCACCCTCATGGAGTCGGTTTCTAACTGTTTGTGCAGACACATGCACATTTGTGGCCTGCTGGAGGTCATTTTGCAGGGCTCTGGCAGTGCTCCTCCTGTTCTCCCTTGCACAAAGGCAGAGGTAGCGGTCCTGCTTCTGGGTTGTTGCCCTCCTACGGCCCCCTCCATGTCTCCTGGTGTACTGGCCTGTCTCCTGGTAGCGCCTCCAGCCTCTGGACACTATGCTGACAGACACAGCAAACCTTCTTGCCACAGCTCGCATTGATGTGCCATCCTGGATGAGCTGCACTACCTGAGCAATTTCTGTGGGTTGTTGAGTCCGTCTCATGCTACCACGAGTGTGAAAGCACAACCAACATTCAAAAGTGACCAAAACGTCAGCCAGAAAGCATAGGTACAGAGATGTGGTCTGTGGTCCCTACCTGCAGAAACACTCCTTTATTGAAGGTGTCTTGATAATTGCCAATAATTTCCATCTGTCTGTTCCATTTGCACAACAGCATGTGAAATTGATTGTCAATCAGTGTTGCTTCCTAAGTGGACAGTTCGATTTCACAGAAGTTTGATTTACTTGGAGTTATATTCTGCTGTTTAAGTGTTCCCCTTATTTTTTTGAGCAGTGTATATAAAAGACCTATAAGACCTATAACTTTTTTATTTTTCTAGTTTGCAAGCTGTAGTTTTCACTGATGCCATATTTGGCACCTAACATTTTTAAATTAATTTGTTTGTTAGACTAGATGAGCAAAATCCAACAATTCTTCTATTATTTTTTATATTTTTTTCTTATGGCGTACGTCATATGTGATAAATAATGATATTGTTTTATAGTACGGGTTGATATAATTACAACAATTTCCAACTTATATAAAGTTTTTACATTTTACTAGTTTTGTACAAGAAAATAACTTTTTAACGAAAATATATATATTTTTATTTTATTTACATCATGTTTTGAGAGCCATACCTTTTTTTAGTTTGCAGAGCTGCATGAGGGCTTGCTTTTTTGTGTAACAAGCGTTAATATTTATTGGCACCATTTTTGAATACACTTGATCTTTTTGATCACGTTATATTTAGTTTTTCTATTGGGTTGAACAAAGATGGTTATTCGGAGTTGCTTTACAAATTTTTTGTCGTGCTTATAGTTCAGAATAAATAATGATATAGTGTTATAGTTTGTGTCATTGCAGATGCGGTAATACTAAGTATGTGACTTTTTTTAACTTTGTTTATTTTTTTAAGTTTAAAAAATATTTTTTAGGGTGGAAAACTGAGAATTTGGAAAGAATATTTTTTATTTTTTTTAACACATTTTTTTTTCCACTTTATTTTTGCAATACTTTTTACTCTATCATGGGAATTTTAACATGCAGTCTCATTATTGCATTAGGAATACACAGCACTCCCTTAGCAGTGCTGTGTATTACACTACACTGTCACTGCTCTGTCAGTGTGTGGCTGACAGCCTTTCAGGCCCTACTCCTGGCAGGATATAGTTGACTGTGATGTATGGCAGACCTGGAGGCCTATGTTAAGACTCTGGTTGCCATAACAACCCATCGGCACCTGTGATCACACTGCGGGGTGCTGATGGTTTGACAGAGAGATTGTTTTCCCTATGTTTAACTCTTGACAGCAGCATATGAGCGGTTATAAGATCGACAAAAACGCTGGTCCTAGCAATTACAGGGCTCTTGTAGTAGTTCACATTGGCACAGACGCTGTACAATGCAATCAGCACAATCTACATTTCCGCTATGGAGCTGTAAGTGATGTGTTCCGCTGATTCATTGCAAGCAGATCAGCAGAGGTTCTGGGTCCTGGGACCCCTACTGATCGGCCAAAAACACCCCGAGACAGCACAGCTCAGGAAACAGGACTTTACAGCCTTCCTAAATGCACACACAAATTTGAACATGGATACAATAGAAAGCTGAAACTTTTGAAAATGACACTACTAATCTGCCTTGCACTAAAAGAACCTCATATAAAATAATAAACAATTAGTTACTCCATAAATTATTCTTTTTTCTATTGATTCTGAGAGGCAACATAATTCCGACAGAACCATGGAAATAAATTTAGTGCAACATCCATTTAACTTTAAATATTACTTAATCTAAAATTATTTTTGTGTAAGTTTATGCCTTTCAGGATAAAAGCAAAATGTTACCAATACATGCAAAAAATAATTTTGCGTCACTCTTGAAAACGATTTTCATGCTGTAATAGCTGATAATAGCTAATGTTTGTACTGTTGATGCAAAACATCCTGTATATTATTACATACAACAGTGCATCTTGGATTTAAAAACTAGGTGAACTTGTCATCATTCAGTGGAATAGTCATGAATGGGGAAGTTATTATTTAAAGTTAATACACCAGAAACACATTGCCAATCTTTAATAAATGTGACCCCTTACTGTCTCAGTCAGTTTTGACCTTTTAGACTACATGATTTTATTTTAGTTTTTCCATTATTTATTACCTTTTGTAAGCCAACTTTTTTTCACATTGTCTTATGGGTGAAATGGGGCATTTAATACTTTACTATTTTTTTAAAGAATAAATGACTACTAATTTTTTTTGATTCCCACTGTATTGTGGCACATTATATATGTCAGTGTTACACCAATTAGGTCCTCTCCTGGTAAGATCTAAAGGTCCTTGTTGGGCCCTAGCTGCCATAGAACTCCATTGGCACCCTGTAATTGGGTTGCGGATGGCCAATGGAATTAGAGAGGAAGCACCATTCATCTGTCTAACCACTTAGAGGCCACAGTTGCATTATTTCTGATAAGGTCATTTCAGCAGTAGACTGGTTTTATATTACAGCCATCTCTCACTGCAGATGGTGCAGGCTTAGCTTTTGAGCAAGCACTATTATTGCCCTTTATATATTTGGCTAATGCAAAAAGGTGTTAAAATTACAAAAACCTTACAAAAACCCCAAACAAACCCCCTTTTCCACAGTTACACTTCTGGACAAGGTTACGCTTTTTGTTTCAGAGGAACAAAAGTGCATGTTGAATAAACCTATAACCACAGAGGAAGTCACCAATACAATTAAAAACTTGAGTCTAAACAAAGCCCCCGGGCCTTGATGGCTATACTAACGAATTCTTTAAATCGCTGGTGATGGAAGTCTCCCCAATGTTGGTGCCGATATTTAATAAAATATCTCAAGGTGATCCCATTTTTCTTTCCGCAAAAATGCCATACATTAAACTATTATTAAAGCCAGATAAAGACTCCTTGTCCTCCAGTTCATATAGGCCAATTTCTCTCATAAATTCGGATATCAAAATCATATCCAAAATAATGGCCGATAGACTGGCCTCCATATTGCCCATCCTGATAGCTCCTGCTCAAGCGGGTTTTGTTAAGGGCCACTCGGCTATTTTGAATATAAGAAAAGTACTCTTGGTTCTACTGTAGATAAAATCCACACCTCACCTAACTTAAAAAATTCCCCAGCAATCATCTCATTAGATGCGGAAAAGGCCTTTGACAACATAAATTGGGAATGGCTGTATAAGGTACTAACAAAAATGTCACTAACAGGCCACTTTTTTAACTACATACGTAATTTATACGCATCTCCAAAGGCTCAGGTTTATTCTCCAGGCTTTTTGTCCACTCCCTTTCCCCTTGAAAAAGGAACGAGACAAGGCTGTCCATTGTCCCCCCTCCTGTTCAATTTAGCTCTGGAACCCTTAGTCCACATATTATCAGATCCATACACCTTTTCGGGCATCCAGTTCACAAGGAGATCAATACAGACAGCCTTTTTTGCTGACGATGTCATTTTATTTATGTCTGATCCCATTCAGCATTTGCCTAAAGTTCTCGAACTACTTAAAAATTTCAGCACTTACTCCGGGTTTAAAATAAATGTAAAAAATGTGAAATATTCACCCTAACCGAGAGAGGAATAAAATGATTCCCAAGTTGATCTTTCGGTGGCATAACATTAGCCCTCTCATATATTATATACTTGGGTATCAAGATAGGTTGCTCGCCCTCATCTTTATACACTCTAAACTATCCCCCCCTTATAAAGAAAATTAATAATCAGTAGTGATGAGCGAGCACTAAAATGCTCGGGTACTCGTTGCTCGGGTCGAGCACATTGGAATACTCGGGTGCTCGACCTGAGCAACGAGCCCAATGTAAGTCTATGGGAAACTCGAGCATTTTTCAGGCGGCTCCCCCCGGCGGTCTGCAGAGGGCCTAAAAATTGCCCAAATCTATGGGAACAGTGCTCAAATGACATGGGAACAGCATAGGGAAGACCCCTAGAAGCATCTCTGACTCCCAGATCACTGCTGTCAACAACGTTGTCAGAGTATTATGCCACTTTTACGGACTCACAATAAAACATACAAAAACGAAACCAAAATGTATTTTCCTGGGAAATATGATAAGGAACATCCTTCTCAGGGTAATGACATGTATATAAGGCAAAATAAATAACCAAAAACACAAATGCTCCTCCACACCTTGGGCTATGTTCACACATATCGTTTTTGATGCGTTTTTGCAATTTTGCATTGCTTTCAACCAAGACAAATGCATTCACCAAGAAATTTCATTTTAGCATTTTACAACCTTATCTGGCCATGTGGTGTGTGACACATCATCAGACACATGCATACAGTGCTGAAAAGACATGGGAACAGCATGGGGAAGACCTTTGGAAGCATCTCTGACTTCCAGGTCACTGCCTATAAGTGTGCCCATCATAAGTGATCCTTGGCGCAAAATGCAACAATCACCGTCCACGTCCTTGTCCCAGTGCAGCGTTCAGTTTTCCCTACCCCATTACTTGGAATGCAAGCGCAAGTATGCAGCCAGCCAACCACCAACCCACAGGCTGCAATACTATACTGCCAAATTTTTGACAGCTGCTTGCACTTGAAATGTGGCCTTTTAGGCTCATAGAGGCGGAAGCTGTCCACAATCTTATGGTGGCTGTGACTGGGTATCCATACTTGGTCCCCAGCCACCACTATTTGTCCCGGTGTCGTTTCCGCCTTCCACAAGCACGGGTCCCACAACATTACCCGTGCCTTCCCCAATGCACTTACTGGGAAGGACTGCCGAACCACAAACACGTGGACAGGTGAATGTGGTCAGGGACGGAACGGAGCCAGTCCACAGCTTTTTTTGCTGAGTGGTATTTCACCATAGCCATATTCTTTAGTTTGATGAAAGGACTTGGGAAACCATATCTACCCAGCTGTCATTTCTCCCAGGAAGTCCTCTAAAGCTGCTTTCACTTGAAATGTGACCTTTTAGGCTCGTGGAGGCGGAAGCTTTTCATAACCTCAGGTCGGCAGCGGCCGGGTGTCCATACTCGGTACCCAGCCGCCACTGTTTCTCCCGGTGTCGTCTCCGCCTTCCACAAGCACAAGTCCCACAACATTACCCGCGCCCTCCCCAGTGCACTTACTGGGAAGGACCGCCTAACCACAAACACGTGGACAGGTGAACATGGCCAGGGATGGTACGGAGCCAGTCCACAGCTTTTTTTGCTGAGAGTTGTATTTCAGCACAGCCATATTCTTTAGCTCGGTGAAAGGACTGGCATAGAGGGAAACCGTATCTTCTCTGGATGTCATTTCTCCCAGGAAGTCCTCTAAAGCAGCTTTTGCAGAAGCAATGGCAGCCCGTCCAACATCAACTCGCACTTCTCTGTTGTGCTTTGACACACAAACATCTTTCTTTGCGCATTTAATTTCATGACTACAGAGTTGGGCAATGGCCTGATCTGCAATCCGGTTTGAGAAATAACATGCATAAGCACGTCCGATCCATATTAAAAAAACAGCCATAGATTGTCCGGGAACCTTCCCCCACACCTTTCTTAGCCAGGGCTGCTTCTTGGCAGGATTGGACAGACCCACCAGAGAACCAGAGACTCCTCCGCTGGGCCCTGGCTTCTCCTTCAGGAGAGTTCATAGTGCCGAGTTGAGGCCATGATGATGATAGAGGCCACCATCTGCTTAGTTTTCTGTTACTTGGATTGCAAGCACAAGTATACAGCCAGCCACCCACTCACAGGCTGCAATTCTAAACTGCCAGATTTCTGGGCAGCTGCTTGCACTTGAAATGTGGCCTTTTAGGCTCATGGAGGCTCAAAGCTTTTCACAACCTCATGCCTCATGCCTCGTGTCCATACTCGGTCCCCAGGAGTCACTATTTCTCCCGGTGTTGTCTTCGCCTTCTACAAGCGCGGGTCCCTGAACATTACTGCTGGTACATTTCTGTGGGAATTTGCTTGCCTCCTACCAGCCTGGAATATTTCCAGTAAACTATCATACGATGCCATGGTATTAGCACTGCCCCCAGTAACAGTAGCAAAGTCATCCCCAATTTCCTCCTCAGGAATTTTATTTGGTAGACTGAGTGGCTGCCCAAATACATTATTTTCTCACAAAGGAGCTGAAGATAGAGTGGCAGTAGGTGCAAGTTTCTCCAGTCTGTTAGATATTAGAGAGTGAATGGCAGCACATTGGATCAGTGGTTAGCACTGAAGTCTTGCAGCGCTGGGATCCTGGGTTCAAATCCCAGCAAGGAAAACATCTGCAAGGACTTTGTATGTTCTCCCCATGTTTGCATGGGTTTCCACCTCAGTAAAAAAGCAGCCATAGAGTGTCCGGGAACCTTCACACACACTTTTCTTAGCCAGGACTGTTTCTCGGCAGGGTTGGTCAGTCCCAAAAGAGAATCCTCTGGTGTGCCAGGCTTCTACATCAGGAGAGTTCATGATAGCGCTAACTTTGCTGCTGCTATGGGGCTCTTGAGTGGGGGAGAAAGGTGAACCCTCAGAATCAAATCCTCTGGTGGGCACAATGTTTTTCAATTTGAAACAGCTTCTCAGTGGGAGTTGTATTTCACCACAGCCATATTCTTTAGCTCGGTGAAAGGACTGGCATAGAGGGAAACCGTATCTATTCCGGCTGTCATTTCTCCGTCACCAGGTTCCGCCCATTGTCACACATGACTATGCCAGGCTGTATGTTCAGCGGTGAGAGCCACAGATCAAGCTGATGTGTTACAGCTTTCAACAACTCTGCAGCACTGGGCGGTTTGTCACCTAAGCATTAAGCATGTTATCTTCAGCACAGCCTGTTGCCACTTGGCCAAGGCAGTGCTGCAGTGCTTTCAGCTTGTGACTTGTGTGGTCATTTCGGAGATGGAGGAGGAGGTGCAGGAGCTGAACAATGTGATTACATTGAGGTCACATTGGGACTCTGTTTTTATACTAAAGAAAAATCCTACTGGTTTTTTTTTTACAATATTTTTTAAGGCAAAGGCATTCACCGGGAAATGTCATTTTAACATTTTACAACCTTATCTGGCAATCTGGTGTGTGACATATCATCAGACACATCCTATTTCATTGATGATGGAGGGACTCTGAAAGACACATAGATCAGGGCCACAGTAACGAGTACGACATGTTCCTATTAGAAAGGAGAGAGTCTGCTATACAGTTATAGAGTATGCAGTTAGTCCAATGGCTTTCCAAATTTAGGAAAAACCCCACTAAGAAATTAAAGACACATAGAGCAGGGCCACAGTAACAACAAATTCCCATTAGAAAGGAGAGAGTCTGCTATACAGTTATAGGGTATGCAGTGAGTCCAACGGCTGACCAATTTTAAGAAAAACCCCACAAAGAATTTAAAGACACATAGAGCAGGGCCACAGTAACAAGTACGACATGTTCCCATTAGAAAGGAGAGTGTCTGCTATGCAGTTACAGGGTATACAGTGAGTCCAACGGCTGACCAAATTTAGGAAAAACCCCACTAACAATTTAAGGAGACATAGAGGAGGGCCACAGTAACAACAAATTTCCATTAGAAAGGAGAGAGTCTGCTATACAGTTATAGGGTATGCAGTGAGTCTAACGGCTGACCAAATTTAGGAAAAACCCCACTAACAATTTAAAGAGACATAGAGCAGGGCCACAGTAATGACAAATTCCCATTAGAAAGGAGAAAGTCTGCTATACCGTAATAGAATATGCAGTGAGTCTAACGGCTGACCAAATTTAGGAAAAACCCCACAAAGAATTTAAAGACACATAGAGCAGGGCCAGAATAACAAGTACAACATGTTCCCATTAGAAAGGAGAGGGTCTGCTATACAGTTATAGGGTATGCAGTGAGTCCAACGGCTGACCAAATTTAGGAAAAACCCCACTAACAATTTAAAGAGACATAGAGCAGGGCCATAGTAATGACAAATTCCCATTAGAAAGGAGAGAGTCTGCTATACAGTTATAGGGTATGCAGTGCGTCTAACGGTTGACCAAGTTTAGGAAAAACCCCACTAACAATTTAAAAAGACATAGAGCAGGGTCACAGTAACGACAAATTCCCATTAGAAAGGAGTGAGTCTCCCATAGTGTTGGCCTATACAGTGAATGCAAGGGCTGCCAAAAATTTGGAGGCACTTCAATGCCCCTTGGAAGAGACATGGAGGAGTGCCTCATAAAAAAATGTTCCCATTAGAAAGGAGCGGGCTTCCTATACTTGTAATGCCCATGTACTAAGTGTATGGGCTGACAAACATTTACCCATGGGGGGTATACATGAACATACTGTATAATTTTTTTTTATGGGCATCATAAACACGCTTTAGAAAAATTTTGTGGGTGTTGCATCACGGACCACGGTCACCCTGGTGACAAGGTGATGGAGGATGAGGAGAAGGAGGAGGATAAGAGCAAATAGTCAAAATCAGGAAGCATATACCCATGTCTGGGTGTGAAAAGGTGCATGGGAATACACCTCCCAAGAAAAGACACTGGATTTGAGTTTATGTTACGCTGCTATCATTCGGTCGTGTTGAGAATTTTGGCCCAATCCAGCCCTTGTTCATTTTAATAAGAGTCAGCCTGTCAGCATTTTCAGTTGACAGGCGGATGCGCTTATCAGTTATAATTCCACCAGCGCCACTAAAAACCCGCTCTGATAAAACACTAGAGGCAGGGCAGTCCAGGACCTCCAAGGCACAGAGAGCCAGTTCATTCCACGTATCCAGCTTGGATACCCAATAATTATAAGGCACAGAGGAATCACGGAGGACGTTGGTATGGTCGGCAAGGCACTCCCTCAGCATCTTCCCAAACTTTGCACTCCTTGTGAGAGTACCCCGCGCCTCAGGGCCTGTGCGATGGGAGGGGCTGAGAAAACTCTCCCAGAACTTTGACAGTGTTCCCCTGCCTCTGCTGGATTTAAGTTGTGTCTCTCTCGCCTGTACTGATTGGTTGTCCAACGAAGTGTGCCCTCTGCTGCCAGCGTTTTCAGATGGGAGTTTTTTTAATAGTTCTGCAACAAGGGCCTTCTGGTACAGCCCCATTATTGTAGACCTGTCTGCCTCAGGAATAAGAGATATAAAGTTTTCCCTGTAGCGTGGGTCTAGAACTGTCACCAACCAGTAATGGCTGATGGAGAAAACAGAGTTTTAAATACCTGGCCTGTAGGTAAGTAGTTTGAACAGCAAACTGGTGTGAATTGCATCACTGACACACTGAAGGGAATTTTTAATGGAGGCCAGAAATGGCAGTATTTTCTGACAATGTATATGTGATCCGTGTGATGGAGAAAACAGAGTTTTAAATACCTGGCCTGTAGGTAAGTTGTTTGAACAGCAAACTGGTGTGAATTGCTTCACTGACACACTGAAGGAATTTTTTTTAAATAGCTGGATTGCTAGCACTGTAATATGGAAAGGACCTGGCTGTATTCTGCAGTGCCAACAAGCAAATGGCGCAGAAAAACGGTTTTCTCTGGATTGCTTTTTAAGCAAATGATGAGGATTAAGATCCAAAAACAGTATTCCTGACCCCTAAGACCTGGGCCTTTGTATAGAAATATCTAACAGCAGCAGAAGGCAGAATTGGAATGGAGCCTCTTGTGCTATATGCACTGCAGTCTGCTATATACCCTGCCTGCCTATATACACTGCCTGCTTGATATCTCCGCAGATGGATTAGTTAGTTCTCAAAAGGACTGTTTGTTGAGATGGATATGTGTAATGTATGGTTTTTCTCCCTACACTACCTAATACACAAGCAAATCTCTCCCTGATGCAGCAGCACCTCTCCATACTCTGCCTGATTCCGGAGTAACTGTGACGAGCACAGCGGTGCCAGGTCTGATATAGACCTGATGATGCTGTGCGGCCATCCAATCACTGTAATGCCACAACCACCATGGCTGCGGCATTACAATGAGTGACAGGCAATCCCTGCATGTTGATTGGCGCTGTAAAGAGTGAAGGGGGGGACCCGAGCTCCCGCCGAGCAACCCCAGAAATACTCTGGGAGCGCCGAGCATCTCGAGCAGTGAGATGCTCGGGCGAGCACCGAGCAATAGCGAGCATGCTCGCTCATCACTATTAATCAGCTAAAGACCTGGCAAGATCTACCCTTATGTTTTATGGGTAGGGCACACTTGGTGAAGATGATAAGTACAGCAAAGCTCATGTATCAGCTACAAACCTTACCATTACTTTTGAAACACTCAGACGTTAATATACTTAATAGAGCTTTTAGTCAGTTCATCTGGAAGGGAAAACGTTCTAGAATTAGTATGAATAAATTGATAGCCTCCAAGGAAGAGGGAAGAATTAACTTTCCATGCATTAGAAATTACAACCTAGCTTGCCTTTTTCTATATACAATAGATTGGCTTCATAAAAGACATACATATTCGGACTACTCGCTAGATTTTGACTATGCATCCCCCTATAACTTAACAGCTCTCCTCCACTCATGTTTTACCTTGCTACCCTTAGCAATCAAGAAATCAGTGATCTTTAGAGATACTATCTCTACATGGAAAGCATTTCATTCAGAATCTCAAAGCACCTTGCATTATGGCACAACCCAGAATTCCCCCAAGGTAGTGAAAATAAATTCTTTATAAAATGGCAACAAGCTGGCATTGTGAACATATCTCACCTTCTTCACCCAACTGAACAGAGATGGCTAACATATGCAGAAACTTTAGGAAAATATGAACTACCCCCACAACACTGTTTCCAATATGAACAGATCAAACTCTCCATCATGGCTAACTTAAGGGATGTTACCGAAACGAGCTGGATAATATCCTGTCATCTCCAATGGGTACCCCCTCAATATCTACACTACACTCATCAATGAACCCTAACCTCATGGAAACACACCCAGATACCTTTTTTAAGTACTGGAAACAACAATTTGATGATGTAGATATCTCCGAGAAGATTAAAACAGGTTGAAGGTTATTCAGGAAGCATATTATAAATGAGTCGTCGAGAGAAACTCAGTTCAAAATCATGCATGGTGCGATATATGCCTTTAATCTATCAAAAAAAGACCCACTTTCTAATAAGCTAATTGCGTGTCTCAAATGCCAACATCCACACTCTGACCTCCTACATGGCCTTTGGTCCTGTCCTGCATCAGCTTCCTATTGGGACCAGGTAGCTGACATGATTAACACCACATAGGGACCAGGATATGTCCTTTCTCCATGTCTAGCCTTGCTACATTTTTGAACTAACATAAACAACCCTAACAAATTAATGGAGAGTCCCCCCAAGTTACTACATACCTGGCTTATATTGGGAAAAAAAAAAAGTTCCTAAAACACTGGCTAGATCCCAATATCCCCCCCATTATGGAACTAATAGCACAAATGAAGCATTATATGGAGGTAGAACAACAGGATGTCCTATGTAATAAAGAGAAGCAAGCAGGCAAATTTCTTCTAAAATGGAAACAGTTTATTATAAATTGCTGTTCAATAGAGGACAAAAGGAAATGGTAGAACCCTTTACATCTACAGCATGGTATATACTAGAAGATCTCAAAAAACTTAGGTCCACTTCGTTTAACTTAAAATGGAGAAGAGAATGGTGAGGAGAACAATCAATGGGCCAGGACTTCTGGCATAGAAAAAAATGCATTAATTATCCATGATGGCTTAAATGAGATATAAGACATACTGTCAACTAATTCATTTTGTTGTTATTTTTTTTTTGTATGTACTCAATTATTAGATACATTTTGAAGAATTCTAACTTTGATTTTGATCTGTGAATAGAGATATATCTGTTATACCAATTAAATATGTGAACAGGGTTGTTATAGGCCCAGTCTGAGTACGGGCACCCTTACCTCTCTATGTAACAGATTTGATGGATTTTGTGCTTTTATGTCTTGAAAACTCAAATAAAAATGATATTGGAAAAAAAAATTACAAAAATCTTTAATAGAAGCCGATACTTTGAAAAAATTCACATATCAAGTCCAAGTCGTGTAAAGCATGCACTTGATATGATGCACATCTCACCGGGCTTGGATTCGTTACAATGAACAAAACTTTGAGATGAAGGCAGTTCATCAAGAGAAAAGGCAATTTTTATTCACACATGCGATGTTACCTTTTCAAGGTATAATGATAAGATATGTAACTTAAAGACTCCTCAAGTTCTTGGAGGTTACTGCACATAATAGAAAATATAAAGATCATTTGGAATAGAGAAAGTTGGACCAATAAGCACTAGAATCTTCTCTACTGCAAGGTTAAGGGTGTGATCTCAAGGACCAGCAACAGATGGGATAGTATGTTTTAGTATTTATCTTTATCTATCTCCATGTCCTTTACATAACAAATTTCTTCTTCCTAGGAATGTAAAGAGGAGTTTACCCCTGTTATTGGTAAAAAAGGATGAGTATTGCCAGGTCTGTGGCTTCCTCTTTCAAAAGGTTTCATAACAGCTGTATGGACTGCATTCACAGTGTGCAGAAAAATATGTATTTCTGCTCTTCTTTCTCTATAGCACATGGAATAGAAGCAACAGCAGGAGGATGGAAACATATATAGTAGTACTGAACTGTGTAGCTGAAAATCTACCACTGGAGTGAGCTAAAGCAGTTTCTTGAGGCTGCAGGTCCATTTCATCCTTCCCTCTCCATAGTGTTTAATAGGAGTTGTAGCTTCATATGTCAGTGAGCTGACAGTTCATCTTACTTTGACCAAGACAGATTTAAAGTGAACCTGACACCTGATATATGCTGCCTAATCTGTGGGCAGCATATATCAGGCCCTGTATCTTAGCAAAGTATGTTTGACTCTAAAACTCTGTGGCGGCTCAGAGGAAAGCATACTTTGATAGCCATTGGGGACCTAGACTGCACTGTAGACTAGTCGACCAGACTGGTCCCTGATGGCTTCTCCCTGCCCTGGATTGATAGATCTATGCACACAAAGAAGCGCATACAAAATAGGGCAATACTGTCTGTTCAAGGATAGACATAAGTGATGGTAGCACTCACCTACAGTTCTGTGCAGGCACAACACCTATAAAGGCGTGGAAAGCCACTGCTGCTGCCCCGTGGTTGGAGGAAATGGTTCTTCCAGGGGTATAATGGAAAAAATAGAAGTTGGCACATTTTGACAGGCTGTGCTGTGGGAATGAAGAGCCTTGGGATTCCAAAACGGTCCGGGGCAGAAGAGCGTTGATATTAATAAAAACACGTTGTGGAATCCTAAAACTCTTCATTCCAGCAGCGCAGCCTGCCTAAACGTGCCAGCTTCCATTTTTGCAGTTATGCCTCTGTGCGTGTATAGGCAGAGACCTGTCCATCACTGCAGCGGGTGGGGAGATGATGCCAAGGCCCCGCATGTCCACCTAGTCTATAGCACGGTCTCAGTCCCCAATGGTGGTAAAGTATTTTTTTCGATGAAATGCCACAGTGTTTCAGAGTCATTCATACCTGGCTGAGATCATGAAGCCAGTGCCTGGTACATGCTGCACACGGATTCCGGCAGCATGTATCAGGTGTCAGGTTCACTTTAAGCTGTTTTTTTTAGTGTACATAGTAAGTATAGAAGTCAGGGGAGGGGAAGAAGTGGCTCATAAATGCAGAAAGGAACATATTTCTCTAATGAGAAATATCACATTTTATTACATCTTATATTTGCTTGATTAATGCAAAGTCTGTTCAAATAGCAGTAACCATTTAATTATTGAATGAGGATAAATGTAATGGACTTTTCTGTATTGATAAGCCACTCAACCTACTTTTTGTTTGGTAGCTTTCCATCTAAAAATTATAAAAGGGGGGAAAAAGCAAGGAAAATTAGATGTTCAGATGTTGTGCAGTTATGTGATATTATTGTTTATATGGACTATGCACAGTGGGAAAAAAAAGTATTTAGTCAGCCACCACTTGTGCAGGTTCTCCCACATAAAAAGATGAGATAGGTCTGTAATTGACATCATAGGAAGACCTCAACTATGAGTGAAAAAATGAGAAAACAAATCCTGAAAATCACATTGTCTGATTTGGAAAGAATTTTTTTTCAAATTTTGGTGGAAAATAAGTATTTTCTCAATTACAAAAGTTCATCGCAATACTCTGTTATATATCCTTTGTTGGCAATGACAGAGGTCACACGTTTTCTGTAAGTCTTCACAAGGTGGGCACACACTGTTGCTGGTATGTTGGCCCATTCCTCCATGCAGATCTCCTCTAGAGCAGTAATGTTTTGGGGCTGTCGCTGGGTAATATGGACGTTCAACTCCCTCCAAAGGTTTTCTATAGGGTTTAGATCTGGAGACTGTCTAGGCCACTCCAGGACCTTGAAATGCTTCTTACGAAGCCACTCCTTCATTGCCCTGGCAGTGTGCTTGGGATCATTGTCATGCTGAAAGACCAAGCCACGTTTCATCTTCAATGCCCTTGCTGATGGAAGGAGGTTTGCACTCAAAATCTCACGATACATGGCCCCATTCATTCTTTCATGTACACGAATCAGCCATCCTGGTCCCTTGGCAGAGAAACAGCCTCAAAGCATGCTGTTGCAACCCCCATGCTTCACAGTAGGTATGGTGTTCTTTGGATGCAACTCAGCATTCTTTCTCCTCCAAAGACGACGAGTTGTGTTTCTACCAAACAGTTCTACTTTGGTTTCATCCGACCAAATGACATTCTCCCAATACTCTTCTGGATCATCCAAATGCTCTCTAGCAAACTTCAGACGGGTCCGGACATGTAATTGCTTAAGCAGGGGGACACGTCTGGCACTGCAGGATTTGAGTCCCTGGCGGCGTAGTGTGTTTCTGATGGTAGCCTGTGTAGCGTTGGTCCCAGCTCTCTGCAGGTCATTCACTAGGTCCCCCGTGTGGTTCTGGGATTTTTACTCACCGTTCATGAGATCATTTTGACCCCACGGGGTGAGATCTTGTGTGGCGCCCCAGATCGAGAGAGATTATCAGTGGTCTTGTATGTCTTCCATTTTCTAATTATTGCTCCTACACTTGATTTCTTCACACCAAGCTGCTTGCCTATTGCAGATTCAGTCTTCCCAGCCTGGTGCAGGGCGGCAATTTTGTTTCTGGTGTCCTTCGACAGCTCTTTGGTCTTCACCATAGTGGAGTTTGGAGTGTGAATGATGTCAATTACAGGCCTCTCTTATCTTTTAAGTGGGAGAACTTGCACAATTGGTGGCTGACTAAATACTTTTTTTCCCCACTGTAGTTATATGACTTGACTACATTTTTGGCTGAACTTACATTGCATTTTCCATTTGCTCTGATGTTTATATGCAGCAGAGAAAAACTCCGTACCTCTGGGTTCTGGGTATCAGAAGAACATTGCCCAATCTGATATTGATGACCTCTCTCAGAGATAGGTCATCAATATATTGTGTCCAATTCAATTAAATTAAGTTTCTTCAAAGATGTTTAAAGAGGCATCCCCATCTTTTACATTTGCGACATATGCACAGGATAAGACTAAACAGACTTTTTTGCAGCATTTTATATAGAAATACATAGATTTATAGCAACTTTTGATACAATTTGATAAGTGATTTGTAACTAGAAGACTATTTAAAGATTGTTAGTCACAACTATAGATATGAGAGGATAAAACAATTCATATTTATTCAACTCTGAAAGCCGGAATTGGACTGGCTGCTATAGGAAATAAAGACGCTGGATGCTACAATCATTTTCATGCATTAGGTCTATTTTTCTAATATTATTATTTGTATTTGGGGATTTCCACTATTTGATATGAAAACTAAAGCCTTTGTATGGTTCATTAATATCTTAGTGTCACATTCTTATATTATAATAAATGTAAATTAGACTTCTATTAAACATTTTTGACTCTGCACATAAGAGTGGGTGACAAATAGCTGTGCTGTAAATTCTTCTACGAGAAGACAAGCTACTGTGTATGTGCCATTCTCTGTCCATGGTCCTGACCAAGGGGATTTTTACCACAGTACCATTTTATATTTTTATATTTCTACACACTATAAATATTTCAAACTCAATTTGTGACAGAATCATCCATGTTTTATCAGAGAGAAGCAACATTTTCTTCAATATAATAAATGTAGGGAGTATTCCATAAAGACAAGAAAAGCTGTTTCTGGGACAATAAACTGTTCTCTTTCCAGTTAAACATATTTAAAAGGCTTGTTTTAGAACTTTATGCATAAACTTATGGCTGAATAAATTAGTCACTAGGTGCTAAACTAAGTTGGCATCCCTTGATGGTTCCTTAATTAGAAAGCATGGGACTAGGACAACCCCCCTTCAGTTTACTGAGGAGACCTGGTAAGTGCCCCATGTCACCTAGGTAAGCAATTCCCAACACCTACCTCTCCACTCGATTGTCGGCTCCACTGTTCTGCTACATCATTGTCAGGACTGAAGCCAACAATCAAGGCCAAGAGGAAGTGCTAAAGAGGGATTACTGAGGAAAGCTGAAGTGCTTAGTTGGTTTAGGGCTGCTTTTGTGATGTTTGTGAGGTCATTTGCGTGAACTATCCAAGTTTTTTTTCTTTGCAATGCTGTCTTTCTGCCATCACAAATGTGTATTTGCACATGATACCCAGTGCTGTTATAAGCTTTTATAGGCATAAACCACCTGAAAGTCTCATTTTAATCTTTAATCACTAGTACGGGACTAAAATCAAGTACCAGGAGCCCATTGGTCTTAGTAAGACTTTTTTGAAATTATGATTATTATAGTTTGTTTCATTTTTAGTTTATATGATTATTAGGAATACACTTTCCAAAAAGATAAACTCATTACACCCATAATTAAATGCATATTATGAGGCCATACTATCTATGCATTCATTGTAAAATAGTCATCTGTGCACTAACCTGCTATGCATGTCCTACTACCATACTTGTGCAGCCACATCTATACACTTTACTGCAATTATAATTGCTGTTCATTTTATACCAGATACTCTGTGTGCACAATTATTATGCAAATGAGTATTTTGACCATATCATAATTTTTATGAAATTTTCCAACTCCAAGCTGTATAAACTTGAATTCTTATTGGATGAAGTGTATCAGGTGATGTGAGTTTATGTTATGAGGGAGGCTGTGGCCTAAGAATATAAACACCCTTTATTAAGGTGTGCAGAATTATTAGGTAGCTTGTTTTCTTCGGGCAAAATGGGACTAAAAAGAGATTTGAATGATAATGAAAAATCAATAATGGTTAAAAGTCTTACAGAGGGATGCAGCACCCTTGAAACTGCTAAGATATTGGGGCGAGATCACAGAACTATGAAAAGTTTTGTTGTAAATAGTCAACAGAGCTGCGAAAAAAGGAAGGTGTTGAGGAAGAAAGAGGCACATTAACTGCCAAAAATTTGAATAGAATCAGACATGAAGTGACCAGGAACCCATTACCCTCCTGTACTGTCATATTCAAGGACCTGCAACCTCCCTGCAGTGCCCAGAAGTACAAGGTGTTCAGTGCACAGAGATATGGCCAATGTAAGGAAGGCTGAAACCCGACCTCCACTGAACAAGACACAGAAGTTGAAACGTCAAGACTGGGCTAATAAACATCTGAAGCTAGATTTTTCAAACGTTTTATGGACTGATGAGATGAGAATGACTTTTGACGGAGCAGATGGATGGACCCATGGCTGGATCAGTAAAAGGCACAGACATCCACTTTGACTCAGACACCAACAAGATGGACATAGGGTACTGTTATGGGCTGCAATTATTAAAGATGAGATAGTTGGACCTTTTTCGGGTTGTAGATGGACTTAAAATCAACTCTCCAACCTACTGCCAGTTTTTAGAAGACAGTTTCTTCAAGCAGCGATGCAGGAAAAAAAGTCTGAAAACTTTAAAAAAAAAACATGATTTTTATGCAGGACAATGCTCCATTACATGTATTGAAGTCTTCACTGCTTGGCTGCCAGTAAAGTCCTTAAAGATGAAATAATAATGACATGACCCCTTATTCATCTGGCCGAAACCGTATTGAGAACTTGTGGGCCCTTTTTCAACAGAAGGTTTACATTGAGGGAAAACATAACACCTCTCTGAACAGTGTTTGGGAGGCTGTGGTTGGTGCTGCCCAAAATTTGATTGTCAACAGATTAAGAAACTGACAGACTCAGTGGCTGGATGGGTCATGACTGTTGTTGAAATGAAGGGTGGCTATATTGGTCACTGATATTAATTTTCTAAATGTCATGTCAGAAATGTATTTTTGGACATTTTGAGTTGTTTAGTTATTATTCTCACTTTTTGCAAATGAAAATAAACAATTAAGATGGGAAAATGTATGTTTTCCATTTACTTGCATAATAATGCTGCATACTAATAGTTGCCCAATAATTCTGCACACATAGATATTCTCTTATACATGTCAAAACTTTACTTTTCCTTTCTTAAATATTCAGATTTCAGGTTTTTTAACCTTTTAGTTTGACTGACAGCACTGTAGTTGTTCAATAATAAAATAAACATAAAAATACAAATTGCCTAATTGTGCACATAGTGTACAGTGCTAAGAGTGAAGCCAAACTTCATTTTTTTTTGTATAAAAAAGAACAGGTTATAACTGTTTTTATTGAATGCTTAAGAACAGTTTGACTCATTTTTGCATGAAGGTTGAAGTAAAGTTTGAATTAGGAGCAATTTGACCATCTAGAATGCAATAGAGAAATATGTATACTTCAGTTTGGCTATAGTAAAAAGTTTAGAATAATATGAACACTGTGGCCCTGATACATGAAGATTGATGTTGCCTCTTAATGAATGAGGCTTGTTTGGAAACTGGAGTGTGCCTCCATGTTCTTCGCCTCCAGTCTTACTTCTGTAAGGGATTGGAGTAAGATTTCTGGCATAAGGTACTCCACAGCTCATAATGAGGAGCTTTGGTGTTATGCCTCCGTTCCATATCCATCTCAACCCAGCTCCATCCATCCATTTTGGTAGAGCTGGGTGTAACTGGCATGAATTGCCAAAACTCACACAATCTGTGCACAATTTCATGTTGAGAAAATGTTCTGCAACTTTTCAAAATGATTTATGCCAACGTAATGTCTTTGATGAAGCATAGCTTTATACTATAAAAAAGACAAAGATAAAGCTAAAGTAAGAAACATACATAACAGTTTAGTAGAACCTTTCAGTTTTGATTTTTAGGCTTCCTGTCTCTTTTTTCAGTAGAATAGATTAAATTTTGAAATTTCCAACTGTGTTGAATTTGCTGCCAATTGAATGAATTATGTCAGAAAGCTCACGTAGACTACAGACATGCCTACTAATTATACATGGATTTTATTAGGAAAACGTCTTATTGGATTATTGGAGAACCATACAGTAGATTGCATCTTTACTCTAAATCTTAAAGGAGTTTTCCAGGCTTAGAAAAACATGGATACTTTCTTCTAAAAATCAATGTTTTCTCAATGCTCTTGTTAAGTAGCTCAGCTCAGCTCAAATGTAGAAAATGAGGCTGAGCTCCAATTCGAACACATTCTGTAAGAAAGTGTGAAGCTGTTTATGGAAAAAAGCAGCCATGTTCTTCTATTTTTGGAAACTCCTTTCAATAATGTTCATTACAAAAATCATTGTTGCAGTGGGCTGTATTACAACCCTTAGCAAAAATTATGGAATCACTGGGCTCAGAGGATGTTCATTCAGTTGTTTAATGTTGTAGAAAAAAATCAGATCACAGACATGGCACAAAACTAAAGTCATTTCAAATGGCAACTTTAGGGCTTTAAGAAACACTAAAAGAAATCAAGATAAAAAATGTGGTACTCAGTAAGGGTAATTTTTTTCTGACCAAGCATAGGGAAAAAAATTATGGAATCACTCAATTCTGAGGAAAAAATTCTGGAATCACCCTGTAAATTTTCATTTTCAATATTAACACCTGCATCAAATTAGATCTGCTCGTTAGTCTGCATCTAAAAAGGAGTGATCACACCTTGGAGAGCTGTTGCACCAAGTGGACTGACATGAATCATGGCTCCAACACGAGAGATGTCAATTGAAACAAAGGAGAGGATTATCAAACTCTTAAAAGAAGGTAAATCATCTCGCAATGTTGCAAAAGATGTTCATTATTCACAGTCAGCTGTGTCTAAAATCTGGACCATATACAAACAACATGGGAAGATTGTTAAAGGCAAACATACTGGTAGACTAAGGAAGACATCAAAGCGTCAAGACCGGAAACTTAAAGCAATATGTCTCCAAAACAGAAAAGGCACAACAAAACAAATGAGGAACGAATGGGAGGAAACTGGAGTCAATGTCTGTGACCGAACTGTAAGAAACCGCCTAAAGGAAATGGGATTTACATACAGAAAAGCTAAGCATAAGCCATAATTAACACCTAAACAGAAAAAAACAAGGTTACAATGGGCTAAGAAAAAGCAATCGTGGACTGTGGATGACTGGATGAAAGTCATATTCAGTGATGAATCGCGAATCTGCATTGGGCAAGGTGATGATGCTGGAACTTTTGTTTGGTGCCGTTCCAATGAGATTTATAAAGATGACTGCATGAAGAGAACATGCAAATTTCCACACTCATTGATGATATGGGGCTGCAAGTCAGGTAAAGGCACTGGGGAGATGGCTGTCATTACATCTTAAATAAATGCCCAAGTTTACATTGATATTTTGGACAGTTTTCTTATCCCATAAATTGAAAGGATGTTTGGGGATGATGACATCATTTTTCAAGATGATAATGCATCCTGCCATAGAGCAAAAACTGTGAAAATATTCCTTGAAAGAAGACACGTAAGGTCAATGTCATGGCCTGCAAATTGTCCGGATCTCAATCCAATTGAAAATCTTTGGTGGAAGTTGAAGAAAATGGTCCATGACTCCAACCTGCAAAGCTGATTTGGCAACAGCAATCAGAGAAAGTTGGAGCCAGATTGATGAAGAGTACTATTTGTCACTCATTAAGTCCATGCCTCAGAGACTGCAAGCTGTTATTAAATCCAGAGGTGGTGCAAGAAAATACTAGTGATGTATTGGAGTGTTCTTTTGTATGTTTGTTTTTTTCATGATTCCATAATTTTTTCCTCAGAATTGAGTGATTCCATCATTTTTCCCTTTGCTTGGTCTGAAAAAAAATTACCCTTACTCAGTACCACATTTTTTATCTTGATTTCTTTTAGTGTTTCTTAAAGCCCTAAAGTTGCCATTTGAAATGACTTTAGTTTTGTGCCATGTCTGTGATCTGCTTTTTTTCAACAATATTAAACAACTGAATGAACATCCTTCGTGCTCGGTGATTCCATAATTTTTGCCAGGGGTTGTAGCTTGTCATTTTGACATGATATAACCTAAGCTTGTTTATAATGTATAATGTTATTAATATACTGCATTGTACTGATGATTTATGTTTGCATGAAGAACAAACTATATGGTTTTAGAAAAGAAAGAACCCAAGAAATGAATGCGCAGAAAATTTCTCACAGAAGAATACTTATCATATATACGTTTTATGGGTGAAAATCATAATACACCAAAAATTACTTTTACTGATTAACTATGTACATAAAAGTCCTAAAAAAATAGGCATCAAGTTCCAAGATCATGATGTAAGCTAGACACGGAAATGTCTCCTTCAAATCTGACCAGAAATCATTTAAACATTAACAATCACCACATGCCCCATTTTTTTTTTTTAGTTTTTTGCTCTTTTTTGTATTATTTATAGTTATTATTTGCAGGACTGAAGAAGGAAGAGTTCTTGAGAGCTGACTCTGCAATTGGAAACATGTGTCTGCCCAGGCGTATTGTAAAATGAAAACATACAGGCAGTTTGGGAAATCTTTGTAGCTTCAGTACCGAATTGAAAATATACATAATAAAAAATGAGAAAGAGAAAAGCTCTACAACACATCGATTCCTACATAAATGCATACAGACAGACAAATAAAGAAGCCAAGAGGATACAGAAGTAGAAACAAAGAATTTTAATTGATGAGGGAAGAAAGAAAGTGTACAGACTAATGTCTTGTCGCAAGCGTGTTGCATGTTCGTGACTAGTGAGAGTTCATTAGTGACCTTGTGTTTACTAATCTACAAGCACCTTATCCAACTTATATTTTGCAAATATTGGACATGTTCTGACTGTGTTTAGAATAAATATTAAATGTGGTTTAAAAACAACCACAAAAAGGCCTTACAGCTGTGAAAAGTAGGCCAGACAGGATCAGGTTTCCTTTTATTTATTGTTATTAAATGTCCTTGATCATTTAAGTTTTTAAATAAAAGTTATATCTGTGGACCAATAGACAACACAACTGTATTCTTTCATAAAGTTTTATGCCCATGGACATAATAAAAGTCGCTTGATGATCAGGTCAGTTTTATTGTCATTTAAAATGGACCGTTACTCACTTGTGCCAGATTTAGCTTTGAACTCTTCTTTCTTCTCCGATGGCCAGCTACCTTTGCTGCATTGTGCATTGGGTTTCTATTGCATCTCATAGTGTATTTAGGTAAACTTACATCCACTGTCACGCAAGGTGTGGGAAAGACTAAGTGCAACACGAAGGGAAGAGCGGGTGGAAGCCCAAATACTAGGGAAAGGGGAAGTGGAGACCCCCTAGGAAGATCTAATATCACTCTGCCTACCCTATAGTCCCTATATAGGTTCCAGACCTATCGCTGAGCAGGACCCTAAACCCTGGATGACCCTAGAGCTTGGCTCTAGATAGGGAGGGGTGAGCACTGGTCAGGCCCCACTACAAACTAAAGACAACAAGGTAGACAAATAAAGGGGATCAACTTAGCTTGAGCAGAAACCAGAGGAGTAACGCCAACTGTACTCCAAGGGCACCAGAGAAGAAGCTAGCCAACTGCTAGTGCTCCAAGCCTGTACATAGAAGTATCACCTGCGATTCCCTGTAGCAAATTGAAAGTTTTTAACTCCCAGTGTCAATCAGCAGCAGGAAGGAGGTCGCCACTGGGTCCTAAAGGCAGAAGGATTAAGAAGGTGTCTGTAATGCCAAGCGCAGTGACCTTCTACAGCCAGATCCAAAGTGACTGTCTATTACATCTGACACACCTGTGACATCCACACCACCTGTGCATCCTTAGATTAGAAAATCATGGCTCTGCTTAACTACAGGCTTGGGCTCTTCTTTTTTTTCTCAAAGGTGAGTCTCCTGATAAACTCATCTCTGCCACGCCACATACTGAGCTCTGGTGTTCCAAGATGCCAGGCAACATACCTTCTCTGCTGTTCCAAGATGCCAGTTTGCAGAGTTTGCTCTGCTGTTCCAAATTGTCACACTGCATATTCAGCTGTGCCAACCAAAAGCAAGATGACATCAATCATACCCATCTTTGCTGTTTCATGACCAAGGCTGCATCCAACATTCTGAGCTTCACTATTCCACACCTGAAGATGTCATCCACACATTCAATTTTGTTAATCCATGTTGCCTTAAGTGCCATCCAGCATTTCCAGCTTGACTGTACTTCACAACATCAATGCCTCCAGTCACTGGATTAAAATTATTTATATACAGGGTGTTACAGGTCTGGGTGGTGGAACCTCTGTGCTGTGAAGCAAGGAGGGACCAGAGGGGCATGACTAAGTGACTACCCGGACCGACCCTGGTCACACAGTGGCTTAGTCGACTGCATGAACCAAGGAGGAACCGGGAAGGAGAACCAGGTGCCACTCTGAGAGCAGGTGTCTCCCACGGGTGATATGGCAGAAGCTGACATGTACAGCAAATGAGAACGGCAGGTAGACAGACTGGCGGGCATGGCTGATAGACAGGCTGGCGAGCACGGCTAATAGACAGACTGGCGGGCACAGGGACCTGAGGACTGAGGAGAGTGTTAACACACAAACAACAATCTTGCACAGGCACCTCCATTTTAGAGGAGGTGCTTTAAATAGGAGTAGTCCTCCGGCCATTGGCCGGGGACTCTTTAGGACGGCGCGTGCGGCCCCTTTAAGAGGGAGGGAGCACACGCCCTAAGCACAGTGCCCGGGAAACTGCGCGAGGTGTCTGCACTCAGGGCGGCAGCAAAGGAGCTGGAGCATGCCGGACCGGGACCGCGCTGCGGTCAGGGGATCAGCGTCTCTGCCCGACAGAAGACAGAGACACTGACGCTACACAGTGTGGGCCATTTATATGGATACACCTAAATTAAATGGGAATGGTTGGTGATATCAACTTCCTGTTTGTGGCACATTAGTATATGGGAGGGGGAAAACTTTTTCAGATGGGTGGTGACCATGGCAGCCATTTTGAAGTTGGCTATTTTGGATCCAACTTTATTTTTTTCAATGGGAAGAGGGTCACGTGACACATCAAACTTATTGAGAATTTCATATGAAAAACAATGGTGTGTTTGGTTTTAACATAACTTTATTCTTTCAGGAGTTTTTTACAAATTTATGACCACTTGCAAAATGTGTTCAAAGTGCTGCCCATTGTGTTGGATTGTCAATGCAACCCTCTTCTCCCACTCTTGACACATTGATAGCAACACCGCAGAAGAAATGCTAGCACAGGCTTCCAGTATCCGTTGTTTCAGATGCTGCACATCTCGTATCTTGATGGTGTGGTGTGGTATATGGGGTACAAAGATAGTGGGGCCATTCTTCATCAATGGAAACCTCAATGCCACTGGATATCTGAAATTGCTACATGATGATGTGTTGCCCTCTTTATGAACTGAAGATGGCACGTTTCCTGAGTTTTTCCAACAAGATGGTGCACCACCACATTATGGGTGTCAGGTCCGAGCATTTCTACATGAACAGTTTCCTTGAAAGTGGATTGGTCGTCGTGGGCCAGTTGAATGGCCACCAAGGTATTCCGATCTGACCCTCTCAGACTTTTATCTTTGGGGTCATCTGAAGGCAAATTGTCTATGCTGTAAAGATACGAGATGTGCAGCATCTGAAACAATGGATACTGGAAGCCTGTGCTAGCATTTCTTCTGCGGTGTTGCTATCAGTGTCTCAAGAGTGGGAGAAGAGGGTTGCATTGACAATCCAACACAATGGGCAGCACTTTGAACACATTTTATAAGTGGTCATAAACTTGTAAAAAACTCCTGAAAGAATAAACTTACGCTAAAACCAAGCACACCATTGTTTTTCTTATGAAATTCTCAATATGTTTGATCTGTCACATGACCGTCTTCCCATTGAAAAAATAAAGTTGGATCCAAAATGGCCAACTTCAAAATGGCCACCATGGTCACCACCCAACTGGAAAAGTTTTCCCCCTCCCATATACTAATGTGCCACAAGCAGGAAGTTGATATCACCAACCATTCCCATTTTAATTTAGGTGTATCCATATAAATGGCCCACCCTGTATAACAATATCTTCAATTTTCCAGATTTGCTTAATTGGGCTGAATTTGCTCATACCAGCTTAGTCTTTTAAGTCTCCAGGAAAATCGCCTTTCATCACAGTCTTTGGTAACCTCATCTTCCTTTGTCAATTGCTTCTCAAAGTCAATGTCCTTTAGCGCATAAAGTTTATCAAGACATCCGTGATACAGTATCTGGGCTGAGGTGCAATACAATATGTTTGCTGCCATGACTAAAGCAAAAATGAATACACATCAACACAGGTAACCTATTCCTATCATCTCACCTGGTTATAAAATATGGTGCTCCACCAAAAACATTCATGTATAGACTGCCTGCAAAAACTTTGCTACAAGGTTCATTGGTCCATTCAAAATAATTGAAGAAATCATCATGATAACGTTCCCCTTTGAAACTGCCTTTCCACTTTGAGGATTCTTCTCTTCAATCAAGCCTACTTCCACTTGCACTACTGATCCTGAAATGGAATATATAATTAACCAAACTTTGGACTGCAAAAATATTTTTGGGAATCTTTTCCACTTGATTACTGCTCCAACTTTGGTAAAAAAATATCTTGTTAAAAATTAAGAATTATCTCTCTTCTTTGATTGTCATTTCTGTAAAGTGCCTTAAAAGTCGTGTGGAGGACTATTATTCACTTATCCCAGCTCCAGTCTTATGCTCTGCTTCCTAATTCCTGGACTGCTGGCTTTCTCTGTTGTGGTGAATACTGAGTTACGATAGAAACCTGGCGCGCATCTCTGATGTCACTTGATAAGGCCTTATAGCCCTGTTTAGGTGGTGGTTCTTTGAGTCTTCCTGAGTATTCAGGTAATTTAGTGTCCTCAACACTACTGCATTTCTGAACTGTGTTCTTAATGCCAAGACATACACAGTTCTGCTCAACTGATTTTCCATCCAAAAATGAATCTCCTGACAAAATCAACTCTACAAGTCTGTATACTCAGTAGAAAAGGGAACACAACACTCAAGTCCCAATATTAGGTTCTCCAGTAGGGTCCTACCCCTTACACCATAATAGAAAGTACTCAAATTGCAAAAATATAGTTGATCCATTTATTGTTAGGCAAATATTTACGTATAATACAAATCTATAAATAAAATTAAAATGTACAAAGTGACATGTGAAAGAAACTAAATCTCATCTAAAATATACATATGTACAAAGCTAGTAAATGTCATCTGCAGTGCTGGCCAAAAGTATTGGCACCCCTGCAATTCTGTCAGATAATACTCAGTTTCTTCCTGAAAATGATTGCAATCACAAATTCTTTGGCATTATTCTCTTCATTTAATTTGCTTGCAAGGAAAAAGCACAAAAGAGAATGAAGCAAAAATCAAATCATTGATCATTTCACACAAAGCTCCAAATATGGGCCAGACAAAAGTATTGGCACCCTCAGCCTAATACTTGGTTACGCAACCTTTAGCCAAAATAACTGCGAACAACCGCTTCCGGTAACCATCAATGCGTTTCTTACAATGCTCTGCTGGAATTGTAGACCATTCTTCTTTGGCAAACTGCTCCAGGTCCCTGATATTTGAAGGGTGCCTTCTCCAAACTGCCATTTTGAGATCTCTCCACAGGTGTTCTATGGGATTCAGGTCTGGACTCGTTGCTGGCCACCTTAGAAGTCTCCAGTGCTTTCTCTCAAACCATTTTATAGTGCTTTTTGAAGTGTGTTTTGGGTCATTGTCCTGCTGGAAGACCCATGACCTCTGAGGGAGACCCAGCTTTCTCACACTGGGCCCTACATTATGCTGCAAAATTTGTTGGTAGTCTTCAGACTGCATAATGCCATGCACACGGTCAAGCAGTCCAGTGCCAGAGGCAGCAAAGCAACCCCAAAACATCAGGGAACCTCCGCCATGTTTGACTGTAGGGACCGTATTCTTTACTTTGAATGCCTCTTTTTTTTTCCTGTACACTCTATGTTGATACTTTTTCCCAAAAAGCTCTACTTTTGTCTCATCCGACCACAGAACATTCTTCCAAAACGTTTTAGGCTTTCTCAGGTAAGTTTTGGCAAACTCCTGCCTGGCATTTTATGTCTTGGGGTAAGATGTGAGGTCTTCCTGGGTATCCTACCATACAGTCCCTTTTCATTCAGACGCCGATGGATAGTACGGGTTGACACTATTGTACCCTCGGACTGCAGGGCAGTTTGAACTTGTTTGGATGTTAGTCGAGGTTCTTTATCCACCATCCGCACAATCTTGCATTGAAATCTCTCGTCACTTTTTCTTTTCCGTCCACATCTAGGGAGGTTAGCCACAATACCATGGGCTTTAAACTTCTTGATGACACTGCGCACGGAAGACACAGGAACATTCAGGTCTTTGGAGATGGACTTGTAGCCTTGAGATTGCTCATGCTTCCTCACAATTTTGTTTCTCAAGTCCACAGACAGTTCTTCGGTCTTCTTTATTTTCTCCATGCTCAATGTGGTACACAAGGACACAGGACAGAGGTTGAGTCAACTTTAATCCATGTTAACTGGCTGCAAGTGTGATTTAGTTATTGCCACCACCTGTTAGGTGCCACAGGTAAGTTACAGGTGCTGTTCATTACACGAATTAGAGAAGCATCACATGATTTTTCAAACAGTGCCAATGCTTTTGTCCACCCCCTTTTTAGGTTTGGTGTGGAATTATATCCAATTTGGCTTTAGGACAATTCTTTTTGTGTTTTTTCATTGAAGACAAATTAAATGAAGAGAATAATACCAAAGAATTTGTGATTGCAATCATTTTCAGGAAGAAACTGAGTATTATCTGACAGAATTGCAGGGGTGCTAATACTTTTGGCCACCACTGTAATATATTTGGGAGAATAAAGTAGCATTCATACACGCCATATGTATGAAAAAAGAGAGACCCAAAACAGGAATCTTGAACCCAAAGGAGGAATATTATGTTATTACAAAGGTAGGTAGATGAGCCTCTAATAGGTAAATATTATAGATAATATGCATTCTATGATAATTGGTATTCTCCAGGATGCAAATATGCTCTATCTACCAGTACAGTGTCTCCTCTGCCAGAGAGTTACAAACACCAGAGAGGTTACATAAACAGGATTAAATCTATAACCAAAGTAGATACATACGTGAAAGCACTTGTGGTGCTCTTGGCAATATATCTGTATAGGACTTGGATATAAAAAACCACATGTTTAATCACATGTGGTTGTAGAAAACATAGTAAAATAATAATCACATAGCAAGACATGAAAATAATCTTTATTGGATTGCAGGAGCTAATCAAAATCCAGAAGAGAAGTGTAGTTAGTTAGTAATTATATGGCCGCTCTGGTACGATGTAGTGTGTAGTACATGCAGCAGGACACTGGTTTAAGACATGAGTGGAGAATGTTTCCACTTGCTGTCACGAGTGGGGTCACACTCCCCATTGAAAAGAAAGTGGGGCACAATGATACTGAAAAAGCACGAACTAAACAGAAAAAACCCTTACAAATTTTCATTTATTAGATATTTTTAAAGGTATTTATATACCTATATACAGACAAAAACCCTTTTTAAAAGAAAATAAAGGGGTAATAAGGGTTTAGGTAGTAATTGTTATGATATGCTACAAGCACTAAGGAAAGACAGGAGATCTGTCCCTACAATAGAACTAGGCTAGATCCCTACGATGTAACGGGGAACCTGATCCTGCTATCAGACCCGCTAAAGTCCTCAGCTAGTCTGAACGAAGACCTATAGATGTGAGGGAGGGATCCCTACAAGAACTAGGGACTGGGAGAAAGATGGACACCTCCTAGCAGAAATTGTAGCAGTAAAAAGACAAACAAACAACATAGAACATAGAGGTCAAAAGACCTAGCTAAACTGACTGAGAAAGGTAACAAAGCACCTGGCTAGCTTAAGAGTAGAAATTACAATGAAGTCCAGCAAGGCCAGAAGGGCGGAGCAGAATTAAATAGGCAAAAACGGTCATGTGACCAGCATAATAGAAAAAAAACTAACAGGAGAGTTCTAACAGTAATAATGAGGTAGAGCATCCATAAACACACTAAACAATCCAAATAGGCCCTATAGAGCTGTTCACCCTCCTATCTGCGGAGGTTAGCACCCTAAGAATTCAACATAGCGCCCCCGCTCAATGTCGGCAGTCGCTGAATAACCCTATTATCCCCTATATTAAACACACTCATATATACAAGAACATATACCGTATAGATATAGTCATGCCATAGAGTAGGTACTTCTGGGATTCTAAATGTAGGTAATAATAAAATGCAAAATGAAAATAACGGGAGGTATCCAGAGGAAAAAATGTGTGCTACTTATTATGTCCAATACAATCCTCAGACAATATAATAAAGTGAATCTGTGCTTCGATATTCAGGTGCACTCACAGTTCTGATATGTCAATGTCCTTAAATAGTAGTTCATACTGTAAGATGGCAACCGGACATGTCTTGAGGGGAGATATGTATCGCTGAGAATGGTAACTTCAGTGATGTAAAACCAGGAAACATGTTCCAGCACCAGTAGTGCTGAGAGGGTTAATTAGGTGTATCAGGGCTGTTTTTTATGAGCAGTCATAAGAGATGGGGGGATTGGCTGCTCACTTATCCCCACCCCCAGGGCGTGTGTATAAAATGAAGACCAAGAGTCTCATTCAGTGTCTATGGCTGGAGGTGTGGAGACCTCCAGCGTGTCTGTGCTAAAGGACACAATTTGTGCTAGAAGCATGGGCACAAATCCCAAGGTGCAGAGTGATTTCTACATGAAACCGTTTGTGACTTAGAGGCATTCCTGACCGTCTTTGAGAGGGTGGCAGAGCAGAAGAAATTGCCTCCAGAGCAGAGGGCTGAGGTTTTGGCACCATATTTAACAGGCAAGCCGCAGAAGGCCTATTATGACTTGGCCTTGCAGGACGCAAAAGAGTATGCCAAATTAAAAATGGAGATCTTGGCGCGCTTGGGAGTGACTCTGTCAGGGTGCAACGGGTGCACCACTGGGCCTATTGCAGTGACAAACCTCCCCGATCCCAAATGTTCGACCTTCTACACCTGGTCCAAAAGTGGTTGCAACCTGAATCTTCCTCCCCTGCACAGATTGTGGAGAGGGTCGTTATAGACAGGTTCATACACTCTCTTCCGAGGTCGGTGCAATTCTGGGTTGCCCAGGGAGATCCCCATAATGCCGATGACTTGGTGGGGTTGGTGGAGAGGTACCAGGAAGTTGAGAGTTCCTTGGAGAAACAAGGGGTCGTAGCCTCTCCATACTGGGATTCCCTAAAGGGGGCAGACACCCAAAAGAGGGGATAAAGAGCCACACCTGGGGCGTGTCCTAGAGTTCAGGAGGGGTCTGAGTTGCTGCCCAAGGTCCTGCCCCATAATGTAGTATGTTGGAGATATCATGCCCCAGGTCACATAGCCGCCCGTTGCCCCATGACCAACGAGCCAATGGACTGCAGCGCAGGACGGCACTGCTCGTACTCTGAATATCCTGCCTGCAGTGCTGTTCCTCAACCAGATGAGGGACCGCAGGCATGCTCCATATCGGTGAATGTAGTGCAAGTGACTGCGCTGTTAGACTCGAGGAGTCTGGTAACCCTAGTTCGGGCCACAGTTCCTCATCAACTGGTTCCGGGGAAAAAGATTGGCGTCCGTTGTATCCATGGGGATGCTAAGGACTATCCTGTGGCCCACGTGGTCATAGATACAAACTGTGGCGCCGAGGCCCATGAGGTCGGTGCAGTCAAGGACCTGTTGCACCCGGTTATAATAGGGCGGGACTTTGCATTGTTTTGGGACTTGTGGGAGAAAGCGAGGAAGCCAGGTTGTCCGGACAACAACCAGGTCTCTCCAGAAGAAACCTCATCACATGCCGCAGCTGATAGTTTTCCTTTTTGTGTGCTTGTTGGGGATGAGGATGAGGCAGCATCCCCGGAGGCCAACATCCCTGAGCTGGAGGTGTCCGGGGGAAACTTTGGAACCGCCCAACTCAGAGACTTGACTTTAAAGGGGGTGTTTGATAATGTCACTGTCCTTAATGGTGTTGCTCAGGAGCGGCTGACACCCGATAGCCGCACTTTGAAGTAAATGGTGAGTTACTATATCGGGGCTCCAAGCTCAGAGGGGAGGTAATCGAGCAGTTACTGGTGCCAGGGCCGTACAGGCTGAGGGTATTATATATTGTTACACTCACGCCCGGACTGTTTGGCGTGAGCGTGGTTTGTGGTCTCACTGGGCCACGAACCGAGGAGTGCCTGGAGGGGCGTGACTAGGGGCCTCGCCAGATCCGACCACGGACACACGGCGGCTTAATTGACGACGTGGTCCGAGGAGGGATGAGGGAGGTGGCCCAGGTGCTACTCCAGGTCAGGCCCCGGTCACATAGCTGTTGACCCACACCGGGGAATGCAGGAATGGGCAGGTTTGGCTGGTATGCTGACAGGCGGGTACAGGCAGGCACAGCTGCTATACAGACAGGCGGGTACTGGCAGGTAGGTAAACAGGCTGGATAGAGACCAGTACAGACTGGGATACAGGAACAGAACCATAGGTGTGGAAGGGAAGCGGAACAGGGCAGAACAGAGCAGAGATGCAGGTGTGGACAGGAAGCGGAGCAGGGCAGAGCCACAGGTGCGAAAGGGAAGCGGAGCAGGGCAGAGCAGAGCCGCAGGTGCGGACAGGAAACGGAGCAGGGCAGAGCAGAGCCACAGGTGCAGACGAGAAGTGGAGCAGGGCAGAGTAGAGCCACAGGTGCAGACGGGAAGCGGAGCAGGGCAGAGGAGAGCGGAGCTGAGCCGCAGGTGCAGATGGGAAGCGGAGCAGAGCCACAGGTGCGGTCAGGCGTGAATGCCGCAGCAGCGGCCAGACAGGACAGGGCTCTGTTCACATGGAACAGATAGGGACGGGAAAACACTAAGATAGCTAGAACACAGGAGGTAGATTCGGAGGCAGGGAAATGGGAAAGCAGAGCCAGATACACACAAGGTACTTGCTATGAAGTAGCGAGTGGACACAGAACTCACAAAAAGAAGTACAGAGACCACAAATTGGAAGTTAAGATCTGGTTCAGACACTGCAGGAAAAGGGAAGGATTGGACATAGAGACCAACAGGTAATGGGCTAGGACACAGTTCAGACAGGAACTGACACAGGAATGAGATACAGGAATGAGCCTGGGCATTCAGCCCCCAGGGTGGCGGAAATAGACTAGAAGTCACAGATACAAGTAATGGGCATGGGTACTCAGCCCCCATGGTGGCAGAAATAGACTATAAGTCACAGGTACAGGTAAAGGGCCTGGGTACTCAGCCCCCAGGGAGGCAGAACAGGAAAGATACAGGACACAGGTACAGGCCTGGGTACTCAGCCCCCAGGGTGGCAGAAACAGGCAAGATTCAGGACAGGACCTGGCAACTCACAGTTGCACGGAGCACACTGTAAGAAAGTGTAGCTCAGGCACCTCCCACTGGGTGGAGGAGGTTTAAGTATCCAGTGACTCACAGCAATAAGCTGGGGATGCATTAGGACTGCGCACACTGTAACTTTAAGAATCAGGTAGTTCCAGCGCTGCCGCCCTAAGCCAGCAGACATGTGACAAGCACACAGCAAGTAGAGGAGCATAGTGTGCAACCTGGACTGGTAGGTAAGTTGGCGGTCTTGCATGGTGGGAGATGGTAAGCCATGCCAGCACGCCACCAGGGATGTTACAGATATGGCCCATACACATGTGTTAGGAGGTCATATGGGGGTAGAGAAAACCCAGGAAAGGATCCTCCAGAGGTTATATTGGCCTGGTTGTCATCGAGAAGTTGTAAATTTTTGTAGGTCATGTCCCACCTACCAGCTGACCTCCCCGGTGGCCCACTTAGTGCTGTTGCCAATCATTGAGGTGCCATTTGATCACATAGCAATTGATCTAGTGGGACCCCTGGTCAAGTCCACCAGAGGACATCAGTATATCATGGTGGTACTGGACTATGCTACGCGGTATCCGGAGGCCGTGCCACTATGTAACGCCTCTGCCAAATGTATAGCCCAGGAGTTGGTCCACATCTTCTCTAGAACAGGGTTGCCTAAGGAGATCCTCATGGACCAGGGGGCCCCATTTATGTCACGGGTGATGAGGGAGTTGTGCAAAACCATGCAAATCGCACAACTCAGGATCTCAGTCTACCACCCTCAGACAGATGGCTTAGTGGAGAGATTTAATAAAACCCTGAAGGCCATGTTAAAGAAGATCATAGAGAAAGACGACCGGGACTGGGACTGTCTACTGCCGTACCTTCTGTTCTCTATTAGAGAAGTCCCACAGGCCTCTATCGGGTTCTCCCCGTTTGAACTGTTGTATGGCCGACATCCCCGCGTACTCCTGGATGTGGCAAAGGAGACTTAGGAGGCGGAGTCTACACACTACAAGAGTGTAATCGAACATGTGGCCCAGATGCAAGAGAGGATTGCAGAGGTGATGCCCATTGTGAAAGAACACTTCCTCAAAGCACAAGAGGCACAGTCGAGAGTGTACAATAGATCAGAGAGGGTGAGACACTTCAACCCTAGGGATTGGGTACTAGTGCTGGTACCTACGATGGAGAGCAAGTTCCTGGCCAAGTGGCAGGGCCCCTATGAAGTGGTTGAAAAGGTTGGCGACGTCAACTATAGGGTCCACCAACCAGGAAAAAGGAAGCCTTACCAGGTGCACCACGTCAACCTCCTCAAGCCGAGGAGAGACAGAGAGAAGCTCCGTGTTTGATGGCAAAGTCTGAAACCAACGTGGAGGAAGTCAAGGTGGCAGAGTCGCTGTCACGTGTAGAGATGGGCGGTGTTTGACTCGAACTGCTCGCCAATCTCAAATTCGAGCTGTTTTGGGTGGTGTTCGAGTCGTTCGGCGAACTTGAACGATTTGCAAAAAATTCAGCTGTTCGAGGTTATGTTCGATAACTGTTCGTGCACCAAAAGCGTAACTGGATTTTTTCACAGTAATACTGTTAATTAGTGATGAGCGAGCATGCTTGCCACTGCTCGGTACTCGCCCGAGCATCTCAGTACTCGGAGCTCGCCGAGTACTTTCGAGATGCTCGGGCGGGAGCTCGGGTCCCCGTCCTGCATGTCTGGCGCTATTTAGAGCACAAATCATGGAGGGATTGTCTGCCACTCACTGTAATGCCACCGCCATGGTGGTTGTGGCATTACAGTGGTTGCCCAAATCGATGTAAACAGTGCTCACAGTGAAACATGAAAAGCTGGCAATTCAGCAGCGGCATACACCGGTACCAACAATTTAGAACAGAAAGAATAGAGCATCACACATAGATTAGATAGATAGAAACATATCAGTCACATATATAATAAGTACAGTGACAGTGTTGGTTACTGTACTTGTCATTTAGTGTTAAAATAAAGGATTTATTAAAAAAAAAATTGGCGTGGGGTTCCCGGTAATTTTAGTCTCTAGCGGAGGTTAAGCAGACGGCTGGGGCAGATGTTTGAAGCCTGGGAAGGGGGTAATACCCACGGAACTTCCCAGGCTACTAATATCAGCCCCCAGCTGAATACCTAGCCTTTACTAGCTATTAAAATGGGGGACCCCCCCAAAAAATGACGTGGGGTCCCCCCTATTTTAATAGCTAGCAAAGGCTAGGCAGACAGCTGGGGGCTGATATTAATAGCCCAGGAAGGGTGCCATGAATATTGGCCCCCTACCAGGCTAGAAACACCAGCCGTCAGCCACCCCTGAAATGGCGCATCCATAGGATGTGCCAATTCTGGCACTTAGCCTCGCTCTTCCCACTGCCCTTTACCGGTGGCAGTGGGGTAATAGGGTCGGGGTTGATGTCAGCTTATAATGCCAGCTGACATCAAGCCCAGGTTAGTAATGGAGAGGCGTCTATAAGACACCCCTATTACTAACCCCATAGTCAAAGTTAAAAAAAATACAAACACCCAGAATAAAGTCCTTTAATTGAAATAAAGACACATTCCTTTAATGTTCTAAATTAAACCCTACTTACCGTATCGCCCATTCCAGCTGAAGCCAACGATCTGCAATAAAAATAAAATAATAAACCAACTTCATCCTTACCTTTCCATGGTTCCCAGGACAGCTTCAGCTCTGCTACATTGACATGACAGGCTGGAGCGCAGCAGAATGCTGCCATTCAGCTTGCCATGCCGCAGACACTGAGAAGCTCCTCAGTGAAGCTCCTCAGTGTCTGGCTGTGATGGCATCCAGATGAGCCGAGTTCATGTCCAATGAACTCAGCTCACCTCATGCACGTCACTGACAGCGTCGGAGAATTCTCCTGTGCTCACCGCTTGAGCAGGAGAATTCTCTCACGCTGGGATGGCATTGAGATGACAGGCTGGATCGCAGCAGAGCGCTACCATCCAGCTTGTCATCCTTCAGAGACACTGCAGAGCGCAAGCATGCTTGCGCTCTGCAGTGTCTCTGAAGCGCTACCTGCAGTGTCTCTGAAGCACTGGATCGCAGCAGAACGCTGCCATCCAGCTTGTCATCCTTCAGAGACACTGCAGAGCGCTTGCTGATTTATCGGCTATTACTGCCCCTTCCATGCTTGCGCTCTGCATTGTCTCTGAAGGATGACAAGCTGGATGGTAGCGCTCTGCTGTGATCCAGTGCATCAGAGATACTGCAGGTAGCGCTTCAGAGACACTGCAGAGCGCAAGCATACCTGCACTCTGCAGTGTCATTGAAGGATGACAAGCTGGATGGTAGCGCACTGCTGCGATCCAGCCTGTCATCTCAATGCCATCCCAGCGTGGGAGAATTCTCCTGCTCAAGGGCTAGGTTACAGCACTTCATAGCACTTTTTGCCAGGCAGGTCTGTGCCAGTGCTGTGCAAGTCTTTTTCACAGCATTTCGCGAAATGTCGCTCAGCCAATCCTTTTGGGCCTGTAGCAGTGTCTGTTAGTCATTGGAGTAGCCAATCTGTGTTGCAAGCTACACTACCTGTGTATCTAATACCAATTTTTTACTGCATCTAACCAGCCAATCCTTTTGGGCCTGTAGCAGTGTCTGGTAGTCAGTGGAGTAGCCCATCTGAAGCAAGCTACACCACCTGTGTATCTAATAACAATTTTTTACTGCATCTAACCCAGTAAATCCTTTTGGGCATAGCAGCAGTGTCTCGTAGTCAGTGGAGTAGTCCACCTGTGAAGGAAGCTACACCGCCTGTGTATCTAATTCTAATTTTTTACTGCATTTAACCCAGGAAATCTTTTTGGGCCTAGTAGCAGTGTGTGGTAGTCAGTGGAGTAGCCCACCTGTGAAGGAAGCTACACCGCCTGTTTATCTAATTCTATTTTTTTACTGCATCTAACCCAGGAAATCCTTTTGGGCCTAGTAGCACTGTCTGGTAGTCAGTGAAGTAGCCCATCTGAAGCAAGCTACACCACCTGTGTATCTAATAATTTTTTACTGCATTTAACCCAGTAAATCCTTTTGGGCATAGTAGCAGTGTCTGTTAGTCATTGGAGTAGCCTATCTGTGTTGCAAGCTACACCACCTGTGTATCTAATACCAATTTTTTACTGCATCTAAGCCAGCCAATCCTTTTGGGCATAGTAGCAGTGTCTCGTAGTCAACGGAGTAGCCCATCTGTGAAGGAAGCTACACCGCCTGTGTATCTAATTCTAATTTTTTACTGCATCTAACCCAGTAAATCCTTTTGGGCATAGTAGCAGTGTCTCGTAGTCAGCGGAGTAGCCCACCTGTGAAGGAAGCTACACCGCCTGTTTAGCTAATTCTAATTTTTTACTGCATCTAACCCAGTAAATCCTTTTGGGCATAGTAGCAGTGTCTCGTAGTCAGCGGAGTAGCCCACCTGTGAAGGAAGCTACACCGCCTGTGTATCTAATTCTAATTTTTTACTGCATCTAACCCACGAAATCCTTTTGGGCCTAGTAGCAGTGTCTGGTAGTCAGTGGAGTAGCCCATCTGAAGCAAGCTACATCACCTGTGCTCTGGACACTTAATTTTTTCAAAGGAAACCCTTCGGGCCCCCGGGACACACAATCAAGAGCATCGGGGAGGCGCCCCAAGGTAAAGGGGCTGGTACTGGCGGTAGCACGCCTTGCGGAGGACCGCCAAGCTCGATCCTTATAAAAGATTTTTAACTGCAGCAGCTTTAGTGGACGCTACTGGAGCTGGAATTTTATTATAAATGTAAAAACACAAACTAGTACAAGTAACGAAAACAATTTCCAGCAATATAACCAATACATAACCAATGTATATACAAGGGACCCCACCTATTGACAACCACCATACAACCACAGCCTTTCCAAACATGCCTCAAACTTCCTCCAGACTTACACCTGATTCTGTTGTAAAAGAAACCAGAGATGCAGAAGCAAAATACATATAACAAAATATAAACCACATAAACCATATGAAATAACACACAACACTTAAATCATGAGTAACACATAATAAGACATAATAACACATACACTACCCCAACTCTCACTATACCCCCAACCTGAGCCGGCCTCTAAGTTCCGAAAAAGTCCTTCCGGACTTAGGGCGAACCCCGACAGTTTTGGGCCCGGGCCAGTCCAAGTTCATGCCTAACTCCCCTCAAAACCCCCACCCCACCTAACTAACCCCCAAAGTAAAAGAACAATAAGACAACAATAATAATAACAACAACAAGAACAAGAACAAAAATACCATCCGCACCGGTTCGGTGCTTGTAAACCCTTTTCATGATACCATTCTCAAAACAAAAAGCTACGGTGAAAACTTAGCCCACCATCAGGAGGCTTGGAGCAATCCAGAACTAAGGCACCTGGAAGGAGAAACCCCTCCAGAGACGGGAGGCCCCCGATGCACACAGCCTTTCATACTCCAAGGAGCGCACCTTCACCAGGTCACCAAGGATGTTGCTACATACCTCACCCACTGGGAGGATTTTACTGCCCGTCGACACTAAACACTGTGTATTCCATGTGAAAAACCTAACCACTAGGCTAACTAGAAAAAGAGTGCACTGGTCCCGTCCACCAAGGTCTCTGAACGCCCCATAGGCCCACTCAGCGTAGGAGATGCCCGCCAGCCTAGGCCAGCCAATGGAAGCGCTCACCCTGTTGCATACCTCTGCATTAAAGGGACACTGAAGCAGGAAGTGCTCCATGCTCTCAAGCGTGTCAGCACAACTCTCACGAGGACAATTCCTATCCTCGGAGTTCTTGTACTTCAAGTTGTCCCTCACATACAGTTTACCCTGAAATCAGCGCCAAGTCAAGTCCCAATACTTCGCAGGCATCCGTTTTGAATTTAAAAGACGCAACCCCACCTCCAGCTCCCGACTTGGGCAGTCCCTGAGGGCCAGTGGCTTTTGAAAATGGGTCTATAAGATCCTCTCCTCGAGAAGTTTCCTCGTGAGAGTCCTCACCTCCCACACTCCCAAACCCCACCGGCGTATTACTTTCAAAACCAGGGTAACATATGCCGGGAGATGCCCGTGCGGTGTGTGAAGATCCTTCACACGCCCTCCTGTCTCCCATTCCTGGAAGAAGGACTGCAACTATCCCCTACAGGAGAATACCCACAGAGGAGCCCTCTCTTTCCAGAGGTTTGATACATTTAGCTTAAGAAAGGTGCAAACCAAGAACACCACGGGGTTGACCATATTCAACCCCCCTAGTCTCCTTGTATGGTAAGTAACCTCCCGCTTGACTAGGTTCAGCCTGTTTCCCCATAGCAGTTGGAAAAACAGGCTGTAGACCCGCATCCAGAGAGGCTCTGGCAAAATACAAACGCTACCTAGATACATTAACAATGGGAGCAGGAAACCTTTGCACAAGCTCACCCTTTCCCTCAGGGTCAAAGACCAACCCTTCCACTGGTCCACTCTCTGGGCGGCAGTTTTAAGTCTACCTTCTCAGTTTTTGGTTGGGTAATCACCCTGGCCAAATTCAACGCCTAGGATCTTGGCATACTCTTGGGGCTCTGGGAGGGTGTCCCGGAGATCAAACCTGGGATCTCCTCCCCCCAGCCAGAGACTCCCGCACTTGCTCCGATTGACCATGGAACCTCACCTCAGACATCACTGCCCGCACCTCCTCTTCCGAGGAGACAAAAACAGAGACATCATCAGCATAGGCCACTACCTTCAGGGCGGCCTCCCGTTCGCCCGCCTGGTCCATCCTCATCCCCACTATTGGTCCATGATCCACCCTCCTTATGAAGGGATCAATCGCGAACACATACAGCAGGGGACTGAGAGGACATCCCCGACGAACGCCGGACACTCTCCGCCCCTCTGTACAATGTCTTCAGCCAGTCCACAAACCTCCCTGGCAGACCATACCTCAGAAGAGCGGACCACAGGTACTAGTGAGCTACCCGGTCAAAGGATTTTGCCTGATCCAAGGACAGCAGATACCCCTTCCAGAGGCCAGCCCTACCGTGCTCCACAGCCTTCTGGACACCAAGAACAGCACTAAAAGTTCTACGGCCAGTGCTGGGACTTCGAAAGGAGCTGTGGCGCAAACTTCACCAACTGTTAAAGAGTACTTTAGCCAAAACCTTCCTGTCCACATTAAGAAGCGCTATGGGCCTCCAGTTGTCAATGTGCGACGGATCCTTCCCCTTAGAAAGAACGATCAAAGGTGACCTCCTCATTGATCTCGGAAGAGTGCCCGAGGAGAGACACTCATTAAAAACCTGAGTCAATAAGGGGACCAAAAGGTCCTTAAAGGTCTTGTAGAACTCCGACGTTAAGCCATCCGGACCTGGCGATTTTTTGAGCTGGAGCCCGTCAATCGCCAGTCTAACTTCCTCTTCTTTGATCTCATCCACCAAGACATCGAGCGAGGTGTCTACCCCTGATTCAGGAATGGCCTCAGCCAGGGAAGCCGATGTCTTATTTCGATCCAGCTCCTTCCTCCCCAAGAGACGTGAGTAAAAGGATCTGATGACCTCCAAGATCCCTGATCTGGACCTGGTCAGGGAACCTGTACTGTCCCTCAGACCCGCCACTATCTTACTACTCACTGATAACTTGCCCTGGGTCGACCCCCCCCACCAGAGGCCCGGTTTCCCCGACCCCCGATGTTGAGGGCCTGGCGCCCCCTTTAGCCCCGACATCCTTGTCCGCAACCCCCAGCACCAGACCCCCCCCCATCTGAAGACAAGGGAGACTCGCTTAGGGCCTGGTACTGGTTGGAGAGCTTCACTAGAGGAAGGGAGGAAGAGCCTTCCTTTGGCACCTGGCCCCGGGTGGCCTTCTCCTTCGAGTTACCCTTCTTCCTCACCCTTTTCTTCCCCCTCTTCTTTTGCTTTTGCCACTCTTTATTCCCCCGCTCATCCACACCTTCACTGGATGAGGATAAGGGAGCGGTGGCCCCATCCTCCCTGACCATCCTCCTGACCTCTTTGTCTATCTCACTGTCCGGGACCTCAGCTGCAAGCTCCCTCGAACTAGGGACCAGAGGTAGGGACATAACTCTCCACCACTCTCCTCTGACACTGCTCTTTCGCTCCCGCCTCAGGGGGAGGTCTGCTCCTCACCGCTCCCTTACTTCCTATGCCGCTAGTCCCTTCACCGGCTGGTCTGGTCCTCGCCTCCTCCCTACTAGCACCTCCCGGATTCAGGCCAACATTGGCATAGGAGCGTGGACAGCGACTAAACTGGTGTACCAAGACACCACACATGTTACACCGAATGTCCCTACAGGTTGTGGCCAAATGACCCACCCCTCCACACATCGCACACTTCTCCACCTTGCACCCCACGCTGAAGTGAGAGGGGCGGCCGCACCTGTGGCACAACTTCGGCTGCCCCTGGTAAAAGATCAGGATTTGGTCCCTTCCCAAAAATGTTGAAGTGGGAATGTGGGTAACCGAGTAACCCGGGATCTTCAGTTTTACCATAAAGGTCAAGGCCCCTGACCAGATACCATGCTTGTCCAGATTCTTTTTGGGAATCTGGACCACCTCCCCATACCTGCTCAGCCAGGTCATAATGTCGATCTCAGAAAGTGACTCGTTACTGGTGAGCATGGTCACTTTCTTCACTGAGTTTTGGCAAGAGATAGCCTGGACTATAAACTCTCGCCATTCAGGGCAAATCCGAGCCAGCTCATACTGAGACCAGAAGAGCTCACAAAGCTGACGTCGAAAAAGGTAGCACCATATGGGTGAATCAGGGCATAGATTTCATCAGCCCTGAAGCCCATCCCCAGGAAAAGCTCCACCACCTTGTCCCTAGAGGGGCACGCTTCATTGCCTTCCCACCGGAGATGGACCACATTCCTATGGACGCCACCCTGCCCTGCTGTCGGCAGAGACCACCTAACGTTCTCTGCCCCTAACTCTCGGAAGGCGGACAGACCATGTCGGTCTATCCAGAATGATAAATTTACCTCCCTACCCTCCACTGTAATGGACTGCTCTTCCCTCTTCAGGGCATCCAGAAGATGCGATTGCAAGTAACCCTGCCCAGCGTCCCCTGACAAGGACCCTCCACTACCCGCAGCAGTGGACCAGCGGCCGCCGCAAAGGTGCGGACATGCGAACCACCCTCTAACGAGGCCCCCAATGAACTGGGATTCCTTGGCCTCACACTTGGCCCCTCATTCACACTCAAACTCTGCCTCACAGCCTCACCTACCGCCCCTGCACCACTACCATCACCACCAGCCTTACCACTCACCACTTCCATACCTGCATCCTCACCTACATCCTCACCTCCTTCATGTACCCCATTCATCCCCACCTCATGCACCTCATCCATGCCAGCCAGAACAGGTGGGGTACTAATGGCTTTACCCAAGGTCCCGGCATCACTGGGGGGGGGTTTCAGGACACTCACCACATCCGCAGCATTGTCCTTACACCCCTTCTCCCCCTCTGCCACCTTCTACCACTGGGTATCACAGGGGCCGGGATTTTGGGTGCCGGGTTTTAACAACCTCACAGGTGCAGACTACCCGGCCGGTTTACCCTCGGCACCCTTGTCCCCAGCATGGGGCCCCTCAACCCTCTGGCCAGATACGGAAGCAGTGGCTCTCTCCTCCCCCACCATCCTCCGGACCTCGGCCAAGATCTCTGAAAAAGCCGCTCTAGCTCCACCGCCACAACCCCCACCTCCCTCTGCCCGAGACCCAGAGGCCATAGGAGACAGAGACGGGAACTCCACCACACTGAATATGTCTGGTGCCACGGCCAGCGATGACCCTTTGCCATCCCTACTGTCCTCCATAGGGATCGCCACACCATCACCACTCACCTTACATTTGCCTTTACTCTCCCCAACGGACGTGGGCCATGGATCAACTTCATGATCCGGGCACCCTTGACCGGCGGGGGTTACACAGGAGACGGCAGCAGCATCAGTATCATCATTAAACACGTAACGCATACTCACCATCTTCTGTGCCTTCTTCTTGCGCCCCTTCTTCTCCTTTCTGGGTCCCGGATCTTCATCCCCGAAACAAAAATGCTGGAGGTTCACCAGGGACTCCAGCAACCGGATGGCCACCATGAGACCCCGGACCCCGAAGACGCCTCCATGTCCTCCTCCTCTGATGTGCTGTAGGCAGGCAGCGCCACCTGCTCAGGACGCAGACCAGAAGATTTAGGAGGCTCCCCGGTAACGCTGGCAGTCTACTCGACCGGGGTTACTGCCACCTCCTGGGACACTGTTCTTGGATCCGCCTCTGTCTTCCCTGCTGTCTTTCCTGCTGTCTTCCCTGCTGCCTCCTTCCCAGCCACAGGTTTCTTCTGGGCAACTCCAGGTGCTGCGGTGGGCAGGACGAGGGGCAGGGCACCGGCACAAGGCTTGCTGAGCCTTGTGGTACTATAAATATTGCTAGCTGCTTTTACTTTCATGTCCCTCCTGCCTCCCTCCTTCCCTCCTCCCACAGACTGTACAGAGGCAGCGCCGAGAGCTGCAGTGGGCGGGACTAGGGGCGGGCCGGCAGAACGGGAACCGCTGGGCTCTGCAGTTCCACTCGTGGCTCTCATGGTGGTCGCGCTGAGCACCGAGGTGGGCGGGGCAAGGGGCAGGCCGACAGACCGGGGACCGCTGGGCTCTGCAGTTCCATGTGTGTCTCTCATGGTGGCCGCGCCGATGTGGGTGGGGCTAGGGGTGGGCCGGCAGACCGGGGGCCGGCAGACCGGGGGCCGCTGGGTTCTGCAGTTCCATGTTTGTCTCTCATGGTGGCCGCGCCGAGTGCCGAGGTGGGCGGGGCAAGGGGTGGGCCGCCGGACCTTCCTGCGGCTTTCACAGTGCTGCGCCGAGCTCCAAGGTGGGCGGGGCAAGGGGCGGAGCCCCGGACCGCGATCCCCCGGCCTCTGTGCCCGCATCCACACTATCCTCTGCTCTCACTAACAGCGCGCCTCTTCCTCCACCCCCTACCTTCTCCTCCTCCATGGCTGAGGCAAACCCTGGGGCAGCACCCAGCGCTGCAGTGGGCGGGACAGGGGGCGGGGCTCCAGACAAATGTTCCTTTCCAGGCTCCTGGCTGCCATGCATAGTCCTGGGCGTGCCTTCACTGGCCGGCAGGCCCCCTTCATATGCCCCCCTTCCTTGCTGCGTGGTTAACCCCTCCTGGCCCGAGAACCGCTGATCGTTAGAGAATTTCTCAAGAAAGGGACCAGCAGCCCTCTCTATTTCCGCCTGCCTCTGCTCCACCTCGGCAATCCTATCCTTGACCCTCTGGATTTGCGTGGCGATTGCCGGGCGCTTCCTCTGGGCTGCTGAATTATATAGCGCCTTGGCCTGCCGCAGCTCCATAAGGAGTTTCGCCAGTGCCACCTTCCCCTTCTCATGGCACCGCAGCATCTCCACCACCCACTGGGAGAAAGCGTCCGTTGACTCATCCGGGCCCCGCTTGGCCCATGGGGCACTCCCCTTGCCTCCCTTGGGCTTGCCAGTCCCCTTGTTAGCCGATGCCGAAATGCTCACCATAGCCGCTTCACGCTGGGACAGCCTCCCAGACCTCCTCACAGAGTCCTCCGATGGATCCATATTCAGTCCTCCGACCCCACCCGGCCCAGACCGGGAGGGCCGGAGCCTGGGGATGCCCCTCGACACCCCTGCCTCAGTTCTGGGAAAATGAAGAGGCAAGGGTCGGGCTTAGAAAAAAGTCCTAGTTGGAGCTTCCCAGGAGCTCCTCCACACAGCTCTCACTCAGCTAGGAACACAGGCCACACCTCCTCCACTTACTGCTACCGTGGCTGCTGACAGCAGACTTGTCCTCCAATAGATCCTTGTAAAAGGATTTAAAGTGTACTCATTCAAATTACAGAGCCAATTTAAATAACAGAGCTTAGACCTGCCTCCACCGTGGGGGGTCTCGACCCACCAGCGGGCAGGCACCAGCATTGGGAGAGGGGGGCTGGCCGTCAGGGTCCACCGCGGTTCTGGCACAAACCCGGCGACACGGAGGTCGCACGGGCAGGAACGGCCTGGCCGTGTTGACTTCACACTCCAGCGTAGTCCCTCTGCTTGTTCGCGCCCGCAACCTCAAAGGGATGCGCAAGCGGCTTTTCTTCCCAGGGCTGTTCCCCACCCAGCAGGAACATGGGGGAGCTCAGGTTGGCCTTCCACCGTACTCCCTTACCTCCCTTGCCCTTTTTCCTTCTTCCATTCTCCATCTAACCCCTCGCCTCTGTGGTGTCTGCTCTCCCTCCAGCTCTCTCCTTCTCACAGGTGGACTATCGTGTGTATTCACACTGTGGCGAATCTTTTGGGCCCAGGCATAAGAAGTCATTGAGGTAATGGATAATATGTGCCCCCTTAGAAACGTCCATGATGATCCATTCGAGGAAGCAACTAAACGCCTCAAATAGTGAGCAGGATATGGAGCACCCCATGGGCAAACAGCTATCTATATAGTATGATCTTTCCCAGAAGCAGCCCAATAGGCGGACACTATTCGGAGGCACAGGTAGTAAGTAACCGGAACACTCCCTCAATGTCTGTTTTGGCCATTATGGTGCCCCTTCCCAACTTCTTGACCCGCCTGATTGCCTTGTCAAAGGAGGTACAGTATATACTACTGTACTTGGTTCCGCGTCGATGTTGTCGTTTACTGACCTGCCCCTTGGATATGACAAATGGTGGATTAGTCCGAATGCATTGGGTTCAGTTTTTGGCACGACTCCCAACGGGGATACCACTACGTCTTGTAAGGAAAGTGTTCTGAATAGAATCGCCATTCTACCTAAAGATATTTCTTTTTTTAATTTTCTTGTCACGACTAGTGTTGAGCCACCCCCGTAGTGTTCGGGTTCGGTTCGGTTCGTCGAACACCGGGATGTTCGAGGAACTGTTCGTCGAACTGTTCGTCGAACACCTTAGAACACCGTCGAACACCATTAAAACCAATGGCAGGCAAACAAAAACACATAGGAACACATAGAAAATACCTTCAAAGGTGTCCAAAAGCTGACAAACTGCTCAGAAGACGCTTTCTTTAAAAAAGCCGGCCGGCAATTCAGCAGCGGCATACACCGGTACCCGACAATTTAGACATGAAGGAATAGAGCATCACACATAGATTAGATAGATAGAAACATGTCAGTCACATATATATGAAGTACAGTGACAGTGTTGCTTACTGTACTTGTCATTTAGTGTAAAGGATTTATTAAAAAATATAATAGTGTTTTCGTGCACCGTCTCTTTAAAAAAGCCGGCCGGCAATTCAGCAGCGGTACCCGACAATTTATAACAGACAGAATAGAGCTTCACACATAGATTAGATAGATAGAAACATGTCAGTCACATATATATGAAGTACTGTGACAGTGTTGCTTACTGTACTTGTCATTTACTGCAAAGGATTTATTAAAAAAAATAATAGTGTTTTCATGCACCGTCTCTTTAAAAAAGCCGGCCGGCAATTCAACATCTGTACCCGACAATTTAGAACAGAAAGAATAGAGCTTCACACATAGATTAGATAGATAGAAACATGTCAGTCACATATATAATAAGTACAGTGATAGTGTTGATTACTGTACTTGTCATTTAGTATTAAAATAAAGGATTTATTATTAAAAAAAATTGGCGTGGGGTTTCCCGTAATTTTAGTCTCTAGCGGAGGTTAAGCAGACGGCTGGGGCAGATGTTTGAAACCTGGAAAGGGGGTAATACCCACGGAGCTTCCCAGGCTACTAATATCAGCCCCCAGCTGAATACCTAGCCTTTACTAGCTATTAAAATGGAGGACCCCCCCAAAAAAAATGACGTGGGGTCCCCCCTAATTTAATAGCTAGCAAAGGCTAGGCAGACAGCTGGGGGCTGATATTAATAGCCCAGGAAGGGAGCCATGAATATTGGCCCCCTCCCAGGCTAGAAACACCAGCCGTCAGCCGCCCCAGAAATGGCGCATCCATAGGATGCGCCAGAAGATGACCTCATGCACGTCACTGACAGCGTGGGAGAATTCTCACGCTGAAGTGCTGAGTGCAGGAGAATTCTCCCACGCTGTCAGTGACGTGCATGAGGTGCGCCGAGTTCATTGGACATGAACTTGTCTCATCTTTATGCCGTCACAGCCAGACACTGCAGAGCGCAAGCAAGCCTGCGCTTCTCAGTGTCTGCGGGATGACAGGCTGGATGGCAGCGTTCTGCTGCGGTCCAGCCTGTTATCTCGATGTAGCAGAGCTGAAGCTGTCGTGGGAACCATGGAAAGGTAAGGATGAGGTTGCTTTATTATTTTTCTTTTATTGCAGGAGATCGTTGGCTTCAGCTGGAATGGGCGTGACGGTAAGTATGGTTTAATTTAGAACAATAAAGGAATGTGTCTTTATTTCAATTAAAGGACTTTATTCTGGGTGTTTGTGTTTTTTTTTAACTTTGACTATGGGGTTAGTAATGGGGGTGTCTTATAGACGCCTCTCCATTACTAACCTGGGCTTAATGTCAGCTGGCATTATAAGCTGACATCAACCCCAACCCTATTACCCCCTGCCACCGCACCAGGGCAGCGTGGAAGAGCGAGGCTAAGTGCCAGAATTGGCGCATCCTATGGATGCGCCATTTCTGGGGCGGCTGACGGCTGGTGTTTCTAGCCTGGGAGGGGGCCAATATTCATGGCACCCTTCCTGGGCTATTAATATCAGCCCCCAGCTGTCTGTCTAGCCTTTGCTAGCTATTAAATTAGGGGGGACCCCACGTCATTTTTTTTGGGGGGGTCCTCCATTTTAATAGCTAGTAAAGGCTAGGTATTCAGCTGGGGGCTGATATTAGTAGCCTGGGAAGCTCCGTGGGTATTACCCCCTTCCCAGGCTTCAAACATCTGCCCCAGCTGTCTGCTTAACCTCCGCTAGAGACTAAAATTACGGGGAACCCCACGCCAATTTTTTTTAATAATAAATCCTTTATTTTAATACTAAATGACAAGTACAGTAACCAACACTGTCACTGTACTTATTATATATGTGACTGACATATTTCTATCTATCTAATCTATGTGTGAAGCTCTATTCTGTCTGTTATAAATTGTCGGGTACAGATGCTGAATTGCCGGCCGGCTTTTTTAAAGAGACGGTGCATGAAAACACTATTATTTTTTTAATAAATCCTTTGCAGTAAATGACAAGTACAGTAAGCAACACTGTCACAGTACTTCATATATATGTGACTGACATGTTTCTATCTACCTAATCTATGTGTGATTCTCTATTCTTTCTGTTATAAATTGTCGGGTACAGATGCTGAATTGCCGGCCGGCTTTTTTAAAGAGACGGTGCATGAAAACACTATTATTTTTTTTAATAAATCCTTTGCAGTAAATGACAAGTACAGTAAGCAACACTGTCACTGTACTTCATATATATGTGACTGACATGTTTCTATCTATCTAATCTATGTGTGAAGCTCTATTCTGTCTGTTATAAATTGTCGGGTACCGCTGCTGAATTGCCGGCCGGCTTTTTTAAAGAGACGGTGCACGAAAACACTATTATATTTTTTAATAAATCCTTTACACTAAATGACAAGTACAGTAAGCAACACTGTCACTGTACTTCGTATATATGTGGCTGACATGTTTCTATCTATCTAATCTATGTGTGATTCTCTATTCTTTCTGTTATAAATTGTCGGGTACAGATGCTGAATTGCCAGCCGGCTTTTTTAAAGAGACGGTGCATGAAAACACTATTATTTTTTTTGATAAATCCTTTACACTAAATGACAAGTACAGTAAGCAACACTGTCACAGTACTTCATATATATGTGACTGACATGTTTCTATCTATCTAATCTATGTGTGAAGCTCTATTCTTTCGGTTCTAAATTGTCGGGTACCGGTGTATGCCGCTGCTGAATTGCCGACTTTTCATGTTTCACTGTGAGCACTGTTCCCATCGATTTGGGCAATCACTGTAATGCCACAACCACCATGGCTGTGGCATTACAGTGAGTGGCAGACAATCCCTGCATGATTGGTGCTCTAAATAGAGCCGGACATGCAGGACACGCTTTTGGTGCACGAACAGTTATCGAACATAACCTCGAACAGCCGAATTTTTAGCAAATCGTTCGGGTTCGTCGAACAACTCGAACACCAGCCAAAACAGCTCGAATTTGAGATTGGCGAACAGTTCTAGTCGAACACCGCTCATCTCTAGTCACGACGTCTGGGTGTTGGTAGGCTGATTTTTAGTGTTGAGCCACCCCCGTAGTGTTCGAGTTCGGTTCGGTTCGTCGAACACCCGTGTGTTCGCCGAACTGTTCGTCGAACTGTTCGTCGAACACCTTCGAACACCGTTAAAACCAATGGCAGGCAAACAAAAACACATAGAAACACATAGAAAACACCTTCAAAGGTGTTCAAAAGCTGACAAACTGCTCAGAAGACACAACTAACACATGGAAAAGTGACAAGTACATATAGTCATGCGAAAATAAAAGAGGTGGAGGAGTAAAAGGAGGGGGAGACACAGATATAGGCATGTCATGCCCTTCTAAAATCCAAAAAGTGAGAAGCCGACACGGCCAGTCCGCTCCTGCCCGTGCCACCTCCGTGTCGCCGGGTTTGTGCCAGAGCCGCGGTGAACCCTGATGGCCAGCCCCCCTCTCCCAATACTGGTGCCTGTCCGCTGGTGGGTCGAGCGAGCCCCCCTGTGGTGGAGGCAGCTCTAAGCTTTTTAATTTAAATTGTCTCTCTAATTTGAATGAATACACTTTAAATCCATTTACAAGGATCTATTGGAGGGCAAGTCTCATGCCAGCAGCCGCGTAATTCCAGCTCCAGTAGCATCCACTAAAGCTGCTGCAGTTAAAAAGCTTTTATAAGGATCGAGCTCGGCTGTCCACCGCAAGGCATCCTACTGCCAGTCCCAGCCCCTATGCCTTGGGGTGCCTCCTGATGCTCTTCACTGAGTATCCCATGGTCCCGAAGCATTTCCTTTGAAAAAATTAAGTGTCTAAACTACAGGTGGTGTAGCTTGCTTAACAGCCGGGATAATCCGCTGACTAGCAGACACTGCTACTAGGCACAAAGTATTTCCTGGGCTAGATGCAGTTAAAAATTTGTAATTAGATACTCTCGTTGGATGCTGAGAAAGCATTCCATAGAGTCTCCTGGCACGCCATATATGATTCTCTTAAAAAGCTTGGGGTAGGGGTCTAGGGGACCCTTTTATAGCCAAAATCACGGCCCTGTATCGCAATACGTCACCTAGGCTGAAGATAAATGGAACTGTAGCACCCTGAGGGCTCGGTTGCTACAGACGTATTGCACCTCACCCAGAGGTGTGATATCTCACTCTCAGGTAAGGATGGAGTGTGGATCAGGACCCGACACCTGCATGCATTACACCACATTGCCGTGGGGCAGGGCGACCAATATGCCCCTGAGATGGGCACGACAGTCCCTGTCCCTGGCTGGAGTGGGGGGAGGGAACACTGAGGAAGGGGAACCCTGTAGTGCAGGAGCAGGGAGGAAGCAGTTCCTGGGTGCATTGAGAAGGGAGTATAAAAGGTGGGCACCATCTTAGTTCAGTGCAGAGAAGTCTGAGCAGAAGTGGCAGGGAGCAGGGGCTCTGCATGAGCTCTGGAGGCGGGCCTAGTAACAGAGGCCCAGGCCTGAAAGAGGGAGAAGGAAGGAAGAGGAGCGGAGAAGGCTCCAGGAACGAGGAATGAAGGGATCCCAGGGGTGCGGACGGGCGAGTCGCCACCGCACGCCCGAATCCACCTGCGTGGAGGGATCAGGCCAAAGGGGGAGACCGGTCCCCGAACTAGTGGAGGCAGGAAACGACCCTCAGCTAGAAACCGGAGGCTCTGACATTTTATGTGGCGCAGCCCCTCGCTACACCCGCTAGGAAGGCACTACATGGGGTCAGGGAAACTGGCGCCAAGTTTACCAAGAGGAGGCCCGAGGCAGCCGGACAGAAGTGTTGGTAAGAAAGGCCAGACAAAGGACACACAAAGGGGGTCCTGTGAAGTGCTCCAAAGTTATCTGGGAGTTGTCTGAGCCCCTCACCTGGTGAGCATAGTACGACGTGGGCAGCCGTTACCTGCAGACGTGGTCTGGATAATAAGAACTGTGAGTAAAGGCCCTGGACTGCATCACTGACTCCGTGTCGTTACTGCTGCTGCCCTGCACCATCACCCCCATCCTCCGCATACACTGCCCTGAGGCTATACTCCTCCCGTGGGGAGTTATGCTACGCTCTGCTGCACCCACAACACCAGCCTCAGCGGTCTGCCCTGTAGCGGCGGTTCACTCTGACCGCAATCCACGGGTGGCGTAGTCGGACATTTAAACATCAAAACCACATAAATAGTTCCGCCACTGGTTTGACCGCCCTGAGCCACGGAACCGGGTCGCCGCCACGAAGACTACAACCACCAGCATCCACAAAAAAGGGTCCGGCTCCGGGTGTCCCAAGGCCCAGGGGGTGCGTCAGAACATTTTCATCACCTTTCACAATCACCAATGGGACAAGGCAGGGATGTCCTCTGTCCCCTCTCTTATACATCCTAGTGACGGAGCACCTGCTCTCATCAATTCGCCATAACCCCAATATTAGGTGGATTGAGGTGGGAGGCACCGAGTACAAGTGCTCTCTATTTGCTGATGATGTCCTAGTATATATCACTCAATCACATATATCCATCCATGCTGTTATGGCTGAAATAGATCACTTTGTTACATGGTCAAATTTTAAAATCAATGCAGCGAAGTCTGAGGCCCTCGATGTCTCCCTCCCCAAATCCATATAGGATTCCATCCAGTCCAACTTTCCCTTTGCCTGGCCCTCACAGGGTATCAAATACTTAGGAATTCCTATTCATAGAGACCTCTCCCATCTATGTTATCTTAATTTTGGGCCCTTTATTGAACAATTCCATACAGACCACGGTTGGCAAGTTAGAACTGTAAGATTCACTACGTGAACCGCTGGTGTTTTGTGGAAAAGCACATGTACACCGCGTTCCAAATTATTATGCAAAAAGTGTTTAGGAGTGATAAGGGAAGAATTTGTTTGTTTGTCAGTTAAACTCATTGATGGTGATGTGTGTCAGGGCTCTTTATATCACTGTAAGCAATTGCAGACACCTGTGCTAATTAGTTTGTCAGGTGTGTCCAATGAAAGGCAAGACTACTTAAGAAGGCTCTCTCACATTATTAAGCAGCCTACATTTTCTGCCAAAATGGGAAAGAAAAAGGATGTGTCGGCTGCTGAGAAGCAACAAATTGTGGAGTGTTTAGGTCAAGGCATGACTACAATCAACATTGTGCGATGATCAGGATGAAGTGTCTTGGCAATCAAGAAGTATGTAGCTGATTCACAGTACACACGTGTGCGTGCTGATAAGGGCAAATTGAGGACTCTTTCCTACAGGCAATTACGTCAGGTTGAAAGAGCAGCGGCAAAAAAGCCTTGTCATAGCGGCAGACAAGTTTTTGAAGCTGCTTGTGCCTCCAACGTCCCCCGAACAACAAGATGCAGGGTCCTTCAGAGGTTTGCAGCTGTGCATACGCCATCCTGTCGACCTCCTCTATCCACTTCACACAAGCAGAAACGGCTCCAGTGGGCCAAACATTACATGAAGACTGATTTCAAAACTGTTTTGTTCACGGATGAGTGCCGTGCAGCGCTCGATGGTCCAGATGGATGGAGTGGAGGATGGCTGGTTGATGGACACCCCACGCAAACACGGCTACAGCGAGAACAAGGAGGAGGTGGAGTAATGTTTTGGGCTGGAATCATGGGGAGAGAGATTGTCGGCCCCTTTAGGATCCCTGAAGGCGCTAAAGATGAACTCCATAATGTATGTGGATTTTCTCAAACAGCACTTCCTGCCATGGTTCAAGAAGAAGAACCGTGTATTTCACAGCAAGATCATTTTTCTGCATGATAATGCACCATCTCATGCTGCACATAAAACATCTGCATCTCTGGCTGATATGGGCATAAAAGGGGACAAACTTATGGTGTGACCCCCATGCTCCCCTGACCTCTACCCCATTCAGAACCTTTGGAGCATCATTAAAAGGAGTGTCTATGATGGCGGGAGGCAGTTCACATCTAAGCAACAGCTCTGGGAGGGTATTCTGTCCTCATGCAAAACAATTGAAGCAGAAACCATCCAAAACCTGACAAATTCAATGGACGAGAGAGTTCAGAAGCTCCTTTCGAACAAGGGGTCCTATGTGAAAATGTAACATCACCTAGAATAAAGTTTTGAGTTGAAAACTGTTTGATTTCAGTTTCTAACAACCTGCTAATGCTTATAATTTCAAAAATGACCATTTTTTTGGTCTTTATTAAAATGAAAAGGTTGATCGAAAAGTTTGGGGGATCTAAGAGTGTGGCAACCCAGTAGTTATGATTACTTCGAATTCTGACAATATGAGGGTCATGCTGCAGGTAGTGCAGCAAGAAGGCACTTATGTGTCTTGCGCATCTCGGAGCCCCAAAATTATTTTCCGGGCTAGATGCAGCTAAAAATTATTTTTAATTTTAAATCTGGTGGAGCTTATTATAGATGGCCTAATAGGATCAGTGCTGCACACTGCTACAAAGCCCAAATTATTTTCCAGTCAAGATACAGATAAACATGATTAGTAATTTGAAAGCTTAAAACGTTTGGTAGGGTGATTTTAACCAATCATCAAGCTTTTACTCTCCCCAGGATGACACAGGGGTAGAAAAGTCGTTTCGGATCCATGATTTGTTCATCTTTATGAACGTGAGTCTGTCTACATTATCAGTGGAGAGCCGCGTGCGCTTATCTGTCAGCACACCACCAGCAGCGCTGAACACACGTTCAGACAGAACGCTGGCTGCGGGGCATGACAAGATCTCCAAGGCGTAAGTGGCTAGCTCCGGCCATTTATCCAGATTGGAAGCCCAAAAAGAGCAAGGGTCCAGTGACACAGTCGTGGCTTCAATGTTTACTTGGAGATACTCCTGTACCATCGTCTCTAGGCGTTGACTATGTGTCAGACTTCTTGTCTCCTGTGGCCTTGCAAAGGATGGGCTAAAAAAGTGGTGAAATGATTCCGCAAAATTGATGTTACCAGCAGATACTGTGGTTCTGTTACGGTTTGAGTGCTGAACACTTGACGCTCCCACGGTTGGCAAGTTGGAACTGTGAGATTCACTACGTGCACCACTGGTATTTTGTGGAAAAGCACATGTAAGATTCTGCAACAGTCTCTGCTGATACTCCTGCATGCGTGCATCCCTTTCTATGGCAGGAATAATTTCTGCAAATTTACTTTTGTACCGGGGATCTAACAGTGTGGCAACCCAGTAGTCAGGATTATTTCTAATTCTCACAATTCGAGGGTCATGTTGCAGGTAGTGCAGCAAGAAGGCACTCATGTGTGTTGCGCATCCAGGAGCACCAAGTCCCTGTTGTGTTGGTGGCGAGGTAACAATCATGCTTCCTTCCTCTGTCCTCTCCCCCCAACCTCGCACAACAGAAATGTGATCAAGGTCTCCCTCATCTGGTGAGTCTTCCATCAGTTCGTCCTCCACTTCTTCCTGGGCTCCTGCACCTTCCTCACTAGTTTGGCTGCTACCATGCGCCCTGGTAAAACCATCTCCCCCACCCTCACATGCCTGCCGCCTTGGTGATGCCGACCTTCTGGACCTTGCAGATGTTAGCCCTTCCGCATACAACTCCTCCTCCTCTACTTCCTCCACCTCCTCTTGTGCCACCACCTGACTCCGAATTCTGTTTAACATGTGCTCCAGCATGTAAATCACCGGAATAGTCATGCTGATAATGGCATCGTCAGCACTAAACATCTTCGTCGCCATTTCAAAACTGTGCAGAAGGGTGCATAGGTCCCTGATCTGAGACCACTCCTCCAGCGTGATTTGCCCCACCTCTGAATCTCGTTGGCCCAGGCTATACGTCAGAACGTATTGCACCAGGGCTTGTCGGTGCTGCCACAGTCGCTGCAACATGTGCAGAGTTGAATTCCACCGGGTAGGCACATCGCATTTTAGCCGGTGAAGTGGCAGGCCCAACGACTTCTGTAGAGATGTAAGTCGCTGAGCTGCGGGATGCGAACGGCGGAAGTGAGCACACAGCGACCGTGCCCTCTGCAGAAGGCCATCTAGTCTGGGATAGTGGGCTAAAAATTGCTGGACAACCAGGTTCAACACGTGAGCCATACAAGGCACGTGTGTGACATTGCCCCGGCGAAGGGCCGCACCCAGGTTTGCAGCATTGTCGCACACGGCCTTCCCTGGTTTCAGGTCCAGTGGAGACAACCATTCATGAAATTGGTTCTCCAGAGCTGACCAAACTCCTCAGCTGTGTGACTCACATTTCCCAGACATTTCAATGTAAAAACCGCCTGATGACGTTGAGCCCTACTGCCAGCATAGTAAGGAGGTGTGCAGGATCCCTTCTGCGCAGTTAGAAAGCTTGTGGCATGACCAGACAGGCTTTGGGTGCAGGTGGAAGACCGAGAGGAGGTTGAGGAGGCAGAAGCAGTGGAGGAACTTTGACATAAAGAGGATTGACGCACAACTCGTGGGGACGGCAAGACTTGGACAGCAGCCCCTTGTCCTGCTGTCACCATAGTTACCCAGTGCCCAGTCAGCGACATGTAACGCCCCTGTCCATGCCTACTCGTCCAAGTGTCTGTGGTGAAATGCACCCTGTCACACACAGAGTTTCTCAAAGAAGCGGTGATGTTGTGTGCGACATGCTGGTGGAGCGCAGGCACACCTTTCTTTGAGAAGTAGTGCCGACTGGGCATCTGTTACTGGGGCACTGCGACGGACATAAGGTCTCGAAAATCCTCTGTGTCCACCAGGCGGAAAGGCAGCATTTCTGCAACCAAGAGCTTGCAGATGGTGAAATTCAACCTCTTAGCTTTCTCATGGCTAGGAGGAAATGGTCTTTTACTTGTCCACATCTGAGGGACCGAGGGCTGGCTATTGTGCTTAGACGGGGTTGATAAGGGTGTCCCCGGCAAACTGCCGGTCTGTGAGGAAGATGCAGGCGGACATGTTAGGTTGCCTTGATCCAAAGGTGGTGCTATCGATGTCGGACAGCGCTCAACACCAGCTGGTGTTACCACCTCCAAAGAAAATGATGACCTGCCAATCACGCTGGCTGTTGCGGGTAAAGAGGTGGCAGGTCTGCGCCCCAAAACAGGTGTGACTGCTGTCCCCCCAGTCACAGAGGATGAAGAGGCCGCGGATGCACAAGATATGGCAGACGGTGGTTGGCCCGGCCGGCTAGGCCGCATTGTAGCACACTGAGCTTTCCACTGCAACTTATGCTTCATGTCCATGTGCCGGTTCATGCATGAAGTACTCAAACTATGTATTTTTTGGCCTCTACTTAGCTTTTGCTGACAAATGTTACAGATAACACGAGTTGGGTCATCTTTATCGATCTGAAAAAATGCCCAGGCTATGCAAGGCTTAGCACCCATGCGACCTGAAGAGCCACCACGACTTGTGGTGAGAGGCAGAGTTGTGTTTGAGGATGCAGTTGTTGACGTGCTTCCAGTACTACGTCTCTGTCCAGGAAGGCGCAACCTGACCTCGTCGTCACTAGCATCTTCCTCCACCTCCTCTGCTGACCTCATCTCTTGGCTGACTGTGGGTTGACAGTAAGTGGGATCTCCAACCTCATCATCATCACCCTGTGCGTTATCACACCCGTCGTCCTCAGAGCCAACCTGTTCCTGCCCTGACAAAAAACTAAAGTTGTCGCTCCAATCAGGTATTTGAGTCTTATCATCGTCTTCCTCATTGTCTCCACCAACAGGAGTTACAGTTTGGGAATGAGGGTCTACATTATGGTCAGAACCTTCTGCGTCTGGTCCTGGATCCGACTCATAAAGATTCTGGGCATCAGTGCAGATCATTTCCTCGTCTGGATTCACAGAAGCGCTGGAGTCGACCTCTGATTCCCAGGCAATAGTATGAGTAAACAGCTCTGCAGACTCAACCATCTGTTCTACCTCATACTCAGACGGGCAGCTGGAGATTTGGGAGCTGTGAGGAAGCAAGTGCGATTTGGGTGACACCTTTGAGGACTGGAGTATTTGTGATGTTGAAGTTGATGTGGAGGAGAGCCCACTTAAAGGAGCACTTGATATCCGTTGAAGCACCTGCTGTTTTTGTGCCTCATCTGGAATTTGTAGCGATTGGCGTGGCCGTAAGAAAGGGATCTTATCACATTGTCCGCTAAAAGAAGTAGACATTTTAGTTTGGCTGGAAGATGGTCTTTCTTCTGCAGATGTTACTGTTGCTTTAACACCTACCCCACGGACACAACCTTTTTTCCCCTTCCAAACACGCCTATTCCCCTTTCCACCAGCAGCAGGCCTTTTTCCACTCATTTTGGTGGTTAACTAATTCACAACTCTGGAGTTGTTTGCACAAAAAAACAATGGATGGTAACCGAGCAGAGCTGAGTGGCCAAACTGTGGTATAAGGCCAAAACTATTGGCTGGGTTAGATGCAGAAAAAAATTATTAAGAATTTGCAACCTGATGGAGGTCAGTATAGATGGACTAATAGAGAAAGTCCGACACACTACTAGAAGGCCAAATATTTTTTCAGAGGTAGATGCAGAAAAAAATATATTCAGTTTGCAACCTGATGGAGGTCAGTATAGATGGATTAATAGAACAAGACCCACACACAGCTAGAAGCCCAATATTTTTTCAGAGGTAGATGCAGAAAAAAATATATTCAGTTTGCAGCCTGATGGAGGTCAGTATAGATGGACTAATAGAACAAGTCCCACACACTGCTAGAAGCCCAAATATTTTTTCAGAGGTACTGTAGATGCAGATAAAAATTAGTTTTAATTTGCAACCTGATGGAGGTCAGTATAGATGGACTAATAGAGAAAGTCCGACACACTACTAGAAGGCCAAATATTTTTTCAGAGGTAGATGCAGAAAAAAATATATTCAGTTTGCAACCTGATGGAGGTCAGTATAGATGGATTAATAGAACAAGACCCACACACAGCTAGAAGCCCAATATTTTTTCAGAGGTAGATGCAGAAAAAAATATATTCAGTTTGCAACCTGATGGAGGTCAGTATAGATGGACTAATAGAACAAGTCCCACACACTGCTAGAAGCCCAAATATTTTTTCAGAGGTACTGTAGATGCAGATAAAAATTAGTTTTAATTTGCAACCTGATGGAGGTCAGTATAGATGGACGAATAGAGAAAGTCCGACACACTAATAGAAGGCCAAATATTGATGTGGAGGAGAGCCCACTTAAAGGAGCACTTGATATCTGTTGAAGCACCTGCTGTTTTTGTGCCTCATCTGGAATTTGTAGCGATTGGCGTGGCCGTAAGAAAGGGATCTTATCACATTGTCCGCTAAAAGAAGTAGACATTTTAGTTTGGCTGGAAGATGGTCTTTCTTCTGCAGATGTTACTGTTGCTTTAACACCTACCCCACGGACACAACCTTTTTTCCCCTTCCCAACACGCCTATTCCCCTTTCCACCAGCAGCAGGCCTTTTTCCACTCATTTTGGTGATTAACTAATTCACAACTCTGGAGTTGTTTGCACAAAAAAACAATGGATGGTAACCGAGCAGAGCTGAGTGGCCAAATTGTGGTATTAGGCCAAAACTATTGGCTGGGTTAGATGCAGAAAAAAATTATTAAGAATTTGCAACCTGATGGAGGTCAGTATAGATGGACTAATAGAGAAAGTCCGACACACTACTAGAAGGCCAAATATTTTTTCAGAGGTAGATGCAGAAAAAAATATATTCAGTTTGCAACCTGATGGAGGTCAGTATAGATGGATTAATAGAACAAGACCCACACACAGCTAGAAGCCCAATATTTTTTCAGAGGTAGATGCAGAAAAAAATATATTCAGTTTGCAACCTGATGGAGGTCAGTATAGATGGACTAATAGAACAAGTCCCACACACTGCTAGAAGCCCAAATATTTTTTCAGAGGTACTGTAGATGCAGATAAAAATTAGTTTTAATTTGCAACCTGATGGAGGTCAGTATAGATGGACTAATAGAGAAAGTCCGACACACTACTAGAAGGCCAAATATTTTTTCAGAGGTAGATGCAGAAAAAAATATATTCAGTTTGCAACCTGATGGAGGTCAGTATAGATGGATTAATAGAACAAGACCCACACACAGCTAGAAGCCCAATATTTTTTCAGAGGTAGATGCAGAAAAAAATATATTCAGTTTGCAACCTGATGGAGGTCAGTATAGATGGACTAATAGAACAAGTCCCACACACTGCTAGAAGCCCAAATATTTTTTCAGAGGTACTGTAGATGCAGATAAAAATTAGTTTTAATTTGCAACCTGATGGAGGTCAGTATAGATGGACTAATAGAGAAAGTCCGACACACTACTAGAAGGCCAAATATTTTTTCAGAGGTAGATGCAGAAAAAAATATATTCAGTTTGCAACCTGATGGAGGTCAGTATAGATGGATTAATAGAACAAGACCCACACACAGCTAGAAGCCCAATATTTTTTCAGAGGTAGATGCAGAAAAAAATATATTCAGTTTGCAACCTGATGGAGGTCAGTATAGATGGACTAATAGAACAAGTCCCACACACTGCTAGAAGCCCAAATATTTTTTCAGAGGTACTGTAGATGCAGATAAAAATTTGTTTTAATTTGCAACCTGATGGAGGTCAGTATAGATGGACTAATAGAGAAAGTCCGACACACTACTAGAAGGCCAAATATTTTTTCAGAGGTAGATGCAGAAAAAAATATATTCAGTTTGCAACCTGATGGAGGTCAGTATAGATGGACTAATACAACAAGTCCCGCACACAGCTAGAAGCCCAAATATTTTTTCAGAGGTACTGTAGATGCAGATAAAAATTAGTTTTACTTTGCAACCTGATGGAGGTCAGTATAGATGGACTAATAGAGAAAGTCCGACACACTACTAGAAGGCCAAATATTTTTTCAGAGGTAGATGCAGAAAAAAATATATTCAGTTTGCAACCTGATGGAGGTCAGTATAGATGGACTAATACAACAAGTCCCACACACAGCTAGAAGCCCAAATATTTTTTCAGAGGTACTGTAGATGCAGATAAAAATTAGTTTTAATTTGCAACCTGATGGAGGTCAGTATAGGTGAACTAATAAAGTCCGACACACTACTAGAAGGCCAAATTTTTTTTCAGAGCTAGATGCAGAAAAAAATTATATTCAGTTTGCAACCTGATGGAGGTTAGTATAGATGGATTAATAGAACAAGACCCACACACAGCTAGAAGCCCAATATTTTTTCAGAGGTAGATGCAGAAAAAAATATATTCAGTTTGCAACCTGATGGAGGTCAGTATAGATGGACTAATAGAACAAGTCCCACACACTGCTAGAAGCCCAAATATTTTTTCAGAGGTACTGTAGATGCAGATAAAAATTAGTTTTAATTTGCAACCTGATGGAGGTCAGTATAGATGGACTAATAGAGAAAGTCCGACACACTACTAGAAGGCCAAATATTTTTTCAGAGGTAGATGCAGAAAAAAATTTATTCAGTTTGCAACCTGATGGAGGTCAGTATAGATGGATTAATAGAACAAGACCCACACACAGCTAGAAGCCCAATATTTTTTCAGAGGTAGATGCAGAAAAAAATATATTCAGTTTGCAACCTGATGGAGGTCAGTATAGATGGACTAATAGAACAAGTCCCACACACTGCTAGAAGCCCAAATATTTTTTCAGAGGTACTGTAGATGCAGATAAAAATTAGTTTTAATTTGCAACCTGATGGAGGTCAGTATAGATGGACTAATAGAATGATGTTATGCCCAAAATATTTTACTTCACTAGGTGCAGTAAAAAAATTGGTATTCTATACACAGGTGGTATATCTTGCAACACAGATAGGCTACTCCACTGACTAACACACTCTGCAATAGGCCAAAAAGGATTAGCTTTGCTAGATTCAGCCAAATGCTGTGAAAAAAACTTGCACAGCACTGGCACAGACCTGCCTGGCAAAAACTGATAGGAACTCATGTAACCTTGTCCTGAAAAGGACTGCAATTACAATTAGTCTTTACTCCCACAGCCGATCTATTTAAGAGCACAGACCTCCCTGATAAAAGTCGTAGGAAATGCTGTAACCTAGTCCTTAAAAGGACTGCAATCACAACTATTCCCTACTCCCAATCTATCTGTATATTTGTGCGAAAATTGGCTTGAAATTAACAAGGTATAGCGCACACAGCAACAGCGGTGCCGTCTAACACGCAGCTGCAGCAGTGAGAAAATGGTGGCGACGGGGAAAATGGCTTGGTCTTATAGGGCAAGGACATGTGACATACACTGCCAATGACACATGCCCTTGCTTGTGTGAAAAAAAGCACTTCGCTCCGTGTGTGCGCTGCTGATAGGCTGACAGATTGCACCTCCCCACTGTAAATGCGGGAAAGAGAAAAAAAAATGGAGATCTTCATTGTTCCTGCAGAGATCCATCCCCTGCCCCTCCCCCCACCTCGCTGTACACTCAAACTGCGTATTAACATTAATTTTCATCATTACTGAGAAAAAATCCAGTTATGATTTTGGTGCACGAACAGTTATCGAACATAACCTCGAACAGCCGAATTTTTCTCAAATTGTTCGTGCTCGCCGAACGGCTCGAACACCGCCCAAAACAGCTCGAATTTGAAATTGGTGAACAGTTCGAGTAGAACAACGCTCATCTCTACTGATTTTAGATTTTTACTCCAGCCTTTCTTGACTTTAGAAGGGCATGACATGCCTATATCTATGTCTCCTCCTCCTTTTACTCCTCCACCTCTTTTCTTTTCTCATGACTATATATACTTGTCACTTTTCCATGTGTTAGTTGTGTCTTCTGAGCAGTTTGTCAGCTTTTGGACACCTTTGAAGGTGTTTTCTATGTGTTTTCTATGCGTTTCTATGTGTTTTTGTTTGCCCGCCATTGGTTTTAACGGTGTTCAACGGTGTTCAACGGTGTTCGACGAACCATTCGACGAACATGCCGGTGTTCGACGAACCGAACCGAACCTGAACACTACGGGGGTGGCTCAACACTAGTCACATGCCCAGAAGCAACAATGCCGAGAGTTGCTACAGCAGAACAAGGACCTATTCTCGGATCTACTGGGCTGTACTCAGGTCATAGATAGAGATGAGCGTTGTTCTACTCGAACTGTTCGCCAATCTCAAATTCGAGCTGTTTTGGGCGGTGTTCGAGCCGTTCGGCGAACACGAACAATTTGAGAAAAATTTGGCTGTTCAAGGTTATGTTCGATAACTGTTCGTGCACCAAAATCATAACTGGATTTTTTCTCAGTAATGATGAAAATTAATGTTAATACGCAGTTTGAGTGTACAGCGGGGTGGGGGGAGGGGCAGGGGATGGATCTCTGCAGGAACAATGAAGATCTCCATTTTTTTTTCTCTTTCCCGCATTTACAGTGGGGAGGTGCAATCTGTCAGCCTATCAGCAGCGCACACACGGAGCGAAGTGCTTTTTTTCACACAAGCAAGGGCATGTGTCATTGGCAGTGTATGTCACATGTCCTTGCCCTATAAGACCAAGCCATTTTCCCCGTCGCCACCATTTTCTCACTGCTGCAGCTGCGTGTTAGACGGCACCGCTGTTGCTGTGTGCGCTATACCTTGTTAATTTCAAGCCAATTTTCGCACAAATATACAGATAGCTTGGGAGTAGGGAATAGTTGTGATTGCAGTCCTTTTAAGGACTAGGTTACAGCATTTCCTACGACTTTTATCAGGGAGGTCTGTGCTCTTAAATAGATCGGTTGTGGGAGTAAAGACTAATTGTAATTGCAGTCCTTTTCAGGACTAGGTTACATGAGTTCCTATCAGTTTTTGCCAGGCAGGTCTGTGCCAGTGCTGTGCAAGTTTTTTTCACAGCATTTGGCTGAATCTAGCAAAGCTAATCCTTTTTGGCCTATTGCAGAGTGTGTTAGTCAGTGGAGTAGCCTATCTGTGTTGCAAGATATACCACCTGTGTATAGAATACCAATTTTTTTACTGCACCTAGTGAAGTAAAATCTTTTGGGCATAGCATCATTCTATTAGTCCATCTATACTGACCTCCATCAGGTTGCAAATTAAAACTAATTTTTATCTGCATCTACAGTACCTCTGAAAAAATATTTGGGCTTCTAGCAGTGTGTGGGACTTGTTCTATTAGTCCATCTATACTGACCTCCATCAGGTTGCAAACTGAATATATTTTTTTCTGCATCTACCTCTGAAAAAATATTGGGCTTCTAGCTGTGTGTGGGTCTTGTTCTATTAATCCATCTATACAGACCTCCATCAGGTTGCAAACTGAATATATTTTTTTCTGCATCTACCTCTGAAAAAATATTTGGCCTTCTAGTAGTGTGTCGGACTTTCTCTATTAGTCCATCTATACTGACCTCCATCAGGTTGCAAATTAAAACTAATTTTTATCTGCATCTACAGTACCTCTGAAAAAATATTTGGGCTTCTAGCAGTGTGTGGGACTTGTTCTTTTAGTCCATCTATACTGACCTCCATCAGGTTGCAAACTGAATATATTTTTTTCTGCATCTAGCTCTGAAAAAATATTGGGCTTCTAGCTGTGTGTGGGTCTTGTTCTATTAATCCATCTATACTGACCTCCATCAGGTTGCAAACTGAATATATTTTTTTCTGCATCTACCTCTGAAAAAATATTTGGCCTTCTAGTAGTGTGTCGGACTTTCTCTATTAGTCCATCTATACTGACCTCCATCAGGTTGCAAATTAAAACTAATTTTTATCTGCATCTACAGTACCTCTGAAAAAATATTTGGGCTTCTAGCAGTGTGTGGGACTTGTTCTTTTAGTCCATCTATACTGACCTCCATCAGGTTGCAAACTGAATATATTTTTTTCTGCATCTAGCTCTGAAAAAATATTGGGCTTCTAGCTGTGTGTGGGTCTTGTTCTATTAATCCATCTATACTGACCTCCATCAGGTTGCAAACTGAATATATTTTTTTCTGCATCTACCTCTGAAAAAATATTTGGCCTTCTAGTAGTGTGTCGGACTTTCTCTATTAGTCCATCTATACTGACCTCCATCAGGTTGCAAATTCAAAATAATTTTTTTCTGCATCTAACCCAGCCAATAGTTTTGGCCTAATACCACAGTTTGGCCACTCAGCTCTGCTCGGTTACCATCCATTGTTTTTTTGTGCAAACAACTCCAGAGTTGTGAATTAGTTAACCACCAAGATGAGTGGAAAAAGGCCTGCTGCTGGTGGAAAGGGGAATAGGCGTGTTGGGAAGGGGAAAAAAGGTTGTGTCCGTGGGGTAGGTGTTAAAGCAACAGTAACATCTGCAGAAGAAAGACCATCTTCCAGCCAAACTAAAATGTCTACTTCTTTTAGCGGACAATGTGATAAGATCCCTTTCTTACGGCCACGCCAATCGCTACAAATTCCAGATGAGGCACAAAAACAGCAGGTGCTTCAACAGATATCAAGTGCTCCTTTAAGTGGGCTCTCCTCCACATCAACTTCAACATCACAAATACTCCAGTCCTCAAAGGTGTCACCCAAATCGCACTTGCTTCCTCACAGCTCCCATATCTCCAGCTGCCCGTCTGAGTATGAGGTAGAACAGATGGTTGAGTCTGCAGAGCTGTTTACTCATACTATAGCCTGGGAATCAGAGGTCGACTCCAGCGCTTCTGTGAATCCAGACGAGGAAATGATCTGCACTGATGCCCAGAATCTTTATGAGTCGGATCCAGGACCAGACGCAGAAGGTTCTGACCATAATGTAGACCCTCATTCCCAAACTGTAACTCCTGTTGGTGGAGACAATGAGGAAGACGATGATAAGACTCAAATACCTGATTGGAGCGACAACTTTAGTTTTTTGTCAGGGCAGGAACAGGTTGGCTCTGAGGACGACGGGTGTGATAACGCACAGGGTGATGATGATGAGGTCGGAGAACCCACTTACTGTCAACCCACAGTCAGCCAAGAGATGAGGTCAGCAGAGGAGGTGGAGGAAGATGCTAGTGACGACGAGGTCAGGTTGCGCCTTCCTGGACAGAGACGTAGTACTGGAAGCACGTCAACAACTGCATCCTCAAACACAACTCTGCCTCTCACCACAAGTCGTGGTGGCTCTTCAGGTCGCATGGGTGCTAAGCCTTGCATAGCCTGGGCATTTTTTCAGATCGATAAAGATGACCCAACTCGTGTTATCTGTAACATTTGTCAGCAAAAGCTAAGTAGAGGCCAAAAAATACATAGTTTGAGTACTTCATGCATGAACCGGCACATGGACATGAAGCATAAGTTGCAGTGGGAAGCTCAGTGTGCTACAATGCGGCCTAGCCGGCCGGGCCAACCACCGTCTGCCATATCTTGTGCATCCGCGGCCTCTTCATCCTCTATGACTGGGGGGACAGCAGTCACACCTGTTTTGGGGCGCAGACCTGCCACCTCTTTACCCGCAACAGCCAGCGTGATTGGCAGGTCATCATTTTCTTTGGAGGTGGTAACACCAGCTGGTGTTGAGCGCTGTCCGACATCGATAGCACCACCTTTGGATCAAGGCAACCTAACATGTCCGCCTGCATCTTCCTCACAGACCGGCAGTTTGCCGGGGACACCCTTATCAACCCCGTCTAAGCACAATAGCCAGCCCTCGGTCCCTCAGATGTGGACAAGTAAAAGACCATTTCCTCCTAGCCATGAGAAAGCTAAGAGGTTGAATTTCACCATCTGCAAGCTCTTGGCTACAGAAATGCTGCCTTTCCGCCTGGTGAACACAGAGGATTTTCGAGACCTTATGTCCGTCGCAGTGCCCCAGTACCAGATGCCCAGTCGGCACTACTTCTCAAAGAAAGGTGTGCCTGCGCTCCACCAGCATGTCGCACACAACATCACCGCTTCTTTGAGAAACTCTGTGTGTGACAGGGTGCATTTCACCACAGACACTTGGACGAGTAGGCATGGACAGGGGCGTTACATGTCGCTGACTGGGCACTGGATAACTATGGTGACAGCAGGACAAGGGGCTGCTGTCCAAGTCTTGCCATCCCCACGAGTTGTGCGTCAATCCTCTTTATGTCAAAGTTCCTCCACTGCTTCTGCCTCCTCAACCTCTTCTCGGTCTTCCAACTGCACCCAAAGCCTGTCTGGTCATGCCACAAGCTTTCTAACTGCGCAGAAGGGATCCTGCACACCTCCTTACTATGCTGGCAGTAGGGCTCAACGTCATCAGGCGGTTTTTACATTGAAATGTCTGGGAAATGTGAGTCACACAGCTGAGGAGTTGTGGTCAGCTCTGGAGAACCAATTTCATGAATGGTTGTCTCCAATGGACCTGAAACCAGGGAAGGCCGTGTGCGACAATGCTGCAAACCTGGGTGCGGCCCTTCGCCGGGGCAATGTCACACACGTGCCTTGTATGGCTCACGTGTTGAACCTGGTTGTCCAGCAATTTTTAGCCCACTATCCCAGACTAGATGGCCTTCTGCAGAGGGTACGGTCGCTGTGTGCTCACTTCCGCCGTTCGCATCCCGCAGCTCAGCGACTTACATCTCTACAGAAGTCGTTGGGCCTGCCACTTCACCGGTTAAAATGCGATGTGCCTACCCGGTGGAATTCAACTCTGCACATGTTGCAGCGACTGTGGCAGCACCGACAAGCCCTGGTGCAATACGTTCTGACGTATAGCCTGGGCCAACGAGATTCAGAGGTGGGGCAAATCACGCTGGAGGAGTGGTCTCAGATCAGGGACCTATGCACCCTTCTGCACAGTTTTGAAATGGCGACGAAGATGTTTAGTGCTGACGATGCCATTATCAGCATGACTATTCCGGTGATTTACATGCTGGAGCACATGTTAAACAGAATTCGGAGTCAGGTGGTGGCACAAGAGGAGGTGGAGGAAGTAGAGGAGGAGGAGTTGTATGCGGAAGGGCTAACATCTGCAAGGTCCAGAAGGTCGGCAGCACCAAGGCGGCAGGCATGTGAGGGTGGGGGAGATGGTTTTACCAGGGCGCATGGTAGCAGCCAAACTAGTGAGGAAGGTGCAGGAGCCCAGGAAGAAGTGGAGGACGAACTGATGGAAGACTCATCAGATGAGGGAGACCTTGATCACATTTCTGTTGTGCGAGGTTGGGGGGAGAGGACAGAGGAAGGAAGCATGATTGTTACCTCGCCACCAACACAACAGGGACTTGGTGCTCCTGGATGCGCAACACACATGAGTGCCTTCTTGCTGCACTACCTGCAACATGACCCTCGAATTGTGAGAATTAGAAATAATCCTGACTACTGGGTTGCCACACTGTTAGATCCCCGGTACAAAAGTAAATTTGCAGAAATTATTCCTGCCATAGAAAAGGATGCACGCATGCAGGAGTATCAGCAGAGACTGTTGCAGAACCTTACATGTGCTTTTCCACAAAATACCAGTGGTGCACGTAGTGAATCTCACAGTTCCAACTTGCCAACCGTGGGACCGTCAAGTGTTCAGCACTCAAACCGTAACAGAACCACAGTATCTGCTGGTAACATCAATTTTGCGGAATCATTTCACCACTTTTTTAGCCCATCCTTTGCAAGGCCACAGGAGACAAGAAGTCTGACACATAGTCAACGCCTAGAGACGATGGTACAGGAGTATCTCCAAGTAAACATTGAAGCCACGACTGTGTCACTGGACCCTTGCTCTTTTTGGGCTTCCAATCTGGATAAATGGCCGGAGCTAGCCACTTACGCCTTGGAGATCTTGTCATGCCCCGCAGCCAGCGTTCTGTCTGAACGTGTGTTCAGCGCTGCTGGTGGTGTGCTGACAGATAAGCGCACGCGGCTCTCCACTGATAATGTAGACAGACTCACGTTCATAAAGATGAACAAATCATGGATCCGAAACGACTTTTCTACCCCTGTGTCATCCTGGGGAGAGTAAAAGCTTGATGATTGGTTAAAATCACCCTACCAAACGTTTTAAGCTTTCAAATTACTAATCATGTTTATCTGTATCTTGACTGGAAAATAATTTGGGCTTTGTAGCAGTGTGCAGCACTGATCCTATTAGGCCATCTATAATAAGCTCCACCAGATTTAAAATTAAAAATAATTTTTAGCTGCATCTAGCCCGGAAAATAATTTTGGGGCTCCGAGATGCGCAAGACACATAAGTGCCTTCTTGCTGCACTACCTGCAGCATGACCCTCATATTGTCAGAATTCGAAGTAATCATGACTACTGGGTTGCCACACTCTTAGATCCCCCAAACTTTTCGATCAACCTTTTCATTTTAATAAAGACCAAAAAAATGGTCATTTTTGAAATTATAAGCATTAGCAGGTTGTTAGAAACTGAAATCAAACAGTTTTCAACTCAAAACTTTATTCTAGGTGATGTTACATTTTCACATAGGACCCCTTGTTCGAAAGGAGCTTCTGAACTCTCTCGTCCATTGAATTTGTCAGGTTTTGGATGGTTTCTGCTTCAATTGTTTTGCATGAGGACAGAATACCCTCCCAGAGCTGTTGCTTAGATGTGAACTGCCTCCCGCCATCATAGACACTCCTTTTAATGATGCTCCAAAGGTTCTGAATGGGGTAGAGGTCAGGGGAGCATGGGGGTCACACCATAAGTTTGTCCCCTTTTATGCCCATATCAGCCAGAGATGCAGATGTTTTATGTGCAGCATGAGATGGTGCATTATCATGCAGAAAAATGATCTTGCTGTGAAATACACGGTTCTTCTTCTTGAACCATGGCAGGAAGTGCTGTTTGAGAAAATCCACATACATTATGGAGTTCATCTTTAGCGCCTTCAGGGATCCTAAAGGGGCCGACAATCTCACTCCCCATGATTCCAGCCCAAAACATTACTCCACCTCCTCCTTGTTGGCGCTGTAGCCGTGTTTGCGTGGGGTGTCCATCAACCAGCCATCCTCCACTCCATCCATCTGGACCATCGAGCGCTGCACGGCACTCATCCGTGAACAAAACAGTTTTGAAATCAGTCTTCATGTAATGTTTGGCCCACTGGAGCCGTTTCTGCTTGTGTGAAGTGGATAGAGGAGGTCGACAGGATGGCGTATGCACAGCTGCAAACCTCTGAAGGACCCTGCATCTTGTTGTTCGGGGGACGTTGGAGGCACAAGCAACTTCAAAAACTTGTCTGCTGCTATGACAAGGCTTTTTTGCCGCTGCTCTTTCAACCTGACGTAATTGCCTGTAGGAAAGAGTCCTCAATTTGCCCTTATCAGCACGCACACGTGTGTACTGTGAATCAGCTACATACTTCTTGATTGCCAAGACACTTCATCCTGATCATCGCACAATGTTGATTGTAGTCATGCCTTGACCTAAACACTCCACAATTTGTTGCTTCTCAGCAGCCGACACATCCTTTTTCTTTCCCATTTTGGCAGAAAATGTAGGCTGCTTAATAATGTGAGAGAGCCTTCTTAAGTAGTCTTGCCTTTCATTGGACACACCTGCCAAACTAATCAGCACAGGTGTCTGCAATTGCTTACAGTGATATAAAGAGCCCTGACACACATCACCATCAATGAGTTTAACTGACAAACAAACAAATTCTTCCCTTATCACTCCTAAACACTTTTATAATTTGGAACGCAGTGTACATGTGCTTTTCCACAAAACACCAGTGGTTCACGTAGTGAATCTTACAGTTCTAACTTGCCAACCGTGGTCTGTATGGAGTTGTTCAATAAAGGGCCCAAAATTAAGATAACATAGATGGGAGAGGTCTCTATGAATAGGAATTCCTAAGTATTTGATACCCTGTGAGGGCCAGGCAAAGGGAAAGTTGGACTGGATGGAATCCTATATGGATTTGGGGAGGGAGACATCGAGGGCCTCAGACTTCGCTGCATTGATTTTAAAATTTTACCATGTAACAAAGTGATCTATTTCAGCCATAACAGCATAGATGGATATATGTGATTGAGTGATATATACTAGGACATCATCAGCAAATAGAGAGCACTTGTACTCGGTGCCTCCCACCTCAATCCACCTAATATTGAGGTTATGGCGAATTGATGAGAGCAGGTGCTCCGTCACTAGGATGTATAAGAGAGGGGACAGAGGACATCACTGCCTTGTCCCATTGGTGATTTTGAAAGGTGATGAAAATGTTCTGACGCACCCCCTGGGCCTTGGGACACCCGGAGCCGGACCCTTTTTGGTGGATGCTGGTGGTTGTAGTCTTCGTGGCGGCGACCCAGTTCCGTGGCTCAGGGCGGTCAAACCAGTGGCGGAACTATTTATGTGGTTTTCATGTTTAAATGTCCGACTACGACACCCGTGGATTGCGGTCAGAGTGAACCGACGCTACAGGGCAGACCACTGAGGCTGGTGTTGTGGGTGCAGCAGAGCGTAGCATAACTCCCCACGGGAGGAGTATAGCCTCAGGGCAGTGTATGCGGAGGATGGGGGTGATGGTGCAGGGCAGCAGCAGTAACGACACGGAGTCAGTGATGCAGTTCAGGGCCTTTACTCACAGTTCTTATTATCCAGACCACGTCTGCAGGTAACGGCTGCCCACGTCGTACTGTGCTCACCAGGTGAGGGGCTCAGACAACTCCCAGATAACTTTGGAGCACTTCACAGGACCCCCTTTGTGTGTCCTTTGTCTGGCCTTTCTTACCAACACTTCTGTCCGGCTGCCTCGGGCCTCCTCTTGGTAACCTTGCCGCCAGTTTCCCTGACCCTATGTGGTGCCTTCCTAGCGGGTGTAGCGAGGGGCTGCGCCACATAAAATGTCAGAGCCTCCGGTTTCTAGCTGAGGGTCGTTTCCTGCCTCCACTAGTTCGGGGACCGGTCTCCCCCTTTGGCCTGACCCCTCCACGCAGGTGGATTCGGGCGTGCGGTGGCGACTCGCCCGTCCGCACCCCTGGGATCCCTTCATTCCTCGTTCCTGGAGCCTTCTCCGCTCCTCTTCCTTCCTTCTCCCTCTTCCAGGCCTGTTCCTCTGTTACTAGGCCCGCCTCCGGAGCAGAGCTCATGCAGAGCCCCTGCTCCCTGCCACTTCTGCTCAGACTTCTCTGCACTGAACTAAGATGGTGCCCACCTTTTATACTCCCTTCTCAATGCACCCAGGAACTGCTTCCTCCCTGCTCCTGCACTACAGGGTTCCCCTTCCTCAGTGTTCCCTCCCCCCACTCCAGCCAGGGACAGGGACTGTCGTGCCCATCTCAGGGGCATATTGGTCGCCCTGCCCCACGGCAATGTGGTGTAATGCATGCAGGTGTCGGGTCCTGATCCACACTCCATCCTTACCTGAGAGTGAGATATCACACCTCTGGGTGAGGTGCAATACGTCTGTAGCAACCGAGCCCTCAGGGTGCTACAGTTCCATTTATCTTCAGCCTAGGTGACGTATTGCGATACAGGGCCGTGATTTTGGCTATAAAAGGGTCCCCTAGACCCCTACCCCAAGCTTTTTAAGAGAATCATATATGGCGTGCCAGGAGACTCTATGGAATGCTTTCTCAGCATCCAACGAGAGTATCTAATTACAAATTTTTAACTGCATCTAGCCCAGGAAATACTTTGTGCCTAGTAGCAGTGTCTGCTAGTGAGCGGATTATCCCGGCTGTTAAGCAAGCTGCACCACCTGTAGTTTAGACACTTAATTTTTTCAAAGGAAATGCTTCGGGACCATGGGATACTTAGTGAAGAGCATCAGGAGGCACCCCAAGGCATAGGGGCTGGGACTGGCAGTAGGATGCCTTGCGGTGGACAGCCGAGCTCGATCCTTATAAAAGCTTTTTAACTGCAGCAGCTTTAGTGGACGCTACTGGAGCTGGAATTACCGCGGCTGCTGGCATGAGACTTGCCCTCCAATAGATCCTTGTAAATGGATTTAAAGTGTATTCATTCAAATTAGAGAGACAATTTAAATTAAAAAGCTTAGAGCTGCCTCCACCACAGGGGGGCTCGCTCGACCCACCAGCGGACAGGCACCAGTATTGGGAGAGGGGGGCTGGCCGTCAGGGTTCACCGCGGCTCTGGCACAAACCCGGCGACACGGAGGTGGCACGGGCAGGAGCGGACTGGCCGTGTCGGCTTCTCACTTTTTGGATTTTAGAAGGGCATGACATGCCTATATCTGTGTCTCCCCCTCCTTGTACTCCTCCACCTCTTTTATTTTCGCATGACTATATGTACTTGTCACTTTTCCATGTGTTAGTTATGTCTTCTGAGCAGTTTGTCAGCTTTTGGACACCTTTGAAGGTGTTTTCTATGTGTTTCTATGTGTTTTTGTTTGCCTGCCATTGGTTTTAACGGTGTTCGAAGGTGTTCGACGAACAGTTCGACGAACAGTTCGGCGAACACACGGGTGTTCGACGAACCGAACCGAACTCGAACACTACGGGGGTGGCTCAACACTAGTCAGGAGTGAAGCTAAACAAAGGTCTGTTAGACTCCCTGAGCTAACAGTGTGGAGTATTATCGGCCAGAAAGATAAGGACTGAAAGGAAGCCTGGCATAGAGATCATCTCCCTCATCACACCCTTCCCCCCCTCCATCTCCATGTAGAATAAAGAATGCTGTGTACTATTGAGTCCTTGTGAAGGAAAAGCCTGTAAAGCTTGTAAAGAATGCTGTACTGTGCTACCGGATAATAGACTGTGTACTGCTGTGCTGCAAAGTAGACTGTACTGTTACTACTGGAGCCTGTTGCTCAAAGAGACATTTGCGTTGCACTGGCCATGCCTCATTAAATGTTACTGTTCTACCGTTTATGAAGACTCTTGTCAGATATGTCTGGTCAGCAGCTGAATCTATCGTGTGCCTGAGAGAAGCTGCAGCCTATGGTCTCCCTGAGTAACGGTTCCTCCAGGATTCCAGCGAATTCATGTAACCGGTCTCACTCCTATCTGAACTTAGATGGCGTGCGTGTAACTTTGGTGGCCCGTACGGAAGAACGCAGCAGCACAGCACCTCAACTCAACTCTGCTACTCCAGTTAAAGGAGACCAGCCCATAAGAACAATTCAAAGCCCTAGCAACAGCCCTGCAGGAATCGAACAAAACCTCTGAATGGGTGATAGACTCAGACATGACCTTTTAACCTGCTCGGGTTAGATAAATCAGGGAGACAGTCCTCTCTAACACCACACATCACCATAAGGAAAGAATTCAAAATCCTGGGACAGATTGGAGAGTGTGAACAGAAAGAGAGACTGTCTTATAGGAACCTATTGCACCAGATTCATGCAGGCTTACAGAAAGGCTACTAGCCAGATAAGATTGTTGAGGGGGTGGTGAAAATGATCAGCCCAAGACTTAACCTCCGTAGTATGCTGGAAATGAAATTCAATTGACCTTGCAACAGCTGAAGATGATTTTAAAAGGCCACTATAAAGAAGAGAGTACTTCAGAATTGTTCCACTGACTCATTAAACTCTCACAGAAAAATAATGAATCACCCCAAAAATTTTTGTTCAGAGCAATTGAACTGAAGGATAGACTGTTGTTTGCATCCAGAGATGTAGCAGCGGAAGAGAAGTTTGATGCTGGACTGGTCCAGAAGAAGTTCTTGAGATCATTGGTAATGGGGTTAATCAGCAAAGACATCAAGTTGCAGCTGAAATAGTACATAGAAGATCCTGGCATTCTGGACAAAGTCCTAATTGAAAAAATGAATGAGTCAGAGAGCGAACAGAAGTTAAAGAAAGGCTCTGCTCCAAAAATCACCAAAATGAGTCAGCTGAAGTTGGAGACCCCCGATGGCCAGTCCGAGGATCATCATACAGATCCTCTAATGCCACATCTGAGAGGAAACTTTAAATCACCAACAAAAGAGAGGACCGCCAGCACTGACTGGGAAGAAGTAACAGGAGAATTGTGAGCTGAGTTGATTGAGGTGAAAAAGTTGATTTGTTCCAGGCCAGACCCAGGAGTGGGTTCCAAAACAGAAGATACCCGGCTTGTGAAGCGTGCCATTCATCAAATCAGAGTACGGTGTGTCTCCACTTTCTAAGATGTGGTGAGGAAGGACATTATGCCAAGGAATGCCGATGGCCACGATCGTTTGGGTTAAAAGACAAGAGGTTACCAGTGTGGGGCAACTGGTTACCGCGACACGGAGGAGGCCCCAGAAGCAAATCCAAATCTCACCAAACCCCAGAATGGCATTAGGTAAAATGGCTGTGTCAGTATTATCCCCAAGTGTGTTCCCATCTACAACACCTCAGAGGGAGACAGAGGCATCAGTTACTTAATGCCCAGTGCGGAGGCCAACCAATGTACTCCTGGGAGGAGGATTCCACGGTCAGTAAAGATAGCCTTATCAGCCTAATCGGTGAAAGGTGCTTTATACAGTGCCAGCTAGATAGACTTCTAGTAAAAGCACTGGACACAGGAGCCCAAGTGAGCCTTTTAAATGAATAATGGAAAAGGCGCTACTTGCCACACACTTGCCTTCGGTCACTAAAAGAACACTTGGGACCAGTGGAACTCCACGGCAAAGCTGTCAACGAGACCGAAATCCCTTTCATAGGCTGTGTGGAAGTGACTTTCCAGCTCAGGGCCACGAAGAACAGAAACACCATCAAGCTTTTGGTACCTTTTCTCGTGATCAGTGATCAGAACATGGTATATCCTGGGTTATAATGTAATCAGTGAGATCATCACGAAACACAAGGCAGGGGCGCTGGTGGTGGATGCAATCGCCACATCGCTCGTCATACCCAACGCCGTGGCGGAAAACGTTATTCATAGAGTAAAGAAAGCACAGAATACAATGGACCTAAAAGAACTCAAGGTAGGCTTGCGCCCAACCATCATCCATACAAACTAAATGGTGGGGGTGAGGTGTGGAGTCCAGCTAGAACCAGGAAGAAAAGTCCAGAAAAGACTGTTCATGCCAAAAGACTCCTCGGAACTTCCAGAAGGCCTAGTTCAAGGTGAAACTGTGCTTACGATTCCTACTGGTGGGTTTGCTCGAATGACAGTACCGGTGATGAATACTGCGAAACACGAAATTACACTGGATGCAAAGACTGTGTTAGGGCACATTGAAACCATTAAAATAGTATATCCAGCCAGTGTGAGACCAGCCCAGGGGTCTACAGTGAATTCTGTCTCCCCACCAAGGAACAGGAGTTACCAAGGAGAGGAAATTGCGCAACCCACTTCAGGGTCCTGGGATCCCCCAGTACCCCTGGAGCACTTGTGTGCTGAAGATTTAGTGGTAGCAAAACAGATGCTGAGAGAAGAGTGTCAGGCGTTCTCCAAAGATGACTCTGATATAGGCTGTATCCCGTCGTTGCATTTGAAAAACACAACCCTAGTAATGAGAAGTTACAATAAAAGGTTTGTTTTTTACTGCCCTTGCCCCTGTGGATTCTGTGCCTTAGTGCTCTAACCAGATCGCTTTTCCATTTCTGCATCTTCACGTCCCACCCTTGAGGGTATGCGGCAGGAACTGCTCTGGGCCGTTTTTTTCCACTTACTATTCGTCTTTGAGGACCTGCAGTGACGCTTCCTTGGACCGCCCCATCACGTGACCGACTGACTGATTACGTGACCAGATGCAACCTTGCAGGACCTGCGGTTACACACTTCCAGATTGTCCACGTGACTGGTCTGTGGATCAATGGACTGAATCAAGGAAATACCCGCACGCTAGAGGCAACGCTGTGCCTCCACTGTGGAGCGACTCACTGAGGTTGTGCAGGGGTGCACAACCCGATGAGGTGAGAGGTCAACTTGCCTTACTTATTGTTTCCCCCGCCATTGACCAATGGTACTTCTCATTATGTTCCTCCTTTCTTTTTCCTCTCGATCAGGGTAAGGCATACCACCAAGGGTTTGTCGAAGAGTCCAGTAGACCCTGGACAGCATTCATCACACCGTGAGGATTATATTAATGGATCCGCATACCATTTAGGCTCAGTTCAGCTTCAGCAGAATTTCAGAGGAGCATGGACACATGTTTAGAAGGATTGAGGAACAATATCTGCCAGCCATACTTGGATGACAATGTAGTACACAGAAAAACCTTCCGGTTTCATGTTGAACACGTGAGGACTATATTACAACTGTATCAACAACACAGAGTTAAGTTGACCCCAAAGAAGTGTGAACTGTTCAAAAGACAAGTCCTTTTTCTAGGGAAAATTGTGTCCGAAGAAGGATATACCATAGACCCAGCAGAAATCGCTCCAGTACTGGCCTTAAAAGACAAGCAGCCCTCTACCGTCGGGGAGTTGAGGCAGATATTAGGATTCCTCTCCTACTATCGTACTTACAATCGGAACTTCTCCAGGATTGCTGCCCCACTATACCTCCTCTTGGGGACAACGACAGAGACCACAACAACCATGGAGAAAAAGAAGAACATAGGTAGGACCGGGCTTAAAAGAAACAACGCTGTTTCGTCCCAACAGCCCATTCTCTGGACTGCAGACCACCAGGAGGTATTAGAAGAACTATTATACTACCTGGTAAAACCACCCATTCATTCTTCACTGTGACGATTCTCAAGTTGGACTGGGAGCTCCACCATAAAAGTGAGAGAACAAGATTACCCCCGGTCTATTCAACAATTACCAAAAGGGAAAATTGGTAGAGCACAACGGGAAGATCAGATAATTAGTAGAATACTACTTTATGTGGACCAAAATCGATTTCCAAGTAAATGGGAGAGAGACAATGAGTCACCAGCAGTATCTGTTTTAATTAAACAATGGACGAAGCTCTACCTCAGTGATGACGATATCCTGTATTGTAAAGGAGGACAAAACTGGCAGTTGGTACTACCCACAGTATTCCATAGGTTGGTCTTCAAAGAACTCCATGAAAACATGGGACACCTGGGAGTGGAAAGGACAACAAATTTGATCCGTGAACGTTTTTTCTGGCCGCACATGCAGAGAGATATTGAGAGGTACGTGACCAGGGAGTGTGGGTGAAAGATAAAAGTCACAACACATCAACCCGGACACCTATGGGCAACATCCAAACTACGTATCCGTTTGAGAGGGTCTCAATAGACTTTCTACATCTCGAGACGTGCAAGGGTGGTTACGAATGTATCTTGGTGGTGATGGACCATTTTACTCGATTTGCTCAAACATATGCCACCACCAATAAATCGGGTCGAACAGCGGCAGAGAAGATCTTCAATGATTTTGCTTTGAGGTTTGGGTTCCCTATGACGTTACACCACGACCAAGGAAGAGAATTTGAGATCCAGCTCTTTACCAAGCTAGGAAAGTACTGTAGAATTCAGAGATCCCACACAACGCCCTATCACCCAGAGGGTAATGGACAAGTGGAACGTTTTAACCGGACATTATTTTAAATGTTGCGCACTTTAACAGCTGATGAGAAGAAAGACTGGAACTAAGTCCTGAGGCTCCAGAGTTCATACCAAGGAGTACAGATGAAGTCCAATTCAGATCTGATGGTGGAACACCGGCCCCTGAAGAGACCGATCAACACTCAGGAGGAGCGGAATTACCAAACCGTGTGGAAACAAGCAACTCAGGAGAAGTACCGGAACTTACAGAGGCAGCTCCAAGTGCATCTGAGGAAGCACGGGAAATGAGTGCGGCGGAAGAAACTCCTGTGACCGAAGAACCTGTGGTATCTGAGGAACAATCCACCAGCAGGATGTCGACTCGAGCAGTGAGGAGGCCCGTGATGCTGACATATGAGACACTTAATGAACCGAGTCAAGTGGCAAGGACTGTCGACTGGAAACAGGTATCTCTGCCTACGGACCAGGTAAGCCCACTGGAGTGGTATTCACCACCGAGAGGCAGTGTGGAAGATGTTGCCTACTGGAAAGACTTATTTTCATGCTTTGATTTTCCTCAAAAGACTTTGTAGAAACAAAGAACTGTTAAACCATAGAGAGAGAGAGCTGGTCGAAGACGTACGAAAAGCTCCAGTGGAAGAGATGCTGATTGTTTTGTGTTAACTGTTTATTTCTTACAGGAGTCCTACAAGAAAAAGTTTGTAAGAATAGGTTGTTATCAATGTTTATAAACGTTATACCAATTTCACAATGCCAATTTGTATATAGAGTTATCCAACTTTCACCACTGTCTCAGAATTGGTCAGATTGACCAATCAAGACGAATGTTGAGGACGACATTCAAAAAGGAGGGAAGAGTGTGACATGCAGAAGTAGTGCTGTTGCAGAGTGTGACATGCAGAAGTAGTGCTGTTGCTTTAAAAGCATTCAGCAACTATTAGAAGTAACACAAGCACAGGAGGCAGGAAGTGTTGTGCTCCAGAAGCATCCAGCAACTAGAGGGGTTAACACAGTCACAGAAAAAGGGGAATGTTTTAGCAGAGCCCCAGGGGGATTGTGGGGAAGTTGTTTACTCTCTGGCCGGAGATGAAAAGAAAGGTGGCTTATGATCTGTATATCACAGAAGGCAAGGGAACAGAATTCACTTCAAGAGGGAAGCTAAACAAAGGTCAGTTAGACTCCCTGAGCTAACAGTGTGGAGTATTGTCGGCCAGGAAGATAAGGACTGGAAGGAAGCCTGTCATAGAGATCATCTCCCTCATGACACCCTTTTCCCCCTCCATCTACATGCAGGGTAAAGAATACTGTGTACTATTGAGTCCTTGTGAAGAAAAAGCCAGTGGTTGTGTATGCATTAAAACTGTGCTGTACTGTGCTACTGGATAATAGACTGTGCACTGCTATGCTGCAAAGTAGATTGTACTGTTACTACTGGAGCCTGTTGCTCAAACAGATATTTGCATTGCACTGGCCGTGCCTCATTATATGTTACTGTTCTACCGTTTATGAAGACTCTTGACAGATGTGTCTAGTCAGCAACTCAATCTATCGTGTGCCTGAGAGAAGCTGCAGCCTATGGTCGCCCTGAGTAACGGTTACCCCAGGATTCCAATGAATTCATGTAACCGGTCTCGCGCCCATCTGAACTTAGGTGGCGTGCGTGTAACACATACAAAGAGAGACACATGCGTGGAGAATGTGTACACATCCTGTCAATAATGTGGTCATACCCTCTATTTAAAAGGAAGTGGGGCATAGTGTCACCTAATATTCCCCAACTCCAGTCCTTAAGAGCCACCAACAGATCATGTCTTTAGGATTCCCTTAGTATTGCTCAGATTATTATTCCATCACTACATCAAATACTAAGGAAATCCTGAAAACATGACCTGTTGGTGGCTTTTGAGGACTGGAGTTGGGGAACACTGGTGTAACCAGTCACTTCAATCCTATATGTCACATGCTCATCGGGTATTAATGTGAAAGTGGAGGAGGTAATAGAGAGAAAGTAGTGAAGCATGAATGAGAGGAGAATCTGTAGTGTAAATAAATAGTAGAATAATGTAGGGGGAGAAAACAGAGGACAGATAAGTAACGGATTATATGAAATTCTCCAAACTTTGCAATATGGCTTACATGCTAGGGAAATGTCTAACAGTATAGCTTCTATACTAGTGTATGTAAAAGAAAAAAAGACAGCAAATATTAGGATATGAATATACCAAAAAGAAAGAGATGTGAAAAAATAATGCAGGCATCTTATCTTTATTCTTTGTATATGCTTATTTTAATATTTATTGTACTTCTCGTCCAGACCTATGGCTTTGAGAATCCACCTCACCAGGTCAGCCTTAACATTAACAGTTAAAGAGCTATTCTCTAGTTTTCAGAAAATGAAGCTAATTTATTGTATTTTGAAAAGTTATATGACTCACTTATATACTTTATGCATCAAACAATCTCTGCTTGTAGTTAATCAATGGGTATCTTCATTGTTTATGTTGAGAACATGAAATTCTATCTGGATTATGTGATGGACACTCAAGGGCATGGATCATTAGAAGGTAGAGATCTGATAATAGAACTTTAACTCTAACGAGCCATGCACCTCTATGAGCTTCACATGGTCAAATTTTCCTTCCTTGCATGTGACGCGCCCCCTGGGCCATGTTTGGGCTGCGTTGCGCATGCAGGGGATACCCGGAGCCGGATCCGATGGGGGTAGTAGTCTTCTTGTGGCGGTGACCCGGTCCGTGCCCAGGGTGGTCAAACTAAGTGGCAGTGCTCGGCATTAAGATGTTATAGAGTTCGACTACGCCACCCGTTGATTGCGGCTATGAAGCCGCCGCTGCAGGGCAGACCGCTGAGGCCGGTGGTACGGTGATGCAGCGTGGATGGTATAACCCCCAACGGGAGGTGTATAGCCTCAGGGCAGCTAATGAGGCAGGGAGGAATGATGGTGGTAGTGGTGGTGTGACAAGGAATCACTGAGATGTGCGGTTGCAGTTTTCACAGCTTTACTCACAGTTCTTTATCAGGTCACTTGTGCGCAGTAAGGACCACCCGAGCCGTGCTGCGCCCACCAGGTGAGGGACTCGGTTAACTCCCAGGCAATTCCGGAGCGTGGTCCAGAGCTCCCTTCTCTTCCTTCCTACTGGCCATCCCCACCAGGGACCCACGTTTGTCCGGCTCCCTCGGGCCTTCTGGTGGCGAAACCTTTCCCGGCTTCCCTGACCCTATACGTGGTATGCCTTCCTGGTGGATATGGTGAGGGGTCGCGCCAAGACTTGACCACGACCTCCGGTTCCTGGCTGAGGATAATTGGCCTCTACCAGTTTGGGATCCGGTACCCTGTTCTGCCAACCCTTCACCCGTTAACTCGTGGGATCACAGGGTTCCCTCTCTTCTTGCGTCTCTGGGCCTTTCCTGGTGTTTCTGTTCCTCCTTCTTCTTCTTTCTCTCTCTCTCTCTCTCTCTCAGGTCTCACTTCAGGCTTGCCTCTGGAGCTGGGCCCAGACTGAGCCACAGCTCCCTGTCAGCCCTCTCTGGCTGAGCTCCTCTCCTCTTCTCCTCCTGCCTGAACTGAACCCTGATCTAAGATGGTGCCCACCTTATATACCTCCCATTATGTGTGAGCCCAGGTGACCAGCACCCAATGGGCTCCTACCTATGCCCAGAGTCCCTCCCCTGTCTGCTCCTACACCACAGGGATATTCCTCCCCCCTCCCCACTCCAGCCGGGGACAGACGCTGTCGTACCTGCACATCTATCTGGTGGGAGTACCGTTGATCTGTCCCCCGGAAATGGGGTGAGTGTAGTGTATGCAGCTAACTGTGCTCCGTTCCACACTCCATCCTTACCCGGGAGTGGAATACCACACCTCTGGTTCGAGGTGCAATACCCCTGTAGCAACCGAGTCTTCAGGGTGCTACATTCCCCCCTGGTAAACCACAGCACGTCCTCGGGCTGGAATAGAATAAAACAATTAGACATACAAAAATTTTTAGAGTGCACTCACATATAAGATATTAACTATGAACTCATCCCTTTATGGGAGGTACTCTTCTCCTAGAACGTTACAGGTATAAAACATTTTCCTATGACATTATAAAATATCTGGCTAATGCCACCGGAACTCTTTTGTAAAACATTATGCAAGATTTTGGCATTACTGTTTTAGCAGCATAATAAACTTTCTATTATAAGACATTTTCACATACAACGTTTTCAGAACATATTCTTGATTTCTGGCCACGGTGCAACTTGTGACCAGGTAAAGTGCAACAGTCACCAATTCCGTAGTAGAAAAAACAGTTCCTTATAAAACCAGTAGGGGGCGCTTTAAGAAGCGCAACTATTTACAGGGTGTTGACCACTCTCAGTCCTCGCCAGTGGAGAATAAGGAAATGGCTGCTCACAATCCTCAGCCTGGTTAGGGATAGGGGCACACAGGAAACAGTTCTTTAACAGTTCCACACTAGTCCCAACGGGGACCACACTTCAATTAGCAGCATGACAGGTACCCTTACGGGTAACTATATACAGTTTCAGTTACCGTTCATTAGTAACGATGTCCTCCTGCTCCTTCCTGAGGGTAGTCTTCAGACCCGTCCGGGTCCTCTTGGTCTTCCTCATACTGCATCTCCTCCTCAGTCAGCCGGTGTACATGAAGGGCGTACGGTCCTTTAGCACACTGATGCCGGGTGAAGGCGACCACATCACCCGGGTAGAGGTCACGTCCGCGGTGTCCCTCCGGCAGGTGGCTCTCGACATCCCTGCGGGTGACAAAGACGTCGCCGGGGGTTCGGTGATCCCGGATAAAGCCCCAGCCGTTCTCCAGTTGAAACTTTATTACGGTCCCGTTGGCGCGGGGACCGTGGGCCGTACGGGGGTTTCGTCGGGCCCGGCGTTTCTGCTCCGCGCTTTGGGCCTGCAGCTGTTCCTCGCGGATCCGCCTCTCTCGCCGTTCTCTCCCAAAGACCTCTAGCTGTTGATGGCAGCACTCCTCACGCCGGGCTGCGGCCGCCCGGGTCTCCTTGGTGAACCCCATGAGGTCCTCACCGGTCGGATCCCATGCGAATTGGGCGTCCTCCAACGGAAGCGGGACAATTTTGGCGGGCGCCGGTGCCGGGATCAGAGGCTCACACAGGGGCCGTTCCCTCCGGAGTCGGGGGTTGATGTACTCCGGTGGCCACACGAAGGGCAGCCCGTCCGGGCTAGTATGCTGCGCGAAGAGATCTTCGCCCAGGGGCAGCACTGTGGAGGTCGAGGGCACTGTGGGGGCAGCGGTGCCCGGAGGTACTCGGCCTTGCGTCCAGGCCGGTGGCACAGTGGAGGTAGAGGGCGCTGTGGAGACAGCGGCGCCCGGGGGTACTCGGCCTTGCGACCAGGCCGGTGGCACTTCCTGTTTTGCCGCGCTCAGGGTCGAGGGGCGTGGCGTAACAGAGGGCGCGACCGCAGCTCCTGCCGCTTGAGGCCTAGTTGGGAGCAGCGGCGGTGCGGCAACGGGCGCGGTGAGTATGACTTCGGGCTCTGCGACGGGGAGCTGGGGCAGGCTTACGGCTACTGGGCACGAGGTGATGACGTCCCCATTACCTGCTTCCATCCCTGCGGCTCCCTTCGCGGCGTCATCTCCGGCCTTCGTCCCTCCTGCACCATCCTCAGGGGCAGACATGCCCCATGTTGCGGGTGGCGTCCTCTGCTGGTGGGTTCCAGCCTGCTGGGCCATCTCCCTTCTGCATTCGGCCAGTGCTTCCTGCTGTACTCGGGCCATCTTCCGGGCCAAGGCCTCCAGCGCGGTCTGTGCACGCTCCCGATCTCTGGGGAGCTGTGCCAGGATCTCCACCAGGCCTTCTGGGGTGGCGGCCTGCAGCAGGCCCCGGACCACGGGGTCGGTACCGCTTGTCTCTTCCTCCATCCCCGGGTGCGATCTGTCCAGACTCCTCCAGGCCGCACCCATCTTCTCAACTTTGTTCTCTATCCGCCCCCATTGGGAGTGGCCCCGGGGCAACTTGGCGACTGTCAGTCTCAGGGGCAGCCCCCCCACGCTGATGGACATTTCTATCATTGCAGTCTCTGCTGGTGGGGGCGGTTCCCGCTTTTGGCGCCCTTCTGGGACCACGCCCACGATGGGAGGTGGTCTCTTGTCACCCTCTGGCACGCCCATAATGGCGTCCACTCTGCTAGGGCGGGAAATCGTCTCAGATGGCGGGAATCGTCTCCCAATGGCGGGAAACTCCACGGATGGCGGGCAAAGGCTGCAGATGGCGGGCAAACGGCGGGAAACAACCCGAGATGGCGTCCGATGGCAGGGACCCTCTGGAACTGGCGGGAGACTTCTTCTTACGGTACATGTGAACTTTTCTTCAGGCACGCAGTACCCGGTGGTTGCGGGCACGAGATCCTGCCGACTACGCCAAAGTTGACGCGCCCCCTGGGCCATGTTTGGGCTGCGTTGCGCATGCAGGGGATACCCGGAGCCGCATCCGATGGGGGTAGTAGTCTTCTTGTGGCGGTGACCCGGTCCGTGCCCAGGGTGGTCAAACTAAGTGGCAGTGCTCGGCATTAAGATGTTATAGAGTTCGACTACGCCACCCGTTGATTGCGGCTATGAAGCCGCCGCTACAGGGCAGACCGCTGAGGCCGGTGGTACGGTGGTGCAGCGTGGATGGTATAACCCCCAACGGGAGGGGTATAGCCTCAGGGCAGCTAATGAGGCAGGGAGGAATGATGGTGGTAGTGGTGGTGTGACAAGGAATCACTGAGACGTGCGGTTGCAGTTTTCACAGCTTTACTCACAGTTCTTTATCAGGTCACTTGTGCGCAGTAAGGACCACCCAAGCCGTGCTGCGCCCACCAGGTGAGGGACTCGGTTAACTCCCAGGCAATTCCGGAGCGTGGTCCAGAGCTCCCTTCTCTTCCTTCCTACTGGCCGTCCCCACCAGGGACCCACCTTTGTCCGGCTCCCTCGGGCCTTCTGGTGGCGAAACCTTTCCCGGCTTCCCTGACCCTATACGTGGTATGCCTTCCTGGTGGATATGGTGAGGGGTCGCGCCAAGACTTGACCACGACCTCCGGTTCCTGGCTGAGGATAATTGGCCTCTACCAGTTTGGGATCCGGTACCCTGTTCTGCCAACCCTTCACCCGTTAACTCGTGGGATCTCAGGGTTCCCTCTCTTCTTGCGTCTCTGGGCCTTTCCTGGTGTTTCTTTTCCTCCTTCTTCTTCTTTCTCTCTCTCTCTCTCTCTCAGGTCTCACTTCAGGCTTGCCTCTGGAGCTGGGCCCAGACTGAGCCACAGCTCCCTGTCAGCCCTCTCTGGCTGAGCTCCTCTCCTCTTCTCCTCCTGCCTGAGCTGAACCCTGATCTAAGATGGTGCCCACCTTATATACCTCCCTCTATGTGTGAGCCCAGGTGACCAGCACCCAATGGGCTCCTACCTATGCCCAGAGTCCCTCCCCTGTCTGCTCCTACACCACAGGGATATTCCTCCCCCCTCCCCACTCCAGCCGGGGACAGACGCTGTCGTACCTGCACATCTATCTGGTGGGAGTGCCGTTGATCTGTCCCCCGGAAATGGGGTGAGTGTAGTGTATGCAGCTAACTGAGCTCCGTTCCACACTCCATCCTTACCCGGGAGTGGAATACCACACCTCTGGTTCGAGGTGCAATACCCCTGTAGCAACCGAGTCCTCAGGGTGCTACACATGTAAGCTATGAAAAGTTATTTTTAGTGGCTGCAAGTCAAAATTCTGAAAGCTAATAAGAATCATTGCACAAATGATATTAAAAATATGTTAAACTTTAATTGCACAAATTGCTGAAATCAAAAATTGTCGACGGGGCATTATCATGCATGAAATGATCTCGATGGTCCAGATGGATGGAGTGGAGGATGGCTGGTTGATGGACACCCCACGCAAACACGGCTACGGCGCCAACAAGGAGGAGGTGGAGTAATGTTTTGGGCTGGAATCATGGGGAGAGAGATTGTCGTCCCTTTTAGGATCCCTGAAGGGGTAAAGATGAACCCCATAATGTATGTTGAGTTTCTCAAACAGCACTTCCTGCCATGGTTCAAGAAGAAGAACCGTGCATTCCACAGCAAGATCATTTTCATGCATGATAATGCCCCGTCTCATGCTGCACATAACACATCTGCATCTCTGGCTTCTGTGGGCATAAAAGGGGACAAACTTATGGTGTGGCTCCCATGCTCCCCTGACCTCAACCCCATTGAGAACCTCTGGAGCATCATCAAAAGGAGTGTCTATGATGGCGGGAGGCAGTTCACATCTAAGCAACAGCTCTGGGAGGGTATTCTGTCCTCATGCAAAACAATTGAAGCAGAAACCATCCAAAACCTGACAAATTCAATGGACGAGAGAGTTCAGAAGCTCCTTTCGAACAAGGGGTCCTATGTGCAAATGTTACATCACCTAGAATAAAGTTTTGAGATGAAAACTGTTTGATTTCAGTTTGTAATAACCTGCTAATGCTTATAATTTCAAAAATGACCATTTTTTTGTTCTTTATTAAAATGAAAAGGTTGAAAACTCTGCTGTGCATAATAATTTGGAACATGCATTTTGAGTGCAGTTTGAGTGTTTTATTTTTTTAAAAATATACTGTTATCATAGGCAGTTTGTACAAAAACCTTTCCATTGTACTCTAATAGTTATTTGACTGGAAAATTACAATGACTGCAATTCATATAGGTAATTTGGGAAAATCTGAGAAAATAATATTTGCATAATAATTTGGAACACAGTGTAGGGGCCTAAACCAGAATTCCATCAAGAATAAGTACCCTCTGTCTCTCATCTCGGAGCTGTTTGACCCCCTAAAGGGCTCAAAGGTCTTCACTAAGCTCGACCTGCGTGGGGCGTACAATCTGATCTGGATCCGCCAGGGAGATGAGTGGAATACGGCATTCAACACCCGGGATTGTCACTATGAGTACCGCGTGATGCCATTCGGTCTCTGTAATGCTCCAGCCATCTTCCAGGAGTTCGTAAATGATATCTTTCGACATCTCCTGTATTCCTGCGTGGTGGTGTACCTGGACAATATCTTGGTGTTCTCCCCTGATCTGCCCTCTCACCGGAGGGATGTTCATCAGGTACTGCTGAGGCTCCGGAAGAATCAACTGTATGCTAAGTACGAGAAATGCCTCTTTGAGCAGACCTCCCTGCCATTTCTGGGGTATATCATCTTGGAGACCGGACTGTGGATGGATTCTGAGAAGGTGTCTGCTGTCTTAAAGTGGCCCCAACCTGAGGGGTTGAAGTCTATTTAGCAGTTTCTGGGATTCGCTAACTATTACCGCCTCTTCATTCCTCATTTCTCCTCCCGGACAGCTCCCATCTCTGCTCTTACCCGTAAGGGAGCAAATCCCAGGGAGTGGTCTTCCGAGTCAGAGAATGCCTTTATCTCTCTTAAACAAGCCTTCTCCTCCGCTCCTGTGCTACACCGTTCTGATGGCAAGAAACATTTCTTCCTGGAGGTTGTTGCCTCTTCCTCCGGAGCCAGAGAAGTGCTCACCCAGAAATCCTCGTCCTGGTGAATGGTGTCCTCCGGCTTCTTCTCCAAACTCTTCTCTCCAGCCGAGCGCAATTACTCCATAGGAGATCGAGAACTGCTGGCCATCAAATTAGCGCTGGAGGAGTGGCGCTACTTGCTTGAGGGGACTCTGCACCCGGTGGTCATCTACACTGACCATAAAAACCTTGCGTATTTGCAGACCGCCCATAGACTAAACCCACGTCAGACCAGATGGTCTTTGTTCTTTGCTCGATTCTGCTTCAATCTCCATTACCACCCGGCAGACAAAAACATTAAAGCCGACGCTCTATCCCGTTCTTTTCTGTCTTCCAACCTGGAGGAGGAGCCTCTACACATCATTGATCCCTCCAGAAAAATGACTGTTGCTCCGTTTGATCCGTCTTATCTACCTCCTGGTAAGACCTTTTTAGCAGCTCAGGATCGGAAGAGGGTATTACTCTGGGGCCATTCGTTCAAACTGGCTGGCCATGCCGGCTAGAGGAAGACACTTCTGCTCAATGCCCAGCACTATTGGTCCACCCTGCGCAAGGATGTTGTGGATTTTGTTGTGGCTTGTTCTTCTTGTGCCCATAACAAGATACCTAGACACCTTCCAGCCGGTCGTCTCCTTCCTCTTCCCGTGCCTTCCGCTCCGTGGCAACATATTGCAATGGATTTCATCACGGCTCTTCCGGTATTGGCCGGTTGTACTGTCATTTGGGTGGTCGCCGACCGCTTCGCCAAAATGGCTCACTTCATTTTTCTACCTGGTCTTCTGTCTGCACCTGTGCTGTCTAAGGACTTTATCCATCACATCTTTCATCTCCACGGCTTACCCCTCCACATTGTCTCGGACCGAGGAGTTCAGTTCACTTCTCGCTTTTGGAGAGCCACGTGCAAGCTGCTGGATGTCTCTTTGGATTTCTCTTATGCCTATCATCCTCAGTCCAATGGTCAAGTGGAACGTATCAATCAGATCCTTACCAGCTTACTTCGGCACTTTGTCAACCCTCACCATAGCGATTGGTTGAGCTCCTGCCTTGGGCCAAATTTTCCTATAACAACCATGTGAGTGAGTCGTCTGCTAAGTCTCCGTTTTTTGTGGTCTACAGTTAACTCCCCCGGATTCTGTTTCCCGTCTCCACTTCAGTAGACAATCCTGCTGCGGAATCTCTCATCAGTGAATTTTCTGCGATTTGGGAGGACACTAGATCTGCGCTTCTTCAGTCCTCCGAGCGGATGAAGAAGCATGCTGATAAGAGACATCTGGATCTGACTCAATTCCGTCCGGGAAACAAGGTCTGGCTTTTCTCCAAATATGTCGGTCTCAAGATACCATCATATAAGTTCCGTCTGCGGTTCATCGGTCCGTTCGAAATTCTGAACCAAATAAATCCAGTGGCTTACAAGCTGAAACTCCTGGCCTCCTTACGGATTCCCAACTCCTTTCACGTGTCTCTCCTCAAACCGGTTGTCCTTAATTCTTTCTCTGACGATCCAGGTACCGCTCCAGCTCCAGTCTCCGCTGAGGACATTTTTGAGGCAGAGAACATTTTGGCCATCAAGAGGGTAAGAGGAAAAACTTTCTTTCTTGTGGATTGAAAGGGGTTTGGTCCTGAGGAGAGATCTTGGGAGCCCAGGGAGAACATTCATGCCCCTCGTCTTCTTGAACAATTTCTTGCAGTCCTAAACAAGAGGGGGCGTAAGGGAGTGTACTGTAGGGTCGGCGTCTCTGCCTCCTGCTGGGCAGAGACGCCGTTCCCCTTACCACCGCGGTCCCGGTCTGGCGTCCTCCAGCTCCCCTGTTGCGCGCACTGCGCGCAGCTTCCCGGGCACTGTGCTTAGGGCGTGTGCGCGCTCCCTCTTAAAGGGACCGTGCGCGCTGTCCTAAAGAGCCCCCGGCCAATGGCTGGAGGAGCACTCCTATATAAAGCACCTCCTCTAAAATGGAGGTGCCTGTGCAAGGTTGTTGTTTGAGTGTTAACACTCTCCTCAGCCCTCTGGTTACAGTGCCCGCCAGCCTGTCTGTTAGCCCACCAGCCTGTCTATCAGCTGTGCCCGCCAGCCTGGCTCTCTGCCATGCCAGCCAGCCTATCAGCCGTGCCCGCCAGCCTGTCTGTCAGCCGTTCCCGCCAGCCTGCCTGTCAGCCATGCCCGCCTGCCTGTCTACCTGGAACTCCTGTCTGGCCACCTGCCATGTCCGCCTGCTTGCCTACCCGGATCACCCATCTGGCTACCCACCGTGCCCGCCTGCTTGCCATCCTGGATCAATCGTCTGGCTACCTACCATGTCCGACTGCTTGCCAACCCAGATCACCTGTCAGGCTACCTGCCGTGCTCTCCCGCTGTACCGGTCAGCCTCAGCTATCTGACTCGTGGGAGTCGCCTGTGTTAGAACCCTCCTGTTTGTTTTTTCCATCTGGTGTTTTGCGGTCACGAGATCATCTGCCTTTATATTCCAGCTCTGCCTTTTTGGCTTGCTGGACTTCAGTGTTGTTTGACTGTTTTGCTAGCCAGGTGCTTTGCTGCCTATATTTCGCAGTTCGATTGGTCTTTTTGGACCTGTAGCACCTTTTTTTCAGTTAATCTTTTGTATTCTGCAACAACTTTCTCTGTTCAGGAGGTGTCCAATTTTTGTTCCAGTCCTTAGTTCTTTTAGGTACCCCTTCCCTTTATTCTATAGGTCTTCCTTCAGACTAGCCTAGGACTAAGGCGGGTCTGTTCGCTAGGAACAGGCATCCCGCTACAGTGTAGGGATTCAGCGTAGTCTTACTGTAGGGAAAGCTTTCCCCTTCTTTCCTTAGTTCTTGTTTGCAGATCATAACAGTAAGTCCAGCCCAAAAAAATAAGGAAATATTAATACGGGGATCAGTATGGCTTCCGTTCAGGATTTGGCTCAACGCTTGCAGGAGTTGACTCTGGAGGTGGCCGAGCTCCAGCAACATGTGAGTAGCTGTTCCAGAGCGCATTTTGTGGAACCAAAGGTAGGACTACCGGATGTTTTTTATGGTAAACAGCAAGATTTTTTTTCCTTTAAAAATGCTTGTTTGTTATATTTTCATCCTCTGGGAATGAATCATAGCGCATTGGTTTTATTATGTCACTTTTGCGCAATGAACCACAAGGGTGGGCCTTTTTTCATCAACCTAATGATCCATGCTTGAGGTCAGTAGAAGAGTTTTTTTCTGCTATGGGTCTATTATATGATGATCCTGATCAGATCTCATCTGCTGAGGCAGAACTCAGGCGTTTGAATCAGGGGTCAGATGATGCTGAGATTTATTGCACACACTTTAGAAGGTGGGCTTCTGAAGTCAGATTGAATGATCCTGCTCTGAAATGTCTATTTCTTGATGGTCTGAGTGAAAGGGTTAAGGATTTGCTAATTGCATTTCCTGCACCAGAGACTCTGCAGGATGCCATGCAATTAGCTGTTAGTGTGGATAGGAGGCTGAGATCTAGGCAGAATGAGGTAAAGACTCCTGTAATACCAGGTCCTAGTCCCCAGAAAATCTGCTAAGACGGCGGAGAACCGATGGAGGTTGGGGCAATGTCGCTCAGTTCTCAGGAAAGAGACCAGAGGTTCGCCGAAGGATTGTTTCTTTATTGTGGTACAGCTGACCATTTGATTAAGTATTGTGAGCTTCGTTTAAGTAAAGAAAAAAAAAGGTCAGGTACGCTCGTATAGCTTTTTTACGCTCTGCAGGAGTATTTCTTTCAGGGAGTACTACTTTGCAGGAAAATTTGATTGAATTTCAGGTATTTGTGGATTGTGGTTCAACACTTAATGTGATTGATAAAGGGTTTTTGGAAAAACTTAAATTGAAATCCAAACTTTTGTCATCACCTATTTCTGTGATTGCAATTGATAACACTTCCTTGAAATGTATTACTCACAAGGTTTCTGCATTTCCCCTCACTATCAATGGTCTTCACCAAGAAATTTTGGACTTGGTTGTATTAGATAATTTACCCTCTCTGGTCGTTCTAGGATTGCCTTGGTTAAAACTGCACAATCCTTTGCTGGACTGGTCTACTAATATGATAAAGTCTTGGAGTCCGAAATGCTATGATAAATGCTGTAATGGTCGCATTCCGGTTGTGAGAAAAGGGGAATTACCTGTACCTATTCAAGATTTTTGGAGGGTTTTTTGGGAGGAGGAGTCGCAAGTTTTATCTCCTCATAGGGATTATGATTGCGCCATTGAGTTTATTCCGGGAGCTACTCTTCCCAAGAGTTGCTTGTTTAATCTAACTATCCCTGAAAGAAAGGCCTTTGAGGAGTACATACAGACTAGCCTGGCTGCTGGTCACATTAGACCTTCTAAATCGACTGTGGCAGTTGGATTTTTCTATGTTAAGAAAAAGGACGGGGGTTTACGTCCATGTCTGGATTTTCATGAAATTAATAAGATTACCGTACGCAATTCCTACCCATTGCCGTTAATTCCTGACTTTTTTAACCATTTGATGGGGGAAAAGTGGTTCTCTAAAATTGATCTCCGGGGGGCGTACAATTTGTTACGAGTGAAGGAGGGTGATGAATGGAAAACTGCTTTTAACACTACAGTAGGTCATTTTGAGAATCTGGTGATGCCTTTTGATCTTACCAATGCACCTGCATTTTTTCAGAACCTTATTAATGACATCTTGAGACCTTTGATTGATAAGAATGTGGTTTTGTATTTGGATGACATTTTGATTAATTCGCCAGATCTGGAGTCCCATTGGCAGAGTGTACGTGAAGTTTTGCAGTTATTGAGTGATAATTCACTCTTTGCTAAGCTGGAGAAATGTGAGTTTACTGTGCATAAAATTAGGTTTTTGGGCTACATTGTCTCCAGCGAGGGCTTTGAGATGGACCTGGTGAAGGTTCAGGCTGTGCAGAAATGGCCTAGGCCTATTGGTTTGAAATCTATACAGAGATTTTTAGGTTTCGCCAATTATTACAGGAAATTCATTAAGAGTTTTTCTGTGATTGTTAAGCCTCTAACCAATCTCACCAGGAAAGGTGTAAATAAGGTCCAATGGACTACTGAGGCCATTGAATCGTTTAAGTATCTCAAAGAAAGGTTCAGTTCATCCCCTATCCTTATGCAGCCTGATGAGACCAAGCCTTTTTTGGTCGAGGTCGATGCTTCATCGTTGGGGGTCGGAGCAGTTTTGTCTCAGGAGAACAGGGATGGAGTACATCCTTGTGTCTTCTTTTCGAAAAAAATGTTGGAAATCGAATTGAATTATGATGTTGGTAATCGGGAGTTGCTGGCTATTATACTCGCGTTTGAACATTGGCGTCATTTTTTGGAAGGCGCTAGATTTCCTATTCAGGTTTTCACAGATCATAAGAATTTGATCTATCTGGATGCTGCCAAGCGCTTGAATGCCCGTCAAGCTAGGTGGGCATTTTTTTTTTCTCGGTTTCACCACACAAGGTCGGTTCCAGAGTGGCACCTGGTCCACCTGCCCGGTCCCTCCTTGATTCACGGAGTTGACTAAATCACCGTGCGACCAGGGTCGGTCCAGTAGGCACTTAGTTACGCCCCTCTGGTCCCTCCTTGCTCCCCAGCACAGAGGTTCCACCACCGGGATCCATGACAGTAACTATAACATCTTAATATTTCCAAACCTCATCCTGGTTTTAGAAGTCTGTTAGAAAATGTAGCACAATACTTCCTGTCCTCCAATTATTCTGTAACATCCCTGGCGGCGTGCTTGCATGGCTTACCATCTCCCACCATGCAAGATCGCAATCTTACCTATAAGGCCAGGCTGCACACTTTGCTCGAGTACTTGCTGTTTGAATGTCTCTTGTCTGCTGGCTTAGGGCGGCGGCGCTGTTGCTTCCTCTTTCTTAAAGCTACAGTGTGCGCAGTCCTAATGCGTCCCCAGCCTATTGCTTTGAGTCACTGGATACTTAAAGCCCCTGCACCCAGTAGGAGGTGCCTGAGCAACACTTTCTTACAGTGTGTTCTGTGCAACTGTGAGTTGCCAGGTCCTGTCCTGACTCTAGTCTGTTTCCGCCACCCTTGGGGCTGATGACCCAGGGCCGCTACCTGTATCTGCTAAAATATTTGGGCTTCTAGCAGTGTGTGGGACTTGGTCTATTAGTCCATCTATACTGACCTCCATCAGGTTGCAAATTAAAAATAATTTTTTCCTGCATCTAGCTCTGAAAAAATATTTGGGCTTCTAGCAGTGTGTGGGACTTGGTCTATTAGTCCATCTATACTGACCTCCATCAGGTTGCAAATTAAAAATAATTTTTTTCTTCATTTAGCTCTGAAAAAATATTTGGGCTTCTAGCAGTGTGTGGGACTTGTTCTATTAGTCCTTCTATACTGACCTCCAGCAGGTTGCAAATTGAATATAATTTTTTTCTGCATCTAGCTCTGAAAAAATAGTTGGGCTTCTAGCGGTGTGTGGGACTTGGTCTATTAGTCCATCTATACTGACCTCCATCAGGTTGCAAATTAAAAATAATTTTTTTCTGCATCTAGCTCTGAAAAAATATTTTGGCTTCTAGCAGTGTGTGGGACTTGGTCTATTAGTCCATCTATACTGACCTCCATCAGGTTGCAAATTAAAAGTAATTTTTATCTGCATCTACAGTACCTCTGAAAAAATATTTGGGCTTCTAGCAGTGTGTGGGACTATTTGTATTAGTCCATCTATACTGACCTCCATCAGGTTGCAAATTCAAAATAATTTTTTTCTGCATCTAACCCAGCCAATAGTTTTGGCCTAATACCACAGTTTGGCCACTCAGCTCTGCTCGGTTACCATCCATTGTTTTTTTGTGCAAACAACTCCAGAGTTGTGAATTAGTTAACCACCAAAATGAGTGGAAAAAGGCCTGCTGCTGGTGGAAAGGGGAATAGGCGTGTTGGGAAGGGGAAAAAAGGTTGTGTCCGTGGGGTAGGTGTTAAAGCAACAGTAAAATCTGCAGAAGAAAGACCATCTTCCAGCCAAACTAAAATGTCTACTTCTTTTAGCGGACAATGTGATAAGATCCCTTTCTTACGGCCACGCCAATCGCTACAAATTCCAGATGAGGCACAAAAACAGCAGGTGCTTCAACGGATATCAAGTGCTCCTTTAAGTGGGCTCTCCTCCACATCAACTTCAACATCACAAATACTCCAGTCCTCAAAGGTGTCACCCAAATCGCACTTGCTTCCTCACAGCTCCCAAATCTCCAGCTGCCCGTCTGAGTATGAGGTAGAACAGATGGTTGAGTCTGCAGAGCTGTTTACTCATACTATAGCCTGGGAATCAGAGGTCGACTCCAGCGCTTCTGTGAATCCAGACGAGGAAATGATCTGCACTGATGCCCAGAATCTTTATGAGTCGGATCCAGGACCAGATGCAGAAGGTTCTGACCATAATGTAGATCCTCATTCCCAAACTGTAACTCCTGTTGGTGGAGACAATGAGGAAGACGATGATAAGACTCAAATACCTGATTGGAGCGACAACTTTAGTTTTTTGTCAGGGCAGGAACAGGTTGGCTCTGAGGACGACGGGTGTGATAACGCACAGGGTGATGATGATGAGGTCGGAGATCCCACTTACTGTCAACCCACAGTCAGCCAAGAGATGAGGTCAGCAGAGGAGGTGGAGGAAGATGCTAGTGACGACGAGGTCAGGTTGCGCCTTCCTGGACAGAGACGTAGTACTGGAAGCACGTCAACAACTGCATCCTCAAACACAACTCTGCCTCTCACCACAAGTCGTGGTGGCTCTTCAGGTCGCATGGGTGCTAAGCCTTGCATAGCCTGGGCATTTTTTCAGATCGATAAAGATGACCCAACTCGTGTTATCTGTAACATTTGTCAGCAAAAGCTAAGTAGAGGCCAAAAAATACATAGTTTGAGTACTTCATGCATGAACCGGCACATGGACATGAAGCATAAGTTGCAGTGGGAAGCTCAGTGTGCTACAATGCGGCCTAGCCGGCCGGGCCAATCACCGTCTGCCATATCTTGTGCATCCGCGGCCTCTTCATCCTCTGTGACTGGGGGGACAGCAGTCACACCTGTTTTGGGGCGCAGACCTGCCACCTCTTTACCCGCAACAGCCAGCGTGATTGGCAGGTCATCATTTTCTTTGGAGGTGGTAACACCAGCTGGTGTTGAGCGCTGTCCGACATCGATAGCACCACCTTTGGATCAAGGCAACCTAACATGTCCGCCTGCATCTTCCTCACAGACCGGCAGTTTGCCGGGGACACCCTTATCAACCCCGTCTAAGCACAATAGCCAGCCCTCGGTCCCTCAGATGTGGACAAGTAAAAGACCATTTCCTCCTAGCCATGAGAAAGCTAAGAGGTTGAATTTCACCATCTGCAAGCTCTTGGCTACAGAAATGCTGCCTTTCCGCCTGGTGGACACAGAGGATTTTCGAGACCTTATGTCCGTCGCAGTGCCCCAGTACCAGATGCCCAGTCGGCACTACTTCTCAAAGAAAGGTGTGCCTGCGCTCCACCAGCATGTCGCACACAACATCACCGCTTCTTTGAGAAACTCTGTGTGTGACAGGGTGCATTTCACCACAGACACTTGGACGAGTAGGCATGGACAGGGGCGTTACATGTCGCTGACTGGGCACTGGGTAACTATGGTGACAGCAGGACAAGGGGCTGCTGTCCAAGTCTTGCCGTCCCCACGAGTTGTGCGTCAATCCTCTTTATGTCAAAGTTCCTCCACTGCTTCTGCCTCCTCAACCTCCTCTCGGTCTTCCACCTGCACCCAAAGCCTGTCTGGTCATGCCATAAGCTTTCTAACTGCGCAGAAGGGATCCTGCACACCTCCTTACTATGCTGGCAGTAGGGCTCAACGTCATCAGGCGGTTTTTACATTGAAATGTCTGGGAAATGTGAGTCACACAGCTGAGGAGTTGTGGTCAGCTCTGGAGAACCAATTTCATGAATGGTTGTCTCCACTGGACCTGAAACCAGGGAAGGCCGTGTGCAACAATGCTGCAAACCTGGGTGCGGCCCTTCGCCGGGGCAATGTCACACACGTGCCTTGTATGGCTCACGTGTTGAACCTGGTTGTCCAGCAATTTTTAGCCCACTATCCCAGACTAGATGGCCTTCTGCAGAGGGCACGGTCGCTGTGTGCTCACTTCCGCCGTTCGCATCCCGCAGCTCAGCGACTTACATCTCTACAGAAGTCGTTGGGCCTGCCACTTCACCGGCTAAAATGCGATGTGCCTACCCGGTGGAATTCAACTCTGCACATGTTGCAGCGACTGTGGCAGCACCGACATGCCCTGGTGCAATACGTTCTGATGTATAGCCTGGGCCAACGAGATTCAGAGGTGGGGCAAATCACGCTGGAGGAGTGGTCTCAGATCAGGGACCTATGCACCCTTCTGCACAGTTTTGAAATGGCGACGAAGATGTTTAGTGCTGACGATGCCATTATCAGCATGACTATTCCGGTGATTTACATGCTGGAGCACATGTTAAACAGAATTCGGAGTCAGGTGGTGGCACAAGAGGAGGTGGAGGAAGTAGAGGAGGAGGAGTTGTATGCGGAAGGGCTAACATCTACAAGGTCCAGACGGTCGGCAGCACCAAGGCGGCAGGCATGTGAGGGTGGGGGAGATGGTTTTACCAGGGCGCATGGTAGCAGCCAAACTAGTGAGGAAGGTGCAGGAGCCCAGGAAGAAGTGGAGGACGAACTGATGGAAGACTCATCAGATGAGGGAGACCTTGATCACATTTCTGTTGTGCGAGGTTGGGGGGAGAGGACAGAGGAAGGAAGCATGATTGTTACCTCGCCACCAACACAACAGGGACTTGGTGCTCCTGGATGCACAACACACATGAGTGCCTTCTTGCTGCACTACCTGCAACATGACCCTCGAATTGTGAGAATTAGAAATAATCCTGACTACTGGGTTGCCACACTGTTAGATCCCCGGTACAAAAATAAATTTGCAGAAATTATTCCTGCCATAGAAAGGGATGCACGCATGCAGGAGTATCAGCAGAGACTGTTGCAGAATCTTACATGTGCTTTTCCACAAAATACCAGTGGTGCACGTAGTGAATCTCACAGTTCCAACTTGCCAACCGTGGGACCGTCAAGTGTTCAGCACTCAAACCGTAACAGAACCACAGTATCTGCTGGTAACATCAATTTTGCGGAATCATTTCACCACTTTTTTAGCCCATCCTTTGCAAGGCCACAGGAGACAAGAAGTCTGACACATAGTCAACGCCTAGAGACGATGGTACAGGAGTATCTCCAAGTAAACATTGAAGCCACGACTGTGTCACTGGACCCTTGCTCTTTTTGGGCTTCCAATCTGGATAAATGGCCGGAGCTAGCCACTTACGCCTTGGAGATCTTGTCATGCCCCGCAGCCAGCGTTCTGTCTGAACGTGTGTTCAGCGCTGCTGGTGGTGTGCTGACAGATAAGCGCACGCGGCTCTCCACTGACAATGTAGACAGACTCACATTCATAAAGATGAACAAATCATGGATCCGAAACGACTTTTCTACCCCTGTGTCATCCTGGGGAGAGTAAAAGCTTGATGATTGGTTAAAATCACCCTACCAACCGTTTTAAGCTTTCAAATTACTAATCATGTTTATCTGTATCTTGACTGGAAAATAATTTGGGCTTTGTAGCAGTGTGCAGCACTGATCCTATTAGGCCATCTATACTAAAGCTTCACCAGATTTAAAATTAAAAATAATTTTTAGCTGCATCTAGCCCGGAAAATAATTTTGGGGCTCCGAGATGCGCAAGGCACATAAGTGCCTTCTTGCTGCACTACCTGCAGCATGACCCTCATATTGTCAGAATTCGAAGTAATCAAGACTACTGGGTTGCCACACTCTTAGATCCCCCAAACTTTTCGATCAACCTTTTCATTTTAATAAAGACCAAAAAAATGGTAATTTTTGAAATTATAAGCATTAGCAGGTTGTTAGAAACTGAAATCAAACAGTTTTCAACTCAAAACTTTATTCTAGGTGATGTTACATTTTCACATAGGACCCCTTGTTTGAAAGGAGCTTCTGAACTCTCTCGTCCATTGAATTTGTCAGGTTTTGGATGGTTTCTGCTTCAATTGTTTTGCATGAGGACAGAATACCCTCCCAGAGCTGATGCTTAGATGTGAACTGCCTCCCGCCATCATAGACACTCCTTTTAATGATGCTCCAAAGGTTCTGAATGGGGTAGAGGTCAGGGGAGCATGGGGGTCACACCATAAGTTTGTCCCTTTTTATGCCCATATCAGCCAGAGATGCAGATGTTTTATGTGCAGCATGAGATGGTGCATTATCATGCAGAAAAATGATCTTGCTGTGAAATACACGGTTCTTCTTCTTGAACCATGGCAGGAAGTGCTGTTTGAGAAAATCCACATACATTATGGAGTTCATCTTTAGCGCCTTCAGGGATCCTAAAGGGGCCGACAATCTCTCTCCCCATGATTCCAGCCCAAAACATTACTCCACCTCCTCCTTGTTGGCGCTGTAGCCGTGTTTGCGTGGGGTGTCCATCAACCAGCCATCCTCCACTCCATCCATCTGGACCATCGAGCGCTGCACGGCACTCATCCGTGAACAAAACAGTTTTGAAATCAGTCTTCATGTAATGTTTGGCCCACTGGAGCCGTTTCTGCTTGTGTGAAGTGGATAGAGGAGGTCGACAGGATGGCGCATGCACAGCTGCAAACCTCTGAAGGACCCTGCATCTTGTTGTTCGGGGGACGTTGGAGGCACAAGCAGCTTCAAAAACTTGTCTGCTGCTATGACAAGGCTTTTTTGCCGCTGCTCTTTCAACCTGACGTAATTGCCTGTAGGAAAGAGTCCTCAATTTGCCCTTATCAGCACGCACACGTGTGTACTGTGAATCAGCTACATACTTCTTGATTGCCAAGACACTTCATCCTGATCATCGCACAATGTTGATTGTAGTCATGCCTTGACCTAAACACTCCACAATTTGTTGCTTCTCAGCAGCCGACACATCCTTTTTCTTTCCCATTTTGGCAGAAAATGTAGGCTGCTTAATAATGTGAGAGAGCCTTCTTAAGTAGTCTTGCCTTTCATTGGACACACCTGCCAAACTAATTAGCACAGGTGTCTGCAATTGCTTACAGTGATATAAAGAGCCCTGACACACATCACCATCAATGAGTTTAACTGACAAACAAACAAATTCTTCCCTTATCACTCCTAAACACTTTTTGTATAATAATTTGGAACGCAGTGTACATGTGCTTTTCCACAAAACACCAGTGGTTCACGTAGTGAATCTTACAGTTCTAACTTGCCAACCGTGGTCTGTATGGAGTTGTTCAATAAAGGGCCCAAAATTAAGATAACATAGATGGGAGAGGTCTCTATGAATAGGAATTCCTAAGTATTTGATACCCTGTGAGGGCCAGGCAAAGGGAACGTTGGACTGGATGGAATCCTATATGGATTTGGGGAGGGAGACATCGAGGGCCTCAGACTTCGCTGCATTGATTTTAAAATTTTACCATGTAACAAAGTGATCTATTTCAGCCATAACAGCATGGATGGATATATGTGATTGAGTGATATATACTAGGACATCATCAGCAAATAGAGAGCACTTGTACTCGGTGCCTCCCACCTCAATCCACCTAATATTGGGGTTATGGCGAATTGATGAGAGCAGGTGCTCCGTCACTAGGATGTATAAGAGAGGGGACAGAGGACATCACTGCCTTGTCCCATTGGTGATTGTGAAAGGTGATGAAAATGTTCTGACGCACCCCCTGGGCCTTGGGACACCCGGAGCCGGACCCTTTTTGGTGGATGCTGGTGGTTGTAGTCTTCGTGGCGGCGACCCAGTTCCGTGGCTCAGGGCGGTCAAACCAGTGGCGGAACTATTTATGTGGTTTTCATGTTTAAATGTCCGACTACGCCACCCGTGGATTGCGGTCAGAGTGAACCGCCGCTACAGGGCAGACCACTGAGGCTGGTGTTGTGGGTGCAGCAGAGCGTAGCATAACTCCCCACGGGAGGAGTATAGCCTCAGGGCAGTGTATGCGGAGGATGGGGGTGATGGTGCAGGGCAGCAGCACTAACGACACGGAGTCAGTGATGCAGTTCAGGGCCTTTACTCACAGTTCTTATTATCCAGACCACGTCTGCAGGTAACGGCTGCCCACGTCGTACTGTGCTCACCAGGTGAGGGGCTCAGACAACTCCCAGATAACTTTGGAGCACTTCACAGGACCCCCTTTGTGTGTCCTTTGTCTGGCCTTTCTTACCAACACTTCTGTCCGGCTGCCTCGGGCCTCCTCTTGGTAAACTTGGCGCCAGTTTCCCTGACCCTATGTGGTGCCTTCCTAGCGGGTGTAGCGAGGGGCTGCGCCACATAAAATGTCAGAGCCTCCGGTTTCTAGCTGCGGGTCATTCCCTGCCTCCACTAGTTCGGGGACCGGTCTCCCCCTTTGGCCTGACCCCTCCACGCAGGTGGATTCGGGCGTGCGGTGGCGACTCGCCCGTCCGCACCCCTGGGATCCCTTCATTCCTCGTTCCTGGAGCCTTCTCCGCTCCTCTTCCTTCCTTCTCCCTCTTCCAGGCCTGGGCCTCTGTTACTAGGCCCGCCTCCGGAGCAGAGCTCATGCAGAGCCCCTGCTCCCTGCCACTTCTGCTCAGACTTCTCTGCACTGAACTAAGATGGTGCCCACCTTTTATACTCCCTTCTCAATGCACCCAGGAACTGCTTCCTCCCTGCTCCTGAACTACAGGGTTCCCCTTCCTCAGTGTTCCCTCCCCCACTCCAGCCAGGGACAGGGACTGTCGTGCCCATCTCAGGGGCATATTGGTCGCCCTGCCCCACGGCAATGTGGTGTAATGCATGCAGGTGTCGGGTCCTGATCCACACTCCATCCTTACCTGAGAGTGAGATATCACACCTCTGGGTGAGGTGCAATACGTCTGTAGCAACCGAGCCCTCAGGGTGCTACAGTTCCATTTATCTTCAGCCTAGGTGCCGTGATTTTGGCTATAAAAGGGTCCCCTAGACCCCTACCCCAAGCTTTTTAAGAGAATCATATATGGCGTGCCAGGAGACTCTATGGAATGCTTTCTCAGCATCCAACGAGAGTATCTAATTACAAATTTTTAACTGCATCTAGCCCAGGAAATACTTTGTGCCTAGTAGCAGTGTCTGCTAGTAAGCGGATTATCCCGGCTGTTAAGCAAGCTGCACCACCTGTAGTTTAGACACTTAATTTTTTCAAAGGAAATGCTTCGGGACCATGGGATACTTAGTGAAGAGCATCAGGAGGCACCCCAAGGCATAGGGGCTGGGACTGGCAGTAGGATGCCTTGCGGTGGACAGCCGAGCTCGATCCTTATAAAAGCTTTTTAACTGCAGCAGCTTTAGTGGACGCTACTGGAGCTGGAATTACCGCGGCTGCTGGCATGAGACTTGCCCTCCAATAGATCCTTGTAAATGAATTTAAAGTGTATTCATTCAAATTAGAGAGACAATTTAAATTAAAAAGCTTAGAGCTGCCTCCACCACAGGGGGGCTCGCTCGACCCACCAGCGGACAGGCACCAGTATTGGGAGAGGGGGGCTGGCCGTCAGGGTTCACCGCGGCTCTGGCACAAACCCGGCGACACGGAGGTGGCACGGGCAGGAGCGGACTGGCCGTGTCGGCTTCTCACTTTTTGGATTTTAGAAGGGCATGACATGCCTATATCTGTGTCTCCCCCTCCTTTTACTCCTCCACCTCTTTTATTTTCGCATGACTATATGTACTTGTCACTTTTCCATGTGTTAGTTATGTCTTCTGAGCAGTTTGTCAGCTTTTGGACACCTTTGAAGGTGTTTTCTATGTGTTTCTATGTGTTTTTGTTTGCCTGCCATTGGTTTTAACGGTGTTCGAAGGTGTTCGACGAACAGTTCGACGAACAGTTCGGCGAACACACGGGTGTTCGACGAACCGAACCGAACTCGAACACTACGGGGGTGGCTCAACACTAGTCTTTACGGACGGATCAAGGACGAGCTAGCTGGCTGGGACATTCCTACCACTCTGGATGACCTGGTGTCACTAGCTACCTGGATTGACATCTGTTTCCTGGAACGAGCTAAGGAGACTACCCTGGAGAGAAGATTTCCTCGTCTTGCTCCTGTTTTCCAGAAACCTGCCTCCCAACCTGCAACTCCCTGGGCATGCTCACCCGAACTCATGCAGATCGACCAGACCAAGATGGTCAAGTCTCGCAAAGAAACACGCCGTGTTGAGGGGAGCAGTTTCTACTGTGGTAGTAAGAAGCATCTGATCCGTTCCTGCCCGGAGAAGCCGGGAAACTCCAGTGTCTAGGACCACTCTGAGAGGTCGTCCTAGGCAAGAGTAAATCCTCTCCATTCTTGACTCTATCCCTTTCTATTTCCTGTGGAGAGACCCGCTTCTTTGAAACCGCCCACCTGGATTCCGGAGCCACTGGGAATCTCATTTCTCAGTCCCTTGTAGAGAAGTATCAGATTCCCACCAAACCTCTGGCTGAACTATTGGCAGTCGCTTCCGTGGATGGAAGACTCCTTCCGGTGACCATCTTGCTCGTCACATTCAGGTGGGAATGTTGCACTCGGAGAGGATCTCCTTCCATGTGCTATCCAGACTCTCTCATTCCCTTTTTCTAGGTCTACCCTGGCTACAGAGACATGAACCAGTTCTGAATTGGCGATCCGGTGAGGTGCTCCGTTGGGGGCAGGATTACCATGAGACCTGCCTGGTTCCGGTTCGCCCGGTTCGACCTCCGTCTACCCTGGCTAATTTACCTGGTCTACCGGCACCTTACTGGTCCTATGCAGATGTCTTCGACAAGAAGGAGGCAGAGACACTGCCACCTCATAGGCCATATGACTGCCCTATCGAACTGGTACCCGGAGCCACTCCACCCCGTGGGCGTATCTACCCCTTGTCGCTGGCAGAAACCCAGGCCATGTTGGAGTACGTTGAAAACAAATCTGGCTAGGGGATTCATCCAGAAATCTACCTCCCTGTCTGGAGCTGGATTCTTCTTCGTAAAAAAGAAAGACGGTTCACTACGCCCCTGTATCGATTAGAGGGGACTTAACCAGATTACCATCAAAAATAAATACCCCCTGCCACTCATCTCAGAGCTGTTTGATTGCCTTAAAGGCGCGAAGATCTTCACCAAGCTTGATCTTCGTGGGGCGTATAACTTGCTCCGGATTCGCCAAGGAGAAGAGTGGAAGACGGCATTCAATACCCGGGACAGCCACTATGAATACTGTGTGATGCCCTTCGGCCTCTGTAATGCTCCAGCCATTTTCCAAGAACTAGTTAACGACATCTTCCGTGACCTGTTATTTTCATGCGTGGTGGTGTACCTGGACGACATCTTGGTCATCTCTCCGGATCTACCCACACACTGGAGGGATGTTCGTCAGGTCCTGCTTAGGCTCAGGCAGAATCACCTATACGCAAAATTTGAGAAATGCCTCTTCGAGCAGACCTCTCTTCCATTCCTGGGCTATATTATCTCTAAGACTGGTCTGCGGATGGACCCCGAGAAGGTCTCTGCCGTCTTAAAGTGGCCCCGACCCGGGGGGTTGAAGGCGATTCAGCGATTCCTGCGCTTCATTAACTATTACCGCCTCTTCATCCCGCATTTCTCTTCCTGGACTGCACCCATCTCTGCGCTCACCTGTAAGGGTGCTAATCCTAAGGAATGGACGTCCAAAGCAGAGGAGGCCTTCCTTTCCTTAAAACAAGCCTTCTCTTCTGCCCCGCTGCTGCACCGTCTGGATTGCAACAAACACTTTTTTCTGGAGGTTGATGCTTCCTCTTCCGGAGCCGGAGCAGTGCTCACCCAGAAATCTCCGTCTGGGAGAATGGTAACCTGCGGCTTCTTCTCCAAGCTCTTCTCCTCGTCCGAGCGCAACTATTCCATAGGAGACTGAGAACTGCTAGCCATCAAATTGGCGCTGGAGGAGTGGCGTTACCTGCTAGAGGGGGCTCTGCACCCGGTTTTCATCTATACTGACCACAAAAACCTGGCATATCTACAAAATGCCCAAAGGCTCAATCCGCGTCAGGCCCGGTGGTTTTTGTTCTTCGCCCGTTTTAACTTTACCCTACATTACCGCCCTGCGGACAAGAACGTTAAAGCCGCCACTTTGTCCCGATCCTTCCTGTCTTCCGATAAAGAGGAGGAGCATGTCATCGATCCCTCCAAAATGATGAATGTGGCTCCCTTGGACCTGTCTCATCTCCCACCCGGTATGACATTTGTAGCGGTTCCGGATCGTAAGAAGGTTCTTCACTGGGGTCATTCATCTAAACTAGCCGGCCATGCTGGCCAGCGGAGGACCTTCCTGCTTATTACCCGGCATTACTGGTGGCCTTCCCTGCGCAAGGATGTTGTAGACTTCATCACGGCCTGTTCATCCTGTGCCCGCAACAAGGTTCCGAGACGTCTTCCAGCCGGCCGTCTTCTGCCTTTTCCCGTACCTGCTGCCCTGTGGCAACACATTGCTATTGATTTTATTACTGATCTCCCTGTTTCTGCCGGTTGTACCGTCATTTGGGTGGTCGCTGACCGGTTTTCTAAAATGGCCCACTTTATCCCTCTGCCTGGTCTCCCGTCTGCATCTGTGCTGGCTAAGGACTTCATCCATCACATCTTTTATCTCCACAGTCTACCCCTCCACATTGTGTCTGATCGAGGAGTCCAGTTCACTTCGCGCTTCTGGAGAGCTACGTGTAAGCAGCTGGATGTCTCTCTGGATTTCTCCTCTGCTTATCATCCTCAGTCTAATGGCCAAGTGGAAAGTATCAACCAGATCCTTACCAGCTTCCTCCGGCACTTCGTCAACGCTCACCATACCGATTGGGTAGAGCTCCTACCATGGGCCGAGTTCTCCTATAATAGCCATGAGAGCGAATCTTCTTCCAAGTCCCTGTTCTTTGTGGTCTACGGTCAATCCCCCCCACCGATTCCGTTTGCCATCTCTGCTTCAGTGGACAATCCTGCCGCAGAGTCTCTGGTCAGCGAATTTTCCACCATTTGGGAGGACAGTAGATCCGCACTTCTTCAATCCTCCGAGCAGATGAAAAGACATGCTGATAAGAGACGTCTGGATCCGCCTCAATTCCGTCCGGGAGACAAGGTTTGGCTCTCCTCGAAGCATGCTCGTCTCAAAATACCCTCCTATAAGTTGGGTCCACGGTTCATCAGTCCATTTGAAGTCCTCAAGCAAATCAATCCAGTAGCCTACAAATTAAAACTCCCGGCCACCTTACGGATTCCCAACTCCTTCCACGTATCTCTCCTCAAACCGGTTGTTCTTAATTCTTTTTCTGACGATCCAGGTACCTCCCCAGCTCTAGTCTCCGCTGAGGACGTCTATGAGGTAGAGAACATTCTGGCCACCAAGAGGGTAAGAGGAAAAACCTTTTTTTCTGGTGGATTGGAAGGGGTTTGGCCCAGAGGAGAGAACTTGGGAACCAAGGGAGAACATCCACTCCTCCCTCTTAAAGGGGCCACGCGCTCCGTCCTAAGGAGTCCCTGGCCAATGGCCGGAGGACCCCTCATATAAAAGGTACCTCCGCCAACATCGAGGTGCCCATGCAAGGTTGTAGCTCTGTGTTCTAAACTCTGCTTCAGCCCTCAGGTCCTGCTGCTAGCCTGACTACCAGTCCAGTCCGCCAGCCTGTCTACCTGTGTCCGCCAGCCAAGAACACTCTCCAGCCCGACGGTCTGCCTATGGTCCTAACCCGCCAGTCTGTCTACGGGCCAGGCTTGCCTGCCTACCCGGAGAACGTACCAGTTACCTACCGTGCCTACCAGCCAGCCTACCTGGAGGCTCCTGCCAGTTACCCGTGGTGTCTGCCAGTCCGTCTTCCCGGATCACCCGTCAGCCTGCCTGCCGTGCTCATCTGCTGTACCGGTCAGTCCCTGCCTTCTGACCCATGGGAGTCATCTGCTCTCATACAAGGACTGGTCCAGAGTAGCACCTGGTCCCTCTGCTCGGTTCTTCCCTGGTTCACAGAGTCGGTTGAGCCGCCGTGCGACCTTGGTCAGTCCAAGTTGATACCTAGGTACACCCCTCTGGTCCCTCCTTGCACCGCAGCACAGAAGTTCCACCACCCAGATCCGTAGCAATGCTAATTTTTGGCTGTTAGTATAGTGAAAGAAACATTTTCCAACTGTGTTGTAGGCTGGATAGAAAATATATTATTGTGATAACAAATAATACAATCTGTGCTTATGAGTTTCTATTACTGATATCTACACAAGCATTATGCAGCAAATGCTTGTATCTAGGAAAGTGTTTGTCAGTTACACATTGCTGATTTGCTTTTACTAAATTCTATGGAATTCTATGGACTGTTGTTACTCAGTCAAATGACTTATTTATTCAACATAACATATTTGGTTTAGTAATCAATGGGTAAAGAATTTATGTGTAAGAATATTTCACCCTGTCCATAGGTTCTATTTGTCAACTTACAGCTTATAAGAACCATTTTCCCCTACTAATATCTTATGAACAACATTTGTCTCTGAAGCGTCTTCATGTGGTCCCCTGGGTGTTGACAATTACAAGTGCTTTTGCCCACTAATAGCACCAAATACAGTAGCATGAAAACAATTTTGTGTTAGGGCTTGTGTATATGACCATAATAATCAGATGAGTGCTATCCGTTGTTTTGATAGATAGCACTCGTCCCCATGTTATTCTATGAGGCATCACATCTTGCACTAGTTGCCTTCAATATCGGATGGCACTCAGCCATTCATGTTTATGGGTCCGTCAAAAACATTTTCACGGATATATTGAATGTAGAAGAAGAAGGAACTTTTTTTTTTCTCTCCACATCTGAGAAATTTGGATCATACTCTGATCAAGCTCTGATCAGAGCCTGATCAGAATGAGATCATCATAATCGAACCAATTTTCCAGGACGAGAGAAAATTAGTCTTGTGACCCTAGCCTTAGGGCCAGAATTACATTTTGGTAAGTAGCTGCTGGGTCATGATTATATTACAAAAAATTGACACTACAGTCAGCACTGTCTTATAAGCAAAAAAAAATACTCACTAAGGCCGCGGCCCCACTATCAGTATTTGGTCAGTATTCGATCAGTATTTTTTCTCAGGAGTGGGAGCCAAAACCGGGTGAGGAACAATCGGAGAAAAGGTATAATAGAAACAAGTGCTCTAATTCTGCATTTATCACCCACTCCTGGTTTTGGCTCCCACTCCTGAGAAAAAATACTGACCGAATACTGACCAAATACTGATAGTGGGGCTGTTACCTGATAGAAAATCTCTGGAGCTTCATGGGTATATGAACAGGTTGAGTATTTGCACTAGTTTTATCTGCAACAAAAACTAGGGTGTAAAATACTCACTTTTTTATGCTTTTTCGTGTGTATTTTTTGTGTTTTTATGTGTTTTTTCCCCATTCATTTGAATGGGTGTAAAATGCTGCAAAAATGCTGTAAGAATTTATATGCTGCAGATTTGAAAAAAAAATGCATTGATGGTTCAAATCTGCAGGGAAAAAATAAGCAGTATGTGCATGAGATTTCAGAAATCTCATTCACTTTGCCGGTTCTGTAGAACACTGCGTTTTTTCAGAGGCAAAAAATGCAGCATCTGAACAAGCCCTTGGAATGCCTTGGCACTCGGGTCTGTCTTCTCAAAGCCACCATCCTAGTTTTTATCATTAAAGCCCCTTGCACCCATTTATATACAATGCTGTGGCCACTGTATAGGGAAAGTAGCATGTATGTAATAAATGGTTAAATTCTCCAGAATGAGAGCTACTCTTTGCAGTGGCTCTTCACTCTGGCTCTTAAAGGTGGTCTGAAGCAGTGACCAACTACCCTTCCATAACACTCGCATGTGCCCTAATAGGGCATGTCGAAAAGATTAGCCCGATTGGACAGCCTCTTTAAGGTTTCAATCACTGATATAAATGTTTATATAATGTCTAAAAAAAGTCACATACATGGGTGCTAATTTAAGCAATCTAAATAAAAAAAATTCAATCTTGATTGTGGCTTAAAAATCAGTGCATTCTACTCTTCAGCCTCCTTGGTTTCTTTGGCATATACCTGGTTTCTGTGGGTAACATTAACAGAAAGTAGTTCTCCATTGTATCTTTCAAGGTGTTCATTAAACTATAAACTGTATGTTGTGAAGCGTGTCTAATCTCCTCTTGGAAGGTTTTGGCACGATAAAGCAAATTGGTGTGATAAGCTGTCAAGTAGTGTTGAGCCACCCCCGTAGTGTTCGGGTTCGGTTCGGTTCGTCGAACATCGGGATGTTCGAGGAACTGTTCGTCGAACTGTTCGTCGAACACCTTAGAACACCGTCGAACACCGTTAAAACCAATGGCAGGCAAACAAAAACACATAGAAACACATAGAAAACACCTGCAAAGGTGTCCAAAAGCTGACAAACTGCTCAGAAGACACTCTCTTTAAAAAAGCCGGCCGGCAAATTCAGCAGCGGCATACACCGGTACCCGACAATTTAGACAAGAAGGAATAGAGCATCACACATAGATTAGATAGATAGAAACATGTCAGTCACACATATAAGAAGCACAGTGACAGTGTTGGTTACTGCACTTGTCATTTAGTGTAAAGGATTTATTAAAAAAAATATTAGTGTTTTCATGCACCGTCTCTTTAAAAAAGCCGGCCGGCAATTCAGCATCTGTACCCGACAATTTAGAACAGAAAGAATAGAGCTTCACACATAGATTAGATAGATAGAAACATGTCAGTCACATATATAATAAGTACAGTGATAGTGTTGCTTACTGTACTTGTCATTTAGTGTAAAGGATTTATTTAAAAAAATAATAGTGTTTTCATGCACTGTCTCTTTAAAAAAGCCGGCCGGCAATTCAGCAGCGGTACCCGACAATTTAGAACAGAAAGATAGAGCATCACACATAGATTAGATAGATAGAAACATGTCAGTCACATATATATGAAGTACAGTGATAGTGTTGGTTACTGTACTTGTCATTTAGTATTAAAATAAAGGATTTATTATTAAAAAAATTGGCGTGGGGTTCCCCTTAATTTTAGGCTTTGGCGGAGGTTAAGCAGACGGCTGGGGCAGATGTTTGAAGCCTGGGAAGGGGGTAATACCCACGGAGCTTCCCAGGCTACTAATATCAGCCCCCAGCTGAATACATAGCCTTTACTAGCTATTAAAATGGGGGACCCCCCAAAAAAAATGACGTGGGGTCCCCCCTAATTTAATAGCTAGCAAAGGCTAGGCAGACAGCTGGGGGCTGATATTAATAGCCCAGGAAGGGAGCCATGAATATTGGCCCCCTCCCAGGCTAGAAACACCAGCCGTCAGCCGCCCCAGAAATGGCGCATTCATAGGATGCGCCAATTCTGGCACTTAGCCTCGCTCTTCCACGCTGCCCTGGTGCGGTGGCAGGGGGTAATAGGGTTGGGGTTGATGTCAGCTTATAATGCCAGCTGACATCAAGCCCAGGTTAGTAATGGAGAGGCGTCTATAAGACACCCCCATTACTAACCCCATAGTCAAAGTTAAAAAAAACACAAACACCCAGAATAAAGTCCTTTAATTGAAATAAAGACACAATCCTTTATTGTTCTAAATTAAACCATACTTACCATCACGCCCATTCCAGCTGAAGCCAACGATCTCCTGCAATAAAAGAAAAATAATAAAGCAACCTCATCCTTACCTTTCCATGGTTCCCACGACAGCTTCAGCTCTGCTACATCGAGATAACAGGCTGGACCGCAGCAGACCGCTGCCATCCAGCCTGTCATCCCGCAGACACTGAGAAGCGCAGGCTTGCTTGCGCTGCTCAGCGTCTCTCTGTGACGACATCCAGATGAGCCGAGTTCATGTCCAATGAACTCGGCTCACCTCATGCACGTCACTGACAGCGTGGGAAAATTCTCACGCTGAAGCGCTGATTGCAGGAGAATTTTCCCACGCTGTCAGTGACGTGCAGGAGGTGAGCTGAGTTCATTGGACATGAGCTCACCTCATGCACATCACTGACAGCGTGGGAGAATTCTCCTGCACTCAGCACTTCAGCGTGAGAATTTTCCCACGCTGTCAGTGACGTGCATGAGGTGAGCCGAGTTCATTGGATATGACCTCGGCTCATCTGGATGCCGTCACAGCGAGACAGTGAGGAGCGCAAGCATGCCTGCGCTTCTCAGTGTCTGCGGGATGACAGACTGGATGGCAGCGTTCTGCTGCGGTCCAGCCAGTCATCTCGATGTAGCAGAGCTGAAGCTGTCGTGGGAACCATGGAAAGGTAAGGATGAGGTTGCTTTATTATTTTTCTTTTATTGCAGGAGATCGTTGGCTTCAGCTGGAATGGGCGTGACGGTAAGTATGGTTTAATTTAGAACAATAAAGGATTGTGTCTTTATTTCAATTAAAGGACTTTATTCTGGGTGTTTGTGTTTTTTTTAACTTTGACTATGGGGTTAGTAATGGGGGTGTCTTATAGACGCCTCTCCATTACTAACCTGGGCTTGATGTCAGCTGGCATTATAAGCTGACATCAACCCCAACCCTATTACCCCCTGCCACCGCACCAGGGCAGCGTGGAAGAGCGAGGCTAAGTGCCAGAATTGGCGCATCCTATGAATGCGCCATTTCTGGGGCGGCTGACGGCTGGTGTTTCTAGCCTGGGAGGGGGCCAATATTCATGGCTCCCTTCCTGGGCTATTAATATCAGCCCCCAGCTGTCTGCCTAGCCTTTGCTAGCTATTAAATTAGGGGGGACCCCACGTCATTTTTTTTGGGGGGTCCCCCATTTTAATAGCTAGTAAAGGCTATGTATTCAGCTGGGGGCTGATATTAGTAGCCTGGGAAGCTCCGTGGGTATTACCCCCTTCCCAGGCTTCAAACATCTGCCCCAGCCGTCTGCTTAACCTCCGCTAGAGCCTAAAATTAAGGGGAACCCCACGCCAATTTTTTTAATAATAAATCCTTTATTTTAATACTAAATGACAAGTACAGTAACCAACACTATCACTGTACTTCATATATATGTGACTGACATGTTTCTATCTATCTAATCTATGTGTGAAGCTCTATTCTGTCTGTTATAAATTGTCGGGTACAGATGCTGAATTGCCGGCCGGCTTTTTTAAAGAGACGGTGCATGAAAACACTATTATTTTTTTTGATAAATCCTTTACGCTAAATGACAAGTACAGTAAGCAGCACTGTCACTGTACTTCATATATATGTGACTGACATGTTTCTATCTATCTAATCTATGTGTGATTCTCTATTCTTTCTATTCTAAATTGTCTGGTACCGCTGCGGAATTGCCGGCCGGCTTTTTTAAAGAGATGGTGCATGAAAACACTATTATTTTTTTTGATAAATCCTTTACGCTAAATGACAAGTACAGTAAGCAGCACTGTCACTGTACTTCATATATATGTGACTGACATGTTTCTATCTATCTAATCTATGTGTGATTCTCTATTCTTTCTATTCTAAATTGTCGGGTACCGCTGCTGAATTGCCGGCCGGCTTTTTTAAAGAGACGGTGCATGAAAACACTATTATTTTTTTTGATAAATCCTTTACGCTAAATGACAAGTACAGTAAGCAACACTGTCACTGTACTTCGTATATATGTGGCTGACATGTTTATATCTATCTAATCTATGTGTGAAGCTCTATTCTTTTGGTTCTAAATTGTCGGGTACAGGTGTATGCCGCTGCTGAATTGCCGGCTTTTCATGTTTCACTGTTGGCACTGTTCCCATCGATTTGGGCAATCACTGTAATGCCACAACCACCATGGCTGTGGCATTACAGTGAGTGGCAGACAATCCCTGCATGATTGGTGCTCTAAATAGCGCCAGACATGCAGGACACGCTTTTGGTGCACGAACAGTTATCGAACATAACCTCGAACAGCCGAATTTTTTGCAAATCGTTCGGGTTCGTCGAACAACTCGAATACCGCCCAAAACAGCTCGAATTTGAGATTGGCGAACAGTTCTAGTCGAACACCGCTCATCTCTACTGTCAAGTCAAAAGAAGCAAGTCAAGTTGACATACCGTCTAATTGTAGAAAGGGAGCTATTTCCTAATCCCGGTCTGGCTGTAACAGAAGAACAGTGATTGAGCGGGATATGCTTTTAATAAGTACAGACATATTTTGTTGTCTGTGGGTGTTATATCTTTCTTACTTCTGTACTTTTTCTCACGTTGTCTCTGGACACCTGTATGACAAATTAGTGGAAATAATTTTTCACAGCAGGAAAATAAAGAACTTAATGTAGTAGAACTCTTGTATAGATATTGATAGATGCATGTAAGGCTCAGCTGAAAAAATAATTCACTTGTCATCTTGAGTTTTTATATAAACAAAAGATGTGCTGAGAATTGGTATTGCTTTCTTCGGACTTTCCTGTGCTAATCTATAGAGTTAAGAATAAATACAATAGACCTAAGCAGTCAAACACACTTTATGTATAGCTGGTGCAACAATAAAGGTTTCCATGCATCAGATAGATCCCTAAAGCTGTCTTTAAACCTTGCTTTTCAGCACCTGTGGCCATTTGTGTAACACTTTCTTAAACTATAAAAAGGACAAATGTCATTTGTGGAGATATGCATTCAACATGCTGACCACAAGTCTTAATTTCTATGAGTAACATTTTTAGCCTTATCCATTTAATGAAATTGTTCTTTTAATTCCAATGTAAACAGACAGCAATTAAAAAATGAGTTAAATGTGGATTTCATATGGAGTTAGGGCTTATATACAAATATAATGTTTAATAATAAGAAACAATGTCTTTCTTCAGAATTTTCCTAACACACATATTTATATGTATGGCTGGTACAATAATACAGGTTTCAATGCATCACATAGACCCATAAAGCTTTCTTAAAATTTTGGTTTTCAGCACCTGTGGCCATTTGGAAGCATGCGCCTTTTAATAAATTTGGTGCAATTTACTAAAAAAAAATGAACTTTCACTGTAAAAGACTGCTATGGGTAACAACTTTTTTGTTAAAAAGTCTTAATAAATTAGGGCCATTGAGTTTATAATGGCGACAGCCAGTACACAGGTCCATTTTCCTGAAAATGGGGCCCTTGGCAACCAACAAATTAGTATTCCCTTAAAGGGTCTTACGTATGCTTTTCAGGAGTGTTCTGCTCCCCAAACTCGTAGTTTCTTGCTTGCTGGGTGTTGGTGTGCTTCTGAATGTTAGAGAGTTCTGGTCAGCGGCATTGTCTCATTGCTGACCCGTACTAAATACTCTCTCATGCTGCAAGCATAGACATAGACTCGAACTGTCTTCACGTACGCTCCATTCTGAAGAGATTGCTACAAAACCATCTTTATTTGAATCTAGAAAAATGTCCCTTTAAGCATCATGAACTGGTGCTTCTTGGATATATCATCTGGATGTCTGCTAATGGATACAGAGTAGAGATGAGCGTTGTTCTACTCGAACTGTTCGCCAATCTCAAATTCGACCTGTTTTGGGCGGTGTTCGAGCTGTTCGGCGAACACGAACGATTTGAGAAAAATTCGGCTGTTCGAGGTTATGTTCGATAACTGTTCGTGCACCAAAATCATAACTGGATTTTTTCTCAGTAATGATGAAAATTAATGTTAATACGCAGTTTGAGTGTACAGCGGGTTGGGGGGAGGGGCAGGGGATGGATCTCTGCAGGAATAATGAAGATCTCCATTTTTTTTTCTCTTTCCCGCATTTGCAGTGGGGAGGTGCAGTCTGTCAGCCTATCAGCAGCGCACACACGGAGCGAACTGCTGTTTTTCACACAAGCAAGGGCATGTGTCATTGGCAGTGTATGTCACATGTCCTTGCCCTATAAGACCAAGCCATTTTCCACGTCGCCACCATTTTCTCACTGCTGCAGCTGCGTGTTAGACGGCACCGCTGTTGCTGTGTGCGCTATACCTTGTTAATTTCAAGCCAATTTTCGCACAAATCTACAGATAGCTTGGGAGTAGGGAATAGTTGTGATTGCAGTCCTTTTACGGACTAGGTTACAGCATTTCCTACGACTTTTATCAGGCAGGTCTGTGCTCTTAAATAGATAGATTGTGGGAGTAAAGACTAATTGTAATTGCAGTCCTTTTCAGGACTAGGTTACATCAGTTCCTATCAGTTTTTGCCAGGCAGGTCTGTGCCAGTGCTGTGCAAGTTTTTTTCACAGCATTTGGCTGAATCTAGCAAAGCTAATCCTTTTTGGCCTATTGCAGAGTGTGTTAGTCAGTGGAGTAGCCTATCTGTGTTGCAAGATATACCACCTGTGTATAGAATACCAATTTTTTTACTGCACCTAGTGAAGTAAAATCTTTTGGGCATAGCATCATTCTATTAGTCCATCTATACTGACCTCCATCAGGTTGCAAATTGAATGTAATTTTTTTCTACATCTAGCTCTGAAAAAATATTTGGGCTTCTAGCAGTGTGTGGGACTTGTTCTATTAGTCCATCTATACTGACCTCCATCAGGTTGCAAACTGAATATAATTTTTTTCTGCATCTAGCTCTGAAAAAATATTTGGCCTTCTAGCAGTGTGTGGGACTTTCTCTATTAGTCCATGTATACTGACCTCCATCAGGTTGCAAATTAAAAATAATCTTTATCTGCATCTAGATCTGAAAAAATATTTGGCCTTCTAGCAGTGTGTGGGACTTTCTCTATTAGTCCATCTATACTGACCTCCATCAGGTTGCAAATTAAAAATAATTTTTATCTGCATCTACCTCTGAAAATATATTTGGGCTTCTAGCTGTGTGTGGGACTTGTTCTATTAGTCCATCTATACTGACCTCCATCAGGTTGCAAACTGAATATAATTTTTTTCTGCATCTAGCTCTGAAAAAATATTTGGCCTTCTAGCAGTGTGTGGGACTTTCTCTATTAGTCCATCTATACTGACCTCCATAAGGTTACAAACTGAATATATTTTTTTTCTGCATCTAACTCTGAAAAAATATTGGGCTTCTAGCTGTGTGTGGGACTTGTTCTATTAATCCATCTATACAGACCTCCATCAGGTTGCAAACTGAATTTAATTTTTTTCTGCATCTAGCTCTGAAAAAATAGTTGGCCTTCTAGCAGTGTGTGGGACTTTCTCTATTAGTCCATCTATACTGACCTCCATCAGGTTGCAAATTAAAAATAATTTTTATCTGCATCTAGCTCTGAAAAAATATTTGGTCTTCTAGCAGTGTGTGGGACTTTCTCTATTAGGCCATCTATACTGACCTCCATCAGGTTGCAAATTAAAAATAATTTTTATCTGCATCTACCTCTGAAAAAATATTTGGGCTTCTAGCTGTGTGTGGGACTTGTTATATTAGTCCATCTATACTGACCTCCATCAGGTTGCAAACTGAATATAATTTTTTTCTGCATCTAGCTCTGAAAAAATATTTGGCCTTCTAGTAGTGTGTGGGACTTTCTCTATTAGTCCATCTATACTGACCTCCATCAGGTTGCAAATTAAAAATAATTTTTATCTGCATCTAGGTCTGAAAAAATATTTGGCCTTCTAGCAGTGTGTGGGACTTTCTCTATTAGTCCATCTATACTGACCTCCATCAGGTTGCAAATTAAAAATAATTTTTATCTGCATCTACCTCTGAAAAAATATTTGGGCTTCTAGCTGTGTGTGGGACTTGTTATATTAGTCCATCTATACTGACCTCCATCAGGTTGCAAACTGAATATAATTTTTTTCTGCATCTAGCTTTGAAAAAATATTTGGCCTTCTAGTAGTGTGTGGGACTTTCTCTATTAGTCCATCTATACTGACCTCCATCAGGTTGCAAATTAAAAATAATTTTTATCTGCATCTAGCTCTGAAAAAATATTTGGCCTTCTAGCAGTGTGTGGGACTTTCTCTATTAGTCCATCTATACTGACCTCCATCAGGTTGCAAATTAAAAATAATTTTTATCTGTATCTAGCTCTGAAAAAATATTTGGCCTTCTAGCAGTGTGTGGGACTTTCTCTATTAGTCCATCTATACTGACCTCCATCAGGTTGCAAATTAAAAATAATTTTTATCTGCATCTACCTCTGAAAAAATATTTGGGCTTCTAGCTGTGTGTGGGACTTGTTCTATTAGTCCATCTATACTGACCTCCATCAGGTTGCAAACTGAATATAATTTTTTTCTGCATCTAGCTCTGAAAAAATATTTGGCCTTCTAGCAGTGTGTGGGACTTTCTCTATTAGTCCATCTATACTGACCTCCATCAGGTTGCAAATTAAAAATAATTTTTTTTCTGCATTTACCTCTGAAAAAATATTGGGCTTCTAGCTGTGTGTGGGTCTTGTTCTATTAATCCATCTATACAGACCTCCATCAGGTTGCAAACTGAATTTAATTTTTTTCTGCATCTACCTCTGAAAAAATATTTGGGCTTCTAGCTGTGTGTGGGACTTGTTCTATTAGTCCATCTATACTGACCTCCATCAGGTTGCAAACTGAATATAATTTTTTTCTGCATCTAGCTCTGAAAAAATATTTGGCCTTCTAGCAGTGTGTGGGACTTGTACTATTAGTCCACCTATACTGACCTCCATCAGGTTGCAAATTCAAAATAATTTTTTGTCTGCATCTAGCTCTGAAAAAATATTTGGCCTTCTAGCAGTGTGTGGGACTTTCTCTATTAGTCCATCTATACTGACCTCCATCAGGTTGCAAACTGAATATATTTTTTTTTGCATCTACCTCTGAAAAAATATTTGGGCTTCTAGCTGTGTGTGGGACTTGTTCTATTAGTCCATCTATACTGACCTCCATCAGGTTGCAAATCGAATATAATTTTTTTCTCCATCTAGCCCAGCCAATAGTTTTGGCCTAATACCACATTTTGGCCACTCAGCTCTGCTCGGTTCCCATCCATTGTTTTTTTGTGCAAACAACTCCAGAGTTGTGAAATAGTTAACCACCAAAATGAGTGGAAAAAGGCCTGCTGCTGGTGGAAAGGGGAATAGGCGTGTTGGGAAGGGGAAAAAAGGTTGTGTCCGTGGGGTAGGTGTTAAAGCAACAGTAACATCTGCAGAAGAAAGACCATCTTCCAGCCAAACTAAAATGTCTACTTCTTTTAACGGACAATGTGATAAGATCCCTTTCTTATGGCCACGCCAATCGCTACAAATTCCAGATGAGGCACAAAAACAGCAGGTGCTTCAACGGATATCAAGTGCTCCTTTAAGTGGGCTCTCCTCCACATCAACTTCAACATCACAAATACTCCAGTCCTCAAAGGTGTCACCCCAATTTCACTTGCTTCCTCACAGCTCCCAAATCTCCAGCTGCCCGTCTGAGTATGAGGTAGAACAGATGGTTGAGTCTGCAGAGCTGTTTACTCATACTATAGCCTGGGAATCAGAGGTCGACTCCAGCGCTTCTGTGAATCCAGACGAGGAAATGATCTGCACTGATGCCCAGAATCTTTATGAGTCGGATCCAGGACCAGACGCAGAAGGTTCTGACCATAATGTAGACCATCATTCCCAAACTGTAACTCCTGTTGGTGGAGACAATGAGGAAGACGATGATGAGACTCAAATACCTGATTGGAGCGACAACTTTAGTTTTTTGTCAGGGCAGGAACAGGTTGGCTCTGAGGACGACGGGTGTGATAACGCACAGGGTGATGATGATGAGGTTGGAGATCCCACTTACTGTCAACCCACAGTCAGCCAAGAGATGAGGTCAGCAGAGGAGGTGGAGGAAGATGCTAGTGACGACGAGGTCAGGTTGCGCCTTCCTGGACAGAGACGTAGTACTGGAAGCACGTCAACAACTGCATCCTCAAACACAACTCTGCCTCTCACCACAAGTCATGGTGGCACTTCAGGTCGCATGGGTGCTAAGCCTTGCATAGCCTGGGCATTATTTCAGATCGATAAAGATGACCCAACTCGTGTTATCTGTAACATTTGTCAGCAAAAGCTAAGTAGAGGCTAAAAAATACATAGTTTGAGTACTTCATGCATGAACCGGCACATGGACATGAAGCATAAGTTGCAGTGGGAAGCTCAGTGTGCTACAATGCGGCCTAGCCGGCCGGGCCAACCACCGTCTGCCATATCTTGTGCATCCGCGGCCTCTTCATCCTCTGTGACTGGGGGGACAGCAGTCACACCTGTTTTGGGGCGCAGACCTGCCACCTCTTTACCCGCAACAGCCAGCATGATTGGCAAGTCATCATTTTCTTTGGAGGTGGTAACACCAGCTAATGTTGAGCGCTGTCCGACATCGATAGCACCAGCTTTGGATCAAGGCAACCTAACATGTCCGCCTGCATCTTCCTCACAGACCGGCAGTTTGCCGGGGACACCCTTATCAACCCCGTCTAAGCACAATAACCAGCCCTCGGTCCCTAAGATGTGGACAAGTAAAAGACCATTTCCTCCTAGCCATGAGAAAGCTAAGAGGATGAATTTCACCATCTGCAAGCTCTTGGCTACAGAAATGCTGCCTTTCCGCCTGGTGAACACAGAGTATTTTCGAGACCTTATGTCCGTCGCAGTGCCCCAGTACCAGATGCCCAGTCAGCACTACTTCTCAAAGAAAGGTGTGCCTGCGCTCCACCAGCATGTCGCACACAACATCACAGCTTCTTTGAGAAACTCTGTGTGTGACAGGGTGCATTTCACCACAGACACTTGGACGAGTAGGCATGGACAGGGGCGTTACATGTCGCTGACTGGGCACTGGGTAACTATGGTGACAGCAGGACAAGGGGCTGCTGTCCAAGTCTTGCCGTCCCCACGAGTTGTGCGTCAATCCTCTTTATGTCAAAGTTCCTCCACTGCTTCTGCCTCCTCAACCTCCTCTCGGTCTTCCACCTGCACCCAAAGTCTGTCTGGTCATGCCACAAGCTTTCTAACTGCGCAGAAGGGATCCTGCACACCTCCTTACTATGCTGGCAGTAGGGCTCAACATCATCAGGCAGTTTAAGTCGCAGCTCAGCGACTTACATCTCTACAGAAGTCGTTGGGCCTGCCACTTCACCGGCTAAAATGCGATGTTCCTACCCGGTGGAATTCAACTCTGCACATGTTGCAGCGACTGTGGCAGCACCGACAAGCCCTGGTGCAATACGTTCTGACGTATAGCCTGGGCCAACGAGATCCAGAGATGGGGCAAATCACGTTGGAGGAGTGGTCTCAGATCAGGGACCTATGCACCCTTCTGCACAGTTTTGAAATGGCGACGAAGATGTTTAGTGCTGACGATGCCATTATCAGCATGACTATTCCGGTGATTTACATGCTGGAGCACATGTTAAACAGAATTCGGAGTCAGGTGGTGGCACAAGAGGAGGTGGAGGAAGTAGAGGAGGAGGAGTTGTATGCGGAAGTGCTAACATCTGCAAAGTCCAGACGGTCGGCAGCACCAAGGCGGCAGGCATGTGAGGGTGGGGGAGATGGTTTTACCAGGGCGCATGGTAGCAGCCAAACTAGTGAGGAAGGTGCAGGAGCCCAGGAAGAAGTGGAGGACGAACTGATGGAAGACTCATCAGATGAGGGAGACCTTGATCACATTTCTGTTGTGCGAGGTTGGGGGGAGAGTACATAGGAAGGAAGCATGATTGTTACCTCGCCACCAACACAACAGGGACTTGGTGCTCCTGGATGCGCAACACACATGAGTGCCTTCTTGCTGCACTACCTGCAACATGACCCTCGAATTGTGAGAATTAGAAATAATCCTGACTACTGGGTTGCCACACTGTTAGATCCCCGATACAAAAGTAAATTTGCAGAAATTATTCCTGCCATAGAAAGGGATGCACGCATGCAGGAGTATCAGCAGAGACTGTTGCAGAATCTTACATGTGCTTTTCCACAAAACACCAGTGGTGCACGTAGTGAATCTCACAGTTCCATCTTGCCAACCGTGGGACCGTCAAGTGTTCAGCACTCAAACCATAACAGAACCACAGTATCTGCTGGTAACATAAAATTTTGCGGAATCATTTCACCACTTTTTTAGCCCATCCTTTGCAAGGCCACAGGAGACAAGAAGTCTGACACATAGTCAACGCCTAGAGACGATGGTACAGGAGTATCTCCAAGTAAACATTGAAGCCATGACTGTGTCACTGGACCCTTGCTCTTTTTGGGCTTCCAATCTGGATAAATGGCTGGAGCTAGCCACTTATGCCTTGGAGATCTTGTCATGCCCCGCAGCCAGCGTTCTGTCTGAACGTGTGTTCAGCGCTGCTGGTGGTGTGCTGACAGATAAGCGCACGCGGCTCTCCACTGATAATGTAGACAGACTCACGTTCATAAAGATGATCAAATCATGGATCCGAAACGACTTTTCTACCCCTGTGTCATCCTGGGGAGAGTAAAAGCTTGATGATTGGTTAAAATCACCCTACCAACCGTTTTAAGCTTTCAAATTACTAATCATGTTTATCTGTATCTTGGCTGGAAAATAATTTGGGCTTTGTAGCAGTGTGCAGCACTGATTCTATTAGGCCATCTATAATAAGCTCCACCAGATTTAAAATTACTAATCATGTTTATCTGTATCTTGGCTGGAAAATAATTTGGGCTTTGTAGCAGTGTGCAGCACTTATCCTATTAGGCCATCTATACTAAGCTCCACCAGATTTAAAATTAATAATAATTTTTAGCTGCATCTAGCCCGGAAAATTATTTTGGGGCTCCGAGATGCGCAAGACACATAAGTGCCTTCTTGCTGCACTACCTGCAACATGACCCTCATATTGTCAGAATTCGAAGCAATCATGACTACTGGGTTGCCACACTCTTAGATCCCCCAAACTTTTCGATCAACCTTTTCATTTTAATAAAGACCAAAAAAATGGTCATTTTTGAAATTATAAGCATTAGCAGGTTATTAGAAACTGAAATCAAACAGTTTTCAACTCAAAACTTTATTCTAGGTGATGTTACATTTTCACATAGGACCCCTTGTTCGAAAGGAGCTTCTGAACTCTCTCGTCCATTGAATTTGTCAGGTTTTGGATGGTTTCTGCTTCAATTGTTTTGCATGAGGACTGAATACCCTCCCAGAGGTGTTGCTTAGATGTGAACTGCCTCCCACCATCATAGACACTCCTTTTAATGATGCTTCAGAGGTTCTGAATGGGGTAGAGGTCAGGGGAGCATGGGGGTAACACCATAAGTTTGTCCCCTTTTATGCCCATATCAGCCAGAGATGCAGATGTTTTATGTGCAGCATTAGATGGTGCATTATCATGCAAAAAAATGATCTTGCTGTGAAATACACGGTTCTTCTTCTTGAACCATGGCAGGAAGTGCTGTTTGAGAAAATCCACATACATTATGGAGTCCATCTTTAGCGCCTTCAGGGATCCTAAAGGGGCTGACAATCTCTCTCCCCATGATTCCAGCCCAAAACATTACTCCACCTCCTCCTTGTTGGCGCTGTAGCCGTGTTTGCGTGGGGTGTCCATCAACCAGCCATCCTCCACTCCATCCATCTGGACCATCGAGCGCTGCACGGCACTCATCCGTGAACAAAACAGTTTTGAAATCAGTCTTCATGTAATGTTTAGCCCAGTGGAGCCGTTTCTGCTTGTGTGAAGTGGATAGAGGAGGTCGACAGGATAGCGTATGCACAGCTGCAAACCTCTGAAGGACCCTGCATCTTGTTGTTCAGGGGACGTTGGAGGCACCAGCAGCTTCAAAAACTTGTCTGCTGCTATGACAAGGCTTTTTTGCCGCTGCTCTTTTAACCTGACGTAATTGCCTGTAGGAAAGAGTCCTCAATTTGCCCTTATCAGCACGCACACGTGTGTACTGTGAATCAGCTACATACTTCTTGATTGCCAAGACACTTCATCCTGATCATCGCACAATGTTGATTGTAGTCATGCCTTGACCTAAACACTCCACAATTTGTTGCTTCTCAGCAGCCGACACATCCTTTTTCTTTCCCATTTTGGCCGAAAATGTAGGCTGCTTAATAATGTGAGACAGCCTTCTTAAGTAGTCTTGCCTTTCATTGGACACACCTGCCAAACTAATTAGCACAGGTGTCTGCAATTGCTTACAGTGATATAAAGAGCCCTGACACACCTCACCATCAATGAGTTTAACTGACAAACAAACAAATTCTTCCCTTATCACTCCTAAACACTTTTTGCATAATAATTTGGAACACAGTGTACATGTGCTTTTCCCCAAAACACCAGTGGTTCACGTAGTGAATCTTACAGTTCTAACTTGCCAATTGTGGTCTGTATGGAGTTGTTCAATAAAGGGCCCAAAATTAAGATAACATAGATGGGAGAGGTCTCTATGAATAGGAATTCCTAAGTATTTGATACCCTGTGAGGGCCAGGCAAAGGGAAAGTTGGACTGGATGGAATCCTATATGGATTTGGGGAGGGAGACATCGAGGGCCTCAGACTTCGCTGCATTGATTTTAAAATTTGACCATGTAACAAAGTGATCTATTTCAGCCATAACAGCATGGATGGATATATGTGATTGAGTGATATATACTAGGACATCATCAGCAAATAGAGAGCACTTGTACTCGGTGCCTCCCACCTCAATCCACCTAATATTGGGGTTATGGCGAATTGATGAGAGCAGGTGCTCCGTCACTAGGATGTATAAGAGAGGGGACAGAGGACATCCCTGCCTTGTCCCATTGGTGATTGTGAAAGGTGATGAAAATGTTCTGATGCACCCCCTGGGCCTTGAGACACCCGGAGCCGGATCCTTTTTGGTGGATGCTGGTGGTTGTAGTCTTCGTGGCGGCGACCCGGTTCCGTGGCTCAGGGTGGTCAAACCAGAGGCGGAACTATTTATGTGGTTTTGATGTTTAAATGTCCGACTACGCCACCCGTGGATTGCGGTCAGAGTGAACCGCCGCTGCAGGGCAGACCGCTGAGGCTGGTGTTGTGGGTGCAGCAGAGCGTAGCATAACTCCCCACGGGAGGAGTATAGCCTCAGGGCAGTGTATGCGGAGGATGGGGGTGATGGTGCAGTCCAGCAGCAGTAACGACACGGAGTCAGTGATGCAGTCCAGGGCCTTTACTCACAGTTCTTATTATCCAGACCACGTCTGCAGGTAACGGCTGCCCACGTCGTACTGTGCTCACCAGGTGAGGGGCTCAGACAACTCCCAGATAACTTTGGAGCGCTTCACAGGACCCCCTTTGTGTGTCCTTTGTCTGGCCTTTCTTACCAACCCTTCTGTCCGGCTGCCTCAGGCCTCCTCTTGGTAAACTTGGAGCCAGTTTCCCTGACCCAATGTGGTGCCTTCCTAGCGGGTGTAGCGAGGGGCTCCGCCACATAAAATGTTAGAGCCTCCGGTTTATAGCTGAGGGTCGTTTCCTGCCTCCACTAGTTTCGGGGACCGGTCTCCCCCTTTGGCCTGACCCCTCCACGCAGGTGGATTCGGGCGTGCGGTGGCGACTCGCCCGTCCACACCCCTGGGATCCCTTCATTCCTCGTTCCTGGAGCCTTCTCCGCTCCTCTTCCTTCCTTCTCCCTCTTCCAGGCCTGGGCCTCTGTTACTAGGCCCGCCTCCGGAGCAGAGCTCATGCAGAGCCCCTGCTCCCTGCCACTTCTGCTCAGACTTCTCTGCACTGAACTAAGATGGTGCCCACCTTTTATACTCCCTTCTCAATGCACCCAGGAACTGCTTCCTCCCTGCTCCTGCACTAAAGGGTTCCCCTTCCTCAGTGTTCCCTCCCCCCACTCCAGCCAGGGACAGGGACTGTCGTGCCCATCTCAGAGGCATATTGGTCGCCCTGCCCCACGGCAATGTGGTGTAATGCATGCAGGTGTCGGGTCCTGATCCACACTCCATCCTTACCTGAGAGTGAGATATCACACCTCTGGGTGAGGTGCAATACCTCTGTAGCAAACGAGCCCTCAGGGTGCTACAGTTCCATTTATCTTTAGCCTAGGTGACGTATTGTGATACACGGCCGTGATTTTGGCTATAAAAGGGTCCCCTAGACCCCTACCCCAAGCTTTTTAAGAGAATCATATATGGCGTGCCAGGAGACTCTATGGAATGCTTTCTCAGCATCCAACGAGAGTATCTAATTACAAATTTTTAACTGCATCTAGCCCAGGAAATACTTTGTGCCTAGTAGCAGTGTCTGCTAGTCAGCGGATTATCCCGGCTGTTAAGCAAGCTACACCACCTGTAGTTTGGACACTTAATTTTTTCAAAGGAAATGCTTCGGGACCACGGGATACTCAGTGAAGAGAATCAGGAGGCACCCCAAGGCATAGGGGCTGGGACTGGCAGTAGGATGCCTTGCGGTGGACAGCCGAGCTCGATCCTTATAAAAGCTTTTTAACTCCAGCAGCTTTAGTGGACGCTACTGGAGCTGGAATTACGCGGCTGCTGGCATGAGACTTGCCCTCCAATAGATCCTTGTAAATGGATTTAAAGTGTATTCATTCAAATTAGAGAGACAATTTAAATTAAAAAGCTTAGAGCTGCCTCCACCACAGGGGGGCTCGCTCGACCCACCAGCGGACAGGCACCAGTATTGGGAGAGGGGGGCTGGCCGTCAGGGATCACCGCGGCTCTGGCACAAACCCGGCGACACGGAGGTGGCATGGGCAGGAGCGGACTGAACGTGTTGGCTTCTCACTTTTTGGATTTTAGAAGGGCATGACATGCCTATATTTCTGTCTCCCCCTCCTTTTACTCCTCCACCTCTTTTCTTTTCGCATGACTATATGTACTTGTCACTTTTCCATGTGTTAGTTGTGTCTTCTGAGCAGTTTGTCAGCTTTTGGACACCTTTGAAGGTGTTTTCTATGTGTTTCTATGTGTTTTTGTTTGCCTGCCATTGGTTTTAACGGTGTTCGAAGGTGTTCGACGAACAGTTCGACGAACAGTTCGGCGAACACACGGGTGTTCGACGAACCGAACCGAACTCGAACACTACGGGGGTGGCTCAATACTACTGATGATGTCTTTGCTCCTAAGCTTTCCACAGGAGGTTTCCTGATAGGCCTGGGCCTGTAGGATCCGGAGGATCCTCATAGAAGAGGGGGTACTGTTAGAACAACTTCTGTTTAGGAGGTGTCCCATTTTTGTCCTAGTCCTTAGTTCATTTAGGGACCCCTCCCTTGATTCTATAGGTCTCGGTTCAGACTAGCCGAGGATGAAGGCCGGTCTGTTCACAAGGACAGGCAGCTCGCTACATCGTAGGGATTCAGCTTAGTCTTACTGTAGGGACAGCTTTCCCCTATCTTTCCTTAGTTTATGTTGCAGATCACAACAGCGGCCTCCCGCTGTGTATAAATGGCTACGTGTAGCCTCCCACTGTGTATAGATGGCGCCGTGCGGCCTCCCGCTGTGTATAGATGGCGCCATGCGGCCTCCCGCTGTGTATAGATGGCGCCGTGCGGCCTTCTGCTGTGTGTAGATACAGTTAGGTCCATATATATTTGGACAGAGACAACATTTTTCTAATTTTGGTTCTAGACATTACCACAATGAATTTTAAACAAAACAATTCAGATGCAGTTGAAGTTCAGACTTTCAGCTTTCATTTGAGGGTATCCACATTAAAATTGGATGAAGGGTTTAGGAGATTCAGCTCCTTAACATGTGACACCCTGTTTTTAAAGGGACCAAAAGTAATTGGACAGATTAAATAATTGTAAATAAAATGTTCATTTCTAGTAGTTGGTTGAAAACCCTTTGTTGGTAATGAATTAGTTGGTTCCTCCTTTTTGATCCTCTGCCAGGCCTTCACTGTGGTGGTTTTCAGTTGCTGTTTGTTTGTGGGCCTTTCTGTCTGAAGTTTAGTCTTTAACAAGTGAAATGCATGCTCAATTGGGTTGAGATCAGGTGACTCACTTGGCTATTCAAGAATATTCCACTTCTTTGCTTTATTAAACTCCTGGGTTGCTTTGGCTTTATATTTTGGGTCATTGTCCATCTGTAGTATGAAACAGCGACCAATCAGTTTGGCTGCATTCGGCTGGATCTGAGCAGACAGTATGGCTCTGAATACATCAGAATTCATTCGGCGGTTTCTGTCCTGTGTCACATTGTCAATAAACACTAGTGAGCCAGTGCCACCGGCAGCCATGCATGCCCAAGCCATCACACTGCCTCCGCCGTGTTTTACAGATGATGTGCTATGCTTTGGATCATGAGCTGTACCACGCCTTCGCCATACTTTTCTCTTTCAATCATTCTGGTAGAAGTTGATCTTGGTTTCATCTGTACGAAGAATGTTCTTCCAGAACTGTGCTGGCTTTTTTAGATGTTTTTTAGCAAAGTCCAGTCTAGCCTTTTTATTCTTGATGCTTATGAGTGGCTTGCACCGTGCAGTGAACCCTCTGTATTTACTTTCATGCAGTCTTCTCTTTATGGTAGATTTGGATATTGATACACCTATCTCCTGGAGAGTGTTGTTCACTTGGTTGGCTGTTGTGAAGGGGTTTCTCTTCACCATGGAGATTATTCTGCGATCTTCCACCACTGTTGTCTTCCTTGGGCGCCCAGGTCTTTTTGCATTGATGAGTTCACCAGTGCTTTCTTTCTTTCTCAGGATGTACCAAACTCAAGATTTTGCCACTCATAATATTGTAGCAATTTCTTGGATGGGTTTTTTCTGTTTTTGCATGTTAAGGATGGCTTGTTTCACCTGCATGGAGAGCTCCTTTGACCACATGTTTACTTCACAGCAAAACCTTGCAAATGCAAGCACCACACCTCAGATCAACTCCAGGCCTTTTATCTGCTTAATTGAGAATGACATAATGAAGGGATTGCCTACACCTGTCCATGAAATAGCCTTGGAGTCAATTGTCCAATAACTTTTGGTCCCTTTAAAAACAGGGTGGCATATGTTAAGTAGCTGAAACTCCTAAACCCTTCATCCAATTTTAAAGTGGATACCCTCAAATGAAAGCTGAAAGTCTGAACTTCAACAGTATATGAATTGTTTTGTTTAAAATTCATTGTGGTAATGTCTAGAACCAAAATTAGAAAAATGTTGTCTCTGTCCAAATATATATGGACCTAACTGTAGCTACGTGTGGCCTCCTGCTGTGTATAGATAGCTACGTGCAGCCTCCTGCTATGTATAGATGGCAACTTGCGGCCTCCCGCTGTGTATAGGAGGATTATGTGGCAGCTCATATTTTATGCGGGGTCTCATACTGTATATAGGGGATGTCAGCATACTTAATTGTGCTCAATATTAAGTCATACAATTAATGTAAAAAAATGATTATAATATATTAATATTGTGCCAAATTAATTTCACGTGAACTATCACATGGTACATCAGGTGTGTGTGGGGAAGGGGCACCGCCTTCTAAACTGCCCGGGGCCCTTGCTACTCTTAATCCACCCCTGGTTGTCAGTAATAGCTTCTTTCTAACACACAATGTGTGACATGCAGTGTGTGTGTAGCTTGGAGTATGTGTATTTAATATAGAGTATGGGTAGCATGCAGTGTGTGTGTGTGTGTTGGGTGTGTGTTTGTGTGTGTAACTTGCAGTGAGTGTAGCATGAAGTATGTGTGTGTGTACAAGAAGTGTATTAATATGCAATATTTGTGTATAAAATGCAGTTTCCATGTGTAGCATGGAGTGTGTGTATGTAGCATACAGTTTATATGTAGCATGGAGTGTGTGTATGTGTGTGTAGATTCTGTGTAACATACTGTACAATGAGTGTAGCATGGAGTATGTACAGTATGTGTGTAATATGTGTAGCACCCCGAGGGCTCGGCTGCTACAGGGGTATTGCACCTCAGACCAGAGGTGTGATATTCCACTCCCGGGTAAAGATGGAGTGTGGACTAGGACTCGGTAGGCTGCATGCACCACACATACCCCATTTCCGAGGGACAGCTCAACGGTGCTCCCACTAGACAGAGTGCAGGCACGACAGCTTCTGTCCCTGGCTGGAGTGGGGCGGGGAAAGGAAAGCCCAGTGATGTAGGAGCAGATAGGGGTGGGTCTCTGGGCATAGGTAGGAGCCCATTGGTTGCTAGTCACCTGGGCTCACACATAGAAGGAGGTATATAAGGTGGGCACCATCTTAGGACAGTGGTCAGTTCAGAAAGGAGTTCAGCCAGAGAGGGCTGACAGGGAGCTGTGGCTCAGTCTGGGCCCAGCTCCAGAGGCAGGCCTGGAGTGGAGGCCAGGAACAGCAGAAAGAGAGAGGAGGAGGAACGGAGAGGAAAGTAAGAAAGGAACTGGAACAGAGGAGAAAGGAAGCATGGAACAGGAACACAGAGAAAGGCCCAGAGACACGAAGGCAGAAGGAACCCTAAGGACCCAGGAGATTGCGGGTGACGGGTTGGCAGAACAGGGTACCGGAACCCAAATTGGTGGAGGCAACAGATTCCTCAGCCAAAAACCGGAGGTTGTTACCACATCTTGGTGCGACCCCTCACTACATCCACCAGAAAGGCATACCGTATAGGGTCAGGGAAACTGGAGAGAGGTTTCGCCAACAGAAGGCTCGAGGAAGCTGGACAAAGGTGGGTCACTGGTGGGGACGGCCAGAGAAAGGAAAGGAAGGGAGCCCTGTGCCACGCTCTGGAATTGCCTGGGAGTTGGTCGAGTCCCTTGCCTGGTGGACGCAGCACGGCTTGGGCAGTCACTGCCAGTACCGAGGTGACTAGGACCAGTAAAGAACTGTGAGTAAAGCATTGAAAACTGCAACTGCACGACTCTGTGGTTCCTCGCCGCACCAGCACCATTAGTACTGGGACCCTCACACCATCACTCCCATCATTCACACTAACTGCCCTGGGGCTGTACTCTTCCCGTGCGGAGTCACACTACCTAAGCTGCGTATACCATCAGCCCCAGCGGTCTGCCTTGCAGCGGCGGTCCCCACTGACCGCAATCCACGGGTGGCGTAGTCGGACATTTGCTATACATTAAGACTGCCACTGGTTTGACCACCCTGGGCACGGACCGGGTCACCGCCACAGAGAACTACAACCCCCAGCGATCCGGCTCCGGGTATCCCCCTGCACAGCACAGGCCCAGGGGGCGCGTCAACTTTGGCGTAGTCGGCAGGATCATTACCAACCCGCCACAAGCGGGTATTGCATGCCTGAAGAAAACTGCACATGTACCTTAAAAGGAAGTCTCCCACCATTTCCAGAAGTTTCCCGCCGTCCGGAGTCGTTTCCCGCCATCCGGAGCCGATTCCCGCCATCAGACGCAATCTTGGACCGTTTCCCGCCGTCTTCTGCCTTCTTCCCGCCATCAGACGCCATTTTGGACCGTTTCCCGCCATCTTCATCCATTTTTCCCGCCCTGGCAGAGCGGACGCCATTATGTGCGCACCAGAAGACAGCAGGAAGCCACCTCCCATCGTGGGCCAGGTCTCTGAGTGGCGCCAAAGAAGGAGCCCGCCCCCACCAGCCATGAATGCAGCAATGGAGATGTCCATCAACGTGGGGGGGCTGCCCCTGAAGGTGATTGTCAGCAGATGCCCCCAAGACCAACCCCCATGGGGGCGGATAGGAAAGAAAACTGAGGGGCTGGGTGCGGCCTTGATCAGTCTGGACCTGCTGCACCCGGAGATGGAAGGAGCAGAGAACTCCACCAGCACCCTGGCCCGCAGCCTGCTGCAAGCTGAGCCACCCTGCAGCCTGACTGAGTTGCTGGCCCAGCTGCCTAGAGACCCGGACAGTGCGCGCGCAGCGCTGGAAGACCTAAACAGAAGAATCTTCCGGGCGCAGCGGGATGTGTTTGCCGGGTGGAAGGAGCAGATGACCCGGCAGCACGAAGGCAGCCAGCGGAGGACCCCGCCGGGACCGGCAGCTGCAGACGACGCCGCGGAGGAGGCCATGGAGACCGAGGCAGGTAATGCGGACGCCACCACCCCAAGCCCTGGGAACACCAGCCTGCCCTCACCCTCCATTGCGGGACCCAAAGCCCCGGGGACCGTACCTGACACCACGTCTCCACCACCGCCAGCTAGGCCTCAGGCAGCGAGAACCGTCATCACGCCCCGCCCCGCGCTGTGCCCTCTGAACCCGGGCGCCGTAACGCGGGAGACGTCACAGGCCAGGACGCAAGGCCCAGCACTCCCGGGCGCCGCGGCCTCACCAGCGCCCCCTACCTTGGCGGTGTGACCCCCGGGCGCGACCAACAAGCGACCACTGGTCTGGTCGCAAGGCCGAGTGCCCCCGGGCGCTGCCACCCGTCCGAAGCCCGCACTGCCACCCCTGGGTGCGGACCTGTATGCCCAACATACCAGCCTGGACGGGCTGCACTTTGAGTGGCTACCGGAGTTTGTCAACCCCCGGCTCCAGAGAGAACAACCCCTGAGCGAGCCTCTGATCCCGGCCCCGGAGCCTGCCAACATCGCTCCACCCCCGCTGGAAGATGCTCATTTTGCATGAGACCCCACCGGCGAGAGTCTCATGGGGTTCACCCAGGAGACCCGGGCGGAAGCAGCCCAGCGCTTGGATTGCTGCCGTCAGCAGCTGGCTACCTATGAAAGGGAGCGGCGGCAGAGGCGCATCAGGGAGGAGCGACTCCAGGCCAGGAGCGTGGAGCAAAAGAGGAGGGCCCGACAAGACACCCACGCCATCTGCGGACCCAGAGCCACCGGGACCGTAGTCAAGTTCCAGCTAGAGCATGGCTGGGGCTTCATAAGAGACTCGGAGGCTGACACCGACGTCTTCGTCACTAGAAGGGACGTCGAAAGCCACCTGCCAGAGGGACATCACGGACGTGACCTGTACCCCGGCGACGTGGTCACCTACACCCGGCACAAGGGCGCAAAGGGACTGTATGCTCTCCATGTCCACCGGCTCACAGAGGAGGAACTGCAGTACCGCCCAGACACTGAATACACTGAGGATCCGGACGGACCAGAAGATTACCCGGAAGAGCGAGGAGGACACCGTTACCAGTAAACGGTAAAATGGAACTGTATAAAGTTACCCGTCAGGGTATAAGAACTGTTACCGATTGGAGTGTGGTCCCCGTTGGGACTAGTGTGGAACTGTTAAAGAACTGTTACTTGTGTGCCCCTAATCCCAAACCAGGCTGAGGACTGTGAGCAGCCACTCCCTTATCCCCACTGGCCGAGGACTGAGAGCGGCCAACCTTGTAAATAGTTGCGCTTCTTAAAGTGCCCCCTACTGGTTTTATACAAGAACCGCAACATCTACCTCGGAATTCAATGGACTGTTGCACCTTTACCTGGTCGCAAGTTGCACAGCGGCCAGAGTCCAAGAATCAGCTTGAAAATGTTTTATTTGAAAATGTCTTATATTGGAAAGTTTAATATGCTGCTAAAATAGTGATGCTAAAGTTTTATATGGTGTTTTTGCAAAAAGAGTTCCGGTGGCATTAGCAAGATGTTTTATAATGTTTATACCAGTAACGTTTAAAAGGAAAAGAGTACCTCCCATAAAGGGATGGGTTAATAGTTGAATGTCTTATATACGAATGCATTCTAAAAATTTTGTATGTTGAAAGTTGTTTTATTCTTTTCCAGCCCGAGGACGTGCTGTGATTTACCAGGGGGGAATGTAGCACCCCGAGGGCTCGGCTGCTACAGGGGTATTGCACCTCAGACCAGAGGTGTGATATTCCGCTCCCGGGTAAGGATGGAGTGTGGACTAGGACTCGGTAGGCTGCATGCACCACACACACCCCATTTCCGAGGGACAGCTCAACGGTGCTCCCACTAGACAGAGAGCAGGCACGACAGCTTCTGTCCCTGGCTGGAGTGGGGCGGGGAAAGGAAAGCCCAGTGGTGTAGGAGCAGATAGGGGTGGGTCTCTGGGCATAGGTAGGAGCCCATTGGTTGCTAGTCACCTGGGCTCACACATAGAAGGAGGTATATAAGGTGGGCACCATCTTAGGACAGTGGTCAGTTCAGAAAGGAGTTCAGCCAGAGAGGGCTGACAGGGAGCTGTGGCTCAGTCTGGGCCCAGCTCCAGAGGCAGGCCTGGAGTGGAGGCCAGAAACAGCAGAAAGAGAGAGGAGGAGGAACGGAGAGGAAAGAAGAAAGGAACTGGAACAGAGGAGAAAGGAAGCAAGGAACAGGAACACAGAGAAAGGCCCAGAGACACGAAGGCAGAAGGAACCCTAAGGACCCAGGAGATTGCGGGTGACGGGTTGGCAGAACAGGGTACCGGAACCCAAATTGGTGGAGGCAACAGATTCCTCAGCCAAAGACCGGAGGTTGTTACCACATCTTGGTGCGACCCCTCACTACATCCACCAGAAAGGCATACCGTATAGGGTCAGGGAAACTGGAGAGAGGTTTCGCCAACCGAAGGCTCGAGGAAGCTGGACAAAGGTGGGTCACTGGTGGGGACGGCCAGAGAAAGGAAAGGAAGTGAGCCCTGTGCCACGCTCTGGAATTGCCTGGGAGTTGGTCGAGTCCCTTGCCTGGTGGACGCAGCACGGCTTGGGCAGTCACCACCGGTACCGAGGTGACTAGGACCAGTAAAGAACTGTGAGTAAAGCATTGAAAACTGCAACTGCACGTCTCTGTGGTTCCTCGCCGCACCAGCACCATTAGTACTGGGACCTCACACCATCACTCCCATCATTCACACTAACTGCCCTGGGGCTGTACTCTTCTTGTGGGGAGTCACACTACCTAAGCTGCGTATACCATCAGCCCCAGCGGTCTGCCTTGCAGCGGCAGTCCCCACTGACCGCAATCCACGGGTGGCGTAGTCGGACATTTGCTATACATTAAGACTGCCACTGGTTTGACCACCCTGGGCACGGACCGGGTCACCGCCATGGAGAACTACAACCCCCAGCGATCCGGCTCCAGGTATCCCCCTGCACAGCACAGGCCCAGGTGGCGCGTCATATGCATTTTGTATAATATGCAGTATGCGACTATAACATCATTGTGTGTAGCCAGGAGAGTGTGTATTTCATATACAATGTGTGTGTAGCATGGAGTGTATGTAGAATGGAGTGTGTGTTGTATGTATGTAACATATAACCAGTGTAGCATGAAGTATGTACAGTATGTGTGCAATATGCAGTGTATGTTATATGCAGTATGTGAATGTAACATCATTGTGTATGCAGCCTTGAGAGAGTGTATTTCATATACAGTGTGTGTAACCTTTATTGTGTGTGTAATATACAGTTTATATGTAACACAGTGTGTATGGACAGAGTGATCATATGAGTGACCGTTGTGTCCTCTATAATCTTTGTCAGCCTGTATAAAGAGGTCAGTAAACAAGCGCTGAGCGACTTGAATAATGGTTCTGTGTGAAAGTGAAATATGTTAGCATTTGGGGGCTCCAATTTTAATTTTGCCCAGGGCCCCACTTTGTCTTAAACCAGGCCTGCACATATCAATAAAAATGTATTCACATATGCAGACTCCTCCCCCTTAGTCTCCCATCTTTTCTCCCTCTTATTTATGATCAGTGGTCAGAAAAATTTCTAAAAGTTTGCATGGCATGTATTGCGTATGCCCCCTTTGAAGAGGAAGATTATAATCAATATCTCACTGAAAACAAGAACAATTTCCAAAATTTTGATAAGACTGAGTTTCAAACAACATTTTTTAACTCATAACATGAAAGTAAGGTTAATAATATAACTTTCATTACAAAATTTTCAGTTTGAGAAAACCTTTAAGAAAATGGTGACCTCAGTGAGATCACCACAGTTCACTGTGAGAATATTCTCACAGTTCTAATGGTGATTTCACTGAGCTAAGCGCAAGCACTATGAGAATTTTATCACGGTAAACTGCAGTGATCTCAATGAGGTTACCCCAGTTCAGGGACCTGCTCACAGCAGCTCATTCTCACCTGATTTTCAACATGAACATGCGGCCGTTCATTTTGAAAACCACATGTCACACACATGGATTACGGAGTTGGACAGTAAGGGTTATCTTCACGTTGGACAGGTGAGGTATATGGTTGTTTATGATTTTTGTTTTTGTACAGGGGGCATTGGCTTCAGTGGATTAGGTGTTAAGGTGAGTATAAATTTGCTTTTTAATATTTGTTTTTTTTTTACAGGGTACATTGGCTTCAATGAATTAGGTGTTAGGTGAGTATAACTGTGTTTTTATTTTTTAATAAATGTGTAAAACAGGGTGTTGAGTTTTATTTCAAATAAGGGATTGTATTCTTGCTGTGTGTTTATTTCAAAACTTACTATGGCATTAATAATGGGGACAGCTTATAGACGCCTCGCCACTACTAACTCCTGGACTTGGTGTCAGCTGCCAATACAAAGCTGACATCAACCTCAACCCTATTACCCCGCTTGCCACCGCACCAAGGTAAGTGGGAAGAGTCTCAGGACTCTGTGGTCTTATGTTATTAGCCTTGGAGGGAGCCAATATCCATGGCCCCTTCCCTGGCTATTAATATCAGCCCACAGTTATCTGTTTAGCCTTTGCTGGTTAGAATTTATAGGGGGGCTCTACGTCAATTTTGTTCTGGTGTCCCCAGTAATCTAGCCAGTTAATGCTAATCTAAAAGCTGTGAGCTGTTATTAATAGCCAGGGAACATTTTTGGCTAATGACCCCTTTCCCTGGCTAGTAATATCAGCGGCTTTCCATCTGATGGCTATGAATAATAGGCGGGAGCCACACCATTTATTTTATTTAATTCTTCATTTTACACAGGATGTACACAGCAGGAGCTGAATACAACTCCCACATTGTCTCCTGGTGGCGCTGAGATCAGGGCGACCAGACAGCAATGATGAGAGCTGCCTTTGTGCTGTATCGCTTTTTCCCAGGCACTGCTACGTGTTATCCATTTGTCATCAGTGTCCACATGTGTAGTGCTGATTTTTTTCCTTGCTGCACAAAAAAACTGACATGTCTGCGGGTTTTTCACACGGACACAAGGTCCGTGTGAAAAGAAAAACCTGACAGGTGCGCACACCCATTGAATGCAATGTGTGTGCATATGTCCGTATCTGCAGTCCTTAAAAAACTGACCACAAACGGACATAAAAAACAGATGTGTGAAAGGGGCCTCACAGGAAGAGTCAGCACTAAGCTTGGAGGCTCCTCCCAGCTGTTTCTATGGTAGCTGGTGGTGAGGAGATTGAATACCTATCTTTCATACACATACAATGACCAGTAGATGGCAAGGAAAGTAAAAAAAAGCACAATGCACAGTGTACACACATTACAACACTTAAAGAGAACCTGTCAGCACTATTTTGCATGTTAAAGTAAAGCCATGACCATAATGGCGCTGTTATACAGAATAAATAGATAACTTTAATGAAGAAATCCACAGAGTGGTTGTTTTTTAATCAGCATTTGAAATTTTGGTGTGATAAGCAGTACCATTTTATTGAAGACCACCAGGAGATCAATCTGCGCAACCGCCGCCTAGGGCGAAGATGCCCTCAGTGCGAACTTTCAAACAGGAGGCAGATACAGACAGCAGAAGCAGGAGGAGGGGCTGGGGCAGAAGCCGAAGACACTACTCACTGTCCCACATCTATGCACCTAAAGCTTATTACAACAAAACTTCAACTGCTGATCAAAACACAGCCACTGGATTTCTTCACTAAAGGCCATACCTTTACTATTACATGCATAATCGTGGTGACAGGTTCTCTTTAATGAATTATACATTTCCTAACTCACAGTGCCCAAAGTAATTCTGGCACACAGGAACAGATCTACTGCCACACAACAACTGTTTCACTCAACAGTAGTAGAATGGGTAACAGGATACAACAGTTAGATATGTGTTTTGGATCAATGACTTGTTGGAAAAGTGTACATCTGCCAAGGGCAAGGAGTGTTGGCAGCATCTTCTCTTTCAATATAGAGCAGCACATCTGTAAATTCATGATACCATCAATGATATGTAGGCCCCCGATACCAGCAGCAATCATGCACAAGGAAACTGCTACCACCATGTTTCACTGTTGGCAGCATGCATTTTTCTTTGTACGTCTCACCTTTGCAACATCATACAGTTTTGTAGCCATCAGTTCCATAAACATTTATCTTGGTCTCATCACTCCAAAGTATAGAGTCCCAGTAATCTTCATATTTTGTCAGCATGGGCCCTGGCAAAATGTTGACAGGTTTTTTTGTGCATTGGCTTTAGGAGAGGTTTCCTTTGTGGATGACACCCTTTAATGCTATTCCTCTGTAGTATATACGATATTGTGTCACGGGAAACACTCATTTCTCTTTGGCTTACTACTTCTTTAACTAACTGGAGTGAACTTACAGCTTGATTTTCTTCAACCCTTCTAAGGGTTGTTTAAGTCCTGTTTAGGTGTTAACTTCCACGGTCGGCCCTGGAGAGGCATATTAGGTTAAGGTCCCAACAAAGGGGTATTCCTTTTCGCTGGCTATTAGACTCTCACGAATTGGACAAATTGTGCACTAAGTACCTTCATTTTTAACGTATTTTCAAGACCAGTAATGCGGGTATAATTTCATAGATTCTATGTTTGCATATTATAGAATTTCAGAATACAGCTGATTTTTCTTAGCTTTATTGACTTGATCGTTTAGCTTGCACCTGTTTACACTTGTCTTATTCTGCTTGGAGGTGCTGGCCAGTCTTTTTGATATTTGTAGTACACTCCCTCTGACTGAGCACTCCTACCATCAGTCTAAGGTGTTTTTAATTAAAGCTGGATCCTACCTCCCTTAAAATTGTAGGCTTTTAGCCCTGGAGAGTCATATTAGGTTAGGGTCCCAGCAAAGGGGTATGCCTTGTCGTCGGCTGTTGGGCTCTTATGAATTGGCCAATTTGTGCACTAAGTACCTTCATTTGTATTTTCTATATCAGTAATGCAGTTCCAATTTCATGTATTGAATGTTTGCATATTGTAGCATTTCAGAGTGCAGCTGATTTTTCTTAGCTCGCATCAAAGGCAGGGACAGGATCGATGACATAAATATACTTCATCGGTCATGAAGGGGTTAAGTAACAACCTTTTTTAGTCAACTATCTGCTAGTCACCTATTTAAGGAATAATTAGACTTACCTGCGGTTGTCTTCTTAGTAATTTGAATTTTGTAGTATAAACTTTATTTCATTGGTGTGTACTCATTTTTGCAGCATGGTCTTAAATGAATTTGTTAGAAAATAAATTTTTTGGAGTGCGCAAAATAACGAACCTAGTTTTCAATCAATGGGCCACAGTTGTCGGAGTATTTTGCAGTATGGTATCCCATAGAAAATGTTTATTCTGAAAGGAAACTAAAGGTTTTCTGACAAATATGTTGGGCATACTCATTTATGCTGAACACTGTATATTGTTTCTGTCACACATTTTCTGACACACCCTTCTGTCATCAGTCATCCACTTATTTTACCCGTAAAGCCCAGTTTGTTTGTAACGTGGCCTGAGCCGGTAGACATGGTCATAGTACTTGTCTCTTATGCCCAGGCACCTTACATTAAAGTGGGATCCTGACTGGGTGGAATTGTGCTGTGAGGGTACTATGCCCATTCAGGCCGCATGTAACCGATGTTGTGGTTTGCCAAGACCAGGTGTTGGACAGTTCAATTACGGAGACCACCATTTGAAAATAAACTTTTTACTGAACGGAAACTTGGTAGGGAATATATACAACGCAAAGAATTTTCAACAGTTTCCTTCCTTTGTTACTCTATTGCTATAAACTCTGAACCTTTCTGCTAGGTGTTCTTCCCCCAGGACTCGTCTCCGATTGATCACACTGTCTCTTAGTCACTTCTGCTTCAGTTCGGATCTCGCTATCTCTTTCCATCAGTCTCCTCTCACTTTAAAGGGAATCGGTCACTGTGACTCTCCAGTGCCTGCGCACAAGATCCCTGCAGTACAATGACCATAGATCCATAGTGCAGGGGAGGGGGAAATCATTATAGTTAACAATGGAAGCGGGGATTTCTTCTGGGCCCAGGGCCTGCAGAGCATCAGACACTTGAATGAATAAAGAGAAATTTCACAGCAACAAGACCTCTAATATGAGGCATACAGGTAGGAATAGATTTACATTTCTATCACCTGTATGCCCATATTAGTAGGTCAGATAAGTTCCAGGGGATGACAGATTCCCTTTAAGGATACCCCAGAATGCGGCACTGCTCTCAATAACCCTTGTTCCTCTTTCTATGCACTCCAGGCCTTATCTAACTCTCTGATAGGAAATTGTCACTTTCCTTTCAGCTTATCCACTCCCACTCTCGACTATTCCCAAACATTAACTCTCACTATCCCTATTGTCAAACTACACACATTATCAATGTCACTAACACCTTTAACGCACATCACAGTTCACATTATACATCACATTTCACATTATACCACGTACCATTAAACTTGTTTCTTCAAGAGGGAAATGTGGGCAGCATGTCCATCTCCTCACATGTTTGCTAAAGATTGTTGTTTTAAGTTGCATTTTAGATTTCAGTCTTCTGCAGAGCCTTTCATACTGTTCTTTCTTCTCTTCCTTTCCCCACTTTAGCCCCTGCTCTACCTCTCCCCCCAGATCCATCAGCCAGGGCTTAATCCTATTTCTCACAGAAATATGTTTTCCATATTGCCACTCAAAAGATCTGTCCCTTTCCTGGCCATTTATACATAAACCAGGCTTAATAGCTTCTTCTTCATGTCATTTAAAATAATTTCCCATTATTTCCAAGGGATCAACTCCAACACAACATGACCAAAGCAGTCAGATATTACAGCAGCCTGCATGTAGACATTCTTTGCCTTCAATAAACCCATTTTCTACTTTTTTCTTCCCACTGTTTTTATATATCATTCATACCCCTAATTCTACACTGCTGATACTCCTGATAAAACCAGAGGAGTTGCAATTTGTTATAAAGCACCACTACAGCATTTTTTTATAGCAGCACTGTTAAAGACGGGAGGGGATCTCGCTTCTTCTCAGGTAGACAAAATAGATTACCTATAGAGATTTCCTATAGGAATGACGCTTCAAATAAGACACTCACTACAGACTGTCACAAGAGAATGATTCTGTTTATTTTAAGATGTAATGTGATTATATACCCCAATCAACGTGGGTTGTACTTTGATACATGCATATGAGATTATGTAAATAATATGCTATCTTTGGCACAGAATAATTAAATAACAGTTGCTTGTCAATACATCTGCAGGATATTCATGATGTATGATACTCCTAACATCCTTTCTCACAGATAGTGCTGGTAATCAGCCTTGAATACAGTCCAGGTGATGGTGAACTTAGGGAGTTTCCTGGTGGTGATATATTGGGACTTTATTTTGTGTACAGACACAGGACAAGTATGATAATTATAAGCTGGTGAGCCAATTCTTTATGAAGGTCATGAGAACACTATAAGAAAACAGGACAGACAAAGAACTGCTAAATGAGGATTATCTGACTAAAAACAAGTCTTCTTAAAGGCAATGATTGAAACTGAACCATTATTTTAACAATTCCCCTCTTTTTATCATCTTGTCATACTGTCTGTCCCTCATGTCCCTACCTAAATTCTAGGCCTGCAAATTAACCCTACTTCATGACATCACGGGGCTAACCCTCCGTATGTAGTGGGATGCCAGTCCTGCTGTGCATCCGTTCAAATTAATTTGCTATCAGACCTACTGTCCCTTACTTTCCCTACTAATTTCTGAGTATAGTTACTATATGTATAGAGGGAATATTTTGCATATGTCTGCTTAAATATAATAGATTGCTGTATATATATAATAACTATAGGTTATATGCATAGGCGGATTATAATGAGGGCAATCCGGGCTACCGCCCCGGGCCTCAGGTCTCCAGGGGGCCCGGGGCTCCGGGGGGGCTATGGCCGGATTGCCCTCATAATATGTATGGCCCCGCGGCACATATCGGCAGACAGTGGCGGGGGGGCCTGGACCGCTCCCCCAGCAGCGGTGCATGGCCGCTGCTTCTTCTTCGGCCAGGCCAGCACTGCAGCAGTTAACTTCCCTGTGCTGGCCCGGCCGCGTCACTGCTAGGAGACACGGCCCTGTGCGCGGCTGTGTCTCCTAGCTTTGACGTCACGCAGTGCGCGCCCGGCCTGCACTGCTACTTACCACCGGAGAGGAGCAGGAGCCAGGAGGACTGGAGCCGAGCCGGGGGATGGTGAGTGTGTGTGTATGTATGTATGTGCGTCACGCAGTGTGCGCCCTGTACTGCTGCACCGGAGAGGAGCTGGAAAACTGGAGCCGAGTCGGGGGATGGTGAGTGTGTGATTGAGTGTGTGTGTGAGTGTGTGTGTGATTGAGTGTGTGATTGAGTGAGTGTGTCTGTGTGCAGGCAGATATCATTGTGTGATGTCTGTTTATATGTATTTTTGTGTTTCAAATGTGTTTATGCGTGTATGTATATGTCTGTATATGTTTGTGTGTGTGACTGCGTGCAGCCTCCTGCTGAGTATAGATGGCACCGTGCGGCCTCCTGCTGTCTCTGGAGGGGGGCCGTGCGGCCTCCCGCTGTGTATAGATGGCACCGTGCGGCTCCCTGCTGTGTATAGATGGCACAGTGCAGCCTCCCGCTGTGTCTAGATGGCTCCGTGTGGCCTCCCGCTGTGTATAGATGGCTCCGTGCGGCCTCCCGCTGTGTATAGATGGCTCCGTGCGTCCTCCCACTGCGTATAGATGGCTCCGTGCGGCTTCCCGCTGTGTATAGATGGCTCCGTGCGGGCTCCTTGCTGTGTACAGATGGCACAGTGCGGCCTCCCGCTGTGTCTAGATGGCTACGTGCGGCCTCCCGTTGTGTATAGATGGCTCCGTGCGGCCTCCCCCTGTGTATAGATGGCTCTGTGCGTCCTCCCACTGTGTATAGATTGCTCCATGCGGCCTCCCGATGTGTACAGATGGCTACGTGCGGCCTCCCGCTGTGTACAGATGGCTACGTGCGGCTCCCTGCTGTGTATAGATGGCATAGTGCAGCCTCCCGCTGGGTCTAGATGGCTCCGTGCGGCCTCTCGTGTATAGATGGCTCCATGCGGCCTCCCGCTGTGTATAGATGGCTCTGTGCGTCCTCCCACTGTGTATAGATGGCTCCGTGCGGCCTCCCTCTTTGTATAGATGGCTCCGTGCGGCCTCCCGCTTTGTATAGATGGCTCCGTGCGGGCTCCCTGCTGTGTATAGATGGCTACGTGCAGCCTCCCGCTGTGTATAGATGGCTCCGTGTGGCCTCCCGCTGTGTATAGATGGCTCCGTGCGGGCTCCCTGCTGTGTATAGATGGCTACGTGCGGCCTCCCGCTGTGTATAGATGGCTCCGTGCGGCCTCCCGCTGTGTATAGATGGCTCCATGCGTCCTCCCACTGTGTATAGATTGCTCCGTGCAGCCTCCCGCTGTGTACAGATGGCTACGTGCGGCCTCCCGCTGTGTATAGATGGTGCCGTGCGGCCTCCCGCTGTGTATAGATGGCGCCGTGCGGCCTCCCGCTGTGTATAGATGGCTACGTGCGGCCTCCTGTGTATAGATGGCTCCGTGCAGACTCCCGCTGTGTATAGATGGCTACGTACGGCCTCCCGCTGTGTATAGATGGCTCCGTGCGGCCTCCCGCTTTGTATAGATGGCTCCGTGCTGCCTCCCGCTTTGTATAGATGGCTCCGTGCGGCCTCCCGCTTTGTATAGATGGCTCCATGCGGCCTCTCACTTTGTATAGATGGCTCCGTGCGGCCTCCTGCCGTGTATAGATGGCTCCGTGCGGCCTCCTGCTGTGTATAGATGGCTACGTGTGCTCAATATTGAGTTATACAATTAATGTAAGGCTATGTGCCCATGATGCAGAAATGCTCCGTATTTTTTTTGAGCGTTTCTGCATCTCCCTGGCAGAAAAAACGCATGCGGATTGTACATGCGTTTTTCCTGCCAGGGACATGCGGATGTGAAGCGTTCTTCACATGCATTTCTGCATGCGGGTTGACAAGCGCTTTCCAAGTGATTTTAGCATCACTTGGAAAGTGCTTGACAACTTTGTCACACTATATACAGTACAGACCAAAAGTTTGGACACACCGTCTCATTTAAAGAATTTTCTGTATTTTCATGACTATGAAAATTGTACATTCACACTGAAGGCATCAAAACTATGAATTAACACATGTGGAATTATATACTTAACAAAAAAGTGTGAAACAACTGAAAATATGTCTTATATTTTTGGTTCTTCAAAGTAGCCACCTTTTGCTTTGATGACTGCTTTGCACACTCTTGGCATTCTTTTGATGAGCTTCAAGAGGTAGTCACTGGAAATGGTTTTCACTTCACAGGTGTGCCCTGTCAGGTTTAATAAGTGGGATTTCTTGCCTTAAAAATGGGGTTGGGACCATCAGTTGTGTTGTGCAGAAGTCAGGTGGTTATACAGCTGATAGTCCTACTGAATAGACTGTTAGAATTTGTATTATGGCAAGAAAAAAGCAGCTAAGTAAAGAAAAACGAGTGGCCATCATTTCTTTAAGAAATGAAGGTCAGTCAGTCCAAAAAATTGGGCAAACTTTGAAAGTGTCCCCAAGTGCAATTGCAAAAACCATCAAGCGCTACAAAGAAACTGGCTCACATGAGGACCACCCCAGGAAAGGAAGACCAAGAGTCACCTCTGCTTCTGAGGATAAGTTTATCTGAGTCACCAGCCTCAGAAATCGCAGGTTAACAGCAGCTCAGATTAGAGACCAGGTCAATGCCACACAGAGTTCTAGCAGCAGACACATCTCTACAACAACTGTTAAGAGGAGACTTTGTACAGCAGGCCTTCATGGTAAAATAGCTGCTAGGAAACCACTGCTAAGGACAGGCAACAAGCGGAAGAGACTTGTTTGGGCTAAAGAACACAAGGAATGGACATTAGACCAGTGGAAATCTGTGCTTTGGTCTGATGAGTCCAAATTTGAGATCTTTGGTTCCAACCACTGTGTCTTTGTGCGACGCAGAAAAGGTGAACGGATGGACTCTACATGCCTGGTTCCCACCGTGAAGCATGGAGGAGGAGGTGTGATGGTGTGGGGGTGCTTTGCTGGTGACACTGTTGAGGATTTATTCAAAATTGAAGGCATACTGAACTAGCATGGCTACCACAGCATCTTGCAGCGGCATGCTATTCCATCCGGTTTGCGTTTAGTTGGACCATCATTTATTTTTCAACAGGACAATGACCCCAAACACACTTCCAGGCTGTGTAAGGGCTATTTGACCAAGAAGGAGAGTGATGGGGTTCTACGCCAGATGACCTGGCCTCCACAGGCACCAGACCTGAACCCAATAGAGATGGTTTGGGGTGAGCTGGACCGCAGAGTGAAGGCAAAAGGGCCAACAAGTGCTAAGCATCTCTGGGAACTCCTTCAAGATTGTTGGAAGACCATTTCCGGTGACTACCTCTTGAAGCTCATCAAGAGAATGCCAAGAGTGTGCGAAGCAGTCATCAAAGCAAAAGGTGGCTACTTTGAAGAACCAAGAATATAAGACATATTTTCAGTTGTTTCATACTTTTTGTTAAGTATATAATTCCACATGTGTTAATTCATAGTTTTGATGCCTTCAGTGTGAATGTACAATTTTCAAAGTCATGAAAATGCAGAAAAATCTTTAAATGAGAAGGTGTGTCCAAACTTTTGATCTGTACTGTAAATCCATGCAACCGGCATGGATTTATGTAGTGTGACCCTAAAAGAATGGTAAAAAATAAATATATACTTACCTTCTGATGGCCTGCCGACGTCAGCGGTTGCATGACCCGTCACATGACTAAATGACGTCACGGCAGGTCCTTTTCAGACCATCGCGAGCTGCCGGCAAGCCAGGACGCATCGGATAAAGACACTGGTGGCCATCAGAAGGTAAGTATAATATTTATTTTTTATTTTATTCTTTTTTTTACAGGTTCTATGGTACCCGGGTCCGGAGGAGAGTCTCCTCTTCTCCAAACCCGGGTACCATCCGCATATTGAAACGCATGGATTCTGCATGTACAGATGCAGTGATGCGGATTCCATGTGTTCCAATGCAAGTCAATGGCGGCGAAAGCGCCGCGCTTCCGCAAAATAATTGTTAGTGCTGCGGATTTTTCCGCAATGATAATCCGCAGCGGAAATTTCCGCAGCATGTGCACAGCACATGCGGATTATCATTGGGGAACATGGCAGACCTTCTACCAAGCGTTTTTTAAGCGTTTCTGCAGCGGAATTGTGCTTAAAAAACGCATAGTGGGCACACAGACTAAAAAAAATTATTATAATTAATATTGTGCCAAATTAATTTCACGTGAACTATCACATGATCTATCACAGGGGAGCATGTGACATGTCACGTGATACATCAGGTGTGTGTGTGGGGGGGGGGGCCCGCGCCTTCTAAACTGCCCGGGGCCCTTGCTACTCTTAATCCACCCCTGGTTATATGTTTCGGTATCTTCTAGTAAATAGTAGCAGAGAGTTCAGCATTTATCAGGTTCCATCCTCTGCTGGTGGGATTTGTTTTTCAGACCAATGGCTTTGCGCAGAACATACAATCTGATAAGTCTGCTGCAGTCATCTTGTTGCAGAAGATGCATTCTCGCTGTGCTGTGGTTATTATTGTAGTCAGGACTTGGGTTTGTTTCACTTCAGTGTCTGTATCAATTTTATGTTGGAATTTACCTGGAAAACATTTACAATTAGAAGCAAGAATTTTTTTTATCATTATTGCAAAAAGTTTTATGATTATTGCAACCACCACTATGACAAACACAGCCTGGATCAAGAAATGTATGACATCACTTATCCATCCTCCAATTCCCCTAAATAAATTTAAAGGATTCATCCAAGCGAGCCACTCGGGTAGTGGTAAATTATCTAAGGCATTTGCTTTCCGCACACCTTCTTTGATCCATTGTGCCTGTTCTATACCATGTGTGACTTGTATTAAACCAGTGGGATTTATAAAATGGCAAAATGCTGGACCTACAACCTGGCAGAAACCTCCTTGTGAGACGGTAAGGTAGTCTAGCACCATAGAGTGTTGATTGGTTATCATTATCAGTTGTTTCATGTAGGCGGATTCCACATTAATTGCATCAAATAAATAATCAGTTATATTATCAAAAACGTCCCCCAGCTCTTCTATCATCTGGGCATTTCTCATTGTGCCAAAGGTTACTCCCAAGGGACCAGTTAAGACCATTCCTGCCTTGAGATATCAGGGTGTTCTCATGAGATGTTTTCTTGGAGGGGGAGTTATACTCCTTTTTGCAAGCATATGGCTGGGCACAATCTTATAGGGGAAGTCCCTATCTTCCCAAACCCATGTGGCAGGCTCTAATCTAGCCAATGTACAGATGCCTTCTGCACCTTTGGGTATCCATCAGTAGGCCTTGTCCCCACATACTATATATACGCCCTTTGGCAACTGAAATTGAAACTCATTTAAAAATGCCATAACAATAGTTACTAAATGTACTGTTTGTGGGTATTAACACCAAGAATCCTCTAAATCGGTATTAACTGCTCTATAGTATTGGAGAACCAAACATTGGGGTTGGGTGTTAATACTTATGGACATTTCGGATGCACCATCTCCCAATTGGCCTTCCCTCGTTTCTTCATCTACATGTATAGCTCCTCTTTCTGTACATTGGTGGGTATCGCCTAAGGCAAAGAGGTGTTCCTTTGTCCAATTCCTATGGATATGCCTTTCCAGGCAAGTTGGTTTATATTGCTGACCACCTTTACTAACATCATAAGGGACAGGGTTTTTTGCTGCGAAGCTGAGCTTCAATTGTTGATCAGGTATTTTTCCTAAGTAATGTCTATTACTTTCCTTGTTTCTCCAGGTACCATCAAATTCCTCAAATTCATATATATTGTTTTTATTTTTGTCCTTATTAGTCCGTGGTTTGGTCAAATTGACCTGAAACCAAGGCTGCTTGGTCCATCCCGTGATTGGCAGAGCTGCTAAAGTTTTACTCTCTTGGGACGGTAAATTTAATGCATACGTGTCCCAACATCTTTTCATAAGGATTTCATCTTCAGGGATGGGGGTTACAAAATAGGGCATAGTTTTTGCAGCTATGGGGGCATGTGTGCAAATCCAACAATTTGAAAGATTCCTAGCACGGGCTACATAGTCATGATATTTTACAAACTTATTACTCCACTGTTTTGTTTGTTCATCATCCCACTCTATTGGTATCTTATCACCCCTTTTTCCTTGGAATGACACAAGTAGTATAAACATATGGAGAAAGTAATACTTCCCAAAGCCCATTCTTTTGTTCTAATTCTTGTGGAACTTCTTGCATTGTGAAGCGTGGATCCAGGTGGGTTTTCCCTCCACCTTTACTGACGTAGGTGTTGTCAATTGGATTTGGTAAGGTCCTTCAAATCGTGGATCCAAGCTTTTCCTTATGTGTTTCCGTATCATCACCCAGTCCCCAGGTTTGAGGCTGTGCGTGCCTTGCAAAGAGGAAGGATCTGGAATGAAACTGAAAACACGGTCATGAATCTGTTGTAACACAGTTTGTAAAGCTCCTACATATGATGTCATATTTGAATGTAAGGCCTGCAACTGTTGAGGGAAATAAAGCCCAGTCTTTGGTGGTCCCCCAAACAATATCTCGTACGGACTGAGACTAGTTTTCTTTATTGGGGTTACTCTAACAGATTACAACACTATGGGGAGACACTCAGTCCAGGGCTTTCCTGTCTCTGCCATTGCCTTTTGTATTTTTGATTTGAGTGTACCATTCAGTCTTTCCACCCTACCACTGCTCTGTGGGTGGTAGGGAGTGTAGAAGGACTGTTGGATCTCTAAGGCGTCCAAAATTTCCTGACAAACTTTAGAAGTGAAATGGCTGCCTCTGTCACTTTCTATCACCTCAGGGACTCCATATCTGCACACTACTTCAGAGAGTAGTTTCTTGGGTACTGTTTTAGCATTAGCTTTTGCAACTGGCCAGGCCTCTGGCCATGATGAGAATAAGTCGATACAGACAAGCACATACTCATTAATGCCTACATTGAAATCTATCTGAAGTCGCTGAAACGGGAATAATGGTCTCACAGTGCACTTTGGTGGCACTTTCACCGTTTTTCCCACATTGTGACATGTACAGATTATGCATCCCTGTATGAATTTAACAGCAGCATAATGGAATCCTGGTGCTACCCAATATATTTTTACCTGACTTACCATTGCATCCTTGGACTGATGGGTTGGTCAATGAGAAAGAGTGCACATCATAGAGTACAGGGATCTTGGCAGACAGTATTTGCCATCTGCTCTTGACAGTCCATCCTTTCCCTGTTTAGCTGAGCGTTTAGTCCATTCTTCCTTTTCTGGTGCAGAGGCCTGATCCTGTAGGCTCTGCAAGAGATCCAGGTCCATGCTCCCAGACACTTGCACAGTGTATGTTTCTACTGGAAGGGGCAACAGGGCTACAGCTTTTGCAGCTGCATCCGCCCTCCTGTTTCCATCAGGCTCTTTTGTGCACTCTTTGGTGTGAGCTTGTACCTTTACAATAGCAACCTGTCTTGGCAACTCCAATGCTCTGAGGAGTTGTGCTACTGCCTCTGCATTCTTTATGGGTTTACCAGAAGAACCAATAAACTTTCTGCTTTTCCATATGGGACCATAATCATGGCAAATGCCAAATGCGTAGCGACTGTCTGTAGAAACATTCGCAATTCTGTTTTCTGCAATTATACATGCTTCAGCGAGTGCTTTTAACTCAGCTTCCTGGGCAGAAATTCTTGGGGACAGTGCTTCACCCTTCAATACTTCATTTTGACTGACTATAGCATAGCCTGTATGGGGCTTCCCATCTAGGTAGTATCGGGAGCCATCTGCATATAGCTCTAGATCCGCCTCGGAAATTGGTGTTTCTTGTACATTGGCTAGCGGTTTAGTTTCTGCGTCCATTAACTCAAAACAGTTATGCTCAAAGTGTAATGTTTCATCATCAATTGGTTCAGGTATTAGTGTGGCAGGGTTAAGAGTTGTACACCTTCTGATAGTGACATTTGGGGGAGTCAATAATGCCACCTCGTACTTGGTCAATCTGCTCATGGACAGGTGTTTTGTCCTGGCCTGGAGCAGAAGCTCCAGCACTGAATGGGGAGCTTGAATTTCTAGTGCATTGTCTAGAACTATATCAGCCACCTTTTCTTTTAAGATTGCACAGGCGGCTACCGCTCTGATGCATGAGGGTGCCCCCTTTGCAACAACATCGAGCTGAGTAGAGTAGTATCCCAGGCAGGGGCGGACACAGACTGTAGTGGGCCTCTGTGCAAGAAATTTTTGGGGGCCCCCCCCTGCGCTTCATAAGGCAACAAAGTTATGTAAACATAACCCCCCCATGTGCATCTCTCGCCCCCCCATGTGCAGCTCTCATCCCCCCCATGTGCAGCTCTCATCCCCCCCATGTGCAGCTCACCCCCCCGTGCATCTCCCATCCCCCCCGTGCATCTCTCATCCCCCCCATGTGCAACTCTCATCCCCCCCATGTGCATCTCTCATCCCCCCCACTCCTAGTTAATTAATTGTATTTAAAACAAATAAAACTTGTTATACTTACCCCCATGCGATCCCTGCAGAATCCTGGCGCTCGTCCACGTCGCTGCCACCAGGCTCTCCTGACGTTCGGCCATGTGACGGTGCCACATGCATAGCCATCAGCTTTTGTTTTGGCCAAAAGATTTTTAAAGCCGCCACCACGATAAGGTAGACTCTTCTGGCCGGGCCCTACTCTAACCTATTAAAATTTTTTAAAATATCCAATACTCTATTTAGATATATTTTTATTTAGTTTTCTTTAAGGGAATGTGTCATATACATTTTTTTTTTTAAATGACCAATAATACCACATACAGGGAATACCGCCACACCATGACCAGACCACATATTACCACAACATAGTGACCGAATAATACCACACAGAAGGGGGAAAAACTGCCACACCATGACCAGACCACATATTACCACCACATTACTAATATTACCACCACATTACTAATATTACCATAAGTGTCATTATACACGGGAGCTCTATACATGGTATGTATAATGTAAGTGTACAGGTAATACAGTGATCACCAGTGACATTATACACAGGAGCCCGGTACATAGTATATAGTGTAAGTGTACATGTAATGCACTGACTCACTGGTGACGTCTCTAGGTGAAGTCCTTCAGCTACGCTTTTCTCCTTCATCCAGCACAGACAGCCATCACGTCTTCCAGCCAGGACTCGTCTCTGCATAAAATAACACAGTTATCTAGAGCACATTCCCCAACTTCTACATTACGCAGCTGAATACAGACGTGCATCCACCATCAATATATGGTTAGTTATTATGCAACCTACCATTCCAAATATAAATTGTAATCCACCACGGTGCCCCCATTAACTGTAAATAGGCACTTAATATATAATTTAACTAGAACCTCTACTCTTTCCGCCAATTTGTTACCAGTTACACTCCTGCATCCGCAACACCCCCTACTCTATACTTCCTGCTCCCCGCATTCATTATTTACATGCACCCCCTGCCCCAATTCATTATATCATGTCCGTGCTCTCCCCACCCCATCCACCCCATCATTTATCATTTACTGTCCTCCACCCCACATTCATTATGTGCAGCTCATTATCCCCCTACTCCCAATTCCCCCATGTGCAGCTCATTTTCTCCCAATTCCCCCATGTGCAGCTCTCACCCCTCCATGTGCACATCTCTCATCCCCTTCCCCCACATGTGCCCCTCTCTCATCCCCCCCATGTGCACATCTCTCATCCCCCTCCCCCACATGTCCACATCTCTCATCCCCCTCCCCCACATGTGCACCTCTCTCATCCCCCTCCCCCACATGTGCACCTCTCTCATTCCCCCCCACATGTGCACCTCTCTCATCCCCCTCCCCCACATGTGCACCTCTCTCATCCCCCTCCCCCACATGTGCACCTCTCTCATCCCCCTCCACCACATGTGCATCTCCCATTCCCCCCACTCCTAGTAAATTGTATTTAAAAAAAAAAAAAAACTTGTTATACTTACCCCCATGCGATCCCTGCAGAATCCTGGCGCTCGTCCAAATCGCTGACACCAGGTTCTCCTGACTTCCGGTCATGTGACGGCGCTGTCAAATAGGGGTTGCATCATGGCAGATGCAGAAGGAATCCACTCGCTACAGTAGCTAACCAGCCCCAGGAATGTTCTCAATGCTCTGGAAGTAGATGGTTCTGCAGCCTGACTGATTGCCTTTTTCCTCTCTGGAGTGATGTGTTTGAGTTGGAAGGAGATACAATGTCCCAGGAACACTACTCTTTCTTTTGCAATCTGCAGCTTTTCCTTGGATACCTTGCAACCTTCGTGGTACAGGAAGATCAGCAAAGATAATGTCTCTTTTAAACATACATCCTTTCTTGGGGTACACAACAGTAGATCATCTACATACTGAAGTAGCTGAATGTCTTGATTCTCAGGATGCCAAGAGAGGAGTACTCCTGGATTGCCTCTGAAAACACAGAGTAAGAGGTTGCTCCCCCTTGAGGCAACCGGGTCCAGCAATACTGTTTTCCTCCATGTGTGAAGGCAAACAGCAGCTGGCTGTCATCATCAATTGGCACTGAGAAGAAAGCATTGCTGAGGTCAATCACTGTGAAAAATTTTGCATTAGATGGAATTTGATTCAATAGAGTATGCGGATTCAGGACCATGGGCATATCTACAACCATCAATTTATTTACCTCTCTCAAATCATGGACCATACGGTATCCTACCGGTTGGCCCACAATTTGCTTTTTCCTCACCGGAAATAACGGAAAATTAAAAGGGGATGATGTCTTTCACTAGTTCTCAACCAGGCTGCAACCTGTGCTCCGTAATCATGCTTATCAATCCATTCTGAATGTTCCTGACTGAACCGTTTCCATCTTTCAGCATCTAGGCATCCCTTGGCTGGCATACCAGCCATTTTTAATATCTTTGTTGCATCTTTTACAGCTGCCCTGCCATGCTCCCTTCTCACAAGATCACACAAGGTGCACCTCGGATCCTTACTCCGAGAACTGGAGATTCGAGCACCCATAACAGGATTTGTCAAGGGTTGCGATCCCTATCTTCAATATCCTGGTATATAATCAGTTGGATTAACTAGGCAAATACGTTAGCTAGTTACCCCTGATTTGAGGGCTGTGAGCTGAACCGCAACTCTTTGCTCTTCTCTGATGCTGAGACAAGTTCGTTTAAACAAGTAAATGTAGACTATTATAAATGTAACTGTTCCAAAAGCAATCGCTATATATTCTTCATACATCTGGCTCAGAGTCCCCACTAGAAAAATATCCTACGTCTATTCCTGAGTCTGTGTCAATATTGGCAAGATAATTGTTATGCGTAATAATATCCTGCCACACAGGCATATAAAATCTGCTCTGTATAATGTATTGCCACTCTTTTCCTATAGCATGTGGATGCGGCACAACATGGCAGGAAAAAACTCGGTATGTAAGGTTGCTTCTTCTATATTGATGTGTATTAACAGGGTACAAATGTATCCTTTCCAGAAACCAAGCAGTATACCTACGATGAGGTACTCGCTTTCTCACTACTGTAACTGAACACAAACACCTTTCACAAACCATGTATGTATTTTTCAATCACCATTTCATCACCGTTTCAATCATTATCACTTCCTCATTTTCAACCTCGGTAGTTCTAATATTCCAATTATGATAAAAACTATCTAAGGCCATTGGGCAGAACAATGTTATCCTCTCTGGAATGTAGAGTCTACTTATTATTACAGCAAGATCAACATGAGAATAGTCATAAACGGTACAAGGCTGAACATGACAATGACTATTAATACAGAGATATTCCAATGTACAGCATGTATTATTTTCCTCCCATAGGCCCACCCTGTAGATTCTCTACTGATGTCACAGCTACCCAAGATGCGTGTGATAGTTCCGTACTGGTAATGGCAAATAAGTGTGCTACATACACATTGGGTACACGTCATATAATCATTTATATCTCGCACATTTTTGCTATAATAAGCATGAAGTTAACACAGTGATACTTAGTATGAACGTTAGTTAAGTTGGAAGCAGCAATGATTGGGGATTAGCTGAGGTAGAAGTACTATATATATATTATATAAAATAGTTAATGCGTGCAAAAATACAGAAATACGGTATAGTATTTGAATTAGTAATTTTCCAGTTATGTGAAATTGTTAGTAATAATATATATAAAAAAAATTAATAATAATAATAATACTGATAATAAAATTGCTACCTGAGGGTTTCCCGTTCAAGATCCCCGGAGACTGACCTAGATTGACCCCACCTTTCCCGGAGAGAAATATGCTCAGAGTGTTAAGTAGTGTTGAGCCACCCCCGTAGTGTTCGGTTCGGTTCGTCGAACACCGGGATGTTCGAGGAACTGTTCGTCGAACTGTTCGTCGAACACCTTAGAACACCGTCGAACACCGTTAAAACCAATGGCAGGCAAACAAAAACACATAGAAACACATAGAAAACACCTGCAAAGGTGTCCAAAAGCTGACAAACTGCTCAGAAGACACTCTCTTTAAAAAAGCCGGCCGGCAAATTCAGCAGCGGCATACACCGGTACCCGACAATTTAGACAAGAAGGAATAGAGCATCACACATAGATTAGATAGATAGAAACATGTCAGTCACACATATAAGAAGCACAGTGACAGTGTTGGTTACTGCACTTGTCATTTAGTGTAAAGGATTTATTAAAAAAAATATTAGTGTTTTCATGCACTGTCTCTTTAAAAAAGCCGGCCGGCAATTCAGCATCTGTACCCGACAATTTAGAACAGAAAGAATAGAGCTTCACACATAGATTAGATAGATAGAAACATGTCAGTCACATATATATGAAGTACAGTGATAGTGTTGCTTACTGTACTTGTCATTTAGTGTAAAGGATTTATTTAAAAAAATAATAGTGTTTTCATGCACTGTCTCTTTAAAAAAGCCGGCCGGCAATTCAGCAGCGGTACCCGACAATTTAGAACAGAAAGATAGAGCATCACACATAGATTAGATAGATAGAAACATGTCAGTCACATATATATGAAGTACAGTGATAGTGTTGGTTACTGTACTTGTCATTTAGTATTAAAATAAAGGATTTATTATTAAAAAAATTGGCGTGGGGTTCCCCTTAATTTTAGGCTCTAGCGGAGGTTAAGCAGACGGCTGGGGCAGATGTTTGAAGCCTGGGAAGGGGTTAATACCCACGGAGCTTCCCAGGCTACTAATATCAGCCCCCAGCTGAATACATAGCCTTTACTAGCTATTAAAATGGGGGACCCCCCAAAAAAATGACGCGGGGTCCCCCCTAATTTAATAGCTAGCAAAGGCTAGGCAGACAGCTGGGGGCTGATATTAATAGCCCAGGAAGGGAGCCATGAATATTGGCCCCCTCCCAGGCTAGAAACACCAGCCGTCAGCCGCCCCAGAAATGGCGCATTCATAGGATGCGCCAATTCTGGCACTTAGCCTCGCTCTTCCACGCTGCCCTGGTGCGGTGGCAGGGGGTAATAGGGTTGGGGTTGATGTCAGCTTATAATGCCAGCTGACATCAAGCCCAGGTTAGTAATGGAGAGGCGTCTATAAGACACCCCCATTACTAACCCCATAGTCAAAGTTAAAAAAAACACAAACACCCAGAATAAAGTCCTTTAATTGAAATAAAGACACAATCCTTTATTGTTCTAAATTAAACCATACTTACCATCACGCCCATTCCAGCTGAAGCCAACGATCTCCTGCAATAAAAGAAAAATAATAAAGCAACCTCATCCTTACCTTTCCATGGTTCCCACGACAGCTTCAGCTCTGCTACATCGAGATGACAGGCTGGACCGCAGCAGAACGCTGCCATCCAGTCTGTCATCCCGCAGACACTGAGAAGCGCAGGCTTGCTTGCGCTGCTCAGCGTCTCTCTGTGACGACATCCAGAGGAGCCGAGTTCATGTCCAATGAACTCGGCTCACCTCATGCACGTCACTGACAGCGTGGGAAAATTCTCACGCTGAAGCGCTGATTGCAGGAGAATTCTCCCACGCTGTCAGTGATGTGCAGGAGGTGAGCTGAGTTCATTGGACATGAGCTCACCTCATGCACATCACTGACAGCGTGGGAGAATTCTCCTGCACTCAGCACTTCAGCGTGAGAATTTTCCCACGCTGTCAGTGACGTGCATGAGGTGAGCCGAGTTCATTGGACATGACCTCGGCTCATCTGGATGCCGTCACAGCGAGACAGTGAGGAGCGCAAGCATGCCTGCGCTTCTCAGTGTCTGCGGGATGACAGACTGGATGGCAGCGTTCTGCTGCGGTCCAGCCAGTCATCTCGATGTAGCAGAGCTGAAGCTGTCGTGGGAACCATGGTAAGGTAAGGATGAGGTTGGTTTATTATTTTTCTTTTATTGCAGATCGTTGGCTTCAGCTGGAATGGGTGTGATGGTAAGTATGGTTTAATTTAGAACAATAAAGAATTGTGTCTTTATTTCAATTAAAGGACTTTATTCTACGTGTTGTGTTTTTTTTAAATACTTTACTAGAAATTCATGGCGGTCATGTCTAATACTGGCGTGACCCCATGAATTTTGGGCTTGGGGCCAGCTGATAATACCGAGCTGGCCCTAACCCCTTTATTACCCAGTGAGCCACCGCACCAGGGCCCTGGATGAGTTGGGTACAGCGCCAGAAGATGGCGCTTCTATGAACGCGCCATTTTCCGGGGTGGCTGCGGACTGCAATTTGTAGCGGGGGGGGGGCCCAGAAAGCTTGGGCCTCCCTGCGCTGCAGATTCCAGCCCCCAGCTGCCTAGTTGTACCTGGCTGGACACAAAAATAGGGCGAAGCCCCACGTACTTTTTTTTTAATTATTTCATGAAATTCATGAAATAATTAAGAAAAAAAGGGCTTCCCTATATTGTTGTGTCCGGCCAGGTACAAATAGGCAGCTGGTGGATGGGGGCAGCCCGTTCCTGCCTGCTGTACCTGGCTGGACACAAATATAGTGCGAAGCCCCACTTCAATTTTTTTAAATTATTTCAGGAAATTCATGAAATAATTTAAAAAAAATTGACGTGGGGCTTCGCACTATATTTGTGTCCAGCCAGGTACAGCAGGCAGGAACGGGCTGCCCCCAACCACTAGCTGCCTATTTGTACCTGGCCGGACACAACAATATAGGGAAGCCCTTTTTTTCTTAATTATTTCATGAAATAATTTTAAGAAAATTGACGTGGGGCTTCGCCCTGTTTTTGTGTCCAGCCAGGTACAACTAGGCAGCTGGGGGCTGGAATCCGCAGCGCAGGGAGGCCCAAGCTTTCTGGGCCACCCCCGCTGCAAATTGCAGTCCGCAGCCACCCCGGAAAATGGCGCGTTCATAGAAGCGCCATCTTCTGGCGCTGTACCCAACTCATCCAGGGCCCTGATGCGGTGGCTCACTGGGTAATAAAGGGGTTAGGGCCAGCTTGGCATTATCAGCTGGCCCTAAGCCCGAAATTCATGGGGTCACGCCAATATTAGACATGACCACCATGAATTTCTAGTAAAGTATTTAAAAAAAACACAACACCCAGAAAAAAGTCCTTTAATTGAAATAAACACACAATTCTTTATTGTTCTAAATTAAACCATACTTACCATCACGCCCATTCCAGCTGAAGCCAACGATCTCCTGAAATAAAAGAAAAATAATAAAGCAACATCATCCTTACCTTTCCATGGTTCCCATGACAGCTTCAGCTCTGCTACATCGAGATGACAGGCTGGACCGCAGCAGAACGCTGCCATCCAGCCTGTCATCCCGCAGACACTGAGAAGCGCAGGCTTGCTTGCGCTCCACAGTGTCTCTCTGTGAGGGCATCCAGATGAGCCGAGTTAATGTCCAATGAACTCGGCTCACCTCATGCACGTCACTGACAGCGTGGGAAAATTCTCCTGCACTCAGCGCTTCAGCGTGGGAGAATTCTCACACTGAAGCGCTGAGTGCAGGAGAATTCTCCCACGCTGTCAGTGACGTGCAGGAGGTGAGCTGAGTTCATTGGACATGAGCTCACCTTATGCACGTCACTGACAGCGTGGGAAAATTCTCCTGCACTCAGCGCTTCAGCGTGGGAGAATTCTCACGCTGAAGCGCTGAGTGCAGGAGAATTCTCCCACGCTGTCAGTGACGTGCAGGAGGTGAGCTGAGTTCATTGGACATGAGCTCACCTTATGCACATCACTGACAGCGTGGGAGAATTCTCCTGCACTCACCGCTTCAGCGTGAGAATTTTCCCACGCTGTCAGTGACGTGCATGAGGTGAGCCGAGTTCATTGGACATGAACTCGGCTCATCTGGATGTCGTCACAGAGAGACGCTGAGCAGCGCAAGCAAGCCTGCGCTTCTCAGTGTCTGCGGGATGAGAGGCTGGATGGCAGCGTTCTGCTGCGGTCCAGCCTGTCATCTCGATGTAGCAGAGCTGAAGCTGTCGTGGGAACCATGGAAAGGTAAGGATGAGGTTGCTTTATTATTTTTCTTTTATTGCAGGAGATCGTTGGCTTCAGCTGGAATGGGCGTGACGGTAAGTATGGTTTAATTTAGAACAATAAAGGATTGTGTCTTTATTTCAATTAAAGGACTTTATTCTGGGTGTTTGTGTTTTTTTTAACTTTGACTATGGGGTTAGTAATGGGGGTGTCTTATAGACGCCTCTCCATTACTAACCTGGGCTTGATGTCAGCTGGCATTATAAGCTGACATCAACCCCAACCCTATTACCCCCTGCCACCGCACCAGGGCAGCGTGGAAGAGCGAGGCTAAGTGCCAGAATTGGCGCATCCTATGAATGCGCCATTTCTGGGGCGGCTGACGGCTGGTGTTTCTAGCCTGGGAGGGGGCCAATATTCATGGCTCCCTTCCTGGGCTATTAATATCAGCCCCCAGCTGTCTGCCTAGCCTTTGCTAGCTATTAAATTAGGGGGGACCCCACGTCATTTTTTTTGGGGGGTCCCCCATTTTAATAGCTAGTAAAGGCTATGTATTCAGCTGGGGGCTGATATTAGTAGCCTGGGAAGCTCCGTGGGTATTACCCCCTTCCCAGGCTTCAAACATCTGCCCCAGCCGTCTGCTTAACCTCCGCTAGAGCCTAAAATTAAGGGGAACCCCACGCCAATTTTTTTAATAATAAATCCTTTATTTTAATACTAAATGACAAGTACAGTAACCAACACTATCACTGTACTTCATATATATGTGACTGACATGTTTCTATCTATCTAATCTATGTGTGAAGCTCTATTCTGTCTGTTATAAATTGTCGGGTACAGATGCTGAATTGCCGGCCGGCTTTTTTAAAGAGACGGTGCATGAAAACACTATTATTTTTTTTGATAAATCCTTTACGCTAAATGACAAGTACAGTAAGCAGCACTTTCACTGTACTTCGTATATATGTGGCTGACATGCTTATATCTATCTAATCTATGTGTGAAGCTCTATTCTTTCGGTTCTAAATTGTCGGGTACCGGTGTATGCCGCTGCTGAATTGCCGGCTTTTCATGTTTCACTGTTGGCACTGTTCCTATCGATTTGGGCAATCACTGTAATGCCACAACCACCATGGCTGTGGCATTACAGTGAGTGGCAGACAATCCCTGCATGATTGGTGCTCTAAATAGCGCCAGACATGCAGGACACGCTTTTGGTGCACGAACAGTTATCGAACATAACCTCGAACAGCCGAATTTTTTGCAAATCGTTCGGGTTCGTCGAACAACTCGAACACCGCCCAAAACAGCTCGAATTTGAGATTGGCGAACAGTTCTAGTCGAACACCGCTCATCTCTAGTGTTAAGGCCACTCACTTACCCGGCCGGGGTTTGTTTCTGTTCGGGATAGGGGTAAAACTGTTGTTCAGTCTCAGATGAAATTAAAAGGAAAAAAGGAAATAGATCTCGCTGGGGCCTCCAACTGTTAAAGACAGGAGGGGATCTCACTTCTTCTCAGGTAGACAAAATAGATTACCTATAGAGATTTCCTATAGGAATGACGCTTTAAATAAGACACTCACTACAGACTGTCTCAAGAGAATGATTCTGTTTATTTTAAGATGTAATGTGATTATATACCCCAATCAACGTGGGTTGTACTTTGATACCTGCATATGAGATTATGTAAATAATATGCTATCTTTGGCACAGAATAATTAAATATAAGTTGCTTGTCAATACATCTGCAGGATATTCATGATGTATGATACTCCTAACATCCTTTCTCACAGATAGTTCTGGTAATCAGCCTTGAATACAGTCCAGGTGATGGTGAACTTACGGAGTTTCCTGGTGGTGATATATTGGGACTTTTATTTGTGTACAGACACAGGACAAGTATGATAATTATAAGCTGGTGAGCCAATTCTTTATGAAGGTCATGAGAACACTATAAGAAAACAGGACAGACAAAGAACTGCTAATGAGGATTATCTGACTCAAAACAAGTCTTCTTAAAGGCAATGATTGAAACTGAACCATTATTTTAACAAGTGATGCAATAAATTTAAGTTCCCTGTGCCTAGTATCATACCTACAAGCAGCCATTGTCTTCTGCTTTCCAGTAGTGATGAGCCAGCATGTTCTGTTATGTTAACCCTTTCAGCGAGCATACTCGGGTGCTCGCCAAGTATCTTCAGTGTGCTTGGGTGTTATGTTTGAGTCACTCTTAAGAAACAGGCGTTCCTCACATGTATTAAAGCTGTCAAACAGTCGCAAATCATGTGCACGGAGTGACTCAAACACAACATCGAGCATGCTGAAGATACTCGGAAAACACCCGAGACTTACATTGAGAGCTTGTGACTGTTACCTCTGAATTCCGATCAGTCAAACGTTGCAATCAGAAGATGGAGGTGCAAGACCGGAAAGGCGCCAGGAACAGCTGAAGATGGAGACTAGTAAGTGTGATACCAGGGGCAGGGAACTTAGATTAGCACCACTCCAGCACTTAAAAAAAAATGCTGGAGTGATGCTTTAAATGTTCAACCTTATTTTTCCTCCTGTTCTCCGTAACTGATCAACAAGGTCAGTATCTTATGTTGATAAGCACTGTTCAGGATGTTCAGGTAACTGTTGCTTCTTATTATTCTCCAAACACAAGACAGCTTCAATTTTTCAATTTAAATTTTCAATCTCGCTGCTTAATTCAATCACTGAGCTAGTGGCACATGCTGTCTACATGTTGGGCTCAGCAATTGGCTGCAGTGCTGTTGAAGTGATGTCAACAGAGAACAGTTTGCTTTTTTTACAATATACTGCGCATGGGGACAAAACTTTTGTGAAACCGTAAAAGCACTTTAACTTTTCATTACCATTGGGAGGATACTTGGAGAAAGGCCTACCTGTCTCGATATTCCACACTTCACCAAGTCATTACATGCATTGACCATATTTTTTTCCAGTAAGCTTCTTAATTTGAACTTGTCCTTTATCCTTTCAGTACTCCGGATAGATCATAGTCCTAATTCATTATCGTGTGCAGCACTCCTGTGTAATGGGTGTGGACTGGACTGCCATGTTCCTGCCCCTGAAGATACCAATCGTCGTGTTATGTATACAGTGTTATGCGTCTTTTGTATGCTTGTGAAGTGTAATATGTTTACTTGTGCAATATATAGTGTATAAGTAATGTAGAGGTAATGCATAAGTGTAATATATATAATGTGGATAGTGTAGGATAAGACATAGATAGTGACATTAAGGTATAGTATAGGATATAGATATTTGACTGTAAAATTACGTTTTGTAGGGAAGTTCTGCCCAGCAACAGACAGCAGTGTAAGTGAGAGTTAAGAGATGAGACTAGCCCACAGTGGGAGGGTATAGTGCCAGGGAAAGCAGACTACTTCCTGATAGTTAGTCAGATAGGAGTTAGAGTTTGGAGAGTGACAAGTGTGCAGTGCTGCCAAGGGGTGATCCACAACTAGAATAAACTATTGCGAAGAATAGCGAGATCCTAAAGAGAGTTACTGACGAGACTGAGAGACTTTCCAGAAGGCGTTATTGGATAAGATGCAGAGTCATGAGAAACCCGAGAGTTTGCTAGTGCTGAAGGCAATGGACCTAAAGAGGACTGGGAGTGTGTGACTAGTGGGGGTCCCAAGCAGTAGATCCACAGTGTCTATAGTGATAGGACACCGAACCGCTCAGTGAGTAGAGAGAAACTCGCTGATCAGGACTGTGGCCTAGAAGCTGAGTTCTGGCAACTTATAGATGAAACAGATAAGCTACAGAGCCCTGGAGTAGCCTACAGAGTAAGGATACAGTGGAAATAAAAAGGCTTCTTTTTGTGAAGGAAATGTGCTTAACACTGTATACCCGTTATTCCTTATACATAACCCTTATTACGTTGAGTAAAGTCCCCATGTTTGAACAGAAGTCTCCTTTATTAATTTGTGGAATTCATGGTCCTGGCCAGCCAAAACCATCGGCAAAAGACAGCCTGCATGGGCGCAAGGCCCACACAATACTAACACCAACATCCAGCCAGGACCCATCTTTTCCTGTAAAGTACCAGGGCAAAATGGAGCAGCTACTCGCCCACGGCTACTGCCCTCGGTCACTTTACATTTGGTGCAGTCTGCAGGATAGAATCATGCATCAAGAAGATATTATACTCTTAACAATAATCCTAACTCGTAACTGACAAAATGTCTTAAAGCGTATGGTAACCTATAATACCCACCAGATTTTAGAATTCCAGCACTACATCAGCAGTTTGTCCTCTGATCAACATCCTCCAGACCATGAAATCATTTCCTCTTTTCTTTCTTCAGTCACTTTACCTTTCATGCCACCTCCTCTGAAAAATATTCCTTCAATAGATATAGTGGAAAAAGAAGTGTACACAGCCATAAATTGAAAATTGCCAAAAGACTAGGACCAGATATACTTACTGCAACCTACTATAAAATTTTCTTCCACTTACTAATTGCTCAACAGATTTCCCTTTGTCATGTACTGGTGGAAGGTTCTCACCCAATCATATTAACTGCCTCTATTTCCATTATGCCAAAGCCCAACAAAAATTCACTCAATTTGATTAACTGCTAGCCAAGTTCCCTACTAGACATAGGTGTCAAGCTTTGACCAAAATATTTGCTCTTAGGCTGGATCAGGTCTTGGATGTACTTGTTTAAAAAGTCCAAGTCAGAATTGTCCCTTCAAGACAAGCCCCAGGGCATATTGGACAGGTGGGCCATCTGTTACACCATATAACTCCCAGGAGGAAAGGGGTTATGCTTCTTTCTTTGGACACGAGAAAGGCCTTTAAAACCCTTCCATGACCCATTTTTTTTGCTGTGCTAAAGCAATGAGGGTCTCTATCCTAATATATTGGAACGACAATGTGTAAGGAGAACAGAAGCGGTCTATAGAGCGCTGGATTGATCACTAGGAATCAGAATTAGGGCTAGAACCATTTAATGAGCCCTCTCCACAACGTGTTTCGATAGCCAAACTATCTTTATCAGGCCACCGCGTTGTGGAGAGGGCTCAATAAATGGTTCTAGCCCTAATTCTGATTCCTAGTGATCAATCCAGCGCTCCATGGAATGCTTCTGTTCTCCTTACACATTGTCATTTCCATTCCCTCTTAGAGGGTTAGCGGCTGGAGCAGCGATTTGATCACAAGTTAATTATCCCTGCAATTCCCTATCTTATCTATTGAAGACCTGTGGTACCGGAGCCGCCCTTCCCAACTCTAAAGGACCTGCGGTGATGCTCACCCAGCCCCGAGTCACGTGGTCTGCAGCCGGTCACGTGGTCCGCGACCAGGAACCCAGAAGCAGCAGTCAAAGACAGCTGTCCGCAGCACGCAGCACGTGGTGAGCATACCGGCCCGCATTGTGAACCACCATCCCTCTACCTTCTGGCAGTCACCGGGGTTTTGCAGGGGTGCACAATTCCAGTAGGTGAGTGGCCTTTTGACTGTCCTCAATTAAAAAAATTTGGTCCACCCAGTACTTCACACAGCGCGCTTTTCCTTTTTCTATTTTTTAAAATATTGGAATGGTCTGGGTGCTATGCAATTCACCTTCTAAGAAGCAATGTTCACCGCACTTTCTAAATCAGTTTTACAAAATGATTTTCTTCAATAACATATATACAGTAATGTAGGGTGAATCAGATGAGACAATAAGCAACAAAATAAGGAAGTTTCGACCCATCCCGGGTCTTCATCAGAGGTCGCAGAGTATCTTAATCACTTAAATGCAGAATTTGCAGGCATAGACTTGTTTGTGTACTCAGTGTGATTCGTTCTGCTGGGAATCAGTGAGTGGTAACACAGGCACATCCCGCGTCGTTGCTGAGTGTGGGATGTGCCTGCGTTACTATTCACTGCTTCCCACTACTCAACCAAACAAGTCTTAGGCCATGTGCGCATGGTCAGGATTTGAAGCAGAATTTTCCTGAGCATTTCTGCATCTCCTTGGCAGAAAAAACGCTGAGGAAATTCCGCGCGGTTTTGACGCATTTTTGAAGTGATTTTTGAAGCGTTTTTTGCACAGAAATGTATGTGGTTGGGGGCTAATAAATATAGTTGAAAAAAAAAAAAGAATTTTCTGACGTAATTTCCTTGCCAACCCCTCTTTTCCATTCTGCATTTTGCAAGTCACAATGCCACATGAAGAGCAGCATCTGCACAGCGAGCCGGTAAGATAAATGTAGGTAGAATGTACGTTTCATTTTATTTTTTTCTGTGGTGTGCACTAAACAATTATTGTTCCATAGGAGTGGTCTAGAAAAAGGAGAAGACCGAAAAAACTGTGGGCACCCTATAGTGCAGGAGAGATGTGACAAGGGGCAGTTCTATGTGCTATATCAAGATTTAAGGAGGTAAGTTATTATTGGAATAAAGTATATTGTCATCTGTGTGTACCTAATGTTTTTTTTTTTTTCCAGATATCCGGAAGAATTTCTGCAATTTTGTTGCATTCCCATCCATGCGTTTGACCTGCTGCTGAATATTCTATCACCCCAGCTGGACTACAGCGACACCATAATGAAAAGGGCCATCTCTGCTGAGAAAAGACTGCTCATCACCTTGCCGTAAGTAAAAATAAAAATATATATCTATATCTATTTTATCGCTACCCTATTTTTTTTCTTTGGCTGATCAGGTATTTTTTCAATGCAGTAATATCCATTTTTTTTTTAAATGTGGCAAAAGCTCTGTTGTGAACAACAGAAACGATCGAACGTCTCCTTTGAATAGCGTCCAAGGGCCGCTGTTCAGGAGATGGTGTTCATGACAGCAACAGGGGTCATCAATACTGTTATGGCAATGCATTGGTGCCACGTCATCACGTCATGGGTGCACCAATGCTTGTCTACAAGAATGCGCTTCCAGCCGCCACGTGTTAAATCCCGCTGTCACAGTTTGTCAGCGGGATTTAACTGCAGCCATTACCTGCATCTGATGACTTTATCAGTCATTTCATGTGTTAATTTCTATTTTTGTGATTTTTATTAAAAAAATTATGTAATCTACATATGCTTTTAGGCAATGGCCCCACTATCAGTATTTAATGAGAAGTTTTACTCAGGAGTGGGAGCCAAAACCAGGTGAGGAACCATCGTAGAAAAGCTATAATAGAAACAAGTCATCAATTCTGCATTTATCACCCACTCCTGGTTTTGGCTCCCACTCCTGAGAAAAAATACTGACAGAATACTGACCAAATACTGATAGTGGGGCCGTGGCCTTAATGTAATAATGTTGTCTTTAATGTAGAAAAAATATTTCATCTCACCTGGGTCAGCCTGCTCGGTCCACTTTCTCATGAGGCACAGTACTTGGATTGTAGAGATCCCCATCTGGGAGACATTAGGCAGTGATGAAAGGGTAGTTATCTGGCAACTCGTGAAATTGACTTAAAAATAGCCTTTATTTTGAAAAATTAAAAAAATAAGACCATAGTGCAAATAAAAGCGTACAGAGGCTTACGGATTCGGATACGTAGATCCTTACTCATAGCATAATACAATGTTGAAATGGAAAAACTTTTAAGGCATATGGAGAAAGTAGCCGCCCACTGACATCCCCTGTTCAGAAGCTTAATTACACATGAGTCCAGAGTCTCAGAAAACTCAGTTTTAACTCTAAATGAACTGACTGTTTCTATCCCTCATTATGAATTACCGATTTGTTGTTATTATTCATGTACGGACACAAGCCACATTGCCTTTGTCCACACTTAAATGAGCCTTTTGTGGACAGCCAAGAATTCCAACTCTTTCTATGTTCGTAACTCTATGACCGAATATGTGGAAAATGAAGAGTATAAAAAATTAGATCTGACGTAATGGAGAGGCTTAAAGCACTAGAGGACACCATTTTCTGTGATTCTCTGTTCTCTCCCGTGGCCAGAAATTGAAAAAGAAAATAAGATGATTAAAAACAAAAAACAGAATACAAGACAACATTATTCAGTGATGAAAGGGTAGTTATCTGGAAACTCGTGAAATTGACTTAAATAATAGCCTTTATTTTGAAAAAATTAAAAACATAAGACCATAGTGCAAATAAAAGCAAATAAATTATGTTTTTTGCCGTTTCTAATCATCTTATTTTCCTTTTCAATTTCTGGCCATAGGAGAGAGCTATACATCACTGCACCTTCAATTTAGGTTGGTAAATCCACCATTTCCCAAATTGTGAGGTTCACATGTACCGTCATCTGGCAGAAGTTGCAGCCCATCGTGATGCCTTCCCCAACCAAGGAGACTTGATTGCAGGTTGCAGCATGCTTTCAAACTGTGCCTAATTTCCCCAACTGCATAGGTGCTGTTGATGGCAAACATGTGAGGGTTCAGCTGCTGCCACGATCAGGATCACGGTTCTTTAATTATAAGAAGTATTTTTCTGTGGTCCTGATGGCGGTGGCTGATGCACATTACAAATTTGCTGCCATTGACTTTGGTGCTTATGGCAGTACTGGGGACTCTCGGGTGTTGCGATCATCACAAATCGGGCGGCAAATTCTTCAAGATGGCGGGACGTGCCCATCCCCAAGACCTTTGCCGGATTCCACACATCCAGTTCCCTTTGTGATGGTATCGAATGAGGCATTTCCCTTAATGACCAACCTGCTGCGCCCACACTCACGAAGGGGACTGAGGGGACTGAATGCCCGGCGGAGGATTTTTAATTATCGGCTGAGTCGTGCACGCATATATGTGGAATGCACCTTGGAATCATGTGTAGTCAGTGGAGGATCTTTTATACACCCATCCAGTTGGATACGGAGACCGTTGACACTGTAATTAAATCATGCTGTGTACTCCATAACTATGCTCATGAGTACAGCACTGAGCTAGATGAGGAGTCACAGCTGTCAGAATTAATTCTAGTGGTCAACTTGGCTCCAAGAAGGCAATCCAACTTCATGAGTCCTGAAGGTGCCGTGCACTGGCAATACTCCTATGTTGGTGGTGTGCGACCTGACCAGCAGAGAAGATCTGATCCCAATGACAAAAATAAGAAGATAATCAAGAAAAGTGTTTCTTATTTCTAATATTTTTTCCCATAATACTTTTTCCATAATAAACCTAATTGTGTTTGATTTTCAATACAGTCTCCATCAGTTATTGAATTTTCACTGTCTCCATGTTTTTCTAGTCAATCGACAACTCACAACTGTATGTAAGTCTATCACTTGAGGCAAATAGAAAACCGGCACCATTGCATTCGACATTTACTCCATTATTGCATGACTAAGGACCTATCCCTCCAGACCGGGAGCTTAACTTCTTATTTGTTTTGACCCATTGAAGCGCACAAGCGTGAAACGGCCGTCGTCAGCATACAGGTGTAATAGGCATACCCCCCAGCTTGTGTTTTTACCGATGAAACAATAAAGAAGCGAGTTTTAATACAGACCGGTGAGTGCCTTCTATTTTTGTTTTACGTACAGTACAGACCAAAAGTTTGTACACACTTTCTCATTTAAAGATTTTTCTGTATTTCCATGACTTTGAAAATTGTACATTCACACTGAAGGCATCAAAACTATGAATTAACACATGTGGAATTATATACTTAACAAAAAAGTGTGAAACAACTGAAAGTATGTCTTATATTCTAGGTTCTTCAAAGTAGACACCTTTTGCTTTGATGACTGCTTTGCACACTCTTGGCATTCTCTTGATGAGCTTCAAGAGGTAGTCACCGGAAATGGTTTTCACTTCACAGGTGTGCCCTGTCAGGTTTAATAAATGGGATTTCTTGCCTTATAAATGGGGTTGGGACCATCAGTTGTGTTGTGCAGAAGATATGTGGATACACAGCTGATACACTACTGAATAGCTTGTTAGAATTTGTATGATGGCAAGAAAAAAGCAGCTAAGTAAAGAAAAACGAGTGGCCATCATTACTTTAAGAAATGAAGGTCAGTCAGTCCGAAAAATTGGGCAAACTTTGAAAGTGTCCCCAAGTGCAGTTGCAAAAACCATCAAGTGCTACAAAGAAACTGGCTCACATGAGGACAGCCCCAGGAAAGGAAGACCAAGAGTCACCTCTGCTTCTGAGGATAAGTTTATCCGAGTCACCAGCTTCAGAAATCACAGGTTAACAGCAGCTCAGATTAGAGACCAGGTCAATGCCACACAGAGTTCTAGCAGCAGACACATCTCTACAACAACTGTTAAGAGGAGCCTTTGTGCAGCAGGCCTTCATGGTAAAATAGCTGCTAGGAAACCACTGCTAAGGACAGGCAACAAGCAAAAAAGACTTGTTTGGGCTAAAGAACACAAGGAATGGACATTAAACCAGTGGAAATCTGTGCTTTGGTCTGATGAGTCCAAATTTGAGATCTTTGGTTCCAACCACTGTGTCTTTGTGTGACGCAGAAAAGGTGAACGGATGGACTCTACATGCCTGGTTCCCACCGTGAAGCATGGAGGAGGAGGTGTGATGGTGTGGGGGTGCTTTGCTGGTGTCACTGTTGGGGATTTATTCAAAATTGAAGGCATACTGAACCAGCATGGCTACCACAGCATCTTGCAGCGGCATGCTATTCCATCCGGTTTGCGTTTAGTTGGACCATCATTTATTTTTCAACAGGATAATGACCCCAAACACACCTCCAGGCTGTGTAAGGGCTATTTGACCAAGAAAGAGAGTGATGGGGTGCTACGCAAGATGACCTGGCCTCCACAGTCACCAGACCTGATCCCAAATGAGATGGTTTGGGGTAAGCTGGACCGCAGAGTGAAGGCAAAAGGGCCAACAAGTGCTAAGCATCTCTGGGAACTCCTTTAAGATTGTTGGAAGACCATTTCCGGTGACTACCTCTTGAAGCTCATCAAGAGAATGGCAAGAGTGTGCAAAGCAGTCATCAAAGCAAAAGGTGGCTACTTTGAAGAACCTAGAATATAAGACATATTTTCAGTTGTTTCACACTTTTTTGTTAAGTATATAATTCCACATGTGTTAATTCATAGTTTTGATGCCTTCAGTGTGAATGTACAATTTTCATAGTCATGAAAATACAGAAAAATCTTTAAATGAGCAGGTGTGTCCAAACTTTTTGTCTGTACTCTATGTATGTAAGTCTATGACAGCCACAACAAGGCTAGAATGTGGCTATCATACATTTACATTGTATTGTACCATTACCTCTGATTATGCTCAGTCAGAAGTAGTGGTCACAAGTAGGCATTGCAGTGCGGTATAGGGCCCAGTAAACGATGTTTCACATGTCCTGATATTTCAGTTACTGCAAAAATAACCATACTTGAGATGTTCGTGTTCATGTGGGACTGAAACAGGTTAGTCCAGCCAGCATACAAGATGAGAATAAAATGCTGACAGAACAATTCATCCGGGGGTTGAGGTCCCTATAGGAGAGTAGAACCGTACGGTGGTGGGCCTTAGATCATCCAAATGCCACCTTTGACGCCCTGAAGGACATGGCTATTAAGGGCCTTCAGCCCCTGGAAACATCAGGGACTGCTATCCAGCGTTCCGAGGGTGGGGCCACCCCAGTGCCCGCAGCACCCACTGCTCCTTCATTAACGGCTGAAACAAAGAGGCAAACAGTGCCCCCTAGCGAGCTGGACAGCCTGCGCTCTGAAGTGAGTCAGCTAAGTAAAACCCTGGCCACTGTCCTGAGCACCCTGCAGCTAGAAGGAGGAGAAGAAGGAGTACAATGCCACCCTGAAGGAGGACAGCGCCACCCCGTGGAAGGACCAGCAACCAACGTCGCCCTCCAGGAGACTTCATCTGCTACCGCTGCCACAAGGCAGGCCACACCGCGTGGAACTGTCCTTTAAACGGGCAAGCCCTGGGGCCGAGGCTGACACCCAGGAGTAAATCAACCAGGCCCATCAAGCTGGTAACACCGGTTCGTAGGAGGAAGGCCTTTCATGTCCATCGTGCTGGACGGCATAGCAACACCTGGGTTACTGGGCACCGGCTCACAGGTAACCATCATACCTGATGTCCTCTACAAAAGGTACTGGTTCATAGATGAACTCCACCCGCCAGCCCCGAACCTCTCTGTGTATGCCTCTAACGGTCTTCCTCTTAACCTAGTAGCAGTTAAGGATGTAGCAGTGAAGGTGGGGAGAGTGGAACTAGAGGACCAAGGACTAGTTGTCATAGAATCTAACCCTGGTGGTACAGACTTGTATATGATGCTTGGTACAAATATTGTTGGTAACTGTTTGGGAGAATTGTTGTTTTTACTCCAAACGATTGCTGACACTGCCAAACCAGGGCAGAGGAAGGTGCTCCAGAGAGAGATTCGAGCCCTCCTGTACCAGCAACAGGTAAAGCTAACAGGTGGTGAGATTGGTAATGTACAGGTGACAGACCCGATATCCATTGTGATTCCCCCAATGAGTGAGATGCTGATTTGGTGTAGGGCAGCAATAGGTCTCAAGGGACAGAACTACCAGGCGGTAGTGGAGCCCATTAGCTCAGAGCACAGACCTACGCTCTTAACTGCTAGAGGGGTAGTTGACGTACGCAATGGGAGGGTACCCATACGTCTCCTAAATTGTGGGGAGGAGGAAGTTAAATTGCCAAGATACGCCACTGTTGCCAGATTGTATACTGTGGATAATGATGCCATACACACAGTGGAATCCTTGACCCCACCGGATACAGTGGGGGACAATGACTCCGAAGCTCAGCTGGAGGATTGGTGTCAACAGCTCCATGTTGGGACTGACGCCACTCCTGTCCATCAAAAACACGGTGTCTACAGAGTGGTTAAGGACTATGAACAAGTGCTTAGCAAACATCCACTTGATTTTGGAAGGGTTAAAGGGGTACAACACCACATACCCACCGGTAACCATCCACCCATTAAAGAGCGTTACAGACCCATACCACCAGCACATTACCAAAAAGCCAAGGAAATGTTGCATGACATGAAGAAGGCAGGGGTAATAAGGAATAGCTGTAGCCCATGGGCAGCTCCCCTGGTCCTGGTCAGGAAAAAGGACGGTAGCCTGAGTATGTGTGTAGATTATAGACAAATTAATCGAATAACACATAAAGATGCATACCCTTTGCCCCGTACAGAGGAATCCCTGGTTGCACTAAAATCTGCCAATTACTTCTCTATATTGGATCTCACTAGTGGGTACTGGCAAGACTCTGTTGCTGAGGAAGACCAGGAGAAGACAGCCTTCACCACCCCGATGGGACTGTGCGAATTCAACAGTATGCCGTTTGGACTCTGCAACGCATCCGGAACGTTCCAGAGGCTGATGGAGTGTTGCTTAGGACACCGGAACTTTGAGACAGTGCTGCTGTACCTGGATGACGTTATCGTGTACTCGAGGACGAATGAAGACCATCTGAAGCAACTGGCGGAGGTATTTGAAGCATTGTCCCGGTATGGGATGAAACTAAAACCTTCTAAGTGCCACCTGCTCAAGCAGAAGGTTCAGTACCTGGGACACGTAGTCAGCTCAGAGGGAGTAGCAACAGACCCGGAGAAGGTCCCTGCCATCCAGAAGTGGCCTGAACTAAGAAGTAGAGATGAGCGTTGTTCGACTCGAACTGTTCGCCAATCTCAAATTCGAGCTGTTTTGGGCGGTGTTCGAGCCGTTCGGCGAACACGAACGATTTGAGAAAAATTCGGCTGTTCAAGGTTATGTTCGATAACTGTTCGTGCACCAAAATCATAACTGGATTTTCTCTCAGTAATGATGAAAATTAATGTTAATACGCAGTTTGAGTGTACAGCGGGGCGGGGGGAGGGGCAGGGGATGGATCTCTGCAGGAATAATGAAGATCTCCATTTTTTTTTCTCTTTCCCGCATTTACAGTGGGGAGGTGCAATCTGTCAGCCTATCAGCAGTGCACACACGGAGCGAAGTGCTTTTTTTCACACAAGCAAGGGCATGTGTCATTGGCAGTGTATGTCACATGTCCTTGCCCTATAAGACCAAGCCATTTTCCCCGTCGCCACCATTTTCTCACTGCAGCAGCTGCGTGTTAGACGGCACCGCTGTTGCTGTGTGCGCTATACCTTGTTAATTTCAAGCCAATTTTCGCACAAATCTACAGATAGCTTGGGAGTAGGGAATAGTTGTGATTGCAGTCCTTTTAAGGACTAGGTTACAGCATTTCCAATAACTTTTATCAGGCAGGTCTGTGCTCTTAAATAGATAGGTTGTGGGAGTAAAGACTAATTGTAATTGCAGTCCTTTTCAGGACTAGGTTACATCAGTTCCTATCAGTTTTTGCCAGGCAGGTCTGTGCCAGTGCTGTGCAAGTTTTTTTCACAGCATTTGGCTGAATCTAGCAAAGCTAATCCTTTTTGGCCTATTGCAGAGTGTGTTAGTCAGTGGAGAAGCCTATCTGTGTTGCAAGATATACCACCTGTGTATAGAATACCAATTTTTTACTGCACCTAGTGAAGTAAAATCTTTTGGGCATAGCATCATTCTATTAGTCCATCTATACTGACCTCAATCAGGTTGCAAATTGAATATAATTTTTTTCTGCATCTAGCTCTGAAAAAATATTTGGGCTTCTAGCAGTGTGTGGGACTTGTTCTATTCGTCCATCTATACTGACCTCCATCAGGTTGCAAACTGAATATAATTTTTTTCTGCATCTAGCTCTGAAAAGATATTTGGCCTTCTAGCAGTGTGTGGGACTTGTTCTATTAGTCCATCTATACTGACCTCCATCACGTTGCAAATTCAAAATATTTTTTTGTCTGCATCTAGCTCTGAAAAAATATTTGGCCTTCTAGCAGTGTGTGGGACTTTCTCTATTAGTCCATCTATACTGACCTCCATCAGGTTGCAAATTAAAAATAATTTTTTTTCTGCATCTAGCTCTGAAAAAATATTTGGCCTTCTAGCAGTGTTTGGGACTTTCTCTATTAGTCCATCTATACTGACCTCCATCAGGTTGCAAACTGAATATATTTTTTCTCTGCATCTACCTCTGAAAAAATATTTGGGCTTCTAGCTGTGTGTGGGACTTGTTCTATTAGTCCATCTATATTGACCTCCATCAGGTTGCAAGCTGAATATAATTTTTTTCTGCATCTACCTCTGAAAAAATATTTGGGCTTCTAGCTGTGTGTGGGACTTGTTCTATTAGTCCATCTATACTGACCTCCATCAGGTTGCAAACTGAATATAATTTTTTTCTGCATCTAGCTCTGAAAAATATTTGGCCTTCTAGCAGTGTGTGGGATTTGTTCTATTAGTCCACCTATACTGACCTCCATCAGGTTGCATATTCAAAATAATTTTTTGTCTGCATCTAGCTCTGAAAAAATATTTGGCCTTCTAGCAGTGTGTGGGACTTTCTCTATTATTCCATCTATACTGACCTCCATCAGGTTGCAAATTGAATATAATTTTTTTCTGCATCTAGCTCTGAAAAAATATTTGGGCTTCTAGCAGTGTGTGGGACTTGTTCTATTAGTCCATCTATACTGACCTCCATCACATTGCAAATTCAAAATAATTTTTTGTCTGCATCTAGCTCTGAAAAAATATTTGGCCTTCTAGCAGTGTGTGGGACTTTCTCTATTAGTCCATCTATACTGACCTCCATCAGGTGGCAAATTAAAAATAATTTTTATCTGCATCTAGCTCTAAAAAAATATTTGGCCTTCTAGCAGTGTGTGGGACTTTCTCTATTAGTCCATCTATACTGACCTCCATCAGGTTGCAAATTAAAAATAATTTTTATCTGCATCTAGCTCTGAAAAAATATTTGGCCTTCTAGCAGTGTGTGGGACTTTCTCTATTAGTCCATCTATACTGACCTCCATCAGGTTGCAAATTAAAGATAATTTTTATCTGCATCTAGCTCTGAAAAAATATTTGGCCTTCTAGCAGTGTGTGGGACTTTCTCTATTAGTCCATCTATACTGACCTCCATCAGGTTGCAAATTCAAAATAATTTTTATCTGCATCTAGCTCTGAAAAAATATTTGGCCTTCTAGCAGTGTGTGGGACTTTCTCTATTAGTCCATCTACACTGACCTCCATCAGGTTGCAAATTCAAAATAAATTTTTGTCTGCATCTAGCTCTGAAAAAATATTTGGCCTTCTAGCAGTGTGTGGGACTTTCTCTATTAGTCCATCTATACTGACCTCCATCAGGTTGCAAACTGAATATATTTTTTTTCTGCATCTACCCCTGAAAAAATATTTGGGCTTCTAGCTGTGTGTGGGACTTGTTCTATTAGTCCATCTATACTGACCTCCATTACGTTGCAAATTCAAAATAATTTTTTGTCTGCATCTAGCTCTGAAAAAATATTTGGCCTTCTAGCAGTGTGTGGGACTTGTTGTATTAGTCCATCTATGCTGACCTCCATCAGGTTGCAAATTGAATATAATTTTTTTCTGCATCTAACCCAGCCAATAGTTTTGGCCTAATACCACAGTTTTTCCACTCAGCTCTGCTCGGTTCCCATCCATTGTTTTTTTGCGCAAACAACTCCATAGTTGTGAATTAGTTAACCACCAAAATGAGTGGAAAAAGGCCTGCTGCTGGTGGAAAGGGGAATAGGCGTGTTGGGAAGGGGAAAAAAGGTTGTGTCCGTGGGGTAGGTGTTAAAGCAACAGTAACATCTGCAGAAGAAAGACCATCTTCCAGCCAAACTAAAATGTCTACTTCTTTTAGCGGACAATGTGATAAGATCCCTTTCTTACGGCCACACCAATCGCTACAAATTCCAGATGAGGCAGAAAAACAGCAGGTGCTTCAACGGATATCAAGTGTTGATTTAAGTGGGCTCTCCTCCACATCAACTTCAACATCACAAATACTCCAGTCCTCAAAAGTGTCACCCCAATCGCACTTGCTTCCTCACAGCTCCCAAATCTCCAGCTGCCCTTCTGAGTATGAGGTAGAACAGATGGTTGAGTCTGCAGAGCTGTTTACTCATACTACAGCCTGGGAATCAGAGGTCAGCTCCAGCGCTTCTGTGAATCCAGACGAGGAAATGATCTGCACTGATGCCCAGAATCTTTATGAGTCGGATCCAGGACCAGACGCTGAAGGTTCTGACCATAATGCAGACCCTCATTCCCAAACTGTAACTCCTGTTGGTGGAGACAATGAGGAAGACGATGATGAGACTCAAATACCTGATTGGAGCGACAACTTTAGAGTTTTGTCAGGGCAGGAACAGGTTGGCTCTGAGGACGACGGGTGTGATAACGCACAGGGTGATGATGATGAGGTTGGAGATCCCACTTACTGTCAACCCACAGTCAGCCAAGAGATGAGGTCAGTAGAGGAGGTGGAGGAGAATGCTAGTGACAACGAGGTCAGGTTGCGCCTTCCTGGACAGAGACGTAGTACTGGAAGCACGTCAACAACTGCATCCTCAAACACAACTCTGCCTCTCACCAAAAGTCGTGGTGGCTCTTCAGGTCGCATGGGTGCTAAGCCTTGCATAGCCTGGGCATTTTTTCAGATCGATAAAGATGACCCAACTCGTGTTATCTGTAACATTTGTCAGCAAAAGCTAAGTAGAGGTCAAAAAATACATAGTTTGAGTACTTCATGCATGAACCGGCACATGGACATGAAGCATATGTTGCAGTGGGAAGCTCACTGTGCTACAATGCGGCCTAGCCGGCCAGGCCAACCACCGTCTGCCATATCTTGTGCATCCATGGCCTCTTCATCCTCTGTGACTGGGGGGACAGCAGTCACACCTGTTTTGGGGCGCAGACCTGCCACCTCTTTACCCGCAACAGCCAGCGTGATTGGCAGGTCATCATTTTCTTTGGAGGTGGTAACACCAGCTGGTGTTGAGCACTGTCCGACATCGATAGCACCACCTTTGGATCAAGGCAACCTAACATGTCCGCCTGCATCTTCCTCACAGACCGGCAGTTTGCCGGGGACACCCTTATCAACCACGTCTAAGCACAATAGCCAGCCCTCGGTCCCTCAGATGTGGACAAGTAAATGACCATTTCCTCCTAGCCATGAGAAAGCTATGAGGTGGAATTTCACCATCTGCAAGCTCTTGGCTACAGAAATGCTGCCTTTCCGCCTGGTGGACACAGAGGATTTTCAAGACCTTATGTCCGTCGCAGTGCCCCAGTACCAGATGCCCAGTCGGCACTACTTCTCAAAGAAAGGTGTGCCTGCGCTCCACCAGCATGTCGCACACAACATCACCGCTTCTTTGAGAAACTCTGTGTGTGACAGGGTGCATTTCACCACAGACACTTGGACGAGTAGGCATGGACAGGGGCGTTACATGTCGCTGACTGGGCACTGGGTAACTATGGTGACAGCAGTTCAAGCGGCTGCTGTCCAAGGCTTGCCGTCCCCACGAGTTGTGCGTCAATCCTCTTTATCTCAAAGTTCCTCCACTGCTTCTGCCTCCTCAACCTCCTCTCGGTCCTCCACCTGCACCCAAAGCCTCTCTGGTCATGCCACAAGCTTTTTAACTGCGCAGAAGGGATCCTGCACACCTCCTTACTATGCTGGCAGTAGGGCTCAACGTCATCAGGCGGTTTTTACTTTGAAATGTCTGGGAAATGTGAGTCACACAGCTGAGGAGTTGTGGTCAGCTCTGGAGATCCAATTTCATGAATGGTTGTCCACTGGACCTGAAACCAGGGAAGACCATGTGCGACAATACTGCAAACCTGGGTGCGGCCCTTCGCCGGGGCAATGTCACACACGTGCCTTGTATGGCTCACGTGTTGAACCTGGTTGTCCAGAAATTGTGTGGCAGATTGTTGTACCCAGGACAGATATCCAGATGGTGTTAGAGGTCTACCATGATCAAGCAGGTCACTTTGGCTGGAAGAAACTGGAAACCCTGCTGAAGGACCGGTTCTATTGGGTCAGAATGCGGAGTTCCATAGAGAGGTGGTGCCGGAATTGTGGGCCCTGTAGCCTCAGAAGGAAAGACTACGGCAGCCATAAAGCACCTTTGCAGTCCATCAAAACAACCCAGCCTCTGGAGATTGTCGCTCTGGATCACGTCATGCTGTCACCCAGCAGGTCAGGCTATTCCTATGCACTGACCATGGTGGATCATTATTCCCGGTTACTGGTGGTAGCCCCTGTCAAGGATCTGACAGCAGAAACTGCAGCAAGAACGTTCCAAGCATACTTCTGCAGGCCCCATGGATACCCGGACAAAGTGCTGACGGATCAAGGCCCTGCCTTTGAAGCCAAGCTGCTTAAAGAATTCTGTCATCTGTATGGATGCAAGAAGATCCGGACTACGCCGTATCACCCTCAGACCAATGGTTTGTGTGAGAAAATGAACAACATCATCATAGACCTGCTGAAAACCTTACCCTTGGAAGAAAGGAACCAGTGGCCAGACAAACTACCTGACCTGGTAGATCTGTACAATCACATACCTGTGAGTTCTACAAATTGTACCCCAGCGTACTTCATGAGAGCCAGACCCGGGAAGTTGCCCATGGATCTGGAACTCGGAGTGGTAGAACCGGAAGCAGATATGTCCACTGAAGACTGGGATACAAATCGGCAAGAGCAGTACAGGAGAGTACAGGCCTGTGTCGAAGACAGTCTAAACAGAGTAAGGAAAAAACAAGAAGAACAGTACAATAAACATGCACCAGCAGAACCCTTGGCACCTGGAGAGATAGTGCTAAAACGGAAGAGGAGAGGTCACAAACTTGATGACCAGTGGGAAAGAGAGCCCTACACAGTGTTGAAATCCAGTTTTGACAACAGTAAAACCTGCCTGATTAGCAAAGATGGAGGTAAGACGACCGCAACAGTCTCAAGAGACCACTTAAAAGTGTGCCCAGGTCTACTGAAGACAACAGAGGAAGAAGTACCTCCTATAACACCGGAAGAACCCAAGGAAGATGTGCTTCACACAGTTCTAGGAGATTTCCCTGCGGACTGGCCTCAACTTGATGGAGCAGTTATTATACCTGTAATACACTTCTATCAGCCACAAGAAGAACCTGTGAGAGCTCTGGAAGAATCTGCTCAGGAACAGGAAGAGTCCCCATTAAGAGGAGGATCACCCGTTGAGGCAGAGCCTGAAGGCCCAGTAATCAGTGCACTTTCCAGTCCCATAGAGAGATTGAGGCAGTTTTATAATCTACCAGCACGTACATCTGCTAGATTAACAGAGAGTGCATGCACAGACACTAGTAACACCCCAGTGCTACGAAGGTCCACATGCAGCACACAAGGACAAATCCCTGCCAGGTTTAGGGATTAAGCACGAAGTGCCTACATTATAAATAGTTATCCAGTTGGGTATTTCCTACTATTGTTTATTGTATGAACTGAAATAATATGTGCATTTAGTTACCCGTAAGCCAAAAACTGTTCTTGTAAATAGTTGCACTCATCAAAAGTGCCCCTTATTTGACCACTGAACAAAAACCTGTTTGGCGTGGCCGAAGACGTGGTCCAGCACCTGGATCACTTATGCCCTGTAGCCACGCCCAGGGCCTACGTTGAGGGTTTTCAGGCGGGTCCCTCATGTTTCCCTTGTTACACCTTCACCCGTGGAATGGACACCTGGTGACGGGACTTATTGTAACTTAATTGTTGTTATTGTTTTTGTTGTTATTGTTGTAACCTGTTACCAAATGCTTCAGTCCAGGAGTACAGAATTGTACTAGGGGGGAATGTGGCACCCTGAGGACAGACATGACAAGCAGAGAGGAGGTGTTGTGATACACATCTGCCTGGAACCTGGTGTAGGTGACTATAATAAAAGCTGCTGTTTAGAGCGGTCACATCTTATGTGGCTGCTCTAAACTTTGGATCTTCGTGGGGCCCTTGATTTTTAATTGGACTGCGACGGATGAGGATGAGATTGTGTGGCATCCTGCTGTTCACAGGTACCACAGGACCCAAAAGGGTGCATGGACGGACTTCTCCACAAGAGGCCCTCATTACATACAAACACCTCCACCCTTCCACCTCATACCACCAGAGGGAGCCCTGTTAGGGATATATATATGAAGGGTGGAGCCAGGCAGTGGAGTTTAGAGTGTGCTGACGCTGAGAGCAGTGAAGACGCAGCACGTCTGCTGCTGAATTGAGGGCCCCGAGTGTGGCCGGAGGCAAAGAGGAGAGGAGAGAGGAGTTGAGGGGGCAGAGGAGCATCATAGGCTACCCCGAGTATACAAACCGGACACCGGGACCGCGCCTACAGGGTCCCTTTTTACCCAGTAGGGATCACCGGCATACCAGGAGGATTACAAGTCCCTGGCCAACCTGAAGCTAAACCCATTACAGGACCAGGAACCACGAAGGCCCCGGCGCCCAGGGATCGTGGTTGGCAGCGGAAGGTCCTACTACCAAGCGACAGGTGAAGAGAGCAACACGACACAGAAGCTAGGCCCAGTTGCAGGCTGGTCAGGAGCTTAGAGTGAGGGAGACACGGACCAAGAGGTCTTATACCCACTCACTGGGGAGAATTCCGGAAGTACACCCTTCTTACCGAGTACCCTGGACCGTAAATGACATCTGCACCAGTAAAGGTATTGAAGTGAATCCCCTGTCTGTCAGTTACACCTGCTGCACCATCCCGACTGCACTACAAGCCCCAGCATCACCACCCACCATCAAACTCTACACTGCCCTGAGGCCCGCTCCACCTGTGGGGAGCTGTTCCATCCTAGCTGCCCTATCAACTGCCTCAGAGGTCAGCAGCAGCGCTGGTACAAATTACCAGAAACCACAGGTGGCGTCACGATCAAACTACAAATCCCATATAAACTATCCCCTTTTTGTTGACCGCCCTGGGCCACGGACCGGGCCAGCCACTGTGACATATTCCCCCCCAGCATCCATAGGCCCGGACACCGAGTACCCCACTGCCCTGAGGGTGCATCAGTTTATTTTTTATTTTTTATTTATTACAGGAGATTAATGGCTTCATGGATTTAGGTGTAAGGTGAGTATAGGTGTTTTTTTGTTTTTTTTGTTTTTTAGGGGCCAAAAACTTCGGGGACAGGTAAGTATGAACTACATTTATTACATTTTATTTTTTTATTGGGCACAAATTTATTTTTTACATTTTTTGGGGGACACAACTATTTTTTTACTTTTTATAATGGGCAATATATATATTTTTTTATGGCCACTACAGCAGGAGCACACTGATGGGAACTAGTGCTCCCATGGAGCTGCTCCTGCCCTCACTGCAGCATGGGGGACAGACGTAGGCTGATGGGAGTAGTAATCTCTCATCGGCCTACGTCTGGTTGCACTCACGGACACCCGGGCCGCCGCAGGACACCCCAGACTGACCCCAGGACACCCCAGACAGATTCCAGGACACCCAACACAGACCCCAGACAGACACCAGACCCCCACACACAGACCACACACAGACCTCACACACAGGTATACTTACTAGCTGGATCTGCCGGGGCACATCTAGCTTCATTCGGCTGTACCACGCTGGAAGAGCGGTCATAATACCGGGAGTAGGAGGGAATTTTCTATGGAATTCTCTACTTCCTGTATATTGGGATGCTCATGGGATGGCGTTCACGCCCACTGAGGTCACTTCCTATTTGCTATGGTTAAATGGACCTAAATGGGCACAAATTCACAGCGGAAATTCAGGCACAATGGTCATGGTGTGGTTTTTACCGCAATGGTAATCCTGAGTGGAAATTTCCGCATCAAAAAAAAAAAAAGCGCCGCAGAAACGCATTAAAAATGCTTCGTGTGCACATAGCCTTATGGTTTCATCTGAATGACCCTAACTTAGGCTATGTGCGCACGGTCAGGATTTGAAGCAGAAATTTCATGAGCGTTTCTGCATCTCCTTGGCAGGGAAAACGCTGCAGAAAAACCGTGCGGTTTTGACTAGTTTTTGATGCAGTTTTGACACTTTTTATGAGTTTTTATTAAGCATTTTTTACGTGTTTTTGTACATCATTGAATGCTTTTTGGAGCTAAATAAAGTTATTTGCTGGGACAGTGCTTAAACCCCTGGATTACCATCAGAACTGGGGTGAGTATATTGGTTAATTTAAATGATCAAAGAATGTGTCTGTTGTATTTTAAATAAAGGATTTGCTCTGTGTATGTGTGTTTATTTAACTCTTTATTTTACTTTAATTAGGTTTGGCGATGAAAGGGTCTCATTGACACATTGTCATCACCAAGCAAAAGAGCTAGGTGTCACCCAATCTCATTAGCATTTCCATTCATGTAATTTATGCGGCAGCTGTGAGCTGATATTTTTAGCCCAGGAAGGTGCCATTTGCAAACATGGTCCCTGGCCATTATTAACAGCTCACAGCTGTTTGTGTAGTAAAGTGGTTGGCGCTTTTTCAATAAAAGACACTGCCAGAATAAAGTATTTTAATGACATAAAAAAACATGGTTTTAATAATTTTTTTTATTGCACTCGAAGCCATCGATCTTCTGAAAAAAAAATTAAAAAACCAAACAACCATATCGCTCACCTGTCCGCTTCAATGACGCAGTCCATGATTACGCCAACGATTGTCCCTCGGCGATCCGGGCCACTTCTACAGCAGTAACATCAGCAATCACTGATGTCACTGCTGTAGAAGACAGCAATGTACACTGACAGGGGTGTAAAAATCACTCCTGTCAGTATACATGCTGCTGCAGGAGGTCACTGGGGTTCATCAGCTGAAGATCAGCTGATCAGCCCGATGAGCTCACCATCATGGGAACATTCTTAAGAATGTTCCCACATTGAGATCACGTGAGCGACCAGCTGATCGCTAACGTGACCTCAGGTCCTGGCAGCGCAGTACACTGCTGGGAGTGAGCGCGCCCCCGCAGTATACCGCCGGCAGCATTGCATCGCTGGGGACCAGGACAAGGAGGACACGGGGGGGCGCCGGACAGGTGAGTATAGTGTTTTTTTTTAAAAAAAAAAGGTTTATTTTTTTTACCGTGGCACGCCGGCTTGGCAAAGCAGACTACTGCTCCCCCCAGCCGACCTGCTCTCGCTGTTATCAGCGGGAGCAGCGGTCGGATGAGAGGAGTAGTAGTCCTCCTCTGCCGACCCGGGTACCATCCGCACTACGTTTCCATCGCAAATTAATGGCTATTGGCTTTAATTAAAGCACAGCAAATCCCCAGGTATAAATACTACACCTGCGGATTTGCTGAGGTTCAATTCAAGTCAATAGGTGCGAATCCACGGCAGAAACGTCCGCACAATGGTCATGCTGCGGTTTTTACCGCAATGGTAATCCTGAGAGGAAATTTCCACATCATGTACACGCACCTCAGGATCACCATTGCTATAGCTGGCAGACCTATTAACAAGTGTTTTTGCAGCGTTTCTGAGGCAGAAAAGCCGCCGCGGATGCACAGTAAAAATGCTTCTTGTGATCTGCTGGAAGTCATTTTGCAGGGCTCTGGCAGTGCTCCTCCTGTTCCTCCCTGCACAAAGGCGGAGGTAGCGGTCCTGCTGCTGGGTTGTTGCCCTCCTACGGCCCCCTCCACGTCTCCTGGTGTACTGCCCTGTCTCCTGGTAGAGCTTCTAGCCTCTGGACACTACGCTGACAGACACAGCAAACCTTCTTGCCACAGCTCGCATTGATGTGCCATCCTGGATGAGCTGCACTACCTGAGCAACTTCTGTGGGTTGTAGATTCCGTCTCATGCTACCATGAGTGTGCAAGCTCAACCAATATTCAAAAGTGACCAAAACATCAGCCACAAAGCATTGGTACTGAGATGTGGTCTGTGGTCCCCACCTGCAGAACCACTCCTTTATTGAGTGTGTCTTGATAATTGCCAATAATTTCCATCTATTGTCTATCCCATTTGCATAACAGCATGTGAAATTGATTGTCAATCAGTGTTGCTTCCTAAGTGGACAGTTTGATTTTGCAGAAGTTTGATTTGCTTGGCGTTATATTCTGTTGTTTAAGTGTTCCCTTTATTTTTTTGAGCAGTGTATATATACATACATATGTTGTGGAATACCTATACTAACAGGACGTTCAATGGACCCTCTTGTGCTGTATCATGCACTCCAGTCTGCCACATACCCTGCCTGCCTAACTCCTGCTATCACCACTGAATATATGCAGCTCGATTAGTCCTCAGAAGGACTGTTAAATCAGGTGGATATATATATACACTACCGTTCAAAAGTTTGGGGTCACCCAGACAATTTTGTGTTTTCCATGAAAACTCATACTTTTATTTATCAAATGAGTTGCAAAATGAGTAGAAAATATAGTCCAGACATTGACAAGGTTAGAAATAATGATTTTTATTTAAAAGAATAATTTTCTCCTTCAAACGTTGCTTTCATCAAAGAATGCTCCTTTTGCAGCAATTACAGCATTGCAGACCTTTGCCATTCTAGCTGTTAGTTTGCTGAGGTAATCTTGAGAAATTTCACCCCATGCTTCCTGAAGCCCCTCCCATAAGTTGGATTGGCTTGATGGGCACTTTTTGCGTACCATACGGTCAAGCTGCTCCCACAACAGCTCAATGGGGTTGAGATCTGGTGACTGCGCTGGCCACTCCATTACAGATAGAATACCAGCTGACTGCTTCTTCCCTAAATAGTTCATGCATAATTTGGAGGTGTGCTTTGGGTCATTGTCCTGTTGTAGGATGAAATTGGCTCCAATCAAGCGCTGTCCACAGGGTATGGCATGGCGTTGCAAAATGGAGTGATACCCTTCCTTATTCAAAATCCCATTTACCTTGTACAAATCTCTCACTTTACCAGCACCAAAGCAACCCCAGACCTTCACATTACCTCCACCATGCTTGACAGATGGCGTCAGACACTCTTCCAGCATCTTTTCAGTTGTTCTGCATCTCACAAATGTTCTTCTGTGTGATCCAAACACCTCAAACTTTGATTCGTCTGTCCATAAAACTTTTTTCCAATCTTCCTCTGTCCAATGTCTGTTTTCTTTTGCCCATATTAATCTTTTCCTTTTATTAGCCAGTCTCAGAAATGGCTTTTTCTTTGCCACTTTGCCCTGAAGGCCAGCATCCCGGAGTCACATCTTCACTGTAAATGTTGACACTGGCGTTTTGCGTGTACTATTTAATGAAGCTGCCAGTTGAGGAGCTGTGAAGCGTCGATTTCTCAAACTAGAGACTCTAATGTACTTGTCTTGTTGCTCAGTTGTGCAGCGGGGCCTCCTACTTCTCTTTCTACTCTGGTTAGAGTCTGTTTGTGCTTTCCTCTGAAGGGAGTAGTACACACCGTTGTAGGAAATCTTCAGTTTCTTGGCAATTTCTCGCATGGAATAGCGTTAATTTCTAAGAACAAGAATAGACTGTTGAGTTTCACATGAAAGTTCTCCTTTTCTGGCCATTTTGAGAATTTCATAGAACAAACAAATGTAATGCTCCAAATTCTCAACTAGCTCAAAGGAAGGTCAATTTTATAGCTTCTCAAATCAGCCAAACCGTTTTCAGCTGGGCTAACATACTTGTGCAAGGGTTTTCTAGGGTTTTCTAAACATCTATTAGCCTTCTTACACAGTTAGCAAACACAATGTACCATTAACACTCTGGAGTGGTGGTTGCTGGAAATGGGCCTCTATACACCTATGTCGATATAGCAATAAAAAAATGACGTTTGCAGCTAGAATAGTCATTTACCACATTAACAATGTATAGAGTGTATTTCTTATTCATTTAAAGTTAGCTTCATTGAAAAAAATGTGCTTTTCTTTCAAAAATAATGAAATTTCTAAATGACCCCAAACTTTTGAACTGTAGTGTATGTAGTGGAATACCTATACTAACTATAAACAAGTAAATCTCTCCCTGACGCAGCTGCACCTCTCCCTACTCTGCCTGATTCCAGGGTAGACTGTGACGAGTATAGCGGTGCCAGGTATTAAAATAAAGACCTGATGATGCTGTGCGGCCAGCCAATCACTGTAATTCCCACAACCAACATGGCTACGGCATTACAGTGCGTGGCAGGCAATCCCTGCATGTTCAGTGGCTCTCTAAAGAGCACCAAACATGCAGGGAGGGGATCCGAGTTCTTGCCCGAGCAACCCGGAAATACTCGCCGAGCGCCGAGCTTGTCGAGCACAGTGATGCTTGAGCGAGTACCGAGCAGTGGCGAGCACATTAGCTCATCACTACTGTATGACCATCCATATGGTCTATTTCAGTATATAGAGGGGTGGAGCAGTTGGGACAATTCCATGCGGCTCATTTTTTCAGTAGCTTTGCCATTAATGTGGAGAAATAAAGCATTTTTACCATAAATGAACTGCAAAATGCTATAATTCTCTGTTGTCAGCTGTTTTGTTCCTGTTGGATCAGGAAGAGACTTGGAAGTTGCCGTTCATTGAGATCAGCAAATGCAATATGGAATACCATGTTTTCCTTTAACTCATAGAGCAGTAGGTGTGATATGGACTAAAATACCATGGGGCTGCGAGTTATTTGCAGTCTGTGATTTTTTTTTGTTAATATATTTAATGAAGTTGTAAACTTTGCACATAAAACAGCAGTGGCAGTTATGATGACATCACAAGGCACATGACAGCACAGGGCATATGACATCATAGATCTCACATGACATCACAATTGCTATGGAATGTGGAAAGTTCTATTCCTGAGCCATCTTGTGTCACAGCTTGAAGAGGACGAGTCCAGGTAGGTAGCTCATCACTGAACGCTGAGGATCGGGTCACATTGGAGGGGGAGGAGGACTCGCTGCACAGCATTATGCACAACACAAACAGCACAGCAGGACCAGGAAGAGAACTGCAGTGTGTGCTGTATGGACAATGTCCTCATCATCCCCAGGATTTTTCAAGATGATTATTACATGCATTGTTTTCTTTCTTCCTGACCTTCCCCAAGGCTGTTCTGAGTTCGGTGGAGTAACTATCATAGGACCTGCCATTATCAAGTGAGAAGACTTTTTGGGGTCCAGCATAGAAGGTAGGTGTGCGTGCATGTGCCTGTGTGTGTGTGGACATGTATACATGTCCCCTAAAATGCAGCACTAAAGGGTTGTGTGTTTGGCCCCAGCACTGAAGGGGTGTGTATGTGTTTTTATGTGACCCCAGCACTAAAGAGAAATGTGTGTGTCCCCAGCACTGAAGGGTGTATGTCTGTGACCCCAGCAATAAAAGGGTGGCTGTGTGATGGTTTGTGTGTCCCTACACTAACGGGGTGTGTGATTGTGTGCCCAACACTGCCACAATGTAGGGGTGTGTGTGACGCGCCCAGGGGATGGGGGCGACTCGGCGCCCGGGCCTAGTTAACAGTGCTGGGGGATGCCGCGGTGGCCGGCTCCCGGGCCCGTACCCTGGGGTCACTCTTGAAAGAAAAGGGGGGAAAGATTATTTGGGAAAGGGGAATGTTCGTGACGCCACCTGCGGTTTCTGGTGAGGACCACCAGCGCTGCAGCAGTCCTCTGAGGCCAGTGTTCCGGCAGCTAAGATGGCATAGCTCCCCACAGGTGGAGCTGGGCCTCAGGACAGCATAGGAAGAGGGAATGCAGGGATGCAGGACAGAGGAGACCCAGCCGGGTCAGAGCAAGAACAGGGACAGACACGATAGTCACTTCAGTACCTTTTACTGGTGGTATTCAAGGCAAAATCCGGAGCACTGTAGGGTGAGGGGTACACATCAGGACTCTCCCCAGTGAGTGGGTATAGGGCCTCCTGTTTCTTGCCTTTTCCTGGTAAGTTTATGACCTGCCTGGAGCAAGGCCTAACTAGTCTCTGTCTTGCACCGGCTGACCTTGTGGTAGGGCCTTCTGTTGGAGGTCACTCTCCCTGCTTGCGGGGCCTCTGTGACTCCTGGCTCTGATACGTATCAGCTTCTGGTGAACCTGGGACATGTAGTTCACCAGGGGTTACGGTTGTTTCTGCTGGTCCTAGAGATCTTTGCAGACACGGACCCGGTGTCCGGTATATGGTTATGGGGTGAGCTGGTTAAGCTCCTCTGCCCTCTATGTAGCTCACTTACTCCACTTGCCTTTGGCCACTCTCGGGCCCTCACTAGGCTTCCCACTGGCAGTAAGCCTCGCTACTCTTCACCACTCTTATGGCGTCGGCACGCCTTGGGCTCAATAATCTGAGCTTCGCTCTAGGCTTTCTCACTAGAGGAACTTGCACTGAGAACTCTGTCCCTCTCTGCTCTGAGCAGGGACTCTGTTCTCAAGACTGAGCTCAACTCAGTATTCAGACCTGTACTTGCTGAACTCTCCAGTGGAACTGACTGCCTAGCTCCACCTCCCCTTTTTATATCCCTAACAGGCTACCTCTGGTGGTCTGAGGTGGAAGGTTTGTGTTTGCTGTGAGGGCCTCTTGTGGAGGAATCTGTCCATGCACCCCCCCTAGGATCTGTGGCACTAATGCACAGCAGGGCGCGACATTCCCCCCTAGCAAAGCTCAGTACTCCCGGACTGAAGTACTTTTTATAACAACAATAACAATAAATCTTCCCCTTATGGGAGGCACTTGGCTTAAACGTTACATATAAAACAGTATAAATAATAAATAGGTATGTATATATAATAAGCAACCCCAGAATCCAAGTCTCTTCCGGTGAGGTTCCCAGACAGGATGTCCATCTCACAGGGTAGAGTACTTGGTAGCTTGAGGGACCTGTCCCAAACCCTCCACGTAGGCCCTGGGGTGGCTGCAGGGCATGGAGTTCCTGAGTTGGACCTTCGTTAGTGACACATCAGACAGGTTTTTCTTCTGACGTCACCTAAAGGGGCACTCCAGGGAGTGCAATTATTTACAAGAAGCAGTTTTTGGGCTGCACATAGTCCTCAGTCACAGAGTTCTTTATGTACCCTTACGGGTTACTAGAGCCAAAAAGGGAAGTGTCCATATCACTTAAATTGTCCATTGCAAGGCAAAACACAAGTTAAGGTATACATACATGAAAAATACACAATATAATACAATACCCCAGGGGCAACTATCTACACTGTCAGAGTTTCCTTCTTACTCTCTGTATCTGACAGGGGTCTGACCTTTGGTACTACGTGTGGACCTGCGTGGTACTGGGTTACGTGAGGCACTAGCATTTGCACTACCTCCCATTCTGTCAGTACTAGGTGTGGAGGGGCTACAAGACTGCCTTGGCCTCTCTGCGGGACTGGCAAGTATACCATTAGCTGGGCCTTCCTGCTTTGCTCCAGCAGGGGATCCTTCTTCCGGGGACTCTTCTTGAGCAGGCTCTTCTGGGGCACCTACAGGTTCTTCTTGCTGTGGGTAGAAGGTGATTACAGGTATGATTACTGCTCCTCCTAGTTGGGGCCAGTCTGCTGGGAAATCTCCTAAGTCAGTGTGTATTACTGCTTCTTTAGGCTCCTCCGGTACGGTGAGAGGAGCTTCTTCTTGGGGCTTTAGCAGACCTGGACACAACTTCAGATGGTCCCTGGATACTGTTGCAGTCCTTCTTCCTCCGTCTCTACTAATTAGGCAGGTCTTCCTATTATCAAACCTTGAGTTTAACATAGTGTAGGGATCTCTCTCCCACTGGTCATCAAGTTTGTGGTTTCTCCTTTTCCTCTTTAACACTACTTCTCCTGGTGTGAAGGGTTCTGCGGGCGCACTTTTATTGTAGTGGGCTTCCTGCTTGTCCCTCACCCGAGTGAGACTGTCTTCGACACAGGCCTATACTCTTCTGTACTGCTCCTGTCTGGTCGGGTCCCAGTCCTCACCGGACACATCTGCTTCTGGTTCTACTACACCAAGCTCCAGGTCCATGGGCAACTTCCCAGGTCTTGCACGCATGAGATATGCCGGAGTACAATTGGTGGAACTCACAGGTATGTGGTTGTACAGATCTACCAGGTCAGGTAGTAGGTCTGGCCACTGATTTCTCTCCTCTAGTGGTATGGTCTTCAGCAGGTCGATGATGATGTTATTCATCTTTTCATAGAGACCGTTGGTTTGGGGGTGGTACGGTGTAGTCCTGATCTGTTTACACCTGTACAAATGGCAGAACTCCTTGAACAATTCGGCCTCAAAGGCTGAGCCTTGGTCTGTCAGCACCTGCTCCGGGTATCCATGGGATCTGCAGAAGTACGCTTGGAACGTCTTTGCTGCTGTCTCTGCCATCAGATCTTTGACTGGGGCGACCACCAGGAAACGGGAGTAGTGATCCACCATGGTCAGGACATAGGAGTATTCTGACCTGCTAGGTGACAGCTTGACATGGTCCAGGGCCACGATCTCCAAGGGTCGAGTCGTCTTGATGGGTTGCAGGGGTGCCTTCTGGCTGCTGTAGTCTTTTCTTCTGATACTACAGGGTCCACAGTTTTGGCACCACCTCTCAATGGAGCTGCGCATTCCCACCCAGTAGAATCGACACTTCAGCAGGGTCTCTAGCTTTTTCCAGCCAAAGTGTCCCGCCTGGTCGTGGAAGGCCTCCAACACCATCTGGATGTCTGTCTTGGGTACCACTATCTGCCATACCATCTCATGGGTTTTGGGGTTGACGTACCTCCGGCACAGCTTCTCTCTATAGGTGAACAGCCGGATATTCTCATTCCACAGCTGCTTAGCTTGGAGAGACGCTTCCTTCTACAGGGAGGAACCTTCCTGGGTTATCAGTTTTTTGATATGGCTGACAACCGGGTCACTGTCCTGGGTCTCCTTCCAGCTGTGGTGAGGCAGGGGGTTTAACGTCTTACCACGTTGCCTCCTGGAGGCTCGTTGCTTGTGGACCATTCCATTCTGATGAAAGGCAGGTAGTTCAATCTCCTCCAGGTCATCCACTTCTTCTTCAGTGTCCGACTGGTGAGGCATCCTGGACAGGGCATCGGCGTTGGCGTTCTTGCAGCCCGCCCGGTACTTAATAGTGAATTGGTAGTTTGACAGCCGAGCCATCCATCGTTGTTCCATGGCTCCGAGCTTGTTTGTTTCTAGATGAGTCAAGGGGTTGTTATCAGTGAATGCAGTGAATTTACTGGAGGCTAGGTAGTGCTTGAACTGCTCGGTAATGGCCCAGACCAGGGCCAGGAACTCTAACTTGAAGCTGCTATAGTTCTCCGGGTTCCTCTCGGTCGAGCGGAGCTTACTGCTGGCATAGGCGATCACTTCCTTGCCAATCTGCTTCTGACTCAGTACAGCTCCTAATCCTTCGTTGCTGGCATCAGTGTACAGCAGGAACGGTTGGCTGTAGTCAGGGTGGGCTAGGATCTCTTCGCTGGTCAGGATCTCTTTCATCACATTAAAGGATTCAGCCTGCTCCTTACCACACTGGAATGGGGGATTTCTACCTCTGGGGGACTGTCCTACCAGGAGGTCTTGCAGAGGTGCCGCTTTCTTAGTACAGTCCTTCACAAACCTCCGGTAATACCTGACTAGTCCCAGGAACTGACGTACCTCCTTGAGGTTCTTCAGCTCCGGCCACTTCTGGATGGCAGTGACCTTCTCGGGGTCTGGTGCTACTCCCTCTGGACTAACGATGTGCCCCAGGTACTGTACCTTTCTCTTGAGCATGTGGCACTTTGAGGGCTTCAGCTTCATTCCATACCGGGACAGCGACTCAAATACCTCCACCAGGTGCTTCAAGTGGTCCTCATACATTTTGGAGTACACTATCACGTCGTCCAGGTATAGTAGTACAGTCTCGAAGTTGTGGTGTCCCAGGCAGCACTCCATCAATCTTTGGAACGTTCCGGGGGCGTTGCACAGTCCAAACAGCATACTATTGAACTTGCAGAGTCCCATCGGGGTGGTGAAGGCCGTCTTCTCCCGATCTTCCTCAGCAACAGCTATTTGCCAGTACCCACTAGTGAGGTCAAGGGTGGAGAATAGTGTTGAGCTACCCCCGTAGTGTTCGAGTTCGGTTCGGTTCGTCGAACACCCTTGTGTTCGCCGAACTGTTCGTCGAACACCTTCGAACACCGTTAAAACCAATGGCAGGCAAACAAAAACACATAGAAACACATAGAAAACACCTTCAAAGGTGTCCAAAAGCTGACAAACTGCTCAGAAGACATAACTAACACATGGAAAAGTGACAAGTACATATAGTCATGCGAAAAGAAAAGAGGTGGAGGAGTAAAAGGAGGGGGAGACACAGATATAGGCATGTCATGCCCTTCTAAAATCCAAAAAGTGAGAAGCCGACACGGCCAGTCCGTTCCTGCCCGTGCCACCTCCGTTTGTGCCAGAGCCGCAGTGGACCCTGACGGCCAGCCCCCCTCTCCCAATGCTGGTGCCTCTCCGCTGGTGGGTCGAGTGAGCCCCCCTGTGGTGGAGGCAGCTCTAAGCTTTTTAATTTAAATTGTCTCTCTAATTTGAATGAATACACTTTAAATCCTTTTACAAGGATCTATTGAAGGGCAAGTCTCATGCCAGCAGCCGCGTAATTCCAGCTCCAGTAGAGTCCACTAAAGCTGCTGCAGTTAAAAAGCTTTTATAAGGATCGAGCTCGGCTGTCCACCGCAAGGCGTCCTACTGCCAGTCCCAGCCCCTATGTCTTGGGGTGCCTCCTGATGCTCTTCACTGAGTATCCCGTGGTCCCGAAGCATTTCCTTTGAAAAAATTAAGTGTCCAAACTACAGGTGGTGTAGCTTGCTTAACAGCCGGGATAATCCGCTGACTAGCAGACACTGCTACTAGGCACAAAGTATTTCCTGGGCTAGATGCAGTTAAAAATTTGTAATTAGATACTCTCGTTGGATGCTGAGAAAGCATTCCATAGAGTCTCCTGGCACGCCATATATTATTCTCTTAAAAAGCTTGGGGTAGGGGTCTAGGGGACCCTTTTATAGCCAAAATCACGGCCCTGTATCGCAATGCGTCACCTAGGCTGAAGATAAATGGAACTGTAGCACCCCGAGGGCTCAGTTGCTGCCGAGGTATTGCACCTCACCCAGAGGTGTGATATCTCACTCTCAGGTAAGGATGGAGTGTGGATCAGGACCCCGACACCTGCATGCATTACACCACATTGCCGTGGGGCAGAGCGACCAATATGCCCCTGAGATGGGCACGACAGTCCCTGTCCCTGGCTGGAGTGGGGGGAGGAAACACTGAGGAAGGGGCAGGAGCAGGGAGGAAGCAGTTCCTGGTTGCATTGAGAAGGGAGTATAAAAGGTGGGCACCATCTTAGTTCAGTGCAGCGAAGTCTGAGCAGAAGTGACAGGGAGCAGGGGCTCTGCATGAGCTCTGCTCCAGAGGCGGGCCTAGTAACATAGGCCCAGGCCTGGAAGAGGGAGAAGGAAGGAAGAGGAGCGGAGAAGGCTCCAGGAATGAGGAATGAAGGGATCCCAGGGGTGTAGACGGGCGAGTCGCCACCGCACGCCCGAATCCACCTGCGTGGAGGGGTCAGGCCAAAGGGGGAGACCGGTCCCTGAAACTAGTGGAGGCGGGAAACGACCCTCAGCTAGAAACCGGAGGCTGTGACATTTTATGTGGCGCAGCCCCTCACTACACCCGCTAGGAGGGCAGCACATAGGGTCAGGGAAACTGGCGCCAAGTTTACCAAGAGGAGGCCCGAGGCAGCCGGACAGAAGGGTTGGTAAGAAAGGCCAGACAAAGGACACACAAAGGGGGTCCTGTGAAGCACTCCAAAGTTATCTGGGAGTTGTCTGAGCCCCTCACCTGGTGAGCACAGTACGACGTGGGCAGCCGTTACCTGCAGAAGTGGTCTGGATAATAAGAACTGTGAGTAAATGCCCTGGACTGCATCACTAACTCCGTGTCGTTACTGCTGCTGCCCTGCACCATCACTCCCATCCTCCGCATACACTGTCCTGAGGCTATACTCCTACCGTGGGGAGTTATGCTACGCTCTGCTGCACCCACAACACCAGCCTCAGCGGTCTGCCCTGCAGCGGCGGTTCACTCTGACCGCAATCCACGGGTGGCATAGTCGGACATTTAAACATCAAAACCACACAAATAGTTCCGTCACTGGTTTGACCGCCCTGAACCACGGAACCGGGTCGCCGCCACGGAGACTACAACCACCAGCATCCACCAAAAAGTGTCCGGCTCCGGGTGTCCCAAGGCCCAGGGGGCGTGTCAGAACATTTTCATCACCTTTCATAATCACCAATGGGACAAGGCAGGGATGTCCTCTGTCCCCTCTCTTATACATCCTAGTGACGGAGCACCTGCTCTCATCAATTCGCCATAACCCTAATATTAGGTGGATTGAGGTGGGAGGCACCGAGTACAAGTGCTCTGCATTTGCTGATGATGTCAATCACATATATCCATCAGCAGGCTGTTATGGCTGAAATAGATCACTTTGTTACATGGTCAAATTTTAAAATCAATACAGCGAAGTCTGAGGACCTTGATGTCTCCCTCCCCAAATCCATACAGGATTCCATCCAGTCCAACTTTCCCTTTGCCTGGCCCTCACAGGGTACCAAATTCTTAGGAATTCCTATTCATAGAGACCTCTCCCGTCTATGTTATCTTAACAACTCCATACAGACCACGGTTGGCAAGTTAGAACTGTAAGATTCACTATGTGAACCACTGGTGTTTTGTGGAAAAGCACATGTACACTGTGTTCCAAATTATTATGCAAAAAGTGTTTAGGAGTGATAAGGGAAGAATTTGTTTGTTTGTCAGTTAAACTCATTGATGGTGATGTGTGTCAGGGCTCTTTATATCACTGTAAGCAATTGCAGACACCTGTGCTAATTAGTTTGGCAGGTGTGTCCAATGAATGGCAAGACTACTTAAGAAGACTGTCCCACATTATTAAGCAGCCTACATTTTCTGCCAAAATGGGAAAGAAAAAGGATGTGTCGGCTGCTGAGAAGCAACAAATTGTGGAGTGTTTAGGTCAAGGCATGACTACAATCAACATTGTGCGATGATCAGGATGAAGTGTCTTGGCAATCAAGAAGTATGTAGCTGATTCACAGTACACACGTGTGCGTGCTGATGAGGGCAAATTGAGGACTCTTTCCTACAGGTAATTACGTCAGGTTAAAAGAGCAGCGGCAAAAAAGCCTTGTCATAGCAGCAGACAAGTTTTTGAAGCTGCTGGTGCCTCCAACGTCCCCCGAACAACAAGATGCAGGGTCCTTCAGAGGTTTGCAGCTGTGCGTGTGCCATCCTGTCGACCTCCTCTATCCACTGCACACAAGCAGAAACGGCTCCAGTGGGCCAAACATTACATGAAGACTGATTTCAAAACTGTTTTGTTCACGGATGAGTGCCGTGCAACGCTCGATGGTCCAGATGGATGGAGTGGAGGATGGCTGGTTGATGGACACCCCACGCAAACACGGCTACAGCGCCAACAAGGAGGAGGTGGAGTAATGTTTTGGGCTGGAATCATGGGGAGAGAGATTGTCAGCCCCTTTAGGATCCCTGAAGGGGTAAAGATGAACTCCATAATGTATGTGGAGTTTCTCAAACAGCACTTCCTGCCATGGTTCAAGAAGAAGAACCGTGTATTCCACAGCAAGATCATTTTCATGCATGATAATGCACCGTCTCATGCTGCACATAACACATCTGCATCTCTGGCTAATATGGGCATAAAAGGGGACAAACTTATGGTGTGACCCCCATGCTCCCCTGACCTCTACCCCATTCAGAACCTCTGGAGCATCATCAAAAGGAGTGTCTATGATGGCGGGAGGCAGTTCACATCTAAGCAACAGCTCTGGGAGGGTATTCTGTCCTCATGCAAAACAATTGAAGCAGAAACCATCCAAAACCTGACAAATTCAATGGACGAGAGAGTTCAGAAGCTCCTTTCGAACAAGGGGTCCTATGTGCAAATGTAACATCACCTTGAATAAAGTTTTGAGTTGAAAACTGTTTGATTTCAGTTTCTAATAAACTGCTAATGCTTATAATTTCAAAAATGACCATTTTTTTGGTCTTTATTAAAATGAAAAGGTTGATTGACTAGTGCGGGGGATCTAAGAGTGTGGCAACCCAGTAGTCAGGATTATTTCAAATTCTGACAATCTGAGGGTCATTTTGCAGGTAGTGCAGCAAGAAGGCACTTATGTGTCTTGCGCATCTCGGAGCCCCAAAATTATTTTCCGGGCTAGATGCAGCTAAAAATTATTATTAATTTTAAATCTGGTGGAGCTTAGTAGAGATGGCCTAATATAATCAGTACTGCACATTGCTACAAAGCCCAAATTATTTTCCAGCCAAGATACAGATAAACATGATTAGTAATTTTAAATCTGGTGGAGCTTAGTATAGATGGCCTAATAGAATCATTACTGCACAGTGCTACAAAGCCCAAATAATTTTCCAGCCAAGATACAGATAAACATGATTAGTAATTTGAAGGCTTAAAATGGTTGGTGAGGTGATTTTAACCAATCATCAAGCTTTTACTCTCTCCAGGATGACACAGGGGTAGAAAAGTTCATTTCGGATCCATGATTTGTTCATCTTTATGAACGTGAGTCTGTCTACATTATCAGTGGAGAGCCGCGTGTGCTTATCTGTCAGCACACCACCAGCAGCGCTGAACACACGTTCAGAGAGAACGCTGGCTGCGGGGCATGACAAGATCTCCAAGGCGTAAGTGGCGAGCTCCGGCCATTTATCCAGATTGGAAGCCCAAAAAGAGCAAGGGTTCAGTGACACAGTCATGGCTTCAATGTTTACTTGGAGATACTCCTGTACCATCGTCTCTAGGCGTTGACTATGTGTCAGACTTCTTGTCTCCTGTGGCTTGCAAAGGATGAGCTAAAAAAGTGGTGAAATGATTCCGCAAAATTGATGTTACTAGCAGATACTGTGTTACTGTTACGGTTTGAGTGCTGAACACTTGACGGTCCCACGGTTGGCAAGTTGGAACTGTGAGATTCACTACGTGCACCACTGGTGTTTTGTGGAAAAGCACATGTAAGATTCTGCAACAGTCTCTGCTGATACTCCTGCATGCGTGCATCCCTTTCTATGGCAGGAATTATTTCTGCAAATTTACCGGGGATCTAACAGTGTGGCGCATCAAGGAGCACCAAGTCCCTGTTGTGTTGGTGGCGAGGTAACAATCATGCTTCCTTCCTCTGCCCTCTCCCCCCAACCTCGCACTACAGAAATGTGATCAAGGTCTCCCTCATCTGATGAGTCTTCCATCAGTTCGTCCTCCACTTCTTCCTGGGCTCTTGCACCTTCCTCACTAGTTTGGCTGCTACCATGCGCCCTGGTAAAACCATCTCCCTCACCCTCACATGCCTGCCGCCTTGGTGCTGCCGACCGTCTGGACCTTGCAGATGTTAGCCCTTCTGCATACTACTCCTCCTCCTCTACTTCCTCCACCTCCTCTTGTGCCACCACCTGACTCCAAATTCTGTTTAACATGTGCTCCAGCATGTAAATCACCGGAATAGTCATGCTGATAATGGCATCGTCAGCACTAAACATCTTCGTCACCATTTCAAAACTGTGCAGAAGGGTGCATAGGTCCCTGATCTGAGACCACTACTCCAGCGTGATTTGCCCCACCTCTGGATCCCGTTGGCCCAGGCTATACGTCAGAAAGTATTGCACCAGGGCTTGTCGGTGCTGCCACAGTCGCTGCAACATGTGCAGAGTTGAATTCCAACGGGTAGGCACATCGCATTTTAGCTGGTGAAGTGGCAGGCCCAACGACTTCTGTAGAGATGTAAGTCGCTGAGCAGCGGGATGTGAACGGAGGAAGTGAGCACGCAGCGACCGTGCCCTCTGCACAAGGCCATCTAGTCCGGGATAGTGGGCTAAAAATTGCTGCACAACCAGGTTCAACACGTGAGCCATACAAGGCACGTGTGTGACATTGCTCCGGCGAAGGGCCGCACTCAGGTTTGCAGCATTGTCGCACACGGCCTTCCCTGGTTTCAGGTCCAGTGGAGACAACCATTCATGAAATTGGTTCTCCAGAGGTGACCACAACTCCTCAGCTGTGTGACTCACATTTCCCAGACATTTCAAAGTAAAAATCGCCTGATGACGTTGAGCCCTACTGCCAGCATAGTAAGGAGGTGTGCAGGATCCCTTCTGCGCAGTTAGAAAGCTTGTGGCATGACCAGACAGGCTTTGGGTGCAGGTGGAGGACCGAGAGGAGGTTGAGGAGGCAGAAGCAGTGGAAGAACTTTGACATAAAGAGGATTGACGCACAACTCGTGGGGACGGCAAGACTTGGACAGCAGCCCCTTGTCCTGCTGTCACCATAGTTACCTAGTGCCCAGTCAGCGACATGTAACGCCCCTGTCCATGCCTACTCGTCCAAGTGTCTGTGGTGAAATGCACCCTGTCACACACAGAGTTTCTCAAAGAAGCGGTGATGTTGTGTGCGACATGCTGGTGGAGCGCAGGCACACCTTTCTTTGAGAAGTAGTGCCAACTGGGCATCTGGTACTGGGGCACTGCGACGGACATAAGGTCTCGAAAATCCTCTGTGTCCACCAGGCGGAAAGGCAGCATTTCTGTAGCCAAGAGCTTGCAGATGGTGAAATTCAACCTCTTAGCTTTCTCATGGCTAGGAGGAAATGGTCTTTTACTTGTCCACATCTGAGGTACTGAGGGCTGGCTGTTGTGCTTAGACGGGGTTGATAAGGGTGTCCCCGGCAAACTGCCGGACTGTGTGGAAGATGCAGGCAGACATGTTAGGTTGCCTTGATCCAAAGGTGGTGCTATCGATGTCGGACAGTGCTCAACACCAGCTGGTGTTACCACCTCCAAAGAAAATGATGACCTGCCAATCACGCTGGCTGTTGCAGGTAAAGAGGTGGCAGGTCTGCATCCCAAAACAGGTGTGACTGCTGTCCCCCCAGTCACAGAGGATGAAGAGGCCGCAGATGCACAAGATGGGGCAGACGGCGGTTGGTCCGGCCGGCTAGGCAGCATTGTAGCACAGTGAGCTTCCCACTGCTACTTATGCTTCATGTCCATGTGCCGGTTCATGCATGAAGTACTCAAACTATGTATTTTTTGGCCTCTACTTAGCGTTTGTTGACAAATGTTACAGATAACACGAGTTGGGTCATCTTTATCGATCTGAAAAAATGCCCAGGCTATGCAAGGCTTAGCACCCATGCGACCTGAAGAGCCACCACGACTTGTGGTCAGAGGCAGAGTTGTGTTTGAGGATGCAGTTGTTGACGTTCTTCCAGAACTACATCTCTTTCCAGGAAGGCGCAACCTGACCTCGTCGTCACTAGCATCCTCCTCCACCTCCTCTGCTGACCTCATCTCTTGGCTGACTGTGGGTTGACCGTAAGTGGGATCTCCAACCTCATCATCATGACCCTGTGTGTTATCACACCCGTCGTCCTCAGAGCCAACCTGTTCCTGCCCTGACAAAAAACTAAAGTTGTCGCTCCAATCAGGTATTTGAGTCTCATCATTGTCTTCCTCATTGTCTCCACCAACAGGAGTTACAGTTTGGGAATGAGGGTCTACATTATGGTCAGAACCTTCTGCGTCTGGTCCTGGATCCGACTCATAAAGATTCTGGGCATGAGTGCAGATCATTTCCTCGTCTGGATTCACAGAAGCGCTGGAGCCGACCTCTGATTCCCAGGCTATAGTATGAGTAAACAACTCTGCAGACTCAACCATCTGTTCTACCTCATACTCAGACGGGCAGCTGGAGATTTGGGAGCTGTGAGGAATCCGCAAGTGCGATTGGGGTGACACCTCTGAGGACTGGAGTATTTGTGATGTTGAAGTTGATGTGGAGGAGAGCCCACTTAAAGGAGCACTTGATATCCGTTGAAGCACCTGCTGTTTTTGTGCCTCATCTGGAATTTGTAGCGATTGGCGTGGCCGGAAGAAAGGGATCTTATCACATTGTCCGCTAAAAGAAGTAGACATTTTAGTTTTGCTGGAAGATGGTCTTTCTTCTGCAGATGTTACTGTTGCTTTAACACCTACTCCACGGACACAACCTTTTTTCCCCTTCCCAACACGCCTATTCTCCTTTCCACCAGCAGCAGGCCTTTTTCCACTCATTTTGGTGGTTAACTAATTTACAACTCTGGAGTTGTTTGCACAAAAAAACAATGGATGGGAACTGAGCAGAGCTGAGTGGCCAAACTGTGGTATTAGGCCAAAACTATTGTCTGGGTTAGATGCAGAAAAAAATTATATTCAGTTTGCAAACTGATGGAGGTCAGTATAGATGGACTAATAGAACAAGTCCCACACACTGCTAGAAGGCCAAATATTTTTTCAGAGCTAGATGCAGAAAAATATTATATTCAATTTGCAACCTGATGGAGGTCAGTATAGATGGACTAATAGAACAAGTCCCACACACAGCTAGAAGCCCAAATATTTTTTCAGAGGTAGATGCAGAAAAAAATTATATTCAGTTTGCAACCTGATGGAGGTCAGTATAGATGGACTAATAGAACAAGTCCCGCACACTGCTAGAAGCCCAAATATTTTTTTCAGAGCTAGATGTTGAAAAAAATTATATTCAATTTGCAACCTGATGGAGGTCAGTATAGATGGACTAATAGAACAAGTCCCACACACCGCTAGAAGCCCAAATATTTTTTCAGAGCTAGATGCAGAAAAAAATTATATTCAGTTTGCAACCTGATGGAGGTCAGTATAGATGGACTAATAGAACAAGTCCCACACACTGCTAGAAGCCCAAATATTTTTTCAGAGGTAGATGCAGAAAAAAATTATATTCAGTTTGCAACCTGATGGAGGTCAGTATAGAAGGACTAATAGAACAAGTCCCACACACTGCTAGAAGGCCAAGTATTTTTTCAGAGCTAGATGCAGAAAAATATATTCAATTTGCAACCTGATGGAGGTCAGTATAGATGGACTAATAGAACAAGTCCCACACACAGCTAGAAGCCCAAATATTTTTTCAGAGGTAGATGTAGAAAAAAATTATATTCAGTTTGCAATCTGATGGAGGTCAGTATAGATGGACTAATAGAACAAGTCTCACACACTGCTAGAAGCCCAAATATTTTTTTCAGAGCTAGATGCTGAAAAAAATTATATTCAATTTGCAACCTGATGGAGGTCAGTATAGATGGACTAATAGAACAAGTCCCACACACTGCTAGAAGCCCAAATATTTTTTCAGAGGTAGATGCAGAAAAATATTATATTCAATTTGCAACCTGATGGAGGTCAGTATAGATGGACTAATAGAACAAGTCCCAAACACTGCTAGAAGCCCAAATATTTTTTCAGAGGTAGATGCAGAAAAAATTATATTCAGTTTGCAACCTGATGGAGGTCAGTATAGATGGACTAATAGAACAAGTCCCACACACAGCTAGAAGCCCAAATATTTTTCCAGAGGTAGATGCAGAAAAAAATTATATTCAGTTTGCAACCTGATGGAGGTCAGTATAGATGGACTAATAGAACAAGTCCCACACACTGCTAGAAGGCCAAATATTTTTTTCAGAGCTAGATGCTGATAAAAATTATATTCAATTTGCAACCTGATGGAGGTCAGCATAGATGGACTAATAGAACAAGTCCCACACACCGCTAGCAGCCCAAATATTTTTTCAGAGCTAGATGCAGAAAAAAATTATATTCAGTTTGCAACCTGATGGAGGTCAGTATAGATGGACTAATAGAACAAGTCCCACACACAGCTAGAAGGCCAAATATTTTTTCAGAGCTAGATGCAGAAAAAAATTATATTCAATTTGCAACCTTATGGAGGTCAGTATAGATGGACTAATAGAATGATGCTATGCCCAAAAGGTTTTACTTCACTAGGTGCAGTAAAAAAATTGGTATTCTATACACAGGTGGTGTAGCTTGCAACACCGATAGGCTACTCCACTGACTAACACACTCTGCAATAGGCCAAAAAGGATTAGCTTTGCTAGATTTAGCCAAATGCTGTGAAAAAAACTTGCACAGCACTGGCACAGACCTGCCTGGCAAAAACTGATAGGAACTGATGTAACTTAGTCCTGAAAAGGACTGCAATTACAATTAGTCTTTACTCCCACAACCTATCTATTTAAGAGCACAGACCTGCCTGATATAAGTCATAGGAAATGCTGTAACCTAGTCCTTAAAAGGACTGCAATCACAACTATTCCCTACTCCCAAGCTATCTGTAGATTTGTGCAAAAATTGGCTTGAAATTAACAAGGTATAGCACACACAGCAACAGCGGTGCCGTCTAACACGCAGCTGCAGCAGTGAGAAAATGGTGGCGACGGGGAAAATGGCTGGGTCTTATAGGGCAAGGACATGTGACATACACTGCCAATGACACATGCCCTTGCTTGTGTGAAAAAAAGCACTTCGCTCCGTGTGTGCGCTGCTGATAGGCTGACAGATTGCACCTCCCCACTGTAAATGCGGGAAAGAGAAAAAGAAAAAGGAAATCTTCATTATTCCTGCAGAGATCCATCCCCTGCCCCTCCCCCCGCCCCGCTGTACACTCAAACTGCGTATTAACATTAATTTTCATCATTACTGAGAAAAAATCCAGTTATGATTTAGGTGCACGAACAGTTATCGAACATAACCTCGAATAGCCGAATTTTTTTGAAATCGTTCGTGTTCGCCGAACGGCTCGAACACCGCCCAAAACAGCTCGAATTTGAGATTGGCGAACAGTTCGAGTCGAACAACGCTCATCTCTAGTGGAGAAGTAATTTGCAGACTTCAAGGCAGCCAGGGATTCCTCTATACGTGGTAAAGGGTATGCATCTTTATGTGTAATGCGATTTACTTGTCTGTAATCTACACACATTCTCATGCTTCCATCCTTTTTCCTGACTAGAGCTAGGGGAGCTGCCCAGGGACTACAACTATCCCTTACTACCCCTGCCTTCTTCATGTCGTGCAACATCTCCTCTGCTTTCTGGTAGTGTGCTGGTGGTATAGACCTGTAACGTTCTTTGATGGGTGGATGGTCACCTGTGGGGATATGGTGTTGAACCCCCTTAATCCTCCCGAAGTCAAGTGGGTGCTCACTGAATACCTGCTCGTATTCCTGCACCACCCGGTGTACACCCTGCTTCTGATGGGCAGGAGTGGTGTCTGTCCCAACATGGAGCTGTTGACACCAATCCTCCACCTGGGTTGCCGGGTCATTATCCTCTACTTCGTCTGGTGAGGTTAAGGACTCCGCCGTATGTATGGAGTTGTTATCTACTGTGTATAGTTTGGCAACAGTGGCATAGTGTGGTAATCTAATCTCGTCCTCCCCATAGTTTAGGAGGCATACGGGCACCCTCCCATTGCATACATCCACTACCCCTCCGGCACTTAAGAGTGTAGGTCTATGCTCAGAGCTAAGGGACTCTACTACCGCCTGGTAGCTCCGTCCTTTGAGACCTATCGCTGCTCTACACCAAATCAGCATTTCACTCATCGGGGAAATCACAATGGGTACCGGGTCTGTCACCCGTACATTACCAATTTCACCGCCTGTTAGCTTTACCTGTTGCTGGTACATAAGGGCTCGGATCTCTTTCTGCAGCGCCCTTCTCTGCCCTGGTCTGGCAGTGTCAGCTATCTGTTGGAGCAAGAACACCACTTCTCCCAAACAGTTACTAATAGAGATGAGCAGTGTTCGACTCGAACTGTTCGCCAATCTCAAATTCGAGCTGTTTTGAGCGGTGTTCGAGCCGTTCAACGATCCCGAACGATTTGCAAAAAATCCGTCTGTTCGAGGTTATGTTCGATAACTGTTCGTGCACCAAAATCGTAACTGGATTTTTTCACAGTAATACTGTTAATCAATGTTAATAGACAGTTTCAGTGTAGAGTGGACAGTGGGAGGGGCAGGGGATGGATCTCTGCAGAAATAATGCCGATCTCCATTTTTTTTTCTTTCCCGCATTTACAGTGGGGATGTGCAGTCTGTCAGCCTATCAGCAGCGCACACACGCAGCGAAGTGCTTTTTTTTCACACAAGCAAGGGCATGTGTCATTGGCTGTGTATGTCACATGTCCTTGACCTATAAGACCCACCCATTTTTCCCGTCGCCACCATTTTCTCACTGCTGCAGCTGAGTGTTAGATGGCACCACTGCTGCTGTGGGCACTATACTTTGTAACTGCGTGAATTGCAAGCGAATTTGCTCTTAAATAGACAGATAGGTTTAGGGAGTAGGGATTAGTTGTATTTGCAGCCCTTTTGAGGGTTAGGTTACAGCAGTTCCTAGCACTTTTTGCCAGGCAGTTCTGTGCCAGTGCTGTGCAAGTGTTTTTCACAGCATTTGGCTAAATCTAGCTAAGCCAATCCTTTCGGGCCTCTAGCAGTGTGTGTTAGTCAATGGAGTAGCCTATCTGCGTTGCAAGCTACACCACCTGTGTATCTAATACCAAATTGTAATGCACCTAGCCAACTAAAACCTTTTGGGCATAGTAGCAGTGTCTGTTACTCATTGGAGTAGCCCATCTGTACCAAGCTACACCACCTTTGTATTTAATAACAATTTTTTACTGCATCTAGCCAAGTAAAATCTTTTGGGCATAGTAGCAGTGTCTGGTAGTCAGTGGAGTAGCCCATCTGTACCAAGCTACACCACCTTTGTATTTAATAACAATTTTTACTGATTCTAGCCCAGTCAATCCTTTCGGGCCTCTAGCAGTGTCTGTTACACATTGTAGTAGCCCATCTGTACCAAGCTACACCACTTTTGTATTTAATAACAATTTTTTACTGACATCCAGCCCAGTAAATCCTTTTGGACCTGTAGCAGTGTCTGTTACTCATTGTAGTAGCCCATCTGTACCAAGCTACACCACCTTTGTATTTAATAACAAATTTTTACTGCATCTAGCAAAGTAAAACCTTTTGGGCATAGTAGCAGTATCTGTTACTCATTGTAGTAGCCCATCTGTACCAAGCTACACCACCTTTGTATTTAATGACAATTTTTTACTGCATCTAGCCCAGTAAATACTTTTGGGCCTGTAGCAGTGTCAGTTACTCATTGTAGTAGCCCATCTGTACCAAGCTACACCACCTTTGTATTTAATAACATTTTTTTACTGCATCTAGCCCAGTAAATACTTTTGGGCCTGTAGCAGTGTCTGTTACTCATTGCAGTAGCACATCTGTACCAAGTTACACTACCTTTGTATTTAATAACAATTTTTTACTGCATCTAGCCAAGTAAAACCTTTTGGGCATAGTAGCAGTGTCTGGTAGTCAAAGCAGTAGCCCATCTGTACTAAGCTTTATGACCTTTGTACTTAATAACAATTTTTCACTGCATCTAGCCAAGTAAAACCTTTTGGGCATAGTAGCAGTGTCTGGTAGTCAGAGATGTAGCCAATCTGTACCAAGCTACACCATATTTGTATTTAATAACAATTTTTACTGCATCTAGCCCAGTCAATCCTTTTGGGCCTGTAGCAGTGTCTGTTACTCATTGCAGTAGCCCATCTGTTCCAAGCTACACCACCATTGTATTTAATAACAATTTTTTACTGCATCTAGCCCAGTAAATCCTTTTCGGCCTGTAGGAGTGTCTGTTACTCATTGTAGTAGCCCATCTGTACCAAGCTACACCACCTTTGTATTTAATAACAATTCTTTACAGCATCTAGCCAAGTAAAACCTTTTGGGCATAGTAGCAGTGTTTGTTACTCATTGTAGTAGCCCATCTGTACCAAGCTACACCACCTTTGTATTTAATAACAATTTTTTACTACATCTAGCCAAGTAAAACCTTTTTGGCATAGTAGCAGTGTCTGGTAGTCAGAGATGTAGCCCATCTGTACCAAGCTACACCACATTTGTATTTAATAACAATTTTTACTGCATCTAGCCCAGTAAATCCTTTTGGGCCTGTAGCAGTGTCTGTTACTCATTGTAGTAGCCCATCTGTACCAAGCTACACCACCTTTGTATTTAATAACAATTTTTTACTGCATCTAGCCCAGTAAATACTTTTGGGCCTCTAGCAGTGTCTGTTACTCATTATAGTAGCCCATCTGTACCAAGCTACACTACCTTTGCATTTAATAACAATTTTTTACTGCATCTAGCCAAGTAAAACCTTTTGGGCATAGTAGCAGTGTCTGATACTCATTGTAGTAGCCCATCTGTACCAAGCTACACCACCTTTGTATTTAATAACAATTTTTTACTGCAACTAACCCAGTATATACTTTTGGGCCTGTAGCAGTGTCTGTTACTCATTGTAGTAGCTCATCTGTACCAAGCTACACCACCTTTGTATTTAATAACAATTTTTTACTGCATCTAGCCCAGTAAATACTTTTAGGTCTGTAGCAGTGTCTGTTACTCATTGTAGTAGCCCATCTGTACCAAGCTACACCACCTTTGTATTTAATAACAATTTTTTACTGCATCTAGCCAAGTAAAACCTTTTGGGCATAGTAGCAGTGTCTGGTAGTCAGTGGAGTAGCCCATCTGTACCAAGCTACGCCACCTTTGTATTTAATAACAATTTTTTACTGCATCTAGCCAAGTAAAACCTTTTGGGCATAGTAGAAGTGTCTGTTACTCGTTGCAGTAGCCCATCTGTACCAAGCTACACCACCTTTGTATTTAATAACAATTTTTTACTGCATCTAGCCAAGTAAAACCTTTTGGGCATAGTAGCAGTGTCTGGTGGTCAGTGGAGTAGCCCATCTGTACCAAGCTACGCCACCTTTGTATTTAATAACAATTTTTTACTGCATCTAGCCAAGTAAAACCTTTTGGGCATAGTAGAAGTGTCTGTTACTCATTGCAGTAGCCCATCTGTACCAAGCTACACCACCTTTGTATTTAATAACAATTTTTTACTGCATCTAGCCCAGTAAATACTTTTGGGCCTGTAGCAGTGTCTGTTACTCACTGTAGTAGCCCATATGTACCAAGCTACACCACCTTTGTATTTAATAAAAAATTTTTACTGCATCTAGCCCAGTAAATACTTTTGGGAGTGTTGCAGTGTCTGTTATTCATTGTAGTAGCCCTTCTGTACTAAGCTACACCACCTTTGTATTTAATAACAATTTTTTACTGCATCTAGCCAAGTAAAACCTTTTGGGCCTGTAGCAGTGTCTGTTACTCATTGGAGTAGCCCATCTGTACGGATATGCAGCGATACTAAATAACCAATGGTGCACAAGCTTGTGGCCTCCATATTGGGCAGAACAAGTGCTGACAAAAAAACGGACACTCCTGGAACTCTTCCCAATAGTGGTAGCAATAGAAATATGGGGCGCGTGCCTGGCTAACCAAAATATATGCTTTATAACAAAAAACACCAGCCTAGCGCACTGCATTAATAGATGGCATCATTGTCTCTCCCAGTGCTAGGCCTACTACACCGGCTAGAATTCCTGTGCCTAAAACACAATGTATGGGTCCACGCTAGCCACGATGCTGAGGGGTCTAACGCTGCTGTTAACCCTTTATCACAATTCAATTGGCAGATTTTCACAGAGCTCCTCCCCAACGCTCACCCATCGGGCAACAGTTGCCCACCCTCCCTATGGGATCTAGTCGCGAATAGTTGATGCCATTAATCAGAGCGTCAGTTGCCCCGTCGACGTGGCAAGCATACGGTAAGACATGGGAAGCGTGGACACGACTAGTAGCAGGCAGACGGGTTGACCAATGTGAATAAGCCAGATTACAAGTCACCATACAATTTCTACACCAGCTAATGACGAGGGGCATATCAGGGGCATCAGCGCAGCGGTGTCTGACTGGAGTAGCATTTCACTTCCAACTACTGAATTGGGGAGATGTGACAAAGAGACTCATCATCAGACAATCCATAAACGGGTGGAAAAGGGGTCAGCCAAGTCAGGAGTGTAGACGTCCCGTCCCGTGTCATTAAAACTGATTTTTCACATCATATCCCTAAGACCATTAACATGACACTCACAATTTGAAGCAACACTACTGTCTACTGCATTTGCGATCGCCTTCTTCGGGGTGCTATGCATAAGCGAATTAGTCCCTCAATCCAAAATTACCACCAGTGGAAGCTTATTACACCAGGACGTAGTCATAGCCAATAGTGCAATACGTCTATGCATACGCCAATCAAAAACGTTTCCAGCGGGCAGGGGCACTTGGGTACTTCTACAACCCACAAACGGTACACTGAGTCGGGTAAGAATAGTAAAAACTTATATAACCATCAGATCACAAAGTAATTTCTTCCTATCACACATTGATGGAACACCATTATCAAGATACCAGTTCCAAGCTATATTTAATAAATGCCTAACATCGGCAGGGAACCACCACAAAGATTACGGGACGCACTCATTCCGCATAGGCGCGGCCACAGAAGCAGCAAGAGCAAGACTGTCAGAAACGGAAGTTCAGAGGTTAGGGAGATGGCGATCCACGTGTTTGGCGAGATACATAAGACCGGACTTGTTATCCTAACGTGGTTTGTTTCTTTTACAGGTGACGCTAAGCCAACAGTGTGGGTGATAGGCCACTCGTATATATATATTGGGCAGAAAAAAGGGCGAAAGTCCGCCCAGGCGGGAGGAAATTAGAGTTTCATAACACATATTTCAACTGGATAGGTATTAGAGGCCTGCAATGGCCACAGGTACTAATGGAGATAATCAAGGTAGGGAGAGAGGCAAGAGGTCCGGTCATCTTAGTTATACAGGCCGGGGGAAACGACCTAGGTCATCACAAGAGCACATAACTAATGGCAATAATGAAACTAGACACTGAGCGCTTCAGAGAATTTTTCACAAAACTAACTATAGTATGGTCAGAGATTGTGCCGATAGCGGTATGGCAAGGTGCGCGAGACATCACGGCCATCGAACGGACAAGGCGGGTAATAAATATTCGTATGGCAAAATTTAGAAGAGATAGAGGCGGTGTAGTGATACGACACCGACAACTGGAAGGAGATAAATTAGGCCTCATAAGGCCCGACGGTGTTCACTTAATGGATATTGGACTGGACATATTCCTGTCAGGACTCCAGGACGGAGTGGAACAAGCGTTAAGAGTGATGGATGAGGGTCAGAGTCCTGCATACGAGTACGCAGGATCCTAGGTGGCCTGGAAATAGAAAGGACATGTGGGAGAGTTACACTTGTTGGCCAACTTGCCGGTCTGGAGACACAGGGCATGCTGCAACAAGCTGAATTATTTTAGAAATAAAATGCCTTCAACCATCTGTGTTACCCCAAGCCATAGTGTATGTAGTTTCTTATGGTTAAAAGGGAGGGGGAGCGACCCAACCCAAATGGAATTGGCTATGCCAATGTCACGTAAAACACAGCAAGGGGACTCCAAAAATAATCTACATTTTTTCAAAAAATTGTGGCACAGACACCACTTAAGTGTCATAAATTGCCCCAGAGTTGCTTAAAACGGTTGGTGAGGTCATTTTACGAAATCCTCAAGCTTTTAGTCTCCCCAGGATGACACAGGGGTAGAAAAATCCTTGCGGATCCATGATTTGTTCATCTTTATGAACGTGAGTCTGTCTACATTCTCAGTGGACAGCCGCGTTTGCTTATCTGTCAGCACACCACCAGCAGTGCTGAACACACTTTCAGAGAGAACGCTGGCTGCATGGCATGACAAGATTTCCAAGGCGTAAGTGGCGAGCTCTGGACATTTTTCCAGATTGGAAGCCCAAAATGAGCAAGGGTCCAGTGACACAGTCATGGCTTCGATGTTCACTTGGAGATACTCCTGTACCATCCTCTCTAGGCGTGACTATGTGTCAGACTTCTTGTCTCCTGTGGCCTTGCAAAGGATGGTCTAAAAAAGTGGTGAAACGATTCCACAAAATTGCTGTTACCAGCAGATACTGTGTTACTGTTACGGTTTGAGTGATGAAGACTCGACAGTCCCACATTTGGCAAGTTAGAACTGTGAGATTCACTACGTGCACCACTGGTGTTTTGTGGAAAAGCACATGTAAGATTCTGCAACAGTCTCTGCTGATACTCCTGCATGCGTGCATCCCTTTCTATGGCAGGAATTATTTCTGCAAATTTACTTTTGTACCGGGGATCTAACAGTGTGGCAACCCAGTAGACGGGATTACTTCGAATTCTGACAATCCGAGGGTCATGTTGCAGGTAGTGCAGCAAGATGACACTCATGTGTCTTGCGCATCCAGGAGGACCAAGTCCTTGTTGTGTTGGTAGCGAGGTAAGAATCATGCTTCCTTCCTCTGCCCTCTCCCCCCAACCTCACAGAACAGAAATGCGATCAAAGTCTCCCTCATCTGATGAGTCTTCCATGCCCATCGCCAGTTCATCCTCCACTTCTTCCTCGGCTCCTGCACCTTCCTCAACAGTTTGGCTGCTACCATGCACCCTGGTTAATCCCTCTCCCCCACCCTCCTATGCCTGCCGCCTTGGTGCTGCCGACTGTCTGGACCTTGGAGATGTTAGCACTTCCGCATACGACTCCTCCTCTACTTCCTCCACCTCCTCTTGTCCCACCATCTGACTCCGAATTCTGTTTAACGTGTGCTCCAGCATGTAAATCACCGGAATAGTCATGCTGATAATGGCATCGTCAGCACTAAACATCTTCGTCGAAATTTCAAAACAGTGCAGAAGGGTGCATAGGTCCCTGATCTGAGACCACTCCTGCAGCGTGATTTGCCCCACCTCTGGATCTCGTTGGCCCAGGCTATACGTCAGAATGTATTGCACAAGGGCTTGTCGGTGCTGCCACAGTCGCTGCAACATGTGCAGAGTTGAATTCCACCATGTCGGCACATCGCATTTCAGCCGGTGAACTGGCAGGCCCAACGACTTCTGTAGAGATGTAAGTCGTTGAGCTGTGGGATGCGATCGGCGGAAGTCAGCACACAGCGACCGTGCCCTCTGCAGAAGGCCATCTAGTCCGGGATAGTGGGCTAAAAATTGATGGACAACCAGGTTCAACGCGTTAGCCATACAAGGCATGTGTGTGACATTGCCCCGGCTAAGGGCCGCACCAAGGTTTGCAGCATTGTCGCACACGGCCTTCCCTGGTTGCAGGTCCAGTGGAGACAACCATTCATGAAACTGGGTCTCCAGAGCTGACCACAACTCCTCAGCAGCGTGACTCACATTTCCCAGACATTTCAAAGTAAACAGTGCCTGATGCCGTTGAGCCCTGCTGCCAGCATAGTAAGGAGGTGTGCAGGATTCCTTCGGCGCAGTTAGAAAGCAGGTGGCATTACCAGAGAGGCTTTGGGTACAGGTGGAGGACCGAGAGAAGGTTGAGGAGGCAGAAGCAGTGGAGGAACTTGTAGATAAAGAGGATTGACTTACAACTCGTGGGGACGGCAAGACTTGGACAGCAGCCCCTTGTCCTGCTGTCACCATAATTACCCAGTGCCCAGTCAGCGACATGTAACGCCCCTGTCCATGCCTACTCGTCCAAGTGTCAGTGGTGAAGTGCACCCTGTCACACACAGAGTTTCTCAAAGAAGCGGTGATGTTGTGTGCGACATGCTGGTGTAGCGCAGGCACACCTTTCTTTGAGAAGTAGTGCCGACTGGGCATCTGGTACTGGGGCACTGCGACGGACATAAGGTCTCAAAAATCCACCAGGCGCAAAGGCAGCATTTCTGTAGCCAACAGCTTGCAGATGGTGAAATTCAACCTCTTAGCTTTGTCATGGCTAGGAGGAAATTGTCTTTTACTTGTCCACATCTGAGGGACCGAGGGCTGGCTGTTGTGCTTAGATGGGGTTGAGTAGGGTGTCCCAGGCCAGCTGCCGATCTGTGAGGAGGATGCAGGCGGAAAAGTTAGGTTGCCTTGATCCAAAGGTGGTGCTCTCGATGTCGGAGAGCGCTCAACACCAGCTGGTGTTTCCACTTCCAAATGAAATGATGACCTGCCAATCACATTGGCTGTTGCGGGTAAAGAGTTGGTAGGTCTGTGTCCAAAAACATGTGTGACTGCTGTCCCCCCAGTCACAGAGGATGAAGAGGCCGCGGATGCACAAGATGGGGCAGACGGTGGTTGGCCCGGCCCGCTAGGCTGCATTGTAGCACAGTGAGCTTCCCACTGCAACTTATGCTTCATATCCATGTGACGGTTCATGCATGAAGTACTCAAACTATGGATTTTTTGGCCTCTACTTAGCTTTTGGTGACAAATATTACAGATAACACGAGTTGGGTCATCCTTATTGATCTGAAAAAATGCCCAGGCTATGCAAGGCTTAGAGCCTTTGCGACCTGAAGAGCAACCACGACTTGTGGTCAGAGGCAGAGTTGTGGTTGAGGATGCAGTTGTTGACGTGCTTCCAGTACTCCATCTCTGTCCAGGAAGGCACAACCTAACCTCGTCAATAGCATTCTCCTCCACCTCCTCAGCTGACCTCATCGACTGGCTGACTGTGGGTTGACAGTAAGTGGGATCTCCAACCTCGTCATCATCACCCTGTGTGTTCTCACACCAGTCGTCCTCAGAGCCAAACTTTTCCTGCCCTGACCGAAAAGTCAAGTTGTCGCTCCAATCAGGTATTTGAGTCTCATCATCATCTTCATCATTGTCTCCACCAACAGGAGTTACAGTTTGGGAACGAGGGTCTACATTATGCTCAGAACTTTCTTCTGGTCCTGGATCCGACTCATAAAGATTCTGGGCATCAGTGCAGATCATTTCCTCATCCGGATTAACAGAAGCTCTGGAGCAGACCTCCGTTTCCCAGGCTAAAGTATGAGTAAACAGCTGTGCAGACTCAACTATCTGTGTTACCCCATACTCAGATGAGCAGCTGGAGACTTGGGAGCTGTGATGAAGCAAATGCGATTGGGGTGACACCTCTGAGGACTGGAGTATTTGTGATGTTGAAGTTGAGGTGGAGGAGAGCCCACTTGAAGGAGCACTTGATATCCGTTGAAGCACCTGCTGTTTTTGTGCCTCATCTGGAATTTGTAGCGATGGGCGTGTCCGTAAGAAAGGGATCGTATCACATTGTCCACGAAAAGAAGTAGACATCTTAGTTTGGCTGGAAGATGGTCTTTCTTCTGCAGATGTTTCTCTCCCCACCCCCGGCTCTGCCACAAAACCGGCGACACGGAGGTCGAACGGGCAGGAACCGACTGGCCGTGTCGGTTTCGGACGCCCTCTGCCCGCTCGTGCCCGTAACCTCAAAGGGATGTGCAAGAGGCTTTTCTTACCATGGCTGTTCCCCACCCAGCAGGAACGTGACGGAGCTCAGGTTGGCCTTTCACTGTACTCCCTTACCTCCCTCGCCCTCTTTCCTTCTTCCGTTCCCCATCTAACCCCTTGGCTCTGTAGTGTCCGCTCTCCCTCCAGCTCTCTCCTTCTCACAGGTGGACTACCGCGTGTATTCACACTGTGGCGAATCTTTTGGGCCCAGGCATAAGAGTTGGTAATGAATAATATGTGCCCCCTTAGAAACGTCCATTACAACCCATTCGAGGAAGCAACTAAACACCTCAAATAGTGAGCAGGATCTGGACCACCCCATGGGCAAACAGCGATCTATATAGAATGCTCCTTCCCAGAAGCAGCCCAATATGTGGACACTATTCAGAGGCACAGGTAGTAAGTAACCGGAACGCTGCATAAATGTCTGTTTTGGCCATTAGGGTGACCCTTACCAACTTCTTGATCCGCCTGATTGCCTTGTCAAAGGATGTACAGTATATACTACTGTACTTGGTTCTGCGTCGATGTTGTCGTTTACTGACCTGCCCCTTGGATATGACAAATGGTGGATTAGTCCGAATGTATTGGGTTCCGTTTTTGGCACAACTCACAACGGGGATACCACTACGTCTTGTAAGGAGAGTGTTCTGAATGGAACCGCCATTCTACCTAAAGATATTTATTTTTTTAATTTTCTTGTCACGACGTATGGGTGTTGGTAGGCTGATTTTAGATTTTTACTCCAGCCTTTCTTGATTTTAGAAGGGCATGACATGCCTATATTTGTGTCTCCCCCTCCTTTTACTCCTCCACCTCTTTTCTTTTCGCATGACTATACAGTACAGACCAAAAGTTTGGACACACCTTCTCATTTAAAGATTTTTCTGTATTTTTATGACTATGAAAATTGTACATTCACACTGAAGGCATCAAAACTATGAATTAACACATGTGGAATTATATACTTAACAAAAAAGGGTGAAACAACTGAAAATATGTCTTATATTCTAGGTTCTTCAAAGTAGCCACCTTTTGCTTTGATGACTGCTTTGCACACTCTTGGCATTCTCTTGATGAGCTTCAAGAGGTAGTCACCGGAAATGGTCTTCCAACATCTTGAAGGAGTTCCCAGAGATGCTTAGCACTAGTTGGCCCTTTTTCCTTCACTCTGCGGTCTAGCTCACCCCAAACCATCTCGATTGGTTCAGGTCTGGTGACTGTGGAGGCCAGGTCATCTGGCGTAGCACCCCATCACTCTCCTTCTTGGTCAAATAGCCCTTACACAGCCTGGAGGGGTGTTTGGGGTCATTGTCCTGTTGAAAAATAAATGATGGTCCAACTAAATGCAAACGGGATGGAATAGCATGCCGCTGCAAGATGCTGTGGTAGCCATGCTGGTCCAGTATGCCTTCAATTTTGAATAAATCCCCAACAGTGTCACCAGCAAAGCACCCCCACACCATCACACCTACTCCTCCATGCTTCACGGTGGGAACCAGGCATGTAGAGTCCACCCGTTCACCTTTTCTGCGTCGCACAAAGACACGGTGGTTGGAACCAAAGATCTCAAATTTGGACTCATCAGACCAAAGCACAGATTTCCACTGGTCTAATGTCCATTCCTTGTGTGCTTTAGCCCAAACAAGTCTCTTCTGCTTGCTGCCTGTCCTTAGCTGTGGTTTCCTAGCAGCTCTTTTACCATGAAGGCCTGCTGCACAAAGTCTCCTCTTAACAGTTGTTGTGGAGATATGTCTGCTGTCAGAACTCTGTGTGGCATTGACCTGGTCCCTAATCTGAGCTGCTGTTAACCTGCGATTTCTGAGGCTGGTGACTCAGATAAACTTATCCTCAGAAGCAGAGGTGACTCTTGGTCTTCAAGCCAGTTTCTTTGTAGCGCTTGATGGTTTTTGCAACTGCACTTGGGGACACTTTCAAAGTTTGCCCAATTTTTCGGACTGACTGACCTTCATTTCTTAAAGTAATGATGGTCATTCGTTTTTCTTTAATTAGCTGCTTTTTTCTTGCCATAATTCAAATTCTAACAGTTTATTCAGTAAGACTATCAGCTGTGTATCCACCTGACTTCTGCACAACACAACTGAAGCTCCCATCCCCATTTATAAGGCAAGAAATCCCACTTATAAAACCTGACAAGGCACACCTGTGAAGTGAAAACCTTTTCCGGTGACTACCTCTTGAAGCTCATCAAGAGAATGCCAAGAGTGTGCAAAGCAGTCATCAAAGCAAAAGGTGGCTACTTTGAAGAACCTAGAATATAAGACATATTTTCAGTTGTTTCACACTTTTTTGTTAAGTATATAATTCCACATGTGTTAATTCATAGTTTTGTTGCCTTCAGTGTGAATGTACAATTTTCAAAGTCATGAAAATACAGAAAAATCTTTAAATGAGAACGTGTATCCAAACTTTTGGTCTGTACTGTATGTGCTTGTCACTTTTCCATGTGTTAGTTGTGTCTTCTGAGCAGTTTGTCAGCTTTTGGACACCTTTCAAGGTGTTTTCTATGTGTTTCTATGTGTTTTTGTTTGCCTGCCATTGGTTTTAACGGTGTTCGCCGGTGTTCGAAGAGCATTTCAACGAACAGTTCGGCGAACACACCGGTGTTCGACGAACCAAACCGAACCCGAACACTACGGGGGTGGCTCAACTCTAGTTACTAACAATACTTGTGCCAAGAATCATATACAAGTTTGTATCATCAGGATTAGTCTCTACTACAATTAGTCCCTGGTCCTTCAGTTCCACTCTTCCCACCTTTACTGCCACATCCTTAACCCCGACTAGGTTAAGGGGAAGGCCGTTTGAGGCATAGACAGAAAGATTTGGATCTGGTGGGCTTAGGTCATCCATGGACCAGAACCTTTTGTTGAGGCTTTTTGTAGAGGACATCAGGCATGATGGTTACCTGAGATCCTGTGTCTAGCAGAGCGGATGTCGCAATGCCGTCCAGCTCAACGGACAGAAAAGGTCTTCCTCCCACGAACCTGCTGTACCAGTCTGATGGGCCTGGGGGCTCTACTCCTGGGTGTCGGCCCTCGGCCCCAGGGTTTTCTCGTTTAAAGGACAGCTCTGAACGGTGTGGCCTGTCTTGTGGCACCGGTAGCAGACATGGTCTTTCGGCGGGCGGCGTTGGTCGCTGGTCCTCCCAGGGGGTGGCGTTGTTCTCCTCTTCCTTCTCATCCAGGGGACATCCTCGGGCTGTCGGCTAGCAGGATCCTTCCTTCCTCCTCGGGCTCCGTCCGCAGCTGCAGGGCACTCAGTACAGTGGTCAGGGCTTTGCTCAACTGACACACTTCAGAGCGCAGACTGTCCAGCTCATTAGGGGACGTTGCTGGAACCTTGGCTCCAGCACCCACTGGGGAAAAGGTGGATGCTGCAGGCACTGGGGTGGCCCCACCCTGGTAACATTGGTTAGCAGTTGTTTCCAGGGGCTGCAGTCTTTTTATAGCCATGTCCTTAAGGGTGTCAAAGGTGGCATCTGGATGATCCAGGGACCACCAACGCACAGTCCTGCTCTCCTCTTGAGACCCCAGTCCCCGGATAAACTGTTCCTTCAGCAATCTATTTTCATCATTGATGCTGGTTGGACTAACCTGGATCAGAGCTCGCTGGGCCCCTTGTAAACGCCAGGCAATGTCCCGAACACTGTCCTCCGGTTGCTGAGAGAAGTTGTAGAACCTCATCCGGAGGTCTGTCTCAGTACGATTCTCAAAAACAGTCTGTAACTTTTTAAAGATTGCGGACACTGACTCCTGGTCTGCGGCCAACCAGGTTTCTTCTTCTCGCTCCGCAACACCAGTCAATTGTCCCAATACAACAGCGGCTCTTTGCTTGACTGTCATAAAGTACATGTCCAGTATACCGCAGATTTTCCTCTTAAATCCAGACAGGGTATCTGGTTTGCCGCTGTACTGGGGGAGCTACTTCGCTCCAGGGATAAAAGGTAGGGCCATGGGTATGACAGGGGTTACAAGCCCTGCTGGTGGAGCGGCTGCTCCGGCTTGCTCGGCGACGAGCGTGGGTTGGACATCAGGGCGGTTAACCGGTTCTCCGACATGGTGCTGTTCTTCGGACATTCTGGCGTCCCCCTAGCGAACCGTGGCCTACCTTCTTTTCTTTTCTTCTTGTTGGCCGCACCTCCGCAGGTGATGGTCTTCCTTCAGGACCTTGCGTCGCTTGCATCCTACGTCAGAGCGCTCACCGGGGCTCCTTCCAGGACCTGGCGCTTCCTGGTTTGACGTCGAGGCGTGGGGCATGTCCGGGGCTTCACGCGCTTCAGCAGGTACGCCTCTCAGTTTTCCCGCGGTTACGCCCTTCTTCCCGCTTGGCGACACAACAATGGCGGCAATCTTCGCCACAATTAAAATACACAGTGTTTGATTAAAGGCGCACAGGACCGGGTGGCAAAGGGCACAACACTCCATCGTTGTAGTGGGCACAGAATCCTGTTTGTGACGCCAGGAAGAGATGATGCGCCCAGGGGATGGGGGCGACTCGGCGCCCGGGCCTAGTTAACAGTGCTGTGGGATGCCGCGGTGGCCGGCTCCCGGGCCCGTACCCTGGGGTCACTCTTGAAAGAAAAGGGGGGAAAGTTTATTTGGGAAAGGAGAATGTTCGTGACGCCACCTGAGGTTTCTGGTGAGGACCACCAGAGCTGCAGAAGTCCTCTGAGGCCGGTGTTCCGGCAGCTAAGATGGCGCAGCTCCCCACAGGTGGAGCTGGGCCTCAGGGCAACGTAGAAAGAGGGAATGCAGGGATGCAGGACAGAGGAGACCCAGCCGGGTCAGAGAAAGAACAGGGACAGACACGATTGTCACTTCAGTACCTTTTACTGGTGGTATTCAAGGTACAATCCGGAGCACTGTAGGGTGAGGGGTACACATCAGGACTCTCCCCAGTGAGCCGGTATAGGGCCTCCTGTTTCTTGCCTTTTCCTGGTAAGTTTATGACCTGCCTGGAGCTAGGCCTAACTAGTCTCTGTCTTGCACCGGCTGACCTTGTGGTAGGGCCTTCTATTGGAGGTCACTCTGCCTGCTTGCGGGGCCTCCGTGACTCCTGGCTCTGGTACGTATCAGCTTCTGGTGACCCTGGGACATGTAGTTCGCCAGGGGTTCCGGTTGTTTCTGCTGGTCCTAGAGATCCTTGCAGACACGGACCCGGTGTCCGGTATATGGTTATGGGGTGAGCTGGTTAAGCTCCTCTGCCCCCTATGTAGCTCACTTAATCCACTTGCCTTCAGCCACGCTCGAGCCCTCACTAGGCTTCCCACTGGCAGTAGGCCTCGCTACTCTTCACCACTCTTATGGCGTCGGCACGCTTTGGGCTCACTAACCTGAGCTTCACTCTAGGCTTTCTCACTAGAGGAACTTGCACCGAGAACTCTGTCCCTCTCTGCTCTGAGCAGGGACTCTGTTCTCAAGACTGAGCTCCACCTTCCCTTTTTATATCCCTAACAGGCTCCCTCTGGTGGTCTAAGGTGGAAGGTGGAGGTGTGTGTTTGCTGTGAGGGCCTCTTGTGGAGGAATCCGTCCATGCATCCCCCTAGGATCTGTGGCACTAATGCACAGCAGGGCCCCACATGTGCGCGTGTGTTTATGTGTGTGAACACACGTGTACATGTCCCCTGAAATGCAGCTATGAAGGGCTGTGCATTTGGCCTCAACACTGAAGGGGTGTGTGTGTTTTTGTGTGACCCCAGCATTAAAGGGAAGTGTGTGTCCCCAGCACTGAAGGGGTATGTGTCTGTGACCCCACAATAAAGGGGAGGCTGTGTGATGGTTTGTGTGTCCTGTGAAGTATCGGCTCTGTGGTAAACGCTGGTTTACACACAGGGATGCAGTTCGCAGGTTCAAACAAACCAGTCAGGAAACGAAATATAAAAGCCTCTTTCATGTTCAAAAACGTATAACTGAACAAAAGCTCAAAAGAATCAGTCCCTATACAGCACGGCCTCAGCCGCTTATATGAAGTGCCTTACTCTGCCTGCAGCAGAGTCTGAGCAGCAGGTGCAAGGCCTGCTCACCTTGCACAACACACACACAGACTGGGACAGACCCAGCTGCCTTATCCTGGACTGGAGGTGAGTGAGCAGCCGATCGGACCCAGCTCTATCAACTGCTCGTAAAACCCGGCCCCATAATCCAGGTCCATTAAATACCTCTCAGCACTATGTGTGCTGGAGCCTGCTTCTCCGGGTCCTACATCACCGAGGCTTGGCACCTCGGGGACACATACCTCCCTTCCACGACCTGTCCAGCTGCAATCTTACAGTCCCTACACTAATGGGGTGTGTGTTTGTGTGCCCAATACTGCAAAAATGAAGGGGTGTGTGTGCGTGTGTTTATGTGTGTGGTTATGTGTGTGAACACGTGTACATGTCCCCTGAAATGCAGCACTGAAGTGCTGTGTGTTTGGCCCCAGCACTGAAGGGGTGTGTGTGTGTTTTTGTGTGACCCCAGCACTAAAGGTATGTGTGTGTCCCCAGCACTGAAGGGGTGTGTGTCTGTGACCCACACAATAAAGGGGTGGCTGAGTGATGGTTTGTGTGTCCCTACACTAACAGGGTGTGTGATTGTGTGCCCAACACTGCCACAATGAAGGGGTGTGTGTGCGTGTGTTTGTGTGTGTGGACACACGTGTGCATGTCCCCTGAAATGCAGCTCTGAAGGGCTGTGTGTTTGGCCCCAGCACTGAAGTGGTGTGTGTGTTTTTGTGTGACCCCAGCACTAATGGGATGTGTGTGTGTCCCCAGCACTGAAGGGGTGTGTGTGTGTTTTTGTGCGACTCCAGCACTGAACGAGTGTGTCTGTGATCCCCACAATAAAGGGGAGGCTGTGTGATGGTTTGTGTGTCCTGTGAGGGATCGGCTCTGTGGTAAAAGCTGGTTCACACACAGGGATGCAGTTCGCAAGTTCAAACAAACTGGTGGTTTATTAAGTGTCCATAAACCAGTCAGGAAACAAAATATAAAAGCCTCTTTCAGGTTCAAAAAGGTATAACTGAACAAAAGCTCAAAAGAATCAGTCCATACAGCACAGCCTCAGCCGCTTATATGAAGTGCCTTTCTCTGCCTGCAGCAGAGTCTGAGCAGCACGTGCAAGGCCTGCTCACCTTGCACAACATACAGACAGACTGGGACAGACCCAGCTGCCTTAACCTGGACTGGAGGTGAGTGAGCAGGCGATCACACCCAGCTCTTTCAGCTGCTCGTAAAACCCGGCCCCATAATCCAGGTCCATTAAATACCTCTCAGCACTATGTGTGCTGGAGCATGCTTCTCCGGGTCTTACATCACCGAGGCTTGGCACCTCGGGGACACATACCTCCCATCCACGACCTGTCCAGCTGCAACCTTACAGTCCCTACACTAATGGGGTGTGTGTTTGTGTGCCCAATACTGCAACAATGAAGGGGTGTGTGCATGTGTGTGTTAATGTGTGTGGACACGTGTACATGTCGCCTGAAATGCAGCACTGAAGGGCTGTGTGTTTGGCCCCAGCACTGAAGGGGTGTGTGTGTTTTTGTGTGACCCCAGCACTAAAGGGATGTGTGTGTCCCCAGCACTGAAGGGGTGTGTGTCTGTGACCCCCACAATAAAGGTGTGGCTGAGTGATGGTCTGTGTGTCCCTACACTAATGGGGTGTGTGTTTGTGTCTCCAACACTGCAGCCCTGAAGGGGTGTGTGCGCATGTGTTTATGTATTGAGGTGAGTGTGTCTGTGTATGTATGTATGTGTTGAGGTGAGTGTGCATGTGTGTGCCTTTGTGTGTATATGTGTGTGAGTGTTCATGTATGTATTAAAAGTAACCTGTCACTTAATTTCAGGAACCTAAATCCCCACCAACTTGCTCCCCTAAACTGGTTATTTGGGAATTAAATTGATGACCTATAAGATAACCTGTAAAATAGATCATCAGTATGAGATCGGTGGGGTCCGACACCCCCACGATCTGCTGAAATCTGCGCCGGCAGATGCCAGATGCATCATAAGCATATATGATAGGACGCTGCCTCTGGTCTATAAGACGCACACAAGATTTAGCAAGATTTTTGGTTGTTAAACAGTGCGTCATATAGTCTAGAAAGTACAATTAATGACAGTCACTCTAACTAAGAAATGCATCTTAACCCCTTAACAACCTATGACTGATTATGTCCATCATAAATCGACTCTCCACCTTTCACGCGGGCTCGCACGCTGACCCCGAATCTTTCTTGGCAGATGATGGCTGTGTTATTCAGCCATCATATGCCTCTAACAGCCTCTGGTGGAGAGGAGCTCCGCTTACAGCTGCTAACCTGTTAAATGCCGCAGTTAATCTATGACAGCGGCATTTAATGTGTGCCGGCGGGGGGGAGAGGCTGTTCTATCTCCTCATCAGCGCACCCCTGATGTGATCGCTGAGGATCCCTGTGTCCGTCGTCACAGTACTCCTGTAAAAGCCATCCTGTGCCTGCTGTTTATAGGAGACCATGATTTCTGCTATATATAGCAATGCTGTGACAATGCTGCATATAGCATAAGCAATCAGGTGATGGCAGGTTCTAGTCCCCTAATGAGATTAACAAATACAGTGAAAAGTAAAAAAAAGTTTTAAAAAATATGAAAAAAATATAAAAGTTCAAATCACCCGTTTTCCCCCATTAAAAATTAAGAAATATAAAAAATGAAAAAATAGACATATTTGGTATCGCTGCATTTGTAAAATTCAAATCCATCAAAATATAAAATAAATTAATCTGATCGGTAAACGGCGTAACTAGAAAATAAAATCAAATCCTAGAATTACAGTTTTTCGGCCGTTGCAACAAGAGAAAAAAATTTAATAACAGGTGATCAAAAGATCGTATATACCCCAAAATTATATAAATTTCTGATTTTTTTCCACCACTTAAATAAATGTTTGCCACACTTTGAATTTTTTTCCCACTTTCCAGTACATCATATGATAAAATGGATGGGGTCATTCCAAAGTACAACTAGTCCTGCAAAAACAAGCCCTCATACGGCTATATTAATGTAAAAATAAAAAAAGTTATGGTTCTTTGAATAAGGGGAGGAAAAAACGGAAGTGCAAAAATGAAAAATCGCCCAGTCCTTAAGGGGTTAAAGGGATTTTACAGTAATGTGTAAAATGACAAATGAAGCTTTACGACCTCCTCCCGCTCCAGTTCTGGCTCTTCACTACTGCCTCTGATCTTTAGCCACTGGCTTCAAAGGTGACGTCATGACTGCAGTCCTGCAGCCAATCACTTGGCTCAGTGGCCCATGTCGGCAGAGCTTCTAAGCTCAGTGATTGGCTACAGCAATGATGTGTGCTGTAGTTCAGCCATCACCTCTGCAGCCTGTCAAAATAGATCACAGGAACTGCTGAAGATCCAGAGCTGGAGCAGCAGGGAGAAAGTAAAGCTCAGTGGTTGTTTTCTACCAATGGTAACCTTTATATTTAATCAAAAACATTCCTGTAAAACCCCTTTATCCTGACTCTATAGAAAATGTCTATATCCGGGTACTGTCCTTCCCCTCATGAATCACAAAATATGTCAAGTGTGAACAACTCCTGTCCCTAAATGAGGACTTGCTGACGATCAGTTGATAGTCGCGGGTCTGGCACTGAACACCCTCAGCAGTCAGCTGTTTTTTTGCTGGAAGAAGTAGCGGCCTCTTTAGGACAAATGTGGTATTACATGGTGCGATTTCAAAAGAATGGATTGCCATGTAATATGTAGTACATGATATCTTGAAGTCTTCCAGAACAAGATATTGGAAGACCGGTAATGATTTATTACCTACGAGCCATTGTCTCCTTTATCACTCGCCAGTTCTTATACACATTTGGCTAATTTCACATCTTCATTGGAAGCCGTATTAGGAGCCTCCAGTGCAGATTATATTATATAGAACGAGTGCTCGGCCAACAGCTATTTGGCCATTGTTTACATAATGTAAACCTATGTCATATCAAGCAATATGCAGCAGGACACACGAGATCCAGGGAAATAAATGATCACCAGCAATGGGGTCAGGAAGGAATTTTTTCCCCCCTGAAGCAGAACTCTTTGGGGGGGTTTCTTTGCCTTCCTCTGGATCGTTGGGTCCCAGTAGCTCTCAAGTGGTCCCCATTGACCGCTGCTTATTCTGTAGTCTCTACCAGGGCCAATCTGAGAGTCACTGTGACCATAGTTTAATTTCTTAAAGGGCCAGTAATATTTTCATTACAATGTTGCTTATTGCTATTTCAATAAAAAAAATTATATATAAATATATTGTGTTGTGTGGTTTTTGCCTGGATTTCACCTAACACTGTGACAATGATGGGAGTAATGACTACTACCCTGAGTATTCCACAACTTGACCTGGAAGTATAGGGAGCTTCATACACAGAGAGCAGATGTCATAATGTCAACTCTGGTACCAAAATACATTACATTTGTTATAGGGATCAGTCTGTGATGGGAGCACTAACATTGTATATGGTATGTCCTACACAACATACTACAGAAAGAAGACTGAAGACCGGACACAGAACCGCAGAATACAGAAGACAGAGGGTCTTGTATAAAAGTAAAAAACAGATTAAATATGTTCAACAAGTAGCCAGGAGGCTCAAGGGCCAAACCAGGAGGGAGGCCTTGGTCATCAGTGGCCATTGTTTGCATGAAATGGCCCTCATTTACCAACTGTTCTGCAGCCACTTGTTTACCTTTGTCCAACACCTCCATTGGTCCTTGCAGTTATTAAACCACCACTGAAATTCTTTCCTGACTACACACAGACTCGTAGGTATAAACCATGCATGCCACCATCACCATACGCAACCAGAGTCCTGTTCCAGACCAGTGGCCTTTACAATTCAAGTCTAAGTGGGTTTAAATAAGGGTACTGTCTCTATAAGAGACCATGTGCTTGCAACTTGGAACAGCAGTAATACAGTAACACCGGATTATTATTCTTCAGGCACAGAAATGCACATGCAAAGAAACCTCTCAAAAAGGCAATAAGTACACACATAATAGGAGATACATATTGCTAGTCCTTGTTGCACCATGGTGTATGTCCATTGGTGGCCACTCTTAGTCTACTGTAAAATGGCTTTTCAGATTGCATGGTGATAAAGGATCTGAGGGCCACATACCTTCAGGAAAAAGATCTCATAAGGGCATGGTACCCTGAAATGTGAAGAACACAATAAGATTTTCCATACAATTCTATTGTGTTATATTCAGGATATATTAAAAAAAAAGACTGGTCCTTAAAAAATATAAAATGAGGCCAATACAACCTCAGGTGAACGACAACACATGACGAATTACACAAGGTTACCATTTATTTACCAAAATATAGACTTAAATGCAGAAACTCTGTGTGAAAAATTAAAGGTGTTGACCAGTGAAAACAAGCTCATATCTGCAGGAACCTTTATCCCCTCTAGAATGGAGCGGTGGTGCGAATGCTCAAATGCTGCTCCATTCATTCCATATGAGGCTGCCATGCACTGCGCTGACTTTTTTGGGCAGCCCCATAGTGAATGAAGGGAGTGGCGGTCGAACATCTGACTTGCTGCTCTATTTTGTAATAAGGATAAAAATTCCCTGTACTTCCGATTGTGCAGGAACCAGCAGTGGGATAACCAGTGACCAGTAAGTAATCACCTACCCTGGTAATAAGGGGGTTGACAGGGGAATACCAGTTATTTACATCTCATGAATCAATAGCTTGTAGAACTACCGTTAGCAGCAATAACTTGAAGTAATCGTTTTCTATATGACGTTATCAGTTTCTCAAATCATTCTGCAGGATTTTTAGGCAACTATTCTTTATAATATTGCTTAACCCATTCACGACATGTGACGTACCTATACGTCATAGTTATGAAAGGGTTCCCATACCTCCCAACCAGGGATGGACTGGGAATAAAATTCAGCCCTGGCATTTGAAAGCACACAGGCCCATGTCCGCTCCAATCCCCATCCTCAGATTGGGGTCGCTATTACTTAAATTACCCTGCTTGCAGGAAATCAAGATTTACTATTACCTACTGTATAGTTCAAATAACACAGCTTTATAAGATTCAGACGCGCCCCCAGAGCCGTGGGGTACTTGGCAGCCGGGCCTCTGGATGCTGGCTGGCGGGGAATATCACGGTGGCTGGCCCGGTCCGCGACCCAGGGCGGTCAGTGCAAAAAGGGGGTTATTTGTAGAAAGTTCGTTACGCCACATGTGGTGTCTGGTGAGGAACACCAGCGCTGCAACAGTCCTCTGAGGCAGATGTTAGGGCAGCTTGTGATGGGACGGCTCCCCTCATGTGGAGCAGGCCTCAGGGCAGTGTAGTAGCAGAGAGTGGGTCGCGCTGGGGGTCATAGTGCAGGGGGAGCGATAGCGCCGATTAAGAATGGACAGAGGGGGTGCAGTGCAGTCATCCAAGATTTTACTCACAGTTCTTTAGACACTTCACAGGTGCACTATTCAGGTAAAGGCCTCCCGGGTCACGCTGCATTCACCGGGCCGTGGTTCAATCCTTCCTCAGGCAACTTGGAAATACCTGGCAGAAGCCCACTTTCTCGTGTTCCTATTTTGACCGTATTTACTCTGGTCCTTCTCCCTCCTGCTCTGCGCTGCCCACTCTCAATCCCGCTCGGGTGCTCTGGAGTCCTTCCTGTACGTCGGATCCGGGACCTACTTGTCGCTCCTGGGGATTAGAATGCCACAGCGATCCCTATGTCTTCTGACAGATGCGGGGCATACGGGTGCCGTCCTGTACACGCCGTACCCCCTGGGATCCTTTCTGTAAAATGGAGCCTACTCCCTGCTCCCCTCCGGGGCCTTCTGACCTGACCCTACTTGTGGAGCAGATCTCCTAATGAGACTCTGCTCCCGGACTGTTCTTCTGAACAGTCCCGAGCTGTTCTCCTGAACAGCTCCCTGGAATTCACACTACTACTGGCCTGCCACCCTAAGATGGCTTCCCTATATATACTCCTACTAAAGTGCTCCCTCTATCTACTTCCTCCACCCACACCCATTACTGGTTTCCCCTACCTTTGGGTTCCCCCCACTCCAGCAAGGGTCAGGGATCAGCAGAAGCATACATTGCGTCTTGCCCCTCCAGCCGGCCTGGAGCAGTGTAGTGTTGGATGCAGGTGTTTTGGGGTTCCGTGCAGCACTCCCATCTTACCTGAGAGAAGGGAGACACCACAGTGTACCTCTATGGCGACTGAACCCTCAGGTGCACCACAATTCCATAATAATATTGCAATATAACAGACAAATAACACTAGCATATACCCTAGTGATAATACCGCCATGCTGGTTATTAAAGAAGCACTCCCATCTATATTTTTTATTAAATGTGTGTATATGCATGTACTGTAGTGTGAGTGTATTGATATAGTCACCTACCGCTGTTCTCTCCAATGTCTAGCGCTATTCTGTTCAGCTTTTCAGTGACATTACCGCATTTCCGACTAGCCGGATCACTCTATGTGTGACCAGGAAGTTGCAGAACAAGGCTCCATTGGGTTATAGTCTAAAAGCCACTTCCGAGGAGTGGGCTAGTTGGAATTGCGGTAACGTCGCTGAGAAGCGTAGCAGAACAGCGCAGAGTAGCGGTCGCTAAGTATATTTATAAACTCACATTACACACTATACACATATCTAATAAAAAGAATATATAGATGAGTCTGCTTTTTGAACTAAAACCTCTGTACTAGGACTGGTATTACCACTATATAGTGACCATATAATGGTAACATCAGTTCTACACCAATGTTCTGCAGACCATATATGTGTGTACTGTGCAGGTTCTCACCATTGACGATGTTGTCATTCTTTCCCCTCCCAAATTGGGGCAGCTCCCTAACACTTTAACTGTTCTTATGCTATATCTATTTCCTGGTTCTATTCTGTCCTTCACTGCGATTCCCATTACTATCTATATCTAACACTTTATCCTATTCCTATACCCATATCCTAATTTCCTATCCTAATACTGTCCCTATACTCAATACAATACTAGAACACATCATTATCCAAATAAATTTGAGTCATGTTAAATATGTGTAGCATCCTAAAACCCTGGTGGACGACATTGGTGGACGACAAGCTCACGTTTAGTGGCCAGTGTCAGGCTGCTGCTGCAAAGGCAAATAAAATAATGGGATGGATTAAAGGAGGCATAGATGCACATGAGGAGAACATAATTTTACCTCTATACAAGTTATTAGTGCGACCACACTTAGAATACTGTGTACAGTTCTGGTCTCCGGTGTATAAGAAAGACATAGCTGAACTAGAGCGGGTGCAGAGAAGAGCGACCAAGATTATTAGAGGACTGGGGGGTCTGCAATACCAAGACAGGTTATTACACTTGGGGTTATTTACTGTGGAAAAAAGAACGCTTAGGGGTAGTGTTGAGCATTCCGATACTGAAATATCGGGTATCGGCCGATATTCGCGGTATCGGAATTCCGATACTTAATTCCGATACTTTTGCAATATCGTATACCGGAATCGGAAGTTCCCATAATGCAATGAGCCATTTTCATTTTATTCAGCCAATGAGGATCCTAAGAAGTGTGGGCACATCCTGTTAGGCATGTAGGCATCTTAACTAATAGCATGGCTGTGATTGGCTGCTGAAATGATGTCATGATGCAGTATAAAAGCCGCCGCCGCCATTTTGAGCTCACTCTGCTGTGAATTCAGTTAGGGATAGGACGCTGTTGTTCTGAGGGACAGTTTTAGCTACCTATTTGGTCTATTCTGCTTTACCCAAGCTACTTTATAAATCGCTTTGCCTTGCAGTGCTAGTGCACAGTTCTCTGTGCTGTTCACCGCTTTCTGCAAGGTCTCTGTGTGTGCTTCAGCCACGTCTGGTTATAGTGCGCTCAGTGTGTGTCACTGCCTCATACATTGTCCTTTTTTGCCAATTCATAATTTTTCCTGATATCTCCTATTAGTGTGGTGGTTCCATCCGTATTCAGCTAAATTGGTTCCAAACACACTATATAGGAGTAGATAGAGAAATTGTTTTGGTCTTGCAGCGCTAGTGCGCAGTGCTCTGCATCTGTACTGTTCACCGCTGTCTGCAAGGTCTGGTGTGTGAGTGCAGCTCACCCTGTAGTGTGTGCTTCAACCACGTCTGGTTGTAGTGCACTCAGTGTGTGTCACTGCCTCATACATTGTCCTTTTTTGCCAATTCATAATTTTTCCTGATATCTCCTATTAATGTGGTGGTTCCATCCGTATTCAGCTAAATTGGTTCCAAACACACTATATAGGAGTAGATAGAGAAATTTTTTTGGTCTTGCAGCGCTAGTGCACAGTGCTCTGCATCTGTACTGTTCACCGCTGTCTGCAAGGTCTGGTGTGTGAGTGCAGCTCACCCTGTAGTGTTTGCTTCAACCACGTCTGGTTGTAGTGCACTCAGTGTGTGTCACTGCCTCATACATTGTCCTTTTTTGCCAATTCATAATTTTTCCTGATATCTCCTATTAGTGTGGTGGTTCTGTAGCACCCTGAGGATTCGGCTGCTACAGGGGTATTGCACCTCAACCCAGAGGTGTGATATTTCACTCCCGGGTAAGGATGGAGTGTGGAACTGAGCTCAGATAGACTGCATGCACTACATACATCCCATTTCAGAGGAGCAGGCCGACGGTACTCCCACTTAGAAATGTGCAGGTACAACCGAGCCTGTTCCTGGCTGGAGTGGGAGGGGGGTGGAACATCCCATGTAGTGTAGGGGCAGATAGGGGGAGCAGTCTGGGTAGTGATAGGAGCTCATTGGGTGCTGGTCACCTGAGCTCACACATAGAGGGATATATAAGGAGGGCACCAACTAGAATCAGGGTCAGACGCAGAGGAGCCTGTCAGACGCAGAGAGTCAGTCAGCTGCAGAGGACAAGTCTGATGCAGAGAGCAGGAAACAGCAGCCCTGGAGAGAGAGAGAGTGGAGCAGAGAAAGACCCAGAGGGGGAAGACTGAAGGGACCCAAGAACCCAAATTAGAGCACCGGGTGAGGAGTCAGCATCAGGGTACCGGAACCCAAGCTGGTGGGGGCAAAAACAATCCCCAGCCAGAGACCGGAGACCGTGGGCAGTGTCTGTCACGGTCACCCACCACATTCACCCCGAAGGCACACCACATGCAGGGTCAGGGAACCCAGGGCCAAGGGTGTCCCAAAAGAAGGCCCGAGGGAGCTGGACCTAGGTGAATCCCTGGTGGGGACGGCTGAAGAAAGGACAGAGGGAGAGCTCAGGGCCACGCTCCGGACTTGTTTGGGGGTTGGCTGGATCCAGGACCTGGTGGACGCAGCACGGCTCGGGTGGTCACTAGCAGCTGGAGTGACCGAAACATCAGCAGTAAGTAAACACCCTTAACTGCACAACCCGAGTCTGTCTTCATTGCCGGCTGCACCGCACCACCACAACCCCCATCCTCTGCGCCTGTCCCCTCTGAGGCTATACCCCTCCCGTTGGGGGTTATCCCACCAAGCTGCGCATCCACCATCAGCCTCAGCGGACCCTGCTGCAGCGGCGGCCACAGTGACCGCATCACAACGGGTGGCGTAGTCGACACAAAAGAACTTTAGTAACATCTGTAAAGCTGCCACATAACACTGAGCTTGACGCCCTGGGCACGGGGCCGGGTCACAGCCGCTCGGAGACTACAACCCCCCCATCTGATCCGGTGCCGGGTATTCCCCTCAAAAAGGAATATGTCCCAGGGGGCGCGTCAGTTCCATCCGTATTCAGCTAAATTGGTTCCAAACACACTATATAGGAGTAGATAGAGAAATTTTTTTGGTCTTGCAGCGCTAGTGCACAGTGCTCTGCATCTGTACTGTTCACCGCTGTCTGCAAGGTCTGGTGTGTGAGTGCAGCTCACTCTGTAGTGTGTGCTTCAACCACGTCTGGTTGTAGTGCACTCAGTGTGTGTCACTGCCTCATACATTGTCCTTTTTTGCCAATTCATAATTTTTCCTGATTTCTCCTATTAGTGTGGTGGTTCCATCCGTATTCAGCTAAATTGGTTCCAAACACACTATATAGGAGTAGTTAGAGGAGCCTTTCTGCAGCATTGGGCCCTGCAGCCCCAGCCAGATTAGTATTAGCCTTTTTTTTGTAGCCTCATCTATTGCATTGTAGGTTACCTTCCTACATTGTAATAGCTACAAAAAGTTTGTGATACTATCGGTATTACATCTTCAGGCACATCCAGTGTCTTTTTGTGACAAAAAAAAACCTAAATAAAGTTCACCAAACACTCCACTTTACAGTTGTGTAGGCCACATTAGCTCATATTAAAGTCTAGTCCACACTTTATAAAATTAGTGTTTCTTATACCTGTTAGCAGCTGTTCAGGAATATGCACACTAAGCCCTTAGTACTTTTCTGCCTATCTTTATCAGTCTACCAAGATGAAGAAGGCAGGGAGTAAGGCATGTGATCGTGGGCGTGGGCGTGGGCATGGAGTTTCTGCAGGGAGAGGACGTGAGGATTCTGTGCCTGCAGGGAGAGGACGTGGGGATTCTGTGCCTCCTGCGGGCACCAGTGACTCAGCATCCCCCAGTTTTACCAGGGAACAGTCCTTTATGCGCAGCTTTGTAGGAGCTAGCCGTACCCCACTGCTGCGGGAGGACCAAATTGAAGCCGTTGTCGGATGGATGGCAGCTAACGCATCGACTTCAATTAGTTCCAGATCCTGTCAGGTCCTGAGCACTGAAGAGCACCCATCTGTCTATTCACCACCTGCCAAATTGCCCAGGCAGTCAGAGAGCCCTGGACAGGAGCCATCTCTACTTCTGTTCTCTGAATCTCTTGGCTTGGAAAGAGGGGGCCAGCCAAGCAGAATTCGAGAATTTGAAGAAGAGGTAGTATGCAGTGATGCGCAACCGTTTTGTCTCTCTGAATCTGAAGAGGCGGGTGGGCCAGTGCCTATGGTCAGCAGCACACCTCAGTACGCATCTGATGATGAGACTCAGGTGCCACTTTCTGGTGCGTACTGTGCTGTCGAGACTACCCAGGAGAAGCAGTTGTTTGAAGAGGGTGGTGTAGATGATAAGGTCCTTGACCCATCATGGCGTGAGGGACAGGAAGGTGGTGGGAGCAGCTCTGAGGAAGAGATTCCCCGAACAGCCCAAAAAGGAGGGAGAGGGAGGGGGCAGACTTGGTTGCCTGTAGCCTCCACTTCGGCACCCATTAGGAGCATGGCTCTTCCAAAATCCAAAACGGGCGCTCCCAAGACTTGCAGTGCCTGGTCCTTTTTTGACACAGTTGCAGATGACATTTGCTTTGTCAAATGCAAGCTGTGTAATCAGAAGGTGAAAAGAGGGAAAAGTGTCAGCAACCTCAATACCACAAATATGTGGAAACATGTGCGGCCCAAGCACGTGGTGGAGTTACAAAAACACACTGAAGACCTAGGCCAACCTACAGCACCACCTACCACCTCTTCAGCTCGTGTTGTAGCCTCTTCCTCCAGCTCACACACAGCTGGTTCGGCTTCCTCACAGGATCGCCATGGAAGAATCTCTGGCATTGTTGTACAGAGACACAGTGTAATTCCACCCACAGCACCACTTTCCCAGTCATCCTCACACTCCCAGGCCAGTCTACAGCCATCGTTAGCACAGGCATGGGAGAAAAGGCGCCCATACTCGGCAAACCACCCCCGAGCACAGGCTCTGAATGCTGGCATTGCTAAACTACTGGCCCTTGAAATGCTATCATTCAGGCTGGTGGAGACTGACACATTCCGTAACTTTATGGCATTGGCAGTCTCACAATACAACATGCCCAGCCGCTTTTATTTCAGCAGGCAAGCCGTCCCTGCCCTGCAACATCATGTGGAGGGAAAAATTAAACATGCGCTACAAAACGCCGTCAGTAGCAAGGTCCACCTGACCACCGATGCGTGGACCAGTAAGCATGGACAGGGACGATACCTTTCCCTCACTGCCCATTGGATAAATGTTGTGGAGCCGAGTACAGATCTTGAGAGTGGCGCTGTACATGTTCTGCCAACTCCAAGGATTGCAGGAATCCAGTCTGTACACATTGACTGCTCCTCATACTCCAGTTCCTCTGAATCAGCGCTGCAGGAGCCGTCACGGTCTACCTCCACATCGACCCGTGAACGGTTACCTGTTATGGTGACCAATATGAGCACAGCCGTGGCCAAACGTCAACAGTCCGTATTAAAATTAATTTCTTTGGGGAATCGAAGCCACACAGCGCAGGAGCTCTGGAATGCCATCAAGCAGCAGAGCGATGTATGGTTTGTGCCAGCGAATCTCCAGCCAGGCATGGTAGTGTGTGACAATGGCCGAAATCTGGTGGCAGCTCTGGGCCTAGGCAACCTCACTCACATCCCATTTCTGGCACATGTGCTCAACTTGGTCGTGCAGAGTTTTTTGAGGGATTATCCGGATCTTGATGCACTGCTTCACAAGGTCCGCATAGAGTGCGCTCACTTGCAGCGTTCCAGCAATGCAAGATCACGCATTGCAGCTCTGCAGCGCCGATTACGTCTTCCGGAACATCGCATCATATGTGACCTACCCACCAGGTGGAATTCAACGTTACATATGTTGGAGAGGTTGTGTAAGCAGCAGGCAGCAGTAATGGAGTACCAGCTGCAGCAGACGCAAACAAGTCGCAGTGCGCGCCATTCACACTTCACCACCACTAAGTGGGCCTCTATGAAGGACATTTGCCACGTTTTGCGTGCCTTCGATTATTCCACTCGGATGGCGAGTGCAGATGATGCACTAGTCAGCATGACTATCCCCCTTATCTGCCTGCTTGAAAAAACACTGCAAGCACTAAGGGACGAGGTTTTGGAAGAGGTGGAGGATGAGGAGTCACAAATGCCATCTGCTTCTCTACAGTCTGCGCAACGTGGTTCCTCACAAAGGCCTAGGCAGGGGACACTTTGTGAGGAGGATGAGGAGGAGTGAATGGATGAGGAAGACATCTGTCCAGAGGAGGGAGGTACACAATGCTCTAGTAGTCAGTATCTAGAGCGAGGGTGGGGTGATGCAGAGCAGGAAGAGATCACGCCTCAAGCAGGGGACAGCGTTTCTTGGCCAGTTGGCAGTCTGCAGCACATGGTTGATTTCATGTTGCAGTGCCTGAGAAACGACCGCCGCATGGCCCACATTCTCAACACGGCTGATTATTGGGTGTCCACCCTCCTAGATCCTCGCTACCGGGACAACTTACAAAGCCTCATAACACCGTTGAACCGGGAGCGTAAAATGCGGGAGTAACAAGACGCACTGGTGCATTCCATCATGTTCTCCATTCCAACCGAGAGCAGTGCTGCTAGTGCTTTACAAAGCAGCTCAGTGCGTCGAGGCAGTGGAGGAAGCTCTGCACAAAGAGGGAGCAGAAGCAGCGCCTCAGCACAAGGCAAGACCAGTATGGCCGAAATGTGGCAAAGTTTTGTGTCCCCGCCGCCACAAATGTCTACACCATCACAGACGGCTCCAGTCAGCAGGAGGCAACGTTTCCGTCAGATTGTGACAGACTACATGTCTTGCCCTCTTAGTGTACTCCCAGACGGCTCTTCTCCCTTCAAGTTTTGGGTCTGAAAGCTGGATACATGGCCAGAGCTTAGTCAGTATGCATTGGAGGTGCTAGCTTGCCCTGCTGCTAGTGTATTATCGGAACGCGTCTTTAGTGCAGCAGGTGGTGTACTAACAGACCGTCGCATGCGACTATCCTCCGATAACGTTGACCGGCTTACTTTTCTCAAAATGGCCTGGATCTCTCATGAATTTGCCAGTCCTCTTCCAGAATAAATAATTGGTTGGCAACAGTATCCAGGTCTCCTGTTCTGTTCATGTTTCTACCACCTGAACTGTAATCCCTGAGCTCCAACACCCCCAGTTGGCGCTCGGAAGTGCCGTCTGCACAGTCAACACTTGCTGCCATGTCATTGGGGTTCAGTAATGTCAGCTGTTCCCCGGCTGTGCGGACGGCAATTTCTCCTGCTCTGTCCACATTCTCACTACTACAGATTTTAAAGTTGCTCCAATTACACCTCTGGCTCCTCTGTTTTCAGTATTATCCCTGAGCTCCAACACCGCCAGTTGGCGCTCGGAAGTGCCGTCTGCACAGTCAACACTTGCTGCCGTATTATTGGGGTTCAGTAACGTCAGCTGTTCCCCTGCTGTGCGGACGGCAATTTCTCCTGCTCTGTCCACATTCTCACTACTACAGATTTTAACGTTGCTCCAATTACACCTCTGGCTCCTCTGTTTTCAGTATTATCCCTGTGCTCCAACACCGCCAGTTGGCGCTCGGAAGTGCCGTCTGCACAGTCAACACTTGCTGCCGTGTTATTGGGGTTCAGTAACTTCAGCTGTTCCCCTGCTGTGCGGACGGCAATTTCTCCTACTCTGTCCACATCCACTGTACTACTGATTTAAAACCTCCTCCAAATACACCTCTGGTTCCTCTGTTTTCAGTATTATCCCTGAGCTCCAACACCGCCAGTTGGCGCTCAGAAGTGCCGTCTGCACAGTCAACACTTGCTGCCATGTTATTGGGGTTCAGTAACGTCAGCTGTTCCCCTGCTGTGCGGACAGCAATTTCTCCTGCTCTGTCCACATTCTCACTACTTCAGATTTTAAAGTTGCTCCAATTACACCTCTGGCTCCTCTGTTTTCAGTATTATCCCTGAGCTCCAACACCGCCAGTTGGCGCTCGGAAGTGCCGTCTGCACAGTCAACACTTGCTGCCGTGTTATTGGGGTTCAGTAACGTCAGCTGTTCCCCTGCTGTGCGGACGGCAATCTCTCCTGCTCTGTCCACTTCCACTGTACTACTGATTTAAAACCTCTTCCAAATACACCTCTGGCTCCTCTATTTTCAGTATTATCCCTGAGCTCCAACACTGCCAGTTGGCGCTCGGAAGTCACGTCTGCACAGTCAACACTTGCTGCCATGTTATTGGGGTTCAGTAACGTCAGCTGTTCCCCTGCTGTGCGGACGGCAATTTCTCCTGCTCTGTCCACATTCTCACTACTACAGATTTTAAAGTTGCTCCAATTACACCTCTGGCTCCTCTGTTTTTAGTATTTACCCTGGGCTCCAATACCGCTAGTTGCTGCTCAGAAGTGCCGTCTGCACAGTCAATGCTTGCTCCAGTGTTATTGGGGTTCAGAAACGTCAGCTGTTCCCCTGCTGTGTGTCCGGTAAATTCTCCTGCTTTGTCCACATCCACTGTACTACTGATTTAAAACTTGCTCCAATTACACCTCTGGCTCCACTCTGTTTTTAGTATTTACCCTGGGTTCCAGCACCGCCAGCTGGTTCTCAGTAGTTCCATTTGCTCTTGTACCTTCTACTACCCATCCGGGTTCCAGTACCGTCAGCTGGTTCTCGGCAGTGCCTTTGGATTAGGTGCCTCCTTCTCGGTATCCAAGTTCCACCAACGTCTGCTGGTCCTTGGTAGTGCTTTCTGGCACAGGTACCTCCTGCTTAGTAACCGAGTTCCAGTACCGTCAGCTGGTCTTCGGCAGTTCCATTGGCTCTTGTACCTTCTACTACCCATCAGGGTTCCAGTACCATCAGCTGGTTCTCGGCAGTTTCTTTGGCACAGGTACTCCCTCCTGCCCAGCCTGGTTCCAGCACGCCAGCTGTTTCCGGGTAGTGTCAACGTCACTTTGCCTCCAATGCGTTGTCCTGTCGTGTTGCGGTCGGGTTAGCAGACTCTATGGTGCCTGCAGTTTAGGTGACTCCTATGTGGGCTGCGGGATCTGGCAATGAAGGCTGGTTCCATAGTGCCAATAGGACAAGCACCCCCTGTAGGACTGTGGGTTTTGGTAACTGCGGCCGGCTCGCGGCCTTGAACTTTTTTTTACATGGGTACCTTCTGCTACCCATCCGGGTTCCAGTACCGTCAGCTGGTTCTCGGCAGTGCCTTTGGATTAGGTGCCTCCTTCTCGGTATCCAAGTTCCACCAACGTCTGCTGGTCCTTGGTAGTGCTTTCTGGCACAGGTACCTCCTGCTTAGTAACCGAGTTCCAGTACCGTCAGCTGGTCTTCGGCAGTTCCATTGGCTCTTGTACCTTCTGCTACCCATCCGGGTTCCATTACCGTCAGCTGGTCCTCGGTAGTTCCATTTGCTCTTGTACCTTCTACTACCCATCCGGGTTCCAGTACCGTCAGCTGGTTCTCGGCAGTGACTTTGGCACGGGCACTCCCTCCTGCCCAGCCTGGTTCCAGCACGCCAGCTGTTTCCGGGTAGTGTCAACGTCACTTTGCCTCCAATGCGTTGTCCTGTCGTGTTGCGGTCGGTTTAGCCGACTCTATGGTGCCTGCAGTTTAGGTGACTCCTATGTAGGCTGTGGGATCTGGCAATGAAGGCTGGTTCCATAGTGCCAATAGGACAAGCACCCCCTGTAGGACTGTGGGTTTTGGTAACTGCGGCCGGCTCGCGGCCTTGAACTTTTTTTTACATGGGTACCTTCTGCTACCCATCCGGGTTCCAGTACCGTCAGCTGGTTCTCGGCAGTGCCTTTGGATTAGGTGCCTCCTTCTCGGTATCCAAGTTCCACCAACGTCTGCTGGTCCTTGGTAGTGCTTTCTGGCACAGGTACCTCCTGCTTAGTAACCGAGTTCCAGTACTGTCAGCTGGTCTTTGGCAGTTCCATTGGCTCTTGTACCTTCTGCTGACCATCCGGGTTCCAGTACCGTCAGCTGGTCCTCGGTAGTTCCATTTGCTCTTGTACCTTCTACTACCCATCCGGATTCCAGTACCGTCAGCTGGTTCTCGGCAGTGCCTTTGGATTAGGTGCCTCCTTCTCGGTATCCAAGTTCCACCAACGTCTGCTGGTCCTTGGTAGTGCTTTCTGGCACAGATACCTCCTGCTTAGTAATCGAGTTCCAGTACCGTCAGCTGGTCTTCGGCAGTTCCATTGGCTCTTGTACCTTCTACTACCCATCCGGGTTCCAGTACCGTCAGCTGGTTCTCGGCAGTGTCTTTGGCACGTGTACTCCCTCCTGCCCAGCCTGGTTCCAGCACGCCAGCTGTTTCCGGGTAGTGTCAACGTCACTTTGCCTCCAATGCGTTGTCCTGTCGTGTTGCGGTCGGGTTAGCCGACTCTATGGTGCCTGCAGTTTAGGTGACTCCTATGTGGGCTGCGGGATCTGGCAATGAAGGCTGGTTCCATAGTGCCAATAGGACAAGCACCCCCTGTAGGACTGTGGGTTTTGGTAACTGCGGCCGGCTCGCGGCCTTGAACTTTTTTTTACATGGGTACCTTCTGCTACCCATCCGGGTTCCAGTACCGTCAGCTGGTTCTCGGCAGTGCCTTTGGATTAGGTGCCTCCTTCTCGGTATCCAAGTTCCACCAACGTCTGCTGGTCCTTGGTAGTGCTTTCTGGCACAGGTACCTCCTGCTTAGTAACCGAGTTCCAGTACCGTCAGCTGGTCTTCGGCAGTTCCATTGGCTCTTGTACCTTCTGCTACCCATCCGGGTTCCAGTACCGTCAGCTGGTCCTCGGTAGTTCCATTTGCTCTTGTACCTTCTACTACCCATCCGGGTTCCAGTACCGTCAGCTGGTTCTCGGCAGTGACTTTGACACGGGTACTCCCTCCTGCCCAGCCTGGTTCCAGCACGATAGCTGTTTCCGGGTAGTGTCAACGTCACTTTGCCTCCAATGCGTTGTCCTGTCGTGTTGCGGTCGGGTTAGCCGACTCTATGGTGCCTGCAGTTTAGGTGACTCCTATGTGGGCTGCGAGATCTGGCAATGAAGGCTGGTTCCATAGTGCCAATAGGACAAGCACCCCCTGTAGGACTGTGGGTTTTGGTAACTGCGGCCGGCTCGCGGCCTTGAACTTTTTTTTACATGGGTACCTTCTGCTACCCATCCGGGTTCCAGTACCGTCAGCTGGTTCTCGGCAGTGCCTTTGGATTAGGTGCCTCCTTCTTGGTATCCAAGTTCCACCAACGTCTGCTGGTCCTTGGTAGTGCTTTCTGGCACAGGTACCTCCTGCTTAGTAACCGAGTTCCAGTACCATCAGCTGGTCTTCGGCAGTTCCATTGGCTCTTGTACCTTCTGCTACCCATCCGGGTTCCAGTACCGTCAGCTGGTCCTCGGTAGTTCCATTTGCTCTTGTACCTTCTACTACCCATCCGGGTTCCAGTACTGTCAGCTGGTTCTCGGCAGTGACTTTGGCACGGGTACTCCCTCCTGCCTGGCCTGGTTCCAGCACTCCAGCTGTTTCCGGGTAGTGTCAACGTCACTTTGCCTCCAATGCGTTGTCCTGTCGTGTTGCGGTCGGGTTAGCCGACTCTATGGTGCCTGCAGTTTAGGTGACTCCTATGTGGGCTGCGGGATCTGGCAATGAAGGCTGGTTCCATAGTGCCAATAGGACAAGCACCCCCTGTAGGACTGTGGGTTTTGGTAACTGCGGCCGGCTCGCGGCCTTGAACTTTTTTTTACATGGGTACCTTCTGCTACCCATCCGGGTTCCAGTACCGTCAGCTGGTTCTTGGCAGTGCCTTTGGATTAGGTGCCTCCTTCTCTGTATCCAAGTTCCACCAACGTCAGCTGGTCCTTGGTAGTGCTTTCCGGCACAGGTACCTCCTGCTTAGTAACCGAGTTCCAGTACCGTCAGCTGGTCTTCGGCAGTTCCATTGGCTCTTGTACCTTCTGCTACCCATCCGGGTTCCAGTACCATCAGCTGGTTCTCGGCAGTGTCTTTGGATTAGGTGCCTCCTTCTCGGTATCCAAGTTCCACCAACATCTGCTGGTCCTTGGTAGTGCTTTCTGGCACAGGTACCTCCTGCTTAGTAACCGAGTTCCAGTACCGTCAGCTGGTCTTCGGCAGTTCCATTGGCTCTTGTACCTTCTGCTACCCATCCGGGTTCCAGTACCGTCAGCTGGTCCTCGGTAGTTCCATTTGCTTTTGTACCTTCTACTACCCATCCGGGTTCCAGTACCGTCAGCTGGTTCTCGGCAGTGACTTTGACACGGGTACTTCCTCCTGCCCAGCCTGGTTCCAGCACGCTAGCTGTTTCCGGGTAGTGTCAACGTCACTTTGCCTCCAATGCGTTGTCCTGTCGTGTTGCGGTCGGGTTAGCCGACTCTATGGTGCCTGCAGTTTAGGTGACTCCTATGTGGGCTGCGGGATCTGGCAATGAAGGCTGGTTCCATAGTGCCAATAGGACAAGCACCCCCTGTAGGACTGTGGGTTTTGGTAACTGCGGCCGGCTCGCGGCCTTGAACTTTTTTTTACATGGGTACCTTCTGCTACCCATCCGGGTTCCAGTACCGTCAGCTGGTTCTCGGCAGTGCCTTTGGATTAGGTGCCTCCTTCTTGGTATCCAAGTTCCACCAACGTCTGCTGGTCCTTGGTAGTGCTTTCTGGCACAGGTACCTCCTGCTTAGTAACCGAGTTCCAGTACCATCAGCTGGTCTTCGGCAGTTCCATTGGCTCTTGTACCTTCTGCTACCCATCCGGGTTCCAGTACCGTCAGCTGGTCCTCGGTAGTTCCATTTGCTCTTGAACCTTCTACTACCCATCCGGGTTCCAGTACTGTCAGCTGGTTCTCGGCAGTGACTTTGGCACGGGTACTCCCTCCTGCCTGGCCTGGTTCCAGCACTCCAGCTGTTTCCGGGTAGTGTCAACGTCACTTTGCCTCCAATGCGTTGTCCTGTCGTGTTGCGGTCGGGTTAGCCGACTCTATGGTGCCTGCAGTTTAGGTGACTCCTATGTGGGCTGCGGGATCTGGCAATGAAGGCTGGTTCCATAGTGCCAATAGGACAAGCACCCCCTGTAGGACTGTGGGTTTTGGTAACTGCGGCCGGCTCGCGGCCTTGAACTTTTTTTTACATGGGTACCTTCTGCTACCCATCCGGGTTCCAGTACCGTCAGCTGGTTCTTGGCAGTGCCTTTGGATTAGGTGCCTCCTTCTCTGTATCCAAGTTCCACCAACGTCAGCTGGTCCTTGGTAGTGCTTTCCGGCACAGGTACCTCCTGCTTAGTAACCGAGTTCCAGTACCGTCAGCTGGTCTTCGGCAGTTCCATTGGCTCTTGTACCTTCTGCTACCCATCCGGGTTCCAGTACCATCAGCTGGTTCTCGGCAGTGTCTTTGGATTAGGTGCCTCCTTCTCGGTATCCAAGTTCCACCAACGTCTGCTGGTCCTTGGTAGTGCTTTCTGGCACAGGTACCTCCTGCTTAGTAACCGAGTTCCAGTACCGTCAGCTGGTCTTCGGCAGTTCCATTGGCTCTTGTACCTTCTGCTACCCATCCTTGTTCCAGTACCGTCAGCTGGTCCTCGGTAGTTCCATTTGCTCTTGTACCTTCTACTACCCATCCGAGTTCCAGTACCATCAGCTGGTTCTCGGCAGTGACTTGGGCACGGGTACTCCCTCCTGCCCAGCCTGGTTCCAGCACGCCAGCTGTTTCCGGGTAGTGTCAACGTCACTTTGCCTCCAATGCGTTGTCCTGTCGTGTTGCGGTCGGGTTAGCCGACTCTATGGTGCCTGCAGTTTAGGTGACTCCTATGTGGGCTGCGGGATCTGGCATCGAAGGCTGGTTCCATAGTGCCAATAGGACAAGCACCCCCTGTAGGACTGTGGGTTTTGGTAACTGCGGCCGGCTCGCGGCCTTGAACTTTTTTTTACATGGGTACCTTCTGCTACCCATCTGGGTTTCAGTATCGTCAGCTGGTTCTCGGCAGTGCCTTTGGATTAGGTGCCTCCTTCTCGGTATCCAAGTTCCACCAACGTCTGCTGGTCCTTGGTAGTGCTTTCTGGCACAGGTACCTCCTGCTTAGTAACCGAGTTCCAGTACCGTCAGCTGGTCTTCGGCAGTTCCATTGGCTCTTGCACCTTCTGCTAACCATTCGGGTTCCAGTACCGTCAGCTGGTCCTCTGTAGTTCCTCAGCTTTCTTGTACCTTCTGCTACATTTCCAAGTTCAAGCTTTTTGAAATGGTTCTTGGTAATCACTCTGGATCTCCCTGACGAGGACCCTGAAGACGAGGACCCTGAAGACCAACCCTAAGAAGACGAGGACCCCGAAGACGACGAACCTGAAGACGAGGACCCTGAAGACCACCCCGAAGAAGACGAGGACCCTGAAGACCACCCCGAAGAAGACGAGGACCCTGAAGACCACCCCGAAGAAGACGAGAACCCTGAAGACCACCCCGAAGAAGACGAGGACCCTGAAGACGAGGACCCAGAAGACCAACCCGAAGAAGATGAGAACCCCGAAGACGAGGACCCCCGAAGACGACGACCCTGAAGACCACCCCGAAGAAGACCAAGAAGATGACCCTGAAGAAGTTGACCAAGAGGACAAAGAAGAGAAGACAAGCACCAAGATACAGAAGAACAAGAGACAGAAAACCAAGAAGCAGAAATACAAGAAGCTGCAGAACAAAAAGCGGAAGAACATTAAGCATAAGACTAAAAATCAGAGCAAAAGATAATATCTAAATTATAAGCAGAAGATGACTAAGCAGTGTATGGGGGTGAGTCCGTTCCTCCTCGTGGTGCCCCTGGAAAAGACCGGCTGCTGCAGGCCAAACTGAACGCGGACAAATCCTGTTGTAAATCTTTTGTGACGGGCAGAACGAAAGGTGTAATGTCCAACCTTTTATAGATAACAACTACAGGAATGCCTGTCACAAATAAGAATATGATGAAGAAGAAGAATATGAAGAAGTAGAATATGAAGAATGAAAAAAAAAGAATAATACGAAGAAGGTGAAGAAGAAGAAGATGAAGAAGGTGAAGAAGAAGTGGATGAAAAAGATGCTGAGGATGATGAAGGAGAAAGTGTGGGAGAAGTAAAAAAGAAGGTGAAGAGCATGGAAGTAGTGAAACATAAATATCTGACAAAATAAAAAATACTTAACATAGTCAATATTTCCGTAATTCAGAACGTCTTAAAAAAAATATTAATTACTGCTATTCCATTTGATTGGGCTAAACCTCTATGCCTTTATTGTCTCCCCCACCTCCCCCAATACATTCTACATTATTCTTAGTTGTTTTCCTTCATGTAGAATTAACCTACAAGGAAAGAAAGGGTTTATTTTCATTCCGATATTTCTGTCCCATTGACTTGCATTGGTTTCCGGTATCGGAATCGGCGATATCCGATACTTTTTCGGTATCGGTCCGATCCAATCCGATATTTCCCGATATCGGAAGGTATTGCTCAACACTACCTAGGGGTGATCTTATTACTATGTACAAGTATATGAGGGGACAGTACAAAGACCTTTCTACTGATCATTTTACTCTGAGGCCTGAGACGGGGACAAGGGGGCATCTTCTACGTCTGGAGGAAAGAAGGTTTAAACATAATCACAGATGGGGATTCTTTACTGTAAGAGCAGTGAGACTATGGAACTCTCTGCTGCATGATGTTGTAATGAGTGATTCACTGTTAAAATTTAAGAAAGGCATGGATGCCTTTCTTGATAAGTATAATATTACAGGTTCTAAATACTAGATTCCTTGATAGGGCGTTGATCCAGGGAACTAGTCTGATTGTCGTATGGAGTCGGGAAGGAATTTTTTCCCCAATGTGGAGCTTAGTGTTTGCCACATGGTTTTTTTTTGCCTTCCTCTGGATCAACAAGTTAGGCTATGGGTTTAACTAGATGGACTTAGTCTTCCTTCAACCTTAAAAACTATGTTACTATGTTACTGTACATACTAAGTCATTCACGTTATTACACATAAACCCTTTTTCATTGATGCTCGTAATACTCTATGCACTTGAAGCATCCATTATAGTGAGGGAAGAAACGCATGTTTGTCCCGAATACACTCTTATATGACACCGCTGGTACGGCGCTGGCACGGGATGTGAGTATAGGTGTTTTTGTTTTCTCAGTGGCAAGCTTTCATTTTGAGAATGGGTTGCCCTTGCAGTGGATAACCCCTTTAACATATGCCTGAATGCTCCAAAACAGCAGACTGCCAAAACTTCTGCTTTTATAGAGGTGGTCACATTTGCTGATGAATAGTTAATCAAAGGCATTTGATTAGCTGCTACTCACCCTTTTTTTTGGAATTTTTTAAGAAGATGTCCATTACTTTTTTTTATCCCTCTAATGTATTTCCCTGAGGCCCATAAGGGTTTTTGTAATTACCTTGCATTGCAGTTACTGCCTGTGAGCCGCGCTATCGTTGGCTGCTCATTGAAGTCCTCAAAGTTTTGGAGGACGGCACAGATGTCAGACACCCATGCCCACTCATCAGCTCTTATGTGCGGAGGCTGACCTGAATGCCGACGGACGTGTTAAAGCTGGTACTCAACAACTGCTCTCTGCTGCTCAAAATCATTCCAAACATCTGCAACGTTGATTTCCAATACGTAGTCACATCGCACACCAGTCAGTGAGCAGAAAGCTGCAAATGCTGCTGAAGCACGGCAAGGGCGGCGGAAACTGTAGCTGACTTTCTAAAATGGGCACACACGCGGTGTACTTTGACAAGCAGATCTGGCAGATCTGGGAAGGTTTTGAGAAACTGCTGAACCACAAGGTTAAGCACATGGGCCAGGCATGGTACGTGTGTGACCTCGCCTCCTTTCAGAGCCGCCACCAGGTTCCTGCCATTGTCACACATGACCATGCCTGGCTGTAGGGTCAGCGGTGTCAGCCACATATCTGCCTTTTCTTTCAGAGCTGTCCACAACTCTTCAGCGGTGTGTGGTTTGTCACCTAAGCATATTAGCTTCAGCACAGGCTGTTGCCGCTTGGCCAAGGCAGTGCTGCAGTGCTTTGAGCTTGTGACTGATGTGGTCATTTTTGAGATGGAGGCCGAACTGGAGGAGGAGATGCAGGAGCTGAACAATGTGAATACATTGAGGTTACCTTGGCGAATCTGGTTTTTATACTAAACAAATATCATACTGTGTTTTTATTTTTTAATTTTTTTTTTTTTACATTATTTATTAAAACAAATGCATTCACCGGGAAATGTTATTTTAACATTTTACACCCTTATCTGGCCATGTGGTGTATGACACATCATCAGACACATCCTGTTTCATTTATGATGGAGGGATTCTGAAAGTCACAAAGCCTATTTTTATAGAGTCATCAGGCAGTCCTTACTATTCTTAAAGGGCCAGCAGTCAACCCTTGCTATTGTTAGAGAGCCATCAGCTGGCTATGCTTTGTTGTTCCTATTATTAATGAGTGGGTCTCCTATACTGTTATTGAGTATGCAGTGACTGCAAGGGTGCCAAAAATTTGGACGCAACCCAATACCCCTTTGAAGATACATAGAGGAGGGTCTCAGTAAAAAAAATGTTCCCATTATAAAGCAGCGGGTCTCCTATAGTGGTAATGCCCATGCTGTGACTGCAAGGGCTGCCAAAATTTGGGAAAAACCCCTCTAACAATTTAGAGACACATAGATCTGGGTCACAGTAACGAGTATGACATGTTCCCATTAGAAAGGAGAGGGTCTGCTATACAGTTATAAGGTATGCAGTGAGTCCAACGGCTGCCAAAATTTAGGAAAACCCCACTAAAAATTTAAAGACACATAGAGCAGGGCCACAGTAACGACATGTTTCCATTAGAAAGGAGCGGGCCTGATATATAGTTAGAGGGTATGAAGTGAGTCCAACGGCTGCCATAATTTAGGAAAAACCCCACTAACAATTTAAAGACACATAGAACAGGGCCACAGTAACAACATGTTTCCATTAGAAAGGAGCTGGTCTGCTATACAGTTATAGGGTATGAAGTGAGTCCAACGGCTGCCATAATTTAGGAAAAACCCCGCTAACAATTTAAATACACATAGAGCAGGGCCACAGTAACAACATATTTCCATGAGAAAGGAGCGGGTCTGCTATACAGTTATAGGGTATGAAGTGAGTCCAACGGCTGACAAATTTTAGGAAAAACCCCACTAACAATTTAAAGACACATAGAGCAGGGCCACAGTAGCGACATGTTTCCATTAGAAAGGAGCGGGTCTGCTATACAGTTATAGGGTTTGAAGTGAGTCCAACATCTGCCATAATTTAGGAAAAACCCCACTAACAATTTAAAGACACATAGAACAGGGCCACAGTAACGACATGTTTCCATTAGAAAGGAGCTGGTCTGCTATACAGTTATAGGGTATGAATTGAGTCCAACGGCTGCCATAATTTAGGAAAAACCCTGCTAACAATTTAAATACACATAGAGCAGGGCCACAGTAACAACATATTTCCATGAGAAAGGAGTGGGTCTGCTATACAGTTATAGGGTATGAAGTGAGTCCAACGGCTTACAAATTTTAGGAAAAACCCCACTAACAATTTAAAGACACATAGAGCAGGGCCACAGTACCGACATCTTTCCATTAGAAAAGAGCTGGTCTGCTATACAGTTATAGGGTATGAAGTGAGTCCAACGGCTGCCATAATTTAGGAAAAACACCACTAACAATTTAAAGACACATAGAACAGGGCCACAGTAACGACATGTTTCCATTAGAAAGGAGCTGGTCTGCTATACAGTTATAGGGTATGAAGTGAGTCCAACGGCTGCCATAATTTAGGAAAAACCCTGCTAACAATTTAAATACACATAGAGCAGGGCCACAGTAACAACATATTTCCATGAGAAAGGAGCGGGTCTGCTATACAGTTATAGGGTATGAAGTGAGTCCAACGGCTTACAAATTTTAGGAAAAACCCCACTAACAATTTAAAGACACATAGAGCAGGGCCACAGTACCGACATCTTTCCATTAGAAAAGAGCTGGTCTGCTATACAGTTATAGGGTATGAAGTGAGTCCAACGGCTGCCATAATTTAGGAAAAACACCACTAACAATTTAAAGACACATAGAACAGGGCCACAGTAATGACATGTTTCCATTAGAAAGGAGCTGGTCTGCTATACAGTTATAGGGTATGAAGTGAGTCCAACGGCTGCCATAATTTAGGAAAAACCCCTCTAACAATTTAAATACACATAGAGCAGGGCCACAGTAACAACATATTTCCATGAGAAAGGAGCGGGTCTGCTATACAGTTATAGGGTATGAAGTGAGTCCAACGGCTGACAAATTTTAGGAAAAACCCCACTAACAATTTAAAGACACATAGAGCAGGGCCACAGTAGCGACATGTTTCCATTAGAAAGGAGCGGGTCTCCTATACAGTTATAGGGTTTGAAGTGAGTCCAACGGCTGCCATAATTTAGGAAAAACCCCACTAACAATTTAAATCCACATAGAACAGGGCCACAGTAATGACATGTTTCCATGAGAAAGGAGCGGGTCTGCTATACAGTTATAGGCTATGAAGTGAGTCCAACGGCTGCCATAATTTAGGAAAAACCCCACTAACAATTTAAAGACACATAGAACAGGGCCACAGTAATGACATGTTTCCATTAGAAAGGAGCGGGTCTGCTATACAGTTATAGGGTATGAAGTGAGTCCAACGGCTGCCAAAATTTAGGAAAAACCCCACTAAAAATTTAAAGACACATAGAGGTGGGCCTTAGTAACGACATATTCCCATTAGAAAGAAGCGGGTCTCCCATACTGTTTGCCTATGCAGTGACTGCAATGGCTGTCAAAATTTGGAAGCACTCCAATGCCTCTTGCAAGAGACATAGAGGTCAGAGTGCCTCCTGAAAAAAATGCTCCCATTATTAGGAAGTGGTCTCCCATACTGTTTGCCTATGCACTGAAGCTGCCAAAAATTTGGAGGAACTCCAATGCCCCTTGCAAGAGGTATGTTGATATGTTGATATGGTACATATGGTGATGACATGGTTTTGGAGGATGAGGATGCGGAGAAGGAGGAGGACAAGAGCAAATAGACAAAATCAGGAAGTGCATACAAATGTCTGGGTGTGAAGACAGAGGAGAATGGGAATAGAGTTAGACCTCCCCAAAAAAAGACACTGTATTTGAGTTTATGTTACGCTGCTATCATTCAGAGGTGTTGAGAAGTCTTCCCCATTCCAGCCCTTGTTCATTTTTATAAGAGTCAGCCAGTCAGCATTTTCAGTTGACAGGCGGATGCGCCTATTGGTTATAATTCCACCGACAGCACTAAAAACCCGCTCTGACAAAACGCTAGTGGCGGGGCAGGCCAGGACCTCCAAGCCTTAGAGAGCCAGTTCATGCCATGTGTCCAGCTTGAATACCCAATAATTATAAGGCACAGAGGAATCAAGGAGGACATTGGTACTCACTTACCATCTTCCGAAACTTTTCACTCCTTGTGAGAGTACCATACGCCTCAGGGCCTGTGCGATGGGAGGGTCTGAGAAAACTGTCCCAGAACTTTGACAGTGTTCCCCTGCCTCTGCTGGATTGCATTTGTGTCTCTCTCGCCTGTACTCCTTGGTTATCCAACGAACTGTAACCTCTGCCGCCAGCATTTTCAGATGGGAATTTTTTAAATAATTCCGCAACAAGGGCCTTTTCGTACTGCACCATTTTATTAGGCCTGTCCTGCAAGGGAATAAGAGACATAAAGTTCTCCCTGTAGCGTGGGTCTAGAAGGGTCACTAACCAGTAATGACTGTCACTCAAAATTTGGAGAACGCGGGGGTCACGGGAAAGGCAGCGTAACATAAAGTTAGCCATGTGTGCCAGACTGCAAATAGGCAAGACTTCCGTGTCCTCACCAAGAGGATGACTGACCATGCTCTCCTCCTCATCCTCCTCCTCTTTCTCCTCCAAAGAATTAATTTCACTAGAGTAGAACTAGTATAATGGTGACCGACAACTCTTCCACTACAGCCAACCCCGCAGATGGAGACCCAAATAGGATTCTCCACATTTCCAAAAATTAGTGGCAGACACCAGCAAAGTGGCATCAATTTCAACAGAGTAGAAGTAGTTTAATGGAGACAGAAACCTCTTCCACTACAGCCAAACCCAATAGATGGAGACCCAATCAGGATTCTCTACATTTCAAAAAATTAGGGCCCAAAACCACCAAAGTGGCATCAATTTCAGCACAGTACAAATTATAGAATTAGGAATGACACCTCTTCCCCTACAGCCAACCCAGTAGATGGAGACCATATCAGGACTCCCCACATTTCCAAAAAATTGTTGCAGACACCAGCTAAGTGGCATCAATTTCACCAGAGTAAAAGTAGTTTAATGGAGACAGAAACCTCTTCCACTACAGCCAAACCCAATAGATGGAGACCCAATCGGGATTCTCCACATTTATAAAAATTAGTGGCAGACACCAGCAAAGTGGCAGAATTTCATCAGAGTAGAAGTAGTTTAATGGAGACAGAAACCTCTTCCACTCAGCCAAACTCAATAGATGGAGACCCAATCAGGATTCTCCACATTTCAAAAAATTAGTGCTCAGAACAGGCCAGATCAGCGGCGCATTTGTAATTATTTTTTACTTCCTGTAGGCGGCAACTTTAAGTCAGGAAAGCGCGGCTAGCCAATCAGAGCGCAGGAAGCATCCACACTGTCCAGACACAAAGGCTTCCGCAATTGGCTGCTGAAATCACATGTCCTCTCTATATAGAAAGCGGTCACATTCCCTCTGCGCCACTTTATGCATCTCACTGCTGGAGACAGACGCAGCTGAGTTTGCGCCTGTGTACTGAGAGATATTAGCTAGATAGTTGGGCGCTTGTCTGGAAGTCAGAAGGTGTAGATAAGTCCTGTGCTGTCTACCTGTTCAATCGACCTTGCAGCACTTTTTTTTTCTTGTGCAATTACTGAGATTATGAAATAAAGAGCAGGGCCCATGCCATAGAACAGTGTACCTTCAATCTATTTTTGCACTTGCTAATGTGCTAATGTAATAGAGCAAGCAAGAAAGCCCTTGTAGGCCACTTTTTGATTTTGTAGGGTTGAAATTCAGCTATCTGCAGAGCTTGTCATTGCAGGGCTTCTGAGTGCAGAGCACAAAAACCTTTTTTTTTTTCATTTGCTAATGTGATAGTGCAAGCTGTGTTAGCCCAGTTTGTCATTTGTTTGGTGGGTGAACTTTAGCTGTATGCACAGTAAAACAAATATATTTTTTCTGTTAGCTGGCAGAGCCCACAAAAGATTTTTTAATGTCGCAAATGTGATACACTCTGCTAAAATCCACCTACTATCTTAGTGGCGTTGAACCTAAGCTGTTTTCAGAGTAAAAAAAAATATTTTTTTGTCTTGCTAGGCAGAGTCCACAAAAGATTTTTTTGTGTCGCAAACGTGCTACACTCTGCTAAAATCCACCTACTATTTTAGTGGCAGTGAACTTCAGTTGTTTTCTGTGTGAAAAAATAGATTTTTTGTCTTGCTAGGCAGAGTCCACAAAAGATTTTGTTGTGTTGCAAACGTGATACACTCTGCTAAAAGCCATGTACTATCTTATTGGCGGTGAACATCATCTGTTTTCAGAGTAAAAAACATTTATTTTTTTGTCTTGCTAGGCAGAGTTCACAAAAGATTTTTTTGTGTCGCAAACGTGATACACTCTGCTAAAAGCCAACTACTATTTTTGTGGCGGTGATCTTCAGCTGTTTTCGGAGTAAAAAAAAATATTTTTTTGTCTTGCTAGGCAGAGTCCACAAAAGATTTTTTAATGTCGCAAATGTGATACACTCTGCTAAAATCCACCTACTATCTTAGTGGCGTTGAACCTAAGCTGTTTTCAGAGTAAAAAAAAATATTTTTTTGTCTTGCTAGGCAGAGTCCACAAAAGATTTTTTTGTGTCGCAAACGTGCTACACTGTGCTAAAATCCACCTACTATTTTAGTGGCAGTGAACTTCAGTTGTTTTCTGTGTGAAAAAATAGATTTTTTGTCTTGCTAGGCAGAGTCCACAAAAGATTTTGTTGTGTTGCAAACGTGATACACTCTGCTAAAAGCCATGTACTATCTTATTGGCGGTGAACATCATCTGTTTTCAGAGTAAAAAACATTTATTTTTTTGTCTTGCTAGGCAGAGTTCACAAAAGATTTTTTTGTGTCGCAAACGTGATACACTCTGCTAAAAGCCAACTACTATTTTAGTGGCGGTGATCTTCAGCTGTTTTCGGAGTAAAAAAAAATATTTTTTTGTCTTGCTAGGCAGAGTCCACAAAAGATTTTTTTTTGTCACAAACGTGATACACTCTGCTAAAAACCACCTACGGTCTTAGTGGTGGTGAAATTCAGCTGTATGCAGAGCTCATGCAGAGTAAAAACAAATCAATTTTTTACTGTGACTAACGTGATACAGCAGGCTAGATCTGAGTTTGAAATATCTTGGAGCATATATTCTAAGTTATACAGGCCTGCACTCTGCTAAAAGCCACCTACAACTTTAGCGGGGGTAAACTTCAGCTGTTTTCAGAATAAAAAAATATTTTTTTTGTCTTACTATGCAGAGTCCACAAAAGATTTTTTGTGTCACAAACGTGATACACTTTGCTAAAAGCCACCTACTATTTTAGTGACGGTGAATTTCAGTTGTTTTCTGTGTGAAAAAATAGATTTTTTTGTCTTGCTAGGCAGAGTCCACAAAAGATTTTTTTGTGTCGCAAATGTGATACACTTTGCTAAAAGCCAGGGGACGGCAGAACACCACTATTGAACCCAGAGCAATGTCTAAAGGTTGTTGGAAGGATAGCAGATAATGCTTCCAGTCACTTTGCCACCAACACCACCAACCTGTCTTCGACACAGTCAAGTCTCAGTAGCCGTGAGTCTGGACCGCATATGCCTCACCCTGATCCTCCTTCCCCCCACCATGCCGAGTGCCCGGAGACAACTGATCCCACACTTGGACACTCAGAAGAGCTGTTCACTTTTCCATTTATAGATGCGGGCCTCTCGCCCAGCCAGCTTCAACTGGGTGAAGAGGAGAACGTGTGTAGCGATGCCCAAATATTTGAGCAGCCATGGTCACACGAAGGCGATGGTGGGAAACTGCAATTACTGTCGCAAGAGGTGGATGATGATGAGACACAATTGCCAGAAAGTCAGGAGGAGGACCAGGGTGCGGAAGTGGAAGACGAGGTGATGGATGATATAATAACTGACCCAACCTGGCAGGAGGACATGCAGAGCGAGGACAGCAGCACACAGGGGGAGGGAGGCATAGCACCACAACAGTCAGGAAGAAGCAGTGTGGTGGCAGAAGGCATGCAACCGTTCCCCGTAACACCAACACGACGGAAGTTTCCAGTACAACTGTTATGTCTTCCCGAGTTTGGTTGTTTTTTAAAGACTCTGCAGATAACCCCAAAAAGGCTATTTTCACCACCTGCTAGACCAATATCAGCAGGGGCAGCAAAACTAGCAGCCTGACCACCACCAGCATAATCAGGCATATGGCAGAAAAGCACCCGATTAAGTGGGCCAAACCCCAGGGTTCAGAAACAGTCTCTGCGGGTGACACCACTGCTTCTGAACTCCAGGGTTCAGAAGCAGTGTCTGTGGGTCTGCGGGTGACACCACTGCTTCTTCCACTGTTGTGCGTGCACGCCAATCACCTGTCCATGGTGCATGCCAAGATGCCTCCCGCCCTGCACCTGTCATTGCACACTCTCAACTAGCACCATCAGCAAGCACATGCATGTCCTTGTCCCAGAGCAGTGTTCAGTTGTCCCTATCCCAGTTCTTGGAATGAAAGTGCCAATACGCAGCCAACGCCCCACAGGCCACACTACAAAATTCACACATTTTGCGAATGCTTGCGCGCAAAATGTTGCCTTTTAGGCTTGTGGAGATGGAAGCTTTCCGCAACCTTATGGCGGTAGCTGTCCCTCGGTACTCGGTTCCCAGACGCCGTTATTTCTCCTGGTGTGTTGTCCCCGCAGTACACGAGCAAGTGTACCACAACATTAGCCGTGCCCTCAACAACGCAGTTACTGGGGAAGTCCACTTAACTACCGACACGTGGATAAGTGCTTGTGGGCAGGGACGGTACATCTTGCTGATGGCACACTGGGTTAATATAGTGGAAGCCGGGACCAAGTCGGATCTTGGAACGGAACGCCTCCTCTTGACACCGAGGATTTGGGGCCCTGAGTCAATCATGGATGCCTCCACTTTGTACAGCTCCTGCACCTCCTCCTCTTCAGCCTCCATCTCCAAAATGACCACATCAGTCACAAGCTGGAAGCACTGCAGCACTGCCTCGGTCAAGTGGCAACAGGCTGTGCTGAAGCTAATATGCTTAGGTGACAAACTGCACAATGCTGAAAAGTTGTGGACAGCTCTGAAAGAGCAAGCAGATCTGTAGCTGACACCGCTGACCCTACAACCATGCCGGGCCCATGTGCTTAACCTTGTGGTTCAGCGGTTTCTCTAAACCTTCCCAGATCTGCCAGATCTGCTTGTCAAAGTACGCCGCATGTGTGCCCATTTTAGAATGTCAGCTACAGCTACCGCCGCCCTTGCCGTGCTTCAGCAGCGTTTGTTGCTTCCAGGTCACTGACTGGTGTGCGATGTGACTACGCATTGGAAATCAACGTTGCAGATGTTTGGAATGATTTTGAGCAGCAGAGAGCAGTTGTTGAGTACCAGCTTCGGCATTCAGGTCAGCCTCCGCACATAAGAGCTGATGAGTGGGCATGGGTGTCTGACATCTGTGCCATCCTCCAAAACTTTGAGGACTCCACCAAGATGGTGAGCGGCAATGACGCCATAAAATAGTGGAACCATCCCACTTCTCTGTCTAAGGGAAACGGTTGCTGCTCACAATTAAAGAGGAGGCATTGCAGGCGGAGCAAGGAACTATACAGTATGATGCTACTCAGCCCAGCCTCATCTAATCTCAATGCGGATTGGGTGATAATGATGAGGGGGGAGGAGGAAGAGAACATAGACGGTCGTACTGTTGGTGAGAACACGGAAGTCTTGGCTGTTGGCAGTTTGGCACACAAGGCCGACTTTATGTTCCGCTGCCTTTACCGTAACCATTGTGTTGTACACATTTTGGGCATTACAGAAAACTGGCACGGCACAAGAGAATTCTTGGAGACGGAGGTGTGAGATTCTGATTAAGGAGGATGTCAGTCTTAGATCAGTTTCAGAACGAAGGGCATGGGAGGGGTGATACACAGAAATAAGGGATGAGATATAGGCTTGTGCAGAACTGTGGACAGCTTGGTGGGTGAGAGAGATGAGTTTTATTGTATTCCATAGTGATTGTTTAACCTAACCAGTGCAATGCCTGGCAGAGGAATTGGTGAAGCGGCTTGATAGAACTACGACCCTGGCACTGCATTCAGAAGGGATTGGAGAGGAGACAGTTTGTTTAGAGGGAGACCAATTAGAAGAGAGTTGCAGTAGTGAATAAGAGCGACAGTAAGAGTTTTTGCAGTATCAAAGGTGAGAAAAGGTCGAATTGTGGAAATGTTTTTAAGGTGCAAGTGACATGAGCGAGTGAGTTATTTTCCACGTTTAATAAAGGAAAGTTGTGTGCCAAATGTCACTCCAAGACAGCAGGCATGCCGAGTGGGAGTTATGGTGGCACCACCTAAAGGAAATTGCAAAGTCAGGTATAGTTAGGTTAGTAGAGGGAGGAAACCGAAGGAGTTCATTTTTGGAGATATTAAGTTCAGGCTCTTGTTGAAGAATTATAACAAAAAAAAATTCTCATATGACAACGTTGGCAGCAGAAGTCACAATCAGACATTTCATTGGACAACCAAGGAGTACAAGCGAGGGAGACACAAACCAGATGTGGCAGAGGCAGGAGAACGCTTTCAAAGTTCTGGGACAGTTTTCTCAGTTTTCGCCCAGGCCCTGATACATGGGGTACTCTGACAAGGAGGGAAAAGTTTTGGAAGATGCTGAAGGACTACCTTGGCGACCATACCAGCATCCTCCATGATTTCTCTCTGTCTCTGTGCCTTACAACTGTTGGGTATCCAAGCTGGACACATGGCATGAACTGTTTTTCTATGCCTTGGAGGTCCTGGCCGCTAGGTTTTTGTCAGACATGTCTTTTAGTGCCGCCAGGGGCATTATAACTGATAAAACTGATAGCCGCATCCGCCTGTCAACTGAAAATGCTGACATTCTGACTCTTACAAAAATGAACAAGGGCTGGATTGGCCAGACTTCTCAACACCACCAGATGGGTCTATTCCCATGCATCCCTTCACACCCAGACATGGGTATACCATTCAGGAATTGTTCTATTTTATGTCGTCCTCCTACTTCTCATCCTCCACCACCATATCACCAGGGTGACCGTGATGCAACACCCACATAATTTTTTTAAGGGTGTTTCTGATTAGAGACGAGCGAATATTTCAATATTCGTTTCGGATTACAATCGCCGTTTTTACAATATTCGCCAATGTAATTGTCGAATATTCGCCGAACATTGCCGAACACCAATGGATTCAATGGGTGCCAAAACCAAACGCATACACAACACCTTCAAAAGGGACCAAAAGCTGCCAAAACACATCAATTTAGGGGCAGTCACCAGGAAAGTGCCATCAATTAACCCAGAGTACAAGCAGTATAATTAATATTTATTATTTTAACACCATTTATTCCATTGCACTTTACATGTGAAAAGAGGTCACTGACTAGTACAAGACCAGAGAGGACCCTGCCCGTGAGGGCACACAAACAGTTTATATGGGATGGGTGAGGATACAGTAGGTGAGGGTACAGCAGGTCGTGCAGCGGTATTGTGGAGCGAGGGTTACTGCAGATTGTAGGCTTGTCGGAAGAGGTGGGTCTTCGGCTTCCTTTTAAAGGTTTCAACAGTAGGCGAGAGTCTGATATGTTGGGGTACAGAGATCAAGAGTAGAAGGGATGCACAGGAAAAATCTTGTATGCGATACTGGGAAAAGGAGATAAGGCAGGAGTAGAGAAAGAGATCTTGTGAGGATCGGAGGTTGCGTGCAAGTATGTACCAGGAGACTAGGTCACAGATATATGGAGGAGACAGGTTGTGGATGGCTTTGCATGTCATGGTTACGGTTTTAAACTAAAGTCTCTGGCCAATGGGGAGCCAGTGAAGGGATCCATCTTATAGATTGCAATCTTACAGATTGCTGGAGCCAGTCCACAGTAAAAAAAAAAAAAAGCAGCCATAGAGTGTCCAGGAACCTTCCTACAGACTTTTCTTAGCCAGAGCTGCTTCTCAGCAGGGTTGGACGGGTCCACCAGAGAACCGGAGACTCCTCCGGTTGGCCCTGGCTTCTCCATCAGGAGAGTTCATGATAGTGCAATCTTTGCAGCTGCTATGGGGCTCTTGAGCGTGGGAGAAAGGTGGGCCCTCAGAATCAAATCCTCTGGTGGGCCCAATGTTCTTCAGTCTGACACTGCTACTCAGTGAGAGTTGAATTTCACCACAGCCATATTCTTTAGCTCGGTGAAAGGAATGGCGTAGAAGGAAACCATATCTACTCCGGCTGTCATATCTCCACCACCAGGTTCCAGCCATTGTCACACATGACCATGCCTGGCTGTATGCTCAGTGGTGAGAGCCACAGATCAGGAGGAGGTGTAGGAGCTGAACAATGTGATTACATTGAAGTTACATTCGCGAGTCTGGTTTTTATACTAAGGAAAGATCCTACTGTGTTTTTATTATTATTTTCTTTTTTTTTACGTCGCTTCAAATGTGTATTGGAGTTTGTCCTAATTTTTGGCAGCCGTTGAAATTTCTGCATATGCAATAACAGTATAGGAGACACACTCCTTAATAATGGGAAGAACAATTCAAATAGATTTTATATTCTAGAATATTAACTGTCTTATCGGAAATTCTTTTGCGGGTGAGGTATCCCAGTATGGATAGCGTATTACACTGGTCCAGCCAGGTATTATTGCCTTATACTGAGTGCTGCTGGTGCTGCCCAAATTTTTTTTTAATCTATTCTGTTCCCTATCGATAACGCTGTTAGATGCATTTGCAATAGGGACAGGTGATGCTAGGTGGCATCATCACCAGTTACAGATGAGTGTTCATTCTGGTCGCATAAATATCTTCCACAGTCCATAACTTTATTTTTGTTTATTTCTTTGGCCTTATTTACAAGTCACCCTGGAAAGAATATATATTAACTTTTTTTTTCCATTTTAGCTTGTTTTTTGCATGTTTTTTTTTGTCAGTCCGTAAAAGTGGCATAATATTCTGACACCATTGTTCACAGATATGCTATTTTTAAGCAGTCAACTGTGAATAGGTTTGAACCCACCACTGCAATACTTTAAATGGAGTGTAATATTTGACACGCTCACAAAAATTGTTGGATTATTAGGGAAGTCATATGGGATAACGTCTGATAGCCACGGTTTCAGGCGGTCGCCTACTAGTATGGTATCTGTCAGCAACCAAGTGTCAATTGGTTCAACAAAACATAGCTAGCTGACTTAAAATGGAGTGGAATATTTGGCACGCACCAAAAAATTTCTGTATTATTATGGCAGTCATATGGATTATGTGCGTCTCATCATTGAAAAAAGTTCCTCAGCTTCCACAATACAGTAATGTGACTAAAACTAAAACAATCTGGCTGTATTCTGCGAACAAACAAATGAAGCTGTAAAATGATGTACACTGACACACTGCTACAAACTGTAAATGGAGGACAATATTTTCCACATTCACTACAAATGCCTGAATTTGGAACGCAGTTATATGTGATACGTCTGAGGGAGAACCACGGTTTTAAATAGCAGGCCTGTAGTTTAGTGATACTATTCTTCACAGCCACCTCGTGTGAATAGCTTGACCGACACACTGCAACAAAATGTACATGGAAGCCAGAAATGGCTGATTTTGGAACGCAGTTATATGTGATACAACTGACAGAGAACCTCGGTTTTAAAAAGCGGGCCTGTAGTTTTTAATACTATTGTTCACAGTGACCTCGTGTGAGTAGCTTGACCAACACACTGCAACAAAATGGAAATGGAAGCCATAAATGGCTGATTTTGGAATGCAGTTATATGTGATATGTCTGACAGAGAACCACGGTTTTAAAAAGTGGGCCTGTAGTTTACTATTACTATTCTTCACAGCAACCTCATGTGAATAGCTTCACTGACACACTGCAACAAAATTGAAATGGAGGCCAATATTTTCCACGTTCACTTCAAATTTCTGGATTTTTATCGCTGTAATATGGAAAAGATCTGACTGCATTCTGCAGTGCTAACAAGCAAATGGAGCAGAAAAATTGTGTACTCTGGATTGCTTTTTAAGCAAATATCCAGGATTTAGATAAAAAAAAATTAGCCCTGGCCCCTGATACCTGGGGCTATGTCTACAAATATTTGTCACAGCAGGATCAGTCAGAAGTTGAACATGCAATGGACCCTCTTGTGTTGTATCATGCACTGCAGTCTGTCACATACCCTGCCTGCCTTGCTTTTTAAGCAAATAACCAGGATAAAGATAAAAAAAAATAGCCCTGGCCCCTGATATCTGGGGCTATGTCTACAAATATCTGTAAGAACAGCAGCAGCAGACAGAACGTTCAATGGACCCTCTTGCATAATATGCACTGCAGTCTGCCACATACACTGCCTGCTTAACTCCTGGTATCACCACTTATTGTATGCAGCTGGATTAGTCCTCAGAAGGACTGTTAGTTCAGATGGATATATATATATATATATATATATATATATATATATATATATATATGTTGTGGAATACCTATACTAACTATAACCAAGCAAACCTCTCCCTGACTCAGCAGCAGCTCTCCCTACTCAGCCTGTTTCCGGGGTAGACTGTGACAAGCATAGCGGAGCCAGGTCTTATATAGACCTGATGATGCTGTGCGGCCAGCCAGTCACAGTAATGCCCACAACTAACATTGTTACGGCATTACAGTGTGTGGCAAGCAATCCCCGCATGTTCATTGGCTCTCTAAAGAGCGCTAAACATGCAGGGCGGGGACTCGAGCTCCCACCCAAGCAACCAGGAAATAGTTGCCGAGCTTGACGAACACCGTGATGCTCGGGTGAGTACCAAGTAGTGGCGAGCATGTTCGCTCATCACTAATTGTTATTTTGTTGTGATGTATAGCCATGTTTATATTGTTGTATACGTTGATACTGTGTATTATGTGTTGATGCAATGGTGACTATTGAGTGGGATGTTTTCCGATTAATTTGGTGTACCTATACTGTGATTTTATTAATTCAATATATTGAATTTTGTTATGCGCATATATATTGTATGTATGCCACCATGCTTATTGTAATTCCTTGGTGCATGTCTGTACTGTTTATCCTATATATAATTTGCATATTCTCAGATCCCTGACTCACTTTTGAGTTGAGACTATATAGAGTTAAATATGTATCACCCTCACAGTGTGATGCGGATAGTCTCATGCTGCTGGTCTAGGACATGCATGCGTACCCATCATGGTCCTGTGCATCTTCCGGCTTACGGCATCTTCATGTGAGGACCTGCGTCAGGTCTTGTGTGCCCCACGTGATTCAGACGCTGCTCACCACATGATACTGACACCACGGGCGGCTCCGGTTACCTTGGCACTGCATGCGTCATTTCTGGCCCTTAGCTCCACACTATTGGTGGACGTTATCTTTAAAAATGTTGCACTACTCCCTGATGAAGGCTCCACCGAAACATGCGTTGGGGCAGACGTGTGCCCACTCAAGATACCTATTGCCCCTGGGGTCACAACCCATCAGGTATATGGTACTATTACTTACCTTACATTTGCCATCAGTTCATTTTAGGTACCAGTAGAAAGGTTATGCATTATAGTAAAGTATTTATAGTCACAGGCCATATGGGGTGTTGCAATATGATATAATTAGTGTACAAACTCATTCTAGTGTCCACAATTGTGTGTGGTATATAGGATACTCTGATCTTATCCTGCGTGGCCCGCACGTCCCTTTTTGTCACGTGCATGTTTCTTCCCTGTCATTATGTTTCACTTACCTGTAAATTTTTAATATTGTTTCAATAAAAATCTTTGTATTAAATAGCCACTCTATATTAGTTGGGATGTTTTCATCGTTCTTTTTTTGCCGTTGTTTCCAATTGTGACATTCTGTCACACATTAGCAAACAAAGATGCACAGACAGGTTCAGTCGTGCCTAGACTGTGTCCTTTCTCAGTCAGATATCCTGAGCTCTTATTCCATCGACTTCTAGGTCAGCAGATTGGACCAGTGGCAGGAACTGGTAAAGTTTGCTATGGGTGTACTGTCATGCCAAGCCTCCAGAGTACTGTCATAGAGGGTATTCAGTGTGCCCGGTAGCTTTTTCACACTCAAATAGACTAGGTAATCTTCCTCAAGCTCATAATGAATTAGTCAAGAACCAGCCAACTTTCATTCACTTATGGCTGATGCCAATGATTAAATCGGCCATACCATCTACCTGCCTGACTGTTGTCTGTCTTCTACACAGTACTGCTGCCACAAGTGTCGATATCTCACACTCAGCCGGACACCTACTCACTGTCCATCATGTTATCTTTATTGTAGTAATGTTACTGCGAGGGCTGATGTTGCTGATCCTACACCGACAGATATCTCCTTGCCTTGCTCCATCATAATTCTCTAACATGCAGCTTCTGCCACTGCACAACCACACCTTTCCTGGCTGCTGAATGTATTTTATAGTGCTGTACTGTACTGCTTTCAAGGCTACTGTTGCTGGTCCTACACTGCCAGATATCTCATGCCTGCCCATCATATTTTTCTACTATACAGCTTTTGCCACTGCTTCTGCACAGCTATGCCATCCACATATCTCCTGGATTCACACTCTGTTCCCAAGTGCTAAACAGTACTTTCATGCTTGTACTTTCTTGGGGGAATACAAGCATGAAACAGCTCCTAAAATAGGTCTAATGTTTTTAAAGGATTGTTGATAAGCCATTGCTTTTTTGACGTTGCAAACAGCTTCCTGCTCCCTAAAATACCAAACTTGTTTTGCATCCCAAGAGAGGGATATGTTTTTCACTCCTAGTTGAGTTCATTTTCAAAACAGGACAGCTGTTTTTGCTCCCTAAATACAGGATTATTTTGGATGGCTTGTGAAAAAGCTTTCACTCCTTCATTTAGCACAAAAAAGCTTTTGATACTTCCATGTGCAGTGAAATTGCAAAAAAAATGCAATTCCACAGTTGCTTTTTTGTTGTTTTTACCATGTTCACTGAATGCTAACACTGACCTACCATTATTATTCTACAGGTCATTACGAGTTCGTAGATACCAAACAAGTATAGGTTATTTTTTATTTAAGTGGTGAAAAAAAAATCCAAAGTTTGCTAAAAAAATAAATAAATAAAAATGGCGGCATTTTCAGGGACTCGTAGCGTCTCCATTTTTCGTGATCTGGGGCCGGGTGAGGGTTTATTTTTTGCGTGCCAAGCTGACGTTTTTATTGATACCATTTTGGCATAAATCCGATGTTTTGCCCGTTATAGCATTTTATTGCAATGTTGCGATGACCAAAAAAACGTAATTCTGGCGTTTAGAATTTTTTTCTCATTATGCTGTTTACCGATCGGATTAATTCTTTTTTATATTGATCGGGCGATTCTGAACGCGGCGATACCAAATATGTGTATGTGTATGCGGCGATACCAAATAAGTATATTTTATTTTGAATGGGGCGAAAGGGGGGTGATTTAAACTTTTAGATTTTTTTTTTTTTTTTGCATTTTTAAAACCATTTTTTTACACTTTCTGCATGCTTCAATAGTTTCCATAGGAGACTAGAGTCTGCAGTTCCCTGATTGTTTCTACTGCATACAGGCAAGGAGCAGATGGCCTGTATGCAGGAGAAATGCTCCTGTGCTATGAGCGCCAACCACTAGGTGGCAATCATAGCTAGCGAGACATGACAACCACAGGGGTCTGCTGCAGACCCCGGGTTGCCATGCCCACCCATCAGTGAACCGCGATCATGTGACGGGGTCACTGATGAGCGGGGCTAAGGCCGCACTTCTAGTGCGGTGCTGCTAAATGCCGCTGTCAGAGATTGACAGCGGCGTTTAACTGGTTAACAGCCACAGGTGGATCGCGATTCCACCAGCTGTTGCAGGCGCATGTCAGCTGTAAGAATCAGCTGATATGTACCTGGTTCAGTGCGGGCTCAGCGCCGGAGCCCGTGCTGAATCGGGGGTGGTGGCCTGGGGCGTACTAATACGCCCCAGGCTTTAAAGGGGTTAATAAGGCTGTCTATCAATAAATTCACTGGGTGTACAATAAATCTCCAAGCTAGAATCATATTGTGTAATAACTTAATTGATTCTTGTAAATTATATATTCAATTATGATAGGTGGAAAAAACTCCTGATAATTACACAGGTCTGCAAGGGTAAAATTGTTCGAAAAGTAAGAGGTGATTTTTATATACTTTCGATCGCTGAACTCAGTAAAAATATAGAACAAATTCCATCATGTTCAGTTTTTTCACAAATGCTGACTCCATAGGCTTTTTCTTGCACCACACTTTGACACCATTGCTTGACCTTTGGTGGACGAATTTAGTGTCAATAGATTGGTTAGAAATGAATGGACGCTGTGTTGCGATTGGCTGCTGTGGGCAGAGAAGATTTTCTTAACCCAGCTTCTAAAGAGTGTGGGGGTGTCCATAGCATCCAATCATAGCATATTTTTCATATATTTTACCTCAGCAGTAAAAGAAATTAAAACCGTGCTGTGATTCGTTGTTATGAGTAGTAAAGACAGATTTGTCTTTTAGTCACAGTTCATAACAGTGCGGTGGTGTCTATAGCAACCAATCAGAGCACAGCTTTCATTTTACCTCAGCAGTATAAGAACTGAAATCTGCACTGTGATTGGTTGCAATAGGGAGCACAGGCAGATTTTCTTTTAGACAGAGTTCATAAGAGTGTGGTGGTGTACTTGCCTCAATTCCTTTCAGCATTTGGTGATTGTGGTGGCTTAGGCTGCTGTTTCTAACAGCGTGCAAAGGCTACAATGGGGTGTGCCACACCACATTAAGCTTGGACTGATGACGCAGTTGGTGAAAGCTCTAATGAAAGAAGGAGAGACTTTTAAGTACCCATGTACCAAGTTTTAGAGTCTGCCCGAAGCAAAACTGAAGGAAAGCATTTTTGTGGAGCCGGATATTCGGAAATACATGAAGGACGACATGTTCGAAACAAAAATTAAAGCTCTTGAGAAAAGGGCTTGGGATTCTTTTAAAGAAGTCGTGAAGAACGGTAACAACACAGATCCAAAATTTAAGGCCATTGTGGAGAACATGCTAAACATTTAAAAGCCTTGGGTTGCCTGATGAGTTCCATATTTTACATTCCCATTTGGACAATTTTCCTGAAAACCTTGGTGCTGTTAGCGAAGAGCAAGGAGAAATATCTAATTTCATCAGGATATCAAGGAGACAAGGAGATGGGACGACGATACCAAGGTAGGTGGAACGAGAACATGATGGGGAACTACAGCTGGATGCTTCACAGAGAAGATCTGCAGACTTTCTATGAGAGAAAAGGCATGAAGAGAAAAGGAAAATACACAAGAATTAATTTTCAATAAAGCTGCAGAATGAATGTTAAGTACATTTTTATATATAACATTGTGTACATTTTTGGCTACAATAAAGATTTTTCTTGTCCGTCTCACTTGCACGTAAATTCACACGCATTTGGTGCAAAATCCATACATGATGGTTAAAAATAGAAGTGTTTTTTTTAAATCAGGACATAAGAAAACATAAGAATCAGTCATTGGATTTCAAAAAATTTTCATAGACAGAAATTTTGCATACCTGTGTTATCAGCCTACAAGGAATAAAGTAGTACGCTGACGAAGGCAGACACCGAAGCATGCATCAAGGTGGACACTTCCTAATGACAGGACACCACTTACTTCCTCCAGATACAGTCCGATAATACAGTACACTGCTCAAAAAAATAAAGAGAACACTCAAATAACACATCCTACATCTGAATGAATGAAATATTCTCATTGAATACTTTGTTCTGTACAAAGTTGAATGTACTGACAACAAAATCACACAAAAATCATCAATGGAAATCAAATTTATTAACCAATGGAGGCCTGGATTTGGAGTCACCCCCAACATTAAAGTGGAAAAACACACTACAGGCTGATGCAGCTTTGATGTAATGTCCTTAAAACAAGTCAAAATGAAGCTCATTATTGTCTGTAGCCTCAACGTGCCTGTATGACCTCCCTACAACGCCTGGGCATGCTCCTGATGAGGTTGCGCATGGTCTCCTATGGGATCTCCTTCCAGACCTGGACTAAAGCATCCGCCAACTCCTGGACAGTCTGTGGTGCAACGTGACATTGGTGGATGGAGCGAAACTTGATGTCCCAGATGTGCTCAATCGGATTCAGGTCTGGGGAACGGATGGACCAGTCCATAGCTTCAACGCCTTCATCTTGCAGGAACTGCTGACACACTCCAGCCACATGAGATCTGGCATTGTCCTGCATTAGGAAGAACTCAGGGCCAACCGCACCAGCATATGGTCTCACAAAGGGTCTGAGGATCTCATCTCGGTACCTAATGGCACTCAGGCTACCTCTGGTGAGCACATGGAGGGCTGTGCGGCCCTCCAAAGAAATGCCACCCCACACCATTACTGACCCACTACCAAACCGGTCATGCTGAAGGATGTTGCAGGCAGCAGATCGCTCTCCACGGCGTCTCTAGACTCTGTCACGTCTGTCACATGTGCTCAGTGTGAACCTGCTTTCATCTGTGAAGAGCACAGGGCACCAGTGGCGACTTTGCCAATCCTGGTGTTCTGTGGCAAATGCCAAGCGTCCTGCATGGTGTTGGGCTGTGAGCACAACCCCCATCTGTGGACGTCGGGCCCTCATACCACCCTCATGGAGTCGGTTTCTAACCGTTTGTGCAGACAATGCACATTTGTGGCCTGCTGGAGGTCATTTTGCAGGGCTCTGGCAGTGCTCCTCCTGTTCCTCCTTGCACAAAGGCGGAGGTAGCGGTCCTGCTGCTGGGTTGTTGCCCTCCTACTGCCCCCTCCACGTCTCCTGGTGTACTGGCCTGTCTCCTGGTAGCGCTTCCAGCCTCTGGACACTACGCTGACAGACACAGCAAACCTTCTTGCCAAAGCTCACATTGTTGTGCCATCCTGGATGAGCTGCACTACCTGAGCAATTTTTGCGGGTTGTAGAGTCCGTCTCATGTTACCACGAGTGTGCAAGCACAACCAACATTCAAAGGTGACCAAAACATCAGCCAGAAAGCATTAGTACTGAGATGTGGTCTGTGGTCCCCACCTGCAGAACCACTCCTTTATTGAAAGTTTCTTGATAATTGCCAATAATTTCCATCTATGGTCTATTCCATTTGCACAACAGCATGTGAAATTGATTGTCAATCAGTGTTGCTTCCTAAGTGGACAGTTTGATTTTACAGAAGTTTGATCTACTTGGAGTTATATTCTGTTGTTTAAGTGTTCCCTTTATTTTTTTGAGCAGTGTATAATATATTTTATACATATAGTACCTCTGGCATAATTAAATGACTACCATATAGCCATCATCGCTTTCCATCCTGACATTGAGGAACCTGCACTTTACTGACCAGTTTAAGTCACTCACAGCTACACATCTACACTGATATTATTGATCTTATATAGCTTTATCCTTTGGCTAATATAACTGGTGCTGATATTTATGCTTTGTTATAAATATATATTGTTCTATATCCATTGCACTTGCTTAGGGTAATTACTAGTGTTGAGCGAGCACTAAAATGCTCGGGTGCTCGAAGCTCGGGCCGAGCTCGCCGTGATACTCGGGTGCTCGACCCGAGCAACGAGCCCAATGTTAGTCTATGGGAGACTCGAGCATTTTTGCGGTGGCACCCCCGGCAGTCTTTTAAAAGCCTAACAAGTGCCCAAAACGATAGTGACAGTGCTCAAATGACATGGGGACAGCATGGGGATCACCCCAGGAAGCATTTCCGACCCCCAGGTCACTGCTGTCAACAACGTGGTCAGAGGTATTAAGCCACTTTTACAGGCTCACAATAAAACGTTCAAAAACGAAAGTGAAACTGTTTTCCTGTGAAATATGTTAAGGAACATCCTTTCCAGGGTAAAGACTTGTGTATAAGTTAAAATAAATGACCAAAAACAAAAATACTCCTCCACACCTTCGGCTATGTTCACAAGTAGCATTTTTTATGCGTTTTTGCACTTTTGTATTGCTTTCAACTATGACAAATGCATTCACCGTGAAATGTCATTTTAACATTTTACAACCTTATCTGGCCATGTGCTATGTGACACATGCATAAAGTGCTGAAAAGACAAGGGAACAGCATGGGGAAGACCCCTGGAAGCATCTCTGACTCCCAGGTCACTGTCTAAAACTGTGCCCATCATAAGTAATCCTTAACGCATCAGAAGAAGCAGACTTGCAACTATCCCCATGCAATTTCTAGTCCCAGGGCAGTGTTCAATTGTACCTCCCCCATTCCTTACAATACAAGCTCAAGTATGCAGCCTGCCACCCACCCATCCCCAGGCTGCAATACCATACTGCTTGCTTGCTTGAACTTGAAATTGGGCCTTTTAGGCATGTGGAGGCGGAATCTGGCCACCACGTCATGGCTGTGTTGGCGGCCTGGAATCCATACTCAGTCCCCAGCCGCCCGGCGGCCGGGTGTCCATACTCGGTCCCCAGCCGCTCCACGGCCGGGTGTCCACACACGGTCCCCAGCCGCCTGGGGGCAGCCGGGTGTCCATAAACGGTCCCCAGCCGCCCCTATTTCTCCTTGGAACATCCCCCCACACACTTTTCTTAGCCCGGCCTGCTTTAGGCAGCATTGGACGAGTCCACCAGAGAACCAGACTCCTCCGGTGGGCCCTGACTTCTCCATCGGTGGAGTTGAGAGTGCCAAGGTGAGGAGCATGATCATGATTACAGAAGTTAGCATCTGCTATGTTTTCTTTTAATGCAAGTGTAAGTGTGCAGCCTGACACCCACCCACCCCCAGACTGCAATTCCATACTGCTAGTTTGCACTTGAAATGGGGCCTTTTAGTTTGGAGGAGGCCGAAGCTGGCCACTACCTCATGGCTGATTTGGCAGCGAGGTATCAATACTCAGTCCCCAGCCGCCCATATTTGTTCTGGTGTGCCTTATACATAAGATTAAGCGCGTATACCTAAACATTACCTGTGCCCTCCCCAGTGCATTTAGTGGGAAGGAGAGCCTATTCCACTGTAGTGTGTGCATGCCAAACCCCTGTTCATGGTACATGCGAAGATGCCTACCACCTTGCACCTGTCGTTGCAGACTTGCAACTATCCCCATTCAAGTCCTTGTCCCAAGGCAGTGTTTAATTGTACCTCTTCCATTCCTTACAATGCAAGCACAAGTATGCAGCCTGCCACCCACCCACCCCCAGGCTGCAATACCATACTGCTTGCTTGCTTGCACTTTAAATTGGGCCTTTTAGGCATGTGGAGGTGGAATCTGGCCACCGCGCCATGGCTGTGTTGGCGGCCTGGTATCCATACTCAGTCCCCAGCCGCCTGGTGGCCAGGTGTCCCCGCTTGCTCCCCAGCCTCCAGGGGGTGGCCGGGTGTCAATACTCGGTCCCCAGCCACCCCTATTTGTCCCGGTAACCTTTCCCACACTTTTCTTAGCCTGGCCTGCTTTAGGGCTGCATTGGCCGAGCCCACCGGACTATCAGACTCCTCCGGTGGGCCCTGGCTTCTCCATCAGGGGAGTTGAGAGTGCCAAGGTGAGGAGCATGATGAGGATGATAGAAGTTAGCATCTGCTTTGTTTTGTTGTAATGCAAGCGCATGTATGTAGTAGCGGCTAGGCCTGAGGTGGTCATATCCTACCTCCTCCGAGGATTGCTGGATGTTTTCCTGCTACTATCCAAGTTCTATGACTCCCGTTAAAACAAAGCTTCAGGTGATAAATGATGGATGAGGTAGTGGCAAAAGAGAAAGAGCAGGAGGAACAGGGACCATTCACATCAATATCAGGCCAGTCAACCAGATATGTCTTGTAGGATTTGTTTCTGTAACAAAAGGAGCGGTTCGGCTACACAGTTATAGGGCATACAGTGAGTGCAATGCCTACCAAAAATTTCGAGCCACTTCAATGCCCCTTGGAAATGACATGGAGGTCAGAGGGCATTAACTAAACCTTTTTTTCCATTTATAGCAACTGGGTCTCCCGTGCACTGTTGGCCTAAGCAGTGAATGGAAGGCTTTCCAAAAATTATGAGGAACTGCAATGCCCCTTACAAGAGCCATGTGTGGCACCCCAGGGGTCTGGTCACCACAGTAATAGAGATATTACATCGGAGAGCAAGTGGGAGGTTTCCTGGTCAGGATCCCTTAAACATGCAACATCCTCCTGCCCCAATCCTGGGAGGGGAGAATTCTGCCCTTATAAACTGGATCTGGGGCGGGGTTGAGTGAGTCAGAGAACAGTCAGAGTCAGAGTGAGAGCAAGGGAAAGTAACAGCAAGGAGCTCTGTAGGAGCTAGGAGCTAAAGACCAGGGGCTGGAAGCTGAGCAGAGCTCGCCCTGGCAGAAGACTATAGGAACCGGACAAAGGAGTCCGAAGCTGTGAGGACTTATATATCCAGCAGCAGAAACCAGCCGGCAGGGGATTTCAGGTCCTCTGGCCATAGAAGCCCGGAGGCTCAGTCACAAGCAAGGGACCAGCACCGCCGTCGTGGAGCGGAGGCTAACAGAAGGCCCCAAGTCACCAGCCATACGGGTGAGCACTACACGGTACACTCAGGGACGTGGGCTACTTCTACCCGCTTACAGCAAGGTAGCCAGGAAGAGTGCAGACAGACGGGGAGGCCTACAACTCCACCAGGCCAGGGGAACTCCTGCTTGCTCACAGACTGACCAGGCCTCTTATGCTAGCCAGTACTCCCGGGAGGGTCTACCTTATAATCATCAGTAAAGACCCTGAACTGCACTGCAAAGACTCTGAGTCATTCCTGCTGCGCTCGTGCACCATCACCCCCATCATCCACACTCACTGCCCTGAGGTTATACTACTCCCGAGGGGAGTTATCCCATTCTATGCTGCGCACACAACACCAGCCTCAGCGGTCTGCCTCGCAGCGGTGGTACTCCCTGACCGCAATCCACGGGTGGCGCAGTCGAACAATTAACCTCAAAACCTAAGAAAGACTGCCACTGGTTTGACCAGCCTGAGCCACGGGACCGGGTCACCACCACGGAGACTACAGACCCCAGAGACCCGGCACTGGGTTTCCCACACACGTGTACACACGGCCCAGGGGGCGCATCACATGCAGTACAGCATATTACAAACAAAAGTCCCATTATTGGGGAGTGGGTGTCCCATAGTATTTGCTTATGCTTTCCCAGCAAAAGCTGCCATAAATTAGGACGGAGCAACTTGAAATGCCCCTTACAAGAGCCATGCAGTACAGCATATTACAAACATAAGTCCCATTATTGGGGAGTGGGTGTCCCATAGTATTTGCTTATGCGTTCCAAGCAAAAGCTGCCAAAAATTAGGATGGAGCAACTTGCAATGCCCCTTACAAGAGCCATGCAGTACAGCATATTACAAACATAAGTCCCATTATTGGGGAGTGGGTGTCCCATAGTATTTGCTTATGCTTTCCCAGCAAAAGCTGCAAAAAATTAGGACGGAGCAACTTGCAATGCCCCTTACAAGAGCCATGAAGTACAGCATATTACAAACATAAGTCCCATTATTGGGGAGTGGGTGTCCCATAGTATTTGCTTATGCTTTCCAAGCAAAAGCTGCCAAAAATTAGGACGGAGCAACTTCAATGCCCCTTACAAGAGCCATGCAGTACAGCATATTACAAACATAAGTCCCATTATTGGGGAGTGGGTGTCCCATAGTATTTGCTTATGCTTTCCCAGCAAAAGCTGCCAAAAATTAGGACGGAGCAACTTGCAATACCCCTTACAAGAGCCATGCAGTACAGCATATTACAAACATAAGTCTCATTATTGGGGAGTGGGTGTCACATAGTATTTGCTTATGCTTTCCCAGCAAAAGCTGCCAAAAATTAGGACGGAGCAACTTGCAATGCCCCTTGCAAAGCCATGCAGTACAGCATATTACAAACATAAGTCCCATTATTGGGGAGTGGGTGTCCCATAGTATTTGCTTATGCTTTCCAAGCAAAATCTGCCAAAAATTAGGACGGAGCAACTTGCAATGCCCCTTACAAGAGCCATGCAGTACAGCATATTACAAACATAAGACCCATTATTGGGGAGTGGGTGTCCCATAGTATTTGCTTATGCTTTCCCAGCAAAAGCTGCCAAAAATTAGGACGAAGCAACTTGCAATGCCCCTTACAAGAGCCATGCAGTACAGCATATTACAAACATAAGTCCCATTATTGGGGAGTGGGTGTCCCATAGTATTTGCTTATGCTTTCCCAGCAAAAGCTGCCAAAAATTAGGACGGAGCAACTTGCAATGCCCCTTACAAGAGCCATGCAGTACAGCATATTACAAACATAAGTCCCATTATTGAGGAGTGGATGTCCCATCGTATTTGCTTATGCTTTCCCAGCAAAAGCTGCCAAAAATTAGGACGGAGCAACTTGCAATGCCCCTTACAAGAGCCATGCAGTAAAGCATATTACAAACATAAGTCCCATTATTGGGGAGTGGATGTCCCATTGTATTTGCTTATGCTTTCCAAGCAAAAGCTGCCAAAAATTAGGACGGAGCAACTTGCAATGCCCCTTACAAGAGCCATGCAGTACAGCATATTACAAACATAAGTCCCATTATTGGGGACTGGGTGTCCCATAGTATTTGCTTATGCTTTCCCAGCAAAAGCTGGCAAAAATTAGGACAGAGCAACTTGCAATGCCCCTTACAAGAGCCATGCAGTACAGCATATTACAAACATAAGTCCCATTATTGGGGAGTGGGTGTCCCATAGTATTTCCTTATGCTTTCCCAGCAAAAGCTGCCAAAAATTAGGACAGAGCAACTTGCAATGCCCCTTACAAGAGCCATGCAGTACAGCATATTACAAACATAAGTCCCATTATTGGGGAGTGGGTGTCCCATAGTATTTGCTAATGCTTTCCCAGCAAAAGCTGCCAAAAATTAGGACGGAGCAACTTGCAATGCCCCTTACAAGAGCCATGCAGTACAGCATATTACAAACATAAGTCCCATTATTGGGGAGTGGGTGTCCCATAGTATTTGCTTATGCTTTCCCAGCAAAAGCTGCCAAAAATTAGGACGGAGCAACTTGAAATGCCCCTTACAAGAGCCATGCAGTACAGTATATTACAAACATAAGTCCCATTATTGGGGAGTGGGTGTCCCATAGTATTTGCTTATGCTTTCCCAGAAAAAGCTGCCAAAATTAGGACGGAGCAACTTGCAATGCCCCTTACAAGAGCCATGCAGTACAGCATATTACAAACATAAGTCGCATTATTGAGGAGTGGGTGTCCCATCGTATTTGCTTATGCTTTCCCAGCAAAAGCTGCCAAAAATTAGGACGGAGCAACTTGCAATGCCCCTTACAAGAGCCATGCAGTACAGCATATTACAAACATAAGTTTCATTATTGGGGAGTGGATGTCCCATTGTATTTGCTTATGCTTTCCCAGCAAAAGCTGCCAAAAATTAGGACGGAGCAACTTGCAATGCCACTTACAAGAGCCATGCAGTACAGCATATTACAAACATAAGTCCCATTATTGGGGAGTGGGTGTCCCATAGTATTTGCTTATGCTTTCCCAGCAAAAGCTGCCAAAAATTAGGACGGAGAAACTTGCAATGCCCCTTACAAAAGCCATGCAGTACAGCATATTACAAACATAAGTCCCATTATTGGGGAGTGGGTGTCCCATAGTATTTGCTTATGCTTTCCAAGCAAAAGCTGCCAAAAATTAGGACGGAGCAACTTGCAATGCCCCTTACAAGAGCCATGCAGTACAGCATATTACAAACATAAGTCCCATTATTGGGGAGTGGGTGTCCCATAGTATTTGCTTATGCTTTCCCAGCAAAAGCTGCCAAAAATTAGGACAGAGCAACTTGCAATGCCCCTTACAAGAGCCATGAAGTACAGCATATTACAAACATTAGTCCCATTATTGGGGAGTGGGTGTCCCATAGTATTTGCTTATGCTTTCCCAGCAAAAGCTGCCAAAAATTAGGACAGAGCAACTTGCAATGCCCCTTACAAGAGCCATGCAGTACAGCATATTACAAACATAAGTCCCATTATTGGGGAGTGGGTGTCCCATAGTATTTGCTTATGCTTTCCCAGCAAAAGCTGCCAAAAATTAGGACGGAGCAACTTGCAATGCCCCTTACAAGAGCCATGCAGTACAGCATATTACAACCATAAGTCCCATTATTGGGGAGTGGGTGTCCCATAGTATTTGCTTATGCTTTCCCAGCAAAAGCTGCCAAAAATTAGGACGGAGCATCTTGAAATGCCCCTTACAAGAGCCATGCAGTACAGTACATTACAAACATAAGTCCCATTATTGGGGAGTGGGTGTCCCATAGTATTTGCTTATGCTTTCCCAGAAAAAGCTGCCAAAATTAGGACGGAGCAACTTGCAATGCCCCTTACAAGAGCCATGCAGTACAGCATATTACAAACATAAGTCCCATTATTGGGGAGTGGGTGTCCCATAGCATTTGCTTATGCTTTCCAAGCAAAAGCTGCCAAAAATTAGGACGGAGCAACTTGCAATGCACCTTACAAGAGCCATGCAGTACAGCATATTACAAACATAAGACCCATTATTGGGGAGTGGGTGTCCCATAGTATTTGCTTATGCTTTCCCAGCAAAAGCTGCAAAAAATTAGGACGGAGCAACTTGCAATGCCCCTTACAAGAGCCATGCAGTACAGCATATTACAAACATAAGTCCCATTATTGGGGAGTGGGTGTCCCATAGTATTTGCTTATGCTTTCCCAGCAAAAGCTGCCAAAAATTAGGACGGAGCAACTTGCAATGCCCCTTACAAGAGCCATGCAGTACAGCATATTACAAACATAAGTCCCATTATTGGGGAGTGGGTGTCCCATCGTATTTGCTTATACTTTCCCAGCAAAAGCTGCCAAAAATTAGGACGGAGCAACTTGCAATGCCCCTTACAAGAGCCATGCAGTACAGCATATTACAAACATAAGTCCCATTATTGGGGAGTGGGTGTCCAAAAGTATTTGCTTATGCTTTCCAAGCAAAAGTTGCCAAAAATTTGGACGGAGCAACTTGCAATGCCCCTTACAAGAGCCATGCAGTACAGCATATTACAAACATAAGTCCCATTATTGGGGAGTGGGTGTCCCATAGTATTTGCTTATGCTTTCCCAGCAAAAGCTGCCAAAAATTAGCACGGAGCAACTTGCAATGCCCCTTACAAGAGCCATGCAGTACAGCATATTACAAACATAAGTCCCATTATTGAGGAGTGGGTGTCCCATCGTATTTGCTTATGCTTTCCCAGCAAAAGCTGCCAAAAATTAGGACGGAGCAACTTGCAATGCCCCTTACAAGAGCCATGCAGTACAGCATATTACAAACATAAGTCCCATTATTGGGGAGTGGATGTCCCATTGTATTTGCTTATGCTTTCCCAGCAAAAGCTGCCAAAAATTAGGACGGAGCAACTTGCAATGCCACTTACAAGAGCCATGCAGTACAGCATATTACAAACATAAGTCCCATTATTGGGGAGTGGGTGTCCCATAGTATTTGCTTATGCTTTCCCAGCAAAAGCTGCCAAAAATTAGGACGGAGAAACTTGCAATGCCCCTTACAAAAGCCATGCAGTACAGCATATTACAAACATAAGTCCCATTATTGGGGAGTAGGTGTCCCATAGTATTTGCTTATGCTTTCCATGCAAAAGCTGCCAAAAATTAGGACGGAGCAACTTGCAATGCCCCTTACAAGAGCCATGCAGTACAGCATATTACAAACATAAGTCCCATTATTGGGGAGTGGGTGTCCCATAGTATTTGCTTATGCTTTCCCAGCAAAAGCTGCCAAAAATTAGGACAGAGCAACTTGCAATGCCCCTTACAAGAGCCATGCAGTACAGCATATTACAAACATAAGTCCCATTATTGGGGAGTGGGTGTCCCATAGTATTTGCTTATGCTTTCCCAGCAAAAGCTGCCAAAAATTAGGACAGAGCAACTTGCAATGCCCCTTACAAGAGCCATGCAGTACAGCATATTACAAACATAAGTCCCATTATTGGGGAGTGGGTGTCCCATAGTATTTGCTTATGCTTTCCCAGCAAAAGCTGCCAAAAATTAGGACGGAGCAACTTGCAATGCCCCTTACAAGAGCCATGCAGTACAGCATATTACAACCATAAGTCCCATTATTGGGGAGAGGGTGTCCCATAGTATTTGCTTATGCTTTCCCAGCAAAAGCTGCCAAAAATTAGGACGGAGCATCTTGAAATGCCCCTTACAAGAGCCATGCAGTACAGTATATTACAAACATAAGTCCCATTATTGGGGAGTGGGTGTCCCATAGTATTTGCTTATGCTTTCCCAGAAAAAGCTGCCAAAATTAGGACGGAGCAACTTGCAATGCCCCTTACAAGAGCCATGCAGTACAGCATATTACAAACATAAGTCCCATTATTGGGGAGTGGGTGTCCCCTAGTATTTGCTTATGCTTTCCAAGCAAAAGCTGCCAAAAATTAGGACGGAGCAACTTGCAATGCACCTTACAAGAGCCATGCAGTACAGCATATTACAAACATAAGACCCATTATTGGGGAGTGGGTGTCCCATAGTATTTGCTTATGCTTTCCCAGCAAAAGCTGCCAAAAATTAGGACGGAGCAACTTGCAATGCCCCTTACAAGAGCCATGCAGTACAGCATATTACAAACATAAGTCCCATTATTGGGGAGTGGGTGTCCCATAGTATTTGCTTATGCTTTCCCAGCAAAAGCTGCCAAAAATTAGGACGGAGCAACTTGCAATGCCCCTTACAAGAGCCATGCAGTACAGCATATTACAAACATAAGTCCCATTATTGGGGAGTGGATGTCCCATTGTATTTGCTTATGCTTTCCCAGCAAAAGCTGCCAAAAATTAGGACGGAGCAACTTGCAATGCCACTTACAAGAGCCATGCAGTACAGCATATTACAAACATAAGTCCCATTATTGGGGAGTGGGTGTCCCATAGTATTTGCTTATGCTTTCCCAGCAAAAGCTGCCAAAAATTAGGACGGAGAAACTTGCAATGCCCCTTACAAAAGCCATGCAGTACAGCATATTACAAACATAAGTCCCATTATTGGGGAGTGGGTGTCGCATAGTATTTGCTTATGCTTTCCAAGCAAAAGCTGCCAAAAATTAGGACGGAGCAACTTGCAATGCCCCTTACAAGAGCCATGCAGTACAGCATATTACAAACATAAGTCCCATTATTGGGGAGTGGGTGTCCCATAGTATTTGCTTATGCTTTCCCAGCAAAAGCTGCCAAAAATTAGGACAGAGCAACTTGCAATGCCCCTTACAAGAGCCATGCAGTACAGCATATTACAAACATAAGTCCCATTATTGGGGAGTGGGTGTCCCATAGTATTTGCTTATGCTTTCCCAGCAAAAGCTGCCAAAAATTAGGACAGAGCAACTTGCAATGCCCCTTACAAGAGCCATGCAGTACAGCATATTACAAACATAAGTCCCATTATTGGGGAGAGGGTGTCCCATAGTATTTGCTTATGCTTTCCCAGCAAAAGCTGCCAAAAATTAGGACGGAGCAACTTGCAATGCCCCTTACAAGAGCCATGCAGTACAGCATATTACAACCATAAGTCCCATTATTGGGGAGTGGGTGTCCCATAGTATTTGCTTATGCTTTCCCAGCAAAAGCTGCCAAAAATTAGGACGGAGCATCTTGAAATGCCCCTTACAAGAGCCATGCAGTACAGTATATTACAAACATAAGTCCCATTATTGGGGAGTGGGTGTCCCATAGTATTTGCTTATGCTTTCCCAGAAAAAGCTGCCAAAATTAGGACGGAGCAACTTGCAATGCCCCTTACAAGAGCCATGCAGTACAGCATATTACAAACATAAGTCCCATTATTGGGGAGTGGGTGTCCCATAGTATTTGCTTATGCTTTCCAAGCAAAAGCTGCCAAAAATTAGGACGGAGCAACTTGCAATGCACCTTACAAGAGCCATGCAGTACAGCATATTACAAACATAAGACCCATTATTGGGGAGTGGGTGTCCCATAGTATTTGCTTATGCTTTCCCAGCAAAAGCTGCAAAAAATTAGGACGGAGCAACTTGCAATGCCCCTTACAAGAGCCATGCAGTACAGCATATTACAAACATAAGTCCCATTATTGGGGAGTGGGTGTCCCATAGTATTTGCTTATGCTTTCCCAGCAAAAGCTGCCAAAAATTAGGACGGAGCAACTTGCAATGCCCCTTACAAGAGCCATGCAGTACAGCATATTACAAACATAAGTCCCATTATTGGGGAGTGGGTGTCCCATCGTATTTGCTTATACTTTCCCAGCAAAAGCTGCCAAAAATTAGGACGGAGCAGCTTGCAATGCCCCTTACAAGAGCCATGCAGTACAGCATATTACAAACATAAGTCCCATTATTGGGGAGTGGGTGTCCCATAGTATTTGCTTATGCTTTCCCAGCAAAAGCTGCCAAAAATTAGGACGGAGCAACTTGCAATGCCCCTTACAAGAGCCATGCAGTACAGCATATTACAAACATAAGTCCCATTATTGGGGAGTGGATGTCCCATTGTATTTGCTTATGCTTTCCCAGCAAAAGCTGCCAAAAATTAGGACGGAGCAACTTGCAATGCCACTTACAAGAGCCATGCAGTACAGCATATTACAAACATAAGTCCCATTATTGGGGAGTGGGTGTCCCATAGTATTTGCTTATGCTTTCCCAGCAAAAGCTGCCAAAAATTAGGACGGAGCAACTTGCAATGCCCCTTACAAGAGCCATGCAGTACAGCATATTACAAACATAAGTCCCATTATTGGGGAGTGGGTGTCCCATAGTATTTGCTTATGCTTTCCCAGCAAAAGCTGCCAAAAATTAGGACAGAGCAACTTGCAATGCCCCTTACAAGAGCCATGCAGTACAGCATATTACAAACATAAGTCCCATTATTGGGGAGTGGGTGTCCCATAGTATTTGCTTATGCTTTCCCAGCAAAAGCTGCCAAAAATTAGGACAGAGCAACTTGCAATGCCCCTTACAAGAGCCATGCAGTACAGCATATTACAAACATAAGTCCCATTATTGGGGAGTGGGTGTCCCATAGTATTTGCTTATGCTTTCCCAGCAAAAGCTGCCAAAAATTAGGACGGAGCATCTTGAAATGCCCCTTACAAGAGCCATGCAGTACAGTATATTACAAACATAAGTCCCATTATTGGGGAGTGGGTGTCCCATAGTATTTGCTTATGCTTTCCCAGAAAAAGCTGCCAAAATTAGGACGGAGCAACTTGCAATGCCCCTTACAAGAGCCATGCAGTACAGCATATTACAAACATAAGTCCCATTATTGGGGAGTGGGTGTCCCATAGTATTTGCTTATGCTTTCCAAGCAAAAGCTGCCAAAAATTAGGACGGAGCAACTTGCAATGCACCTTACAAGAGCCATGCAGTACAGCATATTACAAACATAAGACCCATTATTGGGGAGTGGGTGTCCCATAGTATTTGCTTATGCTTTCCCAGCAAAAGCTGCAAAAAATTAGGACGGAGCAACTTGCAATGCCCCTTACAAGAGCCATGCAGTACAGCATATTACAAACATAAGTCCCATTATTGGGGAGTGGGTGTCCCATAGTATTTGCTTATGCTTTCCCAGCAAAAGCTGCCAAAAATTAGGACGGAGCAACTTGCAATGCCCCTTACAAGAGCCATGCAGTACAGCATATTACAAACATAAGTCCCATTATTGGGGAGTGGGTGTCCCATCGTATTTGCTTATACTTTCCCAGCAAAAGCTGCCAAAAATTAGGACGGAGCAACTTGCAATGCCCCTTACAAGAGCTATGCAGTACAGCATATTACAAACATAAGTCCCATTATTGGGGAGTGGGTGTCCAAAAGTATTTGCTTATGCTTTCCAAGCAAAAGTTGCCAAAAATTTGGACGGAGCAACTTGCAATGCCCCTTACAAGAGCCATGCAGTACAGCATATTACAAACATAAGTCCCATTATTGGGGAGTGGGTGTCCCATAGTATTTGCTTATGCTTTCCCAGCAAAAGCTGCCAAAAATTAGGACGGAGCAACTTGCAATGCACCTTACAAGGGCCATGCAGTACAGCATATTACAAACATAAGTCCCATTATTGGGGAGTGGGTGTCCCATAGTATTTGCTTATGCTTTCCCAGCAAAAGCTGCCAAAAATTAGGACGGAGCAACTTGCAATGCCCCTTACAAGAGCCATGCAGTACAGCATATTACAAACATAAGTCCCATTATTGGGGAGTGGGTGTCCCATAGTATTTGCTTATGCTTTCCCAGCAAAAGCTGCCAAAAATTAGGACGGAGCAACTTGCAATGCCCCTTACAAGAGCCATGCAGTACAGCATATTACAAACATAAGTCCCATTATTGAGGAGTGGGTGTCCCATCGTATTTACTTATGCTTTCCCAGCAAAAGCTGCCAAAAATTAGGACGGAGCAACTTGCAATGCCCCTTACAAGAGCCATGCAGTACAGCATATTACAAACATAAGTCCCATTATTGGGGAGTGGGTGTCCCATAGTATTTGCTTATGCTTTCCCAGCAAAAGCTGCCAAAAATTAGGACGGAGAAACTTGCAATGCCCCTTACAAAAGCCATGCAGTACAGCATATTACAAACATAAGTCCCATTATTGGGGAGTGGGTGTCCCATAGTATTTGCTTATGCTTTCCAAGCAAAAGCTGCCAAAAATTAGGACGGAGCAACTTGCAATGCCCCTTACAAGAGCCATGCAGTACAGCATATTACAAACATAAGTCCCATTATTGGGGACTGGGTGTCCCATAGTATTTGCTTATGCTTTCCCAGCAAAAGCTGCCAAATTTAGGACAGAGCAACTTGCAATGCCCCTTACAAGAGCCATGCAGTACAGCATATTACAAACATAAGTCCCATTATTGGGGAGTGGGTGTCCCATAGTATTTCCTTATGCTTTCCCAGCAAAAGCTGCCAAAAATTAGGACAGAGCAACTTGCAATGCCCCTTACAAGAGCCATGCAGTACAGCATATTACAAACATAAGTCCCATTATTGGGGAGTGGGTGTCCCATAGTATTTGCTTATGCTTTCCCAGCAAAAGCTGCCAAAAATTAGGACGGAGCAACTTGCAATGCCCCTTACAAGAGCCATGCAGTACAGCATATTACAAACATAAGTCCCATTATTGGGGAGTGGGTGTCCCATAGTATTTGCTTATGCTTTCCCAGCAAAAGCTGCCAAAAATTAGGACGGAGCAACTTGAAATGCCCCTTACAAGAGCCATGCAGTACAGTATATTACAAACATAAGTCCCATTATTGGGGAGTGGGTGTCCCATAGTATTTGCTTATGCTTTCCCAGAAAATGCTGCCAAAATTAGGACGGAGCAACTTGCAATGCCCCTTACAATAGCCATGCAGTACAGCATATTACAAACATAAGTCCCATTATTGGGGAGTGGGTGTCCCATAATATTTGCTTATGCTTTCCAAGCAAAAGCTGCCAAAAATTAGGACGGAGCAACTTGCAATGCCCCTTATAAGAGCCATGCAGTACAGCATATTACAAACATAAGTCCCATTATTGGGGAGTGGGTGTGCCATAGTATTTGCTTATGCTTTCCCAGCAAAAGCTGCCAAAAATTAGGACAGAGCAACTTGCAATGCCCCTTACAAGAGCCATGCAGTACAGCATATTACAAACATAAGTCCCATTATTGGGGAGTGGGTGTCCCATAGTATTTCCTTATGCTTTCCCAGCAAAAGCTGCCAAAAATTAGGACAGAGCAACTTGCAATGCCCCTTACAAGAGCCATGCAGTACAGCATATTACAAACATAAGTCCCATTATTGGGGAGTGGGTGTCCCATAGTATTTGCTTATGCTTTCCCAGCAAAAGCTGCCAAAAATTAGGACGGAGCAACTTGCAATGCACCTTACAAGAGCCATGCAGTACAGCATATTACAAACATAAGACCCATTATTGGGGAGTGGGTGTCCCATAGTATTTGCTTATGCTTTCCCAGCAAAAGCTGCAAAAAATTAGGACGGAGCAACTTGCAATGCCCCTTACAAGAGCCATGCAGTACAGCATATTACAAACATAAGTCCCATTATTGGGGAGTGGGTGTCCCATAGTATTTGCTTATGCTTTCCCAGCAAAAGCTGCCAAAAATTAGGACGGAGCAACTTGCAATGCCCCTTACAAGAGCCATGCAGTACAGCATATTACAAACATAAGTCCCATTATTGGGGAGTGGGTGTCCCATCGTATTTGCTTATACTTTCCCAGCAAAAGCTGCCAAAAATTAGGACGGAGCAACTTGCAATGCCCCTTACAAGAGCTATGCAGTACAGCATATTACAAACATAAGTCCCATTATTGGGGAGTGGGTGTCCAAAAGTATTTGCTTATGCTTTCCAAGCAAAAGTTGCCAAAAATTTGGACGGAGCAACTTGCAATGCCCCTTACAAGAGCCATGCAGTACAGCATATTACAAACATAAGTCCCATTATTGGGGAGTGGGTGTCCCATAGTATTTGCTTATGCTTTCCCAGCAAAAGCTGCCAAAAATTAGGACGGAGCAACTTGCAATGCACCTTACAAGGGCCATGCAGTACAGCATATTACAAACATAAGTCCCATTATTGGGGAGTGGGTGTCCCATAGTATTTGCTTATGCTTTCCCAGCAAAAGCTGCCAAAAATTAGGACGGAGCAACTTGCAATGCCCCTTACAAGAGCCATGCAGTACAGCATATTACAAACATAAGTCCCATTATTGGGGAGTGGGTGTCCCATAGTATTTGCTTATGCTTTCCCAGCAAAAGCTGCCAAAAATTAGGACGGAGCAACTTGCAATGCCCCTTACAAGAGCCATGCAGTACAGCATATTACAAACATAAGTCCCATTATTGATGAGTGGGTGTCCCATCGTATTTACTTATGCTTTCCCAGCAAAAGCTGCCAAAAATTAGGACGGAGCAACTTGCAATGCCCCTTACAAGAGCCATGCAGTACAGCATATTACAAACATAAGTCCCATTATTGGGGAGTGGGTGTCCCATAGTATTTGCTTATGCTTTCCCAGCAAAAGCTGCCAAAAATTAGGACGGAGAAACTTGCAATGCCCCTTACAAAAGCCATGCAGTACAGCATATTACAAACATAAGTCCCATTATTGGGGAGTGGGTGTCCCATAGTATTTGCTTATGCTTTCCAAGCAAAAGCTGCCAAAAATTAGGACGGAGCAACTTGCAATGCCCCTTACAAGAGCCATGCAGTACAGCATATTACAAACATAAGTCCCATTATTGGGGACTGGGTGTCCCATAGTATTTGCTTATGCTTTCCCAGCAAAAGCTGCCAAATTTAGGACAGAGCAACTTGCAATGCCCCTTACAAGAGCCATGCAGTACAGCATATTACAAACATAAGTCCCATTATTGGGGAGTGGGTGTCCCATAGTATTTCCTTATGCTTTCCCAGCAAAAGCTGCCAAAAATTAGGACAGAGCAACTTGCAATGCCCCTTACAAGAGCCATGCAGTACAGCATATTACAAACATAAGTCCCATTATTGGGGAGTGGGTGTCCCATAGTATTTGCTTATGCTTTCCCAGCAAAAGCTGCCAAAAATTAGGACGGAGCAACTTGCAATGCCCCTTACAAGAGCCATGCAGTACAGCATATTACAAACATAAGTCCCATTATTGGGGAGTGGGTGTCCCATAGTATTTGCTTATGCTTTCCCAGCAAAAGCTGCCAAAAATTAGGACGGAGCAACTTGAAATGCCCCTTACAAGAGCCATGCAGTACAGTATATTACAAACATAAGTCCCATTATTGGGGAGTGGGTGTCCCATAGTATTTGCTTATGCTTTCCCAGAAAATGCTGCCAAAATTAGGACGGAGCAACTTGCAATGCCCCTTACAATAGCCATGCAGTACAGCATATTACAAACATAAGTCCCATTATTGGGGAGTGGGTGTCCCATAATATTTGCTTATGCTTTCCAAGCAAAAGCTGCCAAAAATTAGGACGGAGCAACTTGCAATGCCCCTTATAAGAGCCATGCAGTACAGCATATTACAAACATAAGTCCCATTATTGGGGAGTGGGTGTGCCATAGTATTTGCTTATGCTTTCCCAGCAAAAGCTGCCAAAAATTAGGACAGAGCAACTTGCAATGCCCCTTACAAGAGCCATGCAGTACAGCATATTACAAACATAAGTCCCATTATTGGGGAGTGGGTGTCCCATAGTATTTCCTTATGCTTTCCCAGCAAAAGCTGCCAAAAATTAGGACAGAGCAACTTGCAATGCCCCTTACAAGAGCCATGCAGTACAGCATATTACAAACATAAGTCCCATTATTGGGGAGTGGGTGTCCCATAGTATTTGCTTATGCTTTCCCAGCAAAAGCTGCCAAAAATTAGGACGGAGCAACTTGCAATGCCCCTTACAAGAGCCATGCAGTACAGCATATTACAAACATAAGTCCCATTATTGGGGAGTGGGTGTCCCATAGTATTTGCTTATGCTTTCCCAGCAAAAGCTGCCAAAAATTAGGACGGAGAACTTGAAATGCCCCTTACAAGAGCCATGCAGTACAGTATATTACAAACATAAGTCCCATTATTGGGGAGTGGGTGTCCCATAGTATTTGCTTATGCTTTCCCAGAAAAAGCTGCCAAAATTAGGACGGAGCAACTTGCAATGCCCCTTACAAGAGCCATGCAGTACAGCATATTACAAACATAAGTCCCATTATTGGGGAGTGGATGTCCCATTGTATTTGCTTATGCTTTCCCAGCAAAAGCTGCCAAAAATTAGGACGGAGCAACTTGCAATGCCACTTACAAGAGCCATGCAGTACAGCATATTACAAACATAAGTCCCATTATTGGGGAGTGGGTGTCCCATAGTATTTGCTTATGCTTTCCCAGCAAAAGCTGCCAAAAATTAGGACGGAGAAACTTGCAATGCCCCTTACAAAAGCCATGCAGTACAGCATATTACAAACATAAGTCCCATTATTGGGGAGTGGGTGTCCCATAGTATTTGCTTATGCTTTCCAAGCAAAAGCTGCCAAAAATTAGGACGGAGCAACTTGCAATGCCCCTTACAAGAGCCATGCAGTACAGCATATTACAAACATAAGTCCCATTATTGGGGAGTGGGTGTCCCATAGTATTTGCTTATGCTTTCCCAGCAAAAGCTGCCAAAAATTAGGACAGAGCAACTTGCAATGCCCCTTACAAGAGCCATGCAGTACAGCATATTACAAACATAAGTCCCATTATTGGGGAGTGGGTGTCCCATAGTATTTGCTTATGCTTTCCCAGCAAAAGCTGCCAAAAAATAGGACAGAGCAACTTGCAATGCCCCTTACAAGAGCCATGCAGTACAGCATATTACAAACATAAGTCCCATTATTGGGGAGTGGGTGTCCCATAGTATTTGCTTATGCTTTCCCAGCAAAAGCTGCCAAAAATTAGGACGGAGGAACTTGCAATGCCCCTTACAAGAGCCATGCAGTACAGCATATTACAACCATAAGTCCCATTATTGGGGAGTGGGTGTCCCATAGTATTTGCTTATGCTTTCCCAGCAAAAGCTGCCAAAAATTAGGACGGAGCAACTTGCAATGCCCCTTACAAGAGCCATGCAGTACAGCATATTACAAACATAAGTCCCATTATTGGGGAGTGGGTGTCCCATCGTATTTGCTTATGCTTTCCCAGCAAAAGCTGCCAAAAATTAGGACGGAGCAACTTGCAATGCCCCTTACAAGAGCCATGCAGTACAGCATATTACAAACATAAGTCCCATTATTGGGGAGTGGGTGTCCAAAAGTATTTGCTTATGCTTTCCAAGCAAAAGTTGCCAAAAATTTGGACGGAGCAACTTGCAATGCCCCTTACAAGAGCCATGCAGTACAGCATATTACAAACATAAGTCCCATTATTGGGGAGTGGGTGTCCCATAGTATTTGCTTATGCTTTCCCAGCAAAAGCTGCCAAAAATTAGGACGGAGAAACTTGCAATGCCCCTTACAAAAGCCATGCAGTACAGCATATTACAACCATAAGTCCCATTATTGGGGAGTGGGTGTCCCATAGTATTTGCTTATGCTTTCCAAGCAAAAGCTGCCAAAAATTAGGACGGAGCAACTTGCAATGCCCCTTACAAGAGCCATGCAGTACAGCATATTACAAACATAAGTCCCATTATTGGGGAGTGGGTGTGCCATAGTATTTGCTTATGCTTTCCCAGCAAAAGCTGCCAAAAATTAGGACAGAGCAACTTGCAATGCCCCTTACAAGAGCCATGCAGTACAGCATATTACAAACATAAGTCCCATTATTGGGGAGTGGGTGTCCCATAGTATTTCCTTATGCTTTCCCAGCAAAAGCTGCCAAAAATTAGGACAGAGCAACTTGCAATGCCCCTTACAAGAGCCATGCAGTACAGCATATTACAAACATAAGTCCCATTATTGGGGAGTGGGTGTCCCATAGTATTTGCTTATGCTTTCCCAGCAAAAGCTGCCAAAAATTAGGACGGAGCAACTTGCAATGCCCCTTACAAGAGCCATGCAGTACAGCATATTACAAACATAAGTCCCATTATTGGGGAGTGGGTGTCCCATAGTATTTGCTTATGCTTTCCCAGCAAAAGCTGCCAAAAATTAGGACGGAGAACTTGAAATGCCCCTTACAAGAGCCATGCAGTACAGTATATTACAAACATAAGTCCCATTATTGGGGAGTGGGTGTCCCATAGTATTTGCTTATGCTTTCCCAGAAAAAGCTGCCAAAATTAGGACGGAGCAACTTGCAATGCCCCTTACAAGAGCCATGCAGTACAGCATATTACAAACATAAGTCCCATTATTGGGGAGTGGATGTCCCATTGTATTTGCTTATGCTTTCCCAGCAAAAGCTGCCAAAAATTAGGACGGAGCAACTTGCAATGCCACTTACAAGAGCCATGCAGTACAGCATATTACAAACATAAGTCCCATTATTGGGGAGTGGGTGTCCCATAGTATTTGCTTATGCTTTCCCAGCAAAAGCTGCCAAAAATTAGGACGGAGAAACTTGCAATGCCCCTTACAAAAGCCATGCAGTACAGCATATTACAAACATAAGTCCCATTATTGGGGAGTGGGTGTCCCATAGTATTTGCTTATGCTTTCCAAGCAAAAGCTGCCAAAAATTAGGACGGAGCAACTTGCAATGCCCCTTACAAGAGCCATGCAGTACAGCATATTACAAACATAAGTCCCATTATTGGGGAGTGGGTGTCCCATAGTATTTGCTTATGCTTTCCCAGCAAAAGCTGCCAAAAATTAGGACAGAGCAACTTGCAATGCCCCTTACAAGAGCCATGCAGTACAGCATATTACAAACATAAGTCCCATTATTGGGGAGTGGGTGTCCCATAGTATTTGCTTATGCTTTCCCAGCAAAAGCTGCCAAAAAATAGGACAGAGCAACTTGCAATGCCCCTTACAAGAGCCATGCAGTACAGCATATTACAAACATAAGTCCCATTATTGGGGAGTGGGTGTCCCATAGTATTTGCTTATGCTTTCCCAGCAAAAGCTGCCAAAAATTAGGACGGAGGAACTTGCAATGCCCCTTACAAGAGCCATGCAGTACAGCATATTACAACCATAAGTCCCATTATTGGGGAGTGGGTGTCCCATAGTATTTGCTTATGCTTTCCCAGCAAAAGCTGCCAAAAATTAGGACGGAGCAACTTGCAATGCCCCTTACAAGAGCCATGCAGTACAGCATATTACAAACATAAGTCCCATTATTGGGGAGTGGGTGTCCCATCGTATTTGCTTATGCTTTCCCAGCAAAAGCTGCCAAAAATTAGGACGGAGCAACTTGCAATGCCCCTTACAAGAGCCATGCAGTACAGCATATTACAAACATAAGTCCCATTATTGGGGAGTGGGTGTCCAAAAGTATTTGCTTATGCTTTCCAAGCAAAAGTTGCCAAAAATTTGGACTGAGCAACTTGCAATGCCCCTTACAAGAGCCATGCAGTACAGCATATTACAAACATAAGTCCCATTATTGGGGAGTGGGTGTCCCATAGTATTTGCTTATGCTTTCCCAGCAAAAGCTGCCAAAAATTAGGACGGAGAAACTTGCAATGCCCCTTACAAAAGCCATGCAGTACAGCATATTACAACCATAAGTCCCATTATTGGGGAGTGGGTGTCCCATAGTATTTGCTTATGCTTTCCAAGCAAAAGCTGCCAAAAATTAGGACGGAGCAACTTGCAATGCCCCTTACAAGAGCCATGCAGTACAGCATATTACAAACATAAGTCCCATTATTGGGGAGTGGGTGTCCCATAGTATTTGCTTATGCTTTCCCAGCAAAAGCTGCCAAAAATTAGGACAGAGCAACTTGCAATGCCCCTTACAAGAGCCATGCAGTACAGCATATTACAAACATAAGTCCCATTATTGGGGAGTGGGTGTCCCATAGTATTTGCTTATGCTTTCCCAGAAAAAGCTGCCAAAAAATAGGACAGAGCAACTTGCAATGCCCCTTACAAGAGCCATGCAGTACAGCATATTACAAACATAAGTCCCATTATTGGGGAGTGGGTGTCCCATAGTATTTGCTTATGCTTTCCCAGCAAAAGCTGCCAAAAATTAGGACGGAGGAACTTGCAATGCCCCTTACAAGAGCCATGCAGTACAGCATATTACAACCATAAGTCCCATTATTGGGGAGTGGGTGTCCCATAGTATTTGCTTATGCTTTCCCAGCAAAAGCTGCCAAAAATTAGGACGGAGCAACTTGCAATGCCCCTTACAAGAGCCATGCAGTACAGCATATTACAAACATAAGTCCCATTATTGGGGAGTGGGTGTCCCATCGTATTTGCTTATGCTTTCCCAGCAAAAGCTGCCAAAAATTAGGACGGAGCAACTTGCAATGCCCCTTACAAGAGCCATGCAGTACAGCATATTACAAACATAAGTCCCATTATTGGGGAGTGGGTGTCCAAAAGTATTTGCTTATGCTTTCCAAGCAAAAGTTGCCAAAAATTTGGACGGAGCAACTTGCAATGCCCCTTACAAGAGCCATGCAGTACAGCATATTACAAACATAAGTCCCATTATTGGGGAGTGGGTGTCCCATAGTATTTGCTTATGCTTTCCCAGCAAAAGCTGCCAAAAATTAGGACGGAGCAACTTGCAATGCCCCTTACAAGGGCCATGCAGTACAGCATATTACAAACATAAGTCCCATTATTGGGGAGTGGGTGTCCCATAGCATTTGCTTATGCTTTCCCAGCAAAAGCTGCCAAAAATTAGGACGGAGCAACTTGCAATGCCCCTTACAAGAGCCATGCAGTACAGCATATTACAAACATAAGTCCCATTATTGGGGAGTGGGTGTCCCATAGTATTTGCTTATGCTTTCCCAGCAAAAGCAGCCAAAATTAGGACGGAGCAACTTGCAATGCCCCTTACAAGAGCCATGCAGTACAGCATTTTACAAACATAAGTCCCATTATTGGGGAGTGGGTGTCCCATAGTATTTGCTTATGCTTTCCAAGCAAAAGCTGCCAAAAATTAGGATGGAGCAACTTGCAATGCCCCTTACAAGAGCCATGCAGTACAGCATATTACAAACATAAGTCCCATTATTGGGGAGTGGGTGTCCCATAGCATTTGCTTATGTTTTCCCAGCAAAAGCTGCCAAAAATTAGGACAGAGCAACTTGCAATGCCCCTTACAAGAGCCATGCAGTACAGCATATTACAAACATAAGTCCCATTATTGGGGAGTGGGTGTCCCATAGTATTTGCTTATGCTTTCCCAGCAAAAGCAGCCAAAATTAGGACGGAGCAACTTGCAATGCCCCTTACAAGAGCCATGCAGTACAGCATATTACAAACATAAGTCCCATTATTGGGGAGTGGGTGTCCCATAGTATTTGCTTATGCTTTCCAAGCAAAAGCTGCCAAAAATTAGGACGGAGCAACTTGCAATGCCCCTTACAAGAGCCATGCAGTACAGCATATTACAAACATAAGTCCCATTATTGGGGAGTGGGTGTCCCATAGCATTTGCTTATGTTTTCCCAGCAAAAGCTGCCAAAAATTAGGACGGAGCAACTTGCAATGCCCCTTACAAGAGCCATGCAGTACAGCATATTACAAACATAAGTCCCATTATTGGGGAGTGGGTGTCCCATAGTATTTGCTTATGCTTTCCCAGCAAAAGCTGCCAAAAATTAGGACGGAGCAACTTGAAATGCCCCTTACAAGAGCCATGCAGTACAGCATATTACAAACATAAGTCCCATTATTGGGGAGTGGGTGTCCCATAGCATTTGCTTATGTTTTCCCAGCAAAAGCTGCCAAAATTAGGATGAAGCAACTTGCAATGCCCCTTACAAGAGCCATGCAGTACAGCATATTACAAACATAAGTCCCATTATTGGGGAGTGGGTGTCCCATAGTATTTGCTTATGCTTTCCCAGCAAAAGCTGCCAAAAATTAGGACGGAGCAACTTGCAATACCATTTATAAGAGCCATGCAGTACAGCATATTACAAACATAAGACCCATTATTGGGGAGTGGGTGTCCCATAGTATTTGCTTATGCTTTCCCAGCAAAAGCTGCCAAAAATTAGGACGGAGCAACTTGCAATGCCTCTTACAAGAGCCATGCAGTACAGCATATTACAAACATAAGTCCCATTATTGGGGAGTGGGTGTCCCATAGTATTTTCTTATGGTTTCCAAGCAAAAGCTGCCAAACATTAGGACGGAGCAACTTGCAATGCCCCTTACAAGAGCCATGCAGTACAGCATATTACAAACATAAGTCCCATTATTGGGGAGTGGGTGTCCCATAGTATTTGCTTATGCTTTCCCAGCAAAAGCTGCCAAAAATTAGGACGGAGCAACTTGCAATGTCCCTTACAAGAGCCATGCAGTACAGCATATTACAAACATAAGTCCCATTATTGGGGAGTGGGTGTCCCATAGTATTTGCTTAAGCTTTCCCAGCAAAAGCTGCCAAAAATTAGGACGGAGCAACTTGCAATGCCCCTTACAAGAGCCATGCAGTACAGCATATTACAAACATAAGTCCCATTATTGGGGAGTGGGTGTCCCATAGTATTTGCTTATGCTTTCCCAGCAAAAGCTGCCAAAAATTAGGACGGAGCAACTTGCAATGCCCCTTACAAGAGCCATGCAGTACAGCATATTACAAACATAAGTCCCATTATTGGGGAGTGGGTGTCCCATAGTATTTTCTTATGCTTTCCCAGCAAAAGCTGCCAAAAATTAGGACGGAGCAACTTGCAATGCCCCTTACAAGAGCCATGCAGTACAGCATTTTACAAACATAAGTCCCATTATTGGGGAGTGGGTGTCCCATAGTATTTGCTTATACTTTCCCAGCAAAAGCTGCCAAAAATTAGGATGGAGCAACTTGCAATGCCCCTTACAAGAGCCATGCAGTACAGCATATTACAAACATAAGTCCCATTATTGGGGAGTGGGTGTCCCATAGCATTTGCTTATGTTTTCCCAGCAAAAGCTGCCAAAAATTAGGACAGAGCAACTTGCAATGCCCCTTACAAGAGCCATGCAGTACAGCATATTACAAACATAAGTCCCATTATTGGGGAGTGGGTGTCCCATAGTATTTGCTTATGCTTTCCCAGCAAAAGCAGCCAAAATTAGGACGGAGCAACTTGCAATGCCCCTTACAAGAGCCATGCAGTACAGCATATTACAAACATAAGTCCCATTATTGGGGAGTGGGTGTCCCATAGTATTTGCTTATGCTTTCCAAGCAAAAGCTGCCAAAAATTAGGACGGAGCAACTTGCAATGCCCCTTACAAGAGCCATGCAGTACAGCATATTACAAACATAAGTCCCATTATTGGGGAGTGGGTGTCCCATAGCGTTTGCTTATGTTTTCCCAGCAAAAGCTGCCAAAAATTAGGACGGAGCAACTTGCAATGCCCCTTACAAGAGCCATGCAGTACAGCATATTACAAACATAAGTCCCATTATTGGGGAGTGGGTGTCCCATAGTATTTGCTTATGCTTTCCCAGCAAAAGCTGCCAAAAATTAGGACGGAGCAACTTGAAATGCCCCTTACAAGAGCCATGCAGTACAGCATATTACAAACATAAGTCCCATTATTGGGGAGTGGGTGTCCCATAGCATTTGCTTATGCTTTCCCAGCAAAAGCTGCCAAAATTAGGATGAAGCAACTTGCAATGCCCCTTACAAGAGCCATGCAGTACAGCATATTACAAACATAAGTCCCATTATTGGGGAGTGGGTGTCCCATAGTATTTTCTTATGGTTTCCAAGCAAAAGCTGCCAAACATTAGGACGGAGCAACTTGCAATGCCCCTTACAAGAGCCATGCAGTACAGCATATTACAAACATAAGTCCCATTATTGGGGAGTGGTTGTCCCATAGTATTTGCTTATGCTTTCCCAGCAAAAGCTGCCAAAAATTAGGACGGAGCAACTTGCAATGTTCCTTACAAGAGCCATGCAGTACAGCATATTACAAACATAAGTCCCATTGTTGGGGAGTGGGTGTCCCATAGTATTTGCTTAAGCTTTCCCAGCAAAAGCTGCCAAAAATTAGGACGGAGCAACTTGCAATGCACCTTACAAGAGCCATGCAGTACAGCATATTACAAACATAAGTCCCATTATTGGGGAGTGGGTGTCCCATAGTATTTGCTTATGCTTTCCCAGCAAAAGCTGCCAAAAATTAGGACGGAGCAACTTGCAATGCCCATTACAAGAGCCATGCAGTACAGCATATTACAAACATAAGTCCCATTATTGGGGAGTGGGTGTCCCATAGTATTTTCTTATGCTTTCCCAGCAAAAGCTGCCAAAAATTAGGACGGAGCAACTTGCAATGCCCCTTACAAGAGCCATGCAGTACAGCATATTACAAACATAAGTCCCATTATTGGGGAGTGTGTGTTCCATAGTATTTTCTTATGCTTTGCATGCAAAAGCTGCCAAAAATAAGGACGGAGGAACTTGCAATGCTGGCACCCTGGTGGTATAGTGGTGGTGGAGGCTGAGGAAAAGGAGAAGAAGATTAAACAGCCGAAACCAGGAAGCGTATAACCATGTGTGGGTGTGAAGCGGTGCATGTGAATACACCTCCCAAAATAACACAGTGGATTTGACTTTATGTTACTCTGCTGTCATTTGGTGGTGATGAGAAGTCTGGCCCAATCCAGCCCTAGTTTATTTTGATAAGGGTCAGCTTGTCAGCATTGTCAGTTGACAGTCGAGTGCGCTTATCAGTTATAATTCCCCCAGCGGCACTAAAAACACGCTCCGATAACACGCTAGCGGTAGGGCAGGCCAGGACCTCCAAGGCGCACAGAGCGAGTCCATTCCAAGTGTCCAGCTTGGATACCCAATAATTAAAAGGCACAGAGGAATCACGGAGGACGCTGGTACGATCGGCAAGGGTCTCCCTCACCATCTTTTGAAACTTTCCACTCCTTGTGAGAGTACCCCGCGCCTCAGGGCCTGTAAGCTGGGCGGGTGTAAGAAAACTGTCCCAGAACGTTGACAGTGTTCCCCTGCCTCTGCTGGATTGGAGTTGCATCTCTCTCGCCTGTACGCCTTGGTTGGGCAACGAACTGTGACCTCTGCCGCTAGCGTGTTCACATGGGAATTTTTTTAAGAGTTCTGCAGCAAGGGCCTTCTGGTATTGCCCCATTTTTGTAGACCTCTCCACCTCAGGAATAAGAGAGTGAAAGTTCTCCTTGTAGCGGGGGTCTACAAGTGTCACCAACCAGTAATGACTGTCACCCACCATTTTGACAACGCGAGGGTCACGGTTAAGGCAGCGTAACATAAAGTCAGCCATGCGTGCCAGACTGGTAACGGGCAAGATTTCCGTGTCCTCACCAAGATGATGACTGACCATGCTCTTCTCCTCCTCCTCCTCTTCCTCCTCCCCCCTGTCCTCAGGCCACCCACGCTGAACCGACGGTATGACACTTGTACAAGTACTACCGTCTACAACCCATTATAGCAGCTTCTGTACTTCCTCCTCCTCCTCCTCCTCTCCCTCATTGTCCCCCAATGCACGTTGGGATGAGATGAGGCTGGGCTGTGTGTAATCGCCCGCTACGGCTTCTTGATCCATCTCATCATACTCTGGCTGCAATGCCTCCTCTTTAATTCTCTGCAGAGAGCGTTGCAAAAGACAGACAAGTGGGATGCTGACACTAATAATGGCGTCATCGCCACTCACCATCTTGGTGGCCTCCTCAAAGTTTGTCAGGATGGTACATATGTCAGACATCCAGGTCCACTCCTGAGGTCTTATGTGTGGAGTCTGACCTGAATATCGACGGCCTTGTTGCAGCTGGTAGTCCACAACTGCTCTCTTCTGCTCACAAATCCTTTGCAACATGTGGAGGGTAGAGTTCCAACGTGTGGGGACATCACACACCAGTCGGTGTGCCGGAAGCTGCAAACGCTGCTGCAACACAGCAAGGGCGGCGGAAGCTGTAGCCGACTTGCGAAAATGAGCTGACAGGCGGCATACTTACACGAGCAGATCTGGCAACTCGGGGTACGATTTAAGAAACCGCTGAACCACGAGGTTAAGCACATGAGCCAGGCATGGTACGTGTGTGATCTCACCTCGCCTCAGAGCCGCCACCAGGTTACGGCCATTGTCACACACGATCATGCCGGGTTGTAGGTTCAGCGGTCTCAGCCACAGATCTGCCTGCTCTTTCACAGCTGTCCACAACTCACAAGCAGTGTGAGGTTTATCACCTAAGCTTATGAGTTTCAGCACAGCCTGTTGCCGCTTGGCGGAGGCAGTACTGCAATGCTTCCAGCTTGTAACTGATGTGGTGATATCTGAGATGGAGGCTGAACATGAGGAGGAGGAGGAGGATGCGCAGGAGTTGTACACTGTGGGGGCAACTCTGACTGACATAGGGCCCGCAATCCTCGTTGTGGGGAGGATGTGTTCCGTCCCAAGGTCCGACTGGGTCCCGGCTTCCACTATGTTTACCCAGTGTGCCGTCAGAGAGATGTACCGTCCCTGGCCACAAGCACTTGTCCACGTGTCCGTTGTCAGGTGGACTCTCCCAGTAACTGCGCTGTTGAGGGCACGGCAGATGCTTTGGGACACGTGCTTGTGTAGTGCGGGGATAGCACACCGGGCAAAATAGTGTCGGCTGGGGACCGAGTACCGAGGGACGGCCACCGCCATAAGATTGCGGAAGGGTTCCGTCTCCACCAGCCTAAAAGGCAGCATTTCCAATGCAAGCAGTCGTGAAATGTGCGAATTTAGGATTGTGACCTGTGGGGCGTTAGCTGCGAATTTCCGCTTTTGTTCAAAGGTCTGGGATATGGACAATTGAAAGCTGCTGTGGGACGTGGATGTGGACGTTGATGCTGTTTCTTGAGAAACTGCCATAACAAGTGAAGACTGAGAGGAGGAGGCATCTTTACATGCAGTATGGACAGGGGATTGCCTTGCATACACAACAGGGGGTTCTATTGCACGCACAACAGTGGAAGAAGCAGTGGTGACACCCGCTGACACTGGTCGTGGACCCTGGGTTTTGCCCCACAAAGTTGGGTGCTTTGCTGCCATGTGCCTGATCATGCTGGTGGTGGTCAGGCTGGTAGTTTTGTCACCCCTGCTGATGCTGGCATGGCAGGTGGAACATATGGCCTTTTTGGGGTTATCAGCAGAGTCCTTAAAAAAATTCCAGACTCTGGAAGACCTACCGCTTGTACTGGCAACGTCCCTCGTGTTGGTGTTACGGGGAACGGTTGCCTGCCTTCTGTCTGCGGCCACCACACTGCTTCTTCCTGCCTGTTGGGGTACTCTGCCTCCCTCCCCCTGTGTGCTGCTGGCCTCACTCTGCATGTCCTCCTTCCACGTTGGGTCAGTTACTAGATCATCCACCGCCTCCTCCTCTTCCACTTGCGCACCACGATCCTCCTCCTCACTTCCTGGCAATTGTGTCTCGTCATCGTCCACCTCTTGTGACAGATTACCAACGTCAACTTCCTGTGACCGTGGCTGTTCAAATATTTGAGCCTCGCAACATGGGATTTCCTCTTCCACCACTTCAAGCGTATCAGGCGAGGGGTCCAAATATGGAAATGGACCAGTGAACAGCTCTTCAGAGTGTCCAAGTGTGGGATCACTTGCTGTCTGACGACACTCGGCATGGTGGGAGGAAGGAGCATCAGGGTGAGGAGGAGTATACAGTTGAGACTCACGGCTACTAAGAGTTGACCGTGTGGAAGACAGACCGGAGGTGGTGGTGCCCAGGTAACTGGAAGTATTATCTGCTATCCAATTAATAACCTGTTCACACTGATCAGTTCTCAATACTGGTGCTGTTCTGTGCTTCCCTAGTAATTCGGTCAAGAAGTGGGAGCGAGAAGATGTGGCTGTTGGTTGTGGCACATTTTCACTTTGGCCACGGCCCCGTCCTCTGCACGAACCATCACCAGAACGTCCACTTCCACATCCCATGCCACGCGCCTTGCCCATTGTAAATGAAGTAAAATAGCTTACACTTGCACTATCAATGGAAAAAGGGTAATAAAGAGTAGATTAGAACCGTGGAAGAGGAAAACCACAGTTATTGTTTACTGGGGTATACCACACTTTTTTAAATAGAGATATTTGCGGCTGAACAGTGAGCGACACACTCAAACTGCTTTTTTTTTAGATACCAAAGGCCCAAAACTGGATAGTACAGCGATTTGACCCGTGGAACTGCGAAACCACACTGGGATGTCGGGCCTACACAAGACTATTTTCAACAGATATATTTTTGTGTCACAACAGTCAGGAGACACTACCGTTTTTCTTTACGGAAAAAACTACCAAAACCTGAATAATAGAGATTTTTTACCTTGGGATGGCAAAACCACACTTATTGTTTACTGGGGTATACCACACTTTTTTAAATAGAGATATTTGCGGCTGAACAGTGAGGGACACACTCAAACTGCTTTTTTTTTAGATACCAAAGGCCCAAAACTGGATAGTACAGCGATTTGACCCGTGGAATTGCGAAACCACACTGGGATGTCGGGCCTACACAAGACTATTTTCAACAGATATATTTTTGTGTCACAACAGTCAGGAGACACTACTGTTTTTCTTTACGGAAAAAACTACCAAAACCTGAATAATAGAGATTTTTTACCGTGGGATGGCAAAACCACAGTTATTGTTTACTGGGGTATACCACACTTTTTTAAATAGAGATATTTGCGGCTGAACAGTGAGCGACACACTCAAAATGCTTTTTTTTAGATACAAATGGTCCAAAATGGATAATACAGAGGTTTGAACCGTGGAAGTGCAAAACAACACTTCTGTTTCTCTAGCCTACACCAGACTATTTTCAACAGTTATATTTGTGTCTGAAAAATCAGAGACATGCTTTTTTTTGGCGGGGGGGGGGGACACAACAAAAGGTTAATAAGGAGGGAAAAAAAAGGAGGATTTAGATGAAAAAAAAAGGATTTTTCCTGGCCCCCGACACCTGGTGCTAAGTCCAGCAATTTCAGCAACAGGAGCACACAGGACTGTAATGCAGCGTTTGCTGGTATAACCACTGTGTCTCCTATACAGCCTGCCTGCCTGGTATCTGGGATGGATATTAGTCCTGAAAAGGACTGTTTGTTTGTTCTGGTAGCCTTTACAGACCCTACACTAACTATTTCGCAGTTTATATCTCTCCCTAAATCAGCAGCGCTGTCCCTACACTGTCTAATCCGGAGCGACTGTGTCCAAGATGGCGGCGCCCCGTTTTAAATACTCGAGGTGACGCTGTGCGGCCAGCCAATCACTGTAATGCCCACAACCAACATGTCTGCAGCATTACAGTGACTGGCTGGCAATCCCTGCATGTTCATTAGCTCTGTAAAGAGCGCCAAACATGCAGGGCGGAGACCCGAGCTCCCGCCCGAGTAACCCGGAAATGCTCGGTGCTCGCCGAACATCCCGAGTAGCGTGATGCTCGGGCGAGTACCGAGCAGTGTCGAGCATGTTCGCTCAACACTAGTAATTACATGATATATTATTATATATATTCTTATTTTATTTAGATTTATGTTTATTAATTCATTTTTATAATCATAATATTTTAGTCAACTACCTGTATTAATTGCTAAACTGTCACTTAGAATTGTGTCTGCTTTTCTACTTGGTTATATTTTCCCACCCTATTATTATTAATTTTAAAAAATCTTGACTATTAAAAATTGTGTTTATTAAAAAATTACACTTACCATGGACTCCTTTTGTCGGTTTCTTTTTCGTTTGTATGTTCCTGTATCTTCACCGATGAGTGAAGGTACACATATGGTGGTAGTAGGGTATCTTCCTAAGATTTATCTATTTATGATATGTAATACTTATACCACCCGAATGTGTATTATTCTCTCTTTTTGAGTTTTTTTGTGTGTTAATCTAGAATAGTGATGGCTTATTCCTATAATAGGTCATCAATATGAAGTCGGGGGGGTACCAGAACCCATGCCGATCAGCTGATTAACAGGCCTTCAGAGCTCCTGAGAGCACCCTTCATTGTTTACCAGGTACAAATTTACACTTTTCATAGTGACTTTACCAGGTATTGTAGCTCACCTCAACTCCATTTTGTTCAATTGAATGTTGAATACATGGCATTATTATTATTTAACAGCCTTCGGCTCAGTCTCAAGCCATGGCGACTTGATGGATGAATGCACTATAGGAAGATTGATCTCATGCAAATCTAGATAGGTCCACCAGAGTCTTCTCCGCCATTATCCTGATAGTATCATGCCATCAGGTTGCTGGTCTTCCTCTTCGCCTTGTTCCTTCTATTCTTCTGACCATGATGTCCTTCTCCATTGACTGCTCTCGTCATATGATGTGTCCAAAGTAGGCAAGTCATTGCTTAATGATCCTTGCTTCGAGTGACATGTCTGCCTTTTGTTCCGAAATTGATGTTTGTTCTTCTTGCTTTCTATGGTCTTGATAACATCTTTCTCCAGAACCACATTTCAAAGGCGTCGATTCTTCTTCTGTCTTGCTTCTTTTGAATCCGTATGTTACGGAAAAAAAACAGACTATGCACAAGCCGTGTCTTCATCGCTAGAGAAATATTCCACAATTTGAAGACCTTACCCAGTGACTTCATTGTTCATAACTATTCTTCTCTGACTTTTGGTGTCATCGTTGCATCTTGGGTTATCATCGATCCGAGTAGGAGAAAGTCCATTACAACTTCCAGTTCATTGCCATCTATCTCAAATGTGTCCCGGTCGTACCTAGCAGTAGTCAATATCTTTGTGTTTTTTTGTGTTGAGTAGCATTCCCATGTTGGTGCATTCCATCTTGTCACACCATAATAAGTCATTCATTCCATCTGCGCTTCTTGCTCTTAATGTTGTATTGTTGACGTATTTAAGATTGTTGATGATTCATCCGGAAATTTTGATTCATTCTTCTTTTTCGGCAAGTCCAGCCTTCCTGAAAATAGCTTCTGCATATAAATTGAAGAGAAATGATGACAGGATGCAGCCTTGTTTGATGCCTTGCTTTACTTTGAACCATACCATGTCGCCGTGTTCCATTCGGACAGTTGCTTCTTGGTCGATGTACAGGTCCCTAATGAGGCTGATCATATGGTTCGGCACACCCATATCCTTCATGATATTCCAAAGTTTCTGGTGGTCAATATAATTGAAGGCTTTGCTCTAGTCGATGAAGCAAAAATAGATCTCCTTGCATTCTTTGGCATTTTCCATCATCCATCTAATGTTAGCAATCACATCTCTTGTTCCTCTGCCTTTTCTGAATCCTGCTTGTTCCTCTGGCAGCTCTTTGTCAAAGTAAGGCTGCAATCATCTTAGTAGGAACTTCAGTAGTAGTTTGCTGGCATGAGGTATGAGCGCAATAGTCTGATAGTTTCCACAATTGGTAATATTTCTCTTCTTCGGCATAGGAATAAACATGGGTCTTGTCCAGTACTTGGGCTATTTACCAGTTGTCCACATCTGTTGATAGAGGCATGTGGTGACATCAATTGCTGTTTCAGAAGACTTTATTAGCTCTATTGCAATATAGTCATATCCAGGCGCTTTGTGGCTAGACAGAAGCTGTATCGCAGCAATGATTTTGTCTTTTACGATGCTCAGCTCTCTATCATTTCCAGTCTCATTTTTCTTCCCATATTACTGAGTCATTGTTGCAGCGGTGCTCTGTGTACTCTTTGCACCTTTCCTTGATCTGTTCTAGCAGGTTTTTTTTATTTCAGCACAGGAGTGTTGTTTAAAATCCAAGTCCCTGCCCCCTGTCTGATACTCACCTTCCGGTGTTTTCATGTATTTTCGCCACCATTCTGGTCTGTCTCCTGCAGTTTGTGACCTGCTGACTGCTCCAGTGTGTCATGTAGCGAACCGTAGGTCACTAATCATTGTAAGTCTATGAGAGCCTCATTCTGGCTCTTATAGACTTGCATTGAGAACTTGTGATGTAGCTTCTGAATTCTGGCCACTCAGAAGCTGCGCTCACAAGATTGTGCCGCGAGACTGGACTGGTGCCGAAAAATGGCGAAGACGTCAGAGAGTGAGTATATGACCAGGGGCAGGGGACTTATGCTTAATGCACCACTCCAGCACTAAAAATAATCCCCGCTGGAGAAATTCCATTATATACTTCAAGTAGTTATAAATTTGTTGTAGACCTGTAAATGTGGCACCCCAGGGGTCTGGTTGCTACAGTGGTAGAAATACCATGTCTGAGAGCGAGCATGCAATGCCTCCTGCCCCAGTCCAGGGAGGGGAGGAACCTGCCCTTTATAAACTGGATCTGGGGCGGAGTTAGTTAGTTCTAGTCCAGAGGAAGGGACAGAGGAGCAGCAAGGAGCTTTGTAGGAGACAGGAGCTGAAGGCCAGGGATTGGAGCTAGCAGAGCTCGTCCTGGCCGAAGACGCAGAGGGCCGGACACCAGAGTCCGAGGCTGTGAGGATATCCACATCCAGCAGCAGAAACCACCTGGCAGGGGATTTCAGGTCCTCTGGCCATAGAAAGCCCGGAGGCTCAGTCACACGCAAGGTACCAGCACCGCCATCGAGGAGCGGAAGGTACCAAAGGCCCCAAGTCACCAGCCATACAGGTGAGCACCACACGGTACACTCAGGGATGTGGGCTACTACACGACTACAGCAAGGTAGCCAGGAAGAGTGCAGTCAGACGGGAAGGTCTACACCTCCACCTGGCCAGAGGGACTCTTGTTCGCTCACAGACTGACCAGGCCTCTAATGTTACCAACAGTAAAGACCCTGAACTGCACTGCACGGACTCTGAGTCATTTCTACAAACCCCAGCATTACACAGAGACCCGGCTCCGGGTATTCCCCCACACATGGCCCAGGGGGCGCGTCATAAATATGTCATATTTGCACAGTTTGCTTCAAGACAATCACAGCTCACAACAAAAAAATATTTCATAGGCTTTCCAGCTGTTAAAATTAAAATACCAGAGGACCTTTTTTTAAGGGAATTTGTAGCACAATTTAGATACATAAACCAGGGCATGCTTTAATAGTGAATGGTAATACACTGGTAAACCAACCTCTAATTTAGTATTAGCATGAAAAATTACTTGAAAAACAGCTACATGGTGCTTCTCCCAGTCATGTAGCCAGTGCTACAGTGAGGACTAGACACAATATCATCATTGCTAACACGGCCTTGATTTATAGCTTGCTTAGCATGTAACAAAGTCTCCGACATTCTGCGTGGATTATTTCATAGACTGTAAACTATCACTCTCACTGTTAAGTGGTGGCACTGTAAAGAATGTTACAAGAGTCCACGTGATACTGACAACAGTGGTTATCATTTTCTTCAGTAATGTATAAAGCCTGCAGCAATCTAGACACAGAAAGTTGATTGAAAGTCTAACCTTTCATTATCTAAGATAATTATCTAAGTTACAGAGTTGTAAATTCCTTTTAAAACCATATTGAGCAAACTGTCCTGCTCTTGGATCCACATTAACATCATCCCTTCTCCTCCCCATTCGTCACTATATAAGTCTCCTATTGAAAAGTTCCATTTGTTGCTTTAAAGAAGTTGTCCAGTACTTTTTTCAATTGCCCCAATGTACAGGGTGGGCCATTTATATGGACACACCTAAATTAAATGGGATTGGTTGGTGATATCCACTTCCTGTTTGTGGCATATTGGTATATGGGAGGGGGAAAACTTTTCCAGATGGGTGGTGACCATGGCGGCCATTTTGAAGTTGGCCATTTTGGATCCAACTTTTTTTTTTCAATGGGAAGATGGTCATGTGACACATCAAACTTATTGAGAATTTCATAAGAAAAACAATGGTGTGCTTGGTTTTAACGTAACTTTATTCTTTCATGAGTTTTTTACAAGTTTATGACCACTTATAAAATGTGTTCAAAGTGCTGCCCATTGTGTTGAATTGTCAATGCAACCCTCTTCTCCCACTCTTGACACACTAATAGCAACACCGCAGAAGAAATGCTAGCTCAGGCTTTAATGAGCATTTGACGTTTGGGTGTAATAATCTTTAGGTGTATAGGGGCGGAACTGTGGGTAGGGTCTTCGGCTCTTGCTCCAGCCCCTCCATCTGCTTCTGGTGTCTGTATGACAGGTCACAGCTTTATGAATGATTTGCCTCCTGTTTAAAAGTTCCTCACCGTGGAGGCACTTGCACAGATTGATCTCCTAGCTATACTCAATTAAATGTGGCAGCAATTGCACAGATTGATCTACTGACTGTTTTCAGTAAAATGGTGCCAGTGGCACATGCGCAGATTGAGATCTCGGCTCATTGACGTCCTTTAGAGATTTAATTGAGCCAAGACTTAATTGAGGCCGCTGGGAGATCAATCTGCAAAAGCACTGCCCATGGCCAGGTCACTCACAAAGCAGTGACGTCATATAGATAATAGAGTCGGAGCAGTAGCAGAAGACCCAACTCACAGTCCCACCCCTATGCACCTAAAGCGAATTACCCAGAAACTAGAAATGTGGATGAAAGAACAACCACAGCGCTTAACCCCCTGTGCCTGCTAGCTGTGAAAGAGAAAGAGGATGCTGCTCTCCATCGGAGCGAGGAGAGGTAAAAAAAAGTAACTTTTGTTTTTTTATTTATGGGTTGGAGAATAGCACCAAGATGGGGAACATTATTACAGGATGTAGCCATGAGAGGCACATTATTAAAGTTAGGGACCAAGATTAGGGACATTATTACAGAATGGGGACCAGAACCGGGGGCATTATTACAGAATGGGAGACATTATTATAGGGCAATGGACATTATTACAGGATGGCGCCATAAGGGGACATTATTAAAAGAAGGTGCCAAGATGAGGGACATTATTACAGGATGGGGACCAGAACACAGGACATTATTACAGAATGGAAGACAATATTACAGGACAAGGGACATTATTACAGGATGGGGGCCAGAACAGGGGACATTAATAAAGAAAGGGATCAATCTGGAGTACATTATTACAAGCTGACTGTCAGGAAGGAGGACATTATTACAGGTCAGAGAAAAATGTTACAGGGGCCCCTGCATCTGTCCAACATGCTGGCAGGGGCCCAAGTCCAAATTTTGCATAGGACTGTACTTATACAACTGTAGAAAGTGGAAAACATTGTTAAATACATCCTGAAGCTACATGTAAATGAATCAATCAGTTCAACAATCACAAAAGAAATGAATGTACCTAAGATAATATGGTGACTGATTGTAGCACTGCTTTTTGTCAAGAAAAATGTTGACAGGTATCTGAACTAATCTTGTCTCACAAGACATCTTAAGCTGTTTTTTGAGCTTGGTAACTTTTTACAAAACTGCCTTGTCACCTTTAACCCTCTTTCCCTACAATGGCAAATGTTTCCCCCTTAACACCAAGTTTCCCAAGTAATGTTGGTAACATCAGGCCCACGCAATGGACCTGTGCCACTTTAATATATACCATGTGCTTGCTGAAAATGCCAGAGCTGCAGGTGCAAAAGCTTCCTTTCCACTTCAATCCCTTCTTTTCTGAAAATGTATTAGCCAGGTTAGTGCAGGCTTACTAAACGGCAAGCCCCTGGGTGCAATATCCAGTAGAAGAATGCTTTGATCCTGCCCTTTCCTCTGACAGTCTAATGCAGATTACATTGCCAAACGCTTGAGATCTATGGCAGCTTGTTTAGTCAGATATGTTACTACCTACCCTGAAGCTAACAGCACACACTTTCTCACTGTCATTCCATGTGCAGGTGTCACCATGAAAGTCTTCCACTTCCTATGATACTACCACAAAAAAAGTATAATTTAACAGGACAGATCATAGTATGCTTGCAAAAGTGCGGGCTATCACCGAACATGACTGCAGCTATCGCTGTAGCAGCCAAGTGAGCGCAATTAGGGCACTGAAGTTGAGGAGGTTCTTCTGGAGGGAAGAACATGGCTCTTTTCTAGCATTATTAGGAGGCTTCCCTGTTATACCATAAATTCAATAATTCCAACCGAAATATACAAAATTCTTATTCTCAATCACTAAATCTAAGAGGTCTCATATCATTGGGTATATGTAATGAACAGTATTTCTTCATTTGATCTGGATCTACCCAAAGTAAGGCTCCTTCTACCAGCTCAAACTAGAAAAATTAGATTTTCTTCTCAAGCATATATCAACATAAAATGTATGTCATGTACAGGTTAAAGTGTCGTTCTCATTTTATAGGGGTATTCCAACCAGAAGAATTCATCACCTATCCGCCAGACAACATTTAGTGTGCCAGACAGGATTTTGCTGTTTCTCTAACTGCAATAGACTTTGAATAGTACGGTACTATTGTTATGCATTGCTTATATAGAACCATAATATTCCGCAAGACTTTACATACGTTGTCATTGCTGTCCCCTATAGGGTTTTCAATCTTAATTCCCTATCAGTATGTCTTTGGAGTGTGGGAGGAAACCGGAGAACCCAGAGGAGCCACACAAACACAGAGAAAACATACAAACGCCTTGAAGATGTTGTCCTTAATGGGATTTCAACCGAGGACCCAAGCTCTGTAAAGCAACAGTGCTAACCACTGAGCCAGTGTGCTGCCCATGGCACCTGTTCAACTACTGCTGAATTCAAACACATCCTAGGTTTTACAGCTGATGGGAATAAGGAATATAATCCCCAATAATGCCGATTGGTGGGAGTCCACCATTGGTCAGCTGAAACAGCACAGCACCCAATACCGATATGGGTTCACCATTGGGAAACACACATACAAGGAGAAAAGAAGACTGATTAGAAATTCCACCACTCTTTACTTAAGCTTCAATGATAAAGTGGCAAAACTCGCATGAGACACTTCAATAAAGGCCATACAATTTACAATAAGTGACAAAGAAAGCAGCACTCTTCCATAGACATTCATTTTGAAGTTTACGATGATGATGTCGTAAATATCAGGCTGACTGGTGCGGTCCGGTCTGATGGGTGTAGCCAAAGAGCACAGATGACCCTGAAGTAAAGTCGGCCCATGTGCATTACAGCACTTTGCAGGGCAGAGTGAAGTGAGTCTGAACAGGAGCGTGATGGAGGACACTGTGCGGATGACATACAATGCATCATCCACCTGAAACAAAGCAGGAGGACGGTGCTTGTGACGAGAGAATATGTGCCAAAGGAAGAACAACGTGTGAAAATAACCTTGGCACTCGAAAAAATTCTGCTTAAGAAAATTTATTACAGTCCATATAAATATACAGTAAACATACGTTAACGTTTCGGTCTACACGACCTTCTTCAGTTGACTGAAAAATGGACAAATAAAGAAAACATCAACTAAAGAATACAGAAAATCACTGTTCAAAATAACCGTATATAAATATATGCAAAAACCATACAATGTTACAAAACAACGGAGGACAGGGCAATGGGGTATAGGGGAATAGGGAGACAGATAAAGGGCAACACAAGAGGAGGGAGGAAGAGGGAAAGGCCATGTAAAGTGTAGGACCTACCTGTACGCTCGTGTCAATGGTAAAAAGGAAAATAAGCTGAAGGAGTCAACTAGGACAGCCTAGGGGGAGAAAAGCGTGTAATATTAGGGTAAACACCATGTAGGAAGCAGCGCAACCAACACATGTGTGGACAAAGAAAATAAATATATAAATCCAATGGCCAGTTTAGGGAGAAAAGACCCGGGCATGTACCTGCTAGGGGGCTCGTAGGGGACTCAGGACCGGCAGCGCGGCATCCACCGCTAGATGCTGTGGCTTAGAGTGGGAAAGAGGGCATTTAAATAAGAAGGAGGATGATTGGAAAGCCAATCATCTGTGGGAGCATTTCGTTCTGCGATTGCGCATGTAGGGAAGTGAACAGAGACACGTGACCGGGAGGGCCGGGAAATAGGTCACGTGTGCGTTCCATTAGGCTAAAGCTTGCGTTCCACAATGGAGATGAGCGGCGCAAGGCTAGTGACGGTGTGTAAACCGCTCGGATTGATGCTGGAGGGGTGCAGGAGCAGGAGGGGAAGACGGGGGAGGACCAGGCAAACAGGCAAATCTGTAAAAAAGGAAACGATATATGTCAATAAGGTGGACAGGCATAAGCATGATAGCACAACAATAAAATGAGTTGAATTATAGATAAAATACAATGCAATAACATCTCCTGAATGAGTAACAGAATAAGTATAGATGACAAAGTATTGGAAAAGAAACACCACATATAGATCATGGTAGGGTACTATGGGGTGAGACATTAGATAATGGACATTAAGTCATAATCCCTATTTAAGCCCCTTGGGGAAAGGGAATCCAACCTATGGATCCAAAACGCCTCACGTTGCTTGAGGAGGCGGATCCGATCGCCACCCCGTCGGGGTGGTGGAATCTGTTCAAGCACCTGAAACGTAAGTTGGGAGATGTTGTGGCCTGTTGATATGAAGTGGTGGGGTATTGGCAAGAGAAGGTTCTTACAACGGATTGTGGACTTATGTTTGGAAATTCTGTCACGTATAGGTTGAGTCCACATGGGCATTTAATTAAATATACCACATACGAGCTCTCACAGGTGAAGAAACCTTTGATGTGGTATTTTCGTCCAGAATGGGGATGGTGTATAAGGTTACCTTTCAATACATTGTTACACTGTCTACACTGTAGACACGGGAAAGTACCCATTTTGGGGTTCTGAAGAAAACGTTGTGTGGATGTGGGTCGATTTGTGCCAATATCAGCTCGGATGAGTGAATCTCTAAGGTTGGGGGCTCGTTTGAAGCAGGGCATGAATGGATAACGGAAGCTAGTGATGGATGGGTAGCCTGTCCGTAAGATGTTCCAGTGTTTACGGATAGTCTTGTGCAGTATATAAGCAAACGGGTGGAAGGTGTGTACAAAGGGGATACGATTTGAATTGTCGGGACGTGTCGGGACGTGTATCATGAGAGGCAGCCTTCGAGGGCTGAAGGGAGGGGGAAGGGTAGCCCCTTTCAGTGAATTTCCGATGCATTTCTTGTAGCCTTAGTTTACGGGTGTCGGGGTTGGATACAATCCGCTCGACCCTCTTGAATTGGGACCGGGGAACGGATTTTTTAATGTGTACAGGATGATTACTGGAATAGTGAAGGAGACTATTCCGATCCGTGGGTTTGGTATACAGATCTGTGGAGAGAGAGCCAGTATTGTTCTTGATGACTACTGTATCTAGGTAACTGATCTGGTATAGATCATGGGTCATGGTAAATTTCAAGTCAGGCCATGCAATGTTGAGATCAGCAAAGAATGTCTCAAGAGAAGACAGGGGGCCATCCCAGATACAGAAGATATCATCTATGTACCTTTTCCAAATCATAGAATGTGATTGGAAGAGGGGATGGGTGTAGACGATCTGTGTTTCAAATGACGCCATATAGCAGTTAGCGTAAGGTGGCGCAACATTAGAACCCATAGCCGTGCCCTTTTTTTTTTTTTTGATTTAAAGGAAGAACAACGACACCCATTGGACCGCACCGCACCATACAAGGGGTATAATAAAAGAGGGGATCGGAGACTTACGTGCAGGTTATTAGAATAGTCTAAAACAGGCATTAAAGGTGGTGGCCATACTTTATATTGGAAAAATTTGATGTAAGGTTCCCTTTTAGGCAACACTGTAGGAATTGGTGATTGCTATACCCATAAATGACAAATCAGTGCTAGTGTGCCATTTCAATATGTATACACATGCAAAAATGTGCAAAATAAAGGTGCTGTAAGAGTAATATAAATTCATTGTATTACACCCAGCCACCTCTGGGTAATGGGCTTATTATTCATGAAGTGCTACATGTGCACAGCCTCCTGACATGTATATCCAGTAAGCTATCAGCAACTTTAAAATTCAAAATTTATTGAGGAAGGATGAAATTTATTAAAACTTGTACAAAGAAATAAATGCCAATTCTAGCTGTAATTTTTCTAAGAACTTTATGAAAATAAAAGCAATAACTTTACAATCTTTTAGTGGCAAATAGAGATGAGCGTTGTTCTACTCGAACTGTTCGCCAATCTCAAATTCGAGCTGTTTTGGGCGGTGTTCGAGCCGTTCGGCGAACACGAACGATTTGAGAAAAATTCGGCTGTTCGAGGTTATGTTTGATAACTGTTCGTGCACCAAAATCATAACTGGATTTTTTCTCAGTAATGATGAAAATTAATACGCAGTTTGAGTGTACAGCAGGGTGGGGGGAGGGGCTTCTACCTCTGAAAAAATATTGGGCTTCTAGCTGTGTGTGGGACTTGTTCTATTAATCCATCTATACAGACCTCCATCAGGTTGCAAACTGAATATAATTTTTTTCTGCATCTAGCTCTGAAAAAATATTTGGCCTTCTAGCAGTGTGTGGGACTTTCTCTATTAGTCCATCTATACTGACCTCCATCAGGTTGCAAATTAAAAATAATTTTTATCTGCATCTACCTCTGAAAAAATATTTGGGCTTCTAGCTGTGTGTGGGACTTGTTATATTACTCCATCTATACTGACCTTCATCAGGTTGCAAATTGAATATAATTTTTTTCTGCATCTAGCTCTGAAAAAATATTGGGCTTCTAGCTGTGTGTGGGACTTGTTGTATTAGTCCATCTATACTGACCTCCATCAGGTTGCAAACTGAATATATTTTTTTCTGCATCTACCTCTGAAAAAATATTGGGCTTCTAGCTGTGTGTGGGACTTGTTCTATTAATCCATCTATACAGACCTCCATCAGGTTGCAAACTGAATATAATTTTTTTCTGCATCTAGCTCTGAAAAAATATTTGGCCTTCTAGCAGTGTGTGGGACTTTCTCTATTAGTCCATCTATACTGACCTCCATCAGGTTGCAAATTAAAAATAATTTTTATCTGCATCTAGCTCTGAAAAAATATTTGGGCTTCTAGCTGTGTGTGGGACTTGTTCTATTACTCCATCTATACTGACCTCCATCAGGTTGCAAATTGAATATAATTTTTTTCTGCATCTAGCTCTGAAAAAATATTGGGCTTCTAGCTGTGTGTGGGACTTGTTGTATTAGTCCATCTATACTGACCTCCATCAGGTTGCAAACTGAATATATTTTTTTCTGCATCTACCTCTGAAAAAATATTGGGCTTCTAGCTGTGTGTGGGACTTGTTCTATTAATCCATCTATACAGACCTCCATCAGGTTGCAAACTGAATATAATTTTTTTCTGCATCTAGCTCTGAAAAAATATTTGGCCTTCTAGCAGTGTGTGGGACTTTCTCTATTAGTCCATCTATACTGACCTCCATCAGGTTGCAAACTGAATATAATTTTTTTCTGCATCTAGCTCTGAAAAAATATTTGGCCTTCTAGCAGTGTGTGGGACTTTCTCTATTAGTCCATCTATACTGACCTCCATCAGGTTGCAAACTGAATATAATTTTTTATGCATCTAGCTCTGAAAAAATATTTGGCCTTCTAGCAGTGTGTGGGACTTTCTCTATTAGTCCATCTATACTGACCTCCATCAGGTTGCAAATTAAAAATAATTTTTATCTGCATCTAGCTCTGAAAAAATATTTGGGCTTCTAGCTGTGTGTGGGACTTGTTCTAATACTCCATCTATACTGACCTCCATCAGGTTGCAAATTGAATATAATTTTTTTCTGCATCTAGCTCTGAAAAAATATTGGGCTTCTAGCTGTGTGTGGGACTTGTTGTATTAGTCCATCTATACTGACCTCCATCAGGTTGCAAACTGAATATATTTTTTTCTGCATCTACCTCTGAAAAAATATTGGGCTTCTAGCTCTGTGTGGGACTTGTTCTATTAATCCATCTATACAGACCTCCATCAGGTTGCAAACTGAATATAATTTTTTTCAGCATCAAGCTCTAAAAAAATATTTGGCCTTCTAGCAGTGTGTGGGACTTTCTCTATTAGTCCATCTATACTGACCTCCATCAGGTTGCAAATTAAAAATAATTTTTATCTGCATCTACCTCTGAAAAAATATTTGGGCTTCTAGCTCTGTGTGGGACTTGTTCTATTACTCCATCTATACTGACCTCCATCAGGTTGCAAATTGAATATAATTTTTTTCTGCATCTAGCTCTGAAAAAATATTGGGCTTCTAGCTGTGTGTGGGACTTGTTGTATTAGTCCATCTATACTGACCTCCATCAGGTTGCAAACTGAATATATTTTTTTCTGCATCTACCTCTGAAAAAATATTGGGCTTCTAGCTGTGTGTGGGACTTGTTCTATTAATCCATCTATACAGACCTCCATCAGGTTGCAAACTGAATATAATTTTTTTCTGCATCTAGCTCTGAAAAAATATTTGGCCTTCTAGCAGTGTGTGGGACTTTCTCTATTAGTCCATCTATACTGACCTCCATCAGGTTGCAAATTAAAAATAATTTTTATCTGCATCTAGCTCTGAAAAAATATTTGGGCTTCTAGCTGTGTGTGGGACTTGTTCTATTACTCCATCTATACTGACCTCCATCAGGTTGCAAATTGAATATAATTTTTTTCTGCATCTAGCTCTGAAAAAATATTGGGCTTCTAGCTGTGTGTGGGACTTGTTGTATTAGTCCATCTATACTGACCTCCATCAGGTTGCAAACTGAATATATTTTTTTCTGCATCTACCTCTGAAAAAATATTGGGCTTCTAGCTGTGTGTGGGACTTGTTCTATTAATCCATCTATACAGACCTCCATCAGGTTGCAAACTGAATATAATTTTTTTCTGCATCTAGCTCTGAAAAAATATTTGGCCTTCTAGCAGTGTGTGGGACTTTCTCTATTAGTCCATCTATACTGACCTCCATCAGGTTGCAAACTGAATATAATTTTTTTCTGCATCTAGCTCTGAAAAAATATTTGGCCTTCTAGCAGTGTGTGGGACTTTCTCTATTAGTCCATCTATACTGACCTCCATCAGGTTGCAAACTGAATATAATTTTTTATGCATCTAGCTCTGAAAAAATATTTGGCCTTCTAGCAGTGTGTGGGACTTTCTCTATTAGTCCATCTATACTGACCTCCATCAGGTTGCAAATTAAAAATAATTTTTATCTGCATCTAGCTCTGAAAAAATATTTGGGCTTCTAGCTGTGTGTGGGACTTGTTCTAATACTCCATCTATACTGACCTCCATCAGGTTGCAAATTGAATATAATTTTTTTCTGCATCTAGCTCTGAAAAAATATTGGGCTTCTAGCTGTGTGTGGGACTTGTTGTATTAGTCCATCTATACTGACCTCCATCAGGTTGCAAACTGAATATATTTTTTTCTGCATCTACCTCTGAAAAAATATTGGGCTTCTAGCTCTGTGTGGGACTTGTTCTATTAATCCATCTATACAGACCTCCATCAGGTTGCAAACTGAATATAATTTTTTTCTGCATCAAGCTCTAAAAAAATATTTGGCCTTCTAGCAGTGTGTGGGACTTTCTCTATTAGTCCATCTATACTGACCTCCATCAGGTTGCAAATTAAAAATAATTTTTATCTGCATCTACCTCTGAAAAAATATCTGGGCTTCTAGCTCTGTGTGGGACTTGATCTATTACTCCATCTATACTGACCTCCATCAGGTTGCAAATTGAATATAATTTTTTTCTGCATCTAGCTCTGAAAAAATATTGGGCTTCTAGCTGTGTGTGGGACTTGTTGTATTAGTCCATCTATACTGACCTCCATCAGGTTGCAAACTGAATATATTTTTTTCTGCATCTACCTCTGAAAAAATATTGGGCTTCTAGCTGTGTGTGGGACTTGTTCTATTAATCCATCTATACAGACCTCCATCAGGTTGCAAACTGAATATAATTTTTTTCTGCATCTAGCTCTGAAAAAATATTTGGCCTTCTAGCAGTGTGTGGGACTTTCTCTATTAGTCCATCTATACTGACCTCCATCAGGTTGCAAATTAAAAATAATTTTTATCTGCATCTAGCTCTGAAAAAATATTTGGGCTTCTAGCTGTGTGTGGGACTTGATCTATTACTCCATCTATACTGACCTCCATCAGGTTGCAAATTGAATATAATTTTTTTCTGCATCTAGCTCTGAAAAAATATTGGGCTTCTAGCTGTCTGTGGGACTTGTTGTATTAGTCCATCTATACTGACCTCCATCAGGTTGCAAACTGAATATATTTTTTTCTGCATCTACCTCTGAAAAAATATTGGGCTTCTAGCTGTGTGTGGGACTTGTTCTATTAATCCATCTATACAGACCTCCATCAGGTTGCAAACTGAATATAATTTTTTTCTGCATCTAGCTCTGAAAAAATATTTGGCCTTCTAGCAGTGTGTGGGACTTTCTCTATTAGTCCATCTATACTGACCTCCATCAGGTTGCAAACTGAATATAATTTTTTATGCATCTAGCTCTGAAAAAATATTTGGCCTTCTAGCAGTGTGTGGGACTTTCTCTAATAGTCCATCTATACTGACCTCCATCAGGTTGCAAACTGAATATAATTTTTTTCTGCATCTAGCTCTGAAAAAATATTTGGCCTTCTAGCAGTGTGTGGGACTTGTTCTATTAGTCCACCTATACTGACCTCCATCAGGTTGCAAATTCAAAATAATTTTTTGTCTGCATCTAGCTCTGAAAAAATATTGGCCTTCTAGCAGTGTGTGGGACTTTCTCTATTAGTCCATCTATACTGACCTCCATCAGGTTGCAAACTGAATATTTTTTTTTCTGCATCTACCTCTGAAAAAATATTTGGGCTTCTAGCTGTGTGTGGGACTTGTTCTATTAGTCCATCTATACTGACCTCCATCAGGTTGCAAATTGAATATAATTTTTTTCTGCATCTAACCCAGCCAATAGTTTTGGCCTAATACCACAGTTTGGCCACTCAGCTCTGCTCGGTTCCCATCCATTGTTTTTTTGTGCAAACAACTCCAGAGTTGTGAATTAGTTAACCACCAAAATGAGTGTAAAAAGGCCTGGAAAGGGGAATAGGCGTGTTGGGAAGGGGAAAAAAGGTTGTGTCCGTGGGGTAGGTGTTAAAGCAACAGTAACATCTGCAGAAGAAAGACCATCTTCCAGCCAAACTAAAATGTCTACTTCTTTTAGCGGACAATGTGATAAGATCCCTTTCTTACGGCCACGCCAATCGCTACAAATTCCAGATGAGGCACAAAAACAGCAGGTGCTTCAACGGATATCAAGGGCTCCTTTAAGTGGGCTCTCCTCCACATCAACTTCAACATCACAAATACTCCAGTCCTCAAAGGTGTCACCCCAATCGCACTTGCTTCCTCACAGCTCCCAAATCTCCAGCTGCCCGTCTGAGTATGAGGTAGAACAGATGGTTGAGTCTGCAGAGCTGTTTACTCATACTATAGCCTGGGAATCAGAGGTCGACTCCAGCGCTTCTGTGAATCCAGACGAGAAAATGATCTGCACTGATGCCCAGAATCTTTATGAGTCGGATCCAGGACCAGACGCAGAAGGTTCTGACCATAATGTAGACCCTCATTCCCAAACTGTAACTCCTGTTGGTGGAGACAATGAGGAAGACGATGATGAGACTCAAATACCTGATTGGAGCGACAACTTTAGTTTTTTGTCAGGGCAGGAACAGGTTGGCTCTGAGGACGACGGGTGTGATAACGCACAGGGTGATGATGATGAGGTTGGAGATCCCACTTACTGTCAACCCACACTCAGCCAAGAGATGAGGTCAGCAGAGGAGGTGGAGGAAGATGCTAGTGACGACGAGGTCAGGTTGCGCCTTCCTGGACAGAGACGTAGTACTGGAAGCACGTCAACAACTGCATCCTTAAACACAACTCTGCCTCTCACCACAAGTCGTGGTGGCTCTTCAGGTCGCATGGGTGCTAAGCCTTGCATAGCCTGGGCATTTTTTCAGATCGATAAAGATGACCCAACTCGTGTTATCTGTAACATTTGTCAGCAAAAGCTAAGTAGAGGCCAAAAAATACATAGTTTGAGTACTTCATGCATGAACCGGCACATGGACATGAAGCATAAGTTGCAGTGGGAAGCTCAGTGTGCTACAATGCGGCCTAGCCGGCCGTGCCAACCACCGTCTGCCATATCTTGTGCATCCGTGGCCTCTTCATCCTCTGTGACTGGGGGGACAGCAGTCACACCTGTTTTGGGGCGCAGACCTGCCACCTCTTTACCCGCAACAGCCAGCGTGATTGGCAGGTCATCATTTTCTTTGGAGGTGGTAACACCAGCTGGTGTTGAGCGCTGTCCGACATCGATAGCACCACCTTTGGATCAAGGCAACCTAACATGTCCGCCTGCATCTTCCTCACAGACCGGCAGTTTGCCGGGGACACCCTTATCAACCCCGTCTAAGCACAATAGCCATCCCTCGGTCCCTCAGATGTGAACAAGTAAAAGACCATTTCCTCCTAGCTATGAGAAAGTTAAGAGGTTGAATTTCACCATCTGCAAGCTCTTGGCTACAGAAATGCTGCCTTTCCGCCTGGTGGACACAGAGGATTTCCGAGACCTTATGTCCGTCGCAGTGCCCCAGTACCAGATGCCCAGTCGGCACTACTTCTCAAAGAAACGTGTGCCTGCGCTCCACCAGCATGTCGCACACAACATCACCGCTTCTTTGAGAAACTCTCTGTGTGACAGGGTGCATTTCACCACAGACACTTGGACGAGTAGGCATGGACAGGGGCGTTACATGTCGCTGACTGGGCACTGGGTAACTATGGTGACAGCAGGACAAGGGGCTGCTGTCCAAGTCTTGCCGTCCCCACGAGTTGTGCGTCAATCCACTTTATGTCAAAGTTCCTCCACTGCTTCTGCCTCCTCAACCTCCTCTCGGTCTTCCACCTGCACCCAAAGCCTGTCTGGTCATGCCACAAGCTTTCTAACTGTGCAGAAGGGATCCTGCACACCTCCTTACTATGCTGGCAGTAGGGCTCAATGTCATCAGGCGGTTTTTACTTTGAAATGTCTGGGAAATGTGAGTCACACAGCTGAGGAGTTGTGGTCAGCTCTGGAGAACCAATTTCATGAATGGTTGTCTCCAGTGGACCTGAAACCAGGGAAGGCCGTGTGCGACAATGCTGCAAACCTGGGTGTGGCACTTCGCCGGGGCAATGTCACACACGTGCCTTGTATGGCTCACGTGTTGAACCTGGTTGTCCAGCAATTTTTAGCCCATTATCCCAGACTAGATGGCCTTCTGCAGAGGGCACGGTCGCTGTGTGCTCACTTCCACCGTTCGCATCCCGCAGCTCAGCGACTTACATCGCTACAGAAGTCGTTGGGCCTGCCACTTCACCGGCTAAAATGCGATGTGCCTACCCGGTGGAATTCAACTCTACACATGTTGCAGCGACTGTGGCAGCACCGACAAGCCCTGGTGCAATACGTTCTGCCGTATAGCCTGGGCCAACGAGATCCAGACGTGGGGCAAATCACGCTAGAGGAGTGGTCTCAGATCAGGGACCTATGCACCCTTCTGCACAGTTTTGAAATGGCGACGAAGATGTTTAGTGCTGACGATGCCATTATCAGCATGACTATTCCGGTGATTTACATGCTGGAGCACATGTTAAACAGAATTTGGAGTCAGGTGGTGGCACAAGAGGATGTGGAGGAAGTAGAGGAGGAGGAGTTGTATGCGGAAGGGCTAACATCTGCAAGGTCCAGACGGTCGGCAGCACCAAGGCGGCAGGCATGTGAGGGTGGGGGAGATGGTTTTACCAGGGCGCATGGTAGCAGCCAAACTAGTGAGGAAGGTGCAGGAGCCCAGGAAGAAGTGGAGGACGAACCGATGGAAGACTCATCAGATGAGGGAGACCTTGATCACATTTCTGTTGTGCGAGGTTGGGGGGAGAGGACAGAGGAAGGAAGCATGATTGTTACCTCGCCACCAACACAACAGGGACTTGGTGCTCCTGGATGCGCAACACACATGAGTGCCTTCTTGCTGTACTACCTGCAACATGACCCTCGAATTGGGAGAATTAGAAATAATGCTGACTACTGGGTTGCCACACTGTTAGGTCCCCGGTACAAAAGTAAATTTGCAGAAATTATTCCTGCCATAGAAAGGGATGCACGCATGCAGGAGTATCAGCAGAGACTGTTGCAGAATATTACATGTGCTTTTCCACAAAACACCAGTGGTGCACGTAGTGAATCTCACAGTTCCAACTTGCCAACCGTGGGACCGTCAAGTGTTCAGCACTCAAACCATAACAGAACCACAGTATCTGCTGGTAACATCAATTTTGCGCAATCATTTCACCACTTTTTTAGCCCATCCTTTGCAAGGCCACAGGAGACAAGATGTCTGACACATAGTCAACGCCTAGAGACGATGGTACAGGAGTATCTCCAAGTAAACATTGAAGCCATGACTGTGTCACTGGACCCTTGCTCTTTTTGGGCTTCCAATCTGGATAAATGGTCGGAGCTAGCCACTTACGCCTTGGAGATCTTGTCATGCCCCGCAGCCAGCGTTCTGTCTGAACGTGTGTTCAGCGCTGCTGGTGGTGTGCTGACAGATAAGCGCACGCCGCTCTCCACTGATAATGTAGACAGACTCACGTTCATAAAGATGAACAAATCATGGATCCGAAACGACTTTTCTACCCCTGTGTCATCCTGGGGAGAGTAAAAGATGGATGATTGGTTAAAATCACCCTACCAACCGTTTTAAGCTTTCAAATTACTAATCATGTTTATCTGTATCTTGGCTGGAAAATAATTTGGGCTTTGTAGCAGTGTGCAGCACTGATTCTATTAGGCCATCTATAATAAGCTCCACCAGATTTAAAATTACTAATCATGTTTATCTGTATCTTGGCTGGAAAATAATTTGGGCTTTGTAGCAGTGTGCAGCACTGATCCTATTAGGCCATCTATACTAAGCTCCACCAGATTTAAAATTAATAATAATTTTTAGCTGCATTTAGCCCGGAAAATAATTTTGGGGCTCCGAGATGCGCAAGACACATAAGTGCCTTCTTGCTGCACTACCTGCAACATGACCCTCATATTGTCAGAATTCGAAGTAATCATGACTACTGGGTTGCCACACTCTTAGATCCGCCAAACTTTTCGATCAACCTTTTCATTTTAATAAAGACCAAAAAAATGGTCATTTTTGAAATTATAAGCATTAGCAGGTTATTAGAAACTGAAATCAAACAGTTTTCAACTCAAAACTTTATTCTAGGTGATGTTACATTTTCACATAGGACCCCTTGTTCGAAAGAAGCTTCTGAACGCTCTCGTCCATTGAATTTGTCAGGTTTTGGATGGTTTCTGCTTCAATTGTTTTGCAAGAGGACAGAATACCTTCCCAGAGCTGTTGCTTAGATGTGAACTGCCTCCCGCCATCATAGACACTCCTTTTGATGATGCTCCAGAGGTTCTGAATGGGGTAGAGGTCAGGGGAGCATGGGGGTCACACCATAAGTTTGTTCCCTTTTATGCCCATATCAGCCAGAGATGCAGATGTTTTATGTGCAGCATGAGATGGTGCATTATCATGCAAAAAAATGATCTTGCTGTGAAATACACGGTTCTTCTTCTTGAACCATGGCAGGAAGTGCTGTTTGAGAAAATCCACAAACATTATGGAGTTCATCTTTAGCGCCTTCAGGGATCCTAAAGGGGCTGACAATCTCTCTCCCCATGATTCCAGCCCAAACATTACTCCACCTCCTCCTTGTTGGCGCTGTAGCCGTGTTTGCGTGGGGTGTCCATCAACCAGCCATCCTTCACTCCATCCATCTGGACCATCGAGCGCTGCACGGCACTCATCCGTGAACAAAACTGTTTTGAAATCAGTCTTCATGTAATGTTTGGCCCACTGGAGCCGTTTCTGCTTGTGTGAAGTGGATAGAGGAGGTCGACAGGATGGCGTATGCACAGCTGCAAACCTCTGAAGGACCCTGCATCTTGTTGTTTGGGGGACATTGGAGGCACCAGCAGCTTCAAAAACTTGTCTGCTGCTATGACAAGGCTTTTTTGCCGCTGCTCTTTTAACCTGACGTAATTGCTTGTAGGAAAGAGTCCTCAATTTGCCCTTATCAGCACGCACACGTGTGTACTGTGAATCAGCTACATACTTCTTGATTGCCAAGACACTTCATCCTGATCATCGCACAATGTTGATTGTAGTCATGCCTTGACCTAAACACTCCACAATTTGTTGCTTCTCAGCAGCCGACACATCCTTTTTCTTTCCCATTTTGGCAGAAAATGTAGGCTGCTTAATAATGTGAGACAGCCTTCTTAAGTAGTCTTGCCTTTCATTGGACACACCTGCCAAACTAATTAGCACAGGTGTCTGCAATTGCTTACAGTGATATAAAGAGCCCTGACACACATCACCATCAATGAGTTTAACTGACAAACAAACAAATTCTTCCCTTATCACTCCTAAGCACTTTTTGCATAATAATTTGGAACACAGTGTACATGTGCTTTTCCACAAAACACCAGTGGTTCACGTAGTGAATCTTACAGTTCTAACTTGCCAACCGTGGTCTGTATGGAGTTGTTCAATAAAGGGCCCAAAATTAAGATAACATAGATGGGAGAGGTCTCTATAAATAGGAATTCCTAAGTATTTGATACCCTGTGAGGGCCAGGCAAAGGGAAAGTTGGACTGGATGGAATCCTATATGGATTTGGGGAGGGAGACATCGAGGGCCTCAGACTTCGCTGCATTGATTTTAAAATTTGACCATGTAACAAAGTGATCTATTTCAGCCATAACAGCATGGATGGATATATGTGATTGAGTGATATATACTGGGACATCATCAGCAAATAGAGAGCACTTGTACTCGGTGCCTCCCACCTCAATCCACCTAATATTGGGGTTATGGCGAATTGATGAGAGCAGGTGCTCCGTCACTAGGATGTATAAGAGAGGGGACAGAGAACATCCCTGCCTTGTCCCATTGGTGATTGTGAAAGGTGATGAAAATCTTCTGACGCGCCCCCTGGGCCTTGGGACACCCGGAGCCGGACCCTTTTTGGTGGATGCTGGTGGTTGTAGTCTCCGTGGCGGCGACCCGGTTCCGTGGCTCAGGGCGGTCAAACCAGTGGCGGAACTATTTATGTGGTTTTGATGTTTAAATGTCCGACTACGCCACCCGTGGATTGCGGTCAGAGTGAACCGCCGCTCCAGGGCAGACCGCTGAGGCTGGTGTTGTGGGTGCAGCAGAGCGTAGCATAACTCCCCACGGGAGGAGTATAGCCTCAGGGTAGTGTATGCGGAGGATGGGGGTGATGGTGCAGGGCAGCAGTCAGTGATGCAGTCCAGGGCCTTTACTCACATTTGTTATTATCCAGACCACGTCTGCAGGTAACGGCTGCCCACATCGTACTGTGCTCACCAGGTGAGGGTCTCAGACAACTCCCAGATAACTTTGGAGCGCTTCACAGGACCCCCTTTGTGTGTCCTTTGTCTGGCCTTTCTTACCAACCCTTCTGTCCGGCTGCCTCGGGCCTCCTCTTGGTAAACTTGGCGCCAGTTTCCCTGACCCTATGTGGTGCCTTCCTAGCGGGTGTAGCGAGGGGCTGCGCCACATAAAATGTCACAGCCTCTGGTTTCTAGCTGAGGGTCATTTCCTGCCTCCACTAGTTTCGGGGACTGGTCTCCCCCTTTGGCCTGACCCCTCCACGCAGGTGGATTCGGGAGTGCGGTGGCGACTCGCCCATCCGCACCCCTGGGATCCCTTCATTCCTCGTTCCTGGAGCCTTCTCCGCTCCTCTTCCTTCCTTCTACCTCTTCCAGGCCTGGGCCTCTGTTACTAGGCCCGCCTCCAGAGCAAAGCTCATGCAGAGCCCCTGCTCCCTGCCACTTCTGCTCAGACTTCTCTGCACTGAACTAAGATGGTGCCCACCTTTTATACTCCCTTCTCAATGCACCCAGGAACTGCTTCCTTCCTGCTCCTGCACTACAGGGTTCCCCTTCCTCAGTGTTCCCTCCCCCCACTCCAGCCAGGGACAGTGACTGTCATGCCCATCTCAGGGGCATATTGGTCGCCCTGCCCCACGGCAATGTGGTGTAATGCATGCAGGTGTCGGGTCCTGATCCACACTCCATCCTTACCTGAGAGTGAGATATCACACCTCTGGGTGAGGTGCAATACCTCTGTAGCAACCGAGCCCTCAGGGTAATACAGTTCCATTTATCTTCAGCCTAGGTAACGTATTGCGATACAGGGCCGTGATTTTAGCTATAAAAGGGTGCCCTAGACACCTACCCCTAGCTTTTTAAGAGAATCATATATGGCGTGCCAGGAGACTCTATGGAATGCTTTCTCAGCATCCAACGAGAGTATCTAATTACAAATTTTTAACTGCATCTAGCCCAGGAAATACTTTGTGCCTAGTAGCAGTGTCTGCTAGTCAGCGGATTATCCCGGCTGTTAAGCAAGCTACACCACCTGTAGTTTTGACACTAAATTTTTTCAAAGGAAATGCTTCGGGACCACGGGATACTCAGTGAAGAGCATCAGGAGGCACCCCAAGGCATAGGGGCTGGGACTGGCAGTAGGATGCCTTGCGGTGGACAGCCGAGCTCGATCCTTATAAAAGCTTTTTAACTGCAGCAGCTTTAGTGGATGCTAATGGAGCTGGAATTACGCGGCTGCTGGCATGAGACTTGCTCTCCAATAGATCCTTGTAAATGGATTTAAAGTGTATTCATTCAAATTAGAGAGACAATTTAAATTAAAAAGCTTAGAGCTGCCTCCACCACAGGGGGGCTCGCTCGACCCACCAGCGGACAGGCACCAGTATTGGGAGAGGGGGGCTGGCCATCAGGGTTCACCGCGGCTCTGGCACAAACCCGGCGACACGGAGGTGACACGGGCAGGAGCGGACTGAACGTGTCGGCTTCTCACTTTTTGGATTTTAGAAGGGCATGACATGCCTATATCTGTGTCTCCCCCTCCTTTTACTCCTCCACCTCTTTTCTTTTCGCATGACTATATGTACTTGTCACTTTTCCATGTGTTAGTTGTGTCTTCAGAGCAGTTTGTCAGCTTTTGGACACCTTTGAAGGTGTTTTCTATGTGTTTCTATGTGTTTTTGTTTGCCTGCCATTGGTTTTAACGGTGTTCGACGAACAGTTCGACGAACAGTTCGGCGAACACACGGGTGTTCGACGAACCGAACCGAGCTCGAACACTACAGGGTTGGCTCAACACTAGTGGCAAACTCTCCCCTTCCCTTTTGCACTATTGTCAATAAAATTCCCCAGTTTGTTGCCGTATTAGAGCTTGGGAGTTAAGCAATAAAGATATTTTGGCACGATTCATCAAGACCAGCATTCCTCATGATGGACTTGGAGGTGCCTGATTATTAAGAGGCGCCTCTGATTCCATTGTCAAGAATTAGAGGAGCACGTGTCATCATTTATGTGCTTTGTTATTGAGGTCATGGCTATGCAGAGCACAGCAGCCACTGACATAATCATTTGGTTTACTGTGCTGTGCATAAGTTGTAACATGACAATAGATCAGCAGCTAATGAATGCATGTAGCATTGAATTTTGTGCACCACACATGATTCAGTGCTAACTTCATTCATTACTAAGAGCTGATTTACACGTTTTCTAACCATAACTAAAGTTTTGGCTGGGGACAGACTTAAGTTAGGTTTAGGAGTAGGATTAGGGTTAGACCTAGGGCTGAAGTTAGGTTTATGGCTTGGGTTAGGGCTAAGTTTCCAGTTAGGTATAGGGCTAGTGTAATAAAATAGTTTCATACATATTTATATAATAAAAAATCAAACATAAAAAAGAACAATTTGACAATGTATAACTTTTTATATTTAAAAATGTTATGTTGGATTTCAAGAAAAAGCAGAAAAAAGGAGAGGGTGTAAAAGCATATTATAATTATATCAGTATTTTCTTAAAATACAGTATGTTTTTGAGTTGGGGTAAGGGATTCAATATCGGGCCAGTCGAAGGGACCCCTTACAATCCATGTGTTAAAGGGTGCAAAATACATGTCTTACCCTAGGTGTTGGTGACACACATTGCCCCCCCAGAGATCAGACATGTAAACTCTTGTAGAAAATGACAGCAGTCAGGAAAGTGTTCTTTTCTTTTTTACTGCAGGTGGTATTAATAAAATGTAATAAACAGTTTCAAATATGATGCTTGACAGTGGGCCTGCGTACTGGACTGCATCGCTCAAATGACTGGAGAAGAGTGAAGACAAATCTAAATTAATTTGGATGAGAATGACACAAAAGGGGAAAACCCCCATGAGCTAACTGAGCTGCAAAGAATGATATACAATCAGATCATGGAACATGAGAGAGATGAACACTGGAAGCCTTGACAGTATTTATCTTACTTAAATCGGACCAATAATTTCCACAGACATTATCATTGCTGTCTACATTGGGGCTCACAATCTACATTCCCTATCAGTGTGTCTTTGGAGGGAGAAAATTGGAGTACCCAGAGGAAACCCACGCAAACACGAGGAGAACATAGAAATTCCTTGCAGATGCTGTCTTTGGGATGTGAACCCAGGACAAGCTTAGAATCACTAACACCTTCTTCACCCAACCAAAGCAGTGCCTTTACACCTGGACATCCTCAAATGGACAGCATCGAAACCAGACAAAATACATTCTCTGCCAGCAAAAATGGAAGGGATCAATTTTCTCTGCAAAAACACCAGCAATTTCACAGTGTGGCTCTGATCACCAACTCCTAATAGCCAAAGCCAAACTCTGACTATGCACGATTAAGCATTGTAGCAGAGGAGGTTTGATGTCAGAAATATCTCTGAGCAGTATGCAATCAAAGTGATTAATAGGTTCAACCTGCTCAGGCAGGAAGAAGGGAGCCCAGAAGAATTGTGGCAAAGTTCAAAGGACCCATCACTAAAACTGCTGAAGAGCATGTGCCATCCAAGAAGCTAATATGTGATGTGAATTGATTAAGTGCAACCACAACAAACAAGTGAAGATGCCTTTCAAAACACACCAAACAACCTTCAAATACCATGATGGAAATGAAATTAGTGACCGACATGACATCAAGCAAAGATGGAGAGAATACACAAAAGAACTATACACCAGTGACAGCATGAGGAGGGTCCAGAGGAATCAGAACCAGACCTATGGGAAAGTGAAGTGGATTGAGCACTGAGGCAGATGCCAAACAACAAAGCACCTTGCATTGATGATATCCCTGCTAGAGATGAGCGGTGTTCGACTAGAACTGTTCGCCAATCTCAAATTCGAGCTGTTTTGGGCGGTGTTCGAGTTGTTCGACGAACCCGAACGATTTGCAAAAAATTCGGCTGTTCGAGGTTATGTTCGATAACTGTTCCTGCACCAAAAGCGTGTCCTGCATGTCTGGCGCTATTTAGAGCACCAATCATGCAGGGATTGTCTGCCACTCACTGTAATGCCACAGCCATGGTGGTTGTGGCATTACAGTGATTGCCCAAATCGATGGGAACAGTGCTCACAGTGAAACATGAAAAGCCGGCAATTCAGCAGCGGCATACACCTGTACCCGACAATTTAGAACCGAAAGAATAGAGCTTCACACATAGATTAGATAGATAGAAACATGTCAGCCACATATATATGAAGTACAGTGAAAGTGCTGCTTACTGTACTTGTCATTTAGCGTAAAGGATTTATCAAAAAAAATATTAGTGTTTTCATGCACCGTCTCTTTAAAAAAGCCGGCCGGCAATTCAGCATCTGTACCCGACAATTTATAACAGACAGAATAGAGCATCATACATAGATTAGATAGATAGAAACATGTCAGCCACATATATACGAAGTACAGTGACAGTGTTGCTTACTGTACTTGTCATTTAGCGTAAAGGATTTATCAAAAAAAATAATAGTGTTTTCATGCACTGTCTCTTTAAAAAAGCCGGCCGGCAATTCAGCAGCGGTACCCGACAATTTATAACAGACAGAATAGAGCTTCACACATAGATTAGATAGATAGAAACATGTCAGTCACATATATATGAAGTACAGTGATAGTGTTGGTTACTGTACTTGTCATTTAGTATTAAAATAAAGGATTTATTATTAAAAAAATTGGCGTGGGGTTCCCCTTAATTTTAGGCTCTAGCGGAGGTTAAGCAGACAGCTGGGGCAGATGTTTGAAGCCTGGGAAGGGGGTAATACCCACGGAGCTTCCCAGGCTACTAATATCAGCCCCCAGCTGAATACATAGCCTTTACTAGCTATTAAAATGGGGGACCCCCCCAAAAAAATGACGTGGGGTCCCCCCTAATTTAATAGCTAGCAAAGGCTAGGCAGACAGCTGGGGGCTGATATTAATAGCCCAGGAAGGGAGCCATGAATATTGGCCCCCTCCCAGGCTAGAAACACCAGCCGTCAGCCGCCCCAGAAATGGCGCATTCATAGGATGCGCCAATTCTGGCACTTAGCCTCGCTCTTCCACGCTGCCCTGGTGCGGTGGCAGGGGGTAATAGGGTTGGGGTTGATGTCAGCTTATAATGCCAGCTGACATCAAGCCCAGGTTAGTAATGGAGAGGCGTCTATAAGACACCCCCATTACTAACCCCATAGTCAAAGTTAAAAAAAACACAAACACCCAGAATAAAGTCCTTTAATTGAAATAAAGACACAATCCTTTATTGTTCTAAATTAAACCATACTTACCGTCACGCCCATTCCAGCTGAAGCCAACGATCTCCTGCAATAAAAGAAAAATAATAAAGCAACCTCATCCTTACCTTTCCATGGTTCCCACGACAGCTTCAGCTCTGCTACATCGAGATGACAGGCTGGACCGCAGCAGAACGCTGCCATCCAGCCTCTCATCCCGCAGACACTGAGAAGCGCAGGCTTACTTGCGCTGCTCAGCGTCTCTCTGTGACGACATCCAGATGAGCCGAGTTCATGTCCAATGAACTCGGCTCACCTCATGCACGTCACTGACAGCGTGGGAAAATTCTCACGCTGAAGCGGTGAGTGCAGGAGAATACTCCCACGCTGTCAGTGATGTGCATGAGGTGAGCTCATGTCCAATGAACTCAGCTCACCTCCTGCACGTCACTGACAGCGTGGGAAAATTCTCCTGCAATCAGCGCTTCAGCGTGAGAATTTTCCCACGCTGTCAGTGACGTGCATGAGGTGTTCGACGAACCGAACCGAACCCGAACACTACGGGGGTGGCTCAACACTAATCCCTGCAGAGCTGCTCAAACCATTGCTAAGTGCTGCACTTACAGCATTCTGCCAGGTGATCTGGAGGACCAGTACATGGCTGAAGGACTGGAAATAATCAGTTTTCATAATATTGCCAAAGAAAGGCAACACTAGGAACTGTGCCAAGTATAGAACAATCGTTCCCCCTCATCAGCAAGGTGCTTCTAAAGATCATTCAGAAGTGCATGGACAACATCCTCAATAGAGAATTTTCTGACACCCAACATGGCTTCCACATGGGCAGGGGGACTAGTGATCACAACACAAAACTAAGGTGGTTTAAAGAAAAGATGAGAGAGTACCAGAGGAAGATCTACATGGCCTTTATTGATTATACTATTGAGACGCCCTCCCTGAGCGGTGGGGTTACTCGGAGCCGGGTCAGTGTAGGTGTCGTGGGGATGCAGTCGTGGCCTAGACCCGTTCCGTGCCCAGGGCTGTCTCATTAAAATAATGGGCTTCTTTTAGGATGAGTGGTTTGTTCGACTACGCCACCTGTGGTTCTGTTGAGGGCCACTAGCGCTGCGACAGTCCTCTGAGGCTGGTGTTTTGGGCAGCTCGGTTGGTACTACTCCCCACAGGTGGAGTAGGCCTCAGGGCAGTGGTTGGTGAACTGTAAGGAGGTATGGTGGGTGCAGTGCCACCCAGGAATAAACAAGCGAAGGCGGTGAATGAAGTCATCTGGGTCTTTACTCACTTTAGATGAACTTTCAGCCGCAAAGCTTCTCTCTGCTACACATGGCGTACTGCGGCCACCGGGAAGGGGGTTCAGCACTTCCCAGGTAGATCAGGAGCACCTGTCAAGACCCCGTCAGTGTGTTCCTCTCCTTCTCCTTCTCCTTCTCCTCCCGCTTGTGTTCCTCCCTGGGATCCACTAAGCTGCCGGGCTTTTCCAACAGTGATGTGAAGTACACAGTCAGATATCGGGGGCCGGTCACCCCTCTTGCAGCAGGAATCCCTCTGGCCAAGCCAGAGTGAAAAATACAGGTGGCGACTCCACTCCGTCCGTATCCCCCTGGGATCCTTTTGCCTGTGGAGCCTATCTCCTTTGCTCCCCTCCAAGGCCTTCTTAGGACAGGACCCTGACTGGGTAGAGACACTGGTTAACTCTGACCCGCTCCTCGTCTCAAGGCCAGAGTACGAGGACCGTGTATCTTCAGCCAGCTGTAGTAGAGGCGAGAGACCCTTTAAGAGAACTCTTACATGATGATTCAAAGATGGAGAGAGACTGCCATCTGCTGGCCAGACACAGTCAAGCGGAACCAGGATATACAAGAGAAGTTGAAGGGAGAGCATATTTAGATGCTGGACCCAGTCAGGTAACGTCCATGAAGGAGTTCCTGGAGATAAGAGGCCAGCGCGCCAAGCCTGAGGAGATTTTGGCGCCAAGCAGCAGAGAGGAGCAGACGTGCTCCCGGCATGCTGAGAATCCCCGCGTGGCAGGCCTAAGCCGGAGGCCTGCGAGGTGCCACAGCCGGGCGCCGGTGGATGAGCTCCGAATCCCTCACAGATGTGACCCGAGTGCTGTACCTACTGAGGAGAGTCGGAACCTGCTTGCAGTGCTGAGTGAGTTTGCGGAACCTGACATCGCCCGCCGACAGACGAGGTCTGGACCCCCCTATCCTCGGCTTGAGAGACTGCCTCCAACGGCCAGGAAGAGAGGAGTTGAGAGACTGCTGAGCCAGGAAAGTCACGCCAGTGAATGCAGAGGAGCTGCATATGTGAACAGGGCCGTCACTTCTTCTGTTCACTCACGGTACCGGGGCCAGTTGGGTTTAGGTACTCAGGTTGGGAGGGGAACAGTTGGGGCAGAAGAAGCTAAACTTGCTTTAATTGATTTTGTCAAGAAAAGACTTGCAGCCTAGCGGGAATAACCAGTGACCCCCGCTAGAGCCATATACAGATATAAAGAACTGACGTGGTGACTAGAGATGAGCGTTGTTCTACTCGAACTGTTCGCCAATCTCAAATTCGAGCTGTTTTGGGCGGTGTTCGAGCCGGTCGGCGAACACGAACAATTTGAGAAAAATTCGGCTGTTCGAGGTTATGTTCGATAACTGTTCGTGCACCAAAATCATAACTGGATTTTTTCTCAGTAATGATGAAAATTAATGTTACTACGCAGTTTGAGTGTACAGCGGGGCGGGGGGAGGGGCAAGGGATGGATCTCTGCAGGAACAATGAAGATCTCCATTTTTTTTTCTCTTTCCCGCATTTGCAGTGGGGAGGTGCAATCTGTCAGCCTATCAGCAGCGCACACACGGAGCGAAGTGCTTTTTTTCACACAAGCAAGGGCATGTGTGATTGGCAGTGTATGTCACATGTCCTTGCCCTATAAGACCAAGCCATTTTCCCCGTCGCCACCATTTTCTCACTGCTGCAGCTGCGTGTTAGACGGCACCGCTGTTGCTGTGTGCGCTATACCTTGTTAATTTCAAGCCAATTTTCGCACAAATATACAGATAGCTTGGGAGTAGGGAATAGTTGTGATTGCAGTCCTTTTAAGGACTAGGTTACAGCATTTCCTACGACTTTTATCAGGCAGGTCTGTGCCAGTGCTGTGCAAGTTCTTAAATAGATAGATTGTGGGAGTAAAGACTAATTGTAATTGGAGTCCTTTTCAGGACTAGGTTACATCAGTTCCTATCAGTTTTTGCCAGGCAGGTCTGTGCCAGTGCTGTGCAAGTTTTTTTCACAGCATTTGGCTGAATCTAGCAAAGCTAATCCTTTTTGGCCTATTGCAGAGTGTGTTAGTCAGTGGAGTAGCCTATCTGTGTTGCAAGATATACCACCTGTGTATAGAATACCAATTTTTTTACTGCACCTAGTGAAGTAAAATCTTTTGGGCATAGCATCATTCTATTAGTCCATCTATACTGACCTCCATCAGGTTGCAAACTGAATATAATTTTTTTCTGCATCTAGCTCTGAAAAAATATTTGGGCTTCTAGCAGTGTGTGGGACTTGGTCTATTAGTCCATCTATACTGACCTCCATCAGGTTGCAAATTAAAAATATTTTTTTTCTTCATTTAGCTCTGAAAAAATATTTGGGCTTCTAGCAGTGTGTGGGACTTGTTCTATTAGTCCTTCTATACTGACCTCCAGCAGGTTGCAAATTGAATATAATTTTTTTCTGCATCTAGCTCTGAAAAAATATTTGGGCTTCTAGCGGTGTGTGGGACTTGGTCTATTAGTCCATCTATACTGACCTCCATCAGGTTGCAAATTAAAAATAATTTTTTTCTGCATCTAGCTCTGAAAAAATATTTGGGCTTCTAGCAGTGTGTGGGACTTGGTCTATTAGTCCATCGATACTGACCTCCATCAGGTTGCAAATTAAAAATAATTTTTTTCTTCATTTATCTCTGAAAAAATATTTGGGCTTCTAGCAGCGTGTGGGACTTGTTCTATTAGTCCATCTATACTGACCTCCATCAGGTTGCAAATTAAAAATAATTTTTTTCTGCATCTAGCTCTGAAAAAATATTTGGGCTTCTAGCAGTGTGTGGGACTTGGTCTATTAGTCCATCTATACTGACCTCCATCAGGTTGCAAATTAAAAATAATTTTTTTCTGCATCTAGCTCTGAAAAAATATTTGGGCTTCTAGCAGTGTGTGGGACTTGGTCTATTAGTCCATCTATACTGACCTCCATCAGGTTGCAAATTGAATAAAAAAATTTTCTGCATCTAGCTCTGAAAAAATATTTGGGCTTCTAGCGGTGTGTGGGACTTGGTCTATTAGTCCATCTATACTGACCTCCATCAGGTTGCAAATTAAAAATAATTTTTTTCTGCATCTAGCTCTGAAAAAATATTTGGGCTTCTAGCAGTGTGTGGGACTTGGTCTATTAGTCCATCTATACTGACCTCCATCAGGTTGCAAATTAAAAATATTTTTTTTCTTCATTTAGCTCTGAAAAAATATTTGGGCTTCTAGCAGTGTGTGGGACTTGTTCTATTAGTCCTTCTATACTGACCTCCAGCAGGTTGCAAATTGAATATAATTTTTTTCTGCATCTAGCTCTGAAAAAATATTTGGGCTTCTAGCGGTGTGTGGGACTTGGTCTATTAGTCCATCTATACTGACCTCCATCAGGTTGCAAATTAAAAATAATTTTTTTCTGCATCTAGCTCTGAAAAAATATTTGGGCTTCTAGCGGTGTGTGGGACTTGGTCTATTAGTCCATCTATACTGACCTCCATCAGGTTGCAAATTAAAAATATTTTTTTTCTGCATCTAGCTCTGAAAAAATATTTGGGCTTCTAGCAGTGTGTGGGACTTGGTCTATTAGTCCATCTATACTGACCTCCATCAGGTTGCAAATTGAATAAAAAAATTTTCTGCATCTAGCTCTGAAAAAATATTTGGGCTTCTAGCGGTGTGTGGGACTTGGTCTATTAGTCCATCTATACTGACCTCCATCAGGTTGCAAATTAAAAATAATTTTTTTCTGCATCTAACCCAGCCAATAGTTTTGGCCTAATACCACAGTTTGGCCACTCAGCTCTGCTCGGTTACCATCCATTGTTTTTTTGTGCAAACAACTCCAGAGTTGTGAATTAGTTAACCACCAAAATGAGTGGAGAAAGGCCTGCTGCTGGTGGAAAGGGGAATAGGCGTGTTGGGAAGGGGAAAAAAGGTTGTGTCCGTGGGGTAGGTGCAGAAGAAAGACCATCTTCCAGCCAAACTAAAATGTCTCCTTCTTTTAGCGGACAATGTGATAAGATCCCTTTCTTACGGCCACGCCAATCGCTACAAATTCCAGATGAGGCACAAAAACAGCAGGTGCTTCAACGGATATCAAGTGCTCCTTTAAGTGGGCTCTCCTCCACATCAACTTCAACATCACAAATACTCCAGTCCTCAAAGGTGTCACCCAAATCGCACTTGCTTCCTCACAGCTCCCAAATCTCCAGCTGCCCGTCTGAGTATGAGGTAGAACAGATGGTTGAGTCTGCAGAGCTGTTTACTCATACTATAGCCTGGGAATCAGAGGTCGACTCCAGCGCTTCTGTGAATCCAGACGAGGAAATGATCTGCACTGATGCCCAGAATCTTTATGAGTCGGATCCAGGACCAGACGCAGAAGGTTCTGACCATAATGTAGACCCTCATTCCCAAACTGTAACTCCTGTTGGTGGAGACAATGAGGAAGACGATGATAAGACTCAAATACCTGATTGGAGCGACAACTTTAGTTTTTTGTCAGGGCAGGAACAGGTTGGCTCTGAGGACGACGGGTGTGATAACGCACAGGGTGATGATGATGCGGTCGGAGATCCCACTTACTGTCAACCCACAGTCAGCCAAGAGATGAGGTCAGCAGAGGAGGTGGAGGAAGATGCTAGTGACGACGAGGTCAGGTTGCGCCTTCCTGGACAGAGACGTAGTACTGGAAGCACGTCAACAACTGCATCCTCAAACACAACTCTGCCTTTCACCACAAGTCGTGGTGGCTCTTCAGGTCGCATGGGTGCTAAGCCTTGCATAGCCTGGGCATTTTTTCAGATCGATAAAGATGACCCAACTCGTGTTATCTGTAACATTTGTCAGCAAAAGCTAAGTAGAGGCCAAAAAATACATAGTTTGAGTACTTCATGCATGAACCGGCACATGGACATGAAGCATAAGTTGCAGTGGGAAGCTCAGTGTGCTACAATGCGGTCTAGCCGGCCGGGCCAACCACCGTCTGCCATATCTTGTGCATCCGCGGCCTCTTCATCCTCTGTGACTGGGGGGACAGCAGTCACACCTGTTTTGGGGCGCAGACCTGCCACCTCTTTACCCGCAACAGCCAGCGTGATTGGCAGGTCATCATTTTCTTTGGAGGTGGTAACACCAGCTGGTCTTGAGCGCTGTCCGACATCGATAGCACCACCTTTGGATCAAGGCAACCTAACATGTCCGCCTGCATCTTCCTCACAGACCGGCAGTTTGCCGGGGACACCCTTATCAACCCCGTCTAAGCACAATAGCCAGCCCTCGGTCCCTCAGATGTGGACAAGTAAAAGACCATTTCCTCCTAGCCATGAGAAAGCTAAGAGGTTGAATTTCACCATCTGCAAGCTCTTGGCTACAGAAATGCTGCCTTTCCGCCTGGTGGACACAGAGGATTTTCGAGACCTTATGTCCGTCGCAGTGCCCCAGTACCAGATGCCCAGTCGGCACTACTTCTCAAAGAAAGGTGTGCCTGCGCTCCACCAGCATGTCGCACACAACATCACCGCTTCTTTGAGAAACTCTGTGTGTGACAGGGTGCATTTCACCACAGACACTTGGACGAGTAGGCATGGACAGGGGCGTTACATGTCGCTGACTGGGCACTGGGTAACTATGGTGACAGCAGGACAAGGGGCTGCTGTCCAAGTCTTGCCGTCCCCACGAGTTGTGCGTCAATCCTCTTTATGTCATTTTTCCTCCACTGCTTCTGCCTCCTCAACCTCCTCTCGGTCTTCCACCTGCACCCAAAGCCTGTCTGGTCATGCCACAAGCTTTCTAACTGCGCAGAAGGGATCCTGCACACCTCCTTACTATGCTGGCAGTAGGGCTCAACGTCATCAGGCGGTTTTTACATTGAAATGTCTGGGAAATGTGAGTCACACAGCTGAGGAGTTGTGGTCAGCTCTGGAGAACCAATTTCATGAATGGTTGTCTCCACTGGACCTGAAACCAGGGAAGGCCGTGTGCGACAATGCTGCAAACCTGGGTGCGGCCCTTCGCCGGGGCAATGTCACACACGTGCCTTGTATGGCTCACGTGTTGAACCTGGTTGTCCAGCAATTTTTAGCCCACTATCCCAGACTAGATGGCCTTCTGCAGAGGGCACGGTCGCTGTGTGCTCACTTCCGCCGTTCGCATCCCGCAGCTCAGCGACTTACATCTCTACAGAAGTCGTTGGGCCTGCCACTTCACCGGCTAAAATGCGATGTGCCTACCCGGTGGAATTCAACTCTGCACATGTTGCAGCGACTGTGGCAGCACCGACAAGCCCTGGTGCAATACGTTCTGACGTATAGCCTGGGCCAACGAGATTCAGAGGTGGGGCAAATCACGCTGGAGAAGTGGTCTCAGATCAGGGACCTATGCACCCTTCTGCACAGTTTTGAAATGGCGACGAAGATGTTTAGTGCTGACGATGCCATTATCAGCATGACTATTCCGGTGATTTACATGCTGGAGCACATGTTAAACAGAATTCGGAGTCAGGTGGTGGCACAAGAGGAGGTGGAGGAAGTAGAGGAGGAGGAGTTGTATGCGGAAGGGCTAACATCTGCAAGGTCCAGACGGTCGGCAGCACCAGGGCGGCAGGCATGTGAGGGTGGGGGAGATGATTTTACCAGGGCGCATGGTAGCAGCCAAACTAGTGAGGAAGGTGCAGGAGCCCAGAAAGAAGTGGAGGACGAACTGATGGAAGACTCATCAGATGAGGGAGACCTTGATCACATTTCTGTTGTGCGAGGTTGGGGGGAGAGGACAGAGGAAGGAAGCATGATTGTTACCTCGCCACCAACACAACAGGGACTTGGTGCTCCTGGATGCGCAACACACATGAGTGCTTTCTTGCTGCACTACCTGCAACATGACCCTCGAATTGTGAGAATTAGAAATAATCCTGACTACTGGGTTGCCACACTGTTAGATCCCCGGTACAAAAGTAAATTTGCAGAAATTATTCCTGCCATAGAAAGGGATGCACGCATGCAGGAGTATCAGCAGAGACTGTTGCAGAATCTTACATGTGCTTTTCCACAAAATACCAGTGGTGCACGTAGTGAATCTCACAGTTCCAACTTGCCAACCGTGGGACCGTCAAGTGTTCAGCACTCAAACCGTAACAGAACCACAGTATCTGCTGGTAACATCAATTTTGCGGAATCATTTCACCACTTTTTTAGCCCATCCTTTGCAAGGCCACAGGAGACAAGAAGTCTGACACATAGTGAACGCCTAGAGACGATGGTACAGGAGTATCTCCAAGTAAACATTGAAGCCACGACTGTGTCACTGGACCCTTGCTCTTTTTGGGCTTCCAATCTGGATAAATGGCCGGAGCTAGCCACTTACGCCTTGGAGATCTTGTCATGCCCCGCAGCCAGCGTTCTGTCTGAAGGTGTGTTCAGCGCTGCTGGTGGTGTGCTGACAGATAAGCGCACGCGGCTCTCCACTGATAATGTAGACAGACTCACGTTCATAAAGATGAACAAATCATGGATCCGAAACGACTTTTCTACCCCTGTGTCATCCTGGGGAGAGTAAAAGCTTGATGATTGGTTAAAATCACCCTACCAACCGTTTTAAGCTTTCAAATTACTAATCATGTTTATCTGTATCTTGACTGGAAAATAATTTGGGCTTTGTAGCAGTGTGCAGCACTGATCCTATTAGGCCATCTATAATAAGCTTCACCAGATTTAAAATTAAAAATAATTTTTAGCTGCATCTAGCCCGGAAAATAATTTTGGGGCTCCGAGATGCGCAAGACACATAAGTGCCTTCTTGCTGCACTACCTGCAGCATGACCCTCATATTGTCAGAATTCGAAGTAATCATGACTACTGGGTTGCCACACTCTTAGATCCCCCAAACTTTTCGATCAACCTTTTCATTTTAATAAAGACCAAAAAAATGGTCATTTTTGAAATTATAAGCATTAGCAGGTTGTTAGAAACTGAAATCAAACAGTTTTCAACTCAAAACTTTATTCTAGGTGATGTTACATTTTCACATATGACCCCTTGTTCGAAAGGAGCTTCTGAACTCTCTCGTCCATTGAATTTGTCAGGTTTTGGATGGTTTCTGCTTCAATTGTTTTGCATGAGGACAGAATACCCTCCCAGAGCTGTTGCTTAGATGTGAACTGCCTCCCGCCATCATAGACACTCCTTTTAATGATGCTCCAAAGGTTCTGAATGGGGTAGAGGTCAGGGGAGCATGGGGGTCACACCATAAGTTTGTCCCCTTTTATGCCCATATCAGCCAGAGATGCAGATGTTTTATGTGCAGCATGAGATGGTGCATTTTCATGCAGAAAAATGATCTTGCTGTGAAATACACGGTTCTTCTTCTTGAACCATGGCAGGAAGTGCTGTTTGAGAAAATCCACATACATTATGGAGTTCATCTTTAGCGCCTTCAGGGATCCTAAAGGGGCCGACAATCTCTCTCCCCATGATTCCAGCCCAAAACATTACTCCACCTCCTCCTTGTTGGCGCTGTAGCCGTGTTTGCGTGGGGTGTCCATCAACCAGCCATCCTCCACTCCATTCATCTGGACCATCGAGCGCTGCACGGCACTCATCCGTGAACAAAACAGTTTTGAAATCAGTCTTCATGTAATGTTTGGCCCACTGGAGCCGTTTCTGCTTGTGTGAAGTGGATAGAGGAGGTCGACAGGATGGCGTATGCACAGCTGCAAACCTCTGAAGGACCCTGCATCTTGTTGTTCGGGGGACGTTGGAGGCACAAGCAGCTTCAAAAACTTGTCTGCTGCTATGACAAGGCTTTTTTGCCACTGCTCTTTCAACCTGATGTAATTGCCTGTAGGAAAGAGTCCTCAATTTGCCCTTATCAGCACGCACACGTGTGTACTGTGAATCAGCTACATACTTCTTGATTGCCAAGACACTTCATCCTGATCATCGCACAATGTTGATTGTAGTCATGCCTTGACCTAAACACTCCACAATTTGTTGCTTCTCAGCAGCCGACACATCCTTTTTCTTTCCCATTTTGGCAGAAAATGTAGGCTGCTTAATAATGTGAGAGAGCCTTCTTAAGTAGTCTTGCCTTTCATTGGACACACCTGCCAAACTAATTAGCACAGGTGTCTGCAATTGCTTACAGTGATATAAAGAGCCCTGACACACATCACCATCAATGAGTTTAACTGACAAACAAACAAATTCTTCCCTTATCACTCCTAAACACTTTTTGCATAATAATTTGGAACGCGGTGTACATGTGCTTTTCCACAAAACACCAGCGGTTCACGTAGTGAATCTTACAGTTCTAACTTGCCAACCGTGGTCTGTATGGAATTGTTCAATAAAGGGCCCAAAATTAAGATAACATAGATGGGAGAGGTCTCTATGAATAGGAATTCCTAAGTATTTGATACCCTGTGAGGGCCAGGCAAAGGGAAAGTTGGACTGGATGGAATCCTATATGGATTTAGGAAGGGAGACATCGAGGGCCTCAGACTTCGCTGCATTGATTTTAAAATTTTACCATGTAACAAAGTGATCTATTTCAGCCATAACAGCAGGGATGGATATATGTGATTGAGTGATATATACTAGGACATCATTAGCAAATAGAGAGCACTTGTACTCGGTGCCTCCCACCTCAATCCACCTAATATTGGGGTTATGGCGAATTGATGAGAGCAGGTGCTCCGTCACTAGGATGTATAAGAGAGGGGACAGAGGACATCCCTGCCTTGTCCCATTGGTGATTGTGAAAGGTGAAGAAAATGTTCTGACGCACCCCCTGGGCCTTGGGACACCCGGAGCCGGACCCTTTTTGGTGGATGCTGGTGGTTGTAGTCTTCGTGGCGGCGATCCGGTTCCGTGGCTCAGGGCGGTCAAACCAATGGCGGAACTATTTATGTGGTTTTGATGTTTAAATGTCCGACTACGCCACCCGTGGATTGCGGTCAGAGTGAACCGCCGCTACAGGGCAGACCGCTAAGGCTGGTGTTGTGGGTGCAGCAGAGCGTAGCATAACTCCCCACGGGAGGAGTATAGCCTCAGGGCAGTGTATGCGGAGGATGGGGGTGATGGTGCAGGGCAGCAGCAGTAACGACACGGAGTCAGTGATGCAGTTCAGGGCCTTTACTCACAGTTCTTATTATCCAGACCACGTCTGCAGGTAACGGCTGCCCACGTCGTACTGTGCTCACCAGGTGAGGGGCTCAGACAACTCCCAGATAACTTTGGAGCGCTTCACAGGACCCCCTTTGTGTGTCCTTTGTCTGGCCTTTCTTACCAACACTTCTGTCCGGCTGCCTCGGGCCTCCTCTTGGTAAACTTGGCGCCAGTTTCCCTGACCCTATGTGGTGCCTTCCTAGCGGGTGGAGCAAGGGGCTGCGCCACATAAAATGTCAGAGCCTCCGGTTTCTAGCTGAGGGTCGTTTCCTGCCTCCACTAGTTCGGGGACCGGTCTCCCCCTTTGGCCTGACCCCTCCACGCAGGTGGATTCGGGCGTGCGGTGGCGACTCGCCCGTCCGCACCCCTGGGATCCCTTCATTCCTCGTTCCTGGAGCCTTCTCCGCTCCTCTTCCTTCCTTCTCCCTCTTGCAGGCCTGGGCCTCTGTTACTAGGCCCGCCTCCGGAGCAGAGCTCATGCAGAGCCCCTGCTCCCTGCCACTTCTGCTCAGACTTCTCTGCACTGAACTAAGATGGTGCCCACCTTTTATACTCCCTTCTCAATGCACCCAGGAACTGCTTCCTCCCTGCTCCTGCACTGCAGGGTTTCCCTTCCTCAGTGTTCCCTCCCCCCACTCCAGCCAGGGACAGGGACTGTCGTGCCCATCTCAGGGGCATATTGGTCGCCCTGCCCCACGGCAATGTGGTATAATGCATGCAGGTGTCGGGTCCTGATCCACACTCCATCCTTATCTGAGAGTGAGATATCACACCTCTGGGTGAGGTGCAATACGTCTGTAGCAACCGAGCCCTCGGTGCTACAGTTCCATTTATCTTCAGCCTAGGTGACGTATTGTGATACAGGGCCGTGATTTTGGCTATAAAAGGGTCCCCTAGACCCCTACCCCAAGCTTTTTAAGAGAATCATATATGGCGTGCCAGGAGACTCTATGGAATGCTTTCTCAGCATCCAACGAGAGTATCTACTTACAAATTTTTAACTGCATCTAGCCCAGGAAATACTTTGTGCCTAGTAGCAGTGTCTGCTAGTCAGCGGATTATCCCGGCTGTTAAGCAAGCTACACCACCTGTAGTTTGGACACTTAATTTTTTCAAAGGAAATGCTTCGGGACCACGGGATACTTAGTGAAGAGCATCAGGAGGCACCCCAAGGCATAGGGGCTGGGACTGGCACTAGGATGCCTTGCGGTGGACAGCCGAGCTCGATCCTTATAAAAGCTTTTTAACTGCAGCAGCTTTAGTGGACGCTACTGGAGCTGGAATTACGCGGCTGCTGGCATGAGACTTGCCCTCCAATAGATCCTTGTAAATGGATTTAAAGTGTATTCATTCAAATTAGAGGGACAATTTAAATTAAAAAGCTTAGAGCTGCCTCCACCACAGGGGGGCTCTCTCGACCCACCAGCGGACAGGCACCAGTATTGGGAGAGGGGGGCTGGCCGTCAGGGTTCACCGCGGCTCTGACACAAACCCGGCGACACGGAGGTGGCACGGGCAGGAGCGGACTGGCCGTCTCGGCTTCTCACTTTTTGGATTTTAGAAGGGGATGACATGCCTATATCTGTGTCTCCCCCTCCTTTTACTCCTCCACCTCTTTTCTTTTCGCATGACTATATGTACTTGTCACTTTTCCATGTGTTAGTTGTGTCTTCTGAGCAGTTTGTCAGCTTTTGGACACCTTTGAAGGTGTTTTCTATGTGTTTCTATGTGTTTTTGTTTGCCTGCCATTGGTTTTAACGGTGTTCGAAGGTGTTCGACGAACAGTTCGACGAACAGTTCGGCGAACACACGGGTGTTCGACGAACCGAACCGAACTCGAACACTACGGGGGTGGCTCAACACTAGTGGTGACTCCCCTGACTGCGTGGACCACATTACTTTGAGAGACTTCGTATTTTGCTAATATTTCAAATTACTGTTCAATACCCTTGTTGTTATCCCCTTGTTCAAAATACCTGTTTTATATATATAAACTGTTTATAATCATCTCCGACTGTCCCTGTCTTGTGTCTCTGTGCGTTGCATTCTGGCACCTGCATTACATTTGGCGTAGTCGGCAGGATGCAACATTCAGACGCAAAGATGGCAGATCAGTCTGGGGCTGGGTCTGCCCGGAACCATATACACCTGGGGGCTATGCTCAATCAACTTCCCAAATTCACGGGGGATGGCATGTCACTCTGGGACTGGGTAGAAAGACTGAGAAGCATGCTATGTATGTATCCCCTCGATCCCCCAGCCCAGGCAGAACTGGCCCTCCTAACCCTTGATGGGGAGGCCCGGCAAAATGTGATGTACCGCCCACCTGGGGACCGTGACATCGTGGACAAAGTGATAAAAATCCTAGAGGACATGCATGGTGACACCACAGATCTGGGACACTTGCGTCTACGGTTGTTTCAGCGGGTCCAAGGGGAAAATGAGACCGTAAATCAGTATGTTAATGCATTACAGGAAGTGACAGCCCATATCACTAAGAAGGCTCGAGATGGGAACCGAGGACTGGGACCATTGGGTGAAGTGTTGCATGACCAACTGATTGCTGGCTTGAAAGACCCTTCCCTGAGGCAGATCTTGAAGGAGCGGCTGCGTTTGAGCCCTGATCTGGGCTTCCTGGAGGTAGGGGCTGAAGCTAGAGTCCTGGAGAAAGAAGTTCCTGTTCTCATAGCCACAGTAAGAAGTCATGAGGCAATTACCCCTGGATTCACCAACAAGGAGCCTGATTGGGTACGAGAGATACATCAGGAAATTCGAGATATTCGGGGTGAGCTGAACACTATTAGAAAGGCCCCTGCTGCCTCCTTGCCGATGCATCCTACTGCCCCACGTGGGTGGAAACCAGAGCGAGAAAGATGTTCCTACCAGGCCCCAATACGTCATGTACCCGACCTATCGGTAGAACGACAACCAGAGTGTTGGACCTGCGGTGGTAGGGGGCCTATCTCCAAAGACTGTCCAAACTGAGAAAGGAGGAGGCGGGGGCAGCTGTTAAACTAAGATGCCCCACGGTTGTGGAGCATACCGTGGGGTCTCGAGCTTCAGAGAGTGGAAGAGGGAGCTCTGAAGACATTGTCTCCGAGAGGCCCATTATCTGGGCTGAATTTAATGGGCAGCGGATTCGCTGCCTAATGGACAATGGGTCTCAGATGACCACTATGCCTGAGGCGTATTTCCAAAGCCACTTTCCTGAAGTTGCTCGTTCCTGGCAGGAACCCACTGTCAAGCTGGTGGCTGCTAATCAACGACCTATCCCAGTAGCGGGAGTAGTATAGATGTCTGTCCGGGCATGTGGAAAGGACCTCGGTCAGAAGGGGATAGTACTGACCACAGGGCCCGAAGGCGATGGGCCCATTGTAACCCTGGGCATGAATGTGCTGAAGGAGGTCGAGGGCTGTAACATAAACAACTGGACCCACGCCACTCGTGACCCAGCTAACAAGAGAGTATTCCATATTCCAGCATCTCGTGCGGGTCAGTCAAATTCAAAAATTGCCCACTACCTCTCAGTACCTTGGTAAGGTATCGATACCACCCGAAGCCACAATGACACTGCCAGTGGGACAGACTGTACTCACTTTACCGGTGCTGGCACGTGTGTCCTTAGAGGGCGTGGACATTCAAATTGAACCAATGGAGGGAGAGGAAGCGGTCTCAGGACTCCTGGTTGCTCGGACCCCGGCCACCGTGCGGCAGGGTCGAGTGCCCGTGCGTTGCATCTATCTAAGTGGCACGAGTTTACAGTTGTTGCCCCGACAAGAGGTGGCGCGAGTCTGTATAATGGCAGAGGCCCTTACGAGAGCTGACCCTATAGGGCTGGCACCTGTGGAAGGAGAGCCATGGACCCTGAAGGTGTCCCTCAACAGCCAAGAGAATGGAAGAGAACGGTTGGCTGAGCGCCACCTCTTGGAGAAAATGGAGGCTAATCTTACTGAGTTTTCTGCTGGACAAGTAAGGCAGATTTAACAACTTCTACAGCGATATCAGGGAGTGTTTGCACAACATGAAGATGATTTCGGGTGCACTCGGTACATTCAACACAAAATACCCACCGGAAATACTGCTCCCAATCTAGAGAGATATCGGCAGATCCCACCTCAAATGTACCAGGAGATGAAAGAGCTGTTGGCCCACATGTTGCGGAATGGCGTGATCCGCGAAAGTCAGAGTCCTTGGGCGGCTCCTATCGTGCTGGTCCGGAAGAAGGATGGTACCCTGAGATTCTGTGTAGACTATTGGAAGCTGAATGCCTGTACAGTGCGGGACTCCTATCCACTTCCCAGAATTGAAGAGTCTCTATCTGCGCTAGGAAGCGCCAAGTTCTTCTCTTCCCTCGACCTGGCCAGTGGCTATTGGCAGGTCCCAGTAGCTGAGAAGGATCATCCGAAGACAGCTTTTGTTCTCCCTATGGGCCTGTTTGAGTTCAATCGGATGCCGTTCGGGCTAATAAATGCACCGGGAACCTTCCAAAGACTGATGGAGAGATGCTTGGGGGACCTCTACTTTGAAGCCACTTTAATATATCTGGACGATATCATTATCTATTCCGCTACGTTTGAAGATCATCTCCGCCGACTGGAACAAGTGTTAGAACGGCTTCGGAGGTATGGCCTGAAGATTAAGCCTCGTAAGTGTGGTCTCTTCAAGCGGGAAATTGAATATCTGGGGCACACTGTGTCCAGTGAGGGAGTGCACCCCACTGCGGAGAAAGTAGCTGCCGTGCAGAAGTGGCCCACACCCGCCATTCTAAGAGAACTGAGGGCATTCCTGGGGCTCGCTGGATACTACAGCAGATTCATTAAAGATTTTGCTAAGATTGCGATCCCGCTCAATGAATTGCTGAGAGGAACGGCAGGGGGAGCCAAGCGGCAGCCCATTCAGTGGGGCCCACGACAAGAAGAGGCATTCCGAGCACTGAAAATGGTGCTAACGGATGCCCCAATTCTGACCTTCGCTGACTTTTCACAGCCTTTCGTGTTGTACACTGATGGAAGCTTGCATGGACTGGGAGCAGTCCTGGCTCAAGTGCAAGGAGGAAAAGAGCGGGTGATTGCGTATGCCAGCAGGTCGCTCCGCGAGACGGAGAAGAATCCGGACAACTACAGTTCGTTCAAGCTAGAGCTACTGGCACTAGTGTGGGCCATGACCGAGAAATTTGCTGAGTACTTGTATGGGTCAGAAGTGCAAGTGCGGACAGATAACAACCCTTTGGCCCACTTGGAGAATGCCAAGCTGGCCGCGAAGAGCAGCGGTGGGTCGCAAGGATGTCCAAATACCAGTATAAGATCGCCTATAGGCCCAAGGCTCTGAATACTCATGCAGATGCCCTGTCCCGGGTTACTCAGACGGGCCCGAAGAGGGAAAGAGATGAGGAGCTAGAAGACGACGAGATTCCGGATTTCAGCCAGTTTGCCGCAGCCGTGGTAGACGCCCAGGAGACCAGAGAGGAGCCGATGCCCACTCAAATCCTGAGCCCTTCAAGAGACGAGTGGATACATACACAACAATCCGACCCAGAGCTGGCAAAGCTGAGAGAATGGGTCGCCCTTGGTCAACGACCCGACCAGGAGGCCAGGGCCGCTTCCCTTCCAACTACCCTACAAATCCTAGGCCAGTGGGAGAGGCTCTTCCTGAAGGATGGCTTGCTATGCCGAAGAATCCAGCTACCTCGAGAGTTTGATGTTACCTGGCAGGTAGTAGTTCCAGAGGTGCTGGTAACGCAGCTAGCCCAGGAGGCTCATAGAAGAGGTGCTCACTTCGGTGTGGAGAAGACCTTTTGGTGGTTGCAACAGCTGGTGTATTGGCCTCAACTGCGGCAAGAAGTTGAAGGGGTCTGCCGAACATGTCGCCAGTGTGAGTTGAACAAACCCCCGGAACAAAGGGCTCCCATTCAGGCCATCCGAACTTCTGCACCCTTGGAAGTCCTGATGATTGACTATCTGATGATCGGAACTTCATACAATGGTTACGGACACTGTTTGGAAATGACTGATCACTTTACCAAGTTCGCAGTAGTGACCCCTACCAAAGACCAGACAGCAGAAGCCACAGCTAAGGCCATCTGTCAGGATTTCATCCGGATTTATGGGTGTCCGAAGTGAATACATTCTGACCAAGGGGCCTGCTTCCAAGGAAGAGTGATGGATGAACTATACCATATCTATGGGATTGACCGATCCTGAACAACGCCTTACCACCCTCAAGGGAACGGCGCATGCGAGCGCTTCAACCGAACCCTGTTGCAAATGTTGCGAAAGCTGGAAGCGGACAAAAAGATGAAGTAGCCCGAATTTGTGTCCGAGCTGGTGTGGGTGTATAATAATCGAGTTCATGCGACTACTGGCTACACCCCTTACATGCTGCTGTTTGGAAGGAGTGGACGAGAAATTACTGAACTAGAGCTAGACTCAGAAGACTCCGGCCCGGGCAGTAGCTCGAGTACCTGGATTCGAGAGCACAAGCGCCGGCTTCATACGGTGAGAAGATTGGTCGCTCAGAAGTTTCAGGAAGTAGAGCATGCAGATCGGCCCCCGACCTCAGGTGGATCACTCCAGCCAGGAGACCGTGTGCTGGTCAGGACCAAACGATTTGGGAGTAAACTGGACCATCGTTGGGAGGCGATACCATATCAGGTGGTGAAGAAAATTAACCCCGACAACCCAGTCTACGAGGTCAGGCCCGAAGGGGATGACACCGCGACACCCAGGGTGTCCACCGTAATATGCTGCGACCTTGCTCTTCTGAAGCAGAAGCATGTAACGAAGTTGGGCCTTCAAACAAATTGGCTGAGGTGCCGCATACAGGAACCTTGGGGGATGAAGAAGGATGGACTACAATGCAGTTGGGCCCGTCAGAACCGTCGATGCCAACCCCGAGTGGGACCCAGAATGAATCAAGAAGTGACTTGCAATCCCCAGAGGTTGATTCATCGGATATCCCGGAGTCACCTCCGCAAGAGGAGCCCCGCAGAACTGAGTGGGCTAATGCCGGAATTCCTCCTAACCGGTATGCTCAAGAAGAGTTTATCTGGTGTCAGATCCAACAGAAAACGCAGGAGTGTGCCCAACTCCTGTCTGAGCTTGCATTGCCCAGACGTCAATCCTGCAAGAAATCCACTCGCCCGAGGACTGTCGAACAAACAGGAGGGAGGAATGTAGTAGAGGCGAAAGAGCCTTTAAGAGAACTCTTACATGATGCTTCAAAGATGGAGAGAGACTGCCATCTGCTGGCCAGACACAGTCAAGCGGAACCAAGATATACAAGAGAAGTTGAAGGGAGAGCAGATTTAGACGCTGGACCCGGTCAGGTGACTTCCAGGAAGGATTTCCTGGAGATAAGAGGCCAGCGCGCCAAGCCTGATGAATTTTTGGCGCCAAGCAGCAGAGAGGAGCAGACGTGCTCCCTGCATGCTGAGAATCCCCGCGTGGCAGGCCTAAGCCGGAGGCCTGCGAGGTGCCACAGCCGGGCGCTGGTGGATGAGCTCCGGATCCCTCACAGATGTGACCCGAGTGCTGTACCTACTGAGTAGAGTCAGAACCTGCTTGCGGTGCTGAGTGAGTTCGCGGAACTCGACATCACCCGCCGACAGACGAGGTCTGGACCCCCCTATCCCCGGCTTGAGAGACTGCCTCCAACAGCCAGGAAGAGAGGAGTTGAGAGACTGCTGAGCCAGGAAAGTCATGCCAGTGAAAGCAGAGGAGCTGCATACTTGAACAGGGCCGTCACTTCTTCTGTTCACTCACGGTACCGGGGCCAGTTATGTTTAGGTACTCAGGTTGGGAGGGGAACAGTTGGGGCGGAAGAAGCTAAACTTGCTTTAATTGATTTTGTCCGGAAAAGACTTGCGGCCTAGCGGGAATAACTGGTGACCCCCGCTAGAGCCATATACAGAGATAAAGAACTGACGTGGTGACTCCCCTGACTGGGTGCACCACATTACTTTGAGAGACTTCATATTCTGCTAATATTTCAAATTACCATTCAATACCCTTCTTGTTATCCCCTTGTTCAATATACCTGTTTTATATATATATAAACTGTTTATAATCATCTCCGACTGTCCCTGCCTTTTGTCTCTGTGCGTTGCATTCCGGCACCTGCATTACACAGCTACAGACTCTTGCTGGACCCTGACAGAAGACCACAATCAAAGACCTTGAACTTAAGATGGCCGTAGATTATATATCAATCTATAAGAGCTTCATGTAAGTGTGTCTTCCACCCTCACCCACGACATGGTTCCCCCTATCTTTGGTTCCCCCCATCTCCTCTATTCCGGCCCGGGGCAGCACCCTGGTACATTTAGGCCCCCTACAGGACAGGAGTGGTGTAGTAGTGTTGAGTGTGAAGTGGGGTCGTGAGTGATGCTCCATCACCTCTATCTGAGGTGCAGTACCCCTGTGGCGACTGAACCCTCAGGGGTGCCACATTCCCCCCCGGTGAAACACAGAATTGGTACAGACATTCAAAATTTTGAATATTTTGTAAACAATAAAACATTCTTCCCTTTATGGTAGGTTTGGACACTTTTAACGTTGCAAGATATATATAGAGTATAAATATATAAAACATCAGAGAGACATTATGCATGTAGACAGTACTGTAGAAAATACGGTAGAAAGTGTCAGTTCAGCAGCATGAGGGACCTGTCCAAAACCCCCAACGTAGGCCCTGGGATGGCTGCAGGGCATGGAGATCCTGAGTTGGACCTCCAGTAGAGCCAAACCAGACAGGTGTTGCTTCTGAGGTCTGAGGTAGAAGTGGTTTTGCATAAAATCAATAGGAAGCACCTAAATAGATGCAAACTATATACAAGTTAGTCTGTCTCTTGCTCAATGTCCGCAGGGACAAATGTCTCTTTCAACTAAATCCGGGTGTAGCAAAACAAATAACTGTTCACACAAAAGGGAGAGATGCATCTCCCGGGGCTGCTTAAAAGTTGTATCCACACCGGTGAAATGGCTCATCTTTCCCGACGGAGCCTGACCGGTCCTCTGTAGCTAGGTGAGTGGGGGCATCATCCTTAAATACCCTGTGGACATCCAGGGCATACCACCCATACTCCCCGTGGTGGCGGGTGTAGGACACCAAATCGCCCGGGTAGAGGTTCCGTCCAGGGTGGCCCTGCTCCAGCTGCGGCTCGATGTCCCGCCAGTTGACAAACACGTCCCGGTTGAACTGTGGGCTGTGAATGAAGCCCCATCCTGCCACCTGGTGGAAGCGCACAATAACGCCTTCTTCCCAGGGGCTTGGGCAGGTGGTCTCCGCCTGACGGGCCTGTGACTTGGCAGCCATGGCACGCACCTCCAGACGCTCACAGCGGACCCGCTTCTCCCGCCGCTCCTTCTCGAACTGGAGGAGCTCCTTTCGGCAAGTCTCCTCCCACCTCCGCGCCTCGGTCTTGGTTTCCCGGGGGAAGCCCATCAGGTCGCCCCCCGGTTATCCTAGGCAAACTCTTCTGCCACCGGGCAAGCGACCGGTGGCGCGGGCAGCGGCAATAACGGGGTTTGCTGCGGGCTCTCTATCGGTGCGGCCCAGTCCGGGTTGGGGCAGGTGTTCACCCAAGTAGGCGCAGGGTTCCCCGGATCGGGAGTCGGGAGGCATAGCAGGTCTCCTACAGTGGCAGTGGCTCGGATCTCGGCCTCCGGAGCCAGGAGTTGCTCCCATATGATGGCGCCCAGGGACAGGGGTGCCAGCTTGAGATCAAGGAGGGCTTCGGTGAGTCTCGTGCCCCGGATAGGGGCTTCAGGCTTACCCGTTCTTGGGCTGCATGGGGCCTCCTGGGCTTCCTCCACCTGGGCTGGGGCCTCTTTGGTCAGGCGCGACTGGCCCTGGCGGTGGGCCTGGATCTTTTGCAGCACCTCCTTCCTCCATTCTGCAGCGGCCAGTCGTTGGGCCTCTTCAACCCTCCGGGTCAGATCCTGCGTTTCACCGCGGAGGAAGTCGGCCTCCTCCGCGGTCAAGAAGAGTCCCTCCATAGTGAGGGGGGTAGCAGCTGGTTGGCCAGAGACGGAGGGCATCTCCTTTGCTGCTTCCATCTTTGCTGCTAGGTGCGGTCTGTTTCTCCTCCTTCTTTTGGGGCGGCTCCAGGATGGCTGGCTGACGGGCACTCCTTGGGAGGTTCCATCCGTTTTGACGGACACTTCTATGCGGACTGTCTCTGCTGGAGGGGGCGGTCGGCCCTTTTGGCACCATTGCGGAGCCAGGCCCACAATGGGAGGTCTTAAGTTGCTGTTGTTTTTGCACATAATAGCGTCCGTTCTTCTTGGGCGGGCGCCACATTTAGTGTGTAACGACAGTCTTTTTGTGAAAAGGCGCACAGTACCCGTCGGCAATGGGGATTAACTTCTTCCGTTGCTGCGGGCACGCAATCCTGCCGAATACGCCAAGTTTGAGACGCCCTCCTTGAGCGGTGGGGTTACTCGGAGCCGGGTCAGTGTAGGTGTCGCGGGGATGCAGTCGTGGCCTAGACCCGTTCCGTGCCCAGGGCTGTCTCATTAAAATAATGGGCTTCTTTTAGGATGAGTGGTTTGTTCGACTACGCCACCTGTGGTTTCTGGTGAGGGCCACCAGCGCTGCGACAGTCCTCTGAATCTGGTGTTTTGGGCAGCTCGGTTGGTACTACTCTCCACAGGCGGAGTAGGCCTCAGGGCAGTGGTTGGTGAACTGTAAGGAGGTATGGTGGGTGCAGTGCCACGCAGGAATAAACAAGCGGAGGCGGTGAATGAAATCATCCGGGTCTTTACTCACTTTAGATGAACTTTCAGCCGCAAAGCTTCTCTCTGCTACACACGGCGTACTGCGGCCACCGGGAAGGGGGTTCAGCACTTCCCAGGTAGATCAGGAGCACCTGTCAAGACCCCGTCAGTGTGTTCCTCTCCTTCTCCTTCTCCTTCTCCTCCCGCTTGTGTTCCTCCCTGGGATCCACTAAGCCGCCGGGCTTTTCCAACAGTGATGTGAAGTACACAGTCAGATATCGGGGGCCGGTCACCCCTCTTGCAGCAGGAATCCCTCTGGCTAAGCCAGAGTGAAGAATACAGGTGGCGACTCCACTCCGTCCGTATCCCCCTGGGATCCTTTTGCCTGTGGAGCCTATCTCCTCTGCTCCCCTCCAAGGCCTTCTTAGGACTGGACCCTGACCGGGTAGAGACAGTGGTTAACTCTGACCCGCTCCTCGTCTCAAGGCCAGAGTACGAGGACCGTGTATCTTCAGCCAGCTACAGACTCTTGCTGGACCCTGACAGAAGACCACAATCAAAGACCTTGAACTTAAGATGGCCATAGTTTATATATCAATCTATAATTGCTTCCTGTAAGTGTGTCCTCCACCCTCACCCACTACATGGTTCCCCCTATCTTTGGTTCCTCCCATCTCCTCTATCCCAGCCCGGGGCAGCACCCTGGTGCATTTAGGCCCCCTACAGGACAGGAGTGGTGTAGTGTTGAGTGTGAAGTGGGGTCCTGAGTGATGCTCCATCCTTACCTGGAAGAGGAGATACCACACCTCTATCTGAGGTGCAGTACCCCTGTGGCGACTGAACCCTCAGGGGCACCACACTATGACTTTTTACTGTGTTGAGCATGATATGCTTTCAGAAACACTGAGTGAGGTAGGAGTGCTGGCACACCTGATAAGATCACTCGTTGACAATCAAGAAGCTACAGTGTGAATGAGGTATGGAGATACAGAATGGTTCAAGATCAAAGATGTATCCTATCTCCTTTACTTTTCGACCTCTATGCTGAAGTAATAATGAGGAAGCTGGACTTAGATGATTCGAATGTTGGGGTGAAAATAGGTGGAAGAACCATCATCAATCTAAGATATGCAGATGATACAATCTTGCTGGCAGAGAGGTAGAAAGACTTGAAGAAGCTGATCCTGAAGTTGAAACATGAAAGTGAGAAGATGGGACTTCACCTGAACATCAAGAAGACCAAAATCATGATTACAACCAAAAGGAAGATCACATAAAGATTAACAAAGAAGAAATAGAAGTGGTTGACAGTTTTATTTTTCTTGGATCCCTCATTAATCACAGTGGCAATTCAATAATTTTGATCAAATATGTATTTTCAAGTATGTCTCAGTCATTGTCAAACAAAGGCTGATCAAAGCAATTCTGTTCTGTTGGCAATTGCAACATATGGCTGTGAGACGGGGACATTCACGAAAGCAGACAGAAGAAAAATTCATGCCTCTGAGCTGTGTTGCTGGAGAAGACTTCTATAAATCCCATGGACAACTAGGACTGTGGCTCTGAGTCACTTCTCACGGACAAGCCGTGAGTCGGGTTAGTCGAGGAGTCTGAGGTCAATAGCGATGAGGGTACATCGTACACAGAGGGAAGAGACAAAGTCATAGTCAGGTAATGGTCCAAGGTCAAAATACCAGGAGGACAGCGATCAGAGCAAAGGGGTTAAACAGCTGGATAGTCAGAACGAGGTCCAAGGTCAGGCAGAGATTCATCATCAAGCAAAATACAAGGCATGGATATCCCGCCTCCTTATTCTGGTAAAGTAATGCAAAAAATATTCGCTTTATCTGCATCTTATCAGGGGACTCTGCTCTTGATTATTGGAGATGTTAACAACATTATGGACTCCCATTGGGATAAAGTGAAACATGACCCCATCCAAATTTATGAAGAAATAGATTTCCTGATACTTATCAATACTCGTGTTATTCAACAACACATAATTTCTTGTCACGCATAGATTTGGCGCTGGGGAATATGTCTATGGATTGCCTGGTGGGAGGTGTTCAATACTTACTTAGAGTTATCATGGATCACAGTCCTCTTCAGGTTTCACTCAAATTGGGCATAAACTCCCCGAGGCTCTGGAAATTAAATCAGTTCTGGCTACCGATCATAAATGTAGAAAAAGTGGCTGTAGACCTCAAAGAGTTTTTCCAAATTAATAATGAATCAGCATCTACTCCTATGGTCTGGGAGTATATGAAAACCTACCTGAGAGGGATATTTATTAGAGAAATAACTGGGAACAAAATGAAAACTAAAAAAGCAGGTCAGGCAATATTTCAGGAACTCAGGCAGGCTGAAATTAACATGATAGATGATCCTACACCTGATGCTCAAAGAAGGCTCAAAACTGCCCAGCCCCTGGCTACACAGATGGTATTGCAAAAAGCTGAGAGGAAAAGAGACTTTCTGGGAATCATCTTTTTTGAAGAATGTGAAAGAGTAGGGTGTGGCGCCCCTGCTGCGCATTAGTGCCACAGATCCTAGAGGGGTGCATGGACGGATTCCTCCACAAGAGGCCCTCATAGCATTCACACACCTCCACCTTCCACCTGAGACCACCAGAGGGAGCCCGGATAGGGATATAAATAGGGAAGGTGGAGCTAGGCAGTCAGTTCCTCTGGAGAGTTCAGCAAGTACAGGTCTGAATGCAGAGTGGAGCTCAGTCCAGAGAGAGCTCAGGTTAGTGAGCCCAAAGCGTGCCGATGCCATGAGAGCGGTGAAGCACGGCCAGCTGCCGCTAGTGTGTATAGCCTAGTGAGGGCCTCGAGCGAGGCCGAAGGCTAGAGGAGTCAGTAGTATTGGGGGCAGAGGAGCTGTACAAGCTCACACCAGAAAACACATACCGGACACCGGGTCTGCGTCTACAGGGCCGTATATCCCCCTGTAGAGACAACCAGAGACCCCTGGAAGACTTCAGGTCCCAGGATCACCCAAGAGCTGATACGTTCCAGAGCCAGGAGCCCCGCCAGCTGGAAGCGTGTACGCCAAGAGAAGGCCCTACCACAAAGTCAGCCGGTGCAGGACAGGGACAAAGTTAGGCCTAGCTCCAGGCAGGTCAGAAACTTACTACACAAAGGCAAGAAACAGGAGGCCCTATACCCGCTCACTGGGGAGAATCCTGATATGCACCCTTCACCCTACAGTGCTCCGGAATGTGCCTGAGCTTCCATCAGTGAAAGGTACTGAAGTGAACTGTGTGTTTGCCTATCCTTCTTCTGACCCGGCTGGGCCCCCCCTGTCCTGCATCCCTACATCCACGCTGCCCTGAGGCCTAGCTCCACCTGTGGGGAGCTATACCACCCAAGCTGCCTTAACACCGGACTCAGTAGGCTACCGCAGCGCTGGTGATCCTCACCAGACACCACAGGTGACGTCATGAACCTTCACATAATTATCCACCTTAAAGAGAGGCCCAGGGTATGAACCCGGGAGCCGACTACCGTGACATCCCCAAGACCAGGCAATAAGGCCCGGGCACCGAGTCATCCCCATCCCCTGGGCTCATCATCTCTTTCCTGGTGTCATGAACAGGATTCTGTGCCCGCTGCAACAACGGAGTGTTATGCCCGTTGCCACTGGGTACTGTGCGCCTTTAATCGCAAACTGTGTATTTAACTGTGGCGAAGATTGCCGTGATTGTTGTGCCACCGAGCGGGGAGAAGAGCGTAACCGCGGGAAACTGAGAGGCGTACCTGCTGAAGCGCGCGAAGCCCCGGACACACCCCACGCCTCGATGTCAAACCAGGAAGCGCCAGGTCCTGGAAGGAGCGCCGGTGAGCGCTCTGACATAGGACGCAAGCGACGCAAGATCCTGAAGAAAACCGTCACCTGCGGAGCGGCGGCCTACCAGAAGAAAAGAAGGTAGGCCACGGTTCGCTAGGGGGGCGCCAGAATGTCCGAAGAACAGCACAACGCCGGAGTACCGGTTAACCACCCTGATGCTCAACCCGCTCTCGACGCCGAGCAGGTCGAAGCAGCCCCGGAGCGAAGTGGCTCCCCCAGTACAGAGGCAAACCAGATACCCTGTATGGATTTAAGCGGAAAATATGCGGTATACTGGATATGTACTCTATGACAGGCAAGCAAAGAGCCGCTGTTGTATTAGGAAAATTGACTGGTGCTGCAGAGCGAGAAGTAGAAACCTGGTCGGCCGCAGACCAAGAGTCAGTGTCCGCAATCTTTAAAAAGTTACAGACTGTCTTTGAGAATCGTACTGAGACAGACCTCCGGATGAGGTTCTACAACTGCTCTCAGCAACCGGAGGACAGTGTTTGGGACTATGCCTGGCGTTTACAAGGGGCCCTGTGAGCTCTGAAACAGGTTAGTCCAAGCAGCATTAATGATGAAAATAGAATGCTGAAGGAACAGTTTATCCGGGGACTGAGGTCCCAAGAGGAGAGTAGGACTGTGCGTTGGTGGTCCCTGGATCATCCAGATGCCACCTTTGACACCCTTAAGGACATGGCTATAAAAGGACTGCAGCCCCTGGAAACAACTGCTATCCAATGTTATCAGGGTGGGGCCACCCCAGTGCCTGCAGTGTCCACCTTTTCCCTGGTGGCTGCTGAAGCCAAGGTTCCAGCAACGTCCCCTAGTGAGCTGGACAGCCTGCGCTCGGAAGTGCGTCAGTTGAGCAAAACCCTTACCACTGTACTGAGAGCCCTGCAGCTGCAGATGGAGCATGAGGCAGAAGGAAGGATCCTGCTAGCCGACAGCCCTGAGGATGTCCCCTGGATGAGAAGGAGGAGGAAGACGACGCCACCCCGTGGAAGGACCAACAACCAGTGCCACCCTCAATGAGAGTTTGTCTGCCACCGCTGCCAGAAGGCAGTCCACACAGTGCGCGATTGCACTTTAAACGAGCAGACCCTGGGTCCGAGGGCCAACACCCAGGAATAGACTCAGCAGGCCCCTCAGACTGGCACAGCAGTTACATGGGAGGAAGACCTTTCCTGTCCATAATCCTGGACGGCGTTGCGGTACCTGCCCTGCTGGACACTGGATCTCAGGTAACAATTATGCCTGATGTCCTTTACAAGAGATACTGGTCCATGGACAGTCTCCAACCCCCGAACCCAGATTTTTAAGTCTATTCCTCTAACGGCCTCCCTCTTAACCTAGCCGGAGTTAAGGATGTGACGCTAAAGGTGGGGAGAGTGGAGCTGAAGTACCAGGGACTCATTGTAGTAGAGACTGTCTCTGATGACTCAGGACTGAATATGGTACTAGGCACTAACATTGTTGGTAACTATTTGGAGGAAGTGGTGTTTTCGCTCCAATAGCTCGCTAACGCCGGCAGACCAGGGCAGAGAAGAGCGATCCAGAAGGAGATCCGAGCCCTGATGTACCAGCAGCAAGTAAAGCTATCTGGTGGTGAGATTGGTAATGTGCACGTAACAGACCCCATACCCATTGTGATTCCCCAATGAGTGAAATGCTTATCTGGTGTAGAGCAGCAATAGGTCTTAAAGGACAGAGCTACCAGGCGGTAGTAGAACCCCTTAGCTCAGAGCACAGACCTACACTTTTAACTGCCAGAGGGGTAGTGGATGTACGCAATGGGAGGGTGCCCGTCCGTCTTCTCAACTATGGGGAAGATGAGGTCAGATTACCACGCTATGCCACTGTTGCCAAGTTACACGCAGTAAATAACAACTCCATATACACGGCGGAGTCCTTAACCTCACCTGACGAAGTGGAAGATAATGACCCGGCAACCCAGGTGGAGGATTGGTGTCAACAGCTCCATGTTGGGACAGGCACCACTCCTGCCCATCAGAAGCAGGGTGTACACCGGGTGGTTCAGGAATACGCGCAGGTATTCAGTAAGCACCCACTTGACTTTGGGAGGATTAAGGGGGTTCAACACCATATCCCCACAGGTGACCATCCACCCATCAAAGAACATTACAGGCCTATACCACCAGCACACTACCAGAAAGCCAAGGAGATGTTGCACGACATGAAGAAGGCAGGGGTAGTAAGGGATAGTTGTAGTCCCTGGGCAGCTCCCCTAGTGCTAGTCAGGAAAAAGGATGGAAGCATGAGAATGTGTGTAGATTACAGACAAGTAAATCGCATTACACATAAAGATGCATACCCTTTACCACGTATTGAGGAATCCCTGGCTGCCTTAAAGTCTGCAAATTACTTTTCCACCCTTGACCTCATTAGTGGGTACTGGCCAGTAGCTGTGGCTGAGGACGATCGGGAGAAGACGGTCTTCACCACCCCGATGGGACTCAGCGAGTTCAACAGTATGCCGTTTGGACTCTGCAATGCCCCCGGAACGTTCCAGAGATTGATGGAGTGCTGCCTGGGACACCGCAACTTTGAGACTGTGTTACTATACCTGGATGAGACGTATGAGGACCACTTGAAGCAGAGGTATTTGAGTCACTGTCCCGGTATGGGATGAAGCTGATGCCTTCAAAGTGTCACCTGCTCAAGAGAAATGTACAGTACCTGGGGCATATTGTCAGTCCAGAAGGGGTAGCACCAGACCCGGAGAAGGTCACTGCCATCCAGAAGTGGCCGGAGCCGAAGAGCCTCAAGGAGGTACGTCAGTTCCTGGGACTAGTAGGATACTACCGGAGGTTTGTAAAAGACTACACTAAGAAAGCAGCCCCTCTGCAAGACCTCCTGGTAGGACAGTCCCCCAAAGGCTGAAATCCCCCATTCCACTGGGGTAAGGAGCAAGCCGAGTCATTTCAGGAGATGAAGGAGATCCTGACAGGCAACGAGATCCTAGCCTACCCTGACTATAGCCCACCGTTCCTGCTGTACACAGATGCCAGCAATGAAGGATTTGGAGCTGAACTGAGTCAGAAGCAGAATGGCCAAGAGAAAGTGATCGCATACGCAAGCAGGGAGCTCCGCCCGACCGAGAGGAACCCAGAGAACTATAGCAGCTTTAAGTTAGAGTTCCTGGCCTTGGTCTGGGCCATCACTGAAAGGTTCAAGCAGTACCTAGCCTCCAGCAAGTTCACTGCCTACACTGACAATAACCCCTTGACCCATCTTGAAACAGCCAAGCTAGGAGCCATGGAGCAGCGATGGATGGCTAGGCTGTCAAACTACCAATTCACAATTAAATACCGGGCGGGCAGCAAGAACGCCAATGCCGATGCCCTGTCCAGGATGCCTCACCAGTCAGACACAGAAGAAGTGGATGACCTGGAGGAGATTGAGCTACCTGCCTTTCACCGGAATGGGATGATCCACGAGCAACGAGCCCCCAGGAGGCAGCGTGGGAAGACGTTAAACCCTTTGCCTGACCATAGCTGGAAAGAGACCCAGGACAGTGACCCAGGACAGTGTCAGCCGTATCAAGGAGCTGATAACCCAAGAATGTTCCTCCCTGGAGAAGGATGCGTCTCTGCAAGCAAAGCAGCTGTGGAAAGAGGGAAGGCGGCTGTTTATCTACCGTGAGAAGCTATGCCGGAGGTACGTCAATCCAAAAACCCATGAGATGGTATGGCAGATAGTGGTCCCCAAGACAGACATCCAAATGGTGTTGGAGGCCTACCACGATCAGGCGGGGCACTTTGGCTGGAAGAAGCTAGAGACCCTGCTGAAGTGTCGATTCTACTGGGTAGGAATGCGCAGCTCCATTGAGCGGTGGTGCCAAAACTGTGGACCCTGTAGCCTCAGAAGAAAAGACTACAGCAGCCAGAAGGCACCCCTGCAACCCATCAAGACGACTCAACCACTGGAGATCGTGGCCCTGGACCATGTCAAGTTGTCACCCAGCTGGTCAGGGTGCTCCTATTCCCTGACCATGGTGGATCACTACTCCAGGTTCCTGGTGGTCTACCCCGTCAAAGACCTGACGGCAGAGACAGCAGCAAAAACGTTCCAGGCGTGTTTCTGCAGACTCCATGGATACCCTTTGCAGGGGCTGATGGACCAATGCCTGGCCTTTGAGGCTGAGTTGTTCAAAGAGTTCTGCCATCTCTACGGGTGTAAGAAGATAAGAACTACACCGTACCACCCACAAACCAATGGTCTCTGTGAAAAGATGAACAACATCGTCATCGACCTGCTGAAGACCTTACCACTTGAGGAGAGAAACCAGTGGCCAGACCTACTACCTAACCTGGTAGATCTGTACAATCACATACCTGTAAGTTCCATCAATTGCACTCCAGCATATCTCATGCGAGCAAGACCAAGAAAGTTGCCCATGGACCTGGAGCTCGGTGTTGTAGAACCAGAAGCAGATGTGACTACTGAGGACTGGGACACGACCAGACAGGAGCTGTACAGAAGAGTACATGCCTGTGTCGAAGACAGTCTCACTCGGATGAGGGACAAGAAGGAAGCTCAATACAACAGAGGTGCCCCAGCAGAACCCTTCACACCTGGTGCAGTAGTATTAAAAAGGAAGAGAAGAAAGCACAAACTTGATGACCAGTGGGAGAGAGAACCCTACACTGTGTTGAATTCAAGATTTGATAATAAGAAAACCTGTTTGATTAGCAAAGATGGGGGAAGAACAACTGCTACGGTATCTAGAGACCACCTGAAGTTGTGTCCAGATCTGCTAAAGCCCCAAGGAGAAGTGCCTCTCATTATCCCGGAGGAACCTAAAGAGGCAGTACTCCATACTGACTTAGGAGACTTCCCAGCAGATTGGCCTCAACTAGGAGGAGCAGTAATAATACCTGTACTCCACTTCTTCCAACAGCCAGAAGACCCTACACAGCAAGTTGAACCTGTAAGTGCTGCAGAAGAGCCTAGTGCTGCAGAAGAGACAGCTCAAGAAGAATCCCCGGACGAAGGATCCCCGGCAGGAGAAGAGCAAGAAGGCCCAGCCAATGGTGAACTTGCCAGGCCCAGTGGGAGGTTAAGGCAGTTTCTCAATACCATCACTAGTAGAACAAACCGTGTAGCTGACAATACTGATACCACACAGACCACTGCACTACGCAGATCTACACGTACTACGAGAAGTCAACCCCCTGTCAGATACACTGAGTAAAATAGTTAAACTTCTGACAAGTGTAGATATTTACCCCTGGGGTATTATGTAGCATTGTATTGTATATTACTGTATTATCTTGTATATTGCCATGTATTCATTGCCTTTTATATGCATTTAACTTATATTTTTGCCTTTATTAATGGACAATTCAAGTGATATGGACACTTTACCTATTTACTTCTCATTACCCGTATGGGTACCTAAGAACTCTGTGGCTGAGGACTATGTCCAGCTCAAAGACTTTTCTTGTAAATATTTGCACTCCCTGGAGTGCCCTATTGAGCAACCTCTCCGGAAGAGACTTGGACTTCTAGGTTGCTTATTCCAATACATATATCTATTTATTACTTATTAATGTTATATGCAACGTTTAAGAATGTGCCTCCCATAAAGGGAAGATTGTTATTGTTCATGTTTATATTGTTGTTTCAAAAATGTACTTCAGCCCGGGAGTGCTGAGCTTTGCTAGGGGGGAATGTGGCGCCCCTGCTGCGCATTAGTGTCACAGATCCTAGAGGGGTTCATGGACGGATTCCTCCATATGAGGCCCTCATAGCATTCACACACCTCCACCTTCCACCTGAGACCACCAGAGGGAGCCCGGATAGGGATATAAATAGGGAAGGTGGAGCTAGGCAGTCAGTTCCTCTGGAGAGTTCAGCAAGTACAGGTCTGAATACAGAGTGGAGCTCAGTCCAGAGAGAGCTCAGGTTAGTGAGCCCAAAGCGTGCCGACACCATAAGAGCGGTGAAGCGCGGCAAGCTGCCGCTAGTGTGTAAAGCTTAGTGAGGGCCTCGAGGCCGAAGGCTAGAGGAGTGAGTAGCATTGGGGGCAGAGGAGCTGTACAAGCTCACACCAGAAAACATATACCGGACACCGGGTCCGCGTCTACAGGGCCGTATATCCCCCTATAGAGACAACCGGAGACCCCTGGAAGACTTCAGGTCCCAGGATCACCCAAGAGCTGATACGTTCCAGAGCCAGGAGTCACGGAGGCCCCGCCAGCTGGGAGCATGTACTCCAAGAGAAGGCCCTACCACAAAGTCAGCCGATGCAGGACAGAGACAAAGTTAGGCCTAGCTCCAGGCAGGTCAGAAACTTACTACACAAAGGCAAGAAACAGGAGGCCCTATACCCACTCACTGGGGAGAATCCTGATATGCACCCTTCACCCTACAGTGCTCCGTAATGTGCCTGAACTTCCATCAGTAAAAGGTACTGAAGTGAACTGTGTGTTTGCCTATACTTTTTCTGACCCGGCTGGGGCCCCCCTGTCCAGAATCCCTACATCCACGCTGCCCTGAGGCCTAGCTCCACCTGTGGGGAGCTATACCACCCAAGCTGCCTTAACACCGGCCTCAGTGGGCTGCCGCAGCGCTGGTGATCCTCACCAGACACCACAGGTGGCGTCACGAACTTTCACATAATTATCCACTCTTTTAAATAGAGGCCCTGGGTACGGGCCCGGGAGCTGACTACCGCGACATCCCCAAGACCAGGCAATAAGTCATCCCCATCCCCTGGGCTCGTCAAGGGCATTTACTATCTCTTTCTACTGCAGTGCAAAGGGATCCGTCCCATAGTTACAAGCTTCACTCTCAAAATGGGGGTTGAGCAGAGTCTATGGGGGAGATTCTGTAGGTTCTGCTTTAATTTTACAAGACATTATACTCTTAGACCCCCAGAAGGAAAAATTTCAAATTTCTTAGAAATGGCCAGGTTGCCCATATTGTCTGAAGATGAGCGGAGGGCTCTGGATGGTCCCCTGTCACTGGAGGAACTAGAAAAGGCTCTAACTGCTATGCCGGGTGGTAAAACTCCACGTGTAGATGGACTCACTGCAGAGGTGTATAAACGGTTTAACAAGATTACTCCCAAATTTGCTACAGCTACAAGCTATACAGCCACTGTATAGATGCTGCTCGGAATGGTCGATGGCAAAAAGAAAGAGGGAAGACCAAAGGTCAGCTAACTGGACACCATCAAGAATGATATGAGGATGACCATTAAGCAATTGAAAGAAGACATAGAAAACAGGGAAGCACTGTCCGACAAAGGATTGGTCAGACAAGACTGTGTGGAGAGAATACACACACTGTACTTAAATTTGTGGTTAATTATTATGGTGGTAGGATATTACTCATGATTGGGCAATATATTCTAGATCACTAACTATTTGGACGAGCAATCATTACCTCTTGTTATGTCAGCCTGCCATACACAGCTTAGTCTGACTGCTTTAGCACTGATTCGGTTGTGCACTTAAGTACAGTAGTCCAGGTCTGAAATCTGTGCTACAATCACTATGTAATTTGTATATTAGAGAATTAAAGAATTTAAAGTGGTTATATTACTTTGTTCTATGACCTTTTAGCAGTCTCACGTGATCATTGTTACTAAATTTTGGTTAAATATTTATCAAACACACAATAAGTTCAATAACACAAGGTTCTTGTAAAAAGCTTTTTAAAGTCATTCATTTGATAGATAGATGTAAAGCATGGCTTAAGGTGAAAGTCAACCTGCTTTAACCTGCTGCATCTACTTGCAACAAGCTGGACACTGCATAGATAGATTGATAGAACAGAAAAAATTGAAGGACAATATATAAAATAGTGATGGGTGCAAGCCTGTGTACATCTCATATAAGTTCCATAAAAGAGGCTAAACTCTATAGGTATGTGATGCAAAAAGACAGACTTTCTGTAGAAAGGATAGATAGATAGACAGATAGAGAGATATATACACTGCTCAAAAAAATAAAGGGAACACTCACATAACACATCCTAGATCTGAATGAATGAAATATTCTCATTGAATACTTTGTTCTGTACAAAGTTGAATGTGCTGACAACAAAATCACACAGAAATCATCAATGGAAATCAAATTTATTAACCAATGGAGGCCTGGATTTGGAGTCACCACCAAAATTAAAGTGGAAAGACACACTACAGGCTGATCCAACTTTGATGTAATGTACTTAAAACAATTCAAAATCAGGCTCAGTATTGTGTGTGGCCTCCACGTGCCTGTATGACCTCCCTACAATGCCTGGGCATGCTCCTGATGAGGTTGCGGATGGTCTCCTGTGGGATCTCCTCCCAGACCCGGACTAAAGCATCCGCCAACTCCTGGATAGTCGTGGTGCAACGTGACGTTGGTGGATGGAGAGAAACATGATGTCCCAGATGTGCTCAATCAGATTCAGGTCTGGGGAACAGACAGGCCAGTCCATAGCTTCAATGCCTTCATCTTGCAGAAACTGCTAACACACTCCAGCCACATGAGGTCTGGCATTTTCCTGCATTAGGAGGAACCCAGGGCCAACCGCACCAGCATATGGTCTCACAAGGTGTCTGAGGATCTCATCTCTGTACCTAATGGCAGTCAGGCTACCTCTGGTGAGCACATGGAGGGCTGTGTGGCCCTCCAAAGAAATGCCACCCCACACCATTACTGACCCATTGCCAAACCGGTCATGCTGAAGGATGTTGCAGGCAGCAGATCGCTCTCCACGGCGTCTCCAGACTCTGTCTTGTCTGTCACATGTGCTCAGTGTGAACACAGGGCGCCAGTGGCGACTTTGCCAATCCTGGTGTTCTGTGGCAAATGCCAAGAGTCCTGCACGGTGTTGAGCTGTGAGCACAACCCTCTTCTGTGGACGTCGAGCCCTCATACCACCCTCATTGAGTCGGTTTCTAACCGTTTGTGTAGACACATGCACATTTGTGGGCTGCTGGAGGTCATTGTGCTGGGCTCTGGCAGTGCTCCTCCTGTTCCTCCTTGCACAAAGGCGGAGATAGTGGTCCTGCTGCTGTGTTGTTGCCCTCCTATGGCCCCCTCCACGTCTCCTGGTGTACTGGTCTGTCTCCTGGTAGCGCCTCCAGCCTCTGGACACTACGCTGACAGACACAGCAAACCTTCTTTCCACAGCTCGCATTGATGTGCCATGCTGGATGAGCTGCACTACCTGAGCAACTTCTGTGGGTTGTAGAGTCCGTCTCATGCTACCACGAGTGTGAAAGCACAACCAACATACAAAAGTGACCAAAACATCAGCCAGAAAGCATTGGTACTGAGATGTGGTCTGTGGTCCCCACCTGCAGAACCACTCCTTTATTGAGGGTATCTTGATAATTGCCAATAATTTCCATCTATTGTCTATTCCATTTGCACAACAGCATGTGAAATTGATTGTCAATCAGTGTTGCTTCCTAAGTGGACAGTTTGATTTCACAGAAGTTTGATTTGCTTGGAGTTATATTCTGTTGTTTAAGTGTTCCCTTTTTTTTTTGAGCAGTGTAGATAGCACCTATCTCTGGTAAACTCTGGTAAAGTGTACAAACCTAGATTCTATTTGACATGTGATATGGATTTTGTTGTGTATATTTTACAATGTCCGTGTGAATTTATATACGTAGGTGAAACTACTTATGATTTCAAAACTAGAATTAACCATCATCGTTATACTATGCGAAAAAAGAAAATGAATCTACCTGTAAAGGTACATCCATTTACAGAGGCAGGACATAGAGAGAGAGATTTAAAATTTTATTTAATAGATCATGTTCCCCCACTGAGAAGAAGCGGTAATCAGGAGAAATTGCTCAAAAAGAAAGAGCTAGAGTGGATATATAGATTAGTATCCATTAGGCAACATGGACTTAATGTTTTAAGTTGCATACATTAATCTAGAGGTATATTCTCTCCTTTATTCATAGTGTAACCGATTTTAATGATGTCTTAATTGTAATCTTTGTGTGTTTTCACAGATCTCCATTCTTTGAAGAACTATTGTGAAATATGACTCACTCGACCATATAAGGAAGTTGTTATTTATTCTTTATAATTATGAGATATGTGATTCAGTTCTTGTAGGATTGTTGTTATGATTAGACGTGTGATTATGTTTTCTTTTATAGATTTGGGGTTTATAGTAAGTATGGTCCCAGCATTGACTTGAATATGTTTCTTTAAAAAATATGTAATATTGAAAGCTCTTTTTAGGATAGAATTGAATGTGAATAGGGCACATAATTTAATGATTCTAAGCTTTTATATTTATAAGAGATTAGTTGTTGCTAATATGCACTTATATGGTTAGGTAGATGAGACCCTCTAGTAAGATGGCGTCTTTTCCCTCAAGAATTGATTGCGCATGCGCTAGGGTGAGGTTATAGAGCAGAGAAGGATTTTCTTGAACCACAATATGGCGGCGCACGTGCACAGATGCGATCGGTGATTTTAATTCATATTCACTGCTGACATGCGCTGTGTAACTTACGGGACGTCGGGAATAGCGCGCTTGGGTGCAGGCACATGTCCTAATGTAAACAGAGGAGGGGTGAGTCATAAGTATAATGGTGTAATTATCAGATATTATACACATACAGTATGTGGTAGTTAAAGGAGATATGCATATATTTCATGATATACTTTTAATATGTTGGATATTTCTGTGGAAATTAATTGTATGTTGTTATTATTATATAACGGACTGTGCACTTTCTAGCCCTATTATCACTTTTGTAATTCTGTAAAAATTGGATTACGTACTAATTATGAAATTGATGGAATCACCTATTTATTTGACCATGTTGTAATGATTCACTGCTTGAAAAATGTCTCCACTGTTGGACCGAAACGTAGCCTTTGCATGATGGGTCAATAAATCACTACAGTTTGGACTATGGAGTGCTGCCTTTGTTTTTTATGGATAGATAGATAGATAGATAGATAGATAGATAGATAGATAGATAGATAGATAGATAGATAGATAGATCCATATGTGAACCTTAGTCAAGCTTTCTTAAGGCTTGAGGAAGGTTCACATATGGATGAAAGCGTTGCTTTGATGGGTGATTAAATATGTTCTTTTGTATCTGTGGCACCCTGCTGCGCATTGGTGCCACAGATCCCAGAGGGGTGCATGGATGGATTCCTCCACAAGAGGCCCTCATAGCATTCACACACCTCCACCTTCCACCTCAGACCAGCAGAGGGAGCCTGGATAGGGATATAAAAATGGAAGGTGGAGCTATGCAGTTCAGTCTGAAGTCTGGAGTCGCAGTCTAGAGTCTACAATCTGCTGCAGCCAGAGAGGTTGTCAGGTCAGTTCAGACTCAGTGAGCTCAGATTATTGAGCCTAGGGCATGCCGGCGACAAAAGAGCGGTGAAGCGCAGTGTGCCTGCTGCAGTGTGAAGCCTAGTGAGGGCCCCGAGCATGGCCGAAGGCGAGTGGAAAGAGAGCAACATAGGGGGCAGAGGAGCTTAACCAGCTCACCGTAAAGCCATTTACCGGACACCAGGTCTGTGCCTACAGGGGGCCTATATCCCCAGCAGGAATAACCGTAACCCCTGGCAAACTGTATGTCCTAGGAACACCAAAAAGCTGACTATTATGCCAGGGTCAGGAATCACGGAGGCCCAAGAGACCAGGGAGTGTGATCTCCAACAGAAGGCCCTACCACCAGGTCAGCAGGTGCAAGACAGAAACCAAGTTAGGCCTAGCTCCAGGCAGGTCAAAAACTTATCAAAGAAAGGCAAGAAACAGGAGGCCCCACACCCGCTCACTGGGGAGAGTCCTGATATGCACCCTTTACCCTGAAGTACCCTGGATCATGCCAGAAACACCACCAGTAAAGGTACTGAAGTGAACTGTCGTGTGTGTGCCTATTCTTCCTCTGACCCGGCTGGGTCCCCTCTGTCCTGCATCCCTACACTTACACTGCCCTGAGGCCCCGCTCCACCTGTGGGGAGAGGCAACAACTAAGCTGCCTGAACACCGGCCTCAGAGGACTGCTGCAGAGCTGGTGATCCTCACCAGACACCACAGGTGGCGTCACGAACTTTCTCTATCCTATATAATTTCCTCCTTCCTTTTTAAGAGTGACCCCAGGGTACGGGCCCGGGACCCGGCCACCGCTGCATCGCCAAAACCAACAACAAGGCCTGGGCGCCGAGTCATCCCCATCCCCTGGGCGCGTCATCTCTATTTTGGAGAGCTGCCTATGACGCGCCCCCAGAGCCGTGGGGTACTCGGCAGCTGGGCCTCTGGATGCTGGTGGGGGATATCACGGTGGCTGACCCGGTCCGTGGCCCAGGGCAGTCACCCAAAAGGGGAATTATTTATAGGGGATCTGTAAAGTGTTCATGACGCCACCTGTGGAGTGCGGCTAAAGGGAGCTGCCGCCTCGGAGCAGTCCTCTGAGGCAGATGTTAGGGCAGCTTATGATGGAACGGCTCCCCACAGGTGGAGCAGCAGGCCTCAGGGCAGTGTAGAAAGAGAGCGTTGTGCTGGGCGTTTTACTGCAGGGAGGGAAAGATTGTGCAGCTGAAATAATGGACGGAGGCAGTACTGTGCAGTCATCCGAGTCTTTACTCACAGTTCTTATGAAAGTTCCACTGGTGCACTGTATGGGTGCCAGCCTCCCACGTCACGCTGCGCTCACCAGGCAGGGGTTCAGCTCTTCCTCAGGCAGATCAGGAGCGCCTGACGGAATCCCACTTTCTTGTGTTCCTCTCTAGACCGTCTTCGCGCTGGGTCTTCTCCCTCCAGCCCTGCGCTTCCCCACTCTCAATCCCACTCGGGTGCTCGGAAGTCCCTCCTATCTTACTGTAGTTCCCGGACCTGCTTCACCCTCATGGGGATTAGAATAAGGCTGCGGTGACTGGTCTTTGAAAGCCAGAAGCCTCCGGGTTTTCCAGCCGAGACTTGAAGTTACACGACTGGTCCAGGGGCCAGTCCCCTTCTTGCAGCCTACGATCCCTCTGTCTTCTGACAGATTCGGGGCATACGGGTGCCATCCTGCACTCGATGTACCCCCTAGGATCCCTTCTGTAGATCGGAGCCTACTCCTCTGCTCCCCTCCTGGGCCTCTAGGACTGGGCCCTACTTGTGGAGCAGAGCTCCTAACGAGACTCTGCTCCCTGACTGTCTTCTCTCACTCCTCTTACTGAATCTCTCCACCACCCTAAGATGGCTTCCCATTATATACCTACTGTCAAAGTGCTCCCCTAAACTACTTCCTCCACCTACACCCACAACTGGTTACCCCCTACCTCTGTGTTCCCCCCACTCCAGCCAGGGACAGGGCTCAGCAGGAAAACACATTGCATCTTGCCCTTCCAGCCAGCCTGGAGTAGTGTAGTGTTGGATGCAGGTGTTGGGGTTCCAGGCAGCACTCCCTCCTTACCTGAGAGAAGGAGACACCACACCTGTGGGTGAGGTGCAGTATCTCTTTGGCGACTGAACCCTCAGGGGTGCCACACTCCCCCCTGGTAAAACACAGCACGTCCACAGGCTGGAACAGAGCAAAACAGGGTACATTACAGACATGCAAATTTTTAGATGCATCACATATAAGATTATGACAAAAACATTTCTTCCCTTGTTGGGAGGCACTTATTCTTGAACATTACAGGTTATTGTTACACTATAAAACATTTTTAATAACATTCTGTAACAGGATGTCCTTTTTACTCTTTAAACTGGTGTAAAGGTAGCAGCATAAGGGACCCGTCTGCAAACCCTCAATGTAGGCCCTGGGCGCGGCTGTAGGGCATAGGTGATCCTGGTGCTGGACCACATCTTCCGCCACGCCAAATGGGTTTTTCTTCTGAGGTCATTTGATTACACTTATAAAACCAATAGGAAGCACTTTAAGAAGTGCAGAACTATATACACAATACGTTTTTGCCTGTTCACAGTCCTCAGCCTGGAGTCTGTATACCCTGATGGGTAATTATTCACATACTATTAGAAAAACTGGTGGTACCCTTACGGGTGACTATTTACATAATGTTCAGTCCCACCTGCTGGGCTAGTAGTGGGGTCCTCGCCTGGGGTACTTCTGGTTCTTACCGGACCCAGTCGGGTCATAAGGTATGTCCTGCGGGGGGGGTGTCCTCGATCACGTGGTACACTTGTAGGGCGTACTACCCACATTCCCCATGGTGCCGAGTGTAGGTGACCCGGTCACCGGGGTACAGATTCCGGTCGGGATGGCGCTGCTCCAGCTCGGGCTCCACATCCCGCCTGTTTACAAAAATGTCCCTCGTGAAGTCGGGATCTCGTATGAAGCCCCACCCAGCCTTCAGGTCAAACTTCACCACGAGTCCTTCTTCACGGGGGCTGGGGTGGGCACACTAGGCCTGACGGGCTTGAGCCTTTGCAGCCTTGTTCCGGGCCTCCAGTCGCTCACAACGTGCCCGCTGAGCGCGCCGATCCTTCTCCAGCTGCTGAAGCTCCCACCTGCAGAACTCCTTCCTCTGCAGGGCTTCGGCCTGGGTCTCCTAGAGGAACCCCATCAGGTTCCCCCCCCCGGTTGTGCCAACTATACTCTTCTCCGCTGGGGCAGGTAACCGGGGGCGCTGGTGTTGGGAGTAGCGGGCATGGCTGCTGGTCCTCGAACCGGGCCGACCAATCGAAGGCCGGAGCGCCGTACACCCACTCAGGTGCCGGAGGTGGAGGCTCCTGGAGGGAACCGAGCAGGAGGTTCCTGGCTTCGGCGCCCGGGAGTGGAGGTTCCTGGAGGGCACCAAGTGGAAGGTCCTCAGGATCAGCTCCCGGGGGTGGAGGTTCCGGGCTGAGCAGCTGCTCCAGGGAGGGCATGGCGGGGTATGGAGAGTGCTGGTGTAGGAGACCCAGGAGTAGGTCGGCGCTTGCAGCGCCTGGGACAGGGGATTTCTTCCTACCTGCTCCTGTGCTGCACACGGCCTCCTGGTATTCAGCGGGCTCTGCCGAGGTTGGGGTGCCGCTGCTGGCATCCAGTGATGCTCTCCGCCGTGCTGCCAATTTCTCTAGCAGCTCGCTCCTCCACTTAGTGACCGCTGCTTGGTGGGCCCGTTCCACTTGTTGGCTCAGCTCTAGATTCTCACCCTGGAGGAATTCCGCATCCTCCGGGGATAATTTACTGGCTTCTCCCTCCAGGGTGAGGGGGGTCGCTTGCCACTGCAGCAGGCCAGAGGTGTAGGCTTGATCCTGGCTTCCGTCCATGCTGGCTGCCGGGTGTGGTCTGTCTAGACTGGTTAAGACCACACCCTGTCTCCATTCCTTCTCTCTTCCTCCCCTCCCCTTTCGGGGGCGGTCCCATGGCAGTCTGCTGTCGGTCACTCCTTGCGATGTCCTCCCTGCCTTGACGGACACATCTATGCAGACAGTCACAGTTGTAAGGGGCAGGTTGTGCTTTTGGTGGCATTCTGGGACCTGGCCCACGATGGGAGGTTCCATATTGTTGTTTTTGATCACGCACATAATGGCGCCCGTTCTTCTGGGGTGGGCGCCACATTCAATGTAGAAAAACAGTTCCTTAGGCACACAATACCCGCTGTTAATGGGTTGGTCACGTATCCTGTTCGTGACGACAGAAAGGTGACTCGCCCCCAGAGCCGTGGGGTACTCGACAGCTGGGCCTCTGGATGCTGATGGGGGATATCACGGTGGCTGACCCGGTCCGTGGCCCAGGACGGTCACCCGAAACTGGAATTATTTATAGGGGATTTGTAAAGTAAAGTGTTCGTGACGCCACCTATGGAGTGCGGCTAAAGGGAGCCGCCGCCTCGGAGCAGTCCTCTGAGGCAGATGTTAGGGCAGCTTATGATGGAACGGCTCCCCACAGGTGGAGCAGCAGGCCTCAGGGCAGTGTAGAAAGAGAGGATTGAGCTGGGCATTGTAGTGCAGGGAGGGAAAGCTGAAATAATGGACGGAGGCAGTACGGCGCAGTCATCCATGCCTTTACTCACAGTTCTTATGAAAGTTCCACTGGTGCACTGTACGGGTGCCAGCCTCCCACGTCGCGCTGCGCTCACCAGGCAGGGGTTCAGCTCTTCCTCAGGCAGATCAGGAGTGCCAGACGGAACCCCGCTTTCTGGTGTTCCTCTCTAGACCGTCTTTGCTCTGGGTCTTCTCCTTCCAGCCCTGCGCTTCACCACTCACAATCCCGCTCGGGTGCTCGGAAGTCCCTCCTATCTTACTGGAGTTCCCAGACCTGCTTGACCCTCACGGGGATTAGAATAGGGCTTCGGCAACTGGTCTATGAAAGCCAGAAGCCTCCGGTTTTTCCAGCCGAGACTTGAAGTTACACAACTGGTCCAGGGGCCAGTCCCCTTCTTGCAGCCTATGATCCCTCTGTCTTCTGACAGATTCGGGGCGTACGGGTGCCGTCCTGCACTTGCCTTACCCCCTAGGATCCCTTCTGTAGATCGGAGCCTACTCCTCTGCTCCCCTCCTGGGCCTCTAGGACTGGGCCCTACTTGTGGAGCAGAGCTCCTAACGAGACTCTGCTCCCTGACTGTCTTCTCTCACTCCTCTTACTGAATCTCTCCACCACCCTAAGATGGCTTCCCATTATATACCTACTGTCAAAGTGCTCCCCTAAACTACTTCCTCCACCCACACCCACTACTGGTTACCCCCTACCTCTGGGTTCCCCCCACTCCAGCCAGGGTCAGGGCTCAGCAGGAAACCACATTGCATCTTGCCCTTCCAGCCGGCCTGGAGTAGTGTAGTGTTGGATGCAGGTGTTGGGGTTCCGGGCAGCACTCCCTCCTTACCTAAGAGAAGGAGACACCACACTTCTGGGTGAGGTGCAGTATCTCTGTGGCGACCCTCAGGGGCACCACACCTTCCTTTTTTTGCTTATCTGGAGTATTGGTATTCGCCTGGGAAGTCCTGCACCCATATACCGTTTTGCTGGGGCTGCGCCTAATTTTTCCTTTTAGATAGTGTCAAGGATAACAGCTGGGAGTTCACGCAGATCACACCGCTGTTACCAGTTTGTCAGGCATGACACTGGGGAGATGACAGCGCATGGATCTGCGTTACCAGTTTGTCAAAGGAATGTGTCACGCCCCCCGTGGGCCTTATTGTTTTGGGGGACAGTATATATGTATATCATGGTGGCTGGCCCAGGGCAGACAGTGCACAAAAGGGGTAGCGATTATTAATAAAAGTTCTGAGAATTTCGTGACACCACCTGTGGTGTCTGGTGATGGTCACCCGCACTGCAGCAGTTTCTGAGGCAGGTGACAAGGCAGATAAAGATGGTACAGCTCCCCACAGGTGGAGCGGGCCTCAGGCAGTGTAGATAGATAGATGGTGGGTGCACTGGCCGTTGTGGTGCAAGTAGAAATATAATGGCGCAGCCGGAGTAACGGACAGAGACAGGGGGTTTTGCTTCGTTACCTTTACTGGTACAGCTGGTAGATATGGTCCAGGGTACTCTAGGTGAAGGGCGCACTTTTGGACTTCTCCCCAGGGTGCGGGTATAAGGCCTCCTGATCCGTGTCTGCCTCTGTGTAAGTTTCTGGCCAGCCTGTAACTGTGCCTAGCTTATGTGTCTTGCTTTTTCTCTACCTGTTGCTCTGAAGTAGGACCTCCGGTTGGTAACCACTTTCCCTGGACGTCAGGGCCTTCATGGTTCCTAGTCCTGCATGTGTCCAGCTTCAGGTTTGCCAGGGACCTGTAGTCCTCCTGGGATTCTGGTTATCCCTACTGGGTGTAAAGGGTCCCTGTAGGCTCGGACCCGGTGTCTGGTGTATATACTGGGGTGAGCCTGGTATGCTCCTCTGCCCCCTTTTTGTCACTCTTTTCTTCCACTCGCCTTCGGCCACGCTTGGGGCCCTCACTAGGCTTCAATACTGCTGGAGGCCTAGCTTGCCTCACACAGCAGCCTGCTGCTCCTCTCTGAGCACTAACTTTAGACTAAACTCCACTAAACTAAGCTGCCTGGCTCCACCTTCCCTTTATATATCCCTATCAGGGCTTCCTCTGCTGGTATGAGGTGGAAGGTGAAGGTGTTTGCATGTAGTTAGGGCCTCTTGTGGAGAATTCCGTCCGTGCACCCTTCCAGGTTCTGTGGCACCCTGCGCAGTAGGGTGCCACAAATGCAATTCCTCTGCCTCCAATCCTCAAGCAATTGACTGACAAGGGATGTGCGCGGCCGTGGCTGCTTCCACTACTAGGCCAGTTATTGGGGAACTCACAGTTAACGTATGGTATATACACCTCTGATTTCAACACATGGAATATATATATAACCCGGTACCACCAACTGTTTATACAGGCCAATTGTATACCCGTTACTGGTAGCCAATAGCTTCAAGGATGCGGTTTACAGAGCAAGAGGAAGAGTTATTAAATGTTACAGGTGCATCTCACTAAATTAGAATATCATCAAAAAGTTAATTTATTTCAGTTCTTCAATACAAAAAGATAATGACTTTTGTGTTTTCATTGGCTGTAAGCCATAATCATCAACATTTGCAGAAATAAACACTTGAAATAGGTCACTCTGTTTGTAATGACTCTATATAATATATGAGTTTCACTTTTTGTATTGAAGAACTGAAATAAATTAACTTTTTGATGATATTCTAATTTAGCGAGATGCACCCGTATATATTTAATCTGGAAAGGTCAGCAGTGTTTATAAAAAATATACCAAGATGATACAAAATGGGAACAAAACAATTCACTACATAAAATTACATAAAATAATAACGAAAGAGAATTACTAAACCTGATGTTACAGGAATGGATCTTTATCAAGGGAAGCACTCCATCTGGGAAAAATGAAACAATCGCACAGCGAATTATGTCTTCCAGAATGACAATGATAGACATCCAAATTCTGCTTTTTATTAGATCAAGGTTATGCCCACACACCTCCCCTTGGTGAGCTCATATGGGGGCTGTTTGTGGGATGTGCTAGGTCTGGAGGTCCCAGGTGGTAGATATTGTCATCTTGCTTCTTATCGCAATTTTATGTGTCTATAGAGATGAAACATGGCATGGATAGCACCATCTATTGGGTCGATATTAAGTTGGAGAGGTTTTGAAGACCTTACAGTGATGAGAGTGAAGGCATTATGTGCGTCCTTGCTATGATGCTGAATATATATATCTCCCATAAATATCGAATCAATGCAAGCACCTATATTCATCACTGAATCACTGACCACTGGCTCCAGCTAGTCTGCGATCAGTGCTTTGATCAGAGAAAGCTCTTTGGTTTGGAAGCATACTACCCCTCCTCTGCGTAAGCGAATATCAGCCTTAGTGTCCTCTTCCCCCAAAAAATCTCCCTGCTGTAATTACATGGTCACTGCAGGAGGCCCCTACTTCAATGGAAATGAAAGTGTCAGCTCTCTCTCTCACTTCACCCCTGTTTTAATTAGTTTCTCTCTTCCTCAGATATAATTAGTTTCTCTCTCCCCTAGTTATAATTAGTTTCTCTCTTCCCCAGCTATAATTAATCCCATATGTTCAATGTGAAGGTGAGAAGTTCCTTCTTCGGAGATGTCTTATGGTTTGGACCGATGGACGGACATACACATAGATAGATGCAAAAAAGCAGGCAGCACACTGTAGGAATATCAAAAAAGTGAACAAACTTTTAATTTGCCATGTGTGCAAATAAAAACGTTCATCTATCTAAATATATATATATATCATATATATCTATCTATATATAGATAGATTTGAGATATATAGATAGATAATAGATAGATAATATATAGATAATAGATTTATATTCACTAATATGCATCATGAGTGTACTGTGTATAATATGTGTACACTAAATCTAATGAAGGATAGATAGATAGATAGATAGATAGATAGATACTGTAGATAGATAGATAGATAGATAGATAGATAGATAGATAGATAGATAGATAGATTGATTCAAAGACAATGGAAGCAGCAGACCATTTAAAAAAAGTGAAAAAAATTACTTTTTAATAGCTCATAACAGCGACATTTCACCTCTAGGTGTGAGCCTTTCTCAAGCATATGCTTGAACTTTGTCAAGAAGTTCATAGAGTGCAGCAGACACACATATACAGGAGTGTTCATTTAGAATGACATAACAAGTTGATCAATCAATAAAGTGGAGTTTACATATTTTCAAAAAATAAAACAGCACAGCCAAAACAATAAAATTAATTTTTAAAATTCCACAGAAACATAGCAAAAAGGCAATGGTATTTACAAGCTAAGATCTCAAGGAAAATGCACAACAGGATGCAGAAGACCCCCTTATTAGAAGGAGGTAACACAGGTGCAGAATTCTGATAAACAATCACTCTCAACCTCTTACTCCATGGAGGGGGTGATGGCCAGGCATTAAAACTGCACACAGATGAAACTTGCAATAGGGCGCAATTCACACACATGTAGCATAGTGCCTAGCCAGCAACCTATTACTACACGCCCCTACTATTCGATTAGGTGGGTTGCTCGGCACCCTATGAGTGCATAACAGAGGAGAAAGCCTTTAATTTACAAGGTCACCATTGATGGGCCTGGCTACCACATCTCAGCTTGTAATTCTTTTGAGCTGAGATTCTGCTGTATACAGGGCTCGTCCACAGTAAAAAATCTAATTTCTTCTGTTACTAATATGATACATACAGGAGGCCACATCTCAGCTTGTAATTTTTTTGCGGTGATATTCAGCTGTATCCAGAGCTCGTCCACAGTAAAAAATCCAATTTCTTCTGTTACTACTGTGATACATACAACAGGCCACATCTCAGCTTCTAACTCTTTTGTGCTGAGAATCTGCAGTATCCGGGGCTCCACAGTATAAAATATGATTTTTGGTTGCTAATAGTGTGCTCCAGCCACACAATCTGAGCAAATAAATACTGATTGGTAATTTACTGACAGATGACTCACAGTTCTGGGCATAGGTTTCTTAAACAGTTGGTTAAAAGAGGAGATGGGTACATTCAATATGAGTGGGAAAAAGCAATGTCGTGGTGGAAGGGGGAATAGGCTTGGTATTCAAGGTGTACGTGGGGTAGGTGGGAATGTTAGTGAAAGCACTAGTGAACCAACACAGTCATGTCCTATCCAAAGAAAACTGACAACTGCTGTTACTGGACGGGCTACTCCACTCCCTAATCTTTGGCAGCCGCACAGCAGTACGCTTCATGGATGAGGGTGACTTTCAGGACGAGGAATGGGAGAACAGAGAGGATGATGATGAGGTTGTAGATCCCACTTGGTGTGAACCCAGAGGCATTCAGCTGAGTAGCACAGCTGAGGAGGAGGAAGACAAAGAGGTTACATTGCGACCTACCGCACAAACATGGAGTGATGCCACCACGCTGGGCACTGCATCCTTACCCACAACTGTGGCTGTGGCCAGCAGCAGTTATGAGTCTGAAGCTCGCAGGGGTGGTAAGGGTTTCCTATCTGGGGCCTTTTTTGAGAGCACAAAGGATGAGCCAACTAATGTTATCTGCCAACTTTGCAAAAAACAACTCAGTATAGGGAAAAATTGCATTAAATTGACTACTACATGCATGAACCTTCACATGTGCGATTGTGGCGCTCCTGAGGGTTCAGTCGCCACAGGGGTACTGCACCTTAGAACGAGGTGTGGTATCTCCTCTCCCAGGTAAGGATGGAGTACCTCACATGACCCCAACCACACACTCAACACTACACCACTCCAGTTCTGAAGGGGGCCTAAAGCACCATAGTGCAGCCCCGGGCCTGAAAAGAGGAGTTGGGGGGAACCAAAGTTAGGGGGAACCACGTAGTGAGTGAGGGTGGAGGAAGCACTTTACTTTAGCACTTAATAGAATCATATATAACTGGAGGCCATTTTAAGAACCGGGTCTTTGGTCGTGGGTCTTTGGGACGGCAGGTCAGCACAAGGCTGCAGCCACCTCAGGGTCCATGGTTCCCGGTCTCAGGCCCTGAGACGGGTGCTTGGGGCAGAGTTATAACCGGCTCTGTCCCCGGTCAGAGTCCAACTAAGAAGGCCCGGAGGGGAGCAGAGGAGATAGGCTCCACAGGTGAAAGGATCTCAGGGGGTGCGGACGGAGCGGAGTCACCACCTGCATACCTTATTCTGGCCCAGCCAGAGAGACCCTAGCGGTCCCCGATTATCTGACTTTGCACTTCACATCTCTGTTGGAAAAGTCCGGAGGCTTAAGTGGATCCAAGGGGGATATGGACGGAGCAGAATCGCCACCTGTATGCCCTAATCTGAGTTCATCCAGAGGGACCCGGCCTTACGCCACGTTTTCACCTCAAGTCACCATAAAGGGCACCCAGTCGGTCCGGGAACTACACGTTACCCATAAGGGACATCGCAGTACCCGTACGGGACTCAGTGGGGGACACAAGTCGGCAGAAGTTCAACAAGAGAGGAACACTTTAGAGCGGGGGTCCTGTCAAGCGCTCCTGAACTACCTGGTGTGTGCTGAACCCCACCCTGGCGGCCGCAGCTCGCTGTGTGACAGCAGAGAGAAGCTCTGAACTGAGAAAGCACCACCGTGAGAAAAGACTTGGATGACTTCAACTACTGCCTCGGTCTGTTCTTTCCTCCGCGGCTCTGCACCCGCCAGCGCTCTATCCTACACCCTCTCTACGCTGCCCTGAGGCCTGCTCCATCTGTGGGGAGCCAAACCATCTATAGCTGCCCTGACACCTGCCCGGAGGACTGTTGCAGCACTGGTGGCCTTCACCAGACACCACAGGTGGCGTCACGAACATTTCCCCTTTCCCATACACCTCCCCCCCCCTTCCCTTTGCTTTTAAGAGTGACCCCAAGGTATGGGCCCGGGAGCCGGCCGCCGCGACATCCCCCCTCCCCAAAACCAACAGCAAGGCCCGGGTGCCGAGTTGTTTCCCCATCCCCTGGGCGCGTCACGATCAACGTGCGTTACTCTGGGAATCTCACTGCGATAATATGCATACTAGCAGGCCTCACCAGCCATCGGCTGTCGCATTAACCGCATTTGCTGCTTCTTCCTTCTCCCTTACCATGTCAAGTGTTGTCACACAGGTTTCCAGCCACAGAACCTCCACTTGATTACCCGCTCCAGTCAGGCTGAGTGAGAGCACGTCAGTTGTAACAGAAGTGGACGTGCCTGCTGGTTTTGCTTCACCAACCACACCACATCTTTCTCAATCCACTGTAACATCTCCGCCTGCACCTCATTCATAGTCCAGCAGTTTGTCATGTTCACCCTACTCCACCCTCTCTCAGCACGGCAGCCAGCACTCAGTTCCACAGTTGTGGTCACATAAAAGATTATTTCATCCTACACATGCCAAAGCTAAGAGGTTCAATTCCACCATCTCCAATCCGTTGGCCACGGAAATGCTGCCTTTCCGCCTGGTGGATACAGATTGTTTCCGAAAGCTGATGACCATTGCATTACTTCTCTAAGAAAGCTGTGCCTGCTCTATATCAGAATGTCACAGACAACATCACCCGTTCCTTTACTAAATCTATGTCTGCCAGTGTGCAATTCAACACAGACAACTGGACGAGTAAGCATGGCCATGGGCATTACATCTCACTAACTGAGCATTGGGTGACTCTGGAGACTGTTGGGTCAGGCGGGGAAGGGGCTGCTCCACAAGTCTTGGAATCCCCAAGGCTTGCGGGACAAACCTCTGTATCTAACACTTACTCCACTGCTTCTGCCTCCTCCACCTCCTCTATGGCCTCCATCTGCGCCCTCAACCTCTGCTTTAATGAGACATACATTCCAACAGTGAAGAGTGAATCCCCACCACCTCCGTATTGCTCAGCCAGGGCTCACCACAATCAGAAAGTGTTAAAATTGATATGTCTTGGAGATTGCAGTCACACAAGTAAAAAGTTGTGGACAGCTATCCATGCTGAGTTTGAGCAATAGCTATCTCCACTAAACCTGGAGCCAGGGAAGGCTGTGTGTGATTACTTTACGAACCAGGTGGCGTCCCTAAACCGGGGCAACCTCACATACGTGCATTGCATGACTCACGTCCTCAACCTGGTGGTACAGTAATTGGTGCATCATTATCCCAGCCAGGATGAGCTGCAGCAGAAAGTACAGGCACTGTGTGCTCACTTCCGCCGTTCGCACCCTGCAGGTCATTGACTTGCATGGATATAGAGGTCTTTGTCTATAGCGGTTAAGCAGTTGATATGCGATGTGCCAAAACGGTGGAATTCCACTCTGCACATGTTGCAGTGACTGTGGCAGCAGAGCCCTGAGGCAGTATCTTATGTCATATAGCCAGGGGCAATGCAGTATGGATGTGGTGCAAATCTCGTTTGTGGAGTGGGCACAGATGAAGGACCTCTGCACCCTTCTGCACAGTTTTGAAATGGCTACTAAGATGGTTAGTGCTGATGATGCTGTCATCAGCTCGTAGATGACCATCACTATTCCGGTCACCTACATGCTGGAGCACAGTTTAAATAGTCTGCGTGAGGAGGTGATTGTTCCAGAGGAAGAGGAGGAAGCAGAGGAAGATGCGGAAGGGATCACAATGTCTCTAAGTTCCACACTGTTGTTACACACGTGGGTGCCAAGGTTGGGTGTACTACAGCGATCAAGGGGGGCTGGTAATACCAGACAAACTGATGCAGGAGAAGAGGAACAAATGGAGCAGGAAGAGGTGGTGAGCAAGCAATAGTCATGAGATGAAGAGGATATTCATCCCCTCTCTGTTTTCCGTGGTTGGTAGGAGGGGACTTAGGAAACAAGCATCAGTGTTACCCAGCCACCAACACACCATGGGCTTGGACCTCATGGAAGAGCCAAACACTTGAGCACCTTCTTGCTGCACTATCTGCAACATGATCCCCGTAGTGTTAGGATTTGAAATAGTGCTGACTGCTGGGTTACCACTCTGTTAGATTTATGGTGCAAGAGTAAATTTTGCCAGATGCTTCCTGCCCTGGATAGAGACGCAGGCATGCTGGAGAATTGAAACACGCTTTTACACAACCTAAAGAGAGGTTTTCCCCAAGATATCAGTGAGGCACACAGTGTGCATCACAGCTCTAGACTTCCAACCCTGGCAATGTCGAGTCATCAATACAAAAATGCAAAAACATTAGCAGCAGAAGCAATTTCTGTAAGTCGTTTCACACATTTTTTAGACTAGCTCATGCAGCAGTACAACAGAGTACAAGTCTGACACATGGTGAACAACTGGAGAGGATGGTGCAGGAGTATCTCAATATCAATACCATCAGGGAGGGTTTGGACCCTTTTACATTTTGGTCTTCAAAATTGGAAGAGTGGCCTGAGCTCGCCTGTTACGCCTTGGAGGTTTAATCATTCCCGGCAGCCAGTGTTCTCTCAGAACGTGTCTTCAGCCCTGCTGGTGGTGTCCTGATGGATAAGTGAATCCGGCTGTCCCCTGAAAGTGTAACTTTCATAAAGATGACCAAGTCATGGATCTCCAAGGACTTTTGCACCCCAATCGCAGACTGTGCAGACTAGGCAATGGTGTAGTTTTTAGTGTGCTGCATTGATCTCACGTTATTGCAGTCTGTGATATATTTGTCGTGGCTTCTGTGCCTGCTGTTGCTGCTGCTGTGGTTAACAATAATTTTTAGAAATGTGGAGACTAATTGGGTCTCCATCTGCACGGTTGGCTGTAGTGGAAGGGGTGTCAGTCCCCATTATACTATTTCTACTCTAGTGAAATTGATGCCACTTTGGTGGTGTGTGCCAGTAATTCTTGGAAATGTGGAGACTCGTGGTTGGGTCTCCTTCATGTATGTTACCTGTAGCACTAGGGCTCCAAGATCGGCAGACCCTGATACCTCATGCATGGCCCATGGCTAACTGCTGCTGTGCCATTATAAAATGTGTACTGTCGGTCAATTGATGCCACTTTTCATGGTGTCTGCCTCTAATTTGAGCTATTTTGTCAGCTTTTGGGCCCCTTTGAAAGTGTTATGTATACGTTTGGTTTTGCCTCCCACTGAATCCAATGGGATTCGGATATGTTCGACGAACTGTTCGACGAATTGTTTGGTGAACACCGGGAAGTTGAAAATACTGAACCTTGAAAGGTTCGCTCATCTTTAATTATGACTGATAGGTGCATCCGTCTGACAACTGAAAATGCAGACAGGCTGACTCTTATAAAAATGAACAAGGGCTGGATTGTCCCAGACTTCTCAACACCACCAGATGAAAGCAGCAGAACATAAACTCAAATCCAGTGTTTATTTTTTTCTGGTCTATTCGCATGCACCCCTTCTCACGCAAACATGGGTATACTCTTCAGGATTTTGTCTTTTTGTGTCGTCTTCCTCCTTCTCTTCCTATTCCTCCACCCCCATATCAACAGAGTGATCATGCTACCCTCGTTCTAAATATTTTTTTAAGGGTGTCTATGATGCCCACATTAATAATTTGTAAAAGCCTACCTCTAACTTTCTTTTCTATATATATGTATACCCCCAGGGGTAAATGTTTTCCAGCCCATGCACTTAGTGCATGCGCATTACCAGTCTAGGATACCCACTCCTTTATAATGGGAAAAAAAATGTTTTCTGAGGCCCTCCACTGCATCACTTCAAAGGGGTAATGGATAGCTTCCTTCTAATTTTGGCATTCCTTGCACTTAGTCCATACGCTTTACCAGTCTAGGAGATCCACCCCTTAGTAATGGGAAAAAATGCTTTTGTGAGGCTCCACCTTCTAGTTGAGGGAACATTTTTGGAAACCAAAAGAGCCGGTGGGTTCTGTTAGTATATGTGACACACCCCCTGGGCCATATTCTTTAGGGGAATACCCGGAGCCGGATCAGATGGGGGTTGTAGTCTTCCGAGTGGCTGTGACCCGGTCCGTGCCCAGGGTGTCAAGCTCAGAGTATGTGGCAGTCCTACAGATGTTACAAAGTTCGTTATGTCGACTACGCCACCCGTTGGATTGCGGTCACTACGGCCGCCGCTGCAGCAGGGTCCGCTGAGGCTGATGGGGTTGGTGCAGCTTTAGATAGTATAACCCCCAACGGGAGGGGTATAGCCTCAGGGGGTCAGGTGCAGAGGATGGGGGTTGTGGTGGTGCAGCGTAGATGATAATTAAAGACAGAGTCGGGTTGTGCAGTTCAGGGTTCTTTACTTACTGCAGATGTTCCGGTCACTCCGGCCTTGAGTGACCACCCGAGCCGTGCTGCGTCCACCAGGTCCTGGACTCGGCCAACCCCCAAGTAGTTCTGGAGCGTGGTTCTGAGCTCCCGTTCTGTCTTGTCCTCGTCTCTGGCCTTCCCCACCAGGGATCCACCTATGTCCGGCTCCCTCGGGCCTCTTGTTGGCGAACCCTTTGCCTCTGGGTTCCCTGACCCTACACGTGGTTTGCCTTCAGGGTGGATGTGGTGGGTGGCCGTGGCAGATCCTGCCCACGGCCTCCGGTCTCTGGCTTAGGTATGTTGTAGCCCCCACCAGTTTGGGATCCGGTACCCTGTTGCCAACTCTTCACCCTGTGGTTATATTTGGGCTCTCAGAGTTCCTTCTTTCTCCCCCTCTGGGTCTTTCTTGCTCTCCTCTCTCACTCTTGGGCTGGGGCTGCTCTGCTCCTCTGCTTTCCTTCACTGCTCTGCAAAGACTGGCTGACTGACTGACCCTGATCTTAGATGGTGCCCACCTTATATACTCCCTCTATGTGTGAGCTCAGGTGACCAGCACCCAATGAGCTCCTATCTTTACCCAGGCTGCTCCCCCTATCTGCCCCTACACTACTGGGATGTACCACCCCCCTCCCACTCCAGCCAGGAACAGACTCGGTCGTACCTGCACATTTCTAAGTGGGAGTACCGTTGGTCTGTTCCTCGGAAATGGGATGTGTGTAGTGCATGCAGCTTTCTGAGCTCAGTCCCACATCCTTACCCGGGAGTGGAATATCACACCCCAGGGTTGAGGTGCAATACCCCTGTAGCAGCCGAATCCTCAGGGTGCTACATATGATCCAGTGATTTGTTGTGGGCTGTCAGGTGGTCGTCACATAGGGAGTTCTCACACTGCATACAGGATTTATTTCACTACCAGGATAGGAGACATTGTACAGCAAGTACAGAAAATCATGGTCTCCTCTATATCAGGCTGAGTAGATGCAAAACGCTCCACTATATTCCCTCAGAATGGTTGATGAAATAACAGTCCTTGATGCTGCTACATTAAATTGATACTGTATTTTTCGGACTATAAGGCGCACCAGACCTTAAGACTCACCTAGGTTTTAAAGGAGGAAAATAGGAAAAAAATTAAGCAAAAAATGTGGTCATGATTAGAGATGAGCGGTGTTCGACTAGAACTGTTCGCCAATCTCAAATTCGAGCTGTTTTGGGCGGTGTTCGAGTTGTTCGACGAACCCGAACGATTTGCAAAAAATTCGGCTGTTCGAGGTTATGTTCGATAACTGTTTGTGCACCAAAAGCGTGTCCTGCATGTCTGACGCTATTTAGAGCACCAATCATGCAGGGATTGTCTGCCACTCACTGTAATGCCACAGCCATGGTGGTTGTGGCATTACAGTGATTGCCCAAATCGATGGGAACAGTGCCAACAGTGAAACATGAAAAGCCGGCAATTCATCAGCGGCATACACCGGTACCCGACAATTTAGAACCGAAAGAATAGAGCTTCACACATAGATTAGATAGAAACATGTCAGTCACACATATAAGAAGCACAGTGACAGTGTTGCTTACTGTACTTGTCATTTAGTGTAAAGGATTTATCAAAAAAAATAATAGTGTTTTCATGCACCGTCTCTTTAAAAAAGCCGGCCGGCAATTGAGCAGCGGTACCCGACAATTTATAACAGACAGAATAGAGCTTCACACATAGATTAGATAGATAGAAACATGTCAGTCACATATATATGAAGTACAGTGACAGTGTTGCTTACTGTACTTGTCATTTAGTGTAAAGGATTTATTAAAAAAAAATAATAGTGTTTTCATGCACCGTCTCTTTAAAAAAGCCGGCCGGCAATTCAGCATCTGTACCCGACAATTTAGAATAGAAGGAATAGAGAATCACACATAGATTAGATAGATAGAAACATGTCAGTCACATATATATGAAGTACAGTGACAGTGTTGCTTACTGTACTTGTCATTTAGTGTAAAGGATTTATTAAAAAAAAATAATAGTGTTTTCATGCACTGTCTCTTTAAAAAAGCCGGCCGGCAATTCAGCATCTGTACCCGACAATTTAGAATAGAAGGAATAGAGAATCACACATAGATTAGATAGATAGAAACATGTCAGTCACATATATATGAAGTACAGTGACAGTGTTGATTACTGTACTTGTCATTTAGTGTTAAAATAAAGGATTTATTTAAAAAAAAATTGGCGTGGGGATCCCCATAATTTTAGGCTCTAGCGGAGGTTAACCAGACGGCTGGGGCAGATGTTTGAAGCCTGGGAAGGGGGTAATACCCACGGAGCTTCCCAGGCTATTAATATCAGCCCCCAGCGGAATACCTAGCCTTTACTAGCTATTAAAATGGGGGACCCCCCAAAAAAAATGACGTGGGGTCCCCCCTATTTTAATAGCTAGCAAAGGCTAGGCAGACAGCTGGGGGCTGATATTAATAGCCCAGGAAGGGAGCCATGAATATTGGCCCCCTCCCAGGCTAGAAACACCAGCCGCCAGCCGCCCCAGAAATGGCGCATCCTTAGGATGCGCCAATTCTGGCACTTAGCCTCGCTCTTCCCACTGCCCTGTAGCGGTGGCAGGGGGTAATAGGTTTGGGGTTGATGTCAGCTTATAATGCCAGCTGACATCAAGCCCAGGTTAGTAATGGAGAGGCGTCTATAAGACACCCCCATTACTAACCCCATAGTCAAAGTTAAAAGAAAACACAAACACCCAGAATAAAGTCCTTTAATTGAAATAAAGACACATTCCTTTATTGTTCTAAATTAAACCATACTTATCGTCACGCCCATTCCAGCTGAAGCCAACGATCTCCTGCAATAAAAGAAAAATAATAAAGCAACCTCATCCTTACCTTTCCATGGTTCCCACGACAGCTTCAGCTCTGCTACATCGAGATAACAGGCTGGACCGCAGCAGAACGCTGCCATCCAGCCTGTCATCCCGCAGACACTGAGAAGCGCAGGCATGCTTGCGCTCTGCAGTGTCTGGTTGTGACGGCATAAAGATGAGACGAGTTCATGTGCAATGAACTCGGCGCACTTCATGCACGTCACTGACAGCGTGGGAGAATTCTCCTGCACTCAGCACTTCAGCGTGAGAATTCTCCCACGCTGTCAGTGACGTACATGAGGTCAGCTGAGTTCATTGGACATGAATGAGCTCACCTCATGCACGTCACTGACAGCGTGGGAGAATTCTCACGCTGTAGCGCTGAGTGCAGGAGAATTTTCCCACGCTGTCAGTGACGTGCATGAGGTGAGCTGAGATCATTGGACATGAATGAACTCACCTCATGCACGTCACTGACAGCGTGGGAAAATTCTCCTGCACTCAGCGCTTCAGCGTGAGAATTTTCCCACGCTGTCAGTGACGTGCATGAGGTTTGCTCATTCATGTCCAATGAACTCAGCTGACCTCATGTACGTCACTGACAGTGTGGGAGAATTTTCACGCTGAAGTGCTGAGTGCAGGAGAATTCTCCCACGCTGTCAGTGACGTGCATGAGGTGAGCCGAGTTCATTGGACATGACCTCGGCTCATCTTTATGTCGTCACAGCGAGACACTGAGGAGCGCAAGCATGCCTGCGCTTCTCAGTGTCCGCGGGATGACAGGCTGGATGGCAGCTTTCTGCTGCGGTCCAGCCTGTCATCTCGATGTAGCAGAGCTGAAGCTGTCGTGGGAACCATGGAAAGGTAAGGATGAGGTTGCTTAATTATTTTACTTTTATAGCAGAAGACATTGGCTTCAGCTGGAATGGGCGTGACGGTAAGTATGGTTTAATTTAGAACAATAAAGAATTGTGTGCTTATTTCAATTAAAGGACTTTATTCTGGGTGTTGTGTTTTTTTAAATACTTTACTAGAAATTCATGGTGGTCATGTCTAATATTGGCGTAACCCCATGAATTTCGGGCTTAGGGCCAGCTGATAATGCCAAGCTGGCCTTAACCCCTTTATTACCCAGTGAGCCACCGCACCAGGGCCCTGGATGAGTTGGGTACAGCGCCAGAAGATGGCGCTTCTATGAACGCGCCATTTTCTGGGGCGGCTGCGGACTTCAATTTGCAGCGGGTGGGGCCCAGAAAGCTTGGGCCTCCCTGCGCTGCGGATTCCAGCTCCCAGCTGCCTAGTTGTACCTGGCTGGGCACAAAAATAGGGCGAAGCCCCACGCATTTTTTTTTTTAATTATTTCATGAAATTCATGGAATAATTAAGAAAAAAAGGGCTTCCCTATATTGTTGTGTCCAACCAGGTACAAATAGGCAGCTGGTGGTTGGGGGCAGCCCGTCCCTGCCTGCTGTACCTGGCTGGACACAAATATAGTGCGAAGCCCCACCTCAATTTTTTTTTAATTATTTCATGAAATAATTTTTTTAAAAAAGGGCTTCCCTATATTGTTGTGTCTGGCCAGGTACAAATAGGCAGCTGGTGGTTGGGGGCAGCCCGTTCCTGCCTGCTGTACCTGACTGGACACAAATATAGGGCGAAGCCCCACGTCAATTTTTTTAAAATTATTTCAGGAAATTCATGAAATAATGAAAAAAAAATTGATGTGGGGCTTCGCCCTATATTTGTGTCCAGTCAGGTACAGCAGGCAGGAACGGGCTGCTCCCAACCACCAGCTGCCTATTTGTACCTAGCCGGACACAACAATATAGGGAAGCCCTTTTTTTCTTAATTATTCCATGAATTTCATGAATTTAAAAAAAAAATACGTGGAGCTTCGCCCTATTTTTGTGTCCAGCCAGGTACAAGTAGGCAGCTGGGGGCTGGAATCTGCAGCGCAGGGAGGCCCAAGCTTTCTGGGCCCCACCCGCTGCAAATTGAAGTCCGCAGCCGCCCCGGAAAATGGCGCGTTCATAGAAGCGCCATCTTCTGGCGCTGTACCCAACTCATCCAGGGCCCTGGTGCGGTGGCTCACTGGGTAATAAAGGGGTTAAGGCCAGCTTGGCATTATCAGCTGGCCCTAAGCCCGAAATTCATGGGGTCACGCCAATATTAGACATGACCACCATGAATTTCTAGTAAAGTATTTAAAAAAAACACAAACACCCAGAAAAAAGTCCTTTAATTGAAATAAACACACAATTCTTTATTGTTCTAAATTAAACCATACTTACCGCCACGCCCATTCCAGCTGAAGCCAATGATCTCCTGCAATAAAAGTAAAATAATAAAGCAACATCATCCTTACCTTTCCATGGCTCCCACGACAGCTTCAGCTCTGCTACATCGAGATGACAGGCTGGACCGCAGCAGAACGCTGCCATCCAGCCTGTCATCCCGCAGACACTGAGAAGCGCAGGCTTGCTTGCGCTACTCAGTGTCTGGCTGTGACGGCATCCAGATGAGCCGAGGTCATGTCCAATGAACTCGGCTCACCTCATGCACGTCACTAACAGCGTGGGAAAATTCTCACGCTGAAGCGCTGAGTGCAGGAGAATTTTCCCACGCTGTCAGTGACGTACCTGAGGTGAGCCGAGTTCATTGTCGGCTCATCTGGATGCCGTCACAGTCAGACACTGAGGAGCGCAAGCATGCCTGCGCTTCTCAGTGTGTGCGGCATGGCAAGCTGGATGGCAGCGTTCTGCTGCGGTCCAGCCTGTCATCTCGATGTAGCAGAGCTGAAGCTGTCCTGGGAACCATGGAAAGGTAAGGATGAGGTTGCTTTATTATTTTTCTTTTATTGCAGGAGATCGTTGGCTTCAGCTGGAATGGGCGTGATGGTAAGTATGGTTTAATTTAGAACAATAAAGAATTGTGTCTTTATTTCAATTAAAGGACTTTATTCTGGGTGTTTGTGTTTTTTTTTTTAACTTTGACTATGGGGTTAGTAATGGGGGTGTCTTATAGACGCCTCTCCATTACTAACCTGGGCTTAATGTCAGCTGGCATTATAAGCTGACATCAACCCCAACCCTATTACCCCCTGCCACCGCACCAGGGCAGCGTGGAAGAGCGAGTCTAAGTGCCAGAATTGGCGCATCCTATGGATGCGCCATTTCTGGGGCGGCTGACGGCTGGTGTTTCTAGCCTGGGAGGGGGCCAATATTCATGGCTCCCTTCCTGGGCTATTAATATCAGCCCCCAGCTGTCTGCCTAGCCTTTGCTAGCTATTAAATTAGGGGGGACCCCACGTCATTTTTTTGGGGGGGGTCCTCCATTTTAATAGCTAGTAAAGGCTAGGTATTCAGCTGGGGGCTGATATTAGTAGCCTGGGAAGCTCCGTGGGTATTACCCCCTTCCCAGGCTTCAAACATCTGCCCCAGCTGTCTGCTTAACCTCCGCTAGAGACTTAAATTACGGGGAACCCCACGCCAATTTTTTTTAATAATAAATCCTTTATTTTAATACTAAATGACAAGTACAGTAACCAACACTATCACTGTACTTATTATATATGTGACTGACATGTTTCTATCTATCTAATCTATGTGTGAAGCTCTATTCTGTCTGTTATAAATTGTCGGGTACAGATGCTGAATTGCCGGCCGGCTTTTTTAAAGAGACGGTGCATGAAAACACTATTATTTTTTTGGATAAATCCTTTACACTAAATGACAATTACAGTAAGCAACACTGTCACTGTACTTTGTATATATGTGGCTGACATGTTTCTATCTATCTAATCTATGTGTGATTCTCTATTCCTTCTATTCTAAATTGTCGGGTACAGATGCTGAATTGCCAGCCGGCTTTTTTAAAGAGACGGTGCATGAAAACACTATTATTTTTTTTAATAAATCCTTTGCAGTAAATGACAAGTACAGTAAGCAACACTGTCACAGTACTTCATATATATGTGACTGACATGTTTCTTTCTATCTAATCTATGTGTGAAGCTCTATTCTGTCTCTTATAAATTGTCGGGTACTGCTGCTGAATTGCCGGCCGGCTCTTTTAAAGAGACGGTGCACGAAAACACTATTATATTTTTTAATAAATCCTTTACACTAAATGACAAGTACAGTAAGCAACACTGTCACTGTACTTCATATATATGTGACTGACATGTTTCTATCTATCTAATCTATGTGTGAAGCTCTATTCTGTCTGTTATAAATTGTCGGGTACTGCTGCTGAATTGCCGGCCAGCTCTTTTAAAGAGACGGTGCACGAAAACACTATTATACTTTTTAATAAATCCTTTACACTAAATGACAAGTACAGTAAGCAACACTGTCACTGTACTTCATATATATGTGACTGACATGTTTCTATCTATCTAATCTATGTGTGATGCTCTATTCCTTCATGTCTAAATTGTCGGGTACCGGTGTATGCCGCTGCTGAATTGCCGGCCGGCTTTTTTAAAGAAAGCGTCTTCTGAGCAGTTTGTGAGCTTTTGGACACCTTTGAACGTGTTTTCTATGTGTTCCTATGTGTTTTTGTTTGCCTGCCATTGGTTTTAACGGTGTTCGACGGTGTTCTAAGGTGTTCGATGAACAGTTCGACGAACAGTTCCTCGAACATCCCGGTGTTCGACGAACCGAACCGAACCCGAACACTATGGGGGTGGCTCAACACTAGTCATGATACCCTGTAATGGGGGAGGGGGTCTGCTGCTGACACGGGTATTGCGGTAATGTCCCCCAATTCTGTTAATATCCTCCATCCTGGTATGTATGGCCCCTCCTTCCTGGTATACGTGGCCACCATCCCATCCTGGTATATGTGGCCCTCATCCCCATCCTGGAATGCAGGGCACCCCTTGATCCCCCATCCTGGTATTCATGGCACACCTTTGATCTACCATCCTGGTATGCATGGCACCCCATGACCCCCATCCTGGTAAGCATGGCACCCCTTGATCACCCATCCTGGTATGTATGGCACCCCTTGATCCCCCATCCTGGTATGCATGATACCCCTTGATCCCCCATCCTGGTATGCATGGCACCCGTTGATCCCCCATCCTGGTATGTATGGTACCCCTTGACCCCCCATCTCGGTATGTATGTTCCCCCTTATCCCCATCCTGGTATGCATGGCACCCCTTGATTCCCCCATCCTGGTATGCATGGCACCCCTTGATCACCCATCATGTTATGCATGGGACCCCCGTGATCCACATCCTGGTATGTATGGCACCCCTTGATCACACATCCTGGTATGTTTGGCACCCCTTGATCACCCATCCCGGTATGTATGGCACCCCTTGAGCCCCCATCCTGGTATGTATGGCACCCCTTGAGCCCCCATCCTGGCATGCATGATACCACTTGATCACCCATCCTGGCATATATTGCACCCCTTGAGCCCCCATCCTGGTATGAATGGCACCCCTTTATCACCCATCCTGGTATGTATGGCACCCCTTGAGCCCCTATCACGCTGCCCACAAGAAAAAAACAATTATACTCACCTCCTCTCTCCTCCAGCACTGTCCCGCTCTGCTGCCAAGACTCTCACTGTGTGAGCCGCGCATGGCAGGGCATGCATGGCGTCCCTGCCATGCGCCCTCTCACAGTGTGAGATGCTGTGCTGGAATAGTCACTGCTCCCCCCGCCGGGACTCTGTGAGTGAGGAGCAGTGACCATTCAGTCTCTTCAATAGCTGGCGCACTGTACCACAGCGCAGCTCCTGCTGCCTCCTGTGCCCCGTTGATCCCCAGCTGCCGCTCCCCCCATACCTCATACCACACATAGAGGTAGATAGTGTTCGGACTATAAGACGCACCCCCCACTTTCCTCCAAAATTTTGGAGGAAAAAAGTGCGTCTTATAGTCCGAAAAACACGGTAGTTTTTTCAGGGCTAATTCAAATATATTCTATTCTCTAATAATACCGCTCTTCTCTGCAATTCATGTAGGGTGAGCTGTCGCAGTAGGGATAGCATATTACAGGCATCTAGTAAGGGATTATTACCTTATAGTCCTTGATGTTGCAACCAAAAAAAAAAAATTATTCCCTATTATTATCGCTGTTAGCTGAATTTAGTATAGGGATAGGTGCTTGGTATCATCTGCTGGAGATGAGTGTTCATTGTGGTCACATACATCTCTTTCACTGTCTATAACTTGATTGTGTTTTTCAAAACACTCATTGACAGATTCATAATTTTTACAGTGATCTGTACTCAGAAATTCTTCACACCAGGCAGGGTTGCTTGCATTCCTCTACAGTTTGGTGTGGCCACATAAAAAAAACTCTTTTCAGAGCTAATTCAAATCTATTCTATGTGCTACAATATTTCCTCTCTTATCTGCAATTTGTGTATGGTGATCTATCACACAAGGGATAGCATTTTGCAGCCATCTAATCAGGGATTATTGCATTTATAGTCCATGCTGCTGTAACCACAAAAAAAAAGAAAAAAAAGTCTATTCTATTCCCTATTAATACCGCTGTTAGCTGCGTTTAGTATAGGGATAAGTACTAGGTGGTATCATCTGTTGGAAATGAGTATTCATTCTGGTGACATACATCTCTTCTAATGTCTATAACTCGATTGTTTTTTAAAAAAAACTCATTGACAAATTCTTGGCGTAATACTCTAACAACATTGCTCCCAGATCATTCAGAGATGCTTCCAGGAATCTTCCCCATACTGTTCCCATGCCATTTCAGCACTGTTTCCATTGATTTGACCAATTTTTTTCACCCCTCCAGACTTCTGGAGGGGGAACGCTGGAAAAATTCTCGAGTTTCCCATTGACTTCCATTATACTCGTTACTTGGGTCGAGCACCCGAGCATTATGATTTGCTCGACTCAGGTAACAAGGACCCGAGCATTTTAGTGCTCGTCCATCACTAGTTGTAACGCTTTCAGATTTTCCAGAGGATCCCATTCCTGTACTGGGCGGACTTTATCAGTGTCCATATGGAAACCCGAAGATGATACCAGATATCCTAAAAATTGCTTCTCTATGGGGAATAAACGTTTTTCAAATTTAGCATACAGTTTACTTGTCCGTAATATCTATAGTACCTGCCTGACATGTACCTGATATGTTTCAAAATCGGGTGAGTAAATCAAAATGTCATCGAGATATACCACCACAAATCAGCCCACCAGATGATGACAAATGTCATTGACAAAATGTTGGAAAACATCTGTCAAACCAAATGGTATGACGAGATTTTCATTATGCCCATCAGGATTATTAAAGGTCATTTCTACTCATCCCCTTCTCAGATTCTGATCAGATTATAGGCCCTCCTAAGAATCATTTAGCACCAACAATCTGATTAAATAAATCTGGAATGAGCCGAAGGGGATAAGGGTCTCGGCTGGTGATCTGATTTAACTCATGAAAGTCTAAACAAGGGTGCAGACCCCCATCTTTTTTCTTGACTAAGAAGAACCCTGCCACCACAGGAGAAGAGGAAGTCTAATATGTCCCTTAGCAAGACTTTTAGTGTATAATCTTTCATAGCCTGCCTTTAATGGCCAAGGAAGCAAGTTAACAGGGCAATCATAAGCATGATGGGGGGCAATTATTGACACCCCTTTTCTGAGAATACATCGTCAAATCTGGAAAGAAAAGAGGGTAACGTTTTAGTGGCGATGGTAGAGAGAAGAGTATTCAGGCAGTTATTCTTACAGAAATCACTCCACCTATCTCCCTGGACTGCCAATCAACAACAATATTGTGCATAACCAACCAAGGAAGGCTTTGTACAATAGAGGTAAGAAGGTCTTCAAGAACATAACAAGAAATTAGTTCATTGTGAAGGGCCCCTATTTGAAGGTTTAAGTTATGCAAAACTCCGCCGCTGGCCATTGCCCCTGCTGAAGCGTTCATAGTGAGGACTCAGCAAGAAGGGAGACTTGGTCAGGATCATCATATATGAGACCTAGGGCCGCAAAAAACTCATCTACCAACCAAAGCAACTGAGATAACCTGACCGAGAGGGCCACCTTGGGCTCAGGTTGAATCTGGCTGGCTGCCGAGACCACTAGACCTGAGGTCTGCTGTTGCTGCTGCAAAACCAAAGACCGCAGATCTGTCACTTCCAGAGACAGACTCTGCATCTGTTTTGCAAAAGCCATGTTAGATTCGTAAAAAAACTGACCAGTTATAATGTCACGCCAGAGCAAACGAGGAAAAGAAGGTAGAAGGGTGCACTGGTGATAGAGAAAGGGGAGAAGGGACACCCCTAAACACTCACCTGAGACTGCACCCTGCATTCCCTATTGTCCCTAGACTGGTTCCCCCCCCCCCCCCCCCCCGTGTGCGATCACTTGCTTGATCACGTGCCTAAGCCCTGGCTGGCCCTGAGCTAGCCCTAACTATTGAGTAGGGAAGCAAGACACTAGTCTCACTAATACAGAATGGAAACACAGGGAGAGAGACAAACAGGGAAAAATCAAACTGGAACACTTTAGCTTAAACTGGAACAACTTCTCCAGGGAGGTCAGCATAGAAAACCAATAACCGGCATAGGAGAGAGCTAGCGGTGAGTTTAAATAATGGAAAGGAGTGACAGTAAGATGCAGCAGCTGAGATTAGAGCCATATGGAATCCCAGTAGGATAAAAAAGGAACTCCTAACCCCTTTCACACTGAGTGAAAATCAATCTGCACCACGAAGTTAAACGCTGAGCGGACTCCAAAGAGGACCTGCGAACTGCCAACCGCTGCGACCTTTTGATCCCAAATGCCCCAAAAGTCTCAGTAGGATGCGGCATATTCGTGCTAGATAGTGTTAATCATACCCATGATAATACAGTGGAAAAAGCAGTGATATATAAACATTTATAAGCAAATCATAATAAAATTTATGGAAGTGACAAAATTGTTTTATCAGCAGTGTAAAATATAAAAAAAAACATTAATTGGTCATCATAAAATATATGTGCATAGTTATGTCCAAACATGATTCACTATCAACGCCTAGCAATGGCGTCTAACAATCCCTATTGCGCATGTCAGTAATACATAGGAAGTAAGTAGATGAAAGAGGAAGGAATGTAACTCAGCGCAAACCCAGAACGATGAAGAGCACCCATATTGGAATAGGTCAAATACAATCAAGAACAACAGTGTTCAAGTGTCGCGTCTCAGCATCCAAAACACTGCGCACTATTGTACAATAAGGGGAATGGCGCCATTATGAGTAAAGGATAATTATGTACAATAAAGTAAAATATAATTAAAAGAGAGGCTTCGATACAGTAAAATATAATTAATAGAGAGGCTCAAATACAGGGGGTATATATAGAGAACATGCCGATGGACATTCACAAGGCCGTAGGATATGATTAGCACTTTGCACCTTATTTCTATGATTACTGTTGTAATTGATGCTCCTATAAATGGGGAATAGATGCACTTGTATATTGCTTGAACCAAAATGTAGCCATCACTAAGGGCTATTAAGCCACTTACTCTTTCATAATTCTAATTGGTCTGCTGCCTCCATTTTTTAACCATAGAGATAGATAGATAGATAGATAGATAGATAGATAGATAGATAGATAGATAGATAGATAGATAGATAGATAGATAGATAGATAGATAGATAGATTTTTTTTGTAAAATTAATTTTTGGAGTGCTGCCTTTCTGTGAACCGAAGCATTGGCACAAGTCCATACTTTTTTTGCATCTATTTTGGAGTGTTACCTCTCCACTCATATTTTATAGACTACAACAATTCGAAATTTTGTTTGGGAAGCCTGCCACCCGCTTTATGCAGTTGTGGTGCTGTTCTATCATTTTTTGCATTGACAGATAGATACAATTTAATTTTACGGAATATATTCTGGTAGTTTGGCCCATTCAGGGTATTGTGCATATGAGCTACTATATGGATGTTTCTCCTCTCTTTTATACTTATTAACCCCTTCACGACATATGATGCATATTTTCGTGATATGGAGTGTCCCTGCATCTTTTCCCACACATGACGGCTGATTTAATCAGCCATCATGTTTGCCTTTAACAGCCACGGGTGGAGCGGTGCTCCGCTAGTGGCTGTTAACCTGTTAAAATCTTGCTATCAATCACTGACAGTGGCATATAACATGCACCAACAGGGGCTCATGTCATTCCACACTCTCATCAGCGCTCCTGCGACGTGATCGCAGGGTGCCAATGGATTGCCATGACAGCTGAGGGTCTGTTGAAGACCCCTGTGCTGGCATTACGATTCTCCTGTGAATGCTGGCCCATGGTAAAAAGTTTAAAAAAAAAATAAAAAATAAATTAATAAAATAATATTTTATTAAAAATAAAACAATAAAAAAATAAAAGATACATGTTTGGTATCACTGCATTCAGAAATGTCCATGTGGCGCCCTGCTGCGCATTGGTGCCACAGATCCTAGAGGGGTGCATGGACGGATTCGTCCACAAGAGGCCCTCGTAGCATTCACACACCTCCACCTTTCACCTCAGACCACCAGAGGGAGCCATTAGGGATATAAATAGGGATGGTGGAGCTAGGCAGTTCAGTCTGAGTCTAGTCAAGTCTGTAAGGAGTCCAGTTACAGTCTAGTCTGGAATCTACAGGCTCGAGTAAGCAGTCTAAGCAGGGAGCTCAGGTTAGTGAGCCTAAGGCGTGCCGACGCAGTAAGAGCGGTGAAGAGTAGCGAGGCCTACTGACAGTGTGAAGCCTAGTGACGGCCCCGAGCGTGGCTGAAGGCAAGTGGAGTAAGCGAGCTACATAGGGGGCAGAGGAGCTTAGTCAGCTCACCCCAAGACCATATACCGGACACCGGGTCCGCGTCTGCAGGGATCTCTACGACCAGCATAAACTACCGGAACCACTGGCGAACTACATGTCCCAGGAACACCAAAAGCTGACTGATATACCAGGGTCAGGAGTCACTGAGGCCCAAGAGACCAGGGAGTGTGATCTCCAACAGAAGGCCCTACCACCAGGTCAGCCAGTGCAAGACAGAGACCAAGTTAGGCCTAGCTCCAGGCAGGTCATAAACTTATCAGGAAAAGGCAAGAAACAGGAGGCCCCACACCCGCTCACTGGAGCGAGTCCTGAAATGTACCCTTCACCCTACAGTGCCCTGGATCGTGCCTGAAACACCACCAGTAAAGGTACTGAAGTGAACTGTTATGAGTGTGCCTATTATTCTTCTGACCCGGCTGGGTCCCCTCTGTCCTGCATCCCTTTCTCCTACACTGCCCTGAGGCCCCGCTCCACCTGTGGGGAGCTGCACCAACTAAGCTGCCTGACTACCGGCCTCAGAAGACTGTAGCAGCGCTGGTGATCCTCACCAGACACCACGGGTGGCATCACAAACTTTTCTTATCCCATACACCTTTCCCCCATTATCCCTTGCTTTTAAGAGTGACCCCAGGGTACGGGCCCGGGAGCCGACTACCGCAACATCCCCATAAACCAAAACAGCAAGGCCCGGGCGCCGAGTCCCCATTCCTTGAGCGCGTCATCTCTTCCTGGCGTCACGAACAGATAGAGGTGTGGTATCTCCTCTTCTGGGTAAGGATGGAGCATCACTCAGGACCCCACTTCACACTCAACACTACACCACTCCTGTCCTGAAGGGGGCCTAAATGCACCAGGGTGCTGCCCTGGCCTTGGATAGGGGAGATGGGGGGGAACCAAAGATAGGGGGAACCATGTAGTGGGTGAGGGTGGAGGACACACTTACAGGAAGCACTTATAGATTGATATATAATCTACGGCCATCTTAAGTTCAAGGTCTTTGATTGTGGTCTTCTGTCAGGGTCCAGCAAGAGTCTGCAGCTGGCTAAAGATACACGGTCCTCATACTCTGGCCTTGAGACGAGGAGCAGGTCAGAGTTAACCACTGTCTCTAGCCGGTCAGACTCCTTATCTAAGAAGGCCTCGGAGGGGAGCGGAGGAGATAGGCTCCACAGGCAAAAGGATCCCAGGGGGATACGGACGGAGCGGAGTTGCCACCTGTATTCTTCACTCTGGCTTAGCCAGAGGGATTCCTGCTGCAAGAGGGGTGACCGGCCCCCGATATCGGACTGTGTACTTCACGTCACTGTTGGAAAAGCCTGGCGGCTTAGTGGATCCCAGGGAGGAACACAAGCGGGAGAAGAAGGAGAAGGAGAGGAACACACTGACGAGGTCTGGACAGGTGCTCCTGATCTACCTGGGAAGTGCTGAACCCCCTTCCCGGTGGCCGCAGTACGCCGTGTGTAGCAGAGAGAAGCTTTGCGGCTGAAAGTTCATCTAAAGTGAGTAAAGACCCAGATGACTTCATTCACCGCCTCTTCTTGTTTATTCCTGCGCAGCACTGCACCCACCATACCTTCATACAGTTCACCAACCACTGCCCTGAGGCCTACTCCGCCTGTGGGGAGTAGTACTAACCGAGCTTCCCAAAACACCAGCCTCAGAGGACTGTCGCAGTGCTGGTGGCCTTCACCAGAAACCACAAGTGGTGTAGTCAAACAACCACTCATCCTAAAAGAAGCCCAATTTTTATGAGACAGCCCTGGGCACGGAACGGGTCTAGGCCACGACCGCATCCCCGTGACACCTACACTGACCCGGATCCAAGTATCCCCCAACTGCTCAGGGAGGGCGCCTCATCCAACCTATCAAAATATAATGTAAATTAATCCAATCGGTAAACAGCGTAACGAAAAAAAATTCAAAACACCAGAATTACGCTTTTTTGTCCGCTGCAACATTGCAATAAAATGCAATAAGAGGCGATCAAAACATCGTATCTACCCCAATATGGTATCAGTAAAAAAGTCAGCTCAGGTCGCAAAAAAATAAGCCCTCGCTTAGCCCCAGATCCCGAAAAATGGAAATGCTATCGATCTCGGAAAATGGTGACGAAAACAAAAAAAGTATTTTCGAACAAATTTCTGCATTTTTTTCACCACTTAAATAAAAAAAACTCTACATGTTTGGTATCTACGAACTCGTACTGACCTGGAGAATCATATTGTGAGGTCTACTTCACGATATAGTGAACATGGTCGATAAAAAACCCCAAAAACAATTATAGAATTGTACTTTTTTGCAATTTCACCGCACTTAGAATTTTTTTTACCATTTTCCAGTACGCTGTGTGGTAAAATCAATGGTGTCATTCAAATGTACAACTCATCCTGCAAAAAACACGCCATCATTCGACTATATTGAAGGAAAAAAAAAAGATTTCTGGCTCCTGTAAGAAGGGGAGGAGAAAAAAAAAATGAAAATAGCCGGCGGGTGAAGGGGGGTTAAATTAGCACTAATAAGGGTCCATCTCTTGGCAGTTCCATGTTTGCAATAAATCTGTTGAAAAGATAGAGGTACTCTAAATGTATCCCCATGTAAGGTGTTCAAATAAAAACTGTCACATGTACATATGGCGTAAGAGAAGACTTCCATGCGATGAGTAATGTATAGTGGCTAACAGAAGTGCATAACATGGACACCGAAACATCTCTGGAAGCTGACACAACACGGATGATGCATTCCACAAGAACCCCAAGTGAGTGATGTTATTACGGTGCCATAAAGGCATGATGGGTTGTACATTAGGGATGAAGCGTTCTGCTGCACATGTTCTTTGTGTTCAAATTGTATTGTGTTCTTTCATTTCCAATATAATATAAAAAGGCTTGTAAATGCCCATATGGACATCATAACTTGTTGTCAACAGCTGTGGAGGATTCACTCATTGTTTGCCTATACTGTTTACAGGTTCTCTTTATTTTGTGTACACACTTTACTATCCCGTGGCATTTAAAGTATACCTCTTGTTAAGCAATTCTTACGTATTATTCGTTGTCCTGCAATTTATCAGATTTTTTTTCTTATAAGTCAGAGCTCCATTAAGCTTATACAGTCAGAACTGTTGAATAGACTGATCCTGAATCCCTATTGACATTAATATAAGATGCAAATAAGTCTCATATTCAGAGGGAAATATGTAAAATGCTCAATGTGAACAAATAGTGACGGTGTACTTAAATGGTTTTCTCACAACGAAAAGTTAATCAATAGACCTTGGAATAATAATAAGTTCCATAATTGAATGTGTTTAAATAAAATGTTCCTGTGTTGAGATAATCTTATAAATGTGCCCCTGCTGTGTACTGTGTAATGGCTGTGTCTGACCATGCAGAAACATGGTCTGATCATACCACATCTCCTGGGCAAGGGAGAAAGCAAAAGAGTATACAGACATTACAGCACGGGATCGCAGGCTGATTCTTTCTGTGAGGTAATACATTTCAATGCCTGTTTTTAAACAATATTTTATCTCAAAGTATCCTCTGTTGTAATATCTGTATAGTTTTTTGCTCCCCCCCCCCTACCCAGGTGCTGTGGTATGATCAGATCATGTTCCTGCACGGTAAGACACAGACATTACACAGCAGGGGCACATTTATAAGATTATTTCAGCACAGGAACATATTTGTTAAACACATCTATTTGTCGAACTTTTTATTATTCCAAGATCTAGTGATTAAAATATACTTTTGTTCGTGGGAAAACCCCTTTAAGGACCTGGCCATATACATAAAGTAGTACAGACAACAGCTATGTCTTCCATTTCAAAGCTCCACACGGCAGTGCCTTCATGTGTTTTTCATTGGGCAGAGGGAAGAAAGCCACTGAGTGACATTTCTGTCAGCAGCTTCTCTTCCCAGAAAATAAAAAGATTGGGAATTTAAATTTTGACTTCCCAATCTCCCACAATGCATGTTGTCAGGAGGTTTGGAATAAGGGGTTTGGATAATTTTTTATTTAATCGCATGGAGGCCTTAAAGCTATGTTCACAAATGTTGGGTTTTTCAGTGTCACAAATCTGCAGTAAAACCTAATCTCTGGCAGGAAATTAGCTGTGTCAAAAACGCAGGTTTTGCTGCATTTTTATGCGTTTTTTTCAGCATTTTTTTCACTGTCCTTCTGTCTCTTTTTATGCATGTACATAAAGTTCTGTGAAAAAAAAGAATCCCATTCTATTTTACCATCAAAAACGCTGAAAAAACACTGATGCAAATTTTGGTGCATTTTTTCAGCATTTTTTTCACCACCCATTACTTCATATGGGTGAAAAAACGCTGAAAGAAGTGGCATGCTCTATTTTCCAAAAACCCAACCAAAGCACAAAATACGCAACAACAAAAAAAACATGATACCAGGCAATGTGAACTGAGGTCTAAGATAGTAGACATGCAAGAAATAGGAGCATGTTCACACTAGCAAAAAAGAAACAAAACCTACAAAAGACAAAAGACAAAAATATATCTCATACCCTACCATCATTATATATAAATGTAAAGCAAAGTTGCATAATAAATATAGGGTACTTAGTGAACTATTTTTGATCAAAAAAAGTATACAAGCCGTCCCACCAGCGGCAAGGTGACCCTAAATTGGGACGGTACCTATACTGCCTATATTAAAAACCTTACTATATATCAAAGTTGAAGCAATGCATATAAAAGGGTAGACAAATAGGACCGGGTCCCAACTCCAGACCACCCAGGCCCGTGGTAAGCTACATATATACCAGTCAGCTCAACAAAGGGGATGCCACACCCTTAAATTGCACAGAATGCAAACAAGACAAAAAACCAGGCAATGTGAACTGAGGTCTAAGATGGTAGACATGCAAGAAATAGGAGCATGTTCACACTAGCAAAAAAGAAACAAAACCTACAAAAGACAAAAGACAAAAATATATCTCATACCCTACCATCATTATATATAAATGTAAAGCAAAGTTGCATAATAAATATAGGGTACTTAGTGAACTATTTTTGATCAAAAAAAGTATACAAGCCGTCCCACCAGCGGCAAGGTGACCCTAAATTGGGACGGTACCTATACTGCCTATATTAAAAACCTTACTGTATATCAAAGTTGAAGCAATGCATATAAAAGGGTAGACAAATAGGACCGGGTCCCAACTCCAGACCACCCAGGCCCGTGGTAAGCTACATATATACCAGTCAGCTCAACAAAGGGGATGCCACACCCTTAAATTGCACAGAATGCAAACAAGACAAAAAAACAGGCAATGTGAACTGAGGTCTAAGATGGTAGACATGCAAGAAATAGGAGCATGTTCACACTAGCAAAAAAGAAACAAAACCTACAAAAGACAAAAGACAAAAATATATCTCATACCCTACCATCATTATATATAAATGTAAAGCAAAGTTGCATAATAAATATAGGGTACTTAGTGAACTATTTTTGATCAAAAAAAGTATACAAGCCGTCCCACCAGCGGCAAGGTGACCCTAAATTGGGACGGTACCTATACTGCCTATATTAAAAACCTTACTGTATATCAAAGTTGAAGCAATGCATATAAAAGGGTAGACAAATAGGACCGGGTCCCAACTCCAGACCACCCAGGCCCGTGGTAAGCTACATATATACCAGTCAGCTCAACAAAGGGGATGCCACACCCTTAAATTGCACAGAATGCAAACAAGACAAAAAACCAGGCAATGTGAACTGAGGTCTAAGATGGTAGACATGCAAGAAATAGGAGCATGTTCACACTAGCAAAAAAGAAACAAAACCTACAAAAGACAAAAGACAAAAATATATCTCATACCCTACCATCATTATATATAAATGTAAAGCAAAGTTGCATAATAAATATAGGGTACTTAGTGAACTATTTTTGATCAAAAAAAGTATACAAGCCGTCCCACCAGCGGCAAGGTGACCCTAAATTGGGACGGTACCTATACTGCCTATATTAAAAACCTTACTGTATATCAAAGTTGAAGCAATGCATATAAAAGGGTAGACAAATAGGACCGGGTCCCAACTCCAGACCACCCAGGCCCGTGGTAAGCTACATATATACCAGTCAGCTCAACAAAGGGGATGCCACACCCTTAAATTGCACAGAATGCAAACAAGACAAAAAAACAGGCAATGTGAACTGAGGTCTAAGATGGTAGACATGCAAGAAATAGGAGCATGTTCACACTAGCAAAAAAGAAACAAAACCTACAAAAGACAAAAGACAAAAATATATCTCATACCCTACCATCATTATATATAAATGTAAAGCAAAGTTGCATAATAAATATAGGGTACTTAGTGAACTATTTTTGATCAAAAAAAGTATACAAGCCGTCCCACCAGCGGCAAGGTGACCCTAAATTGGGACGGTACCTATACTGCCTATATTAAAAACCTTACTGTATATCAAAGTTGAAGCAATGCATGTAAAAGGGTAGACAAATAGGACCGGGTCCCAACTCCAGACCACCCAGGCCCGTGGTAAGCTACATATATACCAGTCAGCTCAACAAAGGGGATGCCACACCCTTAAATTGCACAGAATGCAAACAAGACAAAAAACCAGGCAATGTGAACTGAGGTCTAAGATGGTAGACATGCAAGAAATAGGAGCATGTTCACACTAGCAAAAAAGAAACAAAACCTTCAAAAGACAAAAGACAAAAATATATCTCATACCCTACCATCATTATATATAAATGTAAAGCAAAGTTGCATAATAAATATAGGGTACTTAGTGAACTATTTTTGATCAAAAAAAGTATACAAGCCGTCCCACCAGCGGCAAGGTGACCCTAAATTGGGACGGTACCTATACTGCCTATATTAAAAACCTTACTGTATATCAAAGTTGAAGCAATGCATATAAAAGGGTCGACAAATAGGACCGGGTCCCAACTCCAGACCACCCAGGCCCGTGGTAAGCTACATATATACCAGTCAGCTCAACAAAGGGGATGCCACACCCTTAAATTGCACAGAATGCAAACAAGACAAAAAACCAGGCAATGTGAACTGAGGTCTAAGATGGTAGACATGCAAGAAATAGGAGCATGTTCACACTAGCAAAAAAGCAACAAAACCTACAAAAGACAAAAGACAAAAATATATCTCATACCCTACCATCATTATATATAAATGTAAAGCAAAGTTGCATAATAAATATAGGGTACTTAGTGAACTATTTTTGATCAAAAAAAGTATACAAGCCGTCCCACCAGCGGCAAGGTGACCCTAAATTGGGACGGTACCTATACTGCCTATATTAAAAACCTTACTGTATATCAAAGTTGAAGCAATGCATATAAAAGGGTAGACAAATAGGACCGGGTCCCAACTCCAGACCACCCAGGCCCGTGGTAAGCTACATATATACCAGTCAGCTCAACAAAGGGGATGCCACACCCTTAAATTGCACAGAATGCAAACAAGACAAAAAACCAGGCAATGTGAACTGAGGTCTAAGATGGTAGACATGCAAGAAATAGGAGCATGTTCACACTAGCAAAAAAGAAACAAAACCTACAAAAGACAAAAGACAAAAATATATCTCATACCCTACCATCATTATATATAAATGTAAAGCAAAGTTGCATAATAAATATAGGGTACTTAGTGAACTATTTTTGATCAAAAAAAGTATACAAGCCGTCCCACCAGCGGCAAGGTGACCCTAAATTGGGACGGTACCTATACTGCCTATATTAAAAACCTTACTGTATATCAAAGTTGAAGCAATGCATATAAAAGGGTAGACAAATAGGACCGGGTCCCAACTCCAGACCACCCAGGCCCGTGGTAAGCTACATATATACCAGTCAGCTCAACAAAGGGGATGCCACACCCTTAAATTGCACAGAATGCAAACAAGACAAAAGACCAGGCAATGTGAACTGAGGTCTAAGATGGTAGACATGCAAGAAATAGGAGCAAGTTCACACTAGCAAAAAAGAAACAAAACCTACAAAAGACAAAAGACAAAAATATATCTCATACCCTACCATCATTATATATAAATGTAAAGCAAAGTTGCATAATAAATATAGGGTACTTAGTGAACTATTTTTGATCAAAAAAAGTATACAAGCCGTCCCACCAGCGGCAAGGTGACCCTAAATTGGGACGGTACCTATACTGCCTATATTAAAAACCTTACTGTATATCAAAGTTGAAGCAATGCATATAAAAGGGTAGACAAATAGGACCGGGTCCCAACTCCAGACCACCCAGGCCCGTGGTAAGCTACATATATACCAGTCAGCTCAACAAAGGGGATGCCACACCCTTAAATTGCACAGAATGCAAACAAGACAAAAAACCAGGCAATGTGAACTGAGGTCTAAGATGGTAGACATGCAAGAAATAGGAGCATGTTCACACTAGCAAAAAAGAAACAAAACCTACAAAAGACAAAAGACAAAAATATATCTCATACCCTACCATCATTATATATAAATGTAAAGCAAAGTTGCATAATAAATATAGGGTACTTAGTGAACTATTTTTGATCAAAAAAAGTATACAAGCCGTCCCACCAGCGGCAAGGTGACCCTAAATTGGGACGGTACCTATACTGCCTATATTAAAAACCTTACTGTATATCAAAGTTGAAGCAATGCATATAAAAGGGTAGACAAATAGGACCGGGTCCCAACTCCAGACCACCCAGGCCCGTGGTAAGCTACATATATACCAGTCAGCTCAACAAAGGGGATGCCACACCCTTAAATTGCACAGAATGCAAACAAGACAAAAAACCAGGCAATGTGAACTGAGGTCTAAGATGGTAGACATGCAAGAAATAGGAGCATGTTCACACTAGCAAAAAAGAAACAAAACCTACAAAAGACAAAAGACAAAAATATATCTCATACCCTACCATCATTATATATAAATGTAAAGCAAAGTTGCATAATAAATATAGGGTACTTAGTGAACTATTTTTGATCAAAAAAAGTATACAAGCCGTCCCACCAGCGGCAAGGTGACCCTAAATTGGGACGGTACCTATACTGCCTATATTAAAAACCTTACTGTATATCAAAGTTGAAGCAATGCATATAAAAGGGTAGACAAATAGGACCAGGTCCCAACTCCAGACCACCCAGGCCCGTGGTAAGCTACATATATACCAGTCAGCTCAACAAAGGGGATGCCACACCCTTAAATTGCACAGAATGCAAACAAGACAAAAAACCAGGCAATGTGAACTGAGGTCTAAGATGGTAGACATGCAAGAAATAGGAGCATGTTCACACTAGCAAAAAAGAAACAAAACCTACAAAAGACAAAAGACAAAAATATATCTCATACCCTACCATCATTATATATAAATGTAAAGCAAAGTTGCATAATAAATATAGGGTACTTAGTGAACTATTTTTGATCAAAAAAAGTATACAACCTGTCCCACCAGCGGCAAGGTGACCATAAATTGGGACGGTACCTATACTGCCTATATTAAAAACCTTACTGTATATCAAAGTTGAAGCAATGCATATAAAAGGGTAGACAAATAGGACCGGGTCCCAACTCCAGACCACCCAGGCCCGTGGTAAGCTACATATATACCAGTCAGCTCAACAAAGGGGATGCCACACCCTTAAATTGCACAGAATGCAAACAAGACAAAAAACCAGGCAATGTGAACTGAGGTCTAAGATGGTAGACATGCAAGAAATAGGAGCATGTTCACACTAGCAAAAAAGAAACAAAACCTACAAAAGACAAAAGACAAAAATATATCTCATACCCTACCATCATTATATATAAATGTAAAGCAAAGTTGCATAATAAATATAGGGTACTTAGTGAACTATTTTTGATCAAAAAAAGTATACAAGCCGTCCCACCAGCGGCAAGGTGACCCTAAATTGGGACGGTACCTATACTGCCTATATTAAAAACCTTACTGTATATCAAAGTTGAAGCAATGCATATAAAAGGGTAGACAAATAGGACCGGGTCCCAACTCCAGACCACCCAGGCCCGTGGTAAGCTACATATATACCAGTCAGCTCAACAAAGGGGATGCCACACCCTTAAATTGCACAGAATGCAAACAAGACAAAAAGCCAGGCAATGTGAACTGAGGTCTAAGATGGTAGACATGCAAGAAATAGGAGCATGTTCACACTAGCAAAAAAGAAACAAAACCTACAAAAGACAAAAGACAAAAATATATCTCATACCCTACCATCATTATATATAAATGTAAAGCAAAGTTGCATAATAAATATAGGATACTTAGTGAACTATTTTTGATCAAAAAAAGTATACAAGCCGTCCCACCAGCGGCAAGGTGACCCTAAATTGGGACGGTACCTATACTGCCTATATTAAAAACCTTACTGTATATCAAAGTTGAAGCAATGCATATAAAAGGGTAGACAAATAGGACCGGGTCCCAACTCCAGACCACCCAGGCCCGTGGTAAGCTACATATATACCAGTCAGCTCAACAAAGGGGATGCCACACCCTTAAATTGCACAGAATGCAAACAAGACAAAAAACCAGGCAATGTGAACTGAGGTCTAAGATGGTAGACATGCAAGAAATAGGAGCATGTTCACACTAGCAAAAAAGAAACAAAACCTACAAAAGACAAAAGACAAAAATATATCTCATACCCTACCATCATTATATATAAATGTAAAGCAAAGTTGCATAATAAATATAGGGTACTTAGTGAACTATTTTTGATCAAAAAAGGTATACAAGCCGTCCCACCAGCGGCAAGGTGACCCTAAATTGGGACGGTACCTATACTGCCTATATTAAAAACCTTACTGTATATCAAAGTTGAAGCAATGCATATAAAAGGGTAGACAAATAGGACCGGGTCCCAACTCCAGACCACCCAGGCCCGTGGTAAGCTACATATATACCAGTCAGCTCAACAAAGGGGATGCCACACCCTTAATTTGCACAGAATGCAAACAAGACAAAAAACCAGGCAATGTGAACTGAGGTCTAAGATGGTAGACATGCAAGAAATAGGAGCATGTTCACACTAGCAAAAAAGAAACAAAACCTACAAAAGACAAAAGACAAAAATATATCTCATACCCTACCATCATTATATATAAATGTAAAGCAAAGTTGCATAATAAATATAGGGTACTTAGTGAACTATTTTTGATCAAAAAAAGTATACAAGCCGTCCCACCAGCGGCAAGGTGACCCTAAATTGGGACGGTACCTATACTGCCTATATTAAAAACCTTACTGTATATCAAAGTTGAAGCAATGCATATAAAAGGGTAGACAAATAGGACCGGGTCCCAACTCCAGACCACCCAGGCCCGTGGTAAGCTACATATATACCAGTCAGCTCAACAAAGGGGATGCCACACCCTTAAATTGCACAGAATGCAAACAAGACAAAAAAACAGGCAATGTGAACTGAGGTCTAAGATGGTAGACATGCAAGAAATAGGAGCATGTTCACACTAGCAAAAAAGAAACAAAACCTACAAAAGACAAAAGACAAAAATATATCTCATACCCTACCATCATTATATATAAATGTAAAGCAAAGTTGCATAATAAATATAGGGTACTTAGTGAACTATTTTTGATCAAAAAAAGTATACAAGCCGTCCCACCAGCGGCAAGGTGACCCTAAATTGGGACGGTACCTATACTGCCTATATTAAAAACCTTACTGTATATCAAAGTTGAAGCAATGCATATAAAAGGGTAGACAAATAGGACCGGGTCCCAACTCCAGACCACCCAGGCCCGTGGTAAGCTACATATATACCAGTCAGCTCAACAAAGGGGATGCCACACCCTTAAATTGCACAGAATGCAAACAAGACAAAAAACCAGGCAATGTGAACTGAGGTCTAAGATGGTAGACATGCAAGAAATAGGAGCATGTTCACACTAGCAAAAAAGAAACAAAACCTACAAAAGACAAAAGACAAAAATATATCTCATACCCTACCATCATTATATATAAATGTAAAGCAAAGTTGCATAATAAATATAGGGTACTTAGTGAACTATTTTTGATCAAAAAAAGTATACAAGCCGTCCCACCAGCGGCAAGGTGACCCTAAATTGGGACGGTACCTATACTGCCTATATTAAAAACCTTACTGTATATCAAAGTTGAAGCAATGCATATAAAAGGGTAGACAAATAGGACCGGGTCCCAACTCCAGACCACCCAGGCCCGTGGTAAGCTACATATATACCAGTCAGCTCAACAAAGGGGATGCCACACCCTTAAATTGCACAGAATGCAAACAAGACAAAAGACCAGGCAATGTGAACTGAGGTCTAAGATGGTAGACATGCAAGAAATAGGAGCAAGTTCACACTAGCAAAAAAGAAACAAAACCTACAAAAGACAAAAGACAAAAATATATCTCATACCCTACCATCATTATATATAAATGTAAAGCAAAGTTGCATAATAAATATAGGGTACTTAGTGAACTATTTTTGATCAAAAAAAGTATACAAGCCGTCCCACCAGCGGCAAGGTGACCCTAAATTGGGACGGTACCTATACTGCCTATATTAAAAACCTTACTGTATATCAAAGTTGAAGCAATGCATATAAAAGGGTAGACAAATAGGACCGGGTCCCAACTCCAGACCACCCAGGCCCGTGGTAAGCTACATATATACCAGTCAGCTCAACAAAGGGGATGCCACACCCTTAAATTGCACAGAATGCAAACAAGACAAAAAACCAGGCAATGTGAACTGAGGTCTAAGATGGTAGACATGCAAGAAATAGGAGCATGTTCACACTAGCAAAAAAGAAACAAAACCTACAAAAGACAAAAGACAAAAATATATCTCATACCCTACCATCATTATATATAAATGTAAAGCAAAGTTGCATAATAAATATAGGGTACTTAGTGAACTATTTTTGATCAAAAAAAGTATACAAGCCGTCCCACCAGCGGCAAGGTGACCCTAAATTGGGACGGTACCTATACTGCCTATATTAAAAACCTTACTGTATATCAAAGTTGAAGCAATGCATATAAAAGGGTAGACAAATAGGACCGGGTCCCAACTCCAGACCACCCAGGCCCGTGGTAAGCTACATATATACCAGTCAGCTCAACAAAGGGGATGCCACACCCTTAAATTGCACAGAATGCAAACAAGACAAAAAACCAGGCAATGTGAACTGAGGTCTAAGATGGTAGACATGCAAGAAATAGGAGCATGTTCACACTAGCAAAAAAGAAACAAAACCTACAAAAGACAAAAGACAAAAATATATCTCATACCCTACCATCATTATATATAAATGTAAAGCAAAGTTGCATAATAAATATAGGGTACTTAGTGAACTATTTTTGATCAAAAAAAGTATACAAGCCGTCCCACCAGCGGCAAGGTGACCCTAAATTGGGACGGTACCTATACTGCCTATATTAAAAACCTTACTGTATATCAAAGTTGAAGCAATGCATATAAAAGGGTAGACAAATAGGACCAGGTCCCAACTCCAGACCACCCAGGCCCGTGGTAAGCTACATATATACCAGTCAGCTCAACAAAGGGGATGCCACACCCTTAAATTGCACAGAATGCAAACAAGACAAAAAACCAGGCAATGTGAACTGAGGTCTAAGATGGTAGACATGCAAGAAATAGGAGCATGTTCACACTAGCAAAAAAGAAAAAAAACCTACAAAAGACAAAAGACAAAAATATATCTCATACCCTACCATCATTATATATAAATGTAAAGCAAAGTTGCATAATAAATATAGGGTACTTAGTGAACTATTTTTGATCAAAAAAAGTATACAACCTGTCCCACCAGCGGCAAGGTGACCATAAATTGGGACGGTACCTATACTGCCTATATTAAAAACCTTACTGTATATCAAAGTTGAAGCAATGCATATAAAAGGGTAGACAAATAGGACCGGGTCCCAACTCCAGACCACCCAGGCCCGTGGTAAGCTACATATATACCAGTCAGCTCAACAAAGGGGATGCCACACCCTTAAATTGCACAGAATGCAAACAAGACAAAAAACCAGGCAATGTGAACTGAGGTCTAAGATGGTAGACATGCAAGAAATAGGAGCATGTTCACACTAGCAAAAAAGAAACAAAACCTACAAAAGACAAAAGACAAAAATATATCTCATACCCTACCATCATTATATATAAATGTAAAGCAAAGTTGCATAATAAATATAGGGTACTTAGTGAACTATTTTTGATCAAAAAAAGTATACAAGCCGTCCCACCAGCGGCAAGGTGACCCTAAATTGGGACGGTACCTATACTGCCTATATTAAAAACCTTACTGTATATCAAAGTTGAAGCAATGCATATAAAAGGGTAGACAAATAGGACCGGGTCCCAACTCCAGACCACCCAGGCCCGTGGTAAGCTACATATATACCAGTCAGCTCAACAAAGGGGATGCCACACCCTTAAATTGCACAGAATGCAAACAAGACAAAAAGCCAGGCAATGTGAACTGAGGTCTAAGATGGTAGACATGCAAGAAATAGGAGCATGTTCACACTAGCAAAAAAGAAACAAAACCTACAAAAGACAAAAGACAAAAATATATCTCATACCCTACCATCATTATATATAAATGTAAAGCAAAGTTGCATAATAAATATAGGGTACTTAGTGAACTATTTTTGATCAAAAAAAGTATACAAGCCGTCCCACCAGCGGCAAGGTGACCCTAAATTGGGACGGTACCTATACTGCCTATATTAAAAACCTTACTGTATATCAAAGTTGAAGCAATGCATATAAAAGGGTAGACAAATAGGACCGGGTCCCAACTCCAGACCACCCAGGCCCGTGGTAAGCTACATATATACCAGTCAGCTCAACAAAGGGGATGCCACACCCTTAAATTGCACAGAATGCAAACAAGACAAAAAACCAGGCAATGTGAACTGAGGTCTAAGATGGTAGACATGCAAGAAATAGGAGCATGTTCACACTAGCAAAAAAGAAACAAAACCTACAAAAGACAAAAGACAAAAATATATCTCATACCCTACCATCATTATATATAAATGTAAAGCAAAGTTGCATAATAAATATAGGGTACTTAGTGAACTATTTTTGATCAAAAAAGGTATACAAGCCGTCCCACCAGCGGCAAGGTGACCCTAAATTGGGACGGTACCTATACTGCCTATATTAAAAACCTTACTGTATATCAAAGTTGAAGCAATGCATATAAAAGGGTAGACAAATAGGACCGGGTCCCAACTCCAGACCACCCAGGCCCGTGGTAAGCTACATATATACCAGTCAGCTCAACAAAGGGGATGCCACACCCTTAAATTGCACAGAATGCAAACAAGACAAAAAACCAGGCAATGTGAACTGAGGTCTAAGATGGTAGACATGCAAGAAATAGGAGCATGTTCACACTAGCAAAAAAGAAACAAAACCTACAAAAGACAAAAGACAAAAATATATCTCATACCCTACCATCATTATATATAAATGTAAAGCAAAGTTGCATAATAAATATAGGGTACTTAGTGAACTATTTTTGATCAAAAAAAGTATACAAGCCGTCCCACCAGCGGCAAGGTGACCCTAAATTGGGACGGTACCTATACTGCCTATATTAAAAACCTTACTGTATATCAAAGTTGAAGCAATGCATATAAAAGGGTAGACAAATAGGACCGGGTCCCAACTCCAGACCACCCAGGCCCGTGGTAAGCTACATATATACCAGTCAGCTCAACAAAGGGGATGCCACACCCTTAAATTGCACAGAATGCAAACAAGACAAAAAAACAGGCAATGTGAACTGAGGTCTAAGATGGTAGACATGCAAGAAATAGGAGCATGTTCACACTAGCAAAAAAGAAACAAAACCTACAAAAGACAAAAGACAAAAATATATCTCATACCCTACCATCATTATATATAAATGTAAAGCAAAGTTGCATAATAAATATAGGGTACTTAGTGAACTATTTTTGATCAAAAAAAGTATACAAGCCGTCCCACCAGCGGCAAGGTGACCCTAAATTGGGACGGTACCTATACTGCCTATATTAAAAACCTTACTGTATATCAAAGTTGAAGCAATGCATATAAAAGGGTAGACAAATAGGACCGGGTCCCAACTCCAGACCACCCAGGCCCGTGGTAAGCTACATATATACCAGTCAGCTCAACAAAGGGGATGCCACACCCTTAAATTGCACAGAATGCAAACAAGACAAAAAACCAGGCAATGTGAACTGAGGTCTAAGATGGTAGACATGCAAGAAATAGGAGCATGTTCACACTAGCAAAAAAGAAACAAAACCTACAAAAGACAAAAGACAAAAATATATCTCATACCCTACCATCATTATATATAAATGTAAAGCAAAGTTGCATAATAAATATAGGGTACTTAGTGAACTATTTTTGATCAAAAAAAGTATACAAGCCGTCCCACCAGCGGCAAGGTGACCCTAAATTGGGACGGTACCTATACTGCCTATATTAAAAACCTTACTGTATATCAAAGTTGAAGCAATGCATATAAAAGGGTAGACAAATAGGACCGGGTCCCAACTCCAGACCACCCAGGCCCGTGGTAAGCTACATATATACCAGTCAGCTCAACAAAGGGGATGCCACACCCTTAAATTGCACAGAATGCAAACAAGACAAAAAACCAGGCAATGTGAACTGAGGTCTAAGATGGTAGACATGCAAGAAATAGGAGCATGTTCACACTAGCAAAAAAGAAACAAAACCTACAAAAGACAAAAGACAAAAATATATCTCATACCCTACCATCATTATATATAAATGTAAAGCAAAGTTGCATAATAAATATAGGGTACTTAGTGAACTATTTTTGATCAAAAAAAGTATACAAGCCGTCCCACCAGCGGCAAGGTGACCCTAAATTGGGACGGTACCTATACTGCCTATATTAAAAACCTTACTGTATATCAAAGTTGAAGCAATGCATATAAAAGGGTAGACAAATAGGACCGGGTCCCAACTCCAGACCACCCAGGCCCGTGGTAAGCTACATATATACCAGTCAGCTCAACAAAGGGGATGCCACACCCTTAAATTGCACAGAATGCAAACAAGACAAAAAACCAGGCAATGTGAACTGAGGTCTAAGATGGTAGACATGCAAGAAATAGGAGCATGTTCACACTAGCAAAAAAGAAACAAAACCCACAAAAGACAAAAGAAAAAAATATATCTCATACCCTACCATCATTATATATAAATGTAAAGCAAAGTTGCATAATAAATATAGGGTACTTAGTGAACTATTTTTGATCAAAAAAAGTATACAAGCCGTCCCACCAGCGGCAAGGTGACCCTAAATTGGGACGGTACCTATACTGCCTATATTAAAAACCTTACTGTATATCAAAGTTGAAGCAATGCATATAAAAGGGTAGACAAATAGGACCGGGTCCCAACTCCAGACCACCCAGGCCCGTGGTAAGCTACATATATACCAGTCAGCTCAACAAAGGGGATGCCACACCCTTAAATTGCACAGAATGCAAACAAGACAAAAAACCAGGCAATGTGAACTGAGGTCTAAGATGGTAGACATGCAAGAAATAGGAGCATGTTCACACTAGCAAAAAAGAAACAAAACCTACAAAAGACAAAAGACAAAAATATATCTCATACCCTACCATCATTATATATAAATGTAAAGCAAAGTTGCATAATAAATATAGGGTACTTAGTGAACTATTTTTGATCAAAAAAAGTATACAAGCCGTCCCACCAGCGGCAAGGTGACCCTAAATTGGGACGGTACCTATACTGCCTATATTAAAAACCTTACTGTATATCAAAGTTGAAGCAATGCATATAAAAGGGTAGACAAATAGGACCGGGTCCCAACTCCAGACCACCCAGGCCCGTGGTAAGCTACATATATACCAGTCAGCTCAACAAAGGGGATGCCACACCCTTAAATTGCACATAATGCAAACAAGACAAAAAAACAGGCAATGTGAACTGAGGTCTAAGATGGTAGACATGCAAGAAATAGGAGCATGTTCACACTAGCAAAAAAGAAACAAAACCTACAAAAGACAAAAGACAAAAATATATCTCATACCCTACCATCATTATATATAAATGTAAAGCAAAGTTGCATAATAAATATAGGGTACTTAGTGAACTTTTGTCTTTTGTAGGTTTTGTTTCTTTTTTGCTAGTGTGAACATGCTCCTATTTCTTGCATGTCTACCATCTTAGACCTCAGTTCACATTGCCTGGTTTTTTGTCTTGTTTGCATTCTGTGCAATTTAAGGGTGTGGCATCCCCTTTGTTGAGCTGACTGGTATATATGTAGCTTACCACGGGCCTGGGTGGTCTGGAGTTGGGACCCGGTCCTATTTGTCTACCCTTTTATATGCATTGCTTCAACTTTGATATACAGTAAGGTTTTTAATATAGGCAGTATAGGTACCGTCCCAATTTAGGGTCACCTTGCCGCTGGTGGGACGGCTTGTATACTTTTTTTGATCAAAAATAGTTCACTAAGTACCCTATATTTATTATGCAACTTTGCTTTACATTTATATATAATGATGGTAGGGTATGAGATATATTTTTGTCTTTTGTCTTTTGTAGGTTTTGTTTCTTTTTTGCTAGTGTGAACATGCTCCTATTTCTTGCATGTCTTCCATCTTAGACCTCAGTTCACATTGCCTGGTTTTTTGTCTTGTTTGCATTCTGTGCAATTTAAGGGTGTGGCATCCCCTTTGTTGAGCTGACTGGTATATATGTAGCTTACCACGGGCCTGGGTGGTCTGGAGTTGGGACCCGGTCCTATTTGTCTACCCTTTTATATGCATTGCTTCAACTTTGATATACAGTAAGGTTTTTAATATAGGCAGTATAGGTACCGTCCCAATTTAGGGTCACCTTGCCGCTGGTGGGACGGCTTGTATACTTTTTTTGATCAAAAATAGTTCACTAAGTACCCTATATTTATTATGCAACTTTGCTTTACATTTATATATAATGATGGTAGGGTATGAGATATATTTTTGTCTTTTGTCTTTTGTAGGTTTTGTTTCTTTTTTGCTAGTGTGAACATGCTCCTATTTCTTGCATGTCTACCATCTTAGACCTCAGTTCACATTGCCTGGTTTTTTGTCTTGTTTGCATTCTGTGCAATTTAAGGGTGTGGCATCCCCTTTGTTGAGCTGACTGGTATATATGTAGCTTACCACGGGCCTGGGTGGTCTGGAGTTGGGACCCGGTCCTATTTGTCTACCCTTTTATATGCATTGCTTCAACTTTGATATACAGTAAGGTTTTTAATATAGGCAGTATAGGTACCGTCCCAATTTAGGGTCACCTTGCTGCTGGTGGGACGGCTTGTATACTTTTTTTGATCAAAAATAGTTCACTAAGTACCCTATATTTATTATGCAACTTTGCTTTACATTTATATATAATGATGGTAGGGTATGAGATATATTTTTGTCTTTTGTCTTTTGTAGATTTTGTTTCTTTTTTGCTAGTGTGAACATGCTCCTATTTCTTGCATGTCTACCATCTTAGACCTCAGTTCACATTGCCTGGTTTTTTGTCTTGTTTGCATTCTGTGCAATTTAAGGGTGTGGCATCCCCTTTGTTGAGCTGACTGGTATATATGTAGCTTACCACGGGTCTGGGTGGTCTGGAGTTGGGACCCGGTCCTATTTGTCTACCCTTTTATATGCATTGCTTCAACTTTGATATACAGTAAGGTTTTTAATATAGGCAGTATAGGTACCGTCCCAATTTAGGGTCACCTTGCCGCTGGTGGGACGGCTTGTATACTTTTTTTGATCAAAAATAGTTCACTAAGTACCCTATATTTATTATGCAACTTTGCTTTACATTTATATATAATGATGGTAGGGTATGAGATATATTTTTGTCTTTTGTAGGTTTTGTTTCTTTTTTGCTAGTGTGAACATGCTCCTATTTCTTGCATGTCTACCATCTTAGACCTCAGTTCACATTGCCTGGTTTTTTGTCTTGTTTGCATTCTGTGCAATTTAAGGGTGTGGCATCCCCTTTGTTGAGCTGACTGGTATATATGTAGCTTACCACGGGCCTGGGTGGTCTGGCGTTGGGACCCGGTCCTATTTGTCTACCCTTTTATATGCATTGCTTCAACTTTGATATACAGTAAGGTTTTTAATATAGGCAGTATAGGTACCGTCCCAATTTAGGGTCACCTTGCCGCTGGTGGGACGGCTTGTATACTTTTTTTGATCAAAAATAGTTCACTAAGTACCCTGTATTTATTATGCAACTTTGCTTTACATTTATATATAATGATGGTAGGGTATGAGATATATTTTTGTCTTTTGTAGGTTTTGTTTCTTTTTTGCTAGTGTGAACATGCTCCTATTTCTTGCATGTCTACCATCTTAGACCTCAGTTCACATTGCCTGGTTTTTTGTCTTGTTTGCATTCTGTGCAATTTAAGGGTGTGGCATCCCCTTTGTTGAGCTGACTGGTATATATGTAGCTTACCACGGGCCTGGGTGGTCTGGAGTTGGGACCCGGTCCTATTTGTCTACCCTTTTATATGCATTGCTTCAACTTTGATATACAGTAAGGTTTTTAATATAGGCAGTATAGGTACCGTCCCAATTTAGGGTCACCTTGCCGCTGGTGGGACGGCTTGTATACTTTTTTTGATCAAAAATAGTTCACTAAGTACCCTATATTTATTATGCAACTTTGCTTTACATTTATATATAATGATGGTAGGGTATGAGATATATTTTTGTCTTTTGTCTTTTGTAGGTTTTGTTTCTTTTTTGCTAGTGTGAACATGCTCCTATTTCTTGCATGTCTACCATCTTAGACCTCAGTTCACATTGCCTGGTTTTTTGTCTTGTTTGCATTCTGTGCAATTTAAGGGTGTGGCATCCCCTTTGTTGAGCTGACTGGTATATATGTAGCTTACCACGGGCCTGGGTGGTCTGGAGTTGGGACCCGGTCCTATTTGTCTACCCTTTTATATGCATTGCTTCAACTTTGATATACAGTAAGGTTTTTAATATAGGCAGTATAGGTACCGTCCCAATTTAGGGTCACCTTGCCGCTGGTGGGACGGCTTGTATACTTTTTTTGATCAAAAATAGTTCACTAAGTACCCTATATTTATTATGCAACTTTGCTTTACATTTATATATAATGATGGTAGGGTATGAGATATATTTTTGTCTTTTGTCTTTTGTAGGTTTTGTTTCTTTTTTGCTAGTGTGAACATGCTCCTATTTCTTGCATGTCTTCCATCTTAGACCTCAGTTCACATTGCCTGGTTTTTTGTCTTGTTTGCATTCTGTGCAATTTAAGGGTGTGGCATCCCCTTTGTTGAGCTGACTGGTATATATGTAGCTTACCACGGGCCTGGGTGGTCTGGAGTTGGGACCCGGTCCTATTTGTCTACCCTTTTATATGAAAAAAAACAGACAGCATAGCCAGAACAATAGACAGAATTTTTAGAAAATAGCAAAAGGCAATGGTACTCACCAGCCAAGGTTTCAAGAAAAAATGCACACCAGGACACGGCCGGCCCCCTTTTTTTAGAAGGAGGTAACACAGGTGCAGAATGCTAATGAACAATCGCCCTCACTCACTCTCACTGGAGGGGCGACTACCCAGCATTAAAACTGCACACAGATGAAACTTGCAGTAGGGTGCAATTCACACACTCGCGGCACTGTGCCTAGCCAGCATCCTATTACACGCCCCTACTATTCGACTAGGCGGGATGCCCGGCACCCTATCCGTGCATCGCAGAGTTGTGAAGCCCCCACTCACAAGGTCACCATTACTGGGCCTGGCCGTGCGCTGGCAGATAAAAAAAGTGCAAAAAATATCATATGAGGTATTAGTTGATATTTTGGCCAAAATACGTAAGCTCGCAACCCATCGTCAAGGGTCCTCACGGTTTTGCGAGTCCCTACTCTAATATTAAAAACAGACAGCATAGCCAGAACAATAGACAGAATTTTTAGAAAATAGCAAAAGGCAATGGTACTCACCAGCCAAGGTTTCAAGAAAAAATGCACACCAGGACACGGCCGGCCCCCTTTTGTTAGAAGGAGGTAACACAGGTGCAGAATGCTAATGAACAATCGCCCTCACTCACTCTCACTGGAGGGGCGACTACCCAGCATTAAAACTGCACACAGATGAAACTTGCAGTAGGGTGCAATTCACACACTCGCGGCACTGTGCCTAGCCAGCATCCTATTACACGCCCCTACTATTCGACTAGGCGGGATGCCCGGCACCCTATCCGTGCATCGCAGAGTTGTGAAGCCCCCACTCACAAGGTCACCATTACTGGGCCTGGCCGTGCCCTGGCAGATAAAAAAAGTGCAAAAAATATCATATGAGGTATTAGTTGATATTTTGGCCAAAATACGTAAGCTCGCAACCCATCGTCAAGGGTCCTCACGGTTTTGCGAGTCCCTACTCTAATATTAAAAACAGACAGCATAGCCAGAACAATAGACAGAATTTTTAGAAAATAGCAAAAGGCAATGGTACTCACCAGCCAAGGTTTCAAGAAAAAATGCACACCAGGACACGGCCGGCCCCCTTTTGTTAGAAGGAGGTAACACAGGTGCAGAATGCTAATGAACAATCGCCCTCACTCACTCTCACTGGAGGGGCGACTACCCAGCATTAAAACTGCACACAGATGAAACTTGCAGTAGGGTGCAATTCACACACTCGCGGCACTGTGCCTAGCCAGCATCCTATTACACGCCCCTACTATTCGACTAGGCGGGATGCCCGGCACCCTATCCGTGCATCGCAGAGTTGTGAAGCCCCCACTCACAAGGTCACCATTACTGGGCCTGGCCGTGCCCTGGCAGATAAAAAAAGTGCAAAAAATATCATATGAGGTATTAGTTGATATTTTGGCCAAAATACGTAAGCTCGCAACCCATCGTCAAGGGTCCTCACGGTTTTGCGAGTCCCTACTCTAATATTAAAAACAGACAGCATAGCCAGAACAATAGACAGAATTTTTAGAAAATAGCAAAAGGCAATGGTACTCACCAGCCAAGGTTTCAAGAAAAAATGCACACCAGGACACGGCCGGCCCCCTTTTGTTAGAAGGAGGTAACACAGGTGCAGAATGCTAATGAACAATCGCCCTCACTCACTCTCACTGGAGGGGCGACTACCCAGCATTAAAACTGCACACAGATGAAACTTGCAGTAGGGTGCAATTCACACACTCGCGGCACTGTGCCTAGCCAGCATCCTATTACACGCCCCTACTATTCGACTAGGCGGGATGCCCGGCACCCTATCCGTGCATCGCAGAGTTGTGAAGCCCCCACTCACAAGGTCACCATTACTGGGCCTGGCCGTGCCCTGGCAGATAAAAAAAGTGCAAAAAATATCATATGAGGTATTAGTTGATATTTTGGCCAAAATACGTAAGCTCGCAACCCATCGTCAAGGGTCCTCACGGTTTTGCGAGTCCCTACTCTAATATTAAAAACAGACAGCATAGCCAGAACAATAGACAGAATTTTTAGAAAATAGCAAAAGGCAATGGTACTCACCAGCCAAGGTTTCAAGAAAAAATGCACACCAGGACACGGCCGGCCCCCTTTTGTTAGAAGGAGGTAACACAGGTGCAGAATGCTAATGAACAATCGCCCTCACTCACTCTCACTGGAGGGGCGACTACCCAGCATTAAAACTGCACACAGATGAAACTTGCAGTAGGGTGCAATTCACACACTCGCGGCACTGTGCCTAGCCAGCATCCTATTACACGCCCCTACTATTCGACTAGGCGGGATGCCCGGCACCCTATCCGTGCATCGCAGAGTTGTGAAGCCCCCACTCACAAGGTCACCATTACTGGGCCTGGCCGTGCCCTGGCAGATAAAAAAAGTGCAAAAAATATCATATGAGGTATTAGTTGATATTTTGGCCAAAATACGTAAGCTCGCAACCCATCGTCAAGGGTCCTCACGGTTTTGCGAGTCCCTACTCTAATATTAAAAACAGACAGCATAGCCAGAACAATAGACAGAATTTTTAGAAAATAGCAAAAGGCAATGGTACTCACCAGCCAAGGTTTCAAGAAAAAATGCACACCAGGACACGGCCGGCCCCCTTTTGTTAGAAGGAGGTAACACAGGTGCAGAATGCTAATGAACAATCGCCCTCACTCACTCTCACTGGAGGGGCGACTACCCAGCATTAAAACTGCACACAGATGAAACTTGCAGTAGGGTGCAATTCACACACTCGCGGCACTGTGCCTAGCCAGCATCCTATTACACGCCCCTACTATTCGACTAGGCGGGATGCCCGGCACCCTATCCGTGCATCGCAGAGTTGTGAAGCCCCCACTCACAAGGTCACCATTACTGGGCCTGGCCGTGCCCTGGCAGATAAAAAAAGTGCAAAAAATATCATATGAGGTATTAGTTGATATTTTGGCCAAAATACGTAAGCTCGCAACCCATCGTCAAGGGTCCTCACGGTTTTGCGAGTCCCTACTCTAATATTAAAAACAGACAGCATAGCCAGAACAATAGACAGAATTTTTAGAAAATAGCAAAAGGCAATGGTACTCACCAGCCAAGGTTTCAAGAAAAAATGCACACCAGGACACGGCCGGCCCCCTTTTGTTAGAAGGAGGTAACACAGGTGCAGAATGCTAATGAACAATCGCCCTCACTCACTCTCACTGGAGGGGCGACTACCCAGCATTAAAACTGCACACAGATGAAACTTGCAGTAGGGTGCAATTCACACACTCGCGGCACTGTGCCTAGCCAGCATCCTATTACACGCCCCTACTATTCGACTAGGCGGGATGCCCGGCACCCTATCCGTGCATCGCAGAGTTGTGAAGCCCCCACTCACAAGGTCACCATTACTGGGCCTGGCCGTGCCCTGGCAGATAAAAAAAGTGCAAAAAATATCATATGAGGTATTAGTTGATATTTTGGCCAAAATACGTAAGCTCGCAACCCATCGTCAAGGGTCCTCACGGTTTTGCGAGTCCCTACTCTAATATTAAAAACAGACAGCATAGCCAGAACAATAGACAGAATTTTTAGAAAATAGCAAAAGGCAATGGTACTCACCAGCCAAGGTTTCAAGAAAAAATGCACACCAGGACACGGCCGGCCCCCTTTTGTTAGAAGGAGGTAACACAGGTGCAGAATGCTAATGAACAATCGCCCTCACTCACTCTCACTGGAGGGGCGACTACCCAGCATTAAAACTGCACACAGATGAAACTTGCAGTAGGGTGCAATTCACACACTCGCGGCACTGTGCCTAGCCAGCATCCTATTACACGCCCCTACTATTCGACTAGGCGGGATGCCCGGCACCCTATCCGTGCATCGCAGAGTTGTGAAGCCCCCACTCACAAGGTCACCATTACTGGGCCTGGCCGTGCCCTGGCAGATAAAAAAAGTGCAAAAAATATCATATGAGGTATTAGTTGATATTTTGGCCAAAATACGTAAGCTCGCAACCCATCGTCAAGGGTCCTCACGGTTTTGCGAGTCCCTACTCTAATATTAAAAACAGACAGCATAGCCAGAACAATAGACAGAATTTTTAGAAAATAGCAAAAGGCAATGGTACTCACCAGCCAAGGTTTCAAGAAAAAATGCACACCAGGACACGGCCGGCCCCCTTTTGTTAGAAGGAGGTAACACAGGTGCAGAATGCTAATGAACAATCGCCCTCACTCACTCTCACTGGAGGGGCGACTACCCAGCATTAAAACTGCACACAGATGAAACTTGCAGTAGGGTGCAATTCACACACTCGCGGCACTGTGCCTAGCCAGCATCCTATTACACGCCCCTACTATTCGACTAGGCGGGATGCCCGGCACCCTATCCGTGCATCGCAGAGTTGTGAAGCCCCCACTCACAAGGTCACCATTACTGGGCCTGGCCGTGCCCTGGCAGATAAAAAAAGTGCAAAAAATATCATATGAGGTATTAGTTGATATTTTGGCCAAAATACGTAAGCTCGCAACCCATCGTCAAGGGTCCTCACGGTTTTGCGCGTCCCTACTCTAATATTAAAAACAGACAGCATAGCCAGAACAATAGACAGAATTTTTAGAAAATAGCAAAAGGCAATGGTACTCACCAGCCAAGGTTTCAAGAAAAAATGCACACCAGGACACGGCCGGCCCCCTTTTGTTAGAAGGAGGTAACACAGGTGCAGAATGCTAATGAACAATCGCCCTCACTCACTCTCACTGGAGGGGCGACTACCCAGCATTAAAACTGCACACAGATGAAACTTGCAGTAGGGTGCAATTCACACACTCGCGGCACTGTGCCTAGCCAGCATCCTATTACACGCCCCTACTATTCGACTAGGCGGGATGCCCGGCACCCTATCCGTGCATCGCAGAGTTGTGAAGCCCCCACTCACAAGGTCACCATTACTGGGCCTGGCCGTGCCCTGGCACATAAAAAAAGTGCAAAAAATATCATATGAGGTATTAGTTGATATTTTGGCCAAAATACGTAAGCTCGCAACCCATCGTCAAGGGTCCTCACGGTTTTGCGAGTCCCTACTCTAATATTAAAAACAGACAGCATAGCCAGAACAATAGACAGAATTTTTAGAAAATAGCAAAAGGCAATGGTACTCACCAGCCAAGGTTTCAAGAAAAAATGCACACCAGGACACGGCCGGCCCCCTTTTGTTAGAAGGAGGTAACACAGGTGCAGAATGCTAATGAACAATCGCCCTCACTCACTCTCACTGGAGGGGCGACTACCCAGCATTAAAACTGCACACAGATGAAACTTGCAGTAGGGTGCAATTCACACACTCGCGGCACTGTGCCTAGCCAGCATCCTATTACACGCCCCTACTATTCGACTAGGCGGGATGCCCGGCACCCTATCCGTGCATCGCAGAGTTGTGAAGCCCCCACTCACAAGGTCACCATTACTGGGCCTGGCCGTGCCCTGGCAGATAAAAAAAGTGCAAAAAATATCATATGAGGTATTAGTTGATATTTTGGCCAAAATACGTAAGCTCGCAACCCATCGTCAAGGGTCCTCACGGTTTTGCGAGTCCCTACTCTAATATTAAAAACAGACAGCATAGCCAGAACAATAGACAGAATTTTTAGAAAATAGCAAAAGGCAATGGTACTCACCAGCCAAGGTTTCAAGAAAAAATGCACACCAGGACACGGCCGGCCCCCTTTTGTTAGAAGGAGGTAACACAGGTGCAGAATGCTAATGAACAATCGCCCTCACTCACTCTCACTGGAGGGGCGACTACCCAGCATTAAAACTGCACACAGATGAAACTTGCAGTAGGGTGCAATTCACACACTCGCGGCACTGTGCCTAGCCAGCATCCTATTACACGCCCCTACTATTCGACTAGGCGGGATGCCCGGCACCCTATCCGTGCATCGCAGAGTTGTGAAGCCCCCACTCACAAGGTCACCATTACTGGGCCTGGCCGTGCCCTGGCAGATAAAAAAAGTGCAAAAAATATCATATGAGGTATTAGTTGATATTTTGGCCAAAATACGTAAGCTCGCAACCCATCGTCAAGGGTCCTCACGGTTTTGCGAGTCCCTACTCTAATATTAAAAACAGACAGCATAGCCAGAACAATAGACAGAATTTTTAGAAAATAGCAAAAGGCAATGGTACTCACCAGCCAAGGTTTCAAGAAAAAATGCACACCAGGACACGGCCGGCCCCCTTTTGTTAGAAGGAGGTAACACAGGTGCAGAATGCTAATGAACAATCGCCCTCACTCACTCTCACTGGAGGGGCGACTACCCAGCATTAAAACTGCACACAGATGAAACTTGCAGTAGGGTGCAATTCACACACTCGCGGCACTGTGCCTAGCCAGCATCCTATTACACGCCCCTACTATTCGACTAGGCGGGATGCCCGGCACCCTATCCGTGCATCGCAGAGTTGTGAAGCCCCCACTCACAAGGTCACCATTACTGGGCCTGGCCGTGCCCTGGCAGATAAAAAAAGTGCAAAAAATATCATATGAGGTATTAGTTGATATTTTGGCCAAAATACGTAAGCTCGCAACCCATCGTCAAGGGTCCTCACGGTTTTGCGCGTCCCTACTCTAATATTAAAAACAGACAGCATAGCCAGAACAATAGACAGAATTTTTAGAAAATAGCAAAAGGCAATGGTACTCACCAGCCAAGGTTTCAAGAAAAAATGCACACCAGGACACGGCCGGCCCCCTTTTGTTAGAAGGAGGTAACACAGGTGCAGAATGCTAATGAACAATCGCCCTCACTCACTCTCACTGGAGGGGCGACTACCCAGCATTAAAACTGCACACAGATGAAACTTGCAGTAGGGTGCAATTCACACACTCGCGGCACTGTGCCTAGCCAGCATCCTATTACACGCCCCTACTATTCGACTAGGCGGGATGCCCGGCACCCTATCCGTGCATCGCAGAGTTGTGAAGCCCCCACTCACAAGGTCACCATTACTGGGCCTGGCCGTGCCCTGGCACATAAAAAAAGTGCAAAAAATATCATATGAGGTATTAGTTGATATTTTGGCCAAAATACGTAAGCTCGCAACCCATCGTCAAGGGTCCTCACGGTTTTGCGAGTCCCTACTCTAATATTAAAAACAGACAGCATAGCCAGAACAATAGACAGAATTTTTAGAAAATAGCAAAAGGCAATGGTACTCACCAGCCAAGGTTTCAAGAAAAAATGCACACCAGGACACGGCCGGCCCCCTTTTGTTAGAAGGAGGTAACACAGGTGCAGAATGCTAATGAACAATCGCCCTCACTCACTCTCACTGGAGGGGCGACTACCCAGCATTAAAACTGCACACAGATGAAACTTGCAGTAGGGTGCAATTCACACACTCGCGGCACTGTGCCTAGCCAGCATCCTATTACACGCCCCTACTATTCGACTAGGCGGGATGCCCGGCACCCTATCCGTGCATCGCAGAGTTGTGAAGCCCCCACTCACAAGGTCACCATTACTGGGCCTGGCCGTGCCCTGGCAGATAAAAAAAGTGCAAAAAATATCATATGAGGTATTAGTTGATATTTTGGCCAAAATACGTAAGCTCGCAACCCATCGTCAAGGGTCCTCACGGTTTTGCGAGTCCCTACTCTAATATTAAAAACAGACAGCATAGCCAGAACAATAGACAGAATTTTTAGAAAATAGCAAAAGGCAATGGTACTCACCAGCCAAGGTTTCAAGAAAAAATGCACACCAGGACACGGCCGGCCCCCTTTTGTTAGAAGGAGGTAACACAGGTGCAGAATGCTAATGAACAATCGCCCTCACTCACTCTCACTGGAGGGGCGACTACCCAGCATTAAAACTGCACACAGATGAAACTTGCAGTAGGGTGCAATTCACACACTCGCGGCACTGTGCCTAGCCAGCATCCTATTACACGCCCCTACTATTCGACTAGGCGGGATGCCCGGCACCCTATCCGTGCATCGCAGAGTTGTGAAGCCCCCACTCACAAGGTCACCATTACTGGGCCTGGCCGTGCCCTGGCAGATAAAAAAAGTGCAAAAAATATCATATGAGGTATTAGTTGATATTTTGGCCAAAATACGTAAGCTCGCAACCCATCGTCAAGGGTCCTCACGGTTTTGCGAGTCCCTACTCTAATATTAAAAACAGACAGCATAGCCAGAACAATAGACAGAATTTTTAGAAAATAGCAAAAGGCAATGGTACTCACCAGCCAAGGTTTCAAGAAAAAATGCACACCAGGACACGGCCGGCCCCCTTTTGTTAGAAGGAGGTAACACAGGTGCAGAATGCTAATGAACAATCGCCCTCACTCACTCTCACTGGAGGGGCGACTACCCAGCATTAAAACTGCACACAGATGAAACTTGCAGTAGGGTGCAATTCACACACTCGCGGCACTGTGCCTAGCCAGCATCCTATTACACGCCCCTACTATTCGACTAGGCGGGATGCCCGGCACCCTATCCGTGCATCGCAGAGTTGTGAAGCCCCCACTCACAAGGTCACCATTACTGGGCCTGGCCGTGCCCTGGCAGATAAAAAAAGTGCAAAAAATATCATATGAGGTATTAGTTGATATTTTGGCCAAAATACGTAAGCTCGCAACCCATCGTCAAGGGTCCTCACGGTTTTGCGAGTCCCTACTCTAATATTAAAAACAGACAGCATAGCCAGAACAATAGACAGAATTTTTAGAAAATAGCAAAAGGCAATGGTACTCACCAGCCAAGGTTTCAAGAAAAAATGCACACCAGGACACGGCCGGCCCCCTTTTGTTAGAAGGAGGTAACACAGGTGCAGAATGCTAATGAACAATCGCCCTCACTCACTCTCACTGGAGGGGCGACTACCCAGCATTAAAACTGCACACAGATGAAACTTGCAGTAGGGTGCAATTCACACACTCGCGGCACTGTGCCTAGCCAGCATCCTATTACACGCCCCTACTATTCGACTAGGCGGGATGCCCGGCACCCTATCCGTGCATCGCAGAGTTGTGAAGCCCCCACTCACAAGGTCACCATTACTGGGCCTGGCCGTGCCCTGGCAGATAAAAAAAGTGCAAAAAATATCATATGAGGTATTAGTTGATATTTTGGCCAAAATACGTAAGCTCGCAACCCATCGTCAAGGGTCCTCACGGTTTTGCGAGTCCCTACTCTAATATTAAAAACAGACAGCATAGCCAGAACAATAGACAGAATTTTTAGAAAATAGCAAAAGGCAATGGTACTCACCAGCCAAGGTTTCAAGAAAAAATGCACACCAGGACACGGCCGGCCCCCTTTTGTTAGAAGGAGGTAACACAGGTGCAGAATGCTAATGAACAATCGCCCTCACTCACTCTCACTGGAGGGGCGACTACCCAGCATTAAAACTGCACACAGATGAAACTTGCAGTAGGGTGCAATTCACACACTCGCGGCACTGTGCCTAGCCAGCATCCTATTACACGCCCCTACTATTCGACTAGGCGGGATGCCCGGCACCCTATCCGTGCATCGCAGAGTTGTGAAGCCCCCACTCACAAGGTCACCATTACTGGGCCTGGCCGTGCCCTGGCAGATAAAAAAAGTGCAAAAAATATCATATGAGGTATTAGTTGATATTTTGGCCAAAATACGTAAGCTCGCAACCCATCGTCAAGGGTCCTCACGGTTTTGCGAGTCCCTACTCTAATATTAAAAACAGACAGCATAGCCAGAACAATAGACAGAATTTTTAGAAAATAGCAAAAGGCAATGGTACTCACCAGCCAAGGTTTCAAGAAAAAATGCACACCAGGACACGGCCGGCCCCCTTTTGTTAGAAGGAGGTAACACAGGTGCAGAATGCTAATGAACAATCGCCCTCACTCACTCTCACTGGAGGGGCGACTACCCAGCATTAAAACTGCACACAGATGAAACTTGCAGTAGGGTGCAATTCACACACTCGCGGCACTGTGCCTAGCCAGCATCCTATTACACGCCCCTACTATTCGACTAGGCGGGATGCCCGGCACCTGTGTTACACCATTCTGCACCTGTGTTACCTCCTTCTAACAAAAGGGGGCCGGCCGTGTCCTGGTGTGCATTTTTTCTTGAAACCTTGGCTGGTGAGTACCATTGCCTTTTGCTATTTTCTAAAAATTCTGTCTATTGTTCTGGCTATGCTGTCTGTTTTTAATATTAGAGTAGGGACTCGCAAAACCGTGAGGACCCTTGACGATGGGTTGCGAGCTTACGTATTTTGGCCAAAATATCAACTAATACCTCATATGATATTTTTTGCACTTTTTTTATCTGCCAGGGCACGGCCAGGCCCAGTAATGGTGACCTTGTGAGTGGGGGCTTCACAACTCTGCGATGCACGGATAGGGTGCCGGGCATCCCGCCTAGTCGAATAGTAGGGGCGTGTAATAGGATGCTGGCTAGGCACAGTGCCGCGAGTGTGTGAATTGCACCCTACTGCAAGTTTCATCTGTGTGCAGTTTTAATGCTGGGTAGTCGCCCCTCCAGTGAGAGTGAGTGAGGGCGATTGTTCATTAGCATTCTGCACCTGTGTTACCTCCTTCTAACAAAAGGGGGCCGGCCGTGTCCTGGTGTGCATTTTTTCTTGAAACCTTGGCTGGTGAGTACCATTGCCTTTTGCTATTTTCTAAAAATTCTGTCTATTGTTCTGGCTATGCTGTCTGTTTTTAATATTAGAGTAGGGACTCGCAAAACCGTGAGGACCCTTGACGATGGGTTGCGAGCTTACGTATTTTGGCCAAAATATCAACTAATACCTCATATGATATTTTTTGCACTTTTTTTATCTGCCAGGGCACGGCCAGGCCCAGTAATGGTGACCTTGTGAGTGGGGGCTTCACAACTCTGCGATGCACGGATAGGGTGCCGGGCATCCCGCCTAGTCGAATAGTAGGGGCGTGTAATAGGATGCTGGCTAGGCACAGTGCCGCGAGTGTGTGAATTGCACCCTACTGCAAGTTTCATCTGTGTGCAGTTTTAATGCTGGGTAGTCGCCCCTCCAGTGAGAGTGAGTGAGGGCGATTGTTCATTAGCATTCTGCACCTGTGTTACCTCCTTCTAACAAAAGGGGGCCGGCCGTGTCCTGGTGTGCATTTTTTCTTGAAACCTTGGCTGGTGAGTACCATTGCCTTTTGCTATTTTCTACCCTTTTATATGCATTGCTTCAACTTTGATATACAGTAAGGTTTTTAATATAGGCAGTATAGGTACCGTCCCAATTTAGGGTCACCTTGCCGCTGGTGGGACGGCTTGTATACTTTTTTTGATCAAAAATAGTTCACTAAGTACCCTATATTTATTATGCAACTTTGCTTTACATTTATATATAATGATGGTAGGGTATGAGATATATTTTTGTCTTTTGTAGGTTTTGTTTCTTTTTTGCTAGTGTGAACATGCTCCTATTTCTTGCATGTCTACCATCTTAGACCTCAGTTCACATTGCCTGGTTTTTTGTCTTGTTTGCATTCTGTGCAATTTAAGGGTGTGGCATCCCCTTTGTTGAGCTGACTGGTATATATGTAGCTTACCACGGGCCTGGGTGGTCTGGAGTTGGGACCCGGTCCTATTTGTCTACCCTTTTATATGCATTGCTTCAACTTTGATATACAGTAAGGTTTTTAATATAGGCAGTATAGGTACCGTGCCAATTTAGGGTCACCTTGCCGCTGGTGGGACGGCTTGTATACTTTTTTTGATCAAAAATAGTTCACTAAGTACCCTATATTTATTATGCAACTTTGCTTTACATTTATATATAATGATGGTAGGGTATGAGATATATTTTTGTCTTTTGTCTTTTGTAGGTTTTGTTTCTTTTTTGCTAGTGTGAACATGCTCCTATTTCTTGCATGTCTACCATCTTAGACCTCAGTTCACATTGCCTGGTTTTTTGTCTTGTTTGCATTCTGTGCAATTTAAGGGTGTGGCATCCCCTTTGTTGAGCTGACTGGTATATATGTAGCTTACCACGGGCCTGGGTGGTCTGGAGTTGGGACCCGGTCCTATTTGTCTACCCTTTTATATGCATTGCTTCAACTTTGATATACAGTAAGGTTTTTAATATAGGCAGTATAGGTACCGTCCCAATTTAGGGTCACCTTGCCGCTGGTGGGACGGCTTGTATACTTTTTTTGATCAAAAATAGTTCACTAAGTACCCTATATTTATTATGCAACTTTGCTTTACATTTATATATAATGATGGTAGGGTATGAGATATATTTTTGTCTTTTGTCTTTTGTAGGTTTTGTTTCTTTTTTGCTAGTGTGAACATGCTCCTATTTCTTGCATGTCTACCATCTTAGACCTCAGTTCACATTGCCTGGTTTTTTGTCTTGTTTGCATTCTGTGCAATTTAAGGGTGTGGCATCCCCTTTGTTGAGCTGACTGGTATATATGTAGCTTACCACGGGCCTGGGTGGTCTGGAGTTGGGACCCGGTCCTATTTGTCTACCCTTTTATATGCATTGCTTCAACTTTGATATACAGTAAGGTTTTTAATATAGGCAGTATAGGTACCGTCCCAATTTAGGGTCACCTTGCCGCTGGTGGGACGGCTTGTATACTTTTTTTGATCAAAAATAGTTCACTAAGTACCCTATATTTATTATGCAAGTTTGCTTTACATTTATATATAATGATGGTAGGGTATGAGATATATTTTTGTCTTTTGTCTTTTGTAGGTTTTGTTTCTTTTTTGCTAGTGTGAACATGCTCCTATTTCTTGCATGTCTACCATCTTAGACCTCAGTTCACATTGCCTGGTTTTTTGTCTTGTTTGCATTCTGTGCAATTTAAGGGTGTGGCATCCCCTTTGTTGAGCTGACTGGTATATATGTAGCTTACCACGGGCCTGGGTGGTCTGGAGTTGGGACCCGGTCCTATTTGTCTACCCTTTTATATGCATTGCTTCAACTTTGATATACAGTAAGGTTTTTAATATAGGCAGTATAGGTACCGTCCCAATTTAGGGTCACCTTGCCGCTGGTGGGACGGCTTGTATACTTTTTTTGATCAAAAATAGTTCACTAAGTACCCTATATTTATTATGCAACTTTGCTTTATATTTATATATAATGATGGTAGGGTATGAGATATATTTTTGTCTTTTGTCTTTTGTAGGTTTTGTTTCTTTTTTGCTAGTGTGAACATGCTCCTATTTCTTGCATGTCTACCATCTTAGACCTCAGTTCACATTGCCTGGTTTTTTGTCTTGTTTGCATTCTGTGCAATTTAAGGGTGTGGCATCCCCTTTGTTGAGCTGACTGGTATATATGTAGCTTTCCACGGGCCTGGGTGGTCTGGAGTTGGGACCCGGTCCTATTTGTCTACCCTTTTATATGCATTGCTTCAACTTTGATATACAGTAAGGTTTTTAATATAGGCAGTATAGGTACCGTCCCAATTTAGGGTCACCTTGCCGCTGGTGGGACGGCTTGTATACTTTTTTTGATCAAAAATAGTTCACTAAGTACCCTATATTTATTATGCAACTTTGCTTTACATTTATATATAATGATGGTAGGGTATGAGATATATTTTTGTCTTTTGTAGGTTTTGTTTCTTTTTTGCTAGTGTGAACATGCTCCTATTTCTTGCATGTCTACCATCTTAGACCTCAGTTCACATTGCCTGGTTTTTTGTCTTGTTTGCATTCTGTGCAATTTAAGGGTGTGGCATCCCCTTTGTTGAGCTGACTGGTATATATGTAGCTTACCACGGGCCTGGGTGGTCTGGAGTTGGGACCCGGTCCTATTTGTCTACCCTTTTATATGCATTGCTTCAACTTTGATATACAGTAAGGTTTTTAATATAGGCAGTATAGGTACCGTCCCAATTTAGGGTCACCTTGCCGCTGGTGGGACGGCTTGTATACTTTTTTTGATCAAAAATAGTTCACTAAGTACCCTATATTTATTATGCAACTTTGCTTTACATTTATATATAATGATGGTGGGGTATGAGATATATTTTTGTCTTTTGTCTTTTGTAGGTTTTGTTTAAAAAAAACATGATGTGTGAACAGAGAATTCTGGTTTCTCATAGACTTTGCTGGTACTGCAAAACGCAGCTGAAAATTTGCAAAAAAATCTGCAGCAAAAAACGCTGAAAAACCCAATATGTGTGAACATAGCCTAAAACAGAACTGTACTTTCAGCAAATTCTGCATAGATCAAAAGTGCAGTACTGAACAATTGTTCTTAAATCTTTAAGCCTTCAGCCTAAATATGCCTTCACTGTGAAAAAACTAGCAACACACAGAAGAGGACAACTACCTGCAATGTACAACAAACAAAAGAAATCTCAGATACCTGCTGACTTTGAAAGAGTAAAAATTCCCTTGTTATAGTGACATATATTACAACAAGTAATCTCATAAACTTGGAATATAAATGGAATATTAGTGATGTGTTTATGGACACTTTAACGCATTGACGTTATTTGTGGTTATCACTTCTGCTGTCTTTGGCTTCCAAGCGAGCTTGTTATGGGCAGTAACAGGAGATGCTTTCCAGTGTCCCTGCTATGTTAATTAGCACTAAAAACATGATGGACTGGCAACACGTGTAACTTCCTAAGTTCTAAACCAGCCCTAAAAAGTTTAGCACTCTATTAGTTACACTTCACACCAACACAAGGAATGGTAATTCAGAAGAGCATCATTTACCAAAATGATACTCTTGTATTTCCACCGGATGTAGGAAGCAGCAGGAGTACATCACTAATTAAGTGAAAATAGTACATAGGCTGTAAGCCACCATTATTGTGAAATGAACCATCCAAGAAATACAAAATTCCATAAATATTCCTAAATCACAATCCAATTCAGACATTCCATGCAATTTTTCAGTAACTAAGGCCAATTTTTGCACAACTGGCCGAAGCCATCGCAAAGGTTCCTTCCATCCACTAACTTTGCGGCATTCTTTTGTTTCTCTCAATATGCTTTACCATTTCATTATCAATAAGAGAGGTGCTGAAACTCACATTTTATAGTGAAGGCTCATTAACTAACTAGGAAAGTGTGGTTTATCCACTGCATGTAAGGGTAGGTTTACATGACCCTATAAAAAATTGGTCAGAGTTTCATCCAAAAAAGTGGCACGATTTTTCATCCGTGTGCAATCCATACATAAAGTAATTCATTTTTTTCACAGTAGCAGCTTTTAATCATTTACAAGACCATTTACAGTTTACCATGGTACAGAATTGAAATATATCTGGAAAATCGGATGCTATACTATGTCATCTGATTTTTTTCTGAGCACCCAAAGACTTGAATGGATGAGTCTCCATCAATTTACATAAGAAACTAGTGCATGCTGTGATTTTTTTTTAACACACCCATTCGGTCAGTAAATCATCATTATGGTGGCTCCGTGGTTAGCACTGCAGCCTTGCGGCGCTGGGGTCCTGGGTTCAAATCCCACCAAGGACAACATCTGCAAGGAGTTTGTATGTTCTCCCCGTGTTTGCGTGGGTTTCCTCCGGGTTCTCCGGTTTCCTCCCACACTCCAAAGACATACTGATAGGGAATCTAGAATGTGAGCCCCAATGGGGACAGTGATGATAATGTATGTAAAGCGCTGCGGAATATGTTAGCGCTTTATAAAAAAAGATTATTATTATTATTAAAAGATTATTATTCATTGGTACTGCCTCATAAATAACATTGGTACAAGTGCTATCTGTTTTTTTCATTTACAGCACTCGGTTCAAAAACACGCTCGTGTGAATGAGCCCTTAGGCCACGGCCCCACTATCAGTATTTGGTCAGTATTTTTTCTCAGGAGTGGGAGCCAAAACCAGGAGTGGATGATAAATGCAGAATTGGTGACTTGTTTCTATTATACCTTTTCTCTAATTGTTCCTCACCTGGTTTTGGCTCCCACTCCTCAGAAAAAATACTGACCGAATACTGACCAAATACTGATATTGGGGCCACAGCCTTAGTGTGATGAACTATGGGAGGGCTCCATTATATTATTGTACGCCAGTGCAGTGGGGCACTTTAATGATGCAACCAATCTTTGGGGTATGTGTATGATAAATACATTTTATTGGTACATCTTTTCATATTATTATTTCATTAATTCCAAGTTTTCCCTAATTTCTTGATGTGCTAATATATACTATTGTGCAAAAGTTTTAGGCAGATGTGGGAAAAATGCTGCAAATTAAAAATGTTTTCATAAATAGAAGTATCTATTGTTTATTACATCAATTAAGAAAATGCTAAGTGAATGAATGAAAAAGAAATCTAAATCAAATAAATAATTGATGTGACCAAATTTTGCCTTCAAAACAGCATCACTTCTTCTAGGTACACTTGCACACAGTCAGGAATTTGGAAGGATTATAATCAGGTGTATGAGTAACCAATTATACCAAACAGGTGAAAATGATCATGGTTTTCATATGTAGGTTGAAACACAGTCATTAACTGAGACAGAAACAGCTGTGTGGGAGGCTTAAAACTGGATGAAGAACAGCCAAACTCTTTTATGATGGTGAGGTTGTGGAAGATATTTTCATGTCACTGGTCATGTACCATGGAAAGGATGAACACATCTAAAAGTTACAAGGAGTCAGGCTCACCCGGTAAGGTGCATTCACAAAGACGGAGTTAAGGGTGGACACATGGACTCAGGGCATAGGCACAGCAGACACGGAAGGAACAATGGGGACTTGGATAACTGGCTATGCAGACTGGCAGACAAACAAGTGAGGCAGGAAGCACTGGAAGCCACAGAACCAGGAAGGCAAAAGGGGAGTAGACAACAGGTGTGAAGCAACACACAAATGTAAGTAGTAAGGTAGCAATGTGAAGTGAACAGATATTAGCATTTTGTGAAGCTTGTAGCAACTGATGCTTTAACCAGAGCAAATACAGGTTATAAAATCCACAGATTGTAATGCAGTGAAAACAGTCTAAAAAACAATTCATGATGCTTGCAGCAAATAATTGGTTAACCTGCAGCTGATGCAAGTAATGCAAATAGACTCTAGTGTTGAGCCACCCCCGTAGTGTTCGAGTTCGGTTCGGTTCGTCGAACACCCGTGTGTTCGCCGAACTGTTCGTCGAACTGTTCGTCGAACACCTTCGAACACCGTTAAAACCAATGGCAGGCAAACAAAAACACATAGAAACACATAGAAAACACCTTCAAAGGTGTCCAAAAGCTGACAAACTGCTCAGAAGACACAACTAACACATGGAAAAGTGACAAGTACATATAGTCATGCGAAAATAAAAGAGGTGGAGGAGTAAAAGGAGGGGGAGACACAGATATAGGCATGTCATGCCCTTCTAATATCCAAAAAGTGAGAAGCCGACACGGCCAGTCCGCTCCTGCCCGTGCCACCTCCGTGTCGCCGGGTTTGTGCCAGAGCCGCGGTGAACCCTGATGGCCAGCCCCCCTCTCCCAATACTGGTGCCTGTCCGCTGGTGGGTCGAGCGAGCCCCCCTGTGGTGGAGGCAGCTCTAAGCTTTTTAATTTAAATTGTCTCTCTAATTTGAATGAATACACTTTAAATCCATTTACAAGGATCTATTGGAGGGCAAGTCTCATGCCAGCAGCCGCGTAATTCCAGCTCCATTAGCGTCCACTAAAGCTGCTGCAGTTAAAAAGCTTTTATAAGGATCGAGCTCGGCTGTCCACCGCAAGGCATCCTACTGCCAGTCCCAGCCCCTATGCCTTGGGGTGCCTCCTGATGCTCTTCACTGAGTATCCCATGGTCCCGAAGCATTTCCTTTGAATAAATTAAGTGTCTAAACTACAGGTGGTGTAGCTTGCTTAACAGCCGGGATAATCCGCTGACTAGCAGACACTGCTACTAGGCACAAAGTATTTCCTGGGCTAGATGCAGTTAAAAATTTGTAATTAGATACGCTCGTTGGATGCTGAGAAAGCATTCCATAGAGTCTCCTGGCACGCCATATATGATTCTCTTAAAAAACTTGGGGTAGGGGTCTAGGGGACCCTTTTATAGCCAAAATCACGGCCCTGTATCGCAATACGTCACCTAGGCTGAAGATAAATGGAACTGTAGCACCCTGAGGGCTCGGTTGCTACAGAAGTATTGCACCTCACCCAGAGGTGTGATATCTCACTCTCAGGTAAGGATGGAGTGTGGATCAGGACCCGACACCTGCATGCATTACACCACATTGCCGTGGGGCAGGGCGACCAATATGCCCCTGAGATGGGCACGACAGTCCCTGTCCCTGGCTGGAGTGGGGGGAGAGAACACTGAGGAAGGGGAACCCTGTAGTGCAGGAGCAGGGAGGAAGCAGTTCCTGGGTGCATTGAGAAGGGAGTATAAAAGGTGGGCACCATCTTAGTTCAGTGCAGAGAAGTCTGAGCAGAAGTGGCAGGGAGCAGGGGCTCTGCATGAGCTCTGCTCCGGAGGCGGGCCTAGTAACAGAGGCCCAGGCCTGGAAGAGGGAGAAGGAAGGAAGAGGAGCGGAGAAGGCTCCAGGAACGAGGAATGAAGGGATCCCAGGGGTGCGGACGGGCGAGTCGCCACCGCACGCCCGAATCCACCTGCGTGGAGGGGTCAGGCCAAAGGGGGAGACCGTTCCCCGAACTAGTGGAGGCAGGAAACGACCCTCAGCTAGAAACCGGAGGCTCTGACATTTTATGTGGCGCAGCCCCTCGCTACACCCGCTAGGAAGGCACCACATAGGGTCAGGGAAACTGGCGCCAAGTTTACCAAGAGGAGGCCCGAGGCAGCCGGACAGAAGTGTTGGTAAGAAAGGCCAGACAAAGGACACACAAAGGGGGTCCTGTGAAGTGCTCCAAAGTTATCTGGGAGTTGTCTGAGCCCCTCACCTGGTGAGCACAGTACGACGTGGGCAGCCGTTACCTGCAGACGTGGTCTGGATAATAAGAACTGTGAGTAAAGGCCCTGCACTGCATCACTGACTCCGTGTCGTTACTGCTGCTGCCCTGCACCATCACCCCCATCCTCCGCATACACTGCCCTGAGGCTATACTCCTCCCGTGGGGAGTTATGCTACGCTCTGCTGCACCCACAACACCAGCCTCAGCGGTCTGCCCTGTAGCGGCGGTTCACTCTGACCGCAATCCACGGGTGGCGTAGTCGGACATTTAAACATCAAAACCACATAAATAGTTCCGCCACTGGTTTGACCGCCCTGAGCCACGGAACCGGGTCGCCGCCACGAAGACTACAACCACCAGCATCCACCAAAAAGGGTCCGGCTCCGGGTGTCCCAAGGCCCAGGGGGTGCGTCAGAACATTTTCATCACCTTTCACAATCACCAATGGGACAAGGCAGGGATGTCCTCTGTCCCCTCTCTTATACATCCTAGTGACGGAGCACCTGCTCTCATCAATTCGCCATAACCCCAATATTAGGTGGATTGAGGTGGGAGGCACCGAGTACAAGTGCTCTCTATTTGCTGATGATTTCCTAGTATATATCACTCAATCACATATATCCATCCATGCTGTTATGGCTGAAATAGATCACTTTGTTACATGGTAAAATTTTAAAATCAATGCAGCGAAGTCTGAGGCCCTCGATGTCTCCCTCCCCAAATCCATATAGGATTCCATCCAGTCCAACTCTCCCTTTGCCTGGCCCTCACAGGGTATCAAATACTTAGGAATTCCTATTCATAGAGACCTCTCCCATCTATGTTATCTTAATTTTGGGCCCTTTATTGAACAATTCCATACAGACCACGGTTGGCAAGTTAGAACTGTAAGATTCACTACGTGAACCGCTGGTGTTTTGTGGAAAAGCACATGTACACCGCGTTCCAAATTATTATGCAAAAAGTGTTTAGGAGTGATAAGGGAAGAATTTGTTTGTTTGTCAGTTAAACTCATTGATGGTGATGTGTGTCAGGGCTCTTTATATCACTGTAAGCAATTGCAGACACCTGTGCTAATTAGTTTGGCAGGTGTGTCCAATGAAAGGCAAGACTACTTAAGAAGGCTCTCTCACATTATTAAGCAGCCTACATTTTCTGCCAAAATGGGAAAGAAAAAGGATGTGTCGGCTGCTGAGAAGCAACAAATTGTGGAGTGTTTAGGTCAAGGCATGACTACAATCAACATTGTGCGATGATCAGGATGAAGTGTCTTGGCAATCAAGAAGTATGTAGCTGATTCACAGTACACACGTGTGCGTGCTGATAAGGGCAAATTGAGGACTCTTTCCTACAGGCAATTACGTCAGGTTGAAAGAGCAGCGGCAAAAAAGCCTTGTAATAGCAGCAGACAAGTTTTTGAAGCTGCTTGTGCCTCCAACGTCCCCCGAACAACAAGATGCAGGGTCCTTCAGAGGTTTGCAGCTGTGCATACGCCATCCTGTCGACCTCCTCTATCCACTTCACACAAGCAGAAACGGCTCCAGTGGGCCAAACATTACATGAAGACTGATTTCAAAACTGTTTTGTTCACGGATGAGTGCCGTGCAGCGCTCGATGGTCCAGATGGATGGAGTGGAGGATGGCTGGTTGATGGACACCCCACGCAAACACGGCTACAGCGCCAACAAGGAGGAGGTGGAGTAATGTTTTGGGCTGGAATCATGGGGAGAGAGATTGTCGGCCCCTTTAGGATCCCTGAAGGCGCTAAAGATGAACTCCATAATGTATGTGGATTTTCTCAAACAGCACTTCCTGCCATGGTTCAAGAAGAAGAACCGTGTATTTCACAGCAAGATCATTTTTCTGCATGATAATGCACCATCTCATGCTGCACATAAAACATCTGCATCTCTGGCTGATATGGACATAAAAGTGGACAAACTTATGGTGTGACCCCCATGCTCCCCTGACCTCTACCCCATTCAGAACCTTTGGAGCATCATTAAAAGAGTGTCTATGATGGCGGGAGGCAGTTCACATCTAAGCAACAGCTCTGGGAGGGTATTCTGTCCTCATGCAAAACAATTGAAGCAAAAACCATCCAAAACCTGACAAATTCAATGGACGAGAGAGTTCAGAAGCTCCTTTCGAACAAGGGGTCCTATGTGAAAATGTAACATCACCTAGAATAAAGTTTTGAGTTGAAAACTGTTTGATTTCAGTTTCTAACAACCAACCTGCTAATGCTTATAATTTCAAAAATGACCATTTTTTTGGTCTTTATTAAAATGAAAAGGTTGATCGAAAAGTTTGGGGGATCTAAGAGTGTGGCAACCCAGTAGTCATGATTACTTCGAATTCTGACAATATGAGGGTCATGCTGCAGGTAGTGCAGCAAGAAGGCACTTATGTGTCTTGCGCATCTCGGAGCCCCAAAATTATTTTCCGGGCTAGATGCAGCTAAAAATTATTTTTAATTTTAAATCTGGTGGAGCTTATTATAGATGGCCTAATAGGATCAGTGCTGCACACTGCTACAAAGCCCAAATTATTTTCCAGTCAAGATACAGATAAACATGATTAGCAATTTGAAAGCTTAAAACGTTTGGTAGGGTGATTTTAACCAATCATCAAGCTTTTACACTCCCCAGGATGACACAGGGGTAGAAAAGTCATTTCGGATCCATGATTTGTTCATCTTTATGAACGTGAGTCTGTCTACATTATCAGTGGAGAGCCGCGTGCGCTTATCTGTCAGCACACCACCAGCAGCGCTGAACACACGTTCAGACAGAACGCTGGCTGCGGGGCATGACAAGATCTCCAAGGCGTAAGTGGCTAGCTCCGGCCATTTATCCAGATTGGAAGCCCAAAAAGAGCAAGGGTCCAGTGACACAGTCGTGGCTTCAATGTTTACTTGGAGATACTCCTGTACCATCGTCTCTAGGCGTTGACTATGTGTCAGACTTCTTGTCTCCTGTGGCCTTGCAAAGGATGGGCTAAAAAAGTGGTGAAATGATTCCGCAAAATTGATGTTACCAGCAGATACTGTGGTTCTGTTACGGTTTGAGTGCTGAACACTTGACGGTCCCACGGTTGGCAAGTTGGAACTGTGAGATTCACTACGTGCACCACTGGTATTTTGTGGAAAAGCACATGTAAGATTCTGCAACAGTCTCTGCTGATACTCCTGCATGCGTGCATCCCTTTCTATGGCAGGAATAATTTCTGCAAATTTTCTTTTGTACCGGGGATCTAACAGTGTGGCAACCCAGTAGTCAGGATTATTTCTAATTCTCACAATTCGAGGGTCATGTTGCAGGTAGTGCAGCAAGAAGGCACTCATGTGTGTTGCGCATCCAGGAGCACCAAGTCCCTGTTGTGTTGGTGGCGAGGTAACAATCATGCTTCCTTCCTCTGTCCTCTCCCCCCAACCTCGCACAACAGAAATGTGATCAAGGTCTCCCTCATCTGATGAGTCTTCCATCAGTTCGTCCTCCACTTCTTCCTGGGCTCCTGCACCTTCCTCACTAGTTTGGCTGCTACCATGCGCCCTGGTAAAACCATCTCCCCCACCCTCACATGCCTGCCGCCTTGGTGCTGCCGACCTTCTGGACCTTGCAGATGTTAGCCCTTCCGCATACAACTCCTCCTCCTCTACTTCCTCCACCTCCTCTTGTGCCAGCACCTGACTCCGAATTCTGTTTAACATGTGCTCCAGCATGTAAATCACCGGAATAGTCATGCTGATAATGGCATCGTCAGCACTAAACATCTTCGTCGCCATTTCAAAACTGTGCAGAAGGGTGCATAGGTCCCTGATCTGAGACCACTCCTCCAGCGTGATTTGCCCCACCTCTGAATCTCGTTGGCCCAGGCTATACGTTAGAATGTATTGCACCAGGGCTTGTCGGTGCTGCCACAGTCGCTGCAACATGTGCAGAGTTGAATTCCACCGGGTAGGCACATCGCATTTTAGCCGGTGAAGTGGCAGGCCCAACGACTTCTGTAGAGATGTAAGTCGCTGAGCTGCGGGATGCGAACGGCGGAAGTGAGCACACAGCGACCGTGCCCTCTGCAGAAGGCCATCTAGTCTGGGATAGTTGGCTAAAAATTGCTGGACAACCAGGTTCAACACGTGAGCCATACAAGGCACGTGTGTGACATTGCCCCGGCGAAGGGCCGCACCCAGGTTTGCAGCATTGTCGCACACGGCCTTCCCTGGTTTCAGGTCCAGTGAAGACAACCATTCATGAAATTGGTTCTCCAGAGCTGACCACAACTCCTCAGCTGTGTGACTCACATTTCCCAGACATTTCAATGTAAAAACCGCCTGATGACGTTGAGCCCTACTGCCAGCATAGTAAGGAGGTGTGCAGGATCCCTTCTGCGCAGTTAGAAAGCTTTTGGCATGACCAGACAGGCTTTGGGTGCAGGTGGAAGACCGAGAGGAGGTTGAGGAGGCAGAAGCAGTGGAGGAACTTTGACATAAAGAGGATTGACGCACAACTCGTGGGGACGGCAAGACTTGGACAGCAGCCCCTTGTCCTCCTGTCACCATAGTTACCCAGTGCCCAGTCAGCGACATGTAACGCCCCTGTCCATGCCTACTCGTCCAAGTGTCTGTGGTGAAATGCACCCTGTCACACACAGAGTTTCTCAAAGAAGCGGTGATGTTGTGTGCGACATGCTGGTGGAGCGCAGGCACACCTTTCTTTGAGAAGTAGTGCCGACTGGGCATCTGGTACTGGGGCACTGCGACGGACATAAGGTCTCGAAAATCCTCTGTGTCCACCAGGCGGAAAGGCAGCATTTCTGTAGCCAAGAGCTTGCAGATGGTGAAATTCACCCTCTTAGCTTTCTCATGGCTAGGAGGAAATGGTCTTTTACTTGTCCACATCTGAGGGACCGAGGGCTGGCTATTGTGCTTAGACGGGGTTAGATAAGGGTGTCCCCGGCAAACTGCCGGTCTGTGAGGAAGATGCAGGCGGACATGTTAGGTTGCCTTGATCCAAAGGTGGTGCTATCGATGTCGGACAGCGCTCAACACCAGCTGGTGTTACCACCTCCAAAGAAAATGATGACTTGCCAATCACGCTGGCTGTTGCGGGTAAAGAGGTGGCAGGTCTGCGCCCCAAAACAGGTGTGACTGCTGTCCCCCCAGTCACAGAGGATGAAGAGGCCGCGGATGCACAAGATATGGCAGAAGGTGGTTGGCCCGGCCGGCTAGGCCGCATTGTAGCACACTGAGCTTCCCACTGCAACTTATGCTTCATGTCCATGTGCCGGTTCATGCATGAAGTACTCAAACTATGTATTTTTTGGCCTCTACTTAGCTTTTGCTGACAAATGTTACAGATAACACGAGTTGGGTCATCTTTATCGATCTGAAAAAATGCCCAGGCTATGCAAGGCTTAGCACCCATGCGACCTGAAGAGCCACCACGACTTGTGGTGAGAGGCAGAGTTGTGTTTGAGGATGCAGTTGTTGACGTGCTTCCAGTACTACGTCTCTGTCCAGGAAGGCGCAACCTGACCTCGTCGTCACTAGCATCTTCCTCCACCTCCTCTGCTGACCTCATCTCTTGGCTGACTGTGGGTTGACAGTAAGTGGGATCTCCGACCTCATCATCATCACCCTGTGCGTTATCACACCCGTCGTCCTCAGAGCCAACCTGTTCCTGCCCTGACAAAAAACTAAAGTTGTCGCTCCAATCAGGTATTTGAGTCTTATCATCGTCTTCCTCATTGTCTCCACCAACAGGAGTTACAGTTTGGGAATGAGGGTCTACATTATGGTCAGAACCTTCTTCATCTGGTCCTGGATCCGACTCATAAAGATTCTGGGCATCAGTGCAGATCATTTCCTCGTCTGGATTCACAGAAGCGCTGGAGTCGACCTCTGATTCCCAGGCTATAGTATGAGTAAACAGCTCTGCAGACTCAACCATCTGTTCTACCTCATACTCAGACGGGCAGCTGGAGATTTGGGAGCTGTAAGGAAGCAAGTGCGATTTGGGTGACACCTTTGAGGACTGGAGTATTTGTGATGTTGAAGTTGATGTGGAGGAGAGCCCACTTAAAGGAGCACTTGATATCCGTTGAAGCACCTGCTGTTTTTTTGCCTCATCTGGAATTTGTAGCGATTGGCGTGGCCGTAAGAAAGGGATCTTATCACATTGTCCGCTAAAAGAAGTAGACATTTTAGTTTGGCTGGAAGATGGTCTTTCTTCTGCAGATGTTACTGTTGCTTTAACACCTACCCCACGGACACAACCTTTTTTCCCCTTCCCAACACGCCTATTCCCCTTTCCACCAGCAGCAGGCCTTTTTCCACTCATTTTGGTGGTTAACTAATTCACAACTCTGGAGTTGTTTGCACAAAAAAATAATGGATGGTAACCGAGCATAGCTGAGTGGCCAAACTGTGGTATTAGGCCAAAACTATTGGCTGGGTTAGATGCAGAAAAAAATTATTTTGAATTTGCAACCTGATGGAGGTCAGTATAGATGGACTAATAGAGAAAGTCCGACACACTACTAGAAGGCCAAATATTTTTTCAGAGGTAGATGCAGAAAAAAATATATTCAGTTTGCAACCTGATGGAGGTCAGTATAGATGGATTAATAGAACAAGACCCACACACAGCTAGAAGCCCAATATTTTTTCAGAGGTAGATGCAGAAAAAAATATATTCAGTTTGCAACCTGATGGAGGTCAGTATAGATGGACTAATAGAACAAGTCCCACACACTGCTAGAAGCCCAAATATTTTTTCAGAGGTACTGTAGATGCAGATAAAAATTAGTTTTAATTTGCAACCTGATGGAGGTCAGTATAGATGGACTAATAGAGAAAGTCCGACACACTACTAGAAGGCCAAATATTTTTTCAGAGGTAGATGCAGAAAAAAATATATTCAGTTTGCAACCTGATGGAGGTCAGTATAGATGGATTAATAGAACAAGACCCACACACAGCTAGAAGCCCAATATTTTTTCAGACGTAGATGCAGAAAAAAATATATTCAGTTTGCAACCTGATGGAGGTCAGTATAGATGGACTAATAGAACAAGTCCCACACACTGCTAGAAGCCCAAATATTTTTTCAGAGGTACTGTAGATGCAGATAAAAATTAGTTTTAATTTGCAACCTGATGGAGGTCAGTATAGATGGACTAATAGAGAAAGTCCGACACACTACTAGAAGGCCAAATATTTTTTCAGAGGTAGATGCAGAAAAAAATATATTCAGTTTGCAACCTGATGGAGGTCAGTATAGATGGATTAATAGAACAAGACCCACACACAGCTAGAAGCCCAATGTTTTTTCAGAGGTAGATGCAGAAAAAAATATATTCAGTTTGCAACCTGATGGAGGTCAGTATAGATGGACTAATAGAACAAGTCCCACACACTGCTAGAAGCCCAAATATTTTTTCAGAGGTACTGTAAATGCAGATAAAAATTAGTTTTAATTTGCAACCTGATGGAGGTCAGTATAGATGGACTAATAGAGAAAGTCCGACACACTACTAGAAGGCCAAATATTTTTTCAGAGGTAGATGCAGAAAAAAATATATTCAGTTTGCAACCTGATGGAGGTCAGTATAGATGGACTAATACAACAAGTCCCGCACACAGCTAGAAGCCCAAATATTTTTTCAGAGGTACTGTAGATGCAGATAAAAATTATTTTTAATTTGCAACCTGATGGAGGTCAGTATAGATGGACTAATAGAGAAAGTCCGACACACTACTAGAAGGCCAAATATTTTTTCAGAGGTAGATGCAGAAAAAAATATATTCAGTTTGCAACCTGATGGAGGTCAGTATAGATGGACTAATACAACAAGTCCCTCACACAGCTAGAAGCCCAAATATTTTTTCAGAGGTAATGTAGATGCAGATAAAAATTATTTTTAATTTGCAACCTGATGGAGGTCAGTATAGATGGACTAATAGAGAAAGTCCGACACACTACTAGAAGGCCAAACATTTTTTCAGAGCTAGATGCAGAAAAAAATTATATTCAGTTTGCAACCTGATGGAGGTCAGTATAGATGGATTAATAGAACAAGACCCACACACAGCTAGAAGCCCAATATTTTTTCAGAGGTAGATGCAGAAAAAAATATATCCAGTTTGCAACCTGATGGAGGTCAGTATAGATGGACTAATAGAACAAGTCCCACACACTGCTAGAAGCCCAAATATATTTTCAGAAGTACTGTAGATGCAGATAAAAATTAGTTTTAATTTGCAACCTGATGGAGGTCAGTATAGATGGACTAATAGAGAAAGTCCGACACACTACTAGAAGGCCAAATATTTTTTCAGAGCTAGATGCAGAAAAAAATTATATTCAGTTTGCAACCTGATGGAGGTCAGTATAGATGGACTAATAGAGAAAGTCCGACACACTACTAGAAGGCCAAATATTTTTTCAGAGGTAGATGCAGAAAAAAATATATTCAGTTTGCAACCTGATGGAGTTCAGTATAGATGGATTAATAGAACAATACCCTCACACAGGTAGAAGCCCAATATTTTTTCAGAGGTAGATGCAGAAAAAACTATATTCAGTTTGCAACCTGATGGAGGTCAGTATAGATGGACTAATAGAACAAGTCCCACACACTGCTAGAAGCCCAAATATTTTTTCAGAGGTACTGTAGATGCAGATAAAAATTAGTTTTAATTTGCAACCTGATGGAGGTCAGTATAGATGGACTAATAGAGAAAGTCCGACACACTACTAGAAGGCCAAATATTTTTTCAGAGGTAGATGCAGAAAAAAATATATTCAGTTTGCAACCTGATGGAGGTCAGTATAGATGGATTAATAGAACAAGACCCACACACAGCTAGAAGCCCAATATTTTTTCAGAGGTAGATGCAGAAAAAAATATATTCAGTTTGCAACCTGATGGAGGTCAGTATAGATGGACTAATAGAACAAGTCCCACACACTGCTAGAAGCCCAAATATTTTTTCAGAGGTACTGTAGATGCAGATAAAAATTAGTTTTAATTTGCAACCTGATGGAGGTCAGTATAGATGGACTAATAGAATGATGCTATGCCCAAAAGATTTTACTTCACTAGGTGCAGTAAAAAAATTCGTATTCTATACACAGGTGGTATATCTTGCAACACAGATAGGCTACTCCACTGACTAACACACTCTGCAATAGGCCAAAAAGGATTAGCTTTGCTAGATTCAGCCAAATGCTGTGAAAAAAACTTGCACAGCACTGGCACAGACCTGCCTGGCAAAAACTGATAGGAACTCATGTAACCTTCCTGAAAAGGACTGCAATTACAATTAGTCTTTACTCCCACAACCGATCTATTTAAGAGCACAGACCTCCCTGATAAAAGTGGTAGGAAATGCTGTAACCTAGTCCTTAAAAGGACTGCAATCACAACTATTCCCTACTCCCAAGCTATCTGTATATTTGTGCGAAAATTGGCTTGAAATTAACAAGGTATAGCGCACACAGCAACAGCGGTGCCGTCTAACACGCAGCTGCAGCAGTGAGAAAATGGTGGCGACGGGGAAAATGGCTTGGTCTTATAGGGCAAGGACATGTGACATACACTGCCAATGACACATGCCCTTGCTTGTGTGAAAAAAAGCACTTCGCTCCGTGTGTGCGCTGCTGATAGGCTGACAGATTGCACCTCCCCACTGTAAATGCGGGAAAGAGAAAAAAAATGGAGATCTTCATTGTTCCTGCAGAGATCCATCCCCTGCCCCTCCCCCCACCCCGCTGTACACTCAAACTGCGTATTAACATTAATTTTCATCATTACTGAGAAAAAATCCAGTTATGATTTTGGTGCACGAACAGTTATCGAACATAACCTCGAACAGCCGAATTTTTCTCAAATTGTTCGTGTTCGCCGAACGGCTCGAACACCGCCCAAAACAGCTCGAATTTGAGATTGGCGAACAGTTCGAGTAGAACAACGCTCATCTCTAATAGACTCTAATAACAGTTCATGTGTGACTGCAGACTTGTGAATCCTCCCAGAGTGTACAATACAAGTGTATTGAGTGAGGCCACGCCGCCCACTATATGGGTTCTGCCCAGGAGTATGCATATTGCATAGTTGACCGCTGTTTCTGGGGCTGACAACGGCGAATCCTCACAGCACACAGTGCACAGGGTGTGCTCTGGGAGGATTCACAAGTCTGCTGTCACACAGGGTGACTGCAGACTTTTCATTTTAGAACGGACAACCCCTTTAAAGAACAAGGGCAAATGAGTAGATTGATATATAGTTTTATAAGAACAGATTCAGTGCAACCTGTGTTTGCATCATTTACACCTCTGCTCTTTCTAGGAATTTTGGTCCAGTGAGCAAAATTGTCAGCATTCTCTGTATGCACAAAGAAAGCTGTCAGTCACTGATACGACAGCCCACTGGACCAAAAATCACAGAAAGAGCAGAGGTTTAAGAGGGTAAAACACAGGTTACACTAAATCTTTTCTCACAAAACCATAGATCAACCTACTCAGCTCCCTCTGCTCTTTAACATGATGCCAGCAAACTGTCTTACATTTTTATGGTGACAGATTCCCTTTAAAAGGCCTTGAGAGATTGTCTGAGGAACACCTGGCCACTTGCAATGCTCAATGTGGAGTAGATCATGCCTGAAGATGAAACAGATGCGTAAGACAATGTAGTTATACTGAATCAGCCAGGTTTTTATTTAGTGTAGCAGAAGAAAGACACGTTGTGCTTTCTTCCCTTTGAAATCAGAAGATGTCCAGCAGTGCCACTAGATCTGAACCACTGGTACCCATTTATACCCATCTACTGTTCGATGCAGTCAAACAAAAAGTGGTCTTCATAGAAGAATTGCAGGCAACACTTGGGGCAGCACAGAGGCTCATTGGTTAGCACTGTAGCTTTCACTGCTGGGGTCCTGGTTTCAAATCCCACCAAGGATAACATCTGCAAGGAGTTTGTATGTCCTCCCCATGTTTGCGTGTTTTTTCTTAGCTTTTCTCCACGTACTCTGGTTTCCTGACACATTGCAAAACATACTGGTAGGGAATTTAGATTATTAGCCACCTGTAGGGACAGCTGTGATAATGTCTGTAAAGTTCTATGGAAAAGTATGGTGCTGTGTAAGAGAGTAAAACAAATAAACACTGAAGCATTGTAAATGTTCCTTGCAAGTTTGGGGCTGCATTTCAGCAAATGGAGTTGGGGATCAATGGTGTCCTCAATGCTGAAAAATACAGGCAGATATTTATCCATAATGCAATACCATCAAGGAGATGTGCTCAAAATGTATTCTGCAGCAGGACAACAACCACATTTAGCATAAATAAGATCAAGGAGTCCTGGAAGTGATGATATGGCTTCCACAGTGCCCTAATCTCAGCATCATCAAATCAGTATCAAACTACATAAAGAGACAGAAAGATTTGTACAAGCCTACATACACAGAAGATCTGTGGTTAGTTCTTCAAGATTTTTGGAACAACCACCCTGCCAAGATCTTTAAAAAACTGTGTGTAAGTGTACCTAGAAGAATTTATGCTGTGTTGAAGGCAAAGGGTGGCCGCTAGTGATGATGGAGCGTGTATTGTTAACCCTTTTGGCGAGCATGCTTGAATGTTCGCCAAGTATTTTCAGCATGCTCGGCATCGATGTTATTGTCGCCGCTGCTGCATGTGTCACTGCTGTTAGACAGCTGTGACATATACAGGGATTGCCTGTTTGTTAGATGCCGAGCACACCGAAAATACTCGGCGAGCACACGAGCGTGCTCGCCGAAAGGGTTAACAATACACGCTCAATCATCACTAGTGGCCACAACAAATATTGATTTGACGTAGATTTCTCCTTTGTTCATTCTCTTTGCATTTTGTTAATTAATAAAAATAAACTATTGACACTTCTAATTTCTAAAGCATGCTTACTTTGCAACATTTTTTCCCCACCTGCCTAAAACATTTGCACAATTGTGTATATCTGGTATTTCAGTTGTTTTTGAACATTCCTAAAGTGCTTTTGGTTTTCAGAGCTCAAGCACAACTTTCCATTTGGGGTGGCATGCTTTTATGCATGAAAATGATAACAAATTCAAAAAAAGTCATAAAATGTCATTGTTTCCCATAGCAACCCATCATATTCCTGCTTTTATTTTATTTTTTATTGAGAAGAATAATAAATGACAGCAGTTACAAATATACTGTTTTATTACAATAATTGACGAGTACTGAGTTAACTTTGCTTTACACACTGATTACATTTCTACATTCAGTACATATATTGTGCAAGTCGTTGTTGTGTTTTGAGAGTGGAGGCTAGCTGAGATTTTTTGTCAGACTTTTACAATGAGCATGAATAAAAAGATAGAAATGAAACATGACTAGTATAAATAAATATTCTTTTCATCTGACAGAAAACTTGCAAGTCTTTTACCTGTGGGTTGTGATGCAGTTGGAAAATGTATGATACAGTGGAGCCATCTAATGGATAAACTGTAAATTACATTTGGCTTTTCTTTTTTTTATGATGTAGGTAAATTAGAATTTTTTGCTATATTTTTAAAAGCATTTTTAATAATTGTGACATTTTGTGCACCTGAAATATGCCATACCAAGAATATACTACATTTTGATAAAAAAAAATCACAATAACACATAAATCAAATGTTTTGTAGCTAGACATTCACGGACTTTCCATGATCATCTGGCTACTACAAGGTTGTAGCTGAAATAAAAAGAAAAACAGCACCAAAAAGTCACGGAAAACACAGCTAATGGCTGTGTATTATACCGATCTTACAGGTAAAGGGGTAATAAGAAAACACATTTGGAATATTAGTAAATATGTTTTTTACATGATTTATGTTGTGAGCTACATATAAAAAGTGTATTTAACAACACCTTCATATCACACATTACCTGTTCAGTCTTCAGCAGCCATAACTTATGTTATTTTTAATTGGCACAGCTGCTTGGATCCTTGTATTATGTAGGAGGAATGGAAGTGGATTAGGTACTAAATAACTCTGCTATAAAATGCTTAAATACTGTGGCGTAACTAGAGTCCTATGGGCAAAATTTGGATCTGGGCCTTACACTAGCATGTTGCTCAGATGCATTAGCATTTATAGAGTCTGTATTAGCCCCCTAACCCCCACCTCAAAAAAATACAAATAATTTATATTAATCTGACAGAAAAACATGGCAATCAACTAATTTTCTAAGTAATACTTCTAAATACCGTATTTTTCGCTTTATAAGACGCACCTAGGTTTTAGGGGAGGAAAATAAGAAAAAAAATATTTTGCCAAATCCATGTGCTAACACATTTAGTAAAATAAATAATAACATTATTTTAAAGGCGGTGGGGGGAGAGAATCTGTGGATGAGGCGCTGTTGTGGAGGACCTGTGTAACTGATTGCAGATCTAATATCAGATATCCTCTCCACTTGTAATTGCAGACCTCTAATCTGGGTGCTGCAATTACAAGGGAGGGGGGTATCTGATCTGATACCCTCACCTACCTCCCCTTCTTTTAATAGCATACCCCTGACCACATAACCTCCCCACTTATAATAGCAGACTTCCGTTCACACCCACGATCTCTCTCTCCCCTTGTAATTGCATACCTCAGATCACATACATCCTCCCACCATCCCCCCCCTCCTTTAATGGCAGACCTTAGGTAATACCCCCCCACATACTCCTTCTTTGTAATTGCAGACCTCAGACTGCATACTCATCCCCACCGTTCACCCCTTGTAATAGCAGATCTCAGTTATGGTAACTTGTTATTCTTGCTGGGCACTGCGCTGTACTGTCACATGACTGTCACGTGACATCACTCAGCGTCAGGTGACAGTGCGCGACTATGTGCACTGCGTCCTGTATACAGTTAGACGCCCGGAAAGAACATGAGGGGGAAGTAAGTATGAGACTTCCCTGCTTTCCTGTCCCTGCATGGCTCAGCTATGGTGGCTTCCTTTACCACCGCTCCTCCAGGTGAAGCGATGATGCAGGGAGATGTGAGTGCAGTGGTGGGCAGCAGAGAAGCAGCAGGCCGCATCCCCGATATTGTGCTAACCGCATCCCCAATCCCACTGCTTCCCCGCTGCCTGAGACTTTCGCTTTATAGTAAGCACTGTTTTTCCCCCACTTTTTGGTGAAAAAAAGTAAGTCTTATAAAGCAAAAAATACTGTAATACAATCATGCAGTTACCGCATAACAAAGATTATCCCCATACTAATATTATATAAAGTCCACTATACCAAGACCAATAAACAAATAATACAAAGTACAAGAAACAAATAATGCTGCCTACCAAGACCATATATCACCATCCTATGTATACAATACAAATATCAATGGCTGATCGTCACTTCCAAACAGAGAACAGGTGTGAACAGGTGCATACTAAGAGTATTCGTATATAACTAGCAAATAAAGTAGCACTCTGTAGCGCTATAGCATGCAAACGTGAAATGTATGAAATTTGAATTGCATTACTGCTCTAGAAAATGGATTTTTTCCAAGTTATATATGGAGATGGCTACTCTTAGTATGCACCTGTTCACACCTGTTCTCTGTTTGGAAGTGATGGTCTCTTTCATATTTGTATACATAGACCCTCTGACTGAAGACTCAACCCATCAGACTGTGGCGGTTTTAATCACAGCAGGATCCTACCTACCCATATAAATGTAGGCTATCAGCCCAGGAGCATAATCAAATTAGGTTAGGTTCCCAGCAAAGAGGATCGGCTTGTCTTGGCTGCTGGGCACACATAAATTGGCCAATTTATGCACTAAGTATCTTTAATTTTTCCTATTTTCTAGGGCAGTGAGGCAATTGAATTTCATATATTTATTGTTTGCATGCTATAGCGTGACAGAGTGCAACTTTATTTGTTAGTTATAACCACCATCCTGTTACTTAACAAAACCGACTATATCAAGACCAATGTGCCAATAATATCAAGTACAAGGGACAAATAATGACGCAACATCATGAACATATGTTACCACTGCATAATGTTTAAATAAAACCATCATCCTGTTACTTAACAAAACCCATTATACTAAGACCAATAAACCAATAATACCACATACAAGAAGCAAATGCTGTCACACCATGGCCATATATTATCAACAGAGAGTGATAAAATAATACCACTATACTGATTATTGCTAAAAGAAAACACAGTACTAACACTAATATTACCCCAAAACAATGACTGGTGGAAGGTACCAGTATACAGTACAAGTAACTTCAGATACTCACAAAAAATGATGTCTCCCATTAATCTAGGCTTTCTGGCACCAGGGGCAAAAATTCAGTTTGGCTCCCCCCTCCTGTGTACAGCGTAATCTGTTTGAGGAGTTGTCATATGCGATTTGCACACTTACAATCACGTGTTGACTAGCTGCTCTTCCTAATTCTTTGTTGTTCAGTGAAATACTACAGCCCCTACTTCATTGATAGGAGCAGGAAGAGAAGCTAATTGTCACATGACTGTAAGTATGAAAATCACATATGAGTGGTCATGTGATGACCGCTGGAACTGGCACGGAGAGCCGAATCCTGATAGTGAGTATATTACATGCTGTTAGAATATGGCAAGTTACAGTGCTGAATTTTACAGGTATGTGATAAAAATCTGCAGTCACTCTATGGGGCCGCAGACATCTGAATCCTCACAGCACATGCACTGCATGCTGTCAGGATTCCACAGTGTCGGAAGCATGAATGTGCGGTCATGTGATCATAGTTATGCGATATATATATACTTCTGACCACATTCTGATTGGATGAGCTCGACGCCTCTCAATACAAGTGAACTGAGTGAGGCAGGCACGTCTAGTCAGCACGTGACCACATGTATGCAAATCACATTCTTGTGATCACATGACCTGCCGCTCTCGCCGCCAGCACTAGAGAATCCTGACAGCATACCATGTATGGGGTTTGAGGATCCAGAAGCCTACTGTGACATAGAGTGACTGCAGACTTTCTTCACAACCCGGACAACCCCTTTAATGTTTCTAACATGAATACAAATGTATTAATCCTTAACATGTCAGATGGCACAATTCTTTATTAGCAAAGCCACGTATCACGTAATCTTGTGTACTGTTACATTTGCACAAGATCAGAACCAATAACAGCACAATACTAGATCAAAAGAACCATCAACAGTACAGAAATACTGTATCACAACCACCATAAGTACAGAAATACTTTACCAGAACCAACATCATTACTGAAATTAATCACCAGAACCACCATCAGTACATAAAAACATCATTAGAGTCAACATCAATGAAGAAATACATCACCAGAACCACCATAAGTACATGAATACATCACCAGAACCACCAGCAGTACATAAATATATCACTAGATCCTCCATCAGTATCGAAATACATCACCAGAGCCATTACCAGTACATGAATACATAACCAAAACCACCATCAGTACATGAATATATCACCAGAACCACCATCAGTGCATGAATACATCACCAGAACTACATTCAGTACATGAATACATCACCAGGACCACTAGCAGTACAGAAATACATCACTGGGTCCCCCATCAGTACAGAAATACATCACCAGAACCACATTCAATATATGAATACATCATTACAACCAACATCAATACAGAAATACATGACCAAAACCACCATCAGTGCATGAATACATCACCAGAACCAAATTCAGTCATGAATACATCACCAGAACCACCATTAGTAACATAAATGCAGCACAAAGCTTAGTACAGCGATCTATTGTAATGTCAGATCAGATTTTATTAAAAAGACACCACTGTAGACCTGATGCGACCAAAAAACACACAAAGAAGAAAATCCAGTCACACATCTAGACTGACTGGAGGAGGCCCACCAACAACCTACCAACCGTGTTGTCTCTTGGTGTCACAGTATAGGGATACAAAATGTAGAAGAACACAAAGAGACAACCCAAATCCACTAGAACTGTGCAGTCACGTTCAAAAATACACAGTGATGTGGTAGTGGTGTGGGTTGTTGGTTAGCTATATTACCCAGGATCACCACCTATGCCTAAGTAACCCTAACAGTAATAACTACTCACCCTGCCTGGCTGCTGGGGTTAGCACCCTAAATAGCGAGGTTTTGGCACGCGGCTGTCCCTCCCTTTCCCTCACTGCACCCTGTATAGCACTGTGTGAGCCTATAATAGACAGAGTCCAACTGACTGGAGGGAAAAAGGGGGGTAGAGAAAATAGGTGTTACTTATTGTTTGATGAATAAATCAAGTTGTCAGATCTCTGCCTCTGCCTCCACGCGTTTCCCTATAGAGGTAAGCCACTGTTCAAATGTTGAAGAGATGCAGGAAGATGTTGGAATATAGATAAGTGAATCAGATGATAGATGCCCATGATGGTGTGCCATGGCCTAATGTGTGGAGCGGTAGCTGCTTTCCTACTGTAAGACCACGGCTCCCACTCCTGAAAAAAAATACTGACCAAATACTAATTGTGGGGCCATGGCCTAAGTCTGAGAGACTCCGAATTTGGCTCCATAGACTTACATTGAGAAAACAACGTCTGGTCCAAACATATATTCCTGCATGAGCCGGCTAGCCTGATTTTAAGTCACAAAGTCCAGAAGAGGACTGGCTCGATGCTGTGACTAGGTACCGACAGCAATTGGTAAGCAATTTAATACACTTACACTACATTATATAAATATTTAGAAAGGAATATGGAAAGAAATAGCAGGGGGTTCTTCTTTAATAGCTACAGTCAACATGGCTGTTCTATTTTCAGATTGAAGAGACCAAAAACTGAATCATCTGTGCAACAAAACTTTTTTTCCTCATAATAAAATAACAGCACAAAGAAAAACACCAAAAACATACTTTAGTTTGTTGGAAGGGGTCAGCCGCGGCTTTATTTATTGTTTTTTCAACCAATTTCCTAACCACAAAACAAGTGAACGTCCGTGTCATAGAAAACATTAAAATCCATAAGTCAACTCCAGAAGGAGGAAGAGCTTACAATCTAAAACCCTCCTTAACCCCTTTCTGACCTTAGACATATCCATACGTCCCTGTGGCATGGTACTTACCGACCTTGGACGTATGGATACGTCCAGGCGATTTTGCGGACACAGAGGCTGTGCGTGCGTGATCGCCGCTGGGTGTCAGCTGATTCTGACACCTGTCATCCAGCTCTCAGTGCCAGGAGCAGTGCCCGCACCACTCCCGGCACTTTAACCCTCTAAATGCTGCGATCGCAGCATTTAGCGAGCTGGCAGAGGGACAGAAACCCCTCTACTCTTGGATTGGAGACCCCGCGCCGTCATCGTCGGGTCCCGAACATTGCCATGGTGACCCGATGTCGTCATGATGACATCTGGGTCACCAGGCACTAGCAAGGTAGTTAGATCGAGTCCAGAACGACCCGACCTATAAAACTGTCCCTTTAGTGAACACCGTAAAAAAAAAAAGAGACAAAGCAATGCTTTATCATCATACCACCAAACAAAAAAGTGGAATAAGACGCGATCAAAAAGACAAATGTAAATAAAAATGGTATAGCTGAAAACGTCATCTGGTTCCGCATAAAACAAACCTTCATATAGCTCCATCAGCGGAAAAATAAAAAGTTATAGCTCTCAGAATAAAGCAATGCAAAAATAATTATTTTTTATACAAAATAGTTTTTATTGTGTAAAAGCGCCAAAACATAAAAAAAGATATAAATGTGGTATCTCTGTAATCGTACTTACCTGAAGAATAAAACTGTCTTGTCAATATTACCACATGCGGAATGGTATGAAAAAGAAAACAATTCCTGAATTGTTGGTTTTTGTTTATTCTGCCTCCCAAAAATTGGAATAAAAAGCGATCAAAAAATGTCATGTGCCAGAAAATGGTACCAATAAAAACGTCACCTTGTACCACAAAAGACAAGGACTCACATGACTCTGTCGGCATAAATATGGAAAAATTATAACTCTCAAAATATGACAATGCAAAAACTAGTGTGTGACAGCAGCCAAACATGAAACCCAAATCTGGTATCACTCTAATCGCACCGACCCGAAGAATAAAATCATCTAATCACTCATACTGCATGAGGAACGGCGTAAAAAATAAATAAAACCAATTCTTCACCTGCTGTTGATCTATTCATTCTGCCTCCCAAAGATCGCAGTAAGGCTTGGCACACATTTATCCTGCGCTCTGCGCTGAGCACATGCATCGGAGCTTCCATGTAAAGCTCTGAAATACTTGATTCAGACGTAACCGCGGCGTATCTCGTATCTTGATGGTATGGTGTCGTACATGGGGTACAAAGATAGTGGGGCCATTCTTCATCAATGGAAACCTCAATGCCACTGGATATCTGAAATTACTACATGATGATGTGTTGCCCTCTTTATGCTCTGAAGATGGCACGTTTCCTGAGTTTTTACAACAAGATGGTGCACCACCACATTATGGGTGTCAGGTCCGAGCATTCCTACATGAACAGTTTCCTGGCAAGTGGATAGGTCATCGTGGGTCAGTTGAATGGCCACCAAGGTCTCTCCGATCTGACCCCCTAGACTTTTATCTTTGGGGTCATCTGAAGGCAATTGTCTATGCTGTGAAGATACGAGATGTGCAGCATCTGAAACAACGGATCCTGGAAGCCTGTGCTAGCATTTCTTCTGCGGTGTTGCTATCAGTGTGTCAAGAGTGTAAGAAGAGGGTTGCATTAACAATCCAACACAATGTGCAGCACTTTGAACACATTTTATAAGTGGTCATAAACTTGTAAAAAACCCATGAAAGAATAAAGTTATGTTAAAACCAAGCACACCATTGTTTTTCTTATGAAATTCTCAATAAGTTTGATGTGTCACATGACCCTTGAAAAAAATAAAGTTGGATCCAAAATGGCCAACTTCAAAATAGCCGCCATGGTCACCACCAATCTGGAAAAGTTTTCCCCCTCCCATATACTAATGTGCCACAAGCAGGAAGTTTATATCACAAACCATTCCCATTTAATTTAGGTGTATCCATATAAATGGCCCAGCCTGTAAATATAGGGGCTTCCATAGTGCCGTATTTGGCATTCATGCTGTCCTAGGCACTTTAAGTGGGCACGCCCCCTACAGATCGGTCAGACTGAGGGTATGTGCACACAGCGTTTTTTTTTTCAGGCAGATGCGCTCTGTAACCCGCCTGAAAAAGTGCTAAATATATGCTAAAAGAAATGAACTCATACACTGCACTGTAAAAACGACTCGCTGTTCATATGCCCAGTCTTTTGAGGGGTTTTTTAACCACTTCAGGTTTCCTAAGACATGAAGTGGCTAAAAGAAGTGACTGGTCCATTTAAAAAAATAAATAAACAAAAACTGATGGCTAAAACATGTCAGAAAAGACAACCAAAAAGATGCAGGAAAAAAAAAATTACTTTGGGACAAAATGACGATTATATGTCCTGAAGCGTCTTTCATCTCAAAATCTCCACTGATTCGCAGAAGTCTAAAAGACGTTGTGTGCCCATACCCTTCAGATAGTAGTTAAGACCCCCATACACATTAGACTAAATTTGCCCGAACTCGCTGATATCAACAGGTTTTACTGACAGTCCAATGTTTATGGGTGGCTCTGACTGAAGATTGTCAGGGGAGCTAAGAATTCAGCATGTCGATTTCAGACTGTAGATCCTTTTGTTCTCTAAGTGATAAGCTGAAGCCAGAAATGTTTAACAGCGGCACAGATAGAGAGTCAATTTCTTGTTCCACTGTACATCACCAGAACCTCTGTCAGGACAGTAATACATCATCAGAACCTCCGTCAGTGCAGTAAAACATCATCAGAACCTCCGTCAGTCCAGTAAAACATCAGAACCTCCATCAGTACATGAATACTGTGATGAATGGCACAAGAGGGATCCTGCAGAATCTCAGCGCTGCCACCACTTGTGAAAAATGGCACCAGCGAGACCCCACAGAATCCCACCGCTGCCACCACATGTGAAGGATCCACACTTCGCCACCTGCTTGATGTCACAATTACACCAGACAGAACACGTGATATGGATCTGCCCTTTGCACCGCACCCCCTTGGGGATGCGTATGGTCAGATTAGTACAGTTCTACACAGACACCCCCTGTCCACACGGGTACAGGAAGGCATCAGGAGTGAGAAGAGGTGGCCCACTCAGTCACTGATGTGGCACCACACTCGCTCACACCCCTGACAGGCTGAGAGGCCCCTTCACTAGCCCCAGTGAAGCAGAACCTTGTCGGCCTGGTAGAGCTGCCACCAGTTTCTATTAGATATAATTCCCGCTAGGACCGAGAAATTATATCGCGCCAGAAACCAGCCCGGTAGCGTGTTTGTTGGACCAAACAACGGATGTGAGAGTTCATGGATCGAGATAAAAGAGCAGCCCAATGTTAAATTATATATTTAATCACCTTAAGGGCACACTAGACAATACACTATATACATAAGGGTTATACATACATAATGGTCAGAGATGCAAACACAGTAGTAGTGGTACAAAAGATATAAGCAGTTATTAAGAGTCAGATACCAGTCAGATGGTAGGCCTGGCTTGCGGGGGATCTGCCACATGGGAGGCTTGTGGTCCCCTTTGTTACAGGACTTCTCCCACACAATGTGATGTTGCGACCTCCCAGGAAAAAGACACTGGGCTCTAGCTGCAGGAGCTCTTAACCCCTCTGGGTCTCTCCCCCTCCTGCCCCCTGGCTGTACCTAAATCTCCACCCCTGGTCTCTCTCAGTTACAAACTCTAAAAGCTACAGTGGGCTATACTTCCTTAATGGATGGTCCTAGGGAGCCGGTTCTGGTGTCATTGGATCCAGTCGGGCCCCTGATACGCGTAGAGACCAACCACAGTGGCCCTAGGGGCTTCCGAAAGTGTTGTGTAGCTCCCTATCTCTATGCACTAGACTGTGCTGGACATTCCCCATTCTCTTGGGATCTTGAAAATCTAGGTTATGAATAACTGGGACATATAGTATTTGCATGACTCGATATTGAATTATAGTATTTGACACAAAGGGAGCTGCATGGCTGGGGTCCACAGGGGGGTCTTGTCACTCACTGAGGGTGGGGGTTTTGTCACTCACTGTCCCTCAGCCCCCTCCCTTCTGCTTGCTGCAAAAGTGTCCGGTTACAGCTGTACACTCTAGATCTGTATAATCCTAAACCAAACAGGGCACAATAATTGACATGGGATTATATTTTCAATATTCTTCACAAACCCCCCTTTAGAGGGCGCTAGGGGGCAGCACCACCTGGTGTTCCCCCGCACGCCCATCCACAACTTCCCCTTGTCAGGATAAGGCATCGGCATTGCCATGGTCGCGGCCCTTTTTGCGGCGAATGGCGAAGTGGTACTGCTGGAGCATGAGGCTCCAGCATAGCAACCTCCCATTCGTTCCGGATACAGTGTGTAACCAGTTGAGGGGATTGTGGTCTGTTTCCATGGTGAATTGGCATCCATACAGGTATGGCTGCAGACGCTGTAGGGCCCACACAATTGCCAGACATTCCTTCTGGAATCATGGAATAGGCCACCTCCCTCGGCAGGAGCTTTCAGCTCAGGTACAAAACAGGGTGTTCATGGCCCGTAGTGTCGACCTGGCTGAGCACGGCACCAAGGCCAAAATCACTGGCATCGGTCTGTACAACAAACGGCCACGTGAAGTCGGCTGCCTTTAGTACCGGGGAGCTAGAAAGGGCGGTCTTCAGCGCCCGGAGGGCTGTCTCACAGTCGTTTGTCCAATCGATTGCGGAGGGCAGCTTCTTCTTGGTGAGGTCCGTCAGGGGTTTCGCCAGGCTACTATAGTGAGAGACGAACCTCCTATAGTACCCGGCAGTGCCCAGGAAGGACATCACCTATTTCTTGGTACTGGGGGTGAGCCTGGATGCGATGGCATCCACTTTCCCGGGCTCTGGCTTTAGAGCTCCCCCACCTACCCAAGGTCCGAGGTAGTGGACCTCACTCATACCCAGCTGGCACTTTCCCGGCTTAATGGTCAAGCCTGCCCCTTGGATCCGCCCGAACACCTGTGCCAGATGCTCCAGGTGATCCTCCCAGGTGGGCCTGAAGTTAGCAATGTCACCCTTTGAGTCCCTTGAGCAGTGTGTTGACCATCTGCTAAAAAGTGGCAGGGGCATTTTTCATGCCGAATGGCATCACCGTGGACTCGTACAGTTCGAATGGGGTGATAAAGGAAGAGTGTTCCCATGCCTCAGGGGTCAGGGGAATCTGCCAATATCCCTGGCTGAGATCCATGATGGTCAGGTACTTGGCCCCGGCTAACTGATCGAGCAGGTCATCGATGAGCGGCATTGGGTACACATCGGTGACCATGACAGCGTTGAGCCCCCTGTAGTCCACGCAGAACTGGGTTGTCCGGTCTTTCTTTGGGACAAGGACCACAGGCGAGCCCAAGCGCTGCTGGATGGTTGGATGACCCCCAGCTTCAGCATCTCGTCAATCTCCTGGTGAATGTGCTGCTGTATCTCCAGGGAGACGCGGTATGCTGAATGCCGGATTGGGGGTGATCCCCGGTGTCCACGTGATTGACGGCCGACTGTGTCCTTCCGAGCTTATTGCTGAACAAGTCCCAGAAGGGGTATGTGGTTGCCCACAGCTGGGACCGTTGGTCCGACAACAGCTGGTGGCAAACCTCCACGTTCTCGATGGTCCCACCCACCCTAGCCTGGGCGAGCATGTCCGGGAGGGTCTCTGCCTCTCCCTCCTCTGGCAGATTGCACACTGGAAGGGCACAGGCCTCCCGCTCATGATGGGCATTCATCATGTTTATGTGGAAGGCCTTCCGCCTTCCCCGGGCTTGGTCCAGGGTGACCAGGTACGTTATGGCATTGAGCTGCTGGTGCACAAGGTATGGGCCTTCCCAGGCCGCCTGAAGCTTGTCCTGGGATATGGAGACCCACACCTTTTCACCCACCTGGTAGGTCCTCTCACAAGCATTCTGGTAATACCATCACTTCTGGTCTGCCTGGGTTCGCATCATATTATAGTGCACTAGCCGCGCCAAGGCCTGCATTTTGTCACGGAAGCACACAACATATTCGATGACCGACACTCCAGGGTTGGCTAAGTCCTCTTCCCATACCTCCTTCACCAGAGCCAGGGGGCCCCGCGCGCGCCGGCCGTACAGGAGCTCAAAGGGAGAGAACCCCGTTGAGGCCTGTGGAACCTCCCAGTAGGCAAATGGCAGGTGTGTGAGGTACCGCTCCCTGTCGTGCCCATGGGAGTCAACCAACATCTTAAGCATCTACTTTAGGGTGCCATTGAACCGCTCACACAAGCCGTTGGTCTGTGGGTGGTACGTGCTGGTCACCAGATGTTGCACCTGTATTTGCTTACAGAGGGACTCCATCAGCTGCGACATAACTGGATCCCCCGGTCGGTGAGCATTTCCTGGGGAAAGCCCAATCGGGAGAAAATCTCCAGTAAGGCGGTGGCCACCTTGTCGGCCCGAAGGGTACCAGGTACCGGGTGGCAGAGTCTACTACCGTCAGTATGAAGCATTTCCCGGAGCTGCTGGGAGTGGCCATCAGGCCTACCAAATCCACAGCCACCCTCCTGAAAGGCTCTTCAATGATGGGCAGAGTTACCAGTGTGGCTTTGGGGTGCCGCCCCGTTTTTCCCACCCTCTCACATGTGTCACATGACAGGCAGTAGGCCGTCACCTCGGCCCCCATCCTTGGCCAGTAGAAAGCTGGGCTTGCCTGGCCTTGGTCTTAGTGATCCCTAGATGTCTGGCCATCGGAATCTTATGCACCATCCGCAACAACTCCACCCTGAACGGATAGGGTACCACTAACTGTCGGTCCCTGGGCCACACCTCCGGTGAACCTTGCTGGACCATTACCCGGCACAGCCGTCCTTGGTCCCAGACCACCCATTCGAGGGCTGAGTCCAAGGGAGGCTGTGCCGCCTGCGCCTTGAGAGCTTTCAGGCTGTCATCAGTCTCCAACGCCGCCTGATGTGGTCAGAATAGTTGAGACTGCCACGTCTTCTGTCAGTTCCCCGGGACCTGTCTCCTGGCCTCCGTCTGACCCGGCAGCCACTTGGTCAGAAGGGGAGAAGTCGTCGGACTCCCGAGGGGCCCCTGGGGCCCGAGTGCCTCCACCGCACGTGACTGCGGGTAGTGGCCGCTTCTCCTCTGCTTCTGACCATGTCGCCGGTCTAAACGGACTACCCTCACTCTCTGACACCCTGGTTGTGGAGGAACCCTGCCATGAGGCCTTACCTGAGAGCCCTACCTCTCCTGGGACTGCCCCGCCCTCCATGGCATGCTTCCTCTCCGCAGATGTCTGCCCACCAATCTGTCCCCTCTGTGACAACCTCACAGAACAAACTGTTACAGCCTGCTGGCTGGCCACCCTCTAAGGCCTTCTCACAGCTGACTTGATTAATCTCCTCCCCACCGAGGGGAGAGGGACACAATACATCACCCACCCCCACATCCCCATCAGTAGGTATGTCAATAACATTAACATGAGCAGGGGTGGACATGATGTTGTCTGGAGGGTCAGGCCTTGGGGGTTCACCTACCGGCATGGAGAGGAAAGCATGGGTAGGTGCCCCCTTGGGCCTGGGGGCAGGGACAGCAGGCACAGCGTTCGTCTTTCTCCCTCTACAGCCAGCAAGTTTCTTGGCCTCTGGAGTCCTGTTGTTGGAGTACTCGTCAGCAAGTGTCGCTGTTGCAGAGGCCCCCTTTGGCTTCCAGTTGCGGAGGTACTGTTGGAGGTCCTCCGGGCAGTTCCACAGAAACTGCTCTGTCGCGATGAGCTCCTACAGCTGCTGGATGGTGGTGAGTTCCAGTCCCCTGGTCTATTGATCAACGACTCTTAGTAGGACCCGCATGTGATCGACCCAGCTGTCTGCAGGACCCCACTGTATACTCCAGAGCTTCTTCTGGTACATCTCAGGGGTCAAGTTGTACTGCCGGACCAGAGCTTGCTTGATGTCCTCATAGCTCAGGATGGTCTCACTGGGCAGGTACTCAAAGATTTCCAGGGCTTTACTTCTAAGGCGAGGGATTAAGAACCGGACCCACTGGTCCTCAGGCAGATAGTACTGACATAACACACTCTCTCTCTCAACCGGGACTTGTGCCCCGAAGAAAAAGTTTTTTTACGAGTATATTCAACCATAAAATTAATTTTATTATATTCAAAATGAAAACATAATTAGAACCAAATGCAGTTCTTTACAGATATGAGCGGCTGATTATTATGCACACTAGAAAATATTATATCCGAAGACCCCTTAAATGATGTAAACATATGACTCAAATGTATAGTTCAATGATGTGACCATACTGCTGCCGCATTAAATGCATGAATTGCGGACAATCCCAATTGCTGTATGTGAAGAGCAGCTGTCACTGGATATTGACCTGAGCACTGTTTCTCATTGACAAAAGGGATGAATGTGGGTAGGATCATTACCTTAATAAAGTGTCATGTGCTGATGCTCGCCCAGATTTGAGACTGGCCAAGGCAGTTTGCACAAGGTCATCCAAGCCTGCCTGGATGGGTGGATGGGCAGATGGTGGGTGGCCCACTGCGGGACCGACCGCCGGCGACTCTCTCTCCCTCTGGGGAGCCTGGATGGGACTCCTCTTCTTCTGGAGCGACATCGTCTTCCACCTCCTCCCCACCATCCGGAGCATTGGCCATCTCCTTGGTTCTGCCTCTGGTGCCACTGGCCATCCTTGGACTCTATGGTCACTGACACGAACTGCAACCTGATGCACCCACACACCTTAGAGTATTTTCTCTCGGACTGTCTATTGCTGAGCTGATCTTAAGACCCCAGCAGCAAAAGCTACTACTGGCAGTCTTTAGTGTCTTAGAGTATATGGTCCACACTCATACACACTATTATCTCGATTCCACACCGCTTGCCACCACTTAGGATGAATGGCACCAAAGGGATCCTGCAGAATCCCACCGCTGCCACCACTTGCTATGAATGGCACCAGAGAGATCTTCCAGAATCCCACCGCTGCCACCACTTGTGAAGAATGACACCAGAGAGACCCCGCAGAATCCCATCGCTGCTACCACATGTGAAGGATCTGTTAGAATCCTCCTGTTTGTTTTTTCCATCTTGTGTTTTGCGGTCACGTGACCATCTGCCTTTATATTCCAGCTCCGGCCTTTTGGCTGTGCTGGACTTCAGTGTTGTTTTACTGTTTTGCTAGCCAGGTGCTTCAGTGCCTATCTCTGTCAGTTCGCTTGGTCCTTCTGGGACCTCTAGTACTTCTTTGTCAGTTTATCTTTTTGTATTCTGCAACAACTTTCTCTGTTCAGGAGGTGTCCCATTTTTGATCCAGTCTTTAGTTCTTTTAGGGACCCCTTCCCTTTATGCATTAGGTCTTCGTTCAGACTAGCCGAGGACTAAGGCGGGTCTGTTCGCAAGGAACAGGCAGCCCGCTACATCGTAGGGATTCAGCTTAGTCTTACTGTAGGGATAGCTTTCCCCCTTCTTTCCTTAGTATTTGTTGCAGATCATAACAGTAAGTCCAGTCCAAAAAAAAAACTAAAAGGAAAGAAATTCGGGGATCAGTATGGCTTCCGTCCAGTCTTTGGCTCAACGCTTGGAGGGATTGTCTCTGCAGGTGGCCAAGCTCCAGCAACACGTGAGTAGCTGTTCTGGAGTGCATTTTGTGGAACCCAAGGTAGGATTGCCTGATGTTTTTTATGGTAAACAGCAAGATTTTTTATTTTTTTTATAATGCTTGTTTGTTATATTTTCGTTTGAGACCAAGGTCCTTTGGGAATGAATCACAGCGCATTGGTTTTATTATGTCACTTTTGCGTGATGAACCACAAGGGTGGGCCTTTTCTCTCCAACCTAATGATCCATGCTTAAGATTGGTAGAAGAATTTTTTTCTGCTATGGGTCTATTATATGATGATCCTGATCGAATCTCATCTGCTGAGGCAGAACTCAGGCGTTTGAATCAGGGGTCAGGTGATGTTGAAAATTATTGCACACACTTTAGAAGGTGGGCTTCAGAAGTCAAATGGAATGATCCTGCTCTGAAATGTCTATTTCTTGCTGGTCTGGGTGAAAGGGTTAAGAATTTGATAATTGCATTCCCCGCACCTGAGACTCTGCAGGATGCCATGCAGTTAGCTGTTTGTGTGGATAGGAGGCTGAGATCTAGGCAGAATGAGGTAAATACTCCTGTAATGCCAGGTCCTAGTCCCCAGAAAATCTGCTCAGATGGCAGAAAACTGGTGGAGGTTGGGGCGATGTCACTCTGTTCTCAGGAAAGAGACCGGAGGTTCGTCGAGGGATTGTGTCTTTAGCCGGTATAGCTTGTTTACGTTCTGCAGGAGTATTTCTTTCAGGGAGTACTACTTTTCAGGAAAATTTGATAAAATTTCAGGTATTTGTGGATTGTGGTTCAACACTTAATGTGATTGATAAAGGGTTTTTGAGAAACTTAAATTGAAATCCAAACCTTTGTCATCACCTATTTCTGTGATTGCAATTGATAACACTCCCTTGAAATGTATTACTCACTAGGTTTCTGCATTTCCCCTCACTATCAATGGACTTCACCAAGAAATTTTGGACTTGGTTGTATTAAATAATTTACCCTCTCCGGTCGTTGTAGGATTGCCATGGTTAAAACTGCACAATCCTTTGCTGGACTGGTCTACTAATATGATAAAGTCTTGGAGTCCGAAGTGCTATGATAAATGATGTAATGGTCGCATTGCGGCTGTGGAAAAAGGGGAATTACCTGTACCTATTCAAGATTTTTGGAGGGTTTTTTCGGAGGAGGAGTCGCAAGTTTTTCCTCCTCATAGGGATTATGATTGCGCCATTGAGTTTGTTCTGGGAGCTACTCTTCCCAAGAGTCGCTTGTTTAATCTGACTATCCCTGAAAGAAAGGCCTTGGAGGAGTACATACAGACTAGCCTGGCTGCTGGTCACATTAGACCTTCTAAGTCGCCTGTGGCAGTTGAATTTTTCTTTGTTAAAAAAAAGGACGGGGGTTTATGTCCATGTCTGGATTTTCGTGAAATTAATAAGATTACCGTACGCAATTCCTATCCATTGCCGTTAATTCCTGACTTGTTTAACCAGTTAGTGGGGGCTAAGTGGTTCTCTAAGATTGATCTCCGTGGGGCATACAATTTGTTACGAGTGAAGGAGGGTGATGAATGGAAAACTGCTTTTAACACTCCGGTAGGTCATTTTGAGAATCTGGTGATGCCTTTTGGTCTTACCAATGCACCTGCATTTTTTCAGAACCTTATTAATGACATCTTGAGATTTTTGATTTTTAAGAATGTGGTTGTGTATTTAGATGATATTTTGATTTATTCGCCAGATCTGGAGTCCCATTGGCAGAGTGTACGTGAAGTTTTGCAGTTGTTGAGTGATAATTCACTCTTTGCTAAGCTGGAGAAATGTGAGTTTGCTGTGCAGAAAATGTGTTTTTTGGGCTACATTGTCTCCAGTGAGGGCTTTGAGATGGACCCCGTGAAGGTTCAGGCTGTGCAGGAATGGCCTAGGCCTATTGGTTTGAAATCTATACAAAGATTTTTGGGTTTTGCCAATTATTACAGGAAATTCATTAAGAATTTTTCTGTAATTGTTAAGCCTCTAACCGATCTCACCAGGAAAGGTGCAAATACGGTCCAGTGGACTACTGAGGCCATTGAAGCGTTTAAGTATCTCAAACAGAGGTTCAGTTCTGCCCCTTATGCAGCCTGATGAGACCAAGCCTTTTTTGGTCGAGGTCGATGCTTCATCTGTGGGGGTCGGAGCAGTTTTGTCTCAGGAGAACAGGGATGGAGTACATCCTTGTGCCTTCTTTTCGAAAAAAATTTCGGAAACCGAACTGAATTATGATGTTGGAAATCGGGAGTTGCTGACTATTAACTCGCTTTTGAACATTGGCGTCATTTTTTGAGAGGTGCTAGATTTCCTATTCAGGTTTTCACAGATCATAAGAATTTGATCTATCTGGATGCTGCCAAGTGCTTGAATGCCCGTCAAGCTAGATGGGCACTTTTTTTTTCTAGGTTTCATTTTTCTGTTACCTATATCCCTGGTACTAAGAATGTTAAAGCCGATTATTTATCTCGCTGCTTCTCGCCTACGGCCGGTGCCAAGGAGGCGGAGAACATTTTACAGAAAAGAGTTGTGGTGGCGGCATTGGACTTCGTTTTGGAGAATGGGATTCTGAAAGCTCAAGATGATTCTCCATCTAACACTCCCCATGGGAGGTTGTTCGTGCCTAGAAGTGTCATAAGTCTCGATTGGCAGGTCATCCAGGAATTTCTGAGACTAAGAGACTTATCAGTCGCAGTTTTTGGTGGCCTGGATGGCAGAAAAAAGTCATCAAGTGGGTGCGTCAATGTACTGTGTTTGCTAGGTCAAAGGTTTCACATACTCCTGCTGCGGGGTTGCTTTGCCCTCTGGAGGTTCCTAGTGTGCCTTGGACGCATCTCACAATGGATTTTATTACTGATCTGCCTGTGTCCGAGGGTTTTACTGTCATCTTGGTAGTGGACCATTTTAGTAAGATGTGTCATTTGGTTCCATTCATTAAGTTGCCCTGCGCCAAGACTCTCGCTAAGGCGTTTGTTAAGGAGATTGTCAAGCTTCATGCCGTTCCCACGGATATTGTTTCTGATAGAGGACCTCAGTTTGTGGCTCGCTTTTGGTGTGCTTTTTATGACCGGTTGGGAGTCAATTTGTCATTTTCGTCTGGGTATCATCCTGAGTCTAATGGACAGACTGAAAGAAAGAACCAGGATGTAGAACAGTTTTTGCGTTGTTTTGTGGCGGACAATCAAGAGGTCTGGTCTGAGTTTCTGCCTCTCGCAGAATTTGCTCTTAATAATCATACATCCTCCTCAGCTGGGTGTTCTCATTTTTTTGTTGTACTGGGAGACATCCGTCTTTTGGTTCGTTCTCCAAATTGGGGTCGGTGGTGCTTGAGGAGGAGAATTTTTCTGGTGATTTGGAGAGAGTTTGGACTAATGTACATTGCAACCTTCAAAAGGCTAACAAGAAGTCCAAGAAGTATTTTGACAGGAAACGTAAGGAGGTTTTGTTTACTGTGGGTGACATGGTTTGGTCGTCCTCAGGAAACTTGCGGTTGAGGATTCCCTCTAAAAAACTGGGTCCTAAGTTTGTGGGTCCATTTAAACTGCTTCAGGTTGTTAACCCGTCTGCAGTCAGGTTGGATGTCCCTACTTCCTGTAAGATTAATCCTGTGTTTCATGTTTCCTTGTTGAAAAAAGCTGATGAATCAGATAGGGATGCCACTGTCACAGTTCCTCCTGTGGTGGAAGATGGCGAATATGAAATTTCTCGTATCTTGAATTCTAGATGGCATAGAGGGAGATTACAGTATCTCGTCTCCTGGAAGGGTTTCAGTCCCGAAGATAACTTCTGGGTAAGGGCGGATGATGTCTCTGCTCCTAGGCTTGTTGGAGCTTTCCACAAGAGGTTCCCGGATAGGCCTGGGCCTGGAGGATCCGGAGGATCCTCATAAAAGAGCAGGTACTGTTAGAACCCTCCTGTTTTTTTTTCCATCTTGTGCTTTGCGGTCACATGACCATCTCCCTTTATATTCCAGCTCCGCACTTTTGGCTGTGCTGGACTTCAGTGTTGTTTTACTAGCCAGGTGCTTCTGTGCCTATCTCTGTCAGTTTGCTTGGTCCTTCTGGGACCTCTAGTACCTCTTTGTCAGTTTATCTTTTTGTGTTCTGCAACAACTTTCTCTGTTCAGGAGGTGTCCCATTTTTGATCCAGTCTTTAGTTCTTTTAGGGACCCCTTCACTTTATGTATTAGATCTTCATTCAGACTAGCCGAGGACTAAGGCGGGTCTATTCGCAAGGAACAGGCAGCCCGCTACATCGTATGGATTCAGCTTAGTCTTACTGTAGGGATAGCTTTCCCCCTTCTTTCCTTAGTACTTGTTGCAGATCATAACAGGATCCACACCTCGCCACCCACCTGACGTCACAATTACGCCAGACGAAACACGTGATAAGGATCTGCCCTTTGCACCAATGTGACGTTACGCACCCCCCTCGGGGACGCGTAAGGTCAGATTGGTACAGTTCTACACAGACATCCCCTGTCCACACAGGTACAGGAAGGCACCAGGAGTGAGAAGAGGTGGCCCACGCAGTCACTGACGTGGCACCACACTCGCTCACACCCATGGCAGGATGAGAGGCTTCTTCACTGGCCCCAGTGAAGCAGAACTTTGTCGGCCTGGTAGAGCTGCCACCAGTTTCTATTACATATAATTCCCGCTAGGACTGGTGGAATTATATCGGGCTAGAAACCAGCCCGGTAGCATGCTCGCTGGACCGAACAACGGCCATGAGAGCTCGTGGATCGAGATAAAAGAGCAGTCCAAGGTTAAATTATATATTTAATTACCTTAAGGACACACTATACAGTACATTATATACATAAGGGTTAAACATACATAATGGTCAGAGATGCAAACACAGTAGTAGTGGTACAAAAGATATAAGCAGTTATTAAGAGTCAGGTACCAGTCAGATGGAAGGCCTTGCTTGTGGGGGGGGCTGCCACATGGGAGGCTTGTGGTCCCCTTTGTTAGGACTTCCCCCACACGATGTGATGTTGCGACCTCCTAGGAAAAAGACACTGGGCTCTAACTGCAGGAGCTCTTAACCCCTCTGGGTCACTCCTTAATCTCCACCCCTGGTCTCTCTCAGCTACAAACTCTAAAAACTTAAATGGGCTACACTTCCTTAATGGATGGTCCTAGGGAGCTGGATCTGGTGTCATCAGATCCAACGGGGCCCCTGCTACGCGTGGAGACCAAACACAGTTGCCCTAGGAGCTTCCGAAAGGCTGTGCCGTCTATCTCCCTATCTCTATATGCTAGACTGTGCTGGAACCAGGGTGACATTCCCCATTCTCTTGGGATCTCAAAAATCTAAGTTATGAATAACTAGGACATATAGTATTTGACGCGCCCCCTGGGCCTGTGGTGTGCAGGGGATACCCGGAGCCAGATCGCTGGGGGTTGTAGTCCTCCATGGCTGTGACCCGGTCTGTGCCCAGGGCGGTCAAACTAGTGGCAGTCTTAGTAATGTGACAAATGTCCGACTATGCCACCCGTGGATTGCCGTCAGTGGGGACCGCCGCTGCGCTGCAGACCGCTGAGGCTGATGTTGTATGCGCAGCCAAGTATGGGATAACTCCCCACGGGAGAAGTATAGCCTCAGGGCAGCTAGTGTGAATGATGGGAGTGATGGTGTGAGCGTCCTAGTACTGATGGTGCTGGTGCGGCGATGAAACACAGAGATGTGTGGTGCAGTTCAGGGTCTTTACTGATGGTATAACGCAGACCCTCCCGGGAGTAATGGTTAGCAGTAGGGGCCTGGTCAGTCTGTAAGCAAGTAGGATCTCCCCTGGCCAGGTGGAGTTGTAGGCCTCCCCGACTATCTGCACTCTTTCCTGGCTACCTTGCTCTATGCGGGTAGAAGTAGCCCACGTCCCTGAGTATACCATGTGGTGCTCACCCGTATGGCCGGTGACTTGGGGCCTTCCGTTAGCCTCCGCTTCACGATGGCGGTGCTGGTCCCTTGCTTGTGCCCGTGCCTCCGGGCTTCTATGGCCAGAGGACATGGAATCCCCTGCCGGTTGGATTCTGCTGCTGGACCTGGATGTCCCCACAGCCTCGGACTCCGTGTCCGGGTTTAGTGTCTTCAGCCAAGGCGAGCTTTCTAGCTTCCAGCCTCTGGCACTCGCTCCTGCTCCTACAGAGCTCCCTGTGTCTGCTTTCCTCCAGACCTGACTGCGTCTCTGTCTGGGACTTCACTCCCTAATCCCGCCCCAGACCCAGTTTATATAGATTCCTCCCCTCCCAGGTCTGGGCGGGCGGTGTTGCATGCTTAGGGCTCCTGACCAGAGAAACCTCCCACTTGCCCTCAGACATAATATTTCTATTACTGTGGCAACCAGACCCCTGGGGTCACATTTTTGTGGAAAATAAGCATTTGGTCACCTAAAAACAAGCAAGATTTCTTTCTCTCACAGACCTGTAACTTCTTCTTTAAGAGGCTCCTCTGTCCTTCACTCATTACCTGTAGTACTGGCACCTGTTTGAACTTGTTATCAGTACAAAAGACACCTGTCCACAACCTCAAACAGTCACACTCCAAACTCCACTATGGTGAAGACCAAAGAGCTGTCGAAGGACAACAGAAACAAAATTGTAGCCCTGCACCTGGCTGGGAAGACTGAATCTGCAATAGGCTAGCAGCTTGGTGTGAAGAAATCAACTGTGGGAGCAATAATTCGAAAATGGAAGACATACAAGACCACTGATAGTCTCCCTCGACCTGGGGCCCCACACAAGATCTCACCCCGTGGGTCAAAATGATCTCAAGAACGCTGAGTAAAAATCCCAGAACCACACAGGGGGACCTAGTGAATGACCTGCAGACAGGTGGAACCAATGTTACACAGGCTACCATCAGTAACACACTACGCCGCCAGGCACTCAGATCCTGCAGTGCCAGACGTGCTTAAGCCATTACATGTCCGGGCCTGTCTAAAGTTTGCTAGAGAGCATTTGGATGATCCAGGAGAGTATTGGGAGAATGTCATATGGTCAGATGAAACCAAAGTAGAACTGTTTGGTAGAAACACAACTCGTTGTGTTTGAAGGAGAAAGTATGCTGAGTTGCATCCAAAGAACACATACCTACTGTGAAGCATGGGTGTGGCAACATCATGCTTTGGGGCTGTTTCTCTGCCAAGGGACCAGGACGACTGATCCGTGTTCATGAAAGAATGAATAGGGCCATGTATCGTGAGATTTTGAGTGCAAACCTCCTTCCATCAGCAAGGGCATTGAAGAAGAAATGTGGCTGGGTCTTTCAGCATGACAATGGTCCCAAGCACACCGCCAGGACAATGAAGGAGTGGCTTTGTAAGAAGCATTTCAAGGTCCTGGAGTGGCCTAGCCAGTCTCCTGATCTAAACCCTATAGAAAACCTTTGGAGAAAGTTGAAAGTCCGTGTTGCCCAGCAACAGCCCCAAAACATCACTGCTCTAAAAGAGAACTGCATGGAGGAATGGGCCAACATACCAGCAACAGCATCCCTGCACAGGCCCAGCACAAGTCCCCCAGCCCTGCCCAGGACTGGTACAGGCCCCTTAGCCCTGCACAGGCCTGTCACAGGTCCCCCAGCCGTGCACAGGCCCAGCACAGGTCTGGCACAGGCCCCTTGGCTCTGCACCGTCCCCCCGGCCCTGCACAGGCCCAGCACAGGCCCCCCAGCCCTGCACAGGCCCCCGGCCTGGCCCAGGAACAAGCCAGGCTAACGGCAATGGTCCTGCACAGGAACCCAGCCAGACCCCGGCCCAACACAGGAACCAGCCAGGCTAAGGGCCCCAGCCAGGTTAAGTGCTCCAGCCAGGCACAGGCCCCACAGATTCTCACGTTTTCTGCTGCAGCTGCCGGGTTCCTGAGGGAGGGAGCGGGCCTTGTAATCCTGCTCCACTGCAACTTCCCGCTGAAGGACCCTGCCTCCTGTGACCCTCACTCCACCGCCCCCCAGGTAAGATACCATACTTATTCAGACTATAAGATGGAACCCCATCTTATAAAAAATATTTTTTTTCCTATTTTCCACTCCAAAATTTGGTCTGGTACGTCTTATAGTCCGAAAAATATGGTAATAACCAGTAAAGGCTAAGTATACAGCTGAGAGCTGATATTAATAGCCTGGGAAGCTCCATGGGTATTACTCTCTTCTCAGGCTATAAACATCTACCCACAGCTATCCGCATTTCCTTTTCCCATAAAATTATGGGGGGACCCAAGCCATTTTTTTAAGAAATTTATTAATTTAATGCTAAAATAAATGTACAGTAAACTACAAAACTACACAGTACTAAATATGCACTAAATATATATTTCATTGACATCTTTCTAACTATCTATTCTATGCATATATCTATTCTTCTCTCTATTCTATAATGTCGGTCTCGCTGTGATTTTACTGTACAAGGCTGATGAATTGTTGGGTTTTCAAGGAGACGGGTTCGTAAAAATCGGATGGCACTCACATAGTCCGAGTGCTGTGAGGTTTTTTCTCTCGTACCCATTGATTTGCATTGGCGAGTCTCGTCCGAGGTACGCGGCAATACGCAGCATGCTGCAATATTTTTCTCAGTCCAATTTCAGCTGAGAAAAAAATCGCAGATGAGATGTGCCTCATAGAATAACATTGGTCAGAGTGCAGTCTGATTTTTTATCGGATTGCACTCGTCCATTTTTCTCGCAAATTAGTATGAGCCCTAAACATGTTTATTTTACTGCACTTCTTGTGAGGTTTCGTTTGAGAGTAGTCTGAAACAGGACATCACAGGAGTCTGTGGCTGCACTCTTTTCCCTGCAGCATCGATTGCCCTCCTGGAACTGGATGTCATCAGGGGGTGGCGCTGCAGTTGCTTATTACAGTTTCTTGCATCGCTGCTCTGTGAAGATGTCTAGATCCATGGTGATAGAAGTTGCGGGAGAGATGAGCGCCGCATCTGCACTCTGCTTCTATCTCCACCTCCGCATTTTCTGCCTGTGAAGCAAGATGTCGTAAGGGGATGGAGAAAGAGGCAGTGTATGACACCAGCATGGCCCCACACCTTCTAGCACCACCCTCAAATGAATCGTCAACAGGAGCTATGCTGATGTCACTCACTGCTTCTATCTCAGCATACTTACAACATCTTGTTTGCCAATTAGAAAATGCAACGGTGGAGATAGAAGCTAGAGGAGATGTGAGCCCAGCGCCGGCACTCTGCTTCTATCACCATGGATCCATGACATCTTCAAAGGAAACTTTAGTAAGTAACTGCAGCGCTGCCCCCTTATAATGTCCTGTTCAAGTAGGGGAGATGGACGCTGCGGGAGTGAGTGTAGCCCCAGCCTCCTGTTATGTCCTTTCAAACGAAATGTCACAGGATGTGCATTCAAATAAACACATTTAAGGATTACCAGGATAGGGAGAAGTGTAGGATATTAGGGTATTGTGTAATAAAGCTAATTACAAAAGTGGTTAGGGTGTAAAGATAGATATTTAGAAATAACGTTTTTGGGCCTGGAACAACCCTTTAATCCTTTCTCCATCCTGTGGAGTGCAATCTCCTAACCATGAGGATCTTTATTTCTAAACTTGATGATACGCATTAGGTAGCTGTTTGCCAAACAATTGATTCTATGACAATTATGTCTCTTTATTTCCCCATATCATTCCTGTGTTCTCTATCATATCCCCTACAGAATAAAAGGATCAGGAGATTAAATTCCAACCGCTCAACAGATTATGGCCGCACATCTGGGGAAAATTCTGAGGATATATACAGCAGCCTCAGTGTATCCTATATGATGTATATTCAGCAGGCTCAATGTCTTCTATGTGACATATACATAACAGACATTGCACTGCTTGAGTTCTATAAATGTTATGTGAGCAGTAATGAATTTCCCACTTTGAAGAGACACACTGTGAGCCGTTCTGCGGAAAGCCATTCTTTACAAAACTAATCATCTAATAGAGTTGACTGCTCTCCAGAACAACGCAAACCTAGAAAAGCAGTTGCAAGTAGCAACATCATTAGTGATGAGCAAACATGCCCGCTACTGCTTGGTGCTTGCCCGAGCATCTCACTGCTAGAGATGCTCGGCACTTGCCGAGTATTTCCAGGGTTGCTTGGTGGGAGCTCGGGTCCCCTCCCTGCATGTTTGGCGCTCTTTAGAGTGCCAATGAACATGCAGGTATTGTCTTTCACACACTGTAATGCCGCAGCCATGTTGGTTGTAGCATTACAGTGATTGGCTGGCCGCACAGCGTCATCAGGTCTATATCAGACCTGGCACCGCCATGCTCGTCACAGTCTACTCCGGAATCAGGCAGTGTAGGGAGAGGTGCTGCTGAGCTAGGGAGTAGTGTTGAGCCACCCCCGTAGTGTTCGGGTTCGGTTCGGTTCGTTGAACACCGGGATGTTTGTGGAACTGTTCGTCGAACACCTTAGAACACCGTCGAACACTGTCGAACACCGTTAAAACCAATGGCAGGCAAACAAAAACACAAAGAAACACATAGAAAACACCATCAAAGGTGTCGAAAAGCTGACAAACTGCTCAGAAGACACTCTCTTTAAAAAAGCCGGCTGGCAATTCAGCAGCGGCATACACCGGTACCCGACAATTTAAAACCGAAAGAATAGAGTATCACACATAGATTAGATAGATAGAAACATGTCAGTCACATATATAAGAAGTACAGTGACAGTGTTGGTTACTGTACTTGTCATTTAGTGTTATAGGATTTATTAAAAAAAATATTAGTGTTTTCATGCACCGTCTCTTTAAAAAAGCCGGCCGGCAATTCAGCATCGGTACCCGACAATTTATAACAGAAAGAATAGAGCATCACACATAGATTAGATAGATAGAAACATGTAAGTCACATATATAATAAGTACAGTGACAGTGTTGATTACTGTACTTGTCATTTAGTGTTAAAATAAAGGATTTATTAAAAAAAAATTGGCGTGGGGTTCCCCGTAATTTTAGTCTCTAGCAGAGGTTAAGCAGACGGCTGGGGCAGATGTTTGAAGCCTGGGAAGGGGGTAATACCCACGGAGCTTCCCAGGCTACTAATATCAGCCCCCAGCTGAATACCTAGCCTTTACTAGCTATTAAAATGGGGGACCCCCAAAAAAATGACGTGGGGTCCCCCCTATTTTAATAGCTAGCAAAGGCTAGGCAGACAGCTGGGGGCTGATATTAATAGCCCAGGAAGGGTGCCATGAATATTGGCCCCCTCCCAGGCTAGAAACACCAGCCGTCAGCCACCCCAGAAATGGTGCATCCATAGGATGAGCCAATTCTGGCACTTAGCCTCGCTCTTCCCACTGCCCTGTAGCGGTGGCAGTGGGGTAATAGGGTTGGGGTTGATGTCAACATATAATGCCAGCTGACATCAAGCCCAGGTTAGTAATGGAGAGGCGTCTATAAGACACCCCCATTACTAACCCCATAGTCAAAGTTAAAAAAAAACACAAACACCCAGAATAAAGTCCTTTAATTGAAATAAACACACAATTCTTTATTGTTCTAAATTAAACCATACTTACCATCACGCCCATTCCAGCTGAAGCCAACGATCTCCTGCAATAAAAGTTAAATAATAAAGCAACATCATCCTTACCTTTCCATGGTTCCCACGACAGCTTCAGCTCCGCTACATTCACATGACAGGCTGGACCGCAGCAGAACGCTGCCATCCTGCTTGCCATGCCGCAAACACTGAGAAGCGCAGGCATGCTTGCGCTCCTCAGTGTCTGGCTGTGACAGCATCCAGATGAGCCGAGTTCATGTCCAATGAACTCAGCTCACCTCATGCACGTCACTGACAGCGTGGGAAAATTCTCCTGCGCATGCGGTGAGTGTAGGAGAATTTTCCCACGCTGTCAGTGACGTGCATGAGGTGAACTCATGTCCAATGAACTCAGCTCACCTCATGCACGTCATTGACAGCGTGGGAAAATTCTCAGCGCTCAGCGCTTGAGCAGGAGAATTCTCCCACGCTGGGATGGCATTGAGATGACAGGCTGGATCAAAGCTGAGCGCTGCCATCCAGCTGGTCATCCTTCAGAGACACTGCAGAGCGCAAGCAGAGCTTAGAGTGTCACAGAATGTCATCAGCAGGTTGCAACAGAGATACAGAAAGACTGGAAGATCACAGAAAGGCAGAGAAGTGGAAATCCTGATGACCGCTTCATTGTGAACAATGCCTTTGGAGCCGGATGATGAATGCCACACAACTCCAGGCACATTTAAGGGAGGTGAGAGGCACCCAAGTGTCAAGTCAGACCATTTGAAATTATTTACATGAGCGTGGTCTGTGTGCTAGATGACCTGCAATGGTAGGTGACCATCTTGCATGGGCCAGAGAGCTTCTACACTGGACGAGGCACCACTGGGCCTCAGCACTGTTCACTGATGAAAGTCAATTCACGCTGAGCAGAAATAATGGCCACCAATGATGTTGGAGATGTCAAGGAGAGCGCTATGCATCAGCCACTGTAGTCACCAGACGAGCCTTTGGTGGTGGTGGTGTTAAAGTGTGAGCAGGTTTGTGTAGTCAATACAGAACTGCCCAACACTTAGTGACAAGCCTCTAGTACTTGAATAACATCATTAATTCAGTCATTGTGCCTCTCCACGAACAACACAGGCCTAATTTCATCTTTATGGATGACAATGCTCCAGCTCATGGAGATTGCATCATTAGGGAATGGCTGTTGGAGACTGGGGAAGCTCAAATGGAGTGGCCTGCACTTTTTCCAAATCTGAATACCATAGAAAACCTATTGGCTCAGCTAAGTCGCCGTTTAGAGGCTCATAACTCTGTACCCCAGAATCTCAATGACCTGAGACTGCCCTTCAAGATGACTGGGATGCCATGCCTCAGCAGACAATACATCCACTTGTGAACCTCATGAGATGTCGTTGTCAAGCTGTAATTGGTGTTCAAGGCAACATGACAAGTTATACCCACCACTGTTGTTGGCTTTTGTATCAATAAAATGTTTGAGATGACAAAATCACCATTGCTTGCTTCTACTTAAATTCCCTACTTTCATAATAAAATATCACTCTAGCTTGAACTTTTTAAGTTTTTAATATATTTTGCCCAAAAAACAAATATCCCTAACTTTTTGTGAGTAGTGTATCTATATCTAATATGTTTTGTTGCCTTAAAGCTGAATTCTCAGGTAGTCTTCTGAGTAGTTCAGAGCTATACAGTCTCCTTACAGTGTTTTTACTTCCTGGTTTCTGACAGGGTGGGCCCTCCTCCTTGAGGGACAGTTCTGGTAAATTTTAGTAGAACTGTAGTATTAGTAGAACTATATAGCTCAGCTCAAGTTCTGCTATAACGTAGCTACATAACATCAGCTATCAGTGGTTTGTTCTTAGTGAACACTGCTATTGTGGCGCCCCTGAGGGTTCAGTTGCCACAGAGGTACTGCATGTCACCCAGAGGTGTGGCATCTCCTTCTCTCAGGTAAGGATAGAGTACTGCCCGGGACCCTAACACCTGCACTCAACGCTACACTGCTCCAGACCGGCTGAAAGGGCAATATGCACTGTTTTCTGCTGCCCCGTCCCTGGCTGGAGTGGGTGGGTGGCACCCTGCTGTTCACAGGTACCACAGGCCCCAAAAGGGTGCATGGACGGACTTCTCCACAAGAGGCCCTCATTACATACAAACACCTCCACCCTTCCACCTCATACCACCAGAGGGAGCCCTTTAGGGATATATATATGGAGGGTAGAGCCAGGTTGTTCAGTCAGTCAGACAGAGTCAGAGAGTCTGAGAGCGTGATGACGCTGAAAGCAGCGAAGATGCAGCACGTCTGCTGCTGTATTGAGGGTCCCGAGTGTGGCCAATGGCAAAGAGGAGAGGAGAGAGGAGTTGAGGGGGCAGAGGAGCATCATAGGCTCATCCCCGAGTATACAAACCGGACACCGGGTCCGCGCCTACAGGGTCCCTTTATACACAGTAGGGATCACCGGCATACCAGGAGGACTACAAGTCCCTGGCCGACCTGAAGCTAAACCAATTACAGGACCAGGAACCATAACGGCCCCGGTGCCCAGGGATAGTGGTTGCCAGCGGAAGGTCCTACTACCAAGCGACAGGTGAAGGAGCAGCACGACACATAAGCTAGGCCCTGTTGCAGGCTGTCCAGGAGCTTAGAGAGAGGGAAACATGGACCAGGAGGCCCTATACCCGCTCACTGGGGAGAAGTCCTGAAGTGCATCCTTCCTACCAAGTACCCTGGACCCGTACCTGACATCCGCACCAGTAAAGGTATTGAAGCAAAACCCCTGTCTCTGTCAGTTACTCCTGCAGCACCATCCCGACTGCACTACAAGCCCCAGCTGCCTATCAACTGCCACAGAGATCTGCAGCAGCGCTGATACAAATTACCAGAAACCACAGGTGGCGTCACGATCAAACTACAAATCCCATATAAACTATCCCATTTTTTTGTTGACCGACCTGAGCCACGGACCGTGCCAGCCACTGTGACATATCCCCCCCCCCCAGCATCCATAGGCCTGGACACCGAGTATCCCACTGCCCTGGGGGCGTGTCAACTCTGGCGTCACAAACAGGATTTCGTGCCTGTTGCCACTTGGTACTGTGTGCCGTATTTGAACTGTGTTTAAACTGTGGTGAACATCGCCGCCATTACCGCGTTGCCGAGCAGGAAGAAGAGGGGCGTAACCACGGGAATCGGAGAGGCATGACTGCTAGAAGCGCGCGAAGCTCAAGCCCCGCCTCGCGCTCTGACGCAGCACCTGGAAGCGTCAGGTCCTGGAAGGAGACTGTAGTCAGCGGAGCTGCAGCCTACCCAATTAAAGAAACAGGAGGTAGGCTACGGTTCACTAGGGGGGCGCAACTCCGTTAATACCCATGGCCCTGCCATATATCCCTGGAGCAAAATGGCTTCCCCAGTATGATGGAAAACCAGACACCCTGTCTGGATTCAAGAGAAAGATATGTGGTGTATTGGACATGTATTCAATGACTGGTAAGCAGAGAGACGCTGTTGTGCTGGGACAATTGACTGGTGCCGCAGAGCGGGAAGTTGAAACCTGGCCAGCCGCAGACCAGGAATCAGTACCTATTATATTTAAGAGACTGCAAACTGTCTTTGAAAACCGAACTGAGACAGATCTCCGGATGAGGTTCTACCGCTGTGCCCAGAAACATGAGGACAGTATCCAGGACTATGCCTGGCGTCTACAAGAGGCCCTGCGGGCCCTGGGCCGGTTAGTCCAGCCAGCATACAAGATGAGAATAAAATGCAGAAAGAACAATTCATCCGGGGGTTGAGGTCCCAGGAGGAGAGCAGAACCGTACAGTGGTGGGCCTTAGATCATCCAAATGCCACCTTTGACACCCTGAAGGACATGGCTATTAAGGGCCTTCAGCCCCTGGAAACATCAGGGACTGCTATCCAGCGTTACCAGGGTGGGGCCAACCCAGTGCCCGCAGCACCCACTGCTCCTTCATTAACGGCTGAAACAAAGATGCAAACAGTGCCCCCTAGCGAGCTGGACAGCCTGCACTCTGAAGTGCATCAGCTAAGTAAAACCCTGGCCACTGTCCTGAGCACCCTGCAGCTACAGACGGAGCCCAAGCCGGAAGGAAGGATCCTACTCGCCGACAGTCCTGAGGATGTCCCCTGGATGAGGAGAAGAAGGAAGACAATGCCACCCCGTAGGAGGACAGCGCCACCCCGTGGGAGGACCAACGACCAACATCGCCCTCCAGGAGATTTCATCTGCTACTGTTGCCACAAGGCAGGCCCACCGCGCGGAACTGTCCTTTAAACGGGCAAAACCTGGGGCCGAGGGCTGACACCCAGGAGTAATTCAACCAGGCCCATCAAGCTAGTACGACCACTTCATAGGAGAAAGGCCTTTCCTGTCCATCGTGCTGGACGGCATAGCGACACCTGCGTTACTGGACACCGGCTCACACGAAACCATCATACCTGATGTCCTCTACAAAAGGTACTGGTCCATAGATGAACTCCACCTGCCAGCCCCGAACCTCTCTGTGTATGCCTCTAATGGCCTTCCTCTTAACCTAGTAGGGGTTAAGGATGTGACAGTGAAGGTGGGGAAAGCGGAACTAAAGGACCAAGGGCTGATTGTAGTGGAGTCAAAAACTGGTGATACCAATCCGTATATGATAATTGGTACAAATGTTGTTGGTAACTGTTTGGGAGAAGTGTTGTTTTTACTCAACAGATTGCTGACACTGCCAAACCAGGGCAGAGGAAGGTGCTCCAGAGAGAGATTCAAGCCCTCCTGTACCAGCAACAGGTAAAACTAACAGGTGGAGAGATTGGTAATGTACGGGTGACTGACTCGATACCCATTGTGATTCCCCCAATGATTGAGATGCTGCTTTGGTGTAGGGCAGCAATAGGTCTCAAGGGACAGAACTACCAGGCGGTAGTGGAGCCCATTAGCTCAGAGCACAGAGCTACACTCTTAACTGCTAGAGGGGTAGTTGATGTACGCAATGGGAGGGTACCCATACGTCTCCTAAATTGTGGGGAGGAGGAAGTTAAGTTGCCAAGATACGCCACTGTTGCCAGATTGTATACTGTGAATGATGATGCCACACACACAGTGGAATCCTTGACCCCACCAGATACAGTGGAGGACAATGACTCCGAAACTCAGCTGGAGGATTGGTGTCAACAGCTCCATGTTGGGACTGACGCCACTCCTGTCCATCAAAAACACGGTGTTTACAGAGTGGTTCAGGAATATGAACAAGTGTTTAGTAAACGCCCACTTGATTTTGGAAGGGTTAAAGGGGTACAACACCACATACCCACCAGTAACCATCCATCCATTAAAGAGTGTTACAGACCCATACCACCAGCACATTACCAAAAATCCAAGGAAATGTTGCATGACATGAAAAAGGCAGGGGTAATAAGGGATAGCTGTAGCCTCTGGGCAGCTCCCCTGGTCCTGGTCAGGAAAAAGGACGGTAGCATGAGGATGTGTGCAGATTATAGACAAATTAATTGAATAACACATAAAGATGCATACCCTTTGCCCCATATAGAGGAATCCCTGGCTGCATTAAAATCTGCCAATTATTTCTCTACATTGGATCTCACTAGTGGGTACTGGCAAGTCTCTGTTGCTGAGGAAGACCGGGAGAAGACAGTCTTCACCACCCCGATGGGACTATGCGAATTCAACAGCATGCTGTTTGGACTCTGCAATGCACCCGGAACGTTCCAGAGGTTGATGGAGTGTTGCTTGGGACACCGGAACTTTGAGACAGTGCTGCTGTACCTGGATGACGTTATCGTGTACTTGAGGACATATGAAGACCATCTGAAGCACCTGGGGGAGGTATTTAAAGCATTGTCCCGGTATGGGATGAAACTAAAACCTTCTAAATGCCACTTGCTCAAGCAGAAGGTTCAGTAACTGAGACACGTAGTCAGCTCAGAGGGAGCAGCACCAGACCCGGAGAGGGTCACTGCCATCCAGAAGTGGCCTGAACCGAGAAGCATCAAAGAGGTACGGCAATTCCTGGGACTGGTCGGGTACTACAGGAGGTTCATAAAGGACTATACCAAATAGGTAGCACCTCTACAAGACCTCCTGGTAGGACAGTCCAAAAGAGGAAAGAGTCCCCCATTCCAGTGGGGCAAAGAGCAGGCTGAATCCTTTGCAGTAATGAAGGAAGTCCTAACTGGTGAAGAGATCCTGGCTAACCCTGACTACAGCCAGCCTTTTCTGCTGTACACCGACGCCAGCAATGAGGGACTGGGAGCTGTGTTGTCCCAGAAGCAAAATGGCAGAGAAAAGGTAATTGCTTATGCCAGTAGGAAGCTTTGCCCTACTGAGAGGAACCCGGAGAATTACAGTTCCTTCAAGCTGGAGTTCCTGGCCTTGGTCTGTGCTATCACTGAAAGGTTCAAGCATTACGTAGCATCAACTAAATTCACAGCCTTTACTGACAATAATCCCTTGACAGACCTGGAGACAGCCAGGTTGGGAGCCATGGAACAGCGTTGGGTGGCCAGACTGTCAAATTATCAGTTCACCATCAAGTATCGGGCAGGTCACAAGAACACCAATGACGATGCCCTGTCAAGGATGCCCCACCAGTCAGAGACTGAGGATGAAGAGGATGATTTAGAAGAAGTTGAATTACCTGCTTTCCACTGAAGCCGAGTGGTCCACGAGCAACACGCCACCAGAGGACGTCATGGAGGGACGCTGAACCCTCTACCTCATCACAGCTGGAAGGAGACCCAGGACAGTGACCCAGTTATAAGCCTCATCAAAAGACTGATAACCCAAGAAGGTTCTCACCTGGAGAAGGGTGCTCCCCCACAAGCTAAACACCTGTGGAATGAGAGAAGCCTGCTGTTCATCTACAGAGAGAAGCTGTGCAGGAGGTATGTCAACCCCAAGACTCATGAAATGGTGTGGCAGATTGTTGTACCCAGGACGGATATCCAGATGGTGTTAGAGGCCTACCACGATCAAGCCGGTCACTTTGGCTGGAAGAAGCTGGAAACCCTGCTGAAGGATCGGTTCTATTGGGTTGGAATGTGGAGTTCCATAGAGAGGTGGTGCCGGAATTGTGGGCCCTGTAGCCTCAGAAGGAAAGACTACAGCAGCCAGAAAGCACCCTTGCAGTCCATCAAAACAACCCAGCCCCTGTAGATTGTCGCTCTGGATCATGTTAAGCTGTCACCCAGCAGGTCAGGCTATTCCTATGCACTGACCATGGTGGATCATTATTCCCGGTTCCTGGTGGTAGCCCCTGTTAAGGATCTGATGGCAGAAACTGCAGCAAGAATGTTCCAAGCATACTTCTGCAGGCCCCATGGATACCCGGACAAAGTGCTGAAGGATCAAGGCCCTGCCTTTGAAGCCGAGCTGTTTAAAGAATTCTGTCATCTGTATGGGAGCAAGAAGATCCGGACTACGCTGTATCACTCTCAGACCAATGGTTTGTATGAGAAAATGAACATCGTCATAGACTTGATGAAAACCTTACCCTTGGAAGAAAGGAACCAGTGGCCAGACAAACTACCTGACCTGGTAGATCTGTACAATCACATACCTGTGAGTTCTACTAATTGTACCCCAGCGTACCTCATGAGAGCAAGACCCGGAAAGTTGCCCATGGATCTGGAACTCGGAGTGGTAGAACCTGAAGCAGATATGTTCACTGAAGACTGGGACACAAGTCAGTAAGAGCAGTACAGGAGAGTACAGGCCTGTGTCAAAGACAGTCTAAACAAGGTGAGGGAAAAACAGGAAGACCAGTACAATAAACACGCACCAGCAGAACCCTTGGCACCTGGAGAGATAGTGCTGAAGCGGAAAAGAAGAGGTCACAAGCTCGATGACCAGTGGGAAAGAGAGCCCTACACTGTGCTAAACTCCAGATTTGACAACAGTAAAACCTGCCTTATTAGTAAGGATGGAGGTAAAACGACCGCAACAGACTCAAGAGACCATCTGAAAGTGTGCCCAGGTCTACTGAAGACAATGGAGGAAGAAGTACCTCCTATAGCACCGGAAGAGCCCAAGGAAGAAGTGCTCCACACAGTTCTAGGAGATTTCCCTGTGGACTGGCCTCAACTTGATGGAGCAGTTATAATACCGGTGATACACTTCTATCAACCACAAGAAGAACCTGTGAGCGCCCTAGAAGAGCCTGCTCAGGAACAGGAAGAGTCCCCAGTAAGAAGAGAAGCACCAGTTGAGGCAGAGCCTGAAGGCCCAGTGGACAGTGCACTTGCCAGTCCCATAGAAAGATTAAGGCAGTTTTACAATCTACCAGCACGTACACCTGCTAGATTAACAGAGAGTGCATGCACAGACACTAGTAACACCCCAGTGCTACGAAGGTCCACACGCAGCACACAAGGACAAATCCCTGCCAAGTTTAGGGAATAAGCACAAAGTACCTACATTATAAATAGTTACCCAGTGGGGTATTGTCTATTGTTTATTGTGTAAACTGAAAATATATGTGCATTTAGTTACCCGTCAGGGTGCAGAGACTTGTAGACTGAGGACAGCGAGCAGCCAAAAACTTTATTTGTAAATAGTTGCATTCATCAAAAATGCCCCCTTGTTTGACCACTGAATAAAAACCCGTTTGGCATGGCCGAAGACGTGGTCCAGCACCTGGATCACTTATGCCCTGTAGCCACGCCCAGGGCCTACGTTGAGGGTTTTCAGGCGGGTCCCTCATGTTACTCATTTTACACTTTCTTCGGTGAAATGGACACCTGGTTACGGGACTTACTGTAACTTAATTATTGTTATTATTATTATTGTAATTGTTGTAACCTGTTACAAAATGCTTCAGTCCAGGAGTACTGAATTTAACTAGGGGGGAATGTGGCACCCTGCTGTTCACAGGTACCACAGGACCCAAAAGGGTGCATATACAGACTTCTCCACAAGAGGCCCTCATTACATACAAACACCTCCACCCTTCCACCTCATACCACCAGAGGGAGCCTGTTAGGGATATATATATATGGAGGGTGGAGCCAGGTTGTTCAGTCAGTCAGACAGAGTCAGAGAGTCAGAGAGTCTGAGAGTGTGCTGATGCTGAGAGCAGCAAAGACACAGCACGTCTGCTGCTGTATTGAGGGCCCCGAGTGTAGCCGAAGACAAAGAGGAGAGGAGAGAGGAGTTGAGGGGGCAGAGGAGCATCATAGGCTCACCCCCGAGTATACAAACCGGACACCGGGTCCGCGCCTACAGGGTCCCTTTACACCCTTCCTACCGAGTGCCCTGGACCATACCTGACATTCGCACCAGTAAAGGTATTAAAGCGAAACCCCTGTCTCTGTCAGTTACTCCTGCTGCGCCATCCCGACTGCACTACAAGCCCCAGAATCACCACCCACCTTCAAACTCTACACTGCCCTGAGGCCCGCTCTACCTGTGGGGAGCTGTTCCATCCTAGCTGCCTATCAACTGCCTCAGAGATCTGCAGCAGCGCTGGTACAAATTACCAGAAACCACAGGTGGCGTCACGATCAAACTACAAATCCCATATATACTATCCCTTTTTTTTGTTGACCGCCCTGGGCCGCGGACTGGGCCAGCCACTGTGACATATCCTCCCCCAGCATCCATAGGCCCAGACACCAAGTACCCCACTGCCCTGGGGGCGCATCATCTCGAACCAAAGTGAGGCGGAACCAAGAAGTGGGTGTGGGTAGAGGACGCAGAACAGAGGAGCACTTGTAGATATAGATATATATAGGGGAGCCATCTTAGTGAGGGAGTAGAAAGTTAGAGGAGGAGAAGTGAAAGGAGCACGGGCTCTGCAGGAGCTCTGCTCGGGAGGCAGGCTTGGTCTGTCATGCCCAAGACTGAGAGAGGAGTGGGAGCTAGGGAGGAAGGCTACAGTAACAGAAGGAATCCCAGGAGGTACGGTGAGTGCAGGACGGCACCCGTACGCCCGAATCTGCCAGGCGTCAGAGGGATCAGGCCGCAAGAAGGGAACCGGTCCCTGGACTAGCCGAGTTACTTCAAGTCTCGGCTGGAAAACCGGAGGCTTCCGCACTTTCAGGGTGCAGTTGCCACATTCGTACCTAAGCCACCGAAAAGGGCACCAAGCCAGGTCCGGGAACTTCACGTTGCCCAGAGGGATCTCAAGGTACCCGATCGGGACTTTGTGTGGCGAGGCACAGAGCAGGAGGGAGAGACCCAGCGCGGGAAGTCGGCTAAGAAAGGAACATACAAAGAGGGGTCCCGTTAAGTGCTCTTGAGATACTTGAGAGAGTGCTGAACCCCTTCCTAGTAAACGCAGCTCAACGTGGGAGACTGTCACCTGTATGGTGCTACCTGAACCTAAATAACTGAGAGTAAACTCGGATGACTGCAACCCACTGTTTCTGTCGGTAATTTCTACCATGTTATCGCTCCTGCACTACAATGCCCAGCATCACCATCTGCGCCTACACTGCCCTGGAGCTGTGCTCTGCCTGTGGAGAGCCGCACCAACCCAGCTGCCCTAACATCTGCTCCAGAGGTCTGCAGCAGCGCCGGTACCCATTACCGGGAACCACAGGTGGCGTCACGAGACAAAACTGTTATTAACAAAAAACCCTTTTTAAAGAGTGACCCCAGAGTACGGGCCTGGGAGCCGACTGCCGTGACCTCCCAAGAAGGTAAAGGCCTGAGTACCGAGTCCCCCATATCCCCCTGGGCGAGTCACTATCACTATACTTACATATAGAAATAACAGGGTATTTGAATAAATGCACCGCTCGGGACTGTGAGAGCCATGATTAGGAAAGCTGCTGTGGAAAAAAGCAAATGCTGCTATGCAGTAGCTTGGTGATTTTGCAAGATTTAGAACAGGGGTTGAGATGAAAGGGGGGAATGAGGTAAGCAGATACGTAACTGCTGTATAGATATCAATGAGCTGGAGAGAGGTAGTTGGTAGTTAGGAGTTAATGTCTGTCCTATAATGTAACTACTGCACTCTCTAGGCTAGGTTCTGGGCAGGCACTAGTGGCCAAGCTCCATGGAAACCAGCTCTACACTTTGTTTGATGAATGCTGTCATTGCATATTGATAGCAGATAGAAAAGCAAGTCAATTGCAAACTTGCTTATATTCATGCTGTCTAACTAATTAGAGCAATATAATAACTAGAGAATACCCCTTTGACCAAATATAGTGTGGTGTGATTGGTTGTGGAAAGTTTAGTTAGAATGGCCAGCATATATTTTTATACATTCATAATACTCAGTGATCATTTTACCCCAACTAGGACATTACTAACGGCTATAGACCTGTGTAGATTGCCCCAGTATAACATTATGCTGCTGAAGATTGACTGGCTTACTACTCTCAAAAAAAATGGAAAAGTGCATAAAGGCACAAATCTCAATGAAATTATAGATCATCGCTCTAACCACTGAGAGTTATCTACCGATAGGTATTTTTAGAGAAAATTAATTTAATTACCGTATATATAAATTCATAAATTTAGAAATAGATGCTCCTTTTATCTAGGTGGGAATTCTTGTTGTATAATAAAATGTCTGCATCCTCCTAGACAACATCAGACACACCAGCTTTACTGCTTTTACAAAGACTAATGATGAGCAAGCGTGCTCGCCACTGCTCGATACTCGACCAAGCATCGGGGTGTTTGGACATGTTCGTTACTCAATCGAGTATTGTGCGAGTGATCGAGTGCCATGCTCAAGTACCTGCCCCGCATGTTTGGCACCTGTTAGACAGCCAATAAACATGCAGGAATTTCCTAACATATATGGTAATGCCGTAGCCATGCTAACCACAGGTATTACTGTGATTGACCAGCCGCATCACGTCATGAGGTTTATATAAGACCCGGTCTCAAAAGGAAAAAGTTGGGCACCACCTAGAAAAATCGGAGGTCAACCCAGTGCATATAAACAAATGACTAAAAATTACAAAGAGAAGGTATGCAAAAAATGGGGATCTCACGATAAATACCAAATATAAATCTTTAATGACATAACAATAAATACAGACAACAAGAACAATAAAAACAATTAAAAACATAAACAAAGCCTGGCCAACAATAAGGCTCGGGTTCTACCCATGGCAATCACCAGGTGAGGAAAACAGAATTAGAGTTGAGCCACCCCCGTAGTGTTCGGGTTCGGTTCGGTTCGTCGAACACCGGTGTGTTCACCGAACTGTTCGTTGAACTGTTCGTCGAACACCGTTAAAGCCAATGGCAGGCAAACAAAAACACATAAAAACACATAGAAAACACCTTCAAAGGTGTCCAAAAGCTGACAAACTGCTCAGAAGACACAACTAGCACATGGAAAAGTGACAAGTACATATAGTCATGCGAAAAGTAAAGAGGTGGAGAAGTAAAAGGAGGGGGAGACACAGATATAGGCATGTCATGCCCTTCTAAAATCAAGAAAGGCTGGGGTAAAAATCTAAAATCAGCCTACCAACACCCAGACGTCGTGACAAGAAAATTAAAAAAAGAAATATCTTTAGGTAGAATGGCGGTTCCATTCAGAACACTTTCCTTAAAAGATGTAGTGGTATCCCCATTGTGAGTTGTGCCAAAAACGGAACCCAATACATTCGGACTAATCCACCATTTGTCATATCCAAGGGGCAGGTCAGTAAACGGCAACATCAACGCGGAACTAAGTGCAATAGTATATACTTTACATCCTTTGACAAGGCAATCAGGCGGATCAAGAAGTTGGGAAGTGTCACCCTAATGGCCAAAACAGACATTGATGCGGCGTTCCGGTTACTTACTACCTGTGCCTCCGAATAGTGTCCACCTATTGGGCTGCTTCTGGGAAGGAGCATACTATATAGATCGCTGTTTGCCCATGGGGTGGTCCAGATCCTGCTCACTATTTGAGGCGTTTAGTTGCTTCCTCGAATGGGTGGTAATGGACGTTTCTAAGGGGGCACATATTATCCATTACCTCGACAACTTCTTATGCCTGGGCCCAAAAGATTCATCACAGTGTGAATACACGCGGTAGTCCACCTGTGAGAAGGAGAGAGCTGGAGGGAGAGCGGACACCACAGAGCCGAGGTGTTAGATGGAGAACGGAAGAAGGAAAGAGGGCGAGGGAGGTAAGGGAGTACAGTGGAAGGCCGACCTGAGCTCCCCCACGTTCCTGCTGGGTGGGGAATAGCCCTGGAAAGAAAAGCTGCTTGCGCATCCCTTTGAGGTTACGGGTGCGAGCGGGCAGAGGGACTACGCTGGAGTGCGAAGCCGACATGGCCAGTCCGTTCCTGCCCATGCGACCTCCGTGTCATGGGGTTTGTGCCAGAGACACGGTGGACCCTGACGGCCAGCCCCCCTCTTCCAATACTGGTGCCTGTCCGCTGGTGGGTCGAGCCCCCCCGCGGTGGAGGCAGGTCTAAACTCTGTAATTTAAATTGGCTCTGTAATTTGAATGAGTACACTTTAAATTCTTTTACAATGATCTATTGGAGGGCAAGTCTGATGCCAGCAGCCGCGGTAATTCCAGCTCCAGTAGCGTCCACTAAAACTGCTGCAGTTGAAAAGCTTTTATAAGGATCGAGCTTGGCGGTCCAATGCAAGGCGTGCTCCCGCTAGTCCCAGCCCCTTTGCCTTGGGGCATCTCCCCGATGCTCTTCACTGAGTGACCCGGGGGCCCGAAGCATTTCCTTTGAAAAAATTAAGCGTCCAAACCACAGGTGGTGTAGCTTGTTTAACAGCTGGGATACTCCGCTGACTAGCAGACACTGCTACTAGGCCCAAAGTATTGCCTGGGCTAGATGCAGTTAAAAGTTTGTAATTAGATCTACAGGCAGTGACTACTCCGCTGACTAGCAGACACTGAAGCTTTGGAGTAGACCTCTGATTCCCAGGCTATAGTATGAGTAAACAGCTCTTCAGACTCAACCATCTGTGTTACCCCAAGCCATAGTGTATATAGTTTCTTATGGTTAAAAGGGGGGGGGGAGCGACCCAACCCACCTGGAATTGACGATGCCAACGTCACATAAAACACAGCAAGGGGACTCCAAAAAGAGTCTCCATTTTTTCCAAAAATTGTGGCACAGACACCACTTAAGTGGCATCAATTGCCCCAGACTTGCTTAAAACGGTTGGTGAGGTGATTTTACCAAATCCTCAAGCTTTTAGTCTCCCCAGGATGACACAGGTGGGGATCCATGATTTGTTCATCTTTATGAACGTGAGTCTGTCTACATTCTCAGTGGACAGCCGCGTGTGCTTATCTGTCAGCACACCACCAGCAGCGCTGAACACACGTTCAGAGAGAACGCTGGCCGCAGGGCATGACAAGTTCTCCCAGGCGTGAGTGGCGAGTTCCGGCCATTTTCCCAGATTAGAAGCCCAAAATGAGCAAGGGTCCAGTGACACAGTCATGGCTTTGATGCTTTGATGTTCACTTGGAGATACTCCTGTACCATTCTCTCTAGGCGTTGACTATGTGTCAGACTTCTTGTCTCCTGTGGCTTTGCAAAGGATGGTCTAAAAAAGTGGTGAAACAATTCCACAAAATTGCTGTTACCAGCAGATACTGTGTTACTGTTACGGTTTGAGTGATGAAGACTTGACAGTCCCATGGTTGGCAAGTTAGAACTGTGAGATTCACTACATGCACCACTGGTGTTTTGTGGAAAAGCACATGTAAGATTCTGCAATAGCCTCTGCTGATACTCCTGCATGCGTGAATCCCTTTCTATGGCAGGAATTATTTTGGCAAATTTACTTTTGTACCGGGGATCTAAGAGTGTGGCAACCCAGTAGTCGGGATTACTTCGAATTCTGACAATCCGAGGGTCATGTTGCAGGTAGTGCAGCAAGAAGGCACTCATGTGTCTTACGCATCCAGGAGCACCAAGTCCCTGTTGTGTTGGTAGCGAGGTAAGAATCATGCTTCCTTCCTCTGACCTCTCCCCCCAACCTCGCACAACAGAAATGTGATCTAGGTCTCCCTCATCTGATGAGTCTTCCATGCCCATCGCCAATTCATCCTCCACTTCTTCCTCGGCTCCTGCACCTTTCTCAACAGTTTGGCTGCTACCATGCGCCCTGGTTAATCCCTCCCATGCCTGCCGCCTTGGTGCTGCCGACCGTCTGGACCTTGGAGATGTTATCCCTTCTGCATACGACTCCTCCTCTACTCCCTCCACCTCCTCTTGTCCCACCACCTGACTCCAAATTCTGTTTAACGTGTGCTCCAGCATGTAAATCACTGGAATAGTCATGCAGATAATGGCATCGTCAGCACTAAACATCTTCGTCGCCATTTCAAAACTGTGCAGAAGGGTGCATAGGTCCCTGATCTGAGACCACTCCTGCAGCATGATTTGTCCCACCTCTGGATCTCGTTGGCCCAGGCTATACATCAGAACGCATTGCACCAGGGCTTGTCGGTGCTGCCACAGTCGCTGAAACATGTGCAGAGTTGAATTCCACCGTGTCAGCACATCGCATTTCAGCCGGTGAACTGGCAGGCACAACGAATTCTGTAGAGATGTAAGTCGTTGAGCTGCGGGATGCGAACGGCGGAAGTGAGCACACAGCGACTGTGCCCTCTGCAGAAGGCCATCTAGTCTGGGATTGTGGGCTAAAAATTGCTGGACAACCAGGTTCAACACGTGAGCCATACAAGGCATGTGTGTGACCTTACCCCGGCGAAGGGCCGCACCCAGGTTTGCAGCATTGTCACACACGGCCTTCCCTGGTTGCAGGTCCAGTGGAGACAACCATTCATGAAACTGGGTCTCCAGAGCTGACCACAACTCCTCAGCTGTGTGACTCACATTTCCCAGACATTTCAAAGTAAACAACGCCTGATGCCGTTGAGCCCTGCTGCCAGAATAGTAAGGAGGTGTGCAGGATTCCTTCTGCGCAGTTAGAAAGCGGGTGGCATTACCAGACAGGCTTTGGGTGCAGGTGGGGGACCGAGAGGAGGTTGAGGAGGCAGAAGCAGTGGAGGAACTTCTAGATAAAGAGGACTGACGCACAACTCGTGGGGACCGCAAGACTTGGACAGCATCCCCTTGTCCTGCTGTCACCATTGTTACCCAGTGCCCAGTCAGCGACATGTAACGCCCCTGTCCATGCCTACTTGTCTAAGTGTCTGTGGTAAAATGCACCCTGTCACACACAGAGTTTCTCAAAGAAGCGGTGATGTTGTGTGCGACATGCTGGTGGAGCACAGGCACACCTTTCTTTGAGAAGTAGTGCCGACTGGGCATCTGGTACTGGGGCACTGTGACGGACATAAGGTCTCGAAAATCCTCTGTGTCCACCAGGCGGAAAGGTAGCATTTCTGTAGTCAACGGCTTGAAGATGGTGAAATTCAACCTCTTAGCTTTGTCATGGCTAGGAGGAAATGGTCTTTTACTTGTCCACATCTGAGGGACCGAGGGCTGGCTGTTGTGCTTAGACGGGGTTGAGTATGGTGTCCCCGGCAAACTGCCAGTCTGTGAGGAAGATGCAGGCGGAAAAGTTAGGTTGCCTTCATCCAAAGGTGGTGCTCTCGATGTCGGAGAGCACTCAACACCAGCTGGTGTTTCCACTTCCAAATGAAATGATGACCTGCCAATCACGCTGGCTGTTGCGGGTAAAGAGGTGGCAGGTCTGCATCCAAAAACATGTGTGACTGCTGTCCCCCCAGTCACAGAGGATGAAGAGGCCGTGGATGCACAAGATGGGGCAGACGGTGGTTGGCCCGGCCCGCTAGGCCGCATTGTAGCACAGTGAGCTTCCCACTGCAACTTATGCTTCATATCCATGTGACGGTTCATGCATAAAGTACTCAAACTATGGATTTTTTGGCCTCTACTTAACTTTTGGTAACAAATATTACAGATAACACGAGTTGGGTCATCCTTATCGATCTGAAAAAATGCCCAGGCTATGCAAGGCTTAGAGCCCATGCGACCTGAAGAGCCACCACGACTTGTGGTCTGAGGCAGAGTTGTGGTTGAGGATGCAGTTGTTGACGTGCTTCCAGAACTCCGTCTCTGTGCAGTAAGGCGCAACCTAACGTCATCGTTAATAGCATCCTCCTCCACCTCCTCTGCTGACCTCATCGACTGGCTGACTGTGGGTTGACAGTAAGTGGGATCTCCAACCTCATCATCATCACCCTGTGTGTTCTCACACCCACAGTCCTCAGAGCCAACCTCTTCCTGCCCTGACCAAAAAGTCAAGTTGTCGCTCCAATCAGGTATTTGAGTCACATCATCGTCTTCATCATTGTCTCCACCAACAGGAGTTACAGTTTAGGAACGAGGGTCTACATTATGCTCAGATGGATCCTGGATCCGACTCATAAAGATTCTGGGCATCAGTGCAGATCATTTCCTCATCTGGATTAACAGAAGCTCTGGAGCAGACCTCCATTTCCCAGGCTATAGTATGAGTAAACAGCTGTGCAGACTCAACCATCTGTGTTACCACATACTCAGACGGGCAGCTGGAGACTTGGAAGCTGTGAGAAGCAAGTGCGATTGGGGTGACACCTCTGAGGACTGGAGTATTTGTGATGTTGAAGTTGAGGTGGAGGAGAGCCCACTTGAAGGAGCACTTGATATCCGTTGAAGCACCTGCTGTTTTTGTGCCTCATCTGTAATTTGTAGCAATGGGCGTGTCCGTAAGAAAGGGATCGTATGACATTATCCACGAAAAGAAGTAGACATCTTAGTTTGGCTGGAAGATGGTCTTTCTTCTGCAGATGTTACTGTTGCTTTAACACCTACCCCACAGACACAACCTTTTTTTCCTTTTCCAGCACGCCTATTCCCCTTTCCATCAGCAGCAGGCCTTTTGCCACTCATTTTGGTGGTTAACTAATTGACAACTCTGTAGTTGTTTGCACAAAAAACAATGGATGGAAACTAGAGATGAGCGTTGTTCTACTCGAACTGTTCGCCAATCTCAAATTCGAGCTGTTTTGGGCGGTGTTCGAGCCGTTCGGCGAACACGAACAATTTGAGAAAAATTCGGCTGTTCGAGGTTATGTTCGATAACTGTTCGTGCACCAAAATCATAACTGGATTTTTTCTCAGTAATGATGAAAATTAATGTTAATACGCAGTTTGAGTGTACAGCGGGGTGGGGGGAGGGGCAGGGGATGGATCTCTGCAGGAACAATGAAGATCTCCATTTTTTTTTCTCTTTCCCGCATTTGCAGTGGGGAGGTGCAATCTGTCAGCCTATCAGCAGCGCACACATGGAGCGAAGTGCTTTTTTTCACACAAGCAAGGGCATGTGTCATTGGCAGTGTATGTCACATGTCCTTGCCCTATAAGACCAAGCCATTTTCCCCGTCGCCACCATTTTCTCACTGCTGCAGCTGCGTGTTAGACGGCACCGCTGTTGCTGTGTGCGCTATACCTTGTTAATTTCAAGCCAATTTCCGCACAAATCTACAGATAGCTTGGGAGTAGGGAATAGTTGTGATTGCAGTCCTTTTAAGGACTAGGTTACAGCATTTCCTACGACTTTTATCAGGCAGGTCTGTGCTCTTAAATAGATAAATTGTGGGAGTAAAGACTAATTGTAATTGGAGTCCTTTTCAGGACTAGGTTAAATCAGTTCCTATCAGTTTTTGCCAGGCAGGTCTGTGCCAGTGCTGTGCAAGTTTTTTTCACAGCATTTGGCTGAATCTAGCAAAGCTAATCCTTTTTGGCCTATTGCAGAGTGTGTTAGTCAGTGGAGTAGCCTATCTGTGTTGCAAGATATACCACCTGTGTATAGAATACCAATTTTTTTACTGCACCTAGTGAAGTAAAATCTTTTGGGCATAGCAACATTCTATTAGTCCATCTATACTGACCTCCATCAGGTTGCAAATTGAATATAATTTTTTTCTGCATCTAGCTCTGAAAAAATATTGGGCTTCTAGCTGTGTGTGGGAATTGTTGTACTAGTCCATCTATACTGACCTCCATCAGGTTGCAAACTGCATATATTTTTTTCTTCATCTACCTCTGAAAAAATATTGGGCTTCTAGCTGTGTGTGGGACTTGTTCTATTAATCCATCTATACAGACCTCCATCAGGTTGCAAACTGAATATATTTTTTTCTGCATCTACCTCTGAAAAAATATTTGGCCTTCTAGCTGTGTGTGGGACTTGTTCTATTAGTCCATCTATACTGACCTCCATAAGGTTGCAAACTGAATATAATTTTTTTCTGCATCTACCTCTGAAAAAATATTTGGCCTTCTAGCTGTGTGTGGGACTTGTTCTATTAGTCCATCTATATTGACCTCCATAAGGTTGCAAACTGAATATAATTTTTTTCTGCATCTACCTCTGAAAAAATATTTGGCCTTCTAGCTGTGTGTGGGACTTGTTCTATTAGTCCATCTATACTGACCTCCATAAGGTTGCAAACTGAATATAATTTTTTTCTGCATCTACCTCTGAAAAAATATTTGGCCTTCTAGCTGTGTGTGGGACTTGTTCTATTAGTCCATCTATACTGATCTCCATCAGGTTGCAAATTGAATATAATTTTTTTCTGCATCTAGCTCTGAAAAAATATTGGGCTTCTAGCTGTGTGTGGGACTTGTTGTACTAGTCCATCTATACTGACCTCCATCAGGTTGCAAACTGCATATATTTTTTTCTTCATCTACCTCTGAAAAAATATTGGGCTTCTAGCTGTGTGTGGGACTTGTTCTATTAATCCATCTATACAGACCTCCATCAGGTTGCAAACTGAATATATTTTTTTCTGCATCTACCTCTGAAAAAATATTGGGCTTCTAACTGTGTGTGGGACTTGTTCTATTAATCCATCTATACAGACCTCCATCAGGTTGCAAACTGAATATATTTTTTTCTGCATCTACCTCTGAAAAAATATTGGGCTTCTAGCTGTGTGTGGGACTTGTTGTATTAGTCCATCTATACTGACCTCCATAAGGTTGCATACTGAATATAATTTTTTCTGCATCTACCTCTGACAAAATATTTGGCCTTCTAGCTGTGTGTGGGACTTGTTCTATTAGTCCATCTATACTGACCTCCATAAGGTTGCAAACTGAATATAATTTTTTTCTGCATCTACCTCTGAAAAAATATTTGGCCTTCTAGCTGTGTGTGGGACTTGTTCTATTAGTCCATCTATACTGACCTCCATAAGGTTGCAAACTGAATATAATTTTTTTCTGCATCTACCTCTGAAAAAATATTGGGCTTCTAGCTGTGTGTGGGACTTGTTCTATTAATCCATCTATACAGACCTCCATCAGGTTGCAAACTGAATATATTTTTTTCTGCATCTACCTCTGAAAAAATATTGGGCTTCTAGCTGTGTGTGGGACTTGTTGTATTAGTCCATCTATACTGACCTCCATAAGGTTGCAAATTGAATATAATTTTTTGCTGCATCTACCTCTGACAAAATATTTGGCCTTCTAGCTGTGTGTGGGACTTGTTCTATTAGTCCATCTATACTGACCTCCATAAGGTTGCAAACTGAATATAATTTTTTTCTGCATCTACCTCTGAAAAAATATTTGTCCTTCTAGCTGTGTGTGGGACTTGTTCTATTAGTCCATCTATACTGACCTCCATAAGGTTGCAAACTGAATATAATTTTTTCCAGCATCTACCTCTGAAAAAATATTTGGCCTTCTAGCTGTGTGTGGGACTTGTTCTATTAGTCCATCTATACTGACCTCCATAAGGTTGCAAACTGAATATAATTTTTTTCTGCATCTACCTCTGAAAAAATATTTGGCCTTCTAGCTGTGTGTGGGACTTGTTCTATTAGTCCATCTACACTGACCTCCATAAGGTTGCAAACTGAATATAATTTTTTTCTGCATCTACCTCTGAAAAAATATTTGGCCTTCTAGCTGTGTGTGGGACTTGTTCTATTAGTCCATCTATACAGACCTCCATCAGGTTGCAAATTGAATATAATTTTTTTCTGCATCCAACCCAGCCAATAGTTTTGGCCTAATACCACAGTTTGGCCACTCAGCTCTGCTCGGTTCCCATCCATTGTTTTTTTGTGCAAACAACTCCAGAGTTGTGAATTTGTTAACCACCAAAATGAGTGGAAAAAGGCCTGCTGCTGGTGGAAAGGGGAATAGGCGTGTTGGGAAGGGGAAAAAAGGTTGTGTCCGTGGGGTAGGTGTTAAAGCAACAGTAACATCTGCAGAAGAAAGACCATCTTCCAGCCAAACTAAAATGTCTACTTTTTTTAGCGGACAATGTGATAAGATCCCTTTCTTATGGCCACGCCAATCGCTACAAATTCCAGATGAGGCACAAAAACAGCAGGTGCTTCAACGGATATCAAGTGCTCCTTTAAGTGGGCTCTACTCCACATCAACTTCAACATCACAAATACTCCAGTCCTCAAAGGTGTCACCCCAATCGCACTTGCTTCCTCACAGCTCCCAAATCTCCAGCTGCCCGTCTGAGTATGAGGTAGAACAGATGGTTGAGTCTGCAGAGCTGTTTACTCATACTATAGCCTGGGAATCAGAGGTCGACTCCAGCGCTTCTGTGAATCCAGACGAGGAAATGATCTGCACTGATGCCCAGAATCTTTATGAGTCGGATCCAGGACCAGACGCAGAAGGTTCTGACCATAATGTAGACCCTCATTCCCAAACTGTAACTCCTGTTGGTGGAGACAATGAGGAAGACGATGATAAGACTCAAATACCTGATTGGAGCGACAACTTTAGTTTTTTGTCAGAGCAGGAACAGGTTGGCTCTGAGGACGACGGGTGTGATAACGCACAGGGTGATGATGATGAGGTTGGAGATCCCACTTACTGTCAACCCACAGTCAGCCAAGAGATGAGGTCAGCAGAGGAGGTGGAGGAAGATGCTAGTGACGACGAGGTCAGGTTGCGCCTTCCTGGACAGAGACGTAGTACTGGAAGCACGTCAACAACTGCATCCTCAAACACAACTCTGCCTCTCACCACAAGTCGTGTTGGCTCTTCAGGTCACATGGGTGCTAAGCCTTGCATAGCCTGGGCATTTTTTCAGATCGATAAAGATGACCCAACTCGTGTTATCTGTAACATTTGTCAGCAAAAGCTAAGTAGAGGCCAAAAAATACATAGTTTGAGTACTTCATGCATGAACCGGCACATGGACATGAAGCATAAGTTGCAGTGGGAAGCTCAGTGTGCTACAATGCGGCCTAGCCGGCCGGGCCAACCACCGTCTGCCATATCTTGTGCATCCGCGGCCTCTTCATCCTCTGTGACTGGGGGGACAGCAGTCACACCTGTTTTGTGGCGCAAACCTGCCACCTCTTTACCCACAACAGCCAGCGTGATTGGCAGGTCATCATTTTCTTTGGAGGTGGTAACACCAGCTGGTGTTGAGCGCTGTCCGACATCTATAGCACCACCTTTGGATCAAGGCAACCTAACATGTCCGCCTGCATCTTCCTCACAGACCGGCAGTTTGCCGGGGACACCCTTATCAACCCCGTCTAAGCACAATAGCCAGCCCTCGGTCCCTCAGATGTGGACAAGTAAAAGACCATTTCCTCCTAGCCATGAGAAAGCCTATAGGTTTAATTTCACCATCTGCAAGCTCTTGGCTACAGAAATGCTGCCTTTCCGCCTGGTGGACACAGAGGATTTTCGAGACCTTATGTCCGTCGCAGTGCCCCAGTACCAGATGCCCAGTCGGCACTACTTCTCAAAGAAAGGTGTGCCTGCGCTCCACTAGCATGTCGCACACAACATCACCGCTTCTTTGAGAAACTCTGTGTGTGACAGGGTGCATTTCACCACAGACACTTGGACAAGTAGGCATGGACAGGGGCGTTACATGTCGCTGACTGGGCACTGGGTAACTATGGTGACAGCAGGACAAGGGGCTGCTGTCCAAGTCTTGCCGTCCCCACGAGTTGTGCGTCAATCCTCTTTATGTCAAAGTTCCTCCACTGCTTCTGCCTCCTCAACCTCCTCTCGGTCCTCCACCTACACCCAAAGCCTGTCTGGTCATGCCACAAGCTTTCTAACTGCGCAGAAGGGATCCTCCACACCTCCTTACTATGCTGGCAGTAGGGCTCAACGTCATCAGGCGGTTTTTACATTGAAATGTCTGGGAAATGTGAGTCACACAGCTGAGGAGTTGTGGTCAGCTCTGGAGAACCAATTTCATGAATGGTTGTCTCCACTGGACCTGAAACCAGGGAAGGCCGTGTGCGACAATGCTGCAAACCTGGGTGCGGCCCTTCGCCGGGGCAATGTCACACACGTGCCTTGTATGGCTCACGTGTTGAACCTGGTTGTCCAGCAATTTTTAGCCCACTATCCCAGACTAGATGGCCTTCTGCAGAGGGCACGGTCGCTGTCTGCTCACTTCCGCCGTTCGCATCCCGCAGCTCAGCGACTTACATCTCTACAGAAGTCGTTGGGCCTGCCACTTCACCGGCTAAAATGCGATGTGCCTACCCGGTGGAATTCAACTCTGCACATGTTGCAGCGACTGTGGCAGCACCGACAAGCCCTGGTGCAATACGTTCTGACGTATAGCCTGGGCCAACGAGATTCAGAGGTGGGGCAAATCACGCTGGAGGAGTGGTCTCAGATCAGGGACCTATGCACCCTTCTGCACAGTTTTGAAATGGCGACGAAGATGTTTAGTGCTGACGATGCCATTATCAGCATGACTATTCCGGTGATTTACATGCTGGAGCACATGTTAAACAGAATTCGGAGTCAGGTGGTGGCACAAGAGGAGGTGGAGGAAGTAGAGGAGGAGGAGTTGTATGCGGAAGGGCTAACATCTGCAAGGTCCAGACGGTCGGCAGCACCAAGGCGGCAGGCATGTGAGGGTGGGGGAGATGGTTTTACCAGGGCGCATGGTAGCAGCCAAACTAGTGAGGAAGGTGCAGGAGCCCAGGAAGAAGTGGAGGACGAACTGATGGAAGACTCATCAGATGAGGGAGACCTTGATCACATTTCTGTTGTGCGAGGTTGGGGGTAGAGGACAGAGGAAGGAAGCATGATTGTTACCTCGCCACCAACACAACAGGGACTTGGTGCTCCTGGATGCGCAACACACATGAGTGCCTTCTTGCTGCACTACCTGCAACATGACCCTCGAATTGTGTGAATTAGAAATAATCCTGACTACTGGGTTGCCACACTGTTAGATCCCCGGTACAAAAGTAAATTTGCAGAAATTATTCCTGCCATAGAAAGGGATGCACACATGCAGGAGTATCAGCAGAGACTGTTGCAGAATCTTACATGTGCTTTTCCACAAAATACCAGTGTTGCACGTAGTGAATCTCACAGTTCCAACTTGCCAACCGTGGGACCGTCAAGTGTTCAGCACTCAAACCGTAACAGAACCAAAGTATCTGCTGGTAACATCAATTTTGCGGAATCATTTCACCACTTTTTTAGCCCATCCTTTGCAAGGCCACAGGAGACAAGAAGTCTGACACATAGTCAACGCCTAGAGACGATGGTACAGGAGTATCTCCAAGTAAACATTGAAGCCACGATTGTGTCACTGGACTCTTGCTCTTTTTGGGCTTCCAATCTGGATAAATGGCCGGAGCTAGCCACTTACGCCTTGGAGATCTTGTCATGCCCCGCAGCCAGCGTTCTGTCTGAACGTGTGTTCAGCGCTGCTGGTGGTGTGCTGACAGATAAGCGCACGCGGCTCTCCACTAATAATGTAGACAGACTCACGTTCATAAAGATGAACAAATCATGGATCCGAAACGACTTTTCTACCCCTGTGTCATCCTGGGGAGAGTAAAAGCTTGATGATTGGTTAAAATCACCCTACCAACCGTTTTAAGCTTTCAAATTACTAATCATGTTTATCTGTATCTTGGCTGGAAAATAATTTGGGCTTTGTAGCAGTGTGCAGCACTGATTCTATTAGGCCATCTATAATAAGCTCCACCAGATTTAAAATTACTAATCATGTTTATCTGTATCTTGACTGGAAAATAATTTGGGCTTTGTAGCAGTGTGCAGCACTGATCCTATTAGGCCATCTATAATAAGCTCCACCAGATTTAAAATTAATAATAATTTTTAGCTGCATCTAGCCCGGAAAATAATTTTGGGGCTCCAAGATGCGCAAGACACATAAGTGCCTTCTTGCTGCACTACCTGCAGCATGACCCTCATATTGTCAGAATTCGAAGTAATCATGACTACTGGGTTGCCACACTCTTAGATCCCCCAAACTTTTCGATCAACCTTTTCATTTTAATAAAGACCAAAAAAATGGTCATTTTTGAAATTATAAGCATTAGCAGGTTGTTAGAAACTGAAATCAAACAGTTTTCAACTCAAAACTTTATTCTAGGTGATGTTACATTTTCACATAGGACCCCTTGTTCGAAAGGAGCTTCTGAACTCTCTCGTCCATTGAATTTGTCAGGTTTTGGATGGTTTCTGCTTCAATTGTTTTGCATGAGGACAGAATACCCTCCCAGAGCTGTTGCTTAGATGTGAACTGCCTCCCGCCATCATAGACACTCCTTTTAATGATGCTCCAAAGGTTCTGAATGGGGTAGAGGTCAGGGGAGCATGGGGGTCACACCATAAGTTTGTCCCCTTTTATGCCCATATCAGCCAGAGATGCAGATGTTTTATGTGCAGCATGAGATGGTGCATTATCATGCAGAAAAATGATCTTGCTGTGAAATACACGGTTCTTCTTCTTGAACCATGGCAGGAAGTGCTGTTTGAGAAAATCCACATACATTATGGAGTTCATCTTTAGCGCCTTCAGGGTTCCTAAAGGGGCCGACAATCTCTCTCCCCATGATTTCAGCCCAAAACATTACTCCACCTCCTCCTTGTTGGCGCTGTAGCCGTGTTTGCGTGGGGTGTCCATCAACCAGCCATCCTCCACTCCATCCATCTGGACCATTGAGCGCTGCACAGCACTCATCCGTGAACAAAACAGTTTTGAAATCAGTCTTCATGTAATGTTTGGCCCACTGGAGCCGTTTCTGCTTGTGTGAAGTGGATAGAGGAGGTCGACAGGATGGCGTATGCACAGCTGCAAACCTCTGAAGGACCCTGCATCTTGTTGTTCGGGGGACGTTGGAGGCACAAGCAGCTTCAAAAACTTGTCTGCTGCTATGACAAGGCTTTTTTGCCGCTGCTCTTTCAACCTGACGTAATTGCCTGTAGGAAAGAGTCCTCAATTTGCCCTTATCAGCACGCACACGTGTGTACTGTGAATCAGCTACATACTTCTTGATTGCCAAGACACTTCATCCTGATCATCGCACAATGTTGATTGTAGTCATGCCTTGACCTAAACACTCCACAATTTGTTGCTTCTCAGCAGTCGACACATCCTTTTTCTTTCCCATTTTGGCAGAAAATGTAGGCTGCTTAATAATGTGAGAGAGCCTTCTTAAGTAGTCTTGCCTTTCATTGGACACACCTGCCAAACTAATTAGCACAGGTGTCTGCAATTGCTTACAGTGATATAAAGAGCCCTGACACACATCACCATCAATGAGTTTAACTGACAAACAAACAAATTCTTCCCTTATCACTCCTAAACACTTTTTGCATAATAATTTGGAACGCAGTGTACATGTGCTTTTCCACAAAACACCAGTGGTTCACGTAGTGAATCTTACAGTTCTAACTTGCCAACCGTGGTCTGTATGGAGTTGTTCAATAAAGGGCCCAAAATTAAGATAACATAGATGGGAGAGGTCTCTATGAATAGGAATTCCTAAGTATTTGATACCCTGTGAGGGCCAGGCAAAGGGAAAGTTGGACTGGATGGAATCCTATATGGATTTGGGGAGGGAGACATCGAGGGCCTCAGACTTCGCTGCATTGATTTTAAAATTTGACCATGTAACAAAGTGATCTATTTCAGCCATAACAGCATGGATGGATATATGTGATTGAGTGATATATACTAGGACATCATCAGCAAATAGAGAGCACTTGTACTCGGTGCCTTCCACCTCAATCCACCTAATATTGGGGTTATGGCGAATTGATGAGAGCAGGTGCTCCGTCACTAGGATGTATAAGAGAGGGGACAGAGGACATCCCTGCCTTGTCCCATTGGTGATTGTGAAAGGTGATGAAAATGTTCTGACGCACCCCCTGGGCCTTGGGACACCCGGAGCCGGACCCTTTTTGGTGGATGCTGGTGGTTGTAGTCTTCGTGGCGGCAACCCGGTTCCATGGCTCAGGGTGGTCAAACCAGTGGCGGAACTATTTATGTGGTTTTGATGTTTAAATGTCCGACTACGCCACCCGTGGATTGCGGTCAGAGTGAACCACCGCTACAGGGCAGACCTCTGAGGCTGGTGTTGTGGGTGCAGCAGAGCACAGCATAACTCCCCACGGGAGGAGTATAGCCTCAGGGCAGTGTATGCGGAGGATGTGGGTGATGGTGCAGGGCAGCAGCAGTAACGACACGGAGTCAGTGATGCTGTTCAGGGCCTTTACTCACAGTTCTTATTATCCAGACCACGTCTGCAGGTAACGGCTGCCCACGTCGTACTGTGCTCACCAGGTGAGGGGCTCAGACAACTCCCAGATAACTTTGGAGCGCTTCACAGGACCCCCTTTGTGTGTCCTTTGTCTGGCCTTTCTTACCAACACTTCTGTCCGGCTGCCTCGGGCCTCCTCTTGGTAAACTTGGCGCCAGTTTCCCTGACCCTATGTGGTGCCTTCCTAGCGGGTGTAGCGAGGGGCTGCGCCACATAAAATGTCAGAGCCTCCGGTTTCTAGCTGAGGGTCATTTCCTGCCTCCACTAGTTCAGGGACCGGTCTCCCCCTTTGGCCTGACCCCTCCACGCAGGTGGATTCGGGCGTGCGGTGGCGACTCGCCCGTCCGCACCCCAGGGATCCCTTCATTCCTCGTTCCTGGAGCCTTCTCCGCTCCTCTTCCTTCCTTCTCCCTCTTCCAGGCCTGGGCCTCTGTTACTAGGCCCGCCTCCGGAGCAGAGCTCATGCAGAGCCCCTGCTCCCTGCCACTTCTGCTCAGACTTCTCTGCACTGAACTAAGATGGTGCCCACCTTTTATACTCCCTTCTCAATGCACCCAGGAACTGCTTCCTCCCTGCTCCTGCACTACAGGGTTCCCCTTCCTCAGTGTTCCCTCCCCCCACTCCAGCCAGGGACAGGGACTGTTGTGCCCATCTCAGGGGCATATTGGTCGCCCTGCCCCACGGCAATGTGGTGTAATGCATGCAGGTGTCGGGTCCTGATCCACACTCCATCCTTACCTGAGAGTGAGATATCACACCTTTGGGTGAGGTGCAATACGTCTGTAGCAACCGAGCCCTCAGGGTGCTACAGTTCCATTTATCTTCAGCCTAGGTGACGTATTGTGATACAGGGCTGTGATTTTGGCTATAAAAGGGTCCCCTAGACCCCTACCCCAAGCTTTTTAAGAGAATCATATATGGCGTGCCAGGAGACTCTATGGAATGCTTTCTCAGCATCCAACGAGAGTATCTACTTACAAATTTTAAACTGCATCTAGCCCAGGAAATACTTTGTGCCTAGTAGCAGTGTCTGCTAGTCAGCGGATTATCCCGGCTGTTAAGCAAGCTACACCACCTGTAGTTTGGACACTTAATTTTTTCAAAGGAAATGCTTCGGGACCACGGGATACTCAGTGAAGAGCATCAGGAGGCACCCCAAGGCATAGGGGCTGGGACTGGCAGTAGGATGCCTTGCGGTGGACAGCCGAGCTCGATCCTTATAAAAGCTTTTTAACTGCAGCAGCTTTAGTGGACGCTACTGGAACTGGAATTACGCGGCTGCTGGCATGAGACTTGCCCTCCAATAGATCCTTGTAAATGGATTTAAAGTGTATTCATTCAAATTAGAGAGACAATTTAAATTAAAAAACTTAGAGCTGCCTCCACCACAGGGGGGCTCGCTCGACCCACCAGCGGACAGGCACCAGTATTGGGAGAGGGGGGCTGGCCGTCAGGGTTCACCGCGGCTCTGGCACAAACCCGGCGACACGGAGGTGGCACGGGCAGGAGCGGACTGAACGTGTCTGCTTCTCACTTTTTGGATTTTAGAAGGGCATGACATGCCTATATCTGTGTCTCCCCCGCCTTTTACTCCTCCACCTCTTTTCTTTTCTCATGACTATATGTACTTGTCACTTTTCCATGTGTTAGTTGTGTCTTCTGAGCAGTTTGTCAGCTTTTGGACACCTTTGAAGGTGTTTTCTATGTGTTTCTATGTGTTTTTGTTTGCCTGCCATTGGTTTTAACGGTGTTCAAAGGTGTTCGACGAACAGTTCGACGAACAGTTCGGCGAACACACGGATGTTCGACGAACCGAACCGAACTCGAACACTACGGGGGTGGCTCAACACTAATGGAAACTGAGCAGAGCTGAGTGGCCAAGCTGTGGTACTAGCCCAAAAGGATTGGCTGGTTTAGATGCAGTAAAACAATTTTATTAGATACACAGGTGGTGTAGCTTGGTACAGATGGGCTACTACAATGAGTAACAGACACTGCTACATGCCCAAAAGTATTTACTGGGCTAGATGCAGTTAAAAAATGTTATTAAATACAAAGGTGGTGTAGCTTGGTACAGATGGGCTACTACAATGAGTAACAGACACTGCTACAGGCCCAAAAGTATTTACTGTGCTAGATGCAGTAAAAAATTGTTATTAAGTAGAAAAGTGGTGTAGATTGGTACAGATGGGCTACTACATTGAGTAACAGACACTGCTACTATGCCCAAAAGTATTTACTGTGCTAGATGCAGTAAAAAATTGTTATTAAGTAGAAAAGTGGTGTAGATTGGTACAGATGGGCTACTACATTGAGTAACAGACACTGCTACTATGCCCAAAAGTATTTACTGGGCTATATGCAGTAAAAAATTGTTATTAAATACAAAGGTGGTGTAGCTTGGTATTGATGGGCTACTACAATGAGAAACAGACACTGCTACAGGCCCAAAAGTATTTACTGGGCTAGAAGCAGTAAAAAATTGTTATTAAATACAAAGGTGGTGTAGCTTGGTACAGATGGGCTACTACAATGAGTAGCAGACACTGCTACAGGCCCAAAAGGATTAACTGGCCTAGATGCAGTAAAAAATTGTTATTAAGTACAAAGGTGGTGTAGCTTGGTACAGATGGGCTACTACATTGAGTAACAGACACTGATACTATGCCCAAAAGGATTTACTGGGCTAGATGCAGTAAAAATTGTTATTAAATACAAAGGTGGTGTAGCTTGGTACAGATGGGCTACTACAATGAGTAACAGACACTGATACAAGCCCAAAAGTATTTACTGGGCTAGATGCAGTAAAAAATTGTTATTAAATAAAAAGGTGGAGTAGCTTGGTACAGATGGGCTACTACAATGAGTAACAGACACTGCTACTATGCCCAAAAGGTTTTACTTGGCTAGGTGCTTTAAAAAATGCTACTATGCCCAAAAGGTTTTACTTGGCTAGGTGCAGTAAAAAATTGGTATTAGATACACAGGTGGTGTAGCTTGCAACACAGATAGGCTACTCCACTGACTAACACACACTGCTAGAGGCCCAAAAGGATTGGCTTAGCTAGATTTAGCCAAATGCTGTGAAAAAAACTTGCACAGCACTGGCACAGACCTGCCTGGCAAAAAGTGCTAGGAACTGCTGTAACCTAGCCCTCAAAAGGGCTGCAATTACAACTAGTCCCTACTCCCTAAACCTATCTGTCTATTTAAGAGCAAATTCGCTTGCAATTCACACAGTTACAAAGCACCCACAGCAGAAGTGGTGCCATCTAACACTCAGCTTTTGCAGTGAGAAAATGGTGGCAACGGGGAAAATGGCTTGGTCTTATAGAGCAAGGACATGTGGCATACACAGCCAATGACACATGCCCTTGCTTGTGTGAAAGAAAAGCACTTCGCTGCTTGTGTGCGCTGCTGATAGGCTGACAGACTGCACCTTCCCTCTGTAAATGCGGGAAAGAAAAAAAAAATGGAGATCGGCATTATTTCTGCAGAGATCCATCCCCTGCCCCTCCCCCCGCCCACTCTACACTGAAACTGTCTATTAACATTGATTAACAGTATTACTGTGAAAAAATCCAGTTACGATTTTGGTGCACGAACAGTTATCGAACATAACCTCGAACAGCCGGATTTTTTGCAAATCGTTCGGGTTCGTCGAACGGCTTGAACACCGCCCAAAACAGCTCGAATTTGAGATTGGCGAACAGTTCGAGTCAAACACCGCTCATCTCTAAACAGAATGTCAATAGCAAAAACTCAAACAGATAAATACTAATGCTTCTCAACCCAGTTTAAATGCAGTTTAGATGACAAACCATACTCTCACAATATACTAATGCAGTTTGAGTGATAACCCTATCCCTCATAATATTATAATGTGTGCCATGTATAAAATGCAAGCCACACTAAAGTGCCAATGCATGAATAACAGGTAAAGAAAACATTATAACAATCACAGAAACCCATGGTACAAATAAGACCCACATAAAGCACACATATTGAGGGAAAAACATGCAAAATAATACCTGTAACAATCAGGCTGCACCCAAAAATTTGAGGCCAAAAGCCCCTAGAAGGTATATAAAGGGAGTTTCATGATCTGCCTGAGGTAAGGTAAAATAGTAAACCACACCTGAAAACAAATATGTAATTCAGGGTGGAGAAAACCCCACGCGAATCCCTACCGCAAGTGTAGCTTCATCAGGGGTGAAGAGGTAAATATCAAGCAGTTGCCCGCATTTATATATAGTAAACCACAATTAATATAATTAATAATGAATACCTGCTGTGTGCCATATGGGAAGACGAAAGCAGCGTGTTCCAGGGGGGGGGGGTGCTGACCGGACCCACATGGTATGCGCTCAACCAATACAGTAAACCGCTCTGTCAGCTTGGCAGCGAAGGGCGTAATTGAGTGACAAAACAAACTGCGCATGTGCGCCCAGTCACATGGTAATCACTCAACCAATGGAGTGAGCCCCGGTCATATGGTGAGCATTCAACCAATAAAGCGAACCGCTCCATCGGCTTATCGAAGAAGGGTGGAAATAGGTGAACATAACAAACTGCGCATGCGATCCCGGTCAGTGTAAAAACCGGAAGTCACTGAAAAATATGCCATACAGAAAAGTAATGCGGTAGAGAACCACAGGTATAGGAATTGTATATGCGCATGCGCAAGTTCACTACAGCTAGATATAAAAGTGCTAAATGGTGACCTATAGCGTTGAATGTGATACTGCAGTAATGGAGATTCAACTGGAGATTGAATGAGTTCTTGATAAAAGATCCTAATACAAAGCAAATACTGCTGGATAATCTGAAAGAATTTTTTCTGATCAGCAATGGATCAGTGTCCTCTCCCTCGGTACTTTGGGAAGCACATAAGGCAGTGATGAGGGGTCATTGCATCAGAGAAGGGACTAGGTTAAAAAAATGCAAATCAGATTAACGCTAGACTCACCTCTCAAATTAAACGTTTGGAGAGAAAGCTGGTGATGGAGCCATCTAGGAGGGTTCTGAGGAAGCTGATAGTCACAAGAGAGGAATTGAAACATCTTGCCATGCGTAAAGTGGAGAAAATGCTTTTGTACTCCAGACAAAAATATTATGAGAAGGGCAATAAAGCCCATACTCTTTTGGCCAATCAATTAAAGGAACGCTCTGTGGCCCTGGCTCCTCAGTGTCTTAGAGGCGAGAAGGGAATAATTCATTATGATCCTGCTAAGATCTCAAAAATATTTTGTAAATACTTCAAAAACCTTTATAATCTGCAAGACCATTTACTAGTGAGTCAAAATAGGAGGTCTGTGCTTTTGAAGTGCTATCTGTCCAAACTGAATGTACCGGTTCTCCCCCCAGAGGCAGTTGACTCTCTGAATAAACCTTTTACATCAGAGGAAGTACAGGAAATTCTTAAGGACATCCCCACGGGTAAATCTCCAGGTCCAGACGGCCTGACTTACTTGTATTACAAGTCTTTTAGAGAGGAGCTGGTCCCTCACATGGTTAGAATGTTTAACTCTCTGGTAGAGACCCACTAGATTGTTCAAATTATAGACCCATTGCGCTACTCAACTCGGACTTGAAAATATTTACCCGTCTTCTTGCTGATAGATTGAATTGCTGGCTACCGCAGCTTATACATAAGGACCAGGTGGAATTTGTCCCATTTCGTCAGGGAGGAGACAACACTAGGAGAGCCATGGATTTGGTAGAAGTGGCTAACAAAAATAAGATCAGAGCATTACTTCTAAGCTTGGATGCAGAGAAGGCTTTTGACCGCCTCAATTGGTCCTTTATGTTTGAGACTGTGGGGGCATTTGGGATTTCGGGATCCTTTCTTACAGCGTTAAAAGTCCTTTATAAATCTCCCTCTCCATTGATTAAATTATCCCTTTGCTCCTTCCCTTCCTTTAAAATCTTTAATGGAACAAGACAGGGGTGCCCCTTTTTCCCCCTTTTGTTTGCACTATGCATAAAACTACGGGCAGCAGCGGTACGAATTAATCCCAATATAGAGGGGGTGACAGAGAGAGTCAAGATTTTTAAGATATTATTGTTTGCGGATGATGTCCTATTAACACTCACTAAACCACACATCACGCTACCCAACTTGCTTTTGACTTTGAAAGAGTATGGATTTCTCTCAGGGTATAAGATCAATGCCTCCAAGACGGAGGCCCTCCCGCTGAACCTTCCATTAGATACAGTGGATCATCTTAAACCAAATTATAAATTTCATTGGAAGGAAGAAACAATCACATATTTAGAGGTTAACATCACTGCCTCCTATAACACACTTTTTCATCTAATTTCCCACATTTACTTCCTAAATTAATGTACTTTTTCAAAACTCTCCCAGTCAAAGTCCCTTTGTGTGAACTCAAATCATTACAGGCTGGTTTCATGAGATTTATTTGTGATGAGAAGCGTCATAGAATATCGAAACAAATTTTGATTACCCATGGTGGCCTGTCTGTCCCTGATATCACTAAATATTATTGGGCCGCTCATCTACGTAGAATTCCTTTGTGGGTCTCACTCTGGGCATATAATAAATGGATGGAGATAGAGAAATTATGGTTAGCACTAGTGATGATCAAGCATGCTCGTTGCTCGAGATTTAAGAGCATGCTCGGGCGAGCACCTATTATCTTCGGCGTGCTCGGGGGTTAAGTTTTTGTCGCTCCGTGAATATGATTTGCGACTATTTGACAGCTTTAATACATGTGAGGAATGCTGGAAAAGCAGTTGTGTGGACCATCTCGGGAACCGCCCGACGGTGTGACTGAGGCACTACTAGCTGTTTCATGACCTCGTCCCGGATCTTGTCAAGCCTATAGAGTAAATCTTGGTTGACCGGCATGCGCGGAAAAACTGTCTCTGCACCCGGTTGCTGAGCCACCCCATTTACCTCAATAACCCTTTCCCGTGCCCGGGTCAGGGTAGGATCCTGTAACTGTGCTGTCCCAAATGCTCCCCGGGACACTTCCAGCTCTGAGATCGATGGGGTCTCCTCGACCTGTCCTGCCAATACCTCTAGGGGAAACCTATTGGATTCACACTCTGTCCCTAGGTTGACGACCCCTACGGCAGGTATCCCTGACTCGGGATCTTCGGGTTCCGCACCTGGACACATCTTTATTCTGGGGGGGTTAATCTTACTCTCCCACAAGGACCAAAACAGTGGTAAATCTCTTCCCAGCACAGTCCCGTAAGGAAGAGTTTTTACCACACCCACCACATGTTTAAGCTCTCCACACGGAGTGGAAAAGGTAACCTCCACTGTCGGATACTCGTGGAGTTCTCTATGTATGCACACGACCCGACTTTACCCCTAGTGGATTCTAACCCAGAGATCAATGACCCATGGACGAGGGTCACTAGACTCCCTGAGTCCAAGAGAGCCTCAGCTAGATGTCCATTGACGTGCACCTAGCACAGATGGGGTTCACCCGTTGGACCGACAGGATCCGCGGTGTAGACGGTCTGAGCATACATAAGCACCCGGCGAGTAAACCCGCAGTCCATGGGTTCAGCAGTCAGGGGGCAGTTGGCAGCCACATGTCCTGGTCCTTGGCATTGTCAGCGCCTAATAGCGGTGGCACCGCCAGACCTGGAGACCGATTTAGGGGAAACTGGTCTCCTGCCACCCTCACTCTGGGGTACCCCCTCAGTGTGGGCTGGGTTCCGACTCTCCCTAGCAGAGGGACGTGACCCCCTTCTGGGCTCCTCGGCTTGCAGGGGCCGGCGGGTTATCCGCAGTGGGGCAGTGTCCCTTACAAAGTCCTGGGTGGCTGTATACCGCTCGATCAGGCTAACCACTTGATCTAGGTTACCCGGGTCCCTTTGCCCCACCCAATGCTGTATGGCTGCTGGCAGAGTTCGCACCAGCTGGTCCACCACCACCCTCTCTACTATTTGGGCTGGGCTCAAGGTCTCAGGCTGGAGCCATTTTTGACCAACTGTAACAAGTCATATGCCTGAGACCTAGCGGGTCGGGACTCCGCAAAGGACTACTGGTACACATGTTGTGCCCGCACATAAGTGTTAACCCCCATTTGGGCAAGGATCTCACCTTTCAGCTTCCCGTAGTTCAAGGCATCCTCCCGGGTGAGGTCAAAGTACGCCTTCTGGGCATCTCCCATCAGTAATGGGGCCACAACCTCAGCCCACTGAGCAATTGGCAAGCTCTCTCACTCCTCTGTGCGTTCAAACACGGTAAGATAAGCTTCCATGTCGTCCTCAGGACTCATCTTCCTCAGTGCTGACCTGACTTTGTCCCGGGCCTCAGAACGAATCAGGGTCGGTGCTGGGGCATCTCTCACAGAGCAGAAATCTGTTGCAAAATCAGTTCATTAGTTTTCTGCTTGTATTGATACAGTACTGCTGCTGCTGATTGTGCTGTTGTTGCAGCTGCTGCCGCTGGGTTAGTACGAACTGCTTTAGTAGCTCCTCCATGCTGCCAGCCGGCCCAAGCTGTATCTTTGCAGGATTGACCATGGACATGCAGCTTTTGGGGTATGCCTCAGTTCACACTGGCCGCATTCTCCACCATATTGTAGTGTGGCGGTGTTCAAACTGTGCGGTAATGAGGCAGTGACCCAAGGAAAGTTCAACTTAAATGTCTTTATTTGCTGAACTTACAACTTACTGTAAATGCAAATGGTTTCCTCCGGATCGCAGCCGGGTGCTCCAAACAGTCCATATAAACTGGTTGCCGTGGGCAACTGCCGTCTGGCTCTGGGATGCATCAGTTGCTTTGCCTTCACAGGCCTGTGTTATGCCTTCACACAAGCTTTCCGTGCACATAGCCTTCTGCTCTGCAGGCTAGCATATAAACCACTGACACACCCAAACCTTTGCTGCAGGTTTTTGTCATGCCAAGTGTGAATGCAATACAGGGGGGAAAGGTAAAGGCAGCCCAGACACTAGGGAAAGGGGAAGTGGTGATTTCCTAAACTGGACTAGCGTCACCCTGTCTTCCCCTACCATCCCTATACAGCCTCCGCAGCTGTCGCCGAACATGTGCCTCACCCTACTATCCCTGGCATAGGCTACAACTGGGGGTGGGAGGAGATGAGCACTAGTCAACCTCCGCTTGCACTCTAAAGACAAAAGGGGAAGACAACACCAGGGAATTATAACTTAGCTTTAGAAGAAACTCCAACAGGGCACACGGCCTCAAGACTCCAAAGAGGATGTGATGCTACTTCAGCCAAGCTCCAAAAAGGAATGAGTATAACCGGTGACGCCCACCTAGAGAGACCAGGTATATATACACCCAGGCCAGAGGGAGGTAGTTGCTGGGTCCTAAAGACAGTCTCCTATCTAGGAAGCTGTCTGCAATGCCAAAACTGGAGATCTCCTACAGGCCACATCAGGATGACTGTCTGTCACTTCCGACACACCCATGACAGTACCCCCCCTCCCCTCTATGAGTAACCTCCAGACACTCAGGACTAGAGATGAGCATTGTTCTACTCGAACTGTTCGCCAATCTAAAATTGGAGCTGTTTTGGGCGGTGTTCGACCCGTTCGGCGAACACGAACAATTTGATAAAAATTCGGCTGTTCGAGGTTATGTTCGATAACTGTTCGTGCACCAAAATCATAACTGGATTTTTTCTCAGTAATGATGAAAATTAATGTTAATACGCAGTTTGAGTGTACAGCGGGGTGGGGGGAGGGGCAGGGGATGGATCTCTGCAGGAACAATGAAGATCTCCATTTTTTTTTCTCTTTCCCGCATTTGCAGTGGGGAGGTGCAATCTGTCAGCCTATCAGCAGCGCACACACGGAGCGAAGTGCTTTTTTTCACACAAGCAAGGGCATGTGTCATTGGCAGTGTATGTCACATGTCCTTGCCCTATAAGACCAAGCCATTTTCCTCGTCGCCACCATTTTCTCACTGCTGCAGCTGCGTGTTAGACGGCACCGCTGTTGCTGTGTGCGCTATACCTTGTTAATTTCAAGCCAATTTTCGCACAAATATACAGATAGCTTGGGAGTAGGGAATAGTTGTGATTGCAGTCCTTTTAAGGACTAGGTTACAGCATTTCCTACGACTTTTATCAGGGAGGTCTGTGCTCTTAAATAGATAGGTTGTGGGAGTAAAGACTAATTGTAATTGGAGTCCTTTTCAGGACTAGGTTACATCAGTTCCTATCAGTTTTTGCCAGGCAGGTCTGTGCCAGTGCTGTGCAAGTTTTTTTCACAGCATTTGGCTGAATCTAGCAAAGCTAATCCTTTTTGGCCTATTGCAGAGTGTGTTAGTCAGTGGAGTAGCCTATCTGTGTTGCAAGATATACCACCTGTGTATAGAATACCAATTTTTTTACTGCACCTAGTGAAGTAAAATCTTTTGGGCATAGCATCATTCTATTAGTCCATCTATACTGACCTCCATCAGGTTGCAAATTAAAACTAATTTTTATCTGCATCTACAGTACCTCTGAAAAAATATTTGGGCTTCTAGCTGTGTGTGGGACTTGTTGTATTAGTCCATCTATACTGACCTCCATCAGGTTGCAAACTGAATATATTTTTTTCTGCATCTACCTCTGAAAAAATATTGGGCTTCTAGCTGTGTGCGGGTCTTGTTCTATTAATCCATCTATACTGACCTCCATCAGGTTGCAAACTGAATATAATTTTTTTCTGCATCTAGCTCTGAAAAAATATTTGGCCTTCTAGCCGTGTGTCGGACTTTCTCTATTAGTCCATCTATACTGACCTCCATCAGGTTGCAAATTAAAACTAATTTTTATCTGCATCTACAGTACCTCTGAAAAAATATTTGGGCTTCTAGCTGTGTGTGGGACTTGTTGTATTAGTCCATCTATACTGACCTCCATCAGGTTGCAAATTAAAACTAATTTTTATCTGCATCTACAGTACCTCTGAAAAAATATTTGGGCTTCTAGCTGTGTGTGGGACTTGTTGTATTAGTCCATCTATACTGACCTCCATCAGGTTGCAAACTGAATATATTTTTTTCTGCATCTACCTCTGAAAAAATATTGGGCTTCTAGCTGTGTGTGGGACTTGTTGTATTAGTCCATCTATACTGACCTCCATCAGGTTGCAAACTGAATATATTTTTTTCTGCATCTACCTCTGAAAAAATACTGGGCTTCTAGCTGTGTGTGGGTCTTGTTCTATTAATCCATCTATACTGACCTCCATCAGGTTGCAAACTGAATATAATTTTTTTCTGCATCTAGCTCTGAAAAAATATTTGGCCTTCTAGCAGTGTGTCGGACTTTCTCTATTAGTCCATCTATACTGACCTCCATCAGGTTGCAAATTAAAACTAATTTTTATCTGCATCTACAGTACCTCTGAAAAAATATTTGGGCTTCTAGCTGTGTGTGGGAATTGTTGTATTAGTCCATCTATACTGACCTCCATCAGGTTGCAAACTGAATATATTTTTTTCTGCATCTACCTCTGAAAAAATATTTGGGCTTCTAGCTGTGTGTGGGACTTGTTGTATTAGTCCATCTATACTGACCTCCATCAGGTTGCAAACTGAATATATTTTTTTCTGCATCTACCTCTGAAAAAATATTGGGCTTCTAGCTGTGTGTGGGACTTGTTGTATTAGTCCATCTATACTGACCTCCATCAGGTTGCAAACTGAATATATTTTTTTCTGCATCTACCTCTGAAAAAATATTGGGCTTCTAGCTGTGTGTGGGTCTTGTTCTATTAATCCATCTATACTGACCTCCATCAGGTTGCAAACTGAATATAATTTTTTTCTGCATCTAGCTCTGAAAAAATATTTGGCCTTCTAGCAGTGTGTCGGACTTTCTCTATTAGTCCATCTATACTGACCTCCATCAGGTTGCAAATTAAAACTAATTTTTATCTGCATCTACAGTACCTCTGAAAAAATATTTGGGCTTCTAGCTGTGTGTGGGACTTGTTGTATTAGTCCATCTATACTGACCTCCATCAGGTTGGAAACTGAATATATTTTTTTTCTGCATCTACCTCTGAAAAAATATTGGGCTTCTAGCTGTGTGTGGGTCTTGTTCTATTAATCCATCTATACTGACCTCCATCAGGTTGCAAACTGAATATAATTTTTTTCTGCATCTAGCTCTGAAAAAATATTTGGCCTTCTAGCAGTGTGTCGGACTTTCTCTATTAGTCCATCTATACTGACCTCCATCAGGTTGCAAATTAAAACTAATTTTTATCTGCATCTACAGTACCTCTGAAAAAATATTTGGGCTTCTAGCTGTGTGTGGGACTTGTTGTATTAGTCCATCTATACTGACCTCCATCAGGTTGCAAACTGAATATATTTTTTTCTGCATCTACCTCTGAAAAAATATTTGGGCTTCTAGCTGTGTGTGGGACTTGTTGTATTAGTCCATCTATACTGACCTCCATCAGGTTGGAAACTGAATATATTTTTTTTCTGCATCTACCTCTGAAAAAATATTGGGCTTCTAGCTGTGTGTGGGACTTGTTGTATTAGTCCATCTATACTGACCTCCATCAGGTTGCAAACTGAATATATTTTTTTCTGCATCTACTTCTGAAAAAATATTGGGCTTCTAGCTGTGTGTGGGTCTTGTTCTATTAATCCATCTATACTGACCTCCATCAGGTTGCAAACTGAATATAATTTTTTTCTGCATCTAGCTCTGAAAAAATATTTGGCCTTCTAGCAGTGTGTCGGACTTTCTCTATTAGTCCATCTATACTGACCTCCATCAGGTTGCAAATTAAAACTAATTTTTATCTGCATCTACAGTACCTCTGAAAAAATATTTGGGCTTCTAGCTGTGTGTGGGACTTGTTGTATTAGTCCATCTATACTGACCTCCATCAGGTTGCAAACTGAATATATTTTTTTCTGCATCTACCTCTGAAAAAATATTTGGGCTTCTAGCTGTGTGTGGGACTTGTTGTATTAGTCCATCTATACTGACCTCCATCAGGTTGGAAACTGAATATATTTTTTTTCTGCATCTACCTCTGAAAAAATATTGGGCTTCTAGCTGTGTGTGGGACTTGTTGTATTAGTCCATCTATACTGACCTCCATCAGGTTGCAAACTGAATATATTTTTTTCTGCATCTACTTCTGAAAAAATATTGGGCTTCTAGCTGTGTGTGGGTCTTGTTCTATTAATCCATCTATACTGACCTCCATCAGGTTGCAAACTGAATATAATTTTTTTCTGCATCTAGCTCTGAAAAAATATTTGGCCTTCTAGCAGTGTGTCGGACTTTCTCTATTAGTCCATCTATACTGACCTCCATCAGGTTGCAAATTAAAACTAATTTTTATCTGCATCTACAGTACCTCTGAAAAAATATTTGGGCTTCTAGCTGTGTGTGGGACTTGTTGTATTAGTCCATCTATACTGACCTCCATCAGGTTGCAAACTGAATATATTTTTTTCTGCATCTACCTCTGAAAAAATATTTGGGCTTCTAGCTGTGTGTGGGACTTGTTGTATTAGTCCATCTATACTGACCTCCATCAGGTTGCAAACTGAATATATTTTTTTCTGCATCTACCTCTGAAAAAATATTGGGCTTCTAGCTGTGTGTGGGACTTGTTGTATTAGTCCATCTATACTGACCTCCATCAGGTTGCAAACTGAATATATTTTTTTCTGCATCTACCTCTGAAAAAATATTGGGCTTCTAGCTGTGTGTGGGTCTTGTTCTATTAATCCATCTATACTGACCTCCATCAGGTTGCAAACTGAATATAATTTTTTTCTGCATCTAGCTCTGAAAAAATATTTGGCCTTCTAGCAGTGTGTCGGACTTTCTCTATTAGTCCATCTATACTGACCTCCATCAGGTTGCAAATTAAAACTAATTTTTATCTGCATCTACAGTACCTCTGAAAAAATATTTGGGCTTCTAGCTGTGTGTGGGACTTGTTGTATTAGTCCATCTATACTGACCTCCATCAGGTTGCAAACTGAATATATTTTTTTCTGCATCTACCTCTGAAAAAATATTTGGGCTTCTAGCTGTGTGTGGGACTTGTTGTATTAGTCCATCTATACTGACCTCCATCAGGTTGGAAACTGAATATATTTTTTTTCTGCATTTACCTCTGAAAAAATATTGGGCTTCTAGCTGTGTGTGGGACTTGTTGTATTAGTCCATCTATACTGACCTCCATCAGGTTGCAAACTGAATATATTTTTTTCTGCATCTACTTCTGAAAAAATATTGGGCTTCTAGCTGTGTGTGGGTCTTGTTCTATTAATCCATCTATACTGACCTCCATCAGGTTGCAAACTGAATATAATTTTTTTCTGCATCTAGCTCTGAAAAAATATTTGGCCTTCTAGCGGTGTGTCGGACTTTCTCTATTAGTCCATCTATACTGACCTCCATCAGGTTGCAAATTAAAACTAATTTTTATCTGCATCTACAGTACCTCTGAAAAAATATTTGGGCTTCTAGCTGTGTGTGGGACTTGTTGTATTAGTCCATCTATACTGACCTCCATCAGGTTGCAAACTGAATATATTTTTTTCTGCATCTACCTCTGAAAAAATATTTGGGCTTTCAGCTGTGTGTGGGACTTGTTGTATTAGTCCATCTATACTGACCTCCATCAGGTTGCAAACTGAATATATTTTTTTCTGCATCTACCTCTGAAAAAATATTGGGCTTCTAGCTGTGTGTGGGACTTGTTGTATTAGTCCATCTATACTGACCTCCATCAGGTTGCAAACTGAATATATTTTTTTCTGCATCTACCTCTGAAAAAATATTGGGCTTCTAGCTGTGTGTGGGTCTTGTTCTATTAATCCATCTATACTGACCTCCATCAGGATGCAAACTGAATATAATTTTTTTCTGCATCTAGCTCTGAAAAAATATTTGGCCTTCTAGCAGTGTGTCGGACTTTCTCTATTAGTCCATTTATACTGACCTCCATCAGGTTGCAAATTAAAACTAATTTTTATCTGCATCTACAGTACCTCTGAAAAAATATTTGGGCTTCTAGCTGTGTGTGGGACTTGTTGTATTAGTCCATCTATACTGCCCTCCATCAGGTTGCAAAGTGAACATATTTTTTTCTGCATCTACCTCTGAAAAAATATTTGGGCTTCTAGCTGTGTGTGGGACTTGTTGTATTAGTCCATCTATACTGACCTCCATCAGGTTGCAAACTGAATATATTTTTTTCTGCATCTACCTCTGAAAAAATATTTGGGCTTGTAGCTGTGTGTGGGACTTGTTGTATTAGTCCATCTATACTGACCTCCATCAGGTTGCAAACTGAATATATTTTTTTCTGCATCTACCTCTGAAAAAATATTGGGCTTCTAGCTGTGTGTGGGACTTGTTGTATTAGTCCATCTATACTGACCTCCATCAGGTTGCAAACTGAATATATTTTTTTCTGCATCTACCTCTGAAAAAATATTGGGCTTCTAGCTGTGTGTGGGTCTTGTTCTATTAATCCATCTATACTGACCTCCATCAGGTTGCAAACTGAATATAATTTTTTTCTGCATCTAGCTCTGAAAAAATATTTGGCCTTCTAGCAGTGTGTCGGACTTTCTCTATTAGTCCATCTATACTGACCTCCATCAGGTTGCAAATTAAAACTAATTTTTATCTGCATCTACAGTACCTCTGAAAAAATATTTGGGCTTCTAGCTGTGTGTGGGACTTGTTGTATTAGTCCATCTATACTGCCCTCCATCAGGTTGCAAACTGAATATATTTTTTTCTGCATCTACCTCTGAAAAAATATTGGGCTTCTAGCTGTGTGTGGGACTTGTTGTATTAGTCCATCTATACTGACCTCCATCAGGTTGCAAACTGAATATATTTTTTCTGCATCTACCTCTGAAAAAATATTTGGGCTTCTAGCTGTCTGTGGGACTTGTTGTATTAGTCCATCTATACTGACCTCCATCAGGTTGCAAACTGAATATATTTTTTTCTGCATCTACCTCTGAAAAAATATTGGGCTTCTAGCTGTGTGTGGGACTTGTTGTATTAGTCCATCTATACTGACCTCCATCAGGTTGCAAACTGAATATATTTTTTTCTGCATCTACCTCTGAAAAAATATTGGGCTTCTAGCTGTGTGTGGGTCTTGTTCTATTAATCCATCTATACTGACCTCCATCAGGTTGCAAACTGATTATAATTTTTTTCTGCATCTAGCTCTGAAAAAATATTTGGCCTTCTAGCAGTGTGTCGGACTTTCTCTATTAGTCCATCTATACTGACCTCCATCAGGTTGCAAATTAAAACTAATTTTTATCTGCATCTACAGTACCTCTGAAAAAATATTTGGGCTTCTAGCTGTGTGTGGGACTTGTTGTATTAGTCCATCTATACTGACCTCCATCAGGTTGCAAACTGAATATATTTTTTTCTGCATCTACCTATGAAAAAATATTTGGCTTCTAGCTGTGTGTGGGACTTGTTGTATTAGTCCATCTATACTGACCTCCATCAGGTTGCAAACTGAATATATTTTTTTCTGCATCTACCTCTGAAAAAATATTTGGGCTTCTAGCTGTGTGTGGGACTTGTTGTATTAGTCCATCTATACTGACCTCCATCAGGTTGCAAACTGAATATATTTTTTTCTGCATCTACCTCTGAAAAAATATTTGGGCTTCTAGCTGTGTGTGGGACTTGTTGTATTAGTCCATCTATACTGACCTCCATCAGGTTGCAAACTGAATATATTTTTTTCTGCATCTACCTCTGAAAAAATATTGGGCTTCTAGCTGTGTGTGGGACTTGTTGTATTAGTCCATCTATACTGACCTCCATCAGGTTGCAAACTGAATATATTTTTTTCTGCATCTACCTCTGAAAAAATATTGGGCTTCTAGCTGTGTGTGGGTCTTGTTCTATTAATCCATCTATACTGACCTCCATCAGGTTGCAAACTGAATATAATTTTTTTCTGCATCTAGCTCTGAAAAAATATTTGGCCTTCTAGCAGTGTGTCGGACTTTCTCTATTAGTCCATCTATACTGACCTCCATCAGGTTGCAAATTAAAACTAATTTTTATCTGCATCTACAGTACCTCTGAAAAAATATTTGGGCTTCTAGCTGTGTGTGGGACTTGTTGTATTAGTCCATCTATACTGCCCTCCATCAGGTTGCAAACTGAATATATTTTTTTCTGCATCTACCTCTGAAAAAATATTTGGGCTTCTAGCTGTGTGTGGGACTTGTTGTATTAGTCCATCTATACTGACCTCCATCAGGTTGCAAACTGAATATATTTTTTTCTGCATCTACCTCTGAAAAAATATTTGGGCTTCTAGCTGTCTGTGGGACTTGTTGTATTAGTCCATCTATACAGACCTCCATCAGGTTGCAAACTGAATATATTTTTTTCTGCATCTACCTCTGAAAAAATATTGGGCTTCTAGCTTTGTGTGGGACTTGTTGTATTAGTCCATCTATACTGACCTCCATCAGGTTGCAAACTGAATATATTTTTTTCTGCATCTACCTCTGAAAAAATATTGGGCTTCTAGCTGTGTGTGGGTCTTGTTCTATTAATCCATCTATACTGACCTCCATCAGGTTGCAAACTGAATATAATTTTTTTCTGCATCTAGCTCTGAAAAAATATTTGGCCTTCTAGCAGTGTGTCGGACTTTCTCTATTAGTCCATCTATACTGACCTCCATCAGGTTGCAAATTAAAACTAATTTTTATCTGCATCTACAGTACCTCTGAAAAAATATTTGGGCTTCTAGCTGTGTGTGGGACTTGTTGTATTAGTCCATCTATACTGACCTCCATCAGGTTGCAAACTGAATATATTTTTTTCTGCATCTACCTCTGAAAAAATATTTGGCTTCTAGCTGTGTGTGGGACTTGTTGTATTAGTCCATCTATACTGACCTCCATCAGGTTGCAAACTGAATATATTTTTTTCTGCATCTACCTCTGAAAAAATATTGGGCTTCTAGCTGTGTGTGGGTCTTGTTCTATTAATCCATCTATACTGACCTCCATCAGGTTGCAAACTGAATATAATTTTTTTCTGCGTCTAGCTCTGAAAAAATATTTGGCCTTCTAGCAGTGTGTCGGACTTTCTCTATTAGTCCATCTATACTGACCTCCATCAGGTTGCAAATTAAAACTAATTTTTATCTGCATCTACAGTACCTCTGAAAAAATATTTGGGCTTCTAGCTGTGTGTGGGACTTGTTGTATTAGTCCATCTATACTGACCTCCATCAGGTTGCAAACTGAATATATTTTTTTCTGCATCTAAACCAGCCAATAGTTTTGGCCTAATACCACAGTTTGGCCACTCAGCTCTGCTCGGTTACCATCCATTGTTTTTTTGTGCAAACAACTCCAGAGTTGTGAATTAGTTAACCACCAAAATGAGTGGAAAAAGGCCTGCTGCTGGTGGAAAGGGGAATAGGCGTGTTGGGAAGGGGAAAAAAGGTTGTGTCCGTGGGGTAGGTGTTAAAGCAACAGTAACATCTGCAGAAGAAAGACCATCTTCCAGCCAAACTAAAATGTCTACTTCTTTTAGCGGACAATGTGATAAGATCCCTTTCTTACGGCAACCCCAATCGCTACAAATTCCAGATGAGGCACAAAAACAGCAGGTGCTTCAACGGATATCAAGTGCTCCTTTAAGTGGGCTCTCCTCCACATCAACTTCAACATCACAAATACTCCAGTCCTCAAAGGTGTCACCCAAATCGCACTTGCTTCCTCACAGCTCCCAAATCTCCAGCTGCCCGTCTGAGTATGAGGTAGAACAGATGGTTGAGTCTGCAGAGCTGTTTACTCATACTATAGCCTGGGAATCAGAGGTCGACTCCAGCGCTTCTGTGAATCCAGACGAGGAAATGATCTGCACTGATGCCCAGAATCTTTATGAGTCGGATCCAGGACCAGACGCAGAAGGTTCTGACCATAATGTAGACCCTCATTCCCAAACTGTAACTCCTGTTGGTGGAGACAATGAGGAAGACGATGATAAGACTCAAATACCTGATTGGAGCGACAACTTTAGTTTTTTGTCAGGGCAGGAACAGGTTGGCTCTGAGGACGACGGGTGTGATAACACACAGGGTGATGATGATGAGGTTGGAGATCCCACTTACTGTCAACCCACAGTCAGCCAAGAGATGAGGTCAGCAGAGGAGGTGGAGGAAGATGCTAGTGACGACGAGGTCAGGTTGCGCCTTCCTGGACAGAGACGTAGTACTGGAAGCACGTCAACAACTGCATCCTCAAACACAACTCTGCCTCTCACCACAAGTCGTGGTGGCTCTTCAGGTCGCATGGGTGCTAAGCTTTGCATAGCCTGGGCATTTTTTCAGATCGATAAAGATGACCCAACTCGTGTTATCTGTAACATTTGTCAGCAAAAGCTAAGTAGAGGCCAAAAAATACATAGTTTGAGTACTTCATGCATGAACCGGCACATGGACATGAAGCATAAGTTGCAGTGGGAAGCTCAGTGTGCTACAATGCGGCCTAGCCGGCCGGGCCAACCACCGTCTGCCATATCTTGTGCATCCGCGGTCTCTTCATCCTCTGTGACTGGGGGGACAGCAGTCACACCTGTTTTGTGGCGCAGACCTGCCACCTCTTTACCCGCAACAGCCAGCGTGATTGGCAGGTCATCATTTTCTTTGGAGGTGGTAACAGCAGCTGGTGTTGAGCGCTGTCCGACATCGATAGCACCACCTTTGGATCAAGGCAACCTACCATGTCCGCCTGCATCTTCCTCACAGACCGGCAGTTTGCCGGGGACACCCTTATCAACCCCGTCTAAGCACAATAGCCAGCCCTCGGTCCCTCAGATGTGGACAAGTAAAAGACCATTTCCTCCTAGCCATGAGAAAGCTAAGACGTTGAATTTCACCATCTGCAAGCTCTTGGCTACAGAAATGCTGCCTTTCCGCCTGGTGGACACAGAGGATTTTCGAGACCTTATGTCCGTCGCAGTGCCCCAGTACCAGATGCCCAGTCGGCACTACTTCTCAAAGAAAGGTGTGCCTGCGCTCCACCAGCATGTCGCACACAACATCACCGCTTCTTTGAGAAACTCTGTGTGTGACAGGGTGCATTTCACTACAGACACTTGGACGAGTAGGCATGGACAGAGGCGTTACATGTCGCTGACTGGGCACTGGGTAACTATGGTGACAGCAGGACAAGGGGCTGCTGTCCAAGTCTTGCCGTCCCCACGAGTTGTGCGTCAATCCTCTTTATGTCAAAGTTCCTCCACTGCTTCTGCCTCCTCAACCTCCTCTCGGTCTTCCACCTGCACCCAAAGCCTGTCTGGTCATGCCACAAACTTTCTAACTGCGCAGAAGGGATCCTGCACACCTCCTTACTATGCTGGCAGTAGGGCTCAACGTCATCAGGCGGTTTTTACATTGAAATGTCTGGGAAATGTGAGTCACACAGCTGAGGAGTTGTGGTCAGCTCTGGAGAACCAATTTCATGAATGGTTGTCTCCACTGGACCTGAAACCAGGGAAGGCCGTGTGCGACAATGCTGCAAACCTGGGTGCGGCCCTTCGCCGGGGCAATGTCACACAGGTGCCTTGTATGGCTCACGTGTTGAACCTGGTTGTCCAGCAATTTTTAGCCCACTATCCCAGACTAGATGGCCTTCTGCAGAGGGCACGGTCGCTGTGTGCTCACTTTCGCCGTTCGCATCCCGCAGCTTAGCGACTTACATCTCTACAGAAGTCGTTGGGCCTGCCATTTCACCGGCTAAAATGCGATGTGCCTACCCGGTGGAATTCAACTCTGCACATGTTGCAGCGACTGTGGCAGCACCGACAAGCCCTGGTGCAATACGTTCTGACGTATAGCCTGGGCCAACGAGATTCAGAGGTGAGGCAAATCACGCTGGAGGAGTGGTCTCAGATCAGGGACCTATGCACCCTTCTGCACAGTTTTGAAATGGCGACGAAGATGTTTAGTGCTGACGATGCCATTATCAGCATGACTATTCCGGTGATTTACATGCTGGAGCACATGTTAAACAGAATTCGGAGTCAGGTGGTGGCACAAGAGGAGGTGGAGGAAGTAGAGGAGGAGGAGTTGTATGCGGAAGGGCTAACATCTGCAAGGTCCAGACGGTCGGCAGCACCAAGGCGGCAGGCATGTGAGGGTGGGGGAGATGGTTTTACCAGGGCGCATGGTAGCAGCCAAACTAGTGAGGAAGGTGCAGGAGCCCAGGAAGAAGTGGAGGACGAACTGATGGAAGACTCATCAGATGAGGGAGACCTTGATCACATTTCTGTTGTGCGAGGTTGGGGGGAGAGGACAGAGGAAGGAAGCATGATTGTTACCTCGCCACCAACACAACAGGGACTTGGTGCTCCTGGATGCGCAACACACATGAGTGCCTTCTTGCTGCACTACCTGCAACATGACCCTCGAATTGTGAGAATTAGAAATAATCCTGACTACTGGGTTGCCACACTGTTAGATCCCCGGTACAAAAGTAAATTTGCAGAAATTATTCCTGCCATAGAAAGGGATGCACACATGCAGGAGTATCAGCAGAGACTGTTGCAGAATCTTACATGTGCTTTTCCACAAAATACCAGTGGTGCACGTAGTGAATCTCACAGTTCCAACTTGCCAACCGTGGGACCGTCAAGTGTTCAGCACTCAAACCGTAACAGAACCACAGTATCTGGTGGTAACATCAATTTTGCGGAATCATTTCACCACTTTTTTAGCCCATCCTTTGCAAGGCCACAGGAGACAAGAAGTCTGACACATAGTCAACGCCTAGAGACGATGGTACAGGAGTATCTCCAAGTAAACATTGAAGCCACGACTGTGTCACTGGACCCTTGCTCTTTTTGGGCTTCCAATCTGGATAAATGGCCGGAGCTAGCCACTTACGCCTTGGAGATCTTGTCATGCCCCGCAGCCAGCGTTCTGTCTGAACGTGTGTTCAGCGCTGCTGGTGGTGTGCTGAGAGATAAGCGCACGCGGCTCTCCACTGATAATGTAGACAGACTCACGTTCATAAAGATGAACAAATCATGGATCCGAAACGACTTTTCTACCCCTGTGTCATCCTGGGGAGAGTAAAAGCTTGATGATTGTTTAAAATCACCCTACCAACCGTTTTAAGCTTTCAAATTACTAATCATGTTTATCTGTATCTTGACTGGAAAATAATTTGGGCTTTGTAGCAGTGTGCAGCACTGATCCTATTAGGCCATCTATAATAAGCTCCACCAGATTTAAAATTAAAAATAATTTTTAGCTGCATCTAGCCCGGAAAATAATTTTGGGGCTCCGAGATGCGCAAGACACATAAGTGCCTTCTTGCTGCACTACCTGCAGCATGACCCTCATATTGTCAGAATTCGAAGTAATCATGACTACTGGGTTGCCACACTCTTAGATCCCCCAAACTTTTCGATCAACCTTTTCATTTTAATAAAGACCAAAAAAATGGTCATTTTTTAAATTATAAGCATTAGCAGGTTGTTAGAAACTGAAATCAAACAGTTTTCAACTCAAAACTTTATTCTAGGTGATGTTACATTTTCACATAGGACCCCTTGTTCGAAAGGAGCTTCTGAACTCTCTCGTCCATTGAATTTGTCAGGTTTTGGATGGTTTCTGCTTCAATTGTTTTGCATGAGGACAGAATACCCTCCCAGAGCTGTTGCTTAGATGTGAACTGCCTCCCGCCATCATAGACACTCCTTTTAATGATGCTCCAAAGGTTCTGAATGGGGTAGAGGTCAGGGGAGCATGGGGGTCACACCATAAGTTTGTCCCCTTTTATGCCCATATCAGCCAGAGATGCAGATGTTTTATGTGCAGCATGAGATGGTGCATTATCATGCAGAAAAATGATCTTGCTGTGAAATACAAGGTTCTTCTTCTTGAACCATGGCAGGAAGTGCTGTTTGAGAAAATCCACATACATTATGGAGTTCATCTTTAGCGCCTTCAGGGATCCTAAAGGGGCCGACAATCTCTCTCCCCATGATTCCAGCCCAAAACATTACTCCACCTCCTCCTTGTTGGCGCTGTAGCCGTGTTTGCGTGGGGTGTCCATCAACCAGCCATCCTCCACTCCATCCATCTGGACCATCGAGCGCTGCACGGCACTCATCCGTGAACAAAACAGTTTTGAAATCAGTCTTCATGTAATGTTTGGCCCACTGGAGCCGTTTCTGCTTGTGTGAAGTGGATAGAGGAGGTCGACAGGATGGCGTATGCACAGCTGCAAACCTCTGAAGGACCCTGCATCTTGTTGTTCGGGGGACGTTGGAGGCACAAGCAGCTTCAAAAACTTGTCTGCTGCTATGACAAGGCTTTTTTGCCGCTGCTCTTTCAACCTGACGTAATTGCCTGTAGGAAAGAGTCCTCAATTTGCCCTTATCAGCACGCACACGTGTGTACTGTAAATCAGCTACATACTTCTTGATTGCCAAGACACTTCATCCTGATCATCGCACAATGTTGATTGTAGTCATGCCTTGACCTAAACACTCCACAATTTGTTGCTTCTCAGCAGCCGACACATCCTTTTTCTTTCCCATTTTGGCAGAAAATGTAGGCTGCTGAATAATGTGAGAAAGCCTTCTTAAGTAGTCTTGCCTTTCATTGGACACACCTGCCAAACTAATTAGCACTGGTGTCTGCAATTGCTTACAGTGATATAAAGAGCCCTGACACACATCACCATCAATGAGTTTAACTGACAAACAAACAAATTCTTCCCTTATCACTCCTAAACACTTTTTGCATAATAATTTGGAACACAGTGTACATGTGCTTTTCCACAAAACACCAGTGGTTCATGTAGTGAATCTTACAGTTCTAACTTGCCAACCGTGGTCTGTATGGAGTTGTTCAATAAAGGGCCCAAAATTAAGATAACATAGATGGGAGAGGTCTCTATGAATAGGAATTCCTAAGTATTTGATACCCTGTGAGGGCCAGGCAAAGGGAAAGTTGGACTGGATGGAATCCTATATGGATTTGGGGAGGGAGACATCGAGGGCCTCAGACTTCGCTGCATTGATTTTAAAATTTGACCATGTAACAAAGTGATCTATTTCAGCCATAACAGCATGGATGGATATATGTGATTGAGTGATATATACTAGGACATCATCAGCAAATAGAGAGCACTTGTACTCGGTGCCTCCCACCTCAATCCACCTAATATTGGGGTTATGGCGAATTGATGAGAGCAGGTGCTCCGTCACTAGGATGTATAAGAGAGGGGACAGAGAACATCCCTGCCTTGTCCCATTGGTGATTGTGAAAGGTGATGAAAATGTTCTGACGCACCCCCTGGGCCTTGGGACACCCGGAGCCGGACCCTTTTTGGTGGATGCTGGTGGTTGTAGTCTCCGTGGCGGCAACCCGGTTCCGTGGCTCAGGGCGGTCAAACCAGTGGCGGAACTATTTATGTGGTTTTGATGTTTAAATGTCCGACTACGCCACCCGTGGATTGCGGTCAGAGTGAACCGCCGCTCCAGGGCAGACCGCTGAGGCTGGTGTTGTGGGTGCAGCAGAGCGTAGCATAACTCCCCACGGGAGGAGTATAGCCTCAGGGCAGTGTATGCGGAGGATGGGGGTGATGGTGCAGGGCAGCAGCAGTAATGACACGGAGTCAGTGATGCAGTCCAGGGCCTTTACTCACAGTTCTTATTATCCAGACCACGTCTGCAGGTAACGGCTGCCTACGTCGTACTGTGCTCACCAGGTGAGGGGCTCAGACAACTCCCAGATAACTTTGGAGTGCTTCACAGGACCCCCTTTGTGTGTCCTTTGTCTGGCCTTTCTTACCAACCCTTCTGTCCGGCTGCCTCGGGCCTCCTCTTGGTAAACTTGGCGCCAGTTTCCCTGACCCTATGTGGTGCCTTCCTAGCGGGTGTAGCGAGGGGCTGCGCCACATAAAATGTCACAGCCTCCTGTTTCTAGCTGAGGGTCATTTCCTGCCTCCACTAGTTTCGGGGACCGGTCTCCCCCTTTGGCCTGACCCCTCCACGCAGGTGGATTCTGGCGTGCGGTGGCGACTCGCCCGTCCGCACACCTGAGATCCCTTCGTTCCTCATTCCTGGAGCCTTCTCCGCTCCTCTTCCTTCCTTCTCCCTCTTCCAGGCCTGGGCCTCTGTTACTAGGCCCGCCTCCGGAGCAGAGCTCATGCAGAGCCCCTGCTCCCTGCCACTTCTGCTCAGACTTCTCTGCACTGAACTAAGATGGTGCCCACCTTTTATACTCCCTTCTCAATGCACCCAGGAACTGCTTCCTCCCTGCTCCTGCACTACAGGGTTCCCCTTTCTCAGTGTTCCCTCCCCCCACTCCAGCCAGGGACAGGGACTGTCGTGCCCATCTCAGGGGCATATTGGTCGCCCTGCCCCACGGCAATGTGGTGTAATGCATGCAGGTGTCGGGTCCTGATCCACACTACATCCTTACCTGAGAGTGAGATATCACACCTCTGGGTGAGGTGCAATACCTCTGTAGCAACTGAGCCCTCAGGGTGCTACAGTTCCATTTATCTTCAGTCTAGGTGACGTATTGCGATACAGGGCCGTGATTTTGACTATAAAAGGGTCCCCTAGACCCCTACCCCAAGCTTTTTAAGAGAATCATATATGGCGTGCCAGGAGACTCTATGGAATGCTTTCTCAGCATCCAACGAGAGTATCTAATTACAAATTTTTAACTGCATCTAGCCCAGGAAATACTTTGTGCCTAGTAGCAGTGTCTGCTAGTCAGCGGATTATCCCGGCTGTTAAGCAAGCTACACCACCTGTAGTTTGGACACTTAATTTTTTCAAAGGAAATGCTTCGGGACCACGGGATACTCAGTGAAGAGCATCAGGAGGCACCCCAAGGCATAGGGGCTGGGACTGGCAGTAGGATGCCTTGCGGTGGACAGCCGAGCTCGATCCTTATAAAAGCTTTTTAACTGCAGCAGCTTTAGTGGACGCTACTGGAGCTGGAATTACGCGGCTGCTGGCATGAGACTTGCCCTCCAATAGATCCTTGTAAATGGATTTAAAGTGTATTCATTCAAATTAGAGAGACAATTTAAATTAAAAAGCTTAGAGCTGCCTCCACCACAGGGGGGCTCGCTCGACCCACCAGCGGACAGGCACCAGTATTGGGAGAGGGGGGCTGGCCATCAGGGTTCACCGCGGCTCTGGCACAAACCCGGCGACACGGAGGTGACACGGGCAGGAGCGGACTGGCCGTGTCGGCTTCTCACTTTTTGGATTATAGAAGGGCATGACATGCCTATATCTGTGTCTCCCCCTCCTTTTACTCCTCCACCTCTTTTATTTTCGCATGACTATATGTACTTGTCACTTTTCCATGTGTTAGTTATGTCTTCTGAGCAGTTTGTCAGCTTTTGGACACCTTTGAAGGTGTTTTCTATGTGTTTCTATGTGTTTTTGTTTGCCTGCCATTGGTTTTAACGGTGTTCGAAGGTGTTCGACGAACAGTTCGACGAACAGTTCGGCGAACACACGGGTGTTCGACGAACCGAACCAAACTCGAACACTACGGGGGTGGCTCAACACTACTCAGGACCTGTTTTCTCCGGAAAAGAGGTGTGAAAAGAGCGAACCAATCTGGGAGCGCTCACCTCTGATGCTGAAACCCACATCCTCTCCTCTGGACCATAGCCTTTCCAGTGCACCAATTATTGTAGAGAACGACGTTGGAGATGAGAAACTTCAATCCTTGAAATCTCAAACTCCAGGTTACCATCAACCATTACTGGGGGCGGTGGTAGAGGTGAGGGCTCAAGAGGTTCTACGTACCTTTTGAGTAGAGACCTGTGGAACACATTATGGACCTTAAGGGCCCGAAGAAGTTCAAGACGAAATGCTGCAGGGTTAATGACAGCGGTTATTTTGTACGGACCAATATACCTAGGTCCCAGCTTCCAAGAAGGAACTTTCAATCTTATTTTCTTGGTAGATAACCACACAAAGTCATTCACATTCAGGTCCGGACCTCGCAAGCGTTTTCTGTCAGCCATACATTTATACCTGTCACCCATGGTCTTAAAATTACACAGAACACCCTGCCATACCGAGGAGAGTGACAAAGCAAACCGTTCCTCCTCAGGAACTCCTGAAGCTCCCCCCCCCACTGAAGGTACCAAACTGTGGATGATAGTCATATGCACCAAAGAACGGTGACCTGCCAGTGGATTCTTGACGATGATTATTGATGGCAAATTCTGCCAGCAGTGAGTAGGATGCCCAATCCTCCTGATTTTCGGAGACGAAACACCTGAGGTATGTCTCCAAGTTCTGATTGACCCGCTCGGTCTGACCATTCGACTGAGGGTGGAAGGCAGAGGAAAAGGACAGCTGCACCCCAAGTCGAGAACAGAATTCCTTCCAGAACTTGGAAACAAACTGGGTCCCCCGATCAGACACCACATCGGAGGGAACCCTGTGAAGCTTCACAATCTCATTTATGAACATCTGAGCAAGTGTCTTAGCATTGGGAAGTGCAGGTAAAGCGACAAAGTGACCCATTTTACTGAACCTATCTACTACTACCAAAACCACAGTTTTGGCTGCAGAAACTGGTTGGTCAGTAATAAAATCCATGGACAAGTGTGTCCATGGCCTGCTAGGGATAGGTAGTGGAAGAAGAGTTCCAGATGGACTGGTCTGCGAAACCTTAGAACACACGCAAATACTACAAGCAGCTACATGTTCAATTACATCCCAATGCAACCCCGGCCACCAAAAATGACGAGAGAGGAGGTCTGTGGTTGCCTTACCACGTGGATGCCCAGCAAGCACAGAGTTATTATGTTCCTTGATTACTTTACGGCACAGATCAGGTGGTACAAATAATTTTCCTGAAGGGCAGGAAGCAGGGGTGTCCCCCTGAGTCTCCAGCACCTCACCCTCCAGTTCAGGAAAAAGAACCGAAATAACTACCCCTTTCTGTAATATCGGGACAAGGACCATCTGGCTTGTCTAGGGTTGAAACGTTTAGCTGACTGGAGATATGACAGGTTCTTATGGTCAGTAATAACAGTAATAGGATGGAAAGCCCCCTCCAACCAGTGTCGCCATTCCTCAAATGCCAATTTGACTGCCAAAAGTTCCCTATTACCCACGTCATCATTTCTCTCAGCTGAAGACATTTTTTTTAGAAAAGAAGGCGCATGGACGAACTCTGAGACAACACAGCCCCAACCCCGACATCCGAAGCATCGAACTCCACAATAAAGGGTTGAAAAACATCGGGTTGACTGAGTATAGGTACAGTGGCAAAATGATTCTTTAAGGAAGAAAAAGCCTGGAGGGAAGCATTCGACCTTTTGAAAAAATCAGACCCCTTCTTAGTCATGTCAGTAAGGGGTTTCACTAAAACAGAATAATTTTGGATGAATTTCCTGTAAAAATTAGTAAAGCCAGAAAACGTTGTATGGCCTTCAGGTTTTCGGGACGTTCTCAGTCAAGGACTGCATGGATCTTCTCCGGATCCATCCGAAAACCTGAAGATGACAACGAGTACCCCAAAAACTGCACCTCCTGAACAGCGAAAACACATTTCTCTAGTTTGGCATAGAGTTTGTTATCCCTTAATATCTGGATCATCTGCTTAACATGCCCCCAATGGGTCTCAAAATCAGATGAATAAACCAAAATATTGTCCAGATAGACCACGACAAACCTCCCCACCAAATGATGAAAAATATTATTTATGAAATGCTGGAATACTGCAGGTGCATTGGTCAAGCCAAAAGGCATAACCAGACTCTCGAAATGACCTTCTGGGGTATTGAACGCTGTCTTCCATTCATCCCCTTCTCTGATTCTAACCAGATTGTAGGCTCCCCTTAAATCCAACTTGGAGAAAACCTTATCTCCCACAACCTGGCTGAACATATCAGAAATCAGAGGAAGAAGGTATGGATCACGTATGGTAATTTGACATATTTCCTGGAACTCTAAACAGGGACATAGACTGCCATCTTTTTTCTTCACAAAGAAGAACCCTGCCGCCACGGGCAAAGATGAGGGTCTGATATGTCCCTTCTCCAGACTTTCTGCAATGAAATCCTTCATGGCTTGTCTCTCATCTATTTCAACCAACACTTGAAATAGATCACTCTGTTTGTAATGACTCTATATAATATATGAGTTTCACTTTTTGGACTGAAGAACTGAAATAAATTAACTTTTTGATGATATTCTAAATTTGTGAGAAGCACCTGTAATTTTTAATTACAAAAATACAAAAAAAAGAAGAATAAACAGGACAATATCAGCATCAATATATCATAGAATATATATGGTATAACGTCCAATAAAACATCAAGTTATAGTAAGAAAAAGGAGGGAAAGGAAGGGAACATTTTAAGCCATCAGTATTACAATTATGATTTTACTAAAATCCAATCCATAATCAGTACAGAGAAGAAACCCACTGGAGAAAAGAGTGGGTCACATCAGTCTGATGAAAGACAGTAGGCATTGGATTCCTGGAATTCAATCCAGTCTCTCCAAGTCTCATAGTATCTATCACAGTCAGTGGGGGATTGGGCAATCAATTGTTCCATCCTATTTAGAAGAGCTATTTCATAGAACCACTCCTCCAGAATAGGTGGACGAGTACTTTCCAGTGACGAGGAATGACACTCTTAGCATCCTGTATAGTTTATTAAAGATCTTTTGTATCTGGTGAAACTAGTTGGGATCATAAAGAGCAAAAGAGATTCAGACGGGCACAGAGAGACTAGTCATTTTTTGAATAGTCTGAATTACCTGAGTCCAGAAACCTCTTATAATGGGACAACTCCATCAAATGTGTGTCATCGTCCCCTCTTCCACTCGACATCTCCATCTGATACTGTGGGAAACCACTTATGGAGTAATACGGGAACCCGGTATCATCTGGAGATGATCTTAAAGGAGATCTCTTGAGCTTTGGTTGCAATTGAAGTTTTGTGAGCAAATTGAAAACATTTAGCCCATTGTGAGTCCTCAAAAGTTTTGCCCAGTTCTCTTTTCCATGCAGCGCAATAGGGTGGTCTGACAGTTGTAGTATGGGCTATTAGGTGTTTGTAGAGCAATGAGATTGAGTGCAAGGGCAGAGAAGATGAGAGTCACAGTTTTTCTAAATTTGTAAGATCCCAATTGAGCCATCTATCTTTTGTAACATGGGAATAGAAATGTTGCAATTGTCTATAAACATAGTCGGCTCTTGGAGGGATAGAGCAGTCCTGAAATATCTTGTTGAGGAGTATTAAAGATGGTTTAGATAGTACATGAGCAAAGTGAAGAGGGTGATATTTACTTCTACACAGAAATCGATTGGAAGATAGCCCCGGTAAAAAGGTGGGATTGTCTGAGATTGGGTATAATGGGCCCTGTGGGTCAATTAGAGAGATCTTCTTATTGTCTCGACGTAGGGTTAGGATTGTACAGTATGTGCTGTAGGATTGTTGAGAGGGTTTAAGGACTGAGGGATGGGGTTTCCAGGGAAATGTAATTAATGTCCTTGGACATTTAGTTTGTGCTGTATGAAAACAAAGGTTCCCATGTTAATGGTGAAAATAATCGAGTATTCTGGCATGGACTGCTGCCAAGCAGTATTTTCTACAATTCGGAAGACCGAGGCATCCCATCTGTTTAGACCTGACTAATATATCACCACGAATACATGGACGACCAGTCAGCCAGATGAACTTACAAAAGCTACTACGTAGAGGTTTCCAAAAATGTAAAGGGATTCTGGCCAGGATAGTTTGAAAAAGGTAAAGCAGTATAGGTAAAATAATAATTTTTAATATATTTACTCTGCTGATCACTATGTATGCGTATCCTTAAGTATTTTATACCCTGTGATGGCCAAGAAAAAGGAAAATTTGATTGGATGATAGTGTGAGTGGTAGTTGGCAAGGAAACATTAAGAGCCTGAGATTTTGAAGTGTTTATTTTGAAACTGGACCATGTGCCAAAATGATCCACTTCTGCCATGATAAATGGAATTGACTTATGTGGGCTTGTAATGTATAGAAGGACATCATCTGCAAAGGAGGAGCATTTATATTCCGTTTGCCCTATATTGATACCTCTAATATCAGGATTATCGTGAGGATAGTAAATGTTCCATCATGAGATGTGAAAGAGAGGGGAGAGAGGGCACCCCTGTCTTGTTCCTGGCCCTTTTTTAAAGAAAGTGCGAACGATAATAGAGTGGTCATTTGCAACCTGTGTCATACCAAGATCAGCAGGGACCTGACCACTACCAGCCTGACCACCACCAGTATGCTCAGGCACATGTCATCAAAGCACCAGACTAAGTGGGCCAAACACGGGTGACACCACTGCATCTTCCCTTGTGCGACGTGTTTGCCAATGCCCTGTCGATGACGCACGTGCAAATTTCTCCCGCCCTGCACCTGTCCTCGCAAGCACCATCAGCAACCATGTCCAATTCCTTATCCCAGCCCAGAGTTTAGCTGTACCTACCCCAGGCCTTGGAACTCAAGAGAAAATACCCAGCCACCCACGTACAGGCCCAAACACTAAACAGGCACATTCTCAAACTGCTTGTCCTGGAAATGTTGTCGTTTAGGCTTGTAGACACTGAGCCTTTCTGCAGCCTCATGGCGGCGACCATCCCTCGGTACTCAGTTACCAGCCGCCACTATTTTTCCCGGTATGCCGTCCTTGCCTTACACCAGCACGTCTCCCATATCATCACCCATGACCTGACCAATGCAGTTACTGGGAAGGTCCACTTAATGACTGATACGTGTACAAGTGCTTGTGGCCAGGGACGCTACATTTCCCTGGGATGGCACATGTGCTACTGACGCCAAGGATTGCAGACTCTAGTTCCATCAGGGTTTCCTCCACCTCCTACAACAGCTCCTGCACCCCCTCCTCCTCCTCCATCTCTGAATTGTCATGTCAAGGCACGTTGTCCATATAAGTCGCAAGCTGGAAACACTTTTGCACTGCCTCGGTGAAACAGTAACAGGCTCTGCTGAAACTAATTTGTTTATATGACAAACAGCATACTGCCCCAGAGTTGTTGAAAGGTATAACAGACCAGACGGATCTGTGGCTCTCGCCCCTGAACCTACAACCAGGCATGGCCGTGTGTGATAATGAAGATTGGCAAGCTTGCACACGTACCATGCCTGGCCCACATGCTCAAGTTAGTGGTTCAGCGGTTTCTGAAAACGTACCCAGATTTGCCTGAGCTACTTGTGAAGGTATGTCGTGTGTGTGCCCATTTCTACAAGTCAGCTACAGCTGCCACCGCCTTGCAGTGCTGCAGCATTGCCTGGAAGTGCCAGTTCATTAACTGGTGTGTGACATGACCATGCGCTGGAACTCCACATTACATATGTTGGCAAAGCTTTGTGAGCAGCAGAGGGCAGTAGTTGAATACCAATTACAACATGCCTATCGGTATTCCATTCAGCCTCCTCACATAACAACCAACAAGTGGGAATTGATGTCTGACATCTGTGAGGTTCTACAAAATTTTGAGGAATCAACCAAGATGCTGAGCGACAATGACGGCATAATCAGCGTAACCATCCCACTTCTGTGTCTACCCAAACACTCGCTGCTCACAATTAAAAAAGAAGCTTTGCATGTGGACAAGATGGAGAAGAAGGAAGAAAGTACACAGTCCAGCCTCATCTTCTCATCGCAGATTGGGTGATAATGAGGAGGAAGAGGCTGAGGAGGAGGAGGAACAGAGTCATCCTTCTGGTGGGGACAGGAAAGTCTTGAAAGTTGGGAGTCTAGCACACACGGCTGACTTTTTGTCCTGCTGCCTTTTACGTGGCCCTCGCGTTATATGCATTTTTCCCAACACTGATTACTGGTTGTTCACCCTTCTAGACCCACACTGCAAGGAGAGCTTTCCATCTCTCCTTCCTGTGGAAGAGAAGGCTAGTAAAATGGTGCAATACCAGAAGGCTCTAGTTGAACAATTAGTACAAAAATTCCCATCTGACAACGCTGGCGGCAGAGGTCATAGATCCTTGGGCAACCTAGGAGGAGAGACAAGTGAGAAACACACCAGGTCCAACAGAGGCAGGGAATCACTATCAAAGGTCTAGGCCCTCACTTAAAATCTTTAGAGGGTCATCAGGCGGCCCTCACTCAATATCTTTAGAGGGTCATCAGGTGGCCCTCACTCAAAATCTTTAAAGGGTCATCAGTCGGCCCTCAGTCAAAATCTTTATAGAGTCATCAGGCAGCACTCACTCAAAATTTTTATAGGGTCATCAGATGGCCCTCACTCAAAATCTTTATAGGGTCATCAGGTGCCCCTCACTCAAAATCCTTATAGGGTCATCATGCGGCCCTCGATGGTGGGCATCGAGTAGTGGTGACGTCAATGATGAGATGATTTTTTAATTTTTTTTTGACAGCCCTGTTCCAACTTACATACAATCTGTAGTTATAAACAATTCTACAGAGCTTGTTTAATTTGCTACCCGGAGATTATATGTATTAGTAATATTCAATTGATATTATCACTTATGGTCTCTCTCATTACATCTTATGTCCCTTAACAAGTATTTATGAAGACAGCAGTAACAGCACCCATCAGACCCCATCTATTTTTCAGATTAGAAAGTCCTGGAAATTGTTTGCACAAAACAAACTCTTTGTAATATATAATATTATTTTGGTTTGGGCATGGGCAAAAGCCTCATGGCCATGTGCCAGAATTTTGGCTTAAATACTGCACCCTTTGTTGGGCAATACAGAACTTTTATCACTATGGACTCTGTGCACGAATTTATTTTATTTCTTATCTTTATCTTTCCCTTTTTAATTGTTTTTAATTAACATTTTTATTCAAAATAAATTCCTTTTTATTCATATCACCTGTGAATACCAGATCCTTGCGAGTAGTGCAAATTTCCATATCAGGAAGATGCGATGTCTGACAGTAGTGGCCTACCTTTCCAGATAAAAACAGTAAGTATTTCATGCTCTTATCTACAAATGCAGAAAAAGCCTTTGACAGGGTAAATTGGTCTTGCATGAATGAGACACTATGTAGCCTGGGACTAAAACATAACATGCTACATTGAATCTCCGTCTTATACTCAAAACCGACCGCTGGAGTTAAGCTAAATGGGTTCTTATAACAAGAATTTGCTAAACACAATGGTACACAATAAGGGTGCCCCCACTATCCCACTCCATTTTTATACTTATACTGGAGCCCTTCCTTAGTCGGATCCAGTCCAACACTAATATTACAGACCCTTGTATTCACAATTCTCGTATGCAAATAATCTTTTTTCATTAATAACCCGGCTATCTCACTTCCAAATTTATTTGCAGAATTCCGCTTATACAACAACCTATCTAATTTAAAAATTAACTTCTCCAAATCAGAGGCCATGAATATTAACATTTCTTCCTTTGCTATAGCACCCTTGAAAACCACGTTCAGTTTCAAATGGGCCAATTCAGCCTTAAAGTACTTAGGAATCTTACTCCTGAAAGACGTAAACCTGACATATTCGCTCAGCTTTAATAAATTATCTCAATCAGTGCAGGAGCACTGCTCAAGATGGATGAGGAATGCCTTTACATTGTTTGGTAGAGGGTCAATTTTAAAAATGAACATTCTTCCTTGTATCTTATATGTAATGCAAGTCCTCCCAGTTGGAGTTCCCTCGTCCTTCTTCAGGAGTCTTGCTGCGATGCAAACAAAGTTTATATGGTTGGGTAAACCACCTCGGATCAGAAGAGCTGTTTTATATCATCTTAAGTCCTCTGGGGGTATAGCTTTATCTGATTTCAGATCTTACTATATTGCCTCTCACCTTTCTAGAATCCTAGACTGGTGTAGGAATGGAGGATAGGAAGGCCTGGGTCGGGATTGAGCAAAGTAAATAATAAATAAAATAAAAATGAAAAAATCATATACAAAATGGGAGGAATAGAGCTAAGCAACAGTACATGTGAAAAAGACTTAGGTATACTAATAGATCATAGACTGAACATGAGTCAACAGTGTGATGCAGCAGCAAAAAAGGCAAATACAATTCTGGGATGTATTAGCAGAAGCATACAGTCTAGATCACGTGAAGTCATTATCGGACTTTACTCCTCTTTGGTCAGACCTCATCTGAAATACTGCGTCCAGTTTTGGGCACCACATTTTAAAAAGACATCGACAAACTGGAGCAAGTTCAGAGAAGAGCGACCAGAATGGTGACCGGTCTGCAAACCATGTCCTATGAGGAACGGTTACAGGATTTGGGAATGTTTAGCTTGCAAAAAAGAAGACTGAGAGGAGACTTAATAGCTGTCTACAAATATCTCAAGGGCTGTCACATTGTAGAAGGATCATCTTTATTCTCATTTGCACAAGGAAAGACTAGAAGCAATGGGATGAAACTGAATGGGAGGAGACACAGATTAGATATTAGAAAAAACTTTTTGACAGTTATGGTGATCAATGAGTGAAACAGGCTGCCACGAGAGGTGGTGAGATCCCCTTCAATGGACGTCTTCAAACAGAGGCTGGACAGATATCTGTCTGAGATGATTTAGTGAATCCTGCTTTGAGCAGGGAGTTGGACCAGATGACCCAGGAGGTCCCCTCCAACTCTACCATTCTATGATTCTATGATTCTATGATTAAAGCTTTACAAATATGTCTCTGATTCCTGATCCCTGGCTGGCCTTTTCTTTGGTTAAATCACTTAAAACACACCCCACAATTGGAGCTATTCTATTTTGAGGCTCCTAATTGTGACTGCACCTGGATGCATTCCTTTGCTCTGGAAAAAGGACTCCACACTGACAGCTTCCCTCTGGTTTTATAAAATGAATAAAATAATGCAGATGGAGGAACTCACTTCTACTGTCAGTAATTCCTATGAGCACTTTTACAAGATTTGGTTTTACTGGATGGAATTTAGAACCTCTGATGAAAATCGGGCCCTTATTAGGGAAAGCTGAGCCCATGGATCTAAGACTCCTTGACCGATTACCTCCCTTCCTCCCCCTTCCTTTCCCACCTCCCTTTATTCTTTTTTCCTCAGGTTACTCTGCCTATCCCTCACATCCCCCCTCTTTCCTCCATTTCTGTTTTCTTTCTTAATTTGTGTTATTAGGGAATGGTTCATCCGGCACTACATTGTACGTTTGGCTTTACTGTTATGGATGGATTTCATGTTTTCAATGTTCAAGTAATACTTTGTGCTCTGTATGACCATCTTTGTTGGTGTATTTCTCCTTTTGCTTTTGTTTCTACTGTTCCACTACAGAACATTTCTGCCTTATGACTGTATTATTCCTTAAAACTTTTTTGACAAATAACGATGATTTTTTTTTTAAAAAAAACACTAAGTATAAGGCCTTATTCAGGCGTCAGTTTTTCTCGCATGATTGCTATCAGTGTTTTTCACGCATAGTACTCGTAACAATGATAGTCTATGGGGCTGTTCACTTGTCTAATTTTTTGCCTTGGACCAAGAGGTACGTGTAAAATCACGGAGACATGTTCAAAATTGATCTGAGTGTCAGATCAAAATCAGCAAGTCAAGTCTATGGGTTGCTATCGGATGCTATCTGCGTGCTTTCCATTCTATTCTGACTGAAAGGAGAAGGTGAAGAAACAATTTTTTTGTCATCAGTGAAAAAATTGATCAAACTCTGATGAAAATCATGAATGAAACTGTCTGTTTTTCTTGTATGTGAAAAAACCTGATGTCTGAATGAGGCCTAATGCATTGAGATTCCTGAGGGACCTAAAACATGTTAGTGGTGACATTCTCTTGCTCCATTTGTGACTCTGCAAGTCAAGACTTTTTTCTTATTTCATTTCATGCTGTTGCTGGATTTACTTTGCTCCCCAATAAGGCACCATAATGATGGCTCTATGCAACAAAAACAATGCAGACAATTAGTTTCAGGCCAAATAGTACTAGGTTAGACAAAATTGCCAAGGTATTTAACAACCCGGATGACGGCAAACAGCATAATGCAAACCTGAAGATATGGATATCTCACTTGGAGACACTGCTGATCAATGTAACTGAAACTTGCTGAGATGTATCCACAATGAAAAATTTCAAACATGAACTAAAAATTACACACAATTTATTAATTCTAAAATTACCTACTGTTATTTATTTGGATGAATTTTCTAATATTTGGAAAGCAATTCTATCTAAGTGCTCTATCAAGTTAATGAGGCTAACATAGGTTGCATTGCCAAAGATTGCTAGTTGTCGCTGCTACATCAAAGAGAAATATAAATGAATGAGGTTGCATACCAACCCCAAGGGTACACAAACAGTAAATTGCAAAATATCAGACCTGGTTGGATTTTTTGTGATTTTCTTGTCGCGGTACCCTCGAGGTCGCAATGCGACCCCACTCCCTTGTCTTGCGCTTTGATGTAGTATTGACACCTAGCAACCTTTAGACAAGTGACCTGTGTCGCAGCAAAAGTTTTCATGTATCCCTAGCATTATTGTACTGAAAATTGTTGTAATAGTGACGGGGAAGGTTAATGTCAGCCTAAGGGCTCGTTCAGATGAGCCTATGGAAGTGAGTTGTCAGAGTAAAAATTAGACAGCACACTGATGTGTACTATCGTCTTCCGTATCTCGGGTGAGACTAGTCTATACAAGTCTATGGGTGCACTGACCATGTTAAAGGGAATCTGTCACCACTTTGGAGTTATCAGACCTCTACTATGGGCATACAGGGTATAGAAAAGTAAATGTATACTTACCTGTATGGCCCATAGTAAATGTTTGATTGCAGAGAAAAGCGCTTTAATCAGTTCTATTTTGTACAGGCTTAGCGTCCGGGAAACGCCAAGCAATCCCCACCTATGTGCTTATTATTCCCCCAAATCCCCTCCTATACGCTTAATTATCATATTCCCACCCTCCCCGGGGCCGGGATGAAGCAAAGTGCGCTCTATGTGAGCGGCACTTTGCGCATGCCCGGGAAGTCAGGGAGCACAGTGCAAGTCACAGTGCCTGTCACAGGACCCTGTGATGTGCAGGGGAGGGGGTATATGATAATTAAGCATACAAGCGGGGATTTGAGGGAATAATAATCAGATAGGCGGGGATTGCTTGGCGTCCCCCGGACGCCAAGCCTGTACAAGATAGAATTGATTAAAGCGCTTTTCTCTGCATTCAGACCTCTCTAGATTTACTTCTCTATACCCTGTATGCCCATAGTAGAGGTCTGATAACTAACTCCAAAGTGGTGACAGATTTGTGGCACCCCAGAGGGTCTGGTTGCCACAGTGGTAGTAATGCCATGTCTGGGAGCAAAACAGGGGTTTCCAGGCCAGGAAGACATTACAAGCAACACCTCCTGCTCCAGACCAGAAAGGGGAGGATCATGCCCTTTATAACTGGGTCTGGAGGCGGGGTTAAGTTAGTCTAGTCTAGTGTCAGGAGTGAGATAGGACACTAAGGAGCAAGGAGCCCGGGACTGGAGCTGGAGTTAGTTCGTCCTGGCCAGAGTACATATCGAGAACCAGACGCCGGAGTCCGAGGCTGTGGGGATTGTATATCCAGCAGCATAAACCACACGGCAGGAGATTGTAGGTCTCCTGGCCAATAGAAGCCCGGAGGCTCAGACACACGAAAAGACCAGTACTGCCACAGAAGAGCGAGGATCCGAGTCGCCAGCCATACGGGTGAGCACAGCACGTCACACTCAGGGACGTGGGCTACAACACGACTATAAGCGGGATAGCCAAAGAGTACAGTCAGAACGGCAGGCCTACAACTCCACCTGGCCAGGAGGATTCTAGGATTGCTCCCAGACTGACCAGGCCCTCATCCCTAGCAATTACTCCCGTTGGGGCCTATATAATTGCCACCAGTAAAAACCCTGGGACTGCACTGCAATGACTCCGTGTTGTCATTACTGATCCCGGCACTATCACCACCATCATCCATACATGCTGCCCTGAAGCTCCACTCTTCCTGTGGGGAGTTACATCACCTTGCTGCACATACCACCAGCTTCAGCGGACTGCTCCGCAGCGGCGGTTCCCAATAACCGAATTCCACAGGTGGCGTAATCGGACTTTACATAAACTACCCTCGTTTGACCGCCCTGGGTCACGGACCGGGTCACCGCCACGGTGACTACAACCCCCATTATCTACAAGGCCCGGCTCCGGATATCCCCACGGCCCAGGGGGCGCGTCAGATTCCCTTTAATTTTAAAATGTTGATGTATAAACATGGATTACACACAGAAGTCACAAGAATGTAAAATACGGACACACAGATGGCACACAGACGACAATATGGATGAATATCGTCCAAGTTTTCTGAATGATTTTTCATCCAGTCAAAGATCCACAGCGTACTTACAGCCGCTGACCACAGTACGATGATTGAAGCTGCGCCGGCATGCTTGGATGACTAAAAGCTGGTGGCTCCCAGGAGGCATGCTTGGATGACTAAAAGCTGGTGGCTCCCAGGAGGCATGCTTGGATGACTAAAAGCTGGTGGCTCCCAGGAGGCATGCTTGGATAACTAAAAGCAGGTGGCTCCCAGGAGGCATGCTTGGATGACTAAAAGCTGGTGGCTCCCAGGAGGCATGCTTGGATGACTAAAAGCTGGTGGCTTTCAGGAGGCTCCAAGTAATAATAAAGACCTTCATTTAAAAACTGCATTTTGTGTTTACTTGTGTTATCTTTGTCTAATATTTAAATTTGTTTTGTGATCTGAAACATTTAAGTGTGACAAACATGCAAAAGAATAAGTAATCAGGATGGGGGCAAACACTTTTTCACACCACTGTAAATCATTTCTCTTTTCTCAAAATTAGGCCACGTTTCCATACAGCATAAATACTGGGCAGTTTACGCTGTATTTAACAGCCCAAGAAAAGTGCATGTGATTTCATGAGTTCACTGTGCAGTCACTGTGGGACTGTGTGTTTTTTGCTGCATTTTTCCTCTATAAGAGCTCATTCATATGTCCGATTTTTCCACGTACAAGAAAAATGAACAATTATTCTGATCAGACTTTGATCAGAGTTTAATCAGAATATGGTCTGAGTGTTATCCATTTTTCTCATACGTGAAGACATGTAAAAAAAAATATTTTTCCACCTGCCCATTCTGACAGTCCGTGAAAATCAGACTGCACCCGGATGCCATCCGAGTACGGTCCGATTTCTTCACAGACCAATTGACTTGCATTGCCGATTTTGATTGGACCCTCGGGACATTCAATTTGCAAAGATTAAACATACTTTAGTATCATCACATCCGTAAAGGTCTTTTTTCCAGCGGAGAGAGCAGGTTAGTTAGCCTTGCATTAATAGTACAAATCCAAGCTGACTGATCTGTTCTCACTGTTGAATGAAGTGAAGTGAAATCAAGGATGAGGTTTAAAGGAAATCTGTCAGATCACCGGTGCCCCCAGAACCACCAGCAGTTGTGTCTGCATATGTAAATTCCCTGCCTAGCAGTCCCTGGCATCATCGCTAACGCTCTACCTGGTTAACATAACCAGCCCCTTGGAGTTTTGGTAGTTCTCCCCTAACTATCCTCAGATAGTGTTCCGCTAGTACTGTCCCTTTAATTAAAGGTCAGGTGGTAGTTGTGCACTGTGGACCCCCTTTTTAGGACTTTCCATAAACAATACATTTTTCTATCTAGCTATCTTCCGGTCATCCTCCTGCAAGGAAAAAGCATTTATCACACTTTACACCAACAGTCATTTCTTCAGTCGGAGCTTTTCACCCGTCTTCAACCGGCTCTGTGGCACCCTGCTGTGCACAGGTACCACAGGACCAAGGGTGCAAGGACGGACTTCTCCACAAGAGGCCCTCATTACATAAAAACACCTCCACCCTTCCACCTCATACCATCAGAGGGAGCCCATTAGGGATATATATATGGAGGGTGGAGCCAGGCAGCTCAGTTTTTAGCCAGAGAGTCTGAGAGCGTGCTGACGCTGAGAGCAGTGAAGACGCAGGGCATCTGCTACTGAGTTCTGAGGGCCCCGAGTGTGGCCGAAGGCAAGAGGAGAAAGGTGAGAGGAGTTGAGAGGGCAGAGGAGCATCATAGGCTCACCCCGATATACAAACCGGACGCTGGGTCCGAGCCTACAGGGTCCCTTTTTACCCAGTAGGGATCACCGGCATTCCAGGAGGACTACAAGTCCCAAGCAGACCAGAAGCTAGACCCATTACAGGACCAGGAACCACGAAGGCCCCAGCGTTACCAGGGATAGTGGTTGCCAGCAGAAGGTCCTACTACCGAGCGACAGGTGAAGGAACAACACGACACATAAGCTAGGCCCAATTGCAGGCTGGCCAGGAGCATACAGAGAGGCAGACACAGAAGAGGAGGCCTTATACCCGCTCACTATGGAGAAGTCCTGAAGTGCACCCATTCTACTGAGTACCCTGGACCGTACCTGACATTCGCACCAGTAAAGGTATTGAAGCGAATCCCCTGTCTCTGTCAGTTACTCCTGCTGCGCCATCCCGCCTGCACTATAGTCCCAGCATCACCACCCACCAAACTCCACACTGCCCCGGGGGCCCGCTCCACCTGTGGGGAGCAGAAACACCTCAGCTGCCATCCGATTACCCCTCGGAGGTCTGCAGCAGCGCTGGTAAACCTTACCAGGTACCACAGGTGGCATCAAGAGCTATTTACTTTATTTTTATTTTCTATCCAAGTTACAATCCCCTTTTTGGTTGACCGCCCTGTGCCCCATGCCAGGCCAGCCACTGTGACATACCCCACCCAGCATCCATAGGCCAGGCTGCCGAGTACCCCATTGCCCCCGGGGGCATGTCAGCTTTTGGCGTCACAAACAGGATTTCGTGCCCATTGCAACGAACAGGATTGCGTGCCCGTTGCCACCAGGTACTGTGCACCTTAAAAGACTGTAACACTTACTGTGGTGAAGATTTCCCGCCATTCCCAAGGTTTCCCGCCATTATTCGCCATTTTCCTGTCGCCGCGCGGGAAGGAGAGGGGCGTTACCGCGGGAATCGGAGAGGCGTAATCTTTGGAAGTGCGCGAAGCCCAGGCCCCACTTGCGCCTTGACGCCGAACCAGGAAGCATCAGGTCTTAGAAGGAGACCGATGTCAAGAGCACGCTCTGACGTCAACCGCGAGGGAGACGCAAGGTCCTGGAAATCCGTCACCTGCGGAGCTGCGGCCTACCCGATCAAAGTAAAGAAGGTAGGCTACGGTTTACTAGGGGGGCGAACCATGACCGACGACCAGCAAGCCGCCGGAGCACCGGTTAACGCTCCTGATGCCCAACTTGCGCCCGGCGCTGCACAGGCTGGAGCGGCCGCCCCACCAGCAAGGGTCGTGACTCCGTTGATACCCATGGACCTGCCGTATATCCCTGGAGCAAAATGGCTTCCCCAGTATGATGGCAAACCAGACACCCTGTCTGGGTTCCAGAGAAAAATATGCGGTGTACTAGATATTTACTCAATGACTGGTAAGCAGAGAGCCGCTGTTGTGCTGGGACAATTGACTGGTGCCGCAGAGTGGGAAGTTGAAACCTGGCCAGCCGCAGACCAGGAATCAGTATCCATTTTCTTTAAGAGACTGCAAACTGTCTTTGAAAACCACACTGCGACAGATCTCCGGATGAGGTTCTACCACTGTGCCCAGAAACCTGAGGACAGTATCCGGAACTATGCCTGGCACTTACAGGAAGCCTTGCGGGCCCTGAAACAGGTTAGTTCAGCCAGCATACAAGATGAAAATAAAATTCTGATGGAACAGTTCATCCGGGGGTTGAGGTCACAGGAGGAGAGCAGAACTGTACGGTGGTGGGCTTTAGATCATCCAGACGCCATCTTTGACACCCTGAAGGACATGCCTATAAAGGGTCTACAGTCCCTGGAAACTGCTATCCAGCATTACCAGGGTGGGGCCACCCCAGTGCCCGCAGCACCCACTGCTCCTTCATTAACAGCTGAAACAAAGATGCAAACAGTGCCCCCTAGCGAGCTGGACAACCTGCGCTCTGAAGTGCGTCAGCAAAGTAAAACCCTGGCCACTGTCCTGAGCACCCTGCAGCTGAGTCCTGAGTCCTGAGCACCCTGCAGCTGCAGACGGAGCCCGAGCCGGAAGGAAGAATCCTACTCGCCGACAGCCCTGAGGATGTCCCCTGGATGAGGAGAAGAAGGAGGACAACACCACCCTGTAGGAGGACAACAACACCCCAGAGGAGAACAACACCACCCCGTGGGAGGACCAACGACCAACGTCGCCCTCCAGGAGACTTCATCTGCTACCGTTGCCACAAGGCAGATCACACAGCGTGGAACTGTCCTTTAAACGGGCAAACCCTGGGGCCGAGGGCCACCACCCAGGAGTAAATCAACCAGGCCCATCAAGCTGGTACCATCGGTTTGTAGGAGGAAGGCCTTTCCTGTCCATCGTGCTGGACGTATAGTCACACCTGCATTACTGGACACCGGCTCACAGGTAACCATCATACCTGATGTCCTCTACAAAAAGTACTGGTCAGTAGATGAACTCCAGCGGCCAGCCCCGAACCTCTCTGTGTATTCCTCTAACGGCCTTAATCTTAACTTAGTAGGGGCTAAGGACGTGACAGTGAAGGTGGGGAGAGTGGAACTAAAGGACCAAGGACTGATTGTAGCGGAATCTAACCCTGGTGATACAGACTTGTATATGATACTTGGTACAAATATTGTTGGTAACTGTTGGGAGAAGTGTTGTTTTTACTCCAACAGATTGGTGACACTGCCAAACCAGGGCAGAGGAAGGTGCTCCAGAGAGAGATTCGAGCCATCCTGTACCAGAAACAGGTAAAGCTAACAGGTGGTGAGATTGGTAATATACGTTTGACAGACCCGATACCCATTGTGATTCCCCCAATGAGTGAGATGCTGATTTGGTGTAGGGCAGTAATAGGTCTCAAGGGACCGAACTACCAGGAGGTAGTGGAGCCCATTAGCTCGGAGCACAGACCTACACTCTTAACTGCTAGAGGGGTAGTTGATGTACGCAATTGGAGGGTACTCATACGTCTCCTAAATTGTGGGGAGGAGGAAGTTAAATTGCCAAGATACGCCACTATTGCCAGATTTTATACTGTGAATGATGATGCCATACACACAGTGGAGTCCTTGACCCCATCAGATGCAGTGGAGGACAATGACTCCGAAGCTCAGCTGGAGAATTGGTGTCAATAGCTTCATGTTGGGACTGACGCCACTCCTGCCCATCAGAAACATGGTGTTTACAGAGTGGTTCAGGAATATGAACAAGTGTTTAGTAGACACCCACTTGACTTTGGAAGGGTTAAAGGGGTACAACAATACATACCCACCGGTAACCATCCACCCATTAAGCAGCGTTACCGACCCATACCACCAGCACATTATCAGAAAGCCAAGGAAATGTTAAACGACATGAAAAAGGCAGTGGTAGTAAGGGATAGCTGTAGCCCTTGGGCAGCTCCCCTGGTCCTGGTCAGGAAAAGGACGGTAGCATGAGGATGTGTGTAGATTATAGACAGATTAATCGCATAACACATAAAGATGCATACCCTTTGCCCCGTATAGAGGAATCCCTGGCTGCACTAAAATCTGCCAATTACTTCTCTACACTGGATCTCACTAGCGGGTACTGGCAAGTCTATGTTGCTGAGGAAGATCGGGAGAAGATGGCCTTCACCACCCCGATGGGACTGTGTGAGTTTAACAGTATGCCGTTTGGACTCTGCAATGCACCCAGAACGTTCCAGAAGCTGATGGAATGCTGCTTGGGACACCAGAACTTCGAGACAGTGCTGCTGTACCTGGATGACGTTATCGTGTACTCGAGGACATATGAGGACCATCTGGAGCACCTGGAGGAGGTATTTGAAGCATTGTCCTGGTATGGGATGAAACTAAAGCCTTCTAAATGCCACTTGCTCAAGCAGAAGGTTCAGTACCTGGGGAACGTAGTCAGCTCGGAGGGAGTAGCACCACACCGGAAGAAGGTCACTACCATCCTGAAGTGGCCTGAACCGAGAAGTATCAAAGAAGTACAGTAATTCCTGGGACTGGTCGGGTACTACAGGAGGTTCATAAAGGACGATACCAAAAAGGTAGCACCTCTACAAAACCTCCTGGTAGGACAGTCCAAAAGAGGAAAGAGTCCCCCATTCCAATGGGGCAAAGAACAGGCTGAATCCTTTGCAGTAATGAAGGAAATCCTGACTGGTGAAGAAATCCTGGCTTACCCTGACTGCAGCCAGCCTTTCCTGCTATACACTGACGCCAGCAACGAGGGACTGGGAGCTGTGTTGTCCCAGAAGCAGAATGGAAGAGAGAAGGTAATTGCCAGCAGGAAGGTACGCCCTACCGAGAGGAACCCGGAGAACTACAGTTCCTTCAAGCTGGAGCTCCTTGCCTTGGTTTGGGCTATCTATGAAATCATTACCTAGCCTCAACTAAATTTACAGCTTTTACTGATAACAATCCCTTGACAGACCTGGAGACAGCCAGGTTGGGAGCCATGGAACAGCGTTGGGTGGCCAGACTGTCAAATTATCAGTTCACCATCAAGTATTGGGCAAGTCACAGGAACACCAATGCTGATGCCCTGTCAAGGATGCCTCATCAGTCAGACACCGAGGATGAAGTGGATGATTTAGAGGAAGTTGAGTTACCTGCTTTCCACCGAAGCGGAGTGGTCCACGAGCAGCACATCACCAGAAGACGTCAGGGAAGGACGCTAAATCCTCTACCCCACCACAGTTGGAAGGAGAACCAGGACAGTGACACGGTTGTCAGCCTTAACAAAAGACTGATCACCCAGGAAGGTTATCACCTGGAGTAGGATGCTCCTCCACAAGCCAAGCAACTGTGGAATGAAAGAAGCCGGCTGTTCATCTACAGAGAGAAGCTGTGCAGAAGATATGTCAACCCCAAAACCCTTGAAATGGTGTGGCAGATTGTTGTACCCAAAACGGATATCCAGATGGTGTTGGAGGCCTACCATGATCAAGCAGGTCACTTTGGCTGGAAGAAGCTGGAAACCCTGCTGAAGGACCAGTTCTATTGGGTTGGAATGCGGAGTTCCATAGAAAGGTGGTGCCAGAATTGTGGGCCCTTTAGCCTCAGAAGAAAAGACTACGGCAGCCAGAAAGCACCCTTGCAGTCCATCAAAACAACCCAGCCCCTGGAGATCGTCACTCTGGATCACGTCAAGCTGTCACCCAGCAGGTCAGGCTACTCCTATGCCCTGACCATGGCGGATCACTATTCCCAGTTCCTGGTGGTAGCCCCTGTCAAGGACCTGACAGCAGAGACTGCAGCAAGAACGTTCCAAGCATACTTCTGCAGGCCCCATGGATACTCGGACGAAGTGCTGACGGATCAAGGCCCTGCCTTTGAAGCCGAGCTGTTTAAAGAATTCTGCCATCTGTACGGATGCAAAAAGATCCGGACTACGCCATATCACCCTCAGACCAATGGTTTGTGTGAGAAAATTAACAACATCATCATAGACCTGCTGAAAACCTAACCCTTGGAAGAAAGGAACCAGTGACCAGACAAACTGGTAGATCTGTATAATCACATACCTGTGAGTTCTACTAATTGTACCCCAGCGTACCTCATGAGAGCAAGACCCGGAAAGTTGCCCATGGACCTGGAACTCGGAGTGGTAGAACCTGAAGCAGATATGTCCACTGAAGACTGGGATACAAATCGGCAAGAGCAGTACAGGAGAGTACAGGCCTGTGTCGAAGATAGTCTGAACAGAGTAAGGGAAAGACAGGAAGAACTGTACAATAAACATGCACCAGCAGAACCCTTGGCACCTGGAGAGATAGTGCTTAAGCGGAAAAGAAGAAGTCACAAGCTCAATGACCAGTGGGAAAGAGAGCCCTACACAGTCCTGAACTCCAGATTTGACAACAGTAAAACCTGCCTGATTAGCAAAGATGGAGGAAAAACAACTGCAACAGTCTCAAGAGACCATCTGAAAGTGTGCCTAGGTCTACTGAAGACAAAGGAGGAAGGAGTACCTCCTATAGCACCAGAAGAACCCAAGGACGACGTGCTTCACACAGTTCTATGAGATTTCAATACGGACTGGCCTCAACTTGATGGAGCAGTTATAGTACCGGTGATACACTTCTATCAACAACCAGAAGAACCTGGAAAAGCCTGCTCAGGAACAGGAAGAGTCCCCAGTAAGAGGAGAATCACCCGTTGAAGCACAGCCTGAAGGCCCAGTGAACAGTGCACTTGCCAGTCCCATAGAGAGATTAAGGCAGTTCTATAATCTACCCGCACGTACACCTGCTAGATTAATAGAGAGGGCATGCATATGACGCGCCACCAGGGCCGTGGGGTGCTCGGCAGCCGGGCCTCTAGATGCTGGGGGATATCACAGTAGCTGGCCCAGTCCGTGACCCAGGGCGGTCAGTAAAAGGGGAGATATTTTATAGGGGATTTGGGAAAGTTTGTGACGCCACCTGTAGAATGCGGCTAAGGGGTGCTGCCGCTGCGGAGCAGTCCTCTGGAGCTGGTGCTATGGCAGCAGGGATGGCTAGCTCCAGGGCAGCGTGGGGAGTAATGGATAGTGGTGCAGGGGAGAGACGGCAGGACGGTCACGGAGGAAAGACGGACACTCACATGGGGGTAAGCTTCAGTACCTTTACTGGTGATGCTGCAGGCATGGTCCAGGGTACTCCAGGTGAAGGGCACACTTTTGGACTCTCCCCAGTGAGCGGGTATAGGGCCTCCTGATCCGTTGCTTTCTTCTCTAAGCTTCTGACCTGCCTGGAGCTAGGCCTAGCTTGGTTACTGTCTCTATTGGCAACTGCTGACCTGGTGGTAGGGCCTTCACTTTGGAGATCACTCTCCCTGGATGCTGGGACCTCTGTGACTCCTAGCCTTGGTACTGTAGCCAGCGTTTGGTGAACCTGGGACCTGTAGTCCTCCAGGGGTTCCGGTGGTTCCTACTGAGTATAAATGTCCCTGTAGGCGCGGACCCGGTGTCCGGTATATATATATCGGGGTGAGCCTGGTATGCTCCTCTGCCCCCTCACTACTTCTTCCTTCTCCTCTCACCTTCGGCCCATTCTAGGCCCTCACTAGGCCTTCACACGGATTGTAGGCCTTGGGTCGCCTAAGCACCGCAGCCAGCTCGCTGCCTCTTCACTGCTCTCTGAGCGTCAGCACGCTCTCTGCTCAACTCTGAGCTCTGTCTCTCTCTGTGTCTGAGAGACTAACTGAAACTAAACTGAGCTGCCTGGCTCCACCCGCCCTATCTATATCCTTAACGGGCTCCCTCTGCTGGTCTGAGGTGGTAGGGTGGAGGTGTGTGAATGTGTGAAGGCCTCTTGTGGAGAAGTCCATCCATGCACCTTTCTGGGTTCTGTGGCACCAATGTGCTGCAGGGCGCCACATTCCCCTCTAGTAAAACTCAGTACTCCTGGACTGAAGCATTTTTTTCAAAAACAGGTTAATAAATAACAATTTTTCCCTTTATGGGAGGCGCTTTTCTTAAACATTACTGGTAACATTTATAACACAATAATTACAATTATGAATAACATTAATTCAGTTACAGTAAGTCCCGTAACCTGGTGTCCATTTCACTGACAAAGGAACATGAGGGACCCGCCTGAAAACCCTCAACGTAGGCCCTGGACGTGGCTACAGGGCATAAGTGATCCAGGTGCTGGACCACGTCTTTGGCCACGCCAAACGGGTTTTCGTTCTGTGGTCACTTAAGGGGCACTCCAGGGAGTGCAACTATGTACATGACAGTTTTTGGGCTGCTCACAGTCCTCAGCCACCGAGTCCTTTATATATACCCTTACGGGTAACTAAATGCAACAAGAAAAGTGTCCATGTCACCTAAATTGTCCATTGTAAGGCAAAAATACATCAATACATACATGAAAATTGCACAAGAATAACATACCCCAAGGGACAACTATTTATACTATCAGAGTTTCTCTTCCTACTCTCTGTATCTGACAGGGGTCTGACCTTGCATGCTACGTGTTTACCTACATAGTACTGGGATGCGTGTGGTACTGGTGTTTGTACTACCTCCCATTCTGTCAGTTCTACGTGTGGGGAAACCGCAAGGTTGCCTTAACCTCTCTACAGGACTGGCAAGTGTACCATTGGCTGGGCCATCTTGTTCTGCTCAAACCGGGGATCCTTCCTCCGGGGATTCTTCTTGAGCAGGCTCTTCTGGGGCACCTACAGGTGCTACTTGCTGTGGAGGGTCTTCTGGCTGTTGGTAGAAGTGTAGCACAGGTATTATTACCAATCCATCCAGTTGGGGCCAATCTGCCGGGAAATCTCCTAATTCAGTATGTATTACTGCTTCTTTAGGCTCCTCCGGTACGATGAGAGGCACTTCTTCCTGGGGCTTTAGCAGACCTGGACACAACTTCAGATGGTCTCTAGAAACTGTTGCAGTCGTTCTTCCTCCGTCCTTGGTAATTAAACAGGTCTTCCTGTTATCAAATCTTGAATTTAACACAGTGTAGGGTTCCCTCTCCCACTGGTCATCAAGTTTGTGGTTTATTCTTTTTCTCTTTATCACACCTTCTCCAGGTGTGAAGGGTTCTGCTGGTGCACTCTTGTTGTACTGTGCTTCCTGCTTGTCTCTCACCCTATTCAGACTGTCTTCGACACAGGCTTGTGTGATGCCTCTTACTCGAAAAGCCCTTTATTTTACCCTGGGAGATGGGGGACTCGGAGTCGGATCCTGTGATAGAGAGTAGAGATGAGCGTTGTTCTACTCGAACTGTTCGCCAATCTCAAATTCGAGCTGTTTTGGGCGGTGTTCGAGCCGTTCGGCGAACACGAACGATTTGAGAAAAATTCGGCTGTTCGAGGTTATGTTCGATAACTGTTCGTGCACCAGAATCTTAACTGGATTTTTTCTCAGTAATGATGAAAATTAATGTTAATACGCAGTTTGAGTATACAGCGGGGTGGGGGGAGGGGCAGGGGATGGATCTCTGCAGGAATAATGAAGATCTCCATTTTTTTTTCTCTTTCCCGCATTTACAGTGGGGAGGTGCAATCTGTCAGCCTATCAGCAGCGCACACACGGAGCGAAGTGCTTTTTTCACACAAGCAAGGGCATGTGTCATTGGCAGTGTATGTCACATGTCCTTGCCCTATAAGACCAAGCCGTTTTCCCCGTCGCCACCATTTTCTCACTACTGCAGTTGCATGTTAGACGGCACCGCTGTTGCTGTGTGCGCTATACCTTGTTAATTTCAAGCCAATTTTCGCACAAATCTACAGATAGCTTGGGAGTAGGGAATAGTTGTGATTGCAGTCCTTTTAAGGACTAGGTTACAGCATTTCCGACGACTTTTATCAGGCAGGTCTGTGCTCTTAAATAGATAGATTGTGGGAGTAAAGACTAATTGTAATTGCAGTCCTTTTCAGGACTAGGTTACATCAGTTCCTATCAGTTTTTGCCAGGCAGGTCTGTGTCAGTGCTGTGCAAGTTTTTTTCACAGCATTTGGCTGAATCTAGCAAAGCTAATCCTTTTTGGCCTATTGCAGAGTGTGTTAGTCAGTGGAGTAGCCTATCTGTGTTGCAAGATATACCACCTGTGTATAGAATACCAATTTTTTTACTGCACTTAGTGAAGTAAAATCTTTTGGGCATAGCATCATTCTATTAGTCCAACTATACTGACCTCCATCAGGTTGCAAATTGAATATAATTTTTTTCTGCATCTAGCTCTGAAAAAATATTTGGCCTTCTAGCAGTGTGTGGGACTTTCTCTATTAGTCCATCTATACTGACCTCCATCAGGTTGCAAACTGAATATACTTTTTTTCTGCATCTACCTCTGAAAAAATATTGGGCTTCTAGCTGTGTGTGGGACTTGTTCTATTAATCCATCTATACAGACCTCCATCAGGTTGCAAACTCAATATAATTTTTTTCTGCATCTACCTCTGAAAAAATATTTGGGCTTCTAGCTGTGTGTGGGACTTGTTCTATTAGTCCATCTATACTGACCTCCATCAGGTTGCAAACTGAAAATAATTTTTTGTCTGCATCTAGCTCTGAAAAAATATTTGGCCTTCTAGCAGTGTGTGGGACTTTCTCTATTAGTCCATCTATACTGACCTCCATCAGGTTGCAAATTAAAAATAATTTTTATCTGCATCTACCTCTGAAAAAATATTTGGGCTTCTAGCTGTGTGTGGGACTTGTTCTATTAGTCCATCTATACTGACCTCCATCAGGTTGCAAACTGAATATATTTTTTTTCTGCATCTACCTCTGAAAAAAATATTGGGCTTCTAGCTGTGTGTGGGACTTGTTCTATTAATCCATCTATACAGACCTCCATCAGGTTGCAAACTGAATATAATTTTTTTCTGCATCTACCTCTGAAAAAATATTTGGGCTTCTAGCTGTGTGTGGGACTTGTTCTATTAATCCATCTATACTGACCTCTATCAGGTTGCAAACTGAAAATAATTTTTTGTCTGCATCTAGCTCTGAAAAAATATTGGGCTTCTAGCTGTGTGTGGGACTTGTTTTATTAGTCCATCTATACTGACCTCCATCAGGTTGCAAACTGAATATATTTTTTTCTGCATCTACCTCTGAAAAAATATTGGGCTTCTAGCTGTGTGTGAGACTTGTTCTATTAATCCATCTATACAGACGTCCATCAGGTTGCAAACTGAATATATTTTTTTCTGCATCTACCTCTGAAAAAATATTGGGCTTCTAGCTGTGTGTGGGACTTGTTCTATTAATCCATCTATACAGACCTCCATCAGGTTGCAAACTGAATATAATTTTTTTCTGCATCTAGCTCTGAAAAAATATTTGGCCTTCTAGCAGTGTGTGGGACTTTCTCTATTAGTCCATCTATACTGACCTCCATCAGGTTGCAAACTGAATATAATTTTTTTCTGCATCTACCTCTGAAAAAATAATTGGGCTTCTAGCTGTGTGTGGGACTTGTTCTATTAGTCCATCTATACTGACCTCCATCAGGTTGCAAACTGAAAATAATTTTTTGTCTGCATCTAGCTCTGAAAAAATATTTGGCCTTCTAGCAGTGTGTGGGACTTTCTCTATTAGTCCATCTATACTGACCTCCATCAGGTTGCAAATTAAAAATAATTTTTATCTGCATCTACCTCTGAAAAAATATTTGGGCTTCTAGCTGTGTGTGGGACGTGTTCTATTAGTGCATCTATACTGACCTCCATCAGGTTGCAAACTGAATATATTTTTTTTCTGTATCTACCTCTGAAAAAATATTGGGCTTCTAGCTGTGTGTGGGACTTGTTCTATTAATCCATCTATACAGACCTCCATCAGGTTGCAAACTGAATATAATTTTTTTCTGCATCTACCTCTGAAAAAATATTTGGGCTTCTAGCTGTGTGTGGGACTTGTTCTATTAATCCATCTATACTGACCTCCATCAGGTTGCAAACTGAAAATAATTTTTTGTCTGCATCTAGCTCTGAAAAAATATTGGGCTTCTAGCTGTGTGTGGGACTTGTTTTATTAGTCCATCTATACTGACCTCCATCAGGTTGCAAACTGAATATATTTTTTTCTGCATCTACCGCTGAAAAAATATTGGGCTTCTAGCTGTGTGTGGGACTTGTTCTATTAATCCATCTATACAGACCTCCATCAGGTTGCAAACTGAATATAATTTTTTTCTGCATCTAGCTCTGAAAAAATATTTGGCCTTCTAGCAGTGTGTGGGACTTTCTCTATTAGTCCATCTATACTGACCTCCATCAGGTTGCAAATTAAAAATAATTTTTATCTGCATCTACCTCTGAAAAAATATTTGGGCTTCTAGCTGTGTGTGGGACTTGTTCTATTAATCCATCTATACTGACCTCCATCAGGTTGCAAACTGAAAATAATTTTTTGTCTGCATCTAGCTCTGAAAAAATATTGGGCTTCTAGCTGTGTGTGGGACTTGTTTTATTAGTCTATCTATACTGACCTCCATCAGGTTGCAAACTGAATATATTTTTTTCTGCATCTACCTCTGAAAAAATATTGGGCTTCTAGCTGTGTGTGGGACTTGTTCTATTAATCCATCTATACAGACCTCCATCAGGTTGCAAACTGAATATAATTTTTTTCTGCATCTAGCTCTGAAAAAATATTTGGCCTTCTAGCAGTGTGTGGGACTTTCTCTATTAGTCCATCTATACTGACCTCCATCAGGTTGCAAACTGAATATAATTTTTTTCTGCATCTACCTCTGAAAAAATATTTGGGCTTCTAGCTGTGTGTGGGACTTGTTCTATTAGTCCATCTATACTGACCTCCATCAGGTTGCAAACTGAAAATAATTTTTTGTCTGCATCTAGCTCTGAAAAAATATTTGGCCTTCTAGCAGTGTGTGGGACTTTCTCTATTAGTCCATCTATACTGACCTCCATCAGGTTGCAAATTAAAAATAATTTTTATCTGCATCTACCTCTGAAAAAATATTTGGGCTTCTAGCTGTGTGTGGGACTTGTTCTATTAGTTCATCTATACTGACCTCCATCAGGTTGCAAACTGAATATATTTTTTTTCTGCATCTACCTCTGAAAAAATATTGGGCTTCTAGCTGTGTGTGGGACTTGTTCTATTAATCCATCTATACAGACCTCCATCAGGTTGCAAACTGAATATAATTTTTTTCTGCATCTACCTCTGAAAAAATATTTGGGCTTCTAGCTGTGTGTGGGACTTGTTCTATTAATCCATCTATACTGACCTCCATCAGGTTGCAAACTGAAAATAATTTTTTGTCTGCACCTAGCTCTGAAAAAATATTGGGCTTCTAGCTGTGTGTGGGACTTGTTTTATTAGTCCATCTATACTGACCTCCATCAGGTTGCAAACTGAATATATTTTTTTCTGCATCTACCTCTGAAAAAATATTGGGCTTCTAGCTGTGTGTGGGACTTGTTCTATTAATCCATCTATACAGACCTCCATCAGGTTGCAAACTAAATATAATTTTTTTCTGCATCTAGCTCTGAAAAAATATTTGGCCTTCTAGCAGTGTGTGGGACTTTCTCTATTAGTCCATCTATACTGACATCCATCAGGTTGCAAATTAAAAATAATTTTTATCTGCATCTACCTCTGAAAAAATATTTGGGCTTCTAGCTGTGTGTGGGACTTGTTGTATTAATCCATCTATACTGACCTCCATCAGGTTGCAAACTGAAAATTATTTTTTGTCTGCATCTAGCTCTGAAAAAATATTGGGCTTCTAGCTGTGTGTGGGACTTGTTTTATTAATCCATCTATACTGACCTCCATCAGGTTGCAAACTGAATATATTTTTTTCTGCATCTACCTCTGAAAAAATATTGGGCTTCTAGCTGTGTGTGGGACTTGTTCTATTAATCCATCTATACAGACCTCCATCAGGTTGCAAACTGAATATAATTTTTTTCTGCATCTACCTCTGAAAAAATATTTGGGCTTCTAGCTGTGTGTGGGACTTGTTCTATTAGTCCATCTATACAGACCTCCGTCAGGTTGCAAACTGAAAATAATTTTTTGTCTGCATCTAGCTCTGAAAAAACATTTGGCCTTCTAGCAGTGTGTGGGACTTTCTCTATTAGTCCATCTATACTGACCTCCATCAGGTTGCAAATTAAAAATAATTTTTATCTGCATCTACCTCTGAAAAAATATTTGGGCTTCTAGCTGTGTGTGGGACTTGTTCTATTAGTCCATCTATACTGACCTCCATCAGGTTGCAAACTGAATATATTTTTTTTCTGCATCTACCTCTGAAAAAATATTGGGCTTCTAGCTGTGTGTGGGACTTGTTCTATTAATCCATCTATACAGACCTCCATCAGGTTGCAAACTGAATATAATTTTTTTCTGCATCTACCTCTGAAAAAATATTTGGGCTTCTAGCTGTGTGTGGGACTTGTTCTATTAATCCATCTATACTGACCTCCATCAGGTTGCAAACTGAAAATAATTTTTTGTCTGCATCTAGCTCTGAAAAAATATTGGGCTTCTAGCTGTGTGTGGGACTTGTTTTATTAGTCCATCTATACTGACCTCCATCAGGTTGCAAACTGAATATATTTTTTTCTGCATCTACCTCTGAAAAAATATTGGGCTTCTAGCTGTGTGTGGGACTTGTTCTATTAATCCATCTATACAGACTTCCATCAGGTTGCAAACTGAATATAATTTTTTTCTGCATCTAGCTCTGAAAAAATATTTGGCCTTCTAGCAGTGTGTGGGACTTTCTCTATTAGTCCATCTATACTGACCTCCATCAGGTTGCAAATTAAAAATAATTTTTATCTGCATCCAGCTCTGAAAAATATTTGGCCTTCTAGCAGTGTATGGGAGTTTCTCTATTAGTCCATCTATACTGACCTCCATCAGGTTGCAAATTAAAAATAATTTTTATCTGCATCCAGCTCTGAAAAAATATTTGGCCTTCTAGCAGTGTGTGGGACTTTCTCTATTAGTCCATCTATACTGACCTCCATCAGGTTGCAAATTAAAAATAATTTTTTGTCTGCATCTAGCTCTGAAAATATATTTGGCCTTCTAGCAGTGTGTGGGACTTTCTCTATTAGTCCATCTATACTGACCTCCATCAGGTTGCAAACTGAATATATTTTTTTTCTGCATCTACCTCTGAAAAAATATTGGGCTTCTAGCTGTGTGTGGGACTTGTTCTATTAATCCATCTATACAGACCTCCATCAGGTTGCAAACTGAATATAATTTTTTTCTGCATCTACCTCTGAAAAAATATTTGGGCTTCTAGCTGTGTGTGGGACTTGTTCTATTAGTCCATCTATACTGAACTCCATCAGGTTGCAAACTGAAAATAATTTTTTGTCTGCATCTAGTTCTGAAAAAATATTTGGCCTTCTAGCAGTGTGTGGGACTTTCTCTATTAGTCCATCTATACTGACCTCCATCAGGTTGCAAATTAAAAACAATTTTTATCTGCATCCAGCTCTGAAAAAATATTTGGCCTTCTAGCAGTGTGTGGGACTTTCGCTATTAGTCCATCTATACTGACCTCCATCAGGTTGCAAATTAAAAATAATTTTTTTCCTGTATCTAGCTCTGAAAAAATATTTGGCCTTCTAGCAGTGTGTGGGGCTTTCTCTATTAGTCCATCTATACTGACCTCCATCAGGTTGCAAACTGAATATATTTTTTTTCTGCATCTACCTCTGACCAAAAATATTTGGGCTTCTAGCTGTGTGTGGGACTTTCTCTATTAGTCCATCTATACTGACCTCCATCAGGTTGCAAATTGAATATAATTTTTTTCTGCATCTAACCCAGCCAATAGTTTTGGCCTAATACCACAGTTTGGGCACTCAGCTCTGCTCGGTTCCCATCCATTGTTTTTTTGTGCAAACAACTCCAGAGTTGTGAATTAGTTAACCACCAAAATGAGTGGAAAAAGGCCTGCTGCTGGTGGAAAGGGGAATAGGTGTGTTGGGAAGGGGAAAAAAGGTTGTGTCCGTGGGGTAGGTGTTAAAGCAACAGTAACATCTGCAGAAGAAAGACCATCTTCCAGCCAAACTAAAATGTCTACTTCTTTTAGCGGACAATGTGATAAGATCCCTTTCTTACGGCCACGCCAATCGCTACAAATTCCAGATGAGGCACAAAAACAGCAGGTGCTTCAACGGATATCAAGGGCTCATTTAAGTGGGCTCTCCTCCACATCAACTTCAACATCACAAATACTCCAGTCCTCAAAGGTGTCACCCCAATCGCACTTGCTTCCTCACAGCTCCCAAATCTCCAGCTGCCCGTCTGAGTATGAGGTAGAACAGATGGTTGAGTCTGCAGAGCTGTTTACTCATACTATAGCCTGGGAATCAGAGGTCGACTCCAGCGCTTCTGTGAATCCAGACGAGGAAATGATCTGCACTGATGCCCAGAATCTTTATGAGTCGGATCCAGGACCAGACGCAGAAGGTTCTGACCATAATGTAGACCCTCATTCCCAATCTGTAACTCCTGTTGGTGGAGACAATGAGGAAGACGATGATGAGACTCAAATACCTGATTGGAGCGACAACTTTAGTTTTTTGTCAGGGCAGGAACAGGTTGGCTCTGAGGACGACGGGTGTGATAACGCACAGGGTGATGATGATGAGGTTGGAGATCCCACTTACTGTCAACCCACAGTCAGCCAAGAGATGAGGTCAGCAGAGGAGGTGGAGGAAGATGCTAGTGACGACGAGGTTAGGTTGCGCCTTCCTGGACAGAGACGTAGTACTGGAAGCACGTCAACAACTGCATCCTCAAACACAACTCTGCCTCTCACCACAAGTCGTGGTGGCTCTTCAGGTAGCATGGGTGCTAAGCCTTGCATAGCCTGGGCATTTTTTCAGATCGATAAAGATGACCCAACTCGTGTTATCTGTAACATTTGTCAGCAAAAGCTAAGTAGAGGCCAAAAAATACATAGTTTGAGTACTTCATGCATGAACCAGCACATGGACATGAAGCATAAGTTGCAGTGGGAAGCTCAGTGTGCTACAATGCGGCCTAGCCGGCCGGGCCAACCACCGTCTGCCATATCGTGTGCATCCGCGGCCTCTTTATCCTCTGTGACTGGGGGGACAGCAGTCACACCTGTTTTGGGGCGCAGACCTGCCACCTCTTTACCCGCAACAGCCAGCGTGATTGGCAGGTCATCATTTTCTTTGGAGGTGGTAACACCATCTGGTGTTGAGCGCTGTCCGACATCGATAGCACCACCTTTGGATCAAGGCAACCTAACATGTCCGCCTGCATCTTCCTCACAGACCGGCAGTTTGCCGGTGACACCCTTATCAACCCCGTATAAGCACAATAGCCAGCCCTCGGTCCCTCAGATGTGGACAAGTAAAAGACCATTTCCTCTTAGCCATGAGAAAGCTAAGAGGTTGAATTTCACCATCTGCAAGCTCTTGGCTGCAGAAATTCTGCCTCTCCGCCTCGTGGACACAGAGGATTTTCGAGACCTTATGTCCGTTGCAGTGCCCCAGTACCAGATGCCCAGTCGGCACTACTTCTCAAAGAAAGGTGTGCCTGCGCTCCACCAGCATGTCGCACACAACATCACCGCTTCTTTGAGAAACTCTGTGTGTGACAGGGTGCATTTCACCACAGACACTTGGACAAGTAGGCATGGACAGGGGCGTTACATGTCGCTGACTGGGCACTGGGTAACTATGGTGACAGCAGGACAAGTGGCTGCTGTCCAAGTCTTGCCGTCCCCACGAGTTGTGCGTCAATCCTCTTTATGTCAAAGTTCCTCCACTGCTTCTGCCTCCTCAACCTCCTCTCGGTCTTCCACCTGCACCCAAAGCCTGTCTGGTCATGCCACAAGCTTTCTAACTGTGCAGAAGGGATCCTGCACACCTCCTTACTATGCTGGCAGTAGGGCTCAACGTCATCAGGCGGTTTTTACTTTGAAATGTCTTGGAAATGTGAGTCACACAGCTGAGGAGTTGTGGTCAGCTCTGGAGAACCAATTTCATGAATGGTTGTCTCCACTGGACCTGAAACCAGGGAAGGCCGTGTGCGACAATGCTGCAAACCTGGGTGCGGCCCTTCGCCGGGGCAATGTCACACACGTGCCTTGTATGGCTCACGTGTTGAACCTGGTTGTCTAGCAATTTTTAGCCCACTATCCCAGACTAGATGGCCTTCTGCAGAGGGCACGGTCGCTGTGTGCTCACTTCCGCCGTTTGCATCCCGCAGCTCAGCGACTTACATCTCTACAGAAGTCGTTGGGCCTGCCACTTCACCGGCTAAAATGCGATGTGGAATTCAACTCTGCACATGTTGTAGCGACTGTGGCAGCACCGACAAGCCCTGGTGCAATACGTTCTGACGTATAGCCTGGGCCAACGAGATCCGGAGGTGGGGCAAATCACGCTGGAGGAGTGGTCTCAGATCAGGGACCTATGCACCCTTCTGCACAGTTTTGAAATGGCGACGAAGATGTTTAGTTCTGACGATGCCATTATCAGCATGACTATTCCGGTGATTTACATGCTGGAGCACATGTTAAACAGAATTCGGAGTCAGGTGGTGGCACAAGAGGAGGTGGAGGAAATAGAGGAGGAGGAGTTGTATGCGGAAGGGCTAACATCTGCAAGGTCCAGACGGTCGGCAGCACCAAGGCGGCAGGCATGTGAGGGTGGGGGAGATGGTTTTACCAGGGCGCATGGTAGCAGCCAAACTAGTGAGGAAGGTGCAGGAGCCCAGGAAGAAGTGGAGGACGAACTGATGGAAGACTCATCAGATGAGGGAGACCTTGATCACATTTCTGTTGTGCGAGGTTGGGGGGAGAGGACAGAGGAAGGAAGCATGATTGTTGCCTCGCCACCAACACAACAGGGACTTGGTGCTCCTGGATGCGCAACACACATGAGTGCCTTCTTGCTGCACTACCTGCAACATGACCCTCGAATTGTGAGAATTAGAAATAATCCTAACTACTGGGTTGCCACACTGTTAGATCCCCGGTACAAAAGTAAATTTGCAGAAATTATTCCTGCCATAGAAAGGGATGCACGCATGCAGGAGTATCAGCAGAGACTGTTGCAGAATCTTACATGTGCTTTTCCACAAAACACCAGTGGTGCACGTAGTGAATCTCACAGTTCCAACTTGCCAACCGTGGGACCGTCAAGTGTTCAGCACTCAAACCGTAACAGAACCACAGTATCTGCTGGTAACATAAATTTTGCGGAATCATTTCACCACTTTTTTAGCCCATCCTTTACAAGGCCACAGGAGACAAGGAGTCTGACACATAGTCAACGCCTAGAGACGATGGTAAAGGAGTATCTCCAAGTAAATATTGAAGCCATGACTGTGTCACTGGACCCTTGCTCTTTTTGGGCTTCCAATCTGGATAAATGGCCGGAGCTAGCCACTTACGCCTTGGAGATATTGTCATGCCCCGCAGCCAGCGTTCTGTCTGAACGTGTGTTCAGCGCTGCTGGTGGTGTGCTGACAGATAATCGCACGCGGCTCTCCACTGATAATGTAGACAGACTCACGTTCATAAAGATGAACAAATCATGGATCCGAAACGACTTTTCTACCCCTGTGTCATCCTGGGGAGAGTAAAAGCTTGATGATTGGTTAAAACCACCCTACCAACCGTTTTAAGCTTTCAAATTACTAATCATGTTTATCTGTATCTTGACTGGAAAATAATTTGGGCTTTGTAGCAGTGTGCAGCAATGATCCTATTAGCCCATCTATACTAAGCTCCACCAGATTTAAAATTAATAATAATTTTTAGCTGCATCTAGCCCGGAAAATAATTTTGGGGCTCCGAGATGCGCAAGACACATAAGTGCCTTCTTGCTGCACTACCTGCAACATGACCCTCATATTGTCAGAATTCGAAGTAATCATGACTACTGGGTTGCCACAATCTTAGATCCCCCAAACTTTTCGATCAACCTTTTCATTTTAATAAAGACCAAAAAAATGGTCATTTTTGAAATTATAAGCATTAGCAGGTTATTAGAAACTGAAATCAAACAGTTTTCAACTCAAAACTTTATTCTAGGTGATGTTACATTTTCACATAGGACCCCTTGTTCGAAAGGAGCTTCTGAACTCTCTCGTCCATTGAATTTGTCAGGTTTTGGATGGTTTCTGCTTCAATTGTTTTGCATGAGGACAGAATACCCTCCCAGAGCTGTTGCTTAGATGTGAACTGCCTCCCGCCATCATAGACACTCCTTTTGATGATGCTCCAGAGGTTCTGAATGGGGTAGAGGTCAGGGGAGCATGGGGTCACACCATAAGTTTGTCCCCTTTTATGCCCATATCAGCCAGAGATGCAGATGTTCTATGTGCAGCATGAGATGGTGCATTATCATGCAAAAAAATCATCTTGCTGTGAAATACATGGTTCTTCTTCTTGAACCATGGCAGGAAGTGCTGTTTGAGAAAATCCACATACATTATGGAGTTCATCTTTAGCACCTTCAGGGATCCTAAACGGGCCGACAATCTCTCTCCCCATAATTCCAGCCCAAAACATTACTCCACCTCCTCCTTGTTGGCGCTGTAGCCGTGTTTGCGTGGGGTGTCCATCAACCAGCCATCCTCCACTCCATCCATCTGGCCATCGAGCGCTGCACGGCACTCATCCGTGAACAAAACAGTTTTGAAATCAGTCTTCATGTAATGTTTGGCCCACTGGAGCCGTTTCTGCTTGTGTGAAGTGGATAGAGGAGGTCGACAGGATGGCATATGCACAGCTGCAAACCTCTGAAGGACCCTGCATCTTGTTGTTCGGGGGACGTTGGAGGCACCAGCAGCTTCAAAAACTTGTCTGCTGCTATGACAAGGCTTTTTTGCCGCTGCTCTTTTAACCTGACGTAATTGCCTGTAGGAAAGAGTCCTCAATTTGCCCTTATCAGCACGCACACGTGTGTACTATGAATCAGCTACATACTTCTTGATTGCCAAGACACTTCATCCTGATCATCGCACAATGTTGATTGTAGTCATGCCTTGACCTAAACACTCCACAATTTGTTGCTTCTCAGCAGCTGACACATCCTTTTTCTTTCCCAATTTGGCAGAAAATGTAGGCTGCTTAATAATGTGAGACAGCCTTCTTAAGTAGTCTTGCCTTTCATTGGACACACCTGCCAAACTAATTAGCACAGGTGTCTGCAATTGCTTACAGTGATATAAAGAGCCCTGACACACATCACCATCAATGAGTTTAACTGACAAACAAACAAATTCTTCCCTTATCACTCCTAAACACTTTTTGCATAATAATTTGGAACACAGTGTACATGTGCTTTTCCACAAAACACCAGTGGTTCAAGTAGTGAATCTTACAGTTCTAACTTGCCAACCGTGGTCTGTATGGAGCTGTTCAATAAAGGGCCCAAAATTAAGATAACATAGATGGGAGAGGTCTCTATGAATAGGAATTCCTAAGTATTTGATACCCTGTGAGGGCCAGGCAAAGGGAAAGTTGGACTGGATGGAATCCTATATGGATTTGGGGAGGGAGACATCGAGGGCCTCAGACTTCGCTGCATTGATTTTAAAATTTGACCATGTAACAAAGTGATCTATTTCAGCCATAACAGCATGGATGGATATATGTGATTGAGTGATATATACTAGTACATCATCAGCAAATAGAGAGCACTTGTACTCGGTGCCTCCCACCTCAATCCACCTAATATTGGGGTTATGGCGAATTGATGAGAGCAAGTGCTCCGTCACTAGGATGTATAAGAGAGGGGACAGAGGACATCCCTGCCTTGTCCCATTGGTGATTGTGAAAGGTGATGAAAATGTTCTGATGCACCCCCTGGGCCTTGGGACACCCGGAGCCGGACCCTTTTTGGTGGATGCTGGTGGTTGTAGTCTTCGTGGCAGCGACCCGGTTCCGTGGCTCAGGGTGGTCAAACCAGTGGCGGAACTATTTATGTGGTTTTGATGTTTAAATGTTCGACTACACCACCCGTGGATTGCGGTCAGAGTGAACCGCCGCTGCAGGGCAGACTGCTGAGGCTGGTGTTGTGGGTGCAGCAGAGCGTAGCATAACTCCCCACGGGAGGAGTATAGCCTCAGGGCAGTGTATGCGGAGGATGAGGGTGATGGTGCAGGGCAGCAGCAGTAACGACACGGAGTCAGTGATGCAGTCCAGGGCCTTTACTCACAGTTATTATTATCCAGACCACGTCTGCAGGTAACGGCTGCCCACGTCGTACTGTGCTCACCAGGTGAGGGGCTCAGACAACTCCCAGATAACTTTGGAGCGCTTCACAGGACCCCCTTTGTGTGTCCTTTGTCTGGCCTTTCTTACCAACCCTTCTGTCCGGCTGCCTCGGGCCTCCTCTTGGTAAACTTGGCGCCAGTTTCCCTGACCTTATGTGCTGCCCTCCTAGCGGGTGTAGCGAGGGGCTGCGCCACATAAAATGTCACAGCCTCCGGTTTCTAGCTGAGGGTCATTTCCTGCCTCCACTAGTTTCGGGGACCGGTCTCCCCCTTTGGCCTGACCCCTCCATGCAGGTGGATTCGGGCGTGCGGTGGCGACTCGCCCGTCCGCACCACTGGGATCCCTTCGTTTCTCGTTCCTGGAGCCTTCTCCGCTCCTCTTCCTTCCTTCTCCCTCTTCCAGGCCTGGGCCTCTGTTACTAGGCCCGCCTCCGGAGCAGAGCTCATGCAGAGCCCCTGCTCCCTGCCACTTCTGCTCAGACTTCTCTGCACTGAACTAAGATGGTGCCCACCTTTTATACTCCCTTCTCAATGCACCCAGGAACTGCTTCCTCCCTGCTCCTGCACTACAGGGTTCCCCTTCCTCAGTGTTCCCTCCCCCCACTCCAGCCAGGGACAGGGACTGTCGTGCCCATCTCAGGGGCATATTGGTCGCTCTGCCCCACGGCAATGTGGTGTAATGCATGCAGGTGTCGGGTCCTGATCCACACTCCATGCTTACCTGAGAGTGAGATATCACACCTCTGGGTGAGGTGCAATACCTCTGTAGCAACCGAGCCCTCAGGGTGCTACAGTTCCATTTATCTTCAGCCTAGGTGACGTATTGCGATACATGGCCGTGATTTGGGCTATAAAAGGGTCCCCTAGACCCCTACCCCAAGCTTTTTAAGAGAATCATATATGGCGTGCCAGGAGACTCTATGGAATGCTTTCTCAGCATCCAACAAGAGTATCTAATTACAAATTTTAAACTGCATCTAGCCCAGGAAATACTTTGTGCCTAGTAGCAGTGTCTGCTAGTTAGCGGATTATCCCGGCTGTTAAGCAAGCTACACGACCTGAAGTTTGGACACTTAATTTTTTCAAAGGAAATGCTTCGGGACCACGGGATACTCAGTGAAGAGCATCATGAGGCACCCCAAGGCATAGGGGCTGGGACTGGCAGTAGGATGCCTTGCGGTGGACAGCCGAGCTCGATCCTTATAAAAGCTTTTTAACTGCAGCAGCTTTAGTGGACGCTACTGGAGCTGGAATTACGCGGCTGCTGGCATGAGACTTGCCCTCCAATAGATCCTTGTAAATGGATTTAAAGTGTATTCATTCAAATTAGAGAGACAATTTAAATTAAAAAGCTTAGAGCTGCCTCCACCACAGGGGGGCTCGCTAGACCCACCAGCGGACAGGCACCAGTACTGGGAGAGGGGGGCTGGCCGTCAGGGTTCACCGCGGCTCTGGCACAAACCCGGCGACACGGAGGTGGCACGGGCAGGAGCGGACTGATCGTGTCGGCTTCTCACTTTTTGGATTTTAGAAGGGCATGACATGCCTATATCTGTGTCTCCCCCTCCTTTTACTCCTCCACCTCTTTTCTTTTCTCATGACTATATGTACTTGTCACTTTTCCATGTGTTAGTTGTGTCTTCTGAGCAGTTTGTCAGCTTTTCTACACCTTTGAAGGTGTTTTCTATGTGTTTCTATGTGTTTTTGTTTGCCTGCCATTGGTTTTAACGGTGTTCGAAGGTGTTCGACGAACAGTTCGACGAGCAGTTTGGCGAACACACGAGTGTTCGACGAACCGAACCGAACTCGAACACTACGGGGGTGGCTCAACACTAATGGAGAGATGGGGTGCAGCCGTGGCCTGGACCCGACCCGTGCTCAGGGCCGTCACATTAAAAATGATGGTGTGTGCTCGTCCGGGTTGAGTGGCTGATTTACGACTACGCCACCTGTGGCACCTGGTGAAGGCCACCAGTGCTGCTGCAGTCCACTGAGGCATGTTGTTATGGTGGCCAAAGTTATTACTACTCCCCACAGGCGGAGCAGGGTCTCAGGGCAGAGGGACAGGATGGATGGGGTAGTAGTAGAGGAGAACGGATGCCGCGTCTTGCGGTGTAGCGCAGAATAAAAAGTCCGGAGGCCATAGGGGTGAACTTCCAAGGCTTTACTCACTTTAGAGATGGCAGAAGGAAGGCGACTCCCTGCTCCCCGCGGAGTCCTGCGGTCACCAGGGACGGGGGTCCCTCAACCTCCGAGTAAGTCCAGCAGTCAGTCGGGACCCTACACCAGAGTGTTCCTGAACTACAGACCGAATCCTTTCCTGTCCGTGTGTGTGCAAATAGGCCGGGTCTCCCTCTGAGCTCCTCTCAGAACTAGGGCACGGGTGGCAGCTCCTCTCCGTCCAATACCCGGTGAGATCCTCAGGGCCTACCGGGCTTTCGCGAACAGGACATGGAGTAGCAAGGTCGGGTGTTGGGGGCCGGTACCCCTCTTGCAGCCGGACTCCCTCTGAATATATCAGGTTGGTGAGGACAGGTGGCGTACACCGCTCCGTCGGCATCCTGCCTGGGATCCATTTGCTGTGGAGCCACACTTTTAAGCTCCGGGCCTTCTTGGTCCTGGTCCTTGGCTGGGTTGAGACATTCCCCGTCTGCAACCTGCCCCTCGTCCCAAGGCCGGGGTATGAGGGCTGTGTCTCTGACCTCTACAGGCCCACACAGGGTCCACTATCAGGGTGGGAGATTACGACCTAAGAACAGTCAAAGACCAAAACCAAAGATGGCTTTTTATTACATATGAAATTTAAAGTGTAACTAACTTATAAGTTCTCCAACCACACCCACTAACTGGTTCCCCTCACTCTTGTTTCCCCAGCCTCCCTGTAACCAGGGGGAGCAGCACCTAGTGCATACTAGCCCCCTCTGGTGGAGAAATGTGGTGTTGGATGCAAAGGTTGGGTCACGACTATCACACTGTTCTTACCTCAGAGGAGGAACACTACACTCCATTAGAGAAGTGCAGCATCCCTGTGGCGGTCGAACCCTCAGGGGCGCCACATTTGTACTCTCCTGTATTGTTCCTGTCACGTCGTTCCCCAGTCTTCAGTGGACATATCTGCTTCGGGTTCTACTACACCAAGCTCCAGGTCCATGGGCAACTTTCTGGGTCTTGCTCGCATGAGATATGCTGGAGTACAATTGGTGGAACTCACAAGTATGTGGTTGTACAGATCTACCAGGTCAGGTACCTTGTCTGGTCATTGGTTTATTTCTTCTAGCGGTAAGGTCTTCAACAGGTCGATGACGATGTTATTCATCTTTTCACATAACCCATTGGTTTGGGGGTGGAACTGTGTAGTCCGGATCTTCTTACACAGATGGCAAAGCTCCTTGAGCAATTCGGCTTCGAAGGCTGTGCCTTGATCTGTCAGCACCTGCTCCGGGTATCCATGGGGCCTGCAGAAGTACGCCTGAAATGTCTTCGCCGCAGTTTCTGCCATCAGATCCTTGACGGGGGAGACCACCAGGAACCGGGAGTAGTGATCCACCATGGTCAGGGCATAGGAATATCCTGACCTGCTGGGTGACAGTTTGTCATGATCCAGGGCCACGATTTCCAAGGGTCGAGTTGTCTTGATGGGTTGCAGGGGTGCCTTCTGGCTGCTGTAGTCTTTTCTTCTGAGGCTACAGGGTCCACAATCCCAGCACCATCTCTCTATGGAACAGCGCATTCCAATCCAATAAAACCGACCTTTCAGCAGGGTTTCTAGCTTATTCCAGCCAAAGTGCCCCGCTTGATCGTGGTAGGCCTCCAACACTATCTGGATGTCCGCCCTAAGCACTACGATCTGCCATACCATCTCATGGGTCCTCGGGTTGACGTACCTTCGGCACAGCTTCTCCCTATAGATGAACAGCCGACTTCTCTCATTCCACAGTTGTTTGGCTTGCGTAGACGCGTCCTTCTCCAGGGAGGAACCTTCCTGGGTTATCAGTTCTTTGATATGGCTGAAAACCGGGTCTCTGTCCTGGGTCTCCTTCCAACTGTGGTGAGGCAAAGGGTTTAGTGTCCTACCACGATACCTCCTGGAGGTACGTTGCTCGTGGACCATCCAATTTCTGTGGAAGGCAGGTAGCTCAATCTCTTCCAGGTTATCCACTTCTTCTTCAGTGTCCGACTGGTGAGGCATCCTGGACAAGGCATCGGCATTGGCATTCTTGCAGCCTGCCCGGTACTTAATGGCGAACTGGTAGTTTGACAGATGAGCCATCCATCGTTGTTCCATGGCTCCTAACTTGGTTGTTTCCAGATGAGTCAAGGGGTTATTATCAGTGTAGGCAGTGAACTTACTGGAGGCTATTTAGTGCTTGAACCGCTCAGTGATGGCCCAGACAAGGGCCAGGAACTCCAAATTGAAGCTGCTATAGTTCTCTGGGTTCCTCTCTTTTGGGGCGGAGCTTCCTGCTTGCATAGGCGATCACCTTCTCTCGGCCATTCCGCTTCTGACTTAACACAGCTCCTAATCCCTCGTTGCTGGCATCAGTGTACAGCAGGAATGGTTGGCTGTAGTCAGGGTAGGCTAGAATCTCTCCGCCGGTCTGGATCTCCTTCATCACCTCAAAGTATTCAGCTTGTTCCTTACCCCACTGGAACAGGGGGTTTCTGCCTCTCCCGGACTTTTCTACAAGGAGATCTTGCAAAGGCGCCGCTTTCTTGGTATAGTCCTTCACAAACCTCCAGTAATACCAGACTAGTCCCAGGAACTGACGTACCTCCTTGAGGCTCCTTGGCTCCAGCCATTTGTGGATGGCAGTGACCTTCCCCGGGTCCGGTGTTACTCCTTCTGGACTGACGATGTGCCCCAAGTACTGTACCTTTCGCATTAGCAGGTGGCACTTAGAGGGCTTCAGCTTCATCCCATACCGGGACAGCGACTCAAATACCTCTGCCAGGTGCTTCAAATGGTCCTCATACGTTTTGGAGTACACTATCACGTCATCCAGGTACAGCAGTACAGTCTCGAAGTTGCAGTGTCCCAGGCAGCACTCCATCAATCTCTGAAACGTTCCGGGGGCGTTGCAGAGTCTGAACGGCATACTGTTGAACTCGCAGAGTCCCATTGGGGTCGTAAAGGCCGTCTTCTACCGATATTCCTCAATAACAGCTACTTGTCAGTACCCACTAGTGAGGTCAAGGGTAGAGAAGTAATTTGCAGACTTTAATGAAGCCAGGGATTCCTCTATACGGGTCAAAGTGTATGCATCTTTGTGTGTTATGTGATTTACCTGTCTGTAATCTACACACATTCTCATGCTTCCACCCTTTTTCCTGACTAGGACCAGGATAGCTGCCCAGGGGCTATAGCTATCTCTTATTACCCCTGCTTTCTTCATGTCGTGCAACATTTCCTTCGCTTTCTGGTAGTGTGCTGGTGGGATTGGCCTGTAACGTTCTTTGATGGGTGGATGGTCACCTGTGGGTATATGGTGTTGTACCCCTTTAATCCTCTAAAAGTCAAGTGGGTGTTTACTGAATACCTGCTCGTATTCCTGAACCACCTGGTGTACACCCTGTTTCTGATGGGCAGGAGTGTTGTCTGTCCCAACATGGAGCTGATGACACCAATCCTCCACCTGGGTTCCCGGGTCATTATCCTACACTTCGTCTGGTGAGGTTAGGGACTCCGCCATGTGTATGAAGTTGTTATCTACTGTGTACAGTTTGGCAACAGTGGCGCAGCGTAGTAATCTAGCCTCGTCCTCCCCATAGTTTAGGAGGCGTACAGGAACCCTCCCATTGCATACATCCTCTACCCCTCTGGCAGTCAAGAGTGTAGGTCTATGCTCCAAGCTAAGGGGCTCTACTACTGCCTGGTAGCGCCGTCCTTTTAGACCTATTGCTGCTGTACACCAAATCAGCATCTCACTCATCGGGGGGATCACAATGGGTATCGGGTCTGTCACCCGTACATTACCAATTTCACCACCTGTTAGCTTTACCCGTTGCTGGTACATAAGGGCTCGGATCTCTTTCTGGAGCACCCTCCTCTGCCCTGGTTTGGCAGTGTCGGCCATCTGTTGGAGCAAAAACAACACTTCTCCCAAACAGTTACAGACAATATTTGTGCCAAGTACCATATACAAGTCTGTATCATCAGGATTAGTCTCTACTACAATTAGTCCCTGGTCCTTCAGTTCCACTCTTCCCACCTTTACTGCCACATCCTTAACCCCGACTAGGTTAAGGGGAAGGCTATTGGAGGCATACACGGAAAGGTTTGGAGCTGGCAGGCGAAGTTCGTCTATGGACCAGAACCTTTTGTAGAGGACATCTGGCATGATGGTTGCCTGAGATCCAGTGTCCAGCAGGACAGGTGTCTCGATGCCGTCCAGCACAATGGACAGGAAAGGTCTTCCTCCCACAAACCAATGATACCAGTTTGATGGGCATGCTTGATTTACTCCTGGGTGTCGTCCCTCGGCCCCAGGGTTTTCTTGTTTAAAGGACAGTTCCGCACTGTGTGGCCTGCCTTCTGGCAGCGGTAGCAGATGAATTCTTCTGGAGGGTGATGTTGATCCTTGGTCCTCCCACGGGGTGGCATTGTCCTCCTCTGGGGTGGTGTTGTCCTCCTATGGGGTGGCATTGTCCTCCTTCTTCTTCTCATCCAGGGGACATCCTCAGGGCTGTCGGTGAGTAGTATCCTTCCTTCCGGCTCGGGCTCCTGCTGTAGCTGCAGGGTGCTCAGGACAGTGGCCAGGGTTTTACTTAACTGGCACACTTCAGAGCATAGGCTATTCAGCTCACTAGGAGGCACTGTTTACATCTTTGTTTCAGCCGTTAATGAAGGAGCAGTGGGTGCTGCAAGCACTAGGGTGGCCCCACCCTGGTAACGCTGGATAGCAGTATCTGATGTTTCCAGGGGTTGCAGACCCTTTATAGTCGTGTCCTTAAGGGAGTCAAAGGTGGAATCTGGATGATCTAGGGCTCACCACCGTACAGTTCTGCTCTCTTCCTGGGACCTCAACCCCCGGATGAACTGTTCCGTCAGCATTTTATTTTAATTCTGTATGCTGGCTGGACTAACCTATTTCAGGGCCCGTAGTGCTTCCTGTTAGCACCAGGCGTAGTCCCGGAAACTGTCCTCAGGTTTCTGGATCCAGTGGTAGAGCCTCATCCGGAAATCTGTCTCAGTGCGGTTTTCAAACACAGTTTGCAGTCTCTTAAAGATGATGGATACCGATTCCTGGTCTGCGGCTGGCCAGGTTTCAGTTTCCCACTCTGCGGCACTAGTCAATTGTCCCAACATGACAGCAGCTCTTTGTTTGCCAGTCAAAGAATACATATCTAGCACACAGCATATTTTTCTCTTGAATCCGGACAGGGTGTCCGGTTTGCCGTTATACTGGGGGAGCCACTTCGCTTCAGAGATATAAGGCAGGGCCATAGGTAATAACGGGATCACGATCCCTGCTGGTGGAGGGGCCGCGCCGGCCTGTGCAACGCCGGGCGCAAGTTCGGCATCAGGAGCGTTAACTGGTGCTCCGGCGGCTTGCTGGTCGTCAGCCATGGTTGCGCCCCCCTAGTGAATTGGAGCCTACCTTCTTCACTTTCTTTACCAGGTAGGCCACAGTTCCAGGGGCGACGGTCTTCTTCCAGGACCTTGCATCGCTCGCGTCTGACGTCAGAGCGTCCTCTCGGCTCCTTCCAGGACCTGACGCTTCCTGGTTTGACGTCAGGGCATGTCTTAGGCTTCGCGCGCATTCAGCAATTACGCCTCTCAGGTTCCCGCAGTTACGCCCCTCTTCTTCCCACGCGGCGACAGGAAGATGGCGGACAATGGCGGGAAATCTCGGGAATGGCGTGAAACCTTCACCACAGTGAGTATTGCAGTCTTTTTAAGGCGCACAGTACCCGGTGGTGACGGGCACGGAATCCTGTTCGTGACGCCAAACCATGACGCACCCCCAGGGCCATGGGGTGCTCGGCAGCCGGGCCTCTAGTTGCTGGGGGATATCACGGTAGCTGGCCCGGTCCGTGACCCAGGGCAGTCAGTAAAAGGGGGATATTGTATAGGGGATTTGGGAAAGTTCATGACGCCACCTGTGGAATGCGGCTAAGGGGTGCCGCTGCTGCAGTGCAGTCCTCTGGAGTTGGTGCTACAGCAGCAGGGATGGTGTTGCTCTCCACAGGTAGAGCTAGCTCCAGGACAGCGTGGGGTGTAATGGATGGTGGGGCAGGGGAGAGATGGCAGGAGGGTCCCAGAGGAAAGACGGACACTCGGGGGTAAGCTTCAGTACCTTTACTAGTGATGCTGCAGGCATGGTCCAGGGTACTCCAGGTGAAGGGCGCACTTTTGGACTCTCCCCAGTGAGCGGGTATAGGACCTCCTGATCCGTTGCTTTCTTCTTTAAGCTTCTGACCTGCCTGGAGCTAGGTCTGCTTGGTTACTGTCTCTCTATTGGCACCTGCTGACCTGGTGGTAGGGTCTTCTCTTTGAAGATCACTCTCCCTGGACGCTAGGACCTCTGGGACTCCTAGCCCTGGTACTGTAGCCAGCGTTTGGTGAACCTGGGACCTGTAGTCTTCCAGGGGTTCCGGTGGTTCCTACTGAGTATAAATGTCCCTGTAGGCGCGGACCGGGTGTCCGGTATATATATATCGGGGTGAGCCTGGTATGCTCCTCTGCCCCCTCACTACTTCTTCCTTCTCCTCTCGCCTTCGGTCCACTCTAGGCCCTCACTAGGCTTTCACACGTGCTGTAGGCCTTGGCTCGCCTAAGCACCGCAGCCAGCTCGCTGCCTCTTCACTGCTCTCTGAGTGTCAGCATGCTCTCTGCTCAACTCTGAGCTCTGTCCCTCTCTGTGTCTGAGAGACTAACTAACTTCTCACTGAGCTGCCTGGCTCCACCCTCCCTATATATATCCCTAACGGGCTCCCTCTGCTGGACTGAGGTGGTAGGATGGAGGTGTGTGAATGTGTGAGGGCCTCTTGTGGAGAAGTCCATCCATGCACCCTTCTGGTTTCTGTGGCACCAATGCGCAGCAGGGGGCCACACTTACCTTGCGCATGCGCGCGGCTTCTTCACCTCTTATCATTGATCCTCTGAAGCCAGGTGTACGCGTGCCGGCTTCAGAGGGGCGGACTACACATGATTGGAAGTCCAGAGACTTCCAATGGGACTAAAAAATAAAGCAAAAAAATAATTAAAGTTAAAAATGAAAATAAAAAAAAATAAAAAATTTGAATCACTGCCATTAAAAATAAAGAAATTTAAATATGTATGAAAATATAAAATTAGTTAACCCTTATAATAGCTGTTATAAATACAAAAAATAGAAAAGCCAGAATTGCATTTTTGTGATCACTTCATCCCCTTAAAAGCATTGCAGTAAAAAGCATTGTATATACCATAAAATTATATCAATAAAAATGTAAGCCAACGGTGCAAAAAACAAGCCCTAACATATCTCCATCAGCAGAAAATTAAAATATATTGAACAGGTAAACTTCTGATATTATGCGTTTCAATGCAAGTCAATGGTGGCAATTACGCTGCGTGTCCGCAAAATTAATGGACATGCTGCGTATTTTTCCGGAATGATAACCCGCAGCTGAAATTTCCGCAGCATGTGCACAGCACATGCGGATTATCATTGGGGACCATGGGGCACGTATTACCAAACTTTTTTAAGCGTTTTTGCTGCCGAAATTCCGTGGCAAAAACGCTTGAAAAACGCATAGTGGGCACGCAGCCTAACACTACACTAACTTACTAACTAACTGGGACTAGGCCTCACAAATGTATTATTAATATCATTTTTATTATTTTTATCACAATTAAAAATTAACCCATTTATAATTTTTTAATTCATTTTATATTTTGTATTACTCTTGTGATTAAATATTTACAGCCAGAAATGTTTATTTCTCCCATAGTAATAGCTCTGCTTTTCATCACCAGTCTCATCTATTGCATTATTTCTGTGCCCTATTGTGTATAAATATGTGACTCTTGAGGTTTTGGGTTATACTAGCCTGAGGAAGAGACCTGAGTAGTCTCGAAAGCTTGCAATCTGTTACCATCTTTTCAGTTAGCCATTATAAGGTATCAACCACTGAGGACCCTCAAATCTAAATATTTTTCTTTCTACTGGCTAACATGGTACAAAAATATATATATATATGTGGCACCCCAGGGGTCTGGTTTCCACAGTAACAGCAATGTTATGTCTGAGAGCAGGTGGGAGGTCTCTTGGTCAGGGATCCTATGCATGCACACCTCCTGCCCAGTCCTGGGAGGGGAAGAACTTCCCCTATATAAACCTAGGGCTGAGGCAGAGTTAGTGAGTAGAGAAGAAGTAGAGACAGAGAAAAGAAGCAAATATAGGAACAGAACATCAGGAGCTCTGTGGGAGCAGTGTTACAAGAAGTCAGGGGCTGGCAGCTGCAGAGCTCGCCCTGACTGAGAAGATTTCTTACCGGACCCGGAGTCCGAGGCTGTGGGGACTAACTCCTACCCAGCAGCAGAAACCGACCGGCAGGGGATTGCAGGTCCCCTGGCCCAGAAACCCGAAGGCACGGTCACACGCGTGGGACCAGCACCGCCGTCGTGGAGCGGAAGCTACTAGAAGGCCCCGAGTCACCGGCCATACGGGTGAGCACCACACGGTACACTCAGGGACGTGGGCTACTTATACCCGCCTCTAGCAAGGTAGCCAGAAGAGTATCGTTAGTTTGGGAGGCCTACAACTCCGCCTGGCCAGGGGAGATCCCATCTGCTCAAGGACTGACCAGGCCCCAATCGCTAGCCAGTACTCCGGGAGGGTCTATCTTTGTGACCAGTAAAGACCCTGAACTACACCGTACCGTCTCCGAGTGGTTTCTGCTACCCCCATCATCCACGTCGGCTGCCCTGAGGCCATACCCCTCCCGTTGGGGGTTATACTACCACGCTGCACAATCCTACCACCGGCCTCAGCGGTCTGCCCTGCAGCAGCAGCCCTAAAGCTGCATTCAACGGGTGGCGTAGTCATCTAACATGACTGCTATTGCAGCGCCACTCAGTCTGACTCCCTGGGCACGGACCGGGTCACCGCCACGAGACTACAACCCTCAACAGATCCGGGTCCGGGTAAGCCCCCGCGTGCGCAACTCAGCGCGATACAGGCCCAGGGGCGCGTCAACTTTTGGCGTAGTCGGCAGGATTTCGTGCCCGCAACCACCGGGTACTGCGTGCCTGAACAAGAGACTTTCAAACTCACCTGTGGTGAAGATTCCCATCCGGCGCCATTTTCAGCCTTCTTCCCGCCATCCGTGAAGATTCCCGCCATCCAGCGCCATTTTCAGCCTTCTTCCCGCCATCTGTGGAGTTTTCCCGCCGTTGGACACCATCTTGAGGACGCCGCGCGGGAAAAAGAGGGGCGTGGACTCCGAAAAGCCCGCGAGAACTGAAGCCCCGCCTCACGTCCGGACGTTGCGTCAGGTCCTGGAAGGAGCCCAGCAGACGCCGACGTCACAGGAGCGCGACAGAAGGTCCTCAACCCTGACGATCCACTGCGGAGCCGCGGCCTACGGAAGAGGATCATCGCAAGGTAGGCCACGGTCCACTAGGGGGGAGAAGGATGTCGGTACGGAGGAGAGCTTCACCGCTCCAACCCCCGCCAGCGCCACCGCTGTTGCGGTCATGCCTTTCACCATGCCCTATATCCCGGGGGCAGCCTGGCTACCCCAGTACTCAGGGGAGTCACATACCCTGCAGGACTTTAGAGAAAAGCTGGATAGCCTCTTCCAGGTGTACCCCCTCACAGAAGAGCAAAAAGTGAGCATCCTGGTGGCCCAATTAACCGGGGCAGCCCGAAGGGAGGTAAAGTCCTGGCCACCTGGGGGGAGGACTGTCGCAGGGATACTAACCCGGCTGAGGGACACCTTTGATACCCGCACCTCAGCCGAGATCAAGCTTAGATTCTACGGGTGCAAACAGCGGGCACATGAGAGTATAAGGGACTATGCCCTGAACCTACAAGAGGCCCTGAGAGCCGTTAAGCAGACCGACCCTGACGGCGTGGGAGACGAGGACAGGCTGTTGACTGAACAATTTATAGAGGGGTTATATTGCAATGCCCACCGAACCCAGTTGCGGGCAATGGCCTTACAGGACCCTCATCTGGGATTTGCACAGTTCAAGGACAGAGCCATCCGGGTGCTCCGAGAACCGGCACCGGGTGGCGTTGTGACCCACAGGCGCCCAGCTATCACTTACCACCAGGAGGCGGCGCCCTGGTCGGCAGGGCCTGTGGGGGCTGATGCGCAAGCTTTGAACAATGACCCGGCTCTAGACCTGCACCATCAGGTCCAAGAGCTAGCTAAAAGCGTTGCTGCGCTAACCCGAACTGTGCAGACTTTACAGGTTTCTACTCCAGGGAAGATCCAGCTGGCATCCGGACCGGAGGACATCCCGTGGCGTCGACCAAGGAGGGCCCCACCGGCCAGAGGAAGACCCAGTGACCGATACGACGAGGACGGACGACCCATCTGCCGCCGCTGCAATCAACCCGGACATATGGCAAGGTACTGTCCTTTAAACTGGCACAACCTGGGGGTAGAGGGCCAACCCCCAGGAAAAAGATCACCAGGCCCATCGAACTGGCGCGACAAATATGTGGGAGGACGTCCAGTCTTGCCTGTGGTACTGGATGGCATCCCTATGAGTGCCCTACTGGACACCGGGTCACAGGTCACCACCATCCCGTACGTGCTCTTCAAGCAGTACTGGAATGACTCGGATATAACCCGCTACCCTGACGACGACTTGAGTATTATCGCCAGCAATGGTCAACCCGTGCCGCAGATCGGATTTAAAGAGATGACCATCAAAATCGGTAGAGTCGAACTGGCAGCACAGGGACTGATCATTGTAGACATTGACAAACACGAGAGTCACCCAAAGATAACTCTAGGAACTAATGTAATTGAAAATTGTCTTGCAGAGGTGATTTTCCTTTTACAGCAGGTTGCCAAGAAGGCAAGGTCCGGCCAGCAGCGAGTGCTCCAGACAGAGATCCGGGCACTGATGCGACGGCAACAGCTAGAACTCTCCGGTGGTGAGATTGGTAGCGTAAGAATGTGTGACCCTTTCCCTATTGCCATGCCCCCAAAAAGTGAAATGATGATTTGGTGCCGGGCAGCTATTGGTCCGAGAGGTAGAGATTACCAGGCAATGGTAGAACCAGTTTACTCAGACAGCAGGCCCACCATTTTGACAACACGGGGGGTGGTTAATGTACGCCATGGGAGGGTGCCCGTTCGCCTAATAAATATCGGGAAGAGGGAAGTATACCTACCCCGGTATGCCACGCTAGCCAAATTATATACCATCAACCAAAACTCTATACAGTCTGTGGAACCCTTGCCTCCATCTCACCCGGAGGAAGGTAACGGCTCTAAGAAAGTAATGGAGGATTGGTGTCAGCAACTACACTTGGGAACTGACTCCACTCCCTCCCACCAGAAACAGGGAGTCTACCGGGTGGTTCAAGAGTATGAGAGAGTGTTTAGTAAACACCCGTTAGACTTCGGGCGAGTCAAGGGGGTAGAACACCACATCCCCACGGGAGATCATCCTCCCATAAAAGAGAGGTATCGACCCGTACCCCCTGCACATTACCAACACGCCAAGGGGATGCTTAGAGACATGAAGGAGGCTGGGGTAATCCGGGATAGCTGTAGCCCCTGGGCAGCCCCACTAGTTTTAGTCAAAAAGAAAGACAACACTATGAGGATGTGTGTAGATTACCGGAAAATCAACCGTATCACACACAAGGATGCGTACCCTTTACCAAGGATAGAGGAGTCTTTGGCTGCTTTAAGATCTGCTAACTTCTTCTCTACCTTGGATCTCACTAGCGGGTACTGTCAGGTTCCTGTAGCAGAGGCGGACCGGGAGAAGACCGCATTCACCACCCCGATGGGACTTAGCGAGTTTACCTGTATGCCGTTTGGACTTTGTAACGCACCAGGAACCTTCCAACGATTAATGGAGTGCTGTCTGGGACACAAAAACTTCGAGACGGTCTTGTTGTACCTGGACGATGTCATCGTATATTCCAAGACTTATGAGGACCACCTGAAACATGAGGCGGAAGTGTTCGAAGCCCTGGCAAGTTACGGCCTGAAGGTGAAACCCTCTAAGTGTCACCTCCTGAAGCCAAAGGTGCAGTACCTGGGACACGTGGTGAGCGCTGATGGAGTGGCTCCCGACCCTGATAAGATCACCGCAATTAAGGAATGGCCAAGTCCCTCCAGTGTAAAGGAAGTGCGGCAGTTCCTTGGGTTGGTAGGCTATTACCGCAGATTCATCCCCGGCTTCACCAAAAAGGCAGCTCCTATGCAGGACCTCCTGATAGGCCAGTCCCGGAAGGCCAAGAACCAGAAGCCGCCCTTCAGATGGGAGAAGTTGGAAGAAGAGTCCTTCCGCCAGCTGAAGATGGCCCTTACGGGGGATGAAATCCTGGCGTACCCGGATTACAGCCAGCCCTTTATCCTCTACACCGACGCAAGTAACATCGGGCTAGGAGCTGTGCTGTCCCAGATCCAGCAGGGGAAAGAACGAGTAATCGCTTATGCCAGCCGAAAACTGCGACCCACCGAGAGAAACCCTGAGAATTACAGCTCATTTAAGCTAGAGTTCCTGGCAGTGGTGTGGGCAGTCACCGAACGCTTTAAGCACTACCTCGCTTCTTCCCGGTTCATCGTGTACACGGATAACAACCCGTTGACACACCTGGACACAGCAAGACTCGGTGCCCTAGAGCAGAGATGGATGGCCCGTCTGTCCAACTACGAGTTCACAATCAAATACCGGGCAGGACGCTCCAATACCAACGCGGACGCCCTGTCCAGGATGCCAAATCTACCGGACGGAGGAGAAGATCCAGAGGGACTGGAAGAAGTCGAACTCCCCGCGTTTCACCGTCATGGGACTATCCAGTGTTCCCACCGGGTAAGGAGTAAGCAAGCCGCTACGTTTAACCCCTTGCCTCACTATAACTGGGCGGAAACGCAAGACAGTGACCCTGCCGTCCGGCTGGTAAAGGAGATGCTGACTCGGCCAGAGGCTCGCCTTGACCCAGACGCTCCGGAGGAAGCCAAGCAACTGTGGGCTGAGAAGAGTCGACTGTTCCTTTATAAGGGGAAGTTGTGCCGCCGAATGGTTAACTCCCGGACACATGAACTAATCTGGCAAGTAGTGGTGCCACGAAGAGACGCAGCCATGGTGATGGAGGCATACCACGACGGGGCTGGACACTTCGGATGGAAGAAGCTGGAGTTCCTGCTGCGCGGGCGGTTCCACTGGGTAGGCATGAGGGGAACCATTGAGAGGTGGTGTAGAGACTGTGGCCCGTGTAACCTAAGAAGGAAGGACCGTGCCAGCCAGAAGACTCCCCTGCAGTCCATCGTCACCCGGCAGCCGTTGGAACTGGTAGCCTTGGATCATGTAAAACTGACCCCAAGCAGAAGTGGCTACGTCTACGCGTTAACCATCGTGGATCATTACTCCCGGTTCTTGGTTGTCGTCCCCGTCAAGGACTTAACGGCTCAAACAGCAGCTAGAGCCTTCCAGCAGCACTTCTGCCATCCGCACGGATACCCGGACCAAGTGCTGACGGACCAGGGACCTGCCTTTGAAGCGGAGGTCTTCCAGGAATTCTGCAATCTGTATGGCTGCCGGAAGATAAGGACGACACCCTATCATCCGCAAACTAATGGACTTTGTGAGAAAATGAACCAGGTGGTAATGGATCTTCTGAAAACGTTGCCCCTGGAAGAACGCAGTCTGTGGCCTGAGAGGCTGCCCGATCTGGTGGACCTATACAACCAAATCCCGGTAGGTTCCACCAACTGTACCCCGGCTTACCTAATGAGGGCGAGACCTGGTAAGTTACCTGTTGACCTGGAAATGGGAGTCCTGACACCCGAGGACACTTCACCAGAAGCAGACTGGGACACAGAGAGGCAGCAGCAGTACCGGAAATTACAGGAGAGTGTGGAGCGAAGTCTCTGTCAAGCTAGGGAAAGACAAGAGAAAACTTACAACCAGTATGCTCCCGCTGTTCCCCTGGTACCCGGAGAGCAGGTCTTGAAGAGGAAAAGACGGCTCCACAAGTTGGACGACCAGTGGGAGAAGGACCCGTACACCGTACTGCCCTCAAGCCACGACAACCCGAAGGTCTGTACCATTAGTAAAGACGGAGGGGAGACCACAGCCATTGTATCCCGGGATCACCTGAAGAAGTGTCCTGAACAGCTACGGAACCCTGAAGAGGAACAAGAAGACCATCGACCCGTAGAGAAAAGGGAAGATATAGTTAGTACTGTGCTCTGGGACTTCCCTCGGTCTTGGACTCAAGTCAATGGTGCAGTTGTGGTACCCGTACTCACCTTCCTCCAACCAGCATCCCAAGCACCTACGGAGCAACAGGTAGAGCTGGAAGAACAGCCGGTCCAGGAGGCAGAAGACTCCACACAAGCAGAACAGGAGGATCAACCCTCTGCTTATAGTGAGCCTGCCGTACCCCTAGTGAGACAAAGAGCCGGTAGACAGCTGCCCAGTTTACCCTTGACAGCTCCTACACCCTGTAGTTCAGGGCCAGACAGTCAGCTCCGTAGGTCCACTAGGGCCACTAGAGGCCAGTTACCCGCACGTTGGAGGATCTAAATGTTTAAGCTATTTTATAATGTTTAACTGTTTATAGTTGCTTGTGTGTAATTTTGTGTTTCTAGTTATTTATAGGAGTCTTTGGTGGATTTACCGGGAATCCTTTGTGTATAGTTGGAGCGTAACCCAGGACGGACTAAAGACTGTTAAGGACTCGGGGCAGGACAGACCCCTACCTGGTTACGTCTCCCTGTTTTGGTGAAATGGACACCTTGCTTTTCTTCAAAGACTGCACCCGGTTGCGGACACGCCGTGACCATCTTTATGTGTTTTTCTTGTTGTATTATTAATGTTGTACCTTGTTATGTTTTTCTAAAAAAAAAAAAAATATGTTTAGTCCCGGAGTACTAAATTTCACTAGGGGGGAATGTGGCACCCCAGGGGTCTGGTTTCCACAGTAACAGCAATGTTATGTCTGAGAGCAGGTGGGAGGTCTCTTGGTCAGTGATCCTATGCATGCCACACCTCCTGCCCAGTCCTGGGAGGGGAAGAACTTCCCCTATATAAACCTAGGGCTGAGGCAGGGTTAGTGAGTAGAGAAGAAGTAGAGACAGAGAAAAGAAGCAAATATAGGAACAGAACATCAGGAGCTCTGTGGGAGCAGTGTTACAAGGAGTCAGGGGCTGGCAGCTGCAGAGCTCGCCCTGACTGAGAAGATTTCTTACCGGACCCGGAGTCCGAGGCTGTGGGGACTAACTCCTACCCAGCAGCAGAAACTGACCGGCAGGGGATTGCAGGTCCCCTGGCCCAGAAACCCGAAGGCACGGTCACACGCGTGGGACCAGCACCGCCGTCGTGGAGCGGAAGCTACTAGAAGGCCCCGAGTCACCGGCCATACGGGTGAGCACCACACGGTACACTCAGGGACGTGGGCTACTTATACCCGCCTCTAGCAAGGTAGCCAGAAGAGTATCGTTAGTTTGGGAGGCCTACAACTCCGCCTGGCCAGGGGAGATCCCATCTTCAGACACATAGCCCCCCTAAAAAATAACTTTTATTAATAATCTCTAAAAAGGACCTAAAAGTCCATAGACAAACAACAATAATACTCTAAATGATAGGACATATAGAATCAGGTAATACACCGACCGGGAGGGAATACAGATTCAAGCTGTCCCTGTTATGTCCCTAAATCCTGTCCCTACCTGACAGCGGAGGTTGGCACCCTAATTTGTACTTCGTGGCGCCCCCGCTCAACGTCGGTATCCCTAATGTCCCTACAAGGACCCTTGTCTTAAATTAAACAAAACCACAATAGTGAGAAAGGGTAGAAAAAGTGAACGTATAAATACAGAAGCCGATAATAGGTCAATGATTATAGATGGCCAAATTCATTTGGTCGGGTAAACATAAATGCTCTAGGGTAGAGGAGCACAGTGCTTGTTTCTCCATAGCCAAAACAAATCAAATAGCAGCCAGAGCAATCAAATATGGACACATGCTACACTTTGATAGTCCAGCTATATACCTCAAAAGGGGGCTCAGAAAGCAAAATCCCACCCAGGTAGATGTCTCCCCATACATCAAATGGAATTTAAGTATTGGTATTTGAAAAAGCATAATATCTATATCAAAGTATCAGGTCCAGACTCTGTCTGTCATAGATGTACATAATAGTAGACAAAAAGAAGGACACTTATCATTATTAGTCCCTATACCTTTTCAAAGAGAGACACTCATCATTATTAGTCCCTATTCCTTTTCAAAAGACCAGAAAATGGCAATCAGAATATACATTTTCATTAGTAAAAAAACAATAACACTAAAACCTTAATGGTCCCCAATTCCAGCAGTCAGAAAGTAGATATCATTAGTAAGTAAAAAAATGACACTTATCCTTAGTAGTCCCAACGCGTTTCCCCCTAGTTTCCACCAGGGTTCATCAGGGGATCTGGGGAAGACCTCAATCCCTCACCCCAGATTGCCAGACAATGCTGCATGTGTAGGAAATTCTTGCACATATACCTCCCTTATAAACTCAGCTCAGCCCCATAATTAGTGATAATCGCAAACGCCTGTGTACTGCTGTCATCGTACACATGCCCGGCGTCCACCGCCAAATGTAAGTCCGTGGACCGCACATGGAACGCACGCACCCGGAAATGACGATATGCTAATGACGCCCACCGGAAATGACGTCACCAGACTGCATCAGAGTATCTGAAGCGCATCTGGAACGCACACACCCGGAAGTAACGGTGTCTAACTAGCGTCCATCGGGATATGATGTCATCCAAATGTGGCGGTACATGGTTAGGAGGCAAAGTCTACACCCATCCCCATATACGTTTGTCAGTAATTGTCATGGTAGCCAGCAATGCAAACACCGGCCAGACGGGCATACCTCCCACCAACATACCCCATATATTTAAAGTGCCATAGACGGACAGGTCGGCACCAGGGCTAAGATGTCCAAAAGTTATTCAGCGCAAAATAAATGTACACGCTGTACACCGGAGGACAAAGGCATTCAGTATATAATAAATAGGAAGGTTGGAGTCTGACTATTATATAATTGAAGTGTTATCCACATATTACAATGTTGTTTATCATCCACAGAGTATTTAACGCTGTTAGAGTAGGAGAAAAATAAGTCCCAAACATATAAATACATATTTAGCCACAATGGATATATACATATGGTGATCATTAGACCAATACCATATAGGCTGGTTCTATTCGGGCCCTAATATCACATTCTTGGAATCAGATAAAACTCGAGAAGCTCAACTGTTCATTAATGCCCCCAGGGGCCATTGACTCCATCCAAAAGATCCAACGGGCCTCCCGTTGGAGTATTTTTTTATTCCAGTCACCCTGCCTGATTGACCGTGCCACAACCTCCAAAACCCTAAATGAAATGCATCTCACATCACCCCCATGTTTAGATATTATATGTCTGGCGAGTGGTGTATCCCTGCCATGCCTAACGTCTCCAAGGTGCTCGCCTATCCGGACGCGTAATTCACGTTTCGTTTTCCCGATATAATCCATTGGACACGTACACGTGCAGAGGTACACCACTCCTGACGTTTTGCAGTTGGCGAAATCTTTCATCTCGTATGTGCGTTTAGTCACTGCACTCACAAAACTCTTTGAAGGTGTGACAAATTTACAGAAGGAGCAGTGACCACATCTGAACGTACCCTTAGACCTACTTCTCAACCATGTGATCTCCTTCATCTGAGGCGTAAAGTGACTATGTACGACTGTATCCTTCACGGATCTCCCCCTCCTATATGTAACCGAAGGTGTTTTTGGGACCAAGCCCACCACATCCGGATCTGCTCGTAGGATCCCCCAGTATTTTTCAAGAATGCCCATTACTTTTCTTGACTGATCATCATAGGTGCCTATCAGTCGTGTGATGGACTCAGAGTTACATCTATCTCTTGGAGTGAGGAGGGACGATCTATCTGTCGTCCTTGCCTGTTGATATGCCTTGTCTATTACTCCTTCAGGATAACCCCTAGTTCTAAGCCTATGAGATAGATTACACGACTCAGATTGAAAGTCATTCCACGAGGAACAGTTCCTCCGCACCCTAAGGAACTGTCCCTTAGGAATGCCTCTTTTTAGAGGCGGAGGATGGAAGCTCCCCCACTCTAGAAGGCTATTGGTCGCAGAAGGTTTACGATACAGTGAAGTTTTTAAAGTACCATCACCATTTCTTGAGATTTTTAAATCCAGGAAGGAGATCTCATCCATTCCCACCTCACAAGTGAAGGATAGTCCAAAAGGGTTAACATTCAGATGTGCCACGAACATCCGAAAAGATGCCTCATCCCCTGCCCACAGGACGAGGATGTCGTCAATATATCTGCCCCAGAAAAGTATCCGTGGGGCCCAGACGACATCCTCGTCTCTGAACACAACAGTATCCTCCCACCAACCCAGGAGTAAATTAGCGTACGTAGGGGCACAAGGGCTCCCCATCGCTGTGCCCCTGAGTTGGTGGTAGTATCTCCCATTGTATAGAAAATAATTATGTCGTAATACAAAATCCAAAAGTTCCAGGAGAAATTTATTGTGTGGCCTCAGGTGTGTCCCTCTACTTTTCAAATAGTATTCGACGGCTGTTAAACCCACTTCGTGTCGAATACTACTATATAGAGCCTCAACATCAATTGAGGCCAAAATCGTATTGGAATCAATGGACACACCTTCTAATTTGTTCAAAAGGTCCATAGTATCCCTCAGATATGATGGGAGGGCTAGGACAAATGGTCTCAAGACCTTATCCAAATACACACTCGAATTTTGGCATAGGGCATCAATCCCTGCAACAATAGGTCTTCCCTTGAGGGGGCTGATGCCCTTGTGTATCTTGGGAAGTGCATAGAACGTCGCTGTTACAGGCCATTTCGGAATGAGGAAATCATATTCATTTTTCGAAAGCAGATTCATTGTCAGTGCACATGACAGAATCTTAGATAGTCCCACCATATATTCACTGCTGGGATCCTTCCGTAAGACTTCGTATGTGGACACATCTGATAGGAGACCCTGACACATTTCAATATACTGGGTGTCGTCCAAGACAACAATGTTGCCGCCCTTATCAGAGGGCTTCAGCACTACTGCATTATTAGCACCCAGGGATTCCAACGCCCTTTTTTCCCCCAAAGACAAATTAGAACGTGCTGGTTCATATCTTGGGTTAATATTACGGATCTCTTCAGAAACCAATTTAAGGAAGATATGTCACCGACTGGGGGCATCCTAGTGCTCCTAGGTTTCAGATCAGAGAAGGGTCCGAGGCCAGGACTCCTCTGTCCCTCCTCTGATAATTCTGATAATGTTAACACATCCGGGAGATCCTCCAGGGATATGCCCAAATGTTGGCACTTCAATCTGTCATTATGCAGAAAAAACTTTCTCCATTTTAATTTTCTGGTAAAGAGGTTAATATCTTTTATCCAAGAAAAAGGGTCAAATCTCGTTGTTGGGACAAATGTGAGGCCTTTCCGGAGGACAGACCTCTCACAATCAGACAAAGCATAAGAAGATATATTAATTATCTGGTTTTCATTATCCTCTGGAAGATCATTAGTCCTATAGCCCATTACCTGTGTGTTTGGGGCCCAGTGCGTTCCCGCAGTTTGTAAGGAAGAAGGCCCCTTGTTTCTAAAAAAGACGATGAGGAAGAGGAGGACTGTGCAGATGGGGATATAAGACTGCCCCCTCTTTGTTCCAAAATTTGTCCCTGCCATCTCCTTTGGTATCCCCTCCTCCCTCGTCCCCTACCTCTATGGTTAACCTTACCACCGAGGTGCCTTACTCCCCCTTCAGCATCTGAAGACTCAGGGTCGGAGGAGGAGATATCTACAGGGAAGTTAGCCCCCTCACTAAGGCCCGGATAGGCACGCTTTTCACGAAAGTCTGCACAGTCCCTCAAAAACCTCTTATGTTTTCTATCTTTAATATTTAGTTGAAAATGTTCAACCGCAGTTTTTAGATTATCCTCCTTGTTAGAAAAGTCAGGGTTAGTCCTATATTTCAATACTTCCTCAGTTAGCTCTCTCAGTCTACTAGAAGTTCTTTCCAATGTTATTTTTTCCTCATTCAATAGAATCTGCATAAACCTAATGGAGGAAGCTGTAGACTCCTCCTCCCACCTAGACAACAGACCCGGAGTTCTACACCTTTGTGCTGGTGCAATGTGTATTCTCAGGCCTCTTGGGACTATTTTTTGTTTAATATAACTCTCAAGGGATTGTACCTCCCACCAAGATTTAATGTTGTCTTTAAACGCACTCAGTAGCTCAGTAAACACTGTTTTTAGGGTATCCTTTGGTATCCCCTCCTCCCTCGTCCCCTACCTCTATGGTTAACCTTACCACCGAGGTGCCTTACTCCCCCTTCAGCATCTGAAGACTCAGGGTCGGAGGAGGAGATATCTACAGGGAAGTTAGCCCCCTCACTAAGGCCCGGATAGGAGGGACAGAGGAGTCCTGGCCTCGGACCCTTCTCTGATCTGAAACCTAGGAGCACTAGGATGCCCCCAGTCGGTGACATAGGGGGCATAGATATCTTCCTTAAATTGGTTTCTGAAGAGATCCGTAATATTAACCCAAGATATGAACCAGCACGTTCTAATTTGTCTTTGGGGGAAAAAAGGGCGTTGGAATCCCTGGGTGCTAATAATGCAGTAGTGCTGAAGCCCTCTGATAAGGGCGGCAACATTGTTGTCTTGGACGACACCCAGTATATTGAAATGTGTCAGGGTCTCCTATCAGATGTGTCCACATACGAAGTCTTACGGAAGGATCCCAGCAGTGAATATATGGTGGGACTATCTAAGATTCTGTCATGTGCACTGACAATGAATCTGCTTTCGAAAAATGAATATGATTTCCTCATTCCGAAATGGCCTGTAACAGCGACGTTCTATGCACTTCCCAAGATACACAAGGGCATCAGCCCCCTCAAGGGAAGACCTATTGTTGCAGGGATTGATGCCCTATGCCAAAATTCGAGTGTGTATTTGGATAAGGTCTTGAGACCATTTGTCCTAGCCCTCCCATCATATCTGAGGGATACTATGGACCTTTTGAACAAATTAGAAGGTGTGTCCATTGATTCCAATACGATTTTGGCCTCAATTGATGTTGAGGCTCTATATAGTAGTATTCGACACGAAGTGGGTTTAACAGCCGTCGAATACTATTTGAAAAGTAGAGGGACACACCTGAGGCCACACAATAAATTTCTCCTGGAACTTTTGGATTTTGTATTACGACATAATTATTTTCTATACAATGGGAGATACTACCACCAACTCAGGGGCACAGCGATGGGGAGCCCTTGTGCCCCTACGTACGCTAATTTACTCCTGGGTTGGTGGGAGGATACTGTTGTGTTCAGAGACGAGGATGTCGTCTGGGCCCCACGGATACTTTTCTGGGGCAGATATATTGACGACATCCTCGTCCTGTGGGCAGGGGATGAGGCATCTTTTCGGATGTTCGTGGCACATCTGAATGTTAACCCTTTTGGACTATCCTTCACTTGTGAGGTGGGAATGGATGAGATCTCCTTCCTGGATTTAAAAATCTCAAGAAATGGTGATGGTACTTTAAAAACTTCACTGTATCGTAAACCTTCTGCGACCAATAGCCTTCTAGAGTGGGGGAGCTTCCATCCTCCGCCTCTAAAAAGAGGCATTCCTAAGGGACAGTTCCTTAGGGTGCGGAGGAACTGTTCCTCGTGGAATGACTTTCAATCTGAGTCGTGTAATCTATCTCATAGGCTTAGAACTAGGGGTTATCCTGAAGGAGTAATAGACAAGGCATATCAACAGGCAAGGACGACAGATAGATCGTCCCTCCTCACTCCAAGAGATAGATGTAACTCTGAGTCCATCACACGACTGATAGGCACCTATGATGATCAGTCAAGAAAAGTAATGGGCATTCTTGAAAAATACTGGGGGATCCTACGAGCAGATCCGGATGTGGTGGGCTTGGTCCCAAAAACACCTTCGGTTACATATAGGAGGGGGAGATCCGTGAAGGATACAGTCGTACATAGTCACTTTACGCCTCAGATGAAGGAGATCACATGGTTGAGAAGTAGGTCTAAGGGTACGTTCAGATGTGGTCACTGCTCCTTCTGTAAATTTGTCACACCTTCAAAGAGTTTTGTGAGTGCAGTGACTAAACGCACATACGAGATGAAAGATTTCGCCAACTGCAAAACGTCAGGAGTGGTGTACCTCTGCACGTGTACGTGTCCAATGGATTATATCGGGAAAACGAAACGTGAATTACGCGTCCAGATAGGCGAGCACCTTGGAGACGTTAGGCATGGCAGGGATACACCACTCGCCAGACATATAATATCTAAACATGGGGGTGATGTGAGATGCATTTCATTTAGGGTTTTGGAGGTTGTGGCACGGTCAATCAGGCAGGGTGACTGGAATAAAAAAATACTCCAACGGGAGGCCCGTTGGATCTTTTGGATGGAGTCAATGGCCCCTGGGGGCATTAATGAACAGTTGAGCTTCTCGAGTTTTATCTGATTCCAAGAATGTGATATTAGGGGCCGAATAGAACCAGCCTATATGGTATTGGTCTAATGATCACCATATGTATATACCCATTGTGGCTAAATATGTATTTATATGTTTGGGACTTATTTTTCTCCTACTCTAACAGCGTTAAATACTCTGTGGATGATAAACAACATTGTAATATGTGGATAACACTTCAATTATATAATAGTCAGACTCCAACCTTCCTATTTATTATATACTGAATGCCTTTGTCCTCCGGTGTACAGCGTGTACATTTATTTTGCGCTGAATAACTTTTGGACATCTTAGCCCTGGTGCCGACCTGTCCGTCTATGGCACTTTAAATATATGGGGTATGTTGGTGGGAGGTATGCCCGTCTGGCCGGTGTTTGCATTGCTGGCTACCATGACAATTACTGACAAACGTATATGGGGATGGGTGTAGACTTTGCCTCCTAACCATGTACCGCCACATTTGGATGACATCATATCCCGATGGACGCTAGTTAGACACCGTTACTTCCGGGTGTGTGCGTTCCAGATGCGCTTCAGATACTCTGATGCAGTCTGGTGACGTCATTTCCGGTGGGCGTCATTAGCATATCGTCATTTCCGGGTGCGTGCGTTCCATGTGCGGTCCACGGACTTACATTTGGCGGTGGACGCCGGGCATGTGTACGATGACAGCAGTACACAGGCGTTTGCGATTATCACTAATTATGGGGCTGAGCTGAGTTTATAAGGGAGGTATATGTGCAAGAATTTCCTACACATGCAGCATTGTCTGGCAATCTGGGGTGAGGGATTGAGGTCTTCCCCAGATCCCCTGATGAACCCTGGTGGAAACTAGGGGGAAACGCGTTGGGACTACTAAGGATAAGTGTCATTTTTTTACTTACTAATGATATCTACTTTCTGACTGCTGGAATTGGGGACCATTAAGGTTTTAGTGTTATTGTTTTTTTACTAATGAAAATGTATATTCTGATTGCCATTTTCTGGTCTTTTGAAAAGGTATAGGGACTAATAATGATAAGTGTCCTTCTTTTTGTCTACTATTATGTACATCTATGACAGACAGAGTCTGGACCTGATACTTTGATATAGATATTATGCTTTTTCAAATACCAATACTTAAATTCCATTTGATGTATGGGGAGACATCTACCTGGGTGGGATTTTGCTTTCTGAGCCCCCTTTTGAGGTATATAGCTGGACTATCAAAGTGTAGCATGTGTCCATATTTGATTGCTCTGGCTGCTATTTGATTTGTTTTGGCTATGGAGAAACAAGCACTGTGCTCCTCTACCCTAGAGCATTTATGTTTACCCGACCAAATGAATTTGGCCATCTATAATCATTGACCTATTATCGGCTTCTGTATTTATACGTTCACTTTTTCTACCCTTTCTCACTATTGTGGTTTTGTTTAATTTAAGACAAGGGTCCTTGTAGGGACATTAGGGATACCGACGTTGAGCGGGGGCGCCACGAAGTACAAATTAGGGTGCCAACCTCCGCTGTCAGGTAGGGACAGGATTTAGGGACATAACAGGGACAGCTTGAATCTGTATTCCCTCCCGGTCGGTGTATTACCTGATTCTATATGTCCTATCATTTAGAGTATTATTGTTGTTTGTCTATGGACTTTTAGGTCCTTTTTAGAGATTATTAATAAAAGTTATTTTTTAGGGGGGCTATGTGTCTGCTGGTTGTCTCTATTTATTAGGCCCCTCATGTGATATTTTGCTTAGGTGTTTAAAGAGATCCCATCTGCTCAAGGACTGACCAGGCCCCAATCGCTAGCCAGTACTCCGGGAGGGTCTATCTTTGTGACCAGTAAAGACCCTGAACTACACCGTACCGTCTCCGAGTGGTTTCTGCTACCCCCATCATCCACGTCGGCTGCCCTGAGGCCATACCCCTCCCGTTGGGGGTTATACTACCACGCTGCACAATCCTACCACTGGCCTCAGCGGTCTGCCCTGCAGCAGCAGCCCTAAAGCTGCATTCAACGGGTGGCGTAGTCATCTAACATCACTGCTATTGCAGCGCCACTCAGTCTGACTCCCTGGGCACGGACCGGGTCACCGCCACGAGACTACAACCCTCAACAGATCCGGCTCCGGGGAAGCCCCCGCGTGCGCAACGCAGCGCGATACAGGCCCAGGGGCGCGTCATATATATACAGTACAGACCAAAAGTTTGGACACACCTTCTCATTTAAAGATTTCTCTGTATTTTCATGACTATGAAAATTGTATACTCACACTGAAGGCATCAAAACTATGAATTAACACGTGGAATTATATACTTAAAAAAAAAAAGTGAAACAGTGAAAATATGTCTTATATTCTAGGTTCTTCAAAGTAGCTACCTTTTGCTTTGATGACTGCTTTGCACACTCTTGGCATTCTCTTGATGAGCTTCAAGAGGTAGTGACCGGAAATGGTCTTCCAACAATCTAGAAGGAGTTCCCAGAGATGCTTAGCACTTGTTGGCCCTTTTGCCTTCACTCTGCGGTCCAGCTCACCCCAAACCATCTCGATTTGGTTCAGGTCTGGTGACTGTGGAGGCCAGGTCATCTGGCGTTGCACCCCATCACTCTCCTTCTTGGTCAAATAGCCCTTACACAGCCTGGAGGTGTGTTTGGGGTCATTGTCCTGTTGAAAAATAAATGATAGTCCAAATAAACGCAAACCGGATGAAATAGCATGCCGCTGCAAGATGCTGTGGTAGCCATGCTGGTTCAGTATGCCTTCAATTTTGAATAAATCACCAGCAAAGCACCCCCACTCCATCACACCTCCTACTCCATGCTTCATGGTGGGAACAAGGCATGTAGAGTCCATCCGTTCACCTTTTCTGCATCGCACAAAGACACGGTGGTTGGAGCCAAAGATCTTTCTTTGCTTAGCTGCTTTTTTCTTGCCATAATTCAAATTCTAACAGTCTATTCAGTAGGACCATCAGCTGTGTATCCACCAGACTTCTGCACAACACAACTGATGGTCACAACCCCATTTATAAGGCAAGAAATCACACTTATTAAACCTGACAGGGCACACCTGTGCAGTGAAAACCATTTCCAGTGACTACCTCTTGAAGCTCATCAAGAGAATGCCAAGAGTGTGAAAAGCAGTCATCAAAGCAAAAGGTGGCGACTTTGAAGAACCTAGAATATAAGGAATATTTCAGTTGATTCACACTTTTTTCTTAAGTATATAATTCCACATGTGTTAATTCATAGTTTTGATGCCTTCAGTGTGAATATACAATTTTCATACTCATGAAAATACAGAAAAATCTTTAAATGAGAAGATGTGTCCAAACTTTTGGTCTGTACTGTATATATATATATATATATATATATATATATATGACGCGCCCCCAGGGCCGTGGGGTACTCGGCAGCCGGGCCTCTGGTTGCCGGGGGATATCACGGTGGCTGGCCCGGTCCGTGATCCAGGGCAGTCAGTGAAAAGGAGAAACTTCTATTATATGGGGGTTTTGGGATTTTTCGTGACGCCACCTGTGGAATGCGGCTAACGGGTGCCGCCGCTGCGGGGCAGTCCTCTGAGGCAGATGGTAGGGCAGCTTGTGATGGAATGGCTCCCCACAGGTGGAGCGGGCCTCAGGGCAGTGAGGGGGTTGTACTGGATGGTGGTGCAGGGGAGAGACGGCAGGACGGTCCCGGAGGAAGGATGGACACTCACACAGGGGTAAGCTTCAGTACCTTTACTGGTGATGCTTCAGGCACGGTCCAGGGTACTCCAGGTGAAGGGCGCACTTCTGGACTCTCCCCAGTGAGCAGATATAGGGCCTCCTGATCCGTTGCTTTACTCTCTCAGCTTCTGGCCTGCCTGGAGCTGGGTGTAGCTTGGTTACTGTCTCTCTCTGCACCTGCTGACCTGGTGGTAGGGCCTTTTCTTTGGAGATTACTCTCCCTGGACACTGGGACCTCTGTGACTCCTAGCCCTGGTACTGCAATCAGCATTAGGTGGACCTGGGACCTGTAGTTTTCCAGGGGTTCCAGTGATTCCTACTGGGTGTAGGGAGTCCCTGTAGGCACGGACCCTGTGTCCGGTATATATATCGGGGTGAGCTTACTAAGCTCCTCTGCCCCCTGAGTTCCACTCTCCTTTTTCTCCTTGCCGTCGACCACACTCGGGGCCCTCACTACTTGGCAGCTGGCGTGCTGCATCTTCACCACTCTCTGAGCGTCGGCACGCTCTCTGCTCACTCTGAGCTGTGTTCCTCTCTGAACACTGAACTGAAACTAAGACTAGACTGAGGTGCCTGGCTCCACTCTCCCTATATATGTCCCTAACATGCTCCCTCTGCTGGTCTGAGGTGGTAGGGTGTAGGTGTGTGAATGTGTGAAGGCCTCTTGTGGAGAAGTCCATCCATGCACCCTTCTGGGTTCTGTGGCACCAATGTGCAGCAGGGCGCCACATTCCACCCTAGTAAAACTCAGTACTCCTGGACTGAAGCATTTTTAAAAATCAGGTTAACAATAACATTACTTCCCTTTATGGGAGGCACTTTTCTTGTACGTTACAGGTGTAAAAACATAATAAATATATACAAATATAGAGCGTCCTCAGAGTCTTACAAGTAAATGGTGTCCATCTCATCGGTGAAAGAACATGAGGCACATGAGGGACCCACCTGAAAACCCTCAACGTAGGCCCTGGGCGTGGCTACAGGGCATAGGTGATCCAGGTGCTGGACCACGTCTTTGGCCACGCCAAACGGGTTTTTGTTCCGTGGTCAACTAAGGAGCACTCCAGGGAGTACAACTACATACATAAGAGTTTTTCAGCTGCTCACAGTCCTTAGCCACTGAGCCCTTTATATATACACCCGTACGGGTAATTAATGTTCATATAAATTGTCCATTGTAAGGCAAAACACATCAATAATTAAATACATGAAAATCACACAAGAACAACATAAGCACGGGGCAACTATTTATACTATAGGTATTTCTACTTATTCACTGAACCTGACAGGGGCCTGGCCTTTGGAGCTACGTGCTGATCTGCGTAGTACAGGAGTGTGGATGGCATCTGTGTCTGCACCGTCTGCTACCCTGTCAGTTCTATGTGTGGGTAAATTGTAAAACAGCCTTAACCTCTCTATGGGACTGGCATGCATGCCATTGGCTAGGCCTTCTTGCTCTGCTCCAGCCAGGGATTCTTCTTGAGCAGTCTCTTCTGGGGCACTTACAGGTTCTACTTGCTGTGGAGGGTCTTCTGGCTGTTGGTAGAAATGCATCACAGGTATTATTACTGCTCCACCTAGTTGAGGCCAATCTGCCGGGAAATCTCCTAATTCAGTGTGGAGTACTTCTTCTTTAGGCTCCTACGGTACAGTGAGAGGCACTTCTTCCTGGGGCTTTAGCAGACCGGGACACAACTTCAGATGGTCTCTAGATACTGTTGCAGTCATTCTTCCTCCGTCCTTGGTAATTAAACAGATCTTCCTGTTATCAAATCTGGAATTTAACACAGTTTTGGGTTCCCTCTCCCACTGGTCATCAAGTTTGTGGTTTCTTCTTTTTCTCTTTAGCACGACTTCTTCAGGTGCTAAGGGTTCTGCTGGTGCACTCTTGTTGTACTGTGCTTCCTGCTTGTCTCTTACCCTATTCAGACTGTCTTCAACACAGGCTTATACTCTCCTGTACTGTTCCTGTCGCGTCGTGTCCCAGTCCTCAGTGGACATATCTGCTTCAGGTTCTACTACACCAAGCTCCAGGTCCATGGGCAACTTTCCGGATCTTGCTCGCATGAGATATGCTGGAGTACAATTGGTGGAACTCGCAGGTATGTGGTTGTACAAATCTACCAGGTCAGGTAGCTTGTCGGGCCACTGGTTTCTTTCCTCTAGCTGTAAGGTCTTCAACAGGTCGATGACGATGTTATTCATCTTTTCACATAACCCATTGGTTTGGGGGTGGTATGGTGTAGTCCGGCTCTTCTTACACCCGTGCAGATGGCAAAACTCCTTGAAGAATTTGGCTTCAAAGGCAGGGCCTTGATCTGTCAGCACCTGCTCCGGGTATCCATTGGGGCTTGCAGAAGTACGCCTGAAACGTCTTCGCCGCAGTTTGTGCCGTCAGATCCTTGACGGGGGCGACCACCAGGAACCGGGAGTAGTGATCCACCATGGTCAGGGCATAGGAATATGCTGACCTGCTGTGTGACAGCTTGACATGATCCAGGGCCACGATCTCCAAGGGTCAAGTTGTCTTGATCGGTTTCAGGGGTGCCTTCTGGCTGCTGTAGACTTTTCTTCTGAGGCTACAGGGTCCACAATCCTTTCCCCATCTCTCTATGGAACTGCGCATTCCAACCCAATAAAACCGACCTTTCAGCAGGGTTTCTAGCTTCTTCCAGCCAAAGTGCCCCGCTTGATCGTGGTATGCCTCCAACACCATCTGGATGTCCGTCCTAGGCACTACGATCTGCCATACATTCTCATGGGTCCTCGGGTTGACGTACCTTCGTCACAGCTTCTCTCTATAGATAAACAGCTGGCTTCTCTCATTCCACAGTTGCTTGGCTTGCGGAGATGCGTCCTTCTCCAGGGAGGAATCTTCCTGGGTTATCAGTTCTTTGATACGGCTGACATTACTTCCCTTTAAGGGAGGCACTTTTCTTGAACGTCACAGGTTTAAAAACATATTAAATATATACAAATATAGAGCGTCCTCAGAGTCTTACAAGTTAATGGTGTTCATCTCACCGGTGAAAGAACATGAGGCACATGAGCGACCCACCTGAAAACCCTCAACGTAGGCCCTGGGCGTGGCTACAGGGCATAGGTGATCCAGGTGCTGGACCACGTCTTCGGCCACGCCAAACGGGTTTTTGTTCCATGGTCAACTAAGGAGCACTGCAAGGAGTGCAACTACATACATAAGAGTTTTTGGGCTGCTCACAGTCCTCAGCCACTGAGTCCTTTATATATACACCCGTACGTGTAATTAATGTTCATATAAATTGTCCATTGTAAGGCAAAACACATCAATAATTAAATACATGAAAATCACACAAGAACAACATACCCACAGGGCAACTATTTATACTATAGGTATTTCTACTTATTCACTGAACCTGACATGGGCCTGGCCTATGGTGCTACGTGTTGATCTGCGTAGTATGGCAGTGTGGATGGCATCTGTGTCTGCACTGTCTGTTACCCTGTCAGTTCTACGTGTGGGTAAATTGTAAAACTGCCTTAACCGCTCTATGGGACTGGCAAGCATACCATTGGCTAGGCCTTCTTGCTCTGCTCCAGCCGGGGATTCTTCTTGAGCAGGCTCTTCTGGGGCACTTGCAGGTTCTACTTGCTGTGGAGGGTCTTCTGGCTGTTGGTAGAAATGCATCACAGGTATTATTACTGCTCCACCTAGTTGAGGCCAATCTGCCGGGAAATCTCCTAATTCAGTGTGAAGTACTTCTTCTTTAGGCTCCTCTGGTACGTTGAGAGGCACTTCTTCCTGGGTCTTTAGCAGACCTGGACACAACTTCCGATGGTCTCTAGATACTGTTTCAGTCGTTCTTCCTCCGTCCTTGGTAATTAAACAGGTCTTCCTGTTATCAAATCTGGAATTTAACACAGTGGAGGGTTCTCTCTCCCACTGGTCATCAAGTTTGTGGTTTCTTCTTTTTCTCTTTATCACACCTTCTCCAGGTGTGAAGGGTTCTGCTGGTGCACTCTTGTTGTACTGTGCTTCCTGCTTGTCTCTTACCCTATTCAGACTGTCTTCAACACAGGCTTGTACTCTCCTGTACTGTTCCTGTCGCGTCGTGTCCCAGTCCTCAGTGGACATATCTGATTCAGGTTCTACTACACCAAACTCCAGGTCCATGGGCCACTTTCCGGGTGTTGCTCGCATGAGATATGCTGGAGTACAATTGATGGAACTCACAGGTATGTGGTTTTACAAATCTACCAGGTTAGGTAGCTTGTCGGGCCACTGGTTTCTTTCCTCTAGCGGTAAGGTCTTCAACAGGTCGATGACGATGTTATTCATCTTTTCACATAACCCATTGGTTTGGGGGTGGTACGGTGTAGTCCGGATCTTCTTACACCCGTACAGATGGCAAAACTCCTTGAACAATTCGGCTTCAAAGGCAGGGCCTTGATCTGTCAGCACCTGCTCCGGTTATCCATGGGGCCTGCCGAAGTACGCCTGAAACGTCTTCGCCGCAGTTTCTGCCGTCAAATCTTTGACGGGGCAACCACCAGGAACCGGGAGTAGTGATCCACCATGGTAAGGGCATAGGAATATCCTGACCTGCTGGGTGACAGCTTGACATGATCCAGGGCCACGATCTCCAAGGGTCAAGTTGTCTTGATCGGTTTCAGGGGTGCCTTCTGGCTGCTGTAGTCTTTTCTTCTGAGGCTACAGGGTCCACAATCCCGGCACCATCTCTCTATGGAACTGTGCATTCCAACCCAATAAAACCAACGTTTCAGCAGGGTTTCTAGCTTCTTCCAGCCAAAGTGCCCCTCTTGATCGTGGTAGGCCTCCAACACCATCAGGATGTCCATCCTAGGCACTACGATCTGCCATACCATCTCATGGGTCCTCGGGTTGACGTACCTTCAGCACAGCTTCTCTCTACAGATAAACAGCTGGCTTCTCTCATTCCACAGTTGCTTGGCTTGCGGAGATGCGTCCTTCTCCAGGGAGGAACCTTCCTGGGTTATCAGTTCTTTGATACGGCTGACAACCGGGTCGCTGTCTTGGGTCTCCTTCCAGCTGTGGTGAGGCAAAGGGTTTAACATCTTACCACAATACCTCCTGGAGGTGCGCTGCTCGTGGACCATCCCATTTCTATGGAAGGCAGGTAGCTCAATCTCTTCCAGGTCATCCAATTCTTCTTCAGTGTCCGACTGGTGAGGCATCATGGACAGGGCATCGGCATTGGCATTCTCGCGGCCTGCCCGGTACTTAATGGTAATCTGGTAGTTTGACAGCCGAGCCATCCATCGTTGCTCCATGGCTCCTAACTTGGCTGTTTCCAGATGAGTCAAGGGGTTATTATCAGTGTAGGCAGTGAACTTACTGGAGGCTAGGTAGTGCTTGAACTGCTCGGTGATGGCGCAGATCAGGGCCAGGAACTCCAACTTGAAGCTGCTATAGTTCTCTGGGTTCCTCTCGGTCGGGCGGAGCTTCCTGCTTGCATAGGCGATCACCTTCTCTCGGCCATTCTGCTTCTGACTTAACACAGCTCCTAATCCCTCGTTGCTGGCATCAGTGTACAGCAGGAACGGTTGGCTGTAGTCAGGGTAGGCCAGGATCTCTTCACCGGTCAGGATCCCCTTCATCACCTCAAAGGACTCAGCTTGCTCCTGACCCCACTGGAACGGGGATTTTCTGCCTTTCCCGGACTGTCCTACAAGGAGATCTTGCAAAGGCGCCGCTTTCTTGGTATAGTCCTTCACAAACCTCCGGTAATACCTGACTAGTCCCAGGAACTGACATACCTCCTTGAGGCTCTTTGGCTCCGGCCATTTCTGGATGGCAGTGACCTTCTCCGGGTCTGGTGCTACTCCTTCTGGACTGACGATGTGCCCCATGTACTGTACCTTTCACTTGAGCATGTTGCACTTGGAGGGTTTCAGCTTCATCCCATACCGGGACAGCGACTCAAATACCTCCGCCAGGTGCTTCAAATGGTCTTCGTACATTTTGGAGTACACTATCACGTCATCCAGGTATAGCAGTACAGTCTCGAAGTTGAGGTGTCCCAGGCAGCACTCCATCAATCTCTGGAACGTTCCGGGGGCATTGCAGAGTCCAAACGGCATACTGTTTAACTCGCAGAGTCCCATTGGGGTAGTAAAGGCCATCCCGATCCTCCTCAGCAACAGCTACTTGCCAGTACCTGCTAGTGAGGTCAAGGGTGGAGAAGTAATTTACAGACTTTAATGCAGCCAGGGATTCCTCTATACGGGGCAAAGGGTATGCATCTTTGTGTGTTATGCGATTTACCTGTCTGTAATCTACACACATTCTCATGCTTCCATCCTTTTTCCTGACTAGGACCAAGGGAGCTGCCCAGGGACTACAGTTATCCCTTACTACCCCTGCCTTCTTCATGTCGTGCAACATCTCCTTCGCCTTCTGGTAGTGTGCTGGTGGTATGGGCCTGTAACGTTCTTTGATGGGTGGATGGTCACCTGTGGGGATATGGTGTTGTACCCCTTTAATCCTCCCAAAGTCAAGTGGGTGTTTACTGAATACCTGCTCATATTCCTGAACAACCCGGTGTACACCCTGTTTCTGATGGGCAGGAGTGGTGTCTGTCCCAACATGAAGCTGTTGACACCAATCCTCCACTGGGGTTCCCGGGTCATTATCCTCCACTTCGTCTGGTGAGGTTAAGGACTCCGCCGTGTGTATGCAGTTGTTATCTACTGAGTACAGTTTGGCAACAGTGGCGTAGCGTGGTAATCTAACCTCATCCTCCCCATAGTTTAGGAGGCGTACTGGCACCCTCCCATTGCGTACATCCACTACCCCTCTGGCAGTCAAGAGTGTAGGTCTATGTTCCGAGCTAAGGGGCTCTACTACTGCCTGGTAGGTCCGTCCTTTGAGACCTATTGCTGCTCTACACCAAATCAGCATCTCACTCATCGGGGGGATCACAATGTGTATCGGGTCTGTCACCCGTACATTACCGATTTCACCACCTGTTAGCTTTACCTGTTGCGAGTACATAAAGGCTCGGATCTCTTTCTGGAGCACCCTCCTCTGCCCTGGTCTGGCGGTGTCAGCCATCTGTTGGAGCAAGAACAACACTTCTCCCAAACAGTTACTAACGATATTTGTGCCAAGTACCATATACAAGTCTGTATCATCAGGATTAGTCTCTACTACAATTAGTCCCTGGTCCTTCAGTTTCACTCTTCCCACCTTTACTGCCACATCCTTAACCCCGATTAGGTTAAGGGGGAGGCCATTAGAGGCATACACGGAAAGGTTTGGATCTGGTAGGTGAAGTTCATCTATGGACCAGAACCTTTTGTTGAGGACATCAGGCATGATGGTTACCTGAAATCCTGTGTCCAGCAGGGCAGGTGTCGCGATGCCATCCAGCATGATGGACAGGAAAGGTCTCCTCCTACGAACCGGCGGTACCAGTTTGATGGGCCTGGTTGGTCTACTCCTGGGTGTCGGCCCTCGGCCCCAGGGTTTCCTCGTTTAAAGGGCAGGTCCGTGTGGTGTGGCCTGCTTTATGGCAGCGGTAGCAGATGAAGTCTTCTGGAGGGCGCCATTGGCCATTGGTCCTTCCACGGGGTGGCGTTGTCCTCCTCCGGGGCGGCGTTATCCTCCAACAGGGTGGCGTTGTCCTCCTTCTTCTTCTCATCCAGGGGACATCCTCAGGGCAGTCGGCTAGCAGGATCCTTCCTTCCGGCTCAGGCTTCTCGTGCAGCTGCAGGGTGCTCAGGACAGTGGCCAGGGTTTTAATTAACTGGCGCACTTCAGAGCGTAAGCTGTCCAGCTCGCTAGGGGGCACTGTTTGCATACTTGTTTCTGCCGTTAGTGAAGGAGCAGTGGGTGCTGCAGGCACTGGGGTGGCCCCACCCTGGTAACGCTGGATAGCAGCGTCTGTGGTTTCCAGGGGCTGCAGGCCCTTTATAGCCATGTCCTTAATGGTGTCAAAGGTGGCATCTGGATGGTCTAAGGCCCACCACCGTACAGTTCTGCTCTCCTCCTGGGACTTCAACCCCCGGATGAACTGTTCCATCAGCATTTTATTTTCCTCATGGATGCTGGCTGGATTAACCTGTTTCAGGGCCCACAGGGACTCCTGTAAGCACCAGGCATAGTCCTGGATACTGTCCTTGGGTTTCTGGACACACTGGTAGAACCTCATCCGGAGATCTGTCTCAGTGCAGTTTTAAAACGCTGCTTGCAATCTTTTAAAGATGATGGACACTGATTCTTGGTCTGCGGCTGGCCAGGTTTCAACTTCTCGCTCAGCGGCACCAGTCAATTGTCCTAACACTACAGCGGCTCTCTGCTTGCCAGTCATCGAATACATATCCAGTATGCCGCATATTTTCCTCTTGAATCCAGACAGTGTGTCCAGTTTACCGTTATACTGGGGGAACCACTTCGCTCCCAGGATATACGGCAGGGCCATTGTTGCGCCCCCCTAGTGAACAGGTAGGCTGCAGCTCCGGGAGCGACAGGACCTTGCGTCGCTCGCGTCTGATGTCAGAGCGTCCTCTCGCTCCTTCCAGGACCTGACGCTTCCTGGTACGACATCTGGGGCGGGGTTGGTCTTAGGCTTTGCACGCTTCCAGCGGTTACTCCCCTCTTCTTCCCGCGCGGCAACAGGAAAAATGGCGGATATGGCGGCAAAACTTCAGGAATGGCGGGAAAGCTTCACCACGGTAAGGGTTACAGTCTTTTAAGGCGCACAGTACCCAGTGGCAACGGGCACGCGATCCTGTTCGTGACGCCAAAACAATGACGCGCCCCCAGGGCCGTGAGGTACTTGGCAGCCGGGCCTCTAGTTGCCGGGGGATATCACGGTGGCTGGCCCGGTCCGTGACCCAGGGCAGTCAGTGAAAAGGGGAAACTTTTATTATATGGGGTTTTGGGATTTTTCGTGACACCACCTGTGGAATGCGGCTAAGGGGTGCCGCCGCTGCAGGGCAGTCCTCTGAGGCAGATGATAGGGCAGCTTGTGATGGAATAGCTCCCCACAGGTGGAGCGGGCCTCAGGGCAGTGTGGGGGTTGTAATGGATGGTGGTGCAGGGGAGAGACAGCAGGACGGTCCCGGAGGAAGGATTGACACTCACACAGGGGTAAGCTTCAGTACCTTTACTGGTGATGCTGCAGACATGGTCCAGGGTACTCCAGGTGAAGGGCGCACTTCTGGACTCTCCCCAGTGAGTGGGTATAGGGCCTCCTGATCCGTTGCTTTACTCTCTCAGCTTCTGGCCTGCCTGGAGCTGGGCCTAACTTGGTTACTGTCTCTCTCTGCACCTGCTGACCTGGTTGTAGGGCCTTTCCTTTGGAGATCACTCTCGCTGTCTCGCTGGACACTGGACCTCTGTGACTCCTAGACCTGGTACTGCAATCAGCATTAGGTGGACCTGTAGTTCTCCAGGGGTTTTGGTGATTCCTACTGGATGTAGGGAGTCCCTGTAGGCACGGACCCGGTGTCCGGTATATATATCGGGGTGAGCTTACTATGCTCCTATGCCCCCTGAGTTCCACTCCCCTTTTTCTCCTTGCCGTCGACCACACTCAGGGCCCTCACTACTTGGCAGCTGGTGTGCTGCGTCTTCACCGCTCTCTCAGCGTCGGCACACTCTCTGCTCACTCTGAGCTGTGTTCCTCTCAGAACACTGAACTGAAACTAAGACTAGACTGAGCTGCCTGGCTCCACCCTCCCTATATATGTCCCTAACGGCTCCCTCTGCTGGTCTGAGGTGGTAGGGTGGAGGTGTGTGAATGTGTGAGGGCCCCTTGTGGAGAAGTCCATCCATGCACCCTTCTGGGTTCTGTGGCACCAATGCGCAGCAGGGCACCACATATATAAAAAAAAATTTCCCTGAGACTGCTGTAGTCATTTTGTGTTGAATTTGGAGAAACCACTTGTTATATTATTTGTTTTGAGGTGTTTAAATTGTTCACTGGTTAGTTGCAAATTTTGATAATAAACACAGTTGGGAATGAGTGTTGAATAATTTTTATTGCGACTATATATATTCTGTGATCAGAGCATTTAGCAAGGTTCTTTGAGTGTGGCAGATTGTATAGTGTGAAGACTAGGAGAGGAGATGTGCAGGACACCTGCACTTCAGCACTTGTCTCCAGTCCATTCATGAAACAGGAGTCTGCTTACAAATGACTGGGGCATGGTTGTAGGTGTATGGTGAGGCAAAAGTGATGTCCACTCACCAGACTTGGATGTATGCTGTGTAGTGTTGAGCAAGTATGTTCTGTTCCGAGTATGCTCGGGCCGAACTCCGAGTATTTACAGCTGCTCGGTGATATGTTTGAATCGCTCCCGTGTGCATGATTTGCAACTGTTTGACAGTAGAGATGAGCGTTGTTCTATTCGAACTGTCCGCCAATCTCAAATTCGAGCTGTTTTGGGCGGTGTTCGAGCAGTTCGGCGAACACGAACGATTTGAGAAAAATTCGGCTGTTCGAGGTTATGTTCGATAACTGTTCGTGCACCAAAATCATAACTGGATTTTTTTCTCAGTAATGATGAAAATTAATGTTAATACGCAGTTTGAGTGTACAGCGGGGTGGGGCAGGGGATGGATCTCTGCAGGAATAATGAAGATCTCCATTTTTTTTTCTCTTTCCCGCATTTACAGTGGGGAGGTGCAATCTGTCAGCCTATCAGCAGCGCACACACGGAGCGAAGTGCTTTTTTTCACACAAGCAAGGGCATGTGTCATTGGCAGTGTATGTCACATGTCCTTTCCCTATTTGACCAAGCCATTTTCCCCGTTGCCACCATTTTCTCACTGCTGCAGCTGCGTGTTAGACGGCACCGCTGTTGCTGTGTGCGCTATACCTTGTTAATTTCAAGCCAATTTTCGCACAAATCTACAGATAACTTGGGAGTAGGGAATAGTTGTGATTGCAGTCCTTTTAAGGACTAAGTTACAGCATTTCCTACGACTTTTATCAGGCAGGTCTGTGCTCTTAAATAGATAGGTTGTGGGAGTAAAGACTAATTGTAATTGGAGTCCTTTTCAGGACTAGGTTACATCAGTTCCTATCAGTTTTTGCCAGGCAGGTCTGTGCCAGTGCTGTGCAAGTTTTTTTCACAGCATTTGGCTGAATCTAGCAAAGCTAATCCTTTTTGGCCTATTGCAGAGTGTGTTAGTCAGTGGAGTAGCCTATCTGTGTTGCAAGATATACCAACTGTGTATAGAATACCAATTTTTTTACTGCACATAGTGAAGTAAAATCTTTTGGGCATAGCATCATTCTATTAGTCCATCTATACTGACCTCCATCAGGTTGCAAATTGAATATAATTTTTTTCTGCATCTAGCTCTGAAAAAATATTTGGCCTTCTAGCAGTGTGTGGGACTTTCTCTATTAGTCCATCTATACTGACCTCCATCAGGTTGCAAACTGAATATATTTTTTTCTGCATCTACCTCTGAAAAAATATTGGGCTTGTAGCTGTGTGTGGGACTTGTTCTATTAATCCATCTATACAGACCTCCATCAGGTTGCAAACTGAATATAATTTTTTTCTGCATCTACCTTTGAAAAAAATATTTGGGCTTCTAGCTGTGTGTGGGACTTGTTCTATTACTCCATCTATACTGACCTCCATCAGGTTGCAAATTGAATATAATTTTTTTCTGCATCTAGCTCTGAAAAAATATTGGCCTTCTAGCTGTGTGTGGGACTTGTTGTATTAGTCCATCTATACTGACCTCCATCAGGTTGCAAACTGAATATATTTTTTTCTGCATCTACCTCTGAAAAAATATTGGGCTTCTAGCTGTGTGTGGGACTTGTTCTATTAATCCATCTATACAGACCTCCATCAGGTTGCAAACTGAATATAATTTTTTTCTGCATCTAGCTCTGAAAAAATATTTGGCCTTCTAGCAGCGTGTGTGACTTTCTCTATTAGTCCATCTATACTGACCTCCATCAGGTTGCAAATTAAAAATAATTTTTATCTGCATCTAGCTCTGAAAAAATATTTGGGCTTCTAGCTGTGTGTGGGACTTGTTCTATTACTCCATCTATACTGACCTCCATCAGGTTGCAAATTGAATATAATTTTTTTCTGCATCTAGCTCTGAAAAAATATTGGGCTTCTAGCTGTGTGTGGGACTTGTTGTATTAGTCCATCTATACTGACCTCCATCAGGTTGCAAACTGAATATATTTTTTTCTGCATCTACCTCTGAAAAAATATTGGGCTTCTAGCTGTGTGTGGGACTTGTTCTATTAATCCATCTATACAAACCTCCATCAGGTTGCAAACTGAATATAATTTTTTTCTGCATCTAGCTCTGAAAAAATATTTGGCCTTCTAGCAGTGTGTGGGACTTTCTCTATTAGTCCATCTATACTGACCTCCATCAGGTTGCAAACTGAATATAATTTTTTTCTGCATCTAGCTCTGAAAAAATATTTGGGCTTCTAGCAGTGTGTGGGACTTGTTCTATTAGTCCACCTATACTGACCTCCATCAGGTTGCAAATTCAAAATAATTTTTTGTCTGCATCTAGCTCTGAAAAAATATTTGGCCTTCTAGCAGTGTGTGGCACTTTCTCTATTAGTCCATCTATACTGACCTCCATCAGGTTGCAAACTGAATATTTTTTTTTCTGCATCTACCTCTGAAAAAATATTTGGGCTTCTAGCTGTGTGTGGGACTTGTTCTATTAGTCCATCTATACTGACCTCCATCAGGTTGCAAATTGAATATAATTTTTTTCTGCATCTAACCCAGCCAATAGTTTTGGCCTAATATCACAGTTTGGCTCCTCAGCTCTGCTCGGTTCCCATCCATTGTTTTTTTGTGCAAACAACTCCAGAGTTGTGAATTAGTTAACCACCAAAATGAGTGGAAAAAGGCCTGCTGCTGGTGGAAAGGGGAATAGGCGTGTTGGGAAGGGGAAAAAAGGTTGTGTCCGTGGGGTAGGTGTCAAAGCAACAGTAACATCTGCAGAAGAAAGACCATCTTCCAGCCAAACTAAAATGTCTACTTCTTTTAGCGGACAATGTGATAAGATCCCTTTCTTACGGCCGCGCCAATCGCTACAAATTCCAGATGAGGCACAAAAACAGCAGGTGCTTCAACGGATATCAAGTGCTCCTTTAAGTGGGCTCTCCTCCACATGAACTTCAACATCACAAATACTCCAGTCCTCAAAGGTGTCACCCCAATCGCACTTGCTTCCTCACAGCTCCCAAATCTCCAGCTGCCCATCTGAGTATGAGGTAGAACAGATAGTTGAGTCTGCAGAGCTGTTTACTCATACTATAGCCTGGGAATCAGAGGTCGACTCCAGCGCTTCTGTGAATCCAGACGAGGAAATGATCTGCACTGATGCCCAGAATCTTTATGAGTCGGATCCAGGACCAGACGCAGAAGGTTCTGACCATAATGTAGACCCTCATTCCCAAACTGTAACTCCTGTTGGTGGAGACAATGAGGAAGACGATGATGAGACTCAAATACCTGATTGGAGCGACAACTTTAGTTTTTTGTCAGGGCAGGAACAGGTTGGCTCTGAGGACGACGGGTGTGATAACGCACAGGGTGATGATGATGAGGTTGGAGATCCCACTTACTGTCAACCCACAGTCAGCCAAGAGATGAGGTCAGCAGAGGAGGTGGAGGAAGATGCTAGTGACGACGAGGTCAGGTTGCGCCTTCCTGGACAGAGACGTAGTACTGGAAGCACGTCAACAACTGCATCCTCAAACACAACTCTGCCTCTCACCACAAGTCGTGGTGGCTCTTCAGGTCGCATGGGTGCTAAGCCTTGCATAACCTGGGCATTTTTTCAGATCGATAAAGATGATCCAACTCGTGTTATCTGTAACATTTTTCAGCAAAAGCTAAGTAGAGGCCAAAAAATACATAGTTTGAGTACTTCATGCATGAAAAGGCACATGGACATGAAGCATAAGTTGCAGTGGGAAGCTCAGTGTGCTACAATGCGGCCTAGCCGGCCGGGCCAACCACCGTCTGCCATACCTTGTCCATCCGCGGCCTCTTCATCCTCTGTGACTGGGGGGACAGCAGTCACACCTGTTTTGGGGTGCAGACCTGCCACCTCTTTACCTGCAACAGCCAGCGTGATTGGCAGGTCATCATTTTCTTTGAGCGCTGTCCGACATCAATAGCACCACCTTTGGATCAAGGCAACCTAACATGTCCACCTGCATCTTCCTCACAGACCGGCAGTTTGCCGGGGACACCCTTATCAACCCCGTCTAAGCACAATAGCCAGCCCTCGGTCCCTCAGATGTGGACAAGTAAAAGACCATTTCCTCCTAGCCATGAGAAATCTAAGAGGTTGAATTTCACCATCTGCAAGCTCTTGGCTACAGAAATGCTGCCTTTCCGCCTGGTGGACACAGAGGATTTTCGAGACCTTATGTCCGTCGCAGTGCCCCAGTACCAGATGCCCAGTCGGCACTACTTCTCAAAGAAAGATGTGCCTGCGCTCCACCAGCATGTCGCACACAACATCACTGCTTCTTTGAGAAACTCTGTGTGTGACAGGGTGCATTTCACCACAGACACTTGGACGAGTAGGCATAGACAGGGGCGTTACATGTCGCTGACTGGGCACTGGGTAACTATGGTGACAGCAGTACAAGGGGCTGCTGTCCAAGTCTTGCCGTCCCCACGAGTTGTGCGTCAATCCTCTTTATGTCAAAGTTTCTCCACTGCTTCTGCCTCCTCAACCTCCTCTCGGCCTTCCACCTGCACCCAAAGCCTGTCTGGTCATGCCACAAGCTTTCTAACTGTGCAGAAGGGATCCTGCACACCTCCTTACTATGCTGGCAGTAGGGCTTAACGTCATCAGGCGGTTTTTACTTTGAAATGTCTGGGAAATGTGAGTCACACAGCTGAGGAGTTGTGGTCAGCTCTGGAGAACCAATTTCATGAATGGTTGTCTCCACTGGACCTGAAACCAGGGAAGGCCGTGTGCGACAATGCTGCAAACCTGGGTGCGGCCCTTCGCCGGGGCAATGTCACACACGTGCCTTGTATGGCTCACGTGTTGAACCTGGTTGTCCAGCAATTTTTAGCCCACTATCCCAGACTAGATGGCCTTCTGCAGAGGGCACGGTCGCTGTGTGCTCACTTCCGCCATTCGCATCCCCCAGCTCAGCGACTTACATCTCTACAGAAGTCGTTGGGCCTGCCACTTCACCGGCTAAAATGCGATGTGCCTACCCGGTGGAATTCAACTCTGCACATGTTGCAGCGACTGTGGCAGCACCGACAAGCCCTGGTGCAATACGTTCTGACGTATAGCCTGGGCCAACGAGATCCAGACGTGGGGCAAATCACGCTGGAGGAGTGGTCTCAGATCAGGGACCTATGCACCCTTCTGCACAGTTTTGAAATGGCGACAAAGATGTTTAGTGCTGACGATGCCATTATCAGCATGACTATTCCGGTGATTTACATGCTGGAGCACATGTTAAACAGAATTCGGAGTCAGGTGGTGGCACAAGAGGAGGTGGAGGAAGTAGAGGAGGAGGAGTTGTATGCGGAAAGGCTAACATCTGCAAGGTCCAGACGGTCGGCAGCACCAAGGCGGCAGGCATGTGAGGGTGGGGGAGATGGTTTTACCAGGGCGCATGGTAGCAGCCAAACTAGTGAGGAAGGTGCAGGAGCCCAGGAAGAAGTGGAGGACGAACTGATGGAAGACTCATCAGATGAGGGAGACCTTGATCACATTTCTGTTGTGCGAGGTTGGGGGGAGAGGACAGAGGAAGGAAGCATGATTGTTACCTCGCCACCAACACAACAGGGACTTGGTGCTCCTGGATGCGCAACACACATGAGTGCCTTCTTGCTGCACTACCTGCAACATGACCCTCGAATTGGGAGAATTAGAAATAATCCTGACTACTGGGTTGCCACACTGTTAGATCCTCGGTACAAAAGTAAATTTGCAGAAATTATTCCTGCCATAGAAAGGGATGCACGCATGCAGGAGTATCAGCAGAGACTGTTGCAGAATCTTACATGTGCTTTTCCACAAAACACCAGTGGTGCACGTAGTGGATCTCACAGTTCCAACTTGCCAACCGTGGGACCGTCAAGTGTTCAGCACTCAAACCGTAACAGAACCACAGTATCTGCTGGTAACATCAATTTTGCGCAATCATTTCACCACTTTTTTAGCCCATCCTTTGCAAGGCCACAGGAGACAAGAAGTCTGACACATAGTCAACGCCTAGAGACAATGGTACAGGAGTATCTCCAAGTAAACATTGAAGCCATCACTGTGTCACTGGACCCTTGCTCTTTTTGGGCTTCCAAACTGGATAAATGGCCGGAGCTAGCCACTTACGCCTTGGAGATCTTGTCATGCCCCGCAGCCAGCGTTCTGTCTGAACGTGTGTTCAGCGCTGCTGGTGGTGTGCTGACAGATAAGCGCACGCGGCTCTCCACTGATAATGTAGTCAGACTCACGTTCATAAAGATGAACAAATCATGGATCCGAAATGACTTTTCTACCCCTGTGTCATCCTGGGGAGAGTAAAAGATGGATGATTGGTTAAAATCACCCTACCAACCGTTTTAAGCTTTCAAATTACTAATCATGTTTATCTGTATCTTGGCTGGAAAATAATTTGGGCTTTGTAGGAGTGTGCAGCACTGATTCTATTAGGCCATCTATAATAAGCTCCACCAGATTTAAAATTACTAATCATGTTTATCTGTATCTTGGCTGGAAAATAATTTGGGCTTTGTAGCAGTGTGCAGCACTGATCCTATTAGGCCATCTATACTAAGCTCCACCAGATTTAAAATTAATAATAATTTTTAGCTGCATCTAGCCCGGAAAATAATTTTGGGGCTCCGAGATGCGCAAGACACATAAGTGCCTTCTTGCTGCACTACCTGCAACATGACCCTCATATTGTCAGAATTCGAAGTAATCATGACTACTGGGTTGCCACACTCTTAGATCCGCCAAACTTTTCGATCAACCTTTTCATTTTAATAAAGACCAAAAAAATGGTCATTTTTGAAATTATAAGCATTAGCAGGTTATTAGAAACTGAAATCAAACAGTTTTCAACTCAAAACTTTATTCTAGGTGAAGTTACATTTTCACATAGGACCCCTTGTTCGAAAGGAGCTTCTGAACTCTCTCGTCCATTGAATTTGTCAGGTTTTGGATGGTTTCTGCTTCAATTGTTTTGCATGAGGACAGAATACCCTCCCAGAGCTGTTGCTTAGATGTGAACTGCCTCCCGCCATCATAGACACTCTTTTTGATGATGCTCCAGAGGTTCTGAATGGGGTAGAGGTCAGGGGAGCATGGGGTCACACCATAAGTTTGCCCCCTTTTATGCCCATATCAGCCAGAGATGCAGATGTTTTATGTGCAGCATGAGATGGTGCATTATCATGCAAAAAAAGATCTTGCTGTAAAATACACGGTTCTTCTTCTTGAACCATGGCAGGAAGTGTTGTTTGAAAAAATCCACATACATTATGGAGTTCATCTTTAGCGCCTTCAGGGATCCTAAAGGGGCTGACAATCTCTCTCCCCATGATTCCAGCCCAAAACATTACTCCACCTCCTCCTTGTTGGCGCTGTAGACGTGTTTGCGTGGGGTGTCCATCAACCAGCCATCCTCCACTCCATCCATCTGGACCATCGAGCGCTGCACGGCACTCATCCGTGAACAAAACAGTTTTGAAATCAGTCTTCATGTAATGTTTGGCCCACTGGAGCCGTTTCTGCTTGTGTGAAGTGGATAGAGGAGGTCGACAGGATGGCGTATGCACAGCTGCAAACCTCTGAAGGACCCTGCATCTTGTTGTTCGGGGGACGTTGGAGGCACCAGCAGCTTCAAAAACTTGTCTGCTGCTATGACAAGGCTTTTTTGCCGCTGCTCTTTTAACCTGACGTAATTGCTTGTAGGAAAGAGTCCTCAATTTGCCCTTATCAGCACGCACACGTGTGTACTGTGAATCAGCTACATACTTCTTGATTGCCAAGACACTTCATCCTGATCATCGCACAATGTTGATTGTAGTCATGCCTTGACCTAAACACTCCACAATTTGTTGCTTCTCAGCAGCCGACACATCCTTTTGCTTTCCCATTTTGGCAGAAAATGTAGGCTGCTTAATAATGTGAGACAGCCTTCTTAAGTAGTCTTGCCTTTCATTGGACACACCTGCCAAACTAATTAGCACAGGTGTCTGCAATTGCTTACAGTGATATAAAGAGCCCTGACACACATCACCATCAATGAGTTTAACTGACAAACAAACAAATTCTTCCCTTATCACTCCTAAACACTTTTTGCATAATAATTTGGAACACAGTGTACATGTGCTTTTCCACAAAACACCAGTGGTTCACGTAGTGAATCTTACAGTTCTAACTTGCCAACCGTGGTCTGTATGGAGTTGTTCAATAAAGGGCCCAAAATTAAGATAACATAGATGGGAGAGGTCTCTATGAATAGGAATTCCTAAGTATTTGATACCCTGTGAGAGCCAGGCAAAGGGAAAGTTGGACTGGATGGAATGCTATATGGATTTGGGGAGGGAGACATCGAGGGCCTCAGACTTCGCTGCATTGATTTTAAAATTTGACCATGTAACAAAGTGATCTATTTCAGCCATAACAGCATGGATGGATATATGTGATTGAGTGATATATACTAGGACATCATCAGCAAATAGAGAGCACTTGTACTCGGTGCCTCCCACCTCAATCCACCTAATATTGGGGTTATGGCGAATTGATGAGAGCAGGTGCTCCGTCACTAGGATGTATAAGAGAGGGGACAGAGAACATCCCTGCCTTGTCCCATTGGTGATTGTGAAAGGTGATGAAAATGTTCTGACGCGCCCCCTGGGCCTTGGGACACCCGGAGCCAGACCCTTTTTGGTGGATGCTGGTGGTTGTAGTCTCCGTGGCGGCGACCCGGTTCCGTGGCTCAGGGCGGTCAAACCAGTGGCGGAACTATTTATGTGGTTTTGATGTTTAAATGTCCGACTACGTCACCCGTGGATTGCGGTCAGAGTGAACCGCCGCTCCAGGGCAGACCGCTGAGGCTGGTGTTGTGGGTGCAGCAGAGCGTAGCATAACTCCCCACGGGAGGAGTATAGCCTCAGGGCAGTGTATGCGGAGGATGTGGGTGATGGTGCAGGGCAGCAGCAGTAACGACACGGAGTCAGTGATGCAGTCCAGGGCCTTTACTCACAGTTCTTATTATCCAGACCACGTCTGCAGGTAACGGCTGCCCACGTCGTACTGTGTTCACCAGGTGAGGGGCTCAGACAACTCCCAGATAACTTTGGAGCGCTTCACAGGACCCCCTTTGTGTGTCCTTTGTCTGGCCTTTCTTACCAACCCTTCTGTCCGGCTGCCTCGGGCCTCCTCTTGGTAAACTTGGCGCCAGTTACCCTGACCCTATGTGGTGCCTTCCTAGCGGGTGTAGCGAGGGGCTGCGCCACATAAAATGTCACAGCCTCCAGTTTCTAGCTGAGGGTCGTTTCCTGCCTCCACTAGTTTCGGGGACCGGTCTCCCCCTTTGGCCTGACCCCTCCACGCAGGTGGATTCGGGCGTGCGGTGGCGACTTGCCCGTCCGCACCCCTGGGATCCCTTCATTCCTCGTTCCTGGAGCCTTCTCCGCTCCTCTTCCTTCCTTCTCCCTCTTCCAGGCCTGGGCCTCTGTTACTAGGCCCGCCTCCGGAGCAGAGCTCATGCAGAGCCCCTGCTCCCTGCCACTTCTGCTCAGACTTCTCTGCACTGAACTAAGATGGTGCCCACCTTTTATACTCCCTTCTCAATGCACCCAGGAACTGCTTCCTCCCTGCTCCTGCACTACAGGGTTCCCCTTCCTCAGTGTTCCCTCCCCCCACTCCAGCCAGGGACAGGGACTGTCGTGCCCATCTCAGGGGCAAATTGGTCGCCCTGCCCCACGGCAATGTGGTGTAATGCATGCAGGTGTCGGGTCCTGATCCACACTCCATCCTTACCTGAGAGTGAGATATCACACCTTTGGGTGAGGTGCAATACCTCTGTAGCAACCGAGCCCTCAGGGTAATACAGTTCCATTTATCTTCAGCCTAGGTGACGTATTGCGATACAGGGCCGTGATTTTGGCTATAAAAGGTCCCCTAGACCCCTACCCCAAGCTTTTTAAGAGAATCATATATGGCGTGCCAGGAGACTCTATGGAATGCTTTCTCAGCATCCAACGAGAGTATCTAATTACAAATTTTTAACTGCATCTAGCCCAGGAAATACTTTGTGCCTAGTAGCAGTGTCTGCTAGTCAGCGGATTATCCCGGCTGTTAAGCAAGCTACACCACCTGTAGTTTTGACACTTAATTTTTTCAAAGGAAATGCTTCGGGACCACGGGATACTCAGTGAAGAGTATCAGGAGGCACCCCAAGGCATAGGGGCTGGGACTGGCAGTAGGATGCCTTGCGGTGGACAGCCGAGCTCGATCCTTATAAAAGCTTTTTAACTGCAGCAGCTTTACTGGACGCTACTGGAGCTGGAATTACGCGGCTGCTGGCATGAGACTTGCCCTCCAATAGATCCTTGTAAATGGATTTAAAGTGTATTCATTCAAATTAGAGAGACAATTTAAATTAAAAAGCTTAGAGCTGCCTCCACCACAGGGTGGCTCGCTCGACCCACCAGCGGACAGGCACCAGTATTGGGAGAGGGGGGCTGGCCGTCAGGGTTCACCGCGGCTCTGGCACAAACCCGGCGACACGGAGGTGGCACGGGCAGGAGCGGACTGAACGTGTCGGCTTCTCACTTTTTGGATTTTAGAAGGGCATGACATGCCTATATCTGTATCTCCCCCTCCTTTTACTCCTCCACCTCTTTTCTTTTCGCATGACTATATGTACTTGTCACTTTTCCATGTGTTAGTTGTGTCTTCAGAGCAGTTTGTCAGCTTTTGGACACCTTTGAAGGTGTTTTCTATGTGTTTCTATGTGTTTTTGTTTGCCTGCCATTGGTTTTAACGGTGTTCGAAGGTGTTCGACGAACAGTTCGACGAACAGTTCGGCGAACACACGAGTGTTCGACGAACCGAACTTGAACACTACGGGGGTGGCTCAACACTATTTGACAGCTTTATTACATGTGAGGAATTTGTAAGAAATAGACATTCCTCCCATGTATTAAAACTGTCAAACTGTAGCAAATCATGCACACAGGAGCGATTCAAACATATCACTGAGCAGCTGTAAATACTCGTAGCTCGGCCCGAGCATACTCGGCGAAAGGGTTAATAGAACATACTCGCTCAACACTAATGCTGTGATCTTTCAAAGCATGCTTCTCTCCCCATGTCATAGTTTTCAGCCTGTGATGTCATTGTGACAGTACAGGTTTCAGTGGCACTGACCCGAATAAAGGCAAGAAATTGGGACCCGATATTAAATACAGTACTGACTTACAGAGCTGTATTTTATGTCTTTTCATGAGAGGCATCAGGTTATTTTAGCTGTAACTCACCACAGGAGAGTTAGGCTGACACTCCTTCATCACTCTGTAGAGTGTTCTGCAGCATACTATGCTACTGAAGTTTGGCCTAAAGATACACCTAGGATGCAGGAGCATCCAGAGTCTGGATAAATAAATACAGATTGGTGGTACATCAGTGACTTACATTTATTTACACTGTAAATTAGTGTCCAAAGGTGAATATTTGTTTAGAGGGGTTTTACCACTAAATACAGCAGTTAGTTAGTCCCATAATTCCCATAGAGCTTGAACAGAGTGGCAACAAACATGCTCAACCATGACTCATGTGCAGGGGTGGATTAAGAGTAGCCAGGGCCGCGGGCAGTTTAGAAGGCGTGGGCCCCCACCTCCTCCCCGTTACCTGATGTATCACATGACGTCACATGATCCATTTTGATAAATCATGTGATAGGTCATGTAAGCAACACACAGGTGCTCTGGTGCACATCTGTAGATGGAAAAAGACAGAGATAGCGGCGCATGTATTGCGCCGCGCAAATTTTTCCCTTGGGTACAGCACTATACATAACATAGCGCTATACATCATAGAGCAGGAGTGGGAGATTAATTTTCCCAAGGGGCCACATGAGAGAACATGACTGTTGTGGAGGCCGCACTAATAGGCTGAATTTAATTTTGCACAATATTAATATTAACATATTAATTATAATTGCCACATATACTCGAGTATAAGCCGACCCGAGTATAAGCCGAGGTACCTAATTTTACCACAAAAAAATAGGAAACCGTATTGACTTGAGCATAAGCCTAGGGTGGGAAATGCAGCAGCTACTGGTAAATTTCCCCATCCTGGTACACATTGCTCATTCATCCCCAATCCTGGTATGCATGGCCCCCAATCCTGGTATGTATGGCCCCCTCATCCCAATCCTGGTATGCATGGTCCCCTCATCCCCAATCCTGGTATGTATGGCACCCTCATCTCCAATCGTATGGCACCCTCAGACCCAATCCTGGTATGTATGGCACCCTCATCTCCAATCCTGGTATGCATGGCCTCCTCATCCCCAATCCTGGTATGCATGGCCTCCTCATCCCCATTCCTGGTATGTATGGCACCCCTCATCCCCCAATCCTGATATGTATAGCACCCCTCATCCCCCAATCCTGGTAGGTATGGCACCCCTCATCCCCCAATCCTGATATGTATAGCACCCCTCATCCCCCAATCCTGATATGTATAGCACCCCTCATCCCCCAATCCTGGTAGGTATGGCACCCCTCATCCCCCAATCCTGATATGTATAGCACCCCTCATCCCCCAATCCTGATATGTATAGCACCCCTCATCCCCCAATCCTGGTAGGTATGGCACCCCTCATCCCCCAATCCTGGTATGAATGGCCCCATTACTGCACACATAAAAAAATAAACACTTATACTCACCTTCCTTCCTCACCTCTGCTCCAGAGCTGCATCCTGTTCTGTTGCAGCAGCTCATGTCAGCATCTGAGCAGCGCATGGCATCACTGCCATGCGCTGTCAGACGCTGATGTGAGCTGCTGGCATATTCACTCCTCTCCACACCGTGACTATGGGCGTGGAGAAGAGTGAATATGCATTCTCTTTAGTAGGGGCACTGTCAGCAGGAGCTGCGGCTCAGAGCTCCTCTGTGCCCATTACTGAAGAGAATGAATATTCATTTTTCTCCACGCCAATGGCAGTGTCAGGGAAAATTAATTTCCCTTTAGCAGCGGGCACATGTGGTAGCTGCAGCAGCAAGCTACTGCGTGTGCCCCGCTCCTCCGCTGCCGCAACCCCCCCCTTCACTATCCACCAACAGAATTTCTATATACTCAAGTATATACCCGAGTATAAGCCGAGGGGGGCTTTTTCAGCACAAGAAATGTGCTGGAAAACTCGGCTTATACTCGAGTATATACGGTATTTGTTTGCATTATGCAGACATCCCTCTATATACAGTATGAGCACCCACATAGCCCCATATATACAGTTTGAGCCCCACATAGCCCTCTACATACTGTACGAGCCCCCGCATAATCCCCCTATATACAGTATGAGTCCCCATATAGCTACCTATATACAGTATAAGCCCCACATAGCTCCCTATATACAGTATGAGACCCCCATATAGCCTCCTAGATACAGTATGAGCCCCCATTTAGATCCCTAGATACAGTGTCAGGCTGCACATAGCCATCTATATACAGTGTAGGGATTTGTACTCACTGAGGTAGGCACAGGTTCACACAGTGATGCAGTCCGTGGGTTCAAATAAACTGGTGGTTTATTTAGTGTCCATACACCAGTGAGGAAACAAAAGTAACAGCCTTTTCCTGACACAAAAAGGAATAACAGAACAAAGCTCAAAATAACAAGTCCATGCAGCACGGTCTCAGCCGTTTAAACAAAGTGATTTTCTCTGCCTCCTGCAGAGTCTGAGAAGCACATGCAAGGTCTGCTCATCTTGCCCAACACACACAGACAGACTGAGACAGGCGCAGCCATCTTAAATCAGCCTTCCAAGACCTGGACTGGAGGTAAGTGAGCAGCTGTTTCCCCCCAGCTCTTTCAGCTGCTCGTAAAACCCGGCCCTGTAATCCGGGCCCATTAAATTCCTCTCAGCACTATGTGTTCTGGAGCCTGCTTCTCCGGGTCCTACATCACCGAAGCTTGACATTTCGGGGACACATACCTCCCGTCCACGACCTGTCCGGCAGCCACCTACATACCCCCCCTCCTCTGCCCAAAGATGGTGGGCTTGGCATCTTGACAATAAACCATTGACAAGGCATCAGCATTCCCATGTTGTTTCCCAGGCCTATGCTCTACCCGGAAACTAAAATCTTGTAGAGCCAGGAACCACCTAGTCACTCTGGTATTGTTCCCCTTCTTTTCTCGCATCCACCTTAGTGGGGCATGGTTTGACACTAACCTGAACCTTCTACCTAACAGGTCATACCTCAGAATGTCTAACACCCACTTAATGACCAAACATTCTTTTTCTACAATGGAGTAGTTCTTCTCACAAGAAGAACTACTTCTGCCTCACTTCTTTTGAGATCACCTCTCTGTGGGCCTTGGGGATCCGGTATGGTTTTAGATTGATGCGAACATGAGGCTCTGTGAGAACCTCATACTCTATAGACCTGAGTGAGTCCTGGCAACTCTGAAAACAGGTCTTTATTTCACTGTAGCAACTCTTTGCACTGTTGCTTTTGGGCACGTGACAGTGACTCTGCCACCTTGACCTCTTTTTCATTGGCCTCAGCCAATAAACAGAGAGCTTCCACGGGCTCTCTATCTTGCCATGGCTTAATCAAGTTAACATGGTAAATTTGGTAGGGCTTCCTCTTCCCTGGTTGGTGGATTTTATACTTGACTTCCCCCACTTTCTCTACCACCTCATAGGGGGCCCTGCCACTTTGCCATGAACTTTTTCTCCACTGTGGGCACTAGCACAAGCACTCAATCTCCTGGGTTGAACGATCTCATCCGGGCGGACCTATTATACACCCTGGACTGTGCTTCTTGTGCCTTGAGGAGGTGCTCCCTCACAATGGGCATCATGTGGGCAATCATCTCTTGCATCTGGGCAACGTGCTCCACCACGCTCCTATAGGGAGTGGTCTCAGCTTCCCAGGACTCGTTCGCCACATCCAGGAGTCCTCGAGGGTGTCGTCCATAGAGTGGTTCAAATGGGGAGAAACCTGTGGAAGCTTTGGGAACTTCCCTGATGGCGAACAACAGATAGAGAAGCAGACAGTCCCAGTCTCGGCCATCCTTTTCCACTGCTTTCCTCAACATTGCTTTCAATGTTTTGTTAAACCTCTCGAACAGTCCGTCTGTCTGGGGATGGTACACGGAGGTTCTCAGTTGTGCAATCTGCAATGTCTTGCACAATTCCCTCATGACCTTCGACATCAATGGAATTCCTTGGTCTGTTAGGTTCTCCTTAGGCAACCCCGTTCTTGAAAACATGTGGACTAACTCCCGGGCTGTACACCTGGCGGAGGAGTTTCATAGTGGTACGGCCTCCGGATACCATGTAGCATAATCTAATACTACCAGGATATACTGATGCCCTCGGGCGGACTTGACCAGAGGCCCCACTAGATCCATTGCTATGCGTTCGAATGGAACCTCGATGACAGGTAGGGGCACTAGGGGACTGCGGAAGTGGGCCACTGGGGAGGTTATCTGGCATGTGGGGCAGGAACCACAATAACTCTTTATTTCTCTATAGCAACCTGGCCAATAGAATCTCTGGAGGATCCGTTCCTGAGTCTTGTCTGCACCCAGGTGTCCACCCAACACATAAGAATGAGCCATGTCTAACACCCTGCATCTATAGGGCCCTGGCACCAGCAACTGTTCTATTACCTCACCCCTTGGCTTGGTTACTCTGTACAGCAAATCCCCATTCACAGCAAAATGAGGGAACCGAGTGTCAGCCCCCGGTTCCAGAGGCACCCCATTTAACACAGTAACATTTTCAAAGGCCCCTTTCATAGTTAAATCCCTGAGTTGGGCAGTTCCAAAGTTTCCCTCGGACACCTCCAGCTCAGGGATATTGGCCTCAGGGGATGTTGCCTCATCCTCATCGCCCACAAACACACACATGGGAAACTCATCTACCATGTTCTGCGGGTAAGTTTCCTGAGGGGCGATCTAGCTGTCGTCCGATCAACCAGGTGTCCCCGCCTTTCCCCCACATTTCCCAGAATAATGCAAAGTCACGTCCAATTATTATAGGATGCAATAGGTCCTTAACGACCACCACTTCATGTGATGTGGTGCCACTGTCCGTGTTTACATCCACCTGGGCCACAGGATAGTTCTTAGCGTCCCCATGGATACACCGGACTCCCACCACCTTCCCAGGAACCAGTCGATGAAGGAGTGTGGCCCTAATTAGGGTCACTAAACTTCAAATAGTCCAATAGCCCAGAGACTTGTACCCCGTTTACTGACACTGAGCATGCCTGAGGGCCCTCGCCATGTTGAGGAACCGCGCTGCAGGCGGAGTAGGCAAAATAGGAGCAACGCTGGCCCATGTTGCAGTCCATTGGCTCAGAGATAATGGGACACCGGGCGGCAATATGGCCAGGGGTATGACATCTCCACCACACTATTTTATGGGGTGGGACCTTGGGCAGCAACTCAGACCCCTCCTGAACTCTAGGACGCCCCCCAGGTGTGGCTCTAGCGCCCTTCTTTTGGGTTTCCGCCGCCTTTTATGAACGCCAGTATTGAGAGGCTACAACCCCTTGTTTTCCCAACTGACTATCAAACGCCTGGCATCTTTCCACCAACCCCACCAAGTCATCGGCATTATGGGGAAGTCCCTGGGCAACCCAGGATTTCACCGACTTCGGGAGAGAGTGTATAAACCTGTCTATAACGACCTTCTCCACCATCTCTGCTGGGGAGGAAGATTCAGGTTGCAACCACTTTTAGACCAGGTGTAGGAGGTCGAATATCTGGGACCGGGGAGGTTTGTCACTGCAATAGGCCCAGTGGTGCACCCATTGCGCCCTGACAGTCAGAGTCTCTCCCAAGCGTGCCAAAATCTCAGTTTTCAACTTAGCGTACTCTTTTGCGTCTTGCAAGGCCAAGTCATAATAGGCCTTCTGCGGCTCGCCTGACAAATATGGCGCCAGTACCTCTGCCCACTGCTCTGAAGGCAATTTCTCCCGCTCTGCCACCCTCTCAAAGACCATCAGGAACGCCTCAACGTCATCACCCGGGGTCATCTTTTGTAATGCTCTTCTTACTGTCTTCCTGACGTGAGAGACATCACCTGGATCTGAGGATGTGGCGGTCGTCCTGCCACGGATCTGCTCTGCCAAGATTTCCATTTATCTTTGCTGCTGTTGGAACTGCTGCATCAGAAGTTTATTTGTTTCCTGCTGCTGCTCCCGTTGCTGCTGCTATATGTTCTGCTGGCTGTGCTGGCTCTGCAGGAAGTGCTGCTGGAACTGCGCTTGCTGAGCCTGCTGTTGCTGAAGTTGCTGCTGGTGCTGTGCTTGTTGCGCCTGCTGTGCCTGCCAAGATGTTTAAGCAGGTCCTCCATTTTGTCTGGCGACACTTGCTGGCTTATGGTCGACTTTACCCAGGACATATACGTCTTCTTGTAGCAGTCACACTGCCGGTTGGGATCTGTGCCCACATTCTCCACCAATTGTAGGGATTTGTACTCACTGAGCCGCGTTGGAGGTAGGCACAGGTTCACACAGTGATGCAGTCCGCGGGTTCAAACAAACCGGTGGTTTATTTAGTGTCCATACACCAGTGAGGAAACAAAAGTAACAGCCTTTTCCTGGCACAAAAAGGAATAACAGAACAAAGCTCAAAATAACAAGTCCATGCAGCACGACCTCAGCCGTTTAAACAAAGTGCTTTTTTCTGCCTCCTGCAGAGTCTGAGAAGCACATGCAAGGTCTGCTCACCTTGCCCAACACACACAGACAGACTGAGATAGGCGCAGCTGTCTTAAATCAGCCTTCCAAGACCTGGACTGGAGGTAAGTGAGCAGCTGTTCCCCCCCCAGCTCTTTCAGCTGCTCATAAAACACGGCCCTGTAATCCGGGCCCATTAAATTCCTCTCAGCACTACGTGTGCTGGAGCCTGCTTCTCCGGGTCCTACATCACCAAAGCTTGGCACTTCGGGGACACATACCTCCCGTCCACTACCTGTCCGGCAGCCACCTGACAACAGTATGAGGCCGCATGTAGCTCCCTATATCCAGCATGAGGCCGCATGCAGCTTCCTAGATCCAGTATGAGGCCGCATGTAGCTCCCTAGATCCAGTATGAGGCCAGACGTAGCTCCCTAGATTCAATATGAGGCCGCACGTAGCTCCCTAGATCCAGTATGAGGCCGCACGTAGCTCCTTAGATCCAGTATGAGGCCGCACGTAACTCACTAGGTACAGTATGAGGCCGCACGTAGCTCCCTAGGTACAGCATGAAGCCGCACGTAGCTCCCTAGGTACAGCATGAGGCCGTACGTAGCTACCTAGGTACAACATGAGGCCACACTTAGCTCCCTAGGTACAGCATGAGGCCGTATGTAGCTCCCTGGGTACAGCATGAGGCCACACATAGCTCCCTAGGTACAGCATGAGGCTGCACGTAGCTCCCTAGGTACAGCATGAGGCTGCACGTAGCTCCCTAAGTACAGCATGAGGCCACTCGTAGCTCCAAAGGTACAGCATGAGGCCGCTTGTAGCTCCCTAGGTACAGCATAAGGCTACATGTAGCTCTCTAGGTCCAGCATGAGGCCGCACGTAGCTCCCTAGGTACAGCATGAGGCTGTACGTAGCTCCCTAGGTACAACATGAGGCCGCGAGTAGCTCCCTAGGTACAGTATGAGCCCCCATATAGCCTTCCAGATACAGTATGAACACCCATTTAGATCCCTAGATACAGTGTGAGGCCACACATAGCCATCTATATACAGTTTGAGCCCGCACGTAGCTCCCTATATCCAGTATGAGGCTGCATGTAGCTCCCTAGATCCAGTATTAGGCCGCATGTAGCTCCCTAGATCCAGTATGAAGCCGCACGTAACTCCCTAGGTACAGTATGAGGCCACAATTAGCTCCGTAGGTACAGCATGAAGCCGCACATAGCTCTCTAGGTACAGCATGAGGGCACACGTAGCTCCCTAGGTACAGCATGAGACCACACGTAGCTCCCTAGGTACAGCATGAGGCCACACGTAGCTCCCTAGTGTGACAGAGTCACTGGTGTTATATGCGAGAGGAGGTATGTGTCACTCCGGCTGCTAGCCTGTGTGAACTGAACAACTTTTCTCCAGCATGTTATATGTTGGGGGTTAAATTCACCCAAACGGCGTGGTTTGGTGTGAATGGCATAGAGACGAGTGGGAAGTCATTCCCCCCTACCTCCCCTCAGGGTGTGCCTGAGCAAGCTTAAATGCTCAATCACTATTTTTTTTTCTGTGGCTGTGTTTGGAGAGGCAAGGTCTCCAGACTGGGAAGCCATAAGCTCATGAAGGAGCTGCAACAACCTGTGTGGGCGAACCCCACACTCCTATGGACTGTGCTATCATTTATCTTTTGCTTTGTCGCTTTGCCAGTAAGGCCATGTTTATTTTGCTGGAGCTGTAAGGCTTTATGCCATACAATACAGCCTGCAGAGAAAACCTGGTTCCTGAGTATACTGCCAAAAGCGGCTGAGCGAGTCGTCTTACCACACTAGGTACAGCATGAGGCCGCACGTAGCTGCCTAGGTACAATATGAGGCTGCACGTAGCACCCTAGGTACAGGATGAGGCCGCTCATAGCTCCCTAGGTACAGCATGAGGCCACTCGTAGCTCCCCAGGTACAGCATGACGCCGCACGTTGCTCCCTAGGTACAGCATGAGGCCGCACGTAGCTCCCTAGGTACAGCATGAGGCCGTACGTAGCTCCCTAGGTACAATATGAGGCTGCACGTAACTCTCTAGGTACAGCATGAGGCTGCACGTAGCTCCCTAGGTACAACATGAGGCCGCAAGTAGCTCCCTAAGTACAGCATGAGGCCGCAGGTAGCTCCCTAGGTACAGCATGAGGCTGCACGTAACTCCCTAGGTACAGTTTGAGGCCACTCATAGCTCCCTAGGTACAGCATGAGGCAATATGTAGCTCCCTAGGTACAGCATGAGGCCGCACGTAGCTCCCTAGGTACAGCATGAGGCCGGTCGTAGCTTCCTAGGTACAGCGTGAGGCCACACGTAGCTCCCTAGATCCAGTATGAGGCCACACGTAGCTCCTTAAATCCAGTATGTGACCGCATATAGCTCCCTAGGTACAGCATGAGGCCGCTCGTAACTCCCTAGATCCAGCATGAGGCCACACGTAGCTCGTTAAATCTAGTATCAGGCTGCACGTAGCTCCTTAGGTACAGCACGAGACCGCTCATAGCTCCCTAGATCCAGCATGAGGCCACACGTAGCACCCTAAATCCAGTATGAGGCCACATGTAGCTCCCTAAATCCAGTATGAGGCTGCACGTAACTCCCTAGGTACAATATGAGACCGCACGTAGCTCCCTAGATACAGCATGAAGCCGCATGTAGCTCCTAGGTACAGCACGAGGCCGACCGTAGCTCACTAGGTACAATTTGAGGCCGCAAGTAGCTCCCTAGGTACAGCATGGGGCCGCTCGTAGCTCCCTAGGTACAGTATGAGACCACTCGTAGCTCACTGGGTACAGCATGAGGCCGCACGTAGCTCACTAGGTACAGCATGAAGCGGCACGTAGCTCACTAGGTACAGTATGAGGCTGCACGTAGTTCACTAGGTATAGCATGAGGCCGAACATAGGTCCCAAAGTACAGTATGAGGCCGCACATAGCTCACTAGGTACAGTATGTGGCCGCACGTAGCTCCCTGGGTACAGTATGAGGCCGCAAGTAGCTCACTAGGTACAGCATGAGGCCGCACGTAGCTCACTAGTTCCAGTACACACGCAGTCACACATGCAGTCAGAAACCAGCAGGCATGCGCACACACACACAAAATCATGCATACGCAGTTGCATACGCAGTTGCACACGCAGTCACGTACATACATGCAAACTTGCACATATACGGGTCGCAGAAATGGGCACACACACACATATATAGACATATACAGAGACACATACAAGCCTAAAAATATTTGAAGACATGCAGAAAAATACATATAAACAGACATATCACACATACATAGATAAACACAATCATACATGCACACAGATACACAGGGGGTACGTTGGGAAGCAGTCACTCACCATCCCCCGGCTTGTCTCCGGTCCAGCTCCTCTCCGGTGGTAAGCAGCAGTGCAGGCCGGGCGCACTGCGTGACATCACTTCAGCAGACAGAGCCATGTCTGCTATCTGTTTTCAGCTGCTGGGGGAGCGGCCCGGGGTCCCCCCGGCACAGCCCGCTCCTGCTTGTCAGGATATGTGCACCGCATCGGCAGCACGGCGCACAAAACATTATAATGAAGGCAATTTGGCCATGGGCCACCCCCAGAGCCGCAGGAGATTGCCCAGATTGCCCTCATTATAATCCGCTTATGCTCATGTGACCATTCAAATGTGGAGGAACTGAAACACACATATATAGAGACTTTGTAGCTGTTCCATATATCTTAGAGAACTAACCACGGATCCTCTGTGGGTGTAGGTTTGTGCAAATCTTATCTTTTCATGTAATCCCAGACTCGATGATGTTGAAATCAGGGTTCTGTGTGAGCCATGTTATCACTTCCAGGACTTCTTTTACTTCTTTAAACTGAAGATAGTTCTTAAAAGGGTTATCTGAGACTATTTTATTCTTTCTTTGGGGCTACAAACTTACAGGCAGGTAGCTAATAACTACAACGGATCACATGTTCCTGCTGGCGATTCTCCTGCTTCATTTGACCTCACGTTAACAGAGCAGTTCTTCTTCTGGGCTGCTATGTCGACAGGGCATGACTGCTGATGTCATGCTGATTGGCAGCCGACTCCCCACAGTTAGGTATCCTGAAGCTGGTTGTTAATCAGAATGATGTCGTCAGTAACACCCTGTCAACAGAACAAAGCAAAAGAGGAAGAGCTGCTCTGTACATACAGTACAGAGCAAAAGTTTGGACACCTTCTCATTTAAAGATTTTTCTGTATTTTCATGACTTTGAAAATTGTACATTCACACTGAAGGCATCAAAACTATGAATTAACACATGTGGAACTATACACTTAACAAAAAAGTGTAAAACAACTGAAAATATGTCTTATATTCTAGGTTCTTCAAAGTAGTCACCTTTTGCTTTGATGACTGCTTTGCACACTATTGGCATTCTCTTGATGAGCTTCAAGAGGTAGTCACCGGAAATGGTCTTCCAACAACATTGAAGGAGTTCCCAGAGATGCTTAGCACTTGTTGGCCCTTTTGCCTTCATTCTGCGGTCCAGCTCACCCCAAACCATCTCGATTGGGTTCAGGTCTGGTGACTGTGGAGGCCAGATCATCTGGCGTAGCAGCCCATCACTCTCCTTCAGTATGCCTTCAATTTTGAATAAATTCCCAACAGTGTCACCAGCAAAGCACACCCACACCATCACACCTCCTCCTCCATGCTTCACGGTGGGAACCAGGCATGTAGAGTTCATCCGTTTACCTTTTCTGCGTCGCACAAAGACACGGAGGTTGGAACCAAAGATCTCAAATTTGGACTCATCAGACCAAAGCACAGATTTCCACTGGTCTAATGTCCATTCCTTGTGTTCTTTAGCCAAAACAAGTTTCTTCTGCTTGTTGCCTGTCCTTAGCAGTGATTTCCTAGCAGCTATTTTACCATGAAGGTCTGCTGCACAAAGTCTCCTCTTAACAGTTGTTGAAGAGATGTGTCTGCTGCTAGAACTCTGTGTGGCATTGACCTGGTCTCTAATCTGAGCTGCTGTTAACCTGCGATTTCTGAGGCTGGAGTCTCGGATAAACTTATCCTCAGAAGCAGAGGTGACTCTTGGTCTTCCTTTCCTGAGGCAGTCCTCATGTTAGCCAGTTTCTTTGTAGCACTTAATGGTTTTTGCAACTGCACTTGGGGACACTTTCAAAGTTTTCCCAATTTTCCGGACTGACTGACCTTCATTTCTTAAAGGAATGATGGCCACTCGTTTTTCTTTACTTAGCTGCTTTTTTCTTGCCATAATACAAATTCTAACAGTCTATTCAGTAGGACTATCAGCTGTGTATCCACCAGACTTCTGCACAACACAACTGATGGTCCCAACCCCATTTATAAGGCAAGAAATCCCACTTATTAAACCTGACAGGGCACACCTGTGAAGTGAAAATCATTTCCGGTGACTACCTCTTGAAGCTCATCAAGAGAATGCCAAGAGTGTGCAAAGCAGCTGACTCGCTCCCTGGGCCGTGGGATACTCAGGGCCGGGCCTCTGGATGCGGATGGGTAGTAGTAGTGGCGACCCGGTCCCGTGCTCAGGGTGTCAGGCTTAAAGGGGAACCGTCTTTTGTTATATGTATGGGAAGTTCCGACTACGCCACCGGTGGATTGCGGTCATGGATAACCGCCGCTGCAGTGCAGACCGCTGGGGCAGATGTAAGTGTGCAGCACTGAGTAGTATAACTCCCCACGGGAGGAGTGTAGCCCCAGGGCAGTGTAAGTGGATAATGGAGGGGGTGATTCCGATCGCAATAGCCAGGAAACGACGGCCTCTTGAACAGTTCAGGGTCTTTATTGGAACAGGTGAGAAGACCCAAAAACAGTCCCAGCTAGAAAGGGGCCTGGATGTCTGAGAACAAGTGGGAAGACCTCCTGGTCAGGGTGAGGGTGAAGGCCTACCGTGCTCTCTGTGCTCTTTCTGGCTATTTCCCTCCTCATGGTGTAACAGCCCACGTTCCTGAGCTCGCCGTGTCTTCTCGCCCGTATGGCTTGCAACTTGGGTCTCTTTCTACTCTTGGCCTGGTGCAACTTTGCTGGTCCCTTCTGCTGTGGCGGAACCTCCGGGCTCCTTAGGCCAAGGGATATACAATCCCCTGCGGGCTGGTTATTTGCTGTAGGACTTGGAATCCTAACAGCCTCGGACACCAAGGTCCGGTAGATCAGTTTCTCTCTCAGCCAGGACAGGCTCACCTCGCCTTCCGTCCCTGGCTCGTGGCTCCTCTACTGCCACACGACCTCCTCAGCTACAGCTGAACTGACTCTTCCTTCTCTGGGACGCCTCTCACTTCATAGACAGGTCATCCAGCTCTCTCTAACCCTGCCCCCAGTTCCAGATTTTATAGGGGCAGCATGCTCCCCCTACTGGCCTGGGACAGGAGGTGCTGCATGCTAATGGTCCCTAACTAGGGAGCCTCCCCCTTGCTTTCAGACACAGCTTTATTAAACATTTGTGGCATCCAGGCCAGGGTGACACATTCCCCCCTAGTAAAACTTAGTACTCCGGGACTAAGCTTAAAACAAGAGTAATATGCATGACCATTAAAACATTATAAGGCAGGTAGAAGCAAACAACGCACAGGTTGAGTTCTTAAGGTCACAGTGTGGTCTGTGACCGGGTGTCCATTTCACCAACAACAACGGGGAGCTTTAACCAGGTGGGGGGTCTGCCGTAGCCCCAAGTCTTTGACAGTCCTTGTTCCTTCCGTTGGTTAGCTCCAAACATATTTACAGGAAAGTCTCAGTTACTCACAGTTCATAACCTGTTAGTCAATGTATTAACTGAAAGAAACTGAGAAAACGCGTAGTTACTGGTCATGCAATTACATTTTAAACAATTCAACATTTTCCAGGCTATTTATATTTGCTATCACACCCTACACTCTCCTGCGAGCTGGTATTTGCCCCTTAGTGTTCCAGGTTGACCTACGCAACCCACTGTCTGGTGGTGAGGAACCAGGAAGATCCAGCTGAACAAATCTTCTAAAATCCATATTTTATTGGGTCATACAAAAAATATTAAAAGTCCACCCTGGAGAGGAACAGCAAACGCGTTTCGAACTATAAGTTCTTAATCATTGCATAGCAAAAAAACAGCAATGAAGTGGTATTTATATGTCATGTCCTGCTATGCACCTGTTCTAAGCTAGGTTAATCAAAAATTTAAACACACATACCATACTAAAACAGTATAGCATAGAAACAATGCATATAAATGTGAATAATCCAAGAGAAAAAAAAAAAAAAGGAACATAAACATAATAATGTATAAATAATCGCTCATAATGATACATCAAATCATGTCTGATATTTAAACCTGCTGGTACACGTGTATTTAAAGTATAAATCCACCAATTTTCTCTATTAAGGCTTTTTCTCCTATTATCACCCCCTCTATGAGGTTTCAACACTTTTTCTATGCCCGTTACTATAAATGTTGAAGTATCTCCATTATGGCATAACGAAAAATGTCTTGATGCTGCAGAACACCTGATACTTAATTTATTATGTGCATCTGACAAATGCCGTCTGATGCGTTTTTTCAAGGGAGTACACGTACATCCCACGTATTGGAGACAGCAAGCACTGCATGAAATAATACATATGACATAAGTAGTGTTACAATTAATAAAATTTTTTATGTTATATTTTATATTGGTAGAAAAAGATGTAAAAGTCGCTGCATTTTTAACATGGCTGCAGCAAGTGCAAATGGAGTGACCACATTTATAAAAACCAGTTGTGTGTAGCCAGGTACTAGAATTAGAAGGATCTTGTTTGAGAAAAAGACTAGGGGATAAAAGATCACCCAAAGTGGGTGCCTTATGAGCTGTGAATCTAATTGGTGTTAGTAGTACTTCTCTCAATTTGGGATCTGTAGAAAGCATAGGAAGATATTTGTTAATATTTTTGATCATTGAAAATTAGGGGCTATACTGAGAGACAAAGGTGACCTGGTTGGATCCATTCACACCATTTGAAGGGTGATTACTGAATTTAGGTCCAATCATATCATTCCTGTTTTTGGAGCCAACTATGTTGTTTGCTCTTCTTAAAGTCCATTTGGGGTAATGTCTGGCTGATAGTCTATCTAGAACTTTTTTTGCTTCAACCTCATATTGTCGTGGGTTACTAGTATTCCTTTTTGTTCGTATTAACTCTCCTACTGGTATATTAATTATAGTCTTTTTATTATGACAAGAGGAAGCCAATAAGGTAGAATTTCTTGATAAACTTTTTCTATAGGGTGTGACAGTAACGGTGTGATCAGTCAGAGTCAAAGTAATATCTAAAAAATCAATCGAATTGGATTGTATATTATGGGTGAATTTAAGATTCATAGAATTATCCGAAATGAATTTGAAAAATTAATTCACCTCTGACCTTGTCCCATCCCATATCAGGAGCAGGTCATCTATATAGCGACCATACCACCTGATATGGGAGGAGAAAGGACCAGAGTCAGAGAAAATGTACTGTTTTTCCCAAAAGGCCATAAAAATATTGGCTATAGAGGGAGAGAAACCCGCCCCCATTGAAGCTCCGCATGTCTGTAGAAAAAATTGTTTATTAAAGGAAAAATAGTTGTGGCTGAGTAAATATCCGACTGAAAGCACCAAAAACCATTGTAAATCTTCACTATAAGTGCTATAAGTATGGAGATGGTATGATAATATGGAGATCATTAATGTGTGTGGTATACACAGATAAAGACCTATGACATCACATGAGAGCCAAAGGGATGAATACCCCCATTCAGTATTATCAAGAGATGCTATAAGATGTTTAGTATCTTTAATGTAACCAGGTAATTGTTTGACTAAAGGTTGTAGGAATATATCGACCCACATACTGAGTTTTTCATTTAAACTACCAATACCTGCCACTATTGGGCGGAAGGGTGGGGGAAAAATACCTTTATGTATTTTAGGAAGGGAATGATATATGGGAGTAATAGGACATTTAACCAAAAGATCCTCTGCTAATTTATCATTGATGACTCCCAATTGTATACCATTGGCTAACAAATTTTCTAATTCTTTTTTAAACTTAAATGTAGGGTCGTTTGGTAGTGCTTCATAGGTATTGCTGTCCTGTAACATATCTAGATTCATTTTCTCATATAGGCCTCCATCTAGGAGTACCACTGCTCCTCCTTTATCTGCTGGTCTCACAATAAGATCGTTATTATTTTTAATATCCATGATAGCATCTCTTTCCAGTTTAGTCAAATTGGAAGCCAGTCTCCCTTCATGTTTTAGAGATTGTTTTAGAGAATGCAAGTCCCTTTCCACAGCTTCCTGAAAGTCATCTAGAACGGCCGGTCTTGATTGAAGTGGATAGTAGTAAGGATTCTTGATGGTATATTTATGATTCAAATTAGTGCAGTCCTGTATATTCTCCGACTGTAATAATTGTAGATCAAAAAGGGATTTTTGTTCTTCATAAGTCCCTATGTTCGGTATTTCTGAAGTCTCCGAATTAAGTTGTCCCTGGTTCTGATCTATACTCATTAAATCAGTTGGTTCTTCAAAAAAATGACAACGTAAAGTCAGTGCTCTTGCAAATTTTCTAACATCCATCATGGTTTTGTATATGTCAAATTCATTAGAAGGGGAAAAAGACAGTCCCTTAGATAAAACAGAAATTTGGGATTCAGACAATATATAACTTGATAAGTTGATTAGCGGGCATTGTATTTCTTCTTGTATCTCAGCGGGTACGATATTTGTTCTTTTGTGTTTTCTGCCCCCTCGTTTCCTCCTCTTCCGTTTTTTGACGTTATAGTAGTATTGGGCGTGTTCACACCCATGGAACTTTTATTGTATGCAGTATTGCGTCTTGTTGCACTAAAAAAATCAGTTGAGGAGTCTGAAAGGTCATCTGAGGTGGTGGCTTCTGAATTATCCCAGGATGAATCTGATTCCAAAAAACTGACTTTTTTGCCAAAATGCCTGTAGGTGCTTTTCTTGTTATTATTTGGCATGCCTCCCTGTCTGAGTATTGGTCTTTGGAAAGAATGTCTCGTTTTTTGTTTCCACAAGTAAACTTCTTTATTAGCATAGTTTTGTGTGTCTCTATCAAACTTGTTCTTTTTCATTGCAACAATATCATTTTCCAAACGAATAATTCTTTGTTTCATAGAGGCATTCCAATCATCATATGTTTTGTCCATTGGAAGTGTATTAATGAGTGATTTAATTTTTAAAATTTCCAGTTTAGTAGATGATAACTGTTGTTCCTCAAAGGTTATTAGTAACTTCATCAATTGAAAAGAACAATTGTCCAAAATATCAAACCACTTCGTACTAAACTCATCATTAAATGCATGTGTAGCAAGTTTTCTAATGCGCAATCCCCGTTGTATCATATTTTTTTCCACGTAGGATTGCAGAGTAGTACTATCCCACCATAGTTTTGTCTCTTTAATGAGGAGATTCTCTAATGCTTTCAGGTGTGGGTGTAACTCTTGTCCTGCTTCTGCAGGTTGGGATGAGTTCAGACTGAATATAGATGCCGCTTTATTTTCTCACACAGTAATAGATATACAGGGTGGTCCAAAAGTAGGTGGACAGAAAGTGTAATAAGGTTATGAAGGGGGAGATTTATCAAACAAAATCCAGTAATTTTAGATAACATTATGTGGAGTGATGAAGTTTCTTTCAAATTATCCAGCCATATTAACAGACATAATTGTATTTACTGGTATAATGAGAACATGCATTTAACATTAGAGCAGCAACTAAATGAGCCTGGTGTCAATGTTTGGGGTGGTATTTAAAGTTTTGGAGTTTTAGGACCAATATTTTTTGATGGAACAGTGACAGGAGATAAGTACAGTATCTCGAAATTCTAATGAATCAAGTGGTTCCCCAGTTACAGCAACAGCCTAATTCAAATTACCTTTATTTCCAACAAGATGGGGCCCCTCCACATTATTCAAGAGTAGTCCGCGAGTATCTTGATGAAACATTTCCTAATAAATGGATTGGCCGAAGAGGCCCACTTGATTGGCCGGCACGTTCACCAGACTTGACCCCAATGGATTTTTTCTTTTGGGGAGTACTCAAGGACAAAGTTTATAGTCGAAAACCAAAAAGTTTCAGCGATTTGAAAAATTACATAAGAGATGCATTTCAAGAAATTAATACCCAAAGAGACTTGTGCAAAAAAGCTTGTTGAAGCGTAAGAGGCAGACTTCAAAGCTGTGCAAATTGTAATGGAAAGCAGTTTGAGCACCTGCGTTGATAAAATTTAAGGGCTTATGTATTATTATAATAAAATTTAATTGTCAATGTTATGCTTGTGTTAGTAAATATAATTTTAAATATAATTCAAAATAAATGTTATTATTTTCTGTCCACCTACTTTTGGACCACCCTGTATATAAAAAAGTGGATTTTTTTTACTTCCTTTGAAATTTACACATACTGTATATATAATAACAATAGATATATATGTACATAGATAGATAATAAACATAAACCAATAGAGATAGATAGATAGATAGATAGATAGAAAGATAGATAACTAGATGACAAGATAGAGATAGATAGATAGATAGATAGATAGACAGACAGACAGACAGATAGATAGATAGATAGATAGATAGATAGATAGATAGATAGATAGATAGATAGATAGACCGAAACGTTGCTGAGCCCCAGTGGGCGATTAAATCACTTTTTTTCTTTAATTTTTTAAATAGATAGATATTTTATGTTTCACTATCTCATATTTCTTTCACTTTAGTTGTCTTAAAATTAATAGAATAATATTCTTATTAGTTTTTTTTTCAATTGTTTTTTTTTCAATACATTCTGGTTTTTGTTACTAACCATCAAAAATATTACCAAAAGAGAGGACTAAATTCACACATATTTATTTTTCTTCAACATAAAAAAAATGGACCAATATTAATCATAGTGCTGGATCTGATTTTTAAACCATTTTTTGATCCATGGGTCCATGTCTACCATCTGTATGTCATCAGTTTTACTTTAATGAGTAAAATATAACTTTTGGAGGTTTCCTATGCTTCTCTTAGTATTAGTCAATAAAAAATGGACAGTACATGGATGCAACATGGGTGCAGCACGGTGGTTTAGTGGTTAGCACTGTACACTGGGGTGCTGGGTTCAACAAGGACAACATCTGCAAGGAGTTTGTATGTTCTCCCCGTGTTTGAGTGGATTTCATCCAGGTTCTCCGGTTTCCTCCCTCACGCCAAAGAAATACTGAAAGGGAATTTAGATTGTGAGCCCCGATGTAGACAGTGATGATGATGTAAACAGTCGCAGAACTAATGGCGCTATAAAAGTGAGTAAAATAAATGGGTGGAATATATGGATGGGTCTGCATTTTTTAGATGACTTTGATCCACAATCCTTGTTTTCTTTTTTTTTTTTGCAGCGCATCCATCATAAAAAAAACAACATGTGAAAATGAATTAAAATGAGTATGTGTTCTTGCTGCAGAAAAAAAAAGAAATAGAACACGTATGTGTAAACTGGGCATATGAATGAGGTCTAAGGCTGGAATCACAATCTTATGTGCAGTTATTGATGCAGCTGTTTTTAGTGTTTTTAGAAGGATTGAAAAAATATAAAGGAATTCTGAGTATACTTCTGGTTTTGGCTCAAAATACTGCATGTAAAATGACAAACTATGTGTATGTAGCACCCCGAGGACTCGGCTGCTACAGGGGTATTGCACCTCAGACCAGAGGTGTGGTATTCCACTCCCGGGCAAGGATGGAGTGTGGAACTGGGCTCAGTTAGCTGCATGCACTACACTCACCCCATTTCCGGGGGACAGACCAACGGTACTCCAACCAGATAGATGTGCAGGTACGACAGCTTCTGTCCCTGGCTGGAGTGGGGAGGGGGGGAGGAATATCCCAGTGGTGTAGGAGCAGACAGGGGAGGGACTCTGGGCATAGGTAGGACCCCATTGGGTGCTGGTCACCTGGGCTCGGGTGTCAGAAGGGAGTATATAAGGTGGGCACCATCTCAGGACAGGGTCTGTCTGTTCAGAGAGGAGCTCAGCCAGAGAGGGCTGACAGGGAGCTGTGGCTCAGTCTGGGCCCAGCTCCAGAGGCAAGCCTGAAGTGAGACCTGAGACAGAGAGAGAGAAGGAACAGAAACACAAGGAAAGGCCCAGAGACGCAAGCACAGAGGGAACCCTGAGATCCCACAAGATACCGGGTGAAGGGTTGGCAGAACAGGGTGCCGGATCCCAAACTGGTGGAGGCCAATTATCCTTAGCCAGGAACCGGAGGTCGTGGTCAAGTTTTGGTGCGACCCCTCGCCACATCCACCAGGAAGGCATACCATATAGGGTCAGGGAAACCGGGAAAGGTTTCACCACCAGAAGGCCCGAGGGAGCTGGACAAAGGTGGGTCCCTGGTGGGGACGGCCAGTAGGAAGGAAGAGAGGGGAGCTCAGGACCACGCTCTGGAACTGCCTGGGAGTTGGCCGAGTCCCGCACCTGGTGGACGCAGCACGGCTCGGGTGGTCCTAATTGTGCACAAGGGACCTGATAAAGAACTGTGAGTAAAGCTGTGAAAACTGCAATTGCACGTCTCAGTGATTCCTCGTCGCACCGGCACCATCAGTGCTGGGACATACACACCATCTCTCCCAACATCATTCTCATCCTCTGCCCTGAGGCCATACCCCTCCCGTTGGGGGTTATACCATCCACGCTGCACATCCGTACCACCGGCCTCAGCGGACTGCCCTGCAGCGGCGGCTTCATAGCCGCATTCAACGGGTGGCGTAGTCGGACACTAATACCATCATACCAATAACGCCACTTAGTTTGACACCCTGGGCACGGACCGGGTCACCGCCACGAGGACTACTACCCCTATCGGATCCGGCTCCGGGTATTCCCCGCGTGCACAACGCTACACAACATGGCCCAGGGGGTGCGTCATGTATCTCAGCCTTTACTTTCAACTAACTTTATTTATAAACACCTAAAGCATAAACGGTGCTTGTAGTTCACATGAGCGTAAAAAATTGTCTGATTTTTATCAAGAAAAAATGAATAATTTTTCATCTTTATTGTCATCTGTATGGCATCTGTTTTTATAGAACAGCAGTTGTTAAAATTTACAAGACCAAATACAGTTTCCTATGTTAAAGGAATTGCAATGTACCAGTAAAAATCAGATGCTGTATGACTGATCTGTTTGGGATCCGATGTTTTTTAATGCACCCATAGACTTGAACAGGCAAGTCGCATCCAAAATGTGGAAACAAATAACAAATAGTACATGCTACGATTTTTTCATGCGCACATTCGATCCATGTGAAAAAAAAAAAAAAGGTCATTCAAATAGCCCAGTTGAATGACATTGATCTGAGTGCTGTGAGTTTTTTCCACGGACAGCTCTTGAACCGATAATGCAGTTGTGTGAATGTAGCCTAAACAATACATAAAAATGTAATACCACCATGGTAAGGGGCTTTCACAAACAGCATTTTGAAGAGTTTTTCCTGCCATTGATGTTCTTAATGGCTGTTTATTTAGTGATTTATTTATTTATTTTCAAAAATTCTGCAGCCAATTGTTACTTTAAAGTCTATACCAATTCACTGAAAAATCTACATACACAGCCTCCCTTTTTTAGCTCTTAGTCTCCTTCAGTTTTTGTCTTAAAAAAAAAAACAGCCTTCTTGGAGTGTAATTTCTTTTCTGGCTCCTTTTCCCATAGTTTTCTGTCTGGGTCCTAAAAAATACATGTTACACAAGTAGTAAAATAAAAATGCCGCCAAAGCATTTGTAGAAACCTATAAAAAAAAATCACTTAAAATTCATGGCATTTTCCAAGCATTTTTAAAAAAAACTGAAAAAAATGTGTGTGAATCCAGCATATATAGAAGACTAGCAACAACATATTAGCTATAAAAGTGTGCATGCTGAGTACTCCACTGTATAAGCGTATTTACATTGCTGTATGTTTTTTCATATGTTAATAGTAGTAATAATATGTCTAATATCAAATTATTACATAATTGTTTGCACATATCCAATCATAAAAAAAAGAAATCTTAATGAATAGATAGATAGATAGATAGACAGATAGATAACTAGATGAAAACATTGATAGATGATAAATAGTTAGATAGATAAATAGATAGATAGACACGCTGCTGAGCCCCAATGGGCTTTTAAATCACTTTTTTTGGTTTAATTCCTTAAATGGAGTGCTGTTTTCGTTTTTGATAGATCGATAGATTTAGGATACATAGAGAGATAGATAGATAGATAGATAGATAGATAGATAGATAGATAGATAAATAGAAAGATAGATAGATGTATCACTATCTCCTATTGCTTCTAGTTTTTCTGTTTTAAAATTAATAAAATAATATTTTCATTAGTTTATGTTTGTTTTTTAAGTACATTATGGTTTTGTTACTAAATAGATAACTAGATAGGTAGATAGATAGATAGATAGATAGATAGATAGATAGATAGATAGATAGATAGATAGATAGATAGATAGATAGATAGATAGAGGGATAGATTGATAGATAGAGATAGACAGATAGACAGATAGATAGATAGATAGATAGATAGATAGATAGATAGATAGATAGATAGGGGGATAGATAGATAGAGGGATATATACAGTAAATAGACCTATTTTTGTATATTTTAATGTTAGTTAATTAGTTTTAAACTGAACCTTTTCAATCTAATTGACCCCACATATATAATCCTACGTCTAAAAAGACACTCTCTACAATCTATATAACAATGTTATAAAATAGTTAATTGTTGAATATATTTATTTAGATTCCAGTTCCCTCTATAGATAAATACATGTGCCATAATATATTGGAAACATCGGTTTAGTATAGGTATCTAGTAGCAAAAGAGGTGGGTGAATGGGTAGCTCGGTGGGAATAGGTTCTCAGAAGTCTGGCAGTGCCAGGTACATAGAGGTGGAAGCAGGATGGTACATTTGTCACTGAGAAGGGGGCATTGCTCCATTGTAAGTGCCGCTATGTATTCTATAGATGCAACATCCGGTGGAGATTGTATGTAAATGCTGAGAAGTGACTTTCCTTTTCCTGCAGACAATTAGGATACAATAAGCTGATTACTGCCTGCATATTACAGCAGTATAGTCCGCACACTGAGGAAGATGCTGTATAGGGAGGATGACACTTCTAGAAAGTTACCAAATAACCTGGCAGCTACACATCTAACAACCCTATAAACTCTGCATGTATATTACTGCATTTTAATTCCTTCTTGTTTAGATATACATTATATTACATCATGCCTATTCATATATTTAGCAATATATAGCTATATAAAGAAATAGACAAAAGAATAATAGATAATAGATAGCTAGATATATACATAGATAGATAATAGACATATAGATAGATAGATAGATAGATAGATAGATAGATAATATATAGATGATAGATAAATAGCTACATATCTGTATAATTATTGTAGCACCCTGAGGATTCGGCTGCTACAGGGGTATTGCACCTCAAACCAGAGGTGTGATATTCCACTCCCGGGTAAGGATGGAGTGTGGAACTGAGCTCGGTAAGCTGCATGCACTACACACATCCCATTTCCGAGGAGCAGACCGACGGTACTCCCACTTAGAAATGTGCAGGTACGACCGAGTCTGTTCCTGGCTGGAGTGGGAGGGGGGTGGTACATCCCAAGTAGTGTAGGGGCAGATAGGGGGAGCAGCCTGGGTAAAGATAGGAGCTCATTGGGTGCTGGTCACCTGAGCTCACACATAGAGGGTGTATATAAGGTGGGCACCAACTAAGAACAGGGTCAGTTGCAGAGAGGAAGTCTGAGAGCAGAGAAGAAAGACCCAGAGTGAGAGAGGAGAAGAGAGAGAGAGACCCAGAGGGGGAAACAGCAGAAAAGGACTCCAAGATCCCAACTTAAATCCCCGGGTGAAGAGTCGGCACAGGGTACCGGAACCCAAGCTGGTGGGGGGGCAGAAAACACACCCCAGCCAGAGACCGGAGACCGTGGGCAGCGTTTGTCACGGTCACCCATCACATCCACCCCGAAGGCACACCACATGAAGGGTCAGGGAACCCAAGGCCAAGGGTGTCCCAACAGAAGGCCCGAGGGAGCTGGACCTAGGTGGATCACTGGTGGGGACGGCCAGAGAACGGGACAGAAGGAGAGCTCAGGGCCACGCTCCGGACTTGTTTGGGGGTTGGCTGGATCCAGGACCTGGTGGACGCAGCACGGCTCGGGTGGTCACTCGAAGCTGGAGTGACCAGTACAACATCTGCAGTAAGTAAACACCCTTAACTGCACAACCCGACTCTGTCTTCATTGCCGTCTGCACTGCACCACCACAACCCCCATCCTCTGCACCTGTCCCCCCTGAGGCTATACCCCTCCCGTTGGGGGTTATCCCACCAAGCTGCGCACCCACCATCAGCCTCAGCGGACCCTGCTGCAGCGGCGGCCACAGTGACCGCATCACAACGGGTGGCATAGTCGACACAAAAGAACTCTTAATAACATCTGTAGGACTGCCACATAACACTGAGTTTGACGCCCTGGGCACGGGCCGGGTCACAGCCGCTCGGAGACTACAACCCCCCATCTGATCCGGTGCCGGGTATTCCCCTCAAAAAGGAATATGTCCCAGGGGGCGCGTCAACTTTGGCGTAGTCGGCAGGATTACGTGCCCGCAACACCCGGGTACTGCGTGCCTGAAGAAAAGTGCAAGTTTACCTCAGAAAGAAGTCTCCCGCCGGTTCCGGAGGGTCCACGCCATCGGACCCCATCACAGGTCGTTTCCCGCCGATTGTCCGCCATTTCCAGCTTGTTCCCGCCATCTGCAGAGTTTCCCGCCACTGGGCGACGCTTCCCGCCAAATCCGCAGATTTCCCGCCTTGGAAGAGCAGCGGACGCCATTATGGGCGTGCCAAAGGAGGGCAGGAGGCCGCCTCCCATCGTGGGCCAGGACAGAAAATGGCGCCAAAAGTGGAAACCGCCCCCACCAACAGAGACTGTGATGCTAGAGGTGTCTGTCAGCGTGAAAGAACTGCCCCTGGAGCTGACAGTCACCGAGTTGCCCCGGGACCGCCCTCTAAGTGGGAGGAGACGAAAGAAAAGAACGAAGATGGGTGCCGCCTGGAGCAGTCTGGAGCGAGCGCACCCGGAGGCAAGAAGTCTAACGAGGAGTAGCGGAGGAGCTTACCCGGATATGGAGAGAAAGCAGAATAGCACCGGCCCGCTGGCCAGGAGTCTGCTAGAGACCGAGGAAGGAGAGCAGAGCAGCACCGGCCCGCTGGCCAGGAGCCTGCTGGAAGAAGAGCAGAGCAGCACCGACCCGTTGGTCAGGAGCCTGCTAGACACCACGACCCCACTAGGCCTAGTGGAGGTCCTAGCACAGCTCCCCCGAGACCGGGAGTGTGCACAGACCGCCCTGGAGGGCCTCGCACGGAGGATGGCCCGGGTACAGCGCGAGATATTGGCGGAATGGAGCCGGGAGATGGCCCAGCAAGCTGAGACCAGTCAACGGAGCACGCTACCCTGGAAGAGGAAACAGACCGCCTCTGAGGATGGCGCGGGAGGACCAAAGGCCGAAGACGGCGCCGAGAAGGGAGCCGAACGCATGGAGGCAGGTAAAGGGGACGCCTATACCCCAAGCCGGGAAACCGCCCACCTGCCCCAGCTCCCCGTCGCAGAGCCCGAAAGTCCCCCTGCTGTGCCCGTAGCCGCCATGTCACCGCTATGGACTAGGCCCCGACCGGAAGCCGCCGCAGCGACCCCTGTGACGTCACGCGCCTCGACCCGGAGCGTGACAAAGCAGGAAATACCACCAGCCTGGTCGCAAGGCCTAGTACCCCCGGGCGCCGCATCACCAACAGCGCCCCCTACCTCCGCGGAGCCTCCGGCCTGGCCGCAAGGCCAGGTAGCCCAGGGCGCCGCCGTCCTAACGGTGCCCTTCACCTTCCAGGTGCCCCAGGCCTGGCCGCAAGGCCTGGGCAACCCGGGCGCCACCACCACCGCGCCCGCACCCGTAAAACCAAGGGTGCCACACCTGGGGGAGGACTTGTTCAGCCAGCTCACATGGCCGGACGGGCGGCCCTTCATCTGGCCCGAAGAATACCATGAGCTGGAACGGCAGCAGAGACTAAGACCCCTGGATGAACCCCTGATTCCGGCTCCGAAGCCCGTGGCACGGATCTCGCCCCCGCTAGCGGAAGCACAGTTTGAGTGGGACCCCACCGGAGAAGATCTAATGGGGTTCACTCAGGAAACCAGGGCAGCTGCAGCGGAGCGTGCTGAGTGTTGCCGACAGCAGCTCGAAGAGTTCGCGAGGGAGCGGAGAGAGAGGCGGGTCCGGGAACAACAGGCCCAAATAAGGAGCGCCGAGCAGAAGAGCCGGACCAGGAGGGACCCCCGTGCAGCGCATTGTCCCCGCACCATCGGGACAGTGATCAAGTTCAACCAGCAGCATGGGTGGGGCTTCATCTGAGACAACAACACCCCCGGCGACGTCTTTGTCACGCGCAGAGACGTGGAGTCCCATCTGCCGGAGGGGCACAGAGGTCGTGACCTCTACATCGGAGACGAGGTCACCTTCACCCGGCACAAGTGTGCCAAAGGACCTTACGCCCTCCACGTACACCGCCTGACGGAGGAGGAGTTGCGGTGCGAGGAGGAGGAGCAAGAGGACCCGGACGGGTCTGAAGTTACAACCAGCTACAAGCAAAGAGCAGGAGGAAGACGCCGTTGAGTGCGGCAGAGCAGTAGATGTATATAGTCCCCGTTGGGACCAGCATGAGTGAACTGTGTACCCGTTATTCCGTATCCATACCAGGCTGAGGACTGTGAGCAGCCATTCCCTTCCCTTTACCTGGCCGAGGACTGAGAGCGGCCAACTTCCCTGTATATAGTGGCGCTTCCTAAAGCGCCCCCTACTGGTTTTATAGGAAAACCAGTTTTCCAGAGAGACTGTCGCACTTTACCCGGTCACACGTTGCACAGTGACCGGAGGAGGAGCCAGAGGCGACGAGAATGTTTTATCTGAAAAGTTTTATATATATATAATGTTTTATATATTTTATATGTTTATGCAAAAATTTGTATGTTTGGTGTTATGTCTTACAGCCCGAGGACGTGCTGTGATTTACCAGGGGGGAATGTAGCACCCTGAGGATTCGGCTGCTACAGGGGTATTGCACCTCAAACCAGAGGTGTGATATTCCACTCCCGGGTAAGGATGGAGTGTGGAACTGAGCTCGGTAAGCTGCATGCACTACACACATCCCATTTCCGAGGAGCAGACCGACGGTACTCCCACTTAGAAATGTGCAGGTACGACCGAGTCTGTTCCTGGCTGGAGTGGGAGGGGGGTGGTACATCCCAAGTAGTGTAGGGGCAGATAGGGGGAGCAGCCTGGGTAAAGATAGGAGCTCATTGGGTGCTGGTCACCTGAGCTCACACATAGAGGGTGTATATAAGGTGGGCACCAACTAAGAACAGGGTCAGTTGCAGAGAGGAAGTCTGAGAGCAGAGAAGAAAGACCCAGAGTGAGAGAGGAGAAGAGAGAGAGAGACCCAGAGGGGGAAACAGCAGAAAAGGACTCCAAGATCCCAACTTAAATCCCCGGGTGAAGAGTCGGCACAGGGTACCGGAACCCAAGCTGGTGGGGGGGCAGAAAACACACCCCAGCCAGAGACCGGAGACCGTGGGCAGCGTTTGTCACGGTCACCCATCACATCCACCCCGAAGGCACACCACATGAAGGGTCAGGGAACCCAAGGCCAAGGGTGTCCCAACAGAAGGCCCGAGGGAGCTGGACCTAGGTGGATCACTGGTGGGGACGGCCAGAGAACGGGACAGAAGGAGAGCTCAGGGCCACGCTCCGGACTTGTTTGGGGGTTGGCTGGATCCAGGACCTGGTGGACGCAGCACGGCTCGGGTGGTCACTCGAAGCTGGAGTGACCAGTACAACATCTGCAGTAAGTAAACACCCTTAACTGCACAACCCGACTCTGTCTTCATTGCCGTCTGCACTGCACCACCACAACCCCCATCCTCTGCACCTGTCCCCCCTGAGGCTATACCCCTCCCGTTGGGGGTTATCCCACCAAGCTGCGCACCCACCATCAGCCTCAGCGGACCCTGCTGCAGCGGCGGCCACAGTGACCGCATCACAACGGGTGGCGTAGTCGACACAAAAGAACTCTTAATAACATCTGTAGGACTGCCACATAACACTGAGTTTGACGCCCTGGGCACGGGCCGGGTCACAGCCGCTCGGAGACTACAACCCCCCATCTGATCCGGTGCCGGGTATTCCCCTCAAAAAGGAATATGTCCCAGGGGGCGCGTCATTATCCATGACTAAATATCTTTTACATAATGCACAAACTGCTTGTATAAATAGGAGCAGAGGTTTTCCTGCAGGGATCTGGAGTGGCTCACCCGGTGAGGATGCTCAGAATAAAGTTCTGCAGTAACTTGACCCCCCTCACTGGTGACATGTTTTGGCACAACTTGAGGCTATACTTGATTTCCTTCTTGAGCAATTTTACACGCTTCACTACTTGTCTCCTTCATCTAAGCTGAAAAGTGGCCTGGGGGGTTTCAATAAATCATAATGTGATAATCCGCATAAGCAGCAACTGACAACAAATTTATTATTACAGTGTTTAGACATATAATTGTTTCTACATATTGCAGCCAGCACTATGTGCTTTGACCATCCTGACTGGTAGCTGCCAAGTGTGCGCATAGGAAATGCCACTTAGCATTCGCATAACTACTCACTGGCACATGAAGAGAAGAAGCAGTGCAGGATGTGATGCCAATGAGAATGACCATGGCTGTTCATGGAAGCGGACAAAAAGTTGATCCTATAAGGTGTATTTGTAATTAATAATTGCCATTAATAGAATCGCTTTAGGCCTTTTCTTCTTTATTTGTAGGTTATGTATCATCATTACTTTCTAGTACTATTCTGTCATTTTTAATATTTGTGGCCCTATATTCCCTGCCACTAAATGTAAAGAGATGAGTGAAAAAAGGCATTATGCTCCTGGCAGTACCCACCTGTACAGGTCTTAGGGTGTCTGGTATGAGGCTCTCCAGTCTCTCGTTGGCCTGCTGCCTCCTGAGTGCCACCTGTGCCGCCATCACCCGTAGCCTTTCAATGATCGGGATGCATTTCTCGCAAGTACAGTCCTTGAAGCGGCAGTAGCGCTTGTGGCCCTTGAGCCAAGAGAGGACTCCGTGGTTTCTACATCGGGCACACTTTGGGGTCCTCTGTAATCGAGGCTGTGACACTGGACCCCCCATGTATAGGTAGGGAGAGCCGTAACCATTCATTATCTTGCAGGTGACACCAGGCTTGGACTTCTGTGGCTATAGAAGTCCTGTCCTCAGGAGGTGTGAGGTGGTGACGACTCCTTCTTGGACGCAGTGGATGCTGCAGGATACAACACCCTGTGTATCTTGCTTCCTAATACCATCCTGCCTGGGCACAGAGTCCTACATCCTGAGCTCTGCTCCTCGCTTGTCCACTTGTGTGGAGCAGCTGGAAGTCCAGTCCTTTATCTCCAGATGATGTCCTCCCAGCAGGACCACACGTGGTGCTGAAACCTAGTGCACAGGAGTATTAGGATATCAGGCTGCTGCTGTCTGGCACTGTACTGTCCATGCTGTGTGAGTGTGTGCATGAGATGGTGAGGGGTTAGGTGGCAGCTCTTCCCCTCCTCTAATGTCTCCGCCTCTCCTAATTCTCCTCTGTAGCATAATCCCACATACAGAACCTCATCACAGCCTGTCACCCATTCTCCAACGGCCACCCTCTATGGTCAGCTTTCATCCATCCAGTGTGCATGTCATCCTTTACCACAAGTGTTACACCTGAGGGCTATAATGCTGCTATAATGGTGATTATTTACTCTGCCTACTTATTCTGTTAGTGGAATAGTGTCTATTCCTTCATATAGATTACATTACACTGGCATTTCATCTACATTCAATACCAGTTAGTAATATTTACGTTGTATCGCTTGTGTGGATTCATTCAAAAGTAGGTTTCACAGTATAGCTCCTCATACACATAAGATGGAAGTTGGAAAAGATCTGTGATGTGATTTTTCTCAGTTGAAAACTACATGTGCATGGCATAATTAGTAGATTAGGATTGATCCCTCCCCATTATGTGCAAGTCCTCTTTTATTCTCAACTAAATCCTTCACCTGTCTGTTTAGTCTGGTATGCTGATTGTCGAATTCTTGGAACAAATGATTTTGACCCTACAACTAGTGGCCCTTTATATATATATATATATATATATATATATATATATATATATATATATATATATATATTGTTATGCCAAGTTTTTAGCAAAAAGGTTCGGATACGGCTTTAAAGAAGGCAACCCTTTGCGATATAACGCAATTTTATTTATAATAGTTGATTTAAAAGGTAAAATACATAATTAAAGGAATAGTATGATATGATGATATTGCATACACTTTTGTCTGTATCATGATTCCAGTGACTTTTATAAGGTTTAGACAATGGAAGCATAAAACTGGTTAATGTTTATAAGTGTGAGTCGTCGATAATACAGAATTGGCCAGGTTTTGTAATCTCGAGAAGTTTACCTATAAACATTGTTTTAGACAATAGATCTGTGTATTTCTTATGGAACATAATGGTAAGTGTACATACATTATCTGAATCAGTATTTTGGTTACAATAACACTATTTGTCAAAGCAAATATAACACTAGTCACTTGTGTACAAATCAGGATAATGAATCTTTGAAACACACAACTTCATAGACCATAGAACAATTAACATTGTCTTACAGCATTGACACCTAGCAAACACTTTGTGGATAGCGTGCATCAAGGACAGTTCATGTGAAAGAACTACCTTATCAGTATCAGAGTATATCATATATTCCACACTTGGTCTAATGACCACACTTTATCAAAGCATATAAACAATATGTTACAATATGTAGGCTATATCCATATTTTTATTAGCAATACAATATATATATATATATATATATATATATATATATATATATATATATACACACACAAACACATATATATGTATACATATATATGTTTTTTTATATACATATATATGTAAAGCCTTTACATAAGGAATATACTCAACAAGACATTTAGAGATACTTAAGGTATTTGGGACCTAGACATGAGCAGGAATTACCTCAGAATGTGATATCTACCTGCAGATAAAGGGTTAATCTGAGGGAAAATACCATTCCAATGCTGACCGTCCACCTTACTGAAACTGCGGATACCGGGAGAAAATAAACTTGTTTCCTCTTGGGAGCCGCCAACTTTCAGCCATAGGGGCATGCACAGTGCAGCTACACAGTAAGCACACCCTAGCACTTTGAGTGTCAGCTTGCTGTGCACAGATGCTCTGCAGAGCCAGCTTTCAATCAAAGTTCCAAGGTGTGCTTACCACTGCCATTTACAGTACAGAAAGCGGTGCTATGAGTGTTGACTGTATCCGCTGCATGCATGCCTCCATGGCTGTAAACTACACAATGCAGGGAGGAAATAAGTTAGTTTTTCCCCCGGTAGCAACATTTCAGGAAGGTAGTCTGACATCATTGTAACGTTATTCACCTACAGATTAATTCTATATTTGCAGGTAAATAGCATTTTCTGAGGTGATAGGTTCCCTTTAAGTTCTGTAAGTTGTGAGATGGGACCTCCATGGATCAAACATGTTAGAAACAATTAGAAGGACAAATTAACACATTGAATTATTTGATATGTTATGAAATCCATTCCTGAACAAATTTTACAGTATTGCATTATTTTACTAGACTACTGGAAGAGATCATTGATGTTAGGGAATACCATTGCCATAAGGGGCTATACATGTTCTGAAACTGTGTTTAGGTAGGTGGCTTGTGGCAAGTAGCATTAATGAATGCCAGGGTGCAAGGTTTCCTAGCACAACATTGTGCCGAACCCTTCACTGTCTCTCCCGGTTTGTCTTTTTTACCTTTTTCAGGTATCAACTCATGGCCACCCAGTTTGTAAAAGAAAATGTGATTAACCAGATCACCTTCTTCCATGGTTCACAGTTCCAGCAGTGCAGCTTGTTCTGACAACTATCATATCACTTTTCTTTTAGTATTAAAAAAAATTCTCCTCTGGGTTCAAACTCCGCCTGAGCCATGGGTGTCTATGATGCTGTTACCTATTCACTGGGTTGCCATCCTTGAACCACCTCTCGTAGGTACTAACCATTACATACTGGAAACATCCCATAATATCTGATCTTTTAGAGATGCGCTGAACCAGTTACACAGCCATCACAATTCAGCACTTGTCAAATTGCTCATATTAACTGCTTCCAGCAAATCAGCTTCAAGAGCTGGCTACCTGATAGTGATGTGAAAAAGTGTTTGCCCCCTTCCCAATTTCTTATTCTTTTGCATGTTTGTCACACTTAAATGTTTCAGATCACAAAATAAATTTAAATATTAGACAAAGATAACACAAGTAAACGCAAAATGCAGTATTTAAATGGAAGTTCCCACATGTTCGCGCCAAAAAATCGGCTCCACCCGCAAACATCCCTGATTTGCCACGCTGTCACGCAGAACATCTGCGTGACAGCGTGGCAAATCAGGGATGTTACAGGGGCGGAGCCGATTTTTTGACGCGAACAAGTCGGAACCCCGAACACAAATTTGAAATGACGAACAAATTCACTCAACACTAAAGAAGCTCTCATAGACTTTTGTGACCATTACATCTGACTTCTGGTCAGTCAGAAGCTGTGGTCACAAGATGGTGGATTGGAACCGGAGTGGCTCCAGGAACAGATGAAGATGGTGACTGGTAAGTATAATACTAGGGTCAGTGAACTTACATTAGTGGCACCATTCCAGCGCTGAAATAAAAAACACTGGAGTGTTGCTTTAAGCCTGGAAAGCCCATTTAATATACATACTCTGCCAGAGCACAAATTCAACCATAACCATTAGGGTATGTGCACACTGAGTATTTTTAGGAGGTTTTGGAGCAAAAGTTTAGCGGAAACTCTCAAAATCATTGACAAAAACTTGGCATTTTCTCTTAGTTTCGGCTCTGAAAATTCTGCAAAAAGACTGCATGTGCACATATCCTTATTTTGTAAATGTAGTTGTCAGGCCTGGAACATTTACTTATACTGCTATGCTAAAACCATAATAATATTTCATCAATTTCTCTTTGTGGCAAGAAGTGTCACAATCACTTGGAAAAACAAATGAATAATCTAGATTTTTGCTGTATGTAAAGGGACTATACATACACAGAAGGGTAACGTTTTGAAGAATGCTCCCTGGCTTTGGGATGTTGAAAGGCAGTGCTCTTCAGATAATGGAAGGAGAAATATAAACCAATGTGTCTCTAGCATAATCCCATTGTACAAATACTTTGCAGGTAAGGCTAGCAGTCTAGATGTCCTTCCCTCTCATCCATTACACAGAGTAAATGTCAGGAGGATTACTGAGCAGATAAATGAAGAGAGGAGGCTGTAATGAGTGCTGCAGCCTGTGTCCTAAGTCACCACAAAATATGGGCTCCTGTGTCTACAGGAAGAGTTGGGGAGGAAACCATGAAACTGAAGAATTGCACAATAATGCTGCTTTTTATAAAGTTACTTGTGTAATAGGAACCTGCTGTAATAGATTGTCATGAAGATGGACGGCTGCACATGCAGTTAGATTTTGCTACACACTCCCAGCTACTATTTGCCAGCTCTGAATTAACTTTATTGTATGAATAGATGGGAAGTTCATTAAATCCCAGTTGTCTCCAGTGCGTTCTCTGTGTGGGATACTGGCTGCTGTGCAATGAGCATTAATCCTGGGCACCTTCTTGGGCATGTAACCCCTGCCATGCCAGTAATAACACGCCTCTGGCTGGGCAGGTTCACGAGTGGAATTCATAATAATAAAGACTAGTTATAGCAGCAGTACCAACATCGGGACATTTTTCCACTGAACTAACAAATGTTCTTGTCACTTTTATACAGAGCTCTAAAGCTTTTCTATATCCAGTATTTCATTGTCCCTGCTGGTGCTCCACTATATGATTTACAGCGCTATTCACAGCCGCCATACAGGGCTGCACATCGGATTTCACACTATACATCCCATCTATACATTCCCCTACAGCTCTGGAGATGTACAAGCACAAGAGATGGAGGATGCCACATCTATCTATTCCTCTACTCTCATAACCATCTCTTATCTGTGGTGTCTCTTATCTATTTCTCCCACATCTATGTCAAATCTCTCATGACTATGTATATATCTATATGGATCTATCTGTGCATATATCTATCTCCTATCTATATATACTATATATCTATATCTACCTCTCCTATATATTTTTCTCTCATATTTATTTATCTAGTTAGTCTCATATCAATCTCTCACATCTACCGCCTGTTTATCTCTTCTATTTCTTTTATAACTGTTTCTTACATATTTATATCAGTCATATCCATCTAATATGAATTTATCTCTCTCATCTATTTACAGTACCTCTATCTCTCATCGATCTACCCATCTAAGTTACCCACCTATTCATTTATCCTTGTAGATATACTGTATATCAATCTGTCCCTGTAATATTTATTTATCTAACCCTCTACCTAGCTATCTAGCTTTCTATTCCTCTACTATCTATCTATTCCCTCTATTATCTATATATCTACCTTTCTATCTATATCTCTACCTACCTATAATGTCTATATATCTATCTACATTATCTACCTATTTATCTATCCCTCTGGTTAGCTAGCTATCATGTCTACCAATCGTTCACATCTATCGCCTATATAAATCTCCTATTTCTCACATATGTATTTATCAGTCATTTCTATCGATCTGATATTAATTTATCTCTTAAATTTCTTAAAAAAATATATATGTTCTTCTTGCATCATCTCTGTCCCCTATTAACTATCTTTACCTATCTGCGGCTACTTATATTATCTGCCTATGTGCTTCTACCTACCTCTCTAGCCATGTTTACTTGTAATATTATCCCTTTCGTTCTCTACTTTTTCTTGTCTTCTTTATATTTCTATCTGTCTATGCATTTCACTAAGTTTTATCTATTTTACATTTCATCTCAGTATTGACGTCACTGCTTTCTGGGTCTTCTATCCTTGGATTACGATATCGGAGAGAATGATACACAGGACAGGGTGTATGTGTCAAACAAGCTCTAACTTTATTACAAAGCATAGGGTTTATATACACCCTGAAGGCAGGAAACGGATTTACCATATATGGTCCGATTATACAATTTAGCACACATGACTGGTTTCTGTTCTCGTGATGTCTATGCTTGTGTTGAAACATTCAATCGGACACATTTAATTAGACACATTTAATCAGATACATTCTGATGACTAGCAAGGACACGTTAGTCTCTATTGATACAAGGAAGGAACATTCAGCTGTTGTTTTGACCTAAAGTAACTGTCAGATTTATATAGCATAGATGGGGCCTTTAAACTTGAGGGACCTCATCTTCTGCTATAACATTCTGTCCTTTTGTTCCTTCATTTATCAATTTGAATTTCTATATTTTCTTTTAGTACAACGCTGAATACACATTAGAAAAAACTTAAAAACCAAATAAACCGCAAGACACATTAGCAAAACCTGAAAAATAGCTTGCACTATACCAGCCAACCACCCATCGATACCTTTAAACCAATTAACGGGATTTAGAAAGGTTTTAAAATAGACATTATTCACCCAATTAGAAGTGTGTAGATATCTTTCCAACAGGGAAGGTTTAAAAGCATCACTGCTTCCTGAAGTGGCATTAAAACTTATTTTTAATCCTTGTTCAGGTATTTTCCCTAGATCAGTAATTTTTGTTTTGTTACGAGGTACCCACTACCCTCCTTTAAATGCTATATACAACCTGGGAATTATTTGACCCGTCAGGTTCCTTTGCCACCAGGGAAATTTTGTCTACCCTACTACGGGAATCCCAACAGTGGTATTCCACAATCTCTGTGTGGCATTATTGGCCCAAGTATCTGAACAGTCCACCCAAAAGTTTATCTCTTCCCATGAGACTGGAACAGCGAGAAAGGGTATGCTAGTGGATGTCACAGGGGCATGTGTACATATCCAACAATTAGCAATAGTCTGGTTTTGCTTCTTTAGTCCATCGATTAGAGCAAGATGGTGTTTAATGAATCTATTGTCGCCTCCATCTGTAGTGCCCAACGTAGTCCATGCACCTGTGGTCGCAAGGATGCAGGTAAGTATAGACAATGTCTTCATTCTTTGTCTGCTGGTTCTCCTAGTATCTTTTTGCAATGGGACGCGTGGATCCAGGCCTCTTTTCCCTCTAGCTTAACGGCTGTGCTTGTCATCAGCAGAACTTGAAAGGGTCCAAACCGTGGATCTAGGCTTTTCCTCACGTGTCTTTTTATAACCACCCAGTCTCCAGGTTGCAGCGTATGGCTGCTAGAGTCTTGATCTGGATCTGGAAGAGAACTGAGGACATTATCATGTATTTGCTTAATCTTTTTGTGTAAAGCACTCACGTAGGAACTTAGCACATGGTTGTTCACTTCTAATGCTTGCGGATAGAAACACCCTAGGCTGGGTACGTTGCCAAACAATATCTCATATGGAGAGAGTCCAGTCTTTTTATTGGGCGTATATCTTACTGAAAACAGAGCAAGCGGCAAACAATCCGGCCATGGTTTTCCTGTTTCAGCCATGGCTTTCTGAATTTTTAATTTCATTGTCCCATTCAGTCTTTCCACTTTACCACTACTTTGCAGGTGATATGGGGTGTGGAATGCTTGTTGAATTCCTAGAGCTGACATGACTTCATTCATTATTTCACCTGTGAAGTGTGTACCTCTGTCACTCTCAATTACCTCTGGTACCCCATACCTGCAGACCACCTCCGCAAGCAGTTTCTTTGCGGTTGCCGTAGCCGTGGCTTTGGCAATCGGGAAAGCCTCTGGCCATCCTGCGAACAAATCAATACAGACCAACACATATTCCCATGATCCTGACTTTGGCAGCTGAATATAATCAATTTGCAGTCTCTGGAATGGATAGAGGGGCCGGGTGTGTGTTTGGGTGGTGTTTTAACTACTCTACCCTGATTATGTGTAGCACATATCATGCACCCTTTTATTAGTTGTTCAATACAGGTGGAGAATCCTGGTGCCACCCAATGTTTCTGCATCACACTCATCACAGCCGTTTTAGATTGGTGTACCGGTCCATGTAGCCTCTGGGCAGCCGCTGGGTACAGTGCCCTTGGAAGGCATCGTCGTGTCCCTTTCCCCCATACCCCATTTGCTTCATTCAGGCATGCACCTTCCTTTAACCACTTATCAACCTCCTCCTTTTGAGCCTGAGCCTGCATTTGGGATAAGATGTCCTCCGACACAAAGGGGTTTTTAGGGGCACTTAACTGACGTACTGTTGACCCTTGTAGCAGCTTGCAGGCTGCTGTTTTTGCTGCTGCATCTGCCATCGCGTTTCCTCTACTCACCTGGTCGGTGCGTCTGGTATGTGCTCTTACCTTTATGACAGCTACTTTTTTGGGTAGTTGTAGCGCATCAATTAACTGTGAATTCTGGGCACCCTGTGGCAACACTGTCCATGTATATTGACTGCCCTGGAACGTGAAAGCAAACAGGTACTGGCAGTCAGGATGTAATGTTACACTGAAAAATGCATTTGCCAAATCGACCACTGAAAAGCAAAGAGAGTTAGAAGGTATCTGTGACAGAAGAGTATGCGGGTTGGGCACAACTGGTGTTAGAAGTTCTGTGGCTTTGATAACCAACCGGAGGTCATGGACCATTCTATATGCGGCTGGTTGTCCTGGCACGCTCTTTTTCTTTACTGGGAACAGGGGAGTGTTGCAAGGGGACTGGGTTTTGACTAGGACTCCCCTGTGTAGTAATTTTTGGACTTGCTGGGCTATGGCATTCTCCTGATCCGAGCTAAGGGGATACTGCCTCTGTTGAGGTAAGATTGCTCCTGGTTTTAATTTCACCATTACTGGTTGAACTCTTAACCTACCGACATCTGTTTTGTCTGAGGCCCAAAAGTCATGTGGCACAGCATGCTCCAATATCGGGGGAAACTCATTTTTCTCTTCTATTCCTGCAATATCTAGTGACATAATTTTGCAAAGGGTACTTGGTTTTAAACCTGGGGTCATGGTGACAGTGCCATCGGGATGATATTCAATATGTGCTTGTAATTGGGACAACATATCATTTCCCAAAAGATTACATTGGCCTTGGGGCGATACCATGAGCTGGCTATGTACAGTAGCTCCTTGAATTTGCAGGGGAAATCTCTTGGTGACAGGGAGCAGGACAGACGGGGAATTGAAGGGGGTGGCAATGACATGATGTGAAAAATCAGTGTCAGGGTATGGCCAATCACCTTGCGTAATTACTGAATTGTTCCCCCCCGTATCTACTTGGAAATCGATTTCATGTCCCCCTGGTAGGTTCACCTGCACTATACAACTGGGAGTTGGGGGTAAGGAGATGAGGGGGTTCATGTGCAAGCTACCCTTATCCTATGGGGGTGTTGTTTGGTCGGCTGGAGGACCCGTACTCTGAGCATTTGGATACGGATTGGTCCTACAGTCCTTTCTAAAATGTCCTGGCTTTCTACATCCGTAACATAGTCTCTGTCCCCCTCCTGCAGTCCGTCCTTTGTCTCTGTTGTTTCTAGGGGGAGTCTCTACGATGTGTACTCTGGCAGCTCTCTTTGCCTGCGCTATGTCATGCTGTGCTCCCTGGGCTATTCTAGCCAAATCCTCTGCTTTCACTGATCTCCAGTCTGGTCTACTTGCTTTTACCTTCTCTGCAATCTCTTTCTTTAGTCCATTCATGAAAGCACTTGCTAATACCCTCTCACTAGTCTTATTTTCGGGAATAAATCCCATTTCTGACCAAGTTCTCCTTAATGCCCAAAAGTAATCTTTGGGGTCTTCTTCCTTACCTTGAACCCGGTCTTCTAGTGTAACCTGCCTCTCTGCCTGTCTGTCTTTACATGCCTTTACCAACGCTGCTGCGAATAGGACTCCGGCTGCTGCATCATTAGATTTTGCATCTAGGGGTCCGGTCCTATTGGCATACTGTTTTTTTGTCTCATCTATTAACCTATCATAGCGGGCTTCATCTGCCAATTTTCCCTTAATTACCCCTTGTAAATCCAACCTAGTTGCATTTTTATGTATCCTGTATGGTTCTTATCATTCCGGCAAAACCCATCCGGGACTGGGACGGATCTGGCAACTGGGAAATCAATGCCAATTGTTCTGAGGGACTACATGGTCTATACATTAACATTGTACGGGTTTCTTGACCTGGAACAACTGCGTCCCCTACTGCTGCTGCTGCTGCTACTGCTCCCGGTGCTCCTGGCACAACTACCGTTCTCATTGGGAATAGACTAGCTGGGTGGGGTCTCGGTCCTCCACATGCCACACAGATGTCTGCTGTCAAGGGGTTCTGCTCTCCACATCTGGGGCAAACCCAGCAATTGGGTTCCTGGGAATTCTGGTACTGGGGTGGGGGTGACGTCGGGGGCAGATAGGGAGAAAAATCTGTCATTCCGGTTTTTGTCAGTCTGTAACATCTGTCTCCTAGTTCTTCAATCTTTCCTTCAAAATGAGTGCATGCATTCATCCATACATCCACTGTTTTCAACAGAACCTTATCTTTCAGCCATCCATGATAGGAGTTAAAGAAGGATTTCCATTTCTCTCCGTTCATCTCTCCATTTTCATTCATTCCCGCTTTACACAATATTTTGTCAATTCCAATCAGTGCCTGTTTCCCTTCTCTGCGTACTACTAAGTCTTTGGCAGTAATGCCTTCATTGGCATTTTGGTTCCCCATTCTTTCGGTTCTCCTCACTTAGAGTAGACTCCTCAGTCACTTAGACAATGGGCCACAAAGGTTTCTGAACCACACCACTACTAGCCTTCCAGGACTTATACGCCAACCAGAAAGACAGACCAAAATCACCGATCCTGAGACACACCCACAACACAATCATCGGATCCATACTTTCATTCTTAAGTTTTTCCAAAAGATAGAAGGCAGGACTGACAATTTATCAGAGGGGATTCTACTGGTTCAAAGGGACCTGAGCCAGACAACAATCTGTGAATTACCTGGGAGCCGACCGCTTGGGGGTGAGGGAGTCTCTTCTATGTAGTGATATAATTTAGGTAGAATATAACAGTTATTCTTACCTCAGCGCTGTATATATCACCAACAGAGAGCTTCGCTCGTCCCACGTCTCGGACTGGTCGAGCACCCCTGGGTAGATTAACTCAGGTCCCTGTTCGGGCGCCAGCTGACGTCACTGCTTTCTGGGTCTTCTATCCTTGGATTACGATATCGGAGAGAATGAGACACAGGACAGGATGTATGTGTCAAACAAGCTCTAACTTTATTACAAAGCATAGGGTTTATATACACCCTGAAGGCAGGAAACGGATTTACCATATATGGTCCGATTATACAATTTAGCACACAAAGACTGGTTTCTGTTCTCGTGATGTCTATGCTTGTGTTGAAACATTCAATCGGACACATTTAATTAGACGCATTTAATTAGATACATTCTGATGACTAGAAAGGACACGTTAGTCTCTATTGATACAAGGAAGGAACATTCAGCTGTTGTTTTGACCTAAAGTAACTGTCAGATTTATATAGCATAGATGGGGCCTTTAAACTTGAGGGACCTCATCTTCTGCTATAACAATATCTATAGGTCAATTGATCTAATATTAATACTATTAAGTCGCATCACTTTCATATCTATATGTGCTGTTTATGTCTCCATACACTGTGGGTTTTATCTCTTCCTATGTATCTATCCTCTATGAATCCTCCCAATATCTCTGCATTCTGCTGATAGCAGTGAGCTGCAGTATTATGTGGATGACATAATGACACATTCTCACTGGGAGGAATCTGCAGTGATCCTTCTTCTGAGCAGTCAGTATATATCACAGTGACTGGCCTCTATTATGTCCCCTCATCCAGAGGCCCCTTGTTTCCCCCAGTGCACACTGCAGTGCACATCTAAACACTCCATTGATAGAGTGCTGTAATCCTTTTCTCATACTCAATTTGCTGGGAATGTTGTACATATCCTACTATTTGACAACATACCCCTATAGGGCCAAGTTTGTATTTATGTTGGCACAATGTCTCCTGCCTGAAAGTCTATTGTAACCCAACACCTGACAACTTCCAGTGCTCTTAGCATGTTGAGAAAAGGTTTATTCAAGCACATAATGGGATCACAGCAGAAATCCTTTCATAGAAAGGGGCCATAGTAAACTTCATCACATGAACTCGGTTTCCAGGGCTATTAAGCTGTTAATTGGAAAATAGCAGAGGAAATTTCAAGGTGACTCTAAGGCGTTAGTAGTTATCGCCTCTCAGAATAGCCTGAAAGAGAATGAGTGCCATAGTGTATGGGCACAGGGTGATTGCTCTGGGAACCCGGTGCCCAGACACATGCCTGCCAATGCCTCACACTTTACCACTGTATCCTAACTTTACTGTTTTATCTCCATGTCCCACAGATTTATCTACCTCTCAATTTACAATGCAGTACAATAAAAAAAAAAACTTTTGTACCAGAAAAAAATCCTTCCCCGACAATTACTACTTGATCTCTCATATGTCGGGTTTGGTGGAGACATTTCTGTAAATCTCCCTGTAATGGCAATAGCTGATCTTTATTGAATAAGTTCACATTTCATTGCTTAAAGTCTGAACCTACAGCCTTAATTGGTTCACAGTTTACTCTGAATGGGTGCCAGGTATTTGTATTCTGCACGGGCAGGTTGACTGCTACACTGTGTACTTATGATGCATACAGTGACAGGAGGCATATTGTCTGTCTGTGGCAAGGAAAGCAGCAGGTCCCATGCTGGGGAATCGGATACAGCCCAGGGCTGTACAAGTGATCGAGCACAGGATAATGGCCAGTAGACTAATAGGCTGTCCCCTGCTAGGCTGCCCACTGTGCACTGCCTAACTACAGTGCTAGACATGCAGCTATTCCTTATCGCCGGACTGCCCTCTGTAGCCTAACCTGATCACAGCCTGATACCTGGCCATAGATTTACCTGTGCACTGGCATCTGTCACTACACTTCCCATGTGCCGGGACTTACCCGGGGGAAGATGGTGCAGCAAGTGGAGGACACTCAGTGAGGGACCCCCTACTCTGCCTGATGATGTGAGGCTGTCAGTCTGTGCAAGGTGGTATATACCCTGTGCATGAGAGCACCATGCCAGTCCAGGTGTAAAGCTGCTCTCTAATGTGGGGAAGAAGAGGTCATTAAGTGATGTACAGAAAATGCCTACACCTTTTCATCTCATATATGCATCTATTATATATATATATATATATATATATATATATATATAAAATAAATAAGGATATATATACATTTTTATATATATACGAACACATATTATATATTAGTGATTCTTACTGGATTTTCAAATTGTTTACCCTAGCACCAGAGGAGTTAAAAGAAACTATTGAGAACACATGCTAAGGGGTTTAAAATAACTATTGAGAAAATAAGTTAAGAAATAAACATCCTATGGAATCAAACTCTCATATACAGATCCAATTGTGTCCTTTTATATAGATATTTTAGCTCTGTAGATCAATTTTATGTGTTTATATGATTTTTTTATGTGTTTGTCTTTTTTGTATCAAGAAATATATACACATATGTGAAAAACACACACACACACAAACACACACACACACACACACACACACACACACACATATATATATATATATATTTTTTTTTTATATATACACACACTGGCAAGCTATCCCACGTACATAGATATATTTATCCCATATCTATATACTAGCTTTATTTAATTAGCATGCACATATCTGTCTACTAACAGTAATTACTATCACATTTTGTATATACATAGAAACATATATATGATAATAAATATATGCCCATATATATATATATATATATATATATACATACATACATAAATATAAATAAAAAAAAAATATATATATATATATATATATATATATATATATATGTATATATATATATATACATACACATAGTATATACTGGAAAGGGGGGATTGTTCCTCTGTGAAGCAGAGAAACAAAAAGATGGCCACACAAGTTCAAAATTGTAAAGAAGTAAGAAAATTCCTTTATTAACACATGTAGTAAACACAAATTACAAAGATAAATGGGGACGACAGAGTGGACACAGAGTGCTGGATCCACATGAATAAAACAATGTTAAAAACTGTGACACAGCGCCCGAAAGGTCAGCCTATATAGCAAGTGGAAATATAAGGGGGACAGCAACAGGGTCACATGTATTAATAAATATATACCACCCATCAAGAATACCTTTTCCAAATTGTACCTCCAAAACAATAATATCCCATCACAATTAAAATACCCAGAAACAAAAGGGTTAAAACCCTTATACAGATGGAAGTAATACAAACAATTGGTCACCCCTTGAAAAAGGTTTTCCTACCGAAACGTGCGTCGGGGTGACGGTAGCAGAGCCTGTCTGGTGGCCTTACCCAGGTACATAGTTATTTTAGCTTATTTATGACCAATTGTTTGTATTACTTCCATCTGTATAAGGGTTTTAACCCGTTCATTAAATAGACCCTGTCACCACTGCAAAGATATCTATTATAGCAAATATTTGCATTCCTGATTCAATAATTCAGGAGTATCTTTGCTTGTAACTCTACATTGTGCTGTTCTTGATATTCCTGCTGGAAATGTGTGAATTAGGTGTTGGAAATTTGGGCTGTGCCCTGATCTCAGCACTACTTGGGGTAAGGGGAATGGTAACTTAAATATTTAGAAGAAATAACAGAGAAACAATATAATTTATAGATTTTTGATACAAAGCCCATAATTGCTATTACATGATACATACATATTAACTAAAACAGACATATGAGGAGAGCTGACAGGTTCTCTGTAATGATGTGCAGGTTTTGGTGAGTTTCATTTTATTTATACAACCTACCTTTATTCAATACTTCAATTCCAGACATTATGTCTCTATCATTGTAGAGACATTGGATATTCCTCTTTGGATCCCTCGATTTTTGGTAATATATGGGGGCTGGCAGATTCTCACTCAAAGATTTTGGTTAGAATGAGAGATTTTTCAGTGAAATTGAAACCCTCCTGAAGAATTAGTGATACTTACTAAAGCTGAATCCAAAGTAAATAAGGGTATTGTCAATTTTATTTGTCAGCTGATAGACCTTTAGCCTGTAAATTATTTTGTCAATGGTCAACTTTACACTTCTATCCTAGACTTTGGTGTCAAAAGAGTTAAGCATCTTAATTAAAAAGCCAGGGCACGTGAATAAACAAGAATTGAATCAGCATTGATATCAGTTTAGTTTCTACACTGTGGGAAGACATGCCTTTGCTCAGTTTGCAGCCCCTATGTAGCCAAGTGAAGGGTGGAAGCGGAGGGGGGGGGGGGGGAGTCGGGCTACAGGTCCGAATTGTTAAAACTTCAAACACTATTTCCAAGCTGCCATCAGCAGCAAGGAAAAGAAAAAAATGACTTTGGCTCAGTGTCCCGTATCTCTACCGTGCTTTCACTCTTTAATCCATGAATATATCCTAATAGTCATCAGAATATAAGCCCTCGCAGCCCTATTGTGTGTGGCTTTGTCACAATAGCAGCGGTAGAAGGGCCCAGGGACTGCAGTAACTGGCTGACAAGTATGATAAAATGATCTCCCTTAACTAAACTCGTAAAGCACTATGCAATAAAACTCAATCTTCTGTAAAATCCAATTAAGTCATTATCTGACTGATTGTATCTTTAATTGAAAACAGAAGTGACAGTAAATTTCTGTGATACATCAGGATCAATCGATACCGCTATACGATTCAGCCTCAAGAAGTGATTTATAATGTCAAAGCCATTAGGTAACTCCACATTATTCTCTCTAAAACCACTGGTGGATGAAATTAAGAGTAAGTACATTTAATAAAAAAAACAAGATGGTCAGGTTATTGATTACAACAGATGGGGGCGAAATCAAGTAGATGTTTTCAGAGGCACAGAGCGAAAAAAATACAAGTAATTTCTTTTTTTTTTCTTTTAATACAGCTTACCAAGTATACACACAGGTAGATTTAGTCATCAATAACATTTTTTATTTTCTGTGCAGCTGCTACAACAGAGAACAATGCATCTGAGCCAGGAGTGTGGAGAAGAGAAGGAACACACCACACTAACATTTCTCCACTAGACCAACCGTGAACACTGTGCGGATTGCACTTAACCATAAAAATGTTTTTTTTTGTTAATAAAAGCATTAGTTATAAATCTATAAAAATGTAAAAAAAAGCCTCATACACTGCAACATTAAGGTAAAACTTGAGATATAAGTCAGACTGTCAATCTACATATTAAAGGGAATACAAAATGGAACCTAGTTTATCAAGTGTGCACTGCTCTTTGCTTTTCACCACCATTATTTGTGCCCATGTCAGGCAGTATTCAGATATGCATCACCAGTACCATTGATAAAATGTGGCTTTGGTTTGGAGCTACACAAGGAATTAGAATTTGGGCATTGCCTTTGCTATAACAATCTGCTAAACTTTTAGTAGGGGAATTTCTCCAGATTTACCATTATATATGTTTAAATGAATCAGATATAACAGATGTAAAAGTTGTGCATCTGCCAATGATCTATAACCAGACACAGAGATGTGGCATGCAATGTTTCTCTTCTGTGGATCTGGAAGATAGCAGGCATCTGAATGCTGACCTACTGACCTCAGTCCTTGGAAGGATGTGTTATGGCCTCGTCACACTTAATGATATGACCTGTCAGGGATCGTTGCTGCGTCGCTATGTGGTCGCTGGTGAGCTGTCAAACAGGCAGGCTCACCAACGATCAGGGGAGCAGCGACAACGTGGAAAGAATCTTTCCACGATGTCCTGCTCCTGGTTACCAGCCTGCTGCTGAAGCAGGAGCAGGCTGGTAGCCATGGTAAACATCGGGTTACTAGGGGCACATGCGCACCTAGTAACCCGTTGTTTACCATGGTTACCACTCTGCTACAGTGAGCGGGAGGTTACCGCTCACTTTAGCAGGCTCGTAACCATGATAAACAACGGGTTACTAGGCGCGCGTGTGCCCCTAGTAACCTGATGTTTATCATGGTTACCAGCCTGATCGCTGCTCCCACTGGTCACACACAGCGATGTGTGCTGACCAGCGGGAGGGCAACGACCAAAAAATGGTCCAGGACACTTTGCAGCGATCAGCGACCTCACAGCAGGGGCCTGATCGCTGCAAAGTGTCACACATAGCGACATCGCTGGTAAGGTCGCTGTTACGTCACCAAAACCGTGACACAGCAGCGATCTCGCTAGCGATCTCACTATGTGAGACGGGGGCTTTATTGTATGGAACCCATTCCAATTAGTAGGCCAGCACATAATGCATCATTCTCTAATTTTCACATTAGTTTTCTCCTCTGGTCCTAAGAAGTAGGGCACCTTTTATGATGTCCGTATGCCCAATGGTTCTAAATTGTGTGTCCCATAAAGTCCCAAGCTGCATTTTACAGCTATTTCATTAGTTAGAGAATTGAAGCCTAAAATATCTCGTCAAGTTGAAGTTTTTTTTTCTTTCTAGAAAATTTAAAGTAGCCAAGTGGACAACACTGTTTTTCCTGATTATTGTCATAAGTGACCCATAAGGCAAGATAGTTACTCATGTTTATAAAAGGTGAATCAAAAGCAGCACAAAAAATGGAAAAAAGTTGCAAAGCCCCCCAGGTACACACCAGTCCTATGTATATCCACAAAGAGATTAGAGGCAGCACACAGATGAATGATGAAAAAATTGTCTTTTAATAGCCCATGTGGCTGCAGCAACGTTTCGGTCCAAAAATGTGGACCTTTCTCAAGCAATGTGGAAGTGCAATGTGCCAAGTATTTAAACCTGCTTAATCACACAAATTGATTAGCAGTAATTAATACATCATATACATTTTAGACATGATACAAATACAATCGATACATCACTTATCATGATTCATACATTGTGTACAATATATAAAGTGCAAAAGTGCTAAGAAGACAAAAAAGATTCAAGTCATCATTATAAAAATCATTTATATTCATAATTGATCATAGTCACCAGCTGTACATATTTAAATAGTCACATGACTCACCCCATAGTGTAAACATGAGAAGCGCCAAAATCTCAGCGTCCCTACTATCTCTATGTCCGGAAGGAATATAATAGTTCTGGAGCGCAATTGCGTTCCAAAGACCAGAAATGCCAGCGCCGTCAGAGACCTATATAAAACTGACCGCGCATGCGTGAGGAAGTGTCAACACATCCCTCACTGCGGTCATAGACAGACTTGTAGCCCGGTCATCCATGTTTATTAAGGGCAACTCGCCCAAATCTCACTATGTCAGAGCGCGCAATGCGCATATATATTTATTATAAAAGTGCAGGGGACGCAGTGCTAAAATGCACATTATAACTAAGTCTTGCACTCATTTAAAAGTAGGAGTCACAGACATTTGAGCCTGAGAGGCATGGGAACGCCCCCCATTAGCTGGGGATGGCAACCCAGTGGCCTTACTGAGATGGGAGACAAGTACCCAAATTACACCAATCTCAACCCCTCATAACACAGGCTACCCAATAGTCCATATACTCCCATAAATAATTGTGTAGCAACCCCACAGTATATTATATAAATTCATATATTTAAGAAGAAGATTTTATCATATGGAGCCCAATTCATATCTTTTGTCATCATATTCCTATACAAACATTGCGCTATTTTAGATAAAGTATAAAAACTATTAATTTTGATAGGGATGAATCATGTCCTCAAACATCAGACAGTGGTGGTAGATCTATAAAGAAAAATAAGAAAAATTAATAATAAAATATTAATTAGAATTCTATAAAATAACCACATTATGTATGACTGAGAGATAATCACAAGGAGGAAATAGGCAAGCAAACTTCCCTAAATAGTTACACTCAATTTATAATCAACGTTTAATCCATTGGGTTTTAATGTTTTAAATCTCTTAATCCATTCCAATTCTCTGATTTTCAACAAACGGATCCTGTCTCCACCCCGTCTCAAGGGTGGTATGTGATCAATAATTCTACATTTCAAATGTTTCTCTGAATGTTGCATCTCAGTAAAGTGTTTTGGAACAGGTAAGTCAAGTCTTTATTCCCGAATTGTATATCTATGCTGGTTGAGTCTAATTCTAAAATCTAGTGTAGTCTTCCCAACGTAAAAAAGATTACAGGGACACTGGAATAGATAAATAACATAATTAGATGAGCATGTTAGAAAATGATTTATAGAGTAAATCTCCCCACCATTAGAAAGCTGAAACTGATTGCCTTTCTGTAAAAATGAACAATTAATAAAATTAAGGCAAGGAAAACAACTTGTTCTCCGTTGTCCTGTTAATGTACTCTGAACTATCTCTCTTCGGGAGCCAATGTCCGCCCGGATCAACCTATCCTTGATGTTTTTAGCACATTTGTAAGATATCAGGGGAGGTAATCGAAATTCTTTAATTTCAGGTAGACATTTGTTTAGCATTGGCCAGTGGCGTTTAACAATATTAGCCACCATCTTGCTCTCCTCACAAAAAGACGTTACCATCGGTATTCTATCCAAATTTCCATGTTTTTTCACTGGTTTATTTAACAGGTTATTACGGTCCACTCCCTTCACTTTGTCCTTCCATTTGTCTAGGAGTTTACATGGGTAATTCCTCACCCTGAATTTATCCATCATTGAGTCCAAAGAAGCCTCCAACATACTATCCCCACTTATAATACTCCTAACTCGCAACATCTGACTATAAAGAAGCGATTCCGCCATTGCCCTTAATAAACATGGATGCCCGGGCTACAAGTCTGTCTATGACCGCAGTGAGGGATGTGTTGACACCTCCAGTCCTCACGCATGCGCGGTCAGTTTCATATAGGTCTCTATGACGGCGTCGGCATTTCCGGTCTTTGGAACGCAATTGCGCTCCAGAACTATTATATTCCTTCCGGACATGCGCAATAGAGATAGTAGGGATGCTGAGATTTTGGTGCTTCTCATGTTTACACTATGGGGTGAGTCATGTGGCTATTTAAATATGTACGGCTGGTGACTATGATCAATTATGAATATAAAAGATTTTTATAATGATGACTTGAATCTTTTTTGTCTTCTTAGCACTTTTGCACTTTATATATTGTACACTTTGTATGAATCATGATAAATGATGTATCGATTGTATCTGTATCATGTCGAAAATGTATATGTTGTATTAATTACTACTAATCAATTTGTGTTATTAAGCAGGTTTAAATACTTGGCGCATTGCACTTTCACATTGCTTGAGAAAGGTCCACATTTTTGAACCGAAACATTGCTACAGCTACATGGGCTGTTAAAAGACAATTTTTTCATCATTCATCTGTGTTGCCTCCAATCTCTTTGTGGCTACTCATGTTTATAGGCACATTCTGATGTAACAGTGCTAGTAAGTTATCATTTACACCATATTTATTACCCAGAAGCCATTACCATCGAAACTGTGACCTCTTAGGTAAAAAACTAAGAACTTGGCACAACATAGGCAACTATAACATTATACAACAAATCAATGATGAACTATAACTAGACTTGTATTTAAAGGCAAAGCAATGCATCAGGTGGTTATGTTTGCTGCAGGGTAATAATCCTGAGCTTGCTTTTGCCTTTAAATAAAGGCACTTTGGACTTGTTGCTGTAATGCTTGATGGAATTGTTGGTTGATCCAGGCGACCTCACTCCCCATCATCAGTAATAGCAGCGACTGGATATGGAGAGGCTTCAGTGGGAGCTTCACACTCGGCTACACCTTTGGTGCTCTCACTGGTGACTGACGAGCTGCTGGACAAGGAAATCAGTACAGAGTCTTGGCTGCTCGGTGGGGAAAACACTGTACAAAGACAAACAACACACAGCAGTCACTTGTCTCATCATACATGGGGCAATGTGGCAAGTAAGAATACATGGTTTATAAAGTAAAGGTGTAAGAAACCATAACAATGTTTTTTCACATATTAGATATATATTTTTATAAACCTTTGCACCTTTCTATATTTTATATACAGCAAAGTAAGTAAAAATGCTAACATCTCCTAGCTGTCTTATTAGCAATAACTACACAAGGGAGGCACAAAGTGATGGCACAGCAGTGTTCCTCCACAGGCAAGGCGATAACTTTGTGATTGTTGGCGCTCTGAAGTAGAGAACAGAGGTCTAAAATACACCATAGGAAAGAAACCATTAATAAATAATTGCCCCATATTAGGGAAAAATCCCTTCTCAACTCCACATACGGCATCAGACTAGTTCCCTGGATCAACGACCCATCACAGAATTTACTGCCCATGACCTGTAACATTATATTTTACACATTGCATTCTTTCCCACATTCTTTTGCAAAATGGGTTTCAGGCATCAATGTGTGATCTGTCGTTCATTATTTTCAGGCATAGATACTTACTGGAGGCGGACAGGCAGACATAGTAGTCTGCTTCTACGTGTCCTCCTCCAGTAGGGGTATACGCCCGAAAATGTTGCACAGCAGAGCGCACGTTCACTCTCTTGGCACTATTATAGCCTATGGCCCCATCTGCGCACACATCCGGATTACTTTTTGCTGGGGGTTTGGACTTAAGCCCCCATGGGACCACTGAACGCGGCCAAGAACGTAAAGTGAAAGGGGCCTGAGGGTTTATTTTTTGTGTGACCAAATGTAGTATTTTTGGTATCAATTTGGGCTTCATAAAGCTTTATTTTATCAATTTTTATTAACATTTTTTAAGCAAAATTATCATAAAACTGCAATTGTGGGTTTTCTCTTACATATTTTTTATAGTGTTTACTGGGTAAGATTCTTAGTCCTCATTTTATCGTTTAGGTCGTTATGGAACTGGCAATACTACATATGTATAGTTTACTTATAGTTTATCACTATCAATAAAATCCCATTTAATAAAAAAAAAATCTGTGTCGCCATAACTTACATAAGAGCTAGAACTTTTTTGTTTTATTCGGTGACAGGAATGTTAGAGGACTTGTTTTTTGCAGGAATAACTTTTAATCTGCTTAATTTTTGTGCTTCTGACTTTTACTGATTTTTTAAGCGGAAGTGACAAAACATTAGCAATTCTTATTTTGTCTTTTAAAAAAATATTTACCGTATTTTGTGGACTATAAGACGCACTCAAAAGTTTAGGGAGGAAAATAGGAATGAATTTTTTTTTAATAAAATGGGGGTCCATCTTATAGTGCAGATTTACGGTAGCTTGCCGTTAAGGGAGGGAGGGGGCCCGGGGGAGCGCTGTAGCAGGAAGCAGGGTCACTGCCGCAGGAAGCCAGCAGCGGCAGGAGTGGAGTGATGGGCCCCGGGCTGGGAGGAGCGCTTATCCCGGCGGTGCGAGGCTGTGGGCCTTGGGCTTCAACAAGATGTCAGCAGTGAGGCAGGAGCATAGTCCCCACTCTGCCCATTGTGGGCTTTAGGAAAATGGCTGCCAGAGGTGGATAATGCGCAGATTGAGATCTTGGCTCGTCATTGCTGGTTAACCCTCTACTATCTCTCTGTTGCTTAACCCATGGTTTGCTGTGAACGATACGAACTCCTACTGAAATTAACCTATGATTTGCTGGAAATTCAGCCTTCTACATCTGTGTGCTGCTTCAGACCAGCCATTTTACTCCTCGTCTGCCTTCCTGGTTCAGTGGCTTTCAGTGTGTCCTGTCTTGCCAGTTTTTCTGCCATCCAGTATAATCAGTTGTCCAGTTCCAACTGTTCCATGTGTGGAACTCCAGGGGTCCGGTTGCCACAGTGGCATTGCCTCCCTCAAAAGAGGTAATGCCATGCCTGGAAGCAAGCAGGGGTCCCCTAGTCAGGTATAATAAACATGCAACACATTCATGGCTCCAGACCAGCAAGGGGAGCCCCCTCCCCTTGGCAACTGGGATCTGGGGACGGGGTTAGTTAGTCTTAGTGTGAGGAGTTGAAGGGAGGATATCGAGGAGAGAGGAGCTGGGGACTGGATCTGCGCGGCAGCTCACCCCAGAAGCATCAGCACAGAAGAACCGGACACCGGAGTCCGAGGTTGTGGGGCACTGAAGGCCCAGCTGCAGAAACCGGAGGGCAGGAGACTGCAGGTCTCCTGGCCCCATCAGACGCCTGGAGGCTCAGCAGCACCGCAGGATCCACCACCGCCACGAGGGAGCGACACAACAGCATGGCCCGAGCCGCCTGCCATACGGGTGAGCACAGAAACGTTACACTCAGGGACGAGGGCCACCGCACAGCTACCAGCAGCAGGGCCAAAGAGTTTAGTGGAAAGGGAAGGCCTCCAACTTCACCTGGCCAGGAGGATTCTTTACTTGCTTCCAGGCTGCCCGGACTTCCACTTCTAGCCAGTACCCTAGTCGCGGCTTGTCTAAACAGCACCAGTAAAGACCCTCGGACTGCATTTCCTTGTCTCTGTGTTTCTTGCTGCGCCATCAACCCCTGCACTACAATGCCCAGCACAACCTGCAATATCTACACTGCCCTGGAGCTAGCTCTTCCTGTGGAGAGCCACACCATCCCTGCTGTAGTAACATCAGCTTCAGAGGACTGCTCCGCAGCAGCGTCTCCATTTAGCCGCACTCCACAGGTGGCGTCACGAACTCTGTAAAAACACTATAAATCCCCTATCTATAACCTCTTTTATTGACCGCCCTGGGTCACGGACCGGCTCACCGCCCAGTATCCACCGGCTCGGCACCGGGTACCCCACGGCCCAGGGGGCGTGTCAACTTGGCGTCACGAACAGGATTCACGAAGCCCGGTATAACCGGGTCCTGTGTGCCATAGACTTTATTGAACGGTGTTATCACGTGGTTTGCAGCCCTCTGAGGGGGAAGAAAGAAGCCCCGATCCGGAACCGCCAGGTAAGAGATCCTTCCGCCTGCAGAGCAGCATACTGGTGCGTGAGGAGACTCCCAGGACCTGCCTGAGGTTCACTAGGGGGGAGGAAGATGCCCCACATGGAGGAGGGTTCAGACACAGGCGCGACCGCTGCCACTGTGATGCCGTTATCAATGCCATATATACCGGGGGCGGCGTGGTTGCCCCAGTACTCAGGGGAGTCACACACCCTGAATGAATTTGAGGAGAGACTGCGCAGTTTGTTTAAAGTGTACCCCCTGTCTGAGGAGCAAAAAGTCAGCATCCTCATAGGACAGCTAATTGGTGCAGCCCAAAGAGAAGTGAAGTCCTGGCCCGGCAGAGACAAAGGCACTGTAAAAGAAATACTGGCCCGGTTAAAGGATACCTTTGACACCCGCACTGCAGCAGAAATTAAAATGAAGTTTTACGGGTGCAAACAGAGGGTGCAGGACAGTGTACGGGACTATGCTCTAAACCTGCAGGAGGCTCTGCGGGCCATCAAACAGGTAGACCCTGACAGTGTGCATGATGAGGACAGATTGCTGACTGAGGAGTTTATTGAGGGGCTCCTGTCCAGCGCTCACAGGACACAGCTGCGCATTATGGCTCTGCAAAACCCTGATCTGGACTTTGCACAATTTAAAGACTGAGCCATCCGGGTGCTGCGAGAATCAACACCAGGCTGCGCTGCAACCCACCGGCACCCAGCTATCACATACCACCAGGAGGTAGCATCCATTTCCCCAGAACCTGTGGAGGCTGACGCGCAGACTCTGGACAGTGACCCATCTGCAGACCTGTGCCTTCAGGTCCAGGAGCTGACCAAAAGTGTGGCTGCATTAACCAAAACCATGCAGGCCATGCAAGTGTCTCCAAAGGAGAAGATCCAGCTGGCTTCCAGTCCAGATGACATCCCGTGGCCACGACAGGGAAGAATTCCACCGATCAGAGGGAGGAACAGCGATCGCTACGACCAGGACGGACAACCCATCTGCCGCCGCTGTAAAAAGGCGGGACACTACACAAGATTCTGCAATTTAAACGAGCAACACCTGGGCCAGAGGGCCAACCCCCAGGAGTAAGACGACCAGGCCGACAAAGCTGGCGAGACAAGTACGTGGGAGGACGACTGGTCCTACCTGTCGTGCTTGATGGCATCCCAATGAATGCGTTGCTGGACACTGGGTCCCAGCTGACCATGATGCCATATATCCTTTATAAACAATACTGGACTGACTCAGACATTACCCACAGTCCAGATGAACATCTTAACATCTATGCCAGCAATGGTCAGCCCTTGCCTCAGGTGGGGTATAAAGAGGTGACCATAAAAGTTGGCAAAGTAGAATTGCCATCACAAGGAAAGATTATTGTTGATATTGATCGTCGAGAAAGTCATCCCATGATAACCTTAGGCACTAATGTGATAGAAAATTGTCTTGGAGAAATTATCGTTTTGTTACAACAGGTCGCAGAGACTGCCAGTTCCAGTCTGCAGCGGGTTCTACAGAAAGAAATCAGAGCCCTGATGAAAAGACAACAGGTAGAACTGTCTGGTGGAGAAATTGGCAGTGTCAGGATGAGTGATCCATTCCCCATTGCAATGCCCCCTAGGAGCGAAATGTTGATATGGTGTCAAGCAGCAATTGGTTTCAAGGGTCAAGATTACCAGGCCCTGGTAGAACCTGTATACTCTGACAGTAGGCCCACCATCTTGACAGCCAGGTGGGTAGTCGATGTCCGCAAGGGGAGAGTACCGATCCACATCCTGAAATGTGGGGAGAAAGAGGTCTATTTACCCCGGTATGCTACCCTTGCTAAGTTATTCACTGTCAGTAACAACTCAATAAAGACAGTGGAACCCTTGCCTCTATCCAAACCGGCGGAGGATAATGGCTCCAAGGGGCAGAAGGAGGATTGGTGTCAGAAGCTACAAGTGGGCACTGACTCCACCCCTTTGCACCAAAAGCATGGAGTATACCGGGTGGTCCAAGAGTATGAGCGGGTCTTCAGTAAACACCCATTAGACTTTGGGCAGGTAAAAGGGGTCCAACATCATATCCCCATGGGAGATCATCCACCCATTAAAGAGAGCTACTGGCCTGTACCTCCAGCTCACTATCAATGTGCCAAAGGAATGTTATGGAGATGAAGGCTGGCTGGGGTGATCAGAGATAATTGTAGCCCCTGGGCAGCTCCATTAGTTCTCGTGAGAAAGAAGGATGGTACAATGAGGATGTGTGTTGACTACAGGCAGATTAAATGCATTACACATAAGAATGCCTACCCATTACCCAGAATTGAGGAGTCACTAGCTGCATTAAGATCTGCTAATTATTTCTCCACTTTGGATCTCACCAGTGGGTACTGGCAGGTTCCTGTGGCAGAGGCGGACAAAGAAAGAAAAGACCGCGTTTACAACACCAATGGGCCTCAGCGAGTTCAACTGCATGCCATTCGGGCTCTGCAACGCCCCAGGAATCTTCCAGCGGTTAATGGAGTGCTGCCTAGGACATAAGAACTTCAAAACTGTCCTGCTGTACCTGGACGATGTAATTGTCTACTCGAAGACATATGAAGACCACCTGGAGCACCTGGCCAAGGTGTTCGAAGCCCTATCTGGTTTTGGCCTGAAGGTAAAGCCGTCCAAATGCCACCTGTTGAAGCCCAAGGTGCAGTACCTAGGTCATGTGGTAAGCACCGAAGGTGTAGTGCCAGACCCTGAAAAAGTCACCGTGATCAAGGACTGACCAAGAGCCTCCTCTGTCAAGGAAGTGCGGCAGTTCCTTCGGCTGGTAGGCTACTACAGGAGATTTATCAAGGGTTTCACCAAGATAGCAGCACCCATGCAGGACCTCCTGGTAGGCCAGTGCAAGAAGGTCAAGAACCCGAAACCTCCGTTCAAATGGGATAAACCAGAAGATGAATCCTTCACCCGACTGAAAATGGCTCTCACCGGAGATGAAGTCCTGGCCTACCCTGACTATGGCCAACCCTTTATACTCCATACAGATGCCAGCAACGTGAGATTGGGAGCGGTGCTGTCCCAGGTACAGCAAGGCAGAGAGAGAGTGATTACCTTCGCCAGCAGGAAGCTCCGGCCCATGGAAAGGAACCCCGACAACTACAGTTCCTTCAAGTTGGAGTTTCTCGCCATAGTCTGGGCTGTAACGGAATGCTTCAAGCACTACCTCGCCTCCTCCAAATTTACAGTCTTCACAGATAATAACCCTCTGACGCACCTGGAGACTGCAAAGCTTGGTGCCCTAGAGCAACGATGGATGGCCCGACTGTCTAACTACGAGTTCACCATCAAGTATCGGGCGGGGCATAAAAATGAAAATGCTGATGCGCAGTCCAGGATGCCCAACTTGCCAGATGGGAGAGAAGACCCGGAAGAGCTGTAAGAGAGAGATACCCGCTTTCCATCATCATGGGGTGATTCAGTGCTCCCACTGTGTGAGGGACAAGCGCTCCACCAACAGAGAGACCACGTTCAACCCATTGCCCCACCATGGATGGGCAGAAACGCAGGATAGCGACCCAGCTGTCCGCCTAGTCAAGGAGTTGCTGACGCAAGCTGACTCGTGCCCTGATCTAGATGCTCCACAGGAGACCCAACAGTTGTGGAAGGAGAAGGGCAAACTGTTCATCTACGAAGGAAAGCTGTGTCAAAGAAGCATCAACTCCTGGACACATGAACTGGTCTGGTAGGTGGTAGTCCTGAGGCGGGATGCGTCAATGGTCTTAGAAGCGTACCACGATGGAACAGGACACTTCGGGTGGAAGAAGTTGGAAGTGAGTGATTCTACTGGGTTGGCATGAGGAAAGCAATCGAGAGATGGTGTCGAGAATGTGGTCCATGCAACCTTAGGCGGAAAGACTGTGACAGCCAGAGGGCTCCCCTGCAGTCCATCATCACCAAACAGCCACTAGAACTGGTAGCCTTGGACCACGTGAAGCTAGCCCCAAGCAGGTCAGGCTATGTCTACGCTCTATCCATAGTAGACCACTACTCCCGGTTCCTGGTAGTAGTGCCAGTGAAAGACCAGATGGCTCAGACGGCAGCCAAAGCGTTCCAACAGCACTTTTGTCGCCCGCACAGTTACCCTGAATGGGTGCTTACCGACCAAGGTCCAGCCTTTGAAGCAGAGGTGTTCCAGGAATTCTGTAACTTGTAAGGCTGCAAGAAAATCAGGATGACGCCGTATCAACCCCAGACCAACGGCTTGTGTAAAAAGATGAACCAGGTGGTGATAGACCTGTTGAAGACGTTGCCCCTTGGAGAACGTAGCCTGTAGCCAGAGAAGTTACCAGATTTGGTGGACCTATATAACCACATCCCGGTGAACTCCACCAACTGTACACCCACTTACCTGATGAGAGCAAGACCTGGAAACTACCTAATGACTTGGACATGGGAGTCCTAACACCAGAGACGACTTCACCAGATGCGGATTGGGATACCGAGCGGCAACAACAATACCGCAAAGAGTGTGTTGAAAGAAGTTTGTCCCAGGCAAGACAGAAGCAAGAGAAGACTTACAATCAGCAGGCACCTGCCGTCCCCTTTAGAGATGAGCGTTGTTCTACTCGAACTGTTCGCCAATCTCAAATTCGAGCTGTTTTGGGCGGTGTTCGAGCCGTTCGGCGAACACGAACAATTTGAGAAAAATTCGGCTGTTCGAGGTTATGTTCGATAACTGTTCGTGCACCAAAATCATAACTGGATTTTTTCTCAGTAATGATGAAAATTAATGTTAATACGCAGTTTGAGTGTACAGCGGGGTGGGGGGAGGGGCAGGGGATGGATCTCTGCAGGAACAATGAAGATCTCCATTTTTTTTTTCTCTTTCCCGCATTTACAGTGGGGAGGTGCAATCTGTCAGCCTATCAGCAGCGCACACACGGAGCGAAGTGCTTTTTTTCACACAAGCAAGGGCATGTGTCATTGGCAGTGTATGTCACATGTCCTTGCCCTATAAGACCAAGCCATTTTCCCCGTCGCCACCATTTTCTCACTGCTGCAGCTGCGTGTTAGACGGCACCGCTGTTGCTGTGTGCGCTATACCTTGTTAATTTCAAGCCAATTTTCGCACAAATCTACAGATAGCTTGGGAGTAGGGAATAGTTGTGATTGCAGTCCTTTTAAGGACTAGGTTACAGCATTTCCTACGACTTTTATCAGGCAGGTCTGTGCTCTTAAATAGATAGATTGTGGGAGTAAAGACTAATTGTAATTGGAGTCCTTTTCAGGACTAGGTTACATCAGTTCCTATCAGTTTTTGCCAGGCAGGTCTGTGCCAGTGCTGTGCAAGTTTTTTTCACAGCATTTGGCTGAATCTAGCAAAGCTAATCCTTTTTGGCCTATTGCAGAGTGTGTTAGTCAGTGGAGTAGCCTATCTGTGTTGCAAGATATACCACCTGTGTATAGAATACCAATTTTTTTACTGCACCTAGTGAAGTAAAATCTTTTGGGCATAGCATCATTCTATTAGTCCATCTATACTGACCTCCATCAGGTTGCAAATTGAATATAATTTTTTCTGCATCTAGCTCTGAAAAAATATTGGGCTTCTAGCTGTGTGTGGGACTTGTTGTATTAGTCCATCTATACTGACCTCCATCAGGTTGCAAACTGAATATATTTTTTCCTCCATCTAGCTCTGAAAAAATATTGGGCTTCTAGCTGTGTGTGGGACTTGTTCTATTAATCCATCTATACAGACCTCCATCAGGTTGCAAACTGAATATATTTTTTTCTGCATCTACCTCTGAAAAAATATTGGGCTTCTAGCTGTGTGTGGGACTTGTTGTATTAGTCCATCTATACTGACCTCCATCAGGTTGCAAACTGAATATATTTTTTTCTGCATCTACCTCTGAAAAAATATTGGGCTTCTAGCTGTGTGTGGGACTTGTTCTATTAATCCATCTATACAGACCTCCATCAGGTTGCAAACTGAATATATTTTTTTCTGCATCTACCTCTGAAAAAATATTGGGCTTCTAGCTGTGTGTGGGACTTGTTGTATTAGTCCATCTATACTGACCTCCATCAGGTTGCAAACTGAATATATTTTTTTCTGCATCTACCTCTGAAAAAATATTGGGCTTCTAGCTGTGTGTGGGACTTGTTCTATTAATCCATCTATACAGACCTCCATCAGGTTGCAAACTAAATATATTTTTTTCTGCATCTACCTCTGAAAAAATATGTGGCCTTCTAGCAGTGTGTGGGACTTTCTCTATTAGTCCATCTATACTGACCTCCATCAGGTTGCAAACTGAATATAATTTTTTTCTGCATCTAGCTCTGAAAAAATATTTGGCCTTCTAACAGTGTGTGGGACTTTCTCTATTAGTCCATCTATACTGACCTCCATCAGGTTGCAAATTAAAAATAATTTTTATCTGCATCTACAGTACCTCTGAAAAAATAGTTGGGCTTCTAGCTGTGTGTGGGACTTGTTCTATTAGTCCATCTATACTGACCTCCATCAGGTTGCAAATTGAATATAATTTTTATCTGCATATAGCTCTGAAAAAATATTTGGCCTTCTAGCAGTGTGTGGGACTTTCTCTATTAGTCCATCTATACTGACCTCCATCAGGTTGCAAATTGAATATAATTTTTATCTGCATCTAGCTCTGAAAAAATATTTGGCCTTCTAGCAGTGTGTGGGACATTCTCCCTTAGTCCATCTATTCTGACCTCCATCAGGTTGCAAATTAAAAATAATTTTTATCTGCATCTACCTCTGAAAAAATATTTGGGCTTCTAGCTGTGTGTGGGACTTGTTCTATTACTCCATCTATACTGACCTCCATCAGGTTGCAAACCGAATATATTTTTTTCTGCATCTACCTCTGAAAAAATATTGGGCTTCTAGCTGTGTGTGGGACTTGTTGTATTAGTCCATCTATACTGACCTCCATCAGGTTGCAAATTAAAAATAATTTTTATCTGCATCTACAGTACCTCTGAAAAAATATTTGGGCTTCTAGCTGTGTGTGGGACTTGTTCTATTAGTCCATCTATACTGACCTCCATCAGGTTGCAAATTGAATATAATTTTTATCTGCATCTAGCTCTGAAAAAATATTTGGCCTTCTAGCAGTGTGTGGGACTTTCTCTATTAGTCCATCTATACTGACCTCCATCAGGTTGCAAATTAAAAATAATTTTTATCTGCATCTAGCTGTGAAAAAATATTTGGCCTTCTAGCAGTGTGTGGGACTTTCTCTATTAGTCCATCTATACTGACCTCCATCAGGTTGCAAATTAAAAATAATTTTTATCTGCATCTACAGTACCTCTAAAAAAATATTTGGGCTTCTAGCTGTGTGTGGGACTTGTTCTATTAGTCCATCTATACTGACCTCCATCAGGTTGCAAATTGAATATAATTTTTATCTGCATCTAGCTCTGAAAAAATATTTGGCCTTCTAGCAGTGTGTGGGACTTTCTCTATTAGTCCATCTATACTGACCTCCATCAGGTTGCAAATTGAATATAATTTTTATCTGCATCTAGCTCTGAAAAAATATTTGGCCTTCTAGCAGTGTGTGGGACTTTCTCTATTAGTCCATCTATACTGACCTCCATCAGGTTGCAAATTAAAAATAATTTTTATCTGCATCTACCTCTGAAAAAATATTTGGGCTTCTAGCTGTGTGTGGGACTTGTTCTATTACTCCATCTATACTGACCTCCATCAGGTTGCAAACTGAATACATTTTTTACTGCATCTACCTCTGAAAAAATATTGGGCTTCTAGCTGTGTGTGGGACTTGTTGTATTAGTCCATCTATACTGACCTCCATCAGGTGCAAATTAAAAATAATTTTTATCTGCATCTACATTACCTCTGAAAAAATATTTGGGCTTCTAGCTGTGTGTGGGACTTGTTCTATTAGTCCATCTATACTGACCTCCATCAGGTTGCAAATTGAATATAATTTTTATCTGCATCTAGCTCTGAAAAAATATTTGGCCTTCTAGCAGTGTGTGGGACTTTCTCTATTAGTCCATCTATACTGACCTCCATCAGGTTGCAAATTAAAAATAATTTTTATCTGCATCTAGCTCTGAAAAAATATTTGGCCTTCTAGCAGTGTGTGGGACTTGTTGTATTAGTCCATCTATACTGACGTCCATCAGGTTGCAAATTAAAAATAATTTTTATCTGCATCTACAGTACCTCTGAAAAAATATTTGGGCTTCTAGCTGTGTGTGGGACTTGTTCTATTAGTCCATCTATACTGACCTCCATCAGGTTGCAAATTGAATATAATTTTTATCTGCATCTAGCTCTGAAAAAATATTTGGCCTTCTAGCAGTGTGTGGGACTTTCTCTCTTAGTCCATCTATACTGACCTCCATCAGGTTGCAAATTGAATATAATTTTTATCTGCATCTAGCTCTGAAAAAATATTTTGCCTTCTAGCAGTGTGTGGGACTTTCTCTATTAGTCCATCTATACTGACCTCCATCAGGTTGCAAATTAAAAATAATTTTTATCTGCATCTACCTCTGAAAAAATATTTGGGCTTCTAGCTGTGTGTGGGACTTGTTCTATTACTCCATCTATACTGACCTCCATCAGGTTGCAAACTGAATATATTTTTTTCTGCATCTACCTCTGAAAAAATATTGGGCTTCTAGCTGTGTGTGGGACTTGTTGTATTAGTCCATCTATACTGACCTCCATCAGGTTGCAAATTAAAAATAATTTTTATCTGCATCTACAGTACCTCTGAAAAAATATTTGGGCTTCTAGCTGTGTGTGAGACTTGTTCTATTAGTCCATCTATACTGACCTCCATCAGGTTGCAAATTGAATATAATTATTATCTGCATCTAGCGCTGAAAAAATATTTGGCCTTCTAGCAGTGTGTGGGACTTTCTCTATTAGTCCATCTATACTGACCTCCATCAGGTTGCAAATTAAAAATAATTTTTATCTGCATCTAGCCCTGAAAAAATATTTGGCCTTCTAGCAGTGTGTGGGACTTTCTCTATTAGTCCATCTATACTGACCTCCATCAGGTTGCAAATTAAAAATAATTTTTATCTGCATCTACCTCTGAAAAAATATTTGGGCTTCTAGCTGTGTGTGGGACTTGTTCTATTAATCCATCAATACAGACCTCCATCAGGTTGCAAACTGAATATAATTTTTTTCTGCATCTAGCTCTGAAAAAATATTTGGCCTTCTAGCAGTGTGTGGGACTTGTTCTATTAGTCCACCTATACTGACCTCCATCAGGTTGCAAATTCAAAATAATTTTTTGTCTGCATCTAGCTCTGAAAAAATATTTGGCCTTCTAGCAGTGTGTGGGACTTTCTCTATTAGTCCATCTATACTGACCTCCATCAGGTTGCAAACTGAATATATTTTTTTTCTGCATCTACCTCTGAAAAAATATTGGGCTTGTAGCTGTGTGTGGGACTTGTTCTATTAATCCATCTATACAGACCTCCATCAGGTTGCAAACTGAATAAAAAAATTTTCTGCATCTACCTCTGAAAAAATATTTGGGCTTCTAGCTGTGTGTGGGACTTGTTCTATTAGTCCATCTATACTGACCTCAATCAGGTTGCAAATTGAATATAATTTTTTTCTGCGTCTAACCCAGCCAATAGTTTTGGCCTAATACCACAGTTTGGCCACTCAGCTCTGCTCGGTTCCCATCCATTGTTTTTTTGTGCAAACAACTCCAGAGTTGTGAATTAGTTAACCACCAAAATGAGTGGAAAAAGGCCTGCTGCTGGTGGAAAGGGGAATAGGCGTGTTGGGAAGGGGAAAAAAGGTTGTGTCCGTGGGGTAGGTGTTAAAGCAACAGTAACATCTGCAGAAGAAAGACCATCTTCCAGCCAAACTAAAATGTCTACTTCTTTTAGCGGACAATGTGATAAGATCCCTTTCTTACGGCCACGCCAATCGCTACAAATTCCAGATGAGGCACAAAAACAGCAGGTGCTTCAACGGATATCAAGTGCTCCTTTAAGTGGGCTCTCCTCCACATCAACTTCAACATCACAAATACTCCAGTCCTCAAAGGTGTCACCCCAATCGCACTTGCTTCCTCACAGCTCCCAAATCTCCAGCTGCCCGTCTGAGTAAGAGGTAGAACAGATGGTTGAGTCTGCAGAGCTGTTTACTCATACTATAGCCTGGGAATCAGAGGTCAACTCCAGCGCTTCTGTGAATCCAGACGAGGAAATGATCTGCACTGATGCCCAGAATCTTTATGAGTCGGATCCAGGACCAGACGCAGAAGGTTCTGACCATAATGTAGACCCTCATTCCCAAACTGTAACTCCTGTTGGTGGAGACAATGAGGAATACGATGATAAGACTCAAATACCTTATTGGAGCGACAACTTTAGTTTTTTGTCAGGGCAGGAACAGGTTGGCTCTGAGGACGACGGGTGTGATAACGCACAGGGTGATGATGATGAGGTTGGAGATCCCACTTACTGTCAACCCACAGTCAGCCAAGAGATGAGGTCAGCAGAGGAAATGGAGGAAGATGCTAGTGACGACGAGGTCAGGTTGCGCCTTCCTGGACAGAGACGTAGTACTGGAAGCACGTCAACAACTGCATCCTCAAACACAACTCTGCCTCTCACCACAAGTCGTGGTGGCTCTTCAGGTCGCATGGGTGCTAAGCCTTGCATAGCCTGGGCATTTTTTCAGATCGATAAAGATGACCCAACTCGTGTTATCTGTAACATTTGTCAGCAAAAACTAAGTAGAGGCCAAAAAATACATAGTTTGAGTACTTCATGCATGAACCGGCACATGGACATGAAGCATAAGTTCCAGTGGGAAGCTCAGTGTGCTACAATGCGGCCTAGCCGGCCGGGCCAACCACCGTCTGCCATATCTTGTGCATCCGCGGCCTCTTCATCCTCTGTGACTGGGGGGACAGCAGTCACACCTGTTTTGGGGCGCAGACCTGCCACCTCTTTACCCGCAACAGCCAGCGTGATTGGCAGGTCATCATTTTCTTTGGAGGTGGTAACACCAGCTGGTGTTGAGCGCTGTCCGACATCGATAGCACCACCTTTGGATCAAGGCAACCTAACAAGTCCGCCTGCATCTTCCTCACAGACCGGCAGTTTGCCGGGGACACCCTTATCAACCCCGTCTAAGCACAATAGCCAGCCCTCGGTCCCTCAGATGTGGACAAGTAAAAGACCATTTCCTTCTAGCCATGAGAAAGCTAATAGGTTGAATTTCACCATCTGCAAGCTCTTGGCTACAGAAATGCTGCCTTTCCGCCTGGTGGACACAGAGGATTTTCGAGACCTTATGTCCGTCGCAGTGCCCCAGTACCAGATGCCCAGTCGGCACTACTTCTCAAAGAAAGGTGTGCCTGCGCTCCACCAGCATGTCGCACACAACATCACCGCTTCTTTGAGAAACTCTGTGTGTGACAGGGTGCATTTCACCACAGACACTTGGACGAGTAGGCATGGACAGGGGCGTTACATGTCGCTGACTGGGCACTGGGTAACTATGGTGACAGCAGGACAAGGGGTTGCTGTCCAAGACTTGCCGTCCCCACGAGTTGTGCGTCAATCCTCTTTTTGTCAAAGTTCCTCCACTGCTTCTGCCTCCTCAACCTCCTCTCAGTCTTCCACCTGCACCCAAAGCCTGTCTGGTCATGCTACAAGCTTTCTAACTGCGCAGAAGGGATCCTGCACACCTCCTTACTATGCTGGCAGTAGGGCTCAACGTCATCAGGCGGTTTTTACATTGAAATGTCTGGGAAATGTGAGTCACACAGCTGAGGAGTTGTGGTCAGCTCTGGAGAACCAATTTCATGAATGGTTGTCTCCACTGGACCTGAAACCAGGGAAGGCCGTGTGTGACAATGCTGCAAACCTGGGTGCGGCCCTTCGCCGGGGCAATGTCACACACGTGCCTTGTATGGCTCACGTGTTGAACCTGGTTGTCCAGCAATTTTTAGCCCACTATCCCAGACTAGATGGCCTTCTGCAGAGGGCACAGTCGCTGTGTGCTCACTTCCGCCGTTCGCATCCCGCAGCTCAGCGACTTACATCTCTACAGAAGTCGTTGGGCCTGCCACTTCACCGGCTAAAATGCGATGTGCCTACCCGGTGGAATTCAACTCTGCACATGTTGCAGCGACTGTGGCAGCACCGACAAGCCCTGGCGCAATACGTTCTGACGTATAGCCTGGGCCAACGAGATCCAGAGGTGGGGCAAATCACGCTGGAGGAGTGGTCTCAGATCAGGGACCTATGCACCCTTCTGCACAGTTTTGAAATGGCGACGAAGATGTTTAGTGCTGACGATGCCATTATCAGCATGACTATTCCGGTGATTTACATGCTGGAGCACATGTTAAACAGAATTCGGAGTCAGGTGGTGGCACAAGAGGAGGTGGAGGAAGTAGAGGAGGAGGAGTTGTATGCAGAAGGGCTAACATCTGCAAGGTCCAGACGGTCGGCAGCACCAAGGCGGCAGGCATGTGAGGGTGGGGGAGATGGTTTTACCAGGGCGCATGGTAGCAGCCAAACTAGTGAGGAAGGTGCAGGAGCCCAGGAAGAAGTGGAGGACGAACTGATGGAAGACTCATCAGATGAGGGAGACCTTGATCACATTTCTGTTGTGCGAGGTTGGGGGGAGAGGACAGAGGAAGGAAGCATGATTGTTACCTCGCCACCAACACAACAGGGACTTGGTGCTCCTGGATGCGCAACACACATGAGTGCCTTCTTGCTGCACTACCTGTAACATGACCCTCGAATTGTGAGAATTAGAAATAATCCTGACTACTGGGTTGCCACACTGTTAGATCCCCGGTACAAAAGTAAATTTGCAGAAATTTTTCCTGCCATAGAAAGGGATGGACGCATGCAGGAGTATCAGCAGAGACTGTTGCAGAATCTTACATGTGCTTTTCCACAAAATACCAGTGGTGCACGTAGTGAATCTCACAGTTCCAACTTGCCAACCGTGGGACCGTCAAGTGTTCAGCACTCAAACCGTAACAGAACCACAGTATCTGCTGGTAACATCAATTTTGCGGAATCATTTCACCACTTTTTTAGCCCATCCTTTGCAAGGCCACAGGAGACAAGAAGTCTGACACATAGTCAACGCCTACAGGAGTATCTCCAAGTAAACATTGAAGCCATGACTGTGTCACTGGACCCTTGCTCTTTTTGGGCTTCCAATCTGGATAAATGGCCGGAGCTAGCCACTTACGCCTTGGAGATCTTGTCATGCCCCGCAGCCAGCGTTCTGTCTGAACGTGTGTTCAGCGCTGCTGGTGGTATGCTGACAGATAAGCGCACGCGGCTCTCCACTGATAATGTAGACAGACTCACGTTCATAAAGATAAACAAATCATGGATCCGAAACGACTTTTCTACCCCTGTGTCATCCTGGGGAGAGTAAAAGCTTGATGATTGGTTAAAATCACCCTACCAACCGTTTTAAGCTTTCAAATTACTAATCATGTTTATCTGTATCTTGGCTGGAAAATAATTTGGGCTTTGTAGCAGTGTGCAGCACTGATTCTATTAGGCCATCTATAATAAGCTCCACCAGATTTAAAATTACTAATCATGTTTATCTGTATCTTGACTGGAAAATAATTTGGGCTTTGTAGCAGTGTGCAGCACTGATCCTATTAGGCCATCTATACTAAAGCTTCACCAGATTTAAAATTAATAATAATTTTTAGCTGCATCTAGCCCGGAAAATAATTTTGGGGCTCCGAGATGCGCAAGACACATAAGTGCCTTCTTGCTGCACTACCTGCAGCATGACCCTCATATTGTCAGAATTCGAAGTAATCATGACTACTGGGTTGCCACACTCTTAGATCCCCCAAACTTTTCGATCAACCTTTTCATTTGAATAAAGACCAAAAAAATGGTCATTTTTGAAATTATAAGCATTAGCAGGTTGTTAGAAACTGAAATCAAACAGTTTTCAACTCAAAACTTTATTCTAGGTGATGTTACATTTTCACATAGGACCCCTTGTTCGAAAGGAGCTTCTGAACTCTCTCGTCCATTGAATTTGTCAGGTTTTGGATGGTTTCTGCTTTAATTGTTTTGCATGAGGACAGAATACCCTCCCAGAGCTGTTGCTTAGATGTGAACTGCCTCCCGCCATCATAGACACTCCTTTTAATGATGCTCCAAAGGTTCTGAATGGGGTAGAGGTCAGGGGAGCATGGGGGTCACACCATAAGTTTGTCCCCTTTTATGCCCATATCAGCCAGAGATGCAGATGTTTTATGTGCAGCATGAGATGGTGCATTATCATGCAAAAAAATGATCTTGCTGTGAAATACACGGTTCTTCTTCTTGAACCCTGGCAGGAAGTGCTGTTTGAGAAAATCCACATACATTATGGAGTTCATCTTTAGCGCCTTCAGTGATCCTAAAGGGGCCGACAATCTCTCTCCCCATGATTCCAGCCCAAAACATTACTCCACCTCCTCCTTGTTGGCGCTGTAGCCGTGTTTGCGTGGGGTGTCCATCAACCAGCCATCCTCCACTCCATCCATCTGGACCATCGAGCGCTGCACGGCACTCATCCGTGAACAAAACAGTTTTGAAATCAGTCTTCATGTAATATTTGGCCCACTGGAGCCGTTTCTGCTTGTGTGAAGTGGATAGAGGAGGTCGACAGGATGGCGTATGCACAGCTGCAAACCTCTGAAGGACCCTGCATCTTGTTGTTCTGGGGACGTTGGAGGCACCAGCAGCTTCAAAAACTTGTCTGCTGCTATGACAAGGCTTTTTTGCCGCTGCTCTTTCAACCTGACGTAATTGCCTGTAGGAAAGAGTCCTCAATTTGCCCTTATCAGCACGCACACGTGTGTACTGTGAATCAGCTACATACTTCTTGATTGCCAAGACACTTCATCCTGATCATCGCACAATGTTGATTGTAGTCATGCCTTGACCTAAACACTCCACAATTTGTTGCTTCTCAGCAGCCGACACATCCTTTTTCTTTCCCATTTTGGCAGAAAATGTAGGCTGCTTAATAATGTGAGACAGCCTTCTTAAGTAGTCTTGCCTTTCATTGGACACACCTGCCAAACTAATTAGCACAGGTGTCTGCAATTGCTTACAGTGATATAAAGAGCCCTGACACACATCACCATCAATGAGTTTAACTGACAAACAAACAAATTCTTCCCTTATCACTCCTAAACACTTTTTGCATAATAATTTGGAACACAGTGTACATGTGCTTTTCCACAAAACACCAGTGGTTCACGTAGTGAATCTTACAGTTCTAACTTGCCAACCGTGGTCTGTATGGAGTTGTTCAATAAAGGGCCCAAAATTAAGATAACATAGATGGGAGAGGTCTCTATGAATAGGAATTCCTAAGTATTTGATACCCTGTGAGGGCCAGGCAAAGGGAAAGTTGGACTGGATGGAATCCTATATGGATTTGGGGAAGGAGACATCGAGGGCCTCAGACTTCGCTGCATTGATTTTAAAATTTGACCATGTAACAAAGTGATCTATTTCAGCCATAACAGCATGGATGGATATATGTGATTGAGTGATATATACTAGGACATCATCAGCAAATAGAGAGCACTTGTACTCGGTGCCTCCCACCTCAATCCACCTAATATTGGGGTTATGGCGAATTGATGAGAGCAGGTGCTCCGTCACTAGGATGTATAAGAGAGGGGACAGAGAACATCCCTGCCTTGTCCCATTGGTGATTGTGAAAGGTGATGAAAATGTTCTGACGCGCCCCCTGGGCCTTGGGACACCCGGAGCCGGACCCTTTTTGGTGGATGCTGGTGGTTGTAGTCTCCGTGGCGGCGACCCGGTTCCGTGGCTCAGGTCGGTCAAACCAGTGGCGGAACTATTTATGTGGTTTTAATGTCCGACTACGCAACCCGTGGATTGCGGTCAGAGTGAACCGCCGCTCCAGGGCAGACCGCTGAGGCTGGTGTTGTGGGTGCAGCAGAGCGTAGCATAACTCCCCACAGGAGGAGTATAGCCTCAGGGCAGTGTATGCGGAGGATGGGGGTGATGGTGCAGGGCAGCAGCAGTAACGACACGGAGTCAGTGATGCAGTTCAGGGCCTTTACTCACAGTTCTTATTATCCAGACCACGTCTGCAGGTAACGGCTGCCGACGTCGTACTGTGCTCACCAGGTGAGGGGCTCAGACAACTCCCAGATAACTTTGGAGCGCTTCACAGGACCCCCTTTGTGTGTCCTTTGTCTGGCCTTTCTTACCAACCCTTCTGTCCGGCTGCCTCGGGCCTCCTCTTGGTAAACTTGGCGCCAGTTTCCCTGACCCTATGTGGTGCCTTCCTATTGGGTGTAGCGAGGGGCTGCGCCACATAAAATGTCACAGCCTCCTGTTTCTAGCTGAGGGTCGTTTCCTGCCTCCACTAGTTTCGGGGACCGGTCTCCCCCTTTGGCCTGACCCCTCCACGCAGGTGGATTCGGGCGTGCGGTGGCGACTCGCCCGTCCGCACCCCTGGGATCCCTTCATTCCTCGTTCCTGGAGCCTTCTCCGCTCCTCTTCCTTCCTTCTCCCTCTTCCAGGCCTGGGCCTCTGTTACTAGGCCCGCCTCCGGAGCAGAGCTCATGCAGAGCCCCTGCTCCCTGCCACTTCTGCTCAGACTTCTCTGCACTGAACTAAGATGGTGCCCACCTTTTATACTCCCTTCTCAATGCACCCAGGAACTGCTTCCTCCCTGCTCCTGCACTACAGGGTTCCCCTTCCTCAGTGTTCCCTCCCCCCACTCCAGCCAGGGACAGGGACTGTCGTGCCCATCTCAGGGGCATATTGGTCGCCCTGCCCCACGGCAATGTGGTGTAATGCATGCAGGTGTCGGTTCCTGATCCACACTACATCCTTACCTGAGAGTGAGATATCACACCTCTGGGTGAGGTGCAATACCTCTGTAGCAACCGAGCCCTCAGGATGCTACAGTTCCATTTATCTTCAGCCTAGGTGACGTATTGCGATACAGGGCCGTGATTTTGGCTATAAAAGGGTCCCCTAGACCCCTACCCCAAGCTTTTTAAGAGAATCATATATGGCGTGCCAGGAGACTCTATGGAATGCTTTCTCAGCATCCAACGAGAGTATCTAATTACAAATTTTTAACTGCATCTAGCCCAGGAAATACTTTGTGCCTAGTAGCAGTGTCTGCTAGTCAGCGGATTATCCCGGCTGTTAAGCAAGCTACACCACCTGTAGTTTGGACACTTAATTTTTTCAAAGGAAATGCTTCGGGACCACGGGATACTCAGTGAAGAGCATCAGGAGGCACCCCAAGGCATAGGGGCTGGGACTGGCAGTAGGATGCCTTGCGGTGGACAGCCGAGCTCGATCCTTATAAAAGCTTTTTAACTGCAGCAGCTTTAGTGGACGCTACTGGAGCTGGAATTACGCGGCTGCTGGCATGAGACTTGCCCTCCAATAGATCCTTGTAAATGGATTTAAAGTGTATTCATTCAAATTAGAGAGACAATTTAAATTAAAAAGCTTAGAGCTGCCTCCACCACAGGGGGGCTCGCTCGACCCACCAGCGGACAGGCACCAGTATTGGGAGAGGGGGGCTGGCCGTCAGGGTTCACCGCGGCTCTGGCACAAACCCGGCGACGCAGAGGTGGCACGGGCAGGAGCGGACTGAACGTGTCGGCTTCTCACTTTTTGGATTTTAGAAGGGCATGACATGCCTATATCTGTGTCTCCCCCTCCTTTTACTCCTCCACCTCTTTTCTTTTCGCATGACTATATGTACTTGTCACTTTTCCATGTGTTAGTTGTGTCTTCTGAGCAGTTTGTCAGCTTTTGGACACCTTTGAAGGTGTTTTCTATGTGTTTCTATGTGTTTTTGTTTGCCTGCCATTGGTTTTAACGGTGTTCGAAGGTGTTCGATGAACAGTTCGACGAACAGTTCAGCGAACACACGGGTGTTCGACGAACCGAACTCGAACACTACGGGGGTGGCTCAACACTAGTCCCCTTGTCACCTGGAGAGCAGGTTCTTAAGAGAAAGAGACGACTCCACAAATTAGATGACCAGTGGGAGGTAGAGCCATACACCGTCCTACCTTCAAGTTATGATAACACCAAAGTGTGCCTCAGCAAAGATGGAGGGGAAACTTCAGTGGCAGTCTCAAGAGATCACTTGAAGATATGTCCTGAACAGTTGAAACGCACAGAAGAAGATCAAGACAAGTCTCAGCCCACAGAAGGAGTGGAGGAAGTCGTCCAAACAGTACTCAGAGAATTTACCCGGTCTTGGACCCAGGTGAACAGTGCGATTGTGGTACCGGTCCTTACCTTTCTCCAAGCGGCCTCACCGGAAGCTGCAGAAGTCCCAGAACAGCTGGAAGACCAGTCGGCCCCAGAGACATAGGTTTCATCATCAGCAGACCAGGAGAATCTACCCTCTGCTAGCAGACAACCTGTCGTACCCATGGTGAGTCAAAGAATTCGTAGGAGGTTACCCAGCCTACCAGTATTACCTCAGACTACCCATAGAGTAGGTCACACTGAACCTACCACACCGGGGGTAGACACAAGGGACCAGGGTAGAGCAGTGACTACCAATGTACTATGTAGATCAACCAGGAGTACAAAAGGTCAGCTCCCTGCCCATTGGAGAAACTAAAATGTAAAGAATTAAAGTATAAGAGAACTAAAATGTATGCTGTATATAGTTACCCGTAAGGGTAAAGCAGAAAAGTTGTGTTTTCAAATTGAATTGCAAAAGTTGGTCATGTGTGCATTTAGTTACCCGGTAAGGGTATAAAGACTAGTAGGTTATGGACGGTGAATAGCCAAAGGACTTTCCATTGTAAATAGTTGCACTTATTAGAGTGCCCCCTATTGGTTTTATGATTACAACAAATGACCTCAGAACAAAAACCCGTTTGGCGTGGCCGAAGACGTGGTCCAACACCTGGATCATCTGAGCCCTGCAGCCACGCCCAGGGCCTACGTTGAGGGTTTTCGGTCGGGTCCCTCATGTTCACTGAAGAGCACCTAACTAAAGAAAATGGACACCCGGTTACAGATCGTGCTGTAACCTGTTGCAGAATGTTATATTTATAATCTTGTAATGTGAACTGTTATTGTTATTTGTTAATTTTGAAAAGTATCCTCAGTCCGGGAGTACTGAAGTTAACTAGTGGGGAATGTGGCACGCCAGGGGTCCGGTTGCCACTGTGGCATTGCCTCCCTCAATAGAGGTAATGCCATGCCTGGAAGCAAGCAGGGGTCCCCTGGTCAGGTATACTAAACATGCAACACTTTCCTGGCTCCAGACCAGCAAGGGGAGCCCCTTCCCCTTGGCAACTGGGATCTGGGGGCGGGGTTAGTTAGTCTTAGTGTGAGGAGCTGAAGGGAGGATGTCGAGGAGAGAGGAGCTGGGACTGGATCTGCGCGGCAGCTCACCTCAGAATCATCAGCACAGAAGAACCGGACACCGGAGTCCGAGGTTGTGGGGCACTGAAGGCCCAGCCACAGAAACTGGAGAGCAGGAGACTGCAGGGTCCAGCACCGCCACGAGGGAGCGATGCAACAGCATGGCCCGAGCTGCCTGCCATACGGGTGAGCACAGAAACGTTACACTCAGGGACGAGGGCCACCGCACAGCTACAAGCAGCAGGGCCAAAGAGTTTAGTGGAAAGGGAAGGCCTCCAACTTCACCTGGCCAAGAGGATTCTTTACTTGCATCCAGGCTGCCCGGACTTCCACTTCTAGCCAGTACCCTAGTCCCGGCTTGTCTAAACAACACCAGTAAAGACCCTGGGACTGCACTTCCTTGTCTCTGTGTTTCTTGCTGCGCCATCAACCCCTGCACTACAACGCCCAGCACAACCTGCAATATCTACACTGCCCTGGAGCTAGCTCTTCCTGTGGAGAGCCACACCATCCCTGCTGTAGTAACATCAGCTTCAGAGGACTGCTCCGCAGCGGCGTCTCCCTTGAGCCGCACTTCACAGGTGGCGTCACAAACTCTATAAAAACACTATAAATCCCCTATCTATAACCCCTTTTATTGACCGCCCTGGGTCACGGATCGAGTCACTGCCACTGTGACATTTCCCCAGTATCCACCGGCCCGGCACCGGGTACCCCACGGCCCAGGGGGCGCGTCACATGTGCCTTCTAAACTGGATTTCCAATGTTCTAAGTCGGTGTGTCCTGACATGTGGCTTTGTGAATCCACCTCACCAGGTGAGCCTAAGAACTTTTTTAATTTTTCAAAACCTTTTTTTCTTTTTAACTTTACTTACTGGTGGGATTTCCCCCTACTGTTACACGGGGACAGGAGGTCATCACACATCAACTGTCTGCTGTCCTTGCAGCCTGTCAACTCTTTCACACCCACCCCTCAACTCCTTCACACTGGACAAAGTTGGGGGTGCTAGGCTATTTTAACAGGCCATATCAGTCTGCATCGAAGCTATAACAGCGATCCACAACTCATGTAAGTTTCAAAAGGAGACCAGAAAAGTTGCTGTAGCTGTGACCCATCCCGAGATATCATAGGGAAGGCCATGTTCAAACATTTAATATTTGGTCAATATTTTACCTCAGTATTTGTAAGCCAAAACCAGGAGTGAAACAATCAGAGAAAACTAAAATAGAAACACATCACCACTTCTGTATTTATCACCCACTCCTGGTTTGGGCTTACAGATACTGATGTAAAATACTGGACATGTGAACAATGGCCTTAAAGTAAGAGTCTGAAGTGACAGCTGCAGACAGATGCAGCTCTTAATTTAAGTTCACGGCCACACTATCAGTATTTTTTCTCAGGAGTGGGAGCCAAAGCCAGGAGTGGGTGATAAATGCCGAATTGGTGACTTGTTTCTATTATACCTTTTCTCTGATTGTTCCTCACCGGGTTTTGGCTCCCACTTGTGAGAAAAAGTACTGACCAGATACTGATAGTCGGGCCCTGGCCTAACTCCTGATATCTGGGATGGCACACAATTACAGAATCTCAGCTTCAGAATGAGCCTTGGATCACTGTTGTAGCGGTGATCCAAGCTGAGATGTGATCATAAGTCCTGACTAATGAGTTAAAACCCTGAAAGGACCTATGAGATTTGAGATGTCCTTGGCAGGGAAAGTATTAAGATATGTGGCTTACAAAAACACAAAACAAAAATTGCTTACCTGTTTCTTGAACAATCTGGTTTCTCAGTCCTTGAAAAGTTCCTGTAACAGACAGCAATGGTATTATAGTGAAAAAAATGACTGCTACACATTCATTTCTCTGATGAAAATGAAAAGTAGCTCTTTACAAATGTAAGAAATGATCTCATAAATACCAACTAGGAGAGGCAGCTACCCTAGTCAGTGTCAGAGGCCATAAAAAACCCTTGAAACATGATCTAGGAATAAATGGCAAGTTAGAAACTCATCTGCAGAAAGCTGTTTCAGAGCAAAAGCATACAGAAAGATGGTTGTCTCAGTCACCCACAAGAGCTTTCTATTGCAGTTTGTTTGCAGCTGATAACAGAGAATAATGCGGCCCCCCTTTTCTACACGGACATTCCTGAGTCATGATATCCAGTCAGTTTATTAATAAATTTCCATAAAACAGCACCAAGCCGAGGTCTAAGAAAAGATACTCTACAACTGCTGTGTTATGTAAAAAACAAGCAAGAACTAACCCCTTCATGAAGGGGCCAATTTCCATTTTTGCATTTTTGTTTCCCCTCCCCTTCTTGTCAGAGCCATAACTCTTATTTTTCTGTCCACATAGATGTATGAGGGCCAGGTTTTTGTAGAACAAGTTGCACTTTTGAACGACACCATTAATTTTACCACATAGTGAACTGGAGAATAAGAAAAAAATTCCAAGTGCGGTGAAATTGCGAAAAAAAAAAAATCCCCGCAATTCTGACATTGTTAATTTAGGAATTGTTTTTATGGTGTACATTTTGTGGTAAATAGCATCTTACAATATGATTCTGCTCACCAATATGTGGCACCCCAGGGGTCTGGTTGCCACAGTGATAGAAATATCACGTCTGAGAGCAAGTGGGAGGTTCCCTGGTCAGGAGCCCTTGAACATGCAACACCTCCTGTCCCAGACCAGATAGGGGAGGAACCTGCCCTATATAAACTGGATCTGGGGCGGGGTTAGTTCAGTCAGAGCCTGGAGTTTGTTCCAGACACAGGGAAAGTAACAGCGAGGAGCTCTGTAGGAGCAGGAGCTGAAGACCAGGGACTTGAGCTAAGCGGAGTTCGTCCTGGCAGAAGACGCTAAGAACCGGACACAGGAGTCCGTGGCTGTGGGGACTTATATATACCCAGCAGCAGAAACCCGCCGGCAGGGGATTTCAGGTCCTCTGGCCATAGAAGCCCAGAGGCTCAGTCACGAGCAAGGGACCAGCACCGCCATCGAGGAGCGGGGGCTATCAAAAGGCCCCAAGTCACCAGCCATACGGGTGAGCACCACACGGTACACTCAGGGACGTGGGCTACTTCCACTTGCTTACAGCAAGGTAGCCAGGAAGAGTGCAGATAGACGGGGAGGCCTACAACTCCACCTGGCCAGGGGAACTCCAGTTTGCTCACAGACTGACCAGGCCTCTTATGCTAGCCAGTACTCCCGGGAGGGTCTGCCTTATCACCATCAGTAAAGACCCTGAACTGCACTGCAAAGCCTCTGAGTCGTTCCTGCTGCGCTCGTGCACCATCACTCCAATCATCCACACTCACTACCCTGAGGCTATACTCCTCCTGTGGGGAGTTATACTACACTCTGCTGCCCTCACAACATCAGCCTCAGAGGTCTGCTCAGCAGCGGCGGTTCTTATTGACCGCAATCCACGGGTGGCGTAGTCGGACATTGCATTATACTGATACAGAGACTGCCACAACCTTGGTCTGACCACCCTGAGCCACGGGACTGGGTCGCCACTACTACTCCCAGCATTGCCCTGAAGCCCGGTCTCGAGTGCCCCACGGCCCAGGGGGCGAGTCAGCTTTTTGGCGTAGTCGGCAGGATTGTGACCAACCCGCCACAAACGGGTATTGCGTGCCTGAAAAAGACTTTGCAGTTATCTGAGTGAAGTTTCCCGCCATCCGGAGCCGTTTCCCGCCATCTTAAGTCGTCTCCCGCCATCTTCAGTCGTTTCCCGCCGTCTTCAACCGTTTTCCCGCCTTCGGACGCCATCTTCAGGACGCCGCGCGGGAAGAAGAGGGGCGTGGACTTCCAAACCGCGCGAGACCTGAAGCTCCGCCCCACGCACCGACGCTGCGCAAGGTCCTGGAAGGGAGATAGAGCGACGCTGACATCACCAGGACGCGACGCAAGGTCCTCATCCGGAGCAGCACCAGCGGAGCCGCGGCCTACAGAAGAGGATCGTCGGAAGGTAGGCCACACTTAACTAGGGGGGGAGGAAGATGACGGACACGGAGGGACCCTCTACCACCAGCGTGGCCACTGCCGCAGTAATGCCGTTCACAATGCCATACATCCCCGGAGAGGCCTGGCTGCCCCAATACTCAGAGGAGTCACATACCCTAAGCGACTTTAAAGAGAGACTGTACAGCCTATTTAAAGTATACCCCCTGACAGAGGGACAGAAAGAGAGCATATTGATAGGCCAGTTAACCGGCGCAGCCCAGCGTGAAGTAAAGTCCTGGTCAGTCCGGGACAAGGAGACCGTAAAGGAGATCTTGGCCTGTCTGAAGGACACTTTTGATACCCGCACCTCAGCCGAGATCAAAATGAGATTTTATGGGTGCAAGCAGTGGGCCCAAGACAGTATAAGAGACTATGCTTTGAGTTTGCAAGAGGCCCTGGGAGCCATTAAACAGGCAGACCCTGACAGTGTGCGGAATGCAGATGAACTGTTAACTGAGCAATTCATTGAGGGTCTGCTGTCCAACGCCCACCGAACCCAGTTACGTGCAATGGCCTTGCAGAACCCTGGTTTAGACTTTGCAAAGTTCAAAGACAGGGCCATCCGGGTGCTCCGAGAACCGGCACGGGGTAGCACTGTAACCCACCGGCGCCCTGCTATTACCTATCATCAGGAGGCGGCACCCTTGTCTACAGAGTCTGTAGGAGCTGGTGCGCAGGCTTTGGACAACAACCCGGCTACAGACCTGCACTATCAGATACAAGAGCTGACTAAAAGCGTAGCCGCGCTAACCAGAACTGTGCAGTCTTTACAGGTCTCTCCTCCAGGAAAGATCCAGCTGGCGTCCGGACCGGAGGACATCCCATGGCGCCGACAGAGGAGGATCCCAACGTCCAGAGGAAGACCCAGCGACAGATACAACGAGGACGGACACCCCATCTGCCGCCGCTGCAATCAACCCAGACATATGGCAAGGTACTGTCATTTAAACGGGCACAACCTGGGGCAGAGGGCCAACCCCCAGGCATAAGATCATCAGGCCCCTCGAACTGGCGTGATAAATATGTAGGGGGACGTCCAGTCTTGCCTGTGGTACTGGATGGCATTCCAATGAGTGCCCTACTAGACACCGGGTCACAGGTAACTACCATCCCTTATGTGCTCTTTAAGCGGTACTGGAATGACTTGGACATAACCCGCTACCCAGATGACGACCTGAATATCATCGCCAGCAATGGTCAGCCCGTGCCGCAGGTGGGATTCAAAGAGGTGACCATTAAAATCGGTAAAGTCGAACTGGCGGCACAAGGACTGATCATTGTGGACATTGACCGTCATGAGAGTCACCCTAAAATAACCTTGGGAACTAACGTGATTGAAAATTGTCTTGCAGAGATAATTCTCATTTTACAGCAGGTTGCCAAGAACACCAGTTCCAGCCAGCAGCGTGCTCTCCAAAAAGAGATCCGGGCACTGATGAAAAGGCAACAAGTGGAACTATCTGATGGTGAGATTGGTAGCATGAGAATGTGTGACCCGTTCCCTATTGCCATGCCCCCGAAAAGTGAGATGATGATCTGGTGCCGGGCAGCTATTGGTCTAAGAGGTAGAGACTACCAAGCAATGGTGGAACCCGTTTACTCAGACAGTAGGCCCACCATTTTGACAGCACGGGGGGTGGACAATGTACGCCATGGGAGGGTTCCTGTCCGCATCATAAATATCGGGGAGAGAGAAGTATACCAGCCCCGGTATGCCACGCTAGCCAAATTGTTCACCATAAACCAAAATTCTGTAAAGGCCGTAGAACCCTTGCTTCCATCTCAACCAGAGGAAGGTAACGGCTCTAAGAAACAAATGGAGGATTGGTGTCAGCAGCTGCATTTGGGTAATGACTCCACTCCCTCACACCAAAAATAGGGAGTCTACCGGGTGGTTCAGGAGTACGAAAGAGTCTTTAGTAAACACCCGCTAGACTTCGGGCGAGTAAAGGGGGTAGAGCATCACATCCCCACAGGAGACCATCCACCCATAAAGGAAAGATACCGACCTGTACCCCCTGCATACTATCAGCATGCAAAGGGGATGTTGCGAGACATGAAGGAGGCTGGGGTAATCAGGGACAGCTGTAGCCCCTGGGCGGCTCCACTGGTTCTAGTGAAAAAGAAGGACAACACAATGAGAATGTGCGTAGGCTACAGAAAGGTCAACCATATCACACACAAAGATGCGTACCCGTTACCTAGGATAGAAGAATCTTTAGCTGCATTAAAATATGCTAACTTCTTCTCCACTTTGGATCTTACTAGCGGGTACTGGCAGGTTCCTGTAGCAGAGGCGGACAAGGAGAAGACTGCGTTCACCACCCCGATGAGTCTCAGCGAATTCAACTGTATGCTGTTCGGGCTCTGCAACGCACCAGGAACCTTCCAGCGGTTGATGGAATGCTGTCTGGGACACCGGAATTTCGAGACGTTCCTGTTATACCTGGACGATGTCATCGTTTATTCCAAAACCTACGAGGACCATCTGAAACACCTGGCAGAGGTGTTTGACGCATTGGCAAGCTACGGCCTAAAGGTGAAACCCTCCAAGTGTCACCTGCTGAAACCAAAGGTACAGTACCTGGGACACGTGGTGAGTGCCGACGGAGTGGCTCCTGACCCCGATAAGATCACCGTGATTAAGGACTGGCCAAGACCCTCCAACATAAAGGAAGTGCGCAGTTCCTCGGATTGGTAGGCTACTACCGAAGATTCATTCCCGGTTTCACCAAAATGGCAGCTCCTATGCAGGACCTCCGGATAGGTCAATCCAGGAAGGCCAAAAACCAGAAGCCACCCTTCAGGTGGGAAAAGCTGGAAGAGGAGTACTTCCACCAGCTGAAGAAGGCCCTCACGGGGGATGTAAACCTGGCGTACCCTGAATACAGCCAGCCCTTTATCCTCCTCACGGACGCGAGCAACATCGGGCTTGGAGCCGTACTGTCCCAGATCCAGCAGGGGAGAGAACGGGTAATCGCTTACGCCAGCCGAAAACTACGGCCCACAGAGAGAAACCCTGAGAATTATAGCTCATTCAAGCTAGAGTTCCTGGCAGTGGTGTGGGCAGTGATGGAACGTTTCAAGCATTACCTTGCCTCCTCCAAGTTCACCGTGTACATGGACAGCAACCCGTTGACACATCTGGACACTGCAAAACTTGGTGCCCTGGAGCAGAGATGGATGGCCTGCCTGTCCAACTATGAATTCACCATCAAATACCGGGCGAGACGCTCAAATGCCAATGCAGACGCCCTGTCCAGGATGCCGAACTTACCGGACTGAGGGGAAGATCCAGAGGAACTGGAAGAGATCGAACGCCCTGCGTTCCACCGTCATGGGATTACCCAGTATTCCCACCGTGTAAGTGACAGGCACTCTGCTACGTTCAATCCCATACCCCACTACAGCTGGGCAGAGACTCAAGACAGTGACCCCGCAGTCCGTCTGGTGAAGGAAATGCTGACACAGGCTGATGCCCGCCTTGACCCATACGCCCCAGAGGAGACCAAACAGCTGTGGAAGTAGAAGAGTAATCTGTTTCTCTACAAGGGGAAGCTGTGCCAGAGAACTGTGAACTCCTGGACACATGAGCTGACCTGGCAGGTAGTGGTCCCGAGACGGGACGCGGCTATGGTCCTGGAGGCATACCACGACGGAGCAGGGCATTTCGGATGGAAGAAGCTGGAGTTCCTGTTGCGTGACCGGTTCTTCTGGGTAAACATGAGAGGGGCCATTGAGAGATGGTGCAGAGACTGTGGCCCGTGCAACCTGAGGAGGAAGGACCGTGCCAGCCAGAAGACCCCCCTGCAGCCCATCATCACGAAGAAACCACTAGAATTGGTAGCCCTGGACCATGTGAAGCTGGCTACGAGTAGGTCCGCGTACGTCTACGCCCTCAACATCGTAGACCACTACTCCCGGTTCCTGGTGGTGGTCCCTGTCAAGGACTTAACGGCTCAAACAGAAGCTAGAGCTTTCCAGCAGCACTTCTGCCATCCTCACGGGTATCCGGAGCAAGTGTTGACTGACCAAGGTCCAGCCTTCGAAGCGGAGGTCTTCCAGGAGTTCTGCAACTTGTATGGTTACAGGAAGATAAGGACAACGCCTTACCACCACCAAACCAATGGGCTGTGTGAGAAAATGAACAATATCATCATTGATCTCCTCAAGACGTTGCCCCTGGAAGAACGCAGCCTGTGGCCGGAGAAGCTGCCAGACCTGATTGACTTGTACAACCATATCCCGGTGAATGATACAAATTGCACCCCGGCTTACCTGATGAGCGCAAGACCAGGTAAGCTGCCAATTGACCTGGAGATGGGAGTCCTGACACCCGAAGACACCTCACCAGAAGCAGACTGGGACACGGAACGGCAGCAGCAGTACCGGAAAGTACAGGAGACCGTAGAGCGAAGTCTGTCTCAAGCAAGAGGAAGGCAAGAGAGGACTTATAACCAACATGCTCCCGCTGTTCCCCTGGCACCTGGAGAGCAGGTCTTGAAGAGGAAGAGACGGCTCCACAAGTTGGATGACCAGTGGGAGAAGGACCCGTACACCATACTGCCCTCAAGCCATGAGAACCCAAAAGTATGTGTCATCAGTAAGGATGGAGGAGAGACCACAGCCACTGTCTCCAGATACCACCTGAAGAAGTGTCCCAAGCAGCTACAAGGCGCTGAGGAAGACCAGGATATCCTTCAACCCGCAGAGGAAAAGGAAGAAATGATCAGTACCGTACTCGGAGACTTTCCCCGGTCCTGGACTCAAATCAACAACGCAGTCGTGGTACCCGTCCTCACCTTTCTCCAGCCAGCCCCTCAAGGGCCTACAGAAGAACAGGGACTGTCGGGAGAGTAGCCAGCCCAGGAGGCAGAAGGATCCATACAAACAGCCCAGGAGAATCAACCCTCTGCTAGTAGTGAGCCTGTCGTGCCCCTAGTAAGCCAAAGAGTACGCAGGAAGCTGCCAGGCCTACCCGCAACACCCCCTACACCCTGTAGTGCAGAGCCAGATAGTGGGTTACGTAGGTCCACCAGGAGCACTAGAGGACAGATGCCCGCTCGCTGGAGAATCTAATGCGAAGTATATATCTACCTGTACATACGTAAAAGTTGAAAATGTTTGATGTTTTTGTTACCTGGTTATTAATTATGTCTTTCTAGTTTTCCTAGTTCATGGACTGACAGATTATGGATGCTGAATAACCGGAACTACAATGTAAATAGTTGCACTTGGTGCCTCTTGCGAAGACGGCCACGGAAGAAAAACCCGTCTGGCGTGGTCCCGTGTGGTCCAAAGTAATTCGCTTCGCCTTGCAGCCACGCCCAGGGCCAACGTTTGGGGTTTGCTTTGGACAGGTCCCCTACTCCGTTCTAAGACTTCACCTTGGGTGATATGGACACCCGGTTACGGAAATGCCGTGACCATCAAGACAAAATGTACTTTTTCCTGTTATTATTTATACTCTTGTATTTGTGTTTTTCTTAAAAATGTGTTTAGTCCCGGAGTACTAAAATTCACTAGGGGGGAATGTGGCACCCCAGGGGTCTGGTTGCCATAGTGATAGAAATATCACGTCTGAGAGCAAGTGGGAGGTTCCCTGGTCAGGAGCCCTTGAACATGCAACACCTCCTGTCCCTGACCAGATAGGGGAGGAACCTGCCCTATATAAACTGGATCTTGGGCGGTGTTAGTTCAATCAGAGCCTGGAGTTTGTTCCAGACACAGGGAAAGTAACAGCGAGGAGCTCTGTAGGAGCAGGAGCTGAAGACCAGGGACTTGAGCTAAGCGGAGTTCGTCCTGGCAGAAGACGCTAAGAACCGGACACAGGAGTCCGAGGCTGTGGGGACTTATATATACCCAGCAGCAGAAACCTGCCGGCAGGGGATTTCAGGTCCTCTGGCCATAGAAGCCCGGAGGCTCAGTCACGAGCAAGGGACCAGCACCGCCATCGAGGAGCGGGGGCTATCAGAAGGCCCCAAGTCACCAGTCATACGGGTGAGCACCACACGGTACACTCAGGGACGTGGGCTACTTCCACTTGCTTACAGCAAGGTAGCCAGGAAGAGTGCAGATAGAAGGGGAGGCCTACAACTCCACCTGGCCAGGGGAACTCCAGTTTGCTCACAGACTGACCAGGCCTCTTATGCTAGCCAGTACTCCCGGGAGGGTCTGCCTTATCACCATCAGAAAAGACCCTGAACTGCACTGCAAAGCCTCTGAGTCGTTCCTGCTGCGCTCGTGCACCATCACTCCCATAATCCACACTCACTACCCTGAGGCTATACTCCTCCTGTGGGGAGTTATACTACACTCTGCTGCCCTCACAACATCAGCCTCAGAGGTCTGCTCAGCAGCGGCGGTTCTTATTGACCGCAATCCACGGGTGGCGTAGTTGGACATTGCATTATACTGATACAGAGACTGCCACAACCTTGGTCTGACCACCCTGAGCCACGGGACCGGGTCGCCACTACTACTCCCAGCATTGCCCTGAAGCCCGGTCTCGAGTGCCCCACGTCCCAGGGGGCGAGTCAAATACAATTATGGCGATATCAAATATGTCCATTTTTTTTTATTTTTAGTGGTGAAAAAAAAAAAAGTTTAAACCAAATTTTTTTTTTCTGGTTGTGTCGCCATTGTCCAAGACCCGTAACATTTTTATTTTATGTCTGATGGAGCTGGATGATGGCTTAATTGTTTGCGGGACGAGATGACGTTTTTATTGATACCATTTTGGGATGGATATGAAGTTTTGATTTCCAGTTACAGCATTTTATGTAGAATTGCAGCGACCAAAAATAGTAATTTAGGCGTTCTTGATTTTTTTCTTTCGTTTAGGGTGTTTGCCGATCACGTTAATTATTTTTAGATTTTGATGTATCGAACTTTCTAAGCCTGATATGTTTTTTTTTTTTTATACCTTAATTTTTAGTGGGGGAAAAGGGAGGTGATTTGATGTTTTATGTATTTTTTTCATATTTTTTAAAAACATTTGTTTTTTTTACTTTTCACTGTTCTAGTTAGTCCCTTTAAGAGACTTTAAGCTGCGATCGTCCGATTGCTTGTGCTATATACAGCGATGCCAGAACATCGTTCGGCATATAGTAAAAATCACAGTCTTCTTTGAAACCCGGCCACCGGCAGGGTTTCAAAGCAGCTCCGTAATGACAAACACGAGGGTCTTCAGTAGACCCCCGGCTGTCATAGCAACTTATTGATGGCCCGAGCTCACGTCACTTTGTAATATATCTTAGCAGGGAAATCTGATACTTTCTCTGCCAAAATTGATCAGTCATTATCGAAATTCTTATTTTTTTACGTAAAATGTGTATTCAGTGAAGACAGACTTTCCCATTACTGAGATAGGAGATGGCAGTTGCTACAGATGAGACTCTATGTAGATAGGAGGGGGAAGGTAGGAGGAGCTCTGTCTCTAGCTCCTCCCATCTATATAGAATTGTATCCGTAACAACTGCCTTCTCCTATCTCAGTAATGGGAAAGTCTATACTCACTGAATACAGATTTTACCTAAAAAATTACGAATTTTGATAATGACTGATCAATTTTAGTAGAGAAAGAAGCAGACTTCTTTGATAAGATATATTACACAGTTGCTTATTTTAGTGTGTGCTATTGATTTTTGAAATAAAAATTAAAACGATGATTACTCCCCTTAACGTCATGGCCATTTTCCATTCTTTCCTTACCCTCTTCCAACAGCCACAACTTTTTTATTTTTTTGTCAATATAGCATATGGGGGCCTGTTTTTTGGGGGACAAGTTGTACTTTTGATTGTCACCATTCATTCTACCACATAGTGTACGGGGAAAAAAAAAGTACTTTGAAATTGCAAAGAAAAAGTACAATTCCACAATTGTTTATGGTTTTTATATTTACCATGTTCACTATGTGGAAAAATTGACAAGGCAATATGATTCTCCAGGTCAGTATGACTACGCAGATACCAAACATGTATAGTTTTTTTTGTTTTTTTTAAGTGGTGGAAAAAAATTCGGAAATTTATAAGAAATTTTTTTTTTGCCTTTGTCGCCATTTTCCGAGACTCGTAAAGTTTTCATTTTTGGGATATGGGGCTGTGAAAGAGCTTATTTTTTGCATCCTGAGCTGATGTTTTTACTGATAACATGTGGGGTTAGATACGATGCTGCACTTTATTGTAATGTTTTCGGCGGCTAAAAGACTATAATTGTGGCATTTTGATTTTTTTTTGTTATGCTGTTTACTGATCGGATTAATTTATTCTGTATTTTGATAGATCAGACATTTACCAATGCAGCGATATCAAATGTGTATTTTATATTTTTGTGTTTTCTTTTTAATGGCGGGTGACTTGAACTTTTAATATTTTCCATATTTTTAAAACTTTTTTTTAAACTTTTCACTAGGTTTAAAGTGACTTGAAGTTGCAATCATCTGATTGCTTGTGAAATACATAGCTGGCTTTCACAGAGGGATCGTAATGACAAGCATGGGGGGGTTTTCAGCAGACCCTCGGCTGTCATGACAACCCATCGGCGCCCCACAATTACGTGACGGGTGCACCGTGCATGGAATGACAGGCATCCCTGTCGGCACATGTAAAATGCCGCTGTCAGAGATTGAAGGAGAAGTGCTAGGGAGCAAAGAGAGCGCAAACAGGATTTTATCCGATTATAAGCAAAATGAAAGATATGAGTGCACGCTCACCTGGTGCTGTTGTACATTGCAACAATTCAATAGCATGAGAACAGCTGTTGCAGGATATGGGTCGTCAGACCAGAGGGAAATACTGTATGGATGAAATGTTTTTCCCGCGCTGATAACCTACTTGTAAGGAGAAGCTTGTTGGCGATGAATTCATAAAAGAATTGTTTATTGATATGTTACAAAGTCAGCGCGTTTTCAAGTCACCCAAAACTTCTTCCTCAGAACATAACCTTATAGTATAAGTATAGTATAGTATAAGGTTATGTCCTGAGGAAGAAGTTTTGGATGACTTCGAAACGCGTTGACTCTGAACAGATCGGCTGTCATGTGCCTGAAGACATGCAGGCCCAGCGTATATATATGTCGTGAAGCGGTTAAAGAAGATTAATTAAAATGTTTAAGGTGATTGCCATGCAGCAAGGTCCACTTTTGGCTCAACTTCAATCCTCTGACAAATGTTACATATTTTACTGGCACCTTTTGCTATAATAAGGAATTGATAGTGGTATTCCATGATGATTAAACTACCCTACCCAGATGCAGTATAAGTCGCAAATAGTGTTGAGCATTCCGATACTGTAATATCGGGTATCGGCCAATATTCGCGGTATCGGAATTCCGATACTTAATTCCGATACTTTTACAATATCGAATACCGGAATCGGAAGTTCCCATAATGCCTGCGCTCTGCAGTGTCTGTGAAGGATGACAAGTTGGATGGCAGCGCGATCCAGCCTGTCATCAGAATGCCATCCCAGCGGGGGAGAATTCTCCTGATTGTTTAAAAGCCGGCGCGCGGTAAAAAGCCGCCGGCTTTTAAACAATCACACAGCCCCATACTGCTTCCCCGCAGCCTCCCACCCCGATCCTCCGCTCCCCTCGCCACCTCCAATCCCAATCGTAAATTAGGACCGGGCGGGGAGCGCAGCACCAAGGAGCGAAGGACCCGGGCGGGGAATCCGGCAGTGAAAAGACTTCACCGCCGGCTTTCCCGTTCTGTGCTGCGCTTTCCCGCCGGTTATTTCAAATGAACAGCTGAGGTATCAGGTGATGCCGATCAGCTGTTCATTTGAAGTAGCCGCGGTGCCCTCAGAGGGTTCATGTGAGTTCATGCTTGACTGCATGAACTCACATGAACTTTCCCACGTCCGCACAGGTCAGCCTCACCTCCCAGACCATCAGACCGGTCATGATTAGTGTGTGTGCGGGTGTGTGTGCGGGGTGTGTGTACGGGGTGTGTGTGCGGGGTGTCTGTGCGATGTTTGTGTGGGTGTGCGCGGTGTCTGTGCGTGCAGGCAGACATAGGCCAATGTGACACTACTACTCCCATCGGCCTATGTCTGTCCCCCGTCCACTCGTGCCAGCAGGATCAGCTCGATGGGAGCAGTAGTTCCCATCAGCCTGATCCTGCTATTTAAATTGCCCTACTGTGCCCCAATAAATTTTAAATACATGTCATTGGTGGCCAGTGGTTACCTACAATAAATTAGTTCATACATTACCTGTTCCCGCCGATCGCCACCTAAAATAAAGTAAAAAATAAAAAACTACACCTATACTCACCTAGACACCTAATTCCCCGAAGCCATCGATCTCCTGTAATAAAATATAAAATAATAAACCACAACCTTATCCTTACCCCTCTGTAGTAGTCCACGAGTGTCCCACGATGATCTCCAGTTCAGAGCAGCCACATAGAATGTGACCGCTCTGAACCGCTGCCGCCGCTAGAATGACGGGGCCGTAAGGGTTCACCGGAGTTCAGGCAGCGCTGCTCCGGTTAGCTCCTTTACAGCCCTGCTGTATCGTGAGAAATTCCCACGGTACAGCAGTGCCGTAAAGGAGGTCTCCGGAGCTGCGCTGACTGAATGCACTCCGGTGACCTCAGTCAGTGGCTCCCGCTGCCGGGAGCGGACGTGTTCCCGGCAGTGTGAGCTTACAGCAGCCATGCACAGCTGTCACCATCTCCAGATGTGACAGCTGTGCATGGGAGATCAGCGCAGGAACGTGGACAGGAAACTATTATTTTTAGTAAACTAAGAATTAAATAAAATGGTGTGTTTTATTTCAAATAAATTATTTTTTTCTGGGTGTAGTGTGTTTTTTCTTTTTAACACTTTGTAGGTTAGTAATGGGGGTGTCTTATAGACGCCCATCATTACTAACCTGGGCTTCATGGCAGCTGGCGCTGACATGAACCCCACCACTATTACCCCCTGCCACCGCACCAGGGCAGCGTGGAAGAGCGAGGCTAAGTGCCAGAATTGGCGCATCCTATGGATGCGCCATTTCTGGGGCGGCTGACGGCTGGTGTTTCTAGCCTGGGAGGGGGCCATTATTCATGGCACCCTTCCTGGGCTATTAATATCAGCCCCCAGCTGTCTGCCTAGCCTTTGCTAGCTATTAAAATAGGGGGGACCCCACGTCATTTTTTTGGGGGGGGTCCCCAATTTTAATAGCTAGTAAAGGCTAGGTATTCAGCTGGGGGCTGATATTAGTAGCCTGGGAAGCTCCGTGGGTTTTACCCCCTTCCCAGGCTTCAAACATCTGCCCCAGCCGTCTGCTTAACCTCCGTTAGAGACTAAAATTATGGGGGATCCCACGCCATTTTTTTTTAAAATAAATCCTTTATTTTAACACTAAATGACATTTGAGGAGTTAATAAAGATGTAGTCCCTAAATTATTATTTATTTTTTAATTAATTTTTCCCAAAACTTTTGACAAGGGCTTCGCCATATTTTTGCATGCCAGCCAGGTACACCATCCAGCTTCTATGAACGCGCCATTTTCCGGGGCGGCTGCGGACTGCAATTTTCAGCGGGGGGGGGGGGGCAGAAAGCTTGGGCCTCCCTGCGCTGCAGATTCCATCCCCCAGCTGCCTAGTTGTACCTGGCTGGACACAAAAATAGGGAGAAGCTCCACGTTTTTTTTTTTTTTAATTATTTCATGAAATTCATGGAATAATTAAGAAAAAAAGGGCTTCCCTATATTGTTGTGTCCAACCAGGTACAAATAGGCAGCTGGTGGTTGGGGGCAGCCCGTTCCTGCATGCTGTACCTGGCTGGACACAAATATAGTGCAAAGCCCCACGTCAATTTTTTTTAAATTATTTCAGGAAATTCATGAAATAATTAAAAAAAACTGATGTGGGGCTTCGCCCTATATTTGTGTCCAGTCAGGTACAGCAGGCAGGAACGGGCTGCCCCCAACCACCAGCTGCCTATTTGTACCTAGCCGGACACAACAATATAGGGAAGCCCTTTTTTTCTTAATTATTCCATGAATTTCATGAAATAATTAAAAAAAAAAATACGTGGGGCTTCGCCCTATTTTTGTGTCCAGCCAGGTACAACAAGGCAGCTGGGGGCTGGAATCCGCAGCGCAGGGAGGCCCAAGCTTTCTGAGCCCCACCCGCTGCAAATTGCAGTCTGCATCCGCCCCGGAAAATGGCGCGTTCATAGAAGCGCCATCTTCTGGCGCTGTACCCAACTCATCCAGGGCCCTGGTGCGGTGGCTCACTTGGTAATAAAGGGGTTAAGGCCAGCTTGGCATTATCAGCTGGCCCTAAGCCCGAAATTCATGGGGTCACGCCAATATTAGACATGACCGCCATGAATTTCTAGTAAAGTATTTAAAAAAAACACAAACACCCAGAAAAAAGTCCTTTAATTGAAATAAAGACACAATTCTTTATTGTTCTAAATTAAACCATACTTACAGTCACGCCCATTCCAGCTGAAGCCAACGATCTCCTTCAATAAAAGAAAAATAATAAAGCAACCTCATCCTTACCTTTCCATGGTTCCCACGACAGCTTCAGCTCTGCTACATCGAGATGACAGGCTGGACCGCAGCAGAATGCTGCCATCCAGCCTGTCATCCCGCAGACACTGAGAAGCGCAGGCATGCTTGCGCTCCTCAGTGTCTGGCTGTGACGGCATCCAGATGAGCCGAGGTCATGTCCAATGAACTCAGCTCACCTCATGCACGTCACTGACAGCGTGGGAAAATTCTCCTGCACTCAGCGCTTCAGCGTGAGAATTTTCCCACGCTGTCAGTGACGTGCATGAGGTGCGCCGAGTTCATTGGACATGACCTCGGCTCATCTGGATGCCCTCACAGCCAGACACTGAGGAGCGCAAGCATGCCTCCGCTTCTCAGTGTCTGCGGGATGATAGGCTGGATGGCAGCGTTCTGCTGCGGTCCAGCCTGTCATCTCGATGTAGCAGAGCTGAAGCTGTCGTGGGAGCCATGGAAAGGTAAGGATGATGTTGCTTTATTATTTTACTTTTATTGCAGGAGATCGTTGGCTTCAGCTGGAATGGGCGTGACTGTAAGTATGGTTTAATTTAGAACAATAAAGAATTGTGTGTTTATTTCAATTAAAGGACTTTTTTCTGGGTGTTTGTGTTTTTTTTAAATACTTTACTAGAAATTCATGGTGGTCATGTCTAATATTGGCGTGACCCCATGAATTTCGGGCTTAGGGCCAGCTGATAATGCCAAGCTGGCCTTAACCCCTTTATTACCCAGTGAGCCACCGCACCAGGGCCCTGGATGAGTTGGGTACAGCGCCAGAAGATGGCGCTTCTATGAACGCGTCATTTTCCGGGGCGGCTGCGGACTGCAATTTGCAGCGGGTGGGGCCCAGAAAGCTTGGGCCTCCCTGCGCTGCAGATTCCAGCCCCCAGCTGCCTAGTTGTACCTGGCTGGACACAAAAATAGGGCGAATCTCCACGTATTTTTTTTTTAAATTCATGAAATTCATGGAATAATTAAGAAAAAAAGGGCTTCCCTATAATGTTGTGTCCGGCTAGGTACAAATAGGCAGCTGGTGGTTGGGGGCAGCCCGTTCCTGCCTGCTGTACCTGACTGGACACAAATATAGGGCGAAGCCCCACATCAGTTTTTTTTAATTATTTCATGAATTTCCTGAAATTATTTAAAAAAAATTGACGTGGGGCTTCGCACTATATTTGTGTACAGCCAGGTACAGCAGGCAGGAACGGGCTGCCCCCAACCACCAGCTGCCTATTTGTACCTGGTTGGACACAACAAAATAGGGAAGCCCTTTTTTTCTTAATTATTTCATGAATTTCATGAAATAATTTAAAAAAAAAAATACGTGAAGCTTCTCCCTATTTTTGTGTCCAGCCAGGTACAACTAGGCAGCTGGGGGATGGAATCTGCAGCGCAGGGAGGCCCAAGCTTTCTGCCCCCCCCCCCCCGCTGAATATTGCAGTCCGCAGCCACCCCGGAAAATGACGCGTTCATAGAAGCTGGATGCTGTACCTGGCTGGCATACAAAAATATGGCGAAGCCCACGTCAAAAGTTTTGGGAAAAATTAATTAAAAAATAAATAATAATTTAGGGACTGCATCTTTATTAACTCCTCAAATGTCATTTAGTGTTAAAATAAAGGATTTATTTAAAAAAAAATTGATGTGGGGCTTCGCCCTATATTTGTGTCCAGCCAGGTACAGCAGGCAGGAACAGACTGCCCCCAACCACCAGCTGCCTATTTGTACCTGGCCGGACACAACAATATAGGGAAGCCCTTTTTTAAAAAAATTATTTCATGAAATAATTAAAAAAAAATTGACGTGGGGCTTCGCACTATATTTGTGTCCAGCCAGGTACAGCAGGCAGGAATGGGCTGCCCCCAACCACCAGCTGCCTATTTCTACCTGGTTGGACACAGCAATATAGGGAAGCCCTTTTTTTCTTAATTATTCCATGAATTTCATGAAATAATTAAAAAAAAAAATGCGTGGGGCTTCGCCCTATTTTTGTGCCCAGCCAGGTACAACTAGGCAGCTGGGGGCTGGAATCCGCAGCGCAGGGAGACCCAAGCTTTCTGGGCCACCCCCGCTGCAAATTGCAGTCCGCAGCCGCCCCAGAAAATGGCGCGTTCATAGAAGCGCCATCTTCTGGCGCTGTACCCAACTCATCCAGGGCCCTGGTGCGGTGGCTCACTGGGTAATAAAGGGGTTAAGGCCAGCTTGGCATTATCAGCTGGCCCTAAGCCCGAAATTCATGGGGTCACGCCAATATTAGACATGACCACCATGAATTTCTAGTAAAGTATTTAAAAAAACACAACACCCAGAATAAAGTCCTTTAATTGAAATAAACACACAATTCTTTATTGGAAAGGTAAGGATGATGTTGCTTTATTATTTTTCTTTTATTGCAGGAGATCGTTGGCTTCAGCTGGAATGGGCGTGATGGTAAGTATGGTTTAATTTAGAACAATAAAGAATTGTGTGTTTATTTCAATTAAAGGACTTTATTCTGGGTGTTTGTGTTTTTCTTTAACTTTGACTATGGGGTTAGTAATGGGGGTGTCTTATAGACGCCTCTCCATTACTAACCTGGGCTTGATGTCAGCTGGCATTATAAGCTGACATCAACCCCAGCCCTATTACCCCACTGCCACCGCTACAGGGCAGTGGGAAGAGCGAGGCTAAGTGCCAGAATTGGCGCATCCTATGGATGCGCCATTTCTGGGGCGGCTGACGGCTGGTGTTTCTAGCCTGGGAGGGGGCCAATATTCATGGCACCCTTCCTGGGCTATTAAAATCAGCCCCCAGCTGTCTGCCTAGCCTTTGCTAGCTATTAAATTAGGGGGGACCACACGTTATTTTTTTTGGGGGGTTCCCCCATTTTAATAGCTAGTAAAGGCTAGGTATTCAGCTGGGGGCTGATATTAGTTGCCTGGGAAGCTCCGTGGGTATTACCCCCTTCCCAGGCTTCAAACATTTGCCCCAGCTGTCTGCTTAACCTCCGCTAGAGCCTAAAATTAAGGGGAACCCCACGCCAATTTTTTTTTAAATAAATCCTTTATTTTAACACTAAATGACAAGTACAGTAATCAACACTGTCACTGTACTTCATATATATGTGACTGACATGTTTCTATCTATCTAATCTATGTGTGATTCTCTATTCTTTCTATTCTAAATTGTCGGGTACAGATGCTGAATTGCCGGCCGGCTTTCTTAAAGAGACAGTGCACGAAAACACTAATATTTTTTTAAATAAATCCTTTACACTAAATGACAAGTACAGTAAGCAACACTGTCACTGTACTTATTATATATGTGACTGACATGTTTCTATCTATCTAATCTATGTGTGATGCTCTATTCTGTCTGTTATAAATTGTCGGGTACCGCTGCTGAATTGCCGGCCGGCTTTTTTAAAGAGACGGTGCACGAAAACACTAATATTTTTTAAAATAAATCCTTTACACTAAATGACAAGTACAGTAAGCAACACTGTCACTGTACTTCATATATATGTGACTGACATGGTTCTATCTACCTAATCTATGTGTGAAGCTCTATTCTTTCTGTTGTAAATTGTCGGGTACTAAATGACAAGTACAGTAAGCAACACTGTCACTGTACTTCATATATATGTGACTGACATGGTTCTATCTACCTAATCTATGTGTGAAGCTCTATTCTTTCTGTTGTAAATTGTCGGGTACCGTTGAATGCCGCTGATGAATTGCCGGCTTTTCATGTCATTCTACATTATTCTTAGTTGTTTTACTTCATGTAGAATTAACCTACAAGGAAAGAAAGGGTTTATTTTCATTCCGATATTTGTGTCCCATTGACTTGCATTGGTTTCCGGTATCGGAATTGGCGATATCCGATACTTTTTGGGTATCGGCCCGATCCAATCCGATACGATATTTCCTGATATCGGAAGGTATCGCTCAACACTAGTCACAAACCATAACATTTTTATAGCATGTTTTATGTTTGGTACTAGGTTCTTTAGTTAGAATGTTGTTTTTCATTTTCACCGATGACTTCTAGTATTGTTACCAAATCCACGATCTTGATTTTTTTTTTTGTCCAGATCCCATTGTTCCAGATATCTTTTTACCTGGCTGTCTGAAGCCGGCCATACACATTAGATGGCTATCAGCTGAATAATATTTCGGCTGATCATTCGACCAACAGGCATTTCGGCCATCTCTCCCATGCAGAGGCCGAGCACTCCTATGTTCTCTATGAGTAAACCACCTAAAGATATCTCTGCTGGCAGCTTATCTACAAGAGAACAAAGCAATTGGCAGTCAGAAATAGGACATGCAAAATCAATATCTCCCTGATGTTCAGTTGGCTGACGCACCTTAGAGTCTGGGCTGAACTGGTCAATATTGGCAAGTTCAGCCAACATTAGTCTAATGCAGGGGTGCCAAACTGAAATACAGAGGGCCAAAATTAAAAACTTGGACAAAGTCGCCAGCTAACCTTGATATTTATATAAAAAAATGCCTACAATTGAGGACGTTTTTCCTTATCTCAAATATAATGATGGACCTTTTCATATGGAAACAAACTTACGTTTTGCTTAACCCCTTCAACCCTGAGCCTATTTTCACCTTCATGACCGGGTCAAATTTAATAATTCTTACCAGTGTCACTTTATGAGGTAATACTGTAACTCTGGAACGTTTTAACGAATCCCAGTAATTCTGAGATTGTTTTTGTGACATATTGCACTTGATGATAAATGTAAAATTTCTTTCGATATAACTTGTGTTTATTTGTGAAAAAAAACTAAATTTGCTGAAAATTTAGCAATTTTCAAACTTTCACGCCCTTAAATCAGAGTTATGTCACACAAAATAGTTAATAAATAACATTTCCCACATATTTACTTTATATCAGCACAATTTTGGATTTTTTTTTTTTTGTTAGGAAGTCATAAGGGTTAAAAGTTGACCAGTGATTTCTCATTTTTCCAATAGGTGGCGCTATAGAGTACAAGTCCTCTTTTTCTCTGAAGAGGCAATTTGCATATCATTTTTCCAACAAATTTACAAAACCATATTTTTAGAGACCACAAAACATTTGAAGTGACTTTGAGGGGCCTATGTGACAGAAATACCCAAAGGTGTATACCTCAAGGTGCTCAAAACCACACTCAAAAAGTTTATTAGCCCTTCAGGTCCTTCACATGAGTTAATGGAATGTGGAAGGAAAAAATTATCATTTGACTTTTATTCACTAAAATGTTACTTTACACCCAAATTTTTAAATTTTCACAAGGGTATCAGGAGAAAATAGAAAATTTGTTGTGTAATTTCTCCTGAGCACGCCGATACCCCATATCTGAGGGCAAACCACTGTTTGCGGGCACGGCAGTGCTCAGAAGGGAAGAAGCACCATTTCACTTTTGAATGTAAAATTTGCTGGAATAATTAGTGGACGCCATGTCGTGTTTGGAGAGTCCCTGATATGCCTAAATAGTGGAAACCCCCCACAAGTGACACCATTTTGGAAACTAGATCCCTCATGGAACTTAGCTAGATGTGTGGTGAGCACCTTAAACCCCCAGGTGCTTCACAGAAGTTTATAACGTAGAGCCGAGAAAATAATAAAAAAAAAATCACATTTTTTCCCACAAAAAAGTTATTTTAGCCATAAATTTTTATTTTCAAAAGGAGTAACAGGAGAAAATGGACCCCAAAATTTGTTGTGCAATTTCTCCTGAGCATGCTGATACCCCATATGTTGGGGAAAACTATTGTCTTTGATATTTATTTTGTCTTGAAACTATAATGTATATATTGCATATGTATGAGAGTGTATTATTGTTCTAAATGTTTAATACAATAGGATCTATATCATAATATAGGGGACTCAATAGTGACTACCTTGTGGGGTGATATACTGTGGACATTGGTGACATTTTGATTTGTTATCTGATCCACTTCTATTTTTTTTTCTCACTTTTTTTGCATGCTTTTCTCAGTTTGCGTTTTTAGCTCACTACACTTCTATATAGGCATCCAGATTTGTTGCAAGTTTATTATTGCCTTGTCAACCTCTTTTTAACATCTTAAGAAATCTACCTTATATTGCTACATATGAACTGATCTTTGTTCTATCTGATTCATTGCACTGTCACTTTATTTAATACTTTGCACATTGTTACTTTAATGGCGACAATTTTTTGCCTTAAAATCAAGTTGTATGGTCGCATATTTTATTGTAAGTACTCTACCTCATTACATGTCACAGCATCACTTTGTTTACCACTCATGCACTGGTGCTTCTCAGAGACATTCTCTGTTCATGACTTTATGGCAGCACCCGTAGTCCACTTAAAAACGGCATCTGATTTCGCGCAAGTGCACCGCTACCTTGTGCCTTTTACGTTCCTTGTGTCTGTCTATTAGATGCTGTGCGCATGTCTAATGACATCAGAGGGTTGAAGTTCACCCGACATACGCTCGGCATGATGACGACTAAACTTCCTGCATGTTTCCATGTCTCCTCCTTCTATTTAACCTTGATGCTATACATGGCATGTGTACATATATGTGGTTCTTAATGTTATTTGGATAATTAATTATGTTTTTATTCTTCATCCTTTGGTGGCTTTAGAGTTACTCCAATTCTTTGGTGCTTCTTGGCATATTCAGGAGTACTCCACTGTCCTAATTAATCGTTTGATATAGGGAGAACACTAGAAATTGTTCAAGATATGTTCTCAGCCTGGTTATACACTATGCACATCTGGCCTCTGTTCAGCGGTGTCCTTCTTTTCAGAAGTGCACAAAACTATGCCTGACAGCGCTTTTATGCATGACAAAAAAGACGGACACTGCCAGATCACAGGTCAGACAACGTCCACGGTGCCTCCATCTGCCTCATTGCAGGGAATCTTCCGCTGGAAGTTCCGTCTGAATCACGTATTTCAGAGATTTACACGGAAACTCCAGTGTAAGCACTCAGCGTAGAGCACAGGATAAATGTGAGCTGAGCCTTACTGCAATCTTTGGGAGGCAGAATGGAAAAATCAACAGCAGGTGAAGAATTGGTTTTATTTATTTTTTACGCAGTTCGTCATGCGGTTTAAGTGATTAGACTACTTTATTCTTCGGGGCGGTGCAATTACTGCAATACCAGATTTATAGCTGTTTTTTATGATTGGCAGCTGTCACACACAAAAAGACTCTTTTAATTGCAAAAACTAGCTTTTCTATCGCCATATTCTGAGAGCTATAATTTTTCCATACTGCGGCCGGCAGAGTCATATGAGGGCTTGTTTTTTGCGAACCGAGTTGACATTTTTATTGGTACCATTTTCGGGCATATGACTTTTTTTATCGCTTTCTATTCCGATTTTTGGGAGGCAAAATTAACAAAAATCAGCAATTCAGGAATTGTTTTTTTTTTTTTTTTTAAATGTCGTTCTGCATGTGGTAAAATTGATAAGGCAGCTTTATTCTTCGAGTCGGTGCGATTAAAGCGTTACCAATTTTTTATATTTTTTTTATGTTTTGGCGCTTTTACACAATAAAACCTATTTTATAAAAACAAATAAAATTTTTTTGCATCGCTTTATTCTGAGAGATATAACTTATTTATTTTTCCACTGATGAAGCTGAATGGCCGCTTGTTTTTTGCGGGACAACATGACGTTTTCAGAGATACCATATTTATTTACATTCGTCTTTTTGATCACGTTTTATTACACTTTTTGTTCTGCATTATCATCATAAAGCATCGTTTTTTTGTTTTTTTTTCACGGTATTCACTGAAGGGGTTAACTAGTGGGATAGTTTTATAGGTCAGGTTGTTCTGGAGGCGGCGATTCCAAATATGTGTAATTTTTTTTCATAAAAATATTTATTTATGGGTACAATATATATATTTTTTCATTATTATTTTGTGATATTTTTTTTTTAATAGATTTTTATCATTTTTTCCACTTTTTTTTACTTTGTCCCACTATGAGACTTTCACTTTTGCAGCTTGATCACTTATAAAACATAGGGATGCAGGGGCATTCCTATGCCTTATAAGCTGTCAGTGCAGCACTGACACACAAACTTGCTTTTTTTCCACTTTTTTTTACTTTGTCCCACCATGGGACTTTCACTTTTTGCAGCTTGATCGCTTATAAAGCATAGGGATGCAGGGGCATTCCTATGCCTTATAAGTAGTGTTGAGCGATACCTTCCGATATCAGGAAATATCAGATCGGATTGGATCAGGCCGATACCCAAAAAGTATCGGATATTGCCGATTCCGATACCGGAAACCAATGCAAGTCAATGGGACACAAATATCGGAATGTAAATAAACCATTTCTCTCCTTGTAGGTTAATTCTACATGAAGGAAAACAACTAACAATAATGTAGAATATATTGGGGGAGGTGGTTGCCCAAATCGATGGGAACAGTGCTCACAGTGAAACATGAAAAGCCGGCAATTCAGCAGCGGCATACACCGGTACCCGACAATTTATAACAGAAAGAATAGAGCTTCACACATAGATTAGATAGATAGAAACATGTCAGTCACATATATATGAAGTACAGTGACAGTGTTGCTTACTGTACTTGTCATTTAGTGTAAAGGATTTATTTAAAAAAATATTAGTGTTTTCATGCACTGTCTCTTTAAAAAAGCCGGCCGGCAATTCAGCAGCGGTACCCGACAATTTAGAATAGAAAGAATAGAGAATCACACAAAGATTAGATAGATAGAAACATGTCAGTCACATATATATGAAGTACAGTGACAGTGTTGCTTACTGTACTTGTCATTTAGTGTAAAGGATTTATTTAAAAAAATATTAGTGTTTTCATGCACCGTCTCTTTAAAAAAGCCGGCCGGCAATTCAGCATCTGTACCCGACAATTTAGAATAGAAAGAATAGAGAATCACACATAGATTAGATAGATAGAAACATGTCAGTCACATATATAAGAAGTACAGTGATAGTGTTGATTACTGTACTTGTCATTTAGTGTTAAAATAAAGGATTTATTAAAAAAAAAATTGGCGTGGGGTTCCCCCTAATTTTAGTCTCTAGCGGAGGTTAAGCAGACGGCTGGGGCAGATGTTTGAAGCCTGGGAAGGGGGTAATACCCACGGAGTTTCCCAGGCTACTAATATCAGCCCCCAGCTGAATACCTAGCCATTACTAGCTATTAAAATGGGGGACCCACCCAAAAAAAATGACGTGGGGTCCCCCCTATTTTAATAGCTAGCAAAGGCTAGGCAGACAGCTGGGGGCTGATATTAATAGCCGAGGAAGGGTGCCATGAATATTGGCCCCCTCCCAGGCTAGAAACACCAGCCGTCAGCCGCCCCAGAAATGGCGCATCCATAGGATGCGCCAATTCTGGCACTTAGCCTCGCTCTTTCATGCTGCCCTGGTGCGGTGGCAGTGGGGTAATAGGGTTGGGGTTCATGTCAGTGCCAGCTGCCATGAAGCCCAGGTTAGTAATGATGGGCGTCTATAAGACACCCCCATTACTAATCTACAAAGTGTTAAAAAGAAAACAACACACTACACCCAGAAAAAAATAATTTATTTGAAATAAAACACACCATTTTATTTAATTCTTAGTTTACTAAAAAAAAAATAGTATCCTGTCCACGTTCCTGCGCTGATCTCCCATGCACCGGTCACATCTGGAGATGATGACAGCTGTGCATGGCTGCTGTAAGCTCACGCTGCCGGGAACACGTCCGCTCCCGGCAGCGGGAGCCCCTGACTGAGGTCACCGTGGTGCATTCAGGCAGCGCAGCTCCGGAGACCTCCTTTACGGCACTGCTGTACCGTGGGAATTTCTCACGATACAGCAGGGCCGTAAAGGAGCTAACCGGAGCAGCGCTGCCTAAACTCCGGCGAGCCCGCTTATGCAGTGACGGGGCTGCTTTACGGCCCCATCATTCTAGCGGCGGCAGCGGTTCAGAGCGGTCTCATTCTATGTGGCTGCTCTAAACTGGAGATCATGGTGGGACACTCGTGGACTACTACGGTGGGGTAAGGATAAGGTTGTGGTTTATTATTTTAGATTTTATTACAGGAGATCGATGGCTTCGGGGAATTAGGTGTCTTGGTGAGTATAGGTGTAGTTTTTTATTTTTTACTTTATTTTAGGTGGCGATCAGCGGGGACAGGTAATGTATAAACTAATTTATTGTAGGTAACCACTGGCCACCAATGAAATGTATTTAAAATTTATTGGGGACACAGTAGGGCAATTTAAATAGCAGGATCAGGCTGATGGGAACTACTGCTCCCATCGAGCTGATCCTGCTGGCACGATTGGACGGGGGACAGACATAGGCCGATGGGAGTAGTAGTGTCACATCGGCCTATGTCTGCCTGCACGCACACACCCCCCAGACATCGCACAGACACCGCGCACACCCGCACACACTCGCAGACATCGCACAGACACCCGCACACCCGCACACACTCGCAGACATCGCACAGACACCACACACACTTGCAGACATCGCACAGACACCGCACACACCCGCAGACAACGCACAGACACCGCGCACACACTAATCATGATGGGCTGATGGTCTGGGAGGTGTGGCTGACCTGTGCGGCCGTGGGAAAGTTCATGTGAGTTCATGCAATGCAGTGAAGCATGAACTCACATGAACCCTCTGAGGGCACCGCGGCTACTTCAAATGAACAGCTGATCAGCATCACCTGATACCTCAGCTGTTCATTTGAAATAACCGGCGGGAAAGCGCAGCACAGAACGGGGAAGCCAGCGGTGAAGTCTTTTCACCGCCGGCTTCCCCGCCCGGGTCCTTCGCTCCCCGCTCCTTGGTGCTGCGCTCCCCGCCCGGTCCTAACTTACGATCGGGAGGGGATCGAGGTGGCGAGGGGAGTGGAGGATCGGGGTCGGAGGCTGCGGGGAAGCAGTATGGGGCTGTGTGGTTGTTTAAAAGCCGGCGGCTTTTTACCGCCCGCCGGCTTTTAAACAATCAGGAGAAATCTCTCACGCTGGGATGGCATTCTGATGACAGGCTGGATTGCAGCTGAGCGCTGCCATCCAGCTTGTCATCCTTGAGAGACACTGCAGAGCGCAGGCATTATGGGAACTTCCGATTCTGGTATTCGATATTGTAAAAGTATCGGAATTAAGTATCGGAATTCCGATACCGCGAATATCGGCCGATACCCGATATTTCAGTATCGGAATGCTCAAGACTACTTATAAGCTGTCAGTGCTGCACTGACACACAAACTTGCTACATCATGTTCTGAGCATGATCTAACCACTTTGCTAGCTCTGGTGACCCGGACATCGGGTCACCATGGCAATGATTGGGCCCCTGCGATGATGTCGCGGTGGTGCCAATACAAGGGCAGAGTGGCTTCCTCCCTCTGCTTGGCGCACTAAATGCTGCGATCTATATCATTTGCAGCATTTAGAGGGTTAAATACTGGCACCACGGACAAATTGCAATCTGCTTGAGGTCATCAGTGACTCTGCAATCTGCTTGAAGTCTTCAGTGACTCTGCAGAGTAACAGTAGACCTCAGGCAGATAAAGTTACTGAAGACCTCGAGCAGATAGCAGAGTTACTGAAAACTATTTTCCATTAGGGGTGTACTCACTTTTCTTGCCAGTGGTTTAGACATTAATGGCTGTGTGTTGAGTTATTTAGAGGGCACACCAAATTTACACTGTTATACAAGCTGTACACTGACTACTTTACATTGTATCAAAGTGTCATATCTTCAGTGTTGTCGAAAGAAAAAATATAATAAAATATTTACAAAAATGTGAGGGGTGTACTCACTTTTGTGATATACTGTGCACTACTCACAAAAAGGTAGGGATATTTGGCTTTCGGGCAAAATTTCAGGATGATTCTAGAATTCAGTGTAGTGCCAGCGTCCCTGCACGCTTCTCCCATCCCCCAGCAGGGATGAAGCGCCCAGGGGATGGGGACGACTCGGCGCCCGGGCCTTGCTGTTAGTTTTGGAGGATGCCGCGGTGGCCGGCTCCCGGGGCTGTACCCTGGGGTCACTCTTAAAAGCAAGGAACTGGGGGAAAGGTGTATGGAATAGGGAAAGTTCGTGACGCCACCTGTGGTGTCTGGTGAGGATCACCAGCGCTGCTACAGTCCTCTGAGGCCGGTGGTCAGGCAGCTTAGTTGGTGCGGTCCCCACAGGTGGAGTGGGGCCTCAGGACAGTGTAGGAGAAGGGATGCAGAACAGAGGGGACCCAGCCGGGTCAGAAGAAGAAGAATAGGCACACACACAACAGTTCACTTCAGTACCTTTACTGGTGGTGTTTCAGGCACGATCCAGGGCACTGTAGGGTTAAGGGTGCATTTCAGGACTCTCCCCAGTGAGTGGGTGTGGGGCCTCCTGTTTCTTGCCTTTTCCTGATAAGTTTATGACCTGCCTGGAGCTAGGCCTAACTTGGTCTCTGTCTTGCACCGGCTGACCTGGTGGTAGGGCCTTCTGTCGGAGATCACACTCCCCGGTCTCTTGGGCCTCCGTGACTCCTGACCCTGGTATGACAGTCAGCTTTTGGTGTTCCTGGGACATGTAGTTTGCCAGGGGTTCCGGTAGTTTTTTGCTGGTCCTAGAGATCCTTGCAGTCACGGACCCGGTGTCCGGTATATGGTCTTGGGGTGAGCTGGCTAAGCTCCTCTGCCCCTTATGTAGCTCGCTTACTCCACTTGCCTTCGGCCATGCTCGTGTGGCGCTCAGGGGATGGGGACTACTCGACGCCCGGGCCTTAATGCCTGGTCTTGGGGGAAGCCGCGGTGGTCGGCTCCCGGGCCCATACCCTGGGGTCTCTCTTAAAAAAGGGGGAAAATTAAATGTCAAAGTTCGTGACGCCACCTGTGGTGTCTGGTGAGGATCACCAGCCCTCCGGCAGTCCACTGAGGCCGGTGTTACGGCAGCTTTGATGTTGTAGCTCCCCACAGGTGGAGCTAGGCCTCAGGGCAGCAATGTTTGATGAGGTGCACAATATGGCGGTGACTTAGCCGGGTCCAAGGAAGAACAGGGGACACACACACACGGTTTGCTTCTGTACCTTTTACTGGTGGAAATGCAGGTACCATCTGGAGCACTGTAGGGTGAGGGGTGCACTGCAGCACTGTCCCCAGTGAGCAGGTGTAGGGCCTCCTGTTTTTTCGCTGCTTAGTGTTAGTCTCTGGCCTGCCTGGAGCTAGGCCTAACTTAGTCTCTGTTCTGCACCGGCTGATCCTGTGGTAGGGCCTTCTGTTGGAGTACACACTCCCTGGTATATGGGGCCTCGGTATCTCCTGACCCTGGTATAACAGTCAGTGTTTGGTATTCCTGGGACATGTAGCTCGCCAGGGGCTCTGGTTGTCTTCTGCTGGGTGTAAAGAATCCCTGCAGACTCGGACCCGATGTCCGGTATATGGTTTCTGGGGTGAGCTGGTAAAGCTCCTCTGCCCCCAATGCTACTCACTCCTCTAGCCTTCGGCCTATTCGGGTCCTCACTAGGCTAAACACACTGGCAGTTAGGTGGCTGCCTCTTCTGCTGCTCTCTGAGCGTCAGCAACGCTCCTAGCTCACTTAACTCGAGCTGCTTGAGTCTGACTGAGCTCCACTGCAGACTGACCTGTTTCTCTGTGTCTCACTCTGCAGAAACTGGCTGTGGACTCCAGACTGTTCTGTCTCCATTCACTTTCTGAGGAGAACTAACTAACAGAGTCTTCTGCTCTGTTCTTAACTCTGGAGCAGACTGACTCTGCCTAGCTCCACCCTCCGTATTTATATCCCTATCCGGCTCCCTGTGGTGGTCTGAGGTAGGGTGGAGGTGTGTGTATGCTCTGAGGGCCTCTTGTGGAGAAATCCCGAAATGCACCCCTCCAGGATCTGTGACTCCATGCGCAGCAGGGCGTCACATTCCCCCCCTAGTTGAACTCAGCACTCCTGGGCTGAAGCACATTTTGTAAAAACAATAATAACAAGCTTCCCTTTATGGGAGGTTAGGACACTTGAACGTTGCATAACCAGAACATGGATAAATATACATATATAGTTCAATAAACAGTAGGCAATGAGCAACCAGAAAGTCCAAGTCTCTTCCGGAGAGGTTGCTCAAAGGGAGTGCAAATATGTACAAAGATACGTCTTTGGGCTGCACATAGTCCTCAGCCACAGAGTTCTTAGATACCCAAGCGGGTAATGGGAAGCAAATAAGTAAAGTGTCCGTTTCACTTGGATTGTCCATTAGAGGGGCAAAATATAAGTTAAAGGCCTGTAAAAGGCAATAAATACATAGCAATACATACACAGGATAATGCAATAATATACAGTATTATACAATACAATACCCCAGGGGTAACTATCTACATCTGCCGGGGTTTAACTATTTTACTTAGTGTACCAGACAGGGAGTTGACCTTTCGTGCTACGTGTAGATCTGCATAGTGCGGTGGTCTGTGTAGTGTCAGTGTTTCTCTCAGCTACCCTGTTTGTTCTACTAGCGATGGTATTGAAAAACTGCCTTAACCTCGCTACTGGGCTGGCAAGTTCACCATTGGCTGGGCCTTCTTGCTCTCCTTCTGCCGGGGATCCTTCTTCCGGGGATTCTTCCTGAGCAGGCTCTTCTGCGGCACTAGGCTCTTCTGCAGCACTTACAGGTTCAACTTGCTGTGGAGGGTCTTCTGGCTGTTGGAAGAATTGGAGTACTGGAATTATGACTGCTCCTCCGATTTGAGGCCAATCTGCCGGGAAGTCCCCTAAATCAGTATGTATTACTGCTTCATCAGGTTCCTCTGGGAAAATGAGAGGCACTTCTTCTTGGGGTTTTAGCAGATCTGGACACAACTTCAGGTGGTCCCTAGATACTGTTGCAGTTGTTCTTCCTCCATCTTTGCTGATCAGACACGTCTTCCTGTTGTCAAACCTTGAATTCAACACAGTGTAGGGTTCTCTCTCCCACTGGTCATCAAGCTTGTGGTTCCTCCGCTTCCTTTTCAATACCACTTCTCCTGGTGTGAAGGATTCTGCTGGTGCACTTCTGTTGTATTGTGCTTCTTGTTTATCCCTCACCCGAGTGAGACTGTCTTCCACACAGGCTTGTACTCTTCTGTACTGCTCCTGTCTGTTCGTGTCCCAGTCGTCAGTGGTCACATCAGCTTCAGGTTCTACAACACCAAGCTCCAGGTCCATGGCCAACTTCCCAGGTCTTGCCCGCATTAGATATGCCGGAGTGCAGTTGGTGGAACTTACTGGTATATGATTGTACTGGTCTACTAGGTCAGGTAGTAGGTCTGGCCACTGGTTTCTCTCCTCTAGTGGTATGGTCTTCAGCAGGTAGATGACAATGTTGTTCATCTTCTCCCAGAGACCGTTAGTTTGGGGGTGGTACGGTGTAGTCCTGATCTTTTTACACCCGTACAGATGGCAGAATTCTTTGAACAATTCAGCCTCAAAGGCAGGGCCTTGGTCAGTCAGTACCTGCTGAGGGTATCCATGGGGTCTGCAGAAGTACGCTTGGAACGTCTTCGCTGCTGTCTCTGCTGTCAAGTCTTTGACAGGGGCGACCACCAGGAACCTGGAGTAGTGATCCACCATGGTCAGGGCATAGGTATATCCTGACCGGCTTGGTGACAACTTGACCTGGTCCAGGGCCACGATCTCCAGGGGTCGAGTCATCCTGATGGGTTGCAGGGGCGCCTTCTGGCTGCTGCAGTCTTTTCTTCTGAGGCTACAGGGTCCACAGTCTCTGCACCACCTCTCAATGGAGCTGCGCATTCCCACCCAGTAGAATCGACACTTCAACAGGGTCTCTAGCTTTTTCCAGAAAAAGTGCCCCGCTTGATCGTGGTAGGCCTCCAACACCATTTGAATGTCTGTCTTGGGGACTACTATCTGCCTTACCATCTCGTGGGTCTTGGGATTGACGTATCTCCGGCACAGCTTCTCACGGTAGATAAACAGCCGGCTTCTCTCATTCCACAGCTGCTTTGCTTGGAGAGACGCATCCTTCTCCAGGGAGGAACCTTCTTGGGTTATCAGCTCCTTGATACAGCTGACAACCGGGTCACTCTCCTGGGTCTCCTTCCAGCTGTGGTGAGGCAAAGGGTTTAACGTCTTATGACACTGCCTCCTGGAGGCTCGTTGCTCGTGGATCATCCCATTCCGATGAAAGGCAGGTAGCTCAATCTCTTCCAGGTCATACACTTCTTCTTCTGTATCTGACTGGTGAGGCATCCTGGACAGGGCATCGGCGTTGGCGTTCTTGCGGTCTGCCCGGTACTTAATTGTGAACTGGTAGTTTGACAGCCGAGCCATCCATCGTTGTTCCATGGCATCCAGCTTGGCTGTTTCAAGATGAGTTAAGGGGTTATTGTCAGTGTAGGCAGTGAACTTGCTGGAGGCTAGGTAGTGCTTGAACCTTTCTGTGATGGCTCAGACCAAGGCCAGGAACTCTAACTTAAAGCTGCTATAGTTCTCTGGGTTCCTCTCGGTCGGGCGGAGCTTCCTGCTTGCATACGCAATGACTTTCTCCTGGCCATTCTGCTTCTGACTTAGAACAGCTCCCAATCCTTTATTACTGGCATCAGTATACAGCAGGAACGGTTGGCTGTAGTCAGGGTAGGCTAGGATCTCATCACCTGTCAGGATCTCCTTCATTTCTTGAAATGATTCAGCCTGTTCTTTACCCCAGTAGAACGGGGGATTTCTGCCTTTGGGGGACTGTCCTACCAGGAGGTCTTGCAGAGGCACTGCTCTCTTGGTGTAATGTTTTACAAACCTCTGGGAGTATCCTATCAGTCCCAGGAACTGACGCACCTCCTTGAGGTTCTTCGGCTCCGGCCATTTCTGGATGGCAGTGACCTTCTCCGGGTCTGGTGCTACTCCCTCTGGACTGACAATGTGTCCCAGGTACTGTACCTTTCTCTTGAGCAGGTGGCACTTGGAGGGCTTCAACTTCATCCCATACTGGGACAGTGACTCAAATACCTCCGCCAGGTGCTTCAAGTGGTCCTCATACGTCTTGGAGTACACAATTACGTCATCCAGGTATAGTAACACAGTCTTGAAGTTGCGGTGTCCCAGGCAGCACTCCATCAATCTCTGAAACGTTCCGGGGGCATTGCAGAGTCCAAACGGCATACTGTTGAACTCGCAGAGTCCCATCGGGGTAGTGAAGGCCTTCTTTTCCCGATCCTCCTCAGCCACAGCTACTTGCCAGTACCCCCTAGTGAGGTCAAGGGTGGAAAAGTAATTTGCAGACTTTAAGGCAGCCAGGGATTCCTCAATACGGGGTAAAGGGTATGCATCTTTATGTGTAATGCGATTTACTTGACGGTAATCTACACACATTCTCAAGCTCCCATCCTTCTTCCTGACTAGAACTAGGGGAGCTGCCCAGGGACTACAACTATCCCTTGCTACCCCTGCCTTCTTCATGTCATGCAACATCTCCTTGGCTTTCTGGTAGTGTGCTGGAGGTATAGGCCTGTACCGTTCCTTGATGGGGGGATGGTTTGCCTGTGGGGATGTAATGTTGTACCCCCTTAATCCTCCCAAAGTCAAGTGCGTGTTTGCTGAATACCTGCGCATATTCCTGACCCACCCAGTGTACTCCCTGTTTATAGTGGGCTGGAGTGGTGTCTGTCCCAACATGGATCTGCTGACACCAATCCTCCACCTGGGTTGCAGGGTCATCATCCTCCACTTGGTCTGGGGAGGTTAAGGACTCCGCCGTGTGAATAGAGTTATTATTTACAGTGTAAAGTTTGGCAACAGTGGCATAACGTGGTAATCTGACCTCGTCCTCCCCATAGTTGAGAAGACGGACGGGCACCCTCCCATTGCGTACATCTACTACCCCCCTGGCAGTTAAGAGTGCAGGTCTGTGCTCCGAGCTAAGGGGTTCTACTACCACCTGGTAGCTCGGTCCTTTAAGACCTATTGCTACTCTACACCAGATAAGCATTTCACTCATTGGAGAAATCACAATGGGTATGGGGTCTGTTACCCGCACATTACCAACCTCACCACCGGTCAGCTTCACTTGCTGCTGGTACATCAGGGCTCGGATCTCCTTCTGGATCGCTCTCTTCTGCCCTGGTCTGGCAACGTCAGCGAGCTGTTGGAGTAAAAACACAACCTCCTCCAAACAGTTACCAACAATGTTAGTGCCTAGTACCACATTCAGTCCATTTTCCTCATTGACAGTCTTCACTACAATGAGTCCCTGGTCCTTTAACTCCACTCTCCCCACTTTTACTGCTACATTCTTAACTCCAAGTAGGTCAAGAGGGAGGCCGTTAGAGGCATATACTGAAAAGTCTGGGTTTGGGGGTTGGAGACTGTCCATGGACCAGTATTTGCTATAGAGTATATCAGGTATGATTATTACCTGGGATCCGGTGTCCAGCAGGGCAGGTATCGCAATGCCGTCCAGTATGATGAATAGGAAAGGTCTTCCTCCCACGAACCTGCGGTGCCAGTCTGAGGCGCCTGCTGAGTCTGTTCCTGGGTGTTGGCCCTCGGACCCAGGGTTTGCTTGTTTAAAGGACACTGGTGCACTGTGTGACCTGCCTTCTGGCAGTGGTGGCAGATGAACTCTTGGTGAGGATGGCGCTGGTTGTTGGTCCTTCCTGGGGATGGCGTTGTCCTCCTCCAGGGCGGCGATGTCCTCCTCCAGGGTGGCGATGTCCTCCTTCTCCTCCGGTTCATCCAGGGGACATCCTCAGGGCAGTCGGCTAGCAGGATCTTTCCCTCCGCCTCCGGCTCCGTCCGTAGCTGCAGGGCACTCATCACAGTGGCCAGGTTTTGAGCGCAGACAGTCCAGCTCAGTAGGGGGCGCTGCCTGCACTTTGGCTTCAGCAGCCAGCGGGGAAAAGGTGGGTGCTGCTGGCGTTGGAGTGGCCACACCATGGTAACGTTGGATTGCAGTATCTGCCGTCTCCAGGGGTTGCAGTCCCTTTATAGCCATATCCTTAAGGGTGTCAAAGGTAGCATCTGGATGATCCAAGGACCACCAATGCACAGTCCTGCTCTCTGCTTGGGACCTCAGCCCCCGGACAAATTGTTATTTTAGCATTTTACTTTCATCAGTTATGCTGGTTGGACGAACCTGTTTTAGAGCTTGCAGGGCCCCTTGTAAACGGCAGGCATAGTCCCGAACGCTGTCCTCCGGTTTCTGAGAGCATTGGTAGAACCTCATCCCGAGGTCTGCCTCAGTGCCGTACTCAAAGGCAGTCTGTAACTTTTTGAAAATTGCGGACACTGATTCCTGGTCTGCGGCCGACCAAGTCTCTACTTCTCTCTCCGCAGCACCAGTCAATTGTCCCACAACAACTGCAGCTGTTTGTTTGCCCTTCATAGAATACATGTCCAGGATGCTGCATATTTTGCACTTGAATCCAGACAGGGTGTCTGGCTTGCTGCTGTACTGGGGGAGCCACTTTGCCCCAGGCATGTGTGGTAAAGTCAATGGTACGATAGGGGCTACAGGCCTTGGTGATGGACCGGCTTCTGCGACTTGCACGGCGGCGGCCGCGGGTGCATCATCGAGGCAGTCAGCCTGGGCCGAGACATCGGGTCGTTGCTGCAACATCTTGGTGCCCCCCTTGTGAACCGTGGCCTACCTTCCTTCTGTAGGCCGCAGCTCCGCAGGTGACGGTCTGCTGATAGGACCTTGCTTCGCTTACGTTCCACGTCAGAGCATTCGCTGGGGCTTCCTGCCAGGACCTGACGCTGCGTCAGTGCGTGGGGCATGTCCTCGACTTCGCACGCTTCCAGCGGTTACGCCCCTCTTCTTCCCGCGCGGCGACCGGAAAGATGGCGGCCAGTGGCGGGAAACTCCAGAGAATGGCGGGAAAAACTTCACCACTGTGAGTTTTACAGTTTCTTAAGGCGCACAGTACCCAGTGGCAACGGGCACACAATCCTGTTTGTGATGCCAGTTAGAGAGATGTGGCGCCCAGGGGATGGGGACTACTCGGCTCCCGGGCCCGTACCCTGGGGTTTCTCTTAAAAAAGGGGGAAAATGAAATGTCAAAGTTCGTGACGCCACCTGTGGTGTCTGGTGAGGATCACCAGCGCTGCGGCATTCCACTGAGGCCGGTGTTACAGCAGCTTTGATGGTGTAGCTCCCCACAGGTGGAGCTAGGCCTCAGGGCAGCGATGTTTGACGAGGTGCACGATATGGCGGTGACTCAGCCGGGTCCAAGGAAGAACAGGGGACACGCACACACGGTTTGCTTCTGTACCTTTTACTGGTGGAAATGCAGGTACCGTCCGGAGCACTGTAGGGTGAGGGGTGCTCTGCAGGACTCTCCCCAGTGAGCAGGTGTAGGGCCTCCTGTTTCTTCGCCGCTTAGTGTTAGTCTCTGGCCTGCCTGGAGCTAGGCTTAACTTAGTCTCTGTTCTGCACCGGCTGATCCTGTGGTAGGGCCTTCTGTTGGAGTACACACTCCTTGGTATATGGGGCCTCGGTAACTCCAGACCCTGGTATAACAGTCAGCGTTTGGTATTCCTGGGACATGTAGTTCGCCAGGGGTTCTGGTTGTCTTCTGCTGGGTGTAAAGAATCCCTGCAGACTCGGACCCGATGTCCGGTATATGGTTTCTGGGGTGAGCTGGTAAAGCTCCTCTGCCCCCAATGCTACTCACTCCTCTAGCCTTCGGCCTACTCGGGCCCTCACTAGGCTATACACACTGGCAGTTAGGTGGCTGCCTCTTCTGCTGCTCTCTGAGCGTCAGCAATGCTCCTAGCTCACGTAACTCGAGCTGCTTGAGTCTGACTGAGCTCCACTGCAGACTGGGGTTGTTATCAGTGAAGGCAGTGAATTTACTGGAGGCTAGGTAGTGCTTGAACCTCTCGGTGATGGCCCAGACTAGGTCCAGGAACTCCAACTTGAAGCTACTATTGTTCTCTGGGTTCCTCTCGGTCGGGCGGAGCTTCCTGCTTGCAAAGGCAATCACCTTCTCTTTGCCATTCTGCTTCTGACTCAGTACAGCTCCTAATCCTTCGTTGCTGGCATCAGTGTACAGCAGGAACGGTTGGCTCTAGTCAGGGTAGGCTAGGATCTCTTCGTCGGTCAGGATCCCCTTCATCACCTCAAAGGATTCAGCTTGCTCCTTACCCCACTGGAACAGGGGGTTTCTGCCTCTCCCAGACTGTCCGACCAGGAGATCTTGCAAAGGCGCCGCTTTCTTGGTATAGTCCTTCACAAACCTCCAGTAATACCCAACTAGTCCCAGGAACTGACGTACCTCCTTGAGGCTCTTAGGCTCTGGCCATTTCTGGATGCCAGTGACCTTCTCCGGGTCTGGTGCTACTCCCTTTGGACTAATGATGTGCCCCAGGTACTGTACCTTTTGCTTGAGCAGGAGGCACTTTGAGGGCTTCAGCTTCATTCCATACCGGGACAGCGACTCAAATACCTCCGCCAGGTGCTTCAAGTGGTCCACATACGTTTTGGAGTACACTATCACGTCGTCCAGGTATAGTAGTACAGTCTCGAAGTTGCAGTGTCCCAGGCAGCACTCCATCAATCTCTGGAACGTTCCGAGGGCGTTGCAGAGTCCAAACGGCATACTATTGAACTCGCAGAGTCCCATCGGGGTGGTGAAGGCCGTCTTTTCCGATCCTCCTCAGCAACGGCTACTTGCCAGTACCCACTAGTGAGGTCAAGGGTGGAGAAGTAATTTGCAGACTTTAAGGCAGCCAGGGATTCCTCTATACATGGTAAAGGGTATGCATCTTTATGTGTAATGCAATTTACTTGTCTGTAATCTACGCACATTCTCATGCTTCCGTCCTTTTGCCTGACTAGAACTAGGGGAGCTGCCCAGGGACTACAACTATCCCTTACTACCCCTGACTACTTCATGTTGTGCAACATCTCCCTCGCCTTCTGGTAGTGTGCTGGTGGTATAGGCCTGTAACGTTCTTTGAAGGGTGGATGGTCACCCGTGGGGATATGGTGTTGAACCCCCTTAATCCTCCCAAAGTCAAGTGGGTGCTTACTGAATACCTGCTCATATTCCTGAACCACCCAGTGTACACCCTGCTTCTGATGGGCAGGAGTGGTGTCTGTCCCAACATGGAGCTGTTGACACCAATCCTCCACCTGGGTTCCCGGGTCATTATCCTACACTTCGTCTGGTGAGGTTAAGGACTCCGCCGTGTGTATGGAGTTGTTATCTACTGTGTACAGTTTGGCAACAGTGGCGTAGTGTGGTAATCTAACCTCGTCCTCCCCATAGTTTAGGAGGCGTACGGGCACCCTCCCATTGAGTACATCCACTACCCCTCTGGCAGTGAAGAGTGTAGGCCTATGTTCCGAGCTAAGGGGCTCTACTACCGCCTGGTAGCTCCGTCCTTTGAGACCTATTGCTGCTCTACACCAAATCAGCATTTCACTCATCGGGGGAATCACAATGGGTACCGGGTCGGTCACCCGTACATTACCAATTTCACTGCCGGTTAGCTTTACCTGTTGCTGGTACATAAGTGCTCGGATCTCTTTCTGGAGCGCCTTTCTCTGCCCTGGTCTGGCAGTGTCAGCTATCTGTTGGAGCAAGAACAACACTTCTCCCAAACAGTTACTAACAATATTTGTGCTAAGTACCACATACAAGTCTGTATCATAAGGATTAGTCTCTACTACAATTAGTCCCTGGTCCTTCAGTTCCACTCTTCCCACCTTTACTGCCACATCCTTAACCCCCACTAGGTTAAGGGGGAGGCCGTTTGAGGCATACACGGAAAGATTTGGATCTGGTGGGTGAAGTTTGTCTATGGACCAGAAACTTTTGTAGATAACATCAGGCACGATGGTTACCTGAGATCCAGTGTCCAGCAGAGCAGGTGTCGCGAGGCCATCCAGCACGATGGACAGAAGAGGTCTTCCTCCCACGAACCTGCGGTACCAGTTTGGGCCTGAGGGGTCTACTCCTGGGTGTCGGCCCTCGGCCCCAGGGTTTGCTCGTTTAAAGGACAGCTCCGGACGGCGTGACCTGTCTTGTGGCAGTAGTGCCAGACAGGGTCTTTCGGCGGGCGGCGTTGGTCGCTGGTCCTCCCATGGGGTGGCGTTGTCCTCCTCCTCCTTCTCATCCAGGGGACATCCTTAGGGCTGTCGGCTAGCAGGATCCTTCCTTCTGCCCCGGGCTCCGTCCGCAGCTGCAGGGCACTCAGTACAGTGGTCAGGGTTTTGCTCAACTGACGCACTTCAGAGCGCAGGCTGTCCAGCTCACTAGAGGAAGTTGCTGGAACCTTGGCTTCAGCAGCCACCGGGGAAAAGGTGGACGCTGCAGGCACTGGGGTGGCCCTACCCTGGTAACATTGGATATCAGTTGTCTCCAGGGGCTGCAGTCCTTTTATAGCCATGTCCTTAAGGGTGTTAAAGGTGGCATCTGAATGATCCAGGGACCACCAACGCACAGTTCTGCTCTCCTCTTGAGACCTCAGTCCCCGGATAGACTGTTCTTTCAGCATTTCATTTTCATTATCGATGCTGCTTGGACTAACCTGTTTCAGAGCTCGCAGGGCTCCTTGTAAATGCCAGGGATAGTCCCGAACACTGTCCTCCGGTTGCTGAGAGCAGTTGTAGAACCTCATCCAGAGGTCTGTCTCAGTACGATTCTCAAAGACAGTCTGTAACTTTTTAAAGATTGCGGACACTGACTACTGGTCTGCGGCCGACCAGGTTTCTACTTCTCGCTCCGCAGCACCAGTCAATTGTCCCTATACAACAGCGGCTCTTCGCTTGCCTGTCATAGAGTACATGTCCAGTATACTGCATATTTTCCTTTTGAATCCAGACAGGGTATCTGGTTCGCTACTGTACTGGGGGAGCCACTTCGCTCCAGGGATGTATGGTAGGGCAATCGGTATGACAGAGGTTACAAGCCCTGTTGGTGGAGCGGCTGCTCCGGCCTGCTCGGTGCCGAGCGCGGGTTGATTATCAGAGCGGTTAACCGGTACTCCGGCGTTGTGTTGTTCTTCGGACATTCTGGCGCACCTCTAGCGAACCGTGGCCTACCTTCTTTTCTTTTCTTCTGGTAGGCCACAGCTCCGCAGGTGACGGTCTTCTTCAGGACCTTGCGTCGCTTGCGTCCTACGTCAGAACTTTCACCGGCGTTCCTTCCAGGACCTGGCGCTTCCTGAATTGACGTCGAGGCGTGGGGCGTGTCCGGGGCTTCGCGCGATTCAGCAGGTATGCCTCTCAGTTTTCCGCGGTTATGCCCTTCTTCCCGCACGGCGGCACAACAATGGCGGCGATCTTCGCCACAGTTCTCATTAAAGGCGCACAGTACCCGGTGGCAATGGGCACAACACTCCGTCGTTGCAGCGGGCACGGAATCCTGTTCGTGACGCCAGGAAGAGATGACGCGCCCAGGGGATGGGGACGACTCGGAGCCCGGGCCTTGCTGTTAGTTTTGGGGGATGCCGCGGTGGCCGGCTCCCGGGGCCGTACCCTGGGGTCACTCTTAAAAGCAAGGAATTGGGGGAAAGGTGTATGAGACAGGGAAAGTTCGTGACGCCACCTGTGGTGTCTGGTGAGGATCACCAGCGCTGCTACAGTCCTCTGAGGCCGGTGGTCAGGAAGCTTAGTTGGTGCGGCTCCCCACAGGTGGAGCGGGGCTTCAGGGCAGCATAGGAGAAGGGATGCAGAACAGAGGGGACCCAGCCGGGTCAGAAGAAGAAGAATAGGCACACTCACAACAGTTCAATTCAGTACCTTTACTGGTGGTGTTTCAGGCACGATCCAGGGCACTGTAGGGTGAAGAGCGCATTTCAGGACTCTCCCCAGTGAGCGGGTGTGGGGCCTCCTGTTTCTTGCCTTTTCCTGATAAGTTTATGACCTGCCTGGAGCTAGGCCTAACTTGGTCTCTGTCTTGCACCGGCTGACCTGGTGGTAGGGCCTTCTGTTGGAGATCACACTCCTCGGTCTCTTGGGCCTCCGTGACTCCTGACCCTGGTATGACAGTCAGCTTTTGGTGTTCCTGGGACATGTAGTTCGCCAGGGGTTCCGGTAGTTTTCTGCTCGTCCTAGAGATCCCTGCAGACACGGACCCGGTGTCCAGAATATGGTCTTGGGGTGAGCTGGCTAAGCTCCTCTGCCCCCTATGTAGCTCACTTACTTCACTTGCCTTCGGTCATGCTCGGAGCCCTCCCTAGGCTTCACACGGGCAGTAGGCCTCGCTACTCTTCACCACTCTTACGGCGTCGGCACGCCTTAGGCTCACTAACCTGAGCTCCCTGAGTCTGGGCTGGACTGACTTTCTCTGGCTGCACCAGACTTTAGACTGCATACTCCAGGCTGTAGATTCCAGACTTAGACTGTAACTGAACTCCTTACAGACTTCAGACTTCAGACCAGACTGAACTGCCTAGCTCCGCCTTCCCTATTTATATCCCAATGGGGGACACTGAACCTGTACCTGTCTGGCCGTACTTGTCTTGTATTCCTGTATTCCAGCCGTGCTTGCCAACACCTGCTTACCTGTATATCACCAGTCAGTGACTCGTTTGCTTAAATTATTGTACTTGCTGTTTGCTATCTATACCCCTTTTCACATGTAAAGCACCATGGAATTTATGGCGCTATAATAATAAATAATATCAGCTGTGCCTGCGAGCACCTGCCTATCAGCCATGCCCGCCAGCACCAGCCTGTCTGTATATCAGCCGTACCTGCCAACACATGCCTTGCCAGTCTGTATACTATCCATACCTGCATTGCCAGTCTGTATTCCAGCCGTACCAGTCTGTATACCAGCCATGCCAGTCTGTATACCTGCTGTACCTGTCCACACCTGCCGTGTATTCCAGTCTTCCTGCCGTGTCTGCCTGTAATTGTCAAAAGTCCATCCAGTCTTGGCCATTCCATCTACCTGCCTCTTTGGGGGTCAGCTGCCATGCGTCCGAGTTCTGTCCTGGAGTAGCACCTAGGGTCCATCCTGGAGCCAAATCTAACCCCACCATCAGGGGTTCTAGCTAAGAGTCAGGTGTTCACCTAGCCGCGCCCCTCCAAGCTCTCTTTGGTCCACGGCATAGTGTATCCACTACCGCGGACGTCACATGCACTCTAACCTTTTCAGGTGGACTTAATGTGACCTTCTCTAAACTTTTGAATGCACATATCCAACTGTTCAATGTTTCAGTAACTTGCTGTTCTCTAACAAGGAGCTTAATTACAAAATTCACAACAGGTGTTTGATCCATGAATCGGCCAATAAATTTTGAGGTTCAGTTAGAATTGGTATTTAAACAGTCCACAACATCATGCTGTTCACATTTTGACATCATGAGACCAAGATGACACCTAACAATTGATCAACAGTACCTCACCATTGCAAGGCTTCAAGCAGGATGTTCTCAGACGGAAGTGGCCACTGTGCATAGAGTATCACAGAGTGTCAATAGCAGGTTGCAACAGAGATACAGACTTGAGTCACAGAAAGGCAGAGAAGTAGACATCCTTTGGCCACATTCCACACTGATGACCACGTCATTGTGAACAACGCCCTTCGGAACCGGATGATGAATGCCACGCAACTTCAGGCACATTTAAGAGAGATGAAAGGCACCCAAGTGTCATGTCAGACCATTTGAAATTGGTTACATCACCATTGTCTGCATGCTAGATGACCTACAAGGGTACCAGGCACAGGCGTCATTATCTTGCATGGGCCAAGGAGCATCTACGCTGGACCAGAGACCAGTGGGCCTCAGTGCTGTTCACTGATGAAAGTTGATTCCCTCTGAGCAGAAATGATGGCCACCAACGATGTTGGAGATATCAAGGAGAGCGCTATGCATCAGCTACTGTTGTCACCAGACAGGCTCGTAAGTCTGTACCCCAGAACCTCAATGACCTGAGGGTCGCACCTCAAGAAGAGTGGGATGCCATGCCTCCGTAGACAATAACTCCACTTGTGAACAGCATGAGATGTCGTTGTCAAGCTTTAATTGATCCTTAGGGCCACATGACAAGTTATTGAGACATTGACATTTTTTGTTGGGGTATATCCACCACCGTTGTTGGCTTTTGTTTCAATAAATTGTTTGAGATGAGGAACCACCATTGCATGCTTCTAATTAAATGCCCTACTTTCATGATCAATTATCACTGTAGGGGGAACTTTTTCCATTAATTTCGCCCGAAAGTGAAATATCCCTAACTTTTTGTGAGTAGTGTATGTTAAACGATAGATTCCTTAAAGACTCCTCCCCCTTTTTACTCTGATGACAACTTTACACATCCTTGGCATTCTCTACAGAAGCTTCATCAGGTTATCACCTAGATTGGCTTTTGCTATTGCCATGGCTCAGGTGTGTTTTGCAGAAGCATTGTTAGTAAACTGTTACATAGACTGCTAAGCCCTATTCTACAATTGTTCTAAGCCATAATATGACAACAACCACAAGAAAAGAAAATTAAAAAGAAACAACACTCCATAATTTCATTAAGGCATGAAGTTCAGTCAATCTGGAAAATTGCTAAAACCTTGAAGATATCCTCAATTGCAGTCATGAAAACCATCAATTGTCATGCGGACTACCCCAGGAAAAGAAGACAAAAATTACTACTGCTGCAGAGGATACGCTCATCAGTTTACAGCTTTTGAAATTACATTTACAGTCCCTCAGAAAACGACACTCATAAATTATATACATACAGTTGTGCTCAAAAGTTTACATACCCCGGCAGAATTTTTCCTTTCTTGGCATTGTTTCAGAGAATATGAATGATAACAAAAAAAACTTTTTTTCCATTCATAGTTATTGGTTGGGAGAAGCTATTTATTGTCAAACTACTGTGGTTTCTCTTTTTGAATCTTAATGACAACCAAAAACGTCCAAATGACCCTGATCAAAAGTTCACATACCCTGGTGATCTGGTGATTTTGGCCTGATAACATGCACATAATTTGACACAAATGGGTTTGAATGGTTACTAAAGGTAACATCCTCAACTGTGACCTGTTTGCTTGTAATCAGTGTGTGTTCATAAAAGCTGAGTGAGTTTCTGGGATCCAGACAGACTCTTGCATCTTTCGTCCAGCCACTGACGTTTCAGGATTGTAAGTCATGGGGAAAGCAAAAGAATTGTCAACGGATCTACGGGAAAAGGTAGTTGAACTATATAACACAGGAAAGGGATACAAAAAAATAACCAAAGAATTGATAATAACTGTCAGCAGCTTTCAAACTGTGATTAACAAATGGAAAATCAAGGGCTCTGTAAAAACCAAACCATGGTCAGGTAGACCAACGAAAATTGCGGCCACAGCTGCCAGGAAAATTGTTCGGGGTGCAAAGAAAAACCCACAAATAACATCAGCTGAAATTGAGGACTCTCTGACAACTAGCGGTGTGGCTGTTTCAAAATTCAAGGAGGCACTTGAAGAAAAATGGGCTACATGGTTGAGTCGACAGAAGAAAGCCATTACTGCACAAATGCCACAAAGTATCTCGACTATAATACGCCAAACAGCACAAAGACAAGCCTCAAAACTTCTAGAACAAGGTAATTTGGAGTGATGGGACCAAAATTGACCTTTTTGGCCACAACCATAAATGTTACATTTGGAGAGAGGTCAACAAGTCAGATTACAGAAATAGGATAACCTCATGGGTATATAATTATATCTCACATAAAAAAAAATATAAAAAATAATAACCTTTACTAGATATCATTAAAATATTGCCTTAAGGCACACAAACAAATACTATATAGCATATAAATAAACATAAAATTTGTGAAAAGATGATCAAATGCTGTTAGCTCAGATGGATATATAGAAAGACATCAAGCTATAGGCTATAACGTCTAACAAGACGACATGTAGTCCAGAGAGACCCAACCATTCAGAGTCTCTCACAAAAGCCTATTCTTATAAAACAGTCATAGATCATAATAGCAAGATTAGCCACTAAGAGTACCGCTAGAATATATTACTCATTTAGTTTGATTCAAAAAAGATCCCCGGTGGAGGCGACATCAGTACAATGTAAGATGATTCCTGAATCTTCTAATTCTTCTCAGCATATCACCTGTTAATGTGAATATGCTTAATAACTAGCTGCAGTTAGCAGTATAATCACCAGGTGATAGTAGTACTCCAAAATTACAAACTAATATATAGATAAAGAACTTCCCCAGGCTGGGATATAACAGCAGGTTCCCTTGCAAAAAAAAAAAAAAGGTTCACATAGTATGAAGTATGCACAGATGAAGCAATACCTCCCACTACAGTTGTAGGTATTTCAGATAAAGTGTATATAGAGTTAAAGAGCATAAATAATTGCTCATCTTAATATGCAGGAAAAAAAAAAGGTTCATATAGTATGAAGTATGCACAGATGAAGCAATACCTCCCACTACAGTTGTAGATATTTCAGATAAAGTGCATAAAGAGGTAAAGAGCATAAATAATTACTCATCTTAATATGCAGGGACACTGCCTTCCCAGTATAGTATAGGGGTTCCACATTCCTCGACGCGTTTCCCCGTGTAAATCAAGGTTCATCAGGAGAAAAAATGGGAAGATAATGTAATTAGGTATCCTGCTGATGGTTTGCAGTCTATCTTATGCTACCAGGAGCCCTCTTAACATACCCCATCTGATTTAATTAATCAACCCCTCCTTCCTTAATCTGGAGGAAAAAACTCCTTTGATACCATCAGAAGAAATTGTCCCATCCCTGTGCAGCAACACATGTGTAACATACCTTCATCCACTAGAGGTCTGAGGCACATACTGCTCAAAACCAAGATATAAGTTGCTTAATGGTGACAACTCAGTAAGGCCAGTAGTGTGAATGTATATGATGGATCACACTCTACAGTTATAGATCAAACATATGATACATAAATATTGAAGTCCAGGATACAGATAGATAACACCTCAATAAGTAAAGAATGCATTAAGAGGCGGAGGGGGGAGGAGGAGAAGGGGGTTTGAGGGAGACACACATAGAGCATTTGAGTGTTATCGATGCTTGTGATAGACAGGATGATATGCAAGAAAAACTTATATATGATAATTACAGAAGATTATTAAATAACCACGCTGGCTGATCAAAGTGCTCCCTGTTAATTAGATGAAACAACAATAATTTTGTTGTTTGTTGAGACCATTCGGAGTCAAGGTACATAATCTGAAAATCCACTGACATTCCTTTTGGAGTGAAGGCTTATTCCAATCACCCCCCCTCTCATTTTTCCAGACCACCTCTAATACATAAAAGGAAACTGCGTTCGGGTTATCAGAATGATATTCCCTAATGTGGCGGGCAAGAGGGGTATCCCTCTTGTGTCGCACATCCCCAAGATGTTATCTCAAAGAATGAATATGAGTTTCTTCTACCTACTCACCCTGTGACCCCTACTTTCTATGCCCTTCCTAAATTGCACAAGGGCCTCTTAAGGGTCGTCCTATTGTATCGGGGGTGGGCTCCTTGTGTCAAAATGTGGGAGTATATGTGGACAAAGTACTACGACCATTTCTATCATCTTTACCGTCACATCTGAGGGACACATCGGACCTCCTGGTGAAGCTTGCAGGGGTAAATGTTGGTGATGGGGTGCTATTTGCATCTATTGATGTGGAAGCTCTCTATAGCAACATTCCACACGAGGCGGGTCTTAAAGGTTTGCAGCATTTTTTGGGGACTAGGGCAACACAATTTCCCACACATAACCATTTCGAATGTAATTTGATGTCGTTCATACTTACCCATAATCATTTTTCCTTTAACGGCAAGACCTACCACCAGCTCAGGGGGACCGCGATGGGGAGCCCCTCTGCCCCACTGTATGCAAATCTCTTCCTGGGCTGGTGGGAGGAGACTGTAGTGTTGCGGGAGGAATCATGGTGGTTTCCATTTATTTTGCTGTGGTCTCGGTTTATCTATGGCGTTTTCCTGCTGTGGTCAGGGTCGGTGGATGATTTCCAGAAATTTATACAGTGTCTCAATATGAATGAAATTAATATGAGGTTTACATCTGAAATAAGGGGGGATGATTTAACTTTTTTGCATTTAATGATTGGTAGAGATCAGGAAGGGTTCATTACTACACGAACCTACCGAAAACCGGCCGCAGCAAACAGTCTCCTCAGATGGGAGAACCACCACCCAGGTCCACTCAAAAAGGGCATTCCCAAGGGACAGTTTTTACTTATTAGGAGAAACTGTTCCAACCAGGAGGTATTTTTATCCCAGTCTAGCGAGCTGAGGGACCGTTTTAAAAGTAGGGGGGATCCTGATAAGGTTATCGAAACAGCTTACATTCATGCCAGTGGTCAGAATAGACAAAGATTGCTATATCCAATAACTAATGAGGATGATGATAATGGTCCAACCAGAATTATTGGTACGTTCGACAGCAGGGCAAATGAGGTGTCTACAATTGTCCTTAAATACTGGGGTATCCTTAAGATGGACCCAGATCTCAAGGGGTTTGTTTCTGACTATCCTAGCGTTACCTATAGGAAAGGACGATCCATTCGGGACCGTTTGGTCCACAGTCTCTATAAACGGCCTATTAAACAGGGGTCTTGGCTTGAACGTAGAACGTGCGGTACCTTTAGATGCGGAAATTGTAAATTTTCTCCGTGGTTAAGACCATGTAAAAGCTTTACTGGGAGTATGGGGGGGAAGCCTTCTTAATGAGGGATTTTGCAAATTGCAAGATGGAAGGAGTAATATAAATGGCAACTTGCCCCTGCCCCAAGAATTACATTGGGAAGACCAAAAGGGAACTGCGGAGAAGAATTGGAGAACATCTTGGGGATGTGCGACCCAAGAGGGATACCCCTCTTGCCCGCCAGATTAGGGAATATCATTCTGATAACCCGAACGCAGTTTCCTTTTGTGTATTAAAGGTGGTCCGGAAAAATGAGAGGGGGGGGTGATTGGAATAAGCTTTTACTCCAAAAGGAATGTCAGTGGATTTTCAGATTATGTACCTTGACTCCGAATGGTCTCAACGAACAACAAAATTGTTGTTGTTTCATCTAATTAATAGGGACCACTATGATCAGCCAGCATGGTTATTTAATAATTTCCTGTGATTATCATATATAAGTTTTTCTTGCATATCATCCTGTCTATCACAAGCATCGATAACACTCAAATGCTCTATGTTTGTCTCCCTCAAACCCCCTCCCCCCCACCTCCACCTCTTAATGCATTCTTTACTTTTTGAAGTGTTATCTATCTGTATCCTGGACTTCAATATTTATGTATCATATGTTTGATCTATAACTGTAGAGTGTGATCCCTGATATACATTTGTAGCACCCCGAGGGCTCGGCTGCTACAGGGGTATTGCACCTCAGACCAGAGGTGTGATATTCCACTCCCGGGTAAGGATGGAGTGTGGACCAGGACTCAGTAAGCTGCATGCACCACACACACCCCATTTCCGAGGGACAGCTCAACTGTGCTCCCACTAGACAGAAGTGCAGGCACGACAGCATCTGTTCCTGGCTGGAGTGGGGAGGGGGAGGAAAACCCAGTGGTGTAGGAGCAGATAGGGGTGGGTCTCTGGGCATAGGTAGGAGCCCATTGGTTGCTAGTCACCTGGGCTCACACATAGAGGGAGGTATAAAAGGTGGGCACCATCTTAGGACAGTAGTCAGTTCAGTGGAGACAGTCTGAGGAGAAGACAGGAAGCAGAGCCCCTGCATGGGCTCTGCTCTGCAGGCAGGCCTCGTCAGGAGGCTGGAGCCTGAGAGAGAGAGAAAGGAGAATGAACAGAAAGGACAGTAAGAAAGGAAGCAAGGAACTGGAATACAGAGAAAGGCCCAGAGACACGAGTGAAGAAGGAACCCTAAGAACCCATGAGATAACGGGTGAAGGGTTGGCAGAGCAGGGTACCGGATCCCAAATTGGTGGAGGTGACTAATCCTCAGCCAAAACCGGAGGTTGTGATCACATCTTGGTGCGACCCCTCACTACATCCACCAGGAAAGCATACCACATAGGGTCAGGGAAACCGGAGAGAGGTTTCGCCGACAGAAGGCCCGAGGAAGCTGGACAAAGGTGGGTCACTGGTGGGGACGGCCAGAGAAAGGAAAGGAAGGGAGTCCTGTGCCACGGTCTGGAATTGCCTGGGAGTTGGTCGAGCCCCTTGCCTGGTGGACGCAGCACGGCTTGGGCAGTCACCGTCGGTACCGAGGTGACTAGGACCAGTAAAAAACTGTGAGTAAAGCATTGGAAACTGCAACCACACGTCTCTGTGTTTCATCGCCGCACTAGCACCATTAGTACTGGGACGCTCACACCATTACCACCATGATCCACATTAACTGCCCTGAGGCAATACTTCTCCCGTGGGGAGTTATCCCATACATGGCTGCGCATACAACACCAGCCTCAGCGGTCTGCAGCGCAGCGGCGGTCCCCACTGACCGCAATCCACGGGTGGCGTAGTCGGACACTTATTATAACACCAATAGACTGCCACTGGTTTGACCACCCTGGGCACGGACCGGGTCACCACCACGGAGCTACAACCCCCAGCGATCCGGCTCCGGGTATTCCCCTGCACAGCACAGGCCCAGGGGGCGAGTCACATTCACACTACTGGCCTTACTGAGTTGCCACCATTAAGGAACACATATCTTGGTTTTGAGCAGTATGTGCCTCAGACCTCTAGTGGATGAAGGTATGTTAGACATGTGTTGCTGCACAGGGAGGGGACAATTTCTTCTGATGGTATCAATAGAGTTTTTTCCTCCAGATTAAGGAAGGAGGGGGTGATTAATTAAATCAGATGGGGTATATTAAGAAGGCTCATGGTCGCATAAGATAGACTGCAAACCATCAGCAGGATAACTAATTACATTATCATCCCATTTTTTCTCCTGATGAACCTTGATTTACACGGGGAAACGCGTCGAGGAATGTAGAACCCCTATATTATACTGGGAAGGCAGTGTCCCTGCATATTAAGATGAGTAATTATTTATGCACTTTAACTCTATATGCACTTTATCTGAAATATCTACAACTGTAGTGGGAGGTATTGCTTCATCTGTGCATACTTCATACTATATGAACCTTTTTTTTTTGTCCCTGCATATTAAGATGAGTATTTATTTATGCTCTTTAACTCTATATGCACTTTATCTGAAACATCTACAACTGTAGTTGGAAGTATTGCTTCATTTGTGCATATTTCATACTATATGAACTTTTTTTTTCCTGCATATTAAGATGAGTAATTATTTATGCTATTTAACTCTATATGCACTTTATCTGAAATATCTACAACTGCAGTGGGAGGTATTGCTTCATCTGTGCATACTTCATACTATATGAACCTTTTTTTTTGTTTGCAAGGGAACCTGCTATTATAACCCAGCCTGGGGAAGTTATTTATGTATATATTAGTTTGTAATTTTGGAATACTACTATCACTTGGTGATTATACTGCTAACTGCAGATAGTTATTGAGCATATTCACATTAACAGGTGATATTGTTCTGATGTCGCCTCCACCGGGGATCTTTTTGAATCAAAATAAATGAGTAATACATTCTAGCGTTACTCTTAGTGGCTAATCTTGCTATTATGATCTATGACTGTTATATAAGAATAGGCTTTTGTGAGAGATTCTGAATGGTTGGGTCTCTCTGGACTACATGTCGTCTTGTTAGACGTTGTAGCCTATAGCTTGATGTCTTTCTATATATCCATCTGAGCTAACAGCATTTGATAATCTTTTCACAAATTTTATGTCTATTCTATGTTATACAGTATTTGTTTGTGTACCTTAAGGCAATATTTTAATGATATCTAGTAAAGGTTATTTTTAATGTTTTTTTTATGTGAGAGAGGTCAACAAGGCCTATGATGAAAGGAACACCATTTTTACAGTAAAGCACGGAGGTGGATCGCTGATGTTTTGGGGATGTGTGAGCTACAAAGGCACATTAAACTTTGTAAAAGTTGAAGGAAAGATGAATGCATCACGTTATCAGCAAATACTTGAGGAAAATTTGCACTCATCAGCCCAGAAGCGGCGCATGGGATGTACTTGGACGTTCCAACATGACAACGATCCAAAACACAACGCCAAGTCGACCTGTCATTGGCTACAGCAGAACAAAGTGAAGGTTCTGGAGTGGCCATCTCAGTCTCTTGACCTCAATGTCATTGAGCCACTCTGTTGAGATCTCAAGCGCGCAGTTCATGCTAGACAGCCCAGGAAGAGCGGGACGCAGTGCTGGAGGAGAGAGATGGTGAGCATGATTGTTTATTTTTTTGTGGGCTGCGTGATGGGGGCTCAAGGGGTGCCAAGAATACCAGGATCAAGGGGTGCCATGCATACCAGTAAGATGGGTGCCATGCATACCAGGATCAAGGGGTGCCATGTATACCAGGATGAGGGATCAAGGGGTGCCATGCATACCAGGATGAGGGATCAAGGGGTGCCATGCATACCCGGATCAAGGGGTGCCATTCATACCAGGATCAAGGGGTGCCAAGCATACCAGGATCAAGAGGTGCCAAGCATAGCAGGATCAAGAGGTGCCATGCATACCAGGATCAAGGGGTGCCATGCATACCAGGATGAAGGATCAAGGGGTGCCATGCATACCAGGATGGAGGATCAAGGGCTACCATGCATACCAGGATGGGGGATCAAGGGGTGCCATGCATACCAGGAGCAAGGGGTGCCATGCATACCAGGATCAAGGGGTGCCAAGCATACCAGGATCAAGGGATGCCATGCATACCAGGATGTGGGATCAAGGGGTGCCATGCATGCCAGGATGGGGGATCAAGGGGTGCCATGAATGCCAGGATGGGGGATTGGGGTGCCATGCATACCAAGATGGGGATGAGGGCCACGTATACCAGGATGGGGATGAGGGCCACATATACCAGGATGGGGATGAGGGTCACGTATAACAGGAAGGAGGGGCCATACATACCAGGATGGAGGAATACTAGAAGAATTGGGGGACATTACCCCAATACCAATGTCAACAGCAGTCCCCCTCCCCCATAACAGGGCATCATGACCACATTTTTTGCTTACATTTTTTTTTCTATTTTCCTCCTCTAAAACCTAGGTGTGTTTTATGGTACGAAAAATACGGTACCTAAAACTCACCTCCAGGATGTCTAAGGGCTATGTGACAAAGAGAAAGAGAGATGGAGTGCTGTGTCAGATGACATGGCCTCCACAATCACCTGAACTTAACACAATTGAGATAGTTCGGGATGAGTTTGACAGCAGAGTGGTCAAAGTAGCCAACAAGTGCTCAGCACCATCGGGATCTCCTTCAAGTCTGTTGGAAAGACATTCCAGTGCAGTTTTATGATCTTCATAACCCTTGTAATTCCGTGTGACAGGATCTGCTCCCCCCTCCAGTCTGGGTCATTACATCATACACCAGTGTCCAGCTCCCCTCTGTAAGGAACAGCCAGCCTGAGAAGAAGGGGTGTGGCCACTCCCCCTGTTCTCTGCAGAGATACAGTTATTATCAGAAGACTGGCTGATAACAGCGGGGGAGCTTCAAACTGCTATAATGTCCCAGATGGAGGCGTGAGTAGTGCAGTGAAAAGCAGCTTCTGTCACAGCAGCCCCATGATAATGTCTCCCTGTCTGCAGTCCATGGTGAGGGGACATGGCCTGCTCCTGGCTTTTAGTAACAGCAGCCAGACCCCTGATAATGTCTCCCTGTCTGCAGGGCTGCTAGCAGGAAGCAGGCTACCACCTCTCTTCTCAGGCTGGCTGTTCCTTACAGAGGGGAGCTGAACACTTGTGTATGATCTAATGACCCAGACGGGAGGGGGGAGCAGTGAGGAGCAGATCCTGTTACACGGAATTGCAAGGGTTATAAAGATCATAAAACTGCACTGACCATCTCATATTTATAGTGTATGAGGGCAGAGACAGTACAAAAAAATGTATCTCCCTGGAGTACCCCTGTTTTTTTTCTCACTTTCTTCTTACTCTGTGTTCCTTGGTAGTTTTGTTGCCTTCAGTCTGAATCTACAACGTGCACATTCCAATAAAACAATGAAAGCTATTGCAAGAACATGTGAGTCCAAACTTTTGACTGGTACTGTAGATATTGCTCATGATTGTAATGGTGCATGTGCTAGTAATGTGATGGCTACAGAGAGATAATGAAATGTCTGCAGAAGTCAGTGGAGAGTGAAAACTGCAGAGATCAGGATTTAATTTTTTTTTAAGTTACTAATATGGAGAATTAAAAACAAAAATCAACAAACATTTTGTAAAAAATATATTTACCATAAAGCCTTTATTTAAACAGTAGATCATTTTCCAATGACACAATTCCTTTAATGAAGGGATCAGCGGTCATAAATCAGAAATAACTGTCGCCAATCAACTCTTAGCTGGGAGTTGATGCACATGTATAAGTGTATGAAAATATGCTGTGTCTAAAATGACATATTCACATATTTAATGCTATAATACAATTTCAACAATTGCATGTAGAACATTAGCTACTTTACAAAGTATAAAACACAGAAGAAAACTTGAAACTGTCTTTACAATTGGAGATAATAAAACAAACAAAATTATTAGAGCCATTCCAAGGATGGATGATTCTAAAATCACTTACAAGTCACTATTGCTACTGAAAAGAAGACAGGAAGGCAGGTCCTGCGACCTCTGGTTTGCCATCCTACCTGCAGCCCTATGCGTCCCAGCTCCTGCCAAGCCTGAATGTAATTAAGGGCAGCTGCAGTGGCAATTTCTCTCCTCATTAACTTGCTGATTGGTTTCAGACTCAAGATTTCGCTAGGCTGCAGTTTGTCACCAATTCCAAATGGCCAATCGTTAATACTAATGTTTGTGTAACTAACTGCCGACATCTGCCACTGCTCCATGTACAACAATAATGGTTGGAAGGTGCATTAGTGCTCATGTATTAATTCAACCCGTGTTCATCAATGGAGAAATCTATGGTGTAATTAAGTTAAACGCATTGGTAGACCAGTGCAGATCTAAATCACAGCAGTGTGTGCCATGCTCTGACATGTTCAGTGTCAACACTTATTATGTTTGATTACAGTCATTTTTATAGTTTACCTAAGCCGGCTCATGCTATCAGCGTGAAGCAAGGGATTGTACTTTCACAATAACCACACGCCCCGCATCCTGATAAACTGCCTGTTAATCAAGACATCAATTTATGATATGTCTCACACCGACAACACTACTACACATGCAACTACAAAGTAAGCAGTATCATAACGCACCAGACGGCCTCATCTTCAGTCATAGGTGTCATTGCACGGACAGACTTTTATACACTAAAACTGTTTGATTAACACTAGTTACAGCAGAAGTGGTAAGATAAGATTTTGCCAACATCTTACCTACATTCTGTAGACAATATTTGCAGCGAGAATTGACAAGTGGTTCAGATTTTAATTCTGCAGCACAACAATTAGGCTGTGTGCCCACTATGCGTTTTTTAAGTGTTTCCGCAGCGGAAATTCCTCCGCAGAAATGCTAAAAAACGCTTGTTAGTAGGTCTGCAATGTTCCCCAATGATAATCCGCATGTGCTGTGTACATGCTGCGGAAATTTCCACTGCGGATTATCATTGCGGAAAAATACGCAGCACTACCAATTATTTTGCATAATTGTGGCATTTTTGCCACACTGACTTGCATTGAATCACTTAATATCCACATGACTACATGTGCACATGCGGATATTAAGCGATTCAATGTGCGGATGGTACCCGGGTCTGGAGGAGACTCTCTTCCAGACCCAGGTACCATAGTACCTGTAAAAAAAAGAATTTAAAATAAAATAATACATTATACTCACCTTCTGATGGCCCCCGGTCTCCTGTACAGTGCGTCCTGGCTTCCCGGCAGCTTGCGATGGTCTAAAAGGACCTTCCGTGACGTCATTTAGTCATGTGACAGGTCATGCGACCGTCGACGCCATGACTAAATGACGTCATGGAAGGCCCAACACACTGGACGCACCGGAGGAGACCGGGGGCCATCGGAAGGTGAATATAATGTTTATTTATTACCATTATTTTACTATAAATTGGTCACACTATATAAATCCATGCCGGTTGCTTGGCTTTATATAGTGTGACCAAGTTGTCAAGCACTTTCCAAGTGATGCTAAAAGCGCTTGGAAAGCGCTTGACAACCCGCATGCGAAATCGCATGTGAAAAATGCTTCACTTATGCTTGTCCCTTGCAGGAAAAACGCATGTAAAATCCGCATGCGTTTTTTCTGCCAGGGAGATGCAGAAACGCTCAGGAAAAATCCTGAGCATTTCTGCATCGTAGGCACATAGCCTTATACTGCGGATTTTCACCGATTTTAGCTTTTGCAATGCACAGCATACCAGTATCACAGTTCAAGGCAAGATTTGCAGCAGAGATCTGTATGTGTAAATGGCACCACCAATCGCCTGTTATCCAGCGGCCTCCGCCAGAGCTCATAACAGCTGATCAATGGCTCTGCTGAGTGCCAGACCCCCACTGAGCTTAGGATAGATTATAAATATAAAACAAATGGACAACCCCTTTAAAGGGAACATTCCCTTGGAATCAATAATATGCAGCGCCAAATCTGCAATGGCAAAATCCACACCGAATCATTCAGAAATCAGAATATGTTGTGAAGATACTGCAGATTTGGCTGAAATCTATAGTGAAAATGTACGCCATAAACTGACATGCTGCAGACTAAGGCTGTGTGCCCGCGATACGTTTTTTAAGCGTTTCCACAGCGGCAATTCCGCTGCAGAAACGCTTATAAAGCGCAACACATGGTAGAAGGCCTTCATTCCACGCGTTTCAATGTGCGGATGGTACCCGGGTGTGGAGGACAGGAGACTCTCCTCCAGAGCCGGGTACCATAGAACCTGTGAAAAGAAGAATAAAATAAAAAATTAATGTTATATTTACCTTCTGATGGCCCCCGCTGCGCTTGTCCTCCCATGCCAGCAGATCGCGGTGGACTGGAGGACCTGCACTGACGTCATAGTCATGTAACGGCAGGTCCTTCAGTGTACCGCGATCTGCCGGCAGCCAGGATGGAGCGAAGCAAGACTCCGGGGGCCATCAGAAGGTAAGTATAGATTTATTTTTTTATTTTTAACCATTCTTTAAGGTCACACTACATAAATCCATGCCATTTGCATTGATTTATATAGTGTGACCAAGTTGACAAGCGCTTTCCAAGCGCCGGTGTTCAGGCAGCTATAGATGGTTCGGGTCCCCACAGGTGTAGCGGGGACTCAGGGCAGCGTAGGGATGGATGCAGAATAGAGCGCTGGCGAGTGCAGAGCTGCGGAGGAAAGAACAGACAGAGGCAGTAGTTGAAGTCATCCAAGTCTTTACTCACGGTATCGTTTTCTCAGCTCAGAGCTTCTCTCTGCTGTCACACGGCGAGCAGCGGCAGCCAGGGTGGGGTTCTGCACACTCCATGTAGTTCAGGAGCATTGGACAGGACCCCCGCTCTAAAGTGTTCCTCTCCTGTTGTACTTCTCCCGCTTTGTGTCCCCCACTGAGTCCCGTACGGGTACTGCGATGTCCCTTGTGGGTAACGTGTAGTTCCCGGACCGACTGGGTGCCCTTTTTGGTGACTTGTGGTGAGAACGTGGTGTAAGGCCGGGTCCCTCTGGATGAACTCAGATTAGGGCATACAGGTGGTGACTCCGCTCCGTCTGTATCCCCCTGGGATCCACATAAGCCTCCGGACTTTTCCGACAGAGACATGAAGTGCAAAGTCAGATAATCGGGGACCGGTACCCCGTCTTGCGGCAGGGCCTCTCTGGCTGGGCCAGAATAAGGTATGCAGGTGGCGACTCCGCTCCGTCCGCACCCCCTGAGATCCTTTCACCTGTGGAGCCTATCTCCTCTGCTCCCCTCCTGGGCTTTCTTGGTTGGACTCTGACCGGGGACAGAGCCGGTTTTAACACTTCCCCAATCCCCCGTCTCGAGGCCCGAGACCGAGAACCGTGGACCCTGAGGCAGCTGCAGCCTTGTGCTGACCTGCCGTTCCAAAGACCCATGACCAAAGACCCGGTTCTTAAGATGGCCTCCAGTTATATATGATTCTATTAAGTGCTAAAGTAAAGTGCTTCCTCCACCCTCACTCACTACATGGTTCCCTCTAACTTTGGTTCCTCCCAACTCCTCCATTCAGGCCCAGGGCAGCACTATGGTGCTTTAGGCCCCCTTCAGAACTGGAGTGGTATAGTGTTGAGTGTGTGGTTGGGGTCCTGTGAGGTACTCCATCCTTACCTGGGAGAGGAGATACCACACCTCGTTCTGAGGTGCAGTACCCCTGTTGCGACTGAACCCTCAGGGGCGCCACAACATGACTGGCCTCTGCGGGGTATATCAACACCGCTCTGCTGCTGGCTTATTACTATTCAGCTAAGCAGACCACACGCACAGGACACTGAGGGGCACACTGCACAAGGGAAACACTCAGGGACAGAGCAGTGATCACCCCCCTGAAATGATCATCACTGATGATGCTTCATTTCAGGGAGGGGGCAGAGGCTGTGACAGTGACCACAGACTCTGTTCCCTGATGCTTTGTCTGAGTATCCCACCATGCACTGGTGGTACCCAAACTAATCATCAGACAGGAGATAGGAAAAAATACAACAGCTGTTCCCTAAAAAAATTACAATAGCTGTTCCCTAACAGTGTAGTTAGGGAACAATAGGGAATTTTTAAAGCAAGTATACTAGAAAATAGCTTAGAATCATGGGACTAAATAGGGAAAAATGCTTTGCCATCGGATGACCCCTTTAAGTATAAATAGTATAATTTCTAAACAAAGAGGTTATTTCACTACATACATGTCTGTAGTTGCATATGTGCAGTACAGTCACAGGTCCCTACATTATGAAAATAAACAATTCTACATGCTGAAACCTAATTTCAATATAAGTTCTGGTAAAAATCTGGGAAAACTTGAAACACGCATATGAGTGCAGAGTGCTTGAATTTAAAAACAGAATTGTTATGACAGGACACACTAAATGGAACAAAAATTGTACTTGTAGAAATAATGTAGCACTCCAAGCCTGCTGTTAAAATCACAGAAAGCCTACTTGATATATTTCTCAATAATATAGGATTTTTCTAATTTGCATCATGCTTATTAGGTGCAACCATGCATCTGACAAATATACACAACACATTCTGTGGTCTATTTCTTCAGTGTCTGAACTCATCCTTATTATGCAAGGTGCCTATTTATTTGGATAGACAAATACTGTATATAAGTAAGATTTACGAATCAGTGAATGTCACTTGCTTACAACAATGACCCTGATATGTACTGCATAATTCCACTGGGGAATCACCAGAGGGTCAGTTATAATATCAAATGTATTAATAGTTATGATATTCATTTCTCCTTTACTAGTGTATACTAATTGTTGTGGGTTTCAGGGTTACTACTAAATCAGGAGAATTCAAGAACCTTAAAGCCATGGGTCACGCATAGCTTAAATGCGGCACTTTTTTTTTGCTGCTTTTATATTTTCTGCAGGTGTCCGCACCATAATAACAATCTTTTTTGATTATTGTGTTTTTTCCTTTATTTCATGCATTTTGGCTGCAGAGTTGAAGCAACATTTTGCTTTTTTTCAGGTTTTTTTTTTTTAGGTTCCCAACAGAAGCCTGTAATTTAAAAAAAACCATACCAAATACAATCAGTAAAGCAATGTACTTTTTAGTGGGTCCACTTTGCATGGAGTTGCAGCGTAGACGTAGCAGATTTTCTGCACGAAAAAAACGCAGCTAAAAAAACTTGTCGTATTTGCGCTATGTAGGAACATGGCTCAAAGGGAAGCTATCATCAGAAAATGACCTATTGTTTAAAGCACAAGAAAATTAAATTAGTAATCTTGTAACTTTCACACTGGCCACTTTGATTTTTTTGAGTCATACTTCCTGTCTTTTCAGGAAGAGTTTTCAGCAAGTCTCTTTATCATCAAAGGCAGAATTGCAATGAAAGGTAATACCTCTGTAGGCCCCCATCAGTGTCTCCAGTACATGTGGTACCAGTTTTCACAGGTACTGGAGACACTTGCACATGTAGACCCATTCAAATCTATGGGTCTATGTACAGTGTGTTTCCATGGACTTTGTCCGTGGGCTGACATGTCCATTTTTGCACGCCGCACGGGCCACAAAACTTCCCGCACACGTGCACACTGATGAGACATGGATGACATCAGTGTGCCTTCAGTGTGACATGTACCAGCACCTGGGAATCAGCGATATAGTTCAAGCTGTTCCCAAGCGACGAGTGGAGGCAAGTCTCATCATTGTCCCCTGCTAACGCTGTGATGAGCACAAACAAGGGACAATGTTGAGAGTAGTATTTTGCTCCTGCTGTCTCCAACAGGTGTAAAAATAAGAACAAAATAAAAAATCTTTATACTCACCTGTCCGAAGTTGAAATAATCCAGTGTCCCATATTGTAATCCATCAGACCAACATTTCTTCATCAATGTGATCGGTGGCTTGAGGAGACCGCACAAACTGAGGAGCAGGGGAGAATGATTCGCTGCAGCAGGTGGGCCCCTGAACTGTGCTGAACTCAGTGAGTGTCAGGACACTGCTCAGTGAGCACAGCGCAGTTCAGGGGCCTGCTCGCTGCAGCAAGTCATTCTTGGAGACAGCAGGAGCAGAATACTACTCTCAACATTATTTTTAAACTTCCACTGATCTGAAGAATAAAGTTTTCTTATAACTTTATATTTAATTTCAAATCTAAAAAGGAAATTTCTTCCTTTCTTGCTTCAATGGTAAAGGATAAATTCAATTCATTAGTGTTCAAATAATTTTCAAACCCGAGAATGTCACTCTCCTGTCCGCTCCAAAAATTAAAATATCATCTATGAAGCGCATGTAATACCGCAGGTAGTCTGAATAAGGGTTAGAAATAGCATAAATGTATTTAGATTCCCACCAGTTCATGTACAGATTTGCCAGGGATGGTGAGAATTTGGCCCCCATGGAACATCCCTGGCACTGTGCATAAAACTGATGGGAAAACTTGAAGTAATTATTTTGAAGCAAGAAAAGAGTAACATCAAGAATGTATTTCTTCATTTCATCAGAGTAATTAGAATTCGTATTTAGTTGCTCCGTTAATGCTTGAATGTGCAAACTGTGCGGAATGCAGGAATATAAAGTACTGACATCACAGGTCATCCAGGTTAGATCCTCACTCCATTTCACATCATTCATGATAGTTAGAACATGCTTACTGTCCCTCAAATAACTGGGTGATATCACTACCAATGGTTGTAACCTATAATCCAAGCATGAACCCAATCTCTCCAGCAGTGAACCTATACCTGAGACTATAGGTCTTAGAGGCAGGGCCGTATTTGGAGTTTCTGCTGCCCTAGGCACTGTCAGTGGTCGCCCCCTCCGGTCACGCCCACCCTCAACTCCCGTCACGTCCCCCCCACGTCGTGCCCCCCTCGCATCCAATATCTTCCCCCCCGTCGCGGCCGTTTCCCCAAGTTTTATGTAGCTCCCCCCCCCCCCATTCCATGCAGCACATATAAAAGGTTGGGGTGGGGAGGGGATGGGAGCGGCCCACACAGATCACAGGGCTGCAGCATTGCATATGGAGGTAGGGGGAATGGGAGCGGCCCACACAGACCACAGGGCTGCAGCATTGCATATGGGGGTGGGGGGGATGGGAGTGGCCCACACAGATCACAGGGCTGCAGCATTGCACATGGGGGTGGGGGGGATGGGAGCGGCCCACACAGACCACAGGGCTGCAGCATTGCATATGGGGGTGGGGGGGATGGGAGCGGCCCACACAGACCACAGGGCTGCAGCATTGCATATGGGGGTGGGGGGGATGGGAGCGGCCCACACAGAACTGGGCTGCACATTGCATATGGGGGTGGGGGGATGGGAGCGGCCCACACAGACCACAGGGATGCAGCATTGCATATGGGGTGGGGGGGATGGGAGCGGCCCACACAGACCACAGGGCTGCAGCATTGCATATGGGGGTGGGGGGGATGGGAGTGGCCCACACAGACCACAGGGCTGCAGCATTGCATATGGGGGTGGGGGGGTGGGAGCGGCCCACACAGACCACAGGGCTGCAGCATTGCGTATGGGGGTGGGGGGGATGGGAGCGGCCCACACAGACCACAGGGCTGCAGCATTGCATATGGGGGTAGGGCGGATGGGAGCAGCCCACACAGACCACAGGGCTGCAGCATTGTATATGGGGGTGGGGGGGGATCGGAGGGGCCCACACAGACCACAGGGCTGCAGCATTGCATATGGGGGTAGGGGGAATGGGAGCGGCCCACACAGACCAGAGGGCTGCAGCATTGCATATGGGGGTGGGGGGGTGGGAGTGGCCCATACAGATCACAGGGCTGCAGCATTGCACATGGGGGTGGGGGGGATGGGAGCGGCCCACACAGACCACAGGGCTGCAGCATTGCATATGGGGGTGGGGGGGATGGGAGCGGCCCACACAGATCACAGGGCTGCAGCATTGCATATGGGGGTGGGGGGGATGGGAGCGGCCCACACAGACCACAGGGCTGCAGCATTGCATATGGGGGTGGGGGGGATGGGAGCGGCCCACACAGAACTGGGCTGCACATTGCATATGGGGGTGGGGGGATGGGAGCGGCCTACACAGACCACAGGGATGCAGCATTGCATATGGGGTGGGGGGGATGGGAGCGGCCCACACAGACCACAGGGCTGCAGCATTGCATATGGGGGTGGGGGGGATGGGAGCAGCCCACACAGACCACAGGGCTGCAGCATTGCATATGGGGGTGGGGGGGATGGGAGCGGCCCACACAGACCACAGGGCTGCAGCATTGCATATGGGGGTAGGGCGGATGGGAGCGGCCCACACAGACCACAGGGCTGCAGCATTGTATATGGGGGTGGGGGGGGGATCGGAGGGGCCCGCACAGACCACAGGGCTGCAGCATTGTATATGGGGGTGGGGGGGATGGGAGCGGCCCACACAGAACTGGGCTGCAGCAGGGACTGCAGCATTGCATATGGCCCATATGCAATGCTGCAGTGCCTGATGCAGTACATGTCTGAGATTCAGACCCCACTGTGTCCCTCCCTGCTGCTGCCTGCCATCATATCTGACCAGTGACAACAGTCACAGACTAGTCAGACTCCTCAGAGTCTGAGACTAGTCAGAGACTCAGGCAGTCTGGGCTCTGTCAGGCTGGCACTGCTGCCCACTGGCTGTACTGTCTGTGCACAGCACAGAACACAGTACCGGCGGCAGCTGCTGACTGTGCGTCTGCGCCTAAACTATGATCCCGCTGCCCGCCTCGCCGCTTGCCGCCCGCCATCATCAATTATGCTGCAGAGCAGACTGTCTGCAGAAGCGGCAGCTCCTCAGCCAGCATCATGCACCGGCACCACGGCCTGGGTGGCAGTGTCGGCGCAATGGCACATCACAACAGGACACAATTACCGGCGCTGCCTGCTGAGATGAGCCGCCGCCAGCGATGTGCTGCCCGGGCCTCCGCGGGAACTTCAAGTGCCAGGCTCCTCCTCTTCTTTCCAGATCGCAGCAGCAGAGTAGTGATGGGCAGTCCGGCTCTTTTTGGTGATCTGGCTCACTTGGCTCCGCTCACCAAAAAGAGCCGGCTCTTTTTGGCTCAAAAAACGGCTCTTCTTGCAAATAATACAAATTTTCTCACTGTTATAACTCCAGTCCTTTGACTGTAAAGCCAGAACCTCATTACACACCTGTATAGGCATCTATTGAAGCAGTACAGATTACTTTTTGCCCTGTCCTCAGAGTGTCAACTCCTGTACAGACTGCTCACTCCTGGTTATTGCTGACCTGTGTTACTGTCTAGTATCTGATATTGCTTGTAAATGTCCTTTCTGCATCAGTCAGTGCTGTGACATCTGCTAGCGCTGGAGAAGATTCTGATTCTTAAGAATAAGTGCTTGGATACGCATTAGGGTATGTGCACACGGTCGGTATTGGCAGCGCTTTGAACACAGTATACTTTATGCTGCGTCCAAAGCGCTGCATGCAGGTGAACCCGCATGTTTTCATTGAACCATGCGGACTCACTGCATCCTAAACATTACAGTGATCTAATTTCTCTTGCGGAGTCGCTAGTCTCCGCAAGAGAAATTGACATGCTGTGGTCTGTGAAGACGCGCCACATGTACGTGTCCGCGGGTAATCCGCAGATGCACGGAGACGCATAGTGGATGGGATTTCTTGAAATCCCATTCACTATGCTCTAACATCTGGACGCTACGGTTTGCACTGTGTCCAATCCACAGCGATTGCTGATCGTGTGCACATACCCTTACAGGCTCTTACAGACTAACTATGATCTGTGCACCACACATGCAGTGTTAGGCCAGTTTCACATGTCCTGATATTTCCGGTACTGGAAAAAACAGGACCGGAGATATCCGTGTGCATTCAGTTAGTGCCGCATCAGTTAGTGCTGTTCCCAAGTGTCGGGTGCTGAACGCTGCCCTCATCATTGTCCCCTGCCGGTGCTGAAATCAGCACACGCAAGGGACAATGAGTGATGAGTAGTATTCTGCTCCTGCTGTGTCCTGGTGTAAAAATAAGAATAAAATAAAAAAAATCATTATACTCACCTGTCCAAAGATGTCCCCCACTGTAACCCATCTGACCGTTCACGCCGAGGAGCCAGGGAGAATGACTTCTGCAGCACTGATGCTGTGCTCAGTGAGCGGTGTCCTGTCACTCACTGAGCACAGCGGAGGTTCTGGGCTCGCTCGCTGGAGTGAGTCATTCTTTCCGGCTCCTCGGCTTGAACGGTCAGATGGGTTACAGTGGGGGACATCTTCGGACAGGTGAGTATAATAATTTTTTTATTTTATTCTTACACCAGGACACAGCTGGATTAGAATACTACTCATCATTGTCCCTTGCTGGTGCTGATCGCAGCGCCGGCAGGGGACAATGATGAGGGCAGTGTTCAGCACCTGGCGCTTGGGAACAGCGCTAACTGTTCACTAATTCCCAGGCACCGGTACGTGTCACACTGATGACACACGGATGTCAACCATGTGTCATCAGTACGGGATGTTTTGTGGCCCTTGCAGCATGTAAAAAACTGACATGTCAGCGTGTTTTGCCCACGGACACACAGTCTGTGGAAACACACTGTCATATGCGCAGACCCATTCACTGGCATGGCAGTGAGGTTTAAAGCGCCACTCCAGCAGTAAAATAAAAAACTGCAGGAGTGGAGCTTTAACTACACTATCCAACAGCTTTTTTCTTTTTCTGCTTCCTTTTGATGACGCTTCATTTGAAAATCCCATTGTCTACTGGGATGCTCGGTGATCATCAGATAAAAATTGGAATCATTCCCACCTTTACCCTAGTGAACAATAAAGAAGTGTTCAAAAAAATAAAATCACATTTGGTATCAAAGTGTCCACAAAAGTACGATCTCTAAAAACTACAAGGGCTCGCTGACACACGAGCGAATAAATCGGACAAGTGCAATACGATAAAAAAATAGGATTGTACTTGAGCAGTGTAACACTATGGGGCAGTGTAACACTATGGGGCAGTGCACTCAAATGTCACCTGAGTGCAATGCAATTCCCACAGACACCGGCAGTGAAGGAGATGGAGAAATTACTTTCTCCGTCTCCTCCACAGCTGTGTTGCAATTCTGTCATGTGAGAGAATCGGAGCACAAAGCACTGACACTCGGATCACACTCGCAGCAGAACAGGAGCCGAGTGTCATTAGCATATCGCATCCGATGCTCTATGCTCGTGTGTTTTTTTGTTTTTTTTTATTGCACATTTTTTAGTAAATCCTTATAAAATGGAGTATCACTGGTTTAAAAAAAAAGGAAGGAAGAAGGGAAAGACGAAAGCGCAGAAATTAAAAAGAAAAAAAATAACATTATTATTGTAATAACATAGCCCACTGCTTATGGGGTTAAATGCTCGGCTATGTCAGGCAGGGCCGTGTGACACTCAGTGCTGCTTATTATATTCTATTTTATATATATACCTCCATTTATTACCCTGAGCTGCTGCCTCCTCTCCTGCCGCACATCCACCCCCTTGTCCTGTCTGACGCTGAAATAATAGAAGTGTCACACTGTTGTCAGTGACTCCAGTCTCCTGTACTTTATATATTATGCCCGGCATTGCCAGCGATTTCAGCAAACTTACTTCAGGACCTTAATGATGTCACTGACCATGTGTGCAGTAAGCAGCCAATCACAATCAGAGTAAGCGTTCATTAGGGAGGGTAGGGGGGGATGGAGCCACCCGGCTGGCTCGGGGCACGAACCAAAAAAAAAAAAAGCACAAAAAAAAAAAACCACGCTCAGGCGCCGCCCTCCCCGAATTCCAGCGCCCTAGGCACGTGCCTACAAGTGCCTAAGGGCAAATACGGCCCTGCTTAGAGGGGGTGGAAACTGGTCCTTGTGCGTTTTTGGTAAAGCATGAAAAATCGGTATTCTTGGATTACTGGGTTGTAAATAATCCTGTTGCTTTAAACTCAGGATACCCAGGTCCACCCCTTCTTGTAAGATCTTATCCAATTTTTCTCCTATAATCTGTGTGGGATCATAACTTATCTTATGATATGACTGTTCATCATTCAAAATTTTATTTACTTCTCTAGCATAAAGCTCTTTATCCAATACTACTACTGACCCCCCTTTGTCAGAATTCTTCACTATAATATTGGGATTATTTTTTATGTTATTTAAAGCTCTTCTTTCCCCCCTTGTTAGATTATCCTTATCTGTTTTTTTAGAATAGTTTTGTTTTAAATCATTTTATACCATTAACTAAAAATCATCCATAATGGGAGCTCTCGACTGTATGGGATAAAAATCCTCATTAGATATTCTAGAAAAAAACATGCCATCATTCACAAGGTTTTCTTTCATGTCATTATCTGACAGAGTATTCAGTTGTATAATGGAAAACTGTTCCTGAAAGGAAAGTCCTTTATAAATATTTTTTTCAAAATAAAGGCTATTTTTTAAGTCACTTTTACGAGATGCTGGATAACTATCTCTTCATCACTGCCTAATGTCTCCCAGACGGGGTCTTTACAATCCGAGCACCGTGCCTCATGAGAAAGTGGACCGAGCAGGCTGACCCAGGTGAGCTGAAATATATATATATTTTTTTCTGTACATTGCTAAGTGTCTGACCACATATGGGGTATTGCGGCATTTACTAGAAAATATATATATGAAAAATGTGGGTACATCTTCTCTCATTAGAGCTAATGAAAATGAAACATTTGAGGATAAATTATTATAGCTGAAATAAGGTAATTTTTCATTCCACTTTGCATTCATTTCTGTGAAGCACCTGAAAAGTTAACAAACTTTCTGAATGTGGCTTTGAATATTTTGAGGGGCGCAGTTTTAAAATAGTATCACTTTTTGGAGTTTTCTAATATGTAGGTACTCAAAGTCACTACAAAACTGAATAGGTCTGCAAAAAATAGTTTTTATAAATTTTGCTAAAAAAAATGAAAAATTGCTGGTAAACTTTTCACCCTTTTAACATCCTAGTGAAATAAAAAGGTGTTTAAAAATGAGAGTGATATAAACTTGACTTAAGAGAAATGCTATTATTAACTATTTGCATGGTATTTGAAATAGTTTGAAAGCTGAAATTTTTTCACCAAATTTCCAATATTTTCAGAGAATAACGTAAATCTTACCAACCTAAATTTACCACTAACATAAAGGGCAAAATATCACGAAAAACAATCTCAGAATCACTGGTATTGGAATAAGCATTCCAAAGTTATTACCACATAAAGAGACACATGTCAGATATGAAAAATGGAGCTCTGTCAGGAAGGGCAAAAGGTTAAACTTAGTAAGACAGAGAAGTTTGGTTGTAATCCAGCACCAATGAAAAAGTATTACAACTTTATAGTTTATTTTCACTAAGAACATAAGTAGAAATTAATATTTACTGGAAACTGGGCATTTTGAGCCATGGTTAAGAACCTTGCTGGGTTTAAAACGCATAGGATTTTCTCGAGGGTGCTCCTCTGTCCTACTAACTACCCAAGAACTGGTTGGGAGAGTATCCGTGCATCACACCACCTCTTATCACTTATGATCACTGCTGAGGAATGGTGAGCTGGCAAACATTATTCTTTTCGAGTGTACATTTGTGTTTTAAACTGAGGCTGCTTAAAACTAGACCAGGAACATAGAAGATGCACCAAATGAATCAACATGGTGAACACTTTTTGGTAAATATTTGCTAGAAATGTTAGACAATTTACTCTTCCTTATGCTACCTGGGACCAAAGTACTGTAAAATATGAGCATTAATATTTAACAATCTCTTTTCACAAAAACAACCAAATATTATAGCCTATAGCAAATTGCTGTAAAATTCACATATACAGCATTTTTTTTATTTTTTTTCCTTCTTCAAAAATAGCTTTTGGCATTCCTGTCATTATTCCCTAGATTTCTTTGCAGGATTTAAAAAATACCAGAAATAAATGCACTTTTAAATGTTACAGACTTAGAAAGGCCAAAAAAAAACAATTGCTAAATAATGGGGTTTTATACAAACTGAAAAATTGCTGAAAAAATACGAGGCATTAAGCCTGTCATGTATGTGGCACATCTCCTTCAAACAATGGCCAGTAATGGATAACTCCTGGTGAAAGAAAGAGATATTTATCTAGGTTTCGTGGGTCACTAGAGGAACAAAAGAATGGGAAGCGCACATGATCTTCCCTTTATCCCACATAACCCTCACTGCTGGAACAATTGTATTTCTCCATCGGGATAAATCATTTGTCAAGAAGTGAAGCATGAATAAACTGGACAGTTCACTCTGGAAGAGAGCCATGGTCCCAAAGGTGCAATATATTACTGGACACGTGATTAACCTCATCCAACACACTTTACTAAATTATAGATGTGTTTAAACCTTATCAACATCTGACCTGGGAGGTCCGCATCTGTTGTATTGTGACAACTATCTTCAATAGATACCTGAAAAGATAAAGAAGGGGGCTGGAAGCAAGTGTAACTAGATGGAAGCCCCACATGACCGGGATGGGCCATGAGGGTGTAATTTTAATCCCAATATCGGGATTGGTTATAAGCCTGGAGGGGCGGGCATTGGGAAAGGGGGGGGGGGATATAATAAGGAAAAGTGCGGGAAAACGGTCAGTCCAGGAAGGAAGTCAGCGGGGAAAGTTGCTGAACTTAAAAAAAACAAAAAAAAAAACTGCCACTTTCCCATTGTTTGGTACACTTACCAGGACTATGGAGACCGTTGATTCCCTGATCACCAAGCTGAGGGAGGCTGCTAGATCCAGGCGTGGAGGGTGGCTCGAGTCCCAGCTGTCGGGATTGCTGGGGAACGCCGGGGCAGAAGAACCCCCGTCGGGATCTGGAAGAAGCGGCAGGAGGACGCGGCCCCCCGAGAAGCTCTCCCCGGAGATGGTTAGCACGGGCAGCAGGCGCAGGCTGCGGAGCCCCTCAGGGGACCCTGCGTCCGGTGAGCGGGCCAGCGGAAACCCCCGCTGGTGCGCCCGCCGCGGCAGGAATCCGCCCAGCCGGCCTGCGGGCTCCTCCAGCATCGGGTCCCGGTCCGTGACCAAGGCGCCCCGCTCGGCTGTAGTGCGGCCTGCTACGGCGGCGCGCCGCAATACTAGAGCCCGGGCTGCGCCGGAAGCAAGGCCCGCGCTGCAGTCGCGTCACCTTCCGGTGGGCGGGGATTTACCGGAAGTGCGTCAAACGTCACTTCCGGAACTGGAGTCATGTGACAGGGGTGCTCAGGAAGCGAGCGGAGGGCGCCTGGACACGCCCCCCACTGCAGGAGCCGGCGTTGATGCACGGCACCGCTTGCCCACCAGGAATCGGAGCCCCAGAGCGGATGAGCGGACCAGAGGGACCACCAGCACGGCAGGCACACCTGGCGATGTACCAGTCGGGGTGCCTGCCAGGGACATCAGCAGAAGGAGACAGCAGCCCAGGTGCATGGGCAGGCAGCAGCAGGAGTCCTGCTGCCTGGCTCGAGTCAGCAAATTCATGCCAGTGGAGCGGCGGGCAGCAGCACAGGGCTACCTGGCGGTCACCCATGGACCACCACGGATCGGGCTAGGGAGTCCAGGTCTGGAATTCGAGGAGTGCCACGGATGGCGGGGAGGACCGGAGCCGGGACCGGCGGGAGACGATTGACGGGGACATCGGCACGTGCTCAGGTCCCCTCTGGTGACGAGGAGGCCAGGGGCGCGGGCCTTGAGCAGCAGCAGGAGTCTGGCGAATCAGAGTGTGGCAAGGATCAAAGCGAATCCAGGATTCATCAGGACTCGGGACGTTCGGCTGGCAGGGACACAGCACCTGCGCAGCTTGGTGAGTATGCGTCCATGTATTGTTTGTCGCCTGCTGGGTCATTAGTGGATGGGGGAGGTGATAGGCAGTTGGCTGGGCCCAGCGGGGAAAATACTAGGGGAGGTCGTGGGTCAGATGTAGTGGGTCTTAGGGACATTTTGTTTAGCATGTCGCAAATTTTGGCTAGAATAGACGGTGGTGGAGTTAATCAAGGGGGTTTGTTACCTGCGGCGGCGTGGGTACCTAGTCAACCGGTGTTGTCGCAGGTGGGGAGCGAGTCGGCCAGGTCGGCGGTGAATGCAGCCGGGACACCTTCTGGGGCATCGGTTTGCGTACAGGCAGAGAAGGACAAAGCGGATACCGTAAAGCTGGATGATAGGCCAAAAGGGGAGATATATGTGTGCTTTGAGGGGCCGTTGGGGGCACACTTAAAAAAAAAAAAAAAAGAGGAAGAAGAAAGGAAAAAGTTTGGCGGGATGACTATGTTGAAACTTTTTCCCTTCTTCCGCTGGAAAAGTTTAATCTGGATAAGGGTAAAAAGGACGATAGTAAAGAGGAAGAAGAGAAGCGTAGGTGGAGGTTGATTCCTCAGACGTTTGTTAATTGGTTACAGGCTTTTGCAATATTGGCTAGCGTTATTGGGGAAAAAGCTCCGGATAATTGCTCAGGTTTATTTTGCTATCTTTATTCTATTGGGGAGGCTCATGGTACTTATGGGGGTCAGGCGTGGTTACGATATGACGAGCAATTTAGGCAGAGGAAAGCTGTCCACCCAGAGATCAGATGGGATCAAAAGGACATTGGGTTGTGGTTGAAGGTTATGGCCCCACTGAGGTATGGGCAGTCCTTTCACGGGAGCAACAGTAGCGGGAATCAGTCAGCAGGACACGGGGGAAGTAGTCAAGGGGCACACAGCCCAAAAAAAAAAAAAAAGGAAGCGGGAACTTGCTGGCAATTTAATGACGGCCAATGCAAGTTCCTGTAAATTTAAACATGTGTGCTCCCATTGTAACGGAAGTTTGCACGGAGCATCAAAATGCTTTAAGAAGGGTAAGGGAAAGCCGACAGTGGGTACCGGTTAAAGGGGTGACTCCGGTGAGGGTTCACGCGATGGCCCCCCTTTCTAAGTAGGTATCCGGATCAATTGAAGGCTAAGGTCATTGCAGATGGTTTTTTGGAAGGGTTTAGAATCCCTCCTCCTGATCATGAGGCCCCCCTTTTTAGTTAAAAATTTGACGTCGGCTTCCCTTCATCCGGAAGTGGTTAGTGTGAAGCTGGCTAAGGAGGTGGAATTGGGCAGGATGGCTGGACTGTTTCAGGAATTGCCTAGTAGAAAGGTGATTATCTCGCCTTTGGGGGTTGTGCCCAAGAAAGAGCTGAATAAGTTTCGCTTAATTCAGCATTTGTCGTACCCGAAGGGGCTTTCGGTTAATGATGGTATTGCGCAGGAGTTGTGTTCGGTTGAATATACATCATTCGATGCGGCAGTGCATTGGGTACGGAGATACGGGCCAGGCTCGTTGCTAGCTAAGACTGATATCGAGTCAGCCTTTAGGTTGTTGCCAGTTCACCCGGATAGCATCCCGTTGTTAGTTTGTTTTTGGGAAGGGGAGTACTATGTGGATAGGTGTTTGCCAATGGGTTGTGCAATTTCGTGTTCTTTGTTTGAAACGTTTAGCTCCTTTTTGGAATGGGTAGTGAAGGACCTGGCTTCTGTTAAGTCGGTCATTCATTATTTGGATGACTTCTTGTTTATAGGCCCCCCGCAATCGTTGTTGTGTAGGAATTTGTTAGGTACTATGGTGTGGGTAGCAGAGCATTTTGGCGTGCCGTTAGCAGAAGAACAAACGGAAGGACCTGGCACCATTTTAAGTTTTTTGGGCATTGTAATTGATACCGAAAGAATGGAGTGTCGGTTACCGGATGATAAATTGAGTTTGCTTAAACAGGAGGTCGATAGGATCAGGAAGTTGCGCAAGGTGACCCTGAGGGAGCTACTGTCGCTGTTAGGGCATTTGAATTTTTGCCTGCTGGATTATGCCAATGGGCAGAATATTTTGTCGCAGGTTGTCAGGAGCGACAGCAGGAGTGCGCGCGCCGCATCATTTCATTCGCCTTAATAAGGACCACAAGGAGGATCTAAAAGTTTGGAAATTGTTTTTGGAAAGTTATAACTGCAGGTCAGTAATCCCGCAGGAGTTCTTGAGCAGTTTTGATTGTGAGATATTTACGGATGCGGCAGGAGGTGTCGGTTACGGGGGCCTACTGGAAAGGGCGGTGGAGCGTTGGCGAGTGGCCGAAGGTGTGGAAAGAGTGGGGTCTTATGAGGAACTTGGCATTTTTGGAATTGTTTCCTATTGTTGTTGCGGTTACCATTTGGGAGAGTGTTTCGCCAACAGGAGAATTCGGTTTCACTGCGATAACATGGGAGTGGTGTCTGTCATCAACAGTTTGTCGGCCTCGTCTCCGCCTGTGATTAGGCTACTGAGGGAACTAGTACTTTGTTGTCTTAAGCTGAACGCTTGGATTTCAGTGGTACATGTTCCACGTGTACAAAATTCCATAGCAGATGCCTTGTCTCGTTTTCAGTGGGATCGTTTTCGGACGCTAGCTCCAGAGGCAGAGGACGTGGGACAGGAATGCCCTTCGCGCTTGTGGCAGCTGGTTATGGAAGAGCGGGATGGTTAATAACGGGAGTCCATCACGAGACAGACCTGGGCATTATACGAGGCATCGTGGCGAGTATGGCAAAGTTGGATTATGCAGTGGGGTGTGATGGAGAGTGATGGAGATAGAGAGATGGCGGTGTTGTTTCTCGTGGGAAGGGCAGCGGAGAGCGGATGGTCGGTTTCAAAAGTTGGCAAGTTTGTTGCAGGTTTAGCGTTTGGTTTTAAATTGCAGGGGATAAAGGATGTTACGAAGTCCTTTTTAGTGAAGCAAGCTCTCAAGGGCTTTAGGAGAAGAGGTAAAGAGTTGGATAAAAGGAGGCCGGTTACCTTTAGTATTTTGGAACGTTTGGGTTTTGTATTGGATAAGATTTGTTGTTCAGTTTTTGAAGCCACACTGTTTAGGTTGGCTTTTTCATTGGCGTTTTTTGGCGCGCTAAGAGTAGGTGAATTGGTGGCACCAAGCAGGAATAAGGTTGGGGGTTTGTTTGCTGAGGATATGAGTGGTCGAGATGGGGGTATTGAATTTTGGATTAGGTGGGGGAAGACGGATCAATTGGGCAAAAGAAAACGAGTAATATTGGGTGAGGTTATGGGATCTTTTCTTTGTCCTAAGAGATGTTTATTGGCTTATTGGCAGGTTTGGCCAGGGCGGAAGGGCCCATTATTGTGTCATGAAAATGGAGACTTTTTGTCACGTTTTCAATTCATAGCGGTGTTTAAAAAGGGGATTGCTGAGCTGGGCCTTAGCCCTGAGGTATACGGGTCACATTCATTCAGAATTGGTGCGGCATCAGAAGCGGATGGCTTGGGGTTAGGCAAGGATGTGATAAAACGTATTGGGAGGTGGAGTTCTGATCGTTACCTGTCTTATGTAAGGCATTAGGTATGCGGTCTTAGGTAATTTGCCTTTTGAGATTCGAATACCTTTTGGTTATCTTGTTGCTGGTGGTGTCCCGTTGTTAGTTTGGATGCTAGGACACTCTTTCGTCAATTGGGGGGGCGCTGAGGGCGGACGTGAGGCCGGACGGTAGGCAAATGGGTTTTAGCAGGGAGCAAGCGGTGGTTCGGTGGTTGGGTTTTTCGAGGGATGGTTTGGAGAAGGGTGGTGCCAGAATTCCATAAAGCAGCTCGTTTGGATCGGGCTCCGGATATTTTGGTGGTGCATATGGGGGGAAATGATTTGGACGGCTCGGCCGGTTAGGGAATTGATGAGGGACATTCGAATCGGTCTGTTAAGGTTATGGACATCTTTTCCTGAGGTGTTGACAGTGTGGTCTGACATTGTGCCCAGAGAAAAATGGAGGGAGGCCAGATCATTGAAGGGAATTAATAGGGCACTTATAAAGTTGAACAGAGCTATATCAGCTTTTGTTGCCAGGAACGGGGGAGTAAGCGTGCGGCATCTTGATCTGGAAGTGGGAGTTGGAGATTTTTGGAAAAAGGACGGCGTACATTTGAATGATATTGGCATTGATTTATGGGCATTGGTCATACAGGAGGGGATCGAAAGGGCTTTTGTTGTGTTGGGGCGCTCACGAGCCTGAGGTGGTCAGGGCTGTTCGTTGGTGGCGGGGGGTAGGGATCTTGGAGTTGGCACAGAAGTGCCGGTGGAAAGAATATTGGATAATCACAGGCAGTGCCTTGATTAACCGGGGTGATCTGGCATTTGGTTTTGGGCTCTGGACGGGGTTTTACCCTAGGAGCTTTTGGTGCCCTTGAGCTGGTGATGGACGGCTGAGGGTAATATGGTGGTTCGAGTTCAGTTTAATTTATGTCAGATATAATTTTAACTCCAAGAACCCTCCCTTCTTATTTATTTTATAACACTGTTAATATGTTAATGTTGTTTGTTAATAAAATGGCCGCTGTGGCCAAATTTATCCAAAGAAATACAGGTGCAGTGTTTTTATTTGGTGGGGGAAAGGTGAGTGCTGGAAGATGGGGGCATGTTGAACCATGGAACCCGTGTTGGCAGTACACGGTCATGCTGTTCATGAACGGAATAACTAGCTATCCTACCAAATTTCTCCCCGCATCTCTTCCAGCAAGCAATTAGCACTGGCATGCCAGTCTGTTAGATACACATTACTAATAATGGCTCATTTACACAAGTGCAATGCCCAGTATTCCCATCTGGCTTTATCCCAACAAGGGCAAGGATTGGAGCAGTAGAAGAAAACATTTCCTAAAGAAAAAATTGTTATTCGTCTTTATGATACCATTTTTCCTATGTGAGAGATTCTAATATATCAATGAGTTTTTCATTTGCACTATAATGAATTTCTATTCCCATACCTGGCACTAATGTTTAACCATTAATACTAAAACAAATTTGTTAAGGCCACATGCACATGTTGAGTATTTGGGGAGTTTTTTACCTCAGTATCTGTAAGCCAAAACCAGGAGTGGGACAGTCAGAGGAAAAGTATAATAGAAACATGTCACCACTTCTGTATTTATCACCCACTCCTGGTTTTGGCTTACAAATACTGGGTTAAAATACTGACCAAATACTGAATATGTGAACGTGGCTTATATCTTTTGCAACTTGCAACAGCAATCCCCAAAAATGTGTCTTTTAGACTATGCTTACACATGTTGGGTTTTTTTACGCCACAAATCTGCAGCAAAACTGATCTCTGGCAGAAAATCAGCTGCGTCAAAAACGCTTGTTTTGCTGCGTTTTTTTTTACTGTCCATCTGTCTCTATTTATGCATGTACATAAAGTTCTGTGAAAAAAAGAACCCCATTCTATTTTGCCATCAAAAACGCTGAAAAACACTTAAGCAAATTTTGGTGCATTTTTGATGCTTTTTTTTTCACCACACAAGATGTGTGAACAGAGAATTCTGGTTTCTCATTGACTTTGGTACTGCAAAATGCAGCTGAAAATTTGCATAAAAATCTGCTGAAAAAAATGCAGAAAAACCCAACACGTGTGAACATAGCCTTAGGTTATGTTCACATGTTGAGTTTTTGCTGTTTTTTTTATGCAGATTTATTTTACAGTAGCAGCAAAAGCTATGAAATTTCAGAAATCTCATGCACACGCATTGTTTTTTTGGAGAGTTTTGTAAAACTGCTGCATTTTTGCAAAATGCAGCATGTTATTTCTTTCAGCATTCCTTCACACACAGGAAGTAATGGGTAAGTGCAAAAACGCAGCAAAAAGCGAAGGTATTGGTTTTTGCTGTGTTTTTGGTGCAAAAACCTAACGAGTTGCATCATCTTTTTTTGGGAGGCACTAAACTTTATTAGCATGTACAAGAGACAATAAAAACACAGCGAATATGCAGCAAAACCTGCTTTTTGTAAGCAGCTTCTTTACTTCCAAGAGAGTAGGTTTGTTTGCAGAAAAAAGCAGCAAAAACGCAACTTGTGACCACACCCTTAGGCTACGTTCATGAGAGGAGTTTTTGGTGAGATTTTCTGCACCCATTAGGGTATGTGCACAAGTTGAGTATTTAGATGCAGAAATTTCGGCACCATCTCTGCATCTCTTGGCAGAAAAAACAGAGCTGCAAAACCGCTCATTTTTGCATGCATTTTTCTAGCATTTTTGGGCAGCAATGAATGCTATAGAGATATATAATAATATCACTGACCAGGGTGGATTATAATGCTAAAATGTAACCTTTATTATAAACATTAAAATGTGATAATCCAATTCTACCGTGCTATGTGCTGGTCTATCTAGCATAAATAATCATTCACAGGACAGTGGATAAGAATGCCCAGAGTGAATGAGGACAATCTATTATGTTAGGTAATAATGGGGGAGACTGGTAACAAAAATACCCTACTGAAATGTTGATGGGGGATTCTAGTGTTATACATATGCCATATCCAATGTATAGGATTGCTGTATGTTTTAGTAATGCACTCCTTAGTTTATGTCACTCACAGCATCTAAAACACACGCTAAGATTGTGATAGTTACAAAATATATTAGCAAGGCGTATTTGTGGAGCACCCGTAATTCCTATTGTGAGAGTAGAAGATCTCCATAATTTGCGAGCAATAGCTGACGAATTGCATTACCTAAATCTCCTAATAGTAGAAAGACTCATATAAATGAATAACATGCCTATCCTACATCTGCAGTATAGTGACAAGATCCTCTGGCCATCAAACGTCTCTATGCGTTTCACCCACCCTGTGAAGGGAGGGCACATCAGGAGACGCCTCTCCATTACTAACCTGGGCTTGATGTCAGCTGGCATTATAAGCTGACATCAACCCCAGCCCTATTACCCCACTGCCACCGCTACAGGGCAGTGGGAAGAGCGAGGCTAAGTGCCAGAATTGGCACATCCAATGGATGCGCCATTTCTGGGGCGGCTGACGGCTGGTGTTTCTAACCTGGGAGGGGGCCAATATTCATGACACCCATCCTGGGCTATTAATATCAGCCCTCAGCTGCCTACCTAGCCTTTGCTAGCTATTAAAATAGGGGGGACCCCACGTCATTTTTTTTGGGGGGGTCCCCCATTTTAATAGCTAGTAAAGGCTAGGTATTCAGCTGGGGGATGATATTAGTAGCCTGGGAAGCTCCGTGGGTATTACCCCCTTCCCAGGCTTCAAACATCTGCCCCAGCTGTCTACTTAACCTCCGCTAGAGCCTAAAATTACAGGGAACCCCACGCCAATTTTTTTTTAATAAATCCTTTATTTTAACACTAAATGACAAGTACACTAATCAACACTGTCACTGTACTTCTTATATATGTGACTGACATGTTTCTATCTAATCTATGTGTGATTCTCTATTCTTTCTATTCTAAATTGTCGGGTACCGCTGCTAAATTGCCGGCTGGCTTTTTTAAAGAGACGGTGCATGAAAACTTTATTATTTTTTTTAATAAATCCTTTACACTAAATGACAAGTACAGTAAGCAACACTGTCACTGTACTTCTTATATATGTGACTGACATGTTTCTATCTATATAATCTATGTGTGATGCTCTATTCTTTCTGTTGCAAATTGTCGGGTACCGGTGTATGCCGCTGCTGAATTGCCGGACGGCTTTTTTAAAGATACGGTGCATGAAAACACTATTATTTTTTTTAATAAATCCTTTAACACTAAATGACAAGTACAGTAAGCTGAGCGCTGCCATCCAGCTTGTCATCCTTCAAAGACACTGCAGAGCGCAGGCATTATGGGAATTTCCGATTCCGGTATTCGATATTCTTAAAGTATCGGAACTCAATATCGGAACTCCGATACCTCGAATATCGGTCGGTACCCGATATTTCAGTATCGGAATGCTCAACACTACTCTTTGGCTGTAGAAATCCAACGGGAGAAAATCATAGCATGCTATACGTATGGTCACACTGGCGTTATGACTCCCAGAACCATGATACAGATGTATGATTAATTCAAATGGCAACCAATAAACCTCACTGCCTTACAATGTACCTGGACTGTTTTAAGGTCAAAAATATTGATGCACACTAAGCTTTTACTGCTGTCAAAAGTAACAGAAACAGCATTCAAATATCATAGTTAGTGATGAGCGAGCACTAAAATGCTCGGATATTCGTTGCTCGGGTCGAGCAAATTGGGATACTCTGGTGCTCGACCCGAGCAACGAGCCCAATGTAAGTCTATGGGAAACTCAAGCATTTTTCAGGCGGCTCCCCCCGGCGGTCTGCAGAGGGTCTAAAAATTGCCCAAATCGAAGGGGAAAAGTGCTTAAATGACATGGGAACAGCATGGGGAAGACCCCTGGAAGCATCTCTGACTCCTAGATCACTGCTATCAGCAACATGGTCAGAGTATTACACCACTTTTACGGACTCAAAATAAAACATACAAAAAACCAAACCAAAATGGATTTTCCTGGGAAATATGTTAAGGAACATCCTTTCCATGGTAATGACTTGTATATGAGGCAAAATAAATAACCAAAAACAGAAATACTCCTCCACAACTTGGGCTATGTTCACACGTAGCGTTTTTGATGTGTTTTTGCACTTTTGATTTGCTTTCAACCAAGACAAATGCATTCACCAGGAAATGTCATTTTAACATTTTACAACCTTATCTGGCCATGCGGTGTGTGACACATCATCAGACACATGCATTCAGTTGTCCCTACCTCCTTGGAATGCAAGCGCAAGTATGCAGCCAGCCACCCACCCACCCACAGGCTGCAATACTATACTGCCACATTTTTGACAGCTGCTTGCATTTGAAATGTGACCTTTTAGGCTCGTAGAGGCAGAAGCTTTTCACAACCTCATGTCGGCGGCGGCTGAGTGTCCATACTCTGTCCCCAACCGCCACTATATTTCCCGGTATCGCCTCCGCCTTCCACAAGCACAGGTACCACAACATTACCCGTGCCCTCCCCAGTGCACTTACTGGGAAGGACCGCCTAACCACAAACGCGTGGACAGGTGAATGTGGCCATGGACGGCACGGAGCCAGTCCACAACTTTTTTTGCTAAGAGTTGTATTTAGCTCGGTGAAAGGACTGGCATAGAGGGAAACCGTATGTACCCTGCGTGTCATTTCTCCCAGGAAGTCCTCTAATTGAGCTTGTTGCAGAAGCAATGGCAGCCCATCCAACATCAACTCGCACTTGTCGGTGGTGCTTTGACACACACACATATGTTTCTTTGCGCATTTACTTTCTTGAATACAGAGTTGGACAATGGCCTGATCTGTAATGCATTTTGAGAAATAACATGCATAAGCATGGATGATCCACATTAAAAAAGCAGTCATAGAATGTCCGGGAACCTTCCCCCACACTTTTCTTAGCCAGGGCTGCTTTTCGGCAGGGTTGGATGGGCCCACCAGAGAACCGGAGACTCCTCTGGCGGGCCCTTGCTTCTCCTTCAGGAGAGTTCATAGTGCTGAGGTGAGGCCATGATGATGATAGAGGCCACCATCTGCTTAGTTTTCTGTTACTTGGATTGCAAGTGCAAGTGTGGCGCCCCTGAGGGTTCGACCGCCATAGGGATGCTGCACTTCTCTAATGGAGTGTAGTGTTCCTCCTCTGAGGTAAGAACAGCGTGATGGTCGGGACCCAACCCTTGCATCCAACACCACTTTTCTCCACCAGAGGGGGCCAGAATGCACTAGGTGCTGCCCTCCTGGGTACAAGGAGACTGGGGAACCAAGAGTTAGGGGAACCAGTTAGTGGGTGAGGGTGGAGGACTTACAATATAGTGACACTTTAAAATTCATATTTAATAAAAAGCCATCTTGGTTCTTGGTCCTTGTAGTTTAGTTCTTTGATGGTCCTGGTTAGTCAACTTGCCTGGCTGTCATGTACTGTGATCTCCTACCCTGAAAGTGGATCCTGTGTGGATCTGCAGAGGATGGGGACACAGTCCTTGTACCCCGGCCTTGGGACGACGGGCAGGTTGCAGACGAGGAATGTCTCAACCTGATCAAGAACCACGACCAAGAAGGCCCGGAGCTTAGGAGTGTAGCTCCACAGCAAATGGATCCCGGGGAGGATGCAGATGGAGCGGCGTACGGCATCTGTCCTCACCACCTGATATATTCAGAGGGAGTCCGGCTGCAAGAGGGGTACCGGTCCCCGACACCCGACCTTGATACTCTATGTCCTGGTCAGGAAAGCCCAGTAGGCCCTGAGGATCCCACCGGGTATCGGAAGGAGCGGAGCTGCCACCCGTGCCCTTGTTCTGAGAGGAGCTCAGAGGGAGACCTGGCCTATTCACACACATGGACAGGAGAGGATACGGTCTGTAGTTCAGGAACACTCTGGTGCGGGGTCCCGATTGAATGCTGGACTTGCTCGGAGGTTATCGGACCTCCGTCCCTGGTGACCGCAGGACTCCGCGGGGAGCAGGGAGTCGCCTTCCTACTGCCATCTCTAATGTGAATAAAGCCTTGAAAGTTCACCCCTATGGCCTCCGGACTTTTTATTCTGCGCTACACCACACGACGCAGCACACGGTCTCCTCTACTACTACCCCCCCTCCATCCTGTCTCTCTGCCCTGAGGCCCTGCTCCGCCTGTGCGGAGTAGTAACAATGACGGCTGCCATAACACCAGGCCTCAGCGGACTGCGGCATTTCTGGTGGCCTTCACCAGGTGTCACAGGTGGCGTAGTCGGAGTCAGCCACTCAACCCGTATAAGCCCACACCATCCTTTTTAATGTGACGGCCCTGAGCACGGGTCGGGTCCGGGCCACGGCTGCACCCCATCTCTCCATCACAGGACCCGACTCTGAGTCCCCCATCTCCCAGGGTAAAGAAAAAGGGCTTTTTGAGGAGAGGCGTCACACAAGTATGCAGCCACCCACCCACTCACATGCTGCAATACTATACTGCCACATTTTTGACAGCTGCTTGCACTTGAAATGTGGCCCTTTAAGCTCGTGGAGGTGGAAGCTATTCACAACCTCATGCTGGTGGCGGCCGGGTGTCCATACTCGGTCCCCAGGCACCACTATATTTCCCGGTATAGCCTCTGCCTTCCACAAGCACGGGTCCCACAACATTACCCATGCCCTCCCCAGTGCACTTATTGGGAAGGACCGCCTAACCACAAACACGTGGACAGGTGAATGTGGCCAGGGACGGTACGGAGCCAGTCCACAACTTTTTTGGCTGAGAGTTGTATTTAGCTCGGTGAAAGGACTGGCATAGAAGGAAATCGTATCTACCCTGCGCGTCATTTCTCCCAGGAAGTCCTCTAAAGCTGCTTGCACTTGAAATGTGGCCTGAACATTACTGCTGGTACTTTTCTGTGGGAATTTGCTTGCCTTCTACCAGCCTGGAATATTTTCAGCAAACTATGGTATGACGCCATGGTATTAGCTCTGCCCCCTGTACCAGTAGCGAAGCCATCCCCAATTTCCTTCTCAGGAATTTTATTTGGTAGACTGAGTGGCTGCCCAAATACATTTTCTCACAAAGGAGCTGAAGATAGAGTGGCAATAGGTGCAAGTTTCTCCAGCCTGTTAGATATTAGAGGGTGAACGGCAGAACATTAAATCAGTGGTTAGCACTGAAGCCTTGCAGCGCTGGGATCCTGGGTTCAAATCCCAGCAAGGACATCATCTGCAAGGACTTTGTATGTTCTCCCCGTGTTTGCGTGTGTTTCCTCCTCAGTAAAAAAGCAGCCATAGAGTGTCCGGGAACCTTCCCACACATTTTTCTTAGCCAGGACTGCTTCTCAGCAGGGTTGGACGGTCCCACCAGAGAATCCTCTGGTGTGCCTTGGCTTCTACCTCAGGAGAGTTCATGATAGCTCTAACTTTGCAGCTGCTATGGGGCTCTTGAGCGGGTGAGAAAGGTTAGTCCTCAGAATCAAATCCTCTGGTGGGCACAATGTTTTTCAATCTGAAACAGCTTCTCAGGGGGAGTTGTATTTCACCACAGCCATATTCTTTAGCTCGGTGAAAGGGCTGGCATAGAGGGAAACCGTATCTACCCCGGCTGTCATTTCTCCGTCACCAGGTCCCGCCCATTGTCACACACGACCATGCCTGACTGTATGTTCAGCAGTGAGAGCCACAGATCAGGCTGCTGTGTTACAGCTTTCAACAACTCTGCAGCGCTGGGCGGATTGTCAATTAAGCATTAAGCATGTTATCTTCAGCACAGCCTGTTGCCGCTTGGCCAAGGCAGTGCTGCAGTACTGTCAGCTTGTGACTGATTTGATCATTTCGGAGATGGAGGAGGAGGTGCGTGAGCTGAACAATGTGATTACATTGAGGTTAAATTGGTGACGCTGTTTTTTATACTAAAGAAAGATCCTAATGTTTTGTTTTTTTTACATTATTTTTTAAGACAAATGCATTCACCGGGAAATGTCATTGTAACATTTTACAACCTTATCTGGCAATGTGGTGTGTGACACATCATCAGACACATTCTTTTTTATTTATGACGGAGGGACTCTGAAAGTCATAAAGCCTATTTTTACAGGGACATCAGACGGCCCTTACTATTCTTAAAAGGCCAGCAGTCGGCCGTAGCTATTGTTAGAGAGCCATCAGCCGGCTATGCTTTGTTGTTCCCATTATTAACAAGTGGGTCTCCTATACTGTTATTGCATATCCAGTGACTGCAAGGGCTGCCAAAAATTTGGACACAACCCAATACCCCTTTGAAGAGACATAGAGGAGGGTCTCAGTAAAAAATGTGTTCCCATTATAAAGGAGCGGGTCTCCTATAGTGGTAATGCCCATGTTGTGACTGCAAGGGCTGCCAAAATTTTGAATAAAACCCACTAAGAATTTAAAGACAAATAGAGCAGGGCCACAGTAACAAGGTATGACAAGTTCCCATTAGAAAGGAGAGGGTCTGCTATACAGTTATAGGGTATGCAGTGAGTCCAACGGCTGACCAATTTTAGGAAAAACCCCACTAAGAATTTAAAGACACACAGAGCAGGGCCACAGTAACAAGGTACAACATGTTCCCATTAGAAAGGAGAGGGTCTGCTATACAGTTAAAGGGTATGCAGTGAGTCCAATAGCTGACCAATTTTAGAAAAACCCCACTAAGAATTTAAAGACACACGGAGCAGGGCCACAGTAACAAGGTACAACATGTTCCCATTAGAAATGAGAGGGTCTGCTATACAGTTATATGGTATGCAGTGAGTCCAACGGCTGACCAATTTTAGGAAAAACCCCACTAAGAATTTGAAGACACACGGAGCAGGGCCACAATAATGTGGCGCCCTGCTGCGCATTGGTGCCACAGATCCCAGAGGGGTGCATGGACAGATTCCTCCACAAGAGGCCCTCGTAACATTCACACACCTCCACCTTCCACCTCAGACCAGCAGAGGGAGCCCGGATAGGGATATAAAAAGGGAAGGTGGAGTTAGGCAGTTCAGTCTAGTCTGAAGCCTGAGTCAGTCTGGAATCTACAGCCTGGAGCTTGCAGTCTACAGTCTGCTGCAGTCAGAAAGGTTAGCAGTCCAGCCCAGACTCAGTGAGCCTAAGGCGTGCCGACGCCGTAAGAGTGGTGAAGAGTAGCGAGGCCTACTGCCAGTGTGAAGCCTAGTGAGGGCCCCGAGCGTGGCCGAAAGCGAATGGAAAGAGAGTAACATAGGGGGCAGAGGAGCTTTACCCGCGCACCCCAAAACCATTTACAGGACACCAGGTCCACGCCTACAGGGGGCCTATATCCCCAGCAGGAATAACTGGAACCCCTGGCAAACTATATGTCCCAGGCACACCAAAAAGCTGACTGTTATACCAGGGTCAGGAGTCACAGAGGCCCAAGAGACCGGGGAGTGTGATCTCCAACAGAAGGCCCTACAACCAGGTCAGCAGGTGCAAGACAGAGACCAAGTTAGGCCTAGCTCCAGGCAGGTCATAAACTTATGAGGAAAAGGCAAGAAACAGGAGGAGCCACACCTGCTCAATTGGGAGAGTCTTGATATGCTCCCTTCACCCTACAGTGCCCTGGATCGTGCCTTAAACACCACCAGTAAAGGTACTGAAGTGAACTGTCGTGTGTGTGCCTATTCTTCCCCTGACCCAGCTGGGTCCCATCTGTCCTACATCCCTTCTCCTACGCTGCCCTGAGGCCCCGCTCGACCTGTGGGGAGTCGTACCAGCTAAGCTGCCTGAACACCGGCCTCAGAGGACTGTTGCAGTGCTGGTGATCCTCACCAGACACCATAGGAGGCGTCACGAACTTTCCCTCTCCTATATAATTTCCCCATTCCTAGCTTTTTAAGAGTGACCACCACCAGCATGATCAGGCCACCGTGGCATCCCCAAAACCAACCACAAGGCTGGCGCCGAGTCATCCCCATCCCCTGGGCGCGTCAGTAACAAGGTACGACATGTTCCCATTAGAAAGGAGAGGGTCTGTTCTACAGTTATAGGGTATTCAGTGAGTCGAAAGGCTGACAAATTTTAGGAAAAACCCCACTAAGAATTTAAAGACACACGGAGCAGGGCCACAGCAACAAGGTACGACATGTACCCATTAGAAAGGAGAAGGCCTGCTATACAGTTATAGGGTATGCAGTGAGTCCAACGGCTGACCAATTTTAGGAAAAACCCCACTAAGAATTTAAAGACACACAGAGCAGGGCTACAGTAACAAGGTATAACATGCTACCATTGTAAAAGAGAGGGTCTGCTATACAGTTATAGGGTATGCAGTGAGTCCGACGGCTGACCAATTTAGGAAAAACCCCACTAAGAATTTAAAGACACATGGAGCCGGACCACAGTAACAAGGTACGACATGTTCCCATTAGAAAAGAGAGGGTCTGCTATACAGTCATAGGGTATGCAGTGAGTCCAACGGCTGACCAATTTTAGGAAAAACCCCACTAAGAATTTAAAGACACACGGAGCAGGGCTAGAGTAACAAGGTACGACATGTTCCCATTAGAAAGGAGAAGGTCTGCTATATAGTTATAGAGTATGCAGTGAGTCCAACGGCTGACCAATTTTAGGAAGAACCCCACTAAGAATTTAAAGACACACAGAGCAGGGCCACAGTAATGACAAGTTCCCATTAGAAAGGAGAGAGTCTCCCATAGTGTTGGCCTATGCAGTGAATGCAAGGGCTGCCAAAAATTTGGAGGCACTTTAATGCCCCTCGGAAGAGACGTGGAGGAGGGCCTCATAAAATTTTTTTCCCATTGGAAAGGAATGGGCCTCCTATACTTGTAATGCCTATGCACTAAGTGTATGGGCTGACAAACATTTACCCCTGGTGGTATACATGAACATACTGTATAAAAATTTAACATAAACACCCTTTAAAATAATTATGTGGGTGTTACTTCATGGACCACGGTCACCCTGGTGATATAGTGGTGGCGATGAGGAGAAGGACAAGAGCAAATAGCCAAAAACAGGAAGCGTATACCCATGTGTGGGTGTGAAAAGGTGCATGGGAATACACCTCCCAAGAAAAGACACTGGATTTGAGTTTATGTTACGCTGCTATCATTCGGTGGTGTTGAGAAGTATGGCCCAATCCAGCCCTTGTTCATTTTTATAAGAGTCAGCCTGTCAGCATTTTAAGTTGACAGGCGGATGAGCTTATCAGCTATAATTCCACCAGCGGCACTAAAAACCCGCTCTGATAAAACGCTGGCGGCAGGGCAGGCCAGGACCTCCAAGGCATAGAGAGCCAGTTCATTCCTTGTATCCAGCTTGGATACTCAATAATTATAAGGCACAGCGGAATCACGGAGGATGTTGGTACGGTCGGCAAGGTACTCCCTCTGCATCTTCCCAAACTTTGCACTCCTTGTGAGAGTACCAACCACCTCAGGGCCTGTGCGATGGGAGGGTCTGAGAAAACTCTCCCAGAACTTAGACAGTCTTCCCTTGCCTCTGCTGGATTGAAGTTGTGTCTCTCTTGCCTGTACTCCTTGTTTGTCCAACGAAGTGTGCCCTCTGCCGCAAGCGTTTTCAGATGGGAATTTTTTTAATAGTTCCGCAACAAGCACCTTCTGGTACTGCCCCATTTTTGTACACCTGTCTGCCTCAGGAATAAGAGATAGAAAGTCCTCCTTGTAGCGTGGGTCTAGAAGTGTCACCAACCAGTAATGACTGTCACCCAAAATTTTGAGAACTCGAGGGTCATGGGAAAGGCATCGTAACATAAACTCAGCCATGCGTGCCAGACTACTAACAGACAAGACTTCCGTGTCCTCACCAAGAGGATGACTGACCATGCTCTCCTCCTTCTCCTCTCTGTCCTCTGGCCATCCACGCTGAACAGACGGTATGATAGCTGTGCTGGTAGTACCATCTATAGTGCTTGAAACTAGCTCCTGTCCTTCCTCCTCTCCTCCTCCTCCTCTTCCTCATTGTCACCCAATCCACGTTGGGATGAGATGAGGCTTGGCTGTGTGTAATCACCCTGTATGGTTCCTTGCTCCATCTCATCGTGCTCCGCCTGCAATGCATCCTCGTTGATTGTGAGCAGAGAGCATTTCAGAAGACAGAGAAGCGGGATGGTGACGCTAATTATGGCGTCATCGCCGCTCACCATCTTGGTGGAGTCCTCAAAGTTTTGGAGGATTGTACATATGTCTGACATCCATGTCCACTTCTGAGGTCTTATGTGTGTAGTCTGAGCTGAATACCGATGGCCTTGTTGATGCTGGTACTCAAAAACTGCCCTCTTCTGCTCACAAATCCTTCCCAACATCTACAGTGTAGAGTTCCAATGCGTGGGAACATCACACACCAGTCTGTGAGCCGGAAGCTGCAAACACTGCTGAAACACGGCGAGGGCAGTGGACGCTGTAGCTCACTTTCTAAAATGGGCACACAGGCGGCGTACCTTAACAAGCAGATCCGGCAGCTCCGGGTAGGATTTGAGAAACCACTGAACCACGAGGTTAAGCACATGGGCCAGGCATGGTACATCTGTGCGCTCGCCGTGCCTCAGAGCCGCCACCAGGTTCCGACCATTGTCACACATGACCATGTCTGGCTGTAGGTTCAGCGGTGTGAGCCACAGATCTGCATTTTTTCACCTAAGCATATTAGCTTCAGCACAGCCTGTTGCTGCTTGGCCGAGGCAGTGCGGCAGTGCTTCCAGCTTGCGACTGATGTGGTCATTTCAGAGATGGAGGCTAAAGAGGAGTAGGAGGCTGAGGAGGATGAGGTGCAGGAGCTGTAGACCGTGGGGGCAACCCTGATTGACCTAGGACCCGCAATCCTTGGCGTCGGGAGAACCTGGGGAACGTGTTCCGTCCCAAGGTCAGACTGGGTCACGGCTTCCACTATGTTAACCCAGTGTGCCATCAGCGAGATGTACCATCCCTGCCCACAAGCACTTGTCCACGTGTCCGTGGTTAGGTGGACTTTACCGGTAACTGCGTTGTTGAGAGCATGGCTAATGTTTTGGGACACGTGCTTGTGTAATGTGGGGACGGCACACCGGGAGAAATAGTGGCGGCTGGGGACCGAGTACCGAGGGATGGCCGCTGCCATCAGGTTGCGGAATACTTCCGTCTCTATGAGCCTAAAAGGCAACATTTCAAGCGCAATAAGTCATGAAATGTGAGAATTTAGTAGTGTGGCCTGTGGGGCGTTGGCTGCATATTTGCGCTTGCGTTCCAAGGACTGGGCTATGGACAACTGAACGCTGCGCTGGGACAAGGACATGGACGTGCTTCCTGATGCTGCTACTTGAGAGTGTGCAACGACAGGTGCAGGGCAGGAGGCATCTTCGCATGCACCATGGACAGGGTATTGGCTTGCATGCACAACAGCGGAAGAAGCCATGGTGCCACCCACAGACACTGTTCCTGGACCCTGGGGTTCGGCCCACAAAGTCGGGTGCTTTGCTGCCATGTGCCTTATCATGCTGGTGGTGGTCAGGCTGGTCGTTTTGCCACTCCTGCTGATGCTGGCCTGGCAGGAGGTGCAAATGGCCTTTTTGGGGTTATCGGCAGAGTCTTTAAAAAACAACCAGACTCTGGAAGACCTAACAGTTGTACTGGCAACTTCCTTCGTATTGGTGTTGCGGGGAACGGTTGCCTGCCTTCTGTCTGCGGCCACCACACTGCTTCTTCCTGCCTGTTGGGGTGCTCTGCCTCCCTCCCCCTGTGTGTGCTGTCCTCGCTCTGCATGTCCTCCTGCCAGGTTGGGTCAGTTACTATATCATCCACCACCTCGTCTTCCACTTCCACACCCTGGTCCTCCTCCTGACTTTCTGGCAATTGTGTCTCATCATCGTCCACCCATTGTGACACTTTCCCACCTTCGCCTTCGTGTGACCGTGGCTGCTCAAATATTTGGGCATCGCTACACGCGATCTCCTCTTGCCCAGCTTCAAGTGGACCGGGCGAGAGGCCCGAATCTATAAATGGAAAAGTGAACAGCTCTTCAGAGTGGATCAGGGTGAGGAATATGCAGTGCAGACTCACGGCTACTGAGACTTGACCGTGTGGAAGACAGGGTGGTGGTGGTGGTGGTGGCTAAGTGACTGGAAGCATTATCTGCTATCCAACCAACAACCTTTTGACACTGCTCTGGGTTCAATAGTGGTGTGCTGCTGTCCCCTAGAAATTGGGACAGGAAGGTCAGGCGAGAAGATGTGGGTGTCTGTTGTGGCACAATTTGCCCACGGCCTTGTCCTCGGCCTCTGCATGCATCCACTAGCATCACGTCCAGTTCTCCGTCGCTTGCCACGTGCCTTGCCCATTTTAAATGGAGGACAGTATCTTCCACGCTCACTACAAATGAGTCTGGAGCGAACTTATATGTGATCCGTGTGATAGAGAAAACAGAGTTTTAAATACCTGGCCTGTAGGTAAGTAGTTTGAACAGCAAACTGGTGTGAATTGCTTCACTGACACACTAAAGGAAATTTTTAATGGAGGCCAGAAATGGCAGTATTTTGTGACAACGTATATGTGATCCGTTTGACGGAGAAAACACAGTTTTAAATACCTGGCCTGTAGCTAAGTAGTTTGAACAGCAAACTGCGGTGAATTGCTTCAATGACACACTAAAGGAAATTTTTAATGGAAGCCAGAAATGGCAGTATTTTCTGACAACGAATATGTGATCCGTGTGACAGAGAAAACAGAGTTTTAAATACCTGACCTGTAGGTAAGTAGTTTGGACAGCAAACTGTGGGGAATTGCTTCATTTGACACACTAAAGGACATTTTTTAATGAGGCCAGAAATGGTAGTATTTTCTGACAACGTATATGTGATCCGTTTGAAGGAGAAAACACGGTTTTAAATACCTGGCCTGTAGGTAAGTAGTTTGAACAGCAAACTGGTGTGAATTGCTTCACTGACACACTAAAGGAAATTTTTAATGGAGACCAGAAATGGCAGTATTTTCTGACAAAGTATATGTGATCCGTGTGACGGAGAAAACAGAGTTTTAAATACCTGACCAGTAGGTAAGTAGTTTGAACAGCAAACTGTGGTGATTTGCTTTAATGACATACTAAAGGAATATTTTAATGGAGGCCAGAAATGGCAGTATTTTCTGACAACGTATATGTGATCCGTGTTATGGAGAAAACAGAGTTTTGAATACCTGGCCTGTAGGTAACTAGTTTGAATAGCAAACTGGTGTGAATTGCTTCCATGCCACACTAAAGGAAATTTTTAATGTAAGCCAGAAATTGCAGTATGTTCTGACAATGTATATGTGATCCGTTTGATGGAGAAAACACAGTTTTAAATACCTGGCCTGTAGGTAAGTAGTTTGAACAGCAAACTGCAGTGAATTGCTTCAGTGACACACTAAAGGAAATTTTTAATGGAGGCCAGAAATGGCAATATTTTCTGACAACGTATATGTGATCCGTTCGACGGAGAAAACACAGTTTTAAATAGCTGGATTTCTAGCACTCTAATATGGAAAGGACCTGGCTGAATTCTGCAGTGCCAACAAGCAAATGGCGCAGAAAAATGGTGTTCTCTGGATTGCTCTTTAAGCAAATAATGAGGATTAAGATCCAAAGAAAAGTATTCCTGGCCCCTGAGACCTGGGCCTTTGTATAGAAATATCTAACAGCAGCAGAAGGCAGAATTGGAATGGAGCCTCTTGTGCTATATGCACTGCAGTCTGCTATATACACTGCCTGCCTATACACCATGCCTGCCTGATCTCTGCAGATAGATTAGTCCTCAGTAGGACTGTTTGTTAGATGGATATGTGTAATGTACGGTTTTTCTCCCTACACTACCTAATGCACAAGCAAATCTGTCCCTGACGCAGCATCACCTCTCCCAAAACAAGCAAATGGCGCAGAAAAATGGTGTTCTCTGGATTGCTTTTTAAGCAAATAATAAGGATTAAGATCCAAAGAAAAGTATTCCTGGCCCCTGAGACCTGGGCCTTTGTAGAGAAATATCTAACAACAGCAGAAGGCAGAATTGGAATGGAGCCTCTTGTGCTATATGCACTGCAGTCTGCTATATACACCACCTGCCTATACACCCTGCCTGCCTGATATCTCTGCAGATGGATTAGTCCTCTGAAGGACTGTTTGTTAAGATGGGTATGTGTAATGTACGTTTTTCTCCCTACACTACCTAATACACGATCAGATCTCTCCCTGACACAGCAGCAGCTCTCCCTACACTGTCTGATCCGGAGTGACTGTGACGAGCATGGCGGCGCCAGGTCTGATATAGACCTGATGATGCTGTGCGGCCAGCCAATCACTGTAATGCCCACAACCAACATGGCTATGGCATTACAGTGCATGGCAGGCAATCCCTGCATGTTCATTGGCTCTCTAAAGAGTGCCAAACATGCAGGGAGGGGACCCGAGTTCCTGCCCGACCAGCCCGAAAATACTCGGCGAGCGCCGAGCATCTCGAGCGGTGAGATGCTCGGGCGAGCACTGAGCAGTAGCGAGCATGCTCGCTCATCACTAATCATAGGGCCTAATTTTTACTATGACCTTAAAAAAAAACAATCAAAAATAAAACTCAGTTGTAACCTGTGACTACAAACTGACACAGCATTCCGTCAAACCTCAACTGGTTCCATGGTTATTACATGTCTGTCTATCCTTTATTTCATTTTTATATGTAGATCTGAGTGGAACGCTATAGCACCAAATCTAGCCTTAGGCTAAGTGCCCACGATGCAGAAATACTGCGGAGCGTTTCTGCATCTCCCTGGCAGAAAAAACACATGCGGATTTTTTTTCTGACAGGTAGAAGTGTTTGTGAAGCGTTTTAAACATGTGATTTCGCATGCCGGTTGTCAAGCGCTTTCCAAGCGATTTTAGCATCACTTGGAATAGTGCTTGACAACTTGGTCACACTATATAAATCCATGCAACAGGCATGGATTTATGTTGTGTGACCAAGTTATGATTCAGCATCAATAGTACAAAAAAATTATAAAAAATAAAAAAAAACATTATCCTCACCTTCCGATGGACCCCGGTCTCCTTCTCCGGTGCGTCCGGTGTCTTCGGCGGCTCACAGTGGTGTAAAAGGACCTTCCATGACGTCATTTAGTCATTTGACAGGTCACGCGACGGCTGACGTGACATGACTAAATTACGTAATGGAAGGTCCTTTTACCACCGTGAGCAGCTGAAGAGCCAGCAGCACCCCCGAGAGCAGACAGAGGGCCATCAGAAGGTAAGTATGTTTTTTTTTTTATTTTAGTTCTTTTTTAACTACAGGTACTATGGTACTCGGGTCTGGAGGAGAGTCCAGATTTTTCTGCAATGATAGTCCGCAGCAGAAATTTCCGTAGCATGTGCACAACACATGCGGATTATCATTGGGAAACATGGCAGACAACTTAACATGCGTTAACGCATGCCGCGGAAATGCATTAATTCTGCATCGTAGGCACACAGCCTAAGAGGGAATATGTCAGCTGTTTATTGCTATGTAATCTGAGGACAGCATGAGGTAGAGGTTAAAACACTGTATTCAGCGATGTGTTGGTTATTAGACTGTGTGCTGTTTACTTACAATGAAGGATTTATCACAAGGAGATTATCACTGCCAGGGCTAGGTCTCACAAGCCTGCTAGATTGACCACTCCCCCTCCCTATGATAAGCAGCTCACTGTCAATTGACAATGTACACAGAAAGATGTGGTGTGGGCGGGGTTAGCTTTTTGAGCTCTGCTACATGCTACATCTAAGAACTCTGTGTCACAACTGCTGCACCCTGTAAACTAAGTGATATATTGTTGGAATCAGGATCTATTTTCCTAGATTAAAGGGAATCTGTCACCCCTTGGGAGATACAAAAGTAAATCTATACATACCTGTATGACACATACCAGAGGTCTGATTGCAGAGAAATGTGTTTTTATCAACTAGGTTCTACACAGGCTTGGCGTCCCCTGGACACCAAGAAATCCACGTCTATCTTTTAACTAATCCCCGCCACTCACATAGAGCGTGCTTTGTTTCCCCCCGGCCCCGTCTGTCTGTGCACCGCGCTGCAGGGTTCTATTGCGCAGGCGCCGGGGAGTCACTACATATTTACAATCTACATATAAGATAAATGTCGCTTCTACCAAATAGACACAGTGAATTCCAGATGGATAGATCAGTCTTATAATTTCAACTACGTATCAATGAATAACCGAAAAAAAAAAGCAATACACTTACTAATAAAAATAACATAGGTTCAGTACATAAATCTAAACTGTGGCACCTTAAAGATATGGAATAAATGGTTGACGCACCCACAGCTCCACATTCTAAGCCCCATCCCTATTACCTCTCTAGATCTGAATATAAGAATTATTCATAGATGCACTTCATAAACCACGACACACATCAAGATCTTGATGAACTCATCCTCCTCGGATGACTTAATGAAGATATGAAAATAGTGTGTGAAATGCAGATTTTTTCTTAGTTATCATGATAATAAGAAACCTACCTTCGTATGTTTACCATATAGCTATCTTATTTTCTCCTAAACTCTAATGTGACATTTGGTACACATCACATACAGACATCCTTTTCCACCTTGTGTCTAATGGCTTATTAAGATGTTCACTTTTTAAATAAGAATTGCTTGAAGCCATAATACGGCACCTATAGACATCTATCCAGTAAATAAAAAATTGTAGAGAGTTATTCAGCTCACTCCTTCTCAGTCGTCCTCCTACGTTCTGGATTCTCCCCCTGCGCACGGATTTTCCTTCGGCTCCAGCCAGATTGAAGATAATTCAAAAAGTGTTGAAATTAATCCAGCGGCTATGAGCAGTAGAATTTTTTCTCTTTTTTTTTTTTTAAGTCATGGAAGATCCATGACTAAGACTTCCTATAGCTGAAACGCGTAGGATTGTTGTTCTTTAAGTCTAGCCCTGTGGCTGCAACATGCTGCACTGTATTTTAATGGGTACTAAATAAACTGAACATTTTAAAAAAAGAAAAAATTCTACTGCCCATAGCCGCTGGATTAGTTTCAACACTTTTTGCATTCTAGACATCTACGGGGTCCTACTCTACTCGTTTCATACTAAGGTATACAGATTTTTTTCTGTTCTATTTCATACAAATCTAGTAAGAAATCTTTTTGCTCAAGGGTACTCCAACTCAAGGATGCAGTAGATAACTATGCTAGAATACTGTGACACTATTTACGGACATGCCATGAGATGGGGAAGTCAGGGGGTCAGAGGTCAAAAGCCAGGAGGGTACATCATAATCAGAGGAGAGAGGCAAAGGTGCAGTCATGTTACAGGTCAGAATTCCAAGAAGGTAGCGGATCAAGACAAAGGGGCTAGATAAACGGAGGGTCAAAGGCAAATCCAAGGTCGGTCAACAAAGATCAAAATACTAGAACATAAAGCACAGAGCTAACAAACACCAAACTGAGCAGAGCTACAACTGACAGAGATAAGAGGAACACCACAAGCTAAATAGCCTGGAAATCATTCTGAACAGGTGACACCTGTAAGAAACCAAGCACGCCCCCCCACACCCTCTGATTTAGCAAACTGGACTGTCACTCACCACACCAACAGGTCAGCATGCACAAGCCTCAGACTGGACGACGGCCGAGCTGTCTCTCATGATACTGACAGCTCAACAGGCCCATATCTGAGATTGGAGGCTGAGCTGCCACTCACCACACTGAGAGAAGGAATCGTGACAGTACCCCCTCTTCTAGCGGGCCCCCGGACCCCCAGGTTTCCCAGAAAGCCTAGAATGGAAGGCCCTGACCAAGCTATCGGCCTTCACATCTCGGGCTGGAACACTGGATCTCTCCTCTGGCCTGTGTCCCTTCCAATGAATTAGATACTCTGAAGAATTATGGACCATCCAAGAATCCACAATTTTTTGTACCTCGTACTCTAAACTGTTATTGACAGAAACCAGAGGAGATGACAATGAGGGAGACAAAATCAAAGGGACAAACTTGTTTAACCCCTTCACCCCCAAAGTCTGTTTTCACCTTCATGACCAGGCCAAATTTTACAATTCTGACCACTGTCACTTTATGAGGTAATAACTCTGGAACGCTGCAATGGATCCCACTGATTCTTAGACTGTTATTTCGTGACATATTGTACTTCATGACAGTGGTAAAATTTGTTTAACATGACTTGCGTTTATTTGTGAAAAAAAACTATTTTCAAACTTTTGATTTTTTGCCCATTAAACCAGCCAGCGAATTATGTCACACAAAATAGTTAATAACATTTCCCACATATCTTTACATCAGCACAAATTTTCAAACATTTTTTTTTTGTTAAGGGTTAAAAGTTGACCAGTGATTTCTCATTTTCCAAACAAAATTTACAAATCCATTTTTTAGGGACCACATCACATTTAAAGTGACTTTGGGGGGCCTACATGACAGAAAATACCCCAAAGTGACACTATTCTAAAAACTGTACCCCTCAAAGTCCTCAAAACCACATTCAAGAAGTTTATAAACCCTTCAGGTGCTTCACAGAAATTAATGGAATGTGGAAGGAAAAAACCTAGCACAACCCTAACCATAGCACAACCCTAACCCTAGCACAACCCTAACCCTAAAGTTTATTTTTTACACCAATCCTTCGTGCGGTGTAAGTGACTAGATGACTTTATTCTTCGGTTCGTTGCGATTACAGCAATGCCGGATTCATATCGGGTTTTTATGATTGACAGCTGTCACACACTAAAAAACCCCTTTTTTTTGTGCAAAGACTAGTTTTTGCATCGCCATATTTTGAGAGCTATAATTTTTCCATATTTCGGCCGACAGAGTCATGTGATGGCTTGTTTTTTGCAGGACAAGTTGACATTTTTATTGGTACCATTTTTGGGCAAGTGACATTTTTTGATTGCTTTCTATTCCGATTTTTGGAAGGCATAATAAACAAAAACCAACAATTCAGGAATTGTTTTTTTTTTTTTTTTTTTTTTTTAATGCCATTCCCCATATGGTAAAATTGATAAGGCAGCGTTATTCTTCAGGTCAGTACGTTTACAGCGGTACCACATTTATATTGTTTTTTTTATGTTTTGGCGCTTTTACACAATACAAACTATTTTATAGAAAAAAATTGTTTTTGCGTTTTATTCTGAGAGCTATAACTTTTTATTTTTCTGCCGTTGGAGCTGTATGATGGCTTGTTTTTTGCGGGACAAGATGACGTTTTCAGCAGCACCATTTTTATTTATATTTGTCTTTTTGATCGCTTTTTATTCCATTTTTTGTTTGGTGGTATGATGATAAAGCATCGTTTTTTGCTTTGTTTTTTTTTTTACCTTGTTTACTAAAGGAGTTAACTAGTGGTACAGTTTTATAGGCCAGGTCGTTTCGGACACGGTGATACCAAATATGTGTACTTTTATTGTTTTTTTCTTTTTGGCAAGATTATTTATTTATGGGTACAATATATTTTTATTTTTTGAATAATTTTTTTCATTTTTGGGACTTTCACTTTTTCATAGAAAGCAGCAGTGGATCACCATGACAACATCCGGGACCAGACTCAGATACTGCGGGACACCGGCAGAGGAGGTAAGCATCGCGCTTACCTCTCCTTGCTCCCGCAATTCTGCAATCGATTTTGATCGCAGCTTTTCGGGGGTTAACCCTAGCATGCGTGACATCACAAATCTACAGTTTTACGTAACGGGGGCCTTTTAAGCCCCTGTGCAAATCCATATGGAGAAACTCACATAAATAACTTTTACAAGTTTATTTCAAAATTGCAAAATAAGATATGAATAATGCACAACATTTTAGTTATAATTTTTTGTAGAAAACACCAAAAAAACATTTTTTTTTCCACATTTCAAACAAAGATATGAAAAACCCACAAAGGTATATAAATCTAGAGTAAACTAGCTGCAGCTACATTTCTTTTCTAACTTTTTCTTTTCAATTTTATTGGTCTTCCAAACAATTTGCACATGTTATCTTTTCTGAAGAATGTTTTTACAGACATTTTCCCCACAAGTGGTACAATATCGCTCAGTTTTCCTAAGTTTCTTGGACAAATGAAACAATGCTTTCGTTTTCTTTCTCCTGGCCCTGGAATATCCTGAAACTGTACGCCACACTGTTTCATTGCTTCTTTAGTTTGCTTTGGCAAGCATTTCATGTTGCTTCGCTCCATCATGTGAGGCATTACAAGTTCATGGCAAAGGTTCTTCAAGAATAGGCGTCTCCTGTCCTTCCTCCTTGCATGGAATTCTGGGTGAGTTTCTGTATAAATAATGAATGAATTCAGGGCTGCTACATCAAGCATATTTGAAAAAATATGTCTTGTTTGCCTCTTGCATGAATATTCTCCCACCATTTCATCCATTTTGTCTACGCCTCCTTTAGTTTTATTGTAATACAGGATGATTTCTGGCCTCAATTTCCTGTCATTGCTGTCAATACTGCAATCATAATGCATGGTACTGAGTAATATAACGGATTTCTCCTTTGCTTTGTAAGATACCAGTGTTGCTTTGTTGTTGAAACCAAAGACACTCATAAAGTGCTCGCTGTGAATTGTGTTTCATTGCTTGAGGAATTTCTCGTCGGTTTGGATTCATAGTACCAACAAGTGTAACAGCTTTTTCAAGGAAAAAATTTCCCAGTGCAACATTGGTAAAATAATTGTCCATGGTAATGTTTCTACCTGAATTGTATACTGGTACAGCAAGTGTTTTCACAATCTCAGACCCTAGATCTTTCTGTACTGGTGCATCAACTTCTTTGAAACAGTAGATAAACCCATTTATGCTATAATAATTTGCAGAATCACACATCCAGAAGATTTTTATTCCATACTTGGCTGGTTTACTGGGCATGTCTTGTATGAACTTGCAACATGCTCTGAAGGGTTCAAGTTGCTCATCTACTGTAACATTAGTACTAGGATTGTAAAGTTTGGTGCAATTTTTGATAAATATGTTCCAGATATAACTGATAGGGGCTAATTTGTCTGTTTGGAACCTCGCTGCACGAGTTCGCTTATCATCAAATCGAATGTTTCTTCTAATTTCCTCATATCTGTCCACTGCCATTGTCGCTTTATAGTGTGGATCAGAAAGTGGGTCCAGAAATAATTCTCTGATTGGAACATCATACGATTTTTGACTCCCAGCCAGCAGTAAAAGTCCAATATATGCATAAAGTTCCTCTTTTGAGATATTTTTCCAGGACTTATTTTTTGCAGAAGCGATACATCTTCCTTCTAGGCCTTATCACTCCCTCCCAAAATCACATGACATCCTCACATGGCATGATCCACCCCCAGGCCCCTCCACCAGCAACCCTGACTACAAATAAAGTTACTTGAGACACAAACACTGCTGAGTACATGAAAAAAAAATAGCAGGGCCCCATTCCGAACAGATGTGGTTTTCGGCAAAAAAGCATTGTTACACCAAAATGCCTATCCAAAAAATTATACGAACAACTGGATATTACCAACAACGATATTCTTGAGGAATACCTAGAGTTTCAAAATTCTAACTAAAGTAATTTTGCAGATAATAGCAAAAAAGTTAGCACCTGGGCCTAAAAGGCCTCCGATACGCATTGTAGGGTTAATGTGCAGGGAGCAGTGCGGGACCGCTCCCTGCACATAGCACCGGGTGTCAGCTGTGACAATAAGCTGACACCCGGCAGCGATCTTGTCCGCACAGCCTGTGTGTGGGCGAAATCGCCAGGACGTACTAATACGTATCAGGCTCTTAAGGCCCAGGGCGCAGATCGTATTAGTACGCCTTGGGCCAGAAAGGGGTTAATATTTTTGGATGACAACCAAATCTTATCACCTACTTTAAAGAAAGAACCCGACAAAAGTTTTCAATCAGCCTTCCATTTTTGCCGAATCTGAGCAGCCACCATATTCTTTTGAACCTCCCTGAAGACATCTCCAAGTTTCTGCATGGTGACCTCCATCACAGGACATCCTAGAAAATTCACCAAAATGGAGATGAAAACCATAATTACAAAAAACGGCGTGTTCCCAGTGGACTGATTGACCCGAGTGTTAAAGGCAAACTCAGCAAGAGATAAAAATGAAGACCAGTCCTTCTGCTGAGCCGCTACAAAACACCTTAAAATTTGCTCCAAAGATTGATTGTCCTTTCTGTCTAACCATTGGTTTCAGAGTGGTAAGCAAAGGAAAATGACAAGTCAACCCCCAGTTTCTTACAAAAAGCTCTCCAGAAGTTGGAGACAAATTGCACTCTTCTATCAGATAAGTTCTGTCAGAATTCCATGTAATCTCACAACATGGCAAATAAACAACCTCTAGAGTGTCTCAGCATTAGGTAACCCTGATAAAGAAACAAAATGAGCCTGTTTACTGAATCGGTCAATAACCACCCAAATAACAGTTTTCCCACCCGACAGAGGCAAATCCGTGATGAAATCCACGGACAGATGAATCCACAGTCTTTCTGGAATTGGCAATGGAACCAATTCCCCTGTCGGTTATGACAGACTTTAGCGCATGCGCAAACTTCACGAGCGGATACAAATCTTTATTCATAGATGTTCACCAAAAAAATCCTAGTAATAGCTTTCTGGGTAGCCGTCACCCCAGGATGACCACTTGAGACAGAATCATGAAGCTCCTGCAACAGACACAATCTTAGGTACACAGGCACAAATCATTTAGACCCTGGAGTGGCAGAGGGGGCCAATAACTGGAATTTTCGGATCTCAGTCTCCAACTCTGATAATATCATAGAAATCACATTGCCCTTAGAGAGAATGGAGAAACTGAATTTAGACTTCATGATAATGCATCAGCCTTCACATTCTTGGACCCCGACCTGATCGTGGTAGAGAAAATGATCCTAGAGAAAAATTAGGACCACCTGGCCTGTCTAGGAGTTAGCCGTTTACCTGATTCAATATACGCTAAATTCTTATGGTGAGTCACTGCAGTGACTTGATGAACTGCCCCCTCCAAAAAATGTCTCCATTCCTCAAAGTCTAATTTAACAGTGAGTAACTCACAATTCCCAACATCATAATTTCTTTCAGCAGACAAAAAATTTCTTGAGAAAAAAGCACATGGCTGCAAATTGGTCAGAGTTTTGGAACCGAGATAAAACGGCCCATACTCCAACCTCCGAAGCATCCACCTCAACAATGAATGGTTCTCGGAGATCGGGTTGGATAAGAACAGGAGCAAACATAAAACACTTTCCATTTTTCAAAAGTCTGAATAGCATCCGGTGGCCCAACCTTGAGATCTGCCCCATTACATGTGAGGTCAGTAAGAGGTATAGCAATCTGAGAAAGATCCCTAATGAATTTCCTATAATAATTGGCGAATCCTAGAAAATGTTGAAACGCTTTCAGGTGACTTGGTTAGACCCAATTTATTAGGGTTTGCACCTTCCCAGGATCCACTGTAAACCCATCAGCCGATAAAATGAACCCCAGGAATGAAATTTCCTGAACAGAAAAAATACATTTCTCAATTTTATCAAACAAAGAATTCTCCCTCAGCTTTTGTAATACTACACGGACATGTTCCTGGTGAGAATCAGGCGGAAAAATTAAAATATAACCAAAGTAAATCACAACAAATCTCCCAATGAAATCAGAAAAAACATCATTCATAAGGTTTTGAAATACTCCCAGTGCATTAGTTAACCCAAATGACATGACATGATTTTCTAATAAACCCTTGGCCCATTATCTACCAATGTCCTTTTTTTGGGACGCCTAATCTTTTGCTTCTAGCAACTAAGATTTTATAATTAGGTCCAATTTTTTGTGTTGTGTTTGTAAAATGAATGTTTTCAAAACAGGAAATCATGTCATTGTCATTTTTAATTGAATATTCTTCCACCCAGAGAGCTTTCACAGCACCTATTTTCGAGGTTTTTTCAAAATTAGGATCATAAGCTGAAATTATTATTTAAAATCACAGTTCTGTGATCACAAAGTTATTAGAACTATTGTTTATACTTGAAGGAAGGTATATAATGCAATGGCATTGATGTAGATTTACCAAGGCCAGAGTTATATTCAAGTGAAATTGCCGTCCCATTTTTGGGACATTGGCAGAATGCACTATCTATTTTCGATGATTTTTTTTAACATGGAAATTTTTGTTTGATACACTAGTTTTTATACATAACCCTAAATCATTTACAACTGATATGGCAGGCAGAGGTCTTTTAGTCTCATTTCTTCCTTCTTACCAGAAAGTCTGGAAATCCCTCACCCCTCCACCCCCCTTCCCCAGTACCTTTCTGACTATATATGCTTTGTGAAACCTGATATCCCAGCTGTACTGGAGACACTCAGGAGAACAGACCCTGTAACTTGCTGACTTGTCAGATATTGTTTACGATCACATCACAGTATATAAGGTTGGTATTTTATGTTTTTATTCATCACAATTGTTTATTTAGCTTGTTTTATGAATGGATAGTGAAATGTGAAATATATTTATATATATATTTAAAATATTTATATATATTTTTATCTATAGTTTTCTAAATGTTACTATACTCATTTTTGTTTTTGTTGTATCAGCAGTAAGAACATGGCATATCGATATAAAAATGGATTTACTGTTGATGAAATACTAGGTTATCTTGAGGAATTAGATGACCAAGAAGTGGAAGTTTCTGATGTTGAAGTAGTGATTGTGCCTCCTGACCCTGATGAGGCAACTGATGAGGAAGATTTTCAGGAAAATGAGCTTCTTGCTCATGAATTGAATGATGTAGCAGGAACTTTGGAGGTATTGCACACTTCAACAGAAATTGAAGAGGCTCCTGAGGTGGCATCAACTGAGAATTTACCATCCACCTCAGCAGGAACTTCAAGTACCAGTAGCAGAAAACGACCAAGGAATCCAACTTCAAAACCAGTTGTGAGCAAGAAAAAAAAAATGCAACAGAAATATTACAATGTGCAGCAACTCCAAAATGGAAAAAATGTCAACCAGCATATGAAAGCAGTGCGGACCAGGATTCGTCCGAAATAAGCAACATTTGTGACCTTTTAGAAAATAAAAATGAAGTTGAAGTATTTGAAGAGTTTTTTTCCCATGATGTTATGGATATTATTTTGACCCAAAGCATGCTATATGCAAACCAAAAAAATAAACCCTCCTTTTCCATCAGCAAGGAAGAATTACAAGTTTTCTTAGGCATATTATTACTGTCTGGATATCATTCTCTCCCCCAAGAGGACATGTACTGGGAACAAGCTCAAGATGTGGGAGTTCCATTGGTGTACAAAGCAATGTCAAAGAACCGTTTTAGGGAAATTAAAAAATATATACACCTAAATGACAATTCTAAAATTGACAAGTCTGACAAGATGTACAAATTTAGTTTATTCTTTGAAGTTCTGGGGAAAGAATTCCTGAAATTTGGTGTATTCCACCGGGAACTTTCCTTAGATGAAATGATGGTCCGCTACTATGGCAAACACCCTACAAAAATGTACATGCGAGGTAAGCCAATAAAATTCGGCTCCAAAATTTGGTGTCTGTGCAGTTCCAAAGACTACGTCTACAAATATGTGCTATACTGTGATAAGTCTGACAAAGAGGAAGGACCGTTAGGCTTGAGAGTAATTTCACAACTTACAAATGTAATTCCTAATTCCCAGTCATTCAGTTACAAGTTATTGTTTGACAATTTCTTTACAAGTATTGATGCTCTGGTGATGCTGAAAAACAAAAACATCCAAGCTACTGGCACTATTAGAGAAAATCACACAAAACAGTGTCCTCTTATGCCAAGCAAGGAGATTGAAAAACAAAAGGAAAGAGGATTTTGTGATTACCGGTTTGATAAAGCAAATAACATTCTTGTGGTGAAATTAAAGGATAATAAGGTTGTCACGTTTGGCACGAACTTCAACACAATAGAGCCTTTGTCAACAGCTCGTAGGTACTCTCAAAAACAGAAAAAACATGTCCAAATCTCAATGCCGCTGATGGTTCAGGAATATAATTCCCACATTGGGGGAGTTGATTTATTGGACAAACAAATCTCCCTGTACCGTGTCAGAATCCGTTCCAAAAAGTGGTGGTGGCCCCTTTTCACTCAAATGATAGACATTGCCGTTGTCAACACCTGGAGGGCATATCAAAAGGCAAATCCAGAAGAAAGTGTGCCACTGCTAAGTGTAAGGAGGAGGAATGCATTGGCCTATCTAAGCAAAAGAACACAATCAACCCTAAAGCGATGTGGACCTCAACGGAGTAAACTATTAGGTGGCCGAGTTAGTGATGACGTCAGATTCGATCCTGGTAATCATTTGATAGAGCCGATTGCTACACAAAGAAGGTGTGCTTTATGAAAGAAAAAAACAACCAGAATTTGCAAACCGTGTGATGTTCCCCTTCGTGCTAAGTGTTTTGCTGTATTCCATTCCCCTAACTGAGTTATTTGGAGAATTTTGTAATATAATATTTTGAAAAAAAGTGCATAAACATATTGTTTGCATAATAGTTTGTACCAACTAACACAAAAAGCCCTTTTATCTATTTATTATTAAAGATAATCTTTAATAGTCATATTTGACAAATATAACATACAAAAAGTGCCCGTAAAGTGCCCATAAAAAGTGACCTAGTGCAGGCAGAAATATACATTCATCATGATTAATTTTTCCTATTTTCACACCTTCTTACTGAAGACGATAATCTTTCACTCATTGATATATAATATATAGGTGTGAACTTGAACAAAAAACAGCCTATACATAATAGGTCACTAATCTTAAAAACAGCAGGAGAAGGTTATTGTAGGTGGGACTTATGAATACATATCTATTATTTCCCAAACTGCATCAATATACCACATACATGTCAAGGGCTCAACCCTATATATGGAGTCCTTAATCAGATGCTTTACACATATTACAGTATGATATTCACAAGGTTAACAGTGCTAATCCCCCTCACAGTTTGAGTTTATATGATAAGCTGATACTCCATTCCAAAATACTTTTTCAAGACAATAACATGATCAAAAATAGGACTTATCTGAAATATGTGTTTAGATTGCCCCCATCATTCCTCCAAACTCCTCAACGCGTTTCCCCGTTGTTTATTGGTTCATCAGGAGAAGATCATCCTGTAGAGAGCTACATTGTGCCACTCTATCCCCTTCCTTATATGTGTTCACCACGTGAAATCTGATTGAATCCACTTCCACAATCCAGAGACAGAGCCTCATTCACAATCATTATACTCCTCTGTCTCCTCTCTCTACTACACATGCTCTAATGGTGATTCAGACACTAGAGGTTCCCAATGTCTACTGCGCATGCCTGAAAGTCCCGTTTGTAGCCAATTTGTATCCTTAATCTATCTCCACTGTGCATGTGTTAGTCGCGATTCAGACACTAGAGGTCTCTGTTCCTACTGCGCATGACCTCCCTTCCCTCCGGAGCCCTGAAGTCGTCACCTCCCATCTAATCTGATGCTGATGTCATCTCCCTGTCAGGAAGTGTTTCTGCCGCTGCGTTGTTCATGCTGCCATGATTTAACCCATACATGACAGGTAATGCAGCTCTTTCAGAGTCCAGGCATTAAGGATGTGTGTGTCAAATCGCTCCTGAAGCTTCACATATAAAGCATGTTGTTTCATTTTGCTTATGTGATCCATATACATTGTGGTTGTCTATAGGGTCATTTAACAATGAAAATGCTTCCCCTAATGAATAATCTACATGGCAAGTTGTACTTCAATTCATAGGTTATCCTATACCCCTTACCGGGGATTGGATTATACCCTCAGTTATTTCTCCTAGGGGAAATATCATATCTGTCATATATATATTAGATAATTTAATTTTTGATATTAGATAAATATAATTTAATAATCAGGCCATTAAGCAGGTTGATAAACCATGGGTTTTAGAATCAAATAAAACAGCAGAAATTCTGCTGTTCATTGAGTCCCACCGGAGTGAGGGTGTTCAATCTGTATATCCATTGGCACTCCTTCTGTAAGAGTAGCCTATCCCAATTTCCTCCTTGTGGGTTCTTTCTTATTACTTCTATTACACAGAAAGATAGAGATTTGGGGTCATTTTGATGGCACTCTCTTATATGGTGCGCTATGGGGGTATCTCTCTTGTGTTTTATGTCCCCCAGGTGTTCCCCAATACGTCTTCGCAGTTCTCTCTTTGTTTTACCAATGTAGCTGCAGGGGCATGAGCAAGTAGCCATATATATCACCCCCTCCGATTTACAGTTGGCAAAATCTCTTATATAAAAAATCTTTTTACTCATGGATCCCACGAATTGTTTACTGGGTACAACCCATGGGCAAAACTTGCAACTTCCACATCTATAGGTCCCACAGACTTTTCAATCTAGCCATGTTCCCTGATGTGCTGGTTGTTTATACAAGGAGTGGACCAATCTGTCTCTAATCGATCGTCCCTTCCTATATGTAATCTTTGGATATGGGGGCACACATCCCTTAAGGTCTGGATCAGCCATTAGGATCCCCCAATGTCTTTTAAGGATATTATACACCTCATTGGATCTAGTGTCAAAAGTGCCTATGACTCTCATCGGTCCCCTCTCATCCTCCCCACCCCTATGGTTTAGTAAAGTGTGTCTATTCTGTTTTTTTGCAAATGTAAAGGCACTATCCAGTACCCTTTCTGGGTAACCCCTTTCCATAAAGCGGGATTTTAACTCCTGCGATTGCATCAGGAAGTCTCTGTCGTCTGAGCAATTGCGTCTAATGCGCAAAAATTGCCCTTTGGGGATGCCCCTTCTTAAGGGGGGTGGGTGATAGCTTTCCCATTTGAGGAGGCTATTGGCCGCAGTGGGTTTCCTGTGGGTCCGAGTTGTGATGGATCTTTCCTTATTTTTACTGATGACTATATCCAGAAAAGTAATCTCGTGTCTTCTAATTTCTAATGTGAATTTCATCCCTATTTCATTCACATTTAGACAATTAATAAAGTCACCAAATTCTTTCATAGACCCAGAAAAAAAAATCAAAACGTCGTCAATAAAACGTGTCCACATCACTATATGTGGAAACCACCAGTTGTCCTCCTGCAGTACAATAGTCTCCTCCCACCAGCCCAGAAAGAGGTTTGCATACGAAGGGGCACAGGGATTCCCCATCGCTGTCCCCCTGAGCTGGTGGTAGGTCCTCCCATTGAACCCAAAATAGTTGTGACTAAGGATGAAAGACAAAAGATCCAGAACAAACTCGTTGTGTGGTTTCATCTGGGTGGATCTTGAACTTAAGAAGTGTTGTACACCTTTTATTCCAGCCCAATGGGGGATGTTGCTGTAAAGCGATTCAACATCTATAGACGCCAAGAGAGTGCCATCATCAATGTTAATACCCTCAAGTTTTTTCAGAAGGTCGGAGGTGTCCTTTATATGTGAGGAGAGAGAGGTTACGAAGGGATTCAGGATTTTATCGACATAAATCCCTAAGTTTTGTCCTATAGACCCTACACCTGATACTATTGGTCGCCCCTTTAAGGGGGTCAGACCCTTATGTACCTTGGGTAGGGCATAGAAGGTGGATACTACAGGGTAATTCAGCAGTAAAAATTCAAATTCATTCTTAGAAATCATCCTTTTTTCAAGATTAACTATCAGAAGGGATTTCAGTGTTTCCAAATATTGCGTAGTTGGGTCAAATTTCAATATCTCATATGTTTCAGTATCTTTCAAAATTGATTCACACATAGCCAGATAAAGGGGGTTGTCAAGAATGACCAAATTCTCCCCCTTATCTGATGGTTTTATAATCAGATGTTTATTCATTTCCAAATTATTAAGTGCTTCTAGTTCAAATTCTGTTAGGTTTGCTTTATAATTCATGGGATAGGGATTTTTCAAGTTGGATAATTCCTCCTCTATAACTTTCAAGAAAATATCCACACTATCCAGTTCCCCTTTTGGGGGTGTTCTGGTGCTCTTGTTTTTGAGCTCAGTAAATGGCCCTAGGCCCGGTGTTTGCTCATTTTCTTCCTACAAACCTGCCAGTGTTTCTACTGCCCCTAATTCATTCTCTGAGATCCCCAATCTATAACACTGTTCTCTTTTTTCCTTTACAAAATGTTTGTGCCATTTTAATTTACGTCCAAAGAGTTGCATTTCTTTTACCCATGTGAAGGGATTAAAGGGGGTTGTGGGGACAAAGGTGAGGCCCTTCTGTAAAACATTAATTTCCTCATTAGACAGATTATAAATGGTCAGATTAATAATCTGGCCCTTATTCAGTTGGTCTGGTTTCTCAATTGATAACCTCCCGAGGCTCTTTGTTCCAAAAAAGACCCCGATGAGGAAGAGGATGATGATACCGGATCTGGATTTGCTGTGACATCCAATGTTGGAATAGCCTGCCTTAATGTTGCCAATGGTGTCACACTCATCTGTCTCCCCATATCTCTGTATTGACCCTGTCGCATATTTCCTCCCACTCGTCCTCGCCATTTATTTTTTGAGGATCTACCTCTCTCTCCACCTCTAAAACATCCACCTATTCCTGAGGCCCGAACCTTCTTGATCTGAACTTTCTGCTTCAGATGATGATATATCAGTATTATTTATTGGTGAAATGGACACAAAATTATATGCCCTATTATCTTTAAATTCATTAAAGTCTCTAAGGAACTGATTATGCTTCCTTTCCTTTATTATGGTCTGGAACCGCTCTACCGATGACTGGAGTAGTGCTTCCCTTTTACCAAAATCAGGATCTCCTTTCAATTTCAAAGTTCTCTGTATAAGTCCATTCAAGTGGGCTTTCGTACGCTCAAAGTTCTTTCTCTCCTCTTGGAGAAGGATGTGCATAAACCTCAACGAGGAAGCTATAGATTCTTTTTGCCAGGCCTCAAGTACATGGGTATTCGCGAGGCGTGGTGATGGAGAAATATTAATTCTCAGTCCATTCGGTACTATTTCATTCTTGATATAGTTCTCCAGGGCTTTAATTTCCCACCATGATTTCAAATTCTTCTTATATCCAGTATATAGATCCTTGAAGAGGGTTTTAATGGATACCCGACTGTTGTCCCCCACCGGTATTGGCTCTGTGGAAATTGCCTGATTAGCATCCTCCATCCATGATTCAGTGTTTATAGGACCCGAAAGAAAACCTGCCATGGCATAAACATTTACATAAGATCACAAAGTCTTGATTCCATATATAAAGGGAATATCTTTTACCAACTAACACAAAAAGCCCTTTTATCTATTTATTATGAAAGATAATCTTTAATAGTCATATTTGACAAATATAACATACAAAAAGTGCCCGTAAGGTGCCCATAAAAATTCACCTAGTGCAGGCAGAAATATACATTCATCATGATTAATTTTTCCTATTTTCACATCTTCTTACTGAAGACGATAATCTTTCACTCATTGATATATAATATATAGGTGTGAACTTGAACAAAAAACAGCCTATACATAATAGGTCACTAATCTTAAAAACAGCAGGAGAAGGTTATTGTAGGTGGGACTTATGAATACATATCTATTATTTCCCAAACTGCATCAATATACCACATACATGTCAAGGGCTCAACCCTATATATGGAGTCCTTAATCAGATGCTTTACACATATTACAGTATGATATTCACAAGGTTAACAGTGCTAATCCCCCTCACAGTTTGAGTTTATATGATAAGCTGATACTCCATTCCAAAATACTTTTTCAAGACAATAACATGATCAAAAATAGGACTTATCTGAAATATGTATTTAGGTTGCCCCCATCATTCCTCCAAACTCCTCGACGTGTTTCCCCATTGTTCAGTGGTTCATCAGGAGAAGATCATCCTGCAGAGAGTCCTATAAACACTGAATCATGGATGGAGGATGCTAATCAGGCATTTTCCACAGAGCCAATACCGGTGGGGGACAACAGTCAGGTATCCATTAAAACCCCCTTCAAGGATCTATATACTGGATATAAGGAGAATTTGAAATCACTGTGGGAAATTAAAGCCCTGGAGAACTATATCAAGAATGAAATAGTACCGAATGGACTGAGAATTAATATTTCTCCATCACCACTCCTCGCGAATACCCACGTACTTGAGGCCTGGCAAAAAGAATCTATAGCTTCCTCGTTGAGGTTTATGCACATCCTTCTCCAAGAGGAGAGAAAGAACTTTGAGCGTACGAAAGCCCACTTGAATGGACTTATAGAGAGAACTTTGAAATTGAAAGGAGATCCTGATTTTGGTAAAAGGGAAGCACTACTCCAGTCATCGGTAGAGCGGTTCCAGACCATAATAAAGGAAAGGAAGCATAATCAGTTCCTTAGAGACTTTAATGAATTTAAAGATAATAGGGCATATAATTTTGTGTCCATTTCACCAATAAATAATACTGATATATCATCATCTGAAGCAGAAAGTTCAGATCAAGAAGGTTTGGGCCTCAGGAATAGGTGGAGGTTTAGAGGTGGAGAGAGAGGTAGATCCTCAAAAAATAAATGGCGAGGACGAGGGGGAGGAAATATGCGACAGGGTCAATACAGAGATATGGGGAGACAGATGAGTGTGACACCATTGGCAACATTAAGGCAGGCTATTCCAACATTGGATGTCACAGCAAATCCAGATCCGGTACCATCACCCTCTTCCTCATCGGGGTCTTTTTTGGACCAAAGAGCCCCGGGAGGTTATCAATTGAGAAACCGGACCAACTGAATAAGGGCCAGATTATTAATCTGACCACTTATAATCTGTCTAATGAGGAAATTAATGTTTTACAGAAGGGCCTCACCTTTGTCCCCACAACCCCCTTTAATCCCTTCACATGGGTAAAAGACATGCAACTCTTTGGACGTAAATTAAAATGGCACAAACATTTTGTAAAGGAAAAAAGAGAACAGTATTATAGATTGGGGATCTCAGAGAATGAAATAGGGGCAGTAGAAACACTGGCAGGTTTGTTGGAAGAAAATGAGCAAACACAGGGCCTAGGGCCATTTACTGAGCTCAAAAACAAGAGCACCAGAACACCCCCAAAAGGGGAACTGGATAGTGTGGATATTTTCTTGAAAGTTATAGAGGAGGAATTATCCAACTTGAAAAATCCCTATCCCATGAATTCTAAAGCAAACCTAACAAAATTTGAACTAGAAGCCATTAATGATTTGGAAATGAATAAACATCTGATTATAAAACCATCAGATAAGGGGGGGAATTTGGTCATTCTTGACAACCCCCTTTATCTGGCTATGTGTGAATCAATTTTGAAAGATACTGAAACATATGAGATATTGAAATTTGACCCAACTACGCAATATTTGGAAACACTGAAATCCATTCTGATAGTTAATCTTGAAAAAAGGATGATTTCTAAGAATGAATTTGAATTTTTACTGCCGAATTACCCTGTAGTATCCACCTTCTATGCCCTACCCAAGGTACATAAGGGTCTGACCCCCTTAAAGGGGCGACCAATAGTATCAGGGGTGGGGTCTATAGGACAAAACTTAGGGATTTATGTCGATAAAATCCTGAATCCCTTCGTAACCTCTCTCCCCTCACATATAAAGGACACCTCCGACCTTCTGAAAAAACTTGAGGGTATTAACATTGATGATGGCACTCTCTTGGCGTCTATAGATGTTGAATCGCTTTACAGCAACATCCCCCATTGGGCTGGAATAAAAGGTGTACAACACTTCTTAAGTACAAGATCCACCCAGATGAAACCACACAACGAGTTTGTTCTGGATCTTTTGTCTTTCATCCTTAGTCACAACTATTTTGGGTTCAATGGGAGGACCTACCACCAGCTCAGGGGGACAGCGATGGGGAATCCCTGTGCCCCTTCGTATGCTAACCTCTTCCTGGGCTGGTGGGAGGAGACTATTGTACTGCAGGAGGACAACTGGTGGTTTCCACATATAGTGATGTGGACACGTTTTATTGACGACGTTTTGATTTTTTGGTCTGGGTCTATGAAAGAATTTGGTGACTTTATGAATTGTCTAAATGTGAATAAAATAGGGATGAAATTCACATCAGAAATTCGAAGACACGAGATTACTTTTCTGGATATAGTCATCAGTAAAAATAAGGAAGGATCCATCACAACTCGGACCCACAGGAAACCCACTGCGGCCAATAGCCTCCTCAAATGGGAAAGCTATCACCCACCCCTCCTAAGAAGGGGCATCCCCAAAGGGCAATTTTTGCGCATTAGACGCAATTGCTCAGACGACAGAGACTTCCTGATGCAATCGCAGGAGTTAAAATCCCGCTTTATGGAAAAGGGTTACCCAGAAACGGTACTGGATAGTGCCTTTACATTTGCAAAAATCCAGAATAGACACACTTTACTAAACCCTAGGGGTGGGGAGGATGAGAGGGGACCGATGAGAGTCATAGGCACTTTTGACACTAGATCCAATGAGGTGTATAATATCCTTAAAAGACATTGGGGGATCCTAATGGCTGATCCAGACCTTAAGGGATGTGTGCCCCCATATCCAAAGATTACATATAGGAAGGGATGATCGATTAGAGACAGATTGGTCCACTCCTTGTATAAACAACCAGCACATCAGGGAACATGGCTAGATCGAAAAGTCTGTGGGACCTATAGATGTGGAAGTTGCAAGTTTTGCCCATGGGTTGTACCCAGTAAACAATTCGTGGGATCCATGAGTAAAAAGATTTTTTATATGAGAGATTTTGCCAACTGTAAATCGGAGGGGGTGATATATATGGCTACTTGCTCATGCCCCCGCAGCTACATTGGTAAAACAAAGAGAGAACTGCGAAGAAGTATTGGGGAACACCTGGGGGACATAAAACACAAGAGAGATACCCCATAGCGCGCCATATAAGAGAGTGCCATCAAAATGACCCCAAATCTCTATCTTTCTGTGGAATAGAAGTAATAAGAAAAAACCCACGAGGGGGAAATTGGGATAGGCTACTCTTACAGAAGGAGTGCCAATGGATATACAGATTGAACACCCTCACTCCGGTGGGACTCAATGAACAGCAGAATTTCTGCTGTTTTATTTGATTCTAAAACCCATGGTTTATCAACCTGCTTAGTGGCCTGATTATTAAATTATATTTATCTAATATCAAAAATTAAATTATCTAATATATATATGACAGATATGATATTTCCCCTAGGAAAAATAACTGAGGGTATAACCTAATCCCCGGTAAGGGGTATAGGATAACCTATGTATTGAAGGACAGCTTGCCACGTAGATTATTCATTAGGGGAAGCATTTTCATTGTTAAATGACCCTATAGACAACCACAATGTATATGGATCACATAAGCAAAATGAAACAACATGCTTTATATGTGAAGCTTCAGGAGCGATTTGACACACACATCCTTAATGCCTGGACTCTGAAAGAGCTGCATTACCTGTCATGTATGGGTTAAATCATGGCAGCATCAACAAGGCAGCGGCAGAAACACTTCCTGACAGGGAGATGACGTCAGCATCAGATTAGATGGGAGGTGAGGACTTCAGGGCTCCGGAGGGAAGGGAGGTCATGCGCAGTAGGAACAGAGACCTCTACTGTCTGAATCGCGACTAACACATGCACAGTGGAGATAGATTAAGGATACAAATTGGCTACAAACGGGACTTTCAGGCATGCGCAGTAGACATTGGGAACCTCTAGTGTCTGAATCACCATTAGAGCATGTGTAGTAGAGAGAGGAGACAGAGGAGTATAATGATTGTGAATGAGGCTCTGTCTCTGGATTGTGGAAGTGGATTCAATCAGATTTCACGTGGTGAACACATATAAGGAAGGGGATAGAGTGGCACAATGTAGCTCTCTGCAGGATGATCTTCTCCTGATGAACCACTAAACAACGGGGAAACGCGTCGAGGAGTTTGGAGGAATGATGGGGGCAACCTAAATACATATTTCAGATAAGTCCTATTTTTGATCATGTTATTGTCTTGAAAAAGTATTTTGGAATGGAGTATCAGCTTATCATATAAACTCAAACTGTGAGGGGGATTAGCACAGGTTAACCTTGTGAATATCATACTGTAATATGTGTAAAGCAGCTGATTAAGGACTCCATATATAGGGTTGAGCCTTTGACATGTATGTGGTATATTGATGCAGTTTGGGAAATAATAGATATGTATTCATAAGTCCCACCTACAATAACCTTCTCCTGCTGTTTTTAAGATTAGTGACCTATTATGTATAGGCTGTTTTTTGTTCAAGTTCACACCTATATATTATATATCAATGAGCGAAAGATTATCATCTTCAGTAAGAAGGTGTGAAAATAGGAAAAATTAATCATGATGAATGTATATTTCTGCCTGCACTAGGTCACTTTTTATGGGCACTTTACGGGCACTTTTTGTATGTTATATTTGTCAAATATGACTATTAAAGATTATCTTTCATAATAAATAGATAAAAGGGCTTTTTGTGTTAGTTGGTAAAAGATATTCCCTTTATATATGGAATCAAGACTTTGTGATCTTACATAATAGTTTGTAATCAAAAAATGCAAAAAATAAAGTTGAATAAGTTCTATCTTTTCTGAGTTTTTGCTATCACTTTCTGCCAATGTCCCAAAATAGGGATGCCCTTTTCTGAAAAATCCGTACTTGTAAAAATTTGGCAAATTATGTTTCTGATTCATTAGGACCTAAATCATTAAAAATCTGTCATTTAAAAAAAAAAATAAATTGCTAATTTGGCAAGTAATGGGTTAAATCCGCTCATCACCCTTCCTGATGCGTATCAAATTGTAAGCCCCTATAAGGTCAAGTTTAGAAAACCATTTAGCTCACATCAACTGATTATATAGGTCGGGGATGAGTGGAAGTTGGTAAGTATTCTTAAGTGTCATTTTGTTCAGTTCTCGGAAATCAAGGGAAGGATGGAGGCCACCATCTTTCTTTTTTACAAAGAAAAATCCAGCAGCTACAGGGGAGGAGGAAGGATGGATATGACCCTCCGGTAAACTATCATTCACATAATTTTTCATGGAGGTACATCCAGGCCCAGACAAATGGTAAAAGCGAGCTTTAGGTAATTTGGCACCAGGGACAAGATCCATAGCAATACCATAAAAAAGATGGGGACGTAATGTCTCTGCCTCTCTGTCCAAAAACACATCTCCGAAGTCTTTTAGGTAACCCGGCAGACCCCCCAGATTAGCGGAGCATATTTGTACCGAACTGAGACATTTCTTATGACAACTGAGGCTCCACTTAACAATTTTCTTCTGACACTAATCAATAACAGGATTGTGAAGAGGCAGAAATGGAATTCCCAATACCACCCCAGCAGGTAACTTATTCAAGACTAAACAGGAAATGGATTTAGAGTGAAGTTCTTCCAGCTAAAGCGTAAACTCAACCGTTACCCGTTTGTCAAACTTCTGAAGTAGCAGTGTTTTGTCAATAGCAAAAATTTGAATGCTTTTTTCCAAACTTACTGACCCTAATCCTAATTTCAGAACAAGTCCCAAATCAATAAAGGTAGCAGCAGACCCACAGTCTATAAAAGCCAGTGCTGGCAATACATGGTTCTTGAAGTACAAAACCGTATTAAGCAGTACTTTTTCAGAGGAAAAAAAAGGTACCTTGAAGCCTGGGAGACCTCCTTAATAATTACTCAGACTTAGGCATTTTTCCACTGACTTATTCGCTTGAGGGCGAGTTGGGTCTCCCCATATACATTTTTTGCTGAAAAGAGTGGTGGCAGCACTCTGCACCGCTAATAAAGAACACTCACCACTGTAAGGTTCTTGGAAAGGTTTTTTTTTTTTAACACTTTTGGCACTTTAGGAGCACTGAGTTACTATTTTTCTCTGCAGCATAGGTGCCTTCCCAACCAAACAGACTCCCCTGATGATTTCTCTGAAAGGAGAAAGAAACACGTTGGGAGGGTTTTACATGGGATAAAGCATAAGGTATACTTGGGTTCTGCCCCGGTTAGGGCAGGAGCTACCACCTGGGGCATGGCAGGGTAGTGCTAGTCCAAGAAGAAAAATATATGGGCATGGACAATAACCCCTGATGGTGTCTACAAGCAAAATGGGTGAGATCCACACGTCTTTCTTTTTAATAATGCACTTAAGCACTTTTCTATGAACAATGATGTATTTAATAACCAGGACAAATGATGTATATTGAGATACCTGATTTGGTTAAATCTATGTCCGGTTGTTAATTAGGATGCATGCTTATCGTATCCATATTGATGGAGAATACTATGTTTTTTTATATGAAGAAGTAAAAGCTATGTTTTAAGAGTATCCTCAAGGCTATATTTGTTGTCGAGTTGGTCAGTCCTTTAAAAAATGTCCTGCGAGACCACAGTATAGACAGAGTCCAAGACCTTGTCTACATCTTTTCTCCACAGCTCGAGAATTGGCAGCTCCCACTTCCAATGGCTCCAATTCCAGTAAATGAACCTCCTCAGGAGGAGTATAACGGGCACCCTGCTGCTCATCCCATCTCTCATGGGTTCTGCCATCCATCCATATGGCCTGGGTCATGGCCTCCACCAGAGAACAATGAGAATCATGAAGAACCAGAGCAACCTTAAGAGTTTCGGAAAGACTTTTGTGTAATTGACACCTAAGAGCTGCACCATTCCATAGAACTTCAGTGAACCACTGCTAGAACTCGGTGCAATAGTCCTCAGCAGTGCGGCCCCCCTGTGCCAGGTTCATGATCTTTGCCCCAGTGACCTGGATCCTGTCGAGTTTGTCAAACCTAACATGTCAATAAAGGCATCAACAGAAGACTGTTCTGGGGATTGTGGGGACGAAGAAAATGCCCAGGTCTGGGGGCCCCCTCACAGTAGGGTCATGATTATCCTATGTGCTGAAACTCATTCCCTGTAGACTTAGGTAGCAGGGGTAAAACATTGCCTAGAGCTCTCCCTGAACACCCAAAACTGGTCTCTCTCTCTCAAAAGTTTATCAGGGAGGGCCATCACAGGTTCCGGTGAGACCAACTGTACGTCAGAAGGAACCAACATCACAGTCACTGCCGGCAGTGGAGGGCTATAGGAAGTTTTCATTAGACTAATAATCTGACCCTGCAACTGATATTGCGACAATTCAAGACTCTGGCATTCCTTAGCCTGATTCTGAATCATCAGCTTCAGATTCGCCACCTGGTCACAGAAAGTATGAACAGGATCCATACTGGTGAAAAAGACAAATGCACAGCCAGTTTTAATGTGATACTAGTCACTGCTAAAAGACCCTCCGTGAGGTGGGAAAGTCAGGGAGTCCGAGGTCAAAAACCAGGAAAGTACGTCATAAATAGAGGGAAGAGGCAAAGGTGTAGTCCGAGTGCAGAATTCCAAGAAGGTAGCGGATCAATACAAAGGGGCTGGGCAAACGGATGGTCAAAGGTAAATCCAAGGTTGGTCAACAAAGATCAAAATACTAGAACACAAAGCACAGAGCTAACACACACCAAACTCAGCTGAGCTACAACTGGCAGTGATAAGAGGCAGACAGGAGACACCTGTAGAAAACCCAGCATGCCTCAGTCCTGATAGGGCAACTGGACTGTCACTCACCACACTGACAGGTCAGCACGCCCAAGCCGCAGATTGGATGGTCGAACTGTCTATCATGATACTGACAGATCAGCATGCCAGTGCCCCATATTGGATGGCCGAACTGCCACTCACCACACTGGAGGAATCGTGACAAAGATATTTCTAAATGTACTTTCGCCTTTTGTCTGAACATCTTCATTCAAATATATTACTATAAAATTTGATATTGAAAAGATCATTTGACATACACTGCTCAAAAAAATAAAGGGAACACTTAAATAACACCAAGCAAATCAAACTTCTGCAAAATCAAACTGTCCACTTAGGAAGCAACACTGATTGACAATCAATTTCACATGCTGTTGTGCAAATGGAATAGACAATAGATGGAAATTATTGGCAATTGTGAAGACACACTCAATAAAGGAGTGGTTCTGCAGGTGGGGACCACAGACCACATTTCAGTACCAATGCTTTCTGGCTGATGTTTTGGTCACTTTTGAATGTTGGTTATGCTTTCAAACTCATGGTAGCATGAGACGGACTCTACAACCACAGAAGTTTCTCAGGTAGTGCAGCTCATCCAGGATGGCAAATCAATGCGAGCTGTGGCAAGAAGGTTTGCTGTGCCTGTCAGCGTAGTGTCCGGAAGCTAGAGGCGCTACCAGGAGACAGGGCAGTACACCAGGAGACATGGAGGGGGCCGTAGGAGGGCAACAACCCAGCAGCAGGACCGCTACCTCCACCTTTGTGCAAGGAGGAACAGGAGGAGCACTGCCAGAACCCCACAAAATGACCTCCGGCAGGCCACAAATGTGCATGTGTCTGCATAAACGGTTAGAAACCGACTCCATGAGGGAGGTATGAGGGCCCGATGTCCACAGATGGGGGTTGTGCTCACAGCCCAACACCGTACAGGACGCTTGGCATTTGCCACAGAACACCAGGATTGGCAAAGTCGCCACTAGTGCCCTGTGCTCTTCACAGATGAAAGCAGGTTCACACTGAGCACATGTGACAGACGTGACAGAGTCTGAAGACGCCATGGAGAGCGATCTGCTGCCTGCAACATCCTTCAGCATGACCGGTTCGGCAGTGGGTCAGTAATGGTGTGGGGTGGCATTTCTTTGGAGGGCCGCACAGCCCTCCATGTGCTCGCCAGAGGTAGCCTGACTGCCTTTAGGTACCGAGATGAGATCCTCAGACCCCTTGTGAGACCATATGCTGGTGCGGTTGGCCCTGGGTTCCTCCTAATGCAGGACTATGCCAGACCTCATGTGACTGGAGTGTGTCAGCAGTTTCTGCAAGATGAAGACATTAAAGCTATGGACTGGCCCACCCGTTCCCCAGACCTGAATCCGATTGAGCACATCTGGGACATCATGTCTCGCTCTATCCACCAACGTCACGTTGCACCACACACTGTACAGGAGTTGGCGGCAGCTTTAGTCCAGGTCTGGGAGGAGATCCCACAGGAGACCATCCCCAACCTCATCAGGAGCCTGCCCAGGCATTGTAGGGAGGTTATACAGGCACGTGGAGGCCACACACAATACTGAGCCTCATTTTGACTTGATTTAAGGACATTACATCAAAGTTGGATCAGCCTGTAGTGTTTTTTTTCACTTTAATTTTGGGGGTGGCTCCAAATCCAGGCCTCCATTGGTTATTAAATTTGATTTCCATTGATTATTTTTGTGTGATTTTGCTGTCAGCACATTCAACTTTATGCAGAACAAAGTATTCAATGAGAATATTTCATTCATTCAGATCTAGGATGTGTTATTTGAGTGTTCCCTTTATTTTTTTGAGTGATTGAGTGGTATATATATATATATATATATATATATATATATATATATATATACACAGGTGCATCTCACTAAATTAGAATCATCAAAAAGTTTATTTATTTCAGTTCAGTACAAAAAGTGAAACTCATATATTATATAGAGTCATTACAAACAGAGTGATCTATTTCAAGTGTTTATTTCTGTAAATGTTGATGATTATGGCTTACAGCCAATGAAAACACATTATCTCAGTAAATTAGAATACTTCATAACAAAAGCTTGAAAAATGTTTTTCAAATCCAAAATGTATGTTCAGTAAATGCACTTAATACTTGGTCGGGGCTCCTTTTACATCAATTACTGCATCAATGCGGCGTGGCATGGAGGCGATCAGCCTGTGGCACTGCTGAGGTGTTATGGAAGCCCAGGTTGCTTTATCAGCCTTCAGCTCGTCTGCATTGTGGGGTCTGGTGTCTCTCATCTTCCTGTTGACAATACCCCATAGATTCTCTATGGGGTTAAGGTCAGGCGAGTTTGCTGGCCAATCAAGCAGTGATATTGCTGTTTTTAAACCAGGTACTGGTACTTTTGGCAGTGTGGACAGGTGCCAAGTCCTGCTGGAAAATTTACATTTCCATCTCCAAAAAGCTTGTTGGCAGAGGGAAGCATGAAGTGCTCTATAATGTCCTGGTAGACGGCTGCGCTGACTTTGGTCTTGATAAAACACAGTGGACCTACACCAGCAGATGACATGGCTCCCCAAACCATCACTGATTGTGGAAACATCACACTAGACCTCAAGCAGCTTGGATTGTGTGCCTCTCCACTCTTCCTCCAGACTCTGGGACCTGATTTCCAAATGAAAATTGGAACTCTGGGACCTTGTGGAGCGTGTCACTGACTGCCTTCTGGACATCTGTCAAGTCAGCAGTCTTCCCCATGATTGTGGAGCCTACTGAAACAGACTAAGGGACCTTTTTAAATGCTTAGGAAGCATTTGCAGGTGGTTTTTGTTAATTATTTTAATTTACTGAGATAATGACTTTTGTGTTTTCATTGGCTGTAAGCCATAATCATCAACATTAACAGAAATAAGTACTTGAAATAGATTACTCTGTTTGTAATGACTCTATATGAGTTTCACTTTTTGTATTGAAGAACTGAAAAATTAGCTTTTTGATGATATTCTAATTTAATGATATGCACCAGTATATATATATATATATATATATATATATATATATATATATGTATGGTATATATACAGTATATATAACAAAATGTAAATTATATGAGACGAAAGAAGAAGAAACAGTATATAAATATACTGTATATTGTTTCTATTTCGACTCATACCATTCACTTTTTGTCTAAAATAATGTGATATTTTGTTGGTTTGTACCATTATAGATACAGAGTTACAAATATATATATTTTTCTGACATCTCTTGATATTGGTTCTTTTTTTAGCCATACTAAATCTGTCTTTTCCTTTGTGTAAATATCTGTTGACAATCAGGTGTTTCTGTCATTTGACTTGCAACAAATTTAACAGTTGAGACAGTTTAGCAAATTTGGCACAAAGTACATTGGTATCTAAAAAAGTACATTCCAGGATAGGAACTTCTAAAATTCCAGATCATACATTAGGACTGCAATGTGTTATTTTTCTAAAATGCAAAAAAAAATCAACTCTGCTCATAATAAATAAATAAATTCAGTTGCTTTTAGTGGAAAGAAGCTAAAATTAAACAAAAATGACTAATATTGGACCCCTAAAATATAACCTCTAGTAGAACCAGAGATCTATTTCATTTTACCTCTTGTAAGCTATTAACCATGTTACCAACATTTAAGGTAATTAGGATTATCTCAGTCACCCAAGCTTTGACAAGTTCATTGTGTACTTTCTAGAGTGCTCATTCCTGGCACTTAGAAGAAAGTGTGAAAGATAAAGCTATGAATAGAGATCTTTATTCCACTTGATCAGATGGATTAATGATTTAGTTTGTAGGGCATGCCTGTATTCTATCTGAAGGGAAGCATGGTGGGGAGACTCAAGGTACCACACTTAGCGACGCTACAGCGATCCCGGCAATGATACAACCTGGCAGGGATCGTTGCTGCGTCGCTATGTGGTCGCTGGTGAGATGTCAAACAGTCAGATCTTCCCAACGATGCAGCAACATTACGGCGACCCGTTGCGACCTGTATAATGATGTCAGCGGTCGTTGAGACCCTGTCACATAGCTGCTACTCTGACGATTCAGACCTCAATGAGGGACGACTTCTCAGTTCTGAGTCGCCAACGAGGTCGTTGGTAAGGTGTCAAACAAACTGATGCATGCTACCCAGTGGGACCTCAACGATCAAAAATGGTCCAGGCCATTTCGACACGACCAGCAATCTCACAGCAGGGGCCTGGTCGCTGCTACGTGTCAAACGTAGCGAGATCGGTGCTGAGGTCGCTGTTGCTGTGACTCAGCAGCGATCTCGCTAGCGATCTCGCTTAGTGTGACGGGGGCTTTAGTTAAAAGAAAACTTCTTATAGCGAAGAGTTTTTGAATAATCACCCCAGCTTTTTGTACCTTATATACTGCAGACCAGAATAATATTAATAATGTAGAAGCTTTTATGTAAACCTATTTTAGCAAATGTGATGTCTTGACTCCTTCTTCCCCAACACAACCTACATTTTCAAGTATAAGTATGTCGCTAGCTCTTCAGAGACAGAAGGGGGGGGGGGGATTCTCATTCCACTACACTTGCTCAGCTGATAAGTTCTATCTAATAGAAACAGTGATAAATCAGTAACATAGAATTGTCTATTCTATGTGATGCAGTATATCTCCTCTGCCTCCTGCTTGTGAGAAATTTCTCCATGTCAATTCTTACAAACATAAAGGAGCAGTGAGGTTGCATCTCATAGGATACACTATTTTGTATATATTAGAAAAACTATCGCACTCCTGGTATGGGTTGGTGCCCGGGTATGGTACCATGCCAAGTATAAGTCTATTATAATAACCCGGCACTCAAAAACTTAGATTAATTTTCTTGATTTGATTTTAATGAGGTTTAATACAGTGTACAAATGTTTCGGTCGCTTAGGACCTTCATCAGTGTACTAAAACAACAAAACAAAGGGTATAACAATCAATATATGGTCACAAAGGTTGAAAAAAAAAAAACGCCATTATATAACAAGATATATAATATATGACATGTAGTTTATAGTTGTGGCAATTGTGGACTACCTGTACTGGGAGGATCATCGAAGAGGGGGAAGAAGGCATGAGGTAGATGTCCCAGAAATGGAAGAAAAGAAAGAGAACATACCAGTATTTGTTTGTTTAGAGTTTCTTGAGGTGGACAGAAGCCTCTAAGGAGGCTGTGGAGAGAAAGGGTATTATTAGGAAAAGAAGGTAATAGCCGCTGGGTCCAGAGGGGGGTCAGTGGTGGACACATACCTTGCATTAATGTAAGGGCTGCATGGAGCTATAGAAACGCGGTATCCACCGCTTGTTCCGGAGATGTGTGGTAGGACTTAAATAGGCTGTGGGTGGGTCTAGTGTGGATGAATGAACATTGGTGGCAGTGGGACGCCGAGGATGTGTGCAATGCTGGAAGGACCTGCCGGACTGGAAGCGACACAGAGGCCGTCACTTGCATTTGTTTGAGTCTAAGGTCACAAATGGTCGGATCACTGACTATCCATTTCACACGATGGAATTGTGACTTGGGGATTGAGGAAACCGTGGATTTGGGGTGTAAGCTTTCAAAACGGAGTAGCCCGTTTCGGTCAGTGGGTTTAACATAGAGGTCAGTAGAGAGTATCCCCTCCTGGTTCTTTATGATTCTAGTGTCTAGGAAATTGATGGAATCAAGGTCTGAGGAAATCGTGAATATAAGTCCCTCCCATGCTGAGTTGATATACAGATGATATATTCTGCATATGGGGGGGCTCGGTCGAGTCACTTACAGATTTCTTCAATACTATCAACTCAGCATGGGAGGGACTTAAATTCACGATTTCCTCAGACCTTAATTCCAAGATTGACCTTAGACGCAAAGAAATGCAATGCAAATTTGAGGAACTTGGATATCCCCCCGATCTGTTAAAAAAATCCTTGCAACCTAGGGCCAACATCCGACCCACAACTTCTAACCGCATTCCTTTTGTCCATACCTACCATCCGGCTGTACTCATCCTTCATAACAAAATGACAACACTGGAAAATATTACAAACAGCATATCCCTCTGTACCGGAATTTAATTGCCCCTTCTTACCTTGCTTTAAGAGAGCCCCCAATATCAGAGATCAACTAATTCGAGCTGATTTTGGCGTGACTAAAGCTTTACCTAGACAAAGATTTCTATCAAACCCGAAAACCGGCACGTTTCCATGTTTACAATGCTACCAGTGTAACAATGTCACCAGAGGTAACACATTTTACCACCCACACTCAGGTAAACAGTACCAAATCAAGGACTATTACATTTGTAACTCAACCTTTGTGATCTATCTAATCAAATGCCCATGCGGGCTTATTTACGTTGGAGAAACAACATAATCCGTCAAAGACCGTATATCAAAACATAAATCTACTATACGTTTTAAGAACTTACTATTACCATTACCCAATCACTTCACATCAGCCGGCCACACAGTTTCACAACTTAAATTCCAGGTTATTGACCATGTACCATTACCACGCCGGGGGGTGACCGTATACGTATGCTTAAGCACCTTGAAGCCTATTGGTTCCATGAACTACGCTTACACCTAGGGGACTCAATCGAGAATATGATCTTCTGTCTTTTACCTGAACAATATCCCTCTAATAAATAACATCACAACCTTGGCGTTGAACTCATACTAACTCGGTCCTTACACATAAGATTTTCCAGCACATGTTGCGTTATGATAATGTATGAGATCTTCTGGTTCTACGTTTATTTTGGTTCTATGTATAGTATGTGCCCCATTTATGAGTATGACTGCATAATCTGTAAATACTTGCTAGTGTCTTCCATAATTAGCATTCAAATTCTGGTATGTGTATCACTGTATGTATTCTAACGTTCTTTTTCCTTATCTCCTAGAATCCTCCCTAGATCCCAGCCTTCTTCCCTGATCCCTCCTGATGTCCCTACTTTGGATTCTTCTTTCTCTTTTTCATTATTTTTGCATTATCCCCTGCAATAGCCAGCCATTCTCACCAGCTGCACAGTGGAACGCACAGCCCACAGAGTGGAACGCAAGCGGCACTACACTTCCGCCCACGTGACCGCCACTCAGCTACAGGACCTGGTGACGTGGCCGCCGCGTCACTTCCGGTCTGGCAGATCCTTCCAGCATTGCGCGCATCCTGGGCATCCCACTGCCATCAATGTTCATTCATCCACACTAGACCCACCCACAGCCTATTTAAGGCCTACCACATACAGTCCACACCACACATCTCCGGAACAAGCGGTGGATACCGCGTTCCTATAGCTCCATGCAGCCCATACATTAATGCAAGGTATGTGTCCACCACTGACCCCTCTCTGGACCCAGCGGCTATTACCTTCTTTTCCTAATAATACCCTTTCTCTCCACAGCCTCCTTAGTGGCTTCTGTCCACCTCATGAAACTCTAAACAAACAAATACTGGTATGTACTCTTTCTTTTCTTCCATTTCTGGGACATCTACCTCATGCCTCCTTCCCCCTCTTCCTTGATCCTCCCAGTACAGGTAGTCCACAATTGCCACAACTATAAACTACATGTCATATATTATATATATTGTTATATAATGGCGTTTTTTGCTTTTTTCAACCTCTGTGACTATATATTGATTGTTATTCCCTTTGTTTTGTTGTTTTAGTACACTGATGAAGGTCCTAAGTGACCAAAACGTTTGTACACTGTATTAAACCTCGTTAAAATCAAATCAAGAAAATTAATCTATGTTTTTGAGTGCCGGGTTATTATAATACACTATTTTGTATAGACATTTAGGCCCGCTTCACATGGCTGCATTTCAAAGTCTATGTATGGATCACAGTGCCCAGACTGACTGTGGGTCTCTTGACATAAACTAACAACCTCAAAAGCATATACAAAGCTTTTAGTTCTGGCCAGAAGACCAAAAGCAGTCTGGGCATTGCCATCCAGTCAGTCTGGTCATTGCTAAATACAGAAGTCTGAAGCTGGTCTTAGTGTGAGTCAGGAGAGATATGTATCTCTGCACTTGATAATTGTATGGATTATTTACTATATGATTGATCTCCTATATAAAGCAGAAATTATATCTTTAACTGCACTGGAGACATACAGAGGAACAAGGAGGGTGGAGCTGGTAGGAACAAATTGATAGAAGATAATGTCAACTTGTAGTTCAGAGGAAGTCAGGCACTGATGTCTTGTATGAACAGGACATCATGCCCAGGAGTAATGGTCAGACTGGGGATCACATGACGATGCTGCTAATAATAAAAATGGGCATGTCAACTTTGACAACATTTTTTTTTTAGATACTTGCATTTTCCATCAAGTAATAATTCTGGAAGAGCTTGTCAGTCAATTTCTCTTCTCATAGACTCACACTGTCCCATCAGTGATAACAGTGCTATAGGGTATAGTGAATTGGTAGAAGGAATGTCAGAGGAATGCTCAATGCTATAAGCAAAAATGCTCCAGAAGTATTATTTCATAAAAAATACAAGTATTTATTAAAATATACATTATAGGAAAGCAGAGAGGTCCTGTTAAATACACATCAATGTCATAAATATACAGTGGCATGTAACAGTTTGGGCACCCCTGGTCAAAGTTACTGTTATTGTGAACACTTAAGCAACTTAAGCAAGATGAAATGATCTCTGAGACGCCTAAAGTTCAAGATGACACATTACCTTTGTATTTTAGTAAAAAAAACAACAACATATACATACAGTTATATGAAAAAGTTTGGGCACCCCTATTAATCTTAAGCTTAATGTTTTATAAAAATTGGTGTTTTTGCAACAGCTATTTCAGTTTGATATATGTAATAACTGTTGGACACAGTAATGTTTCTGCCTTGAAATGAGGTTTATTGTACTAACAGAAAATATGCAATCTGCATTCAAACAAAATTTGTCAGGTGCATAAGTATGGGCACCCTCATCATTTTCTTGTTTTAAATACTCCTACTTACTTTTTACTGACTTACTAAAGCACTTTTTTTGGTTTTGTAACCTCATTGAGCTTTGAACTTTATAGCCAGGTGTATGCAATCATGAGAAAAGCTACTTAAAGTGGCCACTTGCAAGTTGTTCTCCAGTTTGAATCTCCTCTGAAGAGTGACATCATGGGCTCCTCAAAACAACTGTCAAATGATCTGATAACAAAGATTATTCATCATAGTTGTTCAGGGGGAGGATACAAAAAGCTGTCTCAGAGATTTAACCTGTCAGTTTCCACTGTGAGGAACATAGTAAGGAAATGGAAGAACACAGGGACAGTTCTTGTTAAGGCCAGAAGTGGCAGGCCAAGAAAAACATCAGAAAAGCAGAGAAGAAGAATGGTGAGATCAGTCAAGGACAATCCTCAGACCACCTCCAGAGAGCTGCAGCATCAACTTGCTGCAGATGGTGTCACTGTGCATCAGTCAACTATAGAACACACTTTGCACAAGGAGAAGCTATATGGGATAGTGATGCGGAAGAAGCCGTTTCTGCAAACACGCCACAAACAGAGGTATGCAAAAGCACATTTGGAGAAGCCAATTTCTTTTTGGAAGAAGGTCCTGTGGACTGATGAAACCAAGATTGAGTTGTTTGGTCATACAAAAAGGCGATATGCATGGCGGCAAAAAAACACAGCATTCCAAGAAAAACACTTGCTACCCACAGTAAAATTTGGTGGAGGTTCCATCATGCTTTGGGGCTGTGTGGCCAATGCCGGCATCGGGAATCTTGTTAAAGTTGAGGGACGCATGGATTCCATTCAGTATCAGCAGATTCTTGACAATAATGTTCAAGAATCAGTGATAAAGTTGAAGTTACGCAGGGGATGGATCTTTCAGCAAGACAATGATCCAAAACACCGCTCCAAATCTACTCAGGCATTCATGCAGAGGAACAATTACAATGTTCTGGAATGGCCATCCCAGTCCCCAGGCCTGAATATCATTGAACATCTGTGGGATCATTGAAGAGGGCTGTCCATGCTCGGCGACCATCAAACTTTACTGAACTGGAATTGTTTTGTAAAGAGGAGTGGTCAAAAATACCTTCATCCAGGACCCAGGAAATCATTAAAAGGTACAGGAAGTAACTAGAGGCTGTTATTTTTGCAAAAGGAGGATCTACTAAATATTAATGTCACTTTTCTGGTGAGGTGCCCATACTTATGCACCTGTCAAATTTTGTTTGAATGCAGATTGCACATTTTCTGTTAGTACAATAAACCTCTTTTCAAGGCAGAAACATTACTGTGTCCAACAGTTATTACATATATCAAACTGAAATACCTGTTGCAAAAACACCAATTTTTATAAAACATTAAGCTTAAGATTAATAGGGGTGCCCAAACTTTTTCATATAACTGTATATATACACATATATTAGTCTTTTTTTTTTCATTTTAAAAATTACAAAAAGGAAAATGGGCAGATGCAAAAGTTTGGGCACCCTTGGAAATTTATGTGCTTAGATAACTTTGACCAAGTTTTCAGACCTTAATTAGCCTGTTAGGGTTGTGGCTTGCTCATTATCATCATTAGGAAAGGCCAGGTGATGCAAATTTCCCAGCTTTATAAAAACCCAGCCTCCTCTAACCTTGTTCCAAAAAACAGCAGCCATGGGTTCTTCTAAGCAGCTGCCTAGCACTCTGCAAATGGTGGAGGTCCACAAAGCAGGAGAAGGATATAAAAAGATAGCAAAGCATTTTCAAATTGCCCTTTCTTCAATTTGAAATGTAATTAAGAAATGGGAATTAACAGGAACAGTGGAGGTCAAGATAAGGTGTGAAAGACCAAGACAAATTTCAGTAAGAGCTGCTCGTAGGATTGCTAGAGAGGCAAATCAGAACCTCCGCTTGACTGCAAAAGACCTTCAGAAAGATTTACCAGACTCTGGAGTTGTGGTACATTGTTTCACTGTTCCGACACTTCTTTTTATTACAGGAGGATCTATGTAAACTAGAAGCTTGGGCTGATAAATGGAAAATGAGCTTTAATGGGGATAAATATAAGGTAATGCACTTGGGCAGAGGAAATAAAATGTATAATTATATGCTTAATTGTAAATCACTGGGCAAAATTGTCACTGAAAAAGACCTGGGTGTATTGGTGGATGACAAGGTCACGTTTGGTGGCCAGTGTCAGGCAGCTGCTGCAAAGGCAAATAAAATAATGGAATGCATTAAAAGAGGCATAGTTGCTCATGAGGAGAACATAATTTTACCTCTACACAAGTCACTAGTGCGACCACACTTAGAATACTGTGTACAGTTCTGGTCTCCGGTGTATAAGAAAGACATAGCTGAACTAGAGCAGGTGCAGAGAAGAGTGACCAAGGTTATTAGAGGACTGGGGGCTCTGCAATACCAAGACAGGTTATTACACTTGAGGTTATTTAGTTTGGAAAAACGAAGGCTTAGGGGTGATCTTATTACTATGTACAAGTATAAAGGGGGACAGTAGAAAGACCATTCTACTGATCTTTTTACTCTGAGTCCTGAGACGGGGACAAGAGGGCATCTTCTACGTCTGGAGGAAAGAAGGTTTAATCAAAATTACAGACGCGGATTCTTTACTGTAAGAGCAGTGAGACTATGGAACTCTTTGCCGCATGATGTTGTAATGAGTGATTAGCTACTAAAATTTAAGAAGGGCATGGATGCCTTTCTTGAAAAGTATAATATTACCGGTTATATATACTAGATTCCTTGATAGGGCGTTGATCCAGGGAACTAGTCTGATTGTCAGGAAGGAATTTTGTCAAGAAGGAATTTTTTTCCCCAATGTGGAGCTTAGTGTTTGCCACATGTTTTTTTTTGCCTTCCTCTGGATCAACATGTTAGGCTATGGGTTGAACTAGATAGACTTAGTCTTCCTTCAATCTTAAAAACTATGTTACTATGTTACTGGCACAAATATGGCCTTCATGGAAGAGTTATCAGAAGAAAACCTCTCCTGCGTCCTCACCATAAAACTCAGTGTCAGAAGTATGCAAAAGAACATCTATACAAGCCTGATGCATTTTGAAAGACCTGTGGACCGATGAGGTTAAAATAGTACTCTTTTGCCACAATCATCATAGGTACCTGTGGAGAAAAAAGGGCACAGAATTTCAGGAAAAGAACATCTTGCCAACCATGAAGCATGGGGGTGGATCAATCATGCTTTCAGGTTGTGTTGCAGCCAATGGCACGGGGAACATTTCACGGGTAGAGGGAAGAATGGATTCAATTAAATTTCAACAAATTCTTGATGCAAACATAACATCATCTGTAAAACATCTGCAGTTAAAAAGAAGATTGCTTTTACAAATGGATAATGATCTTAAAACACACGTCAAAATCCACAACAGACTATCTCGAAAGATGCAAGCTGAATGTTTTACAATGGCCCTCACAGTCCCCTGGTCTGAACATCATTGAAAATCTGTGGCCAGACCTCAAAATAGCAGTGCATGCAAGACTACCCAGGAATCTCACAGATCTGGATGAATTTTCCAATGAAGAATGGATAAAAAATACATCAAACAAGAATTAAAAGACTCCTGGCTGGCCACAAAAAGCATTTACAAGCTGTGATACTTTCAAAAGGTGGTGCTAATAGGTACTAACTAGTGTTGAGCGAGCATGCTTGACACTGCTCGTTACTCACCCGAGCATCACGCTTCTCGGGATGTTCGGCGAGCACCGAGCATTTCCAGGTAACTCGGGCGGGAGCTCGGGTCTCCGCCCTGCACGTTTGGCGCTCTTTACACAGCCAATGAACATGCAGGGATTGCCAGCCAGTCACTGTAATGCCGCAGGCATGTTGTTTGTGGGCATTTCAGTGATTGGCTGGCCATACAGCGTCACCTCGAGTATTTAAAACCGGGCGCCGCCATCTTGGACACAGTCGCTCCGGATCAGCCAGTGTTGCAGAGTTAGGGAGAGATATATAGTGCGAAATAGGTAATGTAGGGTCTCTAAAGGCTGCCAAATCAAACAAACAGTCCTTCTCAGGACTAATATCCATCCCAGATATCAGGCAGGCAGGCAGGCTGTATAGGAGACGCAGTGGTTATACCAGCAAAAGCTGCATTACAGTCCTGTGTGCTCCTGTTGGTCAAATTGCTAGACTTATCACCCTGGTCTCAGGGGCCAGGAAAAAATTTTTTTTTTTCATCTAAATCCTGTATTTTTTTTTTTCCTCAGACAGACTGTCCAAATACTCATCTTATTAACCTTTTGGTATTCCCCACCCCCCAAAAAAAAATTGAGTGTGTCTGTGACTGTTCAGACACCAATATATCTGTTTAAAAGAGTCTGGTGTAGGCCAGAAAAATATAACTGTGGTTTTGCAGTTCCACGGGTCAAATCTCTGTATTATCCTGTTTTTGGCATTTTTGCCGTAAAAAAAAACTGTAATAGTGTCTCCCTGACTGGTCAGACACCAATATATCTGTTTAAAAGATTCTGGTGTACGCCACATAACTATAACTGTGGTTTTGCAGTTCCATGGGTCAAATCTCTGTATTATCCTGCTTTTGGCATTTTTTGACGTAAAAAAAACTGTAATAGTGTCTCCCTGACTGGTCAGACACCAATATATCTGTTTAATAGATTCTGGTGTACGCCACATAACTATAACTGTGGTTTTGCAATTCCATGGGTCAAACCTCTATTTTATCCTGTTTTTGGCATTTTTTGCCATAAAAAAAACTGTAATAGTGTCTCCCTGACTGGTCAGACGCCAATATATCTGTTTGAAAGATTCTGGTGTACGCCACATAACTATAACTGTGGTTTTGCAGTTCCACTGGTCAAATCTCTGTATTATCCTCTTTTGGGTCTTTTTTACATAAAAAAAACAGTCTGAGTATGTCGCTGACTGTTCAGCCCCAAATATATCTATTTAAAAAAGTCTGGTATACGCCAGTAAATTAGAATTGTGGTTTTGCAGTTCCACGGTTCAAATCTCTGTATTTTCCAGCTTTTGGCCTGTTTTACATAAAAAAAACAGTAATAGTGTCTCCCTGTCTGTTCAGTCACAAATATATCTGTTTAAAAGATTCTCGTGTAGGCCAGACAAATAGTACTGTGGGTTTCCTCTTCCACGGTTCTAATCTGCTTTTTATTACCCTTTTTCCATTGATAGTGCGAGTATAAGCCATGGCCACAGGAAGTCGACTCTGGCAATTTGTCACAAGAGGTGGACGATGCCGAGACACAATTGCCACGAAGTGAGGAGGAGGATCGTGGTGCGCAAGTGGAAGAGGAGGAGGTGGTGGATGATCTAGTAACTGACCCAACGTGGCAGGAGGACACATAGAGCGAGGCCAGCAGCACACAGGGGGAGGGAGGCAGAGTACCCCAACAGGCAGGAAGAAGCAGTGTGTTGGCCGCACACAGAAGGCGGGAAACAGTTCCCCGTAACACCAACATGAGGGACGTTGCCAGTACAACCGGTAGGTCTTCCAGAGTCTGGAATTTTTTTAAAGACTCTGCTGATAACCCCAAAAAGGCCATTTGTACCACCAGCCATGCCAGCATCAGCAGGGGTGACAAAACTACCAGCCTGACCACCACCAGCATGATCAGGCACATGGCAGCAAAGCACCCGACTTTGTGGGGCGAACCCCAGGGTCCACGAACAGTGTCAGCGGGTGTCACCACTGCTTCTTCCGCTGTTGTGCGTGTGATAGAACCCCCTGTTGAGCGTGCAAGGCAATCCCCTGTCCATACGGCATGCAAAGATGCCCCCTCCTCTCAGTCTTCACTTATTATGGCAGTTTCTCAAGAAACAGCATCAACGTCCACTTCCACGTCCCACCGCAGCGTTCAATTGTCCATATCCCAGAGCTTTGAATGAAAGCGCAAATTCGCAGCCAACGCCCCACAGGCCACAGTCCTAAATTTGCACATTTCATGACTGCTTGCGTTGGAAATGCTGCCTTTTAGACTGGTGGAGACAGAATCCTTCCGCAACCTTATGATGATGGTCGTCCCTCAGTACTTTGTCCCCAGCCGACACTATTTTGCCCAATATGCCATCCCCGCACTACACAAGCACGTGTCCCAAAACATCTGCTGTGCCCTCAACAACGCAGTGACTAGGAGAGTCCACCTGACAACGGACACGTGGACAAGTCCTTGTGGCCAGGGACGGTACATCTCCCTGACGGCACACTGGGTAAACATAGTGGAAGACGGGACTCAGTCAGACCTTGGGACGGAACGCATCCTCCCCACACCGAGTATTGAGGGCCCTATGTCAGTCAGAGTTGCCCCCACAGTGTACAACTCCTGCGCATCCTCCTCCTCCTCCTCCTCATGTTCAGCTTCCATCTCAGATATCACCACATCAGTTACTAGCTGGAAGCACTGCAGTACTGCCTCAGCCAAGCGGCAACAGGCTGTGCTGAAACTCATAAGCTTAGGTGATAAACCTCACACTGCTTTTGAGTTGTGGACAGCTGTGAAAGAGCAGGTAGATCTGTGGCTGAGACCGCTGAACCTACATCCAGGCATGATCGTGTGTGACAATGGCCGTAACCTGGTGGCGGCTCTGAGGCGAGGCGAGATCACACACGTACCATGCCTGGCTCATGTGCTTAACCTCGTGGTTCAGCAGTTTCTTGAATCGTACCCCGAGTTGCCAGATCTGTTCGTCAAAGTACTCCGCCTGTCAGCTCATTTTTGCAAGTCGGCTACAGCTTTCACCGCCCTTGCTGTGTTGCAGCAGCGTTTGTAGCTTCCGGCACACCGAATGGTGTGTGATGTCCCCACATGTTGGAACTCTACCCTCCACATGTTGCAAAGGATTTGTGATCAGAAGAGATCAGTTGTGGAGTACCAGCTGCAACAAGGCCGTCGATATTCAGGTCACACTCCACACATAAGACCTCAGGAGTGGACCTGGATATCTGACATATGTACCATCCTGACAAAGTTTGAGGAGTCCACCAAGATGGTGAGTGGCGATGACGCCACCATTAGCGTCAGCATTCCACTTGTCTGTCTTTTGCAACGCTCTCTGCAGAGAATTAAAGAGGAGGCATTGCAGCCAGAGTATGATGAGATGGATCAAGAAGCCATAGCGGGTGATTACACACAGCCCAGCCTCATCTCATCCCAACGTGCATTGGGGGACAATGAGGGAGAGGAGGAGGAGGAGGAAGAACAGGAGCTGGTATCATGCGGAGTAGACGGTAATAACTGTACAACTGTCATACCGTCGGTTCAGCATAGGTGGCCTGAGGACAGGGGGGAGGAGGAGGAGGAGGAGAGCATGGTCAGTCGTCTTCTTGGTGAGGACACGGAAGTCTTGCCCGTTACGAGTCTGGCACCCATGACTGACTTTATGTTACGCTGCCTTAACCGTGACCCTCGCGTTGTCAAAATGTTGGGCGACAGTTATTACTGGTTGGTGACATTTTTAGATCCCCGCTACAAGGAGAACTTTCACTCTCTTATTCCTGAGGTGGAGAGGTCTACAAAAATGGGGCAGTACCAGAAGGCCCTTGCTGCAGAGCTGTTAAAAAAATTCCCATCTGAATACGCTAGCGGCAGAGGTCACAGTTCATTGCCCAACCAAGGCGTACAGGCGAGAGAGACGCATCTCCAATCCAGCAGAGGCAGGGGAACACTGTCAAAGTTCTGGGAGTTTTCTGAGACCCGCCCAGCTTACAGGCCCTGAGGCGTGGGGTACTCTCACAAGGAGTGGAAAGTTTCAAAAGATGGTGAGGGAGTACCTTGCCGACCGTACCAGCGTCCTCCATGATTCCTCTGTGCCTTTTAATTATTGGGTATCCAAGCTGGACACTTGGAATGAACTCGCTCTGTACGAGGTCTGCCGCTAGCGTGTTATCGGAGCATGTTTTTAGTGCCGCTGGGGGAATTATAAAAGATAAGTGCACTCGCCTGTCAGCTGACAATGCTGACAAGCTGACCCTTATCAAAATGAACAAGGGCTGGATTGGGCCAGACTTCTCATCACCACCAAATGACAGCAGAGTAACACAAAGTCATATCCACTGTGTTATTTCGGGAGGTGTATTCCCATGCACCGCTTCACACCCACACATGGGTATATGCTTCCTCATTTTGGCTGTATTTTGCTCTTCTTATCCTCAGCCTCCACCACCACTATACCACCAGGGTGACCTTGGTCCGTGTTGCCAGCATTGCAAGTTCCTCTGTCCTAATTTTTGGCAGCTTTTGCTTGGAAAGCATAGGCAAAGACTATGGGAGACCCACTCCCCAATAATGGGAATAATGTTTTTGAGATGCTGTACTGCATAGCTCTTCCAAGGGGCATTTAAACCATCTTGTTAAGCTACTGCAACCTCCACGTCTCTTCCAAGGGGCATTAAAACCATCTGGTTAAGCTACTGCGACCTCCAACACTTTTCCCAAGGGTATTGATATTGTCTTTTTATTCCACTGAGACCTCCACGCCTCTTCCAAGAGGCATTTAAACCGTCTTGTTAAGCTACTGCAACCTCCACGTCTCTTCCAAGGGGCATTAAAACCGTCTTGTTAAACTACTGCAACCTCCACGTCTCTTCCAAGGGGTATTAAAACTGTCGTGTTAGGCTACGGCAATCCCCAAGTCTCTTCCAAGGGGCATTAAAACCGTCTTGTTAAGCTACTGCGACCTCGACATCTCTTCCAAGGGGCATTAAAACAGTCTTGTTAAGCTACTGCGACCTCCACCATTCTTCCAAGGGGCATTAAAGCCGTTTTGTTAAGCTACTGCGACCTCCATCACCTTTCCAAGGGGCACTGATATTGTCTTTTTATTCCACTGCGACCTCCACGTCTCTTCCAAGGTGCATTAAAACCGTCTTGTTAAGCTACTGCGACCTCCACCACTTTTCCCAGGGGCATTAAAACCGTCTTGTTAATCTACTGAAACTCCCACCACTTTTTCCAGGGGCATTGATTTTGTCTTTTTATTCCACTGCAACCTCCACGTCTCTTCCAAGGGGCATTAAACCCATCTTGTTAAGCTACTGTGACATCCACCACTCTTCCAAGGGGCATTAAAACCGTCTTGTTAAGCTACTGCGACCTCCACCGCTTTTCCAAGGGGCATTGATATTGTCTTTTTATTCCACTGCGACCTCCACGTCTCTTCCAAGGGGCATTTAAACCGTCTTTTAAAGCTACTATGACCTCCACCATTCTTCCAAGGGGCATTAAAACCGTCTTGTTAAGCTACGGCAATCTCCACATCTTTTCCAAGGGGCATTAAAACCGTCTTGTTAAGCTACTGAAACCTTCACGTCTCTTCCAAGGGGCATTAAAACCATCTTGTTAAGCTACTGCGACCTCCACCACTTTTCCCAGGGGCATTGATATTGTCTTTTTATTCCACTGCGACCTCCACGCCTCTTTCAAGGGGCATTTAAACCGTCTTGTTAAACTACTGCAACCTCCACGTCTCTTCCAAGGGGCATTAAAACCGTCTTGTTAAACTACTGCAACCTCCACGTGTCTTCCAAGTGGTATTAAAACTGTCTTGTTAAGCTACTGCAATCCCCACGTCTCTTCCAAGGGGCATTAAAACCACCTTGTTAAGCTACTGCGACCTCCTCGTCTCATCCAAGGGGCATTAAAACCGTCTTGTTAAGCTACTGCGACCTCCACATCTCTTCCAAGGGGCACTAAAACAGTCTTGTTAAGCTACTGCGACCTCCACCATTCTTCCAAGGGGCATTAAAGCCGTCTTGTTAAGCTACTGCAACCTCCACCACTTTTCCAAGGGGCACTGATATTGTCTTTTTATTCCACTGCGACCTCCACATCTCTTCCAAGGTGCATTAAAACCGTCTTGTTAAGCTACTGCGACCTCCACCACTTTTCCCAGGGGCATTAAAACCGTCTTGTTAAGCTACTGTAACCCCCACCACTTTTTCAAGGGGCATTGATTTTGTCTTTTTATTCCACTGCGACCTCCACGTCTCTTCCAAGGGGCATTAAACCCGTCTTGTTAAGCTACTGTGACATCCACCACTCTTCCAAGGGGCATTAAAACCGTCTTGTTAAGCTCCTGCGATCTCCACCACTCTTCCAAGGGGCATTGATATTGTCTTTTTATTCCACTGCGACATCCACCACTCTTCCAAGAGGCATTGATATTGTCTTTTTATTCCACTGCGACCTCCACGTCTCTTCCAATGGCCATTTAAACCATCTTTTTAAGCTACTGTGACCTCCACCACTCTTCCAAGGGGCATTAAAACCGTCTTTTTAAGCTACTGCAACCTCCACGTCTCTTCCAAGGGGCATTAAAACCATCTTGTTAAGCTACTGCAACCTCCAAGTCTCTTCCAAGGGGCATTAAAACCGTCTTGTTAAGCTACTGCGTCCTCCACCTCTTTTCCAAGTGGCATTGATATTGTCTTTTTATTCCACTGCGACCTCCACGTTTCTTCCAAGGGGCATTTAAACCGTCTTTTTAAGCTACTATGACCTCCACCGCTCTTCCAAGAGGCATCAAAACCGTCTTGTTAAGATACTGCGACCTCCACCACTCTACCAAGGGGCATTGATATTGTCTTTTTATTCCACTGCGACCTCCACCACTCTTCCAAGAGGCATTGATATTGTCTTTTTATTCCACTGTGACCTCCACGTCTCTTCCAAGGGGCATTTAAACCATCTTTTTAAGCTACTGTGACCTCCACCACTCTTCCAAGGGGCATTAAAACCATCTTTTTAAGCTACTGCAACCTCCACGTCTCTTCAAAGGGGCATTAAAACCATCTTGTTAAGCTACTGCAACCTCCACGTCTCTTCCAAGGGGCATTAAAACCGTTTTGTTAAGCTACTGCGACCTCCACCTCTTTTACAAGGGGTATAGATATTGTCTTTTTATTCCACTGCGACCTCCACGTCTCTTCCAAGGGGCATTCAAACCATCTTTTTAAGCTACTATGACCTCTGCCGCTCTTCCAAGGAGCATCAAAACCGTCGTGCTAAGCTACTGCAACATCCACGTCTTTTCCAAGGGGCATTAAAACCATCTTGTTAAGCTACTGAAACCTCCACGTCTCTTCCAAGGGGCATTAAAACCGTCTCGTTAAGCTACTGCGACCTCCACCATTTTTCCAAGGGGCATTGATATTGTCTTTTTATTCCACTGCAACCTCCACTTCTCTTCCAAGGGGCATTAAAACCATCTTGCTAAGCTACTGAGACCTCCATCACTTTTCCCAGGGGCATGAAAACCGTCTTGTTAAGCTACTGCGACCTCCACCACTTTTTCAAGTGCCATTGATATTGTATTTTTATTCCACTGGGCCCCCCACGTCTCTTCCAAGGGGCATTAAAACCGTCTTGTTAAGCTACTGTGACCTCCACCACTTCTCCAAGGGGCATTAAAACCGTCTTGTTAAGCTACTGTGACCTCCTCCACTCTTCCAAGTGGCATTGATATTGTCTTTTTATTCCACTGCGACCTCCAACACTCTTCCATGGGGCATTGATATTGTCTTTTTATTCCACTGTGACCTCCACGTCTCTTCCAAGGGGCATTTAAACCGTCTTTTTAAGCTACTGTGACTTCCACCACTCTTCCAAGGGGTGTGAAAAACGTCTTGTTAAGCTACTGCAACCTCCACGTCACTTCCAAGGGTCATTAAATCCGTCTTGTTAAGCTACTGCAACCTCCACCACTATACCCAGGGGCATTAAAACCGTCTTATTAAGCTACTGCGACCTCCACCACTTTACCCAGGTGCATTGATATTGTCTTTTTAATCCACTGCGACCTCCACGTCTCTTCCAAGGGGCATTTAAACCGTCTTTTTAAGCTACTGTGACCTCCACCACTTCTCCAAGGGGCATTAAAACCATCTTGTTAAGCTTCTGCGACCTCCACCACTCTTCCAAGGGGCATTGATATTGTCTTTTTATTCCACTGCAACCTTCACCCCTCTTCCAAGGGGCATTGATATTGTCTTTTTATTCCACTATGACCTCCACGTCTCTTCCAAGGGGCATTTAAACCGTCTTTCTAAGCTACTGTGACCTCCACCACTCTTCCAAGGGGAATTAAAACGTCTTGTTAAGCTACTGCGACCTCCACCGCTCTTCCAAGGGGCATTAAAACCATCTTGTTAAGCTACTGCAACCTCCACGTCTCTTCCAAGGGGCATTAAAACGTCTTGTTAAACTACTGCGACCTCCACCTCTTTTCCAAGGGGCATTGATATTGTCTTTTTATTCCACTGCGACCTCCACGTCTCTTCCAAGGGGCATTTAAACCGTCTTTTTAAGCTACTATGACCTCCACCGCTCTTCCAAGGCGCATAAAACCGTCTTGTTAAGCTACTGCAACCTCCACGTCTTTTCCAAGGGGCATTAAAACCATCTTGTTAAGCTACTGAAACCTCCACGTCTCTTCCAAGGGGCATTAAAACCGTCTCGTTAAGCTACTGCTACCTCCACCACTCTTCCAAGGGGCATTGATATTGTCTTTTTATTCCACTGCGACCTCCACCACTCTTCCAAGAGGCATTGATATTGTCTTTTTATTCCACTGCGACCTCCACGTCTCTTCCAAGGGGCATTTACACCGTCTTTTTAAGCTACTGTAACCTCCACCACTCTTCCAAGGGGCATTAAAACCATCTTGTTAAGCTACTGCGACCTCCACCGCTTTTCCAAGGGGCATTGATATTGTCTTTTTATTCCACTGCGACCTCCACGTCTCTTCCAAGGGGCATTTAAACCGTCTTTTAAAGCTACTATGACCTCCACCATTCTTCCAAGGGGCATTAAAACCGTCTTGTTAAGCTACGGCAATCTCCACATCTTTTCCAAGGGGCATTAAAACCGTATTGTTAAGCTACTGAAACCTTCACGTCTCTTCCAAGGGGCATTAAAACCATCTTGTTAAGCTACTGCGACCTCCACCACTTTTCCCAGGGGCATTGATATTGTCTTTTTATTCCACTGCGACCTCCACGCCTGTTCCAAGGGGCATTTAAACCGTCTTGTTAAACTACTGCAACCTCCACGTCTCTTCCAAGGGGCATTAAAACCGTCTTGTTAAACTACTGCAACCTCCACGTGTCTTCCAAGTGGTATTAAAACTGTCTTGTTAAGCTACTGCAATCCCAACGTCTCTTCCAAGGGGCATTAAAACCATCTTGTTAAGCTACTGCGACCTCCTCGTCTCATCCAAGGGGCATTAAAACCGTCTCGTTAAGCTACTGCGACCTCCACCACTCTTCCAAGGGGCATTGATATTGTCTTTTTATTCCACTGCGACCTCCACCACTCTTCCAAGAGGCATTGATATTGTCTTTTTATTCCACTGCGATCTCCACGTCTCTTCCAAGGGGCATTTACACCGTCTTTTTAAGCTACTGTAACCTCCACCACTCTTCCAAGGGGCATTAAAACCATCTTGTTAAGCTACTGCGACCTCCACCGCTTTTCCAAGGGGCATTGATATTGTCTTTTTATTCCACTGCGACCTCCACGTCTCTTCCAAGGGGCATTTAAACCGTCTTTTAAAGCTACTATGACCTCCACCATTCTTCCAAGGGGCATTAAAACCGTCTTGTTAAGCTACGGCAATCTCCACATCTTTTCCAAGGGGCATTAAAACCGTCTTGTTAAGCTACTGAAACCTTCACGTCTCTTCCAAGGGGCATTAAAACCATCTTGTTAAGCTACTGCGACCTCCTCCACTTTTCCCAGGGGCATTGATATTGTCTTTTTATTCCACTGCGACCTCCACGCCTCTTCCAAGGGGCATTAAAACCGTCTTGTTAAACTACTGCAACCTCCACGTGTCTTCCAAGTGGTATTAAAACTGTCTTGTTAAGCTACTGCAATCCCAACGTCTCTTCCAAGGGGCATGAAAACCATCTTGTTAAGCTACTGCGACCTCCTCGTCTCATCCAAGGGGCATTAAAACCGTCTTGTTAAGCTACTGCGACCTCCACATCTCTTCCAAGGGGCATTAAAACAGTCTTGTTAAGCTACTGCGACCTCCACCATTCTTCCAAGGGGCATTAAAGCCGTCTTGTTAAGCTACTGCAACCTCCACCACTTTTCCAAGGGGCACTGAAATTGTCTTTTTATTCCACTGCGACCTCCACATCTCTTCCAAGGTGCATTAAAAACGTCTTGTTAAGCTACTGCGACCTCCACCACTTTTCCCAGGGCCATTAAAACCGTCTTGTTAAGCTACTGTAACCCCCACCACTTTTTCAAGGGGCATTGATTTTGTCTTTTTATTCCACTGCGACCTCCACGTCTCTTCCAAGGGGCATTAAACCCGTCTTGTTAAGCTACTGTGACATCCACCACTCTTCCAAGGGGCATTAAAACCGTCTTGTTAAGCTCCTGCGATCTCCACCACTCTTCCAAGGGGCATTGATATTGTCTTTTTATTCCACTGCGACCTCCACCACTCTTCCAAGAGGCATTGATATTGTCTTTTTATTCCACGGCGACCTCCACGTCTCTTCCAATGGCCATTTAAACCATCTTTTTAAGCTACTGTGACCTCCACCACTCTTCCAAGGGGCATTAAAACCGTCTTTTTAAGCTACTGCAACCTCCACGTCTCTTCCAAGGGGCATTAAAACCATCTTGTTAAGCTACTGCAACCTCCAAGTCTCTTCCAAGGGGCATTAAAACCGTCTTGTTAAGCTACTGCGTCCTCCACCTCTTTTCCAAGTGGCATTGATATTGTCTTTTTATTCCACTGCGACCTCCACGTTTCTTCCAAGGGGCATTTAAACCGTCTTTTTAAGCTACTATGACCTCCACCGCTCTTCCAAGAGGCATCAAAACCGTCTTGTTAAGATACTGCGACCTCCACCTCTTTTACAAGGGGTATAGATATTGTCTTTTTATTCCACTGCGACCTCCACGTCTCTTCCAAGGGGCATTCAAACCATCTTTTTAAGCTACTATGACCTCTGCCGCTCTTCCAAGGAGCATCAAAACCGTCTTGCTAAGCTACTGCAACCTCCACGTCTTTTCCAAGGGGCATTAAAACCATCTTGTTAAGCTACTGAAACCTCCACGTCTCTTCCAAGGGGCATTAAAACCGTCTCGTTAAGCTACTGCGACCTCCACCATTTTTCCAAGGGGCATTGATATTGTCTTTTTATTCCACTGCAACCTCCACTTCTCTTCCAAGGGGCATTAAAACCATCTTGCTAAGCTACTGAGACCTCCATCACTTTTCCCAGGGGCATGAAAACCGTCTTGTTAAGCTACTGCGACCTCCACCACTTTTTCAAGTGCCATTGATATTGTCTTTTTATTCCACTGGGCCCCCCACGTCTCTTCCAAGGGGCATTAAAACCGTCTTGTTAAGCTACTGTGAACTCCACCACTTCTCCAAGGGGCATTAAAACCGTCTTGTTAAGCTACTGTGACCTCCTCCACTCTTCCAAGTGGCATTGATATTGTCTTTTTATTCCACTGCGACCTCCAACACTCTTCCATGGGGCATTGATATTGTCTTTTTATTCCACTGTGACCTCCACGTCTCTTCCAAGGGGCATTTAAACCGTCTTTTTAAGCTACTGTGACTTCCACCACTCTTCCAAGGGGTATGAAAAACGTCTTGTTAAGCTACTGCAACCTCCACATCACTTCCAAGGGTCATTAAATCCGTCTTGTTAAGCTACTGCAACCACCACCACTATACCCAGGGGCATTAAAAGCATCTTATTAAGCTACTGCGACCTCCACCACTTTACCCAGGTGCATTGATATTGTCTTTTTAATCCACTGCGACCTCCACGTCTGTTCCAAGGGGCATTTAAACCGTCTTTTTAAGCTACTGTGACCTCCACCACTTCTTCAAGGGGCATTAAAACCATCTTGTTAAGCTACTGCGACCTCCACCACTCTTCCAAGGGGCATTGATATTGTCTTTTTATTCCACTGCAACCTTCACCCCTCTTCCAAGGGGCATTGATATTGTCTTTTTATTCCACTATGACCTCCACGTCTCTTCCAAGGGGCATTTAAACCGTCTTTCTAAGCTACTGTGACCTCCACCACTCTTCCAAGGGGCATTAAAACCGTCTTGTTAAGCTACTGCGACCTCCACCGCTCTTCCAAGGGGCATTAAAACCATCTTGTTAAGCTACTGCAACCTCCACGTCTCTTCCAAGGGGCATTAAAACCGTCTTGTTAAACTACTGCGACCTCCACCGCTTTTCCAAGGGGCATTGATATTGTCTTTTTATTCCACTGCGACCTCCACGTCTCTTCCAAGGGGCATTTAAACCGCCTTTTAAAGCTACTATGACCTCCACCATTCTTCCAAGGGGCATTAAAACCGTCTTGTTAAGCTACTGCAATCTCCACATCTTTTCCAAGGGGCATTAAAACCGTCTTGTTAAGCTACTGAAACCTTCACGTCTCTTCCAAGGGGCATTAAAACCATCTTGTTAAGCTACTGCGACCTCCACCACTTTTCCCAGGGGCATTGATATTGTCTTTTTATTCCACTGCGACCTCCACGCCTCTTCCAAGGGGCATTTAAACCGTCTTGTTAAACTACTGTAACCTCCACGTCTCTTCCAAGGGGCATTAAAACCGTCTTGTTAAACTACTGCAACCTCCACGTGTCTTCCAAGTGGTATTAAAACTGTCTTGTTAAGCTACTGCAATCCCAACGTCTCTTCCAAGGGGCATTAAAACCATCTTGTTAAGCTACTGCGACCTCCTCGTCTCATCCAAGGGGCATTAAAACCGTCTTGTTAAGCTACTGCGACCTCCACATCTCTTCCAAGGGGCATTAAAACAGTCTTGTTAAGCTACTGCGACCTCCACCATTCTTCCAAGGGGCATTAAAGCCGTCTTGTTAAGCTACTGCAACCTCCACCACTTTTCCAAGGGGCACTGATATTGTCTTTTTATTCCACTGCGACCTCCACATCTCTTCCAAGGTGCATTAAAACCGTCTTGTTAAGCTTCTGCGACCTCCACCACTTTTCCCAGGGGCATTAAAACCGTCTTGTTAAGCTACTGTAACCCCCACCACTTTTTCAAGGGGCATTGATTTTGTCTTTTTATTCCACTGCGACCTCCACGTCTCTTCCAAGGGGCATTAAACCCGTCTTGTTAAGCTCCTGCGATCTCCACCACTCTTCCAAGGGGCATTGATATTGTCTTTTTATTCCACTGCGACCTCCACCACTCTTCCAAGAGGCATTGATATTGTCTTTTTATTCCACTGCGACCTCCACGTCTCTTCCAATGGCCATTTAAACCATCTTTTTAAGCTACTGTGACCTCCACCACTCTTCCAAGGGGCATTAAAACCGTCTTTTTAAGCTACTGCAACCTCCACGTCTCTTCCAAGGGGCATTAAAACCATCTTGTTAAGCTACTGCAACCTCCAAGTCTCTTCCAAGGGGCATTAAAACCGTCTTGTTAAGCTACTGCGTCCTCCACCTCTTTTCCAAGTGGCATTGATATTGTCTTTTTATTCCACTGCGACCTCCACGTTTCTTCCAAGGGGCATTTAAACCGTCTTTTTAAGCTACTATGACCTCCACCGCTCTTCCAAGAGGCAACAAAACCGTCTTGTTAAGATACTGCGACCTCCACCACTCTACCAAGGGGCATTGATATTGTCTTTTTATTCCACTGCGACCTCCACCACTCTTCCAAGAGGCATTGATATTGTCTTTTTATTCCACTGCGACCTCCACGTCTCTTCCAAGGGGCATTTAAACCATCTTTTTAAGCTACTGTGACCTCCACCACTCTTCCAAGGGGCATTAAAACCATCTTTTTAAGCTACTGCAACCTCCACGTCTCTTCAAAGGGGCATTAAAACCATCTTGTTAAGCTACTGCGATCTCCACCACTCTTCCAAGGGGCATTGATATTGTCTTTTTATTCCACTGCGACCTCCACCACTCTTCCAAGAGGCATTGATATTGTCTTTTTATTCCACTGCGACCTCCACGTCTCTTCCAATGGCCATTTAAACCATCTTTTTAAGCTACTGTGACCTCCACCACTCTTCCAAGGGGCATTAAAACCGTCTTTTTAAGCTACTGCAACCTCCACGTCTCTTCCAAGGGGCATTAAAACCATCTTGTTAAGCTACTGCAACCTCCAAGTCTCTTCCAAGGGGCATTAAAACCGTCTTGTTAAGCTACTGCGTCCTCCACCTCTTTTCCAAGTGGCATTGATATTGTCTTTTTATTCCACTGCGACCTCCACGTTTCTTCCAAGGGGCATTTAAACCGTCTTTTTAAGCTACTATGACCTCCACCGCTCTTCCAAGAGGCAACAAAACCGTCTTGTTAAGATACTGCGACCTCCACCACTCTACGAAGGGGCATTGATATTGTCTTTTTATTCCACTGCGACCTCCACCACTCTTCCAAGAGGCATTGATATTGTCTTTTTATTCCACTGCGACCTCCACGTCTCTTCCAAGGGGCATTTAAACCATCTTTTTAGCTACTGTGACCTCCACCACTCTTCCAAGGGGCATTAAAACCATCTTTTTAAGCTACTACAACCTCCACGTCTCTTCAAAGGGGCATTAAAACCATCTTGTTAAGCTACTGCAACCTCCACGTCTCTTCCAAGGGGCATTAAAACCGTCTTGTTAAGCTACTGCGACCTCCACCTCTTTTACAAGGGGTATAGATATTGTCTTTTTATTCCACTGCGACCTCCACGTCTCTTCCAAGGGGCATTCAAACCATCTTTTTAAGCTACTATGACCTCTGCCGCTCTTCCAAGGAGCATCAAAACCGTCTTGCTAAGCTACTGCAACCTCCACGTCTTTTCCAAGGGGCATTAAAACCATCTTGTTAAGCTACTGAAACCTCCACGTCTCTTCCAAGGGGCATTAAAACCGTCTCGTTAAGCTACTGCGACCTCCACCATTTTTCCAAGGGGCATTGATATTGTCTTTTTATTCCACTGCAACCTCCACTTCTCTTCCAAGGGGCATTAAAACCATCTTGCTAAGCTACTGAGACCTCCATCACTTTTCCCAGGGGCATGAAAAACCGTCTTGTTAAGCTACTGCGACCTCCACCACTTTTTCAAGTGCCATTGATATTGTCTTTTCATTCCACTGGGCCCCCCACGTCTCTTCCAAGGGGCATTAAAACCGTCTTGTTAAGCTACTGTGACCTCCACCACTTCTCCAAGGGGCATTAAAACCGTCTTGTTAAGCTACTGTGACCTCCTCCACTCTTCCAAGTGGCATTGATATTGTCTTTTTATTCCACTGCGACCTCCAACACTCTTCCATGGGGCATTGATATTGTCTTTTTATTCCACTGTGACCTCCACGTCTCTTCCAAGGGGCATTTAAACCGTCTTTTTAAGCTACTGTGACTTCCACCACTCTTCCAAGGGGTATGAAAAACGTCTTGTTAAGCTACTGCAACCTCCACGTCACTTCCAAGGGTCATTAAATCCGTCTTGTTAAGCTACTGCAACCTCCACCACTATACCCAGGGGCATTAAAACCATCTTATTAAGCTACTGCGACCTCCACCACTTTACCCAGGTGCATTGATATTGTCTTTTTAATCCACTGCGACCTCCACGTCTCTTCCAAGGGGCATTTAAACCGTCTTTTTAAGCTACTGTGACCTCCACCACTTCTCCAAGGGGCATTAAAACCATCTTGTTAAGCTACTGCGACCTCCACCACTCTTCCAAGGAGCATTGATATTGTCTTTTTATTCCACTGCAACCTTCACCCCTCTTCCAAGGGGCATTGATATTGTCTTTTTATTCCACTATGACCTCCACGTCTCTTCCAAGGGGCATTTAAACCGTCTTTCTAAGCTACTGTGACCTCCACCACTCTTCCAAGGGGCATTAAAACCGTCTTGTTAAGCTACTGCGACCTCCACCGCTCTTCCAAGGGGCATTAAAACCATCTTGTTAAGCTACTGCAACCTCCACGTCTCTTCCAAGGGGCATTAAAACCGTCTTGTTAAACTACTGCGACCTCCACCTCTTTTCCAAGGGGCATTGATATTGTCTTTTTATTCCACTGCGACCTCCACGTCTCTTCCAAGGGGCATTTAAACCGTCTTTTTATGCTACTATGACCTCCACCGCTCTTCCAAGGCGCATAAAACCGTCTTGTTAAGCTACTGCAACCTCCACGTCTTTTCCAAGGGGCATTAAAACCATCTTGTTAAGCTACTGAAACCTCCACGTCTCTTCCAAGGGGCATTAAAACCGTCTCGTTAAGCTACTGCGACCTCCACCATTTTTCCAAGGGGCATTGATATTGTCTTTTTATTCCACTGCAACCTCTATGTCTCTTCCAAGGGACATTAAAACCATCTTGCTAAGCTACTGTGACCTCCACCACTTTTGCCAGGGGCATTAAAACCGTCTTGTTAAGCTACTGCGACCTCCACCACTTTTTCAAGAGCCATTGATATTGTCTTTTTCTTCCACTGGGCCCCCCAAGTCTCTTCCAAAGGGCATTAAAACTGTCTTGTTAAGCTACTGTGACCACCACCACTTCTCCAAGGGGCATTAAAACCGTCTTGTTAAGCTGCTGCGACCTCCACCACTCTTCCAAGTGGCATTGATATTGTCTTTTTATTCCACTGCGACCTCCAACACTCTTCCATGGGGCATTGATATTGTCTTTTCATTCCACTGTGACCTCCACGTCTCTTCCAAGGGGCATTTAAACCGTCTTTTTAAGCTACTGTGACCTCCACCACTCTTCCAAGGGGTATTAAAACCGTCTTGTTAAGCTACTGCAACCTCCTCGTCACTTCCAAGGGGCATTAAAACCGTCTTGTTAAGCTACTGCAACCTCCACCACTATTCCCAGGGGAATTAAAACCGTCTTATTAAGCTACTGCGACCTCCACCACTTTACCCAGGGGCATTGATATTGTCTTTTTAATCCACTGCGACCTCCACGTCTCTTCCAAGGGGCATTTAAACCGTCTTTTTAAGCTACTGTGACCTCCACCACTTCTCCAAGGGGCATTAAAAACATCTTGTTAAGCTACTGCGACCTCCACCACTCTTCCAAGAGGCATTGATATTGTCTTTTTATTCCACTGCAACCTTCACCCCTCTTTCAAGGAGCATTGATATTGTCTTTTTATTCCACTGTGACCTCCACCACTCTTCCAAGGGGCATTAAAACCGTCTTGTTAAGCTACTGCGACCTCCACCGCTCTTCCAAGGGGCATGAAAACCATCTTTTTAACCTACTGCGACATCTAGCATTCTTCCAAGGGGCATTGAAACCGTCTTGTTAAGCTACTGAAACCTCGACGTCTGTTCCAAGGGCCATTAAAACCGTCTTGTTAAGCTACTGCGAACTCCACCACTCTGCCAAGGGGCATTGATATTGTCTTTTTATTCCACTGCGACGTCCACCACTCTTCAAAGAGGCATTGATATTGTCTTTTTATTCCACTGTGACCTCCACGTCTCTTCCAAGGGGCATTTAAACCGTCTTTTTAAGCTACTGTAACCTCCAGCACTCTTCCAAGGGGCATTAAAACCATCTTGTTAAGCTACTGCAACCTCCACCTCTTTTCCAAGGGGCATTGATATTGTCTTTTTATTCCACTGCGACCTCCACGTCTCTTCCAAGGGGCATTTAAACCGTCTTTTAAAGCTACTATGACCTCCACCATTCTTCCAAGGGGCATTAAAACCGTCTTGTTAAGCTACTGCAACCTCCACGTCTTCTCCAAGGGGCATTAAAACCGTCTTGTTAAGCTACTGAAACCTCAACGTCTCTTCCTAGGGGCATTAAAACCATCTTGTTAAGCTACTGCGACATCCACCACTTTTCCCAGGGGCATTGATATTGTCTTTTTATTCCACTGGGCCCCCCACGTCTCTTCCAATGGGCATTAAAACCATCTTGTTAAGCAACTGTGACCTCCACCACTTCTCCAAGGGGCATTAAAAACATCTTGTTAAGCTACTGCGACCTCCACCACTCTTCCAAGGGGCATTGATATTGTCTTTTTATTCCACTGCGACCTCCACATCTCTTCCAATGTGCATTAAAACCATCTTGTTAAGCTACTGCGTCCTCCACCACTTTTCCGAGGGGCATTAAAACCGTCTTGTTAAGCTACTGTAACCCCCACTACTTTTTCAAGGGGCATTGATTTTGTCTTTTTATTCCACTGCGACCTCCACGTCTCTTCCAAGCGGCATTAAACTCGTCTTGTTAAGCTACTGTGACATCCACCACTCTTCCAAGGGACATTAAAACCGTCTTGTTAAGCTCCTGCGATCTCCACCACTCTATCAAGGGGCATTGATATTGTCTTTTTATTCCACTGCGACCTCCATGTCTCTTCCAAGGGGCATTTAAACCATCTTTTTAAGCTACTGTGACCTCCACCACTCTTCCAAGGGGCATTAAAACCGTCTTTTTAAGCTACTGCAACCTCCACGTCTCTTCCAAGGGGCATTAAAACCATCTTGTTAAGCTACTGCAACCTCCACGTCTCTTCCAAGGGGCATTAAAACCGTCTTGTTAAGCTACTGCGACCTCCACCTCTTTTCCAAGGGCATTGATATTGTCTTTTTATTCCACTGCGACCTCCACGTCTCTTCCAAGGGGCATTTAAACCGTCTTTTCAAACTACTATGACCTTCCACCGCTCTTCCAAGAGGCATCAAAACCGTCTTGTTAAGCTACTGCGACCTCCACCACTCTACCAAGGGGCATTGATATTGTCTTTTTATTCCACTACAACCTCCACGTCTCTTCCAAGGGGCATTAAAACCATCTTGTTAAGCTACTGCAACCTCGACGTCTCTTCCAAGGGGCATTAAAACCGTCTTGTTAAGCAACTGCGACCTCCACCTCTTTTCCAAGGTTCATAGATATTGTCTTTTTATTCCACTGCGACCTCCACGTCTATTCCAAGGGGCATGCAAACCATCTTTTTAAGCTACTATGACCTCCGCCACTCTTCCAAGGGGCATCAAAACCGTCTCGTTAAGCTACTGCAACCTCCACGTCTTTTCCAAGGGGCATTAGAACCATCTTGTTAAGCTACTGAAACCTCCACGTCTCTTCCAAGGGGCTTTAAAACCGTCTCGTTAAGCTACTGCGACCTCCACCATTTTTCCAAGGGGCATTGATATTGTCTTTTTATTCCACTGCAACCTCCACGTCTCTTCCAAGGGGCATTAAAACCATCTTGCTAAGCTACTGCGTCCTCCATCACTTTTCCCAGTGGCAGTAAAACCGTCTTGTTAAGCTACTGCGACCTCCACCACTTCTCCAAGGGGCATTAAAACCGTCTTGTTAAGCTACTGCGACCTCCTCCACTCTTCCAACTGGCATTGATATTGTCTTTTTATTCCACTGCGACCTCCAACACTCTTCCATGGGGCATTGATATTGTCTTTTTATTCCACTGTGACCTCCACGTCTCTTCCAAGGGGCATTTAAACCGTCTTTTTAAGCTACTGTGACCTCCACCACTCTTCCAAGGGGTATTAAAACCGTCTTGTTAAGCTACTGCAACCTCCACGTCACTTCCAAGGGGCATTAAAACCGTCTTGTTAAGCTACTGCAACCTCCACCACTATTCCCAGGGGCATTAAAACCGTCTTATTAAGCTACTGCGACCTCCACCACTTTACCAAGGGGCATTGATATTGTCTTTTTAATCCACTGTGACCTCCACGTTTCTTCCAAGGGGCATTTAAACCGTCTTTTTAAGCTACTGTGACCTCCACCACTTCTCCAAGGGGCATTAAAACCATCTTGTTAAGCTACTGCGACCTCCACCACTCTTCCAAGGGGCATTGATATTGTCTTTTTATTCCACTGCAACCTTCACCCCTCTTCCAAGGGGCATTGATATTGTCTTTTTATTCCGTTGTGAACTCCACCTCTCTTCCAAGGGGCATTTAAACCGTCTTTCTAAGCTACTGTGACCTCCACCACTCTTCCAAGGGGCATTAAAACCGTCTTGTTAAGCTACTGCGACCTCCACCGCTCTTCCAAGGGGCATTAAATCCGTCTTGTTAAGCTAATGCGAACTGTACCATTCTTCCAACGGGCATTGAAACCATCTTGTTAAGCTACTGCAACCTCGACGTCTCTTCCAAGGGGCATTAAAACCGTCTTGTTAAGCTACTGCAAACTCCACCACTCTTCCAAGGGGCATTGATATTGTCTTTTTATTTCACTGCGACGTCCACCACTCTTCCAAGAGGCATTGATATTGTCTTTTTATTGCACTGTGACCTCCACGTCTCTTCCAAGGGGCATTTAAACCGTCTTTTTAAGCTACTGTAATCTCCACCACTCTTCCAAGGGGCATTAAAACCATCTTGTTAAGCTACTGCGACCTCCACCGCTCTTGCAAGGGGCATTAAAACCATCTTGTTAAGCTACTGCAACCTCCACCTCTGTTCAAGGGGCATTTATATTGTCTTTTTATTCCACTGCGACCTCCACGTCTCTTCCAAGGTGCATTTAAACCGTCTTTTAAAGCTACTATGACCTCCACCATTCTTCCAAGGGGCATTAAAACCATCTTGTTAAGCTACTGCGACCTCCACCACTTTTCCCAGGGGCATTGATATTGTCATTTTATTCCACTGCGACCTCCACGCCTATTCCAAGGGGCATTTAAACCGTCTTGTTAAGCTACTGCAACATCCACGTCTCTTCCAAGGGGCATTAAAACCGTCTTGTTAAACTACAGCAAACTCCACGTCTCTTCCAAGGGGTATTAAAACTGTTTTGTTAAGCTACTGCAATACCCACGTCTCTTCCAAGGGGCATTAAAACTGTCTTGTTAAGCTGCTGCGACCTCCTCATCTCTTCCAGGGGGCATTAAAAACGTCTAGTTAAGCTACTGCGACCTCCACATCTCTTCCAAGGGGCATTAAAACAGTCTTGTTAAGCTACTGCGACCTCCACCATTCTTCCAAGGGGCATTAAAGCCGTCTTGTTAAGCTACTGCGACCTCCACCACTTTTCCAAGGGGCACTGATATTGTCTTTTTATTCCACTGCGACCTCCACATCTCTTCCAAGGTGCATTAAAACCGTCTTGTTAAGCTACTGCGTCCTCCACCACTTTTCCCAGGGGCATTAAAACCGTCTTGTTAAGCTACTGTAACCCCCACTACTTTTTCAAGGGGCATTGATTTTGTCTTTTTATTCCACTGCGACCTCCACGTCTCTTCCAAGCGGCATTAAACTCGTCTTGTTAAGCTACTGTGACATCCACCACTCTTCCAAGGGACATTAAAACCGTCTTGTTAAGCTCCTGCGATTTCCACCACCCTTCCAAGGGGCATTGATATTGTCTTTTTATTCCACTGCGACCTCCACGTCTCTTCCAAGGGGCATTTAAACCATCTTTTTAAGCTACTGTGACCTCCACCACTCTTCCAAGGGGCATTAAAACCGTCTTTTTAAGCTACTGCAACCTCCACGTCTCTTCCAAGGGGCATTAAACCCATCTTGTTAAGCTACTGCAAACTCCACGTCTCTTCCAAGGGGCATTAAAACCGTCTTGTTAAGCTACTGCGACCTCCACCTCTTTTCCAAGGGCATTGATATTGTCTTTTTATTCCACTGCGACCTCCACGTCTCTTCCAAGGGGAATTTAAACCGTCTTTTTAAACTACTGTGACCTCCACCACTCTTCCAAGAGGCATCAAAACCGTCTTGTTAAGCTACTGCGACCTCCACCACTCTACCAAGGGGCATTGATATTGTCTTTTTATTCCACTACAACCTCCACGTCTCTTCCAAGGGGCATTAAAACCATCTTGTTAAGCTACTGCAACCTCGACGTCTCTTCCAAGGGGCATTAAAACCGTCTTGTTAAGCAACTGCGACCTCCACCTCTTTTCCAAGGTTCATAGATATTGTCTTTTTATTCCACTGCGACCTCCACGTCTATTCCAAGGGGCATTCAAACCATCTTTATAAGCTACTATGACCTCCGCCACTCTTCCAAGGGGCATCAAAACCGTCTCGTTAAGCTACTGCAACCTCCACGTCTTTTCCAAGGGGCATTAAAACCATCTTGTTAAGCTACTGAAACCTCCACGTCTCTTCCAAGGGGCTTTAAAACCGTCTCGTTAAGCTACTGCGACCTCCACCATTTTTCCAAGGGGCATTGATATTGTCTTTTTATTCCACTGCAACCTCCACGTCTCTTCCAAGGGGCATTAAAACCATCTTGCTAAGCTACTGCGTCCTCCATCACTTTTCCCAGTGGCAGTAAAACCGTCTTGTTAAGCTACTGCGACCTCCACCACTTCTCCAAGGGGCATTAAAACCGTCTTGTTAAGCTACTGCGACCTCCTCCACTCTTCCAACTCACATTGATATTGTCTTTTTATTCCACTGCGACCTCCAACACTCTTCCATGGGGCATTGATATTGTCTTTTTATTCCACTGTGACCTCCACGTCTCTTCCAAGGGGCATTTAAACCGTCTTTTTAAGCTACTGTGACCTCCACCACTCTTCCGAGGGGTATTAAAACCGTCTTGTTAAGCTACTGCAACCTCCACGTCACTTCCAAGGGGCATTAAAACCGTCTTGTTAAGCTACTGCAACCTCCACCACTATTCCCAGGGGCATTAAAACCGTCTTATTAAGCTACTGCGACCTCCACCACTTTACCCAGGGGCATTGATATTGTCTTTTTAATCCACTGTGACCTCCACGTTTCTTCCAAGGGGCATTTAAACCGTCTTTTTAAGATACTGTGACCTCCACCACTTCTCCAAGGGGCATTAAAACCATCTTGTTAAGCTACTGCGACCTCCACCACTCTTCCAAGGGGCATTGATATTGTCTTTTTATTCCGCTGTGAACTCCACCTCTCTTCCAAGGGGCATTTAAACCGTCTTTCTAAGCTACTGTGACCTCCACCACTCTTCCAAGGGGCATTAAAACCGTCTTGTTAAGCTACTGCGACCTCCACCGCTCTTCCAAGGGGCATTAAAACCGTCTTGTTAAGCTAATGCGAACTGTACCATTCTTCCAACGGGCATTGAAACCATCTTGTTAAGCTACTGCAACCTCGACGTCTCTTCCAAGGGGCATTAAAACCGTCTTGTTAAGCTACTGCAAACTCCACAACTCTTCCAAGGGGCATTGATATTGTCTTTTTACTTCACTGCGACGTCCACCACTCTTCCAAGAGGCATTGATATTGTCTTTTTATTGCACTGTGACCTCCACGTCTCTTCCAAGGGGCATTTAAACCGTCTTTTTAAGCTACTGTAATCTCCACCACTCTTCCAAGGGGCATTAAAACCATCTTGTTAAGCTACTGCGACCTCCAAAGCTCTTGCAAGGGGCATTAAAACCATCTTGTTAAGCTACTGCAACCTCCACCTCTGTTCAAGGGGCATTTATATTGTCTTTTTATTCCACTGCGACCTCCACGTCTCTTCCAAGGGGCATTTAAACCGTCTTTTAAAGCTACTATGACCTCCACCATTCTTCCAAGGGGCATTAAAACCATCTTGTTAAGCTACTGCGACCTCCACCACTTTTCCCAGGGGCATTGATATTGTCATTTTATTCCACTGCGACCTCCACGCCTATTCCAAGGGGCATTTAAACCGTCTTGTTAAGCTACTGCAACCTCCACGTCTCTTCCAAGGGGCATTAAAACCGTCTTGTTAAACTACTGCAACCTCCACGTCTCTTCCAAGGGGTATTAAAACTGTTTTGTTAAGCTACTGCAATCCCCACGTCTCTTCCAAGGGGCATTAAAACTGTCTTGTTAAGCTACTGCGACCTCCTCATCTCTTCCAAGGGGCATTAAAAACGTCTAGTTAAGCTACTGCGACCTCCACATCTCTTCCAAGGGGCATTAAAACAGTCTTGTTAAGCTACTGCGACCTCCACCATTCTTCCAAGGGGCATTAAAGCCGTCTTGTTAAGCTACTGCGACCTCCACCACTTTTCCAAGGGGCACTGATATTGTCTTTTTATTCCACTGCGACCTCCACATCTCTTCCAAGGTGCATTAAAACCGTCTTGTTAAGCTACTGCGTCCTCCACCACTTTTCCCAGGGGCATTAAAACCTTCTTGTTATGCTACTGTAACCCCCACTACTTTTTCAAGGGGCATTGATTTTGTCTTTTTATTCCACTGCGACCTCCACGTCTCTTCCAAGCGGCATTAAACTCGTCTTGTTAAGCTACTGTGACATCCACCACTCTTCCAAGGGACATTAAAACCGTCTTGTTAAGCTCCTGCGATCTCCACCACTCTTCCAAGGGGCATTGATATTGTCTTTTTATTCCACTGCGACCTCCACATCTCTTCCAAGGGGCATTTAAACCATATTTTTAAGCTACTGTGACCTCCACCACTCTTCCAAGGGGCATTAAAACCGTCTTTTTAAGCTACTGCAACCTCCACGTCTCTTCCAAGGGGCATTAAACCCATCTTGTTAAGCTACTGCAAACTCCACGTCTCTTCCAAGGGGCATTAAAACCGTCTTGTTAAGCTACTGCGACCTCCACCTCTTTTCCAAGGGCATTGATATTGTCTTTTTATTCCACTGCGACCACCACGTCTCTTCCAAGGGGCATTTAAACCGTCTTTTTAAGCTACTATGACCTCCACAACTCTTCCAAGAGGCATCAAAACCGTCTTGTTAAGCTACTGCGACCTCCACCACTCTACCAAGGGGCATTGATATTGTCTTTTTATTCCACTGTGACCTCCACGTCTCTTCCAAGGGGCATTAAAACCATCTTGTTAAGCTACTGCAACCTCGACGTCTCTTTCAAGGGGCATTAAAACCGTCTTGTTAAGCAACTGCGACCTCCACCTCTTTTCCAAGGGGCATAGATATTGTCTTTTTATTCCACTGCGACCTCCACGTCTATTCCAAGGGGCATTCAAACCGTCTTTTTAAGCTACTATGACCTCCGCCACTCTTCCAAGGGGCATCAAAACCGTCTCGTTAAGCTACTGCAACCTCCACGTCTTTTCCAAGGGGCATTAAAACCATCTTGTTAAGCTACTGAAACCTCCACGTCTCTTCCAAGGGGCATTAAAACCGTCTCATTAAGCTACTGCGACCTCCACCATTTTTCCAAGGGGCATTGATATTGTCTTTTTATTCCACTGCAACCTCCACGTCTCTTCCAAGGGGCATTAAAACCATCTTGCTAAGCTACTGCGACCTCCATCACTTTTCCCAGTGGCAGTAAAACCGTCTTGTTAAGCTACTGCGACCTCCACCACTACTCCAAGGGGCATTAAAACCGTCTTGTTAAGCTACTGCGACTTCCTCCACTCTTCCAACTGGCATTGATATTGTCTTTTTATTCCACTGCGACCTCCAACACTCTTCCATGGGGCATTGATATTGTCTTTTTATTCCACTGTGACCTCCATGTCTCTTCCAAGGGGCATTTAAACCGTCTTTTTAAGCTACTGTGACCTCCACCACTCTTCCAAGGGGTATTAAAACCGTCTTGTTAAGCTACTGCAACCTCCACGTCACTTCCAAGGGGCATTAAAACCGTCTTGTTAAGCTACTGCAACCTCCACCACTATTCCCAGGGGCATTAAAACCGTCTTATTAAGCTACTGCGACCTCCACCACTTTACCCAGGGGCATTGATATTGTCTTTTTAATCCACTGTGACCTCCACGTTTCTTCCAAGGGGCATTTAAACCGTCTTTTTAAGCTACTGTGACCTCCACCACTTCTCCAAGGGGCATTAAAACCATCTTGTTAAGCTACTGCGACCTCCACCACTCTTCCAAGGGGCATTAATATTGTCTTTTTATTCCACTGCAACCTTCACCCCTCTTCCAAGGGGCATTGATATTGTCTTTTTATTCCACTGTGACCTCCACGTCTCTTCCAAGGGGCATTTAAACCGTCTTTCTAAGCTACTGTGACCTCCACCACTCTTCCAAGGGGCATTAAAACCGTCTTGTTAAGCTACTGCGACCTCCACCGCTCTTCCAAGGGGCATTAAAACCGTCTTGTTAAGCTACTGCAACCTGCACGTCTCTTCCAAGGGGCATTAAAACCGTCTTGTTAAGCTACTGCGACCTCCACCTCTTTTCCAAGGGCATTGATATTATCTTTTTATTCCCCTGCGACCTACATGTCTCTTTCAAGAGGCATTTAAACCGTCTTTTTAAGCTACTATGACCTCCACCGCTCTTCCAAGGGGCATCAAAACCGTCTTGTTAAGATACTGCAACCTCCACGTCTTATCCAAGGGGCATTAAAACCATCTTGTTAAGCTACTGAAACCTCCACGTCTCTTCCAAGGGGCATTAAAAACGTCTTGTTAAGCTACTGCGACCTCCACCACTCTTCCAAGGGGCATTGATATTATCTTTTTATTCCACTGCGACCTCCAACACTCTTCCATGGGCATTGATATTGTCTTTTTATTCCACTGTGACCTCCACGTCTCTTCCAAGGGGCATTTAAACCGTCTTTTTAGGCTACTGTGACCTCCACCACTCTTCCAAGGGGTATTAAAACCATCTTGTTAAGCTACTGCAACCTCCACGTCACTTCCAAGGGGCATTAAAACCGTCTTGTTAAGCTACTGCAACCTCCACCACTATTCCCAGGGGCATTAAAATCGTCTTATTAAGCTACTGCGACCTCCACCACTTTACCCAGGGGCATTGATATTGTCTTTTTAATCCACTGCGACCTCCACGTCTCTTCCAAGGGGCATTTAAACTGTCTTTTTAAGCTACTGTGACCTCCACCACTTCTCCAAGGGGCATTAAAACCATCTTGTTAAGCTACTGCGACCTCCGCCGCTCTTCCAAGGGGCATTGATATTGTCTTTTTATTCCACTGCAACCTTCACCCCTCTTCCAAGGGGCATTGATATTGTCTTTTTATTCCACTGTGAACTCCACGTCTCTTCCAAGGTGCATTTAAACCGTCTTTCTAAGCTACTGTGACCTCCACCACTCTTCCAAGGGGCATTAAAACCGTCTTGTTAAGCTACTGCGACCTCCACCTCTCTTCCAAGGGGCATTAAAACCGTCTTGCTAAGCTACTGCGACATCTACCATTCTTCCAAGGGGCATTGAAACCGTCTTGTTAAGCTACTGCAGCCTCGACGTCTCTTCCAAGTGGCATTAAAACCATCTTGTTAAGCTACTGCGACCTCCACCACTCTTCCAAGGGGCATTGATATTGTCTTTTTATTCCACTGCAACCTTCACCCCTCTTCCAAGGGGAATTGATATTGTCTTTTTATTCCACTGTGACCTCCACGTCTCTTCCAAGGGGCATTTAAACCGGCTTTCTAAGCTACTGTGACCTCCACCACTCTTCCAAGGGGCATTAAAACCGGCTTGTTAAGCTACTGCGACCTCCACCGCTCTTCCAAGGGGCATTAAAACCGTCTTGTTAAGCTACTGCAACCTCCACGTCTCTTCCAAGGGGCATTAAAACCGTCTTGTTAAGCTACTGCGACCTCCACCTCTTTTCCAAGGGCATTGATATTGTCTTTTTATTCCACTGCGACCTCCACGTCTCTTCCAAGAGGCATTTAAACCGTCTTTTTAAGCTACTATGACCTCCACCGCTCTTCCAAGGGGCATCAAAACCATCTTGTTAAGCTACTGCAACCTCCACGTCTTTTCCAAGGGGCATTAAAACCATCTTGTTAAGCTACTGAAACCTCCATGTCTCTTCCAAGGGGCATTAAAACCGTCTTGTTAAGCTACTGCGACCTCCACCACTCTTCCAAGGGGCACTGATATTATCTTTTTATTCCACTGCGACCTCCAACACTCTTCCATGGGCATTGATATTGTCTTTTTATTCCACTGTGACCTCCACGTCTCTTCCAAGGGGCATTTAAACCGTCTTTTTAGGCTACTGTGACCTCCACCACTCTTCCAAGGGGTATTAAAACCATCTTGTTAAGCTACTGCAACCTCCACCACTTCTCCAAGGGGCATTAAAACCATCTTGTTAAGCTACTGCCACCTCCACCGCTCTTCCAAGGGGCATTGATATTGTCTTTTTATTCCACTGCAACCTTCACCCCTCTTCCAAGGGGCATTGATATTGTCTTTTTATTCCACTGTGAACTCCATGTCTCTTCCAAGGGGCATTTAAACCGTCTTTCTAAGCTACTGAGACCTCCACCACTCTTCCAAGGGGCAGAAAAACCGTCTTGCTAAGCTACTGCGACATCTACGATTCTTCCAAGGGGCATTGAAACCGTCTTGTTAAGCTACTGCAGCCTCGAAGTCTCTTCCAAGTGGCATTAAAACCATCTTGTTAAGCTACTGCGACCTCCACCACTCTTCCAAGGGGCATTGATATTGTCTTTTTATTCCACTGCAACCTTCACCCCTCTTCCAAGGGGCATTGATATTGTCTTTTTATTCCACTGCGACGTCCACCACTCTTCCAAGAGGCATTGATATTTTCTTTTTATTCCACTGTGACCTCCACGTCTCTTCCAAGGGGCATTTAAACCGTCTTTTTAGGCTACTGTAACCTCCAGCACTCTTCCAAGTGGCATTAAAACCCTCTTGTTAAGCTACTGCGACCTCCACCGCTCTTGCAAGGGGCATTAAAACCATCTTGTTAAGCTACTGCAACCACCACCTCTTTTCCAAGGGGCATTGATATTGTCTTTTTATTCCACTGCGACCTCCATCTCTCTTCCAAGGGGCATTTAAACTGTCTTTTAAAGTTACTATGACCTCCACCATTCTTCCAAGGGGCATTAAAACCGTCTTGTTAAGCTACTGCAACCTCCACGTCTTTTCCAAGGGGCATTAAAACCGTCTTGTTAAGCTACTGAAACCTCCACGTCTCTTCCAAGGGGCATTAAAGCCATCTTGTTAGGCTACTGCGACCTCCACGTCTCTTCCAAGGGGCATTAAAACGGTCTTGTTAAGCTACTGCAACTTCCACGTCTCTTCCAAGGGGCATGAAAACCGTCTTGTTAAGCTACTGCAACCTCCACGTCTCTACCAAGGGGCATTAAAACCGTTTCGTTAAGCTACTGCGACCTCCACCATTTTTCGAAGGGGCATTGATATTGTCTTTTTATTCCACTGCAATCTCCACGTCTCTTCCAAGGGGCATTAAAACCATCTTGCTAAGCTACTGCGACCTCCATCACTTTTCCCAGTGGCAGTAAAACCGTCTTGTTAAGCTACTGCGACCTCCACCACTTCTCCAAGGGGCATTAAAACAGTCTTGTTAAGCTACTGCGACCTCCTCCACTCTTCCAACTGGCATTGATATTTTCTATTTATTCCACTGCGACCTCCAACACTCTTCCATGGGGCATTGATATTGTCTTTTTATTCCACTGTGACCTCCACGTCTCTTCCAAGGGGTATTTAAACCGTCTTGTTAAGCTACTGCAACCTCCACGTCACTTCCAAGGGGCATTAAATCCGTCTTGTTAAGCTACTGCAACCTCCACCACTATTCCCAGGGGCATTAAAACCGTCTTATTAAGCTACTGCGACCTCCACCACTTTACCCAGGGGCATTGATATTGTCTTTTTAATCCACTGTGACCTCCACGTTTCTTCCAAGGGGCATTTAAACCGTCTTTTTAAGCTACTGTGACCTTCACCACTTCTCCAAGGGGCATTAAAACCATCTTGTTAAGCTACTGCGACCTCCACCACTCTTCCAAGGGGCATTGATATTGTCTTTTTATTCCACTGCAGCCTTCACCCCTCTTCCAAGGGGCATTGATATTGTCTTTTTATTCCACTGTGACCTCCACGTCTCTTCCAATGGGCATTTAAACCGTCTTTCTAAGCCACTGTGACCTCCACCACTCTTCCAAGGGGCATTAAAACCGTCTTGTTAAGCTACTGCGACCTCCACCGCTCTTCCAAGTGGCATTAAAACCGTCTTTTTAAGCTACTGCAACCTCCACGTCTCTTCCAAGGGGCATTAAAACCGTCTTGTTAAGCTACTGCGACCTCCACCTCTTTTCCAAGGGCATTGATATTGTCTTTTTATTCCACTGCGACCTCCACGTCTCTTCCAAGAGGCATTTAAACCGTCTTTTTAAGCTATTATGACCTCCACCGCTCTTCCAAGGGGCATCAAAACCGTCTTGTTAAGCTACTGCAACCTCCACGTCTTTTCCAAGGGGCATTAAAACCATCTTGTTAAGCTACTGAAACCTCCACGTCTCTTCCAAGGGGCATTAAAACCATCTTGTTAAGCTACTGCGACCTCCACCACTCTTCCAAGGGGCATTTATATTATCTTTTTATTCCACTGTGACCTCCAACACTCTTCCATGGGGCATTGATATTGTCTTTTTATTCCACTGTGACCTCCACGTCTCTTCCAAGGGGCATTTAAACCGTCTTGTTAGGCTACTGTGACCTCCACCACTCTTCCAAGGGGTATTAAAACCATCTTGTTAAGCTACTGCAACCTCCACGTCACTTCCAAGGGGCATTAAAACCGTCTTGTTAAGCTACTGCAACCTCCACCACTATTCCCAGGGGCATTAAAACCGTCTTATTAAGCTACTGCGACCTCCACCACTTTACCCAGGGGCATTGATATTGTCTTTTTAATCCACTGCGACCTCCACGTCTCTTCCAAGGGGCATTTAAACCGTCTTTTTAAGCTACTGTGACCTCCAACAGTTCTCCAAGGGGCATTAAAACCATCTTGTTAAGCTACTGCGACCTCCACCGCTCTTCCAAGGGGCATTGATATTGTCTTTTTATTCCACTGCAACCTTCACCCCTCTTCCAAGGGGCATTGATATTGTGTTTTTATTCCACTGTGAACTCCACGTCTCTTCCAAGGTGCATTTAAACCGTCTTTCTAAGCTACTGTGACCTCCACCACTCTTCCAAGGGGCATTAAAACCGTCTTGTTAAGTTACTGCGAGCTCCACCGCTCTTCCAAGGGGCATTAAAACCGTCTTGCTAAGCTACTGCGACATCTACCATTCTTCCAAGGGGCATTGAAACCGTCTTGTTAAGCTACTGCAGCCTCGACGTCTCTTCCAAGTGGAATTAAAACCATCTTGTTAAGCTACTGCGACCTCCACCACTCTTCCAAGGGGCATTGATATTGTCTTTTTATTCCACTGCAACCTTCACCCCTCTTCCAAGGGGCATTGATATTGTCTTTTTATTCCACTGTGACCTCCACGTCTCTTCCAAGGGGCATTTAAACCGTCTTTCTAAGCTACTGTGACCTCCACCACTATTCCAAGGGGCATTAAAACCGTCTTGTTAAGCTACTGCGACCTCCACCGCTCTTCCAAGGGGCATTAAAACCGTCTTGTTAAGCTACTGCAACCTCCACGTCTCTTCCAAGGGGCATTAAAACCGTCTTGTTAAGCTACTGCGACCTCCACCTCTTTTCCAAGGGCATTGATATTGTCTTTTTATTCCACTGCAACTTTCACCCCTCTTCCAAGGGGCATTGATATTGTCTTTTTATTCCACTGTGACCTCCACGTCTCTTCCAAGGGGCATTTAAACCATCTTTCTAAGCTACTGTGACCTCCACCACTCTTCCAAGGGGCATTAAAACCGTCTTGTTAAGCTACTGCGACCTCCACCGCTCTTCCAAGGGGCATTAAAACCGTCTTTTTAAGCTACTGCAACCTCCACGTCTCTTCTAAGGGGCATTAAAACCGTCTTGTTAAGCTACTGCGACCTCCACCTCTTTTCCAAGGGCATTGATATTGTCTTTTTATTCCACTGCGACCTCCACGTCTCTTCCAAGAGGCATTTAAACCGTCTTTTTAAGCTACTATGACCTCCACCGCTCTTCCAAGTGGCATCAAAACTGTCTTGTTAAGCTACTGCAACCTCCACGTCTTTTCAAAGGGGCATTAAAACCATCTTGTTAAGCTACTGAAACCTCCACGTCTCTTCCAAGGGGCATTAAAACCGTCTTGTTAAGCTACTGCGACCTCCACCACTCTTCCAAGGGGCATTGATATTATCTTTTTATTCCACTGCGACCTCCAACACTCTTCCATGGGGAATTGATATTGTCTTTTTATTCCACTGTGACCTCCACGTCTCTTCCAAGGGGCATTTAAACCGTCTTTTTAGGCTACTGTGACCTCCACCACTCTTCCAAGGTGTATTAAAACCGTCTTGTTAAGCTACTGCAACCTCCACGTCACTTCCAAGGGGCATTAAAACCGTCTTGTTAAGCTACTGAAACCTCCACCACTATTCCCAGGGGCATTAAAACCGTCTTATTAAGCTACTGCGACCTCCACCACTTTACCCAGGGGCATTGATATTGTCTTTTTAATCCACTGCGACCTCCACGTCTCTTCCAAGGGGCATTTAAACCGTCTTTTTAAGCTACTGTGACCTCCACCACTTCTCCAAGGGGCCTTAAAACCATCTTGTTAAGCTACTGCGACCTCCACCGCTCTTCCAAGGGGCATTGATATTGTCTTTTTATTCCACTGCAACCTTCACCCCTCTTCCAAGGGGCATTGATATTGTCTTTTTATTCCACTGTGAACTCCACGTCTCTTCCAAGGGGCATTTAAACCGTCTTTCTAAGCTACTGTGACCTCCACCACTCTTCCAAGAGGCATTTAAACCGTCCTTCTAAGCTACTGTGACCTCCACTACTCTTCCAAGGGGCATTAAAACCGTCTTGTTAAGCTACTGCGACCTCCACCGCTCTTCCAAGGGGCATTAAAACCGTCTTGTTAAGCTACTGCAACCTCCAAGTCTCTTCCAAGGGGCATTAAAACCATCTTGTTAAGCTACTGCGACCTCCACCTCTTTTCCACGGGCATTGATATTGTCTTTTTATTCCACTGCGACCTCCACGTCTCTTCCAAGAGGCATTTAAACCGTCTTTTTAAGCTACTATGACCTCCACCGCTCTTCCAAGGGGCTTCAAAACCGTCTTGTTAAGCTACTGCGAACTCAACCACTCTTCCAAGGGGCATTGATATTGTCTTTTTATTCCACTGCGACGTCCACCACTCTTCCAAGAGGCATTGATATTTTCTTTTTATTCCACTGTGACCTCCACGTCTCTTCCAAGGGGCAATTAAACCGTCTTTTTAAGCTACTGTAACCTCCAACACTCTTCCAAGGGGCATTAAAACCCTCTTGTTAAGCTACTGCGACCTCCACCGCTCTTGCAAGGGGCATTAAAACCATCTTGTTAATCTACTGCAACCACCACCTCTTTTCCAAGGGGCATTGATATTGTCTTTTTATTCCACTGCGACCTCCATGTCTCTTCCAAGGGGCATTTAAACCGTCTTTTAAAGTTACTATGACCTCCACCATTCTTCCAAAGGGCATTAAAACCGTCTTTTTAAGCTACTGCAACCTCCACGTCTTTTCCAAGGGGCATTAAAACCGTCTTGTTAAGCTACTGAAACCTTCACGTCTCTTCCAAGGGGCATTAAAACCATCTTGTTAGGCTACTGCGACCTCCATGTCTCTTCCAAGAGGCATTAAAACCGTCTTGTTAAGCTACTGCAACTTCCACGTCTCTTCCAAGGGGCATGAAAACCGTCTTGTTAAGCTACTGCAACCTCCACGTCTCTACCAAGGGGCATTAAAACCATCTTGTTAAGCTACTGCGACCTCAACCATTCTTCCAAGGGGCATTAAAACCGTCTTGTTAAGGTACTGCGACCTCCACCATTTTTCCAAGGGGCATTGATATTGTCTTTTTATTCCACTGCAACCTCCACGTCTCTTCCAAGGGGCATTAAAACCGTCTTGTTAAGCTACTGCGACCTCCACCACTTTTCCCAGGGGCATTAAAACCGTGTTGTTAACTACTGCGACCTCCACCACTTTTTCAAGTGCCATTGATATTGTCTTTTTATTCCACTGCGACCTCCACGTCTCTTCCAAGGGGCATTAAAACCGACTTGTTAAGCTACTGTGACCTCCACCACTTCTCCAAGGGGCATTAAAACCGTCTTATTAAGCTACTGCGACCTCCACCACTCTTCCAAGGGGCATTGATATTGTCTTTTTATTCCACTGCGAACTCCAACACTCTTCCGTGGGGCATTGATATTGTCTTTTTATTCCACTGTGACCTCCACGTCTCTACCAAGTGGCATTTAAACCGTCCTTTTAAGCTACTGTGACCTCCACCACTCTTCCAAGGGGTATTAAAACCGTCTTGTTAAGCTACTGCAACCTCCATGTCTCTTCCAAGGGACATTAAAACCGTCTTGTTAAGCTACTGCAACCTCCACCACTATCCCCAGGGGCATTAGAACCGTCTTATTAAGCTACTGCGACCTCCACCACTTTTCCCAGGGGCATTGATATTGTCATTTTAATCCACTGCGACCTCCACGTTTCTTCCAAGGGGCATTTAAACCGTCTTTTTAAGCTACTGTGACCTCCACCACTTCTCCAAGGGGCATTAAAACCATCTTGTTAAGCTACTGCAACCTCCATCACTCTTCCAAGAGGCATTGATATTGTCTTTTTATTCCACTGCAACCTTCACCCCTCTTCCAAGGGGGCATTGATATTGTCTTTTTATTCCACTGTGACCTCCCCGTCTCTTCCAAGGGGCATTTAATCCGTCTTTCTAAGCTACTGTGACCTCCACCACTCTTCCAAGGGGCATTAAAACCGTCTTGTTAAGCTACTGCAACCTCCACCGCTCTTCGAAGGGGCATTAAAACCGTCTTGTTAAGCTACTGCGACCTCTACCATTCTTCCAAGGGGCATTGAAACCGTCTTGTTAAGCTACTGCAACCTCGACGTCTCTTCCAAGGGCATTAAAACCGTCTTGTTAAGCTACTGCGAACTCCACCACTCGTCCAAGGGGCATTGATATTGTCTTTTTATTCCACTGCGACCTCCACCACTCTTCCAAGGGGTATTGATATTGTCTTTTTATTCCACTGTGACCTCCACGTCTCTTCCAAGGGGCATTTAAACCGTCTTTTTAAGCTATTGTAACCTCCACCACTCTTCCACGGGGCATTAAAACCGTCTTGTTAAGCTACTACAACCTCCACGTCTCTTCCAAGGGGCATTAAAACCATCTTGTTAAGCTACTGCGACCTCCACGTCTCTTCCAAGGGGCATTAAAACCATCTTGTTAAGCTACTGTGACCTCCACGTCTCTTCCAAGATGCATTAAAACCATCTTGTTAAGCTACTGCAACCTCCACGTCTCTTCCAAGGGGCATTAAAACCGTCTTGTTAAGCTACTGCAACCTCCATGTCTCGCTAAGCTACTGCAACCTCGACGTCTCTTCCTAGGGGCATTAAAACCGTCTTGTTAAGCTACTGCGAACTCCACCACTCTTCCAAGGGGCATTGATATTGTCTTTTTATTCCACTGCGAACTCCAACACTCTTCCATGGGGCATTGATATTGTCTTTTTATTCCACTGTGACCTCCACGTCTCTACCAAGTGGCATTTAAACCGTCCTTTTAAGCTACTGTGACCTCCACCACTTCTCCAAGGGGCATTAAAACCGTCTTGTTAAGCTACTGCGACCTCCACCACTCTTCCAAGGGGCATTGATATTGTCTTTTTATTCCACTGCGAACTCCAACACTCTTCCATGGGGCATTGATATTGTCTTTTTATTCCACTGTGACCTCCACGTCTCTACCAAGTGGCATTTAAACCGTCCTTTTAAGCTACTGTGACCTCCACCACTCTTCCAAGGGGTATTAAAACCGTCTTGTTAAGCTACTGCAACCTCCATGTCTCTTACAAGGGGCATTAAAACCGTCTTGTTAAGCTACTGCAACCTCCACCACTATCCCCAGGGGCATTAGAACCGTCTTATTAAGCTACTGCGACCTCCACCACTTTTCCCAGGGGCATTGATATTGTCATTTTAATCCACTGCGACCTCCACGTTTCTTCCAAGGGGCATTTAAACCGTCTTTTTAAGCTACTGTGACCTCCACCACTTCTCCAAGGGGCATTAAAACCATCTTGTTAAGCTACTGCAACCTCCATCACTCTTCCAAGAGGCATTGATATTGTCTTTTTATTCCACTGCAACCTTCACCCCTCTTCCAAGGGGGCATTGATATTGTCTTTTTATTCCACTGTGACCTCCACGTCTCTTCCAAGGGGCATTTAATCCGTCTTTCTAAGCTACTGTGACCTCCACCACTCTTCCAAGGGGCATTAAAACCGTCTTGTTAAGCTACTGCGACCTCCACCGCTCTTCGAAGCGGCATTAAAACCGTCTTGTTAAGCTACTGTGACCTCTACCATTCTTCCAAGGGGCATTGAAACCGTCTTGTTAAGCTACTGCAACCTCGACGTCTCTTCCAAGGGCATTAAAACCGTCTTGTTAAGCTACTGCGAACTCCACCACTCTTCCAAGGGGCATTGATATTGTCTTTTTAATCCACTGCGACCTCCACCACTCTTCCAAGGGGTATTGATATTGTCTTTTTATTCCACTGTGACCTCCACCATTCTTCCAAGGGGCATTAAAACCGTCTTGTTAAGCTACTGTGACCTCCACCACTTTTACCAGGGGCATTGATATTGTCTTTTTATTCCACTAAGACCTCCACGTCTCTTCCAAGGTCCATTAAAACCGTCTTGTTAAGCTACTGCGATCTCCACCACTTTCCCCAGGGGCATTAAAACCGTCTTTTTAAGCTACTGCAACCTCCACCATTCTTCCAAGGGGCATTAAAACCGTCTTGTTAAGCTACTTCGACCTCCACCACTTTTCCAAGGAGCATTGATATTGTCTTTTTATTTCACTGCGACCTCCACCATTCTTCCAACGGGCATTGCATTTCCTCTTAATTTTAGTCAGCTTTTGCTTTTCAATGCATAGGCGAACACTAAGGGAGACCCACTCTCCAATAATGGGTAGAAGGTTTTTAGTGTGCTGTAATCCACGTCTGTTTCAAGGGGCATTTCAGTTCCTCATAATTTTTGGAAAGCCTTCCATTCACTGCTTAGACCAACAGTGCACAGGAGACCCTGTTGCTATCAATGGAAAAAATGGTTTGGTTAAGGCCCTCTGACCTCCATGTCACTTCCAAGGGTCATTGGAGTGCCTCGAAATTTTTGTTAGGCATTGCACTCACTGCATGCCCTTTAACTGTGTAGCCGAACTGCTCCTTTTGGTACAGAAACATATCCTACAAGACATGTGTGGTTGACTGGCCTGATATTGATGTCAATGGTCCCTGTTCCTCCTGCTCTTTCTCCTTTGCCACCACCTCATCCATCATTCATCACCTGAAACTTTGTTTTAACGGGAGTCATAGAACTGGGATAGTAGGAGGAAAACATCCAGCAATCCTCGGAGGAGTTAGGATATGCGCCAAAAGGCTGACCACCTGAGGCCTAGCCGCTACTACATACATGCGCTTGCATTCCAAGAAAACTAAGCAGACGCTAACTTCTATCATCATCATCATGCTCCTCATCTTGGCACTCTCAACTCCCCTGATGGAGAAGCCAGGGCCCACCGGAGGAGTCTGGTTGTCTGGTGGGCTCGTCCAATGCTGCCCTAAAGCAGTCCAGGCTAAGAAAAGTGTGGGGGAAGTTTGAAGGAGAAATAGGGGTGGCTGGGGACGGTTTATGTACACCTGGCTGCCCCCAGGCGGCTGGGGACCATGTGTGGACACCCGGCCGCGGGGCGGCTGGGGACTGAGTATGGATACCTCGCTGCCAAAGCAGCCATGAGGTAGTGGCCAGCTTCGGCCTCTTCCAAACTAAAAAGCCCCATTTCAAGTGCAAGCAAGCTATCCGTATTGTATTGCAGCCTGGGGGTGGGTCTGTGGCAGGCTGCATACTTACGCTTGCATTGCAAGGAATGGAGGAGGTACAATTGAACACTGCCCTGGGACAAGGACTTGCACGGGGATAGTTGCAAGTCTGCATCTTCTGATGCGGAAAGGATCACTTCTGATGGGTACACTTTTAGGCAGTGACCGGGGTGTCAGAGATGCTTCCAGGGGTCTTCCCCATGCTGTTCCCATGTCTTTTCAGCACTGTATGCATGTGTCACACAGCACATGGCCAGATAAGATTGTAAAGTGTTAAAATTACATTTCCCGGTGAATGCATTTGTCAGGGTTGAAAGCAATACAAAAGTGCAAAAACACATAAAAAATGCTACTTGGGAACATAGCCCAAGGTGTGGAGGAGTATTTTTGTTTTTGGTTATTTATTTTACCTTATACACAAGTCTTAACCCCTTAACATATTTCACAGGAAAACTGTTTCAGTTTTGTTTTTGAATGTTTTATTGTGAGCCCGTTAAAGTGGCTTAATACCTCTGACCACATTGTTGACAGCAGTGACCTGGGGGTCAGAAATGCTTCTTGGGGCAATGCCCATGCTGTCCACATGTCTTTTGAGCACTGTCACTATCGTTTTGGGCACTTTTTAGGCTTTCTACAGACTGCCGGGGGTGCCGCCGCAAAAATGCTCGGGTCTCCCATAGACTAACATTGGGCTCGCTGCTCGAATCAAGCACCCGAGTATCACGGTGAGCTCGGCCCGATCTTCGAGCATCTGAGCATTTTAGTGCTCGCTCAACACTAGTACTAACCATGCAGAGTGCCCAAACTTTTGCATTGGCCTATTTTCTTTTTTGTAGTTTTTCAAATGTAAAAGGTGAAAATATATATATTTTTTTTGCCTAAAATAGAAAGGAAATGTGTCATCTTTAACTTTAGGCCTTTTAGAGATCATTTCATCTTCAACTTGCTTAACTGTTCACAATAACAGTAATTTTGACCAGGGGTGCCCAAACTTTTACATGCCACTGTACACTGGGAGCAACCTATATATCACTGTAAATGCTCAGAAACCTAAATTGTCTTTCATGCATCGTTCTCTAGGGCCCTACTGGTCAGTACACACAGAAAAATCTAAATTTTAAGTTGCACAAAGGTGAGATTGTACTAACTAAGGAATCTCACTGTACACGGGGTTATTTGTTTGTAGACTGTAACCATGAAACATATAGGTCTGTTAACCAGCAATATGTACAAAATTGTAAGATATTCTTAACCAAAACTATTTACTGATGTCCTTCATTCATTATTTAGATACTTAATCAATATAAAAGTAATTGTACAAAATCATTAAGTCATATCAATTGAATTTGGAGAAAAATCACATAATCTGTAAGTGCCAACAGAAAAGAAAAATTAAATATTAAAAATTAAAATATCTTCTATTTGAAATACACCTAAGTTGCAGTGAGCCCTAAAGTTCTATACAAAAATATAAAAGTTCGAAGGTAACCTTGTAAAGTGTGAAAAGCCGTCATTGCTCTGCAGGTGGTTCTAAACAGAAGAACAGTACAGTGCTTTCAATTGAGAATGTCTAGTTAGTATCATGGTTTATACAAGAACGCAATACAAAACTGCGTCTGTCACACAAATATGCTGCTGATATGCTTGGCAGAAAGTTATTTTCAGGAAGTTTTGACATTTTCCTTTTTTTCCCCCTTCTCCTGAGAAGTAAGCCATTCACAATAACTCGCTTGGCTCCACAACAGTTGCTTGACAATACTAGAGACTGTATATACAGTAGATGTGGAGAGAAAAAACATCTTCCACAGCCTGGGGCAAGAGCAGATACAGATGTAATACAAGCAATAACAAGTAAGATGGGTGCTGCAATTATCTTGCTATTTAACCCAATCCATGGCTCATCAGTAAACGTTTAGTGGAGTATTTGAAGTGAGACAGGCTGACACAATACATTCTGCTTATCTGACCCCTCTAGCCATTACGCACTCTTAACCTGGTAGTCATGTCAAATAAAACAACTGTGCATTGACTTCTTACTTGTGCTAGCATTAAAGGAAAGATCGACAACTCTACCATGCTAAGAGGAGGTCATTACAGGCAGCTGACTCGCTCATGGAAGCACATCCTCACCTTTGCCCTTAAGCAGCAACCTCCCTTGTCAGACTGTTGAACTATGACTAGCCCAGGGGATGGGGATGACTCGGTACCCCGGCCTTTTCCTTTAGGGATGTCGCGGTGGTCGGCTCCCGGGCCCGGACCCTGGGGTGGATAGTTTGTTTATTTTATAAAAGTTCATGACGCCACCTGTGGCTTCTGGTGAGAATCACCAGCACTGCGCAGTCCACTGAGGCCGATGATAAGGCAGCTTGATGGTATAACTCCCCACATTATGTACAAAAGCAGTTTTTGGGCTGCACATAGTCCTCAGCCACGCAGTTCTTAGGTAAATAGCAAAGAAATTAATAGGGTAAAGCACAAATTAATGACGGCATACATATGCATTGAAAATACACAAATATACAATACATTCCAATTTAGTACACAATACGCCAGGGGTAACTATCTACATTTTCAGAAATTTTGACCATCTACTGTGTGTACCTAGCAGGGGGTTTACCTCTCGTGCTACGTGTTGATCTGCGTAGTGCGGTGGTCTGTGGGGTATCAGAGTCTGCATTGTCAGTTACTCTACCAGCTCTACATGTGACCAAGTTGTAAAACTGCCTTAACCTCTCTCTTGGACTGGCAAGTTCACCATTGGCTGGGCCCTCTTGCTCTGCTCCAACCGGGGATCCTTCATCCGGGAATACTTCTTGAGCTGGCTCTTCTACTGCACTTCCAGGTTCAACTTGCTGTGGAGGGTTTTCTGGCTGTTCGTAGAATTGGAGTACTGGGATGATTACTGCACCTCCTATTTGAGGCCAATCAGCTGGGAAGTCTCCTAGGTCAGTGTGTATCACTGCCTCTTCAGGTTCTTCCAGTTTGGTGAGAGGCACTTCTTCTTGGGGTTTCAGTAATTCTGGACACAACTTTAGGTGGTCCCTGGACACTGTTGTAGACGTTTTTCCTCCGTCTCGACTGATTATGCATGTCTTCTTGTTATCAAATCTTGACGGTAACACAGTGTAGGGTTCTTTTTCCCACTGGTCATCAAGTTTGTGGTTGCGTCTTTTCCTTTTCAATACTGTTTCACCAGGTGTGAAGGGTTCTGCGGGTGCCTTTTTGTTGAATTGAGTCTCCTGCTTTTCTCTCACCCGAGTGAGACTGTCCTCGACACAGGCTTGTACCCTCCTGTACTGCTCTTGTCTGGTCGTGTTCCTGTCCTCAGTGGTCATATCAGCTTCAGGCTCAACAACACCAAGCTCCAGATCCATGAGCAGCTTTTCTGGCCTTGCCCTCATGAGATATGCTGGAGTTAAATTGGTGGAACTTACTGGTATATGATTATACAGATCCACTAGGTCAGGTAGTAGGTCTGGCCACTGGTTTCTCTCCTCAAGTGGTATGATCTTTAGCAGGTCGATGATGATGTTGTTCATCTATTCGCAGAGACTGTTGGTTTGTGGGTGGTACGATGTAGTTCTTATCTTCTTACACCCGTAGAGATGGCAGAATTCCTTGAACAACTCAGCCTCAAAGGCCGGGCCTTGGTCCGTCAGCACCTGCTCAGGGTAACCATGGGGTCTACAGAAATACGCTTGGAACGTCTTTACTGCTGTTTCTTCCGTCAGGTCTTTGACGGGGGCGACCACCAGGAAACGTGAGTAGTGATCCACCATGGTCAAAGCATAGGAATACCCTGACCTGCTGGGGGACAACTTGACATGGTCCAGGGCCACGATCTCCAGGGATCGAGTCGTCTTGATGGGTTGCAGGGGTGCCTTCTGGCTGCTGTAGTCTTTTCTTCTAAGGCCACAGGGTCCACAGTCCCAGCACCACCTCTCAATGGAGCTGCGCATTCCTACCCAGTAGAATCGACACTTCAGCAGGGTCTCTAGCTTTTTCCAGCCAAAGTGCCCCGCCTGATCGTGGTAAGCTTCTAATACCATCTGGATGTCTGTCTTTGGGACCACTATCTGCCATACCATCTCATGGGTTTTTGGATTAACGTACCTCCGGCACAGCTTCTCACGGTAGATAAACAGCCGGCTTCTCTCGTTCCACAGCTGCTTTGCTTGCAGAGACTCATCCTTCTCCAGGGAGGCACCTTCTTGGGTTATCAGATCCTTGATATGGCTAACAACCGGGTCACTGTCCTGGGTCTGTTTCCAGCTGTGGTGATGCAGGGGGTTTAACGTCTTTCCACGCTGCTTCCTGGAGGCTTGTTGCTCGTGGATCCTCCCACTCCGGTGAAAGGCAGGTAGCTCTATCTCTTCCAGGTCATCCACTTCTTCCTCTATGTCTGACTGGTGAGGCATCCTAGACAGGGTATCGGCGTTGGCGTTCTTGCGGCCCGCCCGGTATATAATTGTAAATTGGTAGTATGACAGCCGAGCCATCCATCGTTGTTCCAGTGCCCCCAACTTAGCTGTTTCAAGATGGGTCAAGGGGTTGTTATCAGTGAAGGCAGTGAACTTGCTGGAGGCCAGGTAGTGCGTAAACCTTTCAGTGATGGCCCAGACCAAGGCCAGGAACTCCAACTTAAAGCTGCTATAGTTCTCTGGGTTCCTCTCAGTGGGGCGGAGCTTCCTGCTTGCGTATGCGATCACTTTCTCTTGGCCATTCTGCTTCTGACATAAGACAGCGCCCAGTCCTTCATTGCTGGCATCTGTGTACAGCAGGAACGGTTGGCTGTAGTCAGGGTAGGCTAGGATCTCATCGCCTGTCAGGATCTCCTTCATCTCCTGAAACAACTCGGCTTGCTCCTTACCACAGTGGAATGGGGGGTTTCTGGCTTTGAGGGACTGCCCTACCAGGAGGTCTTGCAGAGGAGCTGCTTTCTTAGTGTAGACATTTACAAACCTCCGGTAGTATCCTACTAGTCCCAGGAACTGATGCACCTCCTTGAGGTTCTTCGGCTCCAGCCACTTCTGGATGGCTGTGACCTTCTCCGGGTCTGGTGCTACCCCTTCCGGACTGACAATGTGCCCCAGGTGCTGTACCTTTCTCTTGAGCAGGTGGCACTTTGAGGGCTTCAACTTCATCCCGTACGGGGACAGTGACTCAAATACCTCTGCCAGGTGTTTCAAGTGGTCCTCGTATGTTCTGGAGTACACTATTACATCGTCCAGGTAAAGTAACACAGTCTCGAAGTTGCGGTGTCCCAGGCAGCACACCATCAATCTCTGGAACATTCCGGGGGCATTGCAGAGTCCAAACGGCATAATGTTGAACTCGCAGAGTCCCATCGGGGTGGTGAAGGCCGTCTTCTCCCGATCCTCCTCAGCCACAGCTACTTGCCAGTACCCACTAGTGAGGTCAAGGGTGGAAAAGTAATTTGTAGACTTTAAGGCAGCTAGGGACTCCTCTATGCGTGGTAAAGGGTATGCATCTTTATGTGTAATGCGATTTACTTGACGGTAATCTACACACATTCTCCCGTCCTTTTTCCTAACTAGCTCTAGGGGAGCTGCCCAGGGACTACAACTATCCCTTATTATTCCCACCTTTCTCATGTCCTGCAGCATTTCCTTAGACTTCTGGTAGTGAGCTGGAGGTATAGGCCTGTAACGTTCTTTGATTGGGTGATGGTCGCCTGTGGGGATATGATGTTGAACCCCCTTAATCCTCCCAAAGTCAAGTGGATGTTTACTGAACACCTGCGAGTATTCTTGAACCACCCGGTGTACACCCTGTTTTTGATGGGCAGGAGTGGTGTCTGTCCCAACATGGAGCTGTTGACACCAATCCTCCACCTGGGTTGCAGGGTCATTATCCTCCACTTCGTCTGGTGAAGTTAAGGACTCCGCCTCGCTTATGTAGTTGTTATTGACAGCATGTAATTTGGCAACAGTGGCATAACGTGGCAGTCTGACGTCATCTTCCCCTAAATTGAGAAGACGGACGGGCACCCTCCCATTGCGTACATCTACCACTCCCCTGGCAGTTAAGAGCTTGGGTCTGTGCTCGGAGCAAAGGTGTTCTACTACCACCTGGTAGCTCTGTCCTCTAAGACCTATAGCAGCTCTACACCAGATGAGCATTTCACTCATTGGGGGGACGACAATGGGTATGGGGTCTGTTACCCGCACGTTACCAATTTCACCGTCTGTTAACCTTACTTGCTGTTGATACATCAGGACTCAGATTTCCCTCTGCAGTGCCCTCCTCTGTCTTGGTCTGGCAGTGTTGGCTATCTGTTGGAGCAAGAACACAACTTCTCCCAAACAGTTACCAACAATGTTAGTGCCTAGTACCATATACGGGTTGGTGTCATTAGGATTGGTCTCTACTACAATTAGCCCCTGGTCCTTTATCTCCACTCTCCCCACCTTTACAGTCACATTCTTAACACCGAGTAGGATAAGGGGGAGTCCATTTGAGGCATAAACAGAAAGATTTGGAGTTGGCGGATGTAGGTCGTCCATGGACCAGAACCTCTTGTAGAGGATGTCAGGCATGATGGTTACCTGAGATCCTGTGTCCAGCAGGGCATGCGTCAGGATCCCGTCCAACACAATGAACAGGAAAGGTCTTCCTCCGACGAACCTGTAGTACCAGTCTGATGGGCCTGGTGAGTTTACTCCTGGGTGTCGGCCCTCGGACCCAGGGTTTTCTCGTTTAAAGGACAATTCTGGGCGATGTGTCTGGTCTTGAGGCATCGGTAGGAGGCAGGGTCTTTCTGTGGCCGGCGTTGGTCACTAGTCCTCGGCGAGGGTGGTGTTGGCCTACTCCTACGCTTCCAGGTGACATCCTCAGGGCTATCGGCTAACAGGATCTTCCCTCCTTCCGCGGGCTCCATCCACAGCCGCAGAGCACTCAGCACAGTGGTCAGGGTTTTGCTCAACTGACGCACCTCAGAGCCCAGACTGTCCAGTTCTCTAGGGGACGTTGCTGGAACCTTAGCTTCAGCAGCCACTGGGGAGAAGGTGGGTGTAGCAGGCACTGGGGTAGCCCCACCCTGGTAACGTTGGATGGCATTTGCTTCCACGGGCTGCAGTCCTTTTATAGCCATGTCCTTAAGGTTGTCAAAGGTGGCTTCTGGATGATCCAGGGACCACCAACGCACAGTCCTGCTCTCCTCTGGAGACCTCAGTTCCCGGACAAACTGGTCCTTTAGCATTTTGTTTTCATTTTCAATGCTGGTTGGACTGACCTGTTTAAGAGCCCGCAGGGCCCCCTGTAGACGCCAGGCGTAGTCCCGAACATTGTCCTCCGGCTGTTGGGAACAGCTGTAGAACCTCATCCGGAGGTCCGCCTCAGTAAGATCCTCAAAGACAGTCTGCAGTTTTTGGAATATTGTGGACACTGACTCCTGGTCTGCGGCCGACCATGTTTCCACTTCCCGTTCCGCAGCACCGGTCAGCTGTCCTAATACAACAGCGGCTCTTTGTTTGCCTGTCATGGAGTACATGTCCAAGATACCACATATCTTCCGTTTGAATCCAGACAGGGTATCTGGTTTGCCGTTGTACTGAGGGAGCCACTTTGCTCCAGGAATGTACGGTAAAGTCATAGGAATGACAGGTGTTACGGGCGCTGCTGGTGGAGCGGCAGCTTCGGCCTGCTCATCGTCGGGCGCGGGTTGAACTTCTGGGACGTTGAACGGCATGTCGGCGTTCTGCTGTTCGTCGGACATCTTGGCGCCCCCCTAGTTAACCGTGGCCTACCTTTTAGTTTTTCTTCCAGTAGGCCGGAGCTCCGCAGGTAACGGTTGTCTTCAGGACCTTGCGTCGCTTGCGTCCTGTGTCAGAGCGTTCAGCGACGCTCCTTACAGGACCTTGCGCTTGTTGGTTTGACGTCGAGGCGTGGGGTGTCTCCGAAGCTTCGCACTCTTTTGCAGGTACGCCTTTAATTTTCCCACGGTTACGCCCTTCTTCTCGCTCGGCGCCCAACAATGGCGGCAATTTTCACCACAACTTTACGTAGACAGTTCAGAATAAAGGCGCACAGTACCTGGTGGCAATGGGCATAACACTCCGCCGTTGCAGCGGGCACGCGATCCTGTTCGTGACGCCAGAGAGAGATGACTAGCCCAGGGGATGGGGATGACTCGGTACCCGGGCCTTTGCCTTTAGGGATGTCGCGGTGGTCGGCTATCGGGCCCGTACCCTGGAGTCTCTCTTTAAAAAAAAAGGGTGGATAGTTTGTTTATTTTATAAAAGTTTGTGATGCCACCTGTGGCTTCTGGTGAGAATCACCAGCGCTACGCAGTCCCCTGAGGCCGATGATAAGGCAGCTTGATGGTATAGCTCCCCACAGGTGGAGCTCGGCCTCAGGGCAGGGTATGAAGGGGGATGCAGGACAGGCGAGACCCAGCTGGGTCAGAGCAAGAACAGGGACAGACACAATAGTCACTTCAATACCTTTTACTGATGGAAATTCAGGCACGTCCCGGAGCACTGTAGGGTGAAGAGTGCACGTCAGGATCCTCCCCAATGAGCGGGTTTAGGGCCTCCTGTTACTTGACTCTGCGCAGTAAGTTTCTGACCGGCCTGGAGCTAGGCCTAACTTCGTCTCTCTCCTGCGCTGGCTGACCTTGTGGTAGGGCCTTTACTTGGAGTACACGCTCCTCAGCTTGCGGGGCCTATGTGTCTCCTGGCTCTGTTATGTATCAGCACTTTAGCGATCCTGGAACTTGTAGTTCTCCAGGGATTCCGGTTATGTCTTACTGGGTCATAGAGATCCCGGTAAACTTCAGACCCGGTGTCCGGTAAATTCTTCGGGGTGAGCTAGTTAAGCTCCTCTGCCCTCTATGTACTAACTCTCCACTTGCCTTTGGCCTACTCGGGCCCTCACTAGGCTACACACACTAGCGGCAGCTTGCCGAGCTTCACCGATCTTATGGCGCCGGCACACCTAAAGCTCACCTCTTTGAGCTACACGGAGTCTTGATCTAGATAAGCTCCACTGCAGGATAGCAATTGCAGGAGCTGGAACAGGCTTTTGTCCTCTGAGGTATCTCTTCTCAGACTGTACTGGACTCACTGCTAAACCAGACTGAACTAGACTCTGACTCGACTGACTGCTGCCTGGCTCCACCTTCCCTATTTATCTATCCCTAACGGGCTCCCTCTGCTGGTCTGAGGTGGAAAGTGGAGATGTGTGAACGATTATTGGGGCCTCTTGTGGAGGAATCCATCAATGCACACTTCTAAGATCTGTGATACCAAGCGCAGCTGGGCGTCACAACTACATGCTGAAAGGCTGAGGCCAGTGGGTCAAGAAATGCAACATGTATATGTGTATGTATGTATATATATATATATATATATATATATATGTATATATATATATATATATATATATACATATACACTCCCTGACAGAAGTTATGTCGCTTATCCATGTTATATAAATAAAGGCTCATAACCTGATGTTAGATTCATCCATTGTTTTTATAAATTACTCTTTTGAAAGTTGAAACCCTCCCAAATTTGGTCTAGGTAAAGAAAATAAATTAGCATCAGTGCTGAAATATTAATCATTTAATGAACACAGAATGATCTTTGGCAAGATAAAAGTTTGCGCCCACAGAAAGTAATGTGATATTCAAACAAATAATTATCTTAAAATACAAATATATGTTGCAGAACATTGGTGAATGAAGTTGTGGTGCTATTAGAGTCATATTTAATATTATGTGTGACTTCCATGAGCTTGAAGGACTGCATCCATGCGGTTCAACAATGATTCATACAATTTATTAATGAAGTCATCAGGAATAGCAAAGAATGCAGTCTTACATGCCTTCCAGAGTTCATTTAGAGTCTTTGGTTTTGTCTTCTAAGCTTCCTCTTTCATCCTACCTCAAACATGCTCAATGATGTTGATGTCTGATGGCTGACCAGTCCTTGAGCACCTTGATCTTTTTTGCCTGGAGGAACTTTGTTGTAGAGATGGATGTATGAGATGGAGCACCATCCTGCTGCAGAATTTGACCCATTTTATGGAATGTAAAAGGTAGCTAATACTTCTTGATATTTTAGGCTATTGATATTGCCTTCCACCTTGCAAATGTTTCACACACCCCCATACTGAATGTAACCCCAGATCATGATCTTTCCACCACCAAATGTAACTGTTTTCTGGGTGTATTTTGGATCCATACGGGCTTCAGTAGGTCTCCTGTAGTATTTGCGGCAGCTGTGGTGTAATTCTACTGAAGATTCATCAGAGAAATCCACCTTCTGCCACTTTTCCAGTGTCCATCTGTTTAGCAGGCTGTGGGACTTTGCAAATGCCACACGGTTTTTTATTTGCCTTTTGTTTAATGCTTGCTTATGGGCACTGATTCGACCATGGAGGCCATTTCGAGACAGAATCCTACAAACTGTTCTAGTTGACACAGGGACTTGAGGTGACCAGGCCTGTTGGAGCTCTGCTGCAGTGGAAGAGGGGCTTGCTTTGGATTTTCTAACCAACAAACGTTCCTCCTGAGCAGTTGTCTTGCGGGGTTTGCCGGACCTGGGCTTGTCAAACACATCTCCAGTCTCTTCAAATCTTTTTTCAATTCTTTGTACTTGACGCTGAGACACATTAAAGGTGCCAGCCACCTCTGCAGTGGATCTGGTCTTCAGCCTCAAGGTAATCAAGACTTTGGTCGCAGGGTGGATTTTTGGCATGTTGTCAGAGCTCAAGTTGTAGTTCAAGTGAAGGTCTGGGGTGCTGGGTTTCTTTTTATACACACCCACTAATTAACCAATCATTTACTGAGCACTGGTGAGGATGTAAACTAGGATTGGGTGCATTATTTGAGCAGGCGACAAAACTTTTGTCTTGCCAAAATCTGATCATTCTGTGTTCATTAAATGATCAATGTTTCTGCATTGATGCCAATTTATTTTCTTAACCTAAACCAAATTTGGGAGGGTTTCACCTTTCAAATGAGTAATGTATAAAACCAATGGATGAATTTAATGTCAGGGTATAAGCTTTTATTTACATAACATGGATAAGCGCCATAACTTTTGTCAGGGAGTATATATATATATATATATATATATATATATATATATATATATATATTTATATATATATATTTTTATATATATATAAATATATATATATATATATACATGTATATATATATATATATGTATATATATATATATATATATATATATATATATATATATGTATATATACATAGATCTATATATAATTTTTCTTCACCTAGGCAAAACAAAAAGAAAATCACTTGCAATAGACTGAAAATGACCATTTTGTGTAGACAAATATTAGTTTTGTAGTACCACTGAGTTATCTGTCATAACTTGTTGATTGGTGGAAGTCCACTTAGACCGGCACTGATCGGCAAAATGGGGAACTTTTATCCACAATAGAATGGAGCTGTAGTGTGTATGCTTGACCTCTGCTCCATTCATTTCCTATGGGGCTGCCCAACACAGCGCTATGCTTTTTCCAGCAGCCCCAAAGAGCATGAATGGAGTGGAGGTTGGGCCCCTGCCATGCCATTCTATAACGGGGATAAAAGCTTTAACAGTAGGACACTCACCGATCAGCAAGTTATCACCTATGTCCTTTAAATTCCTCTAAACTCTTGCTGGTTTCTGTAAATCTACAGTATATTCTCTATTTCTAAGCTTGGTGAGTATGGGCTTTGTCGGGGCTTTGCTGTATGTGCTCTGAGCCAATGGATTATTTTGCACTGCTGCTCCTCCTTTTAGGGTGCACAACCTGTATGATCCTCATAGGGCCAAAATGTCACATAAGTGGAAAGACAACAGATTAAACATTTATGACACATAAATGTCTCAGATTGGAATACCCATTTACAGTGAAGGAGATAATTATTTGATCCCTTGCTGTTTTTGTAAGTTTTCCCATTGACAAAGACATGAACAGTCTGTAAATTTAGGGTAGGTTAATTTTAACATTGAGAGGTAGAATATCCCCCAAAAAATCAAGAAAATCACGTTGTATAAATTAGATAAATGTATTTGCATTTTGCAGTGAGAAATGAGTATCTGATCCCCTACAAACCATTATGACTTCTGGCTTCTACAGACCAGTTAGACGTTCCTAATCAACACGTTACCTGCTGTCAGGCAAAATGCATTTTTGTCCTAGTTTTAAAAATGTTGAAAGGACAGGCAGAGATGTCTTCAATCTCCGTCCCCTGTTCATTTGGAAGGGACGTCCATAGAAATCTACTCTTGCTTCCCCCAAACAAGGAATTTTTATAACCGCAATAAACTTCAGCCGAGAGCAAGCATACTGGTCTACACTGGATTTCCCCTCCAAAGCCCTATTGTGTAACTGTACAAACTTTTAATGTCGAGTTTAATAATGCACATGATTGTCACAAACACGTGGACCACATTTTTGGGATGTTCACCTTTTTCTAGTTATGATGGTGTATCTTTCATAACTGGGAAACCACCAGAAACCGAGGAAATGGGTTCTGAGCTTCTGAACGTCATAGAAATATCATATTTGATAACAATCTTTGTGAATATTGGTGACGGCAAGCATGATGTATCCATCTTGAATGTGGGGCCCCCCCATACTAAGATATGAAAAATGAAGGATTTTTATGTCTTATGCAGCTGGGTGGGTTCACAAAACTGAGCCCCCGTGTGAGGTAAACAACAGGGGTGTGTCCTAGTGTTTTGCCTCTTTACTAAAAACCAGAACGTCCATCTTTGGCTCATTCAAACCCAGGGACGTCAGACGCAAGCACTCCTCGCTGCGTGGAGGAATCACACCTAATTTCGGGGGAGCCGTCCCCCCCCCACAGAATCTGAGACCATCACCTCGTGGCACAGGTTTTGATATTACTTATCCTTTTTATTTTAATAACTGTTTTATGCATATATGTAAATTGTCTCTTTTATAATATCTTGTATATCTTTTGTAAACACTGCCAATTTTTGGGAGTAAATTAGTATTATTTACCAGCTTCGTTCTTCTTGTACTATGTCGAGCAAACACGTTCCTCATCCGCTAATTCACGTTGCCTAAAGGGGACCTGTTAAGAGAGTGGTGGTGGGGGCATACTGTGTATTTATGTGATATTGTGGTTTGAGGGTGGCTGGATTGAGGTATATATACGTTCCTGGAAGGAACTGGTGGTATATATACGTCCTGCCACATCACGTGCCACAATAGTCAACATAAATGAGAGCAGCTGCGCCCTGTTGCTTATCCTCTGTCAATACCGTGTTTGACCAGCAGGATAAGGGGGCGCCAGAGGGCTGCAAGGTCTGACCAAGTTTTCCTGACAAATTGGTGGCAGCGTTGGGATCATAGGACATTAGTGATCTGGTTTGAGCAATCATTCCTCTCACTAAAAACTTGCACGGTTCTTACCTGGACCCTGCACAAAAGTTTTGAAGATTGAACTCAGTGTTTATTAGATCTGAGACAATACTGTATGTGTAGCAGTTACCCCTACCCTTCTTCGTTTTTTCTTTTCTATTTGTATTTTGGTGATCATGGTCATAGTTGGGGAGCTCTGGTTCAGCCAGCAGAAAAAGGACACTCTTATTGGAATATAACCAAAGGCATTGACCCCCTCGACAAAAGCAAATAACAAATGGCTGCTGCACTGGCGCAACTGGAGATCGAGCAAGCCCTTCTCCAGACCTCAGCAGGGCCAGGGGTCAGCCGAGATATGGACAGTACTGCTGCAGGGGTCCCACCTGTAGATGCACGCCTCAGCGACCAGGGCAGCGTGGACCCCTATCTGCAGATGGCTCTACAGCAACTTCCTGCAGAGGATCATGAAGGATGGTTGTAAGTAATTCAGCAGCACCAGGAGGCTGCCGAGCAGCGAGCGGAGGCCCAAGCCCTGCGAGAGGCCGAGCGAGGCAAGCGAGAGGCCGAGCGAGTCGAGCGAGAGGCCAAGCGAGAGGCCGAGCGAGCCAAGCGGCAGGCCCAAGCTCAGAGGGCCCATGAACTGCAGATGGCCCAACTCGGGATCTCATCATCCACCTCACGGAACGGTGAGACCAACAATGCGACCCTGTTTAAACCCCGTCCAGAGCATTTTCCTGTGATGGAAAAGGACGGCGACCTCGACACCTTTCTGAGGAGTTTTGAAAAGACTTGCAGACAGTACCAGCTGCCTGAGGACCAGTGGGCCCGGTACTTAACTGCAGGGTTGTGAAACAAAGCTCTGGATGTGTTTCTGGCTCTTCCTCAGGGCCTAGATGGGAACTATGATGCCATTAAGCAGGCCCTAACCTGGAGGTTCCAACTGACTCCTGAGGTGTACTGTAAAAAGTTCCGGAACCTCCAACGTGGACCGCACGACAGTTACAGCGATGTGGTGCATGGGCTCAGAACCAACTTTGAGCAGTGGATCCAAGGACTGTTAGCTACCACCTTTGAGCAGCTAAAGGACCTGATGGTGAAAGACCAGTTCCTGCATCTGTGTCCGACTGAGGTACGGCAGTTCGTGATGGATCGGGAGCCACCAGATGCCAATAAAGCAGCGCAGATCGCAGACACCTACGAGGCCAACCGGAGACCGGAGGTGTGGAAGCCGGTCGTCGCCAGCTGGAAAGGGGGTAAGCCATCAACCACCATCCCTGCCCCTGCCAGCCGACCTTCCGGATGCCTTGATCCCGTTACCAACGCCCGGCCTGCATCTGATGCCCGCAAGTGTTATTTCTGCAGCCAGACTGGTCATCTCAGCGCCACTTGCCCAGAGAAGCAGAGGAAGAACTCCCCATCCAAGGCCCCAGGGCCTAGTGCATCAGTTCTTTTGGTGGGTGGGCCGGTTGGGAGAGCCTGTGAAAACTTGCAGTCTGTCACTGTGGGGGACACTGTCACTGTAGGCCTCAAGGACACTGGGGCCGAACGAACCCTCATCCGACCCGAACTGGTGTCCGCTGAAGAGCTTATTCCGGGAAAGACCCTGACTGTCACCGGGATTGGGGGCGTCCGATGCCCCTTGCCCATGGCCTGGGTTTTTATTGATTGGGGTGCGGGGAGTGGGGTGAAGGAAGTGGGAGTATCTGAAAACCTACCTGCAAATGTTTTGTTGGGAACTGATTTGGGGAGGATGTTTGCTTATTATGTCCCTGACACCCCTCCCCGATCTGATCCGGTTGGTAAGGTTAATGCTGATAATATGAATGCCAAAGCTTTACCTGATGATGATGATGATGATGATGATGTATCTGAAGGTACAGGAGAACTCAGCCATGTCACGCTGCGGGGTGATATTGCTGAGGATCCCCTAGCAGGAGCAAGTATCAGTGCTAAGGGTAATGGGAAGAGGCACGGGGACCATGAAGCAGGTGGTGCTGTGCCAGTGACCAGTGTCACAACAGATGGTGATCTGGCTGATGGTAGCTGCCCCATAAGTAGCAATGCGCCTGAGGAAATATAGTAGGATGGGGAAGTAGAACTCATAGCCGCGCAGGCTGATGGGACGGTGTTATTCACCGGGGAGACGGCCTATATAGCCGATGTTACCCGCAGTCAGAGTGCCTAGATCACAAGTAACGCCCTGCCTTCTGGACCCTCCTCGGAGAGAGGAATAATGGAATTAGTTATGGACCCAGAGCCGGTCCCAGAGGGTCCCAGTGAGGATGTGGCCTTAACCTCACTTTTGGCTTCCTCCAGCCAGGAGTTTCAGGCAGCTCTGCACTTAGATGCTAGCCTAGAGACTTTAACGAGCCTTGCTGAGAAACCCACCTCCGAGTCGGATAAGGAGAGGGTATTCTGGTACCAAGCGAGGTTGTATCGGGAGACAGTTCCCTTTACACCCCAACAGGAGTGGCTGAGGAAAAGACAGCTGGTCATCCCCTACCATTTCAGGGATGAGTTGTTGCGGATCACCAATGAGATTCCACTCGCTGGACACTTGGGGGTCAGCAAAACCATGGCCCGGCTGTGGACATTGTGGTACCACTGGCCATACCCAGCAGCTCTGGAAAACGTTTCATCCTTACTGTGTTAGACTATGCTACCTGGTATCCGGAGGCAGTAGCCCTGTCCTCAATTAGGGCGGATAAGGTGGCGGACGCCCTCTTGGCCATCTTTTCACCAGTAAGCTTCCCCAGGGAGATGCTTACCGACCAGGGGACACAGTTCATGTCTCGCTTAATGAAGGCCCTATGTAAGAAAATGCAGGTGCAGCATCTGGTATCAAGCGCGTATCATCCACAAACCACTGGTTTGTGTGAGAGATTCAACAGTACCCTCAAACAGATGTTAAAAATTCTGGTTGAGACCCAGGGATGCGACTGGGAGCGTTACCTCCCACACCTGCTATTTGCTTACAGAGAGATTCCACAGGCCTCGATGGGGTTCTCCCCTTTGAGCTCCTGTATGGCAGGCGTGTTCGAGGACCCCTTGGGTTGATAAGGGAATTCTGGGAAGAAGAGCCAAGCCAGGAGTGTCCATCGTGGAGGATGTCATGCGCTTCCGTGACAAGACGCAGACCTTGACGCAGTTGGTGCATGACAACATGGCGCAAGCCCAGGCTGACCAGAAGCATTGGTACGACCAGAACGCCCAAGAGCGGACCTACCAGGTGGGTCAGAAGGTGTGGGTGCTGGTCCCCGTACCAAAGAACAAGCTTCAGGCGGCCTGGGAAGGCCCGTATGTCATTCACCAATAGCTCAACCCGGTCACCTACGTGATCACTCTTGACCACGCGCGGGGTAGGCGGAAGGCTTTTCACGTTAATATGATGAAGGCTCACCAAGAACGTGGAGCCTGCATCCTACCGGTCTGCAGCCTGCCCGAGGATGGGGAGGACAACCCCCTCTTGGACATGCTGGCCCAAGCGAAGGCCAGCGGGTCCCTAGAGGATGTAGAGATTAGCGCATTGCTATCCGCACCCTAGAGGTCTCAGATGCGAGCAGTGCTGAAACCCTTCCAAGCAGTGTTCACCAACATGCCTGGCAGGACTGAGGTGGCGGTCCATGAAGTGGACACTGGGAATCATGCCCCACTCCGGCGGACAGCCTATCGAATCTCCGACGAGGTGAAGCATGTCATGCACCAGGAGGTTGAGGAGATACTGAAGTTGGGGGTGATTAAGCGGTCCAAGAGCGCGTGGACCTCACCTGTAGTCCTGGTGCCAAAGAAGGACTGGACCACCCGGTTCTGTGTGGACTACAGTGGTCTCAACGCTATCACAGCCTCTGATGCACAACCAATGCACGCATTGAGGAGCTGCTTGAGCGGTTAGCCAGCGCGAGCTATCTCTCCATTATGGATCTGAGTCGGGGATATTGGCAGATTCCCTTGAGCCCCAAGACCCAGGAGAAGTCCGCCTTTATCACCCCCTTCGGATTGTATGAATCCATGGTCATGCCTTTTGGCATGAAAAATGCCCCTGTCACTTTCCAGCGAATGGTCATCCACCTGCTCCAGGGACTGGAGAGGTACGCAGTGGCATACCTGGATGACATTGCCATCTTCAGTCCCACCTGGGAGGATCACCTCGAGCATCTGCAGCAGGTGTTTGCGCGCATTCACCAGGCGGGCTTGACCATTAAGCCAGGAAAGTCCTTGACAGACCTCGCCAAGAGACGCCAACCCCATCCAGTCAAATGGAGAGATGAATGCGAGGTGGCCTTTTGGGCTTTGAAGGGTGCCCTGAGCAGCTCCCCTTGTGCTAACGGCGGTCGACGGCACATGGCCATTCTTCGTACAGATTGACGCCAGTGAGTTTGGCCTCGGTTCTGTGCTCAGCCAGGTCGACCCCGTGTTGTATCTAAGCCGGAAACTGCTGCCGAGGTAAGTGGCCTATTCCACCATAGAGAAGGAGTGCCTGGCCATTGTGTGGGCCCTGCACCGCTTACAGCCTTACTTTTACGGGCACCCCTTCACTGTTGTGACTGACCACAACCCCCTAAGTTGGCTGCACTCCATGTCTGGTACCAACGGAAGGTTGTTACGCTGGAGCCTCACTCTCCAGCAGTGCGACTACAACACCGCAAAGGCAGCGAGCATGGCAATGCCGATGGGTTGTCCCGGCGAGGGGAGCCTCCAGAGATATGCCTGTCGGAGTACCAGAAGGTCCTAACTCCATAGCGCAGTCTAAAAAGGGGGAGGTGTCAGGCAAAATGTATTTTTGTCCTAGTTTTAAAAATGTTGAAAGGACAGCCAGAGATGTCTTAAATCTCTGCCACCTGTTAATTTGGAAGGGACCTCCATAGAAATCTACTCTTGCTTCCCCCAAACAAGGAATTTTTATAACCGCCATAAACTTCAGCCGAGAGCAAGCATACTGGTCTACACTGGATTTCCCCTCCAAAGGCCTATTGTGTAACTGTACAAACTTTTAATGTCGAGTTTAATAATGCACATGACTGTCACAAACACGTGGACCACATTTTTGGGATGCTCACCTTTTTCTAGTTATGATGGTGTATCTTTCATAACTGGGAAACCACCAGAAACCGAGGAAATGGGTTCTGAGCTTCTGAACATCATAGAAATATCATATTTGATATCAATCTTCGTGAATATTGATGACGGCAAACATGATGTATCCATCTTGAATGTGGGGCCTCCCCATACCAAGATATGAAAAATGAAGGATTTTTATGTCTTGTGCAGCTGGTTGGGTTCACAAAACCGAGCCCCTGTGTGAGGTAAACAACAGGGGTGTGTCCTAGTGTTTTGCCTCTTTACTAAAAATCAGAACGTCCATCTTTGGCTCATTCCAACCCAGGGACGTCAAACGTAAGCACTCGTCGCTGCGTGGAGGAATCACACCTAATTTCCGGGGAGCCGTCCCCCCCACAGAATCTGAGACCATCACCTTGTGGTGCAGGTTTTGCTATTACTTATCCCTTTTATTTTAATAACTGTTTTATGCATATATGTAAATTGTCTCTTTTATAATATCTTGTATATCTTTTGTAAACACTTTTGGGAGCAAATTAGTATTATTTACCAGCTTTGTTCTTCTTGTCCTATTTCGAGCAAACACGTTCCTCACCCACTAATTCACGTTACCTAACGGGTACCCGATCCACCTGTTAAGAGAGCGGTGGTGGGGGCATACTGTGTATTTATGTGATATTGTGGTTTGAGGGTGGCTGGATTGAGGTATATATACGTTCCTGGAAGGAACTGGTGGTATATATACGTCCTGTCACATCACGTGCCACAATAGTCAACATAAATGAGAGCAGCTGCGCCCTGTTGCTTACCCTCGGTCAATACCGTGTTTGACCAGCAGGATAAGGGGGCGCCAGAGGGCTGCAAGGTCTGACCAAGTTTTCCTGACACCTGCATTAAAGACAGCGGTCTTACATAGTCACCTGTATAAAAGACTCCTATGCACACACTCAATTAATCAGTCGGACTGTAAGCTCTACAACATGGGCAAGACCAAAGAGCCTTCTAAGGATGTGAGGGACAAGATCATAGACCTGCACAAAGCTGAAATGGGCTACAAAACCATAAGTAAGATGCTGGGTGAGAAGGAGACAACTGTTGCTGCAATAGTAAGAAAATGGAAGAAATACAAAATGACTGTCAGTCGACATCGATCTGGGGCCCCATGTAAAATCTCAGCTCGTGAGGTATCCTTGATCATGAGGAAGGTGAAAGATCAACCTAAAACTACACGGGAGGAACTTGTTAATGATCTCAAGGCAGCTGGGACCACAGTCACCAAGAAAACCATCAGTAACACATTACGCCTTAAAGGTTTAAAATCCTGCAGTGCCCGCAAGGTCCTGCTGCTTAAGAAGGCACATATGCAGGCCCATCTGAAGTTTGCCAATGAACACCTGGATGATTCTGTGAGTTATTGGGAGAAGGTGCTGTGGTCAGATGAGACAAAAATTGAGCTATTTGACATTAACTCAACTCGCCGTGTCTGAAGGAAGATAAATGCTGCCTATGACCCAAAGAACACTGTCCCCACTGTCAAGCATAGAGGTGGAAACATTATGTTTTGGGGGTGTTTCTCTGCTAAGGACACAGGACTACTTCACCGCATCAATGGGAGAATGGATGGAGTCATGTACTGTAAAATCCTGAGTGACAACCTCCTTCCCTCTGCCAGGACATTAAAAATGGGTTGTGGCTGGGTCTTCCAGCAAGACAATGACCCAAAACACACAGTCAAGGCAACAAAGGAGTGGCTCAAAAAGAAGCACATTAAGGTCATGGAGTGGTCAAGCCAGTCTCCAGACCTTAATCCCATAGAAAACTTATGGAGGGAGTTGAAGCTCCGAGTTGCCAAGCAACAGCCTCAAAATCTGAATGATTTAGAGATGATCTGCAAAGAGGAGTGGACCAAAATTCCTCCTAATATGTGCATAACCCTCATCATCAACTACAAAAAATGTCTGACTGCTGTGCTTGCCAACAAGGGATTTGCCACCAAGTATTAAGTGTTGTTTGCCAGAGGGACAAAATACTTATTTCTCACTGCAAAATGCAAATACATTTATCTAATTTATACAATGTGATTTTCTTGATTTTTTTGGACATTCTATCTCTCAATGTTAAAATTAACCTACCCTTAAAATTATAGACTGTTCATGCCTTTGTCAGTGGGCAAACTTATAAAAACAGCAAGGGATCAAATAATTATTTCCTGTATGTTCTATTATGGCAATCTCACAATGTGCTACTCACACCTAAAAATGTTGCGTACTCATGCTTTACAGGTATTGTTTGAGTCAGAGGTGTATGTAGGTCTTCTAGCACCCGGGGCAAGAATTCATATGAGTAAAGTGGCCATGTGCTGACTGCTGGAACTTGCTGAATCCTGACAGTGAGTATATTACATGGTTAGGATTGGCATACTGAAGAGCTTCATGTTATAATTAAAGGGCATGTCCAGGTTTGAAATGAAAGCCTGCAGTCACTCTATGTGACTGCAGGCTTCTGAATTCTCACAGCGCATGCACTGCACACTTTCAGGATTCTGAAAGACATGAGTACAATTGAACACTGGGAGCCGGCGCGCTGAATGCAGCTGCTGGCGCTCTGAATGCAGCTGCCGGGGGAGACACTTCGGATCGCCCCATTAGGCAACCCGACAACACCCCCCTGCCATCTGTTCCCGGGGCCATGCCCCGGCTGCCTCCCCTAGGTACGCCTCTGGTTTGAGTAACTGAGTAAGCTTCTAGACATTTAGAGAAATCTACAGGCAGGAATCGGGGATCAATATAATTAATGATTTGAAAAGTACACTCAGGGGGCAATTCATCAAAGTGTATTCACCAAAAAACTGCTGCAAAACACTTTACAAATTTAGTGACTGTAATGCTGGTGGGTGTGGACCCACTGGTGGTGTGAACCCTGGAGGGGTGTAACTAAGTGACTACCGGAATACTGTTAACATCTAACAGAATGGACAGTATGAAGAGAACACCATTTATACATAACTTTCAACCATTTAACTGCAAAACTGAACAAGTAATAGGAAACACAAGGGGATTGTTACGAATCGGTTGTGCTCCCACCGGGGAATGGAGCAGGTCCGGTGCTACGCTACCCCGGTAGCAAGCGCTGACACTGTTCTGACCCTGGAGGTGGAGCTACTACGTGTTCAGGGAAATGGTCCCAATCTTATGGAGTGTCGCGTTCTGGTGTTGTGGGATCTGTGAGGACGCGGGTCTTCGTGTCTCTCACTGATTTCGCTGCCCGGGGAAGATGGGACGCTGTCTTCCCCGGTTGCCAAGCAACACAGGACGCTGTGGTGTCTGGTATTAAGCAGACTATGCCTAATCTGCTGCTGAAGCTAGCAGGGAGTGGCTGTCTGGGGATGATTGGGAGGTAATCAACACCTGATCAATAGGCGGGCTATATAATCCTGCTCCCTACTCAGTCCTTTGCTGTTTATTGCAGTTCCCTATGTACTTAGTGGTGAGTGGCGCTAGCATTAGGTTTCGTTATCTTTTCAGGGGTTTTCTCATTTTCTCTTCTGGTTTCACTTCCTGAGGTACTCACCTGGTCCTCGACTAGGCACCACCCGCGTCACCATATGCCAGCTGTCTGGTGACAGTGGGCCTGGAAAGAGCTCTGCCAAAGTTCCCCTTCCATTTACTGGGAACTGGGTGAAGAGTATTCCTGGCCCTCAAGGGCTCACCTAGCTGGGCAGCTTGTGACAAGTGCGTCTGTGGCTGCGCCTTTGCTGGTTTGGTGTCGGTCTTGCTAGGTCCCTCTGTGAAGTACATAACAGTGATCTTAGGTAGTTCTTCCCACCAGGTTTCTGAATTTATGAAGCCTCCATTGGTCTACAACAAAAAAAACCTAAACTTACAAGACGAGTTCATAATAGTGGACTTGGAAAGTGATATAAAACTAGCTCAACAAATATTCTTAGCTTCTTAGAGCTCAGCTCCAATCGCTGCTGTTAACTAATTAGATGCCGTGGTCAATCTGGCATTTGCGTTTAAATGGAGCAGTTGCACAGGTGGGTTATCATGCTAGCCGGGAGCCTACTGAAGGCCCCCATGGCAGCCAAAATAGTACTCTTGAGGAAACCTCAGTTTTCACTATATACTGCCATACTGTACTATAACGGTATATAGTATAATTGATCAGATGATAATAGCTTCAAGTCCCCTAAGGGGACTAAAAAAAATTAAAAATATAACATTTTGAGTCATCCCTTTTTTCCCCACAATAAAATAAAGAAATTCCAAAAAATGGAAAAATTAAACATATTTGGTTTTGCCACATCTGAAAAAGTCTGGTCTATCAAAATACAAAGTTATTTAACCCATACGGCAAATCTCATAAAAAGAAAAAAAAGTCAAATGCCAAAATGGTTGTTTTCAGTCACTTCACCTCTCTAAAAAAAAATTCAATGAACACCAATAACAACATTGTATGTACCCCAAATAGGTATCAATAGAACAGTAGCTCAGGACACCAAATTCAAAGCCCTGACACAGCTCTATCGACAGATGAATTATCATTACCAGTCTCGGAAAATGGTGACACAAATCACCTTTTTTTAACAAATTTCAGATTTTTTTTTTCAACAATTTAATAAAATTGGTATTTCTTTAATTGTACAGACCTTAAGAATCATGTTTCCAGGTAGTTTTTACCATACAATGGCAGAAATTTGCAAAATACAATGAAAGAATTGCAATTTTTTTCACAGTTTCACCTCACTTGGGAGGTTTTTTTTCACACTTTTTCAGTACCTTTTGGCATTGCGCCAATCACTGGCAACTTTTCAAAGCTTTTTGAATCATTGGTGACCATAAAAGCTTTGATAATTCAGGGCCCTAAATCTTTAAGAAACATGTTATTATTCTTAAGGGGGTAACAAGTTTACATATAATACAAAACTGAATGTATTTCTTACTGTCACATTTTTAAAGCTGAAGAATTTCAAAATACAATCAACCTGTTAGGCTGTGCATTAACTACGGTAAGGATAAATAGGTAAAGGGTTAATGCTTTGTTGAAAGGGTTTTCCAGTTTCACAAAAACAGTTACTTGGCTGCAGTTTGTTTAAAAAACAAAACAATCTGTACTGTACACACCCTCCCCAGGTCCAGTGCTGAGTCTCTAACGCTGCTACTGCTATTATTGTCTGCAGTACTGCTGTTACGTCAGCAGCACTGCAGCCGGTCAGTGAGTTCAAAGACTCTGAACAGCTCATGCAGTCAACTTGGGTAGAATCTCTGAGCTCACTGATTGGCTGCAGTACTGTTGACGGTCACCAGGAGCAGAGGCGGAGATTCAGCGCTCAACCTGGGGAGTGCGAATAAGTAAAGTTGTTTTTTTTTTTAATAAAAAACAAACTGGAGTGGGGGCACAGAGGTTTTCTGAAAGCCCCTTTAAGTTTTGGCTTCATGCTAACTTGTAGCTCAACAAGTATCTTCTAAAGTAAAACCACAACATTAGCGCTGGATAAGCAAACAGCAAGAGGCTGTTCTTGTACATTAAAGGGCAAAGGAAAGAAACTCGATTGAGCTGCAAAAAAGCCCTATTATCACTTTACAGTGAGACATCCAAAAAGGATTACGTGTATCAGTTCACCCGGAGAACGTAAAAAGGTAAGCACCTGCACTTCTGACAGCATACCAGAATCCCCTCTTCAGGAAGCGTCTATAGTTTGTGGAACAATGAGGGATATTCACCAAGCATAATGCACAAAGTTTATTATGTGTTTTAGACATTTTCACACCTACCACAAAAGTTCTGAAAGATGTTGATGAGTAGAGTTGAGCCACCCCCGTAGTGTTCGAGATCGGTTCGGTTCGTCGAACACCTGTATGTTCGCCGAACTGTTCGTCGAACTGTTCGTCGAACACCTTCGAACACCGTTAAAACCAGTGGCAGGCAAACAAAAACACATAGGAGCACATAGAAAACACATAGAAAACATTTCAAAGGTGTCCAAAAGCTGACAAACTGCTCAGAAGACACAACTACCACATAGAAAAGTGACAAGCACATATAGTCATGTGTAGAGATGAGCGGTGTTCGACTAGAACTGTTCGCCAATCTCAAATTCGAGCTGTTTTGGGCGGTGTTCGAGTTGTTCGAGGAACCCGAACGATTTGCAAAAAATTCGGCTGTTCGAGGTTATGTTCGATAACTGTTCGTGCACCAAAAGCGTGTCCTGCATGTCTGGTGCTATTTAGAGCACCAATCATGCAGGGATTGTTTGCCACTCACTGTAATGCCACAGCCATGGTGGTTGTGGCATTACAGTGATTGCCCAAATCGATGGGAACAGTGCCAACAGTGAAACATGAAAAGCCGGCAATTCAGCAGCGGCATACACCGGTACCCGACAATTTAGAACCGAAAGAATAGAGCTTCACACATAGATTAGATAGATAGAAACATGTCAGCCACATATATACGAAGTACAGTGAAAGTGCTGCTTACTGTACTTGTCATTTAGCGTAAAGGATTTATCAAAAAAAATAATAGTGTTTTCATGCACCGTCTCTTTAAAAAAGCCGGCCGGCAATTCAGCATCGGTACCCAACAATTTAGAATAGAAGGAATAGAGAATCACACATAGATTAGATAGATAGAAACATGTCAGTCACATATATATGAAGTACAGTGACAGTGTTGCTTACTGTACTTGTCATTTAGTGTAAAGGATTTATTAAAAAAAATAACAGTGTTTTCATGCACCGTCTCTTTAAGAAAGCCGGCCGGCAATTCAGCATCTGTACCCGACAATTTATAACAGACAGAATAGAGCTTCACACATAGATTAGATAGATAGAAACATGTCAGTCACATATATATGAAGTACAGTGACAGTGTTGATTACTGTACTTGTCATTTAGTGTAAAGGATTTATCAAAAAAAATAATAGTGTTTTCATGCACCGTCTCTTTAAAAAAGCCGGCCGGCAATTCAGCATCTGTACCCAACAATTTAGAATAGAAGGAATAGAGAATCACACATAGATTAGATAGATAGAAACATGTCAGTCACATATATATGAAGTACAGTGACAGTGTTGCTTACTGTACTTGTCATTTAGTGTAAAGGATTTATTAAAAAAATAATAGTGTTTTCATGCACCGTCTCTTTAAGAAAGCCGGCCGGCAATTCAGCATCTGTACCCGACAATTTATAACAGACAGAATAGAGCTTCACACATAGATTAGATAGATAGAAACATGTCAGTGACATATATATGAAGTACAGTGATAGTGTTGGTTACTGTACTTGTCATTTAGTATTAAAATAAAGGATTTATTATTAAAAAAATTGGCGTGGGGTTCCCCTTAATTTTAGGCTCTAGCGGAGGTTAAGCAGACAGCTGGGGCAGATGTTTGAAGCCTGGGAAGGGGGTAATACCCACGGAGCTTCCCAGGCTACTAATATCAGCCCCCAGCTGAATACATAGCCTTTACTAGCTATTAAAATGGGGGACCCCCCCAAAAAAATGACGTGGGGTCCCCCTTAATTTAATAGCTAGCAAAGGCTAGGCAGACAGCTGGGGGCTGATATTAATAGCCCAGGAAGGGAGCCATGAATATTGGCCCCCTCCCAGGCTAGAAACACCAGCCGTCAGCCGCCCCAGAAATGGCGCATTCATAGGATGCGCCAATTCTGGCACTTAGCCTCGCTCTTCCACGCTGCCCTGGTGCGGTGGCAGTGGGGTAATAGGGTTGGGGTTGATGTCAGCTTATAATGCCAGCTGACATCAAGCCCAGGTTAGTAATGGAGAGGCGTCTATAAGACACCCCCATTACTAACCCCATAGTCAAAGTTAAAAAAAACACAAACACCCAGAATAAAGTCCTTTAATTGAAATAAAGACACAATTCTTTATTGTTCTAAATTAAACCATACTTACCGTCACGCCCATTCCAGCTGAAGCCAACGATCTCCTGTAATAAAAATAAAATAATAAAGCAACCTCATCCTTACCTTTCCATGGTTCCCACGACAGCTTCAGCTCTGCTACATCGAGATGACAGGCTGGACCGCAGCAGAACGCCGCCATCCAGCCTGTCATCCCGCAGACACTGAGAAGAGCAGGCTTGCTTGCGCTCCACATTGTCTCTCTGTGACGGCATAAAGATGAGCCGAGGTCATGTCCAATGAACTCGGCTCACCTCATGCACGTCACTTACAGCGTGGGAGAATTCTCACGCTGAAGCGCTGAGTGCAGGAGAGTTTTCCCACGCTGTCAGTGAGGTGCATGAGGTGAGCTGAGTTCATTGGACATGACCTCGGCTCATCTGGATGCCGTCACAGCGAGACACTGAGGAGCGCAAGCATGCCTGCTCTTCTCAGTGTCTGCGGCATGACAGGCTGGATGGCAGCGTTCTGCTGCGGTCCAGCCTGTCATCTCGATGTAGCAGAGCTGAAGCTGTCGTGGGAACCATGGAAAGGTAAGGATGAGGTTGGTTTATTATTTTTCTTTTATTGCAGGAGATCGTTGGCTTCAGCTGGAATGGGCGTGATGGTAAGTATAGTTTAATTTAGAACAATAAAGAATTGTGTGTTTATTTCAATTAAAGGACTTTATTCTGGGTGTTGTGTTTTTTTTAAATACTTTACTAGAAATTCATGGCGGTCATGTCTAATACTGGCGTGACCCCATGAATTTTGGGCTTGGGGCCAGCTGATAATACCAAGCTGGCCCTAACCCCTTTTTTACCCAGTGAGCCACCGCACCAGGGCCCTGGATGAGTTGGGTACAGCGCCAGAAGATGGCGCTTCTATGAACGCGCCATTTTCCGGGGTGGCTGCGGACTGCAATTTGCAGCGGGGGGGGCCCAGAAAGCTTGGGCCTCCCTGCGCTGCAGATTCCAGCCCCCAGCTGCCTAGTTGTACCTGGCTGGACACAAAAATAGGGCGAAGCCCCACGTATTTTTTTTTTAATTATTTCATGAAATTCATGAAATAATTAAGAAAAAAAGGCCTTCCCTATATTGTTGTGTCCGGCCAGGTACAAATAGTCAGCTGGTGGTAGGGGGCAGCCCGTTCCTGCCTGCTGTACCTGTCTGGACACAAATATAGTGCGAAGCCCCACTTCAATTTTTTTTAATTATTTCATGAAATTCATGAAATAATTAAGAAAAAAAGGCCTTCCCTATATTGTTGTGTCCGGCCAGGTACAAATAGGCAGCTGGTGGTTGGGGGCAGCCCATTCCTGCCTGCTGTACCTGGCTGGACACAAATATAGTGCGAAGCCCCACTTCAATTTTTTTAAATTATTTCAGGAAATTCATGAAATAATTAAAAAAAAATTGACGTGGGGCTTCGCACTATATTTGTGTCCAGTCAGGTGCAGCAGGCAGGAACGGGCTGCCCCCAACCACCAGCTGCCTATTTGTACCTGGCCGGACACAACAATATAGGGAAGCCCTTTTTTTCTTAATTATTTCATGAAATAATTTAAAGAAAATTGACGTGGGGCTTCGCCCTGTTTTTGTGTCCAGCCAGGTACAACTAGGCAGCTGGGGGCTGGAATCCGCAGCGCAGGGAGGCCCAAGCTTTCTGGGCCACCCCCGCTGCAAATTGCAGTCCGCAGCCACCCCGGAAAATGGCGCGTTCATAGAAGCGCCATCTTCTGGCGCTGTACCCAACTCATCCAGGGCCCTGATGCGGTGGCTCACTGGGTAATAAAGGGGTTAGGGCCAGCTTGGCATTATCAGCTGGCCCTAAGCCCAAAATTCATGGGGTCACGCCAATATTAGACATGACCACCATGAATTTCTAGTAAAGTATTTAAAAAAAACACAACACCCAGAAAAAAGTCCTTTAATTGAAATAAACACACAATTCTTTATTGTTCTAAATTAAACCATACTTACCGTCACGCCCATTCCAGCTGAAGCCAACGATCTCCTGAAATAAAAGAAAAATAATAAAGCAACATCATCCTTACCTTTCCATGGTTCCCATGACAGCTTCAGCTCTGCTACATCGAGATGACAGGCTGGACCGCAGCAGAACGCTGCCATCCAGCCTGTCATCCCGCAGACACTGAGAAGCGCAGGCTTGCTTGCTCTCCACAGTGTCTCTCTGTGAGGGCATCCAGATGAGCCGAGTTAATGTCCAATGAACTCGGCTCACCTCATGCACGTCACTGACAGCGTGGGAAAATTCTCCTGCACTCAGCGCTTCAGCGTGGGAGAATTCTCACACTGAAGCGCTGAGTGCAGGAGAATTCTCCCACGCTGTCAGTGACGTGCAGGAGGTGAGCTGAGTTCATTGGACATGAGCTCACCTTATGCACGTCACTGACAGCGTGGGAAAATTCTCCTGCACTCAGCGCTTCAGCGTGGGAGAATTCTCACGCTGAAGCGCTGAGTGCAGGAGAATTCTCCCACGCTGTCAGTGACGTGCAGGAGGTGAGCTGAGTTCATTGGACATGAGCTCACCTTATGCACGTCACTGACAGCGTGGGAGAATTCTCCTGCACTCAGCGCTTCAGCGTGAGAATTTTCCCACGCTGTCAGTGACGTGCATGGGGTGCGCCGAGTTCATTGGACATGAACTCGTCTCATCTTTATGCCGTCACAGCCAGACACTGCAGAGTACAAGCATGCCTGCGCTTCTCAGTGTCTGCGGGATGACAGGCTGGATGGCAGCATTCTGCTGCGGTCCAGCCTGTCATCTCGATGTAGCAGAGCTGAAGCTGTCGTGGGAACCATGGAAAGGTAAGGATGATGTTGCTTTATTATTTTTCTTTTATTGCAGGAGATCGTTGGCTTCAGCTGGAATGGGCGTGACGGTAAGTATGGTTTAATTTAGAACAATAAAGGATTGTGTCTTTATTTCAATTAAAGGACTTTATTCTGGGTGTTTGTGTTTTCTTTTAACTTTGACTATGGGGTTAGTAATGGGGGTGTCTTATAGACGCCTCTCCATTACTAACCTGGGCTTGATGTCAGCTGGCATTAGAAGCTGACATCAACCCCAGCCCTATTACCCCCTGCCACCGCTACAGGGCAGCGTGGAAGAGCGAGGCTAAGTGCCAGAATTGGCGCATCCTATGAATGCGCCATTTCTGGGGCGGCTGACGGCTGGTGTTTCTAGCCTGGGAGGGGGCCAATATTCATGGCTCCCTTCCTGGGCTATTAATATCAGCCCCCAGCTGTCTGCCTAGCCTTTGCTAGCTATTAAATTAGGGGGGACCCCACGTCATTTTTTTGGGGGGGTCCCCCATTTTAATAGCTAGTAAAGGCTATGTATTCAGCTGGGGGCTCATATTAGTAGCCTGGGAAGCTCCGTGGGTATTACCCCCTTCCCAGGCTTCAAACATCTGCCCCAGCTGTCTGCTTAACCTCCGCTAGAGACTAAAATTAAGGTAACCCCACGCCAATTTTTTTTAATAATAAATCCTTTATTTTAATACTAAATGACAAGTACAGTAACCAACACTATCACTGTACTTCATATATATGTGACTGACATGTTTCTATCTATCTAATCTATGTGTGAAGCTCTATTCTGTCTGTTATAAATTGTCGGGTACAGATGCTGAATTGCCGGCCGGCTTTTTTAAAGAGACGGTGCATGAAAACACTATTATTTTTTTAAATAAATCCTTTACACTAAATGACAAGTACAGTAAGCAACATTGTCACTGTACTTCATATATATGTGACTGACATGTTTCTATCTATCTAATCTATGTGTGAAGCTCTATTCTGTCTGTTATAAATTGTCGGGTACAGATGCTGAATTGCCGGCCGGCTTTTTTAAAGAGACAGTGCATGAAAACACTATTATATTTTTTAATAAATCCTTTACACTAAATGACAAGTACAGTAAGCAACACTGTCACTGTACTTCATATATATGTGACTGACATGTTTCTATCTATCTAATCTATGTGTGAGGCTCTATTCCTTCTTGTCTAAATTGTCGGGTACCGGTGTATGCCGCTGCTGAATTGCCGGCCGGCTTTTTTAAAAAAAGCGTCTTCTGAGCAGTTTGTCAGCTTTTGGACACCTTTGAAGGTGTTTTCTATGTGTTTCTATGTGTTTTTGTTTGCCTGCCATTGGTTTTAACGGTGTTCGACGGTGTTCTAAGGTGTTCGACGAACAGTTCGACGAACAGTTCCTCGAACATCCCGGTGTTCGACGAACCGAACCGAACCCGAACACTACGGGGGTGGCTCAACACTAGTCATGTGAAAAGAAAAGAGGTGGAGGAGTAAATGGAGGGGGAGACACAGATATATGCATGTCATGCCCTTCTAAAACCAAAATAGTCCAAAGCCGACACGGCCAGTCCGTTCCTGCCCATGCGACCTCCGTGTCGCCGGGTTTGTGCCAGAGCTGCAGTGGACCCTGACGGCCAGCCCCCCTCTCCCAATACTGGTGCCTGTCCGCTGGTCGGTCGAGCGAGCCCCCCTGCGGTGGAGGCAGGTCTAATCTTTTTAATTTAAATTGTCTCTCTAATTTGAATGAGTACATTTTAAATCCTTTTACAAGGATCTATTGGAGGGCAAGTCTGATGCCAGCAGCTGCGGGAATCCCAGCTCCAGTAGTGTCCACCAAAGCTGATGCAGTTAAAAAGCTTTTATAAGGATCGAGCTTGGCGGTCCACCGCAAGGCGTCCTACCGCCAGTAAGAAAGCCCCTGTGCCTTGGGGTGCCTCCCGATGCTCTTCACTGAGTGTTCCGGGGGCCCGAAGCATTTCTTTTGAAAAAATTAAGTGTCCAAACTACAGGTGGTGTAGCTTGCTTAACAGCTGGGATAATCCACTGACTAGCAGACACTGCTACTATCCTCAAAGTATTTTCTGGGCTAGATGCAGTTAAAAATTTGTAATTAGATACTCTCGTTGGATGCTGAGAAAGCATTCCATAGAGTCTCCTGGCATGCCATCTATTATTCTCTTAAAAATCTTTGGGTAGGGGTCTAGGGTACCCTTTTATAGCCAAAATCACGGCTTTGTATCGCAATACGTCACCTAGGCTGAAGATAAATGGAACATTTTCATCACCTTTCATAATCACCCATGGGACAAGGCAGGGATGTCCTCTGTCCCCTCTCTTATACATCCTAGTGACGGAGCACCTGCTCTCATCAATTCACCATAACCCCAATATTACGTGGATTGAGGTGGGAGGTACCGAGTACAAGTGCTCTGCATTTGCTGATGATGTCCTAGTATATATCACTCAATCACATATATCCATCCCTGCTGTTATGGCTGAAATAGATCTCTTTGTTACATGGTCAAATTTTAAAATCAATGCAGCGAAGTCTGAGGCCCTCGATGTCTCCCTCCCCAAATCCATACAGGATTCCATCCAGTCCAACTTTCCCTTTGCCTGGCCCTCACAGGGTATCAAATACTTAGGAATTCGTATTCATAGAGACCTCTCCCCTCTATGTTATCTTAATTTTGGGCCCTTTATTGAACAACTCCATACAGACCACGGTTGGCAAGTTAGAACTGTAAGATTCACTACGTGAACCACTGGTGTTTTGTGGAAAATTACACTGTGTTCCAAATTATTATGCAAAAAGTGTTTAGGAGTGATAAGGTAAGAATTTTTTTGTTTGTCAGTTAAACTCATTAATGGTGATTTGTGTCAGAGCTCTTTATATCACTGTAAGCAATTGCAGACACCTGTGCTAATTAGTTTGGCAGGTGTGTCCAATGAAAGGCAAGACTACTTAAGAAGGCTGTCCCACATTATTAAGAAGCCTACATTTTCTGCCAAAATGGGAAAGAAAAAGGATGTGTCGGCTGCTGAGAAGCAACAAATTGTGGAGTGTTTAGGTCAAGGCATGACTACAATCAACATTGCCAAGACACTTCATCCTGATCATCGCACAATCAAGAAGTATGTAGCTGATTCACAGTACACACGTGTGCGTGCTGATAAGGGAAAATTGAGGACTCTTTCCTACAGGCAATTACGTCAGGTTAAAAGAGCAGCGGCAAAAAAGCCTTGTCATAGCATTAGACAAGTTTTTGAAGCTGCTGGTGCCTCCAACGTCCCCCGAACAACAAGATGCAGGGTCCTTCAGAGGTTTGCAGCTGTGCGTAAGCCATCCTGTCGACCTAATCTATCCACTGTACACAAGCAGAAACGGCTCCAGTGGGCCAAACAATACATGAAGACTGACTTCAAAACTGTTTTGTTCACCGATGAGTGCCGTGCAGTGCTCGATGGTCCAGATGGATGGAGTGGAGGATGGCTGGTTAATGGACACCCCATGCAAACACGGCTACGGCGCCAACAAGGAGGAGGTGGAGTAATGTTTTGGGCTGGAATCATGGGGAGAGGGATTATCGGCCCCTTTAGGATCCCTGAAGGGGTAAAGATGAACTCCGTAATGTATGTGGAGTTTCTCAAACAGCACTTCCTGCCATGGTTCAAGAATAAAAACCGTGTATTCCGCAGCAAGATCATTTTCATGCATGATAATGCACCGTCTCATCTGCATCTCTGGCTGATATGGGCATAAAAGGGGACAAACTTATGGTGTGACCCCCATGCTCCCCTGACCTCAACCCCATTGAGAACCTCTGGAGCATCATCAAAAGGAGTGTCTATGATGGCGGGAGGCAGTTCACATCTAAGCAACAGCTCTGGAAGGGTATTCTGTCCTTATGCAAAACAATTGAAGCAGAAACCATCCAAAACCTGACAAATTCAATGGACGAGAGAGTTCAGAAGCTCCTTTCGAACAAGGGGTCCCATGTGCAAATGTAACATCATCTAGAATAAAGTTTTGAGTTGAAAACTGTTTGATTTCAGTTTCTAATAACCTGCTAATGCTTATAATTTCAAAAATGACCAATTTTTTGTTCTTTATTAAAATGAAAAGGTTGATCGAAGAGTGTGGGGGATCTAAGAGTGTGGCAACCCAGTAGTCAGGATTATTTCGAATTCTGACAATCTGAAGGTCATGTTGCAGGTAGTGAAGCAAGAAGGCACTAATGTGTCTTGCACATCTCGGAGCCCCAAAATTATTTTCCGGGCTAGATACGGATAAAACTAATAATTAATTTGAAAGCTTAAAACGGTTGGCGAGGTGATTTTACCAAATCCTCAAGCTTTTACTCTCCCCAGGATGACACAGGGGTAGAAAAGTCCTTTTGGATCCATGATGTGTTCATCTTTATGAACGTGAGTCTGTCTACATTGTCAGTGGACAGCCGCGTGCGCTTATCTGTCAGCACACCACCAGCAGCACTGAACACATGTTCAGAGAGACCAAAAATTATTATTAATTTGAAATCTGGTGGAGCTTAGTATAGCTGGCCTAATAGAATCTGTACTGCAAACTGCTACAAGGCCAAAATTATTTTACAGGCAAGATACAGATAAACATGATTAGTAATAATTTGAAATCTGGTGGAGCTTAGTATAGATGGCCTAATAGAATCAATACTGCAAACTGCTACAAGGCCAAAATTATTTTACAGGTAATATACAGATAAACATGATTATTAATAACACTGGTGTACAAAAAAAAATAAATTCTGGCATGGACTTTAAGAACAGTTTTAGACTAATTTGAGGGTGCTGAATTCAAATCTGATCTTATCATTTCTCTATCACATCACGTTTTTGCGCTACAGGTATATAGCCAATTTTCAATAATTCCATGAAAAATATAAGTAGTGTATGAAAAGTGACGGTTTATACGGTTCACTAAGGTAAATTTAGTTTTCATTTAGTCTCCCAATAAATGTGAGAATATCTTTGTTTTCTTTGAACATGCATAATTCCCATTTGTTATGATAAGAAAGTAAAAAAACAGTTTTCAAACACCCTTGTTTTCTGTGCTACTGGGACAGTAGAGCTACAGCAGAGCATTGGGTGAAAACTGAATGGCCTCAGCGACAGAGTTTGGCATCTGGCGATAAGAATGTCATCCATGATCCTCTAGTGGATAGGAAGAACATTGTCTTTCCTACCTTGCACATAAAACTTGGATTGATGAAGCAGTTCGTCAAAGCTCTCAATCACAGTGGAGAATGCTTTAACTATATATGTTCAACTTTTTCTGGTATTAGTGAAGAGAAGAAAAAGGCTGGAATATTTGATGTACCTCAAATAAGAACACTTATGAGAGACCCAAACTTTATCACATCAATGAATGAGACAGAAGAAAGTGCTTGGAATGCATTTTGTAATGTGGTGCAGAATTTTCTAGGGAATAAGAAAGCAGACAACTATGAAGAGATTGTGGAAGAACTACTAATGAGTCTGCAAAATATTGGATGTAGGATGAGTATCAAGATTCACTATTTACACAGCCATTTGGACTTTTTTCCAGAGAACCTTGGGGATATGAGCGAGGAACAAGGGGAGCGTTTTCATCAGGACATTAAAACAATGGAAGAACGGTATCAAGGCCGGTGGGACTCACATATGATGGCTGACTATTGCTGGAGCTTGATGAGAGACAACCCAGAAGCTGTACATCACAGATCAGCCAAGAAAAGAAAGTTCAATTAACTGCCATTTGCCATTCATCTGTGTGCCATATATATGTGTTTTTATATTTTGAAGTTTAATTTTGTAAGTATATTTGATTTGCTGTACACAGACTTTGTAATTTTTGTTATTCCTTGATTAAAAATATACAAAATGTAGTAACAAAAATCATGAGGTTTTTATCAAAAAACATTCGATAGGAGTATTTTACATAAAAAATATCTCGAAATCCTGATGTGATAGCCAAAAACGGAGTTCGTACTAGTAATCAGCAGCCAAAATTGACTTAAAATATGTTTTAAAACCTTTTGACAGAAAAATTGCGTTGACCAGTGTAATTTTAAATCTGGTGGAGCTTAGTATAGATGGCCTAATAGAATCAATACTGCAAACTGCTACAAGGCCCAAATTATTTTCCAGCCAAGATACAGATAAACATGGTTAGTAATTTTAAATCTGGTGGAGTTTAGTATAGATGGCCTAATAGAATCAGTACTGCAAACTGCTACAAGGCCCAAACTATTTTCCAGCCAAGATACAGATAAATATGATTAATAATTTTAAATCTGGTGGAGTTTAGTATAGATGGCCTAATAGAATCAGTACTGCACACTGCTACAAGGCCCAAATTATTTTCCAGCCAAGATAGAGATAAGCATGATTAGTAATTTGAAAGCTTATAATGGTTGGTGAGGTGATTTTAACAAATCATCAAGCTTTTTCTCTCCCCAGGATGACACAGGGGTAAAAAAGTCCTTTCGGATCCATTATTTGTTCATTTTAGGAACGTGAGTCTGTCTACATTATCAGTGGAGAGCCGCATGCGCTTATCTGTCAGCACACCACCAGCAGCGCTGAACACACGTTCAGACAGAAAGCTGGCTGCGGGGCATGACAAGATCTCCAAGGCGTAAGTGGCGAGCTCAGGCCATTTATCCAGATTGGAAGCCCAAAAAGAGCAAGGGTCCAGTGACACAGTCATGGCTTCAATGTTTACTTGGAAATACTCCTGTACCATCGTCTCTAGGCATTGACTATGTGTCAGACTTCTTGTCTCCTGTGGCCTTGCAAAGGATGGGCTAAAAAAATGGTGAAATGATTCCCCAAAATTGATGTTACCAGCAGATACTGTGTTTCTGTTACGTTTTGAGTGCTGAACACTTGACGGTCCCACGGTTGGCAAGTTGGAACTGTGAGATTCACTGCGTGCACCACTGGTATTTTGTGGAAAAGCACATGTAAGATCCTTCAACAGTCTCTGCTGATACTCTTGCATGTGTGCATCCCTTTCTATGGCAGGAATAATTTCTGCAAATTTACTTTTGTACCGGGGATCTAACAGTGTGGCAACCCAGTAGTCAGGATTATTTCTAATTCTCACAATTCGAGGGTCATGTTGCAGGTAGTGCAGCAAGAATGCACTCATGTGTCTTGCGCATCCAGGAGCACCAAGTCCCTGTTGTGTTGGTGGCGAGGTAACAATCATGCTTCCTTCCTCTGCCCTCTCCCCCCAACCTCGCACAACAGAAATGTGATCAAGGTCTCCCTCATTTGATGAGTCTTCCATCAGTTCGTCCTCGACTTCTTCCTGGGCTCCTGCACCTTCCACACTAGTTTGGCTGCTACCATGTGCCCTGGTAAAACCATCTCCCCTACCCTCACATGCCTGCCGCCTTGGTGCTGCCGACCATCTGGATCTTGCAGATGTTAGCCCTTCCGCATACAACTCCTCCTCTACTTCCTCCACCTCCTCTTGTGCCACCACCTGACTCCAAATTCTGTTTAACATGTGCTCCAGCATGTAAATCACCGGAATAGTCATGCTGATAATGGCATCGTCAGCGCTAAACATCTTCGTCGCCATTTCAAAACTGTGCAGAAGGGTGCATAGGTCCCTGATCTGAGACCACTCCTCCAGCGTGATTTGCCCCACCTCTGGATCTCGTTGGCCCAGGCTATATGTCAGAACATATTGCACCAGGGCTTGTCGGTGCTGACACAGTCGCTGCAACATGTGCAGAGTTGAATTCCACCGGGTAGGCACATCACATTTTAGCCAGTGAAGTGGCAGGCCCAACGACTTCTGTAGAGATGTAAGTCGCTGAGCTGCGGGATGCGAATGGCGGAAGTGAGCACACAGCGACCGTGCCCTCTGCAGAAGGCCATCTAGTCCGGGATAGTGGGCTAAAAATTGCTGGACAACCAGGTTCAACAAGTGAGCCATGCAAGGCACGTGTGTGACATTGCCCCGGCGAAGGGCCGCACCGAGGTTTGCAGCATTGTCCCACACGGCCTTCCCTGGTTTCAGGTCCAGTGGAGACAACCATTCATGAAACTGGTTCTCCAGAGCTGACCACAACTCCTCAGCTGTGTGACTCACATTTTCCAGACATTTCAAACTAAAAACCACCTGATGACATTGAGCCCTGCTGCCAGCATAGTAAGGAGGTGTGCAGGATCCCTTCTGCGCAGTTAGAAAGCTTGTGGCATGACCAGACTGGCTTTGGTTGCAGGTGGAGGACCGAGAGGAGGTTGAGGAGGCAGAAGCAGTGGAGGAACTTCGAGATTAAGAGGATTGACGCACAACTCGTGGGGACGGCAAGACTTGGACAGCAGCCTCTTGTCCTGCTGTCACCATAGTTACCCAGTGCCCAGTCAGCGACATGTAACGCCCCTGTCCATGCCTACTCGTCCAAGTGTCTGTGGTGAAATGCACCCTGTCACACACAGAGTCACTCAAAGAAGCGGTGATGTTGTGTGCGACATGCTGGTGGAGCGCAGGCACACCTTTCTTTGAGAAGTAGTGCCGACTGGGCATCTGGTACTGGGGCACTGCGACGGACATAAGGTCTCGAAAATCCTCTGTGTCCACCAGGCGGAAACGCAGCATTTCTGTAGCCAAGAGCTTGCAGATGGTGAAATTCAACCTCTTAGCTTTCTCATGGCAAGGAGGAAATGGTCTTTTACTTGTCCACATCTGAGGGACCGAGGGCTGGCTGTTTTGCTTAGATGGGGTTGAGATGGGTGTCCCCGGCAAACTGCCGGTCTGTGAGGAAGATTCAGGCGGACATGTTAGGTTGCCTTGATCCAAATGTGTTGCTATCGATGTTGGACAGCGCTCAACACCAGCTGGTGTTTCCACCTCCAAAGAAAATGATGACCTGCCAATCACACTGGCTGTTGCGGGTAAAGAGGTGGCTGGTCTGCGTCCCAAAACAGGTATGACTGCTGTCTCCCCAGTCACAGAGGATGAAGAGGCAGCGGATGCACAAGATGTGGCAGACGGTGGTTGGCCCGGCCCGCTAGGCCGCATTGTAGCACAGTGAGCTTCCCACTGCAACTTATGCTTCATATCCATGTGCCGGTTCATGCATGAAGTACTCAAACTATGGATTTTTTGGCCTCTACTTAGCTTTTGCTGACAAATGTTACAGATAACACGAGTTGGGTCATCCTTATCGATCTGAAAAAATGCCCAGGCTATGCAAGGCTTAGCACCCATGCGACCTGAAGAGCCACCACGACTTGTGGTCAGAGGCAGAGTTGTGTTTGAGGATGCAGTTGTTGACGTGCTTCCAGTACTACGTCTCTGTCCAGGAAGGCGCAACCTGACCTCGTCGTCACTAGCATCCTCCTCCACCTCCTCTGCTGACCTCATCGACTGGCTGACTGTGGGTTGACAGTAAGTGGGATCTCCAACCTCGTCATCATCACCCTGTGTGTTATCACACCCGTCGTCCTCAGAGCCAACCTCTTCCTGCCCTGACAAAAAACTCAAGTTGTCGCTCCAATCAGGTATTTTGAGTCTCATCATCGTCTTCCTCATTGTCTCCACCAACAGGAGTTACAGTTTGGGAACGAGGGTCTACATTATGGTCAGAACCTTCTGCGTCTGTTCCTGGATCCGACTCATAAAGATTCTGGGCATCAGTGCAGATCATTTCCTCGTCTGGATTCAAAGATTCTCTGGAGCCGACCTCTGATTCCCAGGCTATAATATGAGTAAACAGCTCTGCAGACTCAACCATCTGTTCTACCCCATACTCAGACGGGCAGCTGGAGACTTGGGAGCTGTGAGGAAGCAAGTGCGATTGGGGTAACACCTCTGAGGACTGGAGTATTTGTGATGTTGAAGTTGAGGGGGAGGAGAGCCCACTTAAAGGAGCACTGGATATCTGTTGAAGCACCTGCTGTTTTTGTGCCTCATCTGGAATTTGTATTGATGGGCGTGGCCGTAAGAAAGAGATCTTATCACATTGTCTGCTAAAAGAAGTAGACATCTTTGTTTGACTGGAAGATGGTCTTTCTTCTGCAGATGTTACTGTTGCTTTAACACCTACCCCATGGACACAACCTTTTTTTCCCTTCCCAACATTCCTATTCCCCTTTCCACCATCAGCAGGCCTTTTTCCACTCATTTTGGTGGTTAACTAATTGGCAACTCTGGATTTGCTTGCACAAAAAACAATGGATGAGAACCGAGCAGAGCTGAGTGGCCAAACTGTGGTATTAGCCCAAAAGTATTGGCTGGGTTAGATGCAGTAAAATAATTTTATTACATACACAGGTGGTGGAGGTTAGTATAGATGGACTAATAGAACAAGACCCACACACTGCTACAAGCCCAAATTTTTTTTCACAGCTAGATGCAGATAAAAATAATTTTTAATTTGCAACCTGGTGGAGGCTAGTATAGATGGACTAATAGAACAAGTCCCACACACTGCTACAAGCCCAATTTTTTTTCAGAGCAAGATGCAGATAAAATTTTTTTTTAATTTGCAACCTGGTGGAGGTTAGTATAGATGGACTAATAGAACAAGTCCCACACACTGCTACAAGCCCAAATTTTTTTTCAGAGCTAGATGCAGATGAAAATTATTTTTAATTTGCAACCTGGTGGAGGTTAGTATAGATGGACTAATAGAACAAGTCCCACACACTGGTACAAGCGCAATTTTTTTTTCATATCTAGATGCAGATAAAAATTATTTTTTATTTGCAACCTGGTGGAGGTTAGTATAGATGGACTAATAGAACAAGTCCCACACACTGCTAAAGCCCAAATTTTTTTTCAGACCTAGATGCAGATAAAAATTATTTTTAATTTGCAACCTGTTGGAGGTTAGTATAGATGTACTAATAGAACAAGTCCCACACACTGCTACAAGCCAAATATTTTTTCAGAGCAAGATGCAGATAAAAATTCATTTTAATTTGCAACCTGGTGGAGGTTAGTATAGATGGACTAATAGAACAAGTCCCACACACTGCTACAAGCCCAAATTTTTTTTTCAGAGCTAGATGCAGATAAAAATTATTTTTAATTTGCAACCTGGTGGAGGTTAGTATAGATGGACTAATAGAACAAGTCCCACACATTGCTACAAGCCCAAATTTTTTTTCAGAGCTAGATGCAGATAAAAAATATTTTTAATTTGCAATCTGTTGGAGGTTAGTATAGATGGACTAATAGAAAAAATCCCACACACTGCTACAAGCCCAAATTTTTTTTCAGATCTAGATGCAGATAAAAATTATTTTTAATTTGCAACCTGGTGGAGGTTAGTATAGATGGACTAATAGAACAAGTCCCACACACTGCTACAACCCCAAATTTTTTTCAGAGCTAGATGCAGATAAAAATTATTTTTAATTTGCAACCTGGTGGAGGTTAGTATAGATGGACTAATAGAACAAGTCCCACACACTGCTACAAGCCCAAATTTTTTTTCAGAGCTAGATGCAGATAAAAAAAAAATTTAATTTGCAACCTGGTGGAGGTTAGTATAGATGGACTAATAGAACAAGTCCCACACACTGCTACAAGCCCAAATATTTTTTCAGAGCTAGATGCAGATAAAAATTATGTTTAATTTGCAACCTGGTGGAAGTTAGTATAGATGGACTAATAGAACAAGTCCCACACACTGCTTCAAGCCCAAATTTTTTTTTCAGAGCTAGATGAAGATAAAAATTATTTTTAATTTGCAACCTGGTGGAGGTTAGTATAAATGGGCTAATAGAACAAGTCCCACACACTGCTACAAGCCCAAATTTTTTTTCAGAGATAGATGCAGATAAAAAATATTTTTAATTTGCAACCTGGTGGAGGTTAGTATAGATGGACTAATAGAATGATGCTATGCCCAAAAGGTTTTACTTGGCTAGGTGCAGTAAAAAAAATTGTATTCTATACACAGGTGGTGTAGCTTACAACACAGATAGGCTACTCCACTGACTAACACACACTGCAAGAGGCCAAAAATGATTTGCTTATCTAGATCTAGCCAAATGCTGTGAAAAAAACTTGCACAGCACTGGCACAGACCTGCCTGGCAAAAAGTGATAGGAACTGATGTAACCTAGCCCTCAAAAGGACTGCAATTACAATTAGTCCCTACTCCCTACCTATCTATTTAAGAGCACAGACCTGCCTGATAAAAGTCGTAGGAAATGATGTAACCTAGTCCTCAAAAGGACTGCAATCACAACTATTCCCTACTCCCAAGCTATCTGTATATTTCAGAGAAAATTGGCTTGAAATGAACACTCAAGGTATAGCGCACACAGCAACAGCGGTGCCATCTTACACGCAGCAGCAGCAGTGAGAAAATGGTGGCTACGTGGAAAATGGCTGGGTCTTATAGGGCATGGAAATGTGACATACACTGCCAATGACACATGCCCTTGTTTGTGTGAAAAAAAGCAGTTCACTCCGTGTGTGCGCTGCTGATAGGATGACAGATTGCACCTCCCCACTGTAAATGCGGGAAAGAGAAAAAAACATGGAGATTTTCATTATTTATGCAGAGATCCATCCCCTACCCCTCCCCCCACCCCGCTATACACTCAAACTGCGTATTAACATTAATTTTCAGCATTACTGAGAAAAAATCCAGTTATGATTTTGGTGCACAAACAGTTAGCGAACATAACCTCGAACAGCCGGATTTTTTTCAAATCGTTCGTGTTCGCCGAACGGCTCGAACACCGCCCAAAACAGCTCGAATTTGAGATTGGCGAACAGTTCGAGTCGAACATCGCTCATCTCTATTGATGAGTAAAGGTTGGTGGTTAACAAAAGGAATTACATTTTTGGTGCATGAAGGAGATAAAGAAAAATGTCCAATGTATTGCATCAGATAATAAAAAATGCATTATTCTGATTAATCTGCAATTCATATATTGATTTACCCTGCAACCCTACTGATAAATCTATCCAAGCAGGTTTTAAAGAGGGCCTGTCAGCTCTCCAGACATGTCTGTTCTAATATGCCTGCTCTGTATTTCCCATGAGATAATGCTCCTGGAGCAACTTTCCTTAGTACTGTAGGTGGTGTTGTTCCTCCTAGAAGTGTATCAATAAATTAACAACTGGCTGTTACCAGTTGAGGGTGTGTCCCTACACACTGACACTGTCCAAACAGGGATGACTGTATCGAACCAACTGTGTAGGAACACACATATTTGACAAGGAGAGTAATGACACATAATTATTAGTGATGAGCGAGTATGTTCTGTTAACCCTTTGGGCAAGCATGCTCGGGTACTCGCCGAGTATCTTTAGCGTGCTTGGCCGTTATGTTTTAGTAACTTTGTGCACATGATTTGCGACTGTTTGACAGCTTTAATACATGTGAGGAATGCCTAAGAAACAGACATTCCTCACATGTATTAAAGATGTCAAACAGTCACAAATCATGAGCACGGCGTGACTCAAACATAACACCCAAGCACGCTGAAGATACTCGGAAAACTCGAGAAACGAGCAAGCTTTCTCATCACTAATAATATTATCAATTTATTTGTCAACTTTTAGGAGGAATACAAGAGGAAAACATGCAGAGTGCTATGAAAACATGATTGGAATTGTTGTTTATGGGAACTACAAGTATTTATTTTACTAATCTCAGGAGAGCTGGTAAGGTCCTCTTTCAGGGCCCTACAAAAAAATGTAAAAACAAGTGCTGATCGACAATCTAAAAGAGAACTCAGAAGAAGAGTGGGGGAACATCAATGTGATATTGCCCTGAAAAGGGACACCCCCCTGGCAAGGCATGTGAACAACGTGCATCCTAATGACATGGATATGATACGATTTATGGGAATTGATAAAGTGATTGCCCCACCAAGAGGGGGTGATTGGGATAAGCTGATTCTCCAAAGGGAGACCAAGTGGATTTTTAGGTTGCAGACAATGGCCCCTCACGGCCTAAATGAACAGTTGTCTTATAGGTCTTTTCTATGAGTGCAGGGTGAGCTAGGGTGAGGAGAGTAGGGACAGCCGCCGCTGAGTGGGGGCGCCACTTGCGCAGGTTTTAGGGTGCCAACCTGCACTGACAGGTAGGGACAGTCCTAATTAGTTTATTAATAGGGCTTTGTAGTCCCCCGCGCTATTTCTCCTCCCCTCTATGTATTCATTTGTTATATTTGGGTTTTTGATCAATATCTATTCCTGCTATTTATGCCCTATCATCCACTCTCCTCCCTCTCTTCCTTCCCCCCTTCCCCTCTCCCCCCTCCCTTTTCTTTGGAGGTGCAGTCCTCCCTAGTTCCCTCCCTATTTTTACACTTTTTACACTTCTTAAACTGTTTGACCTCAACTTTCTCCCCTTTTTGGGCATTATGTGTGCTCGTTTTGCTTCTGCCTCAGTACCACTGGTCTGACTTGACCTGTGAAATATCTCCGGTCTATTGACCATTGGGGCATGCTGTACGTGGTTATTGTATACTGCGCAGCATATGGTATGTGGCCGGAGTAGTGTCCTATACTGTTTCTTTTCGGACACTCCTCCTGGCTGGGGTGATTTTGGGTGGGCGTTTTGCTACCACCCACCGCAGTGTGCTACGTGTGGGCACATTGTGTTCATTCCCCCTACTCGTTGTCTCCTGGTCTGCGCGCCAGCTTCCTTTAGGACACGCGCATCGGATGTGACGTTTGCGCGTCACGGCCGACACTTACGTTTCACATACCGGACGTCAGTTCGCCGGAACCGGAAGTGACTCGCTCGCGTGTCAGCGTGGGCATATTCAAAAGGAGGACTTATTTGTTTGATATTTGCGCTGTCTAATGGATAAGCTGAGCGATTAATGCCAGCTTTTATACTGTATGACACCCTCTTCTCCCCTGATGATTAGCTGAGGCAATGAAACGCGTTGGGAGCGGTGTGCTGTGTGGTGCTGGAGGCTGAAAAGGTCTGGATGCCCCACCACATGGAGCTGTCTTAAAGCCAGAGAGCAAGAACTGACATTATATTTGGTGAGGTCATTCCATTAGTATATATATAAGGTTTAAATGCTCACCATAATCAGTTTAAATGTATTAAGGTTCCTATGTGATGAGACATGATATGCTGAGACATTGTCTTGAGAGCTCCACCAATTTCTGCCATTATCTGTGTTATGTTACGGGTAGACTATGTTGGTATTACATATGCTCGTATTCCTGGACATAATGAGTTATTGATTAATATGGTTACTCACTACCACAGACAGGCATATACTTGTTTTTAGGTCCTTGTGACTGGTGTATCACTTTTTATTCAGTTGTAATAAATGTTAAGTTTTAACTTTCTGTAGTACTACACTTGCTTTAATACCTACATGTGAGGAATGCCTAAGAAACAGGCATTCCTCACATGTATTAAAGATGTCAAACAGTCACAAATCATGAGCACGGCGTGACTCAAACATAACACCCAAGCACGCTGAAGATACTCGGAAAACTCAAGAAACGAGCAAGCTTTCTCATCACTAATAATATTATCAATTTATTTGTCAACTTTTAGGAGGAATAAAAGAGGAAAACATGCAGAGTGTATGAAAACATGATTGGAATTGTTGTTTATGGGAACTACAAGTATTTATTTTACTAATCTCAGGAGAGCTGGTAAGGTCCTCTTTCAGGGCCCTACAAAAAAATGTAAAAACAAGTGCTGATCGACAATATAATAAGTAATTAAAGGAAACCTGTCTCCAAGAAAATGCAATATGCGGGCACCATGCTATTGAGCAGAGGGATCTAAGCTGATTGATATTTAGTTTTGTGATATGTTTGGAATTTTCGGTTCAGGGTTCGGTCCTAACAGTGACAGACAGCTATCTCTCTATGCACACTTATACAAAAAAAAAAAGATGTCAGTCACTGACAGGACCACCCACTGGACCCAAAATCCCAGAAAGAGCAGAGGTGTAAATGATGCAAACCAGGGGCGGACCTACCGCCCGTGCAGCCGGTTCATTGAACGGGGGCCCCCGAGGGAGAGGGGGCCCCTCCAGCCTCTAGCAGGGCCGCAATCAGGGCATGACTGCCCTGACTCCAGCATGGGGCCCGGCCGGTCGGGGCCCCCTCGCAGGGACATCTCCGGTCATGTGAAGGCGCCAGCACAATACTTACCCCTCCCCGTGCCTCCGCAGCGTCTTCTGCGTCCTCTGACTGTGACGTCTCAGGTCAGAGGGCGCGGTGATGTGTTTACACCACGCTCGCTCTCTCCTGACCTGCCACAGTGCAGAGCGGAAAGACGCGCACAACGCTGGAGTCCGGAGCAGCGCCAGCAGCTGGTAAGAAGTGAGGTGAGTATTGGATTTTTTTTTTTTTTTCATGTATGGGGGCATGGGTCATTATATGGTAACATAGTAACATAGTAACATAGTTTGTAAAGCCGAATAAAGACTTGCGTCCATCAAGTTCGACCTGTTAGTTCTGTAATTGCTAAAGTTGATCCAGAGGAGGGCAAAAATCCCAAATGATTTGGCCAATCTTCACCTGAGGAAAAATTCCCTCCCGACTCTGAAACCAGCAGTCAGAATAAATCCCTGTATCAACCTACTATTTTATTTTATTTTTAAGTATATGCTGAAATCTGCCTGGTATCTAGAAATGCATCCAGTCCCCGCTTGAACTGGTGTAGTGAATCCGACATTACCGTCTCCTCACTCAGTGAATTCCATATTCTCACTGCTCTTACCATAAAGAACCCCTTCCTATGCTGGTGCTGAAACCTTTTCTCTTCCAGTCTTAGTGAGTGCCCTCTTGTTACCGTAATATCCCTCCTTTTGAACAAATCCCGGGCAAGATCTCTATACTGTCCTCTAACATATTTGTACACATTTATTATGTCCCCCCTCAACCTTCTCTTTTCCAGGCTGAATAGTCCTAGTTTTGCCAACCTCTCTGGGTATTGCAGTCCCTCCATTCCCCTTATTAATTTTGTTGCCCTCCTTTGTACCTTTTCAAGCTCATTTATATCCTTTCTATATATTGGGGCCCATAACTGAGCACAGTATTCCAAGTGTGGTCTGACCAGTGCTTTGTACAGTGGAAGAACAATGTTCTCATCCTTTGCAGCTATACCTCTTCTGATACATCCCATTACCCTGTTTGCCCTTACAGCAGCGGCCTGACTTTGGGCACTCCAATTTAGTTTGCTATCAATCAAGATGCCCAAGTCCTTCTCCATCTCTGAATTCCCCAATGATTTCCCATTCAGTGAGTACTGGTGACTTCCATTTTTCCTTCCCATATGTATGACCTTACATTTCTCCTCGTTAAACCTCATTTGCCATTTAATGCTCCACCTACCCAGCTTATCCAAATCCCTCTGTAGGTCTACACTGTCCTCTTTTGTATTAATTGTTTTACATAACTTTGTGTCATCTGCAAATATTGATATTTTACTATTTATCCCGTTGACTATGTCGTTAATAAAGATATTAAATAACATTGGGCCTAGTACAGACCCCTGTGGTACCCCACTAGTGACGCTTACCCAATCTGAGTATATTCCATTTATAACCACCCTCTGCCTTCTATCCTTTAGCCAGTTAGCTACCCACTTGCAGACATTTTCCCCCAGCCCCATCATTCTCATTTTGTATACCAACCTATTATGTGGCACGCTATCGAACACTTTTGAGAAGTCGAGATACACGACATCCACTGGTTCCCCCTGATCTACTCGAGAGCTAACCTCCTCGTAGAAGTCAATCAGGTTTGTTTGGCAGGAGCGATTCCTCATGAATCCATGTTGGTTCGGGATTAAAAGATTATTAGCATCAAGATGCTCCGTAATTGCCTCTTTAATGAAGCTTTCAAAAATTTTGCCCACAACGGACGTCAGACTCACCGGCCGATAGTTTCCGGTGTCACTTTTTGCTCCCTTTTTGAATATTGGCACTACATTCGCCTGTCGCCAATCAAGTGGCACAGACCCAGTCTCAACAGAGTCCTTAAATATAAGATATAACGGTCTGTCTATCACATTACTTAGTTCCCTTAGTATCCGTGGGTGTATGCCATCAGGTCCTGGTGATTTGTTTATTTTAATGTTACTGAGGCGTTTCTGTACCCCAGCTTGGGTTAGATTTGTCATACTTAGTGGAGGATTAAGTTTGTCACTTCTCATTTCTCCTGTTATTTCGATTTCCTTTGTGAAAGTTGTCGAAAAAAAATTATTTAATAGATTAGCTTTATCCTCATCTTTCTCTATGATTTTGCCTTCCTCACTTTTTATCGGTCCAATATTATCCGATTTAATCCTTTTACTATTTATATACGTAAAGAACAGTTTGGGATTTGATCTACTTTCCCTAGCAATACGTCTCTCTGTTTCCTCCTTCGCTATTTTTATTTGTTTTTTACAGGTTCTCGTTTTTTCCTTGTAACACATTAGTGCTTCCTTACTGTTTTCCTGTTTTAATCTCTTGAATGCCTCTTTTTTGCTATTTAACGCCCCTTTTACGTTCTTGTTCAACCATATTGGTTTCCTCTTATTTCTGGCCCTTTTATTCCCATACGGTATATACCTCTTGCACTAAGTATTCAGAATTCTTTTGAAGGTTTCCCATTTACTATACGTATTCCTTTGATTAAGAACTTTGTCCCAGTCAATAAGTTGAAGGCTTTCTTTCAGCTGATCAAACTTCGCCCTCCTAAAGTTTAATGTTTTTGTTGTTCCCTTATTGATAACCCTACTGAAGGGCATTTTGAAGTCGATAATATTATGGTCGCTATTACCTAGGTGCCCCCCTATCTGTACCTCAGTTATTCTATCAGGCCTATTAGTCAATATTAAGTCCAACACGGCCTTCCCTCTCGTTGGTTCCTGCACTAGTTGGGAGAGATAATTATCCTTAATATTTGTCAAGAACCTTTTTCCTTTCTGAGATCTACAGGTTTCTGTTTCCCAGTCAATATCCGGGTAGTTGAAATCCCCCATTACAATCACTTCATTATGTTTTGCTACTTTGTCTATTTGTCCTAATAGCAGATTCTCATTCTCCTCTGTTATATTTGGTGGCTTATAGCAGACCCCCAGTAATATTTTATTATTATTTTTAGTTCCCTCTATCTCTACCCACATGGACTCGACCCCCTCTTCTCCCTCTCCTATATCTTCCCTTAGTCTGGGTTTTAGACATGACTTTACATATAAGCAGACTCCTCCACCTTTCCCCTGTTTCCGGTCCCTTCTAAATAAACTATAATCTAATAAATTTACCGCCCAGTCGTAGCTATCGTCTAGCCAAGTCTCTGTTATACCTACGATGTCATACCTCTCCTCCGATATAAGCGCCTGCAGCTCATCCGCCTTATTGGTCAGGCTTCTTGCGTTGGTCAGCATGCAAGATAAAACTTTGGGGTTATTTAGCATCCTATTCTTCTCTAACGATCTAACTGTACTATCCCCACCCCCCTCTCCACCCTCATTATATTCACTTCTCCCCTTCCCCCTTGTTTGCCTCACATCCCACCTATTTCCTTGGTTTCCCCCCCGTCTCTAGTTTAAAAACTCCTCCAACCTGTTAGCCATCTTCTTCCCTAGCACCGCTGCACCCTCCCCATTGAGGTGCAGCCCGTCCCTACGGTAGAGCCTGTAGCCGACCGCGAAGTCGGCCCAGTTCTCCATGAACCCAGACCCTTCTGCCTTGCACCAACTCTTTAGCCACTTATTCACCTCCCTAACTTCCCGTTGGCGCTCCTGTGTGGCTCGCGGGATTGGTAGTATTTCTGAGAAAACTACCTTGGAGGTCCTTGCCCTAAGATTCCTACCTAGGTCCCTGAAATCATTTTTAAGGACCCTCCATCTACCACTCACTTTGTCATTGGTGCCGATGTGGACCATGACTGCTGGGTCTTCGCCAGCCCCACCCAGTAACCTGTCAACCCGATCCGCGATGTGCCGGACTCGAGCGCCAGGGAGGCAGCACACCGTTCGGCGATCCCGGTCTTTGTGACAGATTGCCCTGTCTGTCCCCCTAATAATAGAGTCACCCACTACCAGAACCTGTCTTGCCTGCCCTACACTTCCCCCCTCCCCCTCATTACTGGAGCATACACTCCCCCGGCGGTCAGAGGATCTGTCGTGCTCCAATAATGCCGGTTCTGAACCAGCCTTCCTATACTTCTTCCCTCTATCCCTCCTAACTGTTATCCAGCTCCCTGCCTGTTCAGCCTGCACTTCCCCTCTATGCTCCACCCCCAGTATTGACCCATTGAGTGTCTGCTCGGTGAGTAGCAAACTCCGTTCCATGTTGTCGATGCTCCTCAGTATCGCTATCTGAGCACTTAGATCCAGAATTTGGGCTTCCAAGTGCACGATATGCTCACATCTCTCGCAGCAGTATGGATCCTCGAGCGGTTGCTCACGGAATGCATACATTGCGCAAGATGTACACTGCACGGCTCCGGCCAACATGGACGTCATTCTAAATATGGGGATACAGTCAGTATATATATACAAGTACAAAACACAATTATTTATATATAGGTGTATGGACGGGGATCAATTAGGGATGTGCAAGTGTATCAATTAGATATCGGCGGGGGATCAGTTAAGTATCAAGTATGGACGGGGGAATCAGATAAGTAGGTCAGGTGGATTAATTAAGTAAAAAGTAAAGTAAAAAAAGAATGAAATACAGTCAGCAATTCAGTCCTAAGTCCTCCCTTCCAAACTCCCTGAATCCAAAGTCACTGAAAAACAAGTCACACACTTACTTTCGTTCGCACTTACGCTCCGGACACACGCAGCTCGTTCACACTTGCAAACTAAGAGATTTAAAGAGGTTTTTTTTTTTTTTTCTTCCTTTTCCAGCAATGTACCCTTCACCTCAATGCACTTCCAAAGGTAGGGGGGGTAGGGGGGGTGACATCCTGCATGGGGCATTATATGGGGGGGGTGACATCCTGCATGGGGGATTATATGGGGGGGTGACATCCTGCATGGGGCATTATATGGGGGTTTGTGACATCCTGCATGGGGCATTATATGGGGGGTGTGACATCCTACATGGGGCATTATATGGGGGGGTGACATTCTGCATGGGGCATTATAAGGGGGAGAGGTGACATCCTGCATGGGGCATTATATGGGGGGAGAGGTAACATCCTGCATGGGGCATTATATGGAGGGGTGACATACTGCATGGGACATTATAAGAGGGGGAGGGGGAATTGACATCCTGCATGGGGCATTATATGGAGGTGGGGGGGTGTGTGTGACATCCTGCATGGGGGTCAGTATGCTGTATGGTGCGTTATATGGGGATCAGTATTCTGTATGGAGCGTTATATGGGGGTCAGTATTCTGTATGGAGCAATTTATGGGGGCCAGTGTTCTGTATGCTGTGTTATATGGGGACCAGTATCCTGTATGGAGCGTTATATGGGGACCAGTATCCTGTATGGAGCATTATATGGGGACCAGTATCCTGTATGGAGCATTATCAGGGGGTCAGTATCCTGTATGGAGCATTATAGAATTGTAGAATTTACAATAGGTATCGCTCATGTAATGGGGCATTATAAGGGGGGAACAGCCTGCATGGAGCGTTATATGGGGGCCAATATTCCATATGGAGCGTTATATGGGTCAGTATTCTGTATGGAGCGTTACATGGGGGACAGTATTCTGTATGGAGCGTTATATGGGCGCCAGTATTCTGTATGCAGTGTTATTTGTGGACCAGTATCCTGTATGGAGCGTTATATGGGGACCAGTATCCTGTATGGAGCATTATATGGGGACCAGTATCCTGTATGGAGCATTATAAGGGGGTCAGTATCCTGTATGGAGCATATAAGGGGGTCAGTATCCTGTATGGAGCATTATAAGGGGGTCAGTATCCTGTATGGAGCATTATATGGTGCCCATAATACTGTATGGAGGACTATACTGTCCGGTCTGCACTGTGCGCTGTGAGGATTCGCCGGTTTCTGAGCTATTGTAGAATTTACAGTAGATATCGCTCATGTAATGTAGTAAGTGAAATCTTTGGCCTTGTACTATATATATATATTTCTCTGTGGTATCTGTGCATCATGAATCATGGTATGTGTTAAAGGGGCCACTGAAACTCTGTCGCCCAGGGCCCACAAAAACCTGGAGCCGGCCCTGGGAGTAAGTATAACAAGTTTTATTTTTTTTAAATACAATTAATTAACTAGGAGTGGGGGGAATCAGAGATGCACGGGGGGACTTGAGATGCACGGGGGGAGGCCCTTCATGCCCCCTATGAAGGGCAGGGGGGGGCCCCCAAAAAATTCTTGCACAGGGGCCCACTACAGTCTGTGTCCGCCCCTGATGCAAACACAGGTTACACTGAATCTTTTCTCACAAAACTATATATCAATCTACTCATCTCCCTCTGCTCTATAACATGCTGCCTGCAGACTGGACAGCATTCTCATGGTGACAGCTTCCCATTAAAGCATTGTCCATTCCCCCACTGTTTCTTTTAAAACCAGACCCAGCCTATACTCACCTACTGCTCTTATATACTGCTGCTCAGGAGCACTACTTATTTCTTCCTTATCCAGTAGGGGCGGCATTTAACTGCTGCAGGTCTAATTTTAAAAAAATTGCCTGGACAAGCCATTTAACGCTTAAAAAGTATGCAGATATGTGTAGCAATAATCATGTTTTCCATTACTTCATTCACTTGTTATTTTTCTTTCCACCATTTCTGCAATTGTCTTAACTAGAAGACGCCTGTTCACTTCACGTAAAAGGCAATAATCCAGGTCCACCAAGGTTTATCACCGAAAACTGCACTGTGTGAATGTATGGCAGCATGAACATGGGCTTTTGCTGAAAAATTTGTGTGATATAGTGACAAAATCTGCTTGATAAGTACAAGTGACAAATCCACAACTCATACACGTGTGCACTTAACCTTTTAGCGATCAGTTGGCAAATGGATATTTCTACAAAGGTAAGAAAAGCTATGTAACATTTCTCACAAGTTCCTATTAACCCTCAGGCTGGGATCAGATGAGGGCATGAAAAACTATCCGACTTTCATCTAGGAAACTCTGAGGGCTCTCCTCCCTACTTAACTGTAGCAGCCATTTAGAAGCAACAGCGCCCTTCTCCCATCTAGACACAGTAAACTCACTATAAAAAAAGGTGTTTGATTGGGTTTAGGTCAGGGCTCTATTGAGAACCACTAGAGTTTCTCCACACCAAACTTTAAAACTATGGTCCTGATTCATGAAGACTGGAGTATTACACGTCAGTCTTGAAGAACAGTACACAGGCTGAAGTATTGCACGTCAGTCTTGATGAACAGTACACATGCAGTGTGAGACGCGCTAAATGAATTTAAAGGAGTATAAATCTTAATGAGTTTGGCGCATTTTTCAACTGGCTTGCGCCGCTTCAAAATTTGTACTGCAGTACAATATACGCCACTCCACTTCATCCTCCACCTACTTTTCAAGAGGTTGGCAGACCCAGCCAGGCCTGGGGAAAAAAAACTTTTGAGCAGTTTTATGCCAGAATTCTGGCGAAAATGTTTTGACGTGACCCCTTCGTGTTTACGGACCTCATTTTGTGCTCAAAGGTACAGTCATGATGGAATAGAAAAGAGTTTATCAAACTGCTTCATGTGCTGTACCTTGACTTGCTGAACTGCAGCAAATAATAGCCAATTTTGCCAAATGTTTTCTTTGACCACAAGGCACACTACAACCCCCAAACATCACATGAAAACCCAGTCTTATATTTTAAGTGATTGTTAAATTACACATTTTTTCTTTACGGGTATATCATATTGGATGCGCCATTTCTGGGGCGGCTGATGGCTGGTGTTTCTAGCCTGGGAGGGTGCCAATATTCATGGCACCCTTCCTGGGCTCTTAATATCAGCCCCCAGCTGTCTGCCTAGCCTTTGCTAGCCATTAAAAAAGGGGGGACCCCACGTTATTTTTTTTAGGGTCCCCCATTTTAATAGCTAGTAAAGGCTAGATATTCAGCTGGGGGCTGATATTAGTAGCCTGGGAAGCTCCGTGGGTATTACCCCCTTCCCAGGCTTCAAACATATGCCCCAGCCATCTGCTTAACCTCCGCTAGAGACTAAAATTACGGGGAACCCCACACCAATTTTTTTTTTTAATAAATTCTTTATTTTAACACTAAATGACAAGTACAGTAATCAACACTATCACTGTACTTATTATATATATGACTGACATGTTTCTATCTATCTAATCTATGTGTGATGCTCTATTCTTTCTGTTCTAAATTGTCGGGTACCGATGATGAATTGCTGGCCGGCTTTTTTAAAGAGACGGGTGCATGAAAACACTATTATTTTTTTATGATAAATCCTTTATTTTAACACTAAATGACAAGTACAGTAACCAACACTGTCACTATACTTATGTGACTGACATGTTTCTATCTATCTAATCTATGTGTGATGCTCTATTTTTTCTGTTCTAAATTGTTGGGTTCCGGTGTATGCCGCTGCTGAATTGCCGGCTTTTCATGTTTCACTGTGAGCACTGTTCCCATCGATTTGGGCAACCACTGTAATGCCACAACCACCATGGCTGCGTCATTACAATGAGTGGCAGACAATCCCTGCGTGATTGGTGCTCTAAAGAGCGCCAAACATCCAGGACGGGGACCCGAGCATCTCGAAAGTACGCGGCGAGCTCCGAGCATCTCGAGTACTGAGATGCTCGGGCGAGTACCGAGCAGTGGCGAGCATGCTCGCTCATCACTACTAGGCATGTGTAGACTACTATAAGGCTAGCAGCTGTTGAAGATCCCAGTTTTACAACACAAGAAGCACTCGATTTTAATCGCTAGACATGGCAATTTCATTACATGCAGCACTGGACAGAGACAGAAAGCAAGCAGGATTTGTAATACGTTATCCTCCATAAGGTATGTGTTTACCTGATATATGCCTCAGTATATAAAGTATATTGCCCTACACAATGTGAGCTTGTGAATCATAATAACATTTCCAATCTCTGAATCCCAGGTTAAGAAAATGAAGAGGGGAGCATCTAATGAACAGATCAAGATAAATCATGAGGAAAAGAAGGATGTAGAAAAAGAAGTTAACTTTCCTAGATAGAAAAAAGACACAAAACAAAACATAAGAGGGAAAAAATAAGTATCCCCATCTAACAGCCAAATTCCTACATAACTCAATCTGGACATCTCATCTGGTGTGAACTGCACTCATTCCTAGTGTAAACCCCACCGCGCTCCGCAATGATATACTGTAATGTCACATCGCAATCTGGATTTACTATAAAGGGCTGTGACGAGTTTCAGAGCAGTAAACATTGCAGCGAGGTGTATTTCACACTGAGCTGGTTTTTATGAAAAACACTTCACCGCCCGGCTCCGGCGGCCCCAATGATGAATGGAGAAAGATGCGTGACAAGCTTCATCATTGTTTGTAAATCTTAACTGTTCCTGCTCACTAACTCTGCAGGCAATTTTCAAAGACAGCGGCCGACAGAAGGACAGCATAGCTCCCCTGAAGGTTATTCCACTCACGCCTGCCTTATTTCCCTGACGAGAAGACAATTGTGCAATAGCTAATCATGGAGGGGTCCTAAAATTAAAGACTAAATTAATTTATCTTTGCTAAATGGCAAGGTTAGGGTTATCGTCCACCGTGGCAAAGCTGAAGTAAACAATCGATTCACCACAACTTAAGGCCCCGTCACACTAAGCGAGATCGCTAGCGAGATTGCTGCTGAGTCACAAGTTTGGTGGCGCAACAGTGACCTCAGTAGCGATCTCGCTACGTTTGACACTTAGCAGCGACCAGGCCCCTGCTGTGAGATCGCTGGTCGTGTCGGTATGGTCTGGACATTTCTTTGATCGTTGAGGCCCCGCTGGGTAGCATGCATCGGTGTGTTTGACACCTTACCAACGACCTTGTTGACTACTCAGACACAGAAACACATAGGCGTGCATCGTTATACAGATCGTTATGGGTCGCCGCATCGTTGCTGCGTCGTTGGGAAGATCTGACTGTTTGACATCTCACCAGCGACCACAAAGCGACGCAGCAACGATCCCTGACAAGTCGTATCGTTGTCGGGATCGCTGTAGCTTCGCTTAGTGTGACGGGGCCTTTAAACTGGACAAGGAAGGGTATGCTTTCTTTTACCAGTAAAATTGGTTAAAGGAATTTTTCTTGGAAGAAAAAAAATTAATAAAGGGTCTAGCAAATAAACAGACTAAATATGAAGGAAAATTCACCCTACAGAAAGATGCCTCAACTCTGACCTACAAAATTATCCCAATTCATCCATTTATCTCTGCTCATTGTGTCCTGTAGTGGAGCCTCTTATTCCAATGTACGGGCAGAAAACAAAACTCCAGAATTAATGGATGCAGATGTCTTGTACACTATGCTTATCATCAATAATGGTATATGTTACAATCTGTATTTATCGTCTTGCTTGTTCTTTGCGCTCTCTGACCAATTTTTTAACATTCAACCTATGAATCTTTCAAGAAATTCTGCATGTAACAGTGTGCTCCCATCTTCTGTCAGATACAGATCCACTCCATGGCCCGGGTAAGATGCACCAAATTCATCATGAATTTGCTGAATCTTTCAGCTGCTGTATGCCAGTATAAGAAATCAGAGACTGGAGTGCATTTCTACTGTAAATTACACAGATTTTGTGCCATAAATTATGATGAAATTGTCAGGCACACTCTGCCACACCTTCTTCTGCTAAAATTCACACACTTTTCAAAAATTTGTCTGCACTAGTGGAAAAAGGCAGAAAGTCACAAGACTGTTCAGCAACTCCAGATTTCTGGAAAAAAACAGTTTGATGAACTGGGGCTTATCACTTTAGAAAGCCTTCTGTGGTGTATGTAATGAGTGAGAATTATTGCTGCTGGTCACAAAAAAGCACCTCATTCTGTTCCTTGTCCCATGCAGCGAGCTTGTAGTGCTTTCTATGCAGCAGTGATGCTCTGCACATTCGTAGCATGGGAAGTAGATTTATTTACTACAGCTCTTATCCCCTGCATGGATAGGTAGGAAATTAACTTTGGGTTAATCAGTTTCTATTGCTTTTCAAGATCTCTGCTTGTTTTCATTGAATGGCATTTACATTCAGAGGCTAAACATTTGCCCCGCTCATGTGATGATAGCTAGAGTTTTTCATTGTAGCAAACCATGCGCCTGTGTGATCATCCACCAATGTTGTCTTCCATTTAGGTCCTGGCCTTTTCAAGTTCCCAAGCTCACCAGTGTGCTGCTTTTTTTTGAAGAATGTACCAAACTATTGATCTGGCCACTGATGACATTTCTGCTACCTCTCTGATGCATTTCTTCTTTTTTTCAGCCTAATGATGGTCTGTTTCTCTTCCATTGAGAGTAAATTTGTCCACATGTTGTGGGTTCAAAGCAAGAGCTTCCAAATGTAAATACCATACCTGGAATCAGCTCCATACCTTTTACCTACTTAATTAATGATGGGTTAACGAGGGAATAGCCCATTAAGAGCTTTTGAGATAATTGTCCAATTACTTTTGGTCCCTTAAAAAGAGACAGCTGTAATTCCTAAACCCTTACCCCAATTAGGATGTGAATATCCTCAAATTAAGCTAAGAGTCTGCATTTTAAGCCCATATTGATTATACAACTGTATCTTGAATATGCTTTGGTAAAAATGTTTATTAGCTAATGTAAAATAGTAAGAATTACCATATAAGTTAACTGTGCAAAGGATCTGGAAATCATTACAGTGGCACTAGGAAAAATACAAACACTGCACATGGTCAGTAAAATTTCATGCAACACAACGAGACTTACCACTTCCTTTCACCTCAGGGTAGGATAGGTTTTCCTCAAAACTAAAGATGGGTGGGACACAAGCAGTTGTGGCCATAGTCTGCCCAATGTATGGTGGGTAGTAAGAGTGCATCCTGTATTGGGAGCCTGTGTTGTGTCCTGGAAGACGGTTATCATTTCTTTTCATCTACAAAAAGAGAAAACACTAAGTTGATAGTTGGTAAGTAAAAAACTGATAATGCACAAAATAGCAAAGATGAAGCCTTAGGCCACGTTCACATGTTCAGTATTTGGTCAGTATTTTACATCAGTATTTGTAAGCCAAAACCAGGAGTGGGTGGAAAATGCAGACGTGATGCACATGTTTCTGTTATACTTTTCATCTGATTGTTCCATTTCTGGTATTGGCTTACAAATACTGATGTAAAATACTGATCAAATACTGAATATGCGACCTTAAGATGCCAACACTGCAAATAAGAGTCAGTTAAATGCTCGTACTGCTGACAGCTATCTCTCATCAAGCATGCATCAGATGGTCGACAGGTCCCACTACATTCAGCAGTTTAGCTGACTTTAGTGTGTGGGCAATGGAATTGGTGATCATTTGACTTTTTAATTTAATAATATAGTAGTGCATGGACTACACTTCAGGTCAGAATCCAAATATGCAAACAAAAAACCTTGCCAAACATCAAAAGTACTAAATGTAGAAAAAAAAAAGTTTCTCGAAAAAGTGCAATTAGAATCCATACAAACTGGGTCAGAAGATTCTCACAGGCTGACACATTTTACGTACACTCAATGATTTTGATGTTCAACAAGTTTTATTTTTCTGCTTGCATAATGTACAGGCATCACCTGCTATAGACATGAAAGCTACTAGCAGCCACATTTCTCCTGCAGAAGCTGCTGCAGGATCAACCTTACTATTAGGCTATATTCACATAGGAGGCAAATCTGCTGCAAACTATGAATGCAAATCCTTAACTGAATCTTACAAGTCCGCTACAAGCCTGCACGTGGTTTAGATCCATTGAAATTTAATATAAGTATTCCAATGGTTTTCAGCACAGAACCTGCACTAAAGAATAAACTGTGTAGACTGTCCTCACTCTCTCACTGGCAGGGTCCTCTCTCCTCCTGTACCAGTTGGCGACTCGTTTTTGTACAAGATTATTGTAATTGTTTTTGCTATGTATACCTCCTTTTTCACATGTAAAGCGCCATGGAATAAATCTCACTATAATAATTAATAATAATAATCTTATTTTTTTTCTGCAGCATGTCAATGGAATATAAAATATCCATTTATATGTATTGTTTGGGAATGTTTGGATTCTGTCAAGATATAGAAACAGAATCCACAACTTACTGTATAAAAATGACCAAACATGGCACAAGTGAATTTGCTATCATGTCCTCCATTATTGGTTTTGTCCACCAGCAACATAGACCAAAAGAGGTATAACCAATGGTCTTGTTGCTGGCATCTAACTCTAAATCAATAACAAAATGAATACAGATCCTCCAGTTTAAAACCCTGTTGAATCATTTTGGAGAAAACATTTTTCATATTCAAATCCAAATGAGGTGCTTGGTGGCTGTGCTCCAAAACACTCTTCCTCCAACAGGTTCCATAGCTACCTCATGTCAATCAATGCAGCCAGGGGAACAGAAAGGAGAAACTGTGGGAGGAAGGGTGCTTTGGACCGTACAGCCCCACCCTCAGTACTCTTATTTGCATATGAACATAAGTATGTTTTCCCCGAGTTTTTAAAATTTAAGGTATGTCTAATCGTTCTTCAAGGTCCCCGTGACGAACTTGGATATTGATTTGATACCGAGTTTCTTCCTGATATTCTACCTGTAAAAAGGACCTATCAATTTTTTTAAATTAATGATTACAAATTATGATTATTTGTAAGAGTAAATTTACAGGTATAATAGGTTATTTTTTTATTTTTTTTCTTCAGCCATTGAGAGCTGCCATTTGTATTTGCTTGTGTGCAATGTGTCACAGCACAAAACTTAAAGGGAATCTGTCAGCAGGTTTTTGCTATATAATCTGAAGACAGCATGAGGTAGGGGTTAAACACAGATTTCAGTGATGCCTCTCTTATCAAGCTCTGAGGTTTTGTTTGCTTGCAATGATTGTTTTAGCACAAGGAGCTTATCATTGCTGTGACTTAGCGCTGGTCTGACACGCCTCTTCCTGTGATAGGCAGCTCACTGTCTATGGACATTGTATATACAGAGCTTGGGGTGGGCGGGGTTAGCTTTCTCAGCTCAGCTTCATTGCTAAATCTAAAAACTCTGATTGTATGAGAACGGCTGCAACCAGTAGTCTAAGTGATGCCTCATTGGATTCAGGGTCTCTTTGTCTACATCAGGCTGCTCTCAGATGAGATAGCAAAAAACTGCTGACAGATTCCCTTTAAACACAGCAAATGCAAGAGTATTTGACCCAGCCCTATCTCATATTCCGTGGCTGCAACAGCTGTGTACACTCCCTGCCATGTGTACATCTGTAAGTGGAGCCTGGAGCCATTTTTTTGTAGATTGAACTGTAATTTACCTCTGCCATCAGTATCTAATGGTGTTTGGCATTACAGGCATTGTCAGCCGCAAACGCACAGAGGAACAAACAGGGTAAGCACCAGCGATTTCATTGATTCTCAACAACTATTTGGGCAGACAAGGGTTGCGACAGTAAGAACAGGTGGGGCACTAGGGTCACTGGTCTTCAGTGACCCTGTCCACACATCAATATCACAGTGTAGTCACCAACAAAATGGCTCTGCATTGTGATCCTAAACTTCTTCCTCCTCCCCTCCTTCAGCAAATACCCAGAAGGGGAGGAGTGACATCAGACTCATGCGATCAGCTTCTGTGCACAATTTCAGCAGTCATAATGCTAGCTAGCATTATAATCAGTTTTGATGACAAATGTTTGCAGCCGTTTCACCTAGTGATTAAAAGTAGAAAATACCATTTTTTGTATTTTCTGGAATGAAAAAAATATCTAAAAATAAAAGTTTTGAAGCGAATCTGTCTCCAGGACAGAGACCTTAAATTCCCGCGATGTCTCACTTGCATGTCAGCATGGTGTATTTTTCATAAAATTGCCATTTTCTCTGCTGCAGATAACCCCGCGCAACCCACTGATTGACACCTAGTCAGTAGTGATAATCTGTTAATAAAACACTGATTTTATGGAACTATATAAGCAGCCTATTAAGTAACACATAACTGGAATCAGGGTCTCTGCACTTACATCTGTTGAGCTCAGGTGATGGGGAGGACTCGGCGCCCGGGCCTTGTTGGTAGTTTCAGGAGATGTCGCGGCTGTCGGCTCCCGGGCCCGTACTCTGGGCCTCTCTTTTAAAAGGGAGGATAATTAGATAAAAGTTCTTGATGCCACCTGTGGTGTCTGGTGAGGATCACCAGTGCTGTGGCAGCCCACTGAGGCCCGTGTTAAGGTAGCTTGGGTGGTATAGCTCCCCACAGGTGGAGCTAGGCCTCAGGGCAACGTAGGAGAAGGGATGCAGGACAGGTGGGACCCAGATGGGTCAGAGCAAGAATGGGGACAGACACGATAGTCACTTCAGTACCTTTTACTGATGGAAGTTCAGGCACATTCCGGAGCACTGTAGGGTGAAGGGTGCCTATCAGGATCCTCCCCAGTGAGCGGGTATAGGTCCTCCTGTTTCTTGCCTCTGTGTAGTAAGTTTCTGACCTGCCTGAAGCTAGGCTTAACTTTATCTCTGTCCTGCACTGGGCGACTTTGTGGTAGGGCCTTCTCTTGGAGTACGCGCTCCCAGCTTGCGGGGCCTCCGTGACTCCTGGCTCTGGTATGTATCAGTTCTTGGGTGATCCTGGGACCTGAAGTCTTCCAGGGGTCTCCGGTTGTCTCTACAGGGGGATATACCGGTGTCCGGTATATGTTTTCTGGGGTGAGCTTGAACAGCTCCTCTGCCCCCAATGCTACTCACTCCTCTAGCCTTCAGCCTCGCTCGAGGCCCTCACTAGGCTACACACACTAGCGGCAGCTTGCCTCCTTCACCGCTCTTATGGCATCGGCACACCTTAAGCTCAGTAACCTGAGCTACTTAGGTCTGACTAGAAAACTGACTGAGCTCGACTCTGCATTCAGACCTGCATTTGCTGAACTCTCCAGAGGAACTAACTGCCTAGCTCCACCTTCCCTATTTATATCCCTAACGGGCTCCCTCTGGTGGTCTGAGGTGGAAGGTGGAGGTGTGTGTATGCTATGAGGGCCTCTTGTGGAGGAATCCGTTCATGCACCCCTCTAGGATCTGTGGCACTCAAGCGCAGCAGGGGCGCCACATTCCCCCCTAGCAAAGCTCAGCACTCCCGGGCTGAATTACATTTTATAACAACAATAATAACAATCTTCCCTTTATGGGAGGCACTTGCTTAAATGTTACATAATAAACATTATAAATAACAAATATATACATTCCAATAAGCAACCCCAGAATTTAAGTCTCTTTTGGTGAGGTTCCCTGGTAGGATGTCCATCTCACGGGGAATAGTACTTAGTAGCTTGAGTGACCTGTCCCAAACCCTCAACGTAGGCCCTGAGGTGGCTGCAGGGCATGGAGATCCTGAGTTGGACCTCCAATAGGGCCACTCCAGACAGGTTTTTCCTCTGAGGTCACCTAAGGGGGGGGCACTCCAGGAAGTGCAATTATTTACAAAGAAAAGTCTTTGGGCTGCACATAGTCCTCAGCCACAGAGCTCTTAGGTGCCCATACGGGCAATGGGAAGTAATTAGGTAAAGTGTCCATATCACTTGAATTGTCCATTATAAGCAGAACACAAGTTAATACATAAATATATGAAAATACACAATACTATGCAATATTATACAATACAATTCTATATACTACCCCAGGGGTAACTATCTACACTTGTCAGAAGTTTAACTATTTTACTCAGTGTATCTGACAGGGATCTGACCTTTGGTACTACGTATGGACCTGCGTGGTACTGGAATGCGTGAGGCACTAGTACTTGCACTACCTTCCATTCTATCAGTACTAGGTGTAGAGGGGCTGCTAGACTGCCTTGGCCTCTCTACGGGACTGGCAAGTTTACCATTAGCTGGGCCTTCTTGCTCTGCTCCAGTCGGAGATCCTTCTTCCCGGGACTCTTCTTGAGCAGGCTCTTCTGGGGTACCTACAGGTTCTTCTTGCTGTGGGTAGAAGGTGATTACAGGTATGATTACTGCTCCTCCTAGTTGAGGTCAATCTGCCGGGAAATCTCCTAAGTCAGTGTGTATTACTGCTTCTTTAGGCTCCTCCGGTTTGGTGAGAGGCACTTCTTCTTGGGACTTTAGCAGATCTGGACACAACTTCAGATGGTCCCTGGATACTGTTGCAGTCGTTCTTCCTCTGTCTCTACTAATTAGCCAGGTTTTCCTATTATCAAATCTTGAATTCCACACAGTGTAGGGTTCTCTCTCCCACTGGTCATCAAGTTTGTGGTTTCTCCATTTCCTTTTTAGCACTACTTCTCCTGGTGTGAAGGGTTCTGCGGGCGCACTTTTGTTGTAGTGGGCCTCCTGCTTGTCCCTCACCCGAGTGAGACTGTCTTCGACACAGGCCTGTACTCTTCTGTACTGCTCCTGTCTGGTCGTGTCCCAGTCCTCAGTGGTCACATCCGCTTCAGGTTCTACAACACCAAGCTCCAGGTCCATGGGAAGCTTTCCTGGTCTTGCCCGCATGAGATATGCCAGAGTGCAATTGTTGGAACTTACTGGTATGTGATTGTACAGATCTACTAGGTCAGGTAGTAGGTCTGGCCACTGATTTCTCTCCTCAAGTGGTATGGTCTTTAGCAGGTCGATGATGATGTTATTCATCTTTTCACAGAAGCCCTTGGTTTGTGAGTGGTACGGTGTAGTTCTTATCTTCTTACACCTGTAGAGATGGCAGAACTCCTTGAAAAATCAGCCTCAAAGGCCGGGCCTTGGTCCGTCAGCACCTGCTCAGGGTATCCGTGGGGTCTGCATAAACACGCCTGGAACGTTTTTGCTGCCATCTCTGCCATCAGGTCTTTGACGGGGGCGACCGCCAGGAACCTGGAGTAGTGATCCACCATGGTCAGGGCATAGGAGTACCCTGATCTGCTGGGTGACACCTTGACATGGTCCAGGGCCACGATCTCCAGGGGTCGAGTCATCTTGATGGGTTGCAGGGTGCCTTCTGGCTGCTGTAGTCTTTTCTTCTGAGGCTACAGGGTCCACAGTTTCGGCACCACCGCTCAATGGAGCTGCGCATTCCTACCCAGTAGAATCGACACTTCAGCAGGGTCTCTAGCTTCTTCCAGCCAAAGTGCCCTGCCTGATCGTGGTAGGCCTCCAACACCATTTGGATGTCTGTCTTGGGGACCACTATCTGCCATATCATCTCATTCCACAGCTGCTTGGCTTGGAGAGACGCTTCCTTCTCCAGGGAGGAACCTTCTTGGGTTATCAGCTCTTTAATACGGCTGACAACCGGGTCACTGTCCTGGGTCTCCTTCCAGCTGTGGTGAGGCAGGGGGTTTAACGTCTTCCCACGCTGCCTCCTGGAGGCTCGTTGCTCGTGTATCATCCCATTTCAGTGAAAGGCAGGTAGCTCAATCTCCTCCAGGTCATCCACTTTTCTTCTGTGTCTGACTGGTGAGGCATCCTGGACAGGGCATCGGCGTTGGTGTTCTTGTGGCCCGCCCGGTATTTAATTGTGAATTGATAGTTTGACTGCCGAGCCATTCATCGTTGCTCCAGGGCTCCTAGCTTGGCTGTTTTAAGATGAGTCAAGGGGTTGTTATCAGTGAAGGGAGTGAACTTACCGGAGGCTAGATAGTGCTTGAACCTTTCAGTGATGGCCCAGACCAAGGCCAGTAACTCCAACTTGAAGCTGCTGTAGTTCTCTGGATTCCTCTCAGCCGGGCGGAGCTTCCTACTTGCGTATGCAATCACTTTCTCTTGGCCATTCTGCTTCTGACTTAGGACAGCTCCCAGCCCATCGCTGCTGGCATCAGTATACAACAGGAACGGTTGGCTGTAGTCAGGGTAGGCTAGGATCTCGTCACCTGTCAGGATCTCCATCATCTCCTGAAATGACTCGGCTTGCTCCTTACCCCAGTGGAACGGGGGATTTCTGCCTTTGGGGGACTGTCCTATCAGGAGGTGTTGCAGAGGGGCTTCTTTCTTAGTGTAGTCTTTTACAAACCTCCGGTAGTATCCTACTAGTCCCAGGAACTGACGCACCTCCTTTAGGTTTTTCGGCTCCGGCCACTTCTGGATGGCAGTGACCTTCTCCGGGGCTGGTGCTACCCCTTCTGGGCTGACAATGTGCCCCAGGTACTGTACCTTTCTCTTGAGCAGGTGGCACTTTGAGGGCTTCAGCTTCATCCCATACCGGGACAGTGACTCAAATACCTCTGCCAGGTGCTTCAAGTGGTCCTCATACGTTTTGGAGTACACTATCACGTCATCCAGGTATAGTAACACAGTCTCGAAGTTGCGGTGTCCCAGGCAGCACTCCATCAATCTCTGGAACGTCCCGGTGGCATTGCAGAGTCCAAACGGCATACTGTTGAACTTGCAGAGTCCCATCGGAGTGGTAAAGGCCGTCAGGCCGTCTTCTCCCGATCCTCCTCAGCCACAGCTACTTGCCAGTACCCACTAGTGAGGTCAAGGGAGGAAAAGTAATTTGCAGACTTTAAGGCAGCCAGGGATTCCTCAATACATGGTAAAGGGTATGCATCTTTATGAGTAATGCGATTTACTTGTCAGTAATCTACACACATTCTCATGCTTCCATCCTTTTTCCTGACTACAACTAGGCGAGCTACCCAGGGACTACAACTATCCCTTACTACCCCTGCCTTCTTCATGTCGTGTAACATCTCCTTGGCCTTCTGGTAGTGTGCTGGTGGTATAGGCCTGTAACGTTCTTTGATGGGTGGATGGTCACCTGTGAGCATATGGTGTTGAACCCCCTTAATCCTCCCAAAGTCAAGTGAGTGCATACTGAACACCTGCGCGTATTCCTGAACCACCCAGTTTACACCCTGCTTCTGATGGGCTGGAGTGGTGTCTGTCCCAACATGGAGCTGTTGACACCAATCCTCCACCCGGGTTGCAGGGTAATTATCCTCCACTTAATCTGGTGAGGTTAAGGACTTCACCGTGTGAATGGAGTTGTTATTTACAGCATGTAACTTGGCAACAGTGGCATAGCGTGGTAGTCTGACCTCATATTCCCCATAGTTGAGAAGACGGACGGGCACCCTCCTATTGCGTACATCCACTACCCCTCTGGCAGTTAAGAGTGTAGGTCTGTGCTCGGAGCTAATGGGGTCTGTGTCACCCTGGCCTGGATACCACAAGTATAATAAAGCTGTGTCTGAGAGCAAGGGGGAGGTTCTCTGGTCAGGGAAACATTAGCATGCAATACCTCCTGTCTTAGGCCAGTAGGGGGAGCAGGCTGCCCCTATAAAAGCTGGAACTGGGGGCAGGGTTAGAGAGAACTGGACGACCTGTCTCAGCACTGAGAAGTGTCCAGAGCAGAGAGGGACAGCTGTATTGCATCCTAAGAGGAAGTGTGGCAGAAGGAGAGCCACAAGCCAGAGACAAGAGGCAAAGTGAGCCTGTCTTGGCAGACAAAGAACACAATTTACCAGACTTTGGTGTCTGAGGCTGGGAGGATTCCACATCCCACAGCAGATAACCAGTCCGCAGGGGACTGTATGTTCCTTGGCCTAAGAAACCTGGAGGCTCTGCCACAACAGAAGGGACCAGTAAAGCCGTACCAGGCCGGGAGCAGAAAGGAATCCACGTCGCAGGCCATACAGGCAAGAATACACGGAGAGCTCGGAAACATGGGCTGTTACCCTATAAGGAGGAGATAGGCAGAAGGAGGGCAGAAAAGCACGGTAGACCTACACCCTCACCCTGACCAGGGCCAATTTCCCAATTGCTCTTAGACATCCAGGTCCCCTACTAGCCGGGACTGTTTGTGGGTCAGTTTACCTGCTCTAGTAAAGACCCTGGACTGCAACCTGTTGTCTGTGTGCTCCTTGCTCCTCCAGCACTATCAGCACTGGGACTCTCACCACCATCACTCCCACAATCCACTACACTGCCCTGGGGCTGCACTCTTCCCGTGGGGAGTCACACCACCTCAGCTGCATACACCATCAACCCCAGCGGTCTGCCCTGCAGCGGCGGTTCCTAATGACCGCAAATCCACGGATGGCGTAGTCGGACGTTATCAACGGCACTTAGCAGACTACCACTGGCCTGACCACCCTGAGCCACGGAACCGGGTTGCCACTACTACCCCCATCGTTCCCCTATTGCCCGGATCCTAGTGCCCCACGGCCCAGGGGGCGAGTCAGCTTTGGCGTAGTCGGCAGGATAGTAACCAACCCGCCACAAACGGGTATTGCGTGCGTGAAAAAGACTGTACACGTACCTGAAGAAGAGATTTCCCGCCATCCGGAGCCGTTTCCCGCCATTTTCAGCCGTCTCCCGCCATCTTCTGTCGGTTCCCGCCATCTTCAGCCTTTTCCCCGCCATCGGACGCCACATGGGAAGAAGAGGGGCGTGGACATCCAAACCGCGTGAGACCCGAAGCTCCGCCCCATGCACCGACGCTGCGCAAGGTCCTGGATGGGAGAGAGAGCGACGCTGACGTCACCAGGATGCGACGCAAGGTTCTCGTCCGGAGCAGCATCAGCGGAGCCACGGCCTACAGAAGAGGATCGTCGGAAGGTAGGCCGCGCTTAACTAGGGGGGAGGAAGATGTCGGACACAGAGGCGCCCACTACCACCAGCGCAGCCGCAGCAGCGGTGATGCCCTTTTCCCTGCCCTACATCCCTGGAGCAGCCTGGCTGCCTAAGTACTCAGGGGAGCCTCATGCCCTGACTGATTTTAAGGAAAGGCTGTACAGTTTGTTCCAAGTCTACCCCCTGACAGAGGAACAGAAGGTTAGCATACTAACAGGGCAGTTAACTGGCGCAGCCCAAAGGGAGGTAAAGTCATGGCCCACTGAGGAGAAAAGAACTGTGAAGGGTATTCTGGCCCGGCTGCGGGGTACCTTTGACACACGTACCTCCGCTGAAATGAAAATGAGGTTCTATGGATGTAAGCAGCGGGCACAGGACAGCATCAGAGACTATGCCCTAAATTTGCAGGAAGCCTTGAGGGCCATCCAACAAGCTGACCCTGGCAGCGTGCAGGATATGGATAAGCTACTAACAGAACAGTTTATAGAAGGTCTGCTGTCTAGCGCCCACAGGACCCAGCTGCGCCTCATGTTCTTTCAGAACCCTGATCTGACCTTTGCCCAATTTAAGGACAGGGCCATAAGGGTGCTCCGTGAACCTGCAACAAGTGGCGCTATAAACCCCCGGCATCCTGCTCTCACCTACAACCAGGAGGCGGCGCCCTCCCCTATGTACTCTGTGGGGGCTGATGCACAGGCCCTGAACCAAGCCCCATCGAAAGATCTGCACCACCAAGTCCAGGAGCTGACCAGGAGCGTTGCGGCATTGACCAGGACCGTCCAGGCATTACAAGTGGACCTGTCAAGACCCATCGAGCTGGCTTCAAGTTCGGAGGATGTCCCGTGGCGTCGACAGAGGAGGATCCCGTCATTCCGAGGGAGGCCCACAGACCACTACGCAGAGAATGGACAGCCCATTTGCCGTCGATGCAACCACCCCGGACACATTTCCAGGTACTGTAATTTAAACGGGTCCAACCTGGGGCAGAGGGCCAACCCCCAGGCATAAGATCACCAGGCCCTTACAATTGGCGTAATAAGTACGTTGGGGGGCGCCTGGTTTTACCCGTGGTGCTGGACGGTATCCCCATGAGTGCCTTGCTGGATACTGGGTCGCAAGTAACCACTAACCCTTATGTACTTTTTAAGCAGTATTGGACTGATGCTGATATCACACGGTATCCAGACAGTAACTTGAGCCTCATCGTCAGTAATGGCTTACCCGTGCCACAGATGGGGTTCAAGGAGATGACCATTAAGATTGGTAAAGTTGAACTGCCAGCACAGGGAGTAATTATTGTGGACATTGACCGTCGTGAAAGTCACCCTAAAATAACTGTGGGTACTAACGTGATTGAAAATTGTCTTTCAGAGGTAATTGTAATTCTACAACAGGTGGCGATGAATGCTATTTCCAGCCAACAGAGAGTCCTCAACAAGGAGATAAAAGCCCTGATGAGATGGCAGCAGGTAGAACTGTCTGGTGGTGAGATCGGTAGCGTAAGACTGAGTGACCCATTCCCCATTTCCATGCCTCCCAAAAGTGAAATGATGATCTGTTGTCGGACTGCAATCGGGCTGAGAGGTAGAGACTACCAAGCCATGGTAGAACCCGTGTACTCAGACAGCAGGCCCACCATTTTGACAGCTCGGGGGGTGGTTGATGTCCGCCATGGGAGGGTGCCCGTTCGGATTCTCAACATTGGGGAGAGGGAGGTACACTTACCCAGGTACGCTACACTCGCCAAACTGTTGTCGAACACAAAGCTATCAGGGCCGTGGAACTCTTGCCTCCATCTCCACAGGCGGAGGGTAATGGCTCCCAGAAACAAAAGGAGGACTGGTGCCAGAAACTCCATGTGGGTGCTGACTCCACTCCCCTGCACCAAAAACAAGGAGTCTACCGGGTGGTACAGGAGTACGAGAGAGTATTTAGTAAGCACCCGCTAGACTTCGGCAGAGTAAAAGGGATAGAACACCATATCCCCACAGGGAGCCACCCACCAATAAAAGAGAGACACAGGCCTGTACCCCCTGCACATTATCAGAACGCCAAGGGTATGCTGCGGGAAATGAAAGAAGCTGGGGTCATTAGAGATAGCTGTAGCCCCTGGGCAGCCCCCCCGGTTCTGGTAAATAAGAAAGACGGCACCATGAGAATGTGCGTGGACTATAGACAAATCAACCATATCACCCACAAAGACGCATATCCGCTGCCTAGAATAGAGGATTCTTTAGCCGCACGAAAATCAGCTAACTTCTTTTCTACTTTGGACCTTACTAGCGGGTACTGGCAGGTTCCTGTGGCAGAGGCTGACAAGGAGAAGACCGCCTTCACCACCCGATGGGACTGAATGAGATCAACTGTATGCCCTTCGGGCTCTGCAACGCACTGGGGACCTTCCAGAGGCTGATGGAATGCTGTCTAGGGCACCGAAACTTCGAGACGGTCCTCCTTTACCTGGACGACGTGATCGTCTATTCGAAGACCTACGAGGACCATCTAAAGCACCTGGCCAAGGTGTTCGAAGCCCTGGCAGGCTATGGCCTGAAGGTGAAACCATCGAAGTGTCACCTGTTGAAACCAAAAGTCCAGTACCTAGGGCATGTGGTAAGTGCGGAAGGAGTAGCCCCCGACCCTGACAAGGTCACGGCAATCAAGAGCTGGCCAAGCTCCTCGAACATCAAAGAGGTGAGACAGTTCCTCGGGTTGGTAGGCTACTACCGAAGGTTCATCCCCGGGTTTACTAAGATGGCTGCTCCTATGCAGGACCTCCTGATAGGACAGTCTAAGCCCAGAAGTCAAAAGCCACCCTTCAAGTGGGATCAACCGGAAGAGGAGTCCTTCCACCAGTTGAAGATGGCCCTCATAGGGGATGAGATCCTGGCCTACCCTGACTATGACCAGCCTTTTATTCTCCACACAGACGCCAGTAATGTGGGACTGGGAGCTGTACTGTCCCAAAACCAACAGGGCAGAGAAAGGGTGATCGCGTACGCCAGCCGGAAGCTGAGACCCACCGAGAGGAACCCGGAGAATTACAGCTCTTTCAAGCTAGAATTCTTGGCGGTGGTGTGGGCCGTGACGGAACGCTTCAAGCATTACCTGGCCTCCGCAAAGTTCACTGTGTACACGGACAACAACCCGTTAACACACCTAGACAATGCAAGACTTGGTGCCCTGGAAGAGCGGTGGATGGCCCGTCTCTACAATTATGACTTCGTGATCAAGTACCGGGCAGGCAAAACCAATGCCAACGCTGACACCCTATCGAGAATGCCTCACTTACCTGAAGGTGACGAAGACCCAGAAGAGCTGGAGGAGGTAGAACTCCCCGCGTTTCACCGGTATGGAGCCGCTCAATACTCCCACCGCGTGATTGAGGAGGATCTAACAACCGTGATGATCAATCCCCTACCTCACCACAGCTGGGCCGAGACCCAAGATAGTGACCCTGCCATCCGCCTGGTGAAAGATCTGCTGACCCAGGAAGATGCCCGCATAGATCCGGATGCTCCAGAGGAAGCCAAGCAGCTATGGAAAGAGAAGAGCAAGCTGTTCCTCTACGAAGGCAAGCTGTGCAGAAGGATTGTCAACCACCGGACGCACGAGCTGACCTGGCAAGTCGTGGTCCCAAGGCGGGATGCAGCTATGGTCCTGGGGGCTTACCATGACAGAGCGGGCACTTCGGTTGGAAGAAACTGGAGTTCCTGCTAAGAGGAAGGTTCTTTTGGGTCGGCATGAGAGGGGCTGTAGAGAAGTGGTGCAGAGACTGTGGCCCTTGTCACCTAAGGAGGAAGGACCGTACCAGCCAGAAGACACCTTTGAGGCCCATCGTCACCACGCAGCCTCTTGAGCTGGTAGCTCTGGACCACGTCAAATTGGCTCCAAGCCGGTCAGGATACATCTATGCCCTGACAATCGTGGACCACTATTACCGTTTTCTAGTGGTGGTCCCAGTAAAAGACTTGACTGCCCAAATGGCGGCCAGAGCCTTCCAGCAATACTTCTGCCGTCCACACGGGTATCCAGAACAAGTTCTGACGGACCAGGGTCCAGCGTTCGAAGCTGAAATTTTCCAAGAATTCTGCAACCTCTATGGCTGTAAGAAGATTCGGACAACGCCTTACCACCCACAAACCAACGGGATGTGTGAGAAAATGAACAATATAGTCATTGATCTCCTGAAGACGTTGCCCCTGGAGGAACGCAGCCTGTGGCCAGAAAAACTGCCGGATCTAATAGACTTATACAACCATATCCCGGTGAATGCTACAAACTGCACCCCGGCTTACCTGATGCGAGCTAGACCAGGTAAGCTGCCCGTAGACCTGGAAATGGGAGTCCTAACACCTGAGGACACCTCCTCGGATGCGGACTGGGATACGGAAAGGCAACTGCAGTACAAGAAGGTATGGCAGAGTGTGGAGAAGAGCCTGGCCCAGGTGAGAGAGAGGCAAGAAAAACTCTTCAACCAACACACCCCTGCTGGTCCCCTAGAACCTGGTGAACAGGTCCTGAAGCGAAAGAGAAGGCTTCACAAGTTGGACGACCAGTGGGAAAGGGAACCCTACACCGTACTGCAGTATGATCACGACAACTCGAAGGTGTGCGTGATCACCAAGGACGGAGCAGAAACCACTTGTACTGTCTCCAGAGACCACCTAAAATGGTGCCCCAAGCAACTCCGTAATGCAGAAGAGGATCAAAGTGACCTTGAACCCACAGAGGACAAGGAAGAAATGATCAGCACCATTCTCGGAGAGTTCCCTCAGTCCTGGACTCGAATAAACGTTGCCATAGTGGTACCCGTCCTGCATTTTCTGCAACCGGTTCAGCAACAACCTACACCGGAGCTGGAAGGTGAAGAGGAGCAAGCAGTTCCAGAGGCAGAAGAGCCTGTACCAGTAGCCCAGGAGAGTCAACCCTCTGCTGACAGTGAGCCTGCCATGCCTGCGGTAAGCCAAAGGACCCGCAGACAGCTGCCTGCCCTACCTGTACACCCAGCTGGTAGCTGTACCCCTAACGCTAGTGGGGAAAGCCAGGTCGGTCCACCACCAGACAGTGGGTTAAGGAGGTCAACCAGGAACACAAAGGGGCAGATACCTGCTCGCTGGAGAATATAGGGTGCACTAAATTTGTAAATAACCCTGTTGCCAAATGTTAAAATGTTTGCCAAGTTACCTGCGTGATTATTAATAGTGTATTTCAGTTTCTTGCAGTTACCGTGCGGACTCAAAGGTTATGGACTTTTAATAACCGGGACTTTGTATGGACTGTGTTCGGAGCCTAACCAAGGAATGAACTAAGACTGTGAAGGACTTGGGGTAGGACAGACCCCCACCTGGTTAAGGCTCCCCGTTGTGTTGGTGATATGGACACCCAGTCACAGACCACACTGTGACCTTAAGAACTCAATCTGTGCGTCACTTTCCTGATAATGTTTTATGGTCATGCATATTGTCTTTGTTTATTGTTTAGTTCCAGAGTATTAAATTTTACTAGGGGGGAATGTGTCACCCTGGCCTGGATGCCACAAATATAATAAAGCTGTGTCTGAAAGCAAGGGGGAGGTTCTCTGGTCAGGGGAACATTAGCATACAATACCTCCTGTCTCAGGCAAGTAGGGGGAGCAGGCTGCCCCTATAAAAGCTGGAACTGGGGACAGGGTTAGAGAGAACTGGACGACCTGTCTCAGCACTGAGAAGTGTCCAGAGCAGAGAGGGACAGCTGTATTGCATCCTAAGAGGAAGTGTGGCAGAAGGAGAGCCACAAGCCAGAGACAAGAGGCAAAGTGAGCCTGTCTTGGCAGACAAAGAACACAATTTACCAGACTTTGGTGTCTGAGGCTGGGAGGATTCCACATCCCACAGCAGATAACCAGTTCGCAGGGGACTGTATGTTCCTTGGCCTAAGAAACCTGGAGGCTCTGCCACAACAGAAGGGACCAGTAAAGCCGCACCAGGCCGGTAGCAGAAAGGAACCCACAACGCAGGCCATACAGGCGAGAATACACGGAGAGCTCGGAAATGTGGGCTGTTACCCTATAAGGAGGAGATAGCCAGAAGGAGCACAGAAAAGCACGGTAGGCCTACACCCTCACCCTGACCAGGGCCAGTTTCCCAATTGCTCTCAGACATCCAGGTCCCCTCCTAGCCGGGACTGTTTGTGGGTCAGTTTACCTGCTCTAGTAAAGACCCTGGACTGCAACCTGTTGTCTGTGTGCTCCTTGCTCCTCCAGCACTATCAGCACTGGGACTCTCACCACCATCACTCCCACCATCCACTACACTGCCCTGGGGCTGCACTCTTCCCGTGGGGAGTCACACCACCTCAGCTGCATACACCATCAGCCCCAGCGGTTTGCCCTGCAGCGGCGGTTCCTAATGACCGCAAATCCACGTTATCAATGGCACTTAGCAGACTATCGGACGTTATCAATGGCACTTAGCAGACTACCACTGGCCTGACCACCCTGAGCCACGGAACCGGGTTGCCACTACTACCCCCATCATTCCCCTATTGCCCGGATCCGAGTGCCCCACGGCCAAGGGGGCGAGTCAGTTCTACTACCGCCTGGTAGCTCCGTCCTTTAAGACCTATTGCTGCTCTACACCAGATAAGCATTTCACTTATTGGGGGAATCACAATGGGTATGGGGTCTGTTTCCCGCACATTACCAATCTCACCACCTGTTAACTTTACTTGCTGCTGGTACATCAGGGCTCGGATTTCCTTCTGCAGCGCCCTCCTCTGACCTGGTCTGGCAGTGTCAGCTATCTGTTGGAGCAAGAACACAACTTCTCCCAAACAGTTACCAACAATATTAGTGCCAAGTACCATATACAAATTGGTATCATCAGGATTAGTCTCTACTACAATTAGTCCCTGGTCCTTCAGTTCCACTCTCCCCACCTTCACTGCCACATCCTTAACCCCGATTATGTTAAGGGGGAGGCCGTTTGAGGCGTAAACGAAAAGATTTGGAGCTGGCGGGCGTAGATCGTCTATGGACCAGAACCTTCTGTAGAGGACGTCAGGCATGACGGTTACCTGAGATCCTGTGTCCAGCAGAGCATGTGTCGGGATGCCGTCCAGCACAATGGACAGGAAAGGTTATCCTCCCACGAACATGTTGTACCAGTCTGAGGGGCCTGGGGAATTTACTCCTGGGTGTCAGCCCTCAGCCCCAGGGTTTTCTCATTTAAAGGACAGCTCTGGATAGTGTGGCCGGACTTGTGGCAGCGGTTCCTCGGTGGACGGCGTGGGTCGCTGATCCTCCCAAGGGTTGGCGTTGTCCTCTTCCTCCTTCTCATCCAGGGGACATCCTCAGGGCTGTCGGCTAGCAGGATCCTTCCCTCCTCTTCGTGCTCCATCCTCAGCTGCAGGGCACTCAGCACAGTGGTCAGGGTTTTGCTCAACTGCCGCACTTCAGAGCGCAGGCTGTCCAGCTCACTAGGGGACGTTGCTGGAACCTTGGCTTCAGCAGCCACCAGGGAAAAGGTGGACGCTGCAGGCACTGGGGTGGCCCCACCCTGGTAACATTGGATAGCAGCTGTTTCCAGGGGCTGCAGTCCTATTATAGCCATGTCTTTAAGGGTGTCAAAGGTGGCATCTGGATGATCCAGGGACCACCAACACACAGTCCTGCTCTCCTCTTGGGACCTCAGTCCCCAGATAAACTGTTCCTTCAGCATTTTATTTTCATCATTGATTCTGGTGGGACTAACCTGTTTCAGAGCCTGCAGGGCCCCTTGTAAATGCCAGGCACAGTCCCGAACACTGTCCTCCGGTTGCTGAGAGCAGTTGTACAATCTCATCCGGAGATCTGTCTCAGTACGATTCTCAAAGACAGTCTGTAACTTTTTATAGATTCCGGACACTGACTCCTGATCTGCGGCCGACCAAGTTTCTACTTCTCGCTCCGCAGCACCAGTCAATTGTCCTAATACAACGGCGGCTCTTTGCTTGCCTGTCATAGAGTACATGTCCGGAATACCACATATTTTCCACTTAAATACAGACAGGGTATCTGGTTTGCTTCTGTACTGAGGGAGCCACTTCTCTCCAGGGATATACGGTAGGGCCATGGTTATGACAGGGTTACAGGCGCTGCTGGTGGAGCGGCTACTTCGGCCTGCTCGGTGTCGGGCGCGGGTTGAACATCAGGGTAGTTAACCGGTATTCTGGCATTGTGCTGTCCCCCGGACATTCTGGCGCCCCCTTAGCGAACCGTGGCCTACCTTCTTTTCTTCCGGTAGGCCGCAGCTCCGCAGGTGACGGTCTCCTTCAGGACCTTGCGTCGCTTGCGTCCTACGTCAGAGCGCTCACCGCGGCTCCTTCCAGGACCTGGCGCTTCCTGGTTTGATGTCGAGGCGTGGGGCGTGTCCGGGGCTTCGCGCGCTTTTACAGGTACGCCTCTAAATTTCCCGCTCAGCGGCCCAACAATGGCGGCTCTCTTCACCACAGTCAAATACACAGTTTTTGATTAAAGGCGCACAGTACCTGGTGGCAACGGGCATAACACTCCGTCGTTGCAGCGGGCACGGAATCCTGTTCATGACGCCAGGAAAGAGAGATGTCGAGCCCAGGGGATGGAGAGGACTCGGCACCCGGGCCTTGTTGGTAGTTTCAGGGGATGTCTCGGCGGTCGGCTCCCGGGCACGTACTCTGGGCCTCTCTTTTAAAAGGGTGGATAATTAGATAAAAGTTCGTGACGCCACCTGTGGTGTCTGGTGAGGATCACCAGCGCTGCGGCAGCCCACTGAGGCCAGTGTTAAGGCAGCTTGGGTGGTATAGCTCCCCACAGGTGGAGCTAGGCCTCAGGGCAATGTAGGAGAAGGGATGCAGGACTGGTGGGACCCAGATAGGTCAGAGCAAGAACGGGGACAAACACGATAGTCACTTCAGTACCTTTTACTGATGGAAGTTCAGGCACATTCCAGAGCACTGTAGGGTGAAGGGTGCATATCAGGATCCTCCCCAGTGAGCGGGTATAGGGCCTCCTGTTTCTTGCCTCTGTGTAGTAAGTCTCTGACCTGCCTGAAGCTAGGCCTAACTTTATCTCTGTCCTGCACTGGCTGACTTTGTGGTAGGGCCTTCTCTTGGAGTACGCGCTCCCAGCTTGCGGGGCCTCCGTGACTCCTGGCTCTGGTACGTATCAGCTCTTGGGTGATCCTGGGACCTGAAGTCTTCCAGGGGTCTCCGGTTGTCTCTACAGGGGGATATATGGACTGTAGACGCGGACCCGGTGTCCGGTATATGTTTTCTGGGGTGAGCTTGAACAGCTCCTCTGCCCCCAATGCTACTCACTACTCTAGCCTTCGGCCTCGCTCGAGGCCCTCACTAGGCTACACACACTAGCGGCAGCTTGCCGCGCTTCACCGCTCTTACGGCGTCGCACACCTTAAGCTCACTAACCTGAGCTACTTGGGTCTGACTAGAAAACTGACTGAGCTCGGCTCTGCATTCAGACCTGCATTTGCTGAACTCTCCAGAGGAACTAACTGCCTAGCTCCACCTTCCCTATTTATATCCCTAACGGGCTCCCTCTGGTGGTCTGAGGTGGAAGGTGGAGGTGTGTGTATGCTATGAGGGCCTCTTGTGGAGGAATCCGTTCATGCACCCCTCTAGGATCTGTGGCACTCAAGCGCAGCAGGGGCACCACACATCATGCTGCTCTCAGATTTTTATAAACATTTTCTTTTTTTAATTATATATTCCATTTAAGATTTGTGATGTCTATTAAATAATAAGTGATAATAACGTCTGTATTACTTATGTTGGCTTCTTTGCAGTGCACAAAGGATGTTACAACTTAAAGGGGTTGTCTGTACTGTAATATTGATGGCTTATCGTTAGATCATCAATATCAGATCAGTAGGGGTGCGACAACTACAGCTATCAGCTGTTCGGGCTGTGCAGGCAGCGGATGTGATCAGTTGCACTGCTGCATAACACAGCTCTGTCAACTGCATAGTGGTCAAGGGTGGTCGGGTACTGCACATACACCCCTATTCAAATAAAAAGGGGTGAACCTGTAGTACCATGCTGCAGCCACTATGCAGTTGATGGAGCTGTCCTGTTCCAGTTCGCAACTTATCACATCCGGCTGCTGCCTGCAGCGGGAACAGCGGACTGACAGGGTGCGCACCAATCTGATATTGATGACTTATCCTATGACAACCCTTTAACATCACCGTTAATTACTTACAGGAAAGCTGGCTACGCAAAACTCATGTTTTATAAGGGCATTTCATACATCCTCTAATACAAAGTGGTCTATCTTTGTGACATTTCCTCTTCTAACAACTTGACAGCAGAGCCAATGTCAAGGGCACATGGTTAATAATATGCACTCTATGACACTGCAATAATTAAGAATAAATTACAAGAAAACAGCTGGTACAGATTTACATATTTTAATAGGATACAACTGAAAATCAAAAGCAATGCAAATTGCAGAATAATAATAATAATAATTTTTATTTTTATAGCGCCAACATATTCCACAGCACTTTACAATTTTAGGGGGGACTTATACAAACAGTACAGAATAAGCATTTCTCAAATCAAAAGGAGTGAGGGCCCTGCTCGCAAGCTTACTGTCTATGAGGAAATGGGGGAGGCACAAAAGGTAAAGTGTACATATATTGTATAATGCAGCCTTGATATACTAAATAGGATAAATAATAATACATGGACTGGTCGCCAGCCAGTTTGTGTACAGTCCTGACTGAGGCTATTAAGTACATGGATGGCATAAACCTGAAATTGAAGAAGATTTTAATATGGGGGAAAACTGGGACGGACAGATAGTGTGTTGAGGCGATACGCCAGTCTAAAGAAATGGGTTTTTAGGGTCCGCTTGAAACTGTGGGTATTGGGAATTAATCAAACTGTCCTGGGTAGTGCATTCCAAAGAATTGGCGCAGCACGCGAGAAATCTTGGAGACAGGAGTGGGAAGTTTGGATTATGGAGGATTTTAGTTTTAAGTCATTGGCAGAATGGAGGGCACGTGTAGGGTAGTAGACTGAGACAAGGGAGGATATGTAAGGGGGTACTGAGGCATGGAGCGCTTTGTGGGTAAATGTGATAAGTTTAAATTGAACTATATATTGGATGGGCAACCAATGCAATGACTGGCACAGGGAAGAGGCATCGGTGTAGCGGTTAGCGAGGAATATGATCCTAGCTGCTGCGTTAAGGATGGATTGGAGAGGGGAGAGTTTAGTAAGAGGGAGACCAATTAGTAGAGAGTTGCAATAGTCAAGACAAGAATGAATAAGAGCTACAGTAAGAGTTTTTGCCAAGTCAAAGGTGAGAAATATCCTGATTCTTGAGATGTTTTTGAGGTGTAGATGACATGAACGAGCGAGTGATTTGATGAGAGGAGTGAAGGAAAGATCTGAATCAAAAATGACCCCAAGACAGCGGGCTTGTTGCTGGGGAATAATGGTTGAGCCACAAACGGAAATGGCAATCTCCGGCACAGGTACGTTAGTGGAGGGAGGAAACACGAGTAGTTCAGTTTTTGACAGATTCAGTTTTAGGCAGAGGGAGGACATAATGTTAGACACAGCAGAAAGACAATCACTTGTCTTTTGTAGTAATGCAGGGGTGATGTCCGGAGCATAGGTGTATAATTGGGTGTCATCAACATAGAGATGGTACTGAAAACCGAATCTGCTGATTGTTTGTCCAATAGGGGCGGTGTATAAGGAGAAAGGAAGGGGGCCTAGGACTGAACCTTGAGGAACCCCGACAGTAAGGGGAAGGAGAGAGGAGGAGGAGCCGGCAAAAGAGACAGAGAAGGAGCGGTCAGAGCGATAGAAGAACCAGGAGAGAACAGTGTCCTTGAGGCCAATAGTGCGGAGCATAGTGAGGAGGAGCTGGTTATCCACAGTGTTGAATGCTGCAGAGAGATCCAGGACAATCAGCAGGGAGTAGTGACCATTAGATTTAGCTGTCAGTCGATCATTAGAGATTTTAGTGAGGGCAGTTTCAGTAGAATGTAAAGAGTAGAGATGAGCGGTGTTCGACTCGAACTGTTCGCCAATCTCAAATTCGAGCTGTATTGGGCGGTGTTCGAGCCGTTCGGTGAACACGAACGATTTGAAAAAAATTCGGCTGTTCGAGTTTATGTTCGATAACTGTTCGTGCACCAAAATCATAACTGGATTTTTTCTCAGTAATGCTGAAAATTAATGTTAATACCCAGTTTGAGTGTACAGCGGGGCGGGTGGAGGGGCAGGGGATGGATCTCTGCATAAATAATGAAGATCTCAATTTTTTTTTCTCTTTCCCGCATATACAGTGGGGAGGTGCAATCTGTCATCCTATCAGCAGCGAACACACGGAGCGAACTGTTTTTTTTCACACAAGCAAGGGCATGTGTCATTGGCAGTGTATGTCACATGTCCTTGCCCTATAAGACCCAGCCATTTTCCACGTAGCCACCATTTTCTCACTGCTGCAGCTGCGTGTTAGACGGAACCGCTGTTGCTGTGTGCGCTATACTTTGAGTGTTCATTTCAAGCCAATTTTCTCTGAAATATACAGATAGCTTGGGAATAGGGAATAGTTGTGATTGCAGTCCTTTTGAGGACTAGGTTACATCATTTCCTGTGACTTTTACCAGGCAGGTCTGTGCTCTTAAATAGATAGGTTGGGAGTAGGGACTCATTGTAATTGCAGTTCTTTTGAAAGCTAGGCTACATCAGTTCCTATCACTTTTTGCCAGGCAGGTCTGTGCCAGTGCTGTACAAGTTTTTTTCACAGCATTTGGCTAAATCTAGCTAAGCAAATCCTTTTTGGCCTCTTGCAGTGTGTGTTAGTCAGTGGAGTAGCCTATCTGTGTTGCAAGCTACACCACCTGTGTATAGAATACAATTTTTTTTACTGCACCTAGCCAAGTAAAACCTTTTGGGCATAGGATCATTCTATTAGTCCATCTTTACTAACCTCCACCAGGTTGCAAATTAAAAATAATTTTTATCTGCATCTAGCTCTGAAAAAATATTTGGGCATTTAGCAGTGTGTGGGACTTGTTCTATTAGTCCATCTATGCTAACCTCCACCAGGTTGCAAATTAAAAATAATTTTTATCTGCATCTAGCTCTGAAAAAAAATTTGGGCTTGTAGCAGTGTGTAGGATTTGTTCTATTAGTCCATCTATACTAACCTCCACCAGGTTGCAAATTAAAAATAATTTTTATCTGCATCTAGCTCTGAAAAAAAATTTCAGCTTGTAGTAGTGTGTGGGACTTGTTCTATTAGTCCATCTATACTAACCTCCACCAGGTTGCAAATTAAAAATATTTTTTATCTGCATCTAGCTCTGAAAAAATATTTGGGCTTGTAGCAGTGTGTGGGACTTGTTCTATTAGTCCATCTATACTAACCTCCACCAGGTTGCAAATTAAAAATATGTTTTATCTGCATCTAGCTCTGAAAAAATATTTGGGCTTGTAGCAGTGTGTGGGACTTGTTCTATTAGTCCATCTATACTAACCTCCACCAGGTTGCAAATTAAAAATAATTTTTATCTGCATCTAGCTCTGAAATAATATTTGGGCTTGTAGCAGTGTGTGGGACTTGTTCTATTAGTCCATCCATACTAACCTCCACCACCTGTGTATGTAATAAAATTGTTTTACTGCATATAACCCAGCCAATACTTTTGGGTTAATACCACAGTTTGGCCACTCAGCTCTGCTCGGTTCCCATCCATTGTTTTTTGTGCAAACAACTCCAGAGTTGTCAATTAGTTAACCACCAAAATGAGTGAAAAAAGGCCTGCTTCTGGTGGAAAGGGGAATAGGTGTGTTGGGAAGGGAAAAAAAGGTTGTGTCTGTGGGGTAGGTGTTAAAGCAACAGTAACATCAGCAGAAGAAAGACCATCTTCCAGCCAAACTAAGATGTCTACTTCTTTTAGCGGACAATGTGATAAGATTCCTTTCTTACGGACACGCCAATCGCTACAAATTCCAGATGAGGCACAAAAACAGCAGGTGCTTTAACGGATATCAAGTGCTCCTTTAAGTGGGCTCTCCTCCACCTCATCTTCAACATCACAAATACTCCAGTCCTCAGAGGTGTCACCCCAATCGCACTTGCTTCCTCACAGCTCCCAAGTCTCCAGCTGCCCGTCTGAGTATGGGGTAGAACAGATGGTTGAGTCTGCAGAGCTGTTTACTCATACTATAGCCTGGGAATTAGAGGTCGGCTCCAGAGCTTCTGTGAATCCAGACGAGGAAATGATCTGCACTGATGCCCAGAATCTTTATGAGTCGGATCCAGGAACAGATGCCGAAGGTTCTGACCATAATGTAGACCCTCGTTCCAAAACTGTAACTCCTGTTGGTGGAGTCAATGAGGAAGACGATAATGAGACTCAAATACCTGATTGGAGCAACAACTTGAGTTTTTTGTCAGGGCAGGAAGAGGTTGGCTCTGAGGACGACGGGTGTGATAACACACAGGGTGATGATGACGAGGTTGGAGATCCCACTTACTGTCAAACCACATTCAGCCAGTCGATGAGGTCAGCAGAGGAGGTGGAGGAGGATGCTAGTGACGACGAGGTCAGGTTGCACCTTCCTGGACAGAGACGTAGTACTGGAAGCACGTCAACAACTGCATCCTCAAACACAACTCTGCCTCTGACCACAAGTCGTGGTGGCTCTTCAGGTCGCATGGGTGCTAAGCCTTGCAAAGCCTGGGTATTTTTTCAGATCGATAAGGATGACCCAACTCGTGTTATCTGTAACATTTGTCAGCAAAAGCTAAGTAGAGGCCAAAAAATCCATAGTTTGAGTACTTCATGCATGAACCGGCACATGGATATGAAGCATAAGTTGCAGTGGGAAGCTCACTGTGCTACAATGCGGCCTAGCGGGCCGGGCCAACCACCGTCTGCCACATCTTGTGCATCTGCTGCCTCTTTATCCTCTGTGACTGGGGGGACAGCAGTCACACCTGTTTTGGGATGCAGACCTGCCACCTCTTTACCCGCAACAGCCAGTGTGATTGGCAGGTCATCATTTTCTTTGGAGGTGGAAACAACAGCTCGTGTTCAGCGCTGTCCGACATCGATAGCACCACCTTTGGATCAAGGCAACCTAACATGTCCGCCTGCATCTTCCTCACAGACCGGCAGTTTGCCGGGGATACCCTTCTCAACCCCGTCTAAGCACAACAGCCAGCCCTCGGTCCCTCAGATGTGGACAAGTAAAAGACCATTTCCTCCTAGCCATGAGAAAGCTAAAAGGTTGAATTTCACCATCTGCAAGCTCTTGGCTACAGAAATGCTGCCTTTCCGGCTGGTGGACACAGAGGATTTTCGAGACCTTATGTCCGTCGCAGTGCCCCAGTACCAGATGCCCAGTCGGCACTACTTCTCAAAGAAAGGTGTGCCTGCGCTCCACCAGCATGTCGCACACAACATCACCGCTTCTTTGAGTAACTCTGTGTGTGACAGGGTGCATTTCACCACAGACACTTGGACGAGTAGGCATGGACAGGGGCGTTACATGTCGCTGACTGGGCACTGGGTAACTATGGTGACAGCAGGACAAGGGGCTGCTGTCCAAGTCTTGCCGTCCCCACGAGTTGTGCGTCAATCCTCTTTATCTCGAAGTTCCTCCACTGCTTCTGCCTCCTCAACCTCCTCTCGGTCCTCCACCTGCACCCAAAGCCTGTCTGGTCATGCCACAAGCTTTCTCACTGCACAGAAGGGATCCTGCACACCTCCTTATTATGCTGGCAGCAGGGCTCAATGTCATCAGGCGGTTTTTACTTTGAAATTTCTGGGAAATGTGAGTCACACAGCTGAGGAGTTGTGGTCAGCTCTGGAGAACCAGTTTCATGAATGGTTGTCTCCACTGGACCTGAAACCAGGGAAGGCCGTGTGCGACAATGCTGCAAACCTCGGTGCGGCCCTTCGCCGGGGCAATGTCACACACGTGCCTTGTATGGCTCACGTGTTGAACCTGGTTGTCCAGCAATTTTTAACCCACTATCCCGGACTAGATGGCCTTCTGCAGAGGGCACGGTCGCTGTGTGCTCACTTCCGCCATTCGCATCCCGCAGCTCAGCGACTTACATCTCTACAGAAGTCGTTGGGCCTGCCACTTCACCGGCTAAAATGCGATGTGCCTACCCGGTGGAATTCAACTCTGCACATGTTGCAGCGACTGTGTCAGCACCGACAAGCCCTGGTACAATATATTCTGCCGTATAGCCTGGGCCAACGAGATCCAGAGGTGGGGCAAATCACGCTGGAGGAGTGGTCTCAGATCAGGGGCCTATACACCCTTCTGCACAGTTCTGAAATGGCGACGAAGATGTTTAGTGCTGACGATGCCATTATCAGCATGACTATTCCGGTGATTTACATGCTGGAGCACATGTTAAACAGAATTCGGAGTCAGGTGGTGGCACAAGAGGAGGTGGAGGAAGTAGAGGAGGAGGAGTTGTATGCGGAAGGGCTAACATCTGCAAGGTCCAGACTGTCGTCAGCACCAAGGCGGCCGGCATGTGAGGGTGGGGCAGATGGTTTTACCAGGGCGCATGATAGCAGCCAAACTAGTGAGGAAGGTGCAGTAGCCCAGGAAGAAGTGGAGGACGAACTGATGGAAGACTCATCAGATGAGGGAGACCTTGATCACATTTCTGTTGTGCGAGGTTGGGGGGAGAGGGCAGAGGAAGTAAGCATGATTGTTACCTCGCCACCAACACAACAGGGACTTGGTGCTCCTGGATGCGCAAGACACATGAGGGCCTTCTTGCTGCACTACCTGCAACATGACCCTCGAATTGTGAGAATTAGAAATAATCCTGACTACTGGGTTACCACACTGTTAGATCCCCGGTACAAAAGTAAATTTGCAGAAATTATTCCTGCCATAGAAAGGGATGCACGCATGCAGGAGTATCAGCAGAGACTGTTGCAGAATCTTACATGTGCTTTTCCACAAGACACCAGTGGTGCACGTAGTGAATCTCACAGTTTCAACTAGCCAACCGTGGGACCGTTGAGTGTTCAGCACTCAACACGTAACAGAAACACAGTACCTGCTGGTAACATCAATTTTGCAGAATCATTTCACCACTTTTTTAGCCCATCCTTTGCAAGGCCACAGGAGACAAGAAGTCTGACACATAGTCAACGCCTAGAGACGATGTTACAGGAGTATCTCCAAGTAAACATTGAAGCCATGACTGTGTCACTGGACCCTTGCTCTTTTTGGGCTTCCAATCTGGATAAATGGCCCGAGCTCGCCACTTACGCCTTGGAAATCTTGTCATGCCCTGCAGCCAGCGTTCTGCCTGAACGTGTGTTCAGCGCTGCTGGTGGTGTGCTGACAGATAAGCGCACGCGGCTCTCCACTGATAATGTAGACAGACTCACGTTCATAAAGATGAACAAATCATGCATCCAAAAGGACTTTTCTACCCCTGTGTCATCCTGAGGAGAGTAAAAGCTTGATGATTTGTTAAAATCACCTCACAGACCGTTTTAAGCTTTCAAATTACTAATCATGTTTATCTGTATCTTGGCTGGAAAATAATTTGGGCCTTGTAGCAGTGTGCAGTACTGATTCTATTAGGCCATCTATACTAAACTCCACCAGATTTAAAATTACTAATAATGTTTATCTGTATCTCGGCTGAAAAATAATTTGGGCCTTGTAGCAATGTGCATTTCTGATTCTAATAGGCCATCTATACTAAACTCCACCATATTTAAAATTACTAATCATGTTTATCTGTATCTTGGCTGGAAAATAATTTGGGCCTTGTAGCAGTTTGCAGTACTGATTCTATTAGGCCATCTATATTAAACTCCACCAGTTTTAAAATGACTAATCATGTTTATCTGTATCTTGGCTGGAAAATAATTTGGGCCTTGCAGCTGTTTGCAGTACTGATTCTATTAGGCCATCTATACTAAACTCCACCAGATTTAAAATTACTAATCATGTTTATCTGTATCTTGGCTGGAAAATAATTTGGGCCTTGTAGCAGTTTGCAGTACTGATTCTATTAGGTCATCTATACTAAGCTCCACCAGCTTTCAAATTAACAATAATTTTTAGCTGCATCTAGCCCGGAAAATAATTTTGGGGCTTCTAGATGCGCAAGGCATATGAGTGCCTTCTTGCTGCTCTACCTGCAACATGACCCTCAGAATTCGAAATAATCCTGACTACTGGGTTGCCACACTCTTAGATCCCCCACACTCTTCGATCAAACTTTTCATTTTAATGAAGAACAAAAAAATGGTCATTTTTGAAATTATAAGCATTAGCAGGTTATTAGAAACTGAAATCAAACAGTTTTCAACTCAAAACTTTATTCTAGGTGATGTTACATTTGCACATAGGAACCCTTGTTCGAAAGGAGCTTCTGAACTCTCTCGTCCATTGAATTTGTCAGGTTTTGGATGGTTTCTGCTTCAATTGTTTTGCATGAGGACAGAATACCCTCCCAGAGATGTTGCTTAGATGTGAACTGCCTCCCGCCATCATAGACACTCCTTTTGATGATGCTCCAGAGGTTCTCAATGGGGTTGAGGTCAGGGGAGCATGGGGGTCACACCATAAGTTTGTCCCCTTTTTTGCCCATATCAGCCAGAGATGCAGATGTGTTATGTGCAGCATGAGACGGTGCATTATCATGCATGAAAATGATCTTGATGCGGAATACACAGCTCTTCTTCTTGAACCATGGCAGGAAGTGCTGTTTGAGAAACTCCACATACATTATGGAGTTCATCTTTACCCCTTCAGGGATCCTAAAGGGGCCGACAATCTCTATCCCCATGACTCCAGCCCAAAACATTACTCCACCTCCTCCTTGTTTGCGCCGTAGCCGTGTTTGCATGGGGTGTCCATCAACCAGCCATCCTCAACTCCATCCATCTGGACCATCGAGTGTTGCACGGCACTCATCGGTGAACAAAACAGTTTTGAAGTCAATCTTCATGTATTGTTTGGCCCACTGGAGCCGTTTCTGCTTGTGCACAGTGGATAGAGGAGGTCGACAGGATGGCTTACACACAGCTGCAAACCTCTGAAGGACCCTGCATCTTGTTGTTCGGGGGACGTTGGAGGCACCAGCAGCTTCAAAAACTTGTCTGCTGCTATGACAAGGCTTTTTTTGCCGCTGCTCTTTTAACCTGATGTAATTGCCTGTAGGAAAGAGTCCTCAATTTTCCCTTATCAGCACGCACACGTGTGTACTGTGAATCAGCTACATACTTCTTGATTGTGCGATGATCAGGATGAAGTGTCTTGGCAATGTTGATTGTAGTCATGCCTTGACCTAAACACTCCACAATTTGTTGCTTCTCAGCAGCCGACACATCCTTTTTCTTTCCCATTTTGGCAGAAAATGTAGGCTGCTTAATAATGTGAGACAACCTTCTTAAGTAGTCTTGCCTTTCATTGGCCACACCTGCCAAACTAATTAGCACTGGTGTCTGCAATTGCTTACAGTGATATAAAGAGCCCTGACCCACATCACCATCAATGAGTTTAGCTGACAAACAAAAAAATTCTTACCTTATCACTCCTAAACACTTTTTGCATAATAATTTGGAACACAGTGTACATGTGCTTTTCCACAAAACACCAGTGGTTCACATAGTGAATCTTACAGTTCTAACTTGCCAACCGTGGTCTGTATAGAGTTATTCAATAAAGGGCCCAAAATTAAGATAACATAGATGGGAGAGGTCTCTATGAATACGAATTCCTAAGTATTTGATACCCTGTGAGGGCCAGGCAAAGGGAAAGTTGGACTCGATGGAATCCTGTATGGATTTGGGGAGGTAGACATCGAGGGCCTCAGACTTCGCTGCATTGATTTTAAAATCTGACCATGTAACAAAGTGACCTATTTCAGCCATAACAGCAGGGATGGATATATGTGATTGAGTGATATATACTAGGAGATCATCAGCAAATGCAGAGCACTTGTACTCGGTGCCTCCCACCTCAATCCACCTAATATTGGGGTTATGGCGAATTGATGAGAGCAGGTGCTCCGTCACTAGGATGTATAAGAGAGGGGACAGAGGACATCCCTGCCTTGTCCCATTGGTGATTATGAAAGGTGATGAAAATGTTCCATTTATCTTCAGCCTAGGTGACATATTGCGATACAAGGCCGTGATTTTGGCTATAAAAGGGTCCCCTAGACCCCTACCCCAAGCTTTTTAAGAGAATAATATATGGCGTGCCAGGAGACTCTATGGAATGCTTTCTCAGCATCCAACGAGAGTATCTAATTACAAATTTTTAACTCCATCTAGCCCAGGAAATACTTTGTGCCTAGTAGCAGTGTCTGCTAGTCAGCGGATTATCCCAGCTGTTAAGCAAGCTACACTACCTCTAGTTTGGACACTTAATTTTTTAAAAGGAAATGCTTCGGGCTCCCGGGACACTCAGTGAAGACCATCGGGAGGCACCCCAAGGCACAGGGGCTGAGACTGGCGGTAGGACGCCTTGCGGTGGACCGCCAAGCCCGATCCTTATAAAAGCTTTTTAACTGCAGCAGCTTTAGTGGATGCTACTGGAGCTGGAATTCCCGCAGCTGCTGGCATCAGACTTGCCCTCCAATAGATCCTTGTTAAAGGATTTAAAGTGTAATCCTTCAAATTAGAGAGACAATTTAAATTAAAAAGCTTAGACCTGCCTCCACCCCAGGGGGGCTTGCTCGACCCACCAGCGGACAGGCACCAGTATTGAGAGAGGGGACTGGCCGTCAGGGTCCACCGCAGCTCTGGCACAAACCCGGCGACACGGATGTCGCATGGGCAGGAACGGACTGGCCGTGTCGGCTTCGCACTTTTTTGGTTTTAGAAGGGCATGACATGCCTATATCTGTGTCTCTCCCTCCTTTTACTCCTCCACCTCTTTTCTTTTCGCATGACTATATGTACTTGTCACTTTTCCATGTCGTAGTTGTGTCTTCTGAGCAGAATGTCAGCTTTTGGACACCTTTGAAGTGTTTTCTATGTGTTTTCTATGTGTTCCTATGTGTTTTTGTTTGCCTGCCATTGATTTTAATGGTGTTCGACGAACAGTTCGACGAACAGTTCGGCGAACATACGGGTGTTCGACGAACCGAACCAAACTCGAACACTATGGGGGTGGCTCAACACTAGTAAAGAGTGGAAACCAGATTGTAGAGGGTCAAGAAGAGAGTTGTCTGAGAGATAGGGGATTAGACGTTAATGGACCAGGCATTCCTGGAGTTTAGAGATAAATGGAAGATTGGAAACAGGTCTGTAGTTGGCCGTGCAGTTCTGGTCAAGGGATGGTTTTTTAAGTAATGGATGTATGCTGGCATGTTTAAAAGAAGAGGGAAAGATACCAGATGAAAGGGAGAAGTTGAAAATTTTAGTTAGGTGAGTGGTGACAGCTGGAGAAAGCGACTGAAGGAGATGTGAGGGAATAGGGTCACTGGTGCAGGTAGTAGGGCGAGAAGATGCAAGGAGCCTGATCACTTCATTTTCCATGACTGGTTCGAAGTCAGAAAGTGAGCAACATACAATGTGGTGGGGGAGAGCATGCATAACGTTTGGGGATTGGGAGAAAATTTCCTGTCGGATATGGTCAATTTTTTCTTTGAAATAATTGGCCAGATCGTCAGCTCTGAGGTCGGTGGTTGGGGCCTGTGCTGTTTGATTGAGGAGAGAGTCAAAGAGGTGTTTAGGATTATTGCAAAGTGAGATGATGAGATTGTTAAAGTAGGTTTGTTTGGAGAGGTGAAGGGCAGAGTTATACGTTTTCAGCATAAATTTATAATGGAGGAAATCTTCGGGCAGATTAGATTTTCTCCACAGCCGTTCAGTGCACCTGGAGCACTTCTGGATAAGACGTGTTTGAGTCGTGTGCCAGGGTTGTCGCAGCCTAAGCCGAATTGTTCTTTGTGTAGGAGGTGCGGCTTCATCCAGGGCGCATAGCAATATTTTGTTATAATGCTTCAATGCAGAATCGGGACATGAGAGGGAGGAGATTGGGGCTAATGATGATTGCAACTTTTTCATAAATTTCTGGGTGTTAATGGCGCGTATATTTCTATAAGTGTGGAAAGTGGGGGTTTATTGAGTAGAGTCATAGTTCTTGACAGAGAATGAAAGAAGATTATGGTCAGAGAGTGGAAGGGGAGAGTTAGTAAAGTCATGTACTGCACAAAACCGGGAGAAAATCAGGTCCAATGTGTTCCCGTCTTCATGTGTAGGAGAATTAGCAAGCTGTGAAAGGCCGAAGGAGGAGGTTAGGGATAAAAGATGAGTGGCAGATGGGGAAAGAGAATCGCCAATTGGGATGTTAAAATCTCCCATGATTAGAGTGGGGATGTCGCAGGATAGAAAATTTGGAAGCCAGGCAGCAAAGTGATCCAGGAACTGACGGGAGGCACCTGGAGGGCGATAGACAACCGCCACTCGCAGGGAGAAGGGCCGGTAGAGCCTGACTGTGTGGGCCTCAAAAGAAGGGAAGATAAGGGAGGGTACTGGGACGATAACCTAAAAAGTACATTTTGTTGAAAGAAGCAGACCAACACCTCCACCTGATCTGTTGTCAGGTCTCGGGGTATGAGAGAAGTGTAGGCCACCATAGGAGAGAGCTGCAGCGGCGGTGGTGTCTGACTGCTGGATCCAGATTTCGGTGAGAGCCAGAAGGTTGAGGGAATTAGAGAGGAAAAAGTCATGGATGTAAGAGAGTTTATTACATGCTGAGTGCGCATTCCAAAGGGCACAGTTGAATTAGACAGAAGATATGTAGGGAATATTAATGAGATTAGCAGGGTTTCTGAATGTAACAGGGAAAGAGTTAGTGTTATTATTACTGGAGAGTCCTGGATTAGGAGAAATATCACCTGCGACTAAGAGAAGGAAGATACAGAGAGTGAGCAGATGGTTGAGTGATTTGTGAGAGCGTTTCCTGTGTTGTATGGTGGGAATGAATGGATCTGTGTGGTATAACATTGTGAAGAGAGCATGACAGCTGTACATAGGAGAAGAGAGGAGAGAGGGGTTAATATGAATAAATTGTGCCGAGTTTGTGGGAGAACGGTGAATGTGGATGATTGTAGCAGCCAGAATGTAAATGGCACAAATGGTGAATACTGTTTGCAAAACAGATGACCTGGAAGCAAGTTTGTTTAATTGTCTTGCATGTCTTACCTGTCCCCTGCCCTGTACAACTGCCATATCTAACTGCCGTGGCACTTTTATAAGCTATGGCACTTCGATACTATACTTAAAAATAAAATAAAATAGTAGGTTGATACAGGGATTTATTCTGACTGCTGGTTTCAGAGTCGGGAGGGAATTTTTCCTCAGGTGAAGATTGGCCAAATCATTTGGGGTTTTTGCCCTCCTCTGGATCAACTTTAGCAATTACAGAACTAACAGGTCGAACTTGATGGACGCAAGTCTTTATTCGGCTTTACAAACTATGTTACTATGTTACTATGATAAAGTATGCATAAATGCTATATGCATAAATGCCCCCGCATAAATGCTGCCCCTTGACTATGTCTCAATATATAGAGTCGTATCTGCTTAGATCTACGCAGATTTAACTCATTAGCAATCAATAAACTAGCTTAAGACAACAGGAGACAATAAAACTGCAGAAAAAAAAAACAGACTGGCAACTCAACATGGGTCATAAACTGTTAAAGTAAGTGTGATGACCTTAAAGTATCATGGATTAAACAACGCAGATGAATGAGATATATATACCAGTGATTAGCTGCAGAGCATTGCAAGTAACATGGAGAAACAATGCAGATTTCAGAATAGATAACACGTAGCAGAGGAGTGAGATATATATACCAGTGGTTAGCTGCAGAGCATTGCAAGTGACATGGAGATACAATGCAGATTTCAGAATAGATAACACGTGGCAGAGGAGTGAGATATATATACCTGTAAGAAGAGAAGAAAGGTGAATATTAGAACTGCCATATCTAACTGCCGTGGCACGTTGATAAACTATGGCACTTCGATAAAGTATGCATAAATGCTATATGCATAAATGCCCCGCAGAATTGCTAGCATATTGCACAAAACACATTATAAGGAAGCTGTATGGAAACTGGTAGATTCTTCTTAAGCTGAACCACGTACTGTGGTATAAAAAGCAAAGCACAGGCGAGACACTAGCTTGAATCATTGCAGATGCTGGCATTCCTATGAGAGGAAACATCTATATCTGTCCATGTTGATAGACATACTTAATTAACATCTGCTATTCTGTTCCAAGCTACTGTTTTAGACAAAGTCACTGACCCATAAACAATATGTTGCCATCAGAATCTCAAACTGCCGTGACACTAGAGAGATATAGATCTATCAGCACTATCGAGTAAAAAAAATCTTTTATATTACCTGCTGAAATAATTATGGCTTCTGTTCATGTCATACTTGAACTGCCATAGACACTATGATACTTTTTAGCATAAGTCTGCAGGGTGGAAGATGTAATAATACATATTCTATAACTCATAGACAAGAGGAACATTGATCCAGACAGAACAAACTGTATACCCGTCTCATATGAGTGAGATATATTCTTTGGATCTGAAGAAAACTGCAAGCAATACAAATCAGCCCCCAAAAGTCCAGTGCTGGTTTACAACCATGCTTCCACCCCCTATTCCTATATTTCTCTTGTGCTCAATCAATTTTACTATCTAATTTCTCAGGCTGAGCGCCCATTATGCGTTTTTCAAGCATTTTGCCGCAAAATTTCCGCAGCAAAAACACTTAAAAAACGCTTGGTAATACGTGCCCCATGATCCCCAATGATAATCCGCATGTGCTGTGCACATGCTGTGGAAATTTCCGCTGCGGATTGTCATTGCGGAAAAATACGCATCATGTCCATTAATTTTGCAGACACGTAGCGTAATTGCCGCCATTGACTTGCATTGAATCGCTTAATATCCGCATCACTACATGTGCACATGGGGATATTAAGCGATTCAATGTGCGGATGGTACCCAGGTCTGGAGAAGAGGAGACTCTCCTCCAGACCCAGGTACCATGGTACCTGTAAAAAAAAAATTAAAAATGAAAAATAAAGATTATACTTACCTTCCGATGGCTCCTTAGCAATGCGTCTGGTGTGTTGGTCGGCTCACGATGGTCTAAAAGGACCTTCTCTGATGTCATTTAGTCATGTGACAGGTCACGTAACCACTGATGTCGGTGGTCACGTGACCTGTCACATGACTAAATTACATCATGAAAGGTCCTTTCACACCACCGCGAGCAGTGCAAGAGACTGGACGCAGGGGAGAAAAGATCGGGGGCCATCGGAAGGTAGCTATAATCTTTATTTTTTACCATTCTTATTCTTTTTTTTTAACTATTACTTGGTCACACTACATAAACCCATGCCGGTTGCATGAATTTATATAGTGTGACCAAGTTGTCAAGCACTTTTCCAAGTGATGCTAAAATCGCTTGGAAAAGCGCTTGATAACCCAAATGCAGAACTGAAAGCAAAAACGCTTGACAAGCGCTTCTACCTGGCATGAAAAACGCATGTAAAATCCGCATGCCTTTTTCCTGCCAGGAAGAAGAGGAAAAAATATGCAGCATTTCTGCATTGTGGGCACTTAGCCTCACAAAACAAATTTGCTCTTCATATGCGTTACCGTTAAATACTTTTTGTGTGTGGTCACAATGGCAAGAAATTGCTCTGAAAGTTATATGCCAAGTAGTAATTCGCGCTTAAGGAGCGGGATACAGACACAAAGAGAGGTGTTGGAAGTAAAAAGTGGGTCTTTATTAGAATATCAAGATATAAAATGTAAAAAGTATAAAAAGAATATATAAGGAAGGGGGGGTTTTTTGAGTAAGGGCTAAAAAAGGGGGGGGGTCTAGAATCTAAAAAACACACACTGGGGTGTGTATAGTGAAACAATGGTCCTGAGGAACAAAATTGCTGGGTACAGATAGATCCTCTGTGGAGCTCAGAGTGGGAGGACCTGTAAGGAAAAGGAGTGGGTGGTTAGGATATTTTAAGATTTTTAAGATTTTTTTAAAAATATTTAAAATTATTTTAAAATTGATCCTGAAAGAGTTGTATGGGGTGGTATGAATGGATTAATACCTGATCAGATGAGTAGGGATGATCAGGTGGGTCGTCCCGGGCGATCCTCAGGTTAATACCTATGGTTTCATATATGATGAGTAACTGGTATGATACGGTATTATGGTACAATGTGGGGGTCTTAGTACCTGTATATGGGGTCGTGCTCCTGAGTCCAATCTGTCGATCACGTAGTAGGGATGCGGCTTATTGGGGGGTATGTTAATCTGCTCAGTGGCTGGATTCCATTGCAGGCGGTACCTCTGAATGATAGCAAAAAAAATAAGTAAGGCTAGTAAGAGGGTGGTGGGTTGGGTATGCTGGTCTAAAATGGGTGGGAAGATGGAGGTTACCTGGCTTTCATCATACTCAGATATGTGGTGGTTGGTATCTAAATGGTCCAGATATGTGGTGGTTGGTATCTAAATGGTCCAGAGAAATCTGGTATTTAAGCAGCCGTGGGGATCCACAAGTGGTTTTTTGTATCACAGTTAGGTGGCCTTACGTGGGGGTAGTAGCAATCGCTCGTGCAGGGTGTACCGCTGTCTGATGTGGTTGGCGGAAGTGTCCTGGATCCGGAGCGGGAGCGGAGTCCCGACCGGTGACTACCGCTTCCCGCATCTTCCGGTTGTAGAAGCAAGCGTGCTTCCTGCAGAGAGCGCTTGAGGACCTGGGTCACGTGACGGCACGTGATGCTTAAGATACGGTAGCTATAGTGGGGCAATCTCCAACGCGTTTCAAAAGGCTCGGCTTTCTTCTTCAGGGATAGCCTCACACAGCGCTATGGCACCTATATATGGTCTGATGGGGGTGTGGTCCTGTGAGTACCTGTCAATCTGTCAGTCAGCAAATGCAAATAATTCAATTTCGCTGTTAAGTCCTCTGGGTTTGAGGGTGTTTAATTGAAAGATCCATTTGCTTTCTGTTCTAGACATAGTTTTGATGAAATCACCCGATCTCCAATGTTTTGGCACAATTTGGATCCCTGTGACCTGGGTCCCATTAGGGCATCCTTTGTGTTTTTCCATATAGTGTTTAGATAGTGGGTGTCCGATATACTTGTTTTTTATATTTCTTAGATGTTCATTAATTCTGACGTTCATAGGCCGTTTCGTTCTCCCCACATACATTTTTTTACATGGGCATAGTATACCATATATCACCCCTGTAGTGGTGCATGTGATAAAGTCCTCAATGGGGTATATCTCAGGTCCATGGCTGACAGTACACTGTTTAGGCGTTTTTAATGTTTTGCACATTTTACATTTTTGCACGGAAAAAAACCTTTAATTTTTTGTTGAAAGGGGGTGTGTGGTTGGTTGTGTTGTTGGTAATGGTTTATTGTTGGGGCTATGATGTTTCCTAGGTTCCGTGCTCTTTTGTATATGAATTTTGGTTTGTCAGTAAGTAGTTCTCCGATTATTTTATCATCCCTAAGTGTGTGCCAGTGTTTAGTGACAATTTTTCTGAATAGGTAAGTATTGGAACAGTATGGTGTGATTATTGGGATATTTAACTGGTGTTTCACCGGTTTTTCATATGGGTTTTTTTTATTATTATTATTGGATATCCCCAAGAGGTTTTCTCGTGGTATTTTGGCTACCAAATTTACCGTTTCTTTCAGGAATTCTGCATTATTCCTGAAAGAAACGGTAAATTTGGTAGCCAAAATACCACGAGAAAACCTCTTGGGGATATCCAATAATAATAATAAAAAAACCCCATATGAAAAACCGGTGAAACACCAGTTAAATATCCCAATAATCACACCATACTGTTCCAATACTTACCTATTCAGAAAAATTGTCACTAAACACTGGCACACACTTAGGGATGATAAAATAATCGGAGAACTACTTACTGACAAACCAAAATTCATATACAAAAGAGCACGGAACCTAGGAAACATCATAGCCCCAACAATAAACCATTACCAACAACACAACCAACCACACACCCCCTTTCAACAAAAAATTAAAGGTTTTTTTCCGTGCAAAAAATGTAAAATGTGCAAAACATTAAAAACGCCTAAACAGTGTACTGTCAGCCATGGACCTGAGATATACCCCATTGAGGACTTTATCACATGCACCACTACAGGGGTGATATATGGTATACTATGCCCATGTAAAAAAATGTATGTGGGGAGAATGAAACGGCCTATGAACGTCAGAATTAATGAACATCTAAGAAATATAAAAAACAAGTATATCGGACACCCACTATCTAAACACTATATGGAAAAACACAAAGGATGCCCTAATGGGACCCAGGTCACAGGGATCCAAATTGTGCCAAAACATTGGAGATCGGGTGATTTCATCAAAACTATGTCTAGAACAGAAAGCAAATGGATCTTTCAATTAAACACCCTCAAACCCAGAGGACTTAACAGCGAAATTGAATTATTTGCATTTGCTGACTGACAGATTGACAGGTACTCACAGGACCACACCCCCATCAGACCATATATAGGTGCCATAGCGCTGTGTGAGGCTATCCCTGAAGAAGAAAGCCGAGCCTTTCGAAACGCGTTGGAGATTGCCCCACTACAGCTACCGTATCTTAAGCATCACGTGCCGTCACGTGACCCAGATCCTCAAGCGCTCTCTGCAGGGAGCACGCTTGCTTCTACATCCGGAAGACGCGGGAAGCGGTAGTCACCGGCCGGGACTCCGCTCCCGCTCCGGATCCAGGACACTTCTGCCAACCACATCAGACAGCGGTACACCCTGCACGACCGATTGCTATTACCCCCACGTAAGGCCACCTAACTGTGATACAAAAAACCACTTGTGGATCCCCACGGCTGCTTAAATACCAGATTTCTCTGGACCATTTAGATACCAACCACCACATATCTGGACCATTTAGATACCAACCACCACATATCTGAGTATGATGAAAGCCAGGTAACCTCCATCTTCCCCCCCATTTTAGACCAGCATACCCAACCCACCACCCTCTTACTAGCCTTACTTATTTTTTTTGCTATCATTCAGAGGTACCGCCTGCAATGGAATCCAGCCACTGAGCAGGTTAACATACCCCCCAATAAGCCGCATCCCTACTACGTGATCGACAGATTGGACTCAGGAGCACGACCCCATATACAGGTACTAAGACCCCCACATTGTACCATATCACCGTATCATACCAGTTACTCATCATATATGAAACCATAGGTATTAACCTGAGGATCGCCCGGGACGACCCACCTGATCATCCCTACTCATCTGATCAGGTATTAATCCATTCATACCACCCCATACAACTCTTCCAGGACCAATTTTAAAATAATTTTAAATATTTTTAAAAAAATCTTAAAAATCTTAAAAAATCTTAAAATATCCTAACCACCCACTCCTTTTCCTTACAGGTCCTCCCACTCTGAGCTCCACAGAGGATCTATCTGTACCCAGCAATTTTGTTCCTCAGGACCATTGTTTCACTATACACACCCCAGTGTGTGTTTTTTAGATTCTAGACCCCCCCATTTTTTAGCCCTTACTCAAAAAACCCCCTCTTCCTTATATATTCTTTTTATACTTTTTACATTTTATATCTTGATATTCTAATAAAGACCCACTTTTTACTTCCAACACCTCTCTTTGTGTCTGTATCCCGCTCCTTAAGCGCGAATTACTACTTGGCATATTGATATCCCTACTCACTGACACATAGTGGTTTGTGTCTCTCAAATTCGCTGCTGTAGATTGACTAGCCTGCCAGCGCCTCTTTACCCGTAATATGAGACTCCAGTTCTGGCTGCAGATTTAGACTATAGAACCAAGAACTGATTGGCTTGGCCTCCTGCTCCATCACTAGGTCTATCATGTGTCTATATTGTTGATGGTCATTTCCACTGTGATGTTTAGTCTGGAAATTTCGCAAAGATATACATTATGTAGTGGAATACATGGGTTATACAGTGGGGTAAATAAGTATTTGATACTCTGACGATTTTTCAAGTTTTCCCACCTACAAAGAATGGAGAGGTCTGTAATTTTTATCATAGGTAAACTGCAAATGTGAGAAACAGAGTCTAAAAATAAAAAACAGAAAACACATTGTATGATTTTGAAATAATTAAATGGCATTTTATTGCATGAAATAAGTATTTGATCACCTACTTTGATCATCTACCAACCAGCAAGAATTCTGGCTCTCACAGACCTGTTAGTTTTTCTTTAAAGGAAACCTGTCAGCAGGATTTTACTAAGTAAACTACAGGCATTGTCATGTTGGGGCTGTAACACTGATTAAAATGATACCTGAGGTGACAAAATCCCTCTTGTGGTTCTTGTGTAATCAATGTCTGCAGTCGAGTTACTGCAGGGGCGGACACAGACTGTAGTGGGCCCCTGTGCAAGAATTTTTTGCCCCCCCCCCCCCCGTGCCTCTCTCATCCCCCCCGTGCATCTCTGATTCCCCCCACTCCTAGTTAATTGTATTTAAAAAAAATAAAACTTGTTATACTTACCCCCAGGGCCGGCTCCAGGTTTTTGTGGGCCCTGGGCGACAGAGTTTCAGTGGGCCCCTTTAACACATATCATGATTCATGATGCACAGATACCGCAGAGAAATATATATATATATAGTACAAGGCCAAGGATTTCACTTACTACATTACATGAGCGATATCTATTGTAAATTCTACAATAGCTCAGAAACCCGCAAATCCTCGCAGCACAGAGTGCAGACTGAACAGTATAGTCCTCTATACAGTATTATGGGCACCATATAATGCTCCATACAGGATACTGACCCCATATAATGCTCCATACAGGATACTGGTCCCCATATAACGCTCCATACAGGATACGGGACCCATATAACGCTCCATACAGGATACTGGTCCCCATATAACTCTGCATACAGAATACTGGCCCACATATAATGCTCCATACAGAATACTGTCCCCCATATAACGCTCCATACAGAATATTGGCCCTCATATAACGCTCCATGCAGGCTGTTTCCCCCCTTATAATGCCCCATTACATGAGCGAAATTTATTGTAAATTCTACAATAGCTCAGAAACCGGCAAATCCTCACAGCGCACAGTGCAGACCGGACAGTATAGTCCTCCATACAGTATTATGGGCACCACATAATGCTCCATACAGGATACTGACCCCCTTATAATGCTCCATACAGGATACTGGTCCCCATATAACGCTCCATACAGGATACTGGTCCCCATATAACTCTGCATACAGAATACTGGCCCCCATATAACGCTCCATACAGAATACTGTCCCCCATATAACGCTCCATACAGAATACTGACCCCCATATAACGCTCCATACAGAATATTGGCCCCCATGTAATGCTCCATGCAGGCTGTTCCCCCCTTATAATGCCCCATGCAGGATGACACCCCCCTTTTAATGCCCTATGCAGGATGTCACCTCTACCCCCCATAAAATGCCCCATGCAGGATGTCACCCCCCCATATAATGCCCCATGCAGGATGTCACACCACCCCGCCCCATATAATGCCCCATGCAGGACGTCACTTCCCCCCTTCCACTCTTATAATGCCCCATGCAGGATGTCACCTCTCCCCCCATATAATATCCCATGCAGGATGTCACCCACCCATATAATGCCCCGTGCAAGATGTCACCCCCCCATATAATGCCCCATGCAGGATGTCCCACCACCCCCCCATATAATGCCCCATGCAAGATGTCACCTCTCCCCCCATATAATGCCCCATGCAGGATGCCCCCTCACCCACATAATGCCCCATGCAGGATGTCAACCCCCCCATATAATGCCCCATGCAGGATGTCACACCACCCCCCCCCCCATATAATGCCCCATGCAGGATGTCACACCCACTCCCCCCCCTCATATAATGTCCCATGCCACCATACATAAAAAAAAAAAATCAAATGCTCACCTCACTCCTTCTCACCTGATGCTGATCCGGACTCCAGTATCGCCCGCGTCTTCCCGCTCTACACTGTGACAGGTCAGGAGAGAGCGCGCGCGGTGTAAAGACGTCACCGCGCCCTCTGACCTGAGACGTCACCGTCAGAGGACGCGGAAGACGCTGCGGAGGCACGGGGAGGGGTAAGTATTGTGCCGGCGCCGTCACATGACCGGAGATGTCCCTGCGTCACATGCTGAGCGCAGGGACATATCCGGTCATGGGACGGCGGGGGGTCCTGCGGGGGGGCCCCATGAGGAGACGCACAAGAGGGGGCCCCAACGGGGCTCCGAGGGGGCCCCGACCGGCCGGGCCCCATGCTGGAGTCCGGGCAGTCATGCCCTGATGGCGGCCCTGCTGGAGGCTGGACGGGCCCCCTCTCCCTCAGGGACCCCCGTTCAATGAACCGGCTGCACGGGCGGTAGGTCCGCCCCTGAGTTAATGAGATTCTCGTGCTTCGGTGTGGGACTGTAGGCAGAGTCTTATTCTGGTGATCAGCAAGAAAAGACTGGCTGACTAGCTCTCTGGCTGGCTTTCTCTATCTGGCTGGCTGTCTGACTCTCTCTTGCTATCTCTTTCTCTGGCTGCCTCGCTCTCTCTGGTTGGCTGTCTCTCTCCCTCTCTGGCTAACTGTCTCTCTCCCTCTCTGGCTTGCTGTCTCTCTCCCTCTCAGACTTGCCATCTCTCTCCCTCTCTTGCTGTCTCTTTGGCTGTTTCTTTCTCTGGCTGACTCTCTCTCTGGCTTGCTGACTCTCTGGCTGGCTGTCTCTCTCTCTGGTTGTCTCTCTCCCTCTCTGGCTGGTTGTCTCTCTCTCTGGTGGTCTCTCTCCCTCTCTGGCTGGCTGAGTCTCTCTCTGGCTGGCTGAGTCTATCTGGCTGGCTGTTTATCTCTCTGGCTGTCTCTCTCTGGCTGGCTGAGTCTCTCTCTGGCTGTCTCGCTATCTCTGGCATGCTGTCTCTCTCCCTCTCTGGCTGTCTCAGACTGGCTGTCTCTCTCTGGCTGTCTTTCTCCATCTCTGGCTGACTGTCTCTCTCTGGCTGGCTGTCTCTCTTCCTCTCTGGCTGTCTCTCTTCCTCTCTAGCTGTCTCTCTCTGGCTGGCTGTCTCTCTTTGGCTGGAACTTTCTCTCTCTCTCTCTGGCTGGCAGCCTCTCTAGCTGTCTAAGTGTCTGGATGTCACTATGATGAACATACTTGTGCTTCAGGGTGGGCCTGTGTGGGCAGGTATTTTCTTGGTGATCTGGCTTAGAGCAGACAAAAGGCAGACGCTGAAAAGTGCGCCGGGTTTGGACGCATCTGAGTGACAAACTACCACTGACCCTCTCTCACAGGTATTGTCCCATGATATGATTTTGGACACAGCATTTGATTATAGGCACAGACCTATGATAACTACATGTCTTATTAAATAGTAACCATGTGGACCTCAGGCACCTAAGTACGCACTTACAACGCTGCTCACTACCACATATCTATACTTATATTTCTTGCCTGATATATTGCTAGCACTTGGCTATTCTACCCGATTCTAGCATTTAGGTTTTTCTATTGATCAATGCATAGTTGTACTTTATTGTGAGTTCTATATATTTACTGATATTTTTATTATACACTTTGATTTACACATTCATTATCATTTTTATCTATTTTATCATTATTGTACCTAATTTTGCCAGATAACTGTTTGAATTAATATTTATCAATATAACTGTCGCTTGGAAATGTGCCTGCTTTTCTATCTGGACTCTTGTCGGTTTTCCTTCTCCTTTTCTGTATTTTTCCGATGAGTCTCCAATTAGTCCAGAGTACACATGTGGTGGTAGTATGGAATTCCCACGTAGTCCTCCATACAATATATTAGGCCCCACATAGTCCTCCATACAGTATAATGAGTCCACATAGTGCTCAATACAGTATAATGGCCCCATATAGTCCTACATACAGTATAATGGACCCCACATAGTCCTCTGTGGCGCCCTGCTGCGCATTGGTGCCACAGAATCCAGAAGGGTGCATGGATGGACTTCTCCACAAGAGGCCCTCACACATTCACACACCTCCACCCTACCACCTCACACCAGAAGAGGGAGCCTGTTAGGGATATATATAGGGAGGGTGGATCCAGTCAGCTCAGATTAGTCAATGCTTAGAGACAGAGAGGTACAGAGCTCAGAGTTGAGCAGAGAGCGTGCTGACGCTCAGAGAGCAGCTAAGAGGCAGAAAGCTGGCTGCAGTGCTTAGGCGAGCCAAGGCCTACAGCACGTGTGAAGGCCTAATGAGGGCCTTGAGTGGGCTGAAGGCGAGAGGAGAAGGAAGAAGTAGCAAAGGGGCAGAGGAGCATAGCAAGCTCACCCCGATATATATACCGGACACCGGGTCCGCGCCTACAGGGACCCTTTATACCCAGCAGGAACCACCGGAACCCCTGGAGGACTACAGGCCCCAGGTTCACCAAACGCTGATTACAGTACCAGGGCTAGGAGTCATGGAAGTCCCAGCATCCAGGGAGAGTGATCTCCAAACAGAAGGACCTACCACCAGGTCAGCAGGTGCAAAGAGAGACAGTAACTAAGCTATACCTAGCTCCAGGCAGGTCAGTAGCTTAGAGAATAAAGTAACGGATCAGGAGGCCCTATACCCGCTCATTGGGGAGAGTCCAAAAGTGCGCCCTTCGCCTGGAGTACCCTGGACCGTGCCTGCAGCATCACCAGTAAAGGTACTAAAGCTCACGACCGTGTGAGTGTCCGTCTTTCCTCCGGGACCGTCCTGCCGTCTCTCCCCTGCACCACCATCCATTACACCCCACGCTGCCCTGGAGCTAGCTCTACCTGTGGAGAGCCACACCATTCCTGCTCCCATAACACCAGCTCCAGAGGTCTGCTCCACAGAGGCGGCTCCCTCTAGCCGCAATCCACAGGTGGTGTCACGAACACTTTCCCAAATCCCCTATAAAGCTCCCCCTTTTTACTTACTGCCCTGGGTTACGGACCGGGCCAGTAACCATGATATCCCCATCAGCATCCATAGGCCCTGCTGCCGAGTACCCCACGGCCCAGGGGGCGCATCATGTTTTGGCATCACGAACAGGATTCCGTGCCCGTTGCCATCGGGTACTGTGCGCCTTAAGAGACTGTAATACTCACTGTGGTGAAGTTTTACCGCCATTCCCGAGATTTCCCGCCATTGTCCGCCATCTTCCTGTCACCGCGCGGAAAGAAGAGGGGCGTAACCGTGAGAATCGGAGAGGCGTAACCACTGGAAGCCCAGGACACGCCCCGCCCCTGACGTCGAACCAGGAAGCGTCAGGTCCTGGAAGGAGTCCAGAGGACTCTCTGACGTCAGACGCGAGCGACGCAAGGTCCTGGAAGAAGACCGTCGCCTGCGGAGCTGCGTCCTACCTGAAAAGGAAGTGAAGAAAGTAGGCTCCGTTTCACTAGGGGGGCGTAGCAATGGCAGACGACGAGCAAGCCGATGGAGCACCGGTTAACCCTCCAGATGCCCAACCTTCACCCGGCGCTGCACAGGCCGGAGCGGCCGCTCCCCCAGCAGGGGTCGTGACCGCGTTGATACCCATGGCCCTGCCGTATATCCCTGGAGCGCAGTGGCTCCCCCAGTATAATGGCAAACCGGACACCCTGTCTGGATTCAAGGGAAAAATATGCGGTGTGCTATCCATGTATTCTATGACCGGTAAACAGAGAGCCGCTGTTGTGCAGGGACAATTGTCTGGTACCACAGAGCGGGAAGTTGAAACCTGGCCAGCCGCAGACCAGGAATCAGTATCCATCATCTTTAAGAGACTGAAAACTGTGTTTGAAAACCGCACTGAGACAGATCTCCAGATGAGGTTCTACCACTGTGTCCAGAAACCTGAGGACAGTGTCCGGGACTACGCCTGGCACTTACAGGAAGCCCTGCGGGCCCTGAAACAGGTTATTCAAGCCTGCATACAGAATGAAAATAAAATGCTGATGGAACAATTCATCCGGGGGTTGAGGTCCCAGGAAAGGAGCAGAACTGTACGGTGGTGGGCCTTAGATCATCCAGATGCCACCTTTGACACCCTTAAGGACATGGCTATAAAGGGTCTGCAGCCCCTGGAAACATCAGAAACTGTTATCCAGCGTCACCAGGGTGGGGCCATCCCAGTGCCTGCAGCACCCACTGCTCCTTCATTAACGGCTGAAAAAAAGATGCAAACAGTGCCCCCTAGCGAGATGGACAGCCTACGCTCTGAAGTGTGCCAGTTAAGTAAAACCCTGGCCACTGTCCTGAGCACCCTGCAGCTACAGGAGGAGCCCGAGCCGGAAGGAAGGATACTACTCGCCGACAGGCCTGAGGATGTCCCCTGGATGAGAAGAAGAAGGAGGACAATGCCGCCCCGTAGGAGGACAATGCCACCCCGTGAGAGGACAAACGACCAATGTTGCCTTCCAGGAGAGTTCATCTGCTATCGCTGCCCGAAGGCAGGTCACACAGCGCGGAACTGTCCTTTAAACGAGCAAACCATGGGGCCGAGGGCCGACACCCAGGAGTAAATCAAGCAGGCCCATCAAACTTGTAGGATGGTGGGAGGAAGACCTTTCTTGTCCATTGTGCTGGATGGCATCGCGACACCTGCCCTGCTGGACACTGGATCTCAGGTAACCATCATGCCAGATGTCCTCTACAAAAGGTTCTGGTCCATAGACGAACTTCACCCGCCAGGTCCAAATCTTTCCGTGTATGCCTCCAATGGCCTTCCCCTTAACCTAGTCGGGGGTTAAGGATGTGGCAGTAAAGGTGGGAAGAGTGGAACTGAAGGACCAGGGACTAATTGTAGTAGAGACTAATCCTGATGATACAGACTTGTACATTATACTTGGTACTAATGTTGTTGGTAACTGTTTTGGAGAAGTGTTATTCTTGCTCCAACAGATGGCTGACACTGCCAAGCCAGGGCAGAGGAGGCTGCTCCAGAAAGAGATCCGAGCCCTTATGTACCAGCAACAGGTAAAGCTAACAGGTGGTGAAATTGGTAATGTACGGGTGACAGACCCGATACCCACTGTGATTCCCCCGATGAGTGAAATGCTGATTTGGTGTAGGGCAGCAATAGGTCTCAAAGGACAGAACTATCAGGCGGTAGTGGAGCCCACTAGTTCGGAGCACAGACGTACACTCTTAACTGCCAGAGGGGTAGTGGATGTACGCAATGGGAGGGTACCCGTACGCCTCCTAAACTATGGAGAGGATGAAGTCAAATTACCATGATATGGCACTGTTGCTAGATTGTACACTGTAAATAACAACGCTATCCACACAGTGGAGTCATTAACCTCACCAGACAGAGTGGAGGATAACGACTCGGAAACCCAGGTGGGGGATAGGTGTCAACTGCTCCATGTTGGGACTGACGACACTCCTGTCCTTCAGAAACAGGGTGTACACAGGGTGGTTCAGGAATATGAGGGAGTATTCAGCAAACACCCACTTGATTTTGGGAGGATTAAAGGGGTACAACACCATATACCCACAGGTGACCATCCACCCATCAAAGAACGTTACAGGCCAATCCCACCAGCACACTACCAGAAAGCGAAGGAAATGTTGCATGACATGAGGAAGGCAGGGGTAATAAGATATAGCTGTAACCCCTGGACAGCTCCCCTGGACCTGGTCAGGAAAAAGGATGGAAGCATGAGGATTTGTGTAGATTACAGACAGGTAAATCGCATAACACATAAAGATGCATACCCTTTGCCCCATATAGAGGAATCCCTGGCAGCATTAAAGTCTGCAAATTACTTCTCTACCCTTGACCTCACTAATGGGTACTGGCAAGTAGCAGTTGCTGAGGAGGACCGGGAGAAGACAGCCTTCACTAACCCGATGGGACTCTGCGAGTTCAATAGTATGCCGTTTGGACTCTGCAATGCCCCCAGAACATTCCAGAGATTGATGGAGTGCTGATTGGGACACCGAAACTTCGAGACCGTGCTGCTATACCTGGATGACGTGATAGTGTACTCTAAGACGTATGAGGACCATTTGAAGCACCTGGCAGAGTCGTTGTCCCGGTATGGGATGAAATTGAAGCCTTCCAAGTGCCACCTGCTCAAACGGAAGGTTCAGTACCTGGGGCACATCGTTTGTCCAGAAGGAGTAGCACCAGACCCGGAGAAGGTCACTGCCATCCAGAAATGGCCGGAGCCAAAGAATCTCAAGGAGGTACGTCAGTTCCTGGGACTGGTCAGGTATTACCGAAGATTTCTGAAGGACTACACCAAGAAGGCAGCACCTTTGCAAGATCTCCTGGTAGGACAGTCCAACAGAGGCAAGAACCCCCCTTTCCAGTGGGGTAAAGAACAGGCTGATTCCTTTGCAGTGATGAAAGAGATTCTGACTGGCGAAGAAATCTTGGCCTACCCTGAGTACAGCCAACCTTTCCTGCTGTACACTGATGCCAGCAATGAGGGACTAGGAGATGTGTTAAGTCAGAAGCAGTATGGCAAGAAGGTGATTGCCTATGCTAGCAGGAAGCTTCGCCCGACTGAGAGGAATCCAGAAAACTATAGCTCCTTCAAGTTGGAGCTCCTGGACTTGGTTTGGGCCATCAATGAACTATTCAAGCACTACTTGACCTCCAGTAAGTTCACGGCTTACACTGACAACAACCCCTTGACACATCTAGAGAAAGCCAAGTTGGGAGCCATGGAACAGCGTTGGATGGCCCAGCTGTCAAACTATCAGTTCATCAAGTACCGAGCAGGCCACAAGAACGCCAATGCCGATGCCTGTCCAGAATGCCTCACCAGTTGGACACTGAAGAAGAAGTGGATGACCTGGAAGAGATTGACCTACCTGCCTTCCACAGAAATGGGATGGTCCACGAGCAACGCACCTCCAGGAGGTATCATGGTAAGACACTAAACCCTTTGCCTCACCACAGTTGGAAGGAGACCCAGGACAGCGACCCGGTTGTCAGCCGTATTAAAGAATTGATAACCTAGGAAGGCTCCTCCCTGGAGAAGGACGCGTCTCCACAAGCCAAGCAACTGTGGAATGAGAGAAGCCGGATGTTCATCTATAGAGAGAAGCTGTGCTGAAGGTATGTCAACACAACCTTATATTCAGCTCTGGCTCGGGATAGCACGCGTGCTGTGTCACACGTGCAATAGATTTTAAGTGCAACAGTTAAAAGTGCAGTTATACAATGGCAGGAAGCTGATAATCCACTCTCTTCTCTTCTTCTTCACACAAGTATTTAATTGCTCCATCCATTTTTGTGTGCTGTCTGATGATATGTGAACAGTCATATTCTCTAGCAAGATTTTTCCATGGTATTTAATTGTTCCATCTGTTTTTGTGTGCTGTCTGATGATGTGTGAACAAAGTCATATTCTCTAGCAAGATTTTTCCATGGTAATTAATTGCTCCATCCGTTTTTGTGTGCTGTCTGATGGTGTGTGAAGAGAGTCATATTCTCTAGCAAGATTTTTCCATGGTATTTAATTGCTCCATCCGTTTTTGTGTGCTGTCTGATGATGTGTGAACAAAGTCATATTCTCTAGCAAGCTTTTTCCATGGTATTTAATAGCTCCATCCGTTGTGTTTTTTTTTTTTTTTCCTTTTCCTATTTTAGTGTTCAAAGCTTTCTATGTCACTGTTTTATGGCCTCTTTGTTTAACATTGGGTGTTTACTCTGCATAGCATTGCCTGCTTTGGCCTCGTACTAATTGACTAATTACTCAGTATGACCAACTGGTGCTGGTTTTTAGTAGACATTTCATTTCATATATATTCAGCTCTGACTCGGGATAGCACGCGTGCTGGGTCACGCGTGCAATAGATTTTAAGTGCAATAGTTAAAAGTGCAGTTATACAATGGCAGTTGGGCAGGGCAGGAGACAGGTAAGGTGCATAAGATATTCATACAAACATACTTCTCGGTCAGTCATACTGCATTATGCATTAATCTTATCAATCTGCTTTTTATTTGTTTTCACTTCTGCTTTCTCACAACTCGCCCGCCCTTTAACACATTCTGTGCACTCTCTCTATATCAACCACTCCCTTCTCCCCTCTCCCATGTATAACGTTGAGGCTCTACTGACATTCCTCACCCACTGCAAACCATCCTCTACCTCCATACAACACTCAAAATGTTCATACCAATCATTGCACCACCTCCTCTTTCTCTTCTTTCTACATTTACTAGGCGCAGGCGACATCTCCCCCAACCCTGGGCCCCCCTCCACTAGCATACATTACTCACCTCCAGCTGCATATAGAAACCCTGCTAATCTTATTAACGTTCAGTGCATACCCTCTCCTATCGATTTCCATTGCGCTCTCTGGAACGCACGGTCTGTGTGTAACAAACTAACTTACATCCATGATTTTTTCCTCTCTAATTCCCTTAACCTTCTGGCTATCACAGAAACCTGGATTCAGCAGCCAGACACCACCGCTGCTGCTGCTCTCTCGTTTGATGGGCTGAAATTTTCACATACCGCCAGACCTGGCAACATACAGGGTGGAGGTGTTGGTCTACTCCTTTCCTCGCAATGTGCTTTCCAGGTCATCCCCCCAGTTCCCTCACTTATGTTTCCTTCCTTTGAAGTCCACACCATCAGACTCTTTAAACCCTTCTCCCTGTGAGTGGCAGTTGTGTATCGCCCTCCAGGCTCCTCCCACCAGTTCTTGTATCACTTTGCCACATGGCTTCCTCACTTTCTATCCTGTGACATCCCCACCCTCATCATGGGTAACTTTAACATCCCCATCGATGATCCCCTCTCCCAATCTGCCTCTCATCTACTTTCTCTAACCTCTTCATTCCATCTCTCACAGCTTACTAATTCTCCTACCCATGAAGACGGGAATACTCTGGACCTGTTTTTTTCCAGTCTCTGCTCACTGGATGACTTTACAAACTCCCCTCTCCCGCTCTCGGACCACAACCTTCTTTCCTTCTCTGTCAAGAATTGTCTCCTCACCCGGGACACCCCCACTTACCACACTTATAGGAATACACGTACCATTAATACTCAGCAGCTTATGGACAATCTCCACACATCTTTAGCCCCCATCTCCTCCTTCTCCTGTCCAGACTTAGCATTGTCACACTACAATAACACACTGAAGAGTTCCCTAGATGAAGCAGCTCCTTCTACTCCCAGAAAGATCCGACACAGACAACGGCAGCCCTGGCACACGATGCAAACACGTTTTCTTCAATGTTGCTCAAGGTGTGCTGAGCGTCAGTGGAGAAAATCTCTTTTAGCAGAGGACTTCATCCACTATAAATTCATGCTCAAAACCTATAACTCTGCCCTTCATCTGGCCAAACAATCTTACTTCACCACCCTCATCACTTCAATGTCCAACAATCCAAAACGACTTTTTGAAACCTTAAACTCCCTCCTGAAACCTAAAGCACAGGCCCCCACCACCAACCTCAGCGGGGAGGATCTGGCCTCTTATTTCTTTGAAAAAATCAACCACATCCATCAGGACATCTCAGCCCAATCTCCTCAGTGCCTGGATCCCCTTCCCTGCCGCACTTCAAGCTCACTTGCCATCTTTGAGCCTTTTACAGAAGAAGAAGTTACCCAGCTCCTCGCTTCTGCTCTGCCTACAACCTGCAACATTGACCCCATTCCTTCACATCTCCTGCAGTCCCTCTCACCGGTGGTCAACACTCACCTAACTAAAATATTTAACCTCTCTCTTTCTTCAGGTATCTTTCCCTCCTCATTTAAACATGCCATCATAACCCCTTTACTTAAAAAGCCATCCCTGGACCAGAACTGCACTGCTAACTACAGACCTGTCTCTAATCGTCCCTTTATCTCTAAACTCCTGGAACGCTTGGTCCATTCCCGTCTAATCCGCTATCTCTCAGATAACTCTCTCCTCGACCCTCTACAATCTGGTTTCCGCTCCTTACACTCCACTGAAACTGCCCTCACTAAAGTCTCTAATGATCTACTAACAGCCAAATCCAAAGGTCACTGCTCCCTGCTGATTCTCCTGGATCTCTCTGCAGCATTTGACACTGTGGATCACCAGCTCCTCCTCACTATGCTCCGCTCTATAGGCCTCAAGGAAACCGTTCTCTCCTGGTTCTCCTCCTACCTCTCTGACCGCTCCTTCACTGTTTCTTTTGCCGACTCCTCTTCTCCTCCTCATCCCCTTACCATCGGGGTTCCGCAGGGCTCAGTCCTAGGCCCCCTCCTCTTCTCTTTATACACAGCCCCTATTGGACAAACAATCAGCAGATTTGGGTTCCAGTATCATCTCTATGCTGATGACACCCAATTATACACTTCTTCCCCTGACATCACCCCTACCCTAATACAGAATACCAAGGATTGTCTGTCTGCTGTGTCTAACATCATGTCCTCCCTCTATCTTAAACTGAATCTCTCCAAAACTGAACTTCTTGTGTTTCCCCCCTCTACTAACCTAACTCTACCTAACATCGAAATTACCTTGGAGGGTTCAACCATAACTCCCAAGCAGCACGCCCGCTGCCTTGGAGTCATATTCCACACTAACCTTTCCTTTTCTCCCTATATCCGATCACTCACTCGCTCTTGTTACCTGCATCTTAAAAACATATCCAGAATCCGATCTTTTCTCACTTTTGAAACTGCTAAAACTTTTACTGTCGCTCTTATTCTCTCTCGTCTGGACTACTGCAACTCTCTTCTGATCGGTCTCCCTCTTACCAAAATTTCCTCTCTCTAATCTGTCCTGAATGCGGCAGCCAGGGTCGTATTTCTGTCCAGCCGCTTCACTGATGCCTCCACCTTGTGCCAGTCATTACACTGGTTACCCATTCGCTACAGGGTCCAATATAAACTCATTGCTCTCACCCACAAAGCTCTCCACAGTTCTCCACCTTATATCTCCTCTCTCATCTCAGTCTATCGTCCTACACGTGCCCTCCGTTCACAAATGACCTAAGACTAACATCCCCCATAATCCGAACTTCGCACCTCCATCTCCAAGACTTCTCTCGTGCTGCGCCAGTTCTCTGGAATGCTCTACCCCAGATGATTCGATTGATGCCTAGCCCCGATGTCTTCAAGCGCGCTTTAAAAACCCATCTCTTTAAACAAGCCTACCATCTCAAATACCCAGTAAACTAACTTTCCCCTGTTCCCTCCTAAATACTATTCGGAATCTGCTCCCTAACGTTTATCTGTCTCTACACCCTCCATGCACACGATAACTGCACTCGGTAATTGAGTATTGCACTTGAACATACAGGCTGATGACCGGATCATACAGCTTTATATGATAATCCCGACTTATTATAATTGCCAGACCTGAAATAACAAGCACTTTCCACCAATTGTGTCCCCCCATTTCCTTGTAGAATGTAAGCTTGCGAGCAGGGACCTCACTCCTGAAGTAACTGTTTAAACTGTCTCACCTTGTATTGAATTTATTGTCTGTACATGTCCCCGCTTAATTGTAAAGTGCTGCGGAATATGTTGGCGCTATATAAATAAAAATTATTATTATTATTAACCCAAGGACCCATGAGATAGTATGGCAGATCGTAGTGCCCAGGACAGACATCCAGATGGTGTTGGAGGCCTACCACGATCAAGCGGGGCACTTCGGCTGGAAGAAGCTGGAAACCCTCCTGAAGAGTCGGTTTTATTGGGTTGGAATGCAGAGTTCCATAGAGAGGTGGTGCCGGGATTGTGGATCCTGTAGCCTCAGAAGAAAAGACTACAGCAGCCAGAAGGTGCCCCTGCAGTCCATCAAGACAACCCAGCCCCTGGAGATCATCACTTTGGATCACGTCAAGCTGTCACCCAGCAGGTCAGGCTACTCGTATGCCCTGACCATGGTGGATCACTACTCCCGGTTCCTGGTGGTAGCCCCCGTCAAGGATCTGACGTCAGAAACTGCAGCAAGGACGTTTCAAGCCTACTTCTGCAGGCCCCATGGATACCCGGATAAGGTGCTGATGGATCAAGGCCCTGCCTTTGAAGCTGAGTTGTTCAAAAAGTTTTGCCATCTGTATGGGTGTAAGAAGATCCGGACTACACCGTACCACCCCCAAACCAATGGATTATGTGAAAAGATGAATAACATAGTCATCGACCTGTTGAAGACCTTACCTCTAGAAGAAAGAAACCAGTAGCCAGACAAACTACCTAACCTGGTAGATCTGTACAATCACATACCTGTGAGTTCCACCAATTGTACTCCAGCGTACCTCATGAGAGCAAGACCCGGAAAGTTGCCCATGGACCTGGAGCTTGGAGTGGTAGAGCCAGAAGCAGATATGTCCACTGACGACTGGGATGTGACCTGACAGGAGCAGTACAAGAGAGTACAGGCCTGTGTCGAAGACAGTCTAAATAGGATGAGAGATAAGCAGGAAGCACAGTACAACAAGAGTGCACCCGCCGAACCCTTGACACCTGGAGAAGTTGTGCTGAAACGAAAGAGAAGAAGCCACAAGCTTGATGACCAGTGGGAATGGGAACCTTACACTAGGTTGTTTTCCTATTCGACAATAGGAAAACCTGTCTAATTAGCAAAGACGGAGGAAGAACGACTGAAGCTGTGCCCAAGTCGGCTGAAGCCCCAGGAGGAAGTGCCTCTGACCGTACCAGAGGAGCCTAAAGAGGAAGTACTCCATACTGTCTTAGGAGATTTCCCGGCAGATTGGCATCAACTAGATGGAGCGGTAATAATACCTGTAATACACTTCTACCAACAGCCAGAAGACTATCCACCGCAAGTAATACCTGTAAGTGCCCCAGAAGAGAGTGCTCAGGAAGAATCCCCGGAAGAAGGATCACCGGTAGAAGCGGAGCCAGTAGGCCCAGTAAGCAGTGTACTTGCCAGTCCCGTAGAGAGGTGAAGGCAGACTTGCAGTCCACCAACACATAGATAGCGCAAGGATCCACACTACACGCATTCCAGTGCTATGTAGGTCATCGCGTAGCACAATAGGCCAGACCCCTGTCAGGTATAAGGAGTAAGTTAAAAATACCTGTAGTATAAATAGTTACCCAGTAGGGTATTTGTCAGGGAATCCACCCAACACACACTGTCAGGACAACACCGCGGAGATCACACAATATCTCACCGTGCCGTCAAGCTGTCCGTATTTCGTCCGGAGTCGCGAGCACACGATCCAGACTACTCTCTACGTAGGTATCGGTAAGCATCCAGTGAGCGTATGACACAACACCCTGGGTTCCACAGCCAGGAAACCATGTTTAACGCCCTCCGTACGGTCACTGTAAGGTTCACGATAGCCCCATTATTAATACTTTCTGCCACCACCAGCCGAGTTTGAAATATAATACAGGCCTGGCCGGACGCCTGCATTTTGGTAGCGTATATGGGTTAGGGGAAGGGAACGATTACAGAACAAAAGAAACAGAACTATTAAATTTTATATTTAATCCAAAAGGGAGGCAGTGTTTAGGAAAAATATATATAAGGATGTTATAAAGGAGACATTAAAATACATAGGCAGTTACATAAAATAAACAGGGTAAAAAGAAGACAACTTACTCTATACGATCGTGGAGATGATTCAATATAGGTGGAGGAGGAGCTCTCTGGTTGGAATATGCTGTTATTGAACAGGACCCATTGTTTATAATTCTTATTCCCCCCTGGCAATGAGTGGTCCTGTACAGTCCATGAGTTCTCTTATACCTAAGGGGAGATCTGGCCACACGCCCCTTGTGGTGACATCATGTGGGCTGGTCTCCAGCCTGTACATTTTTATTAAAAACGCTAACTTCTGCGATAACTCATCGCTCGTTGATCGCAGAAGCTTACAAACTATGCCATTTTTTCCCTTATGATTTTATCTTTATTTAGATATCACACATCACAACTGCAGTCTGCTATTCTGGTGTTTTTGCGCTACAGTTCCCTGATTTTGGTTACAGCCCTGGAAAACTACCTATACATTCCTGGGCTGATTGGGTCACTACACATATGGGTCCCGTTACTGTCGGACCTATGGAGCTCACAAGTTTTCATATTTCATATCGGAGTCAGTGCGTGTAGAAATTTCCCTTTGAGGCTCAGGAAGCAGCTTCAACAGTTACACACAAATTAGTGCCAGCCTGCATTTTAATTACCTCCTGCGTCTTTCAGAGACAAAATTCTTACTTCCTAACGAAGTTATAACACTCCTTGGCTGGCCGTGTTTGCATAAACTATTTACCAGGCGTGTGTTAATTGGAGCTTTTGTGCTGAGCAGAAGGGGAATAAGGGAGGGGGGTGAACATCTTTGTCAGGCAGATATGGAAGAACATTTTCCTGAAATTTATATTTTCCTTACATCTCCCCCTCTTTGAGGTGGCGTAAGGGGTGATTTACAGATCGCCCCTTTAAGACTACCTCCTCGGTCTCTCCTTGATGGGACAGCCCATCGACGTTGCCATGTTCACTACCCTTCTTGTGCTGAATGGTAAAATCATACTGCTGTAGAGCCAGGCTCCACCGCAGTAGTTTACCATTGTCACCGGACACCCGGTGCAGCCAGCTGAGGGGGTTGTGGTCAGTCACTATGGTGAAGTTGCGCCCGTATAGATAGGGCTGCAGCTTCCGCAGGGCCCACACTATAGCGAGACACTCCTTCTCCACAGTAGAGTATGCCACTTCCCAGGGTAAGAGCTTGCGGCTGAGGAACATCACCGGATGCTCTTCCCCCTGCCCATTTACCTGGCTGAGCACAGCACCCAGGCCAAACGCACTGGCATCCATTTGGACTACAAACCGCCGGGTGAAGTCCGGGGCCTGCAGTACTGGGGAACTGGCCAGGGCAGCTTTCAGCGCCGTGAAGGACCGCTCACAGTCAGCTGTCCAGTCGACTGTCTGCGGCAGCTTCTTTTTCGTGAGGTCCGTCAGAGGCTTAGCAAGGGCACTATAGTTGGGAACAAACTTCCTATAGTACCCTGCCGTACTCAAGAAGGACATCACCTGCTTCTTGGTTTTGGGGGAGGGCCAGGAGGTGATGGCATCAACCTTCCCGGGCTCTGGCTTCAGAGTTCCGCCACCCACTCGGTGTCCGAGGTACTGCGCCTCCGTCATGCCTACCTGACACTTTGCAGGCTTTATAGTCAACCCAGCACCCTGGACTCGTCTGAGCACCTGTTCCAGGTGCGCCAGGTGTTCCTCCCAGGTGGGACTGAAGACGGCAATGTCATCCAGGTACGCAACCGCGAACCCCTCCAGTCCCTCGAGCAGCTGGTTGACTAATCTCTGGAAAGTGGCAGGTGCATTCCTCATGCCAAAGGGCATGACAAGGTGTTCATACAACCCGAACGGTGTAATGAAGGCGGACCTCTCCTGGGCCTCCTGAGACAGAGGAATCTGCCAGTATCCTCGACTCAGGTCCATAATTGTTAAGTACCTTGCCCCGGCTAAGCAATCCAGCAGCTCATCGATGCGTGGCATCGGGTATGTATCAGGACCTGTGATGGCATTAAGCCTCCTGTAGTCCACACAGAACCGGGTGGTCCGGTCCTTTTTCGGGACCAGGACTACAGGTGAGGCCCAGGCACTTTTTGACCACTGGATCACCCCTAGGTCCAACATCTCATCTATCTCTGCCTTCATGTCTTTCTGCACCTCTAGAGAGACACGGTAAGCGGATTGACGAACTGGGGGGTGACTCCCTGTGTCCACCTGGTGGACAGCTAGCTGTGTCCTCCCGGGGAGACCCGTGAAGAGGGTCAAGTAAGGCCGGAACACCTCTCGCAGCTGGGACTTCTGGTCCGTGGATAGCTGCGGATTGAATTCCGCGTCCTCAATAGACCCTCCGTCCCGGGCGGCAGCCAGTAAGTCCACCAGGACTTCTGTCTCACCTTCTTCGGGGACGCTACATACAGGAAGGGCACAGGCCTCCCTGTCATGATGAGCTTTCATCATGTTGACGTGGAAGACCTTCTGCCTCTTCCTGGCATGGTCAATGGTGACCACGTAGTTCACGTCATTGAGGCGCTGGCATATGGGGTATGGGCCTTCCCAGGCCACCTGAAGCTTGTTCTGGGTCATTGGGACTAGGACCCACACCTTCTGACCCACTTCGTACACCCTCTCCCGGGCATTCCGATCGTACCACAGCTTCTGGCTGGCCTGGGCCTGCACCATATTCTCTTGCGCCAGCTGCGTCATGGCCTACATTTTGTCACGGAGCAGCATGACATACTCTATGATGGACAATTCGAGGGTGTTCAGTTCCCCTTCCCAGAATTCTCTTACCAGAGCAAGGGGCCCCCGGACTCGTAGGCCATACAGGAGCTCAGATTGGGAGAGCCCCGTCGAGGCCTGTGGTACCTCTCTGTAAGCAAAGAGCAGGTGTGGGAGGTACCGCTCCCAGTCGCGCCCATGTGACTCGACCAGCATCTTAAGCATCTGCTTAAGGGTACCATTGAATCGTTCACACAACCCATTGGTCTGTGGGTGATATGAACTTGATACCAGGTGCTGCACCTGCATTTTCTTACAGACAGCTTCCATTAGGCGAGACATGAACTGAGTCCCCTGGTCTGTGAGCATCTTCCTGGGAAATCCTACCCGTGAAAAAATGGCCAGCAGTGCATCCGCCACCTTATCGGCTCGAATGGAGGACAGAGCTACTGCCTCTGGGTACCGGGTAGCATAGTCTACCACAGTAAGGATGAACTGCTTTCCAGAGCTGCTGGGGATAGCCAGCGGGCCAATGATGTCCACAGCAATCCTCTGGAAAGGCTCCTCTATCACGGGCAAAGGGATCAGGGGAGCCTTTGGGGGCACACCCCGACTTCCCCACTCTTTGGCACGTGATACAGGAGCTGCAGCAGTTGGCAATGTCTGTCCCCATTTGGGGCCAATAGAAGTGGTGCGACAGCCGGGCCTTTGCTTTGCGGACCTCAAAGTGTCCAGCTAGAGGAATCTCATGGGCAACCCGCAAAACTCCCCCCTAAACTGATAGTGCATGACCAGCTGTCTCTCCCTCATCCACTCCTGTTTGGGGTTACAGGGGACAGTTTCTCGGTACAACCTTCCCTTATCCCAGAATACCCTCTCCTTATCGGATTCGGAGATGGGCTTCTCTGCGAGGTCCCTTAACGCCTCTAGGCTGACATCTGTGCACAGAGCCGCCTGGAACTTCTGGCTGGAGGTAGCCAGAAGTGACGTTAGGGCCCCAACCTCACTGGAACCGTCTGGGACCGGCTCTGGGTCCACAGCCAGTTCTGTTGTCCCACCACGGGATGAAGGCCCAGAAGGCAGCGCATCGCGTGCGTTCTGGGTACTTATACTCCGGGTGACAGCGGCTATGTAGGCCGTCTTCCCGGAGGACAACAAACCATTACCATCAGCCTGACAGGGTGGAGGCACCAACTCCCCACCATCCCCCAATACTTCTGGAGCCGTGTCAGTTATGGGGCAGCTGCCACCAGCCAAGTGACAGTCCGTCGTGACACTGGGCGGCGGCACGGGACCACTGGCTTCAAGGTCCCCGGGCCTGCTCCTATTGCCCTCAGCACTCGTGCTGGCTCCGTCTTGGGGGTCCTCAGCAACATCACCCCGCCGGGAGACGTGGCTGAGCACTCCGTTCCCACAACACATATCATCATTATACATCATATTAGTGTTCATATCACTGGCATTCTCATCACAGACGTCATCGACAGTGGCATTATATGACATATCAGTTCTGGGAGGGTTGTCAGGAACATATTGGGCAATCAATCATCCCAGATCAGTCCCCAATAAAACATTGGTCGGGAAGTTCTCTGACTCCCCCACTTCCCGCAACCCCCTCCCCGCACCCCAGTCTAGGAAAACCCGGGCCATGGGCAAAAAACAGTGAACACCCCGAATCCCGGTGACAGTCAGGGTTTTCCCAGGGATAAGATCTTCAGGGGACGACAACTCAGGGCGGATGAGGGTCCGTTCGGCTCCGGTAACCTTGAGCCCCATAGTGACTTTATCACCCACGGTGACTGATTGCAAATTGTCACAGACCCCCCCAACCACCCCACCCACAAAAAGAACTGCTGCAGCAGACCCCTGGGCCTTAGGTGTGGGGTTCTTCTACTGCCTCTGCGGGCAGGTGAGGCTGATGTGACCAGTCTTGTCACAGGTATAGCACTTACGGGAGTCAGATGCGGGCCGGGTGATAAAAGATGGGGCAGGACCCGCTGAGGGCCGGCTGGCTGGAACACTGGGGGCGGTTGTCTGCTTACCCCCTTTCCAGCTGGCGGTGGCTGACTTCCGCACCTCTGGTGTGCGGTTGGCCTCATAGGTATCCGCAATCTGGGCTGCTTTGGCGGCTTCCCTCGGCTCCCGGTCAAGCACAAACTGTCTCACTTCCAATGGGCAAAGATGAAGAAACTGGGCCTTCACCATCAGATCTTTCAGGTCCTCGAAGGTGGTGACTGACAGTCCTCGGATATGTGTCACCCTGGCCTGGATGCCACAAATATAATAAAGCTGTGTCTGAGAGCAAGGGGGAGGTTCTCTAGTCAGGGAAACATTAGCATGCAATACCTCCTGTCTCAGGCCAGTAGGGGGAGCAGGCTGCCCCTATAAAAGCTGGAACTGGAGGCAGGGTTAGAGAGAACTGGACGACCTGTCTCTGGACTGAGATGTGTCCCAGAGCAGAGCGGGACAGTTGTATTGCACCCTAAGAGGAAGTGTGGCAGTAGAAGAGCCACAAGCCAGAGACAAGAGGCGAAGTGAGCCTGTCTTGGCAGACAAAGAACTCCATTTTACCTGACTTTGGTGTCTGAGGCTGTGAGGATTCCACGTCCTGCAGCAGATAACCAGTCCGCAGGGGCCTGTATGTTCCTTGGCCTAAGAAGCCCGGAGGCCCTGCCACAACAGAAGGGACCAGCAAAGCGGTACCAGGACTGGAGTAGAAAGGGACCCACGTTGCAGGCCATACAGGCGAGAATACACGGAGAGCTCGGAACCGTGGGCTGTTACCCTACCAGGAGGAGATAGCCAGAAGGAGCGCAGAGAGCACGGTAGGCCTACTCCCTCACCCTGACCAGGGCCAATTTCCCAATTGCTCTCAGACATCCAGTTCCCCTCCTAGCCGGGACTGTTTGTGGGTCAGTTCACCTGTTCTAGTAAAGACCCTGGACTGCAATCTGTTGTCTGTGTGCTCCTTGATCCTCCAGCTCTAACGGTACTGGGACGCCCTTCACCATCACCCCCATCTTCCATTATACTGCCCTGGGGCCGCACTCTTCCCGTGGGGAGTCACACTATCCCAGCTGCATACATCATCAGCCCCAGCGGTCTGCCCTGGCAGCGGCGGTCCGCACTGACCGCAATCCACGGGTGGCGTAGTCGGACATCACTTAAAACTTATAAAGGGACTACCACTGGTCTGACCACCCTGAGCCAAGGACCGGGTAGCCACTACTACCCCCATCATTCCCCTATTGCCCGGATCCGAGTGCCCCACGGCCCAGGGGGCGAGTCAGCTTCGGCGTAGTCGGCAGGATAGTAACCAACCCGCCACAAACAGGTATTGCGTGCCTGAAAAAGACTGTACACGCACCAGAAAAGAGGTTTCCCGCCATCCGGAGTCGTTTCCCGCCATTTCCAGCCGTCTCCCGCCATCTTCCGTCGATTCCCACCATCTTCAGCCGTTTTCCCGCCATCGGACGCCATCTTCAGGACGCCGCATGGGAAGAAGAGGGTCATGGACGCCCAAACCGCGCGAGACCCGAAGCTCCGCCCCACGCACCGACGCTGCGCAAGGTCCTGGAAGGGAGAGAGAGCGACGCTGACGTCACCAGGACGCGACGCAAGGTCCTCGTCCGGAGCAGCATCAGCGGAGCCGCGGTCTACAGAAGAGGATTGTCGGAAGGTAGGCCGCGCTTAACTAGGGGGGAGGAAGATGTCAGACACAGAGGCACCCACTACCACCAGCACAGCTGTAGCAGCGATGATGCCATTTTCCCTGCCCTACATCCCTGGAGCGGCCTGGCTGCCTAAGTACTCAGGGGAGCCCCATGCCCTGACTGATTTTAAGGAAAGGCTGTACAGTTTGTTCCAAGTTTACCCCCTGACAGAGGAACAGAAGGTCAGCATACTGACGGGGCAGTTAACTGGCGCAGCCCAGCGGGAGGGAAAGTCGTGGCCCGCTGAGGAGAAAAGGAATGTGAAGGACATTCTGGCCAGGCTGTGAGGTACCTTTGATACCCGTACCTCAGCAGAAATTAAAATGCGGTTCTATGGATGTAAGCAGCGGGCACAGGACAGCATCAGAGACTATGCCCTAAATTTTCAGGAAGCCTTGAGGGCCATCAAACAAACTGACCCTGGCAGCGTGCAGGAAACGGACAAGCTGCTAACAGAACAATTCATAGAAGGCCTGCTGTCTAGCGCCCACAGGGCCCAACTGCGCCTCATGTTCTTTCAGAACCCTGATCTGACCTTTGCCCAATTTAAGGACAGGGCCATAAGGGTGCTCCGTGAACCCGCAACCAGTGGCGCTATAAACCCCCCGGCGCCCTGCTCTCACCTACCACCAGGAGGCGGCGCCCTCCTCTATGGACTCTGTGGGGGCTGATGCACAGGCCCTGAACCAAGCCCCGTTGAAAGATCTGCACCACCAAGTCCAGGAGCTGACCAGGAGCGTCTCGGCGTTGACCAGGACCGTCCAGGCGTTACAAGTGGACCCGTCAAGACCCATTGAGCTGGCTTCAAGTCCGGAGGATGTCCCATGGCGTCGACAGAGGAGGATCCCGTTGTTCCGAGGGAGGCCCACAGACCGCTACGCAGAGGATGGACAGTCCATTTGCCGTCGATGCAACCAGCCCGGACACATTTCCAGGTACTGTAATTTAAACGGGTTCAACCTGAGGCAGAGGGTCAACCCCCAGGCATAAGATCACCAGGCCCTTACAATTGGCGTAATAAGTACATTGGGGGGCGCCCGGTTTTACCCGTGGTGCTGGATAGTGTTGAGCCACCCCCGTAGTGTTCGAGTTCGGTTCGGTTCGTCGAACACCCGTGTGTTCGCCGAACTGTTCGTCGAACTGTTCGTCGAACACCTTCGAACACCGTTAAAACCAATGGCAGGCAAACAAAAACACATAGAAACACATAGAAAACACCTTCAAATGTGTCCAAAAGCTGACAAACTGCTCAGAAGACATAACTAACACATGGAAAAGTGACAAGTACATATAGTCATGCGAAAATAAAAGAGGTGGAGGAGTAAAAGGAGGGGGAGACACAGATATAGGCATGTCATGCCCTTCTAAAATCCAAAAAGTGAGAAGCCGACACGGCCAGTCCGCTCCTGCCCGTGCCACCTCCGTGTCGCCGGGTTTGTGCCAGAGCCGCGTTGAACCCTGATGGCCAGCCCCCCTCTCCCAATACTGGTGCCTGTCCGCTGGTGGGTCGAGCGAGCCCCCCTGTGGTGGAGGCAGCTCTAAGCTTTTAATTTAAATTGTCTCTCTAATTTGAATGAATACACTTTAAATCCATTTACAAGGATCTATTGGAGGGCAAGTCTCATGCCAGCAGCCGCGTAATTCCAGCTCCAGTAGCGTCCACTAAAGCTGCTGCAGTTAAAAAGCTTTTATAAGGATCGAGCTCGGCTGTCCACCGCAAGGCATCCTACTGCCAGTCCCAGCCCCTATGCCTTGGGGTGCCTCCTGATGCTCTTCACTAAGTATCCCATGGTCCCGAAGCATTTCCTTTGAAAAAATTAAGTGTCTAAACTACAGGTGGTGTAGCTTGCTTAACAGCCGGGATAATCCGCTGACTAGCAGACACTGCTACTAGGCACAAAGTATTTCCTGGGCTAGATACAGTTAAAAATTTGTAATTAGATACTCTCGTTGGATGCTGAGAAAGCATTCCATAGAGTCTCCTGGCACGCCATATATGATTCTCTTAAAAAGCTTGGGGTAGGGGTCTAGGGGACCCTTTTATAGCCAAAATCACGGCCCTGTATCACAATACGTCACCTAGGCTGAAGATAAATGAAACTGTAGCACCCTGAGGGCTCGGTTGCTACAGACGTATTGCACCTCACCCAGAGGTGTGATATCTCACTCTCAGGTAAGGATGGAGTGTGGATCAGGACCCGATACCTGCATGCATTACACCACATTGCCGGGGGGCAGGGCGACCAATATGCCCCTGAGATGGGCACGACAGTCCCTGTCCCTGGCTGGAGTGGGGGGAGGGAACACTGAGGAAGGGGAACCCTGTAGTGCAGGAGCAGGGAGGAAGCAGTTCCTGGGTGCATTGAGAAGGGAGTATAAAAGGTGGGCACCATCTTAGTTCAGTGCAGAGAAGTCTGAGCAGAAGTGGCAGGCAGCAGGGGCTCTGCATGAGCTCTGCTCCGGAGGCGGGCCTAGTAACAGAGGCCCAGGCCTGGAAGAGGGAGAAGGAAGGAAGAGGAGCGGAGAAGGCTCCAGGAACGAGGAATGAAGGGATCCCAGGGGTGCGGAGGGGCGAGTCGCCACCGCACGCCCGAATCCACCTGCGTGGAGGGGTCAGGCCAAAGGGGGAGACCGGTCCCCGAACTAGTGGAGGCAGGAAACGACCCTCAGCTAGAAACCGGAGGCTCTGACATTTTATGTGGCGCAGCCCCTCGCTACACCCGCTAGGAAGGCACCACATAGGGTCAGGGAAACTGGCGCCAAGTTTACCAAGAGGAGGCCCGAGGCAGCCGGACAGAAGTGTTGGTAAGAAAGGCCAGACAAAGGACACACAAAGGTGGTCCTGTGAAGTGCTCCAAAGTTATCTGGGAGTTGTCTGAGCCCCTCACCTTGTGAGCACAGTACGACGTGGGCAGCAGTTACCTGCAGACGTGGTCTGGATAATAAGAACTGTGAGTAAAGGCCCTGAACTGCATCACTGACTCCGTGTCGTTACTGCTGCTGCCCTGCACCATCACCCCCATCCTCCGCATACACTGCCCTGAAGCTATACTCCTCCCGTGGGGAGTTATGCTATGCTCTGCTGCACCCACAACACCAGCCTCAGCGGTCTGCCCTGTAGCGGCGGTTCACTCTGACCGCAATCCACGGGTGGCGTAGTCGTACATTTAAACATCAAAACCACATAAATAGTTCCGCCACTGGTTTGACCGCCCTGAGCCACGGAACCGGGTCGCCGCCACGAAGACTACAACCACCAGCATCCACCAAAAAGGGTCCGGCTCCGGGTGTCCCAAGGCCCAGGGGGTGCGTCAGAACATTTTCATCACCTTTCACAATCACCAATGGGACAAGGCAGGGATGTCCTCTGTCCCCTCTCTTATACATCCTAGTGACGGAGCACCTGCTCTCATCAATTCGCCATAACCCCAATATTAGGTGGATTGAGGTGGGAGGCACCGAGTACAAGTGCTCTCTATTTGCTGATGATGTCCTAGTATATATCACTCAATCACATATATCCATCCATGCTGTTATGGCTGAAATAGATCACTTTGTTACATGGTCAAATTTTAAAATCAATGCAGCGAAGTCTGAGGCCCTCGATGTCTCCCTCCCCAAATCCATATAGGATTCCATCCAGTCCAAGTTTCCCTTTGCCTGGCCCTCACAGGGTATCAAATACTTAGGAATTCCTATTCATAGAGACCTCTCCCATCTATGTTATCTTAATTTTGGGCCCTTTATTGAACAACTCCATACAGACCACGGTTGGTAAGTTAGAACTGTAAGATTCACTACGTGAACCGCTGGTGTTTTGTGGAAAAGCACATGTACACTGCGTTCCAAATTATTATGCAAAAAGTGTTTAGGAGTGATAAGGGAAGAATTTGTTTGTTTGTCAGTTAAACTCATTGATGGTGATGTGTGTCAGGGCTCTTTATATCACTGTAAGCAATTGCAGACACCTGTGCTAATTAGTTTGGCAGGTGTGTCCAATGAAAGGCAAGACTACTTAAGAAGGCTCTCTCACATTATTAAGCAGCCTACATTTTCTGCCAAAATGGGAAAGAAAAAGGATGTGTCGGCTGCTGAGAAGCAACAAATTGTGGAGTGTTTAGGTCAAGGCATGACTACAATCAACATTGTGCGATGATCAGGATGAAGTGTCTTGGCAATCAAGAAGTATGTAGCTGATTCACAGTACACACGTGTGCGTGCTGATAAGGGCAAATTGAGGACTCTTTCCTACAGGCAATTACGTCAGGTTGAAAGAGCAGCGGCAAAAAAGCCTTGTCATAGCAGCAGACAAGTTTTTGAAGCTGCTTGTGCCTCCAACGTCCCCCGAACAACAAGATGCAGGGTCCTTCAGAGGTTTGCAGCTGTGCATACGCCATCCTGTCGACCTCCTCTATCCACTTCACACAAGCAGAAACGGCTCCAGTGGGCCAAACATTACATGAAGACTGATTTCAAAACAGTTTTGTTCACGGATGAGTGCCGTGCAGCGCTCGATGGTCCAGATGGATGGAGTGGAGGATGGCTGGTTGATGGACACCCCACGCAAACACGGCTACAGCGCCAACAAGGAGGAGGTGGAGTAATGTTTTGGGCTGGAATCATGGGGAGAGAGATTGTCGGCCCCTTTAGGATCCCTGAAGGCGCTAAAGATGAACTCCATAATGTATGTGGATTTTCTCAAACAGCACTTCCTGCCATGGTTCAAGAAGAAGAACCGTGTATTTCACAGCAAGATCATTTTTCTGCATGATAATGCACCATCTCATGCTGCACATAAAACATCTGCATCTCTGGCTGATATGGGCATAAAAGGGGACAAACTTATGGTGTGACCCCCATGCTCCCCTGACCTCTACCCCATTCAGAACCTTTGGAGCATCATTAAAAGGAGTGTCTATGATGGCGGGAGGCAGTTCACATCTAAGCAACAGCTCTGGGAGGGTATTCTGTCCTCATGCAAAACAATTGAAGCAGAAACCATCCAAAACCTGACAAATTCAATGGACGAGAGAGTTCAGAAGCTCCTTTCGAACAAGGGGTCCTATGTGAAAATGTAACATCACCTAGAATAAAGTTTTGAGTTGAAAACTGTTTGATTTCAGTTTCTAACAACCTGCTAATGCTTATAATTTCAAAAATGACCATTTTTTTGGTCTTTATTAAAATGAAAAGGTTGATCGAAAAGTTTGGGGGATCTAAGAGTGTGGCAACCCAGTAGTCATGATTACTTCGAATTCTGACAATATGAGGGTCATGCTGCAGGTAGTGCAGCAAGAAGGCACTTATGTGTCTTGCGTATCTCGGAGCCCCAAAATTATTTTCCGGGCTAAATGCAGCTAAAAATTATTTTTAATTTTAAATCTGGTGAAGCTTTAGTATAGATGGCCTAATAGGATCAGTGCTGCACACTGCTACAAAGCCCAAATTATTTTCCAGTCAAGATACAGATAAACATGATTAGTAATTTGAAAGCTTAAAACGGTTGGTAGGGTGATTTTAACCAATCATCAAGCTTTTACTCTCCCCAGGATGACACAGGGGTAGAAAAGTCGTTTCGGATCCATGATTTGTTCATCTTTATGAACGTGAGTCTGTCTACATTATCAGTGGAGAGCCGCGTGCGCTTATCTGTCAGCACACCACCAGCAGCGCTGAACACACGTTCAGACAGAATGCTGGCTGCGGGGCATGACAAGATCTCCAAGGCGTAAGTGGCTAGCTCCGGCCATTTATCCAGATTGGAAACCCAAAAAGAGCAAGGGTCCAGTGACACAGTCGTGGCTTCAATGTTTACTTGGAGATACTCCTGTACCATCGTCTCTAGGCGTTGACTATGTGTCAGACTTCTTGTCTCCTGTGGCCTTGCAAAGGATGGGCTAAAAAAGTAGTGAAATGATTCCGCAAAATTGATGTTACCAGCAGATACTGTGGTTCTGTTACGGTTTGAGTGCTGAACACTTGACGGTCCCACGGTTGGCAAGTTGGAACTGTGAGATTCACTACGTGCACCACTGGTATTTTGTGGAAAAGCACATGTAAGATTCTCCAACAGTCTCTGCTGATACTCCTGCATGCGTGCATCCCTTTCTATGGCAGGAATAATTTCTGCAAATTTACTTTTGTACCGGGGATCTAACAGTGTGGCAACCCAGTAGTCAGGATTATTTCTAATTCTCACAATTCGAGGGTCATGTTGCAGGTAGTGCAGCAAGAAGGCACTCATGTGTGTTGCGCATCCAGGAGCACCAAGTCCCTGTTGTGTTGGTGGCGAGGTAACAATCATGCTTCCTTCCTCTGTCCTCTCCCCCCAACCTCGCACAACAGAAATGTGATCAAGGTCTCCCTCATCTGATGAGTCTTCCATCAGTTCGTCCTCCACTTCTTCCTGGGCTCCTGCACCTTCCTCACTAGTTTGGCTGCTACCATGCGCCCTGGTAAAACCATCTCCCCCACCCTCACATGACTGCCGCTTTGGTGCTGCCGACCGTCTGGACCTTGCAGATGTTAGCCCTTCCGCATACAACTCCTCCTCCTCTACTTCCTCCACCTCCTCTTGTGCCACCACCTGACTCCGAATTCTGTTTAACATGTGCTCCAGCATGTAAATCACCGGAATAGTCATGCTGATAATGGCATCGTCAGCACTAAACATCTTCGTCGCCATTTCAAAACTGTGCAGAAGGGTGCATAGGTCCCTGATCTGAGACCACTCCTCCAGCGTGATTTGCCCCACCTCTGAATCTCGTTGGCCCAGGCTATACGTCAGAACGTATTGCACCAGGGCTTGTCGGTGCTGCCACAGTCGCTGCAACATGTGCAGAGTTGAATTCCACCGGGTAGGCACATCGCATTTTAGCCGGTGAAGTGGCAGGCCCAACGACTTCTGTAGAGATGTAAGTCGCTGAGCTGCGGAATGCGAACGGTGGAAGTGAGCACACAGCGACCGTGCCCTCTGCAGAAGGCCATCTAGTCTGGGATAGTGGGCTAAAAATTGCTGGACAACCAGGTTCAACACGTGAGCCATACAAGGCACGTGTGTGACATTGCCCCGGCGAAGGGCCGCACCCAGGTTTGCAGCATTGTCGCACACGGCCTTCCCTGGTTTCAGGTCCAGTGGAGACAACCATTCATGAAATTGGTTCTCCAGAGCTGACCACAACTCCTCAGCTGTGTGACTCACATTTCCCAGACATTTCAATGTAAAAACCGCCTGATGACGTTGAGCCCTACTGCCAGCATAGTAAGGAGGTGTGCAGGATCCCTTCTGCGCAGTTAGAAAGCTTGTGGCATGACCAGACAGGCTTTGGGTGCAGGTGGAAGACCGAGAGGAGGTTGAGGAGGCAGAAGCAGTGGAGGAACTTTGACATAAAGAGGATTGACGCACAACTCGTGGGGACGGCAAGACTTGGACAGCAGCCCCTTGTCCTGCTGTCACCATAGTTACCCAGTGCCCAGTCAGCGACATGTAACGCCCCTGTCCATGCCTACTCGTCCAAGTGTCTGTGGTGAAATGCACCCTGTCACACACAGAGTTTCTCAAAGAAGCGGTGATGTTGTGTGCGACATGCTGGTGGAGCGCAGGCACACCTTTCTTTGAGAAGTAGTGCCGACTGGGCATCTGGTACTGGGGCACTGCGACGGACATAAGGTCTCGAAAATCCTCTGTGTCCACCAGGCGGAAAGGCAGCATTTCTGTAGCCAAGAGCTTGCAGATGGTGAAATTCAACCTCTTAGCTTTCTCATGGCTAGGAGGAAATGGTCTTTTACTTGTCCACATCTGAGGGACCGAGGGCTGGCTATTGTGCTTAGACGGGGTTGATAAGGGTGTCCCCGGCAAACTGCCGGTCTGTGAGGAAGATGCAGGCGGACATGTTAAGTTGCCTTGATCCAAAGGTGGTGCTATCGATGTCGGACAGCGCTCAACACCAGCTGGTGTTCCCACCTCCAAAGAAAATGATGACCTGCCAATCACGCTGGCTGTTGCGGGTAAAGAGGTGGCAGGTCTGCGCCCCAAAACAGGTGTGACTGCTGTCCCCCCAGTCACAGAGGATGAAGAGGCCGCGGATGCACAAGATATGGCAGACGGTGGTTGGCCCGGCCGGCTAGGCCGCATTGTAGCACACTGAGCTTCCCACTGCAACTTATGCTTCATGTCCATGTGCCGGTTCATGCATGAAGTACTCAAACTATGTATTTTTTGGCCTCTACTTAGCTTTTGCTGACAAATGTTACAGATGATACGAGTTGGGTCATCTTTATCGATCTGAAAAAATGCCCAGGCTATGCAAGGCTTAGCACCCATGCGACCTGAAGAGCCACCACGACTTGTGGTGAGAGGCAGAGTTGTGTTTGAGGATGCAGTTGTTGACGTGCTTCCAGTACTACGTCTCTGTCCAGGAAGGCGCAACCTGACCTCGTCGTCACTAGCATCTTCCTCCACCTCCTCTGCTGACCTCATCTCTTGGCTGACTGTGGTTTGACAGTAAGTGGGATCTCCAACCTCATCATCATCACCCTGTGCGTTATCACACCCGTCGTCCTCAGAGCCAACCTGTTCCTGCCCTGACAAAAAACTAAAGTTGTCGCTCCAATCAGGTATTTGAGTCTTATCATCGTCTTCCTCATTGTCTCCACCAACAAGAGTTACAGTTTGGGAATGAGGGTCTACATTATGGTCAGAACCTTCTGCGTCTGGTCCTGGATCCGACTCATAAAGATTCTGGGCATCAGTGCAGATCATTTCCTCGTCTGGATTCACAGAAGCGCTGGAGTCGACCTCTGATTCCCAGGCTATAGTATGAGTAAACAGCTCTGCAGACTCAACCATCTGTTCTACCTCATACTCAGACGGGCAGCTGGAGATTTGGGAGCTGTGAGGAAGCAAGTGCGATTGGGGTGACACCTTTGAGGACTGGAGTATTTGTGATGTTGAAGTTGATGTGGAGGAGAGCCCACTTAAAGGAGCACTTGATATCCGTTGAAGCACCTGCTGTTTTTGTGCCTCATCTGGAATTTGTAGCGATTGGCGTGGCCGTAAGAAAGGGATCTTATCACATTGTCCGCTAAAAGAAGTAGACATTTTAGTTTGGCTGGAAGATGGTCTTTCTTCTGCAGATGTTACTGTTGCTTTAACACCTACCCCACGGACACAACCTTTTTCCCCTTCCCAACACGCCTATTCCCCTTTCCACCAGCAGCAGGCCTTTTTCCACTCATTTTGGTGGTTAACTAATTCACAACTCTGGAGTTGTTTGCACAAAAAAACAATGGATGGTAACCGAGCAGAGCTGAGTGGCCAAACTGTGGTGTTAGGCCAAAACTATTGGCTGGGTTAGATGCAGAAAAAAATTATATTCAATTTGCAACCTGATGGAGGTCAGTATAGATGGACTAATACAACAAGTCCCACACACAGCTAGAAGCCCAATATTTTTTCAGAGGTAGATGCAGAAAAAAATATATTCAGTTTGCAACCTGATGGAGGTCAGTATAGATGGACTAATACAACAAGTCCCACACACAGCTAGAAGCCCAAATATTTTTTCAGAGGTACTGTAGATGCAGATAAAAATTATTTTTAATTTGCAACCTGATGGAGGTCAGTATATATGGACTAATAGAGAAAGTCCGACACACTGCTAGAAGGCCAAATATTTTTTCAGAGCTAGATGCAGAAAAAAATTATATTCAGTTTGCAACCTGATGGAGGTCAGTATAGATGGACTAACAGAGAAAGTCCCACACACTGCTAGAAGGCCAAATATTTTTTCAGAGCTAGATGCAGAAAAAAATTATTTTCAGTTTGCAACCTGATGGAGGTCTGTATAGATGGATTAATAGAACAAGACCCACAAACAGCTAGAAGCCCAATATTTTTTCAGAGGTAGATGCAGAAAAAAATATATTCAGTTTGCAACCTGATGGAGGTCAGTATAGATGGACTAATACAACTAGTCCCACACACAGCTAGAAGCCCAATATTTTTTCAGAGGTAGATGCAGAAAAAAATATATTCAGTTTGCAACCTGATGGAGGTCAGTATAGATGGACTAATACAACAAGTCCCACACACAGCTAGAAGCCCAATATTTTTTCAGAGGTAGATGCAGAAAAAAATATATTCAGTTTGCAACCTGATGGAGGTCAGTATAGATGGACTAATACAACAAGTCCCACACACAGCTAGAAGCCCAAATATTTTTTCAGAGGTAGATGCAGAAAAAAATATATTCAGTTTGCAACCTGATGGAGGTCAGTATAGATGGACTAATACAAAAAGTCCCACACACAGCTAGAAGCCCAAATATTTTTTTCAGAGGTACTGTAGATGCAGATAAAAATTATTTTTAATTTGCAACCTGATGGAGGTCAGTATAGATGGACTAATAGAGAAAGTCTGACACACTGCTAGAAGGCCAAATATTTTTTCAGAGCTAGATGCAGAAAAAAATTATATTCAGTTTGCAACCTGATGGAGGTCAGTATAGATGGACTAACAGAGAAAGTCCCACACACAGCTAGAAGGCCAAATATTTTTTCAGAACTAGATGCAGAAAAAAATTATATTCAGTTTGCAACCTGATGGAGGTCTGTATAGATGGATTAATAGAACAAGTCCCACGCACAGCTAGTAGCCCAATATTTTTTCAGAGGTAGATGCAGAAAAAAATATATTCAGTTTGCAACCTGATGGAGGTCAGTATAGATGGACTAATACAACAAGTCCCACACACAGCTAGAAGCCCAATATTTTTTCAGAGGTAGATGCAGAAAAAAATATATTCAGTTTGCAACCTGATGGAGGTCAGTATAGATGGACTAATACAAAAATTCCCACACACAGCTAGAAGCCCAATATTTTTTCAGAGGTAGACGCAGAAAAAAATATATTCAGTTTGCAACCTGATGGAGGTCAGTATAGATGGACTAATACAACAAGTCCCACACACAGCTAGAAGCCCAAATATTTTTTCAGAGGTAGATGCAGAAAAAAATATATTCAGTTTGCAACCTGATGGAGGTCAGTATAGATGGACTAATACAACAAGTCCCACACACAGCTAGAAGCCCAATATTTTTTCAGAGGTAGATGCAGAAAAAAATATATTCAGTTTGCAACCTGATGGAGGTCAGTATAGATGGACTAATACAACAAGTCCCACACACAGCTAGAAGCCCAAATATTTTTTCAGAGGTAGATGCAGAAAAAAATATATTCAGTTTGCAACCTGATGGAGGTCAGTATAGATGGACTAATACAAAAAGTCCCACACACAGCTAGAAGCCCAAATATTTTTTCAGAGGTACTGTAGATGCAGATAAAAATTATTTTTAATTTGCAACCTGATGGAGGTCAGTATAGATGGACTAATAGAGAAAGTCCGACACACTGCTAGAAGGCCAAATATTTTTTCAGAGCTAGATGCAGAAAAAAATTATATTCAGTTTGCAACCTGATGGAGGTCAGTATAGATGGACTAACAGAGAAAGTCCCACACACTGCTAGAAGGCCAAATATTTTTTCAGAGCTAGATGCAGAAAAAAATTATATTCAGTTTGCAACCTGATGGAGGTCTGTATAGATGGATTAATAGAACAAGACCCACACACAGCTAGTAGCCCAATATTTTTTCAGAGGTAGATGCAGAAAAAAATATATTCAGTTTGCAACCTGATGGAGGTCAGTATAGATGGACTAATACAACAAGTCCCACACACAGCTAGAAGCCCAATATTTTTTCAGAGGTAGATGCAGAAAAAAATATATTCAGTTTGCAACCTGATGGAGGTCAGTATAGATGGACTAATACAAAAAGTCCCACACACAGCTAGAAGCCCAATATTTTTTCAGAGGTAGATGCAGAAAAAAATATATTCAGTTTGCAACCTGATGGAGGTCAGTATAGATGGACTAATACAACAAGTCCCACACACAGCTAGAAGCCCAAATATTTTTTCAGAGGTAGATGCAGAAAAAAATATATTCAGTTTGCAACCTGATGGAGGTCAGTATAGATGGACTAATACAACAAGTCCCACACACAGCTAGAAGCCCAAATATTTTTTCAGAGGTACTGTAGATGCAGATAAAAATTATTTTTAATTTGCAACCTGATGGAGGTCAGTATAGATGGACTAATACAACAAGTCCCACACACAGCTAGAAGCCCAATATTTTTTCAGAGGTAGATGCACAAAAAAATATATTCAGTTTGCAACCTGATGGAGGTCAGTATAGATGGACTAATACAACAAGTCCCACACACAGCTAGAAGCCCAAATATTTTTTCAGTGGTAGATGCAGAAAAAAATATATTCAGTTTGCAACCTGATGGAGGTCAGTATAGATGGACTAATACAAAAAGTCCCACACACAGCTAGAAGCCCAAATATTTTTTCAGAGGTACTGTAGATGCAGATAAAAATTATTTTTAATTTGCAACCTGATGGAGGTCAGTATCAATGGACTAATAGAGAAAGTCCGACACACTGCTAGAAGGCCAAATATTTTTTCAGAGCTAGATGCAGAAAAAAATTATATTCAGTTTGCAACCTGATGGAGGTCAGTATAGATGGACTAACAGAGAAAGTCCCACACACTGCTAGAAGGCCAAATATTTTTTCAGAGCTAGATGCAGAAAAAAATTATATTCAGTTTGCAACCTGATGGAGGTCTGTATAGATGGATTAATAGAACAAGACCCACACACAGCTAGTAGCCCAATATTTTTTCAGAGGTAGATGCAGAAAAAAATATATTCAGTTTGCAACCTGATGGAGGTCAGTATAGATGGACTAATACAACAAGTCCCACACACAGCTAGAAGCCCAATATTTTTTCAGAGGTAGATGCAGAAAAAAATATATTCAGTTTGCAACCTGATGGAGGTCAGTATAGATGGACTAATACAACAAGTCCCACACACAGCTAGAAGCCCAATATTTTTTCAGAGGTAGATGCAGAAAAAAATATATTCAGTTTGCAACCTGATGGAGGTCAATATAGATGGACTAATAGAGAAAGTCTGACACAATGCTAGAAGGCCAAATATTTTTTCAGAGCTAGATGCAGAAAAAAATTATATTCAGTTTGCAACCTGATGGAGGTCAGTATAGATGGACTAACAGAGAAAGTCCCACACAGCTGCTAGAAGGCCAAATATTTTTTCAGAGCTAGATGCAGAAAAAAATTATATTCAGTTTGCAACCTGATGGAGGTCTGTATAGATGGATTAATAGAACAAGTCCCACACACAGCTAGTAGCCCAATATTTTTTCAGAGGTAGATGCAGAAAAAAATATATTCAGTTTGCAACCTGATGGAGGTCAGTATAGATGGACTAATACAACAAGTCCCACACACAGCTAGAAGCCCAATATTTTTTCAGAGGTAGATGCAGAAAAAAATATATTCAGTTTGCAACCTGATGGAGGTCAGTATAGATGGACTAATACAAAAAGTCCCACACACAGCTAGAAGCCCAATATTTTTTCAGAGGTAGATGCAGAAAAAAATATATTCAGTTTGCAACCTGATGGAGGTCAGTATAGATGGACTAATACAACAAGTCCCACACACAGCTAGAAGCCCAAATATTTTTTCAGAGGTAGATGCAGAAAAAAATATATTCAGTTTGCAACCTGATGGAGGTCAGTATAGATGGACTAATACAACAAGTCCCACACACAGCTAGAAGCCCAAATATTTTTTCAGAGGTACTGTAGATGCAGATAAAAATTATTTTTAATTTGCAACCTGATGGAGGTCAGTATAGATGGACTAATACAACAAGTCCCACACACAGCTAGAAGCCCAATATTTTTTCAGAGGTAGATGCAGAAAAAAATATATTCAGTTTGCAACCTGATGGAGGTCAGTATAGATGGACTAATACAACAAGTCCCACACACAGCTAGAAGCCCAAATATTTTTTCAGAGGTAGATGCAGAAAAAAATATATTCAGTTTGCAACCTGATGGAGGTCAGTATAGATGGACTAATACAAAAAGTCCCACACACAGCTAGAAGCCCAAATATTTTTTCAGAGGTACTGTAGATGCAGATAAAAATTATTTTTAATTTGCAACCTGATGGAGGTCAGTGTAGATGGACTAATAGAGAAAGTCCGACACACTGCTAGAAGGCCAAATATTTTTTCAGAGCTAGATGCAGAAAAAAATTATATTCAGTTTGCAACCTGATGGAGGTCAGTATAGATGGACTAACAGAGAAAGTCCCACACACTGCTAGAAGGCCAAATATTTTTTGAGAGCTAGATGCAGAAAAAAATTATATTCAGTTTGCAACCTGATGGAGGTCTGTATAGATGGATTAATAGAACAAGACCCACACACAGCTAGTAGCCCAATATTTTTTCAGAGGTAGATGCAGAAAAAAATATATTCAGTTTGCAACCTGATGGAGGTCAGTATAGATGGACTAATACAACAAGTCCCACACACAGCTAGAAGCCCAATATTTTTTCAGAGGTAGATGCAGAAAAAAATATATTCAGTTTGCAACCTGATGGAGGTCAGTATAGATGGACTAATACAACAAGTCCCACACACAGCTAGAAGCCCAATATTTTTTCAGAGGTAGATGCAGAAAAAAATATATTCAGTTTGCAACCTGATGGAGGTCAGTATAGATGGACTAATACAACAAGTCCCACACACAGCTAGAAGCCCAAATATTTTTTCAGAGGTAGATGCAGAAAAAAATATATTCAGTTTGCAACCTGATGGAGGTCAGTATAGATGGACTAATACAACAAGTCCCACACACAGCTAGAAGCCCAAATATTTTTTCAGAGGTACTGTAGCTGCAGATAAAAATTATTTTTAATTTGCAACCTGATGGAGGTCAGTATAGATGGACTAATAGAGAAAGTCAGACACACTGCTAGAAGGCCAAATATTTTTTCAGAGCTAGATGCAGAAAAAAATTATATTCAGTTTGCAACCTGATGGAGGTCAGTATAGATGGACTAACAGAGAAAGTCCCACACACTGCTAGAAGGCCAAATATTTTTTCAGAGCTAGATGCATACAAAAAATTATTTTGAATTTGCAACCTGATGGAGGTCAGTATAGGTGGACTAATAGAACAAGTCCCACACACTGCTAGAAGGCCAAATATTTTTTCAGAGTTAGATGCAGAAAAAAATTATATTCAGTTTGCAACCTGATGGAGGTCTGTATAGATGGATTAATAGAACAAGACCCACACACAGCTAGAAGCCCAATATTTTTTCAGAGGTAGATGCAGAAAAAAATATATTCAGTTTGCAACCTGATGGAGGTCAGTATAGATGGACTAATACAACAAGTCCCACACACAGCTAGAAGCCCAATATTTTTTCAGAGGTAGATGCAGAAAAAAATATATTCAGTTTGCAACCTGATGGAGGTCAGTATAGATGGACTAATACAACAAGTCCCACACACAGCTAGAAGCCCAAATATTTTTGCAGAGGTACTGTAGATGCAGATAAAAATTAGTTTTAATTTGCAACCTGATGGAGGTCAGTATAGATGGACTAATAGAGAAAGTCCGACACACTGCTAGAAGGCCAAATATTTTTTCAGAGCTAGATGCAGAAAAAAATTATATTCAGTTTGCAACCTGATGGAGGTCAGTATAGATGGACTAATAGAATGATGCTATGCCCAAAAGATTTTACTTCACTAGGTGCAGTAAAAAAATTGGTATTCTATACACAGGTGGTATATCTTGCAACACAGATAGGCTACTCCACTGACTAACACACTCTGCAATAGGCCAAAAAGGATTAGCTTTTTTCTAGATTCAGCCAATTGCTGTGAAAAAAACTTTCACCGCACTGGCACAGACCTGCCTGGCAAAAACTGATAGGAACTGATGTAACCTAGTCCTGAAAAGGACTCCAATTACAATTAGTCTTTACTCCCACAATCTATCTATTTAAGAGCACAGACCTCCCTGATAAAAGTCGTAGGAAATGCTGTAACCTAGTCCTTAAAAGGACTGCAATCACAACTATTCCCTACTCCCAAGCTATCTGTATATTTGTGCGAAAATTGGCTTGAAATTAACAAGGTATAGCGCACACAGCAACAGCGGTGCCGTCTAACACGCTGCTGCAGCAGTGAGAAAATGGTGGCGACGGGGAAAATGGCTTGGTCTTATAGGGCAAGGACATGTGACATACACTGCCAATGACACATGCCCTTGCTTGTGTGAAAAAAAGCACTTCGCTCCGTGTGTGCGCTGCTGATAGGCTGACAGATTGCACCTCCGCACTGCAAATGCGGGAAAGAGAAAAAAAAATGGAGATCTTCATTGTTCCTGCAGAGATCCATCCCCTGCCCCTCCCCCCACCCCGCTGTACACTCAAACTGCATATTAACATTAATTTTCATCATTACTGAGAAAAAATCCAGTTATAATTTTGGTGCACGAACAGTTATCGAACATAACCTCGAACAGCCGAATTTTTCTCAAATTGTTCGTGTTCGCCGAACGGCTCGAAAACCGCCCAAAACAGCTCGAATTTGAGATTGGCGAACAGTTCGAGTAGAACAACGCTCATCTCTAGTGCTGGACGGTATCCCCATGAGCGCCTTGCTGTATACTGGGTCGCAAGTAACCACTATCCCTTATGTACTTTTTAAGCAGTATTGGACTGATGCTGATATCACACGGTATCCAGACAGTAACTTGAGCATCATCGCCAGTAATGGCTTGCCCGTGCCGCAGATGGGGTTCAAGGAGATGACCATTAAAATTGGTAAAGTTGAACTACTGGCACAGGGAGTAATTATTGTGGACATTGACCGTCGTGAAAGTCAAAAAATTAGCTTTCAGAGGTAATTGTAATTCTACAACAGGTGGCGGTGAATGCTAGTTCCAGCCAACAGAGAGTCCTCAACAAGGAGATAAAAGCCCTGATGAGACAACAGCAGGTAGAACTGTCTGGTGGTGAGATCAGTAGCGTAAGACTGAGTGACCCATTCCCCATTTCCATGCCTCCCAAAAGTGAAATGATGATCTGGTGTCGGACTGCAATCGGGTTGAGAGGTAGAGACTACCAAGCCATGGTAGAACCTGTGTACTCAGACAGCAGGCCCACCATTTTGACAGCCCGGGGGGTGGTTGATGTCTGCCATGGGAGGGTGCCCGTTCGCATTCTCAACATTGGGGAGAGAGAGGTACACTTACCCAGGTACGCTACACTCGCCAAACTGTTTGTTGTCGAACACAAAGCTATCAGGGCCGTGGAGCCTTTGCCTACCTCTCCTCAGGCGGAGGGTAATGGCTCCCAGAAACAAAAGGAGGAGTGATGCCAGAAACTCCATGTGGGTGCTGACTCCACTCCCCTGCACCAAAAACAAGGAGTCTACCGGGAGGTACAGGAGTACGAGAGAGTTTTAGTAAGCACCCGCTGGACTTCGGCAGAGTAAAAGGGATAGAACACCACATCCCCACAGGGAGCCACCCACCAATAAAAGAGAGACACAGGCCTGTGCCCCCTGCACATTATCAGAACGCCAAGGGTATGCTGCGGGAAATGAAAGAAGCTGGGGTCATTAGAGATAGCTGTAGCCCATGGGCAGCCCCCCTGGTTCTGGTAAAAAAGAAAGACGGCACCATGAGAATGTGCGTGGACTATAGACAAATCAACCGTATCACCCACAAAGACGCATATCCGCTGCCTAGAATAGAGGAGTCTTTAGCCGCACTAAAATCAGCTAACTTCTTTTCTACTTTGGACCTTACTAGCGGGTACTGGCAGGTTCCTGTGGCAGAGGCTGACAAGGAGAAGACCGCCTTCACCACCCCGATGGGACTGAGTGAGTTCAACCGTATGCCCTTCGGGCTCTGCAATGCACCAGGGACCTTCCAGATGCTGAAGGAATGCTGTCTAGGGCACCGAAACTTCGAGACGGTCCTCCTTTACCTGGACAACGTGATCGTCTATTCGAAGACTTACGAGGACCATCTAAAGCACACCTGGCCGAGGTGTTCGAAGCCCTGGCAGGCTATGGCCTGAAGGTGAAACCATCGAAGTGTCACCTGCTGAAACCAAATGTCCAGTACCTAGGGCACGTGGTAAGTGCGGAAGGAGTAGCCCCCGACCCTGACAAGGTCACGGCAATCAAGAGCTGGTCCAGCCCCTCGAACATCAAAGAAGTAAGGCAGTTCCTCGGGTTGGTAGGCTACTACCGAAGGTTCATCCCCGGGTTCACTAAGATGGCAGCTCCTATGCAGGACCTCCTGATTGGACAGTCTAAGTCCAGAAGTCAAAAGCCACCCTTCAAGTGGGATTAACCGGAAGAGGAGTCCTTCCACCCGTTGAAGATGGCCCTCACGGGGGATGAGATCCTGGCCTACCCTGATTATGGCCAGCCTTTTATTCTCCACACAGACGCCAGTAATGTGGGACTGGGAGCCGTACTGTCACAAAACCAACAGGGCAGAGAAAGGGTGATCGCGTACGCCAGCGGGAAGCTGAGGCCCACAGAGAGGAATCGGAGAATTACAGCTCTTTCAAGCTAGAATTCTTGGCGGTGGTGTGGGCCGTAACGGAACGCTTCAAGCATTACCTGGCCTCCGCAAAGTTCACTATGTACACGGACAACAACCCGTTAACACACCTAGACAATGCAAGACTTGGTGCCCTGGAACAGCGGTGGATGGCTCGTCTCTCCAATTATGACTTCGTGATCAAGTACCGGGCAGGCAAAACCAATGCCAACGCTGATGCCCTGTCGAGAATGCCTCACTTACCTGAAGGTGAAGAAGACCCAGAAGAGCTGGAGGAGGTAGAACTCCCCGCGTTTCACCGGTATGGAGCCGCTCAATACTCCCACCGCGTGAAGGAGGAGGATTTACCAACCGTTATGATCAATCCCCTACCTCACCACAGCTGGGCCGAGACCCAAGATAGTGACCCTGCAATCCACCTGGTGAAAGATCTGCTGACCCAGGAAGACGCCCGCTTAGGTCCGGATGCTCCAGAGGAAGCCAAGGAGCTATGGAAAGAGAAGAGCAAGCTGTTCCTCTATGAAGGCAAGCTGTGCAGACGACTTGTCAACCACCGGACACACGAGCTGACCTGGCAAGTCATGGTCCCAAAGCGGGATGCAGCTATGGTCCTGGGGGCTTACCATGACAGAGCGGGGCACTTCGGTTGGAAGAAACTGGAGTTCCTGCTAAGAGGACGGTTCTTTTGGGTCAGCATGAGAGGGGCTGTAGAGAAGTGGCGCCGGGACTGTGGCCCTTGTAACTTAAGGAGAAAAGACCGCACCAGCCAGAAGACACCCTTGAAGCCCATCGTCACCCAGCAACCTCTTGAGCTGGTTGCTCTGGACCACGTCAAATTGGCTCCAAGCCGGTCAGGATACATCTACGCCCAGAAAATCGTGGACCACTATTCCCGTTTTCTAGTGGTGGTCCCAGTGAAAGACTTTTTTCAGCCCAAATGGAGGCCAGAGCCTTCCAGCAATACTTCTGCCGTCCACACGGTTATCCGGAACAGGTCCTGACAGACCAGGGTCCAGCGTTCGAGGCTGAAATCTTCCAAGAGTTCTGCAACCTCTATGGCTGTAAGAAGATTCGGACAACGCCTTACCACCCACAAACCAATGGGATGTGTGAGAAAATGAACAATATAGTCACTGATCTCCTGAAGTTGTTGCCCCTGGAGGAACGCAGCCTGTGGCCAGAAAAACTGCCGGACCTGATAGACTTATACAACCATATCCCGGTGAATGCTACAAACTGCACCCCGGCTTACCTGATGCGAGCCAGACCAGGTAAGCTGCCCGTAGACCTGGAGATGGGAGTCCTAACACCTGAGGACACCTCCCCGATTGCGGAGTGGGATACAGAGAGGTGACTGCAGTACAAGAAGGTACAGGAGAGTGTGCAGAAGAGCCTGGCCCAGGTGAGAGAAAGTCAAGAAAGACTCTTCAACCAACATGCCCCTGCTGGTCCCCTAGAACCTGGTGAGCAGGTCATGAAGCGAAAGAGAAGGCTACACAAGTTGGAAGACCAGTGGGAAAGGGAAACCTACACCGTACTGCAGTCTGATCACGACAACCCGAAGGTGTGCGTGATCACCAAGGACGGAGGAGAAACCACTAGTACCGTCTCCAGAGACCACCTAAAAAGGTGCCCCAAGCAACTCCGTAGTGCAGAAGAGGATCAAAGTGACCTTGAACCCGCAGAGGACAAGGAAAAAATGATCAGCACTGTTCTCGGAGAGTTCCCTCAGTCCTGGACTCGAATAAACGATGCCATAGTGGTACCCGTCCTGCATTTCCTGCAACCGGCCCAACAACGACCTGCACCAGAGCCGGAAGGTGAAGAGGAGCAAGCAGTTCCAGAGGCAGAAGAGCCTGTACCAGCAGCCCAGGAGAGTCAACTCTCTGCTGACAGTGAGCCTGCCATGCCTGCGGTAAGCCAAGGACCCGCAGACAGCTGCCTGCCCTACCTGTACACAAAAGCTGGTAGCTGTACCCCTAATGCTAGTGGGGAAAGCCAGGTCAGTCCACCACCAGACAGTGGGTTACGCAGGTCAACCAGGAGCACAAAGGGGCAGATACCCGCTCGCTGGAGAATATAGGGTACACTAAAATTGTAAATAACCCTGTTGCCAAATGTTGAAATGTTTGCAAAGTTACATGCATGTTTGGTAATTCTGTGTTTCAGTTTCTTGCAGTTACCGTAAGGACTCAAAGGTTATTGATTTTTATAACCGGGACCTTGTATGGACTGCGTTCGGAGCCTAACCAAGGGATGAACTAAGACTGTGAAGGACTTGGGGTAGGACAGACCCCCACCTGGTTAAGGCTCCCCGTTGTGTTGGTGATATGGACACCCGGTCACAGACCACACTGTGACCTTAAGAACTCAATCTGTGCGTCACTTTCCTGATAATGTTTTATGGTCATGCATATTGTCTTTGCTTATTGTTTAGTCCTGGAGTACTAAATTTTACTAGGGGGGAATGTGTCACCCTGGCCTGGAAGCCACAAATATAATAAAGCTGTGTCTGAGAGCAAGGGGGAGGTTCTCTAGTCAGGGGAACATTAGCATGCAATACTTCCTGTCTCAGGCCAGTAGGGGGAGCAGGCTGCCCCTATAAAAGCTGGAACTGGAGGCAGGGTTAGAGAGAACTGGACGACCTGTCTCTGGACTGAGACGTGTCCCAGAGCAGAGAGGGACAGTTGTATTGCACCCTAAGAGGAAGTGTGGAAGTAGAAGAGCCACAAGCCAGAGACAAGAGGCGAAGTGAGCCTGTCTTGGCAGACAAAGAACTCCATTTTACCAGACTTTGGTGTCTGAGGCTGTGAGGATTCCACGTCCTGCAGCAGATAACCAGTCCGCAGGGGACTGTATGTTCCTTGGACTAAGAAGCCCGGAGGCCCTGCCACAACAGAAGGGACCAGCAAAGCCGTACCAGGCCGGGAGTAGAAAGGGACCCACATTGCAGGCCATACAGGCGAAAATACACGGAGAGCTCGGAACCGTGGGCTGTTACCCTACCAGGAGGAGATAGCCAGAAGGAGCGCAGAGAGCATGGTAGGCCTACACCCTCAACCTGACCAGGGCCAATTTCCCAATTGCTCTCAGACATCCAGGTCCCCTCCTAGCTGGGACTGTTTGTGGGTCAGTTCACCTGTTCTAGTAAAGACCCTGGACTGCAATCTGTTGTCTGTGTGCTCCTTGCTCCTCCAGCACTAACGGTACTGGGATGCCCTACACCATCACCCCCATCTTCCATTATACTGCCCTGGGGCCGCACTCTTCCCGTGAGGAGTCACACTATCCCAGCTGCATACATCATCAGCCCCAGCGGTCTACCTGGCAGCGGCGGTCCGCACTGACTGCAATCCACGGGTGGCGTAGACGGACATCACTTAAAGCTTATAAAGGGACTACCACTGGTCTGACCACCCTGAGCCAAGGACCGGGTAGCCACTACTGCCCCCATCATTCCCCTATTGCCAGGATCCGAGTGCCCCACGGCCCAGGGGGCGAGTCATATCCACTGCTCAAAGTTGGCTCTGAGCCCGTCTACCACATCACTGTAGGTGTCATGTGGTCCACGTTGGAGGGCTCTGAACTTTTTCCGGTTAACCTCCGGAGTCAGCTGGTACTTTTTTATCAGGGCCTGCTTGATGGCCTCATAGTCTCCATCTTGTTCTTGAGGGAGGGAAGCAAACACCTCCAAGGCTTTTCCTCGGAGCCCTGGAGTTAAATATCTTGCCCACTGGTCTGTGGACAACTGATACTGCCTGCAGGCCTTTTCAAAGCCTCGCAGAAATGTGTCCAAGTCACCAATCCTTTTCCATCACAGGGAAGTGCTCGGGACGGGGTTTAAAGCAGCTGGCACTGTTGGACTCACGGGTCTGCGTAGAGGGTGACTCCTTCGGAATCCGGGCTAGCTCCAGCTGGTGTTGTCGGTCAGCTTGGCGCTCCTCACGGTCAGCTTGTGCCTGGCGCTCAGTAGCCACTCGGTCGGCTTGGGCCTGGCGCTCCGCTCAGTCAGCTTGTCGCTCAGCAGCCTCTCGGTCGGCTTGGGCCCATTGCTCTGCTCGCTCCTGGAATTTCAGGATCAGCTGCAGTCGTCCATCACGATCATCTGCGGCGATCTGCTCCAAGGCCATCTGCAGGTGGGGGTCCACACTACCCTGGTTGCGGGTATGGCTGGCAATCATAGGTGGGACCCCTGCAGCAGAGCCATCCGGGCCTTGGCTGGCCGCCCCATCATCAGGGCACTGCTGTCGGACAGGCTCTGCATCACCTTGCAACAGTTCAGCAATCATTTGGACCTTGGTTTTGCCCGTGGGGTCATTCTGCCTCAGCTCACAGAGGGCAGTGATAGTGATCTTTGTCTGCTGGTGATACCAGGGCTCTCCACGTGTAGCCATTATTGCCAAATAAAAGATAAGATAGAAAAACAAGAGAAGGGAGGGGATGCAACTGCTACGCATATAGTAATGTCCCAGATAAAAAAATATTAAAACACAGTCTGATTTCTTAAAACTCTGCACAGAATTCTCGCAATAACCGTGACAGGAAGTTTTGCTCAATCCAGCCACAGGTGTTCTGTAATATCCCACCGCTTGCCACCAATTTGTCAGGGAATCCACACAACACACACTGTCAGGACGACACCGGGGAGATCACACAATATCTCACCGTGCCGTCACGCTGTCCGTATTTCGTCCGGAGTCGCGAGCACGCAATCCAGACTACTCTCTACGTAGGTATCGGTAAGCGACCAGTGAGCGTATGGCACAACACCCTGGGTTCCACAGCCGGGAAACCGTGTTTAACGCCCTCCGTACGGTCACTGTCAGCTTCACGATAGCCCAATTATTAATACTCTCTGCCACCACCGGCCGAGTTTGAAATATAATACAGGCCTGGCCTGACGCCTGCGTTTTGGTAGCGTATATGGCTTCGGGGAAGGGAACGATTACAGAACAAAAGAAACAGAACTATTAAATTTTATATTGAATCCAAAAGGGAGGCAGTGTTTAGGAAAAATATATACAAGGATGTTATAAAGGAGACATTAAAATACATAGGCAGTTACATAAAATAAACAGGGTTAAAAGAAGACAACTTACTCTATACGATCGTTGAGACGATTCAATATAGGTGGAGGAGGGGCTCTCTGGTTGGAATATTAACTGTTAGCAGTGGGCCTCAGGCCTTACTATCTGCCTAGAGAATTCACTCTTGTTATTGTAGTTGTGATGTATATACCACCATCTGCGAACCCAGAGGCTGCTGGGGATGTGTTGTCAGGGGTGATGGCCCGGCTTCAGACTAAACACCCAAACTCTCTAACTGTAATTTCTGGGGATTTCAATCGAGTAAAGATCTCATCTGCAATACCAAAGTTCTATCAATATGTCAAATGTCCTACACGGGACAACATCACACTGGATCTCCTCTTTGCTAATGTTAAGAATGCTTATTCATCGGCTGCATTACCCCCCCTGGGGAAATCTGACCACAACCTCATACTATTGTCTCCTGCTTACCAACCAGACGTCCGCAAACAACCAGTGACAATTAAAAAGATAAGGAAGTGGTGTCCAGCAGCAGAGGAGGCGTTACAAGACTGCTTTGACTGTACAGACTGGGAGGTGTTGTGTACCATGAAAGAGAAATGTAATGTTAATGAGATTACTGGCAGAGTTACTGATTACATCAACTTCTGTATGGATATTGTAGTACCTGTTCAAGAGATTCGGTGTTATGCAAACAATAAGCCATGGATTACAAAAGAGTTGAAACATTTACTAAACATGAAAAAACTGGCTTTTAAAAGGAAGGACAAGGAGGCATTGAAAATTATACAGCGAGACCTAAAGGGGAAAATTAAGATTGCCCGTGAGGCATTCAGAGTTAAATTAGAAAATCAATTTGCACAAAAAAGCTCCAGAGAGGTGTGGGCTGGAATGAAGCTAGTGACTGGGTTTAAGGCAAGGTCGGAGCAGGGGGGTGGTGGACTTACAATGGCTAATGAAATGAATCAGTTCTTCAATAGATTCAGCAATAAAGGTGCGGTAGCAGCAGGGAAGGGGGAGGAGGCCGGGGAACAACTAGCTAAATTAACAGGGGGTGAAATAGATCATTTCTCGGTCTCCAAAAATGACGTGAGGGACCAGTTTAGTAAGCTGGCCATTGGCAAAGCAGCAGGGCCTGACGGTCTCAGTCCACGTGTCCTCAGAGTGTGTGCAAATGAGTTATGTACTGTCTTCCAGCATCTCTTTAACCAGAGCTTACAATCAAAGAGAGTACCAGTGCTATGGAAGACTTCCTGCCTGGTGCCGATTCCCAAGACTACCTTCCCGGCTTCCCCGGGGGACTATAGACCGGTGGCCTTAACATCGCATGCGATGAAGTCCTTGGAGAGAATAGTACTTGCTCACTTGTGTCCGAGGGTGATGGCGCATACTGATGCTCTTCAGTTTGCGTACCGGCAGGGACTGGGTGTGGACGATGCTGTAGCGTCTCTGCTACAAACAGTACATTCCTTTTTGGACAATGATGGAACCACAGTGCGTGCTTTGTTCTTTGATTTCTCTAGTGCGTTCAACACATTACAGCCACTCTTACTGCGAGGAAAGTTGATTAAAATGGCGGTGGATGAGGGACTTGTGAATTGGATAATTGACTACCTGTCGGATAGGCCACAGTTTGTTAGGTGGGGGACGGCTACATCAGATAGTGTACTGAGCAGTGTCGGAGCCCCGCAGGGAACAGTGCTGTCGCCATTCCTCTTTACATTGTACACAGCTGACTTTCAGTATAAATCAGACCGTTGTCACCTCCAGAAGTACTCGGATGACTCTGTGATAGTTGGCGGTATTGGGAAGGACCAGGACGAAGAGGAATATAGAAGGGTGGTTGCGGACTTTGTAGTATGGTGCCAGGCTAACCATCTAGAACTAAATGTTAAGAAAACCAGGGAGTTGGTGATGAGCTATGGAAGGTGCAAGAAGGTATGCCTACCTGTTACCATTGACGGTCAGGATGTGGAGATGGTGGACAGTTTCAAATATTTGGGGGTTTACCTGGATAGCAAGCTAGACTGGAAGTGCCACATGGAGAAGGTCTACAAGAAGGGGATGAGTAGATTGTACTTCCTAAGGAAGTTAAGGTCTTTTAATGTGTGTGGCAAAATGCTTGAGGTGTTCTACCAATCCATTGTGGCTAGTGCCACCTTTGCGGCAATAATTTGCTGGGGTAACAGTGTGCGTGTTGCTGACGCCAACAAGCTCAACAAACTTATAAAGAAGGCTAGCGCGACGGTGGGCCTACAGCTTGGGACTTTTGAAGAAGTGGTAGAGGATAGGATTAAGAAGAAGTGCAGAGCTATAATGGGCAACAACACACACCCACTTTATGAACTGTTTGCGAAACAGAAGAGCACATTCAGCAATCGCCTAATACAACTAAGGTGTAAAAAGGAAAAATACAGGAGATCGTTTGTTCCAACAGCTATGGGGGTGTTTAACAAATGTCTGAAAAGCAATGTCTAAAGCATTCCAAATGTTTTGTTATCATATGTGTCATGTTCGAGATCTGTGTTCTGCTGCTGTGATACCGCAATTTCCTCCGGGATAAATAAAGTATATCTTATCTTATCTTATCTTATCTTATCTTATATGCTGTTATTGAACAGGACCCGTTGCTTATAATTCTTATTCCCCCCTGGCAATGAGTGGTCCTGTACTGTCCATGAGTTCTCTTATACCTAAGGGAAGATCTGGCCACACGCCCCTTGGGGTGACATCATGTGGGCTGGTCTCCAGCCTGTACATTTTTATTAAAAACGCTAACTTCTGCGATAACTCATCGCTCGTTGATCGCAGATGCTTGCAAACTACGCCATTTTTTCCCTTATGATTTTATCTTTATTTAGATATCACACATCACATAACTGCAGTCTGCCATTCTGGTGTTTTTGCGCTACAGTTCCCTGATTTTGATTACAGCCCTGGAAAGCTACCTATACATTCCTGGGCTGATTGGGTCACTACACATATGGGTCCCGTTACTGTCGGACCTATGGAACTCACAAGATTTCATATTTCATATCGGAGTCAGTGCGTGTAGAAATTTCCCTTTGAGGCTCAGGAAGAAGCTTCAACAGTTACACGCAAATTAGTGCCAGCCTGCATTTTAATTACCTCCCACATCTTTCAGAGACAAAATGCTTACTTCCTAATGAAGTTATAACACTCCTTGACTGGCCATGTTTTCATAAACTATTTACCAGGTGTGTGTTAATTGGGGCTTTTGTGCTGAGCAGAAGGGGAATAAGGGAGGGGGGTGAACATCTTTGTCAGGCAGATATGGAAGAACATTTTCCTGACATTTATATTTTCCTTACAGTATTACATAATGTTTATTGTATAAACTGAAAGATATGTGTATATTTGGCTACCCGTAAGGGTATATGTCAGGAATATTATAAAATATTGATATCAGGGACAGCTTAACAGAATATTAGCCCTTCTCCCATGCCCTCTGCTGTAGTGTTTGTCCAGAGATGACAATCATACAGTGTCTAATGCAAATTATCACCACTTGTCAGCACCGAGCTGTCCTATTTTCCTCTGCCAGCACAAAGCCCCAATTAATGCACGACTGATAAATAGTTATTCACACACGGCCAGGGAAGAAGTGTGAAAACTTCGTTAGGAAGCAGGCCTCTTGTCCCTGAAAGACGCAGGAGGTACTTAAAATACAGGCTTCCCTAATTTGTGTGTAACTGTGAAGGGTCTTCCCCGAGCTTCAAAGGGGAATTTGCAGACTCACTGACTCCGATATTAGTTATGAAATAATATGAGTTCCATAGGTCCGACAATAACGAGACCCAAATGGGTAGTGACAAAATCAGCCCCAGAATATGCAGGTATTTTTCCACGGCTGTAACCACAATCAGGGAGCTGCAGCGCAAAAACACCCGAATAGTAGAATGCAGCTGTGGGATGCGTGATATCAAAAGAAAGATAAAATCGTGAGGGAAAATATGGCGTAGTTTGCGAGCTTCTGCGATCAACGAACGATGAGTTATCGCAGAAGCTAGCATTTTCTAATAAAAATGCACAGGCTGGAGACCGGCCCACATGATGTCACCACAAGGGGCGTGTGGCCAGAACTCCCTTAGGCATAAAACAGTCTATGGAGAAGACAGGGGCACTCATTGCTGGGGGTAATACGAATTATGCGCAAAGGGTCCTGTTCAATAACAGCAATCTGGAGAACCCCCCCTCCCACTATATTGAATCGTCTCTGCGATCATGTAGTGTAGGTAATTTTCACTCTTTACCCTGTTTATTTTATGTAACTTTTTATGTATTTTAATGCCCCCTTTGTAACATCCTTATGTATATATTTTTCCTAAACACTGCCTCACTTTTGGATTAAATATAAAATTTAATAGTTCTGTTTCTTTTGTTCTGTAATCGTTCTCCTCCCCGAAGCCATAAACGCTACCGGGTTGGTTCCTGACCCGATACAAGTCCATTAATACCGGGCTGTATCAAACCAGAACTGGTGGCAGCATACCATCTGGGGGATTTGAGGAAGGCTGGCAGTGAAGGTCGGAGGTGTGGATATATATTACTGGCGCAGCCAGGGAAATATATATATACTGCCCTCACTGCAGAGGGCATCAAATACCCAGTGGGCTACAGGACGGCCTCTCCGGCGACCACTCGCTCTAGGTGCAGTACCTTGACTGACCTGGGAGGCGAGGGGGTGGCAGAGAGTTGTGCCTGTATTGTGGCGTCACAGATTGGTGACGTGTAAGGGACAACACACCACAGTGTTTTCTCCCGCTGGTAGCAGCTTCCTGGCACTACTTAATCTAGGTGCAGTACCTTGACTGACCTGAGAGACATGGGGGCGCCAGAGAGCTGCACCCACCGGCCGGCATTTTCCTGACAGTATATATAAAGGACTCGGTGGCTGAGGACTGTGAGCAGCCCAAAAACTGTCATGTACATAATTGCACTCCCTGGAGTGCCCCTTAAGTGACCACGGAACAAAAACCAATTTGGCGTGGCCGAAGACGTGGTCCAGCACCTGGATCACCTATGCCCTGTAGCCTCGCCCAGGGCCTATGTTGAGGGTTTTCAGGCGGGTCCCTCATGTTCTTTCTTCGGTGAAATGGACACCAAGTTACGGAACTTGCTGTAGCTTTAATGTTATCTATAGTTGTAATTATTGTATTATAATGTTACCTGTAACGATCAAGAAAAATGCCTCCCATAAAGGGAAGAAATGTTAATTTTATTGTTTAACCTGTTTTGAAAAAATGCTTCAGTCCAGGAGTACTGAGTATTACTAGGGGGGAATGTGGCGCCCTGCTGCACATTGGTGCCACAGAACCCAGAAGGGTGCATGGATGGACTTCTCCACAAGAGGCCCTCACACATACACACACCTCCACCCTACCACTTCAGACCAGCAGAGGGAGCCAGTTAGGGATATATAGGGAGGGTGGAGCCAGTCAGCTCAGATTAGTCCTTGCTTAGAGACAGAGAGGGACAGAGCTCAGAGTTGAGCAGAGAGCGTGTTGACGCTCAGAGAGCAGCTAAGAGGCAGCACGCTGGCTGCAGTGCTTAGTAGTGTTGAGCCACCCCCGTAGTGTTCGGGTTTGGTTCGGTTCGTCGAACACCGAGATGTTCGAGTAACTGTTCGTCAAACTGTTCGCCGAACACCTTAGAACACCATCGAACACCGTTAAAACCAATGGCAGGCAAACAAAAACACATAGAAACACATAGAAAACACCTTCAAAGGTGTCCAAAAGCTGACAAACTGCTCAGAAGACACTCTCTTTAAAAAAGCCGGCCGGCAAATTCAGAAGCGGCATACACCGGTACCCGACAATTTAGACAAGAAGGAATAGAGCATCACACATAGATTAGATAGATAGAAACATGTCAGTCACACATATAAGAAGCACAGTGACAGTGTTGGTTACTGTACTTATCATTTAGTGTAAAGGATTTATTATAAAAAATATTAGTGTTTTCATGCACCGTCTCTTTAAAAAAGCCGGCCGGCAATTCAGCAGCAGTACCCGACAATTTATAACAGACAGAATAGAGCATCACACATAGATTAGATAGATAGAAACATGTCAGTCACATATATAATAAGTACAGTGACAGTGTTGCTTACTGTACTTGTCATTTAGTGTAAAGGATTTATTTAAAAAAATAATAGTGTTTTCATGCACCGTCTCTTTAAAGAAGCCGGCCGGCAATTCAGCATCTGTACCCGACAATTTAGAACAGAAAGATAGAGCATCACACATAAATTAGAGAGATAGAAACATGTCAGTCACATATTTAAGAAGTACAGTGATAGTGTTGGTTACTGTACTTGTCATTTAGTGTTAAAATAAAGGATTCATTTAAAAAAAAATTGGCGTGGGGTACCCCATAATTTTAGGCTCTAGCAGAGGTTAAGCAGATGGCTGGGGCAGATGTTTGAAGCCTGGGAAGGGGGTAATACCCACGGAGCTTCCCAGGCTACTAATATCAGCCCCCAGCTGAATACCTAGCCTTTACTAGCTATTAAAATGGGGGACCCCCCAAAAAAAATGACGTGGGGTCCCCCCTATTTTAATAGCTAGCAAAGGCTAGGCAGACAGCTGGGGGCTGATATTAATAGCTCAGGAAGGGTGCCATAAATATTGGCCCCCTCCCAGGCTAGAAACACCAGCCGTCAGCCGCCCCAGAAATGGCGCATCCATAGGATGCGCCAATTCTGGCACTTAGCCTCGCTCTTCCACAGTGCCCTGTAGCGGTGGCAGTGGGGTAATAGGGCTGGGGTTGATGTCAGCTTATAATGCCAGCTGACATCAAGCCCAGGTTAGTAATGGAGAGGCATCTATAAGACACCCCCATTACTAACCCCATAGTGAAAGTTAAAAAAAACACAACACCCAGAATAAAGTCCTTTAATTGAAATAAACACACAATTCTTTATTGTGCTAAATTAAACGATACTTACCGTCACGCCCATTCCAGCTGAAGCCAACGATCTCCTGCAATAAAAGTAAAATAATAAACCAACCTCATCCTTACCTTTCAATGGTTCTCAGGACGGCTCCAGCTCTGCTACATCGAGATGACAGGCTGGACCGCAGCAGAACGCTGCCATCCAGCCTGTCATCCCGCAGACACTGAGAAGCGCAGGCATGCTTGCGCTCCTCAGTGTCAGGCTGTGACGGCATCCAGATGAGCCGAGGTCATGTCCAATGAACTCGGCTCACCTCATGCACGTCACTGACAGCGTGGGAAAATTCTCCTGCACTCAGCGCTTCAGCGTGAGAATTTTTCCACGCTGTCAGTGACGTGCATGAGGTGAGTTCATGTCCAATGAACTCAGCTCACCTCATGCACGTCACTGACAGCGTGGGAAAATTCTCCTGCACTCAGCGCTTCAGCGTGAGAATTCTCCTACGCTGTCAGTGACGTGCATGAGGTGAGCTCATGTCCAATGAACTCAGCTCACCTCATGTACGTCACTGACAGCGTGGGAGAATTCTCACGCTGAAGCGCTGAGTGCAGGAGAATTTTCCCACGTTGTCAGTGACGTGCATGAGGTGAGCCGAGTTCATTGGACATGACCTCGGCTCATCTGGATGCCGTCACAGCGAGACACTGAGGAGCGCAAGCATGCCTACGCTTCTCAGTGTCTGCGGGATGACAGGCTGGATGGCAGCGTTCTGCTGCGGTCCAGCCTGTCATCTCGATGTAGCAGAGCTGAAGCTGTCGTGGGAACCATGGAAAGGTAAGGATGATGTTGCTCTATTATTTTTCTTTTATTGCAGGAGATCGTTGGCTTTAGCTGGAATGGGTGTGATGGTAAGTATGGTTTAATTTAGAACAATAAAGAATTGTGTGTTTATTTCAATTAAAGGACTTTATTCTGGGTGTTGTGTTTTTTTAAAATACTTTACTAGAAATTCATGGCGGTCATGTCTAATATTGGCGTGACCCCATGAATTTCGGGCTTAGGGCCAGCTGATAATACCAAGTTGGCCCTAACCCCTTTATTACCCAGTGAGCCACCGCACCAGGGCCCTGGATGAGTTGGGTGCAGCGCCAGAAGATGGCGCTTCTATGAACGCGCCATTTTCCGGGGTGGCTGCGGACTGCAATTTGCAGCGGGGGGGGGGGGGCCCAGAAAGCTTGGGCCTCCCTGCGCTGCAGATTCCAGCCACCAGCTGCCTAGTTGTACCTGGCTGGACACAAAAATAGGGCGAAGCCCCACGTATTTTTTTTCTAATTATTTCATGAAATTCATGAAATAATTAAAAAAAAAAGGCCTTCCCTATATTGTTGTGTCCGGCCAGGTACAAATAGGCAGCTGGTGGTTGGGGGCAGCCCGTTCCTGCCTGCTGTACCTGGCTGGACACAAATATAGTGCGAAACCCCACTTCAATTTTTTAAATTATTTCAGGAAATTCATGAAATAATTAAAAAAAATTGACCATCAGCTGCCTATTTGTACCTGGCCGGACACAACAATATAGGGAAGCCCTTTTTTCTTAATTATTTCATGAAATAATTAAAGAAAATTGACGTGGGGCTTCGCCCTGTTTATGTGTCCAGCCAGGTACAACTAGGCAGCTGGGGGCTGGAATTCGCAGCGCAGGGAGGCCCAAGTTTTCTGGGCCACCCCCGCTGCAAATTGCAGTCCGCAGCCACCCCGGAAAATGGCGCGTTCATAGAAGCGCCATCTTCTGGCGCTGTACCCAACTCATCCAGGGCCCTGGTGCGGTGGCTCACTGGGTAATAAAGGGGTTAGGGCCAGCTTGGCATTATCAGCTGGCCCTAACCCGAAATTCATGGAGTCACGCCAATATTAGACATGACCGCCATGAATTTCTAGTAAAGTATTTAAAAAAAACACAACACCCAGAAAAAAGTCCTTTAATTGAAATAAACACACAATTCTTTATTGTTCTAAATTAAACCATACTTACCGTCACGCCCATTCCAGCTGAAGCCAACGATCTCCTGAAATAAAAGAAAAATAATAAAGCAACATCATCCTTACCTTTCCATGGTTCCCATGACAGCTTCAGCTCTGCTACATCGAGATGACAGGCTGGACCGCAGCAGAACGCTGCCATCCAGCCTGTCATCCCGCAGACACTGAGAAGCACAGGCTTGCTTGCGCTCCACAGTGTCTCTCTGTGACGGCATCCAGATGAGCCGAGTTAATGTCCAATGAACTCGGCTCACCTCATGCATGTCACTGACAGCGTGGGAAAATTCTCCTGCACTCCGCGCTTCAGCGTGAGAATTCTCCCACGCTGTTAGTGACGTGCATGAGGTGAGCTCATGTCCAATGAACTCAGCTCACCTCATGCACGTCACTGACAGGGTGGGAAAATTCTCACGCTGAAGCGCTGAGTGCAGGAGAATTTTCCCACGCTGTCAGTGACGTGCATGAGGTGAGCTGAGTTCATTGGACATGAGCTCACCTCATGCACGTCACTGACAGCGTGGGAGAATTCTCCTGCTCTCAGCGCTTCAGCGTGAGAATTTTCCCACGCTGTCAGTGACGTGCATGAGGTGAGCCGAGTTCATTGGACATGAACTCGGCTCATCTGGATGCCGTCACAGAGAGACGCTGAGGAGCGCAATCAAGCCTGCGCTTCTCAGTGTCTGCGGGATGACAGGCTGGATGGCAGCTTTCTGCTGCGGTCCAGCCTGTCATCTCGATGTAGCAGAGCTGAAGCTGTCGTGGGAACCATGGAAAGGTAAGGATTATGTTGCTTTATTATTTTTCTTTTATTGCAGGGGATCGTTGGCTTCAGCTGGAATGGGGGTGATTGTAAGTATGGTTTAATTTAGAACAATAAAGAATTGTGTCTTTATTTCAATTAAAGGACTTTATTCTGGGTGTTTGTGTTTTTTTTTACCTTTGACTATGGGGTTAGTAATGGGGGTGTCTTATAGACGCCTCTCCATTACTAACCTGGGCTTGATGTCAGCTGGCATTATAAGCTGACATCAACCCCAACCCTATTACCCCACTGCCACCGCTACAGGGCAGTGGGAAGAGCGAGGCTAAGTGCCAGAATTGGCGCATCCTATGGATGCGCCATTTCTGGGGCAGCTGACGGCTGGTGTTTCTAGCCTGGGAGGGGGCCAATATTCATGGCACCCTTCCTGGGGTATTAATATCAGCCCCCAGCTGTCTGCCTAGCCTTTGCTAGCTATTAAAATAGGGGGGACCCCACGTCAAATTTTTGGGGGGTCCCCCATTTTAATAGCTAGTAAAGGCTAGGTATTCAGCTGGGGGCTGATATTAGTAGCCTGGGAAGCTCCGTGGGTATATCCCCCTTCCCAGGCTTCAAACATCTGCCCCAGCTGTCTGCTTAACCTCAGCTAGAGCCTAAAATTAAGGGGAACCGCACACCAATTTTTTTTTTAATAAATCCTTTATTTTAACACTAAATGACAAGTACAGTAATCAACACTGTCACTGTACTTCATATATATGTGACTGACATGTTTCTATCTATCTAATCTATGTGTGATTCTCTATTCCTTCTATTCTAAATTGTCGGGTACCGCTGCTGAATTGCCGGCCGGCTTTTTTAAAGAGACGGTACATGAAAACACTACTATTTTTTTTAATAAATCCTTTACACTAAATGACAAGTACAGTAATCAACATTGTCACCGTACTTCTTATATATGTGACTGGCATGTTTCTATCTATCTAATCTATGTGTGAAGCTCTATTCTGACTTATAAATTGTCGGGTACTGCTGCTGAATTGCCGGCCGGCTTTTTTAAAGAGACGGTGCATGAAAACACTAATATTTTTTTAATAAATCCTTTACACTAAATGACAAGTACAGTAATCAACACAGTCACTGTACTTCTTATATATGTGACTGACATGTTTCCATCTATCTAATCTATGTGTGAAGCTCTATTCTTTCGGGTTCTAAATTGTCGGGTACAGGTGTATGCCGCTGCTGAATTGCCGGCTTTTCGTGTTTCACTGTGAGCACTGTTCCCATCGATTTGGGCAATCACTGTAATGCCACAACCACCATGGCTGTGGCATTACAGTGAGTGGCAGACAATCCCTGCATGATTGGTGCTCTAAATAGCGCCAGACATGCAGGACACGCTTTTGGTGCACGAACAGTTATCGAACATAACCTCGAACAGCCGAATTTTTTGCAAATCGTTCGGGTTCGTCGAACAACTCGAACACCGCCCAAAACAGCTCGAATTTGAGATTGGCGAACAGTTCTAGTCGAACACCGCTCATCTCTAGTGCTTAGGAGAGCCAAGGCCTACAGCACGTGTGAAGGCCTAGTGAGGGCCTTGAGTGGGCCGAAGGCGTGAGGAGAAGGAAGAAGTAGCAAGGGGGCAGAGGAGCATACCAGGCTCACCCCGATATATATACCGGACACCGGGTCCGCGCCTACAGGGACCCTTTATACCCAGTAGGAACCACCGGAACCCCTGGAAGACTACAGGACCCAGGTTCACCAAACACTGGTTACGGTACCAGGGCTAGGAGTCACGGAGGTCCCAGCATCCAGGGACAGTGCTCTCCAAAGAGATGGCCCTACCACCAGGTCAACAGGTGCAAAGAGAGACAGTAACCAAGCTAGGCCTAGCTCCAGGCAGGTCAGAAGCTTAGAGAATAAAGCAACAGATCAGGAGGCCCTATACCCTCTCACTGTGGAGAGTCCAAAAGTGCACCCTTCGCCTGGAGTACTCTGGACCGTGCCTGCAGCATCACCAGTAAAGGTACTGAAGCTTACCCCCGTGTGAGTGTCCGTCTTTCCTCCGGGACCGTTCTGCCGTCTCTCCCATGCACCACCATTCATTACACCCCACGCTGCCCTGGAGCTAGCTCTACCTGTGGAGAGCCACACCATCCCTGCTGCCGTAACACCAGCTCCAGAGGACTGCTCCGCAGAGGCGGCTCCCTCTAGCCACAATCCACAGGTGGCATCACAAACACTTTCCAAAATCCCCTATAAAGCTCCCCCCTTTTTACTGACTGCCCTGGGTCACGGACCGGGCCAGCCACCGTGATATCCCCCATCAGCATCCATAGGCCCGGCTGCCAAGTATCCCACGGCCCAGGGGGCGCGTCACCTCCATATAGTTTAATGGCTCCAAGTAGTCCTCCATACAGTATAATGGACATCCATTGTCTTACATACAATATAATGGCTCCATATAGTCGTCCACACAGTATAATGACCCCCATAGTCCTCCATACAGAATAATGGGCCCCGTATATATATATATATATATATATATATATATATATATATATACATATATATACGGGGCCCATTATTCTGTATGAAAAAAAAACAAAACACTCACCTCTCCCTGTTCCCTGCTGCACCAGTCTCCGCAGCGTGTCTTCTGCAGCTTTGCACTGGATGGCACAGAGGGCGTGAAACAGTGACATCATAGCGCCCGCTGCGCTGAGTCGTTGGATGCAGAGGGGTAATGATAGCAAAGGGAGAGTCAGCTCCTTCTTCCGTCCAGGCTGCCAATACATTTGAAAGTACGATGCCAGGCGTGTGGCTGGTGCCGGCGTTGCGCCCCCAATATAATCATCCTGCATGTCATACTTGGCCCATGGGCAATAGTTTGACAGGTGTGCCTTAGAATGTGTAGGGACACACCACTTTGACATGGAGAATGGCAACATCTAGTTAATAATTATTACTACATTTCTGGATCTCTCTTGTCCTGATTGCTCTTTAACTTATATTTATTCATTTTGGGCATGTTCTTATTTTTATTCTTTCCTTGACCTCCAAAGTGCAAGCACAATATATTTCATGGAGAACACCTCTAAACTCCAACAGAAATTGGTTATATCATACGTTAACATTTACAGAAAAAAAACATAGAAAAAGTCAAGATTATAATAACAAATATCATGCAAATTCAACACTGGTGGCACGCTCAGCTAAAAAACATTTTATCAAACCTTGAAGACAGGTAGTAATATAGTGATATATTTCTGACCATGGATTTGGAATAAACATTATCACAAATGATTTGTGTTATAAATGCTCTGCAATGAAGTGTGTTTTGGATAGGCGTGTGCAATAAATCATTTCAGGATTATCAATCTCATTTTAGTGAGCATACATAACAGATTTGTCCTTTTTGACATTAAAGAGCAGTAACTTTATATCTTTTTTTTTCTAGGAAAGGAAAGAAGGCGAAAGAAATATACTTAAGAAGCAAGTGGCATGCTTGGAAATTGTATGCAATTCATGACTTAGAAACAAGTTGTAAATCTCTTGACATGTCACGGTAGTTGTTCAAATTTTAAGGTCCTACAATGTTTTCTGTACTTGTCCCTGACAGTAGTCCGCAAGTAACCAACCACCACGCTTCATAATACAAACTGGTATTCACGCACATCAAATTTAGGAATAATTGTAGATCACAATAGTAACACTCTTTCATCAGTTTGTCATGGATAATAAAAAAGTCAGGGTTTAAAATTCAAACCTTTATCTCCCTGACATAACGTTTTGGGATAGAGACGAGAGCCCCCATGCACGTTAAACTGTTGCCTGATCCCGCTGATACCGGCAAGTTTGGCAAACTTTAGTCTAATATGTTTGGGAACCTTTAGGCTCTGTTCAAGACATGATAAAGCCATATATTAGGGGTATCGGTCCAGAGTACTCCCTGACATATACTTATGATTTTTTTGTGGTGGCCAAATTATAAATAAGTGCAATGTGCAAGAAGCCTGATTTGAATAGAGTCTTGTAAGGAAAAGTACCATTTAAGAAACTCTAAAAAGATAACCTTCTCAATTGTGATTTAAACAAAAATATGAAAAAGACTCAAGACTAAATTCAGACTTTCTGCTGATTTTTTTTTAACACAGTTAAGAAATAATTGGATAATTTTGTAAAAACAAAAGCTATGACTCCAGTGTGATCAGAGTATGAAGCCATTTATGTTTTGAAATACATACTTTTATTTCTGGTAAAAAAGGTATACAATGAAGCAGGGCTATGGAGTCCGTAAGCCAAACCTCTGACTCCTCAATTTCCATAACACCGACTCCAACTCCGACTCCTTTATACTGTACATGGCTCATGTTTAATTGATAAATTTACTGTAGCACAGATTCATCTCAGCTAAAAGTCTAGACCTTTAGATCAGGAATAGGACAGACATTTATAGAACATTTCATAATTTTCCCAAATTCTTATGAAAAAATATTCCCCACAAACTGCATTGAACTACTGTACCCAATTTACAATATATTTTAGGAGTCGGAGTTGGTACATTTTATACCGACTCCGACTCCACCAAAATGGGCACCGACTCCGACTCCATGACTCCGACTCCACAGCCCTGCACTGAAGAGACCAAAGGGAAAATAAAACAATTCTAAATGTTCTCTCTCCCGCTTGCCCTTGTAATCTAGCTGTTTTAATTTCTTCATATTTTGGCTACATTTTCCTATGTTAGCACCCACCAAATGAAAAAAGGAGGCAGAACTAAATATCTCACTAAAATTACATTTATTTTATTATAGACAGATTAAATTGGGTACATACATCACAAGATATCGAAAAAAGGGACTAAAAACACTGATTTGCTAAGTATAAAAGCTATTAAGGCAATGGTAACCAAAATCCAACTGTAAAGTTAAAGGAGAACTGCAATTATCATGTATTATAGACAGATTGCATAGAAAAAAATTGATGAATGTAAAGTGCTAGTGCATTGTGCCCAAAATGGACACGGAAATAATGAACTTAAACTGAAATGCCTTGATATCTGCGATTCGACATCTTATTCCCGAGAAATCCATGTTTTTCTTATATGTAAATGAGTTGGTTAGATCTATGGGCCGGACACTGATCTTCATGAGAATCTCCCTCCAGAGGCTATGAGAGGCGAAACATGAGACATATAATGACTGCTCTCTGCTCCCGATCTACATGTCACCTCCATGAGCACTTCGTACATGGCTGTATATGTCATCAATATATGATGTATATGACGGATTCATTATTATTATTCATCACACATCCACATCAGCACCTCATATCTTTTCAATTCTAGTGCTTGTTTTGCATAAGCACCATATATTTAACCATACATATTATCAGCACTTTAACCTCTCCAGCCATCTATAATTTATTTAATTAACCCCTTCACACCACGGCCATTTTCCATTTTTGCGTTTTCGTTTTTTACTCTTCTTCTCCCCAGAGCCATAATTTTAAAATTTTTTTGGTCAATATGGCCATGTGAGGGCTTATTTTTTGCAGAACGAGTTGTACTTTTGAATGATCCATTGATTTTCCATATCATGTACTTGAAAATGGGGGGAGGGAATTCCAAGTGCGGTGAAATTGCAAAAGAAAGTGCAATTCCACAGTTGTTTTTTATTTTGTTTTTATTACCATGTTCACTAAATGCTAAAACTCGCCTGCCATTATGATTCCCCAGGTCATTACGAGTTCGTAGATACCAGACATGTATAGGTTCATTTTTTTATTTAAGTAATGAAAAAAATCCAAAGTTTATTATTAAAAAAAAGTGGCCATTTTACGAGACACATAGCGTCTCGATTTTTTGGGATCTGGGGCTGGGTGAGGGCTTACTTTTTGTGTGCCGAGCTGATGTTTTTATTGATGCCATTTTGGGGTACATACAATGTTTTGATCGCCCGTTATTGCATTTTATTGCAATGTTGCTGCGACCAAAAAAACGTAATTCTGGCAATTTGATTTTTTTCTCGTTACGCCGTTTACCAATCAGATTAACCCCTTTACCCCCAAAGGTGGTTTGCACTTTAAGGACCAGGCCAATTTTTACAATTCTAACCACCTCTGTCACTTTATGAGGTAATAACTCTGGAATGCTTCAACGGATCCCAATGATTCTGAGACTGTTTTTTCGTGACATATTGTACTTCATGATAGTGGTAAAATTTCTTGGATGTGACTTGCGTTTACTTGTGGAAAAAACGGAAATTTGGCAAAAATTTAGAAAATTTCACAATTTTCAAACTTTGAATTTTTATGCCCTTAAATCGGAGAGATATGTCACACAAAATAGTTAATATATAACATTTACCACATGTCTACTTTACATCAGCACAATTTTGGAACCAAAATTTTTTTGGGTTAGGAAGTTGTAAGGGTTAAAAGTTGACCAGCGGTTTCTAATTTTTTCAACAAAATTTACAAAACCATTTTTTTAGGGACCACATCACATTTGAAGTGACTTTGAGGGGCCTTCATAACATAAAATACCCAAAAGTGACACCATTCTAAAAACTGCACCCCTTAGGGTGCTCAAAACCACATTCAAGAAGCTTATTCAGGTGCTTCGCAGGAATTTTTGGAAAGTGGAAGAAAAAAATGAACATTTAACTTTTTTCACAAAAATGTTATTTTAGACCCCAATTTTTTTATTTTTGCAAGGGTAACAGGAAAAAACGGAACCCAAAATTTGTTGTGCAATTTCTCCTGAGCACGTTGATACCCCATATGTGGGGAAAACCACTGTTTGGGAGCACGGCAGGGTTTGGAGGGGAAAGAGCGCCAATTGACTTTTTGAATGTAAAATTTGATTGAATAATTAGTGGATGCCATGTTGCGTTTGGGGAGCCCCTGATGTACCTAAACAGTGAAAACACCCCACAAGTAACACCATTTTGGAAACTAGACCCCTCAGGGAACTTAGCTAGATGTATGGTGAGCACCTTGAACCCCCAGGTGCTTCAGAGAAGTTTATAACATTGAGCCGTAAAAATAAAAAAATCAAGCTTTTACCATAAAAATTATGTTTTGGCCCCAAATTTTTTATTTTCACAACAGTAAGAGGAGAAAATGAACCCCAAAAACTTTTATGCAATTTCTTCTGAGTACGCCAAACCCCATATCCCATACGTAGGGAAAATACACTGTTTGGGCGGACGGCAAGGTTCAGAAGGGAAGGAGCAATATGTGACTTTTTGAACGCAAAATTGGCTGGAATTCAGAGCGGACACCATGTCGCGTTTGGAGAGCCCCTGATGCACCTAAATAGTGGCCTCATTTTGGAAACTAGACCCTTCAAGGATTTTATCAAGGGGTATAGTGAACATTTTGATCCCAGAGGTATGACACAGAAATTGATAACATTAGGTCATCATATTTAATAAGTTGTCATTAGTCTTGAGTGCAAGTGCTCATTACTTGAGTTTGGGTACTCTGGTATGCACCAAGTATCTCGGGTGCTCGAGTGACATGCTCGAGTCCCCGCTCCGCATGTTTCACGGTTGTTAGACACCTAAAACATGCAGGGTTCGCTCGTGCATGGCAGGCTATCTCGCAAGATTTTTTTGGTCGCGAAGCATATAGGTCGGAGACCCGAGCATGTCACTCGAGCACCCACGATACTCGGTGCATACGCAAGCACCGGATGAAAACTCAAGTAGCGAGCACTTGCACTCAACACTAGTCCCCATATCATCTAAATTTTTTTTCTTTACTTTTGAAAAAATTCCAACCCCAACACAATCCTAACCCTTGCACAACCCTAACCCTAGCACAATCCTAACCCTAACACATCCCTAACCCTAGAGTTTATTTTTTAGGCCTTTCCTCGTATGGTATAAGTGATTAGACAACTTTATTCTTAGGGTCGGTGCGATTACAGCGATGCCAGATTTATATCGGGTTTTTATGATTGACAGCTGTCACTCACTAAAAGATGCTTTTTTTTTGCAAAGACTAGTTTTTGCATTGCCATATTTTGAGAGCTATAATTTTTACATATTTCTGCCGACAGAGTCATGTGACGGCTTGTTTTTTGCGGGACTTCGATCGCAGCATTTCGGGGGTTAATGTGCTGGGAGTGGTGCACATTAACCCAGCGGTGATTGCACCCGCACAGCTTGTGTATGGGCGAAATCGCCAGGGCACAGATATGTATTAGTATGCCTTGGGCTGGAAAGGGGTTAATTCTTTTTTTATATTGATAGATCGGGCGATTCTGAATGCAGTGATACCAAATATGTGTATATGTGATTTTTTTTTATTGTTTTATTTTGAATGGGGTGAAAGGGGGGTGATTTAAACTTTTATATTTTTAAAAACTTTTTAATATTTTTAAAAACTGTTTTTTTACTTTTTACTGACTTCAGTAGTCTCCATGTGAGACTAGAAGCTGCGATCATCAGATCACCTGTGTGTAGCTGAATTGCTCACTTGCTATGAACTTCGAGCCCTGGGTGGAGCTCATAGCATCCCAGCAAAGACAACCACAGGGGTCTCCTGCAGACCTCGGGTTGTCATGCCAACCCATTGGCGACCCGCAGTCATGTGACATGGACGCGATTCCATGGGCGGCAGTCAGGGGCACATGACAGCTGATCAGATAAAAAACACAGCTAAAACTTGTACGCAAAAAACAGATGTCTGAATGAGCTCTAAAAAGAGAGAATGTAGAAAAAAAATGCAACAATTAACTATCTAAAATCATTGGTGTAAAGCTACGCTAGCCATGAACAGTGTGTGGAAATGTCTCTAAGGTTAAGTTCATTATGATAGAGCCGATAAACACCACCCATTGCTAGCTAAACAGCTTAAAGACCACATGGAGCAGTCCTCTCCCTATGCCCTAAAACTAATAAAAAAAATCAAATAACATATGATCCAAAAGAGATAGCAGATATCTTCCATGAATATTTCTCACAACTCTATTCACTTCCTAATCTTTCCCAGTCTAATCACCCCATAAGAGATACTCTTATTAGTTCCTTTTTGAACTCTTGCCACTTACCCACTCTCCCTACTGAGGCAATCACGATGTTAAATGCTCATATCACAGAGAAGGAAATTAAAGATATAATACTGTACAACAATTGCTAAATAGGAAAACACCGGGGTCTGACGGCTTACCCTACTTATATTACAAAACCTTCCAGGATGAACTCCACCCCAGTCTGACAGTCTATTTCAAACCCTCAGCAACAATTAGACTTCCCCATAGCTCCCTCAAACCATTCACAATAAAGAATGGTACCAGACAGGGGTGCCCATTATCTCCACTACTCTTCGCCCTATGTAGAGCCTCTTGCTGCTGCTATTATATCAAACCCAGACATTAACCGCTTTACGACCAATGAAGTATAGGTACGTCATAGGTTGCCTCCCCCTCATTGGTGCGGGCTCCGGCACTCAGCCTGCACCTTTTCAGGCACATCTGTTGTGTGCCACTAACAGCCGCAGGTGGAATCATGATCCATTCGCAGCTGTTAACAAGTTAAATGCCGCTGTCAATCTCCGACAGCGGAATTTACCATGGCCACGCTGGAAGTGCGCCAGTAATTCTGCTCATCGGCACACCCGTTATATGAACGCGGAGTGCCGATGGGTTGTCAGGAGACCCCAGTGGTTGTCATTGCCGATCTGCTATGAGCGCCGTCCAGCGGTCTGCGTTCATAGCAAATGAGCATTTCTGCAACACATAGCAGAGCTGAAGCCCTGCTATAAGTTGCACAAGCGATCAGATGATCGCAGCTTCTAGTCTCCCATGGAGACTACTGAATCAAGTAAAAAAATCTTTAATAAAATATATATAAAAGTTAATATGCAAATTGCCTCTTCAGAGGAAAAGAGGACTTGTACTCTATAGCACCACCTATTGGAAGAAGCAATCCTACAAGTCACAATCGACCTTTTAACGAGTCGTGCAATATGACTTATAAAAACATAACATATATAAAAGTTAAAATCACCCCCCTTTCACTACATTCAAAATAAAACAATTAAAAGAAAATCAAAAATACACGTTTGGTATCATAGCGTTCAGAATCGCCCAATCTATAAATATATATAAATAATTAATCTGATGGGTAAACGGCGTAATGCAAAAAAGAATGAAAATGACAGAATTACGTTTTTTGGTCGCCACAATAAGATGCAATAACAGGCGATCAAAACATCGTATCAACATTAAAATGGTATCAGTAAAAACATCAGTTCAGCGCGCAAAACAATAAGCCCTCATCCGATCCCACATCCCGAAAAATAGAGACGCAATGGGTCTCGGAAAATGGCGCCTTTTTTTTTTCTTTTTTACAAATTTTAGATTTTTTTTTCACTTCTTAAATAAAAAAGAACCTTTACATGTTTGGTATCTATGAACTCATAATGACCTTTAGAATCATAATGGCAGGTCAGTTTTAGCATTCAGTGAACTTGGTAAAAAAAAAAAAAACACCTATTGTGGAATTGAAGTTTTTTGCAATTTCAACGCACTTGGATTTTTTTCCCCGTTTCCCAGTACACAATATGGTAAAACCAATGGTGTCTTCAAAAGTACATCTCGTCCAGCAAAAAACAAACCCTACATGGCCTTATTGATGGAAAAATAAAAAAGTTACAGCTCTGGTAAAAAAAGAAGCAAAAAACGAAAACGGAAAAACCCAAGGTGGTGAAGGGGTTATTTAAACGTTCCCTTTTTGCTGATGATATTCCGCTGCAGAAACGCTTAAAAAATGCTTGGTAGAAGGTCTGCCATGTTCCAGCACATGCTGCGGAAATTTCCGCTGCGGATTATATTTGCGGAAAAAAACGCAGCACTACCAATTATTTTGCGGAAGCGCTGCGTTTTCTCCGCCATTGACTTGCATTGGAACGCATGTAATCCGCATCACTGGATCTGTACATGCGGATTACATGCGTTTCAATGTGCGGATGGTACCCGGGTCTGGAGAAGAGGACACTCTCCTCCAGACCCGGGTACCATGGAACCTGTAAAAAAAAGAATAAAATAAAAAATAAACATTATACTTACCTTCTGATGGCCCCTGGTGTCTTTATCCTGGCTTACTGGCAGATTGCGGTGGACTCAAGGACCTGCCATGATGTCATTTAGTCATGTGACGGGTCACACGACTGCTGACATCGGCAGGTGCTTTCAGTGTACTGCGAGCTGCCGGCAAGCCGAGACACATCGAATAAAGACACCAGGGGCCATCAAAAGGTAAGTATATATTTATTTTTTAACATTCTTTGAGGTCAAACTATATAAATCCATGCCGTTTGCATGGATTTATATAGTGTGACCAAGTTATCAAGCACTTTCCAAGTGATACTAAAATTGTTTGGAAAGCACTAGTCAACCCGCATGCGGAAATGCATGTGAAGAACGCTTCACATCCGCTTGTCCCTGGCAGGAAAAATGCATGTACAATCCGCTTGCGTTTTTTATGCTTGGAAGATGCAGAAACGCTCAGGAAAAAATCCAGAGCATTTCTGCATCGTGGGCACATAGCTTAACAGTCACCAATCCTCACCTTTATCTTCCCTATCTACACTCCACTTTATCAGAGCTTGGTTCCTTGTCTGGCTACAAAACAAACACCTAAAACAGTAGCTCTCTCATTAAATATACCAATCCCCAAACTGAACCTCCTCCGTAATATCCATGTAATGGCTGTGTCTGACCATGCAGGAACACGGTCTGATCATTCAACATCTCCTGGCCAGGGGGATAGAAAAAAAAAGTATCAGACATTACAGCATGGGATCATAAATAATTATTTCTTTGAGGTAAAACTCAAATAGGCAGGGAAATGTTTTACCTCACAAAAATAATCAGCTGCAATATCATGCTGTAATGTCTGTATACTGTTCTGCTTCCTCCCCTGCCCAGGAGCTGTGGTATGATCAGACCATTTTCCTGCACGGTCAGACACAGACATTACACAGTACACAGCAGGGGAACATTTATAAGATTATCTCAGCACAGGAACATTTTATTTAAACACATCCAATTGTGGAACTTATTATTATTCCAAGATATAGTGATTAAAATTAACTTTTGCTCATGGGAAAACCCCTTTAAGGTCACTTCAGGCAGCCAATTTGAAATTCATATGGCCAGGAAAATGCGACAGAATCTCAAAGTCAATTTTGCTGAATGACAATAATACGGGAGCCCTCATTTTATCCATTATCACTGGGCTACTAACTTACACAGAATCCCTGCATGGTCATCTAAACATGCTTACACGAAATGGATGGAAATTGAAAAACTTTGGCTTGCCCCAGCCCACCCTAACTCTCTGATATGGAATGAGTTTTACAATCCTCCTTCAAATGAACTACTGGGCCCAGTGAATTTCACCAGAGACATTGGGAGGACCTGCTCCAAAAAATTAAAGTTATCATCCACAAACTCTTCTCTTCCTTCCTTCCTATTCCATCCAAATTTCCCTGAAAGCTTTACCCCCTCAATAATGGGAACATGGGCTCACACTGGTCTGTCTAATTTTGCAGACATAACTAACTATAAGACAAGAACTTTGCTCCCATATGATGAGATTAAATCTAAATTAGCCAGTTGTATTCTCCCATTATTCCAATACATTAAGAGCAGTCATTTTGCCTCATCTTTACTTCGCTGTTTTTAGGTTTCTATCCCAACATTCTTTGAAAGACTTTGTAGAAATGGTCCGTCAACGAAAGGCTTAAAATCCGATGTTTAGAACATTATACAAAACCCCGATGGAAACTCCTTGGCTACGTATCCATAAATGCTCAAATGGGAAAGTTATCTGGGTACAGCCCTAAGCGATTCTGATTGGAGATTTGTATTGACGAGAGCAGCCATTTTGGCATCTTGTATCACCTATAAAGAGAACCAATACAAGATCCTCCACTTCTGGTACCATACTCCTGAGCTTCTACATAAATTAGATCCACCCATTTTCCCCTTATGTTGGAGATATGCCTTGTCGACAGGATCTATATTTCATCTATTCTTGGACTGCTCCCTGATAAGACCATTTTGAACAAATGTACAAACTTTGATTAAACAGATGTTTGATCAAGACCTATGGCTAATGTGGCACCCCAGGACTCTGGTTGCCACAGTGGCATTGCCTCCCTCACAAGGGGTGATGCCATGCCTGGAAGCAAGGAGTGGTCCCCTAATCAGGTTTACTAGTATACAACACTTTCCTGGCTCCAGACCAGAAAGGGGAGCTCCTCCCGTTCACACTGGAATATGGATGCGGGGTTAGAAAGAGTTGGTTGTGAATTGAGAAGAGTTGAAGACCGGACAGCGACGAGGAAAGACCTGGGGAGTGGAGCTGTAAGCCAGCTCACCCCAGAGGAGAGAAGCGCAGAAGAATCGGACACTGGAATCCAAGGTTGTGGGGCACTGAAGGCCCAGCAGCAGAATCAGGAGGGCAGGAGACTGCAGGTCTCCTGGCCCCATCAGACGCCCAGAGGCTTAGCAGCACCATAGGGCCCAGCACCGCCATGTGGGAGCGATACTCCAAGAAGGCCCGAGCTGCCTGCCATACGGGTGAGGAACAGACGTTTTACTCAGGGACGAGGGCAGCAGCACGGCTACAAGCAGCAGGGCCAAAGAGATTAGTGCAGAGGGAAGGCCTACAACTTTACCTGGCGAGGTGGATCCCCAACTTGCTTCAAGGCCGTCCGGACCTCTACTACCAACTAGTACCCATGCCCCGGTATGCTTAAAAACCGCAAGTAAAGATAAGAGGAAACCGCCATTAAGTTGTGGACTGGTCATTATCTGCGCCATCACCTGCATTACACCACACCAACCACATCCACCCTATAGTATCACTACATCCTGTCCTGGAGCTAAGCTCTGCCTTTGGAGAGCTGAACCAACTCTGCTGCATCACTATCTGCTCCAGAAGATCTGCACCGCAGCGGCGGCTCCATATAGCTGCATACCACAGGTAGCGTCACTAACATTATATATATAAAGACTTTATTCCCCTTTTAGCTCCCCCTTTTATTGACCGCCCTGGGTCACGGACCGGGTCACTGCTACCGTGACATCCCCCAGCATCGACCGGCACGGCTACCGAGTACCCCACGGCCCAGGGGGCGCGTCACTAGATCCTCAACACTTTTTACTTAATATTTTTCCGCAAAATATATCTAAAAGAACAGTTAGACTTCTCTTAAACATATTAACGGCCACAAGATGTCTGATAGCTTCTCAATGGAAACCACCCCCCTTCCTGTGTGTATATGACTTTTACAGCAGGATCACAAATCAGAATACCACACAGCTCTGAATGATGAAACAGTTGAGAGATTCAACCTCATTTGGTCCCCCATGGGACACCCAAATTTATTCACTAGGTCATATCTCCTTCTACCCTTCGACTCCTAATACCCTTAGGCTGTGTGCCCACGATGCGTGTTTTAAGCGATTCTGCAGCGGAAATGCTTAAAAAATGCTTGGTAGAAGGTCAGCAATGTTCCCCAATGATAATCCGCATGTGCTGTGCACATGCTGTGAAAATTTCCGCTGCGGATTTTCATTGTGGAAAAATACGCAGCACTACCATTAATTTTGCGTAATCGCGGCGTTTTCGCCTCCATTGACTTGCATTGAAGCGCGTAATATCCACATCACTACATGTGCACATGCGGATATTAAGCGATTCAATGTGCGGATCGTACTCGGATCTGGAGAAGAGTAGACTCTCCTCCAGACTCGGGTACCATAATACCCGTAGAAAAAAAAGAATTTAAAATAAAAAATAAACATTATACTCACCTTCTGATGGCCCCCGGCCTCCTTAGTGATGCGTCCTGGCTCCCCGGCGGCTCGCGATGGTGTAACAGGACATTCCATGACGTCATTTAGTCATGTGACAGGTCACGCGACCACTGACGTCGGCGGTCGCGTGACCTGTCACATGACTAAATGACGTCATGAAAGGTCCTTTTATACCACCGTGAGCCACCCAACACACCGGACGCACCGGAGAAGGAGACCGGGGGCCATCAAAAGGTGAGTATAATGTTTATTTTTTACCATTCTTTTACTATTAACTTGGTCACACTATATAAATCCATGCCGCTTGCATTTTTTCTGCCAGGGAGATGTAGAAACGTTCAGGAAAAAATCCAGAGCATTTCTACATCGTGGGCACATAGCCTTACTCATCCTCTTTCCCTTCTGTCTTATTTGCATGTCTCTTATGTATCCCTCCTTTGTTTTTTAGTGTGTTATATGTATAAGAAATTTGTATATTACCATAATATGTTACATATATGCCACAAACCTGATTTAATTTGTTTTTATTGTAATCTGCTAATCTTTATTCCTTTTTTCAAGTATATTTCAATTATTAAAAAATACCATTACACCAGAGATCAGAGATAAATTAAAATTATAGAACCCATATAATTATAAAATGAGAAAAAAAATAAAACCTTATACGACAGAATGCTTTTGGGATTTGCTATCCTTTACCTGACATTGATTTCCTGATTGAGCCTGGACATAAGCAGCAGGGATGCTTCTAAAAGTGTTCTTTATTGGCGCTCCACCTATGGCACTCAAATCACCAGCACTTGTGGGATCAGCAGTCACAGTCATTTGGTAGGGTGTATAATTGTACAGATTGTTGTAATAGGGATAGAGAGGTGGTTGATAGAAGCTACTGCAGTAAGCAGGATCCACAACAAAGTCAGAAGTGTTGTCCACATGCCCTCTGCTAGTAAAAGAAGGGATATCCTCAGCAAGCATCCTGTTCTCTGGAAGACACAAGAAAAAATTGCAATATTCTAAACAAAAAAACAACAACTACATGTTGACAGCATGTAACACATACCTATTGTAAAAATTGTTTACATGAACCATTAACCTGTCTACACCTAATGGGAATGATGACCTACCCTGCATGACATAGAAATGTTAGTTTTTTCTTAAAATTTGAATGAAAGATAGATTTTAATATGAATCAGTTATTCATACGCTTGCTCATTTTATCCAAAGGCATTAGCAAGCCATGTAAAATAGTTTTAAAAAATAGCTTAGAATGCTCTAATATAAAAAAAAAAAATCATGGGTTCAACACCACCAGGGTCACCGATATAGCCAATGATTGACTGCAGCGGTCACATGTTTGTGATAGTACTTCATAACTGAAGCAGGACATACAAGTGGACTGAACATAACTGAGGTGAAGGGGATCTCTAAGGTGAGTATGACTTTTACTATTTCCATTGAGATATCTATGTCGTTGCCTGCCCTTTCCCTCTCTGCTTCTGTCATTGGGTGGCTCTGCACCCTCGGTCAAAGCGACAACACTAGTCCTGTGTTCTCTCTGACTTAAATTACCGTTTATATTGGTAGCTCAAGAGTTAATTTCTTGGCTCCCTGCTACTTCACATAGGCAGGGCTGCAAGTTATTTAAAGGGAATTCCTGATTCATGCCTAGATTTGTTTACTGATCATTCTGCCGATTTTGTCCCTACTAGCCTGCACCACCGGCCAGCAGCTACGACAAAGCCTTAACCCAGAGTCCCTGGGTACGTCCACCGCCTTGAACAAGTGGTAAAGTGTGAAGATGAGGCATCCCCTAGAATCTCATAGTCGGAGTAGCCAGAGAAAATCCTGTCTGTGGTTTCCCTGTCAGGAGATCACTAACAGTCTCCCACTAACAGTTCTAAGCAGATTTGAAACACATTTTTCATTGACGTACAACCACTTTAAATGCAAAAACTTGTTGCAACATATAAATCACTTAGGTTCCTTTCACACTGCGTTCTTCACCATGTTAAGTGGTCCCATCAGGCCTTATGTCAAAACCGCCCACAAAACAGGATTTGGATGCATAAGCCAATGAGGCCATTTACTATATCGGTGCTGACGAAGTCACCGTGTGCTCTGTCGTACATAATTTTGGGATGTATATGCCTACTGGAGGTGTACACTCGGACACAGTGTCTGAGTATTTGCCTCCAGTAGGTGTATACGCCCGAAAATGATACGACAAAGCACAAAGTAACTCCGTCAGAACCATTATGTTATGGCCGCATCGGTGTATACACCCAAATCCCATTTTGCAGGAAGGGGGGGATTCTGCATGATGCGCTTTTTCTTCAGGTATAAAAATAGACACATAACAGAACCCCGGGGGACTCTAAAATAAACTGAAGCCTAACTGGTTCATTTTAGTAATGAAAAAGACAATATTAAATCAAAGTAATAAACACATGCTGTATCCTCACGTAAAATGCCATTAAAATGCCATACACTTAAAGGGGTTGTCCACTACTTTATATTCCCCCCTCCCATGTATCCCCCCCGGCACCCCTAAAACTTATTGCAAATACCTTCCATTGCAGATAATGCCTGTGGGCGGCGCTTTCACTGGCCGCTCACAGGCATCACGTGACCCCCAGCTGCAGCAGGCTCTGACATCCACTGTTGTCACGACAAGTGCTGGCAGCAGCCGGGGGTCTTTATCTTCCTGGTTCCACGGTGGATGTCAGGCTGTGGGCGGGGTTACCCTCTGCGTCACACCCAGCATCCACCGCGCTCTGCCTCTCCCCATTCATTGGGAAAGCACATGGTGGATCCTGGATGTGATGCGGGGGGTAACCCCGCCCACAACCCAGTAGCCACTGAGGGGACCCCAGCATTGAGTCACGCCTCACTTGTCGTGACGTCAGCGTTGTGTCAAGGGATGCCTAAGAGCGGTCACCGATAGCGCCGCTCACAGTCATTATCAGCAACACAAGGTATTTACAATAAGTCTTAGGGGCCTCGGGGGGATACATTGCGGGGGGGAATAAAGAATAAAGTACTGGACATCTTCTTTAAATGTCTACCATAACAGCAAAGACCCAATAATTAGATATGAAATAAAATAAATGAAATCTCCTCCTTTCCAAATGTCATTCTAACTGCAATATTTCATGTTGACTTATTTGATAACATATCATTGTAGCAGTTGGAGCCATTATTAGTCATACAGATAGTTGTAGACAGCAAATCCTTCGGTAACCTGAGGGGACGATTCTAAGGGTCTACTCTCCATTTATATAGAACATATGCATATGGAACTAACAGTACATATAATCAATAACATTTGAGCTATTTACTATAAGAAGTGCATGTTTACTTATCCTTTTTGGGACTATTATTTTGTAGATTATGTCTAGCAAACCATTCTCGAGGGACAGTGACCCTCGATACAAAGCTCCAAATCATTGCCATAAACATAGATTTAATAGTATAACATACTGACCCGGTTACCATAATAAAGAGCTAACTGTACTAAAAAGCAAAAATTTTATCTAACATATAACTATAAGTACAGAAAAGTTTATTCAAGGTTTCTTCAAAACATGAAAAGGCTAGCCTAAATTTAATGTAGCAGCAAATTACAGGCAAAACCTAAAAACAGAAGAAACTTTGTTTGCCTCATCCTGTGAAAAGGCATGCATACATGCTATGCATTGAGGATATGACTATGGCTTCATTTATTACATTATCTAAAAAAAACAGGATATGCAGAAACAAGCTTAACCCCATTCACAACCAAGCCTGTTTTCACCTTCCTGACCAGGCCAAATTTTACAGTTCTGACCAGTGTCACTTTATGTGGTACATAATAATTCTGGAATGCTTTAACGGATCCCTTTGGTTCTGAAATTGATTTTCCGTGACATACTGTACTTCATGATAGTGGTAAAATTTGTACCATAACTGAGTTTATTTGTGAAATTTTTTTTGCAATTTTCAAACTTTTAATTTTTATGCACTTAACCCCTTTACCTCCGAGGGTGGTTTGCACGTCAATGACCAGGCCAATTTTTACAATTTTGACCAGTCACTTTATGAAGTAATAACTCTGAAACGCTTCAACGAATCACACTGATTGTGAGACTATTTTTCCGTGACATATTGTACTTTATGATAGTGGTAAAATTTCTTCGATGTGACTAGCGTTTATTTGTGAAAAAATCTGAAATTTGGTGCAAATTTTGAAAATTTCGCAAATTTTCAAACTTTGAATTTTAATGCCCTTAAATCAGAGAGATATGTCACACAACATAGTTAATAAATAACATTTACCACATGTCTACTTTACATTAGCCCAATTTTGGAACTAAAATTTTTTTTTTGTTAGGAAGTTATAAGGGTTAAACGTTGACCAGCTATTTCTAATTTTTCCAACAAAATTTACAAAACCATTTTTTTAAGGACCACATCACTTTTGAACTGACTTTGAGGGGTCTTTATGACAGAAAATACCCAAAAGTGACAACATTCTAAAAACTGCAACCCTCAAGGTCCTCAAAACCCCTTTCAAGAAATTTATTAACCCTTCAGATGCTTCACAGGAATTTTTGGAATCTGGAAGAAAAAAATGAACATTTAACTTTTTTCCCAAAAATGTTTGGGCGCACAGCAGTGCTCTGAAGGGAAGGAGCGCCATCTGACTTTTTGAATGTAAAATTTGCTTGAATTATTAGCAGACGCCATGCCACGTTTGGAGAGACCCTGATGTGACTTAATAGTGGAAACCCACCACAAGTGCCACCATTTAGAAAACTAGATACCTCAGGGAAAGTGGACCCCAAAAACTTTTGTGCAATTTCTCTTGAGTACGCCGATACCCCATATGTTGGGAAAATACACTGTTTGGAAAAATGGCAGGGTTCAGAAGGGAAGGAGCACTGTGTGACATTTTGAACTCAAAATTGGCAGGAATTGAGAGTGGACGCCATGTCACATTTGGAGAGCCCCTGATGTGCCTAAACAGTGGAAACCCCCCACAAGTGACCCCATTTTGGAAACTAGACCCCTCAAGGATTTAATCAAGAGGTATAGTGAACATTTTGAACCCAGCGGTACAACACAGAAATTGATAACATTAGGTCATCATATTGAATAAGTTGTCATTAGTCTTGAGCGCAAGTGCTTGCATCAGGTATTTAGGTATGCACCCTGTATCGTGGGTGCTTGAATGACATGCTTGATTCCCTGCCCCACATGTTTCACGGTTGTTAGACATCCAAAAAAAACATGCAGGGATCACTCGTGAATTGCTGGCAATCCACGCAAGTTTTTTTGGCCGCTAAACATAGGGGGCTGAGATTCGAGCATATCACTCGAGCACCTTAGATACTCGGTGCATCAACACTAGTTGCAGTATCGTCATAATTTTTTTTCTTTACTTTTGAAAAAATCTCAACCTTAACTCTAGAACAACCCTAACCATAGCATAACCCTAACCCTAACGCAACCCTAACTCTAGAGCAACCCTAACCCTAGTGCATCCCTAACCCTAGCGCAATCCTAACCATAGCAAAACACTAGCACAACCCTAACCCATGCACAACCGTAAACTTAGTACAACCCTAACCCTTGCAAAACACTAACCCTACCGCAACCCTAACCCTAGCACAACCCTAAGCCTAACCCTAGTACAACCTTAACTATAGCACAGCTCTAACTCGAGCACAGCCCTAACTCTAGCACAACCCTAACCCTAGCACAACCCTAACCCTAGCACAATCCTAACCCTAACCCTAGCACAACCCTAACCCTAGCATAACCCTAACCCTAGCACAACCCTAACCCTAGCAAAATCCTAACCCTAGAGTTATTTTTTTACTCTGTTTCTCGTGCGGTATAAGTGATTTGATGACTTTATTCTTCGGATCGGTGCGATTACAGCGGTGCCAGATTCATATCGGGATTTTATGATTGACAGCTGTCACACACTAAAAGGCACTTTTTTTATTGCAAAGACTAATTTTAGCATTGCCATATTTTGAGATCTATAATTTTTGCATATTTTGGCCCAGTCATGTGATGGCTTGTTTTTTGCGGGACGAGTTGACGTTTTTATTGGTTCCAATTTCAGGCACGCAACATTTTTTGATCGCTTTATATTCCGATTTTTGGGAGCCAGAATAAACAAAAACCAATAATTCAGGAACTGTTTTTTTTTTTTTTTTTGTTATGCCGTTCCATATGTGGTAAAATTGATAAGGTAGCTTTATTCTTCGGGTCAGTACGTTTACAGCGATATCACATTTATATCTTTTTTTTTATTTTTTGGAGTTTTTACACAATAAAAACTATTTTATAGAAAAAATAATTTTTTTTGCATCACTTTCTTCTGAGAGCTATTACTTTTTTATTTTTCGGCTGATATAGCTGTATGGTGGCTTGTTTTTTGCGGGACAAGATGACGTTTTCAGCAGTACCATTTTCATTTACATTCATCTTTCTAATTGCGTTTTATTCCATTTTTGTTCGACAGTATGATGATGAAGCATAGTTTATTGCTTAATTTTTTATTTTAATTTTTGACCATATTGACGAAAGGGGTCAACTAGCGGGACAGTTTTATAGGTCAGGTCATTACGAACGCGGCAATACGTGTACTTTTATTGTTTTGTTTGTTTGTTTTTTTCAGAATATTATTTATTTAAGGGTATAATATATTTTTCTTTTTTGGGGATTATTTTTTTAAATTTTTTTTATATATATATTTTTTAAAATATTTTTATTTTTTCACTTTCTGACACTTTTCTTACTTTTACACATTGTCCCATTATGGGATTTTCAATTTTTGCAGCAGTCTGATTGTCTGTACAGCATAGGGATGTAGCAGCAACCCTGTGCTATGCAGCCTGTCAGCGCTGCACAGGGAGAAGTTACTTTCATCGTGCAGTGCGTACGTCGATACAACAGTATTTACACAAGAAAATCGCATGACAGAAAACATGATCAGTGATAACAAAAATTCTCCATTGCTTAACCCAGCAGGAAATACGGCGGAGTCTAAAAATCACTAAAGTTGACAAATCCCCGGGCCTGGATGGGATACACCAGCAAGTACCGCAGGAATTAAGTAAGGTCATAGACAGGCCATTATTTTTAATCTTTAAAGATTCCATAATAACAGGGTCTGTACCACAGGACTGGCGTATAGCAAATGTGGTGCCAATATTCAAAAAGGGGACAAAAACTGAACTTGGAAGTTATAGGCCAGTAAGCTTAATCTCTACTGTAAAATCCTGGAGGGTTTTCTAAGAGATGCTATGCTAGAGTATCTGGAGAAGAATAACCTCATGACCCAATATCAACATGGGTTTAAAAGGGACCGCTCCTGTCAAACTAATCTGATCAGCTTTTATGAAGAGGTAATGTGGCGCCTCTGAGGGTTCAGTCGCCACATAGATACTGCACCTCACCCAGAGGTGTGGTGTCTCCCTTTTCTCAGGTAAGATGGGAGTGCCGCACGGAACCCCAAAACACCCGCATCCAACATCACACTGCTCCAGGCCAGGCGGGGGGGCAAGATGCAATGTAGTCTTCTGCTGAGCCCTGGCCCTAGCTGGAGTAGGGGGGAACCCAAAGGTAGGGGGAACCAATAGTGGGTGTGGGTGGAGGATGCAGATACAGGAAGCACTTATACAGTAGATATAAAAGGGAAGCCATTTTAGGGCAGTAGAGGGAGTTCAGTAGTGGAGTGAGTGGAGGTAAGTGAGGGCTGTTCAGAGGAACAGTCCGGGTGCAGAGGCTCATCAGGAGCTCTGCTCCACAAGTTAGGGCCGAGGATGGAGGCCCCGGAGGGGAGCAGGGAGTAGGCTCCATTCTAAGGAAAGGATCCCAGGGAGTACGGCGTGTGCAGGACAACACCGTACGCCCCGCTCCTGCCAGGTGTCATGAGGGATCGGTTGCTTCATTCTAATCTCCAGGGGGTCAGGTTGGTCCCGGATCCGACATACAGGAAGGACTTCATACCCTAGCGGGATTGAGAGTGGGCAGCGTAGGGCAGCGGAGAGAAGGACCAAGTGTGAAGACGGTCAAAGTAGGAACACGAGAAAGTGGGGTTCCGCCAGGCATTCCTAAGCTGCTTGAAGAAGGATTGAATCCCTGTCCGGTGAACGCGGCGCAACGAGGGAGGCCTTCACCTGTAAAGTGCACTTGTGAATTGCCTAAGAACTGTAAGTAAAATCTTGGACGACTGCATCGAACAGCCTCTGACTGTTTCTTCACTGGCGCCATTCTTCCTCCCCTGCAATACAACGCCCAGCGCACCATTCATCTATTTTACACTGCCCTGAGGCCCACTCCACCTGTGGGAAGCCATACCATCTTTAGCTGCCCTGACATCTGCCTCAGAGGACTGTTGCAGCACTGGTGATCCTCACCATACACCACAGGTGGCATAACGAACTCTCTGAACTTTTTACTAATAAGTGATACCCCTTTGTGCACTGACCGCCCTGGGCCAGCCACCGTGATTCCTCCCAAAGAGTACCCCACTGCCCTGGGGGCGAGTCATCCAACTAGTGTTACAAACAGGATACGTGACCAACCCGCCATCTGCTTGTATTGTGTGCCTAAAGAAGTGTTTTCTGCTCTGAATGTGGCGCCCGCCCCAGAAGAACGGGCGCCATTATGGGCGTGTTAAAGGACAACAAAATGGAGCCTCCCATCGTGGCCGGGTCCCAGAATGGCGCCAAAAGCAGGCCCTGCCCCTTGCAATAGTGAATGTTCACGTATAAAGTTTAAAAATGTTTCCCAAAAAGTGTGTGTATCTACCATTACCCTCAGGGTATACAGGCTGAGGACTGTGAGCAGCCGGACATTGACATTGTACATAGTTCAGCACAAGTGTTGAGCCACCCCCATAGTGTTCGAGTTCGGTTCGGTTCGTCGAACACCCGTATGTTCGACGAACTGTTCGTCGAACTGTTCGATGAACACCTTCGAACACCATTAAAACCAATGGCAGGCAAACAAAAACACATAGCAACACATAGAAAACACATAGAAAACACTTCAAAGGTGTCCAAAAGCTGACAAACTGCTCAGAATACACAACTAACACATGGAAAAGTGACAAGTACATATAGTCATGCGAAAAGAAAAGAGGTGGAGGAGTAAAAGGAGGGGGAGACACAGATATAGGCATGTCATGCCCTTCTAAAACCAAAAAAGTGCGAAGCTGACACGGCCAGTCCGTTCCTGCCAGTGCCACCTCCGTGTCGCCGGGTTTGTGCCAGAACCACAGTGGACCCTGACGGCCAGCCCCCCTCTCCCAATACTGGTGCCTGTCCGCTGGTGGGTCAAGCCCCCCCCTCAGTGGGGGGGAGAGTAACATCTGCAGAAGAAAGACCATCTTCCAGCCAAACTAAGATGTCTACTTCTTTTCGTGGCCATTTGTGATACGATCCCTTTCTTACGGACACGCCCATCGCTACAAATTCCAGATGAGGCACAAAAACAGCAGGTGCTTCAACGGATATCAAGTGCTCCTTCAAGTGGGCTCTCCTCCACCTCAACTTCAACATCACAAATACTCCAGTCCTCAGAGGTGTCACCCCAATCGCACTTGCTTCCTCACAGCTCCCAAGTCTCCAGCTGCCCGTCTGAGTATGGGGTAACACAGAGGGTTGAGTCTGCACAGATGTTTACTCATACTATAGCCTGGGAAACGGAGGTCTGCTCCAGAGCTTCTGTTAATCCAGACGAGGAAATGATCTGCACTGATGCCCAGAATCTTTATGAGTCGGATCCAGAACCAGATGAAGAAGGTTCTGACATAATGTAGACCCTTGTTCCCAAACTGTAACTCCTGTTGGTGGAGACAATGATGAAGACGATGATGAGACTCAAATACCTGATTGGAGCGACAACTTGACTTTCTGGTCAGGGCAGGAAGAGGTTGGCTCTGAGGACGACCGGTGTGAGAACACACAGGGTGATGATGACGAGGTTGGAGATCCCACTTACTGTCAACCCACAGTCAGCCAGTCGATGAGGTCACCAGAGGAGGTGGAGGAGGATGTGACTAGCCCAGGGGATGGGGATGACTCGGTACCCGGGCCTTTGCCTGGCCTTGGGGATGTCTCGGTGGTCGACTCCCGGGCCCGTACCCTGGGGTCACTCTTTAAAAGGGTGGATAATTGTTAATTTTATAAGAGTTCGTGACGCCACCTGTGGTATCTGGTGAGAAGCACCAACGCTGCAGCAGTCCACTGAGGCCGGTGATAAGGCAGCTCGATGGTATAGCTCCCCACAGGTGGAGCTAGGCCTCAGGGCAGCGTATGCAGGGGGAATGCAGGACAGGCGAGACCCAGGTGGGTCAGAGCAAGAACGGAAACGGACACGGTAGTCACTTCAGTACCTTTTACTGGTGGAAATTCAGGCACATCTCGGAGCACTGTAGGGTGAAGGGTGCATATCAGGATCCTCCCCAATGAGCGGGTGTAGGGCCTCCTGTTTCTTGCCTCTGCGTAGTAAGTTTCTGACTTGCCTGGAGATAGGCCTAACTTTGTCTCGGTCCTGTGCTGGCTGACCTTGTGGTTGGGCCTTGTCTTGGAGTTCACGCTCCCAGTATGCGGGGTCTAAGCGTCTCCTGGCTCTGTTACGTATCAGCACTTTAGCGATCCTTGGACTTGTAGTTCTCCAGGGATTCCGGTTATGCCTTACTGGGTCATAGAGATCCCGGTAAGCTCGGATCCGGTGTCCGGTAAATGCTTCGGGGTGAGCTGGTTAAGCTTCTCTGCCCCTTATGTACTAACTCGCCACTCGCCTTCGGCCTACTCGGGCCCTCACTAGGCTATACACACTAACGGCAGCTTGCCGCGCTTCACCGATCTTATGGCGCCGGCACACCTTAAGCTCTAACTGGGCTCCCTGAATCTATCTAGCAGGAGCCTCGTGCTCCACTGCTGAACTATTAACTGAGTTCTCTAGACTAGACTGAGCTCCACTGCAGACTGACCTCTCTTAGGCTTCTCTACTGCAGGAACTCTTCAGAGGAACTGAACTGCCTAGCTCCACCTTCCTTATTTATATCCCCAACGGGCTCCCTCTGCTGGTCTGAGGTGGAAGGTGGAGATGTGTGAATGTTTATGGGGGCCTCTTGTGGAGGATTCCATCAATGCACTCATCTAGGATCTGTGATACCAAGCGCAGCGGGGCGTCACAGATGCTATTGACGATGAGGTTAGGTTGTGCCTTCCTGGACAGAGACGGAGTACTGGAAGCACGTCAACAACTGCATCCTCAACCACAACTCTGCCTCTGACCACAAGTCGTAGTGGCTCTTCAGGTCGCATGGGCTCTAAGCCTTGCATAGCCTGGGCATTTTTTCAGATCGATAAGGATGACCCAACTCGTGTTATCTGTAATATTTGTCACCAAAAGCTAAGTAGAGGCCAAAAAATCCATAGTTTGAGTACTTCATGCATGAACCGGCACATGGATATGAAGCATAAGTTGCAGTGCGAAGCTCACTGTGCTACAATGCGGCCTAGCCGGCCAGGCCAACCACCGTCTGCCCCATCTTGTGCATCCGTGGCCTCTTCATCGTCTGTGACTGGGGGGACAGCAGTCACACATGTTTTTGGACGCAGACCTGCCACCTCTTTACCCGCAACAGCCAGTGTGATTGGCAGGTCATCAGTTCATTTGGAAGTGGAAACACCTGCTGGTGTTGAGCGCTCTCCGACATCGAGAGCACCACCTTTGGATCAAGGCCACCTAACATGTCCGCCTGCATCTTCCTCACAGACCGGTAGTTTGCCGGGGACACCCTACTCAACCCCGTCTAAGCACAACAGCCAGCCCTCGGTCCCTCATATGTGGAAAAGTAAAAGACCATTTCCTCCTAGCCATGACAAAGCTAAGTGGTTGAATTTCACCATCTGCCTGATGGACACAGAGGATTTTCGGGACCTTATGTCCGTCGCAGTGCCCCAGTACCAGATGCCCAGTCGGCACTAATTCTCAAAGAAAGGCGTGCCTGTACTCCACCAGCATGTCGCACACAACATCACCGCTTCTTTGAGAAACTCTGTGTGTGACAGGGTGCATTTCACCACAGACACTTGGACGAGTAGGCATGGACAGGGGCGTTACCTGTCGCTGACTGGGCACTGGGTAACTATGGTGACAGCAGGACAAGGGGCTGCTGTCCAAGTTTTACCGTCCCCACGAGTTGTGCGTCAATCCTCTTTATCTCGAAGTTCCTCCACTGCTTCTGCCTCCTCAACCTCCTTTCGGTCCTCCACCTGCACCCAAAGTCTGTCTGGTAATGCCACCTGCTTTCTAAATGCGCAGAAGGAATCCTGCACACCTCCTTACTATGCTGGCAGCAGGGCTCAACAGCATCAGTGTTTACTTTGAAATGTCTGGGAAATGTGAGTCACACAGCTGAGGAGTTGTGGTCAGCTCTGGAGACCCAGTTTCATGAATGGTTGTCTCCACTGGACCTGCAACCAGGGAAGGCCGTGTGCGACAATGCTGCAAACCTGGGTGCGGCCCTTCGCCGGGGAAATGTCACACACGTGCCTTGTATGGCTCACGTGTTGAACCTGGTTGTCCATCAATTTTTAGCCCACTATCCCGGACTAGATGGCCTTCTGCAGAGGGCACGGTCGCTGTGTGCTCACTTCCGCCGTTTGCATCCCGCAGCTCAACGACTTACATCTCTACAGAAGTCGCTGGACCTGCCAGTTTACCGGCTGAAATGCGAAGTGCCGACACAGTGGAATTCAACTCTGCACATGTTGCAGTGACTGTGGCAGCACGGATAAGCCCTGGTGCAATACGTTCTGACGTATAGACTGGGCCAACGAGATCCAGAGGTGGGGCAAATCACGCTGCAGGAGTGGTCTCAGATAAGGGACCTATGAAGTTGGGGTGGGGTACCCGGAGCCGGGCTGGTAGACGCTGGGGGTTGTAGTCACTGTGGTGGTGACCCGGTCCGTGACCCAGGGCGGCCAATCCAATGGTAATTTGTATATATGGGTTTTATAATGTCCGACTACGCCCCCTGTGTAGTGCGGCCAAAGGGGCCGCCGCTGCGGAACAGTCCTCTGAAGCTGGTGGTTTTGCAGCAATGGTACTATTACTCCCCACAGGAATAGTGTAGCTTCAGGGCAGTGTGGGTGGATGATGGTGGTTGTAGTGAAGGGAGTCAGTAACGAACACAGAGTCAGTGTGATGCAGTCCCAAGATCTTTACTCACAGTTGTTGCAGTCCAGATTACAGGTATCAGAGCAATCTCCCCCGTCGTGCTGTGCATACTCAGTGAGGGGCTCAGTCCACCCCCAGATAGCTCCGGAGTACTTAGCAGGACCCCCTTCTGTGTGTCCTTTCTCTGGCCTTCTCCCTGCACCTCACACCCAGTGACACTTCTATCCGGTATCCTCGGGACTTGGCAGGCGACGTGTGTTCCGTCCCCTGGGTCCTATGTGGCTACCTTCTTAGTGAGACTGGTGTGGACTTTGGCCTGCAGTACATGAAATGCTGCAGCCTCCGGTTTCTAGTTGAGCCTTGCTGTTTCTCCGCTAGTTGAGGGACCTGTTCCCCTTAACTGGCCTGACCCCTCTACCTCCTGGTAGCAGCGGGCGTACGGGTGGCCTTCTGCACGGCCCATACCCCTAGGGTCCCTTCAGTTCCTGGAGCCTTCCTGCTCCCACTCCTCTCTTCTCTCCTTCAGTCCTGGGCCTCCCAGGCTAGGCCCGCCTCTGGAGCAGAGCTCATGCAGAGCCTCTGCTCCTGTCACTTCTCCTCCTCAGACTGGCTTGCTCTTTCTAAGATGGCTTCCTATTTATACTCTCCCTGTCATGTGCTCCCCTAAGCTGCTCCCCTAAGCACCCACTACATAGGACCCCTACCGCCAGCTAGGGACCTGGGACTGTGCTCTCCCTTAGGAGCAATCTCGCCCTACCCCCACTGCGGGTATGTGTTGGATGCAGGTGTTAGGGTCCCGAGCCATACTCCTTCCTTACCTGAGGGTGAGATACCACACCTCTGGGTGAAATGCAGTAACTCTGTGGCGACTGAACCCTCAGGGGCACCACACGTCCTTCTGCACAGTTTCTAAATGGCGACGAAGATGTTTAGTGCTGACGACGATGCCATTATCAGCATGACTATTCCGGTGATTTACATGCTGGAGCATACATTAAACAGAATTCAGAGTCAGGTGGTGGGACAAGAGGAGGTGGAGGAAGTAGAGGAGGATTCGTATGCGGAAGAGATAACATCTCCAAGGTCCAGATGGTCGGCAGCACCAAGGCGGCAGGCATGGGAGGGTGGGGGAGAGGGATTAACCAGGGCGCATGGTAGTAGCCAAACTGTTGAGGAAGGTGCAGGAGCCGAGGAAGAAGTGGTGGACGAACTGACGATGGGCATGGAAGACTCATCAGATGAGGGAGACCTTGATCACATTTCTGTTGTGCGAGGTTGGGGGGAGAGGGCAAAGGAAGGAAGCATGATTCTTACCTCGCCACCAACACAAGAAGGACTTGGTCCTCCTGGATGCGCAAGACACATGAGTGCCTTCTTGCTGCACGACCTGCAACATGACCCTCAGATTGTCAGAATCCGAAGTAATCCCGACTACTGGGTTGCCACACTCTTAGATCACCGGTAGAAAAGTAAATTTGCCGAAATAATTCCTGCCATAGAAAGGGATTCACGCATGCAGGAGTATCTGCAGACGCTGTTGCAGAATCTTACATGTGCTTTTCCACAAAACACCAGTGGTGCACGTAGTGAATCTCACAGTTCTAACTTGCCAACCGTGGGATTGTCGAGTCTTCATCACTCAAACCGTAACAGTAACACAGTATCTACTGGTAACAGCAATTTTGTGGAATCGTTTCACTACTTTTTTACATCATCCTTTGCAAGGCCACAGGAGACAAGAAGTCTGACACATAGTCAACGCCTAGAGAGGATGATACAGGAGTATTTCCATCGAAGCCATGACTGTGTCACTGGACCCTTGCTCATTTTGGGATTCCAATCAGGAAAAATGGCCGGAGCTCGCCACTCACGCCTTGGAGATCTTGTCATGCCCTGGAGCCAGCGTTCTCTCTGAACGTGTGTTCAGTGTTGCTGGTGGTGTGCTGACAGATAAGCGCACGCGGCTGTCCACTGAGAATGTAGACAGACTCACGTTCATAAAGATGAACAAATCATGGATTCATAAGGACTTTTCTACCCATGTGTTATCCTGGGGAGACTAAAAGCTTGAGGATTTGGTAAAATCACCTCACCAACCATTTTAAGCAACTGTGGGGCAACTGATGCCACTTAACCCTAGAACGCATGACCATAAAAATCTACACTTTCACATACCTGGGGCTTTTAGGCCCGTGTGCAAATAACATGGAATAACTCAAACTCAAATGACAAACAACTATATACATGAAGAATACCTAGAGTTTCAAAATTCTAACTAAAGTAATCTTGCAGAAAATAGAAAACAATTAACAGGCCGGGCCAGCGAGGCCCCAGGTATGCATTCTAGGGTTAAGTGGTGTCTGTGCCACAATTTTGGGAAAAAATGGAGACTCTTTTTGGAGTCCCCTTGCTGTGTCTTATGTGACGTTGGCATCGTCAATTCCAGTTGGGTTGGGTCGCTCCACCCCCCCCTTTAACTGTAAGAAACAGCATACACTATGGCTTGGGGTAACACAGATGGTTGAGTCTGAAGAGCTGTTTACTCAGAGGTCTGCACCAAAGCTACAGTGTCTGCTTGTCAGCGTAGAATTTTTAACTGCATCTAGCCTAGGCAATACTTTGGGCGTAGTAGCCCAGCTGCGAAGCAGGCTGCACCGCCTGTGTATCTAATTAGAATTTTTAAATGCATCTAGCCTAGGCAGACTGTGGGGACCCCCAACCAAATTCAGACGCTCAGCCCCCCTACCGCCCCCCTTTCCTTGACAATACAATAATGTAACTCTTACAACTGGATGGGTGAGGATCGGTCACAGCTTTATTAACTCTTTATACTCATTCCATTAGAAAGACATTTTATTTCTAAAATAATTCAGCTTGTTGCAGCATGCCCTGGGTCTCCACTCCGGCAAGTTGGCCAACAAGTGTAACTCTCCAACATGTCCTTTCTATTTCCAGGCCACAGAGGATCCTGCGTACTAGTATGCAGGACCCTGACCCCCACCCATCACTCTTAATGCTTTTTCCACTCCATCCTGGAGTCCTGACAGGAATATGTCCAGTCCAATATCCATTAAGTGAACACCGTCGGGCCGTATGAGGCCTGCTTTATCTCCTTCCAGTTGTCGGTGTTGTATCACTACACCGCTTCTGTCTCTTCTAAATTTTGCCATCCAAATATCTATTACCCGCCTTGTCCGTTCGATGACCGTGATGTCTCGCGCACCTTGCCATATCGCTATCGGCACAATCTCTGACCATACTATAGTCAGTTTTGTGAAAAATTCTCTGAAGCGCTCAGTGTCTAGTTTCATTATTGCCATTAGTTATGCGCTCTTGTGATGACCTAGGTTGTTTCCCTCAGCCTGTATAACTAAGATGACCAGACCTCTTGCCTCTCTCCCTACCTTGATTACCTCCATTAGTACCTGTGGCCATAGCAGGCCTCTAATACCTCTCCAGTTGAAATATGTGTTATGAAACTCTAATTTCCTCCCCCCTGGGCGGACTTTCGCCCTTTTTTCTGCCCAGCATATATACGAGTGGCCTATCACCCACACTGTTGGCTTAGCGTCACCTGTAAAAGAAACAAACCACATTAGGATAACAAGTCCGGTCTTATATATCTCGCCAAACACGTGGATCGCCATCACCCTATCCTCTGAACTTCCATTTCTGACAGTCCTGCTCTTGCTGCTTCCATGGCAGCGCCTATGCGGAATGAGTGTGTCCCTTAATCTTTGGGGTGGTTCCCTGCCGATGTTATGCATTTATTAAATATAGCTTGGAACTGATATCATGATAATGGCGTTCTATCAATGTGTGATAGGAAGAAATTACTTTGTGATCTGATGGTAATATATGTTTTTACTATTGTTACCCGACTCAGTGTACCGTTTGTGGGTTGTAGAAGTACCCAAGTGCCCCTGCCCGCTGGAACCGTTTTCGATTGGCGTATACGTAGACGTATTGCATTATTGGCTATGACAACGTCCTGGTGTAATAAGCCTCCACTGGTGGTAATTTTGGATTGAGGGACTAATTCGCTTATGCATAGCGCCCAGAAGAAGGCGATCGCAAATGCAGTAGACAGTAGTGTTGCTTCAAATTGTGAGTGTCGTGTTAATGGTGTTAGGGATATGATGTGAGAAATCAGTTTTAGTGACACGGGACGGGAAGTCTACACTCCTGACTTGGCTGACCCCTTTTCCACCCTTTTATGGATTGTCTGATGATGAATCTTTGTCACATCTCCCCAATTCAGTAGTTGGAAGTGAAATGCTACTCCGGTCAGACACCGCTGCGCTGATGCCCCTGATATGCCCCTCATCATTAGCTGGTGGAGAAATTCTATGGTGACTTGTGATCTGGCTTGTTCACATAGGTCAACCCGTCTGCCTGCTACTAGTCGTGTCCACTCTTCCCATGCCTTACCGTATGCTTGCCACGTCGACTGGGCAATTGACGCTCTGATTAATGGCATCTACTATTTGCCACTAGATCCCATAGGGAGGGTGGGCAACTGTTGCCCGATGGGTGGGCGTTGGGGAAGAGCTCTGTGAAAATCTGCCAATTGAATTGTGATAAAGCGTTAGCAGCAGCTTTAGACCCCTCAGCATCGTGGCTAGCGCGGACCCATACATTGTGTTTTAGGCACAGGAATGCTAACCGGCATAGTAGGCCTAGCACTGGGAGAGACGATGATGCCATCTTATTAATGCAGTGCGCTAGGCTGGTGTTTTTTGTTATTGAAGCGTATATCTTTGTTAGCCAGGCGCGCGCCCCATATTTCTATTGCTACCACTATTGGGAAGAAAAATTATTTTCAGGGCTAGATGCAGCTAAAAATTATTATTAATTTCAAAGGAGGTGGAGCTTGGTATAGATGGCCTAATACAATGAGTACCACACACTGCTACAAGCCCAAATATTTTTTCAGAGCTAGATGCAGAAAAAAATTATATTGAATTTGCAACCTGGTGGAGGTTAGTATAGATGGACTAATAGAACAAGTTCCACACACTGCTACAAGCCAAAGCCCAAATAAAATATTTTTTCAGAGCTAGATGCAGATAGAAATTATATTGAATTTGCAAACTGGTGGAGGTTAGTATAGATAGATTAATAGAACAAGTCCCACACACTGCTACAAGCCGAAATATTTTTTCAGAGCGAAATGCAGAAAAAAATTATATTGAATTTGCAACCTGGTGGAGGATAGTATAGATGGACTAATAGAACAAGTCGCACACACTGCTACAAGCCGAAATATTTTTTCAGAGCTAGATGCAGAAAAAAATTATATTGAATTTGCAACCTGGTGGAGGTTAGTATAGATGGACTCATAGAACAAGTCCCACACACTGCTACAAGCCGAAATATTTTTTCAGAGCTAGATGCAGAAAAAATTTATATTGAATTTGCAACCTGGTGGAGGTTAGTATAGATGGACTAATAGAACAAGTCCCACAAACTGCTACAAGCCGAAATATTTTTTCAGAGCTAGATGCAGAAAAAAATTATATTGAATTTGCAACCTGGTGGAGGTTAGTATAGATGGACTAATAGAACAAGTCCCACACACTGCTACAAGCTGAAGCCCAAATAAAATATTTTTTCAGAGTTAGATGCAGATAGAAATTATATTGAATTTGCAAACTGGTGGAGGTTAGTATAGATGGACTAATAGAACAAGTCCCACACACTGCTACAAGCCGAAATATTTTTTCAGAGCTAAATGCATAAAAAAATTATATTGAATTTGCAACCTGGTGGAGGATAGTATAGATGGACTAATAGAACAAGTCGCACACACTGCTACAAGCTGAAATATTTTTTCAGAGCTAGATGCAGAAAAAAATTATATTGAATTTGCAACCTGGTGGAGGTTAGTATAGATGGACTAATAGAACAGGTTCCACACACTGCTACAAGCTGAAGCCCAAATATTTTTTCAGAGCTAGATGCAGATAAAAATTATATTGAATTTGGAGGTTAGTGTAGATGGACTAATAGAATGATGCTATGCCCAAAAGGTTTTACTTCACTTGGTGCAGTAAAAAAATTGGTATTCTATACACAGGTGGTGTAGCTTGCAACACAGATAGGCTACTCCACTGACTAACACACACTGCAAGAGGCCAAAAAGGATTTGCTTTGCTAGATTTAGCCAAATGCTGTGAAAAAAACTTGCACAGCACTAAAACAGACCTGCCTGGCAAAAAGTGATAGGAACTGATGTAACCTAGCCCTCAAAAGGACTGCAATTACAATTAGTCTTTACTCCCAACCTATCTATTTAAGAGCACAGACCTGCCTGATAAAAGTGATAGGAACTGATGTAACCTAGCCCTGAAAAGGACTGCAATTACAATTAGTCTTTACTCCCAGCCTATCTATTTAAGAGCACAGACCTGCCTGATAAAAGTCGTAGGAAATTATGTAACCTAGTCCTTAAAAGGACTGCAATCACAACTATTCCCTACTCCCAAGCTATCTGTAGATTTGTGCGAAAATTGGCTTGAAATTAACAAAGTATAGTGCACACAGCAACAGGGGTGCCGTCTAACACGCAGCTGCAGCAGTGAGAAAATGGTGGCGACGGGGAAAATGGCTGGGTCTTTTAGGGCAAGGACATGTGACATACACTGCCAATGACACATGCCCTTGCTTGTGTGAAAAAGGCAGTTCTCTCCATGTGTGCGCTGCTGATAGGCTGACAGATTGCACCTCCCCACTGTAAATGCGGGAAAGAGAAAAAAAATGGAAATCTTCATTATTTATGCAGAGATCCATCCCCTGCCCCTCCCCCCGCCCCGCTGTACACTCAAACTGCGTATTAACATTAATTTTCAGCATTACTGAGAAAAAATCCAGTTATGATTTTGGTGCACGAACAGTTATCGAACATAACCTCGAACAGCCGAATTTTTTTCAAATCGTTCGTGCTCGCCGAACGGCTCGAACACCGTCCAAAACAGCTCGAATTTGAGATTGACGAACAGTTCGATTCGAACACCGCTCATCTCTATTCAGCACTTCTTAAAGTGCATCCTCTTGGTTTTATACTTGAAATATGGTACCTCAGAACAAAAACCCGTTTGGCGTGGCGGAAGACGAGGTCCAGTATCTAAATCAGGTATGCCCTGCAGCCACGCCCAGGGCCTACGTTGGGGGTTTGCGGACGGGTCCCTCATGCTGCTACTGTTGCTCCCTGGTGCAGGAACTCTCTTGAAAATGTTTCATATGAAAAGTGCTCTTATACTCTTTTATAATGTAATGTAACCAGTAACGTTTAAAGAAAATGTGCCTCCCATAATGGGAAGAAATGTTATGTGTTTGTGATCTTAGATGCGGATGCATCTTAAAAATTTTTGCATGTCATTTATTCTTTGTTTTGCTTTGTTCCAGCCCGCGGACATGCTGTGTTTCACCGGGGGGGAATGTGGTGCCCCTGAGGGTTCAGTCACCACAGAGATACTGCACCTCACACAGAGGTGTGGTGTCTCCCTTCTCTCAGGTAAGATGGGAGTGCCGCACGGAACCCCAAAACACCCGCATCCAACATCACACTGCTCCAGGCCAGCCGGAGGGGCAAGACGCAATGTAGTTTTCTGCTGAGCCCTGACCCTGGCTTGAGTAGGGGGGAACCCAAAGGTAGGGGGAACCAATAGTGGGTGTGGGTGGAGGATGCAGATACAGGAAGCACTTATACAGTAGATATAAAAGGGAAGCAATTTTAGGGCAGTAGAGAGAGTTCAGTAGTGGAGTGAGTGGAGTTTAGTGAGGCCTGTTCAGAGGAACAGTCTGGGAGCAGAGGCTCAACAGGAGCTCTGCTCCACAAGTTAGGGCCCAGGATAGAGGCCCCGGAGGGGAGCAGGGAGTAGGCTCCGTTCTAAGGAAAGGATCCCAGGGGGTACGGCACGTGCAGGACGGGACCTGTACGCCCCGCTCCTGCCAGGTGTCAGGAGGGATCGGTTGCTTCATTCTAATCTCCAGGGGGTCAGGTTGGTCCCGGATCCGACGTACAAGAAGGACTTCAGCATACCCGAGCGGGATTGAGAGTAGGCAGCGTAGGGCAGCGGAGAGAAGGACCAAGTGTGAAGACGGTCAAAGTAGGAACACGAGAAAGTGGGGTTCCACCAGGCATTCCTAAGCTGCTTGAAGAAGGATTGAATCCCTGTCCGGTGAACGCGGCGCGACGAGGGAGGCCTTCACCTGTAAAGTGCACTTGTGAATTGCCTAAGAACTGTAAGTAAAATCTTGGACGACTGCATCGAACAGCCTCTGACTGTTTCTTCACCGGCGCCATTCTTCCTCCCCCGCACTACAATGCCCAGCACACCATTCATCTATTTTACACTGCCATGAGGCCCGCTCCGCCTGTGGGGAGCCGTACCATCTTTAGCTGCCCTGACATCTGCCTCAGAGGACTGTTGCAGTGCTGGTGATCTTCACCAGACACCACAGGTGGCGTCACGAACTCTCTGAACTTTTTACTAATAAGTGATACCCCTTTGTGCACTGACCTCCCTGGGCGAGCCACCGTGATTCCTCCCAAAGAGTACCCCACTGCCCTGGGGGCGAGTTAGTAAGTTCCGGACTGGACCAAGGAAATGCAGTGGATTTTGTGTATGGACTTTTCAAAAGCTTTTGATATGGTTCCACACAAAAAGTTGATACAATGGGGATAGGGGAAATATATGTAAGTGGGTTAAGAACTGGCTCAGTGATAGGAAACAAAGGATGGTTCTTTATGGAACACACTCAGATTGGCTCACAATTAACAGTGGGGTACCACAGGGGTCAGGATTGGGCCCATTTATTTTCAAAATATTTATTAATGACCTTGTAGGGGGCATGCAGAGTAGTATTTCAATATTTGCATATGACACTAAACTCTGCAGGGTAATCAGTACAGAGGAGGACAATTTTATATTACAGGATGATCTATGTCAACTAGAAGCTTGGGCTGATAAATGGCAAATGAGCTTTAATGGGGATAAATGTAAGGTAATGCAATTGAGCAGAGGAAATAAAATGTATAATTATATGCTTAATTGTAAAACACTGGGCAAAACTGTCACTGAAAAATACCTGGGTGTATTGGTGGACGACAAGTTCACGTTTGGTGGCCAGTGTCAGGCAGCTGCTGCAAAGGCAAATAAAATAATGGGATGCATTAAAAGAGGCATAGATGCTCATGACGTATTTTACCTCTATAGAAGTCACTAGTGCTACCACGCTTAGAATACTGTGTATAGTTCTGGTCTACGGTGTATAAGAAAGACCTAGCTGAACTAGAGTGAGTGCAGAGAAGAGCGACCGAGGTTATTAGAGGACTGGGGGGTCTGCAATACCAAGACAGGTTATTACACTTTGGGTTATTTAGTTTGCAAAAACGAAAGCTTAGGGGTGATCTTATTACTATGCACAAAAATATGAGGGGACAGTACAAAGACCTTTCTACTGATCTTTTTACTCTGAGGCCTGAGACGGGGACAAGGGGGCATCTTCTACTTCAGCAGGAGGACAGAAGGTTTAATCATAATAACTGACGCGGATTCTTTACTGTAAGAGTAGAGAGACTATGAAACTCTCTGCTGCATGGTGTTGTAATGAGGGATTCACTACTAAAATTTAAGAAGGGCCTGGATGCCTTTCTTGGAAAGTATAATATTACAGGTTATATATACTAGATTCCTTGATAGGGCGTTGATCCAGGGAACTAGTCTGATTGTATGTGGAGTCAGGAAGGAATTTTTTTCCCCAATGTGGAGCTTAGTGTTTGCCACATGGTTTTTTGTTTGCCTTCCTCTGGATCAACATGTTAGGATAAGGGTTGCACTAGATGGACTTAGTCTTCCTTCAACCTTAAAAACTATGTTACTATGTAAACGTAAAATTTGCTAAAATTATTAGTGGACGCCAGGTCGCGTTTGGAGAGATCCTCATGTGCCTAAACAGTGGAAGCCCCCACAAATGACCCCATTTTGGAAACTATATCCCTCAAGGAATGTTTCTAGATGCATAATGAGAACCTTGAATGCCCAGGTGCTTCACAGAAGTTTATAATGTTGAGCTGTGAAAATAAAAACTAATTTTTTTCTCACAAAATGTTCTTTTAGCCCCATTTTTTTATTTTCACAAGAATAACAGGAGAAATTGCACTATACAATTTGTTGTGCAATTTCTCCTGAGTATGCCGATACCCCATAAGTGTGGAAAATCAACTGCTTGGGTGCACGGCAGGGCTCAGAAGGGAAGAAACGCCATTTGACTTTTTGATAGCTAAATTTACTGGAATCATTAGCAGACGACATGTCGTGTTTGGAGAGCTACTGATGCGCTTAATCTGTGGAAGCCCCCACAAATGACCCCATTTTGGAAACTCCACCCCTCAAGGAATGTTTCTAGATGCATAATGAGAACATTGATTGCCCAGATGCTTCACAGAAGTTTATAATGGTGACCTGTGAAAATAAAAACTAATTTTTTTCTCACACAAAATGTTCTTTTTTCTCCATTTTTTTATTTTCACAAGAATAACAGGAGAAATTGCACCATACAATTTGTTGTGCAATTTCTCCTGAGTATGCCGATACCCCATATGTGGGGAAAATCAACTGCTTGGGCGCACGACAGGGCTTGGAAGAGAAGGAACGCCATTTGACTTTTTGATAGCAAAATTTGCTGGAATCATTAGCAGAAGACATGTCATGTTTGGAGAGCTACTGATGTGCCTAAACAGTGGAAACCCCCCACAAATTACCCCATTTTGGAAACTCCACCCCTCAAGGAATGTATCTAGATGTGTGGTGAGCACCTTGAACCCACAGGTGCTTCACAGAAGTTTATAACATTGAGCTGTAAAAATAAAAATAAATCTAATTTTTCCCACAAAAATGTTCTTTAAGCCCCAATTTTTTTTATATTCACAAGGTAACAGGTTACATTGAATCGTATAATTTGTTGTGTTTCAGTACACCAATACTCCATATGTGGTCGAAAACTAGTTTTGAGGCACAGTGCAAAGCTCAGAAGGGAAGAGCCATATTGGAGTTCAGATTTTGCTGGAATCATTTGAGGGTGCCATGTCTCATTGGCAGAGCCCCTGATGTGCCAGAACAGCAGAAACCCCTCATAAGTGACATCATTTTACAAACTACACCTCCCAATGAATTCATCTAGGGGTGCAGTGACCATGTTGACACCACATGTGTGTCACACAAATTTATACCATTAGGCGGTGAAGAATAACTACATTTTTACAGCTGAAATTTTGTTTTAGCCCCAAATTTTTTATTTTTATGAGGGCTAATAGGAAAAAAGGACCTCTCAGTTTGTTGTGCAATTTCACATGAGCATTCCAATACACTACATATAATCGGGAACTACTTTTGAGGCACAGTGCAAATCTCAGAAGGGAAGGAGCGCCATAATTTAGTGCAGATTTTACTGTTAATAGTTTGCGGGTGCCATGACCCACTGGGAGAGCCCCTGAGGTACCAGAACAGCAGAACCATCCATAATTTACCCCATTTTACAAACTACATCTCTGAATAAATTAATCTAAGGGTGCAGTGATCATATTGACACCACTGGTGTGTCACATAATTTTATACCATTGTGCAGTGAAGAAAAAATAATTCCATTTTTACCACAAAAAAATAATTTTAGCCCCAGATTTACATTTTAACACTGGGAAATGGGTAAAATGGCACCAAAATTTGTCCCACAGTTTCTGCTGAACGTGGAAGTACCCCATATGTGGAGCGCAGATTTTCCTAGAATAGTTTACAGACTCCATATACAGAGCAACTAAGTGCTTGGAGAGTGACCCAATTTTGGAAATTATACCCCTTCGGGAATTTATCTAGAAGTATAGTGATGATTTTGACTCCATGGGTGTTTCCAGAAACAAGCAACAGTGGACGTTGCTGAGTGAAAATTGCAAATCTACTATTGTAGTGCCCCTACATTTTAGTGCCAAGTAAGTTTTAGTGCTCAGAACATTATGCCCATCACTTGCTTCTGGAGAAAAGCAAAATTAAGTGAGCTCTCATTGACATGCCCCCTGGGCCGTGGGGTACCCGGTGCCGGGCCGGAGGATGCTGGGGGAATGTCACAGTGGCGGTGACCCGGTCCGTGATCCAGGGCGGTCAATAAAAGGGGTTATATATAGGGGATTTATAGAGTCTTTATAGAGTTCGTGACGCCACCTGTGGAATGCGGCTAAAGGGAGCCACCACTGCGGAGCAGTCCTCTGAAGCTGATGTTACTGCAGCAGGGATGGTGTGGCTCTCCACAGGAAGAGCTAGCTCCAGGGCAGTGTAGATGATGTTGCAGGTTGTGCTGGGCATTGTAGTGCAGGGGTTGATGGTGCAGCAAGAAACACAAAGACAAGGAAGTGCAGTCCCAGGGTCTTTACTGGTGCTGATTTGACAAGCCGGGACTTGGGTACTGGCTAGAAATGGAAGTCCGGGCAGCCTGGAAGCAAGTAAAGAATCCTTCTTGCCAGGTGAAGTTGGAGGCCTTCCCTTTCCACTAAACTCTTTGGCCCTGTTTCTTGTAGCTTTACAGTGGCCCTTGTCCCTGAGTGCAGCGTTTCTGCGCTCACCGGTCTGGCAGGCAGCTCGGGCCTTGCTGGCTCGTCACTCCCACGTGGCGGTGCTGGACCCTGTGTTGCTGCTGAGCCTGCAGGCGTCTGATGGGGCCAGGAGACCTGCAGTCTCCTGCCCTCCGGTTTCTGCGGCTGGGCCTTCAGTGCCCCACAGCCCCCGGACTCCGATGTCCGGTTCTTCTGTGCTGGTGCTTCTTCTGGGGTTTGCTGCCGCGCAGCTCCAGTCCCAAGCTCCTCTCGCCTCGACGTCCTCTCTTCAACTCCTCACTAGTGTTGAGCATTCCGATACTGAAATATCGGGTATCGACCGATATTCACGGTATCGGAGTTCCGATACTGAGTTCTGATACTTTTAGAATACTGAATACCCTAATTGGAAGTTCCCATAATGCCTGCGTTCTGCAGTGTCTCTGAAGGATGACAAACTGGATGAGAGTGCTCAGCTGCGATCCAGTCTGTCATCAGAATGCCATCCCAGCATGAGAGAATTTTCCTGCGCTCACGGCAAGCGCAGGAGAATTTTCCCACGCTGTCAGTGACGTGCATGAGGTGAGCCGAGTTCATAGGACATAACTAGTGTTGAGCCACCCCCGTAGTGTTCGGGTTCGGTTCGGTTCGTCTAACACCGGGATGGTCGTGGAACTATTTGTCGAACACCTTAGAACACTGTCGAACACCGTCGAACACCATTAAAACCAATGGCAGGCAAATAAAAACACACAGAAAACACCTTCAAAGGTGTCCAAAAGCTGACAAACTGCTCAGAAGACGCTCTCTTTAAAAAAGCCGGCCGGCAATTCAGCATCGGTACCCGACAATTTAGAACAGAAAGAATAGAGCATCACACATAGATTAGATAGATAGAAACATGTCAGTCACATATATAAGAAATAGAGTGACAGTGTTTGTTACTGTACTTGTCATTTAGTGTTAAAGGATTTATTAAAAAAAATAATAGTGTTTTCATGCACCGTCTCTTTAAAAAAGCCGGCCGGCAATTCACCATCGGTACCGAACAATTTAGAACAGAAAGAATATCACACACAGATTAGATAGATAGAAACATGTCAGTCACATATATAATAAGTACAGTGATAGAGTTGATTACTGTACTTGTCATTTAGTGTTAAAATAAAGGATTTATTTAAAAAAAAATTGGCGTGGGGTTCCCCGTAATTTTAGTCTCAAGCGGAGGTTAAGCAGACGGCTTGGCCAGATGTTTGAAGCCTGGGAAGGGGGTAATACCCACGGAGCTTCCCAGGCTACTAATATCAGCTCCCAGCTAAATACCTAGCCTTTTCTAGCTATTAAAATGGGGGATCCCCCAAAAAAATGATCTGGGGTCCCCCCTATTTTAATAGCTAGCAAAGGCGAGGCAGACAGCTGGGGGCTGATATTAATAGCCCAGGAAGGGTGCCATGAATATTGGCCCCCTACCAGGCTAGAAACACCAGCTGTCAGCCACCCCAGAAATGGCGCATCCATAGGATGCGCCAATTCTGACACTTAGCCTCGCTCTTTCCACTGCCCTGTAGCGGTGGCAGTGAGGTAATAGGGCTGGGGTTGATGTCAGCTTATAATGCCAGCTGACATCAAGCAAAGGTTAGTAATGGAGAGGCATCTATAAGACACCCCCATTGCTAATCCCATAGTCAAAGTTAAAAAAAAAAACACAACACCCAGAATAAAGTCCTTTAATTGAAATAAACACACCTTTATTGTTCTAAATTAAACCATACTTACCATCATTAGTGTTGAGCCACCCCCGTAGTGTTCGGGTTCGGTTCGGTTCGTCGAACACCGGGATGTTCGAGGAACTGTTCGTCGAACTGTTCGTCGAACACCTTAGAACACCGTCGAACACCGTTAAAACCAATGGCAGGCAAACAAAAACACATAGAACACATAGAAAACACCTGCAAAGGTGTCCAAAAGCTGACAAACTGCTCAGAAGACACTCTCTTTAAAAAAGCCGGCCGGCAAATTCAGCAGCGGCATACACCGGTACCCGACAATTTAGACAAGAAGGAATAGAGCATCACACATAGATTAGATAGATAGAAACATGTCAGTCACACATATAAGAAGCACAGTGACAGTGTTGGTTACTGCACTTGTCATTTAGTGTAAAGGATTTATTAAAAAAAATATTAGTGTTTTCATGCACCGTCTCTTTAAAAAAGCCGGCCGGCAATTCAGCATCTGTACCCGACAATTTAGAACAGAAAGAATAGAGCTTCACACATAGATTAGATAGATAGAAACATGTCAGTCACATATATAATAAGTACAGTGATAGTGTTGCTTACTGTACTTGTCATTTAGTGTAAAGGATTTATTTAAAAAAATAATAGTGTTTTCATGCACTGTCTCTTTAAAAAAGCCGGCCGGCAATTCAGCAGCGGTACCCGACAATTTAGAACAGAAAGATAGAGCATCACACATAGATTAGATAGATAGAAACATGTCAGTCACATATATATGAAGTACAGTGATAGTGTTGGTTACTGTACTTGTCATTTAGTATTACAATAAAGGATTTATTATTAAAAAAATTGGCGTGGGGTTCCCCTTAATTTTAGGCTCTAGCGGAGGTTAAGCAGACGGCTGGGGCAGATGTTTGAAGCCTGGGAAGGGGGTAATACCCACGGAGCTTCCCAGGCTACTAATATCAGCCCCCAGCTGAATACATAGCCTTTACTAGCTATTAAAATGGGGGACCCCCCAAAAAAAATGACGTGGGGTCCCCCCTAATTTAATAGCTAGCAAAGGCTAGGCAGACAGCTGGGGGCTGATATTAATAGCCCAGGAAGGGAGCCATGAATATTGGCCCCCTCCCAGGCTAGAAACACCAGCCGTCAGCCGCCCCAGAAATGGCGCATTCATAGGATGCGCCAATTCTGGCACTTAGCCTCGCTCTTCCACGCTGCCCTGGTGCGGTGGCAGGGGGTAATAGGGTTGGGGTTGATGTCAGCTTATAATGCCAGCTGACATCAAGCCCAGGTTAGTAATGGAGAGGCGTCTATAAGACACCCCCATTACTAACCCCATAGTCAAAGTTAAAAAAAACACAAACACCCAGAATAAAGTCCTTTAATTGAAATAAAGACACAATCCTTTATTGTTCTAAATTAAACCATACTTACCATCACGCCCATTCCAGCTGAAGCCAACGATCTCCTGCAATAAAAGAAAAATAATAAAGCAACCTCATCCTTACCTTTCCATGGTTCCCACGACAGCTTCAGCTCTGCTACATCGAGATGACAGGCTGGACCGCAGCAGAACGCTGCCATCCAGCCTCTCATCCCGCAGACACTGAGAAGCGCAGGCTTGCTTGCGCTGCTCAGCGTCTCTCTGTGACGACATCCAGATGAGCCGAGTTCATCTGTCAGTGACGTGCAGGAGGTGAGCTGAGTTCATTGGACATGAGCTCACCTTATGCACGTCACTGACAGCGTGGGAAAATTCTCACGCTGAAGCGGTGAGTGCAGGAGAATTCTCCCACGCTGTCAGTGACATGCATAAGGTGAGCTCATGTCCAATGAACTCAGCTCACCTCCTGCACGTCACTGACAGCGTGGGAGAATTCTCCTGCACTCAGCGCTTCAGCGTGAGAATTCTCCCACGCTGAAGCGCTGAGTGCAGGAGAATTTTCCCACGCTGTCAGTGACGTGCAGGAGGTGAGCTGAGTTCATTGGACATGAGCTCACCTCATGCACATCACTGACAGCGTGGGAGAATTCTCCTGCACTCAGCACTTCAGCGTGAGAATTTTCCCACGCTGTCAGTGACGTGCATGAGGTGAGCCGAGTTCATTGAACATGACCTCGGCTCATCTGGATGCCGTCACAGCGAGACAGTGAGGAGCGCAAGCATGCCTGCGCTTCTCAGTGTCTGCGGGATGACAGACTGGATGGCAGCGTTCTGCTGCGGTCCAGCCAGTCATCTCGATGTAGCAGAGCTGAAGCTGTCGTGGGAACCATGGAAAGGTAAGGATGAGGTTGGTTTATTATTTTTCTTTTATTGCAGGAGATCGTTGGCTTCAGCTGGAATGGGTGTGATGGTAAGTATGGTTTAATTTAGAACAATAAAGAATTGTGTCTTTATTTCAATTAAAGGACTTTATTCTGGGTGTTGTGTTTTTTTTAAATACTTTACTAGAAATTCATGGCGGTCATGTCTAATACTGGCGTGACCCCATGAATTTTGGGCTTGGGGCCAGCTGATAATACCAAGCTGGCCCTAGCCCCTTTATTACCCAGTGAGCCACCGCACCAGGGCCCTGGATGAGTTGGGTACAGCGCCACAAGATGGCGCTTCTATGAACGCGCCATTTTCCGGGGTGGCTGCGGACTGCAATTTGTAGCGGGGGGGAGGCCCAGAAAGCTTGGGTCTCCCTGCGCTGCAGATTCCAGCCCCCAGCTGCGTAGTTGTACCTGGCTGGACACAAAAATAGGGCGAAGCCCCACGTACTTTTTTTTTAATTATTTCATGAAATTCATGAAATAATTAAGAAAAAAAGGCCTTCCCTATATTGTTGTGTCCGGCCAGGTACAAATAGGCAGCTGGTGGTTGGGGGCAGCCCGTTCCTGCCTGCTGTACCTGGCTGGACACAAATATAGTGCGAAGCCCCACTTCAATTTTTTTTAATTATTTCATGAAATTCATGAAATAATTAAGAAAAAAAGGGCTTCCCTATATTGTTGTGTCCGGCCAGGTACAAATAGGCAGCTGGTGGATGGGGGCAGCCCGTTCCTGCCTGCTGTACCTGGCTGGATACTAATATAGTGCGAAGCCCCACTTCAATTTTTTTAAATTATTTCAGGAAATTCATGAAATAATTTAAAAAAAATTGACGTGGGGCTTCGCACTATATTTGTGTCCAGCCAGGTACAGCAGGCAGGAACGGGCTGCCCCCAACCACCAGCTGCCTATTTGTACCTGGCCGGACACAACAATATAGGGAAGCCCTTTTTTTCTTAATTATTTCATGAAATAATTTAAAGAAAATTGACGTGGGGCTTCGCCCTGTTTTTGTGTCCAGCCAGGTACAACTAGGTAGCTGGGGGCTGGAATCCGCAGCGCAGGGAGGCCCAAGCTTTCTGGGCCACCCCCGCTGCAAATTGCAGTCCGCAGCCACCCCGGAAAATGGTGCGTTCATAGAAGCGCCATCTTCTGGCGCTGTACCCAACTCATCCAGGGCCCTGATGCGGTGGCTCACTGGGTAATAAAGGGGTTAGGGCCAGCTTGGCATTATCAGCTGGCCCTAAGCCCGAAATTCATGGGGTCACGCCAATATTAGACATGACGACCATGAATTTCTAGTAAAGTATTTAAAAAAAACACAACACCCAGAAAAAAGTCCTTTAATTGAAATAAACACACAATTCTTTATTGTTCTAAATTAAACCATACTTACCATCACGCCCATTCCAGCTGAAGCCAACAATCTCATGAAATAAAAGAAAAATAATAAAGCAACATCATCCTTACCTTTCCATGGTTCCCATGACAGCTTCAGCTCTGCTACATCGAGATGACAGGCTGGACCGCAGCAGAACGCTGCCATCCAGCCTGTCATCCCGCAGACACTGAGAAGCGCAGGCTATTATATTTTTTAATAAATCCTTTACACTAAATGACAAGTACAGTAAGCAACACTGTCACTGTACTTCATATATATGTGACTGACATGTTTCTATCTATCTAATCTATGTGTGATTCTCTATTCTTTCTATTCTAAATTGTCGGGTACCGCTGCTGAATTGCCGGCCGGCTTTTTTAAAGAGACGGTGCATGAAAACACTATTATTTTTTTTGATAAATCCTTTACGTTAAATGACAAGTACAGTAAGCAGCACTTTCACTGTACTTCGTATATATGTGGCTGACATGTTTATATCTATCTAATCTATGTATGAAGCTCTATTCTTTCGGTTCTAAATTGTCGGGTACAGGTGTATGCCGCTGCTGAATTGCCGGCTTTTCATGTTTCACTGTTGGCACTGTTCCCATCGATTTGGGCAATCACTGTAATGCCACAACCACCATGGCTGTGGCATTACAGTGAGTGGCAGACAATCCCTGCATGATTGGTGCTCTAAATAGCGCCAGACATGCAGGACACGCTTTTGGTGCACGAACAGTTATCGAACATAACCTCGAACAGCCGAATTTTTTGCAAATCGTTCGGGTTCGTCGAACAACTCGAACACCGCCCAAAACAGCTCGAATTTGAGATTGGCGAACAGTTCTAGTCGAACACCGCTCATCTCTAACCATCATGCCCATTCCAGCTGAGGCCAACGATCTCCTGCAATAATAATAAAATAATAAACCAACATCATCCATACCTTTCCATGGTTCCCAGGACGGCTCTAGGTCTTCTACATTGACATGACAGGCTAGATCGCAGCCAAAAGCTGCCATCCAGCTTGCCATGCCGCAGACACTGAGTAACGCAGGCAGGCTTGGGCTCCTCAGTGTCTGGCTGTGACGGCATCCAGATAAGCCGAGATCATGTCCAATGACCTCGGCTCACCTCATTCACGTCACTGACAGCGTGGGAGAATTCTCCTGCGCATGCGGTGAGCGTGAGAGAATTCTCCTGCGCTCACGGCAAGCGCAAGCGCAGGAGAATTTTCCCACGCTGTCAGTGACGTGCATGAGGTGAGCAGAGTTCATTGGACATGATCTCAGCTCATCTGGATGCCGTCACAGCCAGATACTGAGGAGCGCAAGCATGCCTGCACTTCTCAGTGTCTGCGGCATGGCAAGCTGGATGGCAGCTTTCGGCTGCGATCCAGCCTGTCATGTCAATGTAGCAGAGCTGGAGCCGTCCTGGGAACCATGGAAAGGTAAGGATGAGGTTGCTTTATTATTTTACTTTTATTGCAGAAGACATTGGCTTCAGCTGGAATGGGTGTGATGGTAAGTATGGTTTAATTTAGAACATTAAAAAATTCTCCTGCGCTTGCCGTGAGCGTGAGATAATTCTCCTGCGCTCACGGCAAGCGCAGGAGAATTCTCCCACGCTGTCAGTGACATGCATGAGGTGAGCTGTGTTCATTGGACATGAACTCAGCTCATCTGGATGCCATCACAGCCAGACACTGAGGAGCGCAAGTATGCCTGCTCTTCTCAGTGTCTGCGGCATGGCAAGCTGGATGGCAGCTTTCGGCTGCGATCCAGCCTGTCATGTCAATGTAGCAGAGATGGAGCCATCCTGGGAACCATGGAAAGGTAAGGATGAGGTTGCTTTATTATTTTACTTTTATTGCAGAAGACATTGGCTTCAGCTGGAATGGGTGTGATGGTAAGTATTGGTTAATTTAGAACATTAAAAAATTGTGAGTTTATTTCAATTAAAGGACTTTATTCTGGGTGTTGTGTTTTTTTTAAATTCTTTACTAGAAATTCATGGCGGTCATGTCTAATATTGGCGTGACCCCATGAATTTCGGGCTTAGGGCCAGCTGATAATACCAAGCTGGCCCTAACCCCTTTATTACCCAGTGATCCACCGCACCAGGGCCCTGGATGAGTTGGGTACAGCACCAGAAGATGGTGCTTCTATGAACGCGCCATTTTCTGGGGTGGCTGTGGAATGCAATTTGCAGCGGGGGGGGGCAGAAAGCTTGGGCCTCCCTGCGCTGTGGATTCCAGCCCCCAGCTGCCCAGTTGTACCTGGCCGGACACAAAAATAGGGCGAAGCCCCAGGTATTTATTTTTTTAATTATTTCATGAAATTCATGAAATAATTAAAAAAAAAGGGCTTCCCTATATTGTGTGTCCGGCCTGGTACAAAAAGGCAGCTGGTGGTTGGGGGCAGCCCGCTCCTGCCTGCTGTATCTGGCTGGACACAAAAATAGGGCGAAGCTCCACGTCAATTTTATTTTAATTATTTCATTAATTTCATGAAATAATTTTAAAAAAAATACGTGGAGGGGGACCAATATTCATGGCACCCTTCCTGGGCTATTAATATCAGCCCTAAGCTGTCTGCCTAGCCTTTGCTAGCTATTAAAATAGGGGGGACCCCACGTCATTTTTTTGGGGGTTCCCCATTTTAATAGCTAGTAAAGGCTAGATATTCAGCTGGCGGCTAATATTAGTAGCTTATGAAGCTCCGTGGGTATTATCCCCTTCCCAGGCTTCAAACATCTGCCCCAGCTTTCTGCTTAACCTCCGCTAGAGACTAAAATTACGGGGTACCCCACGCCAATTTTTTTTTTTAATAAATCCTTTATTTTAACAGTAAATGACAAGTACAGTAATCAACACTACCACTGTTCTTCTTATATATGTCACTGACATGTTTCTATGTATCTAATCTATGTGTGATGCTCTATTCTTTCTGTTCTAAATTGTCGGGTACCGATGCTGAATTGCCGGCCGGCTTTTTTAGAGAGACGATGCATGAAAACACTATTATTTTTTTAAATAAATCCTTTAACACTAAATAACAAGTACAGTAAGCAACACTTTCACTGTACTTCTTATATATGTGACTGACATGTTTCTATCTATCTAATCTATGTCTGATGCTCTTTTCTTTCTGTTCTAAATTGTCGGGTATCGGTGTATGCCGCTGCTGAATTGCCGGCTTTTCATGTAAGACATTCTACATTATTCTTAGTTGTTTTCCTTCATGTAGAATTAACCTACAAGTAAAGAAAGGGTTTATTTTCATTCCGATATTTGTGTCCCATTGACTTGCATTGGTTTCCGGTATCGGAATTGGCGATATCCGATATTTTTTGGGTATCGGTCTGATCTAATCCGATCTGATATTTCCAAATATCGGAAGGTATCACTCAACACTACTCCTCACACTAAGAATCACTAACCCCGCCCCCAGATCCCAGTTGCCAAGGGGAGGGGGCTCCACTTGCTGGCCTGGAGCCAGGAAAGTGTTGCATGTTTAGTATATCTGACTAGGGAATCCCTGCCTGCTTCCAGGCATGGCATTACCTCTTTTGAGGGAGGCAATGCCACTGTGGCAACTGGACCCCTGGGGTGCCACATCATCGTTTCAGAAATACCAAACATGTGGACACTAAATGTGGTATAGGCACACAGTGGGGCTCAGAAGGGAGGGGAGCATTTGGATTTGGGAATGCAGAATTGGCTGGATTTCTTTTGTGGGGTGTGGAGCCATAGGTCTTTTCCAAAAAATGTGTACTACCAGAAACGTGGAAGCCCCCTATATTTCCGTTAACAGATGATGGACCTGAGTGGGGACTTGCTTTTTTTGTGGCTTGAATTAACTCTTTTATTGAGAACATTTTACATAACGTTTGAGATCAAATTTATCCGGCACTCTACGCTGAGCACTTACAGCTGCTTCTCACAAAATTAGAATATCATCAAAAAGATAATTTATTTCAGTTCTTCAATACAAAAAAGTGAAACGCATATATTATATAGAGTCATTACAAACAGAGTGATCTATTTCAAGTGTTAATTTCTGTTAATGTTAATTATTATGGATTACAGCCAATGAAAACACAAAAGTCATTATCTCAGTAAATTAGAATAATTAACAAAAAACACCTGCAAAGGCTTCCTATGCGTTTGAAAAGGTCCCTTAGTCTGTTTCAGTAGGCTCCACAATCATGGGGAAGACTGCTGACTTGACAGATGTCCAGAAGGCAGTCACTGACCCACTCCACAAGGAGGGTAAGCCACAAAAGGTCATTGCTAAAGAAGCTGGCTGTTCACAGAGTGCTGTATCCAAGCATATTAATGGAAAGTTGAGTGGAAAGAAAAAGTGCGGTAGAAAAGGTACAGAAGAAACCGGGAAAACTGTAGCATTGAAAGAATTGTTAAGAGAAGGCCATTCAAAAATTTGGGGGAGATTCACAAGGAGTGGCTGATACTGGAGTCATCGCTTCAGGAGCCACCACACAGAGATGTATCCAGGACATGGGCTACAAGTGTAACATTACTTTTGTCACGCCACTCATGACCAATAGACAATGCCAGAAGCGGCTTACCAGGGCCAAGGAGAAAAAGAATCATAGAATCATAGAATCATAGAATGGTAGAGTTGGAAGGGACCTCCTAGGTCATCTGGTCCAACCCCCTGCTCAAAGCAGGATTCACTAAATCATCTCAGACAGATGTCTGTCCAGCCTCTGTTTGAAGACGTCCATTGAAGGGGAACTCACCACCTCTCGTGGCAGCCTGTTCCACTCATTAATCACCCTAACTGTCAAAAAGTTTTTTCTAATATCTAATCTGTGTCTCCTCCCATTTAGTTTCATCCCATTGCTTCTAGTCTTTCCTTGTGCAAATGAGAATAAAGATGATCCTTCTACAATGTGACAGCCCTTGACATATTTGTAGACAGCTATTAAGTCTCCTCTCAGTCTTCTTTTTTGCAAGCTAAACATTCCCAAATCCTGCAACCGTTCCTCATAGGACATGGTTTGCAGACCAGTCACCATTCTGGTCGCTCTTCTCTTAACTTGCTCCAGTTTGTCTATGTCTTTTTTAAAATGTGGTGCCCAAAACTGTACACAGTATTCCAGATGAGGTCTGACCAAAGAGGAGTAAAGACCAATAATGACTTCACGTGATCTAGACTGTATGCTTCTGTTAATACATCCCAGAATTGTATTTGCCTTTTTTGCTGCTGCATCACACTGTTGACTCATGTTCAGTCTATGATCTATTAGTATACCTAAGTCTTTTTCACATGTACTGTTGCTTAGCTCTATTCCTCCCATTCTGTATATGCTTTTTTCATTTTTATTGCCCAGATGTAGTACTTTGCATTTTTCCCTGTTAAAAACCATTCTGTTGGTTGCTGCCCACTGCTCCAGTTTATTTAGGTCTTTTTGAATCCTCTCTCTCTCTTCTCTAGTATTAGCTATCCCTCCTAGCTTTGTGTCATCAGCAAATTTAATCAGTTTACCCTCAATTCCTTCATCTAAATCATTGATAAAGATGTTGAACAATACAGGTCCCAGGACGGAGCCCTGTGGTACCCCACTTGAGACATTCATCCAGCTGGATGTGAAGCCATTTACAATCACCCTTTGAGTCCGATCACTAAGCCAGTTATGAATCCACCTAACAGTTGCCTGGTCCATTGCATACTTGGTCATTTTTTCAATAAGGATGGTGTGAGATACTTTGTCAAATGCTTTGCTGAAGTCAAGATATACTATATCTACAGCATTTCCCTGATCCACCCAGTCAGTGATTCTGTCATAGAAGGAAATTAAGTTAGTCTGACATGACTTGTTAGTTATAAACCCATGCTGACTCTGGTTAATCACTTCATTCTTATCCAGGTACTTACATACATGTTGTTTAATAATTTTTTCAAAGATCTTTCCTGGTATAGAAGTCAGACTCACCGGCCTATAGTTCCCTGGGTCCACCTTCTTCCCCTTTTTGAAGATAGGAACAACATTTGCTCTTCTCCAGTCTTCTGGGACTTCTCCTGTTCTCCAAGAATTTTCAAAGATTATGGAGAGTGGTTCTAAAATTTCTTCTACGATCTCCTTCAGTACTCTGGGGTGTAATTCATCTGGACCTGGAGACTTGAACTCATTTATGTTAGCTAAATATTCCCTCACAATCTTTCTGTTTACAGATAACTTGGATTCTTCTATTCCTTTAAAAGGACAGTGAAGATCAGTTGATGTTACATTTTCTTTCTGAGAGAAAACAGATGCAAAATAGGAATTAAAAAGTTTGGCCTTCTCAACATCCTCTCTTACAATTTCTCCATTTTCAGCCTGTAAAAATCCTATAGCATCTTTGACTTTTCTTTTACTTTTGACATACCCCCAAAATCCTTTTTTATTGCTTTTGACATCTCTTGCAAGCCTTAATTCATTGTCAGCTTTAGCTAACCTGATACATGCCCTGCAGGATCTGCAGACTGCATTATAATCTTCTTTAGATATGCCTCCCTCTTTCCATTTAATAAACATTTCTTTCTTTCTTTTTAGCATGTGTTTAAGTTCTGTGTTCATCCATCCTGGTTTCCTTAAATGCTTCCCATTCTTCCTACTTTTCGGGATTGTTAACGATTGTGCTTTGAGAATCTCATTTTTAAAAATTTCCCATCCTTCCTGGACATTTTTGTCCTTAAGGACATCCAGCCATTGGATCCCTCCTATTCTCTTTCTGAGTCTCTTAAAATCTGCCTTTCTAAAATCTAACCTTGAAGTTTGAGTCTTCACATGTCTTCCTCCTCTAGTTATCCAAAATTCTATAATAGCATGATCGCTGCCTCCTAGGGTCCCAGCCACTTTTACCTCCTCAACCATTTCCTCCTTGTTTATAAGGATTAGATCCAAAGTAGCAGATCCCCTTGTTTTCTCCCCTACCTTTTGGAAGATAAAGTTGTCAGCAAGAGAGGATAAGAATTTGCTTGACCTGTTAGTTTTACTTGAGAGAGATTCCCAACAAATGTCTGGATAGTTGAAATCTCCCATGACCACTACGTCATATTTTTTTGAGAACTTGGTCATTTGATACATAAAGAGTTCATCCATATCTTCAGCTTGCCCAGGTGGCCTGTAGTAAATGCCTACAATGGTGTCCTTTCCGTTGTTCTCTCCTTGTATTCTTACCCAAACAGTTTCCACAGAACTCCCAGTCTCTGAAGCTTCAATCTCTGTGCAGATATACGCTTTTCTAACATACAATGCGACACCTCCTCCTCGTTTATCAAGTCTGTTTCTTGCAAATAAGTTGTATCCTTTTAGCCTTTTATTCCAATCATGTGTATCGTCCCACCAAGTTTCAGTGATTCCAATGACATCATATTTCTTTTCCTGCGTTAGTAGTTCTAATTCTCCTTGTTTGTTGCCCATGCTTTGTGCATTTGTATAAAAACATTTTAGTTTGTGATTGGTTTCTCTTCCTCCCATATTTTTATTATTTAAATTGTTTTGTCTTTGTTCTTCCTTTCCACTTCCAGTAGCAGAGATCTCAATAGTATTTGTCAGCTGTATGGCTTTTTCTGGCCTTTTGCTTCCCTTCCCACATTGTTCTAGTTTAAAGCTCTCCTGATGAGTGCAGCAAGGCAATTTCCAAATACATGTTTTCCAGTCTTCGTAAGGTGCACCCCATCTCTAGCAAGTAGTCCATCGTATAGGTAATTCATTCCGTGATCCAGAAATCCAAATCCTTGTTGACGGCACCATCGACGTAGCCAGTTGTTCACCTGTAGAATCTTATTCCACCTCATTGTTCCATGGCCATCCACTGGGAGGATGGATGAGAAGACCACCTGCGCTCCCAATTCTTTCACTTTCTTGCCCAAGTCTTCAAAGTCACTGCAGATGGTTTCCAGGTCCTTTCTTGCGGTGTCATTTGTCCCCACATGTATTAGCAGGAATGGGTAGTGATCTGTAGGTCTGAAGAGTCTTGATATCCTGTCAGACACATCTTTAATTTTTGCTCCTGGAAGACAGCACATTTCTCTTGAGGTTATGTCTGGTCTGCAGATAGCAGCCTCTGTTCCTCTTAACAGGGAATCCCCCATGACCACCACTCTCCGTTTTTTCTTCACAACATTCTTCTTTCTCCATCCAGGAGGATTCTGAGGGCTTACAAGGTTATTCATTGCTGGCAAAGTCTTATCTTGCTGTATTTCTTCATGGTTCTCCTGCGAGAGAGCCTGGTACTGGTTCCTGAGCAGTATAGGTGCTGACTGCCTCTCTATCCTCCTGCTTCTCTGGGTCACATGCTTCCATTCCTTTGTTTCCTCAGGTGCAGTTCGAATTTCTTCTCTTTCTGAATCATGAAGAGATAATTCTGCTCTGTCTAAGAACTCTTCACCTTCCTTAATGATTTTCAAGGTAGTTAACCTCTCTTCTAGATTTCGCAACTTTTCCTCCAACAGGGACACAAGCTTGCATTTCTGGCATGTGAAGTTTGGCTTTTCCACTGGCAAGTCTGTGAACATGTAGCAGGATATGCAGCTCACCAAATGGCTCCTGGACTCTTCCATGTTCTTACTGTTAATGTTCTGAAAACAGTGAAAAAAGCTTCAAAAAAAAGCTTCAAAATGCGCGCGCCGGTAGGCGCGCGGTTTACCGATGTCCTCTTTTCAGCTCCAACAGCCAAAATCCAGTGTTCTTTGAGCTCACGGAGACTCTTCACTTACCCCAAAATGCAGTGGGAATATGCAAATTATCTCCTCAGGACTCCTCCCCTGGTTTACCGATGTCCTCTTTTCAGCTCCAACAGCCAAAATCCAGTGTTCTTTGAGCTCACGGAGACTCTTCACTTACCCCAAAATGCAGTGGGAATATGCAAATTATCTCCTCAGGACTCCTCCCCTGGTTTACCGATGTCCTCTTTTCAGCTCCAACAGCCAAAATCCAGTGTTCTTTGAGCTCACGGAGACTCTTCACTTACCCCAAAATGCAGTGGGAATATGCAAATTATCTCCTCAGGACTCCTCCCCTGGTTTACCGATGTCCTCTTTTCAGCTCCAACAGCCAAAATCCAGTGTTCTTTGAGCTCACGGAGACTCTTCACTTACCCCAAAATGCAGTGGGAATATGCAAATTATCTCCTCAGGACTCCTCCCCTGGTTTACCGATGTCCTCTTTTCAGCTCCAACAGCCAAAATCCAGTGTTCTTTGAGCTCACGGAGACTCTTCACTTACCCCAAAATGCAGTGGGAATATGCAAATTATCTCCTCAGGACTCCTCCCCTGGTTTACCGATGTCCTCTTTTCAGCTCCAACAGCCAAAATCCAGTGTTCTTTGAGCTCACGGAGACTCTTCACTTACCCCAAAATGCAGTGGGAATATGCAAATTATCTCCTCAGGACTCCTCCCCTGGTTTACCGATGTCCTCTTTTCAGCTCCAACAGCCAAAATCCAGTGTTCTTTGAGCTCACGGAGACTCTTCACTTACCCCAAAATGCAGTGGGAATATGCAAATTATCTCCTCAGGACTCCTCCCCTGGTTTACCGATGTCCTCTTTTCAGCTCCAACAGCCAAAATCCAGTGTTCTTTGAGCTCACGGAGACTCTTCACTTACCCCAAAATGCAGTGGGAATATGCAAATTATCTCCTCAGGACTCCTCCCCTGGTTTACCGATGTCCTCTTTTCAGCTCCAACAGCCAAAATCCAGTGTTCTTTGAGCTCACGGAGACTCTTCACTTACCCCAAAATGCAGTGGGAATATGCAAATTATCTCCTCAGGACTCCTCCCCTGGTTTACCGATGTCCTCTTTTCAGCTCCAACAGCCAAAATCCAGTGTTCTTTGAGCTCACGGAGACTCTTCACTTACCCCAAAATGCAGTGGGAATATGCAAATTATCTCCTCAGGACTCCTCCCCTGGTTTACCGATGTCCTCTTTTCAGCTCCAACAGCCAAAATCCAGTGTTCTTTGAGCTCACGGAGACTCTTCACTTACCCCAAAATGCAGTGGGAATATGCAAATTATCTCCTCAGGACTCCTCCCCTGGTTTACCGATGTCCTCTTTTCAGCTCCAACAGCCAAAATCCAGTGTTCTTTGAGCTCACGGAGACTCTTCACTTACCCCAAAATGCAGTGGGAATATGCAAATTATCTCCTCAGGACTCCTCCCCTGGTTTACCGATGTCCTCTTTTCAGCTCCAACAGCCAAAATCCAGTGTTCTTTGAGCTCACGGAGACTCTTCACTTACCCCAAAATGCAGTGGGAATATGCAAATTATCTCCTCAGGACTCCTCCCCTGGTTTACCGATGTCCTCTTTTCAGCTCCAACAGCCAAAATCCAGTGTTCTTTGAGCTCACGGAGACTCTTCACTTACCCCAAAATGCAGTGGGAATATGCAAATTATCTCCTCAGGACTCCTCCCCTGGTTTACCGATGTCCTCTTTTCAGCTCCAACAGCCAAAATCCAGTGTTCTTTGAGCTCACGGAGACTCTTCACTTACCCCAAAATGCAGTGGGAATATGCAAATTATCTCCTCAGGACTCCTCCCCTGGTTTACCGATGTCCTCTTTTCAGCTCCAACAGCCAAAATCCAGTGTTCTTTGAGCTCACGGAGACTCTTCACTTACCCCAAAATGCAGTGGTAATATGCAAATTATCTCCTCAGGACTCCTCCCCTGGTTTTGACCTGGACTGTTGCTCAGTGGTCCCGAGTTTTGTTTTCAGAAGAAAGTAAATTTTGCATTTCATTTGGAAATCAAGGTTACAGAGTCTGGAGGAAGAGTGAAGAGACACATAATCCAAGCTGCTTGAGGTCTAGTGTGAAGTTTCCACAATCAGTGATGGTTTGAGGAGCCATGTCATCTGCTGGTGTAGGTCCACTGTTTTTTATCAAGATCAAAGTCAGCGCAGCCGTCTACCAGGAAATTTTTAGAGCACTTCATGCTTCTCTCTGCTGACAAGCTTTTTTGAGATGGAAATTTCATGCTCTAGTAGGACTTGGTACCTGTCCACACTGCTAAAAGTACAAATATCTGGTTTGTAAACAACAGTATCACTGTGCTTGATTGGCCAGCAAACTAGCCTAACCTTAACCCTAAAGAGGATCTATGGGGTATTGTCAAGAGGAAGATGAGAGACACCAGATCCAACAATGTAGATGAGCTGAAGACTACTATCAAAGCAACCTGTGCTTCCATAACACCTCAGCAGTGCCACAGGCTGATCGCCTCCATGCCACGCCGCATTGATACAGAAATTGATGCAAAAGGAGCCCCGACCAAGTATTGAGTGCATTTACTGAACATACATTTCAGTAGGCCAATATTTCGATTTTAAATTAATTTTTCAAGCTGGTGTTATAAAGTATTCTAATTAAATGAGATAATGACTTTTGTGTTTTCATTGGCTGTAAGCCATAATCATCAACATTAACAGAAATAAACACTTGATATAGATCACTCTGCTTGTAATGACAATGATATTAGTGATGAGCGAGCATGCTCGCTACTGCTCGGTGCTCACCCGAGCATCTCACTGCTCAAGATGCTTGGCGCTCGCCGAGTATTTCCGGGGTTGCTCGGCGGGAGCTCGGGTCCCCTCCCTGCATGTTTGGCACTCTTTAGAGCGCCAATCAACATGCAGGGATTGCCTGCCACTCACTGTAATGCCGTAGCCATGTTGGTTGTCGCATTACAGCGATTGGCTGGCCGCACATCGTCATCAGGTCTATATCAGACCTGGCACGGCCATGCTCGTCACAGTCACTCAGGAATCAGACAGTGTAGGGAGAGGTGCTGCTGTGTCAGGAAGAGATTTGCTTGTGTATTAGATAGTGTAGGGAGAAAAAACGTACATTACACATATCCATCTTAACAAACAGTCCTTTTGAGGACTAACTAATCCATCTGCAGAGATATCAGGCAGGCAGTGTATATAGGCAGGCAGGGTATATAGCAGAATGCAGTGCATATAGCAAAAGGGGCTCCATTCCAATTCTGCCTTCTGCTGCTGTTAGATACTTCTATACAAAGGCCCAGGTCTCAGGGGCCAGGAATACTTTTTTTTGGATGTTAATCCTCATTATTTGCTTAAAAAGCAATCCAGATAAAACCGTTTTTCTGCGCCATTTGCTTTTTGGCACTGCAGAATACAGCCAGGTCCTTTCCATATTACAGAGCTAGAAATCCAGCTATATAAAACTCTGATTTCTCCGTTACACGGATCACATATACGATGTCAGAAAATACTGACATTTCTGGCCTCCATTAAAAATTTCTTTCAGTGTGTCAGTGAAGCAATTCATACCAGTTTGTGTTCAAACTACTTACCTACAAGCTAGGTATTTAAAACTCTGTTTTCTCCATCACACGGATCACATATACGTTGTCAGAAAATACTGCCATTTCTGGCATCCATTAAAAATTTCTTTCAGTGTGTCAGTGAAGCAATTCACCGCAGTTTGCTGCTCAAACTACTTACCTACAGGCCAGGTATTTAAAACTCTGTTTTTTCCGTCACACGTATCACATATACGTTGTCAGAAAATACTGCCATTTCTGGCCTCCATTAAAAATTTCCTTTAGTGTGTCAGTGAAGCAATTCACACCAGTTTGCTGTTCAAACTACTTACCTACAGGCCAGGTATTTAAAACTCTGTTTTCTCCATCACTTGGATCACATATACGTTGTCAGAAAATACTGCCATTTCTGGCTTCCATTAAAAATTTCTACCAGTGTGTCAGTGAAGCAATTCATACCAGTTTGTGTTCAAACTACTTACCTACAAGCTAGGTATTTAAAACTCTGATTTCTCCATCACACGGATCACATATACGCTGTCAGAAAATACTGCCATTTCTGGCCTCCATTAAAAATGTTCTTTAGTGTGTCAGTGAAGCAATTCAGACCAGTTTGCTGTTCAAACTAGTAACCTACAGGCCAGGTATTTAAAACATATTTTCTCCGTCACACGGGTCACGTATAGGTTGTCAGAAAATACTGCCATTTCTGGCCTCCATTAAAAATTTATTTCAGTGTGTCAGTGAAGCAATTCACACCAGTTTGCTGTTCAAACTACTTACCTACAGGCCAGGTATTTAAAATTCTGTTTTCTACGTCACACGGATCACATATACGTTGTCAGAAAATACTGCCATTTCTGGCCTCCATTAAAGATTTCTTTCAGTGTGTCAGTGAAGCAATTCACACCAGTTTGCTGTTCAAACTACTAACCTACAGACCAGATATTTAAAACTCTGTTTTCTCCGTCACACGAATCACATATACATTGTCAGAAAATTCTGCCATTTCTGGCCTCCAATAAAAATTTCCTTTAGTGTGTCAGTGAAGCAATTTACACCAGTTTGTTGTTCAAACTACTTACCAACAGGCCAGGTATTTAAAACTCTGTTTTGTCCGTCACACGGGTCACATGTTGGTTGTCAGAAAATACTGCCATTTCTAGCCTCCATTAAAAATTTCTTTCAGTGTGTCAGTGAAGCAATTCACACAAGTTTGCTGTTCAAACTACTTACCTACAGGCCAGGTTTTTAAAACTCTTGTTTTCTCCGTCACACAAATCACATATATATTGTCAGAAAATACTGCCATTTATGGCCTCCATTAAAAATTTCCTTTTGTGTGTCAGTGAAGCAATTCACACCAGTTTGCTGTTCAAGCTACTTACCTACAGGCCAGGTATTTAAAACTCTGTTTTCTACGTCAAACAGATCACAGATACATTGTCATAAAAAACTACCACTGCTGGCCTCCATTAAAAATTTACTTTAGTGTGTCAGTGAAGCAATTCAGATCAGTTTGCTGTTCAAACTACTTACCTACAGGCCAGGTATTTAAAACTCTGTTTCTCCTTCACACAAATCACAAATACGTTGTCAGAAAATACTGCCATCTCAGGCCTTCATTAAAAATTTCCTTTAGTGTGTCAGTGAAGCAATTCACACCAGTTTGCTGTTCAAACTACGTACCTACAGGCCAGGTATTTAAAACTCTGTTTTCTCCATCACATGAATCACATATATGATGTCAGAAAATACTGCCATTTCTGGCCTCCATTAAAAATTTCCTTTAGTGTATCAGTGAAGCAATTCACACCAGTTTGCTGTTCAAACTACTTACCTACAAGCTAGGTATTTAAAACTCTGTATTCTCCGTCAAACGGACAACATATACGTTGTCAGAAAATACTCTCATTTCTGGCCTCCATTAAAAATTTCTTTCAGTGTGTCAGTGAAACAATTCACACCAGTTTGCTGTTCAACCTACTTACCTACAGTCCAGGTATTTAAAACTCTATTTTCTCCATCACACGAATCACATATACGTTGTCAGAAAATACTGCCATTTCTGGCCTCCATTAAAAATTTCCTTTAGTGTGTCAATGAAGCAATTCACACCAGTTTTCTGTTCAAACTACTTACCTACAGGCCAGGTATTTAAAACTCTGTTTTCTCCATCACACGGATCACATATACGTTGTCAGAAAATACTGCCATTTCTGGCTTCCATTAAAAATTTCTATCAGTGTGTCAGTGAAGCAATTCATACCAGTTTGTATTCAAACTACTTACCTACAAGCTAGGTATTTAAAACTCTGATTTCTCCATCACACGGATCACATATACGTTGTCAGAAAATACTGCCATTTCCGGCCTCCATTAAAAATGTTCTTTAGCATGTCAGTGAAGCAATTCACACCAGTTTGCTGTTCAAACTACTTACCTACAGGCCAGTTATTTAAAATTCTGTTTTCTACGTCACACGGATCACATATACGTTGTCAGAAAATACTGCCAATTCGGGCCTCCATTAAAAAATTTTTTCAGTGTGTCAGTGAAGCAATGCACTCCAGTTTGCTGTTCAAACTAATTACCTACAGGCCAGGTATTTAAAACTCTGTTTTCTCCGTCACACGGATCACATATACGTTGTCAGAAAATACTGCCATTTCTGGCCTCCATTAAAAATTTCTTTCAGTGTGTCAGTGAAGCAATTCACACCAGTTTGCTGTTCAAACTACTAACCTACAGACCAGATATTTAAAACTCTGTTTTCTCCGTCACACGAATCACATATACGTTGTCAGAAAATTCTGCCATTTCTGGCCTCCAATAAAAATTTCCTTTAGTGTGTCAGTGAAGCAATTTACACCAGTTTGTTGCTCAAACTACTTACCAACAGGCCAGGTATTTAAAACTCTATTTTGTCCGTCACACGGTTCTCATGTTGGTTGTCAGAAAATACTGCCATTTCTGGCCTCCATTAAAAATTTCTTTCAGTGTGTCAGTGAAGCAATTCACACAAGTTTGCTGCTCAAACTACTTACCTACAGGCCAGGTTTTTAAAACTCTGTTTTCTCCGTCACACGAATCACATATATATTGTCAGAAAATAATGCCATTTATGGCCTCCATTAAAAATTTCCTTTTGTGTGTCAGTGAAGCAATTCACACCAGTTTGCTGTTCAAGCTACTTACCTACAGGCCAGGTATTTAAAACTCTGTTTTCTCCATCACACGGATCACATATACGTTGTCAGAAAATACTGCCATTTCAGGCCTCCATTAAAAATTTCCTTTTGTGTGTCAGTGAAGCAATTCACAACAGTTTGCTGTTCAAACTACTTACCTACAGGCCAGGTATTTAAAACTCTGTTTTCTCCGTCACACGGATCACATATACGTTATCAGAAAATACTGCCATTTCTGACCTCCATTAAAAATTTCCTTTAGTGTGTCAGTGAAGCAATTCATACCAGTTTGTGTTCAAACTACTTACCTACAAGCTAGGTATTTAAAACTCTGTATTCTCCGTCAAACGGATCACATATACGTTGTCAGAAAATACTGTCATTTCTGGCCTCCATTAAAAATTTCTTTCAGTGTGTCAGTGAAGCAATTCACACCAGTTTGCTGCTCAACCTACTTACCTACAGGCCAGGTATTTAAAACTCTGTTTTCTCCATCACACGAATCACATATATGTTGTCAGAAATTACTGCCATTTCTGACCTCCATTAAAAATTTCTTTAGTGTATCAGTGAACCAATTCACACCAGTTTGCTGTTCAAACTACTTACCTACAGGCCAGGTATTTAAAACTCTATTTTTTCCATCACATAGATCACATATATGTTGTCAGAAAATACTGCCATTTCTGGCCTCGATTAAAAATTTCTTTTAGTGTGTCAGTGAAGCAATTCACACCAGTTTGCTGTTCAAGCTACTTACCTACAGTCCAGGTATTTAAAACTCTATTTTCTCCATCACACGAATCACATATACGTTGTCAGAAAAAACTGCCATTTCTGGCCTCCATTAAAAATTTCTTTCAGTGTGTCAGTGAAGCAATTCACACCAGTTTGCTGTTCAAGCTACTCACCTACAGTCCAGGTATTTAAAACTCTATTTTCTCCATCACACGAATCACATATACGTTGTCAGAAAATACTGCCATTTCTGGCCTCCATTAAAAATTTCTTTCAGTGTGTCAGTGAAGTAATTCACAACAGTTTGCTGTTCAAGCTACTTACCTACAGGCCAGGTATTTAAAATTCAGCTTTCTCCGTCACACGGATCACATATACGTTGTCAGAAATTACTGCCATTTCTGACCTCCATTAATAATTTCCTTTAGTGTATTAGTGAAGCATTTCACACCAGTTTTCTGTTAAAAGTACTTACCTACACCCCCGGTATTTAAAACTCTGTTTTCTCCATCACACAGATCACAGATACGTTGTTAGAAAATATTGCCATTTCTTGCCTCCATTAAAAATTTCCTTTAGTGTGTCAGTGAAGCAATTCACACCTGTTTGCTTTTCAAACTATTTACCTACAGGTTAGGTATTTAAAACGTTGTATTCTCCGTCACACGGGTCACATATAGGTTGTCAGAAAATACTGCCATTTCTGGCCTCCATTAAAAATTTATTTTAGTGTGTCAGTGAAGCAATTCACACCAGTTTGCTGTTCAAGCTACTTACCTACAGTCCAGGTATTTAAAACTCTGTTTTCTCCGTCAATCAGATCACAGATACGTTGTCAGAAAAAACTACCACTTCTGGCCTCCATTAAAAATTTACTTTCGTGTGTCAGTGAAGCAATTCAGATAAGTTTGCTGTTCAAAATACTGACCTACAGGCCAGGTATTTAAAACCCTATTTCTCCTTCACACGAATCACATATACGTTGTCAGAAAATACTGCCATCTCGGGCCTTCATTAAAAATTTCCTTTAGTGTGTCAGTGAAGCAATTCACACCAGTTTGCTGTTCAAACTACTTACCTACAGGCCAGGTATTTAAAACTCTGTTTTCTCCGTCACACGGATCACATATACGTTGTCAGAAAATACTGCCATTTCTGGCCTCCATTAAAAATTTCCTTTATTGTGTCAGTGAAGCAATTCATACCAGTTTGTGTTCAAACTACTTACCTACAAGCTAGGTATTTAAAACTCTGTATTCTCCGTCACACGGATCAAATATACGTTGTCAGAAAATACTGCCATTTCTGGCCTCCATTAAAAATTTCCTTTTGTGAGTCAGTGACGCAATTCACAACAGTTTTCTGTTCAAACTACTTACCTACAGGCCAGGTATTTAAAACTCTGTTTTCTCCGTCACACGGATCACATATATGTTGTCAGAAAATACTGCCATTTCTGGCCTCCATTAAAAATTTCCTTTAGTGTGTCAGTGAAGCAATTCATACCAGTTTGTGTTCAAACTACTTACCTACAAGCTAGGTATTTAAAACTCTGTATTCTCCGTCAAACGGATCACATATACGTTGTCAGAAAATATTGTCATTTCTGGCCTCCATTAAAAATTTCTTTCAGTGTGTCAGTGAAGCAATTCACACCAGTTTGCTGTTCAACCTACTTACCTACAGGCCAGGTATTTAAAACTCTGTTTTCTCCATCACACGAATCACATATATGTTGTCAGAAATTACTGCCATTTCTGACCTCCATTAAAAATTTCCTTTAGTGTATCAGTGAAGCAATTCACACCAGTTTGCTGTTCAAACTACTTACCTACAGACCAGGTATTTAAAACTCTCTTTTTTCCATCACATAGATCACATATACGTTGTCAGAAAATACTGCCATTTCTGGCCTCGATTAAAAATTTCTTTTAGTGTGTCAGTGAAGCAATTCACACCAGTTTGCTGTTCAAGCTACTTACATACAGTCCAGGTATTTAAAACTCTATTTTCTCCATCACACGAATCACATATACGTTGTCAGAAAATACTGCCATTTCTGGCCTCCATTAAAAATTTCTTTCAGTGTGTCAGTGAAGCAATTCACACCAGTTTGCTGTTCAACCTACTTACCTACAGGCCAGGTATTTAAAACTCTGTTTTCTCCATCACACGAATCACATATATGTTGTCAGAAATTACTGCCATTTCTGACCTCCATTAAAAATTTCCTTTAGTGTATCAGTGAAGCAATTCACACCAGTTTGCTGTTCAAACTACTTACCTACAGGCCAGGTATTTAAAACTCTCTTTTTTCCATCACATAGATCACATATACGTTGTCAGAAAATACTGCCATTTCTGGCCTCGATTAAAAATTTCTTTTAGTGTGTCAGTGAAGCAATTCACACCAGTTTGCTGTTCAAGCTACTTACATACAGTCCAGGTATTTAAAACTCTATTTTCTCCATCACACGAATCACATATACGTTGTCAGAAAATACTGCCATTTCTGGCCTCCATTAAAAATTTCTTTCAGTGTGTCAGTGAAGCAATTCACACCAGTTTGCTGTTCAAGCTACTTACCTACAGTCCAGGTATTTAAAACTCTATTTTCTCCATCACACGAATCACATATACGTTGTCAGAAAATACTGCCATTTCTGGTCTCCATTAAAAATTTCTTTCAGTGTGTCAGTGAAGCAATTCACACCAGTTTGCTGTTCAAGCTACTTACCTACAGTCCAGGTATTTAAAATTCTGTTTTCTCCATCAAACAGATCACAGATACGTTGCCAGAAAATACTACCACTTCTGGCCTCCATTAAAAAATTTACTTTAGTGTGTCAGTGAAGCAATTCAGATCAGTTTGCTGTTCAAACTACTTACCTACAGGCAAGGTATTTAAAATTCTGTTTCTCCGTCACCCGGGTCACATATTCGTTGTCAGAAAATACTGCCATTTCTGGCCTCCAATAAAAATTTCCTTTTGTGTGTCAGTGAAGCAATTCACAACAGTTTGCTGTTGAAACTACTTACCTACAGGCCAGGTATTTAAAACTCTGTTTTCTCCGTCACACGGATCACATATACGTTTTCAGAAAATACTGCCATTTCTGGCTTCCATTAAAAATTTCTTTCAGTGTGTCAGTGAAGCAATTCATACCAGTTTGTGTTCAAACTACTTACCTACAAGCTAGGTATTCAAAACTCTGTTTTCTCCGTCATACGGATCACATATACGTTGTCAGAAAATACTGCCATTTCTGGCCTTCATTAACATTTTCCTTTAGTGTGTCAGTGAAGCAATTCATACCAGTTTGTGTTTAAACTACTTACCTACAAGCTACGTATTTAAAACTCTGTTTTCTCTGTCACACGGATCACATATACATTGTCAGAAAATACTGCCATTTCTGGCCTCCATTAAAAATTTCTTTCAGTGTGTCAGTGAAGCCATTCACACCAGTTTGCTGTTCAACCTACTTACCTACAGGCCTGGTATTTAAAACTCTGTTTTCTCCATCCCACGAATCACATATATTTTGTCAGAAAATACTGCCATTTCTGGCCTCCATTAAAAATTTCTTTCAGTGTGTCAGTGAAGCAATTCACAACAGTTTGCTGTTCAAACTACTTACCTACAGGCCAGGTATGTAAAATTCTGTTTTCTCCGTCACACGGATCACATATACGTTGTCAGAAAGTACTGCCATTTCTGACCTCAATTAAAAATTTCCTTTAGTGTATTATTGAAGCAATTCACACCAGTTTGCTGTTCAAACTACTTACCTACAGGCCAGGTATTTAAAACTGTTTTCTCCGTCACATAGATTACAGATACGTTGTCAGAAAATACTGCCATTTCTGGTCTCCATTAAAAATTTCCTTTAGTGTGTCAGTGAAACAATTCACACCAGTTTGCTGCTCAAACTACTTACCTACAGGCCAGGTATTTAAAACTCAGTTTTCTCCGTCACACAAATCACATATACGTTGTCAGAAAATACTGCCATTTCTGGCCTCCATTAAAAATTTCTTTTGATGTGTCAGTGAAGCAATTCACACCAGTTTGCTGTTCAAACTACTTATCTACAGGGCAGGTATTTAAAACTCTGTTTTCTCCATCACACGGGTCACATATAGGTTGACACAAAACACTGCCATTTCTGGCCTCCATTAAAAATTTCTTTCAGTGTGTCAGTGAAGCAATTCACACCAGTTTGCTGTTCAAGCTACTAACCTACAGTCCAGGTATCTAAAACTCTATTTTCTCCGTCACACGAATCACATATATGTTGTCAGAAAATACTGCCATTTCTGGCCTCCATTAAAAATTTCTTTCAGTGTGTCAGTGAAGCAATTCGCACCAGTTTGCTGTTCAAGCTACTTACCTACACTCCAGGTATTTAAAACTCTATTTTCTCCATCACACGAATCACATATACGTTGTCAGAAAATACTGCCATTTCTGTCCTCCATTAAAAATTTCTTTCAGTGTGTCAGTGAAGCATTTCACACCAGTTTGCTGTTCAAGCTACTTACCTACAGGCCAGGTATTTCAAATTCAGTTTTCTCCGTCACACGGATCACATATACGTTGTCAGAAAATACTGCCATTTCTGGCCTCCATTAACAATTTCCTTTAATGTATCAGTGAAGCATTTCACACCAGTTTGCTCTTCAAACTATTTACCTACAGGTTAGGTATTTAAAACGTTGTATTCTCCGTCACACGGGTCACATATAGGTTGTGAGAAAATACTGCCATTTCTGGCCTCCATTAAAAATTTATTTTAGTGTGTCAGTGAAGCAATTCACACCAGTTTGCTGTTCAAGCTACTTACCTACAGTACAGGTATTTAAAGCTCTGTTTTCTCCGTCACACAGATGGCATATACGTTGTCAGAAAATACTGCCATTTCTGGCCTCCATTAAAAATTTCCTTTAGTGTGTCAGTGAAGCAACAACAGACCAGTTTGCTATTCAAACTACTTACCTACAGGCCAGGCATTTAAAACTCTGTTTTCTCCGTCACACAGATCACAGATACGTTGTCAGAAAATACTGCCATTTCTGGCCTCCATTAAAAATTTCCTTTAGTGTGTCAGTGAAGCAATTCACACCAGTTTGTTATTCAAACTACTTACCTACAGGGCAGGTATTTAAAACTCTGTTTTCTCCATCACACAGATCACATAGAAAACCTAAACACAAGCAGATCACCAAAGTCAAATGCAATCTCCAAATGCTACAACAAAAATCAAACTAAAGTCTTATAGGTATTATAGAATTAATCCAATATATAGTGTACTGATAAGAAAAAATAAAAAGATACCCAAGACACATTAGAGATATATACGAAATATTATAATTTTATTCAGTACATAATTATGTAAGACACATCACGTGAAAGGTTACGGGAAGAGGACAGCTAAAACGGTAAGGATTACAGGGTATATAATCCCAAAATAACAAGGAAGAGTTGTGAGCCATAACCCCAAGTCAATGAAGCTCCTACACAAATTATGTTATAATAGTATTCAACATAGTGATCGAAATAAAATGCCAGCAAGAAATAGATCAGTCACATTATAGACAAAGAGATGTTTTTATAATAAATATACAGTAACAAAAACTGTGTATATAAAATATCAATGCATATCAAAAGATAAGATAATGTTTGTCCTAAGAATAATGCACATAAAGCAATGACGGATAACTAGCTTGAATTGCTGATAGGAACACTGTGACCTGCTGACAGATAGTAGTGTCAGTCTCTCAGATCAAAATAGATGACCAGGGACAAATGTTTATGGTCGGCCTGATACCTCATTTGATCATACGTTATGTTAATCACAGAATTAGGAATAGATACCTTCGGTCATCATCAGGAGAGCAGGGGCGCTTGTAATAACAGTCTGCCTGGACGCCTCGATGCGCATTTCGCCTCAGCTTCGTCAGGAGGAGATCACATAGAAGTTCACTCCAAACTCAGTCATTTGTAGTGAGCGTGGAAGATAATGTCCTCCATTTAAAATGGGCAAGGCACGTGGCAAGGGACGTGGAACTGGACTTGATGGTGATGGTGCATGCAAGGGCCGAGGACAAGGCCGTGGGCAAGATGAAATTTTGCCACAACAAGCACAGACATCTTCTCGCCTGACCTTCCTGTCCCAATTCCTAGGGGACCGCAGCACAACCCTATTGAACCCAGAGCAGTGTCAAAAGGTTGTTGGTTGGATAGCGGATAATACTTCCAGTCACTTAGCCACCACCACCACCACCACCCTGTCTTCCACCCGATCAAGTCTCAGTAGGCGTGAGTCTGGACCGCATATTCCTCACCCTGATACTTCTTCCTCCCACCATGTCGAGTACCCGAAGACAAATGATCCAACACTTGGACGCTCTGAAGAGCTGTTCACTTTTCCATTTATAAATTCGGGAATCTTGCCTGGTCCACTTGAAGCAGGGCAAGAGGAGATCGCAAGTAGCGATGCCCAAATATTTGAACAGCCACGGTCACATGAAGACGACAGTGGGAAAGTGTCACAAGAGATGGACGATGATGAGGCCCAATTGCCAGAAAGTCAGGAGGAGGACCAGGGTGTGGAAGTGGAAGACGAGGTGGTGGATGATATAGTAACTGACCCAACCTGGCAGGAGGACATACAGAGCGAGGACAGCAGCACACAGGGGAAGGGAGGCAGAGCACCCCAACAGGCAGGAAGAAGTGGTGTGGTGGCTGCAGACAGAAGGCAGGCAACCGTTCCCCGTAACACCAATACGAAGGAAGTTGCCAGTACAACTGTTAGGTCTTCACGAGTCTGGTTGTTTTTTAAAGACTCTGCTGATAACCCTAAAAAGTCCATTTGCACCGCCTGCCAGGCCAGCATCAGCAGGGGTGGCAAAATGACCAGCCTGACCACCACCAGCATGATCAGGCACATGACAGCAAAGCACCCGACTTTGTAGGCCGAACTCCAGGGTCCAGGAACAGTGTCTGCAGGTGGCACCATTGCTTCTTCTGCTGTTGTGCATGCAAGCCAATCCCCTGTCCATGGTGCATGTGAAGATGCCTTCTGCCCTGCACCTGTCGTTGCGCACTCTCAAGTAGCAGCATCAGGAAGCACGTCCATGTCCTTGTCCTAGCACAGCGTTCAGTTGTCCATACCCCAGTCCTTGGAACGCAAGCACAAATATGCAGCCAACGCCCCACAGGCCACACTACTAAATTCTCACATGTAACGACTGCTTGCGCTCGAAATGTTGCCTTTTAGGCTCGTGAAGACGGAATCATTCCGCAACCTGATGGCGGTGGCCGTCCCTCGGTACTCGGTCCCCAGCCACCACTATTTCTCCCGGTGTGCCGTCCCCGCATTACACAAGCACGTGTCCCAAAACATTAGCCGTGGCCTCAACAACACAGCTACCGGGAAAGTCCACCTAACCACGGACACGTGGGAAAATGCTTGTGGGCAGGGACGGTACATCTCGCTGATGGCACACTGGGTTAACATAGTTGAAGCCGGGACCCAGTCGGACCTTGGGACGGAACACGTCCTCTCGACGCCAAGGATTGCGGGCCCTAGGTCATTCAGAGTTGCCCTCATGGTCTACAGCTCCTGCACCTCATCCTCCTCAGCTTCTCCTCCTCTTCAGCCTCCATTTCCGAAATGAACACATCAGTCACAAGCTGGAAACACTGCAGCACTGCCTCGGCCAAGCGACAACAGGCTGTCCTGAAGCTAATTTGCTTAGGTGACAAACCGCACAATGCTGAAGAGTTGTGGACAGCTCTGAAAGAGCAGGCAGATCTGTGGCTCACACCGCTGAACCTACAGCCAGGCATCGTCGTGTGTGACAATGGCCGGAACCTGGTGGCGGCTCTGAGTTGAGGCGAGCTCACACACGTACCATGCCTGGCCCATGTGCTTAACCTCGTGGTTCAGCGGTTTCTCAAATCCTACCGGAGCTGCCAGATCTGCTTTTTAAAGTACACCGCCTGTGTGCCCATTTTAGAAAGTCAGCTATAGCTTCCGCCGCCCTTGCCGTGTTTCAGCAGCATTTGCAGCTTCCGGCTCACAGACTGGTGTGTGATGTCCCCACGTGTTGGAACTCTACACTGCAGATGCTGGGAATGATTTGTGAGAAGAAGAGGGCAGTTGTTGAGTACCAGCATCAAAAAGGCCGTCGATATTCAGTTCAGAATCCACACATAAGACCACAGGAGTGTACATGGATGTCAGACATATGTACCATCCTCCAAAACTTTGAGGACTCCATCAAGATGGTGAGCAGCGATGACGCCATAATCAGCGTCACTATCCCGCTTCTCTGTCTTCTGAAACGCTCTCTGCTTGCAATCAAAGAGGATGCATTGCAGGCGGAGCACGATGAGATGGAGCAAGGAACCATACAGGGTGATTACACACAGCCAAGCCTCATCTCATCCCAACATGGATTGACAATGAGGAAAATGAGAAGGAGCAGAAAGGACAGGAGCTAGTTTCATGCACTATAGACGATATTACCTGCACAGCTGTCATACCATCTGTTCAGCGTGGATGGCCAGAGGACAGAGAGGAGGAGGAGGAGAAGAGCATGGTCAGTCATCCTCTTCATGAGGACATGGAAGCCTTGCCTGTTAGTAGTCTGGCACGCATGGCTGAGTTTATGTTATGCTGCCTTTCCCATGACCCTCGCGTTCTCAAAATTTTGGGTGACAGTCATTCCTGGTTGGTAACACTTCTAGACCCACACTACAAGGAGAACTTTATATCTCTTATTCCTGAGACGGACAGGTCTACAAAAATGGGGCTGTACCCGAAGGCCCTCATTGCGGAACTATTAAAAAAACTCCCATCAGAAAGCGCTGGCGGCAGAGGGCACACTTCGTTGGACAACCAAGGAGTACACACGAGAGAGACACAACGTCAATCCAGCAGAGGCAGGGGAACACTGTCAAAGTTCTGGGAGAGTTTTCTCAGACCCTCCCATTGCACAGGCCCTAAGGCGTGGGGTACTCTCACAAGGAGAGCAAAGTTTGGGAAGATGCTGAAAGAGTACCTTGCCGACCGCACCAACGTCCTCCGTGATTCCGCTGTGCCTTATAATTATTGGGTATCCAAGCTGGATACATGGAATGAACTGGCTCTCTATGCCTTGGAGGTCCTGGCCTGCCCTGCCGCCAGCGTTTTATCAGAGCGGGTATTTAGTGCCGCTGGTGGAATTATAACTGATAAGTGCATCTGCCTGTCAACTGAAAATGCTGACAGGCTGATTCTTATAAAAATGAACAAGGGCTGGATTGGGCCAGACTTCTCAACACCACCGAATGATAGCAGCGTAACATAAACTCAAATCCAGTGTCTTTTTTTTGGGAGGTGTATTCCCATTCACATTTTCACACCCACACATCGGTATAAGCTCCCTGATTCTGGCTATTTGCTCTTATCCTCCTCCTTCTCCTCATCCTCCACCACCATATCACCAGGGTGACTGTGGTCCGTGATGCTACACTCACATAATTTTTTTAAAGGGTGTTTATGATGCCCGTAAAAAAAAATTTTTATACAGTATGTTCATGTATACCCCCCAGGGGTAAATGTTTGTCAGCCCATACTCTTAGTGCATTGACATTACAAGTATAGGAAGCCCGCTCCTTTCTAATGGGAACATTTTTTATGAGGCCCTCCTCCATGTCTCTTCCAAGGGGCATTGAAGTGCCACCAAATTTTTGGCAGCCCTTTCATTCACTGCATAGGCCAACACTATGGGAGACTCTCTCCTTTCTAATGGGAATATGTTGTTACTGTGGCCCTGCTCTGTCTCTTTAAATTGTTAGTGGGGAATTTCCTAAAATCGGTCAGCCATTGGACTCACAGCATACCCTATAACTGTATAGCAGACCCTCTCCTTTCTAATGGGAACATGTTGTACCTTGTTACTGTGACCCTGCTCTATGTGTCTTTAAATTCTTAGTGGGGTTTTTCCTAAAATTGGTCAGCCGTTGGACTCACTGCATACCCTATAACTGTATAGCAGACTCTCTCCTTTCTAATGGGAATTGGTCGTTACTGTGGCCCTGCTCTATGTGTCTTTAATTTATTAGTGGGGTTTTTCCTAAATTTGGTCAGCCATTGGTCTCACTGCATACTCTATAACTGTATAGCAGACCCTCCCCTTTCTAATGGGAACATGTTGTACCTTGTTACTGTGGCCCTGCTCTATGTGTCTTTAAATTCTTAGTGGGGTTTTTCCTAAAATTGGTCAGCCGTTGGACTCACTGCATACCCTATAACTGTATAGCAGACCCTCTCCTTTCTAATAGGAACATGTGAGACGATACCGGGAGAAATAGTGGCGGCTGGGGACCGAGTATGGACACCCGGCCGCCGCCGGCATGAGGTTATGAAAATCTTCCACCTCCACGGGTCTAAAAGGCCACATTTCAAGTGAAAGCAGCTTTAGAGGACTTCCTGGGAGAAATGACAGCTGGGTAGATATGGTTTCCCACGTCCTTTCACCAAGCTAAAGAATATGGCTGTGGTGAAATACAACTCAGCAAAAAAAGCTGTGGACTGGCTTGGTACCGTCCCTGGCCACATTCACCTGTCTACGTGTTTGTGATTAAGCGGTCCTTCCCAGTAAGTGCACTGGGGAGGGCACGGGTAATGTTGTGGGACCCATTCTTGTGGAAGGCGGAGACGACACCGGGAGAAACAGTGGTGGCTGGGGACCAAGTATGGACACCCGGCTGCCGCCGGCATGAGGTTATGTAAAGCTTCTGCATCCATGAGCCTAAAAGGCCGCATTTCAAGTGCAAGTAGCTGTCAAAAATTTGGCAGTATAGTATTGCAGCCTGTGGGTGGGTGGGTGGCCGGCTGCATACTTGCGCTTGCATTCCAAGGAATGGGGTAGGGACAACTGAACGCTGCACTGGGACAAGGATGTGGATGGTGGCTGTTGCAAGTTTGCAACGACAGGTGCATGGTGGGAGGCATCTTTGCATGCGCCAAGGATCACTTATGATGGGCACACTTTTACGCAGTGACCTGGGAGTCAGAAATGCTTCCAGAGGTCTTCCCCATGCTGTTCCCATGACTTTTCAGCTCTGTATGAATGTGTCTGATGATGTGTCACACACCACATGGCCAGATAAGGTTGTAAAATGTTAAAATTACATTTCCCAGTGAATGCATTTGTCTTTGTTGAAAGCAATTCAAAAGTGCAAAAACGCATCAAAAACGCTACGTGTGAACATAGCCCAAGGTGTGGAGGAGTATTTTTGGTTTTGGTTATTTATTTTGCCTTATATACAAGTCCTTAGTTATATACAAGTTCCTTAATATATTTCCCAGGAAAATCCATTTTGTTTTTGTATGTTTTGTTGTGAATCTGTAAAAGTGGCGTAAAACTCTGACAACGTTGTTGACAGCAGTGACCTGGGAGTAAGAAATGCTTCCAGGGGTCTTCCCCATGCTGTTCCCATGTCATTTGAGCACTGGTCCCATCGATTTGGTCAATTTTTAGGCCCTCTGCAGACCACTGGGGGGAGCCGCCTTGGGCTCGTTGCTTGGGTCGAGCACCCGAGTATTCCAATTTGCTCGACCCGAGCAACGAGTACCCGAGCATTTTAGTGCTCGCTCATCACTACTCTATATATGAGTTTCACTTTTTTGTATTGAAGGACTGAAATAAATTAACTTTTTGATGATATTCTAATATTGTGAGAAGCACCTGTATATCGGGATTTCCATCTAAATTTCCGAATTATGTAATTCAGATGAACCCCCTGAGGGATCTATTCTATTTAATGAGGCAGCAGAGTTACTCTGGACTCTGTCTGGCCTCAGTTCAGCGTTGTACTTCTTTTCAGAGGTTCACAAAACTATGGCCGACCGCATTTTTATGCATGCCAAAAAAGATAGGCACCGCCGGATCACAGGCCAGATTGCATCCACAGTGCCTCCATCTGCCTCATTATAGGGAATCTTCCGCGGGGAGTTCCATCTGACTCACATATTTCAGAGATTTACAAGGAAACCCTGGTGTAAGTGCTCAGCGCAGAATAAATGTGAGCTGAGTCTTACTGCGATATTTGGGAGGCAGAATGAACAAATCAACAACAGGTGAAGAATTTGTTTTATTTGTTTTTTACGCCATTCCTTGTGCGGTATAAGTGATTAGCCAACTTTATTCTTTGGGTTGGCGCGATTACAGCGATACCAGATTTACATACTTTTTTTTTTCTGACTACCTTCACACACTAAAATATGCTTTTTTCATTGCGCATCGCCATATTTTGAGAGCTATAATTTTTCCATATTTCTGCCTACAAAGTCAAGTGAAGGCTTGTTTTTTGTGGAACGAGTTGACACTTTTATTGGTACCATTGTTGGGTGCCTAACATTTTTTGATCGCTTTCTATTCCAATTTTTGAGAGGCAAAATGAACAAAAACCAGAAACTCAGGAATTTTTTTTTTATACCGTTCCGCTTGTGATGAAATTGATAAGGCAGCTTTATTCTTCGAGTCAGAATGATTACAGCGGTACCGCATTTCTAATTCTTTTATGTTTTGGCACTTTCACACAATAAAAACTATCTTCTAGAAAAAATAATTATTTTTGCATCACTTTATTCTGAGCTATAACTTTTTCATTTTTCTGCTGATGGAACTGTATGGTGGCTTACTTTTTGCAGGACAAGATGATGTATTCAGAGATACCATTTTTATTTACATTCGTCTTATTGATCATGTTTTATACCACTTTTTGTTCGTCAGTATGATGAAAAAGCATCATCTTTTGACCAGTTTTTTTGACGGTGTTCACTGATGGGGTTAACTAGGAGAACAGTTTTATAGGTTGCATCGTTCCGGACGTTCTTCTCTTGCTTATTTTTTCCATAAAAAGATTTATTTTTGGGTACAATATATATATATATATATGTATATATATATATTTTATTATTATTTTGTGATTTTTTGTTTTTTATATATATTTGCAATTTTTTTTTGCTTAGTCTCTTTATAGGTCTTTCACTTTCAGCTCTGATCGCAGTTAGGGCTCTTTCACACGTCAGTATCTCCTGTACGAGTGGTGACAGTTTCCACACATACCGGAGACGCTGACACATGCAGACCCATTAAAATCTATGGGGCTGCAAACATGTCATTGTGTTTCCACGGACAATGTGTCGGTGTGCTCCACACGCTGACATGTCCATTTTGTTGCGGATACACGGTCCGCAAAAGAGCCTCACGCTGAACACACATGGAAGACATCTGTGTGTCATCAGTGTGACATGGACCAGCGCCTGGGAACCAGCGCAACAATTAGCGCTGTTCCCAAGCACCGGTGCTGAACACTGCCCTCATCATGGTTTCCTGCCGGCATTGCGATCAGCACCAGCAGGGACAATGATGAGGGTAGTAGTGTCTGCTCCCGCAGTGTCCCCACCTGTAAAAATAAAAAATGAAATAATAAAATCCATATATTCACCTCACTTAGGTGTCCCCACTGTAATCCTCTGACCGCTGTTGCCGAGGAGCCGGGGAGAATGAGCTGCTCTGGAGCTGCAGCCTCATACTTGCCAACAAATGGCTGTATGTTACAGCCAGAACCTTCTACCAACAGCCGTGTGTGGTGCAGAGCACCACCCGTGATTGTTAACTTGTTAAATGGCCCTGTTGATCACTGGCAGCGGCAGTAACAGTGCGTCAGCATGAGGGCGCATCATTCTATGGGGCCATTGACACGCCCCCTACGACCATGGGGTACTATAGGCTATAGGTGGCCGCCGCTGCTGAAAGAGACCGCTGGGGCTGTTGGTGACGCAGCTGGGATGGATTTGATCCCCACTGGTAGAGCCGAGCCCCAGGGCTTCCGGTACGGTTTATGTAGGGGATTGTGGATGTTGGGGTGCAGGACTGAGGGTGCAGATAATGACTAGACAACACTAGAATGGTGGTTTCCTCTACCTTTACTTGATGTTTGATGGTGCAGACTGGGGCACTGGTAACAGAAGGTAATTGAGATCCAGGCAGCCTAGAAGGAATTTGGGATCCACCTCGCCAGGTGGGATTGTAGGCCTTCCTTCCATCCTCTTTTTGTCTCTACTGCCTAAAACTATGCTGTGGCCCTCTTTCCTGAGTGATCATTAAATCCTAGCCTGTATGGCAGGCAGCTCGAGCCTTTTACAGGTGTCGCTCCTTCGTGGCGGCTCCAGACTCTAGTAAGATGCTGAGCCGCCAGGTGTTTGGTGGGGCAAAGAGACCTGCAGTCTCCTGTCCTCCGGATTTAGCTGCCAGGACTTCAGTACCCGAACAACCACGGACTCTGGTGTCCGGTTTCTGGCGCTTTTCTCTGGGGCGAGCTTGGTCACAGCTCCCCTCCCCAGGTTCTCCCTCATCTCTCACTCCCGACTCCAACTGACTTTTCTCACTCTAACTGACTTTTCTAACCCCCCGCCTCCGGGCTCCAATTTAAAGGGGAAGCTCCCCTGAAACCGGGTTAGAGCTCCCCCTTCTGGTCTGGAGCCAGGAAATATGTTGGAAGCTGGTGTTAACTGATAAGGGGACCCCTTCTTGGTTCCAGGCATGGCATCACCCCCTGTGAGGGAGGCAATGTCAATTTGGCAACCGTACTCCTGGGGTGACACATTCCCCCCTACTTAAATTCAGTACTCCTGGACTGAGGACACCTTTAGAGTTAAACAATTAACAACAATAACAATTCATATTACCAAAAATTTACAAAGTCTCAAAAAGGCAAAAATTACAGAACAACAACAGCAAAAAAAAAAAAAAAAATTGGGAGCAGTCATTGTGGTCCTTATTCTTTATGCCGCTATTCGGGAATTGTCTTTTTCCGGGTACCTGAAGGTTAGTTGGTGGGAACTGCCTTAACCAACTTCATGTATCATCTCTGGGCGTGGATTCAGGGGACTCTGTCGGTGGGCCTGGTTTTCGGCCACGCCTGCGGTTTATTTTCAAGGCTAACAATTAACTTTACTCAATATTGTTCTGGCCATATCTAGTCCTGTGGTCCATTTGTCCATAAAGACAGGGTGGTCCAAAAGTAGGTGGACAGAAAGTGTAAAAGGTTTATGAGGGGGGAGATTTATCAAACATGGTGTAAAGTGAAACTGGCTCAGTTGCCCTTAGTAACCAATCAGATTCCTCTTTTCATTCCTCACTGACTCTTTGGAAAATGAAAGGTGGAATCGGATTGGTTGCTAAGGGCAACTGAGCCAGTTTCACAGATCTAGTTTTCACAGATAGATCTCCCCCAAATCTGTTTTCTTTTCAGATAATTCAGATAACACATAATGGCAAATAATTTACATACAGATCAAAGAAAATGGATTTTAACAGAGTATTGGAAGTCTCAAAATGCTGAAACCGTTAGAGAAAATTGGGTTGAAAGATTTGGTACTCAAGCCCCAAAGAGACAAACCATTTACCGCATTTGTGACAAATTCAATGCCACTGGCTCAATCCTTAATGCTCCAAAAACTGCTCGACCCAAAACAGTCTGTACAGAAGATAATAGACAACTTGTTGCTGAAACATTTGTTCAGAGTCCAAAAAAGTCCACCAGAAGAGCCTCTTTGGAATTGGGAATTTCACGAGCTTCTATCATGCGAATCCTGAAATCTATTGGGTGGAAAGCTTATCGTCCACGTCTAATTCATGGTTTATTGAAGGATGATCCAGACAGGCGGCTGTAATTTAGTGAGATTATGCTTAACGAAACTGAAGAAAATCAAGTAATTTTAGATAACATTATGTGGAGTGATGAAGCTTCTTTCACATTATCCAGCCATATTAACAGACATAATTGTATTTACTGGTATAATGAGAACATGCATTAGAGCAACATCTAAATGAGCCTGGTGTCAATGTTTGGGGAGGTATTTCAAGTTTTGGTGTTTAGGACCAATATTTTTTGATGGAACAGTCACAGGAGATAAGTATCTCGAAATTCTAATGAATCAAGTTGTTCCCCAGTTACAGCAACAGCCTAATTCAAATGACCTTTATTTCCAACAAGATGGGGCCCCTCCACATTATTCCAGAGTAGTCCACGAGTATCTTGATGAAATATTTCCTAATAAATGGATTGGCCGAAGAGGCCCACTTGATTGGCCGGCACGTTCACCAGACTTGACCCCAATGGATTTTTTCTTTTGGGGAGTACTCAAGGACAAAGTTTATAGTCGAAAACCAAAAAGTGTCAGTGATTTGAAAAATTACATAAGAGATGCATTTCAAGAAATTAATACCCAAAGAGATTTGTGCAAAAAAGTTTGTCGAAGCGTAAGAGGCGACTTCAAAGCTGTGCAAATTGTAATGGAAAACAGTTTGAGCACCTGCGCTGATAACATTTAAGGGCTTTTGTATTAGTGTTCAGAATAAAATTTAATTGTCAATGTTATGCTTGTGTTAGTAAATATAATTTTATATATAAATCAAAATAAATGTTATTATTTTCTGGCCACCTACTTTTGGACCACCCTGTATAATAACCATATGCACTCACAATTGCTTAAACTTTCTTACAGGAAGTCTCTGTAGGCTCTCATACTTAATGGTTGCAATTATATACTGTACACTATTATCTTATTACACCTTTGTCCCTATAACGGGCAGGGAGCTGACCTCTGGTACTACGGGTAGATCTACACAGTACAGTTATTGCAAATGACCTACCCGGGTCTCTAGTGCCGCTGGTGTGGTGGGTGCACTATTCACTACGCTACTTGTTAACCTACGTAGTACTGGTATACCAGATTGCCTTCTGCGAACTCCTATACTTACCATGGGACTGACAGATTCACCTCTAGCAGGGGGTAGAGTTACTTGTTCCACTGCAGTTGTGGCATCTGTTGCTAGGGCCATCTGGTCTCCCAGCTGTTCTAGAGTCTCTGCGGCTTCTGGTAAGGCTACTAGGGGAAAAGTCAGGAGAGGTACCACGTAGGCTTGGTTCACCTGCGTCCAAGACCAGGGAAATTATCCAAGGATGGTTTGGACCGTCTCTTCCACCTTTTCTGTGTGCTGGGGGCTGTTTTGGTCTACCTCTTGGTATCTCAATTGATCAGGGCATATCTTTAGGTGGTCTCTTGAAACTGCCGCCAAAGTCTCTCCTCCATCTTTACTGATGAGGCATACCTTGGTGTTGTCGAATTTTGAAGGTAAGATGGTGTATGGCTCAAGCTCACACTGATCGTCTCATTTGTGAACTCGTCTCTTCCTTCTGAGTACTAGTTCTCCAGGTGACAAGGGAACTGCAGGTGCATGCTGATTATAAGTTCTTTCCTGCCTCTGTCTCTCCTGGGACAAACTTCTCTCTGCATATTCTTGCACCTTAATACTAATAATGCAACCCTTCTATAGCTATATTGGTGTCTGTGGGAGAAGGTACTTCCCACAAGCGCCAAAGAGTGCCGACTCATAATATACATACTCAATGAGAAAGTAGAGTTTTATCGGCATACAACATGAGATTTATTACATCATTTAATAAATATAAAATTGTACAGACAGTAATAAAGGTAAGGTGCTTAGAGATAGCAGCAAAAACCACTGATGTCAAAAATCTTAAAGTTAGATAGAACTCATAAATTCCACAAAAAGTGAGTAGAATAAAGTATAGCCAAGCCTACACTATATGGCAGATTTTTAGGTCAGTTAGATAAGTTACTAGTAAAAAGTAGAATAAATAATTTCAAGCTAGGACTAATGTATTATCCATATGCCATACTGTGTTGGTGCATGGCAGAGGAGAGCTATCTATTACAAATATAGCAGGTCATTATTGGTCTTACCAGATAGACAAACAAGTAGGCATCAGCGGTTGTGAGATTGTGTTGGTGTGCCCCGATGCGCGTTTCGCAGTCAACAAGGGCCACTTCCTCAAGGGGAATGAGGAGAAATAGAGGAACGGGTATCTTAAACCCCATAGTGTCGGTCACGTGTGGCCTCATGTGACCCATCACATGGGGTGTATCTGGGTGTGGCCTGATGTTAATATAAGGCGCATGCCCCGCCGCACCTGCCCTGGCCGCGCGCCCAGGCCGTCAGGAGCCAGTACATCATTCGTGGAATTGATGTAATTCACATAGGTGCCGGGGGGGCAATGTAAAGAAAGCTCTGGCCCAAGCAGAGGCCAATAATACATTAGTCCTAGCTTGCAATTATTTATTCTACTAGTTATTATTTTACTAGTAACTTATCTAACTGACCTAAAAATCTGCCATATAGTGTAGGCTTGGCTATACTCTGTTCTACTCACTTTTTGTGGAATTCATGAGTTCTATCTAACTTTAAGATTTTTGACATCAGTGGTTTTTGCTGCTATCTCTATGCAACTTACGTTTATTACTGTCTGTACAATTTTATATTTATTAAATGATGTAATAAAATTCATGCTGTATGCCGATAAAACTCTCCTTTCTCATTGAGTATATATTCTTGCACCTTGCGGTATTGTTGCTGCCGCTCCATATCCCAGTCTGCATCTTGTGATGTTATCTCAAGTGTTAAAACTCACATGTCTAAGTCAATGCATAACTTGCCAGGTCTTGCCCTCATCAGGTAGGCGGGTCTACAGTTCGTGGAGTTCACCGGAATGTGGTTATATAGGTCTACCAAATCCGGTAACTTCTCTGGTCACAGGCTACGCTCTTCAAGGGGCAGCGTCTTCAACAGGTCAATAATACCTGGTTCATTTTCTCTCATAACCCATTGGTCTGGGGATGATACTGCATCATCCTTATTTTCTTGCAGCCGTACAAGTTACAGAATTCCTGAAACACTTCTGCTTCAAAGGCTGTGCCTTGGTCAGTAAGCACTCATTCAGGGTAACCGTGCGGGCGACAAAAGTGTTGCTGAAACCCTTTGGCTGCCGTCTTAGCTGTCTGATCCTTCACTGGCACTACTACCAGGAATCAGGAGTAGTCGTCTACTACTACTGTGAGAGTGTAGACATAGCCTGACCGGCCTGGGGCTAGCTTCACATGCTCCAAGGCTACTAGTTCAAGTGGTTGTTTGGTGACTATGGGCTGCAGGGGAGTTCTCTGGCTATCATGGTCTTTCCGTCTCATGTTGCATGGACCACATTCTTGACACCATCTCTCGATTGCTTTCCTCATGCCAACCCAGTAGAATCGCTCACGTAGCAGGACTTCCAACTTTTTCCACCTGAAGTGTCCTGCTCCATCATGGTACGCCTCTAAGACCATTGGCGCATCCCGCTTCGGGACTACTACCTGCCAGACCAGTTTATGTGTCCGGGAGTTGATGCTTCTTTGACACAGCTTTCCCCCATAGATGAACAGCTTGCCCTTCTCCTTCCACAACTGTTGGGTCTCCTGTGGAGCATCTGGACCAGGGTACGAGTCAGCTTGTGTCAGCAACTCCTTTACTAGGTGGACAGCTGGGTCGCTATCCTGCTTCTCTGCCCATCCATGGTGGGGCAATGGGTTAAACGTGGACTCTCTGTTGGCAGAGCGCTTGTACCTCACACAGTGGGAGCACTGGGTTACCTCGTGACGATGGAAAGCTGGTAGCTCTATCTCCTCCAGCTCTTCTGGGTCTTCTCCCCCATCTGGCAAGTTGGGCATCCTGTTCACAGTGCCAAAAATGACGAGCCCCCTAGGAATGTGGGGTACTCGCCACCTGGTCAGTTGGTTCCTTGGGATAGTCACAGGGGCGTGACCGGTCCAGGACCCTGGGTGGTCAATAAAAAGGACAGTTTATTTAGGGGAAAAGTTTTGTGATGCCACCAATGGTATCAGGCTATAGGTGGCTGCCACTACTGAAAGAGACCTCTGGGGCTGTTGGTGACGAAGCTGGGATGGATTTGCTCCCCACTGGTAGAGCGGGGCCCCAGGGCTACCAGTACACGTATGTAGGGGATTGTGGATGTTGTGGTGCAGGACTGAGGGTGCTGATAATGACTAGATGACACTAGAATGGCGGTTTCCTCTACCTTTACTTGATGTTTGATGGTGCAGACCGGGGTACTGGTAACAGAAGGTAATGGAGATCTGGGCAGCCTAGAAGCAATTTGGGATCCACCTCGCCTGGTGGGGTTGTAGGCCTTCCTTTTGCGTTGTCCTCTTTGGCTCTGCTGCCTAAAGCTATGCTGCGGCCCTCTTTCCTGAGTGATCAGTCTTTTACAGGTGTCGCTCCTTCGTGGCGGCTCTGGGCTCTAGTATGCTGCTAAGCCGCCAGGTGTTTGGTGGGGCCAGGAGACCTGCAGTCTCCTGCCCTCCGGATTTATCTGCTGGGACTTCAGTACCCGAACAACCACAGACTCCGGTGTTCGGTTTCTGGCGCTTTTCTCTTGGGGCGAGCTTGGTCACAGCTCCCCTCCCCAGGTTCTCCCTTGTCTCTCACTCCCGTCTCCAACTGACTTTTCTCACTCCAACTGACTTTTCTAACCCCCGCCTCCGGGCTCCAATTTAAAGGGGAAGCTCCCCTGAAACCGGGTTAGAGCTCCCCCTTCTGGTCTGGAGCCAGGTAATATGTTGGAAGCTGGTGTGACCTGATAAGGGGACCCCTCTTTGCTTCCAGGCATGGCATCACCCCCTGTGAGGGAGGCAGTTCCAATGCGGCAACCAGACTCCTGGGGTGCCACACCATCGGCGCCACTGATATGATCACCATTGGGTTGCTATGACTGCCGAGGTTCTGTTGAAGACTTCCGTGCCTGTCATTACAGAGCTTCCTTGAAACTCAGCCTGTGTCTGGGCTTCAAAGGAGACCATGATTTTTACTATGTGTAGCAATACTGTGGTATTACTGTGTATAGCACAAGGGATCAGATGATCGCAGATTCAAATCCCATAAGGGGACTAATAAAAACAGTGAAAAGTAAAAAATATGTATACATATATATATATATATATATATATATATATTTATATATATATATATATAAATATATTTAAAAAAATGAAAAAATAAATAAATAAAAGTTCAAATCAGCCCCTTTTTCCCCATTAAAAATAAAAATAATATAAAAATACACATGTGTGCTATCGACGAGTCCAAAATAATTCTATCTCTCAAAATATAAAAAATAATTAACCTGATTGGTAAATGCTGTAATCAAAATGTTAGATTTATCCCAAAATAATATCAATAAAAAAGTCTCACCCTGCAAAAAATAAGTCCTCACACAGCTCCATCGACTGAAAAATCAAAATGTTACAGGTGTTGAAAAATGTTGACACAATTGAAAGGTTTTTTTTAATAAGTTCAGATTTTTTTTCACCACTAAAATTTAAAAGAAAATAACAGGACAATTTTGTTATCGAGGTAATCGCACTGATGAGAAGAATCATATTGTGAAGTCATTTTTACCACATAATATACACCATAAAATCAATTCCCAAAATACATGTCTGAATTGCATTTTTTTCATAACTTGATTTTTTTCTCTCATTTTCCAGTACACTATGCAATAAAATTAATAGCGTCATTCAAAAGTACAACTCGGTCCAAATAAAAAAAACACAAGCCCTCAAATGTCTATGCGGATGTAAAAATAAAAAACTTCTGACTTTTGGATAAAGAAGAGGAAAAAAAAACAAAAAAACAAAAGTTGGCCATGTCAGAAAGGGGCTAACATGACCTAATAGGGCATAGCAAAAAAACTTTACTAAATCAGAATTATTACAGCGGTAGAAAGGGCACGTCTATGTAAGCATTCAGTCCAAGTTTGGCATTAACTGGAATATTTGTAAAATCTGTGTGAAATCAGATTATTGTAAGGTTACGAATCCTTTTCATTGATGATACAACAGTTTATTGTTTGCATAGAATATCACGAGAAGCATATCATTTCAAATACCATTTGTTCCTTGGCTGTTACTCCCTTGTTGGCTGGCATGGCTAGGTTGATAGGCCAGCATTCTTCTTCATCACATTGGATTGTAAGGTCACGCAGCAGCCTTGGCAATAAACTCACTCCCACAGGACAATGATGACAGGAATAAACTCCGCATCTGGCATTCATTTATGCTGACAGCACATATTCCTTCATATTTATTATTTAAATCTTTTGAAAAATTGTGGGTGTTTTCCTTTTTTCCTTTATGATTGTATAAAAATCAGCATAACATTATGCTTTTGAGGTGGGGGGGATAGAATGTGGAAATGTATATTGACTGTGATGGGTTCATGAGCTGTCCTTTAGGGTTCATGCAGTCATCAGTTTTTATCGTATGAGTGCTATCCATATTTTTCACGTATAGCACTGGTGCTGCCCGATTTTCAAGGACTGTTTGATGTGAGACTGTTGAGAAACCTCCATCAATTTTTTTCATCCGAGAAAAACTGACAAAACACTGACCAAACTCTAAAGGCTACGTTTCCATGATGAGCTTTTGATGTTGCAGATCTTCTGCACTATTTTTTTTCACTGCGTTTTTATCGCGCTTTTCATATTGCGTTTTTTTTTTGTTGATATATCATGTTATAAATAAAGCTGCTTCGTTTTTAAAACTTCCTGGTATTTGGCTTTGACAAAACTTTACTGATATAGTCATATGGGGAAAACATACCTTTTTTATGCTTTTCCGCAGCGGAAACACACTAACAACACATGCATTATTTCCCTGCAGATTTTTGGCATGCAATGCAAGTCTATGGGGAAAATCCGCACATAACACTCAACGTACCCATAGGAGAAAGTGTCATGTTGCAGATTTTAAACCCACATCGTAGGTCAGTTTACGCTGATTAAAAAAAAAAGCATAGAGGACTTGAGATTTCTATAAGTCCCATCCACTTTGCTGGAAATAAGACAAAATATGACAATACGCAGCATTAAAAACTCACAAAAATCTCACTGTGGGCAAACAGCCTGATAGTAAAAACTCTGTCACTGACTTCTGAAAGAGGCCTTTACCCCGTAATGACCGTTGATAAGCCTTTAAACAGCGACAGTTAATGGGGCATATTCCTCTGCACCGCTTTTTAACAGCGCTGAGAAATAAGTGAATAGCGCTCCACGGCGTCAGAACATCTCCAGGGTTTCAGCTACCGAGGGTAGCTCTGACCCTGGAGAACACGCTCAGGGCCTTTTTTTCGGTCCCCAATCACATGATATTTAATAAATAATGGCGATCACGTTAAAAAAAAAGTGAAATCGGATTTCAAAATCATTTCTCTCTCCTCTGACATGATCTAATGTGTCAGAGAGAGGGAAACGATGTACACAGGCCCCTCACGGTACCTCAGTACTGGAACCGCCATTCCCCAGCCCCCCTCTTCCTTTTCTCGAAGCAAAATGCCATGTGCAGTGCGCCCGCCAAGATCTGCAAACCGGTACTCGCCAACAGCAGGAATTATTCCTGCTGGTTCCTGACCTTTATCACTGTGATGGATCCTATCACAGTGCTCTAAAGCCCAATATTTAGTAAATATGGCAGCACTTGGCCTGTGCCTCCGTCTTCTCCCCTTGTGATTATTTTAGTAGAGAAGAGAGATACACTACGTCCAAGAGCTGTCAAATTTCTAGTTTAGTTTCAATAACTTCTTCCCAAATCTCCAAATCACCCCCTTGATCATCCCTCCTCCCCTCGACCACACGTGTCAAACTCCGGCCCGTGGGCCAAATCTGGCCCACGGTGGTTTCATTTGGCCCGCGACACCAGAACCACCACCTCTATGTGGTGTCATTATTCTGCATGGAGGACTATGTGGGGTCATTATTCTGTATGGAGGACTATGTGGAGCCTATTATACTGTATGGAGGACTATGTGGGGCCCATTATTCTGTATGGAGGAATATGTAGGGCAATTAAACTGTATGGAGGACTATGTGGGGTTCATTATTCTGTATGGAGCACTATGTGGGGTCATTATTCTGTATGGAGGACTATGTGGGTTCATTATTCTGTATGGAGAACTATGTAGGGTCATTATTCTGTATGGAGCACTATGTGGGGCCATTATACTGTATGGAAGACTATGTGGGGCGCATTATTTTGTATGGAGCACTATATGGGCCCATTATTCTATCTGGAGGACTATGTTGGGCCATTATACTGTATGGAGGATTATGTGGGGCCATTATTCTGTATGGAGGACTTTGTGGGGCTCATTATTCTGTATTGAAAACTATGTGGGGCCCATTATTCTGCATGGAGGACGATGTGGAGCCTATTACTCTGCATGGAGGACTATGTGGGGCCCATTATTCTGTATGGAGGACTATGCTGGTCCATTATTCAGTATGTAGGACTTTGTGGGGCCCATTATTCTGTATTGAAAAATATGTGGGACCCATTATTCTGTATGGAGGACTTTGTGGGGCCCATTAGTATACTGGTTGGCCCATGACTTTGTCCAAGTTTTTCATTTTGGCCCTCTGTGTGTTTATTGATCCACAGAACATTTACTGTGGAGCAAGTGTCCACCCTGCTTTGCTTCAACAGTTCCAGGAGTGAAACCGAATCTGCTTCTGAAGCAGAACAGTTTTCAGACAGTGACAACTCCTCTTCCTCCACCGGATCCTCCACTGATATGTGAACAGCCCCATAGACTCAAAGGTTAAGTTCCAGTGTGCCCACAAACAAAATCCAACCATGCCCTGGAATTAACTAACAGCTCATTCTATAGTGCATCAGTACAGAGCTGGCTGTCAGTCAGTGCAGCCGCACAGCTTTAGGACGCTATCAACCTGCATATTGATCCCATATCAAAAGGTTAAAAGCGCTTTTTGACACAACAGGTTACCTTTAATCCATGTATAAAATGGTAGGGAAAGTATAGTTATTTTTGATTCTAGCAAGTTTGTATAGAATAACTTTATTGTCATCTTGTGTATTATATTTCAGAAAAAAATCACGTCTTCCTGACCAAAATCAATAGCATTCAACTTCACTGCCAATCCCAACATCTCTAAATCACTATAAACACTCCCAATTTTTATGGATGTGCTGAAATCCTAAAACGTCAAATACTTGTTCTGTCCACATAAAAAAGCCCAGATGGCTAAAAACTAAATTTGTATCTTTATGACTTAGGCTGTGTGCCCACTATGCATTTTTTAAGCATTACTGCAGCGGCAATGCACATGCTGCGGAAATTTCCACTGCGGATTATCATTGCCGAAAAATCCGCAGCACTACCAATTATTTTACAGAATCAAGGCGTTTTCGCCGCCATTAACTTGCAGTGAATCGCATAATATCCGCATCACTTCATGTGCACATGCGGATATCATGCGGTTCAATGTGCGGATGGTACCCGGGTTTGGAGAAGAGGAGACTCTCCTCCAGACCCGGGTACCATAGTACCTGTAAAAAAAAAGAATAAAATAAAAAATATACATTATACTTACCTTCCGATGGCCCCCGGTCTCCATAGCGATCCGTCCTGGCTCGCCGGCAGCTCGCGATGGTCTAAAAGCACCTGCCTCTCGTGACCCGTCACATGACTAAATGACGTCATGGAAGGTCCTTTTAGATCACCGCTAGACACCAGGGACACCGGACGGATCGGATAAGGCAAACGGGAGCCATCAGAAGGTAAGTATAATATTTTAATATTTATTTTTTACCATTCTTTTACGGTCACACTATATAAATCCATGCCTGTTGCATGGATTTATATAGTGTGACGAAAGTAGTCAAGCACTTTCCAAGTGATGCTAAAATCGCTTGGAAAGCACTTGACAACCCGCATGCGGAAATGCATGTAAAAACGCTTCACTTACGCTTGTCCCTGGCAGGACAAACACATGCAAAATCCGCATGCGTTTTTTCTGCCAGGGAGATGCAGAAACGCTCAGGAAAAATCCGGAGCATTTCTGCATCATGGGCATTTAGCCTTAGTGGGATTATTTTGGAATGGAGAAGCACAGATGAAAAGGAAAATTTGTTCCAGAATCAGTAGAACAGCAGAATGTGGTGTTGGTACTTGGTTAAAATTAAAAAAATCCAGTGAAAGGTTCGCTTTTAGGCCACTGCCCCACTATCACTATTTGGTAAAAATTCAGTCAGTATTTTTTCTCAGGAGTGGGAGCCAAAATCAGGAGTGGGTGATAAATGCAGAATTGGTGCACTTGTTTCTACTATACCTTTTTTCTGATTGTTCCTCACCTAGTTTTGGCTCCCACTCCTGAGAAAAAATACTGACCGAATACTGACCAAATACTGATAGTGGGGCAGTGGCCTATGTGCGATTTCTGTCATCTACTGTATATGCGGAGTTCTCCCTCCCATCTAGCAGTAGCAACCGCAATCTCATATCTCAGTAATGTAAAAATCTGTCTTCACTGAATTTTACCCAGAAATTGAGAATTTTGACAGTGAAAGATCAGTCCAGAAGGAGAAAGAAACTGTTTTCTCTGATAAGATATATTACAAAGTTGCTTATTTTCATGTGTACTATTGATTTATGGCACCCTGCTACTACAGGTACCACAGGACCCAAAAGGGTGCATGGACGGACTTCTCCACAAGAGGCCCTCACTCCAAACAGACACCTCCACCCTTCCACCTCATACCAGCAGAGGGAGCCCTGTTAGGGATATATATACTGGAGGGTGGAGTTAGGCAGGGTCAGTCAGTCAGAGAGTCAGAGAGTGTGCTGGCACTGAGACCAGTGAAGAAGCAGCACATCTGCTGCTGTGCTGAGGGCCCCAAGTGTGGCTGAGGCAAGGAGAGAGGAGTTAAGGGGGCAGAGGAGCATCTAAAGCTCACCCCAGGACACAAGCCGGACACTGGGTCCGCGTCTACAGGGTCCTCTACACCCTGTAGGGACAACCGGCATACCAGGAGGTTCCAGACCCTTAGTCCACCTGAAGCTATCATCATTTACAGGACTAGGAACCACGAAGGCCCCAGCATCCAGGGATAGTGGTTGCAAGAGAAAAGTCCTACTACCAAGCTGACAGGTGAGAGAGTGAAACAGCATAGAAGCTAGGCCAAGTTTCAGGCTGGCCAGAAGCTGTGACATCCTACAAAGAAGGTAAATGCCCGGGTCCAGAGTTTCCCCCCATATCCCCTTGGGCGAGTCATCTCTTCCTGGTGTCACGAACAGGATTTCGTGCCCTTTGCCATCGGGTACTGTGTGCCGTATTTGAACTGTGTTTAAACTGTGGTGAACATTGCCGCCATTACCGCGTCACCGCGCGGGAAGAAGAGGGGCGTAACCGTGGAAACCAGAGAGGCGTGACCATTGGTAGCGCGCGAAGCTCAAGCCCCGCCTCGCGCTCTGATACAGCACCAGGAAGCGTCAGGTCCTGGAAGGAGACCGTCGTCTGCGGAGCTGCGGCCTACCCGAAAAAGAAAAAGAAGGTAGGCTACGGTTTAATAGGGGGGCGCAACCATGGCCGACGACCAGCAAGATGCCGGAGCACCGGTTAACGCTCCCGATGCTCAACTCGCGCCCGACACTACTCAGGCCGGAGCAGCCGCCCCACCAGCAGGGGTCGTGACTCCAGTGATACTCATGGCCTTGCCGTATGTCCATGGAGCGAAATGGCTTCCCAGTATGATGGCAAACCAGACACCCTGTCTGGGTGCAAAAGGAAAATATGCGGTGTATTGGACATATACTCAATGACTGGTAAACAGAGAGTCGCTGTTGTACTGGGACAATTGACTGGTGCCCATGAGCGGGAAGATGAAACCTGGCCAGCCACAGACCAGGAATCAGTATCCATTATATTTAAGAGACTGCAAACAGTCTTTGAAAACCTCACTGAGACAGATCTTCGGATAAAGTTCTACCACTGTGCCCAGAAACCTGAGAATAATATCCGGGACTATGCCTGGCGTTTACAAGAGGCCCTGCGGGCACTGAAACTGGTTAGTCCAGCCAGCATACATGATGAGAACAAAATTCTGACAGAACAATTCATCCGGGGGTGAGGTCCCAGGAAGAGAGCAGAACTGTACAGTGGTGGGCCTTAGATCATCCAAATGCTACCTTTGACACCCTGAAGGACATGGCTATTAAGGGCCTTCAGCCCCTGGAAACATCAGATACTGCTATCCAGCGTTACCAGGGTGGGGCCACCCCAATGGCCACAGCACTCACTGCCCCTTCATTAGCGGCTAAGACAAAAGTGCAAACAGCGCCCCCTAGCGAGCTGGACAGCCTCTGAAGTGCGTCAGCTAAGTAAAACCCTGACCACAGTCCTGAGCTCCCTGCAGCTACAGGTGGAGCCCGAGCTGGATGGAAGGATCCTACTCGCCGACAGTCCTGAGGATGTCCCCTGGATGAGGAGAAGAAGGAGGACAATGCCACCCTGTGGGAGGACCAACGGCCAACGTCGCCCTCTAGGAAATCTCATCTGCTACCGTTGCCACATGGTAGGTCACACCGGGCGGATCTGTCCTTTAAACGGGCAAACCCTGGGGCCAAGGGCCAACACCCAGAAGTAGATCAACCAGGCCCATCAGCTGGTACGACCGATTTGTAGGAGGAAGGCCTTTCCTGTCTATCGTGCTGGATGGCATAGCAACACCTGCACTACTGGACACCGGGATACAGGTAACCATCATACCTGATGTCCTCTACAAAAGGTACTGGTCCATAGATGAACTCCACCCGCCAGCCCCAAATCTCTCTGTGTATGCCTCCAATGGCCTTCCTCTTAACCTAGTAGGGGTTAAGGACGTGACAGTGAAGGTGGGGAGAGTGGAACTAAAGGACCAAGGACTGATTGTCATAGAGTCTAACCCTGGTGATGCAAATCCATATATGATACTTGGTGCAAATGTTGTTGGTAACTGTTTGGGAGAAGTGTTGTTCTTACTCCAACAGATTGCTGACACTGCCAAACCAGGGCAGAGGAAGGTGCTCCAGAAGGAAATTTGCGCCCTCCTGTACCAGCAACAGTTAAAACTAACAGGTGGTGAGATTGGTAATGTACGGGTGACAGACCCGATACCCATTGTTATTCTGACGCGCCCCCTGGGCCGTGGGGTACTCAGCAGCCGGGCCTCTGGTTGCTAGGCGATATTACGGTAGCTGGCCCTGTCCATGACCCAGGGCGGTCAGTAAAAGGGGGGATAGTTTATAGCGGATGTGGAAAGTGTTCGTGATGCCACTTGTGGATTGGGGCTAGAGGGAGCCGCCGTTGCGGAGCAGTCCTCTGGAGCTGGTGTTATGGCAGCAGGGATGGTGTGGCTCTCCACAGGTAGAGCGAGCTCCAGGGCAACATGGTGTGTAATGGATGGTGGTGCAGGGGAGAGACAGCAGGACGGTCTCAGAGGAAAGACGGACATTCACGCGGGGGTAAGCTTCAGTACCTTTACTGGTGATGCTGCAGGCACGGTCCAGGGTACTCCAGGCGAAGGGCGCACTTTTGGACTCTCCCCAGTGAGCGGGTATAGGGCCTCCTGATCTGTTGCTTTATTCTCTAAGTTTCTGACCTGCCTGGAGCTAGGCCTAGCTTGGTTACTGTCTCTCTTTGCACCTGCTGACCTGGTGGTAGGGCCTTCTCTTTGGAGATCACTCTCCCTGGATGCTGGGACCTCCGTGACTCCTAGTCCTGGTACTGTAATCAGCGTTTGGTGAACCTGGGACCTGTAGTCCTCCAGGGGTTCCGGTGGTTCCTACTGGGTATAAAGGGTCCCTGTAGGCGCGGACCCGGTGTCCGGTATATATATTGGGGTGAGCCTGGTATGCTCCTCTGCCCCCTTGCTACTTCTTACTTCTCCTCTCACCTTTGGCCCACTCAAGGCCCTCACTAGGCCTTCACACGTGCTGTAGGCCTTTGCTCGCCTAAGCACTGCAGCCAGCTTGCTGCCTCTTCGCTGCTCTCTGAGAGTCAGCACGCTCTCAGCTCAACTCTGAGCTCTGTCCCTCTCTGTCTCTAAGCAGGAACTAATCTCAGCTCCCTGGCTCCACCCTCCCTATATATATCCCTAACGGGCTCCCTCTGCTGGTCTGAGGTGGTAGGGTGGAGGTGTGTGAATGTGTGAGGGCCTCTTGTGGAGAAGTCCATCCATGCACCCTTCTGGGTTCTGTGGCACAAATGCACAGCAGGGCGCCACATTCCCCCCTAGTAAAACTCAGTACTCCTGGCATTTTTTTTCAAAACAGGTTAAACAATAAAATTTCTTCCCTTTATGGGAGGCACTTTTCTTGAACATTACAGGTAACATTTTAATACAATAATAACAATTATAAATAACATTAATTAAGTCACAGCAAGTCCCGTAACTTGGTGTCCATTTCACCGATGAAGGAACATGAGGGACCCGCCTGAAAACCCTCAACGTAGGCCCTGGGCATGGCTACAGGGCATAGGTGATCCAGGTGCTGGACCATGTCTTCGGCCACGCCAAACGGGTTTTTGTTACGTGGTCATTTAGAAGGAGCTCCAGGGAGTGCAACTATGTACATGACAGTTTTTGGGCTGCTCACAGTCCTCAGCCACCGAGTCCTTTATATATATCCTGACGGGTAATTAAATAAACACATATAGTTAATTTCAGTTTATACAATAAACAATATGCAATACCCGACTGGGTAACTATTTACACTGTCAGTGTTTCTCTATCTACTCTCTATACCTGACAGGGGTCTGGTCTTTTGTGCTACGCGATGACCTACGTAGTACTGGAATGCGTGTAGTCTGGATGCTTGAGCTATTTTCCGCTCTATGTGTTAGTGGACTGCAAGACTGCCTTGACCTCTCAACGGGACTGGCAAGTTCACTGGATACTGAGCCTATTGGCTCTGCTTCTACCGGTGGTCCTTCTTCCGGGGATTCTTCCTGAGCAGGCTCTTCTGGGGCACTTACAGGGCTTACTTGCAGTGGAGTGTCTTCTGGCTGTTGGTAGAAGTGTAGCACAGGTATTATTACTGCTCCATCCAGTTGCAGCCAATTTCCCCTCAAAATCTCCTAAGACAGTATGGAGTACTTCTTCTTTAGGCTCCTCCGGTACGGTAAGAGGCACTACCTCCTGGGGCTTCAGCGGACTTGCGCACAACTTCAGATGGTCTCTTGATACCGTTGCAGTTGTTCTTCCTCCGTCTTTGCTAATTAGACAGGTTTTCCTATTGTCGAATCTGGAATTCAACACAGTGTAAGGTTCCCTTTCCCACTGGTCATCAAGTTTGTGGCTTCTTCTCTTTCGTTTCAGCACAACCTCTCCAGGTGTCAAGGGTTCGGCTGGTGCACTCTTGTTGTACTGCGCTTCCTGCTTATCTCTCACCCTATTTAGACTGTCTATGACACAGGCCTGTACTCTCTTGTACTGCTCCTGTCGGGTCACATCTCAGTCTTCAGTGGTCATATCTGCTTCTGGCTCTATCACTCCAAGCTCCAGGTCCATGGGCAACTTACCGGGTCTTGCTCTCATGAGGTATGCTGGAGTACAATTGGTGGAACTCACAGGTATGTGATTGTACAGATCTACAAGGTCAGGTAGTTTGTCTGGCCACTGGTTTCTTTCTTCTAGAGGTAAGGTCTTCAACAGGTCGATGACTATGTTATTTATCTTTTCACATAACCCATTGGTTTGGGGGTGGTACGGTGTAGTCCGGATCTTCTTACACCCGTACAGATGGCAAAACTCTTTGAACAGCTCGGCTTCAAAGGCAGGGCCTTGATCCATCAGCATCTTATCCGGGTATCCATGAGGCCTGCAGAAGTAGGCTTGAAACGTCCTTGCTGCAGTTTCTGGCGTCAGATCCTTGACAGGGCTACCACCAGGAACCGGGAGCAGTGATCCACCATGGTCAGGGCATGCGAGTAGCCTAACTTGCTGGGTGACAGCTTGCCGTGATCCAAGGCGACGATCTCCAGGGGCTGGGTTGTCTTGATGGACTGCAGGGGTGCCTTTTGGCTGCTGTAGTCTTTTCTGCTGAGGCTACAGGGTCCACAATCCCAGCACCACCTCTCTATGGAACTCCACATTCCAACCCAATAAAACCGATTCTTCAGGAGGGTTTCCAGCTTCTTCCAGTCAAAGTGCCCTGCTTGATCGTGGTAGGCCTCCAATACCATTTGGATGTCTGTCCTGGGCACTACGATCAGCCATACTATCTCATGGGTCCTCGGGTTGAGATACCTTCGGCACAGCTTCTCTCTATAGATGAACAGCCAGCTTCTCTCATTCCACAGTTTCTTGGCTTGCGCGTCCTTCTCCAGGGAGGAACCTTCCTGGGTTATCAGTTCTTTGATACAGCTGACAACTGGGTCACTGTCCTGGGTCTCCTTCCAACTGTGGTGAGGCAAAGGGTTTAGTGTCTTACCACGATACCTCCTGGAGGTGCGCTGCTCGTGGACCATCCCATTTCTGTGGAAGGCAGGTAGCTCAATCTCTTCCAGGTCATCCACTTCTTCTTCAGTATCCGACTGGTGCGGCATTCTGGATAGGGCATCGGCATTGGCGTTCTTGTGGCCTGCCCGGTACTTGATGGTGAACTGATAGTTTGACAGCCGGGCCATCCAATGATGTTCCATGGCTCCCAACTTGGCTGTCTCTAGATGTGTCAAGGGGTTGTTGTCAGTGTAAGCCGTGAACTTACTGGAGGCCAAGTAGTGCTTGAATCGTTCAGTGATGGCCCAGACCAAGGCCAGGAGCTCCAACTTGAAGGAGCTATAGTTTTCTGGATTTCTCTCGGTCGGGTGAAGCTTCCTACTAGCATAGGCAATCACCTTCTCCTTGCCATACTGCTTCTGACTCAACACAGCTCCTAGTCCCTCATTGCTGGCATCAGTGTACAGCAGGAATGGTTGGCTGTCGTCAGGGTAGGCCAGGATTTCTTTGCCGGTCAGAATCTCTTTCATCACTGCAAAGTACTCAGCCTGCTCTTTACCCCACTGGAAGGGGGGGTTCTTGCCTCTGTTGGACTGTCCTACCAGGAGATCTTGCAAAGGCACTGCCTTCTTGGTGTAGTCCTTCACAAATCTCCGGTAATACCCGACCAGTCCCAGGAACTGATATACCTCCTTGAGATTCTTCGGCTCCGGCCATTTCTGGATGGCAGTGACCTTCTCTGGGTCTGGTGCTACTCCTTCTGGACTGACGATGTGCCCCAGGTACAGAACCTTCCGTTTGAGCAGGTGGCACTTGGAAGGCTTCAATTTCATCCCATACCGGGACAATGCTTCAAATACCTCCGCCAGGTACTTCAAATGGTCCTCATACGTCTTGGAGTACACTATCACATCATCCAGGTAAAGCAGCATGGTCTCGAAGTTACGGTGTCCCAAACAGCACTCCATCTCTGGAACGTTCCAGGGGCATTGCAGAGTCCGAACGTCATATTGTTGAACTCGCAGAGCCCCATCGGGGTAGTGAAGGCCGTCTTCTCCCGGTCCTCCTCAGCAACTGCTATTTGCCAGTACCCACTAGTGAGGTCAAGGGTAGAGAAGTAATTTGCAGACTTTACTGCAGCCAGGGATTCCTCTATATGGGGCAAAGGGTATGCATCTTTATGTGTTATGCGATTTACCTGTCTGTAATCTACACACATTCTCATGCTTCCATCTTTTTTCCTGATCAGGACCAGAGGAGCTGCCCAGGGGCTACAACTATCTCTTATTACCCCTGCCTTCCTCATGTCGTGCAACATTTCCTTCGCTTTCTGGTAGTCTGATGGTGGGATTGGCCTGTAACATTCTTTGATGGGTGGATGGTCACCTGTGGGTATATGGTGTTGTACCCCTGTAATCCTCCCAAAATCAAGAGGGTGTTTGCTGAATACTCCCTCGTATTCCTGAACCACCGTGTGTACACCCTGTTTCTGATGGACAGGAGTGGCGTCAGTCCCAACATGGAGCTGTTGACACCAATCCCCCACCTGGGTTTCCGAGTCGTTATCCTCCACTCTGTCTGGTGAGGTTAAGGACTCCACTATGTGGATAGAGTTGTTATTTACAGTGTACAATCTAGCAACAGTGGCATATCATGCTAATTTAACTTCATCCTCTTCATAGTTTAGGAGGCGTTCGGGCACCCTCCCATTGCGTACATCCACTACCCCTCTTTCAGTTAAGAGTGTAGGTCTGTGCTCCGAACTAGTGGGCTCTACTACTGCCTGATAGTTCTGTTCTTTGAGACCTATTGCTGCCCTACACCAAATCAGCATTTCACTCATCGGGGGAATCACAATGGGTATCGGGTCTGTCACCCGTACATTACCAATTTCACCACCTGTTAGCTTTACCTGTTGCTGGTACATAAGGGCTCAGATCTCTTTCTGGAGCACCCTCCTCTGCCCTGGCTTGGCAGTGTCAGCCATCTGTTGGAGCAAGAATAACACTTCTCCTAAACAGTTACCAACAACATTAGTACCAAGTATCATGTACAAGTCTGTATCATCAGGATTAATCTCTACTACAATTAGTCCCTGGTCCTTCAGTTACACTCTTCCCACCTTTACTGCCACATCCTTAACCCCGACTAGGTTAAGGGGAAGGCCATTGGAGGCATACACGGAAAGGTTTGGAGCTGGCGGGTGAAGTTCATCTATGGACCAGAACCTTTTGTAGAGGACATCTGGCATGATGGTTATCTGAGATCCAGTGTCCAGCAGGGCAGGTATCGCGATGCCATCCAGCACAATGGACAGGAAAGGTCTTCATCCCATGAATGGATGGTACCAGCTTGATGGGCCTGCTTGATTAACTCCTGGGTGTCGGCCCTCGGCCCCAGGGTTTTCTCGTTTAAAGGACAGTTCCACGCTGTGTGGCCTGCCTTCTGGCAGCGATAGCAGACAAACTCTCCTGGAGGGCAACTTTGGTAGTGGGTCCTCCAACGGGGTGGCGTTGTCCTCCTCCGGGTGGCGTTGTCCTCCTTTTTCTTCTCATCCAGGGGACATCCTCTGGGCTGTCGGCGAGTAGTATCCTTCCTTCTGGCTCAGGCTCCTCCTGTAGCTGCAGAGTGCTCAGGACTGTGGCCAGGGTTTTACTTAACTGGCGCACTTCAGAGTGTAGGCTGTCCAGCTCACTAGGGGCACTGTTTGCATCTTTGTTTCAGCCGTTAATGAAGGAGCAGTGGGTGCTGCAGGCACTGGGGTGGTCCCACCCTGGTAACGCTGGATAGCAGTGTCTGATGTTTCCAGAGGCTGCAGACCCTTTATATCCATGTCCTTAAGGGTGTCAAAGGTGGCATCTGGATGGTCTAGGGCCCACCACCGTACAGTTCTGCTTTCCTCCTGGGACCTCAACCCCCGGATGAACTGTTCTGTCAGCATTTTATTTTCACTTTGTATGCTGGCTGTACTAACCTGTTTCAGGGCCCGCAGGGCTTCCTGTACGCACCAGGCAAACTCCCGGACACTGTCCTCAGGTTTCTGGACACAGTGGAACCTCATCCGGAGATTTGTCTCAGTGCGGTTTTCAAACACTGTTTGCAGTCTCTTAAAGATGATGAATACTGATTCCTGGTCTGCGGCTGGCCACGTTTCAACTTCCCGATCTGCGGCACCAGTCAATTCTCCCAACACGACAGCGGCTCTCTGCTTACCAGTCATAGCATACATGTCTAGCACACCGCATATTTTTCTCTTGAATCCGGACAGGGGGTCTGGTTTGCCATTATACTGGGGGAGCCACTTTGCTCCAGGGATATACGGCAGGGCCATGGGTATCAACGGGGTCATGACCCCTGCTGGTGGAGCGGCCGCCCCGGCCTGTGCAGCGCCGGGTGCAGGTTGTGCATTTGGAGCGTTAACCGGTGCTCCGACGGCTTGCTGGTCGTCGGCCATTGCTGCGCCCCCCATAGTGAACCGGAGCCTACCTTCTTCACTTTTCTTTATTAGGTAGGCCGCAGCTCTGTGGTCGACGGTCTGCTTCCAGGACCTTGCGTCGCTCGCGTCTGACGTCAGAGCGTCCTCTGGGCTCCTTCCAGGACCTGACACTTCTTGGTTCGACGTCAGGGGTGGGGCGTGTCCTGGGCTTCGCGCGCTTCCAGCGGTTACACCTCTCCGATTCCTGCAGTTACGCCCCTCTTCTTCCCGTGCGGCTACAGGAAGATGGCGGACAATGGCGGGATATCTTGGGAATGGCGGGAAAACTTCACCACAGTGAGAATTACAGTCTTATAAGGCGCACAGTATCCAGTGGCAACGGGCACGGAATCCTGTTTGTGATGCCAAAACATGGCGCGCTCCCTGGGCCGTGGGGTACTAGGCAGCCGGGCCTCTGGTTGCTAGGGTATTTCACGGTTGCTGGCCCGGTCCATGACCCAGGGCGGTCAGTAAAAGGGGGGATAGTTTATAGGGGATGTGGAAAGTGTTCGTGACGCCAACTGTGGATTGCAGCTAGAGAGAGCCGCCGCTGCGGAGCTGTCCTTGGGAGCTGGTGTTACGGCAGCAAGGATAGTGTGGCTCTCCACAGGTAGAGCTAGCTCCAGGGCAGCGTGGGGTGTAATGGATGGTGATGCAGGGAAGAGACGGCAGGACGGTCTCGGAGGAAAGACGGACACTCACACGGGGGTAAGCTTCATTACCTTTACTGGTGATGCTGCAGGCACGGTCCAGGGTGAGCGGGTATAGGGCCTCCTGATCCGTTGCTTTATTCTTTAAGCTTCTGACCTGCCTGGAGCTAGGCCTAGCTTGTTTACTGTCTCTCTTTGCACCTGCTGACCTGGTGGTAGGGCCTTCTCTTTGGAGATCACTCTCCCTGGACGCTGGGACCTCTGTGACTCCTACCCTGGTACTGTAATCAGTGTTTGGTGAACCTGGGACCTGTAGTCCTCCAGGGGTTCCGGTGGTTCCTACTGGGTATAAAAGGTCCCTGTAGGCGCGGACCCAGTGTCCGGTATATATATCGGGGTGAGCCTGGTATGCTCCTCTGCCCCCTTGCTACTTCTTCCTTCTCCTCTTGCCTTCGGCCCACTCAAGGTCCTCACTAGGCCTTCACACGTGCTATAGGCCTTGGCTTGCCTAAGCACTTCAGCCAGCTTGCTGCCTCTTCGCTGCTCTCTGAGCATCAGCACGCTCTCAGCTCAACTCTGAGCTCTGTCTCTCTCTGTCTCTAAGCAGGAACTAATCTCAGCTGCCTGGCTCCACCCTCCCTATATATATCCCTAACGGGCTCCATCTGCTGGTCTGAGGTGGTAGGGTGGAGGTGTGTGAATGTGTGAGGGCCTCTTGTGGAGAAATCCATCCATGCACCCTTCTGGGTTCTGTGGCACCAATGCGCAGCAGGGCGCCACAATTCCCCCAATGAGTGAAATGCTGATTTGGTGTAGGGCAGCAATAGGTCTTAAGGGACAGAACTACCAGGCGGTAGTAGAGCCCATCAACTCAGAACACAGACCTACACTCCTAACTGCTAGAGGGGTAGTTGATCTATGCAATGGAAGGGTACTTGTACGTCTCCTAAATTGTGGGGAGGAGGAAGTTAAATTGCCACGATACGCCACTGTTGCCAGACTGTATACTGTGAATAATGATGCCATACACACAGTGGAGTCATTGACCCCACCGGATACAGTGGAGGACAATGACTCCGAAGCTCAGCTGGAGGAATGGTGTCAACAGCTCCATGTTGGGACTGACGCCACTCCTGTCCATCAAAAACACGGTGTCTACAGAGTGGTTCAGGAATATGAACAAGTGTTTAGTATACACCCACTTGATTTTGGAAGGGTCAAAAGGGTACAACACCACATACCCACCAGTAACCATCCACCCATTAAGGAGCGTTACAGACCCATACCACCGGCACATTACCAAAAAGCCAAAGAAATGTTGCATGACATGAAAAAGGCAGGGGTGGTAAGGGATAGCTGTAGCCCCTGGGCAGCTCCCCTGGTCCTGGTCAGAAAGAAGTACGGTAGCAAGAGGATGTGTGTAGATTACAGACAAATTAATCGAATAACACATAAAGATGCATACCCTTTGCCCCGTATAGAGGAATCCTGGCTGCCCTAAAATCTGCCAATTACTTCTCCACATTGGATCTCACTAGTGGGTACTGGCAAGTCTCTGTTGCTGAGGAAGACCAGGAGAAGACAGCCTTCACCACCCCGATGGGATTATGCGAATTCAACAGCATGCCGTTTGGACTCTGCAACGCACCCGGAACGTTCCAGATGTTGATGGAGTGTTGCTTGGGACACCGGAACTTTGAGACAGTGCTACTGTACTTGGATGATGTTATCGTGTACTCAAGGATGCATGAAGACCATCTAAAGCACCTGGCGGAGGCATTTGAGGCATTGTCCCGGTATGGGATGAAACTAAAACCTTCTAAGTGCCACCTACTCAAACAGAAGGTTCAATACCTGGGACACGTAGTCAGCTCAGAGGGAGTAGCACCAGACCCGGAGAAGGTCACTGCCATCCAGAAGTGGCCTGAACCAAGGAACATCAAAGAAGTATGTCAATTTCTGGGACTGGTCGGGTACTACAGGAGGTTCATTAAGGACTACACCAAAAAGGCAACACCTCTACAAGATCTCCTGGTAGGACAGTCCAAAAGAGGTAAAAGTCACCCATTCCAGTGGGGCAAAGAACAGGCTGAGTCCTTTGCGTTAATGAAGGAAGCCCTAACCGGTGAGGAAATCCTGGCTTACCCCGATTACAGCCAACCTTTCCTGTTGTACACCGACGCCAGCAACGAGGTACTGGGAGCTGTGTTGTACCACAAGCAAAACGGCAGAGAAAAGGTAATTGCCTATGCCAGTAGAAAGCTTCGCCCGACTGAGAGGAACCCGGAGAATTATAGTTCCTTCAAGCTGGAGTTCCTGGCCTTGGTCTGGACTATCACTGAAAGATTCAAGCATTACCTAGCCTCAACTAAATTTACAGCCTTTACTAATAACAACCCCTTGACGCACTTGGAGACAGCCAGGTTGGGAGCCATGGAACAGCGTTGGGTGGCCAGACTGTCGAATTACCAGTTCACAATCAAGTACCGGGCAGGTCACAAGAACACCAATGCTGATGCCCTGTCAAGAATGCCTACCAGTCGGACACCGAGGATGAAGTGGATGACCTAGAAGAAATTGAATTACCTGCTTTCCACAGAAATGGAATGGTCCACGAGCAACACAGCTCCAGAAGACGTCATGGTAAGATGCTAAACCCTTTACCTCATCACAGCTGGAAGGAGACCAAGGACAGTGAAACGTTTGTCAGCCTCATCAAAGGACTGATACCCCAAGAAGGTTCTCACCTGGAGAAGGATGCTCCTCCACAAGCCAAACAACTGTGGAATGAGAGAAGCTGGCTGTTCATCAACAGAGAAAAGCTGTGCAGAAGGTATGTCAACCCTAGAACCCATGAAATGGTGTGGCAGATTGTAATACCCAGGACGGATATCCAGATGGTGTTGGAGGCCTACCATGACCAAGCAAGTCACTTTGGCTGGAAGAAGCTGGAAACCCTGCTGAAGGACCGGTTCTATTGGGTTGGAATGCGGAGCTCCATAGAAAGGTGGTGTCAGAATTGTGGGCCCTGTAGCCTCAGAAGGAAAGACTACGGCTGCCAGAAAGCACCCTTGTAGTCCATCAAAACAACCCAACCCCTGTAGATTGTCGCTCTGGATCACGTCAAACTGTCACCCAGCAGATAAGGCTATTCCTATGCCCTGACCAATGTGGATCACTATTCTTGGTTCCTGGTGGTAGCCCCTGTCAAGGATCTGACAACTGAAACTGCAGCAAGAACGTTCCAAGCCTACTTCTGCTGATCCCATGGATATCCGGACAAGGGGCTAACAGATCAAGGCTCTGCTTTTGAAGCTGATTTATTCAAAGAATTCTGTCACCTGTATGGATGCAAGAAGATCCGGACTATACCATATCACCCATAAACCAACGGTATGTGCGAGAAAATGAATAACATCGTTATAGTCCTGTTAAAAACCCTACCTTTGGAAGAGAGGAACCAGTGGCTAGAAAAGCTACCTGACCTAGTGGACCTGTATAATCACTGTCATAAAAACACACTTGGTCAGACCTTGCAGCCCTCTGGCGCCCCCTTATCCTGCTGGTCAAACACGGTATTGACCGAGGATAAGCACCAGGGCACAGCTGCTCTCATTTATGTCGACTATTGTGGCACGTGATGTGACAGGACACATATATACCACCAGTTCCTTCCAGGAACGTATATATACCTCCGTCCAGTCACCCTCAAACCACAATATCACATAAATACTGGTATACTGCCACCACCGATTGCTTAACAGGTGGATTGGGTACCTGTTAGGTAACGTGAATAAGCGGGTGAGGAACGTGTTTGCTCGACATAGGACAAGAAGAACGAAGCTGGTAAATAATAATGATTTGCTCCCGAAAGTGGGCAGTGTTTACAAAAGATATACAAGATATTATAAAAGAGACAATTTACATATGTGCATAAAACAGTTATTAAAATAAAAGGGATAAGTAATAGCAAAACCTGCGCCACGAGGTGATGGTCTCAGATTCTGTGGGGGGACGGCTCCCCGGAAATTAAATATGATTCTTCCATGCAGCGATGAGTGCATGCATCTGACGTCCCGGGTAAGAATGAAGTAAAATGCCCGTTCTGGTTTTTAGTAAGGGGCCAAAACTGTAGGAGACACCCATGCTGTTTACCTCACATGGGAGCTCGGTTTTGTGAACCCACCCAGCTGCATAAGACATAAAAATCCTTCAGATTTCATATCTTGGTATGGGGGTGTCCCACATCCAAGATGAAGACATCATGTTTGCCGTCACCAATATTCATGAAGATGGATATCAAATATGATATATCTATGATGCTCAGAAGCTCAGAACCCATTTCCCAGGTTCCTGGTGGTCTTCCAGCCACGAAAACCACACCATCACATTTGGAAAAAGGTGAACATCTCAAAAATGTGGTCCCTGTGTTTGTGACAGTCATGTGCATATTTATAATCGACATTAAAAGTTTGTACAATAAGACAATAGGATTTTGGAGGGAAAATCCTGGGTATACCAGTATGCTTGCTGATGTTTTATGGCGGTTGTAAAAATTCCATGGTTGAGGGGGAGCAAGAGTAGTTCTATGTAGCCACTTCCAAATGAGCAGGGGATGGAGATTTAAGACATCTCTCATTTTTAACTAGGACAAAAATACATTTTGCCTGACAATCACATACCAATGAGTTCTACTAATTGTGGGCCCTTTAGCCTCATGAGAGCAAGACCTGGAAACTTGCCCATGGACCCGGAGCTCGGAGTGGTAGAACCAGCTGCAGATACGTCCACTGAAGACAGGGACACAAGTCGGCAAGAGCAGCACAGGAAAGTACAGGCCTGTGTCGAAGACAGTCTAAACAAGATGAGAGAAAGACAAGAAAACCAGTATAACAAGCATGCACCAGCAGAACCCTTGGCACCCGGAGAAATAGTGCTAAAGCAGAAATTAAGAGGTCAAAAGCTCGATGACTAGTGGGAAAAAGAGCCCTACACCGGGTTAAATTCCAGATTTGACAACACTAAAACCAGCCTGATCAGCAAGGATGGAGGTAAGACAACCACAACAGTCTCAAGAGGCCACTTGAAATTGTGCCCAGGTCTACTGAAGACATAGGAGGAAGAAGTACCTCTTATAAGACCGGAAAAACCCAAGGAAGATGTAGTTCATACAGTTTTAGGAGACTTCCCTGCGGACTGGCCTGAACTTGATGGAGCAGTTATCATACCAGTGATACACTTCTGTCAACCACCAGAAGAGCCTCCACCACAAGAAGAACCTGTGAGCGCCCTAGAAGAACCTGCTCAGGAACAGGAAGAGTCCCCAGTAAGAGGAAGATCACCAGTTGAAGCAGAGCCTAAAAGCCCAGTAAACAGTGCACTTGCCAGTCCTATAGAGAGATTGAGGCAGTTCTATAACCTACCCGCACGTAGATCTGATAGGTTAACAGAGAGTGCATGCACAGACACCAGTATCACCCCAGTGCTACGAAGGTCCACACGCAGAACACTAGGCCAAATCCCTGCCAGGTATAGGAAATAAATACAAAATGCCTACAGTGTAAATAGTTACCCAGTTGGGTATTGCCTACTGTTATTTGCGTGTGAACTGGAAAATATGTGTTCATTTAGTTACCCATAAGGGTATAAAGACTTGTAGGCTGAGGACTGTGAGCAGCCAAAAACTGACCATTGTACATAGTTGCACTTATTAAAGTGCCCCTTATTTGTTTTATATTAAAAAGACCACTGAACAAAAACCCGTTTCGCGTGGCCGAAGACGTGGTCCAACACCTGGATCACTTATGCCCTGTAGCCACGCCCAGGGCCTACGTTGAGGGTTTTCAAACGGGTCCCTCATACTGCTCATGTTACATCTTCACCAGTGAGATGGACACCTGGTGACGGGACTTACTATAACATTGTTATTGTAGTTATTATTGTTACTTGTTACCTGTTTAAAATGCTTCAGTCCAGGAGTACTGAGTTGTACTAGGGGGGAATGTGGCACCCTGCTACTACAGGTACCACATGACCCAAAAGGGTGCATAGACGGACTTCTCCACAAGAGGCCCTCACTCCAAACATACACCTCCACCCTTCCACCTCATACCAGCGGAGGGAGCCCTGTTAGGGATATATATACTGGAGAGTGGAGTTAGGCAGGGTCAGTCAGTCAGAGAGTCAGAGAGTGTGCTGGCACTGAGACCAGTGAAGAAACAGCACATCTGCTGCTGAGCTGAGGGCCCCGAGTGTGGCCGAGGCAAGGAGAGAGGAGAGAGGAGTCAAGGGGGCAGAGGAGAATCTAAAGCTTGTTAAAGATAATATTCTAAATTCTACGAAAAAACATTATATGAAACTCTGATGTATACTAAATATCTATATTTATATTCTGTTATATGTCATGAATCTTGTTTTGCATATATCTGTTATATTGGATATCATTTAGTCATATATACCCTCACTTTAATATATATTATGAAAACCTTGATATATATATATATCAGATATCTGTACTCGTGTGGCACTATATAAATATCCTGAAAGGATTAGTTGGAACTGGTCATAAAAGTGAACTTTCAAATTATTTACAAGAAGGAGACGAGACAAAGGATTCAATATGACACCTCCCAAGAGAATATCCTGACGAATGAGGAGAATATCTGGGGAGGAAACACTTAACCCCATAGGACAACATAATGAAGTAGCTGTAATCAAAGTCCGAGCACACAGACGCTTGGATACAAAAGAAGCCCTGGGTAATCATTATGAGGATGAAGCAGCCAAGGACGCGGCCCTTCAGTGGTGCCCAGGGAAAGAGAAAGCAGAAGTGGCACGGCAGGAACAACAAATCCCAGCCCAAACAATAGCTATGACAAGAAGTCAGAGACAAATCCAAGATCAGAATAAGAATGAACATATAACACCACCATGGACCTTTCTATACAAACATCAGGCAGAAGCTGGAGCAGAAGGAAAAGAAGAGTGGAAAAAGTCGGGAGCCAAGCAGGTCAAGTATGGCCTATGGATGTTAGGTCCAAGAGTAAGCCTTCCACGAACATTATATCCAGCGGCAATCTCATGGGCTCATGGAGCCACACACTTGGGAAAAGATCAGATGTTCCAAAAGATAAACAAATTATACTTGGCACCTGGAATATCAACACCCATTCTGCAATACACAAAGGCCTGCTTGATCTGTGCAACTTGCAATCCAGGAAAAACAGAGAAGACTCCACCAAAACATCTGGCAAAACCACTATACCCATTTCAGAGAATCCAAGTTGACCATATTCAGATGCCCAAAGTAGGGAAATATGAATATGTTCTGGTAATAGTGGATATGTTTTCAGGCTGGCCTGAGGCCTACCCAGTCACTAACATGACAGCCCGCACCACAGCTAGCTAAGAAACTGATGACAGAGGTTGTGTGTAGGTTTGGGGTACCAGAAGCAGTAGAAAGTGACCAGGGACCAGCATTCACGGCCCAACTCTACAGGGATCTGTGGAGTATGGTAGGAACTAGCTTAGGCCTTAATACGCTTTACAATCCCAAAAGTATTGGGAAGGTTGAGAGACTGAATGGTACTTTAAAGTCCAAATTGTTGAAGATTAATCAGGAGACACAAATTCCCTGGCCAGACGGTCTTCCCATTGCCCTATACTCAATCAGAAACACCCCGACAGGCCAACACAAACTGACTCCCTATGAGATTTTGTTTGGATGAGCCCCAAGGTTGGGAGGGTATTTCCCCCAAGAGATGGTTGCAGGTAGTGATACCATTGTTAACTATGTAATACAATTGTCCAAAGAACTTGCAATAACACATGCTGCAGTTTTGTCTTCTATCCCAGATCCTGACAGTGACGAGCATACTCACTCAATCAAACCTGGAGACTGGGTGGTCGCTAAGAAGCACGTCCGGAAGTCCTCCCAGATACGAGGGCCCATTCCAAGTGATTTTGGTGACACCTACATCAGTCAAAGTCGAAGGGAAGGCCACTTGGATCCACGCTTCACATTGCAAGAAGACCCCAGCACCAGCACAGCCATGAGACTGTATATCCTTTCCTGCATTGTTTTTGTGAGTGTTCAGAATCCCGAGTCCCAGGTAGCAATTACTCAGAAGAAGGGGGCGTATGTAAGATGTTCGGGGACTCTTGTTGTACCTATATTCCAGATAATGTTGGCCCTACAGGCAAAGTAATAATTGCTCTAAAGAAACTTACTAGTTTATCAGAAGAATTTAAAGAAAATTCAGGGATCAAGGATCCATGGGACCAGTATTTCTCATGGATGAGTGGCTGGCAGAAATGGTTAGTTCAGGTGGGGATGGCAATTCTTGTAATAATGATTATACTAGCGATGATGGCATGTTGTGTTGTTCCTTGTATACGGAAATTAATATAAAAACTGTGGATCCTATAATGGTAATGACTGATGAAGAAACTAATAACTGGATTTAAGAATCTTTGACAACAATCCAGATTAAACAGTCAAGTCTTAAGTAATAAGTCTAAAGGCCCCGTCGCGCAGTAGCGATTTCGCTGGCGATCTCGTTATGTGTGAAGGGGCCTTAACACTTGATTGTGGCAGCTGTATAGTTCCCTTGTTTGCCGTGGTTTGTGTGTGTTCGTGTCCAACCGGCAGTGTAGCGGACAGGCTTGTCTGGGGAATCCGGCTTCGGCTGGCTCCTCCCACTAGGGGCGGAGAAGTACGTGGGCAAGTCTGTGTGTTTGCACTTCGGCTGGAGCATTCACCCACTGCCAAAGGAGAAGGGAGCTGTGAAAGCAGTATTCATTTAGTTATATCTAGAATTTATATTATTAAATGTAACCTCTAGATTCTTTTGTGTGAAATTTTTGCTATGTATTTCTACAAGTGCTAAGCAGAGAGGGGGTCTGATGAAGGGTTTCAAAAATGTTTTTAGGGGCGACTATTAAAGATAAGATTCTAAAATCTACTAAAAAACATTATATGAAACTCTGATGTATACTAAATATCTATATTTATATTCTGTTATATGTTATGAACCTTGTTTTGCATATATCTGTTATATTGGATATCATTTAGTCATATATACCCTCACTTTAATATATATTATGAAAACTGTGATATATTTATATATATATATATATATATATATATATATATATATATATATAAGATATCTGTACTCGTGTGGCACTATATAAATATCCTGAAAGGATTAGTTGGAACTGGTTATAAAACATGACACCTCCCAAGAGAATATCCTGACAAATGAGGAGAATATCTGGGGAGGAAACACTTAACCCCATAGGACAACATAATGAGACTTATCTATATCATGGGCCAGAGACCACTGTGATTGCTCAATTGCCTCAGGGCGACACCCTATTGGGACTTTCCTCCATACTGAACATATATATGTTATGCTAGAATAATAAACACATCTTTCCTGCGCCATTTCTCTTCAAGAGAAATTCAGTATCTGACTCTGTCTGTCTGATATCAAAGCTTCACGTATACACTTGAATAAGTTAATTTGGCAAGGGATAAGCAAAGGGTTGGGGTCCTTTGAACCTCACTTCCACAAGCTCACCCCAGGACACCGGGTCCACACCTACAGGGTCCTCTACACCCAGCAGGGACAACCAGCATACCAGGAGGCTTCCAGACCCCTGGTACACCTGAAGCTATCATCATTTACAGGACTAGGAACCACGAAGGCCCCAGCGTCCAGGGATAGTGGTTGCCAGAGAAAAGTCCTACTACCAAGCTGACAGGTGAGAGAGTGAAACAGCATAGAAGCTAGGTCAAGTTCCAGGCTGGCCAGAAGCTTTAGGGAGAGGAAGAAATGGATCAGGAGGCCTTATACCCGCTCACTGGGGAGAGTCCAGAAGTGCACCCTTCCTACTAAGTACCCTGGACCATACCTGCCGTTACACCACTAAAGGTACTGAAGTGAATACCCTGTGTGCATGTCCATCATTCCCCCTGACCTGGCCACCTCTCACCTGCATTCCTTCCATCAAACCTGCCCCGGGGGCCCGCTCCGCCTGTGGGGAGCAGAAACATCTCAGCTGCCATCCCATCACCCCCGGAGGTCTGCAGCAGCACTGGTACCCATTACAAGGAGCCACAGGTGGCGTCACAAGACAAAACTGTTAACAAACCCCTTTTAAAGAATGACCCCAGAGGACGGGCCTGGGAGCCGACTGCTGTGACATCCTACAAAGAAGGTAAAGGCCCGGGTACCGAGTTTCCCCCCATATCTCCCTGGGCGAGTCATCTCTATCAAATAAAAATTAAAACAACGGTTACGCTTTAACCCCTTCACAACCTTAGATGTATCCATATGTCCAGAAGTACTTCCCGACCTTGGACATATGGATACATCCTGGCGATATTGTGCGACTGCCGCCGGGTGTTCTGCTGACAACTGGCACTCACTGCTGGTAGTTTAACCCCCTAAATTGTGCGATCGATATCAATCGCAGCATTTAGAACTCAGGGAGGGGGCTCCCTCTGCCCTCCGTATGGCGCCCCCTCGACATCGTATAGGTATATTAGAAGATATATCGTAAGGTATAATAGAAGCAAGTGCACAAATTCTGCATTTATCACTCACTTATGGTTTTGGCTCCCACTCCTGAGAAAAAATACTGAGCGAATACTTATAGTGGGACCATAGCCTAAGGCCTCATTCCCACGCCCCTGTTGTACGTAAGTGTTGCATCCGTTTTTTTCACGGATACAACACGAACCCTTTATAACCTATGGTGCTATTAACATGCCTGTGTTTTCATGGACCATGTGTCTTTACACAGCTCACAAAGACGTCCATTTTTTTCTGGCAGCATGGATGAAAAGGGCAAATACAGGTCTATGGGTCCGTGAAAAACACATACAGCACAAAGATGGCATTCGTGCACCATTCATGTGTTGTCCATATTTAACATTGTAAAGTATAGGAGAAACTGTAATTTATTTATTTTTTTTATCCATGCGTGAAAAACATTGATTTTACACTGATAGTAAAAATGGACACATAGGTGACATAAGGATGACACACAATCCAAACAAGTGAATGAGGCCTAAAGCCCTTTGTACGTGTGATTCTAGCCTAGTTTCCTCCTTGACATGTGCTTACCTGATATGCTGGTCAATGCTAGCTCAGTAGATCCATTTGTTACCTGAGGGCAATTATTTTCCAGCAGTGGGCAGGAATTGTTGCTGCCATGCTCCTGTTTTACAAGCAACTCTGCTGCACTTGGTAGAGGGATTGGATGGCTTATTCCTAATTCCTCTTCTTGTGCCTGCTGCCTCCTTAAAGCTACCTGGAGACAAAATTAATAAAATGAAGTGAGAAAATACCTAGAGTTTAGTGACAGCGCAGGTTCTCAGGCTGTAGGTCATAATGAAATATGCTATGACTGTAGAAAAAGACATGGACCGCACATCCAAACATCATACATTGGATCTAATTTCTCCAGGCATTAATTTATAAAACTGAACATGAGGTCCTTAGTGTAAGGCTACGGCCCCACTATCAGTATTTGGTCAGTATTTTTTCTCAGGAGTGTGTGATAAATGCAGATAGGTGCACTTTTTTGGATTATACCTTTTCTCTGATTGCTCCTCACCAGGTTTTGGCTCCCACTACTGACTCCGGAAAAAATACTGACCGAATACTGATAGTGGGGCCGTGGCCTAACATTCTAATCAGAATTTATGAAGCCCACTGCCAAGTAGGCATTAGATCAATGTATGATTTTTGGATATACAGTCCATGTCTGTTTACCGGATTTTTCAGACCATAAGACGCACTTTTTTCCTCCAAAATTTTGGAGGAAAATGGGGGGTGCGTCTTATAGTCCGAATGTTGTATATGGGTGTATAATGGGTGTATATTTATGTGGGGTGTGGGGGGAGCGGTATCGGTGGAGGAGCAGGGCACAGGAGGCAGCAGCTGCCTGCTGCAGCCTACACTGTCCCCGCTGCTAAATAAAATTAATATTCCATGCTCCCCAGGCCCATGAGGCGTGGGGAGCACTGAATATTCTTGCTCCTTAATAGCGGTATACAGTGTAGCCGCGCTGCGGCTGCTGCTGCCGGCTATCTACTGTGCCTGCCGTTAAAGGACATTAATATTCAACCTCTCTCCACGTCTATGGACGTGGGGAGGGGGTGAATATTCATGCCCTTTAATGAGCGGGCACAGGAGATAGCCAGCAGCAGCCGCAGCGCAGCTCCGCTGTGTGCCGGCTCTGAAGGAGTGTGAAGTCACTGCTCCCCACGCACACAGTCCCGGCATGGGGAGCAGTGACTTCCGGCAGCCGATCTCTCTATGTGAGCCGCGCATGGCAGTGACGTCATGCGCGGCTCACTTGGAGAGATCAGTGCAGGCAGACAGGACGCAGCGCTGGAGGAGAGAAGAGAGGTGAGTATGAGTGTTTATTTTTTTTTAATGTGCAGTCTGATGAGGATTAGGGGTGCCATGCATACCAGGACAGGGATTAGGGGTGCCATGCATACCAGGACAGGGATTAGGGGTGCCATGCATACCAGGACAGGGATGAGGGGTGCCATGCATACCAGGACAGGGATTAGGGGTGCCAAGCATCCCAGGACAGGGATGAGGGGTGCCATGCATACCAGGACAGGGATGAGGGGTGCCATGCATACCAGGATAGGGATTATGGGTGCCGTGCATACCAGGACAGGGATGAGGGGTGCCATGCATACCAGGACAGGGATTAGGGGTGCCATGCATACCAGGACAGGGACTAGGGGTGCAATGCATACCAGTACAGGGATGAGGGGTGCCATGCATACCAGGACAGGGATGAGGGGTGCCATGCATACCAGGACAGGGATGATAGGTGCCATGCATACCAGGATTGGGAATGAGGGGTGCCATGCATACCAGGACATGGATTAGGGGTGCCATGCATACCAGGATAGGTATGAGGGGTGCCATGCATACCAGGATGGAGGGATGCCAGGCATACCAGGATGGGGATGGGGATCACATATAAAAGGAAGGAGGGCGGCATATATACCAGGATGGGGGATATTATCAGAACTGGGGGACATTACCCCTATACCAGTGTCAGCAGAAGACCCCCTCCCCCTTAAAAGTGCATCATGACCACATTTTTTGCTTACATTTTTATTTTTTTATTTTCCTTCTCTAAAACCTAGGTGCGTCTTATGGTCCGGTGCGTCTTATAGTCCGAAAAATACGGTATATAGCTATTTCATAATGAAATACAGAGGTGAAATAACAGGATAGGTCATAAAAGAAAAGTGACACATATGAAATAAACCTAGTTAAAAACAGTCCCCACTAGATAGTACATAATCATCAGAGTGCTGTCCGATGAGCTCCACACACAAATACACTTGCATGGCCGAGTGCAATATGATTTATGGATTCAAATAGTATATGCCATGATTTTTTTTCCTACGACAGTCCTAGGAAAGACTTGGTCCGAAGAAAAAATTGGACATATGCATGGCCCCAAAAACTAAGGCCACAATGAACTTTTGGTGCATTTTTGATGTTGAAGAATTTCTGAAACTATTATTTAAAATAGATTACTTGCATTTTTTCATTGCGTTTTCTTGCGTGTTTTTTTTAACGTGCATTTTATTGTGTTTTTGACACTGCTTTTTTTGTCTCTGTTTGGTGTGACATTCTTTAAATAAAGCTGCTTTGTTTTTGATATTTCCTGGTTATTTGCTTTGACAAAACTTTATTGGTATACTTAGATGTGGATTACATGAGTTTTTGACGCATGTGCATTTTTTGCTGCAGATTTTCCGCATCTAATGCAAGTCTATGGGGAAATTAACATACTGTGGATTTGAAAATTGCATCGAAGGTGAGTTTATGCAGCGTTAAAAAGAAGCACAGGGGGCATGAGATTTCTATAAATGCAATCCACTTTGCTGGAACTGTAAGATGCTGCATTTTTGATGCAGCAAAAACACACAGCATCAAAAATGCACCAAGAGCTCATCATGAGATCGAAGCCTAACATTGGTCCAAATGAGATGAAATGAATGCCTCACTGGACTAGTCCTCGCAGATTTTCATAGCACATGCGCGGATTAATACGTCATTTTACAATTATAGAGAAATCGCTAAAGGTTTAAGGCGGAGCTTATCAAAATGAAGAAATGGGATGCAGTAGAGTCATGGTGGCAGTTTATGGAAGTTAAGGAATCTGACAGGTTCCATTTAACCTCTTCAAGACATAAGGCCTATATTTATGTCATGTCGTGTCCCTGCATTTGATGCGGGCTCACATGTTGAGCCCGCATCTTTCCATGCATGTGACGGCTAATTTAATCAGCCATTATGTGCTTTTAACAGCTGAAAATGGAGCAGTGCTCCGCCTATGTCTGTTAACCAGTTAAAACCCGAAGTAATCGCAGGGCGTCGATGGGTTGTCATGACAGTTGGGGGTCTGCTGATAACCCCAGTGCCCGTCATTACGATCATCCTGTGAACACTGGCCTCTGGCGCTGGCTAAAGCACTGCTATGTATAGCATAAGCGATGGGACAATTGCAGCTTCAAGTATCCTAAGGCAACTAACAAGGGCTGTGGAATCGGAGCCTATTTTGGTGGAGTCGGTCTAAAATGGACTGACTCCGACTCCTAAAATATATAATAAATTGGGTACAGTAATTCAATGCAGTTTGTGGGGAATATTTTTTCATAAGAATTTGAGAAAGTTATGAAATGTTTTATAAATGTCTATTCAATTCCTGATCTAAGGGTCTAGACTTTCAGCTGAGATGAATCTGTGCTACAGTAAATTTATCACTTAAACATGAGCCATGTATGAGGGAGTTGACGTGCCCCCAGGGTCATGGGGTACTCGGCAGCCGTGCCTCTGTTCGCTGGTGGATATCACGGTTGTTGGCCCGGTCCATGACCCAGGGCGGTCAGTGCAAAAGGGAGGTACTTTTATATGGGGTTTTTGGGATTGTTCGTGACTAGAGATGAGCGGTGTTCGAATCGAACTGTTCGCCAATCTCAAATTCGAGCTGTTTTTGGCGGTGTTCGAGCCGTTCGATGAACCCGAACGATTTGAAAAAATTCCGGCTGTTCCAGGTTATGTTCGATAATTGTTCGTGCACCCAAATCGTAACTGGATTTTTTCACAGTAATGCTGATAATCAATGTTAATACACAGTTTGAGTGTACAGCGGGGCGGGGGGAGGGGCATGGGATGGATCTCTGCAGAAATAATGCGCGAAGTGTTTTTTTCACACACGCAAGGGCATGTCTCATTGGCTGTGTATGTCACATGTCCTTGCCCTATAAGACCCAGCCATTTTCCCTGTCGCCACCATTTTCTCACTGCTGCAGCTGAGTGTTAGATGGCACTGCTGCTGCTGTTAGCATTATATTGTGTAACTGAATTGCAAGCGAATTTTCTCTTAAATAGACTGAAAGGTTTAGGGAGTAGGGACTAGTTTGTAACTGCAGCCCTTTTGAGGGCTAGGTTACAGCAGTTCCTAGCACTTTTAGCAGGCAGGTCTGTGCTCTTAAATCGACAGATAGGTTGGGAGTAGTGACTAGTTCTAATTCCAGCCCTTTTGAGGGTTAGGTTACATCAGTTCCTATCACTTTTTGCCAGGCAGGTCTGTTTTAGTGCTGTGCAAGTGTTTTTCACAGCATTTGGCTAAATCTAGCTAAGCAAATCCTTTTGGGCCTCTTGCAGTGTGTGTTAGTCAGTGGAGTAGCCTATCTGTGTTGCAAGCTACACCACCTGTGTATGTAATCCAAATTTTTTACTGCACCTAGCCAAGTAAAACCTTTTGGGCATTTAGCAGTGTGTGGTACTCAATCTATTAGGCCATCTATACCAAGCTCCACCAGCTTTGAAATTAATAATAATTTTTAGCCGCATCTAGCCCGGAAAATAATTTTGGGATCAGTAGCAGTGTGTCGTACTCATTGTATTAGGCCATCTATACCAAGCTCCACTAGCTTTGAAATTAATAATAATTTTTAGCTGCATCTAGCCTGGAAAATAATTTTGCGCTTAGTAGCAGTGTGTGGTACTCATTGTATTAGGCCATCTATACCAAGCTCCACCAGCTTTGAAACTAATAATAATTTTTAGCTGCATCTAGCCTGGAAAATAATTTTGGGCTTAGTAGCAGTGTGTGGTAATCATTGTATTAGGCCATCTATACCAAGCTCCACCAGCTTTGAAATTAATAATAATTTTTAGCTGCATCTAGCCCGGAAAATAATTTTGGGCTTAGTAGCAGTGTGTGGTACTTATTGTATTAGGCCATCTATACCAAGCTCCACCAGCTTTGAAATTACTAATAATTTTTAGCTGCACCTTGCCTGTAAAATAATTTTGGGCATATTAGCAGTGTGTGGTACTCATTTTATTAGGCCATCTATACTAAGCTCCACCAGCTTTCAAACTTCTAATAATTTTTAGCTGCATCTTGCCTGTAAAATAATTTTGGGCATATTAGCAGTGTGTGGTACTGATTCTATTAGGCCATCTATACTAAGCTCCACCAGCTTTTAAATTACTAATAATTTTTAGCTGCATCTTGCCTGGAAAATAATTTTGGGCCTGTAGCAGTATGTGTTTGTAGCACCCCGAGGGTTCGGTTGCTACAGAGGTATTGCATCTCACCCAGATGTGCGATATCTCACTTCCAGGTAAGGATGGAGTGTGGCTCAGGACCCTAACACCCACATGCACTACACCACATTTCCGGGGGACAGCTCGACGGTGCTCCCATTAGTTATGCAGGCACGAGTGAGCATGTCCCTGGCTGGAGTGGGGGGAGGGAACACCTAGAGAAGGGAACCCGGTAGTGTGTGCGTGGGGGAAGTAGATCCTGGGTGCACTCTGTACAGGAGTATAAAGGGAGGCACCATCTTAGAGAGAGAGTTGAGAGAGGAGAAGACAGGGAGCAGAGCTGCTTTATGGGCTCTGCTCCACAGGCAGGCCCTGTCAGGAGGCCTGAGCCTGGAGGAGGGAAGAAGGAGGAAGAGGAGCAGACTGGGCTCCAGGAAGGACAGAGGGGACCCCAGGGGTGTGGACTGGCTGGTAGCCACCACACGCCCGCCGCTACCTGAGTAGGGGGGTCAGGTCAAGAAGATGGGAACCGGATCCCAAATTAGTGGAGGAGAGAAACTACCCTCAACTAAGAACCGGAGGCTGCGACATTACATGTGGAGCAGCCCCTCGCCACACCCGCTAGAAAGGCACCACATAGGACCTGGGAAACGCAGGCCAACGTTTGCCCACCAAGAAGGTCCGAGGCAGCTGGACATAAGCGTGGTCACTAGTGGGGTTGAAGACCAGAAGCAGGGGACATAAAGGGGGTCCTGCAAAGCACTCCAGAAAGACCTGGGAGTTAACCGAGCTCCTCACCTGGTGAGCACAGCGCGACACAGGCGGCCACCTCTGCAGCGGTGGCCTGGAGCAGTAACCGAGTAACCGTGAGTAAAGACCCTGAACTGCACCACCAAGACTCCGAGTTGTCTTTGTTGCGCTCGTGTACCACCATCACCCCCATCATCTATCCCTGCTGCCCTGAGGCCATACCCCTCCCGTTGGGGGTTATACCACCACGCTGCACGTCCTTATACACCTGGCCTCAGTGGACTGTTCTGCAGCGGCGGCTTCAAAGCCGCACTCAACGGGTGGCGTAGTCGATCAAGTTAACATCTACTGCCATAGACTGCCACTTAGTCTGACTCCCTGGGCACGGACCGGGTCACCGCCACGAGACTACAACCCTCAAGAGATCCGGCTCCGGGTAAGCTCCCGCGTGCGCAATGCAGCGCGACACAGGCCCAGGGCCGCGTCAACTTTTGGCGTAGTCGGCAGGATTTCGTGCCCGCAACCACCGGGTACTGCGTTCCTGAACAAGAGACTTTCAAACTCACCTGTGGTGAAGTTTTCCCGCCATCCGGCGCCATCTTCAGCCTTCTTCCCGCCATCCGTGAAGGTTCCCGCCATCCGGCGCCATCTTCAGCCTTCTTCCCGCCATCTGTGGAGTTTTCCCGCCATTGGGCGCCATCTTGAGGACGCCGCGCGGGAAGAAGAGGGGCGTGGACTCCGAAAGCGCGCGAGAACTGAAGCCCCGCCTCACGTCCGGACGTTGCGTAAGGTCCTGGAAGGAGCCCAGCAGACGCCGACGTCACTGGAGCGCGACGGAAGGTCCTCGACCCTGATGATCAACTGCGGAGCCGCGGCCTACGGAAGAGGATCATCGCCAGGTAGGCCACGGTCCACCAGGGGGGAGGAGGACACCAGGAACGGACAGCAAGATGGCGGACCGGCAGCAGACTAAGCTGCCCAGCATCGGCAGCGCCCCAGTCGTCGCGGGCCCCGACCAGCACCAGGAGAAGACGCGTGACGCAGGAGCGGTCGCGGGAGCAGGTAAGAGGAGTCTCCCTGTCCCGGACGCTGCCAGCGTCAGCCTGCTCCCGGGCCACCCGGTGGAGCCGCCGACCCCGGGCGCTGCAGACGCAGACCTGCTCCAGACCCCGCAACAAGCCCTGCAGCCGAGCCCTCCAGACCTGGGCACTGCCACCACTAGCCCGCGCCCAGGCCCAAAGTCGCACCCCCTGACCCCGGGCGTCATTAACAGTACCACTCAGACCCCGAGTACCAAGAGGGCCAGGACGGGTCTGAACCTGAGAAAGAGAAAGGAGCGTGTGGAGCACACCGTTAATCGTAAACGGTAAAAGAGGAGATGTAAATAGTTACCCGACCGGGTATAAGGACTGTTGTGGGACTGTTTCCACTAAGAGTGTGGTCCCCGTTGGGACAGAAAGAGAACTGTTTCCCTTATCCCCTATCTGGCTGGGGACTGAGAACAGCCACCCCTTTTCCCTCTAACTGGCTGGGGACTGAGAACAGCCACCCCTACCTGGCCGAGGACTGAGAGCGGCCATATCCTGTAAATAATTATGTGTTTCTAGTAATGTATAGGAGTCCTTGGTGGATTTACCGGGAATCCTGTGTACATAGTTGGAGCGTAACCCAGGACGGACTAAAGACTGTTAAGGACTCGGGGCAGGACAGACCCCTACCTGGTTACGTCTCCCTGTTTTAGGAAAATGGACACCTGGTTGCAGAATAAACTGTGACCTGTTATAAAGAGACTTCTTCGTGGATCTGATGCTAGAAATGTTTTATATGAAAAATTTATATGCTAGAATGTGTTACTATGAAAAAGAGTTCCAGAACAGTACATATGCACTTATACCGTTTAAGAGAGAGCCGTTCCCATAAAGGGAAACTGAATGTTGATACCTGTTATACTTGTTGTTTATGAAAAATTTGCATGTTCTAATGTATACCCTGTCTTTTGCTCAGTTCCAGCCCGCGGACGTGCTGGGTTTTGCCAGGGGGGAATGTAGCACCCCGAGGGTTCGGTTGCTACAGAGGTATTGCATCTCACCCAGATGTGCGATATCTCACTTCCAGGTAAGGATGGAGTGTGGCTCAGGACCCTAACACCCACATGCACTACACCACATTTCCGGGGGACAGCTCGACGGTGCTCCCATTAGTTATGCAGGCACGAGTGAGCATGTCCCTGGCTGGAGTGGGGGGAGGGAACACCTAGAGAAGGGAACCCGGTAGTGTGTGCGTGGGGGAAGTAGATCCTGGGTGCACTCTGTACAGGAGTATAAAGGGAGGCACCATCTTAGAGAGAGTTGAGAGAGGAGAAGACAGGGAGCAGAGCTGCTTTATGGGCTCTGCTCCACAGGCAGGCCCTGTCAGGAGGCCTGAGCCTGGAGGAGGGAAGAAGGAGGAAGAGGAGCAGACTGGGCTCCAGGAAGGACAGAGGGGACCCCAGGGGTGTGGACTGGCTGGTAGCCACCACACGCCCGCCGCTACCTGAGTAGGGGGGTCAGGTCAAGAAGATGGGAACCGGATCCCAAATTAGTGGAGGAGAGAAACTACCCTCAACTAAGAACTGGAGGCTGCGACATTACATGTGGAGCAGCCCCTCGCCACACCCGCTAGAAAGGCACCACATAGGACCTGGGAAGCGCAGGCCAACGTTTGCCCACCAAGAAGGTCCGAGGCAGCTGGACATAAGCGTGGTCACTAGTGGGGTTGAAGACCAGAAACAGGGGACATAAAGGGGGTCCTGCAAAGCACTCCAGAAAGACCTGGGAGTTAACCGAGCCCCTCACCTGGTGAGCACAGCGCGACACAGGCGGCCACCTCTGCAGCGGTGGCCTGGAGCAGTAACCGAGTAACCGTGAGTAAAGACCCTGAACTGCACCACCAAGACTCCGAGTTGTCTTTGTTGCGCTCGTGTACCACCATCACCCCCATCATCTATCCCTGCTGCCCTGAGGCCATACCCCTCCCGTTGGGGGTTATACCACCACGCTGCACATCCTTATACACCTGGCCTCAGTGGACTGTTCTGCAGCGGCGGCTTCAAAGCCACACTCAACGGGTGGCGTAGTCGATCAAGTTAACATCTACTGCCATAGACTGCCACTTAGTCTGACTCCCTGGGCACGGACCCGGTCACCGCCACGAGACTACAACCCTCAAGAGATCCGGCTCCGGGTAAGCTCCCGCGTGCGCAATGCAGTGCGACACAGGCCCAGGGGCGCGTCATGTTACTCATTCTATTAGGCCATCTATACCAAGCTCCACCACCTGTGTATCTAATAAAATCCTTTTGGGCTAGTACCACAATTTGGCCACTCAGCTCTGCTCGGTTTCCATCCATCGTTTTTTGTGCAAACAACTCCAGAGTTGTCAATTAGTTAACCACCAAAATGAGTGGCAAAAGGCCTGCTGCTGGTGGAAAGGGGAATAGGCGTGTTGGGAAGGGAAAAAAAGGTTGTGTCCGTGGGGTAGGTGTTAAAGCAACAGTAACATCTGCAGAAGAAATACTGGTGCCTGTCTGCTGGTGGGTCGAGCCCCCCCGTGGTGGTGGGGGGGGTAACATCTGCAGAAGAAAGACCATCTTCCAGCCAAACTAAGATGTCTACTTCTTTTAGTGGACAAAGTGCTCCTTTAAGTGGGCTCTCCTACACCTCAACTTCAACATCACAAATACGCCAGTCCTCAGAGGTGTCAAACCAATCGCACTTGCTTCCTCACAGCTCCCAAGTCTCCAGCTGCCCATCTGAGTATGGGGTAGAGCAGATGGTTGAGTCTGCAGAGCTGTTTACTCATAATATAGCCTGGGAATCAGAGGTCGGCTCCAGAGTTTCTGTGAATCCAGATGAGGAAATGATCTGCACTGATGCCCAGAATCTTTATGAGTTGGATCCAGGACCAGATGAAGATGAAGATGAAGAAGGTTATGAGCATAATGTAGACCCTCGTTCCCAAACTGTAACTCCTGTTGGTGGAGACAATGAGGAAGACGATGATGAGACTCAAATACCTGATTGGAGCGACAACTTGAGTTTTTTGTCAGGGCAGGAAGAGGTTGGCTCTGAGGACGACGGGTGTGAGAACACACAGGGTGATGATGATGAGGTTTCAGATCCCACTTTCTGTCAACCCACAGTCAGCCAGTCGATGAGGTCAGCAGAGGAGGTGGAGGAGGATGCTAGTGACGACTAGGTCAGGTTGCGCCTTCCTGGACAGAGACGGAGTACTGGAAGCACGTCAACAACTGCATCCTCAAACACAACTCTGCCTCTGACCACAAGTCGTGGTGGCTCTTCAGGTCGCATTGGTTCTAAGCCTTGCATAGCCTGGGCATTTTTTCAGATCGATAAGGATGACCCAACTCATGTTATCTGTAACATTTGTCACCAAAAGCTAAGTAGAGGCCAAAACATCCATAGTTTGAGTACTTCATGCATTAACCGTCACATGGATATGAAGCATAAGTTGCAGTGGGAAGCTCACTGTGCTACAATGCGGCCTAGCGGGCCGGGCCAACCACCGTCTACCCATCTTGTGCATCTGCAGCCTATTCATCCTCTGTGACTGGGGGGACAGCAGTCACACCTGTTTTGAGACGCAGACCTGCCACCTCTTTACCCGCTACAGCCAGTGTGATTGGCAGGTCATCATTTCATTTCGAAGTAGAAACACCAGCTGGTGTTCAGCGCTCTCCGACATCGAGAGCACCACCTTTGGATCAAGGTAACCTAACTTTTCCGCCTGCATCTTCCTCACAGACCGTCAGTTTGCCGGGGACACCCTACTCAACCCTGTCTAAGCACAACAGCCAGCCCTCGGTCCCTCAGATGTGGACAAGTAAAAGACCATTTCCTCCTAGCCATGAGAAAGCTAAGAGGTTGAATTTCACCATCAGCAAGCTTTTGGCTACAGAAATGCTGCCTTTCCGCCTGGTGGAAACAGAGGATTTTCGAGACCTTATGTCCGTCGCAGTGCCCAAGTACCAGATGCCCAGTCGGCACTACTTCTCAAAGAAAGGTGTGCATGCGCTCCACCAGCATGTCGCACACAACATCACCGCTTCTTTGAGAAACTCTGTGTGTGACAGGGTGCATTTCACCACAGACACTTGGACGAGTAGGCATGGACAGGGGTGTTACATGTCGCTGACTGGGCACTGGGTAACTATGGAGACAGCAGGACAAAGGTCTGCTGTCCAAGTCTTGCCGTCCCCTCGAGTTGTGCGTCAATCCTCTTTATCTAGAAGTTCCTCCACAGATTCTGCCTCCTCAATCTCCCCTCGGTCCTCCACCTGCACCGAAATCCTGTCTGGTCATGCCACCCGCTTTCTAACTGCGCAGAAGGGATCCAGCACACCTCCTTACTATGCTGGCAGCAGGGCTCAATGTCATCAGGCGGCTTTTACTTTGAAATGTCTGGGAAATGTGAGTCACACAGTTGACGAGTTGTGGTCAGCTCTGGAGAACCAGTTTCATGAATGGTTGTCTCCACTGGACCTGAAACCAGGGAAGGCCGTGTGCGACAATGCTGCAAACCTGGGTGCGGCCCTTCGCCGGGCAATGTCACACACGTGCCTTGTATGGCTCACGTGTTGAACCTGGTTGTCCAGAAATTTTTAGCCCACTATCCCGGACTAGATGGCCTTCTGCAGAGGGCACAGTCGCTGTGTGCTCACTTCCGCCATTCGCATCCCGCAGCTCAGCGACTTACATCTCTACAGAAGTCGTTGGGCCTGCCACTTCACCATCTAAAATGCGATGTGCAAACCCGGTGGAATTCAACTCTGCACATGTTGCAGCAACTGTGGCAGCACCGACAAGCCCTGGTGCAATACGTTCTGACTTATAGCCTGGGCCAACGAGATGCAGAGGTGGGGCAAATCACGCTGGAGGAGTGGTCTCAGATCAGGGACCTATGCACCCTTCTGCACAGTTTTGAAATGGCGACAAAGATGTTTAGTGCTGACTATGCCATTATCAGCTAACTATTCCGGTGATTTACATGCTGGAGCACATGTTAAACAGAATTCGGAGTCAGGTGGTGGGAAAAGAGGAGGTGGAGGAAGTAGAGGAGGAGGAGTTGTATGCGGAAGGGCTAACATCTGCAAGGTCCAGACGGTCGGCAGCACCAAGGCGGCAGGCATGGGAGGGTGGGGGAAAGAGATTAACCAGGGCGCATGGTAGCAGCCAAACTAGTGAGGAAGGTGCAGGAGCCCAGGAAGAAGTGGAGGACGAACTGGCGATGGGCATGGAAGACTCATCAGATGAGGGAGACCTTGATCACATTTCTGTTGTGCGAGGTTGGGGGGAGAGGGCAGAGGAAGGAAGCATGATTCTTACCTCGCCACCAACACAACAGGGACTTGGTCCTCCTGGATGTGCAAGACACATGAGTGCCTTCTGGCTCACTACCTGCAACATGACCCTCGAATTGTCAGAATTCGAAATAATGTAAATTTGCCGAAATAATTCCTGCCATAGAAAGGGATTCACGCATGCTGGAGTATCAGCAGAGACTGTTGCAGAATCTTACATGTGCTTTTCCACAAAACACCAGTGGTGCACGTAGTGAATCTCACAGTTCTATCTTGCCAACCGTGGGACTGTCGAGTCTTCAGCACTCAAACCGTAACAGAAACACAGTATCTGCTGGTAACAGCAATTTTGAGGAATCCTTTCACCACTTTTTTAGCCCATCCTTTGCAAGGCCACAGGAGATAAGAAGTCAGACACATAGTCAACGCCTAGAGACGATGGTACAGGAGTATCTCCAACTGAACATCGAAGCCATGACTGTGTCACTGGACCCTTGCTCTTTCTTGGCTTCCAATCTGGATAAATGGCCGGAGCTCGCCACTCACGCCTTGGAGATCTTGTCATGCCCCGCAGCCAGCTTTCTCTCTGAACGTGTGTTCAGCGCTGCTGGTGGTGTGCTCACAGATAAGTGCACGTAGCTGTCCACTGATAATGTAGACAGACTCATGTTCATAAAGATGAACAAGTCATGGATCCGCAAGGACTTTTCTACCCCTGTGTCATCCTGGGGAGAGTAAAAGCTTGAGGATTTGTTAAAATCCCCTCACCAACCATTTTAAGCTTTCAAATTAATAATAATTTTTAGCTGCATCTAGCCCGGAAAATAATTTTGGGCCTGTAGCAGTTTGTGGTACTCATTCTATTAGGCCATCTATATTAAGCTCCACCAGCTTTCAAATTCCTAATAATTTTTAGCTGCATCTTGCCTGTAAAATAATTTTGGGCCTGTAGCAGTGTGTGGTACTCATACTATTATGTCATCTATACCAAGCTCCACCAGCTTTCAAATTAATAATAATTTTTAGCTGCATCTTGTCTGGAAAATAATTTTGGGCAGAGTAGCAGTGTGTGGTACTCATTCTATTAGGCCATCTATATTAAGCTCCACCAGCTTTCAAATTAATAATAATTTTTGTTCTCTCTGAACGTGTGTTCAGTGCTGCTGGTGTTGTGCTGATAGATAAGCGCAGGCGGCTGTCCACTGACAATGTAGACAGACTCACGTTCATAAAGATGAACAAATCATGGATCCGCAAGGACTTTTCTACCCCTTTGTCATCCTGGAGAGAGTAAAAGCTTGAGGATTTGTTAAAATCACCTCTCCAACCGTTTTAAGCAACTCTGAGGCAATTAATGCCACTTAAGTGCTGTCTGTGCCCCAAATTTTTGGAAAAAATGGAGACTCTTTATGGAGTCCCTTGCTGTGTTTTACGTGACGTTGTCATCGTCAATTACAGGTGGGTTGGGTTCCCCCCCCCTTTTAACCGTAAGAAACTACATACACTATGGCTTGGGGTAACACAGATGGTTGAGTCTGAAGAGCTGTTTACTCAGAGGTCTGCCCCAAAGCTTCAGTGTCTGCTAGTCAGCGTAGTAGCCCAGCTGTGAAGCAAGCTGCACCGCCTGTGTATCTAATAATAATTTTTAACTGCATCTAGCCTAGGCAGACTGTGGGGACCCCCGACCAAACCCAGACGCTCAGCCCCCTTACCGCCCCCCTTTCATTGACAATACAATCATGTAACTCTTACTTACAACTGGATGGGTTAGGATCGGTCACAGCTTTATCAACTGTTTATACTCATGACATTAGAAAGGCATTTTATTTCTAAAATAATTCAGCTTGTTGCAGCATGCCCTGTGTCTCCAGTCTCCACAACGGCAAGTTGACCAACAAGTGTAACTCTCCAACATGTCCTTTCTATTTCCAGGCCATGGAGGATCCTGCGTACTCGTATGGAGGACTCTGACCCCCATCCATCACTCTTAACACTCCATCCTGGAGTCCTGACAGGAATATGTCCAGTCCAATATCCATTAAGTGAACACAGTCAGGCCGTATGAGGCCTGCTTTCTCTCCTTCCAGTTGTCCGCCTCTGTCTCTTATAAAATTTGGCATCCAAATATTTATTTGCCGCCTTGTCCGTTCGATGGCCGTGATGTCTCGGGCACCTTGCAATACCCCGCTCGGCACAATCTCTGACTACTTTTGTGAAAAATTCTCTGAAGCGTTCAGTGTCTAGTTTCATTATTGCCATTAGTTATGAGCTCTTGTGATAACCTAGGTCGTTTCCTCCGACCTGTATAACTAAGATGACCGGACCTCTTGCCTCTCTCCCTACCTTGATTACCTCCATTAGTACCTGTGGCCATTGCAGTCCTCTAATACCTCTCCAGTTGAAATATGTGTTATGAAACTCTAATTTCCTCCCGCCTGGGCGGACTTTTGCCCTTTTTTCTGCCCAATATATATACAAGTGGCCTATCACCCACACTGTTGGCTTAGCATCACCTGTAAAAGAAACAAACCACGTTGGATAACAAGTCCGGTCTTATGTATCTCGCCAAACACGTGGATCGCCATCTCCCTATCCTCTGAACTTCCATTTGTGACAGTCCTGCTCTTGCTGCTTCCGTGGCCGCGCCTATGCAGAATGAGTGTGTCCCATAATCTTTGGGGTGGTTCCCTGCCGATGTTAGGCATTTATTAAATATAGCTTGGAACTGGTATCTTGATAATGGCGTTCCATCAATGTGTGATAGGAAGAAATTACTTTGTGATCTGATGGTTATATTTGTTTTTACTATTGTTACCCAACTCAGCGTACCATTTGTGGGTTGTAGAAGTACCCAAGTGCCCCTGCCCACTGGATCCGTTTTCGATTTGCGTATGAGTAGACGTATTGCATTATTGGCTATGACTATGTCCTGGTGTAATAAGCCTCCACTGGTGGTAATTTTGGATTGAAGAACTAATTCGCTTATTCATAGCGCCCCGAAGAAGGCGATCGCAAATACAGTAGACAGTAGTGTTGCTTCGAATTGTGAGTATCATGTTAATTGTGTTAGGGATATGATGTGAGAAATCAGTTTTAGTGACACGGGACGGGACGTCTACACTCCTGACTTGGCTTCCCCTTTTCCACCCATTTATGGATTGTCTGGTGATGAATCTCTTTGTCACATCTCCCCAATTCAGTGGTTGGAAGTGAAATGCTACTTCGGTCAGCCACCACTACGCTGATGCCCCTGATATGCCCTTCATCATTAGCTGGTGGAGAAATTCTATGGTGACTTGTAATCTGGCTTGTTCACATTGGTCAACCCGTCTGCCTGCTACTAGTCATGTCCACTGTTCCCATGCCTTAACGTATGCTTGCCACATCGACGGGGCAACTGACGCTCTGATTAATGGCATCAACTATTCTCCACTAGATCCCATAGGGAGACTGGGCAACTGTTGCCCGATGGGTGGGCGTTGGGGAGGAGCTCTGTGAAAATCTGCCAATTGAATTGTGATAAAGCGTTAGCAGCAGCGTTAGACCCCTCAGCATCGTGGCTAGCGCGGACCCATACATTGTGTTTTAGGCACAGGAATGCTAGCCGGCGTAGTAGGCCTAGCACTGGGAGAGACGATGATGCCATATTATTAATGAAGTGCGCTAGGCTGGTGTTTTTTATTATGCAGAGTATATTTTTGTTAGCCAGGCACGTGCCCCATATTTCTATTGCTACCACTATTGGAAACAGTTCCAGGACTGTCTGTTTTTTTGTCAGCACTTGTTCTACCCAATACGGAGGCCATAAGCTTGTGCACCATTGGTTATTTAGTATCGCTGCATATTCGCCTGATTCTGCCGCCCCGGTGAACCAGGAAGATCCAGCTGAACAAATCTTCTAAAATCCACTTTTTATTGATTCATACAAAAAATATTTTAAAAGTCCACCTTGGAGAAGAACAGCAAACGCGTTTCGAACTAAAGGTTATTAATCATTGCATTGCAAGAAAACAGCAAGGAAGTGGCATTTATATGTCATGTCCTGCTATGCACCTGTTCAAGGCTGAGTTAATCAGAAATTTAAACACACATACCATGTTAAAATCGTATAGCATAGAAACAATGCATATAAATGTAAATAATCCAAAGCAAAAAGAAAAGAAGAAAAAAGGAACATATATATAATAATAATCTATAAATGATCATTCATAATGATACATCAAATCATGTCTGATGTTTAAACCCGCTGGTACAAGTGTATTTAAAGTATAAATCCACCAACTTTCTCTATTAAGGAGCTTTCTCCTATAATCATCCACCAAATCTCCACCAATAACCACGGCCCACGGAGGGGACACCACAGTCAGTGAATCCTTCCTTATTTAGTATAGAGACAACCAATACTTTGGGCGTATTAGCGCAGCTGCAAAGCAAGCTGCACCGCCTGTGTATCTAATAATAATTTTTAACTGCATCTAGCCTAGGCAGACTGTGGGGACCCCCAACCAAACCCAGACGCTCTGCATCTAACCCAGCCAATCATTTGATAGTATTGCTAGTAGCAGAGTCGCATGGGCTCTAAACCTTGCATAGCCTGTGCACTTTTTCAGATCGATAAGGATGACCCAACTCGTGTTATCTGTAACATTTGTCACCAAAAGCTAAGTAGAGGCCAAAAAATCCATAGTTTGAGTACTTCATGCATGAACCGTCACACGGATATGAAGCATAAGTTGCAGTGCGAAGCTCACTGTGCTACAATGCGGCCTAGCGGGCCGGGACAAGCACCATCTGCCCCACCTGTGTCATTCTGGGGAGACTAAAAGCTTGAGGATTTTGGAAAATCACCTCACCAACCATTTTAAGCAACTCTGGGACAATTGATGCCACTTAAGTGGTGTCTGTGCCACAATTTTGGGAAAAACTGGAGACTCTTTTTGGAGTCCCCTTGCTGTGTTTTACATGACGTTGCCATCGTCAATTTCAGGTGGGTCGGGTCTCCCCCCCCCCCTTTTAACCGTAAGAAACTACATACACTATGGCTTGGGGTAACACAGATGGTTGAGTCTGAAGAGCTGTTTACTCATACTATAGCCTGGGAATCAGAGGTCTGCTCCAAAGCTTCAGTGTCTGCTAGTCAGCGGAGTAGCCACCGCCTGTAGATCTAATTACAATTTTTTTTTTCAAATTCAAGTTCTTTTTTATTTTTGTGTTGAAAAAGTACAAGAAAATACAATATACATAGTAAAAGGGGTAGTATAACTATAAATCTATGCATAACGACAGTACATTGGGGGGTACAGGGAGGGTTTTCCATCAATATCCAGATCAAGCATGTATTTTTCCATATGAAAGATAGAGAGAGAGGGAGCGGACCACGGCAGACCACCAATCAATAGAGTGCGATTATGATCATTGTTGTGCCGACATCACGGATAACTTTAGTTGGGGGCTAGAAGGTAGGCGTCAGAGTTTTGCAAATCAATCCAATCCCTCGAAATCACACAGTATCTATCAACATCAGCCGGTGAGATGGCAATCAGACGCTCCATCCTATTAAGGAGGGAGATCTCCGCAAACCATTCCTCCACAGTGGATGGGTCTCTGCTTTTCCAGTGATGTGGAATGACATTCTTAGCTGCCTGTATTAGGTAGCCTATTGATGACCTTTTATAACTATGTTTACTTATTGGCAACATTGATAAAAGGAGGGCTTCTGGCGTATTAGGGATAGTCAAACCAGTTATTTTCTCAATCATGGGAACCACCTTTGCCCAAAATGCATTTATTATAGGGCATGCCCACCATATGTGTGACATTGTCCCTTCCCCCTCCCCACATCTCCAACATCTATCTGAAACCACTGGATACCATCTATGAAGGACTGCTAGTACCCGGTACCATCTAGAGATAATTTTGAAGGAGGTTTCCTGAGCTTTGGACCCTATAGGTTTTATGTGTTAGGAAGAAACATTTATCCCATTGTGAGTCAGAGAAGGCCTTCCCCACTTCCCTTTACCATTCACCGCAGAATCCTGGCCTATTGTCAGTTACCTGGGCAATGAGGAGATTATACAGTAGGGAGATGGAGTGTGTAGGGGGTGACAATGATAGGCTCAATTTTTCAAAGTTTGTGAGATCTCTATGAAGATGTGTGCGCTTCTTCACAGTTGAATAGAAGTGGTGTAACTGGCTATATTCAAAATTAGCCTTCAGGGCAGTGGCTCTTCCCCGTAACAAGTCATTGAAGGGGAGCAGCGAAGTATTGGAGATGACATGAGAAAATAATATCGGATGGGATTTATTTGAACCGAGAAATCTATTTACAGATAGTGCTGGTGGGAAATCTGGATTATCTGAAATCGGGAGCAAGAGGCCCTGGGGGTCGATTGAGGATAAGCATTTTTTGGGGGATCTCAAAGCCAAAGCAGTGGCATAAGTACTATATGACATGAGACCAAGAGAGGGGACAATTAAATGGGCGCACCATGGGAGAGTGGTAAGAGCTTAGGACAAATGGATTGAGCTATTTTGACCCACAGTTTCCCCACCGAATGATGGAAGAAGTCCAGGATTCTAGCGTGTACTGCTGCCATGTAATACCTTCTACAATCCGGAAGGATAAGGCCCCCCTTTTGTTTGTGTCTGATCAGAACGTCCCCATGAATGCGTGGATGCCCACTTGCCAAGATAAATCTGCAAAAGCTACTGCGTAGTCTTTTCCAAAAATTTGAGGGAATTACCACGGGAATGGTTTGGAAGAGGTATAAGAGTTTAGGTAGGACGTTCATTTTTAGTATATTTATTCTGCCGAACCAGGAAAAATCCTTCACCGGCCAAGAAGTAAGATCTCTATGGAGTTGTTCAATAAAGGGCCCAAAATTAAGATAAAATAGAGGGGAGAGGTCTCTATGAATACGAATTCCTAAGTATTTGATACCCTGTGAGGGCCAGGCAAAGGGAAAGTTGGACTGGATGGAATCCTGTATGGATTTGGGGAGGGAGACATTGAGGGCCTCAGACTTCGCTACATTTGTTTTAAAATTTGACCATGTACCAAAGTGATCTATTTCTGCCATAACAGCAGTGATGGATATATGTGGTTGAGTGATATATACTAGGACATCATCAGCAAATGCAGAGCACTTGTACTCGGTGCCTCTCACCTCAATCCCCCTAATATTGGGGTTATCGTGAATTGATGAGAGCAGGTGCTCCATCACTAGGATGTATAAGAGAGGGGACAGAGGACATCCCTGCCTTGTCCCATTGGTGATTATGAAAGGTGATTATAATGTTCCATTTATCTTCAGCCTAGCTGACGGATTGCGATACAGGGCCATGATTTTGGCTATAAAAGAGTCCCGTACCCCAAGCTTTTTAAGAGAATAATATGTGGCGTGCCAGGAGACTCTATAGAATGCTTTCTCAGCATCCAACGAGAGTATCTAATTACAAATTTTTAACTGCATCTAGCCCAAGCAATACTTTGGGCCTAGTAGCAGTGTCTGCTAGTCAGCGGATTAACCCAGCTGTTAAGCAAGCTGCACCATCTATAGTTTGGACACTTGGTTTGGAAATGGTTCGGGCCCCCGGGACACTCAGTGAAGAGCATCGGGGAGGCACCCTAAGGCACAGGGGCTGGGACTGGCGGTAGGACACCTTGCGGTGGACCGCCAAGCTCGATCCTTATAAAAGCTTTTTAACTGCAGCAGCTTTAGTGGATGCTACTGGAGCTGGAATTACCGCGGCTGCTGGCATGAGACTTGCCCTCCAATAGATCCTTGTAAAAGGATTTAAAGTGTACTCATTCAAATTAGAGAGACAATATAAATTAAAAAGATTAGACCTGCCTCCACCGCAGGGGGGCTCGCTCGACCCACCAGCGGACGGTCACCAGTATTGGGAGAGGGGGGCTGGCCGTCAGGGTCCACCGCAGCTCTGGCACAAACCCGGCGACACGGAGGTCGCACGAGCAGGAACGGACTGGCCGTGTCGGCTTCGCACTTTTTTGGTTTTACAAGGGCATGACATGCCTATATCTGTGTCTCCCCCTCCTTTTACTCCTCCACCTCTTTTCTTTTCGTATGACTATATGTACTTGTCACTTTTCCATGTGTTAGTTGTGTCTTCTGAGCAGTTTGTCAGCTTTTGGACACCTTTTGAAGTGTTTTCTATGTGTTTTCTATATGTTTCTATGTGTTTTTGTTTGCCTGCCATTGGTTTGAATGGTGTTCGACGAACAGTTCGGCGAACATACGGATGTTTGACAAACCAAATCGAACTCGAACACTACGGGTGTGGCTCAACACTATTCGTGACGCCACCTGTGGAATGCGGCTAAGGGGATGCCGCTGCTGTGGAGCAGTCCTCTGGAGCTGGTGTTACGGAAGTGTAGGAAGATGATGGTTGCGCTGGGCATTTTGATGCAGGGAGGGAAAGATGGCGCAGATGAAAGAAGGGACGGAGGCAGAGCGGTGCAGTCATCCGAGTTTTTATTCACAGTTCTTATGACAGTTCCACTGGTGCACTGTACGGGTGCCAGCCTCCCACGTCGCGCTGCGTTCACCAGATAGGGGTTCAGCACTTCCTCAGGCAGATTAGGAGTACCGGACAGAATCCCACTTTCTCGTATTCCTAACTAGACTGTCTTTACGCTTGGACTTTCTCCCTCCTGCTCTGCACTGCCCACTCTCAATCCCGCTCGGGTGCTCTGAAGTCCCTCCTGTGCGTCGGAGTTCCCGGACCTGCTTGACCCTCCTGGGGATTAGAATGCGGCTTTGGCAACTGACTATATGAGCCAGAAGCCTCCGGTTTTTCCAGCCGAGACCTGGAGTACACAACTAGGCCAGGGGCCGTCCCCTTCTTGCGGCCTACGATCCCTCTGTCTTCTGACAGATTCGGGGCGTACGGGTGCCTTCCTGCACTCGCCGTACCCCCTAGGATCCCTTCTTAGAACGGAGCCTACTCCTCTGCTCCCCTCCTGGGCCTCTATCACTAGGCCCCTACTTGTGGAGCAGAGCTCCTACTGAGACTCTACTCCAGACTGTTCTTCTGAACTGTTCTCTCACTACTCAATTAACTACTCCACTGATCTCCTAAGATGGCTTCCCTTTATATTTACCTACTACTATAGTGCTCCCTTAAACAACTTTCTCCACCCACACCCACTACTGGTTCCCCCTACCTCTGGGTTCCCCTCACTCCAGCCAGGGACAGGGCTCAGCAGGAAACACATTGTGTCTTGCCCTTCCAGCCAGCCTGGAGCAGTCTAGTGTTGGATGCAGGTGTTGGGGTTCTGGGCAGTACTCCTTCCTTACCTGAGAGAAGGAGACACCACACCTCTGGGTGAGGTGCAGTATCTCTGTGGCGACTGAACCCTCAGGGGCGCCACAGAGTCAGAGTCGCTGTCATGGAAATTGAGGAGTCGAAGGGTTGGCTTACCGACTCCACAGCCCTGCTAACAAATACAGTAAAAAAGTGAAAAAATAAAAAGTTTTTAAAATTCTGAACAAAAAAAACACAAAAGTTCAAATCACCCACCTTTGCCCAATTAATAATAAAACAATTAAAAAAAATACACATATTTAGCATTGCTGCGTTCAGAAATGCCCAATCTATCAAAATATTAAATAAATTAATCTGATGGGTAAGCAGTGTAATGAGAAAAAAAATCTAAAAATCTAAATGCCAGAATTAAGATTTTTGGGCAATAAAATACGATAAGAAATTCTGAAAACATTGTATCTTCAACAAAATGGTATCAGTAAAAAAGTCAGCTCGGGCCGGTTTCACACGTCCGGATATCTCTGGCCCGGAAAAACCAGTACCGGAGATATTTGTGCCTCGTGTGCCCGTGTGTGTGTGGCACCCAGCTACGCACAGGTACCACAGGACCCAAGAGGGTGCATGGATGGACTTCTCCACAAGAGGCCCTCAGTACACACAGACACCTCCACCCTTCCACCTCATATCACCAGAGGGAGCCCTGTTAGGGATATATATACTGGAGGGTGGAGTTAGGTAAGGAGAGTGTGCTGACACTTTAGAGCAGCGAAGAAGCAGCACATGTTAGCTGCTGTGCTGAGGGCAAGTTAAGGCCTAAAGCATGTGCTGAAACCTGAGGGCCTAGAGCATGGCCGGAGGCAAGGAGAGGAGAGAGAAGTGTTGGGGGGCAGAGGAGCACCCCAGAACACAAGCCGGACACCAGGTCCGCACCTACAGGGTCCTCAATGCCCAGTAGGAACAACCGGTATACCAAGGGGATTCTAGATCCCTGGTCAACCTGAAGCTGCAACCATCCAAAGAACTAGGAACCATGAAGGCCCCAGCTTCCAGGGATAGTGGTAGCCAGAGGAAAGTTCTTACCACCAAGCAGACAGGTGAGAGAGTGAGAAAGAGTACAGAAGTTAGGCCTAGTTCCAAGCAGGTCAAGATCTTCAGAGAGAGGAAGAAACAGACAAGTGGGCTTTATACCCACTCACTGGGGAGAGTCCAGAAGTGCACCCTTCCTACCAAGTACCCTGGACCGTACCTGCCATCTACACCAGTAAAGGTACTGAAGCGAATCCCCTGTGTGCATGTCTATTATTCTCCCCTGACCCGGCTGGGCCACCTCTCACCTGCATCCCTTCCATCAACCCTGCTCCGGGGGCCAGCTCGGCCTGTGGGGAGCAGAAACATCTCAGCTGCCATCCCATCACCCCTGGAGGTCTGCAGCAACACTGGTACCTATTACCAGGAACCACAGGTGGCGTCACGAGATAAAACCATTTATCATCCCTTCAAGCAACAATCCCTTTTAAGAAGTGACCCCAGGGTACGGGCCCGGGAGCCGACCACCGTGACATCCCAAGAAGGTAAAGGCCCGGGTACTGAGACCCCCATATTCCCCTGGGCGAGTCATCTCTCCCTGGTGTCACGAACAGAATTTCGTGCCCGTTGCCACTGGGTACTTTGTGCCGTGTTTGAACTGTGTATTCCGAACTGTGGTGAACATCGCCGCCATTACCGCTTCGCCGCGCGGGAAGAAGAGGGGCGTAACCGCGGGAACCAAAGAGGCGTGACCATTGGTAGCGCGCGAAGCTTAAGCCCTGCCTCGCGCTCTGACGCAGCACCAGGAAGCGTCAGGTCCTGGAAGGAGACTGCCGTCCCAGGAAGCGCGCACTCTGAAGTCAACCGCGAGGGAGAAGCAAGGTCCTGCTCTGGAGTTGCTCGACGGGTAATCCCTCGGGGGCTGTGGCCTACCTGATCAAAGGAAAGAAGGTAGGCGCAACCATAGCCGACGACCAGCAAAACGCCGGAGCACCGGTTAACGCCCCCTATGCTCAACCCGCGCCCGGTGCTGCTCAGGCCGGAGCAGCCGCCCCACCAGCAGGGGCCATGACTCTAATAATAACCATGGCCCTACCGTACGTCCCCGGAGTGAAGTGGCTTCCCCAGTATGACGGCAAACCAGACACCCTGTCTGGGTTCAAAAGAAAAATATGCAGTGTATTGGACATGTACTCAATGACTGGTAAACAGAGAGCCGCTGTTGTGCTGGGACAATTGACTGGTGCCGCAGAGCGCGAAGTTGAAACCAGGCCAGCTGCAGACCAGGAATCAGTACCTATTATAGTCAAGAGACTGCAAACTGTCTTTGAAAACCGAACTGAGACAGATCTCCTTATGAGGTTCTACCGCTGTGCCCAGAAACATGAGGATAGTATCCGTCACTATGCCTGGCGCTTACAAGAGGCACTGCTGGCCCTGAAACCACCGTGCTAAGCGCCCTGCAGCTACAGGCAGAGCCCGAGTCGGATGGAAGGATCCTACTCACCGACAGTCCCAAGGATGTCCCTGGATGAGGAGAAGAAGAAGGACAACGCCAGCCGGTGGAAGGACCAATGACCGACGTCGCCCTCCAGGAGAATTAATCTGCTACAAGGCAGGCCACCTCACCCGGACCTGTCCTTTAAATGGGCAAATCCTGGGGCCGAGGGCCAGCACCCAGGAGTAGACCAACAAGGCCCATCAGGCTGGTACGACCGGTTTGTAGGAGGAAGACCTTTCTTGTCCATCGTGCTGGATGTCATAGCAACACCTGCACTACTGGACACTGGGTCACAGATGACCATCATACCTGATGTCCTCTACAAAAGGCACTGATCCATAGATGAACTCTGCCCGCCAGACCCAAACCTCACCGTGTATGCCTCCAATGGCCTTTCTCTTAACCTAGTCGGGGTTAAGGACGTGACAGTGAAGGTGGGAAGAGTGGAATTAAAGGATCAAGGACTGATTGTGGTAGAGTCTAACCCTGGTGATAAAAACCCATATATGATACTTGGTACAAATGTTGTTGGTAACTGTTTGGGAGAAGTGTTGTTTTTACTCCAACAGATTGCTGACACTGCCAGACCAGGGCAGAGGAAGGTGCTCCAGAGAGAGATTCGAGCACTCCTGTACCAGCAACAGGTAAAACTAACAGGTGATGAGATTGGTAATGTATGGGTGACAGACCCGATACTCATTGTCATACCCCCAATGAGTGAAATGCTGATTTGGTGTAGGGCAGAAATAGGTCTCAAGGGACAGGACTACCAGGTGGTAGTAGAGCCCATCAGCTCAGAACACAGACCTACACTCCTAACTGATAGAGGGGTAGTTGATGTGCACAATGTAAGGCTACCCGTACGCCTCCTAAATTGTGGGGAGGAGGAAGTCAAATTGCCAAGATACGCCACTGTTGCCAGACTGTATACTGTGAATAATAATGCCATACACACAGTGGAACCCTTGACCCCATCAGACACAGTAGAAGACAATGACTCCTAAGCCCAGCTGGAGGAATGGTGTCAACAGCTCCATGTTGGAACTGACGCCACTCCTGTCCATCAAAAACACGGTGTCTACAGAGTAGTTCAGGAATATGAACAGGTGTTTAGTAAACACTCACTTGATTTTTGAAGGGTCAAAGGGATACAACATCACATACCCACAGGTAACCATTCACCCATCAAGGAGCTTTACAGACCCATGCCACCAGCACATTGCCAAAAAAGCAAAAGAAATGTTGCATGACATGAAAAAGGCAGGGGTAGTAAGGGACTGTAGCCCCTGGGCAGCTCCCCTGGTCCTGGTCAGAAAGGACGGTAGCATGAGGATGTGTGTAGATTACAGACAAATTAATCGAATAACACATAAAGATGCATACCCTTTGCCCCATATAGAGGAATCCCTGGCTGCACTAAAATCTGCCAATTATTTCTCTACATTGGATCTCACTAGCGGGTACTGGCAAGTCTCTGTTGCTGAGGAAGATCGGGAGAAGACAGCCTTCACCACCCCGATGGGCTTATGTGAATTCCACAGCATGCCATTTGGACTCTGCAACGCACCCGGAATGTTCCAGAGGTTGATGGAGTGTTGCTTGGACACTGGAACTTTGAAACAGTGCTGTTATACCTGGATGACATTATCGTGTACTCAAGGACATATGAAGACCATCTAAAACACCTGCCAGAGGTATTTGAGGCATTGTCCTTGTATGGAATGAAACTAAAACCTTTCAAGTGCTACCTGCTCAAACAGAAGGTTCAGTACCTGGGACACATGGTCAGCTCAGAGGGAGCAGCACCAGACCCAGAGAAGGTCACTGCCATCCAGAAGTGGCCTGAACCAAAGAATATCAAAGAAGTATGTCAATTCCTGGGACTGGTCGGGTACTACAGGAGATTCATTAAGGACTACACCAAAAAGGCAGCACCTTTACAAGATCTCCAAAAGTCCAAAAGAGGTAAAAGTCCCCCATTCCAGTTGGGTAAAGAACAGGTTGAGTCCTTTGCGTTAATGAAGGAAGCCCTAACCCGTGAGGAAATACTGGCTCACCCTGACTACAGCCAACCTTTCCTGTTATACACAGACTCCAGCAATGAGGGACTGGGAGCTGTGTTGTCCTAGAAGCAAAACGGCAGAGAAAAGATAATTGCCTATGCCAGTAGAAATCTTCGCCCTACTGAGAGGAACCCAGAGAATTACAGTTCCTTCAAGCTGGAGTTCCTGGCCTTGGTCTGGGCTATCACCGAAAGATTCAAACATTACCTAGCCTCAACTAAATTTACAGCCTTTACTGACAATAACCCCTTGACACACCAGGAGACAGCCAGGTTGGGAGCCATGGAACAGCATTGGGTGGCCAGATTGTCGAATTACCAGTTCACAATCAAGTACCGGGCAGGTCACAAGAACACCAATGCTGATGCCTTGTCAAGAATGCCCCACCAGTCGGACACCGAGGATGAAGTGGATGACCTAGAAGAAATTGAATTACCTGCTTTCAACAGAAATGGAATGGTCCAAGAGCAACACACCTCCAGAAGACGTCATGGTAAGACGCTAAACCCTTTACCTCATCACAGCTGGAAGGAGACCCAGGACAGTGACCCGGTTGTCAGCCTCATCAAAGGACTGATAACCCAAGAAGGTTCTCACCTGGAGAAGGATGCTCCTCCACAAGTCAAACACCTGTGGAATGAGAGAAGCCGGCTGTTCATCTACAGAGAAAAGCTGTGCAGGAGGTATGTCAACCCCAGAACCCATGAAATGGTGTGGCAGATTGTAGTACCCAGGAAAGATATCCAGATGGTTCTAGAGGCCTACCATGACCAAGCAGGTCATTTTGGCTGGAAGAAGCTGGGAATCCTGCTGAAGGACCGGTTCTATTGGGTTGGAATGCGGAGTTCCATAGAAAGGTGGTGCCGGAATTGTGGGCCCTGTAGTCTCAGAAGGAAAGACTACGGAAGTCAGAAAGAACACTTGCAGTCCATCAAAACAACCCAACCCCTGGAGATTGTCGCTCTGGATCACGTCAAACTGTCACCCAGCTGATCAGGCTATTCCTATGCCCTGACCATGGTGGATCACTATTCCCAGTTCCTGGTGGTAGCCCTGTCAAGGACCTGACAGCTGAAACTGCAGCAAGAACATTCCAAACCTACTTCTGCAGGCCCCATGGATACCCGGACATGGTGCTAACAGATCAAGGCCCTGCCTTTGAAGCTGAGCTATTCAAAGAATTCTGTCACCTGTATGGATGTAAGAAGATCCGGACTACACCATATCACCCTTAAACCAATGGTATGTGCGAGAAAATGAATAACATAGTCATTGACCTGTTAAAAACCCTACCTTTGGAAGAGAGGAACCAGGGGCCAGACAAACTACCTGACCTGGTCGACCTGTATAACCACATACCTGTGAGTTCTACTAATTGTACCCCAGCGTACCTCATGAGAGCAAGACCCGGAAAAGTGCCCATGGACCTGGAACTCGGAGTGGTAGAACCTGCTGCAGATATGTTCACTGAAGTAAGGGACACAAATCGGCAAGAGCAGTACAGGAAAGTACAGGCCTGTGTTGAAGAAAGAGAAAGACAAGAAGACCAGTATAACATGCATGCACCAGCAGAACCCTTGGCACCCGGAGAAATAGTGCTAAAGCGTAAAAGAAGAGGTCACAAGCTCGATGACCAATGGAAAGAGAGCCTTACACCGTGTTAAATTCCGGATTTGACAACACCAAAACCTGCCTTATCAGAAAGGATGGAGGTAGGACAACCACAGCAGTCTCAAGAGACCACTTGAAATTGTTCCCAGCTCTACTGAAGACACAGGAAGAAGAAGTACATCTTATAATACCGGAAAAACCCAAGGAAGATGTAGTTCATACAGTTGTAGGAGACTTCCCCGTGAACTGGCCTCAACTCGATGGAGCAGTTATCATACCAGTGATACACTTCTGTCAGCCACCAGAAGAACCTCCACCACAAAAAGAACCTGTGAGTGCCCTGGAAGAACCTGCTCAAGAACAGGAAGAGTCCCCAGTAAAAGGAGGATCACCAGTTGAAGCAGAGCCTGAGGGTCAAGTAAACAGTGCTCTTGCCAGCCCTATAGAGATGTTGAGGCAGTTCTATAACTTACCCACACGTACACCTGATAGGTCAGCGGATAGTGCATGCACGTCAGAGACAGACACCGGTATCACCCCAGTGCTACGCAGATCCACACGCAGCACACAAGGCCAAATCCCTACCAGGTATAGGGAATAAAGTACAAAAGCCTAAAGTGTAAAAATGTGTCAAACTTGTACATGGTTACCCAGTGCGGGTATTGCCTATTGTTATTTATTGTGTGCCTTTGTTATGTGTTTTAGCTATAACATGCCTTTATTGCCTGCATTTATTGCAAAAACCAGAGACTTTGAGGTCAATAACTGTGAGTGGCCCAGTACTGTCCGATGTAGATAGTTAGCCAGTTGGTTTTTGTTACATTTTTTAATTTTTCAAAGCTTGTACATATATTATCCATGTGTTATTTTTATTATAATTATAACTGTTGTTGTTACCTGGTTACAAAAATGCTTCAGTCTGGGAGTACTGAGTTGTACTAGGGGGGAATGTGGCACTCTGCTACCCACAGGTACAACAGGACCCAAAAGGGTGCATGGATGGACTTCTCCACAAGAGGCCCTCAGTACAGACAGACACCTCCACCCTTCTGTCAGGAAAACTTGGTCAGACCTTGCAGCCCTCTGGCGCCCCCTTATCCTGCTGGTCAAACATGGTATTGACCGAGGATAAGCAACAGGGCGAAGCTGCTCTCATTTATGTCGACTATTATGGCATGTGATGTGACAGGAAGTATATATACCACCAGTTCCTTCCAGGAACATATATATACCTCAACCTAGCCACCCTCAACCACAATATCACATAAATACACCGTATGCTGCCACCACCGATCTATTAACAGGTGGATCGGGTACCCATTAGGTAACGTGAATTAGCGGGTGAGGAACGTGTTTGCTCGACATAGGACAAGTAGAACGAAGCTGGTAAATAATAATAATTTACTCCCGAAAATTAGCAGTGTTTACAAAAGATATACAAGATATTATAAAAGAGACAATTTACATATATGCATAAAACAGTTATTAAAATAAAAGGGGTAAATAATAGCAAAACCTTAGCCACGAGGTGATGGTCTCAGATTCTGTGGGGGGATAGCTCCCCGGAAATTAGGTGTGATTCCTTCACGCAGCGAGGAGTGCTTGCGTCTGACGTCCCTGGGTTGGAATGCGCCAACATGGACGTTCTGGTTTTTAGTAAGGAGGCAAAACGCTAGGACACACAGATGTTGGTTACCTCACACGGGGGCTTGGTTTTGTGAACCCATTCAGCTGCACAAGACATAAAAATCCTTCATCTTCCATATCTTGGTATGGGGGGGGCCCCACATCCAAGATGGATACATCATGTTTGCCATCACCAATATTCACGGAGATTGATATCAAATATGATATTTCTATGACGTTCAGAAGCTCAGAACCCATTTCCTAGGTTTCTGGTGGTTTCCGAGTTATGAAAGATACTCCATCATAACTGGGAAAAGGTGAGTATCCCAAAAATGTGGTCCATGTGTTTGTGACAGTAATGTGCGTTATTAAACTCGACATTAAAAGTTTGTACAGTTGCACAATAGGGCTTTGGAGGGGTAATCCAGTGTAGACCAGTGTGCTTGCTCTTGGCTGAGGTTTATGGCGGTTATAAAAATTCCTTGTTTGGGGAAGCAAGAGTAGAGTTCTATGGAGGTCCCTTCCAAGTGAACAGGGACAGAGATTTATGATATCTCTGGCTGTCCTTTCAACATTTTTAAAACTAGGACAAAAATACATTTTGCCTGACACCGTCCACCTCATACCACCAGAGGGAGCCCTGTTCGGGATATATATACTGGAGGGTGGAGTTAGATAGGGAGAGTGTACTGACACTTTAGAGCAGCGAAGTAGCAGCACATGTTAGCTGCTGTGCTGAGGGCAAGTTAAGGCCTAAAGCACTTGCTGAAGCCTGAGGGCCTAGAGCGTGACCGGAGGCAAGGAGAGGAGAGAGAAGTGTTGAGGGGCAGAGGAGCATCTTAGGCTCACTCCAGAACACAAGCCGGACACCGGGTCTGCGCCTACAGGGTCCTCTACGCCCAGTAGGAACAACCGGTATACCAAGGGGATTCTAGACCCCTGGTCAACCTGAAGCTGCAACCATCCAAAGAACTAGGAACCATGAAGGCCCCAGCTTCCAGGGATAGTGGTAGCCAGAGGAAAGTTCTTACCACCAAGCAGACAGGTGAGAGAGTGAGAAAGAGTACAGAAGCTAGGCCTAGTTCCAAGCAGGTCAATAGCTTCAGAGAGAGAGGAAGAAACAGACAAGTGGGCCTTATACCAGCTCACTGGGGAGAGTCCAGAAGTGCACCCTTCCTACCAAGTACCCTGGACCGTACCTGCCGTCTACACCAGTAAAGGTACTGAAGCGAATCCCCTGTGTGTGTGTCTATTATTCTCCCCTGACCCGGCTGGGCCACCTCTCACCTGCATCCCTTCCATCAACCCTGCCCCGGGGGCCCGCTCCGACTGTGGGAAGCAGAAACATCTCAGCTGCCATCCCATCACCCCTGGAGGTCTGCAGCCGCGCTGGTACCTATTACCAGGAACCACAGGTGGCAATGTAAGGTGCCCCAGCGAGGTAGTCATGGGCGAGCTGTAGCCCCCTCTCGCTATGGCACCCTACAGACAATACGTGTCCTCCCTCTGAAGTGTGGCTTTGTATGTAGTGCTCTTCACTTACTTCAAGCCATCCGATTGTGGCTGTCTCCAGGCATTTCTCTTCTGGGACCAGAGCAGCAATAAATTCAGAGGACACGAGGTTCTTAACCAGAACTTGGACTTTACTTGGGGAAGAGGAATATGTACAATATTTACAGGCAGATATAATGGATAAGGCCCGACAGGTTATCATCTCTCTCACAGGCGCTGGTAACTCCATCAGCCCTGGTTCCCTCTTTATGTGAAGCATCTCTGTGACTCTAATCTCTGGCCCAAGAGACTCTTCTGTAGTACTGACAGTGAACTGGATCCGATATCTCTCACCCACGTCTTAGCCTAGAGTCCTATTTATCTTCCTCTGCTTCCTGCAGACTAGAAGTGCCCCGGGTCCTCACTACCTTTGATGAGTTTCTCCAGCCGGCTGACAGGACTCGTGCTCTTGTGTGAGGAGACTTGCACACTGGTGATCCCACTGTCTGAGGGTATGGAGCTCCCGTCTACCCTAGCAGTCACTATAGTCAGGCTGCCTGAACGATTTGCTGTCCAATCTCTTACTGAAGAATCACTTCCTGATTCTGGAAACTAAACAGAGATTTTCCTAATGTGCCCACCCTCAGTGAGCTGTCATCACACAGCATTAACTCATCCCTGTCTGTAACACTGCTAGCAGACTCAACCTGACATCTGCACCCAGGACAGTGGCATCTTGTGGCTGTTTACAGGTACTGCAGCCCACAATGAATTATGCCTGGAACAAGCTCTATATCACTCAAGGCTTGATCCGGGCACTAAGTTCCCCCTCTACTCTACTGACTGGACCACTGAAGCTAACCCCTTAGCTTGGCCTACCACAGTTCAGAGAGGATTAACTAAGGGAACATTTTCCTTAACTACTTCAGTGCCTAGGGAAGGCTACATCCTTCCCCACTATTACAGCAACACGAGGCAAAACCGTTTATCATCCCTTCAACAACAAGCCCTTTTAAGAAGTGACCCCAGGGTACTGGCCCGGGAGCCGACCGCCGTGACATCCCAAGAAGGTAAAGGCCCGGGTACCGAGTCCCCCATATTTCCCTGGGCGAGTCATGTGTTTTACATGTGGCATTCGTGTGCCGCATCTGGATCACACGGACAGGCGCCAGGGAATCAGCACTACAGGTAGCGCTGTTCTTAGCTGCCAGTGCTGAACGCTGCCCTCATAATGGCTCCCTGCCGGCGCTGTGAGGGTAGTAGTACTGTACTCTTAGTGTCCCCTCCTGTAAAATTAAGAATAAAAGAATAAAATCCTTATACTCACCTCTCCTAGATGTCCCCCGCTGTCATCCATGCGACCGCTGCTGCAGAGGAGCCTGGGAGAATGAGCCTCTCCGGAGTTGAACTCAGTGAATGACAGGACCCCGCTCCTGAGCTGCATCTCTGGAGCAGCTCTTTCTCCCCGGCTCCTCTGCAGCAGCAGTCGCATGTATAACAGTGAGGGACACCTACGAGAGGTGAGTATATGGATTTTATTATTTTATTCTTAATTTCACAGTTGGGGACACCGAGAGCAGACTACTGATCACAGCGCCGGCAGGGAACCATGATGAGGGTAGAGTTCAGTACCGGCGCCTGAGAACAGCGACATTCCCAGGCATCGGTACGTGTCATACGGATGACGCAAGGATCTCATCCATGTGGTACGTTTTGTGGATCGTGTGTCCACAAAAAAACAAACTTGTCTCTGTGTGGAGCACACGGACACATGGTCTGCAAAAACATACTGAGGTGTACACAGACCCATTGATTTTAATTGGTCTGCATGTGTCAGTGTCTCCGGTAAGTGTAGAAACCGCCACCACTCGTACAGGACATACTGACATATAAAAGATCCCTCAGGGCACAAAAAAAAAAAGCACTCACATAGCCCATGTTTTGAAAAATGAAGGTGATAGGGGGTCTTGGACAATAGAGACAAAAGCCCCCAAAAAATTTGCACAAATTTCAGAATTTTTTTTCATCACTTAAATAAAAAAATATCTACGCACTCAAACTGACCAGGAGAATCATATTGCCAGGTCACTTTTACCATATAGTAAACATGGTAAATAATAATAAAATAAATTGTGGAATTGCAATTTTATTTGCAATTTCACTGCATTTGGATTTTTTTTTACCATTTTCCAGTACAGTGTGTAGCAAAATAAATTATGTCATTCAAAAGTACAACTCAACCAGCAAAAAACAAGCTCTCATACGGCTGGCTATATTAATGGAAAAATAAAAAAGTTATGGCTCTTGGAAGAAGGGGAGGAAAAAACAAAAACAAAAAAGGAAAATGGCCTGGTGTTGAAGGGGTTAAAGTATGTTTTATCTTGCAGACTTCACCCTTTCCACATTACATTTCTACAACTTTTTTAATCCCTTCCTTCCAAAGCCAGTTTTCACCTTCCTGACAAGGCCACATTTTACAATTCTGACCAGTGTCACTTTATGTGGTAAAAACTCTGGAACGCTTCAATTGATCCCAGTGATTCGAGATAGTTTATTTGCGACACATTTTACTTTGTTAGTGACAAAATCAGGTCCATATGATTTGAGTTTATTTATGAAAATATGAAAAATGTTAAAAATTGTTGAACTTTGATTTTGGATGCCCTTACAAGAGATTGTCATATCGCAATAACTTTTTCCATATGTCTATTTTACATCAGCATGATTTTTAAACATCTTTTTTCTGTTGGGTTGTTAAAAGGGTTAAAAGTTTACCAGCAAATTGTTCAGTTTTTCAGTGAAATTTACAAAACCTGTACTTTTATGGACCACTTCACTTTAAGTGACAATGAGAGGTGTTTTTTTTTGCTGTTGTTTTACTCATAAACAAGATCCCCTTTTTAAAATGTATACTCTTAAAGGGAATCTGTCATGTCCTAGCTACCCTGTAGACTGCCCCCATTGTGTTGTTAGTGATGGAATGTTCATCACTTACAAGCTGTTTTCATGAAAATTGGTGCAGCTATAATGATTTTATAAAGTTTAATATACTTAGATCCTACCTGCTCATTCAGTCAAAGGGGCATGCTTGTCATATTCAGTCATGGGCAGGCGCAGAATTTCTAGCGCCCCTTGAGGGTTCGACCGCCACAGGGATGCTGCACCTCTTTAATGGGGTGTAGTGTTCCTCCTCTGAGGTAAGAACAGTGCGATGGTCAGGACCCTTCCTTCACATCCAACACCACACTTCTCCCACCAGATGGGGCTAGTAAGCACTAGGTGCTGCCCCTACTGGAAGTTGGGAGATTGGGGAACCAAGAGATAGGGGAACCAACTAGTGGGTGAGGGTGGAGGACTCAAATTTTAGTGACACTTTAAAATTCATATTTAATACACAGCCATCTTGGCTCATGGTCTTTTGTCTTTTAGTTCTTTGACTGTCTTGGTATTGTGATCTCACACGCTGAACGTGGATCCTGTGTGGACCTGCAGCGGAGGGAGACACGGCCCTCGTACCCTGGCCTTGGGTCGAGGGGCAGGTTGCAGATGATGTATGTCTCAGCCCAGTCAAGGACCATGACCAAGAAGGCCCGGAGCTCAGGAGTGTAGCTCCACCGCAAAAGGATCTCAAGGGGGATGCAGACGGAGCGGTATACGCCACCTGTCCCCGCTATGCTGATCTAGTCAGAGGGATTCCGGCTGAAAGAGGGGTACCGGCCCCCGACACCTGATCTTGCTACTCTACGTCCTGGTCAGGGAAGTCCGGTAGGCCCAGAGGATCCCACCTGGTAACGGACGGAGCGTAGTCACCACCCGTACCCTTGTTCTGTGCATAGTCCAGAGGGAGACCTGGCCTATCTACACACACACAGACAGGAGAGGACTCGGTCTGAAGTCTAGGAACACTTTGGGGCGGGGTCCTGATTAAGCACTGGAATTACTCGGAGGTTGTTGGACCCCCCATCCCTGTTGACCGCAGAACTCCATAGAGAAGCAGGGAGAAGCCTTGCAGCTGTACTCTTCATCGTGAGCAAAAACCCTGGAAGTCAACCCCTATGTCCTCCGGACTCTTTATTCTGTATTGCACCGCACTACGCAGCACCAGACCTCCTACACTACAACTCCCTCCATCCTCGTCTCTGCCCTGAGGCGCTGCTCCACCTGTGGGGAGTAGTATCATCTTCGGCTGCCACAACGTCCCGCCTCAGAGGACTTCAGCAGCGCTGGTGGCCTTCACCAGGTACCACAGGTGGCGTAGTCGTTAATAACCACTCATCCATCCCGAAGCCCATATTTTTGGTGTGTGTGCCCTGGGCACGGACCGGGCCAAGGCCGCGACTGCATCCCCTTCCCTTTTTCCACCGGCCCGCCGTCCGAGTACACCTTTTCCCAGGGAGGGCTGACGCTACCTGAGTAGTGGGTCACACACATTCACTCACTGCTGGCGACACCCATTTATTTGAATTCTGCTCCCGACAAGCGCTGATATTGTGGGGCGCAGGCACACTTGTATATGTCCGGCGGCCTGCGCAGTGAGGCTGTGTGATTACCAGCTTCATTGCGCATGCACTATGACGTGCTATGTTCCCCATGCATGCGCAGTAAAACTAGTAATCACACAGCCTCACTGCACATGCGCGGGGATAGAGCGTTATAGCGCATGTGCAGTGCAGCTGCGAACTACACAGCTTCACTGCGCATGTGCTATGATGCGCTATGTTCCCCGTGCATGCGCAGTGAGGGGCTGTGTGGGGCCTCATACTGTATATAGAGGGTTATGTGGGGTCTCATACTGCATAAAGAGGAGCAATGTGGGGGTTCATAATGTTCATAAATAGGGGAAACAATTTGTAAATGGAAAAGTCCAGGTCACCTATATTCAGTTGAGTTAGTGGGATTAGTCTTAGGCAGTGCAAGAAATGCTGTGTTGGCAGCAAGCAGGAGAAACAATGCTGATATCCAACATCACATTTGTAAATAAAAAATATTTTCTTTATTAGATCTTGTTAAAATCCTTTTCAAGGAAAGTAAAGTGTGGAAAAGGGATGACCTTACGGGTTTCGAACCAAATGGTTCTTAGTCATAGAGCAACACCCTAAGTTAATAATTCCATTTTAAACATAAAAGTGGAAGGAAATGATGTAATTACATATGAAAGTACAAATATAGTCTCATATACATAAAATTATATAACATATATACATAAGATAAATTTTAACTCCTTTACCCCCGAAAGCTGTTTGCACTTTAATGACCAGCCCAATTTTTGCTATTCTGACCACTGTCACTTTATGAGGTTATAACTCTGGAACGCTTCAACAGATCCTACTGATTCTGAGACAGTTTTTTCACGACATATTGTACTTCATGACAGTGGTAAAAAATGTATTTGATCTGACTGGCGTTTATTTGTGAAAAAAATCAGAATTTTGGCGAAAATTTCACAATTTTCAAGCTTTGAATTTTTATGCCCTTAAAGCAGAGAGATATGTCACACAAAATAGTTAATAAATAACATTTTTTACATGTCTACTTTACATCAGCACAATTTTGGAACCAATTTTTTTTTGTTAGGAAGTTATAAGTGTTAAAAGTTGACTAGCAATTTCTAATTTTTCCAACAAAATTTGCAAAACCATTTTTTTAGGGCCCACATCACATTTGAAGTGACTTTGAGGGGCCTTTATGACAGAAAATACCAAAAGTGACACCATTATAAAAACTGCACCTTTCAAGGTGCTCAAAACCACACTAAAGAAGTTTATTAACCATTCAGGTGCTTCACAGGAATTTTTGGAATGTGGAAGAAAACAACGAATATTTAACTTTTTTCACAAAAATGTTACTTTAGACCCCAATTTTTTTATTTTCGCAAGGGCAACAGGAAAAAATGGACCCAAAAATTTGTTGTGCAATTTTTCCTGAGCACCCCAATACCTCATATGTGAGGGAAAACTCTAAAGTAGAGATGAGCAGTGTTCGACTCGAACTGTTCGCCAATCTCAAATTCGAGCTGTTTTGGGCGGTGTTCGACGAACCCGAACGATTTGCAAAAAATCCGGCTGCTCGAGGTTATGTTCGATAACTGTTCATGCACCAAAATCGTAAGTGGATTTTTTCACAGTAATACTGTTAATCAATGTTAATAGACAGTTTCAGTGTAGAGTGGGCAGGGGAAGGGGCAGGGGAAGGATCTCTACAGAAATAATGCCGATCTCCATTTTTTTTTTTTTTCCGCATTTACAGTGGGGAGGTGCAGTATGTCAGTCTATCAGCAGTGCACACACGCAGCAAAGTGATTTTTTTCACACAAGCAAGGGCATGTGTCATTGGCTGTGTATGTCACATGTCCTTGCCCTATAAGACCCAGCCATTTTCCCCGTTGCCACCATTTTCTCACTGCTGCAGCTGAGTGTTAGATGGCACCGCTGCTGCTGTGGGCGCTATACTTTGTAACTGTGTGAATTGCAAGTGAATTTGCTCTTTAATAGACAGATAGGTTTAGGGAGTAGGGACTAGTTGTAATTGCAGCCCTTTTGAGGGCTAGGTTACAGCAGTTCCTAGCACTTTTTTCCAGACAGGTCTGTGCCAGTGCTGTGCAAGTGTTTTTCACAGCATTTGGCTAAATCTAGCTAAGCCAATCCTTTTTGGCCTCTAGCAGTGTGTGTTAGTCAGTGGAGTAGCCTATCTGTGTTGCAAGCTACACCACCTGTGTATCTAATACCAATTTTTTACTGCACCTAGCCAAGTTAAACCTTTTGGGCATAGTAGCAGTGTCTGTTACCTTTTGGAGTAGCCCATCTGTACCAAGCTAAACCACCTTTGAATTTAATAACAATTTTTTACTGCATCTAGCCAAGTAAAACCTTTTGGGCATAGTAGCAGTGTCTGGTAGTCAGTGGAGTAGCCCATCTGCACCAAGCTACACCACCTTTGTATTTAATAGCAATTTTTTACTGCATCTAGCCCAGTAAATACTTTTGGGCCTGTAGCAGTGTCTGTTACTCATTGTAGTAGCCCATTTGTACCAAGCTATACCATCTTTGTATTTAATAGCAATTTTTTACTGCATCTAGCCCAGTAAATACTTTTGGGCCTGTACAAGTGTCTGTTACTCACTGTAGTAGCCCATCTGTACCAAGCTACACCACCTTTGTATTTAATAACAATGTTTTTACTGCATCTAGCCAAGTAAAACCTTTTGGGCATAGTAGCAGTGTCTGGTAGTCAGTGGAGTAGCCCATCTGTACCAAGCTACACCACCTTTGTATTTAATAACAATTTTTTACTGTATCTAGCCCAGTAAATACTTTTGGGCCTGTAGCAGTGTGTGTTACTCATTCTAGTAGCCCATCTGTACCAAGCTACACCACCTTTGTATTTAATAACAATTTTTTACTGCATCTAGCCCAGTAAAACCTTTTGGGCATAGTAGCAGTGTCTGGTAGCCAGTGGAGTAGCCCATCTGTACCAAGCTACACCACCTTTGTATTTAATACATTTTTTTTACGGCATCTAGCCCAGTAAATACTTTTGGGCATAGTAGCAGTGTCTGTTACTCATTGCAGTAGCCCATCTATACCAAGCTACACCACCTTTGTATTTAATAACAATTTTTTACTGCATCTAGCCAAGTAAAACCTTTTGGGCATAGTAGCAGTATCTGTTACTCATTGTAGTAGCCCATCTGTACCAAGCTACACCACCTTTGTATTTAATAACATTTTTTTACTGCATCTACCCAAGTAAAACCTTTTGGGCCAGTAGCACTGTCTGTTACTCATTGGAGTAGCCCATCTGTACCATACTACACCACCTTTGTATTTAATAGCAATTTTTACTGCATCTAGCCAAGTAAAACCTTTTGGGCCTCTAGCAGTGTCTGTTACTCATTGGAGTAGCCCATCTGTAGGGATGTGCAGCGATACTAAATAACCAATGGTGCACAAGCTTATGGCCTCCGTTTTGGGCAGAACAAGTGCTGACAAAAAAACAGACACTCCTGGAACTCTTCCCAATAGTGGTAGCAATAGAATTATGGGGGGCGCGCCTGGCTAACAAAAATATACTCTTCATAACAAAAAACACCAGCCTTCGAAGCAACACTACAGTCTACTGCATTTGTGACCGCCTTCTTCGGGGTGCTATGCATAAGCGAATTAGTCCCTCAATCCAAAATTACCACCAGTGGAGGCTTATTACACCAGGACGTAGTCATAGCCAATAATGCACGTCTACGCATACGCAAATCGAAAACGGTCCCAGCGGGCAGGGGCACTTGGGTACTTCTACAACCCACAAACGGTACACTGAGTCGGGTAACAATAGTAAAAACATATATAACCATCAGATCACAAAGTAATTTCTTCCTATCACACATTGATGGAACGCCATTTTCAAGATACCAGTTCCAAGCTATATTTAATAAATGCCTAACATCGTCAGGGAACCACCCCAAAGATTACGGGACACACTCATTCCGCATAGGCGCGGCCACGGAAGCAGCAAGAGCAGGACTGTCAGAAACAGAAGTTAAGAGGATAGGTAGATGGCGATCCACGTGTTTGGCGAGATATATAAGACCGGACTTGTTATCCTAACGTGGTTTGTTTCTTTTACAGGTGATGCTAAGCCAACAGTGTGGGTGATAGGCCACTTGTATATATATTGGGCAGAAAAATGGGCGAAAGTCCGCCCAGGTGGGAGGAAATTAGAGTTTCATAACACATATTTCAACTGGAGAGGTATTAGAGGCCTGCAATGGCCACAGGTACTAATGGAGGTAATCAAGGTAGGGAGAAAGGCAAGAGGTCCGGTCATTTTAGTTATACAGGCCGGGGGAAACTACCTAGGTCATTACAAGAGCGCATAGCTAATGGCAATAATGAAACTAGATACTGAGTGCTTCAGAGAATTTTACACAAAACTAACTATAGTATAGTCAGAGATTGTGCCGATAGCGGTATGGCAAGGTGCGCGATAAATCACGGCCATCGAACGGACAAGGAGGGTAATAAATATTCGGATGGCAAAATTTAGAAGAGACAGAAGCGGTGTAGTGATACGACACCGACAACTGCAAGGAGATAAAGCAGGCCTCATACAGCCCGACGGTGTTCACTTAATGGATATTGGACTGGACATATTCCTGTCAGGACTCCAGGACGGAGTGGAACAAGCGTAAGAGTGATGGATGGGGGTCAGAGTCCTGCATACGAGTACGCAGGATCCTCCGTGGCCTGGAAATAGAAAGGACATGTTGGAGAGTTACACTTGTTGGCCAACTTGCCGGTGTGGAGACCCAGGGCATGCTGCAACAAGCTGAATTATTTTAGAAATAAAATGCCTTTCTAATGGAATGAGTATAAAGAGTTAATAAAGCTGTGACCGATCCTCACCCATCCAGTTGTAAGAGTTACATTATTGTATTGTCAAGGATAGGGGGTGGTAGGGCGGCTGAGCGTCTGGGTTTGCTTGGGGGTCCCCACAGTCTGCCTAGGCTAGATGCAGTTAAAAATTCTTATTAGATACACAGGCAGTGTAGCTTGCTTCAGAGCTGGGCTACTACGCTGACTAGCAGACACTGAAGCTTTGGAGCAGACCTCTGAGTAAACAGCTCTTCAGACTCAACCATCTGTGTTACCCCAAGCCATAGTGTATGTAGTTTCTTACGGTTAAAGGGGGGGGGGGCGACCCAACCCACCTGGAATTGACGATGCCAACGTCAAGTTAAACACAGCAAGGGGACTCCAAAAAGAGTCTCCATTTTTTCCAAAAATTGTGGCACAGACACCACTTAAGTGGCATCAATTGCCCCAGAGTTGCTGAAAATGGTTGGTGAGGTGATTTTTAGTGTTGAGCCACCCCCGTAGTGTTCGAGTTCGGTTCGGTTCGTCGAACACCCGTGTGTTCGCCGAACTGTTCGTCGAACTGTTCGTCGAACACCTTCGAACACCGTTAAAACCAATGGCAGGCAAACAAAAACACATAGAAACACATAGAAAACACCTTCAAAGGTGTCCAAAAGCTGACAAACTGCTCAGAAGACACAACTAACACATGGAAAAGTGACAAGTACATATAGTCATGAGAAAAGAAAAGAGGTGGAGGAGTAAAAGGAGGGGGAGACACAGATATAGGCATGTCATGCCCTTCTAAAATCCAAAAAGTGAGAAGCCGACACGTTCAGTCCGCTCCTGCCCGTGCCACCTCCGTGTCGCCGGGTTTGTGCCAGAGCCGCGGTGAACCCTGACGGCCAGCCCCCCTCTCCCAATACTGGTGCCTGTCCGCTGGTGGGTCGAGCGAGCCCCCCTGTGGTGGAGGCAGCTCTAAGCTTTTTAATTTAAATTGTCTCTCTAATTTGAATGAATACACTTTAAATCCATTTACAAGGATCTATTGGAGGGCAAGTCTCATGCCAGCAGCCGCGTAATTCCAGCTCCAGTAGCGTCCACTAAAGCTGCTGCAGTTAAAAAGCTTTTATAAGGATCGAGCTCGGCTGTCCACCGCATCCTACTGCCAGTCCCAGCCCCTATGCCTTGGGGTGCCCCCTGATGCTCTTCACTGAGTATCCCGTGGTCCCGAAGCATTTCCTTTGAAAAAATTAAGTGTTCAAACTACAGGTGGTGTAGCTTGCTTAACAGCCGGGATAATCCGCTGACTAGCAGACACTGCTACTAGGCACAAAGTATTTCCTGGGCTAGATGCAGCTAAAAATTTGTAATTAGATACTCTCGTTGGATGCTGAGAAAGCATTCCATAGAGTCTCCTGGCACGCCATATATGATTCTCTTAAAAAGCTTGGGGTAGGGGTCTAGGGGACCCTTTTATAGCCAAAATCACGGCCCTGTATCGCAATACGTCACCTAGGCTGAAGATAAATGGAACTGTAGCACCCTGAGGGCTCGGTTGCTACAGAGGTATTGCACATCACCCAGAGGTGTGATATCTCACTCTCAGGTAAGGATAGAGTGTGGATCAGGACCCGACACCTGCATGCATTACACCACATTGCCGTGGGGCAGGGCGACCAATATGCCCCTGAGATGGGCATGACAGTCCCTGTCCCTGGCTGGAGTGGGGGGAGGGAACACTGAGGAAGGGGAACCCTGTAGTGCAGGAGCAGGGAGGAAGCAGTTCATGGGTGCATTGAGAATGGAGTATAAACGGTGGGCACCATCTTAGTTCAGTGCAGAGAAGTCTGAGCAGAAGTGGCAGGGAGCAGGGGCTCTGCATGAGCTCTGCTCCGGAGGCGGGCCTAGTAACAGAGGCCCAGGCCTGGAAGAGGGAGAAGGAAGGAAGAGGAGCGGAGAAGGCACCAGGAACGAGGAACGAAGGGATCCCAGGGGTGCGGACGGGCGAGTCGCCACCGCACGCCCGAATCCACCTGCATGGAGGGGTCAGGCCAAAGGGGAAGACCGGTCCCCGAAACTAGTGGAGGCAGGAAACGACCCTCAGCTAGAAACCTGAGGCTGTGACATTTTATGTGGCGCAGCCCCTCGCTACACCCGCTAGGAGGGCAGCACATAGGGTCAGGGAAACTGGCGCCAAGTTTACCAAGAGGAGGCCCGAGGCAGCCGGACAGAAGGGTTGGTAAGAAAGGCCAGACAAAGGACACACAAAGGGGGTCCTGTGAAGCGCTCCAAAGTTATCTGGGAGTTGTCTGAGCCCCTCACCTGGTGAGCACAGTACGACGTGGGCAGCCGTTACCTGCAGACGTGGTCTGGATAATAAGAACTGTGAGTAAAGGCCCTGGACTGCATCACTGACTCCGTGTCGTTACTGCTGCTGCCCTGCACCATCACCCCCATCCTCCGCATACACTGCCCTGAGGCTATACTCCTCCCGTGGGGAGTTATGCTACGCTCTGCTGCACCCACAACACCAGCCTCAGCGGTCTGCCCTGGAGCGGCGGTTCACTCTGACCGCAATCCACGGGTGGCGTAGTCGGACATTTAAACATCAAAACCACATAAATAGTTCCGCCACTGGTTTGACCGCCCTGAGCCACGGAACCGGGTCGCCGCCACAGAGACTACAACCACCAGCATCCACCAAAAAGGGTCCGGCTCCGGGTGTCCCAAAGCCCAGGGGGCACGTCAGAATATTTTCATCACCTTTCACAATCACCAATGGGACAAGGCAGGGATGTTCTCTGTCCCCTCTCTTATACATCCTAGTGACGGAGCACCTGCTCTCATCAATTCGCCATAACCCCAATATTAGGTGGATTGAGGTGGGAGGCACCGAGTACAAGTGCTCTCTATTTGCTGATGATGTCCTAGTATATATCACTCAATCACATATATCCATCCATGCTGTTATGGCTGAAATAGATCACTTTGTTACATGGTCAAATTTTAAAATCAATGCAGCGAAGTCTGAGGCCCTCGATGTCTCCCTCCCCAAATCCATATAGGATTCCATCCAGTCCAACTTTCCCTTTGCCTGGCCCTCACAGGGTATCAAATACTTAGGAATTCCTATTCATAGAGACCTCTCCCATCTATGTTATCTTAATTTTGGGCCCTTTATTGAACAACTCCATACAGACCACGGTTGGCAAGTTTGATCTGTAAGATTCACTACGTGAACCACTGGTGTTTTGTGGAAAAGCACATGTACACTGTGTTCCAAATTATTGTGCAAAAAGTGTTTAGGAGTGATAAGGGAAGAATTTGTTTGTTTGTCAGTTAAACTCATTGATGGTGATGTGTGTCAGGGCTCTTTATATCACTGTAAGCAATTGCAGACACCTGTGCTAATTAGTTTGGCAGGTGTGTCCAATGAAAGGCAAGACTACTTAAGAAGGCTGTCTCACATTATTAAGCAGCCTACATTTTCTGCCAAAATGGGAAAGAAAAAGGATGTGTCGGCTGCTGAGAAGCAACAAATTGTGGAGTGTTTAGTAGAGATGAGCGTTGTTCTACTCGAACTGTTCGCCAATCTCAAATTCGAGCTGTTTTGGGCGGTGTTCGAGCCGTTCGGCGAACACGAACAATTTGAGAAAAATTCGGCTGTTCGAGGTTATGTTCGATAACTGTTCGTGCACCAAAATCATAACTGGATTTTTTCTCAGTAATGATGAAAATTAATGTTAATCCGCAGTTTGAGTGTACAGCGGGGTGGGGGGAGGGGCAGGGGATGGATCTCTGCAGGAACAATGAAGATCTCCATTTTTTTTTCTCTTTCCCGCATTTACAGTGGGGAGGTGCAATCTGTCAGCCTATCAGCAGCGCACACACGGAGCGAAGTGCTTTTTTTCACACAAGCAAGGGCATGTGTCATTGGCAGTGTATGTCACATGTCCTTGCCCTATAAGACCAAGCCATTTTCCCCGTCGCCACCATTTTCTCACTGCTGCAGCTGCGTGTTAGACGGCACCGCTGTTGCTGTGTGCGCTATACCTTGTTAATTTCAAGCCAATTTTCGCACAAATATACAGATAGCTTGGGAGTAGGGAATAGTTGTGATTGCAGTCCTTTTAAGGACTAGGTTACAGCATTTCCTACGACTTTAATCAGGGAGGTCTGTGCTCTTAAATAGATCGGTTGTGGGAGTAAAGACTAATTGTAATTGCAGTCCTTTTCAGGACTAGGTTACATGAGTTCCTATCAGTTTTTGCCAGGCAGGTCTGTGCCAGTGCTGTGCAAGTTTTTTTCACAGCATTTGGCTGAATCTAGCAAAGCTAATCCTTTTTGGCCTATTGCAGAGTGTGTTAGTCAGTGAAGTAGCCTATCTGTGTTGCAAGATATACCACCTGTGTATAGAATACCAATTTTTTTACTGCACCTAGTGAAGTAAAATCTTTTGGGCATAGCATCATTCTATTAGTCCATCTATACTGACCTCCATCAGGTTGCAAATTAAAACTAATTTTTATCTGCATCTACAGTACCTCTGAAAAAATATTTGGGCTTCTAGCAGTGTGTGGGACTTGTTCTATTAGTCCATCTATACTGACCTCCATCAGGTTGCAAACTGAATATATTTTTTTCTGCATCTACCTCTGAAAAAATATTGGGCTTCTAGCTGTGTGTGGGTCTTGTTCTATTAATCCATCTATACTGACCTCCATCAGGTTGCAAACTGAATATATTTTTTTCTGCATCTACCTCTGAAAAAATATTTGGCCTTCTAGTAGTGTGTCGGACTTTCTCTATTAGTCCATCTATACTGACCTCCATCAGGTTGCAAATTAAAACTAATTTTTATCTGCATCTACAGTACCTCTGAAAAAATATTTGGGCGTCTAGCAGTGTGTGGGACTTGTTCTATTAGTCCATCTATACTGACCTCCATCAGGTTGCAAACTGAATATATTTTTTTCTGCATCTACCTCTGAAAAAATATTGGGCTTCTAGCTGTGTGTGGGTCTTGTTCTATTAATCCATCTATACTGACCTCCATCAGGTTGCAAACTGAATATATTTTTTTCTGCATCTACCTCTGAAAAAATATTTGGCCTTCTAGTAGTGTGTCGGACTTTCTCTATTAGTCCATCTACACTGACCTCCATCAGGTTGCAAATTAAAACTAATTTTTATCTGCATCTACAGTACCTCTGAAAAAATATTTGGGCTTCTAGTAGTGTGTGGGACTTGTTCTATTAGTCCATCTATACTGACCTCCATCAGGTTGCAAACTGAATATATTTTTTTCTGCATCTACCTCTGAAAAAATATTGGGCTTCTAGCTGTGTGTGGGTCTTGTTCTATTAATCCATCTATACTGACCTCCATCAGGTTGCAAACTGAATATATTTTTTTCTGCATCTACCTCTGAAAAAATATTTGGCCTTCTAGTAGTGTGTCGGACTTTCTCTATTAGTCCATCTATACTGACCTCCATCAGGTTGCAAATTAAAACTAATTTTTATCTGCATCTACAGTACCTCTGAAAAAATATTTGGGCTTCTAGCAGTGTGTGGGACTTGTTCTATTAGTCCATCTATACTGACCTCCATCAGGTTGCAAACTGAATATAGTTTTTTCTGCATCTACCTCTGAAAAAATATTGGGCTTCTAGCTGTTTGTGGGTCTTGTTCTATTAATCCATATATACTGACCTCCATCAGGTTGCAAACTGAATATATTTTTTTCTGCATCTACCTCTGAAAAAATATTTGGCCTTCTAGTAGTGTGTCGGACTTTCTCTATTAGTCCATCTATACTGACCTCCATCAGGTTGCAAATTAAAACTAATTTTTATCTGCATCTACAGTACCTCTGAAAAAATATTTGGGCTTCTAGCTGTGTGTGGGACTTGTTGTATTAGTCCATCTATACTGACCTCCATCAGGTTGCAAACTGAATATATTTTTTTCTGCATCTACCTCTGAAAAAATATTTGGCCTTCTAGTAGTGTGTTGGACTTTCTCTATTAGTCCATCTATACTGACCTCCATCAGGTTGCAAATTAAAAATAATTTTTATCTGCATCTACAGTACCTCTGAAAAAATATTTGGGCTTCTAGCTGTGTGCGGGACTTGTATTAGTCCATCTATACTGACCTCCATCAGGTTGCAAACTGAATATATTTTTTTCTGCATCTACCTCTGAAAAAATATTTGGCCTTCTAGTAGTGTGTCGGACTTTCTCTATTAGTCCATCTATACTGACCTCCATCAGGTTGCAAATTAAAACTAATTTTTATCTGCATCTACAGTACCTCTGAAAAAATATTTGGGCTTCTATCAGTGTGTGGGACTTGTTCTATTAGTCCATCTATACTGACCTCCATCAGGTTGCAAACTGAATATATTTTTTTCTGCATCTACCTCTGAAAAAATATTTGGCCTTCTAGTAGTGTGTCGGACTTTCTCTATTAGTCCATCTATACTGACCTCCATCAGGTTGCAAATTAAAACTAATTTTTATCTGCATCTACAGTACCTCTGAAAAAATATTTGGGCTTCTAGCAGTGTGTGGGACTTGTTCTATTAGTCCATCTATACTGACCTCCATCAGGTTGCAAACTGAATATATTTTTTTCTGCATCTACCTCTGAAAAAATATTGGGCTTCTAGCTGTGTGTGGGTCTTGTTCTATTAATCCATCTATACTCACCTCCATCAGGTTGCAAACTGAATATAATTTTTTTCTGCATCTAGCTCTGAAAAAATATTTGGCCTTCTAGTAGTGTGTCGGAATTTCTCTATTAGTCCATCTATACTGACCTCCATCAGGTTGCAAATTAAAACTAATTTTTATCTGCATCTACAGTACCTCTGAAAAAATATTTGGGCTTCTAGCTGTGTGTGGGACTTGTTGTATTAGTCCATCTATACTGACCTCCATCAGGTTGCAAACTGAATATATTTTTTTCTGCATCTACCTCTGAAAAAATATTTGGCCTTCTAGTAGTGTGTCGGACTTTCTCTATTAGTCCATCTATACTGACCTCCATCAGGTTGCAAATTAAAAATAATTTTTATCTGCATCTACAGTACCTCTGAAAAAATATTTGGGCTTCTAGCTGTGTGCGGGACTTGTATTAGTCCATCTATACTGACCTCCATCAGGTTGCAAACTGAATATATTTTTTTCTGCATCTACCTCTGAAAAAATATTTGGCCTTCTAGTAGTGTGTCGGACTTTCTCTATTAGTCCATCTATACTGACCTCCATCAGGTTGCAAATTAAAACTAATTTTTATCTGCATCTACAGTACCTCTGAAAAAATATTTGGGCTTCTAGCAGTGTGTGGGACTTGTTCTATTAGTCCATCTATACTGACCTCCATCAGGTTGCAAACTGAATATATTTTTTTCTGCATCTACCTCTGAAAAAATATTGGGCTTCTAGCTGTGTGTGGGTCTTGTTCTATTAATCCATCTATACTGACCTCCATCAGGTTGCAAACTGAATATATTTTTTTCTGCATCTACCTCTGAAAAAATATTTGGCCTTCTAGTAGTGTGTCGGACTTTCTCTATTAGTCCATCTATACTGACCTCCATCAGGTTGCAAATTAAAACTAATTTTTATCTGCATCTACAGTACCTCTGAAAAAATATTTGGGCTTCTAGCTGTGTGTGGGACTTGTTGTATTAGTCCATCTATACTGACCTCCATCAGGTTGCAAACTGAATATATTTTTTTCTGCATCTACCTCTGAAAAAATATTTGGCCTTCTAGTAGTGTGTCGGACTTTCTCTATTAGTCCATCTATACTGACTTCCATCAGGTTGCAAATTCAAAATAATTTTTTTCTGCATCTAACCCAGCCAATAGTTTTGGCCTAATACCACAGTTTGGCCACTCAGCTCTGCTCGGTTACCATCCATTGTTTTTTTGTGCAAACAACTCCAGAGTTGTGAATTAGTTAACCACCAAAATGAGTGGAAAAAGGCCTGCTGCTGGTGGAAAGGGGAATAGGCGTGTTGGGAAGGGGAAAAAAGGTTGTGTCCGTGGGGTAGGTGTTAAAGCAACAGTAACATCTGCAGAAGAAAGACCATCTTCCAGCCAAACTAAAATGTCTACTTCTTTTAGCGGACAATGTGATAAGATCCCTTTCTTACGGCCACGCCAATCGCTACAAATTCCAGATGAGGCACAAAAACAGCAGGTGCTTCAACGGATATCAAGTGCTCCTTTAAGTGGGCTCTCCTCCACATCAACTTCAACATCACAAATACTCCAGTCCTCAAAGGTGTCACCCAAATCGCACTTGCTTCCTCACAGCTCCCAAATCTCCAGCTGCCCGTCTGAGTATGAGGTAGAACAGATGGTTGAGTCTGCAGAGCTGTTTACTCATACTATAGCCTGGGAATCAGAGGTCGACTCCAGCGCTTCTGTGAATCCAGACGAGGAAATGATCTGCACTGATGCCCAGAATCTTTATGAGTCGGATCCAGGACCAGACGCAGAAGGTTCTGACCATAATGTAGACCCTCATTCCCAAACTGTAACTCCTGTTGGTGGAGACAATGAGGAAGACGATGATAAGACTCAAATACCTGATTGGAGCGACAACTTTAGTTTTTTGTCAGGGCAGGAACAGGTTGGCTCTGAGGACGACGGGTGTGATAACGCACAGGGTGATGATGATGAGGTCGGAGATCCCAATTACTGTCAACCCACAGTCAGCCAAGAGATGAGGTCAGCAGAGGAGGTGGAGGAAGATGCTAGTGACGACGAGGTCAGGTTGCGCCTTCCTGGACAGAGACGTAGTACTGGAAGCACGTCAACAACTGCATCCTCAAACACAACTCTGCCTCTCACCACAAGTCGTGGTGGCTCTTCAGGTCGCATGGGTGCTAAGCCTTGCATAGCCTGGGCATTTTTTCAGATCGATAAAGATGACCCAACTCGTGTTATCTGTAACATTTGTCAGCAAAAGCTAAGTAGAGGCCAAAAAATACATAGTTTGAGTACTTCATGCATGAACCGGCACATGGACATGAAGCATAAGTTGCAGTGGGAAGCTCAGTGTGCTACAATGCGGCCTAGCCGGCCGGGCCAACCACCGTCTGCCATATCTTGTGCATCCGCGGCCTCTTCATCCTCTGTGACTGGGGGGACAGCAGTCACACCTGTTTTGGGGCGCAGACCTGCCACCTCTTTACCCGCAACAGCCAGCGTGATTGGCAGGTCATCATTTTCTTTGGAGGTGGTAACACCAGCTGGTGTTGAGCGCTGTCCGACATCGATAGCACCACCTTTGGATGAAGGCAACCTAACATGTCCGCCTGCATCTTCCTCACAGACCGGCAGTTTGCCGGGGACACCCTTATCAACCCCGTCTAAGCACAATAGCCAGCCCTCGGTCCCTCAGATGTGGACAAGTAAAAGACCATTTCCTCCTAGCCATGAGAAAGCTAAGAGGTTGAATTTCACCATCTGCAAGCTCTTGGCTACAGAAATGCTGCCTTTCCGCCTGGTGGACACAGAGGATTTTCGAGACCTTATGTCCGTCGCAGTGCCCCAGTACCAGATGCCCAGTCGGCACTACTTCTCAAAGAAAGGTGTGTCTGCGCTCCACCAGCATGTCGCACACAACATCACCGCTTCTTTGAGAAACTCTGTGTGTGACAGGGTGCATTTCACCACAGACACTTGGACGAGTAGGCATGGACAGGGGCGTTACATGTCGCTGACTGGGCACTGGGTAACTATGGTGACAGCAGGACAAGGGGCTGCTGTCCAAGTCTTGCCGTCCCCACGAGTTGTGCGTCAATCCTCTTTATGTCAAAGTTCCTCCACTGCTTCTGCCTCCTCAACCTCCTCTCGGTCTTCCACCTGCACCCAAAGCCTGTCTGGTCATGCCAAAAGCTTTCTAACTGCGCAGAAGGGATCCTGCACACCTCCTTACTATGCTGGCAGTAGGGCTCAATGTCATCAGGCGGTTTTTACATTGAAATGTCTGGGAAATGTGAGTCACACAGCTGAGGAGTTGTGGTCAGCTCTGGAGAACCAATTTCATGAATGGTTGTCTCCACTGGACCTGAAACCAGGGAAGGCCGTGTGCGACAATGTTGCAAACCTGGGTGCTGCCCTTCGCCGGGGCAATGTCACACACGTGCCTTGTATGGCTCACGTGTTGAACCTGGTTGTCTAGCAATTTTTAGCCCACTATCCCAGACTAGATGGCCTTCTGCAGAGGGCACGGTCGCTGTGTGCTCACTTCCGCCGTTCGCATCCCGCAGCTCAGCGACTTACATCTCTACAGAAGTCATTGGGCCTGCCACTTCACCGGCTAAAATGCGATGTGCCTACCCGGTGGAATTCAACTCTGCACATGTTGCAGCGACTGTGGCAGCACCGACAAGCCCTGGTGCAATACGTTCTGATGTATAGCCTGGGCCAACGAGATTCAGAGGTGGGGCAAATCACGCTGGAGGAGTGGTCTCAGATCAGGGACCTATGCACCCTTCTGCACAGTTTTGAAATGGCGACGAAGATGTTTAGTGCTGACGATGCCATTATCAGCATGACTATTCCGGTGATTTACATGCTGGAGCACATGTTAAACAGAATTCGGAGTCAGGTGGTGGCACAAGAGGAGGTGGAGGAAGTAGAGGAGGAGGAGTTGTATGGGGAAGGGCTAACATCTGCAAGGTCCAGAAGGTCGGCAGCACCAAGGCGGCAGGCATGTGAGGGTGGGGGAGATGGTTTTACCAGGGCGCATGGTAGCAGCCAAACTAGTGAGGAAGGTGCAGGAGCCCAGGAAGAAGTGGAGGACGAACTGATGGAAGACTCATCAGATGAGGGAGACCTTGATCACATTTCTGTTGTGCGAGGTTGGGGGGAGAGGACAGAGGAAAGAAGCATGATTGTTACCTCGCCACCAACACAACAGGGACTTGGTGCTCCTGGATGCGCAACACACATGAGTGCGTTCTTGCTGCACTACCTGCAACATGACCCTCGAATTGTGAGAATTAGAAATAATCCTGACTACTGGGTTGCCACACTGTTAGATCCCCGGTACAAAAGTAAATTTGCAGAAATTATTCCTGCCATAGAAAGGGATGCACGCATGCAGGAGTATCAGCAGAGACTGTTGCAGAATCTTACATGTGCTTTTCCACAAAATACCAGTGGTGCACGTAGTGAATCTCACAGTTCCAACTTGCCAACCGTGGGACCGTCAAGTGTTCAGCACTCAAACCGTAACAGAACCACAGTATCTGCTGGTAATATCAATTTTGCGGAATCATTTCACCACTTTTTTAGCCCATCCTTTGCAAGGCCACAGGAGACAAGAAGTCTGACACATAGTCAACGCCTAGAGACGATGGTACAGGAGTATCTCCAAGTAAACATTGAAGCCACGACTGTGTCACTGGACCCTTGCTCTTTTTGGGCTTCCAATCTGGATAAATGGCCGGAGCTAGCCACTTACGCCTTGGAGATCTTGTCATGCCCCGCAGCCAGCGTTCTGTCTGAACGTGTGATCAGCGCTGCTGGTGGTGTGCTGACAGATAAGCGCACGCGGCTCTCCACTGATAATGTAGACAGACTCACGTTCATAAAGATGAACAAATCATGGATCCGAAATGACTTTTCTACCCTTGTGTCATCCTGGGGAGAGTAAAAGCTTGATGATTGGTTAAAATCACCCTACCAAACGTTTTAAGCTTTCAAATTACTAATCATGTTTATCTGTATCTTGACTGGAAAATAATTTGGGCTTTGTAGCAGTGTGCAGCACTGATCCTATTAGGCCATCTATAATAAGCTCCACCAGATTTAAAATTAAAAATAATTTTTAGCTGCATCTAGCCCGGAAAATAATTTTGGGGCTCCGAGATGCGCAAGACACATAACTGCCTTCTTGCTGCACTACCTGCAGCATGACCCTCATATTGTCAGAATTCGAAGTAATCATGACTACTGGGTTGCCACACTCTTAGATCCCCCAAACTTTTCGATCAACCTTTTCATTTTAATAAAGACCAAAAAAATGGTCATTTTTGAAATTATAAGCATTAGCAGGTTGTTAGAAACTGAAATCAAACAGTTTTCAACTCAAAACTTTATTCTAGGTGATGTTACATTTTCACATAGGACCCCTTGTTCGAAAGGAGCTTCTGAACTCTCTCGTCCATTGAATTTGTCAGGTTTTGGATGGTTTCTGCTTCAATTGTTTTGCATGAGGACAGAATACCCTCCCAGAGCTGTTGCTTAGATGTGAACTGCCTCCCGCCATCATAGACACTCCTTTTAATGATGCTCCAAAGGTTCTGAATGGGGTAGAGGTCAGGGGAGCATGGGGGTCACACCATAAGTTTGTCCCCTTTTATGCCCATATCAGCCAGAGATGCAGATGTTTTATGTGCAGCATGAGATGGTGCATTATCATGCAGAAAAATGATCTTGCTGTGAAATACACGGTTCTTCTTCTTGAACCATGGCAGGAAGTGCTGCTTGAGAAAATCCACATACATTATGGAGTTCATCTTTAGCACCTTCAGGGATCCTAAAGGGGCCGACAATCTCTCTCCCCATGATTCCAGCCCAAAACATTACTCCACCTCCTCCTTGTTGGCGCTGTAGCCGTGTTTGCGTGGGGTGTCCATCAACCAGCCATCCTCCACTCCATCCATCTGGACCATCGAGCGCTGCACGGCACTCATCCGTGAACAAAACAGTTTTGAAATCAGTCTTCATTTAATGTTTGGCCCACTGGAGCCGTTTCTGCTTGTGTGAAGTGGATAGAGGAGGTCGACAGGATGGCGTATGCACAGCTGCAAACCTCTGAAGGACCCTGCATCTTGTTGTTCGGGGGACGTTGGAGGCACAAGCAGCTTCAAAAACTTGTCTGCTGCTATGACAAGGCTTTTTTGCCGCTGCTCTTTCAACCTGACGTAATTGCCTGTAGGAAAGAGTCCTCAATTTGCCCTTATCAGCAAGCACACGTGTGTACTGTGAATCAGCTACATACTTCTTGATTGCCAAGACACTTCATCCTGATCATCGCACAATGTTGATTGTAGTCATGCCTTGACCTAAACACTCCGCAATTTGTTGCTTCTCAGCAGCCGACACATCCTTTTTCTTTCCCATTTTGGCAGAAAATGTAGGCTGCTTAATAATGTGAGAGAGCCTTCTTAAGTAGTCTTGCCTTTCATTGGACACACCTGCCAAACTAATTAGCACAGGTGTCTGCAATTGCTTACAGTGATATAAAGAGCCCTGACACACATCACCATCAATGAGTTTAACTGACAAACAAACAAATTCTTCCCTTATCACTCCTAAACACTTTTTGCATAATAATTTGGAACCCGGTGTACATGTGCTTTTCCACAAAACACCAGCGGTTCACGTAGTGAATCTTACAGTTCTAACTTGCCAACCGTGGTCTGTATGGAATTGTTCAATAAAGGGCCCAAAATTAAGATAACATAGATGGGAGAGGTCTCTATGAATAGGAATTCCTAAGTATTTGATACCCTGTGAGGGCCAGGCAAAGGGAAAGTTGGACTGGATGGAATCCTATATGGATTTGGGGAGGGAGACATCGAGGGCCTCAGACTTCGCTGCATTGATTTTAAAATTTTACCTTGTAACAAAGTGATCTATTTCAGCCATAACAGCATGGATGGATATATGTGATTGAGTGATATATACTAGGACATCATCAGCAAATAGAGAGCACTTGTACTCGGTGCCTCCCACCTCAATCCACCTAATATTGGGGTTATGGCGAATTGATGAGAGCAGGTGCTCCGTCACTAGGATGTATAAGAGAGGGGACAGAGGACATCCCTGCCTTGTCCCATTGGTGATTGTGAAAGGTGATGAAAATGTTCTGACGCACCCCCTGGGCCTTGGGACACCCGGAGCCGGACCCTTTTTGGTGGATGCTGGTGGTTGTAGTCTTCGTGGCGGCGACCCGGTTCCGTGGCTCAGGGCGGTCAAACCAGTGGCGGAACTATTTATGTGGTTTTGATGTTTAAATGTCCGACTACGCCACCCGTGGATTGCGGTCAGAGTGAACCGCCGCTCCAGGGCAGACCGCTGAGGCTGGTGTTGTGGGTGCAGCAGAGCGTAGCATAACTCCCCACGGGAGGAGTATAGCCTCAGGGCAGTGTATGCGGAGGATGGGGGTGATGGTGCAGGGCAGCAGCAGTAACGACACGGAGTCAGTGATGCAGTCCAGGGCCTTTACTCACAGTTCTTATTATCCAGACCACGTCTGCAGGTAACGGCTGCCCATGTCGTACTGTGCTCACCAGGTGAGGGGCTCAGACAACTCCCAGATAACTTTGGAGCACTTCACAGGACCCCCTTTGTGTGTCCTTTGTCTGGCCTTTCTTACCAACACTTCTGTCCGGCTGCCTCGGGCCTCCTCTTGGTAAACTTGGCGCCAGTTTCCCTGACCCTATGTGGTGCCTTCCTAGCGGGTGTAGCGAGGGGCTGCGCCACATAAAATGTCAGAGCCTCCGGTTTCTAGCTGAGGGTCGTTTCCTGCCTCCACTAGTTCGGGGACCGGTCTCCCCCTTTGGCCTGACCCCTCCACGCAGGTGGATTCGGGCGGGCGGTGGCGACTCGCCCGTCCGCACCCCTGGGATCCCTTCATTCCTCATTCCTGGAGCCTTCTCCGCTCCTCTTCCTTCCTTCTCCCTCTTCCAGGCCTGGGCCTCTGTTACTAGGCCCGCCTCCGGAGCAGAGCTCATGCAGAGCCCCTGCTCCCTGCCACTTCTGCTCAGACTTCTCTGCACTGAACTAAGATGGTGCCCACCTTTTATACTCCCTTCTCAATGCACCCAGGAACTGCTTCCTCTCTGCTCCTGCACTACAGGGTTCCCCTTCCTCAGTGTTCCCTCCCCCCACTCCAGCCAGGGACAGGGACTGTCGTGCCCATCTCAGGGGCATATTGGTCGCCCTGCCCCACGGCAATGTGGTGTAATGCATGCAGGTGTCGGATCCTGATCCACACTCCATCCTTACCTGAGAGTGAGATATCACACCTCTGGGTGAGGTGCAATACGTCTGTAGCAACCGAGCCCTCAGGGTGCTACAGTTCCATTTATCTTCAGCCTAGGTGACGTATTGCGATACAGGGCCGTGATTTTGGCTATAAAAGGGTCCCCTAGACCCCTACTCCAAGCTTTTTAAGAGAATCATATATGGCGTGCCAGGAGACTCTATGGAATACTTTCTCAGCATCCAACGAGAGTATCTAATTACAAATTTTTAACTGCATCTAGCCCAGGAAATACTTTGTGCCTAGTAGCAGTGTCTGCTAGTCAGCGGATTATCCCGGCTGTTAAGCAAGCTACACCACCTGTAGTTTAGACACTTAATTTTTTCAAAGGAAATGCTTCGGGACCATGGGATACTCAGTGAAGAGCATCAGGAGGCACCCCAAGGCATAGGGGCTGGGACTGGCAGTAGGATGCCTTATAAAAGCTTTTTAACTTCAGCAGCTTTAGTGGACGCTACTGGAGCTGGAATTACGCGGCTGCTGGCATGAGACTTGCCCTCCAATAGATCCTTGTAAATGGATTTAAAGTGTATTCATTCAAATTAGAGAGACAATTTAAATTAAAAAGCTTAGAGCTGCCTCCACCACAGGGGGGCTCGCTCGACCCACCAGCGGACAGGCACCAGTATTGGGAGAGGGGGGCTGGCCATCAGGGTTCACCGCGGCTCTGGCACAAACCCGGCGACACGGAGGTGGCACGGGCAGGAGCGGACTGGCCGTGTCGGCTTCTCACTTTTTGGATTTTAGAAGGGCATGACATGCCTATATCTATGTCTCCCCCTCCTTTTACTCCTCCACCTCTTTTATTTTCGCATGACTATATGTACTTGTCACTTTTCCATGTGTTAGTTGTGTCTTCTGAGCAGTTTGTCAGCTTTTGGACACCTTTGAAGGTGTTTTCTATGTGTTTCTATGTGTTTTTGTTTGCCAGCCATTTTTTTTAACGGTGTTCGAAGGTGTTCGACGAACAGTTCGACGAACAGTTCGGCGAACACACGGGTGTTCGACGAACCGAACCGAACTCGAACACTACGGGGGTGGCTCAACACTAGTGTTTAGGTCAAGGCATGACTACAATCAACATTGTGCGATGATCAGGATGAAGTGTCTTGGCAATCAAGAAGTATGTAGCTGATTCACAGTACACACGTGTGCGTGCTGATAAGGGCAAATTGAGGACTCTTTCCTACAGGCAATTACGTCAGGTTGAAAGAGCAGCGGCAAAAAAGCCTTGTCATAGCAGCAGACAAGTTTTTGAAGCTGCTTGTGCCTCCAACGTCCCCCGAACAACAAGATGCAGGGTCCTTCAGAGGTTTGCAGCTGTGCATACGCCATCCTGTCGACCTCCTCTATCCACTTCACACAAGCAGAAACGGCTCCAGTGGGCCAAACATTACATGAAGACTGATTTCAAAACTGTTTTGTTCACGGATGAGTGCCGTGCAGCTCTCGATGGTCCAGATGGATGGAGTGGAGGATGGCTGGTTGATGGACACCCCACGCAAACACGGCTACAGCGCCAACAAGGAGGAGGTGGAGTAATGTTTTGGGCTGGAATCATGGGGAGAGAGATTGTCGGCCCCTTTAGGATCCCTGAAGGCGCTAAAGATGAACTCCATAATGTATGTGGATTTTTTCAAACAGCACTTCCTGCCATGGTTCAAGAAGAAGAAAAGTGTATTTCACGGTGGGGTGACACCTTTGAGGACTGGAGTATTTGTGATGTTGAAGTTGATGTGGAGGAGAGCCCACTTAAAGGAGCACTTGATATCCGTTGAAGCACCTGCTGTTTTTGTGCCTCATCTGGAATTTGTAGCGATTGGCGTGGCCGTAAGAAAGGGATCTTATCACATTGTCCGCTAAAAGAAGTAGACATTTTAGTTTGGCTGGAAGATGGTCTTTCTTCTGCAGATGTTACTGTTGCTTTAACACCTACCCCACGGACACAACCTTTTTTCCCCTTCCCAACACACCTATTCCCCTTTCCACCAGCAGCAGGCCTTTTTCCACTCATTTTGGTGGATAACTAATTCACAACTCTGGAGTTGTTTGCACAAAAAAACAATGGATGGGAACCGAGAAGAGCTGAGTGGCCAAACTGTGGTATTAGGCCAAAACTATTGGCTGGGTTATATGCAGAAAAAAATTATATTCAATTTGCAACCTGATGGAGGTCAGTATAGATGGACTAATAGAACAAGTCCCACACACAACTAGAAGCCCAAATATTTTTTCAGAGGTAGATGCAGAAAACATTTTTATTCAGTTTGCAACCTGATGGAGGTCTGTATAGATGGATTAATAGAACAAGTCCCACACACAGCTACAAGCCCAATATTTTTTCAGAGGTAGATGCAGAAAAAAAATATATTCAGTTTGCAACCTGATGAAGGTCAGTATAGATGGACTAATAGAGAAAGTCCCACACACTGCTAGAAGGCCAAATATTTTTTCAGAGCTAGATGCAGACAAAAAATTATTTTGAATTTGCAACCTGATGGAGGTCAGTATAGGTGGACTAATAGAACAAGTCCCACACACTGCTAGAAGGCCAAATATTTTTTCAGAGCTAGATGCAGAAAAAAATTATATTCAGTTTGCAACCTGATGGAGGTCTGTATAGATGGATTAATAGAACAAGTCCCACACACAGCTAGAAGCCCAAATATTTTTTCAGAGGTAGATGCAGATAAAAATAATTTTTAATTTGCAACCTGATGGAGGTCAGTATAGATGGACTAATAGAGAAAGTCCCACACACTGCTAGAAGCCCAAATATTTTTTCAGAGCTAGATGCAGATAAAAATTATATTCAATTTGCAACCTGATGGAGGTCAGTATAGATGGACTAATAGAACAAGTCCCACACACAGTTAGAAGCCCAAATATTTTTTCAGAGGTACTGTAGATGCAGATAAAAATTATTTTTAATTAGCAACCTGATGGAGGTCAGTATGGATGGACTAATACAACAAGTCCCACACACAGCTAGAAGCCCAATATTTTTTCAGAGGTAGATGCAGAAAAAAATATATTCAGTTTGCAACCTGATGGAGGTCAGTATAGATGGAGTAATAGAACAAGTCCCACACACAGCTAGAAGCCCAAATATTTTTTCAGAGGTAGATGCAGAGAAAAATTATTTTTAATTTGCAACCTGATGGAGGTCAGTATAGATGGACTAATAGAGAAAGTCCCACACACTGCTAGAAGGCCAAATATTTTTTCAGAACTAGATGCAGATAAAAATTATATTCAATTTGCAACCTGATGGAGGTCAGTATAGATGGACTAATAGAACAAGTCCCACACACAGCTAGAAGCCCAAATATTTTTTCAGAGGTACTGCAGATGCAGATAAAAATTATTTTTAATTTGCAACCTGATGGAGGTCAGTATAGATGGACTAATAGAGAAAGTCCCACACACTGCTAGAAGGCCAAATATTTTTTCAGAGCTAGATGCAGAAAAAAATTATATTCAGTTTGCAACCTGATGGATGTCAGTATAGATGGACTAATAGAGAAAGTCCCACACACTGCTAGAAGGCCACATATTTTTTCAGAGGTAGATGCAGAAAAAAATATATTCAGTTTGCAACCTGATGGAGGTCTGTATAGATGGATTAATAGAACAAGTCCCACACACAGCTAGAAGCCCAATATTCTTTCAGAGGTAGATGCAGAAAAAAATATATTCAGTTTGCAACCTGATGGAGGTCAGTATAGATGGACTAATACAAGTCCCACACACAGCTAGAAGCCCAATATTTTTTCAGAGGTAGATGCAGAAAAAAATATATTCAGTTTGCAACCTGATGGAGGTCTGTATAGATGGATTAATAGAACAAGTCCCACACACAGCTAGAAGCCCAATATTTTTTCAGAGGTAGATGCAGAAAAAAATATATTCAGTTTGCCAACTGATGGAGGTCAGTATAGATGGACTATTACAACAAGTCCCACACACAGCTAGAAGCCCAATATTTTTTCAGAGGTAGATGCAGAAAAAAATATATTCAGTTTGCAACCTGATGGAGGTCTGTATAGATGGATTAATAGAACAAGTCCCACACACAGCTAGAAGCCCAATATTTTTTCAGAGGTAGATGCAGAAAAAAATATATTCAGTTTGCAACCTCATGGATGTCAGTATAGATGGACTAATACAACAAGTCCCACACACAGCTAGAAGCCCAATATTTTTTCAGAGCTAGATGCAGAAAAAAATTATATTCAATTTGCAACCTGATGGAGGTCAGTATAGATGGACTAATAGAATGATGCTATGCCCAAAAGATTTTACTTCACTAGGTGCAGTAAAAAAATTGGTATTCTATGCACAGGTGGTATATCTTGCAACACAGATAGGCTACTCCACTGACTAACACACTCTGCAATAGGCCAAAAAGGATTAGCTTTGCTAGATTCAGCCAAATGCTGTGAAAAAAACTTGCACAGCACTGGCACAGACCTGCCTGGCAAAAACTGATAGGAACTGATGTAACCTAGTCCTGAAAAGGACTCCAATTACAATTTGTCTTTACTCCCACAATCTATCTATTTAAGAGCACAGACCTGCCTGATAAAAGTCGTAGGAAATGCTGTAACCTAGTCCTTAAAAGGACTGCAATCACAACTATTCCCTACTCCCAAGCTATCTGTAGATTTGTGCGAAAATTGGCTTGAAATTAACAAGGTATAGCGCACACAGCAACAGCAGTGCCGTCTAACACGCAGCTGCAGCAGTGAGAAAATAGTGGCGACGGGGAAAATGGCTTGGTCTTATAGGGCAAGGACATGTGACATACACTGCCAATGACACATGCCCTTGCTTGTGTGAAAAAAAGCACTTCGCTCCGTGTGTGCGCTGCTGATAGGCTGACAGATTGCACCTCCCCACTGTAAATGCGGGAAAGAGAAAAAAAAAATGAAGATCTTCATTGTTCCTGCAGAGATCCATCCCCTGCCCCTCCCCCCACCCCGCTGTACACTCAAACTGCGTATTAACATTAATTTTCATCATTACTGAGAAAAAATCCAGTTATGATTTTGGTGCACGAACAGTTATCGAACATAACCTCGAACAGCCGAATTTTTCTCAAATTGTTCGTGTTCGCCGAACGGCTCGAACACCGCCCAAAACAGCTCGAATTTGAGATTGGCGAACAGTTCGAGTAGAACAACGCTCATCTCTAATCACAGGTGGATCACAGAATTATCAGAAGAAAAAAATAATTAAATTTTCACAAGGGGAAATGAGTAAAAATGGCACCAAAATTTGTCCCTCAATTTCTGCTGAATGTAGAAATACCCCATATATGGCTGTACAGTACTGGTTAGCCATATGGCGAGACTCGTGAGGGACGGAGCGCTATTTGCCTCCTGGAGCACAGATTTTCCTAGAATAGTTTGCAAACTCCATATACAGAGTCTCCAAGTGCTAGAAGAGCAGAATACCTCCCTCAGGTGGCCCCATTTTGGAAATTATACCCCTTTGGGAATTCATCTACAGGTGTAGTGACGATTTTGACTCCATGGTCTATTCCAGTAACAAGCTGCAGTGGATGTTGCTGAATGAAAATTGCAAACTGCCGTTGGAGTGCCCATTAAGTTGTAGTGAACAGTAATTTATGTCCAGCTCATGCTTCTGGAGAAATGCACCTTTAAATTAGGCAGGCTGTCATCTCTACAGAAATGGCAAACATGTGGAAGCTAACTGCAGTTTAGGCACACACTTGAGCTCAGAAGGGAGGGGGGAATTCGGATTTGAGAGTGCAGAATTCGTTGGATTTCCTTTGGGCGGCAATGAGCCATTGCGGGTTTCCAGAGCCTTTGTGCTACCAGTAACGTGGAAACCCCTATTTTTCCGATAACAGATGAAGGACCTGAGTCTTGCTTTTTTTGTGGATTTTGGATCACATTTATCCTGCACTTTACAATGAGCACTTATATTGAAGGTTTCATCTAAATCTCCGAGTGTCATTATTCAGATGAACCCCTGAGAGATCCATTCACTATAATAAGGCAGCAGAGTTACTCTGGACGCCGTCTGGCCTCTGTTCAGCGTTGTCCTTTTTAGAAGAGCACGAAACTGTGGACGCTTTTATGCATGCCTAATAAAAAGACGGACGCCCATAGATCATAGGCCAGACGGCGTTCACAATGTCTCCACCTGCCTCATTATAGGGAATCTTCCACCGGGGTTCTGTCTGAATAACATATTTTCAGAGATTTACATGGAAACCCTGGTGAAAACGCAGAGCGCAGCATAAATGTGAGCCAAGCCTTCCTGCGATCTTTGGGAGGCAGAATGAACAAGGTTTGGTTTTATTTATTTTTTACGCCATTCTTCCTGCGGTATAATTGATTAAGCAATTTTATTCTTTGGGTCGGTGCGATTACAGCAATACCAGATCTATATTGGGTTTTCATGATTGGCAGCTGTCACACATCAAAAGACGCTTTTTATTGCAAAAAATAGTTTTTGCTTCGCTATATTTTGAGAGCTATAATTTTTCCATATTTCAGCCGACAGAGTCATGTGAGGGCTCGTTTTTTGCGGGACGACTTGACATTTTTATTGGTACCATTTTTTGATCACTTTCTATTCTGATTTTTGGGAGGCAGATTGAGCAATAACCAGCAATTCAGGAATTGTTTTTTTTTTTTCAGGGGTGTGGGGTTTATGTCATTACGCGTGTGGTAAAATTGACTCTCCTAGCTCTGGTGACATGCCAACCATGGCAAAGATCGGGACCCCGCTTTCTTCACTCTGCCTAAACACTAAATGCTGCTGACACGCCCCCTGGGCCGTGGGGTACCCGGAGCCGGGCCAGTAGATGCTGAGGGTTGTAGTCACTGTGGCGGTGACCCAGTCCGTGACCAACGGCGGTCAATTCAAGGGGTTATTTATATGGGTTTTTATAATGTCCGACTACGCCACCTCTGGAGTGCGGCTAATGAGGCTGACGCTGCGGAACAGTCCTCTGAAGCTGGTGGTTTTGCAGCAAGGGTGGTATAACTCCCCACAGGAAGAGTGTAGCTTCAGGGCAGTGTGAGTGGATGATGGTGCTGATTGTTGTGCAGGGAGTCAGTAATAAACACGGAGTCAGTGGGATGCAGTCTCAGGTCCTTTACTCACAGTTGTTTCATTCCAAGTCATCACTGCAGATCACGACTTCCCATGTCGTCCTGTGTTTACTCAGTGAGGGGCTCAGTCCACCCCCAGATAGCTCTGGAGTACTTAGCAGGACCCCCTTCTGTGTGTCCTTTCTCTGGCCTCTTCCCTGCACCTCACACCTAGTGACACTTCAATCCGGTACCCTCGGGCCTTGGCGGGCGACGTCTGTTCTGTCCCCTGGGTCCTATGTGGCTACCTTCTTAGTCAGACTGGTATGGACTTTCGGCTTGCAGTACATGAAATGCTGCAGCCTCTGGTTTCTAGTTGAGCCTTGCAGTTTCTCCACTAGTTGAGGGACCGGTTCCCCTTATCTGGCCTGACCCCTCTACCTCCTGGTAGCAGCGGGCGTACGGGTGGCTTTCTAAACGGCCCGTACCCCTAGGGTCCCTTCACTCATCGTTCCTGGAGCCTTTCCTGCTTCTTCTCCTCTCAGGCTCAGGCCTCCTGACTAGGCCCACCTCTGGAGCAGAGCTCGTGCAGAGCCTCTGCTCCTGTTACTTTCCTCCTCTGACTGAACTCCACTGACTAAGATGGTGTCTCTATTTTATACTCTCTCTGTCATGTGCTCCCAGGATCTACTTCCTCCACCCCATCCACTATATGGTTCCCCCTCTCTAGGTGGTTTCCCCCACTCCAGCCAGGGACCAGGGACTGTGCTCTCCCATAGAGCAATCTCGCCCTGTCCCCCGAAAATGTGGTGTAGTGAATGCAGGTGTTAGGGTCCTGAGCTGTACTCCTTCCTTACCTGAGAGTGAGATACCACACCTCTGGATGAGATGCAATACCTCTGTGGCGACCGAACCCTAAGGGGCGCCACACTGCGATCACAGCATTTAACAGGTTAAAGCTGTCAGAATCAACTGACACCCAGCGGCAGACTTTTCGCCTAGACGTATCCATACGTCCGTGGTGAATAAGTACCAGGCCACAGGGACGTATGGATATGTCTCATGTCAGAAGGTGGTTAGCCCCTTTCTGACGTATGTGGTAATAGTGGTGAGGGGCGATCGCCGCCGGGTATCAGCTGATTGTCACAGCTGACACCTGGTACTATGTGCAGCGAGCGGTCCCACACCGCTCCCTGCACATTAACCTCCAAAATGCTGCGATTGAAGTCGATCGCAGCATTTCAGTGGCAAGCGGAGGTAAATGCCAATACATACCTCCTCTCCAGCATCCAGCGATGTCTGAGCCGGGTCTCGGTGATTGTCATGGTCACCCGGATGTCGTCATGACAACATCCAGGTTACCAGACAGCAAAAAGTTACTTTGATCATACACAGTGCGCGATCAAAGTAACTTCTCCCTCTGCAGCTCTGACAGCCTGTATAGAGCACAGGGATGTTGTTGCATTCCAGTGCTATACAGGCGATCAGAATGTAAAAAGTGAAAGTCCCATAGTGCGACAATGTGTAAAAGTTCCAAAAGTGTCAGAAAGTGAAACAAATAAAATAAATAAATTTGTAAAAATATTAAAAATGAAAAAAATAATACAAAAAAATAAAAAATATACTGTATCCATAAATAAATATTATTATGAAAAAAAAAAAAACAATAAAAGTACATATATCGTCCGCCACGACATGACCTATAAAACTGTCCCACTAGTTAACCCCTTTAGTGAACACGGTCTTGTTGTTCCACAAAAAACAAGTCGCCATACAGTAGTGTTGAGCCACCCCCGTAGTGTTCGGGTTCGGTTCGGTTCGTCGAACACCGGGATGTTCGAGGAACTGTTCGTCGAACTGTTCGTCGAACACCTTAGAACACCGTCGAACACCGTTAAAACCAATGGCAGGCAAACAAAAACACATAGAAACACATAGAAAACACCTGCAAAGGTGTCCAAAAGCTGACAAACTGCTCAGAAGACACTCTCTTTAAAAAAGCCGGCCGGCAAATTCAGCAGCGGCATACACCGGTACCCGACAATTTAGACAAGAAGGAATAGAGCATCACACATAGATTAGATAGATAGAAACATGTCAGTCACACATATAAGAAGCACAGTGACAGTGTTGGTTACTGCACTTGTCATTTAGTGTAAAGGATTTATTAAAAAAAATATTAGTGTTTTCATGCACCGTCTCTTTAAAAAAGCCGGCCGGCAATTCAGCATCTGTACCCGACAATTTAGAACAGAAAGAATAGAGCTTCACACATAGATTAGATAGATAGAAACATGTCAGTCACATATATAATAAGTACAGTGATAGTGTTGCTTACTGTACTTGTCATTTAGTGTAAAGGATTTATTTAAAAAAATAATAGTGTTTTCATGCACTGTCTCTTTAAAAAAGCCGGCCGGCAATTCAGCAGCGGTACCCGACAATTTAGAACAGAAAGATAGAGCATCACACATAGATTAGATAGATAGAAACATGTCAGTCACATATATATGAAGTACAGTGATAGTGTTGGTTACTGTACTTGTCATTTAGTATTAAAATAAAGGATTTATTATTAAAAAAATTGGCGTGGGGTTCCCCTTAATTTTAGGCTCTAGCAGAGGTTAAGCAGACGGCTGGGGCAGATGTTTGAAGCCTGGGAAGGGGGTAATACCCACGGAGCTTCCCAGGCTACTAATATCAGCCCCCAGCTGAATACATAGCTTTTACTAGCTATTAAAATGGGGGACCCCCCAAAAAAAATGACGTGGGGTCCCCCCTAATTTAATAGCTAGCAAAGGCTAGGCAGACAGCTGGGGGCTGATATTAATAGCCCAGGAAGGGTGCCATGAATATTGGCCCCCTCCCAGGCTAGAAACACCAGCCGTCAGCCGCCCCAGAAATGGCGCATTCATAGGATGCGCCAATTCTGGCACTTAGCCTCGCTCTTCCACGCTGCCCTGGTGCGGTGGCAGGGGGTAATAGGGTTGGGGTTGATGTCAGCTTATAATGCCAGCTGACATCAAGCCCAGGTTAGTAATGGAGAGGCGTCTATAAGACACCCCCATTACTAACCCCATAGTCAAAGTTAAAAAAAACACAAACACCCAGAATAAAGTCCTTTAATTGAAATAAAGACACAATCCTTTATTGTTCTAAATTAAACCATACTTACCATCACGCCCATTCCAGCTGAAGCCAATGATCTCCTGCAATAAAAGAAAAATAATAAAGCAACCTCATCCTTACCTTTCCATGGTTCCCACGACAGCTTCAGCTCTGCTACATCGAGATGACAGGCTGGACCGCAGCAGAACGCTGCCATCCAGCCTGTCATCCCGCAGACACTGAGAAGCGCAGGCTTGCTTGCGCTGCTCAGCGTCTCTCTGTGACGACATCCAGAGGAGCCGAGTTCATGTCCAATGAACTCGGCTCACCTCATGCACGTCACTGACAGCGTGGGAAAATTCTCACGCTGAAGCGCTGATTGCAGGAGAATTTTCCCACGCTGTCAGTGACGTGCAGGAGGTGAGCTGAGTTCATTGGACATGAGCTCACCTCATGCACATCACTGACAGCGTGGGAGAATTCTCCTGCACTCAGCACTTCAGCGTGAGAATTTTCCCACGCTGTCAGTGACGTGCATGAGGTGAGCCGAGTTCATTGGACATGACCTCGGCTCATCTGGATGCCGTCACAGCGAGACAGTGAGGAGCGCAAGCATGCCTGCGCTTCTCAGTGTCTGCGGGATGACAGACTGGATGGCAGCGTTCTGCTGCGGTCCAGCCAGTCATCTCGATGTAGCAGAGCTGAAGCTGTCGTGGGAACCATGGAAAGGTAAGGATGAGGTTGGTTTATTATTTTTCTTTTATTGCAGGAGATCGTTGGCTTCAGCTGGAATGGGTGTGATGGTAAGTATGGTTTAATTTAGAACAATAAAGAATTGTGTCTTTATTTCAATTAAAGGACTTTATTCTGGGTGTTGTGTTTTTTTTAAATACTTTACTAGAAATTCATGGCGGTCATGTCTAATACTGGCGTGACCCCATGAATTTTGGGCTTGGAGCCAGCTGATAATACCAAGCTGGCCCTAATCCCTTTATTACCCAGTGAGCCACCGCACCAGGGCCCTGGATGAGTTGGGTACAGCGCCAGAAGATGGCGCTTCTATGAACGCGCCATTTTCCGGGGTGGCTGCGGACTGCAATTTGTAGCGGGGGGGGGGCCAGAAAGCTTGGGCCTCCCTGCGCTGCAGATTCCAGCCCCCAGCTGCCTAGTTGTACCTGGCTGGACACAAAAATAGGGCGAAGCCCCACGTACTTTTTTTTTAATTATTTCATGAAATTCATGAAATAATTAAGAAAAAAAGGCCTTCCCTATATTGTTGTGTCCGGCCAGGTACAAATAGGCAGCTGGTGGTTGGGGGCAGCCCGTTCCTGCCTGCTGTACCTGGCTGGACACAAATATAGTGCGAAGCCCCACTTCAATTTGTTTTTAATTATTTCATGAAATTCATGAAATAATTAAGAAAAAAAGGGCTTCCCTATATTGTTGTGTCCGGCCAGGTACAAATAGGCAGCTGGTGGATGGGGGCAGCCCGTTCCTGCCTGCTGTACCTGGCTGGACACAAATATAGTGCGAAGCCCACTTCAATTTTTTTAAATTATTTCAGGAAATTCATGAAATAATTTAAAAAAAATTGACGTGGGGCTTCGCACTATATTTGTGTCCAGCCAGGTACAGCAGGCAGGAACGGGCTGCCCCCAACCACCAGCTGCCTATTTGTACCTGGCCGGACACAACAATATAGGGAAGCCCTTTTTTTCTTAATTATTTCATGAAATAATTTAAAGAAAATTGACGTGGGGCTTCGCCTGTTTTTGTGTCCAGCCAGGTACAACTAGGCAGCTGGGGGCTGGAATCCGCAGCGCAGGGAGGCCCAAGCTTTCTGGGCCACCCCCGCTGCAAATTGCAGTCCGCAGCCACCCCGGAAAATGGCGCGTTCATAGAAGCGCCATCTTCTGGCGCTGTACCCAACTCATCCAGGGCCCTGATGCGGTGGCTCACTGGGTAATAAAGGGGTTAGGGCCAGCTTGGCATTATCAGCTGGCCCTAAGCCCGAAATTCATGGGGTCACGCCAATATTAGACATGACCACCATGAATTTCTAGTAAAGTATTTAAAAAAAACACAACACCCAGAAAAAAGTCCTTTAATTGAAATAAACACACAATTCTTTATTGTTCTAAATTAAACCATACTTACCATCACGCCCATTCCAGCTGAAGCCAACGATCTCCTGAAATAAAAGAAAAATAATAAAGCAACATCATCCTTATCTTTCCATGGTTCCCACGACAGCTTCAGCTCTGCTACATCGAGATGACAGGCTGGACCGCAGCAGAACGCTGCCATCCAGCCTGTCATCCCGCAGACACTGAGAAGCGCAGGCTTGCTTGCGCTCCACAGTGTCTCTCTGTGAGGGCATCCAGATGAGCCGAGTTAATGTCCAATGAACTTGGCTCACCTCATGCACGTCACTGACAGCGTGGGAAAATTCTCCTGCACTCAGCGCTTCAGCGTGGGAGAATTCTCACACTGAAGCGCTGAGTGCAGGAGAATTCTCCCACGCTGTCAGTGACGTGCAGGAGGTGAGCTGAGTTCATTGGACATGAGCTCACCTTATGCACGTCACTGACAGCGTGGGAAAATTCTCCTGCACTCAGCGCTTCAGCGTGGGAGAATTCTCACGCTGAAGCGCTGAGTGCAGGAGAATTCTCCCACGCTGTCAGTGACGTGCAGGAGGTGAGCTGAGTTCATTGGACATGAGCTCACCTTATGCACGTCACTGACAGCGTGGGAGAATTCTCCTGCACTCACCGCTTCAGCGTGAGAATTTTCCCACGCTGTCAGTGACGTGCATGAGGTGAGCCGAGTTCATTGGACATGAACTCGGCTCATCTGGATGTCGTCACAGAGAGACGCTGAGCAGCGCAAGCAAGCCTGCGCTTCTCAGTGTCTGCGGGATGAGAGGCTGGATGGCAGCGTTCTGCTGCGGTCCAGCCTGTCATCTCGATGTAGCAGAGCTGAAGCTGTCGTGGGAACCATGGAAAGGTAAGGATGAGGTTGCTTTATTATTTTTCTTTTATTGCAGGAGATCGTTGGCTTCAGCTGGAATGGGCGTGACGGTAAGTATGGTTTAATTTAGAACAATAAAGGATTGTGTCTTTATTTCAATTAAAGGACTTTATTCTGGGTGTTTGTGTTTTTTTTAACTTTGACTATGGGGTTAGTAATGGGGGTGTCTTATAGACGCCTCTCCATTAATAACCTGGGCTTGATGTCAGCTGGCATTATAAGCTGACATCAACCCCAACCCTATTACCCCCTGCCACCGCACCAGGGCAGCGTGGAAGAGCGAGGCTAAGTGCCAGAATTGGCGCATCCTATGAATGCGCCATTTCTGGGGCGGCTGACGGCTGGTGTTTCTAGCCTGGGAGGGGGCAAATATTCATGGCACCCTTCCTGGGCTATTAATATCAGCCCCCAGCTGTCTGCCTAGCCTTTGCTAGCTATTAAATTAGGGGGGACCCCACGTCATTTTTTGGGGGGGTCCCCCATTTTAATAGCTAGTAAAGGCTATGTATTCAGCTGGGGGCTGATATTAGTAGCCTGGGAAGCTTCGTGGGTATTACCCCCTTCCCAGGCTTCAAACATCTGCCCCAGCCGTCTGCTTAACCTCCGCTAGAGCCTAAAATTAAGGGGAACCCCACGCCAATTTTTTTAATAATAAATCCTTTATTTTAATACTAAATGACAAGTACAGTAACCAACACTATCACTGTACTTCATATATATGTGACTGACATGTTTCTATCTATCTAATCTATGTGTGAAGCTCTATTCTGTCTGTTATAAATTGTCGGGTACCGCTGCTGAATTGCCGGCCGGCTTTTTTAAAGAGACGGTGCATGAAAACACTATTATTTTTTTTGATAAATCCTTTACGCTAAATGACAAGTACAGTAATCAACACTGTCACTGCACTTCTTATATATGTGACTGACATGTTTCTATCTATCTAATCTATGTGTGATTCTCTATTCCTTCTATTCTAAATTGTCGGGTACCGCTGCTGAATTGCCGGCCGGCTTTTTTAAAGAGACGGTGCATGAAAACACTATTATTTTTTTTGATAAATCCTTTACGCTAAATGACAAGTACAGTAAGCAACACTGTCACTGTACTTCGTATATATGTGGCTGACATGTTTATATCTATCTAATCTATGTGTGAAGCTCTATTCTTTCGGTTCTAAATTGTCGGGTACAGGTGTATGCCGCTGCTGAATTGCCGGCTTTTCATGTTTCACTGTTGGCACTGTTCCCATCGATTTGGGCAATCACTGTAATGCCACAACCACCATGGCTGTGGCATTACAGTGAGTGGCAGACAATCCCTGCATGATTGGTGCTCTAAATAGCGCCAGACATGCAGGACACGCTTTTGGTGCACGAACAGTTATCGAACATAACCTCGAACAGCCGAATTTTTTGCAAATCGTTCGGGTTCGTCGAACAACTCGAACACCGCCCAAAACAGCTCGAATTTGAGATTGGCGAACAGTTCTAGTCGAACACCGCTCATCTCTACCATACAGCTCCATCAGCCGAAAAATAAAAAAGTTAAAGCTCTCAGAATAAAGCAATGCAAAAAAATAATTTTTTTCTATAAAATAGTTTTTATTGTGTAAAGGCGCCAAAACATAAAAAAACTACATAAATATAGTATCACTGTAAACGTACTGACCCAAAAATAACACTGCCTTATCAATTTTATCGCACATGGATTGGCATAAAAAAAACGAAAAAAAAAAAATAATAATAATTCTGAATTGTTGGTTTTTGTGGATTGGGGGTGCGGGGTGCCACGCATCCCGAGATTGGGGGCGAGGAGTGCCACGCATACTGGGATTGGGGGTGCAGGGTGCCACGCATACCGGGATTTGGGATGAGGGGTGCCAGGCATACCGGGTTTGGGGATGAGGGGTGCCATGCATACCGGGATAGGGATGAGGGATGGGGTACCATGCATACCAGGATGAGGGATACCATACACACCAGGATAGGGATGAGGGATGGGGTACCATGAATACCAGGATGAGTGATACCATACACACCAGGATAAGGATGAGGGGTGCCACGCATACCGGGATTGGGGGTGAGGGGTGCCACACATACTGGGATTGGGGGTGAGGTGTGCCACGCATACCAGGATTGGGGGTGAGGGGTGCCAAGCATACCAGGATTGGGGGTGAGGGGTGCCACGCATACCAAGATTGGGGGTGAGGGATACCACACATACCAGGATTGTGGGGTGAGGGGACCATGCATACCAGGATTGTGGGCTGAGGGGTACCACACATACCAGGATTGTGGGGTGAGGGGACCATGCATAGCAGGATTGTGGGGTGAGGGGTACCACACATACCAGGATTGAGGGTGAGTGGTACCACGTATACCAGGATTGGGGGGTGAGGTGACCATGCATACCAGGATTGTGGGGTGAGGGGTACCACACATACCAGGATTGGGGGGTGAGGGGTACCACGCATACCAGGATTTGGGGGTGAAGGGACCATGCATATCAGGATTGAGAGTGAGGGGTGCCACGCATACCAGGATTGGGGATGAGGGGTGCCACACATACCGTGATTGGGGATTAGGTGTGCCACGCATACCAGGATTGTGGATGAGGGGTGCCACGCATACCGAGATTGGGGATGAGGGGTGCCACGCATACAAGGATTGGGGGTGAGGGGTGCCACATATGCCGGGATTGGGGATGAGAGGTGCCACACATTCTGGGATTGGGGATGAGGGGTGCCACGCATACCGGGATTGTGGATGACGGATGCCATACACACCAGGATAGTGATGAGGGGTGCCATGCATACCAGGATAGGGATGAGGGGTGCCACGCATACCGGGATTGGGGTTAGGAGTGCCACACATACCGGGATTGGGGGTGAGGAGTGCCACGCATACCGGGATTGGGGGTGAGGGGTACCACTCATACCGGGATTGGGGGTGAGGGGTGCCATGCATACCGGGATTGTGTGTGAGGGGTGCCACGTATACCGGGATTGGGGATGAGGGGTGCCACGCATACAAGGATTGGGGATGAGGGGTGCCACACATGTCGGGATTGGGGATGAGAGGTGCAATGCATGCCGGGATTGGGGATGAGGGGAGCCACGCATACCGGGATTGGGGATGAGGGGTGCCACGAATACCGGGATTGGGGATGAGGGATGCCATACACACCAGGATAGTGATGAGGGGTGCCAGGCATACCAGGATAGGGATGAGGGGTGCCACACATACCAGGATAGGGATGAGGGGTGCCACGCATACCAGGATTGGGGTGAGGGGTGCCACACATACCGGGATTGGGGGTGAGGGGTGCCACGCATACCGAGATTGGGGGTGAGGAGTGCCACGCATACCGGGATTGGGGGTGAGGGGTACCACGCATACCGGGATTGGGGGTGAGGGGTAACATGCATACTGGGATTGGGGGTGAGGGGTGGCATGCATACCGTGATTGGGGGTGAGGGGTGCCACGGATGCCGGGATAGAGATGAGGGATGGCATACACACCAGGATAGTGATGAGGGGTGCCACGCATACCAGGATAGGGATGAGGGATGCCACGCATACCAGGATAGGGATGAGGGGTGCCACGCATACTGGGATTGGGGTGAGGGGTGCCACACATACCTGGATTGGGGGTGAGGGGTGCCACGTATACCGAGATTGGGGGCGAGGAGTGCCATGCACACCGGGATTGGGGGTGCCACGCATACCGGGATTTGGGATGAGGGGTGCCAGGCATACCGGGATTGGGGATGAGGGGTGCCATGCATACCGGGATAGGGATGAGGGATGGGGTACCATGCATGCCAGGGTGAGGGATACCATACACACCAGGATAGGGATGAGGGATGGGGTACCATGCATACCAGGATGAGTGATACCATACACACCAGGATAAGGATGAGGGGTGCCACGTATACCGGGATTGGGAGTGAGGTGTGCCACGCATACCAGGATTGGGGGTGAGGGGTGCCAAGCATACCAGGATTGGGGGAGAGGGGTGCCACGCATACCAAGATTGGGGGTGAGGGGTGCCACGCATACCAGGATTGGGGGTGAGGGGTGCCATGCATACCAGGATTGGATGGGGGGGACAGGATGGGGGCAGCACAAATACAAGGAGGGGGGCAGCACATACTGGCATGGGAGACCATATACCAATAAAAATGCTCGCCACCCAAGAGTAGAACGGGTTCAATAGCTAGTGCATAATATATTAGAATAGGCAGTTACTCATTCTGTGTTTAGCTCACCATCATAGGGCATAACAGGGTGAGTGAGAGACAGCCGTCGAGGAACGGGGGCGCCAAACTCGCTACCTTAGGGTGCTAACCCCATAATAGGCCGGATCTTTTCAGGCCATTAATAGGGCAAAATAAGTATCTACTATCTGCGCCTGTATGGCCTAATAATATCCTGTAGGGATGTTGGTTTTTAATGTTTTTTGCCTAGTTACATTTAGTGACGGGAGTATATTTCTCTTATCACATGGGATGTTTTTGGTGTTTTTAAGATTGTTAAATAAAATCTAGTTTTAGAGGATTTATGTTTACACTATCCCACTTTATGAACTGTCTACTACATGTTTGACTGTTACAAAGAACTTGGTGTCCTATGCATTGTGTGTGGCGGTTCCTGTGGACGGAAGCCTGGAGGCAGTTGAGACCTGCAGCCTACAAGTGAGTGTGATACACCCCACACCCTACAGTACACTGGGACTGGGACACCCATTGTCTGTAAAGTACTAGAGCAAAACCATACAGCAGCTCAGTAATGACTACTGCTCTATAGCACATTACATTTGGCGTAGTTGGTAGCATCGATTCATGCATCAAGAAAATTTGACAGATGCAGGGAAGGATCTTGTGTAAACAAAGATGGCGCTGAACACCGACGACATGATGGCAGTGATTTGCGCTAAAAGGCTAGATGGACCGGCCCATTGTGGCCATACAAGAGGAACTGCGCGAAAATCCGTCCACCCTAGGAAGTGGCTTGTTTAGAAAAGCCAGTCTATGGTGAGCAGTACCCACTCCCAATGGGTGCAACGAAAGAAAAATAAACCACACCCATTACAGTAAGTCAATGGAGAGTGGGCAGAGACTGCCAGAAAATGGGCAGGTGAACCGGAAGTAGCTACACCCAGGAAGAGGGGGAGCCATGGAAAAGTGCACCCCCAGAAAAGCAGGCCAGCGCCATTGTTGGTGAGCAGACAGAGAGACAAACAAGTGACTAAGGAGAGATATCATAACGCAGCACAAAGCAGTGGGTCCAGACGAACTGAATAGCAGCAAAGGATGAGAGAGCAGGAGCAGGAGATGCGGCCGGGAGTACTGGAGCCACTGCTGGATCTCGCCGAACCTGTTGAAAAAAACAGCACCCGGAACAGGACCTCAAGGCCAAAGTTTCTGGACCAGTCCCCAAGCCCAAGCCTGACCTCTGAGAAGAAGCGGCCGTGTCAGTATGGTTGAAGCCCTGCAGTCGAGCAGCACGATTGAAGGCCCTGCTGGCGGTGACAGCCGTAAGTTCTCCCCGACCCCCTAACAAGACCCCGGTCCCGGAAGCAACTCCCACTTGCCTACCACGCATGTACATGGAGAAACCCCAGCCCCCGAGAAGATCCGATGGGTATCCCGGGTGATCCACGGGAAGAGGGAGAGGGAAAAGTAGAAGTGGGTACGGGCTCAATTGCAGATCCCAGAGGTGGCGAAGTCAGCTTCCGTATGACATAGGGGCGTGTGGCACTGCAATTCTGCGAAAGTCTATGAATTAATACAAGAGGCGATCACTGTGAACAAGATATATGATCAGGAAATCGCCTACGTTTCGCCAAAAAAGAACAGACCGCAAGGGCAGTATATGGTCGTGGTGACTGTTATTCCTCCAGGTGAGAAAGACCCCGGGGCAATACGGCTGGAAAAAGTGAACCCTCAGGCGGCCGAACAGCTGCGACCGGTAAACATCTCAACAAAAGCTCCAACGCCTTCCAGTGAGGCACTTTCCAGCACTATTGGGTGAACAAAAAAGAACAGTGGGGAATTGTGGTCCAGGAGCTTGTCCTCCACCACCAGAAGCAGAAATCCAGCTCTGACTGAGGAGGCCAGTGCTCCGGCCACCGTGATCGTGTCTTAGAGCCCCCACTCAACTCCCTATTTCAGACAGGCTGGAGTGAGGGAAACCCTGGTGTAAGGCAGGCACGGTATCCAAGATGGTGGAAAAAATGATAGATGCGGCCCAAGCGGTCCAGTTGTGCCAGTTACACCAAAAAGGATGCATGGAAGGAACTGTTTTGTGTTCCAGAGGGCAGGAGGCCCCAAATTAACCGGGAACCCCCTGGATGTTGGCCAGGACAGCCAAAGAGTTATGGTTTTCCCCCTCCCAGATGATTTTAAGCACAGTTGCGTATGACCCTGCTGGATTAAGGGACTCTCAAACCCTTTCTGCTTTTATGGACTGTGTAACCTGAAGGGACTGTTGTTAGCAAACTAAGGGGGGGGGGTGAACAACCCAAAGATTCGAGCCAAGTCAGGCCTGTATGGACTATGCTCCTGGACTGCTGGAGCTGTTGCTGTGTGGGGCTAAGGGCCATTGTTTTTATGAAAAAAGGACTCAGAAGGACATGGTATGTGCCCATGGACTGTTGGCGGATGTTGTGTTGGCCTACCGGCCGAAGAACTTGTGGTCTTTAATTTTTGGTGTTAGTGCACTCACCATCAATGGACGCTCAATACCCCAGAAGAGAAGGTAAATGGTTTTATGCGAATGTTATATGCTACATGTTGTCTTCTAGGTTCCAGAATGGTAGAGGACGACCTTGTTAAAAGAGGGCAGGAATGTAAGGATGTGGACTGTCTTTTGTATTAAATAACTCATCTGCCAGATAAGCAGATGTAAATTCTAAATGTATATTCACTGCTTCCTCCGCCCATCTCTTGGTGCCAAAAGATGAGTGGGGGAAGAAGTGAATATTAATTTTATGCTCTAATTGCAGAGGTCAATGGGCCGAGCATCAGGTCTCTCGGGTCTTAGATAGACCCGATGACACAATACAGCCAGCCAATCATGGTAATTCCAGTACCCAACGTGGCTACTGCGTTACTGTGTATGGCAGACAATCCCCGCATGTTGATTGGCTGTCTAACAGCAGTGAAATATGCGGGTCAGGGCCTCGAGTATTGCGCTCAAGCACCCACGATACTTTGTCGAGTAATGAGAGTTCCCGAGCATCTTAATGCTCGATCAATAACGAGCAGTGCCAAGCCCACTCGCTCATCACTATTTATAACCTCAGTTTTTCCTCAAGCCCACAGGGGCATGATAACATGTAAAGAGGGCAGACTGGTCTTGAGAAACTAATGCCCATGGAATAGTCAAAGGTCTAATTAGCATAAGAAAAACGTAGGTTATAAATACTTTTTTAAACATGGATTTAAGTGAATAACATTATAAGGGTTGGTTAGGCAGGGGATATAGTAAGACATATGGGAATGTTGCTGGGTTGGAGGGCATGGGGGACCTGACAGGTTCCCTTTACAGGTTTGCTCACATCTGCGTATAAATACAATGCAAGTATTGTGATAAAAAATTGCATTGAACTCGCACTAATGTTATTTACTGAGGCTGAGGAAAAAAATCACAGCATGCTATGTATGGCAGTGTATATCAGACGAGACTCACCAACGCAAGTCAATGGGTGTGTGAAAAAAAATCGGACGGCACACGGATCATCTGTATGCCGTCCGATATTTACGCACACATCTCAAAGGAACCACGAAATGTCATCAATCAAGCAGTGGAAAATCACAGCCAGAACCCTCAGAATAGATAGGTGATAGATACAGTAGAATAGATGAATATAGTGCAGATATATAATTTCACAAGCCCCCTACATATTATAAACAGTCACCTTTAGTGCCTTTCATGTGAAGTTTATTCTACAGTATTTTAGGCTTTTTTAACCTAATGAAAAAATAATAAAAACGACATGGGCCCCCCTATTTTATGAAACCAGCAAAGGTAAAGCAGACAGCTGTGAGCTGATATTAACATTCTGGGAAGGTCCATGATTATTAGGCCCTTCTCAGCCTAAAAATACCAGCCCACAGTCACCCCAGAAGAGGCACATCAAATTAGATAAGCCAATTCTGGCGCTTTGCCTTCACTCTCCCCGATTACTCTGGTGCGTGGCAATCAGGGTAATGGTGCTGTCCTCTGTGTCTGTGCCACTCTGATGAGCGTTATCGTTACTGAAGTCATCGCTGTTCAGAGCCGCCAGGTCTCGCAGAGAACAGTGTGAGCCGGGAGTGGCTGCTACTAAAAGTCTATGGAGACTAAGAACAAGGCTCCATTGGCTTTTAAAGAGAAAATTGGGGAACGTTGTGGGAAGTGCTAGACTACGTCGGACCTGCGTGGGACCCTTTTTTTTGTAATAGATTGGTGAATGAGGTCCAGTGTCCTATTTCTATCTTTTTATGTTTTTCAGGTTTCCATTTGTGGACTACGTCAGATTCCCGATATTACATCGGATTTCCTGGACTACGTCGGACTAGGACTTGCACGTCGGACTACATCTGATAGACACCCCCATTACTAGCCCAGTAATAAAAAAAATACACATACCAAAAATACTTTATTTTTGACAAATCACAGCTGACATCAACCCGAGGCCCCAACCCTTGATTGCCAACACATCAGGGCAATGGAGAAGATTGAAGGCAAAGAACATCTAATGTGATGCGCCACTTCAGGGGCGGCTGCGGGCTGGTATTTTTAGGCTGGAAAGGGTCCAATAACCAGGGACCTTTCCAGCCTGGAAACAGTCTTACCAACACTAGGTCAGATTACCAATAGACTAGCAGGATGCTGCAGACCCCCATGATAAAGGCAGAGGCAGCACAGGTGAAAAATACGGATGCGGACAGCCACTCACAAACCTACCAATTCATGGAGGGGGTGACGGTGTAGTATTAAAAATGCACACAGGTGAGGTTTGCATAGGATGCCAGTCACACAGGTATAGGTGCATCTCACTAAATTAGAATATCATCAAAAAGTTAATTTATTTCAGTTCTCAAGCTGCTTGAGATCTAGTGTGAAGTTTCCACAATCAGTGATGGTTTGGGGAGCCATGTCATCTGTGGTGTAGGTCCACTGTGTTTTATCAAGACCAAAGTCAGCGCAGCCATCTACCAGGAAATTTTAGAGCACTTCATGCTTCCCTCTGCCGACAAGCTTTTAGGAGATGGAAATTTCATTCTCCAGCAGGACTTGGCACCTGTCCACCTTGCCAAAAGCACCAATACCTGGTTTAAAAACAACAGTATCACTGTGCTTGATTGGCCAGCAAACTTGCCTGACCTTAACCCCATAGAAAATCTATGGGGTATTGTCAAGAAGAAGATGAAAGACATCAGACCCAACAATGCAGACGAGCTGAAGGCGGCTATCAAAGCAACCTGGGCTTTCATAACACCTCAGCAGTGCCACAGGCTGATCGCCTCCATGCCACTCCGCATTCATACAGTAATTGATGCAAAAAGAGCCCCGAAAAAGTATTGAGTGCATTTACTGAACATACATTTCAGCAGGCCAACATTTTGGATTTTAAAAACATTTTTCAAGCTGTTGTTTTAAAGTATTCTAATTTACTGAGATAATGACTTTTGTGTTTTCATTGGCTGCAATCATCAAAATGAACTGTAATAAACACTTAAAAGAGATCACTCTGTTTATAATGACTCTATGTAATATATGAATTTTACTTTTTGTATTGAAGAACTGAAATAAATTAGCTTTTTCATGATATTCTAATTTAGTGAGATGCACCTGTATGTATGATGCAAATTGTCTGGCTTATAGCCTATTGATGACAACCATACTATTAGATCAGATGGGCTGCCAAGGACAATATAAGTGCACCCCACAAGACAAGATGCCCCAATTCACCCAAACAACACTAAAGGGCTTGGCTGTATTCTGCATAAAATGGAAAAATGTGCAATAAAAAGATGAAAAATAATGTATAAAATAAATACATTACACGAGGTATTGGTCAATATTTTGGCCAAGATACACAAATTCGCAACCCTCATCAAGGGTCCTCAAACTTGCGAGTCCTAACACTAAAATTAAGAAAAGCTCACAGAAAAAAAACGGAAATTCAAAAAACATGACAGAAAAGGAAACAGTCTTACCAACACCAGGTCCGATTTATCCTGGGGGTCGGCTGCATCCTGCTAGTACATTGGTAATCTGACCTGGTGCTGGTAAGACTGTTTCCTTTTCTATGATGTTTTTTTTAATTTTTGTCCTTTTTAGTGAGCCTTTCCAGCCTGATAATATCAGCTCTCAGTTGTCTGCTTTACCTTTGCTAACTATATCAAGAATAGGGGAGACCCCACATCATTTTTTAATTGTTTATTTATTTATTAGGTTAAACAGGCCTGAAAAGCTGGAAAATAAACTCCACATGAAAGTCACTAAAGGTTGTAAAGGGTGCAAGTTTATAATATGTAGGATGCTTGTGAAATTATATATCCGCAAGATATCTATCTATTCTATCTATCTATCATATATCTATTTATTATCTATCTATTATAAGTTATATGTTTCCATCATCTATCTATAACTGTATAGAAGATTGCTATATTAGTTTTGTAAACAAGTTTTAAGCTACAAAAAGCATTATAGTGTGTAAAAGATGATGTTAAAAACACATTGCATACGAATTGCATACGCATGTCATATGGATGCTAGGCAAGAAAAATATCCCAAACTCACATAGCACTCGCATAACATACGGAAAGACATACGCCTGACACTTTCCAACTTTTATGGTTGAGAATCTGAGGGATTTTATATACACAGATGTGAGTGAACCCTAAAGGATACAAATACAGATCCTTAGTTGCAGCTCGAATAGGCACTTTCAATGGTGCTCAGTGATACAAAGTAGAACCATAGAACAATGCAACGTCAAAGAATATAGTCCACGTCATTCACCAGATGTTCATTGAATATCCTTTATTCATGGATAAGAAGATGTACAAGAGGAATAGAATCCCAGGAAACCCAAGCTGTTTCATGTGTGAAAATGCATTATTTTCTTGAGGCCTTGAGAAAGCATACTCACATGTGAAATTCCCCTAGGTTTTTCTGGGATACTATTCTTCATATGCACCTGAAATCTGTGAATAAAGCAAACTGAATGGACATTTGGAGAGTACTGTGGAATATAGTCTTTGAAATTGGATATTTCTGTATCTATGTACAAATGAAATATTTACACCTTACAAGAAAAAAAAACATGAAAAAAACCTTAAATAAAAACAAAAATAAATTCCTATTTACCTGGGCAGCCATAACACGCTGTCTTTCTGCAATAAGGCTGCATTTTTTGCACTGGCAGTCCCTCCACATACAGAAACGCTTGTGACCCTTCAAAGGAGATGAATAGCCATGGTTCCTGCAACGGGCACACTTAGGTAAGCGTGATGTAATCTTTCCATTGCCCCTTATAGAGACAGAGCTTTGCATCTTCTTAAGTGGCTCTACGTTGATGGACATCTTGCTTCTTTCCACATGTAAAGATCAGAAAGGTGGAGTGAAACTTTTCTCGCTACAATCCTGTATTAAAAGAAAAATGTTACTGCCTTGTTCTCAAGAAATACAAAACTTGGCAACACATTGAATGCTGTGTGATATGAGTGGGAGAAAGCAAGAAAGCAGGGAGTAAGCAACAAATGCACAAATCTCCCTCCCACAATCCTGTATGGAAGCTCAGAAAAGATTACGTGAAATTGTGGTTCACTGATACAATTGAAAACAATCATGGTATTAACTGCCAGCATCTTTCACAGAGTCTCCTATTTAGGCCAGGGTCCCACTAGCATATGGCATCCGATGCAATAGCATCGGATGCGATATGCTAATGACATTCGGCACCTGCTCTGCTGCGAGCGGGAACCGAGAGTCAGTGCTAAGTGCTCCGATCCTTTCGCACAGATAGGATAGCAGCACAGCTGTGAAAAGAATGGAGAAATCAATTTCTCCATCTCCTCTGTTGCTGGCATCGGCGGGAATCGCACTGCACTTGGGTGATATCCTGCGGGGGCTCACAACCTACAAGGGTTGGTTGAGGATACAGTAGGCGAGGGTACAGCTGGTCATGAAGTGGTATGGTGGAGCCAGGGTTACTGCAGGTTGTAGGATTGTTGGAAGAGGTGGCTTTTCAGGTAGGCGAGAGTCTGATATGCTGGGGTAGAGAGTTCCAGAGTAGGGGGGGATGCACGAGAGAAATCTTGTATGCGATTGTGGGAAGAGGAGATAAAAGGGTAGTAGAGAAGAAGATCTTGTGAGGATCGGAGGTTGCGTGCAGGTAAGTATCGGGAGACCAGGTCACAAATGTATGGAGGAGACAGGTTGTGGATGGCTTTATATGACATGGTTAGGGCTTTGAAATGGAGTCTCTGGGCAATGGGGAGCCAGTGAAGGGATTGACAGACAGGAGAGGCCAGGGAATAGCGGGGGGACAGGTGGATTAGTCGGGCAGCAGAGCTTAGGGTAGATTGTAGGGGTGCGAGAGTGTAAGAAGGGAAGCCACAGAGCAGGAGATTGCAGTAGTTGAGGCGAGAGAAGATGAGGGCGTGCACTAGGGTTTTTGCAGATTCGTGGTGGAGGAATGTGCGGATCCGGGAAATATTTTTCAGCTGGAGTTGGCAGGAAATGGAAAGGGATTGGATATGAGATTTTAAGGAGAGATCAGAGTCAAGGGTTCCCCCTTGGCATCGAGCTTGGGGGACTGGGGAGAGTGGACAGCCATTGATTTTAATAGATAGGTCAGATGGGGGGTTGAGCGAGATGGTGGAAATATGATGAATTCAGTTTTATCCATATTAAGTTTTAGGAATCTAGCAGAGAAGAAAGATGAAATAGCAGACAGGCAGTGTGGGATTCTGGTTAGTAGGGAGGTGATATCAGGTCCAGAGAGATAGATCTGTGTGTCGTCAGCATAGAGGTGATAGTGAAAGCCGTGAGCCTCTATGAGCTGTCCCAAGCCGAAGGTGTAGATGGAGAAGAGCAGGAGTCCTAGAACTGAACCTTGGGAAACACCGACAGATAGGGGGCGAGATGAGGAGGTGGTGTGTGAGTGGGAGATGCTGAATGTCCGGTCTGTTAGGTATGAGGAGATCCAAGATAGGGCCAAGTCTCTAATGCCGAGAGATGAGTCTGTAGTAAGAGGGAATGGTCTACTGTGTCAAAGGCAGATGACAGGTCCATAAGGAGAAGGACTGAGTAGTGTCAGTAGAATGGTGCGGTTGGAAGCCATATTGGAGGCAGTCAAAGAGGGAGCATGAGGAGAGGTGGGAGGACAGCTCAAGATGGACGTGTTGATCCAGTAGTTTTGAGGCATAGGGGAGAAGTGATTTGGGGCAATAGCTAGACAGAGAGGATGGGTCAAGGGATGGCTTTTGAGGATGGGTGTGATCGAGGCATGTTTGAAGCATGAGGGAAAGACACCAGTTGTTAGTGACAGGTTGAAGAGGTGGGTTAGGGTTGTGATGAAGACTGCGGTAAGGTTTGGGATGAGGTGTGACGGGATTGGGTCAAGTTCATAGGTGGTGAGATGTGACTTGGAGAGTAAAGGGGAAAGTTGATCTTCAGAGATGGCAGAGAAGCTGGTTTTGGAGGAGGAGACTTGAGTATATATGAGGAGGGACTGTGAGGACTTATCTCAAAATCTTTGTCTGATGCTGTCAATCTTCTGCTTGAACAATGAGGCAAAGTTTTCAGCAGAGATGAGTGGAGAGGGAGAAGGTGCTGGGGGATGGAGGAGAGAATTGACAGGGAGGATATGAGAGATGAGAAATATGTTTGTTTTGATGCAGTGAGCGTGGACCTGAAAGTAGTGAGGGCTTGTTTGAATGCGATGAAGTACTCGTTGGAGTGGGACCTTTTCCATCTCCGCTCAGCAATCCTGGAAGCCCGTCTCAGTTTTTTAGTCAGGCTGTATGCCAGGGCTGCCTGCTGATTGAGCGAGCTGTGGTATTATGTATGAGGGGGCGATCAATTCAAGAGCTGCAGCTGTTGTGGTGTTATATAAGGTGGAAGCGGCATCTGCATCATGTAAAGAATTTATGTCTGCAAGAGGGAGGAGGGATTCAGAGAGTGAGTGTAGGTTGAGGTGTTTAAGATTTCTGCGAGGGTGTTCAAGTTTCTGGATGGGGGATTGGTCAGAAAGATGGAGAGGAGAGTTAGAGAGGTTGGTCAGGGAACAGAGGCGGGTGAAGATGAGGTCCAGTTTGTGGCCATCTTTGTGAGTGGGGGCTGAAGACCATTGAGCAAGGCCAAAGTAGGAAGTGAGGGATATAAGCTTAGAGACAGATGAGTGGGAAGTGTCAATGGGGATGTTGAAATCGCACATGATGATAGTGGGGATGTCAGTGGAAAGGAAGTGACGTAGCCAGGTGGTGAAGTGGTCTAAGAAGGTGGTGGCTGGCCCTGGGGGGCGGTAAATGACAGCCAGTTGGAGGTTGGATGTCTTGGAGCATGTCAAATTCTCTTGCTAATTTCCACAACAGAAAGTTGACCACTAGAATGTATTGAATGGGGTGAATCCGCACAGTTCAGTGAACACATGCGAATTTAATTGCATACAATAGAACGCAGTGTTTTGGACGCAGCAAAAATATGCTGCATTCAAGGCACTGCTAAGTACAGATCACGGACACAGAGCCTAAATTTAAAAAAAAATATTGCTTGGACTCCTGAGTCATTTTCATAACCAGCAGAGGAAAAGCCGACCGCTGGGAGCTGATATTAGTAGTGGCCATTAGCCAAAAATCTTCCCTGGCTATTAATAACAGCCCACAGCTAGTTACTTAGCCTTTATGGGTAGATTACAGGGGGACCCCAGAAAAAAATTGATGTAGGGTCCCCTTATAAAGTCTAACCAAAAAAGGCTAAGCAGACAGCTGTGGGCTGATATTAACAGCCAGGGAAGGGGTCATGGATCCTGGCCCCCTGCACGGCTAATAATATCAGCTCTCAGCAGTCCCAGAAATAGCTCATCCATAAGATGCACCAAATCTGGCGCTTTAGCCTCTGGCCTTCCCACTGCCGTGTAGTGGTGGCGAGTGGGGTTATTAGGTTGGGGTTCATGTCAGCCTTGTATTAGCGGCTGACATGAAGCCCAGGTTAGTAATGGAAAGGCGTCTTATAGACGCCCTCATTACTCACCCCATAGTAAGGTTTATGATGGTTTTTCAATAAAAACACGGCCAAAATAAAGTCTTTTATTGAAATAAAATTACACACGGTTTTAATAATTTATTTATTGTTCTCCTAATCCTCGAATCCCTCATTTCCTGTAAAAACCATATCCCTCACCTGTCCATTGTCATGACGTAATCCGAGTGTTCCAATGTGATTCGGGTCACTTATACAGCAGCCACATCAATCACAGTCGGATGATGGGAGAAGTAGTCTTCTTTCCTGGCCCGGATACCATTCTTTCTGCGTTTTTGCAGCGTATTTGGCTCATTGATTTCAATTGAGTCAGTCAAATCCACAGCAAATCCGCAAGTATATTTATACCTGCGGGTTTGCTGCTGTTCAATTGAAGTCAATAGGCGGGAAACGCTGTAGAAATGCTACAAAAAATGGACATGCTGCGGATTTAAAAGCAATGACAATCCTGAGTGGAAAATTCCAGATCATTTGTTCAGCACATCAGGATTGATCCTGCCAGTAGCATATGCTTGTCTCAAAGATTAAGCCATGCACATGTAAGTACACGCGGACGGTACAGTGAAACTGCGAATGGCTCATTTAATCAGATTTTCAATGAATTGCATGGGCTGGGTATCAAATTTCACCACCCAATAAAAGTAAATTCACACAAGGAGAAGGACTTCGGTATCTGGGCAAATTAAATATTGACAAATCCCTCAGACCAGATGGCATTCTTTCATGGATATTGAGGGAGTTGAGCTCAGTAACTGACAGATCACTGTATCTCATTTTCTTAGACTATCTTGTAATATGGTCAGTGCCGTGTGGTGACAGTTTCTGCACGTACTGGAGACACTGACACACACAGACCCATTCAAATCTATGGGTCTGCGCACATGTCAGTGTACTTCCATGGATCGTGTGTCTGTTTGCTCCATGCACTGACATGTCAGTTTTTTTGCGAATGCATGGTACGCTAAAGTGTCTCATGCTGAAGACAGACGAATGACATCCATGTCTCATCAGTGTGACACGTACCGGGGCCTGGTAAGCAGCGCTACAGTTAGCACTTTTCCCAAGCGCCAGGTGCTGAATGCTGCCCTCATCATTGTTCCCTGCCAGCTCTGCGATCAGCACCAGCAGAGAGAATGATGAGGTTAGTAGTAGTCTGCTCCCGCAGTGTCCACCTGTAAAAGTAAGAATAAAATATACAAATACTCACCTAAGGGTCCCCTGCTGTAATCCATGTGTCCAATCAGCAGAGGAGTCGGGGAGAATGAGCCGCTGCAGCGAGAGGGCGCTGGATTTCTGCTGAGCTCAGGAGCGGTGTTCTGTCACTCATTGAGCTCAGTAGAAATCACTGCAGCAGCTCATTCTCCCCGGCTCCTTTTCTGATCGACCGCATGGATTACAGTGGGGGACACTTAGGTGAGTATATGGATTTTTTATTTTATTCTTATTTTTACATGTGGACACTGCAGGAGCAGACTACTATTACCCTTATCATTGTCCCTGCTGGTGCTGATCACAGCACCGGCACGGAACTATGATGAGGGCAGCATTCAGCACCTGGCAATTGGGAACAGCGTAAACTGCAGCTCTGATTCACAAGCGGTGGTACATGTGATCCTGATGCGGCACACGCTTGCCACACGTGTGACACACGGATATCTTCTATACCATTTTTTTCCGGTACCGGAAATATACGGATATGTGAAATCGGCCGAAGTCTGACATCAGTGGTGTGCAAAATGTTTTAAGGCATTACAATAGATGACCTGCAAAAATATATCACAGAGAATAACATAATAACTGACAATTAGCATGGATTCATGAAAGATAAGTCGTGTTTAAACAACATGTTGGGTTTCTGTGAGAAGATACAGTGGCATGTAAAACTTTGGCCCCCCCTGGTCAAAATTAGTGTTACTGTGAACAGTTAAGCAAGTTGAAGATGAAATTATCTCCATAAGGCCTAAAGTTAAAGATGACTCATTTCTTTTGTATTTTGGGCAAAAAATAAATAAATATATATATATTAGTAATTTTTACATTTTTAAAATTACAAAAAGATAAATGGGCCGATGCAAAAGTTTGGGCACACTTGGAGATTTGTGTGCTCAGATAACGTTGACCAAAGTTTCAGACTTTAATTAGCCTGTTAGGCTTATAGTTTGTTCATTATCATGAAAGGCCAGGTGATGCGACTTTACCAGCTTTATAAAAAACCCTTGTGCCAAAAAACAGCAGCTATGGGTTCTTCTAAGCAGCGGCCTAGCACTCTGAAAATGGTGTTGGCCCACAAAGCAGAAGGATATAAAGAGATAGCAAAGCGTTTTCAAGTGCCCTTTACTCAGTTCAAAATGAAATTAAGAAATGGCTTTAACAGGAACAGTGGAGGTCAAGATAAAGTCTGGATAAACAAGCAAAATTTAAGTGAAAGCTGCTTGTAGGATTGCTAGAGAGGCAAATCAGAACCCCCGCTTAACTGTAAAAGACCTTCAGAAAGATTTAGCAGACTCTGATGTTCTGGTACATTGTTCTAGAGTTCAGAGACACCTGCACAAACATGGCCTTCATAGAAGAGTCTTCAGAAGAAAACCTCTCCTGTGTCCTCACCATAAAATTCAACATCAGATGTATGCAAAATAACTTGTAAGCAAGCCTGATGCATTTTGGAAACAAGTCCTGTGGACTGATGAGGTTAAAATAGAACTCTTTGGCAACAATAATCAAAGGTATGTGTGGAGAAAAAAGGGCACACAATTTCTGTAAAAGAACATCTCGCCAACAATTAATCATGGGGTTTGATCAATCATGCTTTAGGATTCTTGATGCAAACATAACTCCATCTGTAAAAAAGCTGAAGTTTAAAAGAGGGAGGCTTCTACAAATGGATAATTATCCTAAACATACGTCAAAATTCACAATAGATGAATTTGATGCCTCCCACCATGCACCTGTCGTTGCAGAATTGCAACAATCACCGTCCACGTCCTTGTCCCACTGCAGCGTTCTGTTGTCCCTACCCCATTCCTTGCAATGCAAGCACAAGTATGCAGGCAGCCAGCCACCCACCCTCCCACAGACTGCAATACTATACTGCCAAATTTTTGACAGCTGCTTGCACTTGAAATGTGGCCTTTTAAGCTCGTGGAGGTGGAAGCTTTTCACAACCTCATGCCGCCAGTGACCGGGTGTCCATACTCGGTCCCCAGCCGCCACTATATTTCCCGGTATCGCCTCCACCTTCCACAAGCACGGGTCCCACAACATTATCCGTGCCCTCCCCAGTGCACTTACTGGGAAGGACCGCCTAACCACAAACGCGCGTGGACAGGTGAATGTGGCCAGGGACGGTACGGAGCCAGTCCACAACTTTTTTTTGCTGACAGTTGTATTTAGCTCGGTGAAAGGACTGGCATAGAGGGAAACCCTATCTACCCTGCATGTCATTTCTCACAGGAAGTCCTGTAATGTAGCTTGTTGCAGAAGCAATGGCAGCCCGTCCAACATCAACTTGCCCTTGTCGGTGGTGATTTGACACACACACACACATCTTTCTTTGCGCATTTAATTTCTTGAATACAGAGTTGGACAATGTCCTGATCTGTAATGCGGTTTGAGAAATAACATGCATAAGCATGGCCGATACACATTAAAAAAGGAGCCATAGAGTGTCAAGAAAGCCTTCCCCCACACTTTTCTTAGCCAGGGCTGCTTTTCGGCAGGGTTGGACGGGCCCGCCAGAGTACCGGAGACTCCTCCGGCGGGCCCTGGATTCTCCTTCAGGAGAGTTCATAGTGCCGAGGTGAGGCCATGATGATGATAGAGGCCACCATCTGCTTAGTTTTCTGTTACTTAGAATGCAAGTGCAAGTATGCAGCCAGCCACCCACCTACCCACAGGCCGCAACACTAAACTGTCAGATTTCTGGGCAGCTTTTTGCACTTGAAATATGGCCTTTTAAGCTCGTGGAGGTGGAAGCTTTTCACAACCTCATGCCGGCGGCGGCCAGGTGTCCATACTCGGTCCCCAGCCGCCACTATATTTCCCGGTATCGCCTCCGCCTTCCACAAGCACGGGTCCCACAACATTACCCGTGCCCTCCCCAGTGCTCTTACTGGGAAGGACCGCCTAACCACAAACATGTGGACAGGTGAATGTGGCCAGGGATGGTACGGAGCCAGTCCACAACTTTTTTTTGCTGACAGTTGTATTTAGCTCGGTGAAAGGACTGGCATAGAGGGAAACCCTATCTACCCTGCATGTCATTTCTCACAGGAAGTCCTGTAATGCAGCTTGTTGCAGAAGCAATGGCAGCCCATCCAACATCAACTCGCCCTTGTCGGTGGTGATTTGACGCACACACACATCTTTCTTTGCGCATTTAATTTCTTGAATACAGAGTTGGACAATGGCCTGATCTGTAATGCGGTTTGAGAAATAACATGCATAAGCATGGCCGATACACATTAAAAAAGGAGCCATACAGTGTCAAGAAAGCCTTCCCCCACACTTTTCTTAGCCAGGGCTGCTTTTCGGCAGGGTTGGACGGGCCCGCCAGAGAACCGGAGACTCCTCCGGCGGGCCCTGGATTCTCCTTCAGGAGAGTTCATAGAGCCGAGGTGAGGCCATGATGATGATAGAGGCCACCATCTGCTTAGTTTTCTGTTACTTGGAATGCAAGTGCAAGTATGCAGCCAGCCACCCACCCACCCACAGGCCACAACACTAAACTGCCAGATTTGTGGGCAGCTTTTTGCACTTGAAATATGGCCTTTTAAGCTTGTGGAGGTGGAAGGTTTTCACAACCTCATGCCGGCGTCGGCTGGGTGTCCATGCTCGGTCCCCAGCCGCCACTATATTTCCCGGTATTGCCTCTGCCTTCCACAAGCATGGGTCCCACAACATTACCCATGCCCTCCCCAGTGCACTTACTGGGAAGGACCGCCTAACCACAAACACGTGGACAGGTGAATGTGGCCAGGGATGGTACGGAGCCAGTCCACAACTTTTTTTTGCTGACAGTTGTATTTAGCTCGGTGAAAGGACTGGCATAGTGGGAAACCCTATCTACCCTGCATGTCATTTCTCACAGGAAGTCCTGTAATGCAGCTTATTGCAGAAGCAATGGCAGTCCATCCAACATCAACTCGCCCTTGTCGGTGGTGCTTTGACATACACACACACATCTTTCTTTGCGCATTTAATTTCTTGAATACAGAGTTGGACAATGGCCTGATCTGTAATGCGGTTTGAGAAATAATATGCATAAGCATGGCCGATCCACATTAAAAAAGCAGCCATAGAGTGTCCGGGAACCTTTCCACACACTTTTCTTAGCCATGACTGATTATCGACAGGGTTGGACGGTCCCCCCAGAGAATCATCTGGTGTGCCTTGGCTTCTACCTCAGGAAAGTTTATGATAGCGCTAACTTTGCAGCTGCTATGGGGCTCTTGAGAGGGGGAGAAAGGTTAGCCCTCAGAATCAAATCCTCTGGTGGGCACAATGTTTTTCAATCTGAAACATCTTGTCAGTGGGAGTTGTATTTCACCACAGCCATATTCTTTAGCTCAGTGAAAGGACTGGCATAGACGGAAACCGTATCTACCCCGGCTGTCATTTTTCCGTTACCAGGTTCTGCCCATTGTCACACACGACCATGCCTGACTGTATGTTCAGCAGTGAGAGCCACAGATCATGCTGCTGTGTTAGAGCTTTCAACAACTCTGCAGCACTGGGTGGTTTGTCAATTAAGCATTAAGCATGCTATCTTCAGCACAGCCTGTTGCCACTTGGCCAAGGCAGTGCTGCAGTGCTGTCAGCTTGTGACTGATGTGGTCATTTCGGAGATGGAGGAGGAGGTGCATGAGCTGAACAATGTGATTACATTGTTGTTAAATTGGTGACGCTGTTTTTTATACTAAAGAAAGATCCTATTGTTTTGTTTTTTTAAGTTTATTTTTAAGACAAATGCATTCACCGGGAAATGTCATTTTAACATTTTACAACCTTAGCTGGCAGTGTGGTGTGTGACACATCATCAGACACTTCCAGTTTTATTTATGATGGAGGGACTCTGAAAGTCATGAAGCCTATTTTTATAGGGACATCAGACAGCCCTTACTATTCTTAAAAGGCCAGCAGTCGGCCATAGCTATTGTTAGAGAACCATCAGCCGGCTATGCTTTGTTGTTCCCATTATCAGCAAGTGGGTCTCCTATACTGTTATTGCGTATCCAGTGACTGCAAGGACTGCCAAAAATTTGGACGCAACCAATACCCCTTTGAAGAGACATAGAGGAGGGTCTCAGTAAAAAAAATGTTCCCATTATAAAGGAGTGGGTCTCCTATAAGTAATTATGCCGATGCTGTGACTGCAAGGGCTGCCAAAATTTGGGAAAAACCCCACTAAGAATTTAAAGACACATTGAGCAGGGCCACAGTAGCAAGGTATGACATGTTCCCATTAGAAAGTAGAGGGTCTGCTATACAGTTATAGGGTATGCAGTGAGTCCAACGGCTGACAATTTTAGGAACAACCCCACTAAGAATTTAAAGACACACAGAGCAGGGCCACAGTAACAAGGAATGACAAATTCCCATTAGAAAGGATAGAGTCTCCCATAGTGTTGGCCTATGCAGTGAATGCAAGGGCTGCCAAAAATTCGGAGGGACTTCAATGCCCCTTAGAAGAGACGTGGAGGAGGGCCTCATAAAAAAATGTTCCCATTAGAAACGAGCGGGCCTCCTATTTTTGTAATGCCCTTGCACTAAGTGTATGGGCTGACAAACATTTACCCCTGGGGGGTTATACAAGAACATACTGTATCAAAAAAATTTTTATGGGCATCATAAACACCCCTTAAAAAAATTAGGTGGGTGTTGCATCACGGACCACGGTCACCCTGGTGATATGGTGGTGGAGGATGAGGAGAAGGAGGAGGACAAGAGCAAATAGCCAAAATCAGGATGCGTATACCCATGTGTGGGTGTGAAAAGGTGCATGGGAATACACTTCTCAAGAAAAGACACTGGATTGGAGTTTATGTTACACTGCTATCATTCGGTGGTGTGGAGAAGTCTGGTCCAATCCAGCCCTTGCTCATTTTTATGAGTCAGCCTGTCAGCATTTTCAGTTGACAGGCGGATGCACTTATCAGTTATAATTCCACCAGCGGCACTAAAAACCTGCTCTGATAAAACGCTGGCGGCAGGGCAGGCCAGGACCTCCAAGGCATAGAGAGCAAGTTCATTCCACATATCCAGCTTGGATACCCAATAATTATAAGGCACAGTGGAATCACGGAGGACGTTGGTACAGTCGGCAAGGTACTCCCTCAGCATCTTCCCAAAACTTGCACTCCTTGTGAGAGTACGCAGCGCCTCAGGGCCTGTCCGATGGGAGGGTCTGAGAAAACTCTCCCAGAACTTTGACAATGTTCCCCTGCCTCTGCTGGATTGAAGTTGTGTCTCTCTCGCCTGTACTCCTTGGTTGTCCAACGAAGTGTGCCCTCTGCCTCCAGCGTTTTCAGATGGGAATTTTTTTAATAGTTCGGCAACAAGGGCCTTCTGGTACAGCCCCATTTTTGTAGACCTGTCCGCCTCAGGAATAAGAAATATAAAGTTCTCCTTGTAGCGTGGGTCTAGAAGTGTCACCAACCAGTAATGGCTGTCACCCAAAATTTTGAGAACGCGAGGGTCATGGGAAAGGAAGCGTAACATAAACTTGGCCATGCCTGCCAGACTACTAACAGGCAAGACTTCCGTGTCCTCACCAAGAGGATGACTGACCATGCTCTCCTCCTCCTCCTCCTCTCTGTCCTCTGGCCACCCACACTGAACAGACGGTATGACAGCTGTGCAGGTAGTACCGTCTATAGTGCATGAAACTAGCTCCTGTCCTTCCTCCTCCTCTTCCTCATTATCACCCAATCCACGTTGGGATGAGATGAGGCTTGGCCGTGTGTAATTACCCTGTATGGTTCCTTGCTCCATCTCATCGTGCTCCACCTGCAATGCATCCTCTTTGATTGTGAGCAGAGAGCATTTCAGAAGACAGAGAAGCGGGATTGTGACGCTAATTATGGCGTCATCGCCGCTCACCATCTTGGTGGAGTCCTCAAAGTTTTGGAGGATGGTACATATGTTTGACATCAATGACCACTCCTGAGGTCTTATGTGTGGAGTCTGAACTGAATACCGACGGCCTTGTTGATGCTGGTACTCAAAAACTGCCCTCTTCTGCTCACAAATCCTTCCCAACATCTGCAGTGTAGAGTTCCAATGCGTGGGGACATCACACACCAGTCTGTGAGCCGGAAGCTGCAAACGCTGCTGAAACACTGCAAGGGCGGTGGAATCTGTAGCTGACTTTCTAAAATGGGCACACAGGTGGCGTAATGTAAAAAGCAAATCTGGCAGCTCCGGGTAGGATTTGAGAAACCGATGAACCACGAGATTAAGCACATGGGCCAGGCATGGTACGTGTGTGAGCTCGCCTCGCCTCAGAGCCGCCACCAGGTTCCAGCCATTGTCACACATGACCATGCCTGGCTGCAGGTTCAGCGGTGTGAGCCACAGATCTGCCTGCTCTTTCAGAGCTGTCCACAACTCTTCAGCATTGTGCGATTTTTAACCTAAGCATATTGGTTTCAGCACAGCCTGTTGCCGCTTGGCCGAGGCAGTGCTGAAGTGCTTCCAGCTTGTGACAGATGTGTTCATTTCGGAGATGGAGGCTGAAGAGGAGGAGGCTGAGGAGGATGAGGTGCAGGAGCTGTAGACCGCAGGGGCAACCCTGATTGACCTAGGGCCTGCAATCCTTGGCGTTGGGAGGACGTGTTCCGTCCCAAGGTCCGACTGGGTCCCGGCTTCCACTATGTTAACCCAGTCTGCCATCAGCGAGATGTACCATCCCTTCCCACAAGCACTTGTCCACGTGTTCGTGGTTAGGATGGCTAATGTTTTGGGACACGTGCTTGTGTAATGCGGGAACGGCACACCGGGAGAAATAGTGGAGGCTGGGGATCGAGTACCGAGGGACGGCCACCGCCATCAGGTTGCAGAATGCTTCCGTCTCCACGAGACTAAAAGGCAACATTTCGAGCGCAAGCAGTCGTGAAATGTGAGAATATTGTAGTGTGGCCTGTGGGGCGTTGGCTGCATATTTGTGCTTGCGTTCCAAGGACTGGGGTATGGACAACTGAATGCTGCGCTGGGATAAGGACAAGGACATGCTTTCTGATGCTGCTACTTGAGATTGTACAACGACAGGTGCAGGGCAGGAGGCATCTCCGCATGTACCATGGACAGGGGATTGCCTTGCATCCACAACAGCGGAAGAAGCAATGGTGCCACCCGCAGACACTGTTCCTGGACCCTGGGGTTCGGCCCACAAAGTCGGGTGCTTTGCTGCCATGTGCCTGATCATGCTGGTGGTGGTCAGGGTGGTCGTTTGCCACCCCAGCTGATGATGGCCTGGCAGGTGGTGCAAATGGCCTTTTTGGGGTTATCGGCAGAGTCTTTTAAAAACAACCAGACTCGGGAAGACCTAACAGTTGTACTGGCAACTTCCTTCATATTGGTGTTGCGGGGAACAGTTGACTGCCTTCTGTCTGTGGGGACCACACTGCTTCTTCTTGCCTGTTGGGGTGCTCTGCCTCCCTCCCCCTGTGTGCTGCTGTCCTCGCTCTGCATGTCCTCCTGCCGGGTTGGGTCAGTTACTATATTGTCCACCACCTCGTCTTCCACTTCTGCAGCCTGGTCCTCCTCCTGACTTTCTGGCAATTGTGTCTCATCATCATCCACCTCTTGTGGCACTTTCCCACCGTTGCCTTCGTGTGACCGTGGCTGCTCAAATATTTGGGGATCGCTACACGCGATCTCCTCTTGCCCCGCTTCAAGTGGACCGGGCGAGAGGCCGGAATCTATAAATGGAAAAGTGAACAGCTCTTCAGAGTGTCCAAGTGTGGGATCAGTTGCCTCTGGATACTCGGCATGGTGGGAGGAAGGAGGATCAGGGTGAGGAATATGCGGTCGGTCCAGACTCACGGCTACTGAGACTTGACCGTGTGGAAGGTGGTGGTGGTGGCTAAGTGACTGGAAGCATTATATGCTATCCAATCAACAACCTTTTGACACTGCTCAGGCGAGAAGATGTGGGTGTTTGTTGTGGCACAATTTCGGCTTGCCCACGGCCTTGTCCTCAGCCTCTGTATGCACCATTACCATCACGTCCAATTCCCCGTCCCTTGCCACGTGCCTTGCCCATTTTAAATGGAGGACAGTATCTTCCAAGCTCACTACAAATGACTGAGTTTGGAGCGAACTTATATGTGAGCCGTTTGACGGAGAAAACACAGTTTTAAATACCTGGCCAGTAGGTAAGTAGTTTGAACAGCAAACTGCTGTGAATTGCTTCATTGACACACTGAAATTTTTTTTTAATGGAGTCCAGAAATGGCAGTATTTTCTGAAAACATATATGTAATCCGTGTGACGGAGAAAACACAGTTTTAAATACCTGGCCTGTAGGTAACTGTTTTGAACAGCAAACCAGTGTCAAAAACTTTGCTGACACACTAAAAGAAATTTTTAATGGAGGCCAGAAATGGCAGTATTTTCTGACAACGTACTGTATATGTGAGCCGTGTGACGGAGAAAACACAGTTTTAAATACCTGGCCTGTAGGTAACTATTTTGAACAGCAATCTGGTGTCAATTGCTTCACTGACACACTGAAAAAATTTTTTAATGGAGGCCAGAAATGGCAGTATTTTGTGAAAACATATATGTAATCCATGTGACGGAGAAAACACAGCTTTAAATACCTGGCCTGTAGGTAAGTAGTTTGAACAGCAAACTGGTGTGAATTGCTTCACTGACACACTAAAGGAAATTTTTAATGGAGGCCAGGAATGGCAGTATTTTCTGACAACGTATAAGTGAGCCATGTGACGGAGAAAACACAGTTTTAAATACCTGGCCTGTAGGTAACTATTTTGAACAGTAATCTGGTGCCAATTGCTTCACTGACACACTGAAATTTTTTTTTAATGGAGGCCAGAAATGGCAGTATTTTCTGACAACGTATATGTAATCCGTGTGACAGAGAAAACACAGTTTTAAATACCTGGCCTGTAGGTAACTGTTTTGAACAGCAAACCAGTGTCAAAAACTTTGCTGACACACTGAAAAAAAATTTAATGCGGGCCAGAAATGGCAGTATTTTCTGAAAACATATATGTGATCCATGTGACAGAGAAAACACAGTTTTAAATAGCTGGATTTTTAGCGCTGTAATATGGAAAGGACCTGGCTGTATTCTGCAGTGCCAACAAGCAAATGGCGCAGAAAAACGGTGTTCTCTGGATTGCTTTTTAAGCAAATTATGAGGATTAATATGCTAAAAAATTATTCCTGGCCCCTGAGACCTGGGCCTATTTCTAGAAATATAACAGCAGCAGAAGGCAGAACTGGAATGGAGCCTCTTGTCCTATGTGCACTGCAGTCTGTTATATACCCTGCCTACCTGCCTATATACACTGCCTGCCTGATATCTCTGCAGATGGATTAGTTAGTAGTGTTGAGCCACCCCCGTAGTGTTCGAGTTCGGTTCGGTTCGTCGAACACCCGTATGTTCGCCGAACTGTTCATCGAACTGTTCGTCGAACACCTTCGAACACCGTTAAAACCAATGGCAGGCATACAAAATCACATAGAAACACATAGAAACACATAAAAAACACATAGAAAACACTTCAAAGGTGTCCAAAAGCTGACAAACTGCTCAGAAGACACAACTAACACATGGAAAAGTGACAAGTACATATAGTCATGTGAAAAGAAAAGAGGTGGAGGAGTAAAAGGAGGGGGAGACACAGATATAGGCATGTCATGCCCTTCTAAAACCAAAAAAGTGTGAAACCGACACGGCCAGTCCGTTCCTGCCTGTGTGACCTCCAAGTCGCCGGGTTTGTGCCAGAGCTGCGGTGGACCCTGACGGCCAGCCCCCCTCTCCCAATACTGGTGAATGTCCGCTGGGGGGTCGAGCGAGCCCCCCTGCGGTGGAGCCAGGTCTAATCTTTTTAATTTAAATTGTCTCTCTAATTTGAATGAGTACACTTTAAATCCTTTTACAAGGATCTATTGGAGGGCAAGTGTCATGCCAGCAGCCACGGTAAATCCAGCTCCAGTAGCGTCCACTAAAGCTGCTGCAGTTAAAAAGCTTTTATAAGGATAGAGCTTGGCGGTCCACCGCAAGGCGTCCTACCGCCAGTCCCAGCCCCTGTGCCTTGGGGTGCCTCTCCGATGCTCTTCACTGAGTGTCCCGGGGGCCCGAACCATTTCCTTTGAAAAAATTAAGTGTCCAAACTACAAGTGGTGTAGCTTGCTTAACAGCTGGGTTAATCCGCTGACTAGCAGACACTGCTACTAGGCCCAAAGTATTGCTTGGGCTAGATGCAGTTAAAAATTTGTAATTAGATACTCTCGTTGGATGCTGAAAAAGCATTCCATAGAGTTTCCTGGCACGCCATATATTATTCTCTTAAAAAGCTTGGGGTAGGGGACCCTTTTATAGCCAAAATCATGGCCCTGTATCGCAATCCGTCAGCTAGGCTGAAGATAAATGGAACATTATCATCACCTTTCATAATCACCAATGGGACAAGGCAGGGATGTCCTCTGTCCCCTCTCTTATACATCCTAGTGATGGAGCCCCTGCTCTCATCAATTCACGATAACCCCAATATTAGGGAGATTGAGGTGGGAGGCACCGAGTACAAGTGCTCTGCATTTGCTGATGATGTCCTAGTATATATCACTCAACCACATATATCCATCACTACTGTTATGGCTGAAATAGATCACTTTGGTACATGGTCAAATTTTAAAATCAATGCAGCGAAGTCTGAGGCCCTCGATGTCTCCCTCCCCAAATCCATACAGGATTCGATCCAGTCCAACTTTCCCTTTGCCTGGCCCTCACAGGGTATCAAATACTTAGGAATTCGTATTCATAGAGACCTCTCAGGTCTATTTTATCTTAATTTTTGGCCCTTTATTGAACAACTCCATAGAGATCTTACTTCTTGGCCGGTGAAGGAATAAATATACTAAAAATGAACATCCTACCTAAACTCTTATACCTCTTCCAAACCATTCCCGTGGTAATTCCCTCAAATTTTTGGAAAAGACTACGCAGTAGCTTTTGCAGATTGATATGGGCAAGTGGGCGTCAGTGCATTCGGGGGGACATTCTGATCAGACAGAAACAAAAAGGGGGCCTTAGCCTTCCGGATTGTAGAAGGCATTACAAGGCAGCAGTACACGCTAGAATCCTGGACTTCTTCCATCATTCGGAGGGGAAATTGCGGGTCAAAATAGCTCAATCCATTTGTCCTAAAGCTCTTACCACTCTCCCATGGTGCGCCCATTTAATTGTCCCCTCTCTTGGCCTCATGTCATATAGTACTTATGGCACTGCTTTGGCTTTGAGATCCCAAAAAAAAAGCTTATCCTCAATCGACCCCCAGGGCCCCTTGCTCCTGATTTCAGATAATCCAAATTTCCCACCAGGATTATCTGCAAATAGATTTCTCGGTTCAAATAAATCCCATCCGATATTATTCTCTCATGTCATCTCCAATACTTCGCTGCTCCCCCTCAATGACTTGTTACAGGGAAGAGCCACTTCACTGAAGTCTAATTTTGAATATAGCCAGTTACAACACTTCTATTCAACTGTGAAGAAGCGCACACATCTTCATAGAGATCTCACAAACTTTGAAAAATTGAGCCTATCAATGTCACCCCCTACACACTCCATCTCCCTACTGTATAATCTCCTCATTGAGCAGGTAACTGACAACAGGCCAGGATTCTGCGGTGCATGGGAAAGGGAAGTGGGGAAGGCCTTCTCTGACTCACAATGGGATAAATGTTTCTTCCTAACACATAAAACCTCAATAGGGTCCAAAGCTCAGGAAACCTCCTTCAAAATTATCTCTTGATGGTACCGGGTACTAGCAGTCCTTCATAGATGGTATCCAGTGGTCTCAGATAGATGTTGGAGATGTGGGGAGGGGGAAGGGACAATGTCACACATATGGTGGGCATGCCCTATAATAAATGCATTTTGGGCAAAGGTGGCTCCTATGATTGAGAAAATAACTGGTTTGACTATCCTTAATACACCAGAAGCCCTCCTTTTATCAATGTTACCAATAAGCAAACGTAGTTATAAATGGTAATCAATAGGCTACCTAATACAGGCGGCTAAGAATGTCATTCCACGACACTGGAAAAGCAGAGACCCACCCACTGTGGAGGAATGGTTTGCGGAGATCTCCCTCCTTAATAGGATAGAGCATCTGATTGCCATCTCACCGGCTGATGTTGATAGATACTGTGTGATTTCGAGGGATTGGACTGATTTGCAAAACTCTGACGCCTACCATCTAGCCCCCAACTAAAGTTATCCGTGATGTCGGCACAACAATGATCATATTCGTACTCTATTGATTGGTGGTGTGCCGTGGTCCGCTCCCTCTCTCTCTATCTTTCATATGGAAAAATACATGCTTGATCTGGATATTGATGGAAAACCCTCCCTGTACCCCCCAACGTACTGTCGTTATGCATAGATTTATAGTTATACTATCCCTTTTACTATGTATATTGTATTTTCTTGTACTTTTTCAACACAAAAATAAAAAAAAACTTGAATTTGAAAAAAAAAAGTGTAATTAGATCTACAGGCGGTGGCTACTCCGCTGACTAGCAGACACTGAAGCTTTGGAGCAAACCTCTGATTCCCAGGATATAGTATGAGTAAACAGCTCTTCAGACTCAACCATCTGTGTCACCCCAAGCCATAGTGTATGTAGTTTCTCACGGTTAAAAGGGGGGGAGAGACCCGTCCCACCTGGAATTGATGATGGCAACATCATGTAAAACACAGCAAGGGGACTCCAAAAAGAGTCTCCATTTTTTCCCAAAATTGTGGCACAGACACCACTTAAGTGGCTTCAATTGTCCCAGAGTTGCTTAAAATGGTTGGTGAGGTGATTTTCCAAAATCCTTAAGCTTTTAGTCTCCGCAGAATGACACAGGTGGGGCAGATGGTGGTTGTCCCGGCCCGCTAGGCCGCATTGTAGCACAGTGAGCTTCGCACTGCAACTTATGCTTCATATACGTGTGACGGTTCATGTATGAAGTACTCAAACTATGGATTTTTTGGCCTCTACTTAGCTTTTGGTGACAAATGTCAGCCCATGCGACTCTGCTACTAGCAATACTATCAAATGATTGGCTGGGTTAGATGTAGAGCGTCTGGGTTTGGTTGGGGGTCACCACAGTCTGCCCAGGCTAGATGCAGTTAAAAATTATTATTAGATACACAGGCGGTGCAGCTTGCTTCACAGCTGGGCTAATATGCCCAAAGTATTGGTAGACTCTATACTAAATAAGGAAGGATTCACTGACTGTGGTGTCCCCTCCGTGGGCCGTGGCGATTGGTGGAGATTTGGTGGATGATTATAGGAAAAAGCTCCTTAACAGAGAAAGTTGGTGGATTTATACCTTAAATACATGTGTAACAGCGGGTTTAAACATCAGACATGATTTCATGTATCATTATTAGTGTTGAGCGAACATGCTCGACACTGCTCGGTACTCGCCCGAGCATCACGCTACTCGGGATTAGTGTTGAGCCACCCCCGTAGTGTTCGAGTTCGGTTCGGTTCGTCGAACACCCGTGTGTTCGCCGAACTGTTCGTCGAACTGTTCGTCGAACACCTTCGAACACCGTTAAAACCAATGGCAGGCAAACAAAAACACATAGAAACACATAGAAAACACCTTCAAAGGTGTCCAAAAGCTGACAAACTGCTCAGAAGACATAACTAACACATGGAAAAGAGACAAGTACATATAGTCATGCGAAAAGAAAAGAGGTGGAGGAGTAATAGGAGGGGAAGACACAGATATAGGCATGTCATGCCCTTCTAAAATCCAAAAAGTGAGAAGCCGACACGGCCAGTTCGTTCCTGCCCGTGCCACCTCCGTGTCGCCGGGTTTGTGCCAGAGCCGCGGTGGACCCTGACGGCCAGCCCCCCTCTCCCAATACTGGTGACTGTCCGCTGGTGGGTCGAGCCCCCCCGCAGTGGGGGGGTAACATCTGCAGAAGAAAGACCATCTTCCAGCCAAGCTAAGATGTCGACTTCTTTTCGTGGACAATGTGATACGATCCCTTTCTTACGGACACGCCCATCGCTACAAAATCCAGATGAGGCACAAAAACAGCAGGTGCTTCAGCGGATATCAAGTGCTCCTTCAAGTGGGCTCTCCTCCACCTCAATTTCAACATCACAAATATTCCAGTCCTTAGAAGTGTCACCCCAATCGCATTTGCTTCCTCACAGCTCCCAAGTCTCCAGCTGCCCGTCTGAGTATGGGGTAACACAGATGGTTGAGTCTGCAGAGCTGTTTACTCATACTATAGCCTGGGAAACATAAGTCTGCTCCAGAGCTTCTGTTAATCCAGACGAGGAAATGATCTGCACTGATGCCCAGAATCTTTATAAGTCGGATCCAGGACCAGATGAAGAAGGTTCTGAGCATAATGTAGACCCTCGTTCCCAAACTGTCACTCCTGTTGGTGGAGACAATGATGAAGACGATGATGAGACTCAAATACCTGATTGGAGCGACAACTTGACTTTTCGGTCAGGGCAGGAAGAGGTTGGCTTTGAGGACGACGGGTGTGATAACACACAGGGTGATGATGACGAGGTTGGAGATCCCACTTACTGTCAACCCACAGTCAGCCAGTCGATGAGGTCAACGGAGGAGGTGGAGGAGGATGTGACTAGCCCAGGGGATGGGGATGACTCGGTACCCGGGCCTTTGCCTGGCCTTGGGGATGTCGCGGTGGTCGGCTTCCTGGCCCGTACCCTGGGGTCACTCTTTAAAATAGTGGATAATTGTTAATTTTATAAGAGTTTGTGACGCCACCTGTGGTATCTGGTGAGAAGCACCAGCGCTGCAGCAGTCCACTGAGACCCGTGATAAGGCTGCTCGATGGTATAGCTCCCCACAGGTGGAGCTAGGTCTCAGGGCAGCGTATGCAGGTGGAATGCAGGACAGGCGAGACCCAGCTGGGTCAGAGCAAGAATGGGAACGGACACGGTAGTCACTTCAGTACCTTTTACTGGAGGAAATTCAGGCACATCCCGGAGCACTGTAGGGTGAAGTGTGAATATCAGGATCCTCCCCAATGAGCGGGTGTAGGGCCTCCTGTTTCTTGCCTCTGCGTAGTAAGTTTCTGACCTGCCTGGAGCTAGGCCTAACTTTGTCTCTGTCCTGCACTGGCTGACCTTGTGGTAGGGCCTTCTCTTGGAGTTCACGCTCCCACTATGCGGGGCCAAAGCGTCTCCTGGCTCTGTTACGTATCAGCACCTTAGCCATCCTGGGACTTGTAGTTCTCCAGGGATTCCGGTTATGCCTTACTGAATCTAGTTAGCAGGAGCCTCGTGCTCCACTGCTGAACTATTAACTGAGTTCTCTAGACTAGACTGAGCTCCACTGCAGACTGACCTCTCTTAGGCTTCTCTACTGCAGGAACTCTTCAGAGGAACTGAACTGCCTAGCTCCACCTTCCCTATTTATATCCCTAACGGGCTCCCTCTGCTGGTCTGAGGTGGAAGGTGGAGATGTGTGAATGTTTATGGGGGCCTCTTGTGGAGGATTCCATCAATACACTCTTCTAGGATATGTGATACCAAGCACAGCGGGGCGTCACAGATGCTATTGACGACGAGGTTAGGTTGCGCCTTCCTGGACACAGATGGAGTACTGGAAGCACGTCAACAACTGCATCCTCAACCACAACTCTGCCTCTGACCACAAGTCGTAGTGGCTCTTCAGGTCGCATGGGCTCTAAGCCTTGCATAGCCTGGGCATTTATTCAGAATGATAAGGATGACCCAACTCGTGTTATCTGTAATATTTGTAACCAAAACATAAGTAGAGGCCAAAAAATCCATAGTTTGAGTACTTCATGCATGAACCGGCACATGGATATGAAGCATAAGTTGAAGTGGGAAGCTCACTGTGCTACAATGCGGCCTAGCAGGCTGGGCCAACCACCGTCTGCCCCATCTTGTGCATCCGCGGCCTCTTCATCCTCTGTGACTGGGGGGACAGCAGTCACACATGTTTTTGGACGCAGACCTGCCACCTCTTTACCTGCAACAGCCAGTGTGATTGGCAGGTCATCAGTTCATTGGGAAGTGGAAACACCTGCTGGTGTTGAGCGCTCTCTGACATCAAGAGCACCAGCTTTGGATCAAGGCAATCTAACATGTCCGCCTGCATCTTCCTCACAGACCGGCAGTTTGCCGGGGACATCCTACTCAACCCCGTCTAAGCACAACAGCCAGCCCTCGGTCCCTCAGATGTGGAAAAGTAAAAGACCATTTCTTCCTAGCCATGAGAAAGCTAAGAGGTTGAATTTCACCATCTGCAAGCTCTTGGCTACAGAAATGCTGCCTTTCCGCCTGGAGGACACAGTGGATTTTCGAGACCTTATGTCCGTCTCAGTGCCCCAGTACCAGATGCTCAGTCGGCACTACTTCTCAAAGAAAGGTGTGCCTGCGCTCCACCAGCATGTCGCACACAACATCACCGCTTCTTTGAGAAACTCTGTGTGTGACAGGGTGCATTTCACCACAGACACTTGGACGAGTAGGCATGGACAGGGGCGTTACATGTCGCTGACTGGGCACTGGGTAACTATGGTGACAGCAGGACAAGGGGCTGCTGTCCAAGTCTTACCGTCCCCACGAGTTGTGTGTCAATCCTCTTTATCTCGAAGTTCCTCCACTGCTTCTGCCTCCTCAACCTTCTCTCGGTCCTCCACGTGCACCCAAAGTCTGTCTGGTAATGCCACCTGCATTCTAACTGCGCAGAAGGAATCCTGCACACCTCCTTACTATGCTGGCAGCAGGGCTCAAGGCATCAGTGTTTACTTTGAAATGTCTGGGAAATGTGAGTCACACAGCTGAGGAGTTGTGGTCAGCTCTGGAGACCCAGTTTCATGAATGGTTCACTCCACTGGACCTGCAACCAGGGAAGGCCGTGTGCGACAATGCTGCATCGCCGGGGCAATGTCACACACGTGCCTTGAATGGCTCACGTGTTGAACCTGGTTGTCCATAAATTGTTAGCCCACTATCCCGGACTAGATGGCCTTCTGCAGGGGGCACGGTCGCTGTGTGCTCACTTCTGCCGTTCGCATCCCGCAGCTCAATGACTTACATCTCTACAGAAGTCGTTGGGCCTGCCAGTTCACCGGCTGAAATGCGATGTGCCGACACGGTGGAATTCAACTCTGACCATGTTGCAGCGACTGTGGCAGCACCGACAAGCCCTGGTGCAATACGTTCTGACGTATAGCCTGGGCCAACGAGATCCAGAGGTGGGGCAAATCACGCTGCAGGAGTGGTCTCAGATCAGGGACCTATGAAGTTGACGCGCCCCCTGGGCCGTGGGGTACCCTGAGCCGGGCCGGTAGATGCTGGGGGTTGTAGTCACTGTGGCGGTGACCCGGTCCGTGATCCAGGGCGGTCAATCCAAGGGTAATTTGTATATTTGGGTTTTATAATGTCCGACTACGCCACCTCTGGAGTGGGGCAAAAGGGGCCGCCGCTGCGGAACAGTCCTCTGAAGCTGGTGGTTTTGCAGCAATGGTATTATTACTCACCACAGGAAGAGTGTAGCTAGAGGGCAGTGTGGGTGGATGATGGTGGTTGTAGTGCAGGGAGTCAGTAATGAACACAGAGTCCGTGTGATGCAGTCCCAAGATCTTTACTCACAGTTGTTGCAGTCCAGATTACAGGTACCAGAGCAATCTCACCCGTCATGCTGTGCGTACTCAGTGAGGGGCTCAGTCCACCCCCAGATAGCTCCGGAGTACTTAGCAGGACCCCCTTCTGTGTGTCCTTTCTCTGGCCTTCTACCTGCACCTCACACCCAGTGACACTTCTATCCGGTATCCTCGGGCCTTGGCGGGCGACTTGTGTTCCGTCCCCTGGGTCCTATGTGGCTACCTTCTTACTGAGACTGGTGTGGACTTTTACCTGCAGTACATGAAATGCTGCAGCCTCCGGTTTCTAGTTGAGCCTTGCTGTTTCTCCGCTAGTTGAGGGACCGGTTCCCCTTATCTGGTCTGACCCCTCTACCTCCTGGTAGCAGCAGGAGTATGGGTGGCCTTCTGCACGGCCCATAGCCTTAGGGTCCCTTCGGTTCCTGGAGCCTTCCTGCTCCCACTCCTCTCTTCTCTCCTTCAGTCCTGGGCCTCCCAGGCTAGGCCCGCCTCTGGAGCAGAGCTCATGCCGAGCCTCTGCTCCTGTCACTTTTCCTCCTCTGAATGGCTTGCTCTTTCTAAGATAGCTTCCTATTTATACTCTTCCTGTCATGTGCTCTGCTAAGCTGATCCCCTAAGCACCCACTACATAGGACCCTTCCACCAGCTAGGGACCTGGGACTGTGCTCTCCCTTAGGAGCAATCTTGCCCTACCCCCACTGCGGGTATGTGTTGGATGCAGGTGTTAGGGTCCCGAGCCATATGCCTTCCTTACCTGAGGGTGAGATACCACACCTCTGGGTGAGATGCAGTAACTCTGTGGCGACTGAACCCTCAGGGGCGCCACACACCCTTCTGCACAGTTTTGAAATGGCGACGAAGATGTTTAGTGCTGACGACGATGCCATTATCAGCATGACTGTTCCGGTGATTTACATGCTGGAGCACACACTAAACAGAATTCAGAGTCAGATGGTGGGACAAGAGGAGGTGGAGAAAGTAGAGGAGGAGTCGTATGCGGAAGGGATAACATCTCCAAGGTCCAGACGGTTGGCAGCACCAAGGCGGCAGGCATGGGAGGGTGGGGGAGAGGGATTAACCAGGGCGCATGGTAGCAGCCAAACTGTTGAGGAAGGTGCAGGAGCCGAGGAAGAAGTGGAGGACGAACTGGCGATGGGCATGGAAGACTCATCAGATGAGGGAGACATTGATCACATTTCTGTTGTGCGAGGTTGAGGGGAGAGGGCAGAGGAAGGAAGCATGATTCTTACCTCACTACCAACACAACAAGGACTTGGTCCTCCTGGATGTGCAAGACTCATGAGTGCCTTCTTGCTGCACTACCTGCAACATGACCCTCAGATTGTCAGAATTCGAAGTAATCCCGACTACTGGGTTGCCACACTCTTAGTTCCCCTGTACAAAAGTAAATTTGCCGAAATAATTCCTGCCATAAAAAGGGATTGACGCATGCAGGAGTATCTGCAGACGCTGTTGCAGAATCTTACATGTGCTTTTCCACAAAACACCAGTGGTGCACGTAGTGAATCTCACAGTTCTAACTTGCCAACCGTGGGACTGTTGAGTCTTCATCACTCAAACCGTAACAGTAACACAGTATCTGCTGGTAACAGCAATTTTGTGGAATCGTTTCACCACTTTTTTAGACCATCCTTTGCAAGGCCACAGGAGACAAGAAGTCTGACACATAGTCTACGCCTAGAGAGGATGGTGCAGGAGTATCTCCAAGTGAACATCGAAGCCATGACTGTGTCACTGGACCCTTGCTCATTTTGGTATTCCAATCTGGAAAAATGGCCGGAGCTCGCCACTCACGCCTTGGAGATCTTGTCATGCCCTGCAGCCAGTGTTCTCTCTGAACGTGTGTTCAGCACTGCTGGTGGTGTGCTGACAGATAAGCGCACGCGTCTGTCCACTGAGAATGTAAAAAGACTCACGTTCATAAAGATGAACAAATCATGGATTCGCAAGGACTTTTCTACCTTTGTGTTATCCTTGGGAGACTAAAACCTTGAGGATTTGGTAAAATCACCTCACCAACCGTTTTATGCAACTGTGGGGCAATTGATGCCACTTAACCCTAGAACGCATGACCATAAAAATCTACACTTTCATATACCTGGGGCCTTTTAGGCTCGTGTGCAAATAACATGGAATAACTCAAACTCAAATGACAAACAACTATATACATGAAGAATACCTAGATTTTCAAAATTCTAACTAAAGTAATCTTGCAGAAAATAGAAAACAATTAACAGGTCGGGCCTGCGAGGCCCCAGGTATGCGTTCTAGGGTTAAGTGGTGTCTGTGCCACAATTTTGGGAAAAAATGGAGACTCTTTTTGGAGTCCCCTTGCTGTGTCTTACGTGACCTTGGCATCGTCAATTCCAGGTGGGTTGGGTCGCTCCCCCCCTTTTTAACTGTAAGAAACTAGATACACTATGGCTTGGGGTAACACAGATGGTTGAGTCTGAAGAGCTCAGAGGTCTGCTCCAAATCTTCAGTGTCTGCTAGTCAGCGTAGAATTTTTAACTGCATCTAGCCTAGGCAATACTTTGGGTGTAGTAGCCCAGCTGCAAAGCAAGCTGCACCGCCTGTGTATCTAATAAGAATTTTTAAATGCATCTAGCCTAGGCAGACTGTGGGGACCCCCAACCAAACCCAGACGATCAGCCCCCCTACCGCCCCCCTTTCCTTGACAATACAATAATGTAACTCTTACAACTGGATGGGTGAGGATCGGTCACAGCTTTATTAACTCTTTATACTCATTCCATTAGAAAGGCATTTTATTTCTAAAATAATTCAGCTTGTTGCAGCATGCCCTGGGTCTCCACTCCGGCAAGTTGGCCAACAAGTGTAACTCTCCAACATGTCCTTTCTATTTCCAGGCCACGGAGGATCCTGCGTACTCGTATGCAGGACTCTGACCCCCACCCATCACTCTTAACGCTTGTTCCACTCCGTCCTGGAGTCCTGACAGGAATATGTCCAGTTCAATATTCATTAAGTGAACAACGTCGGGCCGTATGAGGCCTGCTTTATCTCCTTCCATTTGTCGGTGTCGTACCACTACACTGCCTCTGCCTCTTCTAAATTTTGCCATCCGAATATTTATTACCCGCCTTATCCGTTCGATGGCCGTGATGTCTCGCGCACCTTGCCATACCGCTATCGGCACAATCTCTGACCATACTATCGCTAGTTTTGTGAAAAATTCTCTGAAGCGCTCAGTGTCTAGTTTCATTATTGCCATTAGTTATGCGCTGTTATGATGACCTAGGTTGTTTCCCCCGGCTTGTGTAACTAAGATGACCTGACATCTTGCCTCTCTCCCTACCTTGATTACCTCCATTAGTACCTGTGGCCATAGCAGGCCTCTAATACCTCTCTAGTTGAAATATGTGTTATGAAACTCTAAATTCCTCCCGCCTGGGCAGACTTTCGCCCTTTTTTCTGCCCAATACATATACGAGTGGCCTATCACCCACACTGTTGGCTTAGCGTCACCTGTAAAAGAAACAAACCACGTTAGGATAACAAGTCCGGTCTTATGTATCTTGCCAAACACGTGGATCGCTTCTCCCTATCCTCTGAACTTCCGTTTCTGACAGTCCTGCTCTTGCTGCTTCCGTGGCCGCGCCTATGCGGAATGAGTGTGTCCCGTAATCTTTGGGGTGGTTCCCTGCCGATGTTATGCATTTATTAAATATAGCTTGGAACTGATATCTTGATAATGGCATTCCATCAATGTGTGATAGGAAGAAATTACTTTGTGATCTGATGGTTAGATATGTTTTTACTATTGTTACCCAACTCAGTGTACCGTTTGTGGGTTGTAGAAGTACCCAAGTGCCCCTGCCCGCTGGAACCGTTTTCGATTTGTGTATAAGTAGACGTATTGCATTATTGGCTATGACTACGTCCTGGTGTAATAAGCCTCCACTGGTGGTAATTTTGGATTGAGGGACTAATTCGCTTATGCATAGCGCCCCGAAGAAGGCGATCACAAATGCAGTAGACAGTAGTGTTGCTTCAAATTGTGAGTGTCATGTTAATGGTGTTAGGGATATGATGTGAGAAATCAGTTTTAGTGACACGGGACGGGACGTCTACACTCCTGACTTGGCTGACCCCTTTTCCACCCTTTTATGGATTGTCTGATGATGAACCTTTGTCACATCTCCCCAATTCAGTAGTTGGAAGTGAAATGCTACTCCGGTCAGACACCGCTGCGCTGACGCCCCTGATATGCCCCTCATAATTAGCTGGTGGAGAAATTCTATGGTGACTTGTGATCTGGCTTGTTCACATTGGTCAACCCGTCTGCCTGCTACTAGTCGTGTCCACTCTTCCCATGCCTTACCGTATGCTTGCCACGTCGACGGGGCAACTGACGCTCTGATTAATGGCATCAACTATTCGCCACTAGATCCCATAGGGAAGGTGGGCAACTGTTGCCCGATGGGTGGGCGTTGTGGAAGAGCTCTGTGAAAATCTGCCAATTGAATTGTTATAAAGCGTTAGCAGCAGCTTTAGACCCCTCAGCATAGTGGCTAGCGCGGACCCATACATTGTGTTTTAGGCACAGAAATGCTAGCCTGGGTAGTAGGCCTAGCACTGGGGGAGACGATGATGCCATCTTATTAATGCAGTGCGCTAGGCTGGTGTTTTTTGTTATGAAGCGTATATTTTTGTAAGCCAGACGCGCGCCCCATATTTCTATTGCTACCACTATTGGTAAGAAAAATTATTTTCAGGGCTAGATGCAGCTAAAAATTATTATTAATTTAAAAGCTGGTGGAGCTTGGTATAGATGGACTAATACAATGAGTCCCACACACTGCTAGAAGGCCAAATATTTTTTCAGAGCTAGATGCAGATAAAAATTATTTTTCATTTGCAACCTGATGGAGGTCAGTAGAGATGGACTAATAGAGAAAGTCCCACACACTGCTAGAAGGCCAAATATTTTTTCAGAGCTAGATGCAGACAAAAAATTATTTTCAGTTTGCAACCTGATGGAGGTCAGTATAGATGGACTAATAGAACAAGTCCCACACACAGCTAGAAGCCCAAATATTTTTTCAGAGGTAGATGCAGAAAAAAATTATATTCAGTTTGCAACCTGATGGAGGTCTATATAGATGGATTAATAGAACAAGTCCCACACACAGCTAGAAGCCCAATATTTTTTCAGAGGTAGATGCAGAAAAAAAATATATTCAGTTTGCAACCTGATGGAGGTCAGTATAGATGGACTAATAGAGAAAGTCCCACACACTGCTAGAAGGCCAAATATTTTTTCAGAGCTAGATGCAGACAAAAAATTATTTTCAATTTGCAACCTGATGGAGGTCAGTATAGATGGACTAATAGAGAAAGTCCCACACACTGCTAGAAGGCCAAATATTTTTTCAGAGCTGGATGCAGATAAAAATTATTTTTAATTTGCAACCTGATGGAGGTCAGTATAGATGGACTAATAGAGAAAGTCCCACACACAGCTAGAAGCCCAAATATTTTTTCAGAGCTAGATGCAGAAAAAAATTATATTCAGTTTGCAACCTGATGGAGGTCTGTATAGATGGATTAATAGAACAAGTCCCACACACTGCTAGAAGGCCAAATAATTTTTCAGAGCTAGATGCAGAGAAAAATTATATTCAGTTTGCAACCTGATGGAGGTCAGTATAGATGGACTAATAGAACAAGTCCCACACACAGCTAGAAGCCCAAATATTTTTTCAGAGGTAGATGCAGAAAAAAATTATATTTAGTTTGCAACCTGATGGGGGTCTGTATAGATGGATTAATAGAACAAGTCCCACACACAGCTAGAAGCCCAATATTTTTTCAGAGGTAGATGCAGAAAAAAATATATTCAGTTTGCAACCTGATGGAGGTCAGTATAGATGGACTAATAGAGAAAGTCCCACACACTGCTAGAAGGCCAAATATTTTTTCAGAGCTAGATGCAGAAAAAAATTATATTCAGTTTGCAACCTGATGGAGGTCAGTATAGATGGACTAATAGAACAAGTCCCACACACTGCTAGAAGCCCAAATATTTTTCAGAGCTAGATGCAGAAAAAAATTATATTCAATTTGCAACCTGATGGAGGTCAGTATAGATGGACTAATAGAATGATGCTATGCCCAAAAGATTTTACTTCACTAGGTGCAGTAAAAAAATTGGTATTCTATACACAGGTGGTATATCTTGCAACACAGATAGGCTACTCCACTGACTAACACACTCTGCAATAGGCCAAAAAGGATTAGCTTTGCTAGATTCAGCCAAATGCTGTGAAAAAAACTTGCACAGCACTGGCACAGACCTGCCTGGCAAAAACTGATAGGAACTGATGTAACCTAGTCCTGAAAAGGACTGCAATGACAATTAGTCTTTACTCCCACAATCTATCTATTTAAGAGCACAGACCTGCCTGATAAAAGTCGTAGGAAATGCTGTAACCTAGTCCTTAAAAGGACTGCAATCACAACTATTCCCTACTCCCAAGCTATCTGTAGATTTGTGCGAAAATTGGCTTGAAATTAACAAGGTATAGCGCACACAGCAACAGCGGTGCCGTCTAACACGCAGCTGCAGCAGTGAGAAAATGGTGGCGACGGGGAAAATGGCTTGGTCTTATAGGGCAAGGACAAGTGACATACACTGCCAATGACACATGCCCTTGCTTGTGTGAAAAAAGCACTTCGCTCCATGTGTGCGCTGCTGGTAGGCTGACAGATTGCACCTCCCCACTGTAAATGCGGGAAAGAGAAAAAAAAATGGAGATCTTCATTATTCCTGCAGAGATCCATCCCCTGCCCCTCCCCCCACCCCGCTGTACACTCAAACTGTGTATTAACATTAATTTTCATCATTACTGAGAAAAAATCCAGTTATGATTTTTGTGCACGAACAGTTATCGAACATAACCTCGAACAGCCGAATTTTTCTCAAATCGTTCGTGTTCGCCGAACGGCTAGAACACCGCCCAAAACAGCTCGAATTTAAGATTGGCGAACAGTTCGAGCAGAACAACGCTCATATCTACTCGGGATGTTCGGCGAGCACCGAGCATTTCCGGGTTACTCGGGCGGGAGCTCGGGTCTCCGCCCTGCATGTTTGGCGCTCTTTACAGAGCCAATGAACATGCAGGGATTGCCAGCCAGTCACTGTAATGCTGCATCCATGTTGTTTGTGGGCATTACAGTGATTGGCTGGCCGCACAGCGTCACCTCGAGTATTTAAAACCGGGCGCCGCCATCTTGGACCCAGTCGCTCCGGATTAGACAGTGTAGGGACAGCGCTGCTGATTTAGGGAGAGATATAAACTGCGAAATAGTTAGTGTAGGGTCTGTAAAGGCTGCCAGAACAAAGAAACAGTCCTTTTCAGGACTAATATCCATTCCAGATACCAGGCAGGCAGGCTGTATAGGAGACACAGTGGTTATACCAGCAAACGCTGCATTACAGTCCTGTGTGCTCCTGTTGCTGAAATGGCTGGACTTAGCACCAGGTGTCGGGGGCCAGGAAAAATCCTTTTTTTTCATCTAAATCCTCCATTTTTTTTCCTCCTTCACACTGTACAAATACCCGTCTTATTAACCTTTTGGTGTGTCGTTCCCCCCCCAAAAAAAAGCGTGTCTCTGATTTTTCAGACATAAATATAACTGTTGAAAATAGTCTGGTGTAGGCTAGAGAAACAGAAGTGTTGTTTTGCACTTCCACGGGTCAAACCACTGTATTATCCATTTTGGGCCATTTGTATCTAAAAAAAACAAGAGTTTGAATGTGTTGCTCACTGTTCAGCTGCAAATCTATATATTTAAAAGTCTGGTATACCCCAGTAAACAATAACTGTGGTTTTGCCATCCCACGGTAAAAAATCTCTATTATTCAGGTTTTGGTATATTTTCCATAAAGAAAAACAGTAGTGTCTCCTGACTGTTGTGACACAAAAATATATCTGTTGAAAATAGTCTTGTGTAGGCCAGACATCCCAGTGTGGTTTCGCAGTTCCATGGGTCAAATCGCTGTACTATCCAGTTTTGGGCCTTTGGTATCTAAAAAAAAAAGCAGTTTGAGTGTGTCGCTCACTGTTCAGCTGCAAATATCTCTATTTAAAAAAGTGTGGTATACCCCAGCAAACAATAACTGTGGTTTTGCCATCCCACCGTAAAAAGTCTCTATTATTCAGCTTTTGGTATATTTTCGGTAAAGAAAAACAGTAGTGTCTCCTGACTGTTGTGACACAAAAATATATCTGTTGAAAATAGTGTTGTGTAGGCCCGACATCCCAGTGTGGTTTCGCAGTTCCACGGGTCAAATCGCTGTACTATCCAGTTTTGGGCCTTTGGTATCTAAAAAAAATGCAGTGTGCGTGTGTCGCTCACTGTTCAGCCGCAAATATCTCTATTTAAAAAAGTGTGGTATACCCCAGTAAACAATAACTGTGGTTTTGCCATCCCACGGTAAAAAATCTCTATTATTCAGCTTTTGATAGTTTTTTCCGTAAAGAAAAACAGTAGTGTCTCCTGACTGTTGTTACACAAAAATATATCTGTTGAAAATAGTCTTGTGTAGGCCCGACATCCCAGTGTGGTTTCGCAGTTCCATGGGTCAAATCGCTGTACTATCCAGTTTTGGGCCTTTAGTATTTAAAAAAAAAGCAGTTTGAGTGTGTCGCTCACTGTTCAGCCGCAAATATCTCTATTTAAAAAAGTGTGGTATACCCCAGTAAACAATAACTGTGGTTTTGCCATCCCACGGTAAAAAATCTCTATTATTCAGATTTTGGTAGTTTTTTCCGTAAATAAAAACAGTAGTGTCTCCTGACTATTGTGACACAAAAATATATCTGTTGAAAATAGTCTTGTGTAGGCCCGACCTTACCGTGTGGTTTCACAGTTCCATGGGTCAAAATGCTGTACTATCCACATTTGGGCCTTTGGTATCTAAAAAAAAAAGCAGTTTGAGTGTGTCGCTCACTGTTCAGCTGCAAATATCTCTATTTAAAAAAGTGTGGTATACCCCAGTAAACAATAACTGTGGTTTTGCCATCCCACGGTAAAAAATCTCTATTATTCACCTTTTGGTAGTTTTTTCCGTAAAGAAAAACAGTAGTGTCTCCTGACTGTTGTGACACAAAAATATATCTGTTGACAATAGTCTTGAGTAGGTCCGACATCCCAGTGTGGTTTCGCATTTCCACGGGTCAAATCGCTGTACTATCCAGTTTTGGGCCTCTGGTATCTAAAGAAAAGCAGTTTGAGGGTGTCGCTCACTGTTCAGCCGCAAATATCTCTATTTAAAAAAGTGTGGTATACCCCAGTAAACAATAACTGTGGTTTTGCCATCCCGCGGTAAAAATCTCTATTATTCAGCTTTTGGTATATTTTCCGTAATGAAAAACAGTAGTGTCTCCTGACTGTTGTGACACAAAAATATATCTGTTGAAAATAGACTTGTGTAGGCACGACATCCCAGTGTGGTTTCACAGTTCCACGGGTCAAATCGTTGTACTATCCAGTTTTGGGCCTTTGGTATCTAAAAAAAAAGCAGTTTGAGTGTGTCGCTCACTGTTCAGCCGCAAATATCTCTATTTAAAAAAGTGTGGCATACCCCAGTAAACAATAACTGTGGTTTTGCCATCCCACGGTAAAAAATCTCTATTATTCAGCTTTTGGTAGATTTTCCGCAAAGAAAATCAGTAGTGTCTCCTGACTGTTGTGACACAAAAATATATCTGTTGAAAATAGTCTTGCGTAGGCCCGATATCCCAGTGTAGTTTCGCAGTTCCACGGGTCAAATCGCTGTGCTATCCAGTTTTGGGCCTTTGGTATCTAAAAAAAAAGCAGTTTGAGTGTGTTGCTCACTGTTCAGCGGCAAATATCTCTATTTAAAAAAGTGTGGTATACCCCAGTAAACAATAACTGTGATTTTGCCATCCCACGGTAAAAAATCTCTATTATTCAGGTTTTGATAGTTTTTTCAGTAAAGAAAAACAGTAGTGTCTCCTGACCATTGTGACACAAAAATATATCTGTTGAAAATAGTCTTGAGTAGGCCTGACATCCCAGTGTGGTTTCGCAGTTCCACAGGTCAAATCGCTGTACTATCTAGCTTTGGGAATTTTGGTATCTAAAAAAAAAGCAGTTTCAGTGTGTCACTCACTGTTCAGCCGCAAATATCTCTATTTAAAAAAAGTGTGGTATACCCCAGTAAGCAATAACTGTGGTTTTGCCATCCCAGGGTAAAAAATCTCTATTATTCAGGTTTTGGTATATATTCCGTAAAGAAAAACAGTAGTGTCTCCTGACTGTTTTGACACAAAAATATATCTGTTGAAAATAGTCTTGTGTAGGCCCGACATCCCAGTGTGGTTTCGCAGTTCCACGGGTCAAATCACTGTACTATCCAATTTTGGGCCTTTAGTATCTAAAAAAAAAGCAGTTTGAGTGTGTCGCTCACTGTTCAGCCGCAAATATCTCTATTTAAAAAAGTGTGGTATACCCCATTAAAGAATAACGGTGGTTTTGCCATCCCACGGTAAAAAATCTCTATTATTCAGCTTTTGGTAGTTTTTTCCGTAAAGAAAAACAGTAGTGTCTCCTGACTGTTGTGACACAAAAATATATCTGTTGAAAATAGTCTTGTGTAGGCACGACATCCCAGTGTGGTTTCACAGTTCCACGGGTCAAATCGCTGTACTATCCAATTTTGGGCCATTGGTATCTACAAAAAAAGCAGTTTAAATGCGTCGCTCACTGTTCAGCCGCAAATATCTCTATTTAAAAAAGGGTGGTATACCCCAGTAAACAATAACTGTGGTTTTGCCATCCCACGGTAAATAATCTCTATTATTCAGGTTTTGTTAGTTTTTTCAGTAAAGAAAAACAGTAATGTCTCCTGACCGTTGTGACACAAAAATATATCTGTTGAAAATAGTCTTGAGTAGGCCCGACATCCCAGTGTTGTTTCGCAGTTCCACGGGTCAAATCGCTGTACTATCCAGTTTTGGGCCTTTGGTATCTAAAAAAAAACAGTTTCAGTGTGTCGTTCACTGTTCAGCCGCAAATATCTCTATTTAAAAAAGTGTGGTATACCCTGTAACAATAACTGTGGTTTTGCCATCCCACGGTAAAAAATCTCTATTATTCAGCTTTTGGTATATTTTCCGTAATGAAAAACAGCAGTGTCTCCTGACTGTTGTGACACAAAAATATATCTGTTGAAAATAGACTTGTGTAGGCCCGGTATCCCAGTGTGGTTTCGCAGTTCCACGGGTCAAATCGCTGTACTATCCAGTTTTGGGCCTTTGGTATCTAAAAAAAAAGCAGTTTGAGTGTGTCGCTCACTGTTCAGCCGTAAATATCTCTATTTAAAAAAGTGTGGTATACCCCAGTAAAGAGTAACTGTGGTTTTGCCATCCCACGGTAAAAAATCTCTATTATTCAGCTTTTGGTAGTTTTTTCCGTAAAGAAAAACAGTAGTGTCTCCTGACTGTTGTAACACAAAAATATATCTGTTGAAAATAGTCTTGTGTAGGTACGACATCTCAGTGTGGTTTCACAGTTCCACGGGTCAAATCGCTGTACTATCCAGTTTTGGGCCTTTGGTATCTACAAAAAAAGCAGTTTGAGTGTGTCGCTCACTGTTCAGCCGCAAATATCTCTATTTAAAAAAGTGTGGTATACCCCAGTAAACAATAACTGTGGTTTTGCCATCCCACGGTAAAAAATCTCTATTATTCAGGTTTTGGTAGTTTTTTCAGTAAAGAAAAACAGTACTGTCTCCTGACCGTTGTGACACAAAAATATATCTGTTGAAAATAGTCTTGTGTAGGCCCGGTATCCCAGTGTGGTTTCGCAGTTCCACGGGTCAAATCGCTGTACTATCCAGTTTTGGGCCTTTGGTATCTAAAAAAAAAAGCAGTTTGAGTGTGTCGCTCACTGTTCAGCCACAAATATTTCTATTTAAAAAAGTGTGGTATACCCTAGTAAACAATAACTGTGGTTTTGCTATCGCACAGTAAAAAATCTCTATTATTCACCTTTTGGTAGTTTTTTCCTTAAAGAAAAACAGTAGTGTCTCCTGACTGTTGTGACACAAAAATATATCTGTTGAAAATAGTCTTGAGTAGGTCCCACATCCCAGTGTGGTTTCGCATTTCCACGGGTCAAATCGCTGTACTATCCAGTTTTGGGCCTTTAGTATCTAAAAAAAAAGCAGTTTGAGTGTGCCGCTCACTGTTCAGCCGCAAATATCTCTATTTAAAAAAGTGTGGTATAACCCAGGAAACAATAACTGTGGTTTTGCCATCCCACGGTAAAAAATCTCTATTATTCAGGTTTTGGTATATTTTCAGTAAAGAAAACAGTAGTGTCTCCTGACTGTTGTGACACAAAAATATATTTGTTGAAAATAGTCTTGTGTAGGCCCGACATCCCAGTGTGGTTTTGCAGTTCCACGGGTCAAATCGCTGTACTATCCAGTTTTGGGCCTTTGGTATCTAAAAAAAAAGCAGTTTGAGTGTGTCGCTCACTGTTCAGCCGTAAATATCTCTATTTAAAAAAGTGTGGTATACCACAGTAAACAATAACTGTGGTTTTGCCATCCCACGGTAAAAAATCTCTATTATTCAGCTTTTGGTAGATTTTCCGTAAAGAACATCAGTATTGTCTCCTGACTGTTGTGACACAAAAATATATCTGTTGAAAATAGTCTTGCGTAGGCCCGACATCCCAGTGTGGTTTCGCAGTTCCACGGGTCAAATCGCTGTGCTATCCAGTTTTGGGCCTTTGGTATCTAAAAAAAAAGCAGTTTGAGTGTGTTGCTCACTGTTCAGCCGCAAATATCTCTATTTAAAAAAGTGTGGTATACCCCAGTAAACAATATCTGTTGTTTTGCCATCCCACGGTAAAAAATCTCTATTATTCAGGTTTTGGTAGTTTTTTCAGTAAGGAAAAACAGTAGTGTCTCCTGACTGTTGTGACACAAAAATAAATCTGTTGAAAATAGTCTTGTGTAGGCCCGACATCCCAGTGTGGTTTCGCAGTTCCACGGGTCAAATCGCTGTACTATCCAGTTTTGGGCCTTTGGTATCTAAAAAAAAAGCAGTTTGAGTGTGTCGCTCACTGTTCAGCCGCAAATATCTCTATTTAAAAAAGTGTGGTATACCCCATTAAAGAGTAACTGTGGTTTTGCCATCCCACGGTAAAAAATCTCTATTATTCAGCTTTTGGTAGTTTTTTCCGTAAAGAAAAACAGTAGTGTCTCCTGACTGTTGTAACATAAAAATATATCTGTTGAAAATAGTCTTGTGTAGGTACGACATCCCAGTGTGGTTTCACAGTTCCACGGGTCAAATCGCTGTACTATCCAGTTTTGGGCCTTTGGAACCTAAAAAAAAAGCAGTTTGAGTGTGTCGCTCACTGTTCAGCCGCAAATATCTCTATTTAAAAAAGTGTGGTATACCCCAGTAAACAATAACTGTGGTTTTGCCATCCCACGGTAAAAAATCTCTATTATTCAGGTTTTGGTAGTTTTTTCAGTAAAGAAAAACAGTAGTGTCTCCTGACCGTTGTGACACAAAAATATATCTGTTGAAAATAGTCTTGAGTAGGCCCGACATCCCAGTGTGGTTTCGCAGTTCCACGGGTCAAATCGCTGTACTATCCAGTTTTGAGCCTTTGGTATCTAAAAAAAAAGCAGTTTCAGTGTGTCGCTCACTGTTCAGCCGCAAATATCTCTATTTAAAAAAGTGTGGTATACCCTGTAAACAATAACTGTGGTTTTGCCATCCCACGGTAAAAAATCTCTATTATTCAGCTTTTGGTATATTTTCCGTAATGAAAAACAGTAGTGTCTCATGACTGTTGTGACACAAAAATATATCTGTTGAAAATAGTCTTCTGTAGGCACGACATCCCAGTGTGGTTTCGCAGTTCCACGGGTCAAATCGCTGTACTATCCAGTTTTGGGCCTTTGGTATCTAAAAAAAAAGCAGTTTGAGTGTGTCGCTCACTGTTCAGCCGCAAATATCTCTATTTCAAAAAGTGTGGTATACCCCAGTAAACAATAACTGTGGTTTTGCCATCCCAAGGTAAAAAATCTCTATTATTCAGCTTTTGGTAGTTTTTTCCGTAAAGAAAAACAGTAGTGTCTCCTGACTGTTGTGACACAAAAACATATCTGTTGAAAATAGTCTTGTGTAGGCACGACATCCCAGTGTGGTTTCACAGTTCCACGGGTCAAATCGCTGTACTATCCAGTTTTGGGCCTTTGGTATCTAAAAAAAAAGCAGTTTCAGTGTGTCGCTCACTGTTCAGCCGCAAATATCTCTATTTAAAAAATTGTGGTATACCCCAGTAAACAATAACTGGTTTTGCCATCCCACGGTAAAAAATCTCTATTATTCAGCTCTTGGTGGTTTTTTCCGTAAAGAAAAACAGTAGTGTCTCCTGACTGTTGTGACACAAAAATATATCGGTTGAAAATAGTCTTGTGTAGGCCCGACATCCCAGTGTGGTTCCGCAGTTCCATGGGTCAAATCGCTGTACTATCCAGTTTTGGGCCTTTGGTATCTAAAAAAAAAGCAGTTTGAGTGTGTCGCTCACTGTTCAGCCGTAAATATCTCTATTTAAAAAAGTGTGGTATACCCCAGTAAACAATAACTGTGGTTTTGCCATCCCGCGGTAAAAATCTCTATTATTCAGCTTTTGGCATATTTTCCGTAATGAAAAACAGTAGTGTCTCCTGACTGTTGTGACACAAAAATATATCTGTTGAAAATAGTCTTCTGTAGGCACGACATCCCAGTGTGGTTTCACAGTTCCACGGGTCAAATCGCTGTACTATCCAGTTTTGGGCCTTTGGTATCTAAAAAAAAAGCAGTTTGAGTGTGTCGCTCACTGTTCAGCCGCAAATATCTCTATTTCAAAAAGTGTGGTATACCCCAGTAAACAATAACTGTGGTTTTGCCATCCCACGGTAAAAAATCTCTATTATTCAGCTTTTGGTAGTTTTTTCCGTAAAGAAAAACAGTAGTGTCTCCTGACTGTTGTGACACAAAAATATATCTGTTGAAAATAGTCTTGTGTAGGCACGACATCCCAGTGTGGTTTCACAGTTCCACGGGTCAAATCGCTGTACTATCCAGTTTTGGGCCTTTGGTATCTAAAAACAAAGCAGTTTCAGTGTGTCGCTCACTGTTCAGCCGCAAATATCTCTATTTAAAAAATTGTGGTCTACCCCAGTAAACAATAACTGGTTTTGCCATCCCACGGTAAAAAATCTCTATTATTCAGCTCTTGGTGTTTTTTTCCGTAAAGAAAAACAGTAGTGTCTCCTGACTGTTGTGACACAAAAATATATCGGTTGAAAATAGTCTTGTGTAGGCCCGACATCCCAGTGTGGTTCCGCAGTTCCATGGGTCAAATTGCTGTACTATCCAGTTTTGGGCCTTTGGTATCTAAAAAAAAGCAGTTTGAGTGTGTCGCTCACTGTTCAGCCGCAAATATCTCTATTTAAAAAAGTGTGGTATACCCCAGCAAGCAATAACTGTGGCTTTGCCATCCCACGGTCAAAAATCTCTATTATTCAGGTTTTGGTATATTTTCCGTAAAGAAAAACAGTAGTGTCTCCTGACTGTTGTGACACAAAAATATATCTGTTGAAAATAGTCTTGTGTAGGCCCGACATCCCAGTGTGGTTTCGCAGTTCCACGGGTCAAATCACTGTACTATCCAATTTTGGGCCTTTGGTATCTAAAAAAAAAGCAGTTTGAGTGTGTCGCTCACTGTTCAGCCGCAAATATCTCTATTTAAAAAAGTGTGGTATACCCCAGTAAACAATAACTGTGGTTTTGCCATCCCACGGTAAAAAATCTCTATTATTCAGCTTTTGGTAGTTTTTTCCGTAAAGAAAAACAGTAGTGTCTCCTGACTGTTGTGACACAAAAATATATCTGTTGAAAATAGTCTTGTGTAGGCCCGACATCCCAGTGTGGTTTCTCAGTTCCACGGGTCAAATCGCTGTACTATCCAGTTTTGGGCCTTTGGTATCTAAAAAAAAAAGCAGTTTGAGTGTGTCGCTCACTGTTCAGCCGCAAATATCTCTATTTAAAAAATTGTGGTATACCCCAGTAAAGAATAACTGTGGTTTTGCCATCCCACGGTAAAAAATCTCTATTATTCAGCTTTTGGTAGTTTTTTCCGTAAAGAAAAACAGTAGTGTCTCCTGACTGTTGTGACACAAAAATATATCTGTTGAAAATAGTCTTGTGTAGGCAAGATATCCCAGTGTGGTTTCACAGTTCAACGGGTCAAATCGCTGTACTATCCAGTTTTGGGCCTTTGGTATCTAAAAAAAAAGCAGTTTGAGTGTGTCGCTCACTGCTCAGCCGCAAATATCTCTATTTAAAAATTGTGGTATACCCCAGTAAAGAATAAATGTGATTTTGCCATCCCACGGTAAAAAATCTCTATTATTCAGCTTTTGGTAGTTTTTTCCGTAAAGAAATACAGTAGTGTCTCCTGACTGTTGTGACACAAAAATATATCTGTTGAAAATAGTCCTGAGTAGGTCCGACATCCCAGTGTGGTTTCGCATTTCCACGGGTCAAATCGCTGTACTATCCGGTTTTGGGCCTTTGGTATCTAAAAAAAAAGCAGTTTGAGTGTGTCGCTCACTGTTCAGCCGCAAATATCTCTATTTAAAAAAGTGTGGTATACCCCAGTAAACAATAACTGTGGTTTTGCCATCCCACGGTAAAAAATCTCTATTATTCAGGTTTTGGTATATTTTCAGTGAAGAAAAACAGTAGTGTCTCCTGACTGTTGTGACACAAAAATATATCTGTTGAAAATAGTCTTGTGTAGGCCCGACATCCCAGTGTGGTTTCGCAGTTCCACGGGTCAAATCGCTGTACTATCCAGTTTTGGGCCTTTGGTATCTAAAAAAAAAGCAGTTTGAGTGTGTCGCTCACTGTTCAGCCGTAAATATCTCTATTTAAAAAAGTGTGGTATACCCCAGTAAACAATAACTGTGGTTTTGCCATCCCGCGGTAAAAATCTCTATTATTCAGCTTTTGGCATATTTTCCGTAATGAAAAACAGTAGTGTCTCCTGACTGTTGTGACACAAAAATATATCTGTTGAAAATAGTCTTCTGTAGGCACGACATCCCAGTGTGGTTTCGCAGTTCCACGGGTCAAATCGCTGTACTATCCAGTTTTGGGCCATTGGTATCTAAAAAAAAAGCAGTTTGAGTGTGTCGCTCACTGTTCAGCCGCAAATATCTCTATTTCAAAAAGTGTGGTATACCCCAGTAAACAATAACTGTGGTTTTGCCATCCCACGGTAAAAAATTTCTATTATTCAGCTTTTGGTAGATTTTCCGTAAAGAAAATCAGTAGTGTCTCCTGACTGTTGTGACACAAAAATATATCTGTTGAAAATAGTCTTGCGTAGGCCCGACATCCCAGTGTGGTTTCTCAGTTCCACGGGTCAAATCGCTGTACTATCCAGTTTTGGGCCTTTGGTATCTAAAAAAAAAGCAGTTTGAGTGTGTCGCTCACTGTTCAGCCGCAAATATCTCTATTTAAAAAATTGTGGTATACCCCAGTAAAGAATAACTGTGGTTTTGCCATCCCACGGTAAAAAATCTCTATTATTCAGCTTTTGGTAGTTTTTTCCGTAAAGAAAAACAGTAGTGTCTCCTGACTGTTGTGACACAAAAATATATCTGTTGAAAATAGTCTTGTGTAGGCACGATATCCCAGTGTGGTTTCACAGTTCAACGGGTCAAATCGCTGTACTATCCAGTTTTGGGCCTTTGATATCTAAAAAAAAAGCAGTTTGAGTGTGTCGCTCACTGTTCAGCCGCAAATATCTCTATTTAAAAAATTGTGGTATACCCCAGTAAAGAATAAATGTGATTTTGCCATCCCACGGTAAAAAATCTCTATTATTCAGCTTTTGGTAGTTTTTTCCGTAAAGAAAAACAGTAGTGTCTCCTGACTGTTGTGACACAAAAATATATCTGTTGAAAATAGTCTTGAGTAGGTCCGACATCCCAGTGTGGTTTCGCATTTCCACGGGTCAAATCGCTGTACTATCCGGTTTTGGGCCTTTGGTATCTAAAAAAAAAGCAGTTTGAGTGTGTCGCTCACTGTTCAGCTGCAAATATCTCTATTTAAAAAAGTGTGGTATACCCCAGTAAACAATAACTGTGGTTTTGCCATCCCGCGGTAAAAATCTCTATTATTCAGCTTTTGGCATATTTTTCGTAATGAAAAACAGTAGTGTCTCCTGACTGTTGTGACACAAAAATATATCTGTTGAAAATAGTCTTCTGTAGGCACGACATCCCAGTGTGGTTTCGCAGTTCCACGGGTCAAATCGCTGTACTATCCAGTTTTGGGCCTTTGGTATCTAAAAAAAAAGCAGTTTCAGTGTGTCGCTCACTGTTCAGCCGCAAATATCTCTATTTCAAAAAGTGTGGTATACCCCAGTAAACAATAACTGTGGTTTTGCCATCCCACGGTAAAAAATCTCTATTATTCAGCTTTTGGTAGATTTTCCGTAAAGAAAATCAATAGTGTCTCCTGACTGTTGTCACACAAAAATATATCTGTTGAAAATAGTCTTGTGTAGGCCCGACATCCCAGTGTGGTTTCTCAGTTCCACGGGTCAAATCGCTGTACTATCCAGTTTTGGGCCTTTGGTATCTAAAAAAAAAGCAGTTTGAGTGTGTCGCTCACTGTTCAGCCGCAAATATCTCTATTTAAAAAATTGTGGTATACCCCAGTAAAGAATAACTGTGGTTTTGCCATCCCACGGTAAAAAATCTCTATTATTCAGCTTTTGGTAGTTTTTTCCGTAAAGAAAAACAGTAGTGTCTCCTGACTGTTGTGACACAAAAATATATCTGTTGAAAATAGTCTTGTGTAGGCACGATATCCCAGTGTGGTTTCACAGTTCAACGGGTCAAATCGCTGTACTATCCAGTTTTGGGCCTTTGATATCTAAAAAAAAAGCAGTTTGAGTGTGTCGCTCACTGTTCAGCCGCAAATATCTCTATTTAAAAAATTGTGGTATACCCCAGTAAAGAATAAATGTGATTTTGCCATCCCACGGTAAAAAATCTCTATTATTCAGCTTTTGGTAGTTTTTTCCGTAAAGAAAAACAGTAGTGTCTCCTGACTGTTGTGACACAAAAATATATCTGTTGAAAATAGTCTTGAGTAGGTCCGACATCCCAGTGTGGTTTCGCATTTCCACGGGTCAAATCGCTGTACTATCCGGTTTTGGGCCTTTGGTATCTAAAAAAAAAGCAGTTTGAGTGTGTCGCTCACTGTTCAGCTGCAAATATCTCTATTTAAAAAAGTGTGGTATACCCCAGTAAACAATAACTGTGGTTTTGCCATCCCGCGGTAAAAATCTCTATTATTCAGCTTTTGGCATATTTTTCGTAATGAAAAACAGTAGTGTCTCCTGACTGTTGTGACACAAAAATATATCTGTTGAAAATAGTCTTCTGTAGGCACGACATCCCAGTGTGGTTTCGCAGTTCCACGGGTCAAATCGCTGTACTATCCAGTTTTGGGCCTTTGGTATCTAAAAAAAAAGCAGTTTCAGTGTGTCGCTCACTGTTCAGCCGCAAATATCTCTATTTCAAAAAGTGTGGTATACCCCAGTAAACAATAACTGTGGTTTTGCCATCCCACGGTAAAAAATCTCTATTATTCAGCTTTTGGTAGATTTTCCGTAAAGAAAATCAATAGTGTCTCCTGACTGTTGTGACACAAAAATATATCTGTTGAAAATAGTCTTGCGTAGGCCCGACATCCCAGTGTGGTTTCGCAGTTCCACGGGTCAAATCGCTGTGCTATCCAGTTTTGGGCCTTTGGTATCTAAAAAAAAAAGCAGTTTGAGTGTGTTACTCACTGTTCAGCCGCAAATATCTCTATTTAAAAAAGTGTGGTATACCCCAGTAAACAATAACTGTTGTTTTGCCATCCCATGGTAAAAAATCTCTATTATTCAGATTTTGGTAGTTTTTTCAGTAAGGAAAAACAGTAGTGTCTCCTGACTGTTGTGACACAAAAATATATCTGTTGAAAATAGTCTTGTGTAGGCACGACATCCCAGTGTGGTTTCACAGTTCCACGGGTCAAATCGCTGTACTATCCAGTTTTGGGCCTTTGGTATCTAAAAAAAAAGCAGTTTCAGTGTGTCGCTCACTGTTCAGCCGCAAATATCTCTATTTAAAAAATTGTGGTATACCCCAGTAAACAATAACTGGTTTTGCCATCCCACGGTAAAAAATCTCTATTATTCAGCTCTTTTTAGTTTTTTCCGTAAAGAAAAACAGTAGTGTCTCCTGACTGTTGTGACACAAAAATATATCGGTTGAAAATAGTCTTGTGTAGGCCCGACATCCCAGTGTGGTTTCGCAGTTCCATGGGTCAAATTGCTGTACTATCCAGTTTTGGGCCTTTGGTATCTAAAAAAAAAGCAGTTTGAGTGTGTCGCTCACTGTTCAGCCGCAAATATCTCTATTTAAAAAAGTGTGGTATACCCCAGCAAGCAATAACTGTGGTTTTGCCATCCCACGGTCAAAAATCTCTATTATTCAGGTTTTGGTATATTTTCCGTAAAGAAAAACAGTAGTGTCTCCTGACTGTTGTGACACAAAAATATATCTGTTGAAAATAGTCTTGTGTAGGCCCGACATCCCAGTGTGGTTTCACAGTTCCACGGATAAAATCACTGTACTATCCAATTTTGGGCCTTTGGTATCTAAAAAAAAAGCAGTTTGAGTGTGTTGCTCACTGTTCAGCCGCAAATATCTCTATTTAAAAAAGTGTGGTATACCCCAGTAAAGAATAACTGTGGTTTTGCCATCCCACAGTAAAAAATCTCTATTATTCTCCTTTTGATAATTTTTTCCGTAAAGAAAAACAGTAGTTTCTCCTGACTGTTGTGGCACAAAAATATATCTGTTGAAAATAGTCTTGTGTAGGCACGACAACCCAGTGTGGTTTCGCAGTTCCACGGGTCAAATCGCTGTACTATCCAATTTTGGGCCTTTGGTATCTACAAAAAAATCAGTTTGAGTGTGTCGCTCACTGTTCAGCCGCAAATATCTCTATTTAAAAAAGTGTGGTATACCCCAGTAAACAATAACTGTGGCTTTGCCATCCCACGGTAAAAAATCTCTATTATTCAGCTTTTGGTAGTTTTTTCCGTAAAGAAAAACAGCAGTGTCTCCTGACTGTTGTGACACAAAAATATATCTGTTGAAAATAGTCTTGTGTAGGCACGATATCCCAGTGTGGTTTCACAGTTCAACGGGTCAAATCGCTGTACTATCCAGTTTTGGGCCTTTGGTATCTAAAAAAAAAGCAGTTTGAGTGTGTCGCTCACTGTTCAGCCGCAAATATCTCTATTTAAAAAATTGTGGTATACCCCAGTAAAGAATAAATGTGATTTTGCCATCCCACGGTAAAAAATCTCTATTATTCAGCTTTTGGTAGTTTTTTCCGTAAAGAAAAACAGTAGTGTCTCCTGACTGTTGTGACACAAAAATATATCTGTTGAAAATAGTCTTGAGTAGGTCCGACATCCCAGTGTGGTTTCGCATTTCCACGGGTCAAATCGCTGTACTATCCGGTTTTGGGCCTTTGGTATCTAAAAAAATAGCAGTTTGAGTGTGTCGCTCACTGTTCAGCCGCAAATATCTCTATTTAAAAAAGTGTGGTATACCCCAGTAAACAATAACTGTGGTTTTGCCATCCCGCGGTAAAAATCTCTATTATTCAGCTTTTGGCATATTTTTCGTAATGAAAAACAGTAGTGTCTCCTGACTGTTGTGACACAAAAATATATCTGTTGAAAATAGTCTTCTGTAGGCACGACATCCCAGTGTGGTTTCGCAGTTCCACGGGTCAAATCGCTGTACTATCCAGTTTTGGGCCTTTGGTATCTAAAAAAAAAGCAGTTTCAGTGTGTCGCTCACTGTTCAGCCGCAAATATCTCTATTTCAAAAAGTGTGGTATACCCCAGTAAACAATAACTGTGGTTTTGCCATCCCACGGTAAAAAATCTCTATTATTCAGCTTTTGGTAGATTTTCCGTAAAGAAAATCAATAGTGTCTCCTGACTGTTGTGACACAAAAATATATCTGTTGAAAATAGTCTTGCGTAGGCCCGACATCCCAGTGTGGTTTCGCAGTTCCACGGGTCAAATCGCTGTGCTATCCAGTTTTGGGCCTTTGGTATCTAAAAAAAAAAGCAGTTTGAGTGTGTTACTCACTGTTCAGCCGCAAATATCTCTATTTAAAAAAGTGTGGTATACCCCAGTAAACAATAACTGTTGTTTTGCCATCCCATGGTAAAAAATCTCTATTATTCAGATTTTGGTAGTTTTTTCAGTAAGGAAAAACAGTAGTGTCTCCTGACTGTTGTGACACAAAAATATATCTGTTGAAAATAGTCTTGTGTAGGCACGACATCCCAGTGTGGTTTCACAGTTCCACGGGTCAAATCGCTGTACTATCCAGTTTTGGGCCTTTGGTATCTAAAAAAAAAGCAGTTTCAGTGTGTCGCTCACTGTTCAGCCGCAAATATCTCTATTTAAAAAATTGTGGTATACCCCAGTAAACAATAACTGGTTTTGCCATCCCACGGTAAAAAATCTCTATTATTCAGCTCTTGGTAGTTTTTTCCGTAAAGAAAAACAGTAGTGTCTCCTGACTGTTGTGACACAAAAATATATCGGTTGAAAATAGTCTTGTGTAGGCCCGACATCCCAGTGTGGTTTCGCAGTTCCATGGGTCAAATTGCTGTACTATCCAGTTTTGGGCCTTTGGTATCTAAAAAAAAAGCAGTTTGAGTGTGTCGCTCACTGTTCAGCCGCAAATATCTCTATTTAAAAAAGTGTGGTATACCCCAGCAAGCAATAACTGTGGTTTTGCCATCCCACGGTCAAAAATCTCTATTATTCAGGTTTTGGTATATTTTCCGTATAGAAAAACAGTAGTGTCTCCTGACTGTTGTGACACAAAAATATATCTGTTGAAAATAGTCTTGTGTAGGCCCGACATCCCAGTGTGGTTTCACAGTTCCACGGGTCAAATCACTGTACTATCCAATTTTGGGCCTTTGGTATCTAAAACAAAAGCAGTTTGAGTGTGTCGCTCACTGTTCAGCCGCAAATATCTCTATTTAAAAAAGTGTGGTATACCCCAGTAAAGAATAACTGTGGTTTTGCCATCCCACAGTAAAAAATCTCTATTATTCTCCTTTTGGTAATTTTTTCCGTAAAGAAAAACAGTAGTGTCTCCTGACTGTTGTGGCACAAAAATATATCTGTTGAAAATAGTCTTGTGTAGGCACAACATCCCAGTGTGGTTTCGCAGTTCCACGGGTCAAATCGCTGTACTATCCAATTTTGGGACTTTGGAATCTACAAAAAAATCAGTTTGAGTGTGTCGCTCACTGTTCAGCCACAAATATCTCTATTTAAAAAAGTGTGGTATACCCCAGTAAACAATAACTGTGGCTTTGCCATCCCACGGTAAAAAATCTCTATTATTCAGCTTTTGGTAGTTTTTTCCGTAAAGAAAAACAGTAGTGTCTCCTGACTGTTGTGACACAAAAATATATCTGTTGAAAATAGTCTTGTGTAGGCCCGACATCCCAGTGTGGTTTCTCAGTTCCACGGGTCAAATCGCTGTACTATCCAGTTTTGGGCCTTTGGTATCTAAAAAAAAAGCAGTTTGAGTGTGTCGCTCACTGTTCAGCCGCAAATATCTCTATTTAAAAAATTGTGGTATACCCCAGTAAAGAATAACTGTGGTTTTGCCATCCCACGGTAAAAAATCTCTATTATTCAGCTTTTGGTAGTTTTTTCCGTAAAGAAAAACAGTAGTGTCTCCTGACTGTTGTGACACAAAAATATATCTGTTGAAAATAGTCTTGAGTAGGTCCGACATCCCAGTGTGGTTTCGCATTTCCACGGGTCAAATCGCTGTACTATCCAGTTTTGGGCCTTTGGTATCTAAAAAAAAAGCAGTTTGAGTGTGTCGCTCACTGTTCAGCCGCAAATATCTCTATTTAAAAAACTGTGGTATACCCCAGTAAACAATAACTGTGGTTTTGCCATCCCACGGTAAAAAATCTCTATTATTCAGGTTTTGGTATATTTTCAGTAAAGAAAAACAGTAGTGTCTCCTGACTGTTGTGACACAAAAATATATCTGTTGAAAATAGTCTTGTGTAGGCCCGACATCCCAGTGTGGTTTCGCAGTTCCACGGGTCAAATCGCTGTACTATCCAGTTTTGGGCCTTTGGTATCTAAAAAAAAAGCAGTTTGAGTGTGTCGCTCACTGTTCAGCCGTAAATATCTCTATTTAAAAAAGTGTGGTATACCCCAGTAAACAATAACTGTGGTTTTGCCATCCCGCGGTAAAAATCTCTATTATTCAGCTTTTGGCATATTTTCCGTAATGAAAGACAGTAGTGTCTCCTGACTGTTGTGACACAAAAATATATCTGTTGAAAATAGTCTTCTGTAGGCACGACATCCCAGTGTGGTTTCGCAGTTCCACGGGTCAAATCGCTGTACTATCCAGTTTTGGGCCTTTGGTATCTAAAAAAAAAGCAGTTTGAGTGTGTCGCTCACTGTTCAGCCGCAAATATCTCTATTTCAAAAAGTGTGGTATACCCCAGTAAACAATAACTGTGGTTTTGCCATCCCACGGTAAAAAATCTCTATTATTCAGCTTTTGGTAGATTTTCCGTAAAGAAAATCAGTAGTGTCTCCTGACTGTTGTGACTAGAGATGAGCGGTGTTCGACTAGAACTGTTCGCCAATCTCAAATTCGAGCTGTTTTGGGCGGTGTTCGAGTTGTTCGACGAACCCGAACGATTTGCAAAAAATTCGGCTGTTCGAGGTTATGTTCGATAACTGTTCGTGCACCAAAAGCGTGTCCTGCATGTCTGGCGCTATTTAGAGCACCAATCATGCAGGGATTGTCTGCCACTCACTGTAATGCCACAGCCATGGTGGTTGTGGCATTACAGTGATTGCCCAAATCGATGGGAACAGTGCCAACAGTGAAACATGAAAAGCCGGCAATTCAGCAGCGGCATACACCGGTACCCGACAATTTAGAACCGAAAGAATAGAGCTTCACACATAGATTAGATAGATATAAACATGTCAGACACATATATACGAAGTACAGTGAAAGTGCTGCTTACTGTACTTGTCATTTAGCGTAAAGGATTTATCAAAAAAAATAATAGTGTTTTCATGCACCGTCTCTTTAAGAAAGCCGGCCGGCAATTCAGCAGCGGTACCCGACAATTTATAACAGACAGAATAGAGCTTCACACATAGATTAGATAGATAGAAACATGTCAGCCACATATATACGAAGTACAGTGACAGTGTTGCTTACTGTACTTGTCATTTAGCGTAAAGGATTTATCAAAAAAAATAATAGTGTTTTCATGCACTGTCTCTTTAAAAAAGCCGGCCGGCAATTCAGCAGCGGTACCCGACAATTTATAACAGACAGAATAGAGCTTCACACATAGATTAGATAGATAGAAACATGTCAGTCACATATATATGAAGTACAGTGATAGTGTTGGTTACTGTACTTGTCATTTAGTATTAAAATAAAGGATTTATTATTAAAAAAATTGGCGTGGGGTTCCCCTTAATTTTAGGCTCTAGCGGAGGTTAAGCAGACGGCTGGGGCTGATGTTTGAAGCCTGGGAAGGGGGTAATACCCACGGAGCTTCCCAGGCTACTAATATCAGCCCCCAGCTGAATACATAGCCTTTACTAGCTATTAAAATGGGGGACACCCCAAAAAAAATGACGTGGGGTCCCCCCTAATTTAATAGCTAGCAAAGGCTAGGCAGACAGCTGGGGGCTGATATTAATAGCCCAGGAAGGGAGCCATGAATATTGGCCCCCTCCCAGGCTAGAAACACCAGCCGTCAGCCGCCCCAGAAATGGCGCATTCATAGGATGCGCCAATTCTGGCACTTAGCCTCGCTCTTCCACGCTGCCCTGGTGCGGTGGCAGGGGGTAATAGGGTTGGGGTTGATGTCAGCTTATAATGCCAGCTGACATCAAGCCCAGGTTAGTAATGGAGAGGCGTCTATAAGACACCCCCATTACTAACCCCATAGTCAAAGTTAAAAAAAACACAAACACCCAGAATAAAGTCCTTTAATTGAAATAAAGACACAATCCTTTATTGTTCTAAATTAAACCATACTTACCATCACGCCCATTCCAGCTGAAGCCAACGATCTCCTGCAATAAAAGAAAAATAATAAAGCAACCTCATCCTTACCTTTCCATGGTTCCCACGACAGCTTCAGCTCTGCTACATCGAGATGACAGGCTGGACCGCAGCAGAACGCTGCCATCCAGCCTCTCATCCCGCAGACACTGAGAAGCGCAGGCTTGCTTGCGCTGCTCAGCGTCTCTCTGTGACGACATCCAGATGAGCCGAGTTCATGTCCAATGAACTCGGCTCACCTCATGCACGTCACTGACAGCGTGTGAAAATTCTCACGCTGAAGCGGTGAGTGCAGGAGAATTCTCCCACGCTGTCAGTGACGTGCATAAGGTGAGCTCATGTCCAATGAACTCAGCTCACCTCCTGCACGTCACTGACAGCGTGGGAGAATTCTCCTGCACTCAGCGCTTCAGTGTGAGAATTCTCCCACGCTGAAGCGCTGAGTGCAGGAGAATTTTCCCACGCTGTCAGTGACGTGCATGAGGTGAGCCGAGTTCATTGGACATGAACTCGGCTCATCTGGATGCCCTCACAGAGAGACACTGTGGAGCGCAAGCAAGCCTGCGCTTCTCAGTGTCTGCGGGATGAGAGGCTGGATGGCAGCGTTCTGCTGCGGTCCAGCCTGTCATCTCGATGTAGCAGAGCTGGACCGGTCCTGGGAACCATGGAAAGGTAAGGATGATGTTGCTTTATTATTTTTCTTTTATTTCAGGAGATCGTTGGCTTCAGCTGGAATGGGCGTGATGGTAAGTATGGTTTAATTTAGAACAATAAAGAATTGTGTGTTTATTTCAATTAAAGGACTTTTTTCTGGGTGTTGTGTTTTTTTTAAATACTTTACTAGAAATTCATGGTGGTCATGTCTAATACTGGCGTGACCCCATGAATTTCGGGCTTAGGGCCAGCTGATAATGCCAAGCTGGCCCTAACCCCTTTATTACCCAGTGAGCCACCGCATCAGGGCCCTGGATGAGTTGGGTACAGCGCCAGAAGATGGCGCTTCTATGAACGCGCCATTTTCCGGGGTGGCTGCGGACTGCAATTTGCAGCGGGGGTGGCCCAGAAAGCTTGGGCCTCCCTGCGCTGCGGATTCCAGCCCCCAGCTGCCTAGTTGTACCTGGCTGGACACAAAAACAGGGCGAAGCCCCACGTCAATTTTCTTTAAATTATTTCATGAAATAATTAAGAAAAAAAGGGCTTCCCTATATTGTTGTGTCCGGCCAGGTACAAATAGGCAGCTGGTGGTTGGGGGCAGCCCGTTCCTGCCTGCTGTACCTGGCTGGACACAAATATAGTGCGAAGCCCCACGTCAATTTTTTTTTAATTATTTCATGAATTTCCTGAAATAATTTAAAAAAATTGAAGTGGGGCTTCACACTATATTTGTGTCCAGCCAGGTACAGCAGGCAGGAACGGGCTGCCCCCATCCACCAGCTGCCTATTTGTACCTGGCCGGACACAACAATATAGGGAAGCCCTTTTTTTCTTAATTATTTCATGAATTTCATGAAATAATTAAAAAAAAAGTACGTGGGGCTTCGCCCTATTTTTGTGTCCAGCCAGGTACAACTAGGCAGCTGGGGGCTGGAATCTGCAGCGCAGGGAGGCCCAAGCTTTCTGGGCCCCCCCCGCTGCAAATTGCAGTCCGCAGCCTCCCCGGAAAATGGCGCGTTCATAGAAGCGCCATCTTCTGGCGCTGTACCCAACTCATCCAGGGCCCTGGTGCGGTGGCTCACTGGGTAATAAAGGGGTTAGGGCCAGCTTGGTATTATCAGCTGGCCCCAAGCCCAAAATTCATGGGGTCACGCCAGTATTAGACATGACCGCCATGAATTTCTAGTAAAGTATTTAAAAAAAACACAACACCCAGAATAAAGTCCTTTAATTGAAATAAAGACACAATTCTTTATTGTTCTAAATTAAACCATACTTACCATCACACCCATTCCAGCTGAAGCCAACGATCTCCTGCAATAAAAGAAAAATAATAAACCAACCTCATCCTTACCTTTCCATGGTTCCCACGACAGCTTCAGCTCTGCTACATCGAGATGACTGGCTGGACCGCAGCAGAACGCTGCCATCCAGTCTGTCATCCCGCAGACACTGAGAAGAGCAGGCATGCTTGCGCTCCTCACTGTCTCGCTGTGACGGCATCCAGATGAGCCGAGGTCATGTCCAATGAACTCGGCTCACCTCATGCACGTCACTGACAGCGTGGGAAAATTCTCACGCTGAAGTGCTGAGTGCAGGAGAATTCTCCCACGCTGTCAGTGATGTGCATGAGGTGAGCTCATGTCCAATGAACTCAGCTCACCTCCTGCACGTCACTGACAGCGTGGGAAAATTCTCCTGCAATCAGCGCTTCAGCGTGAGAATTTTCCCACGCTGTCAGTGACGTGCATGAGGTGAGCCGAGTTCATTGGACATGAACTCGGCTCATCTGGATGTCGTCACAGAGAGACGCTGAGCAGCGCAAGCAAGCCTGCGCTTCTCAGTGTCTGCGGGATGACAGGCTGGATGGCAGCGTTCTGCTGCGGTCCAGCCTGTCATCTCGATGTAGCAGAGCTGAAGCTGTCGTGGGAGCCATGGAAAGGTAAGGATGAGGTTGCTTTATTATTTTTCTTTTATTGCAGGAGATCGTTGGCTTCAGCTGGAATGGGCGTGATGGTAAGTATGGTTTAATTTAGAATAATAAAGGATTGTGTCTTTATTTCAATTAAAGGACTTTATTCTGGGTGTTTGTGTTTTTTTTTAACTTTGACTATGGGGTTAGTAATGGGGGTGTCTTATAGACGCCTCTCCATTACTAACCTGGGCTTGATGTCAGCTGGCATTATAAGCTGACATCAACCCCCACCCTATTACCCCCTGCCACCGCACCAGGGCAGCGTGGAAGAGCGAGGCTAAGTGCCAGAATTGGCGCATCCTATGAATGCGCCATTTCTGGGGCGGCTGACGGCTGGTGTTTCTAGCCTGGGAGGGGGCCAATATTCATGGCTCCCTTCCTGGGCTATTAATATCAGCCTCCAGCTGTCTGCCTAGCCTTTGCTAGCTATTAAATTAAGGGGGACCCCACGTCATTTTTTTTGGGGGGTCCCCCATTTTAATAGCTAGTAAAGGCTATGTATTCAGCTGGGGGCTGATATTAGTAGCCTGGGAAGCTCCGTGGGTATTACCCCCTTCCCAGGCTTCAAACATCAGCCCCAGCCGTCTGCTTAACCTCCGCTAGAGCCTAAAATTAAGGGGAACCCCACGCCAATTTTTTTAATAATAAATCCTTTATTTTAATACTAAATGACAAGTACAGTAACCAACACTATCACTGTACTTCATATATATGTGACTGACATGTTTCTATCTATCTAATCTATGTGTGATGCTCTATCTTTCTGTTCTAAATTGTCGGGTACCGCTGCTGAATTGCCGGCCGGCTTTTTTAAAGAGACGGTGCATGAAAACACTATTATTTTTTTAAATAAATCCTTTACACTAAATGACAAGTACAGTAAGCAACACTATCACTGTACTTATTATATATGTGACTGACATGTTTCTATCTATCTAATCTATGTGTGAAGCTCTATTCTTTCTGTTCTAAATTGTCGGGTACAGATGCTGAATTGCCGGCCGGCTTTTTTAAAGAGACAGTGCATGAAAACACTAATATTTTTTTTAATAAATCCTTTACACTAAATGACAAGTGCAGTAACCAACACTGTCACTGTGCTTCTTATATGTGTGACTGACATGTTTCTATCTATCTAATCTATGTGTGATGCTCTATTCCTTCTTGTCTAAATTGTCGGGTACCGGTGTATGCCGCTGCTGAATTTGCCGGCCGGCTTTTTTAAAGAGAGTGTCTTCTGAGCAGTTTGTCAGCTTTTGGACACCTTTGCAGGTGTTTTCTATGTGTTTCTGTGTGTTTTTGTTTGCCTGCCATTGGTTTTAACGGTGTTCGACGGTGTTCTAAGGTGTTCGACGAACAGTTCGACGAACAGTTCCTCGAACATCCCGGTGTTCGACGAACCGAACCGAAACCGAACACTACGGGGGTGGCTCAACACTAGTTGTGACACAAAAATATATCTGTTGAAAATAGTCTTGCGTAGGCCCGACATCCCAGTGTGGTTTCGCAGTTCCACGGGTCAAATCGCTGTGCTATCCAGTTTTGGGCCTTTGGTATCTAAAAAAAAAAGCAGTTTGAGTGTGTTACTCACTGTTCAGCCGCAAATATCTCTATTTAAAAAAGTGTGGTATACCCCAGTAAACAATAACTGTTGTTTTGCCATCCCATGGTAAAAAATCTCTATTATTCAGATTTTGGTAGTTTTTTCAGTAAGGAAAAACAGTAGTGTCTCCTGACTGTTGTGACACAAAAATATATCTGTTGAAAATAGTCTTGTGTAGGCCCGACATCCCAGTGTGGTTTAGCAGTTCCACGGGTCAAATCGCTGTACTATCCAGTTTTGGGCCTTTGGTATCTAAAAAAAAAGCAGTTTGAGTGTGTCTCTCACTGTTCAGCCGCAAATATCTCTATTTAAAAAAGTGTGGTATACCCCAGTAAAGAATAACTGTGGTTTTGCCATCCCACGGTAAAAAATCTCTATTATTCAGCTCTTGGTAGTTTTTTCCGTAAAGAAAAACAGTAGTGTCTCCTGACTGTTGTGACACAAAAATATATCGGTTGAAAATAGTCTTGTGTAGGCCCAACATCCCAGTGTGGTTTCGAAGTTCCATGGGTCAAATTGCTGTACTATCCAGTTTTGGGCCTTTGGTATCTAAAAAAAAGCAGTTTGAGTGTGTCGCTCACTGTTCAGTCGCAAATATCTCTATTTAAAAAAGTGTGGTATACCCCAGCAAGCAATAACTGTGGTTTTGCCATCCCACGGTCAAAAATCTCTATTATTCAGGTTTTGGTATATTTTCCGTAAAGAAAAACAGTAGTGTCTCCTGACTGTTGTGACAAAAAAATATATCTGTTGAAAATAGTCTTGTGTAGGCCCGACATCCCATTGTGGTTTCGCAGTTCCACGGGTCAAATCACTGTACTATCCAATTTTGGGCCTTTGGTATCTAAAAAAAAAGCAGTTTGAGTGTGTCGCTCACTGTTCAGCCGCAAATATCTCTATTTAAAAAAGTGTGGTATACCCCAGTAAAGAATAACTGTGGTTTTGCCATCCCACAGTAAAAAATCTCTATTATTCTACTTTTGGTAGTTTTTTCCGTAAAGAAAAACAGTAGTGTCTCCTGACTGTTGTGACACAAAAATATATCTGTTGAAAATAGTCTTGTGTAGGCACGACATCCCAGTGTGGTTTCGCAGTTCCACGGGTCAAATCGCTGTACTATCCAGTTTTGGGCCTTTGGTATCTAAAAAAAAAGCAGTTTGAGTGTTTCGCTCACTGTTCAGCCGCAAATATCTCTATTTAAAAAATTGTGGTATACCCCAGTAAAGAATAAAAGTGATTTTGCCATCCCACGGTAAAAAATCTCTATTATTCAGCTTTTGGTAGTTTTTTCCGTAAAGAAAAACAGTAGTGTCTCCTGACTGTTGTGACACAAAAATATATCTGTTGAAAATAGTCTTGTGTAGGCACGACATCCCAGTGTGGTTTTGCAGTTCCACGGGTCAAATCGCTGTACTATCCAGTTTTGGGCCTTTGGTATCTAAAAAAAAAGCAGTTTGAGTGTGTCGCTCACTGTTCAGCCGCAAATATCTCTATTTAAAAAATTGTGTTATACCCCAGTAAACAATAACTGTGGTTTCGCCATCCCACGGTAAAAAATCTCTATTATTCAGGTTTTGGTAGTTTTTTCAGTAAAGAAAAACAGTAGTGTCTCCTGACCATTGTGACACAAAAATAAATCTGTTGAAAATAGTCTTGAGTAGGACCGACATCCCAGTGTGGTTTCGCAGTTCCACAGATCAATTCGCTGTACTGTCCAGTTTTGGGCCTTTGGTATCTAAAAAAAAAGCAGTTTCAGTGTGTCGCTCACTGTTCAGCCGCAAATATCTCTATTTAAAAGAGTGTGGTATACCCCTGTAAACAATAACTGTGGTTTTGCCATCCCACGGTAAAAAATCTCTATTATTCAGGTTTTGGTATATTTTCCGTAATGAAAAACAGCAGTGTCTCCTGACTGTTGTGACACAAAAATATATCTGTTGAAAATAGTCTTGTGTAGGCCCGATATCCCAGTGTGGTTTCGCAGTTCCTCGGGTCAAATCGCTGTACTATCCAGTTTTGGGCCTTTGGTATCTAAAAAAAAAGCAGTTTGAGTGTGTCGCTCACTGTTCAGCCACAAATATCTCTATTTAAAAAAGTGTGGTATACCCTAGTAAACAATAACTGTGGTTTTGCCATCCCAAGGTAAAAAATCTCTATTATTCAACTTTTGGTAGTTTTCCCGTAAAGAAAAACAGTAGTGTCTCCTGACTGTTGTGACACAAAAATATATCTGTTGAAAATAGTCTTGTGTAGGCCCGACATTCCAGTGTGGTTTCGCAGTTCCACGGGTCAAAACGCTGTACTATCCAGCTTTGGGCCTTTGGTATCTAAAAAAAAAGCAGTTTGAGTGTGTCACTCACTGTTCAGCCGCAAATATCTCTATTTAAAAAAGTGTGGTATACCCCAGTAAAGAATGACTGTGGTTTTGCCATCCCACGGTAAAAAATCTCTATTATTCAACTTTTGGTAGTTTTTTCCGTAAAGAAAAACAGTAGTGTCTCCTGACTGTTGTGACACAAAAATATATCTGTTGAAAATAGTCTTGTGTAGGCACGACATCCCAGTGTGGTTTCACAGTTCAACGGGTCAAAACGCTGTACTATCCAGTTTTGGGCCTTTGGTATCTAAAAAAAAAGCAGTTTGAGTGTGTCGCTCACTGTTCAGCCGCAAATATCTCTATTTAAAAAAGTGTGGTATACCCCTGTAAACAATAACTGTGGTTTTGCCATCCCACGGTAAAAAATCTCTATTATTCAGCTTTTGGTATATTTTCCGTAATGAAAAACAGCAGTGTCTCCTGACTGTTGTGACACAAAAATATATCTGTTGAAAATAGTCTTGTGTAGGCCCGATATCCCAGTGTGTTTTCGCAGTTCCACGGGTCAAATCGCTGTACTATCCAGTTTTGGGCCTTTGGTATCTAAAAAAAAAGCAGTTTGAGTGTGTCTCTCACTGTTCAGCCGCAAATATCTCTATTTAAAAAAGTGTGGTATACCCCAGTAAAGAATAACTGTGGTTTTGCCATCCCACGGTAAAAAATCTCTATTATTCAGCTTTTGGTAGTTTTTTCCGTAAAGAAAAACAGTAGTGTCTCCTGACTGTTGTGACACAAAAATATATCTGTTGAAAATAGTCTTGTGTAGGCACGACATCCCAGTGTGGTTTCACAGTTCCACGGGTCAAATCGCTGTACTATCCAGTTTTGGGCCTTTGGTATCTAAAAAAAAAGCAGTTTCAGTGTGTCGCTCACTGTTCAGCCGCAAATATCTCTATTTAAAAAATTGTGGTATACCCCAGTAAACAATAACTGGTTTTGCCATCCCACGGTAAAAAATCTCTATTATTCAGCTCTTGGTAGTTTTTTCCGTAAAGAAAAACAGTAGTGTCTCCTGACTGTTGTGACACAAAAATATATCGGTTGAAAATAGTCTTGTGTAGGCCCAACATCCCAGTGTGGTTTCGAGGTTCCATGGGTCAAATTGCTGTACTATCCAGTTTTGGGCCTTTGGTATCTAAAAAAAAAGCAGTTTGAGTGTGTCGCTCACTGTTCAGTCGCAAATATCTCTATTTAAAAAAGTGTGGTATACCCCAGCAAGCAATAACTGTGGTTTTGCCATCCCACGGTCAAAAATCTCTATTATTCAGGTTTTGGTATATTTTCCGTAAAGAAAAACAGTAGTGTCTCCTGACTGTTGTGACACAAAAATATATCTGTTGAAAATAGTCTTGTGTAGGCCCGACATCCCATTGTGGTTTCGCAGTTCCACGGGTCAAATCACTGTACTATCCAATTTTGGGCCTTTGGTATCTAAAAAAAAAGCAGTTTGAGTGTGTCGCTCACTGTTCAGCTGCAAATATCTCTATTTAAAAAAGTGTGGTATACCCCAGTAAAGAATAACTGTGGTTTTGCCATCCCACAGTAAAAAAATCTCTATTATTCTCCTTTTGGTAGTTTTTTCCGTAAAGAAAAACAGTAGTGTCTCCTGACTGTTGTGACACAAAAATATATCTGTTGAAAATAGTCTTGTGTTGGCACGACATCCCAGTGTGGTTTCGCAGTTCCACGGGTCAAATCGCTGTACTATCCAATTTTGGGCCTTTGGTATCTACAAAAAAATCAGTTTGAGTGTGTCGCTTACTGTTCAGCCGCAAATATCTCTATTTAAAAAAGTGTGGTATACCCCAGTAAAGAATAACTGTGGTTTTGCCATCCCACGGTAAAAAATCTCTATTATTCAGGTTTTGGTAGTTTTTTCCGTAAAGAAAAACAGTAGTGTCTCCTGACTGTTGTGACACAAAAATATATCTGTTGAAAATAGTCTTGTGTAAGCACGATATCCCAGTGTGGTTTCACAGTTCAACGGGTCAAATCGCTGTACTATCCAGTTTTGGGCCTTTGGTATCTAAAAAAAAAGCAGTTTGAGTGTGTCGCTCACTGTTCAGCCGCAAATATCTCTATTTAAAAAATTGTGGTATACCCCAGTAAAGAATAAAAGTGATTTTGCCATCCCACGGTAAAAAATCTCTATTATTCAGCTTTTGGTAGTTTTTTCCGTAAAGAAAAACAGTAGTGTCTCCTGACTGTTGTGACACAAAAATATATCTGTTGAAAATAGTCTTGTGTAGGCACGACATCCCAGTGTGGTTTTGCAGTTCCACGGGTCAAATCGCTGTACTATCCAGTTTTGGGCCTTTGGTATCTAAAAAAAAAGCAGTTTGAGTGTGTCGCTCACTGTTCAGCCGCAAATATCTCTATTTAAAAAATTGTGTTATACCCCAGTAAACAATAACTGTGGTTTCGCCATCCCATGGTAAAAAATCTCTATTATTCAGGTTTTGGTAGTTTTTTCAGTAAAGAAAAACAGTAGTGTCTCCTGACCATTGTGACACAAAAATAAATCTGTTGAAAATAGTCTTGAGTAGGACCGACATCCCAGTGTGGTTTCGCAGTTCCACAGATCAATTCGCTGTACTGTCCAGTTTTGGGCCTTTGGTATCTAAAAAAAAAGCAGTTTCAGTGTGTCGCTCACTGTTCAGCCGCAAATATCTCTATTTAAAAGAGTGTGGTATACCCCTGTAAACAATAACTGTGGTTTTGCCATCCCACGGTAAAAAATCTCTATTATTCAGGTTTTGGTATATTTTCCGTAATGAAAAACAGCAGTGTCTCCTGACTGTTGTGACACAAAAATATATCTGTTGAAAATAGTCTTGTGTAGGCCCGATATCCCAGTGTGGTTTCGCAGTTCCTCGGGTCAAATCGCTGTACTATCCAGTTTTGGGCCTTTGGTATCTAAAAAAAAAGCAGTTTGAGTGTGTCGCTCACTGTTCAGCCACAAATATCTCTATTTAAAAAAGTGTGGTATACCCTAGTAAACAATAACTGTGGTTTTGCCATCCCAAGGTAAAAAATCTCTATTATTCACCTTTTGGTAGTTTTTCCCGTAAAGAAAAACAGTAGTGTCTCCTGACTGTTGTGACACAAAAATATATCTGTTGAAAATAGTCTTGTGTAGGCCCGACATTCCAGTGTGGTTTCGCAGTTCCACGGGTCAAAACGCTGTACTATCCAGTTTTGGGCCTTTGGTATCTAAAAAAAAAGCAGTTTGAGTGTGTCACTCACTGTTCAGCCGCAAATATCTCTATTTAAAAAAGTGTGGTATACCCCAGTAAAGAATGACTGTGGTTTTGCCATCCCACGGTAAAAAATCTCTATTATTCAGCTTTTGGTAGTTTTTTCCGTAAAGAAAAACAGTAGTGTCTCCTGACTGTTGTGACACAAAAATATATCTGTTGAAAATAGTCTTGTGTAGGCACGACATCCCAGTGTGGTTTCACAGTTCAACGGGTCAAATCGCTGTACTATCCAGTTTTGGGCCTTTGGTATCTAAAAAAAAAGCAGTTTGAGTGTGTCGCTCACTGTTCAGCCGCAAATATCTCTATTTAAAAAAGTGTGGTATACCCCTGTAAACAATAACTGTGGTTTTGCCATCCCACGGTAAAAAATCTCTATTATTCAGCTTTTGGTATATTTTCCGTAATGAAAAACAGCAGTGTCTCCTGACTGTTGTGACACAAAAATATATCTGTTGAAAATAGTCTTGTGTAGGCCCGATATCCCAGTGTGTTTTCGCAGTTCCACGGGTCAAATCGCTGTACTATCCAGTTTTGGGCCTTTGGTATCTAAAAAAAAAGCAGTTTGAGTGTGTCTCTCACTGTTCAGCCGCAAATATCTCTATTTAAAAAAGTGTGGTATACCCCAGTAAAGAATAACTGTGGTTTTGCCATCCCACGGTAAAAAATCTCTATTATTCAGCTTTTGGTAGTTTTTTCCGTAAAGAAAAACAGTAGTGTCTCCTGACTGTTGTGACACAAAAATATATCTGTTGAAAATAGTCTTGTGTAGGCACGACATCCCAGTGTGGTTTCACAGTTCCACGGGTCAAATCGCTGTACTATCCAGTTTTGGGCCTTTGGTATCTAAAAAAAAAGCAGTTTCAGTGTGTCGCTCACTGTTCAGCCGCAAATATCTCTATTTAAAAAATTGTGGTATACCCCAGTAAACAATAACTGGTTTTGCCATCCCACGGTAAAAAATCTCTATTATTCAGCTCTTGGTAGTTTTTTCCGTAAAGAAAAACAGTAGTGTCTCCTGACTGTTGTGACACAAAAATATATCGGTTGAAAATAGTCTTGTGTAGGCCCAACATCCCAGTGTGGTTTCGAAGTTCCATGGGTCAAATTGCTGTACTATCCAGTTTTGGGCCTTTGCTATCTAAAAAAAAAGCAGTTTGAGTGTGTCGCTCACTGTTCAGTCGCAAATATCTCTATTTAAAAAAGTGTGGTATACCCCAGCAAGCAATAACTGTGGTTTTGCCATCCCACGGTCAAAAATCTCTATTATTCAGGTTTTGGTATATTTTCCGTAAAGAAAAACAGTAGTGTCTCCTGACTGTTGTGACACAAAAATATATCTGTTGAAAATAGTCTTGTGTAGGCCCGACATCCCATTGTGGTTTCGCAGTTCCACGGGTCAAATCACTGTACTATCCAATTTTGGGCCTTTGGTATCTAAAAAAAAAGCAGTTTGAGTGTGTCGCTCACTGTTCAGCTGCAAATATCTCTATTTAAAAAAGTGTGGTATACCCCAGTAAAGAATAACTGTGGTTTTGCCATCCCACAGTAAAAAATCTCTATTATTCTCCTTTTGGTAGTTTTTTCCGTAAAGAAAAACAGTAGTGTCTCCTGACTGTTGTGACACAAAAATATATCTGTTGAAAATAGTCTTGTGTAGGCACGACATCCCAGTGTGGTTTCGCAGTTCCACGGGTCAAATCGCTGTACTATCCAATTTTGGGCCTTTGGTATCTACAAAAAAATCAGTTTGAGTGTGTCGCTTACTGTTCAGCCGCAAATATCTCTATTTAAAAAAGTGTGGTATACCCCAGTAAAGAATAACTGTGGTTTTGCCATCCCACGGTAAAAAATCTCTATTATTCAGGTTTTGGTAGTTTTTTCCGTAAAGAAAAACAGTAGTGTCTCCTGACTGTTGTGACACAAAAATATATCTGTTGAAAATAGTCTTGTGTAAGCACAATATCCCAGTGTGGTTTCACAGTTCAACGGGTCAAATCGCTGTACTATCCAGTTTTGGGCCTTTGGTATCTAAAAAAAAAGCAGTTTGAGTGTGTCGCTCACTGTTCAGCCGCAAATATCTCTATTTAAAAAATTGTGGTATACCCCAGTAAAGAATAAAAGTGATTTTGCCATCCCACGGTAAAAAATCTCTATTATTCAGCTTTTGGTAGTTTTTTCCGTAAAGAAAAACAGTAGTGTCTCCTGACTGTTGTGACACAAAAATATATCTGTTGAAAATAGTCTTGTGTAGGCACGACATCCCAGTGTGGTTTTGCAGTTCCACGGGTCAAATCGCTGTACTATCCAGTTTTGGGCCTTTGGTATCTAAAAAAAAAGCAGTTTGAGTGTGTCGCTCACTGTTCAGCCTCAAATATCTCTATTTAAAAAATTGTGTTATACCGCAGTAAACAATAACTGTGGTTTCGCCATCCCACGGTAAAAAATCTCTATTATTCAGGTTTTGGTAGTTTTTTCAGTAAAGAAAAACAGTAGTGTCTCCTGACCATTGTGACACAAAAATAAATCTGTTGAAAATAGTCTTGAGTAGGACCGACATCCCAGTGTGGTTTCGCAGTTCTACAGATCAATTCGCTGTACTGTCCAGTTTTGGGCCTTTGGTATCTAAAAAAAAAGCAGTTTCAGTGTGTCGCTCACTGTTCAGCCGCAAATATCTCTATTTAAAAGAGTGTGGTATACCCCTGTAAACAATAACTGTGGTTTTGCCATCCCACGGTAAAAAATCTCTATTATTCAGGTTTTGGTATATTTTCCGTAATGAAAAACAGCAGTGTCTCCTGACTGTTGTGACACAAAAATATATCTGTTGAAAATAGTCTTGTGTAGGCCCGATATCCCAGTGTGGTTTCGCAGTTCCTCGGGTCAAATCGCTGTACTATCCAGTTTTGGGCCTTTGGTATCTAAAAAAAAAGCAGTTTGAGTGTGTCGCTCACTGTTCAGCCACAAATATCTCTATTTAAAAAAGTGTGGTATACCCTAGTAAACAATAACTGTGGTTTTGCCATCCCATGGTAAAAAATCTCTATTATTCACCTTTTGGTAGTTTTTCCCGTAAAGAAAAACAGTAGTGTCTCCTGACTGTTGTGACACAAAAATATATCTGTTGAAAATAGTCTTGTGTAGGCCCGACATTCCAGTGTGGTTTCGCAGTTCCACGGGTCAAATCGCTGTACTATCCAGTTTTGGGCCTTTGGTATCTAAAAAAAAAGCAGTTTGAGTGTGTCACTCACTCTTCAGCCGCAAATATCTCTATTTAAAAAAGTGTGGTATACCCCAGTAAAGAATAACTGTGGTTTTGCCATCCCACGGTAAAAAATCTCTATTATTCAGCTTTTGGTAGTTTTTTCCGCAAAGAAAAACAGTAGTGTCTCCTGACTGTTGTGACACAAAAATATATCTGTTGAAAATAGTCTTGTGTAGGCACGACATCCCAGTGTGGTTTCACAGTTCAACGGGTCAAATCGCTGTACTATCCAGTTTTGGGCCTTTGGTATCTAAAAAAAAAGCAGTTTGAGTGTGTCGCTCACTGTTCAGCCGCAAATATCTCTATTTAAAAAAGTGTGGTATACCCCTGTAAACAATAACTGTGGTTTTGCCATCCCACGGTAAAAAATCTCTATTATTCAGCTTTTGGTATATTTTCCGTAATGAAAAACAGCAGTGTCTCCTGACTGTTGTGACACAAAAATATATCTGTTGAAAATAGTCTTGTGTAGGCCCGATATCCCAGTGTGTTTTCGCAGTTCCACGGGTCAAATCGCTGTACTATCCAGTTTTGGGCCTTTGGTATCTAAAAAAAAAAGCAGTTTCAGTGTGCCGATCACTGTTCAGCCGCAAATATCTCTATTTAAAAAAGTGTGGTATACCCCTGTAAACAATAACTGTGGTTTTGCCATCCCATGGTAAAAAATCTCTATTATTCAGGTTTTTGGTATATTTTCAGTAAAGAAAAACAGTAGTGTCTCCTGACTGTTGTGACACAAAAATATATCTGTTGAAAATAGTCTTGTGTAGGCCCGACATCGCAGTGTGGTTTCGCAGTTCCACGGATCAAATCGCTGTACTATGCAGTTTTGGGCCTTTGGTATCTAAAAAAAAAGCAGTTTGAGTGTGTCGCTCACTGTTCAGCCGCAAATATCTCTAATTAAAAAAGTGTGGTACACCCCAGTAAACAATAACTGTGGCTTTGCCATCCCACGGTAAAAAATCTCTATTATTCAGCTTTTGGTAGTTTTTTCCGTAAAGAAAAACAGTAGTGTCTCCTGACTGTTGTGACACAAAAATATATCTGTTGAAAATAGTCTTGTGTAGGCCCGACATCCCAGTGTGGTTTCTCAGTTCCACGGGTCAAATCGCTGTACTATCCAGTTTTGGGCCTTTGGTATCTAAAAAAAAAGCAGTTTGAGTGTGTCGCTCACTGTTCAGCCGCAAATATCTCTATTTTAAAAATTGTGGTATACCCCAGTAAAGAATAACTGTGGTTTTGCCATCCCACGGTAAAAAATCTCTATTATTCAGCTTTTGGTAGTTTTTTCCGTAAAGAAAAACAGTAGTGTCTCCTGACTGTTGTGACACAAAAATATATCTGTTGAAAATAGTCTTGAGTAGGTCCGACATCCCAGTGTGGTTTCGCATTTCCACGGGTCAAATCGCTGTACTATCCGGTTTTGGGCCTTTGGTATCTAAAAAAAAAGCAGTTTGAGTGTGTCGCTCACTGTTCAGCCGCAAATATCTCTATTTAAAAAAGTGTGGTATACCCCAGTAAACAATAACTGTGGTTTTGCCATCCCACGGTAAAAAATCTCTATTATTCAGGTTTTGGTATATTTTCAGTATAGAAAAACAGTAGTGTCTCCTGACTGTTGTGACACAAAAATATATCTGTTGAAAATAGTCTTGTGTAGGCCCGACATCCCAGTGTGGTTTCGCAGTTCCACGGGTCAAATCGCTGTACTATCCAGTTTTGGGCCTTTGGTATCTAAAAAAAAAGCAGTTTGAGTGTGTCGCTCACTGTTCAGCCGTAAATATCTCTATTTAAAAAAGTGTGGTATACCCCAGTAAACAATAACTGTGGTTTTGCCATCTCGCGGTAAAAATCTCTATTATTCAGCTTTTGGCATATTTTCCGTAATGAAAAACAGTAGTGTCTCCTGACTGTTGTGACACAAAAATATATCTGTTGAAAATAGTCTTCTGTAGGCACGACATCCCAGTGTGGTTTCGCAGTTCCACGGGTCAAATCGCTGTACTATCCTGTTTTGGGCCTTTGGTATCTAAAAAAAAAAGCAGTTTGAGTGTGTTACTCACTGTTCAGCCGCAAATATCTCTATTTAAAAAAGTGTGGTATACCCCAGTAAACAATAACTGTTGTTTTGCCATCCCATGGTAAAAAATCTCTATTATTCAGATTTTGGTAGTTTTTTCAGTAAGGAAAAACAGTAGTGTCTCCTGACTGTTGTGACACAAAAATATATCTGTTGAAAATAGTCTTGTGTAGGCCCGACATTCCAGTGTGGTTTCGCAGTTCCACGGGTCAAATCGCTGTACTATCCAGTTTTGGGCCTTTGGTATCTAAAAAAAAAGCAGTTTGAGTGTGTCACTCACTGTTCAGCCGCAAATATCTCTATTTAAAAAAGTGTGGTATACCCCAGTAAAGAATAACTGTGGTTTTGCCATCCCACGGTAAAAAATCTCTATTATTCAGCTTTTGGTAGTTTTTTCCGTAAAGAAAAACAGTAGTGTCTCCTGACTGTTGTGACACAAAAATATATCTGTTGAAAATAGTCTTGTGTAGGCACGACATCCCAGTGTGGTTTCACAGTTCAACGGGTCAAATCGCTGTACTATCCAGTTTTGGGCCTTTGGTATCTAAAAAAAAAGCAGTTTGAGTGTGTCGCTCACTGTTCAGCCGCAAATATCTCTATTTAAAAAAGTGTGGTATACCCCTGTAAACAATAACTGTGGTTTTGCCATCCCACGGTAAAAAATCTCTATTATTCAGCTTTTGGTATATTTTCCGTAATGAAAAACAGCAGTGTCTCCTGACTGTTGTGACACAAAAATATATCTGTTGAAAATAGTCTTGTGTAGGCCCGATATCCCAGAGTGTTTTCGCAGTTCCACGGGTCAAATCGCTGTACTATCCAGTTTTGGGCCTTTGGTATCTAAAAAAAAAGCAGTTTCAGTGTGCCGCTCACTGTTCAGCCGCAAATATCTCTATTTAAAAAAGTGTGGTATACCCCAGTAAACAATAACTGTGGTTTTGCCATCCCATGGTAAAAAATCTCTATTATTCAGGTTTTTGGTATATTTTCAGTAAAGAAAAACAGTAGTGTCTCCTGACTGTTGTGACACAAAAATATATCTGTTGAAAATAGTCTTGTGTAGGCCCGACATCGCAGTGTGGTTTCGCAGTTCCACGGATCAAATCGCTGTACTATGCAGTTTTGGGCCTTTGGTATCTAAAAAAAAAGCAGTTTGAGTGTGTCGCTCACTGTTCAGCCGCAAATATCTCTAATTAAAAAAGTGTGGTATACCCCAGTAAACAATAACTGTGGTTTTGCCATCACACGGTAAAAATCTCTATTATTCAGCTTTTGGTAGTTTTTTCGGTAAAGAAAAACAGTAGTGTCTCCTAACTGTTCTGACACAAAAATATATCTGTTGAAAATAGTCTTGTGTAGGCCCGACATCCCAGTGTGGTTTCGCAGTTCCACGGGTCAAATCGCTGTACTATCCAGTTTTGGGCCTTTGGTATCTAAAAAAAAAGCAGTTTGAGTGTGTCGCTCACTGTTCAGCCGCAAATATCTCTATTTCAAAAAGTGTGGTATACCCCAGTAAACAATAACTGTGGTTTTGCCATCCCACGGTAAAAAATCTCTATTATTCAGCTTTTGGTAGATTTTCCGTAAAGAAAATCAGTAGTGTCTCCTGACTGTTGTGACACAAAAATATATCTGTTGAAAATAGTCTTGCGTAGGCCCGACATCCCAGTGTGGTTTCGCAGTTCCACGGGTCAAATCGCTGTGCTATCCAGTTTTGGGCCTTTGGTATCTAAAAAAAAAAGCAGTTTGAGTGTGTTACTCACTGTTCAGCCGCAAATATCGCTATTTAAAAAAGTGTGGTATACCCCAGTAAACAATAACTGTTGTTTTGCCATCCCATGGTAAAAAATCTCTATTATTCAGATTTTGGTAGTTTTTTCAGTAAGGAAAAACAGTAGTGTCTCCTGACTGTTGTGACACAAAAATATATCTGTTGAAAATAGTCTTGTGTAGGCACGACATCCCAGTGTGGTTTCACAGTTCCACGGGTCAAATCGCTGTACTATCCAGTTTTGGGCCTTTGGTATCTAAAAAAATAGCAGTTTCAGTGTGTCGCTCACTGTTCAGCCGCAAATATCTCTATTTAAAAAAGTGTGGTATACCCCTGTAAACAATAACTGTGGTTTTGCCATCCCACGGTAAAAAATCTCTATTATTCAGCTTTTGGTATATTTTCCGTAATGAAAAACAGCAGTGTCTCCTGACTGTTGTGACACAAAAATATATCTGTTGAAAATAGTCTTGTGTAGGCCCGATATCCCAGAGTGTTTTCGCAGTTCCACGGGTCAAATCGCTGTACTATCCAGTTTTGGGCCTTTGGTATCTAAAAAAAAAGCAGTTTCAGTGTGCCGCTCACTGTTCAGCCGCAAATATCTCTATTTAAAAAAGTGTGGTATACCCCAGTAAACAATAACTGTGGTTTTGCCATCCCATGGTAAAAAATCTCTATTATTCAGGTTTTTGGTAGTTTTTTCGGTAAAGAAAAACAGTAGTGTCTCCTAACTGTTCTGACACAAAAATATATCTGTTGAAAATAGTCTTGTGTAGGCCCGACATCCCAGTGTGGTTTCGCAGTTCCACGGGTCAAATCGCTGTACTATCCAGTTTTGGGCCTTTGGTATCTAAAAAAAAAGCAGTTTGAGTGTGTCGCTCACTGTTCAGCCGCAAATATCTCTATTTCAAAAAGTGTGGTATACCCCAGTAAACAATAACTGTGGTTTTGCCATCCCACGGTAAAAAATCTCTATTATTCAGCTTTTGGTAGATTTTCCGTAAAGAAAATCAGTAGTGTCTCCTGACTGTTGTGACACAAAAATATATCTGTTGAAAATAGTCTTGCGTAGGCCCGACATCCCAGTGTGGTTTCGCAGTTCCACGGGTCAAATCGCTGTGCTATCCAGTTTTGGGCCTTTGGTATCTAAAAAAAAAAGCAGTTTGAGTGTGTTACTCACTGTTCAGCCGCAAATATCGTTATTTAAAAAAGTGTGGTATACCCCAGTAAACAATAACTGTTGTTTTGCCATCCCATGGTAAAAAATCTCTATTATTCAGATTTTGGTAGTTTTTTCAGTAAGGAAAAACAGTAGTGTCTCCTGACTGTTGTGACACAAAAATATATCTGTTGAAAATAGTCTTGTGTAGGCACGACATCCCAGTGTGGTTTCACAGTTCCACGGGTCAAATCGCTGTACTATCCAGTTTTGGGCCTTTGGTATCTAAAAAAATAGCAGTTTCAGTGTGTCGCTCACTGTTCAGCCGCAAATATCTCTATTTAAAAAATTGTGGTATACCCCAGTAAACAATAACTGGTTTTGCCATCCCACGGTAAAAAATCTCTATTATTCAGCTCTTGGTAGTTTTTTCCGTAAAGAAAAACAGTAGTGTCTCCTGACTGTTGTGACACAAAAATATATCGGTTGAAAATAGTCTTGTGTAGGCCCGACATCCCAGTGTGGTTTCGCAGTTCCATGGGTCAAATTGCTGTACTATCCAGTTTTGGGCCTTTGGTATCTAAAAAAAAAGCAGTTTGAGTGTGTCGCTCACTGTTCAGTCGCAAATATCTCTATTTAAAAAAGTGTGGTATACCCCAGCAAGCAATAACTGTGGTTTTGCCATCCCACGGTCAAAAATCTCTATTATTCAGGTTTTGGTATATTTTCCGTAAAGAAAAACAGTAGTGTCTCCTGACTGTTGTGACACAAAAATATATCTGTTGAAAATAGTCTTGTGTAGGCCCGACATCCCATTGTGGTTTCGCAGTTCCACGGGTCAAATCACTGTACTATCCAATTTTGGGCCTTTGGTATCTAAAAAAAAAGCAGTTTGAGTGTGTCGCTCACTGTTCAGCCGCAAATATCTCTATTTCAAAAAGTGTGGTATACCCCAGTAAAGAATAACTGTGGTTTTGCCATCCCACAGTAAAAAATCTCTATTATTCTCCTTTTGGTAGTTTTTTCCGTAAAGAAAAACAGTAGTGTCTCCTGACTGTTGTGACACAAAAATATATCTGTTGAAAATAGTCTTGTGTAGGCACGACATCCCAGTGTGGTTTCGCAGTTCCACGGGTCAAATCGCTGTACTATCCAATTTTGGGCCTTTGGTATCTACAAAAAAATCAGTTTGAGTGTGTCGCTCACTGTTCAGCCGCAAATATCTCTATTTAAAAAAGTGTGGTATACCCCAGTAAAGAATAACTGTGGTTTTGCCATCCCACGGTAAAAAATCTCTATTATTCAGCTTTTGGTAGTTTTTTCCGTAAAGAAAAACAGTAGTGTCTCCTGACTGTTGTGACACAAAAATATATCTGTTGAAAATAGTCTTGTGTAAGCACGATATCCCAGTGTGGTTTCACAGTTCAACGGGTCAAATCGCTGTACTATCCAGTTTTGGGCCTTTGGTATCTAAAAAAAAAGCAGTTTGAGTGTGTCGCTCACTGTTCAGCCGCAAATATCTCTATTTAAAAAATTGTGGTATACCCCAGTAAAGAATAAAAGTGATTTTGCCATCCCACGGTAAAAAATCTCTATTATTCAGCTTTTGGTAGTTTTTTCCGTAAAGAAAAACAGTAGTGTCTCCTGACTGTTGTGACACAAAAATATATCTGTTGAAAATAGTCTTGTGTAGGCACGACATCCCAGTGTGGTTTTGCAGTTCCACGGGTCAAATCGCTGTACTATTCAGTTTTGGGCCTTTGGTATCTAAAAAAAAAGCAGTTTGAGTGTGTCGCTCACTGTTCAGCCGCAAATATCTCTATTTAAAAAAGTGTGGTATACCCCAGCAAGCAATAACTGTGGTTTTGCCATCCAGCGGTCAAAAATCTCTATTATTCAGGTTTTGGTATATTTTCCGTAAAGAAAAACAGTAGTGTCTCCTGACTGTTGTGACACAAAAATATATCTGTTGAAAATAGTCTTGTGTAGGCCCGACATCCCAGTGTGGTTTCACAGTTCCACGGGTCAAATCACTGTACTATCCAATTTTGGGCCTTTGGTATCTAAAAAAAAAGCAGTTTGAGTGTGTCGCTCACTGTTTAGCCGCAAATATCTCTATTTAAAAAAGTGTGGTATACCCCAGTAAAGAATAACTGTGGTTTTGCCATCCCACAGTAAAAAATCTCTATTATTCTCCTTTTGGTAATTTTTTCCGTAAAGAAAAACAGTAGTGTCTCCTGACTGTTGTGGCACAAAAATATATCTGTTGAAAATAGTCTTGTGTAGGCACGACATCCCAGTGTGGTTTCGCAGTTCCACGGGTCAAATCGCTGTACTATCCAATTTTGGGCCTTTGGTATCTACAAAAAAATCAGTTTGAGCGTGTCGCTCACTGTTCAGCCGCAAATATCTCTATTTAAAAAAGTGTGGTATACCCCAGTAAACAATAACTGTGGCTTTGCCATCCCACGGTAAAAAATCTCTATTATTCAGCTTTTGGTAGTTTTTTCCGTAAAGAAAAACAGTAGTGTCTCCTGACTGTTGTGACACAAAAATATATCTGTTGAAAATAGTCTTGTGTAGGCCCGACATCCCAGTGTGGTTTCTCAGTTCCACGGGTCAAATCGCTGTACTATCCAGTTTTGGGCCTTTGGTATCTAAAAAAAAAGCAGTTTGAGTGTGTCGCTCACTGTTCAGCCGCAAATATCTCTATTTAAAAAATTGTGGTATACCCCAGTAAAGAATAACTGTGGTTTTGCCATCCCACGGTAAAAAATCTCTATTATTCAGCTTTTGGTAGTTTTTTCCGTAAAGAAAAACAGTAGTGTCTCCTGACTGTTGTGACACAAAAATATATCTGTTGAAAATAGTCTTGAGTAGGTCCGACATCCCAGTGTGGTTTCGCATTTCCACGGGTCAAATCGCTGTACTATCCGGTTTTGGGCCTTTGGTATCTAAAAAAAAAGCAGTTTGAGTGTGTCGCTCACTGTTCAGCCGCAAATATCTCTATTTAAAAAAGTGTGGTATACCCCAGTAAACAATAACTGTGGTTTTGCCATCCCACGGTAAAAAATCTCTATTATTCAGGTTTTGGTATATTTTCAGTAAAGAAAAACAGTAGTGTCTCCTGACTGTTGTGACACAAAAATATATCTGTTGAAAATAGTCTTGTGTAGGCCCGACATCCCAGTGTGGTTTCGCAGTTCCACGGGTCAAATCGCTGTACTATCCAGTTTTGGGCCTTTGGTATCTAAAAAAAAAGCAGTTTGAGTGTGTCGCTCACTGTTCAGCCGTAAATATCTCTATTTAAAAAAGTGTGGTATACCCCTGTAAACAATAACTGTGGTTTTGCCATCCCGCGGTAAAAATCTCCATTATTCATCTTTTGGCATATTTTCCGTAATGAAAAACAGGAGTGTCTCCTGACTGTTGTGACACAAAAATATATCTGTTGAAAATAGTCTTCTGTAGGCACGACATCCCAGTGTGGTTTCGCAGTTCCACGGGTCAAATCGCTGTACTATCCAGTTTTGGGCCTTTGGTATCTAAAAAAAAAGCAGTTTGAGTGTGTCGCTCACTGTTCAGCCGCAAATATCTCTATTTCAAAAAGTGTGGTATACCCCAGTAAACAATAACTGTGGTTTTGCCATCCCACGGTAAAAAATCTCTATTATTCAGCTTTTGGTAGATTTTCCGTAAAGAAAATCAGTAGTGTCTCCTGACTGTTGTGACACAAAAATATATCTGTTGAAAATAGTCTTGCGTAGGCCCGACATCCCAGTGTGGTTTCGCAGTTCCACGGGTCAAATCGCTGTGCTATCCTGTTTTGGGCCTTTGGTATCTAAAAAAAAAAGCAGTTTGAGTGTGTTACTCACTGTTCAGCCGCAAATATCTCTATTTAAAAAAGTGTGGTATACCCCACTAAACAATAACTGTTGTTTTGCCATCCCATGGTAAAAAATCTCTATTATTCAGATTTTGGTAGTTTTTTCAGTAAGGAAAAACAGTAGTGTCTCCTGACTGTTGTGACACAAAAATATATCTGTTGAAAATAGTCTTGTGTAGGCCCGACATCCCAGTGTGGTTTAGCAGTTCCACGGGTCAAACCGCTGTACTGTCCAATTTTGGGCCTTTGGTATCTAAAAAAAAAGCAGTTTCAGTGTGTCGCTCACTGTTCAGCCGCAAATATCTCTATTTAAAAAAGTGTGGTATACCCCAGTAAACAATAACTGTGGTTTTGCCATCCCACGGTGAAAAATCTCTATTATTCAGGTTTTGGTATATTTTCCGTAAAGAAAAACAGTAGTGTCTCCTGACTGTTGTGACACAAAAATATATCTGTTGAAAATAGTCTTGTGTAGGCCCGACATCCCAGTGTGGTTTCGCAGTTCCACGGATCAAATCGCTGTACTATCCAGTTTTGGGCCTTTGGTATCTAAAAAAAAAGCAGTTTGAGTGTGTCGCTCACTGTTCAGCCGCAAATATCTCTATTTAAAAAAGTGTGGTATACCCCAGTAAACAATAACTGTGGTTTTGCCATCCCGCAGTAAAAATCTCTATTATTCAGCTTTTGGTATATTTTCCCTAATGAAAAGCAGTAGTGTCTCCTCACTGTTGTGACACAAAAATATATCTGTTGAAAATAGTCTTGTGTAGGCACGACATCCCAGTGTGGTTTCGCAGTTCCACGGGTCAAATCGCTGTACTATCCAGTTTTGGGCCTTTGGTATCTAAAAAAAAAGCAGTTTCAGTGTGTCGCTCACTATTCAGCCGCCAATATCTCTATTTAAAAAAGTGTGGCATACCCCAGTAAACAATAACTGTGGTTTTGCCATCCCACGGTAAAAAATCTCTATTATTCAGGTTTTGGTAGTTTTTTCAGTAAAGAAAAACAGTAGTGTCTCCTGACCATTGTGACACAAAAATATATCTGTTGAAAATAGTCTTGAGTAGGCCCAACATCCCAGTGTGGTTTCGCAGTTCCACAGGTCAAATCGCTGTACTATCCAGTTTTGGGCCTTTGGTATCTAAAAAAAAAGCAGTTTCAGTGTGTCGCTCACTGTTCAGCCGCAAATATCTCTATTTAAAAAAGTGTGGTATACCCCTGTAAACAATAACTGTGGTTTTGCCATCCCACGGTAAAAAATCTCTATTATTCAGCTTTTGGTATATTTTACGTAATGAAAAACACCAGTGTCTCCTGACTGTTGTGACACAAAAATATATCTGTTGAAAATAGTCTTGTGTACGCCCGATATCCCAGTGTTGTTTCGCAGTTCCACGGGTCAAATCGCTGTACTATCCAGTTTTGGGCCTTTGGTATCTAAAAAAAAGCAGTTTGAGTGTGTCGCTCACTGTTCAGCCACAAATATCTCTATTTAAAAAAGTGTGGTATACCCTCGTAAACAATAACTGTGGTTTTGCCATCCCTCGGTAAAAAATCTCTATTATTCAACTTTTGGTAGTTTTTTCCGTAAAGAAAAACAGTAGTGTCTCCTGACTGTTGTGACACAAAAATATATCTGTTGAAAATAGTCTTGTGTAGGCACGACATCCCAGTGTGGTTTTGCAGTTGCACGGGTCAAATCGCTGTACTATCCAGTTTTGGGCTTTTGGTATCTAAAAAAAAAGCAGTTTGAGTGTGTCGCTCACTGTTCAGCCGCAAATATCTCTATTTAAAAAATTGTGGTATACCCCAGTAAAGAATAACTGTGGTTTTGCCATCCCACGGTAAAAAATCTCTATTATTCAGCTTTTGGTAGTTTTTTCCGTAAAGAAAAACAGTAGTGTCTCCTGACTGTTGTGACACAAAAATATATCTGTTGAAAATAGTCTTGTGTAGGCCCGACATCCCAGTGTGGTTTCTCAGTTCCACGGGTCAAATCGCTGTACTATCCAGTTTTGGGCCTTTGGTATCTAAAAAAAAAGCAGTTTGAGTGTGTCGCTCACTGTTCAGCCGCAAATATCTCTATTTAAAAAATTGTGGTATACCCCAGTAAAGAATAACTGTGGTTTTGCCATCCCACGGTAAAAAATCTCTATTATTCAGCTTTTGGTAGTTTTTTCCGTAAAGAAAAACAGTAGTGTCTCCTGACTGTTGTGACACAAAAATATATCTGTTGAAAATAGTCTTGAGTAGGTCCGACATCCCAGTGTGGTTTCGCATTTCCACGGGTCAAATCGCTGTACTATCCGGTTTTGGGCCTTTGGTATCTAAAAAAAAAGCAGTTTGAGTGTGTCGCTCACTGTTCAGCCGCAAATATCTCTATTTAAAAAAGTGTGGTATACCCCAGTAAACAATAACTGTGGTTTTGCCATCCCACGGTAAAAAATCTCTATTATTCAGGTTTTGGTATATTTTCAGTAAAGAAAAACAGTAGTGTCTCCTGACTGTTGTGACACAAAAATATATCTGTTGAAAATAGTCTTGTGTAGGCCCGACATCCCAGTGTGGTTTCGCAGTTCCACGGGTCAAATCGCTGTACTATCCAGTTTTGGGCCTTTGGTATCTAAAAAAAAAGCAGTTTGAGTGTGTCGCTCACTGTTCAGCCGTAAATATCTCTATTTAAAAAAGTGTGGTATACCCCTGTAAACAATAACTGTGGTTTTGCCATCCCGCGGTAAAAATCTCCATTATTCATCTTTTGGCATATTTTCCGTAATGAAAAACAGGAGTGTCTCCTGACTGTTGTGACACAAAAATATATCTGTTGAAAATAGTCTTCTGTAGGCACGACATCCCAGTGTGGTTTCGCAGTTCCACGGGTCAAATCGCTGTACTATCCAGTTTTGGGCCTTTGGTATCTAAAAAAAAAGCAGTTTGAGTGTGTCGCTCACTGTTCAGCCGCAAATATCTCTATTTCAAAAAGTGTCGTATACCCCAGTAAACAATAACTGTGGTTTTGCCATCCCACGGTAAAAAATCTCTATTATTCAGCTTTTGGTAGATTTTCCGTAAAGAAAATCAGTAGTGTCTCCTGACTGTTGTGACACAAAAATATATCTGTTGAAAATAGTCTTGCGTAGGCCCGACATCCCAGTGTGGTATCGCAGTTCCACGGGTCAAATCGCTGTGCTATCCTGTTTTGGGCCTTTGGTATCTAAAAAAAAAAGCAGTTTGAGTGTGTTACTCACTGTTCAGCCGCAAATATCTCTATTTAAAAAAGTGTGGTATACCCCACTAAACAATAACTGTTGTTTTGCCATCCCATGGTAAAAAATCTCTATTATTCAGATTTTGGTAGTTTTTTCAGTAAGGAAAAACAGTAGTGTCTCCTGACTGTTGTGACACAAAAATATATCTGTTGAAAATAGTCTTGTGTAGGCCCGACATCCCAGTGTGGTTTAGCAGTTCCACGGGTCAAACCGCTGTACTGTCCAATTTTGGGCCTTTGGTATCTAAAAAAAAAGCAGTTTCAGTGTGTCGCTCACTGTTCAGCCGCAAATATCTCTATTTAAAAAAGTGTGGTATACCCCAGTAAACAATAACTGTGGTTTTGCCATCCCACGGTGAAAAATCTCTATTATTCAGGTTTTGGTATATTTTCCGTAAAGAAAAACAGTAGTGTCTCCTGACTGTTGTGACACAAAAATATATCTGTTGAAAATAGTCTTGTGTAGGCCCGACATCCCAGTGTGGTTTCGCAGTTCCACGGATCAAATCGCTGTACTATCCAGTTTTGGGCCTTTGGTATCTAAAAAAAAAGCAGTTTGAGTGTGTCGCTCACTGTTCAGCCGCAAATATCTCTATTTAAAAAAGTGTGGTATACCCCAGTAAACAATAACTGTGGTTTTGCCATCCCGCAGTAAAAATCTCTATTATTCAGCTTTTGGTATATTTTCCCTAATGAAAAACAGTAGTGTCTCCTCACTGTTGTGACACAAAAATATATCTGTTGAAAATAGTCTTGTGTAGGCACGACATCCCAGTGTGGTTTCGCAGTTCCACGGGTCAAATCGCTGTACTATCCAGTTTTGGGCCTTTGGTATCTAAAAAAAAAGCAGTTTCAGTGTGTCGCTCACTATTCAGCCGCCAATATCTCTATTTAAAAAAGTGTGGCATACCCCAGTAAACAATAACTGTGGTTTTGCCATCCCACGGTAAAAAATCTCTATTATTCAGGTTTTGGTAGTTTTTTCAGTAAAGAAAAACAGTAGTGTCTCCTGACCATTGTGACACAAAAATATATCTGTTGAAAATAGTCTTGAGTAGGCCCAACATCCCAGTGTGGTTTCGCAGTTCCACAGGTCAAATCGCTGTACTATCCAGTTTTGGGCCTTTGGTATCTAAAAAAAAAGCAGTTTCAGTGTGTCGCTCACTGTTCAGCCGCAAATATCTCTATTTAAAAAAGTGTGGTATACCCCTGTAAACAATAACTGTGGTTTTGCCATCCCACGGTAAAAAATCTCTATTATTCAGCTTTTGGTATATTTTACGTAATGAAAAACACCAGTGTCTCCTGACTGTTGTGACACAAAAATATATCTGTTGAAAATAGTCTTGTGTACGCCCGATATCCCAGTGTTGTTTCGCAGTTCCACGGGTCAAATCGCTGTACTATCCAGTTTTGGGCCTTTGGTATCTAAAAAAAAGCAGTTTGAGTGTGTCGCTCACTGTTCAGCCACAAATATCTCTATTTAAAAAAGTGTGGTATACCCTCGTAAACAATAACTGTGGTTTTGCCATCCCTCGGTAAAAAATCTCTATTATTCAACTTTTGGTAGTTTTTTCCGTAAAGAAAAACAGTAGTGTCTCCTGACTGTTGTGACACAAAAATATATCTGTTGAAAATAGTCTTGTGTAGGCACGACATCCCAGTGTGGTTTTGCAGTTGCACGGGTCAAATCGCTGTACTATCCAGTTTTGGGCTTTTGGTATCTAAAAAAAAAGCAGTTTGAGTGTGTCGCTCACTGTTCAGCCGCAAATATCTCTATTTAAAAAAGTGTGGTATACCCCAGTAAACAATAACTGTGGTTTTGCCATCCCACGGTAAAAAATCTCTATTATTCAGGTTTTGGTAGTTTTTTCAGTAAAGAAAAACAGTAGTGTCTCCTGACCATTGTGACACAAAAATATATCTGTTGAAAATAGTCTTGAGTAGGCCCGACATCCCAGTGTGGTTTCTCAGTTCCACGGGTCAAATCGCTGTACTATCCAGTTTTGGGCCTTTGGTATCTAAAAAAAAAGCAGTTTCAGTGTGTCGCTCACTGTTCAGCTGCAAATATCTCAATTTAAAAAAGTGTGGTATACCCCTGTAAACAATAACTGTGGTTTTGCCATCCCACGGTAAAAAATCTCTATTATTCAGCTTTTGGTATATTTTCCGTAATGAAAATCAGCAGTGTCTCCTGACTGTTGTGACACAAAAATATATCTGTTGAAAATAGTCTTGTGTAGGCCCGATATCCCAGTGTGGTTTCGCAGTTCCACGGGTCAAATCGCTGTATTATCCAGTTTTGGGCCTTTGGTATCTAAAAAAAAAGCAGTTTGAGTGTGTCGCTCACTGTTCAGCCACAAATATCTCTATTTAAAAAAGTGTGGTATACCCTAGTAAACAATAACTGTGGTTTTGCCATCGCACGGTAAAAAATCTCTATTATTCACCTTTTGGTAGTTTTTTCCGTAAAGAAAAACAGTAGTGTCTCCTGACTGTTGTGACACAAAAATATATCTGTTGAAAATAGTCTTGAGTAGGTCCGACATCCCAGTGTGGTTTCGCATTTCCACGGGTCAAATCGCTGTACTATCCAGTTTTGGGCCTTTGGTATCTAAAAAAAAAGCAGTTTGAGTGTGTCGCTCACTGTTCAGCAGCAAACATCTCTATTTAAAAAAGTGTGGTATACCCCAGTAAACAATAACTGGGGTTTTGCCATCCCACGGTAAAAAATCTCTATTATTCAGCTTTTGGTAGTTTTTTCCGTAAAGAAAAACAGTAGTGTCTCCTGACTGTTGTGACACAAAAATATATCTGTTGAAAATAGTCTTGTGTAGGCCCGACATCCCAGTGTGGTTTCGCAGTTCCATGGGTTAAACCGCTGTACTATCCAGTTTTGGGCCTTTGGTATCTAAAAAAAAAGCAGTTTCAGTGTGTCGCTCACTGTTCAGCCGCAAATATCTCTATTTAAAAAAGTGTGGTATACCCCAGTAAACAATAACTGTGGTTTTGCCATCCCACGGTAAAAAATCTCTATTATTCAGGTTTTGGTATATTTTCAGTAAAGAAAAACAGTAGTGTCTTCTGACTGTTGTGACACAAAAATATATCTGTTGAAAATAGTCTTGTGTAGGCCCGACATCCCAGTGTGGTTTCGCAGTTCCACGGATCAAATCGCTGTACTATCCAGTTTTAGGCCTTTGGTATCTAAAAAAAAAGCAGTTTGAGTGTGTCGCTCACTGTTCAGCCGCAAATATCTCTATTTAAAAAAGTGTGGTATACCCCAGTAAACAATAACTGTGGTTTTGCCATCCCGCGGTAAAAATCTCTATTATTCAGCTTTTGGTATATTTTCCCTAATGAAAAACAGCAGTGTCTCCTGACTGTTGTCACACAAAAATATATCTGTTGAAAATAGTCTTGTGTAGGCACGACATCCCAGTGTGGTTTCGCAGTTCCACGGGTCAAATCGCTGTACTATCCAGTTTTGGGCCTTTGGTATTTAAAAAAAAAGCAGTTTGAGTGTGTCGCTCACTGTTCAGCCGCAAAGATCTCTATTTAAAAAAGCGTGGTATACCCCAGTAAACAATAACTGTGGTTTTGCCATCCCACGGTAAAAAATCTCTATTATTCAGCTTTTGGTAGATTTTCCGTAAATAAAATCAGTAGTGTCTCCTGACTGTTGTGACACAAAAATATATCTGTTGAAACTAGTCTTGCGTAGGCCCAACATCCCAGTGTGGTTTCGCCATTCCACGGGTCAAATCGCTGTGCTATCCAGTTTTGGGCCTTTGGTATCTAAAAAAAAAGCAGTTTGAGTGTGTTGCTCACTGTTCAGCCGCAAATATCTCTATTTAAAAAAGTGTGGTTTACCCCAGTAAACAATAACTGTGGTTTTGCCATCCCACGGTAAAAAATCTCTATTATACAGGTTTTGGTAGTTTTTTCAGTAAAGAAAAACAGTAGTGTCTCCTGACCGTTGTGACACAAAAATATATCTGTTGAAAATAGTCTTGAGTAGGCCCGACATCCCAGTGTGGTTTCACAGTTCCACGGGTCAAATCGCTGTACTATCCAGTTTTGGACCTTTGGTATCTAAAAAAAAAGCAGTTTCAGTGTGTCGCTCACTGTTCAGCCGCAAATATCTCTATTTAAAAAAGTGTGGTATACCCCAGTAAACAATAACTGTGGTTTTGCCATCCCACGGTAAAAAATCTCTATTATTCAGCTTTTGGTAGTTTTTTCCGCAAAGAAAAACAGTAGTGTCTCCTGACCACTGTGACACAAAAATATATCTGTTGAAAATAGTCTTGAGTAGGCCCGACATCCCAGTGTGGTTTCGCAGTTCCACAGGTCCAATCGCTGTACTATCCAGTTCTGGGCATTTGGTATCTAAAAAAAAAGCAGTTTCAGTGTGTCGCTCACTGTTCAGCCGCAAATATCTCTACTTAAAAAAGTGTGGTATACCCCTGTAAACAATAACTGTGGTTTTGCCATCCCACGGTAAAAAATCTCTATTATTCAGCTTTTGGTCTATTTTCCGTAATGAAAAACAGCAGTGTCTCCTGACTGTTGTGACACAAAAATATATCTGTTGAAAATAGTATTGTGTAGGCCCGATATCCCAGTGTGGTTTCACAGTTCCACGGGTCAAATCGCTGTACTATCCAGTTTTGGGCCTTTCGTATCTAAAAAAAAGCAGTTTGAGTGTGTCGCTCACTGTTCAGCCACAAATATCTCTATTTAAAAAAGTGTGGTATACCCTCGTAAACAATAACTGTGGTTTTGCCATCCCTCGGTAAAAAATCTCTATTATTCAACTTTTGGTAGTTTTTTCCATAAAGAAAACAGTAGTGTCTCCTGACTGTTGTGACACAAAAATATATCTGTTGAAAATAGTCTTGTGTAGGCACGACATCCCAGTGTGGTTTTGCAGTTCCACGAGTCAAATCGCTGTACTATCCAGTTTTGGGCCTTTGGTATCTAAAAAAAAAGCAGTTTCAGTGTGTCGCTCACTGTTCAGCCGCAAATATCTCTATTTAAAAAAGTGTGGTATACCCCAGTAAGCAATAACTGTGGTTTTGCCATCCCACGGTAAAAAATCTCTATCATTCAGGTTTTGGTATATTTTCCGTAAAGAAAAACAGTAGTGTCTCCTGACTGTTGTGACACAAAAATATATCTGTTGAAAATAGTCTTGTGTAGGCCCGACATCCCAGTGTGGTTTCGCAGTTCCACGGGTCAAATCACTGTACTATCCAATTTTGGGCCTTTGGTATCTAAAAAAAAAGCAGTTTGAGTGTGTCGCTCACTGTTCAGCCGCAAATATCTCTATTTAAAAAAGTGTGGTATACCCCAGTAAACAATAACTGTGGTTTTGCCATCCCACGGTAAAAAATCTCTATTATTCAGCTTTTGGTAGTTTTTTCCGTAAAGAAAAACAGTAGTGTCTCCTGACTGTTGTGACACAAAAATATATCTGTTGAAAATAGTCTTGTGTAGGCCCGACATCCCAGTGTGGTTTCGCAGTTCCACGGGTCAAATCGCTGTACTATCCAGTTTTGGGCCTTTGGTACCTAAAAAAAAAGCAGTTTGAGTGTGTCGCTCACTGTTCAGCCGCAAATATCTCTATTTAAAAAAGTGTGGTATACCCCAGTAAACAATAACTGTGGTTTTGCCATCCCACGGTAAAAAATCTCTATTATTCAGGTTTTGGTATATTTTCAGTAAAGAAAAACAGTAGTGTCTCCTGACTGTTGTGACACAAAAATATATCTGCTGAAAATAGTCTTGCGTAGGCCCGACATCCCAGTGTGGTTTCGCCGTTCCACGGGTCAAATCGCTGTGCTATCTAGTTTTGGGCCTTTGGTATCTAAAAAAAAAGCAGTTTGAGTGTGTTGCTCACTGTTCAGCCGCAAATATCTCTATTTAAAAAAGTGTGGTTTACCCCAGTAAACAATATCTGTGGTTTTGCCATCCCATGGTAAAAAAATCTCTATTATTCAGGTTTTGGTAGTTTTTTCAGTAAAGAAAAACAGTAGTGTCTCCTGACCATTGTGACACAAAAATATATCTGTTGAAAATAGTCTTGAGTAGGCCCAACATCCCAGTGTGGTTTCTCAGTCCACGGGTCAAATCGCTGTACTATCCAGTTTTGGGCCTTTGGTATCTAAAAAAAAAGCAGTTTCAGTGTGTCGCTCACTGTTCAGCCACAAATATCTCTATTTAAAAAAGTGTGGCATACTCCTGTAAACAATAACTGTGGTTTGCCATCCCACGGTAAAAAATGTCTATTATTCAGCTTTTGGTAGTTTTTTCCGTAAAGAAAAACAGTAGCGTCTCCTGACTGTTGTGACACAAAAATATATCTGTTGTAAATAGTCTTGTGTAGGCACAACATCCCAGTGTGGTTTCGCAGTTCCACGGGTCAAATCGCTGTACTATCCAATTTTGGGCCTTTGGTATCTAAAAAGCAGTTTGAGTGTGTCGCTCACTGTTCAGCCGCAAATATCTCTATATAAAAAAGTGTGGTATACCCCAGTAAAGAATAACTGTGGTTTTGCCATCCCACGGTAAAAAAATCTCTGTTATTCACCTTTTCGTAGTTTTTTCCGTAAAGAAAAACAGTAGTGTCTCCAGACTGTTGTGACACAAAAATATATCTGTTGAAAATAGTCTTGTGTAGGCACGACATCCCAGTGTGGTTTCGCAGTTCCACGGGTCAAATCGCTGTACTATCCAGTTTTGGGCCTTTGGTATCTAAAAAAAAAGCAGTTTGAGTGTGTCGCTCACTGTTCAGCCGCAAATATCTCTATTTAAAAAAGTGTGGTATACCCCAGTAAACAATAACTGTGGTTTTGCCATCCCACGGTAAAAAATCTCTATTATTCAGCTTTTGGTATATTTTCCGTAATGAAAAACAGCAGTGTCTCCTGACTGTTGTGACGCAAAAATATATCTGTTGAAAATAGTCTTGAGTAGGTCCGATATCCCAGTGTGGTTTCGCATTTCCACGGGTCAAATCGCTGTACTATCCAGTTTTGGGCCTTTGGTATCTAAAAAAAAAGCAGTTTGAGTGTTTCGCTCACTGTTCAGCAGCAAACATCTCTATTTAAAAAAGTGTGGTATACCCCAGTAAACAATAACTGTGGTTTTGCCATCCCACAGTAAAAAATCTCTATTATTCAGCTTTTGGTAATTTTTTCGGTAAAGGAAAACAGTAGTGTCTCCTGACTGTTGTGACACAAAAATATATCTGTTGAAAATAGTCTTGTGTAGGCCCGACATCCCAGTGTGGTTTCGCAGTTCCATGGGTTAAACCGCTGTACTATCCAGTTTTGGGCCTTTGGTATCTAAAAAAAAAGCAGTTTCAGTGTGTCGCTCACTGTTCAGCCGCAAATATCTCTATTTAAAAAAGTGTGGTATACCCCAGTAAACAATAACTGTGGTTTTGCCATCCCACGGTAAAAAATCTCTATTATTCAGGTTTTGTTAGTTTTTTTGGTAAAGAAAAACAGTAGTGTCTCCTGACTGTTGTGACACAAAAATATATCTGTTGAAAATAGTCTTGTGTAGGCCCGACATTCCAGTGTGGTTTCGCAGTTCCACGGATCAAATCACTGTACTATCCAGTTTTGGGCCTTTGGTATCTAAAAAAAAAAGCAGTTTGAGTGTGTCGCTCACTGTTCAGCCGCAAATATCTCTATTTAAAAAAGTGTGGTATACCCCAGTAAACAATAACTGTGGTTTTGCCATCCCGCGGTAAAAATCTCTATTATTCAGCTTTTGGTATATTTTCCCTAATGAAAAACAGTAGTGTCTCCTGACTGTTGTGACACAAAAATATATCTGTTGAAAATAGTCTTGTGTAGGCACAACATCCCAGTGTGGTTTCGCAGTTCCAAGGGTCAAATCGCTGTACTATCCAGTTTTGGGCCTTTGGTATCTAAAAAAAAAGCAGTTTGAGTGTGTCGCTCACTGTTCAGCCGCAAATATCTCTATTTAAAAAAGTGTGGTATACCCCAGTAAACAATAACTGTGGTTTTGCCATCCCACGGTAAAAAATCTCTATTATTCAGCTTTTGGTAGATTTTCCGTAAAGAAAATCAGTAGTGTCTCCTGACTGTTGTGACACAAAAATATATCTGTTGAAAATAGTCTTGCGTAGGCCCGACATCCCAGTGTGGTTTCGCCGTTCCACGGGTCAAATCGCTGTGCTATCCAGTTTTGGGTCTTTGGTATCTAAAAAAAAAGCAGTTTGAGTGTGTTGCTCACTGTTCAGCCGCAAATATCTCTATTTAAAAAACTGTGGTTTACCCCAGTAAACAATAACTGTGGTTTTGCCATCCCACGGTAAAAAATCTCTATTATTCAGGTTTTGGTAGTTTTTTCGGTAAAGAAAAACAGTAGTGTCTCCTGACTGTTGTGACACAAAAATATATCTGTTGAAAATAGTCTTGTGTAGGCCCGACATCCCAGTGTGGTTTCGCAGTTCCATGGGTTAAACCGCTGTACTATCTAGTTTTGGGCCTTTGGTATCTAAAAAAAACCAGTTTGAGTGTGTTGCTCACTGTTCAGCCGCAAATATCTCTATTTAAAAAAGTGTGGTTTACCCCAGTAAACAATAACTGTGGTTTTGCCATCCCATGGTAAAAAAATCTCTATTATTCAGGTTTTGGTAGTTTTTTCAGTAAAGAAAAACAGTAGTGTCTCCTGACCATTGTGACACAAAAATATATCTGTTGAAAATAGTCTTGAGTAGGCCCAACATCCCAGTGTGGTTTCTCAGTCCACGGGTCAAATCGCTGTACTATCCAGTTTTGGGCCTTTGGTATCTAAAAAAAAAGCAGTTTCAGTGTGTCGCTCACTGTTCAGCCACAAATATCTCTATTTAAAAAAGTGTGGCATACTCCTGTAAACAATAACTGTGGTTTGCCATCCCACGGTAAAAAATGTCTATTATTCAGCTTTTGGTAGTTTTTTCCGTAAAGAAAAACAGTAGCGTCTCCTGACTGTTGTGACACAAAAATATATCTGTTGTAAATAGTCTTGTGTAGGCACAACATCCCAGTGTGGTTTCGCAGTTCCACGGGTCAAATCGCTGTACTATCCAATTTTGGGCCTTTGGTATCTAAAAAGCAGTTTGAGTGTGTCGCTCACTGTTCAGCCGCAAATATCTCTATATAAAAAAGTGTGGTATACCCCAGTAAAGAATAACTGTGGTTTTGCCATCCCACGGTAAAAAAATCTCTGTTATTCACCTTTTCGTAGTTTTTTCCGTAAAGAAAAACAGTAGTGTCTCCAGACTGTTGTGACACAAAAATATATCTGTTGAAAATAGTCTTGTGTAGGCACGACATCCCAGTGTGGTTTCGCAGTTCCACGGGTCAAATCGCTGTACTATCCAGTTTTGGGCCTTTGGTATCTAAAAAAAAAGCAGTTTGAGTGTGTCGCTCACTGTTCAGCCGCAAATATCTCTATTTAAAAAAGTGTGGTATACCCCAGTAAACAATAACTGTGGTTTTGCCATCCCACGGTAAAAAATCTCTATTATTCAGCTTTTGGTATATTTTCCGTAATGAAAAACAGCAGTGTCTCCTGACTGTTGTGACGCAAAAATATATCTGTTGAAAATAGTCTTGAGTAGGTCCGATATCCCAGTGTGGTTTCGCATTTCCACGGGTCAAATCGCTGTACTATCCAGTTTTGGGCCTTTGGTATCTAAAAAAAAAGCAGTTTGAGTGTTTCGCTCACTGTTCAGCAGCAAACATCTCTATTTAAAAAAGTGTGGTATACCCCAGTAAACAATAACTGTGGTTTTGCCATCCCACGGTAAAAAATCTCTATTATTCAGCTTTTGGTAATTTTTTCGGTAAAGAAAAACAGTAGTGTCTCCTGACTGTTGTGACACAAAAATATATCTGTTGAAAATAGTCTTGTGTAGGCCCGACATCCCAGTGTGGTTTCGCAGTTCCATGGGTTAAACCGCTGTACTATCCAGTTTTGGGCCTTTGGTATCTAAAAAAAAAGCAGTTTCAGTGTGTCGCTCACTGTTCAGCCGCAAATATCTCTATTTAAAAAAGTGTGGTATACCCCAGTAAACAATAACTGTGGTTTTGCCATCCCACGGTAAAAAATCTCTATTATTCAGGTTTTGTTAGTTTTTTTGGTAAAGAAAAACAGTAGTGTCTCCTGACTGTTGTGACACAAAAATATATCTGTTGAAAATAGTCTTGTGTAGGCCCGACATCCCAGTGTGGTTTCGCAGTTCCACGGATCAAATCACTGTACTATCCAGTTTTGGGCCTTTGGTATCTAAAAAAAAAAGCAGTTTGAGTGTGTCGCTCACTGTTCAGCCGCAAATATCTCTATTTAAAAAAGTGTGGTATACCCCAGTAAACAATAACTGTGGTTTTGCCATCCCGCGGTAAAAATCTCTATTATTCAGCTTTTGGTATATTTTCCCTAATGAAAAACAGTAGTGTCTCCTGACTGTTGTGACACAAAAATATATCTGTTGAAAATAGTCTTGTGTAGGCACAACATCCCAGTGTGGTTTCGCAGTTCCAAGGGTCAAATCGCTGTACTATCCAGTTTTGGGCCTTTGGTATCTAAAAAAAAAGCAGTTTGAGTGTGTCGCTCACTGTTCAGCCGCAAATATCTCTATTTAAAAAAGTGTGGTATACCCCAGTAAACAATAACTGTGGTTTTGCCATCCCACGGTAAAAAATCTCTATTATTCAGCTTTTGGTAGGTTTTCCGTAAAGAAAATCAGTAGTGTCTCCTGACTGTTGTGACACAAAAATATATCTGTTGAAAATAGTCTTGCGTAGGCCCGACATCCCAGTGTGGTTTCGCCGTTCCACGGGTCAAATCGCTGTGCTATCCAGTTTTGGGTCTTTGGTATCTAAAAAAAAAGCAGTTTGAGTGTGTTGCTCACTGTTCAGCCGCAAATATCTCTATTTAAAAAACTGTGGTTTACCCCAGTAAACAATAACTGTGGTTTTGCCATCCCACGGTAAAAAATCTCTATTATTCAGGTTTTGGTAGTTTTTTCGGTAAAGAAAAACAGTAGTGTCTCCTGACTGTTGTGACACAAAAATATATCTGTTGAAAATAGTCTTGTGTAGGCCCGACATCCCAGTGTGGTTTCGCAGTTCCATGGGTTAAACCGCTGTACTATCCAGTTTTGGGCCTTTGGTATCTAAAAAAAAAGCAGTTTGAGTGTGTCGCTCACTGTTCAGCCGCAAATATCTCTATTTAAAAAAGTGTGGTATACCCCAGTAAACAATAACTGTGGTTTTGCCATCCCACGGTAAAAAATCTCTATTATTCAGGTTTTGGTATATTTTCAGTAAAGAAAAACAGTAGTGTCTCCTGACTGTTGTGACACAAAAATATATCTGTTGAAAATAGTCTTGTGTAGGCCCGACATCCCAGTGTGGTTTCGCAGTTCCACGGATCAAATCGCTGTACTATCCAGTTTTGGGCCTTTGGTATCTAAAAAAAAAGCAGTTTGAGTGTGTCACTCACTGTTCAGCCGCAAATATCTCTATTTAAAAAAGTGTGGTATACCCCAGTAAACAATAACTGTGGTTTTGCCATCCCGCGGTAAAAATCTCTATTATTCAGCTTTTGGTATATTTTCCCTAATGAAAAACAGTAGTGTCTCCTGACTGTTGTGACACAAAAATATATCTGTTGAAAATAGTCTTGTGTAGGCACGACATCCCAGTGTGGTTTCGCAGATCCACGGGTCAAATCGCTGTTCTATCCAGTTTTGGGCCTTTGGTATCTAAAAAAAAAGCAGTTTGAGTGTGTCGCTCACTGTTCAGCCGCAAATATCTCTATTTAAAAAAGTGTGGTATACCCCAGTAAACAATAACTGTGGTTTTGCCATCCCACGTTAAAAAATCTCTATTATTCAGCTTTTGGTAGATTTTCCGTAAAGAAAATCAGAAGTGTCTCCTGACTGTTGTGACACAAAAATATATCTGTTGAAAATAGTCTTGCGTAGGCCCGACATCCCAGTGTGGTTTCGCCGTTCCACGGGTCAAATCGCTGTGCTATCCAGTTTTGGGCCTTTGGTATCTAAAAAAAAAGCAGTTTGAGTGTGTTGCTCACTGTTCAGCCGCAAATATCTCTATTTAAAAAAGTGTGGTATACCCCTGTAAACAATAACTGTGGTTTTGCCATCCCATGGTAAAAAATCTCTATTATTCAGGTTTTGGTAGTTTTTTCCGTAAAGAAAAACAGTAGTGTCTCCTGACTGTTGTGACACAAAAATATATCTGTTGAAAATAGTCTTGTGTAGGCCCGACATCAAAGTGTGGTTTCGCAGTTCCACGGGTCAAATCGCTGTACTATCCAGTTTTGGGCCTTTGGTATCTAAAAAAAAAGCAGTTTGAGTGTGTCGCTCACTGTTCAGCCGCAAATATCTCTATTTAAAAAAGTGTGGTATACCCCAGTAAACAATAACTGTGGTTTTGCCATCCCACGGTAAAAAATCTCTATTATTCAGCTTTTGGTAGTTTTATCCGTAAAGAAAAACAGTAGTGTCTCCTGACTGTTGTGACACAAAAATATATCTGTTGAAAATAGTCTTGTGTAGGCCCGACATCCCAGTGTGGTTTCGCCGTTCCACGGGTCAAATCGCTGTGCTATCCAGTTTTGGGCCTTTGGTATCTAAAAAAAAAGCAGTTTGAGTGTGTTGCTCACTGTTCAGCCGCAAATATCTCTATTTAAAAAAGTGTGGTTTACCCCAGTAAACAATAACTGTGGTTTTGCCCTCCCACAGTAAAAAATCTCTATTATTCAGGATTTGGTAGTTTTTTCAGTAAAGAAAAACAGTAGTGTCTCCTGACCGTTGTGACACAAAAATATATCTGTTGAAAATAGTCTTGAGTAGGCCCGACTTCCCAGTGTGGTTTCGCAGTTCAACGGGTCAAATCGCTGTACTATCCAGTTTTGGGCCTTTGGTATCTAAAAAAAAAGAAGTTTCAGTGTGTCGCTCACTGTTCAGCCGCAAATATCTCTATTTGAAAAAGTGTGGTATACCCCTTTAAACAATAACTGTGGATTTGCCATCCCACGGTAAAAAATCTCTATTATTCAGCTTTTGGTAGTATTTTCCGTAAAGAAAAACACTAGCGTCTCCTGACTGTTGTGACACAAAAATATATCTGTTGAAAATAGTCTTGTGTAGGCCCGACATCCCAGTGTGGTTTCGCAGTTCCATGGGTCAAATCGCTGTACTATCCAGTTTTGGGCCTTTGGTATCTAAAAAAAAAGCAGTTTGAGTGTGTCGCTCACTGTTCAGCCGCAAATATCTCTATTTAAAAAAGTGTGGTATACCCCAGTAAGCAATAACTGTGGTTTTGCCATCCCACGGTAAAAAATCTCTATTATTCAGGTTTTGGTATATTTTCCGTAAAGAAAAACAGTATTGTCTCCTGACTGTTGTGACACAAAAATATATCTGTTGAAAATAGTCTTGTGTAGGCCCGACATCCCAGTGTGGTTTCGCAGTTCCATGGGTCAAATCACTGTACTATCCAATTTTGGGCCTTTGGTATCTAAAAAAAAAAGCAGTTTGAGTGTGTCGCTCACTGTTCAGCCGCAAATATCTCTTTTTAACAAAGTGTGGTATACCCCAGTAAACAATAACTGTGGTTTTGCCATCCCACGGTAAAAAATCTCTATTATTCAGCTTTTGGTAGTTTTTTCCGTAAAGAAAAACAGTAGTGTCTCCTGACTGTTGTGACACAAAAATATATCTGTTGAAAATAGTCTTGTGTAGGCCCGACATCCCAGTGTGGTTTCGTAGTTCCACGGGTCAAATCGCTGTACTATCCAGTTTTGGGCCTTTGGTATCTAAAAAAAAAGCAGTTTGAGTGTGTCGCTCACTGTTCAGCCGCAAATATCTCTATTTAAAAAAGTGTGGTATACCCCAGTAAGCAATAACTGTGGTTTTGCCATCCCACGGTAAAAAATCTCTATTATTCAGGTTTTGGTATATTTTCCGTAAAGAAAAACAGTAGTGTCTCCTGACTGTTGTGACACAAAAATATATCTGTTGAAAATAGTCTTGTGTAGGCCCGACATCCCAGTGTGGTTTCGCAGTTCCACGGGTCAAATCACTGTACTATCCAATTTTGGGCTTTTGGTATCTAAAAAAAAAGCAGTTTGAGTGTGTCGCTCACTGTTCAGCCGCAAATATCTCTATTTAAAAAAGTGTGGTATACCCCAGTAAACAATAACTGTGGTTTTGCCATCCCACGGTAAAAAATCTCTATTATTCAGCTTTTGGTAGTTTTTTCCGTAAAGAAAAACAGTAGTGTCTCCTGACTGTTGTGACACAAAAATATATCTGTTGAAAATAGTCTTGTGTAGGCCCAACATCCCAGTGTGGTTTCGCAGTTCCACGGGTCAAATCGCTGTACTATCCAGTTTTGGGCCTTTGGTATCTAAAAAAAAAGCAGTTTGAGTGTCTCGCTCACTGTTCAGCCGCAAATATCTCTATTTAAAAAAGTGTGGTATACCCCAGTAAGCAATAACTGTGGTTTTGCCATCCCACGGTAAAAAATCTCTATTATTCAGGTTTTGGTATATTTTCCGTAAAGAAAAACAGTAGTGTCTCCTGACTGTTGTGACACAAAAATATATCTGTTGAAAATAGTCTTGTGTAGGCCCGACATCCCAGTGTGGTTTCGCAGTTCCACGGGTCAAATCACTGTACTATCCAATTTAGGGCCTTTGGTATCTAAAAAAAAAGCAGTTTGAGTGTCTCGCTCACTGTTCAGCCGCAAATATCTCTATTTAAAAAAGTGTGGTATACCCCAGTAAACAATAACTGTGGTTTTGCCATCCCACGGTAAAAAATCTCTATTATTCAGCTTTTGGTAGTTTTTTCCGTAAAGAAAAACAGTAGTGTCTCCTGACTGTTGTGACACAAAAATATATCTGTTGAAAATAGTCTTGTGTAGGCCCAACATCGCAGTGTGGTTTTGCAGTTCCACGGGTCAAATCGCTGCGCTATCCAGTTTTGGGCCTTTGATATCTAAAAAAAAAGCAGTTTGAGTGTGTCGCTCACTGTTCAGCCGCAAATATCTTTATTTAAAAATGTGTGGTATACCCCAGTAAAGAATAACTGTGGTTTTGCCATCCCACGGTAAAAAATCTCTATTATTCAGCTTTTGGTAGTTTTTTCCGTAAAGAAAAACAGTAGTGTCTCCTGACTGTTGTGACACAAAAATATATCTGTTGAAAATAGTCTTGTGTAGGCCCGACATCCCAGTGTGCTTTCGCAGTTCCATGGGTTAAACCGCTGTACTATCCAGTTTTGGGCCTTTGGTATCTAAAAAAAAAGCAGTTTCAGTGTGTCGCTCACTGTTCAGCCGCAAATATCTCTATTTAAAAAAGTGTGGTTTACCCCAGTATACAATAACTGTGGTTTTGCCATCCCACGGTAAAAAATCTCTATTATTCAGGTTTTGGTCGTTTTTTCAGTAAAGAAAAACAGTAGTGTCTCCTGACCGTTGTGACACAAAAATATATCTGTTGAAAATAGTCTTGAGTAGGCCCGACATCCCAGTGTGGTTTCGCAGTTCCACGGGTCAATTCGCTGTACTATCCAGTTTTGGGCCTTTGGTATCTAAAAAAAAAGAAGTTTCAGTGTGTCGCTCACTGTTCAGCCGCAAATATCTCTATTTAAAAAAGTGTGGTATACCCCTTTAAACAATAACTGTGGTTTTGCCATCCCACGGTAAAAAATCTCTATTATTCAGCTTTTGGTAGTTTTTTCTGTAAAGAAAAACACTAGCGTCTCCTGACTGTTGTGACACAAAAATATATCTGTTGAAAATAGGCTTGTGCAGGCCCGACATCCCAGTGTGGTTTCGCAGTTCCATGGGTCAAATCGCTGTACTATCCAGTTTTGGGCCTTTGGTATCTAAAAAAAAAGCAGTTTGAGTGTGTCGCTCACTGTTCAGCCGCAAATATCTCTATTTAAAAAAGTGTGGTATACCCCAGTAAGCAATAACTGTGGTTTTGCCATCCCACGGTAAAAAATCTCTATTATTCAGGTTTTGGTATATTTTCCGTAAAGAAAAACAGTAGTGTCTCCTGACTGTTGTGACACAAAAATATATCTGTTGAAAATAGTCTTGTGTAGGCCCAACATCCCAGTGTGGTTTCGCAGTTCCACGGGTCAAATCACTGTACTATCCAATTTTGGGCCTTTGGTATCTAAAAAAAAAGCAGTTTGAGTGTGTCGCTCACTGTTCAGCCGCAAATATCTCTTTTTAAAAAAGTGTGGTATACCCCAGTAAACAATAACTGTGGTTTTGCCATCCCACGGTAAAAAATCTCTATTATTCAGCTTTTGGTAGTTTTTTCCGTAAAGAAAAACAGTAGTGTCTCCTGACTGTTGTGAAACAAAAATATATCTGTTGAAAATAGTCTTGTGTAGGCCCGACATCCCAGTGTGGTTTCGCAGTTCCACGGGTCAAATCGCTGTACTATCCAGTTTTGGGCCTTTGGTATCTAAAAAAAAAGCAGTTTGAGTGTGTCGCTCACTGTTCAGCCGCAAATATCTCTATTTAAAAAAGTGTGGTATACCCCAGTAAGCAATAACTGTGGTTTTGCCATCCCACGGTAAAAAATCTCTATTATTCAGGTTTTGGTATATTTTCCGTAAAGAAAAACAGTAGTGTCTCCTAACTGTTGTGACACAAAAATATATCTGTTGAAAATAGTCTTGTGTAGGCCCGACATCCCAGTGTGGTTTCGCAGTTCCACGGGTCAAATCACTGTACTATCCAATTTTGGGCCTTTGGTATCTAAAAAAAAAGCAGTTTGAGTGTGTCGCTCACTGTTCAGCCGCAAATATCTCTATTTAAAAAAGTGTGGTATACCCCAGTAAACAATAACTGTGGTTTTGCCATCCCACGGTAAAAAATCTCTATTATTCAGCTTTTGGTAGTTTTTTCCGTAAAGAAAAACAGTAGTGTCTCCTGACTGTTGTGACACAAAAATATATCTGTTGAAAATAGTCTTGTGTAGGCCCGACATCCCAGTGTGGTTTCGCAGTTCCACGGGTCAAATCGCTGTACTATCCAGTTTTGGGCCTTTGGTATCTAAAAAAAAAGCAGTTTGAGTGTCTCGCTCACTGTTCAGCCGCAAATATCTCTATTTAAAAAAGTGTGGTATACCCCAGTAAGCAATAACTGTGGTTTTGCCATCCCACGGTAAAAAATCTCTATTATTCAGGTTTTGGTATATTTTCCGTAAAGAAAAACAGTAGTGTCTCCTGACTGTTGTGACACAAAAATATATCTGTTGAAAATAGTCTTGTGTAGGCCCGACATCCCAGTGTGGTTTCGCAGTTCCACGGGTCAAATCACTGTACTATCCAATTTAGGGCCTTTGGTATCTAAAAAAAAAAGCAGTTTGAGTGTGTCGCTCACTGTTCAGCCGCAAATATCTCTATTTAAAAAAGTGTGGTATACCCCAGTAAACAATAACTGTGGTTTTGCCATCCCACGGTAAAAAATCTCTATTATTCAGCTTTTGGTAGTTTTTTCCGTAAAGAAAAAGAGTAGTGTCTCCTGACTGTTGTGACACAAAAATATATCTGTTGAAAATAGTCTTGTGTAGGCCCGACATCCCAGTGTGGTTTTGCAGTTGCACGGGTCAAATCGCTGTGCTTTCCAGTTTTGGGCCTTTGATATCTAAAAAAAAAGCAGTTTGAGTGTGTCGCTCACTGTTCAGCCGCAAATATCTCTATTTAAAAAAGTGTGGTATACCCCGGTAAACAATAACTGTGGTTTTGCCATCCCACGGTAAAAAATCTCTATTATTCAGCTTTTGGTAGTTTTTTCCGTAAAGAAAAACAGTAGTGTCTCCTGACTGTTGTGACACAAAAATATATCTGTTGAAAATAGTCTTGTGTAGGCCCGACATCCCAGTGTGGTTTCGCAGTTCCATCGGTCACATCGCTGTACTATCCAGTTTTGGGCCTTTGGTATCTAAAAAAAAAGCAGTTTGAGTGTGTCGCTCACTGTTCAGCCGCAAATATCTCTATTTAAAAAAGTGTGGTATACCCCAGTAAGCAATAACTGTGGTTTTGCCATCCCACGGTAAAAAATCTCAATTATTCAGGTTTTGGTATATTTTCCGTAAAGAAAAACACTAGTGTCTCCTGACTGTTGTGACACAAAAATATATCTGTTGAAAATTGTCTTGTGTAGGCCCGACATCCCAGTGTGGTTTCACAGTTCCACGGGTCAAATCGCTGTACTATCCAGTTTTGGGCCTTTTGTATCTAAAAAAAAAGCAGTTTGAGTGTGTCGCTCACTGTTCAGCCACAAATATCTCTATTTAAAAAAGTGTGGTATACCCCAGTAAACAATAACTGTGGTTTTGGCATCCCACGGTAAAAAATCTCTATTATTCAGCTTTTGGTAGTTTTTTCCATAAAGAAAAACAGCAGTGTCTCCTGACTGTTGTGACACAAAAATATATCTGTTGAAAATAGTCTTGTGTAGGCCCGACATCCCAGTGTGGTTTCGCAGTTCCACGGGTCAAATCGCTGTACTATCCAGTTTTGGGCCTTTGGTATCTAAAAAAAAAGCAGTTTGAGTGTGTCGCTCACTGTTCAGCCGCAAATATCTCTATTTAAAAAAGTGTGGCATACCCCAGTAAACAATAACTGTGGTTTTGCCATCCCACGGTAAAAAATCTCTATTATTCAGCTTTTGGTAGTTTTTTACGTAAAGAAAAACAGTAGTGTCTCCTGACTGTTGTGACACAAAAATATATCTGTTGAAAATAGTCTTGTGTAGGCCCGACATCCCACTGTGGTTTCGCAGTTCCATGGGTCAAATCGCTGTACTATCCAGTTTTGGGCCTTTGGTATCTAAAAAAAAAGCAGTTTGAGTGTGTCGCTCACTGTTCAGCCGCAAATATCTCTATTTAAAAAAGTGTGGTATACCCCAGTAAGCAATAACTGTGGTTTTGCCATCCCACGGTAAAAAATCTCTATTATTCAGCTTTTGGTAGTTTTTTCCGTAAAGAAAAACAGTAGTGTCTCCTGACTGTTGTGACACAAAAATATATCTGTTGAAAATAGTCTTGTGTAGGCCCGATATCCCAGTGTGGTTTTGCAGTTCCACGGGTCAAATCGCTGTGCTATCCAGTTTTGGGCCTTTGATATCTAAAAAAAAAAGCAGTTTGAGTGTGTCGCTCACTGTTCAGCTGCAAATATCTCTATTTAAAAAAGTGTGGTATACCCCAGTAAAGAATAACTGTGGTTTTGCCATCCCACGGTAAAAAATCTCTATTATTCAGCTTTTGGTAGTTTTTTCCGTAAAGAAAAACAGTAGTGTCTCCTGACTGTTGTGACACAAAAATATATCTGTTGAAAATAGTCTTGTGTAGGCCCGACATCCCAGTGTGGTTTCACAGTTCCACGGGTCAAATCGCTGTACTATCCAGTTTTGGGCATTTTGTATCTAAAAAAAAAGCAGTTTGAGTGTGTCGCTCACTGTTCAGCCACAAATATCTCTATTTAAAAAAGTGTGGTATACCCCAGTAAACAATAACTGTGGTTTTGGCATCCCACGGTAAAAAATCTCTATTATTCAGCTTTTGGTAGTTTTTTCCGTAAAGAAAAAGAGTAGTGTCTCCTGACTGTTGTGACACAAAAATATATCTGTTGAAAATAGTCTTGTGTAGGCCCAACATCCCAGTGTGGTTTTACAGTTCCACGGGTCAAATCGCTGCGCTATCCAGTTTTGGGCCTTTGAGATCTAAAAAAAAAGCAGTTTCAGTGTGTCGCTCACTGTTCAGCCGCAAATATCTCTATTTAAAAAAGTGTGGTTTACCCCAGTAAACAATAACTGTGGTTTTGCCATCCCACGGTAAAAAATCTCTATTATTCAGGTTTTGGTATATTTTCCGTAAAGAAAAACAGTAGTGTCTCCTGACTGTTGTGACACAAAAATATATCTGTTGAAAATAGCCTTGTGTAGGCCCGACATCCCAGTGTGTTTTCACAGTTCCACGGGTCAAATCGCTGTACTATCCAGTTTTGGGCATTTTGTATCTAAAAAAAAAGCAGTTTGAGTGTGTCGCTCACTGTTCAGCCACAAATATCTCTATTTAAAAAAGTGTGGTATACCCCAGTAAACAATAACTGTGGTTTTGGCATCCCACGGTAAAAAATCTCTATTATTCAGCTTTTGGTAGTTTTTTCCGTAAAGAAAAACAGTAGTGTCTCCTGACTGTTGTGACACAAAAATATATCTGTTGAAAATAGTCTTGTTGTGTAGGCCCGACATCCCAGTGTGGTTTCGCAGTTCCACGGGTCAAATCGCTGTACTATCCAGTTTTGGGCCTTTGGTATCTAAAAAAAAAGCAGTTTCAGTGTGTCGCTCACTGTTCAGCCGCAAATATCTCTATTTAAAAAAGTGTGGTATACCCCAGTAAACAATAACTGTGGTTTTGCCATCCCACGGTAAAAAATCTCTATTATTCAGGTTTTGGTAGTTTTTTCAGTAAAGAAAAACAGTAGTGTCTCCTGACCGTTGTGACACAAAAATATATCTGTTGAAAATAGTCTTGAGTAGGCCCGACATCCCAGTGTGGTTTCGCAGTTCCACGGGTCAAATCGCTGTACTATCCAGTTTTTGTCCTTTGGTATCTAAAAAAAATGCAGTTTCAGTGTGTCGCTCACTGTTCAGCCGCAAATATCTCTATTTAAAAAAGTGTGGTATACCCCTGTAAACAATAACTGTGGTTTGCCATCCCACGGTAAAAAATCTCTATTATTCAGCTTTTGGTAGTTTTTTCCGTAAAGAAAAACAGTAGCGTCTCCTGACTGTTGTGACACAAAAATATATCTGTTGAAAATAGTCTTGTGTAGGCCCGACATCCCAGTGTGGTTTCACAGTTCCACGGGTCAAATCGCTGTACTATCCAGTTTTAGGCATTTTGTATCTAAAAAAAAAGCAGTTTGAGTGTGTCGCTCACTGTTCAGCCACAAATATCTCTATTTAAAAAAGTGTGGTATACCCCAGTAAACAATAACTGTGGTTTTGGCATCCCACGGTAAAAAATCTCTATTATTCAGCTTTTGGTAGTTTTTTCCGTAAAGAAAAAGAGTAGTGTCTCCTGACTGTTGTGACACAAAAATATATCTGTTGAAAATAGTCTTGTGTAGGCCCAACATCCCAGTGTGGTTTTACAGTTCCACGGGTCAAATCGCTGCGCTATCCAGTTTTGGGCCTTTGAGATCTAAAAAAAAAGCAGTTTCAGTGTGTCGCTCACTGTTCAGCCGCAAATATCTCTATTTAAAAAAGTGTGGTTTACCCCAGTAAACAATAACTGTGGTTTTGCCATCCCACGGTAAAAAATCTCTATTATTCAGGTTTTGGTATATTTTCCGTAAAGAAAAACAGTAGTGTCTCCTGACTGTTGTGACACAAAAATATATCTGTTGAAAATAGTCTTGTGTAGGCCCGACATCCCAGTGTGTTTTCACAGTTCCACGGGTCAAATCGCTGTACTATCCAGTTTTGGGCATTTTGTATCTAAAAAAAAAGCAGTTTGAGTGTGTCGCTCACTGTTCAGCCACAAATATCTCTATTTAAAAAAGTGTGGTATACCCCAGTAAACAATAACTGTGGTTTTGGCATCCCACGGTAAAAAATCTCTATTATTCAGCTTTTGGTAGTTTTTTCCGTAAAGAAAAACAGTAGTGTCTCCTGACTGTTGTGACACAAAAATATATCTGTTGAAAATAGTCTTGTTGTGTAGGCCCGACATCCCAGTGTGGTTTCGCAGTTCCACGGGTCAAATCGCTGTACTATCCAGTTTTGGGCCTTTGGTATCTAAAAAAAAAGCAGTTTGAGTGTGTCGCTCACTGTTCAGCCGCAAATATCTCTATTTAAAAAAGTGTGGTATACCCCAGTAAACAATAACTGTGGTTTTGCCATCCCACGGTAAAAAATCTCTATTATTCAGGTTTTGGTAGTTTTTTCAGTAAAGAAAAACAGTAGTGTCTCCTGACCGTTGTGACACAAAAATATATCTGTTGAAAATAGTCTTGAGTAGGCCCGACATCCCAGTGTGGTTTCGCAGTTCCACGGGTCAAATCGCTGTACTATCCAGTTTTTGGCCTTTGGTATCTAAAAAAAATGCAGTTTCAGTGTGTCGCTCACTGTTCAGCCGCAAATATCTCTATTTAAAAAAGTGTGGTATACCCCTGTAAACAATAACTGTGGTTTGCCATCCCACGGTAAAAAATCTCTATTATTCAGCTTTTGGTAGTTTTTTCCGTAAAGAAAAACAGTAGCGTCTCCTGACTGTTGTGACACAAAAATATATCTGTTGAAAATAGTCTTGTGTAGGCCCGACATCCCAGTGTGGTTTCGCAGTTCCATGGGTCAAATCGCTGTACTATCCAGTTTTGGGCCTTTGGTATCTAAAAAAAAAGCAGTTTGAGTGTGTCGCTCACTGTTCAGCCGCAAATATCTCTATTTAAAAAAGTGTGGTATACCTCAGTAAGCAATAACTGTGGTTTTGCCATCCCACCGTAAAAAATCTCTATTATTCAGGTTTTGGTATATTTTCCGTAAAGAAAAACAGTAGTGTCTCCTGACTGTTGTGACACAAAAATATATCTGTTGAAAATAGTCTTGTGTAGGCCCGACATCCCAGTGTGGTTTCGCAGTTCCACGGGTCAAATCACTGTACTATCCAATTTTGGGCCTTTGGTATCTAAAAAAAAAGCAGTTTCAGTGTGTCGCTCACTGTTCAGCCGCAAATATCTCTATTTAAAAAAGTGTGGTATACCCCAGTAAACAATAACTGTGGTTTTGCCATCCCACGGTAAAAAATCTCTATTATTCAGGTTTTGGTATATTTTCCGTAAAGAAAAACAGTAGTTTCTCCTGACTGTTGTGACACAAAAATATATCTGTTGAAAATAGTCTTGTGTAGGCCCGACATCCCAGTGTGGTTTTGCAGTTCCACGGATCAAATCGCTGTACTATCCAGTTTTGGGCCTTTGGTATCTAAAAAAAAAGCAGTTTGAGTGTGTCGCTCACTGTTCAGCCGCAAATATCTCTATTTAAAAAAGTGTGGTATACCCCAGTAAGCAATAACTGTGGTTTTGCCATCCCGCGGTAAAAATCTCTATTATTCAGCTTTTGGTATATTTTCCCTAATGAAAAACAGTAGTGTCTCCTGACTGTTGTGACACAAAAATATATCTGTTGAAAATAGTTTTGTGTAGGCCCGACATCCCAGTGTGGTTTCGCAGTTCCATGGGTTAAACCGCTGTACTATCCAGTTTTGGGCCTTTGGTATCTATAAAAAAAGCAGTTTGAGTGTGTCGCTCACTGGTCAGCCGCAAATATCTCTATTTAAAAAAGTGTGGTATACCCCAGTAAACAATAACTGTGGTTTTGCCATCCCGCGGTAAAAATCTCTATTATTCAGCTTTTGGTATATTTTCCCTAATGAAAAACAGTAGTGTCTCCTGACTGTTGTGACACAAAAATATATCTGTTGAAAATAGTCTTGAGTAGGCCCGACATCCCAGTGTGGTTTCGCAGTTCCACGGGTCAAATCGCTGTACTATCCAGTTTTGGGCCTTTGGTATCTAAAAAAAAAGCAGTTTCAGTGTGTCGCTCACTGTTCAGCCGCAAATATCTCTATTTAAAAAAGTGTGGTATACCCCTGTAAACAATAACTGTGGTTTGCCATCCCACGGTAAAAAATCTCTATTATTCAGCTTTTGGTAGTTTTTTCCGTAAAGAAAAACAGTAGAGTCTCCTGACTGTTGTGACACAAAAATATATCTGTTGAAAATAGTCTTGTGTAGACTCGACATCCCAGTGTGGTTTCGCAGTTCCATGGGTCAAATCGCTGTACTATCCAGCTTTGGGCCTTTGATATCTAAAAAAAAAGCAGTTTGAGTGTGTAGCTCACTGTTCAGCCACAAATATCTCTATTTAAAAAAGTGTGGTATACCCCAGTAAACAATAACTGTGGTTTTGCCATCCCACGGTAAAAAATCTCTATTATTCACCTTTTGGTAGTTTTTTCCATAAAGAAAAACAGTAGTGTCTCCTGACTGTTGTGACACAAAAATATATCTGTTGAAAATAGTCTTGTGTAGGCCCGACATCCCAGTGTGGTTTCGCAGTTCCACGGGTCAAATCACTGTACTATCCAATTTTGGGCCTTTGGTATGTAAAAAAAAAGCAGTTTGAGTGTGTCGCTCACTGTTCAGCCGCAAATATCTCTATTTAAAAAAGTGTGGTATACCCCTATAAACAATAACTGTGGTTTTGCCATCCCACGGTAAAAAATCTCTATTATTCAGCTTTTGGTAGTTTTTTCCGTAAAGAAAAACAGTAGTGTCTCCTGACTGTTGTGACACAAAAATATATCTGTTGAAAATAGTCTTGTGTAGGCCCGACATCCCAGTGTGGTTTCGCAGTTCCACGGGTCAAATCACTGTACTATCCAGTTTTGGGCCTTTGGTATCTAAAAAAAAAGCAGTTTGAGTGTGTCGCTCACTGTTCAGCCGCAAATATCTCTATTTAAAAAAGTGTGGTATACCCAGCAAACAATAACTGTGGTTTTGCCATCCCACGGTAAAAAATCTCTATTATTCAGCTTTTGGTAGTTTTTTTCGTAAAGAAAAACAGTAGTGTCTCCTGACTGTTGTGACACAAAAATATATCTGTTGAAAATAGTCTTGTGTAGGCCCGACATCCCAGTGTGGTTTCGCAGTTCCATGGGTTAAACCGCTGTACTATCCAGTTTTGGGCCTTTGGTATCTAAAAAAAAAGCAGTTTCAGTGTGTCGCTCACTGTTCAGCCGCAAATATCTCTATTTAAAAAAGTGTGGTATACCCCAGTAAACAATAACTGTGGTTTTGCCATCCCACGGTAAAAAATCTCTATTATTCAGGTTTTGGTATATTTTCAGTAAAGAAAAACAGTAGTGTCTCCTGACTGTTGTGACACAAAAATATATCTGTTGAAAATAGTCTTGTGTAGGCCCGACATCCCAGTGTGGTTTCGCAGTTCCACGGATCAAATCGCTGTACTATCCAGTTTTGGGCCTTTGGTATCTAAAAAAAAAGCAGTTTGAGTGTGTCGCTCACTGTTCAGCCGCAAATATCTCTATTTAAAAAAGTGTGGTATACCCCAGTAAACAATAACTGTGGTTTTGCCATTCCGCGGTAAAAATCTCTATTATTCAGCTTTTGGTATATTTTCCCTAATGAAAAACAGTAGTGTCTCCTGACTGTTGTGACACAAAAATATATCTGTTGAAAATAGTCTTGTGTAGGCACAACATCCCAGTGTGGTTTCGCAGTTCCAAGGGTCAAATCGCTGTACTATCCAGTTTTGGGCCTTTGGTATCTAAAAAAAAAGCAGTTTGAGTGTGTCGCTCACTGTTCAGCCGCAAATATCTCTATTTAAAAAAGTGTGGTATACCCCAGTAAGCAATAACTGTGGTTTTGCCATCCCGCGGTAAAAATCTCTATTATTCAGCTTTTGGTATATTTTCCCTAATGAAAAACAGTAGTGTCTCCTGACTGTTGTGACACAAAAATATATCTGTTGAAAATAGTTTTGTGTAGGCCCGACATCCCAGTGTGGTTTCGCAGTTCCATGGGTTAAACCGCTGTACTATCCAGTTTTGGGCCTTTGGTATCTATAAAAAAAGCAGTTTGAGTGTGTCGCTCACTGGTCAGCCGCAAATATCTCTATTTAAAAAAGTGTGGTATACCCCAGTAAACAATAACTGTGGTTTTGCCATCCCGCGGTAAAAATCTCTATTATTCAGCTTTTGGTATATTTTCCCTAATGAAAAACAGTAGTGTCTCCTGACTGTTGTGACACAAAAATATATCTGTTGAAAATAGTCTTGAGTAGGCCCGACATCCCAGTGTGGTTTCGCAGTTCCACGGGTCAAATCGCTGTACTATCCAGTTTTGGGCCTTTGGTATCTAAAAAAAAAGCAGTTTCAGTGTGTCGCTCACTGTTCAGCCGCAAATATCTCTATTTAAAAAAGTGTGGTATACCCCTGTAAACAATAACTGTGGTTTGCCATCCCACGGTAAAAAATCTCTATTATTCAGCTTTTGGTAGTTTTTTCCGTAAAGAAAAACAGTAGAGTCTCCTGACTGTTGTGACACAAAAATATATCTGTTGAAAATAGTCTTGTGTAGACTCGACATCCCAGTGTGGTTTCGCAGTTCCATGGGTCAAATCGCTGTACTATCCAGCTTTGGGCCTTTGATATCTAAAAAAAAAGCAGTTTGAGTGTGTAGCTCACTGTTCAGCCACAAATATCTCTATTTAAAAAAGTGTGGTATACCCCAGTAAACAATAACTGTGGTTTTGCCATCCCACGGTAAAAAATCTCTATTATTCACCTTTTGGTAGTTTTTTCCATAAAGAAAAACAGTAGTGTCTCCTGACTGTTGTGACACAAAAATATATCTGTTGAAAATAGTCTTGTGTAGGCCCGACATCCCAGTGTGGTTTCGCAGTTCCACGGGTCAAATCACTGTACTATCCAATTTTGGGCCTTTGGTATGTAAAAAAAAAGCAGTTTGAGTGTGTCGCTCACTGTTCAGCCGCAAATATCTCTATTTAAAAAAGTGTGGTATACCCCTATAAACAATAACTGTGGTTTTGCCATCCCACGGTAAAAAATCTCTATTATTCAGCTTTTGGTAGTTTTTTCCGTAAAGAAAAACAGTAGTGTCTCCTGACTGTTGTGACACAAAAATATATCTGTTGAAAATAGTCTTGTGTAGGCCCGACATCCCAGTGTGGTTTCGCAGTTCCACGGGTCAAATCACTGTACTATCCAGTTTTGGGCCTTTGGTATCTAAAAAAAAAGCAGTTTGAGTGTGTCGCTCACTGTTCAGCCGCAAATATCTCTATTTAAAAAAGTGTGGTATACCCAGCAAACAATAACTGTGGTTTTGCCATCCCACGGTAAAAAATCTCTATTATTCAGCTTTTGGTAGTTTTTTTCGTAAAGAAAAACAGTAGTGTCTCCTGACTGTTGTGACACAAAAATATATCTGTTGAAAATAGTCTTGTGTAGGCCCGACATCCCAGTGTGGTTTCGCAGTTCCATGGGTTAAACCGCTGTACTATCCAGTTTTGGGCCTTTGGTATCTAAAAAAAAAGCAGTTTCAGTGTGTCGCTCACTGTTCAGCCGCAAATATCTCTATTTAAAAAAGTGTGGTATACCCCAGTAAACAATAACTGTGGTTTTGCCATCCCGCGGTAAAAATCTCTATTATTCAGCTTTTGGTATATTTTCCCTAATGAAAAACAGTAGTGTCTCCTGACTGTTGTGACACAAAAATATATCTGTTGAAAATAGTCTTGTGTAGGCACAACATCCCAGTGTGGTTTCGCAGTTCCAAGGGTCAAATCGCTGTACTATCCAGTTTTGGGCCTTTGGTATCTAAAAAAAAAGCAGTTTGAGTGTGTCGCTCACTGTTCAGCCGCAAATATCTCTATTTAAAAAAGTGTGGTTTACCCCAGTAAACAATAACTGTGGTTTTGCCATCCCACGGTAAAAAATCTCTATTATTCAGGTTTTGGTAGTTTTTTCGGTAAAGAAAAACAGTAGTGTCTCCTGACTGTTGTGACACAAAAATATATCTGTTGAAAATAGTCTTGTGTAGGCCCGACATCCCAGTGTGGTTTCGCAGTTCCATGGGTTAAACCGCTGTACTATCCACTTTTGGGCCTTTGGTATCTAAAAAAAAAGCAGTTTCAGTGTGTCGCTCACTGTTCAGCCGCAAATATCTCTATTTAAATAAGTGTGGTATACCCCAGTAAACAATAACTGTGGTTTTGCCATCCCACGGTAAAAAATCTCTATTATTCAGGTTTTGGTATATTTTCAGTAAAGAAAAACAGTAGTGTCTCCTGACTGTTGTGACACAAAAATATATCTGTTGAAAATAGTCTTGTGTAGGCCCAACATCCCAGTGTGGTTTCGCAGTTCCACGGATCAAATCGCTTTACTATCCAGTTTTGGGCCTTTGGTATCTAAAAAAAAAGCAGTTTGAGTGTGTCGCTCACTATTCAGCCGCAAATATCTCTATTTAAAAAAGGGTGGTATACCCCAGTAAACAATAACTGTGGTTTTGCCATCCCGCGGTAAAAATCTCTATTATTCAGCTTTTGGTATATTTTCCCTAATGAAAAACAGTAGTGTCTCCTGACTGTTGTGACACAAAAATATATCTGTTGAAAATAGTCTTGTGTAGGCACGACATCCCAGTGAGGTTTCGCACATCCACGGGTCAAATCGCTGTACTATCCAGTTTTGGGCCTTTGGTATCTAAAAAAAAAGCAGTTTGAGTGTGTCGCTCACTGTTCAGCCGCAAATATCTCTATTTAAAAAAGTGTGGTATACCCCAGTAAACAATAACTGTGGTTTTGCCATCCCACGGTAAAAAATCTCTATTATTCAGCTTTTGGTAGATTTTCCGTAAAGAAAATCAGAAGTGTCTCCTGACAGTTGTGACACAAAAATATATCTGTTGAAAATCGTCTTGCGTACGCCCGACATCCCAGTGTGGTTTCGCCGTTCCACGGGTCAAATCGCTGTGCTATCCAGTTTTGGGCCTTTGGTATCTAAAAAAAAAGCAGTTTGAGTGTGTTGCTCACTGTTCAGCCGCAAATATCTCTATTTAAAAAAGTGTGGTTTACCCCAGTAAACAATAACTGTGGTTTTGCCATCCCACGGTAAAAAATCTCTATTATTCAGGTTTTGGTAGTTTTTTCCGTAAAGAAAAAGAGTAGTGTCTCCTGACCGTTGTGACACAAAAATATATCTGTTGAAAATAGTCTTGAGTAGGCCCGACATCCCAGTGTGGTTTCGCAGTTCCACGGGTCAAATCGCTGTACTATCCAGTTTTGGGCCTTTGGTATCTAAAAAAAAAGCAGTTTCAGTGTGTCGCTCACTGTTCAGCCGCAAATATCTCTATTTAAAAAGTGTGGTATACCCCAGTAAAGAATATCTGTGGTTTTGCCATCCCACGGCAAAAAATCTCTATTATTCAGGTTTTGGTATATTTTCCATAAAGAAAAACAGTAGTGTCTCCTGACTGTTGTAACACAAAAATATATCTGTTGAAAATAGTCTTGTGTAGGCCCGACATCCCAGTGTGGTTTCGCAGTTCCACGGGTCAAATCACTGTACTATCCAATTTTGGGCCTTTGGTATCTAAAAAAAAAGCAGTTTGAGTGTGTCGCTCACTGTTCAGCCGCAAATATCTCTATTTAAAAAAGTGTGGTATACCCCTGTAAACAATAACTGTGGTTTTGCCATCCCACGGTAAAAAATCTCTATTATTCAGCTTTTGGTAGTTTTTTCCGTAAAGAAAAACAGTAGTGTCTCCTGACTGTTGTGACACAAAAATATATCTGTTGAAAATAGTCTTGTGTAGGCCCGACATCCCAGTGTGGTTTCGCAGTTCCACGGGTCAAATCACTGTACTATCCAGTTTTGGGCCTTTGGTATCTAAAAAAAAAGCAGTTTGAGTGTGTCGCTCACTGTTCAGCCGCAAATATCTCTATTTAAAAAAGTGTGGTATACCCAGCAAATAATAACTGTGGTTTTGCCATCCCACGGTAAAAAATCTCTATTATTCAGCTTTTGGTAGTTTTTTCCGTAAAGAAAAACAGTAGTGTCTCCTGACTGTTGTGACACAAAAATATATCTGTTGAAAATAGTCTTGTGTAGGCCCGACATCCCAGTGTGGTTCCGCAGTTCCATGGGTTAAACCGCTGTACTATCCAGTTTTGGGCCTTTGGTATCTAAAAAAAAAGCAGTTTCAGTGTGTCGCTCACTGTTCAGCCGCAAATATCTCTATTTAAAAAAGTGTGGTATACCCCAGTAAACAATAACTGTGGTTTTGCCATCCCACGGTAAAAAATCTCTATTATTCAGGTTTTGGTATATTTTCAGTAAAGAAAAACAGTAGTGTCTCCTGACTGTTGTGACACAAAAATATATCTGTTGATAATAGTCTTGTGTAGGCCCGACATCCCAGTGTGGTTTCGCAGTTCCATGGATCAAATCGCTGTACTATCCAGTTTTGGGCCTTTGTATCTAAAAAAAAAGCAGTTTGAGTGTGTCGCTCACTGTTCAGCCGCAAATATCTCTATTTAAAAAAGTGTGGTATACCCCAGTAAACAATAACTGTGGTTTTGCCATCCGCGGTAAAAATCTCTATTATTCAGCTTTTGGTATATTTTCCCTAATGAAAAACAGTAGTGTCTCCTGACTGTTGTGACACAAAAATATATCTGTTGAAAATAGTCTTGTGTAGGCACAACATCCCAGTGTGGTTTCGCAGTTCCAAGGGTCAAATCGCTGTACTATCCAGTTTTGGGCCTTTGGTATCTAAAAAAAAAGCAGTTTGAGTGTGTCGCTCACTGTTCAGCCGCAAATATCTCTATTTAAAAAAGTGTGGTATACCCCAGTAAACAATAACTGTGGTTTTGCCATCCCACGGTAAAAAATCTCTATTATTCAGCTTTTGGTAGATTTTCGTAAAGAAAATCAGTAGTGTCTCCTGACTGTTGTGACATAAAAATATATCTGTTGAAAATAGTCTTGCGTAGGCCCGACATCCCAGTGTGGTTTCGCCGTTCCACGGGTCAAATCGCTGTGCTATCCAGTTTTGGGTCTTTGGTATCTAAAAAAAAAGCAGTTTGAGTGTGTTGCTCACTGTTCAGCCGCAAATATCTCTATTTAAAAAAGTGTGGTTTACCCCAGTAAACAATAACTGTGGTTTTGCCATCCCACGGTAAAAAATCTCTATTATTCAGGTTTTGGTAGTTTTTTCGGTAAAGAAAAACAGTAGTGTCTCCTGACTGTTGTGACACAAAAATATATCTGTTGAAAATAGTCTTGTGTAGGCCCGACATCCCAGTGTGGTTTCGCAGTTCCACGGATCAAATCGCTGTACTATCCAGTTTTGGGCCTTTGGTATCTAAAAAAAAAGCAGTTTGAGTGTGTCGCTCACTGTTCAGCCGCAAATATCTCTATTTAAAAAAGTGTGGTATACCCCAGTAAACAATAACTGTGGTTTTGCCATCCCGCGGTAAAAATCTCTATTATTCAGCTTTTGGTATATTTTCCCTAATGAAAAACAGTAGTGTCTCCTGACTGTTGTGACACAAAAATATATCTGTTGAAAATAGTCGTGGGTAGGCACAACATCCCAGTGTGGTTTCGCAGTTCCAAGGGTCAAATCGCTGTACTATCCAGTTTTGGTCCTTTGGTATCTAAAAAAAAAGCAGTTTGAGTGTGTCGCTTACTGTTCAGCCGCAAATATCTCTATTTAAAAAAGTGTGGTATACCCCAGTAAACAATAACTGTGGTTTTGCCATCCCACGGTAAAAAATCTCTATTATTCAGCTTTTGGTAGATTTTCCGTAAAGAAAATCAGTAGTGTCTCCTGACTGTTGTGACACAAAAATATATCTGTTGAAAATAGTCTTGCGTAGGCCCGACATCCCAGTGTGGTTTCGCCGTTCCACGGGTCAAATCGCTGTGCTATCCAGTTTTGGGTCTTTGGTATCTAAAAAAAAAGCAGTTTGAGTGTGTTGCTCACTGTTCAGCCGCAAATATCTCTATTTAAAAAAGTGTGGTTTACCCCAGTAAACAATAACTGTGGTTTTGCCATCCCACGGTAAAAAATCTCTATTATTCAGGTTTTGGTAGTTTTTTCGGTAAAGAAAAACAGTAGTGTCTCCTGACTGTTGTGACACAAAAATATATCTGTTGAAAATAGTCTTGTGTAGGCCCGACATCCCAGTGTGGTTTCGCAGTTCCACGGATCAAATCGCTGTACTATCCAGTTTTGGGCCTTTGGTATCTAAAAAAAAAGCAGTTTGAGTGTGTCGCTCACTGTTCAGCCGCAAATATCTCTATTTAAAAAAGTGTGGTATACCCCAGTAAACAATAACTGTGGTTTTGCCATCCCGCGGTAAAAATCTCTATTATTCAGCTTTTGGTATATTTTCCCTAATGAAAAACAGTAGTGTCTCCTGACTGTTGTGACACAAAAATATATCTGTTGAAAATAGTCGTGGGTAGGCACAACATCCCAGTGTGGTTTCGCAGTTCCAAGGGTCAAATCGCTGTACTATCCAGTTTTGGGCCTTTGGTATCTAAAAAAAAAGCAGTTTGAGTGTGTCGCTTACTGTTCAGCCGCAAATATCTCTATTTAAAAAAGTGTGGTATACCCCAGTAAACAATAACTGTGGTTTTGCCATCCCACGGTAAAAAATCTCTATTATTCAGCTTTTGGTAGATTTTCCGTAAAGAAAATCAGTAGTGTCTCCTGACTGTTGTGACACAAAAATATATCTGTTGAAAATAGTCTTGCGTAGGCCCGACATCCCAGTGTGGTTTCGCCGTTCCACGGGTCAAATCGCTGTGCTATCCAGTTTTGGGTCTTTGGTATCTAAAAAAAAAGCAGTTTGAGTGTGTTGCTCACTGTTCAGCCGCAAATATCTCTATTTAAAAAAGTGTGGTTTACCCCAGTAAACAATAACTGTGGTTTTTCCATCCCACGGTAAAAAATCTCTATTATTCAGGTTTTGGTAGTTTTTTCGGTAAAGAAAAACAGTAGTGTCTCCTGACTGTTGTGACACAAAAATATATCTGTTGAAAATAGTCTTGTGTAGGCCCGACATCCCAGTGTGGTTTCGCAGTTCCACGGATCAAATCGCTGTACTATCCAGTTTTGGGCCTTTGGTATCTAAAAAAAAAGCAGTTTGAGTGTGTCGCTCACTGTTCAGCCGCAAATATCTCTATTTAAAAAAGTGTGGTATACCCCAGTAAACAATAACTGTGGTTTTGCCATCCCGCGGTAAAAATCTCTATTATTCAGCTTTTGGTATATTTTCCCTAATGAAAAACAGTAGTGTCTCCTGACTGTTGTGACACAAAAATATATCTGTTGAAAATAGTCTTGTGTAGGCACAACATCCCAGTGTGGTTTCGCAGTTCCAAGGGTCAAATCGCTGTACTATCCAGTTTTGGGCCTTTGGTATCTAAAAAAAAAGCAGTTTGAGTGTGTCGCTCACTGTTCAGCCGCAAATATCTCTATTTAAAAAAGTGTGGTATACCCCAGTAAACAATAACTGTGGTTTTGCCATCCCACGGTAAAAAATCTCTATTATTCAGCTTTTGGTAGATTTTCGTAAAGAAAATCAGTAGTGTCTCCTGACTGTTGTGACACAAAAATATATCTGTTGAAAATAGTCTTGCGTAGGCCCGACATCCCAGTGTGGTTTCGCCGTTCCACGGGTCAAATCGCTGTGCTATCCAGTTTTGGGTCTTTGGTATCTAAAAAAAAAGCAGTTTGAGTGTGTTGCTCACTGTTCAGCCGCAAATATCTCTATTTAAAAAAGTGTGGTTTACCCCAGTAAACAATAACTGTGGTTTTGCCATCCCACGGTAAAAAATCTCTATTATTCAGGTTTTGGTAGTTTTTTCGGTAAAGAAAAACAGTAGTGTCTCCTGACTGTTGTGACACAAAAATATATCTGTTGAAAATAGTCTTGTGTAGGCCCGACATCCCAGTGTGGTTTCGCAGTTCCACGGATCAAATCGCTGTACTATCCAGTTTTGGGCCTTTGGTATCTAAAAAAAAAGCAGTTTGAGTGTGTCGCTCACTGTTCAGCCGCAAATATCTCTATTTAAAAAAGTGTGGTATACCCCAGTAAACAATAACTGTGGTTTTGCCATCCCGCGGTAAAAATCTCTATTATTCAGCTTTTGGTATATTTTCCCTAATGAAAAACAGTAGTGTCTCCTGACTGTTGTGACACAAAAATATATCTGTTGAAAATAGTCGTGGGTAGGCACAACATCCCAGTGTGGTTTCGCAGTTCCAAGGGTCAAATCGCTGTACTATCCAGTTTTGGTCCTTTGGTATCTAAAAAAAAAGCAGTTTGAGTGTGTCGCTTACTGTTCAGCCGCAAATATCTCTATTTAAAAAAGTGTGGTATACCCCAGTAAATAATAACTGTGGTTTTGCCATCCCACGGTAAAAAATCTCTATTATTCAGCTTTTGGTAGATTTTCCGTAAAGAAAATCAGTAGTGTCTCCTGACTGTTGTGACACAAAAATATATCTGTTGAAAATAGTCTTGCGTAGGCCCGACATCCCAGTGTGGTTTCGCCGTTCCACGGGTCAAATCGCTGTGCTATCCAGTTTAGGGTCTTTGGTATCTAAAAAAAAAGCAGTTTGAGTGTGTTGCTCACTGTTCAGCCGCAAATATCTCTATTTAAAAAAGTGTGGTTTACCCCAGTAAACAATAACTGTGGTTTTGCCATCCCACGGTAAAAAATCTCTATTATTCAGGTTTTGGTAGTTTTTTCGGTAAAGAAAAACAGTAGTGTCTCCTGACTGTTGTGACACAAAAATATATCTGTTGAAAATAGTCTTGTGTAGGCCCGACATCCCAGTGTGGTTTCGCAGTTCCATGGGTTAAACCGCTGTACTATCCACTTTTGGGCCTTTGGTATCTAAAAAAAAAGCAGTTTCAGTGTGTCGCTCACTGTTCAGCCGCAAATATCTCTATTTAAATAAGTGTGGTATACCCCAATAAACAATAACTGTGGTTTTGCCATCCCACGGTAAAAAATCTCTATTATTCAGGTTTTGGTATATTTTCAGTAAAGAAAAACAGTAGTGTCTCCTGACTGTTGTGACACAAAAATATATCTGTTGAAAATAGTCTTGTGTAGGCCCGACATCCCAGTGTGGTTTCGCAGTTCCACGGATCAAATCGCTGTACTATCCAGTTTTGGGCCTTTGGTATCTAAAAAAAAAGCAGTTTGAGTGTGTCGCTCACTGTTCAGCCGCAAATATCTCTATTTAAAAAAGTGTGGTATACCCCAGTAAACAATAACTGTGGTTTTGCCATCCCGCGGTAAAAATCTCTATTATTCAGCTTTTGGTATATTTTCCCTAATGAAAAACAGTAGTGTCTCCTGACTGTTGTGACACAAAAATATATCTGTTGAAAATAGTCTTGTGTAGGCACGACATCCCAGTGTGGTTTCGCAGATCCACGGGTCAAATCGCTGTACTATCCAGTTTTGGGCCTTTGGTATCTAAAAAAAAAGCAGTTTGAGTGTGTCGCTCACTGTTCAGCCGCAAATATCTCTATTTAAAAAAGTGTGGTATACCCCAGTAAACAATAACTGTGGTTTTGCCATCCCACGGTAAAAAATCTCTATTATTCAGCTTTTGGTAGATTTTCCGTAAAGAAAATCAGAAGTGTCTCCTGACTGTTGTGACACAAAAATATATCTGTTGAAAATAGTCTTGCGTATGCCCGACATCCCAGTGTGGTTTCGCCGTTCCACGGGTCAAATCGCTGTGCTATCCAGTTTTGGGCCTTTGGTATCTAAAAAAAAAGCAGTTTGAGTGTGTTGCTCACTGTTCAGCCGCAAATATCTCTATTTAAAAAAGTGTGGTTTACCCCAGTAAACAATAACTGTGGTTTTGCCATCCCACGGTAAAAAATCTCTATTATTCAGGTTTTGGTAGTTTTTTCGGTAAAGAAAAACAGTAGTGTCTCCTGACTGTTGTGACACAAAAATATATCTGTTGAAAATAGTCTTGTGTAGGCCCGACATCCCAGTGTGGTTTCGCAGTTCCATGGGTTAAACCGCTGTACTATCCACTATTGGGCCTTTGGTATCTAAAAAAAAAGCAGTTTCAGTGTGTCGCTCACTGTTCAGCCGCAAATATCTCTATTTAAAAAAGTGTGGTATACCCCTGTAAACAATAACTGTGGTTTTGCCATCCCACGGTAAAAAATCTCTATTATTCAGGTTTTGGTATATTTTCCGTAAAGAAAAACAGTAGTGTCTCCTGACTGTTGTGACACAAAAATATATCTGTTGAAAATAGTCTTGTGTAGGCCCGACATCCCAGTGTGGTTTCGCAGTTCCACGGGTCAAATCACTGTACTATCCAATTTTGGGACTTTGGTATCTAAAAAAAAAGCAGTTTGAGTGTGTCGCTCACTGTTCAGCCGCAAATATCTCTATTTAAAAAAGTGTGGTATACCCCAGTAAACAATAACTGTGGTTTTGCCATCCCACGGTAAAAAATCTCTATTATTCAGCTTTTGGTAGATTTTCCGTAAAGAAAATCAGTAGTGTCTCCTGACTGTTGTGACATAAAATTATATCTGTTGAAAATAGTCTTGCGTAGGCCCGACATCCCAGTGTGGTTTCGCCGTTCCACGGGTCAAATCGCTGTGCTATCCAGTTTTGGGTCTTTGGTATCTAAAAAAAAAGCAGTTTGAGTGTGTTGCTCACTGTTCAGCCGCAAATATCTCTATTTAAAAAAGTGTGGTTTACCCCAGTAAACAATAACTGTGGTTTTGCCATCCCACGGTAAAAAATCTCTATTATTCAGCTTTTGGTAGTTTTTTCCGTAAAGAAAAACAGTAGTGTCTCCTGACTGTTGTGACACAAAAATATATCTGTTGAAAGTAGTCTTGTGTAGGCCCGACATCCCAGTGTGGTTTCGCAGTTCCACGGGTCAAATCGCTGTGCTTTCCAGTTTTGGGCCTTTGGTATCTAAAAAAAAAGCAGTTTGAGTGTGTTGCTCACTGTTCAGCCGCAAATATCTCTACTTAAAAAAGTGTGGTTTACCCCAGTAAACAATAACTGTGGTTTTGCCCTCCCACAGTAAAAAATCTCTATTATTCAGGTTTTGGTAGTTTTTTCAGTAAAGAAAATCAGTAGTGTCTCCTGACCATTGTGACACAAAAATATATCTGTTGAAAATAGTCTTGAGTAGGCCCGACATCCCAGTGTGGTTTCGCAGTTCCACGGGTCAAATCGCTGTGCTATCCAGTTTTGGGCCTTTGGTATCTAAAAAAAAAGAAGTTTCAGTGTGTCGCTCACTGTTCAGCCGCAAATATCTCTATTTAAAAAAGTGTGGTATACCCATTTAAACAATAACTGTGGTTTTGCCATCCCACGGTAAAAAATCTCTATTATTCAGCTTTTGGCAGTTTTTTCCGTAAAGAAAAACACTAGCGTCTCCTGACTGTTGTGACACAAAAATATATCTGTTGAAAATAGTCTTGTGTAGGCCCGACATCCCAGTGTGGTTTCGCAGTTCCATGGGTCAAATCGCTGTACTATCCAGTTTTGGGCCTTTGCTATCTAAAAAAAAAGCAGTTTAAGTGTGTCGCTCACTGTTCAGCCGCAAATATCTCTATTTAAAAAAGTGTGGTATACCCCAGTAAGCAATAACTGTGGTTTTGCCATCCCACGGTAAAAAATCTCTATTATTCAGGTTTTGGTATGTTTTCCGTAAAGAAAAACAGTAGTGTCTCCTGACTGTTGTGACACAAAAATATATCTGTTGAAAATAGTCTTGCGTATGCCCAACATCCCAGTGTGGTTTCGACGTTCCACGGGTCAAATCGCTGTGCTATCCAGTTTTGGGCCTTTGGTATCTAAAAAAAAAGCAGTTTGAGTGTGTTGCTCACTGTTCAGACGCAAATATCTCTATTTAAAAAAGTGTGGTTTACCCCAGTAAACAATAACTGTGGTTTTGCCATCCCACGGTAAAAAATCTCTATTATTCAGGTTTTGGTAGTTTTTTCCGTAAAGAAAAAGAGTAGTGTCTCCTGACCGTTGTGACACAAAAATATATCTGTTGAAAATAGTCTTGAGTAGGCCCGACATCCCAGTGTGGTTTCGCAGTTCCACGGGTCAAATCCCTGTACTATCCAGTTTTGGGGATTTGGTATCTAAAAAAAAAGCAGTTTCAGTGTGTCGCTCACTGTACAGCCGCAAATATCTCTATTTAAAAAAGTGTGGTATACCCCTGTAAACAATAACTGTGGTTTTGCCATCCCACGGTAAAAAATCTCTATTATTCAGGTTTTGGTATATTTTCCGTAAAGAAAATCAGCAGTGTCTCCTGACTGTTGTGACACAAAAATATATCTTTTGAAAATAGTCTTGTGTAGGCCCGACATCCCAGTGTGGTTTCGCAGTTCCACGGGTCAAATCACTGTACTATCCAATTTTGGGCCTTTGGTATCTAAAAAAAAAGCAGTGTGAGTGTGTCGCTCACTGTTCAGCCGCAAATATCTCTATTTAAAAAAGTGTGGTATACCCCAGTAAACAATAACTGTGGTTTTGCCATCCCACGGTAAAAAATCTCTATTATTCAGTTTTGGTAGATTTTCCGTAAAGAAAATCAGTAGTGTCTCCTGACTGTTGTGACACAAAAATATATCTGTTGAAAATAGTCTTGCGTAGGCCCGACATCCCAGTGTGGTTTCGCCGTTCCACGGGTCAAATCGCTGTGCTATCCAGTTTTGGGTCTTTGGTATCTAAAAAAAAAGCAGTTTGAGTGTGTTGCTCACTGTTCAGCCGCAAATATCTCTATTTAAAAAAGTGTGGTTTACCCCAGTAAACAATAACTGTGGTTTTGCCATCCCACGGTAAAAAATCTCTATTATTCAGGTTTTGGTAGTTTTTTCGGTAAAGAAAAACAGTAGTGTCTCCTGACTGTTGTGACACAAAAATATATCTGTTGAACATAGTCTTGTGTAGGCCCGACATCCCAGTGTGGTTTCGCAGCTCCATGGGTTAAACCGCTGTACTATCCACTTTTGGGCCTTTGGTATCTAAAAAAAAAGCAGTTTCAGTGTGTCGCTCACTGTTCAGCCGCAAATATCTCTATTTAAATAAGTGTGGTATACCCCAGTAAACAATAACTGTGGTTTTGCCATCCCACGGTAAAAAATCTCTATTATTCAGGTTTTGGTATATTTTCAGTAAAGAAAAACAGTAGTGTCTCCTGACTGTTGTGACACAAAAATATTTCTGTTGAAAATAGTCTTGTGTAGGCACGACATCCCAGTGTGGTTTCGCAGATCCACGGGTCAAATCGCTGTGCTATCCAGTTTTGGGCCTTTGGTATCTAAAAAAAAAGCAGTTTGAGTGTGTTGCTCACTGTTCAGCCGCAAATATCTCTATTTAAAAAAGTGTGGTTTACCCAGTAAACAATAACTGTGGTTTTGCCATCCCACGGTAAAAAATCTCTATTATTCAGGTTTTGGTAGTTTTTTCCGTAAAGAAAAAGAGTAGTGTCTCCTGACCGTTGTGACACAAAAATATATCTGTTGAAAATAGTCTTGAGTAGGCACGACATCCCAGTGTGGTTTCGCAGTTCCACGGGTCAAATCGCTGTACTATCCAGTTTTGGGCCTTTGGTATCTAAAAAAAAAGCAGTTTGAGTGTGTCGCTCACTGTTCAGCCGCAAATATCTCTATTTAAAAAAGTGTGGTATACCCCTGTAAACAATAACTGTGGTTTTGCCATCCCACGGTAAAAAATCTCTATTATTCAGGTTTTGGTATATTTTCCGTAAAGAAAAACAGTAGTGTCTCCTGACCATTGTGACACAAAAATATATCTGTTGAAAATAGTCTTGAGTAGGCCCGACATCCCAGTGTGGTTTCGCAGTTCCACGGGTCAAATCGCTGTACTATCCAGTTTTGGGCCTTTGGTATCTAAAAAAAAAAGAAGTTTCAGTGTGTCGCTCACTGTTCAGCCGCAAATATCTCTATTTAAAAAAGTGTGGTATACCCCTTTAAACAATAACTGTGGTTTTGCCATCCCACGGTAAAAAATCTCTATTATTCAGCTTTTGGCAGTTTTTTCCGTAAAGAAAAACACTAGCGTCTCCTGACTGTTGTGACACAAAAATATATCTGTTGAAAATAGTCTTGTGTAGGCCCGACATCCCAGTGTGGTTTCGCAGTTCCATGGGTCAAATCGCTGTACTATCCAGTTTTGGGCCTTTGCTATCTAAAAAAAAGCAGTTTGAGTGTGTCGCTCACTGTTCAGCCGCAAATATCTCTATTTAAAAAAGTGTGGTATACCCCAGTAAGCAATAACTGTGATTTTGCCATCCCACGGTAAAAAATCTCTATTATTCAGGTTTTGGTATGTTTTCCGTAAAGAAAAACAGTAGTGTCTCCTGACTGTTGTGACACAAAAATATATCTGTTGAAAATAGTCTTGTGTAGGCCCGACATCCCAGTGTGGTTTCGCAGTTCCACGGGTCAAATCACTGTACTATCCAATTTTGGGCCTTTGGTATCTAAAAAAAAAGCAGTTTGAGTGTGTCGCTCACTGTTCAGCCGCAAATATCTCTATTTAAAAAAGTGTGGTATACCCCAGTAAACAATAACTGTGGTTTTGCCATCCCACGGTAAAAAATCTCAATTATTCAGCTTTTGGTAGATTTTCCGTAAAGAAAATCAGTAGTGTCTCCTGACTGTTGTGACACAAAAATATATCTGTTGAAAATAGTCTTGTGTAGGCACGACATCCCAGTGTGGTTTCGCAGATCCACGGGTCAAATCGCTGTGCTATCCAGTTTTGGGCCTTTGGTATCTAAAAAAAAAGCAGTTTGAGTGTGTTGCTCACTGTTAAGCCGCAAATATCTCTATTTAAAAAAGTGTGGTTTACCCCAGTAAACAATAACTGTGGTTTTGCCATCCCACGGTAAAAAATCTCTATTATTCAGGTTTTGGTAGTTTTTTCCGTAAAGAAAAAGAGTAGTGTCTCCTGACCGTTGTGACACAAAAATATATCTGTTGAAAATAGTCTTGAGTAGGCCCGACATCCCAGTGTGGTTTCGCAGTTCCACGGGTCAAATCGCTGTACTATCCAGTTTTGGGCCTTTGGTATCTAAAAAAAAAGCAGTTTCAGTGTGTCGCTCACTGTTCAGCCGCAAATATCTCTATTTAAAAAAGTGTGGTATACCCCTGTAAACAATAACTGTGGTTTTGCCATCCCACGGTAAAAAATCTCTATTATTCAGGTTTTGGTATATTTTCCGTAAAGAAAAACAGTAGTGTCTCCTGACTGTTGTGACACAAAAATATATCTGTTGAAAATAGTCTTGTGTAGGCCCGACATCCCAGTGTGATTTCGCAGTTCCACGGGTCAAATCACTGTACTATCCAATTTTGGGCCTTTGGTATCTAAAAAAAAAGCAGTTTGAGTGTGTCGCTCACTGTTCAGCCGCAAATATCTCTATTTAAAAAAGTGTGGTATACCCCAGTAAACAATAACTGTGGTTTTGCCATCCCACGGTAAAAAATCTCTATTATTCAGCTTTTGGTATTTTTTTCCGTAAAGAAAAACAGTAGTGTCTCCTGACTGTTGTGACACAAAAATATATCTGTTGAAAATAGTCTTGTGTAGGCCCGACATCAAAGTGTGGTTTCGCAGTTCCACGGGTCAAATCGCTGTACTATCCAGTTTTGGGCCTTTGGTATCTAAAAAAAAAGCAGTTTGAGTGTGTCGCTCACTGTTCAGCCGCAAATATCTCTATTTAAAAAAGTGTGATATACCCCAGTAAACAATAACTGTGGTTTTGCCATCCCACGGTAAAAAATCTCTATTATTCAGCTTTTGGTAGTTTTATCCGTAAAGAAAAACAGTAGTGTCTCCTGACTGTTGTGACACAAAAATATATCTGTTGAAAGTAGTCTTGTGTAGGCCCGACATCCCAGTGTGGTTTCGCAGTTCCACGGGTCAAATCGCTGTGCTTTCCAGTTTTGGGCCTTTGGTATCTAAAAAAAAAGCAGTTTGAGTGTGTTGCTCACTGTTCAGCGCAAATATCTCTATTTAAAAATGTGTGGTTTACCCCAGTAAACAATAACTGTTGTTTTGCCATCCCACGGTAAAAAATCTCTATTATTCAGGTTTTGGTAGTTTTTTCAGTAAAGAAAAACAGTAGTGTCTCCTGACTGTTGTGACACAAAAATATATCTGTTGAAAATAGTCTTGAGTAGGCCCAACATCCCAGTGTGGTTTCGCAGTTCCACGGGTCAAATCGCTGTACTATCCAGTTTTGGGCCTTTGGTATCTAAAAAAAAAAGCAGTTTCAGTGTGTCGCTCACTGTTCAGCCGCAAATATCTCTATTTAAAAAAGTGTGGTATACCCCTGTAAACAATAACTGTGGTTTGCCATCCCACGGTAAAAAAATCTCTATTATTCAGCTTTTGGTAGTTTTTTCCGTAAAGAAAAACAGTAGCGTCTCCTGACTGTTGTGACACAAAAATATATCTGTTGAAAATAGTCTTGTGTAGGCCCGACATCCCAGTGTGGTTTCGCAGTTCCATGGTCAAATCGCTGTACTATCCAGTTTTGGGCCTTTGGTATCTAAAAAAAAAGCAGTTTGAGTGTGTCGCTCACTGTTCAGCCGCAAATATCTCTATTTAAAAAAGTGTGGTATACCTCAGTAAGAAATAACTGTGGTTTTGCCATCCCACAGTAAAAAAATCTCTATTATTCAGGTTTTGGTATATTTTCCGTAAAGAAAAACAGTAGTGTCTCCTGAATGTTGTGACACAAAAATATATCTGTTGAAAATAGTCTTGTGTAGGACCGACATCCCAGTGTGGTTTCGCAGTTCCACGGGTCAAATCACTGTACTATCCAATTTTGGGCCTTTGGTATCTAAAAAAAAAGCAGTTTGAGTGTGTCGCTCACTGTTCAGCTGCAAATATCTCTATTTAAAAAAGTGTGGTATACCCCAGTAAACAATAACTGTGGTTTTCCCATCCCACGGTAAAAAATCTCTATTATTCAGCTTTTGGTAGTTTTTTCCGTAAAGAAAAACAGTAGCGTCTCCTGACTGTTGTGACACAAAAATATATCTGTTGAAAATAGTCTTGTGTAGGCCCGACATCCCAGTGTGGTTTCGCAGTTCCATGGTCAAATCGCTGTACTATCCAGTTTTGGGCCTTTGGTATCTAAAAAAAAAGCAGTTTGAGTGTGTCGCTCACTGTTCAGCCGCAAATATCTCTATTTAAAAAAGTGTGGTATACCTCAGTAAGAAATAACTGTGGTTTTGCCATCCCACAGTAAAAAAATCTCTATTATTCAGGTTTTGGTATATTTTCCGTAAAGAAAAACAGTAGTGTCTCCTGACTGTTGTGACACAAAAATATATCTGTTGAAAATAGTCTTGTGTAGGCCCGACATCCCAGTGTGGTTTCGCAGTTCCACGGGTCAAATCACTGTACTATCCAATTTTGGGCCTTTGGTATCTAAAAAAAAAGCAGTTTGAGTGTGTCGCTCACTGTTCAGCCGCAAATATCTCTATTTAAAAAAGTGTGGTATACCCCAGTAAACAATAACTGTGGTTTTGCCATCCCACGGTAAAAAATCTCTATTATTCAGCTTTTGGTAATTTTTTCCGTAAAGAAAAACAGTAGTGTCTCCTGACTGTTGTGACACAAAAATATATCTGTTGAAAATAGTCTTGTGTAGGCCCGACATCCCAGTGTGGTTTTGCAGTTCCACGGGTCAAATCGCTGTGCTTTCCAGTTTTGGGCCTTTGGTATCTAAAAAAAAAGCAGTTTGAGTGTGTTGCTCACTGTTCAGCCGCAAATATCTCTATTTAAAAAAGTGTGGTTTACCCCAGTAAACAATAACTGTGGTTTTGCCCTACCACAGTAAAAAATCTCTATTATTCAGGTTTTGGTAGTTTTTTCAGTAAAGAAAATCAGTAGTGTCTCCTGACCATTGTGACACAAAAATATATCTGTTGAAAATAGTCTTGAGTAGGCCCGACATCCCAGTGTGGTTTCGCAGTTCCACGGGTCAAATCGCTGTACTATCCAGTTTTGGGCCTTTGGTATCTAAAAAAAAAAGAAGTTTCAGTGTGTCGCTCACTGTTCAGCCGCAAATATCTCTATTTAAAAAAGTGTGGTATACCCCTTTAAACAATAACTGTGGTTTTGCCATCCCACGGTAAAAAATCTCTATTATTCAGCTTTTGGCAGTTTTTTCCGTAAAGAAAAACACTAGCGTCTCCTGACTGTTGTGACACAAAGATATATCTGTTGAAAATAGTCTTGTGTAGGCCCGACATCCCAGTGTGGTTTCGCAGTTCCATGGGTCAAATCGCTGTACTATCCAGTTTTGGGCCTTTGCTATCTAAAAAAAAGCAGTTTGAGTGTGTCGCTCACTGTTCAGCCGCAAATATCTCTATTTAAAAAAGTGTGGTATACCCCAGTAAGCAATAACTGTGGTTTTGCCATCCCACGGTAAAAAATCTCTATTATTCAGGTTTTGGTATGTTTTCCGTAAAGAAAAACAGTAGTGTCTCCTGACTGTTGTGACACAAAAATATATCTGTTGAAAATAGTCTTGTGTAGGCCCGACATCCCAGTGTGGTTTCGCAGTTCCACGGGTCAAATCACTGTACTATCCAATTTTGGGCCTTTGGTATCTAAAAAAAAAGCAGTTTGAGTGTGTCGCTCACTGTTCAGCCGCAAATATCTCTATTTAAAAAAGTGTGGTATACCCCAGTAAACAATAACTGTGGTTTTGCCATCCCACGGTAAAAAATCTCTATTATTCAGCTTTTGGTAGATTTTCCGTAAAGAAAATCAGTAGTGTCTCCTGACTGTTGTGACACAAAAATATATCTGTTGAAAATAGTCTTGTGTAGGCACGACATCCCAGTGTGGTTTCGCAGATCCACGGGTCAAATCGCTGTGCTATCCAGTTTTGGGCCTTTGGTATCTAAAAAAAAAAGCAGTTTGAGTGTGTTGCTCACTGTTCAGCCGCAAATATCTCTATTTAAAAAAGTGTGGTTTACCCCAGTAAACAATAACTGTGGTTTTGCCATCCCACGGTAAAAAATCTCTATTATTCAGGTTTTGGTAGTTTTTTCCGTAAAGAAAAAGAGTAGTGTCTCCTGACCGTTGTGACACAAAAATATATCTGTTGAAAATAGTCTTGAGTAGGCCCGACATCCCAGTGTGGTTTCGCAGTTCCACGGGTCAAATCGCTGTACTATCCAGTTTTGGGCCTTTGGTATCTAAAAAAAAAGCAGTTTCAGTGTGTCGCTCACTGTTCAGCCGCAAATATCTCTATTTAAAAAAGTGTGGTATACCCCAGTAAACAATAACTGTGGTTTTGCCATCCCACGGTAAAAAATCTCTATTATTCAGGTTTTGGTATATTTTCCGTAAAGAAAAACAGTAGTGTCTCCTGACTGTTGTGACACAAAAATATATCTGTTGAAAATAGTCTTGTGTAGGCCCGACATCCCAGTGTGATTTCGCAGTTCCACGGGTCAAATCACTGTACTATCCAATTTTGGGCCTTTGGTATCTAAAAAAAAAGCAGTTTGAGTGTGTCGCTCACTGTTCAGCCGCAAATATCTCTATTTAAAAAAGTGTGGTATACCCCAGTAAACAATAACTGTGGTTTTGCCATCCCACGGTAAAAAATCTCTATTATTCAGCTTTTGGTAGTTTTTTCCGTAAAGAAAAACAGTAGTGTCTCCTGACTGTTGTGACACAAAAATATATCTGTTGAAAATAGTCTTGTGTAGGCCCGACATCAAAGTGTGGTTTCGCAGTTCCACGGGTCAAATCGCTGTACTATCCAGTTTTGGGCCTTTGGTATCTAAAAAAAAAGCAGTTTGAGTGTGTCGCTCACTGTTCAGCCGCAAATATCTCTATTTAAAAAAGTGTGATATACCCCAGTAAACAATAACTGTGGTTTTGCCATCCCACGGTAAAAAATCTCTATTATTCAGCTTTTGGTAGTTTTATCCGTAAAGAAAAACAGTAGTGTCTCCTGACTGTTGTGACACAAAAATATATCTGTTGAAAGTAGTCTTGTGTAGGCCCGACATCCCAGTGTGGTTTCGCAGTTCCACGGGTCAAATCGCTGTGCTTTCCAGTTTTGGGCCTTTGGTATCTAAAAAAAAAGCAGTTTGAGTGTGTTGCTCACTGTTCAGCCGCAAATATCTCTATTTAAAAATGTGTGGTTTACCCCAGTAAACAATAACTGTGGTTTTGCCATCCCACGGTAAAAAATCTCTATTATTCAGGTTTTGGTAGTTTTTTCAGTAAAGAAAAACAGTAGTGTCTCCTGACTGTTGTGACACAAAAATATATCTGTTGAAAATAGTCTTGAGTAGGCCCAACATCCCAGTGTGGTTTCGCAGTTCCACGGGTCAAATCGCTGTACTATCCAGTTTTGGGCCTTTGGTATCTAAAAAAAAAAGCAGTTTCAGTGTGTCGCTCACTGTTCAGCCGCAAATATCTCTATTTAAAAAAGTGTGGTATACCCCTGTAAACAATAACTGTGGTTTGCCATCCCACGGTAAAAAAATCTCTATTATTCAGCTTTTGGTAGTTTTTTCCGTAAAGAAAAACAGTAGCGTCTCCTGACTGTTGTGACACAAAAATATATCTGTTGAAAATAGTCTTGTGTAGGCCCGACATCCCAGTGTGGTTTCGCAGTTCCATGGTCAAATCGCTGTACTGTCCAGTTTTGGGCCTTTGGTATCTAAAAAAAAAGCAGTTTGAGTGTGTCGCTCACTGTTCAGCCGCAAATATCTCTATTTAAAAAAGTGTGGTATACCTCAGTAAGAAATAACTGTGGTTTTGCCATCCCACAGTAAAAAAATCTCTATTATTCAGGTTTTGGTATATTTTCCGTAAAGAAAAACAGTAGTGTCTCCTGACTGTTGTGACACAAAAATATATCTGTTGAAAATAGTCTTGTGTAGGCCCGACATCCCAGTGTGGTTTCGCAGTTCCACGGGTCAAATCACTGTACTATCCAATTTTGGGCCTTTGGTATCTAAAAAAAAAGCAGTTTGAGTGTGTCGCTCACTGTTCAGCTGCAAATATCTCTATTTAAAAAAGTGTGGTATACCCCAGTAAACAATAACTGTGGTTTTGCCATCCCACGGTAAAAAATCTCTATTATTCAGCTTTTGGTAGTTTTTTCCGTAAAGAAAAACAGTAGCGTCTCCTGACTGTTGTGACACAAAAAAATATCTGTTGAAAATAGTCTTGTGTAGGCCCGACATCCCAGTGTGGTTTCGCAGTTCCATGGTCAAATCGCTGTACTATCCAGTTTTGGGCCTTTGGTATCTAAAAAAAAAGCAGTTTGAGTGTGTCGCTCACTGTTCAGCCGCAAATATCTCTATTTAAAAAAGTGTGGTATACCTCAGTAAGAAATAACTGTGGTTTTGCCATCCCACAGTAAAAAAATCTCTATTATTCAGGTTTTGGTATATTTTCCGTAAAGAAAAACAGTAGTGTCTCCTGACTGTTGTGACACAAAAATATATCTGTTGAAAATAGTCTTGTGTAGGCCCGACATCCCAGTGTGGTTTCGCAGTTCCACGGGTCAAATCACTGTACTATCCAATTTTGGGCCTTTGGTATCTAAAAAAAAAGCAGTTTGAGTGTGTCGCTCACAGTTCAGCCGCAAATATCTCTATTTAAAAAAGTGTGGCATACCTCAGTAAGCAATAACTGTGGTTTTGCCATCCAACCGTAAAAAATCTCTATTATTCAGGTTTTGGTATATTTTCCATAAATAAAAACAGTAGTGTCTCCTGACTGTTGTGACACAAAAATATATCTGTTGAAAATAGTCTTGTGTAGGCCCGACATCCCAGTGTGGTTTCGCAGTTCCACGGGTCAAATCACTGTACTATCCAATTTTGGGCCTTTGGTATCTAAAAAAAAAGCAGTTTGAGTGTGTCGCTCACTGTTCAGCCGCAAATATCTCTATTTAAAAAAGTGTGGTATACCCCAGTAAACAATAACTGTGGTTTTGCCATCCCACGGTAAAAAATCTCTATTATTCAGCTTTTGGTAATTTTTTCCGTAAAGAAAAACAGTAGTGTCTCCTGACTGTTGTGACACAAAAATATATCTGTTGAAAATAGTCTTGTGTAGGCCCAACATCCCAGTGTGGTTTTGCAGTTCCACGGGTCAAATCGCTGTGCTTTCCAGTTTTGGGCCTTTGATATCTAAAAAAAAAGCAGTTTGAGTGTGTCGCTCACTGTTCAGCCGCAAATATCTCTATTTAAAAAAGTGTGGTATAGCCCAGTAAACAATAACTGTGGTTTTACCATCCCACGGTAAAAAATCTCTATTATTCAGCTTTTGGTGGTTTTTTCCGTGAAGAAAAACAGTAGTGTCTCCTGACTGTTGTGACACAAAAATATATCTGTTGAAAATAGTCTTGTGTAGGCCCGACATCCCAGTGTGGTTTCGCAGTTCCATCGGTCAAATCGCTGTACTATCCAGTTTTGGGCCTTTGGTATCTAAAAAAAAAGCAGTTTGAGTGTGTCGCTCACTGTTCAGCCACAAATATCTCTATTTAAAAAAGTGTGGTATACCCCAGTAAGCAATAACTGTGGTTTTGCCATCCCACGGTAAAAAATCTCAATTATTCAGGTTTTGGTATATTTTCCGTAAAGAAAAACAGTAGTGTCTCCTGACTGTTGTGACACAAAAATATATCTGTTGAAAATAGTCTTGTGTAGGCCCGACATCCCAGTGTGGTTTCGCAGTTCCATGGGTCAAATCGCTGTACTATCCAGTTTTGGGCCTTTGGTATCTAAAAAAAAAGCAGTTTGAGTGTATCGCTCACTGTTCAGCCGCAAATATCTCTATTTAAAAAAGTGTGGTATACCTCAGTAAGCAATAATTGTGGTTTTGCCATCCCACCATAAAAAATCTCTATTATTCAGGTTTTGGTATATTTTCCGTAAAGAAAAACAGTAGTGTCTCCTGACTGTTGTGACACAAAAATATATCTGTTGAAAATAGTCTTGTGTAGGCCCGACATCCCAGTGTGGTTTCGCAGTTCCACGGGTCAAATCACTGTACTATCCAATTTTGGGCCTTTGGTATCTAAAAAAAAAGCAGTTTGAGTGTGTCGCTCACTGTTCAGCCGCAAATATCTCTATTTAAAAAAGTGTGGTATACCCCAGTAAACAATAACTGTGGTTTTGCCATCCCACGGTAAAAAATCTCTATTATTCAGCTTTTGGTAGTTTTTTCCGTAAAGAAAAACAGTAGTGTCTCCTGACTGTTGTGACACAAAAATATATCTGTTGAAAATAGTCTTGTGTAGGCCCGACATCCCAGTGTGGTTTCGCAGTTCCACGGGTCAAATCGCTGTACTATCCAGTTTTGGGCCTTTGGTATCTAAAAAAAAAGCAGTTTGAGTGTGTCGCTCACTGTTCAGCCGCAAATATCTCTATTTAAAAAAGTGTGGTATACCCCTGTAAACAATAACTGTGGTTTGCCATCCCACGGTAAAAAATCTCTATTATTCAGCTTTTGGTAGTTTTTTCCGTAAAGACAAACAGTAGCGTCTCCTGACTGTTGTGACACAAAAATATATCTGTTGAAAATAGTCTTGTGTAGGCCCGACATCCCAGTGTGGTTTCGCAGTTCCATGGGTCAAATCGCTGTACTATCCAGTTTTGGGCCTTTGGTATCTAAAAAAAAAGCAGTTTGAGTGTGTCGCTCACTGTTCAGCCGCAAATATCTCTATTTAAAAAAGTGTGGTATACCCCTGTAAACAATAACTGTGGTTTGCCATCCCATGGTAAAAAATCTCTATTATTCAGCTTTTGGTAGTTTTTTCCGTAAAGAAAAACAGTAGCGTCTCCTGACTGTTGTGACACAAAAATATATCTGTTGAAAATAGTCTTGTGTAGGCCCGACATCCCAGTGTGGTTTCGCAGTTCCATGGGTCAAATCGCTGTACTATCCAGTTTTGGGCCTTTGGTATCTAAAAAAAAAGCAGTTTGAGTGTATCGCTCACTGTTCAGCCGCAAATATCTCTATTTAAAAAAGTGTGGTATACCTCAGTAAGCAATAACTGTGGTTTTGCCATCCCACTGTAAAAAATCTCTATTATTCAGGTTTTGGTATATTTTCCATAAATAAAAACAGTAGTGTCTCCTGACTGTTTTGACACAAAAATATATCTGTTGAAAATAGTCTTGTGTAGGCCCGACATCCCAGTGTGGTTTCGCAGTTCCACGGGTCAAATCACTGTACTATCCAATTTTGGGCCTTTGGTATCTAAAAAAAAAGCAGTTTGAGTGTGTCGCTCACTGTTCAGCCGCAAATATCTCTATTTAAAAAAGTGTGGTATACCCCAGTAAACAATAACTGTGGTTTTGCCATCCCACGGTAAAAAATCTCTATTATTCAGCTTTTGGTTATTTTTTCCGTAAAGAAAAACAGTAGTGTCTCCTGACTGTTGTGACACAAAAATATATCTGTTGAAAATAGTCTTATGTAGGCCCAACATCCCAGTGTGGTTTTGCAGTTCCACGGGTCAAATCGCTGTGCTTTCCAGTTTTGGGCCTTTGATATCTAAAAAAAAAGCAGTTTGAGTGTGTCGCTCACTGTTCAGCCGCAAATATCTCTATTTAAAAAAGTGTGGTATAGCCCAGTAAACAATAACTGTGGTTTTGCCATCCCACGGTAAAAAATCTCTATTATTCAGCTTTTGGTGGTTTTTTCCGTAAAGAAAAACAGTAGTGTCTCCTGACTGTTGTGACACAAAAATATATCTGTTGAAAATAGTCTTGTGTAGGCCCGACATCCCAGTGTGGTTTCGCAGTTCCATCGGTCAAATCGCTGTACTATCCAGTTTTGGGCCTTTGGTATCTAAAAAAAAAGCAGTTTGAGTGTGTCGCTCACTGTTCAGCCGCAAATATCTCTATTTAAAAAAGTGTGGTATACCCCAGTAAGCAATAACTGTGGTTTTGCCATCCCACGGTAAAAAATCTCAATTATTCAGGTTTTGGTATATTTTCCGTAAAGAAAAACAGTAGTGTCTCCTGACTGTTGTGACACAAAAATATATCTGTTGAAAATAGTCTTGTGTAGGCCCGACATCCCAGTGTGGTTTCGCAGTTCCATGGGTCAAATCGCTGTACTATCCAGTTTTGGGCCTTTGGTATCTAAAAAAAAAGCAGTTTGAGTGTATCGCTCACTGTTCAGCCGCAAATATCTCTATTTAAAAAAGTGTGGTATACCTCAGTAAGCAATAATTGTGGTTTTGCCATCCCACCATAAAAAATCTCTATTATTCAGGTTTTGGTATATTTTCCGTAAAGAAAAACAGTAGTGTCTCCTGACTGTTGTGACACAAAAATATATCTGTTGAAAATAGTCTTGTGTAGGCCCGACATCCCAGTGTGGTTTTGCAGTTCCACGGGTCAAATCACTGTACTATCCAATTTTGGGCCTTTGGTATCTAAAAAAAAAGCAGTTTGAGTGTGTCGCTCACTGTTCAGCCGCAAATATCTCTATTTAAAAAAGTGTGGTATACCCCAGTAAACAATAACTGTGGTTTTGCCATCCCACGGTAAAAAATCTCTATTATTCAGCTTTTGGTAATTTTTTCCGTAAAGAAAAACAGTAGTGTCTCCTGACTGTTGTGACACAAAAATATATCTGTTGAAAATAGTCTTGTGTAGGCCCGACATCCCAGTGTGGTTTCGCAGTTCCACGGGTCAAATCACTGTACTATCCAATTTTGGGCCTTTGGTATCTAAAAAAAAAGCAGTTTGAGTGTGTCGCTCACTGTTCAGCCGCAAATATCTCTATTTAAAAAAGTGTGGTATACCCCAGTAAACAATAACTGTGGTTTTGCCATCCCACGGTAAAAAATCTCTATTATTCAGCTTTTGGTAGTTTTTTCCGTAAAGAAAAACAGTGGCGTCTCCTGACTGTTGTGACACAAAAATATATCTGTTGAAAATAGTCTTGTGTAGGCCCGACATCCCAGTGTGGTTTCGCAGTTCCATGGTCAAATCGCTGTACTATCCAGTTTTGGGCCTTTGGTATCTAAAAAAAAAGCAGTTTGAGTGTGTCTCTCACTGTTCAGCCGCAAATATCTCTATTTAAAAAAGTGTGGTATACCTCAGTAAGAAATAACTGTGGTTTTGCCATCCCACAGTAAAAAAATCTCTATTATTCAGGTTTTGGTATATTTTCCGTAAAGAAAAACAGTAGTGTCTCCTGACTGTTGTGACACAAAAATATATCTGTTGAAAATAGTCTTGTGTAGGCCCGACATCCCAGTGTGGTTTCGCAGTTCCACGGGTCAAATCACTGTACTATCCAATTTTGGGCCTTTGGTATCTAAAAAAAAAGCAGTTTGAGTGTGTCGCTCACTGTTCAGCCGCAAATATCTCTATTTAAAAAAGTGTGGTATACCCCAGTAAACAATAACTGTGGTTTTGCCATCCCACGGTAAAAAATCTCTATTATTCAGCTTTTGGTAGTTTTTTCCGTAAAGAAAAACAGTAGTGTCTCCTGACTGTTGTGACACAAAAATATATCTGTTGAAAATAGTCTTGTGTAGGCCCGACATCCCAGTGTGGTTTCGCAGTTCCACGGGTCAAATCGCTGTACTATCCAGTTTTGGGCCTTTGGTATCTAAAAAAAAAGCAGTTTGAGTGTTTCGCTCACTGTTCAGCCGCAAATATCTCTATTTAAAAAAGTGTGGTATACCCCTGTAAACAATAACTGTGGTTTGCCATCCCACGGTAAAAAATCTCTATTATTCAGCTTTTGGTAGTTTTTTCCGTAAAGAAAAACAGTAGCGTCTCCTGACTGTTGTGACACAAAAATATATCTGTTGAAAATAGTCTTGTGTAGGCCCAACATCCCAGTGTGGTTTCGCAGTTCCATGGGTCAAATCGCTGTACTATCCAGTTTTGGGCCTTTGGTATCTAAAAAAAAAGCAGTTTGAGTGTATCGCTCACTGTTCAGCCGCAAATATCTCTATTTAAAAAAGTGTGGTATACCTCAGTAAGCAATAACTGTGGTTTTGCCATCCCACTGTAAAAAATCTCTATTATTCAGGTTTTGGTATATTTTCCATAAATAAAAACAGTAGTGTCTCCTGACTGTTGTGACACAAAAATATATCTGTTGAAAATAGTCTTGTGTAGGCCCGACATCCCAGTGTGGTTTCGCAGTTCCACGGGTCAAATCACTGTACTATCCAATTTTGGGCCTTTGGTATCTAAAAAAAAAGCAGTTTGAGTGTGTCGCTCACTGTTCAGCCGCAAATATCTCTATTTAAAAAAGTGTGGTATACCCCAGTAAACAATAACTGTGGTTTTGCCATCCCACGGTAAAAAATCTCTATTATTCAGCTTTTGGTAATTTTTTCCGTAAAGAAAAACAGTAGTGTCTCCTGACTGTTGTGACACAAAAATATATCTGTTGAAAATAGTCTTGTGTAGGCCCGACATCCCAGTGTGGTTTTGCAGTTCCACGGGTCAAATCGCTGTGCTTTCCAGTTTTGGGCCTTTGGTATCTAAAAAAAAAGCAGTTTGAGTGTGTCGCTCACTGTTCAGCCGCAAATATCTCTATTTAAAAAAGTGTGGTATACCCCAGTAAGCAATAACTGTGGTTTTGCCATCCCACGGTAAAAAATCTCAATTATTCAGGTTTTGGTATATTTTCCGTAAAGAAAAACAGTAGTGTCTCCTGACTGTTGTGACACAAAAATATATCTGTTGAAAATAGTCTTGTGTAGGCCCGACATCCCAGTGTGGTTTCGCAGTTCCATGGGTCAAATCGCTGTACTATCCAGTTTTGGGCCTTTGGTATCTAAAAAAAAAGCAGTTTGAGTTTTTCGCTCACTGTTCAGCCGCAAATATCTCTATTTAAAAAAGTGTGGTATACCCCAGTAAGCAATAACTGTGGTTTTGCCATCCCACGATAAAAAATCTCAATTATTCAGGTTTTCGTATATTTTCCGTAAAGAAAAACAGTAGTGTCTCCTGACTGTTGTGACACAAAAATATATCTGTTGAAAATAGTCTTGTGTAGGCCCGACATCCCAGTGTGGTTTCACAGTTCCACGGGTCAAATCGCTGTACTATCCAGTTTTGGGCCTTTTGTATCTAAAAAAAAAGCAGTTTGAGTGTGTCGCTCACTGTTCAGCCACAAATATCTCTATTTAAAAAAGTGTGGTATACCCCAGTAAACAATAACTGTGGTTTTGGCATCCCACGGTAAAAAATCTCTATTATTCAGCTTTTGGTAGTTTTTTCCATAAAGAAAAACAGCAGTGTCTCCTGACTGTTGTGACACAAAAATATATCTGTTGAAAATAGTCTTGTGTAGGCCCGACATCCCAGTGTGGTTTCGCAGTTCCACGGGTCAAATCGCTGTACTATCCAGTTTTGGGCCTTTGGTATCTAAAAAAAAAGCAGTTTGAGTGTGTCGCTTACTGTTCAGCCGCAAATATCTCTATTTAAAAAAGTGTGGTATACCCCAGTAAAAAATAACTGTGGTTTTGCCATCCCACGGCAAAAAATCTCTATTATTCAGGTTTTGGTATATTTTCCGTAAAGAAAAACAATAGTGTCTCCTGACTGTTGTGACACAAAAATATATCTGTTGAAAATAGTCTTGTGTAGGCCCGACATCCCAGTGTGGTTTCGCAGTTCCATCGGTCAAATCGCTGTACTATCCAGTTTTGGGCCTTTGGTATCTAAAAAAAAAGCAGTTTGAGTGTGTCGCTCACTGTTCAGCCACAAATATCTCTATTTAAAAAAGTGTGGTATACCCCAGTAAACAATAACTGTGGTTTTGGCATCCCACGGTAAAAAATCTCTATTATTCAGCTTTTGGTAGTTTTTTCCGTAAAGAAAAACAGTAGTGTCTCCTGACTGTTGTGACACAAAAATATACCTGTTGAAAATAGTCTTGTGTAGGCCCGACATCCCAGTGTGGTTTCGCAGTTCCACGGGTCAAATCGCTGTACTATCCAGTTTTGGGCCTTTGGTATCTAAAAAAAAAGCAGTTTGAGTGTGTCGCTCACTGTTCAGCCGCAAATATCTCTATTTAAAAAAGTGTGGAATACCCCAGTAAACAATAACTGTGGTTTTGCCATCCCACGGTAAAAAATCTCTATTATTCAGGTTTTTGTAGTTTTTTCAGTAAAGAAAAACAGTAGTGTCTCCTGACCGTTGTGACACAAAAATATATCTGTTGAAAATAGTCTTGAGTAGGCCCGACATCCCAGTGTGGTTTCGCAGTTCCACGGGTCCAATCGCTGTACTATCCAGTTTTTGGCCTTTGGTATCTAAAAAAAATGCAGTTTCAGTGTGTCGCTCACTGTTCAGCCGCAAATATCTCTATTTAAAAAAGTGTGGTATACCCCTGTGAACAATAACTGTGGTTTCCCATCCCACGGTAAAAAATCTCTATTATTCAGCTTTTGGTAGTTTTTTCCGTAAAGAAAAACAGTAGTGTCTCCTGACTGTTGTGACACAAAAATATATCTGTTGAAAATAGTCTTGTGTAGGCCCGACATCCCAGTGTGGTTTCGCAGTTCCATCAGTCAAATCACTGTACTATCCAGTTTTGGGCCTTTGGTATCTAAAAAAAAAGCAGTTTGAGTGTGTCGCTCACTGTTCAGCCGCAAATATCTCTATTTAAAAAAGTGTGGTATACCCCAGTAAGCAATAACTGTGGTTTTGCCATCCCACGGTAAAAAATCTCAATTATTCAGGTTTTGGTATATTTTCCGTAAAGAAAAACAGTAGTGTCTCCTGACTGTTGTGACACAAAAATATATCTGTTGAAAATAGTCTTGTGTAGGCCCGACATCCCAGTGTGGTTTCACAGTTCCACGGGTCAAATCGCTGTACTATCCAGTTTTGGGCCTTTTGTATCTAAAAAAAAAGCAGTTTGAGTGTGTCGCTCACTGTTCAGCCACAAATATCTCTATTTAAAAAAGTGTGGTATACCCCAGTAAACAATAACTGTGGTTTTGGCATCCCACGGTAAAAAATCTCTATTATTCAGCTTTTGGTAGTTTTTCCGTAAAGAAAAACAGTAGTGTCTCCTGACTGTTGTGACACAAAAATATATCTGTTGAAAATAGTCTTGTGTAGGCCCGACATCCCAGTGTGGTTTCGCAGTTCCATCGGTCAAATCGCTGTACTATCCAGTTTTGGGCCTTTGGTATCTAAAAAAAAAGCAGTTTGAGTTTTTCGCTCACTGTTCAGCCGCAAATATCTCTATTTAAAAAAGTGTGGTATACCCCAGTAAGCAATAACTGTGGTTTTGCCATCCCACGATAAAAAATCTCAATTATTCAGGTTTTCGTATATTTTCCGTAAAGAAAAACAGTAGTGTCTCCTGACTGTTGTGACACAAAAATATATCTGTTGAAAATAGTCTTGTGTAGGCCCGACATCCCAGTGTGGTTTCACAGTTCCACGGGTCAAATCGCTGTACTATCCAGTTTTGGGCCTTTTGTATCTAAAAAAAAAGCAGTTTGAGTGTGTCGCTCACTGTTCAGCCACAAATATCTCTATTTAAAAAAGTGTGGTATACCCCAGTAAACAATAACTGTGGTTTTGGCATCCCACGGTAAAAAATCTCTATTATTCAGCTTTTGGTAGTTTTTTCCATAAAGAAAAACAGCAGTGTCTCCTGACTGTTGTGACACAAAAATATATCTGTTGAAAATAGTCTTGTGTAGGCCCGACATCCCAGTGTGGTTTCGCAGTTCCACGGGTCAAATCGCTGTACTATCCAGTTTTGGGCCTTTGGTATCTAAAAAAAAAGCAGTTTGAGTGTGTCGCTTACTGTTCAGCCGCAAATATCTCTATTTAAAAAAGTGTGGTATACCCCAGTAAAGAATAACTGTGGTTTTGCCATCCCACGGCAAAAAATCTCTATTATTCAGGTTTTGGTATATTTTCCGTAAAGAAAAACAATAGTGTCTCCTGACTGTTGTGACACAAAAATATATCTGTTGAAAATAGTCTTGTGTAGGCCCGACATCCCAGTGTGGTTTCGCAGTTCCACGGGTCAAATCACAGTACTATCCAATTTTGGGCCTTTGGTATCTAAAAAAAAAGCAGTTTGAGTGTGTCGCTCACTGTTCAGCCGCAAATATCTCTATTTAAAAAAGTGTGGCATACCCCAGTAAACAATAACTGTGGTTTTGCCATCCCACGGTAAAAAATCTCTATTATTCAGCTTTTGGTAGTTTTTTCCGTAAAGAAAAACAGTAGTGTCTCCTGACTGTTGTGACACAAAAATATATCTGTTGAAAATAGTCTTGTGTAGGCCCAACATCCCAGTGTGGTTTCGCAGTTCCACGGGTCAAATCGCTGTACTATCCAGTTTTGGGCCTTTGGTATCTAAAAAAAAAGCAGTTTGAGTGTGTCGCTCACTGTTCAGCCGCAAATATCTCTATTTAAAAAAGTGTGGTATACCCCAGTAAACAATAACTGTGGTTTTGCCATCCCACGGTAAAAAATCTCTATTATTCAGCTTTTGGTATATTTTCCCTAATGAAAAACAGTAGTGTCTCCTGACTGTTGTGACACAAAAATATATCTGTTGAAAATAGTTTTGTGTAGGAACGACATCCCAGTGTGGTTTCGCAGTTCCATGGGTTAAACCGCTGTACTATCCAGTTTTGGGCCTTTGGTATCTAAAAAAAAAGCAGTTTCAGTGTGTCGCTCACTGTTCAGGCGCAAATATCTCTATTTAAAAAAGTGTGGTATACCCCAGTAAACAATAACTGTGGTTTTGCCATCCCACGGTAAAAAATCTCTATTATTCAGGTTTTGGTATATTTTCAGTAAAGAAAAACAGTAATGTCTCCTGACTGTTGTGACACAAAAATATATCTGTTGAAAATAGTCTTGTGTAGGCCCGACATCCCAGTGTGGTTTCGCAGTTCCACCGATCAAATCGCTGTACTATCCAGTTTTGGGCCTTTGGTATCTATAAAAAAAGCAGTCTGAGTGTGTCGCTCACTGGTCAGCCGCAAATATCTCTATTTAAAAAAGTGTGGTATACCCCAGTAAACAATAACTGTGGTTTTGCCATTCTGCGGTAAAAATCTCTATTATTCAGCTTTTGGTATATTTTCCCTAATGAAAAACAGTAGTGTCTCCTGACTATTGTGACACAAAAATATATCTGTTGAAAATAGTCTTGAGTAGGCCCGACATCCCAGTGTGGTTTCGCAGTTCCACGGGTGAAATCGCTGTACTATCCAGTTTTGGGCCTTTGGTACCTAAAAAAAAAGCAGTTTCAGTGTGTCGCTCACTGTTCAGCCGCAAATATCTCTATTTAAAAAAGTGTGGTATACCCCTGTAAACAATAACTGTGGTTTGCCATCCCACTGTAAAAAATCTCTATTATTCAGCTTTTGGTAGTTTTTTCCGTAAAGAAAAACAGTAGAGTCTCCTGACTGTTGTGACACAAAAATATATCTGTTGAAAATAGTCTTGTGTAGGCTCGACATCCCAGTGTGGTTTCGCAGTTCCATGGGTCAAATCGCTGTACTATCCAGCTTTGGGCCTTTGATATCTAAAAAAAAAGCAGTTTGAGTTTGTCGCTCACTGTTCAGCCGCAAATATCTCTATTTAAAAAAGTGTGGTATACCCCAGTAAACAATAACTGTGGTTTTGCCATTCCGCGGTAAAAATCTCTATTATTCAGCTTTTGGTATATTTTCCCTAATGAAAAACAGTAGTGTCTCCTGACTATTGTGACACAAAAATATATCTGTTGAAAATAGTCTTGAGTAGGCCCGACATCCCAGTGTGGTTTCGCAGTTCCACGGGTGAAATCGCTGTACTATCCAGTTTTGGGCCTTTGGTACCTAAAAAAAAAGCAGTTTCAGTGTGTCGCTCACTGTTCAGCCGCAAATATCTCTATTTAAAAAAGTGTGGTATATCCCTGTAAACAATAACTGTGGTTTGCCATCCCACTGTAAAAAATCTCTATTATTCAGCTTTTGGTAGTTTTTTCCGTAAAGAAAAACAGTAGAGTCTCCTGACTGTTGTGACACAAAAATATATCTGTTGAAAATAGTCTTGTGTAGGCTCGACATCCCAGTGTGGTTTCGCAGTTCCATGGGTCAAATCGCTGTACTATCCAGCTTTGGGCCTTTGATATCTAAAAAAAAGCAGTTTGAGTTTGTCGCTCACTGTTCAGCCGCAAATATCTCTATTTAAAAAAGTGTGGTATACCCCAGTAAACAATAACTGTGGTTTTGCCATCCCGCGGTAAAAATCTCTATTATTCAGCCTTTGGTATATTTTCCCTAATGAAAAACAGTAGTGTCTCCTGACTGTTGTGACACAAAAATATATCTGTTGAAAATAGTCTTGTGTAGGCCCGACATCCCAGTTTGGTTTTGCAGTTCCACTGGTCAAATCGCTGTGCTATCCAGTTTTGGGCCGTTGATATCTAAAAAAAAAGCAGTTTGAGTGTGTCGCTCACTGTTCAGCCGCAAATATCTCTATTTAAAAAAATGTGGTATACCCCAGTAAAGAATAACTGTGGTTTTGCCATCCCACGGTAAAAAATCTCTATTATTCAGGTTTTGGTATATTTTCCGTAAAGAAAAACAGTAGTGTCTCCTGACTGTTGTGACACAAAAATATATCTGTTGAAAATAGTCTTGTGTAGGCCCGACATCCCAGTGTGGTTTCACAGTTCCACGGGTCAAATCGCTGTACTATCCAGTTTTGGGCCTTTGGTATCTAAAAAAAAAGCAGTTTGAGTGTGTAGCTCACTGTTCAGCCACAAATATCTCTATTTAAAAAAGTGTGGTATACCCCAGTAAACAATAACTGTGGTTTTCCCATCCCACGGTAAAAAATCTCTATTATTCAGCTTTTGGTAGTTTTTTCCATAAAGAAAAACAGTAGTGTCTCCTGACTGTTGTGACACAAAAATATATCTGTTGAAAATAGTCTTGTGTAGGCCCGACATCCCAGTGTGGTCTCGCAGTTCCACGGGTCAAATCGCTGTACTATCCACTTTTGGGCCTTTGGTATCTAAAAAAAAAGCAGTTTGAGTGTGTCGCTCACTGTTCAGCCGCAAATATCTCTATTTAAAAAAGTGTGGTATACCCCAGTAAGCAATAACTGTGGTTTTGCCGTCCCACGGTAAAAAATCTCTATTATTCAGGTTTTGGTATATTTTCCGTAAAGAAAAACAGTAGTGTCTCCTGACTGTTGTGACACAAAAATATATCTGTTGAAAATAGTCTTGTGTAGGCCCGACATCCCAGTGTGGTTTCACAGTTCCACGGGTCAAATCGCTGTACTATCCAGTTTTGGGCCTTTGGTATCTAAAAAAAAGCAGTTTGAGTGTGTAGCTCACTGTTCAGCCACAAATATCTCTATTTAAAAAAGTGTGGTATACCCCAGTAAACAATAACTGTGGTTTTGCCATCCCACGGTAAAAAATCTCTGTTATTCAGCTTTTGGTAGTTTTTTCCATAAAGAAAAACAGTAGTGTCTCCTGACTGTTGTGACACAAAAATATATCTGTTGAAAATAGTCTTGTGTAGGCCCGACATCCCAGTGTGGTTTCGCAGTTCCACGGGTCAAATCGCTGTACTATCCAGTTTTGGGCCTTTGGTATCTAAAAAAAAAGCAGTTTGAGAGTGTCGCTCACTGTTCAGCCGCAAATATCTCTATTTAAAAAAGTGTGGTATACCCCAGTAAAGAATAACTGTGGTTTTGCAATCCCACGGCAAAAAATCTCTATTATTCAGGTTTTGGTATATTTTCCGTAAAGAAAAACAGTAGTGTCTCCTGACTGTTGTGACACAAAAATATATCTGTTGAAAATAGTCTTGTGTAGGCCCGACATCCCAGTGTGGTTTCGCAGTTCCACGGGTCAAATCACTGTACTATCCAATTTTGGGCCTTTGGTATCTAAAAAAAAAGCAGTTTGAGTGTGTCGCTCACTGTTCAGCCGCAAATATCTCTATTTTAAAAAGTGTGGTATACCCCTGTAAACAATAACTGTGGTTTTGCCATCCCACGGTAAAAAATCTCTATTATTCAGCTTTTGGTAGTTTTTTCCGTAAAGAAAAACAGTAGTGTCTCCTGACTGTTGTGACACAAAAATATATCTGTTGAAAATAGTCTTGTGTAGGCCCGACATCCCAGTGTGGTTTCGCAGTTCCACGGGTCAAATCACTGTACTATCCAGTTTTGGGCCTTTGGTATCTAAAAAAAAAGCAGTCTGAGTGTGTCGCTCACTGTTCAGCCGCAAATATCTCTATTTAAAAAAGTGTGGTATACCCAGTAAACAATAACTGTGGTTTTGCCATCCCACGGTAAAAAATCTCTATTATTCAGGTTTTGGTAGTTTTTTCAGTAAAGAAAAACAGTAGTGTCTCCTGACCGTTGTGACACAAAAATATATCTGTTGAAAATAGTCTTGAGTAGGCCCGACATCCCAGTGTGTTTTCGCAGTTCCACGGGTCAAATCGCTGTACTATCCAGTTTTGGGCCTTTCGTATCTAAAAAAAAAGCAGTTTCAGTGTGTCGCTCACTGTTCAGCCACAAATATCTCTATTTAAAAAAGTGTGGTATACCCCTGTAAACAATAACTGTGGTTTTGCCATCCCACGGTAAAAAATCTCTATTATTCAGCTTTTGGTAGTTTTTTCCGTAAAGAAAAACAGTAGCATCTCCTGACTGTTGTGACATAAAAATATATCTGTTGAAAATAGTCTTGTGTAGGCCCGACATCCCAGTGTGGTTTCGCAGTTCCACGGGTCAAATCGCTGTACTATCCAGTTTTGGGCCTTTGGTATCTAAAAAAAAAGCAGTTTGAGAGTGTCGCTCACTGTTCAGCCGCAAATATCTCTATTTAAAAAAGTGTGGTATACCCCAGTAAAGAATAACTGTGGTTTTGCCATCCCAGGGCAAAAAATCTCTATTATTCAGGTTTTGGTATATTTTCCGTAAAGAAAAACAGTAGTGTCTCCTGACTGTTGTGACACAAAAATATATCTGTTGAAAATAGTCTTGTGTAGGCCCGACATCCCAGTGTGGTTTCGCAGTTCCACGGGTCAAATCACTGTACTATCCAATTTTGGGCCTTTGGTATCTAAAAAAAAAGCAGTTTGAGTGTGTCGCTCACTGTTCAGCCGCACATATCTCTATTTAAAAAAGTGTGGTATACCCCTGTAAACAATAACTGTGGTTTTGCCATCCCAAGGTAAAAAATCTCTATTATTCAGCTTTTGGTAGTTTTTTCCGTAAAGAAAAACAGTAGTGTCTCCTGACTGTTGTGACACAAAAATATATCTGTTGAAAATAGTCTTGTGTAGGCCCGACATCCCAGTGTGGTTTCGCAGTTCCACGGGTCAAATCACTGTACTATCCAATTTTGGGCCTTTGGTATCTAAAAAAAAAGCAGTTTGAGTGTGTCGCTCACTGTTCAGCCGCAAATATCTCTATTTAAAAAAGTGTGGTATACCCCAGTAAACAATAACTGTGGTTTTGCCATCCCACGGTAAAAAATCTCTATTATTCAGCTTTTGGTAGTTTTTTCCGTAAAGAAAAACAGTAGTGTCTCCTGACTGTTGTGACACAAAAATATATCTGTTGAAAATAGTCTTGTGTAGGCCCGACATCCCAGTGTGGTTTCGCAGTTCCACGGGTCAAATCGCTGTACTATCCAGTTTTGGGCCTTTGGTATCTAAAAAAAAAGCAGTTTGAGTGTGTCGCTCACTGTTCAGCCGCAAATATCTCTATTTAAAAAAGTGTGGTATACCCCTGTAAACAATAACTGTGGTTTGCCATCCCACGGTAAAAAATCTCTATTATTCAGCTTTTGGTAGTTTTTTCCGTAAAGAAAAACAGTAGCGTCTCCTGACTGTTGTGACACAAAAATATATCTGTTGAAAATAGTCTTGTGTAGGCCCGACATCCCAGTGTGGTTTCGCAGTTCCATGGGTCAAATCGCTGTACTATCCAGTTTTGGGCCTTTGGTATCTAAAAAAAAAGCAGTTTGAGTGTATCGCTCACTGTTCAGCCGCAAATATCTCTATTTAAAAAAGTGTGGTATACCTCAGTAAGCAATAACTGTGGTTTTGCCATCCCACTGTAAAAAATCTCTATTATTCAGGTTTTGGTATATTTTCCATAAATAAAAACAGTAGTGTCTCCTGACTGTTGTGACACAAAAATATATCTGTTGAAAATAGTCTTGTGTAGGCCCGACATCCCAGTGTGGTTTCGCAGTTCCACGGGTCAAATCACTGTACTATCCAATTTTGGGCCTTTGGTATCTAAAAAAAAAGCAGTTTGAGTGTGTCGCTCACTGTTCAGCCGCAAATATCTCTATTTAAAAAAGTGTGGTATACCCCAGTAAACAATAACTGTGGTTTTGCCATCCCACGGTAAAAAATCTCTATTATTCAGCTTTTGGTAATCTTTTCCGTAAAGAAAAACAGTAGTGTCTCCTGACTGTTGTGACACAAAAATATATCTGTTGAAAATAGTCTTGTGTAGGCCCAACATCCCAGTGTGGTTTTGCAGTTCCACGGGTCAAATCGCTGTGCTTTCCAGTTTTGGGCCTTTGATATCTAAAAAAAAAGCAGTTTGAGTGTGTCGCTCACTGTTCAGCCGCAAATATCTCTATTTAAAAAAGTGTGGTATAGCCCAGTAAACAATAACTGTGGTTTTGCCATCCCACGGTAAAAAATCTCTATTATTCAGCTTTTGGTGGTTTTTTCCGTAAAGAAAAACAGTAGTGTCTCCTGACTGTTGTGACACAAAAATATATCTGTTGAAAATAGTCTTGTGTAGGCCCGACATCCCAGTGTGGTTTCGCAGTTCCATCGGTCAAATCGCTGTACTATCCAGTTTTGGGCCTTTGGTATCTAAAAAAAAAGCAGTTTGAGTGTGTCGCTCACTGTTCAGCCGCAAATATCTCTATTTAAAAAAGTGTGGTATACCCCAGTAAGCAATAACTGTGGTTTTGCCATCCCACGGTAAAAAATCTCAATTATTCAGGTTTTGGTATATTTTCCGTAAAGAAAAACAGTAGTGTCTCCTGACTGTTGTGACACAAAAATATATCTGTTGAAAATAGTCTTGTGTAGGCCCGACATCCCAGTGTGGTTTCGCAGTTCCATGGGTCAAATCGCTGTACTATCCAGTTTTGGGCCTTTGGTATCTAAAAAAAAAGCAGTTTGAGTGTATCGCTCACTGTTCAGCCGCAAATATCTCTATTTAAAAAAGTGTGGTATACCTCAGTAAGCAATAATTGTGGTTTTGCCATCCCACCATAAAAAATCTCTATTATTCAGGTTTTGGTATATTTTCCGTAAAGAAAAACAGTAGTGTCTCCTGACTGTTGTGACACAAAAATATATCTGTTGAAAATAGTCTTGTGTAGGCCCGACATCCCAGTGTGGTTTTGCAGTTCCACGGGTCAAATCACTGTACTATCCAATTTTGGGCCTTTGGTATCTAAAAAAAAAGCAGTTTGAGTGTGTCGCTCACTGTTCAGCCGCAAATATCTCTATTTAAAAAAGTGTGGTATACCCCAGTAAACAATAACTGTGGTTTTGCCATCCCACGGTAAAAAATCTCTATTATTCAGCTTTTGGTAATTTTTTCCGTAAAGAAAAACAGTAGTGTCTCCTGACTGTTGTGACACAAAAATATATCTGTTGAAAATAGTCTTGTGTAGGCCCGACATCCCAGTGTGGTTTCGCAGTTCCACGGGTCAAACCACTGTACTATCCAATTTTGGGCCTTTGGTATCTAAAAAAAAAGCAGTTTGAGTGTGTCGCTCACTGTTCAGCCGCAAATATCTCTATTTAAAAAAGTGTGGTATACCCCAGTAAACAATAACTGTGGTTTTGCCATCCCACGGTAAAAAATCTCTATTATTCAGCTTTTGGTAGTTTTTTCCGTAAAGAAAAACAGTGGCGTCTCCTGACTGTTGTGACACAAAAATATATCTGTTGAAAATAGTCTTGTGTAGGCCCGACATCCCAGTGTGGTTTCGCAGTTCCATGGTCAAATCGCTGTACTATCCAGTTTTGGGCCTTTGGTATCTAAAAAAAAAGCAGTTTGAGTGTGTCTCTCACTGTTCAGCCGCAAATATCTCTATTTAAAAAAGTGTGGTATACCTCAGTAAGAAATAACTGTGGTTTTGCCATCCCACAGTAAAAAAATCTCTATTATTCAGGTTTTGGTATATTTTTCGTAAAGAAAAACAGTAGTGTCTCCTGACTGTTGTGACACAAAAATATATCTGTTGAAAATAGTCTTGTGTAGGCCCGACATCCCAGTGTGGTTTCGCAGTTCCACGGGTCAAATCACTGTACTATCCAATTTTGGGCCTTTGGTATCTAAAAAAAAAGCAGTTTGAGTGTGTCGCTCACTGTTCAGCCGCAAATATCTCTATTTAAAAAAGTGTGGTATACCCCAGTAAACAATAACTGTGGTTTTGCCATCCCACGGTAAAAAATCTCTATTATTCAGCTTTTGGTAGTTTTTTCCGTAAAGAAAAACAGTAGTGTCTCCTGACTGTTGTGACACAAAAATATATCTGTTGAAAATAGTCTTGTGTAGGCCCGACATCCCAGTGTGGTTTCGCAGTTCCACGGGTCAAATCGCTGTACTATCCAGTTTTGGGCCTTGGGTATCTAAAAAAAAAGCAGTTTGAGTGTGTCGCTCACTGTTCAGCCGCAAATATCTCTATTTAAAAAAGTGTGGTATACCCCTGTAAACAATAACTGTGGTTTGCCATCCCACGGTAAAAAATCTCTATTATTCAGCTTTTGGTAGTTTTTTCCGTAAAGAAAAACAGTAGCGTCTCCTGACTGTTGTGACACAAAAATATATCTGTTGAAAATAGTCTTGTGTAGGCCCGACATCCCAGTGTGGTTTCGCAGTTCCATGGGTCAAATCGCTGTACTATCCAGTTTTGGGCCTTTGGTATCTAAAAAAAAAGCAGTTTGAGTGTATCGCTCACTGTTCAGCCGCAAATATCTCTATTTAAAAAAGTGTGGTATACCTCAGTAAGCAATAACTGTGGTTTTGCCATCCCACTGTAAAAAATCTCTATTATTCAGGTTTTGGTATATTTTCCATAAATAAAAACAGTAGTGTCTCCTGACTGTTGTGACACAAAAATATATCTGTTGAAAATAGTCTTGTGTAGGCCCGACATCCCAGTGTGGTTTCGCAGTTCCACGGGTCAAATCACTGTACTATCCAATTTTGGGCCTTTGGTATCTAAAAAAAAAGCAGTTTGAGTGTGTCGCTCACTGTTCAGCCGCAAATATCTCTATTTAAAAAAGTGTGGTATACCCCAGTAAACAATAACTGTGGTTTTGCCATCCCACGGTAAAAAATCTCTATTATTCAGCTTTTGGTAATTTTTTCCGTAAAGAAAAACAGTAGTGTCTCCTGACTGTTGTGACACAAAAATATATCTGTTGAAAATAGTCTTGTGTAGGCCCGACATCCCAGTGTGGTTTTGCAGTTCCACGGGTCAAATCGCTGTGCTTTCCAGTTTTGGGCCTTTGGTATCTAAAAAAAAAGCAGTTTGAGTGTGTCGCTCACTGTTCAGCCGCAAATATCTCTATTTAAAAAAGTGTGGTATACCCCAGTAAGCAATAACTGTGGTTTTGCCATCCCACGGTAAAAAATCTCAATTATTCAGGTTTTGGTATATTTTCCGTAAAGAAAAACAGTAGTGTCTCCTGACTGTTGTGACACAAAAATATATCTGTTGAAAATAGTCTTGTGTAGGCCCGACATCCCAGTGTGGTTTCGCAGTTCCATGGGTCAAATCGCTGTACTATCCAGTTTTGGGCCTTTGGTATCTAAAAAAAAAGCAGTTTGAGTGTGTCGCTTACTGTTCAGCCGCAAATATCTCTATTTAAAAAAGTGTGGTATACCCCAGTAAAGAATAACTGTGGTTTTGCCATCCCACGGCAAAAAATCTCTATTATTCAGGTTTTGGTATATTTTCCGTAAAGAAAAACAATAGTGTCTCCTGACTGTTGTGACACAAAAATATATCTGTTGAAAATAGTCTTGTGTAGGCCCGACATCCCAGTGTGGTTTCGCAGTTCCATCGGTCAAATCGCTGTACTATCCAGTTTTGGGCCTTTGGTATCTAAAAAAAAAGCAGTTTGAGTGTGTCGCTCACTGTTCAGCCACAAATATCTCTATTTAAAAAAGTGTGGTATACCCCAGTAAACAATAACTGTGGTTTTGGCATCCCACGGTAAAAAATCTCTATTATTCAGCTTTTGGTAGTTTTTTCCGTAAAGAAAAACAGTAGTGTCTCCTGACTGTTGTGACACAAAAATATACCTGTTGAAAATAGTCTTGTGTAGGCCCGACATCCCAGTGTGGTTTCGCAGTTCCACGGGTCAAATCGCTGTACTATCCAGTTTTGGGCCTTTGGTATCTAAAAAAAAAGCAGTTTGAGTGTGTCGCTCACTGTTCAGCCGCAAATATCTCTATTTAAAAAAGTGTGGAATACCCCAGTAAACAATAACTGTGGTTTTGCCATCCCACGGTAAAAAATCTCTATTATTCAGGTTTTGGTAGTTTTTTCAGTAAAGAAAAACAGTAGTGTCTCCTGACCGTTGTGACACAAAAATATATCTGTTGAAAATAGTCTTGAGTAGGCCCGACATCCCAGTGTGGTTTCGCAGTTCCACGGGTCCAATCGCTGTACTATCCAGTTTTTGGCCTTTGGTATCTAAAAAAAATGCAGTTTCAGTGTGTCGCTCACTGTTCAGCCGCAAATATCTCTATTTAAAAAAGTGTGGTATACCCCTGTAAACAATAACTGTGGTTTGCCATCCCACGGTAAAAAATCTCTATTATTCAGCTTTTGGTAGTTTTTTCCGTAAAGAAAAACAGTAGTGTCTCCTGACTGTTGTGACACAAAAATATATCTGTTGAAAATAGTCTTGTGTAGGCCCGACATCCCAGTGTGGTTTCGCAGTTCCATCGGTCAAATCACTGTACTATCCAGTTTTGGGCCTTTGGTATCTAAAAAAAAAGCAGTTTGAGTGTGTCGCTCACTGTTCAGCCGCAAATATCTCTATTTAAAAAGTGTGGTATACCCCAGTAAGCAATAACTGTGGTTTTGCCATCCCACGGTAAAAAATCTCAATTATTCAGGTTTTGGTATATTTTCCGTAAAGAAAAACAGTAGTGTCTCCTGACTGTTGTGACACAAAAATATATCTGTTGAAAATAGTCTTGTGTAGGCCCGACATCCCAGTGTGGTTTCAGAGTTCCACGGGTCAAATCGCTGTACTATCCAGTTTTGGGCCTTTTGTATCTAAAAAAAAAGCAGTTTGAGTGTGTCGCTCACTGTTCAGCCACAAATATCTCTATTTAAAAAAGTGTGGTATACCCCAGTAAACAATAACTGTGGTTTTGGCATCCCACGGTAAAAAATCTCTATTATTCAGCTTTTGGTAGTTTTTCCGTAAAGAAAAACAATAGTGTCTCCTGACTGTTGTGACACAAAAATATATCTGTTGAAAATAGTCTTGTGTAGGCCCGACATCCCAGTGTGGTTTCGCAGTTCCATCGGTCAAATCGCTGTACTATCCAGTTTTGGGCCTTTGGTATCTAAAAAAAAAGCAGTTTGAGTTTTTCGCTCACTGTTCAGCCGCAAATATCTCTATTTAAAAAAGTGTGGTATACCCCAGTAAGCAATAACTGTGGTTTTGCCATCCCACGATAAAAAATCTCAATTATTCAGGTTTTCGTATATTTTCCGTAAAGAAAAACAGTAGTGTCTCCTGACTGTTGTGACACAAAAATATATCTGTTGAAAATAGTCTTGTGTAGGCCCGACATCCCAGTGTGGTTTCACAGTTCCACGGGTCAAATCGCTGTACTATCCAGTTTTGGGCCTTTTGTATCTAAAAAAAAAGCAGTTTGAGTGTGTCGCTCACTGTTCAGCCACAAATATCTCTATTTAAAAAAGTGTGGTATACCCCAGTAAAGAATAACTGTGGTTTTGCCATCCCACGGCAAAAAATCTCTATTATTCAGGTTTTGGTATATTTTCCGTAAAGAAAAACAATAGTGTCTCCTGACTGTTGTGACACAAAAATATATCTGTTGAAAATAGTCTTGTGTAGGCCCGACATCCCAGTGTGGTTTCGCAGTTCCACGGGTCAAATCACAGTACTATCCAATTTTGGGCCTTTGGTATCTAAAAAAAAAGCAGTTTGAGTGTGTCGCTCACTGTTCAGCCGCAAATATCTCTATTTAAAAAAGTGTGGCATACCCCAGTAAACAATAACTGTGGTTTTGCCATCCCACGGTAAAAAATCTCTATTATTCAGCTTTTGGTAGTTTTTTCCGTAAAGAAAAACAGTAGTGTCTCCTGACTGTTGTGACACAAAAATATATCTGTTGAAAATAGTCTTGTGTAGGCCCGACATCCCAGTGTGGTTTCGCAGTTCCACGGGTCAAATCGCTGTACTATCCAGTTTTGGGCCTTTGGTATCTAAAAAAAAAGCAGTTTGAGTGTGTCGCTCACTGTTCAGCCGCAAATATCTCTATTTAAAAAAGTGTGGTATACCCCAGTAAACAATAACTGTGGTTTTGCCATCCCACGGTAAAAAATCTCTATTATTCAGCTTTTGGTATATTTTCCCTAATGAAAAACAGTAGTGTCTCCTGACTGTTGTGACACAAAAATATATCTGTTGAAAATAGTCTTGTGTAGGCCCGACATCCCAGTGTGGTTTCGCAGTTCCACGGGTCAAATCACTGTACTATCCAGTTTTGGGCCTTTGGTATCTAAAAAAAAAGCAGTTTGAGTGTGTCGCTCACTGTTCAGCCGCAAATATCTCTATTTAAAAAAGTGTGGTATACCCCAGTAAAGAATAACTGTGGTTTTGCCATCCCACGGTAAAAAATCTCTATTATTCAGCTTTTGGTAGTTTTTTCCGTAAAGAAAAACAGTAGTGTCTCCTGACTGTTGTGACACAAAATTATATCTGTTGAAAATAGTCTTGTGTAGGCCCGACATCCCAGTGTGGTTTCGCAGTTCCACGGATCAAATCGCTGTACTATCCAGTTTTGGGCCTTTGGTATCTAAAAAAAAAGCAGTTTCAGTGTGTCGCTCACTGTTCAGCCGCAAATATCTCTATTTAAAAAAGTGCGGTATACCCCAGTAAACAATAACTGTGGTTTTGCCATCCCGCGGTAAAAATCTCTATTATTCAGCTTTTGGTATATTTTCCCTAATGAAAAACAGTAGTGTCTCCTGACTGTTGTGACACAAAAATATATCTGTTGAAAATAGTCTTGTGTAGGCACGACATCCCAGTGTGGTTTCACAGTTCCACGGGTCAAATCGCTGTACTATCCAGTTTCGGGCCTTTGGTATCTAAAAAAAAAGCAGTTTGAGTGTGTCGCTCACTGTTCAGCCGCAAATATCTCTATTTAAAAAAGTGTGGTATACCCCAGTAAACAATAACTGTGGTTTTGCCATCCCACGGTAAAAAATCTCTATTATTCAGGTTTTGGTAGTTTTTTCAGTAAAGAAAAACAGTAGTGTCTCCTGACCGTTGTGACACAAAAATATATCTGTTGAAAATATTCTTGAGTAGGCCCGACATCCCAGTGTGTTTTCGCAGTTCCACGGGTCAAATCGCTGTACTATCCAGTTTTGGGCCTTTGGTATCTAAAAAAAAAGCAGTTTCAGTGTGTCGCTCACTGTTCAGCCACAAATATCTCTATTTAAAAAAGTGTGGTATACCCCTGTAAACAATAACTGTGGTTTTGCCATCCCACGGTAAAAAATCTCTATTATTCAGGTTTTGGTATATTTTCCGTAAAGAAAAACAGTAGTGTCTCCTGACTGTTGTGACACAAAAATATATCTGTTGAAAATAGTCTTGTGTAGGCCCGACATCCCAGTGTGGTTTCACAGTTCCACGGGTCAAATCGCTGTACTATCCAGTTTTGGGCCTTTGGTATCTAAAAAAAAAGCAGTTTGAGTGTGTCGCTCACTGTTCAGCCGCAAATATCTCTATTTAAAAAAGTGTGGTATACCCCAGTAAACAATAACTGTGGTTTTGCCATCCCACGGTAAAAAATCTCTATTATTCAGCTTTTGGTAGTTTTTTCCGTAAAGAAAAACAGTAGTGTCTCCTGACTGTTGTGACACAAAAATATATCTGTTGAAAATAGTCTTGTGTAGGCCCGACATCCCAGTGTGGTTTCGCAGTTCCATGGGTTAAACCGCTGTACTATCCAGTTTTGGGCCTTTGGTATCTAAAAAAAAAGCAGTTTCAGTGTGTCGCTCACTGTTCAGCCGCAAATATCTCTATTTAAAAAAGTGCGGTATACCCCAGTAAACAATAACTGTGGTTTTGCCATCCCACGTTAAAAAATCTCTATTATTCAGGTTTTGGTATATTTTCAGTAAAGAAAAACAGTAGTGTCTCCTGACTGTTGTGACACAAAATTATATCTGTTGAAAATAGTCTTGTGTAGGCCCGACATCCCAGTGTGGTTTCGCAGTTCCACGGATCAAATCGCTGTACTATCCAGTTTTGGGCCTTTGGTATCTAAAAAAAAAGCAGTTTCAGTGTGTCGCTCACTGCTCAGCCGCAAATATCTCTATTTAAAAAAGTGTGGTATACCCCAGTAAACAATAACTGTGGTTTTGCCATCCCGCGGTAAAAATCTCTATTATTCAGCTTTTGGTATATTTTCCCTAATGAAAAACAGTAGTGTCTCCTGACTGTTGTGACACAAAAATATATCTGTTGAAAATAGTCTTGTGTAGGCACGACATCCCAGTGTGGTTTCGCAGTTCCACGGGTCAAATCGCTGTACTATCCAGTTTCGGGCCTTTGGTATCTAAAAAAAAAGCAGTTTGAGTGTGTCGCTCACTGTTCAGCCGCAAATATCTCTATTTAAAAAAGTGTGGTATACCCCAGTAAACAATAACTGTGGTTTTGCCATCCCACGGTAAAAAATCTCTATTATTCAGGTTTTGGTAGTTTTTTCAGTAAAGAAAAACAGTAGTGTCTCCTGACCGTTGTGACACAAAAATATATCTGTTGAAAATATTCTTGAGTAGGCCCGACATCCCAGTGTGTTTTCGCAGTTCCACGTGTCAAATCGCTGTACTATCCAGTTTTGGGCCTTTGGTATCTAAAAAAAAAGCAGTTTCAGTGTGTCGCTCACTGTTCAGCCACAAATATCTCTATTTAAAAAAGTGTGGTATACCCCTGTAAACAATAACTGTGGTTTTGCCATCCCACGGTAAAAAATCTCTATTATTCAGCTTTTGGTAGTTTTTTCCGTAAAGAAAAACAGTAGCATCTCCTGACTGTTGTGACACAAAAATATATCTGTTGAAAATAGTCTTGTGTAGGCCCTACATCCCAGTGTGGTTTCGTAGTTCCATGGGTCAAATCGCTGTACTATCCAGTTTTGGGCCTTTGGTATCTAAAAAAAAAGCAGTTTGAGTGTGTCGCTCACTGTTCAGCCGCAAATATCTCTATTTAAAAAAGTGTGGTATACCCCAGTAAGCAATAACTGTGGTTTTGCCATCCCACGGTAAAAAATCTCTATTATTCAGGTTTTGGTTTATTTTCCGTAAAGAAAAACAGTAGTGTCTCCTGACTGTTGTGACACAAAAATATATCTGTTGAAAATAGTCTTGTGTAGGCCCGACATCCCAGTGTGGTTTCACAGTTCCACGGGTCAAATCGCTGTACTATCCAGTTTTGGGCCTTTGGTATTTAAAAAAAAAGCAGTTTGAGTGTGTCGCTCACTGTTCAGCCGCAAATATCTCTATTTAAAAAAGTGTGGTATACCCCAGTAAGCAATAACTGTGGTTTTGCCATCCCACGGTAAAAAATCTCTATTATTCAGGTTTTGGTATATTTTCCGTAAAGAAAAACAGTAGTGTCTCCTGACTGTTGTGACACAAAAATATATCTGTTGAAAATAGTCTTGTGTAGGCCTGACATCCCAGTGTGGTTTCACAGTTCCACGGGTCAAATCGCTGTACTATCCAGTTTTGGGCCTTTGGTATCTAAAAAAAAAGCAGTTTGAGTGTGTCGCTCACTGTTCAGCCGCAAATATCTCTATTTAAAAAAGTGTGGTATACCCCAGTAAACAATAACTGTGGTTTTGCCATCCCACGGTAAAAAATCTCTATTATTCAGCTTTTGGTAGTTTTTTCCGTAAAGAAAAACAGTAGTGTCTCCTGACTGTTGTGACACAAAAATATATCTGTTGAAAATAGTCTTGTGTAGGCCCGACATCCCAGTGTGGTTTCGCAGTTCCATGGGTTAAACCGCTGTACTATCCAGTTTTGGGCCTTTGGTATCTAAAAAAAAAGCAGTTTCAGTGTGTCGCTCACTGTTCAGCCGCAAATATCTCTATTTAAAAAAGTGCGGTATACCCCAGTAAACAATAACTGTGGTTTTGCCATCCCACGTTAAAAAATCTCTATTATTCAGGTTTTGGTATATTTTCAGTAAAGAAAAACAGTAGTGTCTCCTGACTGTTGTGACACAAAATTATATCTGTTGAAAATAGTCTTGTGTAGGCCCGACATCCCAGTGTGGTTTCGCAGTTCCACGGATCAAATCGCTGTACTATCCAGTTTTGGGCCTTTGGTATCTAAAAAAAAAGCAGTTTCAGTGTGTCGCTCACTGTTCAGCCGCAAATATCTCTATTTAAAAAAGTGTGGTATACCCCAGTAAACACTAACTGTGGTTTTGCCATCCCGCAGTAAAAATCTCTATTATTCAGCTTTTGGTATATTTTCCCTAATGAAAAACAGTAGTGTCTCCTGACTGTTGTGACACAAAAATATATCTGTTGAAAATAGTCTTGTGTAGGCACGACATCCCAGTGTGGTTTCGCAGTTCCACGGGTCAAATCGCTGTACTATCCAGTTTCGGGCCTTTGGTATCTAAAAAAAAAGCAGTTTGAGTGTGTCGCTCACTGTTCAGCCGCAAATATCTCTATTTAAAAAAGTGTGGTTTACCCCAGTAAACAATAATTGTGGTTTTGCCATGCCACGGTAAAAAATCTCTATTATTCAGGTTTTGGTAGTTTTTTCAGTAAAGAAAAACAGTAGTGTCTCCTGACCGTTGTGACACAAAAATATATCTGTTGAAAATAGTCTTGAGTAGGCCCGACATCCCAGTGTGGTTTCGCAGTTCCACGGGTCAAATCGCTGTACTATCCAGTTTTGGGCCTTTGGTATCTAAAAAAAAGCAGTTTCAGTGTGTCGCTCACTGTTCAGCCGCAAATATCTCTATTTAAAAAAGTGTGGTATACCCCTGTAAACAATAACTGTGGTTTTGCCATCCCACGGTAAAAAATCTCTATTATTCAGCTTTTGGTAGTTTTTTCCGTAAAGAAAAACAGTAGCGTCTCCTGACTGTTGTGACACAAAAATATATCTGTTGAAAATAGTCTTGTGTAGGCCCGACATCCGAGTGTGGTTTCGCAGTTCCACGGGTCAAATCGCTGTACTATCCAGTTTTGGGCCTTTGGCATCTAAAAAAAAAGCAGTTTGAGTGTGTCGCTCACTGTTCAGCTGCAAGTATCTCTATTTAAAAAAGTGTGGTATACCCCAGTAAGCAATAACTGTGGTTTTGACATCCCACGGTAAAAAATCTCTATTATTCAGGTTTTGGTATATTTTCCGTAAAGAAAAACAGTAGTGTCTCCTGACTGTTGTGACACAAAAATATATCTGTTGTAAATAGTCTTGTGTAGGCCCGACATCCCAGTGTGGTTTCGCAGTTCCACGGGTCAAATCGCTGTACTATCCAGTTTTGGGCCTTTGGTATCTAAAAAAAAAGCAGTTTGAGTGTGTCGCTCACTGTTCAGCTGCAAATATCTCTATTTAAAAAAGTGTGGTATACCCCAGTAAGCAATAACTGTGGTTTTGCCATCCCACGGTAAAAAATCTCTATTTTTCAGGTTTTGGTAGTTTTTTCCGTAAAGAAAAACAGTAGTGTCTCCTGACTGTTGTGACACAAAAATATATCTGTTGAAAATAGTCTTGTGTAGGCCCGACATCCCAGTGTGGTTTCGCAGTTCCATGGGTTAAACCGCTGTACTATCCAGTTTTGGGCCTTTGGTATCTAAAAAAAAAGCAGTTTCAGTGTGTCGCTCACTGTTCAGCCGCAAATATCTCTATTTAAAAAAGTGTGGTATACCCCAGTAAACAATAACTGTGGTTTTGCCATCCCACGTTAAAAAATCTCTATTATTCAGGTTTTGGTATATTTTCAGTAAAGAAAAACAGTAGTGTCTCCTGACTGTTGTGACACAAAATTATATCTGTTGAAAATAGTCTTGTGTAGGCCCGACATCCCAGTGTGGTTTCGCAGTTCCACGGATCAAATCGCTGTACTATCCAGTTTTGGGCCTTTGGTATCTAAAAAAAAAGCAGTTTCAGTGTGTCGCTCACTGTTCAGCCGCAAATATCTCTATTTAAAAAAGTGTGGTATACCCCAGTAAACAATAACTGTGTTTTGCCATCCCGCAGTAAAAATCTCTATTATTCAGCTTTTGGTATATTTTCCCTAATGAAAAACAGTAGTGTCTCCTGACTGTTGTGACACAAAAATATATCTGTTGAAAATAGTCTTGTGTAGGCACGACATCCCAATGTGGTTTCGCAGTTCCACGGGTCAAATCGCTGTACTATCCAGTTTCGGGCCTTTGGTATCTAAAAAAAAAGCAGTTTGAGTGTGTCGCTCACTGTTCAGCCGCAAATATCTCTATTTAAAAAAGTGTGGTTTACCCCAGTAAACAATAACTGTGGTTTTGCCATGCCACGGTAAAAAATCTCTATTATTCAGGTTTTGGTAGTTTTTTCAGTAAAGAAAAACAGTAGTGTCTCCTGACCGTTGTGACACAAAAATATATCTGTTGAAAATAGTCTTGAGTAGGCCCGACATCCCAGTGTGGTTTCGCAGTTCCACGGGTCAAATCGCTGTACTATCCAGTTTTGGGCCTTTGGTATCTAAAAAAAAGCAGTTTCAGTGTGTCGCTCACTGTTCAGCCGCAAATATCTCTATTTAAAAAAGTGTGGTATACCCCTGTAAACAATAACTGTGGTTTTGCCATCCCACGGTAAAAAATCTCTATTATTCAGCTTTTGGTAGTTTTTTCCGTAAAGAAAAACAGTAGTGTCTCCTGACTGTTGTGACACAAAAATATATCTGTTGTAAATAGTCTTGTGTAGGCCCGACATCCCAGTGTGGTTTCGCAGTTCCACGGGTCAAATCGCTGTACTATCCAGTTTTGGGCCTTTGGTATCTAAAAAAAAAGCAGTTTGAGTGTGTCGCTCACTGTTCAGCTGCAAATATCTCTATTTAAAAAAGTGTGGTATACCCCAGTAAGCAATAACTGTGGTTTTGCCATCCCACGGTAAAAAATCTCTATTTTTCAGGTTTTGGTATATTTTCCGTAAAGAAAAACAATAGTGTCTCCTGTCTGTTGTGACACAAAAATATATCTGTTGAAAATAGTCTTGTGTAGGCCCGACATCCCAGTGTGGTTTCACAGTTCCACGGGTCAAATCGCTGTACTATCCAGTTTTGGGCCTTTGGTATCTAAAAAAAAAGCAGTTTGAGTGTGTCGCTCACTGTTCAGCCGCAAATATCTCTATTTAAAAAAGTGTGGTATACCCCAGTAAAGAATAAATGTGGTTTTCCTCTTTCACGGTTCTAATCTACTCTTTATTACCCTTTTTCCATTGATAGTGCAAGTGTAAGCTATTTTACTTCATTTACAATGGGCAAGGCGCGTGGCAAGGGACGTGGAAGTGGACGCTCTGGTGATGGTTCGTGCAGAGGATGGGGCTGTGGCAAAGGTGACCGAATTACTAGGGAAGCACAGAATAACACCAGTATTGAGAACTGATCAGTGTGAACAGGTTATTAATTGGATAGCAGATAATACTTCCAGTTACCTGGGCACCACCACCTCCAGTCTGCCTTCCACACGGTCAACTCTTAGTAGCCGTGAGTCTCGACCACATACTCCTCCTCACCCTGATGCTCCTTCCTCCCACCATGCCGAGTGTCGTCAGACAGCAAATGATCCCACACTTGGACACTCTGAAGAGCTGTTCACTGGTCCATTTCCATATTTGGCCCCTCGCCTGATACGCTTGAAGAGGTGGAAGAGGAGATCCCATGTTGCGATGCCCAAATATTTGAACAGCCACAAGAAGTCGACTTTTGGCAATCTGTCACAAGAGGTGGACGATGACGAGACACAATTGCCAGGAAGTGAGGAAGAGGATCGTGGTGCACAAGTGGAAGAGGAGGACGTGGTGGATGATCTAGTAACTGACCCAACGTGGAAAGAGGACATGCAGAGTGAGGCCAGCAGCACACAGGGGGAGGGAGGCAGAGTACCCCAACAGGCAGGAAGAAGCAGTGTGGTGACCGCAGACAGAAGGCAGGCAACCGTTCCCCGTAACACCAACACGAGGGATGTTGCCAGTACAAGCGGTAGGTCTTCCAGAGTCTGGAACTTTTTTAAAGAGTCCGAGTCTTTAAAAAGGCTATATGTTCCACCTGCCATGCCAGCATCAGCAGGGGTGACAAAACTACCAGCCTGACCACCACCAGCATGATCAGGCACATGGCAGCAAAGCACCCGACTTTGTGGGGCGAAACCCAGGGTCCACGACCAGTGTCAGCGGGTGTCACCACTGCTTCTTCCACTGTTGTGCGTGCAATAGAACCCCCTGTTGTGTGTGCAAGGCAATCCCCTGTCCATACTGCATGTAAAGATGCCCCCTCCTCTCACTCTTCGCTTGTTATGGCAGTTTCTCAAGAAACAGCATCAACGTCCACGTCCACGTCCCACCGCAGCGTTCAATTGTCCATATCCCAGACCTTTGAACGAAAGCGGAAATTCGCAGCTAACGCCCCACAGGCCACAGTCCTAAATTCGCACATTTCATGACTGCTTGCGTTGGAAATGCTGCCTTTTAGGCTGGTGGAGACAGAATCCTTCCACAATCTTATGGCGGTGGCCGTCCCTCGGTACTCGGTCCCCAGCCGACACTATTTTGCCCGTTGTGCCATCCCCGCACTACACAAGCACGTGTCCCAAAGCATCTGCCGTGCCCTCAACAACGCAGTTACTGGGAGAGTCCACCTGACAACGGACACGTGGACAAGTGCTTGTGGCCAGGGATGGTACATCTCTCTGACGGCACACTGGGTAAACATAGTGGAAGCCGGGACCCAGTCGGCCCTTGGGACGGAACACATCCTCCCCACACCGAGGATTGCGGGCCCTATGTCAGTCAGAGTTGCCCCCACAGTGTACAGCTCCTGTGCATCCTTCTCCTCCTCCTCATGTTCAGCCTCCATCTCAGATATCACCACATCAGTTACAAGCTTGAAGCATTGCAGTACTGCCTCCGCCAAGCGGCAACAGGCTGTGCTGAAAATCATAAGCTTAGGTGATAAACCTCACACTGCTTGTGAGTTGTGGACAGATGTGAAAGAGCAGGCAGATCTGTGGCTGAGACCACTGAACCTACATCCCGGCATGGTCGTGTGTGACAATGGCCGTAACCTTTTGGCGGCTCTGAGGCGAGGTGAGATCACACACGTACCATGCCTGGCTCATGTGCTTAACCTCGTGGTTCAGCGGTTTCTTAAATCATACCCCGAGTTGCCAGATCCGCTCGTGAAAGTACGCCGCCTGTCAGCTCATTTTCGCAAGTCGGCTACAGCTTCCGCCGCCCTTGCAGTGTTGCAGCAGCGTTTGCAGCTTCCGGCACACCGACTGGTGTGTGATGTCCCCACACGTTGGAACTCTACCCTCCACATGTTGCTAAGGATTTGTGAGCAGAAGAGAGCAGTTGTGGAGTACCAGCTGCAACAAGGCCATCGATATTCAGGTCAGACTCCACACATAAGACCTCAGGAGTGGACCTGGATGTCTGACACATGTACCATCCTGACAAACTTTGAGGAGGCCACCAAGATGGTGAGTGGCGATGACGCCATCATTAGTGTCAGCATCCCACTTGTCTGTCTTTTGCAACGCTCTCTGCAGAGAATTAAAGAGGAGACATTGCAGCCAGAGTATGATGAGATGGATCAAGAAGCCGTAGCGGGCGATTACACACAGCCCAGTCTCATCTCATCCCAACGTGCATTGGGGGACAATGAGGGAGAGGAGGAGGAGGAGGAGGAGGAGGAAGAACAGGAGCTGCTATCATGCGTTGTAGACGGTAGTACCTGTACAAGTGTCATACCGTCGGTTCAGCGTGGGTGGCCTGAGGACAGGGGGGAGGAGGAAGAGGAGGAGGAGGAGGAGAGCATGGTCAGTCGTCATCTTGGTGAGGACACGGAAATCTTGCCCCTTACCAGTCTGGCACGCATGGCTGACTTTATGTTACGCTGCCTTAACCGTGACCCTCGCGTTGTCAAAATGTTGGGTGACAGTCATTACTGGTTGGTGACACTTGTAGACCCCGCTTCAAGGAGAACTTTCACTCTCTTATTCCTGAGGTGGAGAGGTCTACAAAAATGGGGCAGTACCACAAGGCCCTTGCTGCAGAACTATTAAAAAAATTCCCATCTGAACACGCTAGCGGCAGAGGTCACAGTTCATTGCCCAACCAAGGCGTACAGGCGAGAGAGATGCAACTCCAATCCAGCAGAGGCAGGGGAACACTGTCAATGTTCTGGGACAGTTTTCTGACACCCACTCAGCTTACAGGCCCTGAGGCGTGGGGTACTCTCACAAGGAGTGGAAAGTTTCAAAAGATGGTGAGGGAGTACCTTGCAGACCGTACCAGTGCCCTCCGTGATTCCTCTGTGCCTTTTAATTATTGGGTATCCAAGCTGGACACTTGGAATGAACTCGCTCTGTACGCCTTGGAGGTCCTGGCCTGCCCTGCCTCTAGCGTGTTATCGAAGCGTGTTTTTAGTGACGCTGGTGGAATTATAACTGATAAGCGCACTCGCCTGTCAACTGACAATGCTGACAAGCTGACCCTTATCAAAATGAACAAGGGCTGGATTGGGCCAGACTTCTCATCACCACCAAATGACAGCAGAGTAACATAAAGTCAAATCCACTGTGTTATTTCGGGAGGTGTATTCACATGCACCGCTCCACACATGGGTATACGCTTCCTCGTTTCGGCTGTTTTATCTTCTTCTCCTTATCCTCAGCCTCCAGCACCACTATACCACCAGGGTGTCAGCATTGCAAGTTCCTCCGTCCTTATTTTTGGCAGCTTTTGCTTGCAAGGCATAAGCAAATACTATGGGACACCCACTCCCCAATAATGGGACTTATGTTTGTAATATGCTGTACTGCATGGCTCTTGTAAGGGGCATTGCAAGTTGCTCCGTCCTAATTTTTGGCAGCTTTTGCTTGGAAAGCATAAGAAAATACTATGGGAGACCCATTCCCCAATAATGGGACTTATGTTTGTAATATGCTGTACTGCATGGCTCTTGTAAGGGGCATTGCAAGTTGCTCCGTCCTACTTTTTGGCAGCTTTTGCTTGAAAGGCATAAGCAAATACTATGGAAGACCCACTCCCCAATAATGGGACTTATGTTTGTAATATGCTGTACTGCATGGCTCTTGTAAGGGGAATTGCAAGTTGATCCGTCCTAAATTTTGACAGCTTTTGCTTGCAAGGCATAAGCAAATACTATGGGAGACCCACTCCCCAATAATGGGACTTATGTTTGTAATATGCTGTACTGCATGGCTCTTGTAAGGGGCATTGCAAGTTGCTCTGTTCTAATTTTTGGCAGCTTTTGCTTGGAAAGCATAAGCAAATACTGTGGGACACCCACTCCCCAATAATGGGACTTATGTTTGTAATATGCTGTACTGCATGGCTCTTGTAAGGGGCATTGCAAGTTGCTCCATCCTAATTTTTGGCAGCTTTTGCTTAGAAAGCATAAGCAAATACTATGGGAGACCCACTCCCCAATAATGGGACTTATGTTTGTAATATGTTGTACTGCATGGCTCTTGTAAGGGGCATTGCAAGTTGCTCCATCCTAATTTTTGGCAGCTTTTGCTTGCAAGGCATAAGCAAATACTATGGGACACCCACTGCCCAATAATGGGACTTATGTTTGTAATATGCTGTTCTGCATGTGACGCGCCCCCTGGGCCGTGTGTACACGTGTGTGGGATACCCAGTGCCGGGTCTCTGGGGTCTGTAGTCTCCGTGGCTGTGACCCGGTCCCGTGGCTCAGGCTGGTCAAACCAGTGGCAGTCTTTCTTAGGTTTTGAGGTTAATTGTCCGACTGCGCCACACGTGGATTGCGGTCAGGGAGTACCACCGCTGCGAGGCAGACTGCTGAGGCTGGTGTTGTGTGCGCAGCAGAGAATGGGATAACTCCCCACGGGAGGAGTATAGCCTCAGGGCAGTGAGTGTGGATGATGGGGGTGATGGTGCACGAGCGCAGCAGGAACGACTCAGAGTCTTTGCAGTGCAGTTCAGGGTCTTTACTGATGATTGTAAGGTAGACCCTCCCGGGAGTACTGGCTAGCATAAGAGGCCTGGTCAGTCTGTGAGCAAGCATGAGTTCCCCTGGCCAGGTGGAGTTGTAGGCCTCCCCGTCTGTCTGCACTCTTCCGGGCTACCTTGCTGTAAGCAGGTAGAAGTAGCCCACGTCCCTGAGTGTACCGTGTAGTGCTCACCTGTATGGCTGGTGACTTGGGGCCTTCTGTTAGCCTCCACTCCACGATGGCGGTGCTGGTCCCTTGCTTGTGACTGAGCCTCCGGGCTTCTATGGCCAGAGGACCTGAAATCCCCTGCTGGCTTGTTTCTGCTGCTGAATATATAAGTCCTCACAGCGTCGGACTCATGTGTCCGGTTCCTATTGTCTTCTGCCAGGGCGAGCTCTGCTCAGCTTCAAGCCCCTGGTCTTTAGCTCCTAGCTCCTACAGAGTTCCTTGCTGTTACTTTCCCTTGCTCTCACTTGGCCTCTGACTGTTCTCTCTTCTCTGACTCACTCAACCCCGCCCCAGATCCAGTTTATAAGGGGAGAATTCTCCCCTCCCAGGACTGGGGCAGGAGGATGTTGCATGTTTAAAGGATCCTGACCAGGAAACCTCCCACTTGCTCTTCGACGTAATATCTCTATTACTGTGGTGGCCAGACCCCTGGAGTGCCACACATGGCTCTTGTAAGGGGCATTGCAGTTCCTCATAATTTTTGGAAAGCCTTCCATTCACTGCTTAGGCCAACAGTGCACAGGAGACCCAGTTGCTATAAATGGAAAAAAAGGTTTAGTTAACGCCCTCTGACCTCCATGTCATTTCCAAGGGACATTGGAGTGCCTCGAAATTTTTGGTAGGCATTGCACTCACTGTATGCCCTATAACCGTGTAACCGAACCGCTCCTTTTGTTGCAGAAACATATCCTACAAGACATATCTGGTTGACTGGCCTGATATTGATGTGAATGGTCCCTGTTCCTCCTGCTCTTTCTCCTTTGCCACTACCTCATCCATCATTTATCACCTGAAGATTTGTTTTAACGGGAGTCATAGAACTTGGATAGTAGCAGGAAAACATCCAGCAATCCTTGGAGGAGGTAGGATATGCGCCAAAACGCTGACCACCTCAGGCCTAGCCGCTACTACATACATGCACTTGCATTATAACAAAACAAAGCAGATGCTAACTTCTATCATCCTCATCATGCTCCTCACCTTGGCACTCTCAACTCCCCTGATGGAGAAGCCAGGGCCCACCGGAGGGGTCTGATAGTCCGGTGGGCTCGGCCAATGCTGCCCTAAAGCAGGCCAGGCTAAGAAAAGTGTGGGAAAGCTTACCGGGACAAATAGAGGTGGCTGGGGACCGAGTATGGACACCCGGCCACCCCCTGGAGGCTGGGGAGCAAGCGGGGACACCCGGCCACCAGGAGGCTGGGGACTGCCGACACAGCCATGGCGTGGTGGCCAGATTCCGCCACCACATGCCTAAAAGGCCCAATTTAAAGTGCAAGCAAGCAAGCAGTATGGTATTGCAGCCTGGGGGTGGGTGGGTGGCAGGCTGTATACTTGCGCTTGCATTGCAAGGAATGGGAGAGGTACAATTGAACACTGCCCTGGGACAAGGACTTGAATGGGGATAGTTGCAAGTCTGCAATGACAGGTGCAAGGTGGGAGGCATCTTCGCATGTACCATGAACAGGGGTTTGGCATGCACACACTACAGCGGAATAGGCTCTCCTTCCCACTAAATGCACTGGGGAGGGCACAGGTAATGTTTTGGTATACGCGCTTAATCTTATGTATAAGGCACACCAGGACAAATAGGGGCAGCTGGGGACTGAGTATGGATACCTCGATGCCGAAGCAGCCATGAGGTAGTGGCCAGCTTCGGCCTCCTCCAAACTAAAAGGCCCCATTTCAAGTGCAAGCTAGCAGTATGGAATTGCAGTCTGGGGGTGGGTGGGTGGCAGGCTGCACACTTACACTTGTATTAAAAGAAAGCATAGCAGATGCTAACTTCTGTCATCATCATCATGCTCCTCACCTTGGCACTCTCAACTCCACCGATGGAGAAGTCAGGGCCCACCGGAGGAGTCTGGTTTTCTGGTGGGCTCGTCCAATGCTGCCTAAAGCAGGTCGGGCTAAGAAAAGTGTGGGGGGGGATGTTCCAAGGAGAAATAGGGGCGGCTGGGGACCGTTTACGGACACCTGGCTGCCCCCAGGTGGCTGGGGACCGTGTGTGGACACCCGGCCGCGGGGCGGCTGGGGACCGAGTATGGACACCCAGCCGCCGGGCGGCTGTGGACTGAGTATGGATTCAAGGCTGCCAACACAGCCATGACGTGGTGGCCAGATTCCACCTCCACATGCCTAAAAGGCCCAATTTCAAGTTCAAGCAAGCAGTATGGTATTGCAGCCTGGGGGGGTGGGTGGCAGGCTGCATACTTGCGCTTGTATTGCAAGGAATAGGGGAGGTACAATTGAACACTGCCCTGGGACTAGAACTTGCATGGGGATAGTTGCAAGTCTGCATCTTCTGATGCGGCAAGGATCACTTATGATGGCCACACTTTTAGACAGTGACCTGGGAGTCAGAGATGCTTCCAGGGGTTTTCCCCATGCTGTTCCCATGTCTTTTCAGCACTTTATGCATGTGTCACACAGCACATGGCCAGATAAGGTTGTAAAATGTTAAAATGACATTTCCCGTTTAATGCATTTGTCATAGTTGAAAGCAATACAAAAGTGCAAAAACGCATAAAAAATGCTACTTGTGAACATAGCCGAAGGTGTGGAGGAGTATTTTTGTTTTTGGTCATTTATTTTAACTTATACACAAGTCTTTTCCCTGGAAAGGATGTTCCTTAACATATTTCACAGAAAAAAGTTTCACTTTCGTTTTTGAATGTTTTATTGTGAGCCCGTAAAAGTGGCTTAATACCTCTGACCACGTTGTTGACAGCAGTGACCTGGGGGTCAGAAATGCTTCCTGGGGCGATCCCCATGCTGTCCCCATGTCATTTGAGCACTGTCACTATCGTTTTGGGCACTTGTTAGGCTTTTAAAAGACTGCCGGGGGTGCCACCGCAAAAATGCTCGAGTCTCCCATAGACTAACATTGGGCTCGTTGCTCGGGTCGAGCACCCGAGTATCACGGCGAGCTCGGCCTGAGCTTCGAGCACCCGAGCATTTTAGTGCTCGCTCAATACTAATCATTATGAATGATCATTTATAGATTATTATTACATATATGTTCCTTTTTTCTTCTTTACTTTTTCTTTTGGATTATTTACATTTATATGCATTGTTTCTATGCTATCCGATTTTAACATGGTATGTGTGTTTAAATTTTTGATTAACTCAGCCTTGAACAGGTGCATAGCAGGACATGACATATAAATACCTCTTCCTTGCTGTTTTTTTGCTATGCAATGATTAAGAACCTTTAGTTCGAAACGCATTTGCTGTTCTTCTCCAAGGTGGACTTTTAAAATATTTTTTGTATGACCCAATAAAAAGTGGATTTTAGAAGATTTGTTTAGCTGAATCTTCCTGGTTCCTCATGTTCGTCTGGTAGCACTCCTGGCTCCGTGCTGTTGATCTTCTAGGTGGGTGAGCTGATTTTTTCCTTTCTTTTTAAGCCATGTGGCGATTGGTCATCCACTTTCGCTGCCCCTTACTCAACGAATTCACAAACATCTCCCGTCGGTTTGGAGTCCCATTATGCCCAACCAAAAACATAGGCCCCACAAATAAAAAAAATCGTTCTTAGGCATCGAAATCGACACCACAGCAAGGTTGTTCCGCCTCCCATGGGAAAAAATACCAAAACATTACACCTGATCTAGGTTTTTTGCGCAGTATGGAAAGTCACACTACAGCAGATGCAAGTATTACTAGGTCTCCTCGTGTTTGCGAGCCGGGTGATGCCAGTCGGAAGGGTTTTTTCTCTTCATTTATCGCCCGCAACAAAAGGGGCATCTAAACCGAGTCATACAATCAGAATCAGCAGGCAGCTACGGGCGGACTTGGAGGTGTGGAAAACCTTCTTATAATCATTCAACGGTCACACATTATTTATGTCAGCAGAACAGTCCAACATTCAACTAAGATTATTCACCGGGACGGCAGAATCAGGCGGATATGCAGTGATACTAAATAACCAATGGTGCACAAGCTTATGGCCTCTGTATTGGGCAGAACAAGTGCTGACGAAAAAACAGACAGTCCTGGAAGTGTTTCCAATAGTGGTAGCAATAGAAATATGGGGCACGCGCCAGGCTAACAAAAATTTACTCTTCATAACAAAAAACACCAGCCTAGCGCACTTCATTAATAATAAGGCATCATCGTCTCTCCCAGTGCTAGGCCTACTACGCCGGCTAGCATTCCTGTGCCTAAAACACAATGTATGGGTCCGCGCTAGCCACGATGCTGAGGGGTCTAACGCTGCTGCTAACGCTTTATCACAATTCAATTGGCAGATTTTCACAGAGCTCCTCCCCAACGCCCACCCATCGGGCAACAGTTGCCCACCCTCCCTATGGGATCTAGTGGAGAATAGTTGATGCCATTAATCAGAGCGTCAGTTGCCCCATCGATGTGGCAAGCATACGGAAAAGCATGGGAACAGTGGACATGACTAGTAGCAGGCAGACGGGTTGACCAATATGAACATGCCAGATTACAAGTCACCATAGAATTTCTCCACCAGCTAATGATGAGGGGCATATCAGGGGTGTCAGGGCAGCGGTGTCTGACCGGAGTAGCATTTCACTTCCAACTACTGAATTGGGGAGATGTGACAAAGAGATTCATCATCAGACAATCCATAAAAGGGTGGAAAAGGGGTCAGCCAAGTCAGGAGTGTAGACGTCCCGTCCCGTGCACTAAAACTGATTTCTCACATCATATCCCTAACACCATTAACATGATACTCACAATTCGAAGCAACACTAAGCAACACTAATAAGCGAATTAGTCCCTCAATCCAAAATTAACACCAGTGGAGGCTTATTACACCAGGATGTAGTCATAGCCAATAATGCAATACGTCTATGCATACGCAAATCGAAAATGGTTCCAGCGGGCAGGGGCACTTGGGTACTTCTACAACCCATAAATGGTACGCTGAGTCAGGTAACAATAGTAAAAACATATATAACCATCAGATCACAAAGTAATTTCTTCCTATCACACATTGATGGAACGCCATTATCAAGATACCAGTTCCAAGCTATATTTAATAAATGCCTAACATCGGCAGGGAACCACCCCAAAGATTATGGGACACACTCATTCCGCATAGGTGCGGCCACTGAAGCAGCAAGAGCAGGACTGTCACAAACGGAAGTTCAGAGGATAGGAAGATGGCGATCCACGTGTTTGGCGAGATACATAAGACCGGACTTGTTATCCTAACGTGGTTTGTTTCTTTTACAGGTGATGCTAAGCCAACAGTGTGGGTGATAGGCCACTCATATATATATTGGGCAGAAAAAAAGGCGAAAGTCCGCCCAGGCGGGAAGAAATTAGAGTTTCATAACACATATTTCAACTGGAGAGGTATTAGAGGCCTGCAATGGCCACAGGTACTAATGGAGGTAATCAAGGTAGGGAGAGAGGCAAGAGGTCCGGTCATCTTAGTTATACAGGCCAGGGAAATGACCTAGGTTATCACAAGAGCGCATAACTAATGGCAATAATGAAACTAGACACTGAGCGCTTCAGAAAATTTTTCACAAAAATAGTCAGAGTTTGTGCCGAGCGCGGTATGGCAAGGTGCCCGAGACATCACGGCCATCAAACGGACAAGGCGGCTAATAAATATTTGGATGCCAAAATTTATAAGAGACAGAGGCGGACAACTGGAAGGAGATAAAGCAGGCCTCATACAGCCCGACTGTGTTCACTTAATGGATATTGGACTGGACATATTCCAGTCAGGACTCCAGGACAGAGTGGAACAAGCGTTAAGAGTAATGGATGGGAGTTAGAGTCCTGCATACGAGTACACAGGATCCTCCGTGGCCTGGAAATAGAAAGGACATGTTGGAGAGTTACACTTGTTGGCCCACTTGCCGTTGTGGAGACTGGAGGCACAGGGCATGCTGCAACAAGCTGAATTATTTTAGAAATAAAATGCCTTTCTAATGTCATGAGTATAAACAGTTAATAAAGCTGTGACAGATCCTCACCCATCCAGTTGTAAGAGTTACATGATTGTATTGTCAATGAAAGGGGGGCGGTAGGGGGCTGAGCGTCTGGGTTTGGTTGAGGGGCCACCACAGTCTGCCTAGGCTAGATGCAGTTAAAAATCATTATTAGATACACAGGCGGTGCAGCTTGCTTCACAGCTGGGTTACTGTGCTGACTAGCAGACGCTGAAGCTTTGGAGCAGACCTCTGAGTAAACAGCTCTTCACACTCAACCATCTGTGTTACCCCAAGCCATAGTGTATGTAGTTTCTTACGGTTAAAAGGGGGGAGAAGACCCAACCCACCTGTAATTGACGATGCCAACGTCACGTAAAACACAGCAAGGGGACTCCAAAAAGAGTCTCCATTTTTTCAAAAAATTTGGGGCACACACACCACTTAAGTGGCATCAATTGCCCCAGAGTTGCTTAAAACGGTTGGTGAGGTGATTTTAACAAATCCTCAAGCTTTTACTCTCCCCAGGATGACACAGGGGTAGAAAAGACCTTCCGGATCCATGATTTGTTCATCTTTATGAACATGAGTCAGTCTACATCGTCAGTGGACAGCCGCGTGCGCTTATCTGTCAGCACACCATCAGCAGCGCTGAACACACGTTCAGAGAGAACAAAAATTATTATTAATTTGAAAGCTGATGGCCTAATAGAATGAGTACCACACACTGCTACTATACCCAAAATTATTTTCCAGACAAGATGCAGCTAAAAATTATTATTTATTTGAAAGCTGGTGGAGCTTAGTATAGATGGCTTAATAGAACGAGTACCACACACTGCTACAAGCCCAAAATTATTTTCCAGGCATGATGCAGCTAAAAATTATTAGTAATTTGAAAGCTGGTGGAGCTTAGTATAGATGGCCTAATAGAATGAGTACCACACACTGCTACAGGCAAAAAATTATTTTCCGGGCTAGATGCAGCTAAAAATTATTAGTAATTTGAAAGCTGGTGGAGCTTAGTATAGATGGCCTAATAGAATGAGTACCACACACTGCTACAGGCACAAATTATTTTCCGGGCTTGATGCAGCTAAAAATTATTATTAATTTGAAAGCTTAAAACGGTTGGTCAGGTAATTTTAACAAATTCTCAAGCTTTTACTCTCCCCAGGATGACACAGGGGTAGAAAAGTCCTTGCGGATCCATGATTTGTTCAACTTTATGAATGTGAGTCTGTCTACATTGTCAGTGGACAGCCGCGTGCGCTTATCTCTCAGCACACCACCAGCAGCGCTGAACACATGTTCAGAGAGAACACTGGCTGCGGGGCATGACATGATCTCCAAGGCGTGAGTGGCGAGCTCCGGCCATTTATCCAGATTGGAAGCCCAAAAAGAGCAAGGGTCCAGTGACACAGTCATGGCTACGATGTTCACTTGGAGATACTCCTGTACCATCGTCTCTAGGCGTTGACTATGTGTCTGACTTCTTATCTTCTGTGGCCTTGCATAGGATGGGCTAAAAAAGTGGTGAAAGGATTCCGCAAAATTGCTGTTACCAGCAGATACTGTGTTTCTGTTATGGTTTGAGTGCTGAAGACTCGACAGTCACACGGTTGGCAAGTTAGAACTGTGAGATTCACTACGTGCACCACTGGTGTTTTGTGGAAAAGCACATGTAAGATTCTGCAACAGTCTCTGCTGATACTCCTGCATGCATGAATCCCTTTCTATGGCAGGAATTATTTCGGCAAATTTACTTTTGTACCGGGGATCTAATAGTGTGGCTACCCAGTAGTCAGGATTATTTCGAATTCTGACAATTCGAGGGTCATGTTGCAGGTAGTGCAGCAAGAAGGCACTCATGTGTCTTGCGCATTCAGGAGCACCAAGTCCCTGTTGTGTTGGTGGCGAGGTAAGAATCATGCTTCCTTCCTCTGCCCTCTCCCCCCCAACCTCGCACAACAGAAATGTGATCAAGGTCTCCCTCATCTGATGAGTCTTCCATGCCCATCGCCAGTTCGTCCTCCACTTCTTCCTGGGCTCCTGCACCTTCCTCATTAGTTTGGTTGTTACCATGCGCCCTGGTTAATCCCTCTCCCCCACCCTAACATGATTGCCGCCTTGCTGCTGCCGACCGTCTGGACCTGGCAGATGTTAGCCCTTCTGCATACAACTCCTCCTCCTCTACTTCCTCCATCTCCTCTTGTCCCACCACCTGACTCCGAATTCTGTTTAACATGTGCTCCAGCATGTAAATCACTGGAATAGTCATGCTGATAATGTCATCGTCAGCACTAAACATCTTTGTCGCCATTTCAAAACTGTGCAGAAGGGTGCATAGGTCCCTGATCTGAGACCACTCCTCCAGCGTGACTTGCCCCACCTCTGGATCTCGTCGGCCCAGGCTATAAGTCAGAACGTATTGCACCAGGGCTTGTCGGTGCTGCCACAGTCGCTGCAACATGTGCATAGTTGAATTCCACCGTGTTGGCACATCGCATTTTAGCCGGTGAAGTGGCAGGCCCAACGACTTCTGTAGAGATTTAAGTCGCTGAGCTGCGGGATGCGAACGGCGGAAGAGAGCACACAGCGACCGTGCCCTCTGCAGAAGGTCATCTAGTCCGGGATAGTGGGCTAAAAATTTCTGGACAACCAGGTTCAACACGTGAGCCATACAAGGCACATGTGTGACATTGCCCCGGCGAAGGGCCGCACCCAGGTTTGCAGCATTGTTGCACATGGCCTTCCCTGGTTGCAGGTCCAGTGGAGACAACCATTCATGAAACTGGTTCTCCAGAGCTGACCACAACTCCTCAGCTGTGTGACTCACATTTCCCAGACATTTCAAAGTAAAAACCGCCTGATCACGTTGAACCCTGCTGCCAGCATGGTAAGGAGGTGTGCAGGATCCCTTCTGCGCAGTTAGAAAGTTGGTGGCATGACCAGACATGCTTTGGGTGCAGGAGGAGGACCGAGAGGAGGTTGAGGAGGCAGAAGCAGTGGAGGAATTCTAGATAAAGAGGATTGATGCACAACTCGTGGGGATGGCAAGACTTGGACAGCAGCCCCTTGTCCTGCTGTCACCATAGTTACCCAGTGCCCAGTCAGCGACATGTAATGCCCCTGTCCATGCCTCCTCGTCCAAGAGTCTGTGGTGAAATGCACCCTGTCACACACAGAGTTTCTCAAAGAAGCGGTGATGTTGCGTGCGACATGCTGGTGGAACGCAGGCACACCTTTCTTTGAGAAGTAGTGCCGACTGGGCATCTGGTACTGGGGCACTGCGACGGACATAAGGTCTCGAAAATCCTCTGTGTCCACCAGGCGGAAAGGCAGCATTTCTGTAGCCAAGAGCTTGCAGATGGTGAAATTCAACCTCTTAGCATTCTCATGGCTAGGAGGAAATGGTCTTTTACTTGTCCACATCTGACGGACCAAGGGCTGGCTGTTGTGCTTAGATGGAGTTGAGTAGGGTGTCCCCGGCAAACTGACGGTCTGTGAGGAAGATGCAGGCAGAAAAGTTAGGTTGCCTTGATCCAAAGGTGGTGCTCTTGATGTCGGAGAGCGCTCAACACCAGCTGGTGTTTCCACTTCCAAATGAAATGATGACCTGCCAATCACACTGGCTGTTGCGGGTAAAGAGGTGGCAGGTCTGCGTCTCAAAACAGGTGTGACTGCTGTCCCCCCAGTCACAGAGGATGAAGAGGCCTCGGATGCACAAGATGGGGCAGACGGTGGTTGGCCAGGCCCGCTGGGCCGCATTGTAGCACAGTGAGCTTCCCACTGCAACTTATGCTTCATATCCATGTGACGGTTCATGCATGAAGTACTCAAACTATGGATTTTTTGGTCTCTGCTTAGCTTTTGGTGACAAATGTTACAGATAACATGAGTTGGGTCATCCTTATCGATCTGAAAAAATGCCCAGGTTATGCAAAGCTTAGAACCCATGCGACCTGAAAAGCCACCACGACTTGTGGTCAGAGGCAGAGTTGTGTTTGAGGATGCAGTTGTTGACGTGCTTCCAGTACTACGTCTCTGTCCAGGAAGGCGCAACCTGACCTCGTCGTCACTAGCATCCTCCTCCACCTCCTCTGCTGACCTCATCGACTGGCTGACTGTGGATTGACAGTAAGTGGGATCTGCAACCTCGTCATCATCACCCTGTGTGTTCTCACACCCGTCGTCCTCAGAGCCAACCTCTTCCTGCCCTGACAAAAAACTCAAGTTGTCGCTCCAATCAGCTATTTGAGTCTCATCATCGTCTTCCTCATTGTCTCCACCAACAGGAGTTACAGTTTGGGAACGAGGGTCTACATTATGCTCAGAACCTTCTTCATCTGGTCCTGGATCCGACTCATAAAGATTCTGGGCATCAGTGCAGATCATTTTCTCGTCTGGATTCACAGAAGCTCTGGAGCCGACCTCTGATTCCAAGGCTATAGTATGAGTAAACAGCTCTGCAGACTTAACCATCTGTTCTACCCCATATTCAGACGGGCAGCTGGAGACTTGGGAGCTGTGAGGAGCAAGTGTGATTGGGGTGACACCTCTGAGGACTGGAGTATTTGTGATGTTGAAGTTGAGGTGGAGGAGAGCCCACTTAAAGGAGCACTTGATATCCGCTGAAGCAACTGCTGTTTTTGTGCCTCATCTGGAATTTGTAGCGATGGTCGTGGCCGTAAGAAAGGTATCATATCACATTGTTCACTAAAAGAAGTAGACATCTTAGGTTGGCTGGAAGATGGTCTTTCTTCTGCAGATGTTTCTGTTGCTTTAACACCTACCACACGGACACAACCTTCTTTTCCCTTCCCAGCACGCCTATTCCCCTTTCCACCAGCAGCAGGCCTTTTGCCACTCATTTTGGTGGTTAACTAATTGACAACTCGGGAGTTGTTTCCACAAAAAACGATGGATGGAAACCGAGCAGAGCTGAGTGGCCAAATTGTGGTACTAGCCCAAAGATTGGCTGGGTTAGAAGCAGTAAAACAATTTTATTAGATACACAGGTGGTGGAGCTTGGTATAGATGGCCTAATAGAATGAGTACCAAACACTGCTACAGGCCCAAAATTATTTTCCAGGCAAGATGCAGCTAAAAATTATTAGTAATTTAAAAGCTGGTGGAGTTTGGTATAGATGGCCTAATAGAATGAGTACCACACACTGCTACAGGCTCAAAATTATTTTCCAGGCAAGATGCAGCTAAAAATTATTAGGAATTTGAAAGCTGGTGGAGCTTGGTATAGATAGCCTAATAGAGTGAGTACCACACACTGCTACAGGCCCAAAATTATTTTCCAGGCAAGATGCAGCTAAAAATTATTAGGAATTTGAAAGCTGGTGGAGCTTGGTATAGATGGCATAATAGAATGAGTACCACACACTGCTAATATGCCCAAAATTATTTTACATGCAAGATGCAGCTAAAAATTATTAATAATTTCAAAGCTGGTGGAGCTTAGTATAGATGGCCTAATAGAATGAGTACCACACACTGCTAATATGCCCAAAATTATTTTACAGGCAAGATGCAGCTAAAAATTATTATTAATTTCAAAGCTGGTGGAGCTTGGTATAGATGGCCTAATACAATGAGTACCACACACTGCTACTAAGCCCAAAATTATTTTCCGGGCTAGATGCAGCTAAAAATTATTAATAATTTCAAAGCTGGTGGAGCTTGGCATAGATGGCCTAATACCATGAGTACCACACACTTCTAATATGCCCAAAATTATTTTCCAGGCTAGATGCAGCTAAAAATTATTATTAATTTCAAAGCTGGTGGAGCTTGGTACAGATGGCCTAATACAATGAGTACCACACACTGCTACTAAGCCTAAAATTATTTTCTGGGCTAGATGCAGCTAAAAATTATTATTAATTTGAAAGCTGGTGGAGCTTGGTATAGATGGCCTAATACAATGAGTACCACACACTGCTAGTATGCCCAAAAGGTTTTACTTGGCTAGGTGCAGTAAAAAAATTGTATTACATACACAGGTGGTGTAGCTGGCAACACAGATGCGCTACTCCACTGACTAACACACACTGCAAGAGGCCCAAAAGAATTTGCTAGATTTAGCCGAATGCTGTGAAAAACACTTGCACAGCACTAAAACAGACCTGCCTGGCAAAAAGTGATAGGAACTGATGTAACCTAGCCCTCAAAAGGGCTGAAATTACAACTAGTCACTACTCCCAACCTACTGTCTATTTAAGAGCACAGACCTGCCTGCTAAAAGTGCTAGGAACTGCTGTAACCTAGCCCTCAAAAGGGCTGCAATTACAAACTAGTGCCTACTCCCTAAACCTTTCTGTCTATTTAAGAGAAAATTCGCTTGCAATTCAGTTACACAATATAGCGCTAACAGCAGCAGCAGTGCCGTCTAACACTCAGCTGCAGCAGTGAGAAAATGGTGGCGACGAGGAAAATGGCTGGGTCTTATAGGACAAGGACATGTGACATACACAGCCAATGACACATGCCCTTGCTTGTGTGAAAAAAAGCACTTCGCTCCATGTGTGCGCTGCTGATAGGCTGACAGACTGCACCTCCCCACTGTAAATGCGGGAAAGAGAAAAAAAAATGGAGATCTTCATTATTTCTGCAGAGATCCATCCCATGCCCCTCCCCCCGCCCCGCTGTACACTCAAACTGTGTATTAACATTGATTATCAGCATTACTGTGAAAAAATCCAGTTACGATTTTGGTGCATGGACAGTTATCGAACATAACCTCGAACAGCCGGATTTTTTGCAAATCGTTCGGGTTCGAACACCGCCCAAAACAGCTCGAATTTGAAATTGGCGTACAGTTCAATTCGAACACCGCTCATCTCTATTAGTTAGTCCTCGAAAGGACTGTTTGTTAAGATGGATATGTGTAATGTACGGTTTTTCTCCCTACACTACCTAATACATGATTAAATCTCTCCCTGACACAGCAGCAGCTCTCCCTACACTGTCTGATCCGGAGTGAATGTGACAAGCATGGCGGTGCCAGGTCTTATATAGACTTGATGATGCTGTGCGGCCAGCCAATCACTGTAAGTCCCACAACCAACATGGCTACGGCATTACAGAGCATGGCAGGCAATCCCTGCATGTTCATTGGCTCTCTAAAGCGCGCCAAACATTCAGGGAGTGGACCCGAGTTCCCGCCCGAGCAACCCTGGAAATACTCGCCGAGTGCCGAGCTTGTCGAGCACCATGATGCTCGGGCGAGTGCCGAGTAGTGGCGAGCGTGTTCGCTCATCACTAATGGCGATAAATAAGTCATAACATTCTGACTCGCCCAGGGGGATATGGGGGAGATTCGGTACCCGGGCCTTGATCTTCTGTGGGATGTCAAGGCAGTCGGCTCCCGGGCCAGTACCCTGGGGTCACTCTTTAAAAGGGGGTTTGTTAACAGTTTGTCTCGTGACGCCACCTGTGGTTCCCGGTAATAAGTACCGGCGCTGCTGCAGACCTCCGGGGGTGATGGGATGGCAGCTGGGATGTTTCTGCTCCCCACAGGCAGAGCAGGCCCCCGGGGCAGGGTTGATGGAAGGAATGCAGGTGAGAGGTGGTCAGGTCAGGGGGAATGATGGACACGCACGCATGGGATTTGCTTCTGTACCTTTACAGGGTGTAATGGCAGGTATGGTCCAGGGTACTTAGTAGGAAGGGTGCACTTCTGGACTCTACCCAGTGAGCGGGTATAAGGCCTCCTGATCTGTTTCTTCCTCTCCATTAAGCTCCTGGCCTGCCTGGAACTTGGCCTAGCTTCTATGCTGTTTCACTCTCTCACCTGTCAGCCTGGTAATAGGACTTTTCTCTGGCAACCACTATCCCTGGACGCTGGGGCCTTCGTGGTTCCTAGTCCTGTAATTGATGGTAGCTTCAGGATGACCAGGGGTCTGGAAGCCTCCTGGTATGCCGGTTGTCCCTACTGGGTGTAGAGGACCCTGTAGGCGTGGACCCGGTGTCCGGCTTGTGTCCTGGGGTGAGCCAGAGATGTTCCTCTTCCCCCTTAACTCCTCTCTCCTCTCTCCTTGCCTCGGCCACACTTGGGGCCCTCAGAACCACAGCTCACATGCAGCTTCTTCACTACTCTCAGTGTCAGCACACTCTCAGACTCTCTGACTGCCTAACTCCACCCTCCAGTATATATATCCCTAACAGGGCTCCCTCTGGTATGAGGTAGAAGGGTGGAGGTGTCTGTTTGTAGTGAGGGCCTCTTGTGGAGAAGTCAGTCCATGCACCCTTTTGGGTCCTGTGGTACCGGTAGTGGCAGGGTGCCACATTCCCCCCTAGTACAACTCAGTACTCCTGGACTGAAACATTTCAAACAGGTAACAACATCAGTAATAACAATAACAATGTTACAGTAAGTCCCGTCACCAGGTGTCCATTTCACTGATGAAGGTGCAACAAGAGTAGTATGAGGGACCCGCCTGAAAACCCTCAACGTAGACCCTGGGCGTGGCTACAGGGCATAAATGATCCCGGTGTTGAACCACGTCTTCGGCCACGCCAAACGGGTTTTTGTTCTGTGGTCTTTGCAATACGAAACAAATAAGGGGGGCACTTTGATAAGTGCAACTATTTACAATGGACACTTCCTGGCTGCTCACAGTCCTCAGCTTACAAGTCTTTATACTCTTACGGGTAACTAAATGCACACATTATTTTCAGTTCACACAATAAATAACAGTAGACAATACCCAACTGGGAAACTATTTACAATGTAGGCACTTTGTGCTTATTCCCTATACCTGGCAGGGATTTGGCCTTGTGTGCTGCGTGTGGACCTTCGTAGCACTGGGGTGATACTGGTGTCTGTGCATGCACTCTCTGTTAAACTGTCAGATCTTCATGCTGATAAATTATAAAATTGCCTCAATCTTTCTAGGGGACTGGAAAGTGCACTGATTACTGGGCCTTCAGGCTCCGCTTCAATTGGTGATCCTCCTCTTACTGGGGACTCTTCCTGTTCCTGAACAGGTTCTTCTAGGGCGCTCATAGGTTATTCTTGTGGCGGAGACTCTTCTGGTGGTTGACAGAAGTGTATTACTGGTATAATAACTGCTCCATCAAGTTGAGGCCAGTACGCAGGGAAGTCTCCTAGAACTGTATGAAGTACATCTTCCTTGGGTTTCTCCGGTATTACAAGAGGTGCTTCTTCCTCCGGTGTCTTCAGTAGACCTGGGCACAATTTCAAGTGGTCTCTTGAGACTGTTGCGGTTGTTTTACCTCCATCCCTGCTGATCAGGCAGGTTTTGGTGTTGTCAAATTTGGAGTTTAACAATGTGTAGGGCTCTCTTTTCCACTGGTCATCGAGCTTGTGACCCCTTCTTTTCCACTTTAGCACTATTTCTCCTGGTGCCAAGGGTTCTGCTGGTGCATGTTTGTTATACTGCTCTTCTTGTCTTTTCCTCACTTTGTTTAGACTGTCTTCGACACAGGCCTGTAGTTTCCTGTGCTGGTCTTGCCGACTTGTGTCCCAGTCTTCAGTGGACGTATCTGCAGCAGGTTCTACCACTCCGAGCTCCAGGTCCATGGGCAATTTTCCTGGTCTTGCTCTCATGAGGTACGCTGGGGTACAATTAGTAGAACTCATGGGTATGTGGTTATACAGGTCCACTAGATCAGGTAGTTTGTCTGGCCACTGGCTCCTCTCTTCCAAAGGCAGGGTTTTTAACAGATCTATAATGATGTTATTCATTTTCTCGCACATACTATTGGTTTGTGGATGATATGGCATAGTCCGGATCTTCTTGCATCCGTACAGGTGACAGAATTCCTTGAATAGCTCAGCTTCGAAAGCAGGGCCTTGATCTGATAGCAACTTGTCCGGATATCCAGAGTGACAATCTCCAGGGGTTGGGTTGTTTTGATGGACTGCAAGGGTGCTTTCTGGCTGCCATAGTCTTTCCTTCTGAGGCTGCAGGGCCCACAATTCCGGCACCACCTTTCTATGGAGCTCCACATTCCAACCCAATAGAACCGGTCCTTCAGCAGGGTTTCCAGCTTCTTCCAGCCAAAGTGACCTGCTTGGTCATGGTAGGCCTCTAACACCATGTGGCTATCCGTCCTGGGTACAACAATCTGCCACACCATTTTATGGGTTCTGGGGTTGACATACCTTCTGCACAGCTTTTCTCTGTAGATGAACAGCCGGCTTCTCTTATTCCACAGGTGTTTGGCTTGTGGAGGAGCATCCTTCTCCAGGTAAGAATCTTCTTCGGTTATCAGTCCTTTGATGAGGCTGACAACCGGGTCACTGTCCTGGGTCTCCTTCCAACTGTGATGAGGTTAAGGATTCAGCGGCTGTGAATTTAGTTGAGGCTAGGTAATGCTTGAAACTTTCAGTGATACCCCAGACCAAGGCCAGGAACTCCAGCTTGAAGGAACTGTAATTCTCCAGGTTCCTCTCAGTAGGGCGAAGCTTCCTACTGGCATAGGCAATTACCTTTTCTCTGTCGTTTTGCTTCTGGGACAGCACAGCTCCCAGTCCCTCGTTGCTGGCGTCAGTGTACAACAGGAAAGGTTGGCTGTAGTCGGGGTAAGCCAGGATTTCCTCACCGGTTAGGACTTCCTTCATTGATGCAAAGGACTCAGTCTGCTCTTTGCCCCACTGGAATGGGGGACTTTTACCTCTTTTAGACTGTCCTACCAGGAGATTTTGTAGAGGTGCTGCCTTTTTGTTGTAGTCCTTAATGAACCTCGTGTAGTACCCGACCAGTCCCAGAAATTGGTGTACTTCTTTGATGTTCCTTGGTTCAGGCCACTTCTGAATGGCAGTGACCTTCTCCGGGTCTGGTGCTACTCCCTCTGAGCTGACTATGTGTCCCAGGTATTGAACCTTCTGTTTGAGCAGGTGGCACTTGGAAGGTTTTAGTTTCTTCCCATACCGGGACAATGCCTCAAATACCTCTGCCAGGTGCTTTAGATGGTCTTCATACGTCCTCGAGTACACGATAACGTCATCCAGGTATAGCAGCACTGTCTAAAAGTTCCGGTGTCCCAAGCAACACTCCATCAACCTCTGGAACGTTCTGGGTGCATTGCAGAGTCCAAATGGCATGCTGTTGAATTCACACAATCCCATCGGGGTGGTGAAGGCTGTCTTCTCCCGGTCTTCCTCAGCAACAGAGACTTGCCAGTACCCGCTAGTGAGATCCAATGTAGAGAAATAATTGGCAGATTTTAGGGCAGCCAGGGATTCCTATATACGGGGCAAAGGGTATGCATCTTTATGTGTTATTCGATTAATTTGTCTGTAATCTACTCACATCCTCATGCTATCGTCCTTCTTTCTGACCAGGACCAGGGGAGCTGCCGAGGGGCTACAGCTAACCCTCACTACCCCTGCCTTTTTCATGTCATGAAACGTTTCTTTGGCTTTTTGGTAATGTGCTGGTGGTATGGGTCTGTAACGCTCCTTAATGGGTGGATGGTTACCGGTGGGTACGTGGTGTTGTAATCCTTTAACCCTTCCAAAATCAAGTGGGTGTTTACTAAACACTAGTGTTGAGCATTCCGATACTGTAATATCGGGTATCGGCCGATATTCGCGGTATCGGAATTCCGATACTTAATTCCGATGCTTTTACAATATCGAATACCGGAATCGGAAGTTCCCATAATGCCTGCGCTCTGCAGTGTCTGTGAAGGATGACAAGTTGGATGGCAGCGCGATCCAGCCTGTCATCAGAATGCCATCCCGGCTGGGGAGAATTCTCCTGATTGTTTAAAAGCCGGCGCGCGGTAAAAAGCCGCCGGCTTTTAAACAATCACACAGCCCCATACTGCTTCCCCGCAGCCTCCCACCCCGATCCTCCGCTCCCCTCGCCACCTCCAATCCCAATTGTAAATTAGGACCGGGCGGGGAGCGCAGCACCAAGGAGCGAAGGACCCGGGCGGGGAAGCCGGCAGTGAAAAGACTTCACCGCCGGCTTTCCCGTTCTGTGCTGCGCTTTCCCGCCGGTTATTTCAAATGAACAGCTGAGGTATCAGGTGATGCCGATCAGCTGTTCATTTGAAGTAGCCGCGGTGCCCTCAGAGGGTTCATGTGAGTTCATGCTTGACTGCATGAACTCACATGAACTTTCCCACGGCCGCACAGGTCAGCCTCACCTCCCAGACCATCAGACCGGTCATGATTAGTGTGTGTGCGGATGTGTGTGCGGGGTGTGTGTGCGGGGTGTGTGTGCGGGGTGTGTGTGCGGGGTGTCTGTGCGATGTTTGTGCGGGTGTGCGCGGTGTCTGTGCGTGCAGGCAGACATAGGCCGATGTGACACTACTACTCCCATCGGCCTATGTCTGTCCCCCGTCCACTCGTGCCAGCAGGATCAGCTCGATGGGAGCAGTAGTTCCCATCAGCCTGATCCTGCTATTTAAATTGCCCTACTGTGCCCCAATAAATTTTAAATACATGTCATTGGTGGCCAGTGGTTACCTACAATAAATTAGTTCATACATTACCTGTCCCCGCCGATCGCCACCTAAAATAAAGTAAAAAATAAAAAACTACACCTATACTCACCTAGACACCTAATTCCCCGAAGCCATCGATCTCCTGTAATAAAATATAAAATAATAAACCACAACCTTATCCTTACCCCTCTGTAGTAGTCCACGAGTGTCCCACGATGATCTCCAGTTCAGAGCAGCCACATAGAATGTGACCGCTCTGAACCGCTGCCGCTGCTAGAATGACGGGGCCGTAAGGGTTCACCGGAGTTCAGGCAGTGCTGCTCCGGTTAGCTCCTTTACGGCCCTGCTGTATCGTGAGAAATTCCCACGGTACAGCAGTGCCGTAAAGGAGGTCTCCGGAGCTGCGCTGACTGAATGCACTCCGGTGACCTCAGTCAGTGGCTCCCGCTGCCAGGAGCGGACGTGTTCCCGGCAGTGTGAGCTTACAGTAGCCATGCACAGCTGTCACCATCTCCAGATGTGACAGCTGTGCATGGGAGATCAGCGCAGGAACGTGGACAGGTAACTATTATTTTTAGTAAACTAAGAATTAAATAAAATGGTGTGTTTTATTTCAAATAAATTATTTTTTTCTGGGTGTAGTGTGTCTTTTCTTTTTAACACTTTGTAGGTTAGTAATGGGGGTGTCTTACAGACGCCCATCATTACTAACCTGGGCTTCATGGCAGCTGGCGCTGCCATGAACCCCACCACTATTACCCCCTGCCACCGCACCAGGGCAGTGTGGAAGAGAGAGGCTAAGTGCCAGAATTGGCGCATCCTATGGATGCGCCATTTCTGGGGCGGCTGACGGCTGGTGTTTCTAGCCTGGGAGGGGGCCATTATTCATGGCACCCTTCCTGGGCTATTAATATCAGCCCCCAGCTGTCTGCCTAGCCTTTGCTAGCTATTAAATTAGGGGGGACCCCACGTTATTTTTTTGGGGGGGTTCCCCCATTTTAATAGCTAGTAAAGGCTAGGTATTCAGCTGGGGGCTGATATTAGTAGCCTGGGAAGCTCCGTGGGTTTTACCCCCTTCCCAGGCTTCAAACATCTGCCCCAGCCGTCTGCTTAACCTCCGCTAGAGACTAAAATTATGGGGGATCCCACGCCATTTTTTTTTTAAATAAAGCCTGCGCTTCTCAGTGTCTGCGGGATGACAGGCTGGATGGCAGCGTTCTGCTGCGGTCCAGCCTGTCATCTCGATGTAGCAGAGCTGAAGCTGTCGTGGGAACCATGGAAAGGTAAGGATGAGGTTGCTTTATTATTTTTCTTTTATTGCAGGAGATCGTTGGCTTCAGCTGGAATGGGCGTGATGGTAAGTATGGTTTAATTTAGAACAATAAAGAATTGTGTGTTTATTTCAATTAAAGGACTTTATTCTGGGTGTTTGTGTTTTTCTTTTACTTTGACTATGGGGTTAGTAATGGGGGTGTCTTATAGACGCCTCTCCATTACTAACCTGGACTTGATGTCAGCTGGCATTATAAGCTGACATCAACCCCAGCCCTATTACCCCACTGCCACCGCTACAGGGCAGTGGGAAGAGCGAGGCTAAGTGCCAGAATTGGCGCATCCTGTGGATGCGCCATTTCTGGGGCGGCTGACGGCTGGTGTTTCTAGCCTGGGAGGGGGCCAATATTCATGGCACCCTTCCTGGGCTATTAAAATCAGCCCCCAGCTATCTGCCTAGCCTTTGCTAGCTATTAAATTAGGGGGGACCCCACGTTATTTTTTTGGGGGGGTTCCCCCATTTTAATAGCTAGTAAAGGCTAGGTATTCAGCTGGGGGCTGATATTAGTTGCCTGGGAAGCTCCGTGGGTATTACCCCCTTCCCAGGCTTCAAACATTTGCCCCAGCTGTCTGCTTAACATCCGCTAGAGCCTAAAATTAAGGGGAACCCCACGCCAATTTTTTTTTAAATAAATCCTTTATTTTAACACTAAATGACAAGTACAGTAATCAACACTGTCACTGTACTTCATATATATGTGACTGACATGTTTCTATCTATCTAATCTATGTGTGATTCTCTATTCTTTCTATTCTAAATTGTCGGGTACAGATGCTGAATTGCCGGCCGGCTTTCTTAAAGAGACGGTGCACGAAAACACTAATATTTTTTTAAATAAATCCTTTACACTAAATGACAAGTACAGTAAGCAACACTGTCACTGTACTTATTATATATGTGACTGACATGTTTCTATCTATCTAATCTATGTGTGATGCTTTATTCTGTCTGTTATAAATTGTCGGGTACCGCTGCTGAATTGCCGGCCGGCTTTTATAAAGAGACGGTGCACGAAAACACTAATATTTTTTAAAATAAATCCTTTACACTAAATGACAAGTACAGTAAGCAACACTGTCACTGTACTTCATATATATGTGACTGACATGGTTCTATCTACCTAATCTATGTGTGAAGCTCTATTCTTTCTGTTGTAAATTGTCGGGTACCGGTGAATGCCGCTGATGAATTGCCGGCTTTTCATGTCATTCTACATTATTCTTAGTTGTTTTACTTCATGTAGAATTAACCTACAAGGAAAGAAAGGGTTTATTTTCATTCCGATATTTGTGTCCCATTGACTTGCATTGGTTTCCGGTATCGGAATTGGCGATATCCGATACTTTTTGGGTATCGGCCCGATCCAATCCGATACGATATTTCCTGATATCGGAAGGTATCGCTCAACACTACTAAACACCTGTTCGTATTCCTGAACCACTCTGTAAACACCGTGTTTCTGATGGACAGGAGGGGCGTCAGTCCCAACATGGAGCTGTTGACACCATTCCTCCAGCTGATCTTCGGAGTCATTGTCCTCCACTGTATCCGGTGGGGTCAAGGAATCCACTGTGTGTATGGCATCATTCACAGTATACAGTCTGGCAACAGTGACGTATTGTGGCAATTTAACTTCCTCCTCCCCACAATTTAGGAGACGTACGGGTACCCTTCTATTGCGTACATCAACTACCCCTCTAGCAGTTAGGAGTGTAGGTCTGTGTTCTGAGTTAACGTGCTCTACTACCGCCTGGTAGTTCTGTCCCTTGAGACGTATTGCTGCCCTACACCAAATCATCATTTCCCTCATTGGGAGAATCACAATGGGTATCGGGTCTGTCGCCCATACATTACCAATCTCACCACCTGTTAGTTTTCCCTGTTGATGGTACAGGAGGGCTCGTATCTTTCTCTGGAGCACCTTCCTCTGCCCTGGTTTGGCAGTGTCAGCAATCTGTTGGAGTTAAAACAACACTTCTCCCAAACAGTTACCAACAACATTTGTACCAAGTATCATATATGAATTTGTATCACCAGGGTTAGACTCTATGACAATCAGTCCTTGGTCCTTTTGTTCCACTCTTCCCACCTTCACTGTCACTTCCTTAACCCCGACTAGGTTAAGAGGAAGGCCATTAAAGGCATACACAGAGAGATTTGGGGCTGACGGGTGGAGTTCATCTATGGACCAGTACCTTTTGTAGAGGACATCAGGTAAGATGGTTACCTGTGACCCGGTGTCCAGTAGTGTAGGTGTTGTTATGCCATCTGTCAGGGAGGACACTTGGTCAGACTTTGCAGCCCTCTGGTGCCCCCTTATCCTGCTGGTCAAACACGGTATTGACTGAGGATAAGCACGGGCGCAGCTGCTCTAATTTATGTCGACTATTGTGGCACGTGATGTGACAGGACGTATATATACCAACAGTTCCTTCCAGGAACGTATATATACCTCCGTCCAGCCACCCTCAAACCACAATATCACATAAATACTGGTATACTGCCACCACCGATCGCTTAACAGGGTGATCAGGTACCTGTTAGGTAACGTGAATTAGCAGGTGAGGAATGTGTTTGCTCGACATAGGACAAGAAGAACGAAGCTGGTAAATAATAATGATTTACTCCTGAAAGTGGGCAGTGTTTACAAAAGATATACAAGATATTATAAAGAGACAATTTACATATATGCATAAAACAGTTATTAAAATAAAAGGGATAAGTAATAGCAAAACCTGCGCCATGAGGTGATGGTCTCAGATTCTGTGGAGGGGACGGCTCCCCGGAAATTAGATGTGATTCTTCCATGCAGCGAGGTGTGCATGTGTCTGACGTCCCTAGCAAGAATGACTTAAAATGCCCATTCTGGTTTTTAGTAAGGGGCCAAAACCTTAGGAGACACCCATGGTGTTTACCTCACACGGTGGCTCAGTTTTGTGAACCCACCCAGCTGCATAAGACATAGAAATCCTTCAGATTTCATATCTTGGTGTGGGGGGGTCCCACATTTAAGATGGAGACATCATGCTTGCCGTCACCAATATTCATGAAGATGGATATTAAATATGATATCTCTATGACGCTCAGAAGCTCAGAACCCATTTCCCGGGCTTCCGGTGGTTACTCAGTTATGCAAGATATACTATTATAATTGGAAAAAGGTGAGCATTCCAAAAATGTGGTCCCTGTGTTTGTGACCATCATGTGCATTATTAAAATCGACATTAAACGTTTGTACAATTAGACAATAGGATCTTGGAGGGAAAATCCAGTTTACACCAGAATGCTTGTTCTCTTGGGCTGAGATTTTTTATGGTGGTTATTAAAATTCCTGAGGTTTGGGGAAAGCTAGAGTGAGTTCTATGTATGTCCCTTCCAATTGAACAGGTGGGTGGAGATTTAAGACATCTCTCATTTTTTAAAACTAGGACAAAAACACATTTTGCTTGACACCATCCAGCACAATGGACAGGAAAGGCCTTCCTCCTACAAACCGGTCATACCAGCTAGATGGGCCTGGTTGATCTACTCCTGGGTGTCGGCCCTTGGCCCCAGGGTTTGCCCATTTAAAGGACAGATCCACGCGATGTGGCCTGCCTTGTGGCAACGGTAGCAGATGAGTTCTCCTGGAGGGCGACGTTGGTCGTTGGTCCTCCCACAGGGTGGCATTGTCCTCCTTCCTCTACTCATCCAGGGGACATCCTCAGGACTGTCGGCAAGTAGGATCCTTCCATCTGGCTCGGGCTCCCCCTGTAGCTGCAGGGCGCTCAGGACAGTGGTCAGGGTTTTACTTAGCTGACGCACTTCAGAGCGCAGGCTGTCCAGCTCGCTAGGGGGCACTGTTTGCACTTTCGTCTCAGCCGCTGATGAAGGGGCAGTGAGTGCTGTGGCCATTGGGGTGGTCCCACAATGGTAACGCCGGATAGCGGTATCTGACATTTCCAGGGGCTGAAGGCCCTTAATAGCCATGTCCTTCAGGGTATCAAAGGTGGCATTTGGATGATCTAAGGCCCACCACCGTACAGTTCTGCTCTCCTCCTTGGACCTCAACCCCCAGTAACATAGTAACATAGTTTGTAAAGCCGAATAAAGACTTGCGTCCATCAAGTTCGACCTGTTAGTTCTGTAATTGCTAAAGTTGATCCAGAGGAGGGCAAAAACCCCAAATGATTTGGCCAATCTTCACCTGAGGAAAAATTCCCTCCCGACTCTGAAACCAGCAGTCAGAATAAATCCCTGTATCAACCTACTATTTTATTTTATTTTTAAGTATATGCTGAAATCTAACTGGTATCTAGAAATGCATCCAGTCCCCGCTTGAACTGGTGTAGTGCATCCGACATTACCGTCTCCTCACTCAGTGAATTCCATTTTCTCACTGCTCTTACCGTAAAGAACCCCTTCCTATGCTGGTGCTGAAACCTTTTCTCTTCCAGTCTTAGTGAGTGCCCTCTTGTTACCGTAATATCCCTCCTTTTGAAGAAATCCCGGGCAAGATCTCTATACTGTCCCCTAACATATTTGTACACATTTATTATGTCCCCCCTCAACCTTCTCTTTTCCAGGCTGAATAGTTCTAGTTTTGACAACCTCTCTGGGTATTGCAGTCCCTCCATTCCCTTTATTAATTTTGCTGCCCTCCTTTGTACCTTTTCAAGCTCATTTATATCCTTTCTATATATTGGGGCCCATAACTGAGCACAGTATTCCAAGTGTGGTCTGACCAGTGCTTTGTACAGTGGAAGAACAATGTTCTCATCCTTTGCAGCTATACCTCTTCTGATACGTCCCATTACCCTGTTTGCCCTTACAGCAGCGGCCTGACTTTGGACACTCCAATTTAGTTTGCTATCAATCAAGATGCCCAAGTCCTTCTCCATCTCTGAATTCCCCAATGATTTCCCATTCAGTGAGTACTGGTGAATTCCATTTTTCCTTCCCATATGTATGACCTTACATTTCTCCTCGTTAAACCTCATTTGCCATTTAATGCTCCACCTACCCAAATCCCTCTGTAGGTCTGCACTGTCCTCTTTTGTATTAATTGTTTTGCATAACTTTGTGTCATCTGCAAATATTGATATTTTACTATTTATCCCGTTGACTATGTCGTTAATAAAGATATTAAATAACATTGGGCCTAGTACAGACCCCTGTGGTACCCCACTAGTGATGCTTACCCAATCTGAGTATATTCCATTTATAACCACCCTCTGCCTTCTATCCTTTAGCCAGTTAGCTACCCACTTGCAGACATTTTCCCCCAGCCCCATCATTCTCATTTTGTATACCAACCTATTATGTGGCACGCTATCGAATGCTTTTGAGAAGTCGAGATACACGACATCCACTGGTTCCCCCTGATCTACTCGAGAGCTAACCTCCTCGTAGAAGTCAATCAGGTTTGTTTGGCAGGAGCGATTCCTCATGAATCCATGTTGGTTCGGGATTAAAAGATTATTAGCATCAAGATGCTCCGTAATTGCCTCTTTAATGAAGCTTTCAAAAATTTTGCCCACAACGGACGTCAGACTCACCGGCCGATAGCTTCCGGCGTCACTTTTCGCTCCCTTTTTGAATATTGGCACTACATTCGCCTGTCGCCAATCAAGTGGCACAGACCCAGTCTCAACAGAGTCCTTAAATATAAGATATAACGGTCTGTCTATCACATTACTTAGTTCCCTTAGTACCCGTGGGTGTATGCCATCAGGTCCTGGTGATTTGTTTATTTTAATGTTACTGAGGCGTTTCTGTACCCCAGCTTGGGTTAGATTTGTCATACTTAGTGGAGGATTAAGTTTGTCACTTCTCATTTCTCCTGTTAGTTCGATTTCCTTTGTGAAAGTTGTCGAAAAAAAATTATTTAATAGATTAGCTTTATCCTCATCTTTCTCTATGATTTTGCCTTCCTCACTTTTTATCAGTCCAATATTATCCGATTTAATCCTTTTACTATTTATATTCGTAAAGAACAGTTGGGGATTTGATCTACTTTCCCTAGCAATACGTCTCTCTGTTTCCTCCTTCGCTATTTTTATTTGTTTTTTCCTTGTAACACATTAGTGCCTCCTTACTGTTTTCCTGTTTTAATCTCTTGAATGCCTCTTTTTTGCTATTTAACGCCCCTTTTGCGTTCTTGTTCAACCATATTGGTTTCCTCTTATTTCTGGCCCTTTTATTCCCATACGGTATATACCTCTCGCACTGAGTATTCAGAATTCTTTTGAAGGTTTCCCATTTACTATTCGTATTCCATTGATTAAGAACTTTGTCCCAGTCAATAAGTTGAAGGCTAATGAATTGTTCTGTCAGCATTTTGTTCTCATCATGTATGCTGGCTGGACTAACCTGTTTCAGGGCCCGCAGGGCCTCTTGTAAATGCCAGGCATAGTCCCGGATACTGTCCTCAGGTTTCTGGGTACAGTGGTAGAACCTCATCCGAAGATCTGTCTCAGTGCGGTTTTCAAAGGCAGTTTGCAGTCTCTTGAATATAATAGATACTGATTCCTGGTCTGCGGCTGGCCAGGTTTCAATTTCCCGCTCTGCGGCACCAGTGAATTGTCCCAGCACAACAGCGGCTCTCTGTTACCAGTCATTGAGTACATGTCCAGTACACTGCATATTTTCCGTTTGAATCCAGACAGGGTGTCTGGTTTGCCGTCATACTGGGGAAGCCATTTCGCTCCAGGGACATACGGCATGGCCATGGGTATCACCGGAGTCACAACCCCTGCTGGTGGGGCGGCCGCTCCGGTCTGAACAGCGCCGGGTGCGAGTTGAGCATCAGGAGCGTTAACTGGTGCTCCGGCGTCTTGCTGGTCATCGGCCATGGTTGCGCCCCCCTAATAAACTGTAGCCTACCTTCTTTTTCCTTTTCAAATAGGCCGCAGCTACGGAGACGACGGTCTCCTTCTAGGACCTGACGCTTCCTGGTGCTGCGTCCGAGCGCGAGGGGGGGCTTGAGCTTCGCGCGCTACCAACGGTCACGTCTGTATGGTTCCTGCGGTTACGCCCCTCTTCTTCCCGCGTGGCGACGCGGTAATGGCAGTGATGTTCACCACAGTTCAAACACAGTTCAAATATGGCACACAGTACCCGCTGGCAATGGACACTAAATCCAGGAAGAGATGACTCACCCAGGGGATATGGGGGAGACTCGGTATCCGGGCCTTGACCTTCTGTGGGATGTCACGGCAGTCGGCTCCCGGACCCGTACCCTGGGGTCACTCTTTAAAAGGGGGTTTGTTAACAGTTTGTCTCGTGACGCTACCTGTGGTTCCCGGTAATGAGTACCGGCGCTGCTGCAGACCTCGGTGGTGATGGGATGGCAGCTGGGATGTTTCTGCTCCCCATAGGTGGAGCGGGCTCCCGGGTCAGGGTTGATGGAAGGGATGCAGGTGAGAGGTGGCCAGGTCAGGGGGAATGACGGACACGCACACAGGGGATTTAATCCTGAATCATTTCTTCCTCTCCCTTAAGCTTCTGGCCAGCCTGGAACTTGGCCTAGTTCTATGCTGTTTCACTCTCTCACCTGTCAGCTTGGGAGTAGGACCTTTCTCTGGCAACCACTATCCCTGGACGCTGAGGCCTTAGAGGTTCCTAATCCTGTAATTGATGGTAGCTTCAGGATGACCAGTAGTCTGGAAGCCTCCTGGTATGCCAGTTGTCCCTACTGGGTGTAGAGGACCCTGTAGGCACGGACCTGGTGTCCAGCTTGTGTCCTGGGCTGAGCCTAAGATGCTCCTCTGCCCCCTTAACTCCTCTCTCCTTGCCTCAGCCACACTCGGGGCCCTTAGAACCGCAGCTCATATGCTGCTTCTTCACTGCTCTCAGTGTCAGCACTCTCTCAGACTCTCTGACTGCCTAACTCCACCCTCCTGTATATATATCCCTAACAGGGTTCTCTCTGGTGGTATGAGGTGGAATGATGGAGGTGTCTGTTTGTAGTGAGGGCCTCTTGTGGAGAAGTCCGTCCATGCACCCTTTTGGGTTCTGTGGTAACTGTAGTAGCAGGGTGCCACAATTCCATATCATATCCCCCCCTTTCCTTTTGTCTGAGTCTATCTGTTTGTTTGTTCGTGAGTTTTTGCTCTTTATATACTTGAAAATGTTTAACTAAATGTTAAAGTATTACTATAGTATAAAATTGGTTGACAACCTATAAATGATAGTGAAAAATTTAAAATGGTTAATTTTTTTTTCTTTTCCTGTAAAAATTGAATACCTGATTTCAATAAAGATTACAATTTGAAATAAAAAAACAATATAATTCTGCTATCGCTGTAATCGCAAAAGCCAGAAGAATAAAGTCATCTAATCACTTAGGGTATGTGACTCGCTCAGGGGGGATATGGGGGACTCGGTACCCGGGCCTTCTATGGGATGTCACGGCAGTCGGCTCCTGGGCCCGTACCCTGGGGTCACTCTTTAAAAGGGAGTTTGTCAACAGTTTGTCTCGTGACGCCACCTGTGGTTTCTGGTAATGGTTACCATGGCTGCGGCAGACCTCCGGGGGGGTGATGGGATGACAGCTGGGATGTTTCTGCTCCCCACAGGTGGAGCGGGCCCCCGGGGCAGGGTTGATAGATGGGATGCAGGCGAGAGGTGGCCAGGTCAGGAGGAATGACACGCACACAGGGGATTCGCTTCAGTACCTTTACTGGTGTAACGGCAGGTATGGTCCAGGGTACTTGCCAGGAAGGGTGCACTTCAGGACTCTCCCCAGTGAGTGGGTATAAGGCCTCCTGATCCGTGTCTTCCTCTCTCTAAGCTTCTGGCCCATCTGGAACTCGGCCTAGCTCCTATGTTGTGTTGCTCTCTCACTTGACCACTTGGTAGTAGGACTTTTCTTTGGCAACCACTATCCCTGGATGCCGGTGCCTTCGTGGTTCCTAGTCCTGTATATGATGGTAGCTTCAGGATGAGCAGGGGGTCTGGAAGCCTCCTGGTATGCCAGTAGTCCCTACTGGGTATAGAGGACCCTGTAGGCTCAGACTCGGTGTCCGGTTTGTGTGTTGGGGTGAGCATCAGATGCTCCTCTGCCCCCTTAACTCCTCTCTCCTCTCCTCTTGCCTAGGTCACACTCGGGGCCCTCAGCACAGCAGCAGACGTGCTGCTCCTTCACTGGTCTCAGTGCCAGCACACTCTCAGACTAAACTGACTGCCTAACTCCACCCTCCAGTATATATATCAGGACTCCCTCTGGTGGTATGAGGTGGAAGGGTGGAGGTGTCTGCATGTAGTGAGGGCCTCTTGTGGAGAAGTCAGTCCATGCACCCTTTTGTGTCCTGTGGTACCTGTAGTTGCAGGGTGCCACATTCCCGCCTAGTACAACTCAGTACTCCTGGACTGAAGCATTTAAACATGTAACAATAATTAACAATAACAAGGTTACAGTAAGTCCCGTCACCAGGTGTCCATTTCACTGATGAAAGCGTAACAAGATTAACATGAGGGACCCACCTGAAAACCCTCAACGTAGGCCCTGGGCATGGCTACAGGGCATAAGTGATCCAGGTGTTGGACCACGTCTTCGGCCACGCCAAACGGGTTTTTGTTCTGTGGTCTTTTTATGAAACAAATAATGCCGCACTTTGATAAGCGCAACTATTTAGAAGGGAAAGTTTTTGGCTGCTCACAGTCCTCAGCCTACATGTCTTTATACCCTTATGGGTAACTAAAGGCACACATTAATTTCAGTTCACACAATAAATAAAAGTAGGCAATACCCAACTGGGTAACTATTTACACTATAGGCATTTTGTATCTATTCCCTATACCTGGCAGGGCTTTGGCCCTGTGTGCTGCATGTGGACCTTCGAAGCACTGGGGTGATACTGGTGTCTGTGCATGCACTCTCTGTTAACCTGTCAGATCTACGTGCTGGTAGATTATAAAACTGCCTAAATCTCTCTATGGGACTGGTTAATGCACTGATTACTGGGCCTTCAGGCTCCGCTTTAATTGGTGATCCTATTCTTACTGGGGACTCTTCCTGTTCCTAAGCAAGTTCTTCTAGGGCGCTCATAGGTTCTTCTTGTGGTGGAGACTCTTCAGGTGGTTGACAGAAGTGTATTACTGGTATAATAACTGCTCCATCAAGTTGAGGCCAGTCCGCAGGGAAGTCTCCTAGAACTATATGAAGTACATCTTCCTTGGGTTTCTCCGGTATTACAAGAGGTGCTTCTTCCTCTGGTGTCTTCAGTAGACCTGGGCACACTTTCAAGTGGTCTCTTGAGACTGTTGCAGTTGTCTTACCTCCATCCTTGCTGATCAGGCAGGTTTTGGTGTTGTCAAATTTGCAGTTTAACACTGTGTAGGGCTCTCTTTCCCACTGGTCATCGAGCTTGTGACCTCGTCTTTTCCGCTTTAGCACTACTTCTCCTAGTGCCAAGGGTTCTGCTGGTGCATGTTTGTTATACTGCTCTTCTTGTATTTTCCCTCATCTTGTTTAGACTGTCTTCGACACAGGCCTGCACCCTCCTGTACTGCTCTTGCCAACATACCGTTGGTTTGCGGATGATATTGCGTAGTCCGGATCTTCTTGCATCCATACAGGTGACAGAATTCCTTGAATAGCTCAGCTTCGAAAGCAGAAGGTATGTTAGTGACTCTCCCCTGGGCCATGGGGTACCCGGAACCGGGCTTCTGTATGATGCTGGGGGTAGTAGTGGCAACCTGATCCCGTGGCTCAGGGTGGTCAGACCAAATTGTGGCAGTCTATTTATCAGTGCTTTGTGAATGTCCGACTATGCCACCCGTGGATTGCGGTCAGGGATAACCACCGCTGCGAGGCAGACCGCTGAGGCTGGTGTTGGTGTGCAGCACAGGGGTAGGATAACTCCCCATGGGAAGAGTGTAGCCTCAGGGCAGTGTAAGTGGGTGCTGGGGGTGATGTTGCAGGCACAGCAGAAATCACACAGAGTCCAATGATGCAGTCCAGGGTCTTTTACTCACAGTTGTTATACAAGTCACTTCTGCCCAAGCCGTGCTGCGTCCACCAGGTGAGGGGCTCGGTCAACCCCCAGGCAATTCATGAGTATGGCACAGGACCCCCTTCTGTCCTTTCTCTGGCCTCTCGTGCCCCACCTGTGACCAAACTTCTGTCTCTTCTCCTTCCTTCCTTCTCCTTCTCCTCTTCTCCTCTCTGGCCCCGGCCTTCTCTCTAGGCCTGCCTCGTGGAGCTGAGCTCAGGCTGAGCCGCGGCTCCCTGTCAGCTCTGACTGAACTGCTACTCTGCTCTGCACTACTAAGATGGCTTCTACCTTTTATCTGCTTCTGTGTGTCTGAGCTCAGGTGACCTGCACCCAATGAGCTCCTTCCTATGCTCCAGAAACCGCCCCCTATCTGCTCCTACACCACTGGGTTCTCTCCCCCCTCCCCACTCCAGCCAGGGACATGGTCAGTTGTGCCCACAGCTGGGAGCACCATCAAGCTGTCCCCTGGAAATGGGGTGAGTGTGTGTGTGTGTGCATGCAGCTAACTGAGCCCTGGTCCACACTCCATCCTTACCTGAGAGTGGAATATCACACCTCTGGTTGAGGTGCAATACCCCTGTAGCAACCAAACCCTTGGGGCGCTACATCCCCACCCTGGTAAGCCACAGCACGTCCTCGGGCTGGAAAAGCGTAAAAACATTTGATTTACAAGACATGCAGAAATAAAGTTACGTTAGAAAACGGCCGACATTTTTCAATTCCCTTTATGGTAAACACTTTCATCATGCAAAACATTTTCAATATCATGTAACTCTCCTAGCAGCATATATAACAATTCTATATATAAAACTTTTTCAGGTAAAACATTTTTTTTTTTTAAGTAAATTCTTTTCTTCACTGGCCACTGTGCAACTTGCGACCAGGTGTCCATTTTTCAATAAAGTGCAAACGTGGCAAAACTTTTAACAGGAGGGACCCGTTCATAAACCCTCAATGTAGGCCCTGGGGTGGCTGCAGGGCATAGCTGATCCAGCTACTGGACCTCATCTTCGGCCACCTCTAACAGGTTTTTGTTCTGAGGTCAGTTTTTGTAGTTTCTTATAAAACCAGTAGGGGGCACTTTAGGAAGTGCAACTATTTACAGAATTGACCACTCCCAGTCCTCGGCCGGATAGTTCACTAAGTTGGCTGCTCCCAGTCCTCAGCCGGTTTTAACTGACCCGATGCCGGGTAACTCTAGGTAACAGTCTCCTTACCCTGACGGGTAACTATATACATTTGTACGCTGCCGCTCCTCAGTAGCGGTGTACTCCTTGCGTACCTTCTTCCTCCTCAAAGTGTTCTTCAGACCCGTCCGGGTCATCTGGGTAGCAATGCTCTTGGTACTGTTCCTCCTCCACCCTCTGAACATTGATGGCATACCACCCTTTTAGGCCTCGATGTCAGGTATATATTACCCGATCTCCCGGGAACAACTCCCGCTTCGGGTGACCCGCTGGCAGGTGACCCCCCACATCCCTCCTGTCAACATAGAGGTCTGTGGCTGTGGCAGAGTCCTGGATAAACCCCCACCCTTTCTCCTGGTGGAACTTCACCACGGTCCCAGCTACTTTTGGACCGCGTGCTGCTTGGGGGTTTCTACGAGTCTGTGTCTTCTCCTCCGCGCTTCGGGCCTGCAGCTGCTCCCTCTTCCGGCACCGTGCCCACTCCTCCCTCGCAAGCTGCTCACAGATCTCTCGTCTGTGAACTGTGACTGCCCGCGTCTCCTGTGCGAACCCCATCACATCCTCCCCAGTCTGGTCCCATCCTACCTGGACCTCTTCCTCCGGGACTTGAGAGACGATGACTGGCTGTGGTAGGGGCAAGAGCGGAGCAAGTGGGACCTCGACCTCTGCGGAAAGGTTTTTCCGCTGACTGTGGTGAACCCATCCCTCTGGTACACAGACCGGCTCTCCATCTGGTCCGGCGAGCTGGCTGTCCCAAGGGGTGGTGGATTCGGGATCGGGGGCGCACGAGGTTGGGAGGCGCCTGGGAAGGTCAAGCCTTGTGACCGGGCCTGGAGCGGGCTGCTTCCGACCGCACCCGGGGTCAGGGGGCACGACGTGGGGCGTGGCTCAGCGGCGGTGTTCGCGGCTTGAGGCCCAGGTGTATGCGGCGGGAGCGTGGAAGCTGCAGCGGCTCCCGGGACTTCTGGCTCTGTGGCGGGATCCAGGGGTAAGCTTACGGCGTAAGGACCCGGGGCAGGGGTGTCCGCCTTACCTGCCTCCGCGGCAGTGCTGTTCTCGGCCTCCGGTCTCCTCTGTCTGTCCTCGGGGGCAGGCGCACTGCCGGGTGCTGGCAGCATCTCTTGCAGCCGGGTCGCGACCCGCCGAGTCATCTCCTCCCTCCATCCGGCGATGACTTCCCTCTGCGCCCGGACCATCCTCCGGTCCAACTCCTCCAGCGCTGTCTGCAAGCACCCAGGGTCTTCTGCGGGGAGCTGAGCCATCAGCTCCATGAGGCTGCACAGGGATGCCTCGGCCTGCAGCAGGCCGCTTGCCAGGGTGCTGGAGTTCGTGCTCCTCTCCATCTCCAGGTGTGATCTGGCGAGACTGATCCAAACCACACCCTGCCCCTCGGTTTTCTTCTTTTTCCGACCCTGTTGGGGTTGGTCCTGGGGCTATCTGCTGACAATCACTCTCAGGGGCAGCCCCCACACCTTGATGGACATCTCTACAGCCACACGCATGGCTGTTGGGGGTGGGCTCCTTCTTTGGCGCCATTCTGGGACCTGGCCCACGATGGGAGGTGGCTTCCTGTTATCTTTTGGCACGCACATTATCGCGTCAGTTCTGCCGGGGCGGGTGCCATTTTCAATACAGTGAAACAGTCTCTTTTCAGGCACGCAATACCTGTTTGCGGCGGGTTGGTCACAATCCTGCCGACTACGCCAAAGCTGACTCGCCCCCTGGGCTGTGGGTTACCCGGAACCAGGCTTCTGTACAATGCTGGGGGTAGTAGTGGCAACCCGATCCCGTGGCTCAGGGTGGTCAGACCAAATTGTGGCAGGCTATTTATCAGTGTTTTGTGAATGTCCGACTACGCCACCCGTGGATTGCGGTCAGGGATAACCGCCGCTGCGAGGCAGACCACTGAGGCTGGTGTTGGTGTGCAGCACAGGGGTAGGATAACTCCCCACGGGAAGAGTGTAGCCTCAGGGCAGTGTAAGTGGTTGCTGGGGGTGATGGTGCAGGTGCAGCAGAAATCACACAGAGTCCAATGATGCAGTCCAGGGTCTTTTACTCACAGTTGTTATCCAAGTCACTTCTGTCAGCAATGACTGCCCAAGCCGTGCTACGTCCCCCAGGCAATTCAGGAGTATGGCACAGGACCCCCTTCTGTCCTTTCTCTGGCCTCTCGTGCCCCACCAGTGACTAAACTTCTGTCCGGCTACCGCGGACCGTGTCGGGTAAGCGTTGGCCTCTGCTTCCCGCTATCCTATATGGCGCCTTCCTAGCAGGTTTGGCAGGGGGTCGCACCAATAAATGGTTTCTAGCTTCTTCCAGCCAAATTGACCTGCTTGGTCATGGTAGGCCTCTAACACCATCTGGATATCCATCCTGGGTACGACAATCTGCCCCACCATTTCATGGGTTCTAGGGTTGACATACCTTCTGCACAGCTTTTCTCTGTAGAGGAACAGCCGGCTTCTCTCATTCCACAGGTGTTTGGCTTGTGGAGGAGCATCCTTCTCCAGGTGAGAACCTTCTTGGGTTATCAGTCCTTTGTTGAGGCTGACAACCCGGTCACTGTCCTGGGTCTCATTTCAACTGTGATGAGGTAAAGGATTCAGCGTCCTACCATGACGTCTTCTGGAGGTGTGTTGCTCGTGGACCACTCCGCTTCTGTGAAAAGCAGGTAATTCAACTTCTTCTAGGTCATCCACTTCATCCTCAGTGTCTGACTGGTGGGGCATTCTTGACAGAGCATCAGCATTGGTGTTCTTGTGACCAGCCCGGTACTTGATTGTGTACTGATAATTCGACAGTCTGGCCACCCAACGCTGTTCCATGGCTCCCAACCTGGCTGTCTCCAGGTGTATCAAGGGATTATTGTCGGTAAAGGCTGTAAATTTAGTTGAGGCTAGTTAATGCTTGAATCTTTCAGTGATAGCCCAGACCAAGGCAAGGAACTCCAGCTTGAAGGAACTGTAATTCTCCGGGTTCCTCCCAGTAGGGTGAAGCTTCCTACTGGCATAGGCAATTACCGTTTCTCTGCTGTTTTACTTCTGGGACAACACAGCTCCCAGTCCCTCATTGCTGGCATCGGTGTACAACAGGAAAAGTTGGCTGTAGTCGGGGTAAGCCAGGATTTCCTCACCGGTTAAGACTTCCTTCATAGATGCAAAGGACTCAGTCTGCTCTTTGCCCCACTGGAATGGGGGACTTTTACCTCTTTTGGACTGTCCTACCAGGAGATCTTGTAGAGGTGCTACCTTTTTGGTATAGTCCTTAATGAACCTCCTGTAGGACCCGACCAGTCCCAGAAATTGACGTACATCTTTGACGTTCCTTGGTTCAGGCCACTTCTGGATGGCAATGACCTTTTCCAGGTCTGCTGCTACTGCCTTTGAGCTGACTACGTGTCCCAGGTACTGAACCTTCTGTTTGAGCAGGTGGCACTTAGAAGGTTTTAGTTTCATCCCATACCGGGACAGTGCCTCAAATACCTCCGCCAGGTGCTTTAGATGGTCTTCATACGTCATCGAATACACGATAACGTCATCCAAGTATAGCAGCACTGTCTCAAAGTTCCGGTGTCCCAAGCAACACTCCATCAACCTCTGGAACGTTCCGGGTGCATTGCAGAGTCCAAATGGCATGCTGTTAAATTCGCACAATCCCATCGGGGTGGTGAAGGCTGTCTTCTCCCGGTCTTCCTCAGCAACAGAGACTTGCCAGTACCTGCTAGTGAGATCCAATGTAGAGAAATAATTGGCAGATTTTAGGGCAGCCAGGGATTCCTCTATACGGGGCAAAGGGTAAGCACCTTTAAGTGTTATTCGATTAATTTGTCTGTAATCTACACACATCCTCATGCTACCGTCCTTTTTTCTGACCAGGACCAGGGGAGCTGCCCAGGGGCTACAGCTATCCCTTACCACCCCTGCCTTTTTCATGTCATGCAACATTTCTTTGGCTTTTTGGTAATGTGCTGGTGGTATGGGTCTGTAACGCTCCTTAATGGGTGGATGGTTACCGGTGGGTATGTGGTGTTGTACCCCTTTAACCCTTCCAAAATCAACTGGGTGTTTACTAAACACCTGTTCATATTGCTGAACCACTCTGTAAACACTGTGTTTCTGATGGAAAGGAGTGGCGTCAGTCCCAACATGGAACTGTTGACACCATTCCTCCATCTGAGCTTCGAAGTCATCATCCTCCACTGTATCCGATGGGGTCAAGGATTCAACTGTGTGTATGGCATCATCATTCACAGTGTACAGTCTGGCAACGGTGGTGTATTGTGGCAATTTAACTTCCTCCTCCCCACAATTTAGGAGACGTACGGGTACCCTCCCATTGCGTACATCAACTACCCCTCTGCAATTAAGAGTGTAGGTCTGTGTTCTGAACTGATGGGCTCTACTACCAACTGGTAGTTCTGTCCCTTGAGACCTATTGCTGCCCTACACCAAATCAGCATTTCACTCATTGGGGGAATCACTGTCACCCGTACATTACCAATCTCACCACCGGTTAGCTTTACCTGTTGCTGGTACAGGAGGGCGCGAATTTCCTTCTGGAGCACCTTCCTCTTCCCTGGCTTGGCAGTGTCAGCAATCTGTTGGAGTAAAAACAACACTTCTCCCAAACAGTTACCAGCAATATTTGTACCAAGTATCATATATGGATTGGTATCACCAGGGTTAGATTCTATGACAATCAGTCCTTGGTCCTTTAGTTCCACTCTCCCCACCTTCACTGTCACGTCCCCACTAGGTTAAGAGGAAGGCCATTAGAGGCATACACAGAGAGGTTCAGGGCTGGCGGGGGGAGTTCATCTATGGACCAGTACCTTTTGTAGAGGACATCAGGTATGATGGTTACCTGTTAGCCGGTGTCCAGTAATGCAGGTGTTGCTATGCCGTCCAGCAAGATGGACAGGAAAGGCCTTCCTCCTACAAACCGGTCGTACCAGCTAGATGGGCCTGGTTGATCTACTCCTGGGTGTCGGCCCTTGGCCCCAGGGTTTGCCTGTTTAAAGGACAGATCCGCACGGTGTGGCCTGCCTTGTGGCAACGGTAGCAGATGAGTTCTCCTGGAGGGCGACGTTGGTCGTTGGTCCTCCCACAGGGTGGCATTGTCCTCCTTCTTCTACTCATCCAGGGGACATCCTCAGGAATGTCGGCGAGTAGGATCCTTCCTTCCGGCTCGGGCTCCGTCCATAGCTGCAGGGCGCTCAGGAGAGTGGTCAGGGTTTTACTTAGCTGATGCACTTCAGAGTGCAGGCTGTCCAGCTCACTAGGGGGCACTGTTTGCACTTTTGTCTCAGCCGCTAAAGAAGGGGCAGTGAGTGCTGTGGCCATTTGGGTGGCCCCACCCTGGTAACACTGGATAGCAGCACCTGATGTTTCCAGGGGCTGAAGGCCCTTAATAGTCATGTCCTTCAGGGTGCCAAAGGTGGCATTTGGATGATCTAAGGCCCACCACCGCACAGTTCTGCTCTCCTCCTGGGACCTTAACCCCCAATGAATTGTTTTTTCAGCATTTTGTCCTCATCATGTATGAAGGCTGGACTGCCATCCAGCTTGTCATCCTTCAGAGACACTGCAGAGCGCAAGCATGCCTGCGCTTCTCAGTGTCTGCGGCATGGCAAGCTGGATGGCAGCTTTCGGCTGCGATCCAGCCTGTCATGTGAATGTAGCAGAGCTGGAGCTGGAAAGGTAAGGATGAGGTTGCTTTATTATTTTATTTTTATTGCAGGAGATCGTTGGCTTCAGCTGGAATGGGCGTGATGGTAAGTATGGTTTAATTTAGAACATTAAAGAATTGTGTTTTTATTTCATTTAAAGGACTTTATTCTGGGTGTTTGTGGTTTTTTTTAACTTTGACTATGGGGTTAGTAATTGGGGTGTCTTATAGACGCCTCTCCATTACTAACCTGGCTTGATGCCAGCTGGCATTATAAGCTGACATCAACCCCAACCCTATTACCCCATTGCCATTGCTACAGGGCAGTGGGAAGAGTGAGGCTAAGTGCCAGAATTGGCGCATTCTATGGATGCGCCATTTCTGGGGCGGCTGACGGCTGGTGTTTCTAGCCTGGGAGGGGGACAATATTCATGGCACCCTTCCTGGGCTATTAATATCAGCCCCAGCTGTCTGCCTAGCCTTTGCTAGCTATTAAAATAGGGGGGACCCCACATAATTTTTTTGCGAGGTCCCCCATTTTAATAGCTGGTAAAGGCTAGGTATTCAGCTGGGGGCTGATATTAGTAGCCTGGGAAGCTCCGTGGGTATTACCCCCTTCCATGGCTTCAAACATCTGCCCCAGACGTCTGCTTAACCTCCGCTAGAGACTAAAATTACGGGGAACCCCACGCAAATTTTTTTTTTAATAAATCCTTTATTTTAACACTAAATGACAAGTACAGTAATCAACACTATCACTGTACTTATTATATATGTGACTGACATGTTTCTATCTATCTAATCTATGTGTGATGCTCTATTCTTTCTGTTCTAAATTGTCTGGTACCGGTGTATGCTGCTGATGAATTGCCGGCCAGCTATTTTAAAGAGACAAAAACACTATTCTTTTTTTTTAATAAATCCTTTATTTTAACACTAAATAACAAGTACAGTAACCAACACTGTCACTGCACTTATTATATATGTGACTGTCATGTTTCTACATATCTAATCTATGTGTGATGCTCTATTCTTTCTGTTCTAAATTGTCAGGTACCGGTGTATGCCACTGATGAATTGCCGGCCGGCTTTTTTAAAGAGACGGGTGCATGAAAATCGGAGGGCACTAGTGTGTTCCAAGTGCCCTGCTATGTTTTTCATGCACTCTCCTATATACCCTGCCTGCCTGTCTGCCTATATATTCTGCCTGCCTGACGTTTAATTGAACACCATTCCCATCGATTTGGGCAATGTTTGACCTTCTGCAGACCACCAGGGGGGAACCGCCAGAAAAATGCTCGAGTTTCCCATAGACATACATTGGGCTCGTTGCTCGGGTCGAGCTCCCGAGTATTCCAATGTGCTCGACCCGAGCTTCAAGCACCCAAGCATTTTAGTGCTCGCTCATCACTACTGGGCACTACAACATACGGGCACTTCAATAGCAGATTTGCAATTTTCACTCAGCAACATCCACTGCTGGTTGTTTCTAGCAAACACCCATGGAGTCAAAATAATCACTACACTTGTAGATAAATTCCCAAAGGGGTATCATTTTCAAACTGGGGTCACTTGAGGGAGGTATTCTGCTCTTCTAGCACTTGGGGTGTCTGTATATGGAGTTTGCAAACTATTCTAGGAAAATATGCACTCCAGGAGGCAATTAGTGCTCCGTCCCTCCCAAGTCTCATAGTGTGGCTGAGCAGTACTGCACTGCCACATATGGGGTATTTCTACATTCGGTAAAAATGATGTGACACAGTTTGGTGCCATTTTTACCCATTTCTCAGTGTGAAATTGTAAAATCTGGTGCTGAAACAAAATTTTGGTGGTAAAAGTGTAATTATTTTTTTCTTCACTATCCAATTGGTATAAAATTATGTGTCACACCCGTGTTGTCAATATGATCACTGCACCCATAGATGAATTCATTGAAAGGTGTAGTTTGTAAAATAGTGTCACTTATGGGGGGTTCTGCTGTTCTGGTACCTCAGGGGCTCTCCCAGTGGGTCATGGCACCTGCAAACCATAACAGTAAAATATGCAGTAAATTTTGGCGCCCTTTCCTTTCAGAGTTTTTCACAGTGCCTCAAAAATAGTTCATGATTACATGTAGAGTATTGGCGTGCTCAGGAGAAATTGCACAACAAACTGAGAGGTCCATGTTTTCTTATTAATAACAAATAAAGTAGCACACTATAACATTATAGTATGCAAACATGAAATATATAAAATTTGAATTGCATTACTGATCTAGAAAATAGAAATAAATGAGAATTCTTAGCACATTAATTGGCCAATTCATGTGTACCCGATAGCCACGGTAAGGCGACTCTCGTTGCTGGGAACCTGCCTAATGTGAATCCTCTACATGACATACAGTCTACATGTATATGGGAAGGTCGGATTCTGCTATAATTAAAACCGCCTGAGGCTTAGAGGTGGAGTGCTTAGTCAGAAAGTCTATGTATACAAATATCAAAAGATTGACCGTCATTTCCAAAATAGAAAGCAGGTGTGTACAGGTGCTTACTAAGAGAAGCCATCTCCATATATGTAGCAGGATCCTACATATGTGGAGTGCTACTTTATTCATTGGTTATATATGGAGATGGCTACTCTTAGTAAGCAACTGTACACACCAGTTTTCTGTTTTGGAAGTGAAGGTCAGTCTTTAGATATTTGTATACATTTTTTCCTATTAGCCCTTATAAAAATTAAAAATTTGGGGTTAAAACATTTTACCTGCAAAAATGTAACTATTCTTTCTTCACCACCCAATGGTATAAATTTCTGTGAGGCACATGTGGTGTCAACATGCTCACTGCAACCCTAGATGAATTCATTGAGAGGTGTAATTTGTGCCCCTAGCACCTCAGGGGCTCTGCCATTTTAACATGGCACCTTCAAACCATTCCAGCAAAATGTGATCTCCAAAATGGCACTTCTTCCCTTCTAAGCTTTGCAATGTGCCTCAAAAGTAGTTTTCGACCACATCTGGGTTACCGGTGTTACCCTTGTGAAAATAAAAAAGTTGGGGCTAAAATTGTGGGGAAAAACGTGATTTTTTTTTTTTCACAGCTCAACGTTTCAAACTTTTGTGAAGCATCTGGGGGTTCAAGGTGCTCTCCACACACCTAGATATATTGCATGAGGGATCTATTTTCTAAAATGGGGTCACTTGTGGGGCGGGTTCCACTGTTTAGGCACATCAGTGGTTCTACAAACATGACATGGAGTCTCCTAATGGTTACAACAAATTTTGTGTTTAAAAAGTTAAGCGGTGCTCCCTTCCCTTCCGAGCCCTGCCATGTGCCTAAACAGTGGTTTTCCCACATATATGGGGTATCAGCATGTTCAGAAGAAATTTCAAAAAAATCTGGGGTCCATTTTCTCCTGTTATCCTTCTGAAAATTCAAAACATTGGGTCTAAAGTAAAAAAATTTGTGAAAAAAAGTTAAATGCTAATTTTTTCCTTCCACATTCCATTAATTCCTGTGGAGCACGTGAAGGGTTGATAAACTTCTTGAATGTGGTTTTGAGTACCTTGAGGGGTGCAGTTTTTAACAAGGTGTCAATTTTGGGTATTTTCTGTTTTCTGGTTCCTAGTCCTGTATCTGATGGTAGCTTCAGGATGAGCAGGGAGTCTGGAAGCCTCCTGGCATGCCGGTAGTCCCTACTGGGTATAGAGGACCCTGTAGGCGCAGACCCGGTGTCCGGTTTGTGTGTTGGGGTGAGCATCAGATGCTCCTCTGCCCCCTTAACTCCTCTCTCCTCTCCTCTTGCCTAGGTCACTCTCGGGGCCCTCAGCACAGCAGCAGACGTGCTGCTCCTTCACTGGTCTCAGTGCCAGCACACTCTCAGACTAAACTGACTGCCTAACTCCACCCTCCAGTATATATATCAGGACTCCCTCTGGTGGTATGAGGTGGAAGGGTGGAGGTGTCTGCATGTAGTGAGGGCCTCTTGTGGAGAAGTCAGTCCATGCACCCTTTTGTGTCCTGTGGTACCTGTAGTGGCAGGGGGCCACATTCCCGCCTAGTACAACTCAGTACTCCTGGACTGAAGCATTTAAACATGTAACAATAATTAACAATAACAAGGTTACAGTAAGTCCCGTCACCAGGTGTCCATTTCACTGATGAAAGCGTAACAAGATTAACATAAGGGACCCGCCTGAAAACCCTCAACGTAGGCCCTGGGCATGGCGACAGGGCATAAGTGATCCAGGTGTTGGACCTCGTCTTCGGCCACGCCAAATGGGTTTTTGTTCTGTGGTCTTTTTATGAAACAAATAATGCCGCACTTTGATAAGCGCAACTATTTACAAGGGAAAGTTTTTGGCTGCTCACAGTCCTCAGCCTACATGTCTTTATACCCTTATGGGTAACTAAAGGCACACATTAATTTCACCTTCACACAATAAATAAAAGTAGGCAATACCCAACTGGGTAACTATTTACACTATAGGCATTTTGTATCTATTCCCTATACCTGGCAGGGCTTTGGCCCTGTGTGCTGCATGTGGACCTTCGAAGCACTGGGGTGATACTGGTGTCTGTGCATGCACTCTCTGTTAACCTGTCAGATCTATGTGCTGGTAGATTATAAAACTGCCTAAATCTCTCTATGGGACTGGTAAGTGCACTGATTACTGGGCCTTCAGGCTCCGCTTTAATTGGTGATCCTATTCTTACTGGGGACTCTTCCTGTTCCTAAGCAGGTTTTTCTAGGGCGCTCATAGGTTCTTCTTGTGGTGTAGACTCTTCAGGTGGTTGACAGAAGTGTATTACTGGTATAATAACTGCTCCATCAAGTTGAGGCCAGTCCGCAGGGAAGTCTCCTAGAACTATATGAAGTACATCTTCCTTGGGTTTCTCCGGTATTACAAGAGGTGCTTCTTCCTCTGGTGTCTTCAGTAGACCTGGGCACACTTTCAAGTGGTCTCTTGAGACTGTTGCAGTTGTCTTACCTCCATCCTTGCTGATCAGTCAGGTTTTGGTGTTGTCAAATTTGTAGTTTAACACTGTGTAGGGCTCTCTTTCCCACTGGTCATCGAGCTTGTGACCTCGTCTTTTCCGCTATAGCACTACTTCTCCTAGTGCCAAGGGTTCTGCTGGTGCATGTTTGTTATACTGCTCTTCTTGTATTTTCTCTCATCTTGTTTAGACTGTCTTCGACACAGGCCTGCACCCTCCTGTACTGCTCTTGCCAACATACCGTTGGTTTGCGGATGATATGGCGTAGTCCGGATCTTCTTGCATCCATACAGGTGACAGAATTCCTTGAATAGCTCAGCTTCGAAAGCAGAAAGTATGTTAGTGACTCTCCCCTGGGCCGTGGGGTACCCGGAACCGGGCTTATGTATGATGCTGGGGGTAGTAGTGGCAACCTGATCCCGTGGCTCAGGGTGGTCAGACCAAATTGTGGCAGTCTATTTATCAGTGCTTTGTGAATGTCCGACTACGCCACCCGTGGATTGCGGTCAGGGATAACCGCCGCTGCGAGGCAGACCGCTGAGGCTGGTGTTGGTGTGCAGCACAGGGTTAGGATAACTCCCCACGGGAAGAGTGTAGCCTCAGGGCAGTGTAAGTGGATGCTGGGGGTGATGTTGCAGGCACAGCAGAAATCACACAGAGTCCAATGATGCAGTCCAGGGTCTTTTACTCACAGTTGTTATACAAGTCACTTCTGCCCAAGCCGTGCTGCGTCCACCAGGTGAGGGGCTCGGTCAACCCCCAGGCAATTCATGAGTATGGCACAGGACCACCTTCTGTCCTTTCTCTGGCCTCTCGTGCCCCACCTGTGACCAAACATCTGTCCGGCTACAGCGGACCGTGTCGGGTATGCGTTGGCCTTCGCTTCCCGCTATCCTATATGGCGCCTTCCTAGCAGGTTTGGCGGGGGGTCACACCAATAAATGATCACGACCTCCGGTTCTTGGCTGAGGGATGATTTACCTCCACCAACTTGGGAATCTGGTACCCTTCCACAGCCTGACCCTTCACCCGATATAATGTGGGTTTGCAACGGTTGCAGTCCGTTCTGCTCTCTTAGGGTCCTTTCTGCCTTCTTGTTTCTGGAGCGCTTCCACTCCTCTGTCTCTTCTCCTTCCTTCCTTCTCCTTCTCCTCTTCTCCTCTCTGGCCCCGGCCTTCTCTCTAGGCCTGCCTCGTGGAGCTGAGCTCAGGCTGAGCCGTGGCTCCCTGTCAGCTCTGACTGAACTGCTACTCTGCTCTGCACTACTAAGATGGCTTCTACCTTTTATCTGCTTCTGTGTGTCTGAGCTCAGGTGACCTGCACCCAATGAGCTCCTTTCTATGCTCCAGAAACCGCCCCCTATCTGCTCCTACACCACTGAGTTCTCTCCCCACTCCCCACTCCAGCCAGGGACATGGTCAGTTGTGCCCGCAGCTGGGAGCACCATCGAGCTGTCCCCTGGAAATGGGGTGAGTGTGTGTGTGTGCATGCAGCTAACTGAGCCCTGGTCCACACTCCATCCTTACCTGAGAGTGGAATATCACACCTCTGGTTGAGGTGCAATACCCCTGTAGCAACCAAACCCTTGGGGCGCTACATCCCCCCCCCTGGTAAACCACAGCACATCCTCGGGCTGGAAAAGAGTAAAAACATTTGATTTACAAGACATGCAGAATTAAAGTTAGGTTATAAAACGGCCGACATTATTCAATTCCCTTTATGGGAAACACTTTCATCATGCAAAACATTTTCAATATCATGTAACTCTCCAAGCAGCATATATAACAATTCTATATATAAAACTTTTTCAGGTAAAACATTTTTTTCTTTTAAGTAAATTCTTTTCTTCATTGGCCACTGTGCAACTTGCGACCAGGTGTCCATTTTTCAATAAAGTGCAAACTTGGCAAAACTTTTAACAGGAGGGACCCGTTCATAAACCCTCAATGTAGGCCCTGGGGTGGCTGCAGGGCATAGCTGATCCAGCTGCTGGACCTCATCTTCGGCCACCTCTAACAGGTTTTTGTTCTGAGGTCAGTTTTTGTAGTTTCTTATAAAACCAGTAGGGGGCATTTTAGGAAGTGCAACTATTTACAGAATTGACCACTCCCAGTCCTCGGCCGGATAGTTCACTAAGTTGGCTGCTCCCAGTCCTCAGCCGGTTTTAACTGACCCGATGCCGGGTAACTCTAGGTAACAGTCTCCTTACCCTGACGGGTAACTATATACATTTGTACGCTGCCGCTCCTCAGTAGCGGTGTCCTCCTTGCGCACCTTCTTCCTCCTCAAAGTGTTCTTCAGACCCATCCGGGTCATCTGGGTAGCAATGATCTTGGTACTGTTCCTCCTCCACCCTCTGAACATTGAGGGCATACCACCCTTTTAGGCCTCGATGTCGGGTATATATTACCCGATCTCCCGGGAACAACTCCCGCTTCGGGTGACCCGCTGGCAGGTGACCCTCCACATCCCTCCTGTCAACATAGAGGTCTGTGGCTGTGGCAGAGTACTGGATAAACCCCCACCCTTTCTCCTGGTGGAACTTCACCACGGTCCCAGCTACTTTTGGACCGCATGCTGCTTGGGGGTTTCTACGAGTCTGTGTCTTCTCCTCCGCGCTTCGGGCCTGCAGCTGCTCCCTCTTCCGGCACCGTGCCCGCTCCTCCCTCGCAAGCTGCTCACAGATCTCTCGCCTGTGGACTGCGAGTGACCGCGTCTAATGTGCGATCCCCATCAAATCCTTCCCAGTCTGGTCCCATCCTACCTGGACCTCTTCCTCCGGGAGTTGAGAGACGATGACTGGCTGTGGTAGGGGCAAGAGCGGAGCAAGTGGGACCTCGACATCTGCGGAAAGGTTTTTCCGCTGACTGTGGTGAACCCATCCCTCTGGTACACGGACCGGCTCTCCATCTGGTCCGGCGAGCTGGCTGTCCCAAGGGGTGGTGGCTTCGGGATCGGAGGCGCACGCGGTTGGGAGGCGTCTGGGAAGGTCAAGCCTTGTGACCGGGCCTGGAGCGGGCTGCTTTCGACCGCACCCGGGGTCAGGGGGCATGACGTGGGGCGTGGCTCAGCGGCGGTGTTCGCGGCTTGAGGCCCAGGTGTATGCGGCGGGAGCGTGGAAGCTGCAGCGGCTCCCGGGACTTCTGGCTCTGTGGCGAGATCCAGGGGTAAGCTTACGGCATAAGGACCCGGGGCAGGGGTGTCCGCCTTACCTGCCTCCGCGGCAGTGCTGTTCTCGGCCTCCGGTCTCCTCTGTCTGTCCTCGGGGGCAGGCGCACTGCCGGGTGCTGGCAGCATCTCTTGCAGCCGGGTCGCGACCCGCCGAGTCATCTCCTCCCTCCATCCGACGATGACTTCCCTCTGCGCCCGGATCATCCTCCGGTCCAACTCCTCCAGTGCTGTCCGCAAGAACCCAGGGTCTTCTGCGGGGAGGTGAGCCATCAGCTCCGTGAGGCTGCACGGGGATGCCTCGTCCTGCAGCAGGCCGCTTGCCAGGGTGCTGGAGTTCATGCTCCTCTCCATCTCCAGGTGTGATCTGGCGAGACTGATCCAAACCACACCCTGCCCCTCGGTTTTCTTCTTTTTCCGACCCTGTTGGGGTTGGTCCTGGGGCAATCTGCTGACAATCACTCTCAGGGGCAGCCCCCCCACCTTGATGGACATCTCTACAGCCGCACGCATGGCTGTTGGGGGTGGGCTCCTTCTTTGGCGCCATTCTGGGACCTGGCCCACGATGGGAGGTGGCTTCCTGTTATCTTTTGGCGCGCACATTATCGCGTCAGTTCTGCCGGGGCGGGCGCCATTTTCAATACAGTGAAACAGTCTCTTTTCAGGCACGCAATACCTGTTTGTGGCGGGTTGGTCACAATCCTGCCGACTACGCCAAAGCTGACTCGCCCCCTGGGCTGTGGGGTACCCGGAACCAGGCTTCTGTACAATGCTGGGGGTAGTGGCAACCCGATCCCGTGACTCAGGGTGGTCAGACCAAATTGTGACAGGCTATTTATCAGTGTTTTGTGAATGTCCGACTACGCCACCCGTGGATTGCGGTCAGGGATAACCGCCGCTGCGAGGCAGACCGCTGAGGCTGGTGTTGGTGTGCAGCACAGGGGTAGGATAACTCCCCACGGGAAGAGTGTAGCCTCAGGGCAGTGTAAGTGGATGCTGGGGGTGATGGTGCAGGTGCAGCAGAAATCACAGAGTCCAATGATGCAGTCCAGGGTCTTTTACTCACAGTTGTTATCCAAGTCACTTCTGTCAGCAATGACTGCCCAAGCCGTGCTACGTCCACCAGGTGAGGGGCTCGGTCAACCCCCAGGCAATTCAGGAGTATGGCACAGGACCCCCTTCTGTCCTTTCTCTGGCCTCTCGTGCCCCACCAGTGACCAAACTTCTGTCCGGCTACCGCGGACCGTGTCGGGTAAGCGTTGGCCTACGCTTCCCGCTATCCTATATGGCGCCTTCCTAGCAGGTTTGGCGGGGGGTCGCACCAATAAATGGTTTCTAGCTTCTTCCAGCCAAAGTGACCTGCTTGGTCATGGTAGGCCTCTAACACCATCTGGATATCCATCCTGGGTACTACAATCTGCCCCACCATTTCATGGGTTCTATGGTTGACATACCTTCTGCACAGCTTTTCTCTGTAGAGGAACAGCCGGCTTCTCTCATTCCACAGGTGTTTGGCTTGTGGAGGAGCATCCTTCTCCAGGTGAGAACCTTCTTGGGTTATCAGTCCTTTGTTGAGGCTGACAACCCGGTCACTGTCCTGGGTCTCATTTCAACTGTGATGAGGTAAAGGATTCAGCGTCCTACCATGACGTCTTCTGGAGGTGTGTTGCTCGTGGACCTCTCCGCTTCTGTGAAAAGCAGGTAATACAACTTCTTCTAGGTCATCCACTTCATCCTCAGTGTCTGACTGGTGGGGCATTCTTGACAGAGCATCAGCATTGGTGTTCTTGTGACCAGCCCGGTACTTGATTGTGTACTGATAATTCGACAGTCTGGCCACCCAACGCTGTTCCATGGCTCCCAACCTGGCTGTCTCCAGGTGTGTCAAGGGATTATTGTCGCTAAAGGCTGTAAATTTAGTTAAGGCTAGTTAATGCTTGAATCTTTCAGTGATAGCCCAGACCAAGGCAAGGAACTCCAGCTTGAAGGAACTGTAATTCTCCGGGTTCCTCCCAGTAGGGTGAAGCTTCCTACTGGCATAGGCAATTACCGTTTCTCTGCTGTTTTACTTCTGGGACAACACAGCTCCCAGTCCCTCATTGCTGGCATCGGTGTACAACAGGAAAAGTTGGCTGTAGTCGGGGTAAGCCAGGATTTCCTCACCGGTTAAGACTTCCTTCATTGATGCAAAGGACTCAGTCTGCTCTTTGCCCCACTGGAATGGGGGACTTTTACCTCTTTTGGACTGTCCTACCAGGAGATCTTGTAGAGGTGCTACCTTTTTGGTATAGTCCTTAATGAACCTCCTGTAGGACCCGACCAGTCCCAGAAATTGACGTACATCTTTGACGTTCCTTGGTTCAGGCCACTTCTGGATGGCAATGACCTTTTCCAGGTCTGCTGCTACTGCCTTTGAGCTGACTACGTGTCCCAGGTACTGAACCTTCTGTTTGAGCAGGTGGCACTTAGAAGGTTTTAGTTTCATCCCATACCGGGACAATTCCTCAAATACCTCCGCCAGGTGCTTTAGATGGTCTTCATACGTCATCGAATACACGATAACGTCATCCAAGTATAGCAGCACTGTCTCAAAGTTCCGGTGTCCCAAGCAACAATCCATCAACCTCTGGAACGTTCCGGGTGCATTGCAGAGTCCAAATGGCATGCTGTTAAATTCGCACAATCCCATCGGGGTGGTGAAGGCTGTCTTCTCCCGGTCTTCCTCAGCAACAGAGACTTGCCAGTACCTGCTAGTGAGATCCAATGTAGAGAAATAATTGGCAGATTTTAGGGCAGCCAGGGATTCCTCTATACGGGGCAAAGGGTATGCATCTTTATGTGTTATTAGATTAATTTGTCTGTAATCTACACACATCCTCATGCTACCGTCCTTTTTTCTGACCAGGACCAGGGGAGCTGCCCAGGGGCTACAGCTATCCCTTACCACCCCTGCCTTTTTCATGTCATGCAACATTTCTTTGGCTTTTTGGTAATGTGCTGGTGGTATGGGTCTGTAACGCTCCTTAATGGGTGGATGGTTACCGGTGGGTATGTGGTGTTGTACCCCTTTAACCCTTCCAAAATCAACTGGGTGTTTACTAAACACCTGTTCATATTGCTGAATCACTCTGTAAACACTGTGTTTCTGATGGAAAGGAGTGGCGTCAGTCCCAACATGGAACTGTTGACACCATTCCTCCATCTGAGCTTCGGAGTCATCATCCTCCACTGTATCCGATGGGGTCAAGGATTCAACTGTGTGTATGGCATCATCATTCACAGTGTACAGTCTGGCAACGGTGGTGTATTGTGGCAATTTAACTTCCTCCTCCCCACAATTTAGGAGACGTACGGGTACCCTCCCATTGCGTACATCAACTACCCCTCTGCAATTAAGAGTGTAGGTCTGTGTTCTGAACTGATGGGCTCTACTACCAACTGGTAGTTCTGTCCCTTGAGACCTATTGCTGCCCTACACCAAATCAGCATTTCACTCATTGGGGGAATCACTGTCACCCGTACATTACCAATCTCACCACCGGTTAGCTTTACCTGTTGCTGGTACAGGAGGGCGTGAATTTCCTTCTGGAGCACCTTCCTCTTACCTGGCTTGGCAGTGTCAGCAATCTGTTGGAGTAAAAACAACACTTCTCCCAAACAGTTACCAGCAATATTTGTACCAAGTATCATATATGGATTGGTATCACCAGGGTTAGATTCTATGACAATCAGTCCTTGGTCCTTTAGTTCCACTCTCCCCACCTTCACTGTCACGTCCCCACTAGGTTAAGAGGAAGACCATTAGAGGCATACACAGAGAGGTTCAGGGCTGGCGGGTGGAGTTCATCTATGGACCAGTACCTTTTGTAGAGGACATCAGGTATGATGGTTACCTGTTAGCCGGTGTTCAGTAATGCAGGTGTTGCTATGCCATCCAGCAAGATGGACAGGAAAGGCCTTCCTCCTACAAACCGGTCGTACCAGCTAGATGGGCCTGGTTGATCTACTCCTGGGTGTCGGCCCTTGGCCCCAGGGTTTGCCTGTTTAAAGGACAGATCCGCACGGTGTGGCCTGCCTTGTGGCAACGGTAGCAGATGAGTTCTCCTGGAGGGCGACGTTGGTCGTTGGTCCTCCCACAGGGTGGCGTTGTCCTCCTTCTTCTACTCATCCAGGGGACATCCTCAGGAATGTCGGCGAGTAGGATCCTTCCTTCCGGCTCGGGCTCCGTCCATAGCTGCAGGGCGCTCAGGACAGTGGTCAGGGTTTTACTTAGCTGATGCACTTCAGAGTGCAGGCTGTCCAGCTCACTAGGGGGCACTGTTTGCACTTTTGTCTCAGCCGCTAAAGAAGGGGCAGTGAGTGCTGTGGCCATTTGGGTGGCCCCACCCTGGTAACACTGGATAGCAGCACCTGATGTTTCCAGGGGCTGAAGGCCCTTAATAGTCATGTCCTTCAGGGTGTCAAAGGTGGCATTTGGATGATCTAAGGCCCACCACCGCACAGTTCCGCTCTCCTCCTGGGACCTTAACCCACGATGAATTGTTTTATCAGCATTTTGTCCTCATCATGTATGCAGGCTGGACTGCCATCCAGCTTGTCATCCTTCAGAGACACTGCAGAGCGCAAGCATGCCTGCACTTCTCAGTGTCTGCGGCATGGAAAGCTGGATGGCAGCTTTCGGCTGCGATCCAGCCTGTCATGTGAATGTAGCAGAGCTGGAGCCGTCCTGGGAACAATGGAAAGGTAAGGATGAGGTTGCTTTATTATTTTTTATTTTTATTGCAGGAGATCATTGGCTTCAGCTGGAATGGGCGTGATGGTAAGTATGGTTTAATTTAGAACATTAAAGAATTGTGTGTTTATTTCAATTAAAGGACTTTATTCTGGGTGTTTGTGGTTTTTTTTAACTTTGACTATGGGGTTAGTAATTGGGGTGTCTTATAGACGCCTCTCCATTACTAACCTGGCTTGATGCCAGCTGGCATTATAAGCTAACATCAACCCCAACCCTATTACCCCATTGCTATTGCTACAGGGCAGTGGGAAGAGTGAGGCTAAGTGCCATAATTGGCGCATTCTATGGATGCGCCATTTCTGGGGCGGCTGAAGGCTGGTGTTTCTAGCCTGGGAGGGGGCCAATATTCATGGCACCCTTCCTGGGCTATTAATATCAGCCCCAGCTGTCTGCCTAGCCTTTGCTAGCTATTAAAATAGGGGGGACCCCACATAATGTTTTTGAGGTCCCCCATTTTAATAGCTGGTAAAGGCTAGGTATTCAGCTGGGGGCTGATATTAGTAGCCTGGGAAGCTCTGTGGGTATTACCCCCTTCCATGGCTTCAAACATATGCCCCAGACGTCTGCTTAACCTCCGCTAGAGACTAAAATTACGGGGAACCCCATGCCAATTTTTTTTTTAATAAATCCTTTATTTTAACACTAAATGACAAGTACAGTAATCAACACTATCACTGTACTTATTATATATGTGACTGACATGTTTCTATATATCTAATCTATGTGTGATGCTCTATTCTTTCTGTTCTAAATTGTCTGGTACCGGTGTATGCTGCTGATGAATTGCCGGCCGGCTATTTTAAAGAGACAAAAACACTATTCTTTTTTTTTAATAAATCCTTTATTTTAACACTAAATAACAAGTACAGTAACCAACACTGTCACTGTACTTATTATATATGTGACTGTCATGTTTCTACATATCTAATCTATGTGTGATGCTCTATTCATTCTGTTCTAAATTGTCGGGTACCGGTGTATGCCGCTGATGAATTGCCGGCCGGCTTTTTTAAAGAGACGGGTGCATGAAAATCGGAGGGCACTAGTGTGTTCCAAGTGCCCTGCTATGTTTTTCATGCACTCTCCTATATACCCTGCCTGCCTGTCTGCCTATATATTCTGCCTGCCTGACATTTAATTGAGCACCATTCCCATCGATTTGGGCAATTTTTGACCTTCTGCAGACCGCCAGGGGGGAACCGCCAGAAAAATGCTCGAGTTTCCCATAGACTTACATTGGGCTCGTTGCTCGGGTCGAGCTCCCGAGTATTCCAATGTGCTCGACCCGAGCTTCAAGCACCCGAGCATTTTAGTGCTCGCTCATCACTACTGGGCACTACAACATACGGGCACTTCAATAGCAGATTTGCAATTTTCACTCAGCAACATCCACTGCTGGTTGTTTCTAGCAAACACCCATGGAGTCAAAATAATCACTACACTTGTAGATAGATTCCCAAAGGGGTATCATTTTCAAACTGGGGTCACTTGAGGGAGGTATTCTGCTCTTCTAGCACTTGGGGTCTCTGTCTATGGAGTTTGCAAACTATTCTAGGAAAATATGCACTCCAGGAGGCAATTAGTGCTCCGTCCCTCCCAAGTCTCATAGTGTGGTTAAGCAGTACTGCACTGCCACATATGGGGTATTTCTACATTCGGTAAAAATGATGTGACACAGTTTGGTGCCATTTTTACCCATTTCTCAGTGTGAAATTGTAAAATCTGGTGCTGAAACAAAATTTTGGTGGTAAAAGTGTAATTATTTTTTTCTTCACTATCCAATTGGTATAAAATTATGTGTCACACCCGTGTTGTCAATATGATCACTGCACCCATAGATGAATTCATTGAAAGGTGTAGTTTGTAAAATAGTGTCACTTATGGGGGGTTCTGCTGTTCTGGTACCTCAGGGGCTCTCCCAGTGGGTCATGGCACCTGCAAACCATAACAGTAAAATATGCAGTAAATTTTGGCGCCCTTTCCTTTCAGAGTTTTTCACAGTGCCTCAAAAATAGTTCATGATTACATGTAGAGTATTGGCGTGCTCAGGAGAAATTGCACAACAAACTGAGAGGTCCATTTTTTCTTATTAATAACAAATAAAGTAGCACACTATAATACTATAGTATGCAAACATGAAATATATAAAATTTGAATTGCATTACTGATCTAGAAAATAGAAATAAATGAGAATTCTTAGCACATTAATTGGCCAATTCATGTGTACCCGATAGCCACGGTAAGGCGACTCTCGTTGCTGGGAACCTGCCTAATGTGAATCCTCTACATGACATACAGTCTACATGTATATGGGAAGGTCGGATTCTGCTATAATTAAAACCGCCTGAGGCTTAGAGGTGGAGTGCCTAGTCAGAAAGTCTATGTATACAAATATCAAAAGACTGACCGTCATTTCCAAAATAGAAAGCAGGTGTGTACAGGTGCTTACTAAGAGAAGCCATCTCCATATATGTAGCAGGATCCTACATATGTGGAGTGCTACTTTATTCATTGGTTATATATGGAGATGGCTACTCTTAGTAAGCACCTGTACACACCAGTTTTCTGTTTTGGAAGTGAAGGTCAGTCTTTAGATATTTGTATACATTTTTTCCTATTAGCCCTTATAAAAATTAAAAAATTTGGGGTTGAAACAACATTTTACCTGCAAAAATGTAACTATTCTTTCTTCACCACCCAATGGTATAAATTTCTGTGAGGCACATGTGGTGTCAACATGCTCACTGCAACCCTAGATGAATTCATTGAGAGGTGTAATTTGTGCCCCTAGCACCTCAGGGGCTCTGCCATTTTAACATGGCACCTTCAAACCATTCCAGCAAAATGTGATCTCCAAAATGGCACTTCTTCCCTTCTAAGCTTTGCAATGTGCCTCAAAAGTAGTTTTCGACCACATCTGGGTTACCGGTGTTACCCTTGTGAAAATAAAAAAATTGGGGCTAAAATTGTGGGGAAAAACGTGATTTTTTTTATTTTCACAGCTCAACGTTGCAAACTTCTGTGAAGCATCTGGGGGTTCAAGGTGCTCTCCACACACCTAGATATTTGTGGGGCGGGTTCCACTGTTTAGGCACATCAGTGGTTCTACAAACATGACATGGAGTCTCCTAATGGTTACAACAAATTTTGCTTTTAAAAAGTTAAGCGGTGCTCCCTTCCCTTCCGAGCCCTGCCATGTGCCTAAACAGTGGTTTTCCCAATATGGGGTATCAGCATGTTCAGAAGAAATTGCAAAAAAATCTGGGGTCCATTTTCTCCTGTTATCCTTCTGAAAATTCAAAACATTGGGTCTATAGTAAAAAAATTTGTGAAAAAAAGTTAAATGCTAATTTTTTCCTTCCACGTTCCATTAATTCCTGTGGAGCACGTGAAGGGTTGATAAACTTCTTGAATGTGGTTTTGAGTACCTTGAGGGGTGCAGTTTTTAACATGGTGTCAATTTTGGGTATTTTCTGTCATATAGATCCCTCAAAGTCACTTCAAACATGATGTGGTCCCTAAAAAAAAGGTTTTGTAAATTTTGTTGAAAAAATGAGAAATTGGTGGTCAACTTTTAACCCTTCTGACTTCCTAACAAAAACAATTATGTTTCAAAAATTGTGCTGATGTCAAGTAGACATGTGAAAAATGTTATTTATTTACTATTTTGCGTGACATAACTCTCTGGATTAAGGGCATAAAAATTACAAGTTTGAAAATTGTTAAACTTTCCACATTTTTGCCAAATTTCCGATTTTTCACAAATAAAGGAAAGTCATATCGAACAAATTTTACCACTATCATGAAGTACAATATGTCACGAAAAATCAGTCTAATAATCAGTGGGATCCGTTGAAGCGTTCCACAGTTATTACCTCAAAAAGTGACACTGGTCAGAATTATAAAATTTGGTCTGGTCATGAAGGTGAAAACGGGCTTGGGAGGTAAAGGGGTTATCTGTGACAGTGTTATCTAATCCGTGCCAACAGGCGGGCGCATTATTCTATGCACCTATCTGCTCGCCTATGACGCGCTCGTGAGGCGTCGATGGGTTGCTATGACGGTCTGGGGTCAGCTTAAAAACCCCAAGCCTGTCATGATGCTACTACTGTGAGAGCCAGCCTGTAGCTGGTGTTCATAGTAGACCGTGATTTTTCACTATACATAACAATATTGTGGTATTGCTGTGTATAGTACTACAGATGAGAAGACTGGGGGTTCAAGCCCCGTAAGAAGACTAACGAATACCGTAGAAAGAGTAAAAAAAATGTTTTTAAAAAAATATGAAGAAAATAGAAAATATTAAAGTTCAAATCACCCACCTATTCCCCCATTAAAAATAAAGAAATAAATCAAAATATACACATATTTGGTATCACTAGGTTCATAAAAGTCCAATCTATCAAAATATAAAATAAATTACCATCTTTTTCGCATTATAAGACGCACTTTTTCCCCCACAATTTTATAATACAAATGTAGCTTACTGGCTGCGGTGAAGCAGGGTCACAGGAGGCAGAGTCACTGCAACACGAGGCCGGCGGGGAAAAGGGGGTGTCCCGGCCGTACAAGGCTGCGAGCCTTGAGCTTTCATAAAATGTCAGCGGAATCTCCTTCCCATTGATTTCCCTAGGTGGTCTTCGGAAAAACAGTCACCAGAGGCGGCGCATGAGCAGACTGGGATATCGGGAGCCCACATCTCAATAGACGAGATCTCTGCTCTTGTGATCTCAATCTGCGCATGCAGCCGCTTCCACTTCCCCTTTGGTCCGGTGTGTCTTATAACTAGAGATGAGCGTTGTTCTACTCGAACTGTTCGCCAATCTCAAATTCGAGCTGTTTTGGGCGGTGTTCGAGTCATTCGGCGAACACGAACGATTTGAGAAAAATTCGGCTGTTCGAGGTTATGTTCGATAACTGTTCGTGCACCAAAATCATAACTGGATTTTTTCTCAGTAATGATGAAAATTAATGTTAATACGCAGTTTGAGTGTACAGCGGGGTGGGGGGAGGGGCAGGGGATGGATCTCTGCAGGAACAATGAAGATGTCCATTTTTTTTTTCTCTTTCCCGCATTTACAGTGGGGAGGTGCAATCTGTCAGCCTATCAGCAGTGCACACACGGAGCAAAGTGCTTTTTTTCACACAAGCAAGGGCATGTGTCATTGGCAGTGTATGTCACATGTCCTTGCCCTATAAGACCAAGCCATTTTCCCCGTCGCCACCATTTTCTCACTGCTGCAGCTGCGTGTTAGACGGCACCGCTGTTGCTGTGTGCGCTATACCATGTTAATTTCAAGCCAATTTTCGCACAAATCTACAGATAGCTTGGGAGTAGGGAATAGTTGTGATTGCAGTCCTTTTAAGGACTAGGTTACAGCATTTCCTACGACTTTTATCAGGCAGGTCTGTGCTCTTAAATAGATAGATTGTGGGAGTAAAGACTAATTGTAATTGGAGTCCTTTTCAGGACTAGGTTACATCAGTTCCTATCAGTTTTTGCCAGGCAGGTCTGTGCCAGTGCTGTGCAAGTTTTTTTCACAGCATTTGGCTGAATCTAGCAAAGCTAATCCTTTTTGGCCTATTGCAGAGTGTGTTAGTCAGTGGAGTAGCCTATCTGTGTTGCAAGATATACCACCTGTGTATAGAATACCAATTTTTTTACTGCACCTAGTGAAGTAAAATCTTTTGGGCATAGCATCATTCTATTAGTCCATCTATACTGACCTCCATCAGGTTGCAAATTGAATATAATTTATTTCTGCATCTAGCTCTGAAAAAATATTGGGCTTCTAGCTGTGTGTGGGACTTGTTGTATTAGTCCATCTATACTGACCTCCATCAGGTTGCAAACTGCATATATTTTTTTCTTCATCTACCTCTGAAAAAATATTGGGCTTCTAGCTGTGTGTGGGACTTGTTCTATTAATCCATCTATACAGACCTCCATCAGGTTGCAAACGGAATATATTTTTTTCTGCATCTACCTCTGAAAAAATATTGGGCTTCTAGCTGTGTGTGGGACTTGTTGTATTAGTCTATCTATACAGACCTCCATCAGGTTGCAAACTGAATATATTTTTTTCTGCATCTACCTCTGAAAAAATATTGGGCTTCTAGCTGTGTGTGGGACTTGTTGTATTAGTCCATCTATACTGACCTCCATCAGGTTGCAAACTGAATATATTTTTTTCTGCATCTACCTCTGAAAAAATATTGGGCTTCTAGCTGTGTGTGGGACTTGTTCTATTAATCCATCTATACAGACCTCCATCAGGTTGAAAACTGAATATATTTTTTTCTGCATCTACCTCTGAAAAAATATTGGGCTTCTAGCTGTGTGTGGGACTTGTTGTATTAGTCCATCTATACTGACCTCCATCAGGTTGCAAACTGAATATATTTTTTTCTGCATCTACCTCTGAAAAAATATTGGGCTTCTAGCTGTGTGTGGGACTGGTTCTATTAATCCATCTATACAGACCTCCATCAGGTTGCAAACTGAATATATTTTTTTCTGCATCTACCTCTGAAAAAATATTGGGCTTCTAGCTGTGTGTGGGACTTGTTGTATTAGTCTATCTATACTGACCTCCATCAGGTTGCAAACTGAATATATTTTTTTCTGCATCTACCTCTGAAAAAATATTGGGCTTCTAGCTGTGTGTGGGACTTGTTCTATTAATCCATCTATACAGACCTCCATCAGGTTGCAAACTGAATATATTTTTTTCTGCATCTACCTCTGAAAAAATATTGGGATTCTAGCTGTGTGTGGGACTTGTTGTATTAGTCCATCTATACTGACCTCCATCAGGTTGCAAACTGAATATATTTTTTTCTGCATCTACCTCTGAAAAAATATTGGGCTTCTAGCTGTGTGTGGGACTTGTTCTATTAATTCATCTATACTGACCTCCATCAGGTTGCAAATTAAAAATAATTTTTATCTGCATCTAGCTCTGAAAAAATATTTGGCCTTCTCGCAGTGTGTGGGACTTTCTCTATTAGTCCATCTATACTGACCTCCATCAGGTTGCAAATTAAAAATAATTTTTATCTGCATCTAGCTCTGAAAAAATATTTGGCCTTCTAGCAGTGTGTGGGACTTTCTCTATTAGTCCATCTATACTGACCTCCATCAGGTTGCAAATTGAATATAATTTTTTTCTGCATCTAACCCAGCCAATAGTTTTGGCCTAATACCACAGTTTGGCCACTCAGCTCTGCTCGGTTCCCATCCATTGTTTTTTTGTGCAAACAACTCCAGAGTTGTTAATTAGTTAACCACCAAAATGAGTGGAAAAAGGCCTGCTGCTGGTGGAAAGGGGAATAGGCGTGTTGGGAAGGGGAAAAAAGGTTGTGTCCGTGGGGTAGGTGTTAAAGCAACAGTAACATCTGCAGAAGAAAGACCATCTTCCAGCCAAACTAAAATGTCTACTTCTTTTAGCGGACAATGTGATAAGATCCCTTTCTTACGGCCACGCCAATCGCTACAAATTCCAGATGAGGCATAAAAACAGCAGGTGCTTCAACGGATATCAAGTGCTCCTTTAAGTGGGCTCTCCTCCACATCAACTTCAACATCACAAATACTCCAGTCCTCAAAGGTGTCACCCCAATCGCACTTGCTTCCTCACAGCTCCCAAATCTCCAGCTGCCCGTCTGAGTATGAGGTAGAACAGATGGTTGAGTCTGCAGAGCTGTTTACTCATACTATAGCCTGGGAATCAGAGGTCGACTCCAGCGCTTCTGTGAATCCAGATGAGGAAATGATCTGCACTGATGCCCAGAATCTTTATGAGTCGGATCCAGGACCAGACGCAGAAGGTTCTGACCATAATGTAGACCCTCATTCCCAAACTGTAACTCCTGTTGGTGGAGACAATGAGGAAGACGATGATAAGACTCAAATACCTGATTGGAGCGACAACTTTAGTTTTTTGTCAGGGCAGGATGATGATGATGAGGTTGGAGATCCCACTTACTGTCAACCCACAGTCAGCCAAGAGATGAGGTCAGCAGAGGAGGTGAAGGAAGATGCTAGTGACGACAAGGTCAGGTTGCGCCTTCCTGGACAGAGACGTAGTACTGGAAGCACGTCAACAACTGCATCCTCAAACACAACTCTGCCTCTCACCACAAGTCGTGGTGGCCCATCAGGTCGCATGGGTGGTAAGCCTTGCATAGCCTGGGCATTTTTTCAGATCGATAAAGATGACCCAACTCGTGTTATCTGTAAAATTTGTCAGCAAAAGCTAAGTAGAGGCCAAAAAATACATAGTTTGAGTACTTCATGCATGAACCGGCACATGGACATGAAGCATAAGTTGCAGTGGGAAGCTCAGTGTGCTACAATGCGGCCTAGCCGGCCGGGCCAACCACCGTCTGCCATATCTTGTGCATCCGCGGCCTCTTCATCCTCTGTGACTGGGGGGACAGCAGTCACACCTGTTTTGGGGCGCAGACCTGCCACCTCTTTACCCGCAACAGCCAGCGTGATTGGCAGGTCATCATTTTCTTTGGAGGTGGTAACACCAGCTGGTGTTGAGCGCTGTCCGACATCGATAGCACCACCTTTGGATCAAGGCAACCTAACATGTCCGCCTGCATCTTCCTCACAGACCGGCAGTTTGCCGGGGACACCCTTATCAACCCCGTCTAAGCACAATAGCCAGCCCTTGGTCCCTCAGATGTGGACAAGTAAAAGACCATTTCCTCCTAGCCATGAGAAAGCTAAGAGGTTGAATTTCACCATCTGCAAGTTCTTGGCTACAGAAATGCTGCCTTTCCGCCTGGTGGACACAGAGGATTTTCGAGACCTTATGTCCGTCGCAGTGCCCCAGTACCAGATGCCCAGTCGGCACTACTTCTCAAAGAAAGGTGTTCCTGCGCTCCACCAGCATGTCGCACACAACATCACCGCTTCTTTGAGAAACTCTGTGTGTGACAGGGTGCATTTCACCACAGACACTTGGACGAGTAGGCATGGACAGGGGCGTTACATGTCGCTGACTGGGCACTGGGTAACTATGGTGACAGCAGGACAAGGGGATGCTGTCCAAGTCTTGCCGTCCCCACGAGTTGTGCGTCAATCCTCTTTATGTCAAAGTTCCTCCACTGCTTCTGCCTCCTCAACCTCCTCTCGGTCTTCCACCTGCACCCAAAGCCTGTCTGGTCATGCCACAAGCTTTCTAACTGCGCAGAAGGGATCCTGCACACCTCCTTACTATGCTGGCAGTAGGGCTCAACGTCATCAGGCGGTTTTTACATTGAAATGTCTGGGAAATGTGAGTCACACAGCTGAGGAGTTGTGGTCAGCTCTGGAGAACCAATTTCATGAATGGTTGTCTCCACTGGACCTGAAACCAGGGAAAACCAGGGAAGGCCGTGTGCGACAATGCTGCAAACCTGGGTGCGGCCCTTCGCCGGGGCAATGTCACACACGTGCCTTGTATGGCTCACGTGTTGAACCTGGTTGTCCAGCAATTTTTAGCCCACTATCCCAGACTAGATGGCCTTCTGCAGAGGGCACGGTCGCTGTGTGCTCACTTTCGCCGTTCGCATCCCGCAGCTCAGCGACTTACATCTCTACAGAAGTCGTTGGGCCTGCCACTTCACCGGCTAAAATGCGATGTGCCTACCCGGTGGAATTCAACTCTGCACATGTTGCAGCGACTGTGGCAGCACCGACAAGCCCTGGTGCAATACGTTCTGACGTATAGCCTGGGCCAACGAGATCCAGAGGTGGGGCAAATCACGCTGGAGGAGTGGTCTCAGATCAGGGACCTATGCACCCTTCTGCACAGTTTTGAAATGGCGGCAAAGATGTTTAGTGCTGACGATGCCATTATCAGCATGACTATTCCGGTGATTTACATGCTGGAGCACATGTTAAACAGAATTCGGAGTCAGGTGGTGGCACAAGAGGAGGTGGAGGAAGTAGAGGAGGAGGAGTTGTATGCGGAAGGGCTAACATCTGCAAGGTCAAGACGGTCGGCAGCACCAAGGCGGCAGGCATGTGAGGGTGGGGGAGATGGTTTTACCAGGGCACATGGTAGCAGCCAAACTAGTGAGGAAGGTGCAGGAGCCCAGGAAGAAGTGGAGGACGAACTGATGGAAGACTCATCAGATGAGGGAGACCTTGATCACATTTCTGTTGTGCGAGGTTGGGGGGAGAGGACAGAGGAAGGAAGCATGATTGTTACCTCGCCACCAACACAACAGGGACTTGGTGCTCCTGGATGCGCAACACACATGAGTGCCTTCTTGCTGCACTACCTGCAACATGACCCTCGAATTGTGAGAATTAGAAATAATCCTGACTACTGGGTTGCCACACTGTTAGATCCCCGGTACAAAAGTAAATTTGCAGAAATTATTCCTGCCATAGAAAGGGATGCACGCATGCAGGAGTATCAGCAGAGACTGTTGCAGAATCTTACATGTGCTTTTCCACAAAATACCAGTGGTGCACGTAGTGAATCTCACAGTTCCAACTTGCCAACCGTGGGACTGTCAAGTGTTCAGCACTCAAACCGTAACAGAACCACAGTATCTGCTGGTAACATCAATTTTGCGGAATCATTTCACCACTTTTTTAGCCCATCCTTTGCAAGGCCACAGGAGACAAGAAGTCTGACATATAGTCAACGCCTAGAGACGATGGTACAGGAGCATCTCCAAGTAAACATTGAAGCCACGACTGTGCCACTGGACCCTTGCTCTTTTTGGGCTTCCAATCTGGATAAATGGCCGGAGCTAGCCACTTACGCCTTGGAGATCTTGTCATGCCCCGCAGCCAGCGTTCTGTCTGAACGTGTGTTCAGCGCTGCTGGTGGTGTGCTGACAGATAAGCGCACGCGGCTCTCCACTGATAATGTAGACAGACTCACGTTCATAAAGATGAACAAATCATGGATCCGAAACGACTTTTCTACCCCTGTGTCATCCTGGGGAGAGTAAAAGCTTGATGATTGGTTAAAATCACCCTACCAACCGTTTTAAGCTTTCAAATTACTAATCATGTTTATCTGTATCTTGGCTGGAAAATAATTTGGGCTTTGTAGCAGTGTGCAGCACTGATTCTATTAGGCCATCTATAATAAGCTCCACCAGATTTAAAATTACTAATCATGTTTATCTGTATCTTGACTGGAAAATAATTTGGGCTTTGTAGCAGTGTGCAGCACTGATCCTATTAGGCCATCTATACTAAAGCTTCACCAGATTTAAAATGAATAATAATTTTTAGCTGCATCTAGCCCGGAAAATAATTTTGGGGCTCCGAGATGCGCAAGACACATAAGTGCCTTCTTGCTGCACTACCTGCAGCATGACCCTCATATTGTCAGAATTCGAAGTAATCATGACTACTGGGTTGCCACACTCTTAGATCCCCCAAACTTTTCGATCAACCTTTTCATTTTAATAAAGACCAAAAAAATGGTCATTTTTGAAATTATAAGCATTAGCAGGTTGTTAGAAACTGAAATGAAACAGTTTTCAACTCAAAACTTTATTCTAGGTGATGTTACATTTTCACATAGGACCCCTTGTTCGAAAGGAGCTTCTGAACTCTCTCGTCCATTGAATTTGTCAGGTTTTGGATGGTTTCTGCTTCAATTGTTTTGCATGAGGACAGAATACCCTCCCAGAGCTGTTGCTTAGATGTGAACTGCCTCCCGCCATCATAGACACTCCTTTTAATGATGCTCCAAAGGTTCTGAATGGGGTAGAGGTCAGGGGAGCATGGGGGTCACACCATTAGTTTGTCCCCTTTTATGCCCATATCAGCCAGAGATGCAGATGTTTTATGTGCAGCATGAGATGGTGCATTATCATGCAGAAAAATGATCTTGCTGTGAAATACACGGTTCTTCTTCTTGAACCATGGCAGGAAGTGCTATTTGAGAAAATCCACATACATTATGGAGTTCATCTTTAGCGCCTTCAGGGATCCTAAAGGGGCCGACAATCTCTCTCCCCATGATTCCAGCCCAAAACATTACTCCACCTCCTCCTTGTTGGCGCTGTAGCCGTGTTTGCGTGGGGTGTCCATCAACCAGCCATCCTCCACTCCATTCATCTGGACCATCGAGCGCTGCACGGCACTCATCCGTGAACAAAACAGTTTTGAAATCAGTCTTCATGTAATGTTTGGCCCACTGGAGCCGTTTCTGCTTGTGTGAAGTGGATAGAGGAGGTCGACAGGATGGCGTATGCACAGCTGCAAACCTCTGAAGGACCCTGCATCTTGTTGTTCGGGGGACGTTGGAGGCACCAGCAGCTTCAAAAACTTGTCTGCTGCTATGACAAGGCTTTTTTGCCGCTGCTCTTTCAACCTGACGTAATTGCCTGTAGGAAAGAGTCCTCAATTTGCCCTTATCAGCACGCACACGTGTGTACTGTGAATCAGCTACATACTTCTTGATTGCCAAGACACTTCATCCTGATCATCGCACAATGTTGATTGTAGTCATGCCTTGACCTAAACACTCCACAATTTGTTGCTTCTCAGCAGCCGACACATCCTTTTTCTTTCCCATTTTGGCAGAAAATGTAGGCTGCTTAATAATGTGAGACAGCCTTCTTAAGTAGTCTTGCCTTTCATTGGACACACCTGCCAAACTAATTAGCACAGGTGTCTGCAATTGCTTACAGTGATATAAAGAGCCCTGACACACATCACCATCAATGAGTTTAACTGACAAACAAACAAATTCTTCCCTTATCACTCCTAAACACTTTTTGCATAATAATTTGGAACACAGTGTACATGTGCTTTTCCACAAAACACCAGTGGTTCACGTAGTGAATCTTACAGTTCTAACTTGCCAACCGTGGTCTGTATGGAGTTGTTCAATAAAGGGCCCAAAATTAAGATAACATAGATGGGAGAGGTCTCTATGAATAGGAATTCCTAAGTATTTGATACCCTGTGAGGGCCAGGCAAAGGGAAAGTTGGACTGGATGGAATCCTATATGGATTTGGGGAGGGAGACATCGAGGGCCTCAGACTTCGCTGCATTGATTTTAAAATTTGACCATGTAACAAAGTGATCTATTTCAGCCATAACAGCATGGATGGATATATGTGACTGAGTGATATATACTAGGACATCATCAGCAAATAGAGAGCACTTGTACTCGGTGCCTCCCACCTCAATCCACCTAATATTGGGGTTATGGCGAATTGATGAGAGCAGGTGCTCCGTCACTAGGATGTATAAGAGAGGGGACAGAGAACATCCCTGCCTTGTCCCATTGGTGATTGTGAAAGGTGATGAAAATGTTCTGACGCGCCCCCTGGGCCTTGGAACACCCGGAGCCGGACCCTTTTTGGTGGATGCTGGTGGTTGTAGTCTCCGTGGCGGCAACCCGGTTCCGTGGCTCAGGGCAGTCAAACCAGTGGTGGAACTATTGATGTGGTTTTGATGTTTAAATGTCCGACTACGCCACCCGTGGATTGCGGTCAGAGTGAACCGCCGCTCCAGGGCAGACCGCTGAGGCTGGTGTTGTGGGTGCAGCAGAGCGTAGCATAACTCCCCATGGGAGGAGTATAGCCTCAGGGCAGTGTATGCGGAGGATGGGGGTGATGGTGCAGGGCAGCAGCAGTAATGACACGGAGTCAGTGATGCAGTCCAGGGCCTTTACTCACAGTTCTTATTATCCAGACCACGTCTGCAGGTAACGGCTGCCCACGTCGTACTGTGCTCACCAGGTGAGGGGCTCAGACAACTCCCAGATAACTTTGGAGTGCTTCACAGGACCCCCTTTGTGTGTCCTTTGTCTGGCCTTTCTTACCAACCCTTCTGTCCGGCTGCCTCGGGCCTCCTCTTGGTAAACTTGGCGCCAGTTTCCCTGACCCTATCTGGTGCCTTCCTAGCGGGTGTAGCGAGGGGCTGCTCCACATAAAATGTCACAGGCTCCTGTTTCTAGCTGAGGGTCGTTTCCTGCCTCCACTAGTTTCGGGGACCGGTCTCCCCCTTTGGCCTGACCCCTCCACGCAGGTGGATTCGGGCGTGCGGTGGTGACTTGCCCGTCCGCACCCCTGAGATCCCTTCGTTCCTCGTTCCTGGAGCCTTCTCCGCTCCTCTTCCTTCCTTCTCCCTCTTCCAGGCCTGGGCCTCTGTTACTAGGCCCGCCTCCGGAGCAGAGCTCATGCAGAGCCCCTGCTCCCTGCCACTTCTGCTCAGACTTCTCTGCACTGAACTAAGATGGTGCCCACCTTTTATACTCCCTTCTCAATGCACCCAGGAACTGCTTCCTCCCTGCTCCTGCACTACAGGGTTCCCCTTCCTCAGTGTTCCCTCCCCCCACTCCAGCCAGGGACAGGGACTGTCGTGCCCATCTCAGGGGCATATTGGTCGCCCTGCCCCACGGCAATGTGTGTAATGCATGCAGGTGTCGGGTCCTGATCCACACTACATCCTTACCTGAGAGTGAGATATCACACCTCTGGGTGAGGTGCAATACCTCTGTAGCAACCGAGCCCTCAGGGTGCTACAGTTCCATTTATCTTCAGCCTAGGTGACGTATTGCGATACAGGGCCGTGATTTTGGCTATAAAAGGGTCCCCTAGACCCCTACCCCAAGCTTTTTAAGAGAATCATATATGGCGTGCCAGGAGACTCTATGGAATGCTTTCTCAGCATCCAACGAGAGTATCTAATTACAAATTTTTAACTGCATCTAGCCCAGGAAATACTTTGTGCCTAGTAGCAGGGTCTGCTAGTCAGCGGATTATCCCGGCTGTTAAGCAAGCTACACCACCTGTAGTTTGGACACTTCATTTTTTCAAAGGAAATGCTTCGGGACCACGGGATACTCAGTGAAGAGCATCAGGAGGCACCCCAAGGCATAGGGGCTCGGACTGGCAGTAGGATGCCTTGCGGTGGACAGCCGAGCTCGATCCTTATAAAAGCTTTTTAACTGCAGCAGCTTTAGTGGACGCTACTGGAGCTGGAATTACGTGGCTGCTGGCATGAGACTTGCCCTCCAATAGATCCTTGTAAATGGATTTAAAGTGTATTTATTCAAATTAGAGAGACAATTTAAATTAAAAAGCTTAGAGCTGCCTCCACCACAGGGGGGCTCGCTCGACCCACCAGCGGACAGGCACCAGTATTGGGAGAGGGGGGCTGGCCGTCAGGGTTCACCGTGGCTCTGGCACAAACCCGGCGACACGGAGGTGGCACGGGCAGGAGCGGACTGAACGTGTCGGCTTCTCACTTTTTGGATTTTAGAAGGGCATGACATGCCTATATCTGTGTCTCCCCCTCCTTTTACTCCTCCACCTCTTTTCTTTTCGCATGACTATATGTACTTGTCACTTTTCCATGTGTTAGTTGTGTCTTCTGAGCAGTTTGTCAGCTTTTGGACACCTTTGAAGGTGTTTTCTATGTGTTTCTATGTGTTTTTGTTTGCCTGCCATTGGTTTTAACGGTGTTCGAAGGTGTTCGACGAACAGTTCGACGAACAGTTCGGCGAACACACGGGTGTTCGACGAACCGAACCGAACTCGAACACTACGGGGGTGGCTCAACACTACTTATAACGTTAAAAAAGCGGTTGGCACTCTGCAATCCTTTCGTGGTGCATGAGGAGAAATGATGTGTCCATCAAAAACTAATCCCGGCACTCACATGTGATCGGTGTGTCTTATAGTCCGCAAAATACGGTAACCCAATTAGTAAACAACATAACGAAAAAATCAACTGAAATACCAGAATTGCGAGTTGTTTTGAAAGCCACAGCACTGCAAAAAAATGCAGTAAGAGGCGATCAAACATTGTATCTTTGTCAAAATGGTATCTGTAAAAATGTCAGCTCAGGGTGCAAAAATAAGCCCCCACACAGCAACATCAACTAAAAATTGATAAATGTTACAAGTCTCGGAAAAAATGTTTTCTTACAATTCCCCACTTAAATAAAAAAAACTATGCATGTTTGGTATCTGCGTAATCGTACTAACCTGGAGAATCATATTGCCAGTTTAGTTTTACCATATAGCGAACATGGTAAATAAAAAAACAAAAAAACAATTGTGGAACTTTGCTCTTTTTACTATTTTGCCGCACTTGGAATTTTTTTCCCACTTTCCTGTGCATTAGATAATAAATTGAAAAGTGTCATTCAAAAGTACAACTTGTCCCGCATAAAACAAACCCTATGTGAACAGAACAATCAAAAAATGATTACTATTGAAAGAAGGGGAGGAAAAAACAAAAGTGTCAAAACATATAATCGACTGGTCGGGAAGGGGTTAAAAATCCAAAATCGTAACGCAATCGGTTCACAAAATGGGACTGACAAAAAATAAATCTACATGGTCTGATCCCCCAAATATGGAGTTAGGAGCAATGCCATCACTGTCTGCCCTGGTCTCCCCCCAGGATAATGAGGATGGTTCCCAAGACCTCCCCTACCTCATATGCTGAATCAGGAGATATGGACTTTGCCTCAGACCACAATCTTTTAGAAAAATATCTCCGCAAATTACCCACCCAAGATGACTTCAAGTCACTTGTCTCGGAAGTCAAAAATGTCTGTAGAGCAGAAATCAAATCCATACGCCACGATGTCAAGCTCTTTGCAGACAGGGTGGACTCTACAGAATCTGAGCATGATAGCACTAGACAGTACATTTCCAAAATATAGAAAGTGTCACATCATATGTTAAAGCTCTGGGCGAAGCAACAAACATCTTGAAGACTTAGACAACAGAGGTCGACGCAATAATATAGGACTAAGGGGTTATCCCTTAGGCAGCTGTGTCAGAGGACCTCCATGCAATACTTGAGTCGATATTCAATTCTATCTTAGGCCATCCTGCATCCCACAAAATAAAACTGGACAGAGCACATAGAGCATTACACCCTAAGGGATCTCAAGCCCAACCACATGATGTGATTTGCTGCGTACATGACTTCCAGCTAATACCGGACATAATGTCTAAGGCTCGTGCACTCCGCAGAACTGCGTTCGAGGGAACCCTCATTCAGCTGTACCCCGGACCTCTCATGGATTACCCTCCAGAGAAGAAAACACCTTAAACCACTTCTCCTCTATCTGAAGAACAAGAGTCTCAGATATAGTTGGAGATTTCCATTTGCTCTTATGGTGAAAAAGGATGGACATATAACGACCCTACTTTCTTACAAGGATCTGCCGACCTTTTGTTCTGACCTGGAGATTGAACTGCCTAATTTAGCGGATTGGGAATCGGAACTGCCTTCTGCTCCGTCTTCCCCATTGTGGCAGAATGTGAGCTTCAAAAGGGGCGGTCCTCCCCCTAGAACACCAGAACAGCCAGATCTGACTTGATGGACCCTGTTCTCCAGGATGACTGGGTTAAGAAGAATGCTGTTGTTTGTTACTAAGTCTAGATCTTAGATGATCTCGACCATACATCTGATCACTTTAAGGCTGCGTGCCCACGATGCGGAATTAATGCGTTTCCGCGGCACCATTTCCGCCGCGAAAACGCATTAAAAATGCATGTTAAGTTGTTCGCCATGTTTCCCAATGATAATCCGAATGTGCTGTGCACATGCTGTGGAAATTTCCACTGTGGATTATCATTGCGGAAAAATCCGCAGCACAACCATTAATTTTGTGGAATCGCAGCTTTTTAGCCACCATTGACTTGCATTGGACCGCATAATATCCGCATGACTACACGTACACATGCAGATATTATGCAATTCAATGCGCGGATGGTACCCAGGTCTGGAGAAGAGGAGACTCTCCTTCATACCCGGGTACCATAGTACCTGTAGTTAAAAAAGAATTAAAATAAAAAATAAACATATACTTACCTTCTGATGGCCCCCTGTCTGATCCCAGCGGACGCACCGGAGAAGGAGATCGGGGGCCATCGGAAGGTGAGTATAATGTTTTTTTTTTATCTTTCACCATTTTTATTATTTTTTTTACTATTGATGCTGCATTTGTAGCATCATAACTTGGTCACACTACATAAATCCATGCCGGTTGCATGGATTTATATAGTGTGACCAAGTAGTCAAGCACTTTTCCAAGTGATTCTAAAATCGCTTGGAAAAGCGGTTGACAAAACACATGCGAAATCTCATGTTAAAAACGCTTCACAAACGCTTCTACCTGGCAGAAAAAACGCATGTAAAATCCGCACAAGTTTTTTCTGTCAGTGAGATGCAGAAACGCTCCGCAGCATTTCTGCATCGTGAGCACTTAGCCTTACAGAATATTTGATTGTTGTCAAACTAATTATCGTTAACTGCATTTTGCTTTCTCTCATATTTTGTTATATCTAGGGAATGTCTTGCTCTCCTCCTTAACTGGGCCTTACCTTTTCTATTAGGTGCCTGGGCTTGGCTTCCACAGCCGCTAACCCCCTAAAAGGGTTTATTTTTTACCCGGTTTTCCCCTTGAAAATGTTGAGGGCGGTAAAAGTTATCACTTGTTTTCTATAGTCCTTATTGAAATTTTTGCTATAACCCTTGCAGGGGGGGGGGGTGGAAGATGGGGGGATATTACCTTCTGTACCCCCTCTCTCTCCTCCTATTGGCAAGATCTTTGATGTGTATATATTTTTGTTCCTATGATATGTGTAGTGTCCTTGTCTCCCTCTTGTATATTATCCACCAGAATTCAGAATAGCTGGAAGCTAACAATGGGCCATTCGCTAATCCTGGGGTGGGAATTGGTAAGTCTTGAACTTGTAGTCCAACAGAATGGTGTTTTAGGTAGAACCTCATATGCTCCACAACACTTTATCAGGCATGATGGCTAAAATGTTAACTCTAATTGTTAAGGGTCTCAGTTCAAGCATCAAGAGACATATGATCTTCAATGAATTACGTAAACAACGAGCAGATATAGCTTTTTTTACAGGAAACACATCTACGCTTGCAAGGGAATTGCAATTTTGCCAAACATTTATACTCAACGATCAACTTGGGTTCCCAGGCTAAGAAAAAAGCGGGAGTAGCAAAACTGATATCTGGGACATGTCCGGTTCAAATTATATCAACAATTAGTGATCCCCAAGGTATATACATCCTACTCCAAGGGACATATAGAGACATACCAATCATACTGTGCAATGTATACATACCTAAAACCTAAAAAATCAATTCCTAAATCAGGTGTTTTTAAAGCTCTCAAACCTTCCTTCATCCACTTGGATAATTGGAGGAGATTTCAATGTTATATTCTCGGACTCAATGGATCGGTTATCCCTCAGTGGTTCCTTACCAAATGGGTCACAATTAGTGTTGAGCCACCCCCGTAGTGTTCGGGTTCGGTTCGGTTCGTCGAACACCGGGATGTTCGAGGAACTGTTCGTCGAACTGTTCGTCGAACACCTTAGAACACCGTCGAACACCGTTAAAACCAATGGCAGGCAAACAAAAACACATAGGAACACATAGAAAACACCTTCAAAGGTGTCCAAAAGCTGACAAACTGCTCAGAAGACGCTTTCTTTAAAAAAGCCGGCCGGCAATTCAGCAGCGGCATACACCGGTACCCGACAATTTAGACATGAAGGAATAGAGCATCACACATAGATTAGATAGATAGAAACATGTCAGTCACATATATATGAAGTACAGTGACAGTGTTGCTTACTGTACTTGTCATTTAGTGTAAAGGATTTATTAAAAAATATAATAGTGTTTTCGTGCACCGTCTCTTTAAAAAAGCCGGCCGGCAATTCAGCAGCGGTACCCGACAATTTATAACAGACAGAATAGAGCTTCACACATAGATTAGATAGATAGAAACATGTCAGTCACATATATATGAAGTACAGTGACAGTGTTGCTTACTGTACTTGTCATTTACTGCAAAGGATTTATTAAAAAAAATAATAGTGTTTTCATGCACCGTCTCTTTAAAAAAGCCGGCCGGCAATTCAGCATCTGTACCCGACGATTTATAACAGACAGAATAGAGCTTCACACATAGATTAGATAGATAGAAACATGTCAGTCACATATATATGAAGTACAGTGACAGTGTTGGTTACTGTACTTGTCATTTAGTATTAAAATAAAGGATTTATTATTAAAAAAAATTGGCGTGGGGTTCCCCGTAATTTTAGTCTCTAGCGGAGGTTAAGCAGACAGCTGGGGCAGATGTTTGAAGCCTGGGAAGGGGGTAATACCCACGGAGCTTCCCAGACTACTAATATCAGCCCCCAGCTGAATACCTAGCCTTTACTAGCTATTAAAATGGAGGACCCCCCCCAAAAAAATGACGTGGGGTCCCCCCTAATTTAATAGCTAGCAAAGGCTAGGCAGACAGCTGGGGGCTGATATTAATAGCCCAGGAAGGGAGCCATGAATATTGGCCCCCTCCCAGGCTAGAAACACCAGCCGTCAGCCGCCCCAGAAATGGCGCATCCATAGGATGCGCCAATTCTGGCACTTAGCCTCGCTCTTCCACGCTGCCCTGTAGCGGTGGCAGGGGGTAATAGGGTTGGGGTTGATGTCAGCTTATAATGCCAGCTGACATCAAGCCCAGGTTAGTAATGGAGAGGCGTCTATAAGACACCCCCATTACTAACCCCATAGTCAAAGCTAAAAAAAAAACACAAACACCCAGAATAAAGTCCTTTAATTGAAATAAAGACACAATTCTTTATTGTTCTAAATTAAACCATACTTACCATCACACCCATTCCAGCTGAAGCCAACGATCTCCTGCAATAAAAGAAAAATAATAAAGCAACCTCATCCTTACCTTTCCATGGTTCCCAGGACAGCTTCAGCTCTGCTACATCGAGATGACAGGCTGGACCGCAGCAGAACGCTGCCATCCAGCCTGTCATCCCGCAGACACTGAGAAGCGCAGGCATGCTTGCGCTCCTCAGTGTCTGACTGTGACGGCATCCAGATGAGCCGACAATGAACTCGGCTCACCTCATGTACGTCACTGACAGCGTGGGAAAATTCTCCTGCACTCAGCGCTTCAGCGTGAGAATTTTCCCACGCTGTCAGTGACGTGCATGAGGTGAGCCGAGTTCATTGTCGGCTCATCTGGATGCCGTCACAGCCAGACACTGAGTAGCGCAAGCATGCCTGTGCTTCTCAGTGTCTGCGGGATGACAGGCTGGAAGGCAGCGTTCTGCTGCGGTCCAGCCTGTCATCTCGATGTAGCAGAGCTGAAGCTGTCGTGGGAGCCATGGAAAGGTAAGGATGATGTTGCTTTATTATTTTACTTTTATTGCAGGAGATCATTGGCTTCAGCTGGAATTGGCGTGGCGGTAAGTATGGTTTAATTTAGAACAATAAAGAATTGTGTGTTTATATCAATTAAAGGACTTTTTTCTGGGTGTTGTGTTTTTTTTAAATACTTTACTAGAAATTCATGGCTGTCATGTCTAATATTGGCGTGACCCCATGAATTTCGGGCTTAGGGCCAGCTGATAATGCTAAGCTGGCCTTAACCCCTTTATTACCCAGTGAGCCACCGCACCAGGGCCCTGGATGAGTTGGGTACAGCGCCAGAAGATGGCGCTTCTATGAACGCGCCATTTTCCGGGGCGGCTGCGGACTGCAATTTGCAGCGGGTGGGGCCCAGAAAGCTTGGGCCTCCCTGCGCTGCAGATTCCAGCCCCCAGCTGCCTAGTTGTACCTGGCTGGACACAAAAATAGGGCGAAGCTCCACGCATTTTTTTTTTTAATTCATGAAATTCATGGAATAATTAAGAAAAAAAGGGCTTCCCTATATTGTTGTGTCCGGCTAGGTACAAATAGGCAGCTGGTGGTTGGGAGCAGCCCGATCCTGCCTGCTGTACCTGACTGGACACAAATATAGGGCGAAGCCCCACATCAATTTTTTTTTCATTATTTCATGAATTTCCTGAAATAATTTAAAAAAAATTGACGTGGTGCTTCGCCCTATATTTGTGTCCAGTCAGGTACAGCAGGCAGGAACGGGCTGCCCCCAACCACCAGCTGCCTATTTGTACCTGGCCAGACACAACAATATAGGGAAGCCCTTTTTTAAAAAAATTATTTCATGAAATAATTAAAAAAAAATTGACGTGGGGCTTCGCACTATATTTGTGTCCAGCCAGGTACAGCAGGCAGGGACGGGCTGCCCCCAACCACCAGCTGCCTATTTGTACCTGGTTGGACACAACAATATAGGGAAGCCCTTTTTTTCTTAATTATTCCATGGATTTCATGAAATAATTTTAAAAAAAAATGCGTGGGGCTTCGCTCTATTTTTGTGCCCAGCCAGGTACAACTAGGCAGCTGGGAGCTGGAATCCGCAGCGCAGGGAGGCCCAAGCTTTCTGGGCCCCACCCGCTGCAAATTGCAGTCCGCAGCCGCCCCAGAAAATGGCGCGTTCATAGAAGCGCCATCTTCTGGCGCTGTACCCAACTCATCCAGGGCCCTGGTGCGGTGGCTCACTGGGTAATAAAGGGGTTAAGGCCAGCTTGGCATTATCAGCTGGCCCTAAGCCCGAAATTCATGGGGTCACGCCAATATTAGACATGACCACCATGAATTTCTAGTAAAGTATTTAAAAAAACACAAACACCCAGAAAAAAGTCCTTTAATTGAAATAAACACACAATTCTTTATTGTTCTAAATTAAACCATACTTACCGTCACGCCCATTCCAGCTGAAGCCAATGTCTTCTGCAATAAAAGTAAAATAATTAAGCAACCTCATCCTTACCTTTCCATGGTTCCCACGACAGCTTCAGCTCTGCTACATCGAGATGACAGGCTGGACCGCAGCAGAATGCTGCCATCCAGCCTGTCATCCCGCAGACACTGAGAAGCGCAGGCATGCTTGCGCTCCTCAGTGTCTCGCTGTGACGGCATAAAGATGAGACAAGCTCATGTCCAATGAACTCGGCACACCTCATGCACGTCACTGACAGCGTGGGAGAATTCTCCTGCACTCAGCACTTCAGCGTGAAAATTCTCCCACACTGTCAGTGACATACATGAGGTCAGCTGAGTTCATTGGACATGAATGCGCTCACCTCATGCACGTCACTGACAGCGTGGGAAAATTCTCACGCTGAAGCGCTGAGTGCAGGAGAATTTTCCCACGCTGTCAGTGACGTGCATGAGGTGAGCTCATTCATGTCCAATGAACTCAGCTGACCTCATGCACGTCACTGACAGCGTGGGAGAATTCTCACGCTGAAGTGCTGAGTGCAGGAGAATTCTCCCACGCTGTCAGTGACGTGCATGAGGTGCGCCGAGTTCATTGGACATGAACTCGTCTCATCTTTATGCCGTCACAGCCAGACACTGCAGAGCGCAAGCATGCCTGCGCTTCTCAGTGTCTGCGGGATGACAGGCTGGATGGCAGCGTTCTGCTGCGGTCCAGCCTGTTATCTCGATGTAGCAGAGCTGAAGCTGTCGTGGGAACCATGGAAAGGTAAGGATGAGGTTGCTTTATTATTTTTCTTTTATTGCAGGAGATCGTTGGCTTCAGCTGGAATGGGCGTGACGGTAAGTATGGTTTAATTTAGAACAATAAAGGATTGTGTCTTTATTTCAATTAAAGGACTTTATTCTGGGTGTTTGTGTTTTCTTTTAACTTTGACTATGGGGTTAGTAATGGGGGTGTCTTATAGACGCCTCTCTATTACTAACCTGGGCTTGATGTCAGCTGGCATTATAAGCTGACATCAACCCCAGCCCTATTACCCCCTGCCACCGCACCAGGGCAGCGTGGAAGAGCGAGGCTAAGTGCCAGAATTGGCGCATCCTATGGATGCGCCATTTCTGGGGCGGCTGACGGCTGGTGTTTCTAGCCTGGGAGGGGGCCAATATTCATGGCTCCCTTCCTGGGCTATTAATATCAGCCCCCAGCTGTCTGCCTAGCCTTTGCTAGCTATTAAATTAGGGGGGACCCCACGTCATTTTTTTTGGGGGGGTCCTCCATTTTAATAGCTAGTAAAGGCTAGGTATTCAGCTGGGGGCTGATATTAGTAGCCTGGGAAGCTCCGTGGGTATTACCCCCTTCCCAGGCTTCAAACATCTGCCCCAGCTGTCTGCTTAACCTCCGCTAGAGACTAAAATTACGGGGAACCCCACGCCAATTTTTTTTAATAATAAATCCTTTATTTTAATACTAAATGACAAGTACAGTAACCAACACTATCACTGTACTTCATATATATGTGACTGACATGTTTCTATCTATCTAATCTATGTGTGAAGCTCTATTCTGTCTGTTATAAATTGTCGGGTACCGCTGCTGAATTGCCGGCCGGCTTTTTTAAAGAGACGGTGCACGAAAACACTATTATATTTTTTAATAAATCCTTTACACTAAATGACAAGTACAGTAAGCAACACTGTCACTGTACTTATTATATATGTGACTGACATGTTTCTATCTATCTAATCTATGTGTGAAGCTCTATTCTGTCTGTTATAAATTGTCGGGTACAGTACAGATGCTGAATTGCCGGCCGGCTTTTTTAAAGAGACGGTGCATGAAAACACTATTATTTTTTTTAATAAATCCTTTGCAGTAAATGACAAGTACAGTAAGTAACACTGTCACTGTACTTCACATATATGTGACTGACATGTTTCTATCTATCTAATCTATGTGTGAAGCTCTATTCTGTCTGTTATAAATTGTCGGGTACAGTACAGATGCTGAATTGCCGGCCGGCTTTTTTAAAGAGACGGTGCATGAAAACACTATTATTTTTTTTAATAAATCCTTTGCAGTAAATGACAAGTACAGTAAGTAACACTGTCACTGTACTTCACATATATGTGACTGACATGTTTCTATCTATCTAATCTATGTGTGAAGCTCTATTCTGTCTGTTATAAATTGTCGGGTACCGCTGCTGAATTACCAGCCGGCTTTTTTAAAGAGAAGGTGCACGAAAACACTATTATATTTTTTAATAAATCCTTTACACTAAATGACAAGTACAGTAAGCAACACTGTCACTGTACTTATTATATATGTGACTGACATGTTTCTATCTATCTAATCTATGTGTGAAGCTCTATTCTGTCTGTTATAAATTGTCGGGTACAGTACAGATGCTGAATTGCCGGCCGGCTTTTTTAAAGAGACGGTGCATGAAAACACTTATTTTTTTTGATAAATGCTTTACACTAAATGACAAGTACAGTAAGCAACACTGTCACTGTGCTTCTTATATGTGTGACTGACATGTTTCTATCTATCTAATCTATGTGTGAAGCTCTATTCTTTCGGTTCTAAATTGTCGGGTACCGGTGTATGCCGCTGCTGAATTGCCGGCTTTTCATGTTTCACTGTGAGCACTGTTCCCATCGATTTAGGCAATCACTGTAATGCCACAACCACCATGGCTGTGGCATTACAGTGAGTGGCAGACAATCCCTGCATGATTGGTGCTCTAAATAGCGCCAGACATGCAGGACACGCTTTTGGTGCACGAACAGTTATCGAACATAACCTCGAACAGCCGATTTTTTTGCAAATCGTTCGGGTTCGTCGAACAACTCGAACACCGCCCTAAACAGCTCGAATTTGAGATTGGCGAACAGTTCTAGTCGAACACCGCTCATCTCTAGTCGCAATGTAAATTATCAGCTAATTTTAGGAAAACGATTCGCAATTATACTTTATATGATCTGTGGCGTATTAATCACCCAACAAAAAACACTTTTCATTTTTTTTGTCCTCCACATGGAACCCACACCAGGATAGACTGCTTCTTTGGAAATATTCAAACACCAAGAATTACATAAGAGGTGAACAAGGATGTGATCGCATGATCAGATCATGCACCTATGATACTCACCCTAAATCAATCATCGATCCAGACAAAAAAGAGTTATTGGAGGATGACCAAAACCTTCCTTAAAGGGCACCTGTCAGCAGGATTGTGCTCAGTAAACTACATATACTGTAATGTGGGCACCGTTACACTGATTAAAATGATATATTAGTTGGTGAAATACGTGCTGTGGTTCTTGTGTAATCTTTACTTTCAGTTTGGAGATAATGATATGCTCGTGATTCGGGGCGGCCTGTGGGGTGGGCTCTATGTGGTGATCTGCTTACATATTCATCAGTATGCTCTTATGACAGCTCACTGTGCCTTTACTGAACTGCCTCCTATTTTACCTAGCCCCTCACTACTAAATGCATTATGTAAAATAGGAGGCAGGTCAGTGAGTCATCAGTGAGCTGTAATAAGAACATATAACTGAACAAGCAAGCAAGGAAACAGATAGAGCCCACCCCAAAGCACAAGTGTATCATTATCTCCAAGCTGAAAGTAAAGATTACACAAGAACCACAGGACGGATTTCATCCACCAAGCTATCATTTTAATCAGTGTAATGGTGCCCACCTGACAGTGTATGGAGTTTACTGAGCACAATCCTGCTGACAGGTGCGCTTTAAAAACATAATTTACAAAAATGAGTTGAAGGAAGGAATTGTTGAACATTTTGAGACCAATAAGGACTCAGTCCCTAGGTTTTCAACTGTATGGGAAGGCCACAAGGCTGTTCTAAGGGGAACCTGCATAGCAATAGGTTCTGGCATTAAGAAAGACAGAACAGACCTATTGACTGATCTACTAAAAACCTTAAATGATAAGGACATTGTCATAACTCGTTCCCAGCTGAGGGATATTACTATTCTTAAAACTGAAAAAGTATTACTATACAGCAGACAAAAGTTCTATGATAAGGGGAATAAATCCCATTCACTTCTGGCAAAGCAACTTTAAGAAGATAGAGGAAAAACATCTTTATATGCACTTAAAGACAGTAGAGGTGTAAACCCTTTATGATCCTGCCAAAATTGCTAAGATTTTTCATGATTATTTATTTAATCTAAATTCCCTTAAGAATAACCCCCCTTCCAACCTAGAAGAGAAAAGGGCAAACAATCAATTCTTCCTTCAACAATGTAGACTTCCTGAGGAAGGCAAAAGTTACCTTAATAAGGAAATTACCTCAGAAGAAATAGATGAGGTTCTTAAATCACTCCCTAACGGTAAATCACCTGGTCCTGATGGATTGACCTACTTATATTATAGAACATTTAAAACACTCTTAACACCCCACTTAGCTACCCTATTTAATGCACTAATGACAGTCCCGTAGCCCTACTCAACAGATTTAGAAATCTTCACTAAAATATTAGCATTGCGCCTGTCAACTTGGCTCCCTCATCTGGTTCATAAAGACCAGGTTGGGCTTATACCTTGCAGACAGGGAGGGGAAAATACAAGAAAAGTTATAGACCTCATAGAAGTAGTAAATAAGATGGAGAACTCAGCACTTTTACTAAGTTTGGACGCTGACAAGGCCTTTGACCATTTAGGTTGGCCTTTCATGTTTGAAACTTTAAAGGCCATCTGTCACCCCCTGGGACTTATTAGACCTCTACTATGGGCATATAGGTTATAGAAAAGTAAATCTATACATACCTGTATGGCCCATAGTAGAGGTTTGATTACAGAGAAATGTGTTTTTATCAACTCGGTTTTGCAGAGGTTTGGCGTCCCCCACGTGCCAAGAAATCACCGCCTGTTTATTAATTTCCGAAATCCCCGCCTATGTGCTTATTTATCATATTCCCCCCTCCCCTGCATGTCACAGGGCCCTGTGATGTGCACTGTTCTCCCTCACTTCCTGGTGCCTGCGCAATAGAACTCTGTGGCGCAGTGCAGACAGACAGGGTCGGGAGGAAACAAAGCGCACTTTATGTGAGCAGCGTTTTACGTATGCCCGGGAAGTGAGGGAGACAAGTGCACGTCACAGGGCACTGTGACATGAAGGGGAGGGGGGGAATATGGTAAATAAACACATAGGCTGGGATTTCGGGGATTACTAAGAAGATACACGGGGTTTTCTTGGCATCCAGGGGACGCCAAGCCTGTGCAAAGCCGAGTTGATAAAAACACATTTGTCTGCAATCAAACCTCTACTATGGACCATACAGGTATGCATAGATTTACTTTTCTATAACCTGTATGCCCATAGTAGAAGTCTGTAATCTCCCAGGGGGTGACAGATTCCCTTTAAACCAACTTGGATTATCATGACCATTTGCTACAGCTCTGAAAAGTCTGTATTCGATCAAACTCCAGCATGCGCTTTCTCAACCTTTCTCAATTCACAATGGAACCCATCAGGGATGCTCTTTGTCCTCTTTACTCTGTCATATAGAACCATTAGCTGGAGCTATACGTCTTGACTAGTGTTGAGCGATACCTTCCGATATCGGGAAATATCGGATCGGATTGGATCGGACCGATACCCAAAAAATATCGGATATCGCCGATTCCCATACCGGAAACCAATGCAAGTCAATGGGACACAAATATCGGAATGAAAATAAACCCTTTCTTTCTTTGTAGGTTAATTCTACATGAAGGAAAACAACTAAGAATAATGTAGAATGTATTACATGAAAAGCCGGCAATTCAGCAGCGGCATAAACCGGTACCCGACAATTTAGAACAGAAAGAATAGAGCATCACACATAGATTAGATAGATAGAAACATGTCAGTCACATATATAAGAAGTACAGTGACAGTGTTGCTTACCGTACTTGTCATTTAGTGTTAAAGGATTTATTAAAAAAATAATAGTGTTTTCATGCACCGTCTCTTTAAAAAAGCCGGCCAGCAATTCATGAGTGGCATACACCGGTACCCGACAATTTAGAACAGAAAGAATAGAGCATCACACATAGATTAGATAGATAGAAACATGTCAGTCACATATATAAGAAGTACAGTGATAGTGTTGATTACTGTACTAGTCATTTAGTGTTAAAATAAATGATTTATTAAAAAAAAAATTTGCGTGGGGTTCCCCATAATTTTAGTCTCTAGTGGAGGTTAAGCAGACGGATGGGCCACATGTTTGAAGCCTGGGAAGGGGGTAAATACCCATGGAGCTTCCCAGGCTACTAATATCAGCCCCCAGCTGAATACCTAGCCTTTACTAGCTATTAAAATGGGGGCCCTGGTGCGGTGGCTCACTGGGTAATAAAGGGGTTAGGGCCAGCTTGGTATTATCAGCTGGCCCTAAGCCCGAAATTCATGGGGTCACGCCAATATTAGACATGATCGCCATGAATTTCTAGTAAAGTATTTAAAAAAAACACAACACCCAGAATAAAGTCCTTTAATTGAAATAAAAACACAATTTTTTAATGTTCTAAATTAAACCATACTTACCATCACGCCCATTCCAGCTGAAGCCAATGTCTTCTGCAATAAAAGTAAAATAATAAAGCAACCTCATCTTTACCTTTCCATGGTTCCCAGGATGGCTCCAGCTCTGCTACATTCACATGACAGGATGGATTGCAGCCGAAAGCTGCCATCCAGCTTGCCATGCCGCAGACACTGAGAAGCGCAGGCATGCTTGCGCTCCTCAGTGTCGGGCTGTGATGGCATCCAGATGAGCCGAGATCATGTCCAATGAACTCAGCTCACCTCATGCACGTCACTAACAGCGTGGGAAAATTCTCCTGTGCTTGCGCTTGCCGTGAGCGCAGGAGAATTCCCTCACGCTCACCGCATGCGCATGAGAATTCTCCCACGCTGTCAGTGACGTGCATGTGGTGAGCAGAGGTCATTGGACATGAACTCAGCTCATCTGGATGCCGTCACAGCCAGACACTGAGGAGCGCAAGCATGCCTGCCCTTCTCAGTGTCTGCGGCAAGGCAAGCTGGATGGCAGCTTTCGGCTGCGATCCAGCCTGTCATGTGAATGTAGCAGAGCTGAAGCCGTCCTGGGATCCATGGAAAGGTAAGGATGATGTTGGTTTATTATTTTATTTTTATTGCAGGAGATCGTTGGCTTCAGCTGGAATGGGCGTGATGGTAAGTATGGTTTAATTTAGAACAATAAAGAATTGAGTGTTTATTTCAATTAAAGGACTTTATTCTGGGTGTTTGTGGTTTTTTTTAACTTTGACTATGGGGTTAGTAATGGTGGTGTCTTATAGACGCCTCTCAATTACTAACCTGGGCTTGATGTCAGCTGGCATTATAAGCTGACATCAACCCCAGCCCTATTACCCCACTGCCACCGCTACAGGGCAGTGGGAAGAGCGAGGCTAAGTGCCATCCTATGGATGCGCCATTTCTGGGGCGGCTGACGGCTGGTGTTTCTAGCCTGGGAGGGGGCCAATATTCATGGCACCCTTCCAGGACTATTAATATCAGACCCCAGCTGTCTGCCTAGCCTTTGCTAGCTATTAAAATAGGGGGGACCCCATGTCATTTTTTTGGGGATCCCCCATTGTAATAGCTAGTAAAGGCTAGGTATTCAGCTGGGGGCTGATATTAGTAACCTGGGAAGCTCCGTGGGTATTACCCCCTTTCCAGGCTTCAAACATCTGCCCCAGAAGTCTGCTTAACCTCCGCTAGAGACTAAAATTACGGGGAACCCCACGCAAATTTTTTTTTTAATAAATCCTTTATTTTAACACTAAATGACAAGTACAGTAATCAACACTATCACTGTACTTATTATATATGTGACTGACATGTTTCTATCTATCTAATCTATGTGTGATGCTCTATTCTTTCTGTTCTAAATTGTCGGGTACCGATGTATGCCGCTGATGAATTGCCGGCCGGCTTTTTTAAAGAGACGGTGCATGAAAACACTATTATTTTTTTTTAATAAATCCTTTAACACTAAATGACAAGTACAGTAACCAACACTGTTACTGTACTTCTTATATATGTGACTGACATGTTTCTATCTATCTAATCTATGCGTGATGCTCTATTCTTTCTGTTCTAAATTGTCGGGTACCGATGTTGAATTGCCGGCCGGCTTTTTTAAAGAGAGTGTCTTCTGAGCAGTTTGTCAGCTTTTGGACACCTTTGAAGGTATTTTCTATTTGTTTTTATTTGCCAGCCATTGGTTTTAACGGTGTTCGACGATGTTCGACAGTGTTCTAAGGTGTTCGACGAACAGTTCCACGAACATCCCGGTGTTAGACGAACCGAACCGAACTCTACTGGGTGGCTCAACACTAGTCATGTCCAATGAACTCGGCTCACCTCATGCACGTCACTGACAGCGTGGGAAAATTTTCCTGCGCTTTCCGTGAGAGCAGGAGAATTCTCTCACGCTGGGATGGCATTCTGATGAAAGGGTGGATCGCAGCTGAGCGCTGCCATCCAGCTTGTCATCCTTCAGAGACACTGCAGAGCGTAGGCAGTATGGGAACTTCCGATTCCGGTATTCGATATTCTAAAAGTATCAGAACTCAGTATCGGAACTCCAATACCGCAAATATCAGTCGATACCCGATATTTCAGTATCGGAATGCTCAACACTAGTCTTGACCCAATCATCCATAACCCTCAATATGCTGACTACATTGGTTAACCAATTAAAAGAAAATGACAACTATAAGTGGAAAGAATCTTCTCTGACATAGTTGGGAATACGACTGACATCAAGCTACAAAACAATATACCAACATAATTATCCTAACTTGTTTACAGAACCAGGAGACTGATGGTCTCCCAATCTTGTGGTTTGGGATAATTTCAGCTGTCAAAATGACCTTACTTCCGAAGCTCCTTTACTTGTTTGAAACCCTACCTGTAAGTGTCCTTTAGGCCATGACTCCACTATCAGTATTTGGTCAGTATTTTTTCTCAGGAGTGGGAGCCAAAACTAGGAGTGGGTGATAAATGCAAAATTAGCGCACTTGTTTCTGTTATACCCTTTCTCTGATTGTTCCTTACCTGGTTTTGGCTCCCACTTCTGTGAAAAAATACTAACCAAATACTAATTGTGGAGCCGTGGCCTTATAAAGAGGTAAGCAATATTCAATCTCTTATCCTTCTGTTTATGTGGGAACACAAAAGGCATAGGATTAAAAATCTAATTTCATTGGCAGGCAAGTCAAGGGGTGGTTTGGGAGACCCTGATGTTGTTAAGCATCATTGTGCTACCCATCTACACCATATCCCTGCATGGTCTAACCAGAGAACATGTTCTAGATGGATGGAGGTTGAGAGACTTTGACTAGCCCCAATACATCCCAATTCCATCCTTTGGGGGACTTCCTCTAATAAATTGGATACACATATGCTGGGCCCAATAACCTTTACTAAATTTATATGGGACTTATGTTCTAAAACATTCCCTCTTATCTCTGAACATTCCCCCCTGACTTCCTTCCTGCTTAATCCTAGACTACCGGATAGCCTAAACAATACTCAGACTAAGCCATGGTTCAATAAACAACTTTTCTGCTATGAAGACATAGTAGACATTCTAGGATTCTCTTAACTTTTAAGGGTATGTGCCCACGGTCAGGAACCGCCTGCGGCCCCGATGTTGCAGAATAGCCGCACAGCTTTCACCCTTATTTTATGCAAACGAGTGGCACAATATTTTTACATGTGAACTTTCCTCATAGATGTTAATCTATGGGGAAAGTCCACATGCAGACACACAAGAGAAAATGACATGCTGCGGGTCTGCAGGTATGGCATTGAGATGACAGGCTGGATCGCAGCTGAATGCTGCCATCCAACTTGACATCCTTCAGAGACACTACAGAGCGCAAGCATGCCTGCGCTCTGCAGTGTCTATAAACGATGGCATGCTGAATGGCAGCGTTCAGCTGCGATCCAGTCTGTCATCTCAATGCCATCCCAGCGTGGGAGAATTCTCCTGCGCTCAGCGCTTGAGCAGGAGAATTCTTCCACGCTGGGATGGCATTCTGATGACAGGCTGGATCACAGCTGAGCGCTGTCATCCAGCTTGTCCAGCTGGATGACAGCGCTCAGCTGCGATCCAACCTGTCATCCCAATGCCATCCCAGTGTGGGCATGAACTCAGCTCATCTGGATGCCGTCACAGCGAGACACTGAGGAGCTTCACTGAGGAGCTTCTCAGTGTCTGCGGCATGGCAAGCTGGATGGCAGCGTTCTGCTACGATCCAGCCTGTCATGTCAATGTAGCAGAGCTGAAGCTGTCCTGGGAACCATGGAAAGGTAAGGATGAGGTTGGTTTATTATTTTACTCTTATTGCAGAAGACATTGGCTTCAGCTGGAATGGGCGATACGGTAAGTAGGGTTTAATTTAGAACATTAAAGGAATGTGTCTTTATTTCAATTAAAGGACTTTATTCTGGGTGTTTGTGTTTTTTTTAACTTTGACTATGGGGTTAGTAATGGGGGTGTCTTATAGACGCCTCTCCATTACTAACCTGGGCTTGATGTCAGCTGGCATTATAAGCTGACATCAACCCCAACCCTATTACCCCACTGCCACCGCTACAGGGCAGTGGGAAGAGCGAGGCTAAGTGCCAGAATTGGCGCATCCTATGGATGCGCCATTTCTGGGGCGGCTGACGGCTGGTGTTTCTAGCCTGGGAGGATGCCAATATTCATGGTGACGCGCCCCCAGGGCCGTGGGGTGCACGGCAGCTGGGCCTCTGAATGCCGGTTGGCGGGGAATATCACGGTGGCTGGCCTGGTCCGTGACCCAGGGCGGTCAGTGCAAAAGGGGTTTATTTTTAGAGAGTTCGTGACGCCACCTGTGGTGTCTGGTGAGGATCACCAGCGCTGCAACAGTCCTCTGAGGCAGATGTTAGGGCAGCTAATGATGGGACGGCTCCCCACAGGTGGAGCGGGCCTCAGGACAGTGTAGGTGAATGGTGGTTGCGCTGGGCGTTGTAGTGCGTTGTAGTGCAGGGAGAGAACAATGGCGCCGATGAAAGAATGGACGGAGGCAGTACGGTGCAGTCATCCGAGATTTTACTCACAATTCTTCAGATGGTCCACAGGCGCACTGTACAGGTGTAGGCCTCTCACGACACGCTGCGCTCACCAGGCAGGGGCCCAATCCTTCCTCAGGCAACTTGGGAATAACTGGCAGAACCCCACTTTCTCGTGTTCCTATTTTGGACGTCTTTACTCTGGTCCTTCTCCCTCCTGCTCTGTGCTGCCCACTCTCAATCTCTTCGGGTGTTCGGAAGTCCTTCCTGTACGTCGGATCTGGGACCCACTTGACCCTCCTGGGGGATTAAAATGCCGCAGCAATCCCTCTGTCTTCTGACAGATGCGGGGCGTACGGGTGCCGTCCTGCACGCGCCGTACCCCCTGGGATCCTTTCTGTAGAACAGAGCCTACTCCCTGCTCCCCTCAGGGGCCTTCTGACCTGGCCCTAATTGTGGAGTAGATCTCCTCCTGAGACTCTGCTCCAGGACTGTTCCTCCGAACAGTCCCGAGCAGTTCTTCTGAACAGCTCCCTAGAACTCACACTACTACTGAACTGCCACCCTAAGATGGCTTCCCTATTTATACTCCTACTAAAGTGCTTCCTTTAACTACTTCCTCCTCCCACACCTACTACTGGTTCCTCCTACCTTTGGGTTCCCCCACTCCAGCCAGGGTCAGGGCTCTGCAGCTGCGCTCTGCATGTTGCCCCTCCAGCCGGCCTGGAGCAGTGTAGTGTTGGATGCAGGTGTGTGAGGTTCTGTGCAGCACTCCCTCCTTACCTTAGAGAAGGGAGACACCACACCTCTGGGTGAGGTGCAGTACCTCTGTGGCGACTGAACCCTCAGGGGCGCCACAATGGCACTCTTCCTGGGCTATTAATATCAGCCCCCAGCTGTCTGCCTAGCCTTTGTTAGATATTAAAATAGGGGGGACCCCACGAAATTTTTTTTTTGGGTGCCCCATTTTAATAGCTTGTAAAGGCTAGGTATTCAGCTGGGGGCTGATATTAGTAGCCTGGGAAGCTCTGTGAGTATTACCCCCTTCCCAGGCTTCAAACATCTGCTTAACCTTCGCTAGAGACTAAAATTACGGGGAACCCCATGCCAATTTTTTTTTTAATAAATCCTTTATTTTAACACTAAATGACAAGTACAGTAATCAACACTATCACTGTACTTATTATATATGTGACTGACATGTTTCTATCTATCTAATCTACCGATGCTGAATTGCCGGCCGACTTTTTTAAAGAGACGGGTGCATGAAAACACTATTATTTTTTTTTAATAAATCCTTTAACACTAAATGACAAGTACAGTAACCAACACTGTCACTATACTTATTATATATGTGACTGACATGTTTCTATCTATCTAATCTATGTGTGATGCTCTATTCTTTCTGTTCTAAACTGTCGGGTACTGGTGGATGCCGCTGCTGAATTGCCTGCTTTTCATGTTCGCTGTGAGCACTGTTCCCATTAATTTGGGCAACCACTGTAATGCCACAACCACCATGGCTGTGGCATTACAGTGAGTGGCAGACAATCCCTGCCATTGGTTTTAACTGTGCTCGACGGTGTTCGATGAACCGAACCCGAACACTATGGGGGTGGCTCAACACTAGTCTCCACATTACACGAGCACGTGTCCCACAATATTAGCCATGCCCTCAACAATGCAGTTACTGGGAAAGTCCACCTAACCACGGACACGTGGACAAGTGCTTGAAGGCAGGGATGGTACACCGCGCTGACGCAAACTGGGTTAATATAGTGGAAGCCGGGACCCAGTCGGACCTTGGGATGGAACATGTCCTCCCGACACAGAGGATTGCGGACTTTGGATCAACCAGGGTTGCCCCCCAAATTCTACAGCTCCTGCACCTTCTCCTCCTCTTCAGCCTTCATCTCCGAAATGACCATATCAGTCGCAAGCTGGAAGCACTGCAGCACTGCCTCGGCCAAGCGGCAACAGGCTGTGCTGAAGCTAAAATGCTTATGTGACAATCAGTACAACCCTGAAGAGTTGTGGACAGCTCTGAAACAGCAGGCAAATCTGTGGCTGACACTGCTGAACCTACAGCCAAGCATGATGGTGTGTGACAATTTCGGGAACCTGGTGGGGGCTCTGAGCTTACACGTACCATGCCTGGCCCATGTGCTTAACCTCATGGTTCACCGGTTTCTCAAAACCTACCCAGATCTGCTAGTCAAAGTACGCCGCATGTGTGCCCATTTTAGAAAGTCAGCTACAGCTTCCACCGCCCTTGCCGTGCTTCCAGCTCATTGACTGATCTGCGATGTCCCCGCACGTTGGAACTCTACATTTCAGATGTTGGGAAGGATTTGTGAGCAGAAGAGGGCAGTTGTTGACTACTAGAATCAACAAGGCCATCAGTATTCAGGTCAGACTCCACACATAAAACCTCAGGAGTGGACATGAATGTCAGACATATGTACCATCCTCAAAAACTTTGAGGCGTCCATCAAGATGGTGAGTGGCGATGACGCCATAATTAGCGTCACCATCCCACTTCTCTGTCTCCTGAAACACTCTCCGCTCACAATTAAAGAGGATGCATTGCAGACGAAGCACGGCGAGATAGAGCAAAAAACCATACAAGGTGATTCCACACAGATCAGCCTCATCTCATCCCAATGTGGATTGGATGACAATGAGAAAGAGGAGGAGGAGGAGGAAGAACAGGAGCTAGTTTCCTGGGCTATAGATGGTACTATCTTCACAACTGTCATACCGACTGTTCAGCGTGGATGGCCTGAGGTCAGGGCGGAAGAAGAGGATGAGAGTATGGTCAGTCATCCTCTTGGTGAGGACATGGAAGTCTTGCCTGTTAGCAGTCTGGCACACTTGGTTGAGTTTATGTTACGCTGCCTTTCCCGTGACCCTTGCATTGTCCAAATTTTGGGTGACAGGCATTACTGGTTGCTGACACTTCTAGACCCACGCGACAAGGAGAACTTTCTGTCTCTTATTTCTTTACAGGACAGGCCTAATAAAATGGTGCAGTACAAGAAGGCCCTTGTTGCATAATTATTTAAAAAATTCCCATCAGAAAACGCTGGTGGCAGAGGTCACAGTTCGCTGGACAACAAAGGAGTACAGGCGAGAGAGACACAAATGCAATCCAGCAGAGGCAGGGGAACACTGTCAAAGTTCTGGGACAGTTTTCTCAGACCCTCCCATCGCAGAAGCCCTGAGGCAAGGGGCATTCTCTCAAGTAGGGAAAAGTTTCAGAAGATGGTGAGGGAGTACCTTGCTGACCGTACCAACGTCTTCCGTGATTCCTCTGTGCCTTATCATTATTGGGTATCCAAGCTGGACAAGTGGCATGATCTTGGAGGCCCTGGCCTGACCTGCCGCAAGCGTTTTGTCAGAGCGGGCCGCCGGTGCAATTATATTTAGTGCCGCCGATGCAATTATAACCGAAAGGCGCATCCGCCTGTCAACTGAAAATACTGACAGGCTGACTCTTATAAAAATGAACAAGAGCTGGATTGGGCCAGATTTCTCAACACCACTGAATGATAGCAGTGTAACATGAACTCAAATACAGTGTTTTTTTTGGGAGGTCTAACTCTATTCCCATGCACCTCTGTCTTTACACCCAGACATGGGTATACACTTCCTGATTTTATCTGTTTGCTCTTGTCTACCTCCTCATCCTTCTCCATATCACCACTATATCTACCATATCTATGTCTCTTGCAAGGGACATTGGAGATCCTCTAAATTTTTGGAAGTCGTTGCATTCACTGCATAGGCAAACAGTATGGGAGACCCACTTCCTAATAATGGGAACATTATTTTCAGGAGGCCCTGCAATCTATATGTCTCTTGCAAGGGGCATTGTAGTGCCTCTAAATTATTGCAGCCATTGCATTCATTGCATACACAAACAGTATGGGAGACCCACTTCCTAATAATGGGAACATTGTTTTCAGGAGGCCCTCTGACCTCTACGTCTCTTGCAAGGGGCATTGGAGTTCCTCCAAATTTTTGTCAGCCCTTGCATTCACTGCATAGGCAAACAGTATGGGAGACCCACTTCCTAATAATGGGAACATTGTTTTCATTAGGCCCTACAACCTCTACGTCTCTTGCAAGGGACATTGGAGTTCCTCCAAATTTTTGGCAGCTGTTGTAATCACTGCATAGGCAAACAGTATGGGAGACAAACTTTCTAATAATGGGTGCATTATTTTCAGGAGGCCCTCTGGCCTCTACGTCTCTTGGCAAGGGGCATTGGAATTCCTCCAAATTTTTGGCAGCCGTTGCATTCCCTGCATTGCAAACAGTATGGAAGACTCACTTCCTAATAATGGGAACATTGTTTTCAGGAACCCCTCCGACCTCTCCGTTTCTTGCAAGGAACATTGGAGTTCCTCCAAATTTTTGGCAACTATTGCTTCACTGCATAGGCAAACAGTATGGGAGACCCACTCCTTTTTAATGGGAACATGTCGTACTCGTTACAGTAGCCCAGCTCTATGTTTCTTTAAATTGTTAGTAGGGTTTTTCCTAAATGTTGGCAGCCGTTGGACTCACTGCATATTCTATAACTGTATAGCAGACTCTCTCCTTTTTAATGGGAACACGTAGTTACTGTGGCCCAGCCCTATGTGTGTTTAAATTGTTAATGGGGTTTTTCCTAAATTTTGACAGCCGTTGGACTCACTGCATACCCTATAAATGTATTGCAGACCCTCTCCTTTCTAACAGGAACATGTCGTTACTGTGGCTCACCTCTATGTGTATTTAAATTGTTAGCGATGTTTTTCCTAAATTTTGGAAGCTGGTGGACTCACTGCAAACCCTATAACTGTATAGCAGACCCTCTCCTTTCTATTGGGAACATGTCGTTACTGTGGCCCTGCTCTATGTGTCTTTAAATTTGTTAGTGGGGTTTTTCCTAAATTTTTGCAGCCGTTGGACTCACTGCATACCCTATAACTGGATGGAAGACCCTCTCCTTTCTAATGAGAACCTGTCGTTACTGTGGCCCAGTTCTATGTGTGTTTAAATTGTTAGTGGGGTTTTTCCTGAATTTTGGCAGCCGTTGGACTCACTGCATACCCTATAACTGAAGAGCAGACCCTCTTTTTTCTAATGGGAGCATGTCGTTACTGTGGCTCAGTACTATGTGTCTTTACATTGTTAGTGGGGTTTTTCCTAAATTTTGGTAGAAGTTGGACTCACTGCATACCCTATAACTGTATAGCAGACCTTTTCAGTTCTCATGGGAAAATGTCATTACTGTGGCCAACCTCTATGTGTGTTTAAATTGTTAGTGGGGTTTTCCCTAAATTTTGGCAGCCGTTGGACTCTCTGAATACCCTATAACTGTATAACAAACCTAAATTGTTAGTGGGGTTTTTCCTAAATTTTGGCAGCCATTGGACTCACTGCATACCCTATAACTGTATAGCAGACCCTCTCCTTTACAATGGGAACATGTCGTACTTGGTACTGTGGCCCAGCTCTATGTGTCTTTAAATTGCTAGCGTGGTTTTTCCCAAATTTTTAATAATTTTATAATAGGAACATTTTTTTTACTGAGATCCTCCTTTATGTCTCTTCAAAGAGATATTGGAGTGCGTCCAAATTTTTGGCAGCCCTTGCAGTCACTACATATGCAATAACAGTATAGGAGACCCACTCTTTAATAATGGGAACAGCAAATCATAGCCGACTGCTGGCCCTTTAAGAACAGGAAGGCTGTAAAATTAGTGTTTGTAACTTTCACAATCCCACCTTCATAAATGAAACAGGATGTGTCTGATGATGTTTCACAAAGCACATGGCCAGGTAAGGTTGTAAAATGTTAAAATGACATTTCCCGGTGAATGCATTTGTCATGGTTGAAAGCATTGCAAAAGTGCAAAAACACATCAAAAACGCTATGTGTGAACATAGCCCAGGGTGTGGAGGAGAATTTTTGTTTTTGGTTATTTATTTTACCTTATATACAAGTCATTACCCTGGAAAGGATGTTCCTTAACATATTTCCCAGGAAAATCCATTTTGGTTTTGTTTTTGCATGTTTTATTGTGAGTCTGTAAAAGTGGCATAATACCTCTGAGAACATTGTTGACAGCAGTGACCTGGGAGTCGGAAATGCTTCCAGGCATCTTCCCCATGATGTTCCCATGTCATTTGAGCACTGTTCCCATCAATTTGGACAATTTTTAGGCCCTCTGCAGACCGCCGGGGGGAGCTGCCAGAAAAATGCTTGAGTTTCAAATAGACTTTCATTGGGCTCGTTATTCGAAACGTGCACTCGAGCATTCCAATTTGCCGAGCAACGAGTACCCGAGCATTTTAGTGCTCCCTCATCATTATTCCTGACATTTTCTGGAGGTGTGGATCATCAGTGGGGATTTACCCCAAATGTTCTGGTTGTGCCCGGTCCTTCAGGGTCTATAGGATAATGTTAGGTCTCTGATTTTTAGAGTCATTAGCCTTCGGGTCCCTTTAGATCCTAAAATTTTATTTATTAAACATTCCATCAGTTCAGCTCGGTAGAAAAACGCAACAACTCCTGCTACATATAACAACTGCTGCTAGGAGTCTGATAGGATATAAGTGGAAGTCGACCCAGATTCCTTAGTTTAAAGAATTACAACTGAGAATACAGGATATTAGAGGTATGAAATATCTTACAGCTATACTAAACAACACAATGGAACATCATAGATCGGTGTGGTATCTATGGGATATATACATTTCATATCGAGACACTTGAAGTCTATGGATATAAATAGTAGCATTGTCCAGATACCTGGAATAACTATAGCTATTATTCTGTCCCTCCCTCCCCATCATTATGGTTTTTGTCTTGTCATGTCTTTATTCTTGTTAAACAATAATTTAAGAATGGATACCAATATTAGATTTCATCTCTTTTTGGTTGTTAGCTTAGCTTTCCTGATTGATAGAAATGATACTCGTTACGATTATCTTGTCTTGATTGCTTCCACTGATTTGATTGAATGTTCATGTTCTCCATGTATGTAATATTATATTAAAAATGCAATAAAAACTTAGTTATAAAAAAATGTTCCTGTGCTGAGCTAATCTTATAAATGTGCCCCTGCTGTGTACTGTGTAATGGCTGTGTCTAACCGTGCAGAAACACGGTCTGATCATACCACACCTCCTGGGCAGGGGAGGAAGGAAAAGAGTATACAGAAATTACAGCAGGGGATCACAGCTGATTCTTTCTGTCAGAAAAAAACATTTCCCTGCCTGTATTTGTTTTACCTCACAGAAATAAGTTCCACATCCAATTGTGGAACTCATTTTATTCCAAGATCTATTGATTAAAATGTTATCTGTTTGTGGGAAAAAACCCTTTTACTGTAGGCAGGATGTATACTAGAAGCAGGTGCTGTGGTATGATCACACCATGTTCATGCACGGTCAGACACAGCCATTACACTTTACGTATGGACAGCATCGTGGAACAGTGGTTAGCACTGCAGCCTAGCAGCACTGGGGTGCTGGGTTCAAATCCCACAAAATACAACATCTGTAAGAAGTTTGTATGTTCTCCCAATGTTTGCATGGGTTTCCTCTGGGTTCTCTGGCTTCCTCCCACTATCAAAAGACATACAGTTAGGGAAACTTTGTGAGCCCCACTAGGGACAGTGATGATTATGTCTATAAAGCCCTGTGGATTTAATGGCACTATATAAGTGGCACAGGAACATTTTTTTAACACATCCAACTGTGGAACTTAAAGAGGTTGTCCAAAACTTTAACACTGATGATCTATCTGATGATTTGAATAGGGGATGGATGTGCAATACCCGGCTGTGGCCACTATCAGTTGACGGAGCAGTTCTGTAACTGAGCACTTCTGGAAGCCACCAACATCAAGAACAGCTTATCAGCAACGGTTCGGGTGTCACACCCCCACCAATCTGACATTGATGACCTATCCCAAGGAAAAGACATCAAAGTTAAAATAGTGGACAACCACTTTAATTATATAATTGATTAAAATGTACTTTGCACGAGCAACAACCCCTTTTAGACCTGACTTTTGTACCTCAGTCTTAGTGAGGGGTATGCAAGAATAAGATGTGCCAAATTCATTCAAAAATAATATTTCTGGTGAAGGAAAGCCGCTACTTTTGATGAATTTGCTGGGCGAGTGGGGGGAAGCCCCAGAGGACCCATATGTCTAACTAGTCTCTCGTATGCTGAAGAGTATTAAAGTTAAACATATATGGCTGAAATCACGCAGGCAGAGTCTGATACATGCTGCCTGTGGCAGCATGCATCAGATGTCAGATTCCATTTAACCAATTCACGACCTATGGCGTATAGGTACGTCATAGGTCGCCTCCCTCCCTTTGATGCGGGCTCTGAGCTCGCATCTTTTGAGGCACATCACAGCTGATTAGATCAGCTGTCTTGTGCCCCTAACAGCCACGGGTGTAATCGCGATTCACCCGCGTCTGTTAACATGTTAAGTGCCGCTGTCAATCTCTTACCACGGCATTTAACATGCGCACACCGGAAGCGCGTCACTAACCCCGCCCATCGGCACCCCTATCACATGATTGCAGAGAGCTGATGGTTTCGCATGAGAACTGAGGGTCTGCAGAACACCCTCGTGGTTATCACTGCCAATCTGCTATGAGCACCGAGCAGTGGCCGGGTTTCATAGCATATGATCATGTCTGCTATACATAGCAGGGCTGAAGCCCTGCTATGTGTAGCACAAGCAATCAGAAGATCGCAGTTTTAAGTCTCATAAGGTGACGGTTGAAGCAAGTGAAAAGTAAAAAAAATATATTTAAAAATATGAAAGTTCAAGTCACCCACCTTATGCCTCATTCAAAATAAACCAATAGAAAAAAAACCCTACCCCATTGCAGGTTTTATTCAACGTGTTTCAAAGTGTCAAAGAGTGCTTGACATTTTGAAACATGTTGAATAAAAAGTGCAAGTTTAATAATATCCTGTGAATAATTTTCAATAATTGGCAGCGAGGAGGGTATCCACAAATTTTCCAAATCTTTATGTTAACAATCGACTCCTTTGATATCACTTTCACAATTCTTGCATCCATTGAACTTGAGAGTTTTTGGATAGTTTCTGCTTGAATTTCTTTGCAGGATGTCAGAATAGTCTCCCAGAGCTGCTATTTTAATGTGAACTGCCTCTCACCCTCATAGATCTTTTGCTTGACGATACTCCAAAGGTTCTCAATAGGGATGAGGTCAGGGGAGGATAGTGACCACATCATGAGTAGAGATGAGCGGTGTTCGACTCGAACTGTTCGCCAATCTCAAATTCGAGCTGTTTTGGGCGGTGTTCGAGCCGTTCGACGAACACGAACAATTTTAAAAAAATTTGGCTGTTCGAGGTTATGTTCGATAACTGTTCGTGCACCAAAATCATAACTGGATTTTTTCTCAGTAATGCTGAAAATTAATGTTAATATGCAGTTTGAGTGTACAGCGGGGTGGGGGGAGGGGCAGGGGATGGATCTCTGCAGAAATAATGAAGATCTCCATTTTTTTTTCTCTTTCTGGCATTTACAGTGGGGAGGTGCAATCTGTCAGCCTATCAGCAGCGCACACACGGAGCGAACTGCTTTTTTTCACACAAGCAAGGGCATGTGTCATTGGCAGTTTATGTCACATGTCCTTGCCCTATAAGACCCAGCCATTTTCCCCGTCGCCACCATTTACTCACTGCAGCAGCTGCGTGTTAGACGGCACCGCTGTTGCTATGTGTGCTATACTTTGTTAATTTCAAGCCAATTTTCGCACAAATCTACAGATAGCTTGGGAGTAGGGAATAGTTGTGATTGCAGTACTTTTGAGGTCTAGGTTACATCATTTCCTACGACTTTTATCAGGCAGGTCTGGGCTCTTAAATAGATAGGTTGGGAGTAAAGACTAATTGTAATTGCAGTCCTTTTCAGGGCTAGGTTACATCAGTTCCTATCACTTTTTGCCAGGCAGGTCTGTGCCAGTGCTGTGCAAGTTTTTTTCACAGCATTTGGCTAAATCTAGCAAATCCTTTTTGGCCTCTTGAAATGTGTGTTAGTCAGTAGAGTAGCCTATCTGTGTTGCAAGCTACACCACCTGTGTATAGAATACAAATTTTTTTACTGCACCTAGTGAAGTAAAACCTTTTGTGCATAGCATCATTCTATTAGTCCATCTATACTAACCTCCACCAGGTCGCAAATTCAATATAATTTTTATCTGCATCTAGCTCTGAAAAAATATTTTGGCTTGTAGCAGTGTGTGGGACTTGTTCTATTAGACCATCTATACTAACCTCCACCAGGTTGCAAATTCAATATAATTTTTTTCTGCATCTAGCTCTGAAAAAATATTTCGGCTTGTAGCAGTGTGTGGGACTTGTTCTATTAGTCCATCTATACTAACCTCCACCAGGTTGCAAATTCAATATAATTTTTATCTGCATCTAGCTCTGAAAAAATATTTTGGCTTGTAGCAGTGTGTGGGACTTGCTCTATTAGTCCATCTATACTAACCTCCACCAGCTTGCAAATTCAATATAATTTTTTTCTGCATCTAGCTCTGAAAAAATATTTTGGCTTGTAGCAGTGTGTGGGACTTGATCTATTAGTCCATCTATACTAACCTCCACCAGATTGCAAATTCAATATAATTATTATCTGCATCTAGCTCTGAAAAAATATTTTGGCTTGTAGCAGTGTGTGGGACTGGTTCTATTAGTCCATCTATACTAACCTCCACCAGGTTCAAATTCAATATAATTTTTTTCTGCATCTAGCTCTGAAAAAATATTTCGGCTTGCAGCAGCGTGTGGGACTTGTTCTATTAGTCCATCTATACTAACCTCCACCAGGTTGCAAATTCAATATAATTTTTTTCTGCATCTAGCTCTGAAAAAATATTTTGGCTTGTAGCAGTGTGTGGGACTTGTTCTATTAGTCCATCTATACTAACCTCCACCAGGTTGCAAATTCAATATAATTTTTTTCTGCATCTAGCTCTGAAAAAAAAATTCGGCTTGTAGCAGTGTGTGGGACTTGTTCTATTAGTCCACCTATACAAACCTCCACCAGGTTGCAAATTCAATATAATTTTTATCTGCATCTAGCTCTGAAAAAATATTTTGGCTTCTAGCAGTGTGTGGGACATGTTATATTAGTCCATCTATACTAACCTCCACCAGGTTGCAAATTCAATATAATTTTACTCTGCATCTAGCTCTGAAAAAATATTTCAGCTTCTAGCAGTGTGTGGGACTTGTTCTGTTAGTCCATCTATACTAACCTCCACCAGGTTGCAAATTCAATATAATTTTTATCTGCATCTAGCTCTGAAAAAATATTTCGGCTTGTAGCAGTGTGTGGGACTTGTTCTATTAGTCCATCTATACTAACCTCCACCAGGTTGCAAATTCAATATAATTTTTTTCTGCATCTAGTTCTAAAAAAAAATTTCGGCTTGTAGCAGTGTGTGGTACTTTTTCTATTAGTCCATCTATACTAACCTCCACCTGGTTGCAAATTCAATATAATATTTTTCTGCATCTAGCTCTGAAAAAATATTTTGGCTTGTAGCAGTGTGTGGGACTTGTTCTATTAGTCCATCTATACTAACCTCCACCAGGTTGCAAATTCAATATAATTTTTATCTAAATCTAGCTCTGAAAAAATATTTTGCCTTTTAGCCGTGTGTGGGACTTGTTCTATTAGTCCATCTATACTAACGTCCACCAGGTTGCAAATTTAATCTAATTTTTATCTGCATCTAGCTCTGAAAAAATATTTTGGCTTGTAGCAGTGTGTGGGACTTGTTCTATTAGTCCATCTATACTAACCTCCACCAGGTTGCAAATTCAATATAATTTTTATCTGCATCTAGCTCTGAAAAAATATTTTGGCTTGTAGCAGTGTGTGGGACTTGTTCTATTAGTCCATCTATACTAACCTCCACCAGGTTGCAAATTCAATATAATTTTTTTCTGCATCTAGCTCTGAAAAAAAAATTCGGCTTGTAGCAGTGTGTGGGACTTGTTCTATTAGTCCATCTATACAAACCTCCACCAGGTTGCAAATTCAATATAATTTTTATCTGCATCTAGCTCTGAAAAAATATTTTGGCCTCTAGCAGTGTGTGGGACTTGTTATATTAGTCCATCTATACTAACCTACACCAGGTTGCAAATTCAATATAATTTTATTCTGCATCTAGCTCTGAAAAAATATTTCAGCTTCTAGCAGTGTGTGGGACTTGTTCTGTTAGTCCATCTACACTAACCTCCACCAGGTTGCAAATTCAATATAATTTTTATCTGCATCTAGCTCTGAAAAAATATTTCAGCTTGTAGCAGTGTGTGGGACTTGTTCTACTAGTCCATCTATACTAACCTCCACCAGGTTGCAAATTCAATATAATTTTTTTCTGCATCTAGCTCTAAAAAAATATTTTGGCTTGTAGCAGTGTGTGGTACTTGTTCTATTAGTCCATCTATACTAACCTCCACCTGGTTGCAAATTCAATATAATTTTTTTCTGCATCTAGCTCTGAAAAAATATTTTGGCTTGTAGCAGTGTGTGGGACTTGTTCTATTAGTCCATCTATACTAACCTCCACCAGGTTGCAAATTCAATATAATTTTTATCTGCATCTAGCTCTGAAAAAATATTTTGCCTTTTAGCCGTGTGTGAGACTTGTTCTATTAGTCCATCTATACTAACCTCCACCAGGTTGCAAATTTAATCTAATTTTTTTCTGCATCTAGCTCTGAAAAAATATTTTGGCTTCTAGCAGTGTGTGAGACTTGTTCTATTAGTCCATCTATACTAACCTCCACCAGGTTGCAAATTCAATATAATTTTTATCTGCATCTAGATCTGAAAAAATATTTTGGCTTGTAGCAGTGTGTGGGACTTGTTCTATTAGTCCATCTATACTAACCTCCACCAGGTTGCAAATTCAATATAATTTTTTTCTGCATCTAGCTCTGAAAAAAAAATTCGGCTTGTAGCAGTGTGTGGGACTTGTTCTATTAGTCCACCTATACAAACCTCCACCAGGTTGCAAATTCAATATAATTTTTATCTGCATCTAGCTCTGAAAAAATATTTTGGCTTCTAGCAGTGTGTGGGACATGTTATATTAGTCCATCTATACTAACCTCCACCAGGTTGCAAATTCAATATAATTTTATTCTGCATCTAGCTCTGAAAAAATATTTCAGCTTCTAGCAGTGTGTGGGACTTGTTCTGTTAGTCCATCTATACTAACCTCCACCAGGTTGCAAATTCAATATAATTTTTATCTGCATCTAGCTCTGAAAAAATATTTCGGCTTGTAGCAGTGTGTGGGACTTGTTCTATTAGTCCATCTATACTAACCTCCACCAGGTTGCAAATTCAATATAATTTTTTTCTGCATCTAGCTCTAAAAAAATATTTTGGCTTGTAGCAGTGTGTGGTACTTTTTCTATTAGTCCATCTATACTAACCTCCACCTGGTTGCAAATTCAATATAATTTTTTTCTGCATCTAGCTCTGAAAAAATATTTTGGCTTGTAGCAGTGTGTGGGACTTGTTCTATTAGTCCATCGATACTAACCTCCACCAGGTTGCAAATTCAATATAATTTTTATCTGCATCTAGCTCTGAAAAAATATTTTGGCTTGTAGCAGTGTGTGGGACTTGTTCTATTAGTCCATCTATACTAACCTCCACCAGGTTGCAAATTCAATATAATTTTTTTCTGCATCTAGCTCTGAAAAAAAAATTCGGCTTGTAGCAGTGTGTGGGACTTGTTCTATTAGTCCACCTATACAAACCTCCACCAGGTTGCAAATTCAATATAATTTTTATCTGCATCTAGCTCTGAAAAAATATTTTGGCTTCTAGCAGTGTGTGGGACATGTTATATTAGTCCATCTATACTAACCTCCACCAGGTTGCAAATTCAATATAATTTTATTCTGCATCTAGCTCTGAAAAAATATTTCAGCTTCTAGCAGTGTGTGGGACTTGTTCTGTTAGTCCATCTATACTAACCTCCACCAGGTTGCAAATTCAATATAATTTTTATCTGCATCTAGCTCTGAAAAAAATATTTCGGCTTGTAGCAGTGTGTGGGACTTGTTCTATTAGTCCATCTATACTAACCTCCACCAGGTTGCAAATTCAATATAATTTTTTTCTGCATCTAGCTCTAAAAAAATATTTCGGCTTGTAGCAGTGTGTGGAACTTTTTCTATTAGTCCATCTATACTAACCTCCACCTGGTTGCAAATTCAATATAATTTTTTTCTGCATCTAGCTCTGAAAAAATATTTTGGCTTGTAGCAGTGTGTGGGACTTGTTCTATTAGTCCATCTATACTAACCTCCACCAGGTTGCAAATTCAATATAATTTTTATCTAAATCTAGCTCTGAAAAAATATTTTGCCTTTTAGCCGTGTGTGGGACTTGTTCTATTAGTCCATCTATACTAACCTCCACCAGGTTGCAAATTCAATATAATTTTTATCTGCATCTAACCCAGCCAATACTTTTGGGCTAATACCACAGTTTGGCCACTCAGCTCAGCTCGGTTCCCATCCATTGTTTTTTGTGCAAACAACTCCAGAGTTGTGAATTAGTTAACCACCAAAATGAGTGGAAAAAGGCCTGCTGCTGGTGGAAAGAGGTATAGGCGTGTTGGGAAGGGAAAAAAACGTTGTGTCCGTGGGGTGGGTGTTAAAGCAACAGTAACATCTGCAGAAGAAAGACCATCTTCCAGCCAAACTAAAATGTCTACTTCTTTTAGCGGACAATGTGATAAGATCCCTTTGTTACGGCCACGCCAATCGCTACAAATTCCAGATGAGGCACAAAAACAGCAAGTGCTTCAACGGATATCAAGTGCTCCTTTAAGTGGGCTCTCCTCCACCTCAACTTCAACATCACAAATACTCCAGTCCTCAGAGGGGTCACCCCAATCGCACTTGCTTCCTCACAGCTCCCAAGTCTCCAGCTGCCCATCTGAGTATGGGGTAGAACAGATGGTTGAGTCTGCAGAGCTGTTTACTCATGCTATAGCCTGGGAATCAGAGGTCGGCTCCAGAGCTTCTGTGAATCCAGATGAGGAAATGATCTGCACTGATGCCCAGAATCTTTATGAGTCGGATCCAGGAACAGACGCAGAAGGTTCTGACGATAATGTAGACCCTCGTTCCCAAACTGTAACTCCTGTTGGTGGAGACAATGAGGAAGACAATGATGAGACTCAAATACCTGATTGGAGCGACAACTTGAGTTTTTTGTCAGGGCAGGAAGAGGTTGGCTCTGAGGACGACAGGTGTGATAATACACAGGGTGATGATGACGAGGTTGGAGATCCCACTTACTGTCAACCCACAGTCAGACAGTCGATGAGGTCAGCAGAGGAGGTGGAGGAGGATGCTAGTGACGACGAGGTCAGGTTGCGCCTTCCTGGACAGAGACGTAGTACTGGAAGCACGTCAACAACTGCATCCTCAAACACAACTCTGCCTCTGACCACAAGTCGTGGTGGCTCTTCAGGTCGCATGGGTGCTAAGCCTTGCATAGCCTGGGCATTTTTTCAGATCGATAAGGATGACCCAACTCGTGTTATCTGTAACATTTGTCTGTAAAAGCTAAGTAGAGGCCAAAAAATACATAGTTTGAGTACTTCATGCATGAACCGGCACAACGATATGAAGCATAAGTTGCAGTGGGAAGCTCACTGTGCTACAATGCGGCCTAGCTGGCCGGGCCAACCACCGTCTGCCACATCTTGTGCATCCGTGGACTCTTCATCCTCTGTGACTAGGGAGGGCAGCAGTCACACCTGTTTTGGGATGCAGACCTGCCACCTCTTTACCCGCAACAGCCAGCGTGATTGGCAGGTCATCATTTTCTTTGGAGTTGGAAACACCAGCTGGTGTTCAGCACTGTCCAACATCGATAGCACCACCTTTGGATCAAGGCAACCTAACATGTCCGCCTGCATCTTCCTCACAGACCGGCAGTTTGCCAGGGACACCCTTCTCAACCCCGTCTAAGCACAACAGCCAGCCCTCGGTCCCTCAGATGTGGACAAGTAAAAGACCATTTCCTCCTAGCCATGAGAAAGCTAAGAGGTTGAATTTCACCATCTGCAAACTCTTGGCTACAGAAATGCTGCCTTTCCGCATGGTGGACACAGAGGATTCAATATAATTTTTTTCTGCATCTAGCTCTGAAAAAATATTTCGGCTTGCAGCAGCGTGTGGGACTTGTTCTATTAGTCCATCTATACTAACCTCCACCAGGTTGCAATTTCAATCTAATTTTTTTCTGCATCTAGCTCTGAAAAAAAAATTCGGCTTGTAGCAGTGTGTGGGACTTGTTCTATTAGTCCATCTATACAAACCTCCACCAGGTTGCAAATTCAATATAATTTTTATCTGCATCTAGCTCTGAAAAAATATTTTGGCTTCTAGCAGTGTGTGGGACTTGTTCTATTAGTCCATCTATACTAACCTCCACCAGGTTGCAAATTCAATATAATTTTATTCTGCATCTAGCTCTGAAAAAATATTTCAGCTTCTAGCAGTGTGTGGGACTTGTTCTGTTAGTCCATCTATGCTAACTTCCACCAGGTTGCAAATTCAATATAATTTTTTTCTGCATCTAGCTCTGAAAAAATATTTTGGCTTGTAGCAGTGTGTGGGACTTGTTCTATTAGTCCATCTATACTAACCTCCACCAGGTTGCAAATTCAATATAATTTTTATCTAAATCTAGCTCTGAAAAAATATTTCGCTTTGTAGCAGTGTGTGGAACTTGTTCTATTAGTCCATCTATACTAACCTCCACCAGGTTGCAAATTCAATCTAATTCTTTTCTGCATCTAGCTCTGAAAAAATATTTTGGCTTGTAGCAGTGTGTGGGACTTGTTCTATTAGTCCATCTATACTAACCTCCACCAGGTTGCAAATTCAATATAATTTTTATCTGCATCTAGCTCTGAAAAAATATTTTGGCTTGTAGCAGTGTGTGGGACTTGTTCTATTAGTCCATCTATACTAGCCTCCACCAGGTTGCAAATTCAATATAATTTTTATCTGCATTTAACCCAGCCAATACTTTTGGGCTAATACCACAGTTTGGCCACTCAGCTCAGCTCGGTTCCCATCCATTGTTTTTTGTGCAAACAACTCCAGAGTTGTGAATTAGTTAACCACCAAAATGAGTGGAAAAAGGCCTGCTGCTGGTGGAAAGGGGAATAGGCGTGTTGGGAAGGGAAAAAAACGTTGTGTCCGTGGGGTGGGTGTTAAAGCAACAGTAACATCTGCAGAAGAAAGACCATCTTCCCGCCAAACTAAGATGTCTACTTCTTTTAGCGGACAATGTGATAAGATCCCTTTCTTATGGCCACGCCAATCGCTACTATTTCCAGGTGAGGCACAAAAACGGCAAGTGCTTCAACGGATATCAAGTGCTCCTTTAAGTGGGATCACCTCCACCTCAACTTCAACATCACAAATACTCCAGTCCTCAGAGGTATCACCCCAATCGCACTTGCTTCCTCACATCTCCCAAGTCTCCAGCTGCCCATCTGAGTATGGGGTAGAACAGATGGTTGAGTCTGCATAGCTGTTTACTCATGCTATAGCCTGGGAATCAGAGGTCGGCTCCAGAGCTTCTGTGAATCCAGACAAGAAAATGATCTGCACTGATGCCCAGAATCTTTATGAGTCGGATCGAGGAACAGACGCAGAAGGTTCTGACGATAATGTAGACCCTCGTTCCCAAACTGTAACTCCTGTTGGTGGAGACAATGAGAAAGACGATGATGAGATAAAAATACCTGATTGGAGCGACAACTTGAGTTTTTTGTCAGGGCAGGAAGAGGTTGGCTCTGAGGACGACAGGTGTGATAACACACAGGGTGATGATGACGAGGTTGGAGATCCCACTTACTGTCAACCCACAGTCAGCCAGTCGATGAGGTCAGCAGAGGAGGTGGAGGAGGATGCTAGTGACGACGAGGTCAGGTTGCACCTTCCTGGACAGAGACGTAGTACTGGAAGCACGTCAACAACTGCATCCTCAAACACAACACTGCCTCTGACCACAAGTCGTGGTGGCTCTTCAGGTCGCATGGGTGCTAAGTTTTGCATAGCCTGGGCATTTTTTCAGATCGATAAGGATGACCCAACTCGTGTTATCTGTAACATTTGTCTGCAAAAGCTAAGTAGAGGCCAAAAAATACATAGTTTGAGCACTTTATGCATGATCCGGCACAAGGATATGAAGCATAAGTTGCAGTGGGAAGCTCACTGTGCTACAATGCGGCCTAGCCGGCCGGACCAACCACCGTCTGCCACATCTTGTGCATCCGCGGACTCTTCATCCTCTGTGACTAGGGGGGGCAGCAGTCACACCTGTTTTGGGGCGCAGACCTGCCACCTCTTTACCCGCAACAGCCAGCGTGATTGGCAGGTCATCATTTTCTTTGGAGTTGGAAACACCAGCTGGTGTTCAGCACTGTCCGACATCGATAGAACCACCTTTGTATCAAGTCAACCTAACATGTCCGCCTGCATCTTCCTCACAGACCGGCAGTTTGCCGGGGACACCCTTCTCAACCCCGTCTAAGCACAACAGCCAGCCCTCGGTCCCTCAGATGTGGACAAGTAAAAGACCATTTCCTCCTAGCCATGAGAAAGCTAAGAGGTTGAATTTCACCATCTGCAAGCTCTTGGCTACAGAACTGCTGCCTTTTTGCCTGGTGGACACAGAGGATTTTTGAGACCTTATGTCCGTCGCAGTGCCCCAGTACCAGATGCCCAGTCGGCACTACTTCTCAAAGAAAGGTGTGCCTGCGCTCCACCAGCATGTCGCACACAACATCACCGCTTGAGAAACTCTGTGTGTGACATGGTGCATTTCACCACAGACACTTGGATGCGTAGGCATGGACAGGGGCGTTACATGTCGCTGACTGGGCACTGGATAACTATGGTGATAGCAGGACAAGGGGCTGCTATCCAAGTCTTGCCATCCCCACGAGTTGTGCGTCAATCCTCTTTATCACAAAGTTCCTCCACTGCTTCTGCCTCCTCAACCTCCTCACGGTCCTCCACCTGCACCCAAAGCCTGTCTGGTCATGACACAAGCTTTCTAACTGCGCAGAAGGGATCCTGCACACCTCCTTACTATGCTGGCAGCAGGGCTCAACGTCATCAGGTGGTTTTTACTTTGAAATGTCTGGGAAATGTGAGTCACACAGTTGACGAGTTGTGGTCAGCTCTGGAGAACCAGTTTCATGAATGGTTGTCTCCACTGGACCTGAAACCAGGGAAGGCCATGTGCGACAATGCTGCAAACCTGGGTGCGGCCCTTCGCCGGGGCAATGTCACACACGTGCCTTGTATGGCTCACATGTTGAACCTGGTTGTCCAGCAATTTTTAGCCCACTATCCCGGACTAGATGGCCTTCTGCAGAGGGCACGGTCGCTGTTTGCCCACTTCCGCCATTCGCATCCCGCAGCTCAGCGAATTACATCTCTACAGAAGTCGTTGGGCCTGCCACTTCAGCAGCTAAAATGCGATGTGCCTACCCAGTGGAATTCAACTCTGCACATGTTGCAGCGACTGAGGCAGCCCAGGAAGAAGTGGAGGACAAACTGATGGAAGACTCATCAGATGAGGGAGACCTTGATCACATTTCTGTTGTGCGAGGTCGGGGGGAGAGGGAAGAGGAAGGAAGCATGATTGTTACCTCGCCACCAACACAACAGGGACTTGGTGCTCCTGGATGCGCAAGACACATAAGTGCCTTCTTGCTGCACTACCTGCAACATGACCCTCGAATTGTGAGAATTAGAAATAATCCTGACTACTGGGTTGCCACACTCTTAGATCCCCAGTACAAAAGTAAATTTGCAGAAATTATTCCTGCCATAGAAAGAGATGCACGCATGCAGGAGTATCAGCAGAGACTGTTGCAGAATCTTACATGTGCTTTTCCACAAAATACTAGTGGTGCACGTAGTGAATCTCACAGTTCCAACTTGCCAACCGTGGGACCGTCGAGTGTTCAGCACTCAAAACGTAACAGAAACACAGTATCTGCTGGTAACATCAATTTTGCGGAATCATTTCACTACTTTTTTAGCCCATCCTTTGCAAGGCCACAGGAGACAAGAAGTCTGACACATAGTCAACCCCTAGAGACGATGGTACAGGAGTATCTCCAAGTAAACATTGAAGCCATGACTGTGTCACTGGATCCTTGTTCTTTTTGGGCTTCCAATCTGGATAAATGGCCAGAGCTCGCCACTTACACCTTGGAGATCTTGTCATGCCCCGCAGCCAGCGTTCTGTCTGAACGTGTGTTCAGTACAGCTGGTGGTGTGCTGACAGATAAGCGCACGTGGCTCTCCACTGATAATGTAGACAGACTCACGTTCATAATGATGAACAAATCATGGATCCGAAATGACTTTTCTACCCCTGTGTCATCCTGGGGAGAGTAAAAGCTTGATGATTTGTTAAAATCACTTCACCAACCGTTTTAAGCTTTCAAATTACTAAACATGTTTATCTGTATCTTGGCTGGAAAATAATTTGGGCTTTGTAGCAGTGTGCAGTACTGATTCTATTAGGCCATCTATACTAAACTCCACCAGATTTAAAATTACTAATCATGTTTATCTGTATCTTGGCTGGAAAATAATTTGGGCCTTGTAGCAGTGTGCAGTACTGATTCTATTAGGCCATCTATACTAAACTCCACCAGATTTAAAATGACTAATCATGTTTATCTGTATCTTGGCTGGAAAATAATTTGGGCCTTGTAGCAGTTTGCAGTACTGATTCTATTAGGCCATCTATACTAAGCTCCACCAGCTTTCAAATTAATAATAATTTTTAGCTGCATCTAGCCCGGAAAATAATTTTGGGGCTCCTAGATGCGCAAGACACATGAGTGCCTTCTTGCTGCACTACCTGCAACATGACCCTCAGATTGTCAGAATTCAAAATAATCCTGACTACTGGGTTGCCACACTCTTAGATCCCCCACACTCTTCGATCAACCTTTTCATTTTAATAAAGAACAAAAAAATGGTCATTTTTGAAATTATAAGCATTAGCAGGTTATTAGAAACTGAAATCAAACAGTTTTCAACTCAAAACTTTATTCTAGGTGATGTTACATTTGCACATAGGAACCCTTGTTCGAAAGGAGCTTCTGAACTCTCTCGTCCATAGAATTTGTCAGGTTTTGGATGGTTTCTGCTTCAATTGTTTTGCATGAGGACAGAATACCCTCCCAGAGCTGTTGCTTAGATGTGAACTGCCTCCCGCCATCATAGACACTCCTTTTGATGATGCTCCAGATGTTCTCAATGGGGTTGAGGTCAGGGGAGCATGGGGTTCACACCATAAGTTTGTCCCTTTTTATGCCCATATCAGCCAGAGATGCAGATGTGTTATGTGCAGCATGAGACGGTGCATCATCATGCATGAAAATGATCTTGCTGCGGAATACACGGTTCTTCTACTTGAACCATGGCAGGAAGTGCTGTTTGAGAAACTCCACATACATTATGGAGTTCATCTTTACCCCTTCAGGGATCCTAAAGGGGCCAACAATCTCTCTCCCCGTGATTCCAGCCCAAAACATTACTCCACCTCCTCCTTGTTGGCGCCGTAGTCGTGTTTGCATGGGGTGTCCATCAACCAGCCATCCTCCACTCCATCCATCTGGACCATCGAGCGTTGCACGGCACTCATCGGTGAACAAAACAGCTTTGAAGTCAGTCTTCATGTATTGTTTGGCCAACTGGAGCCGTTTCTGCTTGTGTACAGTGGATAGATGAGGTCGACAGGATGGCTTACGCACAGCTGCAAACCTCTGAAGGACCCTGCATCTTGTTGTTCGGGGGATGCTGGAGGCACCAGAAACTTCAAAAACTTGTCTGCTGTTATGACAAGGCTTTTTTGCTGCTGCTCTTTTAACCTGACGTATTTGCCTGTAGGAAAGAGTCCTCAATTTTCCCTTATCAGCACACACATGGGTGTACTGTGAATCAGCTACATACTTCTTGATTGTGCGATGATCAGGATAAAGTGTCTTGGCAATGTTGATTGTAGTCATGCCTTGACCTAAACACTCCACAATTTGTTGCTTCTCAGCAGCCAACACATCCTTTTTCTTTCCCATTTTGGCAGAAAATGTAGGCTGCTTAATAATGTGGGACAGCCTTCTTAAGTAGTCTTGCCTTTCATTGGACACACCTGCCAACCTAATTAGCACAGGTGTCTGCAATTGCTTACAGTGATATAAAGAGCCCTAACACACATCACCATCAATGAGTTTAACTGACAAACAAAAAAATTCTTACCTTATCACTCGTAGACACTTTTTGCATAATAATTTGGAACACAGTGTACATGTGCTTTTCCACAAAACACCAGTGGTTCACGTAGTGAATCTTACAGTTCTAACTTGCCAACCATGGTCTGTTTGGAGTTGTTCAATAAACGGCTCAAAATTAAGATAACATAGATGGGACAGGTCTCTATGAATACGAATTCCTAAGTATTTGATACCCTGTGAGGGCCAGGCAAAGGGAAAGTTGGACTGGATGGAATCCTGTATGGATTTGGGGAGGGAGACATCGAGGGCCTCAGACTTCGCTGCATTGATTTTAAAATTTGACCATATAACAAAGTGATCTATTTCAGCCATAACAGCAGGGATGGATATATGTGATTGAGTGATATATACAAGGACATCATCAGCAAATGCAGAGCACTTGTACTCGGTGCCTCCCACCTCAATCCACCTAATATTGGGGTTATGGCGAATTGATGAGAGCAGGTGCTCCATCACTAGGATGTATAAGAGAGGGGACAGAGGACATCCCTGCCTTGTCCCATTAGTGATTATGAAAGGTGATGAAAATGTTCCATTTATCTTCAGCCTAGGTGACGTATTGCGATACAGGCCCGTGATTTTGCCTATAAAAGGGTCCCCTAGACCCCTACCCCAAGCTCTTTAAGAGAATAATATATGGCGTGTCAGGAGACTCTATGGAATGCTTTCTCAGCATCCAACGAGAGTATCTAATTACAAATTTTTAACTGCATCTAGCAGGAAATACTTTGTGCCTAGTAGCAGTGTCTGCTAGTCAGCGGATTATCCCAGCTGTTAAGCAAGCTACACCACCTGTAGTTTGGACACTTAATTTTTTCAAAGGAAATGCTTCGGGACCCCGGGATACTCAGTGAAGAGCATCAGGAGGCACCCCAAGGCATAGGGTCTGGGACTGGCGGTAGGACGCCTTGCGGTGGACCGCCGAGCTCGATCCTTATAAAAGCTTTTTAACTGCAGCAGCTTTAGTGGACGCTAATGGAGCTGGAATTACGCGGCTGCTGGCATGAGACTTGCCCTCCAATAGATCCTTGTAAAAGGATTTAAAGTGTATTCATTCAAATTAGAGAGACAATTTAAATTAAAAAGATTAGACCTGCCTCCACCGCAGGGGGGCTCGCTCGACCCACCAGCGGACAGGCACCAGTATTGGGAGAGGGGGGCTGGCCGTCAGGGTCCACCGCGGCTCTGGCACAAACCCGGCGACACAGAGGTCGCACGGGCAGGAACGGACTGGCCGTGTCGGCTTCGCACTTTTTTGGTTTTAGAAGGGCATGACATGCCTATATCTGTGTCTCCCCCTCCTTTTACTCCTCCACCTCTTTTCTTTTCGCATGACTATATGTACTTGTCACTTTTCCATGTGTTAGTTGTGTCTTCTGAGTAGTTTGTCAGCTTTTGGACACCTTTGAAGGTGTTTTCTATGTGTTTCTATGTGTTTTTGTTTGCCTGCCATTGGTTTTAATGGTGTTCGAAGGTGTTCGACGAACAGTTCGACGAACAGTTCGGCGAACATATGGGTGTTCGACGAACCAAACCGAACTCGAACACTACGGGGGTGGCCCAACACTAATCATGAGTTTCACTCCTTTGATGCCCATAGCAGCCAATGACTCAGAGGTAATCTTTGCAGCACGAGATTGATGATTTTGTTATGGATGATACGGTTCTTCTTTTAGCACTGTAAGGGGGAAGACAGGGGTGTAAGTACTTTCAGAGCAAGGGATCCGGAACTGCCGGGGCCGTGCCTTTGGTTGCACAGGGAAGACAGACTGTGAGCACAGGAGTCAGGTGACTGGGAAGCTGGAGGCATGTCCAGAGTGAGAGCTGGGAGGTCCTGTGACCGGGGAACTGGTGGAGTGGCTAGACAGAGGAAGAGACGAGGATGTTTGCGTGAGAAAGCGGAGCTGGGTCCTGTTCAGCAGAGCAGTGTGAGAGGGTCCAGGCTCCTGGCTAAAGTACTTGAAGCAAGATCCGAGTGCAGTGGACCGGAGGAGCAAGCCGACTAGAGGGAGAAGAGATGCAGGTTCCATGGAGCCGAGCACGTGAGGTGCACTGTTATGGACTAGGGGCTCAGCGGTTAAAACCGGAGACCGCCCGCTGCCACCAGAAGACGGAGCATTGTTTGGCGGGGATGCCTGAAAAAATCAACACCGGCATCAGCTAACAACTGCCTTGTGAGGAGTAAGAGTCATCTAAGTGAAAAAACTGTCGATTATAACCGGTTCGACTCTGCTACATCTAGTTAAACTGTAAACTGTCAGTAATAGACTTTTACCTGCTACTTCCCTTGTTCTTTCCCCATATTTTCCCCCATATTTTCCCCTGTTACTCCCTGAGTGGAAGTTGACCCTGTTATCATAAACCTCCCCTGTTCATTAACCCCATATTGGCTGCTCTGTGTTTCTGTGTCACTGCATCTACCCGTGTTACAGTACCATGGAAGAAAGTGGTCCGTCACAAACGCTACAGTGGCATGTATGAGTATGGGGACCCATGGTCAAAATTACTGTTATTGTGAACAGTTAAGCAAGTTGAAAATGAAATGATCTCTAAAAGGCCTAAAGTTAAAGATGACACATTTACTTTGTATTTTAAGCAAAAAAATATATATTGTCATTTTTTTCATTTTAAAAATTACAAAAAGTAAAATGGGCTGATGCAAAAGTTTGGGCGCCCTTGGAGATTTGTGTGCTCAGACAACCTTGACCAAGGTTTCAGACCTAAATTAGCCTGTTATGCTATGTTCACACGTTGTGTTTTTGCTGCGTTTTTTATGCAAATTAAAATCTGCGTTTTACAGAACCACCAAAAGTTATAAGATTTCAGAACTCTCATGCACACACATTGTTTTTTTCCTGATTGAATTGAAAAACTGCTGCGTTATTGACAAACAGCAGCATGTAATTTCTTTCAGAATGCAGCATTTGTTCACATATAGAAAGCAATGAGTAAGTGCAAAAATACATGTATCAGGTTTTGCTGCGTTTTTGTGACAAAAGCATGTACAGCAGTATGTAAAACCCATTTATTTTTGTGATTTTCCCAAGTTTAAACCATAATGTCTTGGTGTCCTCATCTGAGAATGGCAATTAGGATTAGAACAGTTTAATTAAATTAGTAATATGTGTAAAGTAAACATTGGCTGACCAATGTGTGAGATTGAACAATACCTGAGCAACTCAAGGGCTGACCAAAGTGTGAAAGTAAACAGTGTCCTAAAAACTCAATGCCCTGCCAATGTCATAGGTAAACTATTCCTGACCAAATCAACTGCCCCCACTGTTACATTTGTAATTTTGTATTTATTCATGAACATACATGAACTTTTTTGTTCAGAATAGTCATTTTTTTAGACATAAAAATCTTTTTCATTAAATAATTTGATCAAATTGCCCTTTTTTTTTTCTTCTAAAAATGGCTTTATTGTATCACATATGTCTTACATTGATGACCTAACACCTCGCCTTGTTCATGCTTCTGTGGTGGAAGCAAAGCTGAACTTTGGGATCCTAAAAAAACACGGCAAAAAACGCAACAAAATCTGCTTTTTGTAAGCAGCTTCTTTACTGCCAAGAGATCAGATTTTGCCTGCAGAAAAACCAACAGAGGGCGAGGATGAGAAGGTTATATGGGAATAGAAGATGCTAAATGTGAGGTTAGTGTTTCTCATTGTTTCTATTGGTGAAAAAAACCTGTAAAACTCAGAAAAAATGCTTAAAGAATTGACATGCCGCAGATTTAAGACAACACTGCAGTTCTCAAATTCAGTCAGGAAAAAAAACGGTGTGCATGAAATTTCTGAAATCTAATCGCTTTCTCTGGAACTGTAAAAAACAGCTGTTGACAATGTTCCCAGGATAAGCTTTTGGTGAGTTTTTGAAATTGCAGATTTTTTTAACCTACTAATTAAATAAAGTGACTTAAGTTTTTGAGTGCTTTATTTAGATGGGTTTATATCACGTTTTTGACGCTGTATTTTTGTTTCTTGTTGGAATGTTTTAAATACTGCTGCTTTATTTTTGATAATTCTAGTTTGACAATACTTTGATAGAGTTACATGCATCTTTGATGCATCTCCACCGCGGAAGTGCACTTATAGCACATATGCTTTTTTTCCCTGCGGATTTTCCACATATAATGCACTGCTAAGGGAAAAAGCAAACATAAAACTCACCGTACTCACAAGAGACCCTGACATGCTGTGGGTTTGAAATAGGCACCACAGGTCAGTTTACACTGCATAAAAAGAAAAAGCACAGTGAACATGAGCTTTCCATTAATTCCATTCACTTTGCTGGAACTGTAAAGATGTGTGCCCATGATGAGTTTTTAGTGAGTTTTTGACGCTGCTTATTTTAGCTGCACTGAATACGCAGCGTCTTATAGTGCTAGAAAAGTGGATGGGATTTATATAAATCTCATGCCCACTGTGCTTCTTATGTGCGTGTTTCAAATTCGCAACATGTCAATTTCTCTTGTGAGTACTTTGAGGTTTATGTGTTCTCAACATGACATACCAGAAAGAGATGAAAAATGCGGTATCAAAAACGTGATAAAAACGCATGTAAAATAAATGCACTCAAAATCGCAATGAAAAAAATGCATGCCACCTCATTTACGTAATAGATGCAGAAATCCTGCAGAAAATATGCAACATCAAAAACTCTTTGTGAGAACATAGCCTAATTACGGCTGTGTGTCCACGATGAGTTTTTGGGGAAATTTTTATGTTGAGTGTTTTCACTGCGTCTAAGGTTAAGTGCACTGCACATGTAGCATTTTTGATGCGTTTTCGTGGTGTTTTTTTCAAGCGGAAATGCATCAAAAACTCTTGATAATCGGTCTGCCAGCTAAAGCCATTGCGTTTAAAAATGCAGAATGTCCTTTCTATGCAGCGTTTCCCGCCCATTGACTTGAATTGAACCGCAGCAAATTCGCAGCTATAATATTTATACCTGCGGATTTGCTGCGGTTCAATTAAAGTCAATGGGCAGGAAAACGCTGCAGAAATGCACAGAGTGGTACCCGGGTCGGCTGGGGAAGACTACTACTCCCATCATTCGACTGCCGCTCCCGCTGATAACATTGAGAGTGGCGCGGCTGAGGGGAATAGTAGTGTCGGGGCTGCGTGCTGTGTGGGAAAAAAAGTAAAAAAAATACTATCCTCACCTGTCCGGTGACCCATGGTCCTCGCGATGTGTTCAGCCTGGCGGCCGGCGATACACTGAATGCTGAGAGGTGATATTAGCTGAGGAGGGGGCCAGGATCCATGGCCCCTTACCTAGCTATTAATATCAGCCCGCAGCTGTCTGTTTAGCCTTTTCTGGTTAGATTTTATAGGGGGACCCTACACCAATTTTTATCTGGGGTCCCCCTGTAATCTACCCAGTAAAGGCTAAATAAACAGCAGTGGGCGCTTATTAATAGCCAGGGAACGTTGTTGGCTAATGGCGTTGCATTCTATTGATCACAGGTAAATACACGTGTTCACTGAATCATGTGGAATTACCACATTCTAGTGGTCAAATTTCTGTTACCGAGACAAGCGACTCTGCAAGAGAACTTCACATGCTGTGGTCCTGAAAGACGCGCCGCATGTCAGTGAGTACATAGTGGACGTGGGATTTCTAGAGATCCCATCCACTATGTGGTAACATCTGGACACTACGGGTTTGATGCTGTATAAACACGCAGCATCAAACTTGCAGCGGCTCTTGATTGTGGCCATGTACCCAAACTCACACGCAGCATGTCAATTTTTGTAGCGGACACGCTAGTCTCCGCTGCATATTTTGATTGATTGAAGTGTCATATACGGTGGATTCACATGTACCAACAACAAAAGTACTCCATTAGAACACCGCGTTTTGGACACACCAAAAATACCCTGCGTCCAAAGCGCTGCTTGATGCTGTTCGTGGGGACGAAGGGACTAACGAAACAGATGTGAGCTGTTAATAATAACCAGGGACCATGTTTGCCTAATGGCACCTTATTAGGCTAAAAATAGCAGCTCTCAGCAGCCCCAGAAATGACATTAATGGAAATGCTAATGAGATTGTGTGTATGGAATTAGCTGACACCTAGCTGTTTTGTTTGGTAATGACAAGGTGTCAATCAGGCCCTTTCATTACCAAACCTAATTAAAGTAAAGAGTTAAATAAACACACAGACACGAAGTAAACACTTTATTTGAAATACAACAGACACATTCTTAAATTAACCAATATACTTACCCCAGTTCTGACAGTAATTCAAGGGTTAATCAATGTCCCATGTTCCTTTTCAAATACCGTATTTACTTGAGTATAAGCCAACCCGATTATAAGTCGAGGTACCTAATTTTATCACAAAAAACAATGTGAGTATAAGCCTAGGGTGGGAAATGCAGCAGCTACTGGTAAATTTCCCCATCCTGGTACGCATTGCTCCCTCATCCCCAATCCTGGTATGCATGGCCACCTCATCCCCAATCCAGGTATGTATGGCCCCCTCATCCCATTCCTGGTATACATGGCACCCTCATCCCCAATCCTGGTATGCATGGCTCCTTCTTCCCCAATCCTGGTATGTATGGCACCCTCATCTCCAATCCTGGTGTGTATGGCACCCTCATCTCCAACCCTGGTATGTATGGCACCTCTCATCCTCAATCCTGGTATGCTTGGCACCCCTTATCCAAAATCCTGGGGTGCATGGCCCTCCTCATCCCCAATCCTGGCATGTATGGCCACCTCATCCCCAATCCTGGTATGCATGGCCTCGTCATCCCCAATCCTGGTATGCATGGCCTCCTCATCCCCAATCCTGGTAAGCATGGTCTCTTCATCCCCAATCCTGGTATGCAAGTATCCGCTGCATAACAGTTCTAGCAAAGTGGATTGGATTTATAGAAATCTCATGCCCACTGTGCTTTTTTATTACACTGCGTAAACTGACCTGACATCTGTAATATGTCAATTTCTCTTGCTGATACACTGAGATTTATGTGCAGATTTTTAAAATTTGTTTTAATTTTTTTTTATCATATGCATATCATTAATATGTGTATATATCCTGTGATTTCCACAATCCACTACTCTTCCTTCTTGATGTTGCAATTTATATGCTGAGGAATGTATATTAGTGTGTATGGTGGAAAGATGATAAAAATGAAAACAAAATAGAGAGATAGGGCAGGTATGAGAAAAGTACATCATGTCCTTGAAACTACACAGCTTTGTGAAGCAAAGAGGAAAAAGGAATTTCTCCTGTAGAAAATCTTATCTGGCCATCCCTCAACAGCGCTCACTGCCACCATCAAATTAAAAACTAAGGCAGCAACACAAAATAAAGAAATAAAATTATTATACCAATAAATACACATATTTATGTAAAACAAAAATAAACAAAAACCCAATCTATAAAACTATCAAACTAGTTAAACCCTATAGTGAAAACCATAAAAAAAAAAAAAAAAAGGCAAAAAACAATGGTTTTTCATCATACCGCTGGAAAAAAGTGTAATAAAACACGATCAAAAAGACCAATGTAGAGGGACGTGCATTTCGGCAATATAAGATGCATGAGCTCTGTGGATGCTTCATATAAAACAACTAAACAAGCAACTAAAAGAGAAATTTCAGACTCCTAACCTCTCCAGAAATACTTTGGACTCTGAGGGGATAATTTTGAGACCTGAATGGTCCCTCTAAGTGGAGGCACTCAGAAGATATTTACCTAAAAAGCTGGTGGGGTCCATGACTCAGCAATTCAGGTAAACATCCTGCCTGTCTGCTAGCAGTGAGTACAGAGTCCTGATCTCCTGTGTGCTGTCTGAATCTCTGAAAGAATCCTGGTGGATCTACAAAGAAGCTGTATAACACTGTGGCAACTGGTGATCATTGATTCCTGGGATCCCTATAACACGTCAGTGGTTGCATCTGAGCTGTCAATCAGCACTTAAGAACAGAGCTTATGACTGGAGAAAGCAGAGCACAGCAGCACTGAAGAAGGATTATTTACTTTTCTAAGGCTCAAACACCTGTAGGACTCTGTATCCTCCCCAGGGTTACTAAACACAGAGTGTCATTGGAGCTGTCTCTTAGATTAAAAGAACCACTGGCTGCAGTAGGGATCTGCTGGAATTTGTGGTGGCAAGAGAAAGCAGTGTACTGTCAGAGATTCTGGGCTCCTGCATGTTGGAAGTTTGTGATCTCTGGGAACTCTGGAGAATTCTTTTTGGACCTGTGACAATTGTTATATATTGGTGCTAGGGAACCTTACATCAGATCTTTAGAATAGATAGATCAGTCTCTTGGATTCCCATCTTCATCTGAGGAATGCAACTTAAAGTAAATTGACATTTATGCGTCAATAGATCTTTTGAAGTTGGACATTAAAACTACATTTAAAGTGATATTGGCTAATTTGCCTTCTAACACTAAATATTAGTATATTAACCATATGCTATGTGGAATACCAATAATAATTTTGTTAGTTCGTATATCCGTTATAACATAATGGAGAAAAACGAAACAAAATCTAATAATTCCTCTCAATCTAGTAAACTCCCTATTTCTGATAAATCGAAGCCACAAAGGGGAAAATATTCAGCTTCTGCCTCTTCATCATCTATATTGTCTGATCCAGGGGACTCGGCTAAATTTATTAGACCTACAAAGCCCAAATCTCCAGTAGATGAAGGTATCAAAAAGCTTGAAGATCTGAATTCCAAGAATCTTAATTCTTATAGTGAGGCACTTAAAGAAAATACTCCTCTTAAAAATCCCACTACTGGCTCTGAAGCTGAATCCACTACTACTTCATCTTCTAAGAATATTATTCAACCTAAAATTACTATGACTACTCCAAATATAAAGACCTCGGAAATTATGGATACTTTTTTCTCAGCTAAAAGAAAGGAACCAGGATCTTGGAGTTTTAGAGACTCTATCTCCCAGGCGGGCTCAGAAGAAAATTCTGAAGATACTTCTCCTAACGCTAGCCCAGATAAAAACAGACTAACACTAGATCAAAAACCTACTCTTTGTCTGGGCCTACATGTAAGACCCAAAATATTTACTCGGATTGAACATCTTCAATCATCCAACAAAAATTCATCAGAAAATTATATGAAAAACTGAACTGCTCTTAACGATAATATTGAAATTGCTTTTGAAAGGCAAACCAAATTATTTGAATCTTTTATTAGTTCTATCTTTCAAAAATTTGAAATAAGTGATAAAAGGATGGACAAGATGGAGGATAAAACGGATACACTAGCTATGGAAAACAAAGAAATGAAAGAAGAAATCCGTAAGCTTCGTCTCAAATTGACAGACCTTAAAGACAGGAGCAGAAGGAACAATGTCAAATTAAGGGGGGTTCCTGAAAATGTTAAACAAAATAACCCAATGGAATATGCTAAATATTAGCTTAAGAAAACTATTCTTTCTTTATCGGATATAGAGACATCTATCGACAGGATCCACAGACTTCCACGACCGTCTTCAATCTCTACAGATCTCCCAAGCGATATTATTCTTATGATCCACTTTTTTAACACGAAAGAACAATTATTGAGCTACGTCAAGGAGAATAAAAAACCTCCAGAACCCTTTAGCAAAATAAATTTTTTTGTAGATCTCTCCAAAGAGACCATTCAAGCTAGGAGATCTTTTAATGAAGTCGCTACAGCCTTACGCCAGCTAGGAATATTTTACAGATGGAGATTCCCAACTAAATTGCTTGTTTTATATAAGGGCACAATTATCCCCATCTACTCTCCTGAAGAAGGTAAAGACTTCATTGCCTCTATTCAAAACATGTCTGGACTTTTGTCTTCTCAATTTACGTTAAGAAGCATTACTGGAACTTTATAGACAAACTTTTTCACCAAGAGAAAATGAATCCACTTGGTTAGTGGGGTTCCTTCAGGAGGACTGGGATTATTTTATATAGTATTAGAAATAAGGATACTATATATTTTTTATTATTATTATTATTATTACTCTGTTATCTTATTGTATTTAGATAATAAGTTCATTGTATTATTTTTAAGTTTCTTTGTATAATTAGTATTGCTTTGATAAAGACAAACACACGGCTCTATTTTTTTTAAGAGCTTGAGGTTTTAGATTGATATTTATACACTATGAGTACAAAAAGGACATGTTGATAATCATGCTATGGCAACTCCATTTTGTCTGCTTGCTTCAAAATCATGCTATTATACTCTTTGCATAACATACATTCTTTCCTTCTTGATTCACATGCAACTTTCCCACACTAACCTTTTCTCTCAGGAACATTCTATGCGACACCCTGCTCCTGTTATCTAGCTAGTCTGAGCCGGGATGGGTAACCTTGTAAATTTCTATCATGCACCGAATTAACAATAATATGACCATATGTGTATTTCCGTTATAATTGTACTAACATTGGTTCAAGCCTGTAGTATGGCTGTAGGTGATTGGACATTGATAAACTCAAAACAATATAAAATGCTAAGTGGAAATAAAAGAGATTAGAGATTCTGTGAATCCTCCCATACAGAGCATTGCCTCCGTCTGGTTTTCTGTTGGATTGCGCAATCAACATAATAATTTGACACTCACTTGGTCAACTGTGAAGGGACGTTGGTGCCCTCCCTCAACAGCTTGGTGCCGTGACTCGGATTCCTAACCAGGGATGCCCCACCATCCCTGGACGTCCACAAAGAGAGACTTGCTTTCAGCCTCCCCCACTGGAATTGGGACTGATCATCCCCCACAAAAATCCACGGTAAGTGCACGAGTTCTTTACTAGTGATACTGACTGTTTGGCATGGTTTCCACGTGGTGTGTGGTTGTTTGCAGTATCTCCGGACGTCTTGGTTGGATATAGTCAAAGGTGTGACTGTAAGGAGTGTAGTCCCATTAGGGGTCTGATATTGATAACTTTCAAAGCAGTATCACCTCGGATTGACAAGTGAATATTGTGTGAATCTTCCTCAACTTCTGACAAAGATCCTTAGGAGACTGAACACTGTTAGGTTCAGTCGCGGCAGGTGATCAAAGATTGGGTAGGACACGCACACAGATATACATATATCTAGTGTCCGGAGAGCTGCGGACGAGAGTTCTCCTCCTTTCGCCTACAGCCATTCATGACTCCCCCGATGGGAGGGGTGAAGTGAAGTCAGTGGAACAGCAGATGAGGTCCGGCCGGACTTGTGCTGTGCACAAATCAAGGATCTTTTGTCAGTTGTAGTGTTTAATCAATGTTTCCGTGGAGCAGAAAGAAATTGTCTTCCCTGCAGGAGGGAGAGGATGTGATGAATATCATGGAGAGGGAAAAGATCATTTAAGAATGCACCAAAAGTGTTTAAGGTGTTACATTTTCCCGTGAAGGGGAGACTTCAGCCTGCATTGTGGGACGAAGGAATCCATCACAACAGGGGAAGATTAGTTGACTGTGGATTGTTGGAAGACGCTGAAAAGTTCAGGAAAGTTGCACATGAGATTTGTGATGAAGGATATGTTGAAATAGAGGAGGAGATGAAGTCTGGTTATTTCAATTATCTTTATGTAAAGAAGGGAGAATTATCTAGCGCTGTAACAAAGATTGGCTGTTTTGTGCTACAAAATGAATCTGATGTGGAAAAAAGGCTGCGCTGAGTTTATCGAAAGAAGGGAAAAGGTATGTGCAGAAACTTAAACAGTTAACTAAAATATGCGAGCTACCAGATAATGGCCGGTTAATTATGAAGAAGAAAAAGGGCAAGTTAGAAGATAAAGGATTGTTAGAAATAGCTTTGGCTTGGTACAGAACAGCAGAGAATTTGTCAAAGAAGGGTGGGTGGAGGAATAAAATACAGACAATAAGGGAAAGATGCCATGATATGTGTATTACAAAGATACTGCTCTCCAGCCACCGCCCGATAATGGCGGACGGGGGGGATTGACCTGTACTAATTGTGGCCAGCAGAATCCACTGTTAGCAGATTATTGTGTTGCATGTCACACACCCCGTCCAAGAGGCCCACCCCTCGCTACTACCCAAGCCACTCCTAGTGCCCCATCCTCATCTGTTATACATATGTCTGCCCAAAGTTCCAACCCTTCCTGAAGCGGCCATGTTGCTACACCCATTGCATCACCTCCGGCCTCTGACCATATGTCCCTTTGGTGGCGGCCATCTTGGCGCACCCTTCCTGTAGTGTGCTTCCTTCTGGTGGCAGCCATCTTGGCACACCCGAAATTCAGGTCGCAATAAACACTACACCCAGAATGTGTATGAGGAAGATCATCATGATCAGTGTGTGACAGAGCATTAGACGCCAATACGTATGAGAGTGGGGTTGACTTCTGTCAAGCCCTTAAAATATGTGCTCAGGATAACCTGGCTGATCAATCCACCACCCTCACAGATGTCACTCAAGAGAAGGGAGAGTCGGTTGAGAAGTTTTGTGGGCGCCTTTTGCAGGTCTATAAGGACCTTGAGTTCTCCTTACATACTAAAACTCATTGCCAGCTGTTAGTGTCTGCCTTTATCCATGGTTTACGCACTAAATGCAGCGACAGTCTTGAAAACTCCTGTGGTGCCTAACCCACATACACTTCTCTCACAAATACCATCTACAGCAGCCTGGTTTACAGTAATTGATTTAGCAAATGCCTTTTTCAGCATTCCACTGCACAAAGACTGTCAGTTTCTGTTTGCATTTACATATCAGGGCAGGCAATTGACTTGGACGGTAATGCCGCAGGGTGCACAAAATAGCCCTAATCAGTTTGCAAAGAACATGTCTAGCTGTCTGCTGCCATGGCAGCAGGACAACTCTGAGGTAGTACTATTACAATACGTTGATGATCTTCTCTTGTGTGCCCCCACGGAGCAAATGTCCATCAGGGCCAGTGTTAGCCTCCGCAAGCATCTAGCAAAACTGAATTGTCGAGTCTCAGCCTCGAAACTTCAGTTTTGCCTCGGTAAAGTGGTCTTCTTAGGCCACTGCCTTACTCAGGGTGCCAGACATCTCACAGAAGAAAGAAAGACGGCCGTCTACCTGCTGCCATTCCCAAAAGATCCCATAGCTGCAACGGTTCCTTGGAATATGTACATACTGCAGACAATGGATCCCAGACGCCTCACGTCTGATGCAACCCGTATATGATGCAGTAAAAGAAGACACTCTGGCTGATGTAAACAACAAGGACCACCAAGAACAGCTGCAACAAGCCTTTGAGCAACTAAAATCAAGGATAATGACAGCCCCTGCACTTGGAAACCCGGACTATGCTCAACCTTTCCATTTGTATATCTCTGAGACAGGAGGGCATGCAGCCAGAGTACTCACACAGCAACACTGTACAAAGCAGCGCCCAGTCGGTTATTACTCAGCGCATCTGGACCCAGTAGCCAGGGCCTCCCCCAGCTGTCTACGAGCGGTTCACGCCACACAGCAGTTACTTGAAAAGACGGCGGACATCATCCTTGGACATGAGACTCATATTTATGCTCCACACGATATTGTGGCTGTTTTGGCTTTACAGCAACCTAAACATCTGTCCACACAGAGAGAAATGCGGCTGCAGTGTTCGTTGATTTTGCCAGAAAATGTAAAAATTACATCGGTGCACAACCATCAACCCGGCCACCCTGCTACCAGCACCTGAAGGAGAGGGGAAAGAGGTTCCACCGCATGATTGTCTGGAACAAATTATTGCGGAGTCGACTCCACTTGTTCTAGTGGGGGAAGTACCCTTGGATGATCCAGAACTTACATTATATACGGATGGATCTAGATATGTTGACACCTCTGACAGGTTTCATACCGGATATGCTGTCACAACTGAAGATACATTGGTAGAGGCTACAACCCTACCACTGCCAAGAAGCTGGTCTCTGAAGTTGTTTGCCGGTATGGAGTCCCAGAAGTTATCGAAAGTGATCAAGGACCAGTCTTTTCCTCATGTGTATATCAAGAAATACTTACCATGATCGGATCCACAGTGGCGTTACATACTCCTTACCATCCACAGTCAAGTGGCAAGGTGGAGAGATTGAATGGCACACTGAAAAGGCAATTGACAAAAATGATGCAGGAGACTATGGCCCAGTGGCCTGAGCTCCTTCCCATTTCACTATATCACATACGCACCAACCCCATAGGGAAACACAAACTGTCACCCTATGAGATACTATTTGGGTCACAACCAGCCATAGCTAGATTTACCCCACAACAATTATCAGAAGAAACAGATCATGATGTGCAATATGTGATTCAGCTTGCCAAAGCCTTAACTAACACACATGCGTTAATATCATCTTCTATTCCTGATCCAGCTGATGCAGAAGGTTGTCATACCCTCAAACCTGGAGATTATGTGTATGTGAAGAAGCATGTTCGGAAACACGGACTAAAACCATTGTATGACGGACCATACCAAGTGCTCCTGGCAACCCCAACAGCAGTAAAACAGTAATTTTCTGAATATGAGCCTAGTGATCCAACATGTGGCAATCCGGATGTTGGATATTGTAGCCCACTGGGACAACTGTCTTTGTGGTGTATGTTATCAAATAACACCGTTTTTATTGATTTGGTACATAAATTAGTATTACAGCACTCTGCTTTATGGGATCTGCTATCAGCCACATATTGGGTCTGTGGGAATAATGGTAACAATTGACTCCCAGTCGGAGTAGGGGGGACTTTACGTTGGCCCAGTTAACTCCAGCCACTTATCTTATTCCCCATAGTAAAGTAGATATGAGAGCCATCCCTCTTCATACCATCTATAAAAGTGCTAAGGACAACACCCCACGCCCATCAGGAAGACTTCACTAAGTACAAATGAGCATACCCAATAAGATAGCCAGTACTGTCTTCCTGTACCCTATGGTTACACAAATGTGGGACAAATTGGTGGAAGTCACAGACTACTTAGATGACCAGATTTGGAGTGTATTGGAAGTAATTAATACTACTGTTGTGGTGCAGAATCAACTTATTATAGTAGCCAATCAACACACTTTGGTGCTGGACTACTTGACAGCAGCTCAAGGAGGAATGTGTCAGGTTATAGGCCCAACTTGTTGTCACTATATTGACCCCGACTCCACCATACGGTTAAAGACTAAAATGGAAGACATTAGGAAACTCAGGGAAGAATATAACAAAATATAACAAACATAATGATGAATTGACCAAAGACAGTTGGTGGTCTGATACGTTTTCCTTTTTAAATCCTGCTAATTGGTTTAAAGGGATTGGTGGATGGATTGCTGGAATATTACAACGAGTGTTGCATATTGCTGCTTGCATCTTGTTAATATATGTCTTACTAAAACTAGTCTTTTATTGTATCCCATTTTGCATGAGGAAAACCTGCCAGTCATCAGACAGCAAGGAGAACGCTGTCAACCAACATCCAGTGCTACTATACACAAACCTCCCAGATGTAACCATCATTGAGGACCTGGACGACAAGGGAATGATGACCTTTACCCGCTTGCCCCGACCAACCTCACGTCTGAATATCAGAGCTTTATGATTATATCAACAAACAAGGGGGGATGGACATGCCCCGACGGCCTCAATTGGTAACAAGGGCACTAATTGAGTGAAGATCAATGTCCCTCAGGCTCAAACCATGACCCTGGGAAACCACCTCTATTGTTGATAATAACATAATTTTTAGGGGGGAAATGTAAAGGACATATTGATATTCATGCTATGGCAACTCCATTTTGTCTACTTGCTTCAAAATCATGCTATTATACTCTTTGCATAACATACATTCTTTCCTTCTTTCCTTCTTGATTCACACGCAACTTTCCCACACTAACCTTTTCTCTCAGGAACATTCTATGAGACACCCTGCTCCTGTTATCTAGATAGTCTGAGCCGGGATGGGTAACCTTGTAAATTTCCATCATGCATCGAACTAATGATAATATGACCATATGTGTATTTCCGTAATAATTGTACTAACATTGGTTCAAGCCTGTAGTATGGCTGTAGGTGATTGGACATTGATAAACTCAAAACAATATAAAATGCTAAGTAGAAATAAACGAGATTAGAGATTCTCTGAATCCTCCCATACAGAGCATTGCCTCCGTCTGGTTTTCTGTTGGATTGCGCAATCAACATAATAATTTGACACTCACTTGGTCAACCCTGAAGGGACGTTGGTGCCCTCCCTCAACACTAACATTTAATATCAGGGGCATCAATAGCCCTATTAAAAGGTATTTAACTTGGAGGGAAATCAAAAATACAAATGCAGATGTAATTTTCTTACAAGAAACTAAAATATCCAAACAAAACAACCTAAATTTAAGCATAAAATGATCCTCATATATTTAAATCTTGTAACGATAAGAAAAAATCAGAGGTCGCCCCCATAATTAAAGGCACAATACCATTTAGTTTCATTGAAGAACACTGCAATGATGAAGGGAGATTTCATATCTTGATATGTTCCCTCAACAACCAAATATGCACAATTATTTTTTATATACGCACCAAATAAAAAACATTCAATTTTTAGACCATTTCATGGAAAAAATTCAGGTTAAGAGAGGATAAGTCTTATTATTAGGTGACTTTAACCTGGTGCCTGATAGAGACATGGACTCTACATCTTCGAGTCGTGCTTCTTCATCTACTCTTAAAAATGGAGAAAAATGAAACAAAATCTAATAATAATTCCTCTCAATCTAGTAAACTCCCTATTTCTGATAAATCGAAGCCACAAAGGGGAAAATATTCAGCTTCTGCCTCTTCATCATCTATATTGTCAAATCCAGGGGACTACAAAGCCCAAATCTCCAGTAGATGAAGGTGTTAAAAAGCTTGAAGATCTGAATTCCAAGAATCTTAATTCTTATAGTGAGGCACTTAAAGAAAATACTCCTCTTAAAAATCCCACTACTGGCTCTGAAGCTGAATCTACTACTACTTCATCTTCTAAGAATATTATCCAACCTAAAATGACTATAATTACTCCAAATATAAAGACCTCGGAAATTATGGATACTTCTTTCTCAGCTAAAAGAAAGGAACCAGGATCTTGGGGTTTTAGAGAGTCTATCTCCCAGGCGGGCTCAGAAGAAGATTCTGAAGATACTTCTCCTAATGCTAGCCCAGCTAAAAACAGACCAAAACTAGATCAAAAACCTACTCTTTGTCTGGGCCTACATATAAGACCTAAAATATTTACTCGGATTGAATATTTTCAATCATCCGACAAAAATGCATCAGAAAATTATATGAAAAACTTAACAACTGCTCTTAACGATAATATTGAAATTGCTTTTGAAAGGCAAACCAAATTATTTGAATCTTATGTTGGTTCTACCTTTCAAAAATTTGAAATAAGTGATAAAAGGATGGACAAGATGGAGGATAAAACTGATACACTAGCTATGGAAAACAAAGAAATGAAAGAAGAAATCCATAAGCTTCATCTCAAATTGACAGACCTTGAAGACAGGAGCAGAAGGAACAATGTCAAATTAAGGGGGTTCCTGAAAATGTTAAACAAAATAACCCAATGGAATATGCTAAAGATTTGCTTAAGAAAACTATTCCTTCTTTATCGGATATAGAGACATCTATCGACAGGATCCACAGACTTCCACGACCGCCTTCAATCTCTACAGATCTCCCAAGGGATATTATCCTTATGATCCACTTTTTTAACACAAAAGAAAAATTATTGAGCTACGTCAAGGAGAATAAAAAACCTCCAAAACCCTTTAGCAAAATAAATTTTTTTGTAGATCTCTCCAAAGAGACCATTCAAGCTAGGAGATCTTTTAATGAAGTCACTACAGCCTTACGCCAGCTAGGAATTTTTTACAGATGGGGATTCCCAACTAAATTGCTTGTTTTATATAAGGGCAAAATTATCCCCATCTACTCTCCTGAAGAAGGTAAAGACTTCATTGCCTCTATTCAAAACAGACCTAGGTCCACATAATAGGTGTGGTTCAGTTATTTATATTACTGTTACATTGATACTTTAGTTTAATACCATGGTTTCTTAAAGGGATGAGATGACATAACCTTTCCATCCACAGGTCAAAAATCTTTCTTTTGTTTATAATGCTTGATCTCTATTGCAAGAGGTTTCGAACTTATACTATAACATCTTACTTTTATTTCTACAAACATGTCTGGACATTTGTCTTTTCAATTTACGTTAAGAAGCATAACTGGAACTTTATACACAAACTTTTTCACCAATAGAAAATGAATCCACTTGGTTAGTGGGGTTACTTCAGGAGGACTGGGATTATTTTATATAATATCAGAAATAAGGATACTATATCTTTGTTATTATTATTATTATTACTGTGTTATCTAATTGTATTTAGATAATAAGTGCATTGTATTATTTTTAAGTTTCTTTGTTTAATTAGTATTGCTTTGATAAAAACAAACACACGATTCCATTTTTTTTAAGCGCTTGAGATTTTAGATTGATATTTATACACTATGAGTACAAAAATTCTAACATTTAATATCAGGGGCATCAATAGCCCTATTAAAAGTTATTTAACTTGGAGGGAAATCAAAAATACAAATGCAGATGTAATTTTCTTACAAGAAACTAAAATATCCAAACAAAAACAACCTAAATTTAAGCATAAAAATGATCCTCATATATTTAAATCTTGTAACGATAAGAAAAAATCAGAGGTCGCCCCCATAATTAAAGACACAATACCATTTAGTTTCATTGAAGAACACTGCGATGATGAAGGGAGATTTCATATCTTGATATGTTCCCTCAACAACCAAATATGCACAATTATTATTTATATACGCATCAAATAAAAAACAAATTAAATTTTTAGACCATCTCATGGAAAAAAATCAGGTTAAGAGAGGAGAAGTCCTATTATTAGGTGAGTTTAACCTGATGCCTGATGGAGACATGGACTCTACATCTTTGAGTCGTGCTTCTTCATCAACTCTTAAAAATTGGCTACATAAAAACTGATTTTTTTGATGTGTTTGGATGCGCAAATACTACCTCTAGGGAGTTTACTCATTATTCAGAGGTCCCTAAATCATTTTCAAGAATTGATCTTATATTAACAAATACTTTCACTATCTTAAAATTTTGTAAAGTAACAATTAATCCTAAATCTTTCTCGGATCATTCTTCCGTTTTGGGAGAAATTTTACTAGGGCCTTCACTGCATGCAGATATGCTTTGGAAAATTAATTATTTTCTGTTACAGATGCCGGATTATAAAAAAAGAAGTAGAAACAGCTTTAAAAAAATTTTTTCAGAAAATGTATCAGAGGCATTATGTATATTTACAATTTGGAACGCCCATAAAGCTGTCCTAGGAGGTACCCTTATGCAAATCTCTTCAAGATACAAGAAAAAGAAAAAAGAAAAATCCATAATTTACAAATTGAACTTAAAATAAAAGAAGACCTTCAATTAAGTCTTTCTTCACCCTCCCAGTCTTTACAGCTTGAAATTATTAAATTAATGCAAGATCTTAAAAGTGAACTGCTCTCAGAATTCGATACTTTCGTCAAAACATCCAAAACTAACCATTATATTCTCTTTAAGGCTAAGTGCCCACAATGCGTTTTTCAAGCGTTTTTACCACGGAATTTCCACAGCGAAAATGCTTAAAAAATGCTTGGTAATACGTGCCCCATGGTCCCCAATGATAATCCGCATGTGCTGTGCACATGCTGCGGAAATTTCCGCTGCAGATTATCATTGCGGAAAATACGTAGCATGTCCATTAATTTTTCGGACACACAGCGTAATTGCCACCATTGACTTGCATTGAATCACTTAATATCCGCATGACTACATGTGCACATGCGGATATTAAGCAATTCATTGTGCGGATGGTACCCAGGTCTGGAGAAGAGGAGACTGTCCTCCAGCCCCAGGTACCATGGTACCTGTAAAAAAACTAATTTAAAATAAAACATAAAGATTATACTCACCTTCTGATGGCCCCGGTCTCCTCAGCCATACTTCCGGTGTATTGAGCGGCTCGCAATGGTCTGAAAGGACCTTCCATGATGTAATTTAGTCATGTGACAGGTCACGCGACATGCCATTTTAACAATGATATATCCCTCGAAAAAAAAACCTATATGATTAAATGGGAACTAGATTTGAAAAAATCATTCTCTTTAGATAAATGGGAAAAAGCTTTAAAACTTACATATGCTTCAAACATGTGACTTTACATGAGTCGTATTATAAGATCTTCACTAAATGGTATTTTACACCAATTAGGCTGTCAAAAATTAATACAAATCATTCTCCTAAATGTAGGAGAAACTGTGTATATAATGCCGTCTTGATGCATGTCTACTGGAACTGCCCCAAAATTAAAAATCTCTGGTATCAGGTGTCTCAACTAATTAACCAACTTCTTATCTGGAACCTACATTTATCTCTTCAAGTGGCGTTACTCTCCCTTTAAATGGACGAAGTTCCCACTTCCACACGGTTTATTCTTTTACATATTTTCCAAGTTGTGAAAGCATCGATAGCAGCTCTATGGAAAAAATAATTTCCCCCTAAATTTAATGATATTGTTCAAAAAATAATGCTACATAAAACTTATGAATATAAATTTGCAATTGCAAACAATATTTTTGAAAAGTTCCATAAAAAATGGAATACATGGTCTCAAGTATTTCCTTAAGTTGTATTCTTTGGATTATAAATCTAATTTTGTGATATGGATAGTGTGATATTAGTAAATATGTTTTCTTTGGTGTTTGTTTTTTGTTTAATCTGTATTCTTGCCTCAAAATTGTACAAATATGATTATGTAATCTTTGTTCTCATTATTCCCAACCCTATTTTCCTGTTCTCTCCACTTTTTTCCCTTCAATAAAAATTATTCCTACCCAATATTCCTTAATTTACCTCCCCCCTCTTTTCCTTTCCCATTTAATGAAATATTTAATAAAAAATTATTGAAAAACAAAAAGATCAATGTAAATAAAAATAATTTAGCTGAAAATGTCATCTTGTCTCACAAAAAGGCATTCCGCCATACAGCTCCATAAACGGAAAAATAAAATAACATAGCTCTCACAATACAGTGCAAAAACAATATTTTTTCTATGAAATTGTTTTTATTGTGTAGAAGCGGCAAAACATTAAAAAAAATTATACGTGTGGCATTGCTGTAATCGTACTGACCCCAAGAATAAGGCTGCCTTATCACTTTTACCATACGGTGAAAAGCATAAAAACAATTTTTGAATTTCTGTTTTTTGCTCATTCTGCCTCCCAAAAATAGGAATAGAAAGTGATCAAAAAAAGGTATGTGCCCAAAAATGGTACCAATAAAAATCCAACTCGTCCCGCATAAAACAAGCTTTATTATGACTCTGTCAGCAGAAATATAGAAAAATTATAGCTCTCAAAATATGGTGAAGCAAAAACTTGTAAAAAAAAAAAAGTTTTTTTTAGTGTGTGACCACAACCAAACATAAAAAAACTATATGAATCTGGTATCGCTGTAATCACCCTGACCCGGAGAATAAAGTTGTCTAATCACTTATACCGCAAGAGGAACGGCATAAAAGATAAATAAAAGCAATTTTTGCACTGCTGTTGATTTGTTTATTCTGCCTCTCAAAGATTGCAGCAAGGCTCGGCTCACATTAATCCTGAGCTCTACGCTGAGCTTTTACACCAGGTTTCCGTGTAAATCTCTGAAATACGTAATACAGACGGAACCCCTGGTAGAAGATTCCCTATAATGATGCAGATGAAGACACTGTGGACACTGTTTTGCCTGTGATTCAGCTGTGCCCGTCTTTTTAAGCAAGCATAAAAGCATGGTCGGCCAGTTTTGAGCACCTCTTAAAAGTCGGATACCACCGAACAGAAGACACACAGAGTCCAAGTATCTTTGCTGCCTCGTTAGTGAATGGATCCCTCAAGGGTTTCATCCAAACCATGTATTTTGTAGATTTAGATCGAAACCCCGATGTAAGTTCTCAGTGTAGAGCCCAAGATAAATGTGAACTGATCCAACTTGTTCTATACCCTAAAATGCAACCAATAAAAGCTTCTACTCAACCCACGAAAACAAGTGCCCTCTCAGGTCTGTCATCTATTAACAGAAATATACACATTACTGGTAGCACAAAGGCTCTTGAAAAGTGACAAGGCTCCCACCAAAAGAAATCCAGCGAAATCTAAGCTCCCAAATTCAAATGTCCCCCTCCTCCTGAGCCCCACAGTGTGCCTTAACTGCAGTTAGCATCCACATGTTTGGCATTACTGTGCCGAGGAGAGCACATTTAATTTACGGGGTGCGTGTCTTCAGATGTACAAGCTGGGCACACTGTGTGGGCAGTACAATGTACTGAGCACTGCAATGTACTGGGCACTGCAATGTACTGGGCACTACAATAGCAGATTTGCATTTTCACTCTGCAACATCCATTGCATCTATGAAATCAAAATCATCACTACACCCGTATATGAATTTAATGAGGATTGTAATTTCCAAATTGTGGTCAATCGAGGCAGCTTTCTGGTCTTCTGGCACTTAGGGGCTCTATATATGGAGTTCTCCAAAAGTGTGGCCAAACAGTACTGAACAGCCACATATGGGGTAATGCCACGTTCACAAGAAATTAAATAACAAATTATGCAGTCATTTTTACCTATTTCCCCTTGTGAAAATGTAAAATCTGGGGCTAGAACAACATTGTAGTGGTAAAAATGTAATTGTGTTTCTTCACTGCTTAATGGTGAAACACATGTGATGTCAATATGATCACTGCACTACCAGATGATTCCATTAAGAGTTGTAGTTTGTAAAATGGGGTCACTTATGGGGGGATTCTGCTGTCCTGACACCTGAGAGGCTCTTCCAATGTGACATGGTACCCACAAATCATTCCAGGAAAATCTGTACTCCTATAAGGTGCTCCTTCCCTTCTGAGCTTTGCAATGTGCCTAAAAAGTATTACCGTTAGTGTTGAGCGAACATGCTCGACACTGCTCGGTACTCGCCCGAGCATCACGCTACTCGGGATGTTCGGCGACCACCGAGCATTTCCGGGTTACTCGGGCGGTAGCTCGGGTCTCCGCCCTGCATGTTTGGCGCTCTTTACAGAGCCAATGAACATGCAGGGATTGCCAGCCAGTCACTGTAATTCCGCAGCCATGTTGTTTGTGGGCATTACAGTGATTGGCTGGCCGCACAGCGTCACCTCGAGTATTTAAAACCGGGCGCCGCCATCTTGGACACAGTCGCTCCAGATCAGACAGTGTAGTGACAGCGCTGATGATTTAGGGAGAGATATATCCTGCAAAATAGTTAGTGTAGGGTCTGTAAAGGCAGCCAGATCAAACAAACAGTCCTTCTCAGGACTAATATCCATCCCAGGTATATCAGGCAGGCAGGCAGGCTGTATAGGAGACGCAGTGGTTATACCAGCAAACGCTGCATTACAGTCCTGTGTGCTGCTCCTGTTGCTGAAATTGCTGGACTTAGCTCCAGGTCCAGGGGGCCATGAAAAATCCTTTTTTTTTAATCTAAATCATCTTTTTTTTTTCCTCCTTCACAATGTACAAATACCCATCTTATTAACCTTTTTGGTGTCCCCCCCCCCCCAAAAAAAAAAGTGTGCCTCTGATTTTTCAGACACAAATATATCTGTTGAAAATACTCTGGTGTAGGCCAGAGAAATAGAAGTGTGGTTTTGCAGTTCTATGGGCCATTTGTATCTAAAAAATACAGTTTGAGTGTGTCGCTCACTGTTCAGCCGCAAATATATATATTTTAAAAAGTCTGGTATACACCAGTAAATTATTACTGTGGTTTTGATGTTCCATGGTAAAACATCTCTATTATCCTGTTTTTGGCATTTTTTGCTGTATAAAATAATAATAGTGTCTCCCTGATTTTTCAGACACAAATATATCTGTTGAAAATAGTCTGGTGTAGGCCCGAGAAATACAAGTGTGGTTTTGCAGTTCCACGGTACAAACCTCTGTATTATCCACTTTTGGGCCATTTGTATCTAAAAAAAACAGTTTGAGTGTGTCGCTCACTCTTCAGCCGCAAATATATATATATATTTTAAAAAGCCTGGTATACACCAGTAAATTATAACTGTGGTTTTGTTGTTCCACAGTAAAAAATCTCTATTATCCTGCTTTTGGCATTTTTTGCCGTAAAAAATACATAGTGTCTCCTGATTGTTCAGACACAAATATATCTGTTGAAAATAGTCTGGTGTAGGCCCGAGAAATACAAGTGTGGTTTTGCAGTTCCACGGTTCAAACCTCTGTATTATCCACTTTTGGGCCATTTGTATCTAAAAAAAACAGTTTGAGTGTGTCACTCACTGTTCAGCCGCAAATATATATATATTCAAAAAAGTCTGGTATACACCAGTAAATTATAACTGTGGTTTTGCTGTTCCACGGTAAAACATCTCTATTATCCTGCTTTTGGCATTTTTTGCCGTAAAAAATAAATAGTGTCTCCTGATTGTTCAGACACAAATATATCTGTTGAAAATAGTCTGGTGTAGGCCCGAGAAATACAAATGTGGCTTTGCAGTTTCACGGTTCAAACCTCTGTATTATCCACTTTTGGGCCATTTGTATCTAAAAAAAACAGTTTGAGTGTGTCGCTCACTGTTCAGCAGCAAATATCTCTATTTAAAAAAGTGTGGTATACCCCAGTAAACAATAACTGTGGTTTTGCCATCCCACGGTAAAAAATCTCTATTATTCAGGTTTTGGTAGTTTTTTCCGTAAAGAAAAACAGTAGTGTCTCCTGACTGTTGTGACACAAAAATATATCTGTTGAAAATAGTCTTGTGTAGGCCCGACATCCCAGTGTGGTTTCGCAGTTCCTCGGGTCAAATCGCTGTACTATCCAGTTTTGGGCCTTTGAGATCTAAAAAAAAAGCAGTTTGAGTGTGTCGCTCACTGTTCAGCCGCAAATATCTCTATTTAAAAAAGTGTGGTATACCCCAGTAAACAATAACTGTGGTTTTGCCATCCCACGGTAAAAAATCTCTATTATTCAGGTTTTGGTAGTTTTTTCCGTAAAGAAAAACAGTAGTGTCTCCTGACTGTTGTGACACAAAAATATATCTGTTGAAAATAGTCTTGTGTAGGCCCGACATCCCAGTGTGGTTTCGCAGTTCCACGGGTCAAATCGCTGTACTATCCAGTTTTGGGCCTTTGGTATCTAAAAAAAAAGCAGTTTGAGTGTGTCGCTCACTGTTCAGCCGCAAATATCTGTATTTAAAAAAGTGTGGTATACCCCAGTAAACAATAACTGTGGTTTTCCTCTTCCACGGTTCTAATCTACTCTTTATTACCCTTTTTCCATTGATAGCGCAAGTGTAAGCTATTTTACTTCATTTACAATGGGCAAGGCGCGTGGCAAGGGACGTGGAAGTGGACGTTCTAGTGATGGTTCGTGCAGAGGACGGGGCCGTGGCCAAGGTGAAAATGTGCCACAACCAACAGCCACATCTTCTCGCTCCCACTTCTTGACCGAATTACTAGGGAAGCACAGAACAACACCAGTATCGAGAACTGATCAGTGTGAACAGGTTATTAATTGGATAGCAGACAATACTTCCAGTTACCTGGGCATCACCACCTCTGGTCTGTCTTCCACACGGTCAACTCTTAGTAGCCGTGAGTCTCGACCGCATACTCCTCCTCACCCTGATGCTCCTTCCTCGCACCATGCCGAGTGTCGTCAGACAACAAGTGATCCCACACTTGGACACTCTGAAGAGCTGTTCACTGGTCCATTTCCATATTTGGGCCCCTCGCCTGATACGCTTGAAGTGGTGGAAGAGGAGATCCCATGTTGCGATGCCCAAATATTTGAACAGCCACGGCCACAGGAAGTCGACGTTGGCAATCTGTCACAAGAGGTGGACGATGACGAGACACAATTGCCAGGAAGTGAGGAGGAGGATCGTGGTGCGCAAGTGGAAGAGGAGGAGGTAGTGGATGATCTAGTAACTGACCCAACGTGGAAGGAGGACATGCAGAGTGAGGCCAGCAGCACACAGGGGGAGGGAGGCAGAGTACCCCAACAGGCAGGAAGAAGCAGTGTGGTGGCCGCAGACAGAAGGCAGGCAGCCGTTCCCCATAACACCAACACGAGGGACGTTGCCAGTACAAGCGGTAGGTCTTCCAGAGTCTGGAATTTTTTTAAAGACTCTGCTGATAACCCCAAAAAGGCCATATGTTCCACCTGCCATACCAGCTTCAGCAGGGGTGACAAAACTACCAGCCTGACTACCACCAGCATGATCAGGCACATGGCAGCAAAGCACCCGACTTTGTGGGGCAAAACCCACGGTCCACGACCAGTGTCAGCGGGTGTCACCACTGCTTCTTCCACTGTTGTGTGTGCAATAGAACCCCCTGTTGTGTGTGCAAGGCAATCCCCTGTCCATACTGCATGTAAAGATGCCCCCTCCTCTCAGTCTTCACTTGTTATGGCAGTTTCTCAAGAAACAGCATCAACGTCCACATTCACGTCCCACCGCAGCGTTCAATTGTCCATATCCCAGACCTTTGAACGAAAGCGGAAATTCGCAGCTAACGCCCCACAGGCCACAGTCCTAAATTCGCACATTTCATGACTGCTTGCATTGGAAATGCTGCCTTTTAGGCTGGTGGAGACGGAATCCTTCCGCAATCTTATGGCGGTGGCCGTCCCTCGGTACTCGGTCCCCAGCCGACACTATTTTGCCCGGTGTGCCATCCCCGCACTACACAAGCACGTGTCCCAAAGCATCTGCCGTGCCCTCAACAACGCAGTTACTGGGGAGTCCACCTGACAACGGATACGTGGACAAGTGCTTGTGGCCAGGGATGGTACATCTCTCTGACGGCACACTGGGTAAACATAGTGGAAGCCGGGACCCAGTCGGACCTTGGGACGGAACACATCCTCCCCACACCGAGGATTGCGGGCCCTATGTCAGTCAGAGTTGCCCCCACAGTGTACAGCTCCTGCGCATCCTCCTCCTCCTCCTCCTCATGTTCAGCCTCCATCTCAGATATCACCACATCAGTTACAAGCTGGAAGCATTGCAGTACTGCCTCCGCCAAGCGGCAACAGGCTGTGCTGAAACTCATAAGCTTAGGTGATAAACCTCACATTGCTTGTGAGTTGTGGACAGCTGTGAAAGAGCAGGCATGATCTGTGGCTGAGACCGCTGAACCTACATCCCGGCATGGTCGTGTGTGACAATGGCCGTAACCTGGTGGCGGCTCTGAGGCGAGGTGAGATCACACACGTACCATGCCTGGCTCATGTGCTTAACCTCGTGGTTCAGCGGTTTCTTAAATCGTACCCCGAGTTGCCAGATCTGCTCGTGAAAGTACGCTGCCTGTCAGCTCATTTTCGCAAGTCGGCTACAGCTTCCGCCGCCCTTGCTGTGTTGCAGCAGCGTTTGCAGCTTCCGGCACACCGACTGGTGTGTGATGTCCCCACACGTTGGAACTCTACCCTCCACATGTTGCAAAGGATTTGTGAGCAGAAGAGAGCAGTTGTGGAGTACCAGCTGCAACAAGGCCGTCGATATTCAGGTCAGACTCCACACATAAGACCTCAGGAGTGGACCTGGATGTCTGACATATGTACCATCCTGACAAACTTTGAGGAGGCCACCAAGATGGTGAGTGGCGATGACGCCATCATTAGTGTCAGCATCCCACTTGTCTGTCTTTTGCAACGCTCTCTGCAGAGAATTAAAGAGGAGGCATTGCAGCCAGAGTATGATGAGATGGATCAAGAAGCCGTAGCGGGCGATTACACACAGCCCAGCCTCATCTCATCCCAACGTGCATTGGGGGACAATGAGGGAGAGGAGGAGGAGGAGAAAGAACAGGAGCTGCTATCATGCGTTGTAGACGGTAGTACCTGTACAAGTGTCATACCGTCGGTTCAGCGTGGGTGGCCTGAGGACAGGGGGGAGGAGGAAGAGGAGGAGGAGGAGAGCATGGTCAGTCGTCTTCTTGGTGAGGACACGGAAATCTTTCCCGTTACCAGTCTGGCACGCATGGCTGACTTTATGTTACGCTGCCTTAACCGTGACCCTCGCGTTGTCAAAATGTTGGGTGACAGTCATTACTGGTTGGTGACACTTGTAGACCCCTGCTACAAGGAGAACTTTCACTCTCTTATTCCTGAGGTGGAGAGGTCTACAAAAATGGGGCAATACCAGAAGGCCCTTGCTGCAGAACTCTTAAAAAAATTCCCATCTGAACACGCTAGCGGCAGAGTTCACAGTTCGTTGCCCAACCAAGGCGTACAGGCGAGAGAGATGCAACTCCAATCCAGCAGAGGCAGGGGAACACTGTCAACGTTCTGGGACAGTTTTCTGACACCTGCCCAGCTTACAGGCCCTGAGGCGCGGGGTACTCTCACAAGGAGTGGAAAGTTTCAAAAGATGGTGAGGGAGTACCTTGCCGATCGTACCAGCGTCCTCCGTGATTCCTCTGTGCCTTTTAATTATTAGGTATCCAAGCTGGACACTTGGAATGAACTCGCTCTGTATGCCTTGGAGGTCCTGGCCTGCCCTACCGCTAGCGTGTTATCAGAGCGTGTTTTTAGTGCCGCTGGGGGAATTATAACTGATAAGCGCACTCGCCTGTCAACTGACAATGCTGACAAGCTGACCCTTATCAAAATGAACAAGGGCTGGATTGGGCCAGACATCTCATCACCACCAAATGACAGCAGAGTAACATAAAGTCAAATCCTTTATTTCGGGAGGTATATTCACATGCACCGCTTCACACCCACACATGGGTATACGCTTCCTCGTTTTGGCTGTTTAATCTTCTTCTCCTTATCCTCAGCCTCCACCACCACTATACCACCAGGGTGCCAGCATTGCAAGTTCCTCCGTCCTAATTTTTGGCAGCTTTTGCTGGGAAAGCATAAGCAAATACCATGGAACACGCACTCCCCAATAATGGGACTTATGTTTGTAATATGCTGTACTGCATGGCTCTTGTAAGGGGCATTGCAAGTTGCTGCGTCCTAATTTTTGGCAGCTTTTGCTGGGAAAGCATAAGCAAATACTATGGGAGACCCACTCCCCAATAATGGGACTTATGTTTGTAATATGCTGTACTGCATGGCTCTTGTAAGGGGCATTGCAAGTTGCTCCGTCCTAATTTTTGGCACCTTTTGCTGGGAAAGCATAAGCAAATACCATGGGACACCCACTCCCCAATAATGGGACTTATGTTTGTAATATGCTGTACTGCATGGCTCTTGTAAGGGGCATTGCAAGTTGCTCCGTCCTAATTTTTGGCAGCTTTTGCTGGGAAAGCATAAGCAAATACTATGGGAGACCCACTCCCCAATAATGGGACTTATGTTTGTAATATGCTGTACTGCATGGCTCTTGTAAGGGGCATTGCAAGTTGCTCCGTCCTAATTTTTGGCAGCTTTTGCTGGGAAAGCATAAGCAAATACTATGGGAGACCCACTCCCCAATAATGGGACTTATGTTTGTAATATGCTGTACTGCATGGCTCTTGTAAGGGGCATTGCAAGTTGCTCCGTCCTAATTTTTGGCAGCTTTTGCTGGGAAAGCATAAGCAATTACTATGGGAGACCCATTCCCCAACAATGGGACTTATCTTTGTAATATGCTGTACTGCATGGCTCTTGTAAGAGGCATTGCAAGTTGCTCCGTCCTAATTTTTGGCAGCTTTTGCTTGCAAGGCATAAGCAAATACTATGGGACACCCACTCCCCAATAATGGGACTTATGTTTGTAATATGCTGTACTACATGGCTCTTGTAAGGGGCATTGCAAGTTGCTCCGTCCTAATTTTTGGCAGCTTTTGCTGGGAAAGCATAAGTAAATACTATGGGAGACCAACTCCCCAATAATGGGACTTATGTTTGTAATATGCTGCACTGCATGGCTCTTGTAAGGGGCATTGCAAGTTGCTCCGTCCTAATTTTTGGCAGCTTTTGCTTGTAAAGCATAAGCAAATACTATGGGACATCCACTCCCCAATATTGGGACTTATGTTTGTAATATGCTGTACTGCATGGCTCTTGAAAGGGGCATTGCAAGTTGCTCCATCCTAATTTTTCGCAGCTTTTGCTGGGAAAGCATAAGCAAATACTATGGGAGACCCACTCCCCAATAATGGGACTTAAGTTTCTAATATGCTGTACTGCATGGCTCTTGTAAGGGGCATTGCAAGCTGCTCCGTCCTAATTTTTGGAGCTTTTGCTTGCAAGGCAAAAGCAAATACTATGGGACACCCACTCCCCAATAATGGGACTTATGTTTGTAATATGCTGTACTGCATGACTCTTGTAAGGGGCATTGCAAGTTGCTCCATCCTAATTTTTGGCAGCTTTTGCTGGGAAAGCATATGCAAATACTATGGTAGACCCACTCCCCAATAATGGGACTTATGTTTGTAATATGCTGTACTGCATGGCTCTTGTAAGGGGCATTGCAAGTAGTGTTGAGCCACCCCCGTAGTGTTCGAGTTCGGTTCGGTTCGTCGAACACCCGTGTGTTCGCCGAACTGTTCGTCGAACTGTTCGTCGAACACCTTCGAACACCGTTAAAACCAATGGCAGGCAAACAAAAACACATAGAAACACATAGAAAACACCTTCAAAGGTGTCCAAAAGCTGACAAACTGCTCAGAAGACATAACTAACACATGGAAAAGTGACAAGTACATATAGTCATGCGAAAATAAAAGAGGTGGAGGAGTAAAAGGAGGGGGAGACACAGATATAGGCATGTCATGCCCTTCTAAAATCCAAAAAGTGAGAAGCCGACACGGCCAGCCCGCCCCTGCCCGTGCCACCTCCGTGTCGCCGGGTTTGTGCCAGAGCCACGGTGAACCCTGACGGCCAGCCCCCCTCTCCCAATACTGGTGCCTGTCCGCTGGTGGGTCGAGCGAGCCCCCCTGTGGTGGAGGCAGCTCTAAGCTTTTTAATTTAAATTGTCTCTCTAATTTGAATGAATACACTTTAAATCCATTTACAAGGATCTATTGGAGGGCAAGTCTCATGCCAGCAGCCGCGGTAATTCCAGCTCCAGTAGCGTCCACTAAAGCTGCTGCAGTTAAAAAGCTTTTATAAGGATCGAGCTCGGCTGTCCACCGCAAGGCATCCTACTGCCAGTCCCAGCCCCTATGCCTTGGGGTGCCTCCTGATGCTCTTCACTAAGTATCCCATGGTCCCGAAGCATTTCCTTTGAAAAAATTAAGTGTCTAAACTACAGGTGGTGTAGCTTGCTTAACAGCCGGGATAATCCGCTGACTAGCAGACACTGCTACTAGGCACAAAGTATTTCCTGGGCTAGATGCAGTTAAAAATTTGTAATTAGATACTCTCGTTGGATGCTGAGAAAGCATTCCATAGAGTCTCCTGGCACGCCATATATGATTCTCTTAAAAAGCTTGGGGTAGGGGTCTAGGGGACCCTTTTATAGCCAAAATCACGGCCCTGTATCGCAATACGTCACCTAGGCTGAAGATAAATGGGACTGTAGCACCCTGAGGGCTCGGTTGCTACAGACGTATTGCACCTCACCCAGAGGTGTGATATCTCACTCTCAGGTAAGGATGGAGTGTGGATCAGGACCCGACACCTGCATGCATTACACCACATTGCCGTGGGGCAGGGCGACCAATATGCCCCTGAGATGGGCACGACAGTCCCTGTCCCTGGCTGGAGTGGGGGGAGGGAACACTGAGAAAGGGGAACCCTGTAGTGCAGGAGCAGGGAGGAAGCAGTTCCTGGGTGCATTGAGAAGGGAGTATAAAATGTGGGCACCATCTTAGTTCAGTGCAGAGAAGTCTGAGCAGAAGTGGCAGGGAGCAGGGGCTCTGCATGAGCTCTGCTCCGGAGGCGGGCCTAGTAACAGAGGCCCAGGCCTGGAAGAGGGAGAAGGAAGGAAGAGGAGCGGAGAAGGCTCCAGGAATGAGGAATGAAGGGATCCCAGGGGTGCGGACGGGCGAGTCGCCACCGCACGCCCGAATCCACCTGCGTGGAGGGGTCAGGCCAAAGTGGGAGACCGGTCCCCGAACTAGTGGAGGCAGGAAACGACCCTCGGCTAGAAACCGGAGGCTCTGACATTTTATGTGGCGCAGCCCCTCGCTACACCCACTAGGAAGGCACCACATAGGGTCAGGGAAACTGGCGCCAAGTTTACCAAGAGGAGGCCCGAGGCAGCCAGACAGAAGTGTTGGTAAGAAAGGCCAGACAAAGGACACACAAAGGGGGTCCTGTGAAGTGCTCCAAAGTTATCTGGGAGTTGTCTGAGCCCCTCACCTGGTGAGCACAGTACGACGTGGGCAGCCGTTACCTGCAGACGTGGTCTGGATAATAAGAACTGTGAGTAAAGGCCCTGGACTGCATCACTGACTCCGTGTCGTTACTGCTGCTGCCCTGCACCATCACCCCCATCCTCCGCATACACTGCCCTGGGGAGTTATGCTACGCTCTGCTGCACCCACAACACCAGCCTCAGCGGTCTGCCCTGTAGCGGCGGTTCACTCTGACCGCAATCCACGGGTGGCGTAGTCGGACATTTAAACATCAAAACCACATAAATAGTTCCGCCACTGGTTTGACCGCCCTGAGCCACGGAACCGGGTCGCCGCCACGAAGACTACAACCACCAGCATCCACCAAAAAGGGTCCGGCTCCGGGTGTCCCAAGACCCAGGGGGCGCGTCAGAACATTTTCATCACCTTTCACAATCACCAATGGGACAAGGCAGGGATGTCCTCTGTCCCCTCTCTTATACATCCTAGTGACGGAGCACCTGCTCTCATCAATTCGCCATAGCCCCAATATTAGGTGGATTGAGGTGGGAGGCACCGAGTACAAGTGCTCTCTATTTTCTGATGATGTCCTAGTATATATCACTCAATCACATATATCCATCCCTGCTGTTATGGCTGAAATAGATCACTTTGTTACATGGTAAAATTTTAAAATCAATGCAGCGAAGTCTGAGGCCCTCGATGTCTCCCTCCCCAAATCCATATAGGATTCCATCCAGTCCAACTTTCCCTTTGCCTGGCCCTCACAGGGTATCAAATACTTAGGAATTCCTATTCATAGAGACCTCTCCCATCTATGTTATCTTAATTTTGGGCCCTTTATTGAACAATTCCATACAGACCACGGTTGGCAAGTTAGAACTGTAAGATTCACTACGTGAACCACTGGTGTTTTGTGGAAAAGCACATGTACACTGCGTTCCAAATTATTATGCAAAAAGTGTTTAGGAGTGATAAGGGAAGAATTTGTTTGTTTGTCAGTTAAACTCATTGATGGTGATGTGTGTCAGGGCTCTTTATATCACTGTAAGCAATTGCAGACACCTGTGCTAATTAGTTTGGCAGGTGTGTCCAATGAAAGGCAAGACTACTTAAGAAGGCTCTCTCACATTATTAAGCAGCCTACATTTTCTGCCAAAATGGGAAAGAAAAAGGATGTGTCGGCTGCTGAGAAGCAACAAATTGTGGAGTGTTTAGGTCAAGGCATGACTACAATCAACATTGTGCGATGATCAGGATGAAGTGTCTTGGCAATCAAGAAGTATGTAGCTGATTCACAGTACACACGTGTGCGTGCTGATAAGGGCAAATTGAGGACTCTTTCCTACAGGCAATTACGTCAGGTTAAAAGAGCAGCGGCAAGAAAGCCTTGTCATAGCAGCAGACAAGTTTTTGAAGCTGCTGGTGCCTCCAACGTCCCCCGAACAACAAGATGCAGGGTCCTTCAGAGGTTTGCAGCTGTGCATACGCCATCCTGTCGACCTCCTCTATCCACTTCACACAAGCAGAAACGGCTCCAGTGGGCCAAACATTACATGAAGACTGATTTCAAAACTGTTTTGTTCACGGATGAGTGCCGTGCAGCGCTCGATGGTCCAGATGGATGGAGTGGAGGATGGCTGGTTGATGGACACCCCACGCAAACACGGCTACAGCGCCAACAAGGAGGAGGTGGAGTAATGTTTTGGGCTGGAATCATGGGGAGAGAGATTGTCGGCCCCTTTAGGATCCCTGAAGGCGCTAAAGATGAACTCCATAATGTATGTGGATTTTCTCAAACAGCACTTCCTGCCATGGTTCAAGAAGAAGAACCGTGTATTTCACAGCAAGATCATTTTTCTGCATGATAATGCACCATCTCATGCTGCACATAAAACATCTGCATCTCTGGCTGATATGGGCATAAAAGGGGACAAACTTATGGTGTGACCCCCATGCTCCCCTGACCTCTACCCCATTCAGAACCTTTGGAGCATCATTAAAAGGAGTGTCTATGATGGCGGGAGGCAGTTCACATCTAAGCAACAGCTCTGGGAGGGTATTCTGTCCTCATGCAAAACAATTGAAGCAGAAACCATCCAAAACCTGACAAATTCAATGGACGAGAGAGTTCAGAAGCTCCTTTCGAACAAGGGGTCCTATGTGAAAATGTAACATCACCTAGAATAAAGTTTTGAGTTGAAAACTGTTTGATTTCAGTTTCTAACAACCTGCTAATGCTTATAATTTAAAAAATGACCATTTTTTTGGTCTTTATTAAAATGAAAAGGTTGATCGAAAAGTTTGGGGGATCTAAGAGTGTGGCAACCCAGTAGTCATGATTACTTCGAATTCTGACAATATGAGGATCATGCTGCAGGTAGTGCAGCAAGAAGGCACTTATGTGTCTTGCGCATCTCAGAGCCCCAAAATTATTTTCCGGGCTAGATGCAGCTAAAAATTATTTTTAATTTTAAATCTGGTGGAGCTTATTATAGATGGCCTAATAGGATCAGTGCTGCACACTGCTACAAAGCCCAAATTATTTTCCAGTCAAGATACAGATAAACATGATTAGTAATTTGAAAGCTTAAAACGGTTGGTAGGGTGATTTTAACCAATCATCAAGCTTTTACTCTCCCCAGGATGACGCAGGGGTAGAAAAGTCGTTTCGGATCCATGATTTGTTCATCTTTATGAACGTGAGTCTGTCTACATTATCAGTGGAGAGCCGCGTGCGCTTATCTGTCAGCACACCACCAGCAGCGCTGAACACACGTTCAGACAGAACGCTGGCTGTGGGGCATGACAAGATCTCCAAGGCGTAAGTGGCTAGCTCCGGCCATTTATCCAGATTGGAAGCCCAAAAAGAGCAAGGGTCCAGTGACACAGTCGTGGCTTCAATGTTTACTTGGAGATACTCCTGTACCATCGTCTCTAGGCGTTGACTATGTGTCAGACTTCTTGTCTCCTTTGGCCTTGCAAAGGATGGGCTAAAAAAGTGGTGAAATGATTCCGCAAAATTGATGTTACCAGCAGATACTGTGGTTCTGTTACGGTTTGAGTGCTGAACACTTGACGGTCCCACGGTTGGCAAGTTGCAACTGTGAGATTCACTACGTGCACCACTGGTATTTTGTGGAAAAGCACATGTAAGATTCTGCAACAGTCTCTGCTGATACTCTTGCATGCGTGCATCCCTTTCTTTGGCAGGAATAATTTCTGCAACTTTACTTTTGTACCGGGGATCTAACAGTGTGGCAACCCAGTAGTCAGGATTATTTCTAATTCTTACAATTCGAGGGTCATGTTGCAGGTAGTGCAGCAAGAAGGCACTCATGTGTGTTGCGCATCCAGGAGCACCAAGTCCCTGTTGTGTTGGTGGCGAGGTAACAATCATGCTTCCTTCCTCTGTCCTCTCCCCCCAACCTCGCACAACAGAAATGTGATCAAGGTCTCCCTCATCTGATGAGTCTTCCATCAGTTCGTCCTCCACTTCTTCCTGGGCTCCTGCACCTTCCTCACTAGTTTGGCTGCTACCATGCGCCCTGGTAAAACCATCTCCCCCACCCTCACATGCCTGCCGCCTTGGTGCTGCCGACCGTCTGGACCTTGCAGATGTTAGCCCTTCCGCATACAACTCCTCCTCCTCTATTTCCTCCACCTCCTCTTGTGCCACCACCTGACTCCGAATTCTGTTTAACATGTGCTCCAGCATGTAAATCACCGGAATAGTCATGCTGATAATGGCATCGTCAGCACAAAACATCTTCGTCGCCATTTCAAAACTGTGCAGAAGGGTGCATAGGTCCCTGATATGAGACCACTCCTCCAGCGTGATTTGCCCCACCTCTGAATCTCGTTGGCCCAGGCTATACGTCAGAACGTATTGCACCAGGGCTTGTCGGTGCTGCCACAGTCGCTGCAACATGTGCAGAGTTGAATTCCACCGGGTAGGCACATCGCATTTTAGCCGGTGAAGTGGCAGGCCCAACGACTTCTGTAGAGATGTAAGTCGCTGAGCTGCGGGATGCGAACGGCGGAAGTGAGCACACAGCGACCGTGCCCTCTGCAGAAGGCCATCTAGTCTGGGATAGTGGGCTAAAAATTGCTGGACAACCAGGTTCAACACGTGAGCCATACAAGGCACGTGTGTGACATTGCCCCGGCGAAGGGCCGCACCCAGGTTTGCAGCATTGTCGCACACGGCCTTCCCTGGTTTCAGGTCCAGTGGAGACAACCATTCATGAAATTGGTTCTCCAGAGCTGACCACAACTCCTCAGCTGTGTGACTCACATTTCCCAGACATTTCAAAGTAAAAACCGCCTGATGACGTTGAGCCCTACTGCCAGCATAGTAAGGAGGTGTGCAGGATCCCTTCTGCGCAGTTAGAAAGCTTGTGGCATGACCAGACAGGCTTTGGGTGCAGGTGGAAGACCGAGAGGAGGTTGAGGAGGCAGAAGCAGTGGAGGAACTTTGACATAAAGAGGATTGACGCACAACTCGTGGGGACGGCAAGACTTGGACAGCAGCCCCTTGTCCTGCTGTCACCATAGTTACCCAGTGCCCAGTCAGCGACATGTATCTCCCCTGTCCATGCCTACTCGTCCAAGTGTCTGTGGTGAAATGCACCCTGTCACACACAGAGTTTCTCAAAGAAGCGGTGATGTTGTGTGCGACATGCTGGTGGAGCGCAGGCACACCTTTCTTTGAGAAGTAGTGCCGACTGGGCATCTGGTACTGGGGCACTGCGACGGACATAAGGTCTCGAAAATCCTCTGTGTCCACCAGGCGGAAAGGCAGCATTTCTGTAGCCAAGAGCTTGCAGATGGTGAAATTCAACCTCTTAGCTTTCTCATGGCTAGGAGGAAATGGTCTTTTACTTGTCCACATCTGAGGGACCGAGGGCTGGCTATTGTGCTTAGACGGGGTTGATAAGGGTGTCCCCGGCAAACTGCCGGTCTGTGAGGAAGATGCAGGCGGACATGTTAGGTTGCCTTGATCCAAAGGTGGTGCTATCGATGTCGGACAGCGCTCAACACCAGCTGGTGTTACCACCTCCAAAGAAAATGATGACCTGCCAATCACGCTGGCTGTTGCGGGTAAAGAGGTGGCAGGTCTGCGCCCCAAAACAGGTGTGACTGCTGTCCCCCCAGTCACAGAGGATGAAGAGGCCGCGGATGCACAAGATATGGCAGACGGTGGTTGGCCCGGCCGGCTAGGCCGCATTGTAGCACACTGAGCTTCCCACTGCAACTTATGCTTCATGTCCATGTGCCGGTTCATGCATGAAGTACTCAAACTATGTATTTTTTGGCCTCTACTTAGCTTTTGCTGACAAATGTTACAGATAACACGAGTTGGGTCATCTTTATCGATCTGAAAAAATGCCCAGGCTATGCAAGGCTTAGCACCCATGATACCTGAAGAGCCACCACGACTTGTGGTGAGAGGCAGAGTTGTGTTTGAGGATGCAGTTGTTGACGTGCTTCCAGTACTACGTCTCTGTCCAGGAAGGCGCAACCTGACCTCGTCGTCACTAGCATCTTCCTCCACCTCCTCTGCTGACCTCATCTCTTGGCTGACTGTGGGTTGACAGTAAGTGGGATCTCCAACCTCATCATCATCACCCTGTGTGTTATCACACCCGTCGTCCTCAGAGCCAACCTGTTCCTGCCCTGACAAAAAACTAAAGTTGTCGCTCCAATCAGGTATTTGAGTCTTATCATCGCCTTCCTCATTGTCTCCACCAACAGGAGTTACAGTTTGGGAATGAGGGTCTACATTATGGTCAGAACCTTCTGCGTCTGGTCCTGGATCCGACTCATAAAGATTCTGGGCATCAGTGCAGATCATTTCCTCGTCTGGATTCACAGAAGCGCTGGAGTCGACCTCTGATTCCCAGGCTATAGTATGAGTAAACAGCTCTGCAGACTCAACTATCTGTTCTACCTCATACTCAGACGGGCAGCTGGAGATTTGGGAGCTGTGAGGAAGCAAGTGCGATTTGGGTGACACCTTTGAGGACTGGAGTATTTGTGATGTTGAAGTTGATGTGGAGGAGAGCCCACTTAAAGGAGCACTTGATATCCGTTGAAGCACCTGCTGTTTTTGTGCCTCATCTGGAATTTGTAGCGATTGGCGTGGCCGTAAGAAAGGGATCTTATCACATTGTCCGCTAAAAGAAGTAGACATTTTAGTTTGGCTGGAAGATGGTCTTTCTTCTGCAGATGTTACTGTTGCTTTAACACCTACCCCACGGACACAACCTTTTTTCCCCTTCCCAACACGCCTATTCCCCTTTCCACCAGCAGCAGGCCTTTTTCCACTCATTTTGGTGGTTAACTAATTCACAACTCTGGAGTTGTTTGCACAAAAAACAATGGATGGTAACCGAGCAGAGCTGAGTGGCCAAACTGTGGTATTAGGCCAAAACTATTGGCTGGGTTAGATGCAGAAAAAAATTATATTCAATTTGCAACCTGATGGAGGTCAGTATAGATGGACTAATACAACAAGTCCCACACACAGCTAGAAGCCCAATATTTTTTCAGAGGTAGATGCAGAAAAAAATATATTCAGTTTGCAACCTGATGGAGGTCAGTATAGATGGACTAATACAACAAGTCCCACACACAGCTAGAAGCCCAATATTTTTTCAGAGGTAGATGCAGAAAAAAATATATTCAGTTTGCAACCTGATGGAGGTCAGTATAGATGGACTAATACAACAAGTCCCACACACAGCTAGAAGCCCAAATATTTTTTCAGAGGTACTGTAGATGCAGATAAAAATTATTTTTAATTTGCAACCTGATGGAGGTCAGTATAGATGGACTAATAGAGAAAGTCCGACACACTACTAGAAGGCCAAATATTTTTTCAGAGCTAGATGCAGAAAAAAATTATATTCAGTTTGCAACCTGATGGAGGTCAGTATAGATGGATTAATAGAACAAGACCCACACACAGCTAGAAGCCCAATATTTTTTCAGAGGTAGATGCAGAAAAAAATATATTCAGTTTGCAACCTGATGGAGGTCAGTATAGATGGACTAATACAACAAGTCCCACACACAGCAAGAAGCCCAAATATTTTTTCAGAGGTACTGTAGATGCAGATAAAAATTATTTTGAATTTGCAACACAGATAGGCTACTCCACTGACTACCACACTCTGCAATAGGCCAAAAAGGATTAGCTTTGCTAGATTCAGCCAAATGCTGTGAAAAAAACTTGCACAGCACTGGCTCAGACCTGCCTGGCAAAAACTGATAGGAACTGATGTAACCTAGTCCTGAAAAGGACTCCAATTACAATTAGTCTTTACTCCCACAACCTATCTATTTAAGAGCACAGACCTGCCTGATAAAAGTCGTAGGAAATGCTGTAACCTAGTCCTTAAAAGGACTGCAATCACAACTATTCCCTACTCCCACGCTATCTGTATATTTGTGCGAAAATTGGCTTGAAATTAACAAGGTATAGCGCACACAGCAACAGCGGTGCTGTCTAACACGCAGCTGCAGCAGTGAGAAAATGGTGGCGACGGGGAAAATGGCTTGGTCTTATAGGGCAAGGACATGTGACATACACTGCCAATGACACATGCCCTTGCTTGTGTGAAAAAAAGCACTTCGCTCCGTGTGTGCGCTGCTGATAGGCTGACAGATTGCACCTCCCCACTGTAAATGCGGGAAAGAGAAAAAAAAATGGAGATCTTCATTGTTCCTGCAGAGATCCATCCCCTGTCCCTCCCCCCACCCCGCTGTACACTCAAACTGCGTATTAACATTAATTTTCATCATTACTGAGAAAAAATCCAGTTATGATTTTGGTGCACGAACAGTTATCGAACATAACCTCGAACAGCCGAATTTTTCTCAAATTGTTCGTGTTCGCCGAACGGCTCGAACACCACCCAAAACAGCTCGAATTTGAGATTGGCGAACAGTTCGAGTAGAACAACGCTCATCTCTAATTGCAAGATGCTCCGTCCTAATTTTTGGAAGCTTTTGCTTGCAAGGCATAAGCAAATACTATGGGACACCCACTCCCCAATAATGGGACTTATGTTTGTAATATGCTGTACTGCATGGCTCTTGTAAGGGGCATTGCATGTTGCTCCGTCCTAATTTTTGGCAGCTTTTGCTGGGAAAGCATAAGCAAATACTATGGGAGACCCACTCCCCAATAATGGGACTTATGTTTGTAATATGCTGTACTGCATGGCTCTTGTAAGGGGCATTGCAAGTTGCTCCGTCCTAATTTTTGGCAGCTTTTGCTGGGAAAGCATAAGCAAATACTATGGGAGACCGACTCCCCAATAATGGGACTTATGTTTGTAATATGCTGCACTGCATGGCTCTTGTAAGGGGCATTGCAAGTTGCTCCGTCCTAATTTTTGGCAGCTTTTGCTTGTAAAGCATAAGCAAATACTATGGGACATCCACTCCCCAATATTGGGACTTATGTTTGTAATATGCTGTACTGCATGGCTCTTGTAAGGGGCATTGCAAGTTGCTCCATCCTAATTTTTGGCAGCTTTTGCTGGGAAAGCATAAGCAAATACTATGAGAGACCCACTCCCCAATAATGGGACTTATGTTTGTAATATGCTGTACTGCATGGCTCTTGTAAGGGGCATTGCAAGTTGCTCCATCCTAATTTTTGGCAGCTTTTGCTGGGAAAGCATAAGCAAATACTATGGTAGACCCACTCCCCAATAATGGGACTTATGTTTGTAATATGCTGTACTGCATGGCTCTTGTAAGGGGCATTGCAAGTTGCTTCGTCCTAATTTTTGGCAGCTTTTGCTTGCAAGGCATAAGCAAATACTATGGGACACCCACTCCCCAATAATGGGACTTATGTTTGTAATATGCTGTACTGCATGGCTCTTGTAAGAGGCATTGCAAGTTGCTCCGTCCTAATTTTTGGCAGCTTTTGCTGGGAAAGCATAAGCAAATACTATGGGAGACCCACTCCCCAATAATGGGACTTATGTTTGTAATATGCTGTACTGCATGGCTCTTGTAAGGGGCATTGCAAGTTGCTCCGTCCTAATTTTTGGCAGCTTTTGCTTGCAAGGCATAAGCAAATACTATGGGACACCCACTCCCCACTAATGGGACTTATGTTTGTAATATGCTGTACTGCATGTGACGTGCCCCCTGGGCCGTGTGTACACATGTGTGGGATACCCGGTACCGGGTCTCTGGGGTCTGTAGTCTCCGTGGCGGAGACCCAGTCCCGTGGCTCAGGCTGGTCAAACCAGTGGCAGTCTTTCTTAGGTTTTGAGGTTAATTGTCCGACTGCGCCACCCGTGGATTGCGGTCAGGGAGTACCACCGCTGTGAGGCAGACCGCTGAGGCTGGTGTTGTGTCCGCAGCATAGAATGGGATAACTCCCCTCGGGAGGAGTATAGCCTCAGGGCAGTGAGTGTGGATGATGCAGGTGATGGTGCAAGAGCGCAGCAGGAACGACTCAGAGTCTTTGCAGTGCAGTTCAGGGTCTTTACTGATGATTATAAGGTAGACCCTCCCGGGAGTACTGGCTAGCATAAGAGGCCTGGTCAGTCTGTGAGCAAGCAGGAGTTCCCCTGGCCAGGTGGAGTTGTAGGCCTCCCCGTCTGTCTGCACTCTTCCTGGCTACCTTGCTGTAAGCGGGTAGAAGTAGCCCACGTCCCTGAGTGTACCGTGTAGTGCTCACCCGTATGACTGGTGACTTGGGGTCTTCTGTTAGCCTCCGCTCCACGACGGCGGTGCTGGTCCCTTGCTTGTGACTGAGCCTCCGGGCTTCTATGGCCAGAGGACCTGAAATCCCCTGCGGGCTGGTTTCTGCTGCTGGATATATAAGTCCTCACAGCTTCGGACTCCTGTGTCCGGTTCCTATTGTCTTCTGCCAGGGCGAGCTCTGCTCAGCTTCCAGGCCCTGGTCTTTAGCTCTTAGCTCCTACAGAGCTCCTTGCTGTTACTTTCCCTTGCTCTCACTCTGACTCTGACTGTTCTCTGACTCACTCAACCCCGCCCCAGATCCAGTTTATAAGGGCAGAATTCTCCCCTCCCAGGACTGGGACAGGAGGATGTTGCATGTTTAAGGGATCCTGACCAGGAAACCTCCCACTTGCTCTCCGACGTAATATCTCTATTACTGTGGTGACCAGACCCCTGGGGTGCCACACATGGCATTGCAGTTCCTCATAATTTTTGGAAAGCCTTCCATTCACTGCTTAGGCCAACAGTGCACGGGAGACCCAGTTGCTATAAATCGAAAAAAAGGTTTAGTTAACGCCGTCTGACCTCCATGTCATTTCCAAGGGGCATTGGAGTGGCTCGAAATTTTTGGTAGGCATTGCACTCACTGTATGCCCTATAACTGTGTAGCCGAACCGCTCCTTTTGTTACAGAAACATATCCTACAAGACATATCTGGTTGACTGGCCTGATATTGATGTGAATGGTCCATGTTCCTCCTGCTCTTTCTCCTTTGCCACCCCCTCATCCATCATTTATCACCTGAAGCTTTGTTTTAACGGGAGTCATAGAACTGGGATAGACAGGAAAACATCCAGCAATCCTCGGAGGAGGTAGGATATGCGCCAAAACGAGGACCACCTCAGGCCTAGCCGCTACTACATACATGCGCTTGCATTCAAAGAAAACAAAGCAGATGCTAACTTCTATCATCATCATCATGCTCCTCACCTAGGCACTCTCAACTCCCCTGATGAAGCCAGGGCCCACCGGAGGAGTCTGGTTCTCTGGTGGGCTCGTCCAATGCTGCCCTAAAGCAGGCCAGGCTAAGAAAAGTGTGGGGGAAGGTGACAGAAGAAATCAGGGCGGCTGGTGACCGAGTATGGACACCTGGCCGCCACCTGTCGGCTGGGGACCGAGCTTGGACACCCGGCCGCCGGGCGGCTGGGGACAGAGTATGGATACTTCGCTGCTGAAGTGGCCATGAGGTAGTGGCCAGCTTCGGCCTCCTCCAAACTAAAAGGCCCCATTTCAAGTGAAAGCTAGCAGTATGGTATTGCAGCCTGCTGGTGGGTGGGTGGTTGGCTGCATATTTTCACTTGCATTGCAAGGAATGGGGGAGGTACAATTGAACACTGCCCTGGGACAAGGACTTGCACGGGGATAGTTGCAAGTCTGCATCTTCTGATGCTTCAAGGATCACTTCTGATGTGCACACTTTTAGACAGTGACCTGGGGGTCAGAGATGCTTCCAGGGGTCTTCCCCATGCTGTTCCCATGTCTTTTTAGCACTGTATGCATGTGTCACACAGCACATGGCCAGATAAGGTTGTAAAATGTTAAAATGACATTTCCCGGTGAATGTATTTGTCACGGTTGAAAGCAATACAAACATGCAAAAACGCATAAAAAATGCTACTTGTGAACATAGCCCAAGGTGTGGAGGAGTATTTTTGTTTTTGATTATTTATTTTACCTTATACACAAGTCTTTACCCTGGAAAGGATGTTCCTTAACCCCTTTCCGACCTAGTCAGTAATAGTACGCACCAGGTCGGGAAGGCCGGTTCAGCGGGGGCTCCGGCGGTGAGCCCGCACTGGAGCGAGCACATGTCAGCTGATTATTGGAATCGCAATCCACCCGCGGCTGTTAACATGTTAAATCTCTGACAGTGGCATTTAACTCGCGCTTCCGGGAGTCCTAAGCCCCGCCCATCAGTGACCCCGTCACGTGATTGCGGTTCACCAATGGGTGGGCATGACAACTCAGGGTCTGCAGCAGACGCCTGTGGTTGTCATGTCTCAATTGCTATGATCGCCACCTAGTGGTCAGCGCTCATAGCAAGTGAGCATTTCTCCTGCATACAAGCGATCTGCTCATCGCTTGTATGCAGTAGAAGCAATCAGACAACTGCTGCTTCTAGTCTCCTCTGGAGACTATAGAAGCAAGCAGAAAGTGTAAAAAAAAGTTTTTAAAAAAATAAAAAAAATAAAAAATGTATAAAAGTTTAAGTCACCCCCCTTTTGCCACATTCAAAATAAAATATATATATATATAAAAAAAAACTCACATACACATATTTGGTATCGCCGCTTTCAGAATCGCCTGATCTATCAATATAAAAGAAGAATTAATACAATCAGTAAACGGCGTAACGAGAAAAAAATTTTAAACACCAGAATTAAGTTTTTTTGGTCGCTACAACTTTGCAATAAAATGCAATAACGGGCGATCAAAACACCGGATCTACCCCAGAATGGTATCAATAAAAACGTCAGCCCGGCACGCAAAAAATAAGCCCTCACCTGGCCCCAGATCCTGAAAAATGGAGAAGCTAAGGGTCTCGGAAAATAGCGTCATTTTTTTTGTTTTTTTTAGCAAGCTTTGGATTTTTTTTTCACCACTTAAATGAAAAAGAACCTATACATGTTTGGTGTCTATGAACTCGTAACGACCTGGAAAATAATGATGGCAGGTCAGTTTTAGCAATCTGTGAACGTGGTAAAAAAAGGACCCAAAAAACAACTGTGGAATTGCATTTTTTTTGCAGTTTCACTGCACTTGGAATTTTTTTCCCATTTTCAAGCACACGATATGGTAAAACCAGTGATGGTGTTTAAAAGTACAACTCGTCCCGCAAAAAATAAGCCCTCACATGGCCATATTGAACGAAAATTAAAAAAGTTCTGGCTCTGGGAAGAAGGGGAGCAAAAAAGGAAAACACAAAAACAGAAAGACCCATGGTCGTTAAGGGGTTAACATATTTCACAGGAAAGCACTTTCACTTTCGTTTTTGAACGTTTTATTGTGAGCCTGTAAAAGTGGCTTAATACCTCTGACCACGTTGTTGACACCAGTGACCTGGGGGTCAGAAATGCTTCCAAGGGCGATCCCCATGCTGTCCCCATGTCATTTGAGCACTGTTGTAGTGAGCTGGCCGGCTCTGGCTGTTCTGTGATTATTGATATAGAGCCTGTTACACAAGTGATTACATAGGATGATGTTGCCACCTTGTGGCCAGAGGTTGCAGGGTGTGATGACAGAGAAAAAGACTGAGCCTCCTGTGTCCCGCCCTAGAGAGTCACGTGACCAAAGTGGGAAGCAGGAAAAAGCGCGCGAGGAGTTTGCTGTGGTCTGTGAAAAGAGCCAGGATGGTGTGCAGGCCCTCGTGCGTGGCGCAGGAGAGACTCTCAACGGGATTTCTTTTACCTGACACCATATCCTCGGGGCCTTCCCCAGCTTCTTCACTGCTGAGGGATACAGCTATTACACTCCCTGCTACTGGAGTGTGGACTACATAAGGGATCCACCAAAGCTGCTATCCGGATCAGAGAGACTGTAAGCGGGTCCTCTGGCGAGAGGCCGAAGTATTCCCTTCCTTTCAGCGTAATTTGTTGTTCCTGTTTTTTTCTCCAGCTGGGACCCCTTCCTGCAAAGACAGACAGGCCTGCGACGGGGGACACATCCTTCTGGAGTAAAGGACTGGTAACGTTTGAGTAGGGACAGTGAGGGTCAGCTTATCACTACACGTTATTACTGTGCATATTTACGGTTGTCATTTATTGTTTTTTTTCTTTGCTGTGTTAAAAATGTATACGAGTAAAGATACGGTTATCAAGATGGAGTCTGTGTGTGGGGATCTTGCTTGGCCAGATCATAGATACCAATGCGTGGCCTTGCCCGCGGTCACTTCACTGTCACTATCGTTTTGGGCACTTTTTAGGCTTTCTACAGACTGCCGGGGGAGCTGCCGCAAAAACGTTCGGGTCTCCCATAGACTAACATTGGGCTCGTTGCTCGGGTCGAGCACCCGAGTATCACAGTGAGCTCAGCCCAAGCTTCGAGCACCCGAGCATTTTAGTGCTCACTCAACACTAATTACCGTACTCTGGAGACATTGCATAACAAACTATGCGGTCCATTTTCTTCTATTAGCCCATTTGAAAATTAAAAACTTGGGGATAAAACATTTTAGTTTAAAAATATAATTATGCAAAAAAGGGGAAGAACCGGCTCCATTCGTGACTCTCATGGTCTGAAAGAATATCAAAACACACCTTGAGATTTCTCAGAAACTCCAGGTGGTTCACTACATGCAAGATTTCCATGAAATTTCAAAGACTGGGAAGGCGGCACCCTCTGTTCCATAAAGAGTTTTTATTGAAAAAAATTGGCATTTATTGAGTACCTACAAGGACTTGCTGGAGGTTACAGCAAAAAAACAATGGTAAAATATAGGAGATGTGTGAATCTAAAAGACACCTTGGTCCATAATCATAAAATCATAAGGATCATTGGGTTTTAATGACAAAATTGATATCTGTGTTTTTATAATGTTAAGAATTGATTTTAAAATCTTCGTGTGATTATGTGTAATTTATACACCACTGACCTACAGATAGGGTGTGCTGTCTATAAAGGGGAAGTTTCCTTACATCAATTTGTGTTTGGACCCGTTGAAGCACCTGCATACTCCTGCATCCATGTTTTAAGGATTTTGCAATAAAAACAATTTTGTGGGACAGAGAGTACTGTCTTCCCTCTCTTTGAAATTTAAAAAAATATATAATTGTTATACAGTTCTGTGAAATATCGGTGGGTTTAAAATGCTTAATAAACCCCTAGAAGAATTCTTCAAGAAGCGTAGTTTCCAAAATGGGGTCACTTGTGGGGGTTTCTGCTGTTTTGGAAAATTGGCTGCTCTCCAAAGGCGACATGGCGATCACAATCTACCAGACAATTTTGCACTTCAAAATTCAAACATGGCTCCTTACTAGTGATGAGTGAGCACTAAATTGCTCGGGTGCTCGAAGCTCGGGTCGAGCACATTGGAACACTCGGGTGCTCGACCCGAGCAACAAGCCCAATGTAAGTCTATGGGAAACTCGAGTATTTTTCTGGCGGTCCCCCCCGGAGGTCTGCAGAAGGTCAAAAATTGCCCAAATCAATGGGAACGGTGCTCAATTAAACATCAGGCAGGCAGAATATATAGGCAGACTGGCAGGCAGGGCATATAGGAGGGTGCATGAAAAACATAGCAGGGCAATTGGAACACACTAATGCCCTCCGATTTTCATGCACCCGTCTCTTTAAAAAAGCCGGCCGGCAATTCATCAGCGGCATACATCGGTACCCGACAATTTAGAACAGAAAGAATAGAGCATCACACATAGATTAGATAGATAGAAACATGTCAGTCACATATATAATAAGTACAGTGATAGTGTTGATTACTGTACTTGTCATTTAGTGTTAAAATAAAGGATTTGTTAAAAAAAAATTGGTGTAGGGTTCCCCGTAATTTTAGTCTGTAGCGGAGTTTAAGCAGAAGGCTGGGGCAGATGTTTGAAGCCTTGGAAGGGGGTAATATCCACGGAGCTTCCCAGGCTACTAATATCAGCCCCCAGCTGAATACCTAGCCTTTACTAGCTATTAAAATGGGGGACCCAAAAAAAAATGACGTGGGGTCCCCCCTATTTTAATAGCTAGCAAAGGCTAGGCAGACAGCTGGGGGCTGATATTAATAGCCCAGGAAGAGTGCCATGAATATTGGCCCCCTCCCAGGCTAGAAACACCAGCCGTCAGCCACCCCAGAAATGGCGCATCCATAGGATGCGCCAATTCTGGCACTTAACCTCGCTCTTCCCACTGCCCTGTAGCTGTGGCAGTGGGGTAATAGGGCTGGGGTTAATGTCAGCTTATAATGCCAGTAGACATCAAGCCCAGGTTAGTAATGGAGAGATGTCTATAAGACACCCCCATTACTAACCCCATAGTCAAAGTTAAAAAAAACACAAACACCCAGAATAAAGTCCTTTAATTGAAATAAACACACAATTCTTTAATGTTCTAAATTAAACCATACTTACCATCATGCCCATTCGAGCTGAAGCCAACGATCTCCTGCAATAAAAATAAAATAATACAGCAACCTCATCCTTACCTTTCCATGATTCTTAGGACGGCTCCAGCTCTGCTACATTAACATGACAGGCTGGATCGCAGCCGAAAGCTGCCATCCAGCTTGCCATGCCGCAGATACTGAGAAGCGCAGGCATGCTTGCGCTCTGCAGTGTCTCTGAAGGATGACAAGCTGGATGGCAGCGCGCAGCTGCGATCCAGCCTGTCATCTCAATGCCATCCCAGTGTGGGAGAATTCTCCTGCTCAAGCGCTGAGCACAGGAGAATTCTCCCACGCTGTCAGTGACGTGCATGAGGTGAGCTGTGTTCATTGGACATGAACTCGGCTCATCTGGATGCGGTCACAGCCAGACACTGAGGAGCACAAGCATGCCTGCGCTTCTCAGTGTCTACGGCATGGCAAGCTGCATGGCAGCTTTTGGCTGTGATCCAGCCTGTCATGTGAATGTAGCAGAGCTGGAGCCGTCCTGGGAACCATGGAAAGGTAAGGATGAGGTTGCTTTATTTTACTTTTATTGCAGAAGACATTGGCTTCAGCTGGAATGGGCGTGATGGTAAGTATGGTTTAATTTAGAACATTAAAAAATTGTGTGTTTATTTCAATTAAAGGACTTTATTCTGGGTTTTGTGTTTTTTTTAACTTTGATTATGGGGTTAGTAATGGGGGTGACTTATAGACGCCTCTCCATTGCTAACCTGAGCTTGAAGTCAGCTGGCATTATAAGCTGACATCAACCCCAGCCCTATTACCCCACTGCGACCGCTACAGGGCAGTGGGAAGAGCGAGGCTAAGTGACAGAATTGGTGCATCCTATGGATGCGCCATTTCTGGGGCGGCTTACTGCTGGTGTTTCTAGCCTGGGAGGGGGCCAATATTCATGGCACTCTTCCTGGGCTATTAATATCAGCCCCCAGTTGTCTGCCTTGCCTTTGCTAGCTATTAAAATAGGGGGCGCCCACATAATTTTTTTTGGGGGGGTCTCCATTTTAATAGATGGTAAAGGCTAGGTATTCAGCTGGGGGCTGATATTAGTAGCCTGGGAAGCTCCGTGGGTATTACCCCCTTCCCAGGCTTCAAACATCTGCCCCAGCCGTCTGCTTAACCTCCGCTAGAGACTAAAATTACGTGGAACCCTACGCCAATATTTTTTTAAATAAATCCTTTATTTTAACACTAAATAACAAGTACAGTAGTCAACACTATCACTGTACTTATTATATATGTGACTGACATGTTTCTATCTATCTAATCTATGTGTGATGCTCTATTCTTTCTGTTCTAAATTGTCGGGTACCGATGTATGCCGCTGATGAATTGCCGGCCGACTTTTTTAAAGAGACGGGTGCATGTAAACACTATTATCTTTTTTTTAATAAATCCTTTATTTTAACACTAAATAACAAGTACAGTAACTAACACTGTCACTGTACTTATTATATATGTGACTGACATGTTTCTATCTATCTAATCTATGTGTGATGCTCTATTCTTTCTGTTCTAAATTGTCGGGTACCGGTGTATGCCGCTGCTGAATTGCCGGCTTTTCATGTTTCACTGTGAGCACTGTTCCCATCGATTTGGGCAATCACTGTAATGCCACAGCCACCATGGCTGTGGCATTACAGTGTGTGGCAGACAATGCCTGCATGATTGGTGCTCTAAATAGCGCCAAACATGCAGAACGGGGACCCGAGCTCGAGTATTGAGATGCTCGGGTGAGTACCGAGCAGTGGCGAGCATGCTCGCTCATCACTACTCCTTACCTTCCAACCCCTGCGTGTGCCCAAACAAGAGTTTCTGACTCATATGGGGTATCGCTGTACTCAGGAGAAATTGCACAACAAATTATGTGGTCCATTTTCTCCTGTTACTTTTGTTTGGGCTAAAACTAAATTTTTGGGGAAAAACGTTGTTTCTAATTTGCACAGTCCAATGGTTTAAGAAATTTGGGGCTAAAGCAACATTTTTGTGGGAAAAAGTAAAATTTTCATTTTTACTTCTACATTGTTTTAATTCCTCTGATGCACCTAAAGGGTTAACATTCATGAATGTGGTTTTGAGCATCTTGAGGGCTACAGTTTTTAAAATGGTGTCACTTTTGGGAATTTTCTGTCATATTTAGAGATGAGCGTTGTTCTACTCGAACTGTTCGCCAATCTCAAATTCGAGCTGTTTTGGGCGGTGTTCGAGCCATTCGGCGAACACGAACAATTTGAGAAAAATTCGGCTGTTCGAGGTTATGTTCGATAACTGTTCGTGCACCAAAATCATAACTGGATTTTTTCTCAGTAATGATGAAAATTAATGTTAATACGCAGTTTGAGTGTACAGCGGGGTGGGGGGAGGGGCAGGGGATGGATCTCTGCAGGAACAATGAAGATCTCCATTTTTTTTTTCTCTTTCCCACATTTACAGTGGGGAGGTGCAATCTGTCAGCCTATCAGCAGCGCACACATGGAGCGAAGTGCTTTTTTTCACACAAGCAAGGGCATGTGTCATTGGCAGTGTATGTCACATGTCCTTGCCCTATAAGACCAGCCATTTTCCCCGTCGCCACCATTTTCTCACTGCTGCAGCTGCGTGTTAGACGGCACCGCTGTTGCTGTGTGCGCTATACCTTGTTAATTTCAAGCCAATTTTCGCACAGATCTACAGATAGCTTGGGAGTAGGGAATAGTTGTGATTGCAGTCCTTTTAAGGACTAGGTTACAGCATTTCCTACGACTTTTATCAGGCAGGTCTGTGCTCTTAAATAGATAGATTGTGGGAGTAAAGACTAGTGTTGAGCCACCCCCGTAGTGTTCGGGTTCGGTTCGGTTCGTCGAACACCGGGATGTTCGAGGAACTGTTCGTCGAACTGTTCGTCGAACACCTTAGAACACCGTCGAACACCGTTAAAACCAATGGCAGGCAAACAAAAACACATAGAAACACATAGAAAACACCTGCAAAGGTGTCCAAAAGCTGACAAACTGCTCAGAAGACACTCTCTTTAAAAAAGCCGGCCGGCAAATTCAGCAGCTGCATACACCGGTACCCGACAATTTAGACAAGAAGGAATAGAGCATCACACATAGATTAGATAGATAGAAACATGTCAGTCACACATATAAGAAGCACAGTGACAGTGTTGGTTACTGCACTTGTCATTTAGTGTAAAGGATTTATTAAAAAAAATATTAGTGTTTTCATGCACCGTCTCTTTAAAAAAGCCGGCCGGCAATTCAGCATCTGTACCCGACAATTTATAACAGAAAGAATAGAGCTTCACACATAGATTAGATAGATAGAAACATGTCAGTCACATATATAAGAAGCACAGTGACAGTGTTGCTTACTGTACTTGTCATTTAGTGTAAAGGATTTATTTAAAAAAATAATAGTGTTTTCATGCACTGTCTCTTTAAAAAAGCCGGCCGGCAATTCAGCAGCGGTACCCGACAATTTAGAACAGAAAGAATAGAGCATCACACATAGATTAGATAGATAGAAACATGTCAGTCACATATATATGAAGTACAGTGACAGTGTTGCTTACTGTACTTGTCATTTAGTGTAAAGGATTTATTTAAAAAAATAATAGTGTTTTCATGCACTGTCTCTTTAAAAAAGCCGGCCGGCAATTCAGCAGCGGTACCCGACAATTTAGAACAGAAAGAATAGAGCATCACACATAGATTAGATAGATAGAAACATGTCAGTCACATATATATGAAGTACAGTGATAGTGTTGGTTACTGTACTTGTCATTTAGTATTAAAATAAAGGATTTATTATTAAAAAAATTGGCGTGGGGTTCCCCTTAATTTTAGGCTCTAGCGGAGGTTAAGCAGACGGCTGGGGCAGATGTTTGAAGCCTGGGAAGGGGGTAATACCCACGGAGCTTCCCAGGCTACTAATATCAGCCCCCAGCTGAATACATAGCCTTTACTAGCTATTAAAATGGGGGACCCCCCAAAAAAAATGACGTGGGGTCCCCCCTAATTTAATAGCTAGCAAAGGCTAGGCAGACAGCTGGGGGCTGATATTAATAGCCCAGGAAGGGAGCCATGAATATTGGCCCCCTCCCAGGCTAGAAACACCAGCCGTCAGCCGCCCCAGAAATGGCGCATTCATAGGATGCGCCAATTCTGGCACTTAGCCTCGCTCTTCCACGCTGCCCTGGTGCGGTGGCAGGGGGTAATAGGGTTGGGGTTGATGTCAGCTTATAATGGCAGCTGACATCAAGCCCAGGTTAGTAATGGAGAGGCGTCTATAAGACACCCCCATTACTAACCCCATAGTCAAAGTTAAAAAAAACACAAACACCCAGAATAAAGTCCTTTAATTGAAATAAAGACACAATCCTTTATTGTTCTAAATTAAACCATACTTACCATCACGCCCATTCCAGCTGAAGCCAACGATCTCCTGCAATAAAAGAAAAATAATAAAGCAACCTCATCCTTACCTTTCCATGGTTCCCACGACAGCTTCAGCTCTGCTACATCGAGATGACAGGCTGGACCGCAGCAGAACGCTGCCATCCAGCCTGTCATCCCGCAGACACTGAGAAGCGCAGGCTTGCTTGCGCTGCTCAGCGTCTCTCTGTGACGACATCCAGATGAGCCGAGTTCATGTCCAATGAACTCGGCTCACCTCATGCACGTCACTGACAGCGTGGGAGAATTCTCCTGCACTCAGCACTTCAGCGTGAGAATTTTCCCACGCTGTCAGTGACGTGCATGAGGTGAGCCGAGTTCATTGGACATGACCTCGGCTCATCTGGATGCCGTCACAGCGAGACAGTGAGGAGCGCAAGCATGCCTGCGCTTCTCAGTGTCTGCGGGATGACAGACTGGATGGCAGCGTTCTGCTGCGGTCCAGCCAGTCATCTCGATGTAGCAGAGCTGAAGCTGTCGTGGGAACCATGGAAAGGTAAGGATGAGGTTGGTTTATTATTTTTCTTTTATTGCAGGAGATCGTTGGCTTCAGCTGGAATGGGTGTGATGGTAAGTATGGTTTAATTTAGAACAATAAAGAATTGTGTCTTTATTTCAATTAAAGGACTTTATTCTGGGTGTTGTGTTTTTTTTAAATACTTTACTAGAAATTCATCGCGGTCATGTCTAATACTGGCGTGACCCCATGAATTTTGGGCTTGGGGCCAGCTGATAATACCAAGCTGGCCCTAACCCCTTTATTACCCAGTGAGCCACCGCACCAGGGCCCTGGATGAGTTGGGTACAGCGCCAGAAGATGGCGCTTCTATGAACGCGCCATTTTCCGGGGTGGCTGCGGACTGCAATTTGTAGCGGGGGGGGGCCCAGAAAGCTTGGGCCTCCCTGCGCTGCAGATTCCAGCCCCCAGCTGCCTAGTTGTACCTGGCTGGACACAAAAATAGGGCGAAGCCCCACATACTTTTTTTTAAATTATTTCATGAAATTCATGAAATAATTAAGAAAAAAAGGCCTTCCCTATATTGTTGTGTCCGGCCAGGTACAAATAGGCAGCTGGTGGTTGGGGGCAGCCCGTTCCTGCCTGCTGTACCTGGCTGGACACAAATATAGTGCGAAGCCCCACTTCAATTTTTTTTAATTATTTCATGAAATTCATGAAATAATTAAGAAAAAAAGGGCTTCCCTATATTGTTGTGTCCGGCCAGGTACAAATAGGCAGCTGGTGGATGGGGGCAACCCGTTCCTGCCTGCTGTACCTGGCTGGACACAAATATAATGCGAAGCCCCACTTCAATTTTTTTAAATTATTTCAGGAAATTCATGAAATGATTTAAAAAAAATTGACGTGGGGCTTCGCACTATATTTGTGTCCAGTCAGGTGCAGCAGGTAGGAACGGGCTGCCCCCAACCACCAGCTGCCTATTTGTACCTGGCCGGACACATCAATATAGGGAAGCCCTTTTTTTCTTAATTATTTCATGAAATAATTTAAAGAAAATTGACGTGGGGCTTCGCCCTGTTTTTGTGTCCAGCCAGGTACAACTAGGCAGCTGGGGGCTGGAATCCGCAGCGCAGGGAGGCCCAAGCTTTCTGGGCCACCCCCGCTGCAAATTGCAGTCCGCAGCCACCCCGGAAAATGGCGCGTTCATAGAAGCGCCATCTTCTGGCGCTGTACCCAACTCATCCAGGGCCCTGATGCGGTGGCTCACTGGGTAATAAAGGGGTTAGGGCCAGCTTGGCATTATCAGCTGGCCCTAAGCCCGAAAATTCATGGGGTCACGCCAATATTAGACATGACCACCATGAATTTCTAGTAAAGTATTTAAAAAAAACACAACACCCAGAAAAAAGTCCTTTAATTGAAATAAACACACAATTCTTTATTGTTCTAAATTAAACCATACTTACCATCACGCCCATTCAAGCTGAAGCCAACGATCTCCTGAAATAAAAGAAAAATAATAAAGCAACATCATCCTTACCTTTCCATGGTTCCCATGACAGCTTCAGCTCTGCTACATCGAGATGACAGGCTGGACCGCAGCAGAACGCTGCCATCCAGCCTCTCATCCCGCAGACACTGAGAAGCGCAGGCTTGCTTGCGCTGCTCAGCGTCTCTCTGTGACGACATCCAGATGAGCCGAGTTCATGTCCAATGAACTCGGCTCACCTCATGCACGTCACTGACAGCGTGGGAAAATTCTCCTGCACTCAGCGCTTCAGCGTGGGAGAATTCTCACACTGAAGCGCTGAGTGCAGGAGAATTCTCCCACGCTGTCAGTGACGTGCAGGAGGTGAGCTGAGTTCATTGGACATGAGCTCACCTTATGCACGTCACTGACAGCGTGGGAAAATTCTCCTGCACTCAGCGCTTCAGCGTGGGAGAATTCTCACGCTGAAGCGCTGAGTGCAGGAGAATTCTCCCACGCTGTCAGTGACGTGCAGGAGGTGAGCTGAGTTCATTGGACATGAGCTCACCTTATGCACGTCACTGACAGCGTGGGAGAATTCTCCTGCACTCACCGCTTCAGCGTGAGAATTTTCCCACGCTGTCAGTGATGTGCATGAGGTGAGCCGAGTTCATTGGACATGAACTCGGCTCATCTGGATGTCGTCACAGAGAGACGCTGAGCAGCGCAAGCAAGCCTGCGCTTCTCAGTGTCTGCGGGATGAGAGGCTGGATGGCAGCGTTCTGCTGCGGTCCAGCCTGTCATCTCGATGTAGCAGAGCTGAAGCTGTCGTGGGAACCATGGAAAGGTAAGGATGAGGTTGCTTTATTATTTTTCTTTTATTGCAGGAGATCGTTGGCTTCAGCTGGAATGGGCGTGACGGTAAGTATGGTTTAATTTAGAACAATAAAGGATTGTGTCTTTATTTCAATTAAAGGACTTTATTCTGGGTGTTTGTGTTTTTTTTAACTTTGACTAGGGGGTTAGTAATGGGGGTGTCTTATAGACGCCTCTCCATTACTAACCTGGGCTTGATGTCAGCTGGCATTATAAGCTGACATCAACCCCAACCCTATTACCCCCTGCCACCGCACCAGGGCCGTGTGGAAGAGCGAGGCTAAGTGCCAGAATTGGCGCATCCTATGAATGCGCCATTTCTGGGGCGGCTGACGGCTGGTGTTTCTAGCCTGGGAGGGGGCCAATATTCATGGCTCCCTTCCTGGGCTATTAATATCAGCCCCCAGCTGTCTGCCTAGCCTTTGCTAGCTATTAAAATAGGGGGGACCCCACGTCATTTTTTGGGGGGGGTCCCCCATTTTAATAGCTAATAAAGGCTATGTATTCAGCTGGGGGCTGATATTAGTAGCCTGGGAAGCTCCGTGGGTATTACCCCCTTCCCAGGCTTCAAACATCTGCCCCAGCCGTCTGCTTAACCTCCGCTAGAGCCTAAAATTAAGGGGAACCCCACGCCAATTTTTTTAATAATAAATCCTTTATTTTAATACTAAATGACAAGTACAGTAACCAACACTATCACTGTACTTCATATATATGTGACTGACATGTTTCTATCTATCTAATCTATGTGTGAAGCTCTATTCTGTCTGTTATAAATTGTCGGGTACCGCTGCTGAATTGCCGGCCGGCTTTTTTAAAGAGACGGTGCATGAAAACACTATTATTTTTTTTGATAAATCCTTTACGCTAAATGACAAGTACAGTAAGCAACACTTTCACTGTACTTCGTATATATGTGGCTGACATGTTTATATCTATCTAATCTATGTGTGAGGCTCTATTCTTTCGGTTCTAAATTGTCGGGTACCGGTGTATGCCGCTGCTGAATTGCCGGCTTTTCATGTTTCACTGTTGGCACTGTTCCCATCGATTTGGGCAATCACTGTAATGCCACAACCACCATGGCTGTGGCATTACAGTGAGTGGCAGACAATCCCTGCATGATTGGTGCTCTAAATAGCGCCAGACATGCAGGACACGCTTTTGGTGCACGAACAGTTATCGAACATAACCTCGAACAGCCGAATTTTTTGCAAATCGTTCGGGTTCGTCGAACAACTCGAACACCGCCCAAAACAGCTCGCATTTGAGATTGGCGAACAGTTCTAGTCGAACACTGCTCATCTCTAGTAAAGACTAATTGTAATTGGAGTCCTTTTCAGGACTAGGTTACATCAGTTACTATCAGTTTTTGCCAGGCAGGTCTGTGCCAGTGCTGTGCAAGTTTTTTTCACAGCATTTGGCTGAATCTAGCAAAGCTAATCCTTTTTGGCCTATTGCAGAGTGTGTTAGTCAATGGAGTAGCCTATCTGTGTTGCAAGATATACCACCTGTGTATAGAATAGCAATTTTTTTACTGCACCTAGTGAAGTAAAATCTTTTGGGCATAGCATCATTCTATTAGTCCATCTATACTGACCTCCATCAGGTTGCAAACTGAATATATTTTTTTCTGCATCTACCTCTGAAAAAATATTGGGCTTCTAGGTGTGTGTGGGACTTGTTCTATTAATCCATCTATACAGACCTCCATCAGGTTGCAAACTGAATATATTTTTTTCTGCATCTACCTCTGAAAAAATATTGGGCTTCTAGCTGTGTGTGGGACTTGTTGTATTAGTCCATCTATACTGACCTCCATCAGGTTGCAAACTGAATATATTTTTTTCTGCATCTACCTCTGAAAAAATATTGGGCTTCTAGCTGTGTGTGGGACTTGTTCTATTAATCCATCTATACAGACCTCCATCAGGTTGCAAACTGAATATATTTTTTTCTGCATCTACCTCTGAAAAAATATTGGGCTTCTAGCTGTGTGTGGGACTTGTTGTATTAGTCCATCTATACTGACCTCCATCAGGTTGCAAACTGAATATATTTTTTTCTGCATCTACCTCTGAAAAAATATTGGGCTTCTAGCTGTGTGTGGGACTTGTTCTATTAATCCATTTATACAGACCTCCATCAGGTTGCAAACTGAATATATTTTTTTCTGCATCTACCTCTGAAAAAATATGTGGCCTTCTAGCAGTGTGTGGGACTTTCTCTATTAGTCCATCTATACTGACCTCCATCAGGTTGCAAACTGAATATAATTTTTTTCTGCATCTAGCTCTGAAAAAATATTTGGCCTTCTAGCAGTGTGTGGGACTTTCTCTATTAGTCCATCTATACTGACCTCCATCAGGTTGCAAACTGAATATCTTTTTTTCTGCATCTACCTCTGAAAAAATATTGGGCTTCTAGCTGTGTGTGGGACTTGTTGTATTGCTCCATCTATACTGACCTCCATCAGGTTGCAAATTAAAAATAATTTTTATCTGCATCTACAGTACCTCTGAAAAAATATTTGGGCTTCTAGCTGTGTGTGGGACTTGTTCTATTAGTCCATCTATACTGACCTCCATCAGGTTGCAAATTGAATATAATTTTTATCTGCATCTAGCTCTGAAAAAATATTTGGCCTTCTAGCAGTGTGTGGGACTTTCTCTATTAGTCCATCTATACTGACCTCCATCAGGTTGCAAATTAAAAATAATTTTTATCTGCATCTAACTCTGAAAAAATATTTGGCCTTCTAGCAGTGTGTGGGACTTTCTATATTAGTCCATCTATACTGACCTCCATCAGGTTGCAAATTAAAAATAATTTTTATCTGCATCTACAGTACCTCTGAAAAAATATTTGGGCTTCTAGCTGTGTGTGGGACTAGTTCTATTAGTCCATCTATACTGACCTGCATCAGGTTGCAAATTGAATATAATTTTTATCTGCATCTAGCTCTGAAAAAATATTTGGCCTTCTAGCAGTGTGTGGGACTTTCTCTATTAGTCCATCTATACTGACCTCCATCAGGTTGCAAATTGAATATAATTTTTATCTGCATCTAGCTCTGAAAAAATATTTGGCCTTCTAGCAGTGTGTGGGACTTTCTCTATTAGTCCATCTATACTGACCTCCATCAGGTTGCAAATTAAAAATAATTTTTATCTGCATCTACAGTACCTCTGAAAAAATATTTGGGCTTCTAGCTGTGTGTGGGACTTGTTCTATTAGTCCATCTATACTGACCTCCATCAGGTTGCAAATTAAAAATAATTTTTATCTGCATCTAGCTCTGAAAAAATATTTGGCCTTCTAGCAGTGTGTGGGACTTTCTCTTTTAGTCCATCTATACTGACCTCCATCAGGTTGCAAATTAAAAATAATTTTTATCTGCATCTACCTCTGAAAAAATATTTGGGCTTCAAGCTGTGTGTGGGACTTGTTCTATTAATCCATCTATACAGACCTCCATCAGGTTGCAAACTGAATATAATTTTTTTCTGCATCTAGCTCTGAAAAAATATTTGGCCTTCTAGCAGGGTGTGGGACTTGTTCTATTAGTCCACCTATACTGACCTCCATCAGGTTGCAAATTCAAAATAATTTTTTGTCTGCATCTAGCTCTGAAAAAATATTTGGCCTTCTAGCAGTGTGTGGGACTTTCTCTATTAGTCCATCTATACTGACCTCCATCAGGTTGCAAACTGAATATATTTTTTTTCTGCATCTACCTCTGAAAAAATATTGGGCTTGTAGCTGTGTGTGGGACTTGTTCTATTAATCCATCTATACAGACCTCCATCAGGTTGCAAACTGAATAAACAATTTTTCTGCATCTACCTCTGAAAAAATATTTGGGCTTCTAGCTGTGTGTGGGACTTGTTCTATTAGTCCATCTATACTGACCTCCATCAGGTTGCAAATTGAATATACTTTTTTTCTGCATCTAACCCAGCCAATAGTTTTGGCCTAATACCACAGTTTGGCCACTCAGCTCTGCTCGGTTCCCATCCATTGTTTTTTTGTGCAAACAACTCCAGAGTTGTGAATTAGTTAACCACCAAAATGAGTGGAAAAAGGCCTGCTGCTGGTGGAAAGGGGAATAGGCGTGTTGGGAAGGGTAAAAAAGGTTGTGTCCGTGGGGTAGGTGTTAAAGCAACAGTAACATCTGCAGAAGAAAGACCATCTTCCAGCCAAACTAAAATGTCTACTTCTTTTAGCGGACAATGTGATAAGATCCCTTTCTTACGGCCACGCCAATCGCTACAAATTCCAGATGAGGCACAAAAACAGCAGGTGCTTCAACGGATATCAAGTGCTCCTTTAAGTGGGCTCTCCTCCACATCAACTTCAACATCACAAATACTCCAGTCCTCAAAGGTGTCACCCCAATCGCACTTGCTTCCTCACAGCTCCCAAATCTCCAGCTGCCCGTCTGAGTATGAGGTAGAACAGATGGTTGAGTCTGCAGAGCTGTTTACTCATACTATAGCCTGGGAATCAGAGGTCGACTCCAGCGCTTCTGTGAATCCAGACGAGGAAATGATCTGCACTGATGCCCAGAATCTTTATGAGTCGGATCCAGGACCAGATGCAGAAGGTTCTGACCATAATGTAGACCCTCATTCCCAAACTGTAACTCCTGTTGGTGGAGACAATGAGGAAGACGATGATAAGACTCAAATACCTGATTGGAGCGACAACTTTAGTTTTTTGTCAGGGCAGGAACAGGTTGGCTCTGAGGACGACGGGTGTGATAACGCACAGGGTGATGATGATGAGGTTGGAGATCCCACTTACTGTCAACCCACAGTCAGCCAAGAGATGAGGTCAGCAGAGGAGGTGGAGGAAGATGCTAGTGACGACGAGGTCAGGTTGCGCCTTCCTGGACAGAGACGTAGTACTGGAAGCACGTCAACAACTGCATCCTCAAACACAACTCTGCCTCTCACCACAAGTCGTGGTGGCTCTTCAGGTCGCATGGGTGCTAAGCCTTGCATAGCCTGGGCATTTTTTCAGATCGATAAAGATGACCCAACTCGTGTTATCTGTAACATTTGTCAGCAAAAGCTAAGTAGAGGCCAAAAAATACATAGTTTGAGTACTTCATGCATGAACCGGCACATGGACATGAAGCATAAGTTGCAGTGGGAAGCTCAGTGTGCTACAATGCGGCCTAGCCGGCCGGGCCAACCACCGTCTGCCATATCTTGTGCATCCGCGGCCTCTTCATCCTCTGTGACTGGGGGGACAGCAGTCACACCTGTTTTGGGGCGCAGACCTGCCACCTCTTTACCCGCAACAGCCAGCGTGATTGGCAGGTCATCATTTTCTTTGGAGGTGGTAACACCAGCTGGTGTTGAGCGCTGTCCGACATCGATAGCACCACCTTTGGATCAAGGCAACCTAACATGTCCGCCTGCATCTTCCTCACAGACCGGCAGTTTGCCGGGGACACCCTTATCAACCCCGTCTAAGCACAATAGCCAGCCCTCGGTCCCTCAGATGTGGACAAGTAAAAGACCATTTCCTCCTAGCCATGAGAAAGCTAAGAGGTTGAATTTCACCATCTGCAAGCTCTTGGCTACAGAAATGCTGCCTTTCCGCCTGGTGGACACAGAGGATTTTCGAGACCTTATGTCCGTCGCAGTGCCCCAGTACCAGATGCCCAGTCGGCACTACTTCTCAAAGAAAGGTGTGCCTGCGCTCCACCAGCATGTCGCACACAACATCACCGCTTCTTTGAGAAACTCTGTGTGTGACAGGGTGCTTTTCACCACAGACACTTGGACGAGTAGGCATGGACAGGGGCGTTACATGTCGCTGACTGGGCACTGGGTAACTATGGTGACAGCAGGACAAGGGGCTGCTGTCCAAGTCTTGCCGTCCCCACGAGTTGTGCGTCAATCCTCTTTATGTCAAAGTTCCTCCACTGCTTCTGCCTCCTCAACCTCCTCTCAGTCTTCCACCTGCACCCAAAGCCTGTCTGGTCATGCCACAAGCTTTCTAACTGCGCAGAAGGGATCCAGCACACCTCCTTACTATGCTGGCAGTAGGGCTCAATGTCATCAGGCGGTTTTTACATTGAAATGTCTGGGAAATGTGAGTCACACAGCTGAGGAGTTGTGGTCAGCTCTGGAGAACCAATTTCATGAATGGTTGTCTCCACTGGACCTGAAACCATGGAAGGCCGTGTGCGACAATGCTGCAAACCTGGGTGCGGCCGTTCGCCGGGGCAATGTCACACACGTGCCTTGTATGGCTCACGTGTTGAACCTGGTTGTCCAGCAATTTTTAGCCCACTATCCCTGACTAGATGGCCTTCTGCAGAGGGCACGGTCGCTGTGTGCTCACTTCCGCCGTTCGCATCCCGCAGCTCAGCGACTTACATCTCTACAGAAGTCGTTGGGCCTGCCACTTCACCAGCTAAAATGCGATGTGCCTACCCGGTGGAATTCAACTCTGCACATGTTGCAGCGACTGTGGCAGCACCGACAAGCCCTGGTGCAATACGTTCTGACGTATAGCCTGGGCCAACGAGATCCAGAGGTGGGGCAAATCACGCTGGAGGAGTAGTCTCAAATCAGGGACCTATGCACCCTTCTGCACAGTTTTGAAATGGCGACGAAGATGTTTAGTGCTGACGATGCCATTATCAGCATGACTATTCCGGTGATTTACATGCTGGAGCACATGTTAAACAGAATTCGGAGTCAGGTGGTGGCACAAGAGGAGGTGGAGGAAGTAGAGGAGGAGGAGTTGTATGCGGAAGGGCTAACATCTGCAAGGTCCAGACGGTCGGCAGCACCAAGGCAGAAGGCATGTGAGGGTGGGGGAGATGGTTTTACCAGGGCGCATGGTAGCAGCCAAACTAGTGAGGAAGGTGCAGGAGCCCAGGAAGAAGTGGAGGACGAACTGATGGAAGACTGATCAGATGAGGGAGACCTTGATCACATTTCTGTTGTGCGAGGTTGGGGGGAGAGGACAGAGGAAGGAAGCATGATTGTTACCTCGCCACCAACACAACAGGGACTTGGTGCTCCTGGATGCGCAACACACATGAGTGCCTTCTTGCTGCACTACCTGCAACATGACCCTCGAATTGTGAGAATTAGAAATAATCCTGACTACTGGGTTGCCACACTGTTAGATCCCTGGTACAAAAGTAAATTTGCAGAAATTATTCCTGCCATAGAAAGGGATGCACGCATGCAGGAGTATCAGCAGAGACTGTTGCAGAATCTTACATGTGCTTTTCCACAAAATACCAGTGGTGCACGTAGTGAATCTCACAGTTCCAACTTGCCAAGCGTGGGACCGTCAAGTGTTCGGCACTCAAACCGTAACAGAACCACAGTATCTGCTGGTAACATCAATTTTGCGGAATCATTTCACCACTTTTTTAGCCCATCCTTTGCAAGGCCACAGGAGACAAGAAGTCTGACACATAGTCAACGCCTAGAGACGATGGTACAGGAGTATCTCCAAGTAAACATTGAAGCCATGACTGTGTCACTGGACCCTTGCTCTTTTTGGGCTTCCAATCTGGATAAATGGCCGGAGCTAGCCACTTACGCCTTGGAGATCTTGTCATGCCCCGCAGCCAGCGTTCTGTCTGAACGTGTGTTCAGCGCTGCTGGTGGTGTGCTGACAGATAAGTGCACGCGGCTCTCCACTGATAATGTAGACAGACTCACGTTCATAAAGATGAACAAATCATGTTTCCGAAACGACTTTTCTACCCCTGTGTCATCCTGGGGAGAGTAAAAGCTTGATGATTGGTTAAAATCACCCTACCAACCGTTTTAAGCTTTCAAATTACTAATCATGTTTATCTGTATCTTGGCTGGAAAATAATTTGGGCTTTGTAGCAGTGTGCAGCACTGATTCTATTAGGCCATCTATAATAAGCTCCACCAGATTTAAAATTACTAATCATGTTTATCTGTATCTTGACTGGAAAATAATTTGGGCTTTGTAGCAGTGTGCAGCACTGATTCTATTAGGCCATCTATAATAAGCTCCACCAGATTTAAAATTACTAATCATGTTTATCTGTATCTTGACTGGAAAATAATAAGGGCTTTGTAGCAGTATGCAGCACTGATCCTATTAGGCCATCTATACTAAAGCTTCACCTGATTTAAAATTAATAATAATTTTTAGCTGCATCTATCCCGGAAAATAATTTTGGGGCTCCGAGATGCGCAAGACACATAAGTGCCTTCTTGCTGCACTGCCTGCAGCATGACCCTCATATTGTCAGAATTCGAAGTAATCATGACTACTGGGTTGCCACACTCTTAGATCCCCCAAACTTTTCGATCAACCTTTTCATTTTAATAAAGACCAAAAAAATGGTCATTTTTGAAATTATAAGCATTAGCAGGTTGTTAGAAACTGAAATCAAACAGTTTTCAACTCAAAACTTTATTCTAGGTGATGTTACATTTTCACATAGGACCCCTTGTTCGAAAGGAGCTTCTGAACTCTCTCGTCCATTGAATTTGTCAGGTTTTGGATGGTTTCTGCTTCAATTGTTTTGCATGAGGACAGAATACCCTCCCAGAGCTGTTGCTTAGATGTGAACTGCCTCCCGCCATCATAGACACTCCTTCTAATGATGCTTCAAAGGTTCTGAATGGGGTAGAGGTCAGGGGAGCATGGGGGTCACACCATAAGTTTGTCCCCTTTTATGCCCATATCAGCCAGAGATGCAGATGTTTTATGTGCAGCATGAGATGGTGCATTATCATGCAAAAAAATGATCTTGCTGTGAAATACACGGTTCTTCTTCTTGAACCATGGCAGGAAGTGCTGTTTGAGAAAATCCACATACATTATGGAGTTCATGTTTAGTGCCTTCAGGGATCCTAAAGGGGCCGACAATCTCTCTCCCCATGATTCCAGCCCAAAACATTACTCCTCCTCCTCCTTGTTGGCGCTGTAGCCGTGTTTGCGTGGGGTGTCCATCAACCAGCCGTCCTCCACTCCATCCATCTGGACCATCGAGCGCTGCACGGCACTCATCCGTGAACAAAACAGTTTTGAAATCAGTCTTCATGTAATGTTTGGCCCACTGGAGCCGTTTCTGCTTGTGTGAAGTGGATAGAGGAGGTTGATAGGATGGCGTATGCACAGCTGCAAACCTCTGAAGGACCCTGCATCTTGTTGTTCGGGGGACGTTGGAGGCACCAGCAGCTTCAAAAACTTGTCTGCTGCTATGACAAGGTTTTTTTGCCGCTGCTCTTTCAACCTGACGTAATTGCCTGTAGGAAAGAGTCCTCAATTTGCCCTTATCAGCACGCACACGTGTGTACTGTGAATCAGCTACATACTTCTTGATTGCCAAGACACTTCATCCTGATCATCGCACAATGTTGATTGTAGTCATCCCTTGACCTAAACACTCCACAATTTGTTGCTTCTCAGCAGCCGACACATCCTTTTTCTTTCCCATTTTGGCAGAAAATGTAGGCTGCTTAATAATGTGAGACAGCCTTCTTAAGTAGTCTTGCCTTTCATTGGACACACCTGCCAAACTAATTAGCACAGGTGTCTGCAATTGCTTACAGTGATATAAAGAGCCCTGACACACATCACCATCAATGAGTTTAACTGACAAACAAACAAATTCTTCCCTTATCACTCCTAAACACTTTTTGCATAATAATTTGGAACACAGTGTACATGTGCTTTTCCACAAAACACCAGTGGTTCACGTAGTAAATCTTACAGTTCTAACTTGCCAACCGTGGTCTGTATGGAGTTGTTCAATAAAGGGCCCAAAATTAAGATAACATAGATGGGAGAGGTCTCTATGAATAGGAATTCCTAAGTATTTGATACCCTGTGAGGGCCAGGCAAAGGGAAAGTTGGACTGGATGGAATCCTATATGGATTTTGGGAGGGAGACATCGAGTGCCTCAGACTTCGCTGCATTGATTTTAAAATTTGACCATGTAACAAAGTGATCTATTTCAGCCATAACAGCATGGATGGATATATGTGATTGAGTGATATATACTAGGACATCATCACCAAATAGAGAGCACTTGTACTCGGTGCCTCCCACCTCAATCCACCTAATATTGGGGTTATGGCGAATTGATGAGAGCAGGTGCTCCGTCACTAGGATGTATAAGAGAGGGGACAGAGAACATCCCTGCCTTGTCCCATTGGTGATTGTGAAAGGTGATGAAAATGTTCTGACGCGCCCCCTGGGCCTTGGGACACCCGGAGCCGGACCCTTTTTGGTGGATGCTGGTGGTTGTAGTCTCCGTGGCGGCGACTCGGTTCCGTGGCTCAGGGCGGTCAAACCAGTGGCGGAACTATTTATGTGGTTTTGATGTTTAAAGGTCCAACTACGCCACCCGTGGATTGCGGTCAGAGTGAACCGCCGCTCAAGGGCAGACCGCTGAGGCTGGTGTTGTGGGTGCAGCAGAGCGTAGCATAACTCCCCACGGGAGGAGTATAGCCTCAGGGCAGTGTATGCGGAGGATGGGGGTGATGGTGCAGGGCAGCAGCAGTAACGACACGGAGTCAGTGATGCAGTCCAGGGCCTTTACTCACAGTTCTTATTATCCAGACCACGTCTGCAGGTAACGGCTGCCCACGTCGTACTGTGCTCACCAGGTGAGGGGCTCAGACAACTCCCAGATAACTTTGGAGCGCTTCACAGGACCCCCTTTGTGTGTCCTTTGTCTGGCCTTTCTTACCAACCCTTCTGTCCGGCTGCCTCGGGCCTCCTCTTGGTAAACTTGGCGCCAGTTTCCCTGACCCTATGTGGTGCCTTCCTAGCGGGTGTAGCGAGGGGCTGCGCCACATAAAATGTCACAGCCTGTTTCTAGCAGAGGGTCGTTTCCTGCCTCCACTAGTTTCGGGGACCGGTCTCCCCCTTTGGCCTGACCCCTCCACGCAGGTGGATTCGGGCGTGCGGTGGCGACTCGCCCGTCCGCACCCCTGGGATCCCTTCGTTCCTCGTTCCTGGAGCCTTAACCGCTCCTCTTCCTTCCTTCTCCCTCTTCCAGGCCTGGGCCTCTGTTACTAGGCCCGCCTCCAGAGCAGAGCTCATGCAGAGCCCCTGCTCCCTGTCACTTCTGCTCAGACTTCTCTGCACTGAACTAAGATGGTGCCCACCTTTTATACTCCCTTCTCAATGCACCCAGGAACTGCTTCCTCCCTGCTCCTGCACTACAGGGTTCCCCTTCCTCAGTGTTCCCTCCCCCCACTCCAGCCAGGGACAGGGACTGTCGTGCCCATCTCAGGGGCATATTGGTCGCCCTGCCCCACGGCAATGTGGTGTAATGCATGCAGGTGTCGGGTCCTGATCCACACTACATCCTTACCTGAGAGTGAGATATCACACCTCTGGGTGAGGTGCAATACCTCTGTAGCAACCGAGCCCTCAGGGTGCTACAGTTCCATTTATCTTCAGCCTAGGTGACGTATTGCGATACAGGGCCGTGATTTTGGCTATAAAAGGGTCCCCTAGACCCCTACCCCAAGCTTTTTAAGAGAATCATATATGGCGTGCCAGGAGACTCTATGTAATGCTTTCTCAGCATCCAACGAGAGTATCTAATTACAAATTTTTAACTGCATCTAGCCCAGGAAATACTTTGTGCCTAGTAGCAGTGTCTGCTAGTCAGCGGATTATCCCGGCTGTTAAGCAAGCTACACCACCTGTAGTTTGGACACTTAATTTTTTCAAAGGAAATGCTTCGGGACCACGGAATACTCAGTGAAGAGCATCAGGAGGCACCCCAAGGCATAGGGGCTGGGACTGGCAGTAGGATGCCTTGCGGTGGACAGCCGAGCTCGATCCTTATAAAATCTTTTTAACTGCAGCAGCTTTAGTGGACGCTACAGGAGCTGGAATTACGCGGCTGCTGGCATGAGACTTGCCCTCCAATAGATCCTTGTAAATGGATTTAAAGTGTATTCATTCAAATTAGAGAGACAATTTAAATTAAAAAGCTTAGAGTTGCCTCCACCACAGGGGGTCTCGCTCGACCCACCAGCGGACAGGCACCAGTATTGGGAGAGGGGGGCTGGCCGTCAGGGTTCACCGCGGCTCTGGCACAAACCCGGCGACGCGGAGGTGGCACGGGCAGGAGCGGACTGAACGTGTCGGCTTCTCACTTTTTGGATTTTAGAAGGGCATGACATGCCTATATCTGTGTCTCCCCCTCCTTTTACTCCTCCACCTCTTTTCTTTTCGCATGACTATATGTACTTGTCACTTTTCCATGTGTTAGTTGTGTCTTCTGAGCAGTTTGTCAGCTTTTGGACACCTTTGAAGGTGTTTTCTATGTGTTTCTATGTGTTTTTGTTTGCCTGCCATTGGTTTTAACGGTGTTCGAAGGTGTTCGACGAACAGTTCGACGAACAGTTCGGCGAATACACGGGTGTTCGACGAACCGAACCGAACTCGAACACTACGGGGGTGGCTCAACACTAGTCATATTGTCCCTCCAAGTCACTTCAAATGTAATTTGGTCCTTAACCCATTTCTGACGTGTACAGTAATAGTACGTCCCTGTGCCCCGGGCCTATTGGCAGGGCTGTGGAGTCGGTAAGCCAAACTTCTGACTCCGACTCCTCAATTTCCATGACATTGACTCCGACTCCATGATTCCTTCATACATGGCTCATGTTTAAGTGATAAATTTATGGTAGGACACATTTTTCTCAGCTAAAAGTCTAGACCATTAGATCAGGAATAGGACAAACACTTATAGGACACTTCATAACTTTCCCAAATTCTTATGAAAAAATATTCCCCACAAACTGCATTGAATTACTGTACCCAATTTATTATATAATTTAGGAGTCGTTAATTTTATACCGACTCCACCAAAATAGGCTCCAACTACGACTCCACAGCCCTGCCTATTGGACCAGGTATGTACTATTACGCGCACTGCAATCGCGTCCCTACACAAGCGGTGCGGGGTAATCGTTGCCGGGTGTCAGCTGATTCTCACAGCTGACACCTGGTTCTATGTGCAAGGAGCAGTGCCGACAAATTAACCCCCGAAATGCTGCGATCTAAGTCGATTGCAGCATTCCAGGAGCAATGAGAGGTAAGCGCGGCTTACTTACCTCCTCTCCGGCATCCCGCACTGTCTGTGCCTGGTCCCGGTAGTTATGATAGTGACCCTATGTCATGACGACATGCAGGTCACCAGACAGCAGGAAGTCACTTTGAGCATGCGCAGTGCGAGATCAAAGTAACTTCTGCCTGTGCAGCGCTGACAGGCTGTATAGCACAGGGATGCTGCTAAATCTCTATGCTATGCAAGTGATCAGCCTGCAAAAAATGGAAGTTCCATAGTGGGACAAAGTGTAAAAGTAAAAAAAAAGTGTCAGAAAGTGAAAAACAAAACATTTATTGTAAACATATTTAAAAAAAAGGAAAAAAATAAACCAAAAAAATAAAAATATACTGTACCCATAAATAAATATTTCTATGAAAAAGAAAACAAAAAAAAAACAATAAAAGTACACATATTTGGTATTACCGCGTCCAGAACAACCTGACCTATAAAACTGTTCCACTACTTAACCCCTTTACTGAACACGGTAAAAAAAACAAAACAAAAAAAAAAAAACGATGCTTTATCATTATACCGCCAAACAAAAAATGGAATAAAACGCAATCAAAAAGACAATGGTACCGCTGAAAATCATCATCTTGTCCCACAAAAGGTAAAAGTTATAGCTCTCAGAATAAAGCGATACAAAAAAAATCTTCTTTTATACGTTTTTATTGTGTAAAAGCTCCAAAACATAAAAAAAGATATAAATGTGGTACCGCTGTAAACGTGCTGACTGGAAGAATAAAGCTACCTTATCAATTTTACCACACGCAGAACGACATAAAAAAAAAACAAAAAAAAAAACAATTCTTGAATTGCTGGTTTTTGTTTATTCTGAATCCGAAAAATCAGAAAAGAAAGCGATAGAAAAAATTCACGTGTCTTAAAATGGTACCAATAAAAACAAGTCGTCTCGCAAAAAACAAGCAGACACATGACTCTGTCGGCAGAAATATGGAAAAGTCATAGCTCTCTAAATATGGCGATGCAAAAACTAGTCTTTGCAAAAAAAAGGCGTCTTTTAGTGTATGACAGCTGGCAAACATAAAAATCACACTGACCCGAAGAATAAAGTCATCGATTCACTTATGCCACACGAGGAACAGAGTAAAAAAGAAAATCTAGGGTTAGGGTTGTGCTAGGTTTAGGGTTGTGCTAGGATTAGGGTAGTGCTAGAGTTAGGATTGTGCTAGGGTTAAAATAGTGCTAGGGTTAGGGTTGTGCTAGGGTTAGGGTTGTGCGAGGGTTAGGGTTGTATTAGGGTTAGGGTTGTGATAGAGTTAGGGTTGTGCTAGGGTTAGGGTTGTGCTAGGGTTAGGGTTATGCCACGGTTAGGGTTATGCCAGGGTTAGGGTTATGCTAGGGTTATGCCAGGGTTAGGGTTATGCTAGTTTAGGTTTATACTAGGGTTAAGGTTGTGCTAGGTTTAGGGTTGTGCTAAGTTTGGGGTTACGCTAGGGTTAGGATTGTGCTAGGGTTAGGGTTGTGAAAGGATTAGGGTTGTGCTAAGGTTAGGGTTGTGCTAAGGTTAAGGTTGTGCTAGGGTTAAGCAAGGGTTAAAGTTGTGTTGGGGTTGGGCTTTTTTCAAAAGTGAAGAAAAAAAATGATGACGATATAGCGACTAGTGTGGAGTGCAAGTGCTTGCTACTTGAGTTTGCATCGGGTGCTCGGGTATGCCCCAAGTATCGCGGGTGCTCGAGTGACATGCTCGAGTCTCCGGGCCATATGCTTCGTGGCCAAAAATCCTTGCGGGATTGCCTGCCATGCACGAGCGATCCCCACATGATTTTTTGGGGGTGTCTAACAACCGTGAAACATGTGGGTCGGGGACTCGAGCATGTCACTCGAGCACCCACGACACATGGTGCATACCAGAGTACCCGATGCAAACTCAAGTAGCAAGCACTTGTGCTCAAGACTAATGACAACTTATTAAATATGATGACCTAATGTTTTCAAATTCTGTGTTGTATCTCTGGGTTAAAAATGTTCACTACACCCCTTGATAAAATCCTTGAGGGGCCTAGTTTCTAAAATGGGGTCACTTGTAGGGGGTTTCCACTGTTTCGAACCCCAGTCAAATAAACAAGTCTGGGATGTGTTCGAGCCGCATTACTGGTTCGGGCACCACAGTGCAGCAACATCATCCAGGTCCTTGGGTTTTCCTGGATTGAACAGGACACCATGCAGTTTTTAAGTATGTTTTTTAGCCAAGTTAAAGAGTGGATACAAACAAAATAACAAGTCATTTCATTATACTACTTCGTCTTTTTAAGATTTACTCCATATACACTTAAAAGGGTTGCCCAATACTTGGACAACCACTTCTCAAACCCTATGCTATGTTTTCCTCCCAGTAAAATAATAACACTCACCGTTCCAGCGTTGTTGGTACTGGCTCTCCCAGGGCTCGTGTGACATTGTGGTATCATGTGATCCCTGTGGCAAATCAGCACTGGATACACTCTCCTCTCCTTTAGAAAAATCAAGACATCTAGAGGAAATAAGAGCTGTGGCTGCTCTCTCCCTGTCTAAAAGAAGTTACAGTGAAACCAGTGTGCTAATTGACCGCAGGGATTGTTATGTCACACGAGCCCCGGCAGAGCCAGAGCCAACACCGCTGGAGCGACTAGGTATTACTATTTTACTGGGAAGAAACATATAAATTGAGAAGAGGTTGGCCGAGTAGTGGACTACCCCTTTAACTTAAAAGGAACCTGTCAGGTAAAGTCCAATAACCCTTTTAGGCTACGGACTCACTATCAGTATTTGGTCAGTATTTTTCCTCAGTATGTGCAAGCTAAAACCTGGTGAGGAACAATCAGAGAAAGGTATGAGGCTATGTGCCCACGATGCAGAAATGAAGCAGAAAATTTTTGCTTCGTTTCTGCATGTCCTTGCCGGGAAAAACGCGTGCGGAATTTGACACACATTTTTCGTGCTTTTTGCACATGCGGAATTGCCATGCGTTTTCTAATGCATTGTAGATGGCAATTCCGTATGCGTAAACGCACAAATAATTGACAAGCTGCGGATTTTCGAGCGCTTCAAAAAAGCAGAGGAAAAATCCGCAGCATGGGCATTGAAAGTGCGGAATTTCATTGGGGACAATGGGGGAAGGATTACCAAGCGTTTCCGCTGCAAAAATTCTGCAGCATAAACGCTTGAAAAACGCATCATGGGCACAGACCCTAATAGAAACAAGTGCATCAATTCTGCATTTTTGCCCCACTCATGGCTTTGGCTTACACATACTGAGGAAAAATACTGAACAAATACTGATAGTGGGGCCATAGCCTTAAAGGGAATCTGTCACCCCCCTGGGACCTATCAGACCGCTAAAATGGCATACAGGCAATAGAAATGTGAATCTATACTTACCTATATGGCCATATTAGCGGTCTGCTGTGTAATACCTTTTTATTAAATTATGTCAGGCAAAATGTATTTTTGTCCTAGTTTAAAAAATGAGAGATGTCTTAAATCTCCACCCCCCTGCTCATTTGGAAGAGACCGACATAGAACTCACTCTTTCTCCCCACAAACAAGGAATTTTTATAACCGCCATAAAACCTCAGCCAAGAGCAAGCATTCTGGTATAAACTGGAAATTCCCTCCAATCCTATTATTTAACTGTACAAACTTTTAATGTCGAGTTTAATAATGCACATGACTGTCACAACCACAGGGACCACATTTTTGGAATGCTCACCTTCTTCCAATTATAATAGTATATCTTGCATAACTGAGAAACCACCGGAAACCCGGGAAATGGGTTCTGAGTTTCTGAGCGTCATAGAGATATCATGTTTGATATCCATCTTCATGAATATTGGTGACGGCAAACATGATGTCTCCATCTGAAGGATTTTATGTCTTGTGCAGCTGGGTGGGTTCACAAATCCGAGCCCCCGTATGAGGTAAACAACATGGGTGTCTCCTAGTGTTTTGGCCTCTTACTAAAAACCAGAACGGACATTTTACTTCATTCTTACCCCGGGACGTCAGACGCATGCACTCCTCGCTGCGTAGGGGAATCACATCTAATTTCCGGGTAGCCGCCCTCCCCCACAGAATCTGAGACCATCACCTCGTGGCGCAGGTTTTGCTATTATTTACCCCTTTTATTTTAATAACTGTTTTATGCATATATGTAAATTGTCTCTTTTATAATATCTTGTATATCTTTTGTAAACACTGCCCACTTTCGGGAGTAAATCATTATTATTTACCAGCTTCGTTCTTCTTGTCCTATGTCGAGCAAACACGTTCCTCACCTGCTAATTCACATTACCTAACCGGTACCCGATCCACCTGTTAAGCGATCGGTGGTGGCAGTATACCAGTATTTATATGATATTGTGTTTTGAGGGTGGCTGGACGGAGGTATATATACATTCCTGGAAGGAACTGGTAGTATATATACGTCCTGTCACATCACGTGCCACAATAGTCGACATAAATTAGAGCAGCTGCGCCCTGTTGCTTATCCTCGGTCAATACAGTGTTTGACCAGCAGGATAAGGGGGCGCCAGAGGGCTGCAAGGTCTGACCAAATGTTTTTCATGACAGTTGGTGGAAGCGGTGGGATCATAGGACATTAGTGATCTGGTTTGAGCAATCATTCCTCTCACTAAAAACTTGCATGGTTCTTACCTGGACCCTGCACAAAAGTTTTGAAGATCGAACTCAGTGTTTATTAGATCTGAGACAATACTGCATGTGCAGCAGTTACCCCTACCCTTCTTCGTTTTTTTCCTTTCTATCTGTATTTTGGTGATCATGGTCATCGTTGGGGAGCTCTGGTACAGCCAGCAGAAAAAGGACACTCTTGTTGGAATATGTATAACCAGAGGCATTGACCCCCTCGGCAACAACAAAGAACAAATGGTTGCTGCACTGGTGCAACTGGAGGCAGAGCAAGCCCTTCTTCAGACCTCAGCAGGACCAGGGGTCAGCCGAGATATCATAGAATCATAGAATGGTAGAGTTGGAAGGGACCTCCTGGGTCATCTGGTCCAACCCCCTGCTCAAAGCAGGATTCACTAAATCATCTCAGACAGATGTCTGTCCAGCCTCTGTTTGAAGACGTCCATTGAAGGGGAACTCACCACCTCTCGTGGCAGCCTGTTCCACTCATTAATCACCCTAACTGTCAAAAAGTTTTTTCTAATATCTAATCTGTGTCTCCTCCCATTTAGTTTCATCCCATTGCTTCTAGTCTTTCCTTGTGCAAATGAGAATAAAGATGATCCTTCTACAATGTGACAGCCCTTGACATATTTGTAGACAGCTATTAAGTCTCCTCTCAGTCTTCTTTTTTGCAAGCTAAACATTCCCAAATCCTGCAACCGTTCCTCATAGGACATGGTTTGCAGACCAGTCACCATTCTGGTCGCTCTTCTCTGAACTTGCTCCAGTTTGTCTATGTCTTTTTTAAAATGTGGTGCCCAAAACTGTACACAGTATTCCAGATGAGGTCTGACCAAAGAGGAGTAAAGACCAATAATGACTTCACGTGATCTAGACTGTATGCTTCTGTTAATACATCCCAGAATTGTATTTGCCTTTTTTGCTGCTGCATCACACTGTTGACTCATGTTCAGTCTATGATCTATTAGTATACCTAAGTCTTTTTCACATGTACTGTTGCTTAGCTCTATTCCTCCCATTCTGTATATGCTTTTTTCATTTTTATTGCCCAGATGTAGTACTTTGCATTTTTCCCTGTTAAAAACCATTCTGTTGGTTGCTGCCCACTGCTCCAGTTTATTTAGGTCTTTTTGAATCCTCTCTCTTCTCTAGTATTAGCTATCCCTCCTAGCTTTGTGTCATCGGCAAATTTAATCAGTTTACCCTCAATTCCTTCATCTAAATCATTGATAAAGATGTTGAACAATACAGGTCCCAGGACGGAGCCCTGTGGTACCCCACTTGAGACATTCATCCAGCTGGATGTGAAGCCATTTACAATCACCCTTTGAGTCCGATCACTAAGCCAGTTATGAATCCACCTAACAGTTGCCTGGTCCATTGCATACTTGGTCATTTTTTCAATAAGGATGGTGTGAGATACTTTGTCAAATGCTTTGCTGAAGTCAAGATATACTATATCTACAGCATTTCCCTGATCCACCCAGTCAGTGATTCTGTCATAGAAGGAAATTAAGTTAGTCTGACATGACTTGTTAGTTATAAACCCATGCTGACTCTGGTTAATCACTTCATTCTTATCCAGGTACTTACATACATGTTGTTTAATAATTTGTTCAAAGATCTTTCCTGGTATAGAAGTCAGACTCACCGGCCTATAGTTCCCTGGGTCCACCTTCTTCCCCTTTTTGAAGATAGGAACAACATTTGCTCTTCTCCAGTCTTCTGGGACTTCTCCTGTTCTCCAAGAATTTTCAAAGATTATGGAGAGTGGTTCTAAAATTTCTTCTACGATCTCCTTCAGTACTCTGGGGTGTAATTCATCTGGACCTGGAGACTTGAACTCATTTATGTTAGCTAAATATTCCCTCACAATCTTTCTGTTTACAGATAACTTGGATTCTTCTATTCCTTTAAAAGGACAGTGAAGATCAGTTGATGTTACATTTTCTTTCTGAGAGAAAACAGATGCAAAATAGGAATTAAAAAGTTTAGCCTTCTCAACATCCTCTCTTACCATTTCTCCATTTTCATCCTGTAAAAATCCTATAGCATCTTTGACTTTTCTTTTACTTTTGACATACCCCCAAAATCCTTTTTTATTGCTTTTGACATCTCTTGCAAGCCTTAATTCATTGTCAGCTTTAGCTAACCTGATACATGCCCTACAGGATCTGCAGACTGCATTATAATCTTCTTTAGATATGCCTCCCTCTTTCCATTTAATAAACATTTCTTTCTTTCTTTTTAGCATGTGTTTAAGTTCTGTGTTCATCCATCCTGGTTTCCTTAAATGCTTCCCATTCTTCCTACTTTTCGGGATTGTTAACGATTGTGCTTTGAGAATCTCATTTTTAAAAATTTCCCATCCTTCCTGGACATTTTTGTCCTTAAGGACATCCAGCCATTGGATCCCTCCTATTCTCTTTCTGAGTCTCTTAAAATCTGCCTTTCTAAAATCTAACCTTGAAGTTTGAGTCTTCACATGTCTTCCTCCTCTAGTTATCCAAAATTCTATAATAGCATGATCGCTGCCTCCTAGGGTCCCAGCCACTTTTACCTCCTCAACCATTTCCTCCTTGTTTATAAGGATTAGATCCAAAGTAGCAGATCCCCTTGTTTTCTCCCCTACCTTTTGGAAGATAAAGTTGTCAGCAAGAGAGGATAAGAATTTGCTTGACCTGTTAGTTTTACTTGAGAGAGATTCCCAACAAATGTCTGGATAGTTGAAATCTCCCATGACCACTACGTCATATTTTTTTGAGAACTTGGTCATTTGATACATAAAGAGTTCATCCATATCTTCAGTTTGCCCAGGTGGCCTGTAGTAAATGCCTACAATTGTGTCCTTTCCGTTGTTCTCTCCTTGTATTCTTACCCAAACAGTTTCCACAGAACTCCCAGTCTCTGAAGCTTCAATCTCTGTGCAGATATACGCTTTTCTAACATACAATGCGACACCTCCTCCTCGTTTATCAAGTCTGTTTCTTGCAAATAAGTTGTATCCTTTTAGCCTTTTATTCCAATCATGTGTATCGTCCCACCAAGTTTCAGTGATTCCAATGACATCATATTTCTTTTCCTGCGTTAGTAGTTCTAATTCTCCTTGTTTGTTGCCCATGCTTTGTGCATTTGTATAAAAACATTTTAGTTTGTGATTGGTTTCTCTTCCTCCCATATTTTTATTATTTAAATTGTTTTGTCTTTGTTCTTCCTTTCCACTTCCAGTAGCAGAGATCTCAATAGTATTTGTCAGCTGTATGGCTTTTTCTGGCCTTTTGCTTCCCTTCCCACATTGTTCTAGTTTAAAGCTCTCCTGATGAGTGCAGCAAGGCAATTTCCAAATACATGTTTTCCAGTCTTCGTAAGGTGCACCCCATCTCTAGCAAGTAGTCCATCGTATAGGTAATTCATTCCGTGATCCAGAAATCCAAATCCTTGTTGACGGCACCATCGACGTAGCCAGTTGTTCACCTGTAGAATCTTATTCCACCTCATTGTTCCATGGCCATCCACTGGGAGGATGGATGAGAAGACCACCTGCGCTCCCAATTCTTTCACTTTCTTGCCCAAGTCTTCAAAGTCACTGCAGATGGTTTCCAGGTCCTTTCTTGCGGTGTCATTTGTCCCCACATGTATTAGCAGGAATGGGTAGTGATCTGTAGGTCTGAAGAGTCTTGATATCCTGTCAGACACATCTTTAATTTTTGCTCCTGGAAGACAGCACATTTCTCTTGAGGTTATGTCTGGTCTGCAGATAGCGGCCTCTGTTCCTCTTAACAGGGAATCCCCCATGACCACCACTCTCCGTTTTTTCTTCACAACATTCTTCTTTCTCCATCCAGGAGGATTCTGAGGGCTTACAAGGTTATTCATTGCTGGCAAAGTCTTATCTTGCTGTATTTCTTCATGGTTCTCCTGCGAGAGAGCCTGGTACTGGTTCCTGAGCAGTATAGGTGCTGACTGCCTCTCTATCCTCCTGCTTCTCTGGGTCACATGCTTCCATTCCTCTGTTTCCTCAGGTGCAGTTCGAATTTCTTCTCTTTCTGAATCATGAAGAGATAATTCTGCTCTGTCTAAGAACTCTTCACCTTCCTTAATGATTTTCAAGGTAGTTAACCTCTCTTCTAGATTTCGCAACTTTTCCTCCAACAGGGACACAAGCTTGCATTTCTGGCATGTGAAGTTTGGCTTTTCCACTGGCAAGTCTGTGAACATGTAGCAGGATATGCAGCTCACCAAATGGCTCCTGGACTCTTCCATGTTCTTACTGTTAATGTTCTGAAAACAGTGAAAAAAGCTTAAAAAAAAAGCTTCAAAACGCGCGGTTTACCGATGTCCTCTTTTCAGCTCCAACAGCCAAAATCCAGTGTTCTTTGAGCTCACGGAGACTCTTCACTTACCCCAAAATGCAGTGGGAATATGCAAATTATCTCCTCAGGACTCCTCCCCTGGTTTACCGATGTCCTCTTTTCAGCTCCAACAGCCAAAATCCAGTGTTCTTTGAGCTCACGGAGACTCTTCACTTACCCCAAAATGCAGTGGGAATATGCAAATTATCTCCTCAGGACTCTTCCCATGGTTTACCGATGTCCTCTTTTCAGCTCCAACAGCCAAAATCCAGTGTTCTTTGAGCTCACGGAGACTCTTCACTTACCCCAAAATGCAGTGGGAATATGCAAATTATCTCCTCAGGACTCCTCCCCTGGTTTACCGATGTCCTCTTTTCAGCTCCAACAGCCAAAATCCAGTGTTCTTTGAGCTCACGGAGACTCTTCACTTACCCCAAAATGCAGTGGGAATATGCAAATTATCTCCTCAGGACTCCTCCCCTGGTTTACCGATGTCCTCTTTTCAGCTCCAACAGCCAAAATCCAGTGTTCTTTGAGCTCACGGAGACTCTTCACTTACCCCAAAATGCAGTGGGAATATGCAAATTATCTCCTCAGGACTCCTCCCTTGGTTTACCGATGTCCTCTTTTCAGCTCCAACAGCCAAAATCCAGTGTTCTTTGAGCTCACGGAGACTCTTCACTTACCCCAAAATGCAGTGGGAATATGCAAATTATCTCCTCAGGACTCCTCCCCTGGTTTACCGATGTCCTCTTTTCAGCTCCAACAGCCAAAATCCAGTGTTCTTTGAGCTCACGGAGACTCTTCACTTACCCCAAAATGCAGTGGGAATATGCAAATTATCTCCTCAGGACTCCTCCCCTGGTTTACCGATGTCCTCTTTTCAGCTCCAACAGCCAAAATCCAGTGTTCTTTGAGCTCACGGAGACTCTTCACTTACCCCAAAATGCAGTGGGAATATGCAAATTATCTCCTCAGGACTCCTCCCCTGGTTTACCGATGTCCTCTTTTCAGCTCCAACAGCCAAAATCCAGTGTTCTTTGAGCTCACGGAGACTCTTCACTTACCCCAAAATGCAGTGGGAATATGCAAATTATCTCCTCAGGACTCTTCCCCTGGTTTACCGATGTCCTCTTTTCAGCTCCAACAGCCAAAATCCAGTGTTCTTTGAGCTCACGGAGACTCTTCACTTACCCCAAAATGCAGTGGGAATATGCAAATTATCTCCTCAGGACTCCTCCCCTGGTTTACCGATGTCCTCTTTTCAGCTCCAACAGCCAAAATCCAGTGTTCTTTGAGCTCACGGAGACTCTTCACTTACCCCAAAATGCAGTGGGAATATGCAAATTATCTCCTCAGGACTCCTCCCCTGGTTTACCGATGTCCTCTTTTCAGCTTCAACAGCCAAAATCCAGTGTTCTTTGAGCTCACGGAGACTCTTCACTTACCCCAAAATGCAGTGGGAATATGCAAATTATCTCCTCAGGACTCCTCCCCTGGTTTACCGATGTCCTCTTTTCAGCTCCAACAGCCAAAATCCAGTGTTCTTTGAGCTCACGGAGACTCTTCACTTAACCCAAAATGCAGTGGGAATATGCAAATTATCTCCTCAGGACTCCTCCCCTGGTTTACCGATGTCCTCTTTTCAGCTCCAACAGCCAAAATCCAGTGTTCTTTGAGCTCACGGAGACTCTTCACTTACCCCAAAATGCAGTGGGAATATGCAAATTATCTCCTCAGGACTCCTCCCCTGGTTTACCGATGTCCTCTTTTCAGCTCCAACAGCCAAAATCCAGTGTTCTTTGAGCTCACGGAGACTCTTCACTTACCCCAAAATGCAGTGGGAATATGCAAATTATCTCCTCAGGACTCCTCCCCTGGTTTACCGATGTCCTCTTTTCAGCTCCAACAGCCAAAATCCAGTGTTCTTTGAGCTCACGGAGACTCTTCACTTACCCCAAAATGCAGTGGGAATATGCAAATTATCTCCTCAGGACTCCTCCCCTGGTTTACCGATGTCCTCTTTTCAGCTTCAACAGCCAAAATCCAGTGTTCTTTGAGCTCACGGAGACTCTTCACTTACCCCAAAATGCAGTGGGAATATGCAAATTATCTCCTCAGGACTCCTCCCCTGGTTTACCGATGTCCTCTTTTCAGCTCCAAGAGCCAAAATCCAGTGTTCTTTGAGCTCACGGAGACTCTTCACTTACCCCAAAATGCAGTGGGAATATGCAAATTATCTCCTCAGGACTCCTCCCCTGGTTTACCGATGTCCTCTTTTCAGCTCCAACAGCCAAAATCCAGTGTTCTTTGAGCTCACGGAGACTCTTCACTTACCCCAAAATGCAGTGGGAATATGCAAATTATCTCCTCAGGACTCCTCCCCTGGTTTACCGATGTCCTCTTTTCAGCTCCAACAGCCAAAATCCAGTGTTCTTTGAGCTCACGGAGACTCTTCACTTACCCCAAAATGCAGTGGGAATATGCAAATTATCTCCTCAGGACTCCTCCCCTGGTTGGACTGTACTACTGCAGGGGTCCCACCTGTAGACGCGTTAGCGACCAGGGCAGCGTGGACCCCTATCTGCAGATGGCTCTACAGCAACTTCCTACAAAGGATCATGTAGGATGGCTGAAAGTAATTCAGCAGCACCAGGAGGCCGAGAGGGCCGAGAGAGCCGAGCGAGCCGAGCAAGAGACCGAGCGAGAGGCCCAAGCCCCAGATGGCCCATGAACTGCAGATGGCCCAACTCGGGATCCCAGCATCCACCTCACGGAACGGTGAGACCAACAATGCGACCCTGTTTAAACCCCGTCCAGAGCATTTTCCTGTGATGGAAAAGGACAGCGACCTCGACACCTTTCTGAGGGGGTTTGAAAAGACTTGCAGACAGTACCAGCTGATGAGGACCTGTGGGCGCGATACTTAACTGCAGGGCTGCAAGGCAAAGCTCTGGATGTGTTTGTGGCTCTTCCTCCAAGCCTCGATGGGAACTATGATGCCATTAAGCAGGCCCTAATCCAGAGGTTCCAACTGACTCCTGAGGTGTACCGTAAAAAGTTCCGGGACCTCCAACGTGGACCGCACAACAGTTACAGCGATGTGGTGCTTGGATTCCGAACCAACTTTGAGCAGTGGATCCAAGGACTGTCAGCGACCACCTTTGAGCAGCTAAAGGATCTGATGGTGAAAGACCAGTTCCTGCATCTGTGTCCGACTGAGGTACGGCAGTTCGTGATGGATTGGGACCCACCAGATGCCAATAAAGCAGCGCAGATCGCAGACACCTACGAGACCAACTGGAGACCGGAGGTGCGGAAGCCAGTCGTCGCCAGCTGGAAAGGGGGTAAGCCATCAACCACCATCCCTGCCCCTACCAGCCGACCTTCCGGAGGCCTTTTTCCCATTACCAATGCCCGGCCTGCATCTGATGCCCGCAGGTGTTATTTCTGCAAACAGACTGGTCATCTCAGCGCCACTTGCCCAGAGAAGCAGAGGAAGAACCCCCCATCCAAGGCCCCGGGGCCTAATGCATCAGTTCTTTTGGTGGGTGGGCCGGTTGGTAGGGCCTGTAAAAACTTGCAGTCTGTCATGGTGGGGGACACTGTCACTGTAGGCCTCAAGGACACTGGGGCCGAACGAACCCTCATCCGACCCGAACTGGTGTCCGCTGAAGAGCTTATTCCGGGAAAGACCCTGACTGTCACCGGGATTGGGGACGTCCGATGCCCCTTGCGCATGGTCCGGGTTTTTATTGATTAGGGTGCGGGGAGTGGGGTGAAGGAAGTGGGAGTGTCTGAAAACCTACCTGCAAATGTTTTGTTGGGAACTGATTTGGGGAGGATATTTGCTTATTATGTCCCTGACACCCCTCCCCGATCTGATATGGTTGGTAAGGTTAATGCTGATAATGTGAATGTCAATACTTTACCTGCTGATAATGATGATGATGATGATGATGATGTATTGGAAGGTACAGGAGAACTCAGCCATGTCACGCTGCGGGGTGAAATTGCTGAGGATCCCCTAGCAGCAGCAAGTGTCAGTGCTAAGGGTAATGGGGAGAGGCACGGGGACCATGAAGCAGGTGGTGCTGTGCCAGTGACCAGTGTTACAACAGATGGTAGCTGCCCCATACGTAGCGCTGTCAACACCAAAAGAAAGTTCAGTTAGGGAAAAGGAGGCTAACTAGGCGGGAAAAAGAAAGCCCTGTAATGTAAATGATTACCTCTATTATACTGTAGATAATCCCAGACTGACACAAAAGGGGTTTGAAAAAGGTAATAAATTTTATTACATAATATTACATTAAATTACACAATAGCAATACAGGAATAAAAAAGTGGATGGGGAGGAGAGAGGGCAGCTAAAGAAAACAGGGTAATACAGAAATTCCCCGTTCAGAGACTAGAATCCCCAAAAGGAACTCACAATGTATATCAGATAAGAATATAGGCTGTCAACTGGATAATATAGTTATATAAAGTTCTGACAGAAAATCATACCAAGTAATGTCGGGTCTGTCAGAAAAGGCACAACATGAAACATGTATATCCGACTATAGTGGATTATACGTAAAGAGGTGGCCAAATGGTAAAGTCCATATCGTCAAATCCATGAAATTAAAACATTTCCATTACCTTGAGTCATTATTATAGGACAGCGTAGGGTGAGATACTGGGGATGCCTGGCAGCCTCGACGCGCGTTTCGCCCGGAAATGGCTTCGTCAGGAGGCGTGGCTAGCGTGCAGGAAGGGGACACCTTATGTATGTGACAATGCCAATCAGCGGCATCCGTGTGGCGAAGCCCCGCCCCCGGCGATGACGCGGGCGCGGCACGCCACACGCAGCAAACCAGGGGATAAATATCTCCCCCGTTGCCGCGGCGATGCGCCCCGCCCACGACGCCGCCGGAGCGGAGACACGCCACTACCACAGAAAAGAAAATGAAAGAAAATAAAAATAATAATAAGGCAAGAGTGCGTAATGTGAACAAAGACAGGTTCCAGTATATCGGATCTCACCAAGAATGTATTCTGCATCAGACAGAGACACTCGCATGGTAGTGTCTGGCCTCCGGCGATGATGCGGGCAAGACAAGCTATGCACCGCCCACAGGGGGCGTGCCCCCCGTCGCCATGGCGACGCGCCCAGCCCGCAGCACCACCGGACCCGGAAACAAACCAGCGAGGAAAGCAGAAGATATAAGGTTATATAAGATATATAGAACGAATGTCAATGAGCAGAAAGATATAGGGAAGTGCAGCGCAATGTCAGCACATGGAACGGCCGTTTCACTGTGTCGCAAGGCGCTGCACTCCCATAAACAGAGGACATAGAATCAAGATCCCAGTGAAAAGAAAAGAAAAGGGGATAACTGAATGGACAATGAGTCTCTATATAAAATAGCAAACAATCATGTGAATAAAAATGAGTCATACATATATAGGTAAACATGAAAAGAATTATTGGACAAAAAATATATATTAATGACAATATATAAAGCATGTAATTTACATTTGAGTTTTTATATAAAAATACGATAACCATAAAGATGATGATATTATCATTATATAAATTTCGAAATGTATTCCTATAGTGTAAAATAGCCAATCACGACAAAAGGATGTATAGGAAATATATTAAGAGTATCAAAAACCTCAAAAATGCAAGTTTAACTGCTAAATATTATAATAATAACAATATGTCAATTCTATACATTCTTCCAAATTGGTTCCCTTCATCCAAGGATTATGAATATGATTGTTGTGGTAGTTAATTACGGAGATAATCCATTCGAAAATAGTTAATTATTTTTCAGAATTCTTCAAAGTGTTCAATAAATTATATCCTCCGCTGGTCCGATGCACAGATAAGATTCATTCGGATAGTTCGCACCACCCTATAATCAGGGCGTGGTGATCTAGATCGGATAAATAAAGGAAAATGTAAGATAAAATCATAAGGGGGTACAGAAGGGTAATAACCCAAGAATGTGAGGAAAAGAGGACAAAAGGTGTCAGGATAAAAGTAGCGCAGCACTTAAATTTACAAAAAAGACTTGAAACTGACCATATCATTCAACCCCTTTGGGGAGACAGTATCCAGTAGCATGATCCACCGTGTCTCTCTTTGAAGCAGCATCTTTTTAATATTTCCCCCTCTAATCCCCATATATATATGATCAATACCCCGAACTGTTAACCCACGTGGGTTGCCTTTATGATATTCTAAAAAATGCTTGGGTATTGTTTTAAGGGAGTTAGGGTCAATACAAGAAGAGGCGTTGTTAATATCTCTAATATGTTCCTGTATGCGTACTTTTAAGGCTCTGGTGGTCATGCCTATATAAATTAGTCCGCAGGGACAGGTGAGATGATAGACAACTGCCTCAGTATTACAGGTGACATGGTGGACAATGCGAAAGGACCTATCTCCGTTGGAGTTGCAGAAATGTGATGCTTTTGGTAGAAATCTGCATATAGAGCATCTACCGCATGATGAGCTGCCCCAGGGCGGGCCTTTGCTCCTAGCTAGGAAAGAATTTTTGGGGGGAATATAGTGGCTATTGGTTATTAAATCACTCAATGTGTTAGATTTCCGCCAGGTAACAGCTGGTCGGTTCGGGAGTTGACTTTTTAAATCTCTGTCAGTTAGTAATAGTGTTGAGCCACCCCCGTAGTGTTCGGGTTCGGTTCGGTTCGTCGAACACCGGGATGTTCGAGGAACTGTTCGTCGAACTGTTCGTCGAACACCTTAGAACACCGTCGAACACCGTTAAAACCAATGGCAGGCAAACAAAAACACATAGGAACACATAGAAAACACCTTCAAAGGTGTCCAAAAGCTGACAAACTGCTCAGAAGACGCTTTCTTTAAAAAAGCCGGCCGGCAATTCAGCAGCGGCATACACCGGTACCCGACAATTTAGACATGAAGGAATAGAGCATCACACATAGATTAGATAGATAGAAACATGTCAGTCACATATATATGAAGTACAGTGACAGTGTTGCTTACTGTACTTGTCATTTAGTGTAAAGGATTTATTAAAAAATATAATAGTGTTTTCGTGCACCGTCTCTTTAAAAAAGCCGGCCGGCAATTCAGCAGCGGTACCCGACAATTTATAACAGACAGAATAGAGCTTCACACATAGATTAGATAGATAGAAACATGTCAGTCACATATATATGAAGTACTGTGACAGTGTTGCTTACTGTACTTGTCATTTACTGCAAAGAATTTATTTAAAAAAATAATAGTGTTTTCATGCACCGTCTCTTTAAAAAAGCCGGCCGGCAATTCAGCATCTGTACCCGACAATTTAGAATAGAAGGAATAGAGAATCACACATAGATTAGATAGATAGAAACATGTCAGTCACATATATATGAAGTACAGTGACAGTGTTGGTTACTGTACTTGTCATTTAGTGTAAAGGATTTATTAAAAAATATAATAGTGTTTTCGTGCACCGTCTCTTTAAAAAAGCCGGCCGGCAATTCAGCAGCGGTACCCGACAATTTAGAATAGAAGGAATAGAGAATCACACATAGATTAGATAGATAGAAACATGTCAGCCACATATATACGAAGTACAGTGACAGTGTTGCTTACTGTACTTGTCATTTAGTGTAAAGGATTTATTAAAAAATATAATAGTGTTTTCGTGCACCGTCTCTTTAAAAAAGCCGGCCGGCAATTCAGCAGCGGTACCCGACAATTTATAACAGACAGAATAGAGCTTCACACATAGATTAGATAGATAGAAATATGTCAGTCACATATATATGAAGTACCGTGACAGTGTTGCTTACTGTACTTGTCATTTACTGCAAAGGATTTATTAAAAAAAATAATAGTGTTTTCATGCACCGTCTCTTTAAAAAAGCCGGCCGGCAATTCAGCATCTGTACCCGACAATTTATAACAGACAGAATAGAGCTTCACACATAGATTAGATAGATAGAAACATGTCAGTCACATATATAATAAGTACAGTGACAGTGTTGGTTACTGTACTTGTCATTTAGTATTAAAATAAAGGATTTATTATTAAAAAAAATTGGCGTGGGGTTCCCCGTAATTTTAGTCTCTAGCCGAGGTTAAGCAGACAGCTGGGGCAGATGTTTGAAGCCTGGGAAGGGGGTAATACCCACGGAGCTTCCCAGGCTACTAATATCAGCCCCCAGCTGAATACCTAGCCTTTACTAGCTATTAAAATGGAGGACCCCCCCAAAAAAATGACGTGGGGTCCCCCCTAATTTAATAGCTAGCAAAGGCTAGGCAGACAGCTGGGGGCTGATATTAATAGCCCAGGAAGGGAGCCATGAATATTGGCCCCCTCCCAGGCTAGAAACACCAGCCCTCAGCCGCCCCAGAAATGGCGCATCCATAGGATGCGCCAATTCTGGCACTTAGCCTCGCTCTTCCACGCTGCCCTGGTGCGGTGGCAGGGGGTAATAGGGTTGGGGTTGATGTCAGCTTATAATGCCAGCTGACATCAAGCCCAGGTTAGTAATGGAGAGGCGTCTATAAGACACCCCCATTACTAACCCCATAGTCAAAGTTAAAAAAAAAACACAAACACCCAGAATAAAGTCCTTTAATTGAAATAAAGACACAATTCTTTATTGTTCTAAATTAAACCATACTTACCATCACGCCCATTCCAGCTGAAGCCAACGATCTCCTGCAATAAAAGAAAAATAATAAAGCAACCTCATCCTTACCTTTCCATGGTTCCCAGGACAGCTCCAGCTCGGCTACATCGAGATGACAGGCTGGACCGCAGCAGAACGCTGCCATCCAGCTTGCCATGCCGCACACACTGAGAAGCGCAGGCATGCTTGCGCTCCTCAGTGTCTGACTGTGACGGCATCCAGATGAGCCGACAATGAACTCGGCTCACCTCATGTACGTCACTGACAGCGTGGGAAAATTCTCCTGCACTCAGCGCTTCAGCGTGAGAATTTTCCCACGCTGTCAGTGACGTGCATGAGGTGAGCCGAGTTCATTGGACATGACCTCGGCTCATCTGGATGCCGTCACAGCCAGACACTGAGTAGCGCAAGCATGCCTGCGCTTCTCAGTGTCTGCGGGATGACAGGCTGGATGGCAGCGTTCTGCTGCGGTCCAGCCTGTCATCTCAATGTAGCAGAGCTGAAGCTGTCGTGGGAGCCATGGAAAGGTAAGGATGATGTTGCTTTATTATTTTACTTTTATTGCAGGAGATCATTGGCTTCAGCTGGAATGGGCGTGGCGGTAAGTATGGTTTAATTTAGAACAATAAAGAATTGTGTGTTTATTTCAATTAAAGGACTTTTTTCTGGGTGTTTGTGTTTTTTTTAAATACTTTACTAGAAATTCATGGTGGTCATGTCTAATATTGGCGTGACCCCATGAATTTCGGGCTTAGGGCCAGCTGATAATGCCAAGCTGGCCTTAACCCCTTTATTACCCAGTGAGCCACCGCACCAGGGCCCTGGATGAGTTGGGTACAGCGCCAGAAGATGGCGCTTCTATGAACGCGCGCCATTTTCCGGGGCGGCTGCGGACTGCAATTTGCAGCGGGTGGGGCCCAGAAAGCTTGGGCCTCCCTGCGCTGCAGATTCCAGCCCCCAGCTGCCTAGTTGTACCTGGCTGGGCACAAAAATAGGGCGAAGCCCCACGCATTTTTTTTTTAAATTATTTCATGAAATTCATGGAATAATTAAGAAAAAAAGGGCTTCCCTATATTGTTGTGTCCAACCAGGTACAAATAGGCAGCTGGTGGTTGGGGGTAGCCCGTCCCTGCCTGCTGTACCTGGCTGGACACAAATATAGTGCGAAGCCCCCAGCTGCCTAGTTGTACCTGGCTGGACACAAAAATAGGGCGAAGCTCCACGTATTTTTTTTTTAAATTCATGGAATAATTAAGAAAAAAAGGGCTTCCCTATATTGTTGTGTCCGGATAGGTACAAATAGGCAGCTGGTGGTTGGGAGCAGCCCGTTCCTGCCTGCTGTACCTGACTGGACACAAATATAGGGCGAAGCCCCACATCAATTTTTTTTTCATTATTTCATGAATTTCCTGAAATAATTTAAAAAAAATTGACGTGGGGCTTCGCCCTATATTTGTGTCCAGTCAGGTACAGCAGGCAGGAACGGGCTGCCCCCAACCACCAGCTGCCTATTTGTACCTGGCCAGACACAACAATATAGGGAAACCCTTTTTTAAAAAAATTATTTCATGAAATAATTAAAAAAAAATTAACGTGGGGCTTCGCACTATATTTGTGTCCAGCCAGGTACAGCAGGCAGGGACGGGCTACCCCCAACCACCAGCTGCCTATTTGTACCTGGTTGGACACAACAATATAGGGAAGCCCTTTTTTTCTTAATTATTCCATGGATTTCATGAAATAATTTAAAAAAAAAATGCGTGGGGCTTCGCCCTATTTTTGTGCCCAGCCAGGTACAACTAGGCAGCTGGGGGCTGGAATCTGCAGCGCAGGGAGGCCCAAGCTTTCTGGACCCCACCCGCTGCATATTGCAGTCCGCAGCCGCCCCGGAAAATGGCGCGTTCATAGAAGCGCCATCTTCTGGCGCTGTACCCAACTCATCCAGGGCCCTGGTGCGGTGGCTCACTGGGTAATAAAGGGGTTAAGGCCAGCTTGGCATTATCAGCTGGCCCTAAGCCCGAAATTCATGGGGTCACGCCAATATTAGACATGACCACCATGAATTTCTAGTAAAGTATTTAAAAAAACACAACACCCAGAATAAAGTCCTTTAATTGAAATAAACACACAATTCTTTATTGTTCTAAATTAAACCATACTTACCGTCACGCCCATTCCAGCTGAAGCCAATGTCTTCTGCAATAAAAGTAAAATAATAAAGCAACCTCATCCTTACCTTTCCATGGTTCCCACGACAGCTTCAGCTCTGCTACATCGAGATGACAGGCTGGACCGCAGCAGAATGCTGCCATCCAGCCTGTCATCCCGCGGACACTCAGAAGCGCAGGCATGCTTGCGCTCCTCAGTGTCTCGCTGTGACGGCATAAAGATGAGACAAGCTCATGTCCAATGAACTCGGCGCACCTCATGCACGTCACTGACAGCGTGGGAGAATTCTCCTGCACTCAGCACTTCAGCGTGAAAATTCTCCCACGCTGTCAGTGACGTACATGAGGTCAGCTGAGTTCATTGGACATGAATGAGCTCACCTCATGCACGTCACTGACAGCGTGGGAAAATTCTCACGCTGAAGCGCTGAGTGCAGGAGAATTTTCCCACGCTGTCAGTGACGTGCATGAGGTGCACATGAACTCGTCTCATCTTTATGCCGTCACAGCCAGACACTGCAGAGCGCAAGCATGCCTGCGCTTCTCAGTGTCTGCGGGATGACAGGCTGGATGGCAGCGTTCTGCTGCGGTCCAGCCTGTCATCTCGATGTAGCAGAGCTGAAGCTGTCGTGGGAACCATGGAAAGGTAAGGATGAGGTTGCTTTATTATTTTTCTTTTATTGCAGGAGATCGTTGGCTTCAGCTGGAATGGGCGTGACGGTAAGTATGGTTTAATTTAGAACAATAAAGGAATGTGTCTTTATTTCAATTAAAGGACTTTATTCTGGGTGTTTGTGTTTTCTTTTAACTTTGACTATGGGGTTAGTAATGGGGGTGTCTTATAGACGCCTCTCCATTACTAACCTGGGCTTGATGTCAGCTGGCATTATAAGCTGACATCAACCCCAACCCTATTACCCCCTGCCACCGCACCAGGGCAGCGTGGAAGAGCGAGGCTAAGTGCCAGAATTGGCGCATCCTATGGATGCGCCATTTCTGGGGCGGCTGACGGCTGGTGTTTCTAGCCTGGGAGGGGGCCAATATTCATGGTTCCCTTCCTGGGCTATTAATATCAGCCCCCAGCTGTCTGCCTAGCCTTTGCTAGCTATTAAATTAGGGGGGACCCCACGTCATTTTTTTGGGGGGTCCCCCATTTTAATAGCTAGTAAAGGCTAGGTATTCAGCTGGGGGCTGATATTAGTAGTCTGGGAAGCTCCGTGGGTATTACCCCCTTCCCAGGCTTCAAACATCTGCCCCAGCTGTCTGCTTAACCTCCGCTAGAGACTAAAATTACGGGGAACCCCACGCCAATTTTTTTTAATAATAAATCCTTTATTTTAATACTAAATGACAAGTACAGTAACCAACACTGTCACTGTACTTATTATATATGTGACTGACATGTTTCTATCTATCTAATCTATGTGTGAAGCTCTATTCTGTCTGTTATAAATTGTCGGGTACCGCTGCTGAATTGCCGGCCGGCTTTTTTAAAGAGACGGTGCACGAAAACACTATTATATTTTTTAATAAATCCTTTACACTAAATGACAAGTACAGTAAGCAACACTGTCACTGTACTTCGTATATATGTGGCTGACATGTTTCTATCTATCTAATCTATGTGTGATTCTCTATTCCTTCTATTCTAAATTGTCGGGTACAGATGCTGAATTGCCGGCCGGCTTTTTTAAAGAGACGGTGCATGAAAACACTATTATTTTTTTTGATAAATCCTTTACACTAAATGACAAGTACAGTAAGCAACACTGTCACTGTACTCCGTATATATGTGGCTGACATGTTTCTATCTATCTAATCTATGTGTGATTCTCTATTCCTTCTATTCTAAATTGTCGGGTACAGATGCTTAATTGCTGGCCGGCTTTTTTAAAGAGACGGTGCATGAAAACACTATTATTTTTTTTGATAAATCCTTTACACTAAATGACAAGTACAGTAAGCAACATTGTCACTGTGCTTCTTATATGTGTGACTGACATGTTTCTATCTATCTAATCTATGTGTGATTCTCTATTCTTTCTGTTCTAAATTGTCGGGTACCGGTGTATGCCGCTGCTGAATTGCTGGCTTTTCATGTTTCACTGTGAGCACTGTTCCCATCGATTTGGGCAATCACTGTAATGCCACAACCACCATGGCTGTGGCATTACAGTGAGTGGCAGACAATCCCTGCATGATTGGTGCTCTAAATAGCGCCAGACATGCAGGACACGCTTTTGGTGCACGAACAGTTATCGAACATAACCTCGAACAGCCGAATTTTTTGCAAATCGTTCGGGTTCGTCGAACAACTCGAACACCGCCCAAAACAGCTCGAATTTGAGATTGGCGAACAGTTCTAGTCGAACACCGCTCATCTCTAGTTAGTAATACAGACCAGTGTCTCGTCAGGATTTTTTTGATATAAGACCAGTTGTTATTGAACGTCGTTATAAATCTGGGATATGAGTTTTCTGTAAATTCTCCAATTTTAGGTTTAGACTTTGAAACAAGAAGACTTTGTCTATCTGAGTTTTTTGCTCTGAAATAAGCTTTATTTACATCTCGGGTGTTATAGCCTCTATTCAGAAATCTTTTAGATAGGTCTTGGGCTTGATAAGCAAATTTATCATCACTGGAGCATATCCGACGGGCTCTGAGAAACTGGCCGATAGGGATTGAACTTTTTAATTTTGGTGGATGTGAGGAGGTAAAATGTAATAGAGAGTTGGTAGAGGTCTCTTTTCGAAAAATATCTGTACCAATCCTCCCATCATCCATTCTAGTAATAAGTAAATCCAAAAAATCTATATGGGACTGGCTATATTTATAAGTCAATTTGATGTTTAGTTGGTTATTATTAAGGTGATGAAGGAAATTGTCGAGTTGTGACGTGGAGCCCTGCCATATAAATAGCACATCATCTATGTAACGGGACCACGAGACGACTGATTCGTGGACAGGTGTTTCAAGGACCGTATCCCTTTCCCACAGCCCCAGGAATAGATTAGCATATGAAGGCGCACAAGACGCCCCCATTGCTGTCCCCTGGAGCTGTAGGTAGGGTCGGTCCTTGAACACGAAGAAATTATGTGTCAAAATGAACTTAAGCAGTTCCAAAATAAACTCAATAAGTGCTGGCTCGGAATTAGTCATCTCCAGGAAAAATTTGGCGGCTGTAATTCCGTCGCTATGTTGTATTGATGTATATAGGGACTCCACGTCACATGTCACAAACCACATATCTGCTTCTAAGATAATCCCGTCAAGTTTCCTCAAGACGTCAGTTGTATCTCTCACATATGATGGAATAGTTTCTATGCACTGTTTCAAAAAGAAATCCACAAACTGGCATATGGGTTCACAAAGACCCCCCATGCCCGAGACAATGGGTCTTCCTGGTGGGCAGAGGGGGTCTTTGTGAACCTTCGGAAGTAAATAAAAAGTAGGGATCACCGGAAATTCAGGTAAAAGGGCCTCCTTCATTTTAACAGGGATAGCAGATGATTCAACCCCGTCGTCCAGTAGATTAGTCATTTCTCTTTTGAATGTCAAGAGAGGAATGCTATCCAATCTCTTATAGCATGTATTGTTATTAAGCTGTTTAAACGCCTCCTTTTCATAATCTTGTGAAGGCCAGATCACTACATTACCCCCCTTGTCCACTCTTTTAATGACCACATCTTTGATCTGTCGTAGTTCACGTATTGCTCATCTTTAGGAGTGAGAAAGATTATCTCGTGATATTTTCTCCTCAAGGCGAGAGAGATCATTCCTCACTAGTCGTACAAATATGTCGACCTGTGGGCATGCGGACAAGGGGGGGAAGGCTGTTGATCGTGGATATAGGTGTTTCGGCATTAGGGCTGGTTGGGTGACTTCACTCTCCTGTGCTAATTCTTCCAGATCTTGTAAAGCCTGCTTTTCAGTAAGTGTAGAGGGCTGCCTGTCTGAAGATTTGAAATACTTTTTGAAAATTAATTTACGGGCGAATAATTCTAGATCTTTGACGGTGGTAAAATAGTCATATTTATCTACTGGAGAGAAGGAAAGTCCCTTAGAGTGTACTTCCCTTTGGGATTTAGACAGGATGTGATGAGATAAATTGATTACCTTTAGATTTTCTTTAGTTTAGCTGTTTTCGTCCTGAAGTTGTAGGGATAATGTTTTCTTTTGGTTGCTGGTGTTTGTAGATGCTGAAATGGGCCGGTTAGTGTACCTTCTTCGGCCCCCAGGGATCGTTTGCCTAAAAAAGGGCCGCCACATTCTTCTTCTGAGGCAGTGGAGATGCTAGAGACGGACTGTGAGCGGGATCTATTTCTATTGGTTTTAAAATTCCAGCGATATACTCTATTATTTTGGTAATCGCTTAGATCCCTCAGATATTTCTTTGTTTTTATTGTTTGTATATCGCTTTCCCACTTTGTTAGGTCTTGTTCTAAAGATGAATCAAATACCTTGTAATCATCCAATGTGAGAGTATTTTGTATTTTTATCACGTATTAGGTCAATCTCTTTCTCTATTGTCTCTAGAGTTCTTTTATCAGTCCCTATAAGTAATTCCAATAGAGTACGGGAGCATTTGGTGAGAGTTTCCTCCCACTTTGTGGTAAATGTCTGATTGTTAGATTCTAACATCGGAAATAATTGAATACGAAGTCCCCTAGGTATAATTTCTTTCTGTAAATAATTTTCTAAGGCGGCTTTGTTCCACCATATTTTTATTCTTTTTTTGATTAATTCTTTAATGTTCAGTTTCAAGTCTGTAATATTACTAGTCTCTTTATCGGTAGTTGGCCTCTCACCAAAAACCGTCCCCAGTCGTGTGACACGAGTTTTGTCACTCTTCCTAAAGTCCATGTATCCTATTAAGGAATCTGTAATCAATAATACAGTTAAGACATAAAAATCTTATCAGAAGACCAAACAATATATGGTCTGTAACCCCTGTAATACTAACAACACCAAAAGAAAGTTCAGTTAGGGAAAAGGAGGCTAACTAGGCGGGAAAAAGAAAGCCCTGTACTGTAAATGATTACCTCTATTATACTGTAGATAATCCCAGACTGACACAAAAGGGGTTTGAAAAAGGTAATAAATTTTATTACATAATATTACATTAAATTACACAATAGCAATAAAGGAATAAAAAAGTGGATGGGGAGGAGAGAGGGCAGCTAAAGAAAACAGGGTAATACAGAAATTCCCCGTTCAGAGACTAGCATCCCCAAAAGGAACTCACAATGTATATCAGATAAGAATATAGGCTGTCAACTGGATAATATAGTTATATAAAGTTCTGACAGAAAATCATACCAAGTAATGTCGGGTCTGTCAGAAAAGGCACAACATGAAACATGTATATCCGACTATAGTGGATTATACGTAAAGAGGTGGCCAAATGGTAAAGTCCATATCGTCAAATCCATGAAATTAAAACATTTCCATTACCTTGAGTCATTATTATAGGACAGCGTAGGGTGAGATACTGGGGATGCCTGGCAGCTTCGACGCGCGTTTCGCCCGGAAATGGCTTCGTCAGGAGGCGTGGCTAGCGTGCAGGAAGGGGACACCTTATGTATGTGACAGTGCCAATCAGCGGCATCCGTGTGGCGAAGCCCCGCCCCCGGCGATGACGCGGGCGCGGCACGCCACACGCGGCAAACCAGGGGATGAATATCTCCCCCGTTGCCGCGGCGACGCGCCCCGCCCACGACGCCGCCGGAGCGGAGACACGCCACTACCACAGAAAAGAAAATGAAAGAAAATAAAAATAATAATAAGGCAAGAGTGCGTAATGTGAACAAAGACAGATTCCAGTATATCGGATCTCACCGAGAATGTATTCTGCATCAGACAGAGACACTCGCATGGTAGTGTCCGGCCCCCGGCGATGATGCGGGCAAGACAAGCTATGCACCGCCCACAGGGGGCGTGCCCCCCGTCGCCATGGCGACGCGCCCAGCCCGCAGCACCGCCGGACCCGGAAACAAACCAGCGAGGAAAGCAGAAGATATAAGGTTATATAAGATATATAGAACGAATGTCAATGAGCAGAAAGATATAGGGAAGTGCAGCGCAATGTCAGCACATGGAACGGCCGTTTCACTGTGTCGCAAGGCGCTGCACTCCCATAAACAGAGGACATAGAATCAAGATCCCAGTGAAAAGAAAAGAAAAGGGGATAACTGAATGGACAATGAGTCTCTATATAAAATAGCAAACAATCATGTGAATAAAAATGAGTCATACATATATAGGTAAACATGAAAAGAATTATTGGACAAAAAATATATATTAATGACAATATATAAAGCATGTAATTTACATTTGAGTTTTTATATAAAAATACGATAACCATAAAGATGATGATATTATCATTATATAAATTTCGAAATGTATTCCTATAGTGTAAAATAGCCAATCACGACAAAAGGATGTATAGGAAATATATTAAGAGTATCAAAAACCTCAAAAATGCAAGTTTAACTGCTAAATATTATAATAATAACAATATGTCAATTCTATACATTCTTCCAAATTGGTTCCCTTCATCCAAGGATTATGAATATGATTGTTGTGGTAGTTAATTACGGAGATAATCCATTCGAAAATAGTTAATTATTTTTCAGAATTCTTCAAAGTGTTCAATAAATTATATCCTCCGCTGGTCCGATGCACAGATAAGATTCATTCGGATAGTTCGCACCACCCTATAATCAGGGCGTGGTGATCTAGATCGGATAAATAAAGGAAAATGTAAGATAAAATCATAAGGGGGTACAGAAGGGTAATAACCCGAGAAAGTGAGGAAAAGAGGACAAAAGGTGTCAGGATAAAAGTAGCGCAGCACTTAAATTTACAAAAAAGACTTGAAACTGACCATATCATTCAACCCCTTTGGGGAGACAGTATCCAGTAGCATGATCCACCGTGTCTCTCTTTGAAGCAGCCTCTTTTTAATATTTCCCCCTCTAATCCCCATATATATATGATCAATACCCCGAACTGTTAACCCACGTGGGTTGCCTTTATGATATTCTAAAAAATGCTTGGGTATTGTTTTAAGGGAGTTAGGGTCAATACAAGAAGAGGCGTTGTTAATATCTCTAATATGTTCCTGTATGCGTACTTTTAAGGCTCTGGTGGTCATGCCTATATAAATTAGTCCGCAGGGACAGGTGAGATGATAGACAACTGCCTCAGTATTACAGGTGACATGGTGGACAATGCGAAAGGACCTATCTCCGTTGGAGTTGCAGAAATGTGATGCTTTTGGTAGAAATCTGCATATCGAGCATCTACCGCATGATGAGCTGCCCCAGGGCGGGCCTTTGCTCCTAGCTAGGAAAGAATTTTTGGGGGGAATATAGTGGCTATTGGTTATTAAATCACTCAATGTGTTAGATTTCCGCCAGGTAACAGCTGGTCGGTTCGGGAGTTGACTTTTTAAATCTCTGTCAGTTAGTAATAGTGTTGAGCCACCCCCGTAGTGTTCGGGTTCGGTTCGGTTCGTCGAACACCGGGATGTTCGAGGAACTGTTCGTCGAACTGTTCGTCGAACACCTTAGAACACCGTCGAACACCGTTAAAACCAATGGCAGGCAAACAAAAACACATAGGAACACATAGAAAACACCTTCAAAGGTGTCCAAAAGCTGACAAACTGCTCAGAAGACGCTTTCTTTAAAAAAGCCGGCCGGCAATTCAGCAGCGGCATACACCGGTACCCGACAATTTAGACATGAAGGAATAGAGCATCACACATAGATTAGATAGATAGAAACATGTCAGTCACATATATATGAAGTACAGTGACAGTGTTGCTTACTGTACTTGTCATTTAGTGTAAAGAATTTATTAAAAAATATAATAGTGTTTTCGTGCACCGTCTCTTTAAAAAAGCCGGCCGGCAATTCAGCAGCGGTACCCGACAATTTATAACAGACAGAATAGAGCTTCACACATAGATTAGATAGATAGAAACATGTCAGTCACATATATATGAAGTACTGTGACAGTGTTGCTTACTGTACTTGTCATTTACTGCAAAGAATTTCTTTAAAAAAATAATAGTGTTTTCATGCACCGTCTCTTTAAAAAAGCCGGCCGGCAATTCAGCATCTGTACCCGACAATTTAGAATAGAAGGAATAGAGAATCACACATAGATTAGATAGATAGAAACATGTCAGTCACATATATATGAAGTACAGTGACAGTGTTGGTTACTGTACTTGTCATTTAGTGTAAAGGATTTATTAAAAAATATAATAGTGTTTTCGTGCACCGTCTCTTTAAAAAAGCCGGCCGGCAATTCAGCAGCGGTACCCGACAATTTAGAATAGAAGGAATAGAGAATCACACATAGATTAGATAGATAGAAACATGTCAGCCACATATATACGAAGTACAGTGACAGTGTTGCTTACTGTACTTGTCATTTAGTGTAAAGGATTTATTAAAAAATATAATAGTGTTTTCGTGCACCGTCTCTTTAAAAAAGCCGGCCGGCAATTCAGCAGCGGTACCCGACAATTTATAACAGACAGAATAGAGCTTCACACATAGATTAGATAGATAGAAATATGTCAGTCACATATATATGAAGTACTGTGACAGTGTTGCTTACTGTACTTGTCATTTACTGCAAAGGATTTATTTAAAAAAATAATAGTGTTTTCATGCACCGTCTCTTTAAAAAAGCCGGCCGGCAATTCAGCATCTGTACCCGACAATTTATAACAGACAGAATAGAGCTTCACACATAGATTAGATAGATAGAAACATGTCAGTCACATATATAATAAGTACAGTGACAGTGTTGGTTACTGTACTTGTCATTTAGTATTAAAATAAAGGATTTATTATTAAAAAAAATTGGCGTGGGGTTCCCCGTAATTTTAGTCTCTAGCCGAGGTTAAGCAGACAGCTGGGGCAGATGTTTGAAGCCTGGGAAGGGGGTAATACCCACGGAGCTTCCCAGGCTACTAATATCAGCCCCCAGCTGAATACCTAGCCTTTACTAGCTATTAAAATGGAGGACCCCCCCAAAAAAATGACGTGGGGTCCCCCCTAATTTAATAGCTAGCAAAGGCTACGCAGACAGCTGGGGGCTGATATTAATAGCCCAGGAAGGGAGCCATGAATATTGGCCCCCTCCCAGGCTAGAAACACCAGCCCTCAGCCGCCCCAGAAATGGCGCATCCATAGGATGCGCCAATTCTGGCACTTAGCCTCGCTCTTCCACGCTGCCCTGGTGCGGTGGCAGGGGGTAATAGGGTTGGGGTTGATGTCAGCTTATAATGCCAGCTGACATCAAGCCCAGGTTAGTAATGGAGAGGCGTCTATAAGACACCCCCATTACTAACCCCATAGTCAAAGTTAAAAAAAAAAACACAAACACCCAGAATAAAGTCCTTTAATTGAAATAAAGACACAATTCTTTATTGTTCTAAATTAAACCATACTTACCATCACGCCCATTCCAGCTGAAGCCAACGATCTCCTGCAATAAAAGAAAAATAATAAAGCAACCTCATCCTTACCTTTCCATGTTTCCCAGGACAGCTCCAGCTCGGCTACATCGAGATGACAGGCTGGACCGCAGCAGAACGCTGCCATCCAGCTTGCCATGCCGCACACACTGAGAAGCGCAGGCATGCTTGCGCTCCTCAGTGTCTGACTGTGACGGCATCCAGATGAGCCGACAATGAACTCGGCTCACCTCATGTACGTCACTGACAGCGTGGGAAAATTCTCCTGCACTCAGCGCTTCAGCGTGAGAATTTTCCCACGCTGTCAGTGACGTGCATGAGGTGAGCCGAGTTCATTGGACATGACCTCGGCTCATCTGGATGCCGTCACAGCCAGACACTGAGTAGCGCAAGCATGCCTGCGCTTCTCAGTGTCTGCGGGATGACAGGCTGGATGGCAGCGTTCTGCTGCGGTCCAGCCTGTCATCTCGATGTAGCAGAGCTGAAGCTGTCGTGGGAGCCATGGAAAGGTAAGTATGATGTTGCTTTATTATTTTACTTTTATTGCAGGAGATCATTGGCTTCAGCTGGAATGGGCGTGGCGGTAAGTATGGTTTAATTTAGAACAATAAAGAATTGTGTGTTTATTTCAATTAAAGGACTTTTTTCTGGGTGTTTGTGTTTTTTTTAAATACTTTACTAGAAATTCATGGTGGTCATGTCTAATATTGGCGTGACCCCATGAATTTCGGGCTTAGGGCCAGCTGATAATGCCAAGCTGGCCTTAACCCCTTTATTACCCAGTGAGCCACCGCACCAGGGCCCTGGATGAGTTGGGTACAGCGCCAGAAGATGGCGCTTCTATGAACGCGCCATTTTCCGGGGCGGCTGCGGACTGCAATTTGCAGCGGGTGGGGCCCAGAAAGCTTGGGCCTCCCTGCGCTGCAGATTCCAGCCCCCAGCTGCCTAGTTGTACCTGGCCGGACACAAAAATAGGGCGAAGCTCCACGTATTTTTTTTTTAAATTCATGAAATTCATGGAATAATTAAGAAAAAAAGGGCTTGCCTATATTGTTGTGTCCGGATAGGTACAAATAGGCAGCTGGTGGTTGGGAGCAGCCCGTTCCTGCCTGCTGTACCTGACTGGACACAAATATAGGGCGAAGCCCCACATCAATTTTTTTTTCATTATTTCATGAATTTCCTGAAATAATTTAAAAAAAATTGACGTGGGGCTTCGCCCTATATTTGTGTCCAGTCAGGTACAGCAGGCAGGAACGGGCTGCCCCCAACCACCAGCTGCCTATTTGTACCTGGCCAGACACAACAATATAGGGAAGCCCTTTTTTAAAAAAATTATTTCATGAAATAATTAAAAAAAAATTGACGTGGGGCTTCGCACTATATTTGTGTCCAGCCAGGTACAGCAGGCAGGGACGGGCTGCCCCCAACCACCAGCTGCCTATTTGTACCTGGTTGGACACAACAATATAGGGAAGCCCTTTTTTTCTTAATTATTCCATGAATTTCATGAAATAATTTAAAAAAAAAATGCGTGGGGCTTCGCCCTATTTTTGTGCCCAGCCAGGTACAACTAGGCAGCTGGGGGCTGGAATCTGCAGCGCAGGGAGGCCCAAGCTTTCTGGACCCCACCCGCTGCATATTGCAGTCCGCAGCCGCCCCGGAAAATGGCGCGTTCATAGAAGCGCCATCTTCTGGCGCTGTACCCAACTCATCCAGGGCCCTGGTGCGGTGGCTCACTGGGTAATAAAGGGGTTAAGGCCAGCTTGGCATTATCAGCTGGCCCTAAGCCCGAAATTCATGGGGTCACGTCAATATTAGACATGACCACCATGAATTTCTAGTAAAGTATTTAAAAAAACACAACACCCAGAATAAAGTCCTTTAATTGAAATAAACACACAATTCTTTATTGTTCTAAATTAAACCATACTTACCGTCACGCCCATTCCAGCTGAAGCCAATGTCTTCTGCAATAAAAGTAAAATAATAAAGCAACCTCATCCTTACCTTTCCATGGTTCCCACGACAGCTTCAGCTCTGCTACATCGAGATGACAGGCTGGACCGCAGCAGAACGCTGCCATCCAGCCTGTCATCCCGCGGACACTCAGAAGTGCAGGCATGCTTGCGCTCCTCAGTGTCTCGCTGTGACGGCATAAAGATGAGACAAGCTCATGTCCAATGAACTCGGCGCACCTCATGCACGTCACTGACAGCGTGGGAGAATTCTCCTGCACTCAGCACTTCAGCGTGAAAATTCTCCCACGCTGTCAGTGACGTACATGAGGTCAGCTGGGTTCATTGGACATGAATGAGCTCACCTCATGCACGTCACTGACAGCGTGGGAAAATTCTCACGCTGAAGCGCTGAGTGCAGGAGAATTTTCCCACGCTGTCAGTGACGTGCATGAGGTGAGCTCATTCATGTCCAATGATCTCAGCTCACCTCATGCACGTCACTGACAGCGTGGGAAAATTCTCCTGCACTCAGCGCTACAGCGTGAGAATTCTCCCACGCTGTCAGTGACGTGCATGAGGTGAGCTCATTCATGTCCAATGAACTCAGCTGACCTCATGCACGTCACTGACAGCGTGGGAGAATTCTCACGCTGAAGTGCTGAGTGCAGGAGAATTCTCCCACGCTGTCAGTGACGTGCATGAGGTGCGCCGAGTTCATTGGACATGAACTCGTCTCATCTTTATGCCGTCACAGCCAGACACTGCAGAGCGCAAGCATGCCTGCGCTTCTCAGTGTCTGCGGGATGACAGGCTGGATGGCAGCGTTCTGCTGCGGTCCAGCCTGTTATCTCGATGTAGCAGAGCTGAAGCTGTCGTGGGAACCATGGAAAGGTAAGGATGAGGTTGCTTTATTATTTTTCTTTTATTGCAGGAGATCGTTGGCTTCAGCTGGAATGGGCGTGACGGTAAGTATGGTTTAATTTAGAACAATAAAGGAATGTGTCTTTATTTCAATTAAAGGACTTTATTCTGGGTGTTTGTGTTTTCTTTTAACTTTGACTATGGGGTTAGTAATGGGGGTGTCTTATAGACGCCTCTCCATTACTAACCTGGGCTTGATGTCAGCTGGCATTATAAGCTGACATCAACCCCAACCCTATTACCCCCTGCCACCGCACCAGGGCAGCGTGGAAGAGCGAGGCTAAGTGCCAGAATTGGCGCATCCTATGGATGCGCCATTTCTGGGGCGGCTGACGGCTGGTGTTTCTAGCCTGGGAGGGGGCCAATATTCATGGTTCCCTTCCTGGGCTATTAATATCAGCCCCCAGCTGTCTGCCTAGCCTTTGCTAGCTATTAAATTAGGGGGGACCCCACGTCATTTTTTTGGGGGGTCCCCCATTTTAATAGCTAGTAAAGGCTAGGTATTCAGCTGGGGGCTGATATTAGTAGTCTGGGAAGCTCCGTGGGTATTACCCCCTTCCCAGGCTTCAAACATCTGCCCCAGCTGTCTGCTTAACCTCCGCTAGAGACTAAAATTACGGGGAACCCCACGCCAATTTTTTTTAATAATAAATCCTTTATTTTAATACTAAATGACAAGTACAGTAACCAACACTGTCACTGTACTTATTATATATGTGGCTGACATGTTTCTATCTATCTAATCTATGTGTGAAGCTCTATTCTGTCTGTTATAAATTGTCGGGTACAGATGCTGAATTGCCGGCCGGCTTTTTTAAAGAGACGGTGCATGAAAACACTATTATTTTTTTAAATAAATCCTTTGCAGTAAATGACAAGTACAGTAAGCAACACTGTCACAGTACTTCATATATATGTGACTGACATGTTTCTATCTATCTAATCTATGTGTGAAGCTCTATTCTGTCTGTTATAAATTGTCGGGTACCGCTGCTGAATTGCCGGCCGGCTTTTTTAAAGAGACGGTGCACGAAAACACTATTATATTTTTTAATAAATCCTTTACACTAAATGACAAGTACAGTAAGCAACACTGTCACTGTACTTCGTATATATGTGGCTGACATGTTTCTATCTATCTAATCTATGTGTGATTCTCTATTCCTTCTATTCTAAATTGTCGGGTACAGATGCTGAATTGCCGGCCGGCTTTTTTAAAGAGACGGTGCATGAAAACACTATTATTTTTTTTGATAAATCCTTTACACTAAATGACAAGTACAGTAAGCAACACTGTCACTGTACTTCGTATATATGTGGCTGACATGTTTCTATCTATCTAATCTATGTGTGATTCTCTATTCCTTCTATTCTAAATTGTCGGGTACAGATGCTTAATTGCCGGCCGGCTTTTTTAAAGAGACGGTGCATGAAAACACTATTATTTTTTTTGATAAATCCTTTACACTAAATGACAAGTACAGTAAGCAACACTGTCACTGTGCTTCTTATATGTGTGACTGACATGTTTCTATCTATCTAATCTATGTCTGATTCTCTATTCTTTCTGTTCTAAATTGTCGGGTACCGGTGTATGCCGCTGCTGAATTGCTGGCTTTTCATGTTTCACTGTGAGCACTGTTCCCATCGATTTGGGCAATCACTGTAATGCCACAACCACCATGGCTGTGGCATTACAGTGAGTGGCAGACAATCCCTGCATGATTGGTGCTCTAAATAGCGCCAGACATGCAGGACACGCTTTTGGTGCACGAACAGTTATCGAACATAACCTCGAACAGCCGAATTTTTTGCAAATCGTTCGGGTTCGTCGAACAACTCGAACACCGCCCAAAACAGCTCGAATTTGAGATTGGTGAACAGTTCTAGTCGAACACCGCTCATCTCTAGTTAGTAATACAGACCAGTGTCTCGTCAGGATTTTTTTGATATAAGACCAGTTGTTATTGAACGTCGTTATAAATCTGGGATATGAGTTTTCTGTAAATTCTCCAATTTTAGGTTTAGACTTTGAAACAAGAAGACTTTGTCTATCTGAGTTTTTTGCTCTGAAATAAGCTTTATTTACATCTCGGGTGTTATAGCCTCTATTCAGAAATCTTTTAGAGAGGTCTTGGGCTTGATAAGCAAATTTATCATCACTGGAGCATATCCGACGGGCTCTGAGAAACTGGCCGATAGGGATTGAACTTTTTAATTTTGGTGGATGTGAGGAGGTAAAATGTAATAGAGAGTTGGTAGAGGTCTCTTTTCGAAAAATATCTGTACCAATCCTCCCATCATCCATTCTAGTAATAAGTAAATCCAAAAAATCTATATGGGACTGGCTATATTTATAAGTCAATTTGATGTTTAGTTGGTTATTATTAAGGTGATGAAGGAAATTGTCGAGTTGTGACGTGGAGCCCTGCCATATAAATAGCACATCATCTATGTAACGGGACCACGAGACGACTGATTCGTGGACAGGTGTTTCAAGGACCGTATCCCTTTCCCACAGCCCCAGGAATAGATTAGCATATGAAGGCGCACAAGACGCCCCCATTGCTGTCCCCTGGAGCTGTAGGTAGGGTCGGTCCTTGAACACGAAGAAATTATGTGTCAAAATGAACTTAAGCAGTTCCAAAATAAACTCAATAAGTGCTGGCTCGGAATTAGTCATCTCCAGGAAAAATTTGGCGGCTGTAATTCCGTCGCTATGTTGTATTGATGTATATAGGGACTCCACGTCACATGTCACAAACCACATATCTGCTTCTAAGATAATCCCGTCAAGTTTCCTCAAGACGTCAGTTGTATCTCTCACATATGATGGAATAGTTTCTATGCACTGTTTCAAAAAGAAATCCACAAACTGGCATATGGGTTCACAAAGACCCCCCATGCCCGAGACAATGGGTCTTCCTGGTGGGCAGAGGGGGTCTTTGTGAACCTTCGGAAGTAAATAAAAAGTAGGGATCACCGGAAATTCAGGTAAAAGGGCCTCCTTCATTTTAACAGGGATAGCAGATGATTCAACCCCGTCGTCCAGTAGATTAGTCAATTCTCTTTTGAATGTCAAGAGAGGAATGCTATCCAATCTCTTATAGCATGTATTGTTATTAAGCTGTTTAAACGCCTCCTTTTCATAATCTTGTGAAGGCCAGATCACTACATTACCCACCTTGTCTGCTCTTTTAATGACCACATCTTTGATCTGTCGTAGTTCACGTATTGCTCGTCTTTAGGAGTGAGAAAGATTATCTCGTGATATTTTCTCCTCAAGGCGAGAGAGATCATTCCTCACTAGTCGTACAAATATGTCGACCTGTGGGCATGCGGACAAGGGGGGGAAGGCTGTTGATCGTGGATATAGGTGTTTCGGCATTAGGGCTGGTTGGGTGACTTCACTCTCCTGTGCTAATTCTTCCAGATCTTGTAAAGCCTGCTTTTCAGTAAGTGTAGAGGGCTGCCTGTCTGAAGATTTGAAATACTTTTTGAAAATTAATTTACGGGCGAATAATTCTAGATCTTTGACGGTGGTAAAATAGTCATATTTATCTACTGGAGAGAAGGAAAGTCCCTTAGAGAGTACTTCCCTTTGGGATTTAGACAGGATGTGATGAGATAAATTGATTACCTTTAGATTTTCTTTAGTTTGGCTGTTTTCGTCCTGAAGTTGTAGGGATAATGTTTTCTTTTGGTTGCTGGTGTTTGTAGATGCTGAAATGGGCCGGTTAGTGTACCTTCTTCGGCCCCCAGGGATCGTTTGCCTAAAAAAGGGCCGCCACATTCTTCTTCCGAGGCAGTGGAGATGCTAGAGACGGACTGTGAGCGGGATCTATTTCTATTGGTTTTAAAATTCCAGCGATATACTCTATTATTTTGGTAATCGCTTAGATCCCTCAGATATTTCTTTGTTTTTATTGTTTGTATATCGCTTTCCCACTTTGTTAGGTCTTGTTCTAAAGATGAATCAAATACCTTGTATTCATCCAATGTGAGAGTATTTTGTATTTTCTCACGTATTAGGTCAATCTCTTTCTCTATTGTCTCTAGAGTTCTTTTATCAGTCCCTATAAGTAATTCCAATAGAGTACGGGAGCATTTGGTGAGAGTTTCCTCCCACTTTGTGGTAAATGTCTGATCGTTAGATTCTAACATCGGAAATAATTGAATACGAAGTCCCCTAGGTATAATTTCTTTCTGTAAATAATTTTCTAAGGCGGCTTTGTTCCACCATATTTTTATTCTTTTTTTGATTAATTCTTTAATGTTCAGTTTCAAGTCTTTAATATTACTAGTCTCTTTATCGGTAGTTGGCCTCTCACCAAACACCGTCCCCAGTCGTGTGACACGAGTTTTGTCACTCTTCCTAAAGTCCATGTATCCTATTAAGGAATCTGTAATCAATAATACAGTTAAGACATAAAAATCTTATCACAAGACCAAACAATATATGGTCTGTAACCCCTGTAATACTAACAACACCAAAAGAAAGTTCAGTTAGGGAAAAGGAGGCTAACTAGGCGGGAAAAAGAAAGCCCTGTACTGTAAATGATTACCTCTATTATACTGTAGATAATCCCAGACTGACACAAAAGGGGTTTGAAAAAGGTAATAAATTTTATTACATAATATTACATTAAATTACACAATAGCAATAAAGGAATAAAAAAGTGGATGGGGAGGAGAGAGGGCAGCTAAAGAAAACAGGGTAATACAGAAATTCCCCGTTCAGAGACTAGCATCCCCAAAAGGAACTCACAATGTATATCAGATAAGAATATAGGCTGTCAACTGGATAATATAGTTATATAAAGTTCTGACAGAAAATCATACCAAGTAATGTCGGGTCTGTCAGAAAAGGCACAACATGAAACATGTATATCCGACTATAGTGGATTATACGTAAAGAGGTGGCCAAATGGTAAAGTCCATATCGTCAAATCCATGAAATTAAAACATTTCCATTACCTTGAGTCATTATTATAGGACAGCTTAGGGTGAGATACTGGGGATGCCTGGCAGCCTTGACGCGCGTTTCACCCGGAAATGGCTTCGTCAGGAGGCGTGGCTAGCGTGCAGGAAGGGGACACCTTATGTATGTGACAATGCCAATCAGCGGCATCCGTGTGGCGAAGCCCCGCCCCCGGCGATGACGCGAGCGCGGCACGCCACACGCGGCAAACCAGGGGATGAATATCTCCCCCGTTGCCGCGGCGACGCGCCCCGCCCACGACGCCGCCGGAGCGGAGACACGCCACTACCACAGAAAAGAAAATGAAAGAAAATAAAAATAATAATAAGGCAAGAGTGCGTAATGTGAACAAAGACAGATTCCAGTATATCGGATCTCACCGAGAATGTATTCTGCATCAGACAGAGACACTCGCATGGTAGTGTCCGGCCCCCGGCGATGATGCGGGCAAGACAAGCTATGCACCGCCCACAGGGGGCGTGCCCCCCGTCGCCATGGTGACGCGCCCAGCCCGCAGCACCGCCGGACCCGGAAACAAACCAGCGAGGAAAGCAGAAGATATAAGGTTATATAAGATATATAGAACGAATGTCAATGAGCAGAAAGATATAGGGAAGTGCAGCGCAATGTCAGCACATGGAACGGCCGTTTCACTGTGTCGCAAGGCGCTGCACTCCCATAAACAGAGGACATAGAATCAAGATCCCAGTGAAAAGAAAAGAAAAGGGGATAACTGAATGGACAATGAGTCTCTATATAAAATAGCAAACAATCATGTGAATAAAAATGAGTCATACATATATAGGTAAACATGAAAAGAATTATTGGACAAAAAATATATATTAATGACAATATATAAAGCATGTAATTTACATTTGAGTTTTTATATAAAAATACGATAACCATAAAGATGATGATATTATCATTATATAAATTTCGAAATGTATTCCTATAGTGTAAAATAGCCAATCACGACAAAAGGATGTATAGGAAATATATTAAGAGTATCAAAAACCTCAAAAATGCAAGTTTAACTGCTAAATATTATAATAATAACAATATGTAAATTCTATACATTCTTCCAAATTGGTTCCCTTCATCCAAGGATTATGAATATGATTGTTGCGGTAGTTAATTACGGAGATAATCCATTCGAAAATAGTTAATTATTTTTCAGAATTCTTCAAAGTGTTCAATAAATTATATCCTCCGCTGGTCCGATGCACAGATAAGATTCATTCGGATAGTTCGCACCACCCTATAATCAGGGCGTGGTGATCTAGATCGGATAAATAAAGGAAAATATAAGATAAAATCATAAGGGGGTACAGAAGGGTAATAACCCGAGAAAGTGAGGAAAAGAGGACAAAAGGTGTCAGGATAAAAGTAGCGCAGCACTTAAATTTACAAAAAAGACTTGAAACTGACCATATCATTCAACCCCTTTGGGGAGACAGTATCCAGTAGCACGATCCACCGTGTCTCTCTTTGAAGCAGCCTCTTTTTAATATTTCCCCCTCTAATCCCCATATATATATGATCAATACCCCGAACTGTTAACCCACGTGGGTTGCCTTTATGATATTCTAAAAAATGCTTGGGTATTGTTTTAAGGGAGTTAGGGTCAATACAAGAAGAGGCGTTGTTAATATCTCTAATATGTTCCTGTATGCGTACTTTTAAGGCTCTGGTGGTCATGCCTATATAAATTAGTCCGCAGGGACAGGTGAGATGATAGACAACTGCCTCAGTATTACAGGTGACATGGTGGACAATGCGAAAGGACCTATCTCCGTTGGAGTTGCAGAAATGTGATGCTTTTGGTAGAAATCTGCATATCGAGCATCTACCGCATGATGAGCTGCCCCAGGGCGGGCCTTTGCTCCTAGCTAGGAAAGAATTTTTGGGGGGAATATAGTGGCTATTGGTTATTAAATCACTCAATGTGTTAGATTTCCGCCAGGTAACAGCTGGTCGGTTCGGGAGTTGACTTTTTAAATCTCTGTCAGTTAGTAATACAGACCAGTGTCTCGTCAGGATTTTTTTGATATAAGACCAGTTGTTATTGAACGTCGTTATAAATCTGGGATATGAGTTTTCTGTAAATTCTTCAATTTTAGGTTTAGACTTTGAAACAAGAAGACTTTGTCTATCTGAGTTTTTTGCTCTGAAATAAGCTTTATTTACATCTCGGGTGTTATAGCCTCTATTCAGAAATCTTTTAGAGAGGTCTTGGGCTTGATAAGCAAATTTATCATCACTGGAGCATATCCGACGGGCTATGAGAAACTGGCCGATAGGGATTGAACTTTTTAATTTTGGTGGATGTGAGTAGGTAAAATGTAATAGAGAGTTGGTAGAGGTCTCTTTTCGAAAAATATCTGTACCAATCCTCCCATCATCCATTCTAGTAATAAGTAAATCCAAAAAATCTATATGGGACTGGCTATATTTATAAGTCAATTTGATGTTTAGTTGGTTATTATTAAGGTGATGAAGGAAATTGTCGAGTTGTGACGTGGAGCCCTGCCATATAAATAGCACATCATCTATGTAACGGGACCACGAGATGACTGATTCGTGGCCAGGTGTTTCAAGGACCGTATCCCTTTCCCACAGCCCCAGGAATAGATTAGCATATGAAGGCGCACAAGACGCCCCCATTGCTGTCCCCTGGAGCTGTAGGTAGGGTCGGTCCTTGAACACGAAGAAATTATGTGTCAAAATGAACTTAAGCAGTTCCAAAATAAACTCAATAAGTGCTGGCTCGGAATTAGTCATCTCCAGGAAAAATTTGGCGGCTGTATTTCCTTCGCTATGTTGTATTGATGTATATAGGGACTCCACGTCACATACGTAGCGCTGTGCCTGAGGTAATGGAAGAGGATGGGGAAGTAGTAATCCTAGCCGCGCAGGCTGATGTGACGGTGTTATTCCCCGGGGAGAAGGCCTATTAAGCCGCTGTTACCTGCAGTCAGAGTGCCCAGAACGCAAGTAACGCCCTGCCTTCTGGACCCTCCTCGGACAGAGGAATAAAAGAATCAGGTATAAACCCAGAGCTGGTCCCAGAGGGGCCCAGTGAGGACGTGGCCTTAACCTCACTTCTGACTTCCTCCAGCCAGGAGTTTCAGGCAGCTCTGCACTCAGATGCTAGCCTGGTGATATTAAGGAGCCTCGCTGAGAAACCCACCTCCGAGTCGGATAAGGAGAGGGTATTCTGGGACCAAGGGAGGTTGTACCGGGAGACAGTTCCCTGTACACCCAAACAGGAGTGGCTGAGGGAAAGACAGCTGGTCGTCCCCTACCAATTCAGGAATGAGTTGTTGCGGATCGCCCATGAAATTCCACTTGCTGGACACTTGGGGGTCAGCAAAACCAAGGCCCGGCTGTCTCACCACTTTTATTGGCCCAAAATGGGGACGGATGTGGTGAACTACTGTCACTCATGTACCACGTGTCAAAGAGTGGGAAAGTCAGGGCCGGCTCCCAAAGCCCCCCTGATCTCTTTGCCAGTGATAGAGGAGCCTTTCCAGAGGATTGCTGTGGACATTGTGGAACCACTGGCCATACCCAGCAGCTCTGGAAAATGTTTCATCCTTACCGTGGTAGACTATGCTACCTGGTATCCGGAGGCAGTAGCCCTGTCCTCAATTAGGGCGGATAAGGTGGCGGACGCCCTCTTGGCCATCTTTTCGCGAGTAGGCTTTCCCAGGGAGATGTTTACCGACCAGGGGACCCAGTTCATGTCTCGCCTAATGGAGGTCCTATGAAAGAAAATGCAGGTGGAGCATCTGATATCGAGCGCGTATCATTCCCAAACCAATGGTTTGTGTGAGCGATTCAACGGTACCCTCAAACAATGCTGGTTGAGACCCAGGGACTTGACTGGGAGCGTTACGTCCCACACCTGTTGTTTGCTTACAGAGAGGGTCCACAGGCCTCGATGCAGTTCTCCCCCTTTGAGCTCCTGTATGGCAGGCGTGTCCGAGGACCCCTTGGGTTGATTAGGGAATTCTGGGAAGAAGAGCCGAGCTCCCCAGGAGTGTCCATCGTGGAGTATGTCATGCGCTTCCGTGACAAGATGCAGACCTTGACGCAGTTGGTGCATGACAACATGGCGCAAGCCCAGGCTGACCAGAAGCATTGGTACGACCAGAATGCCCAAGAGTGGACCTACCAGGTGGGTCAGAAGATGTGGGTGCTGGTCCCCGTACTAAAGGACAAGCTACAGGCGGAAGGCTTTTCACGTTAATATGATGAAGGCTCATCAAGAACGTGGAGCCTGCGTCCTACCGGTCTGCAGCCTGCCCGAGGATGGGGAGGACAACCCCCTCTTGGACATGCTGGCCCAAGCGAAGGCCAGCGGGTCCCTAGAGGATGTAGAGATAAGCGCCTTGCTATCCGCAGACCAGAGGTCTCAGATGCGAGCAGTGCTGAAACCCTTCCAAGCAGTGTTTACCAACCTGCCTGGCAGGACTGAAGTGGCGGTCCATGAAGTGGACAGCCTATCGAATCTCCGACGAGGTGCAGCATGTCATGCGCCAGGAGGTCGAGGAGATCCTGAAGTTGGGGGTGATTAAGCGGTCCAAGAGCACGTGGGCCTCACCTCTAGTCCTGGTGCCAAAGAAGGCCTGGACCACCCGGTTCTGTGTGGACTACAGTGGGCTCAATGCTATCACAGCCTCTGACATACAACTAATGCCACGCATTGAGGAGCTGCTGGAGCGGTTAGCCGGTTAGCCAGCGCGAGCTATCTCTCCATTATGGATCTGAGTCGGGGATATATGCAGATTCCCTTGAGCCCCAGGGCCCAGGAGAAGTCCGCCTTTATCACCCCCTTCGGATTGTATGAATCCACGGTCATGCCTTTTGGCATGAAAAATGCCCCTGCCACTTTCCAGCGAATGGTCAACCACCTGCTCCAGGGACTAGAGAGGTACGCAGTGGCGTACCTGGATGACATTGCCGTCTTCAGTCCCACCTGGGAGGATCACCTCGAGCATCTGCAGCAGGTGCTCAGGCGCATTCACCAGGCGTGCTTGACCATCAAGCCAGGAAAGTGCCAGGTGGGCATGAACGAGGTCCACTACCTGGGGCACCGGGTAGGTGGGGGTACTCTGAGGCCAGAGCCTGGGAAGGTGGACGCTATCATATCCTGGCCCACCCCCAGGACCAAGAAGCAGGTGCAGTCCTTCTTGGGCACCGCAGGGTACTATAGACGCTTTGTACAAGACTATAGTAGCCTTGCGAAGCCCTTGACAGACCTCACCAGGAGGAGCCTACCCCATTCAGTCAAATGGACAGATGAATGCGAGGTGGCCTTTTGGGCTTTGAAGATTGCCCTGAGCAGCTCTCCTGTGCTAAAGGCGGTCGACAGCACACGGCCACTCTTCGTACAGACCGACGCCAGTGAGTTTGGCCTCGGTTCTGTACTCAGCCAGGTCGAGTTGGGGAACCAAGAACACTCCGTTCTGTACCTAAGCCGGAAACTGCTGCCGAGGGAAGTGGCTTATTCCACCATAGAGAAGGAGTGCCTGGCCATTGTATGGGCCCTGCACAGCTTACAGCCTTACTTGTACGGACGCCCCTTCACTGTTGTGACTGACCACAACCCCCTGAGTTGGCTGCACACCATGTCTGTGCCAACGGAAGGTTGTTATGCTGGAGCCTCACCCTCCAGCAGTACGACTTTACCGTTCAACACCGCAAAGGCCGCGAGCATGGCAATGCCGATGGGTTGTCCCGGCGAGGGGAGCCTCCAGAGATACGCCTGAAGGAGTACCAGAAGGTCCTACGTCCATAGCGCAGTCTAAAAAGGGGGAGGTGTCAGGCAAAATGTATTTTTGTCCTAGTTTAAAAAATGAGAGATGTCTTAAATCTCCACCCCCTGCTCATTTGGAAGAGACCGACATAGAACTCACTCTTTCTCCCCCCAATCAAGGAATTTTTATAACCGCCATAAAACCTCAGCCAAGAGCAAGCATTCTGGTATAAACTGGAAATTCCCTCCAATCCTATTATTTAACTGTACAAACTTTTAATGTCGAGTTTAATAATGCACATGACTGTCACAAACACAGGGACCATATTTTTGGAATGCTCACCTTTTTCCAATTATAATAGTATATCTTGCATAACTGAGAAACCACCGGAAACCCGGGAAATGTGTTCTGAGCTTCTGAGCATCATAGAGATATCATATTTGATATCCATCTTCATGAATATTGGTGACGGCAAACATGATGTGGGATCCCCCCATACCAAGATATGAAAGATATGAAATCTGAAGGATTTTTATGTCTTGTGCAGCTGGGTGGCTTCACAAAACCGAGCCCCCGTGTGAGGTAAACAACAGGGGTGTCTCCTAGTGTTTTGGCCTCTTACTAAAAACCAGAATGTACATTTTACTTCATTCTTACCCCGGGACGTCAGACGCATGCACTCCTCGCTGCGTGGAGGAATCACATCTAATTTCCCGGGAGCCGTCCCCCCACAGAATCTGAGACCATCACCTCGTGGCGCAGGTTTTGCTATTATTTACCCCTTTTATTTTAATAACTGTTTTATGCATATATGTAAATTGTCTCTTTTATAATATCTTGTATATCTTTTGCAAACACTGCCCACTTTCGGGAGCAAATCATTATTATTTACCAGCTTCGTTCTTCTCGTCCTATGTCGAGCAAACACGTTCCTCACCTGCTAATTCATGTTACCTAACGGGTACCCGATCCACCTGTTAAGCGATCGGTGGTGGCAGTATACCAGTATTTATGTGATATTGTGGTTTGAGGGTGGCTGGACGGAGGTATATATATGTTCCTGGAAGGAACTGGTGGTATATATACGTCCTGTCACATCACGTGCCACAATAGTCAACATAAATTAGAGCAGCTGCGCCCTGTTGCTTATCCTCGGTCAACACCGTGTTTGACCAGCAGGATAAGGGGGCGCCAGAGGGCTGCAAGGTCTGACCAAGTGTTTTTTGTGACAAATTAGTTCTGCCAAGATTCGCGCCAAGAAATCCCCGCCTACTAGTTTCATTTCCATACTCACCCCAGGGCCCAGTGATGTGCAGTCCCACGCCTGCGCAGTTCCCCTGAACGGACGGCGCTCTTCTTCCTGCCGTCTGGGTAGCGTTGTGCAGTTGGAAACTTGTGCGCAGTAGCTGGAAAAGCAGTTACTCACCAGCGCCTGCGCATAAGTTCCCTGCTCCACAAGGCTATACAGATGGCAGGGAGAAGAGCGCCGTCCATAGTACAGGGGAAACTGTGACACCACAATCCCTGCTCCTGCTGCTGAAAGAAGAAAACACAGAAGACAGAAGAAAGAAGAGAGAAGACAAAAGACATCAGTAAGAAGATCCCTGCCTGATCTCTCCTCATCCACCCCAATCTCCCTCTCACCCCTCCCCCACTTCTTTTTATCCCCCTCCCTAACCCCTCTTTCTGCCACGGAGCGCTGATCAGTACTTGATTCCTGATCAGTACTTGATCGCACGATTTTTGAGTTTTTTTTTTTGTGTGTCCTGAAGTGACAGAGTGCAGATCAGTGATGCAAATCACTTATTAACGTCCGTGCTCACTGTTTTCCAGAACTTTATTTTGTTCCTGTCCATTTCTCCCCCTCCTTTGCACCACCTCTGTGCACACATCCAGCAGCCACCGAGCGTTGATTGGTGACGCTGTTTTACACCTTCCTCCCCCCGTTTGCACCACCTCCGTGCGCAAATCCAGCAGCCGCCAAGAGTTGATCGGTGATGCATATCACTGATCCGCACTCGTGAACGATACTTTCCCCCCCATTTGCACCAACGAGTGCTGATCAGTGATGCAAATCACTTATTAACATCCGTGCTCACTGTTTTCCAGAACTTTTTTTTGTTCCTGTCCATTTCTCCCCCTCCTTTGCACCACCTCTGTGTGCACATCCAGCAGCTGCTGAGCATTGATCGGTGATGCCAATCACTGATCAGCACTCGTGCTTGCTGTTTTACACCCTCTCCCACCCACCCTGGTTGCATCATTTTTGTGCACACACCCAGCAGCCACCGAGGATTGATCAGTGACGCAGATTACTGCTCCGCACTTGTGCTCTCTGTTTTACACTTTTTATTTTCACTGACTTTTTTTTCCTCTCCCACCTCATTTCACATTGCAAAGCAGCAGCAATGTGTGATAGTAGATTAAATCGGGAGAATAAACAATAGAGTGGGGAGTATCACAACTTACTATAGGCTATGATCTAAGTTACCATGTGGTCCTTTTGCAAGGTGTCATGTATGAAGTTCTATAAAATAGGTACTGGCACACAAAAAAGGAAAACAGGATTCACAGACCACCTTGTAATAGGTGTAAAGTAGCGTAAGTATAGATAGACGTGTAAGGTAAGTGTTTTATTATTATTGTTTCTATTTTCGTTATAAGTATTATATTATGTATTTATTTTTTTTCATAAAAAAGACATTTATATATTTTGAACAATCTGTTGTCAGCAAAATAGCATATAGTAAAGCTGATGATCCAGCACTCCTGGTAATCCATCATAAATTAATGTGCCATAGTTTAAAGGTTGTTTTATCAGGAAGGATCGATTCTTCCCAAATGTCTTGATGCATGATAACAGTTATGTTTCTTATAACACCACTGATTTCCAGAACTATTAAGGGTCCCTGAAGAGAATTTAAAGTGAATCTGACACCTGATACATGTTGCCTATTCCATGGGCAGCATGTATCAGGCATTGGCTTCATGATCTCAGTCTGCTATGTTTGTCTCTGAAACGCGCACATGTTCAGGGCCTGATTGCAGAAATTGACATGCTATGGGTGAGTTAGGGTATGTGCCCATGATCAGGAAGGGCTGTGAGTTTGATGCTGCGTATTTATGCAGTGTCAAACCCACAGCGGCCAGATGTTACAGCATAGTGGATGGGATTTCTAGAAATCCCATGTCCACTATGCATGCATCTGAGGCTGTGGATCACCCACGGACACTGACATGCAGGACCGCAGCATGTCAAATTCATTTGCTTAGTTGCTAGTCTCTGTAATAGAAATTTGACCACTAGAATGTATTAAATGCGGTAAATCCGCATGGTTCAGTGAACACATGCGGATTTACCTGCGTTCAATAGAACACAGCATTTTTCACACAGCAAAAATATGCTGTGTCTAAAGCGCTGCTACATTTGGATCGTGGGCACATAGCCTAAAATTTAAAAAAATGGCGTGGGCTCCCGCACCATTTTCATAACCAGCAGATGGAAAGCCAACCACTGGGGGCTGATATTACTAGCCAGTGAAGGAGCCATTGGCCAAAAATGTTCCCTGGCTATTAGTAACAGCCTAAAGCTGTTTGCTTTTGTCTTTACTGGCTAAATTACAGGGGGACCCCAGAATTTTTTTTACATAGGGTCCCCCTATAAAATCTAACCAGCAAAGGCTAGGCTGATATTAATAGCCAGAGAAAGGGCCATGGATCCTGGCCCCCTCCGAGGCTAATATTATCAGCTCTCAGCCTCCTGAGAACTGGCACATCCATAAGATGGGCCAAATCTGGCGCTTATCCTCCCCTTTTCCCACTTGCCCGGTTGGGGTGTCAGGTGGGGTAATAGGGTTGGGGTTCATGTCAGCCTTGTATTGGCAATTGACATGAAGCTCAGGTTAGTAATGGAGGGCATTTATAAGACGTCCCCATTACTAACCCCGTAGCAAAGTTTTTTAAATAAAGACACGGCAAGAATAAAGTATTTTATTTTAAATAAAATTTCACACGGTTTTAATCATTTATTTAAAAATCAAAAACTCAATAGGCTGATACTGACGAAAATTATGTCCGATACAGAAGAATGTGACTCCATCATTAAAGTTAATGTCCCAGTCAACGCAATCCTTCAAATCATGACTTTCAGGGCCAAACATAGCCACTGACGAGTTGATAAAACGTGATGTGATCACTGGACTTTTCCACACGCAGTGATACCAAATATGTATATTCTTTTTACTTTTCCTTATTATTAACTAGGGAGAAGGAAGACAATTCAAATTTTTAACAACTTTTTTTTCTACTTTCTACTTTTTTCTACGCCGATCAATGCTGTTAGAGGCAGATGCCAGCTATATAATATGGCTGGCATCTGCCCTGTGTGGCAAAGTCCCACACAACGTCAATGTATTTATATATTTCTAAGAGGAAAAAAATTTGTGGACCGAACAATGAAGAGACATGTAAAAATATTCACCAGAATTGTCATTTCAAAAGGAGTACAAATATTTACCAAATCAAACATGTCAAGAGAGGTGCCAAGTCCTCCCATAGGTTTCCATTTATCAGTTGTGCCCGGCCATTGGTTTTATGCCTGAGCTAGATATAACTGATGTAAAGTTGTGCACTGACCTCGAATACATAGCTACAGCTAAAAATGCTGCATACAATGTTTTTTGATCCAGCTAGAAGACCAGTGCCACAACAACTCATGCTCTAAAGTTGACTGGGGACAATCATATAGAAACATATAGGATCAGTTTCCCGCCATAATCTCACTGCCAAACCAGAGGGAAAAAAATCAGTTGGACAGATGAAAGAAAAGAGGGCTTCATTTTGAGCGAAATCGTCTGTGCGCATACTAGTTTTTTCTAGCTCTTATAGATTTGAATGGCCAAGTCCTATAATCAAAAATGGACCACAATCGGACATGTTGTGAGTTTTTTTCTCAAATCAGACACATGGATCTGTTAAAGAAACACTCCCATCAAAATGTATATCCTCTTAATATATTTCAGTCATCATATTATATAGCACTGTGTACTTACAATTGCTCATTTTACCCTTCTACCCAATAATTCTTCTCTTTTCCATTAGGCCTATGACATCACGTGAATAAAAACTGACTAGTTGAATCCTTCTAAGCTCTATGTAGACACAGGAGGTCAATTTTCCCTGTATGAGTCATGAGTCACTGCGAAAGTCCCTGGCAGGGGAGGAGGGAGCAGCTGGGTCAGGAGTTAAAGAGAGAAATGATAAATGCAGGGAAAAGATGCAGGGAAAAGAGACTTCCTTTTTATACCTAGAGCAGAGAAAAGAGAAGAATTAGCTGGGTAGAAAGTCAAAAAGAGCAATTGTAAGTGCATGCAATATATTAAGAGGATTAAAACATTGATGGGAGTACTTCTTTAAAGAAAAAATGAATGTGTAATACCCTAGTTGACTTGTGATGGCAATTTATGAAGAATCAGGAAAAAAGATTACCTGTCTGTAAATATTTCTACTTCCCATCCTTTTCAAAGAACTCTGTATTGTATTGTTCCCCGGTTATTCTTATAAGGCTGTGTGCCCATGATGCGTTTTTAATGCGTTTCTGCAGCGTTTTTGCAGCTGCAGAAATGCATTAAAAATGCATGGTAGAAGGGCAGCAATGTTTCCCAATGATAATTCGCATGTGCTGTGCACATGCTGCGTAAATTTCCGCTGCGGATTATCATTGCGGAAAAGAACGCATCACTACCAATTATTTTGCGGAAAAGCTGCGTTTTCGCCGCCATTGACTTGCATTGGAATGCACCAATTCGGCAAGACTGCATCTGTACTTGTGTAATTGGTGCGTTCTAATGTGCGGATGGTACCCGGGTGTAGAGGAGAGGAGAGTCTCATCCACACCCAGGTACCATTAAAAAAGCTGTAAAAAAAGAATAAAATAAAAAATAAATATATATCTACCTTCTGGCGGCCCGCGCTGCGCTCCTACTTGCTTCCCGGCACTTTGCAGTGGATTGAAGGACCTGCGCTGACGTCAGAGTCATGTGACGGGTCACGCGACGCTGACGTCGGCAGGTTTTTCAACCCACCGCTGCGGGCACCAAGCGAAGCAAGCCAGCGCGGGCCATCGGAGGGTAAGTATATATTTATTTTTTTATTTTTAACCACTCTCTCGGGTCATACTATATAAATCCATGCAGTTTGCATGGATTTATATAGTGTGACCTAGTTGTCACAAGCACTTTCCAAGTGATGCTAATCGCTTGGAAAGCGCTTGTCAATAAGCATGCGGAAATGTCAGTGAATAACGCTCCATTTCCGCATGTCCCTGGCAGGAAAACGCATGCACAATCCGCATGCGTTTTTTTCTGCCAGGGAGATGCAGAAACGCTCAGGAAAAAATCCTGAGCATTTCTGCATCGTGGGCACATAGCCTAAGAATGGAAGTGGCAATCCTGACAGTTTATTTACTAATTTCTAGGAAGAACAACAGATGAATACAATGCACGATTATCATTGCGGAAAAAAAAGCAGTACTACCAATTATTTTGCCGCCATTGACTTGCATTGGAATGCATGGATTCCGCATCACTGCATCTGTAGATGCGCATTCCATGCGTTTCAATGTGCGGATGGTACCCGGGTGTGGAGGACAGGAGACTCTCCTCCGGATCCGGGTACCATAGAACCTGTGAAAAAAAGAATAAAATAAAAAATAAATGTTATATTTACTTTCTGACGGCCCCCGCTGCGCTCGTCCTCCCATGCCGGCAGCTCGCGATGGACTGAAGGACCTGCGCTGATGTCATAGTCATGTGACGGCAGGTCCTTCAGTGTACCGCGATCTGCCGGCTGCCAGGACGGAGCACAGCAAGACTCCAGGGGCCATCAGAAGGTAAGTATAGATTTATTTTTTTATTTTTAACCATTCTTTTTGGTCACACTATATACTGTAAATCCAAGTGATGCTAAAATCGCTTGGAAAGTGCTTGTCAACCCGCATGCGGAAATGCATGTGAAGAACGCTTCACATCCGCATGTCCCTGGCAGGAAAACGCATGTACAATCCGCATGCGTTTTTTTTGCCAGGGAGATGCAGAAACGCTCAGGAGAAATCCGGAGCATTTCTGCATCGTGGGCACATAGCCTTACACAACTCACTAATCACTACATATCCTGTCTATAGATGGAGTATAGAGACAATACAAGTAGAATACACATGTCTATATTACATTTGTCTGTATCAGACAGGGAACAGAGTGGCTATCCTAATGGGAGATCAGAGCAGATCCTGTCTTACTGCATTAGAGCTAGTTCACTTCTGCTCCTCCCAATCCATGCAGCCATTTTATATATCCTGTATAAATAATCTTTATTTTATAATAATCTTTATTTTTATATAGCGCTAACATATTCCGCAGCACTTTACATACATTATCGTCGCTGTCCCCATCAGGGCTCGCAATCTAGATTCCCTATCAGTATGTCTTTGGAGTGTGGGAGGAAACCGGAGAACCCGGAGGAAACCCACGCAAACACGGGGAGAACATCCTTGCAGATGTTGTCCTTGGTGGGATTTGAACCCAGAACCCCAGCGCTGCAATGCTGCAGTGCTAACCACTGCGCTACCATGCCGCCCATATATATATGTATATAGATAGATCATAGAGGTGAGAGACAACAAATGTCTGTATCAGATAGGAAGCATAGAGTGAAGATGCTAATGAAAGATCACACCAGATTCTGCCTATTAGATCTAGTTCATGGCTGCTCTTCCCAATACATGCAGTCAGTTTATATATCCTGAATAGATCATAGAGACATTACAACATACTGTATATCTGTATCAGATAGGAAGCAGAGAGTGAAGATGGGAGATTACTGTATTAGATCTAGTTCACGGCTGCTCCTCCCAATCCATGCATTCACTTGAGTTTAAGTGCACACTGAGCGTTTTTGATGCATTCTCACAATGTTTTTTCCACACGGAAATGATAATGTGACAAACACACAAAAAAAAAGTCAGTTTTTTTTTCTTTTTCCTTTTCAAAACATACTCGGCCGGCGATAATGTCACACAGGGTGTGGGAAAGACTTAGTGCAACACAGAGGAAAGAGGTAAAGGGAGCCAAACACTAGGGAAAGGGGGGAGTGGAGACCTAGTCTGATCTAGTGTCACCATCTCAACTACCGTCCCCATATTGGCTCTTTACCAATTGCCGCACATGTGCCTCATCCAGACTTTCCCTGGTGTATGGCTAAGGCTAAGGAAGGGAGGAGATGAGCACTAGTCGATCTCCACTAAATTCTATAGACAACAATAGTAGACAAACAAGGGGAGATTGCTTAGCTTTAGATGACTCCACCCAAATGCCACACTGCCTCAAGCTCCAGAGAGGGTTAAGTACTGCTCTTGCTAAAGCCTCACAAATAGTAATGAATATCGCCGGCACCTCCCTCTCAGACACACCAGGTATTTATACACTCAAGCCAGGGAGCTAATTACAACCGAATAGCTATAATCTGCTTAACATATGGCAGAAAAATTACCTCAGTATCAACAACATATAACAGCCAAGAGGTGTGTCAGGCAAAATGTATTTTTGTCCTAGTTTTCAAAATGTTGAAAGGACAGCCAGAGATGTCTTAAATCTCCGCCCCCTGTTCATTTGTAAGGGACCTCCATAGAAACCTACTCTTGCTTCCCCCAAACAAGGAATTTTTATAACCGCCATAAACTTCAGCCAGGAGCAAGCATACTGGTCTACACTGGATTTCCCCTCCAAAGCCCTATTGTGTAACTGTACAAACTTTTAATGTCAAGTTTAATAATGCACATGACTGTCACAAACACGTGGACCACTTTTCTGGGATGCTCACCTTTTTCCAGTTATGATGGTGAATCTTTCATAGCTGGGAAACCACCAGAAACCGAGGAAATAGGTTCTGAGCTTCTGAACATCATAGAAATATCATATTTGATATCAATCTTTGTGAATATGATGTATCCATCTTGGATGTGGGGCCCCCCATACCAATATATGAAAAATGAAGGATTTTTATGTCTTGTGCAGCTGGGTGGGTTCACAAAACCGAGCCCCCGTGTGAGGTAAACAACAGGGGTGTGTCCTAGTGTTTTGCCTCTTTACTAAAAACAAGAACGTCAAACTTTGGCTCATTCCAACCCAGGGACGTCAGACGCAAGCACTCCTTGCTGCGTGGAGGAAGCACACCTAATTTTCGGGGAGCCGTTCCCCCCACAGAATCTGAGACCATAACCTTGTGGCACAGGTTTTGCTATTATTTACCCCTTTTATTTTAATAACTGTTTTATGCATATATGTAAATTGTCTCTTTTATAATATCTTATATATCTTTTGTAAACACTGGGAACTTTCGGGAGTAAATTATTACTATTTACCAGCTTCGTTCTTCTTGTCCTATGTCGACTTTTATCAGGCAGGTCTGAGTGTACAGTGGGGCGGGGGGAGGGGTTGGGGATGGATCTCTGCATAAATAATGAAGATCTCCATTTTTTTTTCTCTTTCCCGCATTTACAGTGGGGAGGTGCAATCTGTCAGCCTATCAGCAGTGCACACACGGAGCGAACTGCTTTTTTTCACACAAGCAAGAGCATGTGTCATTGGCAGTGTATGTCACATGTTCTTGCCCAATAAGACCCAGCCATTTTCCAAGTAGCCACCATTTTCTCACTGCTGCAGCTGCATGTTAGACGGCACCGCTGTTGCTGTGTGCGCTATACATTCATGGTTAATTTCAAGCCAATTTTCACACAAATCTACAGATAGCTTGGGAGTAGGGAATAGTTGTGATTGCAGTCCTTTTGAGGACTAGGTTACATCATTTCCTACGACTTTTATCAGGCAGGTCTGTGCTCTTAAATAGATAGGTTGGGACTACAGACTAATTGTAATTGCAGTCCTTTTGAGGGCTAGGTTACATCAGTTCCTATCACTTTTATCAGGCAGGTCTGTGCTCTTAAATAGATAGGTTGGGAGTAAAGACTAATTGTAATTGCAGTCCTTTTGAGGGCTAGGTTACATCAGTTCCTATCACTTTTTGCCAGGCAGGTCTGTGCCAGTGCTGTGCAAGTTTTTTTCACAGCATTTGGCTAAATCTAGCTAAGCAAATCCTTTTTGGCCTCTTGCAGTGTGTGTTAATCAGTGGAGTAGCCTATCTGTGTTGCAAGCTACACCACCTGTGTATAGAATACAAATTTTTTAACTGCACCTAGCCAAGTAAAACCTTTTGGGCATAGCATCATTCTATTAGTCCATCTATACTAACGTCCACCAGGTTGCAAATTCAAAATAATTTTTATCTGCATCTAGCTCTGAAAAAATATTTGGGCTTGGGCTTGTAGCAGTGTGTGGGACTTGTTCTATTAGTCCATCTATACTAACCTCCACCAGGTTGCAAATTGAAAATATTTTTCATCTGCATCTAGCTTTGAAAAAATATTTGGGCTTGGGCTTGTAGCAGTGTGTGGGACTTGTTCTATTAGTCCATCTATACTAACCTCCACCAGGTTGCAAATTCAAAATAATTTTTATCTGCATCTAGCTCTGAAAAAATATTTGGGCTTGGGCTTGTAGAAGTGTGTGGGATTTGTTCTATTAGTCCACCTATACTAACCTCCACCAGGTTGCAAATTCAAAATAATTTTTATCTGCATCTAGCTCTGAAAAAAATATTTGGGCTTGGGCTTGTAGCAGTGTGTGGGACTTGTTCTATTAGTCCATCTACACTAACCTCCACCAGGTTGCAAATTCAAAATAATTTTTATCTGCATCAAGCTCTGAAAAAATATTTGGGCTTGGGCTTGTAGCAGTGTGTGGGACTTGTTTTATTAGTCCATCTATCCTAACCTCCACCAGGTTGCAAATTCAAAATAACTTTTATCTGCATCTAGCTCTGAAAAAATATTTGGGCTTGGGCTTGTAGCAGTGTGTGGGACTTGTTCTATTAGTCCATCTATACTAACCTCCACCAGGTTGCAAATTCAAAATAATCTTTATCTGCATCTAGCTCTGAAAAAATATTTGGGCTTGTAGCAGTGTGTGGTACTCATTGTATAGGCCATCTATACCAAGCTCCACCAACTTTTAAATTAATAATAATTTTTAGCTGCATCTTGCCTGGAAAATAATTTTGGGCATATTAGCAGTGTGTGGTACTCATTCTATTAGGCCATCTATACTAAGCTCCACCAGCTTTCAAATTACTAATAATTTTTAGCTGCATCTTGCCTGGAAAATAATTTTGGGCATAGTAGTAGTGTGTGGTACTCATTGTATTAGGCCATTTATACCATGCTCCACCAGCTTTGGAATTAATAATAATTTTTAGCTGCATCTAGCCCGGAAAATAATTTTGGGCTTAGTAGCAGTGTGTGGTACTCATTGTATTAGGCCATCTATACCAAGCTCCACCAGCTTTGAAATTAATAATAATTTTTAGCTGCATCTAGCCCGGAAAATAATTTTTCTTCCCAAAAGTGGTAGCAATAGAAATATGGGGAGCGCTCCAGGCTAACAAAAATATACGCTTCATAACAAAAAACACCAGCCTAGCGCACTGCATTAATAAGATGGCATCATCGTCTCTCCCAGTGCTAGGCCTACTACGCCGGCTAGCATTCCTGTGTCTAAAACACAATGTATGGGTCCGCGCTAGCCACGATGCTGAGGGGTCTAAAGCTATTGCTAACGCTTTATCACAATTCAATTGGCAGATTTTCACAGAGCTCCTCCCCAACGCCCACCCATCGGGCAACAGTTGCCCACCCTCCCTATGGGATCTAGTGGCGAATAGTTGATGCCATTAATCAGAGCGTCAGTTGCCCCGTTAATGTGGCAAGCATACGGTAAGGCATGGGAAGAGTGGACACGACTAGTAGCAGGCAGACGGGTTGACCAATGTGAACAAGCCAGATTACAAGTCAACATAGAATTTCTCCACCAGCTAATGATGAGGGGCATATCAGGGGCGTCAGCGCAGCGGTGTCTGACCGGAGTAGCATTTCGCATCCAACTACTGAATTGGGGAGTTGTGACAAAGAGATTCATCATCAGACAATCCATAAAAGGGTGGAAAAGGGGTCAGCCAAGTCAGGAGTGTAGACGTCCCGTCCCGTGTCACTAAAACTGATTTCTCATATCATATCCCTAACACCATTAACATGACACACAATTTGAAGCAACACTACTGTCTACTGCATTTGCGATTGCCTTCTTTGGGGCGCTATGCATAAGCGAATTAGTCCCTCAATCCAAAATTACCACCAGTGGAGGCTTATTACGCCAGGACGAAGTCATAGCCAATAATGCAATATGTCTATGCATACGCCAATCGAAAACAGTTCCAGCGGGCAGGGGCACTTGGGTACTTCTACAACCCACAAACGGTACACTGAGTCGGGTAACAATATTAAAAACATATATAACCATCAGATCACAAAGTAATTTATTCCTATCACACATTGATGGAACGCCATTATCAAGATACCAGTTCCAAGCTATATTTAATAAATGCATAACATCGGCAGGAAACCACCCCAAAGATTACGGGACACACTCATTCTGCATAGGCGCGGCCACAGAAGCAGCAAGTGTAGGACTGTCAGAAACGGAAGTTCAGAGGATAGGGAGATGGTGATCCACGTGTTTGGCGAGATACATAAGACCGGACTTGTTATCCTAACGTGGTTTGTTTCTTTTACAGGTGACGCTAAGCCAACAGTGTGGGTGATAGGCCACTCGTATATATATTGGGCAGAAAAAAGGGCGAAAGTTCGCCCAGGCGGGAGGAAATTAGAGTTTCATAACACATATTTCAACTGTAGAGGTATTAGAGGCCTGCTATGGCCACAGGTACTAATGGAGGTAATCAAGGTAGGGAGAGAGGCAAGAGGTCCGGTCATCTTAGTTATACAGGCCGGGGGAAACGACCTAGGTCATCACAAGAGCGCATAACTAATGGCAATAATGAAACTAGACACTGAGCGCTTCAGAGAATTTTTCACAAAACTAACTATAGAATGGTCAGAGATTGTACCGATAGCGGTATGGCAAGGTGCGCGAGACATCACGGCCATCGAACGGACAAGGCGGGTAATAAATATTCGGATGGCAAAATTTAGAAGAGACAGAGGCGGTGTAGTGATACAACACCGACAACTGGAAGGAGATAAAGCAGGCCTCATACGGCCCGATGGTGTTCACTTAATGGATATTGGACTGGACATATTCCTGTTAGGACTCCAGGACGGAGTGGAACAAGCGTTAAGAGTGATGGATGGGGGTCAGAGTCCTGCATACGAGTACGCGGGATCCTCCGTGGCCTGGAAATAGAAAGGACATGTTGGAGAGTTACGCTTGTTGGCCAACTTGCCGGTGTGGAGACCCAGGGCATGCTGCAACAAGCTGAATTATTTTAGAAATAAAATGCCTTTCTAATGGAATGAGTATAAAGAGTTAATAAAGCTGTGACCGATCATCAATTCAGTTGTAAGAGTTACATTATTGTATTGTCAAGGAAAGGAGGGCGGTAGGGGGGCTGAGCGTCTGGGTTTGGTTGGGAGTCCCCACAGTCTGCCTAGGCTAGATGCATTTAAAAATTCTTATTAGATACACAGGCGGTGCAGCTTTCTTCACAGCTGGGCTACTACGCCCAAAGTATTGCCTAGGCTAGATGCAGTTAAAAATTCTACGGTGACTAGCAGACACTGAAGCTTTGGAGCAGACCTCTGAGTAAACAGCTCTTCAGACTCAACCATCTGTGTTACCCCAAGCCATAGTGTATGTAGTTTCTTACAGTTAAAAGGGGGGGGGGAGCGACCCAACCCACCTGGAATTGACGATGCCAACGTCATGTAAAACACAGCAAGGGGACTCCAAAAAGAGTCTCCATTTTTTCCAAAAATTGTGGCACAGACACCACTTAAGTGGCATCAATTGCCCCAGAGTTACTTAAAATGGTTGGTGAGGTGATTTTACCAAATCCTCAAGCTTTTAGTCTCCCCAGGATGACACAGGGGTAGAAAGATGAACAAATCCATGATTTGTTCATCTTTATGAACGTGAGTCTGTCTACATTCTCAGTGGACAGCCGCATGCGCTTATCTGTCAGCATACCACCAGCAGCGCTGAACACACGTTCAGAGAGAATGCTGGCTGCAGGGCATGACAAGATCTCCAAGGCGTGAGTGACGAGCTCCGGCCATTTTCCAGATTGGAAGCCCAAAATGAGCAAGGGTCCAGTGAAATAGTCATAGCTTCGATGTTCACTTGGCGATACTCCTGTACCATCCTCTCTAGGCGTTGACTATGTGTCAGACTTCTTGTCTCCTGTGGCCTTGCAAAGGATGGTCTGAAAAAGTGGTGAAACGATTCCACAAAATTGCTGTTATCAGCAGATACTGTGTTACTGTTACGGTTTGAGTGATGAAGACTCGACAGTCACACGTTTTGCAAGTTAGAACTGTGAGATTCACTACATGCACCACTGATGTTTTGTGGAAAAGCACATGTAAGATTCTGCTGATACTCCTGCATGCGTGAATCCCTTTCTATGGCAGGAATTATTTCGGCAAATTTACTTTTGTACCAGGGATCTAAGAGTGTGGCAACCCAGTAGTCGGGATTACTTCGAATTCTGACAATCCGAGGGTTATGTTGCAGGTAGTGCAGCAAGAAGGCACTCATGTGTCTTGCGCATCCAGGAGGACCAAGTCCTTGTTGTGTTGGTAGCGAGGTAAGAATCATGCTTCCTTCCTCTGAACTCTCCCCCCAACCGCGCACAACAGAAATGTGATCAAGGTCTCCCTCATCTGATGAGTCTTACATGCCCATTGCCAGTTCGTTCTCCACTTCTTCCTCGGCTCCTGCACCTTCCTCAACAGTTTGGCTGCTACCATGCGCCCTGGTTAATCCCTCTCCCCCACCCTCCCATGCCTGCCACCTTGGTGCTGCCGACCGTCTGGACCTTGGAGATGTTATCCCTTCCGCATACGACTCCTCCTCTACTTCCTCCACCTCCTCTTGTCCCACCACCTGACTCTGAATTCTGTTTAACGTGTGCTCCAGCATGTAAATCACCAGAATAGTCATGTTGATAATGGCATCGTCGTCAGCACTAAACATGTTCGTCGCCATTTCAAAACTGTGCAGAATGGTGTGTGGCTCCCCGGAGGGTTCAGTCGCCACAGAGGTACTGCATCTCACCCAGAGGTGTGGTATCTCACCCTCAGGTAAGGAAGGAGTATGGCTCGGGACCCTAACACCTGCATCCAACACATACCCGCAGTGGGGGTAGGGCGAGATTGCTCCTAAGGGAGAGCACAGTCCCAGGTCCCTAGCTGGTGGGAGGGTCCTATGTAGTGGGTGTGGGTGGAGAAAGCAGCTTAGGGGAGCACATGACAGGGAGAGTATAAATAGGAAGCCATCTTAGAAAGAGCAAGCCAGTCAGAGGAGAAGTGACAGGTGCAGAGGCTCTGCATGAGCTCTGCTCCGGAGACGGGCCTAGCCTGTGAGGCCCAGGACTGAAGGACAGAAGAGAGGAGTGGGAGCAGGAAGGCTCCAGTAACCAAAGGGACCCTAGGTGTACGGGCCATGCAACAGGCCACCCGTACGTCCGCTGCTACCAGGAGGTAGAGGGGTCAGGCCAGATAAGGGGAACCGGTCCCTCAATTAGCGGAGAAACAGCAAGGCTCAACTAGAAACCGGAGGCTGCAGCATTTCATGTACTGCAGGCCAAAGTCCACACCAGTCTCACTAAGAGGGTATCCACATAGGACCCAGGGGACGGAACACACGTCGCCCACCAAGGCCCAAGGATACCGGATAGAAGTGTTACTGGGTGTGAGGTGTAGGGAGAAGGCCAGAGAAAGGACACACAGAAGGGGGTCCTGCTAAGTACTCCGGAGCTATCAGGGGGTGGACTGAGCCCCTCACTGAGTGCGCACAGCACGACGGGGGAGATTGCTCTGGTACCTGTAATCTGGACTGCAACAATTGTGAGTAAAGATCTTGGCACTGCATCACACGGACTCTGTGTTCATTACTGACTCCCTGCACTACAACCACCATCATCCACCCACACTGCCCTGAAGCTACACTCTTCCTGTGGGAAGTAATAATACCATTGCTGCAAAACCACCAGCTTCAGAGGACTGTTCCGCAGCGGTGGCCCCTTTGGCCGCACTCCACAGGTGGCGTAGTCGGACATTATAAAACCCATATATACAAATTACCCTTGGATTGACCGCCCTGGGTCACGGACCGGGTTGCCGCCACAGTGACTACAACCCCCAGCGTCTATCGGCCCGGCTCTGGGTACCCCATGGCCCAGGGGGCGCGTCAACTTCATAGGTCCCTGATCTGAGACCACTCCAGCAGCGTGATTTGCCCCACCTCTGGATCTCGTTGGCCCAGGCTATACATCAGAACGTATTGCACCAGGGCTTGTCGGTGCTGCCACAGTCGCTGCAACATGTGCAGAGTTGAATTCCACTGTGTCGGCACATCGCATTTCAGCCGGTGAACTGGCAGGCCCAACGACTTCTGTAGAGATGTAAGTCGTTGAGCTGCGGGATGCGAACGGCGGAAGTGAGCACACAGCGACCGTGCCCTCTGCAGAAGGCCATCTAGTCCGGGATAGTGGGCTAAAAATTGCTGGACAACCAGGTTCAACACGTGAGCCATACAAGGCACGTGTGTGACATTGCCCCGGCTAAGGGCCGCACCCAGGTTTGCAGCATTGTCGCACACGGCCTTCCCTGGTTGCAGGTCCAGTGGAGACAACCATTCATGAAACTGGGTCTCCAGAGCTGACCACAACTTCTCAGCTGTGTGACTCACATTTCCCAGACATTTCAAAGTAAACACCGCCTGATGCCGTTGAGCCCTGCTGCCAGCATAGTAAGGAGGTGTGCAGGATTCCTTCTGCACAGTTAGAAAGCGGGTGGCATTACCAGACAGGCTTTGGGTGCAGGTGGAGGACCGAGAGGAGGTTGAAGAGGCAGAAGCAGTGGAGGAACTTCTACATAAAGAGGATTGACGTACAACTCGTGGGGACGGCAAGACTTGGACAGCAGCCCCTTGTTCTGCTGTCACCATAGTTAGCCAGTGCCCAGTCAGCGACATGTAACGCCCCTGTCCATGCCTACTCGCCCAAGTGTCTGTGGTGAAATGCACCCTGTCACACACAGAGTTTCTCAAAGAAGCGGTGATGTTGTGTGCGACATGCTGGTGGAGCGCAGGCACACCTTTCTTTGAGAAGTAGTGCCGACTGGGCATCTGGTACTGGGACACTGCGACGGACATAAGGTCTCGAAAATCCTCTGTGTCCACCAGGTGGAAAGGCAGCATTTCTGTAGCCAACAGCTTGCAGATGGTGAAATTCAACCTCTTAGCTTTCTCAAGGCTAGGAGGAAATGGTCTTTTACTTGTCCACATCTGAGTGACCGAGGGCTGGCTGTTGTGCTTAGACAGGGTTGAGTAGGGTGTCCCCGGCAAACTTGCCGGTCTGTGAGGAAGATGCAGGCGGAAAAGTTAGGTTGCCTTGATCCAAAGGTGGTGCTCTCGATGTCGGAGAGCGCTCAACACCAGCTGGTGTTTCCACTTCCAAATGAAATGATGACCTGCCAATCACACTGGCTGTTGCGGGTAAAGAGGTGGCAGGTCTGCGTCCAAAAACAGGTGTGACTGCTGTCCCCCCAGTCACAGAGGATGAAGAGGCCGCAGATGCACAAGATGGGGCAGACGGTGGTTGGCCTGGCCCGCTAGGCCGCATTGTAGCACAGTGAGCTTCCCACTGCAACTTATGCTTCATATCCATGTGACGGTTCATGCATGAAGTACTCAAACTATGTATTTTTTGGCCTCTACTTAGCTTTTGGTGACAAATATTACAGATAACACGAGTTGGGTCATCCTTATCGATCTGAAAAAATTCCCAGGCTATGCAAGGCTTAGAGCCCATGCGACCTGAAGAGCCACTACGACTTGTGGTCAGAGGCAGAGTTGTGGTTGAGGATGCAGTTGTTAACGTGCTTCCAGTACTCCGTCTCTGTCCAGGAAGGCGCAAACTAACCTCGTCGTCAGTAGCATCTGTGACGCCCAGCTACGCTTGGTATCACAGATCCCAGAAGAGTGCACTGATGGAATCCTCCACAAGAGGCCCCCATAAACATTCACACATCTCCACCTTCCACCTCAGACCAGCATAGGGAGCCCATTAGGGATATAAATAGGGAAGGTGGAGCTGGGCAGTTCAGTTCCTCTGAAGAGTTCCTGCAGTAGAGATGCCTAAGAGAGGTCAGTCTGCAGTGGGCTCAGTCTAGTCTAGAGAACTCAGTTAAAAGTTCAGCAGTGGAGCACGAGGCTCCTGTTAGCTAGATTCAGGGAGCCCAGTTAGAGCTTAAGGTGTGCCGGCGCCATAAGATCGGTGAAGCACGGCAAGCTGCCGTTAGTGTGTATAGCCTAGTGAGGGCCCGAGTAGGCCGAAGGCGAGTGGAGAGTTAGTGCATAGGGGGCAGAGGAGCTTAACCAGCTCACCCCGAAGCATTTACCGGACACCGGATCCGAGCTTACCGGGATCTCTATGACCCAGTAAGGCATAACTGGAATCCCTGGAGAACCACAAGTCCCAGGATCGCTAAGGTGCTGATACGTAACAGAGCCAGGAGACGCTTAGGCCCCGCATACTGGGAGCGTGAACTCCAAGACAAGGCCGTACCACAAGGTCAGCCAGCGCAGGACAGAGACAAAGTTAGGCCTAGCTCCAGGCAGGTCAGAAACTTAGTATGCAGAGGCAAGAAACAGGAGACCCTACACCCGCTCATTGGGGAGGATCCTGATATGCACCCTTCACCCTACAGTGCTCCGGGATGTGCCTGAATTTCCACCAGTTAAAGGTACTGAAGTGACTACCGTGTCCGTTCCCATTCTTGCTCTGACCCAGCTGGGTCTCGCCTGTCCTGCATTCCCCCTGCATACGCTTTTCTGAGGCCTAGCTCCACCTGTGGGGAGCTATACTATCGAGCTGCCTTATCACCGGCCTCAGTTGACTTCTGCTGCGCTGGTGCTTCTCACCAGATACCACAGGTGGCATCACGAACTCTTATAAAATTAACAATTATTCACCCTTTTAAAGAGTGACCCCAGGGTACGGGCCCGGGAGCCGACCACCACGACGTCCCAAAGGCCAGGCAAAGGCCCGGGTACCGAGTCATCCCCATCCCCTGGGCTAGTCACATCCTCCTCCACCTCCTCTGCTGACCTCATCAACAGGCTGACTGTGGGTTGACAGTAAGTGGGATCTCCAACCTCGTCATCATCACCCTGTGTGTTCTCACACCCGTCGTCCTCAAAGCCAACCTCTTCCTGCCCTGACCGAATAGTCAAGTTGTCGCTCCAATCAGGTATTTGAGTCTCATCATCGTCTTCATCATTGTCTCCACCAACAGGAGTTACAGTTTGGGAACGAGGGTCTACATTATGCTCAGAACCTTCTTCATCTGGTCCTAGATCCGACTCATAAAGATTCTGGGCATCAGTTCAGATCATTTCCTCGTCTGGATTAACAGAAGCTCTGGAGCAGACTTCCGTTTCCCAGGCTATAGTATGAGTAAACAGCTGTGCAGACTCAACCATCTGTGTTACCCCATACTCAGACGGGCAGCTGGAGACTTGGGAGATGTGAGGAAGCAAGTGCGATTGGGGTGACACCTCTGAGGACTGGAGTATTTGTGATGTTGAAGTTGAGGTGGAGGAGAGCCCACTTGAAGGAGCACTTGATATCCATTGAAGCACCTGCTGTTTTTGTGCCTCATCTGGAATTTGTAGCGATGGGCGTGTCCGTAAGAAAGGGATCGTATCACATTGTCCACGAAAAGAAGTAGACATCTTAGTTTGGCTGGAAGATGGTCTTTCTTCTGCAGATGTTACTGCCCCCCACCGCGGGGGGGCTCGACCCACCAGCGGACAGGCACCAGTATTGGGAGAGGGGTTCTGGCCGTCAGGGTCCACCGCGGCTCTGGCACAAACCCGGCGACACGGAGGTCGCACGGGCAGGAACGGACTGGCCGTGTCGTCTTCGCACTTTTTTGGTTTTAGAAGGGCATGACATGCCTATATCTGTGTCTCCCCCTCCTTTTACTTCTCCACTTCGTTTCTTTTCGCATGACTATATGTACTTGTCACTTTTCCATGTGTTAGTTGTGTCTTCTGAGCAGTGTGTCAGCTTTTGGACACCTTTGAAGTGTTTTCTATGTGTTTTTTATGTGTTTCTATGTGTTTTTGTTTGCCTGCCATTGGTTTTAACGGTGTTCGACGAACAGTTCGACGAACAGTTCGGCGAACATACGAGTGTTCGACGAACCGAACTCAAACACTACGGGGGTGGCTCAACACTACTAATTACATCATATTCACATCAGGATGGACAAATATAGCCGCTTAAAAAACATATAGAAAAAGAGGCAAAAAATTGTCAGAAATAGACAAATCGATCTAAGACATAACATGTCTAATTAGCCCTTTTAGAATGTACACATATGACCTCCTGGATAACATATACCAAAAGGCCAATAATTTCAAACCAATCCTGGTCAATAACTTAAAAAACTACAGTGCTATCAAACGTTAATGATATGTGTGGATCTCACCCATTTTTTGCATGCGGGCATCATTCAGGGTTCTTAATCACATTCAGGTCATTTGTTCTTTAGAAGAGATCTGCCCTGTCGTGCCACTGGTGTTAGCTCCCGCCCAAACAAGGGCAGTACCCAAGTATATCTTACAACATCACCCAAAAACAAGTCCCTCCCGACGCGTTTCTTCCTCCTTGTGGAGGATTCATCAGGAGAGTGTATTTGGTATTTTGGGGAGCACTAGCAATACATAAGAGCAAAAAAAAGTGACTCTGTGCTATAAAATGCCAAGTGACTTAAAAAATGTAATGAACGCAATAGTCAGGGCAAGAAACTGACATGTATGCTGTAGATAGCTCATAGAGGTGAGAGACAACAGATATCTGTATCAGGTATGAATTGAAGACCATTGAAGATCCTAATGGGAGATCATGCTATAGGCTAACGGGCTGCATTAGATCTAGTTCACTGTTGCTCCTCCCAATCCATGCAGCCATTTTATATAGCCTGTATAAAGATCATAGAGGTGAGAGACAACAGATCTCTGTATCAGAGAGGAAGAGCATTGAAGATCCTAATGGGAGATCACACCAGATCCTGCCCATTAGATCTGGTTCATGGCTGCTCCTCCCAATCCATGCAGCCACTTTATACATCGATCATAGAGACAACAAATGTATCTGACATATAGGAATCAGACAGTGAAGCTCCTAATAGGAGATTCTGCTATATTCTATCGTGAAGCATTAAATCCAGATGACACAATGTGTGCAGTGACATATAGTGCCAACAGTACTGGGCACACTTTCTACAGTGACATACAGCGCCAACAGTACTGGGCACACTTTCTACAGTGATATATAGTAGCAACAGTACTGGGCACACTTTCTACAGTGACATACAGCGCCAACAGTACTGGGCACACTTTCTACAGTGATATATAGTAGCAACAGTACTGGGCACACTGTCTACAGTGACATATAGTGCCAACAGAACTGGGCACACTTTCTACAGTGACATAGTACCAACAGAACTGGGCACACTTTCTACAGTGACATATAGTGCCAATAGAATTGGGCACACTTTCAACAGTGACATATAGTGCCAACATTAATAGGCACACTTTCTACAGTGACACATAGTGCCAACAGAACTGAGCACACTTTCTACAGTGACTTATTGTGCCAATAGTACTGGACACACTTTCTACAGTGACATATAGTGCCAATAGTACTGGACACACTTTCTACAGTGACATATAGTGGCAACAACTGGGAACACTTTCTACAGCGACATATAATACCAGCAGTACTGGGCACACTTTCTATAGTGCCAACAATACTAGGCACACTTTCAACAGTGACATATAGTGCCAATAGTACTGGACACACTTTCTACAGTGACATATAGTACCCAACGGTACTGGGCACACTTTCTACAGTGACATATAGTGCCAATAGCACTGGGCACACTTTCTACAGTGACATATAGTGCCAACAATTGGGCACACTTTCTACAGTGACATATAGTGCAAACAGAACTGGGCTGGCTTTCTACAGTGACATATTGTGTCAACAATACTGGGCTCACTTTCTATAGTGACAACAGTACTGGGCACATTTTCAACAGTGACATATAGTGCCAACAGTACTGGGCACACTTTATACAGTGACATATAGTGCCAACAGTACTGGGCACACTTTCTACAGTGATATATAGTAGCAACAGTACTGGGCACACTGTCTACAGTGACATGTAGTGCCAACAGAACTGGGCACACTATCTACAGTGACATAGTACCAATAGAACTGGGCACACTTTCTACAGTGACATATAGTGCCAACAGAATTGGGCACACTTTCAGCAGTGACATATAGTGCCAACAGTACTGGGCACATTTTCTACAGTGACATATAGTGCCAACAGAACTGAGCACACTTTCTACAGTGACATATAGTGCCAACAGTACTGGGCACACTTTCTAAAGTGATATATAATAGCAACAGTACTGGGCACACTTTCTAAAGTGATATATAGTAGCAATGGTACTGGGCATACTTTCTACAGTGACTTATAGTGCCAACAATATTGGGCACACTTTATACAGTGACATATAGTGCCAGCAGTACTGGGCACACTTTCTACAGTGTCTTATAGTGCCAACAGTACTGGGTACACTTTCTAAAGTGACATATAGTGCCAATAGTACTGGGCACACATTCTAAAGTGACATATAATGCCAACAACTGGGCACACTTTCTACAGTTATATATTGTGTCAACAGTACTAGGCACACTTTCTATAGTGCCAACAGTACTGGGCACACTTCCAACAGTGACATATAGTGCTAACAGTACTGGACAGACTTTCTACAGTGGCATATGTGACGAAATGGACCCCTTTTATATACAACATAGGATGATTTCTTATTAGTGTTGAGCGAACATGCTCGACACTGCTCGGTACTCGCCCGAGCATCACGCTACTCGGGATGCTCAGCGAGCACCGAGCATTTCCGGGGTACTCGGGCGGGAGCTCGGGTCTCCGCCCTGCATGTTTGCCGCTCTTTACAGAGCCAATGAACATGCAGGGATTGCTAGCCAGTCACTGTAATGCCGCAGCCATGTTGGTTGTGGGCATTACCTTGATTGGCTTGCCACACAGCTTCACCTCGAGTATTTAAAACCGGGCGCCGCCATCTTGGACACAGATGGCTGGGATCAGATAGTGTAGGGACAGCGCTGCTGATTTAGGGAGAGATATATACTGCGAAATAGTTAGTGTAGGGTCTGTAAAGGCTGCCAGATCAAACAAACAGTCCTTCTCAGGACTAATATCCATCCCAGATATCAGGCAGGCAGGCAGGCTGTGCTCCTGTTGCTGAAATTGCAGGACTTAGCTCCAGGTCTCGGGAGCCAGGAAAAATCCTTATTTTTTCATCTAAATCCTCTTTTTTTTTTCCTCCTTCACACTGTACAAATACACGTCTTATTAACCTTTTGGTTCCCCCCCCCCCCCCCCCTCCCAAAAAAAAAAGTGTGTCTGTGACAGTTCAGACACTAATATATCTGTTGAAAATAGTCTGGTGTAGGCCAGAGAAACACAAGTGTGGTTTTGCAGTTCCACGGTTCAAACCTCAAAGATCCACTTTTGGGTCATTTGTATCTATAAAAAAAAACAGTTTGAGTGTGTCGCTCACTGTTCAGCCACAAATATATATATTTCAAAAAGTCTGGTATGTACCAGTCTGGTATGTACCAGTAAATTATAACTGGTTTTGCTGTTCCATGGTAAAAAATCTCTATTATCCTGCTTTTGGCAGTTTTTGCCGTAAAAAAAAACCTAATAGTGTCTCCCTCATTTTTCAGACACAAATATATCTGTTGAAAATAGTCTGGTGTAGGCCAGAGAAACAGAAGTGTGGTTTTGCAGTTCCACGGTTCATAGTTTCTCCCTGATTGTTCAGATTGTTTAAAAGAGTCGGGTGTAGGCCAGAGAAATAGAACTGTGTTTTTTCTCTTCCATGGTTCTAATCTACTTTTCATTACCCTCTTTCCATTGATAGGGCGAGTGTAAGCTATTTTACTTCCTTTACAATGGGCAAGGAGCGTGGCAAGGGACGTGGAACTGGATGTTCTGGTGATGATGCATGCAGAGGACGGGGCAGTGGCCAAGGTGAAAATGTACCCCAACCAACAGCTACATCTTCTCGCTCCCACTTCTTGACTGAATTACTAGGAAAGCACAGAACAACACCAGTATTGCAAACTGATCAGTGTGAACAGGCTATTAATTGGATAGCAGATAATACTTCCAGTTACCTGGGCACCACCACCTCTGTCTTCCACACGGTCAAATCTTAGTAGCCGTGAGTCTCGACCGCATACTCCTCCTCATCCTGATGCTCCTTCCTCCCACCATGCCGAGTGTCATCAGACAGCAACTGATCCCACACTTGGACACTCTGAAGAGCTGTTCACTGGTCCATTTCCAGATTTGTGCCCCTCGCCTGCTCCGCTTGAAGAGGTGGAAGAGGAGATCCCATGTAGCGATGCCCAAATATTTGAACAGCAACGGCCACAGGAAGTCGACGCTGACAATTTGTCACAAGAGGTGGACGATGACGAGACACAATTGCCAGGAAGTGAGGAGGAGGATCGTGGTGCGCAAGTGGAAGAGGAGGAGGTGGTGGATGATCTAGTAACTGACCCAATGTGGCAGGAGGACATGCAGAGCGAGGCCAGCAGCACACAGGGTGAGGGAGGCAGGGTACCCCAACAGGCAGGAAGAAGAAGTGTGGTGGCCGCACACAGAAGGCAGGCAACAGATCCCCGTAACAACAAGAGGGATGTTGCCAGTACAACCTGTAGGTCTTCCAGAGTCTGAAATTTTTTAAAGACTGATGATAACCCCAAAAAGGCCAATTGTACCACCTGCCATGCCAGCATCAGCAGGGGTGACAAAACTACCAGCCTGACCACCACCAGCATGATCAGGCACATGGCAGCAAAGCACCCGACTTTGTGGGGCGAACCCCAGGGTTCACGACCAGTGTCAGCGGGTGTCACCACTGCTTCTTCCGCTGTTGTGCGTGCAATAGAACCCCCTGTTGTGTGTGAAAGGCAATCCCCTGTCCATACTGCATGAAAAGATGCCCCCTCCTCTCAGTCTTCACTTGTTATGGCAGTTTCTCAAGAAACAGCATCAACGTCCACATCCCACCGCAGTGTTCAATTGTCCATATTCCAGACCTTTCAACGAAAGCGGAAATTCGCAGCTAATGCCCCACAGGCCACAGTCTTAAATTCGCACATTTCAAGACTGCTTGCGTTGGAAATGCTGCCTTTTAGGCTGGTGGAGACGGAATCCTTCCGCAACCTAATGGCGGTGGCCGTCCCTCGGAACTCGGTCCACAGATGACACTATTTTGCCCGGTGTGCCATCCCCGCACTACACAAGCACGTGTCCCAAAACATCTGCCGTGCCCGCATTAAAACCATCTTGTTAAGCTACTGTGAGCTACATGTCTCTTCCGAGGGGCATTAATACCGTCTTGTTAAGCTATTGCAACCTCCATATCTCTTTCGAGGGGCATTAAAACCGTCTTGTTAAGCTACTGTGACCTCCACCACTTTTCCAAGGGGCATTAAAACTGTCTTGTTATGCTACTGTGACCTCCACCACTTTTCCAAGGGGCACTAAAACAGTCTTGTTAAGCTACTGTGACCTCCACCACTTTTCCAAGGGACATTAAAACCGTCTTGTTAAGCTACTGCGACCTCCACCGCTTTTCCAAGGGGCATTAAAACCGTCTTGTTTAGCTACTGGGACCTCCAAGTCTCTTTCGAGGGGCATTAAAACCGTCTTGTTAAGCTACTGTGATCTCCACGTCTCTTCCGAGGGGCATTAAAACCGTCTTGTTAAGCTACTGTGACCTCCACGTCTCTTCCAAGGGGCATTAAAACCGTCTTGATAAGCTACTGCGACCTCCACGTCTCTTCCGAGTGGCATTAAAACCGTCTTGTTAAGCTACTTTGACCTCCACGTCTCTTCCAAGGGGCATTAAAACCATCTTGTTAAGCTAATGTGACCTCCACGTCTCTTTCGAGGGGCATTAAAACCGTCTTTTTAAACTACTGTGACCTCCACCACTTTTCCAAGGGGTATTAAAACCGTCTTGTTAAGCTACTGTGACCTCCACGTCTCTTATGAGGGGCATTAAAAACGTCTTGTTAAACCACTCTGAACTCCACAGTTCTTCAAAGGGGCATTGAAATGTTGTTTTTAATTAACCTCCACGACTCTTCCAACGGGCATTGCATTTCCTCCTAATTTTAGTCAGCTTTTGCTTTTCAATGCAAAGGCGAAAACTAAGAGAGAACCACTCCCCAATAATGGGTAGAAGGTTTTTAGTACGCTGTAAACCACGTCTGTTTCAAGGGGCATTGCAGTTCCTCATAATTTTTGGAAAGCCTTCCATTCACTGCTTAGGCCAACAGTGTACAGGAGACCCAGTTGCTATAAATGGAAAAAACGGTTTAGTTAAGGCCCTCTGACCTCCAAGTCATTTCCAAGGGGCATTGGAGTGCCTCTAAATTTTTGGTAGGCATTGCACTCACTGTATGCCCTATAACCGTGTAGCCGAACCGCTCCTTTTGTTACAGAAACATATCCTACAAGACATATGTGGTTGACTGGCCTGATATTGATGTGAATGGTCCCTGTTCCTCCTGCTCTTTCTCCTTTGCCACCACCTCATCCATCATTTATCACCTGAAGCTTTGTTTTAATGGGAGTCATAGAACTGGGATAGTAGCAGGAAGACATCCAGCAATCCTCGGAGGAGGTAGGATATGCGCCAAAACGCTGACCACCTCAGGCCTAGCCGCTACTACATACATGCGCTTGCTTTCCAAGAAAACAAAGCAGATGCTAACTTCTATCATCATCATCATGCTCCTCACCTTGGCACTCTCAACTCCCCTGATGGAGAAGCCAGGGCCCACCGGAGGAGTCTGGTTCTCTGGTGGGCTCGTCCAATGCTGCCCTAAAGCAGGCCAGGCTAAGAAAAGTGTGTGGGAAGGTGACAGGAGAAATAGGGGCTGCTGGGGACCGTTTATGGACACCCGGCCGCCCCCAGGCGGCTGGGGACCGTGTGTGGACACCCAGCCACGGGGCGGCTGGGGACCAAGTATGGACACCCGGCCGCCCCTTGGTGGCTGGGGACCGAGTGTGGACACCCGGCCGCCGGGTGGCTGGGGACTGAGTATGGATACCAGGCCGCCAAAGCAGCCATGACTTGGTGTCCAGATTCCGCCTCCACATGCCTAAAAGGCCCAATTTAAAGTGCAAGCAAGCAGTATGGTATTGAAGCCTGGGGGTGGGTGGGTGGCAGGCTGAATACTTGTGCTTGCATTGCCAAGGAATGGGAGAGGTACAATTGAACACTGCCCTGGGACAAGGACTTGAACGGGGATAGTTGCAAGTCTGCAACGACAGGTGCAGGGTGGGAGGCATCTTCGCATGTATCATGAACAGGGGTTTGGCATGCACACACTACAGTGGAATAGGCTGTCCTTCCCACTTAATGCACTGGGGAGGGCACAGGTAATGTTTTGATATGCGCGCTTAATCTTATGTATAAGGCGCACCAGGACATATAGGGGCCGGAGTATAGATACCTCGCTGCCGGAGCAGCCATGAGGTAGTGGCCAGCTTCGACCTCCTCCAAACTAAAAGGCCCCATTTCAAGTGTAAGCTAGCAGTATGGCATTGCAGCCTGGGGGTGGCTGGGTGGCATATTTGCGCTTGCATTGCAAAGAATGGGGGAGGTACAATTGAACACTGCCCTGAGACAAGGACTTGCACGGGGATAGTTGCAAGTCTGCATCTTCTGATGCGGCAAGGATCACTTCGATGGGCACACTTTTAGGCAGTGACCTGGGTGTCAGAGATGCTTCCAGGGGTCTTCCCCATGCTGTTCTCATGTCTTTTCAGCACTGTATGCTTGTGTCACACAGCACATGGGCAGATAAGGTTGTAAAATGTTAAAATGACATTTCCCGGTGAATGCATTTGTCATGGTTGAAAGCAATACAAAAGTGCAAAAACGCATAAAAAATGCTACTTGTTAACATAGCCCAAGGTGTGGAGGAGTATTTTTTTGGGGGTTATTTATTTTACCTTATACACAAGTCTTTACCCTGGAAAGGAACTTCCTTAACATATTTCACAGGAAAGCAGTTTCAGTTTCATTTTTGAACGGTTTTTTTGTGAGCCCTTAAAAGTGGCTTAATACCTCTGACCACGTTGTTGACAGCAGTGACCTGGGGGTCAGAAATGCTTCCTGGGGCGATCCCCATGCTGTCCCCATTTCATTTGAGCACTGTCACTATTGTTTTGGGCACTTGTTAGGCTTTTAAAAGACTGCTGGGGGTGCCGCTGCAAAAATGCTCGGGTTTCCCATAGACTAACATTGGGCTCGTTGCTCGGGTCGAGCACCTGAGTATCACGGCAAGCTCGGCCCGAGCTTCGAGCACCCGAGCATTTTAGTGCTCGCTCAACACTATTTCTTATTTATCCGGACAATTTGGTATTTTGTGGCGAACCCGTAATATGCCACTCATGGGTTAAGTTCTTACAATCTAGCTGGACACTATTTTGTATACCCATTGTTTCTAGAGTCTTGTTGATGTTGGTGATGTTAACCTAGGTAATGCAATTATCTCTCTTCTGTAAGGTCAGAGGAATTTAATCCTGTTAGAATGCCATTGTATTACCATGTGGATTGTTGACTCTATGTAAATTGCCTCAGCCACCTTTGTTCTAATGGTATAACTTGCAAACCGAATGTCTCCTACTAGCATTCCATTGTAGGACTATATCAGTCAGTATGTGGCTCTCCCTTGCCTGGACTGCAATATGACCAAAAATGGTTATATGGGACTTGAGATTCTGCCAATGAAAATACAGTCTTATTCCACCAATCATGAAGTCCCTGGTATCCTGCAATGAGGGCTGAGGGTATATTAGGAGGACTGTTCAGTTGACCAGGAGATTTTTGTCTACTGCCCTCAGCCTAGGGATGTCGGTCCTGACTGCAGGTGCACTAGCTTGAAGACAGGCAGCTAATTTAGGATCTTCGGATTTGAATGGGAGAAAAACGACCGCCTAGGATGCAACCCAGGTTGGGACATTTCGGTCACCTGGTTACAGACTTTTGCCGTGCTGTCTCAGTTCCAAACTCCGGCTGTCAGGAAAACTTGGTCAGACCTTGCAGCCCTCTGCCGCCCCCTTATCCTGCTGGTCAAACACAGTATTGACCAAGGATAAGCAACAGGGCGCAGCTGCTCTCATTTATGTCAACTATTGTGGCACGTGATGTGACAGGACGTATATATATCACCAGATCCATCCAGGAATGTATATATACCTCAATCCAGCCACCCTCAACCACAATATCACATAAATACACTGTATGCTGCCACCACCGATCTCTCAACAGGTGGATCGGGTACCCGTTAGGTAACATGAATTAGCGGGTGAGGAACATGTTTGCTCAACATAGGAAAAGTAGAGCGAAGCTGGTAAATAATAATAATTTACTCCCGAAAGATGGCAGTGTTTACAAAAGATATACAAGATATTATAAGAGACAATTTACATATATGCATGAAACAGTTATTAAAATAAAAGGGGTAATTAATAGCAAAACCTGTGCCACAAGGTGATGGTCTCAGATTCTGTGGGGGGGACGGCTCCCCGGAAATAAGGTGTGATTCGTCCACGCAGCGAGGAGTGCTTGCGTCTGATGTCCCTGGGTTGGAAAAAGCCAAAATGGACATTCTGTTTTTTAGTAAGGAGGCAAAACACTAGGACACGCCCATGTTGTTTACCTCACACGGGGGCTCGGTTTTGTGAACCCACCCAGCTGCACAAGACATTTAATATTCTTCATCTTTCATATCTTGGCATGGGGGGGGACCACATTCAAGATGGATACATCATGTTTGCCGTCACCAATATTCACGAAGATTGATATCAAATATGATATTTCTATGACGTTCCGAAGCTCAGAAGCCATTTGCTAGGTTTCTGGTGGTTTCCCAGTTATGAAGGATACACCATCATAACCGGAAAAAGGTGAACATTCCAAACATGTGGTCCATGTGTTTGTGACAGTCATGTGCATTATTAAACTCGACATTAAAAGTTTTGGAGGGGAAATCCAGTGTAGACCAGTATGCTTGCTCTTGGCTGAGGTTTATGGCGGTTATAAAAATTCCTTGTCTGGGGGAAGCAAGAGTAGAGTTCTATGGAGATCCCTTCCAAGTGAACAGGGGGTGGAGATTTAAGACATCTCTGGCTGTCCTTTTAACATTTTTAAAACTAGGACAAAAATTCATTTTCCCTGACACCTCCCCCTTTTTAGACTGCGCTATGGAGGTAGGATCTTCTGGTACTCCTCCAGGCACGCTATGGAGGTAGGACCTTCTGGTACTCCTCCAGGCGTATTTCTGGAGGCTCCCATGACCGGGACAACCCATCGGCATTGCCATGCTCGCTGCCTTTGAGGTGTTGAACGGTAAAGTTGTACTGCTGGAGGGTGAGGCTCCAGCGTAACAACCTTCCGTTGGCACCGGACATGGTGTGCAGCCAACTCAGGGGGTTGTGGTCAGTCATGGCAGTGAAGGGGCGCCCGTACAAGTAAGGCTGTAAGCAGTGCAGGGCCCATACAATGGCCAGGCACTCCTTCTCTATGGTGGAATAGGCCACTTCCCTCAGCAGCAGTTTCCTGCTTAGGTAAAACACGGGGTGTTCTTGGTTTCCCGAGTCGACCTGGCTGAGCACAGCACCGAGGCCAAACTCACTGGCGTCGGTCTGTATGAAGAATGGCCGTGTGCCGTCGACCGTCTTTAGCACAGGGGATCTGCTCAAGGCAGCCTTCAAAGCCCGAAAGGCCACCTTGCATTCATCAGTCCATTTGACTGGATGGAGTAGGCTCCTCTTGGTGAGGTCTATCAAGGGCTTCAGGGCTTCGCAAGGCTACTATAGTCTTGTACAAAGCGTCTATAGTACCCTGTGTGCTGTTCCCTTAATATCTCTTTCTTATAGTTCAATCTACTGTTCTGTTGTTACCTGTTCATGCTTGTCTGCGGCCCCCTGCTGACCAGAATCTTTGTGTCACCCCCTCGCTCCTCCTTTTACATTTTTTCTAGAATGTGGGAGTGTCCTGCAGCTCTGTGTATTAACCTCACTTCCTGGCATCCATTTTTACCACAGCCACCACCGTGAGAGGCACACTTCCCCTTTGGGTTGCAGAAAGCAAAGTCTTTTGACCAGCAGCAGCTTCTGCAGCTCAGTAGCGGCTCCAAGGGTGAACACCCACAAGACTATTACAGTACTGGCTACTTGTATCATCTGCACTGTATTACCTCACTGTCTTCGGGTATGGTTCAAATAAACCACCACTGATTCATCTCTCCGCGTCCACGTTAGACTCCATCCACCTGGAGCCGCACTTGGTACTGTCTGCCTCGCTTCAAGGATAAGAAGGTAACACTTCTCATATTATAATTTTACTGAACACCTTCAATCACCTTAAGTGGGGACAGAACAGTCAAAAGACTGCTTTAAGCCCAGCAAAACAGTGCCTTAAGATCATTATCCAGCTACTGACTGCCTAAGAATCCAGCACCTCACTCTGCAATCTGCCCAGCAAAAGCACTTACCTGGTTAAGCTTAAGCGGATGCCCTCACATCTATGCCCGAGGTTTCCCTCTGCCCATACCCTGATATACTCTTGCAGCATATTATACCACATCACTGTTTATCGTGGGACCGAAAAACAAACAAAAAACCCACATTTCTCTACAAAACACCTTAGGAATCTTATCAGGGCGTCTTAACAAAGTTGCACCGCGATTTCCAACCCCCAATTCAAAAGTTTAGTTTCTTAAAGAGACAGCACACCTTAAACCGAAATGGACGAAAAAGACCTTGCACAGTTCCCCACTGCTGAAACAGAGCAAATACAACCCGATACTGTCCATGATGAAGACCGGGAAGCAGAAAACACGCTCCCAGCAGATCAAGTTGTTCGACAAAGACGCTCTGTCAAACCAACAATAAAGGCTATTGAGAACTATCGCAATACAAAAGACGAACTATGTGACAACCTTGAAGAACTATGGGAACGGGTTTCTTACCACATGTCAAAACTTCAATCCTCTTCAGGCGACACTGCAAACTTACAAGCTTACCATTGAACGACTGAACACAGCTCAAGAAAAATACCAGAGGCTGTTTACGAGGTACACTACCTTTCTAAAAGGCTCCAATCTTGACGAAGCCCTTTCAGATCTGAGCAAGGCAGAATTGGTATACAGGGAAAGAGACGCCAAGATACAAATTGTCAAAGATGAAGCAGAATACCGTATTTCTCACCAGCAAGAAACTAGATCTCACTGAACAACCTCACCTAGACACTCCTCTCGGTCATCAAGAGCATCATCCTCAAGAAGCTTAGCCTTGAGTAACAGAATACTAGAGGCCTGCATAAGAGCAGAACAATCCAAGGTGAGAAGTTCCTTCACAGAAAGAGAAGTAGTAGCAGAGAATAAGAGGGCAGAAGCGGAGGCTCAGATAAAGGTTCTTCAAGCACAGATTGTCAGGCAAAATGCATTTTTGTAATAGATTTAAAAATGAGAGATGTCTTAAATCTCCACGCCCCGCTCATTTGGAAGAGGCTACATAGAACTTCTCTGCTTTCCCAAAACCAGGAATTTTTATGACCGAAATAAAACCTCAGCCCACAGCAAGCATACTGGTGTACCCAGGATTTTCCCTCCAATCCTATTGTCTAACTGTACAAACTTTTAATGTCGATTTTAATAATGCACATGACTCTCACAAACACAGGGACCACATTTTTGAGATGTTCACCTTTTTCCAATTGTGATTGTGTGGTTTTCGTGTCTCAGAGAACACCAGGAACCTGGGAAATTGATTCTGAGCTTCTGAGCGTCATAGCGGAATCATATTTGATATCCATCTTCATGAATAGTGGTGACGGCAAACATGATGTCTCCATCTTGGATGTGGGACACCCCCATACCAAGATATGAAATCTGAAGGATTTTCATGTCTTATGCAGCTGGGTGGGTTCACAAAACCAAGCCCCCTTGTGAGGTAAACAACATGGGTGCCTCCTAATGTTTTGGCCCCTTACTAAAAACCAGAACGGCCATTTTAATTCATTCTTGCCCGGGACGTCAGACGCATGCACCCCTCGCTGCATGGAAGAATCACATTTAATTTCCAGGGAGCCGTCCCCCCCCACAAAATCTAAGACCATCACCTCGTGGCACAGGTTTTGCTATCACTTATCCCTTTTATTTTAATAACTGTTTTATGCATATATGTAAATTGTCTCTTATAATATCTTGTATATCTTTTGTAAACACTGCCCACTTTTGGGAGGAAATCATTATTATTTCGTTCTTTTTGTCCTATGTCGAGCAAACACGTTCCTCACCTGCTAATTCACGTTACCTAACAGGTACCAGATCCACCTGTTAAGCGATCGGTGGTGGCAGTATACCAGTATTTATGTGATATTGTGGTTTGAGGGTGGCTGGACGGAGGTATATATACGTTCCTGGAAGGAACTGGTGGTATATATACGTCCTGTCACATCACATGTCACAATAGTTGACATAAATTAGAGCAGCTGCGCCCGTACTTATCCTCGGTCAATACCGTGTTTGACCAGCAGGATAAGGGGGCGCCAGAGGGCTGCAAGGTCTGACCAAGTGTTTTCCCTGACAAATTGGTGGCAAGCGGTGGGATCATAGGACATTAGTGATCTGGTTTGAGCAATCATTCCTCTCACTAAAAACTTGCACGGTTCTTACCTGGACCCTACTGAAAAGTTTTGAAGATCGAACTCAGTGTTTATTAGATCTGAGACAATACTGTATGTGTAGCAGTTACCCCTACCCTTCTTTGTTTTTTCCTTTCTATTTTTATTTTGGTGATCATAGTCGTAGTTGGGGAGTTCTGGTACAGTCAGCAGAAAAAGGACACTCTTATTGGAATATGTATAACCAAAGGCATTGACACCCTCGGCAAAAACAAAGAACAAATGGCTGCTGCACTGGCGCAACTGGAGATCGAGCAAGCCCTTCTCCAGACTTCAGCAGGGCCAGTGGTCAATCGAGATATGGACAGTACTGCTGCAGGGGTCCCACCTGTAGACGCACGCCGCCTCAGCAACCAGGGCAGCATGGACCCCTATCTGCAGTTGGCTCTACAGCAACTTCCTGCTGAGGATCATGAAGGACGGCTGAAAGTAATTCAGCAGCACCAGGAGGGAGCCGAGCGAGGCGAGGCCGAGAGAGCCCAGCGAGAGGGCGAGAGAGCCGAGCGAGAGGCCGAGAGAGCCCAGCGAGAGGCCGAGCGAGCCGAGCGAGAGACCCAAGCCCGGAGGGCCCATGAACTGCAGATGGCCCAACTCGGGATCCTAGCATCCACCTCACGGAATGGTGAGACCAACAATGCGACCCTGTTTAAGCCCCATCCAGAGCATTTTCCTGTGATGGAAAACGACGGCAACCTCGACACCTTTCTGAGGGGTTTTGAAAAGACTTGCAGACAGTACCAGCTGCCTGAGGAACAGTGGGCGCGATAATTAACTGCAGGGCTGCGAGGCAAAGCTCTGGATGTGTTTGTGGCTCTTCCTCAGAGCCTCGATGGGAACTATGATGCCATTAAGCAGGCCCTAATCCAGAGGTTCCAACTGACTCCTGAGGTGTACCGTAAAAAGTTCCGGAACCTCCAACGTGGACCGCACGACAGTTACAGCGATGTGGTGCATGGGCTCCGAACCAACTTTGAGCAGTGGATCCAAGGACTGTCAGCGACCACCTTTGAGCAGCTAAAGGATCTGATGGTGAAAGACCAGTTCCTGCATCTGTGTCCGACTGAGGTATGGCAGTTCGTGATGAATCGGGAGCCACCAGAGGCCAATAAAGCAGCGCAGATCGCAGACACCACCGGAGACCGGAGGTGCGGAAGCTGGTCGTCACAAGCTGGAAAGGGGATAAGCCATCCACCACCATCCCTGCCCCTGCCAGCTGACCTTCCGGAGGCCTTTTTCCCGTTACCAATGCCCGGCCTGCATCTGATGCCTGCAGGTGTTATTTCTGCAACCAGACTGGTCATCTCAGTGCCACTTCCCCAGAGAAGCAGAGGAAGAACCCCCATGCAACGCCCCAGGGCCTAATGCATCAGTTCTTTTGGTGGGTGGGCTGGTTGGGAGGGCCTGTGAAAACTTGCAGTCTGTTATGGTGGGGGACACTGTCACTGTAGGCCTAAAGGACACTGGGGCCGAACGAACCCTCATCCGACCCCAACTGGTGTCCGCTGAAGCGCTTATTCCGGGAAAGACCCTGACTGTCACCGGGATTGGGGGCATCTGATGCCCCTTACCCATGGCCCGGGTTTTTATTGATTGGGGTGCGGGGAGTGGGGTGAAGGAAGTGGGAGTATCTGAAAATCTACCTGCAAATGTTTTGTTGGGAACTGATATGGGGAGGATGTTTGCTTATTATGTCCCTGACCCCCCTCCTCGATCTGATACGGTTGGTAAGGTTAATGCTGATACTGTGAATGTCAATACTTTACCTGCTGCTGCTGCTGCTGCTGATGATGATGTACTGGAAGGTACAGGAGAACTCAGCCATGTCACGCTGCGGGGTGACATTGCTGAGGATCCCCTAGCAGGAACAAGTGTCAGTGCTAAGGGTAATGGGGAGAGGCACAGGGACCATGAAGCAGGTGGTGCTGTGCCAGCGACCAGTGTCACAACAGATGGTGACCTGGCTGATGGTGGCTGCCCCATACGTAGCACTGTGCCTGAGGTAATGGAGGAGGATGGGGAAGTAGTACTCATAGCCGCACAGGCTGATGGGACGGTGTTATTCCCCGGGGAGACGGCCTATATAGCCGCTGTTACCCGCAGTCAGAGTGCACAGAACGCAAGTAGCGCCCTGCCTTCTGGACCCTCCTCGGACAGAAGAATAACAGAATCAGGTATGGACCCAGAGCCGGTCCCAGAGGGTCCCAGTGAGGACGTGGCCTTAACCTCACTTCTGGCTTCCTCCAGCCAGGAGTTTCAGGCAGGTCTGCACTCAGATACTAGCCTAGGGACGTTAAGGAGCCTCGCTGAGAAGCCCACCTCTGAGTCGGATAAGGAGAGGGTATTCTGGGACCAAGGGTGGTGAGACAGTTCCCTGTACACCCCAACAGGAGTGACTGAGGGAAAGACAGCTGGTCGTCCCCTACCAATTCAGGGATGAGTTGTTGCGGATCGGCTATGAAATTCCACTTGCTGGACACTTGGGGGTCAGCAAAAGCAAGGCCCGGCTGACTCACGATTTTTAGTGGCCCAAAATGAGGACGGATGTGGTGAACGACTGTCGCTCCTGTACCACATGTCAAAGAGTGGGAAAGTCAGGGCCAGCTCCAAAGCCCCCCTGATCTCTTTGCCAGTGATAGAGGAGCCTTTCCAGAGGATTGCTGTGGACATTGTGGGACCACTGGCCATACCCAGCAGCTCTGGAAAACGTTTCATCCTTACAGTGGTAGACTATGCTACCCGGTATCCGGAGGCAGTAGCCCTGTCCTCAATTAGGGTGGATAAGGTGGTGGACGCCCTCATGGCCATCTTTTCACGAGTAGGCTTTCCCAGGGAGATGCTTACCGACCAGGGGACCCAGTTCATGTCACACTTAATGGAGGCCCTATGTAAGAAAATGCAGGTGCAGCATCTGGTATCGAGCGTGTATCATCCCCAAACCAATGGTTTGTGTGAGGGATTCAACGGTACCCTCAAACAGATGTTAAAAATGCTGGTTGAGACCCAGGGACGCGACTGGGAGTGTTACCTCCCATACCTGCTATTTGCTTACAGAGAAGTTCCACAGGCCTCGACGGGGTTCTCCCCCTTTGAGCTCCTGTATGGCAGGCGTGTCCGAGGACCCCTTGGGTTGATAAGGGAATTCTGGGAAGAAGAGCCGAGCTCCCCAGGAGTGTACATCGTGAAGTATGTCATGCGCTTCCGTGACAAGATGCAGACCTTGACGCAGTTGGTGCATGACAACAGGGCGCAAGCCCAGGCTGACCAGAAGCATTGATGCGACCAGAACGCCCAAGAGCAGACCTACCAGGTGGGTCAGAAGGTGTGGGTGCTGGTCCCCGTACCAAAGGACAAGCTTCAGGCAGCCTGGGAAGGGCCGTACGTCATTCACCAACAGCTCAACCCGGTCACCTACGTGATCACTCTTGACCACGCGCGGGTTAGGCGGAAGGCTTTTCACGTTAACATGATGAAGGCTCATCAAGAACGTGGAGCCTGCGTCCTACCGGTCTGCAGCCTGCCCGAGGAGGGGGAGGATGACCCCCTCTTGTACATGCTGGCTCTAGCGAAGGCCAGCGGGTCCCTAGAGGATGTAGAGATAAGCGTCTTGCTATCCGCAGACCAGAGGTCTCAGATGCGAGCAGTGCTCAAACCCTTCCAAGCAGTGTTCACCAACCTGCCTGGCAGAACTGAAGTGGCCTATTTCACCATAGAGAAGGAGTGTCTTGCCATTGTATGGGCCCTGGACCGCTTGCAGCCTTACTTGTACGGGCGCCCCTTCACTGTCGTGACTGACCACAACCCCCTGAGTTGGCTGCACACCATGTCCGGTGCCAACGGAAGGTTGTTACACTGGAGCCTCATCCTCCAGCAGAACGACTTTACCGTTCAACACAGCAAAGGCAGCGAGCATGGCAATGCCGATGGGTTGTCCCAGCGAGGGGAGCCTCCAGAGATACACCTGGAGGAGTACCAGACGGTCCTGCCTCCATAACGCAGTCTAATAAGGGGGAGGTGTCAGGCAAAATGTATTTTTGTCCTAGTTTTAAAAATGAGAGATGTCTTAAATCTCCACCCCTGGCTAATTTGGAAGAGGCTACATAAAACTTCTCTGCTTTCCCAAAACCAGGAATTTTTATGACCGCCATAAAACCTCAGCCAACAGCAAGCATACTGGTATACCCTGGATTTTCCTTCCAATCCTATTGTCTAACTGTACAAACGTTTAATGTCGATTTTAATAATGCACATTACTGTCACAAACACAGGGACCACATTTTGAGATGTTCACCTTTTTCCAATTGTGATGGTGTGGTTTTTGTGGCTGGGAGACCACCAGTAACCTGGGAAATGGATTCTGAGCTTCTGAGCGTCATAGAGATATCATATTTGATATCCATCTTCATGAATAGTGGTGACGGCAAACATGATGTTTCCATCTTGGATGTGAGACACCCCCATACCAAGATATGAAATCTGAAGGATTTTCATGTCTTATACAGCTGGGTGGGTTCACAAAACTGAGCCCCCATGTGAGGTAAACATCATGGATGTCTCCTAATGTTTTGGCCCCTTACTAAAAACCAGAACGGCCATTTTAATTCATTCTTGCCCGGGACGTCAGACGCATGCACCCCTCGCTGGGTGGAAGAATCACAATGAATTTCCGGGGAGCCGTCCCTCCCACAGAATCTGAGACCATCACCTCGTGGCGCAGGTTTTGCTATCACTTATCCCTTTTATTTTAACTGTTATATGCATATATGTAAATTGTCTCTTTTATAATATCTTGTATATCTTTTGTAAACACTGCTCACTTTCGGGAGTAAATCATTATTATTTACCCGCTTCGTTCTTCTTGTCCTATGTCGAGCAAACAGGTTCCTCACCCGCTAATTGACGTTGCCTAACAGGTACCCGATCCACCTGTTAAGCGATCGGTGGTGGCAGTATACCAGTATTTATGTGATATTGTGGTTTGAGGGTGGCTGGACGGAGGTATATATACGTTCCTGGAAGGAACTGGTGGTATATATACGTCCTGTCACATCACGTGCCACAATAGTCTACATAAATTAGAGCAGCTTCGCCCGTGCTTATCCTCGGTCAATACTGTGTTTGACCAGCAGGATAAGGGGGCGCCAGAGGGCTGCAAGGTCTAACCAAGTGTTTTCCCTGACACAGATGGAAGAGGTAGTTGCGTTAGCTGAAGTGAAGCTACTCGATCAAGCGTTGAGCCAAGGTCCTGATCCAGTTTGCTCTCCACCACAGGACATAGACGATCTGGTTAATCGCACCAGAGACTATGTGCTGAACCAGTTACCTGAGTCAACCCCAGGCTGCATCACCGTCCAAGCCAACAACACTGAGATCTCCAAGTCAGCTCCACCGGCAGCACCAAAGCCTTCCACAGCACCTGAGCAACTTAATGACAGTCACCAGGAGGTGCCTTCTCAAATGCAGTCAGTACAGCAAGCTGGCTCCCAAGCATTTCTTCATCCACCTCCACAGCTCGAGCAGCAGTCATCAGAATCTACAGAGGCTAAACCACAGCTCAACCCTGCCGCAACATCATTCTACCCGGAAACATCTCAACCTTTCACGCCAGGCAACCCATACGCCCAAAGGACATCACAAGTTGTCGTGGCAACAAGCAGTGAGAAATCCGAAAAGTCGGAGTTTGCCAGGTTTATGGTGAGCAGAGAGCTAATCAACACCAGTCTTTCCAAATTTGATGATTGTGCAGAGAACTACAGGGCCTGGAAGGCAACCTTCAAGGCTGCAATCGCCAACCTCAGTCTCACCGCAGAACAGGAGCTTGACCTCAGGATCAAATGGTTGGGTCCAGATTCTACAAACCGTATCAAGAACCTTAGAACTGTCTACATGGGACAAGCAGGAGCAGGTCTCGCTGCTGCCTGGCAAAGACTGGAACGCACCTTTGGCAGTGCAGAAGCAATAGTAAAGGCCCTATTCAAGAAACTTCAGAACGTCCCAAAGATCAACCTCAAGGAAGTCCACAAGCTTCAAGACCTAAGTGATTTGCTCATGGAGCTGGAGCTCTCCAAAAGAGACCCTCGTCTGTCCGGCCTGTGTTACCTGGATACAGCACATGGAGTGAACCCAATCGCGATGAAGCTACCGTACAGTTTGCAGGATAAGTGGGCAACATCAGTCACAAGGTACAAGAGAGTGCACGATGTCACCTTCCCCCCATTCATTCATTTCTGCAGGTTCATCGACGAGCAATCCCAGATGAGGAACGACCCCAGCCTCGACTTCCTACAGCTTAACACTGCAACCTCAACTACACCATTATCAAAGTATGAAGGTGTCATACAGAAACTTAGAGACTTTGAGAACACTATGAGTATTAGAAAGACTAATCTCCCATCACCTGCAGTACCCACCGGTACACAGTACACCGCATCATCAGGAGACAAGTCCTTCAATCAGGAGTGTCCCATTCACAAGAAACCTCACTCACTGAGCAAGTGCAGAGGGTTCAGGTCCAAGGCCCTTCAGGAGCGCAAGAAAGTCCTCACTGAGCTTGGGGTATGTTTCAGATGCTGCGCTTCAGTGGAGCATATGGCCAAAGACTGTGAAGCTGTCATCAAGTGTGAGGAGTGTAATAGCGATAAACACACCTCAGCTATGCATCCAACCCCGCTCGCCAGAGATTCACCGACTGCAGTCTCCGACATCGCTCCCACTCCAAGTCATGGCGGGGAGCCCCAGAATCAGTCTAACACCGCCACAGTCGTCTCATGATCATGCTCTGAGGTATGTGGTGAGGGTCAAAGAAGTGTTGTGCCCTAATATGTCTAATCAAGGTCTATCCGGAAGGGCTTCCAGAAAAGTCAGTGAAGATGTATGCCATAAGAGACGACCAAAGCAACCGGTCCTTGGCAGGACCCAAGTTTTTTGAAGCCTTCGGAATTAAAGGTCCATCAGAACCCTACACCTTAAATACCTGTTCAGGCCGTATAGAGACTAGCGGCAGGAGAGCGCGAGGATTCATTGCTTCTCCTATCAATGGAGATACCGAAATACCCCTACCAACTCTTATTGAATGTGACCAAATACCTAATCACAAGGACGAGATTCCTACTCCTGTGTTATTTCTCCTATGGATGTCAACGCCGAGGTTCTGCTCCTGCTCGGTAGAGACAATCTAAGGGTACACAAGGTGCGTCAACAGTGCAATGGATCTGACTATGCACCATACGCCCAGAGGCTGGACTTAGGATGGGTAGTCATAGGAAATGTACGTGCAAAACATTCAGAGATTAATTCCTTCAAGACTTACGTGCAGGGAGATGGACGCACTGCCTTTATTAAGGCATGTCCTCATCACTATGGGGTGAAAGAGAAGTCTCCAGGCCCCACACAGACAACTGGCATTGCTTCTCTATGTATCAGCAACTTGGGTTTCTCCATTACCCTTCCGAGCTACCAGGGTAAGACTCCCAAACAATTGGGAACAAGTTCTGTCTAGGTTTAACTCCCTTCAGCGTACCATGAACAACAAGCCCAAAATGAGAGAACACATCGTCACCTTTATGGAAAAGATATTCAGCAAGAACCACGCAGAACCCGCCCCATCCTTAAAGAAGAATGAAGAGTGCTGGTATTTGCCCTCATTCGGAGTATACCACCCACGGAAACCAGATCAAATCAGGGTTGTCTTCGACTCCAGTGCCAAGCATCAAAGTGTATCCCTTAACAATGTTCTCCTCACAGGTCCCAACCTAACAAACAACATGGTGGGAGTATTGATGAGGTTCCGAGAAGAGCTTGTTGCCATCACTGCTGATATTGAACAGATGTTCCACTGTTTCCTAGTCAGAGAACACCACCGGAACTTCCTTAGATTTCTCTGGTACAAGGACAACAATACCAATAAAGAGATGGTGGAATATCGCATGAGGGTCCACGTATTTGGAAATAGTCCTTCACCCGCAGTAGCAACTTATGGGCTTCGGAGAACTGCATTAGAGGGAGAGTCTGAATACGGAACAGACGCCAGAGACTTTGTAGAGAAAGACTTTTATGTAGATGATGGGCTCAAATCAGTACCCACCGAAGAAGCAGCAATCGATTTGCTTAAAAGAACTCAAGCTATGCCATTCGAGGCTAAACTCAGGTTACACAAAATTGCTTCGAACAGCCTGGCCGTCATGAGAGCCTTTGAGTCAGGTGATCACGCCCCTGGGTTCAATGACATCGACTTGGGGAAGGACAGTCCTCCTGTGCAGAGGAGCCTGGGCATCAGGTGGGATCTTGCAGCTGACTCCTTCGGATTTCAAGTAAGTTGCTCAGACAAGCCATTTACAAAACGTGGTGTCCTTTCTGTAGTGAACAGCCTTTTTGAGCTGCTGGGATTCGTAGCACCCATCACCGTACAAGGCAAATCCCTGCTGAGACAATTTTCCGAAACCGTCAAGGGCTGGGATGACCCACTCCCCCCTGACAAGAAACAAAAATTGGAGGCCTGGAAAAGATCTTTGTGCAGCTTGAACGATATCCACATCCCAAGACGCTATGTCGAGACATCACTTGCCTCTAGCATAAAGAAGGAACTCCACATCTTCTCGGAAACGCGTTGAGATGTATCCCCAACCTGTATGATCTTTTAATTATTTTCTAATAAATTGAGGATTTTAATTATTCTTGGGACTCACCACATTTATTTTTCTAAAGCAATTTTATGTATACATTAGTAACCGCATCGAAAGTATCAGGAGATCCTCTAAACCCGAACAATGGCATTATGCACCATCTGAACTGAACCCAGCAGACCATGCCACCAGACCTATGTCCGCAGGCTCCTTAGCGAACTCTTCTTGGCTTACAGGTCCCGAGTTTCTGCTGAGACAGACAGACAAACGTGTACGAGAAGTCTTCAGCATCCAAGATCCAGAAAATGACCCAGAAGTCCGCGCAGAAGTCATCTCCATGATCACCAACACGGAGGAAACTTCCGGCCTTGGTTGTCAGCGTTTTGAGCGTTTCTCCAGCTGGAGAAGACTCGTCAGGGCTATCGCAAGGTTAGTGCATATTGTACGATGTTATAGTAATAACCTTGAAGACAAGGATTGTTACGGTTGGTTGGCATATCTAGCAACAAGCCCCTCTCCACTGAGGACATCTCCTACAGTGAGTCCCTCATTATACGTTACCTCCAACAAGAGGAATTTGCCACAGATTGGAAGCGCTTGCACAACAAACAGCAAATTCCCATAAAAAGCCCTCTCGCCAATTTAAACCCAGTTATGGACAGTTCTGGCCTACTGAGAGTTGGTGGTCGCTTGAACCAGGCTCGCCTTGGTGTTGCAGAACAAAATCCTCTCATCATTCTCAGCAAACACCATGTCACAATCTTGCTGATTCGATACCATCATGAAAAGACCCAACATCAAGGCAGGCAAATCACTGAGGGCAGGTTACGGTCTGCAGGCTTCTGGATTATTGGTATGAAGAAACGTGTAGCAAAATTACTGCATGACTGCGTGCATTGTCGAAAGATGAGAGGAAATCAATTATACCAACAAATGGCCGACTTGCCTGCAGACAGGTCATCTACAGAGCCACCTTTCACCTACGTTGGTCTCGACATCTTCGGGCCATGGTTGGTGACCACACGCAAGACCCGTGGCGGCCAGTCAAACAGTAAGCATTGGGCTGTATTGTTCACTTGCATGAGTGTACGTTCACATTGAGGTGATAGAGTCCATGGACACCTCCAGTCTGATTAATGCATTGAGAAGATTCTTTGCCATCAGGGGGCCTGCAAAACAGCTGAGGTCTGATCGTGGTAGCAACTTTGTTGGAGCATGTAGAGAACTGAATATTGACACCAAACATATCCAAGATCAGCTAGCAGAGAAGTTTTGCACCTGGATCTTCAATCCTCCCCATAGTTCTCACATGGGAGGCTCATGGGAGAGAATGATCGGGATTTCACGTAACATCTTGAACTCCATGTTGATGGACGTTAACTCTTCAAGACTCACACATGAGAGTCTGGTCACTCTTCTAGCTGAAGTGTCAGCCATTATTAATTCAAGACTTCTTGTGCCGGTAACCATGGATCCAGAAGCCCCAACCATTTTGACTCCCGCAATTCTTATCACTCAAAAGACTGACAACGCAATATTGCCTAGCGGAGATTTTACTCATGCGAACATTTATCAGAAGCATTGGAAACGTGTTCAATACTTGGCGGACTATTTCTGAAACAGGTGGAGAAAGGAGTACATTGTCATTCTGCAAGGGAGAAGGAAGTGGCAACACCCCAAGCCGAACCTCAAAGAAGGAGATATAGAGCTCATGAAAGATCAACCCACAGAAAGGTCTGATTGGCCTATGGGACTACTTACTAAAGCACTCCCGAGCCAGGATGGCAAGGTTCGGAAGGTGGAATTGAAGGTCGTCAGGAAAGGCGAGCCAAAGACTTTTACAAGACCCATCCACGAACTTGTTCTGTTGTTGCCTGTTAAGAGCATCCCTACTGAATGTACAGTACAAGTCGAACCTTTGAGTCTTCTTCTTCGATACGGGATTGACTTATGTTTAACGTTGCATTTTAACATGCCTTTTCTTTACAGGTTGTTTTTGGTTATAGACTCTAGCAGTGAAATCCCCAAAGTGAATTTCAGATGGGGAGTGTGCTGTTCCCTTAATATCTCTTTCTTATAGTTCAATCTACTGTTCTGTTGTTACCTGTTCATGCTTCTCTGCTGCCCCCTGCTGACCAGAAGTTTTGTGTCACCCCCTCCTTTTACATTTTTTCTAGAATGTGGGAGTGTCCTGCAGCTCTGTGTATTAACCTCACTTCCTGGCATCCATTTTCATCCCAGCCACCACCGTGAGAGGCACACTTCCCCTTTGGGCTGCAGAAAGCAAAGTCTTTTGACCAGCAGCAGCTTCCGCAGCTCAGTAGCGGCTCCAAGGGTGAACACCCACAAGAATATTACAGTACTGGCTACTTGTATCATCTGCACTGTATTACCTCACTGTCTTCGGGTATGGTTCAAATAAACCACCGCTGATTCATCTCTCTGCATCCACGTTTGACTCCATCCATCTGGAGCCGCACTTGGCCCTGTCTGCCTCACTTCAAAGATAAGAAGGTAACACCTCTCATATTATAATTTTACTGTGCACATTCAATCGCCTTAAGTGGGGACAGAACACCCTGTGATGCCCAAGAAGGACTACACCTGCTTCTTGGTCCTGAGGGTGGGCCAGGACATGATAGCGTCCACCTTCCCAGGCTCTGGCTTCAGAGTACCCCCACCTACCCGGTGCCCCAGGTAGTGGACCTCGTTCATGCCCATCTGGCACTTTCCTGGCTTGATGGTCAAGCCCGCCTGGCGAATGCGCCCAAGCACCTACCACAGATGCTCGAGGTGATCCTCCCAGGTGGGACTGAAGACGGCAATGTCATCCAGGTACGCCACTGAGTACCTCTCCAGTCCCTGGAGCAGGTGGTTGACCATTTGCTGGAAAGTGGCAGGGACATATTCAATGCCAAAAGTCATGACCCTGGATTCATACAATCCGAAGGGGGTGATTAATGCGGACTTCTCCTGGGCCTTGGGGCTCAAGGGAATCTGCCAATATCCCCGACTCAGATACATAATGGAAAGATAGCTCGCGCTGGCTAACCGCTCAAGCAGCTCCTCAATGTGTGGCATTGGTTGTGCATCTGAGGCTGTGATAGCATTGAGCCCCCTGTAGTCCACACAGAACCGGGTGGTCCAGTCCTTCCAGCCCGGCTGTCTCACCACTTTTATTGGCCCAAAATGGGGACGGATGTGGTGAACTACTGTCGCTCCTGTACCACGTGTCAAAGAGTGGGAAAGTCAGGGCCGGCTCCCAAAGCCCCCCTGATCTCTTTGCCAGTGACACAGAAGCCTTCCCAGAGAATTGCTGTGGACATTGTGGGACCACTGGCCATACCCAGCAGCTCTGGAAAACGTTTAATCCTTACTGTGGTAGACTATGCTACCCGGTATCTGGAGGCAGTAGCCCTGTCCTCAATTAGGGCGGATAAGGTGGCGGACGCCCTCTTGGCCATCTTTTCGCGAGTAGGCTTTCCCAGGGAGATACTTACCGACCCGGGGACCCAGTTCATGTCTCATTAATGGAGGCCCTATGTAAGAAAATGCAGGTGCAGCATCTGGTATCAAGCGCGTATCATCCCCAAACCATCTCAAAGAGATGTTAAAAATTCTGGTTGACCCAGGGACGAGACTGGGAGCGTTACCTCCCACACCTGCTATTTGCTTACAGAGAGGTTCCACAGGCCTCCATGGAGTTCTCCCCCTTTGAGCTCCTGTATGGTAGGCGTGTCCGAGGACCCCTTGGGTTGATAAGGGAATTCTGGGAAGAAAAGCCGAGCTCCCCAGGAGTGTCCATCGTGGAGTATGTCATGCGCTTCCGTGACAAGAATGCAGACCTTGACGCAGTGGGTGCATGACAACATGGCGCAAGCCCAGGCTGACCAGAAGCATTGGTACGACCAGAACGCCCGAGAACGGACCTACCAGGTGGGTCATAAGGTGTGGGTGCTGGTCTCCGTACCAAAGGACAAGCTTCAGGCGGCCTGGGAAGGCCCGAACGTCATTCACCAACAGCTCAACCCGGTCACCTACGTGATCACTCTTGACCATGCGCGGGGTAGGCGGAAGGCTTTACACGTTAATATGATGAAGGCTCATCAAGAACGTGGAGCCTACATCCTACCAGTCTGCAGCCTGCCCGAGGATGGGGAGGGTGACCCCCTTTTGGACATGCTGGCCCAAGCGAAGGCCAGCGGGTCCCTAGAGGATGTAAAGATAAGTGCATTGCTATCCGCACCCCAGAGGTCTCAGATGCAAGCACAGCTGAAACCCTTCCAAGCAGTGTTCACCAACATGCCTGGCAGGACTGAGGAGCATCTGCAGCAGGTTCTCGGGCGCATTAACCAGACGGGCTTGACCATCAAGTCAGGAAAGTGCCAGATGGGCATGAACGAGGTCCACTACCTGGGGCACCGGGCAGGTGGAGGTACTCTGAAGCCAGAGCCTGGGAAGGTGGACGCTATCGTGTCCTGGCCCATCCCCAGGACCAAGAAGCAGGTGCAGTCCTTCTTGGGCACCGCAGGGTACTATAGACGGTTTGTACGGAACTATAGTAGCCTTGCGAAGCCCTTGACATACCTCACCAAGAGGAGCCTACCCCATCCAGTCAAATGGACAGATGAATGCGAGGTGGCCTTTCGGGCTTTGAAGACTGCCCTGAGCAGGTCCCCTGTGCTAAAGGCGGTCGACGGCACCCGGCCATTCTTCATACAGACCGACGCCAGTGAGTTTGGCCTCGGTGCTGTGCTCAGCCAGGTCGACTCGGGGAACCAAGAACACCGCGTGTTGTACCTAAGCCGGAAACTGCTGCCGAGGGAAGTGGCCTATTCCACCATAGAGAAGGAGTGCCTGGCCATTGTATGGGCCCTGCACTGCTTACAGCCTTACTTGTACGGGCGCCCTTTCACTGTCGTGACTGACCACAACCCCCTGAGTTGGCTGCACACCATGTCCCGTGCCAACGGAAGGTTGTTACGCTGGAGCCTCACCCTCCAGCAGTACGACTTTGCCTTTCAACACCGCAAAGGCAGCGAGCATGGCAATGCCTATGGGTTGTCCCGGCGAGGGGAGCCTCCAGAGATATGCCTGGAGGAGTACCAGAAGGTCCTACCTCCATAGCGCAGTCTAAAAAGGGGGAGGTGTCAGGCAAAATGTATTTTTGTCCTAGTTTTAAAAATGTTCCAAGGGCAACCAGAGATGTCTTAGAAGCTCCGACCCCTGTTCGTTTGGAAGAGACCTCCATAGAAACTACTATTGCTTCCCCTCAAACAAGGAATTTTTATAACCGCCATAAAACGTCAGCCAAGAGCCAGCATACTGGTCTACTCCGGATTTTCCCTCCAAAGCCCTATTGTGTAACTGAACAAACTTTTAATGTCGAGTTTAATAATGCCCATGACTGTCACAAACACGTGGACCACATTTTTGGGATGTTCACCTTTTTCCAGTTATGATGGTGTATCTTTCATACCTGGGAAACCACCAGAAACCTAGGAAATGGGTTCTGAGCTTCTGAATGTCATAGAAATATCATATTTGATATCAATCTTCGTGAATATTGGTGACGGCAAACATGATGTATCTATCTTGAATGTGGGCCCCCCCCCCATACCAAGATATGGAAGATGAAGGATTTTTATGTCTTGTGCAGCTGGGTGGGTTCACAAAACAGAGCCCCCGTGTGAGGTAAACCACATGGGTGTGTCCTAGTGTTTTGCCTCCTTACTAAAAACCAAAACTGCCATCTTGGCTCATTCCAACCAGGGACGTCAGACGCAAGCACTCCTCGCTGCTTGGAGGAATCACATATAATTTCCGGGGAGCCGTCCCCCCCACAGAATCTGAGACCATCACCTCGTGGCGCAGGTTTTGCTTTTATCCCTTTTATTTTAATAACTGTTTTATGCATATATGTAAATTGTCTCTTGTAATATCTTGTATATCTTTTGTAAACACTGCCAACTTTCGGGAGTAAATTGTTATTATTTACCAGCTTCATTCTTCTTGTCCTATGTCGAGCAAACACGTTCCTCACCCGCTAATTTCACGTTACCTAACGGGTACCCGATCCACCTGTTAAGAGATCGGTGGTGGCAGCATACTGTGTATTTATGTGATATTGAGATTTGAGGGTGGCTGGATTGAGGTATATATAAGTTCCTGGATGGAACTGGTGGTATATATACGTCCTGTCACATCATGTGCCACAATAGTCGACATAAATGAGAGCAGCTGCGCCCTGTTGCTTATCCTCGGTCAATACCGTGTTTGACCATCAGGATAAGGGGGCACCAGAGGGCTGCAATTTCTGGCCAAGTGTTTGCTGACAGGGGGGTCCCACATCCAAGATGGATACATCATGTTGCAGTCACCAATATTCACGAAGATTGATATCAAATATGATATTTCTATGACTTTCCGAAGCTCAGAACCCATTTCCTAGGTTTCTGGTGGTTTCCCAGTTATGAAGGATACACCATCATAACTGGACAAAGGTGAGCATCCCAAAAATGTGGTCCATGGGTTTGTAACAGTCATGTGCATTATTAAACTCGACATTAAAAGTTTGTACAGTTACACAATAGGGCTTTGGAGGGGAAATCCAGTGTAGACCAGTATGCTTGCTCTGGGCTGAGGTTTATGGCGGTTATAAAAATTCCTTGTTTGGTGGAAGCAAGAGTAGAGTTCTATGGAGGTCCCTTCCAAGTGAATAGGGGGCGGAGCTTTAAGACATCTCTGGCTGTTTTTTCAACATTTTTAAAACTAGGACAAAAATACATTTTGTCTGGCATTATTTCTTTCTGGTGCTTGCCAAAAGAAGGGGACCACTGGTTTGGAGTAAATAGTCCTGGGAGATCTGAGATACGAAGAATCTAAAACCCTGGTGAGCCAGCGGAAGGGTGAGACTCTGTTGCCTGTTACAATTTGTGCTGTGCTTGTTATGTGTTATATGCTGTTAGTTGTTGGGGATCCAATAAAGCCTTAATATTGTGATTACCTCACCCTGTGTTGTCTGAGTAGTGTTCCACCCACGGTTGAGGAGTTCGGGTGTTCAGTTGGGGATGAGCCCTGGTCCACGTTGTCTTTCTAAAGGCGGCTGGGCCAGCGGACGAGAGCACCCACTGATCCCGTGTCCTTACAATTGGTGGCAGCGGTGGGATTCTACTCAGCCTGGTTTATCCAGGAGAGCTGCAGGGGACTGGTGTTTGTGGACACCGTCCAGGGGCTGAACAACCAGGGAGGCATATAAGCATACCCAGCAAGCCATAGGTGAGGCATTCAGGTTTCGGACACTGCCATGTCCTACCCCACCAGCTCAGCCATGGGACAAGGGCCAGAGAGGAGATACGATAGCAGCAGTAAATGAATGCTACAGGATATGTGCCAGAGACAAAATGTTGAATACAGGAGCGCTGACACTCTGTCGGCTTTGAATCAGAAATTGGTCCATTGGGAGATCCAAAATGAGGTGGAGGACGATGAGGACCCCGTCGACATCGTACCCGAGGATGTCCACCATGTGTCTCATCCTGGGTCCCGTGACAATCTGGAAACCACCCAATCCTCAGCAGAACAAGCCAAGGAATGGTTGGCTGCCTTGGGGCCTGAATCTTCAAGAGAAGAAAGGGCTGGTGTTTTACAAGCAGTGCTGGGAGCTCCAATTTCCTTACCACCAGCGCCCACCTCTACAATAGACCGCCACCAAGGAATTCATCTTCGCTACAGTGACGTACCAGTGATGAATGAATCCAGCACGGAGATTGATGAACACTTGCAAAACTTTGAGGTGATGATGAGTATGCACAGGGTGCCCACAGCTGAGTGGCCCAGATACCTGTGGACAAGTTTGCCTGGTCGGGCCCAGGAGGCTGTCCGATCACTTGGGCCTCAGGATTACTTGGACTATGGAATTATTAAGGACAATCTGTTGACCCTTTTTGTCATAACCCCTGAGAGATATCGCATTAAGTTCCGGACTATGCCTCGACAGGGTGTCTCCTACGTCGAATTTGGCAGTCAGCTCCGACGACACTGTAACTGCTGGCTGGATAGTCAGGCTACCCACTCTGCTGTTGCCCACCGGGACATGATAGTACTCGAACAGCTTATGGAAAAGATGGACCCGGAAATACAAGAATGGGTGGCGGACCGGAAGCCCGACAACCCCGAGCAAGCAGCTCGATTGGCTGATGAATTTACAGCCAACTGACCCAGCTGGAGACCCAGTAGACCCACCGATCCCAGGAGGTTCCTCAACCATGGATCCCAGTGACCTCCAGACTCCCGTGCTGGACTAACTCACTATGCCACAGAAGCCCCAACAGGGCAAAGGCTTACCAACAGGGCCCGTGATTTGCCTAATCCACGACGCTGTTATACATGTGGGCGCCTTGGATACATGGCCAAAGAGTGTCTTCAAAACCAGGGCCCCATGCCTGGAGACCGTCTGCCAGCTCAACCAGTGGTTGCAGAGATGAACCAGTGAGGCCTGGAGGATACTACCCCCACAAAACACCAGCAGCTGAGGAAGTGACTTACCCGATCCACACCTTGTGGCAGGCCGGACACCGTACCCCAGCCAACCTCAATCACCACATACAAACGGTCAAGGTTGGTGGAATACTGGCTCAGGGACTTCGAGACACTGGATCTTCAACCCTGGTTAGCCCAGATATTGTTCCCGCCGAACATCATTTATCAGGCCTCCAAGTGACCATCTCCCTTACTGGGGGCCAGCGATCAAACATCCCTCTGGCACGAGAGCAGTTGGACTGGGGAACTGACCAGGGAGAGGTTGAAGTGGGGCTCATGGACGGCCTCCCAACCCCTGTCCTTTTGGGAAACGACCTAGGACAAGGATTATCCAGCCAGTTCGTCACCGCCATCACCCGCAGCCAAGCCAATAATCAACCGTGTGCAGATCTTTCTACCAACCCATCCGAGGATAACACACCCCCGCCATCTTCAGCCTCCTCTTCTGAGCCAACAAATGTGAGTACATCAAACCAAACTGTGGCCATTGACTGGGAGGAGATAGATCGTAAGGAGTTCAGGGAAGCCCAACTGACAGACCACACCCTAGAGAGTATCCGTAGGGCGGCTACCCAACCTGGGCAGCCCAGCTGGGCACATGGGGACCAAAAAGACCAGGGCCCGCCTGTTGCGTAGTTTTTTTTGGTCAAGGGTCACTCAAGAAGTGAAGAACTACAGAGCCTCTTGTCCAGTGTGCATTATTAAACTCAACATTAAAAGTTTGTACAGTTACAAAATAGGATTTTGGAGGGGGATTCCAGTTTAGACCAGAAGGCTTGTTCTTTGGCTGAGGTTTATGGCGGTAATAAAAATTCCTTGTTTGGGGGAAGCAAGAGTGAGTTCTATGTAGGGCCCTTCCAAGTGACCAGGGGGCGGAGATTGAAAACATCTCTTGCTGTCCTTTCAATATTTTTAAAACGAGGACAAAAAATACATTTTGCCTGACACCTCCCCCTTTTTAGACTGCACTATGGAGGTAGGACCTTCTGGTACTCCTCCAGGCATATCTCTGCAGGCTCCCCTCGCAGGGACAACCCATCGGCATTGCCATGCTCGCTGCCTTTGCCGTGTTGAACGATAAAGTCGTACTGCTGGAGGGTGAGGCTCCAATGTAACAACCTTCCGTTGGCACCGGACAGGGTGTGCAGCCAACTCAGGGGGTTGTGGTCAGTCACGACAGTGAAGGGGCGCCCGTACAAGTAAGGCTGTAAGCGGTTGAGGGCCCATACTATGGCCAGGCACTCCTTCTCTATGGTGGAATAGGCCACTTCCCTCGGCAGCAGTTTCTGGCTTAGGTACAACACGGGGTGTTCTTCGTTCCCTGAGTCGACCTGGCTGAGTACAGCACCGAGGACAAACTCACTGGTGTCGGTCTGTACGAAGAATGGCCGTGTGCCGTCGAACGCTTTTAGCACAGGAGAGCTGCTCAGGGCAGTCTTCAAAGCCCGAAAGGCCACCTCGCATTCATCTGTCCATTTGACTGGATGGGGTAGGCTCCTCTTGGTGAGGTAGGTCAAGGGCTTCGCAAGGCTACTATAGTCCCGTACAAAAGTCTATAGTACCCTGCGGTGCCCAAGAAGGACTGCACCTGCTTCCTGGTCCTGGGGGTGGGCCAGGACACGATAGCGTCCACCTTCCCAGGCTCTGGCTTCAGAGTACCCCCACCTACCCGGTGTCCCAGGTAGTGGACCTCGTTCATGCCCATCTGGCACTTTTCTGGCTTGATGGTCAAGCCCGCCTGGTGAATGCGCCCGAGCACCTGCTGCAGATGCTCGAGGTGATCCTCCCAGGTCGGACTGAAGATGGCAATGTCATCCAGGTACACCACTGCGTACCTCTCCAGTCCCTATAGAGCAGGTGGTTGACCATTCGCTGGAAAGTGGCAGGGGCATTTTTCATGCCAAAAGTATGACCGTGGATTCATACAATCCGAAGGTGGTGATAAAGGCGGACTTCTCCTGGGCCCCGGAGCTCAAGGGAATCTGCCAATATCCCCGACTCAGATCCATAATGGAGAGATAGCTCGCACTGGCTAACCGCTCCAGCAGCTCCTCAATGCGTGGCATTGGTTGTGCATCACAGGCTGTGATAGCGTTGAGCCCCCAAGGTGAGGCCCATGCGCTCTTGAACCACTTAATCACCCCCAACTTCAGCATCTCCTCGACCTCCTGGCGCATCACATGCTGCACCTCGTCTGAGATTAGATAGGTTGTCCGCCGGAGTGGGTCATGATTCCCAGTGTCCACTTCATGGACTGCCACTTCAGTCCTGCCAGGCAGGTTGGTGAACACTGCTTGGAAGGGTTTCAGCACTGCTCGCATCTGAGACCTCTGGTCTGCGGATAGCAAGGCGCTTATCTCTACATCCTCTAGGGACCCGCTGGCCTTCACTTGGGCCAGCATGTCCAAGAGGGGGTCGTCCTCCCCATCCTCGGGCAGGCTGCAGACCGGTAGGATGCAGGCTCCATGTTCTTGATGAGCCTTCATCATATTAATGTGAAAAGCTTTCCGCCTACCCCGCGCGTGGTCAAGAGTGATCACGTAGGTGACCGGGTTGAGCTGTTGGTGAATGACGTACGGGCCTTCCCAGGCCGGCTGTAGCTTGTCCTTTAGTACGGGGACCAGCACCCACACCTTCTGACTCACCTGGTAGGTCCGCTCTCGGGCGTACTGGTCGTACCAATGCTTCTGGTCAGCCTGGGTTTGCACCATGTTGTCATGCACCAACTGTGTCAAGGTCTGCATCTTGTCACGGAAGCGCATGACATACTCCATGATGGACACTCCTGGGGAGCTCGGCTCTTCTTCCCAGAATTGCCTTATCAACCCAAGGGGTCCTCGGACACGCCAGCCATACAGGAGCTCAAAGGGGGAGAACCCCGTCGAGGCCTGTGGAACCTCTCCGTAAGCAAATAACAGGTGTGGGAGGTACCGCTCCCAGTCGCGTCCCTGGGTCTCAACCAGCATTTTTAACATCTGTTTGAGGGTACCGTTGAATCGCTCACACAAACCATTGGTTTGGGGATGATACGCGCTTGATACCAGATGCTGCTCCTGCATTTTCTTACATAGGACCTCCATTAAGCGTGACATGAACTGGGTCCCCTGGTCGGTAAGCATCTCCCTGGGAAATCCTACTCGCGAAAAGATGGCCAAGAGGGCGTCCGCCAACATATCCGCCCTAATTGAGGATAGGGCTACTGCCTCCGGATACCGGGTAGCATATTCTACCACGGTAAGAATGAAACGTTTTCCAGAGATGCAGGGTATGGCCAGTGGTCTCACAATGTCCACAGCAATCCTCTGGAAAGGCTCCTCTATCACTGGCAAAGAGATCAGGGGGGCTTTGGGAGCCAGCCCTGACATTCCCACTCTTTGACATGTGGTACAGGAGTGACAGTAGTTCACCACATCCGTCCTCATTTTGGGCCAATAAAAGTGGTGAGACAGCCGGGCCTTGGTTTTGCTGACCCCCAAGTGTCCAGCGAGTGGAATTTCATGGGCGATCCGCAACAACTCATCCCTGAATTGGTAGGGGACGACCAGCTGTCTTTCCCTCAGCCACTCCTGTTGGGGTGTACAGGGAACTGTCTCACGGTACAACCTCCCTTGGTCCCAGAATACCCTCTCCTTATCCGACCCGGAGGTGGGTTTCTCAGCGAGGCTCCTTAACGTACCCAGGCTAGCATCTGAGTGCAGAGCTGCCTGAAACTCCTGGCTGGAGGAAGCCAGAAGTGAGGTTAAGGCCACGTCCTCACTGGGACCCTCTCGGACCGGCTCTGGGTCCATACCTGATTCTGTTATTCCTCTGTCCGAGGAGGGTCCAGAAGGCAGGGCGTTAATTGCGTTCTGGCACTCTGACTGCGGGTAACAGCGGCTATATAGGCCATCTCCCCGGGGAATAACACCATCCCATCAGCCTGTGCGGCTATGAGTACTACTTCCCCATCCTCTTCCATTACCTCAGGCACAGTGCTACGTATGGGGCAGCTACCATCAGCCAGGTCACCATCTGTTGTGACACTGGTCGATGGCACAGCACCACCTGCTTCATGGTCCCTGTGCCTCTCCCCATTACCCTTAGCACTGACACTTGCTCCTGTGATGCTCACAGCCCTCACCCTAGGAAGTGATGTTACTCGGAGCCGTGTCAGATGTTGAGGGGATGCAGTCGTGGCCTAGACCCGTTCCGTGCCCAGGGCGGTCACATAAAAGATGTAATGGGCTTTCAGGGTTGAGTGGTATTTCGACTACGCCACCTGTGGTTTCTGGTGATCTTCCACCATCGCAGCGTTCAGTCCTCTGAGGCGGGATGTAGTGGCAGCAGAAGATGATACTACTCCCCACAGGCGGAGCAGGGCCTCAGGGCAGAGGAAAGGACAGGAGGAGCATGGGAGTAGTAGTGGGAGATGAGGTGCGGAGTAGTGCAGTGCCGCGCTTCAATAAAGGACCGGAGGCCATAGGGGTAGTCTTCCAAGCTTTACTCACGGTAGTATGCACAGCTACAAGGCTTCTCCCTGCTCCTCACGGTGCGCTGCAGCCACCAAGAAAGGGTTCAGTACACTCCGGATAATTAAAGTGTGCTAATCAGGACACCAAGCACCCAGGTGTTCCTAGAATGTCCCACTAGATCCTATCCTGTCCGTGTGTGCGTGGAAAGGCTGGGTCTCCCTCTGGACTATGCACAGAAGAAGGGTACGGATGGCGACTCTGCTTCGTCAGTTACCCATTGGGATCCACTGAGCCTCCGGGCTTCTCCGAGGCCGGTACCCCTTTTGCAGCAGTCCCTCTGGCTAGGCCAGAATAGTGAGGACAGGTGGCGAATGCCACTCCGTCTGCATCCTCCTGGGATCCTTTTGCTTGTGGAGCTTTTCTCCTCTACTCCCCTCCAGGCCTTCTTAGGTAGGGACCTTGACTGGGTAGAGACAGCCGTTAACTCTTGCCCGCTCCTCGCCTCAAGGCCAGAGCACGAGGACCATGTCCCCATCAACTGCAGGTTCACACAGAAAGCCATATTCAGTGATGAAGATCACAATCAAAGACCATAAGCCCAAGATGGCCGTTTATTATATATGAATTAGCAAGTGTAAACTAAATGTGCATCCTCCACCCTCACCCACTACTAGGTTCCACCTAACTTTGGTTCCCCCATCTCCTCTTATCCCGGCTGGGGCAGCACCCTGGTGCATATTAGCCCCCCTCAGGTGGGAGAGATGTAGTGTTGAATGCAGAGGTGGGGTCCTGACAGCTGCACCATCCTTACCTTGAAGGAGAGATACCACACCTCATTAAAGAGATGCGGTACCCCTGTGGCGACCAAACCCTCAGGGAAGCCACACGCCTGCTAGGGGATCCTCAGCAGTATCACCCCGCAGTGTGACATGGCTGAGTTCTCCTCTACCTTCCAGTACAACATCATCATCATCATTATCAGCAGGTAAAGCATTGACATTCACATTATCAGCATTAACCTTACCAACCGTATCAGATCGAGAAGAGGTGTCAAGGACATAATAAGCAAACATCCTCCCCAAATCAGTCCCCAACAAAACATTTGCAGGTAGATTTTCAGATACTCCCACTTCTTTCACCCCACTCCCCGCACCCCAATCAATAAAACCCGGGCCATGGGCAAGGGGCATCGGACGCCCCCAATCCCGGTGACAGTCAGGGTCTTTCCCGGAATAAGCGCTTCAGCGGACACCAGTTCAGGTCGGATGAGGGTTCATTCGGCCCCAGTGTCCTTGAGGCCTACAGTGACAGTGTCCCCCACCATGACAGACTGCAAGTTTTCACAGGCCCTCCCAACCGGCCCACCCACCAAAAGAACAGATGCATTAGGCCCTGGGGCCTTGGATGGGGGGGTTCTTCCTCTGCTTCTCTGGGCAAGTGGCGCTGAGATGACCAGTCTGGTTGCAGAAATAACACCTGCGGGCATCAGATGCAGGCCGGGCATTGATAATGGGAAAAAGGCCTCCGGAAGGTCGGCTGGCAGGGTCAGGGATGGTGGATGATGGCATACCCCCTTTCCAGCTGGCGACGACCGGCTTCCGCACCTCCGGTCTCCGGTTGGCCTCGTAGGTGTCTGCGATCTGCGCTGCTTTATTGGCATCTGGTGGCTCCCGATCCATCACGAACTGCAGTACCTCAGTCGGACACAGATGCATGAACTGGTCTTTCACCATCAGATCCTTTAGCTGCTCAAAGGTGGTCGCTGACAGTCCTTGGATCCACTGCTCAAAGTTGGTTCGGAGCCCATGCACCACATCGCTGTAACTGTCGTGCGGTGCACGTTGGAGGTTCCGGAACTTTTTACGGTACACCTCAGGAGTCAGTTGGAGCCTCTGGATTAGGGCCTGCTTAATGGCATCATAGTTCCCATCGAGGCTCTGAGGAAGAGCCACAAATACATCCACAGCTTTGCCTCGCAGCCAAGCAGTTAAGTATCGCTCCCACTGTTCCTCAGGCAGCTGGTACTGTCTGCAAGTCTTTTCAAAACCCCTCAGAAAGGTGTCGAGGTCGCTGTCCTTTTCCATCACAGGAAAATGCTCTGGACGGGGCTTAAACAGGGTCGTATTGTTGGTCTCACCGTTCTGTGAAGTGGATGCTGGGATCCCGAGTTGGACCATCTGCAGTCCATGGGCCCTCCGGGCTGGGGCCTCTCGCTCGGCTCGCTCGGCCTCTCGCTGGGCTATCTCGGCCTCTCGCTCGGCTCACTTGGCCTCTCGCTGGGCTCTCTCGGCCTCGGCTCACTCGGCTCTCTCGGCCTCTGTTCGCCGCTCCGCAGCCTCCTGGTGCTGCTGAATTACTTTCAGCCGTCCTTCCTGATCCTCTGCAGGAAGTTGCTGTAGAGCCATCTGCAGATAGGGGTCCACGCTGCCCTGGTCGCTGACGCGGCGTGCGTCTACAGGTGGGACCCCTGCAGCAGTACTGTCCATATATCGGCTGACCCCTGGCCCCACTGAGGTCTGGAGAAGGACTTGCTCGGTCTCCAGTTGCGTCAGTGCAACAGCCATTTGTTCCTTGTTTTTGCCGAGGGGGTCAATGCCTTTGGTTATACATATTCCAATAAGAGTGTCCTTTTTCTGCTGGCTGTACCAGAACTCCCCAACTACGACCATCATCACCAAAATAAAAATAGAAAAGAAAAAACAAAGTAGGGTAGGGGTAACTGCTACACATAGAGTATTGTCTCAGATCTAATAAACACTGAGTTCGATCTTCAAAACTTTTGTGCAGGGTCCAGGTAAGAACCGTGCAAGTTTTTAGTGAGAGGAATGATTGCTCAAACCAGATCACTAATGTCGTATGATCCCACCGCTTGCCACCAATTTGTCAGGGAAAACACTTGGTCAGACCTTGCAGCCCTCTGGCGCCGACTTATCCTGCTTGTCAAACACGGTATTGACCGAGGATAAGCACGGGCGCAGCTGCTCTAATTTATGTCAACTATTGTGGCACCTGATGTGACAGGACGTATATATACCACCAGTTCCTTCCAGGAACTTGTATATACCTCCGTCCAGCCACCCTCAAACCACAATATCACATAAATACTGGTATACTGCCACCACCGATCGCTTAACAGGTGGATCGGGTACCCGTTAGGTAAAGTGAATTAGCGGGTGAGGAACGTGTTTGCTCTACATAGGACAAGAAGAACGAAGCTGCTAAATAATAATGATTTAGTCCCGAAAGTGGGCAGCGTTTACAAAAGATATACAAGATATTATAAAAGAGACAATTTACATATATGCATAAAACAGTTATTAAAATTAAAGGGATAAGTGATAGCAAAACCTGCGCCATGAGGTGATGATCTCAGATTCTGTGGGGGGTACGGCTCCCCGGAAATTCGGTCTGATTCCTCCACGCAGTGAGGAGTGCATGCGTCTGACGTCCCGGGGTAAGAATGAAGTAAAATGTCCATTCTGGTTTTTAGTAAGAGCCCAAAACACTAGGAGACACGCATGTTGTTTACCTCACACAGGGGCTCGGTTTTGTGAACCCACCCAGCTGCACAAGACATAAAAATCCTTCAAATTTCATATCTTGGTATGGGGGGGTCCCACATCCAAGATGGAGACATCATGTTTACCGTCACCAATATTCATGAAGATGGATATCAAATATGATATCTCTATGACGCTCAGAAGCTCAGAATCCATTTCCCAGGCTACCGGTGGTCTCCCAGTTATGTAAGATATACTGTCGCAATTGGAAAAAGGTGAACATCCCAAAAATATGGTCCTTGTGTTTGTGACTGTCATGAGCACTATTAAACTCGACATTAAAAGTTTGTACAGTTAGACACTATGATTTTGGAGGGCGTTCCAGTTTATACCTGAATGCTTGTTCTTTAGCTGAGCTTTTATGGCGGTAATAAAAATTCCTTGTAAGGGGGGAGAAAGAGTGAAATCTATGTCGGTCTCTTCCAAATGAGCAGGGGTGGAGATTTAAGACATCTCTCATTTTTTAAACTAGGACAAAAATACATTTGCCTGACACCTCCCCCTTTTTAGACAGCGCTATGGATGTAGGACCTTCTGGTACTCCTCCAGGCGTATCTCTGGAGTCTCCCCTCGCCGGGACAACCCATCGGCATTGCCATGCTCGCTGCCTTTGAGGTGTTGAATGGTAAAGTCGTACTGCTGGAGGGTGAGGCTCCAGCATAACAACATTCCGTTGGCACCGGACATGAAGTGCAGCCAACTCAGGGGGTTGTGGTCAGTCAAGAGGCACCCGTACAAGTAAGGCTGTAAGCGGTACAGGGCCCATACAATGGCCAGGCACTCCTTCTCTATGGTGGAATAGGCCACTTCCCTTGGCAGCAGTTTCCGGCTTAGGTACAACACGGGGTGTTCTTGGTTCCCCGAGTCGACCTGGCTGAGTACAGCACCGAGGCCAAACTCACTGGCGTCGGTCTGTACAAAGAGTGGCCGTGTGCCGTCGACCGCCTTTAGTACAGGAGAGCTGCTCAGGGCAGTCTTCAAAGCCCGAAAGGCCACCTCGCATTCCTCTGTCCATTTGACTGAATGGGGTAGGCTCCTCCTGGTGAGGTCTGTCAAGGGCTTCGCAAGGCTACTATAGTCTTGTACAAAGCATCTATGGTACCCTGCGGTGCCCAAGAAGGACTGCACCTGCTTCTTGGTCCTGGGGGTGGGCCTGGACACGATAGCATCCACCTTCCCAGGCTCTGGCTTCAGAGTACCCCCACCTACCCGGTGCCCCAGGTAGTGGACCTCGTTCATGCCCATCTGGCACTTTCCTGGCTTGATGGTCAAGCCCGCCTGGTGAATGCGCCTGAGCACCTGCTGCAGATGCTCGAGGTGATCCTCCCAGGTGGGACTGAAGACGGCAATGTCATCCAGGTACGCCACTGCGTACCTCTCCAGTCCCTGGATCTCAACCAGCATTTTTAACATCTGTTTGAGGGTACCGTTGAATCGCTCACACAAACCATTGGTTTGGGGATGATACGCGCTCGATACCAGATGCTGCACCAGCATTTTCTTACATAGGGCCTCCATTAAGCGAGACATGAGCTGAGTCCCCTGGTCGGTAAGCATCTCCCTGGGAAAGCCTACTCGCGAAAAGATGGCCAAGAGGGCGTCCACCACCTTATCCGCCCTAATTGAGGACAGGGCTAATGCCTCCGGATACCGGGTAGCATAGTCTACCACGTTAAGGATGAAACGTTTTCCAGAGCTGCTGGGTATGGCCAGTGATCTCACAATGTCCACAGCAATCCTCTGGAAAGGCTCCTCTATCACTGGCAAAGAGATTAGGGGGGTTTTGGGAGCCGGCCCTGACTTTCCCACTCTTTATCACGTGGTACAGGAGCGACAGTAGTTCACCACTAGAGATGAGCGGTGTTCGACTAGAACTGTTTGCCAATCTCAAATTCGAGCTGTTTTGGGCGGTGTTCGAGCCGTTCGACGAACTTGAACGATTTGCAAAAAATTTGGCTGTTCGAGGTTATGTTCGATAACTGTTCGTGCACCAAAAGCGTGTCCTGCATGTTTGTCATTTAGAGCACCAATCATACAGGGATTGTCTGCCACTCACTGTAATGCCACAGCCATGGTGGTGGTGGCATTACAGTGGTTGCCCAAATCGATGGGAACAGTGCTCACAGTGAAACATGAAAAGCCGGCAATTCAGCAGCGGCATACACCGGTACCCGACAATTTAGAACCGAAAATATAGAGCATCACACATAGATTAGATAGATAGAAACATGTCAGTCACATATATATGAAGTACAGTGACAGAGTTGCTTACTGTACTTGTCATTTAGTGTAAAGGATTTATTAAAAAAAATAATAGTGTTTTCATGCACCGTCTCTTTAAAAAAGCCGGCCGGCAATTCAGCATCAGTACCCGACAATTTATAACAGAAAGAATAGAGCATCACACATAGATTAGATAGATAGAAACATGTCAGTCATATATATAAGAAGTACAGTGATAGTGTTGATTACTGTATTTGTCATTTAGTGTTAAAATAAAGGATTTATTAAAAAAAAAATTGGCGTGAGGTTCCCCGTAATTTTAGTCTCTAGCGGGGGTTAAGCAGACAGCTGGGGCAGATGTTTGAAGCCTGGGAAGGGGGTAGTACCCACGGAGCTTCCCAGTCTACTAATATCAGCCTCCAGCTGAATACCTAGCCTTTACTAGCTATTAAAATGCAGTGTTTATGAATGATGGCATGCTGGATGGCAGCGCTCAGCTGTCATCCAGCCTGTCATCTCAGTGCCATCCCAGCGTGGGAGAATTCTCCTGCTCAAGCGCTGAGAATTTTCCCACGATGTCAGGGACGTGCATGAGGTGAGCCGAGTTCATTGGACATGAACTCACCTCATGCACGTCACTGACAGCGTGGGAAAATTCTCCTGCACTCACCGCATGCGCAGGAGAATTTTCCCACGCTATCAGTGACGTGCATGAGGTGAGCTGAGTTCATTGGACATGAACTCGGCTCATCTTTATGCTGTCACAGCCAGACACTGAGGAGTGCAAGCATGCCTGCGCTTCTCAGTGTCTGCCGCATGGCAAGCTGGATGGCAGCGTTCTGCTGCGGTCCAGCCTGTCATGTGAATGTAGCAGAGCTGAAGCTGTCGTGGGAACCATGGAAAGGTAAGGATGATGTTGCTTTATTATTTTACTTTTATTGCAGGATATCGTTGGCTTCAGCTGGAATGGGCGTGATGGTAAGTATGGTTTAATTTAGAACAATAAAGAATTGTGTCTTTATTTCAATTAAAGGATTTTATTCTGGGTGTTTGTGTTTTTTTGTAACTTTGACTATGGGGTTAGTAATGGGGGTGTCTTATAGACGCCTCTCCATTACTAACCTGGGCTTGATGTCAGCTGGCATTATAAGCTGACATCAACCCCAACCCCATTACCCCACTGCCACCGCTACAGGGATTCGCCAATTCTGGGGCGGCTGACGGCTGGTGTTTCTAGCCTGCGGGGGGGGGCAATATTCATGGCACCCTTCCTGGGCTATTAATATCAGCCCACAGCTGTCTGCCTAGCCTTTGCTAGCTATTAAAATAGGGGGGACCCCACATCATTTTTTTGGGGTCCCCCATTTTAATAGCTAGTAAAGGCTAGGTATTCAGCTGGGGTCTGATATTAGTCGCCTGGGAAGCTCCGTGGGTATTACCCCCTTCCCAGGCTTCAAACATCTGCCCTAGCCATATGCTTAACTCCCGCTAGAGACTAAAATTACGGGGAACCCCACGCCAATTTTTTTTTTAATAAATCCTTTATTTTAACACTAAATGACAAGTACAGTAATCAACACTATCACTGTACTTCTTATAAATGTGACTGACATGTTTCTATCTATCTAATCTATGTGTGATGCTCTATTCTTTCTGTTATAAATTGTCGGGTACCGCTGCTGAATTGCCGGCCGGCTTTTTTAAAGAGACGGTGCATGAAAACACTAATATTTTTTTTAATAAATCCTTTAACACTAAATGACAAGTACAGTACCCAACACTGTCACTGTACTTCTTATATATGTGACTGACATGTTTCTATGTATCTAATCTATGTGTGATGCTCTATTCCTTCTTGTTTAAATTGTCGGGTACCGGTGTATGCCGCTGCTGAATTGCCAGCCGGCTTTTTTAAAGAGAGTGTCTTCTGAGCAGTTTTTCAGCTTTTGGACACCTTTGAAGGTGTTTTCTATGTGTTTATATGTGTTTTTGTTTGCCTGCCATTGGTTTTAACGGTGTTCAACGGTGTTCGACGGTATTCTAAGGTGTTCGACAAACAGTTCCTCGAACATCCCCGTGTTCGACGAACCGAACCGAACCCGAAAACTACGGGGGTGGCTCAACACTATTCACCACATCCGTCCTCATTTTGGGCCAATAAAAGTGGTGAGATAGTCGGGCCTTGGTTTTGCTGACCCCCAGGTGTCCAGCGAGTGGAATTTCAGGGACGATCCGCAACAACTCATCACTGAATTGGTAGGGGACGACCAGCTGTCTTTCCCTCAGCCACTCCTGTTGGGGTGTACAGGGAACTGTCTCCCGGTAAAACATTTCTTAGTCCCAGAATACCCTCTCCTTACCCGACCCGGAGGTGGGCTTCTCAGCGAGGCTAAGTAACGTCTCCAGGCTAGCATCTGAGTGCAGACCTGCCTGAAACTCCTGGCTGGAGGAAGCCAGAAGTGAGGTTAAGGCCACGTCCTCACTGGAACCCTCTGGGACAGGCTCTGGGTCCATACCTGATTCTGTTATTCCTCTGTCCGAAGAGGGTCCAGAAGGCAGTGCGTTATTTACGTTTTGGGCACTCTGACCGCGGGTAACAGCGGCTATATAGGCCGTCTCCCCGGGAAATAACACCGTCCCATCAGCTTGCGCGGCTATGAGTACTACTTGCCCATCCTCCTCCATTACCTCAGGCACAGTGCTACGTATGGGGCAGCTACCATCAGCCAGGTCACCATCTGTTGTGACACTGGTCGCTGGCACAGCACCACCTGCTTCATGGCCCCCGTGCCTCTCCCCATTACCCTTAGCACTGACATTGGTCCTGCTAGGGGATCCTCAGCAATATCACTCCGCAGCGTGATATGGCGGAGTTCTCCTTTACCTTCCAATACATCATCATCATCATTATCATCATCATCATCATCATCATTATCATCATCATCATCAGCAGCAGGTAAAGTATTGACATTCACATTATCAGCATTAACCTTACCAACCATATCAGATCGGGGAGGGGTTTCAGGGACATAATAAGCAAACATCCTCCCCAAATCAGTTCCCAACAAAACATTTGCAGGTAGGTTTTCGGATACTCCCACTTCCTTCACCCCACTCCCCGCACCCCAATCAATAAAAACCCGGGCCATGGGCAAGGGGCATCGGACACCCCCAATCCCGGTGACAGTCAGGATCTTTCCCGGAATAAGCTGTTCAGTGGACACCAGTTCGGGTCGGATGAGGGTTCATTCGGCCCCAGTATCCTTGAGGCCTACAGTGACAGTGTCCCCCACCATGACAGTCTGCAAGTTTGCTCAGGCCCTCCCAACCGGCCCACCCACCAAAAGAACGGAGGCATTAGGCCCTGGGGCCTTGGATGGGGGGTTCTTCCTCTGCTTCTATGGGCAAGTGGTGCTGAGATGACCAGTCTGGTTGCAAAAATAACACCTGCAGGCATCAGATGCAGGACGGGCATTGGTAACGGGAAAAAGGCCTCCGGAAGGTCAGCTGGCAGGGGCAGGGATGGTGGTTGATGGATTACCCCCTTTCCAGCTGGCGACGACCGGCTTCCGCACCTCTGGTCTCCGGTTTGACTCGTAGGTGTCTGCGATCTGCGCAGCTTTATTGGCATCTGGTGGCTCCCGATCCATCACGAACTGCCGTATCTCAGTCGGACACAGATGCATGAACTGGTCTTTCACCATCAGATCCTTTAGCTGCTCAAAGGTGGTCGCTGACAGTCCTTGGATCCACTGCTCAAAGTTGGTTTGGAGCCCATGCACCACATCGCTGTAACTGTCGTGCGGTCTACGTTGGAGGTTCCAGAACTTTTTACGGTACACCTCCGGAGTCAGTTGGAACCTCTGGATTAAGGCCTGCTTAATGGCGTCATAGTTCCCATCGAGGCTCGGAGGAAGAGCCACAAATACATCCACAGCTTTGCCTCGCAGCCCTGCAGTTAAGTATCGGGGCCACTGGCCCTCAGGCAGCTGGTATTGTCTGCAATTCTTTTCAAAACCCCTCAGAAAGGTGTCGAGGTCGCCGTCCTTTTCCATCACAGGAAAATGCTCTGGACGGGGCTTAAACAGGGTCGCATTGTTGGTCTCACCGTTCTGTGAGGTGGATGCTGGGATCCCGAGTTGGGACATTTGCAGTTCATGGGCCCTCCGGGCTTGGGCCTCTCGCTCGGCTCGCTCGGCCTCTCGCTGGACTCTCTCGGCCTCTCGCTCGGCTTGCTTGGCTCTCTCGGCCTCCTGGTGCTGCTGAATGACTTTCAGCCGTCCTTCATGATCCTCTGCAGGAAGTTGCTGTAGAGCCATCTGCAGATGGGGGTCCACGCTGCCCTGGTCGCTGACGCGGCGTGCGTCTACAGGTGGGACCCCTGCAGCAGTTCTGTCCTTATCTCGGCTGACTCCTGACCCTGCTGAGGTCTGGAGACGGGCTTGCTCGGCCTCCAGTTGCGCCAGTGCAGCAGCCATTTGTTCTTTGTTTTTGCCGAGGGGGTCAATGCCTCTGGTTATACATATTCCAATAAGAGTGTCCTTTTTCTGCTGGATGTACCAGAGCTCCCCAACGATGACCATGATCACCAAAATACAGATAGAAAAGAAAAAAAAACGAAGAAGGGTAGAGGTAACTGCTACACATACAATATTGTCTCAGATCTAATAAACACTGAGTTCGATCTTCAAAACTTTTGTGCAGGGTCCAGGTAAGAACCGTGCAAATTTTAGTGAGAGGAATAATTGCTCAAACCAGATCAATAATGTCCTATGATCCCACCGCTTGCCACCAATTGTCAGGAAAAACACTTGGTGTTTATCCTCAGTCAATACCGTGTTTGACCAGCAGGATAAGGGGGCGCCAGAGGGCTGCAAGGTCTGACCAAGTGTTTTTCTTGACACTGTTGAAAATAGTCTTGTGTAGGCCCGAGAAATACAAGTGTGGTTTTGCAGTTCCACGGGTCAAATCTCTGTATTATCCTGCTTTTTTGCATTTTTTGCCTTAAAGAAAAACAGTAGTGTCTCCTGATTTTTCAGACACAAATATATCTGTTGAAAATAGCCTGGTGTAGGCCAGATTACTAGAACTGTGGTTTTGCAGTTCCACGGGTCAAATCTCTGTATTATCCTTCTTTTGGCATTTTATGCCATAAAGAAAAACAGTAGTGTCTCCTGATTGTTCAGACACAAATATATCTGTGGAAAACAGTCTGGTGTAGGCCCGAGAAATACAAGTGTGGTTTTGCAGTTTCACGGGTCAAATCTCTGTATTATCCTGCTTTTTTGCATTTTTGCCGTAAAGAAAAACAGTAGTGTCTCCTGATTGTTCAGACACAAATATATCTGTTGAAAATAGTCTGGTGTAGGCCCGAGAAATACAAGTGTGGTTTTGCAGTTCCATGGGTCTAATCTCTGTATTATCCTGCTTTTTTGCCATAAAGAAAAACAGTAGTGTCTCCTGATTGTTCAGACACAAATATATCTGTTGAAAATAGTCTGGTGTAGGCCCGAGAAATACAAGTGTGGTTTTGCAGTTCCACGGTTCAAACCTCTGTATTATCCACTTTTGGGCCATTTTTACCTAAAAAAAAACAGTTTGAGTGTGTCGATCACTGTTCAGCCGCAAATATATCTATGTAAAATTTTCTGGTGTACCCCAGTAAACAATAACTGTGGTTTTGCCATTCCACGGTAAAAAATCTCTATTATTCAGCTTTTGGTATTTTTCCATAAAGAAAAACAGCAATAGTTTCTCCCTGATTGTTCAGATTGTTTAAAAGAGTTAGGTGTAGGCCAGAGAAATAGAACTGTGCTTTTCCTCTTCCATGGTTCTAATCTACTTTTTATTACCCTTTTTCCATTGATAGTGCGAGTGTAAGCTATTTTACTTCCTTTACAATGGGCAAGGCGCGTGGCAAGGGACGTGGAAGTGGACGTTCTGGTGATGGTGCGTGCAGAGGACGGGGCCGTGGCCAAGGTGAAAATATGCCACAACCAACAGCCACATCTTCTCGCTACCACTTCCTGACCGAATTACTAGGGAAGCACAGAACAACACCAGTATTGCGAACTGATCAGTGTTAACAGGTTATTAATTGGATAGCAGATAATACTTCCAGTTACCTGGGCACTACCACCTCCGTTCTGTCTTCCACACGGTCAACTCTTTGTAGCCGTGAGTCTCGACCGCATACTCCTCCTTACCCTGATTCTCCTTCCTCCCACCATGCCGAGTGTTGTCAGACAGCAACTGATCCCACACTTGGACACTCTGAAGAGCTGTTCACTGGTCCATTTCCAGATTTGTGCCCCTCGCCTGCTCCGCTTGAAGTGGTGGAAGAGGAGATCCCATGTAGCGAAGCCCAAAAATTTGAACAGCAACGGTCACAGGAAGTCGACGCTGGCAATTTGTCACAAGAGGTGGACGATGACGAGGAAGTGAGGAGGAGGATCGTGGTGTGCAAGTGGAAGAGAAGGAGGTGGTGGATGATCTAGTAACTGACCCAACGTGGCAGGAGGACACGCAGAGCAAGGCCAGCAGCACACAGGGTGAGGGAGGCAGAGTACCCCAACAGGCAGGAAGAAGCAGTGTGGTGGCCGCACACAGAAGGCGGGCAACAGTTCCCCGTAACACCAACACAAGGGATGTTGTCAGTACAACCTGTAGGTCTTCCAGAGTCTGGAATTTTTTTAAAGACTCTGCTGATAACCCCAAAAAGGCCATTTGTACCACCTGCCATGCCAGCATCAGCAGGGGTGACAAAACTACCAGCCTGACCACCACCAGCATGATCAGGCACATGGCAGCAAAGAACCCGACTTTGTGGGGCGAACCCCAGGGCCCACGACCAGTGTCAGCGGGTGTCACCACTGCTTCTTCTGCTGTTGTGCGTTCAATAGAACCCCCTGTTGTGTGTGCAAGGCAATCCCCTGTCCATACTGCATGCAAAGATGCCCCCTCCTCTCAGTCTTCACTTGTTATGGCAGTTTCTCAAGAAACAGCATCAACGTCCACATCCATGTCCCACCGCAGCGTTCAATTGTCCATATCCCAGACCTTTGAACGAAAGTGGAAAATCGCAGCTAACGCCCCACAGGCCACAGTCCTAAATTCGCACATTTCACGACTGCTTGCATTGGAAATGCTGCCTTTTAGGCTGGTGGAGACAGAATCCTTCCGCAACCTTATGCCGGTGGCCGCCCCTCGGTACTCGGTCCCCAGCCGACACGATTTTGCCTGGTGAGCCATCCCCGCACTACACAAGCACGTGTCCCAAAACATCTGCCGTGCCCTCAACAACGCAGTTACTGGGAGAGTCCACCTGACAACGGACACATGGACAAGTGCTTGTGGCCAGGGACGGTACATCTCCCTGACGGCACACTGGGTAAACATAGAGGAAGCCGGGACCCAGTCGGACCTTGGGACGGAACACATCCTCCCCACACCCACGATTGCGGGCCCTATGTCAGTCAGAGTTGCCCCCACAGTGTACAGCTCCTGCGCATCATCCTCCTCCTCCTCCTCATGTTCAGCCTCCATCTCAGATATCACATCAGTTACAAGCTGGAAGCACTGCAGTACTGCCTCCGCCAAGCGGCAACAGGCTGTGCTGAAACTCATAAGCTTAGGTGAGAAACCTCACACTGCTTGTGAGTTGTGGACAGCTGTGAAAGAGCAGGCAGATCTGTGGCTGAGACTGCTGAACCTACATCCAGGCATGGTCGTGTGTGACAATGGCCGTAACCTGGTGGCGGCTCTGAAGCGAGGCGAGATCACACACGTACCATGCCTGGCTCATGTGCTTAACCTCGTGGTTCAGCGGTTTCTTAAATCGTACCCCGAGTTGCCAGATCTTCTCGTCAAAGTACCCCGCCTGTCAGCTCAATTTCACAAGTCGGCTGCAGCTTCCACCGCCCTTGCTGTGTTGCAGCAGTGTTGCAGCTTCCGTCACACCGACTGGTGTGTGATGTCCCCACACGTTGGAACTCTACCCTACACATGTTGCAAAGGATTTGTGAGCAGAAGAGAGCAGTTGTGGAGTACTAGCTGCAACAATGCGGCCGATATTCAGGTCAGACTCCACACATAAGACCTCAGGAGTGGATCTGGATGTCTGACATATGTACCATCCTAACAAACTTTGAGGAATCCACCAAGATGGTGAGTGGCGATGACGCCATCATTAGCGTCAGCATTCCACTTGTTTGTCTTTTTCAATGCTCTCTGCAGAGAATTAAAGAGGAGACATTGCAGCCAGAGTATGATGAGATGGATCAAGAAGCCATAGCGGTCGACTACACACAGCCCAGCCTCATCTTATCCCAACGTGCATTGGGAGACAATGAGGGAGAGGAGGAGGAAGAACAGGAGCTTGTATCATGCGCTGTAGACGGTAGTACCTGTACAACTGTCATACCGTCGGTTCAGCGTGGGTGGCCTGAGGACAGGGGGGAGGAGGAGGAGGAGGAGAGCATGGTCAGTCATCATCTTGGTGAGGACACGGAAGTTTTGCCCATTACCAGTCTGGCACGCATGGTTGACTTTATGTTACGTTGCCTTAACCGTGACCCTTGCGTTGTCAAAATGTTGGGTGACAGTCATTACAGGTTGGTGACACTTTTAGACCCCAGCTACAAGGAGAACTTTCACTCTCTTATTCCTGAGGTGGAGATGTCTACAAAAATGGGGCAGTACCAGAATGCCCTTGCTGCAGAACTGTTAAAAAAATTCCCATCTGAACATGCTAGCAGCAGAGGTCACAGTTCGTTGACCAACCAAGGCATACACGCAAGAGAGAGGCAACTCCAATCCAGCAGAGGCAGGGGAACACTGTCAACGTTCTGGGACAATTTTCTGAGACCCGCCAACCTTACAGGCCCTGAGGCGCGGGGTACTCTCACAAGGAGTGGAAAGTTTCAAAAGATGGTGAGGGAGTACCTTGCTGACCGTACCAGTGTCCTCCGTGATTCCTCTGTGCCTTTAAATTATTGGGTATCCAAGCTTGACACTTGGAATGAACTCGCTCTCTACGCCTTGGAGGTCCTGGCCTGCCCTGCTGCTAGCGTGTTATCGGAGCGTGTTTTTAGTGCTGCTGGAGTAATTATAACTGATAAGCGCACTCGCCTGTCAACTGACAATGCTGACAAGCTGACCCTTATCAAAATGAACAAGGGCTGGATTGGGCTAGACTTCTCATCACCACCAAATGACAGCAGAGTAAAATAAAGTCAAATCAACTGTGTTATTTCGGGAGGTGTATTCACATGCACCGCTTCACACCCACACATGGGTATATGCTTCCTCATTTCGGCTGTTTTATGTTCATCTCCTTATCCTCAGCCTCCACCACCACTATACCACCAGGGTAACCATGGTCCGTGTTGCCATTATTGAAAGTTCCTCCGTCCTTATTTTTGTCAGTTTTTGCTTGGAAGGCATTAACAAAGACTGTGGGAGACCCACTCCCCAATAATGGGAATAATATTTTTAAGATGCTGTACTGTATGGCTCTTGTAAGGGGCATTAAAAGCGTCTTGTTAAGCTACTGCGACCTCCGCCACTTTTCCGAGGGGTATTAAAAGCGTCTTGTTAAGCTACTGTGACCTCCACCACTTTTCCGAGGGACATTAAAAGCGTCTTGTTAAGCTACTGGGACCTCCACCACTTTTCCGAGGGCCATTTAAATCATCTTGTTAAGCTACTGGGACCTCCACGTCTCTTCTGAGGGTCATTAAAAGAGTCTTGTTAAGCTACTGTGACCTCCACCACTTTTCCGAGGGGCATTAAAAGCGTCTTGTTAAGCTACTGGGACCTCCACCACTTTTCCAAGGGGCATTAAAAAAGTCTTGTTAAGCTACTGGGACCTCCACGTCTCTTCTGAGGGGCATTAAAAGCGCCTTGTTAAACCACTCTGAACTTCACAGCTCTTCCAAGAGGAATTGAAATGTTGTTTTTAATTAACTCTAACCTCCACGACTCTTCGAACGGGCATTGCATTTCCTCCTAATATTTGGCAGCTTTTGCTTGGAAGGCATAAGCAAATACTATGGGAGACCCACTCCCCAATAATGGGAATAATGTTTGTAATATGCTGTACTGCATGGCTCTTGTAAGGGGCATTGCAAGTTCCTCCATCCTAATTTTTGGCAGCTTTTGCTTGGAAGGCATAAGCAAAGACTATGGGAGACACACTCCCCAATAATGGGAATAATGTTTGTAATATGCTGTACTGCATGGCTCTTGTAAGGGGCATTGCAAGTTCCTCAGTCCTAATTTTTGGCAGCTTTTGCTTGGAAGGCATAAGCAAAAACTATGGGAGACCCACTCCCCAATAATGGGAATAATGTTTGTAATATGCTGTACTGCATGGCTCTTGTAAGGGGCATTGCAAGTTCCTCCGTCCTAATTTTTGGCAGCTTTTGCTTGGAAGGCATAAGCAAAGACTATGGGAGACATACTCCCCAATAATGGGAATAATGTTTGTAATATGCTGTACTGCATGGCTCTTGTAAGGAGCATTGCAAGTTCGTCCGTCCTAATTTTTGGCAGCTTTTGCTTGGAAGACATAAGCAAAGACTATGGGAGACACACTCCCCAATAATGGGAATAATGTTTTTAAGATGCTGTACTGTATGGCTCTTGTAAGGGGCATTAAAACCGTCTTGTTAAGCTACTGCGACCTCCACCACTTTTCCGAGGGGCATTAAAACTGTCTTGTTAAGCTACTGTGACCTCCACCTCTCTTCAAAGGGGCATTAAAAGCATCTTCTTAAGCCACTCTGAACTCCACAGCTCTTCCAAGGGGAATTGAAATGTTGTTTTTAATTACCTCTAACCTCCACGACTCTTCCAACGGGCATTGCATTTCCTCCTAATTTTAGTCAGACCCACTCCCCAATAATGGGTAGAAGGTTTTTAGTATGCTGTAATCCACGTCAGTTTCAAGAGGCATTGCAGTTCCTCATAATTTTTGGAAAGCCTTCCATTCACTGCTTAGGCCAACAGTGTACAGGAGACCCAGTTGCTATAAATGGAGAAAACCGTTTAGTTAAGGCCCTCTGACCTCCATGTCATTTCCAAGGGGCATTGGAGTGCCTCAAAATTTTTGGTAGGCATTGCACTCACTGTATGCCCTATAACTGTGTAGCCGAACCGCTCCTTTTGTTACAGAAACATATCCTACAAGACATATGTGGTTGACTGGCCTGATTTTGATGTGAATGGTCCCTGTTCCTCCTGCTCTTTCTCCTTTGCCACTACCTCATCCATCATTTATCACCTGAAGCTTTGTTTTAACGGGAGTCATAGAACTGGGATAGTAGCAGGAAAACATCCAGCAATCCTCGGAGGAGGTAGGATATGCGCCAAAACGTTGACCACCTCAGGCCTAGCCGCTACTACATACATGCGCTTGCATTCCAAGAAAACAAAGCAGATGCTAACTTCTATCATCATCATCATGCTCCTCACTTTGGCACTCTCAACTCCCCTGATGGAGAACCAGGGCCCATCGGAGGAGTCTGGTTCTCTGGTGGGCTTGTCCAATGCTACCCTAAAGCAGGCCGGGCTAAGAAAAGTGTGTGTGGGGAAGTTGACAGGAGAAATAGGGGTGGCTGGGGACCGTTTATGGACACCCGGCTGTCCCCAGGCGGCTGGGGACCGTGTGTGGACACCCGGCCGCGGGGCGGCTGGGGACCGAGTATGGACACCCGGCCGCCCCCTGGCGGCTGGGGACCGAGTGTGGACACCAGGCCGCCAATGCAGCCATGACGTGGTGGCCAGATTCCGCCTCCACATGCCTAAAAGGCCCAATTTCAAGTGCAAGTAAGCAAGCAGTATGGTATTGACGCGGAGCCGGGTCTCTGTGTAATGCTGGGGGTTGTAGTCTCCGTGGCGGCGACCCGGTCCCGTGGCTCAGGGTGGTCAATCCAGTGGCGGATCTGTTTATTTGGTTTTTAATGTTTAAATGTCCGACTACGCCACCCGTGGATTGTGGTCACTAAGAAACCGCTGCTGTGGGGCAGACCGCTGAGGCTTATGTTGTGTGCGCAGCAGGGAGGAGTATAGCCTCAGGGCAGCGTGTATAGATGGTGAAGGTCGTGGTGCATGGGCACAGCAGAAATGACTCAGAGTCCATGCAGTGCAGTACAGGGTCTTTACTGTTGGTAATGATGAAGGCCCTGCCGGGAGTACTGGCTAACATTAGAGGCCTGGTCAGTCTGTGAGCGAACAAGAGTCCCCCTGGCCAAGTGGAGGTGTAGGCCTTCCCGTCTGACTGTACTCTTCCTGGCTACCTTGCTGTAGTCGTGTAGTAGCCCACATAGTAACATAGTAACATAGTTTGTAAAGCCGAATAAAGACTTGCGTCCATCAAGTTCGACCTGTTTGTTCTGTAATTGCTAAAGTTGATCAAGAGGAGGGCAAAAACCCCAAATGATTTAGCCAATCTTCACCTGAGGAAAAATTCCCTCCCGACTCTGAAACCAGCAGTCAGAATAAATCCCTGTTTCAACCTACTATTATATTTTATTTTTAAGTATATGCTGAAATCCGCCTGGTATCTAGAAATGCATCCAGTCCCCGCTTGAACTGGTGTAGTGAATCCGACATTACAGTCTCCTCACTCAGTGAATTCCATATTCTCACTGCTCTTACCGTAAAGAACCCCTTCCTATGCTGGTGCTGGAACCTTTCCCTTCCAGTCTTAGTGAATGCCCTCTTGTTACCGTAATATTCCTATTTTTGAACAAATCCCTGGCAAGGTCTCTATACTGTCCCCTAACATATTTGTACACATTTATTATGTCCCCCCTCAACCTTCTCTTTTCCAGGCTGAATAGTCCTAGTTTTGCCAACCTCTCTGGGTATTGCAGTCCCTCCATTCCCTTTATTAATTTTGTTGTCCTCCTTTGTACCTTTTCAAGCTCGTTTATATCCTTTCTATATATTGGGGCCCATAACTGAGCACAGTATTCCAAGTGTGGTCTGACCAGTGCTTTGTACAGTGGAAGAACAATGTTCTCATCCTTTGCAGATATACCTCTTCTGATACATCCCATTACCCTGTTTGCCCTTACAGCAGCGGCCTGACTTTGGGCACTCAAATTTAGTTTGCTATCAATCAAGATGCCCAAGTCCTTCTCCATCTCTGAATTCCCCAATGATTTCCCATTCAGTGAGTACTGGTGACTTCCATTTTTCCTTCCCATATGTATGACCTTACATTTCTCCTCATTAAACCTCATTTGCCATTTAATGCTCCACCTACCCAGCTTATCCAAATCCCTCTGTAGGTCTGCACTGTCCTCTTTTGTATTAATTGTTTTACATAACTTTGTGTCATCTGCAAATATTGATATTTTACTATTTATGCCGTTGACTATGTCGTTAATAAAGATATTAAATAACATTGGGCCTAGTACAGACCCCTGTGGTACCCCACTAGTGACGCTTACCCAATCTGAGTATATTCCATTTATAACCACCCTCTGCCTTCTATCCCTTAGCCAGTTTGCTACCCACTTGCAGACATTTTCCCCCAGCCCCATCATTCTCATTTTGTATACCAACCTATTATGTGGCACGCTATAGAACGCTTTTGAGAAGTCGAGATACATGACATCCACTGGTTCCCCCTGATCTAATCGAGAGCTAACCTCCTCGTAGAAGTCAATCAGGTTTGTTTGGCAGGAGCGATTCCTCATGAATCCATGTTGGTTCGGGATTAAAAGATTATTAGCATCAAGATGCTCCGTAATTGCCTCTTTAATGAAGCTTTCAAAAATTTTGCCCACAACGGACGTCAGACTCACCGGCCGATAGTTTCCGGCGTCACTTTTCGCTCCCTTTTTGAATATTGGCACTACATTCGCTTGTCGCCAATCAAGTGGCACAGACCCAGTCATAACAGAGTCCTTAAATATAAGATATAAAGGTCTGTCTATCACATTACTTAGTTCCCTTAGTACCCGTGGGTGTATGCCATCAGGTCCTGGTGATTTGTTTATTTTAATGTTACTGAGGCGTTTCTGTACCCCAGCTTGGGTTAGATTAGTCATACTTAGTGGAGGATTAAGCTTGTCACTTCTCATTTCTCTTGTTAGTTCGATTTCCTTTGTGAAAGTTGTCGAAAAAAAATTATTTAATAGATTAGCTTTATCCTCATCTTTCTCTATGATTTTGCCTTCCTCACTTTTTATCGGTCCAATATTATCCGATTTAATCCTTTTACTATTTATATACGTAAAGAACAGTTTGGGATTTGATCTACTTTCCCTAGCAATACGTTTCTCTGTTTCCTCCTTCGCTATTTTTATTTGTTTTTTACAGGTTCTCGTTTTTTCCTTGTAACACTTTAGTGCCTCCTTACTGTTTTCCTGTTTTAATCTCTTGAATGCCTCTTTTTTGCTATTTAACGCCCCTTTTACGTTCTTGTTCAACCATATTGGTTTCCTCTTATTTCTGGCCCTTTTATTCCCATACGGTATATACCTCTCGCACTGAGTATTCAGAATTCTTTTGAAGGTTTCCCATTTACTATTCGTATTCCTTTGATTAAGAACTTTGTCCCAGTCAATAAGTTGAAGGCTTTCTTTCAGCTGATCAAACTTCGCCCTCCTAAAGTTTAATGTTTTTGTTGTTCCCTTATTGATAATCCTACTGAAGGGCATTTTGAAGTCGATAATATTATGGTCACTATTACCTAGGTACCCCCCTATCTGTACCTCAGTTATTCTATCAGGCCTATTAGTCAATATTAAGTCCAACACGGCCTTCCCTCTCGTTGGTTCCTGCACTAGTTGGGAGAGATAATTATCCTTAATATTTGTCAAGAACCTTTTTCCTTTCTGAGATCTACAGGTTTCTGTTTCCCAGTCAATATCCGGGTAGTTGAAGTCCCCCATAACAATCACTTCATTATGTTTTGCTACTTTGTCTATTTGTCCTAATAGCAGATTCTCATTCTCCTCTGTTATATTTGGTGGCTTATAGCAGACCCCCAGTAATATTTTATTATTATTTTTTGCCCCCTCTATCTCTACCCACATGGACTCGACCCCCTCTTCTCCCTCTCCTATATCTTCCCTTAGTCTCGGTTTTAGACATGACTTTACATATAAGCAGACTCCTCCGCCTTTCCCCTGTTTCCGGTCCCTACTAAATAAACTATAATCTAATAAATTTACCGCCCAGTCGTAGCTATCGTCTAGCCAAGTCTCTGTAATACCTACGATGTCATACCTCTCCTCCGATATAAGCGCCCGCAGCTCATCCGCCTTATTGGTCAGGCTTCTTGCGTTGGTCAGCATGCAAGATAAAACTTTGGGGTTATTTAGCATCCTATTCTTCTCTAACGATCTAACTGTACTATCCCCACCCCCCTCTCCACCCTCATTATATTCACTTCTCCCCTTCCCCCTTGCTTGCCTCACATCCCACCTATTTCCTTGGTTTCCCCTCCCCCGTCTCTAGTTTAAAAACTCCTCCAACCTATTAGCCATCTTCTTCCCCAGCACCGCTGCACCCTCCCCATTGAGGTGCAGCCCGTCCCTACGGTAGAGCCTGTAGCCGACCGCGAAGTCGGCCCAGTTCTCCATGAACCCAAACCCTTCTGCCTTGCACCAACTCTTTAGCCACTTATTCACCTCCCTAACCTCCCGTTGGCGCTCCTGTGTGGCTCGCGGGATTGGTAGTATTTCTGAGAAAACTACCTTGGAGGTCCTTGCCCTAAGCTTCCTACCTAGGTCTCTGAAATCATTTTTAAGGACCCTCCATCTACCACTCACTTTGTCATTGGTGCCGATGTGGACCATGACCGCTGGGTCTTCGCCAGCCCCACCCAGTAACCTGTCAACCCGATCCGCGATGTGCCGGACTCGAGCGCCAGGGAGGCAGCACACCGTTCGGCGATCCCGGTCTTTGTGACAGATTGCCCTGTCTGTCCCCCTAATAATAGAGTCACCCACTACCAGAACCTGTCTTGCCTGCCCTACACTTTCCCCCTCCCCCTCATTACTGGAGCATACACTCCCCCGGCGGTCAGAGGATCTGTCGTGCTCCAATAATGCCGGTTCTGAACCAGGCTTCCTATACTTCTTCCCTCTATCCCTCCTAACTGTTATCCAGCTCCCTGCCTGTTCAGCCTGCACTTCCCCTCTATGCTCCACCCCCAGTATTGACCCATTGAGTGTCTGCTCGGTGAGCAGCAAACTCCGTTCCATGTTGTCGATGCTCCTCAGTACCGCTATCTGAGCACTTAGATCCAGAATTTGGGCTTCCAAGTGCACGATATGCTCACATCTCTCGCAGCAGTAAGGATCCTCGGGTTGCTCACGGAATGCATACATTGCGCAAGATGTACGCTGCACGGCTCCGGCCAACATGGACGTCATTGTAAATATGGGGATACAGTCAGTATATATATACAAGTACAAAACACAATTATTTATATATAGCTGTATGGACGGGGATCAATTAGGGATGTGCAAGTGTATCAATTAGATATCGGCGGGGGATCAGTTAAGTATGGACGGGGGATCAATTAAGTATCAAGTATGGACGGGGGAATCAGCTAAGTAGGTCAGGTGGATTAATTAAGTAAAAAGTAAAGTAAAGAAAGAATGAAATACAGTCAGCAATTCAGTCCTAAGTCCTCCCTTCCAAACTCCCTGAATCCAAAGTCACTGAAAAACAAGTCACACACTTACTTTCGTTCGCACTTACGCTCCGGACACACGCAGCTTGTTCACACTCGCAAACTAAGAGATTTAAAGAGTTTTTTTTTTCTTTTTTTTTTTCCTTTTCCAGCAATGTACCCTTCACCTCAATGCACTTCCAAAGGACTTGATTCCCAACCAGCTGCCCCTTATAAACCTATAATTATGACCCCTTCCCCTTAATTAACCCCTTGTGAGTAAATCTACACCTTAGGATTTTAGTGCAATGTAGTTAACCCTTAAATACACAGGTAGTAAACTAAGAAACTAAAACTGTAGTGAGAAAATAGATTTTAAAAAGCCCAATAAATCTAAACAGGTAGAAAAGCACTCAGCAGGTCACAATGCAGCCACTCACCGCAATTCACACAGGTATTTTCTGCAGGATTCCCAATACCTCTTCACCTTCACCTCAATGCACTTCCCTGAGTGTACTGTGTGGTGCTCACCCGTATGGCTGATGGGGCCTTTGGGGCCTTTGGTATCTTACGCTCCTCGATGGCGGTGCCGGTCCCTTGCGTGTGACTGAGCCTCCGGGCTTTCTATGGCCAGAGGACCTGAAATCCCCTGCCAGGTGGTTTCTGCTGCTGGATGTGAATATCCCCACAGTCTCGGACACCGGTGTCCGGTTCTCTGCGTCTTCTGCCAGGACGAGCTCTCCGCTCCAGTCCCTGGCCTTCAGCTCCTAGCTCCTACAGAGCTCCTTGCTGCTGCTCTGTCCCTTCCTCTGGAACTAGACTCCCTAACCCCGCCCCAGATCCAGTTTATAAAGGGCAGGTTCCTACCCTCCCTGGACTGGGGCAGGAGGTGTGGCATACAATAATGCTCCTGACCAGGAATACCCATGCTCGCTCTCAGACATGGTATTTCTACCACTGTGGCAACCAGACCCCTGGGGTGCCACAGTATTGCAGCCTGGGGGTGGGTGGGTGGCAGGCTGCACACTTACGCTTGCATTTCAAGAAAACAAAGCAGATGCTAACTTCTATCATCATCATGATGCTCCTCACCTTGGGACTCTCAACTCCCCTGATGGAGAAGCCAGGGCCCACCGGAGGAGTCTGGTTCTCTGGTGGGGTCGTCCAATGCTGCCCTAAAGCAGGCCGGGCTAAGAAAAGTGTGTGGGGGGAAGTTGACAGGAGAAATAGGGGCGGCTGGGGACCGTTTATGGACACCCAGCTGCCCCCAGGCGACTGGGGACCGTGTGTGGACACCCGGCCGCGGTGCGGCTGGGGACCGAGTATGGACACAAGGCCGTCCCCTGGCGGCTGGGGACCGAGTGTGGACACCCGGCCGCCGGGCGGCTGGGGACTGAGTATGGATACCAGGCCGCCAACGCAGCCATGAGGTGGTGGCCAGATTCCTCCTGCACATGCCTAAAAGGCCCAATTTCAAGTGCAAGCAAGCAGTATGGTATTGCAGCCTGGGGTGGGTGGGTGGTTGGCTGCATATTTGCACTTGCATTGCAAGGAATGGGGGAGGTACAATTGAACAGTGCCCTGGGACAAGAACTTCCATAGTTGCAAGTCTGCATCTTCTGATGCGGCAAGGATGACTTCTGAAGGGCACACTTTTAGGCAGTGACCTGGGTGTCAGAGATGCTTCCAGGGGTCTTCCCCATGCTGTTCCCATGTCTTTTCAGCACTGTATGCATGTGTCACACAGCACATGGCCAGATAAGGTTGTAAAATGTTAAAATGACATTTCCCGGTGAATGCATTTGTCACGGTTGAAAGCAATACAAAAGTGCAAAAACGCATAAAAAATGCTACTTATGAACATAAAAAACACATAGAAAACAAAAAACGATAGAAGGGGCCACTGAATTTGAGAATTTATATCAAAGTTTATTGTCAATTGTCAGGAACGGCACCGGCAGGATCACACAGTATCCCACCGCTGCCACCAATTTGTCAGGAACGGCACCGGCAGGATCATACAGTATCCCACCGCTGCCACCAATTTGTCAGGAAAATGCCGGCCGGTGGGTGCAGCTCTCTGGCGCCCCCTTACCTCTCAGGTCAGTCAAGATACTGCACCTAGAGTAAGTAGTGCCAGGAAGCTGCTACCAGCGGGGGAAAATACGGTGGTGTGTTGTCCCTTACACGTCACCAATCCGTGACGCCACAATACAGGCACAACTCTCTGGCGCCCCCTCACCTCTCAGGTCAGTCAAGGTACTGCACCTAGAGCAAGTAGTGGTCGCCGGAGAGGCCATCCTGTAGCCCACTGGGTATTTGAGGCCCTCTGCAGTGAGGGCAGTATATATATATTTCCCTGACTGCACCAGTAATATATATCCACACCTCCGACCGTCACTGCCAGCCTTCCTCAAATCCCCCAGATGGTACGCTGCCACCAGTTCTGGTTTGATACAGCCCGGTATTAATGGACTTGTATCGGGTCAGGAACCAACCCGGTAGCGTTTATGGCTTCGGGGAGGAGAACGATTACAGAACAAAAGAAACAGAACTATTAAATTTTATATTTAATCCAAAAGGGAGGCAATGTTTAGGAAAAATATATACAAGGATGTTACAAAGGAGACATTAAAATACATAAACAGTTACATAAAATAAACAGGGTAAAGAGTGAAAATTACTTACACTACACGATCGCAGAGACGATTCAATATAGTGGGAGGGGGGGTTCTCCAGATTGCTGTTATTGAACAGGACCCTTTGCGCATAATTCGTATTCCCCCCAGCAATGGGTGCCCCTGTCTTCTCCATAGACTCTTTTATGCCTAAGGGAGATCTGGCCACACGCCCCTTGTGGTGACATCCTGTGGGCCGGTCTCCAGCCTGTACATTCGTTGATCGCAGAAGCTCGCAAACTACGCCATATTTTCCCTCACGATTTTATCTTTCTTTTGATATCACGCATCCCACAGCTGCAGTCTACTATTCGGGTGTTTTTGCGCTGCAGCTCCCTGATTGTGTTTACAGCCGTGGACAAATACCTGCATATTCTGGGGCTGATTTGGTCACTACCCATTTGGGTCTCGTTATTGTCGGACCTATGGAACTCATATTATTTCATAACTAATATCGGTGTCAGTGAGTCTGCAAATTCCCCTTTGAAGCTCGGGGAAGACCCTTCACAGTTACACGCAAATTAGGGAAGTCTGCATTTTAAGTACCTCCTGCGTCTTTCAGGGACAAGAGGCCTGCTTCCTAACGAAGTTTTAACACTTCTTCCCTGGCTGTTTGTGAATAACTATTTATCAGTCGTGCGTTAATTGGGGCTTTGTGCTGGCAGAAGAAGTGGGTGAGGGAGGGGGTGAACATGTGTGTCACGCAGATGGAAGGACATTTTCCTGATATTAATATTTTGTAATATTCCTGACATCTCCACCTCTTTGAGGTGGCATAAGGGGTGATTTACAGATCGCCCCTTGAGCCCACCTCCTGGCCCACCCTTCCTGCTGATCCGACAAGCCGCAGATCCACTTGCCCACCAACCTGAGGGTCCAGCTTTCCGATCACCCTGACTGGTTTGGGATACCTTTTCCCCACACCTCTGACAGGCTATGGGTACCTTCCTCCCATACTCCTGACAGACAGGGGGACACACTTTCCTGTTACCTCGCCTGGTTATGCGGCCTACCTTTTTACCTGTCATCTTCTTTACCTTGGGAGCTGTGCTCTCTAAGGGGGAGCTATGACCGGCCATGTCACTGTCCGTCGTGACACTGGTCGTCGGCACGGGACCACTTTCCCTATGATCCCCGTGTTTCTCCCCATCCTTCCACATCACCTCTGGAGCCGTGCTAGTCATGGGGCAGCTATCACTGACCATGTCACCATCTGGTGTGACACTGGTCACCTGCACGGGACCACCTGCTTCCTGGTGTCCGTGCCTGCTCCCCTTGCCCCTAGCACTTATGCTGGCTCGCTTTAGGGGATCCTCAGCAGCATCACCCTGCGGGGTGAGGTGGCTGAGTTCCCCTTTATCACAACACACACTTTTATTAGACATCACATTGACATTACTGACAGTTGTACTGCATGACACATCAGATCTGGGAGGGTTGTCAGAAATGTATCGGGCAACCAACCGTCCCAGATCAGTTCCCAATAACACATTAGTGGGGAGATTCTCCGACACCCCCACTTCCCTTAACCCCCTCCCCGCACCCCAGTCCAGGAAAATTCGGGCCATCGGTATGGGACGGCGGACACCCCCAAATCCGGTGACAGTCAGGGTCTTCCCAGGCATGAGTTCCTCTGGTAACACAAACTCAGGGCGGATCAGGGTGCATTCTGCGCCAGTGTCCTTAAGGCCGACAGTGACTGTGTTTCCCACGGTAACAGGTTGTAAGTTCTCCCGGGCCCAGCCAACCGCCCCACCCACAAAAAGAATGGCTGCAGTAGGTCCTGGGGCCTCAGGTGTGGGGTTCATCTTCTGCCTCTCCGGGCAGACAAGGCTGATGTGACCTGTTTGGTCACAAGTATAGCACTTACGGGAGTTAAATGCAGTCCAGGTGCTGGAGGATGGGGCAGGACCCCTTGAGGACCGGCTGGCTGGAACACTGGGGGTAGTCGTCGGCTTACCCCCTTTCCAGCTGGTGGCTGACTTCCGCACCTCTGGTGTGCGGTTGGCCTCATAGGTATCCGAAATTTGGGCTGCTTTGGTGGCTTCTTTCGGCTCCCGGTCAAGCACAAATTGTCTCACTTCCACTGGGCAAAGACGGAAAAACTGGTCCTTCACCATCAGATCCTTCAGGTCCTCGAAGGTGGTGACTGCCAGTCCTCGGATCCACTGCTCAAAGTTGGTTCGGAGCCCGTCTACCACATCGCTGTAGGTGTCATGTGGTCCACGTTGGAGGACTCTGAACTTTTTCCGGCAAACCTCGGGAGTCAGCTGGTACTTTTTATCAGGGCCTGCTTGACGGCCTCATAGTCTCCATCTTGTTCTCGAGGGAGGGAAGCGAACACCTCCAAGGCTTTTCCTCGGAGCCCTGGAGTTAAATATCTTGCCCACTGGTCGGTGGGCAGCTGATACTGCCTGCAGGCCTTTTCAAAGCCTCGCAGAAATGTGTCCAAGTCCCCATCCTTTTCCATCACAGGGAAGTGCTCAGGATGGGGTTTAAAGCAGCTGGCACCGTTGGACTCACGGGTCTGCGTAGAGGGCGACTCCTTCTGAATCCGGGCTAGCTCCAGCTGGAGTTGTCGGTCAGCTTGGGCCTGGCGCTCCTCTCGGTCAGCTTGGGCATGGCGCTCAGCAGCCTCTCGGTCAGCTTGGGCCTGGTGCTCCTCTCGGTCAGCTTGTGCCTGGCGCTCAGCTCTCTCGGCCTCTCGGTCAGCTTGGGCCTGTTGCTCTGCTCACTCCTGGAATTTCAGGATCAGCTGCAGTCGTCCATCACGATCATCTGCGGCGAGCTGCTCCAAGGCCATCTGCAGGTGGGGGTCCACACTACCCTGGTTGCAGGTATGGCTGGCAATCACAGGTGGGACCCCTGCAGCAGCGCCATCCGGGCCTTGGCTGGCCGCCCCATGATCAGGGCTCTGCTGTCGGACGGGCTCTGCAGCACCTTGTAACAGTTCAGCAATCATTTGGGCCTTGTTTTTGCCCGTGGGGTCAATCTGCCACAGCTCACAGAGGGCGATGAGAGTGGGCTTCGTCTGCTGTTGATACCAGGGCTCTCCACGTGTAGCCATTGTTTGTCAAATAAAAGATAGGATAGAAAAACAAGAGAAGGGAGGGGATGCAACTGCTACACGTATAGTAATGTCCCAGATAAAAAATATTAAAACACTGAGTCTGATTTCTTAAAACTCTGCACAGAATTCTCGCAAGAACCGTGCAAGTTTTCAGTGACAGGAATGATTGCTCAATCCAGCCACTGATGTTCTGTAATATCCCACCGCTTGCCACCAATTTGTCAGGAAAACTTGTTGGCCAGTGGGTGCCGCTCTCTGGCGCCCCCTTACTTCTCAGGTCAGTCAAGGTACTGCACCTAGAGTAAGTAGTGCCAGGAAGCTGCCACCAGCGGGGGAAGACACGGTGGTGTGTTGTCCCTTACACGTCACCAATCCGTGACGCCACAATACAGGCACAACTCTCTGGCGCCCCCATTGCCTCTCAGGTCAGTCAAGGTACTGCACCTAGAGCAAGTAGTGGTCGCCGGAGAGGCCATCCTGTAGCCCACTGGGTATTTGAGGCCCTCTGCAGTGAGGGCAGTATATATATATTTCCCTGACTGCACCAGTAATATATATCCACACCTCCGACCGTCACTGCCAGCCTTCCTCAAATCCCCCAGATGGTACGCTGCCACCAGTTCTGGTTTGATACAGCCCGGTATTAATGGACTTGTATCGGGTCAGGAACCAACCCGGTAGCGTTTATGGCTTCGGGGAGGAGAACGATTACAGAACAAAAGAAACAGAACTATTAAATTTTATATTTAATCCAAAAGGGAGGCAATGTTTAGGAAAAATATATACAAGGATGTTACAAAGGAGACATTAAAATACATAAACAGTTACATAAAATATACAGGGTAAAGAGTGAAAATTACTTACACTACACGATCGCAGAGATGATTCAATATAGTGGGAGGGGGGGTTCTCCAGATTGCTGTTATTGAACAGGACCCTTTGCGTATAATTCGTATTCCCCCCAGCAATGAGTGCCCCTGTCTTCTCCATAGACTCTTTTATGCTTAAGGGAGATCTGGCCACACGCCCCTTGTGGTGACATCATGTGGACCGGTCTCCAGCCTGTACATTTTTATTAGAAAATGCTAGCTTCTGCGATAACTCATCGTTCATTGATCGCAGAAGCTCGCAAACTACGCCATATTTTCCCTCACGATTTTATCTTTCTTTTGATATCACTCATCCCACAGCTGCAGTCTACTATTCGGGTGTTTTTGCGCTGCAGCTCCCTGATTGTGGTTATAGCCGTGGAAAAATACCTGCATATTCTGGGGCTGATTTGGTCACTACCCATTTGGGTCTCGTTATTGTCGGACTTATGGAACTCATATTATTTCATAACTAATATCGGAGTCAGTGAGTCTGCAAATTCCCCTTTGAAGCTCGGGGAAGACCCTTCACAGTTACACACAAATTAGGGAAGCCTGCATTTTAAGTACCTCCTGCGTCTTTCAAGGACAAGAGGCCTGCTTCCTAACAAAGTTTTAACACTTCTTCCCTGGCCGTGTTTGAATAACTATTTATCAGTCGTGCGTTAATTGGGGCTTTGTGCTGGCAGAAGGAGTGGGTGAGGGAGGGGGTGAACATGTGTGTCACGCAGAAGGAAGGACATTTTCCTATATTAATATTTTCTAATATTCCTGACATCAATAATTAGACACACAATAGAGGTAAGTGCAAGTATAATAGGAAAGACTAAAAAAGCTTTAAAAACAGCCCACTCCACATGGCAGTCACCATAGTAAGCCCCATATTATATATACTTCAGTCATCAATTTAAGACATAGAAAAACAAAGAGGATGCCACCATGGGGAACATAGCAAGTGACAGCGCTATAAAAAGATTAGCAAAGTAATCTGTCTTAGTGCTCTTATAGCATATAGAGGGTGAAAGAATCGCTCATAAGTATTTACATATGCATTATCCCCAGAGCATTCACCATATACATACCAGGGTAGATCGACCCAGGTCACGGAGTAATCCGGGAGAGCGCACACGTGGAGCGGGATGCCCCGACGCGCGTTTTGAACTCCCTTCCCTCCTCATTTCCTGGTTGCACCCATGGTGGCATCCTCTTTGTTTTCCTATGTCTTAAATTGATGACTGAAGTATATATAATATGCGGCTTACTATGGTGACTGCCATGTGGAGTGGGCTGTTTTTAAAACTTGTTTAGTCTTTCCTTTTGTACTTGCACTTACCCCTATTGTGTGCCTAATTATTGACAATAAACTTTGATATAAATTCTCAAATTCAGTGGTCCCTTCTATCGTCTTTTGTTTTCAATGTGTTTTTCGTGCCTATTTGACGATGGGGTTTATTTAGTCCATTAATGGTAGTGTTTAGAATGGTTATAAATGGGATATTAATTTAGAATATACACTACCTTTTTTCCATGAATTGTGTATATTATACTTGAGAACATAGCCCAACGTGTGGAGGAGTATTTTTTGGGAGGGTTATTTATTTTACCTTATACACAAGTCTTTACCCTGGAAAGGAACTTCCTTAACATATTTCACAGGAAAGCAGTTTCAGTTTAGTTTTTGAACGTTTTATTGTGAGCCCTTAAAAGTGGTTTAATACCTCTGACCACGTTGTTGACAGCAGTGACCTGGGGGTCAGAAATGCTTCCTGGGGCGATACCCATGCTGTCCCCATGTCATTTGAGCACTGTCACTATCGTTTTGGGCACTTATTAGGCTTTTAAAAAACTGCCGCGGGTGCTGCCGCAAAAATGCTCAGGTCTCCCATAGGCTAACATTGGGCTCGTTGCTCAGGTCGAGCACCCGAGTATCACAGCGAGCTCGGCCAGAGCTTCGAGCACCCGAGCATTTTAGTGCTCGCTCAACACTACTAAGCACACTTTCAACACTGACATATAGTGCCAACTGTACTGGGCAAACTTTCTACAGTGACATATAGTGCCAACCGTACTGGGCACACTTTCTACAGTGACATATAGTGCCAACAGTACTGGGCACACTTTCTACAGTGACATATATTGCCAACCGTACTGGGCACATATTCTACAGTGCCAATAGTACTGGGCACACTTTGAACAGTAAAATATAGTGCCAAAAGTACTTTCCACAGTGACATAGAGTGCCAACAGTACTCGTCACACTTTCTATAGTGCCAACAGTACTAGGCACACTTTCAACAGTGACATATAGTGCCAACAATACTGGGCACACTTTCTATAGAGCCAACAGTACTGGGCACACTTTTTACAGTGACATAAAATGCCAATAGTATTGGGCACACTTTCTACAGTGCCAACAGTTCTGGGCACACTTTTACAAGTGACATATAGTGCCAAGAGTACTGGGCACACCTTCTATAGTGCCAACAGTACTGGGCACACTTTCAACAGTGACATATAGTGCCAACAGTACTGGGCACACTTTCTAAAGTGATATATAGTAGCAACAGTACTTGGCACACTGTCTACAGTGAAATATAGTTCCAACAGAACTGGGCACACTATCTGTAGTGAGATAGTGCCAACAGAACTGGGCACACTTTCTACAGTGACATATATTACCAACAGAATTGGGCACACTTTCAACAGTGACATATAATGCCAACAGTACTGGGCACACTGTCTACAGTGACATATAGTGCCAACAGAACAGAGCACACTTTCTACAGTGACATATAGTGCCAACAGTACTGGGCACATTTTCTACAGTGACATATAGTGCCAACAGTACTGGGCACACTTTCTATAGTGCCAACAGAACTGGGCACACTTTCTACAGATTCGTATAGTGCCAACAGTACTGGGCACACTTTCAACAGTGACATATAGTGCCAACATTACTGGGCACACTTTCTACAGTGATATATACTGCCAATAGTACTGGGCACACTTTCTACAGTGACATATAGTGCCAGCAACTGCGCACACTTTCTACAGTGACATATAGTGCAAACAGAACTGGGCACACTTTCTAGAGTGACATATTGTGTCAACAGTACTGGGCATACGTTCTATAGTGTCAACAGTACTGGACACACTTTCAACAGTGACATATAGTGACAAAAGTACTGGGCACACTTTCCACAGTGACATATAGTGCCAACAGTACTAAGCACACTTTCTACAGTGACATATAGTGCCAACGGTACTGAGCTCACTTTCTACAGTGAAATATAGTAGTAGGAGTACTGGACACACTGTCTACAGTGACATACAGCGGCAACAGAAATGGTTACACTTTCTACAGTGACATAGTGCCCACAGTACTGGGCACACTTTCTAAAGTGTCATATAGTACCAACAGTACAGGGCACACTTTCTACAGTGACATATAGTGCCAACAGTACTGGGCACATTTTCTATAGTGCCAACAGAACTTATCACACTTTCAACAGTGACATTAAGTGCCAAATCACTGGGCATTCTTTCTACAGTGCCCAAAGTACTGGGCACACTTTCTACAGTGACATATAGTGCCAACAGTACTTGGCACACTTTCTACAGTGACATATAGTGCCAACAGTACTGGTCACATTTTCTATAGTGCCAACAGTACTGGGCACACTTTCAACAGTAACATATAGTGCCAACAGTACTGGGCACGCTTTCTATAGTGCCAACAGAACTGGGCACACTTTTTACAGTGACATATGGTGCCAACAGTACTGGGCACACTTTCTACAGTTCCAACAGTAGTGGGCACACTTTCACCAGTGACATATAGTGCCAATAGTACTGGACACACTTTCTTCAGTGACGTATAGTGCCAACAGTACTGGGCAAACTTTCTACAGTGACATATAGTGCCAACAGTACTGTGCACACTTTCTTCAGTGACGTATAGTGCCAACAGTACTGGGCAAACTTTCTACAGTGACATGTAGTGCCAACAGTTCTGTGCATACTTTCTACATTGAAATATAGTAGCAACAGTACTGGGCACACTTTCAATAGTGCCAACAGTAGTGGGCACACTTTCTATAGTGACATATAGTGCCAACAGTACTGGGCACACTTTCTACAGTGAAATCTACTGCCAAAAGTACTGGGCACAATTTATATAGTGCCAACAGTACTGGGCACACTTTCTTTAGTGCCAGCCGAACTGGGCACACTTTCAACAATGACATATAGTGCCAACAGTACTGGGCACACTTTCTACAGTGACTTATAGTGCCAACAACTGGGCACACTTTCTACAGTGACATATAGAACCAACAGAACTGGGCACACTTTCTACAGTGAGTCACTGTCAGTGACATATAGTGCCAACAACTGGGCACACTTCTTACAGTGACATATAGTGTCAAGAGAACTGGGCACACTTTCTATGATGCTAAAAGTAATGGGCACACTTTCAACAGTGACATACAGTGCCAACACTACTGAGCACACTTTATACACTGACATATAGTGCCAACAGTACTGGTCACACTTTCTATAGTGCCAAAAGTACTGGGCACACTTTCAACAGTAACATATACTGCCAACAGTACTGAGCACACTTTCTATAGTGCAAACAGTACTGGGCACACTTTCAACAGTGAAATATAGTGCCAACTGTACTGGGCACACTTTCTACATTGACATATATTTCCAACTGTACTGGGCACACTTTCTACAGTGCCAACAGTACTGGGCACACTTTCAACAGTAACATATAGTGCCTACATTACTGGGCACACTTTCTACAATGCTAAAAGTACTGGGCACACTTTCAACAGTGACAAATAGTGCCAACTGTACTGGGCACACTTTCTACAGTGACATATAGTGCCAACAGTACTGGGCACACTTTCTACAGTGACATATATTGCAAACCGGACTCGGCACACTTTCTTCAGTACCAACAGTACTGGGCACACTTTCAACAGTGACATATAGTGCCAACAGTACTGGGCACACTATCTTCAATGCTAAAAGTACTGGGCACACTTTCAACAGTGACATATAGTGCGAACAGTACTGGGCACACTTTCTACAGCGACATATAGTGCCAACAGTACTGGTCACATTTTCTATAGTGCCAACAGTACTGGGCACACTTTCAACAGTGACATGTAGTGCCAACAGTACTGGGCACACTTTCTATAGTGCCAACAGAACTGGGCACACTTTTTACAGTGACATATAGTGTCAACAGTATTGGGCACACTTTCTGCAGTGCCAACAGTAGTGGGCACACTTTCACCAGTGACATGTAGTGCCAACAGTACTGGACACACTTTCTTCAGTGACGTATAGTGCCAACAGTACTGGGCAAACTTTCTACAGTGACATATAGTGCCAACTGTACTGGGCACACTTTCTTCAGTGACATATAGTGCCAACAGTACTGGGCAAACTTTCTGCAGTGACATATAGTGCCAACAGTTCTGTGCACACTTTCTACAGTGAAATATAGCAGCAGCAGTACTTGGCACACTGTCTGCAGTGACATACAGTGCCAACAGAACTGGTCAAACTTTTAACAGTGACATATAGTGCCGACAGTACTTGGCACACTTTTTACAGTGACATATAGTGCAAACAGTACTGGACACACTTTCAATAGTGCCAACAGTACTGGGCACACTTTCTACAGTGACATATATTGCCAAAAGTACTGGGCATAATTTAAATAGTGCCAACAGTACTGGGCACACTTTCTTTAGTGCCAACAGAACTGGGCACACTTTCAACAATGACATATAGTGCCAACAGTACTGGGCACATTTTCTACAGTGACTTATAGTGCCAACAACTGGGCACACTTTCTACAGTGACATATAGTGCCAACAGAACTGGGCACACTTTCTACAGTGAGTCACTGTCAGTGACATATCGTGCCAACAACTGGGCACACTTCTTACAGTGACATATAGTGTCAAGACGACTGGGCACACTTTCTCTGATGCTAAAAGTAATGGGCACACTTTCAACAGTGACATACAGTGCCAACACTACTGAGCACACTTTCTACAGTGACATATAGTGCCAACAGTACTGGTCACACTTTCTATAGTGCCAACAGTACTGGGCACACTTTCAACAGTGATATATAGTGCCAACAGTACTGGGCACACTTTCTACAGTGACATATAGTGCCAACAGAACAGGCACACTTTCTACAGTGCCACATAGTGCCAACAGTACTGGGCACACTTTCTATAATGCTAAAAGTAATGGGCACACTTTCAACAGTGACATATAGTGCCAACAGTACTGGGCACACTTTATACAGTGACATATAGTGCCAACAGTACTGGGCACACTTTCTACAGTGACAAACAGTGCCAACAGTACTGGGCACACTTTCTAAAGTGAAATATAGCAGCAACAGGACTGAGCACACTTTCTACAGTGACACACACTTTCTACAGTGAAATATAGTAGCAACAGGACTGAGCACACTTTCTACAGTGACATAAAGTGCTAACAGTACTGTTCACATTTTCTATAGTGCCAACAGTACTGGGCACTCTTTCAACAGTGACATATAGTGCTAACAGTCCTGGGCACACTTTCTATAGAGCCAAGAGTACTGGGCACACTTTCAACAGTGACATACAGTGCCAACAGTACTGGGCACACTTTCTACAGTGAAATATCGTAGCAACAGTACTGGGCATACTGTCTACAGTGAGATATAGTGGCAACGGAACTGAGCACACTTTCTACAGTGAAATATATTGGCAACAGTCCTGGGCACACTGTCTACAGTGACATATAGTGCCAACAGAACTGGGCACACTTCCTACAATGACATAGTGCCAACAGTATTGGGCACAATTTTTACAGTGACATATAGTGCCAACAGAACTAGGTATACTTTCTACAGTGACATATAGTGCCAACAGAACTGGGCACACTTTCTACAGTGACATATATTGCCAACAGTACTGGACACACTTTCAACAGTGACATAAGGTGCCAACAGTACTGGGCACACTTTCAACAGTGACATATAGTGCCAATAGTACTGGGCACACTTTCTACCGTGACTTACAGTGCCAACAGTACTGGGCACATTTTCTAAAGTGCCAACAGTACTGGGCACACTTTCTACAGTGACATATAGTGCCAACTGTACTGGGCACACGTTCTACAGTGACATATATTGGCAACCGAACTGGGCACACTTTCTAGAGTGACATATAGTGCCAGTAGTACTGGTCACACTTTCTATAGTGCCAACAGTACTGGGCACACTTTTAACAATGACAAGTAGTGCCAACAGTACTGGGCACACTTTCTACAGTGACATTTAGTGCCAACAGAACAGGCACACTTTCTACAGTGCCACATAGTGCCAACAGTACTGAGCACACTTTCTATAATGCTAAAAGTAATGGGCACACTTTCAACAGTGACATATAGTGCCAACAGTACTGGGCACACTTTCTACAGTGACAAACAGTGCCAACAGTACTGGGCACACTTTATAAAGTGAAATATAGCAGCAACAGGACTGAGCACACTTTCTACAGTGACACACACTTTCTACAGTGAAATATAGTAGCAACAGGACTGAGCACACTTTCTACAGTGACATAAAGTGCTAACAGTACTGTTCACATTTTCTATAGTGCCAACAGTACTGGGCACACTTTCAACAGTGACATATAGTGCTAACAGTCCTGGGCACACTTTCTATAGAGCCAAGAGTACTGGGCACACATTCAACAGTGACATACAGTGCCAACAGTACTGGGCACACTTTCTACAGTGAAATATCGTAGCAACAGCAGTACTGGGCATACTGTCTACAGTGAGATATAGTGGCAACGGAACTGAGCACACTTTCTACAGTGAAATATATTGGCAACAGTCCTGGGCACACGGTCTACAGTGACATATAGTGCCAACAGAACTGGGCACACTTACTACAATGACATAGTGCCAACAGTATTGGGCACAATTTTTACAGTGACATATAGTGCCAACAGAACTAGGTATACTTTCTACAGTGACATATAGTGCCAACAGAACAGGGCACACTTTCTACAGTGACATATATTGGCAACAGTACTGGACACACTTTCAACAGTGACATAAGGTGCCAACAGTACTGGGCACACTTTCAACAGTGACATGTAGTGCCAACAGTACTGGGCACACTTTCTACCGTGACTTACTGTGCCAACAGTGCTGGGCACATTTTCTAAAGTGCCAACAGTACTGGGCACACTTTCTACAGTGACATATAGTGCCAACTGTACTGGGCACACGTTCTACAGTGACATATATTGCCAACCGAACTGGGTACACTTTCTAGAGTGACATATAGTGCCAGTGGTACTGGTAACACTTTCTATAGTGCCAACAGTACTGGGCACACTTTTAACAATGACATGTAGTGCCAACAGTACTGGGCACACTGTCTACAGTGACATATAATGCCAACAGAATTGGGCACACTTTCAACAGTGACATATAGTGCCAACAGTACTGGGCACACTTTCTACAGTGATATATACTGCCAATAGTACTGGGCATACATTCTACAGTGACATATAGTGCCAACAACTGCGCACACTTTCTACAGTGACATATAGTGCAAACAGAACTGGGCACACTTTCTACAGTGACATATTGTGTCAACAGTACTGGGCACACTTTCTATAGTGCCAACAGTACTGGACACACTTTCAACAGTGACATATAGTGACAAAAGTACTGGGCACACTTTCCACAGTGACATATAGTGCCAAAAGTACTGGGCACACTTTCTACAGTGACATATAGTTCCAACAGTACTGGGCTCACTTTCTACAGTGAAATATAGTAGTATGAGTACTGGACACACTGTCTACAGTGACATACAGCGGCAACAGAACTGGGCACACTTTCTACAGTGACATAATGCCAACAGTACTGGGCACACTTTCTAAAGTGTCATATAGTACCAACAGTACTGGGCACACTTTCTACAGTGACATACAGTGCAAACAACTGGGCACACTGTTTACAGTGACATATCGTGCCAACAGTACTGGGCTCATTTTCTATAGTACCAACAGAACTTATCACACTTTCAACAGTGACATTGAGTGCCAAAGTACTGGGCATACTTTCTACAGTGCCAACAGAACTGGTCACATTTTCAACAGTGACATATAGTGGCAACAGTACTGGGCACACTTTCTACAGTGACATATAGTGCCAATAGTAGTGGGCACACTTTCTACAGTGACATACAGCGCCAACAACTGTGCACACTTTCTACAGTGACATATAGTGCAAACAGAACTGGGCACACGTGCTACAGTGACATATAGTGCCAACAGTACTGGGCACACTTTCTATAGTGCCAACAGTACTGAGCACACTTTGAACAGTGACATATAGTGCCAACAGTACTGAGCACACTTTCTTCAGTGACGTATAGTGCCAACAGTACTGGGCAAACTTTCTACAGTGACATATAGTGCCAACAGTTCTGTGCACATTTTCTACAGAGAAATATAGTAGCAAAAGTACTGGCACACGGTCTGCAGTGACATATAGTGCCAACAGAACTGGTCACACTTTCAACAGTGACATATAGTGCCAACAGTACTGGGCACACTTTTTACAGTGACATATAGTGCCAACAGTACTGGACACACTTTCTATAGTGCCAACAGTAGTGGGCACACTTTCTACAGTGACATATAGTGCCAACAGTACTGGGCACACTTTCTAAAGTGATATATAGTAGCAACAGTACTGGGCACACTGTCTACAGTGAAATATAGTTCCAACAGAACTGGGCACACTATCTGTCGTGAGATAGTGCCAACAGAACTAGGCACACTTTCTACAGTGACATATAGTGGCAACAGAATTGGGCACACTTTGAACAGTGACATATAGTGCCAACAGTACTGGGCACACTGTCTACAGTGACATATAATGCCAACAGAATTGGGCACACTTTCAACAGTGACATATAGTGCCAACAGTACTGGGCACACTTTCTACAGTGATATATACTGCCAATAGTACTGGGCATACATTCTACAGTGACATATAGTGCCAACAACTGCGCACACTTTCTACAGTGACATATAGTGCAAACAGAACTGGGCACACTTTCTACAGTGACATATTGTGTCAACAGTACTGGGCACACTTTCTATAGTGCCAACAGTACTGGACACACTTTCAACAGTGACATATAGTGACAAAAGTACTGGGCACACTTTCCACAGTGACATATAGTGCCAAAAGTACTGGGCACACTTTCTACAGTGACATATAGTTCCAACAGTACTGGGCTCACTTTCTACAGTGAAATATAGTAGTATGAGTACTGGACACACTGTCTACAGTGACATACAGTGGCAGCAGAACTGGGCACACTTTCTACAGTGACATAATGCCAACAGTACTGGGCACACTTTCTAAAGTGTCATATAGTACCAACAGTACTGGGCACACTTTCTACAGTGACATACAGTGCCAACAATTGGGCACACTGTTTACAGTGACATATCGTGCCAACAGTACTGGGCTCATTTTCTATAGTACCAACAGAACTTATCACACTTTCAACAGTGACATTGAGTGCCAAAGTACAGGGCATACTTTCTACAGTGCCAACAGAACTGGTCACACTTTCAACAGTGACATATAGTGGCAACAGTACTGGGCACACTTTCTACAGTGACATATAGTGCCAATAGTAGTGGGCACACTTTCTACAGTGACATACAGCGCCAACAACTGTGCACACTTTCTACAGTGACATATAGTGCAAACAGAACTGGGCACACGTTCAACAGTGACATATAGTGCCAACAGTACTGGGCACACTTTCTATAGTGCCACCAGTACTGAGCACACTTTGAACAGTGACATATAGCGCCAAAAGTACTGGGCACACTTTTTTCAGCGACGTATAGTTCCAACAGTACTGGGCAAACTTTATACAGTGACATATAGTGCCAACAGTTCTGTGCACATTTTCTACAGTGAAATATAGTATTAAAAGTATTGGGCACACTGTCTGCAGTGACATATAGTGCCAACAGAACTGGTCACACTTTCAACAGTGACATATAGTGCCAACAGTACTGGGCACACTTTTTACGGTGACATAAAGTGCCAACATTACTGGACACACTTTCTATAGTGCCAACAGTAGTGGGCACACTTTTTACAGAGACATATAGAGTCAACAGTACTGGGCACACTTACTAAAGTGATATATAGCAGCAATAGTACTGGGCACCCTGTCTACAGTGAAATATAGTTCGAACAGAACTGGGCACACTATCTGTAGTGAGATAGTGCCAACAGAACTGGGCACACTTTCTACAGTGACATATAGTGCCAATAGAATTGGGCACACTTTCAACAGTGACATATAGTGCCCACAGTACTGGGCACACTGTCTACAGTGACATATAGTGCCAACAGATCAGAGCACACTTTCTACAGTGACATATAGTGCCAACAGTACTGGACACATTTTCTACAGTGACATATAGTGCCAAAAGTACTGGGCACACTTTCTATATTGCCAACAGTACTGGGCACACTTTCTACAGAGACGTATAGTGCGAACAGTACTGGGCACACTTTCAACAGTGACATATAGCGCCAACACTACTGGACACACTTTCTACAGTGATATATACTGCCAATAGTACTGGACATACTTTCTACAGTGACATATAGTGCCAACAACTGCGCACACTTTCTACAGTGACATATAGTGCAAACAGAACTGGGCACACTTTCTACAGTGACATATCGTGTCAACAGTACTGGGCACACTTTCTGTAGTGCCAACAGTACTAGACACACTTTCAACAGTGACATATAGTGACAACAGTACTGGGCACACTTTCTACAGTGACATATAGTGCCAACAGTACAGGGCTCACTTTCTACAGTGAAATATAGTAGTAGGAGTACTGGACACACTGTCTACAGTGACATACAGCGGCAACAGAACTGGGCACACTTTCTACAGTGACATAGTGCCAAAAGTACTGGGCACACTTTCTAAAGAGTCATATAGTACTAACAGTACTGGGCACACTTTCTACAGTGACATATAATGCCAACAACTGGGCACACTGTTTACAGTGACATATCGTGCCAACAGTACTGGGCACATTTTCTATAGTGCCAACAGAACTTAGCACACTTTCAACAGTGACACTGAGTGCCCAAGTACTGCGCACACTTTCTACAGTGCCAACAGAACTGGTCACACTTTCAACAGTGACATATAGTGCCAACAGTACAGGGCACACTTTCTACAGTGACATATAGTGCCAATAGTTGTGGGCACACTTTCTACAGTGACATACAGCGCCAACAAGTGTGCACACTTTCTACAGTGACATATAGTGCAAACAGAACTGGGCACACGTTCTACATTGACATATAGTGCCAACAGTACTGGGCACTCTTTCTACAGTGACATATTGTGTCAAAAGTACTGGGCACACTTTCTATAGTGCCAAGAGTACTGAGCACACTTTGAACAGTGACATGTACTGCCAACAGTACTAGGCACACTTTCTTCAGTGACGTATAGTGCCAACAGTACTGGGCAAACTTTCTACAGTGACATATAGTGCTAACAGTTCTGTGCACACTTTCTATAGTGAAATATATTAGCAACAGTACTGGGCACACTGTCTGCAGTGACATATAGTGCCAACAGAACTGGTCACACTTTAAACAGTGACATATACAGCCAACAGTACTGGGCACACTTTTTACGGTGACATATAGTGCCAACAGTACTGGACATACTTTCTATAGTGCCAACATTAGTGGGCACACTTTCTATAGTGACATATAGTGCCAACAGTACTGGGCACACTTTCTACAGTGACATATATTGCCAAAAGTACTGGGCGCAATTTCTATAGTGCCAACAGTACTGGCACACTTTCAACAGTGACATATAGTGCCAACAGTACTGGGCACACTTTCTTTAATGCCAACAGTACTGGGCATACTTTCTACAGTGACATATAGTGCCAACAGAACTGGGCACACTTTCTACAGTGAGTCACTGTCAGTGACATATAGTGCCAACAACTGGGCACACTACCTACAGTGACATATAGTGTCAAGAGAACTGGGCACACTTTCTACAGTGCGATATAGTGCGAATAGTACTGGGCACACTTTCTACAGTGACATACTGTGTCAACAGTAATGGGCACACTTTCTATAGAGCCAATAGTACTGGGCACACATTCAACAGTGAAATATAGTGCCAAGAGTACTGGGCACCCTTTGTATAGTGACATTTAGTTCTAATTGTACTGGGCACACTTTCCATAGTGCCAACAGTACTGGGCATACTATCAAGAGAAACATATGGGGACAACAGTACTGGGCACACTTTCTACAGTGACATATAGTGCCAACAGTACTGGGCACACTTTCTACAGTGACATATAGTAGCAACAGTACTGGGCACACAGTCTACAGTGATTTATAGTGCCAACAGAACTGGGCACACTCTCTACAGTGACATAGTGGCAACAGAACTTGGCATACTTTCTACAGTGACATATAGTGCCAACAGTACTGGGCACACTTTCTATAATGCTAACAGTACTGGGAACACTCTCAACAGTAAAATATACTGTCAACAGTATTGGGCACACTTTCTGCAGTGACATATAGTGCCAACATTACTGGGCACACCTTCTACAGTGACATATATTGCCAACCGTACTGGGCACACTTTCTATAGTGCCAACAGTACTGGGCACCCTTTCTACAGTGACATATAGTGCCAACAGTACTGGGCATACTTTCTATAATGCTAACAGTACTGGGCACACTTTCAACAGTGACATATAGTGCCAACAGGAATGGGCATACTTTCTATAGTGCCAAAAGAACTGGGCACACTTTCAACAGTGACATATAGTGCCAATAGTACAGGCCACACTTTCTACAGTGAATATCGTAGCAACAGTGCTGGGCACGCGGTCTACAGTTACATATAGTCCCAACAGAACTGGGCACACTTCTGTCAGACAAAATGTATTTTTGTCCTAGTTTTAAAAAGGAGAGATGTCTTAAAATCTCCACCCCCTGCTCATTTGTAAGAGTGCTACATAGAACTTCTCTGCTCCCCCATCCCTAACAGGAATTTTTATGAGCACTATACAGCCTCAGCCCAGAGCAAGCCTTCTGGTACACTGGAAATTCCCTCCAAAATTCTATTGTCTATCTGTACAAACGTTTAATGTCAATTTTAATAATGTACATGACGGTCACAAACACAGGGACCACATTTTTGGATTGCTCACCTTTTTCCAATTATAATAGTATATCTTGCATAACTGAGAAACCACCGGAAGCCCGGAAAATGGGTTCTGAGCTTCTGAGCGTCATAGAGATATCATATTTAATATCCATCTTCATGAATATTGGTGACGGCAAACATGATGTCTCCATCTTGGATGTGGGACCCCCCCACACCAAGATATGAAATCTGAAGGATTTCTATGTCTTATGCAGCTGGGTGGGTTCACAAAACCGAGCCCCCATGTGAGGTAAACACCATGGGTATCTCCTAGGGCTTTGGCCCCTTACTAAAAATCAGAACGACCATTTTTTAAGTCATTCTTGCCCAGGGACATCAGACGCATGCACTCCTCGCTGCATGGAAGAATCACATCTAATTTCCGGGGAGCCGTCCCCCCCCCACAGAATCTGAGACCATCACCACGTGGCGCAGGTTTTGCTATTCTTTATCCCTTTTATTTTAATAACTGTTTTATGCATATATGTACATTGTCTCTTTTATAATATCTTGTATATCTTTTGTAAACACTGCCCACTTTCGGGAGTAAATCATTATTAGTTACCAGCTTTGTTCTTCTTGTCTTATGTCGAGCAAACACGTTCCTCACCCGCTAATTCACGTTACCTAATGGGTACCCGATCCACCTGTTAAGCGATCGGTGGTGGCAGTATACCAGTATTTATGCGATATTGTGGTTTGAGGGTGGCTGGTCGGAGGTATGTATACGTTTCTGGAAGGAATTGGTGGTATATATACGTCCTGTCACATCACGTGCCACAATAGTCGACATAAATTAGAGCAGCTGCACCCGTGCATATCCTCGGTCAATACCGTGTTTGACCAGCAGGATAAGGGGGTGCCAGAGAGCTGCAAGGTATGACCAAGTGTGTTTTCCTGACAAATTGGTGGTAGTGGTGGGATCATAGGACATTAGTGATCTGGTTTAAGCAATCATTCCTCTCACTAAAAACTTGCACGGTTCTTACCTGGACCCTGCACAAAAGTTTTGAAGATCGAACTCAGTGTTTATTAGATCTGAGACAATACACTATGTGTAGCAGTTACCCCTACCCTTCTTCGTTTTTTCTTTTCTATTTTTATTTTGGTGATCATGGTCGTAGTTGGGAAGTCCTGGTACAGCCAGCAGAAAAAGGACACTCTAATTGGAATATGTATAACCAAAGACATTGACCCCCTCAGCAAAAACAAAGAACAAATGGCTGCTGCACTGGCGCAACTGGAGATCGAGCAAGCCCTTCTCCAGACCTCAGCAGGGCCAGGGGTCAGCCGAGATATGGACAGTACCGCTGCAGGGGTCCAACCTGTAGACACACGCCGCGTCAACGACCAGGGCAGCATGGACCCCTATCTGCAGATGACTCTACAGCAACTGCCTGCAGAGGATCATGAAGGACGGCTGAAAGTAATTCAGCAGCACCAGGAGGCTGCCGAGCGGCGAGCAGAGGCCCAAGCCCAGCGAGAGGCCAAGAGAGCCCAGCGAGAGGCCAAGAGAGCCCAGCGAGAGGCTGCCGAGTGGTGAGTGGAGGCCCAAGCTCAGAGGGCCCATGAACTGCAGATGGCCCAACTCGGGATCCCAGCATCCACCTCACAGAACGGTGAGACCAACAATGTGAACCTGTTTAAGCCCCTTCCAGAGCATTTTCCTGTGATGGAAAAGGACGGCGACCTCGACACCTTTCTGAGGGGTTTTGAAAAGACTTGCCGGCAGTACCAGCTGCCTGAAGAACAGTGGGCGTGATACTTAACTGCAGGGCTGCGAGGCAAAGCTCTGGATGTGTTTCTGGCTCTTCCTCAGAGCCTCGATGGGAACTATGATGCCATTAAGCAGGCCCTAATCTAGAGGTTCCAACTGATTCCTGAGGTGTACCGTAAAAAGTTCCGGAACCTCCAACGTTGACCGCACGACAGTTACAGCGATGTGGTGCATGGGCTCTGAACCAAATTTGAGCAGTGGATCCAAGGACTGTCAGCGACCACCTTTGAGCAGCTAAAGGATCTGATGGTGAAAGACCAGTTCCTGCATCTGTGTCCGACTGAGGTACGGCAGTTCATAATGGATCGGGAGCCACCAGATGCCAATAAAGCAGCGCAGATCGCAGACACCTACGAAGCCAACCAGAGACCGGAGGTGCGAAAGCCGGTCTTCATCAGCTGGAAAGGGGGTAAGCCATCAACCACCATCCCTGCCCCTGCCAGCTGACCTTCCGGAGGACTTTTTCCCGTTACCAATGCCTGGCCTGCATCTGATGCCCGCAGGTGTTATTTCTGCAACCAGATTGGTCATCTCAGTGCCAATTGCCCAGAGAAGCAGAGGAAGAACCCCCCATTCATGGCCCCAGGGCCTAATGCATCAGTTCTTTTGGTGGGTGGGCCGGTTGGGAGTGCCTGTGAAAGCTTGCAGTCTGTCAGGGTGTGGGACACTGTCACTGTAGGCTTCAAGGACACTGGGGCTGAACGAACCCTCATCCAACCCGAACTGGTGTCCGCTGAAGCGCTTATTCCGGGAAAGACCCTGACTGTCACCGGGATTGGGGGCGTCCGATGCCCCTTGCCCATGGCCCGGGTTTTTATTGATTGGGGTGCGGGGAGTGGGGTGAAGGAAGTGGGAGTATCTGCAAATCTACCTGCAAATGTTTTGTTGGGAACTGATTTGGGGAGGATGTTTGCTTATTATGCCCCTGACCCCCTTCCTAAATCTGATACGGTTGGTAAGGTTAATGTTGATACTGTGAATGTCAATGCTTTACCTGCTGCTGATGATGATGATGATGTTGATGCTGTATTGGAAGGTACGGGAGAACTCAGCCATGTCACGCTGCGGGGTGATATTGCTGAGGATCCCCTAGCAGTAACAAGTGTCAGTGCTAAGGGTAATGGGGAGAGGCACAGGGACCATGAAGCAGGTAGTGCTGTGCCAGCGACCAGTGTCACAACAGATGGTGACCTGGCTGATGGTAGCTGCCCCATACGTAGCACTGTGCCTGAGGTAATGGGGGAGGATGGGGAAGTAGTACTCATAGCTGCACAGGCTGATGGGACGGTGTTATTCCCCGGGGAGACAGCCTATATAGCCGCTGTTACCCGCAGTCAGAGTGCCCAGAACGCAAGTAACACCCTGCCTTCTGGACCCTCCTCGGACAGAGGAATAACAGAATCAGGTATGGACCCAGAGCCGGTCCCAGAGGGTCCCAGGGAGGACATGGCCTTAACCTCACTTCTGGCTTCCTCCAGCCAGGAGTTTCAGGCAGCTCTGCACTCAGATGCTAGCCTAGGGACGTTAAGGAGCCTCGCTGAGAAGCCCACCTCGGAGTCTGATAAGGAGAGGGTATTCTGGGACCAAGGAAGGTTGTACCGGAAGACAGTTCCCTGTACACCCCAACAGGAGTGGCTGAGGGAAAGGCAGCTGGTCGTCCCCTACCAATTCAGGGATGAGTTGTTGCGGATCGCCCATGAAATTCCACTCGCTGGACACTTGGGAGTCAGCAAAACCAAGGCCCGGCTGTCTCACCACTTTTATTGGCCCAAAATGAGGACGGATGTGGTGAACTACTGTCGCTCCTGTACCACATGTCAAAGAGTGGGAGAGTCAGGGCCGGCTCCCAAAGCCCCCCTGATCTCTTAGCCAGTGAAAGAGGAGCCTTTCTAGAGGATTGCTGTGGACATTGTGGGACCACTGGCCATACCCAGCAGCTCTGGAAAACGTTTCATCCTTACCGTGGTAGACTATGCTACCCGGTATCCGGAGGCAGTAGCCCTGTCCTCAATTAGGGCGGATAAGGTGGCGGACGCCCTCTTGGCCATCTTTTCGCGAGTAGGCTTTCCCAGGGAGATGCTTACTGACCAGGAGACCCAGTTCATGTCACGCTTAATGGAGGCCCTATGTAAGAAAATGCAGGTGCAGCAACTGGTATCGAGCGCGTATCACCCCCAAACCAATGGTTTGTGTGAGCGATTCAACGGGACCCTCAAACAGATGTTAAAAATTCTGGTTGAGACCCAGGGACGTGACTGGGAGCAGTACCTCCCACACCTGCTATTTGCTTACAGAGAGGTTCCACAGGCCTCGACGGGGTTCTCCCCCTTTGAGCTCCTGTAAGGCAGGCGTGTCCGAGGACCCCTTGGGTTGATAAGGGAATTCTGGGAAGAAGAGCTGAGCTCCCCAGGAGTGTCCATCGTGGAGTATGTCATGCGCTTCCGTGACAAGATGCAGACCTTGACGCAGTTGGTGCATGACAACATGGCACAAGCCCAGGCTGACCAGAAGCATTTGTACGACCAGAATGCCCGAGAGCGGACCTACCAGGTGGGTCAGAAGGTGTGGGTGCTTGTCCCCGTACCAAAGGACAAGCTTCAGGCGGCCTGGGAAGGCCCATACATCATTCACCAACAGCTCAACCCGGTCACCTACGTGATCACTCTTGACCACGCGTGGGGTAGGTGGAAGGCTTTTCACGTTAATATGATGAAGGCTCATCAAGAACGTGAAGCCTGCGCCCTACCGGTCGGCAGCCTGCCCGAGGATGGGGAGGATGACCCCCTCTTGGACAAGCTGGCCCAAACGAAGGCCAGCGTGTCCCTAGAGGATGCAGAGATAAGAGCCTTGCTATCCGCAGACCAGAGGTCTCAGCTGCGAGCAATGCTGAAACCCTTCCAAGCAGTGTTCACCAACCTGCCTGGCAGGACTGTAGTGGCGGTCCATGAAGTGAACACCGGGAATCATGCCCCACTCCAGCGGACAGCCTATCGAATCTCCAACAAGGTACAGCATGTCATGCGCCAGGAGGTCGAGGAGATGCTGAAGTTGGGGGTGATTAAGCGGTCCAAAAGCGCATGGGTCTCACCTGGTGCCAAAGAAGGACCAGACCACCCGGTTCTGTGTGGACTAAAGGGGGCTCAACGCTATCACAGCCTCTGACGCACAACCAATGCCACGCATTGAGGAGCTGCTGGAGCGGTTAGCCAGCGCGAGCTATCTCTCCATTATGGATCTGAGTCAGGGATATTGGCAGATTCCCTTGAGCCCCAAGGCCCAGGAGAAATCCGCCTTTATCACCCCCTTCGGATTGTATGAATCCACGGTCATGCCTTTTGGCATGAAAAATGCCCCTGCCACGTTCCAGTGAATGGTCAACCACCTGCTCCAGGGACTGGAGAGGTACGCAGTGGCGTACCTGGATGACATTGCCGTCTTCAGTCCCACCTGGGAGGATCACCTCGAGCATCTGCAGCAGGTGCTCGGGCACATTCACCAGGCGGGCTTGACCATTGAGCCAGGAAAGAGCCAGATGGGCATGAACGAGGTCCACTACCTGGGCCACCGGGTAGGTGGGGGTACTATAAAGCCAGAGCCTGGGAAGGTGGACGCTATCGTGTCCGGACCCACCCCCAGGACCAAGAAGCAGGTGTAGTCCTTCTTGGGCACCGCAGGGTACTATCGACGCTTCGTACAATACTATAGTAGACTTGCGAAACCCTTGACAGAACTCACCAGGAGGAGCCTACCCCATTCAGTCAAATGGACAGATGAATGAGTGGTGGCCTTTCGGGCTTTGAAGACTGCCCTGAGCAGATCTCCTGTGCTAAAGGCGGTCGACGGCACATGGCCACTCTTCATACAGACCGACGCCAGTGAGTTTGACCTCGGTGCTGTACTCAGCCAGGTCGACTCGGGTAACCAAGAACACCCCGTGTTGTACCTAAGCCAGAAACTGCTGCCGAGGGAAGTGGCCTATTCCACCATAGAGGAGTGCCTGGCCATTGTATGGGCCCTCAACCGTTTACAGCCTTACTTGTACGGGCGACCCTTCACTGTCGTGACTGACCACAACCCCCCGAGTTGGCTGCACACCATGTCCGGTGCCAACGGAAGGTTGTTACGCTGGAGCCTCACCCTCCAACAGTACGACTTTACCGTTCAACACCGAAAACGCAGCGAGCATGGAAATACCGATGGGCTGTCCCGGCGAGGGGAACCTCCAGAGATACGCCTGGAGGAGTACCAGAAGGTCCTACCTCCATAGCGCAGCCTAAAAAGGGGATGAGTCAGGCAAAATATATTTTTGTCCTAGTTTTAAAAATGAGAGATGTCTTAAAATCTCCACCCCCTCCTCATTTGTAAGAGAGCTACATAAAACTTCTTTGCTCCCCCATCCCTAACAGGAATTTTTATGAGCGCCATAAAGCTTCAGCCAAGAGCAAGCCTTCTGGTAAACTGGAAATTCCCTCCAAAATTCTATTGTCTATCTGTACAAATGTTTAATGTCGATTTTAATAATGCACATGACGGTCACAAACACAGGGACCACATTTTTGGAATGCTCACCTTTTTCCAATTATAATAGTATATCTTGCATAACTGAGAAACCACCGGATGCCCGAGAAATGGGTTCTGAGCTTCTGAGCGTCATAGAGATATCATATTTAATATCCATCTTCATGAATATTGGTGACGGCAAACATGATGTCTCCATCTTGGATGTGGGACCCCCCCACACCAAGATATGAAATCTGAAGGATTTCTATGTCTTATGCAGCTGGGTGGGTTCACAAAACCGAGCCCCCGTGTGAGGTAAACACCATGGGTGTCTCCTAAGGTTTTGTCCCCTTACTAAAAATCAGAACGGCCATTTTTTAAGTCATTCTTCCCAGGGACATAAGACGCACGCTTTCCTCGCTGCGTGGAAGAATCACATCTAATTTCTGGGGAGCCGTCCCCCCCCCCAGAATCTAAGACCATCACCACGTGGCGAAGGTTTTTGCTATTCTTTATCCCTTTTATTTTAATAACTGTTTTATGCATATATGTACATTGTCTCTTTTATAATATCTTGTATATCTTTTGTAAACACTGCCCACTTTCGGGAGTAAATCATTATTAGTTACCAGCTTCGTTCTTCTTGTCCTGTGTCGAGCAAACACGTTCCTCACCCGCTAATTCACGTTACCTAACAGGTACCCCATCCACCTGTTAAGCGATCGGTGGTGGCAGTATACCAGTATTTATGTGATAATGTGGTTTGAGGTTGGCTGGTCGGAGGTATATATACATTCCTGGAAGGAACTGGTGGTATATATACGTCCTGTCACAACACGTGCCACAATAGTTGACATAAATTAGAGCAGCTGCACCCGTGTTTATCCTCGGTCAATACCGTGTTTGACCAGCAGGATAAGGGGGCGCCAGAGAGCTGCAAGGTCTGACCAAGTGTGTTTTCCTGACAACTTCCTACAGTGACATAGTGTCAACAGAACTGAGCACACTTTTTACAGTGACATATAGTGCCAACAGAACTGGGTACACTTTCTACAGTGACATACAGTGCCAACAGAACTGGGCACACTTTCTGCAGTGACATATATTGTCAACAGTACTTGGCACACTTTCAACAGTGATATATAGTGCCAACAGTACTGGGCACACTTTCTACAGTGAAATATCGTAGCAACAGTACTGGGCACACTGTCTACAGTGACAAATAGTGGCAACAGAACTGGGCACACTTTCTACAGTGAAAAAGTGCCAACAGAACTGGGCACACTTTCTACAGTGACATATGGTGCCAACGGTACTGGGCACACTTTCTACAGGGACATTTACTGCCAACAGAAATGGGCACTATTTTAACAGTTACATATAGTGCCAACAGTACTGGGCACACTTTCAATAGAGCCAACAGTACTGGGCACACTTTTAACAGTGACATACAGTGCTAACAGTAATGGGCACACTTTCTACAGTGAAATATCGTAGCAATAGTACTGGGCATACTTTCTAGAGTGACATATAGTGGCAACGGAATTGGACACAGTTTGTACAGTGAAATATATTGGCAACAGTACGGGGCACACTGTCTACAGTGACATATAGTGCCAACAGAACTGGGCACACTTTCTACAATGATAAAGTGCCAACAGTACTGGGCACACTTTTTACAGTGACATATAGTGCCAACAGAACTGGGTACACTTTCTAAAGTGACATATGGTGCCAACAGTACAGGGCACACTTTCTACACTGAAATATCATAGCAACAGTACTGGGCATACTGTGTACATTAACATATAGTGTCAATAGAACTGAGCATACTTTCCACAGTGACAGAATGCCAACAAAACTGGGCACACTTTCTACAGTGACATATAGTGCCAACGGTAACTGGGCACACTTTAAACAGGGACATTTAGTGCCAACAGAACTGGGCACACTTTCAACAGTGACATATAGTGCCAACAGTATTGCGCACACTTTCTACCGTGACTTATATTGCCAACAGTACTGGGCACACGTTCTATGGTGCCAACAGTATTGGGCACACTTTCTACAGTGACATATAGTGCCAACTATACTGGGCACACTTTCTACAGTGACATATATTGCCAACCGTACTGTGCACTTTCTATAGTGCCAACAGTACTGGGCACACTTTCAACAGTGACATATAGTGTCAACGGTATTGGGCACACTTTCTACAGGGAAATTTAGTGAAAACAGAAATGGGCACACTTTAAACAGTGACATATACTGCCAACAGTACTGTACACATTTTCTACAGTGACTTGTAGTGCCAACAGTACTGGGCAAACTTTATATAGTGCCAACAGCACGGGGCACGCTTTCAACAGTGACATATAGTGCTAACAGTGCTGGGCACATTTTCTATACTGATAACAGTACTGGGCACACTTTCAACAGTAACATATAAGGCCAACAGTACTGAGCACATTTTTTACAGTGACATATAGTGCAAACAGGACTGGGCACACTTTCTACAGTGACATATAGTAGAAACAGTACAGGTCACACTGTCTACAGTGACATATAGTGCCAACAGAACTGGGCACACTTTCAACAGTGACATAGTGCCAACAGAACTTGGCACACTTCTATAGTGACATATAGTGCCAACCGTACTAGGCACACTTTCTACAGTGACATGTAGTGCCAACAGTACTGGGAACACTTTCTATAGTGACATATAGTGCCAACAGTAATGGGCACACTTTTATAGTGCCAACAGTACTGGGCACACTTTCAACAATGACAAATAGTGCCAACAGTACTGAACACACTTTCTACAGTGACATATAATGGCAATAGAACTGAGCATACTTTCTACAGTGACACAGTGCCAACAGAACTTGGCACAATTTCTACAGTGACATATAGTGCCAACAGTAAATGGGCACACTTTCTACAGGGACATTTAGTGGCAACTGAACTGGGCACACTTTCAGCAGTGACATATTGTGCCAACAGTATAGTGCACACTCTCTACTGTGACTTATAGTGCCAACAGTACTGGGCACACTTTCTATTGTGCCAACAGTACTGGGCACACTTTCAACAGTGACATATAGTGCCAACAATACTGGGCACACTTTCTATAATGCTAAAAGTACTGGGCACATTTTCAACAGTGACATATAGTGCCAACCGTACTGGGCACACTTTCTACAGGGACATTTAGTGCTAACAAAAATGGGCACACTTTTAAATGTGACATATAGTGCCAACAGTATTGGGCACACTTTCAACAGTAACATATAAGGCGAACAGTACTGAACACACATTCTACAGTGACATATAGTGCCAACAGGACTAGGCACACTTTCTAAAGTGACATATAGTAGCAACAGTACTGGGCACACTGTCTACAGTGACATATAGTGCCAGCAGAAAAGGGCACACTTTCTACAGTGACATAGTGCCAACAGAACTTGGCACACTTCTACAGTGACATATAGTGCCAACAGTACTAGGCACACTTTCTACAGAGACATGTAGAGCCAACAGTACTGGGAACACTTTCTATAGTGCAAACAGTACTGGGAACACTTTCAATAATGAAATATTTTGACATCAGTACTGGGCACACTCTCTATAGTGACATACAGTGCCAACAGTACTGGGCACACTTTTATAGTGCCAACAGTACTGGGCACACTTTCTACAGTGACATATAGTCCCAACAACTGCGCACACTTTCTACAGTGACATATAGTGCAAACAGAACTGGGCACACTTTCTACAGTGACATATTGTGTCAACAGCACTGGGCATACTTTCTATAGTGCCAACAGTACTGGACACACGTTCAACAGTGACATATAGTGCCAAAAGTACTGGGCACACTTTCCACAGTGACATATAGTGCCAACAGTACTGGGCACACTTTGTACAGTGACATATAGTGCCAACAGTACTGGGCTCACTTTCTACACTGAAGTATAGTAGTAGGAGTACTGGACACACTGTCTACAGTGACATACAGCGGCAACAGAACTAGGCACACTTTCTACAGTGACATAGTGCCAACAGTACTGGGCACACTTTCTAAAGTGACATATAGTACCAACAGTACTGGGCACACTTTCTACAGTGACTTATAGTGCCAACAACTGGGCACACTGTTTACAATGACATATCGTGCCAACAGTACTGGGCACAGTTTCTATAGTGCCAACAGAACTTATCACACTTTCAACAATGACATTGAGTGCCAAAGTACTGGGCACACTTTATACAGTGACATATAGTGCCAATATTACTGGGCAGACTGTCTACAGTGACATATAGTACCAACAACTGGGCACACTTTTTACAGTGACATATAGTGCAAAGAAATCTTGGCAAACTTTATACAGTGACACATAGTGTCAACAGTACTGGGCACACTTTCTAAAGTGACCTATTGTTTCAACAGTACTGGGCACACTTTCTATAGTGCCAACAGAACTGGTCACAATTTCAACAGTGACATATAGTGTCAACTGTACTGGGCACACTTTCTACAGTGACATATAGTGCCAATAGTACTGGGCACACTTTCTACAGTGACATACAGAGCCAACAACTGTGCACACTATCTACAGTGACATATAGTGCGAACAGAACTGGGCACACGTTTTACAGTGACATATAGTGCCAACAGTACTGGGCACACTTTCTACAGTGACATATAGTGTCAACAGTACTGGGCACACTTTCTATAGTGCCAACAGTACTGGGCACACTTTCTACAGTCACGTATAGTGCCAACAGTACTGGGCACACTTTCTACAGTGATGTATATTGCCAACAGTACTGGGCAAACTTTCTACAGTGACATATAGTGCCAACAATACTGGGCACACTTTTTACGGTGACATACAGTGCCAACAGTACTGGACACACTTTCTATAGTGCCAACAGTAGTGGGCACACTTTCTATAGTGACATATAGTGCCAACAGTACTGCGCACACTTTCTACAGTAACATATATTGCCAACAGTACTGTGCACACTTTCTATAGTGCCAACAGTACTGGGCACACTTTCATCAGTGACATATAGTGCCAACAGTACTGGGCACACTTTCTTTAATGCCAACAGTACTGGGCACACTTTCAACAATGACATATAGTGCCTACAATACTGGGCACATTTTCTACAGTGACATATAGTGCCAACAGCTGGGCACACATTCTACAGTGACATATAGTGCCAACAGAACAGGGCACACTTTCTACAATGAGTCACTGTCAGTGAGATATAGTGCCTACAACTGGTCACACATCCTACAGTGACATATAGTGTCAAGAGAACTAGGCACACTTTCTACAGTGACAAATAGTGCGAACAGTACTGGGCATACTTTCTACAGTGACATATTGTGTCAACAGCAATGGGCATACTTTCTATAGTGCCAATAGTACTGGGCACACTTTCTATAGTGAGATATAATGCTAATAGTACTGGGCACTCTTTCCAAAGTGCCAACAGGACTGGGCATACTATCAACAGTAACATATGGGGCCAACAGTACTGGGCACACTTTCTACAGTGACATTTAGTGCCAACAGTGCTGGGCATACTTTCTACAGTGACATATGGTAGCTACAGTACTGGGCACTCTGTCTACAGTGACATATAGTGCCAACAGAACTGGGCACACTTTCTACAGTGACATAGTGGCAACAGAACTTGGCACATTTTCTACAGTGACATATAGTGCCAACAGTACTGGGCACACTTTCTGTAATGCTAACAGTACTGGGCACACTTTCAACAGTAAAATATAGTGCCAACAGTATTGGGCACACTTTCTACAGTGACATATAATGCCAACAGTACTGGGCACACCTTCTACAGTGACATATATTGCTAACCAAACTGGGCACACTTTCTATAGTGCCAACAGTACTGGGCACCCTTTCTACAGTGACATATAGTGCCAACAGTACTGGGCATACTTTCAATAATGCTAACAGTACTGGGCACACTTTCAACAGTGACATACAGTGCCAACAGTCCTGGGCACACTTTCTATAGTGCCAAAAGAACTGGGCACACTTTCAACAGTGACATATAGTGACAATAGTACAGGGCACACTTTCTACAGTGAAATATCGTAGCAACAGTGCTGGGCACATGGTCTACAGTGACATATAGTGCCAACAGAACTGGGCACACTTTCTACAGTGACATAGTGCCAACAGAACTGAGCACACTTTTTACAGTGAAATATAGTGCCAACAGAACTGGGTACACTTTCTACAGTGACATATAGTGCCAAAAGAACTGGGCACACTTTCTACAGTGACATATATTGCCAACAGTTCTGGGCACACTTTCAACAGTGATATATGGTGCCAACAGTACTGGGAACACTTTCTACAGTGAAATATCGTAGCAACAGTACTGGGCACACTGTCTATAGTGACAAATAGTGGCAACAGAAATCGTCACACTTTTAACAGTTACATATAGTGCCAACAGTACTGGGCACACTTTCTATAGAGCCAACAGTACTGGGCACACTTTCAACAGTGACTTACAGTGCCAACAGTACTGGACACACTTTCTACAGTGAAATATCGTAGCAACAGTACTGGCCATACTGTCTACAGTGACATATACTGGCAACGGAATTGGGCATACTTTCTACAGTGAAATATATTGGCAACAGTACGGGGCACACTGTCTACAATGACATATAGTGCCAACAGAACTGAGCACACTTTCTACAGTGACATATATTGCCAACAGTACTGGGCACACTTTCAACAGTGATATATGGTGCCAACAATACTGGGCACACTTTCTACAGTGAAATATCGTAGCAACAGTACTGGGCACACTGTCTACAGTGAAAAATAGTGGCAACAGAACAGGGCACACTTTCTACAGTGACATATAGAGCCAACAGAACTGGGCACACTTTCTACAGTGACATATAGTGCCAACGGTACTGGGCACACTTTCTATAGGGACATTTAGCGCCAACAGAAATGGGCACACGTTTAACAGATACATATAGTGCCAACAGCACTGGGCATACTTTCTATAGTGCCAACAGTACTGAACACACGTTCAACAGTGACATATAGTGCCAAAAGTACTGGGCACACTTTCCACAGTGACATATAGTGCCAACAGTACTGGGCACACTTTGTACAGTGACATATAGTGCCAACAGTACTGGGCTCACTTTCTACACTGAAGTATAGTAGTAGGAGTACTGGACACACTGTCTACAGTGACATACAGCGGCAACAGAACTAGGCACACTTTCTACAGTGACATAGTGCCAACAGTACTGGGCACACTTTCTAAAGTGACATATAGTACCAACAGTACTGGGCACACTTTCTACAGTGACTTATAGTGCCAACAACTGGGCACACTGTTTACAATGACATATCGTGCCAACAGTACTGGGCACATTTTCTATAGTGCTAACAGAACTTATCACACTTTCAACAATGACATTGAGTGCCAAAGTACTGGGCACACTTTATACAGTGACATATAGTGCCAATATTACTGGGCAGACTGTCTACAGTGACATATAGTACCAACAACTGGGCACACTTTTTACAGTGACTTATAGTGCAAAGAAATCTTGGCAAACTTTATACAGTGACACATAGTGTCAACAGTACTGGGCACACTTTCTAAAGTGACCTATTGTTTCAACAGTACTGGGCACACTTTCCATAGTGCCAACAGAACTGGTCACAATTTCAACAGTGACATATAGTGTCAACTGTATTGGGCACACTTTCTACAGTGACATATAGTGCCAATAGTACTGGGCACACTTTCTACAGTGACATACAGAGCCAACAACTGTGCACACTATCTACAGTGACATATAGTGCGAACAGAACTGGGCACACGTTTTACAGTGACATATAGTGCCAACAGTACTGGGCACACTTTCTACAGTGACATATAGTGTCAACAGTACTAGGCACACTTTCTATAGTGCCAACAGTACTGGGCACACTTTCTACAGTCACGTATAGTGCCAACAGTACTGGGCACACTTTCTACAGTGATGTATATTGCCAACAGTACTGGGCAAACTTTCTACAGTGACATATAGTGCCAACAATACTGGGCACACTTTTTACGGTGACATACAGTGCCAACAGTACTGGACACACTTTCTATAGTGCCAACAGTAGTGGGCACACTTTCTATAGTGACATATAGTGCCAACAGTACTGCGCACACTTTCTACAGTAACATATATTGCCAACAGTACTGTGCACACTTTCTATAGTGCCAACAGTACTGGGCACACTTTCATCAGTAACATATAGTGCCAACAGTACTGGGCACACTTTCTTTAATGCCAACAGTACTGGGCACACTTTCAACAATGACATATAGTGCCTACAATACTGGGCACATTTTCTACAGTGACATATAGTGCCAACAACTGGGCACACATTCTACAGTGACATATAGTGCCAACAGAACAGGGCACACTTTCTACAATGAGTCACTGTCAGTGAGATATAGTGCCTACAACTGGTCACACATCCTACAGTGACATATAGTGTCAAGAGAACTAGGCACACTTTCTACAGTGACAAATAGTGCGAACAGTACTGGGCATACTTTCTACAGTGACATATTGTGTCAACAGTAATGGGCATACTTTCTATAGTGCCAATAGTACTGGGCACACTTTCTATAGTGAGATATAATGCTAATAGTACTGGGCACTCTTTCCAAAGTGCCAACAGGACTGGGCATACTATCAACAGTAACATATGGGGCCAACAGTACTGGGCACACTTTCTACAGTGACATTTAGTGCCAACAGTGCTGGGCATACTTTCTACAGTGACATATGGTAGCAACAGTACTGGGCACTCTGTCTACAGTGACATATAGTGCCAACAGAACTGGGCACACTTTCTACAGTGACATAGTGGCAACAGAACTTGGCACATTTTCTACAGTGACATATAGTGCCAACAGTACTGGGCACACTTTCTGTAATGCTAACAGTACTGGGCACACTTTCAACAGTAAAATATAGTGCCAACAGTATTGGGCACACTTTCTACAGTGACATATAATGCCAACAGTACTGGGCACACCTTCTACAGTGACATATATTGCTAACCAAACTGGGCACACTTTCTATAGTGCCAACAGTACTGGGCACCCTTTCTACAGTGACATATAGTGCCAACAGTACTGGGCATACTTTCAATAATGCTAACAGTACTGGGCACACTTTCAACAGTGACATACAGTGCCAACAGTCCTGGGCACACTTTCTATAGTGCCAAAAGAACTGGGCACACTTTCAACAGTGACATATAGTGACAATAGTACAGGGCACACTTTCTACAGTGAAATATCGTAGCAACAGTGCTGGGCACATGGTCTACAGTGACATATAGTGCCAACAGAACTGGGCACACTTTCTACAGTGACATAGTGCCAACAGAACTGAGCACACTTTTTACAGTGAAATATAGTGCCAACAGAACTGGGTACACTTTCTACAGTGACATATAGTGCCAAAAGAACTGGGCACACTTTCAACAGTGACATATATTGCCAACAGTTCTGGGCACACTTTCAACAGTGATATATGGTGCCAACAGTACTAGGAACACTTTCTACAGTGAAATATCGTAGCAACAGTACTGGGCACACTGTCTATAGTGACAAATAGTGGCAACAGAAATCGTCACACTTTTAACAGTTACATATAGTGCCAACAGTACTGGGCACACTTTCTATAGAGCCAACAGTACTGGGCACACTTTCAACAGTGACTTACAGTGCCAACAGTACTGGACACACTTTCTACAGTGAAATATCGTAGCAACAGTACTGGCCATACTGTCTACAGTGACATATACTGGCAACGGAATTGGGCATACTTTCTACAGTGAAATATATTGGCAACAGTACGGGGCACACTGTCTACAATGACATATAGTGCCAACAGAACTGAGCACACTTTCTACAGTGACATATATTGCCAACAGTACTGGGCACACTTTCAACAGTGATATATGGTGCCAACAATACTGGGCACATTTTCTACAGTGAAATATCGTAGCAACAGTACTGGGCACACTGTCTACAGTGAAAAATAGTGGCAACAGAACAGGGCACACTTTCTACAGTGACATATAGAGCCAACAGAACTGGGCACACTTTCTACAGTGACATATAGTGCCAATGGTACTGGGCACACTTTCTATAGGGACATTTAGCGCCAACAGAAATGGGCACACGTTTAACAGATACATATAGTGCCAACAGTACTGGGCACATTTTCAACAGTGACATACAGTGCCAACAGCACTGGGCACACTTTCTACAGTGAAATATCGTAGCAACAGTACTGGGCATACTGTCTACCGTGACATATAGTGGCAATGGAATTGGACACACTTTCTACAGTGAAATATATTGGCAACAGTACGGGGCACACAGTCTACAGTGACATATAGTGCCAACAGAACTGGGCACACTTTCTACAATGATATAGCGCCAACAGTACAAGGCACACTTTTTACAGTGACATATAGTGCCAACAGAACTGGGTACACTTTCTATAGTGACATATAGTGCCAACAGAACTGAGCACATTTGCTACAGTGACATATATTGCCAACAGTACTGGGTTCACTTTCTACACTGAAATATCAAAGCAACAGTACTGGGCATACTGTGTACAGTGACATATAGTGGCAATAGAACTGAGCATACTTTCCACAGTGACACAGTGCCAACAAAACTGGGCACACTTTCTACAGTGACATATAGTGCCAACGGTAACTGGGCACACTTTCTACAGGGACATTTAGTGCCAACAGAACTGGGCACACTTTCAACAGTGACATATAGTGCCAACAGTATTGCGCACACTTTCTACCATGACTTATAGTGCCAACAGTACTGGGCACACTTTCTATAGTGCCAACAGTACTGGGCACACTTTCTACAGTGACATATAGTGCCAACTGTACTGGGCACCCTTTCTACAGTGAAATATATTGCCAACCGTACTGCGCACAATTTCTATAGTGCCAACAGTAATGGGCTCACTTTCAACAGTGACATATAGTGCCAACAGTACTGCGCACACTTTCTCTAATGCTAAAAGTACTGGGCACATTTTCAAAAGTGACATATAGTGCCAACGGTATTGGGCACACTTTCTGCAGGGACAATTAGTGCCAACAGAGATGGGCACACTTTTAACAGTGACATATAATGCCAACAGTACTGTGCACACTTTCTACAGTGACTTATAGTGCCAACTGTACTGGGCAAATTTTCTATAGTGCCAAAAGTACTGGAACTCCTTCTACAGTGACATATAGTGCCAACAGTACTGGGCACACTTTCTACAGTGACATATATTGCCAACCATACTGGGCACACTTACTATAGTGCCAACAGTACTGGGCACACTTTCAACAGTAACATATAAGGCCAACAGTACTGAGCACACTTTCTACAGTAACATATATTGCCAACAGGACTGAGCACACATTCTACAGTGACATAGAGTAGCAACAGAACTGGGCACACTGTCTACAGTGAGATATAGTGCCAACAGAACTGGGCACACTTTCTATAGTGACATAGTGACAACAGAATCTGGCACACTTCTACAGTGACATATAGTGCCAACAGTACTAGGCACACTTTCTTCAGTGACATGTAGTGCCAACAGTACTGGGAACCCTTTCTATAGTGACATATAATGCCAAAAGTACTGGGCACACTTTTATAGTGCCAACAGTACTGGCCACACTTTCAACAATGATATATAGTGCCAAAAGTACTGGGCACACTTTCTAGAGTGACATATAGTGGCAATAGAACTGAGCATACTTTCTACAGTGACAAAGTGGCAACAGAACTGGGCAAAATTTCTAGAGACATATAGTTCCAACGGTAACTGGGCACACTTTCTACAGGGACATTTAGTGCCAACAGAACTGGGCACACTTTCAACAGTGACATATACTGCCAACAGTATTGCGCACACTTTCTACCGTGACTTATAGTGCCAACAGTACTGGGCACACATTCTATAGTGTCAACAGTACTGGGCACTCTTTCAACAGTGACATATAGTGCCAACAGTACAGGCACACTTTCTATAATGCTAAAAGTACTGGGCACCTTTTCAACAGTGACATATAGTGCCAACGGTACTGGGCACACTTTCTACAGGGATATTTAGTGCCAACAGAAATGGGCACACTATTAAATGAGACATATAGTGCCAACAGTACTGGCCACACTTTCAACAGTAACATATAAGGCCAACAGTACTGAGCACACTTTCTTCAGTGACATATAGTGCCAACAGGACTGGACACACTTTATACAGTGACATATAGTAGCAACAGTACTGGGCACACTGTCTACAGTGACATATCGTGCCAACAGAACTGGGGACACTTTCTACAGTGACATAGTGCCAACAGAACTTGGCACACTTCTACAGTGACATATAGTGCCAACAGTACTAGGCACACTTTCTACAGTGACATGTAGTGCCAACAGTCCTGGGAACACTTTCTTTAGTGCAAACAGTACTGGGAACACTTTCAATAATGAAATATAGTGCCAACAGTACTTGGCATACTTTCTATAGTGACTTATAGTGCCAACAGTACTGGGCACACTTTTAAAATGCCAACAGTACTGGCACACTTTCTATAATGCTAAAAGTACTGGGCACATTTTCAACAATGACATATAGTGCCAACAGTACTGAGCACACTTTCTACAGTGACATATAGTGCCAACAACTGCGCACACTTTCTACAGTGATATATAGTGGAAACAGAACTGGGCACACTTTCTACAGTGACATATAGAGCCAACAGTACTGGGCACACTTTCTACAGTGAAATATAGTAGTAGGAGTACTGGACACACTGTTTACAGTGACATATAGTGTCAACAGTACTGGGCACACTTTCTACAGCGACATATAGAGCCAACAGTAGTGGGCTCACTTTCTAAAGTGAAATATAGTAGTAGGAGTACTAGACACACTGTCTACAGTGACATACAGCGGCAACAGAACTGGGCGCACTTTCTACAGTGACATAGTGCCAACAGTACTGGGCACACTTTCTAAAGTGTCATATAGTACCAATAGTACTGGGCACACTTTCTACAGTGACATATAGTGCCAACAACTGGGCACACTGTTTACAATGACATATCGTGCCAACAGTGCTGGGCACATTTTCTACAGTGCCAACAGAGCTTATCACACTTTCAACAGGGACATTGAGAGCCAAAGTACTGGGCACACTTCTGGGCACACTTTCTACCGTGACATATAGTGCTAATATTACTGGGCAGATTTTCTACAGTGACATATAGTGCCAACAACTGGGCACACTTTTTACAGTGACATATAGTGCAAAGAGATCTTGGCAAACTTTCTACAGTGACATATCGTGCCAACAGTACTGGGCACACTTTCTAAAGTGACCTATTGTTTCAACAGTACTGGGCACACTTTCTAGAGTGCCAACAGAACTGTTCACACTTTCAACAGTGACATATAGTGCCAACTGTACTGGGCACACTTTCTAAAGTGACATATAGTGCCAATAGTACTGGGCACACTTTCTGCAGTGACATACAGCGCCAACAACTGTGCACACTTTCTACAGTGGTATAAAGTGCAAACAGAACTGGGTACACGTTCTACAGTGACATATAGTGCCAACAGTACTGGGCACACTTTCTACAGTGACACATTTTGTCAACAGTAGGGGCACACTTTCTATAGTGCCAACAGTACTGAGCACACTTTGAACAGTGACATATAGTGCCAACAGTACTGGGCACACTTCCTACAGTGACGTATAGTGCCAACAGTACTGGGCACACTTTCTACTGTGATGTATAGTGCCAACAGTACTGGGCAAACTTTATACAGTGGCATATAGTGCCAACAGTTCTGTGTACACTTTCTACAGAGAAATATAGTAGCAACAGTACTGAGCACACTGTCTGCAGTGACATATAGTGCCAACAGAACTGGTCACACTTTCAACAGTGACATATAGTGCCAACAGTACTGGGCACACTTTTTACGGTGACATATAGTGCCATCAGTACTGGGCACACTTTCAACAGTAACATATAAGGCCAACAGTACTGAGCACACTTTCTTCAGTGACATATAGTGCCAACAGGACTGGGCACACTTTATAAAGTGACATATAGCAGCAACAGTACTGGGCACACTGTCTACAGTGACATATAGTGCCAACAGAACTGGGGACACTTTCTACAGTGACATAGTGCCAACAGAACTTGGCACACTTCTACAGTGACATATAGTGCCAACAGTACTAGGCACACTTTCTACAGTGACATGTAGTGCCAACAGTCCTGGGAACACTTTCTTTAGTGCAAACAGTACTGGGAACACTTTCAATAAAGAAATATAGTGCCAACAGTACTTGTCATACTTTCTATAGTGACATATAGTGCCAACATTACTGGGCACACTTTTAAAGTACCAATAATACTGGGCACACTTTAAACAATGACATATAGTGCCAACAGTACTGAGCACACTTTCTACAGTGACATATAGTGCCAACAACTGCGCGCACTTTCTACAGTGATATATAGTGCAAACAGAACTGGGCACACTTTCTACAGTGACATATAGAGCCAACAGCACTGGGCACACTTTCTACAGTGAAATATAGTAGTTGGAGTACTGGACACACTGTTTACAGTGACATATAGTGTCAACAGTACTGGGCACACTTTCTACAGTGACATATAGAGCCAACAGTACTGGGCTCACTTTCTACAGTGAAATATAGTAGTAGGAGTACTGGACACAATGTCTACAGTGACATACAGCGGCAACAGAACTGGGCACACTTTCTACAGTGACATAGTGCCAACAGTACTGGGCACACTTTCTAAAGTGTCATATAGTACCAACAGTACTGGGCACACTTTCTACAGTGACATATAGTGCCAACAACTGGGCACACTGTTTACAATGACATATCGTGCCAACAGTGCTGGGCACATTTTCTACAGTGCCAATAGAACTTATCACACTTTCAACAGGGACATTGAGGGCCAAAGTACTGGGCATACTTTCTACCGTGACATATAGTGCCAATATTACTGGGCAGATTTTCTACAGTGACATATAGTGCCAAAAACTGGGCACACTTTTTACAGTGACATATAGTGCAAAGAGATCTTGGCAAACTTTCTACAGTGCCAACAGTACTGGGCACACTTTCTAAAGTGACCTATTGTTTCAACAGTACTGGGCACACTTTCTATAGTGCCAACAGAACTGGTCACACTTTCAACAGTGACATATAGTGCCAACTGTACTGGGCACACTTACTAAAGTGACATATAGTGCCAATAGTACTGGGCACACTTTCTACAGTGACATACAGCGCCAACAACTGTGCACACTTTCTACAGTGACAAATAGTGCAAACAGAACTGGGCACACGTTCTACAGTGACATATAGTGCCAACAGTACTGGGCACACTATCTACAGTGACACATTTTGTCAACAGTAGGGGCACACTTTCTATAGTGCCAACAGCACTGAGCACACTTTGAACAGTGACATATTGTGCCAACAGTACTGGGCACACTTCCTACAGTGACGTATAGTGCCAACAGTACTCGGCACACTTTCTACTGTGACGTATAGTGCCAACAGTACTGGACAAACTTTATACAGTGACATATAGTGCCAACAGTTCTGTGCACACTTTATACAGTGAAATATAGTAGCAACAGTACTGAGCACACTGTCTGCAGTGACATATAGTGCCAACAGAACTGGTCACACTTTCAACAGTGACATATAGTGCCAACAGTACTGGGCACACTTTTTACGGTGACATATAGTGCCAACAGTACTGGACACACTTTTTATAGTGCCAACAGTAGTGGGCACATTTTCTATAGTGACATATAGTGGCAAAAGCACTGGGCACACTTTCTACAGTGACATATATTGCCAACAGTACTGTGCACACTTTCAACAATGACATATAGTGCCAACAATACTGGGCACACTTTCTACAGTGACATATAGTGCCAACAGTACTGGGCACACTTTCTACATTGACATATAGTATCAACATTACTGGGCACACTGTCTACGGTGACATGGTGCCACCAGAACTGGGCACACTCTCTACAGTGACATAGTGGCAACAGAACTTGGCACACTTTCTACAGTGACATATAGTGCCAACAGTACTGGGCACACTTTCTGTAATGCTAACAGTATTGGGCACACTGTCAATAGTAAAATATAGCACCAAGACTATTGGGCACACTTTCTACAGTGACATAGAGTGCCAACAGTACTGGGCACACCTTCTACAGTGACATATAATGCCAACCGTACTGGGCACACTTTCTATAGTGCCAACAGTACTGGGCACCCTTTCTACAATGACATATAGTGCAAACAGAACTGGGCACACTTTCCACAATGATATAGTGCCAACAGCACTGGGCACACTTTTTACAGTGAAATATAGTGCGAACAGTACTGGGCACACTTTCTAAAGTGAACTATTGTTTCAACAGTACTGGGTACACTTTCTATAGTGCCAACAGAACTGGTCACACTTTCAACAGTGACATATAGTGCCAACTGTACTGGGCACACTTTCTACAGTGACATATAGTGCCAATAGTACTGGGCACACTTTCTACAGTGACATACAGCGCCAACAACTGTGCACACTTTCTACAGTGACATATAGTGCAAACAGAGCTGGGCACACGTTCTACAGTGACATATAGTGCCAATAGTACTGTGCACACTTTCTACAGTGACATATTGTGTCAACAGTACTGGGCACACTTACTATAGTGCCAACAGTACTGAGCACACTTTGGACAGTGACATATAGTGCCAACAGTACTGGGCAAACTTTCTACAGTGACATATAGTGCCAACCGTTCTGTGCACACTTTTTACAGTGAAATATAGTAGCAACAGTACTGGGCACACTGTCTGCAGTGACATATAGTGCCAACAGAACTGGTCACACTTTCAACAGTAACATATAGTGCCAACAGTACTGGGCACACTTTTTACGGTGATATATAGTGCCAACAGTACTGGACACACTTTCTATAGTGCCAACCGTAGTGGGCACACTTTCTACAGTGACATATATTGCCAACAGTACTGTGCACACTTTCTATAGTGCCAACAGTACTGGGCACACTTTCAACAGTGACATATAGTGCCAACAGTACTGGGCACACTTTCTTTAATTCCAACAGTACGGGGCACACTTTCAACAACGACATATAGTGCCAACAATACTGGGCACACTTTCTACAGTGACATATAGTGCCAACAACTGGGCACACATTCTACAGTGACATATAGTGTCAACAGAACTGGGCACACTCTATATATTGAGTCACTGTCAGTGACATATAGTGCCTACAACTGGGCACACTTCCTACAGTGACATATAGTGTCAAGAGAACTGGGCATACTTTCTACAATGACATATTGTGTCAACAGTAATGGGCACATTCTCTATAGTGCCAATAGTACTGGGCAAGCTTTCAACAGTGACATATACTGCCAAGATTACTGGGTACACTTTCTATAGTGACATATAGTGCTAATAGTACTGGCCACACTTTCCATAGTGCCAACAGTACTGGGCATACTATCAACAGTAACATATGGGGCCAACAGTACTGGGCACACTTTCTACAGTGACATATAGTGCCAACAGTACTGGGCACACTTTCTAAAGTGACATATAGTGTCAATAGTACTGGGCACACTTTCAACAGTGACATACAGCGCCAACAACTGTGCACACTTTCTACAGTGACATATAGTGCAAATAGAACTGGGCACACGTTCTACAGTGACATATAGTGCAAACAGTACTGGTCACATTTCTACAGTGACAAATTGTGTCAACAGTACTGGGCACACTTTCTATAGTGCCAACAGTACTGAGCACACTTTGAACAGTGACATATAATGCCAACAGTACTGGGCACACTTTCTACAGTGACGTATAGTGCCAACAGTACTGGGCACACTTTCTATAGTGACATATAGTGCCAACAGTACTGGGAAAACTTTCTACAGTGACATACAGTGCCAACAGTTCTGTGCACACTTTCTACAGTGAAATATAGCAGCAACAGTACTGGGCACACTGTCTGCAGTGACATATAGTGCCAACAGAACTTGTCACACTTTCAACAGTGACATATTGTGTCAACACTTTCTATAGTGCCAAAAGTAGTGGGCACACTTTCTATAGTGACATATAGTGCCAACAGCACTGGGCACACTTTCCTCAGTGACATATAGTGCCAACAGTAATGGGCACACTTTCTTTAATGCCAAAAGTACTGGGCACACTTTCAACAATGACATATAGTGCCAACAATACTGGGCACACTTTCTACAGTGACATATAGTGCCAACAACTGGGCACACATTCTACTGTGACATATAGAGCCAACAGAACTGGGCACACTTTCTACAGTGAGTCACTGTCAGTGACATATAGTGCCTACAACTGGGCACACTTCCTACAGTGACATATAGTGTCAAGAGAACTGGGCACACTTTCTACAGTGACATGTAGTGCGAACAGTACTGGGCATACTTTCTACAGTGACATATTGTGTCAACAGTAATGGGCCACTTTCTATAGTGCCAATAGTACTGGGCACACTTTCAACAGTGACATATAGTGCCAAGAGTGCTGTACACATTTTCTATAGTGACATTTAGTGCTAATAATACTGGGCACACTTTCCATAGTGCCAACAGTACTGGGCATAAATCAACAGTAAAATATGGGGCCAACAGTACTGGGCACACTTTCTACAGTGACATATAGTGCCAACAGTACTGGGCATAATTTCTACAGTGACATATAGTAGCAACAGTACTGGGCACACTGTCTACAGTGACATATAGTGCCAACAGAACTGGGCACACTTTCTGCATTGACATAGTGCCAACAGTACTGGGCACACTTTCTACAGTGACATATAGTGCCAACAGTACTGGGCACACCTTCTACAGTGACATATATTGCCAACCGTTCTGGGCACACTTTCTATGGTGCCAGCAGTACTGGGCACCCTTTCTACAGTGACATATAGTGCCAACAGAACTGGGCACACTGTCTACAACGATATAGTGCCAAAAGTACTGGGCACAATTTTTACATTGAAATATAGTGCCAACAGTACTGCGCACACTTTCTAAAGTGACCTATTGTTTCAACAGTACTGGGCACAGTTTCTATAGTGCCAACATAACTGGTCACACTTTCGTCAGTGACATATAGTGCCAACTGTACTGTGCACACTTTCTACAGAGACATATAATGCCAGTAGTACTGGGCACACTTTCTACAGTGACATACAGCGCCAACAACTATGCACACTTTCTACAGTGACATCTAGTGCAAACAGAGCTGGGCACACGTTCTACAGTGACATATAGTGCGAACACTACTGGGCACACTTTCAACAGTGACATATTGTGTCAACAGTACTGGGCACACTTACGATAGTGCCAACAGTACTGAGTACACTTTGAACAGTGACATATAGTGCCAACAGTACTGGGCACACTTTCTACAGTGACGTATAGTGCCAACAGTACTGGGCAAACTTTCTAGAGAGACATATAGTGGCAACAGTACTGGACACACTTTCTATAGTGCCAACAGTAGTGGGAACACTTTCTATAGTGACATATAGTGCCAACAGTACTGGGAACACATTCTACAGTGACATATATTGCCAACAGTTCTGTGCACACTTTCTATAGTGCCAAGAGTACTGGGCACATTATCAACAGTGACATATAGTGCCAACAGTACTGGGCACACTTTCTTTAATGTCAACAGTGCTGGGCACACTTTCAACAATGACATAGAATGCCAACAAAACTGGGCACACTTTCTACATTGACATATAGTGCCAACAACTGGGCACACATTCTACAGTGACATATAGTGCCAACAGAACTGGGTACACTCTCTACATTGAGTCACTGTCAGTGACATATAGTGCCTACAACTGGGCACACTTCCTACAGTGACATATAGTGTCAAGAGAACTGGGCACACTATCTACAGTGACATATTGTGTTAACAGTAATAGTCACACTTTCTATAGTGCCAATAGTACTGGGCACACTTTCAACAGTGACATATAGTGCCAAGAGTACTGGGCACACTTTTTATAGTGACATATAGTGCGGATAATACTGGGCACACTTTCCATAGTGCCAACATTACTGGGCATACTATCAACAGTAACATATGGGGCCAACAGTACTGGGCACACTTTATACAGTGTCATATAGTGCCAACAGTACTGGGCACACTTTATACAGTGACATATAGTAGCAACAGTACCGGGCACTGTCAAGCAAAATGTATTTTTGTCCTAGTTTTAAAAATGAGAGATGTCTTAAATCTCCACCCCCTGCTCATTTGGAAGAGACCGACATAGAACTCACTCTTCTCTCCCCAAACAAGGAATTTTTATGACCGCCATAAAGCCTCAGCCCAGAGCAAGCATTCTGGTGTAAACTGGAAATTCCCTCCAAGATCCTATTGTCTAAGTGTACAAACTTTTAATGTCTATTTTAATAATGCACATGACTGTCACAAACACAGGGACCACATTTTTGAGATGTTCACCTTTTTCCAATTGTGATGGTGTGGTTTTCGTGGCTGGGAGACCACCAGGAACATGGGAAATGGATGCTGAGCTTCTGAGCGTCATAGAGATATCATATTTGATATCCATCTTCATGAATATTGGTGACGGCAAACATGATGTCTCCATCTTGGATGTAGGACCCCCCATACCAAGATATGAAATCTGAAGGATCTTTATGTCTTATGCAGCTGGGTGGGTACACAAAAGCGAGCTCCCGTGACAGGTAAACAACATGGGTGTTTCCTAATGTTTTGGCCCATTACTAAAAACCATAACGGCCATTTTAATTCATTCCTACCCGGGACATCAGACACATGCTCTCCTCACTGCGTGGAAGAATCACATTTAATTTCCGGGGAGCCGTCCCCTCACAGAATCTGAGACCATCACCTCGTGGCGCAGGTTTTGCTATCGCTTATCCCTTTAATTTTAATAACTGTTTTATGCATATATGTAAATTGTCTCTTTTATAATATCTTGTATATCTTTTGTAAACACTGCCCACTTTCGGGAGTAAATCATTATTATTTACCAGCTTTGTTCTTCTTGTCCTATGTCAATCAAACACGTTCGTCACCCGCTAATTCACGTTACCTAACGGGTACCCGATCCACCTGTTAAGCGATCGGTGGTGGCAGTATACCAGTATTTATGTGATATTGTGGTTTGAGCGTGGCTGGACGGAGGTATAAATAGGTTCCTGTAAGGAACTGGTGGTATATATACGTCCTGTCAGATCACGTGCCACAATAGTCGACATAAGTTAGAGCAGCTGCGCTCTTGCTTATCCCCGGTCAATACCCTGTTTGACCAGCAGGATAAGGGGGCGCCAGAGGACTGCAAGGTCTGACCAAGTGTTTTTCCTGACAAATTGGTGGTAGTGGTGGGATCATAGGACATTAGTGATCTGGTTTAAGCAATCATTCCTCTCACTAAAAACTTGCACAGTTCTTACCTGGACCCTGCACAAAAGTTTTGAAGATCGAACTCAGTGTTTATTAGATCTGAGACAATACTGTATGTGTAGCAGTTACCCCTACCCTTCTTCGCTTTTTCTTTTCTATTTTTATTTTGGTGATCATGGTCGTAGTTGGGGAGTTCTGGTACAGCCAGCAGAAAAAGGACACTCTTATTGGAATATGTATAACCAGAGGCTTTGACCCCCTCGGCAAAAACAAAGAACAAATGGCTGTTGCACTGGCGCAACTGGAGACCGAGTAAGTCCGTCTCCAGAACTCAGCAGGGCCAGGGGTCAGCCGAGATTTGGACAGTACTGCTGCAAGGGTCCCACCTGTAGACGCACGCCGCGTCAGCGACCACGGCAGCATGGACCCCTATCTGCAGATGGCTCTGCAGCAACTTCCTGCAGAGGATCATGAAGGACGGCTGAAAGTAATTCAGGAGCACCAGGAGGCTGCCGAGCAGTGAGCGGAGGCCGAGAGAGCCGAGCGGCGAGTGGAGGACCAAGCTCAGAGGGCCCATGTACTGCAGATGGCCCAACTCGGGATCCCAGCATCCACGTAACGGAACGGTGAGACCAACAATGTGACCCTGTTTAAGGCCCGTCCAGAGAATTTTCCTGTGATGGAAAAGGACGGCGACCTTGACACCTTTCTGAGGGGTTTTGAAAAGACTTGCAGGCAGTATCAGCTGCCTGAGGAAAGGTGGGCCCGATATTTAACTGCAGGGCTGCGAGTTAAAGTTCTGGATGTGTTTGTGGCCCTTCCTCAGAGCCTCGATGGGAACTATGATGCCATTAAGCAGGCCCTAATCCAGAGGTTCCAACTGAATCCTGAGGTGTACCGTAAAAAGTTCCGGAACCTCCAACGTGGATCGGACGACAGTTACAGCGATGTGGTGCATGGGCTCAGAACCAACTGCGAGCAGTGGATCCAAGGACTGTCAGCGACCACCTTTGAGCATCTAAAGGATCTGATGGTGAAAGACCAGTTCCTGCATCTGTGTCCGACTGAGGTACGGCAGTTCGTGATGGATCGGGATCCACCAGATGCCAATAAAGCAGCACAGATCGCAGACACCTACGAGGCCAACCGGAGACCAGAGGTGCGGAAGCCGGTCGTCGCCAGCTGGAAAGGGGGTAAGCCTTCAAACACCATTTCTGCCCCTGCCAGCCAACCTTCTGGAGGCCTTTTCCCCGTTACCAATGCCCGGCCTGCATCTGATGTCCGCAGGTGCTATTTCTGCAACCAGACTGGTCATCTCAGCGCCACTTGCCCAGAGAAGCAGAGGAAGAACCCCCCATCCAAGGCCCAGGGCCTAATGAATCAGTTCTTTTGGTGGGTAGGCCGGTTGGGAGGGCCTGTGAAAACTTGCAAGTCTGTCATGGTGGGGAACACTGTCACTGTAGGCCTCAAGGACACTGGGGCCGAATGAACCCTCATCTGACCCGAACTGGTGTCCGCTGAAGAGCTTATTCCAGGAAAGACCCTGACTGTCAACGGGATTAGGGGCGTACCATGCCCCTTGCCCATGGCCTGGATTTTTATTGATTGGAGTGCGGGGAGTGGGGTAAAGGAAGTGGGAGTTTCTGAAAATCTACCTGAAAATGTTTTGTTGGGAACTGATTTGGGGAGGATGTTTGCTTATTATGTCCCTGACCCCCCTCCTCGATCTGATAAGGTTGTAAGGTTAATGCTGATACTGTGAATGTCAATGCTTTACCTGCTGATAATGAAGATGATGATGATGTATTGAAAGGTACAGGAGAACTCAGCCATGTCACGCTGCGGGGTGATATTGCTGAGGATCCCCTAGCAGGATCAAGTGTCAGTGTTAAGGGTAATGGGGAGAGGAACAGGGACCATGAAGCAGGTGGTGCTGTGCCAGCGACCAGTGTCACAACAGATGGTGACCGGGCTGATGGTGGCTGCCCCATACGTAGCACTGTGCCGGACCCTCCTCGGACAGAGGAATAACAGAATCAGGTATGGACCCAGACCCGGTCCCAGAGGGTCCCAGTGAGGACGTGGCCTTAACCTCACTTCTGACTTCCTCCAACCAGGAGTTTCAGGCAGCTCTGCACTCAGATGCTAGCCTAGGGACATAAAGGAGCCTCGCTGAGAAGCCCAAATCCGAGTCGGATAAGGAGAGGGTATTCTGGGACCAAGGGAAGTTGTACCGGGAGATAGTTCCCTGTACACCCCAACAGGAGTGGCTAAGGGAAAGACAGCTGGTCGTCCCCTACCAATCAGGGATGAGTTGTTGCGGATCGCCCATGAAATTCCACTCGCTGGATACTTGGGGGTCAGCAAAACAAAGGCCCGGCTGTCTCACCACTTTTATTGGCCCAAAATGAGGACGGATGTGGTGAACTACTGTCGCTACTGTACCACATGTCAAAGAGTGGGAAAGTAAGGGCCGGCTCCCAAAGCCCCCCTGATCTCTTTGCCAGTGATAGAGGAGCCTTTCCAGAGGATTGCTGTGGACATTGTGGGACCACTGGCCATACCCAGCAGCTCTGGAAAATGTTTCATCCTTACTGTGGTAGACTATGCTACCCGGTATCCGGAGGCAGTAGCCCTGTCCTCAATTAGGGCGGATAAGGTGGTGGACACCCTCTTGGCCATCTTTTCGCAAGTAGGCTTTCCCAGGGTGCTGCTTACCGACCAGGGGACCCAGTTCATGTCTCGCTTAATGGAGGTCCTATGTAAGAAAATGCAGGTGCAGCATTTGGTATCAAGCGCGAATCATCCCCAAACCAATGGTTTGTGTGAGCTATTCAACAGTACCCTCAAACAGATGTTAAAAATGCTGGTTGAGACCCAGGGACGCGACTGGGAGCGTTACCTCCCACACCTGCTATTTGCTTACAGAGAGGTTCCACAGGCCTCGACGGCTTTATCCCCCTTTGAACTCCTGTCTGGCAGGTGAGTCCGAAGACCCATTGGGTTGATAAGGGAATTCTGGGAAGAAGAGCCGAGCTCCCCAGGAGTGTCCATCGTGGAGTATGTCATGCGCTTCCGTGACAAGATGCAGACCTTGACGCAGTTGGTGCATGACAACATGGCGCAAGCCCAGGCTGACCAGAAGCATTGGTACGACCAGAACGCCCGAGAGCGGACCTACCAGGTGGGTCAGAAGGTGTGGGGGCTGGTCCCCATACGAAAGGACAAGCTTCAGGCGGCCTGGGAAGGCCCGTACGTCATTCACCAACAGCTCAATCCGGTCACCTACGTGATCACTTTTGACCACGTGCGGGGTAGGCGGAAGGCTTTTCATGTTAATATGATGAAGGCTCATCATGAACGTGGAGCCTGCGTCCTACCGGTCTGCAGCTTGCCCGAGGATGGGGAGGACAACCCCCTCTTGGACATGCTGGCCCAAGCGAAGGCCAGCAGGTCCCTAGAGGATGTAGAGATAAGTGACGTGCTAACGGCAGACCAGAGGTCTCAGATGCGAGCAGTGCTAAAACTCTTCCATGCAGTGTTCCCCAACCTGTCTGGCAGGACTGAAGTGGCGGTCCATGAAGTGGACACCGGAAATCATGCCCCAGTCCGGCGGACAGCCTATCGAATCTCCGACGAGGTGCAGCATGTCATGCGCCAGGAGGTCGAGGAGATGCTGAAGTTGGGGGTGATTAAGTGGTCCAAGAGCGCGTGGGCCTCACCAGTAGTCCTGGTGCCAAAGAAGGACCGGACCACCCGGTTCTGTGTGGACTACAGGGGGCTCAACGCTATCACAGCCTCTGACGCACAACCAATGCCACGCATTGAGGAGCTGCTGGAGCGGTTAGCCAGCGTGAGCTATCTCTCCATTAGGGATCTGAGTCGGGGATATTGGCAGATTTCCTTGAGCCCCAAGGCCCAGGAGAAGTCCGCCTTTATCACCCCCTTCGGATTGTATGAATCCACGGTCAGGCCTTTTGTCATGAAAAATGCCCCTGCCACTTTCCAGCGAATGGTCAACCACCTGTTCCAGGGACTGGAGAGGTACGCCGTGGCGTACCTGGATGATATTGCCGTCTTCAGTCCCACCTGGGAGGTTCACCTCGAGCATCTGCAGCAGGTGCTCGGGCGCATTCACCAGACGGGCTTGACCATTAACCCAGGAAAGTGCCAGATGGGCATGAACGAGGTCCACTACCTGGGGCTGTACTCAGCCAGGTCAACTCGGGGAACCAAGAACACCCCGTGTTGTACCTAAGTCGGAATCTGCTGACGAGGGAAGTGGCCTATTCCACCATAGAGAAGGAGTGCCTGGCCATTGTATGGGCCCTCAACCGTTTACAGCCTTACTTGTACGGGCGCCCCTTCACTGTCGTGACTGACCACAACCCCGAGTTGGCTGCACACCATGTCCGGTGCCAACGGAAGGTTGTTATGCTGGAGCCTCACCCTCCACAAGTACGACTTTACCGTTCAACACCGCAAAGGCAGCGAGCATAGCAATGCCGATGGGTTGTCCCGGCGAGGGGAGCCTCCAGAGATACGCCTGGAGGAGTACCAGAAGGTCCTACCCCCATAGCGCAGTCTAAAAAGTGGGAGGGGTCAGGCAAAATGTATTTTTGTCCTAGTTTTAAAAATGAGAGATGTCTTAAATCTCCACCCCCTGCTCATTTGGAAGAGACTGACATAGAACTCACTCTTCTCCCCCCAAACAAGGAATTTTTATGACTGCCATGAAGCCTCAGCCCAGAGCAAGCATTCTGGTGTAAACTGGAAATTTCCTCCAAGATCCTATTGTCTAAGTGTACAAACTTTTAATGTTGATTTTAATAATGCACATGACTGTCACAAACACAGGGACCACATTTTTGAGATGTTCACCTTTTTCCAATTGTTATGGTGTGGTTTTCGTGGCTGGGAGACCACCAGGAACCTGGGAAATTGATGCTGAGCTTCTGAGCGTCATAGAGATATCATATTTGATATCCGTTTTCATGAATATTGGTGACGGCAAACATGATGTCTCCATCTTGGATATGGGACCCCCCATACCAAGATATGAAATACGAAGGATCTTTATGTCTTATGCAGCTGGGTGGGTTCACAAAACCAAGCCCCCATGTGAGGTAAACAACAAGGGTGTCTCCTAATGTTTTGGCCCCTTACTAAAAACCAGAATGGCCATTTTAATTCATTCTTGCCCAGGACGTCAGACGCATGCTCTCCTTGCTGCGTGGAAGAATCACATTTAATTTCTGGGGAGCCGTACCCCCACAGAATCTGAGACCATCACCTCGTGGCACAGGTTTTGCTATCGTTTATCCCTTTTATTTTAATAACTGTTTTATGCATATATGCAAATTGTTTATTTTATAATATTTTGTATATCTTTTGTAAACACTGCCCACTTTCGGGAGTAAATCATTATTATTTACCAGCTTTGTTCTTCTTGTCCTATGTCGATCAAACACGTTCTTCACCCTCTAATTCACGTAACCTAACGGGTATCCGATCCACCTGTTAAGCGATCGGTGGTGGCAGTATACCAGTATTTATGTGATATTGTGGTTTGAGGGTGGCTGGACGGAGGTATATATACGTTCCAGGAAGGAACTGGTGGTATATATACGTCCTGTCACATCACGTGTCACAACAGTCGACATAAATTAGAGCAGCTGCGCCCGTGCTTATCCCCGGTCAATATCGTGTTTGACAAGCAGGATAAGGGGGCGCCAGAGGCCTGCAAGTGTTTTTCCTGGCACTGTCTACAGTGACATATAGTGCCAACAGAACTGGGCACACTTTCTACAGTGATATAGTGGCAAGAGAACTTGGCACACTTTCTACAGTGACATATAGTGCCAACAATACTGGGCACACTCTCTGTAATGCTAACAGTACTGGGCACACTTTCAACAGTAAAATATAGTGCCAAAAGTATTGGCCACACTTTCTACAGTGACATATAGTGCCAACAGTACTGGGCACACATTTTACAGTGACATAAATTGCCAACAGTACTGGGCATACTTTCTATAATGCTAACAGTACTGGGCACACTTTCAACAGTGACATACAGTGCCAACAGTACTGGGCACACTTTCTATAGTGCCAAAAGTACTGGGCACGTTTTCAACAGTGACATGTAGTGCCAATAGTACAGGGCACACTTTCGAAAGTGGAATATTGTAGCAACAGTGCTGGGCACAAGGTCTACAGTGACATATAGTGCCAACAGGACTGAGCACACTTTTTTACAGTGAAATACAGTGCCAACAGAACTGGGTACACTTTCTACAGTGACATATAGTGCCAAAAGAAGTGGGCACACTTTCTACAGTGACATATATTGCCAACAGTTCTGAGCACACTTTCAAGAGTGATATATGGTGCCAACAGTACTGGGCACACTTTCTACAGTGAAATATCATAGAAACAGTACTGAGCACACTGTCTACAGTGACAAATAGTGGCAACAGAACTGGGCACACTTTCTACAGTGAAAAAGTGCCAACAGAACTGGGCACACTTTCTATAGTGATATATAGTGGCAATGGAATTGGGCACACTTTCTACAGTGAAATATATTGGCAACAGTAAGGGGTGCACTGTCTACAGTGACATATAGTGCCAACAGAACTGGGCACACATTCTACAATGATATAGTGCCAACAGTACTGGGTAAACTTTCAACAGTGACATATGGTGCTAACAGTATTGGGCACACTTTCTACATTGAAATATCATAGCAACAGTACTGGGCATATTGAGTACAGTGACATATAGTGGCAACAGAACTGAGCATACGTTCTACAGTGACACAGTGCCAACAGAACTAGGCACAGTTTCTACAGTGACATATAGTGCCAACGGTAACTGGGCACACTTTCTACAGGGACATTTAGTGCCAACAGAACTGGGCACACTTTCTACAGTGACATATAGTGCCAAAAGAACTGGGCACACTTTCAACAGTAATATATAAGGTCAACAGTACTGAGCACACTTTCTACAGTGACATATAGTGCCAACAGGCCTGGGCACACTTTCTACAGTGACATATAGTAGCAACAGTACTGGGCACACTGTCTACAGTGACATATAGTGTCAACAGAACTGGGCACACTTTCTACAGTGACATAGTTCCAACAGAACTTGGCACACTTCTACAGTGACATATAGTGCCAACAGTACTAGGCACACTTTCTACAGTGACATGTAGTGCCAACAGCACTGGGAACACTTTCTATAGTGCAAACAGTACTGGGAACACTTTCAATAATGACATATAGTGCCAACAGTACTGGGCACACTTTCTATAGTGACATATAGTGGCAACAGTACTGGGCACACTTTTATAGTGCCAAGAGTACTGGGCACACTTTCAACAATGATATATAGTGCCAACAGTACTGGGCACACTTTCTACAGTGATTTATAGTGCCAATAGTACTGGGCACACTTTCTACATTGACATATAATGCCAAAAACTAGGCATACTTTCTACATTGAAATATAGTGTAGACAGTACTGGGCACACTTTCTAGAGAGACATATTGTGTCAACAGTATTGGGCACACTTTCTATAGTGCCAACAGTACTGGGCACACTTTCAACAGTGACATATAGTGCGAACAGTACAGGGCACACTTTTTACAGTGATATATATTGCCAACAGTACTGGGCACACTTTCTACAGTGATATAAAGTGCCAACAGTACTGGGCACATTTTCTGCAGTGAAATATAGAAGCAACAGTACTGGGCACACTGTCTCCAGTGACATATAGTGACAAGAGATTTGGGCACACTTTCTACATTGACAAAGTGCCAACAGAACTGGGCACACTTTCTACAGTGACATATAGTGCCAACGGTACTGGGCACACTTTCTACCGGTATATTTAGTGCCAACAGAACTGGGCACAGTTTCAACAGTGACATATAGTGCCAACAGTACTGGGCACACTTTTTACAGAGACTTATAGTGCCAAAAGTACTGGGCACATTTTCTATAGTGTCAACAGTACTGGGCACGCTTTCTACAGGGACATATAGTGTCCATTGTACTGGGTACACTTTCTGCAGTTACATATATTGCCAACCACACTGGGCACACATTCTATAGTGCCAACAGTACTGGGCACACTTACAATAGTGACATATAGTGCCAGCAGTACTGGGCACAGTTTCTATAATGCTAAAATACCGGGCACACTTTCAATAGTGACATATAGTGGCAACAGTACTGGGCACACTTTCTACAGTGACATATAGTGCCAACAGTAATGGTCACACTTTCTATAGTGCCAACAGTACTGGGCACAATTTCAACAGTGACACATAGTGCCATCAGTACTGGATAAACTTTCAATAGTGTCAACAGTACTGAGAAAACTTTCAACAGTGACATATAGTGCCAACAGTACTGGGCACACTTTCTACAGTGACATATAGAGCCAACAGTAATGGGCACACCTTCTACAGTGACATAGAGTGCCAAGAGTACTGGGCAAACTTTATGTGAAATATAGTAGCAAACAGTACTGGGCACACTGTCTACAGTTACATATAGTGCCAACAGAACTGGCACACTGTCTACATTGACATAGTGCCAACAGAACTGGGCACAATTTTTATAGTGACATATAGTACCAACAGAACTTGGCACACTTTCTACAGTGACATATATTGCCAACAGAACTGGGCACACTTTCTACAGTGACACAGTGCCAACAGAACTGGGCACACTTTCTACCGTGACATATAGTGCCAACGGTACTGGGCACACTTTCTACAGGGACATTTAGTGCCAACAGAGCTGGGAACACTTTCAACAGTGACATATAGTGCCAACAGTACTGGGCACACTTTCTACAGTGATTTATAGTGCCAACAGTACTGGGCACACTTTCTATAGTGCCAACAGTACTGGACACACTTTCTACAGTGACATATTTTGCCAACCGTACTGGGCACAATTTCTATAGTGCCAACAGTACTGGGCACAATTTGAACAGTGACATATAGTGCCAACAGTAATGGCCACACTTTCTATAATGCTAAAAGTACTGGACACACTTTCAACAGTGACATATAGTGCCAACAGTACTGGGCACACTTTCTACAGTGACATATAGCGCAAACAGTACTGGTCACACTTTCTATAGTGCCAACAGCACTGCGCACACTTTCAACAGTGACATATAGTGGCAACAGTACTGGGCACACTTTTGTAGTGCCAATAGTACTGGGCACACTTTCAACAATGACATATAGTGCCAACAGTACTGGGCACACTTTCTACGGTGATTTATAGTGTCAATAGTACTGGGCACACTTTCTACATTGACATATAATGCCAACAACTAGGCACACTTTCTACACTGACATAAAGTGTAGACAGAACTGGGCACACTTTCTAGAGTGACATATTGTGTCAACAGTATTGGGCACACTTTCTATAGTGCCAACAGTACTGGGCACACTTTCAACAGTGACATATAGTGCGAACAGTACTGGGCACACTTTCTACATTGATATATATTGCCAACAGTACTGGGAACACTTTCTACAGTGACATATAGTGCCAACAGTACTGGCCACACTTTCTACAGTGAAATATAGAAGCAACAGTACTGGGCACACTGTCTACAGTGACATATAGTGACAACCAATTTGGGCACACCTTCTACAGTGACAAAGTGCCAACAGAACAGGGCACACTTTCTACAGTGACATGTAGTGACAACGGTACTGGGCACACTTTCTACAGGTACATTTAGTGTCAACAGAACTGGGCACACTTTCAACAGTGACATATAGTGCCAACAATACTGGGCACACTTTCTACAGAGACTTATAGTTCCAACAGTACTTGGCACATTTTCTATAGTGTCAACAGTACTGGGCACACTTTCTACAGTGACATATAGTGCCATTTGTACTGGGCACACTTTCTGCAGTGACATATATTGCCAACCGTACTGGGCACACTTTCTATAGTGCCAACAGTACTGGGCACACTTACAATAGTGACATATAGTGCCAACAGTACTGGGCACACTTTCTATAATGCTAAAATACTGAGCACACTTTCAATAGTGACATATAGTGCCAACAGTACTGGGCACACTTTCTACAGTGACATATAGTGCCAACAGTACTGGTCACACTTTCTATAGTGCCAACAGTACTAGGCACACTTACAATAATGACATATAGTGCCAACAGTACTGGGCACACTTTCTATAATGCTAAAATACTGGGCACACTTTCAATGGTGACATATATTGCCAACAGTACTGGGAAAACTTTAAACAGTGACATATAGTGCCAACAGTACTGGGCACACTTTCTACAGTGACATATAGAGCCAGCAGTAATGGGCACACTTTCTACAGTGACATAGAGTGCCAACAGTACTGGGCAAACTTTCCACAGTGAAATATAGTAGCAAGAGTACAGGGCACACTGTCTACAGTGACACATGGTGCCAACAGAACTGGGCACACTGTCTACAGTGACATAGTGCCAACAGAACTGGGCACAATTTTTACAGTGACATATAGTACCAACAGAACTTGGCATACTTTCTACAGTGACATATAGTGCCAACAGAACTGGGCACACTTTCTACAGTGACACAGTGCCAACAGAACTGGGCTCACTTTCTACCATGACATATAATGCCAACGGTACTGGGCACACTTTCTACAGGGTCATTTAGTGCCAACAGAGCTGGGAACACTTTCAACAGTGAAATATAGTGCCAAAAGTACTGGGCACACTTTCTACAGTGATTTATAGTGCCAACAGTCCTGGGCACACTTTCTATAGTGCCAACAGTACTGGACACACTTTCTACAGTGAAATATATTGCCAACCATACTGGGCACACTTTCTATAGTGCCAACAGTACTGGGCACAATTTGAACAGTGACATATAGTGCCAACAGTATTGGCCACTCTTTCTATAATGTTAAAAGTACTGGGCACACTTTGAACAGTGACATATACTGTCAACAGTATTGGGCACACTTTCTACAGTGACATATAGTGAAAACAGTACTGGTCACACTTTCTATAGTGCCAACAGTACTGGGCACACATTCTACAATGACATATAGTGCAAACAGTACTGGTCATACTTTCTATAGTGCCAACAGTACTGGGCACACTTTCAACAGTGACATATAGTGGCAACAGTACTGGGCACACTTTTATAGTGCCAACAGTACTGGGCACACTTTCAACAATGACATATAGTGCCAACAGTACTGGGCACACTTTCTACAGTGATTTATAGTGCCAATAGTACTGGGCACACTTTCTACATTGACATATATTACCAACAACTAGGCACACTTTCTACACTGACATATAATGTAGACAGACCTGGGCACACTTTCTAGAGTGACATATTGTGTCAACAGTATTGGGCACACTTTCTATAGTACCAACAGAACTTGGCACACTTTCTATAGTGACATATAGTGCCATCAGAACTGGGCACACTTTATATAGTGACACAGTGCCAACAGAACTGGGCACACGTTCTACCATGATATATAGTGCCAAAGGTACTGGGAACACTTTCTACAGGGACATTTAGTGCCAACAGAGCTGGGAACACTTTCAAAACTGACATATAGTGCCAACAGTACTGGGCACACTTTCTACAGTGATTTATAGTGACAACAGTACTGGGCACACTTTCTATAGTGCCAACAGTACTGGGCACACTTTCAACAGTGACATATAGTGCCAACAGTCCTGCACACACTTTCTACAGTGACATATATTGCCAACCGTACTGGGCACACTTTCTATAGTGCCAACAGTACTGGGCACAATTTGAACAGTGACATATAGTGCCAACAGTAATGGCCACACTTTCTATAATGCTAAAAGTACTGGGCACACTTTCAACAGTGACATAAAGTGCCAACAGTACTGGGCACACTTTCTACAGTGATATATAGTGCAAACAGTACTGGTCACATTTTCTATAGTGCCAACAGTACTGGGCACACTTTCAACAGTGACATATAGTGCCAACAGTAATGGGCACACTTTCTATAGTGCCAACAGTACTGGGTACACTTTCTATAGTGCCAAAAGTACTGGGCACACTTTCAACAGTGACATATATATGCCAACAGTAATCGGCACACTTTCTATAGTGCCAACAGTACTGGGCACACTTTCAACAGTGACATATAGTGCCAAAGTATTGGTCACACTTTCTACAGTTACATATAGAGCCAACAGTACTGGGCACACTTTCTACAGTGACACAGCGTGCCAACAGTACTGGGCAAACTTTCTACAGTGAAATATAGTAGCAACAGTACTGGGCACACTGTCTACATTGACATATAGTGCCAACAGAACTGGGCATACTTTCTATAGTGATATAGTGCCAACAGAACTGGGCACACTTTTTACAGTGACATATAGTCCCAACGGTACTGGGCACACTTTTTACTGTAACATATATTGCCAACAGTTCTGTGCACACTTTCTACAGTGAAATATAGTAGCAACAGTGAAATATAGTAGCAACAGTGGCGGGCACACTGTCTCCAGTGACATATAGTGCCAACAGAACTGTGCACACTTTCTATAGTGACATATAGTGCCAACAGAACTGGGCAGACTCTCTACAGTGACATAGTGCCAATAGTATTGGGCACACTTTATATAATGCCAATAGTACAGGGCATACTTTCTACAGTGACATATAGTGCCATCAGTGCTGGGCTTACTTTCTACAGTGACATATATTGTCAACCGTACTGGGCACCCTTTCTATACTGCCAACAGTACTGGGCACACTATATAGAGTGACATAGAGTGCCAACAGTAATGGCCACACTTTCTATAATGCTAAAAGTACTGGGCACACTTTGAACAGTGACATATAGTGTCAACAGTACTGGGCACACTTTCTACAGTGACATATAGTGCAAACTGTACTGGTCACACTTTATATAGTGCCAACAGTACTGGGCACACTTTCTACAGTGACATATAGTGCAAACAGTACTGGTCACACTTTCTATAGTGCCAACAGTACTGGGCACACTTTCAACAGTGACATATAGTGGCAACAGTACTGGGCACACTTTTATAGTGCCAACAGTACTGGGCACACTTTCAACAATGACATATAGTGCCAACAGTACTGGGCACACTTTCTACAGTGATTTTCTAGTGCCAATAGTACTGGGCATACTTTCTACATTGACATATATTGCCAACAACTAGGCACACTTTCTACACTGACATATAATGTAGACAGACCTGGACACACTTTCTAGAGTGACAAATTGTGTCAACAGTATTGGGCACACTTTCTATAGTACCAACAGAACTTGGCACACTTTCTATAGTGACATATAGTGCCATCAGAACTGGGCACACTTTCTACAGTGACACAGTGCCAACAGAGCTGGGCACACTTTCTACCATGACATATAGTGCCAAAGGTACTGGGAACACTTTCTACAGGGACATTTAGTGCCAACAGAGCTGGGAACACTTTCAAAAAGTGACATATAGTGCCAACAGTACTGGGCACACTTTCTACAGTGATTTATAGTGACAACAGTACTGCGCACACTTTCTATAGTGCCAACAGTACTGGACACACTTTCAACAGTGACATATAGTGCCAACAGTCCTGCACACACTTTCTACAGTGACATATATTGCCAACCGTACTGGGCACACTTTCTATAGTGCCAACAGTACTGGGCACAATTTGAACAGTGACATATAGTGCCAACAGTAATGGCCACACTTTCTATAATGCTAAAAGCACTGGGCACACTTTCAACAGTGACATAAAGTGCCAACAGTACTGGGGACACTTTCTACAGTGATATATAGTGCAAACAGTACTGGTCACATTTTCTACAGTGCCAACAATACTGGGCACACTTTCAACAGTGACATATAGTGCCAACAGTAATGGGCACACTTTCTATAGTGCCAACAGTACTGGGCACACTTTCTATAGTGCCAAAAGTACTGGGCACACTTTCAACAGTGACATATATATGCCAACAGTAATCGGCACACTTTCTATAGTGCCAACAGTACTGGGCACACTTTCAACAGTGACATATAGTGACAAAAGTATTGGTCACACTTTCTACAGTGACATATAGAGCCAACAGTACTGGGCACACTTTTTATAGTGACATATAGTGCCAACAGAACTGGGCAGACTCTCTACAGTGACATAGTGCCAATAGTATTGGGCACACTTTATATAATGCCAATAGTACAGGGCATACTTTCTACAGTGACATATAGTGCCAACAGTACTGGGCTTACTTTCTACAGTGACATATAGTGAAAACAGTACTGGTCACACTTTCTATAGTGCCAACAGTACTGGGCACACTTTCTACAATGACATATAGTGCAAACAGTACTGGTCATACTTTCTATAGTGCCAACAGTACTGGGCACACTTTCAACAGTGACATATAGTGGCAACAGTACTGGGCACACTTTTATAGTGCCAACAGTACTGGGCACACTTTCAACAATGACATATAGTGCCAACAGTACTGGGCACACTTTCTACAGTGATATATAGTGCCAATAGTACTGGGCACACTTTCTACATTGACATATATTACCAACAACTAGGCACACTTTCTACACTGACATATAATGTAGACAGACCTGGGCACACTTTCTAGAGTGACATATTGTGTCAACAGTATTGGGCACACTTTCTATAGTACCAACAGAACTTGGCACACTTTCTATAGTGACATATAGTGCCATCAGAACTGGGCACACTTTATATAGTGACACAGTGCCAACAGAACTGGGCACACGTTCTACCATGATATATAGTGCCAAAGGTACTGGGAACACTTTCTACAGGGACATTTAGTGCCAACAGAGCTGGGAACACTTTCAAAACTGACATATAGTGCCAACAGTACTGGGCACACTTTCTACAGTGATTTATAGTGACAACAGTACTGGGCACACTTTCTATAGTGCCAACAGTACTGGGCACACTTTCAACAGTGACATATAGTGCCAACAGTCCTGCACACACTTTCTACAGTGACATATATTGCCAACCGTACTGGGCACACTTTCTATAGTGCCAACAGTACTGGGCACAATTTGAACAGTGACATATAGTGCCAACAGTAATGGCCACACTTTCTATAATGCTAAAAGTACTGGGCACACTTTCAACAGTGACATAAAGTGCCAACAGTACTGGGCACACTTTCTACAGTGATATATAGTGCAAACAGTACTGGTCACATTTTCTATAGTGCCAACAGTACTGGGCACACTTTCAACAGTGACATATAGTGCCAACAGTAATGGGCACACTTTCTATAGTGCCAACAGTACTGGGTACACTTTCTATAGTGCCAAAAGTACTGGGCACACTTTCAACAGTGACATATATATGCCAACAGTAATCGGCACACTTTCTATAGTGCCAACAGTACTGGGCACACTTTCAACAGTGACATATAGTGCCAAAAGTATTGGTCACACTTTCTACAGTTACATATAGAGCCAACAGTACTGGGCACACTTTCTACAGTGACACAGCGTGCCAACAGTACTGGGCAAACTTTCTACAGTGAAATATAGTAGCAACAGTACTGGGCACACTGTCTACATTGACATATAGTGCCAACAGAACTGGGCATACTTTCTATAGTGATATAGTGCCAACAGAACTGGGCACACTTTTTACAGTGACATATAGTCCCAACGGTACTGGGCACACTTTTTACTGTAACATATATTGCCAACAGTTCTGTGCACACTTTCTACAGTGAAATATAGTAGCAACAGTGAAATATAGTAGCAACAGTGGCGGGCACACTGTCTCCAGTGACATATAGTGCCAACAGAACTGTGCACACTTTCTATAGTGACATATAGTGCCAACAGAACTGGGCAGACTCTCTACAGTGACATAGTGCCAATAGTATTGGGCACACTTTATATAATGCCAATAGTACAGGGCATACTTTCTACAGTGACATATAGTGCCATCAGTGCTGGGCTTACTTTCTACAGTGACATATATTGTCAACCGTACTGGGCACCCTTTCTATACTGCCAACAGTACTGGGCACACTATATAGAGTGACATAGAGTGCCAACAGTAATGGCCACACTTTCTATAATGCTAAAAGTACTGGGCACACTTTGAACAGTGACATATAGTGTCAACAGTACTGGGCACACTTTCTACAGTGACATATAGTGCAAACTGTACTGGTCACACTTTCTATAGTGCCAACAGTACTGGGCAAACTTTCTACAGTGACATATAGTGCAAACAGTACTGGTCACACTTTCTATAGTGCCAACAGTACTGGGCACACTTTCAACAGTGACATATAGTGGCAACAGTACTGGGCACACTTTTATAGTGCCAACAGTACTGGGCACACTTTCAACAGTGACATATAGTGCCAACAGTCCTGCACACACTTTCTACAGTGACATATATTGCCAACCGTACTGGGCACACTTTCTATAGTGCCAACAGTACTGGGCACAATTTGAACAGTGACATATAGTGCCAACAGTAATGGCCACACTTTCTATAATGCTAAAAGCACTGGGCACACTTTCAACAGTGACATAAAGTGCCAACAGTACTGGGGACACTTTCTACAGTGATATATAGTGCAAACAGTACTGGTCACATTTTCTATAGTGCCAACAATACTGGGCACACTTTCAACAGTGACATATAGTGCCAACAGTAATGGGCACACTTTCTATAGTGCCAACAGTACTGGGCACACTTTCTATAGTGCCAAAAGTACTGGGCACACTTTCAACAGTGACATATATATGCCAACAGTAATCGGCACACTTTCTATAGTGCCAACAGTACTGGGCACACTTTCAACAGTGACATATAGTGACAAAAGTATTGGTCACACTTTCTACAGTGACATATAGAGCCAACAGTACTGGGCACACTTTTTATAGTGACATATAGTGCCAACAGAACTGGGCAGACTCTCTACAGTGACATAGTGCCAATAGTATTGGGCACACTTTATATAATGCCAATAGTACAGGGCATACTTTCTACAGTGACATATAGTGCCAACAGTACTGGGCTTACTTTCCACAGTGACATATATTGTCAACCGTACTGGGCACACTTTCTATACTGCCAACAGCACTGGGCACACTATATAGAGTGACATAGAGTGTGAACAGTAATGGCCACACTTTCTATAATGCTAAAAGTACTGGGCACACTTTGAACAGTGACATATAGTGTCAACAGTACTGGGCACACTTTCTACAGTGACATATAGTGCAAACAGTACTGGTCACACTTTCTATAGTGCCAACAGTACTGGGCACACTTTCTACAGTGACATATAGTGCAAACAGTACTGGTCACACATTCTATAGTGCCAACAGTACTGGGCACACTTTCAACAGTGACATATAGTGGCACCAGTACTGGGCACACTTTTATAGTGCCAGCAGTACTGGGCACACTTTCAACAATGACATATAGTGCCAACAGTACTGGGCACACTTTCTACAGTGATTTATAGTGTCAATAGTACTGGGCATACTTTCTACATTGACATATATTGCCAACAACTAGGCACACTTTCTACACTGACATATAATGTAGACAGACCTGGGCACACTTTCTAGAGTGACATATTGTGTCAACAGTATTGGGCACACTTTCTATAGTACCAACAGAACTTGGCACACTTTCTATAGTGACATATAGTGCCATCAGAACTCGGCACACTTTCTACAGTGACACAGTGCCAACAGAGCTGGGCACACTTTCTACCATGACATATAGTGCCAAAGGTACTGGGAACACTTTCTACAGGGACATTTAGTGCCAACAGAGCTGGGAACACTTTCAAAAGTGACATATAGTGCCAACAGTACTGGGCACACTTTCTACAGTGATTTATAGTGACAACAGTACTGCGCACACTTTCTATAGTGACAACAGTACTGGACACACTTTCAACAGTGACATATAGTGCCAACAGTCCTGCACACACTTTCTACAGTGACATATATTGCCAACCGTACTGGGCACACTTTCTATAGTGCCAACAGTACTGGGCACAATTTGCACACTGACATATAGTGCCAACAGTAATGGCCACACTTTCTATAATGCTAAAAGTACTGGGCACACTTTCAACAGTGACATAAAGTGCCAACAGTACTGGGCACACTTTCTACAGTGATATATAGTGCAAACAGTACTGGTCACATTTTCTATAGTGCCAACAGTACTGGGCACACTTTCAACAGTGACATATAATGCTAACAGTAATGGGCACACTTTCTATAGTGCCAACAGTACTGGGCACAATTTCTATAGTGCCAAAAGTACTGGGCACACTTTCAACAGTGACATATATATGCCAACAGTAATCGGCACACTTTCTATAGTGCCAACAGTACTGGGCACACTTTCAACAGTGACATATAGTGCCAAAAGTATTGGTCACACTTTCTACAGTGACATATAGAGCCAACAGTACTGGGCACACTTTCTACAGTGACACAGAGTGCCAAAAGTACTAGGCAAACTTTCTACAGTGAAATATAGTAGCAACAGTACTGGGCACACTGTCTACATTGACATATAGTGCCAACAGAACTGGGCACACTTTCTACAGTGACATAGTGCCAACAGAACTGGGCACACTTTTTACAGTGACATATAGTGACAACAGAACTGGGCACACTTTCTTCAGGGACATATAGTCCCAACGGTACTGGGCACACTTTTTACAGTAACATATATTGCCAACAGTTCTGTGCACACTTTCTACAGTGAAATATAGTAGCAACAGTGAAATATAGTAGCAACAGTGCTGGGCACACTGTCTCCAGTGACATATAGTGCCAACAGAACTGTGCACACTTTCTATAGTGACATATAGTGCCAACAGAACTGGGTAGACTCTCTACAGTGACATAGTGCCAATAGTATTGGGCACACTTTATATAGTGCCAGTAGTACAGGGCATACTTTCTACAGTGACATATAGTGCCAACAGTACTGGACTTACTTTCTACAGTGACTTATATTGTCAACCATAATGGGCACACTTTCTATACTGCCAACAGTACTGGGCACACTATAAACAGTGACATATAGTGCCAACAGTAATGGCCACACTTTCTATAATGCTAAAAGTACTGGGCACCCTTTGATCAGTGACATATAGTGTCAACAGTACTGGGCACACTTTCTAAAGTGACATATAGTGCAAACAGTACTGGTCACACTTTCTATAGTGTCAATAGTACTGGGCACACTTTCTACAGTGACATATAGTGCAAACAGTACTGGTCACACTTTTTATAGTGCCAACAGTACTGGGTACACTTTCAACAGTGACATATAGTGGCAACAGTACTGGGCACACTTTCTACAGTGATTTATAGTGCCAATAGTACTGGGCATACTTTCTACATTGACATATATTGCCAACAACTAGGCACACTTTCTAGACTGACATATAATGTAGACAGACTTGGGCACACTTTCTAGAGTGACATATTGTGTCAACAGTATTGGGCACACTTTCTATAGTACCAAGAGAACTTGGCACACTTTCTATAATGACATATAGTGCCATCAGAACTGGGCACACTTTCTACAGTGACACAGTGCCAACAGAGCTAGGCACACTTTCTACCATGACATATAGTGCCAAAGGTACTGGGAACACTTTCTACAGGGACATTTAGTGCCAACAGAGCTGGGAACACTTTCAAAAGTGACATATAGTGCCAACAGTACTGGGCACACTTTCTACAGTGATTTATAGTGACAACAGTACTGCGCACACTTTCTATAGTGCCAACAGTACTGGACACACTTTCAACAGTAACATATAGTGCCAACAGTCCTGCACACACTTTCTACAGTGACATATATTGCCAACCGTACTGGGCACACTTTCTATAGTGCCAACAGTACTGGGCACAATTTGAACAGTGACATATAGTGCCAACAGTAATGGCCACACTTTCTATAATGCTTAAAGTACTGGGCACACTTTCAACAGTGACATAAAGTGACAACAGCACTGGGCACACTTTCTACAGTGATATATAGTGCAAACAGTACTGGTCACATTTTCTATAGTGCCAACAGTACTGGGCACACTTTCAACAGTGACATATAGTGCCAACAGTAATGGGCACACTTTCTATAGTGCCAACAGTACTGGGCACACTTTCTATAGTGCCAAAAGTACTGGGCACACTTTCAACAGTGACATATATATGCCAACAGTAATCGGCACACTTTCTATAGTGCCAACAGTACTGGGCACACTTTCAACAGTGACATATAGTGCCAAAAGTATTGGTCACACTTTCTACAGTGACATATAGAGCCAACAGTACTGGGCACACTTTCTACAGTGACACAGAGTGCCAACAGTACTGGGCAAACTTTCTACAGTGAAATATAGTAGCAACAGTACTGGGCACACTGTCTACATTGACATATAGTGCCAACAGAACTGGGCACACTTTCTACAGTGACATAGTGCCAACAGAACTGGGCACACTTTTTACAGTGACATATAGTGACAACAGAACTGGGCACACTTTCTACAGGGACATATAGTCCCAACGGTACTGGGCACACTTTTTACAGTAACATATATTGCCAACAGTTCTGTGCACACTTTCTACAGTGAAATATAGTAGCAACAGTGAAATATAGTAGCAACAGTGCTGGGCACACTGTCCCCAGTGACATATAGTGCCAACAGAACTGTGCACACTTTCTATAGTGAAATATAGTGCCAACAGAACTGGGCAGACTCTCTACAGTGACATAGTGCCAATAGTATTGGGCACACTTTATATAGTGCCAATAGTACAGGGCATACTTTCTACAGTGACATATAGTGCCATCAGTGCTGGGCTTACTTTCTACAGTGACATATATTGTCAACCGTACTGGGCACCCTTTCTATACTGCCAACAGTACTGGGCACACTATATAGAGTGACATAGAGTGCCAACAGTAATGGCCACACTTTCTATAATGATAAAAGTACTAGGTACACTTTCAATAGTGACATATAGTGCCAACAGTACTGGGCACACTTACAACAGTGACATATTGTGCAAACAGTACTGTGCACACTTTCTATAATGCTAAAATTACTGGGCACACTTTCAACAGTGACATATAGTGAAAACAGTACTTGTCACACTTTCTATAGTGCCAACAGTACTGGGCACAATTTCAACAGTGACACATAGTGCCATCAGTACTGGATAATCTTTCTATAGTGTCAATAGCACTGGGAAAACTTTCAACAGTGACATATAGTGCCAACAGTACTGGGCACACTTTCTACAGTGACATATAGAGCCATCAGTACTGCACACACTTTCTACAGTGACATAGAGTGCCAACAGTACTGGGAAAACTTTCTACAGTGAAATATAGTAGCAATAGTACTGGGCACTCTGTCTACAGTGACATATATTGCCAACAGAACTGGGCACACTTTCTACAGTGACATAGTACCAACAGAACTGGGCACAATTTTTACAGTGATATATAGTGTCAACAGAACTTGGCACACTTTCTACAGTGACATGTAGTGCCAACAGAACTGGGCACACTTCTACAGTGACATATAGTGCCAACAGTTCTGTGCACACTTTCTACAGTAAAATATAGTAGCAACAGTGAAATATAGTAGCAACAGTGCAGTGCACACTGTCTACAGTGACTTATAGTGCCAACAGAACTGGGCAGACTTTCTACAGTGACATATAGTGCCAGCAGAACTGGGCAGGCTTTCTACAGTGACATAGTGCCAACAGTATTGGGCACACTATATAGAGTGACATAGAGTGCCAACAGTAATGGCCACACTTTCTATAATGCTAAAAGTACTGGGCACACTTTGAACAGTGACATATAGTGTCAACAGTACTGGGCACACTTTCTACAGTGACATATAGTGCAAACAGTACTGGTCACACTTTCTATAGTGCCAACAGTACTGGGCACACTTTCTACAGTGACATATAGTGCAAACAGTACTGGTCACACTTTCTATAGTGCCAACAGTACTGGGCACACTTTCAACAGTGACATATAGTGGCAACAGTACTGGGCACACTTTTATAGTGCCAACAGTACTGGGCACACTTTCAACAATGACAAATAGTGCCAACAGTACTGGGCACACTTTCTACAGTGATTTATAGTGCCAATAGTACTGGACATACTTTCTACATTGACATATATTGCCAACAACTAGGCACACTTTCTACACTGACATATAATGTAGACAGACCTGGGCACACTTTCTAGAGTGACATATTGTGTCAACAGTATTGGGCACACTTTCTATAGTACCAACAGAACTTGGCACACTTTCTATAGTGACATATAGTGCCATCAGAACTGGGCACACTTTCTACAGTGACACAGTGCCAACAGAGCTGGGCACACTTTCTACCATGACATATAGTGCCAAAGGTACTGGGAACACTTTCTACAGGGACATTTAGTGCCAACAGAGCTGGGAACACTTTCAAAAGTGACATATAGTGCAAACAGTACTGGGCACACTTTCTACAGTGATTTATAGTGACAACAGTACTGCGCACACTTTCTATAGTGCCAACAGTACTGGACACACTTTCAACAGTGACATATAGTGCCAACAGTCCTGCACACACTTTCTACAGTGACATATATTGCCAACCGTACTGGGCACACTTTCTATAGTGCCAACAGTACTGGGCACAATTAGAACAGTGACATATAGTGCCAACAGTAATGGCCACACTTTCTATAATGCTAAAAGTACTGCGCACACTTTCAACAGTGACATAAAGTGCCAACAGTACTGGGCACACTTTCTACAGTGATATATAGTGCAAACAGTACTGGTCACATTTTCTATAGTGCCAACAGTACTGGGCACACTTTCAACAGTGACATATAGTGCCAACAGTAATGGGCACACTTTCTATAGTGCCAACAGTACTGGGCACACTTTCTATAGTGCCAAAAGTACTGGGCACACTTTCAACAGTGACATATATATGCCAACAGTAATCGGCACACTTTCTATAGTGCCAACAGTACTGGGCACACTTTCAACAGTGACATACAGTGCCAAAAGTATTGGTCACACTTTCTACAGTGACATATACGGCCAACAGTACTGGGCACACTTTCTACAGTGACACAGAGTGCCAACAGTACTGGGCAAACTTTCTACAGTGAAATATAGTAGCAACAGTACTGGGCACACTGTCTACATTGACATATAGTGCCAACAGAACTGGGCACACTTTCTACAGTGACATAATGCCAACAGAACTGGGCACACTTTTTACAGTGACATATAGTGACAACAGAACTGGGCACACTTTCTACAGGGACATATAGTCCCAACGGTACTGGGCACACTTTTTACAGTAACATATATTGCCAACAGTTCTGTGCACACTTTCTACAGTGAAATATAGTAGCAACAGTGAAATATAGTAGCAACAGTGCTGGGCACACTGTCCCCAGTGACATATAGTGCCAACAGAACTGTGCACACTTTCTATAGTGACATATAGTGCCAACAGAACTGGGTAGACTCTTGACAGTGACATAGTGCCAATAGTATTGGGCACACTTTATATAGTGCCAATAGTACAGGGCATACTTTCTACAGTGACATATAGTGCCAACAGTACTGGGCTTACTTTCGACAGTGACATATATTGTCAACCATACTGGGCACACTTTCTATACTGCCAACAGTACTGGGCACACTATATACAGTGACATATAGTGCCAACAGTAATGGCCACACTTTCTATAATGCTAAAAGTACTGGGCACCCTTTGAACAGTGACATATAGTGTCAACAGTACTGGGCACACTTTCTACAGTGACATATAGTGCCAACAGTACTGGGCACACTTTTTACAGTGACATATAGTGCCAACAGTACTGGGCACACTTACAACAGTGACATATTGTGCAAACAGTACTGTGCACACTTTCTATAATGCTAAAATTACTGGGCACACTTTCAACAGTGACATATAGTGCCAACTGTACTTGTCACACTTTCTATAGTGCCAACAGTACTGGGCACAATTTCAACAGTGACACATAGTGCCATCAGTACTGGATAATCTTTCTATAGTGTCAATAGCACTGGGAAAACTTTCAACAGTGACATATAGTGCCAACAGTACTGGGCACACTTTCTACAGTAACATATAGAGCCATCAGTACTGCGCACACTTTCTACAGTGACATAGAGTGCCAACAGTACTGGGAAAACTTTCTACATTGAAATATAGTAGCAATAGTACTGGGCACACTGTCTACAGTGAAATATATTGCCAACAGAACTGGGCACACTTTCTACAGTGACATAGTGCCAACAGAACTGGGCACAATTTTTACAGTGATATATAGTGTCAACAGAACTTGGCACACTTTCTACAGTGACATGTAGTGCCAACAGAACTGGGCACACTTCTACAGTGACATATAGTGCCAACAGTTCTGTGCACACTTTCTACAGTAAAATATAGTAGCAACAGTGAAATATAGTAGCAACAGTGCAGTGCACACTGTCTACAGTGACTTATAGTGCCAACAGAACTGGGCAGACTTTCTACAGTGACATATAGTGCCAGCAGAACTGGGCAGGCTTTCTACAGTGACAGTGCCAACAGTATTGGGCACACTATATAGAGTGACATAGAGTGCCAACAGTAATGGCCACACTTTCTATAATGCTAAAAGTACTGGGCACACTTTGAACAGTGACATATAGTGTCAACAGTACTGGGCACACTTTCTACAGTGACATATAGTGCAAACAGTACTGGTCACACTTTCTATAGTGCCAACAGTACTGGGCACACTTTCTACAGTGACATATAGTGCAAACAGTACTGGTCACACTTTCTATAGTGCCAACAGTACTGGGCACACTTTCAACAGTGACATATAGTGGCAACAGTACTGGGCACACTTTTATAGTGCCAACAGTACTGGGCACACTTTCAACAATGACATATAGTGCCAACAGTACTGGGCACACTTTCTACAGTGATTTATAGTGCCAATAGTACTGGACATACTTTCTACATTGACATATATTGCCAACAACTAGGCACACTTTCTACACTGACATATAATGTAGACAGACCTGGGCACACTTTCTAGAGTGACATATTGTGTCAACAGTATTGGGCACACTTTCTATAGTACCAACAGAACTTGGCACACTTTCTATAGTGACCTATAGTTCCATCAGAACTGGGCACACTTTCTACAGTGACACAGTGCCAACAGAGCTGGGCACACTTTCTATCATGACATATAGTGCCAAAGGTACTGGGAACACTTTCTACAGGGACATTTAGTGCCAACAGAGCTGGGAACACTTTCAAAAGTGACATATAGTGCCAACAGTACTGGGCACACTTTCTACAGTGATTTATAGTGACAACAGTACTGCGCACACTTTCTATAGTGCCAACAGTACTGGACACACTTTCAACAGTGACATATAGTGCCAACAGTCCTGCACACACTTTCTACAGTGACATATATTGCCAACCGTACTGGGCACACTTTCTATAGTGCCAACAGTACTGGACACAATTAGAACAGTGACATATAGTGCCAACAGTAATGGCCACACTTTCTATAATGCTAAAAGTACTGGGCACACTTTCAACAGTGACATAAAGTGCCAACAGTACTGGGCACACTTTCTACAGTGATATATAGTGCAAACAGTACTGGTCACATTTTCTATAGTGCCAACAGTACTGGGCACACTTTCAACAGTGACATATAGTGCCAACAGTAATGGGCACACTTTCTATAGTGCCAACAGTACTGGGCACACTTTCTATAGTACCAAAAGTACTGGGCACACTTTCAACAGTGACATATATATGCCAACAGTAATCGGCACACTTTCTATAGTGCCAACAGTACTGGGCACACTTTCAACAGTGACATACAGTGCCAAAAGTATTGGTCACACTTTCTACAGTGACATATACGGCCAACAGTACTGGGCACACTTTCTACAGTGACACAGAGTGCCAACAGTACTGGGCAAACTTTCTACAGTGAAATATAGTAGCAACAGTACTGGGCACACTGTCTACATTGACATATAGTGCCAACAGAACTGGGCACACTTTCTACAGTGACATAATGCCAACAGAACTGGGCACACTTTTTACAGTGACATATAGTGACAACAGAACTGGGCACACTTTCTACAGGGACATATAGTCCCAACGGTACTGGGCACACTTTTTACAGTAACATATATTGCCAACAGTTCTGTGCACACTTTCTACAGTGAAATATAGTAGCAACAGTGAAATATAGTAGCAACAGTGCTGGGCACACTGTCTCCAGTGACATATAGTGCCAACAGAACTGTGCACACTTTCTATAGTGACATATAGTGCCAACAGAACTGGGTAGACTCTCTACTGTGACATAGTGCCAATAGTATTGGGCACACTTTATATAGTGCCAATAGTACAGGGCATACTTTCTACAGTGACATATAGTGCCAACAGTACTGGGCTTACTTTCGACAGTGACATATATTGTCAACCGTACTGGGCACACTTTCTATACTGCCAACAGTACTGGGCACACTATATACAGTGACATATAGTGCCAACAGTAATGGCCACACTTTCTATAATGCTAAAAGTACTGGGCACCCTTTGAACAGTGACATATAGTGTCAACAGTACTGGGCACACTTTCTACAGTGACATATAGTGCCAACAGTACTGGGCACACTTTTTACAGTGACATATAGTGCCAACAGTACTGGGCACACTTACAACAGTGACATATTGTGCAAACAGTACTGTGCACACTTTCTATAATGCTAAAATTACTGGGCACACTTTCAACAGTGACATATAGTGCCAACTGTACTTGTCACACTTTCTATAGTGCCAACAGTACTGGGCACAATTTCAACAGTGACACATAGTGCCATCAGTACTGGATAATCTTTCTATAGTGTCAATAGCACTGGGAAAACTTTCAACAGTGACATATAGTGCCAACAGTACTGGGCACACTTTCTACAGTGACATATAGAGCCATCAGTACTGCGCACACTTTCTACAGTGACATAGAGTGCCAACAGTACTGGGAAAACTTTCTACATTGAAATATAGTAGCAATAGTACTGGGCACACTGTCTACAGTGAAATATATTGCCAACAGAACTGGGCACACTTTCTACAGTGACATAGTGCCAACAGAACTGGGCACAATTTTTACAGTGATATATAGTGTCAACAGAACTTGGCACACTTTCTACAGTGACATGTAGTGCCAACAGAACTGGGCACACTTCTACAGTGACATATAGTGCCAACAGTTCTGTGCACACTTTCTACAGTAAAATATAGTAGCAACAGTGAAATATAGTAGCAACAGTGCAGTGCACACTGTCTACAGTGACTTATAGTGCCAACAGAACTGGGCAGACTTTCTACAGTGACATATAGTGCCAGCAGAACTGGGCAGGCTTTCTACAGTGACAGTGCCAACAGTATTGGGCACACTATATAGAGTGACATAGAGTGCCAACAGTAATGGCCACACTTTCTATAATGCTAAAAGTACTGGGCACACTTTGAACAGTGACATATAGTGTCAACAGTACTGGGCACACTTTCTACAGTGACATATAGTGCAAACAGTACTGGTCACACTTTCTATAGTGCCAACAGTACTGGGCACACTTTCTACAGTGACATATAGTGCAAACAGTACTGGTCACACTTTCTATAGTGCCAACAGTACTGGGCACACTTTCAACAGTGACATATAGTGGCAACAGTACTGGGCACACTTTTATAGTGCCAACAGTACTGGGCACACTTTCAACAATGACATATAGTGCCAACAGTACTGGGCACACTTTCTACAGTGATTTATAGTGCCAATAGTACTGGACATACTTTCTACATTGACATATATTGCCAACAACTAGGCACACTTTCTACACTGACATATAATGTAGACAGACCTGGGCACACTTTCTAGAGTGACATATTGTGTCAACAGTATTGGGCACACTTTCTATAGTACCAACAGAACTTGGCACACTTTCTATAGTGACCTATAGTTCCATCAGAACTGGGCACACTTTCTACAGTGACACAGTGCCAACAGAGCTGGGCACACTTTCTATCATGACATATAGTGCCAAAGGTACTGGGAACACTTTCTACAGGGACATTTAGTGCCAACAGAGCTGGGAACACTTTCAAAAGTGACATATAGTGCCAACAGTACTGGGCACACTTTCTACAGTGATTTATAGTGACAACAGTACTGCGCACACTTTCTATAGTGCCAACAGTACTGGACACACTTTCAACAGTGACATATAGTGCCAACAGTCCTGCACACACTTTCTACAGTGACATATATTGCCAACCGTACTGGGCACACTTTCTATAGTGCCAACAGTACTGGGCACAATTAGAACAGTGACATATAGTGCCAACAGTAATGGCCACACTTTCTATAATGCTAAAAGTACTGGGCACACTTTCAACAGTGACATAAAGTGCCAACAGTACTGGGCACACTTTCTACAGTGATATATAGTGCAAACAGTACTGGTCACATTTTCTATAGTGCCAACAGTACTGGGCACACTTTCAACAGTGACATATAGTGCCAACAGTAATGGGCACACTTTCTATAGTGCCAACAGTACTGGGCACACTTTCTATAGTACCAAAAGTACTGGGCACACTTTCAACAGTGACATATATATGCCAACAGTAATCGGCACACTTTCTATAGTGCCAACAGTACTGGGCACACTTTCAACAGTGACATACAGTGCCAAAAGTATTGGTCACACTTTCTACAGTGACATATACGGCCAACAGTACTGGGCACACTTTCTACAGTGACACAGAGTGCCAACAGTACTGGGCAAACTTTCTACAGTGAAATATAGTAGCAACAGTACTGGGCACACTGTCTACATTGACATATAGTGCCAACAGAACTGGGCACACTTTCTACAGTGACATAATGCCAACAGAACTGGGCACACTTTTTACAGTGACATATAGTGACAACAGAACTGGGCACACTTTCTACAGGGACATATAGTCCCAACGGTACTGGGCACACTTTTTACAGTAACATATATTGCCAACAGTTCTGTGCACACTTTCTACAGTGAAATATAGTAGCAACAGTGAAATATAGTAGCAACAGTGCTGGGCACACTGTCTCCAGTGACATATAGTGCCAACAGAACTGTGCACACTTTCTATAGTGACATATAGTGCCAACAGAACTGGGTAGACTCTCTACTGTGACATAGTGCCAATAGTATTGGGCACACTTTATATAGTGCCAATAGTACAGGGCATACTTTCTACAGTGACATATAGTGCCAACAGTACTGGGCTTACTTTCGACAGTGACATATATTGTCAACCGTACTGGGCACACTTTCTATACTGCCAACAGTACTGGGCACACTATATACAGTGACATATAGTGCCAACAGTAATGGCCACACTTTCTATAATGCTAAAAGTACTGGGCACCCTTTGAACAGTGACATATAGTGTCAACAGTACTGGGCACACTTTCTACAGTGACATATAGTGCCAACAGTACTGGGCACACTTTTTACAGTGACATATAGTGCCAACAGTACTGGGCACACTTACAACAGTGACATATTGTGCAAACAGTACTGTGCACACTTTCTATAATGCTAAAATTACTGGGCACACTTTCAACAGTGACATATAGTGCCAACTGTAATTGTCACACTTTCTATAGTGCCAACAGTACTGGGCACAATTTCAACAGTGACACATAGTGCCATCAATACTGGATAATCTTTCTATAGTGTCAATAGCACTGGGAAAACTTTCAACAGTGACATATAGTGCCAACAGTACTGGGCACACTTTCTACAGTGACATATAGAGCCATCAGTACTGCGCACACTTTCTACAGTGACATAGAGTGCCAACAGTACTGGGAAAACTTTCTACATTGAAATATAGTAGCAATAGTACTGGGCACACTGTCTACAGTGACATATATTGCCAACAGAACTGGGCACACTTTCTACAGTGACATAGTGCCAACAGAACTGGGCACAATTTTTACAGTGATATATAGTGTCAACAGAACTTGGCACACTTTCTACAGTGACATGTAGTGCCAACAGAACTGGGCACACTTCTACAGTGACATATAGTGCCAACAGTTCTGTGCACACTTTCTACAGTAAAATATAGTAGCAACAGTGAAATATAGTAGCAATAGTGCAGTGCACACTGTCTACAGTGACTTATAGTGCCAACAGAACTGGGCAGACTTTCTACAGTGACATATAGTGCCAGCAGAACTGGGCAGGCTTTCTACAGTGACATAGTACCAACAGTATTGGGCATACTGTCTACAGTGACATATAGTGCCAACAGAACTGGTCACACTTTCTACAGTGACTGTCAGGCAAAATGTATTTTTGTCTTAGTTTTAAAAATGAGAGATGTCTTAAATCTCCACCCACTGCTCATTTGGAAAAGGCTACATAGAACTCACTCTTGCTTTCCCCCTAACAAGGAATTTTTATTACCGCCATAAAACCTCAGCTAACGAACAAGCATTCAGGTATAAACTGGAACTCCCTCCAAAATCCTATTGTCTAACTGTACAAACTTTTAATGTCGAGTTTAATAGTGCACATAACTGTCACAAACACAGGGACCACATTTTTGGGATGTTCACTTTTTTCCAATTGCGACGGTATATCTTACATAACTGGGAGACCACCGGAAGCCCGAGAAATGGATTCTGAGCTTCTGAGCGTCATAGAGATATCATATTTGATATCCATCCTTATGAATATTGGTGACGGCAAACATGATGTCTCCATCTTGGATGTGGGACCCTGTCATGAAAGTTAGCCACCATCTTAGGTATGATACATCATACCAGAATATATTCCCTATTGTCATTTCTAAAAATCCCTCACACAGCTCCTACCATGTCACAATTCTCCAGCCCCTGGTAAACAAACCAATTCGCCCCCACCTCTGGAGACCAGTCTCAGGAACTTCTTTGATATGGTAAATAGATGGGCCAGCTCTGTTGTGTCCAAACAGGACAGAGTCAGCTGGGCCCCAGGGGGGTAATTAACACCTTGATGTCACTTGAAACCAGAAGCAAGCCATTTGTGCAAGCCTTCAAACCTCTCCATTGTCCCAAGGAACCATGTGCTTTCTTTGTGGAAAATGGCCACCAAAAGCTACAGATACACTATCATTTCTTAACCACACAATACAAGTTAGGGAACCCGAATAAAATGTATCATGTGGGGAAGGTGCCCGTGGACACAATCATGGGACATATAAATCCATGAGTGGCCTGGAAAGCTAGATATTTAGAAGAACCATATTCAAGGTCCCAGGGGAGGCATGTTTAGAGTCAATGGCTTCCCCAGAAGAGTAGGATCACGACGAGACCTCTGATGATACGATGAGATCACCCCAGGGAAAGTTATGGGTACATTTCTCAAATGGAGCCAAAACTGGCATTGGTGGGGGGGTGGGCTTAGTAAACTGACATCACCAAGAGTGGGCGTGACAGGACTTTAGTATAGCCGACAGCCAGAAACCCCCTCAGTTTGGACCCAGGAGATGATGTGAACAACTCCTAACGTCGGGTCCAGGTCTCTGAGTGGGAGGAGCACCTTTGCCATGTGCTACTGAGGCCTGAACGACTGCAACTAAGCTTGAACCTGTGGGATAGCAAATCCTCCCTTGCACCACAAGAACGGTAACTGATTTATCGTTGTTATTTCTGTGTTTTGTATTTCTAATTGTTATATCTCTTATTCTGGCCAAATATCGTCCTCATACTTAACAGACAGGACATTCAGCGTCTCCCACTCACGCACCACCTCCTCATCTCGCCCCCTATCTGTCGGTGTCCCCCAAGGTTCAGTTCTAGGACCTCTGCTCTTCTCCATCTACACCTTCGGCCTGGGACAGCTCATAGAGTCTCACGGCTTTCAGTATCACCTCTATGCTGACGACACACAGATCTACCTCTCTGGACCCGATATCTGCTCCCTACTAATCAGAATCCCACAATGTCTGTCCGCCATCTCATCCTTCTTCTCCGACAGGTTTCTAAAACTCAACATGGATAAAACAGAGTTCATCATCTTTCCACCCTCTCATTCACATGCCCCATCCGACCTATCCATCAACGTCAATGGCTGTTCACTCTCCCCAGTCCCACAAGCTCGCTGCCTTGGGGTAACCCTGGACTCTGATCTCTCCTTCAAGCCACATATTCAAGCCCTTTCCACCTCCTGCCGACTCCAACTCAAAAACATCTCCCGGATCCGTGCATTCCTCAGCAAAGACTCTGCAAAAAGACTAGTGCATGCCCTCATCATATCCTGCCTCGACTACTGCAACCTCCTGCTCCGTGGCATCCCTTCCAACACTCTTGCACCTCTCCAATCTATCCTAAACTCTGCTGCTCGACTAATCCACCTGTCCCCCCGCTATTCCCCGGCCTCTCCTCTCTGTCAATCCCTTCACTGGCTCCCTATTGCCCAGAGAATTCAGTTCAAAACTCTAACCATGGCATACAAAGCCATCCACAACCTGTCTCCCCCATACATCTGTGACCTAGTCTCCCGGTACTTACCTGCACGCAACCTCCGATCCTCACAAGATCTCCTGCTCTACTTCCCTCTTATCTCCTCCTCCCACAATCGTATACAAGATTTCTCCCGTGCTTCCCCCCTACTCTGGAACTCTCTACCCCAACATATCAGACTCTCGCCGACCGTGGAAACCTTCAAAAGGAACCTGAAGACCCACCTCTTCCGACAAGCCTATAACCTGCAGTAAACACCACTGCACGACCAGCTCTACCCTCACCTACTGTATCCTCACCCATCCCTTGTAGACTGTGAGCCCTCGCGGGCAGGGTCCTCGCTCCTCCTGTACCAGTCGCTGACTCGTTTTGTTAAGATTATGTAAATGCTTTTGTTATGTATATCCCTATCACATGTAAAGCGCCATGGAATAAATGGCGCTATAATAATAAATAATAATAATAATAATAATAGTTAATTGTATAGCCTTGTAATCTAGTGTATTCTCATAATCGATTAAATCATAAAATAATCGTGGGCTGTATCCTTTACTCTGCATATACGAATCCTTTGGTCCGGAACGCTTGGCTGAAACGCTACTAGGTTGGTTCCTGACCCGATACAAGTCTAATAACGGACCGTGCTTGTATCAAATGAGAACTGGTGGCAGCATACCATCTGGGGGATTTGAGGAAGGCTGGTAGCGACGGTCGGAGGTGTGGATATATATTACTGGCGCAGCCAGGGAAATATATATACCGCCTTCACTGCAGAGGGCCTCAAATACCCAGAGGGCTACAGGACGGCCTCTCCGGCGACCACTCACTCTAGGTGCAGTACCTTGACTGACCTGAGAGGAAAGGGGGAGCCGGAGAGTTGTGCCTGTATCGTGGCATCACGGATTGGTGATGTGTAAGGGACAACACACCAACGTGTTTTCCCCCGCTGGTAGCAGCTTCCTGGCACTACTTACTCTAGGTGCAGTACCTTGACTGAGAGGTAAGGGGGCGCCAGAGAGCTACACCCACCAGCCGGCAATTCATCACAGACCACCCCATACAAAGATATGAAATATGAAGGATTTTTATGTCTTGTGCAGCTGGGTGGGTTCACAAAACCGAGCCTCCATGTGAGGTAAACAACATGGGTGTCTCCCACTGTTTTGGCCTCGTACTAAAAATCAGAACGGACATTTTACTTCATTCTTACCCAGGGACATCAGATGCATGCACTCCTCGCTGCGTGGAGGAATCACACCTAATTTCCGGGGAGCCGTCCCCCCAACAGAATCTGAGACCATCACCTCGTGGTGCAGGTTTTGCTATTACTTATCCCTTTATTTTAATAACTGTTTTATGCATATATGTAAATTGTCTTTTTTATAATATTTTGCATATCTTTTGTAAACACTGCCCACTTCGGGAGTAAATCATTATTATTTACCAGGTTCGTTCTTCCTGTCCTATGTCGAGCAAACACGTTCCTCACCCGCTAATTCACGTTACCTAACGGGTACCAGATCCACCTATTAAGCGGTCGGTGGTGGCAGTATACCAGTATTTATGTGATATTGTGGTTTAAGGGTGGCTGGATGGAGGTATATATGCGTCCCTAGAAGGAACGGTTGGTATATATACGTCCTGTCAGATCACGTGCCACAATAGTCGACATAAATTAGAGCAGCTGTGCCCATGCTTATCCTCGGTCAATACCGTGTTTGACCAGCAGGATAAGGGGATAAGGGGGCACCAGAGAGCTGCAAGGTCTGACCAAGTGTGTTTTCGTGACAATTGGTGGCAAGCGGTGGGATCATAGGACATTAGTGATCTGGTTTGAGCATTCATTCCTCTCACTAAAAACTTGCACGGTTCTTACCTGGACCCTGCACAAAAGTTTTGAAGATCGAACTCAGTGTTTATTAGATCTGAGACAATACTGTATGTGTAGCAGTTACCCCTACCCTTCTTCGTTTTTTATTTTCTATTTCTATTTTGGTGATCATGGTCATCGTTGGGGAGCTCTGGTACAGCCAGCAGAAAGAGGACACTCTTATTGGAATATGTATAACCAGAGGCATTGACCCCCTCGGCAAAAACAAAGAACAAATGGTTGCTGCACTGGCGCAACTGGAGGCAGAGCAAGACCTTCTCCAGATCTCAGCAGGGCCAGGGGTCAGCCGAGATATGGACAGTACTACTGCAGGAGTCCTACCTGTAGACACACGCCGCGTCAGCGACCAGGGCAGCGTGGACCCCTATCTGCAGATGGCTCTACAGCAACTTCCTGCAGAGGATCATGAAGGACGGCTGAAAGTCATTTAGCAGCACCAGGAGGCTGAGAGGGCCGAGAGAAACGAGCGAGCCGAGCGAGAGGCCGAGCGAGAGGCCGAGAGAGCCCAGCAAGAGGCCGAGCGAGCCGAGCTAGAGGCCCAAGCCCAGAGGGCCCATGAATTGCAGATGGCCCAACTCGGGATCCCAGCATCCACCTCACGGAATGGAGAGACCAACAATGCGACCCTGTTTAAGCCCCGTCCAGAGCATTTTCCTGTGATGGAAAAAGACGACGATATCGACACCTTTCTGAGGGGTTTTGAAAAGACTTGCAGACAATACCAGCTGCCTGAGGGCCAGTGGGCCCGATACTTAACTGCAGGGCAGCGAGGCAAAGCTCTGAATGTGTTTGTGCCTCTTCCTCAGAGCCTCGATGGGAACTATGATGCCATTAAGCAGGCCCTAATCCAGAGGTTCCAACTGACTACTGAGGTGTACCGTAAAAAGTTCCAGAACCTCCAACGTGCACCGTACGACAGTTACAGCAATGTGGTGCATGGGCTCAGAACCAACTTTGAGCATTTGATCCAAGAACTGTCAGCAGCCACCTTTGAGCAGCTAAAGGATCTGATGGTGAAAGACCAGTTCCTGCATCTGTGTCCGACTGAGGTACGGCAGTTCGTAATGGATCGGGAGCCACCAGATGCCAATAAAGCAGCGCAGATCGCAGACACCTACTAGGCCAACCGGAGACCAGAGGTGCGGAAGCCGGTCGTCGCCAGCTGGAAAGGGGGTAAGCCATCAACCACCATCCCTGCCCGTGCCAGCTGACCTTCCGGAGGCCTTTTCCCCGTTACCAATGACTGGCCTGCATCTGATGCCCGCAGGTGTTATTGCTGCAACCAGACTAGTCATCTCAGCGCCACTTGCCCAGAGAAGCAGAGGAAGAACCCCCCATCAAAGGCCCCAGGGCCTAATGCCTCAGTTCTTTTGGTGGGTGGGCCGGTTGGGAGGGTATGTGAAAACTTGCAGTCTGTCATGGTGGGGGATACTGTCACTGTAGGCCTCAAGGACACTGGGGCCGAACAAACCCTCATCCGACCCGAACTGGTGTCCACTGAATAGCTTATTCCGGGAAAGACCCTGACTGTCAACGGGATTGGGGGCGTCCGATGCCTCTTGCCCATGGCCCGGGTTTTTATTGATTGGGGTGCGGGGAGTGGGGTGAAGGAAGTGGGAGTATCTGAAAATCTACCTGCAAATGTTTTGTTGGGAACTGATTTGGGGAGGATGTAGGCTTATTATGTCCCTGACACCCCTCCCCGATTTGATACGGTTGGTAAGGTAATGCTGATAATGTGAATGTCAATGCGTTACTTGCTGATATTGATAATGTTGATGATGATGATGATGATGATGTACTGGAAGGTACAGGAGAACTCAGCCATGTCACGCTGTGGGGTGATATTGCTGAGGATCCCCTAGCAGGAACAAGTGTCAGTGCTAAGTGTAATGGGGAGAGGCACAGGGACCATGAAGCAGGTGGTGCTGTGCCAGAAACCAGTGTCACAACAGATGGTGACCTGGCTGATGGTAGCTGCCCCATACGTAGCACTGTGCCTGAGGTAATGGAGGAGGATGGGGAAGTAGTACTCATGGCCGCACAGGCTGATGGGACGCTGTTATTCCCAGGGGAGATGGCCTATATAGCCGCTGTTACCCGCAGTCAGAGTGCCCAGAACACAAGTAACGCCCTGCCTTCTGGACCCTCCTCGGACAGAGGAATAACAGAATCAGGTATGGACCCAGAGCCGGTCCCAGAGGGTTCCAGTGAGGACATGGCCTTAACCTCACTTCTTGCTTCCTCCAGCCAGGAGTTTCAGGCAGCTCTGCACTCAGATGCTAGCCTAGAGACGTTAAGGAGCCTCGCTGAGAAACCCACCTCCGAGTCGGATAAGGAGAGGGTATTCTGGAACCAAGGGAGGTTGTACCGGGAGACAGTTCCCAGTACACCCCAACAGGAGTGACTGAGGGAAAGACAGCTGGTCGTCCCCTACCAATTCAGGGATGAGTTGTTGCGGATCACCCATGAGATTCCAATCGCTGGACACTTGGGCGTCAGCAAAACCAAGGCCCGGCTGTCTCACCACTTTTATTGGCCCAAAATGAGGACGGATGTGGTGAACTTCTGTCGCTCCTGTACCAGGTGTCAAAGAGTGGGAAAGTCAGGGCCGGCTCCCAAAGCCCCCCTGATCTCTTTGCCAGTGATAGAGGAGCCTTTCTAGAGGATTGCTGTGGACATTGTGGGACCACTGGCCATACCCAGCAGCTCTGGAAAACGTTTCATCCTTACCGTGGTAGACTATGCTACCCGGTATCCGGAGGCAGTAGCCCTGTCCTCACTTAGGGAGGATAAGGTGGCGGACGCACTCTTGGCCATCTTCTCGCGAGTAGGCTTTCCCAGGGAGATGCTTACCGACCAGGGGACCCAGTTCATGTCTCGCTTAATGGAGGCCATATGTAAGAAAATGCAGGTGCAGCATCTGGTATTGAGCGCGTATCATCCCCAAACCAATGGTTTGTGTGAGCGATTCAACAGTACCCTCAAACAGATGTTAAAAATCCTGGTTGAGACCCAGGGATGTGACTGGGAGTGTTTCCTCCCTCACCTGTTATTTGCTTACAGAGAGGTTACACAGGCCTCGACGGGGTTCTCCCCCTTTGAGCTCCTGTATGGCAGGCGTGTCCGAGGACCCCTTGGGTTTATAATGGAATTCTGGGAAGAAGAGCCGAGCTCCCCAGGAGTGTCCATCGTGGAGTATGTCATGCGCTTCCATGACAAGATGCAGACCTTGACGCAGTTGGTGCATGACAACAAAGGCGCAAACCCAGGCTGACCAGAAGCATTGGTACGACCAGAACGCCCAGGAGCGGACCTACCAGGTGGGTCAGAAGGTGTGGGTGCTGGTCCCCGTACCAAAGGACAAGCTTCAGGCGGCCTGGGAAGGCCCGTACGTTATTCACCAACAGCTCAACCCGGTCACCTACGTGATCACTCTTGACCACGCGCGGGGTAGGCGGAAGGATTTTCACGTTAATATGATGAAGGCTCACCAAAACGTGGAGCCTGATTCCTACTGTTCTGCAGCCTGCCCGAGGATGGGGAGGACGACCCCCTCTTGGACATGCTGGCCCAAGCGAAGGCCAGCGGGTCCCTAGAGGATGTAGAGATAAGCGCCTTGCTATCCGCAGACCAGAGGTCTCAGATGCGAGCAGTGCTGAATCCCTTCCAAGCAGTGTTCACCAACCTGCCTGGCAGTACTGAAGTGGCGGTCCATGAAGTGGACACAGGGAATCATGCCGCACTCCGGCGGACAGCCTATCGAATCTCTGACGAGGTGCAGCATGTCATATGCCAGGAGGTCGAGGAGATGCTGAAGTTGGGGGTAATTAAGAGGTCCAAGAGCGCGTAGGCCTCACCAGTAGTCCTGGTGCCAAAGAAGGACAAGACCACCTGGTTCAGTGTGGACTACAGGGGGCTCAACGCTATGCATTGAGGAGCTGTTGGAGCGGTTAGCCAGCGCGTGCTATCTCTCCATTATGGATCTGAGTCGGGGATATTGGCAGATTCCCTTGAGCCCCGGGGCCCAGGAGAAGTCCGCCTTTATCACCCCCTTCGGATTGTATGAATCCACGGTCATGCCTTTTGGCATGAAAAATGCCCTGCCACTTTCCAGCGAATGGTCAACCACCTGCTCCAGGGACTGGAGAGGTACGCAGTGGCGTACCTGGATGACATTGCCATCTTCAGTCCCACCTTGGAGGATCACCTCGAGCATCTGCAGCAGGTGCTCGGGCGCATTCACCAGGCGGGCTTGACCATCAAGCCAGGAAAGTGCCAGATGGGCATGAACGAGGTCCACTACCTGGGGCACCGGGTAGGTGGGGGTACTCTGAAGCTAGAGCCTGGGAATGTGGACCCCCAGGACCAAGAAGCAGGTGCAGTCCTTCTTGGGCACTGCAGGGTACTATAGATGCTTTGTAGAAGACTATAGTAGCCTTGCGAAGCCCTTGACAGACCTCACCAGGAGGAGCCTACCCCATTCAGTCAAATGGACATGAATGCGAGGTGGCCTTTCGAGCTTTGAAGACTGCCCTGAGCAGCTCTCCTGTGCTAAAGGCGGTCGACCGCACACGGCCACTCTTCGTATAGACCGACGCCAGTGAGTTTGGCCTCGGTGCTGTACTCAGCCCGGTCGACTCAGGGAACTAAGAACACCCCGTATTGTACCTAAGTCGGAAACTGCTGCCGAGGGAAGTGGCCTATTAAACCATAGAGTAGGAGTGCCTGGCCATTGTATGGGCCCTGCACCGCTTACATCCTTATTTGTACGGGCGCCCCTTCACTGTCGTGACTGACCACAACCACCTGAGTTGGCTGCACACCATGTCCGGTGCCAACGGAAGGTTGTTACGCTGGAGCCTCACCCTCCAGCAGTACGACTTTACCGTTCAACACCGCAAAGGCAGCGAGCATGGCAATGCCGATGGGTTGTCCCGGCGAGCGGAGCCTCCAGAGATACGCCTGGAGGAGGACCAGAAGGTCCTACCTCCATAGCGCAGTCTAAAAAGGGGGAGGTGTCAGGCAAAATGTATTTTTGTCCTAGTTTTAAAAATGTTGAAAGGGCAGCCAGAGATGTCTTAAATCTCCGCCCCCTGTTTGTTTGGAAGAGACCTCCTGTCAGGCAAAATGTATTTTTGTCCTAGTTTTAAAAATGAGAGATGTCTTAAATCTCCACCCCCTGCTCATTTGGAAGAGGCTACATAGAACGCACTCTTGCTTTCCCCCTAACAAGGAATTTTTATTACCACCATAAAACCTCAGCTAAAGAACAAGCATTCAGGTCTAAACTGGAACTCCCTCCAAAATCCTATTGTCTATCTATACAAACTTTTAAGGTCGAGTTTAATAGTGCGCATGACTGTCACACACACAGGGACCACATTTTTGGGATGTTCACCTTTTTCCAATTGCGACGGTATATCTTACATAACTGGGAGACCACCGGAAGCACGGGAAATGGATTCTGAGCTTCTGAGCGTCACAGAGATATAATATTTGATATCCATCCTCATGAATATTGGTGACGGCAAACATGATGTCTCCATCTTGGATGTGGGACCGCCCCATACAAAGATATGAAATCTGAAGGATTTTTATGTCTTGTGCAGATGGGTGGGTTCACAAAACTGAGCCCCAATGTGAGGTAAACAACATGGGTGTCTCCCAGTGTTTTGGCATCTTACTAAAAACCAGAACGGACATTTTACTTCATTCTTACCCCGGGACGTCAGGCACATGCACTCCTCGCTGCGTGGAGGAATCACACCTAATTTCCGGGGATCCGTCCCCCCCACAGAATCTGAGACCATCACCTCGTGGCGCAGGTTTTGCTATTACTTATCCCTTTTATTTTAATAACTGTTTTATGCATATATGTAAATTGTCTCTTTTATAATATCTTGTATATCTTTTGTAAACACTGCCCACTTTCGGGAGTAAATCATTATTATTTAGCAGCTTCGTTCCTCTTGTCCTATGTCGAGTAAACACGTTCCTCACCCGCTAATTCACGTTACCTAACGGGTACCCGATCCACCTGTTAAGCAGGGGGTGGTGGCAGTATACCAGTGTTTATGTGATATTGTGGTTTGAGGGTGGCTGGATGGAGGTATATATACGTTCCTGGAAGGAACTGGTGGTATATATACGTCCTGTCACATCACGTGCCACAATAGTCTACATAAATTAGAGCAGCTGCGCCCGTGCTTATCCTCGGTCAATACCATATTTGACCAGCAGGATACGGGGGCGCCAGAGAGCTGCAAGGTCTGACCAAGTGTGTTTTGTTACAGTGACATAGTGCCAACACAACTGGGCACACTTTCAACAGCGATATATAGAGCCAATAGAAGAGGGCACACTTTCTACAGTGACATATAGTGCCAATAGTACTGGGCACACTGTCTATAGTGACTGATAGTGCCAACAGTAATGGGCACACTTTCTATAGTGCCAGCAGTACTGGGCACACTTTCTACAGTGAAATATAGTGCCAACAGTACTGGGCACATTTTCAACAGTTATATAAAGTGCCAACAGTACTGGGCACAATTTCTACAGTGACATATAGTGCCAACAGAACTGGGCACACTTTATATAGTGACATATATTGCCAACAGTACTGAGCACACTTTCAAAAGTGACATATGGTGCCAAAAGTACTGTGCACACTTTCTACAGTCAGGTATCGTAGCAACAGTACTGGGTACACTGTCTACAGTGACATATTGTGGCAACAGAACTGGGCACACTTTCTACAGTGACACAGTGCCAACAGAACTGGGCACACTTTCTACAGTGACATATAGTGCCAACGGTACTGGGCACACTTTCTACAGGGACATTTAGTGCCAACAGAGCTGGGAACTTTTTCAACAGTGACATATAGTGCCAACAGTACTGGGCACACTTTCTACAGTGATTTATAGTGCCAACAGTACTGGGCACACTTTCTATAGTGCCAACAGTACTGGACACACTTTAAACAGTGACATATAGTGCCAACAGTCCTGGACACACTTTCTACAGTGACATATATTGCCAAACGTACTGGTCACACTTTCTACAGTGCCAACAGTACTGGGCACAATTTCTATAATGCTAAAAGTACTGGGCTCACTTTCAATAGTGACATATAGCGCCAACAGTAGTGGGCACACTTTCTACAGTGACATATAGTGCCAACAGTACTGTTCACACTTTCTATAGTGCCAACAGTAATGGGCACACTTTCTATGGTGCCAACAGTACTGGGTAAACTTTCTGTAGTGTCAAAAGTACTGGGCACAATTTCAAAAGAGACCTAAATTTGCCAACAGTAATCGGCACACTTTCTATAGTGCCAACAGTACTGGGCACACTTTCAACAGTGACATATAGTGCAACGAGTATTGGACACACTTTCTACAGTGACATATAGTGCCAACAGTACTGGGCACACTTTATACAGTGACATAGAGTGCCAAACGTACTGGGCAAACTTTCTACAGTGAAATATAGTAGCAACAGTTCTGGGCACATTGTCTACATTGACATATAGTGTCAAGAGAACTGGGCACACTTTCTACAGTGACAAAGTGCCAACAGAACTGGGCACACATTTTACAGTGACATATTGTGCCAAAAGAACTTGTCACACTTTCTACAGTAAGATATAGTGCCAACAGAACTGGGCACACTTTCTACAGTGACATATAGTGCTAACGGTACTGGGCACACTTTTTACAGTGACATATAGTGCCAACAGTTCTGTGCACACTTTCTACAGTGAAATATAGTAGCAAAAGTGAAAAATAGTAGCAACAGTGCTGGGCACACTATCTCCAGTGACATATAGTGCCAACAGAACTGCGCACACTTTCTACAGTGACTTATAGTGCCAACAGAACTGGGCAGACTTTATACAGTGACATAGTGCCAATAGTATTGGGCACACTTTATATAGTGCCAACAGTACTGGGAACACTTTCTACAGTGACATAGAGTGCCAGCAGTACTGGGCACACTATGAACAGTGACATATAGTGCCAACAGTAATGACCACACTTTCTATAATGCTTAAAGTACTAGGCACACTTTCAACAGTGACATATAGTGCCAACAGTACTGGGCACACTGTCTACAGTGACATATAGTGCCAAGAGTACTGGGCACACTTACAACAGTGACATATAGTGCCAACAGTACTGTGCACACTTTCTATAATGCTAAAAGTACTGGGCACACTTTCAACAGTGACATATAGTGCCAACAGTACTGGGCACACTTTCTACAGTGACATATAGTGCCAACAGTACTGGTCACACTTTCTATAGTGTCAACAGTACTGGGGTGTCACGAAAAACACTTGGTCAGACCTTGCAGCCCTCTGGCGCCCCTTTATCCTGCTGGTCAAACACAGAATTGGCCGAGGATAAGTACGGGCGCAGCTGCTCTAATTTATGTCGACTATTGTGGCACGTGATGTGACAGGACGTATATATACCACCAGTTCCTTCCAGGAACGTATATATACCTCCATCCAGCCAGTGTCAAACCACAATATCACATAAATACTGGTATACTGCCACCACCGATCGCTTAACAGGTGGATAGGGTACCCGTTAGGTAACGTGAATTAGCAAGTTAGCAAGTGAGGAACGTGTTTGCTCGACATAGGACAAGAATAAAGCTGGTAAATAATAATGATTAACTCCCGAAAGTGGGCAGTGTTTACAAAAGATATACAAGATATTCTAAAAGAGACAATTTACATATATGCATAAAACAGTTATTAAAATAAAAAGGATAAGTGATTGCAAAACCTGCGCCATGAGGTGATGGTCTCAGATTCTGTGGGGGGGCGGCTCCACGGAAATTAAATGTGATTCTTCCACGCAGCGAGGAGTGCATGCGTCTGACGTCTCGGGCAAGAATTTATTAAAATGGCCATTTTGGTTTTTAGTAAGGGGCCAAAACATTAGGAGACACCCATGTTGTTTACCTCACATGGGGGCTCGTTTTGTGAACCCACCCAGCAGCATAACACATAAAAATCCTTCAGATTTCATATCTTGGTATTGGGGTGTCCCACATCCAAGATGGAGACATCATGTTTGCCGTCACCAATATTCATGAAGATGGATATCAAATATGATATCTCTATGATGCTCAGAAGCTCAGAACCCTTTTCCCAGGTTCCTGGTGGTCTCCCAGCCACGAAAACCACACCATCACAATTGGAAAGAGGTGAACATCTCAAAAATGTGGTCCCTGTGTTTGCGACAGTCATGGGCATTATTAAAAATGACATTAAAAGTTTGTACAGTTAGACAATAGGATTTTGGAGGAAAAATCCAGGGTATACCAGTATGCTTGCTGACGTTTTATGGCGGTAATAAAAATTCATTGTTAGGGGGAAATCAAGAGTGAGTTCTATGTAGCCTCTTCCAAATGAGCAGGGGGTGGAGATTTAAGACATCTCTCATTTTTAAAACTAGGACAAAAATACCTTTTGCCTGACACTTCCCCCTTTTTAGACTGCGCTACGGAGGTAGGATCTTCTGGTACTCCTCCAGGCGTATCTCTGGAAGTTCCCCTCGCCGGGACAACCCATCGGCATTGCCATGCTCGCTGCCTTTGCGGTGTTGAGCGGTAAATTCGTACTGCAGGAGGGTGAGGCTCCAGCGTAACAACCTTCCGTTGGCACCGGACAGGGTGTGCAACTAACTCAGGTGGTTGTGGTCAGTCAGGACAGTGAAGGGGCGCCTGTACATGTAAGGCTGTAAACGGTTGAGGGCCCATACAATGGCCAGGCACTCCTTCTCTATGGTGGAATAGGCCACTTCAGTCCTGCCAGGCAGGTTGGTGAACACTGCTTGGAAGGGTTTCAGCACTGCTCGCATCTGAGACCTCTGGTCTGCGGATAGCAAGGCGCTTATCTCTACATCCTCTAGGGACGAGCTGGCCTTCACTTGGGTCAGCATGTCCAAGTGGGAGTCGTCCTCCCCATCCTCGGGCAGGCTGCAGACCGGTAGGATGCAGGCTCCACGTTCTTGATGAGCCTTCATCATATTAACGTGAAAAGCCTTCCACCTACCCCGCTCGTGGTCAAGAGTGATCACATAGGTGACCGGGTTGAGCTGTGGGTGAATGACGTACGGGCCTTCCCAGGCCGCCTGTAGCTTGTCCTTTGGTACGGGGACCAGCACCCACACCTTCTGACCCACCTGGTAGGTCGGATCTCGGGCGTTCTGGTCGTACCAATGCTTCTGGTCAGCCTCGGCTTGCGCCATGTTGTCATGCACCAACTGCATCAAGGTCTGCATCTTGTCATGGAAGCGCATGACATACTCCACGATGGACACTCCTGGGGAGCTCGGCTCTTCTTCCCAGAATTCCCTTATCAACCCAAGGGGTCCTTGGACACGCCTGCCATACAGGAGCTCAAAGGGGGAGAACCCCGTCGAGGCCTGTGTAACCTCTCTGTAAGCAAATAACAGGTGTGGGAGGTAACGCTCCCAGTCGCGTCCCTGGGTCTCAACCAGCATTTTTAACATCTGTCTGAGGGTACAGTTGAATCACTCACACAAACCATTGGTTTGGGGATGATACGCTCTCGATACCAGAGGCTGCACCTGCATTTTCTTACATAGGACCTCCCTTAAGCGAGACTTGAACTGGGTCCCCTGGTCGGTAAGAATCTCCCTGGAGAAGCCTACTCGCGAAAATATGGCCAAGAGGGCGTCCGCCACCTTATCCGCCCTAATTGAGGACAGGGCTACTGACTCCGGATACCGGGTAGAATAGTCTACCATGGTAAGGATGAAACGTTTTCCAGAGCTGCTGGGTATGGCCAGTGGTCCCACAATGTCAACAGCAATCCTCTGGAAAGACTCCTCTATCATTTGCAAAGAGATCAGGGGGGCTTTGGGAGCCGGCCATGACTTTCCCACTCTTTGACACGTGGTACAGGAGCGACAGTAGTTCACCACATCCGTCCTCATTTTGGGCCAATAAAAGTGGTGAGACAGCCGGACCTTGGTTTTGCTGACCCCCAAGTGTCCAGCGAGAGGAACTTCATAGGCAATCTGCAGCAACTCATTGCTGAATTGGTAGGGGACGACCAGCTGTCTTTCCTTCAGCCACTCCTGTTGGGGTGTACAGGGAACTGTCTCCCGGTACAACCTCCCTTGGTCCCAGAATACTCTCTCCTTATCCGACTCGGAGGTGGGTTTCTCAGCGAGGCTCCTTAACGTCTCTAGGCTAGCATCAGAGTGCAGAGCTGACTGAAACTAGTGACTGGAGGAAGCCAGAAGTGAGGTTAAGGCCATGTCCTCACTGGGACCCTCTGGGACCGGCTCTGGGTCCATACCTGATTCTGTTATTCCTCTGTCAGAGGAGGGTCCAGAAGGCAGGGCGTTACTTGCGTTCTGGGCACTCTGACTGCGTGTAACAGTGGCTATGTAGGCAGTCTCCCCGGGGAATAACACCGTCCCATCAGCCTGCGCGGCTATGAGTACTACTTCGCCATCCTCCCCAATTATCTCAGGCACAGTGCTACGTATGGAGCAGCCACCATCAGCCAGGTCACCATCTGTCGTGACACTGGTCGCTGGCACAGCACCACCAGCTTCATGGTCCCTGTGCCTCTCCCCATTACCCTTAGCACTGACTCTTGTTCCTGCTAGGGGATCCTCAGCAATATCACCCTGCAGCGAGACATGGATGAGTTCTGCTGTAGCTTCCAGTACATCATCATCATCATCATCATCATTATCAGCAGGTAAAGCATTGACATTCACAGTATCAGCATTAACCTTACCAAACGTATCAGATCGAGGAGGGGGGTCAGGGACATAATAAGCAAACATCCTCCCCAAATCAGTTCCCAACAAAACATTTGCAGTTAGATTTTCAGATACTCCCACTTCCTTCACCCCACTCCCCGCACCCCAATCAATAAAAACCAGGGCCATGGGCAACGGGCATCGGACGCCCCTAATCCCGGTGACAGTCAGGGTTTTTCCTGGAATAAGCGCTTCAGCAGACACCAGTTCGGGTCGGATGAGGGTTCGTTCGGCCCCAGTGTCCTTGAGGCCTACAGTGACAGTGTCCCCCACCATGACAGACTGCAAGTTTTCACAGGCCCTCCCAACGGCCCACCCACCAAAAGAACTGATGCATTAGGCCCTGGGGCCTTGAATGGGGGGTTCTTCCTCTGCTTCTCTGGGCAAGTGGCGCTGAGATGACTAGACTGATTGCAGAAATAACACCTGCGGGCATCAGATGCAGGCCGGGCATTGGTAACGGGGAAATGGCCACCGTAAGGTCGGCTGGCAGGGGCAGGAATGGTGGTTGATGGCATACCCATTTCCAGCTGGCGACGACCAGCTTCCGCACCTCTGGTCTCCGGTTGGCCTCGTAGGTGTCTGCGATCTGCGCTGCTTTATTGGCATCTGGTAGCTCCCGATCCATCACGAACTGCCATACCTCAGTCGGACACAGATGCAGGAACTGGTCTTTCACCATCAGATCCTTTAGCTGCTCAAAGGTGGTTGCTGACAGTCCTTGGATCCACTGCTCAAAGTTGGTTCGGAGCCCATGCACCGCATCGCTGTAACTGTCGTGCGGTCCACGTTGGAGGTTCCGGAAATTTTGACGGTACACCTCAGGAGTCAGTTGGAACCTCTGGATTAGGGCCTGCTTAATGGCATCATAGTTCCCATCGAGGCTCTGAGGAAGACCCAAAAACACATCCAGAACTTTGCCTGGCAGCCCTGCAGTTAAGTATTGCGCCCACTGTTCCTCAGGCAGCTGATACTGCCTGCAAGTCTTTTCAAAACCCCTCAGAAAGGTGTCGAGGTCGCCGTCCGTTTCCATCACAGGAAAATGCTCTGGACGGGGCTTAATAAGGGTCGCATTGTTGGTCTCACTGCTCCGTGAGGTGGATGCTGGTATCCCGAGTTGGGCCATCTGCAGTTCATGGGCCCTCTGGGCTTGGGCCTCTCGCTCGGCTCGCTCGTCCTCTCGCTGGGCTCTCTCGGCCTTTAGCTCGGCCTGTCGCTGGGCTGGCTTGGCTCTCTCGGCCCTCTCGACCTCGGCGCGCAGCTCGGCAGCCTCCTGGTGCTGCTGAATTACTTTCAGTCATCCTTCATGATCCTCTGCAGGAAGTTGCTGTAGAGCCATCTGCAGATAGGGGTCCACGCTGCCCTGGTCGCTGACGCGGCGTGCGTCTACAGGTGGGACCCCTGCAGCAGTACTGTCCATATCTCGGCTGACCCCTGGCCCTGCTGAGGTCTGGAGAAGGGCTTGCTCAGTCTCCAGTTGCACCAGTGCAGCAGCCATTTGTTCTTTGTTTTTGCCGAGGGGGTCAAAGCCTCTGGTTATACATATTCCAGTAAGAGTGTCCTTTTTCTGCTGGCTGTACCAGAGCTCCCCAATGATGACCATGATCAATAAAATAGAAATAGAAAAGAAAAAACAAAGAAGGGTAGGGGTAACAGCTACACATACAGTATTGTCTCAGATCTAATAAACACTGAGTTCGATCTTCAAAACTTTTGTGCAGGGTCCAGGTAAGAACCGTGCAAGTTTTTAATGAGAGGAATGACTGCTCAAACCAGATCAATAATGTGGTATGATCCCACCGCTTGCCACCAATTGTCACAAAAACACACTTGGTCAGACCTTGCAGCCCTCTGGCGCCCCCTTATCCTGCTGGTCAAACACGGTATTGGCCGAGGATAAGCACGGTGCAGCTGCTCTAATTCATGTCGATTATTGTGGCACGTGATGAGACAGGACGTATATATACCACCAGTTCCTTCCAGGAACGTATATATACCTCCGTCCAGCCACCCTCAAACCATAATATCACATAAATACTGGTAAACTGCCACCACCGATCGCTTAACAGGTGGACCGGGTACCCGTTAGGTAACGTGAATTAGCAGGTGAGGAACGGGTTTGCTCGACATAGGACAAGAAGAACAAAGCTGGTAAATAATAATGATTTACTCCCGAAAGTGGGCAGTGTTTACAAAAGATATACAAGATATTATAAAAGAGACAATTTACATATATGCATAAAACAGTTATTAAAATAAAAGGGATAAGTGATAGCAAAACCTGCGCCACGAGGTGATGGTCTCAGATTCTGTGGGGGGACGGCTCCCCGGAAATTAAATGTGATTCTTCCACGCAGCTAGGAGTGCATGCGTGTGACGTCCCGGGCAAGAATGAATTAAAATGGCCGTTCTGGTTTTTAGTAAGGGGCCAAAACATTAGGAGACACCCATGTTGTTTACCTCACATGGGGGCTCGGTTTTGTGAACCCACCCAGCTGCATAACACATAAAAATCCTTCTGATTTCATATCTTGGTATGGGGGTGTCCGACATCCAAGATGGAGATATCATGTTTGCCGTCACCAATATTCATGAAGATGGATATCAAATATGATATCTCTATGATGCTCAGAAGCTCAGAACCCATTTCCCAGGTTCCTGGTGGTCTCCCAGCCACGAAAACCACACCATCACAATTGGAAAAAGGTGAACATCTCAAAAATGTGGTCCTTGTGTTTGTGACAGTCATAGGCATTATTAAAACCAACATTAAAAGTTTGTACAGTTAGACAATAGGATTTTGCAGGGAAAATCCAGGGTATACCAGTATGCTTGCTGACGTTTTATGGCGGTAATAAAAATTCCTTGTTAGGGGGAAAGCAAGAGTGAGTTCTATGTAGCCTCTTCCAAATGAGCAGGGGGTAGAGATTTAATACATCTCTCATTTTTAAAACTAGGACAAAAATACCTTTTGCCTGACATGGGCACAATTCCAACAGTGACACATCGTGCCAACAGTACTGGATACACTTTCTATAGTGCCAATAGTATTGTGAAAACTTTCAACAGTGACATATAGTGCCAACAGTACTGGGCACACTTTCTACAGTGACATATAGAGCCAACAGTACTGGGCACACTTTCTACAGTGACATAGAGTGCCAACAGTACTGGGCAAACTTTCTACACTGAAATATAGTAGCAACAGTACTGGGCACACTGTCTACGGTGACATGTAGTGCCAACAGAATTGGGCACACTTTCTACAGTGACATAGTGCCAACAGAACTGGGCACACTTTTTACAGTGACATATAGTGTCAACAGAACTTGGCACACTTTCTACAGTGACATATAGTGCCAACACAACTGAGCACACTTTCTACAGTGATATATAGTGAGAACAGTACTGGGCACACTTTCTACAGTGACATATAGTGCTAACAGTTCTGTGCACACTTTCTACAGTGAAATATGGTAGCAACAGTCAAATATAGTAGAAAGAGTGTAGGACACACTGTCTACAGTGTCTTATAGTGCCAACAGAACTGGGCACACTTTTTACAGTGACATATAGTGCCAACAGAACTAGGCAGACTTTCTACAGCGACATAGTGTCAACAGTATTGGGCACACTTTCTACAGTGACATAGCTCCAACACAATTGGGCACACTTTCAACAGTGATATATAGTTCCAACAGAAGAGGGCACACTTTCTACAGTGACATATAGTGCCAATAGTACTGGGCACACTGAGTATAGTGAGTGATTTTGCCAACAGTAATGGGCATACTTTCTATAGTGCCAACAGTACTGGGCACACTTTCTACAGTGAAATATAGTGCCAACAGTACTGAACACATTTTCAACAGTGACATATAGTGCCAACAGTACTGGGCACACTTTCAAAAGTGACATATGGTGCCAAAAGTACTGGGCACAGTTTCTACAGTGAAATATCATAGCAACAGTACTGGGCACACTGTCTACAGTGATATATAGTGGCAACAGAACTGGGCACACTTTCAACAGTGACACAGTGCCAACAGTAGTGGGCACACTTTCTATAGTGCCAACATTACTGGGCATACTTTCTATAGTGACATATAGTGCCAACAGTCCTGGGAACACTTTCTACCGTGACATATATTGCCAACCATACTGGGCAAACTTTCTATAGTACCAACAGTACTGGGCACACGTTGAACAGTGACATATAGTGCCAAAAGTAATGCCCACACTTTCTATAATGCTAAAAGTACTGGGCACACTTTCAACACTGACATATAGTGCTAACAGTACTGGGCACATTTTCTACAGTGACATATAGTGAAAACAGTACTGTTCACACTTTCTATAGTGCCAACAGTACTGGGCACACTTTCAACAGTGACATAGTGCCAACAGTATTGGGCACACTTTCTATAGTGCCAACAGTACTGGGCACACTTTCAACAGTGACATATATATGCCAACAGTAATGGGCATACTTTCTATAGTGCCAACAGTACTGGGCACACTTTCAACAGTGACATATAGTGCCAAGAGTATTGGACACACTTTCTGCAGTGACATATAGAGCCAACAGTACTGTGCACACTTTCTACAGTGACATAGAGTGCCAAAAGTACTGGGAAAACTTTCTACAGTTAAATATAGTAGCAACAGTACTGGGCACACTGTCTACAGTGACATATAGTGCCAACAGAACTGGGCAAACTTTCTACAGTGACATAGTGCCAAAAGAACTGGGCACACTTTTTACAGTGACATATAGTGCCAACAGAACTTGGCACACTTTCTACAGTGACATATAGTGCCAACAGAACTGGGCACACTTTCTACAGAGACATATAGTGCCAATGGTACTGCTCACACTTTTTACAGTGACATATAGTGCCAACAGTTCTGTTCACACTTTTTACAGTGATATATAGTAGCAACAGTGAAATATAGTAGCAACAGTGCTGGGCACACTGTCTAGAGTGACATATAGTGAAAACAGAACTGGGCAGACTTTCTACAGTGACATAGTGCCAATAGTATTGGGCACACTTTATATAGTGCCAACAGTACTGGGCACACTTTCTTCAGTGACATATAGTGCCAACAGTATTGGGCACACTTTCTACAGTGACATATGTCGTCAACCGTACTGGGCACACTTTCTATAGTGCCAACAGTACTGGGCACACTATGAACAGTGACATATCGTGCCAACAGTAATGGCCACACTTTCTATAATGCTAAAAGTACTAGGCACACTTTCAACAGTGACATATAGTGCCTATAGTACTGGGCACACTTTCTACAGTGACATATAGTGCCAACAGTACTGGTCAAACTCTCTATAGTGCCAACAGTACTGGGCACACTTTCAACAGTGACATATAGTGCCAACTGTAATTGGCACACTTTCTATAGTGCCAACAGTACTGGGCACACTTTGAACAGTGACATATAGTGCCAATAGTATTGGGCACACTTTCTACAGGGACATATAGAGACAACAGTACTGGGCACACTTTCTACAGTGACATAGAGTGCCAACAGTACTGTGCAAACTTTCTACAGTGAAATATAGTAGCAACAGTACTGGGCACACTGTCTACAATGACATATAGTGCCAACAGAACTGGGCACAATTTCTACAGTGACATAGTGCCAACAGAACTGGGCACACTTTTTCCAGTGACATATAGTGCCAACAGTTCTGTGCACACTTTCTACAGTGACATAGAGTGCCAACAGAACTGGGCACACTTTCTACAGTGAAAAATAGTAGCAACCCTACTGGGCACACTGTCTACAGTGACATATGGTGCCAATCGAACTAGGCACACTTTCCACAGTGAGATAGTGCCAACAGAACTGGGCACACTTTTTACAGTGACATATAGTGCCAACAGAACATGGCACACTTTCTACAGTGACATATAGTGCCAACAGAACAGAGCACACTTTCTTCAGTGACATAGAGTGCCAACGGTACTGGGCACACTTTCTACAGGGACATTTAGTGCCAACAGAGCTGGGAACACTTTCAACAGTGACATATAGTGCCAACAGTACTGGGCACATTTTCTACAGTGATTTATAGTGCCAACAGTACTGGGCACACTTTTTACAGTGACATATAGTGCCAACAGTCCTGGGCACACTTTCTACAGTGACATATATTACCAACAATACTGGGCACACTTTCAATAGTGCCAACAGTACTGGGCACACTTTGAACAGTGACATATAGTGCCGAGAGTAATGGCCACACTTTCTATATTGCCAACAGTACTGGGCACACTTTCTATAGTAACATATAGTGCCAACAGTAATGGGCACACTTTATATAGTGCCAACAGTACTGGGCACACTTTCTATAGTGCCAACAGTACTGAGCACACTTTCAACATTGACATATATATGCCAAGAATAGTGGGCATACCTTCTAGAGTGCCAACAATACTGGGCAAACTTTCTACAGTGAAATTTAGTAGCAACAGTACTGGGCACACTGTCTACAGTGACATATAGTGCCAACAGAACTGGACACAATTTCTACAGCGACATAGTGCCAATAGAACTGAGCACACTTTTTACAGTGACATATAGTGCCAACAGAACTGGGCACACTTTCTACAGTGACATATAGTGCCAACAGAACTGGGCACACTTTCTACAGTGACATATAGTGCCAACAGTACTGGGCACACTTTGTACAGTGACATAGAATGCCAACAGTACTGGGCAATCTTTCTACAGTGACATATAGTGCGAACAGAACTGGGCACACTTTCTACAGTGACATATGGTGCCAACAGTTCTGTGCACACTTTCTACAGTGACATAGAATGCCAACAGTACTGGGCAATCTTTCTACAGTGAAATATAGTAGCAACAGTACTGGGCACACTGTCTACAGTGACATATGGTGCCAACAGAACTGGGTACACTTTCTACCGTGACATAGTGCCAACAGAACTGGGCACACTTTTTACAGTGGCATATAGTGCCAACAGAACTTGGCACACTTTCTACAGTGATGGATGTAAACTATATACAAGATCAGTCTTTGGCTGCTCACAGTCCTCAGCCAGAAGTCTGTATACCCTGATGGGTAATTATGCACACAAAAAAACAAATTACTGGTGGTTCCCTTATGGGTAACTATTTACACAATGTCCAGTCCCACTTACTGCACTGAGTAATGGGGTCCCCGCCAGGGGTATTTGTGATTTTTGCTTGACCCAGCCGAGTCATCAGCCTTGAACTGCGGGGGCGTGTCCTCTCCTTCCTCAATCATGCGGCACACCTGGAGGGCATACCACCCGCGTTCCCTGTGGTGTCGAGTGTAAGTGACATGGTCACCGGGGTACAAGTTCCGGTCAGGATGGCCCTGCTCCAGATAGGGCTCAACATCCCGCCGGTTCACGAAAATATCCCTGCTGAAATTAGGATCGCGGATGAAGCCCCACCCCGCCTTTAAGTCGAACTTCACGACCAGTCCCTCTTCGCGGGGACTAAGATGGGACGATTCCGCTTGCCGGACCTTAGCTTTTGCGGCCTTGTTGCGGGCCTCCATCCGCTCGCAGTGCGCCCGCCGGGTGCGCCGCTCCTTCTCCAGCTGTAGGAGCTCCCGCCTACAGAACTTGTTTCTCTGCAGGGCTTGGGTCTCCTGCGGGAACCCCATCAGGTCCCCCCCCCGGTTGTCCCAGCTAAACTCTTCTCCGCCGGGGCAGGCAACCGGGGGCGCTGGTGTCGGGTGCTGGAGGTGGCGGTTCCGGGAGGGAGTCGAGAAACGGGCCCGTGAAGATAGCACCAGGGGGGTGGAGGTTCCGGGAGGGAGCCGAGCAGGAGTTCTTCGGAGTGGAGGTTCCGGGATTAGCAGCTGTTCCAGGGGGTACATGGCGGGGTACTGGGAGTGCTGGTGTAGGAGGCCCAGGAGCAGGTCAGTGCTTGCAGCGCCCGGGACAGGGAAACTCTTCCTACCTGCTCCTGTGCTGCACACGGCCTCCTGGTGTTCATCAGGCTCCGCCGGGGCTGGGGTGCTGCTGATAGCATCCGGTGCTGGCCGCCGCAGAGCTGCTAACTTCTCCAGCAGCTCGCTTTTCCATCTGGTGACCACTGCTCGCTGGGCCCGTTCCACCTGCTAGCTCAGCTCCAGGATCTCGCTCTGGAGGAATCCTCCGGGGAAAGTTCTTTGTCGCTCCCTCCAGGGTGAGGGAAGGCACTTTCTGCTGCAGGCCAGAGGCGGAGGCTTGATCCTTGCTTCCGTCCATGCTGGCTGCCGGGTGCGGTCTGTCTAGACTCGTTAAGACCACACCCTGTCTTCATTCCTTCTCTCCTCCTTCCCTCCCCTTTTGGGGGCGGTCCCATGGCAGCCTGTTGTCGGTCACTCCCTGAGATGTCCTCCCTGCCTTGACGGACACATCTATGCGGACAGTCACAGTTGCAATTGGCAGGTTGTGCTTTTGGGGGCCATTCTTGGACCTGGCCCACGATGGGAGGTTCTATGTTGTTGTTTTTGATCATGCACATAATGGCGCCCTTTCTTCTGGGGCGGGCGCCACATTCAGTAAAATAACACAGTTCATATAAGGCACACAGTACCCGCAGGCAACGGGCACGCAATCCTGTTCGTGACGCCAAGTTGATGCGAACCCTGGGCCGTGGGGTACTCAGCAGCCGGGACTATGGATGCTGGGGGGGATATGTCACAGTGGCTGGCCCGCTCTGTTTATAGGGGATTTATAGAGTTCGTGATGCCACCTGTGGTTTCTGGTAATTTGTACCAGCACTGCGGCAGACCTCTGAGGCAGTTGATAGAAAACTAGGATGTTTCTGCTCTCCACAGGTGGAGCGGGCCTCAGGGCAGTGTGGAGTTTGATGGTGGGTGGTGATGCTGGGGCTTGTAGTGCAGAGGGAGAGATGGCGCAGCTGAAATAATGGACTGAGGCAGTGCAGTGCAGTCATCCGAGTTTTTACTCACAGTTCTTATGTAAGTTCCACATGGGCACTGTACGGGTGTCAGCCTTCCACGTCGTGCTGCGTTCACCAGACCGGGGGTTCAGCTCTTCCTCAGATGTGTCAGGAGTACTTGATGGAACCCAGCTTTCTCATGTTCCTTTCCTTGACCGACTTTACGCTGGGTCTTCTCTCTCCTGCCCTGCGTTTCCCCACTCACAGTCCCGCTCGGGTGCTCTGAAGTCCCTCTGGGCAACCTGGAGTTCCCAGACCTACTTGACCCTCACGGTGACTAAGATGAGGCTGTGGCAACTGCCCTATAAAAGTCAGAAGCCTCCGGTTTTTCCAGCCGAGACCAGGAGTAACACGACTGGTCCAGGGGCCAGTCTCCTTCTTGCGGCCTGATCCCTCTGACACCTGGCAGATTCGGGGCGTACGGGTGCTGTCCTGCACTCGCCGTACCCCCTGGGATCCCTTCTATCACTAGGCCCCACTTGTGGAGCAGAGCTCCAGACGAAGACTCTGCTCCCTGACTGACTGTCCTCTCTCACTCATCTGCCACCCTAAGATGGCTTCCCTTTTTATATACCTCCTACTATGGTGCTCCCCTACTCTACTTCCTCCACCCACACCCACTACTGGTTCCCCCTACCTTTGGTTCCCCTCACTCCAGCCAGGGACAGGGCTCAGCAGAAAAACACAATGCATCTTGCCCTTCCAGCCGGCCTGGAGCAGTGTAGTGTTGAATGCGGGTGTTGGGGTTCCGAGCAGCACTCCCTCCTTACCTGAGAGAAGGCGACACCACACCTTTGGGTGTGGTGCAGTACCTCTGTGGCAACTGAACCCTCAGGGGCGCCACACCACCGCTTGCCACCAATTTGTAAGAAAAACTTGGGTCAGACCTTGCAGCCCTCTGGCCCCCCTTATCCTGCTGGTCAAACACAGTATTGACCGAGGATAAACAGCAGGGCGCAGCTGCTCTCATTTATGTTGACTATTGTGGCACGTGATATCACAGGATGTCTATATACCACCAGTTCCTTCCAGGAACGTATATACACCCTCAACCACAATATCACATAAATACACCATATGCTGCCATCACCGATCTCTTAACAGGTGGATCAGGTACCCGTTAGGTAATGTAAAATTAGCGGGTGAGGAACGTGTTTGCTCGACATAGGACAAGAAGAACAAAGCTGGTAAATAATACTAATTTACTCCCGAAAGTTGGCAGTGTTTACAGAAGATATACAAGATATTTTAAAGGAGACAATTTACATATATGCATAAAACAGTTATTAAAATAAAAGGGATAAGTAATAGCAAAACCTGCGCCACGAGGTGATGGTCTCAGATTCTGTGGGGGGAAGGCTCCCCGGAAATTAGGTGTGATTCCTCCACGCAGCGAGGAGTGCTTGAGTCTGACGTCCCTGGGTTGGAATGAGCCAAAGATGGACGCTCTGGATTTTAGTAAAGAGGCAAAACACTAGGACACATTCCTGTTGTTTACCTAACACGGGGACTCGGTTTTGTGAACCCACCCAGCTGCACAAGACATAAAAATCCTTCATTTTTCATATCTTGGTATGGGGGGGGCCCACTTTCATATCTTGGTATGGGGGGGCCCACATCCAAGATGGATACATCATGTTTGCCGTCACCAATATTCACGAAGATTGATATCAAATATGATATTTCTATGACGTTCAGAAGCTCAGAACTCATTTCCTAGGTTTCTGGTGGTTTCCCAGTTATGAGAGATACACCATCATAACCGGAAAAAGGTGAGCATCCCAAAAATGTGGTCCATGTGTTTGTAACAGTCATGTGCATTATTAAACTGAACATTAAAAGTTTGTACAGTTACACAATTGGGCTTTGGAGGGGAAATCCAGTGTAGACCAGTATGCTTGCTCTTGGCTGAAGTTTATAGCGGTTATAAAAACTCCTTGTTTGTGGGAAGCAAGAGTTGAGTTCTATGGAGGTCCCTTCCAAATGAACAGGGGGCGGAGATTTAAGACATCTCTGGCTGTCCTTTCAACATGTTTAAAACTAGGACAAAAATACATTTTGCCTGACAGTGCCAACAGTACTGGGCACACTTTCTACAGTGACATTGTAAAAAAATACTCCTTTCTGTATAATTTTCTATCAAGGACCTTTATATCATGATATTCTTATAAAAAAATTTATTGATTTATTCTTGGATTGTCCATTAAAAAGAATAATTGCAGAAGGTACATACAATAGTTAAATAATTAGCGTTATTGTCCATTTGTCCATAATTAGCTTAATAGATGAGATTCACCCATCTTTTCCTGGGATCCTGGATGGTAGATTGCGTCTTTCTGTGTCCAGCACGTGTGTCAGGATGACACCATGTGGCCGTTGGGCCTATATCAGCAACTGGTTTACACACAGACCCTTTTCCTGTGTCCTGTGGAATGGCAAGAGCGCCCTCCATCTCTAACATGGGCTTTTATAGGCCGGTCATATGGCACCTGTTCTTCTAATTATGGTGCTGAACTAAAAATACACAAATAACGCATGTCATCTAAAAACCCTAGTACGATGGCTGATGCAATCTGTATGGTACAAAATTCAGAATTAAGAATAAAATGAATATTCATAATTAATATTTAACAATTCCCCTTTTTTGAGGATGACAGACATCAACTGAAGTCCTCAAAGTAGATAGGTTCATCATTAGGATAACAGGATCATCTTTCTTTCCTTCTTCCTTGGCAATATCATTTAATTTCCATAATAATAATAATAATAATAATAATATCAATATCGGATTATTGTTATATATATTCAATAGCATAATGATGTGAATTCATGTTATGGTAAGCTGTGACTAATATTCATTTAACATGTATAATTATACTTCCCTAAATCTAAATCGAAGCAATCACGGGTCCAATCGTCATCATCTGATGTGATCAGGTCTTCGTCTCGTCTTATTCTTGGTACTTTTAAAACACAGTCTTTAGTTGAAAACTCCTTTGAAATAAATTATAGCGTGTAGATATTGTACAGTCCATAATTATATTCATTATTGTTCAGTCCATAAACTGTACTCTTTATTAGAAAGATCACGTGTGTCAATTAGAGTCCATAAATTAAATTTTGTTAAGAAACAAAGTCCATGGATGAAATGTAGCTTTAATATCTGTGCAATGTCACCTGGACTTACGTTGGATTATCTTTGGATAATTCTGGAATCCTCCGTGTCATCCGCACTGGTCTTGTGTCACTTTTGGAACAGATGTGACGTCTTTGGTCAGCAAAGCAAAGGTTAATTTGACAATTCCCTGCTTTATATAGCACCATAACCAGTACTCAGTCCTTAATGTACAGGACATATGTCAGGCTGGCAGCTTTCTGACAATTACCGGTTCACCAGCTTTCATTGAAGCATTGCAGGTGATAAGAAAATACTGGAACATGATGAAACTTGAACACAACACAGTTCATTTAGGATCATTGTTCTCTGCAGTCCTGGTTATCAGTGGTGTGAATGTATTGTAATTGACACAGTCTATTATAACAATCAGTATTCACAACATCTTTACCTTCTGAGATTTCCGGATATCGGTTGCTTCTTCTTGTAACTTTTGAGAATTTCTTTGATTTATAAATATGAAAAATATTTATTAAGATAGAATTCATAATTGCGATGTCTTGATTGAAGTCTTCATTCCCTAATCCGATACCATATCTGGCAATTTTCCTAACCTATAATATCACAGCGTACCATAGCAATCAATAATGTTCATCTAATTATTATCAAAATATTAAAAATAAATTATTTTTGGAATAATAAACAATAATAGATAGTAATTCATTATTAATCAAGTTCTTCATGTGATAGAACATTTTTATGTCATAGGTGTAATTACCTTTTCCACCCCATAGGTGTCAGTGTGTTTTGAAACAACAAGTGTTTATATCTTTATTAAACCAATAATACCAAAAAATGTATACTCATGAACTAAAATGAATAAATATATGAATGAATGCAAGAATGACTTATTGTGTTTACTCAGAAAATGTAAACATTTTTTCCTTCTTATATTAGAACCATATCATTATATTTAATGAAGCAATATTCTTGTATTAGATATTACTTTATTAAATGTTAATGTGTTTTCTCAATTTAGATATTGAACTGAAATAAAATTAAAAAAATGAGAATTAAAAATGAAAAATGGAAAAGAATAAAATAAGAATAAAAATAAAAAATGAAAAATAAAATTAAGAGTAAAAATAAGAATAAAAAACTAAGGCCTTTATATGTTAATGACAAATGCAGAGTAATTATATTCTCCATGAAAATACCCTTATATTTCCATTATCAGGATGATTTCATATTTCTCATAACCTTGTATTACCAAAAATGATTAAATTATGCAATTTTGCATGTAATACCCTTCTTAATTATACCATTGTACCTTATTAATATTTCTTCTTCATTAAAATGTGTGAAAAATAAGTACTGATCAAAAGTGATTATGTAATCAGGATCAAAAAACACATTTTCCCCCTTAATACCAAAAAATATTATTTTATAAAATAATTTATGTATATATCAGAACTAGTGTTGAGCGAGCACTAAAATGCTCGGGTGCTCGAAGCTCGGGCCGAGCTCGCCGTGATACTCAGGTGCTCGACCCGAGCAACGAGCCCAATGTTAGTCTATGGGAGACCCGAGCATTTTTGCGGCGGCACCCCCGGCAATCTTTTAAAAGCCTAACAAGTGCCCAAAACGATAGTGTCAGTGCTCAAATGACATGGGGACAGCATGGGGATCGCCCCATGAAGCATTTCTGACCCCCAGGTCACTGCTGTCAACAACGTGGTCAGAGGTATTAAGCCACTTTTAAGGGCTCACAATAAAACGTTCAAAAACGAAACTGAAACTGCTTTCCTGTGAAATATGTTAAGGACGTTCCTTTCCAGGGTAAAGACTTGTGCATAGGGTAAAATAAATAACCCCCCCCCCCAAAAAAAATACTTCTCCACACCTTGGGCTATGTTCACAAGTAGCATTTTTTATGCGTTTTTGCACTTTTGTATTGTTTTCAACAGTGACAAATGCATTCACCGGGAAATGTCATTTTAACATTTTACAACCTTATCTGGCCATGTGCTGTGTGACACATGCATACAGTGCTGAAAAGACATTTGAACAGCATGGGGAAGACCCCTGGAAGCATCTCTGACACCCAGGTCACTGCCTAAAAGTGTGCCCTTCAGAAGTCATCCTTGCCGCATCAGAAGATGCAGACTTGCAACTATCCCCGTGCAAGTTCTTGTCCCAGGGCACTGTTCAATTGTACCTCCCCCATTCCTTGCAATGCAAGCGCAAATATGCAGCCAACCACCCACCCACCCCCAGGCTGCAATACCATACTGCTTGCTTGCACTTGAAATTGGGACTTTTAGGCATGTGGAGGTGGAATCTGGCCACCACGTCATGGCTGCATTGGCGTCCTGGTATCCATACTCAGTCCCCAGCCACCCGGCGGCCGTGTGTCCACACTCGGTCCCCAGCCGCCAGGCGGCGGCCGGGTGTCCATACTCGGTCCCCAGCCGCCCCGCGGCTGGGTGTCCACACACGGTCCCCAGCCACCTGGGGGCAGCTGGGTGTCCATAAATGGTCCCCAGCCGCCCCTATTTTTCCTGTCAACTTCCCCCCACACACTTTCCTTAGCCCGGCCTGCTTTAGGGCAGCATTGGACGAGCCAGACTCCTCCGGTGGGCACTAGCTTCTCCATCAGGGGAGTTGAGAGTGCCAAGGTGAGGAGCATGATGATGATGATAGAAGTTAGTTGTCATGAAAAACACTTGGTCAGACCTTGCAGCCCTCTGGCCCCCCCTTATCCTGCTGGTCAAACACTGTATTGACCGAGGATAAGCACGGGTGCAGCTGCTCTAATTTATGTCGACTATTGTGGCACGTGATGTGACAGGACGTATATATACCACCAGTTCCTTCCAGGAACGTATATATACCTCCATCCAGCCACCCTCAAACCACAATATCACATAAATACTGGTATACTGCCACCACCGATCGCTTAACAGGTGGATCGGGTACCCGTTAGGTAACGTGAATTAGCGGGTGAGGAACGTGTTTGCTCGATATAGGACAAGAAGAACAAAGCTGGTAAATAATAATGATTTACTCCCGAAAGTGGGCAGTGTTTACAAAAGATATACAAGATATTATAAAAGAGACAATTTACATATATGCAAAAAACAGTTATTAAAATAAAAGGGGTAAATAATAGCAAAACCTGCGCCACGAGGTGATGGTCTCAGATTCTGTGGGGGGGACGGATCCCCGGAAATTAGGGGTGATTCCTCCACACAGCAAGGAGTGCTTGCGTCTGACGTCCCTGGGTAAGAATGAATTAAAATGTCCGTTCTGGTTTTTAGTAAGGGGCCAAAACCCTAGGAGACACCCATGTTCTTTACCTCACACGGGGGCTCGGTTTTGTGAACCCACCCAGCTGCACAAGACATAAAAATCCTTCCGATTTCATATCTTGGTATGGGGGGGTCCCACATCCAAGATGGAGACATCATGTTTGCCGTCACCAATATTCATGAAGATGGATATCAAATATGATATCTCTATGACGCTCAGAAGCTCAGAACCCATTTCCCGGGTTTCCGGTGGTTTCTCAGTTATGCAAGATATACTATTATAATTGGACAAAGGTGAACATTACAAAAATGTGGTCCCTGTGTTTGTGCATTATTAAACTCAACATTAAAAGTTTGTACAGTTAAACAATAGGATTGGAGGGAATTTCCAATTTATACCAGAATGCTTGCTCTTGGCTGAGGTTATAAAAATTCCTTGTTTAGGGGGTGAAAGAGTGAGTTCTATGTCGGTCTCTTCCAAATGAGCAGGGGGTGGAGATTTAAGACATCTCTCATTTTTTAAACTAGGACAAAAATACATTTTGCCTGACATAAGCATCTGCTTTGTTTTCTTGGATTGCAAGTGTAAGTATGCAGCCTGCCACCCACCCACCCCCAGGCGGCAATACATACTATTTGCTTGCTTGCACTTGAAATTGGGCCTTTTAGGCATGTAGAGGCGGAATCTGGCCATCACGTCATGGCTGCGTTGGCGGCCTGGTATCCATACTCAGTCCCAAGCCGCCCGGCGGCCGGTTGTCCATACTCGGTCCCCAGCCGCCAGGGTGCGGCTAGGTGTCCATACTCGGTCCCCAGCCGCCCCGCGGCCGGGTGTCCACACACGGTCCCCAGCCGCCTGGGGGCAGCCGGGTGTCCAGAAAAGATCCCCAGCTGCCCCTATTTCTCCTGTCAACTCCCCCCCCCCACACACTTTTCTTAGCCTGGCCTGCTTTAGGGCAGCATTGGACGAGCCCACCAGAAAACCAGACTCCTCCGGTGGGCCCTGGCTTCTCCATCAGGGGATTTGAGAGTGCCAAGGTGAGGAGCATGATGATGATGATAGAAGTTAGCATCTGCTTTGTTTTCTTGGAATGCAAGTGTAAGTGTGCAGCCTGCCACCCACCCACCCCCAGGCTGCAATACCATACTGCTTGCTTGCTTGCACTTGAAATTGGGCCTTATAGGCATGTGGAGGCGGAATCCGGACACCACGTCTTGGCTGCGTTGGCGGCCTGGAATCCATACTTAGTCCCCAGCCGCCCGGCGGCCTGGTGTCCACACACGGTCCCCAGCCGCCTGGGGGCAGCCGGGTGTCCAGAAACAGTCCCCAGCCGCCCCTATTTCTAATGTCAACTTCCCCCCCACACACTTTTCTTAGCCCGGCCTTCTTTAGGGCAGCATTGGACGAGCCCACCAGAGAACCAGACTCCTCCGGTGGGCCCTGGCTTCTCCATCAGGGAAGTTGAGAGTGCCAAGGTGAGGAGCATGATGATGATGATAGAAGTTAGCATCTGCTTTGTTTTCTTTTAATGCAAGCGTAAGTGTGCAGCTTGCCACCCACCCACCTCCAGGATGCAAAGCCATACTGCTAGCTTGCACTTGAAATGGGGCCTTTTAGTTTGGAGGAGGCCGGAGCTGGCCACTACCTCATGGCTGCTTCAGCAGTGAGGTATCCATACTCAGTCCCCAGCCGCCCCTATTTGTCCCGGTGTGCCTTATACATAAGATTAAGTGCGCATACCAAAACATTACCTGTGCCCTCCCCAGTGCATTTATTGGGAAGGACAGCCTATTCCGCTGTAGTGTGTGCATGCCAAACCCCTATTCATGGAACATGCGAAGATGCCTCCCACCCTGCACCTGTCATTGCAGACTTGCAACTATCCCCATTCAAGTTCTTGTCCTAGGGCAGTGTTCAATTGTAACTCTCCCATTCCTTGCAATGCAAGCGCAAGTATGCAGCCTGCCACCCACCCACCCACCCCCAGGCTGAAATACCATACTGCTTGCTTGCACTTGATATTGGGCCTTTTAGGCATGTGGAGGCGGAATCTGGACACCACGTCATGGCGGCGTTGGCGGCCTGGTATCCATATTCAATCCCCAGCCGCCCGGCGGCCAGGTGTCCACACTCGGTCCCCAGCCGCCAGGGGGCGGCCGGGTGTCCATACTCGGTTCCCAGCCGCCCCGCAGCCGGGTGTCCACACATGGTTCCCAGCCACCTGGGGCAGCCGGGTGTCCATAAACGATCCCCAGCCGCCCCTATTTCTCCTGACAACTTCCCCCCACACACTTTTCTTAGCCCGGCCTGCTTTAGGGCAGCATTGGACGAGCCCACCAGAGAACCAGACTCCTCCGGAGGGCCCTGGCTTCTCCATCAGGGGAGTTAAGAGTGCCAAGGTGAGGAGCATGATGATGATGATAGAAGTTAGCATCCGCTTTGTTTTCTTTTAATACAAGCGTAAGTGTGCAGCCTGCCACCCACCCACCCCCAGGCTGCAATGCCATACTGCTAGCTTGCACTTGAAATGGGGCCTTTTAGTTTGGAGGAGGCCGGATCTAGCCACTACCTCATGGCTGCTTCGGCAGTGAGGTATCCATACTCAGTCCCCAGCCGCCCCTATTTGTCCCGGTGTGCCTTATACATAAGATTAAGCGCGCATACCAAAACATTACCTGTGCCCTCCCCAGTGCATTTAGTGGGAAGGACAGCCTATTCCGCTGTAGTGTGTGCATGCCAAACCCCTATTCATGGAACATGCGAAGATGCCTCCCACCCTGCACCTGTCGTTGCAAACTTGCAACTATCCCCGTTCAAGTTCTTGTCCTAGGGCAGTGTTCAATTGTACCTTTCCCATTCCTTGCAATGCAAGCGCAAGTATGCAGCCTGCCACCCACCCACCCACCCCCAGGCTGAAATACCATACTGCTTGCTTGCACTTGAAATTGGGCCTTTTAGGCATGTGGAGGCGGAATCTGGACACGTCATGGCGGCATTGGCGGCCTGGTATCCATACTCAGTCCCCAGCCGCCCGGCGGCCGGGTGTCCACACTCAGTCCCCAGCCGCCTGGGGGCGGCCGGGTGTCCATACTCGGTCCCAAGCCGCCCCGCAGCCGGGTGTCCACACACGGTCCCCAGCCACCTGGGGGCAGCCGGGGGTCCATAAACGGTCCCCAGCCGCCCCTATTTCTCCTGACAACTTCCCCCCACACACTTTTCTTAGCCTGGCCTGCTTTAGGGCAGCATTGGACGAGCCCACCAGAGAACCAGACTCCTCCGGAGGGCCCTGGCTTCTACATCAGGGGAGTTAAGAGTGCCAAGGTGAGGAGCATGATGATGATGATAGAAGTTAGCATCTGCTTTGTTTTCTTGGAATGCAAGCGCATGTATGTAGTAGCGGCTAGGCCTGAGGTGGTCAGCGTTTTGGCGCATATCCTACCTCCTCCGAGGATTGCTGGATGTTTTCCTGCTTCTATCCCAGTTCTATGACTCCCATTAAAACAAATCTTCAGGTGATAAATGATGGATGAGGTAGTGGCAAAGGAGAAAGAGCAGGAGGAACAGGGACCATTCACATCAATATCAGGCCAGTCAACCACATATGTCTTGTAGGATATGTTTCTGTAACAAAAGGAGCGTTTCGGCTACACAGTTATAGGGCATACAGTGAGTGCAATGCCTACCAAAAATTTTGAGGCACTCCAATGCCCCTTGGAAATGACATGGAGGTCAGAGGGCCTTAACTAAACCGTTTTTTCCATTTATAGCAACTGGGTCTCCTGTACACTGTTGGCCTGAGCAGTGAATGGAAGGCTTTCCAAAAATTATGAGGAACTGCAATGCCCCTTGAAACAGACGTGGATTACAGCGTACTAAAAACCTTCTACCCATTACTGCGGAGTGGGTCTCCCTTAGTTTTCGCCTTTGCATTGAAAAGCAAAAGCTGACTAAAATTAGGAGGAAATGCAATGCCCGTTGGAAGAGTCGTGGAGGTTAGAGGTAATGAAAAACAACATTTCAATGCCCCTTGGAAGAGCTGTGGAGTTCAGAGTGGCTTAAGAAGAAGCTTTTAATGCCCCTTTGAAGAGAGGTGGATGTCACAGTAGCTTAACAAGATGGTTTTAATGCCCCTCGAAAAAGTGGTGGAGGTCGCAGTAGGTTAACAAGACGGTTTTAATGCCCCTTACAAGAGCCATACAGTACAGCATCTTAAAAACATTATTCCCATTACTGGGGAGTGTTTCTCCCATAGTCTTTGCTTATGCCTTCCAAGCAAATGCTGCCAAAAATTAGGACGGAGGAACTTGCAATGCACCTTACAAGAGCCATGCAGTACAGCATATTACAAATATTATTCCCATTATTGGGGAGTGTGTCTCCCATAGTCTTTGCTTATGCCTTCCAAGCAAAAGCTGCCAAAAATTAGGATGGAGGAACTTGTAATTCCCCTTACAAGAGCCATGCAGTACAGCATATTACAAACATTATTCCCATTCTTGAGGAGTGGGTCTTCCACAGTATTTGCTTATGCCTTCCAAGCAAAAGCTGCCAAAAATTAGGACGGAGGAACTTGCAATGCCCCTTAAAAGAGCCATGCTGTACAGCATATTACAAACATTATTCCCATTCTTGGGGAGTGGGTCTCCCATAGTCTTTGCTTATGCCTTCCAAGCAAAAGCTGCCAAAAATTAGGATGGAGGAACTTGCAATGCCCCTTACAAGAGCCATGCAGTACAGCATATTACAAATATTATTCCCATTATTGGGGAGTGGGTCTCCCATAGTATTTGCTTATGCCTTCCAAGCAAAAGCCGCCAAAAATTATGACGGAGGAACTTGCAATGCCCCTTACAAGAGCCATGCAGTACAGCATATTACAAATATTATTCCCATTATTGGGGAGTGTGTCTCCCATAGTCTTTGCTTATGCCTTCCAAGCAAAAGCTGCCAAAAATTAGGATGGAGGAACTTGTAATTCCCCTTACAACAGCCATGCAGTACAGCATATTACAAACATTATTCCCATTCTTGAGGAGTGGGTCTTCCACAGTATTTGCTTATGCCTTCCAAGCAAAAGCTGCCAAAAATTAGGACGGAGGAACTTGCAATGCCCCTTAAAAGAGCCATGCTGTACAGCATATTACAAACATTATTCCCATTCTTGGGGAGTGGGTCTCCCATAGTCTTTGCTTATGCCTTCCAAGCAAAAGCTGCCAAAAATTAGGATGGAGGAACTTGCAATGCCCCTTACAAGAGCCATGCAGTACAGCATATTACAAACATTATTCCCATTATTAGGGAGTGTGTCTCCCATATTCATTGCTTATGCCTTCCAAGCAAAAGCTGCCAAAAATTAGAATGGAGGAACTTGCAATGTCCCTTACAAGAGCCATGCAGTACAGCATATTATAAACATTATTCCCACTATTGGGGAGTGGATCTCCCATAGTATTTGCTTATGCCTTCCAAGCAAAAGCTGCCAAAAATTAGGACAGAGGAACTTGCAATGCCCCTTACAAGAGCCATGCAGTACAGCATATTACAAACATTATTCCCATTATTGGGGAGTGTGTCTCCCATAGTATTTGCTTATGCCTTCCAAGCAAAAGCTGCCAAAAATTAGGATGGAGGAACTTGCAATGCCCCTTACAAGAGCCATGCAGTACAGCATATTACAAACATTATTCCCATTATTGGGGAGTGGGTCTCACATAGTATTTGCTTATGCCTTCCAAGCAAAAGCTGCCAAAAATTAGGAGGAAATGCAATGCCCGTTCGAAGAGTCGTGGAGGTTAGAGTTAATTAAAAACAGCATGTCTATGCCCCTTGGAAGAGCTGTGGAGTTCAGAGTGGTTTAACAAGACGCTTTTAATGCCCCTCAGAAGAGACGTGGAGGTCCCAGTAGCTTAACAAGACGGTTTTAATGCCCCTCGGGAAAGTGGTGGAGGTCCCAGTAGCTTAACAAGACGCTTCTAATGCCCCTCGGAAAAGTGGTGGAGGTCACAGTAGCTTAACAAAACGCTTTTAATGCAACTTAGAAGAGATGTGGAGGTCCCAGTAGCTTAACAAGACGGTTTTAATGCCCCTCGGAAAAGTGGTGGAGGTCCCAGTAGCTTAACAAGATGCTTTTAATGCCCCTTGGAAAAGTGGTGGAGGTCACAGTAGCTTAACAAGACGCTTTTAATGCCCCTCAGAAGAGACGTGGAGGTCCCAGTAGCTTAAAAAGATGGTTTTAATGCCCCTCGGAAAAGTGGTGGAGGTCCCAGTGGCTTAACAAGATGCTTTTAATGCCCCTCGGAAAAGTGGTGGAGGTCACAGTAGCTTAACAAGACACTTTTAATGACCCTCGGAATAGTGGTGGAGGTCGCAGTAGCTTAACAAGATGCTTTTAATGCATATTACAAGAGCCATACAGTTCAGCATCTTAAAAATATTATTCCCATTATTGGGGAGTAGGCCTTCCAAGCAAAAGCTGACAAAGGTAAGGATGGAGGAACTTTCAATAATGGCAACACGGACCAAGGTCACCCTGGTGGTATAGTGGTGGTGGAGGCTGAGGATGAGGAGAAGAACATAAAACAGCCCAAATGAGGAAGCGTATACCCATGTGTGGGTGTGAAGCGGTGCATGTGAATACACCTCCCGAAATAACACTGTGGATTTGACTTTATGTTACTCTGCTGTCATTTGGTGGTGATGAGAAGTCTGGCCCAATCCAGCCCTTGTTCATTTTGATAAGGGTCAGATTGTCAGCATTGTCAGTTGACAGGCGAGTGCGCTTATCAGTTATAATTCCCCCAGCGGCACTAAAAACACGCTCCGATAACATGCTAGCGGCAGGGCAGGCTAGGACCTCCAAGGCATACAGAGCAAGTTCATTCCAAGTGTCCAGCTTGGATACCCAATAATTAAAAGGCACAGAGGAATCACGGAGGACGCTGGTATGGTCGGCAAGGTATTCCCTCACCATCTTTTGAAACTGTCCACTCCTTGTGAGAGTACCCCATGCCTCAGGGCCTGTAAGCTGGGCGGGTCTCAGAAAACTGTCCCAGAACATTGACAGTGTTCCCCTGCCTCTGCTGGATTGGAGTTGCCTCTCTCTCGCTTGTACGCCTTGGTTGGTCAACGAACTGTGACCTCTGCCACTAGAGTGTTCAGATGGGAATTTTTTTAACAGTTCTGCAGCAAGGGCCTTCTGGTACTGCCCCATTTTTGTAGACCTCTCCACCTCAGGAATAAGAGAGTGAAAGTGCTCCTTGTAGTGGGGGTCTAAAAGTGTCACCAACCAGTAATGACTGTCACCCAACATTTTGACAACGCGAGGGTCACGTTTAAGGCAGCGTAACATAAAGTCAGCCATGCGTGCCAGACTGGTAACGGGCAAGACTTCCGTGTCCTCACCAAGATGACGACTGACCATGCTCTCCTGTTCCTCCTCCTCCTCCCCCCTGTCCTCAGGCCACCCACGCTGAACCGACAGTATGACAGTTATACAGGTACTTCCGTCTACAGCGCATGATACAAGCTCCTGTTCTTCCTCCTCCTCCTCTCCCTCATTATCCCCCAATGCACGTTGGGATTAGATGAGGCTAGGCTGTGTGTAATAGACCGCTACGGCTTCATGATCCATCTCATCATAATCTGGCTGCAATGCCTCCTCTTTAATTCTCTGCAGAGTGCGTTGCAAATGACAGACAAGTGGAATGCTGACGCTAATGATGGCGTCATCGCCACTCACCATCTTGGTGGACTCCTTAAAGTTTGTCAAGATGGTACATATGTCAGACATCCAGGTCCACTCCTGAGGTCTTATGTGTGGAGTCTGACCTGAATATCGATGGCTTAGTTGCAGCTGGTACTCCATAACTGCTCTCTTCTGCTCACAAATCCTTTGCAACATGTGGAGGGTAGAGTTCCAACGTGTGGGGACATCACACACCAGTCGGTGTGACGGAAGCTGCAAACGCTGCTGCAACACAGCAAGGGCGGCGGAAGCTGTAGCCGACTTGCGAAAATGAGCTGACAGGCGGCGTACTTTGACGAGCAGATCTGGCAACTCGGGGTACGATTTAAGAAACCGCTGAACCACGAGGTTAAGCACATGAGCCAGGCATGGTACTTGTGTGATCTCGCCTCGCCTCAGAGCCGCCACCAGGTTACAGCCATTGTCACACACGACCATGCCTGGATGTAGGTTCAGCGGTCTCAGCCACAGATCTGCCTGCTCTTTCACATCTGTCCACAAATCACAAGCAGTGTGAGGTTTATCACCTAAGCTTATGAGTTTCAGCACAGCCTGTTGCCGCTTGGCGGAGGCAGTACTGCAGTGCTTCCAGCTTGTAACTGATGTGGTGATATCTGAGATGGAGGCTGAACATGAGGAGGAGGAGGATGATGTGCAGGAGCTGTACACTGTGGGGGCAACTCTGACTGACATAGGGCCCGCCATCCTCGGTGTGGGGAGGATGTGTTCCGTCCCAAGGTCCGACTGGGTTCCGGCTTCCACTATGTTTACCCAGTGTGCCGTCAGGGAGATGTACCGTCCCTGGCCACAAGCACTTGTCCACGTGTCCGTTGTCAGGTGGACTCTCCCAGTAACTGCGTTGTTGAGGGCACGGCAGATGTTTTGGGAGACGTGCTTGTGTAGTGCAGGGATGGCATACCGGGCAAAATAGTGTCGGCTGGGGACCGAGTACCGAGGAATGGCCGCCGCCATAAGGTTGCAGAAGGATTCTGTCTCCACCAGCCTAAAAGGCAGCATTTCCAACGCAAGCAGTCGTGAAATGTGCGAATTTAAGACTGTGGCCTGTGGGGCGTTAGCTGCGAATTTCCGCTTTCGTTCAAAGGTGTGTGATATGGACAATTAAACGCTGTGGTGGGACGTTGATGCTGTTTCTTGAGAAACTGCCATAACAAGTGAAGACTGGGAGGAGGGGGCATCTTTGCATGCAGTATGGACAGGGGATTGACTTGCACACACAACAGCGGGTTCTATTGCATGCACAACAGAGGAAGAAGCAGTGGTGACACCCGCTGACACTGGTCGTGGATCCTGGGGTTCGCCCCACAAAGTTGGGTGCTTTGCTGCCATGTGCCTGATCATGCTGGTGGTGGTCAGGCTGGTAGTTTTGTCACACCTGCTGATGCTGGCATGCCAGGTGGTACAAATGGCCTTTTTGGGGTTATCAGCAGAGTCTTTAAAAAAATTCCAGACTCTGGAAGACTTACAGGTTGTACTGGCAACGTCCCTCGTGTTGGTGTTATGGGGAACTGTTGCCCGCCTTCTGTGTGCTGCCACCACACTGCTTCTTCCTGCCTGTTGGGGTACTCTGCCTCCCTCACCCTGTGTGCTGCTGGCCTCGCTCTGCATGTCCTCCTGCCACGTTGGGTCAGTTTCTAGATCATCCACCACCTCCTCCTCTTCAACTTGCGCACCACGATCCTCCTCCTCACTTCCTGGCAATTGTGTCTCGTCATCATCCACCTCTTGTGACAAATAGCCAGCGTCGACTTCCTGTGGCCGTGGCTGTTCAAATATACATGGTATCTCCTCTTCCACCACTTCGAGCGTAGCAGGCGAGGGGCACAAATTTGGAAATGGACCAGTGAACAGCTCTTCAGAGTATCCAAGTGTGGGATCAGTTGCTGTCTGATGACACTCGGCATGGTGGGAGGAAGGAGCATCAGGGTGAGGAGGAGTATGCGGTCGAGACTCACGGCTACTAAGAGTTGACCATGTGGAAGACAGACCGGAGGTGGTGATGCCCAGGTAACTGGAAGTATTATCTGCTATCCAATTAATAACCTGTTCACACTGATCATTTCGCAATACTGGTGTTGTTCTGTGCTTCCCTAGTAATTCGGTCAAGAAGTCGGAGCGAGAAGATGTGGCTGTTAGTTGTGGCACATTTTCACCTTGGCCACGGCCCCGTCCTCTGCACGCACCATCACCAGAACGTCTACTTCCACGTCCTTGCCACGCGCCTTGCCCATTGTAAAGGAAGTAAAATAGCTTACACTCGCACTATCAATGGAAAAAGTGTAATAAAAAGTAGATTAGAACCGTGGAATAGGAAAACCACAGTTCTATTTCTATGGCCTACACCCGACTCTTTTAAACAATCTGAACAATCAGGGAGAAACTATTACTGTTTTTCATTACGGAAAAAAAAACAAAAGCTGAATAATAGAGATTTTTTACCGTGGAATGGCAAAACCACAGTTATTTTTTACTGGGGAATACCAGAATATTTTAAATAGATATATTTACGGCTGAACAGTGAGCGACACACTAAAACTAGTTTTTTTAGGTAAAAATGGCCCAAAAGTGGATAATACGGAGGATTGAACAGTGGAACTGCAAAACCACACTTGTATTTCTCGGGCCTACACCAGACTATTTTCAACAGATATATTTGTGTCTGAACAATCAGGAGACACTACTGTTTTTCTTTACAGCAAAAAATGCCAAAAGAAGGATAATACAGAGATTTGACCCATGGAACTGCAAAACCACAGTTCTAGTAATCTGGCCTACACCAGACTACTTTCAACAGATATATTTGTGTCTGAACAATCAGGAGACACTACTGTTTTTCTTTACAGCAAAAAATGCAAAAAAGCAGGATACTACAGAGATTTGACCCGTGGAACTGCAAAACCACACTTGTATTTCTCAGGCCTACACCAGACTATTTTCAACAGATATATTTGTGTCTGAACAATCAGGAGACACTACTGTTTTTCTTTACGGCAAAAAATGCAAAAAAGCTGGATAATGCAGAGATTTGACGCGTGGAACGGCAAAACCACACTTGTATTTCTCGGGCCTACACCAGACTATTTTCAACAGATATATTTGTGTCTGAAAAATCAGGAGACACTACTGTTTTTCTTTACGGCAAAAAATGCAAAAAAGCAGGATAATACAGAGATTTGACCTGTGGAACGGCAAAACCACAGTTGTATTTCTCAGGCCTACACCAGACTATTTTCAACAGATATATTTGTGTCTGAACAATCAGGAGACACTACTGTTTTTCTTTACAGAAAAAAATGCAAAAAAGCAGAATAATACAGAGATTTGACCAGTGGAACAGCAAAACCACACTTGTATTTCTCGGGCCTACACCAGACTATTTTCAACAGATATATTTGTGTCTGAACAATCAGGAGACATTACTGTTTTTCTTTACGGCAAAAAATGCAAAAAAGCAGGATAATACAGAGATTTGACCCGTGGAACTGCAAAACCACACTTGTATTTCTCGGCCTACACCAGACTATTTTCAACAGATATATTTGTGTCTGAACAATCAGGAGACACTACTGGTTTTTTTTACACAAAAAATGCAAAAAAGTAGGATAAAACAGAGATTTGACCCGTGGAACTGCAAAACCACACTTGTATTTCTCGGGCCTACACCAGACTATTTTCAATAGATATATTTGTGTCTGAACAATCAGGAGACATTACTGTTTTTCTTTAAGGCAAAAAATGCAAAAAAGCAGGACAATACAGAGATTTGACCAGTGGAACTGCAAAACCACACTTGTATTTCTCGGGCCTACACCAGACTATTTTCAACAGATATATTTGTGTCTGAACAATCAGGAGACACTACTGTTTTTCTTTACGGCAAAAAATGCAAAAAAGTAGAATAATACAGAGATTTGACCCGTGGAACTGCAAAACCACACTTTTTTTCTCGGGCCTACACCAGACTATTTTCAACAGATATATTTGTGTCTGAACAATCAGGAGACACTAGTGTTTTTATTTATGGCAAAAAATGCAAAAAAGCAGGATAATACAGAGATTTGACCCGTGGAACTGCAAAACCACAGTTCTAGTAATCTGGCCTACACCAGACTATTTTCAACAGATATATTTGTGTCTGAACAATCAGGAGACACTACTGTTTTTCTTTACGGCAAAAAATGCAAAAATGTAGGATAATACAGATATTTGACCCGTGGAACTGCAAAACCACACTTGTATTTCTCGGGCCTACACCAGACTATTTTCAACAGATATATTTGTGTCTGAACAATCAGGAGACACTACTGTTTTTCTTTACAGAAAAAAATGCAAAAAAGCAGGATACTACAGAGATTTGACCCGTGGAACTGCACAACCACACTTGTATTTCTCAGGCCTACACCAGACTATTTTCAACAGATATATTTGTGTCTGAACAATCAGGAGACACTACTGTTTTTCTTTACGGAAAAAAATGCAAAAAAGCAGGATAATACAGAGATTTGACCCATGGAACTGCAAAACCACACTTGTATTTCTCGGGCCTACACCAGACTATTTTCAACAGATATATTTGTGTCTGAACAATCAGGAGACACTACTGTTTTTTTTACGGCAAAAAATGCCAAAAGAAGGATAATACAGAGATTTGACCCGTGGAACTGCAAAACCACAGTTCTAGTAATCTGGCCTACACCACACTATTTTCAACAGATATATTTGCGTCTGAACAATCAGGAGACACTACTGTTTTTCTTTACAGCAAAAAATGTAAAAAAGCAGGATAATACAGAGATTTGACCCGTGGAACTGCAAAACCACACTTGTATTTCTCGGGCCTACACCAGACTATTTTCAACAGATATATTTTTGTCTGAAAAATCAGGAGACACTACTGTTTTTCTTTACGGCAAAAAATGCCAAAGAAGGATAATACAGAGATTTGACCCGTGGAACGGCAAAACCACAGTTCTAGTAATCTGGACTACACCAGACTATTTTCAACAGATATATTTGTGTCTGGAAAATCAGGTAGACACTATTATTTTTTTTTTTTACAGCAAAAAATGCCAAAAGCAGGATAATAGAGATTTTTTACCGTGGAACTGCAAAACCACAGTTATAATTTACTGGTGTATACCAGACTTTTTTAAATATATATATTTGCGGCTGAACAGTGAGCGACACACTCAAACTGTTATTTTTAGATACAAATGGCCCAAAAGTAGATAATACAGAGGGTTGAACCATGGAACTGCAAAACCACATTTCTATTTCTCTAGCCCTCACCAGACTATTTTCAACAGATATATTTGCGTCTGAAAAATCAGAGACACACATTTTTTTTTTTCGGGGGGGGGGGAGGGGCACCAAAAGGTTAATAAGACAGGTATTTGTACAGTGTGAAGGAGAAAAAAAAAAAGAGGATTTAGATGAAAAAAAAAGGATTTTTCCTGGCCCCCGAGACCCCGAGCTAAGTCCAGCAATTTCAGCAACAGGAGCACACAGGACTGTAATGCAGCGTTTGCTGGTATAACCACTGCGTCTCCTATACAGCCTGTCTGCCTGCCTGATACCTGGGATGGATATTAGTCCTGAGAAGGACTGTTTGTTTGATCTGGCAGCCTTTACAGACCCTACACTAACTATTTCGCAGGATATATCTCTCCCTAAATCAGCAGCGCTGTCCCTACACTGTCTGATCCAGAGCGACTGTGTCCAAGATGGCGGCGCCCGGTTTTAAATACTCGAGGTGAAGCTGTGCGGCCAGCCAATCACTGTAATGCCCATAATCAACATGGCTGCGGCATTACAGTGACTGGCTGGCAATCCCTGCATGTTCATTGGCTCTGTAAAGAGCTCCAAACATGCAGGGCGGAGACCCGAGCTCCCGCCCGAGTAACCCGGAAATGCTCGGTGCTCGTCGAACATCCCGAGTAGCGTGATAACGAGCAGTGTTGAGCATGCTCGCTCAACACTAATCAGAACCAAATTAAAAATAATTATTCTTCTATAAATATTTTGCATACATTTCATATCAAAGTGTAGCATATATTTTTCTGAAGAGGTGTGTACCTATTTAGGTAACCATTAAAAGAAAAGTAATATCCTTGAATACTATAAAATTATCATGTGGAAAAATTATTCTAAATGTAAATTTGCTTTATAAACCATATTGATGTGTGGTTGACTTTATCCACTATTCAATAAATCATAAATAATAATACTTAATTATGTATCATAATTTTCTCAGAATTAAATATATTTTTGTACCTTCACATATTTAACCCAAAATTTGTTGTATCCTAATTATTAATGTGCATTTGTAAACTATTAAATTTAATATCTTAATATTTCTTTGAATATTCCCCAAGTACATATAATATAATATAAGAGTAATTGACTTGCAAAAATAGAAATGTCTTAGATTCTTTTTTTTCTTACTGGCTACCAGGTTTTAAGTTACGTCAGCTGAAAATAGAATGAATGGGATTCTATACTATTTGCTCAAAGTTCAAAGGCTGCAGCTGTCACACGTCATGCTGTAAAGCTACTTTAGTTATAAAGCAAACACTACATGCACAGAATAATTAATTAATAAGTGTTACACATAATATAGTTCAACTAATTATATTGTTATTATTTTAAAATGTTATACACATAAAATCATGCAATTTTTTCCAACTTCCTGTGTGAATAAAGAAATAAATCCATTTTAGAGTTGTTTGATCAAATCCTGCTTTGGAATGAAAACTCTAAAGAAATATAAAAAAAATAAAATTAAATATCAAATTCATACAGAAACAAAATTATTTCAATATCTTATATATATATTTGTTCTAATGTAATTCAAAATATTGATACTTTAATTTCTATATGAGGTTATAATTTATTAGTTAATGAATTATTACTATAAATATATATATAAATACAATTATACACAATTATACACAATCTCTACTGTGTACAAGTGTGTATATATATATATATATATATATATATATGAACTAGCAGATACTATGTAACTACACAATTTTACTGTATAAAATAATAAATAACTAATGATACATTGTATAACACTTTGATACAACATATAATTACAATTTTTTCTTAGCCACTCCCTAAACCAAATCTTCTGTCTCTGTCAAAAATCTCCAGAAAAGCTCTGTTTAGAAAAGACATCTTTCTATCCTTCATAAGCTCAGATAATTGCCTGTTCTTCAGTCCACATTCCATGACGTCACTCTCAGCTGGTCGTCTCACCTGCCTCTGTCCGTCAATTTCGTCCATTTTCCTTTTTAGAGAGTCACAGTTCTGACTGAGTGTTAACTCTTTCTGTGAAGAAATTGACTTTTGAATTATCTGATATGGCTTATAACATATATGAAATCTTCTGCGTATTTCATAGATTTCATTTAGAGGATGACTCATTGGCTTTTGGTAAGATTTCTTTTCTGGTTTTACAAATTTAGCTTGATTTATTTTCTTTTCACGATTTTCATGTTTTCTAACAAAATCAAGCAACTGCACACATTTAAATAGAGAAACTTTTGTGACACAATAACTTGAGATACTGGATTTATGAATTAGAATTTTTGTACAAAAGTTGTTATCATTTGTTGTAATTTTCCATTTTTGATGAGAGCTTTGTACAACCTTTCAAATATGGACATGAATGTATATGTACATTCTTTCCTACCAATCCTTAATTTTTGTAGATCATCTATGTTGGGGAAATCCTTCGTGGCACAATAAATCAAATATTTTAATCTGTCTGAATCATTTTCCCATTCATTAGGAGAGTCATTTTCACAGGGCATTAAATTTAAACGTCTGGAAAAAGTCACAGGAATCCACATTTTAAATAATTGATTCCTCTCCTCATTAGATAAATCAAACTTATCAGAAAAGCTCTCAAATATCTCTGAATTTCTACAGACATGGATTTTGACATTATATTTTGGCATGATTTTGTATAATTTTAGCAAATTTTTCCTCATTTTAATTTGAAGTTGGGCCTTGGTAGCTCCTAATTTCTCTGCTATTTTTAGTGGCCCTTGTACGTCAGCTGCTCCTACGTCACCCATGTCTCCTCCCAAATCACCTAATATGTCGGTTTCTCGTATGTCAATCATGTCTCCTCCCATGTCAGGTTTTTGTATGTCCGTCTCTTCGTCAGATCCAAGATCACCTTCAGTTACAGACACGTGTCTTACTTCTTGCTCAATTTCCACATTACAGTCAGAAGCAGTATCACCATTTGACACTATTTCTACACTATTGTCCTGCTTAGACTTCGCTAACACAAGACGATGAAATACATCTATGAAATGTAGAAAATTCCTCAATTTGTGTTTGTCTCTATTCACCAATTTAGAAGTTAACTGTAAATTCTGCAATTCACATTCTATATATAAACTAAGCCACAAAACATCTAAGTCATTTCCTTCATTAACTTTGAAGTTAATCTAACTTTGTTTAGCAAAAGAAGAAATTATATCCATATTTTTCTTACCTTCAGATTTCTTAGCTTCTGATGATCAGCACGTATTATCCTCAACTCGTCTGATTCTGATCCTTGTAGTACCTCTGGTGCCTGTCAGTCCATCTGGAGAATAGATCAGCCCTCATTCTGTAGGTTCTTTCTGATTCTTGTGACAAAGTTAGTGGATTTCCTGACACGTGAACAACAGCTGTTCAACTCGTCTCATCTCTTCTCTCCCCCTTTTGTTCATGAAGGAAATTCACTTGCAAACACAAAAAATCAGGACTGGCTGGGGCTCGCCAATCTAAAAAAATACTCCTTTCTGTATGATTTTCTATCAAGGACTTCTATATCACGATATTCTTATAAAAAATGTATCAATTTATTCTTGAAATTGTCCATTAAAAAGAATAATTGCAGAAGGTACATACAATAGTTAAATAGTTAGAGTAATTGTCCATTTGTCCATAATTAGCTTAATAGTTGAGATTCACCCATCTTTTCCTGGGATCCTGGATGGTAGATTGCGTCTTTCTGTGTCCAGCACGTGTGTCTGGATGACACCATGGGTCCGTTGGGCCTACATCAGCAGCTGGTTTACAAACAGACCCTTGTCCTGTGTCCTGTGGAATGGCAAGAGCCCCCCCTGTCTGTAACATGGGCTTTTATAGGCCGGTCATATGGCACCTGTTCTTGTAATTATGGTGCTGAAATAAAAATACACAAATAGCGCATGTCATCTAAAAACCCTAGCACGATGGCTGATGCAATCTGTATGGAAAAGAATTCAGAATTAAGAATAAAATGAATATCCATAATTAATATTTAACAGACATACAATGCCAACAGTACTGGTCACACTTTCTATAGAGCCAACAGTACTGGGCACACTTTCAACAGTGAAATATAGTGCCAACAGTACAGGGAACACTTTCTACAGTGACATATAGTGCCAACAGTACTGGCCATACTTTCCACAGTGACATATAGTGCCAGCAGTACTGGGCACACTTTCTTCAGTGATATATAGTAGCAACAATACTGCGCACACTGTCTACAGTGACATATAGTTCCAACAGAACTGGGCACACTTTTTGCAGTGAGATAGTGCCAACAGTACCGGGCACACTTTCTGCAGTGACATATAGTGCCAACATAATTGGGAACATTTTAAATAGAGACACATAGTGCCAACAGTACTGAGTGCACTGTCTACATTGACATATAGTGCCAACAGAACTGAGCACACTTTCTACAGTGACATATAGTGCCAACAGTACTGGGCACACTTTCTACAGTTACAGCAGTACTGGGCACACTTTCAACAGTGACATATAGTGCCAACATTACTGGGCACACTTTCTACAGTGATATATACTACCAATAGTACTGGGCACACTTTCTACAGTGACATATAGTGCCAACAACTGGGCACACTTTCTACAGTGACATATAGTGAAAATAGAACTTGGCACACTTTCTACAGTGACATATTGTGTCAACAGTACTGGGCACACTTTTTACAGAGACATATAGTGCCAACAGTACTGGGCACACTTTCTACAGTGAAATATAGTAGCAGCAGTACTGGGCACACTGTCTACAGTGACATATAGTGCCAACAGAACTGGGCACTCTTTCTACAGTGACATAGTGCCAACAGTACTGGGCACCCTTTCAACAATAACATATAGTACCAACAGTACTGGGCAAACTTTCTACAGTGACATATAGTGCCAACAAAAGGGCACAAAGTCTACAGTGGCATATAGTGCCAACAGTACTGGGCATACTTTCTATAGTGCCAACAGTACTTATCACACTTTCAACAGTGACATTAAGTGCCAAAGTACTGGGCAAACTTTCTACAGTAACATAGTGCCAACAGCACTGGGTACAATTTCTACGGTGATCTATTGCGTCAACAGTACTGGGCACACTTTCCATAGTGCCAACAGTACTGGGCACACTTTCAACAGTGACATATAGTGCCAACAGTACTGGCCACACTTTCTACAGTGACATATAGTGCCAATAGTACTGGGCACACTTTCAACAGTGACATATAGTGTCAACAACTGGGCACACTTTCTACAGTGACATGTAGTGCAAACAGAACTGGGCACATGTTCTACAGTGACATATAGTGCCAACAGTTCTTGGCACACTTTCTACAGTGACATATTATGTCAACAGTACTGGGCACACTTTCTATAGTGCCAACAGTACTGGGCACACTTTGAACAGTGACATATAGTGCCAACAGTACTGGGCACACTTTCTATAGTGCCAACAGTACTGGGCACACTTTCAACAGTGACATGTAGTGCCAACAGTACTGCGCACACTTTCTACAGTGAAATATCGTAGCAACAGTACTGGGCACACTGTCTACAGTGACATATGGTGGCAACAGAACTGGGCACACTTTCTACAGTAAAATATAGTGCCAACAGAACTGGACACACTTTCTACAGTGACATATAGTGCCAATAGTACTGGGCACACTTTCAACAGTGACATATAGTGTCAACAACTGGGCACACTTTCTACAGTGACATGTAGTGCAAACAGAACTGGGCACATGTTCTACAGTGACATATAGTGCCAACAATTCTTGGCACACTTTCTACAGTGACATATTATGTCAACAGTACTGGGCACACTTTCTATAGTGACAACAGTACTGGGCACACTTTGAACAGTGACATATAGTGCCAACAGTACTGGGCACACTTTCTATAGTGCCAACAGTACTGGGCACACTTTCAACAGTGACATGTAGTGCCAACAGTACTGCGCACACTTTCTACAGTGAAATATCGTAGCAACAGTACTGGGCACACTGTCTACAGTGACATATGGTGGCAACAGGACTGGGCACACTTTCTACAGTAAAATATAGTGCCAACAGAACTGGACACACTTTCTACAGCGACATATAGTGCCAACAGAACTGGGCACACTTTCAACACTGATATATAGTGCCAACAGTACTGGGCACACTTTTTACAGTGACTAATAGTGCCACCAGTACTGGACACACTTTCTATAGTGCCAACAGTAGTGGGCACACTTTCTATAGTGACATATAGAGCTAAAAGTACTGGGCACACTTTCTACAGTGACATATATTGCCAACATTACTAGGCACACTTTCTATATTGCCAACAGTACTGGGAACACTTTCAACAGTGACATATAGTGCCATCAGTTCTGGGTACACTTTCTATAATGCCAACAGTACTGGGCACACTTCCAACAGTGACATATATTGCCAACGGTACTGGGCACACTTTCTAAAGTGACATGTAGTGCCAACAACTGGGCACACTTTCTACAGTGACATATGGTGACAACAGAACTGGGCACACTTTCTACAGTGACATATAGTGCCAACAACTGGGCACACTTCCTACAGTGACATATGGTGCCTACAGAACTAGGCACAATTTCTACAGTGACATATAGTGCGAACAGTACTGGGCACACTTTCTGCAGTGAGATATTGTGTCAACAGTAATGGGCACACTTTCTATAGTGCCAATAGTACTGGGCACACTTTTAACAATGACATATAGTGAGAACAGTACTGGGCACACTTTCTATAGTGACATATAGTGCTTACATTACTGGGCACACTTTCTATAGTGCCAATAGTACTGGGCACACTTTGAACAGTGACATATAGTGCCAACAGTACTGGGCACACTTTCTATAGTGCCAAAAGTACTGGGCACACTATCAGCAGTGACATGTAGTGCCAACAGTACTGGGCACACTTTCTACAGTGAAATATCAGAGCAACAGTACTGGGCACACTGTCTACAGTGACATATAGTGGCAACAGAACTGGGCACACTTTCTAAAGTAAAATATAGTGCCAACAGAATTGGACACACTTTCTACAGTGACATATAGTGCCAACAGAACTGGGCACACTTTCAACAGTGATATATAGTGCCAACCGTACTGGGAACACTTTTTACAGTGACTAATAGTGCCACAAGTACGGGACACACTTTCTATAGTGCCAACAGTAGTGGGCACACTTTCTATAGTGACATATAGTGCTAACAGTACTGGGCACACTTTCTACAGTGACATATATTGCCAACACTTCTGGGCACACTTTCCTTAGTGCCAACAGTACTGGGCACACTTTCAACAGTGACATATAGTGCCATCAGTTCTGGGCACACTTTCTATAATGGCAACAGTACTGGGCACACTTGCAACAGTGACATATATTGCCAACAATACTGGGCACACTTTCAACAGTGACATGTAGTGACAACAACTGGGAACACTTTCTACAGTGACATATGGTGACAACAGAACTGGGCACACTTTCTACAGTGACATATAGTGACAACAACTGGGCACACTTCCTACAGTGACATATGGTGCCTACAGAACTGGGCACACTTTCTACAGTGACATATAGTGCAAACAGTACTGGGCACACTTTCTACAGTAAGATATTGTGTCAACAGTAATGGGCACACTTTCTATAGCGCCAATAGTACTAAGCACACTTTCAACAGTGACATATAGTAAGAACAGTACTGGGCACACTTTCTATAGTGACATATAGTGCTAACAGTACTGGGCACACTTTCTATAGTGCCAACAGTACTGGGCACAACATCAATACTAACATATAGGGCCAACAGTACTGGGCACACTTTCTACAGTGACATATAGTGCCAACAGTACTGGGCACACTTTCTACAGTGACATATAGTAGCAACAGCACAGGGCACACTGTCTATAGTGACATATAGTGCCAACAAAACTGGGCACACTTTCTACAGTGACATAGTGCCAACAGAACTTGGCACACTTCTACAGTGACATATAGTGCCAACAGTACTGGGCATACTTTCTACAATGACATGCAGTGCCAACAGTACTGGGCACACTTTCTATAGTGCAAACAGTACTGGTCACACTTTCAACAATGACATATAGTGCCAACAGTACTGGGCACACTTTCTACAGTGTCATATAGTACCAACAGTACTGGGCACACTTTCTATAGTGCCAACAGTACTGGGCACACTTTCAACAATGACATATAGTGACAACAGTACTGCGCACACTTTCTACAGTGATATATAGTGCCAACAGTACTTGCCACACTTTCTACAGTGACATATAGTAGCAACAGTACTGGGCACACTGTCTACAGTGAGATATTGTGCCAACAGAACTGGGCACACTTTCTACAGTGACATAGTGCCAACAGAACTTGGCACAATTCTACAGTGACATAAAGTGTTAACAGTACTGGGCACACTTTCTACAGTGACATATATTGCCAACATTACTGAGCACACTTTCTACAGTGCCAACAGTACTGGGCACACTTTCAACAGTGACATATAGTGCCATCAGTTCTGGGCACACTTTCTATAATGCCAACAGTACTGGGCACACTTGCAACAGTGACATATATTGCCAGCAGTACTGGTCACACTTTCAACAGTGACATGTAGTGACAACAACTGGGCACATTTTCTACAGTGACAGATGGTGACAACAGAACTGGGCACACTTTCTACAGTGACATATAGTGCCAACAACTGGGCACACTTCCTACAGTGACATATGGTACCTACAGAACTGGGCACACTTTCTACAGTGACATATAGTGCGAACAGTACTGGGCACACTTTCTACAGTGAGATATTGTGTCAACAGTTATGGGCACACTTTCTATAGTGACATATAGTGCTAACAGTACTGGGCACACTTTCTATAATGCCAACAGTACTGGGCACAACATCAACACTAACATATAGGACCAACAGCACTGGGCACACTTTCTACAGTGACATATAGTGCCAACAGTACTGGACACACTTTCTACAGTGACATAGTGCCAACAGAACTTGGCACACTTCTCCAGTGACATAAAGTGGCAACAGTACTGGGTACACTTTTTACAGGGACATGTAGTGCCAACAGTACTGGGCACACTTTCTACAGTGCAAACAGTACTGGAAACACTTTCAACAATGACATATAGTGCCAACAGTACTGGGCACACTTTCTACAGTGACGTATAGTGCCAACAGTACTGAGCACACTTTCTATAGGGCCAACAGTACTGGGAACACTTTCAACAATGACATATAGTGACAACAGTACTGGGCACACTTTCTACAGTAACATATAGTGCCAACAGTACTGGGTAAACTTTCTACAATGACATTTAGCGCTCACAGTATTGGGCACACTTTCTACAGTGACATTTATAATAGCAAAAGTACTGGGCACACTGTCTACACAGTGACATATAGTGCCAAGAGAACTGGGCACCCTTTCTAGAGTGACATAGTGCAAACAGATTTGGGCACACTTTCTACAGTGACATATTGTGCCAACAGAACTGCCAACACTTTCAATAGTAACATATAGTGCCAACAGTACTGGGCACACTTTCAACAGTGACACATAGTGCCAACAGTACTGGACACACTTTCTATAGTGCCAACAGTACTGGGCACACTTTCAACAGTGACACATAGTGCCAACAGTACTGGACACACTTTCTATAGTGCCAACAGTAGTGGGCACACTTTCTATAGTGACATGTAGTGCCAACAGTACTGAGCACACTTTCTACAGTGACATATATTGCCAACAGTACTGGGCACACTTTTAACAGTGACATATAGTGCCAACAGTACTGGGCACATTTTCTATGATGCCAACAGTACTGGGCACACTTTCTACAGTGACATATAGTGCCAACAACTGGGCACACTTTCTACAGTGACATATAGTGACAATAGAACTGGGCACACTTTATACTGTGACATATAGTGCCAACAACTGGGCACACTTCCTACAGTGACATATAGTGCCAACAGAACTGGGCACACTTTCTACAGTAACATATAGTGCCAACAGTACTGGGCACACTTTCTACAGTGACATATTGTGTCAACAGTAATGGGCACACTTTCTATAGTGCCAATAGTACTGGGCACATTCTCAACAGTGACATAAAGTGCCAACAGTACTGGGCACAAATAGTGAAATATAGTGCTAACAGTCCCGGTCACACTTTCTATAGTGCCAACAGCACTGGGCACACTTTCAACAGTAACATATAGGGCCAACAGTACTGGGCACACTTGACCATGTACGGCCAGTTCGGCTTTCTTACCGTATTTTCCTCGCTCCACCTTCTCCAACGCTACACCTTACCCCCCCAGGAATAAAAAACACTTGAAAACTGGATTCTTTGGATAAATCTGGCCACAGAGGCCATTTTATTAACAAACAAACATTAACATATTAACACTAATAATACCAGATAAATTAAGAGGGGAGGGTTATTGGAGCTAATAAGTCTGGCTTTTATAACACGAAAGAAATCCAACCGCCATCTTACCCTCAGCCTTGCACCATCAGCTAGAGGGCACCATACTTCCACAATACATGAAAGGTTAATCACCTAAGAGCTCCCAGTATAAAAACCCCATCCAGAACCCTGACCAAAAATTGCCAGACCACCCCCAATGTAACTTCATATTACCCGGAATTCTCGCAAAATCCTTGTACCAACAAATCGGTACCAACTCCAAGAACCCCACCCCCCACCAATCCAGCCACTGTGACAGTCACTAAGCATCACCGCCCATCTAAAACCTCCTTATACCAACTAGCCCCGTTCCCTGCATTACAGAACAGATAAATAACGCAGTAAAAAAGAGGGTGGTTGGGTGGGTGTTCTCTGTACTGAGTCCTACAGGAGAATGGCCCTTCCCACACTATTCCCCATAAACCACCCCTCAGCTCTTATAATGCTCGCCCCCATACTTCCTCACCAAATCCTAAATCCCCGCATCTCCAAACTCAAAATCCTCCTGGCCAATTCCGGTCATGGGGGGCTTCCCTCTAGCTTCGCCAGACTTCAGCCCCCACCTTGATCGTGTATGGCCAGTACGGCTTTCTTACCGTATTTTCCTCGGTCCACCTTCTCCAACTCTACACCTTACCCCCCACGAATAAAAAACACTTCAACACTGGATTCTTTGGATAAATTTGGCCACAGCGGCCATTTTATTAACAAACAAACATTAACATATTAACAATAATAATACCAGATAGATTAAGAGGGGAGGGTTCTTGGAGCTAATAAGTCTGGCTTTTGTAACACGATAGAAATCCAACCGCCATCTTACCCTCAGCCGTGTACCATTAGCTCGAGGGCACCATACTTCCACAATACATGAAGGATTAATCACCTAAGATTAATCACCTCCCAGGGTAAAAACCCCGTACAGATCCCTGACCAAAAATTGCCAGACCACCCCCAATGTAACTTCAAATTACCCGGAATTTTCGCAAATTCCTTGTACCAACAAATCCGTACCAACTCCAAGAACCCCACCCCCCGCTAACCACGCACAGCCCTGACACCTCAGGCTCGTGAGTGCCCCAACCCCAACAATGCCGTTTCAATCCCATCCTGTATTGCCAAAGCCCAAAGATCAATTCCGATGGCATTCAAATGAACACCGGCTGCCATCCAAAAATTCCCCATTCCAGACTCTAAATCGAAATGTCTAATACTTATACCTCCATTCCTGGATACAAAGGCCCCTATAGCCCTATTCAACTTCACCCTCGCTCTATTGATCCCTTTTAACAATCTCGCCGCCCTCCACTTCTGTCTAGACACAATATCTGACCACACCATCAGCAACCCTGAAAAAGTTGTCCATGTCAGGCAAAATGTATTTTTGTCCTAGTTTGAAAAATGAGAGATGTCTTCAATCTCCACCCCCTGCTCATTTGGAAGAGGCTACATAGAACTCATTCTTCCTTACCCCCTAACAAGGAATTATTATTACCGACATAAAATGTCAGCAAGCATACTGGTATACCCTAGATTTACCCTCCAAAATCCTATTGTCTAACTGTACAAACTTTTAATGTCGATTTTCATAATCCCCATGACTGTCACAAACACAGGGACCACATTTTTGAGATGATCACCTTTTTCCAATTGTGATGGTGTGGTTTTCGTGGCTGGAAGACCACCAGGAACCTGGGAAATGGGTTCTGAGCTTCTGAGCGTCATAGAGATATCATATTTGATATCCATCTTCATGAATAGTGGTGACGGAAAACATGATGTCTCCATCTTGGATGTGAAACCACCCCACACCAAGATATGAAACAAGAAGGATTTTTATGTCTTATGCAGCTGGGTGGGTTCACAAAACCGAGCCCCCATGTGAGGTAAACAACATGGGTGTCTCCTAGAGTTTTGGCCCCTTACTAAAAACCAGAACGGCCATTTTACTTCATTCTTACCTGGGACGTCAGACGCATGCACTCTTCGCTGCGTGGAAGTCCCCCCCCCCCACAGAAACTGAGACTATCACCTCGTGGTGCAGGTTTTGCTATTATTTTCCCCTTTTATTTTAATAACTGTTTTATGCATATATGTAAATTGTCTCTTTCATAATATCTTGTATATCTTTTGTAAACACTGCCCACTTTCGGGAGTAAATCATTATTATTTACCAGCTTTGTTTTTCTTGTCCTATGTCGAGCAAACACGTTCCTCACCCGCTAATTCACGTTACCTAACGGGTACCCGATCCAACTGTTAAGCGATCGGTGGTGGCAGTATACCAGTATTTATGTGATATTGTGGTTTGAGGGTGGCTGGATGGAGGTATATATACGTTCCTGGAAGGAACTGGTGGTATATATACGTCCTGTCACATCACGTGCCACAATAGTCGACATAAATTAGAGCAGCTGCGTCCGGGCTTATCCTCGGTCAATACCGTGTTTGACCAGCAGGATAAAGGGGCGCCAGAGGGCTGCAAGGTCTGACCAAGTGTGGTTTCCTGACAATTGGTGGCAGCGGTGGGATCATAGTACATTAGTGATCTGGTTTGAGCAATCATTCCTCTCACTAAAAACTTGCACGGTTCTTACCTGGACCCTGCACAAAAGTTTTGAAGATCGAACTCAGTGTTTATTAGATCTGAGACAATACTGTATGTGTAGCAGTTACCCCTACCTGTCAGGAAAACGACACTTGGTCAGACCTTGCAGCTCTCTGGCGCCCCCTTATCCTGCTGGTCAAACACGATATTGACTGAGGATAAGCACAGGCGCAGCTGCTCTAATTTATGTCTACAATTGTGGCACGTGATGTGACAGGACGTATATATACCACCAGTTCCTTCCAGGAACGTATATATACCTCCGTCCAGCCACCCTCAAACCACAATATCACATAAATACTGGTATACTGCCACCACCGATCGCTTAACAGTTGGATCGGGTACCCGTTAGGTAACGTGAATCAGCGGGTGAGGAACGTGTTTGCTCGACATAGGACAAGAAGAACGAAGCTGGTAAATAATAATGATTTACTCCCGAAAGTGGGCAGTGTTTACAAAAGATATACAAGATATTATAAAAGAGACAATTTACATATATGCATAAAACAGTTATTAAAATAAAAGGGATAAGTAATAGCAAAACCTGTGCCACAAGGTGATGGTCTCAGATTCTGTGGGGGGGACGGCTCCCGGAAATTAGATGTGATTCTTCCACGCAGCGAGGTGTGCATGCGTCTGACATCCCTGGCAAGAATGACTTAAAATGGCCGCTCTGGTTTTTAGTAAGGGGCCAAAACATTGGGAGACACCCCTGTTATTTACATCACACGGGGGCTCGGTTTTGTGAACCCACCCAGATGCATAAGACATAAAAATCCTTCAGATTTCATATCTTGGTGTGGGGGGGTCCCACATCCAAGATGGAGACATCATGTTTGCCGTCACCAACATTTATGAAGATGGATATCAAATATGATATCTCTATGATGCTCAGAATCCATTTCCCAGGCTCCTGGTGGTCTACCAGCCACGAAAACCACACAATCACAATTGGAAAAAGGTGAACATCTCAAAAATGTGGTCCTTGTGTTTGTGACAGTCATGAACATTATTAAAATTGACATTAAAAGTTTGTGCAGTTAAACAATGGAATCTTGGAGGGAATTTCCAGTTTACGCCAGAATGCTTGTTCTCTTGGGCTGAGATTTTTTATGGTGGGTTTAAAAATTCCTGAGGTTTGGGTAAAGCTAGAGAAGAGTTCTATGGATGTCCCTTCCAAATGAGCAGGGGGTAGAGATTTAAGCCATCTCTCATTTTTAAAACTAGGACAAAAATACATTTTGCCTGACACCTCCCCGTTTTTAGACTGCGCTATGGAGGTAGGACCTTCTGGTACTCCTCCAGGCGTATCTCTGGAGGCTCCCCTCGCCGGGACAACCCATCGGCATTGCCATGCTCGCTGCCTTTGCGGTGTTGAACGGTAAAGTCGTACTGCTGGGGGGTGAGGCTCCAGCGTAACAACCTTCCGTTGGCACCGGACATGGTGTGCAGCCAACTCAGGGGGTTGTGGTCAGTCACGACAGTGAATGGGCGCCCGTATAAGTAAGGCTATAAACGTTTGAGGGCCCATACAATGGCCAGGCACTCCTTCTCTATGGTGGAATAGGCCACTTCCCTCGGCAGCAGTTTCCGACTTAAGTACAACACGGGGTGTTGTTGGTTCCCCGAGTCGACCTGGCTGAGTACAGCACCGAGGACAAACAAACTGGCGTCGGTCTGTACGAAGAGTGGCCGTCTGCCATCGACCGCCTTTAGCACAGGAGATCTGCTTAGGGCAGTCTTCAAAGCACAAAAGGCCACCTCGCATTCATCTGTCCATTTCACTGAATGGGGTAGGCTCCTCCTGGTGAGGTCTGTCAAGGGCTTTGCAAGGCTACTATAGTCTTGTACAAAGCGTCTATAGAGGGTGGGCCAGGACACGATAGCGTCCACCTTCCCAGGCTCTGGCTTTAGAGTACCCCCACCTACCCGGTGCCCCAGGTAGTGGACCTCGTTCATGCCCATCTGGCACTTTCCTGGCTTAATGGTCAAGCCCGCCTGGTGAATGCGCCCGAGCACCTGCTGCAGATGCTTGATGTGATCCTCCCAGGTGGGACTTAAGACAGCAATATCATCCAGGTACGCCATTGCATACCTCTCCAGTCCCTGGAGCAGGTGGTTGACCATTCGCTGGAACGTGGCAGGGGCATTTTTCATGCCAAAGCCATGACTGTGGATTCATACAATCCGAAGGGAGTGATAAAGGCGGACTTCTCCTGGGCCCCGGGGCTCAAGGGAATCTGCCAATATCCCCGACTCAGATCCATAATGGAGAGATAGATCGCGCTGTCTAACCGCTCCAGCAGCTCCTCAATGCGTGGCATTGGTTGTGTGTCAGAGGCTGTGATAGCGTTGAGCCCCCTGTAGTCCACAGAGAACCGGATGGTCCGGTCCTTCTTTGGCACCAGGACTACAGGTGAGGCCCACGCGCTTTTGGACCGCTTAATCACCCCCAATTTCAGGATCTCCTCAACCTCCTGGCGCATGACATGCTGCACCTCGTCGGAGATTCGATAGGCTGTCCGCCGGAGTGGGGCGTGATTCCCGGTGTCCACTTCATGGACTGCCACCTTAGTCCTGCCAGGCATGTTGGTGAACACTGCTTGGAAGGGTTTCAGCACTGCTCGCAGCTGAGACCTCTGGTCTGCGGATAGCAAGGCGCTTATCTCTACGTCCTCTAGGGACCCGTTGTCCTTCGCTTGGGCCAGCATGTCCAAAAGGGGGTGATCCTCCCCATCCTCGGGCAGGCTGCAGACCGTTAGGACGCAGGCTCCATGTTCTTGATGAGCCATCATATTATTAACGTGAAAAGCCTTCCGCCTACCCCGCGCGTGGTCAAGAGTGATCATGTAGGTGACCGGGTTGAGCTGTTGGTGAATGACGTACGGGCCTTCCCAGGCCGCCTGAAGCTTGTCCTTTGGTACGGGGACCAGCACCCACACCTTCTGACCCACCTGGTAGGTCCGCCCTTGGGCGTTCCGGTCGTACCAATGCTTCTGGTCAGCCTGGGCTTGCGCCATGTTGTCATGCACCAACTGCGTTAAGGTCTGCATCTTGTCACGGAAGCGCATGACATACTCCACGATGGACACTCCTGGGGAGCTCGGCTCTTCTTCCCAGAATTCCCTTATCAACCCAAGGGGTCCTCGGACACGCCTACCATACAGGAGCTCAAAGGGAGAGAACCCCGTCGAGGCCTGTGGAACCTCTCTGTAAGCAAATAGCAGGTGTGGTAGGTAACGCTCCCAGTCGCGTCCCTTGGTCTCAACCAGCATTTTTAACATCTGTTTGAGGGTACCGTTGAATAGCTCACACAAACCATTGGTTTGGGGATGATACGCGCTCGATACCAGAGGCTGCACCTGCATTTTCTTACATAGGGACTCCATTAAGCGTGACATTAACTGAGTCCCCTGGTCGGTAAGCATCTCCCTGTGAGAGCCTACTCACGCAAAGATGGCCAAGAGGGCGTCCGCCACCTTATCCGCCCTAATTGAGGACAGGGCTACTGCCTCCGGATACAGGGTAGCATAGTCTACCACGGTAAGGATGAAACGTTTTCCAGAGCTGCTGGGTATGGCCAGTGGTCCCACAATGTCCACAGCAATCCTCTGGAAAGGCTCCTCTATCACTGGCAAAGAGATCAGGGGGGTTTTGGGAGCCGACCCTGACAATCCCACTCCTTGACATGTGGTACAGGAGCGACAGTAGTTCACCACATCAGTCCTCATTTTGGGCCAATAAAAGTGGTGAGACAGCCGGGCCTTTGTTTTGCTGACCCCCAAGTGTCCAGCGAGTGGAATTTCATGGGCGATCCGCAACAACTCATCCCTGAATTGGTAGGGGACGACCAGCTGTCTTTCCCTCAGCCACTCCTGTTGGAGTGTACAGGGAACTGTCTCCCGGTACAACCTTCCTTGGTCCCAGAATACCCTCTCCTTTTCAGACTCAGAGTTGGGCTTCTCAGTGAAGCTCCTTAACGTCCCTAGGCTAGCATCTGAGTGCAGAACTGCCTGAAACTCCTGGCTGGAGGAAGCCTGAAGTGAGGTTAAGGCCACGTCCTCACTGGGACCCTCTGGGACCGGCTCTAGGTCCATACCTGATTCTGTTATTCCTCTGTCCGAGGAGGGTCCAGAAGGCCGGGCGTTACTTGCGTTCTGGGCACTCTGACTGCGGGTAACAGCGGCTATACAGGCCGTCTCGCCGGGGAATAACACCGTACCATCAGCCTGTGCGGCTATGAGTACTACTTCCCCATCCTCCTCCATTACCTCAGGCACAGTGCTACGTATGGGGCAGCCACCATCAGCCAGGTCCCCATCTGTTGTGACACGGGTTGCTGGCACAGCACCACCTGCTTCATGGTCCCTGTGCCTCTCCCCATTACCCTTAGCACTGACACTTGTTCCTGCTAGGGGATCCTCAGCAATATCACCCCGCAGCGTGACATGGCTGAGTTCTCCTGTACCTTCCAATACATCATCATCATCATCATCATCATCATTATCAGCAGGTAAAGCATTGACATTCACAGTATCAGCATTAATCTTACCTACCGTATCAGATCGAGGAGTAGGGTCAGGGGCATAATAAGCAAACATCCTCCCCAAATCAGTTCCAAAGAAAACATCTGCAAGTAGATTTTCAGATATTCCCACTTCCTTCACCCCACTCCCCGCACCCCAATCAATAAAAGCCCGGGCCATGGGCAAGGGGCATCAGGCGCCCCCAATCCCGGTGACAGTCAGGGTCTTTCCCGGAATAAGCGCCTCAGCGGACACCAGTTCGTGTCGGATGAGGGTTCATTCGTCCCCAGTATCCTTGAGGCCTACAGTGACAGTGTCCTCCACCCTGACAGACTGCAAGTTTTCACAGGCCCTCCCAACCGGCCCACCCACCAAAAAAACTGATGCATTAGGCCCTGGGGCCTTGGATGGGGGGTTCTTCCTCTGCTTCTCTGGGCAAGTGGCACTGAGATGACCAGTCTGGTTGCAGAAATAACACCTGCGGGCATCAGATGCAGGCCGGGCATTGGTAATGGGAAAAAGGCCTCCGGAAGGTCGGCTGGCAGGGGCAGGAATGGTGGTTGATGGCTTACCCCCTTTCCAGCTGGCGACGACTGGCTTCCGCACCTCCGGTTGGCCTCGTAGGTGTCTGCAATCTGCGCTGCTTTATTGGCATCTGGTGGCTCCCGATCAATCACGAACTGACGTACCTCGGTCGGACACAGATGCAGGAACTGGTCTTTCACCATCAGGTCCTTAAGCTGCTCAAAGGTGGTCGCTGACAGTCCTTGGATCCACTGCTCAAAGTTGGTTCTGAGCCCATGCACCACATCGCTGTAACTGTCGTGCGGTCCACGTTGGAGGTTCCAGAACTTTTTACGGTACACATCAGGAGTCAGTTGGAACCTCTGGATTAGGGCCTGCTTAATGGCATCATAGTTACCATCGAGGCTCGGAAGAAGAGCCACAAACACATCCAGAGTTTTGCCTCGCAGTCCTGCAGTTAAGTATCAGGCCCACTGGCCCTCAGGCAGCTGGTACTGTCTGCAAGTCTTTTCAAAACCCCTCAGAAAGGTGTTGAGGTCGCCGTCGTTTTCCATCACAGGAAAATACTCTGGACGGGGCTTAAAGAGGGTCGCATTGTTGATCTCACCGTTCCGTGAGGTGGATGCTGAGATCCCGAGCTGGGCCAGCTGCAGTTCATGGGAACTCTGGGCTTTGGCCTCTCGCTCGGCTCGCTCGGCCTCTCGCTCGGCTCGTTCGGCCTCTCGCTGGGCTCTCTCAGCCTCGGCTCGCTCGGCTCTCGGCCCCATCGGCCTCCGCTCGCCGCTCGGCAGCCTCCTGGTGCCGCTGAATGACTTTCAGCCATCCTTGATGATCCTCTGCAGGAAGTTGCTGTAGAGCCATCTGCAGATAGGGGTCCACGCTGCCCTGGTCGCTGACGTGGCATGCATCTACAGGTGGGATACATGCAGCAGTACTGTCCATATCTCTGCTGACCCTTGGCCCTGCTGAGGTCTGGAGATGGGCTTGCTCAGTCTCCAGCTGCGCCAGTGCAGCAGCCATTTGTTCTTTGTTTTTGCCGAGGGGGTCAATGCCTTTGATTATACATATTCCAATAAGAGTGTCCTTTTTCTGCTGGCTGTACCAGTGCTCCCCAACGATGACCATGATCACCAAAATAAAGATAGAAAAGAAAAAATGAAGAAGGGTAGGGGTAACTGCTACATATACAGTATTGTCTCAGATCTAATAAGCACTGAGTTTGATCTTCAAAACTTTTGTGCAGGGTCCAGGTAAGAACCGTGCAAGCTTTTAGTGAGAGGAATGATTGCTCAAACCAGATCACTAATGTCTTATGATCCCACCGCTTGCCACCAATTGTTAGGAAAACGACACTTGGACAAACCTTGCAGCCCTCTGGCGCCCCCTTATCCTGCTGGTCAAACACGGTATTGACTGAGTATAAGCACAGGCGCAGCTGCTCTAATTTATGTCGACTATTGTGGCACGTGATGTGACAGGACGTATATATACCACCAGTTGCTTCCAGGAATGCATATATACCTCCATCCAGCCACCCTCAAACCACAATATCACATAAATACTGGTATACTGCCACCACCGATTGCTTAACAGGTGGATCGGGTACCTGTTAGGAAACGTGAATTAGCGGGGGAGGAACGTGTTTGCTCGACATAGGACAAGAAGAACGAAGCTGGTAAATAATAATGATTTACTCCTGAAAGTGGGCAGTGGGCAAAGATATACAAGATATTATAAAAGAGACAATTTACATATATGCATAAAACAGTTATTAAAATAAAAGGGATAAGTAATAGCAAAACCTGCGCCACAAGGTGATGGTCTCAGATTCTGTGGGGGGTCAGCTCCCCGGAAATTAGATGTGATTCTTCCACGCAGCGAGGTGTGCATGCGTCTGACATCCCTGGCAAGAATGACTTAAAATGGCCGCTCTGGTTTTTAGTAAGGGGCCAAAACATTGGGAGACAGCCGTTATTTAACTCACAAGGGGGCTCGGTTTTGTGAACCCACCCAGATGCATAAGACATAAAAATCCTTCAGATTTCATATCTTGGTGTGGGGGGGTCCCACATCCAAGATGGAGACATCATGTTTGCCGTCACCAATATTCATGAAGACTGGTCATCTCAGTGCCACTTGCCCAGAGAAGCAGAGGAAGAACCCCCCATCCAAGGCCCCAGGGCCTAATGCATCAGTTCTTTTGGTGCGTGGGCTGGTTGGGAGGGCCTGTGAAAACTTGCAGTCTGTCAGGGTGGGGGACACTGTCACTGTAGGCCTCAAGGATACTGGGGCCGAACGAACCCTCATCCGACTCGAACTGGTGTCCGCTGAAGCGCTTATTCCGGGAAAGACCCTGACTGTCACCGGGATTGGGGGCGTCCGATGCCCCTTGCCCATGGCCCGGGTTTTTATTGATTGGGGTGCGGGGAGTGGGGTGAAGGAAGTGGGAGTATCTGAAAATCTACCTGCAAATGCTTTGTTGGGAACTGATTTGGGAAGGATGTTTGCTTATTATGTCCCTGACACCCCTCCCCGATCTGATACGGTTGGTAAGGTTAATGCTGATAATGTGAATGTCAATGCTTTATCTGCTGATAATGATGATGATGATAATGATGATGATGATGTATTGGAAGGTACAGGAGAACTCAGCCATGTCACTCTGCGGGGCGATATTGCTGAGGATCCCCTAGCAGGAGCAAGTGTCAGTGCAAAGGGTAATGGGGAGAGGCACAGGGACCATGAAGCAGGTGGTGCTGTGCCAGTTACCAGTGTCACAACAGATGGTGAACTGGCTGATGGTAGCTGCCCCATACGTAGCACTGTGCCTGAGGTAATTGAGGAGGATGGGGAAGTAGTACTCATAGCCGCGCAGGGTGATGGGACGGTGTTATTCCCCGTGGAGACGGCCTATATAGCCGCTGTTACCCGCAGTAAGAGTGCCCAGAACGCAAGTAACGCGCTGCGTTCTGGACCTTCCTCGGACAGAGGAATAACGGAATCAGTTAGGGACACAGAGCCGGTCCCAGAGGGTCCCAGTGAGGACGTGGCCTTAACCTCACTTCTGGCTTCCTCCAGCCAGGAGTTCCAGGCAGCTCTGCACTCAGATGCTAGCCTAGAGATGTTAAGGAGCCTCGCTGAGAAACCCACCTCCGAGTCTGATAAGGAGAGGGTATTCTGGGACCAAGGGAGGTTGTACCGGGAGACAGTTCCATGTACACCCCAACAGGAGTGGCTGAGGGAAAGACAGCTGGTCATCCCCTACCAATTCAGGGATGAGTTGTTGCGGATCGCCCATGAGATTCCACTCGCTGGACACTTAGGGATCAGCAAAGCCAAGGCCCGGCTGTCTCACCACTTTTATTGGCCCAAAATGAGGACGGATGTGGTTAACTACTGTCGCTCCTGTACCACGTGTCAAAGAGTGGGAAAGTCAGGGCCGGCTCCCAAAGCCCCCCTGATCTCTTTGCCAGTGATAGAGGTGCCTTTCCAGAGGATTGCTGTGGATATTGTGGGACCACTGGCCATACCCAGCAGCTCTGGAAAAGGTTTCATCCTTACCGTGGTAGACTATGCTACCAGGTATCTGGAGGCAGTAGCCCTGTCCTTAATTAGGGCGGATAAGGTGGCGGATGCCCTCTTGGCCAGCTTTTCGCGAGTAGGGTTTCCCAGGGAGATGCTTACCGACCAGGGGACCCAGTTCATGTCTCGATTAATGGAGGCCCTATGTAAGAAAATGCAGGTGCAGCCTCTGGTATCGAGCGCGTATCATCCCCAAACCAATGGTTTGTGTGAGCGATTCAATGGTACCCTCAAACAGATGTTAAAAATGCTGGTTGAGACCCAGGGACGCGACTGGGAGCGCTACCTCCCATACCTGTTATTTGCTTACAGAGAGGTTCCACAGGCCTCGACGGGGTTCTCCCCCTTTGAGCTCCTGTATGGCAGGCGTGTCCGAGGACCCCTTGGTTTGATAAGGGAATTCTGGGAAGAAGAGCCGAGCTCCCCAGGAGTGTCCATTGTGGAGTATGTCATGCGCGTCCGTGACAAGATGCACACCTTGACGCAGTTGGTGCATGACAATATGGCGCAAGCCCAGGCTGACCAGAAGCATTGATACGACCAGAATGCCCGAGAGCGGACCTACCAGGTGGGTCAGAAGGTGTGGGTGCTGGTCCCCGTACCAAAGGACAAGCTTCAGGCGGCCTGGGAAGGCCCGTACGTCATTCACCAACAGCTCAACCCGGTCACCTACATGATCACTCTTGACCATGCGCGGGGTAGGCGGAAGACTTTTCATGTTAATATGATGAAGGCTCATCAAGAACGTGGAGCCTGCGTCCTACCGGTCTGCCGCCTGCCCGAGGATGGGGAGGACGACCCCCTCTTGGACATGCTGGCCCAAGCGAAGGCCAGCGGGTCCCTAGAGGATGTAGAGATAAGCGCCTTGCTATCCGCAGACCAGAGGTCTCAGATGCGAGCAGTGCTGAAACCCTTCCAAGCACTGTTCACCAACCTGCCTGGCAGGACTGAAGTGGCGGTCCATGAAGTGGACACCGGGAATCATGCCCCACTCCGACGGACAGCCTATCGAATCTCCGACGAGGTGCAGCATGTCATGCGCCAGGAGGTCGAGGAGATGCTGAAGTTGGGGGTGATTAAGCGGTCCAAGAGCGCGTGGGACTCACCTGTAGTTCTGGTGCCAAAGAAGGACCGGACCACCCCGTTCTGTGTGGACTACAGGAGGCTCAACGCTATCACAGCCTCTGACGCACAACTAATGCCACGCATTGAGGAGCTGCTGGAGCGGTTAGCCAGCGTGAGCTATCTCTCCATTATGGATCTGAGTCGGGGATATTGGCAGATTCCCTTGAGCCCCAGGGCCCAGGAGAAGTCCGCCTTTATCACCCCCTTCGGATTGTATGAATCCACGGTCATGCCTTTTGGCATGAAAAATGCCCCTGCCACTTTCCAGTGAATGGTCAACCACCTGCTCCAGGGACTGGAGAGGTATGCAGTGGCGTACCTGAATGACACTGCCGTCTTCTTTCCCACCTGGGAGGATCACCTCGAGCATCTGCAGCAGGTGCTCGGGCGCATTCACCAGGCGGGCTTGACCATCAAGCCAGGAAAGTGCCAGATGGGCATGAACGAGGTCCACTACCTGGGGCACCAGGTAGGTGGGGGTACTCTGAAGCCAGAGACTGGGAAGGTGGACGCTATCGTGTCCTGGCCCACCCCATGACCAAGAAGCAGGTGCAGTCCTTCTTGGGCACCGGAGAGTACTATAGACGCTTTGTACAAGACTATAGTAGCCTTGCGAAGCCCTTGACAGACCTCACCAGGAGTAGCCTACCCCATTCAGTCAAATGGATAGATGAATGCGAGGTGGCCTTTCGGGCTTTGAAGACTGCCCTGAGCAGCTCTCCTGTGCCAAAGGCAGTCGACGGCACATGGCCACTCTTCGCATAGACCGACGCCAGTGAGTTTGGCCTCGGTGCTGTACTCAGCCAGGTCGACTCGGGGAACCAAGAACACCCCGTGTTGTACCTAAGTCGTAAACTGCTGCCGAGGGAAGTGGCCTATTCCACCATAGAGAAGGAGTGCCTGGCCATTGTATGGGCCCTCAACCGTTTACAGCCTTACTTGTATGGGCGCCCCTTCACTGTCGTGACAAACTACAACCCCCTGAGTTGGCTGCACACCATGTCTGGTGCCAACGGAAGGTTGTTACGCTGGAGCCTCACCCTTCAGCAGTACGACTTTACCGTTCAACACCGCAAAGGCAGCGAGCATGGCAATGCTGATGGGTTTTCCCGGTGAGGGGAGCCTCCAGAGATATGCCTGGAGGAGTACCAGAAGGTCCTACCTCCATAGCGCAGTCTAAAAAGGGGGAGGTGTCAGGCAAAATGTATTTTTGTCCTAGTTTTAAAAATGAGAGATGTCTTCAATCTCCACCCCCTGCTCATTTGGAAGAGGCTACATAGAACTCACTCTTGGTCTCCCCATAACAAGGAATTTATATTACCGCCATAAAATGTCAGCAAGCATACTGGTATACCCTGGATTTTCCCTCCAATCCTAAGGTCTAACTGTACAAACTTTTAATGTCGATTTTAATAATGCCCATGACTGTCACAAACACAGGGACCACATTTTTGAGATGTTCACCTTGTTCCAATTGTGATGGTGTGGTTTTCGTGGCTGGAAGACCACCAGGAACCTGGGAAATCGGTTCTGAGCTTCTGAGCGCCATAGAGATATCATATTTGATATCCATCTTCATGAATATTGGTGACGGCAAACATGATGTCTCCATCTTGGATGTGGGACCCTCCCATACCAAGATATGAAATCAGAAGGATTTTTATGTTGTATGCAGCTGGGTGGGTTCACAAAACCGAGCCCCCATGTGAGGTAAACAACATGGGTGTCTCCTAGAGTTTTGGCCCCTTACTAAAAACCAGATCGGCCATTTTACTTCATTCTTACCCGGGATATCAGACGCATGCACTCCTCGCTGCGTGGGAGAATCACATTTAATTTCCGGGGAGCCGTCCCCCCACAGAATCTGAGACCATCACCACGTGGCACAGGTTTTGCTATCACTTATCCCTTTTATTTTAATAACTGTTTTATGCATATATGTAAATTGTCTCTTTTATAATATCTTGTATATCTTTTGTAAATAATGCCCACTTTCGGGAGTAAATCATTATTATTTACCAGCTTCGTTCTTCTTGTCCTATGTCGAGCATACACGTTCCTCACCCGCTAATTCACGTTAACTAACAGGTAGCCGATCCAACTGTTAAGCGATCGGTGGTGGCAGTATACCAGTATTTATGTGATATTGTGGTTTGAGGATGGCTGGACGGAGGTATATATACGTTCCTGGAGGGAACTGGTGGTATATATACGTCCTGTCACATCACATGCCACAATAGTCAACATAAATTAGAGAAGCTGCGCCCGTGCTTATCCTTAGTCAATACCGTGTTTGACCAGCAGGATAAGGGGGGGCCCAGAGGGCTGCAAGGTCTGACCAAGTGTGTTTTCCTGACAACTGGAAGACGCGTCATTGGCACGTGTTGCCGGATGTTGCTTCACTGGAACGTAGTTGCGTTCCTTCAGGACGCGGCGGTAATATCGAGTAGCACATTGGCTCACTTCAGTTTGGGGCGTGACCGGAAGATGTGTCACTTGTACGTGTGACCAGAAGTCACGTCATTGGAGCGCAGCTGCGTTCCACCAGGACGCGGCGGCAATAGGTCAATTGCCTTATTGGGTATAGGAGCATGATGGCTCCTCCCGGATATGACCCTTAGACTCCTGGCTCTAATTGGCGGGTGGTTTTTTTTGGTGCGCTATTCTGCTATAATGGTGAACCAGGCATTCACTCTGATGGTTCATGGCGAATACATTCCTATTGCCGGTGCTCCTACTATGGTGTATCTCCTAATCTGTCCCCTAATGAACCCTGAATGAGAGGGTGAAATGCGTTGGAATAGCTGTTGGCATTATCTATGCCTGTATCTTTGGGACCTTTTACTATGCACTGGTACAACCTATAGGACTCAGTCTGAATTGAAATATCCGGCCTTTATCTGCAAGCAATTAACTACCTACTTCAGATAAGTTAATTTTTTTCTCCTTTAGTATTTTGGAGTGTGTTTTTTCTTTTTTGAGATTATTTATTATTTCCTCATGTATACTTGTTGACAGAGACCAGATTATATGCAGTATTCTGAGTACATGCAGCATCAATTATATGCATATAGACAAGTTATCATTGATCTGGGCGGTACTTCTGTATAGGATTAAGAAAATATTTCTATGTTAATCTATGTATGTTAATGTATGTTTGTTGCAAGGGCCTAATAGGGCAAGTAAGGGACAGCCGACGTGGAGCGAGGACACCAAATCGTCTCGCTAGGGTGATAAACGTCTGCTGTTAGGCAGGGTCCCAGTTGTTATAGGGTTACCTAGGGCCAGCCTGAATGACATTATTTGAATATACTTTTTATCAATAACCTCTTGTGCACAAACATTTTTATGCTTTTTGTCCAGATGGACATGTTAACATTGCAGATGCCATACAAACTGCCCATACATTAAATGTAGGATAACAGTTGCTTAACCCCTTAAATGCCATGGTGAAAAACAACCACGGTATCTAAGTGGATAGACATAGGGAGGAGCTCCTTTTGTCTCAGTATCTCTAAAATGCAAAATAATGGACTATTCAGAAGTACAAAAAAAAATAAGTGAAAACCATAAAAATTACTTTTTTTTACATTAAAAAGTGTTTTGACAAAAAAATCACAAGCAAAAAAATATAAACCTATGGTAATTTATATTGCAGCATCTGTAACCACCCAAACTATAAAGCCATCATATTATTTATCCTGACTGAAAAATGGCATAATAATAACACCACAATTGCTATTATTGATCATTTTGCACTCACCCTAAAAAAAACATCAGAATATATTACCTATACTGCATTATAACCTCTGTACAGAAAAAAAAAGTAAAAAAAAATCAGGCATGGATTGTTAAATAAATAACCAAATGGAAAAATTCATACCAGTCGTCACCCCCCATGGATGAAGCGGAGAATGGACTGCATCAGATCCGGATGTTGCCATCCGGATGTTACTTGATTGCTGATTCACTGCAGAGGTCAGGAAACATCTAATGACACACTGGTTCAGTAGCCGGTCTGGCCAATCTCATGCTTCAGCATCGGTCACATCTGGACGGCTTAGTCATCGTTTGTATCTAGAGTGAGAATAGAGGGGGATGCACATTTGTTTGTTATTTTTAAAAGATCAATGCCGAAGAAAAAATATTGGATAACTCATTTAAAAGTAAAATAATGGTAGCTCTCAGAAAATGTAGACAGAAAAATATATTATTATAATTTTTGCAAAGTGATTTTATTGAACAAAAGCTTGAAAGCTTAAAAACCTTCTAATTTAGGTAAAGTGCTAAAAATAAAATAAATAACTTTTTTTCACACCATGCAGCTTTTTTTGTTCATCTTTCCTACGAAAAAATGGAATTAAAAAGTGATCAAAATGTTGTCTGTACCCTAAAATAGTATCACTGAGAGCTATAGATTGTCCTGGAAAATGTAAACCCTCATATAGCTTTGTCAACAGAAAAATTAACAATTTATTGCTCTTAAAATATGGCAATACAAAATCAAATATATATTTTTTCCCTTTCCAGATTTCTGACGCAATTGTACAACGTATGTGGGGTGATTGTGTATGCGGCCCACTTCATACAGGGTGGGTGCTGGCTGTGTTATACACATAGCACCAGCCTCTGAACAGCAGCTGCTGAAAATAGCACAGATTGTTGCTGACAATTTTTGATAGCGGCATTTAAATAATTTTTCACCGTGTGTGCGTTTGTTGGGCGACTATTGCTACCAGCCCCCACCACGCACTATAGAATAGTGGGTGCTACTGGCTTTGACATTGTTCAATTTCACCAAACAAATTACAAAACAATTGCATGCTGAAGTCCCCTAAATGAAAAATATATGTTAAAAAAAATAAAGAGATATTAAAAGAATAAAAAAATCAAAAGCTCAAATCACACCCTCGTCTCCTCATTTTCAGTAAGGAAATGTAAAATTAATAAATATATATATATATATATATATATATATATACATATATATATATATATATAAGCACATTTCGTAATGTTGCATTTGTAACACATATGATAAACGCTGCAAATTAAAAAAATGTTAAAAGCTCCAAAAATTGGAATAAAAAGTAATCAACAAGCCGTAAGCAGTCCAACTTGGTATTAATAAAACCAACAGCTTTATGCAGGAGAAAACAAGTCCTCATACAGCTCAAAAAAAAAAGAAAAAATGCATTGGTCTCTGAAAATGGCGACACAAGGCAATTTATTTTTACAAAATTCTGTCTTTGACGCGGGCGAGCTGAGTCTATATCTTTGACAGCAGATGATGGCTGTGTTATTCAGCCATCACTTGCCTCTAACAACAGCGAGTGGAGCAGGGCTCCGCCCATAGCTGTTAACCATTTAACAGCTGCTGTCAATCTGTGACAGCGGCATTAACAGCGCGGTCTGGGTGGGGGCGCTCTTCTAACTGCCTATTGGCACCACCGCAATGTGATCGTGAGGAGCCAGACTGCCATGACAGCTGGGGGTCTGCTGAGGACCCCGGTTGCTCGTCAGTACTGACAGCATAGGCGGATTATAATGAGGGCAATTCGGGCTAAAGCCCGGGGCCCGAGGGTTCAGGGGACCCATGAATTGCCCCCATTATAATTCGCAATCGCATGTTTGTTGTCACCGCCGCGGCCACATATAGTTTAATCCTGGGCCCACACTGCCACGTTTCAATTGTCACCGCCACGGCCGCAGGTGCTTTGATGCTGGGCCCGCCCTGCTGAATGACGTTTGTCAGGATCCAGCATACATAGCACGGGCGCGTCTGACATTAGCTGGAGTCACGCCTACCGTCACTCACGGTCTGCCGAAGAGGAGCTTCATGGTGGTGCTTGCCGGTTTCCACCTTGCACCGCACGCACACATGCCTGTGCTGAGAAGAGTGAAGACTGAACAAGCTGCCGTGCCAGCATAGTTCCCTGGCTCCCTCAGTTCTACTGCTCTCCTCAACTGTCTCTGGAGTCTGGATGCACTGGGTGAGGGTCTGACTGTTACACTATAACCTAATTTCCTATAAAGTAAAGGCAGTGGTTCTAGGCAGCAGTACTAATCAAATTTTTAAAATGTGTGTGAGTGTATATAATGAGGAGTATGGGAGCGCCTGAAACTACATGAGACAAATGCTCCTGCACACTCTGTTTCCCTCCACCTTGGAAATATTGCCATATTTCTAAGATGGAGGGTCGCATAGTGTGCACGAGCATTTGTCTCATGTACTTTTAGTTTACTCCCATCCCCCACATAAGCCACATTTTATGCACAACAAGAAAAAGTCCCTTGCTCCTAGGCCTCTTTCACACGTCCGGATATTTCCGGTACTGGAAAAACCAGTACCGGAGATATCAGTGTCCGTGTGCCATACGTGTGACATCTGTGTGTCATCAGTGTTACACGTACCAGCGCCTGGGAATCAGTGTACAGCTAGCGCTGTTCCCAAGCGCCGGGTGCTGGAGACAGCTCTCATCATGGCCCCAGCTTGCACTGCGATCAGCACTAGCATGGGACAATGTTGCGAGTAGTATTCTGCTCTTGCTGTCTCCAAAACCTGTAAAAATAAGAATAAAATCTAATGACTCGCTGCAGCGAGCGTGCCCCTGACCTGTGCTGAGCTCATGGAGCAGTGTTCTTTCAGTCACTGAGCTCAGTGGAGGACAGGGGCCCGCTCGCTGCAGCAAGTCATTCTCCTCTTCTCCTCAGTGTGTGCGGTTACCTCAAACCAGGTGAGTATAATGTTTTTTTTATTTTATTCTTATTTTTACAGGTTTTGGAGACATCGGGAGATGAATACTACTCTCAATATTGTCCCTTGCTGATTGCAACGCAGCCAGGGAACAATGATGAGGGCAGTGTTCGGTACCCGGCACTTGGAAACAGCGCTATCTGTACACTAATTCCCAGCCACTGTTACATGTTACACGAATGACACACAGATGTTATCCGAGTGTCATCAGTGTGCACGTGTGTGGGGCATTTTGCATTCAATGCAGCATGTAAAAAAATGGTGTGTGGAAACACACTGATATGTGCACAGACCCATTCATTTGAATGGGTTTACAATTGTGTTAGTGTCTACGGTACGTGTGGAAACTGACACCACATGTTCTGGAGCCACTGACGTGTGAAAGAGGCCTAAGATACAGAGCACTGCTGCAAATTCTGCTTCTACGCATTTCTACTACTGTCACTATTTCACAGTCTCTAGTGCCGGGGCGTGCACAGTGTACAGCCAGGATCTATCTCGCGCAACCGTGGATGGAACTGAGCTCCGGCTGCTGTTAATTCCTTAAAGGGGTTTTCCGCTACTCAGACAACCCCATCTTAATCCGTATGTTAGTTTCCCCCTTGTAAAATATCAACACTTTTACTTACTGCCACTGCTGTACCAACAGTGCCGCTAGTATGGCAGCGGCAGTGAGAAAAACTGTTATTTTTACAAGGGGGAAACATATGCATTGAGATGGAGTCGTCAGAGTAGTAGACAACCCCTTTAAACGGAACATGTCATGTTGAATAACACTACTAACCTGCAGATGTAGGGATAATCTGCAGGTTAATAGTGTTAGATAGGTGCCTGATGGCTCTACTGAAAGTGCAGCTCATGGGAAAAAAATGGACTTTATTCATCACAGGAACCGCCGGCTTTCAGTCATTCAGGTGTACAAAGCATCTACCATTGCCGTTCACAGCACTGTGAGTGGCTGCTGTAAGAACGCAGCCACCCACCGGTTCAAGTCCACTAAGGGGACTAACAAACTAAAAAAAATAAAAAATCTATTCACCACCCATTTTCTCCCATTAAAAATATTGATATTAAAGGTGTTGTCCAATCTTAAACTACAAGTCTGCAGTCACACTATGTGAATCCTCATGTGTTATGCATGTGTGAGTTTATACTGTGTACAGGAAGCTATGTGTGGGCTCATACTGTATGTAGGGGGCTGTGTGGGGCTCATACTGTATAATGGGGGCTGTGTGAGGGCTCATACTGTATAATGGGGGCTGTGTGTGGACTCATACTGTATATAGGGGGCTGTGTGGGCTAATACTGGTTCAGTATGCCTTACATTTTGAATAAATCCCCAACAGTGTCACCAGCAAAGCACCCCCACACCATCACACCTCCTCATCCATGCTTCAGGGTGGGAACCAGGCATGTAGAGTCCATCCGTTCACCTTTTCGGCGTCGCACAAAGACACCGTGGTTGGAACCAAAGATCTCAAATTTGGACTCATCAGACCAAAGCACAGATTTTCACTGGTCTAATGTCCATTCCTTGTGTTCTTTAGCCCAAACAAGTCTCTTCTGCTTGTTGCCTGCCCTTAGCAGTGGTTTCCAACACCTATTTTACCATGAAGGCCTGCTGCACAAAGTCTCCTCTTAACAGTTGTTGAAGAGATGTGTCTGCTGCTAGAACTCTGTGTGGCATTGACCTGGTCTCTAATCTGAGCTGCTGTTAACCTGTGATTTCTGAGGCTGGTGACTCGGATAAACTTATCCTCAGAAGCAGAGGTGACTCTTGGTCTTCCTTTCCTGGGGCGGTCCTCATCTGAGCCAGTTTCTTTGTAGCGCTTGATGGTTTTTGCAACTGCACTTGGGGACACTTTCAAAGTTTGCCCAATTTTTCGGACTGACTGACCTTCATTTCTTAAAGTAATGATGGCCACTCGTTTTTCTTTACTTATCTGCTTTTTTCTTGCCATAATACAAATTCTAACAGTCTATTCAGTAGGACTATCAGTTGTGGATCCACCTGACTTCTGCACAACACAATTGATGGTCCCAACCCCATTTATAAGGCAAGAAATCCCACTTATTAAACCTGACAGGGCACACCTATGAAGTGAAAACCATTTCCAGTGACTACCTCTTGAAGCTCATCAAGAGAATGCCAAGAGTGTGCAAAGAATCATCAAAGCAAAAGGTGGCTACTTTGAAGAACCTAGAATATAAGACATATTTTCAGTTGTTTCACACTTTTTTGTTAAGTATATAATTCCACATGTGTTAATTCATAGTTTTGAAGCCTTCAGTGTGAATGTACAATTTTCATGGTCATGAAAATACAGAAAAATCTTTAAATGAGAAGGTGTGTCCAAACTTTTGGTCTGTACTAAATATATATATATACATATATATACAGTACAGACCAAAAGTTTGGACACACCTTTGGACACACACGGGTACAATCAGCGAACCGTGTGCGGGTACTTCCACTGCGAGCAGCCGGGAGATGGCCGGCTAGCGCCGGTCATCTCCCGGCTGCATCGCCGCTGAACTCCGTGCGGCAGATGAGCCGCTAACGGCCGCCATCTTGTTCTGAAATCCCGCATCGCTGATTGGCCGCGGCCGGACCATTCAGCGACGCGGGATTTCCTGGACAGACAGACGGGATAAGTCGATTATATAGTAGATATATGTGTATATATATATATATATATATATATATATATATATATGTATATATATATATATGTATATGTATGTGTGTGTGTATATGTGTGTGTACATACCCCCCTCAGCCAAGTGACTGAGCACAAGATCCCTGCAGCACTATGACTACATAGTACAACTGCACCTTCTGTAAAAAGTGAAGTGCACGGGTTTTGACCATCGCAACTGCACACAGAGGGCACTGTAACTTGCAGGGGAAGGGGGAAATATTATAATTCACACAGGAGGTGGGAATTCCTTGCAGACCCCGGGATGGGAACGCATCAGAAACTTGTAGGAATAAAAAGTAATTTCACACCAACAAGACCTCTACTATGGGGCATACAGGTATGTGTAGAGTTACATTTCTATCACCTGTATGGCCATATTAGAGGTCAGATAAGTGCCAGGGGCTGACAGATTCCCCTTAATATTGAGCAGAATTAATTTCAGCCCCTTGGGAAAATTAATCTCCCACCCCTGCTCTTTTATGTTTAGTTCTGTTCATAAGGAAAAAATTTGTGTGGCGTGCGGTGCTCTCTCTGGCGTGGGGTGGGGGGGCCATGCCTTCTAAACTGCCCGGGGCCCTGGCTACCCTTAATCCACCCCTGACTGACAGTACTCCGGTGAATGCCAGATTCTAGTTGGCGTTCGTAGGAGATCGGAGGTCATGATTTTGTTCTATATACAGCAATGCCACTGTATTAAGTACAAGGATAAGAAGCTCAGACTAACAATTACAATGAAAAGAGAAAAAAAAAAAGATTTTAAAAATAAGAAAAAAAAAAGTTTCAATCACCCTCCTTTTCCCCCATTAAAAATAAATAAAAAAATCAAAATTTACACATAGTGTGGTATCGTGATTTCTGTATCAAAATATAAAATTAATTAACCCAGTCAGTAACGGCGTAATGAGAAAAAAATTCAATATGAGGCAATCGAAACATCGTATCTACCCCAAAATTTTAGCAATAAAAACATCAAATCAGGGTGCAAAAAGCGAACCTCCCACACAGCCCCATTGACCAACACTTGAAAACCTATTGGGTCTCAAAAAATGATAACACAAGTGAATTTTTTTTTTTTTTTACAAACTTCCGATTTGTTTTCTACACTCAAATAAAAAAACCTATGTTTGTTTGGTATTATTGAAACCGTACTGACCCGGGAAATCATATTGCCAGGACATTGTTACCATATAATGAACACTGTAAATAATAAATAAATAAATAAATAAATAAAAAGTTGTGGAATTGCGCTTTTTTCACTGCAGTTGGAATTAATCATAAGATAAAATGGCGACATTCAAAAGTAGAACTCGTCCCACAATAAACAAGCCGTCATACGGCTATATCAATGGAAAAATAAGAAAACGAAAAAAAAGACTATCTGGGAAAAAGGGAGGAAAAAAACGAAAATGAAAAAACTGATAATCACCGAATAGTGAAGGGAAAAAAGCAGGAAATTCTACTAATCAGTTTGGTAACAGCCGCCATCATGCGACCTGGAGAACCAGCACCGGACATTATTACTGCCCAATAAACCCCCTTTATTTCTCGGCCCCTGGATGCACATTATATGGACAAGTGAATGGAGTCATAAATAAAACAAAATTACTCAGTAAATAATGAGCCATCTTACGGTTCTGCCAACAGAAGAAGAAAAAGTTATGGCTGCTGGAAGAAGGAAGGAAAAATAACAGTGCGGAAATTAGAACAGTCAGGAAGGGGTTGAGAGGATGATAGGAGTTATACTTCACCCAAGACTACGATGTAAGACACAGATGAAGTTATTCTTCCCTTATCTGGACATTTGGACTGACGCCCAGAAACTAGATTGTAACTTGTTTTTAGCTGTCTCAGCAACCTTCTATTGCTATGAATTATCACTTTTCTGTTTATGAAACTTTCTTATCAACATTCCACTGTTATGAATCATCACTTCACTGCTTGTGAAACAAAGGCATTTTACTGCGCATGTCTGACAAAAAACTATGATTATAAATAAAGGGACAGCACCTATAGAGGCGGGCGCGCTCAGGGGCTTCCCAGTACTTGATTATACACTACGTGTCTGTGTATTTCTTGTTACGGGGATACCCCGACACCAACAAGGACCCTCCATGGCTGAATGATCCTAACAATTCCTGGCGCCCGAAACAGGGACCCGAGGTCTGCGTATTCCTTCAAGTTCATCGACCGGCACGAGTAACCGCTGAGATTGGGACATCGGAACAGCAGATGACAAACCTGGCCAGGTAAGAGACACTGTTAGTTCTCTTACATCTGCTCTGCGATAGTCCGTAAATTTCATGCATATCTTGTGTTGGGATTGAGGAACTAGTAGAGAAGGATACCTATAGCTCGGGTCATTCATGTATATACTGTAGGATCTGCCGAAGGAGAGGTCAGAGAAGGTTATGAAACGGATGGTATGAAAGAGATGTGGATGTCGGGAATAGCCTCATAAGCCGCACTAAGGTAGATGACATAAGTATTACGGAGATTGCCTAACTGAGTCATAAGGTTGTGTCCTTTCGGGGAAACCTTCGCTCACGCTTAACTCCCGAACCTTTGTCCTCCTTTTTGACGGATAAGAGATTGACAGAATGAGCCCATGGAAGTAATGATAATACTCCAGGGACACGATATATAATGGAGACTGTATGGTTCATTTTATGTATTGTTGGTCTTGCCCTTGTTGCCATATATATGTGTGTTAGAATTACTCTACACTTCAGACAAAACGGTCCAGAGAAACCGTTTCAGATACTGGCTCCTTAGGACAGAATAGGTAACGAGGAAAGGTAAAATATAGAATATATTTTATCTAACCCAAAAAGCCTCCTAAGGTATGAATAGTCAGGAAAAATGGGCAACAAACAGACTAAGACCACAAATGATGAACAAGATGTCTATACAATCGTGAAAGAAAGGTGTGGTGTAGAAGCAACTAAGAATTTAGGGAAAGTTTGCAAAACTTTTCAGGTAGCAAGGCATGACAGGTTTAACAGGAAACTATGGGAGGACATTGGATTAGAGAATGCAGGAAAAAAGCCAGGGATATAGAAGATGGTACCTATGTCCCAAGAGAATCACAAGAAAAGACAGTACAGGCTTCTGCTCCTGCAGCAAGCGAGTGACTAGACGTGATGCAAACCACTTTGACTGGAAGGCGCCCAATAATTCAGGTAAAAGTAGCAGGAAAACAATGCCCTTTTCTAATAGATACCGGAGCAACTTCCTCCGTCCTCAATGAAGACGCCTTACCAAATGCTGATTGTTTATCAGATGATGTAACCTATACCGAAGGGTATGATGGAGGAATCAGGCCACTCCCATATAGTATTCCCCTTGAAACAAAGATAGGATCTAAAATATTTTTTATCTAAATTTCTTTTTGTCAAAGGGGCACCTACTTGTCTTCTAGGTACAGACCTATTAAAGCAGACAGAAATGAATATCCAATTTTTGGAGGATGGTAGAGTCCAAATTTTGGTGCCTGATGACCAAGAGTCTCTAGAAAACATTGTAAAAGTCCAAGCCTTAGAGGATGAGAAAGATCCTGCCCCTACCCAAATTATTTTAGATCTTTCTGAGGTACCAGAAAAATTATGGGCACAACATGACACCGATGTAGGACTAATGCCAATAGCTCCAGTAAAAGTCACTCCTGTTCCAGGTGTGACACTACCCCAATTGAGACAGTATCCTATTAGTGCCCAACAAGAACACGCCATAGGAGAACAGATAAAAGATTATCTAAAAACTGGAGTACTGATAGAAGTAAAGTCACCAGCCAATACACCGTTGTACCCCGTAAAAAAGAAATCTACTGAGGGGTCAGCTGCTAGATACCAGATGGTACATGATTTAAGAGAGATAAATAAAATTTTGGAACCTATTACTCCTGTTGTGCCAAATCCACACACGTTGCTATCACAGATCCCAGCAACAGCACGAGTATTTTCTGTCATAGACTTATCAAATGCATTTTTTTCAGTACCATTACACCCAGACTGTTACAAACTGTTTGCATTTACATTTAAGAATAGACAATTAGCATGGACAAGATTACCACAGGGTATGATACATTCACCTACCTTGTACTCAGAAGCTATGAGATCAGTTCTTCAAAATTTCAAACCTACGGATGAGGTTGTAATTCTTCAATATGTTGATGACCTATTATTATGTGCCCCTGCTCAAGAGTCCGCAAACAGCAACACAATAAGATTGTTAATATTTCTAGCAGACATGGGCTGTAAAGTTAACAAGAAAAAAGTACAACTTTGTATGACTACGGTAGTATTTCTAGGACACTGCATTTCACAAGGTATTCGGCACCTCACCGCCGACAGACTAAAAATCATTAGAGATCTTGTTCCTCCCAAGAACTACAAAACATTAAGAGCATTTTTGGGAATAGTATCACACTGCAGACAATGGGTTATACATGCTAGTCAGCTTATGCAACCTCTATATGATTGTTTAAAAATCGAGCCTTTTCAGTTAACTGAATCAGCGCTCATAGCCTTTCAAGACCTCAAGAAAGGTCTCATGTCAGCCCCGGCCTTGGGAATCCCAGACTACGCCAAACCATTCCAATTAATGGCTGCGGAAATGTCTAATCATGCTACAGGAGTACTAACACAGAAACATGAAAATAAACAAAGACCTGTTGCATACTATTCTGCTCAATTAGATAATGTTACCAAAGCTGCACCATCATGTGTCAGAGTAGTAGCAGCTGTCTCTCTTTTGGTAGAAAAAGCCTCAGAAATAGTACTAGACCATGCCTTAATAGTACAAACTACACATGATGTACATGGCATACTGAATCAGGTATTGCCAAAACACATTTCAATGATTAGACAAATCCTAGAATCAGCTGCCTCAACCAAACAAGTAGCAGTAATAAAAGTACCTGCACATGTAAGACTCGACACCGAGATAGCTAGGGGTAATGACCGAGCCGACAAGGCTGCTAAGCGAGCTGCAGTAAAACCTCTGACAACTGACCACACTATTAGTGCAGTATCAGAATTTGACTTAATTACACGGCTCAAAGAAGCCCACCAGCAGGTGAGTAGAGAAGAAAAAGAAGAGTGGCAGAAACAGGGGGCAGAAGAAAAAGAAGGACTATGGAGAAAAGGAGATGAGCTTTGTCTCCCCCGAGCGTGGTACCCTGTTGTGGTCAGTGAAGCCCACGGACCTACACATGTGTCTGCAAACGGTATGATACAGAGGGTCAGACAGAAGTGGTTAGCCCCAGGGTTCGGCCAGGTAGCTCGAGCAAAATGTGGTTCTTGTGAAATCTGTTTAGCCCACAATCCAGGACAGACTGTTAAGACCCCCCAGAAGCACCATGTAAGACTACTATATCCGTTCCAGAGACTTCAAATCGATTACATCCAGATGCCTAAGCATGGACACTATGAGTATGTACTGGTATGTGTAGACATGTTTTCGGGGTGGCCAGAGGCTTATCCAGTTCATACAGCCACGGCTAAAGTCACTGCAGTAAAAATAGCACATGAACTGGTACCCCGTTATGGTATCCCAGAAGTGATCGAGTCAGATAGAGGTACACATTTTACTGGAGAGATCTTTCAGAATGTAATGAAAATGTTGTGTATAAAAAGTGAACTACACACCCCTTACCACCCACAGAGTTCTGGTAAGGTTGAGAGAATGAATGGAACACTTAAGTTAAAAATACAGAAAGCCATGGCAGAAACACAGAAACCATGGACTGAGTGTCTCCCAATAGCATTGTATTCAGTCAGAAACACCCCCCAGGGAAAGAGCAAACTCACCCCCATGAAATATTGTTTGGTAGAGTTGCCAGTACAGGATTGTATTTCCCACAGACTTTAATGTTAGAAACTGAAAGCTTAACTGCTTATGTACAAAATTTATGTAAGCATGTGTCTAAAATACACTCTTTAGTGTTCTCTTCCATTTCAGATCCAGATTCCATTGAGGGAACGCACAAGCTGCAACCAGGAGACGAAGTTTACGTAAAAAGACATAACAGAAGAACGCTAGAACCCAGATTTGAGGGTCCATATCAGGTGTTATTGACAACTCCAACTGCAGTAAAATTGGAAGGAAAATCAGCATGGGTACATGCAAGCCATTGCAAAAAGAAATAGTGGTGATTGTACTTGTGTTAGCTATAACGATAGATCAGGGAGACCTGTGGGATAAACTAAGTTCCCCAAAACCTGTAGATAATAAATTTATAAAACATCATGAGACATTGGTAAACGGGCTGCTCGATGGCGGACAGAAAATAGCAGACTGTTGGATTTGTACGCATTCTCCAATATCAGCCACGAGCATACCCTTCCTGGCCGTACCCATGACCCCTGAGGAAGTGTTTACATGGACTAATTGCTCAGACAAATTAGCAAATAACCAAACCGTTAATTCTAGATTATGGAACACCACTGTTGCCATCCCAGTTGTGGGGTGGGTGGGATTTCCCTGGTGGCAAGGTAATATGACCGGAAAAATAAACAACTTACAATATTTAGCGTTTAAAGGAGGTGTATGGGTTCCTAGAAATAAGACGGGACTAACAGACTTAGGGTTAATTCCTACAGAAAATATACAACTCAGTTTTAGTAGCACAGTATCTTCTTCTCAACCTTTTAAACCTGATATAGTAGAAAAATACATACACAATAATGGTTGGAAATATTCACAATTATTCCCCGATGGAAACAATGATACATGTTCAAAGATACCAGGTAATATATTATGTAATGAGTCAAGTGCATATGACCCAGGTACACCGATTTGTGAAAATCCAGATGCAGGATACTGTAGTCCATTAGGTCAAAAACCCCCTTGGTGTATACTTCAGAATGTATCTAAATTTTTAGATTTGGTACATAGGTTGGTGCTCCAACACTCTGCAATATGGGATCTGCCTGAAGGAACCTTCTGGATTTGTGGAAATGGAGCATACAAATGGCTCCCAGTAGGAATAAAAGGTGCATGTACTCTAGGACGCTTAACACCGGCCACATTTATAGTTCAGAATCAGCAGGTACCTAAACACACACTATACAAAAGAGCAGCCGACAACTCGCCTAGACCTTCAGGTAGGCCACATGTGGTCCAAATGGGAATTCCTAATAAAATATTCAGCACTTTCTTTGTGTATCCAATGTTGATGCAGATGTGGGATAAATTAGTTCAGGCCACCGACTATCTAGATGATCAGATATGGGATATTATGGATATACTTAATACTAGTATAGCTGTCCAAAATCAACTTATAATTGTTACTAATCAACATACTGTAGTGTTAAACTACCTAACTGCGGCCCAGGGAGGAATGTGTCAAATTATTGGTCCAACCTGTTGTCATTACATAGATCCAAACAATACAATGAGTATGAGGTTCAAGCTGGCAGATATACAACGATTACGGGATGAATATGACAGACACAATGACCAAAATAAAGATAGCTGGTGGTCAGACACCTTCTCCTTTCTCAACCCAAAGAACTGGTTTAAGGGTATTGGAGGTTGGGTGGCTGGAATTCTGCAAGGTATATTACAGATTGTGCTAATTATAGTAGTCATATATGTAGTGTTTAAAATAGGATTAAAAATTATTTTAATATGCATAAATAAGCTTTGTAACACGGATTCAAGAATATGAAAGAAAAGAACTCCCGGACCAGGTCTTCTACCAAAAGTCCATAAGGAAGAATCAAAGGGGGGACTGAGAGGATGATAGGAGTTATACTTCACCCAAGACTACGATGTAAGACACAGATGAAGTTATTCTTCCCTTATCTGGACATTTGGACTGACGCCCAGAAACTAGATTGTAACTTGTTTTTAGCTGTCTCAGCAACCTTCTATTGCTATGAATTATCACTTTTCTGTTTATGAAACTTTCTTATCAACATTCCACTGTTATGAATCATCACTTCACTGCTTGTGAAACAAAGGCATTTTACTGCGCATGTCTGACAAAAAACTATGATTATAAATAAAGGGACAGCACCTATAGAGGCGGGCGCGCTCAGGGGCTTCCCAGTACTTGATTATACACTACGTGTCTGTGTATTTCTTGTTACGGGGATACCCCGACTCCAACAAGGACCCTCCATGGCTGAATGATCCTAACAGGGTTGAAGTGTATTTATTCCAAAAGTAGCAAAATTGTATATTTCTATTTGGTGTCACCTGAATCCATGTATATATGTACACTGCTATCTATATACACACATACATACACAATGCTCACAGCTGGTACATCGCACAGCCTCAGCCGGGGGCTCCACCACCCGGCAGCACAGACCTCAGATCCCCCGGTGTGAGTAGTCATATCGCTGCTGGCTCTGCTCCTCCGTCTTCAGCAATTTGATGACATTCGCAGTGATAGGAACACTGGGCGCGGAGGCGTGGCTTCTCGCAGTAACGGTGACTGACGTGTTGTCATGGATATATCAGGGGCGTGGTCTCTCGGAAATGGACGGGGTCTTTCTGGAACAGGCGGGACCTCTGATTTATAGTGTTCTGCACATAACAGGTAGTAGCAGCGCAGCATGCTAGTCTATACAGTCTATAATCCATTCTGCCGCTGTTGCGGAAAGGTGGAGAGGGACAAAGAGCAAAAGGACAGATCTGTGAGAGGAGAGAGAGATGGGAATCTGTGTGAGAGGGGAGAGCATGGGAGACAGGTTGTAATGGTGGGAGGACTATGAGGAGCAGGCTGTATGCGAGGGGACTGAGGAAAGGGGGGACTATGAGGAACAGCCTGTATGAGAGGGGACACTGGGGGCCTATGAGCATCAGGCTGTATGAGAGGGAACTATGGGGAAAGTGCAGGGACTATGAGCATCAGGAGGCTGTATGAGGGGGGACTATGGGGAAAGTGGTGGGACTATAAGCATCAGGCTGTATGAGAGGGAACTAAGGGGAAAGTGGGGGGTGACTTAGGAGCAAGCTGTATGAGAAGTTTGGTGAAACTGGGGGGACTATGAGCATCAGGCTGTATGAGAGGGAACTATGGAAAAAGTGCAGGGACTATAAGGAGCAGGCTGTATGAGAGGAGAGTATGAGGAAAGTGGGGGACAATGAGGTTCAGGCTGCATGAGGGAACTATGAGGAAAGTGGGAAGACTAAGCAGCAGCAGGATGTATGAGAGGCAACTATGGGGAAAGTATGGGGACTATGAGGAGCAGGCTGTATGATAGGGAACTATGGGTAAAGTGGGGGGACTATGAGGAGCAGGCTGTATGAGAGGGAACTATGGGAAAAGTGGGGGGACTGTAAGAAGCAGGCTGTATGAGAGGGAACTATGGGGAAATTGGGGGGACTATGAGGAGCAGGCCGTATGAGAGGGTTCTTTGGGGAAAGTGGGAGGACTATGAGAAGCAGGTTGTATGAGAGGGGAATATGGGGAAAGTGGGGGTACTATAAGCGGCAGCAGGCTGTATGAGAGAGAACTATGGAGAAAGTGTGGTTACTATGAGGCGCAGGTTGTATGAGAGGGAACTATGGGGAAAGTGCAGGGACTATGAGGTGCAGGCTGTATGAGAGGGAACTATGGGGAAAGTGGGGGGACTATGAGGAGCGGGCTGTATGAGAGAAAACTATGGGAAAAGTGGGAGACTAAGCTGCAGGCTGTATGACAGGTGAACATGCAGAGAGTGGGGGGACTATATGCAGCAGTAGGCTGTATGAGATGAGGAGCAGGCTGCATGACGGGACTATGGAGAAAGTGGGGGGAATATAAGCAGCAGTAGGCTGTATGAGAGGGGGCTATGGAGAAAGTGGGGGACTATAAGCAGCAGTAGCCTGTATGAGAGGGGACTAGGGAAAGTGGGGAGACTGAGGAGCAGGCTGTATGAGAGGAGACTGGGGAAAGTGGAGGGTCTACGAGGCGCAGGCTGTTTGAGAAGGGACTATGGACAAAGTGGGGGACTATAAGCATCAGGCTGTATGAAAGCGGACTATGAAGAAAATGGGTGGACTATGAGGAGCAGGCTGTATGAGGGAACTGTGGGGAAAGTGCAGGGACTATGAGGCGCAGACTGTATGAGAGGAGACTATGAGGAAAGTGGGGAGACTATGAGCTGCAGCAGGGTGTATGAGGGAACTATGGGGAAAGTGGGGGGACTATGAGGAGCAGGCTCTATGAGAGGGAAGTATGGGAAAAGTGGGGTGACTGAGGAGCAGGCTGTATGAGAAGGAACTATGGGGAAAGTGGGGGGACTATGAAGACCACGATGTATGTGAGGGGACTATAAGCAGAAGCAGGCTGTATGAGACGGGACTATGGAGAAGTGTGGTTACTATGAGGTGCAGGTTGTATGAGTGGGAACTATGGGGAAAGTGAAGAGACTATGAGGTGCAGGCTGTATGAGAGGGAACTATGGGGAAAGTGGGTTGACTATGAGGAGCAGGCTGTATGAGAGGGGACTATGCAGAAAGTGAGGGGACTATGAGCATCAGGCTGTATGAGAGGGAACTTTGGGGAAAGTGCAGGGACTATGAGGAGCAGACTGTATGAGAGGAGACTGAGGAAAGTGGGGGACTATGACGTGCCATCTGCATGAGTGGGAACTATGACGAAAGTGGGGAGACTATAAGCAGCAGCAGGATGTATGAGAGGGAACTATGGGGAAAGTAGGAAGACTATGAGGAGCAAGCTGTATGATAGGGAACTATGGGGAAAGTGGGGGGACTATGAGGAGCAGGTTGTATGAGGGAACTATGGGAAAAGTGGGGGGACTGTAAGGAGCAGGCTGTATGAGAGGGAACTATGGGGAAAGTGGGGGGACTCTGAGGAGCAGGCTGTATGAGAGGGAACTATGGGAAAATGGGGGGACTGCAAGAAGCAGGCTGTATGAGAGGAAACTATGGGGAAAGAGGGGGGACTATGAGGAGCTGGATGTATGAGGGTTCTAAGGGGAAAGTGGGAGGACTATGAAGAGCAGGTTGTATGAGAGGGGACTATGGTGAAAGTGGGGGGACTATGAGGAGCAGACTGTATGAGAGAAGTATGGGAAAAGTGGGGTGATTGAGGAGCAGGCTGTATGAGAGAGAACTATGGGGAAAGTGGGGGGACTATGAGGAGCAGGCTGTATGAGAGGGGAAAGTGGGGGGACTATAAGCAGCAGCAGGCTGCATGAGAGGGGACTATGGAGAA